>NC_134844.1:14924645-20114388 GCF_965363235.1 Mytilus galloprovincialis
TGATGACCTTGACCTTTGACCTTGTGACCTTCGTCAAGGTCATTGCTCCACAAGGTCATTGCAAAAGACTGTATGGGTCAAGGACCTTTTGTTTAAGAGTTTTGACTAAAAATGGCTTTTTAAAAACCATCGATGGGAGTTATGTCCCTTACATGATGGTAAAATCAATATAGTCATAATGTAAAAAAGTTGCCCCTTCAAGTACCAATCATTTTTCACTGCTTAAATTTTCTGTATCTATAACCGTTCAATAGTTATAGGGAAATGAAAAACTTTTGAAAATCTAAAATATGACTTTGACCTTTGACCTTGACCTATATTTTCAAGTTTTGGTCCAATGAACTCAATTCCGAAGACCCGCAGTCTTTACGACTTACGGTTCATGAGATTTATATGCGTATCGAAAATTAAAATATTCAAGGGGAAATAACTCCTATAATTGGTCACTGGATCACTTTGGTTCAAATTATTTGAAACTGTAACTTTTGGCAAGGAACATTTAAAAAAAAATCATTTGCCGCTAAGTCTTATAGTTCATGAGTTATAGCGATAACAGTGTTTTTTGTAATTGGGGAGATAACTCCTATAAGGTAAATAGTAAACTTCGGTGCCCCTATTACAAGATAGCTTTTATTAACCCGATACTTGGTACCAAAGATCATTTTGATATCTTGCATACTTTTAACGAAGATTAACTTTGAAAAACGGCGGAAGAAAAAGAATAATAATAATAATAATAAACAAACGAAATACAGTAAGGTCTTTCCATTTAAGAAAGGAAAGACCTTAACAAGTACGGATGTTCCAGAACAGAATCAATAAGTTAGGAGATCGTAGAACAAAAACAAAAAGTAAGGAGGTCGCATAACAGAAACAACAAGTCAGGTTTAAAACTGGTGATTTCAAACACATGTTTTTGTCGTATTGGCACGACCAAATTTGCTCACCATAACTTCAGGACCGGTAATCTAAAATAAAATTTCATTATACCTCGCTCCGAACAGGGGGATGTGTTGGTTTATCTTTGTCCGTTCTTCGGTCTATGATCGTTTTTTTTTACATAGACTTATAATCGCCTTTGTTACATAGACTTATAATCGCCTTTGTTTTGTAGGACTAACAAATCATACCATCCTGAAAATTGGTTAAGGTTCTGTAGCCATTTTTGTACGAAATTTTCAAACTTCAATTGTATCAAAACTATAGATAAATTAATAATAGAGATGGGTCATTTTGTACATATACCGAGGGGAAACTTGATGCAAAGCATTACTATTTACTGTTTCATTGCATTAAATAGAAAAAGAGTACTTTGTGGCAAATAAACCAAGATTTTTATAGAAAATCCACAGCCTTTATTACAGAGATTTTTGTTATAAAATTTAAAACATAGATTACTCACTTGCTTTTCTATGATGTGCTAGTGTTTATTTTTTACAAAAAGTTTTAACCAACCTGTAAATTCCAAAATACATCGTGCTGAGTCACTAAAGTCGAGCGCACCCTAAAAGGTGTACTTGATTTGGTCCATATTTATGTTTGTTTTAACCAATAACTACATTAATAAACTAGTTATAAGGAAATCAATGCTAGCACTGCATGCAATAATCCTATATCTATCAGTCATCAAATTGCCAAATATGAGATTACAAGGATGAAGGCTGTGGATTTTCTATAAAATTTCCATATGTTTAACATTGAATCAACGCACAAGGGTACACAATCCTCTTAATTCAATTGATTCACTACATTGTAAGTTTTCACACCAATAGCTCAACTTATTTTTTACCGAACACGAATGCCATTGTATTTTAAACATGTTGGTCAATGGTATACATTATTTGTCGCATTTTTTTCAAGGACTACAAATTGATGGTTTCCTGATAGTTTGCAGTCAAGTTCGAGTGCGCATGTTAACTGGTAAGTAGTATCTGTAACACAGATGACGACTTACTACATCCTCGTCCTCTTCTCTCCAATGTGACCTACCGAATAAGACTTATCACTTGATGTGTACATTCAGGAAACCATATAAAGCGAAGGAAAATATTAAGATTGAAAACACTCCTTAATTTTACCATCCTCTTTTCCTTGCTTATTTACAAATTAAACGTATTGTGTGAGTCACATATGTGCATATGTATGCTATCAGTTTATTCGATCTATTTGATTTTCAGAATTTGAAATGGTGAAATACAGTTTCGTTTTGGTTTACCCATTGTAACAATTTTCACGTATTTACTGCTGAAAAGGGTACGCAGATATCATATATTTTCAAAAATTTGGGACAGACGTAGAAAGTCAAACCCATAGATCGATTCATTTTACTGAAACTTTTAACATGTTCTACCAAGAGATCAAATACAAATCATATGGGATTCATTTCAATTTTTTAAACATTAAATAGCATCAAATGTTTGTCAGGAAAAAAAATTATTTATAAACATTACAATAAGTTCTTACCCTATGACTGGTCTATAAAACATACTAAAAGTAATCTAAATGTTCAAATGAACCGAACCTATTCTTAGAAGTCTTTATTATAATATCTGTATTCTTTGTCGTCAAAAAATGTCTTTATATCAAAATAAATTTCATATGTTCTAAAGCTAAAATGCGAACCTCCTAACTGCGTATTTACTTCCTCATGAGCAACACAACGAGTGCCTCATAAGTAGCAGGATAGGATTACTATTTCGGAACACGATAAAACCCGGATTGGTAGGGCTTGTGTTACTCTGTTGTTTTCTATTTTGTGATTTCAATATGTGCTCGAGGACATGATCCTGTTTTGAGCACCCCTTCATTATTCATTCCCCGCTTTATTCCTCGTCTTCATTATCATAAATCCTCGATTTTTCAAAATATATCACTTATTTGTACAAATGTCTACAAATAAACCATATTTTTATTCAAAATATATACGTTTACTATCAACGTGCCACTCGAATACAGATCCATAGAACATGTAAATTAAGAGTAATAATATGGTATATTGGAAGATATATTGTACTAATTAATGATATCCATTGTTCTTTAAAAAACGAGGATTTATGATAATGAAGGGAGAGAGACTTAAGGGAGGGGGCTCAAAACAGGGTGGTGTACTCAAATAGTTGTGGTGTATTTTTTAGACTTGTTTGTCGTTTGCATGATTGTTTTTTTGGCATGTATTTGTCAACATTCAATTAATTTCCAACATATGAGTTTGACTTTCCCTTTGGTCTCTTTCACTTCTATTTCAAACCGTGTTGTTCGTTTTCATATCCATCGCTTATGCACTTCCTGTTCAAACATGGGTATCATATTAAGTGGGCAACATTTTTCAGAACATTTTGTTTTTGATAGTTAACTTAACATGCAATGCTTTCCAGTTATTTTCACTTATGGTTCTCAATTATGTCAATACTAACGGTTTGTCATTGCTTTAGTTATGAATTTTTCATGCTGCTTATGATGACTGTCATTACACTATTAAAATTGTTGGATGTTCAGGCTATTTATAATTTGAAATTGGGCTTTGGAATGGTTTTCAGTTACTATTCTTAAATCGGTCCTCAATGCTCTGCAACTTCGTACTTTATTTGACCTTTTTTACATTTTTTTAATCGAGCGTCACTAATAAGTCTTTTGTAGACGAAACGCGCGTCTGACGTTAATATAAAATTTCAATCCTGGTAGTCCTGGTATCTATGAGTTTATTGGTCATGTCTTTTGTCCTTTTGCTAATGTGTTTGCGTTTTGATCCGATCTGATGAGTCGAGCCCTATCCAACTGAATTCTACAATAATTACTTGTATTGTATTGTTAATCCACTGCCTCAAGGAGTCTGTTATCCTATGGTTGTAGTTGGTTGCTGTTGTGTTCCGTTTATTGTTGGTTTAATGCATATAATCCAGGCCGTTTGTTGTTTTTCTTTTTTAACTTTTGAGTTGGTTTACATCTTGTCATGTTGAAATATTTAATAGCTTACTATAATGTGTAAGTTTTGCTCATTGTTAAAGTATATAACGTGACTTGTAGTTGTTTATATCCTTAATATTTTGTAGATAGTCTCCATTTCCAATCATGTTATTTTTTCATGTTATGGATGAATGTATTAATTTTTCATGTAAATTCTGAATAACTTACTGCTCATGCTGAAAAGAAGGGATTTAAAAGTTGACCAGACGAAAAACAAATTCAATTTCGAAAGATTTTTTATTTGCATAGTAACTCAAACATCACTGATAGTATATTACTCGTATCTAATGAAATATTAGGACGGCAATGGCAATTCAAATGTAAATATAATGGAATTTAATGACGTCGACGTCTATGGCACTTTAGATATAAATATAAAAAAAGATGTGGTATTATTGTCAATGAGACAACTCTTCATAAGATACCTAATGACACACAAAATACAAACAACTATAGGTCACCATACGGTCTTCAAAAAACGACAAAAGCCAATACCACATAGTCAGCTATAATAGGCCCCGAAATGACAATTCTAAAACAAATCAAACGAGAAAACTAACGACCTAATCCATGTACAAAAACAAATATGAAAAACAGCACAGAAAACCCGACAACCACTGAATTACAGGCTCCTGACTTGGGACAGGCACATACATACATAATATGGCGGGGTTGGACATGTTAGTGGGATCCAAATCCTCCCCTAACCTGGGACAGAGGCGTAACAGTAAAAAATAAGAACTATACAAGTTAGTTTATCCGATTTGATATCAGAATCCGTATTGTTGATAAGTTGTGGAAATGCTTACCCTTTTAGAGCACATCATTTTTAGTTTTTAAAAGTGTCCATGTTACTAATTGGGCAATCTGATTAAATTTCAGATCTATCGAACTTTTAAAAGAGTCCTCATAAGAGGATAACGAAATCAGAGATCTATATGTTAAGTAGATTGACTCTTTTGATGAAATTATCAATCCAAGTTGTTCCTTTTTATTGCACATGGTATGTTTGCGTTCATTTCATCTGAAAACTTTCGAAATTTCTTTTTCGTGTTTTTATTTCGTAAAAACATGAACGCGTTGACTACCCTGGCCTCTATAAAATTGTTTCCAATTTGTGGTCAAGTATGGGTACCTTATTTTACCATACCATCTGTGAGCATTAAAATGAAGATATTCATGGTCATAATTATACTGCACACCTATTGTAAGTGAGCCTCCAGGTTTTGTTACACACCATGATCGTGCTATGGCAATAATGTCACCCCAGGGATTTAATGCGTCCCCATATCTCCCTAGTCCCGAGTGTTCTATCGAACTAAACGAAACAATACCATCAAATGTTCCTAAAGTATTATTAAGAAAACGCATACGAAAATCCAGCGGGATCATGGTTTTCACCTTTGGATGTTCTGATTTGATACTGCCATACTCTAATGTCACAACTTCACGTGCTCCTGCTTCAAGTACGCATGCCTCAACCCATGGAATTTCTGAACCAATAACTAGAACCCTACCATCTTTAACCCCTGGTGCATGTTTTAATCCATCTCTAAGAGCATTTGTTTCTCCTACTCCGTAATTGCCCTTTAATTTACCTTCTTTTGCTAGAATTATCCAGTCTTCAATAGTTTTATTAGTCCATATTGGACTCGCTGCTTTTTTACCTAAATATATGTTGCTGATATACCACTTCTTCACCGGTATACGATTATTCATAGTGAACTCATTCATTAGCTCTTTCGGTATCGTTTCCGGTGCACGAGGTAGTCCATGACCACGGTCTACATATTCATTCTTTAATATTGCAGTACAATTTATTGTTGCGTTGATATGATCAAAATACGGTCCTGGTGACCCTTTTCTGGATGTATTACAGAGGTCGCCACAGTCTTGGCGGATGGATCTCATTTCCTCGGACAAACCATCTTGTCCGGAAGTAGATAACTTTAACGACTTGGTTGTAGTCGCTGGTGTTGCCTGTGGATTGTTTGACAACTCTTTATAGACGGATGCATGTTCTCTCATTAAATTCATAGCAATCATTTTTTTGTTAATCATTACCCTTATGACACTGTTTGGTATTATTATCCATGAACACAATCCACATATTAACAAACCAGCAATGATGAGAAGTTTTCTTTTTGTGAACATCCCTCTTCTTTATATTCTGTAAACAATAGAAAAAAAAAATAAGAAAAAAGTAAAAATATAATAACCGTTTTTATATATGATAAACAATAGAAAAAAAATAAGAAAAAAGTAAAAATTTAATAACCGTTTTTATATATGATATAAACGTCTTTAAAATAATCGACCATGATACATTTTATTCAATATGAAATATGATCTTCCCTCTCACCCCATATGGAATTTAGTGACAATGGGTATCAAACTGTGTCAGGAACGCGTAAGTTACTAGTTGTACCAGAGTTAACTCGAATAATTCAAGCCCTTTCCGTGTCCGATTTTTCCCACACGAGGCCTTCGTAGATCAGCGGAATATAACGACTGAATTATTCGGGTTATACCAGAGTAAGGATTTAATTGGAATGGAACTACGTTCATAAATCTTTGAATACCATCACATTTTGTATTGTTTGAGAGATATAACTTTACTATTCAAATATATTTTGAACTTGCATAGCAGGGGCGGATGCAGGAATTTTCGAAAGGGGGGTGCTAACCCAGGGCACCCAGGGCAAAGGGGGGGGGGGTGCAAAACATATGTCCCGATACAAATGCATTGATCGGCAAAAATAAAGGGGGGTGCGCACCCCGGAACCCCCCCCCCCCTGGATCCGCCACTGCATAGTGCTTATAAAAAAAGAAGATATGGTATGATTGCCAATGAGACAACTATCCACCAGAGACCAAAATGAAACAGACATTAACAACTATAGGTCACCTTCAACAATGAGCAAAGCCCATACCTTATTCCAAATTTTTTGTACCAAAATTTATGTTTAATTGAAAGTCAAGTGTTACCACTTTCTTCATGTTTGAACAGTTTTTTCTCTAAAATCTCCAATAATTCAGAAACTTTTACATAATCTATTCTTAACTAACCAACACTTATATTTAAGTTCTTTCATTAAAACATCAATACTAGAAAATCATTTGGTAATATGTTTTACAGGTATCTTTTTATTACAAATATATATATATGCATCATATAATAATCATTTGTGTTCCTTGACCTATATATATGAGCATAATTTAGCATTGTCAATAAAATAGAAAATATATATATAGGAAATCCGTTTAACATGTTTCTTTCTACATATGTATATCTTCTGTGCTTTTGTTCGGAAATAGAATTTGTGTAAAATGTTTAAATAATTTAAACAATGCTTAGTAATAACTGTTGTAATATTTTTTTTAACAATTTGAGAATTAACTGTTATTACGTGATGCGTGATAATTTGAGTCATTTGTCAATGGATTTAAACCAATATTTGTTTAGTTGCCTTCAAGTGTTTATTAAATCTCGTAAAAAATGTTGTATGAAGGTAAATTTAGGTTTTTAAAGTCATTAAAATTTCACATTATAAATGTTCGATATTCCCGAAAGATAGCATAGTGATATGCATGTATATAAATATTATTTCAGTCAAATAAGGATGGAAGATACCTCGTGGGCAATCAAATTATACATTTCACCAGAGACATATAATACAATGTACTATATGTCTCTGATTTCACAAACATAAAAAGCCTAAGATATTATGTAAATTACATATGGAACAAATGTCGACAAAACTCTATCTCTATTTATTTCAAAAAATATTTGTGTATTGAAAAATTTGTGTAAATTAATTAGAATTATCAATATAGAAGTATGTTCTCCAGGTTGATCACCAATCTCTCATTCTTGTTGCTCGTTTTGTGCAAACTTGTCATGCGCAAAATCTGTATGTTATCATATTTAAAAAATATCTTTTTTTGTACCATTAACTTGGCTTTATAAGAAATAAAGAATCTAAAAAATTGCACCTCTATCTATTTTTTGTTTTCAAGATGGAATCAATAGTCGTTTAAGGGTAATGACTGCTTTAGGTTGGTCCCCTCCGTAAATATTCAGTATGCCTTCGGAATATACAAATATTGTCAAGAATTTCAATAACGGCCACGACGTTGCTAACGTAAAATGTTGCATGAATTCTACAAATATTTGAGTCAACGTTATTTTCGCGACGTCAAACTGACATATCGGGAAAATATGCATTTTTCGACTGATTTTTAGCATTCAAACTGATTTAATTTGAAAACGAGTGCATGGACCCCCATTTTTTAAAACGACATTTTGTTTCATTTTGCAGGGAGATTGTGTGGACCAAATTTTATAAAACTGTAAATAGTCCATTTTTTTTTATTTTGAAAAATATACAGCAAAAAAAGACGTTTTATTTCTCAATTCTTGACCATTTGATAAATATGAGTTATTTCTGAACAAAAAATGCATAAATCTCTAGAATACTTAGACAATACAGAAATTACAAATTATTTAACAAAAAAAACATCGGTTATGCCAAACATGAATTCTACAAATATTTGAGTCAAATAGTTTTAAGATTTTACCAAACCATGACCATAATTGAAAACGATTGCAAAAAAATAGCCAAAATGCTTACCCAATTTTATTATATGTATAGTAATCATATAGAATGATAATATCAGGAAATAATATATAACATCAATGTTATCCTGGATTTCCGTTTACATAATTTATGACTACAATTATGTCTTATCCGTACATGTTTCCAATTTAAACAGATTACATGTTCCCATAGCAACAATAACAAAAACATCATTCCTGATAAAAATGTTTCATATGATAGGAAAGGGGTGCTTGACTTTGTATATTGTAACAAAAAATAATGTTCTAGTCGCACATTTTCTCTGTTATCCTTTATGAGCACCGTAAACTGAATCTATTTTTTTGTACATTCAAGGTTGTGTTGTTTTGAAGCAAATGATAGTGAGCTGCTGGTGAACACTTTATTTTCTAACTGAGATTTTTCTCAAAATTCGACAAATTAAAACCAGAGAATTTACTTTTTTTCACAATATATTTTAAATGATGTATTTAAGTAGAATTATGACTCGAGTTTATAGAAGAAGTACAATGGGCGAATATAAGTGTTATTAGTTTTTATTAATTGAGTTAGCTTATATGTATTTACAACAAAAATAGGTTTTGACTTGCACGACAAAAATTTGTAGATAATTATCAACTTTTATTTATAAATTAAGTATGAATAAAAAAATGGCCTCTGATAATTTATTTGGTATTTTTAGAAGTTGATATCATAGTCTAGCTTCCTTGGGAAATGAAGCAAAAGAGATAAGTATGTTTAATCAGAGACATATAATACAATATATGTATTATATGTCTGGTTTAATCAATCAATTTTTCACGTCTTTTGATCTTAATTGTGTATTTAGTCACAGTGTATTTTTACTTGTGCAATTTGAATGTTTAGTTATATTTTTTTCTAATTGGTTCCAATATTAAATAATGGGGAGAAAAATAACGGGTATTGGAAAAGGCACAAAGTTAAACAATACAACACATAAAAAAGATTTTCAGATTTATTCAGTGATCTTCAACATTGTTGGGTAACCACCAACCAACAGCGATATTTTATAGGATTTTTCAGTATATGGATATGGATAGTAAATTGCACATTGCTAGAAAACAAAGAATCTTGATGCTATAATTGTTAGTAATGTAATTCAAATAGACCGTAAAACGAAAAAAATATTTCAAAAACATTGATAAACATAATTTTAATCTGCTAACCGAGTCCCTGTGCATCTACATACATAAAATTAATATTTGCATCAAGCGCACATACGTTAAAACTGTATAATAATGGTTCACATTTTAAGAGGTTAGTAGTAATTAGGTAGATGAACAAAATTACGTTCTATTTGAAGAAAACAGACAATTAAAAGAGAAGGTAATAGAACAACAGTCAAGATCAATGAGGGAAAACTTGATATTTAAAGGTGTCCCAGATGATTACAATCCAGAAGAGGACACTGAAGCAATTCTAAAAGATTTTATTAAAAGTGAAATTCAAATAGAGGAGGAAATAAACTTTCATGTTGTCCATAGACTTAACAGGACAAGAGTCCAAGGGGCATAGTGGCTAAGTTTGAGCGACGTAAAGACAGGAATATGGTGCTTAGTGCTGCAATTCAAAAGCTGAAAAACAAAAAGCAATGTGTTGTCCATGAACAATATCCTATCGAAGTCATTGAGCGGAGGCGAGAACTAGTTCCCATACTGAAGGATGCCCGAACTAAAGGACACACGGCAGTTCAAAAGGAAGATCGACTATATATATAGATAACAAACGCTATTATCCTAGGACAACCAGACAACATCCCCCACCCTCTGCTGCAATGGACCAAAATGGTGAATAAGACAGATGTACAAGAGGACAGAGTAGTGACATTGACAACAAAGATATTCATAAAAATAATAAATGTGTGAAAAATGATCTTAATATATTTTACTTGAATGTGTGTGGTTTAAAATCTAAGTTGAAATTTAAAGAATTTACAGATAATATACTAAACTATGATATTTCAATATTTGTAGAAAGCAAACTTGATAATCTAGATGTCCTAGATGTCCCAAAAGGTTATACATATGTAACAAAAAATAGAAAAAAAATGTGTTAAAAATCAGGTGGTATAGCAGTTATTTTCAAAAAAAGTTTAGAAACAAGTTTAACATTTTTATCAAGTGAAAGTCAATTTGTACAGTGGATGAAAGATGCAAAAAGCATTTTTGGTCTGCAAAATAATATAATTGTAGGCTGTATTTATATACCACCTGAAGATTCGAAATAGCTTTTGATGAAATCGAGAATGAATTGATGTCTCTTAAGAAAGTAACAGATGTACATGCGACTCTTATTGGCGATTTTAATGCCAAGACAGGCATTTTGAATTATTTTGTATAAGCTGATGAAATTCTATTAGATCTATTTCACTTAGACACTGACAACGAAATTATTCATATATGTTAGTTTATGAAAATCTTAAGTCTTATAATATTCCATTACAAAGAGTGACACAGTGTAGTTGTCAACCTAATACTTATGTGTATAAATTGCAAAATTGCTGTTAAAAATTACATATGTATACTGCTAATTCCCGTATTGGTGTAGATAAAGGTATTGGTAAAACTACATGTAAAAATACAAGTGTAGTAGATTATTTATTGTTATCGTCAAAGCTTTTTACACTAGTCAAAGAATTTGAAATACAACAGTTTGATCCACTGTTATCTGATGTGCACAGCGCAATACACATTACATTAAAGTCACAAAGTACGTCACATCAAAACAACTCTAGCTGTTACGTCAGACCAAACACAGTAAAACAGGGAGAGAATTTGTCTCCTTTCCTCTTCTCATTATTTTAAATGACCTTGAAAGTTTCTTGTTAGACAACAATGTCGATTGTTTACAAAAGGTCTATGCAAAATGTGAAGAATAATTGTCTTGTCTACTTAAACTCCTTGTATGCAGACGATATTGTACTACTTACTGTCTGAAACAGAAGAAGGTCTTCAACAGGCCTTGTTAGCGTTTGAGCAATATTGTAATTCATGGAAACTTTGTATTATACAAACAAGACAAAAATTGTAATATTCAGCAAGAGAAAATTTAAACCAAAAATTGTATTTTATATTTATGGTGAAAATATTGATGTACAATATTCATATTCATATCTTGGTGTTATGTTCAATTATAATGGTAGTTTTTGTACTGCTAAAAAGAAATTATTGGATCAGGCAAATAAAGCATTGTATGCTTTACTGCAAAAAATAAGAAATTTGTCAATTCCATTAGATTTACAATTAAAATTGTTTGATTCACTTATTACTCCAATTCTTGTCTACTCAAGTGAAGTATGGGGTTTGAAAATAAACAGGGTATAGAAAAAATACACTTGCAGTTTTGTAAGAGAATTCTCAATTTAAGAAACAATACTCCTAGCTATATGGTATATGGAGAACGTCCATGGAAGTTGTCATTAAATTGAGAATGGCGATATTTTGGAACAACCTTTTATATTGTAGTAACAAAATATCTAGTTTCTTGTATAGACTTATGTTTAAACTTCACGAAAGTAAGCAAGGACATTTTAAATGGATTGTTTATGTTAAATCTATTTTTGATGAAACTGGGCTTAGTTTTATATGGAATGATCAAATGCATATGGATAACAATATTCTCAAGTCTATTCTTAAACAGAATTTGACTGATCAGTTTATTCAAAATTGGTTCTCGCAAATTAATAGCTCATCTAGGGAATTTTATGGACTTTTTAAACATGAATTTAAACTGGAACCATATCTACTTAGATTGGCTGTATCTGATAGTTATATGTGTAAGTTAAGATGCTCAAATTTAAAATTTCCTATTGAGACAGGAAGATGGGCAAAGATCCCTAAACAAAATAGAATTTGTCATTTATGTAACTTTAATATTGGTAACGAATATCATTATATGTTTACTTGTACATAATCCTTGTACATATCCACAAATCGTGGACCTGCGCAAAAATTATCCTACATTATCTGATTATTACAATACAAATCCATCAGAGATCAAAATGATTGGAATGCTGTCAAATTGCAATGTAAAATTATATCGTAATATTTGTAACATTACCAAATATTTCGCAAATACCCCTCCTTAACATGATATATCTGTTTAATATTCACGATTTAAGGTTTATGTACCCTTCTGTAGCCATTTTTGTACGAATTTTTCAAACCTCAATTGTATCAAAACTAAAGATATAATAAATAATAGAGATAGGCCATTTAGTACATGTTCCAAGGGGAAACTTGATGCAAAGCATTATTTTTTACTGTTTCATTGCATTTGATAGAAAAAGAGGATTTTGTGGCAAATAAATCAAGATTTTTATAGAAAATCCACAGCCTGTAATACAGAGATTTTTGTTATAAAATTTGAAACATAAATTACTCACTTGATTTTCTATGATGTGCTAGTGTTTATTTTTTACAAAAAGTTCTAAGTAACCTGTAAATTCTAAAACACCTCGTGCTGAGTCACTAAAGTCGAGCGCACCCTAAAAGGTGTACTTGATTTTGGCCATATTTATACTTGTCTTATTAAGGTTCATGTGGACCCTATGGCTAAAATGGCCGTATTTTCACCTCAAAATTTTCTCTGAGTACAGGCAAACCTGTGCATCTGGAAAAGTTTTAAGGCATGGCATGCCCTAGATAAATAGAATTCAAATGCATTGTATGATTTAGAAAATTCATAACTTGACTGGATTTTGCCGTACACTTTTTTTCGTCTCTGCAGAAGATGATAAAATTAACAAACAGTTGAGTTTACCTTGATATGGTCCACTCAGGTACACAGTTTAAATAACCAATTATTGTCAGGTATCTATTGTCCATCTAATGTCCATGTCAACTAAAAATGCTCACTTTAAGTTTTACCTGTGTGGAAGTTCTCAAACCTTTTTCCCAACTTAGTTTATCACTGTGTCTAAACCACACCGGCAAAATTTGCTCGGACTCGATGGTATCTAACATCCGGCACAATGACGGAACACCAATAGACAAAAGAAAGGTAGGTTTCTCCTTATTTTTTTATTTGTTTATGATATCGAAGAATATATATACATATAAAACTATTTTCTATTGTGAGATACAATATTTTCTACAACCGTTCTATATTAACGGAGAAATAAGTCAAAATGCATGTCAAAGTGACGAATTGAGTGAACCTTGCCTCGAAATTGTTTAATTTCTCGTTAAATTGTTCACATTGTACGGAAAGAAAGGTACGGGAAGATAGATATTGACACGGAGATTGCAAATTTAGTTATTATGAGCATCTCCATAATTGTATCTCTGTGTATGGAACGAAAGAAATGGGTCATGTCAAAATGGAACTGGCCGGTTTCGTCAATGTATACAACCCGGTTTCGTCATAGATTTCAAAATGCATAACCCGGTTTGGTCAAATAAAAAAAATCATAATCGCATTACATTATAATTGATTATTTAACTTTAGCGTTCAAAAGGAGTTTTGTGGGTCGTTGGAAAACAAGTTCGTTCACCGGACAACGGCTTATTATTGATATGAGTCTCAGATTCAAATAAATAATAAGCAAAAACTTGAATTCCTACTCTTATAGAACACAAATATTTTAATTTACTTTGCATTCCGAAATTTTTTAACAGCATATTGAGATTAAAGCTCTCTAAATATGCGTTTTCTATATGAGTTATGGGAAAATATGTTGAACATGTTTAAACTTGAAATTAAAGTTTACGGTCTTAAAAATCGATACACACAATTGATATGTGATTTTCTCGCACAAAAGGATGGACACCTTTATAAGTAATCTAATCATTCTATGTAAAAAAATGTATGTAATCTTTTCTACAATCGTTAAAAATAAATCTTCTTAAGGATAAACGTTGATAATAAGACAACTGTATATATGCATGCATAATCGACATAGAAAATGAATGTAGGATTACAACTACCATGCATTAAAATAATTTTTTGTATCCCTTATTGTAACTATACTGCTATGTACAAATTAGTATAATAGTCTCAGGTCATCGACAAAATTCAATAATAATTATTTTGTTAACATTACTAAAAAAACGAGTCTGTACTGTCGCCGTTGTGTTATGATGATCGTACACTGACGTTGGTCATCGGACGAGTTAAGGTTTTTTCATTATTTTTTATTATTTGTACTTTTGTTGTACTGTTTGTGTCAGCGACAACACTTTGACTCAGTCCATTCTCGAATCACACGCTTGTAATTCAATGGTTGTCTTTGGTTGCTTTATACCATATGCGTTTTGAACATAAAATAGGCAGGTAGTTTTCTTGTTTGAATTGTTTTACATTTATAATTTAGGGCCCTGTTATAGCTTGCTTTCGTGCAGTTTGCGTGTTTTTCTCATTGTTTAAGGCATACGCTGACCTAAACTTGATTAATTCAACATAATTTTTGTGTCTAAAAGAAAGTTGTGTCATTGTCAATGTTTATGGGATAAGTGGTAACCGTCACTTCTTCTTAACTAGACCTGGATATAAATGACGGTCATGTTTTGCAAACCAACTTTTATTCACATTGAAAATACAAAACTGTCAGATATTGTTTTCGAAAGTTATCTTGAAGTTTCAATTGAATTTGAACTACAAAAAAAGAATTTGAACTGTAAAAATAATGTGAAAACATGCCTATGAAAATAAATGTGCCTACCAGAAACGGGGAGAAAGTTACAAATCTCACTGCTATGTTATGGATGCTTAAGTGTGAAAACTCGCTTTAGTGCGCAAGTAACACAGTATATATAGTACCAGAAAATCTGGCAGGACTGCATGCATGATTAATTTGTGCAGAACAGTATAGACTATAGTCGGTTTGGGACTGTTCGTCAATGATTGAATGCATAAATGTATTAATAATTGATAGTAAATATTGTAAACTAAGTGTATATAATATAGTATAGTAAATTAAAATTATGGCACAATCAAAACACATCCTTTTATTTTTCATCTTTACATACTACTATTAATATAAACAAAGAAAATATAATAATGTTACAAAATAATTAGATACCAGTGTTTGCTATTCAGTATTTATATTCCATTTAAAATTAGTTTGAAGTTACACGGCCGACACTCGGCTAACCGAGAGATTGGTCGGTTAATCTATATTGAGTATGCGGCTATATCGGCGGTTGGTCTGTTAATCGGGTTGGCTAAAGTCTGTTAATCAGGTGTTATCGAGAAAATCATTGAAAACTCAGCATGTTTCATTGTATAACCTTTTAAATATATGTTTATCATAAAAAATATTTATGTCTAACAAAACTATTCAATGTACTGAATCCAGTGGTGTAATTATTATTTTTCTAACTTCTATGTACGATCTATAAAATGAAAAGGCAAGTTACTCATCAATAAATTTATACACATTTTACACACACAAAATGTACACAAAATGACACTTGTGTTGAATTTACTTGCATGCAATATTTTGAACATCGAAAAAAGACAGGCATTATGTGTGTTAACCAAATTGATATTATTGTGTGAAAAAATCTACACGAAAATCCGTATTTTGGTGACATAAATCAATCTTTTTTTAAAACCTGGTCTGTTAATGGGTCGGATGTATAAAACCCGGTCTGTTAATTGGTCTGTTAAGAGTTATGAATGACAATAAAAGTATAATTTTATTACTATATAGTGTGTTAATTTGGTAGGCTCAAGACGAGCGGCTAAAATATACGGAAACAACACTTGAGCAGTGGAACATAAAGTATATACGGAAACAAAACATGAGCAATGGAATATAAAATATACGGAAACAAAACACTTGAACAATTAACAATTTAGGCAATGGATATTGAAAATTGATAAAAGTGGTTTCAAAAAGTGTTAATTTAAAGTAAAATTAATTTTATCCGAGAATGGTCGCATATATTCTGTGGATTATGTTTTATTGTCATGAATGACACCAATTTGTCATCTCCATTGGTAACCAGTATATAAATCAGAGATTAACGTCGTAATGTAACTAAACATCAGTAAGTAAAATATATTGGGATGCCTAAATATAAAGAATAGAGAAAGAATAATGAGTAAGATAAATAAAATGTATAGAAAAGTAACATAACAATTTAAAGAATACAGAAATAATCAACACCCCAATCCGGACCCTCATGGTATACACGATAATCTGGATGGAGATACAGAATATAAATAAAAGATAAGGACAGTAGAGAGTGATGCATTGCTAAAAAAGAGAGAAAAAAATAATTGTTTAAGAATAAAGACATGAAACCACCCTGGGTGTTGAAACAGTAACGGATTGCGATGTACTCATATTGGTAACCCGAATAATTCAGTCGTTATATTCCGCTGATCTACGAAGGCTACATGTGTGGGTGAAAATCGGACACGGAAAGGGCTTGAATTATTCGAGTTATCATATTGGTAGCAAATGCTTGAAGTTTACATGTGGACAACTGCAGTTCCCACTGCACATATGTAGAAAAGGAACTAAAGGAAATAACATGAATTTAAACTTAATACAACCAAATGTAGCTGCATTCGCTCCTTTCCATTTACTTCTTTAAAATGATTTATAAACAACAGATGATTAAGTAATAGAAGAAAAGAACCAATTGGATGATACTGACGAATTAGGGTTAAACGTCCAGTGACAAATATCATGTGCATATGAGAACGACAACACGTTATATGTACCCTGTGTTGTATTAAAAAGACACGTTCAGTCGGATTTGAGAACATGCCACTTTTTGCAGACACAAAAATTAAGGCTGATTGAAATCGTTAATAATATATTCATGCATATTCCAGCGGCCAACCCAGATCACGCTATATTGAAGTGACACACTCTTCAATAAAATGCAAATTAAAGAAAGTCAAAATAAAAATGCGTTTACTGGAAGGATAGTGCTGCACCGTGTAATCATTTTTTTTTACTCAAGAATCTCTCATTCTTAACTTTTTCAATGGGAAAATATAAAGGTAGCAAAACTATTTTCGTGGCTAAATAACTCTTAACTGACACAATTTCAATTGTCCAACCCATTAACAGACTTTATAACCCATAATTTTCACTAAAACGTGGTATTACTCACGTTATATTACAATTATGAAATATTTACTAATGTGAATTTATATGCAAGAACCAAAGTAGTATTTTGTGTCTTTTAAATGATATCTAAAATTGTTTGTTTCGCCTTTTATTAAAAAAATTGCTATGCGTGTAGTCATAAATACTACATACTTGCGCGACGCCTTTTACTTTTACTGAAAACTGCGCAGACTATGAAATGTTTTTAAAGGTGGAAAATGTTCTATGATAGATATCATTTTGTCAGACACTTTTCTTTTTTTGATTTGATTCTTATAATATGCAAAAAATCTGTATATTTGATAGAGTTTAACACTAAATTGTGCGTTTTACTCTTAACAGACGTATAGCCAACCCGATTAACAGACCAATCTCCCATATAGCCGCATACTCAATATAGATTAACCGACCAATCTCTCGGTTAGCCGAGTGTCGGCCGTGAGTTAAGTGAAATAAGGGATACGCCTTTCATTAGGAAAATGTGTATTATCATAATACTATGTCCAAAAGTGCCCGTTTAAAATAGATATTAACACGCCAAGTTTACTTTACAATAAATATATATTTAAATTCTCGAAAGACAATGTTCAGATCCGTGCCAAAGTTTCTTTTCATAAATTGTTTGTTAAAAAAAACCAAAAAAACCGGGTGATATATATAGACGAAACCGGGTGATTGTGTAGTAACAACATTGACGAAACCGGTTTATTTTAATTTGACATGACCCTTTTCTTTTGTTCCATACACAGAAATACAATTATTGAGATGCTCATAATAACTAAATTTGCAATCTCCGTGTCAATATCTATCTTCCCGTACCTTTCTTTCCGTACAATGTGAACAATTTAACGAGAAATTAAACAATTTCGAGGCAAGGTTCACTCAATTCGTCATTTTGACATGCATTTTGACTTATTTCTCCGTTAATATAGAACGGTTGTAGAAAATATTGTATCTCACAATAGAAAATAGTTGTATATGTATATATATTCTTCGATATCATAAAAAAAATAAAAAAAATAAGGAGAAAACTACCTTTCTTTTGTCTATTGGTGTTCCGTCATTGTGCCGGATGTTAGATACCATCGAGTCCGAACAAATTTTGCCGGTGTGGTTTAGACACAGTGGTTTATTTTGGCACCTTCTGGAGGAATCAAAAAAAGTGCACCGCAAAATCCTGGTAAGTTTTTATTTTTCTAAAACATAAAACATATTTAAAATTCATTTATTTAGGGCATGCCATGCCTTAAAACTTTTCCAGATGCACAGGTTTGCCTGTACTCAGAGAAAATTTTGAGGTGAAAATACAGCCATTTTAGCCATAGGGTCCACATGAACCTTAAGATGAACTCAGAGAAAATTTTGAGGTGAAAATACAGCCATTTTAGCCATAGGGTCCACATGAACCTTAAGATGAAAAATACAGCCATTTTAGCCATAGGGTCCACATGAACCTTAAGATGAACCTTAAGGTTCATGTGGACCCTATGGCTAAAATGGCTGTATTTTCACCTCAAAATTTTCTCTGAGTACAGGCAAATCTGTGCATTTGGAAAAGTTTTAAGGCATAGCATGCCCTAGATAAATAGAATTCAAATGCATTGTATGATTTAGAAAATTCATAACTTAACTGGATTTTACCGTACACTTTTTTTCGTCCCTGCAGAAGATGATAAAATTAACAAACAGTTGAGTTTACCTTGATATGGTCCACTCAGGTACACAGTTTAAATAACCAATTATTGTCAGGTATCTATTGTCCATTTCATGTCCATGTCAAACAAAACAGCTCACTTCAATAATTAAAGAACCTTAGTGAGCACGCTCACATACCCACGTCCCCACATTGTCATTGGAGAAATTAAATAAGTATAAGGAAAAAAAATTGTATAAGAAAAAATATTGAATAATAATTTCCTGTCAATATACATAGTATGTCCTTATTATCTACAAAATTTCATGAAATTCTGTTGTGTGTTTTCAGAGGAGTTGAGATGACAAACTGTTGCAGAAGTACATTGAAGCAAATAAGTTCAAAGGGGCATAACTCCTAGAAAAAAATTGAACCGTAATTTCCTGTTGATATGCACATCTACATAGTATGTCCTTATTATCTACAAAGTTTCATGAAATTCTGTTGTGTGGTTTGAGAGGAGTTGCGATGACAAACTGTTGCAGTAGTACATTAAAGTAAATAAGTTCAAAGGGGCGTAACTCCTAGAAAAAAAAATTGAATCGCAATTTCCCGTCGATATGCACAACTACATAGTATGTCCTTATCATCTGAAAAGGTTTCGTGAAATTCTGTTGTGTGGTTTGAGAGGAGTTGCGATGACAAACTGTTGCAGTAATACATTAAAGTAAATAAGTTCAAAGGGGCGTAACTCCTTGAAAAAAAATTGAATCGCAATTTCCCGTCGATATGCACAACTACATAGTATGTCCTTATCATCTGAAAAGGTTTCGTGAAATTCTGTTGTGTGGTTTGAGAGGAGTTGCGATGACAAACTGTTGCAGTAGTACATCAAAGTAAATAAGTTCAAAGGGGCGTAACTCCTAGAAAAAAAATTGAATCGCAATTTCCCGTCGATATGCACAACTACATAGTATGTCCTAATTATCTGAAAAGGTTGCGTGAAATTCTATTGTGTGGTTTGAGAGGATTTGCTATGACAAACTGTTGCAGTAGTACATTAAAGTAAATAAGTTCAAAGGGGCGTAACTGCTAGAAAAAAAATTGAATCGCAATTTCCCGTCGATATGCACAACTACATAGTATGTCCTTATTATCTGAAAAGGTTTCGTGAAATTCTGTTGTGTGGTTTGAGAGGAGTTGCGATGACAAACTGTTGCAGTAGTACATTAAAGTAAATAAGTTCAAAGGGGCGTAACTGCTAGAAAAAAAATTGAATCGCAATTTCCCGTCGATATGCACAACTACATAGTATGTCCTTATTATCTGAAAAGGTTGCGTGAAATTCTGTTGTGTGGTTTGAGAGGATTTGCTATGACAAACTGTTGCAGTAGTACATTAAAGTAAATAAGTTCAAAGGGGCGTAACTCCTAAAAAAAAAAATTGAATCGCAATTTCCGGTCGATATGCACAACTACATAGTATGTCCTTATTATCTGAAAAGGTTTCGTGAAATTCTGTTGTGTGGTTTGAGAGGAGTTGCGATGACAAACTGTTGCAGTAGTGCATTAAAGTAAATAAGTTCAAAGGGGCGTAACTCCTAGAAAAAAAATTGAATCGCAATTTCCCGTCGATATGCACAACTACATAGTATGTCCTTATTATCTGAAAAGGTTTCGTGAAATTCTGTTGTGTGGTTTGAGAGGAGTTGCGATGATCAGAAACAGGACTGACGGACTGACGGACGGACTGACTGACTGACTGACGGACTGACTGACGGATGGACGGACGGACTGACGGACGGACGGACTCACGGACGGACGGACTCACGGACGGACGGGTCAAAAACATTATACCCTCCGCAACTTCGTTGCGTGGGGTATAATTACCTGTGGGGAAGTTCTCAAACCTGTTTCCCAACTTAGTTTATTTTGGCACCTTCTGGAGGAATGAAAAAAAGTGCACAGAAAAATCCTTGTGAGTTTTTATTTGTCTAAAACATAAAACATATTTGAAATGTATGTATCTAGGGCATGCTATGCCTGAAAATTTTTACAGATGCACAGGTTTGTCTACCTTAACCAATAACTACATTTATAAACTTGTTTTAAGGAAATCAATGCTAGCACTGCATGCAATAATCCTATATCTATCAGTCATCAAATTGCCAAATATGAGAGTACAAGGATAAGGGCTGTGGATTTTCTATAAAAATCTTTATTTATTTGCCACTAAGTCCTCTTTTTCTATTAAATGCAATGGAACAGTAAAAAATAATGCTTTGCATCAAGTTTCTCCTTGGAATATGTACAAAATGGACTATCTCTATTATTCATTATATCTGTAGTTTTGATACTATTGAAGTTTGAAAAGTTCGTACACAAATGGCTACAGAAGGGTACATAAACCTTAATACATATGTAAAAACTCACATATTCATGACATTGTGTTAAATCCAAATGATAGAGACTGTACACATGAAAGTGTCACGAGAATCACGTGCATGATTGTTTATTGTGTGTTAGCTCCTGTTGTCGTATATATACATGTTTATCATAATTGTATTGTAATTACTGTATAGATATTTCGTCTATTTATGTATCTATGTATATTGACCTCTTGTACACTGTTGTGTCTGAGGATAATAAAACTTTGAATCTTTGAATCTTTGATAATAATATGATATAATAACCAGCATAGTATAAAAAAAAAAGCAGCACCAACAACAAAAAATAGCATTCGTTTAGACCAATGCTAGATTTATTTGGTAAATGGCTTAAAGTTTTCCTGAAGGAGAATATTCTTCTATGGTGATCCCCGAGAAAACTTTCATGTCGCTAGGTTCTAGTGATCAATCTTACAAATAATGGGGTATTTCGTAATGTTGGTAACCAAAACGTGTTGCCTTTTAAACTGGTAAATTGCTTTTCGCAATATTTTCAACAACGAAGAAATATTTTTTTGCGGAAGTGGAAATTTATTTTCAATCGCAAATCTGATATTATCATTGTCCAAACATGTTATAAACCGTTATTCCCTGTGGTCACGGGGCATAGTTCCAACATGTTTCTTATTAGTCTATTCCATTTCTCTTTTATTGAAAACAAACAATTTTACTAAAAAAAATCCAATTAGCCGAAATGGCACATTTTTCCTTTTATAAAATAAAATATTGCCAGTTAGGCGGAATGAGAAAAAGACCACACCCCCACTCCGCTTTGGTTGTCGTAAACGACACGTAGTTCCTTTATACCCCGTGCACGCCATTTTCTTTACACTACCGGCTGACCGGGTGGATTAACTAATTTAAATAAACTTACCCTGTGCTAAACTAACTTCAAGATTAAACATTAATAATATGAATATGTGATCCGGTTGTGTTTTAAATGGATGTGTAAATACATAATTGACACTACTCGTCGTTAGCATTACCTGTTTCTGAACAATAGAATCGATGTTGTCACACATGATGTATTTTTTTGAAATTAAAACCCAGTCTTTCCAATACATACTAAGTGCGACACGAAAAAAATTATTTCTACTGTAAAAGCGTTATTTTCTATCGTTTTCAACAAAGGCTTATATATATCATTTTAACTCGGCAATGTTCTAATAAATTAATAGCTTTCATTTGAAAAAAAAGACAGTTATACTGCCAAGTCCATATGCTACTTACTATTAAATTCATATCGTGTGATCTGTGTAAAGAAAGTGGGTTTTGATAAAATGTTGTTATAGTTGACCCACGTCAATTGGTCGTTCAGTTAAGAATTGAATACTTCTTTTTGTAAATTCATTGAGGTGTAAAAGCGTTGACCGAAGTACATTTTGTATGCTTTTACAACCCTTTGAAATTACAAAAAGAAGAATTCAATACTTATAATTATTTTTTGTTTGCCATGACCATGAAAACACGATTACAATTAAGTTTTTCTTTTGTTTACCTGTGCACATTTTGTGGAAACCAATCAAGACAACGTATAATAATGAAACATACATCTAATGTTAAAATATCCGGTTATTGCATAGATTTGATTGTAGATATAAAACAAAAAATGGATGCAAAAAGTAAAAACTCCAAGGAAAATTCAAACGGAAATTCTCTAATCAATGGTACAGTCATTTTCTTGTGTAGAAAATGCTGGATTAAATGCTGGATGTAGTTTCTCGCTACACTGAAGACCCATTGGTGGACTTCGGCTGTTGTCTACTCTATGGTCGGGTTGTTGTCGCTTTGACACATTCCCCATTTCCTTTCTCAATTTTATGGATTACACCTGGTTTTATAGCTAGCTAAACCTCTCACTTGTATGACAGTTGCATACAATTCCATTATATTGACAACGATGTGAAAGCATGTTATGCTTACTGATTGTTAACCTTTCATAAGCTTCCATGTGTTGTCGTTATTTCTTAATCAAAAGTTCTGGTGATTTGGCATAGGTTGACACCCGGAACGCATTGAATGGGTGATAATGTTGAACGTGGGCCACCACTTCAAAATACATCAACGCCTAGGACCATGTATTGTAATAGAAAAATGCAGTTTATCTTATTTCATATAGTTTATTAGTTAATGTATGAAAGTTCTACTGTATAAAATATTTTATATAAAATTAGTGTTTCAAAAGCGTAGGATATTTCAAATATGTCAAAAAAGTCCTTTTATAAACTATTGAACTTATCTGTGCAATAAAACTTCAGCTGTTGCCAAACTTACCTTCGGTTATATGTTTAGCAAAGTTTAATAAAAACATCTTTAAAAGTTCGGACAACGGTCAACCTACGTCAGCAAAATTCTTTTGTGTGTTACAGTCAGTTAAGGGTTACTAGGACATTCAAAACTTAGTATATAAACTGATCAAGCCGCTATAATATTAATAGCGAGTTTCTTGATATTCTAGGTGTGTCTCTTGGTTTTAAAAATACTTTAGATTTAAAATTATTTTTCTTTTAATTTTATTTTGAAAAAATAAATAAAATTTATAAGTAACTATGATTTTAATTCAGAGGTTTATTTTAACAGTAATACTAGTTATATTGTTATTATTTGGTATTTAACTTGAATTGTTTGTATTATTTTATCATTGTTTTCAACTTATTTTGACTTCAAATGTGTATACTTTGAAATTATTTTGTATTTATTTTGATGTTTTCTCAAGACCACAATCGCAAATGGTGTCAATAGAGAGCCGAAATATATACTAGGAGTATATGAAAAGAAGATGTGGTATGATTGCCAATGAGACAAATCTCCACAATAAAACAAATGATACAGAAATAAACATGATTTTTAATTTTAGTTTCTAGTGTATAATTCGAAGTTTAGTATGACGTCCATTATCACTGTATTATTATACATATTTTTAAGGGGCCAGCTGAAGGACACCTACGGGTGCGGGAGTTTCTCGCTATATTGAAGACCCATTGGGGGCCTTCGGTTGTTGTCTGCTCTATGGTCGGGTTGTTGTCGCTTTGACACATTCCCCATTTCCCTTTTCAATTTTAACTATAGGTCACCATACTGCCTTCATTAATGAACAAATCCCATACCACATAGTCGGCTACAAAAGGCCCCGAAATGACCAACATAACTTTATATCAATTCAAACGAGAAAACTAACGGCCTAATTTATTTGTAAAAATAATGAACGAAGAACAAGTATGCAACACAGCAACAAACGACAACCACTGAATTGCAGGTTCCTGACTTGGGACAGGCACATACATAATTTGGCGGGGTTAAACTAGTATGTTAACTGTTTGTCTATTCATTATAAGCTAGAGATATAGGAGAAGGGTTGAGATCTCTCGAAACACATTTAACCCCGCCGTTTTTTGCGCTTGTTATGAAAATCTAGAACTTTTGTCAGTCTTGTGTGATTTTTTCTTAAATTTGTTTCATTTGTATATTTCAGAGATTATTGTGGCGTCATTTCGGTGAATTAATCAATAATTATCAAAAATCCGTGTGAGGCATGTTCTCGCTGCGTTGAAGACTCATTGGTGGCTTTTCTCTCTCTGTTCTCTATTCTTATTCTATGTTCATCTTTACACTGGCTATGATCACAAATGTGTAACTTTTTATTCTTATTCTATGTTCATCTTTACACTGGCTATGATCACAAATGTGTAACTTTTTATTCTTATTCTATGTTCATCTTTACACTGGCTATGATCACAAATGTGTAACTTTTCACAAAGGTCTACAAGAGCTATATAAATGAAGCAATGACTGAACCATTGTTTTCTTTATTGTCTCTAATGGATTGTATAAGTGTTTACATATGTTCCGAAACTTTGGCAACATGACGGTCTGTTAAAGTGTAAACCAAGGGAACAAAATTATAACACGACTAATGTATAGATATGCAAATCATACATTTACTAATGGTGCTCCATTATGCAGTGGATTTGTAGAAAAGAATATGTTCTTCTGGAAAGAAACAAATATAATCGTCCTATAAAAATGAACAAAATAAGTGTTCAACCCCACATGTATACATGTATGTTTTGGAATGGAATAACTGTGAACAAAAGTCTAAATTAATTTTCCCAAGCTTAATATAAATAACCTTCCTGGATATTCTTTTTCAAATAATTCTGTATGCTGTATAAGAATTAAAAATCGAAGTCATGTTGTCTTTCAGCTTGTCATAAATACTATTATATCCCAAAAACATATCAAAATAAATATTCCGACCTATATGTGCACGATATATTCATAATGTTTTACTTGAAATAACTCTTAAAAAAAATCCCCAAAAGAGTGCCGTCCTAAATGTATGTACTATGCTTGGCAGGAATGAATGGTCAATGAAATCGAAAATAGATAAAATTCACTCACGGAAATAACATGCCGAACTTGGCAATAGGCGGAAAAGAATATTCTGTGAAACATCTGAAAATTATTTTTTTCTCTCTCAGATACGGGGGATTCGAACACGCAACTTCGATGCATTAAAGCATTGTTTAGTATTATGCCAACAATCTGTACTTCTCAGCCACGTCAGCTATATAATTCATAGTAACCATACGAAACATTTTAAGGATTCAACTCGAAACAGCTTATATAAATATGATAAAATTACCTTTGATACATAAACATCATTACAACCGTCTTTAACATAGAGAAATACATGTGGTCTCATTGGCAATTATACCACATCTTCTTTTTTATAAGCATTATGAAACTTGTTAGAAACGAACATGACAATCGAATGAATGTTGTATTCCCATGCGCAATGATTCACAGAAAACTTATAAATTTACACACTGTTCCTGCAATAATTATTTTGTTTGAAAAAAAAACATATTCAAATAAATGAACATCGATGAATGTTTGCACTTTGAGATGTTTGCATAAAGGCAAAATGATGATTATATATGTATAGTTGGTCATAAACCAGAGCAAGTTTAAACCCAATCCAAGAAAAAATATGTTACGACGTTTAAACATTTCCCAGGAATGTTTTTGAATAAACTGACATGAAGGGAATACCTCATTGGTCAATTAGAAAGCAACTCGACACCAAAAATAACAAAAAGACATCTAGGGGTCAACATAGATCCATCTTCAACAACAGACAGATGATTTTTCTATGCGGTTTAATATCAAACTCACTAGATATCACAGAAACAAAAATGCACATGCAGAAATGTCTCGCCTTCTTTTCTAACCTTGATTTTATGCTGATAGTCCTAAATATAAAGCTTGACTACAAGTATCACATAAAATTACCTTGATTAAAAAAACATGAGGCCAAGGTCAGATAAACCAAAAAAGAAAAACATGTACACCTTGAAATCATTCAATACACCAAATAAAGTTGACCTATTGCTTATAGTTTCTGAGAAATAGACTTTACCGAGAAAACTAAACATTGACCAATGAACCTTGAAAATGAGCTCAAGGTAAAACAGATATGTACGCCTTTGCAATCAATATATGCATTAAATATAGTTGACCTCTTGCTTATAATCCTGGTACCTTTGATAACTTTTTATATTATCAAAGAACCAAACTTAACCATGACAAGTGAACATTGACCAATGAACCATGAAAATGAGGTCAAGGTCAGATGATAACTTCCAGACAGACATATACACCTCACAAACATTCCATACAGAAAATGTAGTTGACCTATTGCATAAAGCATTAGATAACAAGACCAAAACTAAAAAAAAAACCTAGTTTACTGATCTATGAAATGAGGTCGAGGTCAAATGAAAACTATCTGGTGGCCATGAGGAAACTTCGTAACATAAGGCATCTATATACAAAGTATGAAGCATCCAGGTCTTCTGCTTTCTAAAACATAAAGCTTTTTAAGAAGTTAGATAACGCCGGTGCCGCAGCAACTGGATCACTATCCCTATGTCGAGTTTTCAGCGACAAAAGTTGCAGGCTCGACAAAAATGAAATAAAAGTAAAATTTAAAGCACAAGTAATCCTACAGGAAGACAGTTTTGATGTCAAATGCGTTATGTAGATCTCATCATTTGCAATAGTTTTGCCTCTGTCAGATTTTCACTATCTACAGTGGTTTTCAAGATAGAAAATTTGCATTTTTCACATGTGTTCCATCTTAAGCCATGTCGGTCATTTTGATTGGCAGACGGGTCTTCAAACCTTTCTTTTAACAAGATATCCCAATGAAGATTGCAGCCATGTTTGGTTAGATTTAGCCCAGTAGTGACTGGCAAAAGCTCACAAAAGAGTTTTGAACCTGGTGAGCTAAAAGGTAACGCAAGTGCAATAACTCCAATAAGACAGATTAACTTAAAAGTAATGCAAGTGCAATAACTCTTATAAGGCGGGTGAGCTCAAAGGTGATGCAAGTGCAATAACTCCTATAAAGCAGGCTAGCTCAAAAGTGATGCAAGTGCAATTACTCCTTTAAGGCAGATGAGCTCAAAAGTGATGCAAGTGCAATAACTCCTATAAGGCAGATGAGCTCAAAAGTGATGCAAGTACAATAACTTCTTTAAGGCAGATGAGCTTAATAGTGATGAAAGTGCAATAACTCCTATAAAGCAGGCGAGCTCAAAAGTGATGCAAGTGCAATAACTTCTATAAGGCAGATGAGCTTAAAAGTGATGCAAGTGCAATAACTTCTATAAGGCAGATGAGCTCACAGGTGATGCAAGTGCAATAACTTCTATAAGGCAGATGATCTTAAAAGTAATGCAAGTGCAATAACTCCTATAGGGCAGATGAGCTTAAAAATGATGCAAGTGCAATAACTCCTTTAAGGCAGATGAGCTTAATAGTAATGCAAGTGCAATAACTCCTATAAAGCAGGCGAGCTCAAAGGTGATGCAAGTGCAATAACTCCTATAAAGCAGGCGAGCTTAAAAGTAATGCAAGTCAATAACTCCTATAAGGCAGGTGAGCTCAAAGGTGATGCAAGTGCAATAACTCATATAAGGCAGATGAGCTCGAAAGTGATGCAAGTGCAATTACTCCTTTAAGGCAGATGAGCTTAATAGTAATGCAGGTGCAATAACTCCTATAAGGCAGATGAGCTCAAAAGTAATGAAAGTGCAATAACTTCTATAAGGCAGGTGAGCTCAAAGGTGATGCAAGTGCAATAACTTCTATAAGGCAGATGAGCTTAAAAGTGATGCAAGTGCAATAACTCCTATAAGGCAGGTGAGCTCAAAGGTGATGCAAGTGCAATAACTTCTATAAGGCAGATGAGCTTAAAAGTGATGCAAGTGCAATAACTCCTATAAGGCAGATGATCTTAAAAGGGATGCAAGTGCAATAACTCCTATAAGGCAGATGAGCTTAAAAGTGATGCAAGTGCAATAACTCCTATAAGGCAGATAAGCTTAAAAGTGATGCAAGTGCAATAACTCTATAAGGCAGATGAGCTTAAAAGTGATGCAAGTGCAATATCTTCTATAAGGCAGATGAGCTTAAAAGTGATGCAAGTGCAATAACTCCTATAAGGCAGGTGAGCTCAAAGGTGATGCAAGTGCAATAACTTCTATAAGGCAGATGAGCTTAAAAGTGATGCAAGTGCAATAACTCCTATAAGGCAGATGATCTTAAAAGGGATGCAAGTGCAATAACTCCTATAAGGCAGATGAGCTTAAAAGTGATGCAAGTGCAATAACTTCTATAAGGCAGATGAGCTTAAAAGTGATGCAAGTGCGGAGTTGTCTAGCTGTAATTATAGATATATAGATCTTGATAGTTATAAAAGTTCTGCTTCTGTCAGATTCTCCGTTTCCATTCTCAATTCTATATGACATCCAGGACAAAAATATGTACACTTTTAACAATTAATCCAGAAATCACAGGGGCCGATCCAGCCATTTTCAAAAGTGGGTTTCCCAATAGAGGATACTGAAGCTGCACGTATAGTTACCGGCTTACCATGTTATGCTAGTATCAACTCTATTTATAGAGAGACGGGATGGGAGAAATTAAGTGTCAGAAGGGAAGTTAAAAAACTGACCATGTTTTATAAAATTGTAAATAACCAAACACCGGATTATTTACAAGTATTGGTTCCTCCGTATGTATCAGATACTAATAATTATAACCTGCGAAATAGACATAACATTAATATACCATTGAATCGTCTATCAGTTTATCAACAGTCTTTTTTTCCATCTTCTATTACATTGTGGAATGAATTAGATTTGAATATTCGTCAAATTCCTACTTTCTCTTCCTTCAAGTTACAATTGCAACAACTGTATTTTCATAATGTAAAACCTCCTAGGTACTATTTTTATGGAGATAGACTGCTATCTATATTACATGCAAGGCTACGCAACAAGTGCAGTGCACTTAGCGCAGATTTAAACAAGGCCAATTTAGTACATGATGTATATTGTGCATGTGGGTACACTAGTGAAAGTGTTGAACACTATTTATTATATTGTAATAAATTTGCATCGCAAAGAAATGTTATGCTTATTGAACTGACCCACTTAGACATTCCTGTTACAATAGATTTGTTATTGTTTGGTAATGACAACTTAGATACAAAAGACAATTTTGTAATATTTTCTGCTGTACATAAATATATAAAAGAAACTCAACGTTTCTCACTCTGATAACAACCTTGCTGGTTATTGTTTTATTTACTAGTCTACAGTACAGACTATGCATTGTTCGAATGATCGATTTGTTGTTCATAACGGTTAACATAATGTTTCGCCTCAATGGATTTCAATTATTGAAGTTAATACAAAAACGATACTTACATTACATCTATGTTCTTGTCATCCCTTTATCCGCATTTTTAAAGTCAGAATTTAATGTCCGTATCACAATTATATATATTCACAATATTGCATGTTACTTTTACAACTTATACAGGTAAATATTATAGAAAGTCATTGATAAACACACTAGTAACAGTTGGTGTTTCCCTTTAGACCGATCGTTTGGGTGTGTTTGATTACTCAAAATAAGAACGTTTGATATCCATTGAGCCGTTTCTATTATTTTTTGTGTATAAATATTATAATAACAATAGTTGTGATTTATTTAATTATTTTTCATGCCTTCATGCTTATTAGAAAAATACAAATTTACGTAATGTGCTATATAAATATAATGTATATTCATGTATATTATGGAGAAGACGGAACTAAGTTGAAAAACTTGTGTCTAATCCATTTGTTTTGAACAATAAAATATGTTTAAACTAGAGGATAAAAAATGGGGTTCCATACATATGTCCCAATTCAAATGAATTAACTGTTAAAAAGGGGGTTCTAACCCCTAGCTTCCTATACATATGTCCCAATTCAAATGAATTAACTGTTAAAAAAGGGGGTTCTAACCCCTAGCTCCCCTCTTTTTTTGAATTAAATATTGTTGAATACTGTTCATTTTGTGGGTACAGGTTAACCACCAATTCAAATGATCAAAGAATTAGATATTTTCCATAGGTTTGTGTGCAAACCTTGGCAAAACTACTAAATTACTGAGTATCCACGAGATGTTAGTCTATTCACAAAAATTTGTACCCAGGAAATTAATACCACCATTTGAGCATCCTAAATTAGGACAAGGACATTCGATAAATCATATGGACATTAATGGTCATATTCTTATTACAATGAACATATAGTTTTATGTTTGTCATTTCTGGGACTTTTACAGCTGACTATGTTGTATGGGTATTGTTGCTCATTTTGATAGTAATGCTGTCACTAACAGAGGTCTCACTGCATGTTCATTGAATCTCCTCCCTGATAAGGCTTAGACCAGTACTTGGGTGGGGGCATTCAGGAAGTGTGTCCAGTCTCGGGTGTCTAAACCTCCATATTATTTTTACATTGGTAAGCGATTACGTCAAATTTATCACAAGACTTCGAATGCAATGCAGTTCTCTAAATCAACGTCTCTGGTGTTAAGTTGTCTCATTGGCAATTATAACACATCTTCTAATTTTTATATATAAACCAGACCAGCAGTCCTAACATATATGGCATGTTCTTACATTTTTTTACAGCAAAAAGCAAGATGCTTGTTATAATGACATTTTTTTTTATTTCATTAAATATATATGACAGAATAAGTTATACAAAAATAAAAAATAATCTAAGAGGTTTGTTCCATAAAAATAGTAAACTCTTACATTGTCTGACTATTAAATAAGCTCAAAAATCATATATGAATTTAATAGAGAATCAGTATTTTGGACTAATTAGCATATTTATAAGTAAGGCATTGTATTGATAAAATACTGTCGATATACACTTATTTGTCATCACCAGCTATAGATTTCAGTTAAAATGTCTTTAAAATGAATGCCCCAGTATATTCATGAGGAAATAATATTCTTTTAGAATTACTTCATATGAAAATTTGAACAAGTAGATTTATTTTTAATTTTGACTGAAATCATAAAAACATAAAATAAAAATAATCACACTTTCAAATCTGAAGCTCAATTAAAATGAAGAAGGATGAAAAATACAAAATATGTTTTTTTATCTTTTATTACAGATGAAAATGTATACTTTATAAATAAGTTATTGAACTGCAAGCATGTTTGGAAAGTAAATTGGTCTTTACTTCATATTGATAAACAGGTCAATTTATGAGGATATTTTTCAATTTATGAATGAGTGCTCTATAAAATTCTTATGCATATATTATTGAGGGGGAGGACAGGGGGTACCCTTCTCCCTTCTCCCACCCCTCTTCTCCTATCCACCCCCGTTCTCCTTTCTCCCATTAGAATAAAACATCTCCTTTTGATATTTTTTCTTGAAATATTAGATCATTTTTTAAAAGGAGAGATATTTTATTTTTTCCCCTTTCTCCAACTTTTTCTCCTTTCTCCCAGCCTTCCTCTCCTTTCTCCCTGTCTCCCTTACCCCTGTCCTCCCCCTCATTATTGTAAATTGCATAATGCCAAAGAAATCTAAAACAAATTCCATGGCATGGCATACAAATCTGTTAAACATTAATGTAATAAATAAAACTGACCACTCAAATACGGATATCAACAAGCGAATAAAACTGACCACTCAAATACGGATATCAACAAGCAAATAAAACTGACAACTCAAATACGGATATCAACAAGCGAATAAAACTGACCACTAAAATACTAATACATGTACATGTATTAACAAGCACATTTTAGCTCTTCAATTTTATAAACAATTTTTCAAAGGAATTCCTGACTCAGGCTGAAATGTTTACTGATTTAATATATTCTACTGACTGCAGGTTCACAAATTTTGCCTGCAATTATCATCGTGATTGTTGAACAGTGTACAAAAATGCAAGACAAATTATTGAGAAACTGAAAACACAAAAATAATGCTTTTAATATCAAAATTGAAATGTGCATTTAAATATTTGTAATATCAATTCCATTGCCATTTGCCCTAAAACAAATAAATACATCAAACAATTTTCAAAGTTTTCAGTAGAGTGGGGTGCTCATTTTCGCCACAAGTTTCCATGTTTTCTGCACTTTATGTTTAGGTCCTCATGTTTTTGAAGTATACTGATAATTTTATAAGAACATAATATCAAAAGCAAAATCTTCTTAGCTTGAAATAGTGTTTCTTTAAAACAAAATCATCTGAAAAGTTAAATTAAAGACTATATGAAATTTTATGATGTTTTGTCAAAGGGGGACACATATTCACTGTTTTTACACATCTATTTAAAACCAGTAAACTGTAGCATTAAACAATATAAATCAATTTCATTATAGACATTTCAAAGGTGTAAAGAACTGAAATTTATAGGGTAATCAGTCAAAGAATTACTTACAAATATTTCTTTGAAATCATGTTTTTCATTCAGGAAATTGACCGAAAATCCTAGTCCGTTTTTTTCGTCTGTGCCGAAATTTTGTTTAAGTTTATAGATTATCATATTTGTTATAAAAATATAGTTTACCAGCATATTTCTTCCATTTCAGCCATCCTTTGAAGATTTTACACCTCAAAATCATAAAACGGTGAAATTGTGTCCCCGGTGAATATGAGCACCCCACTCTATATTGTAAAAACATGCTCTTCAATGGAAAATTTAAGTCCATTTTAAGCAATGGTGACGGGTTTGATAATTAATATTACACAACACATTTTGAGGTTTTGTTTAATCTTTTCAGTTCTAAAACCCAAACATTATTTTTTTTAATCTATAAGCAATATTTACACCAGTTTTCTCTCATAATATTTATTGAATATATCTTTAAAACAGAATTTGCTATGCTACCTCAAATATAAAACACACTGATAGCCTCTTTTGACATCCATTATATGCAAAGTTCATCAAGGACCATTAATTCATAAGTCTTTGACAAAAACTCACAATAACAAAATACCAGGGTTATGTTAAACATAAATAAACAAAAATATACATATACTTATTGCACATTATCACAGAAGTTGAATAGTAATAGAATCAATAAAATTACAAAATGAGATTTTAATTTGTTTACAGCAGAATGCATTTAGTGTGTAGGTAAAGGTATTATCTTTGGTTAGCTAGCTTGCTAGCTGAACCTTGGAAGTCGTTATTTGGTAGGTATAATACCCTCCTTCCTGAGTAGTCTAGTCCTACAGACAGATAGATTGGTTATCTGTCGGACTAGTCTACTCTTAAAGGAGGTTAGTTTACCTTACCTTATAATGATTTCACTGTTCAGCTGGCAAGAAAGCTAACCAAAGATATTCCTTTTACCTATATACTCAAGGCCTTTTGCTGTAAGTGTTACATTGACATAAGTAAGCGGTGTTTATAAAACATCAGGCAGATGGCCATTTTTCAAAAAGTAGAAACCAGTAAGACAATTTATACATTAAAGGAATGGCAAATAAAAACATTTAAAATTCAAATAAAATAAAAAAGATATTGCAGTTATATATGATTGATTTGATTTGATTGATTTCATGCTTGATTGCCTACAGCTTAGTCAGGTAGTGAGAATGATAACCATGACAAAAAATAACATTTACTAAAGTCATTTTCCTCATTATAAAAATAATATTTATTTTATAATCAAGAACAAGTTAACAAAAGGTGGGACTATATTTGTAAGTATTAAACTGTATTGGATAGATATTCTTAAGATCACATCAAAAATACTATGTATTCTAAATAAATTGCAGTATAAATATACAAGGTAACAGTAAAAAAACAATGAAGTTAGCAGGTCAAATAAATATAACTGAACATTTCATAAATAGAATATCTCAAGGTTTTCACAAAGAGTCTGGGGAATTATATTTTTGTCGCAGTTCTAACATAGAATCTTGATGCCAATAAGGCTTCAGAGTCATGGACACCTATCAGTAAAAATCTATATGATTAAAATGTATTAAACATATCAAATAGATACAGGAAGATGTGGTGTGAGTGCCAATGAGACAACTCTCCATCCAAATAACAATTTAAAAAAAAGTAAACCATTATAGGTCAATGTACGGCCTTCAACACGGAGCCTTGGCTCACACCGAACAACAAGCTATAAAGGGCCCCAAAATTACTAGTGTAAAAGGTCATAAGAAGAAAAAACTATTCTCTCTCTTTCACACAACATATTTACAATTAAATATTACAATACTCCACTCAGTCTGAATTACTATGACATATATTATCAAGACATACAATTAAATATTACAATACTCGACTCAGTCTGAGTTATTATGACATATATTATCAAGACATACAAACAAAATAAATTTATTATGGATTTCTGGTATCATATTTATGTTTTGTTTCTGAAAATACACTTTATTATTTTAAAAGTATTGAATGCTTCTTTTTGTAACTTCAATGGGGTGCAAAAGCGTTGATTGAAGTACATTTTGTATGAAGCCAAGAAGCGCCATTCAAAAATGTGCACATGGTCAACCCTTTTACAACCCTATGCAGTTACAAAAAGAAGCATTCAATACTTATAATTACATTTTTTAGCTAGGTTCATGAAAACACGATTTAATCAAGTTTTTATTTAATTTACCTGTGCAAGTTATTTAGGGACCTCATGTCATCATGAAGGATACATTTTATTGTGTAATGAAATAGATTAAGAATAACGCGAGATTGCAGTGTAGCCAATAAGAATAACCTATTATAATGAAACATTCATCTAATGTAATTATTAGAGGATACTAATTTAAAAGCTTATAAAGCATGTATAAGTGTGTTACATGCTGATAAATTTGTTCATAAAATCTTTATCTCACAGTATATACATATATATTCTCTAAGAGCATGTGGTAATGATCAGGTTGACATTATGTACGTTTCATTTTTATGATGCCCACTGCCTGAGTCTTTATCCCATGGTTTAACTGTGACTACAATAAAAAGATCAGAGTAAATTTACTGTCAGACTTTTAGACTTTGAAAAGGATGATGATTTTTCACTTCAAAGTCAACTTTTAAAATATATTGTTAAGCTGATTATGGAAAAATGTTTTAAGATATCATAGAAATTCTATTTGTTTCACTAAGAAAGGTAAACATAATCAGATACTTTTTTGATTTGTCAGAAGTTTTAACATTTTCTATAATATTATCAGTTTTGTTTCTTTCATTTGTTATAATAATCATAACTTCTTATAATCTTATAAACAAAACCATCCCTTCATTATTATCATTTGTTGAGTTCAAGCTATGTCACCCTAAGCCAATTTATGAATGTGCCTCATGTATGTTATTTTAAGCATAATAAATTAAAATTTTAGATTTTGCTGTCTTAGTACATACATGTGACTTCAAATATTATACAGCTAACAGATATAAGAAGATTTGGTATGAGTGCAAATGAAACAACTCTCCATCCAAGTCACAATTTGTAAAAATAAATCATTATAGGTCTTCAACACAGAGCCTTGGCTCACACTGAACAGCAAGCTATGACGGGCCAGTTTGATTTGTAATATAACTGATATTACATCTAGTTAACTTTCAAATTTGTTTCCTTACAAAAAAAAGATACATTGGAAAAAAATGTTGCAATACAGATTATACTGTATCAACACACCGGGTAATTCCAATCAGATTGGGATCAGAATAGAGAAGAGCAATTAATAAAATGTTTGTAACAATGGTTAGGTAGTATTGTGATTCCCATGGAGCATACATTCTTTATACAAACTTTTCATTGATTGCTCCTAAGAATTACAATTACTCTGTGTTATAGAACAGGATACCCAGTGTAAACAAAAAACTGGTTTCATGTTACCGACTTTTGAGTCTGGATTTTAATTTTTTTTTCTCTCAATATAAACCAATTATATGATTTTACTTATTCTGGTTGCTCTTACTTGACTTGGTACCAGAATATGATACCACAGAAAATTTAATCTGTCCAAAAATTATATAATCCAGAGTCAAAATTCAGAAATATGAAAATAGTCTATTGTTTTCCAAAAAATGTCAAGACGTTTGTGGTGAGGGATTGTGTGTTCATAAGTACATAAACTTTCAAACTGACACTTCATCTTGGAAAAGAATTCAACAGTAAAATACAAATACTTACATAAAATGACAAGAATTATTATTGCTATAACAACAGTTATCACTATTATCAATATACAGGTCATTTTAAAATTCTTACAGCACATCTTCCTTCGTAGGTCTCGTGATCGAGACTTAAACTGAATGGAACTAGCAGTTAAGTCCTCTGTAATGTAAAAATTACATGCATATTTCAATTTGTAGCAAACCAAGAAAATATATGTTTTTCATTAGTTATTAAATTGGCTTTCTTTGAGTGTCATCTTAGTTCTGTATTTTGGGTTTTTTGTTGTGGCTTTGTGCAAATCTGATGCATAAAGCTATTCCAGCTGATTTTAGAATTACGTTCCAACATGTATGTTCTACTATCAAATCACTGTCCAAGATTTGGGGAAGGTTGAGGACTCTGAATCATTTTTAATCCAACACATTCTATATGCCTATATTTTAGTCTTTTTCAGGCTGTTGGTTTTTTATTTTTGTATCATTTCATTTTTGGTAACCCTGGGGTCTTTTATATCTTATTATTCATGAGTTTTGTAAATTATTGTGAGCTGTTGAGTAGCCTATAGATGTTAAAGTCCTTGTTCACTGGTTTCTAGTAGATACATTTTTTGTAGTAGTTTCACTAGCAATCATATCTTATCTTCATATTTTTATATTGGCAGAATATAAAAGGTTACAAGCCTTTTAAAAGACAATGTACTTAACAAAAACATCTGACTTAAAGAAGGCCGTACGGTGACCGACAGTTGTTAATTGCTGTGTCATTTTGGTCTCTTGTGGACAGTTGTCTCATTGGCAATAAAACCACATCTTCTTTTTCATATTTATGAGCTAACATTGTATATGTAACATATACACAAAAAATATTTTAAAACACTTGTTTGTGGTTATTTAGTTATTTAACTGAATGTTGCCACATCTACATTAAGTACATTGACATTGTTTTATTTACCTGAACGATTCTGCAAATCTTCAATTTTCTCTCCACGTTCCAGAACTTTTTCAACATTGTCCTTCAAAAGATGTGTTACCTCGTTGACATCTCCCTGTAACCTGTCTATGTGATCTGTATTGTGACTTGACCTGCATAATTAAAAAGATTATCACTTTTTAGAGAATTGTAATGCTCTTACAGAAATCCTGAATCAAAAGTTCAAATAGTTATACAATGTACATGTTAAATATTGATGGTGTTTCTAATTGTACACCATAGCACATCTTTATATTGGACATTTTTGGGGGAAAGGATACCAGGCATTCAGAGGTACTACTTGTCCATTTATTATGCAAGACTTCTTCTTATCTTCATGATTTAATCGCACTGAAAGAAAAACACCTACTCTGTCAGATACCAGAATACAGCAGCCCTATCACATGTACAATGTAAGAACAACTGCATATGGCTAACAATCTTTAAAGTATGCAGGTGGTAAACTTTAGAATGAGCTTCCAGATAAGCTGTGTAAGCAATCATCTTTCAATCTATTCAGGACCTTGACAAATTCTTGGTTTGGCAACTCATGACAATGTTATATGCATGTAAAACCAGTTCACTTCTACTACACAATAGACCACTTTCGAGTTCATCCGTCACAGAAAAAAACTTGTCAATTATACGCGCCTTTATGACGTCATTTACCAGATAGAGAGGGTCGCCTGTATCCCTGCACTATTTACGTTCATCAAGCGTCTTTGTGATCGTCATTGTGCAGGATAAACTAGAAATAATGGTTGTTCTGTAGGTACTTAATGACAATTCCCTAATGACAGCAATGCTGATTGTCAATTTTGAGAATTCAATTTGCCGACTAATTCGTACAATATAGAATTAATAATTTTCTAACCACTCGCTCAACATTGGAATGGAAGTGACTACGCCCCTAAACACACAAATGACGTTCACTAAAAGCAGAGTTTTTGACAGAAATGCATCGAACTCGAAAGTTGTCTATTGCATTTAGTTTCATGCTTTTGTTTTCAGCATGGCTTTTTATTTTAATAATTAAGGGAGCTTCTGCTTATTTGTGCTTTGTCACTTACTTAACAAATCTGCATGCTTAGTGTTTTAACCTTACAAGTACATGCTTCAGTGGGAGTCTCATTGGGGTGTTCTGATCCCAGATCCTACTGTTTTGTCAGATTCCAGTATCCTGCTTACTGTCCTTTGTATGTAAACAATTCTCTTTTTTTTCATAATTTCTGGTGTCCCGATAGACTTCATTTCCCATTATCACGGCACAATAGTTTGACTTCCACGTGTCATGCTTACAAAAAATCAGCAATACACACTTAGACCCCAATCAGACCCACTTCAGTGTTTCTCACCCTACAAGTTTATGATTCAGTGTTGTTAGCTGCTTGATAGAGCTTTATTAAATATAAAGAGCTTACATTTTTAATTGCTTTTTAATTAAGTTAACAAAATCAAATATTAAAGGCTTTATATCATATGGAACTACTTCTCTATACTAAATTCTTTTTATGATTTTTTGAAAATTTATTTGGAATTCTAACAATTTATACATCAACATATTTCAAAATACAATTTACAACAAATAACATATAATGCGAGGTTGTTTTTTGGCAATTCATTAATGTTTATATTTAACTTACATCCTTGATTATTGTGAAGTAATATAATTTTGAAAACACGTGAAAATGACAGTTTTCCACCTTCCAATATCAAGTTGAAAGTTCAAAGGGTCATGACCTGAAATATATTGTCGTAAAATATAATAATTAAAATTAATGAATCGAATAATTAGAAAAAATATATATTATTAAGCTATAATGTTCACTAATTGGTCGTCATTATTGAAATGTAGCTAATATTTTATTTTGTTATAAACTTCTTTTACAAATCTTCATTGGGAATTTTTACGTCATCGATGTCCTTTCTTGGCGCGATCACCGGCATGAACCTTGGTTTGGTCCAGAAGAAGACCAATTTAACTCCATTTTAATAACTAAAACACGCCTTAGCATATACAATGGAAGTCAACAGCATTGTAGAAGCCCTTCGGGCCACTATGGACATAAATAATAGAGAACAAGCAGAGAAACAGCTTCACGAGGTGAGAAAAAAATGCAAGACACGTTTTCCAAAATGGCCGACAACATGTGCGCTTTGACAGTTTTGAGTCATTTTAAAGAATATGGTACAACCAGTGATTGAAATCGACATTATTTTAAATACATAAAAAAATATACTAAAATGTAAATAGAGATGTTTGAGAATTTATTGGCTTGATTGATTTAATAAATAATCAGTTTGAATAATTTGCTTTTAAAATGATTACTCATTAGACAATGTTAGATATTTAAGACATGATATCACTAAACAAGGAAATTATTATTTTTAATTTCCTTAAGATATGATGTCAAATTCAGACGTCTTCTGAGCACAAATTTTTATCCCAATTAAAATGTTTTTAAAATAATTGTTCCTGTTGTCCTTGTGTGGAATGCTAGTCAATTTGTTCCAATACTGGCAATGTATATAATATAATAAGATGTGGTAGACGTGCCAATGAGGTAACTCTCCATCTAAGTCGCAAGTTTTTAAAGAAAGACGATATAGTTTCAAGCCTATTTGTCCCAGATACCTTAACGGTGCATGTTTAAATTAAACTTCATTAAAAGATTTTGCTATTTATTTAAATGACCTGTTTGCATTGTTATCATTAAACTTTGTTCCAGAAGCTGTGTCTTGATTGGCAACTAAAAGATCTTTGGGTTTTTATATTATTTTTATTCAGTGGCTGATCCAGGGGGGAGGGGTTGGAACCCCCCTTTTTTTAGGCCGATCAATGCATTTGAATTGGGACATACATGTATAATTGGAAACCCCTTTATCCTGGGTTGGGAACCCCCCTTTTTGAAATGGCTGGATCCACCTCTGTTATAGTTTTTGAATTCAAACAAGTCTGTAATTGTTTATGTATTTTATACATGTTTCTCGTTTTTTTTATAGATTAGATCTAGACCTTTGCTTTTCCCATTTGAATAGTTTTACACTAGTAATTTTGGGGGCCTTTATAGCTTGTTGTTCGGCGTGAGCCAAGGCTCCTTGTTGAAGGCCGTACATTGACCTTTAATGGTTTACTTTTATAAATTGTTATTTGGATGGAGAGTTGTCTCATTGGCACTCATACCACATCTTCCTATATCTAGTCACAATGTTTATAAAATTTGGATTATGAACCATTTATTACCACTGGGCCATGTTAGTAGGAAGGTTGGCACCTTCAAAAGAATTTAACCCTGCCATGTTCTGTGTGTGCCTGCCCAAAATTTGTCCTATGGCAATCATACCACTTCTTATTTTCACATATAATTACTATTCAAATTGGATTTATCTTTAATATTTAAAGCTTTTTAAAGTTCCACTGAACCTGTGAATGTGGCAGTTGTTTTTATTTTTTAAATAGTACAAAACTGTAGTTCCAGTTAAATTCGTGGTCATGGGATTGCAGAAAACTTTTGCAAAAATGCAAAAATTACTTTTGCAAAAGTTTTCTGCAAGACCATGACCACCAAATTTAACTTGAACTACAGTTTTGTACTATTTAGAAAATAGAAATTGGAACATTATAAAGAATTTAAATCTTTTTGTTACAAATTTACTTTCATATGTAAATCCTTGTTCTTGTCCTGAACATGCATGAAATATTTGCCACTGGATGTGAAGCAAATGCCAACTAAGCTAGAATTAAAAAATGTACCTAACACAATTCATGTATGTTGATATAGGTTCACAAGATAATAGGATTCTCTCCCTTGCTGTTACAAGTTGTAATGACAGAACAGTTGGACATGCCAGTTAGACAAGCAGGTAATATATACATATATTGTCTAAATGAGCATAAGGGCCATAAAAAAGAATATTTTTGTTTGCCCTAACCCTACCTACCCAGAAAATAGCTGCCTACTCAAAATCTTTTATTGCCCTGATTAGAAAATATTTTTTTTTCATCGGATCTGCATGACAAAAAAAGCATCTGACACTTCCATTTCTCTTTTTCAAAATCAAAAAAACAAACTACCTACCTACTTACCCACTGTCTCTACTTTGGGTAGGGTTTGGGCAAACCAAAAATATTTTTAAGTGTGGCCAAGCATATAATTGAAAATTGATTGCGTATACAAATTTCTATTTTCTCACAAGATGATACATATTTAAAGATACATTTATCAAAGGGCAGTACTAATGTCATGTAATTTAAATAAAAATTTGCATTATTCCAAATATAAATAAAATTCACTTTTTTCCCATAATGTACAAAAGACTCAACATTTAAGTTTGTCAACACACTTTTAATCACTGTATATATGATTTGACATGGTTTAATGTTTTCATATTTAAACCTTGTTTGGACTTTACTCGATACAATAGTGTCAGATTTGTGGAAGTCTTTCAGACATGTACCAATATGCATGTATAGATTAAGATTTCATTGACACTACTATTTGTTATACCAGGGATCTCCATGGATGAAAATTGAACCATGGAGGAACTTTCACCATTACAAACCTTGTCTACGCTGTACAGTGTAGCGTGATCGGAAGTATTTTATCCCTCCATACAAGGAATGGTGAACATGCTAATTCATTGCTTATTTAAATTATATTTATTTGAATTTTCATTATAGAATTAGAAGTACATGTATCAATATTTTCATTTATTGCCGTTTTTAACCATTCAAATGCCAAGTCTTCATGGTCCCCCCTTAGTCGAGAATTACCAAAAGCTGTCATGAAGGTCCCCATGCAGATTTCTTTTATTTTTGGTAATTGTTATGGGGGTTAAAAATCATCTGATGTGGAGCTTTTTTTTCGTGGACACTGTCAAATTCAGAGCCCATTACCGGTATGGCTGATATGTAGCAACAACAAAACAATTCGTACGGGTTATGTAAAAGGTTAAAGAGATTTGTAAAGCAAACGTTGACAAATGAAAAGGTTTTTAATGACTTTATCTGGAAAAATTGATGCTGTGCAACATGCATCTTTCGAGTCTGAATAGAAACCGGAAACGCGGATGTATCAATTTGATTGTAATATACGAAATGAATTCGGAATTTAGATACGATATTTCTTTACAGGATTTTTTTTAAGTTTTTACTTTTAAACTTTTAAAGTAATTCTAAATTATCGTTACAGCAGTACTCGAGTTATTTGCGATGAAATAATATTTACTGTTTTGCGTCTTATTTTGTACTTCTTAAAAAAGGGGGATGCTGATTGCGTAAGTCAAAATAAAGCACGTGTTCGACTTGTTAAACTGTTTTCTTTGTAACTGGATTCATTTATTAATTTATTTATTTAATCTAAATGATCATAATCATTTGCTGAAACTTAGTTGATTACTTCGACAAATGGATCGTTTATCCTCAGATAGTATTCTCCTGTCTGGTTTGTTGATTTACCTGTACAAGCTCAGGTACAAGTAATTAGCGATCTTAATCCGGATATCCATCAGGCGTTAGAACTGTATTGGATTATAATATAAAAAGCCTAAGGGTTATGCAATTACATGCATTTGATTATAATTGATAAAAAAATGGCGTTGGGTTACAAAAAACGATGAAGTTTTGAACGATGGCGGAAGACAATTTAACGATGGCGCAAGACAATTTAACGATGGCGCGAGTCATTTGATGATGGCGCAAGACATTTGAACGATGGCGGGGCTCCATCGTTAAACAGGCCATGGAGATCCCTGTATACCCTTAGGGGGTTTCAAAGCCAGCTGAATAGTTTGTTTGAAACTCTTCTATTCTTTCACCAAGCATATTATTGTATTGAAATTTTAATCCAAACTTAACTTCTAATAAGAATTTAGTTTAAAACTAAAAGAATTGCAATGGTTAAACTTCTTGTTTGTTGTGCTACATTCTGCATATGTTCATCATTAGGTGCCATTTACCTGAAGAATGTGTTGACCCAGTCCTGGCAGGAAAAGGAAGTAGAGAACCCAGGAGATCCTGTGCCATTTAGTGTTCATGAACAAGATCGTCAACAAATCAGAGATAATGTCATAGAGGCCATCATACATGCTGCAGGACCAATCAGGTAAAATAAAACAAGAGAATCAATCAAACATAAAAACACTAATATTGTCTCTACACACAAGTTACACTGTAGTCAATATCAATTTTACACTGTCGATCTACATGTATAAATGAAAAACCACTGAGACACATTGGTCTCAAATCATTAGGTTAAATAAAAATTCCACAGAAAGTCAATAATGAATTAATAAAAAAAAACTTGGGTGTTGGTCAAAGTTTATATTGTATGAATGAATAAAAACACATTTCAAATAATTAAACAGCTGCTTTATACAGTACAGCTTGCTAAAACTGGAATGATTTCACTTGTTATGTTTATAATATTCTACTATAAACTTGTACTATTTACAGGTCCCAGTTATGTGTTATTGTTAGTCACATCATAAAGTGTGATTACCCAGGTAGATGGGCTGTTTTACCAGAGAAGATTGCCACTTTTATCCAGTCAGAAAATCCCATGCAGTGGATGGGAGCTTTGATGACTTTGTATCAAATGGTTAAAGTTTATGAGTAAGTTAGATGCAGTGTTGTAGGATATTGAAGGTTTTATATGTATCAAATAGCAGGGAAAGTGTATTACACTATAAATAACCGATGCATATAGTTAGACCAAATAATAATATATGTGTTGTTACAGTTACCCGAATTACCCTCTCACCTTAATTGAGAGATCCTTTTTTGTCGAAAATTAAACTTCAATAATTAAATTTAGACTGCTGTCATCTGAATTTCCCCAAGAAGTTTCTTCATGGCTAAGAAATCTACAAATTGATTACAGAAGGTAACTAAAATGAAAAAAAAAGGTAACATAGATATAGGAAGATGCTGTATGAGTGCCAATAAGACAACTCTCCAGGCCACACTTAAAAATATTTTGGTTTGCCCAAACCCTACCCAAAGGTTGAGACAGTGGGTAGGTAGGTAGGCATTTTCTTTTCTTTTTTCAAAAAAAGAAATTGAAGTATCAGATGTTTATTAGTCTTCATGCCTATTTGATTTAAAAAAAAAACTTCTTCAAATCAGGACAATAAAAGAATTTGAGTAGGCAGCTTTTTTCTGGGTAGGTTACTAAGGTAGCGTTTGGGCAAACAAACCTATTATTTATTATGGCCCCATCCAAGTCACAATTTATAAAAGTAAACTATTAAACATGTCTGTATATATTACAAATACTGTTTAGAACTTTGATCAGTATTTTGAAAACCGTTTACTGGAATATGGAATGATTATCAAAATCTAATGTTTTAGATACAAAAGACCTGATGAAAGAAAGATACTCGATGATGCTATGGGAATAATGTTACCATTAATATACCAGAGGATTTCATTCATGATGCAGGACCAATCAGAAGCCTCTGTCTTACTACAGAAACAGATACTAAAAATTTATTATGCCTTTATTCAGGTAAAATTTATCAGAATATAACTATATATTAGCAACATTCAGCGATTACCACATGGAAAACATTCACACAGAATTCATCAAAACTTGCACATATTCCTTTTGGACATGAAGTTTATTATGTACTGTTTTAATTTTTACACATCACATCTACTTATTTTTATTTTGGGATGTGTCAATGGATTACAACTAACAATACCAGAAAAAAAGATCAATTTTTTGAATTATTTATCAATTTTTAAAAAGTTTGTATAACATCAAATGATGATAAACAGATTTTTCATGAAGACAGTGCTGCATTAATGTCGTTTTGACAGTGGCTTAACTGTCTGAAGTGACGAGATTTGTCGTAGTGCTGATGGTGTATTTAAATCATATTTGGTTACAATACTGTTATGATATTGTTAGTTGTTTATTATTGTAGGACCTTGCTTATCTCGACATATCTGTAAATATGGTTTTGTCTGACATTTTATTAACCCCTTCACCGATTGCTGCCCAGACCGAAGCTACTCTGAGACGATGGCTTCCCTGGCTACTATTACTTAAGTGGGAGATCTTCATGATAAATGTCAATAAAAACTTGTTTGTAGTTATTTGTGTATTTATTTCATTCACTAACACTATGTTCACAGTTTTGTTCATGTTTTGATAATTTTTTCATCATAAAATAATCAAATTTTCAAATTTTCGGCATTATCTAGGTGAAATTCTCAAAATTCTGCTCTTTGACCCCAAATCCTAATTTTTTTAACCCAAAACGGCAAAATTTTGAAAAATTTTACGAGGCTGTACAAATTCCTCACACTGAACGATGTCCATTCCAAGTGTTTTGTACATAAAATGACATTTTATGTCAAAAAAGTATACTAGTTTGACTTCAATTCTTCCATATTCTTTCAAAAAAAATGTTCCCTCATTTCAAATTCTCGTAAATTTCCTCTGATTTTGACACGGTTTTCAACAAACGGAAGCGCTATGTTTACACTTTCATCCGGGTATTCATCAAAGAAAGATAACTCATGTTTGCACGGTTATGAGTGGAAAATATAAAAGATGTATTCCGATCCCGGTAAAACGGGACTCATCGTCAGCTGTCTGAAGCGTGAATCCCGGTAAACCGAGACTCATCGGCGAAAGGGTTAAGGTATAATGTACATGATGTAGTTTATCTTATAGATTATGTTACCGGTATTTTGCAGAATTTTTTACCACAAGATGTTTTAACAAAAGAAGTGTTTACTCAGTGGATGGAAGTTATCAGACAGATTGTAGACAGACCTGTTCCTGAGGTAACTAGCTTTAAAATAGAATGGGTCATTTAAAGGCTTTTCCAGAAATATTGTCCATGCTAAATGATGAAATAAACATTATTTATCTGACATTTGGTAGTCTGAAGATGACAGGAAAACATCAAATGATGAAAACACATTTTTCTATGAAGGCAGTGCTATATTAATGTCGTTTTGACAGTAGCTTAACTGTCTGTCGTGAAGAAATTTGTCGTAGTGCTGATGGTGTTTACATATGATAAAAAAAAATATGAAGATGTGGTATGATTGCCAATGAGGCAACTCACCAGAGACCAATACCACGGCCCAGGCCATGTGTAAATTTCCAACAATCTATGGCTTCCATGAATTATTTTGATTCTAATAGGACAAATACGGTCATTAAAAAACTGAAGCAAGGGTGGGTATGCTGTGTGTGGCTGTTCTATTTTACGCCCTGTTAGATAAAGCTGAAATATTTTTATAAATATGTAGCTTGTGTAGGTTATTTCGTGAATGACTGCTAGAAAAAACTTTTTAATTCTTTAAATTCTCAAACCCAACATTTGCAATTTTTAATTTAAATGTTTTTCTCGGAAGCTTTCGTCAAATCCAAAGTTGACATTTTGTAACTAAGGAGCCGCCATGTTGACTTGCTGAAATGAGTAAATATGCAAATAATGCAATAGAAAAGAAAAGAAAACAAAACCTACCTCAAAAATCAGTTTAAATACATTATCATACGAATTCCGATAGTTCACGTAACAGAAAACTTTCAACTTTAGCGGTTTCATTTGTATGACGTGATGTTTTGAAATGACTTAAATGCGCCAAAAAGATTGATAGACTTTCACAGAATTTTATTTTATTTTTATTTTGTTGATTTCTCCGAGCTCTTGTACATTACTTCTTTTTATTATGCATACGAATAAGGATAAAAGTTATTTTGTCTTTTTTTAATTGCACTTTTTAAAACAATAAAATCGACAAAGGGTCTGCAAATAGGTTCCATGTATACATATATATTTACGTGGGTAGTATATTGTAACAGCCATTACTATGTATAACTCTGAGTCTGCGCTAAGTATATTTTATCGAGAAGTTATCACAGTGTTGTTTACAAGGCTAAAGAAGCACGTCATATTAGAATCTATAATAATATATTACAGGAAACCACCCAGATAGATGAAGATGAACGACCTGAGTTAGCATGGTGGAAGGTCAAGAAATGGGCAACACATATACTTGCTAGAGTGTTTGAAAGGTTTGTAAAAATGCATTAGGGCTATTCCATCACTGATTGTCATAATATTTTCTTACCTTACTTTAGTTATTTCCTACACCAATAAAACTGGCCCCCACCAATAGCCAAAAAGCGGTGGTTAAAAGTGGCGTTAAAAAACAAAAATCAAATCGATATCCAATTGGCCAGCTGTTCATTATAATATATAAGAGGGACTTGTAAAGCAGAAGGAACACTTATGGAATGTATGGAAAATTGCTTAGGGTTTTCACATTGTACAGTCAATAATATTCTTTCCTCATCAGTCATTTTGTAGCCTAGACTTTGAAAATGTCTAGGAATAGGTATCATATGTTAAATGTTTATTGCTGTTAGCATCATGTTTGACAATGTAAACCAGTTAACTTTAGTGATAGTAATATCTTCAATTCTACTAGTCTTATTTTATTCCAAAAAAAAATATACGAGATATTCCAATACTTGTACATAATACTTGTTACTTGTTATAGGTATGGAAGTCCTGGTAATGTGACAAAAGAATACAATGCGTTTGCTGAATGGTATCTGAAAGCATTTTCAGGTAAGCTACATTTGAAATAACTGCTATGGTAAACAAGTACACACGTTTAAAAAAACTTGATTCCTTTAGCTAGACCCTACAGGGTAAAAAAACTTGATTACTTTAGCTAGACCCTACAGGGAATTAACTCTTTTTTGCACAGTGTTTTTACACAGTGTGATTAAGACAAAATAAAATCTGACAAGCGGATGTCTGTGGACAGATCAGTTGTCATAGATGTGGGTATATTGTCAGAAACATTTAATACCTTTGTCTTCTGTCCATTGTTTAATAGTACAGTGGAAATAGAAGCACATAGGTGACAAACTACAACAGATAACATGTTTTTGTTTTTTTTCTTTTTATGCTCCATTTATGGGCATTATGTTTTCTGGTCTGTCCGTTCGTCCTGCTTTAGGTTAAAGTTTTTGATAGGTAGTATTTGATGAAGTAGAAGTCCAATCAATTTGAAATTTGGTACACCACATGTTCCCTATGATATGACCTTTCTAATTTTAATACCAAATTAGAGATTTTACCCCATTTTCACGGACAACTGAACATAGAAAATTATAGTGCATCCGTGTACTATGGACAAATTCTTGTTTGGCTGTGAAATTTGTATATCAACTGAGAATGGAATTTTGTTAATGCTGTTATCCTAATGCTAGCAAGTTAAAGATTTAGTTGGCATGCTTGCTTTGTTTGTTTTCTCAAGCATTTTAATTAAGATTGTCATCTGCAACTACCAAAAATATTTACAAGTATAATGTACACAAGCTGAGGCCCCACCTATCTTTTGATAGCAGATGTCAATCTTGATTACAATGCTTGAACAAACATTTATACAAATAAAGCAAGCAAGTCAACCAAACTTTTAACTGCTAGCATTAAGATAACAGCTTTAATGTTCAATAAATAGTGGGGTTATACATTGCATACCTGTGGAACTCTTTTTGTGGTGAAATGTAAGCATGTATGTTCTTCCAATAAAAGAATTTTACTTCTATTTATATATATGTCTACTATTAAGATCCATTGATAGAAAAATGAAGTGGGCACTAGAGTTGCTTTCTTTTTTTTTTTTTTCAAAATACACCTCGTCTGACCTACATTTTCTTAGAAGTTTCCAATAAGCAAATGATGAGGGGAAATGTGAAATTTGTGAGTTTACTTCCAGTATAAAATGTCTCGTGTACACAAACCTGAAACCTTTATTTACAGTGAATAGTGTTGTAGTTGATGGTGAATAATACGTAAAAAAAAAATCAGAATTATTCTGTTTGCTTTTCCCTGGAATCAGGAAGTGATTTAACTTTATATGAAATAAATTATATTAGTAAGAAAATAAATCTTCTCCACTCTAAATGAAATTGACTTAATTCTTTATATTTAAACCAGCAACTCACAATGTCATATTTGTTGACCTAACTATTATATAATTTCTGACAAGCGGACATCTTTGTACAGTTTAGTTGTCAAAGATGTGGGTATATTGTCAGATACATGAACCACCTCTGTAGTTCAACCATTGTAAATTATTATAATGTAGAAGTACAGTTGTGACAACTTCCAAACTTTTCAAACACTTGCGTTCTTGTCTGTAAAAAAGAAGAAAAAAATATGATTGCAACATAATTTGAAACATTTCGGAGTTTTATTGAAAATAAATCTTTTATCTTTGTATTGCATGCATGATTTCAGTGGTTTTGACTGTTAGCCTTGAACACCATATCAAATCAAATCAAAATTGAATAGAACTGGTTAATGGTAAAAAAATTGCACAGCAACAACTAGAACGAGCCCTCTAACCTTCCACCATCTGATGAACCTGAATAAATAAACAGATTTTTGTTATCAAATTTGATGTGGTGTTCAAGGCTTTCATTAAAAGGGCATACTGTTTTCTCTCCCTTCTGTCTTGTTCAGTGGAATTTTTGTAATGTTTGTATACAAATAATGGAACAATTGATAGAAAACAGCTGCCTACTTTGAGCACTAGTGACATTTGATTATATATTTTTTTTAAGGGTCTTGTGAGAAAGATCTCGTGTAGTGGCTAAGCATTTTTTTTAATTTCTGACAAGCGGACATCTTTGTACAGTTCAATTGTCAAAGATGTGGGTATATTGTCAGATACATGAACCACCTCTGTAGTACAATCATTGTAAATTATAATTATTATAATGTAGAATTACAGTTGTGACACACACAAACTTTTCAAACACTTTTGTGATTAAAAAACATTTTTATGATAGACTACTAGCATAATTTTCAACTATTTGGTATTGTTAGGAAAAACTTTTTTTTGTTTTGTAAAGAAGGCATGATTTCAGTGGTATTAAAGAGATTAAAAGAATTTAACAATCTCATTTGTATAGTCACTTGTTTATGCATAACTATATAACGTATCTATTTTCCATTCAGTATAATGTGAATAACCTCTATTGTGTAAAAAAGTTTGTTTTTTAAACAGAAATCTTTTTTATTGATTTGGGGTTGTATATGGGTAGGTAGACTTCCAAAATGCTGATCAACTTTGTTCCTGCAAATAAATTAATAACCCATTAATTTAAACTTATTATTATTAAATTTTGATATGCTGTTTCTGGTGTCAAAATGGAGGACAAGATTGATGTAAACGATTTTGCACTTCGGGTTTCAGAAGTTTTGGCCTTTCATTGCATTGAAGATGTCACTTTTAAATGTAATGAATGTTGTTATTTGACAGGGTCTTGTAGACATTCAAATGGTATCTAGTGGCTCAGCATTTTAAATATCTGACAAGCGGACATCTTTGTACAGTTCAATTGTCAAAGATGTGGGTATATTGTCAGATACATGAACCACCTCTGTAGTTCAACCATTGTAAATTATTATAATGTAGAATTACAGTTGTGACAACCATATTCTTTTCAAACACTTGAAATAAAACTTATTATCTTTGTATGGAATATATAACTTTTGTGGTGTAAAGGAATGAAAATTTTGTATATGTATAAATTTATATAGTATCTCTTTTCCATTCAGTATAAAGCAAATAACCTTGACTTAATATTTTATGAGTTTATCAAAGTTGTTATTTGTACAGTGCTTTGTTGATTTTAAAATGAGCAACCTCTTATATAGTGGCATGGGATTTCTGACAAGCGGACATCTTTGTACAGTTCAATTGTCAAAGATGTGGGTATATTGTCAGATACATGAACCACCTCTGTAGTTCAACCATTGTAAATTATTATAATGTAGAAGTACAGTTGTGACAACTTCCAAACTTTCAAACACTTGCGTTCTTGTCTGTAAAAAAGAAAGAAAAAAATATGATTGCAGCATAATTTGAAACATTTCGGAGTCATTGAAAATAAATCTTTTATCTTTGTATTGCATGCATGAATTCAGTGGTTTTGACTTTTAGCCTTGAACACCATATCAAATCAAATCAAAATTGAATAGAACTGGTTAATGGTCAAGTAACTATAACGAGCCCTCTAACCTTCCACCATCTGATGAACCTGAATAAATAAACAGATATTGTTATCAAATTTGATGTGGTGTTCTAGGCTTTCATTAAAAAGGCATACTGTTTTCTCTCCCTTCTGCCTTGTTCAGTGGAATTTTTGTAATGTTTGTATACAAATAATGGAACAATTGATAGAAAACAGCTGCCTACTTTGAGCACTGGTGACATTTGGTGATATTTTTTTTTTTAAGGGTCTTGTGAGAAAGATTCTGTGTAGTGGCTAAGCATTTTTTTTAATTTCTGACAAGCGGACATCTTTGTACAGTTTAGTTGTCAAAGATGTGGGTATATTGTCAGATACATGAACCACCTCTGTAGTTCAACCATTGTAAATTATTATTATGTAGAATTACAGTTGTGACACACATAAACTTTTCAAACATTTTTGTCATTAAAAACATTTTTATGATAGACTTACATAATTTGCAACTATTTGGTATTGTTAGGAAAAACTTTTTGTTTATTTTGTAAAGACGGCATGATTTCAGTGGTATTAAAGAGATTAAAAGAATTTAACAATCTCATTTGCATAGTCACTTGTATATGCATAACTATATAACGTATCTATTTTCCATTCAGTATAATGTGAATAACCTTTATTGTTAAAAGTTTGTTTTTTTAAACAGAAATCTTTTCTATTGATTTGGGGTTGTATATCGGTAGGTAGACTTCCAAAGTGCTGATCAACTTTGTTCCTGCAAATAAATTAATAAACCATTAATTTAAACTTATCAAATTTTGATTAAACATATCAAATTTTGATATTCTGTTTCTGGTGAGAAAATGGAGGACAAGATTGATGTAAGCGATTTTGCACTTCGGGTTTCAGAAGTTTTGGCCTTTCATTGCATTGAAGATGCCACTTTTAAATGTAATAAATGTTGTTATTTGACAGGGTCTTGTAGACATTCAAATGGTATCTAGTGGCTCAGCATTTTAAATTTCTGACAAGCGGACATCTTTGTACAGTTTAGTTGTCAAAGATGTGGGTATATTGTCAGATACATGAACCACCTCTGTAGTTCTACCATTGTAAATTATTATAATGTAGAATTACAGTTGTGACAACCATATTCTTTTCAAACACTTGAAATAAAACTTATTATCTTTGTATGGAATATATAACTTTTGTGGTGTAAAGGAATGAAAATTTTGTATATGTATAAATTTATATAGTATCTCTTTTCCATTCAGTATAAAGCAAATAACCTTGACTTAATATTTTATGAGTTTATCAAAGTTGTTATTTGTACAGTGCTTTGTTGATTTTAAAATGTGCAACCTCTTATATAGTGGCATGGGATTTCTGACAAGCGGACATCTTTGTACAGTTCAATTGTCAAAGATGTGGGTATATTGTCAGATACATGAACCACCTCTGTAGTTCAACCATTGTAAATTATTATAATGTAGAAGTACAGTTGTGACAACCCATAAACTTGTTCAAACACAGGATTTCAGGTCAATACAAAAAATCCTGTATTTGTTTTAGCAATAAGTCTGATATATATATTTTTATGTTAAGTTTTTGCAACCTCATTTTCAAAAAATTTATTATGATCTTCAAGTGTATTTAAATATTTTTTTATTTTTCTTATTATCTTATTGCAGGTGGCATAATTGCAGTTTTATTTAAAGTATTGGACCAGTACAGACAAAAGATATATGTAGCACCGAGAGTAATGCAACAAGTTCTCAATTATTTAAACCAAGGGTAAATATAAATAAGTAAAGATCGATGATAAATAATTGCCAAAGACTTTCAAATTATGTCTTTAACATGTTGGATACACAAGTAGGGAGTTGGTTTGAAATGCTATTATTGATTATATAGCCAAAGTAAAGAATGAACCATTTAGATATTTTGGTCAAAGGCCAAGGTCTTGTATATCTGACCCTACACAATACATCCATATTTCACTTTGTCATTCTACAAATAAATTGTTCAAAACAATAAAAAATGAGAAACATAGTTTTACCTATTGTACATGTACAAGATTCTGATACTAAGCATGAAAAAAGACCAGTCGTTAACATTATGAAGAAGTGTAAAACTAAAACAAGGATAAATATCTATAACTTTTACATAATTCTGTATTCTGACATAGACCAGTAGTTATTAATACCAGACATTTAAAATGTTAGTTTTGTTTTAGGAAAAAAATGCTCTTTTCCTATGTAAAATAATACCTGTTTACAAATTAATTTGATAACCTTCATTTTCATACAAAATTTTATAGATCTAATGATTCTTTCTTATTATTTCCAGAGTCAGCCATGCATTTTCGTGGAAATACATGAAGCCTCATTTCCAGGTATGTCTATACGTCACATTTCCGTTTCAACATTCCACTAACTTAAGTCTGCCTCGTGTAAATTTATTAAACTCATACACAATTGAAAGAACCAAAACTTGGTAGACAAGAGTTTCAATTTGGACAGTAAGTCATTTATTGTTCTACACGCTTTTTATAACTTAGAAAATTGATTTTTTTTTTCGTTTCTGCGCTTTACTTATCAAAATTATATGAAACTTGTACGCAACTAGAAGTGTTTGTGCACAGTTCAATTTGGGATGTTAATTATTTATGATTCCAGAGTTATGCCCATTTTTGACTTGGAAATTGCAAAGCTTGAGTTGGAACATTCATGTCTACAGACAGATTCTGCTTATTGTGTATTGTGACATTGATTTATTGTAAAAATGTATATTTTCAGACTTTTAATATAAGAAGTTTTATTTCCTTAGATGTGTAAAATTGTATATCTTCAAACTTTAATATTAAGAAGTTTTATTTCCTCTGATATATAATATAAATTTGAATATTTTCAGACTTTAATTCAAGAAGTTTTATTCCCTTTGATGTGTCACAGTGATGAAGATGATGAGTTATGGAATACAGATCCTCAGGAATACATCAGAGTTAAATATGGTAGGAGAATCATAGCTTGAACTTAATTGCTACAGACCAAAGTAATTCATGCTTGACGGGTTGCTTTGTCCAAAGTTCTTTTAGTTGCATTGTTAATCAAGGGGGTAGAGGTTGGAATGGGTCCTATCATTAATTTCCTAGTTCTAACAAGTGTAAATCTTAAATCTATCCAAAAATAAAAGAGCTAAACCAATACTGTTTATAATTGAAGTCAGTCTTCACAAGTTCCTTTTCTTCAAAGGCTACTGCTAGTATTCATTTGGTTAACATTCATAGAGATTAAAACCAAAGTACACTCTTACATCGTTATTAGAGTATATTTGTCCTCACCAAACAAATGTTTCCTCCAGTAATGTTTTTTATTTATTTCCAGATGTGTTTGAAGATTTCCTGTCACCTGTGATAGCTGCACAAACATTATTTTATTCAGCGGCATCAAAACGAAAAGAAGTCTTGCAAAAAGCCATGGGATTTTCTATGCAAGTTATAAATGAACCAAATGTTAACCCAAGGCAAAAAGATGGAGCATTGCACATGATTGGAGCAGTTGCTGAAGTTTTATTGAAGGTTTGTTGTATAATCAAATGTAAAGAAATTTTCAGAATAACACTAACCTAATTTGTAAACTATGCTTCATGTGAAATAATTATAAGAAAAGGTAAACATCCCAATATAAAGATAAGAACATATGAAGCCAATAAGTCCATTCTCCAGCAGAGAACTAGTGTTGTAGACGGTAAGCAACTATAGACCACTAAGTCTTCAAAACTGATTTTAAATAACAATATAAACAATTAGTTTGTGTAACACCATGAAACTATATGATTTGGTTTTATATTAAAGAATTGTAACTTTAGTTTGAATGTAATGGCCTGTAGTAGAACTTGAACACTATGTTGACTTATGACCTAACTTTGAACAAGTGATTCTTCAATGTGTTTTAAAACTTGATATTCTCTGTTATTGTATATTCAATTCAATTTTGATATGTGATATATTAATTTAAGGGAACATAAATTGATGCATAAACAAATACCATTTTGCATTGTGAAAATTTTGCTTTGTCCTGTGACTTTAGTGAAAAATCAGCAATGCTAAATCAACTTATGGGAATCCAAGGTGTCCGTCACTGATGTCCAGTGGATGCCATTTTGGCCCAAATACATTGTTCTTTATTATAAGTCGGTAGCTATTGAAACTGGTTAGTGGGTTCACTTCTGAAATGTTTGTTATGTCGTTACAGAGAAAGATTTACAAAGATCAGGCAGAAATGATGTTAGTAAACCATGTCTACCCAGAATTCACCAATGAAAGTGGATTTTTACGTGCCAGGGTAAGTAATGAACAAAATATATGTTTTTATACGACCGCAAATTTTGAAAAAATTTTCGTCGTATATTGCTATCACGTTGGCGTCTGCGTCGTCGTCGTCGTCGTCGTCGTCGTCGTCGTCGTCCGGCGTCCGAATACTTTTAGTTTTCGCACTCTAACTTTAGTAAAAGTGAATAGAAATCTATGAAATTTTAACACAAGGTTTATGACCATAAAAGGAAGGTTGGTATTGATTTTGGGAGTTTTGGTCCCAACATTTTAGGAATAAGGGGCCAAAAAGGGCCCAAATAAGCATTTTCTTGGTTTTCGCACCATAACTTTAGTTTAAGTTAATAGAAATCTATGAAATTTTGACGCAAGGTTTATGACCACAAAAGAAAGATTGGGATTGATTTTGGGAGTTTTGGTTTCAATAGTTTAGGAATAAGGGGCCAATAAAGGGCCCAAATAAGCATTTTTCTTGGTTTTTGCACAATAACCTTAGGTTAAGTAAATGGAAATCTATGAAATTTAAACACAATGTTTATGACCACAAAAGGAAGGTTGGTATTTATTTTGGGAGTTTAGGACCCAACAGATTAGGAATTAGGGGCCAAAAAGGGACCCAAATAAGCATTTTTCTTGGTTTTCGCACTATAATGTTAGTATAAGTAAATACAAATCTATGAAATTTAAACACAAGGCTTATGACCATAAAAGGAAGGTTGGTATTGATTTTGGGAGTTTTGGTCCCAACAGTTTAGGAAAAAGGGGCCCAAAGGGTCCAAAATTAAACTTTGTTTGATTTCATCAAAATTGAATAATTGGGGTTCTTTGATATGCCGAATCTAACTGTATATGTAGATTCTCAACTTTTGGTCCCGTTTTCAAATTGGTCTACATTAAGGTCCAAAGGGTCCAAAATTAAACTTAGTTTGATTTTGACAAAAAATGAATCGGTTGGGTTCTTTGATATGTTGAATCTAAAAATGTACTTAGATTCTTGATTATTGAAGTTTTTTTGGTCCAGTTTTCAAATTGGTCTACATTAAGGTCCAAAGGGTCCAAAATTAAACTTTGTTTGATTTCATCAAAAATTGAATCCTTGGGGTTCTTTGATATGCCAAATCTAACTGTGTATGTAGATTCTTCATTTTTGGTCCTGTTTTCAAATTTCAAATTCTACATTAAAGTCCAAAGGGTCCAAAATTAAACTAAGTTTGATTTTAACAAAAATTGAATTCTTGGGCCTCTTTGATATGCTGAATCTAAACATGTACTTAGATTTTTGATTATGGGCCCAGTTTTCAAGTTGGTCCAAATCAGGATCTAAAATTATTATATTAAGTATTGTGCAATAGCAAGTCTTTTCAATTGCACAGTATTGTGCAATGGCAAGAAATATCTAATTGCACAATATTGTGAAATAGCAAATTTTTTTTTAATTAGAGTTATCTTTCTTTGTCCAGAATAGTAAGCAAGAAATATCCTATTTGTGCAATAGCAAGAATTTTTTTTAATTGGAGTTATCTTTCTTTGTCCAGAATCAACTTAAATCTTTGTTATATACAATATACAATGTATATACACTTTTTACTACCAACTGATAAATTTAAATAATCTTTACCATTCAGTGATAACAAGCAGTTTTTTTACATCTTAATATTTTATGATGTATTTAAATGAGTAGTTATTGTTGCAAACTCCATTAGAAATTTGAATTGATATCAGTTTTGAAAAAGGGAAACGGGGATGTGAAAAAAAAGGGGGGGGTTAAATTTTTCTCATTTCAGATTTCATAAATAAAAAGAAAATTTCTTCAAACATTTTTTTGAGAGGATTAATATTCAACAGCATAGTGATTTGCTCAAAGGCAAAAAAAACCTTTTAAGTTCATTAGACCACATTCATTCTGTGTCAGAAACCTATGCTGTGTCAACTATTTAATTTTAGATTTAAAAAGTTTGAAGAAGAAATCTTTAATTGATTTGTAAAATCTTGGCATTTGTTTTGTGTAAAAAAAAACCATGTAATGTCAAAAATTTGATCACAATCCAAATTCAGAGCTGTATCATGCTTGAATGTTTTGTCCATACTTGCCCCAACTGTTCAGGGTTCGACCTCTGCGGTCGTATAAAGCTGCGCCCTGCGGAGCACCTGGTTCAAATTTGATTTCAGCTTCTACGCATGTTGAAAACTGACATTTAAATTTGTTTAACTATATGGTTGTTTATTTGTTTGTCCAATAGATATAAAAAGATGTGGTATGAGTGCCAATGATACAACTCTCCATCCAAGTCACAATTTTGTAAAAGAAAACCATTATAGGTCAAAGTAGTCCTAGCCACAGAGCCTTGGCTCACACTGAACAGCAAGCTGTAAAGGACCCCAAAAATTACTAGTGTAAAACCATTCAAAAGTGAAAACCAACTGTCTAATCTATTTAAAATAGAAGGAGAAACAGTTATGAACCACATCAACAAACGGCAAGTATGATTTGCAATTTCTCAAGTTTATTTCAACAGATCTTTTTAAAAAGAACCATTTTCTCTCATTACTTTTATTCAGAATTTACTTTGTATTGTTTATATTGAAGGCAACATAAATTATATTTGTTTGCATTGTGAAAATTTTGCTTAGTCATGTGACTTTAGTGAAAAATCAGCGATGCTAAATAAACTTATGGGAATCCAAGGTGTCCGTCACTGATTCCAGTGGATGCCATTTTGGCCCAAATACAGTGTAATACAGTATAAACACAATCTGCCGTTTGTTGTTGACAATTTTGATGATATAAATTATTTGTTCATATTTAATGTTATTTGATTTGCCAAAAAAAGAAAAATCTAATCTTTTATGGCAGTTTTAACAAAATTCAATATATACTGTTATGTAACAGATTTTATGTTGTATGATTAAATTTATATTTTATTTCCAGGCTTGTTGGGTTTTAAAACATTTTTGTGAGTTGAAATTTAAAAATGAGAACAATTTGCGACAAGCATTAGAATTGACGCGGAATGCTTTATGTAGTGATAAAGATTTACCAGTACGGGTAGAAGCAGCTATAGCTTTACAGATGTTAATTACAGAACAAGAAAAAGGTATGGGTATTTTCTGTTATAACATAGAAGGTTAGATGTTATGAGTTACTCTCAAGTGTTTGACCTTTTGGTTATGTCTGATATTTCTGGCAAAATCCATCATGTTGACCCAGTTCTGTTCTGTTAAACTATGGGATTGCATGTAAGTTTCTGATTGAAATAATCACTTCTTTTGAGGTAACTTTCAGCATCCCATACAACACTTAAAAGTTGTCAAGTCTGGTGGTTAATCAAAACATGCTTATATCATATGAATTATGAAGAGTAGTAAATGTAAGGTTAAATGTGTCTTAATTGATAGTTCTCACTTGACAGGTTTTCTTGTAGTACTAAATACTACATGGTCAGCAGAATTTTTTTTTATCTATTTTCATTTGATATGATAAAAAACCTTATTAAGTTAGCATACACCGTTCATTAATATTCTTATGATGCTAATATTAATTTTATGTTGATTTATTTTTATACGACCGCAAAAATTTTAATTTTTTGGTCGTATATTGCTATCACGTTGGCGTCGTCGTCGTCCGAATACTTTTAGTTTTCGCACTCTTACTTTAGTAAAAGTTAATAGAAATCATTGAAATTTTAACACAAGGTTTATGACCACAAAAGGAAGGTTGGGATTGATTTTGGGAATTTTGGTCCCAACATTTTAGGAATAAGGGGCCAAAAGGGTCCAAATAAGCATTTTCTTGGTTTTCGCACTATAACTTTAGTTTAAGTGAATAGAAATCTATGAAATTTTGACACAAGGTTTATGACCACAAAAGGAAGGTTGGGATTGATTTTGGGAGTTTTGGTCCCAACATTTTAGGAATAAGGGGCCAAAAAGGGCCCAAATAAGCATTTTCTTGGTTTTTGCATCATAACTTTAGTATAAGTAAATAGAAATCTATGAAATTTAAACACAAGGTTTATGACCATAAAAGGAAGGTTGGGTTTGATTCTGGGAGTTTTGGTCCTCCTAACAGTTTAGGAATAAGGGGCCCAAAGGGTCCCAAAATTGAACTTTGTGTGATTTCATCAAAAATTGAATAATTGGGGTTCTTTGATATGCCGAATCTAACTATGTATGTAGATTCTTAATTTTTGGTCCCGTTTTCAAATTGGTCTACATTAAGGTTCAAAGGGTCCAAAATTAAACTTAGTTTGATTTTAACAAAAATTGAATCCTTGGGGTTCTTTGATATGCTGAGGGCTATTCCAGAAAAAAATGTATGGGGGGGTTGGAAGGCACTTTATTTTTATACCCATCACCCACTAAATTACATTTCATCATGGGACAACTACCCATACAATTCATTTTCAGTTTGACCCCATTACCCATATAATTTTAAAAAGTATAAACTAGCTTTTTCAAGTTCACAAATTAGCAACCAAAATTATATGCATTTTGATACCAGAAAGTGGCTACAGTATATTGATGACAGTATATACATGATATATGTTAATAAGTTTTCAAATTCTTAAGTTTTTTTTGCACTTTTGACAATATCAAATGTTTGATATAAATTATTGGTGACTTGGTTTTTTTGCGCCTGTCCCAAGTCAGGAGCCTCTGGTCTTTGTTAGTCTTGTATTATTTTAATTTGAGTTTCTTGTGTACAATTTGGATATTAGTATGGCGTTCATTATCACTGAACTAGTATATATTTGTTTAGGGGCCAGCTGAAGGACGCCTCCGGGTGCGGGATTTTCTCGTTACATTGAAGACCTGTTGGTGACCTTCTGCTGTTGTTTTTTCTATGGTCGGGTTGTTGTCTCTTTGATACATTCCCCATTTCCATTCTCAATTTTATTTCAAGCTTAACATTTTATATTTTGTCCTGATACTCTTGGCATTAAAAATAACTTTTATTGCAGATGTGTGCATAAATGTGTTATGTACTAGTTACTGTCAGTGTCATGAAAATAAACAACTGTATATAAAACTATCATATTGCATTTATTATTTAAAACAGTGTATGAGTAACCTCTAAATGTTTTTTTGTATTGCTGTTGTCTGATGTGATTTATTTAAAAGCTGTGGTATATTTTCATTAATTTCAAATGATTTAAGTGGTGTGGACCTTCTGCTCAAGGATTTGAGAAATATTCAATTCAACTTTTATAAATTATTTTACTTGTGTTTTTAAATATTAAAATAGTCCTTGGAAACAGAGCAACATGTACCCCAAAAACATTGTTATCTCAAGTGCTCTGGAAGGGTAAGATCCCAACATGTGGCATCTGTCATATTGTTCAACATATGTATAAATTCAGTTACAAGTCTCATATGGAGGAGTTGGGTTTGTACACTATAAGTTATCTCCCCTTGGATGCATTGGACCAGGATTAGTTTGACAGATGCACATCTTCAGGTGGTATAAGACAAATGCAAAGTTTCATTGATCATATATGGTTAAAGAATGGTACTTAAAAGCTTACATTCACAAACAGACCAAAGCACTGGGTGATTACTATATACATTCAAATATAAAAAAGAAGATGTGGTATGATTGCCAATGAGACAACTATCCAAAAAAGTACAAAATGACACAGACATTAACACTTACAGGTCACCGTAGGGCCTTCAACAATGAGAAAATAGTCAGCTATAAAAGGCCCAGATAAGACAATGTAAAACAATTCAAACGAGAAAACTAACAGCCTTATTTATGTAAAAAAATGAACGAAAAACAACTTTGTCTGTAGGAAGTAATATGTTGACAATTAAAGTTTGGTTTTAAGTTTATTTTGTAAAATTGTGAAAGCCATCAAGATGAAAAACAGCAATAAAACAATTTCCATTTTTATCTGGTAAACATGTGTATTGTAAACCCATGTAAATAAACCCATGAAACCTTATCTTCTGCTGTCAGATGTTAAATAATGTTGGATATTGTGTTAAACAAATTTATTCAAATAAGTCATCTTCTTTTAGATTTCTGTTTTCTAGGTCCTTGTCTTCTAATTTAAGAATGTCAGCTCAATTGTTCTGTTGTCGTGTGTATGAAACATTGAACTTCTCAAGTACTTTTTTAAGTTCTATAACTGTCAGCTTCCCTAACAAACGATGTGAGAATGCTTTCTTAATTTCAGTCTTTTTCACTGAATCCTCCTTTTTATCTTCCCTTTTCCTAATGTATGCCCTTATTTCATCAGAGCTGACCCCAATCAAATTCTCAACATTGGTGAAATCTCTTTCATTTGAGAATAAAAGTCCGCAAATTTCCCTAATCCATTGGATTGTAGCCAGGAACAAACAGTGATAACATCCCACTGTTCTGCCATACTGTTTCCATGCGGTAAACAATCTGGTAACCGAACATGTCATATCAGGGAGAACAGTTGAAAAAGAAATTCTGGAAACCAGTTACTTCTCTGACACTTCGTATCTCTCTCACTTTTAGGAGCACCGATATGCATATATAGTTCCATTCGAAACGCTCGGGCATTATCCAACGGATTTAACATGCGCAAAAAGTAAACAAAATTGCAGAATAAAACACGTTTTATATCGATATTTAAAGGTTCTATCAACTGAGATTTTCTTCTCTTTAGGTACAACCACCCATCTAATTAAGTTATATAAGAGAACAACTACCCACACAATTTCAATTCCTCCTCCCCCCATCACCCATGCAAAAAAAGATCAACTGCCGTCCAACACCCCCATACATTTTTTTCTGGAATAGCCCTGAATTTAAAAATGTACTTAGATTTTTAATTATTGGCCTAGTTTTCAAGTTGGTCTAAATGGGGGTCCAAAATTAAACTTTGTTTGATTTCATCAAAAATTGAATAAATGGGTTCTTTGATATGCCAAATCTAACTGTGTATGTAGATTCTTAATTTTTGGTCCAGTTTTCAAATTGGTCTACATTAAGGTCCAAAGGGTCCAAAATTAAACTAAGTTTGATTTTAACAAAAATTAAATTCTTTGGCTTATTTGATATGCTTTATCTAAATATGTACTTTGATTTTTGATTATGGGCCCAGTTTTCAAGTTGGTCCAAATCAGGATTCCATATCAAGTATTGCGCAATAGCAAGAAATTTTCAATTGCACAGTATTGCACAATAGCAAGAAATATGTAATTGCACAATATTGTGCAATAGCAATTAATTTTCAATTGGAGTTATCTTTCTTTGTATAGAATAGTAGTTGATAATATATGTTGGAAATTTGCCAGACATGACTATGATGTCATTTTCTACTTTTATTTGCCAATAACTTTATGTAAATAACTTCATTGGAAATTTGCCAATATAAAATGTTGCTGATGAAGCTTTTTTTCCTTATCTTATCTAAAATGTTTTTAGATAATGTATGTTGGACATTTGCCAGACATGACTATGATGTCATTTTCTATTTTTATTTGCCAATAACTTTATGTAAATAACTTCATTGGAAATTTGCCAATATAAAATGTTGCTGATGAAGTTTTTTTTATTGTTTTATACAATAAACAATGTATATTCACTTTTACTACCAACCAATCTTTACCATTCAGTGATAACAAGCACTTTATTTTACATTTTAATATTTTATGATGTATTTAAAAGAGTAGTTATTGTTGCAAACTCCATTAGAAATTTGAATTGATATCAGTTTTGGAAAAAGGGAAACGGGGATGTCAAAAAAAAAGGGAGGGGGGGGTTTAAATTTTTCTCATTTCAGAATTCATGAATAAAAAGAAAATTTCTTCAAACATTTTTTTGAGAGGATTAATATTCAACAGCATAGTGAAGTGCTCAAAGGCAAAAAAAAACTTTTAAGTTCATTAGACCACATTCATTCTGTGTCAGAAACCTATGCTGTGTCAACTATTTAATTTTAGATTTAAAAAGTTTGAAGAAGAAATCTTTAATTGATTTGTAAAATCTTGACATTTGTTATGTGTAAAAAAAAACCATGTAATGTCAAAAATTTGATCACAATCCAAATTCAGAGCTGTATCACACTTGAATGTTTTGTCCATACTTGCCCCAACTGTTCAGGGTTTGACCTCTGCGGTCGTATAAAGCTGCGCCCCGCGGAGCACCTGGTTAACTCTATTTTAAATTAATGAACGACAATTGAAAGAGAACTTTGAAAAAGAAAAGGTACATTTTATATTGAACAAAAAATGCAGATGATAGAAGGTACATAAAATTGTTAATTTATCAAGTTCCATTCCTTAAACAGTATACTGCACTATCCTTATTTTCCTCTATGAATTTATATGTTTATAGGGAAAAGGATGGTGCTAAATAAATATCTGGGAATCCAAGGTGTCCGTCACTGCTCTGCCAGTGGATGCCATTTTGGCCCAGGGACAATTGCAATAGTTGCACAACTTGCATGATTAAGAGAAAGTAAAAAATCAGAAACATACATGTAGTTATAAAGATAAAACAAGACTAACAAGGATGAATTAAGAATGTTTACTTTATTTTATTTTTATCTTTTCTTTTCAGCCAAACAGTTCATACAACCACATATAAAACCTATAATTTTAGGTAAGTTTAAAATGTATTTAAAAGTTATGTGTCTCTAATTGGTTCTCAATATTGCAGACTTGTTATTGACAGTAATTTAATTTTCTACAATAGTCTAAAAAGACATTTTTTCTAGCTGTTTTCTATAGAAAAACAAAAAAACCCATGTATTATGCGTTAAGAATTTCAGAGTATCCTTCAACACTGCAAGTTTTTCATCAATTGAAAATTTAAATATTTAAATGTGACGATTACTGCTTTAATTGGGAGAACTATGCACATACAATTATCATTCATGTAAACTTGTGTCTATGTGAAAATTGTGTATGCTAATATAAAACTCTGGGAATCCAAGGTGCCCGTCACTGTTATACTAGTGGATGCCATTTTGGCCCAGGGACAAATACTTTAAATTGTGCTTCTCTTTTTGTGGATAAAACTGACACGTAAACTGACACCTGTCAACTCCTTTGTGTTATCTAAAAAAATTAGCATCAATATAATGTCACTTTGCATTATCATAAAACTTTGTTCATGCATTTTTGACAGTCATTTGTATTGTTACAATGTGCAGTACCATTAAACATGGTTAAAAAGTGCAGTACCATTAAACGTGGTTAAAAAAAGCTGTTGAATATTTTTTTGGTAAAAAGTCTGATCATGTCATATCTGGTACATCAGTTTGACTTGCCGTGCCATATAAGTATTTGACTTGCTATGCCATATAAATTTTATTATACATTGTATTCATTCTATTAGGTTGAAATAAAATAATTTACAATTGATGTATTTCAGAATTGTTAAATGTGATAAGAGAAACCGAAAGTGATGATTTAACAACTGTGATGCAGAGATTAGTGTGTACATATGTAGAGGAAGTGTCCACTTTAGCTGTAGAAATGATGACACATCTGGTAGGTATTACATCAATGTATTCCTTCTTGCATAGTTAGATGGTATTCAGCATTTCCTCAGTCTTTTAGTGATGGGGGGAAATACATGTTTGTAGGACTGAAAAATAAGAATGTTGTCAGATTTAGATTTTCTGTTTAATCCATTTGTTTTGCCTGTAAATACAGATTATAAAAAAATGGAAAATTAATATTTTGACAAGAAAGGGTTTGCCAAAAAAAAAATAAAAAAAATCCACCTTGCATTTTTAATTTCTATTCTGAATTCTCAATAATTATCACATATTTTGTTTATTGGGAAAATATATAAAAATAAAATTTATGAATGCAAGTTGAAAATGCACTTGAAAACAAAGAAGTGCAAATATTAGATTAGACAAGGTCTGAAGATGATTATAAAGATCACTTAAAAAAATAAACTGCACTATCCTTATTTTTCTATATGAATTATATGTTTATATAGAAAAGGATGGTGCTAAATAAATATCTGGGAATCCAAGGTGTCCGTCACTGCTCTGCCAGTGGATGCCATTTTGGCCCAGGAACATTTAAAGTGGTTATCAGAACTTGTATGTCATGATATAAAAAAAAATTCAAACAGTAAAATTGTCGGAATGTTCATTAAATGGTTGGTTCCAGGTCATATTTGAACTTTATTCCTTTGTTGTTACAGTCCACTTTTGAATTAATTCAAAAGGCCTTTTCTGTATGAGTTCAGTGGGTTAAATGGTTTAAATAAATGTCATCTATAAAATGTCTTAGAATTGTAATGATATACCAGAGATGTTTTTAATAACTTGAATGATAGTGATTTTCTTTGTTCCAGGCTTCAACCTTTGCTTCAGTGATTGATGGTGATATCTCAGAGTCAGAAGAGAAATCTATTACAGCTTTAGGTTTACTCAATACCATGGAAACCATATTAACTGTCATGGAAGATCAAAAAGAGGTAAGGGATATTTCTTTTTAAAAAAAACCCAAACATTTCTGTTAAAAGATATTATTTTGTATAGTTGATATTTAGAAGGTATGGCATGATTGCCAATTAGACAACTCTCCATTCGAGACCAAATGACAGAAGTAAGCAACTATAGGTTAACATACAATATTCAGATGCGAGTACAACAGTTGTCACATAAAAGAGTAAGAAAATGCCTTGAAATGCTTCACAGAATCTTTATTACCTATAACTGTGGACCTCCTTTCTTATTTTAAAGTTAATTATATGTAGTGATAAGCATAATAACAGTGACTTAGTAAGCATTTCTTTAAGTCTAAAATTCAAGGCTTACAAAGACCACTCTTACATCACTTCCACGTCATATTAAGATGTATCAAAATCTTCAGAATCTTTTGGGTTACACAGTTTATAAGATCCTGAAACCGAATTCAGAGTATGATTGCACTTTAAACGTTCTTTATGACATCAAATGTCTTGGAAGAGCTACGATGCCAGTGCTATAATAATGTTGATATTTAGAGGTGTTGCTATTCTTCTATGATAGTGATATCCAGCTATATCACACATAAAGATTTAATTACTAATTGTTTAAGTAATTTTAAAAAATAGAATGTAATTGTCCAAAGTACATAAGTTATGTTGTAAGCAAGTTATTGATTCTTGCCTTTATCAGATTTACAGAATAGTAAAATTTGTCAAATGAAGAATTATTAGACTAAAATGTTTTTGCTATTGTAGATTATGTTGCAGTTAGAGGGCATCGTTTTAAATGTGATAGGTGTTATTATGCAAAAGGAAATTATGGGTAGGTACCTTTAACTATAGACGTACAATTTCTTATATGTACTAAATTGTGGATTGTTCTAGATGTACTACAATATAAGTTGTACAAGGAACTCTCTGAGAATTGCTGATTATACCTTACCTTACAGAAGTTGTTGTAAATAATAATTCATTACAGTCGCTACATAAACTTTTGGACTTGCCAGTAGGAAAATTGTAATATCCTAAACTTTCTTAAGAATCATATGGCTTGTTGCGACTCTTTCAGGAAAAGTTGACTGGCCTGATAAGTAGGGCTTGTGGTTCGTTCATGAAGACTGCCATTGTTGTGTATGTTTGTACATCTGTTAGAATAAAATTCTCAGTCTTTTTAGTTCAGTCGCAAGTACTTAAATTGGATAGGACAAGATAGCTCTTTCATCACTTCAGTGTGATGTTTAGATGTACAAAAATATGACAACCATTGGGATTACATAGGATTTATTAGTATCAGAAACTAAATTTATAGTATGATTGCATCATGAACGTTCATTAAGACATCAAATGTCTTAAAAGAGCTACGATGCTGGTGCTACAATAACGTTGATATTTAGAGGTGTTACTATTCTGCTATGATAGTGATATCCAGCTATATCACACATAAAAATAAATTGCTGATTGTTTACCTGTAAACTGATGGTTACTGTATAATCTGTTTTTATCTGCAGTTGTTCTAAATGTTCTTTTTTTTTTAGATTTTTCATAAGACCTACCTTTACCAAACAAAACAGAGAAAGCATATTGTTTTCGCAAATCCCCTTAAACTACTGTCGGAAAACATTTCATTGAAACTACCGAATACCTGGCCAAACCGAAAGCAGATATTTAGTTTCCAAATCCACCCCTATACCACTAAATGGATTTCATTGAAACTTTTTTACTTTACCTGTAAAACATATTGCAATTGTGCACCTTATTTTTCACTTGAGGATTATTTTTTTTTTAGTTCTCTTAGCCTAAACTTAAGCTTTTAACTAGATGAATGAGAAGACAGCATTCAACAAGATGACATTTAGTTGTGATACTTTAATACTTTTGTATATAACAGAGTTTATAAGATTATGAAACTAAATTGGAAGTATGATTGCACTTTAAACGTTCTTTATGACATCAAATGTCTTGGAAGAGCTATGATGCGAGTGCTACAATAATGTTGATATTTAGAGGTGTTACTATTCTGCTATGATAGTGATATCCAGCTATATCACACATAAAAATAAATTGCTAATTGTTAACCTGTAACTGCAAGGTTGCTGTATATCATCTTTATCTGTATTTGTTGTAGAAGTTGCATGCTTGATTTCTCATTGGACATACTTGACCAAACAAAACAAGTGTAGGCATACTGTTTCCACAAATCCCCCTTAACTGCTGTCAGAATACATTTTATGAAACTTTACCAGATACCTGGCCAAACCAAAAGTAGATATTTAGTTTCCAAATCCACCCCTATACCACTTAACGGATTTCATTGAAAATTTTTACTTTACCTGTAAAAGCAATTGTGCACCTTTAAATATTTTTCATCTGAGGATTTTTTTTTGTGTTTTCTCGACAAGAAATTATTTTTTTATCTCTCTTAGCCTAAGCTAAATCTAACTAGATGAATGAGAAGACAGCATTCAACAAGATGACATTTAGTTGTGGTTCTTTGATACTTTTGTATATAACAGAGTTTATAAGATTATGAAACTAAATTGGAAGTATGATTGCACTTTAAACGTTCTTTATGACATCAAATGTCTTGGAAGAGCAATGATGCGAGTGGTATAATAATGTTGATATTTAGAGGTGTTACTATTCTGCTATGATAGTGATATCCAGCTATATCACACATACAAAATACATTGCTTATTGTTAACCTGTATACTGCAAGGTTACTATATCATTTGTCTCCCTTCCTGCAGAAGTCAAATGAATGATTAACAGGAATCCCCCTAAGCAACTGGATGGATTTCATTTCAACATTCTTCACTGAATCTTATATTTTTGCAATTTGGCAATACTTATTTCATTTTTCATTTGAATTATATTTGGATGTTTGCATTAAAAAACAACCCCAGGGTCTCTATGAGCCAATCTTTAAGCCTTATGTTTGGGTATACTATGGATTTATTTATTTTCATGGGTACATTTATCAGTAATCTTGGTTTGAGGAAACTGTCATTAGTGTGGATATTTGATTTCAAAGTTTGGCTTTAGTCTGCATATACCTCTAAAGAACATTTATCATTCTTCAAGGATTCAAATTCTTGGTTTCCCTGTACCCACAAAATCTACCAAAAATTGTATTCAACGAATAATAATGAATCCACTGTACATAAGAATGTTGAAGTATTTGAATTTGATAGGATTACACCTGATGACTCATACATCACTTTGATGTCATGGTAAGATGTATCAAGATCGTAAGTTTTTGGATTACAGAGTTAAAAGATTCTGAAACTAGATGCAGTATAATTGCACTTTAAACGTTCTTTATGACATTAAATGTCTTGGAAGAGCTACGATGCGAGTGTTATAATAATGTTGATATTTAGAGGTGTTACTATTCTGCTATGATAGTGATATCCAGCTATATCACACAAATAGAACAAATTGCTTATTGTTTACCTGTAAACTGCAAGGTTACTGTATATCATTTGTCTCCATACCTGCTGAAGCCATATGGGGGTAATAGTTTTGTTTTTTGTGCCTTTGTTGTTTAGCATCTATTGTCTTGCAGTAGAATTTTTCCACTGAATTTAACTTTATTGAAAGTTTTGAAGCAGAATCTGTATTATACTGGGCAATTGTATAGTCGCCGTCAGCTGAAATTCGTAGCGGTTATCGGTAAAAATAATCTAAACTTTCAATCGTGTTCACTCGAGATATAGTTTTTCACATTCCATTCATAAATCGCAAAAAGAAAAACCACTACTGACCTACCTTTTAAGTGATCACACTGTAATAATCCTGACCTTCACATTTTCCAGAATATTTTCCATTATAATTCCGCCATCTTCGTTTCTATGAGAATCATTTGTTTACATATGACATTCGTCACTGTATGCAGTTTCCTGAAATGTTCCTTTCATTGATGTGATAAGGTTTCCCGGGCTTTATGCAAATTTTATGAAATTGAACTCCACAGAAACACTTCCGGTAAAAACAATGGCTGATTCCACCATACAAAATCGTCTATGAAAAAGTGAAGGTCAGGATTATTACAGTGCGATCACTTAAAAGGTAGGTCAGTAGTGGTTTTTCTTTCTTTTCGATTTATGAATGGAATGTGAAAAACTATATCTCGAGTGAACGCGATTGATAGTTTAGATTATTTTTACCGATAACCGCTACGAATTTCAGCTGACGGCGACTATAGTCTTTCTTGGTCTTTTTACATCTAAATGGATTGCACAGAAAAACATGGTATCTGTTAGTCTATATTGGAAATACAGTATAAGTATTTTAATTTAATAAGATTACATCTGATAACTCCTGCTTCATGTGAAGTTAAGTTTAACAGCAATAATTAAGATAGAGTGGAATTACACAAGGTTTTATATCATATTCTGCAACTAAATTCAGAGTATAACTGCACTTTAAACGTTCTTTATGACAATAAATGTTTTTGAAGAGCTACGATGCGAGTGGTATAATAATGTTGATATTTAGAGGTGTTGCTATTCTGCTTTGATAGTGATATCCAGCTATATCACACAAATGAATTAAATAATTTATTGTTAACCTGTTAATTGCAAAGTTTCTGTTTCATATAATTTTGTCTCCTTTTCTGTAGAAGCCAAATGTGGGACATATGTTTGGCTTTTCTGCTTTTTGAAGAAGAAAATTAGACTTCACAATAAAATAATACAGCCACAGGGTCAATGCATGCATGTGCATTGGTTCTTAACACTAAATCATAAACAATTTATGAGTAAATATGTTTGTATTACAGTGGGAGAAGTAAAGAATAAATAAAAAGTTCAGATTACACATTGCAACACATTATAACCATGTGCTATGTACATTTATTTATAGATTTCTATGAGGAGATGTCATCCTTGGTGTACAGTTTATTGTAACTTGAGTGTTGTCTATTTATAGATTTCTATGAAGAGATGTTATCCTTGGTGTACAGTTTAACCAGTGGCCATGTATCTGTACATTTATTGTAACTTGAGTGTTATCTATTTATAGATTTCTATGAAGAGATGTTATCCTTGGTGTACAGTTTAACCAGTGGCCATGTATCTGTACATTTATGGCAAGTGTTCCAGATGTTACACACTATGTTCCAGAAAGATGGCATTGATTATTTCACAGGTTTGTATAGTTTTCAGGGATAATGGAATGACTTTGACATTAAATTGATTAAGAATATAGTAAAGAAGATGTGGTAGTATTGTCAATGAGACAACTAACTATTCATCCAAAACCAAAGAAAACAATGTATAATCAACTACAGTTTACTAAGAAACCACCTACAATAAACAAAACCCTCACTGAAGCTATAGAAAGACTCTTAAAGGCGATATGTGAAACAATTGAAAAGAATAAGGTTTTGATTATTATTAATAACTACAATTAAAAAAAATTTGTAAGGGTTCCACGGAACCCAGTGTCTCGCCTACTCTTTCTGTTAATGGCAGGCTCAACAAAAGTGAGGAAATAAATCAATGAAATATTCCTGTTGATACTATCTTTTTATTGTAAGAAGCTTCTGTCCAAGTTTTGTAAAAATCCAGGATAGTTTATGAATCTAATAAATGTTTAAAAACTTTAACTGCAGACTGAATGTAATGTTTACTGGAAGAAAACAAAATTTCCTTCTAGATACTAGCTTTTGATCATAAACAAGCTTCTGTCCAAGTTTGGTACAAATCCAAAATAGTATAAGAAAGTTATTAAAATTTTAAAAAGTTAAACCACAGAGTGAATGTGTTGTTTCCTGGCAGAAAATCTAAGTCCATTTAAAAGTTAAATTCGGAAAAATGGATTTATTTTTTTTACAAAATTTACTTCTGGTTACTATCTTATGATCATAAACAAGCTTCTGTCCAAGTTTGGTACCAACCGAGGATAGTTTAAGAAAGTTATTAAAATTTTAAAAACCTTAACCACAGAGTGAATGTAATATTTCCCGGTAGAAAACTAAGTCCATTCATAAGTAAAATACGGAAAAAATGGAATTTTATTTTTACTAAATTTACTTCTGGATACTATCTTATGATCATAAACAAGCTTCTGTCCAAATTTGGTACCAACTGAGGATATTTTAAGAAAGTTATAAAAATTTCAAAAACTTTAACCACAGAGTGAATATTTGTGGACGACGACAACGGAATGTAGAATCGCTTATGTCTTGCTTTTTAGACTAAAGTCGAAGGCTCGACAAAAAACCAGGAACAAAAAAATTAAATGGCTTGGATGTTGCAATTTACCTGAAACAAAAATAATATGCTTTAAATGTGAAAACACATGCAATCTAAATTAAAACAAGTTGAAAAAAAAATAACCAATTTCCTCGATAATAAATTTATGGACTTTTATTGTCTGTATAACTTCTCTTATAATCAGTACAAGGCAGCTAATTAGATCTGAATTCTACTTTGTATTAGAGTTCCTATCAGAATATGATAAACAAAATTGTTTAATTGGCAGGCACTGATTTAAAATGTAAATTTCTGGGATGGATTTTTTCACTGCTTTATATCCCTCAAATTCTAAGAAAACTCATGCAATAGTTATCAAAGGTACCAGGCTTATAATACCAGTCTAGTGATGAATATGCATTTTATATTATGTAACTATGATTATACTGTTAGACACTCTAATTTTTTTCTGAAGACTGGATTAAAGTTTAGAATGAATATTCTTCAAACTAAATGTTCATTAAGACATACACCTTCAATAACCTTTGCTTTGTGTTCTAAATTGGAGTGTTTTTTATTGCCAAAAATATAAAAATTTTGAACCAAGGAAGTTTTACTTTTAGTGCAGTTATCTTTCTTGTCAAAGCTTCTTTCATAATTACAGGGGAATTTGTTGAGTGTGAAGCCAAAGGTTATGTCTTTGGTTAGCTTGCTTGTTAGCTGAACCATGAAGTCATTGTTAGGTCAGGTAAACTACCCTCCTATCGTAGGCTAGTCCAACAAACAGATAGTTTGATTATTTGCTGGACTAGTCTACTCTTAAAGGAGGGTAGTTTACATGACCTAACAATGTCTTCAGGGTTCAGCTAACCAAAGATATTACCTTTAGCGTCACACTCAATGAAATTCACTGTAATTCTTTTAAAATAGACCATTGATCAAGAATAATATGAAAATTTGACATCTAAAACAAATAATTACCTCCCTTTAAATGCCTATTTTAGGAGATGTAAAGGAAATTGTAGTGGGAGACAATAGAAGAATTATTTAACATTTCAAATGATATGAATGTAAATTGTTTTTGTAGAAGATGTATAAAATAATTAAAACATTTCTAAAAAAGTGAAGAAAAGATTGTTAATAGATACCTTTGCTATTGTTTTATTCTTGTTTCATTTGGCCGTGGTCAATATGCTTTATATTATCAAAATTCTATGTTGCAAAATCTTGAAGATATATTTGACTGCCTTAGTGAGTTATGTAACTCATGGGCATAGACATTTTAAGTGTGTGACCTAAGTAATTGGTATAATGTGGCCTCATCTCTTCTAACTACACAGGTCATTTCGAACAAACTTACATGAGGCCTTTGAAAACTGAATGTAAATACCTCCTATAAATTCAAAATGTTAAATGGCATGTAGGAAAATCTTTTTGGGATACGATTGCTTTTAAGCAATCTGTAGACTTTTACCGTTGACTCAGGGCTCATTCCCTCACGTCAACCGTTTTATTCTAAACATTCAGCAACATCTCAGATTCTTATGATTGTCTTTCTTTAAAAGGTAAAAACAAGCAAAAGGATTGAACATAAACAACTTTCCTGTAATGTTCTTCTCATAATCTTTATGTTTGATTTTTCCCTTGACTTATATGCGTGTTTTTAACAACACGGAAAATCAGAATTAAGCAGTATTTATATTTAGTGTTTTTATAAATTTAGAAACACGTCAGAGGGAATTCCCCAGTTTTGATAAATGCGAGAGTTCTTTGAATTCCGATAATTCTATTTCTGTCATATAAGAACTGAAGTGGAGTTTTCTATATTTTACCGTTATGAAACTGATGCTGTACTCTCATAAAGAAATTGAGACTCATTCATCATATCATAAATTAAATAAACGTTCTTGTTCCAAATCGCAAGTCTCGGGTTTGTTTATGTATTAATGCGCATGCGTATAGTTTTCTTGATTTCAAGGGGTATCAGATTGAGTGGTTGTTCTGGATTCCCCGCTTATTAATTAATTTGAAACTCATTGGATTCTTTCTATGTCTGCCTGCTATTGAGGGTTTAATATTGTTGTTGCATAATTTAAAATCATATGCATCATTTAAATTAAAATCAATGAAGTTTTACCTATAACACCCCTTTAGCCGAAATGGAGTCTTCCATATTATCGTTTCAAGTTGTCTCCCTTTCAGAAGTATTTCCCGTCAAGAACAAATTAACTCGTTAGATGCGATAAACGTCGTATTATATTAAGAACTATCTCAATTTAAACAGAGGAGTGTGTACGGAAGGATTCATGCCCACTGACCCAAAGGAAATTAATAATTAAAGAGTTAGAAATGGGGTTCCTCCTAGAATTAACGGTGATAAGATACGAAGTGAATAGTCCGAGATTACTGGGTACAAGTCAAATTGGCACCTGGTTAAATCGGCATCTAGTCAAATCGGCACCTATTTAAAAGTCAATTCGGCATCCAATAATATTTGATATAATATATGGGACTGGGAAATGGGGTTCCTCCTAGAATTAACGGTGATAAGATACGAAGTGAATAGTCCCGAGATTACTGGGTACAAGTCAAATAGGCACCTGGTTAAATCGGCATCGAGTCAAATCGGCACCTATTTAAAATTCAATTCGGCATCCAATAATACTTGATATAATATATGGGACTGGGACTATTTAAGTTTGTAATTTAAGTATACTAGCATAAAAGTCCCCACGGTCCCAGCTTGTCTGGCAAATCAGCCGTCGGACATCAGAGTAATCTCGAACTATGAAGTGAAATACCTTCTCTCTCTCTCTCTCAGTGACTGCTGTGGAAAGTAAACTTGGAATTGATAGCACACAAATAAAACACAATAAGTACATTGCTCGTACACTTGTATCCGGGATTAGCTATTTTTAAAGTTGAGTGACTATTCAGATTTATATTACCTTTGCATGTGCAGTTGAATTAGTTTTGAAAATAATACTATCCAGCTGTACCTTGCAGTCATAAAACTTTCGAGTCTTTTTTTTTTGTACTCGTACTCGAAAATCAACCAATGAAATTGCTTGATTTCTTGTTTCGAGCATGATTTTTGTGCTCCAAGCACTGAGCAAAGTTTTATGCCTTCAAGGCCATAGTCCAAATAATTATGACGTCTTGGAAGGCTATTATAATTTTTTTCTTTGAAGCTTACTTCGACGTCGAAGTAAGGCGTCAAAAAAAATTAAATATAATAGCCTTTCAAGACGTCATAATTATTTGGACTATCAAGGCCAGGCCTTGCGGTCATAAAACTTTGGAGCACGATTTTTGAACTCAGACTCAAGAATCAACTAATCAAAATGCTGGATTTCATGTTTCGAGCATGATTTTTGTGCTCCGAGAACTGAGCAAAGTTTTATGACTTCAACCCCAGGGCTGCCAAAAATGCGTGAGACTCACGCATGTTCATGCTTTTTTGCAGCAGTATCCTTGGATCAATTTTTTCCTCTCTGATCTTTTCTATTTTGGCAAAATCTCACGAATTTGCTTAATGAAAAGTTGGCAGAAGTGCTATACATGTGTCAATGAAAACTATATGGCAATCGTATCCCTCAGAGCATTCTGCTCTTTGATTATGTTATTCTTTGCAAAAATTTTAACAAGGCACATGCAATTTCACTCTACACAGAACCATTGAAAAGTTTTAAACAAATGTTTTTGAATTAGATATACATTATGATCTATAAAGCTATTTAAAACTTTAAGAATAGCATTTCAAGAAAACTTGTTTCACATTATAATTGTATCATGATATACATTTTGATATAAACTATTTAAGACTTTAAGACTGTTTAATGAAACTTTTTAAAAAAGAAATAAGACAAATCAAATCTCATATCTTAAAAGAGAATCTTGATCTTTTTTTCATCTATTGAAAAAAAAGAATTGACTCGGATGTTAAAAACAGACTGCCAGGGTTAGGGAAACCAACACTCTTTTTTTAATAGCCTGACCAGTCTCTTATGTTAATTTAAAGTTTTGAGGGATGTTCCATCTTAGTAATTTAAAATATATAAATCCTTGCAACTCTAGAAAATTTGTGAAATGTCATATGTCCAGTCTAGTGATGAATATGCATTTTATATTATGTAACTATGATTATACTGTTAGACACTCTAATTTTTTTCTGAAGACTGGATTCTTATTAAGTGCTGTTCCATCAAAGCAAATCTAAATCTTACTTTTTTAAAACTTATTGGCCAACAAATGAGCCACGTTATTTAATTCAGACAGCCAAAGTCAAGACTTTGAAGAAGTTATGCAATAAAATATTGATGAAAGTGAAGTTAGAAGTATAGAAAGTGATAATTTGATTTGCCATAAACAAGTCTACCAAGGATGTAGAAGCTAAACATGTAAATAATTTGAGAACTTTTCATGTCAGTTTAAAGTGCAGCTTTAACCTTGAAAACAATAAATAATCTAAAGACATTTTAAATGGGAAAGTACTACCAAAGTTATTAATCAACTTTTTATTGAGTTGTCAAACAAATAAGACCACACAAGTAAGTTTAACACGTTGCTAATACTTTGATCTATCTATATGTGATTCTTCCTTGATAAAGATCTGAATAACAAAATTATCTCTTTTGTAAGGACCTGTCTAGAGATTGAAATATAAGGTTTATATAAAAGGATCCCTCCCTTGTGTAAGATATATCATCCCTTCAACTTTAAAAAAAAATTGTAATTGACCAGTCTAGTGATGAATATGCATTTTATATTATGTTACCATCACTATACTGTTAGACACTCTAATTTTTTTCTGAAGACTGGGTTGTTCTTATATTATTCCATCAACGATTATAGAAAGTACTATTAAAGTGTTGACACTTTAAAAAATATGCTACAATATATGAGCTGCGTCGGATAGAAATCGACCTTATGCAAACGAAAATCAATACCTCTGTTAACCTATTTTAGGTTAAAATCATTTCGACGGAAAGTCTGTAATTGTTCAAAAGTAGGTTTTCATAAGAAGACAACCCTTTTAAACGGACCAAAATGCAGCTTTTATATCTTCGTTATTCCGAAATCGATCAAAGTCTTACATATGTATATGTGTACATGCACTTGCATAAGGTCGATTTCTATCCGACGCAGCTCATATGTTTGGGGTGCTATCTAACAATGATTGGCAGACGTCATTGTAAACAAATAATATCACAAACTGGTATGGAGACTTGTAAAATACTGATGTCAAGACATGTAGTCTATTGGCAAAGGCATTTTTTTGTCTGCTAATTTAAAATATCTCATTCCTATATTGTTACGGCATTAAGCTATTAAACCTTTGAAATTGTACCAAAATTAAATAACATTAACTTGGTGTCTGCTTTTCAAGTAAAAGCCACAACCATGGTTTATTGGGTGTAACTTGACAGTAAAGCATACAGGTTCTAAGTGCATGATTTAAAGGTAGCAATACGAGAATTTAACTGCACAGATTAGAATTACCTCCCTTGATATGCCTGTTTTAAGCAAATCTAAAAGAATAAAGGAAATAAGGAGTAGTAGAGAATAAAAGATTTATTGAGCATATTAAATGTTATAAAATGATATTGTTTTGTTCTGAATATAAATGAAAATACATGAAACTCATTAAAATAGTGAAGAGATAATTTTAATACATACTTAGGCCATTGTTACAATATGATTTTAATTGGTTGCAGTGAATCCAAGGACAGTTTATGAGAAATAGAATTTCTCTTTTTCAAATAGAATAAATTTAAAGTATTTGACTGCCAGAGTGAGTTATATAACTCACAGGCAAAAACATATATAATCATAAATATAAATACAAATCTTTATAGATAAGAAGTTAGTTGAGTTATGAGGATTTCTATTAAATACAAAGTGAGAATTAAAGTGTGGAGTATTACATATTCATTAAATCCCTTGTTTTGGCATTATATCTTCAAGAATATTAGTAAACATAGCAAGTATGACTGCCTGAGTAAATATAAACTTTGTTCTTAAAGTTCATAAACATTTTGTATCTGAAAATCATCTTTAATTAATCTATAGCAGTATTGTGATGAAAAATGACATATTCATGATTGAAAGTGATTAATATGTCAGACACTCTAATTTTTTTCTGAATACTGGGTTATTTAAGAGCTCTTCATGCCATACAATATAAGATAAAAAAAAAAAAAAAAAAAAAAAAATTGTCATGATCATTTCTTAATGATTGTAAAATATATCATACTGAATTATTAGATTATCTTATTGTTTATTTCAGAAATGATGCCTGCCCTACACAACTATATAACAGTAGATACCCCTGCTTTCCTAGCTAACCCAGAACATGTACAGATTATATATAACATGTGTAAAACAGTACGTATTAAGATATACCCTGGCACTAATTGGTATTTTATGGTAAATGCAAAATGATAGCTTTCAATTTTTGAGCAGGGTCTTTTAGCAATTTAACCTTATTTCATGGTAATTATGAATAAGAATTTGCAATGTACAAAAAGTTAATAATTATAGGTCAAATTACTGCCTTAAACACTGAGCCTTGAATCACAGCAAACAGTAAACTATTAAGGGCTCCAAAATGACTAGTGGAAAAACAGAGAAACACCTATAAACCACACCAACAAATGGCAGCCACTGAACAACAGGCTCCTAACTCCAATTACAATTAATGACATCATACTCTTTATTAGTCGTATTGCAAGTAAATTAAAATTTGAACTAAAATAAGTAAATTACGTTTAAAAAAACAATTAGTAATGTGTTGGTAATGTTATTTGATCTATTCTGAAGTGGAAGTTAAATCCAGAAAAGTGCCTGAGACAAAAAAAATTAAAAACTCCTCATTTTTTTCCTTTAGGTAATGTCAGCTGATATTGGTGAAGACGCTGAATGCCATGCAGCCAAGTTATTAGAAGTTATTATACTACAATGTCCTGGACAAGTAGATCATGCAAGTTATTAGAAGTTATTTAATACTAGTATACTACAATGTCAAGGACAAGTAGGTTGTGCAGGTCTTGTATACCTGTGTGTTAATGAAATAGATCTATTATTAATCAATGATCAGAATTTTTATGAGGGATACACTATTAAAAGTAAGGAGATGTAGTATGAATGCCAAAGATTCAAGGACACGGATGTGAAAATGTTCTTTTAACTGTATGAACATAAAATAGAAGTAAACGCATAGTGTATAGTATGAAAGCATAAAAGACGAATAATGAAATGTGAACCGTTTAACAGGGCTCCATTAAAAGAAAATATTTCCTGTTTTTGTATTGAAATCACTCAAATTTAGTCAACATAATTTTCTGGTAAAAATGGAGATATATTCTTTATTACTTGTCTCTTTATAATAAATTTTGTAGTGTTATTTAAACATTGCGATTAGCACACATTGTTTTGCTTTACAGAGAAATGTTGTATGAGAAGATTTTTTAAAAATTCTGCAAAAATTTTTTTACTCTATGTTTTTATTTTCCAGGTAATTCCATCATTTATAGAATTAGCATTGTCAAGACTAACACGTGAAGTTTTAACATCAGAATTACGGACTATGTGTTTACAAGTTGTGATAGCCGCTTTGTATTATAATTTACCATTTTTGATGGACACGTTATCTAAGTTACAAATTCCAAACGTCAATGGATCACTACTAGCTCAGTTTTTGAAATCTTGGTTCCATGATATAGACTGTTTTGTTGGGTAGGTATTATTTCTTTTATAAGATATTAAGTATAAACAGTTTGTGCAAATATCCACTAGCTTTAAGTTTATGACTAGTAAAAGTTTATTTAGGCCAGTAAAATTATTAAAAGACTGGTATAAGTGCTTTCTTGAAATGAGATTAAGGCTAGTATGTTATATTACGAAGGAATAACTTCTCTGTAAGTGTTGCTGAAAATTAAAAAGTATTCATTAAGTTTCCATTTGTTCTTTCTAATTGTTAATTCTTTGATAACAAATCTTATCATCTGTTTATCAGTTTACCATGTATATGTGGTCAAATGAACATTAAATGTGACTTGATGAATTATATTCCAAATATGGAGTTAACACAGATTTGTGGGGGCATTGTGTCCTGTGTACATACATTCTTATTCTGAAAAGATCAGAAACTGTACCCTTCTTTTGAAGTTATATCTTTATTCTACTGTTATGATGAAAGTAATCAATACATATTTTGCCATTTCTTTTTTACAGTTTACACGACAGAAAAATAACAGTTTTAGGATTGTGTTCGTTAGTAAATCTGATCAGTAACAATCGACCAAATGAAGTGTCAGAAGTATCAGCACAGATTATACCTGCTTTGTTGTTACTATTCTCTGGCTTGAAGAGGGCCTACGCTGCCAAAGCCAAGGAAGACGAGGATAGTAGTGACGAGGAAGATGAAGATGATGACGAAGAAAAAGATGAAAATGGTAATGATACATAACACCATATAAGGCCGTTAAAGGAGTAGGTTCAGTAAGACCCCTTTTTGGCCCCAAAATATAGCAGTTTTACAAAATTGTTAAAATGTATACTTTTAGTTATTTATTGGACAGTAGAATGCTTCTGCTTAATGAATATTCGCTGTTTGACAATACAATGCACATATATCGGGTACTAGCATCATTAAGTCATGCTAAATTACTGAAATCTTCACAATTTTAGTATTTTTGTTATATTTTAGACAGTTTCCGTCTTAAATGAAAGTGAACGCATTCGTGTTCATTCTTAATATTGAAATGTAAGTTGTATTTAATGATAATACAAAACATATATTAAGGTTGAGGATCAACAAGGATGCGGCCACTTTCATTTTTGGCATATTTGATAGACTACATTTCGTCAGATGAACTTTAAATTTGAGGTCAAAATTGGCCCTTACATGGAGTACTTCTTTACATGGAACACTGCAAAGCACTTTGGAATTACTTGCCAACCGGAGGAAAATTTTAGAGACTTTCATACATATTTAATATGTACAATGTTATGGTTGCACCCAACTATTTTGGCACATTTAAATTGCCATTCCTGGGTCCCTGGTATGTTTTTTAGCTCACCTGGCCAAAAGGCCAAGTGAGCTTTTCTCATCACTTGGCGTCCGGCGTCGGCGTCGTCGTCGTCCTGCGTTAACTTTTACAAACATCTTCTCCTCTGAAACTACTGGGCCAAATTTAAACAAACTTGGCCATAATCATCATTGGGGTATCTAGTTTAAAAAATGTGTCCGGTGACCCGGCCAACCAACCAAGATGGCGGCCATGGCTAAAAATATAACATAGGGGTAAAATGCAGTTTTTGGCTTATAACTCAAAAACTCAAGCATTTAGAGCAAATCTGACAGGGGTAAAATTGTTCATCTATCTGCCCTGAAATTTTCAGATGAATCGGACATTTCGTTGTTGGGTTGCTGATCCTGAAATGGTAATTTTAAGGAAATTTTGCTGTTTTTGGTTATTATCTTGAATATTATTATAGATAGAGATAAACTGTAAACAGCAATAATGTACAGCAAAGTAAGAACTAAAAATAAGTCACTATGACCAAAATAGTCAATTGACCGCCTAAGGAGTTATTGCCCTTCATAGTCAATTTTTAACAATTTTCTTAAAATTTGAAGATTTTCAATAACATTTTCCACAGAAAGTACTGTTATAGATAGAGATAATTGTAAGCATCAAGTATGTTTAGTAAAGTAAGATCTACAAACACATCACCATCACCAAAACACAAATTTGTCATGAATCCATCTGTGTCCATTGTTTAATATTCACATAGACCAAGGTGAGCGACACAGGCTCTTTAGAGCCTCTAGTTTAATGGAACAACCATGAGAATGATTCCTAGATTCTCTTTGGACAGACAATTACTATCAACTTCTGATTGAGTTGCGTGTGTAACAATGTTTTACTTGCAGTTTAACAGTTACATATTTTTTTTAAACTCGCAAATAGCTGACAAACATAATAAGGTATTCTATTATTATACATATTTCAAGATGATTTGATGTTGATAAAGAAAATTTTGACATTAAAAAGGTTTTAAAGTATAGGATTAATAAGAAAATTTGTACAGATGATAATGCAAATGTTAAAATAGGAAATTAGCATAATTGTTTACATGTAAGAAATATATATGTTTTATGCATTCTGTATATATATCATCTTTTCAAAGGATCTTAAATTGAGTTAATTTGATTTTTCACAAATCTGCACTGAAGTTTGCATGTGTACTGGAAAAGACTAATGAATTTTTATATACAAGTTCATGAGAGAAGATTTAATTGTAATAGCCTTGTATAAATTTTTATTTTAGAATTGGCCAGTGATGAAGATGAGGTCGATGAAGACGGAGCACAATACTTAGAAAAACTAGAGAAATCCGTAAGTATTGGTTAGGATTATCAAGATGGGGAAAAAAGAACTATTGGAAATGTTTGTCACATGAAATCATTTACACTAAATACAGGGAGCATAGGGTTAAGAAATCAAAAACAGAGATGTACTTATCTTCTTTCAAAATACTTTCTAAATCAAGCTGTGTCTTAACTGAAAGCAGTTAATTTTTTAGAAATCATAAAATGATTACACAATTTCACTGCAAATGTATTTTCCAATTACCGGTGTAAAAAAACTAATCATTTCCATGTCTCTGTCAGAATAAACAGTAGGCTGATGACAAAATTTGCGACTTTTTTCAGTTTTTGAATTTCTTTAAATTTGAATTTAATTTTAAACCTGTATAAATATTATTCTCTCATTTTTCAGGCCAATGAAGATGATGATAGTGATAATGAATATTCAGATGATGGAATGGAGGAAACAGCATTAGAAAGTTATCAGACACCACTGGACGAAGATAGTTGTCAAGTAGATGAATATCAAGTCTTCAAAAATGTTCTACAAAGTAAGTGTTTTTATTTTAAGAATTTCTTTTTAACTTTCAGTTTCATGCTGAAGGTCAGTCTTCATCCACAATATAAAAAAAATAATCAGACTGCCATGATGTAGTCTTTACTGCTTTTAAAAAGTGGCATACAACATAAAAAATCAATCAATCATTTAAACTTGAAATGGAAAGAAGTTGTATTTTTAAAGTGAAGGCAATACTATTTAGACTAAAAAAATGCCAAGCAATATTCATTGAGACTTTGGTGTTCATATTTCAGCAGAGGCGTCAACAACTTATTCTTTTGTGATAAGGTAAAAAAAATTGTTTCATTGCTCCTTGGCATATGTCATTACCATGGAAAGTTCATGAAAAGGTCAGTTTACAGGGAACCACTTATGATGAAACAATCTCAAATTTTCATTGCACCTTCAGTCATGGTTTCATGACTTCGAATGATCTTTATAGTTTACAAAGTATTGCAATTTAAACTTCAACATATCTCTGTGTCAATAATTTATTCATTGTCATTGATATTTTAGTTGTTGAAACCTAAGCTCAATTTGATCGAACTTCAATTTTTGTTATCTTTTGATTATTAAACAAAATGTATTATTATGAAACATACATGAAATGTTATTATTTGATTATATAACAGGTATCCAGACAGCTGATCCCGTTTGGTACCAGGCTTTAATGACACCAGTAACTCCAGAACAAACTAAGGAATTGGAGGATGTTTTCAAGTTAGCTGAACAAAGACATGCTGCTGCGGGTAAATACATCTCTCTTCTACAATCAGTGCTTAGGCTCTGGTTAGACACTGAAATTGAATTTTTGTATTTTATTGACAGAAATCACTGTAAATATGGAAAAATATATTGCATCAAAGATAACACTGTGGATTCATTGTTATTCATGGGGTTCCAATTTTTGTGTGTTTTGTGGAAACAGTTGAACTGCAAATTACAAATTTTCAATAGGTTTGGCTTACAGGCTTACTCAGTCCACAGTATCTTTTTGTATATGTATCTAGTCTATTGTACTTCCTGTATTCAAGGTAGTTCCTGGTTTACTTTTAAAGTATTGTCCTTGCTAGGTATAAATAATGGTCAAACTTAACTGAATAACTACAGTTAGCCACTAGTCCGATGCCCCAGAATAGTATAATTTCATTCTGTCTAGTAAGTTTTTGCAAAACATTGTTTGGACCATTAAGAAAAATGTCAGAATATTGGTCTTCAGACTAGTAGTTGAAAAAGTTTTTGGTGCAGACTGTAACTATACTAACTGGTTGAAATTTTGGTCAGAATGCTAAATTATTCCATATTGGTATTATTTGAGTAGGTTTCTCTATATGAATTAGATTTTGAATAAAAAAGCATATTCACCTGAGAAAGTGTTATTCACCGTGCTAAACGTCGCACGCTTTTACCTGTAACGTTATGGTAAAATGTTTATCTCTTAAGGTATATGTTTGTCATTAAATACATTTTAATCTCTCGGAATATGGAATAAAACAATTACTGTCTTTTGTTTCGGTAAATATGGGGTTTAATTGACTTTTTCAAAAGTCAATAAAACCACTATTTACCTCATCAAAAGACAGTAATTGTGTAGTATTATAAAAGTATCGTCATTGCTAGATACGAATATTGGTAAAACTTTTTAAACAGAATAACCAAATTTTGGTCAGAATGTTGGTCTAGGATTCTTTTCATGTCATTGAAATGCCTGCAATATTCGTGAAATGATAAAAAAAATTCCAAACAAAGGGAAATAATGATGGTAGTTTATAAAACCACAAACTGTATATTTATTATCAATGGATATTTTCTTCTCCATTTCAGAATCAAAAAGAATAGAAGATGCTGGAGGCTATGTATTTCAGAATCAGTCTGTGCCACAGAATTTTAATTTTGGAACATAACACACATCATCAAATGGCATTCCCTGTGTTTGACTGCTTATGGCTTCGAGGAACGCAAGATAATCGCATTATGTGGGCATGTTGTCAATACCATAATTCACAAAACCTAATGCTATACAACCATTCACTGTACATTTGATTCATTTAGGTACTCATTTGTGCATACAAGATTGCTGATACATTCTTGGTGGATCTTAGTTTGTGATTAAATACTTATTTTTTGTCGAGTTTAGTTATTGCTTTCTCTTCAGTTATTGTCACAAGAGAAAACTGTCATCATGCATAGATTTCATGAGTCGTATTGGAAGACTGTGGCTATAGTGAGATCTCCAGTTAGAGCGAAGAAAATGACATAAACAAACAATTCACGAGTTTATATCAGAATGTTAGTTGGTTAAATATTACTACATGCTAACATTCATAATCATGTACAATTGAAGTTATCCATTATCAAGATTTCTTAAATGTCATACTATAAAAGTAGAAGGTTTAAAATTTAGAAATTAATGGAAATAAAACAAAAGTTTTAGTAAACATTGATTAAGATTAGAATGTGAATTTTTATGTTGATACAGTTCAGTTAAAAACAAAATAGATTTTCAGCATTAATTTAATTTTTCGTTAATTTCGATATTTTCATTGTATATATATGAAAGTTGTATAAGGGTTTAAGCTTCTGATGTGGCATTAAACTGCCTCATTGATTTATTAAATTTTTGGAAATAAAACTAAGCAAGTTAAGTTATAGCAACAAATCATTAGTTAAAAAAGGATCAATTTTGGCACCCTAAAAGTATTTTTGTTATTTATCATGTATAATTTCTTATTTAAAAAAGTGCTTCTTAAAATTGCTTTCTTAGTGAAGGAAGAAAAGCTTGTGTATAAGCTTTTAAGTTAAAGAATTTATCCAGTCTAGTCAAAAAATTAAACTTAACATTTCAAATGCATAATGATACTTGTTTTGTTTTAGTTTTTATTTTGTTTTTGCTTTGAGACGGTTGCAATATATAGAGTTCATTGAATAGCAAGTTTAAATACTCAACAAAGTTGGTTAATCAGTATACAATACAGCCTTTACAATTAACTTTTAAGTGCACAAGCCCTAACCTCAATAATTTTTAGGATTCTGTCTGCTTGTAAAGAAGAATTTTACAAGCCTGGGCCATAGGACTTGTGGTTAAGTGTGAAGACTGACAATAAAAACACCTCAAACTATATCTCTGATGTAATAAACTTTAGTCCCTAACTGTCAGATGAAATACATTTTATATTTCATCTGCTAAAACAGAATATCACTTGGTAGATTTTTAACGGGGAAAACTTTAGATGCCACATTTGTAACTGCTTCTTTTATGTCATGTTTACGAATTCAGGAGATTTATTAACAAGTAAAACATTAAGTTAATGTGTTGTTACTGAATTTAGATGCTCTGTGCTTCAATGAAATTGTATGATTGTCAAAATAATTCCCTCCAAAAAGCAGATTTTGTAAGTGAGGTATATTGGTGCTGTAACGATAGATTTGATGTGTGTTTGTTTTGTCTGAAGTATTACGTCTTTCTTATTTTGCAATTTTGTTTAGCTTCCATGAATACATTCCTTTAATTACTTTTATTGTGCTATGAGGTATGTATTTTATCATATTTTATTTTTTATGCATAACAAAATTAGTTTTTCTCTGGAGGCTTAAACACAGAAATAGCGCATGGTGTTTTCTTGCTAATTACTTTAGTTTAGCCAATCATCATAGTTTCATTACAACAGATTTTTGTTCAATCTATTTCTTCTAAATATTATTTGGTACAACGGTTGCTAAACTCATCTTTCATGTAGAAGCCAAAAGTTGTTTTTAGAAAGGTTGTATTATTATAAACTCAAAACACAATATCTGAATTTAAACATTTTGGGTGTGAAGTATTCTACATGTTTATGAATCTCTAGCCTTTGTTTAACCCACTTTTTTATCAAAATTAAAAGCAGTGATTTTACCAACAGTCTTATCATGATGCGTTTTAATGATATTGTGAGTCTTGCAAGTCTGTTCATTCAAATTTGAAAACAAAATTAACATCTATTTTGTAACAACAACAATAAAAGTGCTCAATTTCTATGATAATGTAAATTAATAGGGGGTGATATATACTAAATTTCTCATTAAATTTCCAAGGAATGGTTTTCGTTGAAATGAGATATTCAATGGCAAGATTAGTCCATTTGTTATACAAACTATATAAGATCAGAATACAGTGTGGTTAATGTCCTCCTTTACATGACGTAACCATGGTTGTGCTCCTAAGATAGGAGGATTATACAGAGGATATGTAACAATCTTGTAAAAATATTATCATTGATCATTTATCATTTGAACTTTCCAAGAACATCCATTAAATGCATGTAATTGTGTTAATAAAAAAATAATGTATTTATTAAAATGTACATAAAATATCATCATTGAACAGTATTGTACATAGTATACCATTGTACATATGTATATTTATTTTGTTATAGAGAGAATGTCAAATAACAGTAAACGATGAAAATTTGTAAAGGTGCAAATGTATTTATAAATAGTACTAAGGTGTATTTTTGTCACAGTAAATCGGGAGAAATTATTAGTGCTAAATTCATATAAAAAAAAAATGGGTGTATGGAAACTTGATGCAAGATTTTTCTGCTTTATTATTTTAAAACACTAGTGATGTCATTTGGCATCTAGGAGAGAATATTTGATATTCATTTTTCTTTCCAATTTTGCTGGTAAATTAGCATTTTAACCACTAACTTCAAAACCTATAACTTTAGTTTTGAATTGACTTATAAAAGCAAGAAGCTGCATAAGTTTCCATGGTTTTGGAAGTTTTAATGAATATTATGTGATTTGATATTTCATCTTTTGCTGACAAGTTTGACAATTTCTTGTATTAATTCTACATTACATGTGATAATCCAAAATAACTAGAGGAGTTGATGTTTAAAATCGAGATGCAATTTGATTTGATACATTCATTTTGTTCAGAAGTTTAATTGATTCAAAATAAATCTCTAAAAAAGTAAAAACAGGTTATCTCCCTGGTTAAGTATGGAAGTATCACATGTATGAAAAAAGCAGTTGTAAAAGTGACTAGTGTACTTTTAATTCCTTGCTTGATGTACCTACTAAGCAGGTATTTAGGCAAAATATGGACAACAATATTTTTAATTTCACATATTCAAGCAATGATTTCACGAGATTATTATGAAAAAATAGTTGCAATGAAATTTTGTTATGTTTTAAAAATTTTAAGGATTTTTTCATTGTTTCATTATCTTGAGAGATTTATTTCTGAAATGACCGTCATTGCATCAAAAATACTACTACAATTTTATATGATAAATCTGTATTCCATTTGCTGAATTCATAATTAAAAGCAGTCTGGATAACCTCTACTAAGTATGCATTTTGCTATTTTGTTTTATATCAGTGCAAATTCCTATCATGAAATAAAAAATTGAAATGATTGTTATGTTATTTTTTTTTATGTCTATGATTATTAAAATTGGAAGGTATTAGAAAAGCTTATTGGTTTGTTGTGGCTTTGGGATGTGATAATGTTGATCCATGAAATACAGCATAAGCAAACACTTGCCAACCATCAGTGTCATTCTCGAAATGTATATACACTAGTTTTTGTCGAGCCTGCAACTTTAGTTGCAGAAAGCTCGACATAGGGATAGTGATCCGGCGGCGGTGTTAGCTAACTTCTTAAAAGCTTTATATTTTAGAAGGTGGAAGACCTGGATGCTTCATACTTTGTATATAGATGCCTCATGTTACAAAGTTTCCGTCAGTCACATGTCCAATGTCCTTGACCTCATTTTCATGGTTCATTGACCACTTGAAAAAAAAGTTCAGATTTTTTGTAATGTTGAATTCTCTCTTATTATAAGTAATAGGATAACTATATTTGATATGTGCGTACCTTGAAAGGTCCTCATGTCTGTCAGACAGTTTTCACTTGACCTCGACCTCATTTCATGGATCAGTGAACAAGGTTAAGTTTTGGTGGTCAAGTCCATATCTCAGATACTACAAGCAATAGGGCTAGTATATTTGGTGTATGGAAGGACTGTAAGGTGTACATGTCCAACTGGCAGGTGTCATCTGACATTGACCTCATTTTCATGGTTCAGTGGTTATAGTTAAATTTTTGTGTTTTGGTCTGTTTTTCTCATACTATATGCAATAGGTCTACTATATTTGTTGTATGGAATGATTGTAAGGTGTAACTATCTAGCGGGCAGATGTCATGTGACCTTGACCTCATTTTCATGGTTCAGTGGTCAAAGTTAAGTTTTTGAGTTTTGGTCTTTTTATCTAATACTATATGCCATAGGCCATTTATATTTGGTGTATGGAAATATTTTATGATCTTTATGTCAGTCGCGCAGGTTTTATTTGACCGTGACCTCATTTTCACGGTTCATTGCACAGTGTTCAGTTTTTGTGTTTTGGTCTATTTTTCTTAAACTATAAGTAATAGGTCAACTATATATGTTGTATAGAAGCATTGTTAGCTGTACATGTCTGCCTGGCATGGTTCATCTGACCTTGACCTCATTTTCAAGGTTCATTGGTCTTTGTTTAGTTATCTTGGTTAATGTTAAGTTTATGTGACAGTTGTATTAAAGCTTAGCTTTATACTTAGGACTATCAACATAATATCAATGATTAGTATAGAAGGCGAGACATTTCAGCATGTGCACTCTTGTTATTGAAGAAAATCTAAAGCGTTCATCAAGATACTCGTATGAGGATTACAGAATAGAGAATAATAGGTGAAAGGGCCAAAAAATGGGTGAATAAAGATAGAGGTGCTAAAATATATAAAAAAAAATCAAGAGTAATGGACCAAATTAAATAAGAACAGTGAAAAATAGGCCAAAAAAAATAATGACTGATTACAGAATTGAAGGACCCCATCCAGACCCACTTTTATATTCTCTCCTGGGCTAGACATGAATTGCTAAAACTATTTATCTTGCCTGACCTAGAAAGACCAGATTTAGAGGTATTTATTTTGTAATGCTTATGAATATGAATTTTAGGAGATGACAATGAAACAACTATCAAACGAAGTAGAAATGAAATGATGTGGATGTAAGACTTGTTAGCAACTTTTTAAATTGGTACATCCTTCAACAATAAGCAAAATCCATATCATACAAGTTAGCATGAGATCATGGTTAGAAGGTGCATGTCACATGGACATGGACACCTTGAAAGCATCCTATGCACCAATGTAATTACATTATCTTATAAACAATATGGCAACCATGAACTAAACAAACCAATGAACAATTAAGAATAGGTTGAGGTTAAATAAATTCTGACAGAATTGTATGCACTAATATACCATAAGACATATTACTTTGTACTACAAAATGTATTTTATAAAAAAAGGGAAGTAGGAAAATTTAACATTAACAAATGAACCAGGAAATTAAAATCAAGGGTAGATGAACCCAACCAGACAAACCTGTAAAACATTGCAATCATTCAATATACCAAATAAGGTTGTCCTGTTGATCTTAGTAATTGAAAAGATGATCAATTGTGGAAACTTAACAGTCATCAATGAACCATAACAACCAGGTCCAAGGACAGCTGATATCTGCCAGACAGACCTTAAATAAAATGAGGCAGAGGTCAGGTGAACCCTGCATAACCAACATGTAGAAGTTGTAAAAGAAATTTGAATACCAAATACTTCGTAGTTCTAGTACTAATAAATGAGAAATTTGCATTTTAAGAAAAATGTTCAATTTTTTCAAGCCAGCGCCTTATCTTGAAAACTAGGTCAAGGACAGTGGACATATGACCGACAGAAACTTTGTAATATAAGTCATCTATTCTAAGTATGAAACATTCAGGTCTTCTATCCTCGGAAAAATGGGCTTTATGAAAAAGTTTACGCTGCTGTTGGATTGAAATCCTTTTGTCTCCAGCTTTCTTCACATCAAAGACAACAATGGAATTACAGTCACTTGACTTGGGCCAGGAACAAAAATGTCTAGTATTCCTCTGTTCAAGAGTGCACACACTGAAATGTCTTGTGTGCTTTACCACTAAACAATCAATGATTTTATGTTGATAATCCGAAACAAAAAAGTTTTACTACAGCTATCAAATAATATTAACATCATCAAAGATCCACGAAAATGAGGCAAAGATAAGATAAACCAAGCCAAACATACATGTCCACCGTGCAAACATTTCCTACACCTAATATAGCTGACATGTAGCTTAAAAATTCACAAGAAACAGATCTTTTCGTTTTCGTTTTTATATAGATTAGACATTTGGTTTTCCTATTTGAATGGTTTTACACTAGTAATTGTTTGGGCCTTTTATAACTTGCTGTTCAGTGTGAGCCAAAGCTCTGTGTTGAAGGCTGTACCTTGACCTAAAACGGTTTATTTTTATAAATTGTTACTTGGATGGAGAGTTGTCTCATTGGCACTTATACCACATCTTCCTATATCTATCTACTAACCATAAAAATTTTATACAGAACCAATGAACCTCAAAAATTAGGTCGAGGTCAGATAAACCAAGCATGACATACATGTACACCTTACACTCATTGATTCCATGCATTGAACATAGTTGACATATTGCTAATATCCTGAGAGGATCTAATTACTGGAACTTAACATTGATTAATGAAACCAAAGACAGATGAAACTTGTTTACATTACAATCATTCCATTCACGAAATACTGATTGAATTACTGCTTACAGTATTTGGGAAACTGACCTAATTGGGTAACTTTATCCTTGATCACTGATCCATTAAATGAGGTCAAGTGAACACTGTCTGATGGACATGTATACCTTGGTGACCTATATTTATTAACTTTTATTATATGTCATATGTAATTTGGTGTCTTTTGAAGAGTTGTCTCATTGGCAATGATGATCGTGACATCTTGTTAATAAACCTGCAAGGAAACTATATACCAAATATAGTTATCCTATTACAAAAACTTACTTTTTTTTAAAGCAGGTGGCTGAACCTTGAAAATGATAACAAGCTTCTTCAAGATAAAGAACATGTTTTATTGTTTTCTCTTTGATATTTAATGATAAAAGGACTTCGTTTTCTACAGTCAACAGTATAATTTTACACTGATAGCAGTAATAGCAGGTGAGACACATGGTACTTCTTAAAAAAAAAAAAATTGACAACAATCTAAAATTTTATTAAAACAATAAATAAAAGTTAAGTCGTTTTGAGTGTGAGTCCAGGATGTAGTGATTTGACTCTCTGGTTTCTAGATAGTCCAACTCTCATACCTCCTGAAGATGGAGATTGTAAAGATACACTTCCTCCTGGTGACTTTACACTTTCTACTGAACCTGTAAAAAAATAAAAGATACATCCAATTTCTCTAATTCTCTAATTAATCTGGAAATATATCCCTTTCCGAACCCATTATATAAACAATAGGCTGTCACAACGACAGCAAACCGGATTTATTAACATTTATTTGTGTCCTGGCAATATCACAAGAACCATTACTGATGAATGGTGAAAGTGAAAATCATCAATATCAAATTTGACCTCCATTTTGTCATCAGTATCAACATATTTTAATTTGAAAAGCTTAGATTGAATGATTCATGAGTAAATGCAATAAAGTGAATGGAAACGCCATTTTACGATCTTTCAAGAACCATAACTCCTGAACGGTCAAAATCGTCAATATTGAACTTGACCTCTATTTTGTCATCAGTAACAACATATTAAAATTTGGAAAGCTTTGGTAGAACAGTTCATGTGTAAATACACAGACACGACTGGAAACTCCATTTTTCAATCTTTCAAGAACCATAACTCCTGAATAGTAAAAGTCAAAATCGTCATTATTGAACTTGACCTCCATTTTGTCATCAGTAACAACATATATAAATTTGGGAAGCTTTGGTAGAACAGTTCATGCGTAAATGCACGGACACGACTGGAAAAACCATTTTTCAATCTTTCAAGAACCATAACTCCTGAACGGTAAAAGTCAAAATCGCCATTATTGAACTTGATTTTCATTTAGTTGTCAGTAACAACATATTAAAATTTTAAAAGCTTTGGTTGAACGTTTCATGAGTTAATGCACGGACAACATTTGATTGCTGCCTGGCCGCCCGCCGTACATCCCCAAATCAATAACCGACATTTTTGTCACAAAAATCTGGTTAAAAAAGGAGAATTTATCTTTTAAAATCATTAGAGAAACAGATTATTACATAGTTACGGGTGTATTATTGGACTTATCCAATCTCGATAGTTAATTATAAATGTTAAAGTCCTCGCCAAGGCTGACTTTAAAATTGATAATTCAACTATCTTGATTGGATAAATCTGATAATCCACTGGTACATGTATCAATGTAATGATCTATTTATAACCTACAATTTCTGTTAATTAACAGATGACACTTTGTTTTGTTTTACATTTGTCATTTTAGAGGCTTATATAACTTAGAATGCAGTATGAGTTTTGCTCATAATTGAAGGTGGTATGGTGACCTATAGTTGTTAACTTCTACACTATTTTGTCTCTAAGGCAGAGTTGACTAACTGGCAATAATACTATAAGAATATTTCTCATGAATCAAAACACTATATTCCTTCTCTTCAGAATCAAGCATATTTATTTTTTTATATAAATAAGGCCGTTAGTTTTCTCGTTTCAATTGTTTTACATTGTCTTATCTGGGCCTTTTATAGCTGACTATACAGTATGGGCTTTGCTCATTGTTGAATGCCGTAGGGTGACCTATAGTTGTTAATGTCTGTGTCATTTTGGTCTCTTGTGGACAGTTGTCTCATTGGCAATCATACAACATCTTCTTTTTTATATCTTATTTTTTAACAGTACATGCAGGGATGATTTTTATCTGTAATTTTCTGTAAATTCAAAAATTATGACAGGGTTTATATCAACACAAACTCATGTTACTTATTTTGCATATTAGTCCATTTTTCAAAAATTGCAATATATGTACAAATGCATGCAATAATTCTAAATTTACAGTTTTTGTTTTAAAATACAAATTTGGAAAATTGAATAACTTGTTAAGAGCTGGTACAAAATCAACTTTTGAAGGGATGAATGTGCTTTTTGATAATTTAATTTTTAAAATCATCCCCGACAAGTAGCAACTCAAAGTAATATTTCAAACATAACAAGATGTCCGTATTGGGAAGTTTGGCAAAATGATACTAAATGCTTATAGGAACACAGAAATGCAATACTCAAATTCATTGGTCTATTCTGAAAAAAATAAATATGGAACATACACATAAATTTTTAAAATTACTTTTTTCAATTACCGGTAAGGTAATGCTTATTAAGGAGTGGCTGCATATACAATGAGCATACAGACATTCCAAATGTAAAATATATATCCCCCTTTTTTGTGCTTCAATAAGCATGGAATATCAGAGTAAAAAAAACAGGAATCCCTTGGTGAATCAGCTTATAATTTTAACTATCATAATATATTTACATAGATGAATTGTATATATATCATGGTAAAGGAATATGTTACCTGGAGGATTCCATTTAGGTACAGTTCTAACAATTGGACTTGACATTGCTGATCTACTGACTGGACTTTTCACTGTCGGTCTAGCTGTAATGGCTGGACCTTTAGAGGATACAACAGACACACTGGTCTTTGTTTTAGAACCATTTCCTGGCTTGGATGCTGCAGCAGTCTTTGTGGCAACTATAACAATTAATCACAAGATTAAAATATCAAGAATTTTTCTTAAAATATGTTGCAATGTGAAAATGAACAAAAGGAGATGCTGTTTACTTATCCACACATGTTTGTCAATGAGTAATTAACCTTATCCTGAAATCTTTACATAAAAACTTGAGTAAGAAACAGAGGTCAGCCATTTGATACGTCACACTCCTTGCAGCCAATTAAAGCAGAGGCCAAATTTTGATGATCTACAATGTATTATATATAGTTACAAATAGTTAGAAAAACAAATCTTATCCTGCAAACTTAACCTGACCACTGGCTAGGGAAACTGTAGTTAAGAGTCAGGTGCAATACTGGCATTGAAATATTGAAAACACAGTTTTCCACCCAAGGTCTTTTGGACAGACAGACAGACAGAAAGAAAGACTAAATTGTGCTTTTTCTAGACCTGCTTTCAGTTAGGGAGTACCGGGTAGATAAAACATTTAGATACAGCAGGTATAAGTTAATTGTTGAAGTGCTTAAGGAGCTAATATATATATTTGTTTCTGCCGAAGGTACATGAATAATCTGTTTACATAAACATAACCTCACCATTAGTTTTAGTTTGTAATGGCCTAAGATTGATAAATATTCTGTTCACAATATGTTCACAATAACTTAAACTCACCATTAGTTTTAGTTTGTTTTGTAGGTTTAGGTGTGACAGCCTTTTTGTTAACCTCCTTTTTCTTCTTTTTACTACCACAATCAAAGTCACTATCATTGTCTTCATCATAATCATCATCACTAGGATCCTCATCAGCAGAAAACTCACTGTCTGTAATACAATATTTAACAGACAAAACGTTAATTTACATACTGTATATAGATGGATGGGTAAGGGTTAAATAATATGATCAAATTTTCATTTCAAGGGAATAGGTACAATATGCAGTAATCAGAGGGAAGAATGGATAAGGTGTGTGGTATCTCAAGTAAAAGTTTGTTAGTTTGTTGACTGTAACTCACATAAGTTACATTTTGGATTTTGAGGCTGTTGCCAGTAACTCACATAAGTGACATTTTTGAAGTTGTTGACAGAAACATACATGAGTGACATTTTTTTTTATAGTTTTTTTTGCCAGTAACTCACATATTAGTGACATTTTTAAGTTGTTGCCAGTAACATACATGAGTGATGTTTTTTTAAATTGTTGCCAATTACACACATTAAAGATTTCTTCAGTTTGTTGCTATTAAGGATGTACACCTCTGAGGAGCCAAAAATTTCTAGAATTAAACTTTTTTTCTTAACCTGATTTTTGGGTTTATAAGACTGTAAGAAAATAATTCGCGAAGAAAAAATCATATGGTGGTGCACTTCTTTTTTGGCTATGGCCCTTTGAAAATGCCCAATTTTGATGATTTTCCCATTTTTCATCGGTTTTGACCTATTTTTGGGCTATTATCGTGAAAAAAATCACAGTTCCACAATTAAGCTTTTTTTCATACTTTCTATAAAGATGAAGTGGACCAATCTGAATAAATTTTACTTAAAAAAACTATAGGTAGGTGTTAATATAAGAAAGTTTTATCCTATTTTGACACTTTTTTGTGTAAAATTTACCATGCTGTCAATTTTCTATTTATGTTTTAAGAACATGATGCATATTATTTCAACTTTTTTGTTATAAATAATTGAAAAAATACATATCTAAGAAATTTGAAAAGACCAAAATGATATGGGATATGGGATGTACATAATTCTTGTAAAATCATTTTTTGTATCCCTCACCCATTTTCTCAAAATTTTGGCTAAAAATACTGACTTGATTGGTCGTAAAATTTGAAACCTGAATTACTAAAAAAGCTGTTCGTTGTAAATACACAATTTTTTCACAGAGTTATGTTTGATTATAATATTTTTAAAATTCATTGATATTTTTCACTTGTATCACATGATTTGGAAATAATTCAAGAACGAGATTTCAACGAGACTGAACAAGACTTAAAAAGTCAGAAGAATACATCCTTAACATCTTTGAGTGACATTTTGTTAGTGTTGCCAGTAACACTCATTTGTAAGAGTGTCATGATTCAATTGTAATTTGGAACAAAGGAAGATAACTCCAATTTTAAAGATGACTTTAACAATGACATTATTTTAATATTTTGCACCTAGGAAAAGTTATGTAAATAAGTATATCATTTTGTAACTTGAATATATATCTGCACATATATATTTCATTGATGAATTTTTAGAAATGTTCATGGATGGGATTTACAAAAACTCTAGAAATTAACTTTGGAAGATTTGGATATCAAGTCAGAATCATTTAGTTTTGATCGCATTTAATGCAATTTTTACAAAAAAAAATAGTGCAATCAACAGTTATGTATTATATAAAATCAAGATGAGCTTTTCAACTCTTTATATATTTACCATTATCCTCGCTCTCATCATAAATAACCTTGGCTTTTGTTGCTGATTTCTTCCTTCCACCCTTTCCTAGTTCTTCCTCGTCTTCTAATACAATTATAGCATCACTATCATTACCATCTGTATAATAAAGTTAACATCTTAACAAAGAATTCATAATAACATAAATCTTTATCATTATGCAGGAATTATTTAAAGGATAATAGTTTCATAACTGTGGTTTATAAAACCATTTGATAAAGAGAATTAAATATGCAAATTTTTTAAGCACACTTACTGTTACAAGATAAACTATCTGTTATATTGTAGTGGATAAGTGAGATTGTTGTACGAAGGCATCATAGAAGTGCAGCAATTGATATTCAGTAGACTGCAGTAATTCATATCGGTAGGTTAAGTGTATTAAGCTTGCTTTAAATAACTACATATATTCTATATTAAGTCTTTTTCTGTATTTTTTTTTGTGGTGTTTTTGTTACCTTATATATCGTTTTTCAGGAGTTATCCCCTTTTCATGTTTGCTGTAGGTCCTTAAATGCATGGTTTGTTAAATGACTGACAGAGACTAAAAAGGGATTTTTTTGTGATTTCAAGTACTATTTTAACCCCACCAAGTTTTCATGTGCTTGTCCCAAAAAATGAACTTTAGAACTAGTTTCTCCTTTAATACACAATTACCTCCTTACTTAGTCTTTAGTTATATGCTTTTAATAATGAAGAAATTACCTGATTTATTTCTTTGAACTTCTTGTAAAATTTGATGATTTTCCACATTGTGTTCTACATGCACTATTTCAGTCTTTTCTGAACTATTGTCCAGTTTATCAATAGAGTTTATATTTTTGTCTTTATTGACTTCTACTGTACATATCACATCATTTAAATCTTCATAAGGAGTTGAAGTCACTGGTGTTTTATTGATTTTCTCCTTTTCTGGTTTTATCACATTTGACTTTTTATTAGTTTTAGGTTTAAAATCTTCATCGTCGTCACAGGTAGAACTTTGAGATGCTATCAAAGAGAGTTCTAATGCTGCCTGAAGTTCTCTTTCATAAACTTTCTCTGCTAAAGGTGTTCTACTGAAATATACATGTATATAATTTAAACTAACTACTGAAATTAGTGCAATAATTAAAAACTTTCAAAAATGTCTTGTATATGAACAGGGGCAACTCCTTTATGTACATGAAACCAAAATTGTTTATATTTTATTCCAAAATTTAAAAAAATCTATTTCATTAAATTCATAATTCTTTTTTTTAATGTACTAGAAATCACCTGTGACATCACAGTCCATGACTACTGTAAATTCAGAAATGATTGTGTGCATTTATTGTTGCGATTTTATCAATTTAGATTAAAATGTGATTTTGATTTTTGCAATATTGAGAAAAATCCTTTTTAATTCATATAAAAAATTTCAAATAGGAGTCAACAGAGCATGAGCGAATGTATAAAAGACACAGATTGATTAAGGTCTCCACATTTTGATATTTTCTCAAAAATTGGTGTTTTCTGTGAAAAAAAGATTGTTTCAAAGACAAAGTTAGGAAGTAAAAAATACTACATTTATATGTCATATCACAAATATATAAAACTTTTCATGGTTTCAGAGGACTTGTGGCTCAATAAATCCATTCTCTTCCTTTAGAAGTATATTTATTTGACTTTTGTTGGGTTGCTGAAATATGTTTTGACATAATCCTCATTTCCATTCTTAATTTTAGATACTCTTATATAGCATTCTAGGGTTTTGATTTGTTGATATCTAGTGTATTTTTCAATCAATTAATCAACAATAATTTGTTCTAAAAGATATTCTTATCAGTCTAAAATTAACAATCATATACCTTTTTGTTGGTTTCTTTTTGTCTGTGTTTGTGGTAGCTTTTTTCTGGAGGTCTTTACTTGAAGAAGTTTTTGCTCTTTTACTTGGAGGTGGAGTTAGATCAGCAAAGTCATCTAAAAAAATCCATCTTTAAATAAGTTATTTCCTTAACTTAAATCAAAATCTGTAAATACTTAAATTGCCTATAAACATGATAAAGGTATACAGTATAATATATATTTGTATTTTTGAAAAGTCTAATCTATCCCTTCTAACCTAGCACAGAGAGAAAACCGACATTCTTTTAAATGTGGCCTTACATAAACCTTGCACAATATGCTTTTGATTTACAGTGGGTTTAACTGTTCCCCATCAAACTACATTACTGATCCTACAAATCAAGTATTTCTGTCACTACGGTGTTTTTTACGCATTCTTAATGATAACATTACTGACAATAGCAATTTTTGTTACCAGTATATATGCCATACGTTGTGAATTATAATGTGACTTATTTTTTTATATATACAAAAAAAAGCTAAACAAGAATATGTTACAATTTCCATGAACAGTGAATCACAAAATCTGGTTCCAAACCCTATTTTGGCAAGAAAAAATTCAAAGTCACAGCATATGAACATGCCGATTTAGTATCAAGATTAAATCCCACAACTTCATGGCATTTAAATTTCCTTTAACTTATACATTAACCTGATACATGATGGACAAATGCACTTATAAATGACGGAGGCTGATTGGAAAATTTAAAGTGTTTCTACTATAGTAAGGCTTTTAATATTAAAATGTGTTCTATGAACACATACAAATACTAGGTAAAATCATACCATCAAAGTCATCAGGTCCTGCAAACTTTGCATAATCAACAGCTTTTCTGGCTCTGTAAAAAAAATATATACATGTCTATATAAGCAATATATATCAGCTATAACTAATTAAAACTTAAAGTCGTAAGAAATCTCAAATTAAAAAAAATAATGCATATGTTTTTTATAACTTTTCATTATAAAACTTATGTACATATACTTTTTTCTGAAGAAAATTCTTTAATTTGTTCATATTTAAAAGAAGTTTACTTTATTCTAATTGCTTGCTTCCAGGAAGCAATTCCCTGACATATTTTCCGTATTCAAAGTGACCTTGTGTGACCCATCTTGTAAAAATCTGGGGATCGCAATATGCATGGATGTCCTTAAAATAAACTATTATCTCATTGTTCATGTTAAACATGTGCTCAATGTCCATGCTTTTTTGTTGATTGTTGACAAACGGGTGACAATTGTTAAACTTTGGCTTCAAAACACGAACTTTAATTACCTGCCATATTTACACAACAACACTAACCCATTGAAAAAAAAATTGATGATTATGATGTTTGTATGCATTGGTTAAAGAATTGGAATAACATTATCTGGCAGTGAGTTTTCTTAGATCGTTATTCTTCGTCTTTTAGTTAGTTGTTTTAAAGCTTTGAGCTGATGAGATCAGTTATGTCTTTTTCAACTGATTTTTAGTTTGTTCTTAAACAACTGTGATGTTACACCACTGTCCCAAATAAGGGGAGGTTGAGCATTGACAAACATACTTAACCCTGCCACATTCTGAATATGTTTGTCGCAAGTCAGTAGCCTTTTATTCAGTGGTTGTCACTGGTCACTGTCTACCATATTAAACATACTATTATGAAAATTATTGATGTTGTAATGTTCTGCCCTTTGAGGCCCATAATTGGAAATAAAATATCTTCTTCATACTCTTTTTTTGTGAGATTTGTCTCATAGTAACAAATCCGGCAAACTGCAACTTCTATTGATAGTCTTACATTTTGTACTTGTACATGTCAGACTAATCAATCTGGGTTAAAATATTTGAAAGTTAGAGATTCTATAACCCTGTGCGAGAGCAGATTGGAGAGCGGGAAATTTCCAGAATTTTGCAATTTGAGTGGGAGTCTCCCATATAAGTGAGATTACAGCATGGTTCTCATTAAGAAGCTTATACGACGTCTAGGACGCATCATTTTTGAAACCCGCGACTTGGCCATGAGTCCCTGAGAAAAAAGTAAGGGTCAAAACTGTTCAAGCCGTCACAATTATTTGACTAGTGTAGCTTGAGTGAAGCATTCGATCACTTGAGACTTATAGGACATTTCCGTTTTTTCTGGACAAAATTGGAAAATTAATGATGGTTCTGTAGGACTCATGTAGGACTAGGTGGTTGAAAAAAATTTCAGAGTAACTGTAAAGTAAACAGATAAAAATTCGGTTATGATGAAAAATAATTAAGCAACATCCCTTTGAAATAGCTACTATTACAGAATTCGTCCCTTTTATTGGTTAAACTCCTCTCACACTAATTATCGTATATTAACCTCGCAGGTCTTCTATCTGACATTTTGCATTTTCAATGTTTACAAATATTTCAATTTCCCTCCTCATACGCCGGAACTTGAAATGAATCACTGTTTCGAATTACAAAATTGTAAATGATTACTATTTTTTGTTTGATTGAAATAAAAAATAGTTTTTAAAAATAATTGGTTATTTTTTGGACTGTTTATACTAACATTTTCTTAGCAATTAAATTTTTGATATTTTCGAATCCGGGTTAAACACTCGGACGTGGGCAAACTTTGTTTTGAAGATCGAAAATTAGATGTCCACTGATTATTTAGGCAGTTCTGAAAAGTCAGAAAACGGCCAAAGTATAAGTCTGTATTAACAACTCCAACAGACAATAGTTTCCTCACTTTAACTTTATAAAGGTGTGTATAATTTATAAAAACAAAAAGGGGGTTGGTAAAGCAAAAAAGGAGGGGGCGGATCTGTGTCTGAGCGAGAAGTGATACCCCGAAATTCCGACAGTCAAGTAGTCTGTCGGTCCATTAGTCCAATGATCCGATACAATAGACAATAGACAATATTTTATTCGCACAAACACATTTACATTAAATGGTTATGGCATACAAAATTAAAACAATAAACTGACAATAGTTAAATTGATTATAACTATATTAGAGTGACAGTGGTATTCACAGCGAAGAAGAAAAAGGCTATAAATATCAACAGTTTACACATTGTTAATGTTCATGAACAATTATAAAAAAGAACACAAACAAAAATTAGGTTGCATACAACAACAGTGCGATGGTATGACATGGAGGCGTGATGTGTAAAGCCAAAAGAATGTGGATATCGTCTTCATATAAGAGGGGCAGCAGTGGCGGATCCAGCCATTTTAAAAGGGGGGTTCCAACTATATGCTCCCATTCAAATGCATTGATCGACCAAAAAAAAGGGGGTTCCAACCCCCGGAAACCCCCCCTTGACCTGCCACTGAGCCGACCATTTCGGTGTTTTTAAGATCGGAATCAGGATCTGAGAATTCTCTTTTTGAATTTCAGGATATCAGGATTTAAATTTCTTTAAATTAAGGACCTCGATATTTCATGTTTTCAAACCAGAAATTTCAGGATCAGTACCCCTCCGACCCTCCCCCCATCATATAAGCTTATATTATTAGTATACTGTCAAAACACGAGAAGTGTTTAAATTGAAAAAGTGGAATGCATTGTAATAGGATCCAATTAAATCCTCTTCTATATATATGAAGAATGACTGTTTGCATACAAGTACATGCGCTTGCATGTTACGTATTATGTTACTTATTATGTGGTTGAATGTGAAATGTCACATGTATAAGATGTACATGTACATGTAGGCTTCTCATATCTGAGGGGTGTTAGGCCCAAAGATATGAGACAACTTCATTGGATTGATTTACATTGAAGTAGAACTTATAGAAGACAGAACTTATTCCCACACTGACACAGCAGTCAAAGCGGATAGTCCCTGGTTCCATTCTGACCCTCGGTGCGATAGTTTTCATCAATTTACCCTTCTTCTCACATCTCTGGTACCAAGACCAAAGTAAAAACTTGGGGCTGTAATAACAACCACAGTTGAGTTTTTTTTTATTTTTTTTTTATTTAAATAAGGGAAGTTACAAGGATGAGGAAGGTAACGAAGTCACCTATGCATAAGTATTAACTACATGATAACAATTGAATGATGTTACAGGGGCCTCAGACATGGAAATCAATCATCTAGTATGAGGTACATAATACTTCATAATTAACTTCTATATGTTAAAGATAACAATGGAGGGTTGTGCACCTCCTAACCCTGTCATACTCTGTGTGTGCCTGTCCCAAGTAAGGAGCCTGTAATAGGCTACTTTTAAGTAATGTCCCTCACCAGAAAAACTTGTGCTTCATGACATTATTTCCTAGAAAGAGGGCATTGCCTGAATCCCTGCACTATTAAATTTCATCAAGCATATTTGTGATCGTCATTATGCAGGATAAACTAGAAATAACATATGTTCTGTATGTACTTAATCATAGTTTCCTATTGACAGCAGTGCGGATTATCAATTATAATAATATAGGGTTATTGCATGAAGATTGGGGAATATTGTCCCGAGTAGAATTTTATATTGCACGAGCTTGCGAGTGCAATATATGTTCTACGAGGGACAATATTCCCCAATATTCATGGAATAACCCTTTTATTGTATAGCAATATAATATTTGAAACGAAAAAAAAAATTGGTTTAAACTAAGATTTTGTCATTGATGACGTCATGAATTTTGAATATTTATTGCACTAGTGCAATATTAGAATTTATTGCACGCTAACTTTTGGTTACTTTCTGTTGGAAATATTATATTGCTATACAATAAATTAAAATTATAGAATGATTGGTGCAATGTACAAAATGTATTTAAAAAAAAGCATCATATTTTTCAATCACTCGCTCAACATGGGAAAGAAATGGCAAAGCTGCTGAATGCATGATTGATGTTCATTAAAACCAATTTTTTTTTAGAGAATTGCCACAAACTCAGATCACAAGTTGTCTTTTCAGTGGTTGTCTTTTGCTGTTGTATATTGTATTAGTATTTCATTCAAGTCTATGCAGTATGGGCTTTGCTGATTGTTGACCGCTGTTGAGGCTGTATGGTGACCTATAATGTTATGTCATTTAGTCTCTAGTGGGGAGTTGTCTGTTGGGTTCATTATAGTAATCAAATCTTAATCATGCATGGGATATATTCTGGGCACCTGATGAAGACAATTTGTCACCCTTTTTTTAAAGGACATTTTTTATGTCTCATATGTAAAATAAACGTAAATGTATAAGGCAGTACATCAAATTTATTCTACAAAAGCAGGAAAGACATGCAATTCTGAGTATCATTCCACTTCCTAAAAGTCATTTTTTTTATTTTTCAGATTTTTATGTAGATTTGATAATATTCATTTAATCAATAATGGATAATGAGTCAGAAAAAATGGTAAGAATTTTATATATAAGCCCAAGACAAAATGGGGATGAAATAAAGTTAATTGGATGGACCCATACATGTAGCTAAAACTACTTGATAATGTTACCCAAGCCATTAAAGTGAAGATGTGTCTTAGCTTCTTAGGTCTAAAGATTTCTGCATTTATTCCTCAAAATGTTAGCCATATTTGCAGTGGTGTATTCAGTCATTTTCTAAAGTTGAAGGATACAATTTATAATTTTAAAATATTAAATCAAACAATAACATAATTTTATATGAAAATGATAAAATTCTCAGTGATCCTAAAGAGGTATCAGAAATTTTCAATAAATTTTTCATAAATGTATAGGAGACAAAAACATTAAAATAGACAGAAATCATCCAAGTATAATAAAAATTGAAGAAAATAAAAATGATTATAATGAGTTGAATTTTAAACCTGTAACAGAAGAGTTTGTGAGTAAACAAATAAATAGGTTAAATATAAGAAAAGCCACTGGATATGACAATATTTCACCAAAAATTATAAAATTGGCACAGCCAGTAATAGCAAATCCTATTAAAATTTTAGTTAATAAATCAATTGAAAGCTCAATTTTTCCTGATAATCTTAAAGCTGCTCAGGTTTCCCCACTTTTTAAAAAGAATAACTCTCTTGATAAAGAAAATTATAGACCTGTAAGTGTGTTGCCATGTATTTTTAAAATTTATGAAAGAGCTATTCATGACCAACTAATGGAATTCTTAAATAAACATTTTCATCCTCTTCTTTCAGCATTTAGGTCAGGTTTTGGTTGCCAAACTGCACTTATTAAAATAATAGAAGACTGGAAAAAAGCTCTGGACGAGAACAAATTTATTGCTGCAATTTTGATGGATCTATCTAAAGCATTTGATTGTTTACCTCATGATTTACTTTTACTTAAATTAGAAGCATACAGTCTGTCTAAAAATTCTCTAAAATTATTCAAAAGTTATTTAGAAAACCGAAAACAACGAATTAAAATTGGAAGTTCTTACAGCGAATGGGATCGTATGTTTAAAGGCGTACCACAAGGGTCAATTCTTGGTCCAGTTCTTTTCAATGTCTTCATAAATGACATATTTCATTTTGTTCAAAAAAGCACCATTTATGATTATGCTGATGAAAACACTTTATCATACAGTGATCATAATTTAGATAAAGTTGTTGAAAGTTTAGAAACTGATAGTTTAAATCTAATAAACTGGTTTTCTATAAATTTAATGAAGGCTAATCCTGACAAATTCCAGGCTATAGCCATTGGGAAAAAAAACAAATAAACATAATTTGATATTTAATTTAAATGGAAATAAAATTTCTTGTGAAAAAAATGTTAAACTTCTTGGAATAACTATAGATTCGGACTTAAATTTTAACAATCATATTTCTGAAATATGTAAAAAGGCATCAAGACAATTAAATATTCTAAAACGTATGGGTAAATATTTAAACAGGCTAGGTAGGTTAACAGCATACTACTCATTCATACTTTCGAACTTTAACTATTGTCCAGTAATTTGGCACTACTGTAGTGAAAAAAATTCTTTTAAAATGGAAAAAATTCAAGAAAGAGCTCTAAGATTCATTTATGAAGATTATGATATTCCTTACGAAAAATTGCTAGAAAAATCTAAATTACCATCTTTAAAAATAAGAAGAATAAAAACAATTGCAATAGAAACATTTAAAATAATTCACCAAAAAAGTCCGAGCTACCTTCATGATTTTTTGATATAAAAATTAACAAGTATGATTTAAGATCACAGGAAACAGCAGTACTCCCAAGAGTTCGAACTACTAAATATGGCTTAAGATCGTTTCGCTATAATGCTGCACAAATCTGGAATGAGCTACCGAACCATTGTCGAGTGGAAACATCTTTCGACCAATTCAAAAAATTGGTACAAACATGGGATCCAAGTAACAGCTCATGCCAGTGCAGTGCATGCATATAGTGTTAATGCCTGTTTTATTTTACTTTTATTTTCTGTGTGACTATTTGATTTGTGCAATCTTATTATTAACTTGTGCTATGTTTTAAGTGTACTATATGCTTTTAACTTATATATGTCATTATGGTATCTTACTATGCATTATATGTTCAAAATTGTGTTGTTTTCATGACTTTTGTATGTGTGTATTGTATTGTGTGTGCGTGTATTGTATTTTGTTATTAAGTCGATTTGAAAAGCTCACTAGAGCTTGTGTTATGTAGTTTATTAAATATCGACTCTAAATAAAACTTTGAATTGAATTGAATTGAAAATGAAGGATACATGTACATGCTTGTCAATGCAAATGTACATGTTCATATGCCCAATTTGAAAGTTCATGCAAGATTTCAAGAAACACTACTATAAGGTCTGTCAGGTACAATATAAAGTTATAAAGACTCAACTAAGCTGTTTTGATAGCTAAAAATAAAAGACTAAATTTTCCATGTAAACAATCAAGATTTTCAAAGTACTGTAAGCCAAATTATTTTACTAGACATTTTTTTGTGTATAGCTTTTTTCATCAAATTTTCGCATCAATTAAATTAAACTTTGTGTATTTACATTAAATAAATATAAAACTAGCATCAAATCTATACTATAGGAAATATTACTTAACAGCCTCCACCCTGTCATTGACATTTATTTTGATAAAGATATAAAGAGAGAGACAGCTGTATATTATCGCGCTTATAAAATAATACTCATTGATTATAGTGATTATGTTTTAATTTCCAGACTTGTATAGCTTAAATAACATTAATTTTGAAATTAATATACCTACTTTTTATACGACCACAAAAAAATTTGTAGTCGTATATTGGTATTGCCCAAAGACATTTGGATTACGGACAATACCTTTAGTATAACATGTTTTAGTAAATATAACTTTGAAATTTAAACACAAGGTTTATAACCACAAAAGGAAGGTTGGGATTGATTTTGGGGGTTATGGTCCCAACAGTTTTGTAATTAGGGGCCAAAGCAGGGCTGAAATAAGCATTTTTTAAAGGCAGTGCTTTAAGGCCTGACTTTCAAGTCATGAGGTTCATCTTTTCATACGCAATCTATGCAGGGGGTCTTTTGGCCAGAAATAGATCCGGAAATGTTCGAATTTCTCCTCTTCATTTTATGGTATGATATGGTTTTTGTTTCTTTCATTTACATTGGGGACTAAAGAAACGATCAGTGTGTATTGTTCGTTTTATAGAACTTGTTATTAATGTGTATTTTGCATTATAAGCAGTCAACCTGACTACAAACTATCATTATTTGTATTCCGTGTGGAAAGAGGTCGGGTCAATTTCGAGTGTTATCTGACATCTAAAGATTTTTTAAGTAGTTCAGACGTTGATATAACAATGAAAAGTCGACTGAACATGATTAATATTGCATCTTCTATAATTCAAAGCGGAATTCGGTTTATAAACGAGAAACCGTAAAGCGTTTTCAATTTCGGTATTAGTTATGTATGTTGTCTACGTATTATCCTGGTTCCCGATACTACGTTCCGGGTATTAGCTATTTGATATATCTGATGTGTAACATTACGATCAGGTACCAGCCAATCTACGTGTGTATGTGTACATGATTTCCCGCCAAAATGACCGACTTACAGCTATGGAAAAATAGTCCATAAACGTTCCGTATAATGATATGCAAATTCATAATTAATCGTAACTTTTTTTATCTTTATATAATAAATATAACAAAATGGATTCCACAAAATTGAAAATAGCATTATTTTACGAGGATTTCTAATATTTTTTTCACTTCCGGGCGCAGTAATACGTATGTTTTGAAGAAGTTCGTAGAAATTGACAAAGTGAATTGAGAAGGAAACGGATAGATATACGTCCTTGCTATCAGGTAAAACAATTTAAATGTACAGAAAAAACACATTTACTTCACACAAATCGTACAGGCTTAAGCATTTTATTGTCTTATACACGACTGTAGTCTAGTGTTTAAACGACGGCGGTGACCTACAAGGTACGGGTCATACTGGGTCAAGTCTAAATATGTAAACATATCCACGTGCTATTGGGTAGAAAGCATCGTAATGCAATATCTACAATTTTTCCCTCCTTTATACATTGTTTAACCAGATATATTTCTCTTTCAAATACACTTAAACACGGGTTGTATGTACGTATCTTTTCTAGTGTTTTCTTGTCCTTATTAAAGTTCATTTGTTGATGTTTAAATATTTTTGAACGACTGAACACAGGAGTGAATGAATGCAACAATTATATATACTGAAGACTTGGGCTGTACAATGATAGTGTACGGATATCATACTGATAATTATTCTAGCAGTAATTATGTTAATTTAGGATGTAATGACAGGAATTCATGAGCTATGCCTTAGGCTTTCTGAAAAAATATCAATGACAATGTAAACAGTAACAAAACATTGACATGAATGATGCTCTCTTCTATGTTATAGTTATTTAGGTATGTGTGTTGCACAAGTTTCAAAAAAACTTAAGTTATAAAACTTTTTTTCAGGGCACAAACCCACTTTAAAGAGACTTGTCTACTGCCATACCCATCCTATTTCCATGCACCATTTGCAAGCAAGAGACTGAATGGTTTGCAAAATTAAAAATCAGGACGGTGTCCAATTAAACCAAAAGAACTAAACTGGATGAATATTGTAGGAGAAATCTAGAGGAAAGTTTTGATTTGTGAAATTGGTTTTCCTGAAAAGTCATTCAACCTAGCCTGCTGGAAGGAACTATAACTGTCCACCACCAACTGACGAGCTAATGTTAAGCTTCACATACATGTATGGAATTACTCAAATACCATCAATGTCTATGTTTTCAGCACAGATTTCACAAGTTGTGACACAGCTGTGCTTTTTTTTTTTATACCTGTTAAAGAGTTGTATACTAAATTTTATTTTTTTATCAATAAATATATCTTGTGTCATTTAAGAACTTGTATTTTGCCAAAAGATGCATACTAGTGAATGAAAGTGGTGCAGTTCATTTTGCTTTGGTATATAGAATTGAATTACAATTGTTCATGTTATTGGAATGCATATAAAAATAAGGAGATGTGGTACAATGTATATACATGATATTTAGTGAGTTTATCAAGCAAAAGTGAATAACAAATAGGTATAAGCAGTTACAGGTACTACTGTACAATCTCAAACAATGAGAAAAACTCATACCATAAAGAGAATTTCATATTTACAAGTAAGTTTTGTTTTTGCGTTGAATAATTTTCTTCTATTGTTTTAATTGCAAATATGGGAAGTGGTTAAAATGCTAATGAGACAGCTGTTATGGCCACAGAGCCTTAATTGAAAACTTCTTTTTCATTCATACCGGTAGATTTTGCCTGGAGTTAGAAACATATCTGCCAACTTTTCAAAATGAACATGGGGGTTTTACGTGAAAGATGGTTCATATAGTCATACAAAACCTTCAAGGGGGCCTTCAAATGGAAGCAGGACAAGTCGCCCCACTGGCTAATCGCCCACTTTTAAAAAAACCGCCACAAACTGATTTATCAAACCGCCCCACATGTGAAATTGGTTAAATCATGTTAAATATTACTCCTGCCAACCCGCCCTACTTATAAAAAAACGGTAATATTTAGATTAATATATATATATATATAATTAAAAATAAAAACTCGCACCACTTTAATGAAAACTAATCTACACAGAATACAAACAAACCGAAAATTTATTTAATTACTATTATTGATATACTGAAATTATAATTCTAAAAAAAAAATGTATTGTTGAAGAATAACTAAGTTTTGAAGCTTAGTTATTTGCATAACAATTGAAAAGAAACCTGTTAATTGTATCATAATGCAATATAAGGAATTTAACTTATATTCAACGGGATAACATCTTTTTCCATAAGTGGGGAGAGTTGGCATTACTAAATTCATCCTGGTTAATAATATATTTATCTAGATTTTACCGATTTCCATTAGGTGGGACCAGTTAGCAGGAGTAATATTAACGGAATTTAACTTATATACAACGGGATAACATCTTTTTACATGAGTGGGGCGAGTTGGCATTAGTAAATTCTTCCTGGTTAATAATATATTTATCTAGATATTATCGTTTTCTATTAGGTGGGGCAAGTTGGCAGGAGTAATATAAAGGGATATAACACATTTCACAAGTGGGGCGATTTGGTTATCCAGGTTGGGGCAGTTTTTTTTTAAAGTGGGGCGAGTTAGTGAAAAAGTGGGGCTATTTGCTAATGGGGCGATTTGTCATGGATTCCCTTCAAATATATTCTAATGTGGTTTTTGGCTTCTTCGTGCATAAACAAGCTCATTACCATTGTTGAATTAATTGTTTTCTTTATAATAGTCGACAAAATTGCTCTTACAAAATTTCCATTTGGGAGCCTCGAGCTCGATGGGGGAAATACTCTGCAAATACTGACAGTTGGCAGGTATGGTCATCAAAAAAGTTGATGTGTTACTATGTACATTTACCATTATGTTACTTGATGTTCTTGCTATACACACAGTACAGAGACTAGTCAATCTTTGTGAACTATTTTTTATGGGAGTCATAGAATATGCGTATACAATCAATAATTAAAAATAGTCTATTTATATTGAAAAGGAAAAGTTCTTATATGTCTAAAGAAGAGGGACGAAAGACACCAAAGGGACAGTCAAACTCATAAATTTAAAGCAAACTGACAAGGCCATGGCTAAAAATGCATTTCATGGAGAGGCACAGAAAATATACTGTAAACAGTAGACTATAGATATAGGTGAACTAGGTACAAAAGAACTCTAAATCATAAATTCTACAAACCACCTCTGTTCTATGGAAGATAATGATATAACTGGACTAGAAATACACACAACCTGTAATTAACTGCCTTTACAGCGCTTTCGCGCTTTGATTTTAGTTTCCAGTCAATAACTTGTGGAATGGTGTATGGATCTCTTTGAAATTATACCACAAGTTTTCATACGACTAAGGAATGGTTAGGATAGACATTGGGGTGTGTTATTGCTCAAATTGTTCAAGAATTAGGGGCAAAACTAATTGGAAAGGGGGGGGGGGCAATTTGAAACAACATTGTATATTGCACTACAGCAAAATATTGAATATGAATTCAAATTATGGCTATATAATCTATAATACTAAATAATGAGGTCCAATTTGTTAGACAACATGATGGAAAAACGATGAATCAAAGAATTCAACTTTATATACAACTAATATAGGACACTGGTGTTGATTAAATATTACACCATTCCAGGCCCTTTTGTTTTCAACATAATTAATATTACCGATAATTAACAAGTTCCTGGTCAAATCTGATACTGAAACCAATAGTGTATGTCACCTGTTATCTACTGCGTACATTCGCCCCTGTCAGACCCACCACCATAAGTGAATTGGGAATTTGTTTAGCTATATACATGGGTCTTAATCAGACAAGACATTCGTCATTATACAGTCATTAATAACACTACTTTTAAAATTCAATCAGTGTCACATGAAGTTTCCAGTTACAGCTACACTTAAGAAAACCAGGACAGGTTCAAACAGAAAGATTTTGAAAGCAGAGAAAACTACATGCCTTATAATCAGCATTACTTTATCTAATGACAATATGATTAACCAAAAATCAGGTTTAAAATGAGGTGAAGGTACTTTAATTCAGTCACTGATCTGTGATGTCCATGTGTGTTTTAGTATCATATAAATTGGGTTGTTAAAAAGATTGTTAATGTTGTCTTTTTCAGCATAATTTAATAATAAATGAATATACTCCCATATTCAACAACCAAATATTGTCATTAGCAACAAAGTGACTTAAAGGGTTTTTTTCACATTGTCAGACAAATTAAATAGAATGTAAATTTTTTTCCTTTTTAAAAAAAAAATGCTTATTTCAATATTTAAGTATTTAAACAGCTGTTGATCATCTCTTATCGATTTCTTTAAATTTCACCACACGTAAGGGAAGTAAGAAAAACCTTAATGTTTAATGTTCTTTCTTACAAAATTTGACAACATGATTTATGTGTCTCAATGACGTCTCATGAGACAGCTTGTAAAATATTCTTTACTCTGCAACTGAAATCATTCATTTAAGATTGTGCTTTCAAAATACAGAGAAAAAAATTATGATATAGACATAGATCTATCAATATTCAGTGTTTAATTGAAAAATCAAGGTTTTGCAATTAATTAACCTTCATTTAAAATGGATGTTTTAATACATCTTTTTTAATGTAGCTATTGAAGATGTGATGTGACGGAATAATATGGATCATATAACAGTTTATACATATCTATATATATATATATATATCTATATAAGCATTTTAATGTGCTCCATTTGAGAAGGTTAACTATAAATGCTGCAATTAAATTTACATTGAATTTTATTCATGTACAAGTCTTCACATAATGTCTGTGTCTTCAATTGGGTCATAAAGTAAACTTAAATATATGTAATGATAAAATTAGACATAGATTTATTCCAAATTAATTTATGATTGATAAGTAAGAGATATATAAATATTATAAATGGATTACATGCCTCTAATGGAATAAATATTAACTTTAACGTGATTGATAGTTAATATTAATATGGATTACACCTGGTAGATGGATGCATTTTAGAATTATACGTTGAGTGACAATGTGACAAGTTTCATTATAATTAGCATGTTTGTTAATTGGTTTTATACATGTAAAAATGTTCATCAAACGAACAGGAAAGGGTAGTATGACCTAGTGAGACAATACATGTATTTGAAAATGGATAATGATAGTGGACGAAACCTGAAACTGAGGTGAGCACCACTTTGTGAAGGTTTTCTTTTTACTGAATAATCCCTCTTTTTCACTTATTATAGACACCAGTAAATATAGGTGACTTTAAGCCTCAAGGGCATACATTACACTTTGAAAATGTAAATTATGCTTTAATGGACAAAATTATGTAGGGAAGTGAGTTTACAGGTACATGCAAGTTTTATGAACATTTATATCTAAACAATACTTTTGGTTTAAAGAAGTTCACAGAATATATTCTTCTATCATGACGGAAGTAATTTTACACATGTAAATGTTACAACTTTTCTTCTTTGGAGATTTAGGGTAAATAATGCTTATTAAACTGTATAAAGTAGAAAATTACTAAAGAAAAGAGGTGAAAATGAAAATGGGGAATGTGTCAAAGCAACAACAGCCAAAGGCTTCAATGCAGCGTGAAAATTCTGCACTAGGAGACGGGGTTCAAACATGTAACTTGTACAATAGTTGGCTGATTGCAGGATAAAGGTTTTAGTTGGCAGCATTTATGTTTTTAAATCATTAATTGAGCAATTTGAAATTTCATATGATATTTTGTTGTGTTTGCCCTAGTCCTCCTTTTTAAAAAGGGTACATGGTTTGTTTACTGTATCACAAGCCTATATATCAACACCTAGGTTTTAAGATCAAATCCCTGCATGTGAAAGGTATGTTCATCATCAATCTTCAGGACTCAGTTTTTTTGCTGAAGATTGTGCCTGTTCTTTTTGGGCTGCCTCCATCAGTGGTGGATCCAGAGGGGGCCCGCTCTGTTCATGCTTCAGTGATTCTCTATAAGCAATTGATTTTTCCCTCAAAAGGAGGGTCCCGTGCCCCCTCGCCCCTCTAAATCAGGCTCTGTCCATTAATAAAATGGACCTCAATGATAGCCAATAGTGATAAAAGTATAGTTAAAAAACAACAATCAATTTCAGATCTAGATTTTTATTTACAGATTTTCTGAACAAGTTACAAAGGTTGACATATTGTCAGACTCACTTAATTGTCTTGTGAAAGTTATCCTTCATAGTTTGTCCACTTACTTAGTTTTACAGTATTAAATCTAGAAATTTTCAAATTTGGTAAAAAATTTCTACCAACACCAAAGATAGACATATTATCAGTTTTGAAATCTTTGTTCAACATCTCTGAAAATTGAAATTTTCATGCTCATGGTATATGATGTCATATATTTCAAGGCTTAACTTTCTGCAGACTGCGATTTTTTAAAACTATTTTATACGACCGCAAAAAAAGTTTTGGGATTGTATTATGGTATGATGTCATCATCGTCTGCTTGGTCATCATGGTCTGCGTCGTCCGAAGACACATTTGGTGTCCGGAGAATAATTTTAGTTTAAGTGAATGGATCTCTATGATATTCAATAAGAAGGTTCAATACCACAAAAGGAAGATGATGGTCCCAACAGTTTTGGAATAAGGGGCCCAAAACAAGCATTTTTCTACTTTCAATATTTTAACTTGTGTATAAGTATTTCAATTGCTCTGAAACTGTACCACAATGTTAAATACCACAAGTAGAAGGTTTGGATACATTTAAGGGTTGTGGTGCCAACAGTTTAGGTATTAAGGGCCAAAAAGGGGCCAAAAACTATCATTTTTGTAGTATCTGGACAATAACTTGTATGTAAGTGTATTGATCTCTCTTACATTGTACTACAAGATTCCATATCATGAAAGGAAGGCTGGGATTGAGTTTGGGAGTGTTTGCCCAATTCATGCCGGAATTAAGGACCAAAAAAGGGTTAAAAACAAGCATTTTTTTAATTTTCCAGATATGATCACTGAACTAGTATATATATTTGTTTAGGGTCCAGCTGAAGACCTATTGGTGACCTTCTGTGGTTATCTATTCTGTGGTCGGGTTGTTGTCTCTTTGACACATTCCCCATTTCCATTCTCAATTTTATGATAACTCGTGTTTAAGAAGATGGATCTCACTGAAATAGAACTACAAGGTTCCATACTACAAAGAAAAGGATGGGTTTGAGTGTGGGGGTAATTGCTCTAAAAGGGGGGGGGGGGTCAAAAAGTTTGGTTCCAATTTTTTTTATGGGGTCCATATTTTTTTTTCAATTTTCAAGAAGAATCTTTAATTGCATAGTATTGTGCAATAGATTTGTAAGATCTTGACATTTATTTTGTGTCAGAAATCCAAATTCAGACAGAATCAAGCTTGAATATTGTGTCCAAATTTGCAGCAACTGTTCAGGGTTGGACCTCTGCGGTCGTTTCCAGCTACGCTTGGCGAAACATATTATTGACATTTACACCCAATTAAAAAAGAAAACCAATATAATCCCTGATGACAAAAACAGCATCATATGCGCAGTCTTACTTTTGGAATGCTGCTTGCAAGCCAGGGTTATTTTCTAGTTTTGGATTTTAAATTTCAACAAACTGTGATCCAAAAGTATCGTAGTATAATTTTTTCTGGTCTAATGATTTACCATTGTCAGATGAAACATCTTGGCTGAAATCTACTTCATCATCAAGTTTACAAAGATCTACTTAACTGTTCTGTCACAGATGTATAGGCATTTAAAATATATTTGCTATCAACAGATGTAGTAAATAATGTAGGGTTTATATGTCAATAATTTTAACACAGCATGAGATATAAAGAAAAAATAGTCAGTAATCCAATATAGAGATTATAAATTTTCATATCCCCATTTGTCAACAGATCATAAGTTCTTTAAACTTGCAGGTCTTTAGCAGAAATGTTTAGTTCATAGTAGTAAATGATTGATTCCATTTTTGAAATGCATAATATATACTGTAAACCAACTAATTTTCGCGGATACTTTATTTTGCGTTTTACCCTTTTTTATTCCAATTCGCGACTATTTAATTCCGCGATTTTTCAATTAACTTAATGTAGATTAATATCGAGAGATCAAAGTTTTACATATTTTCGACGATTAATATTCGCGTTGTTTTTCTACTCGCGAAAATAAATCGTTCACGAAAATTAGTTGGTTTACGTTACATCAGATAGATCAAAATGTATTTACACATGTATCTGTAAATGTGGAAATTTTATGGTCTTTCTGCTGTAGAGTTGCACCCATGCTTACACATAAATCCTATTTTGACAAAACTGAATTGTATATAAATGTTATGCTTTACTTTTCCTATAGAAATTTGAGATTACGTCATAAATAAGTAGTCTAAATAAAACTTTGTGAGACACACCCTGAGGGTCCATTCTCAACACTAAATGCTGAAAATTGAAGCTTCATATGATCTAGTATGAATATACAATATTTAAATCTATAGTTTATACCTGCATTGATTAAATATTTAAAGGTCTATAGCTATATAAAAGTAGATCTTTATTTCTTATTTGAATAAAGTATTTTAAGAAATTAAACGTGTTGTTAAAGATTTCGTGGCGTGATAAGTGTTGACATTATAGTGAAGGTTAAAAATTCAGTTCTTTTTCAAACCATATGTGTATAGAATAATAGATCAGATGTGATTGTGGTATGGATATAGAGTTCATGGATTCGTCAGATCTCCTGAAGAGCATAGACAATACAAATGTGCTGTCAGGTCTTCAGAAAACCATAGATATTGAAAATATTCATAATCATGGAAATTTAGAAAGGTGGGATCATTTGTTCTTTTTAATCTTAAAGTTTTGTGATGTAAATTACTTCTGTTCTGCATTAGCAATTGGAAATAATTTTGTGTGAAAATGTTTTGAAGTACCGGGTAGTATTATTTATAAACAGGTGATGTATCATTTAATTATTTACATTCTCTGAATTGTCATTAAACCAGTCAACTTTGCAATTGAATGCACTGTTAAGATGGTTAATGATCATCTATGTGTTATTAATTATGTAGTATACTGTTTGGTACCATTAAAACGTTTAATCCCTATGCAAATGTTTGCACCTGTCCTAAGTCAGGAATCTGATGTGCAGTAGTTGTCGTTTGTTAATGTAATTTATATATACATGTTTCTTGTTTCTCATTTTTTATATAGATTAGACTGTTAGTTTTCCCGTTTGAATGGTTTACACTTATAATTTTGGGGCCCTTTATAGCTCGTTGTTCGGTGTGTGCCAAGGCTCCGTGTTGAAGGCCGTACATTGACCTATAATGGTTTACTTTTAATAAATGTTATTTGGATGGAGAGTTGTCTCATTGGCACTCGCACCACATCTTCCTATATCTATAACTGCTCACTATCATCCATACATTTTTGATCAGCAAGTCAACTCACGCAAGACTGCACATGTCGATTTTCTTCATAAAAAATGTAATGGTTGTCTGAGCATCTTGGTACTTTTTCAGGAGTATTGATTTTGTTGCACTTAGTTTTGCCAGAAATGTTACATAATATAGGTGTTCAGCCCTTATTATGATAAATTAAGTTTTAAAGACATTATCAAAACTTCCCAGATGCCATCATTAGGATTTTTATGCCCCCACTGTAGCAGAGGGGGGTATTACGTTTTAACCCTGTTTGTCCGTACGTCCAAAACTTGGTTACTGTTCTCTAAATTAAGTTTGCCTCAACTAAATGTAACGAAATTTAAAAAAAAATTACCACAAAACTCAAGTACAAATTTGGGTATGGTCACTTTTACAGTTATTGAGATGTGTCCCATTATAACCTTATATGCAATTCGGGCATCATCTGTGTCACATGGACACATTCCCCATTATTTTTTTCTCTCACTTTATTCGTTTGTACAGAATATTTTGATAAAAAATATAACCGTTACAAACAGGTCAATGCATATGAACATGATGAAGATAGGGTGTAACATAGAAGGATGCATTGTCCATACTTTTTATACACCTGTTTACGGGACATATTATTTAAATCAGGTAAAATCTGTCTGGACCAGAGGCGGATAAAGTGGGGGGGGGGGGGCCTTTTCTGGGAAAATTTTTGTTGATTATACAGGAAATCACTGAAGCATGACTGGAGCGGGCCCCCTCTTAGGCAGTCACTTATGAACATTTCTGAATCCGCCACCTTGGACTCACCATTTTCAAAAAGGGTCAGTCCAAATTAAAGATGCATCAGGATTGAAATATTTCGTATAAACTGAAAACACTTATCATCATTTTATAGCAAAAGTTTAAAATTAATCTGAATTTAATCTCATTTAATTGATCTACCAGTTCATTGACATAATGGAGACTAAAATAATACATTTAATTGCAATAAAACATCTTTTTTTGGACTCACCATGGCCAAAAATCAGGAGTTCCTGGACTCACCTTCAAGAATCATTAGTGAGAACCCTGATTTAAATATCACAGACCTGATCTCATTCTTTTTCATGTTTTTACAATTATAAGCCCTCACAAGCAGGTTCCATTGATTTTGAAAAATGTCATTTGACCAAAATTTTAAATTTATCAAGCTATTTTCCACTGCATAATTTTTTAGGTAGCTTTCAATGATTATCAGTGAGTAAATTCAGCTGACATAGAAATTATGCTTCTGTTACTTTTAACAACCAGTTTTATTAAAAAGATTAATAATAAATTAATAATAGATTCACTTATAATTATTTATTTGTAAATATTTTCAAATGTGTGTTATACCTGGTTGTACAATGATATAATTATCCAATAATTTATTTACTTATCACTACAAGACAAAACATTCAAGGGCGATATCTTTTTGCGCCAAACAGTAACTCCTTTGCGCCACAACTTAATTGCGCCAATACTTCTTTTGCACCACCTAATTTTCAAACCTATAGGTATCATTTGCGCCAATAAAATAATCATCTTATTGCGCCAATTTTATATTTTTATTTATATATAACAACTAAATGAATGACTTCCCTCCTCCTTTATCCGGGCTTGGGACCAGCAGTTTATAATGTCCATTCTTAAAGACATATATAGTATAAAGTTGTTTGAAATATTTTGGACAACATTTATAGGTACCATCAGCAAACAATTCCTCTGACATTGTACACATAAATTATAAATTAGCCTCGCATCCTAATACAATTATCCCGCTTTCTGGATCGTTACACAATACAAAGTCATCATCTTTGTTTGTAACAACACCTAAACCATCCAATATTCTGTGAAATTCTGCTTGATTTTTAAGTTGAGCCGGATGCAGTTTTCTTTTCTCTCTGTACGTTGACTGACGCACATAATTTAAATCTTTCTTTTCTAAATTTTCTTCTTCAATATTGAAGAGCTCTGGGTTTAATATTTTTGAAGGTCGCTCTGACAACATATCGGTTGCTTTTCTTTTGCACGCAGTTCTCAAAACATGACATTCTACTTTCTGGACATTTTTTCATGAATAATATGATCTAATTCTCCATTCAGAATAATTGTACAGGATTCTTCATTAACCTAGCACAACACGACACAACTGTACATCTCCACCTTATTTCTCCAGTTTTCTTTACAAATGCCTGAGGGGATTTGTGTTCTTCAACAATGATGACTGGTTTTCTCTATCAGACTCTATTTTCTTGAATGGAATATCAGACATCTTGACTCGTGAAAAAATATTCTAATACTAAACAATTTATTTTTTGGTGAGTTTTCTTAAATTTGATGAGGGTTCAGTTAAATCTTAAGTGGAAAGGTTAATTATAGTACATGTATGATATAGGTAAAACATGTACAGGTATGATATAGGTAAAAAAAAATATTTACAGGTAAATGTGGCGCAATTTCATTTCATTTATTGGCGCAATTAATACCATGAAAATAAAAGAGAGTGGCACAATTAATACCTTTTCAAAACTGCAATTGGCGCAAACTGATTCTGCCCACATTCAATACATAACATAATTTTAGTGATCATGATGATTGTGGTAGATTAAAACATTCAACAAATTAACTTTTATTTAGAAAAAGAACTATTTATGATGATTACAAAAACAGCAATATGGATTCAATGTAAAGTGCATCTAACATGTATTGCTTGACTGGTATTTAGTCTTTTGTAATTTCATTGGAGTGTAAAGCGTTGACTGAATAGCAGAAGCACTTCGTACTAAATAAGTGCATATGTTCAACAGCTTGAGGTATTCAATTCTTATAATTACATTTTTTATGCAACAACCATAAAATGACAAGTTAATTCAAGCCTTTCATTGGGTTTTCTTTATATAGATATATTAAGATGTGGTGTGAGTGCCAATGAGACAACTCTCCATCTAAATAACAATTTATAAAAGTAAACCATTATAGGTCAATATATATGCCATTGTTCACATAATAAAAATTTATAGCACTTGCAATCATAGATTTTGCATGTTATACAAAAATAAAATTTTACTTTTGGAATGCCTTGACCAAGGAAAATTATAGAATGGTTTGAAACTTCTATGTTATGTAATTATTGACAGTTATAATCTTTAATGTGTATCGATACAGCTTTTGAGAGAAAAGCTCAACTTTATCCCCATTTCAGAATTTTTGCATTTCCATCCAACTTTAAATCATTGTCTATTCATATTTGTCTAATTTTCTTTTTTAGATGCAGCCATTCAGCAAGTAATATTCAGTCTGTGGCCTCCACCAACATGGATGACAATTCATGTGAATCCAAGGAGCTCATTCCTAATATAGAGGTCACACAACATCTTCAAAGCATCATGCCACCAGAGGGCACTACAGGAACCCCAGAACCTAAACGTTCTTTGACTTTAATGCAGATGATCCTGCTGAATGCCATTGTTTGTGGAGTAGAAGTTTGTGCGTGTGCAGGTTTTACCTATATTCCACCAATGTTATTAAAGGCTGGATACACTGAGGAAAACATGAGTATAATACTTGGTATGGGGCCGTTCTTAGGACTCATTGTCGTGCCGATTATTGGTAAAGAAAGCGACCGTTGTAAGAGTCGATTTGGTCGCAGGCGACCATTTATAGCTGGGCTATCACTTGTTTTATTATTTTCCTTGTTGTTTATTCCATATGGAGATGTTATATTTATAAAACTATTAGGAGACACATCCTTTAGTAAAACAATGTGTCTTGTAGGTTTAACTGTTGGTGTGATACTGTTAGATTTTACTAGTCAGGCATGTTTGACGCCATGTGAAGCTCTTCTGTCTGATGCATCACAAGGTACCCAACAACACGAACAAATATTTACCATATACTCACAAATGGTCAGCTGTGGTGGTTTCCTAGGTTACCTAGTTACAGCAATAGACTGGAATTCAATGAGTATAGGTCACTTTTTTGGCAGCCAAGAAAAAACTGTGTTTTCAGTGTTAACTGTTTTATTTTTACTTTTGTTCACAGCCACTATAATTGTTGCAAAAGAAGAGCCTCTTAGTGAAAGAGTATCAAGTCATCTTGATTTACAACAACTTGAAGCAGATATCCCAGAATTCAAAGTTCCAGGAAGTACATTAGAATCTGGTTATGAATCTAGCATCAATTCTGATGAAGAAAATTATTACCCAGGACAATTAGTTAGAAGACAAAAACGTGTTAAAAGTTTCTCAAAATCAAGCAAAAAAACAAGAAACTATTTCACATTACTTTTAAATCTTTGTTTATATCCATTAATATTTGTACTTAAACGTATCAAAGTTTTAACAGTATTACAGACACTTTGTAAAGCAGTTGGTGGAATTATTTATGAGAAACTTCCAGAAACTGTGAAAAATTTAATAAATATTCCATATGTTTTAAAAGTTTTAGCACTAGCAAATTTTTGCAGTTGGACAGCACTAATGGGATTTAATTTATTTTTTACTGATTTTGTTGGACAAGCCATATATGGTGGCAATCCCAATGCTCCTGAAAACTCTGTTCTACGTAATCTTTATGATGAAGGAGTTAGAATGGCAAGTTGGGGATTATTATTTCATTGTATTACATCAGCTATTTATGCATTCTTAGTGGAAAGACTTGTGAATAAGTTTGGAACAAGATGGACATACTTCTTTGGAATGTTTTCATTTTCAATAGCCATGTTTTGTATGGTGACTTGGAGAAATATCTACATTGTGAATTTAATGGCAGCATTTACAGGATTTGCCTATGCAACATTGACAACCATTCCATTTATATTGGTTACAACCTATCATACAGACAAACAGGTAATACTTTTACCATTCTTGAGTTATGTCCCTTTAAAGATGGAAAATTGTTAGTGTCTTTGAAAGTGGCATTGAAAATTACAAAAACAGCTCGTAATTTTTAAGATAAAATGATACATTTCCCCAGTGCTATATAAATTCTTATTATATACACATTACTCTACGGTTCTAAATTAAATACAATATAAAGTAATGCTATACCTTAATGATAGGTGAAGAGGAAATCATGTTGTAATTCCATTTAAATATTTATTTATGAGTCTTGATTATATGATATAACAATAGACCATAAAGGAATACAGAATAGTAACAATGTCCAATGATACTTAAAATATTGGATCAGGTTTAAGATTATGACCCTCTACTTTTACTATTTTAAAACTTTATAATTGTACATTATATATGCATGTTGTCCCATGTCAATTCCCTATTGGAGGAAATAAAGTATGATGATGATAATGATGAAACATCCCAATAGTAGAAGTAGTTGGAAAATATTTAGAAAAAATATAAAATGACAAAAGTCTCAATTTCTTTTAATTAAAATTTCGAAAAAAAAAATATAAAAAAAACAGTTTGCATTTTAAAATCGTTAGGAATAATGGACTGCTTAATAGGGACATATTGATACTACTCAAGTTGAAATTTGATATATTTATTATTTCTCTAAAATACAGAAATTGTAAGAGAAATTTTATATTTCTTATAAAAGATTGAATTGCTCTACAACATGTTCAGTGTAATCATGGGAAGTTTTGTCACATTTCTATTAAAGGGGCACTAGCTACGAGATATATAAAAAATCTAAAGTTTGATTTTTTTCTGTTCAATCAATAATGAAAGTGAAATAGTGAAATAACAATTCGCTTTTTGCAGCCAAAAAGGTTCAATTTTGTCAAATTACGCTAAGAAACATTGATAATTAGTAATTCACTTGCAAATGAATGAGTCGACCTCTTTAAATCCGTATTCATGTGAACTTCAATTTAACCCCTAGCTACAGATTGACAACGCATGCATTGTACGTGTACTAGTTATTTAAAGAAAAAGAATGTCAACAATGAAAGTGAAACTACAGTAAATCATTTGATTACTAATTCGATGCACCTAAAACCATTCTTATATGGTTGAAAACAATGAAAAACATCTATTTTTAATCTATAAAATAAAATCAAACAGACCTATAAAAATCCAATTGCACGTGTTGGTTTAATCTATTCATATCTTTATTTATGTTTACATCGCTTATATGGTCATCTGAGGTCAAATCGATAGGTAATTAGATGGCGTCTGGACTATAATACACACGAAACGAACCTATATAGTATCTACCCCATGCTCTGTAAACTGTTTATTTTAGACTTTTGATAGTTTGGATAAATGTTTTACATTGTTATCAATCAAATATGAGAATTTGAGTCAAATCGGTGACCACAAATTTGACAGCTAGTGCCCCTTTAAGTTGCTACAGTATTAATTGTTTAATTAAATATTATGTTCAGTGGAATCATGGGAAGTTTTGTCACATTTCTATTAAGTTGCTACAGTATTAATTGTTTAATTTGTATTTTTTCTTCAGGTTTTCTTCTTTGATGTCAACAGTAATGGACCTAGTCGTGGAGTAGGAGGGGATATGGGTACATTAGATACTGCCTACTTCCTGTCACAAGTTGTTCTGTCGGGCCTGATGGGATACATTGTCCACATGACCGGAACAGTATTGTCATACATGGTCACTGCTGGCGTCATGGGTATTCTGAGTTGTATATGTGTACAAAGAATTATATCTAGCAAGCATGACCTACACCATGTTTTACCAAAGCCGAGAGAGAAAATGAGAATATTGAACATCTAACGTGTTCTTGTTATATTTATTATTTATTGTTATTTTATAGGGTTAGTTTGTTAAACCATTTTATGTTTAAAATGAAACTAGTCTACTCTCAATTTCAATCATAGTGACCAAATATATGTAGAATTATTGTCAATATTTACAAGCTTGTCTCAAATATGTATTGAGGGAAAACATGTCCTACAAGAATGTATTTTAAAAACTACTTGAAATTCTGTTGTGATATTTTATGAGACACAAATTCTGTATTTTTTATTCTCACTGAAAACTGCCAAAATGTCTTAGTTTGTACCATTTTTGTCTTGTATGTGACCAAAGTGACAGAGTGCAAAGACATGGGGGAAGAAATCTAATTGCAATGATATGAATTACATGATATTTGTACAAAGCTTTATTATAATGCATTTTTCATGTTGGTTTTTTGTTTGTCCAGGCCTAGGGGTTTATTTAGTTTATTTCGATTATTTTATAAGAACCAGTATGTTGATCTTATTTAAAATGTCTTCCTATCATATTTGTTATAGAGTATCAAATCAAATTATTCATATACATGTATTTTATGTCTGTTAGTTAGTTACATATAGGTAGTCATAGTTTTAAAAATTTGAAAATATTGGATCATCATACTATGTTATTACTCTTAGGTTGGTGGTTCTATCCAAGCACTCTAGCCTCTATGATCAATAAGAACTGACTGCCATAAAATAGCAAAATAGTGCTGAAAGTGGTGTTAAACACAAATCAATCAATCACCATATAATTCTATATAAGTTATTAATAGATTTAGATGAAGGTTGTGCCAAATATAGTCTTCCTGGTATGTTAATCTTGTTTTTAAGATATTGTTGTATTGTTATTGATAATTCATAGAATTTTAAACCTGTTCTAAACTTACATTTTTATTAAGAATACAAAATTTAGAATAAATCAAAAGTTCACTGAAGCAAATACATTAAACAGAAGTTAAGCACCCATGATGAGAAAATTTTAATGTTTTTTTGTTTATGATTGTTACGAAGCTGTTTTAACTTAACCATTTCAATTGTAATGTTATCATTTTGTGCTAAGATTGCTAGATTTTCATTGTTTTCTTTATTCAAGTAATTCTTGACATTTGTTAGTGATATCTGTATTTATTTCTCTTAACTCCTGAGGGAAATAGAGAAGTAAAACCATTTTTTTCTCCAACTCTCTGTTTTGGAAGCCATCAAAAGTTTTAGTCTCATTTATAATTATACTTCATTAACTATATACATGTAATAGCACAATGTTTTAGGTGACAGTCGGTAGCTACTTTGGATTTGTGGGGTTTATGTTGGGTTAGTTTAGAAAAATCTTATTCTGTATATAGGCCATATTTAATTAAAATAGGACAGTTACCAAAACCTTTATTTATTTTTATTATTAATTAGATAATACCACATTGAGGTCCAAAGTGTCCTAAATTAAACTTTTGTTTATTTCATCAAAACAATTTTTCCTCTATACAGAATAATTATACCCCCGCTTTAAAAAAGGGGGGGGGGGGTATACTGTTTTACCTCTGTCTGTCCATCAGTCCGTCCGTCCGTCCGTCAGTCAGTCCGTCCCATGAAACTTTCGTCACATTTTTCTCAGGAACTACACATCCACCCTTTCTGTAATTTGGTATCAACATTTATATATGTCAGCCATACCGTGTGATGCGTTTTCAGATTCATCACTTGACAACTTCCTGTTTACCGAACACTTGTCTGATTTTACACATGATAGCCAAGTTGAAAATTTTCGTCACATTTTTCTCAGGAACTACAATACAAGGATTTCTGAAATTTGGTTTCAGGATTTATATAAGTCAGCTATACCGTGTTATGCGTTTTCAGATTCATCACTCGACAACTTCCCGTTTACCGAACACTTGTATGATTTTACACATGATAGCCAAGTTGAAAATTTTCGTCACATTTTTCTCAGGAACTACAATACAAGGATTTCTGAAATTTGGTTTCAGGATTTATATAAGTCAGCTATACCGTGTGATGCGTTTTCAGATTCATCACTCGACAACTTCCTGTTTACCGAACACTTGTATGATTTTACACATGATAACCAAGTTAAAAATTTTCGTCACATTTTTCTCAGGAACTACAATACAAGGATTTCTGAAATTTGGTTTCAGGATTTTTATAAGTCAGCTATACCGTGTGATGCGTTTTCAGATTCATCACTCGACAACTTCCTGTTTACCGAACACTTGCATATTTTTACACTATTAATATTATCCACTTGCGGCGGGGGTATCATCAGTGAGCAGTAGCTCGCAGTTTCACTTGTTATTCTTACTACAGCTAGATAATACTCTTTCCACAATGAATGTGCAGAGTGAAATAGTGAGATTTAATACTGTACCATTATCAATCGTCATATTTTTGCCGTCTTATCATATTTGAAATACAGAACATGTGTCCTAACTGTGCTTACTAAGTTCTGACAACACTCCAATTCTAGTAATCGTTGCATCAGTCAAAGAAAAAGGTAAAATCACAAAGATACTGAACTTCGAGGAAAATCAGAAAAACGCAAAATCAAAAGCTCAAACTCATCATTTTAGATTAAGATGTTTATGATTATGACAAAATCAGAGGATCATGAAAGGTCTTTAAAACAGAAAGTAGAACCAAGTGTTGTCAGATCCTTACAAGTAAGCTAAGTGGGGACGCAGGATCTGTAATTTAATAGGTTACATAGAAGCATTACTTTTTATTTTTGTGTATTTATTAGTTATTTTGTATATGATGTATTGAGGGATATATTCTACTTAGCAATGTTTGTTTCATGATCAAATTAATTCAGGTAGCTTGTACACTTTTCTTTCATATTTAAAAGATTTGAGATGCCAAGGGACAAACCATTTATTTTATTATTTTAGTGGATTTTATGCTTACTTAAATAAGATCAGATATAATAACTTTCACTATATATGTCTTATTTATAACATTTAAAGATTATTTGTGGTTATATATATTTACTTTATATATTATTGTTAAATTGTTCTATTTTAGTAAAGGTAACCTGTCATAAACTTCCAGTGTGAGCTATTGCCAGCACTATCAATTTGTGTTCATTATCCCTCATTTACTTTCTACTCTTTTGAGAAACTACTAGGTTTATTATATCATATGCAAACAAAGTTTTAGGGGTATAAAGGAATCAAACCATCTTTCAATCTGTCTGTTTGTCCAGATTTATCATTTGTTCTAATCACTTCAAATTTAGTTTTAAAATAAAAGATCATGATATGCAACATTTATCAATTGAAGGAATTTTACTCTTAGACTATTTAGTTTATCCAGATTTATGCCCCATTCACCAAAGAAATTTTGACTTTCTTCAAAACCACTTTGTCATTGTAACTTCTTAGAGAGAGCCCCATTATATCGATATGAAACTTTGTGTATTCCATTTTAGTGGACACTTCCAGTATGAACTATATTTTGTCAAGAAAAGTAAATTGAAAGTGATTTTTACAAAACCATTCTGTTTTGATAAAAAAAAAAATTGTTTCATTTTGTTTTGGTAGAAATGTAAATAGTTATCAAAGGTACCAGGATTATAATTTAGTACACCAGACGTGCATTTCGTCTACATAAGGCTCATCAGTGACGCTCATAATAAATATTTATCAAAATATTTATAAAAGCCAAAAAAGTACAAAGTTGAAGAGCATTAAGGATTCAAAATTCCAAAATTGTGCAAAATATGACTAAGGTAATCTATGCTGAAAATGTTGATTTGTAGAAGTTTGAAACTTTGTTCATTTTACTTCAATTTTACTAAGAATTCTTTAGCAAAAACCAAATTCTAATGTTACTTATTTTATTATCTTTAAAAAAATGTCAATCGTTTAATTGTAGTGTATTCTTAATAAGAGTATAAGAAAAGACATTTGAGGGAACTATATTTTATGCTGTAATGGTTATCATTCATACATTGGCATTATTATTTCTCCTAGGAAGGGGAAACATTATTGTATATCTCTGTCTATGTATCAAAGAACTCACATTGTAATTGAAGTATCCAGCAATGAAACTTTACCAAATTTTCATACAATCAGTTATCTAATACTTTGACAAATCATTGACAAATGTGTACACAATATTATGAATCCTTAGCAATTGTTAAACACAATGATGACTTGGTAATTTTCCATTTTGATGATGTTCCTTTTAGTTGTTTCAGATTTATATTCAATCATTATGATCACAATGTTTTTTAAATACAGTCATTTTATTGAAAAGATGAGGTGTTTTGACAACTGTTTTTTTTTTATTCAATAACATGTACTTAATCTACAAACATTGTCCACTCTTACTGATTTGTAGATGAATGTATAAAATGCTCTAGGCAATCTAATTTGTGAACAAAATGTACCTAATACTGCCATCAAATACTGTTATGCATTTCCTTTAAGTATTACAATGCTTTTCTGAAATTAATATATACCAATTTGTACACATAAAAATGTTAGCAGATGAGCTATATATATATATATATATATAAGCAGGCGTTTGCTCCTTGAACTTGTAGTTTTCTGTTGCTACGCATATTTTGAAAAATGTTCCTTTTGCTATTTATCATCGTTTGTTAGTTCTGCAATTCCTGTTTGCATATTTTATTTGAAAAATGTGAGATGAATTATTGCAATTTCAGAAATTGTTGAAAACGAACAATGCTATCAAAATTGAAAATTCATTTATTTTGCAAAACCTATATAAGAATATTGAAGAAATTTCTGAATGTACAGAATATGATTTTAATAACATTTATTATTGAAATATTGGATTTTTGAGTATTATAATTTGTTTTGTTTATCTTTTTTTATTTTTATTGCCATACTATTAAATTTTTGAGGATAGACTTTGTTTGATTGTTGTTGTTTTTGACATGAATCGTACTCTCTCTCTCCCTCCCTCTTTGGTTGACAAATGAATTGATCTATTAGTCTCTTGATCTCTTGATCTTGAAAGGAATAATTGATGTGTTTAGGTTTAGATATTCATATTAAGATTGAACTTAAACTTAACAGGAGTCTTTCATTGGATTGATCGATTGCCGGTGTTGGGCTAATTCGTGGAGGAAGCTGACGTGCCAGGAGAAAACCATAGAACTTCAATAGGAAAATTGACGATCCTAGTCAACTTAGATTGAAATGGAGTGCTACCACATGAGCAGAGTTTGAAGTAACAAATTCAGTGTTGACTGGCTAGTGATTACAGTAGTAGAACTTCTTAGACCACTTGGCCACCCATGCCCCTTCTTTCATTGGAACAATTTGTTAAGTGCATGTTATACTTGTGAAATCTTACTTCAAATTCTACAATTTGTTGTTCTACGAAAGACTTAATATGAAACCAATAACAAGAACAAATCACAGTAGATCATCAAGGCTCTAGTAATGACAAAGAAAATCATACATGTCATCAATGAATATTTAAAAATCATCTCAGTTTGTATATTATAGCATACGCCAATTCCATTTTCATCTAAACATGCATCCGAAATTCAGGGACATTAAAAAGAAATATGCACAGATATAAACATTTGAAGAAATCAAAACTGTAGAAATAAACTGGAAAAAGAAAGTATTTAAATTGAAATTATATGAGATAAAATCTTATGAACAATATGTTATCAATGTTTCAAAAAGCCCTGTTCTGGTGTTACTGGTCTTGGCAGGCATGATTTTCTTGCTCACAAGGAAGCTATTAAATCAAGAGTTCCAAATGGTGAAGTTGAAATCATCCATTTGTAAATTTCAAGGACGCCATCACCAGTTGGTTGACTTTTATGGAATAACCGTTTCACAAATGATTTCAGATATGTTCCTTACGTTGTAACAACACTCCCCTTCCCTTACATGAATGTGACCTACCGAATGACTATTAACTGGATTTATTATAACATGAGCAACACGACGGGTGCCACATGTGGAGCAGGATCTGCTTAGCATTCCAGAGCACCTGAGATCACCCCTAGTTTTTGGTGGGATTCGTGTTGCTTATTCTTTAGTTTTCTATGTTGTGTCATTTGTACTATTGTTTGTCCTTTTCATTTTTAGCCATGGTGTTGTAAGTTTATTTTCGATTTATGAGTTTGACTGTCCCTCTGGTATCTTTCGTCCCCCTTCTATACTGAAGAGATTGTTAAGACTAATCTTGATAACCATTTGGCACACAGAAACAATAAGAAACATTTACAAAATTGGAAAAGGATTCGATCAAGCATTCTTCAGTTATTGCATTAACATAAAAAACAAATTTCAGATTGGTCAAAGGCAATAATTTCTGATAAGCAAAATTGAAAAATAGTCAAAATCAATTTTTGCTTTCCATTTTATCACAAGTAACAACAGGTTTTTAATTCAGTTTTTGCAGGACAGTTCTCTAGTTATTCAACTGAAGACTCTCAACTGTTTTCGTCACAATACAGGTACAAGACAGAATTTTTATTTATATGTAATATATTTATTCTGAATAAATTAACATACCGATGTAAGCTTAATTTTGATTGAAATTTCAATTTTAAAGTCATATGAAACTTCAAATTAAATAAAAATTAGGCATGTTTTTTTATAATTAAATGACTAGTTTATATAATAAGACTTATGTACATATACTTTTTCTCAAGAAAATTTTAAAATTAGTCAAAATTATAAAGAAAGTTACTTTTTTAATAGTTTGCTTCCAGTAAACAATTAGCCAATATGTTTTCCGTATGCAGTGAACTCAGTGTGACCTTTCATGTAAAAATCCAGTGATCACAATACGCATGGATCCGTCACTTGAATAAACTCTTATCTGATTGTACATGTTATGCATGTGCTCAATATCCATGATTCTCTGTTGATTGTTTACTATAAATGTGACAGTCTGTAAACTACGATCTCAAAACATACAATTATTTTGTTTTTTTGTGAATTCAAATATCAACCGATAACCAAAAATGCAGAACTGGATCTGCCTTTCAACAGTCTACTAAATATCCCATGTACAAACAAATCTTATCTTTGTGGGTCTGTCAAATGCTCAATGAAATCCATGCTATATAAATCTATATTATCAACAATCACAAATCAGTTTCAAGTTTACTTTGATCCTACTTATTCTACAGGTGCTTTGAGTTTTGGTTGATGAACAAATACTAACATGTATACACAATCTTAAGTTTCTTAAATCATGAATTTCATGATGAGTATAGAATATTTGATTTATTTACCCTTAACACCATGTAGTAGTATTGATCGTATGTTTAATGGGTTAAATGCCACTTGCAGTAACCCTCGTTTTATCATGACAGTTTTTGTTTTCATGAAAGAAGTCATAATACCCAGAAGAGCCACTGACCTTTGGCAGAAAAACAATAATCCTGTACAATTAATATTTGAGTTAAACACACCTCACCTGAGGGGGGCTCACACTGAAAACCCTTGAATTGGAACGAATTTAAATTTGTATAAAAAAAAACACTCTGATTCAACTAAATGGTTCTCTGAAATTGACATCAAGTTTTGTTGGCAACATATTTTTCACATGGAATAAATAAAGATTGTTTTCAAAATAGGAATTCCAATGGGAACCAGTGCTTCTACCTTCTGAAATATTTTTTTATAGAATATTGTTTGTGTTGCGTCTGCCGGATCAACATCCCTGTCAATCTTTCAGCGACTTCTGACAAAAATATGAAAAAACACTAATTTAGAAAAACATGTATTTTCATTCATTTCAAAACAATGTGACATAACACATGTACTGTATTTTCATTCAATTTCAAACCATACACATCAACAAACATACTATTGAACACATGAAAATGACTGCACTATTTAAAAGTATAAATTCATTGCATGAAAAATATCATGAAGAAAAAAATGATCATATAAATAGCATGAATAATCATATTGTATTAAATAGTTAATTCATAACTCACACAACATTCTGTCTTTCAAGAGAGAATTGCTCAATCAATGTTCCTTCAATTATTCATCATGGTATAAAATTATTAGAGTGATGCTTACTTTTTTTATTATTGAATTTACAAATAATGCAAATATAATCTTTAATAATGTCAATGCCAACTAATCCATGAAATATATTTCTGTACAACTGACTGAATTTAACAAACTCTTTTTTTTTTACTTAAAATGAAAATATTTAACTTAGTTATGATATTTATAGATTATTGTTTGTCATCTCAACGAGATTTATATTCTCGCACCAGCCGGTACAGCAAAAGTGAGAAAAGCAATCAAGCTGAGATGACAAACGATAATCTATTTATCCATATTTTACCTATCACTTTGTTGTATCAACTTTGTTTCTAAAATTGACAACGGCACTTGCACCCTTAGTTTCTAGCCATCATTTTTCATATCACTCTACTGTGCATCAGTAAGATCAAAGGAAAATTTCTACATTGGTGGAATTAAATTCTGAATTAAACCAAATAAAAAAAATTTAACAGAAACATAAAATGTGATATGGTTAGAATATAATTAGATGATAACTCCTTTAAATAACAACCTATCTTAATAATAAATTACATATTAATTATGTACAAATCATATGGAATAGCACCATGTAGTAAAGTTTGTCACCATAGAACACAACATCTAGTGAAACAAATTTTTTTTACAATATAACACTCGAAATTGACCCGACCTCTTTCCACACGGAATACAAATAATGATAGTTGGTAATCAGGTTGACTGCTTATAATGCAAAATACACACTAATAACAAGTTTTTTAAAACGAAAAATACACAATGATCGTTTCTTTATTTCCCAATGTAAATGAAACAAAAACCATTTCATACAATAAAAAGCCTTAAGGAGAGGAGCATTTGATTGCATTTATTAACATTTGATATAAGTCCATTACAACTAGATGGGGTAATACAGGACGAAATTACACACAAAAACAATTTCAAAGTTTCAATATTTGAAAATACTGTGCTGGATTGGCTTTGAATTTCAACAGGGGTTGGTAACAAATTAAAAATTGTGATATTTTCAATTAATGATTCTTTCACACGTATACAAACACACTCACACACTCACAAAAATCTTTTGAAATAAGATAAAGAAACCCTAGAACAAAAACGATGTAATTCAAATGTCTAATTGCCAAGATTTTGAAAATCACAGTTTGTTTTTATACAGAATTGTACATTATAATTATCGAATGACAGTAACAAGTACACATCACAAATACTTTTACAGTAATATCAAACTTAAACAACAAATAATAAGTCAATGGAAATACATTACAATGTAGCACATCATTTTTTTAAAGACATGCATGTAAATCATTGTTATAGATGAATATGGTCACATTTAAGGAACTTTTAATCATATACTTTTAAATGAAGAACTGTTTATCAGTTTTGCACCAAAACTGATGCGTGTTCCACTTTTATTGACAAGGTATGAGAAATTCAAAAATTTGATTGCATTTATTAACATGAAGATGTCCATTAGCCAAGCATATAAAAGATATTTGAGGCAAGTGTCAATGAGTCAAAACAAAAACACAATAAAGAGGCCAATAATTTACAAGGCTTTCACCAATTTAAAAGAGTACTTAGCATTTGAGCATAATTGAACTGTTAAAAAACTTATTTTTGAATTTTTATTTGTGTTTCTTTCAATATCATTCTGCATCAAACAATGTTCATCTCAAAAGATATATTCTACTGTATACAATTAAGATCTTTTAAACCAAATATTTAGTAGAAAAAAAAATAATATCCAATCTATTTTCATGCTTTTCTCTTCATATTAACCTCTTTTTAATGTACTGAAGAAATTATTGTTTTTCAAACTAACACATTATATAAATAATCACATAATTTTCTGTATGTAAACATTAAAATCATGGATCTAATAATCACATTCATATCTTTTCATATTACTGTATCAGTACAATTTTAAACTTTCAAATGTACGACTACAATTAAGATGCTTGTATAACTTTGATGAAATTTTTCATTGTCTCTACTGACTGTTGGGTTAATCTGTGTCTTTCTAACAACTCTTCTTTTCTTTGTCGTTGTTGCTGAAAATAGAAATAAAAAAGTTTGATGCAGAAAAACAATTAAAATAAATGGCAAAACAAAATCTTTTGAAACACATATTTAAAACATGATATGCCTTATATATCCTGTTATTTACAGTATACGAATACGAAAAACTAATAGAAAACAACTGTTTACTGAACATGATCCTCATCTGTTGAATTAACTTACAAAAGTCATTTATTATTTGTGGGTAATTTACTTGTTCAACTTCAATGTATAGATAAAAGCAATTAAGATGTCAAGAAATTCATACTGCATGTGACTTCAGAAAGAGCAAAAGCTTCCCAATAAAATCTTTAGTATTTATTTTCTATAAAACCTAAAAAAAAAAGTTATACTAGAGATATATAGATTCCTTCACTGCAACAAGTGTATTACGATATTTCTCCACTCGAGACAGTTAAATTTTATTATTTAAAGCGTGAGGCTTGCCGAGCTCTTTAAATAACAAAAATTTAACTGTCGAGAGTGGAGAAATATCGTAATACACGAGTTATAGTGTCGGAATCTGTTTCTCTAATGATTTTTATCCTTCTTTTTCAAAGATTTTCAGAAACTTATGTTCTTTATATGCGACGTCATCAGGCATGGTCGCCTTTTTTCATGAAGTTATAATAGAAAATTCAGAAGAAAACAAAACATTTAGACGTCATAATCAAATTTCGACTAATCATTTGCCGAGACCGGTTTTTTCACTAGTGAGGAGAAATATTTTTCTCACACCGGTCAGGAAATGTGAAAATAGCACAAAAATTAGAGAAATATCTGTTACTCACCATAAGACTTTCATTGAGTGATTTAGTTTTATTTGGTTATACTAGAGATATATCTGTTACTCACCATAAGACTTTCATTGAGTGATTTAGTTTTATTTGGTTATATTAGAGATATATCTGTTACTCACCATAAGACTTTCATTGAGTGATTTATTTTATTTGGTTATACTAGAGATATATCTGTTACTCACCATAAGACTTTCATTGAGTGATTTAGTTTTATTTGGTTATACTAGAGATATATCTGTTACTCACCATAAGACTTTCATTGAGTGATTTAGTTTTATTTGGTTATACTAGAGATATATCTGTTACTCACCATAAGACTTTCATTGAGTGATTTATTTTATTTGGTTATACTAGAGATATATCTGTTACTCACCATAAGACTTTCATTGAGTGATTTAGTTTTATTTGGTTATACTAGAGATATATCTGTTACTCACCATAAGACTTTCATTGAGTGATTTAGTTTTATTTTCTATCATCATTTTCTCAGCCAGTAAATCAGAACTTCTCCTTTGAAGTTTTCGTTTCTCTTCCTCTTTAGCTACAATATATATATAAACTTCATTAATGAATGTCACTGCATTTCTGTATCACCCATTGTTATTCACATAATGCTATAGTTACTTTCTTTTTTCAAACATTATTACAAAAAGTGTTATTTTTCCCCCCCTATTGTCTGTCAACTAAAATGTCAACATTTCTTGTATATCATATTGAACATAATCATATAAAAAGTTTACAGATAAAAATTGTTCCAGCAATTTTATAAAAAAATAGTATTTTTCCTAGCCATGTTAAATATTTCTTCTTTTGATTATATTGTTATTTCATTCAAACAACCGATAAAATGAATATGTCATGTATATTGTTTCTTCAGTTTTGTTAACAATTTTATTATATCCCATAATATGACCTGCCTTTGATAGAAATCAATCTTACACAAATGAATATCAGTATATCTGTTAATCTATATCAGATTGAATTGATTTCTATGATTTTATTGACTACTTACCAGTTTTGTTGGCAATAAAGTTATGTACCATAGCAAGAGTTTCAGCAGACCAGGTACCAGATTTTCCATTAGCCTGTAATAATAATTAGAGATATAAAAGTCTATTTTGCAATCTATTTTTGGTTACATTTGTGATTGATTGTTGGTTGCTTAATATCGAATGGCAAATATTTCATGCATTTTCCGGTCAATAGTTACTTGTGCTATTCATTTGAATATAAAAATTCGCTACACATACATTTGCCATAAAACTAGTTTCAAAAAATTATTTAGAATTCTTTTGGCATTTTCATGCAGTATAGACTAACCAACATGAATGTACCAGTCATGTCATACATGGGAACTCTTTCAGCTCATGACATTGTTAAGTAAACTATTTTGCAAACTTATTGTCTTGTAGTAAATAAGATTATTTATACATAAAAAAGAGTTAAAATAAGTAAGTTTGAAAAAAAGATGGGATAACAATTATGTTTTTCTAAATGAAGTGAACAACAGGAATTTGAAACTGTATCTTACATGACATTTAGGACAACTCCATCTTCCCTCTGGAATGCTGGGTAATGATGGTTCTACACAATGAATATGGTAAGCTCTATGACACGTGTCACATGGAATGAGGTTATCTACCATGCCACATTTGGAACAAGACAAGTCTCTGACTTCTTGGAACTGAAAGACAGGAAAAGTTTTTTTTTTTTAATTCTTGTTAAGGATGTACCTCTGAGGAGCCAAAAATTTCTAGAATTAAGCTTTTTTTCTTAACCTGATTTTTTGGTTTATAAGACTGTAACAAAATAATTGGTGAAGAAAAAATCATATGGTGGTGCACTTCTTTTTTTTGCTAGGGCCCTTTGAAAATGCCCAATTTTGTTGATTTTCCCATTTTTCATCATTTTTTACCTATTTTTGGGCTATTATCATAAAAAAAAATCACAGTTCCACAATTAAACTTTTTCTCATACTTTCTATAAAGATGAAGTGGACCAATCTGAATAAATTTTACTTACAAAAACTATAGGTAGGTGTTAATATAAGAAAGTTTTATCATATTTTGACGCTTTTTTGTGTAAAATTTACCATGCTGTCAATTTTATATTTTTGTGATTTTTCTCAGTTTTAGGTTGCATTTCTGTAAATATTGACAATGCAATTTCCCATAGGAACTCCTTTTACGGCTAAAACTGTACCACTTTTACTATGAAGTTTTGAAAAAAATCTTATCCTAGAATTGAAAGTTCATATGCACCACAATTTTTTTCAAAGGTCAAAATATAGGGCTGTGCGGCATATTTTCAACGTTTAGATGCCCTGAACTTCTCAGAGTTTAAACTTACACTAATTTTCTTAACTACCCCTACCTCGAATGAAAGGTTACCACAGATTTCAATGTAAACAATATGCACGTGTTTATTTACTGGTAACATTCCCAAGTTCTGTCTCTGCGATATGGAACACAGAGAGTATAACTGGGAACCAGTATGTAAACAAAATCAATTTTCTATGAATATTCAATTACTCCCCAAAAGAGGCGTGTTTTGAGAAACAGCTGTATTTACAAAGTGCAACCTATACAGACATTTATTCAAATAGAAAACTCTCTAAAATCAGTTTTTCTCACATAAATACTCATTTATCAGAATTAAAGTCTTAAAGAAATCACTGTGTATACTCTAAGTTTTTCTTTACTATACATTTTATACCCCCTCCCCTGTTTCAATTTTTTTAAAGAATTTGAAAACAAGACTTTAATTATTGCCAGCTTACCCTATTTGCATATTTTCTGATAAAAAATGCCTAAAACCTGTTAAAAACTGTTTTTATAACATATTGAAAGCATATCAGAATATCATATTTGTAATGTGAAGCAGTCAATCATTACAACATTCAAGATTATATAAAGTATCCAATCCAGCCTCTATCTCCAGTCCACATCTTACTGTATGCCTATTTGTCAATTAAAGAACACATTTTCTGCCTCAAATGGTCAATTTAGAATTCTTGTCACAACAGTATCATCTGTAACCATATATCTGACACAATTTAGCTACTATATATACTAGAAGTGTTCAAACAAAGCCATATTTGCAATAGTTGTATGTATGCAGATACCAGTCTGAATAATAAATTCACTTAAAATGTTGTAGAGATGACTGCTAACATCTGATTTTTGCATAACTTCCAAGCATAGTTATTGTTTTCTATATCAAGAACTTTAAAATCATAAATTCATAGCATTTACAAGTTAAATTATTTGTTTTATGACCTGGGGGGTAGACAATTTGCTATGTTTTTTGCCCCTGGGGCCTCAAATTTCCTAAATCATTCTGCTGTTTCTAGCAATTTGGAATATTTAGTACATATTCAGGATAGAACACACTATTGTAAGTTTTCTTGAGATATTTTTGTTTTTCTAGCTTGTATTTATTATGCCGTGGTGACAAAAAAGCAGACTTAGGTGTTGCGGCTTACTTTTGGGTTATCGAAAGGACACAAATACCCCATAAATAATATTCAGGAAGGATCTATGAGTTTCAATGACTGCGAAGAGTAAATATAAGCACTTCTTAACAATTTAACTTACAAAAATGCAAATATTATGATTTAATTTTGTATCCAGGACTTTAAGTAAACTATGCATACTGTAAACTGAATTTTTGCTGAGTCATCATATTTAAGGCCCAGGATTCTATCAATCTTCATTAAATATTTATAAAACTTCTTATTTCAGTTAATTTCTAATCTGTGAAATAAAGCAAATTTGGTTAAATTCTGAATGTTCCCCTTTTTCACCCTATATAGGTTGCATTTCTGTAAATATTGACAATGCAATTTCCCATAGGAACTCCTTTTACGGCTAAAACTGTACCACTTTTACTATGAAGTTTTGAAAAAAATCTTATCCTAGAATTGAAAGTTCATATGCACCACAATTTTTTTCAAAGGTCAAAATATAGGGCTGTGCGGCATATTTTCAACGTTTAGATGCCCTGAACTTCTCAGAGTTTAAACTTACACTAATTTTCTTAACTACCCCTACCTCGAATGAAAGGTTACCACAGATTTCAATGTAAACAATATGCACGTGTTTATTTACTGGTAACATTCCCAAGTTCTGTCTCTGCGATATGGAACACAGAGAGTATAACTGGGAACCAGTATGTAAACAAAATCAATTTTCTATGAATATTCAATTACTCCCCAAAAGAGGCGTGTTTTGAGAAACAGCTGTATTTACAAAGTGCAACCTATAAGAACAAAATGCATATTATTTCAACTTTTTTGTTATAAATGAATGAAAAAAGACATACCTAAGAAATTTAAAAAGACCAAAATGATATGGGATGTACATGATTCTTGTAAAATCATTTTTTGTATCCCTCACCCATTTTCTCAAAATTTTGGCTAAAAATACTGACTTGATTGGTCGTAAAATTTGAAAAACTGGATTACGCAAAAACCATTCATTGTAAATACACCTTTTTTCACAGATTTATGTTTGCTTATAATATTTTTAAAATTCATTGATATTTTCCACTTCTATCACATGTTTTGGAAATAATTCAAGAACGAGATTTCAATGAGACTGAACGAGACTGAAAAGTCAGAAGAATACATCCTTAAGGAGAAAAGTCTATTTTTAAAATGTTAGTATCTCAAAGGCATTACGGTAACTAAAGATTGTTAATTATGTGTTTTGACATTTCTGACTTTTCAGTTGTCTTATTTCTTCTCTCTGATACACATAATGTAATATAGCTTCAACTAACAAGAGGCTCCATTGGAACTATTGTGTTCTTTGATCTTGTCTTTATTTGTGCTATAATGCTTCTTTTGGTTGGCAGTCTTTTAATGTGGATCGATATATAGGCATCCAGCTGTAGTGTTTTTGATTTTGGGCATTTTTGATGCAGGTGGGTCCTGAGGGGCAATTCAGACACGATTTTTAAAGTGTTGTTTCCATTTAGTTTTCCTTGTATTCATACCTCCTTATGTCAGTTTTCTCTTTTTTACTCATGTTATGTTGACCACATTAATTTTAGACTGAGCAAGTTCTTTTCCTAATGATAACATTAATATATTTAAAATATCACTTACCTCAGAAGCCCCATTTTTAAAGACACCATTTTTAATGCCAGTCCAACTGTCGTTACTATCTGGTGTACTTGGATGACTATTACACGGTGAAGTACGACTTTGTTTAGGTGGTCTTCCTACAAGTTAAGAAAAAAACATCTGTAATATTTATTATGATTTACTAAATATTGGTATCTTACAATTGAATATAATTTTCGTAAATAAAATACAGCAGTATAATAAGTGTAAAAGTTATGAGAGACTAAAGCATTTATCCCAAAAGGGAATGTGCACTTCTTATTGTTCTGATTTCAGATAAAGTATCACTACAAAATTAGTGAAAACAAAATTAAATAAATAAACTGACTTAATGACTCATCAAAGTAAATTGATATTTTTAATTATAGAAAAGAAGATGTGGTATGACTGCCAATGAAACAACTCTCTACAATAGACCAAACTGCACAGAAATTAACAACTGTATGTCATTGTATAGCCTTCAACAATGAGCAATTATCTGTATAAATATACAAATTTAGCAGTTTCTGTCTATTAAAATGTAAACTTATACATACCTCTGGACCTTTTACCACCAGGAAGTGAATTCAATGTTAAACTGTTTGGTCTCTTTCTCTTTAAAATAAGACATGTTAATTATTGCATGAGATTCAAATACAGGGTTTTAAAGTCAGATAGTTGGTGTTCTACATCACTGTATACAGCTTCTGCACAAAATGCCACTTAGTATTCAATTATATGTCTCTACTTATTGTAATACATTGTATAACTTTAAATATCTTGACATTTTGTTCTTGTGCAAAATTACTGCCAATATGCTCTCACCTCATTATTTCTTCAGAGTATGAGGCATCATACAACCATCATTCAAAGATTATTAGCTTGGTTTATGGATTCATTAATAAAGGCTATATTTTTGTTCTCAATTTTACACTCCCTCTTTTGAATGTGTTTTTGATAATTAAACACAAAGTCAGCAAAAAATAATGCAACAATTCTAATGTTAATTTTTTAGTTCGTATAAATTTGGTCCAATAATATTGTGTCAAGATAACACCAACACATATCAAAAACCATAGAGAGCTACAAATGCAACAAATACAAAATATACCAATCAATATTTCTGTTTAAAATGAAGCATTCCTATTAAAACAAAATGCAAACCCAATCAAACTTTTTATTGAAAAAGTCAAAACAGATTTGAAACAATTTGGTCATAGAAAACGAAATTTTACAACAACTTATCTATGTGCAACACAATAAGCATCTAACTTTTGTAAAAAATCATTCAAACAATTGAAGGTCTCTGATTAAAAGTTACCACACTGCTTAGAGAAAAAGATTGTTTTTAAATGTTTTATGTTTGATTTTTTTGGTGGTAATGGACAAAGGGAAATAACTCTCAATATCTTTTTTTATGTCACATTTTTTGTTGTAATTTGGTATAATCTATACAAAAGAAAGATGTTTTCTGCCTCTCATTGTTTATGGTTATTTAGAAATGGGTGGTTAAGGACATACCTAACAAAAAATATAAAGATGTTGAAGTTTTTTTTTTATCTCCTTGGTTACTTACTATATCTGGTTCAAAATTATACAGTGGATTAGCTGTTGTCCTTCTTCTTCTATCATATCTTTTATTCTTCAAATTCTTCAATTCTAAAAAAAGTGTAAATCAAAAATTAAAACCTTTTCTCACATCTCAAAGATAAAAAATAAAACAACACAACTCTTTTGATTCGCTAACAAAATCTGAAATTTCAAATAAAAGACAGCAGTTTGACAGCAAAATATTTTACTTTCAGGATTGTTCTAAAATGTTATATATAATAATTGCATCGCAAATCAAAATACTGTATTTAACATAAACTCATCGGACAAAGTTGAGTTCCCACTTGAAAAAAGTCCTATCTTGATTGATATTTTTCAAAAAATATTACCATGTAACTTTATGAGTGATTTATATAAAATAAATATCATACGAACAAATGGACACACAGTGTGACAGTATCAGATTAGCAATAATGAAAAATTGCATTATTGTTTGTGATTTTGATTCACAAAAATTTTGTAGTTTTCCATAAAAATATTGATTTACATGCTAGTTACATGTAGCACTAACACAGTTAAATTATACTTACCATTTAATGCTTCCCTTGTAATAAGTTCTAGAGCACTCATAAAATTCAGTTTCTGAAAATATATTGAGAAATTCAAATACAAGTATATATTATTTCAAAATCTTTATAAACAAGAATGTGTCCCCAGTACACAGATGCCCCATCTGCACTATCAATTCTTATGTTCAGTGAACCATGAAAATGGCGGAAAATCTCTAATTTGGCATTAAAAGTAGAAAATTCATATCATAGGGAACATTTCTTCTAAGTTTCAAGTTGGACTTCAAGTTCATCAAAAACAACCATGACCAAAAACTTTAACCTGAAGCGGTACAGACAGACAGACAAACAAACAGATGAACAAACGAACAAATGGAAGAACAAACGAACAGATAGACGCACAGACCAGAAAACATAATGCCCATAAATGGGGTATAAAAACATATGCAAAATGCATACATCTATTTTGGTATTTGCTGGAACCTTTTATGCTTACTCTATTGCTAAGCAAAGATATATGCATTGCTCCTAATAATGTGCAATACTCTTACAATTCAAAACAATTATTTTTTTTTCATTTTTCTATGTCAGCAAAATAAATGATAAGATATAACACATGTAATAAGTAATAATCTAATCAATAGGATATGGATTATAAGTCATATTATCTGTAAGTAGCAAAAATGCATTAAACAATGTCATACTATTGTGAGGTGAAGGAGGAGGTGTCATCCCTAATTCCTGATAAAACACTAAATCCAGGATCTTAAAAAAATATAATCATTAATTCCTGTGTCCTGATAAGTGTAAATCCTGAATTGCCACAAAAATAATATTTAATTCTGACACCCCAACATTTTCTTGAGCCCCTTTGTTGTTTATTGTTCAATAGCTCGAACAATATTCCGCCAGCAATTTCAAAAATTCACTTTTTATGCCCCATTTATGGGCATTATATTTTCTGGTCTGTGAGTCCGTTCGTCCGTCCGTCCTTTGGTCTGTCTGTCCCATTCAGGTTAAAGTTTTTGGTCGAGGTAGTTTTTGATGAAGTTGAAGTCCAATCAATTTGAAACTTAGTGCACACTACAAAACACCCGTGATATCTTGGGTCCGTGACTGAATTGAAGTATATAACTGTGCGTAAGCCTTATTTTAGTATTGGGATTGTCATCTGATAAAGTCATGCCGATTATAAGATGCACAGTTTTCTCTGCTTTCAAAATCTTTCTGTTTGAATCCGTCAACCTGGAACTTATCAATTATTGGTAATATTAATTATTTGGAAAACAAAAGGTCCTGGAATGGAGTATTTTTTAATAAACAGCATTGTGCTATATTGGATATATATAAAATTGAATTCTTTGAATTGTCGTTTTTACCCCATGACTGCTGACAAATTGGACCTCGTTATTTTAGTATTACAGATGTTCCCTATGATATAATCTTTCTAATTTAAATGCCAAATTAGAGTTTTTACTCCATTTTCACGGTCCACTGAACATAGAAAATGATTTCAGATGGGGGGTGTGTGTACTATCAACACATTCTTGTTTTATATATCTATACTTCTAAATCTAAAGACTGTTTTTATGTTCACCTGATAAATGTATAACCGAAGACAGCTACAAGTCAAACTTATATATAAGGGTATATATACTTGATAGGGTATACTGAAAATTTCACTCCTTTACATCTAGAATGGTAAACGTGACGCCAACAAAATTCAAGCTTGTGTTTTGTGGTTATAAGCATTGCGTATAAGTTTCATAAAATTTGGTTCAGGCAAACTAAAGTAAGAGAACAGAAATCAATTTTTGGATCATATGGTTGTACGTACAAGTAAGGGACATACATACTTACAGAATAAACATGGATAAAACTCAATATGGATGGGGAATAACAATAGAAGTATGACCTCAGGAATAAAAAGTTTATATACACTAGATTCATACAATGTTGAGGTGTTTATAACCCTGCAACACATTTTAGTTGCTGCTGTGTAATTACCATTGAGACAATGACATTTGAGATATTTGTTTTAAGCCATTTATTTGATATACTAGTAATCATTGCATCTGCGTTAGGACGACACATTGTTGATTATAGGTCAATCTTTAAGAATCATACTGCCCCAGGAATAAAGTTTGAGGATAAATTTCTGGATCCGCCACTGCATTGTTAAGCACTAAGAAAGTCATTTTGCTAGTACATGGACAAACGTTATTAAATCATTTTAATAATTTGTACAGCACTTGTCTTTAGATTGATCTCGGTCATGATACACTGAACTATAATATTCTCAGAAGTAGATGATGACTCGGTTGCTTTTAAATTATACGGATGCTATGATACTAATTGTCATTAAAACATTTTTCTGTTGTCAGTTTGATACACTTCAGCATGCTGAACGAGTGACGGTCCTTATATCCACATTGGAATGTGAAACAGTTAGTATTTAGTTTAAATTAAATAACGGAATTAAAAGTTTTCAAATGATTTTTTGCATCAAAACTTTCAGATCGATGTCAGTTTGACAAAAACAATGCACTTTTCTATTTAAGCCGGTATTTACCTTTACTCATTCTTGGCGCGAGACATAAGCCAGTTAATTATTGATTATTTTATATTCTATCACCTGTGTATTGTTAAAATAAATCAAACCATTATCACTTGTCAATTATCCGACAACTTGGTCAAATGTCAACTTGTTCTCGCATACCGGACTCTTTCGTTACACTCGGGCTTTTACTTATTCAATAATAAACAGTTGTAAATATGGTACAGAGTAAAAAATAGTGTGGGAAAATGTTCATTCATAAAATATTCATGAATGAAACGCTGTCTAGCGTAGATTTCTTTTGATTTTCTCTTCAGCCAATTGCCGATCCGCAAAGTAGTGTTTGTGATACTTATTTTTAAAATGAAGTTAAATTCATCTGAATTGTCGGTGAACATTCATTCCTTTTTTATTCAAGCTGTAATCTTTTCAAAAGACTTAGAGTAGCAACTCAAAATAACCAAGAATCAGAATTCAAACACTAGTACTACATTATCTTGGAGCAGAACATTGCGATAGTCTGTCTCGCCTGTAGTTGAGGCCGACGCCTATGGAAAGTAGCTATAGCAAGCTATAGCAAATTTTCCAAAAACTTCAAAGTTTTTAATTATTGCTACATGCAAGTTATTCCAGTTCTAAGAATTTAACTTATTAATGTCTTGATTCCTGGTTAATCTACAATGTACTGTATTCAGAAATTATTGCGTGCATTTGTTATTGTGATTTTTTTTAAGAATGTACAAAAACGAGAGATTAATTATTGCTATTTCAAGAAGATACACATTAAGACAATTGTACCATATATAAAATGTGAGTTCTTATTATTGCAATTCTCACCCAGTTGCATTATTCGCAATAATAAAAACCTCACAATAATTTCAGAATTTACAGTATAGGAAAACTTGACAAACCTACCTCTTTTTCCTCTGGAGTTTGTTTTTTATCAATAGTTCTATCACCAAGATCATCAGAGGAAGGCTGCCTCTGTATTGATGACGAGGAGGACGACTTAGAACTACCCTGAAACAAGAACAATTTACATGGATTTATGGAAATGTTGTGTACAAGTTGTCACTTTAAATGTACATGTGTACATCTTATTCTACATGTTCTATGTAGAAATTTCTACAAGTATTCCAGTCTGCACCAAAAACTTTTTCAACTACTAGTCCGAAGACCAATATTCTGACATTTTTCTTATTGGTCCAAACAAAATTTTGCAAAAACTTACTAGTCCGAATGAAATTTTACTAGTCTCGGGCATCGGACTAGTGGCTAACCGTGCAGACTGGTATTCATTATTTTAAATTTACAGTATGGGTTTTTCTTATTGTTAAAGCCTGTATGGACACCTGTAGAGGTTTAAAACTTTCTCTTTTTATTGTTGGTGGACAGTCGCTCATTGGCAATGCGACCACATCTCCATAATTTCATACAACTTTTTTTTTCTTTTTTTTAAATTTCATACAACTATGATTTTTCATGTATATGTTAATATAGATGACTGTATTTATAAATACCAATATATGCAAATTTTAAATAATGTAATAAGATATTTTACGTATGAAGTTGACCTTCACTTAGGATACTGAGGTACTTGTAAAGGTGATCATGGCTGAGATTATTTTTTTTTCTGCTTACCTGTGAAGTTGACCTTGACTTTGGATACTGAGGTACTCATAAAGGTGATGATGGCTGAGATTATTTTTTTTCTGCTTACCTGTGAAGTTGACCTTGACTTTGGATACTGAGGTACTCATAAAGGTGATGATGGCTGAGATTATTTTTTTTCTGCTTACCTGTGAAGTTGACCTTGACTTTGGATACTGAGGTACTCGTAAAGGTGATGATGGCTGAGATTTATCTGTCTTTATAACTGAGCTAACCACATTTGTTACAGCTGTTTGAATCAGAGAGACAGGTAGAGGAGCTGGTAGTATCCTGGCTGGCTGGATCGGAATAACAGGGGTTGTTTGTATGTTCGTTGGCTGTGGCAAGATTTGTTGATTTATATGAGCTGGTTGTGGTAATGATGTCACCAACTGACCAATAGATTGGACAAACTGGGGCATAGCACATATTTGAGGTGAGATTGGTTGACCAATAGACTGAGCAGCAAATACAGTGGGAATGAGTTGATTGACAACAGGCTGGAGTAATAAATGAGCAGGTTGAGACATAGCGTGTGCGGCAGGTGGCACTGATGTAATAGCAATACTTGTGGCTCCAAGTGGTAGGCAAGTAGGCTGCAAGAAAATATATACATTTGATACCAACAGTGATTAAGTTATTGAAGCCAAAATTCAATTTTAGTTTAATCTTCATAGCATGTCTGTTCCATACATTGTCAAATTTGTCATATATTTATCAGATTTGAAAAGTAGCGCAAAAGAGGTAAACATAGTCTAATCTTATTAATCTTATGCCTAATGCTTCACATACATGTAGGAAAATCTTTTCAGTATATTGATGAGCTATTCTAACACTCTCTAGGAATTTAGTAATATTGCAATCTACATTGCACAAATGTAGAGTGAATTATTTCAAAATTCAATATTTGTCCTTTATCAAAAAAGATTGATACAACTAAAAATCTTTTTTTATCACTTCCTGGAAAGGTGAAAATTAAGATTTTAAGCTGAGTAGTTTCTAAAACATTAGGTATAGAAACGATATCATTCTACTGGATCCCATGTTAATCAAAGGTGTAGTTCACTGGAGGTACTCAAACTATACCAATTTCTATTGTTGTATGACGTCAGAGGAGTGAAACAAATGTGAAATTATCGGTTTTTATTTCACTGGGAAATCAATGAAATTCATTACAACCAATGTAATAATTAAAGAATAACTAATCGAAGAATTCAAATAGAGAAAAATATTCAACGAGTGACCGAACATCACATTAATTCACGAATGCGCGTGGCGCATGAGTTAATTATCAGTGTTGTTCAGTCACGAGTTGCATATTTTTCGATATTTGAATTCCTTAATTAGTTAATTTTTTTATTACATTGGCAAATGGCTTTTTTTTAAAAAGAAATTAATGTATAACATGTAAAGAACTATATTTTTTTCTACGCACTCACAATTTGTTTTGATCCGCCGTTATAGACGTCTTGACAACGCCTATTTTTGTATGATGTCAGAGAGTGAAATAACCACATTTATTTCACATGTGAAATTATCAGTTTTTATTTAACTGGGAAATCAATGTAATTCATTGCAACCAATGTAATAATTAAATTTAATGCACATGGAAATAGTAATTAATATATTAACGATCACATGATACAGGTTATATTTAACTGAGATTTACCTGAATATTCATTTGGGTTGACACTGGTGATTTCTTTGTTATAATATCTTTACGCAAACTTTGTACTATAATTCTCTGCAAAGAAATTTAAATAATTCATTTCTATTAAACAATATGCTCATTTTTTTTTTTAATTAATACTACTATTCAATTTAACAGTATTTTCCGATGCATTTACTATCTTTTAAAGTGGATTTGATGTAAGAGTTCAGATGTCATTAGCCTCATTAGGCAAATTCTATTTCAACTTCTTGTGATTTTCACACTCCTAATATGGAGAATTTAACTTTTCCAAATAAACAGTCCATTTTTTAGGAGGCAGTACCCAGTACTTTTACCCTTCTATATACAGTTTTAAATTGTCCTTTGATTTCTTCTGCCTCTTTATAAACATATAACTGTTTAATCTTGCTGTGGGATCATAGCTCCATTAAATCCTTAAGATATTTTTTGACAATTTGCTGACCCTAAGCTCGAGGTTCTTATAATTTTTTTGTGCACATATTGTCAAAAAAAGTATAGTTTTGTTACAAAGATGTTAATAAATAAACTGAAAACTATATTAAGTTAAGGTAACACTCTACAATGTGACTTTGAATAGATTTTCAAAAATAAATATCTTTTTCCTGATACAAAAAAATAATTAAAATAAAAATTTACTTTTTTTAAAATTCAAATTAAATTACCTGTTTTTCACTTAAAACTGTAATCTGTTTCTGTAAATCACGAAGTTGTGTTTTAAGCTCCACATTCTGTAAAGAAAGACATAAATTATCACTTGTATAAGTGTAACTGGAAAATGAAACTTTGTCCAACAAAAATCAATAAATACCCAAGCATATAAAATGTACAACAATGATTCAGTAAAAATACGTTAATTTCCTCACCTGTAGATCAGCCTTTATTTTAGAAACCAGGATCTGAAATTATAAAAAGTACAAAATACTAGTAAATCATATTTTAATTATTAATTTTATTGTAAATCTGTTTTTACTATCCATGATAGTGTAATGTGACGTGCGCATTCATAACCACTCATACGAAACGACACAGAAATATTGGTTATTTTTGGGAAAATACACAAATAAAACCAACGAAACAATTAATAAATAAATTCATATTCAAAGATATTCAAATAATATACAATAAAATTAATAGCAAGATAAATGTTACTCGATGCAAAATTTAATACACAACTTTCTTTTGCGATATGAAAATAAGAAAGTTGCATTTGAAAACCATTGGTTGTTTTTACCTGATGATTTTGAATAGCCGACTTTAGCTGCACTTGAATTAATTCTAGCTCTGGAGTTGTCATCATAGAATATATCGGAATCAACAGAAATATTTTACTCTGTTTTAATTATTTTTTTCCTTAAAAACAAGAAAATTACACAGAGCAACACATCACGGGCACATAACGATCACTGACCTCTTCCGTTTTGCGGAGAATGTGCTAAAGTTTCTTTAAAATTTAAATATGGTATATATAGTTCAAAAAGATTATATAATATGAACCATTGGTATATCAAAAATCAGAAAAAGTATTTTAATTCACCTTATTATTGAACTGAAACAATTTTTGCACAGAATTATTTTGACATGCGGATGGATCGACAGTCGAACCACTGTGCTCCACTACGTGTAAACGTGTTAGCGAATACAATCTGGAGAATGGTCGTTAATATTCTTAAATCCGTTGAAATTTAATACACGAGACCACTTGACACTATACACTGTACTGTGTTATACTAGTCTCAGAAATAACTAAAGATTTACAACTACATATACATGTTCCTTAACTCAGTTCTTTTAACGTGCTCAACCATGTTGACCAAGCCTCCTTTACCGATATACGGGCATTGGAAACTTGCAAGATTGTGACAAGTTCAAAATCCAGTCCAGAGTTCCTACACAATATATGAAATTTTAAAGATAACTCATATACTTTTAGATATAAACTCAACGTTGATTAACTTCCTCGAATCGGGAACAGTGACCACCACATCGTACTATTAGGCCTAGCTATAGCAGCTAAAATAACAAGACAAAACTAACCAGTATAGAACCATCAACCTCTGGGAAAAAGCCAATATGGAGGGAATCAAGAAAAGCCTCACTGATAACTTCACTGAATTTCAAATCACCAAGTTCAGTGATATCAACGCAATGTGGAATAATTTCAAGAACATCATCATGAATGTAATGACCACATACGTACCAACTAAACAGACCAAGGAGAGATCGATACAGCCACCCTTGGATGAACACACAGCTACGTAAAATAAGCAACAACAAACAGCGTGCATACACCATGGCTAAAAGAACTAAAAACACTAAAGATTGGCCTGTATTTTATTTGAAGAAAAACACTGTAATAAATATTTTTTTCTACTTTAAAAGCAAAAATTATATCTTGTCAAAGTATCTGTATCTGTATTCCCAAATTCTGTATGCGGATGGATACGTCACAGATTCCTTTCGGCATGATTGTGTGACGGTTGGTCTGCGCACAAGTTAGTCGCGCTTCCTGATGAGTGCAGTTTTAAACTCCTCAGTTGTAGTGACGCACACTACCAAGTCATCTAGATGGTTCCACTCTACTGCAGTGCGCATGTTCTTAGTGATAAAGTTGTTTTAAAGGTTGTAGCCCTTATCCTTATTTGTCGTTCTAGTCGGTGAAATTTAAAAAGGTTGTCCGTAGAGGGAGCGCTGGTATCTTCCCATCAAACACGGCTTTGAAAAATAAAACCAATCATTGTTGTTGACGTCTTAATTGTATTGACGGAAGCTGCAGTTCTTATAGAATTTTTGTCATACATCCTTTCTCTCTCGATTTCATGGTAGTCTTTGGTGATGAATCGAACCTCTCTTTTATATGGATTATAATTTGGCTATGTCTTTTTGCGTATAGTGGTCTCAGATAATTGATCCATACCCATAATGGATCTTATTAGTGCTATATATGCTGTTTTACGGCATTCCTGAGGACAGTGTTGTATGTTTCTCATAAGGAAGCCTAGCGTGCATGGAACTGCATGTCTTTGTTGCATTTATTTGTTATAATATTTGTTCGTTCCATTTAAGGTTTTCTTGTATTTGTAATCCAAGATATGAGTTGAATGACACTTGTTCCAGCACCTGGTTATTAAGGTTGTATAGCTGCTTGAATTTACCTTCTAGACTTAGCAGACCCCCCTTAGCATATATAAAGCATTTTTTGGGCGTTGAAGCGCATACCCCAGTCGTCGTTCTATTTTTCTAGTGTTTTGAGATCTTCTTGTAGTTTGTTATGTTCATTTTTGTTTTTGATTTTTGATGTCCCTGTACATCAGCAAACAGTCGTCTGCAAATAGTCGGACTGACGAGTTTACTGCATCTGGAAGATCATTAATGTGACAAAAAAAGAGGATGGTGGGGGACTCCGGATTCAACTGAGGCATTAGTTGAGTGTTCTCCTTCTACATGTTCTAGTTAGGAATTAAGTTAGGAATTAAGTTAACCATTTGTGGATATTTCTTCTAATTCCATATTGATTTATTTTGTGCAGGAGTCGATCATGAGGTACAGTGTCGAATACCTTCGATAAATTCAGGATCGCATTGACGGTCTACTTGGTTTCCCTTGTCGTATGACTGGAGCATGTCGTTGATTGGGATGGAAATTAGGTCTCCTAGGAATATCCAGATCTAAAGCCATGGTTTAAAAAAGTCAATACATTATACTTTTCAAGGTGTTTAAGCTAGCATGTGTCCGCATGTAATGTGCTCAAGGAGCTTACATGGTGCTGATGTTAGCGAGACTGGCCTATAGTTTCAGCCGCATGTCTGCCTCCTTTCTTGAAGATCCTAGAGATGTTGGCATTTCTCAAGTCCTCTAGTAGAGTACCACTGTCTAGGGATAGCTGGAATATTGATGTTAGTATCGGTGTACCAGATGTTCGGTGCATTGTTTCAGTACTCTATTTGGTATATTGTGTGGGCCAGAAGCTTTGGATGGGTTGATGGTTTCCAGCATTTTTTCACTCCTTCTGTTCTAATGGTGATATATGGAGTCTTTTACCCTGATGCTTGTTTTGGGTAATGTTTGTGTTGTTTCTTTTGTGAAGACAAATGCAAATTGCTTCAGAAGAATTTGGGTCTTCTCCTTATTTTCGTTTGTGAGCTGTCATTGTTTCTTTAATGATACAACCTTAATGTTATCCTGCTTTATTGATTTAACGCATGTACAAAAAAAGTTTTGTGTTGTTTTTATTCCTTCCTTCAGTGATGGCGTTGTTCATAGGCGGGTCCAGGGGAAGGGGGCTGGGGCCCGCCCCCCTTTCATTGGAAACATTTGGTTGCTTATATAGGGAATAACTGAAGCGTGACTGGACCGCCCCCCTTTTAGGTCAGTCAGTCAGCGGTCCCCCTTACAAAAAGTTCTGGATCCGCCACTGGGCCGTTGTTAATATAATTATGTTATGCTTTCCTGATTTCTCTTTTGCACACCTTTTTTTTTTTTTTTTTTTTTGGTAATGGCGGTAGTTTGTCTATGATTTTGATCTTTTGGATTTGTTAAACAGGTTTTGTTTTTCTTTAGCTTTTTCTTGATTTTGTGGGTAGTCCATGGTAATCTGTTAGCTGTTGGACTGGACTATTTTTGATGGCATGTTTTTGTCTAGTATTTAAGTATTTATCAGCATATTTTTTTACTATCCTTCATATATTGTATATATTCCTGGATACTTCAAGTTAAACAACTAAGTAAACATTTTCTGAATTTGACTAGTACAAGGCAGATCAATAATTTTACATAGGTGTCTGACACTACTATAAGACGCCCGGTGTCACGGTACTTTTCTATCCCAAATTCATGTATTTGGTTTTGATGTTCTATATTTGTTATTCTCATCGGATTTTGTCTAATGCTTCATCTTCCTATATCCAATTAGTCCGTTTCTGTGTGTGTTATATTTTAGTGTTGTATCGTTGTTCTCCTCTTATATTTTTGATGCGTTTCTCTCAGTTTTAGTTTGTTACCCCGATTTTGTTTTTTGTCCATGGATTTATGAGTTTTGAACAGCGGTATACTACTGTTGCCTTTATCTGACACTGCTATACCAACTATTGTGATTTTTATTATCTAAATCTTTAGAGGTCTGTAAGGCTTTATTCAACATATGGTTCTCTGGCATATAAAAAGGCCGGCATATAAAAAGGCCGAATGCAATTAAAGGTTTTATATGCGTACTCTCTGTTATATTCATCCTGTCTTTTGTGGAGCACCTCAATTTTTGTTGACCGAAACGTTTTTCTTGGACTACTTTTTAAAAATATTTTTTTAAATAAATTTTATTTTCATATATATTCAAACATAAAATGATCGAAACTTAACCAAATGCAATTAAGACAACAATACGAAAAAATATGTTTATCAGTTTGATAAACATAAGACACAAACCTAAAAAAATCTTAACAGTTTCCCTTTTACTTATTAGGCGTAATGATTTCCAACATGTCAGCCTCCATGGGGATCATTCTGCAAAAAAATGAACTGTAGAAATATTGAAGTTTGACTCGATATACCTTTGAAGAAACCAAGTTTTGTTAATTTTAAGGATAGCAGTAGTCAATTACATCATAGATAATCATTTGAAAGTACGAAGAGGTGTGTACTGCTTTTCTCGAAGTCTAATTTCCACAAGAGGTATAATTGACTGGCAAATATGGCCGTTTTTACACACAAAAAAAAAAAAAAAACCTCTTTTGAGTAAGATAAACCACGTGCAACTGGAATAGTTTTAAAGCATGAAACATTGTTGATAATTAGAATAAGATTGGATAAATTAAGGTACAAGTTTTCCTCTCTTCATGTATTTTGTTTCCTTTGAACTTAGCACGAATTAAAGCACAGGTCTTCATATCCCCGAGGAACCAGTAATGACGCACCTAACGTTGTGTTTGTCTCTGCATTTAATCTACCATTTAAAAGAAAAAGAAATACGGAATAGAATGAAAGGTTGATCACTTGTTAATGTATTTCAATCATTAAACAGTTGATTTTTGAAACAGTAAAAGCAATAAAAATCATGTTTGCTAACATTACAAACGGACTGTCAACTTATGATGGGTACCAGTAATGACGCACTATAAACAAACCAGTAAAAACCACTTGCAGTGTACCTGGTGTTCGAAAAATTGCTTCAATCCGGATAATTTAAAGTTAACACTATTCAACAAATTTAATTTTGATAACAAATGTTGACATTAACAGTCACTTTTATGATCATGTTGATAGCAACACAATTTTTTCATTAATTTAATTGTAACCTATATTTTATTTCAAATTTTATATAAAATTGTTCAAAATTTATCAAAGTGACATATATATTCCATATACTTGAAAATAAGAAGTAATTGCATTCATAAAACAACATTGACATTAAAACATTTATCAATGTATACTTCGTACAATGAATGAAAAAAATCGATAAACAATAGAAAATTATATAAGCGACGATCATTTGTTCTACAGTGATTCCCGCTTAAATGTAAAACTATGTCACATGACAGTCATATGATTTGAAAAACACAAACTGGGGCAGCATGTGCTTACATACTTTTGCCGGCCAAAGTGGATTTAGGACTGATAATCATTCTGGGAAGGGTCGACTGTTTTTTACCTCAATAAAATGGCAGAAATTGCATTATCTTTACTAATTCAAGCAATAATAACATTTCTGGACAGAGTTTGAGGCATCTATGTTGTAGTCATATGACCTTCACCATCATGTTATGAATAGTAATTATCGATGACGTCACAGCTTTTGTTTAGAAATATAAAACCCAAAACTAAATTGGTGCGTCATTTCTGGTCCGCGTCAAAACAGGTACCAAGACGATATCGCTTATCACTGCTGACCCGGCCACTTGAATTTTTGATGTCATACAACAATCACTTTTCCATTGTGGCGTCAGATATTTTGTTTTATGACGTCAAAATTTTATGGGAACCTGTGTGATATCCAACTGATCCAAAAAACTACAGAGGAATTACAGTCCTTCCTGTTATTGGTAAAATTCTAGAGATACTTCTTAAGAACATCTGTGGCAAATAATCGCTGCCATCCAAAACCAATTTCAGAGAGGATTCACGTCTAAAATATCACCATTATTTTGCGCTCTTCTACTTAATGAAGTGATTATCGATGCAGTTTACAGAAAAACCCCTTTACATGTAGCACTGCTCGATGCAAAATCTGCTTTTGACGTCGTAAACCATAGTAGTTTATATAGGAAATTATATCTAGCAGGGATTTCTGGTTCATTATGGCTACTTTTGCATGATCTAAGTGTTGGTGCTCAGACATCAGTTCGATGGGAAAATCTGGTCTCTGAACCCTTTGATATTAGGCAGGGAGGAATATTAAGCACAGAATTATATAAACTTTATATAAATGATGTTCTTAACCAAGTAGAGGACAGTGCACTGGGATCCTATATTGGTCATATCCACTGTCCTATACCAACCTGTGCAGACGATGTCACTCTGGTAGTGAATGACCCTACCAATATGCAAACCCTTTTGTCAACTGTGGAGAATTACAGTCAACAGGAGAAGTATTCATTACAGCCTACAAAATGTAAAATTATTAAAACTGGAAAACCAAAAATAGAGGATAATTTTAATTTCATATTAAATGATACACCCATTCAAAATGTTGAAACAGCTGTACATTTAGGAATTACCCATAGTAGTAACCCGCGGCAAACCATTCCAATCCATGTCCAGGAAAACATCAACAAAGCAAGGAGAACAATGTACAGCTTGATGGGAACAGGCATGCATGGCAAGAATGGTCTTAATCCCGTAGTAAAGTTGGTCGTTTTTCAAATATTCCACGAAATGAAAGAATTTGCAAAAAATGCTCCTCTGGCTGTGTTGAAGATGAAATCCATTTTTTAACTAACTGTGAAAATTTTAAATCGGATAGAGATGCTCTCTTTGATTTGTTTGCCAAAGAATTCCGAATTTTTCTACACTTGATAATCAGCATAAATTTATTTATTTATTAAACTGTGAAGACAATCAGGTTCTTAATGCTGTTGGTAAATTTATTAAAGTGAATATGAGTTAGTAATTGTATTGTAACTGTATGTAAAAAATTGTTTGTATCTATGTATCTATGCAAATCAATATTCTTTTGCCTTATTCATGTATGCTCTGTATGCCCCTTGTGGGCCCTTAATTGGAAATAAAATATGTTCTGTTCTGTTCTGTTTGTAGCATGCCTGCAATTATTCCAAGTTTACGTGTTACCAGTACTCATTTATGGTCTAGAAATACTATTACCAAATTCTACTCAAATGGAACCAATTGAAGTCTTCTATCGGAAAAGTATCAAACAAATTTTATCTATCCCCAATAACACAACAGACATGGCTGTATATATACTGTCGGGTACCATTCCAGTAATCAGTAAAATGCATAAACTAGCTTTAGGAACCTTTGCAAACATTTCAAGACAGGAGAACTCTATAGAAAGACAAGTTGCAGAAAGACAAATTCTTATCTCAACAGCTGTTAAGGACAGTTGGTTCACAAAAATTAGATCCTTATTAATTAAATACAGCCTACCATCAATTTTTAACATTTTAGATGAACCACCCTCGAAATTAAAATGGAAGAACCTTATCAGGAAAGCAATTGACACTTACTGGGTTGATCATGTGGTGACCATGTCTGTCTATTATAAGAGTATTTCATATATCTCTACAGCTAATTATAGTACTGGTCATCTTCACAATGCTCTGGCAAGTATCCAGACTTCTGCAAAAGACATCCAACGTCTCCCCATCAAACTACGACTCCTTACTGGTACATATATTCTCCAATGCAACAGGGCAGCTTTTAACCAGATTGACATTAACCCAACATGTCTTTTGTGTGAGGAGGACTCTGAAACATTATATCATTTCATTCATTCATGTCCTGCTTTAGCTTCTGCTAGAAATCATCACATGCTTGAACTTTCACATATTCTCAATAATAGCGAGCTCTGCGTCAAGTGTAGATCATTAGAAAAGCTAGAGATTAGTACACAACTAATATTGGATGCTAGTGCCTTGCTCTGTAATCATTGGTAATTGTCAATGTAAATGTGGATGTACTGACTTTCTTCATCTTGTAGAGTACATTAGTAGAAAACTTTGCTTTGCGTTGCATATTAGACGTAATACACTATTATTAACATTACCGACGATTAAAAAGAAAGGGTTACTTGCAACCACTCAGTCAAAGGCGTGAATATTTAAAATCTAAATTGTTCTGTTTTAGATTTTTTTTTTAAAAAGTGTGAGAACATTTGTGGGTGTTACAATGTATATACACCATTTTTCCTACTCTGAAACCAGAGGTGTGCCTTTCAAAGGCAGGATATTCATACAAGACAAGACAATACAATGGCAGACAAATAACGATAAGGTGTATTGCAAATGCTTACATGTAGCTACTAAATAGGGCTCTTTGACACATTCCCCATTTCCATTCTCAATTTTATTTACTCTTCACTCCTTAATGTTTTGTTTTTTATTCATTAACACAATATTGAATGTGTGTGTTAACTCATCATTCATCAACTAAAATGAAATATATATATTTACATAAATCTGGATTTACTTGTCCCTTATTAGAACTTTTGGATTCCGATGACGACTTCATATAAGTGATTTAGCCTTTCATGTTCCAACTGATTTAGTTTTGACGAGTTCTAACCCTGTTATTGTTAAGGCACTTAAACACGCCTGGACGCGCCATTGCACGACCCCGTGCGTTCAAGGGACGCTTTCTGACAACACTAGCTGAGTCTTGTTATCATCATAATCATCTCAAAATGAAACTAAAACATGCTTCTACTCAATATTTTTACAGGAAATTTACTTTCGTTTTAATTGCTAAGTGTGTCACGGAATAGAAGTTCATTTTAAATCCTGAGAAGTATGAAAAGAATTACGACATAGCTAACGATAATTGGATAAAGACAGAAGTGATCAAAATGTTTTCCTCACCATGTGTACTTTTAAGCAACGTAACATTTTAACAGGGACCTTTTCAACGTTTTATTTTTAGAACGAAAGGACTGTTTTTAATATTACAAAAATAGATTTACGCGACGATTTTGTAATAGATAAGGGTAAATAACCCACACGATAGCGACTAAAAACGTAACGAACTCGTGGTTTTGACAAATTATTGGGTTTTTTAATTGCATGAATGGGGTTTTAGAACTCTGCAATGGGCAATTGCATTGAGTTTTTCAATTATTTTTATTGCGTGATCACGCAAATTTGCAGCTTATCTGGAGCTCTGATTTCAATTTTATCTTTCTTTTAGATAATTATCTTTAACTAAAATATGGCAAAGAGACGAGCAGATAAAGAATTAACTGACAGAAATTGGGACGATGAAGATGAACCAGAAGAGGTTAGTTAGGGATTTTACTTACTAATTCATATGTAGGTGATATTTGTGTCATGGAATTTTTCAAGCGCCAGGTTCGCAAAATAAGGTAAAAGAATTTTCTTCATTTCAATGAAAAGTCACGACAAATGAATTTTATTCCTGTCTAAAAATTTGCATGTATACATATAAAGATCTACACTGATTACTTAGTACCGTAATTGATTCTATTTATAGATTATGAATACCACCATAGACATTTACAACATGTATGCAAAATTAGTTCAATCTGACATAAAATAGTTGACCTGTTACAAATAATGAGTTTCTTATCCACATACCATATTTATTAAACATGTTGTGTACATGTATACCTGAAAACATGTAGATAAGTGCATACATTTTGTAATAATAAATTAGATACTAAGATAGTCTATAACACTGTATTTTTAACTTTACAAATTGTTGAATTTCAGGCAGGGGAAATCCAGCTTGCCACTGAAGAATCATTAAAAGGAAGACAAATTCTGAAAGGAAAAAGGAGAGGTGCAGCTCCAGTTCAGGTATTGTGCTAGTTACTTGCAATTGTAGAATATTGTAATAAGAGAATAACTATCTTTTTCTCAGAATAATGTGTAATGGAAAGGTGACAAGTCTTCTTGTTAATTGTACATGTACCTTACCAGTAATCTTTTAAATACTTTGTAAAAGAAATATATACATTTGTACATTGATATAAAATAGATTGATATGAGTATATCCTTAAGTTTTTATTTCTTTATATTTTGTACGCTTAATATTTATAAATTTCAGTCATAGATTTGATATTAAAAACCTTCTTTCTTTTTAGAACAAAGAATTCAGTGGGTTTTCTGGTTTTAGTTTCAAACCTACAGCAGCTAGCACACCATTCTCTTTTAATGTTAGATCGGTAACTAATGGTGGGTCGGAAAAAGATGAAAAACAAACGGAGAAAACAAAAGAATCTGAAAATGGACAAGCAAAGACACTTCCAGCATCAAATGGTGCTGAGAAAAAGAAAGGATCTTATTTGTCAAGTTTGAAAAATTTGAATGAAAGTGTATTATCATGGATAAAAAGTCATGTTGATAAGAATCCATTTTGTATATTGACTCCTGTATTTAAAGACTACGAGAAACATTTAGAAGAAATAATGAAAAATAAAGATGGAGAGAAAACAGAAACTGGAGACAAATCAAAAGGAGAAACAGACACAAGTAAGTCATGTAAAACCACTGTAAATTCAAATCTTTAAATCTGGTATAATTTTTATAATTTGTGGGATATCAACTGACATGGATTTTGAGGGTAAAAATTGAATCAGAAGTTTAGCAAGGGTCCAGAAACGGTTAAATTTGCCAAACATGATTGACCTATTCTGAAATCTATTTGTGCTAAACAACAGATTGGGATATGGGACAAATTTAATTTGTTTACAGAAATAATTTGGTCATTTCGTTGAAACTAGGTTTCTTCATCGACAATTTGCACTTGTTTTTGTCTTGTTATCCCATTCCTGTAATAAAACTGCCACTCCAGTATAGTGTTATAATCCCGAGGGCCCACCTTATAACTGTATTAATGCCTCAGGGAAATATTGGCTAATGATGATAGCTAATCTCTTTACCTGTGTTTTTAATTTACACCTGAGAAATGATCACAAGCTCAGAACTAATATTATAAAGAAATTAAAAAATTCCATAACAACTGTCTTCATTATTTAATTATTTTTCAGCTAATACAATTGTTAATTCTGATTTAAAATCAAATTAAAACTAATTTACGTAGAAATAAGTAATTTTTACTTGACACACAAACAAACTTTGTTTACTATGTAATATGGCGGAAATACTCTTCCGCAGATTAGACCACTTAATTGTAAAATGCAAAATGATTTCATGCTAAAAAAGAACCAAACTTACAAACATAATCAAACACTAAGGTAAAAAATTAAAAAGCTGAGGATTTCCTGTCTATTTGATAAACAAAACTAATCCCCTAAATGAGTCCAGAATTAATTACTCGCGCAAAACATCAAGTTTAAATTTTGTCTTCAAAATCGAAAGAAAAGTTAGCGATGTATACACATTGGCACACCTCTATTTGAAATTAACAGTTCTCAACCCATAATAGATGCCAAATTTATTTGTTTGATGTCCGACCAGTTTTTAGTAATATAGTAATTTATTATTTTTTTACAGAAACAGCTCCAACATTTCCCCTTGGAAATTCTCTTATGTCACCAACATCTTTAACAACAGAAAACAAGCCATCTGTTGCAAGTTTTGCATTTGGTAATTCTCCAAATTCTAAAACAGCAACAACTACAGAGACCAAACCATTGGGAACTGGTTTCCAGTTTGGATCCAGTTTAACTAAACCAACTGGGTTTGGTTCTATTCCTACCACAACTGCAGCCTTTGGTGCCAGCTCAACTACAACAACTGGTTTTGGTACCAGCTCAACAGCTTCTGGTTTCTCAGGGTTTGGTTTCAAGTCTTCCACAGAGAGTAAACCTACATCTGGTTTCTCGTTTGCTGTAAACAAGCCAGCTGGAGAGAGTGGTGCTAGTCAAGGTATATTTTGATATTTACTTTGCCCTGGTGCATATGCATGCTTTAAAATTACTTTGAACATCAACAGACAACAGAAACGTTTTAATTAGAATCAGATTGAAATGCAATGGTTACAATTTATTATGTTTTCAATAATTAGATAATCAAAACTTGATGCACATGTACTAAGTCAAAGTTTAAAATAATTGAAACTTATTTTTAGCTCACATGACCTAAATTCCTAGTTGTAGCACATGAGAAAAACAAATTTTGTCTATGAACAGAAATGTTCAGATGTTGAGATCTCAAAATTTTTGGTTCACACACAAATTGATAGAAAGAAAAAATAAAAGGAAATGATCAGCAAGACAAGATCTACAAATTTGTAAACATAGACACAATTGTCAGACAACTCCTTATAGGTCAGGAGCATTGGCCTCAAATGATGTTTTTTTTACAAATTATTTGCCTATTATATCGTAAACTATAATAGATGAGAGGGACAGACAACCAAACTTTTAAGTCATTACTCTGTTCCTGTAAAGTAGACACCAGCAGTTGGTGAGTTGCCGCTCAAGGTACACTGGAAAATTTGAAATAACAAAATACTGAACTCCAAGGAAAATTCAAAAAGAAAATTCCTGATCAAATGGCAAAATCTAAATATCAAACACATCAAACAAATGGGAAACAACTGTCATATTCCTCACTTGTGAACACATTTCCTCATGTTGAAAATGGAATGGTTGAACAACACATGTTTTTAAAATTTCGACGAAACGTATTATGGTATGCAAATGTCCGGTGTCCGTCTGTCTGTCTGTCCGGCGTAAACATGTTGCATCGTAACTTGAGAACAACTCATCGAAATTTAATGAAACTTTATACATGTTATATAGTTGTTTCTTATGATGGTCAAATGATTTGTATACTTTTTGGTGAAAATAAGATAAAAACGGCACTTTGTAACTAAAACAGACACACTGCTTTGTTATATTAATCTCAAGATCTGTATACCTTTTGGTTTTGATTCAAAATTTTATTTTAGTGATATTTAAAAACAGGGGGGGGGTTTCACATGTCCAGCTGTATCTCAAAAACAATATAAGTTATTGCTTAAAACTTTCTCAGAAACTATTTATGATTATTGCATAAAACTTCCACACACAAGACGTCGGGTGTATCATGCGCTCATGGCGCAGCTGTTTATTTCTTTCTTTATGATTTAACAGTTCCAAGTTGGTTTCAACACTGTAAAATGTATCTCTGTACATATAAAGCAGTAAGTTTATTATTCTTTTTATGTACTTTGTAGAAGAAGATGATGAATATGTGCCTCCTCAAGCAGAATCTAAAGAGGTTCCAGAGGAGGGATCAGTACACTCCATCAAGTAAGTAGTAGGTTTATATTCACCCCTCAAGCAGAATCTAAAGAGGTACCAGAGGAGGGATCAGTACACTCCATCAAGTAAGTAGTAGGTTTATTAACACCCCCTCAAGCAGAATCTAGAGGTTCCTGAGGAGTGATCAGTACACTCCATTAAGTAAGTAGTAGGTTTATTTACACCCCTCAAGCAGAATCTAAAGAGGTTCCCAAGGAGGGATCAGTACACTCCATTAGGTACGTAGTATGTGCCCCCTCAAGCAGAATCTAAAGAGGTTCCAGAGGAGGGATCAGTACACTCCATCAAGTAAGTACTATTCTTTATATTCGCTCCTCACATTCCCTAAAACCACAATTTTAAGTGAAAGAGGGTTGATCATCTTGTATTGTAAATTTTATTTTTCATATATAGCTTACTCAAGTACAACCTGTCTTGTATGTATCTTAATACCTGACCTAGTTTAATGGAAAACATGGAAAACATGGATCAAAACTACAATAAACTATTTAAAATTAATTGTCTCTCTTTCATTTGGTCACATATTTGAAGATTTGAAGACATCAATTTAACAAAATTTCGATATACATTTATTGCACGTCTTATAGGAAGGGTAAATGTTGTTCACTGATTTCATTGTATTATCATAATAAAATATCTATTTATAGATGTAAGCTGTTTTATCAGAAAGATGGAGCTTGGACAGAGAGAGGTGTAGGATTTTTACATCTGAAGATAATTGATGAAAAGTTACAACTTGTAGTTCGAGCTGATACTACCCTAGGTAAGACATTTATTCTTCTGTAGCATTGATTGTTGATGAGATGTATTGTGGAAGCAATTTTCAGATATGCCAAGCAATCATTGTCTGTTTGATGATTATTTTTTTTAGGTCATGTTTAATAATGAGTGGTTGAATACTTGTCACAGTCTTGTGCAACTCTTTTTTTCAGTCACCATTTCCAATCCAACAAAAGTTATTTATCATTGTTATTTATAGTTTTTTGTTTGTCTCATTTTTTTTCTTCCTCAGATTCTGAAAAAAGCCATTTATTGTGTCACATTCATTACAACCAAAAGTCAGATTTTCTAAGCTAATTGGATATTAAAAAAATCATATTGCTATCACATTTATTTTTCCAGGCAACATAATCTTGAACATTATACTGTCTCCATCTATACCACTGAAAAGACAAGGCAAAAACAATGTGAGCATGATATGTGTACCCAATCCTCCTGTGGACAAAAAAGCTGATCCTTCCAAACCTGTTCCTATGATGATACGAGTAAAAACTTTGGAGGACGCAGATCAACTACTAGAAAAAATGGAAGAATTGAGAAAGAAAGATTGATGAAGAAATTGTACTTAGTTTATTTTGGATATTTTTCTGCCAATATGTAATGTACAATTGTAGCAATTTTACGTATGATTTTGTAATTTCATTGCCATCAATAAGGGTATATGTGTTCATCCTAAAGTTCATAAACTAAGACAATAAACAAGTTTTTCTGTTAATGTGTAATGTACAGTTGTAGCAATTTTTAATATGATTACATTATTTCATTGTCATTAACAAGGGTGTTTGTTTTCATCTTTTATTTCATAAACTAGGACAGTAAACAAGATTTTCACTGCATGTGAAAGAAAGTGTTTTCAGGTTGTATAAATATGTGTCTCTCATCTTTATTTTGAAATTTTAAAATGTTTTCTGGTTATAAGTACTGAGTATCAGTTTGTGTATGAATTGGCTATATTTGGATTTATATTTGTCAAACATGAAAATGGACAAAATACTTATATTGTATAGAAAGGCCAGTATTTTCCCCTCAAATTGCAAATAACAGGCTGGTACACAGGTTATTTTAGAATTGCATTTTTTTGTTGTTGTTGAATTATAACATGACATCCATATCAAATCATTTCAGACAGCATCTGACAGTCAAGCCATATAGCATCTTATTTCTATGATACTTAAAGGACAAACTTAAATCTGTTTTTTTGTAATCAAAAACATGTTTTATAGTGGCAAAGACTAAATTGGCTGAATTTTATAATACAATTTATGAATTCCAAGATATCCAGTGTTTTATATGAACTTATTCTATTAATTTTTTTCCATACAACTATGAATTTACTTTAGGAACCATTGAAAAGTATCTGTTACATTACTTTGAAAGTTTGACTGAATATAACTAAATCTAAAAAAAAAAACAAAATGCACATAAACAAATTTTGATTTAGAGACAAATGCTGTTCTAGCCTTGTTTCAAAATCACATAACAACTGCATGGTTAGTTTTATTTCATTTATATTTCATGATGTAGTAAAAGTGCTGAAATCATTCATACAGCAATGCTGTCAAATCCTTAAACTTTGTAGGCCATGTAAAACGTATTGTGAACATTTACTTAATTTTCTAAAAACAATGAGGAAGGATGTAATTTACTTTGTGTATTCATCATGCATGATTTTTATATAACAAACTCCTAATTTTAATTGATACCCAAACATGAAATGTGCATTTTTTCTTTTTCATACAAAGCAGACCTCAATAGTATTTTAATGTTATGCATCAATAGCATCATAATTCCTGTAAGGCTTATCAACACATTTCGTGACAATTGATTCAAGCCCATTGAGAATATCTAAATGAAAATTTTCAAGATATACCAGTACAGATTTCTGCTTAAAAAGATGTGTAAAGAAAGATGCTATTCAAAATTTTCTAAATTAAAACTCTTTTCAAGGTACACAGATCTATGCTAAAAAGATGTAGATATAAGAAAAATGCTGTTTCTTTCAGCAGCAATAAATCTGAAGTATTTGTAAGTCTTTCACTGGAAATGAATACAATAATTTAGAAAACAACATCCTATTGATCAAATTTATTTTAGAACCAAAAATGTATTTTCAATGACATTCTGCAAATTTCCTAACATCCCAAGTTATAACATATTCTTGATTAAAAATCATACTTTTTTTTTAATTAAGTATGTAATATCAATGAATAAAGCCAACAGAATAATGCAATACATCAGGTACATAGAATCCCAGCTACATTTATTACACAGAGTCAAGATTTGTGAGATGTTTATCATTTAGTAGATAATGAATGTTGTAAAATTGAAATGAGTGAAGGGTAAAAGAATTGGAAAAAGACGATATGTTTGAAAGATCTGTTAAAATTATTGCTCTGTGTTTTATGAAGTTTTTGAGCGTTAAAGATTGTTACATCATGTAAGTGCTTATTATCATTTAAAAAGTGCTTTGTTATATATATTTTTCAATAAAAGTCTTCGATTTGTTTGTAGTATTCGATTTGTTTGTAGTATTGATAAATATGCAGAAGCATCTCTTTCTCTTATCAGAGTTTAGACCAATGCATAAATGCAGTACGTATGTTATTTATATATACAAAAGTTGCATCATCAGAGCTTAGGCAAGTTTTAAAGTTGTCATGATGGTATTGTTCTGTTGAACATTTGAAAATGGATTAAGAAATTCAATTTCCCTCAAAGTAAATTATGTCTGGAAAAGTTCAAAAGAGGGAATTTCTCATCATACAATATATACACCTGGAAAAAATATTGCAACACTTCCATTGAAAACAATGTAAAATGACATGATTGTAGAATGTGTATGATTTGGGTTCTACCAAATACTTTTGATCTGGTTATGTTTTAAAATTGAATTCATGGTATAGACTTACTTTTCACCCTGTTTAATGTTCATGGTTATGACAAAACAGCTGCACTGAAATAGTTTTTCACGCTTTTCACAAAAAATAAAAATTTTGCAGGACTAATTTTTTCCCAAACATTGGGTCTGCAATAAATACAGACTTTTATGCATTAAACTCATTCAGAACTTTTTGAATGTCAATTAATAACACAAATTCAATTTTAAACCATAAACAGATCAAAAGTATTTGGTAAAAAACAAATTATACACATTCTACAATCATGTCATTTCACATTGTTTTCAATAGAAGTGTTGCAATACTTTTTTTCCAGGTGTATACAAATAAAACCATGAATTGATTCCTATTGAGGCAACTATCCACAAGGGACCACATGACCATGATAGAAACAATAGGTTGTTATGTAGCCTTGAACAATGAGGAAAACGGTTTAACCTGCACTGCATAGTAATGCAAAAGGCCAAAAGTGACAAATTTAAACAGTCCGGCCTAGAAAAGCAATGGCCTGATTGATGTAAAAAAACAAATATGAGCTACTGTTTTGGAACAGGCATATACAAAATGTTCCTGGGTTCAACATGTTTTCTTACCCCAATTATAGAACAGTGTTGTTACAGCTCAACATAAGATCAAACTGTAAAAATCAGTTTAAATTGACTACACTCATTAGATCGACACAAAGCTAAATAAAAAAAAATAAAAACATTCAAAAGACTAAAGACACACAATGATCTGAGTTGACTCGCAGCTTCTGAAAGCTCGTTCAAAGCCAAAAATTACTAATTAAAAAGTCATCCATCCAAAACAACACTTTCTAAATATGCTAATTGACTCCTTTTAAACCTCATTTTGGTGGTGTACGTTTATGTGTATACTTATATATTTTCTTCCCAACTGGTTTCTGAGCATTCTGGAATACTGTTTATCATGTGTGCCAGGTGCTATCAACTTTCTCATTGAGTTTCATATGAAATCAGGAACAAAGTCCCAACAGTTCTTGTTATTCAGCATTTACAACTGTAAAATCAAGTAAAGGTTGCGTCTCTGAAAGCCCTCTAATGAATCCTGTATTTTTCAATTGCAGAATTTGATAGTAATGGTACCATGTAGTATCATGCCTAGAAAATTATTTGATACTGGAACAGTAACCATACTGGTACTGGCTGTACTAATTTACTTTTGACTGTTTCTTAGATTAAGGATCAGAACCCAACTATTCTTGACAGTTGCTTTCATCTTATTAATGTGATCTCCTCTATGTAGTTCTTGGTGTCTGTTCCATTGTATTTACCACCGGAACTCTTTCTAGATTAGTCTTGAAGTTGGTATTAACATTAATTATGTTATTAAACTTTGCAATGTCGTAGGTGGTACATATTTAGGCAAGTAAAGCTATTTGCTAGCCTCTTGTGCACTTTTTGATTTTTATGCCCCACGGTACGGGAGGAGCATTAAGTTTTACCCTTGTCTGTATGTAAGTACGTCCCAAAGTTGGTTTCCGTTCTGTTCTCTAACTTTAATTGCTTCAGCCAAATGTTATGAAACTCATACAAAATGCTTATTACCACAAAACACAGATCATGTTTGAATTGTGGTAGCGCCCCTTTTAACGTTCTACAGTTATGCCACTTCACAAATGAAAAAATGCTGATTTTTTTTTTGTTTCCCTTCTATAACTCTTGGTTTGTCTCAACCAAATTTTATCAAAACTTATACACAATGCTTATTGCCACAAACTACAGATCAAGGGTGATTTTTGGTGGTGTCACTTCAACCGTTCTAGAGTTATGCCCTTTTACAATTTTGTCCCCTTTATAACTTTATATGATATGCAAGTGGAGGTACCATCTGTGTCCCATGGACACATTCCCCATTTTTTTATTAATAAAAAAAAACATTGCTACTATCAGTTTTATTTGAATGAGGATAACATATTAGAAAAAGCTACCAGTATGTGTTAACAAACAACCAGGATAGCTGAAACCAAAGGCTTTCCCACATTATAGTATTTGTTAGACAGAATAGGTGGCGTCAGAGGTAATGCTTCAACGTTTATACAGGATAGGTGGCGTCAGAAGCAATACCACATCGGTTATACAGGATAGGTGGCGTCAGAGGCAATACCACATTGGTTATTCTTATTTCTTCTCATTAGTATGTAACCTTGCATTCCCCAGTTTACACCTAAAACATACAAGATTATACTCAGTTTCACTATTTTGCTGCTTTACATCACTGCTGTGTTTTGATTTTTTAAAAGAGAATGACAATTGAAATAAAATTCAGGGCCTTTTTCTTAAAAAAAATTAGTGTTGATATGATATTTTTGATGATATTGTAAATTTTACCGGAATAGCGTGAGACACCAGTTACATGAAATAATTTGATAAGATTCTTTATTGTAAATAGTCAGAATATGACGAATATACAAATATCGACACCCGTTTGATGCACTTGCTTATAAATATGAGCCTCTGGAAAGGGGAACCTACATTTATTTAGTTCTCTGTTATCTATTTGCAGACCTTCTTTTCTCTATTTGTTTCTTATCCCATTTAATTTTGTATTCATGGACCAACATTCTGTAATCTGTAAGCCTTATTCAGGCCTACAAAAAACATACCCCAGCTATTTTTGACGATCCAATAATCTTTTCCACCTTCAGAACCATATCCGACGATCTGAACCGCGTGATCAAGTTTTGTTGAACTGCACTTTGGTTCATCGTAGACCCCAGATCGATACAACTGAAATGACTGATGACTAGCATCAATAACTGCCATTACTGGAAAGTGTAACACGGCTATCTGTAATTGGTCTTCGTTTCCTTCTGCAACAGCCATTGTGCCCATATTCTGAAATCGAAAAAAATATAGAAAAGTTATGTAAAGAAGTTCCAAGACAAACTTTATATTTTTTAACTAAGTAAATTTATAAAGTTTTTATTTTAGAATTAGCAAACATCTATGATATTTATTGATGTCTTAACATTGTAGTAAAACGTGGCATGCAATGAAAGAAATTCTTGTCTCTTATTTATACTAATTTTTTAAAAATGCAAAACTTATGAATTGTTTGAACTATTGAATACTAGTATACATGATAGGGATTAACATACCCGTACAACGGACGTACAGCTTGTGTTTCTGCACTGTCCAGCTGAACCATGCGTTGGATAATCTGCCATTGAACACAGACCACCTATATTATGTATACAGTTAAACACTGGTGTCACCAACTCAGACCCATGTATACAGCAGTCCACTACTTCTTGCAAGCTTAATGGAATCGAACGTCTATTTTTTATAAATTCATAGCTTTCCATAATTTCTGTGTTAAAAAAGGAAAAACAGTTCAATTCTTCGGCATGTTTAGTACAATTGGTGAATTATATCGTATCAATTGCACACAGACTATTGTTACATTAGTGCATAATTTTTTTCAGGTTTCATAATGACATTTTTATTCTATATCCATATCACTGTGTGCTACTTAAAATCTAGTGCATTTTAAATTTGATTTGATTTGATTTGACATTTTTAAAAACAAGTGAAAAAGTGTCAAGTACAATTAAATAGGGGTAAATATAGATGGAATGCATCTTTAAAACATTTTAAATCTAAATCTCCAGCTCCCCTGAATATAAATACTTTGTCTGAGCTTTTCGAAATAAATAAAAAAGTAGGATAAGAAAAAAATACTCCTTGTTTAAAGACATCTTACATAATACATCTAATAAACGCAAAATCACACAACTTGATTTAAAGAAAAATCCCCAAAACAACTCTACACTTAAGAGAGAACCAAAACATTTTTTTTAAATGCACTAGATTTTAAGTAACACACAGTGATACATCTTCGCTAGCCAAGAGTTACGATCCACTCCCGTTCTCTTCACCCTTGGCAGATTGAGCTAACATTTGTGATATCAATGTTGCGCCATCTATCGGAAGATTAAAGTCACGCCCATTCCGAATACATTATTCTTGACCAATGGTAGCACTTGAACTCTTCAATTCGGAGGTAAAAACACGGTAGCGTCTAGATTCTACACACTTGGTAAAGCCGGAAACGAAAATATACGTCAACATTCATGTATTTGTGCATGAAACATACACAGGAACTTCTATTAGTTGATTAATAACATTCAAGTTGTCACTAAATATAGTCGTATGTTTAGTGATATAAAGACTTCTTGTACAATAAACACGTGGCAATTGTTTACAAACACTTTCTACATCTACACGTGATCATGTTATAGACGCTTTTTGATTGGAGCGAGTTTCTACTGCAACCAATAAAAATCCTTACCTTGTGTCTCCGAAATTTCATCTCAATCGGCCAAGGGTGAAGAGAACGGGAGTGGATTGCTAGCGAAGATGACAGTGATATGGATATAGGATAAACATGTTAAGAAAGTGTAGAGTTGTTTTGGGATTTTTCTTCAAATCAAGTTGAAGATTTAGATTTTACAATGTTTTAATGATGCATTCCATCTATATTTACCCTTATTCAATTGTACTTAACACTTTTTCACTTGTTGATAAAAATGTCAAATCAAATCAAATCAAATCTAATTGAAAATGCACTAGATTTTAAATAGCACACAGTGATATGGATATAGAATATAGATAGTAGCGTAAAATTTTCAAGAATATCACCTATAGCTGCAATTGAAAGTACTTGTCCCAGCTGGCCTTGATTTTGCACAGGACCTATTGCACCTTTTGTTCTCCAATCAAAAGTAGACGGTAAAAAAGTCCAATTGTGTTCAATCTCTTCATACTCTCTTTCAGAATCAGTTTTAATATGCGGACGTTTTGGTGATTCCTATAATGATAAATCAAGTAATTATGACATATAAAAAAAAATATGTGGTGTGATTTCCAATGAGATAATTAGACTCATCATGCTGACACCAAATAATCCGACTGGCTTGGATATAGAATTAGTCGACAGTAGTTTAATGGTGATCAAATTAAAGCCTTTTTTTTTTCTCACGATGAGTGATAAGTTTTCGGAAATCTGTCGAAGAGAAAAAAATAAGGTAAAAAAACACTAACTAAAACTAAAGGAATCACATGAACTCTACATGGAAAAAGACCGGGTACGGAATAAGCGTCTCCTGCTATGTATGCATTACAGGAAATGCTAATCAACATTCAACACAACACATACCGTATAGTCAACTATCAAGGACCCTTATACGAGTAAACCAATGTGAAAAGATTAAAAGAAGAAAAAACAACAGTGCGACCTATGCCAAAATAACAAACGAAAACTTGAACATCATGACAGACAGCAACCACCGCCAACAACTGACACAAGCTAGTAACAAAAGAACGCCGGAACGCGTTTTTATACACAATAATGTGCAATCGTCATCACTGAAAATTAACAGGTACCAATCTTGAAGAAATTGAACTTATAAGCGAAGAATATGAAATACTAAGTACATCTTCTTTTTGACTTTGAGTTAAAAAAAAAGAGACTCGATCATTCACTTGCAATTTGATTTTTTTTCTCAATTAAAACTTCCTTTTTTAAAAACTTATTTTTAAATTTATGTAGCTTACCAATAGATTCAGTATAATTTTTGGAGTTTCAAAGCCCCCCTCCCGACACAGCTTAATTCAAATGTCACCAACAAGTTAATCATCACTATATCAATACCAATATGCGTTTTAATCATATATACTAGTAATTTCTTTTGAAGAACAAAATTTGCTGACACTCTTTTGTTAATAGTGTCCGGATTTTAGTTCTTTAGTTCTAAAGATGAAAATTAAAAATGCTATGTTGTCCCCCAACAAAGACAATTTATGAATATTACTATCAGAGGAAGTCGTTTTGGGGTTGTTGTTTCCTCTATGTACGGTTCACATTTTAAATACAATAACATAAAAACCCACCTGGTCAGCAAATTCGTTCATTGCCAATCTGAATTCTGACTGTACATCATTGTTGTGTGCATTAACATATTCCAGGTTCATCTCCCACACGGCACGCTTGTTAGCTTCATCTTCTGAATTACTGTAATATTTGTCAAAGTCAGTTTTCCACCGATTCCATTGACCATTCAGATCAACTACAGCAAAAGAAGCCGACACAAAGGTTGCCGTGAAAAATAAAATCAATTTCATTATAAACAAATTATTTAAAAATGTGACAATTTAATATTTAATATTTATATATCTTTATACGACAACATGTGATAGCATAAGTTATCATATGATAACAATGTGTTAAACACGTGTCACAAGTTGATACGGGACATTTGTTTAAAACTAATCAAAACCCTTGATTTTCTCCCCTTTCCTATTTATAGTGAATTTATAATAACATGTAGCTCAAAATTTTCTGATTTGTTTTGCCTTATTTATGTTTTATTCAATCTGTAAATTCTTTAAAAATATTCTTTTCCACGTTTCCCGTTCAAGTTTGTGGAAGCTCTTTTGGTATGAGCTACGTATAACCGACCAACATAAGTGCGTCTACGTGATCTACGTAACACACTTGTATTTCTTTATACACATGTCCTATGATTTGAATAGAAGTACATTGGCATCATCTTGACAAAACCGTAGGCACTTTTACATTGGAATTATCACAAACTCAATAGCTGATATCTGTAACTATCGGTTTTGCCAGGGTTAAATAAAGGCAACAGAAGTATATCGGTGTTCATAAGTCATAAACCAATTGAGAGAAAACAAATCTTAGCCACAAACCAAAACTGAGGGAAACACATCAACTATAAGAGGATGAGTTTCACTTTTTACTTATTTATGGTATTTTTATACGACCGCAAAATTTTTTTGCGTCGTATAATGCTATCATATCGTCGTCGTCGTCCGAAGACGCATTTAGTCTCTGGACAATAACTTTAGTTTTAGTGAATGGATCTCTATAAACTTTTACCAGAAGGTTCAATACCACTAAAGGAAGGTTGGGATTGATTTTCGGGGGTTATGATCCCAATGGTTAAGTAATTAGGGGTCAAAAAGGGAGCCCCAAATTAGCATTTTTGCAGTTTTTAAACAATAACTTGTGTTTAAGTGTATAAATATCTCTGAAATTATTCAACACGTTTCCATACCATGAAGGGATGGTTAGTATTGACTTTGGGGGGTTATGGCTCAAAATGTTTTTGGAATTAGGGGCAAAAAAGGGGGAAAACTATTTTTTTTGGTCAATGGACAATTAAGACAATTTAAAAGCAGTGCAAGGGAGGTAATTCCAAAACATTTAACATACAATGTTGGGTATGTTCAGATATACCTCCCTTAGACTTCTTATAAATTATGTAAAAAGGAATTTCAGGTTTTGGACTAATTGCTAAAAAAGAGGGTGGGGTTGGGGATTGGGAGGGGGGGGGGTGGTAGTAGTTTCATTTTTTCCCCGAAAGTTTGAAGAAGAAATCTTTAATTGCACAATATTACGCAATAGATTTGTAAGAAATTGACATTTCTTTTGTGTCAGAAACTCATATTATGTAAAAAATTTGATCACAATCCAAATTCAGAGCTGTATCAAGCTTGAGTGTTGTTTCCATACTTGCCCCAATTGTTCAGGGTATAACATATCCGGTCGTATAAAGCTGCCCCCTGTGGAGCACCTGGTTTATTAGAAAGAACATAGAAATGTTTAAAAATCGTCAATTAACAGTAATAATGTTTTAGATATATATTTTGATATTTCCAATTTGCAAGATAGGAAATATAACTATAACAATTACAAGGTGTCATGTGAGGGTTTAAATGATAACATAAAATTAGGTAATTTCTCTTTTGTTTACATGGTCTGGATATCTATTTAATTTCACAAGAAAAATGTGAAAATGCTAAGTAATTACCCACAGAAGAAGTCATTTTGGGGTTTTGGTGTAAAAGAGGGACGAAAGATACCAGAGGGACAGTCAAACTCATAGATTGAAAATAAGGTGACAACGCCATGGCTAAAAATAAAAAGACAATCAGACAAACAATAGTACAGAAGACACAACATTATGTAATTGTCATTAAAGTACACACTTGTATTTCTTTTTCCAAATGTCCTTTACTTTGAACGATGTTTTTACATTGGAATCTTCTTCTAAAGGATTTTCTGCACTTTAACAATGGAATTTCTATACTGATATCTCTTGACCCCTTTAAATGCAAATACCGTGATTTATCCCAATTCAATTTAGGTAGATTTTTCTTTTACAATTTTCTATGGTACTGTGGGAAGATATTCAAAGTTAAACAGGATACATTGAACCAGCATTTTTACTACGGCATACAATTGTGTTCATATAGAAGCTTTTGTCATGCACTTGTCCAATTAACTGTTTGTCGACAGGGTGAGACGTTTTCTTCCATGCAAGCTCATTACAGCTTTTATCTAGGCAAACAATGTCCAGGTAGGTCAGCATTACATGAATGTGTTTAAGATATATTCAACAAGTCAGGGATCTATATTCTGCCATTAATGGCCAAATAAGGAAATTGTTGCATTTTCAATTTGTATCGTTCAAAAACAAATTATTATCCACACTTCATCACCACCTTCAGCATAGCATAAAAGTTTGTAGACATCTCAACCCAGTAAATGTCGGCTATATAAAGTCAGCAGCTTGGTTATGTTTCAGCTTAATCACTATACAAAGTAAGATACATTGGAATTTAAGTTAGATAGCTAGTTTATTTAAACATATTGATATGAGCGTCACTGATGAGTCTTATGTAGACGAAACTCGCGTCTGGCGTACTAAATTATAATCCTGGTACCTTTGATAACTATTATTAAGGTAATTGTTTTTATGCATATAAATAAAGGCAACATAAGTATATCGGTGTTCTTAAGTCATAAATCAATTGAGAGAAAACAAATCCGGGTAACAAAATAAAATCGAGGGAAACACCAGTGGCGTAGCTGGCTCATTTTTACGTGTACGCCTGAGCCTTGGCGAGGGGTCTGAGGGGGTGCCAACCGCTCAATGTCAAAGCACTTGCTGGTAGTGGTTTCGAGGGGACGAAGTCCCCGAAAGCTATCGAGTTATCGAGAATGAGATCTACCATTCCTGTCAGTAAAAAATCATTAAGAGCACCATACTTTTGAATCTAATTGGTTTATTTTTTATGTTTAATTTTGAAATATGTTTAACTTATTCATCGTGTTAAACTGGAAGCTAGTGATCGACTCATTGGTTTTAGAGAAAGCGTCCAAACCAATATTACTTTCAAGTATGTTTAAAGGGAGCCGTGAGTGAGCATACAATCGACAAAAGCACCTTTTAATGGACATGAAAATTTATTTCTAACAGGTGCAATATAAAAATTCCCTGGAACACCTATGATTTCTTCCCACAAAAAGTGAATCAATTTATCAGTCCCTAAAATTGTTTAAAAAAAAAATAATAAAATTCTCTTTTTATATTTTTTTTTTTTGAGCTAGAATATTAAAGTGTGCCAATATTTCATGACAATCTTGAAGTTTTATAAATTGATCGTGAAAAAAAACCAATTAATTGCGTAAAGAAAGTCGTAAAATTTCACGGAGAGCCTTTCAAAACACTTTATCCATTCGAAATCTTAATATTGATGCCGCCGACGACGCTTGGACTCGCTTTTAAGACATAAATCACAGGCTCGACAAAAAATGCAAACTGCATATCGAATCTCAGCAGATAATGAATTGCATTAAATATAAGAAAAGTACGCAGAATTCAAAGTAGATTCAGACTTTTACAGAAAATTGGAAGAAATCTATAATAGGATCTAGTTGATTAAAGTAAATTGAGTCCCTTTTTATTCACAATTACAATCCACTGCAGAAAGAATCACACGGCTGATGTGCTTTTAACCAGATTTTCTTATTCTATTTATTTTTTTTTTATTTTCAAAATTCAAGTGTACGCCCGGGCGTTTTGACGTAAACGTAGCTACGCGCATGAACACATTAACTATAACAGGCAAACAAAGGAACAACAGGTGAAGAACACTGTAGTGCGACAAAAACAAACGCAAACAATATAGAAACGAACTATTTGATACATATAACTTTTATTAAGTCGTACACGGCCATATTTGCCATTACGTTATCATAATCTTGTTAGACCCTTGTAATCTTAGTCTTAGATTATTTTTGTAAAGAAACGGTCTTCAATCATTTTTAAACACGATTGATCCACAGGTGTTTTTAGAATATTCCTGTTTTTTTCTATAATAAAAATGATAAAAATGCGTGTGTTTATTTAATTTTTAGTAAATATTCTGTAATATCGCTTATCAAATGGGTTCTTGCTCTTTCTCATACGATATAAAAATAAAATAAATATATGAATTTTGACCCTTTTCTTAATAAAGTATGAACAAAAACTATAACACATAGGATTGGAAACAGCTCGCCCAGACGAGTTTATCAAAGTTTTATTTAGTCTAACAAAATACAAATGTCATAAATCCTTTTGCAAACACATCAAAGCCTCTGCAGCATACATTGTCTTTAAATCATATCTACAACAGCAACAAACACTAGAACTCTTCCATAACATAAAACATATGTTCTTTCTAATAAACCAGGTGCTCCGCAGGGCACAGCTTTATACAACCGCAGATGTATACCCTGAACAAAAACAATAGATCAAAGGAAAATATCACCAAACAATCATGAAAATGCATGAGACTTGATAAAATGTAAGCCTTCCAACCTATGCATTCTTTTCTTCTCAATTTGCTGTAACCTCACCATATGTCTTATAATATTATTATGTATGTCAATGTGTTTCTGTGTACCACATAGGTTATTCAGAATAAATAAATATATATATATATTATTAATCGAATATTTTTAAGGATTTGTGATTCGTTATAACTTGATCACATGAACATTTGTATTTACTCAGTTTGCACGCCAATACTGTTGTGTTTAGTTTTCGTAGGTCAAAAACAGCATATTGCACAGGCACACATGCATACAGCATGTTACTAAAAATACATTCTAGAAATCCCCATATTTACATTGTTCATGCAATAGTTGTTGATTAATGATAGAACAATTGTAGCCTTTGGTTGAGGTCAATACGATGTTATATCGACCTAGAGAAGCATATCGACCTCGGACTTCTTCCTCAGTCCATATGCTTCTCTTAGGTCGATATAACCTCGTATCGACCTCATACAAAGGCTATAATTGTATAATATATATGTTAAAGGCATTTTTCTAAGTTTAGGCATTTGTAAAATGACTTAATTTTCAGGCAATTTATAAAATGCCTAATCTTGACAGACATTTTACAAAATGACTAAAAAAACCTAGTCATTTTGTAAAATGACTAAAATTTATAAACAAAATTCAACAAACTGCCTGTTCAGTTTCAGGCAATTTGTAGAAGAAAGATATAATTGAGATACATGATATAAAATAAACAAAACTCAACATCTTGCAAAGAAAATAAGTTAAAGTTTTGTAGAATTAATTTATTCTCCAAAAGCCATCTGGGAATATTTGTATGTCATATGATATATTCTTTTTAGTGAAACAACATTAAGTATGTACATTGTAATCACTCTGTATTTCAGATACAGTAATAAATTTCTGATTATTTTGTCAAAATGTCAGAAGAACACATTGTTCTGTCAATAGAACAAAAATTACAAACATTTTTTTAGAAAATCTAGATTCAAACAGCAAAGTGAAACATATGAAGCAGATCTGGAGAAAAAGAAGTGTTTTATTTGACTGATTGCTGTTTGTTTGCTTTCAGTCACAAATATGTCCTGCATTTTTAAGACGTGAACAATTTGGTTATAATTCGTATGGGTTAGTTCTGCAGTGGATTGACCTGGCTAACATACAGGAATTTTGACGGCCGCTTGTAATTGAAATGAAGGTATTTTGGATATAGACAAAAATTATCAACAAGCAGAAATTCTGAATGGCCATAGATTTCTTAAAGTACAGAGAGCTCATATAAGGCCGTTTTTGTTGTGATGCAACGATATGAGTATCACAATCGTCACTGCTTAAAATAAATGCCTGAGTCTTTGCAGTCTGATGAAGTAATGAGACAGTACAGTTGACTGTTGTTAAAATTTTGAAAAATCGACAAAAAAAGACAAACAGTGCTTTAACAGGATAAGCGTCTCCTCCTAAAGATGAACCACCCGGCATGGGAAGATCTGCTTCAGTATTTTATCAGTAAAGGTGACGAAAGTGATGAAAGTTAAATGTGTCATGATCCTGGTTTCCAGATTTTAAGCCAAACAATGTATTTGCCAAAAAATCCGGACAAATATTGTGTAACACTTCTGTCGTAAAAAAAATTTGTGAAATAGTAAATAATTGTCGAGTTCTGTTCTTGTGTGGGTTTTGAATAATTCAATAAAATTTATTCTTGATTATTTAAAATGTTAAAGTTTTTAATTCAGTAATTATCATAAAAAAAATTTGATCAGGTTTTCAGAGCTTTCAATTTTGTACATTTAATTCATTCTATATAATAATTTCAGGCACTTTGTAAAATGCCTTTCAATTTTTCCAGGCATTTTGTAAAATACCTAGAAAATTTAGTCATTATGTAAAATGACTGAATTAATCTTGCACGCATTTTACAAAATGGCTAAATTCAGAAAATGCCTGTAACATATATAGAGGGCAATGCCGTTATGGATTTATGAATTGCGTGCTTGTAGACATTATACATCCCTTCAATGTAACACTTTATGCATATAATATCTGATTCATAATAATATATATTGACAAATAATGCCAGATAATATGTATATATATATATATATATATATATGTTTGGTCATATATAGAAATAAATAATACGACAGAGTTTTCTCCCCTAATATTGACTCAATTAAGAAAAAAAGATTTTTTTCTGTAAGAGGATAATGGTTGTTCCTAATCCAACAATGAATCAAATTAGAATGCAATATCATATATAACTTTTAAATGATAATTATAGATCTTTATTCGAAAAGGAATTATTTAAAGGTTATTGACAACTATAATACTTAAATATGAATTTATTAAATGTGTCTCATCAATCATTCTTTCTAAGACAACAGCGGTCTCGAGCGTACCTGATGAAGGTAAAATTATGTTTTGTCACTTACACAAATCAGACAGATCTGTGTTAAAAATTTACACTCTGAAATTTACTTCTATTTCCTAAGAAAATGCGTGCACCAAGTCAGAAATATCACAAATGTCATCATTTCGTTTGATGTGTTTAGGCTTTTGATTTATTTTGCAATTGGATTAGGGACTTTCCGTTTTGAATTTTGTCCGGAGTTCAGTATCTTTGTGATTTTATTTTTCTTATTACTAGGCAAAATCAAATTGTCGTCTATGCTTCCTTACTGCTAATAAGTCCTATGTTGTGTAACGTTACTCTCAATAATATACTTAATGACTGTGTAGTTTAGCTATTTCTCTATTTCTCTATTCCTCTACTTGATTTTCTTCTATAAAATATGAAACTTTAAAAGAATTAAACCAACTAATAAATATTATTATAACAAATTATATTAAAGAATTTTTCGAAAAACTAAGGATTTTCTTATCCCAGGCATAGATAACCTTAGCCGTATTTGGCACAACTTTTTTGGAATTTTGGATCCTCAATGCTCTTCAACCTTGTATTTCCTTTGGCTTTACATCTATTTTGATATGAGCGTCACTGATGAGTCTTATGTAGACGAAACGTGCGTCTGGCGTACTAAATTATAATCCTGGTACTTTTGATAACTGTTGTATGTTGTGATATTTTATATGATTATATATATTCTGTGATATAATCTTAGGTGAATTTTAATTTTATCTTCATTTATATGTTTATGTGTTATGAATGACGATGTTTTGTGTATTGTTGTCATTATGTCCTGCCAGGTGACATGAACTGAAAAATATGGAATTTTAACTTTATACTTTTGTTCACGCCAAATTTTTTTAAAACACTGTTACTATTTCTTGTTGAAGTAAGATAATCGTTAACTAAACAAAATAATAAAATCATTGGATCTCATATTTTTATTTCATATGATTTTCAAAATGATAACTAATTCTAGTAAAAGGTTGACATGTGTCTAAGTGCAGTAACCCATACCTTATTTAGGTATATATTTAATTTACATCCAAACTTAAAATTTATTTTTTCTTTAATGGTTATTTTTGTCGTTTTCATTTCTGTTGTTCGTCAGCATTGAAAGTGATGCATAACAAATATTAGCAAAATAACCGACATACATGGCTGCCAAATAAACAATAACTGTTATATTCCAATCTAATGATTTGAATAAAAACGGGGGGAAAGAATTTTCATGTGTTAATTTAAACAAAGACGTGCCATCTGAGTCACTATTACTTAAAGACATGTAGACAATTTCTATTATATCTTTCTCACATAATTTTACTTGTTCAGTCCATTACGTTTCGCTCTTTTTTCCAAAAAAATCGCCAGAATTCAATTACACGTTTGCGTTTTCGTTATTAACACTATCAATTTGTGAATTTCGAGATTTACACGGTTGATCAATAAGATAGATGCGATTGCTTGTGTCAGAACGGTTTGTATTCAAATCACTTATATCTTTTGAATTTTTATACACATAATCCCATGGTAGATGCATCATGGCACTGTTTATACAGAATTCTTAATTATCGAAAACTTTTCTAGAAAGTGAATTTGCATTTCCATGCTTCGAGACTGATCTGTACACAATCTTAAAATCAATACTGCAAAGTTGTTGCAGCCGTTAGGGTCTTTAAATTTGTAAAGATAATTAGGTGAACTGTAATCCACTCTCGAAACGACGATCAACTAAGTTTATTTTTAAAATATGTAATAAAGTAAACTACAGATTACAGTTTTATTTGTGTTACACACTATTCTGTTGAACTTTACTTAAAGTTCTGCATGCGTATTCAATCACCTTATTTGTCTTTCTTGAACTTGAGACAAAACTGCTCCGATCCCAAATGACTGACATCTTTAGTCAATGTAAACTCTTTTCCAAATATTTTTAAACGTGCTGCAAGTACAGAAAAAGTTAAAAGCATTTCTTTAGTAAACGGAAAGTTTTTAATATAAACACTTTTCAATTTGCATGAGTTTTAACTGGAATAAGTCATAAAGAACTTGATAATCTATGAAAAATCCTTTATTATTCTTCATTAAAAAGACTTTCTGCAAATTAACCATATATTTACCGCTGTTTTACTAAACACTATATATCATCTAAGTACAAAAAATTAGAACATGCCACTGCAATTCTCGAATTGCTGTCTCAATTATTATTTGAAACGTAGCTCCTCTGTTACATAATCCACATCTGGCTGCAGAAAAGGCAATCTTATCTGTAGCTGCTAGATTCATTAGGCATATCATGATAAGCCATACTCAGGATCAAAATAGCTCCACTCAGTGCGTCATCTATTCTAGGTATCGGATACACTTCTTTGATCGTCTTATCGTTAAATGTCCTGTAATCAACACATAGCCGCCACGAATGATCTTTATTTTTTACGTCAGGCACAAAAACTAAGGCTGACGTTAAGGGTATATTGCACTTGTCAATAAGTTTCTCATCCCCCAACTTCTTAAATTCATCCTCAATCTCTTGACATTTATAAAGAAGATACTTTTGCTGGAATATCGTCTTTCTGTTTGATACTATGTTTACTTATTGTTGCTTTTCCTGGCGCTCTTGTCGGATTATGGAATGTGCATTTATTCTTTGGAAGAACTTTTTTGAACATGTTCCTCAAATACTGTGGAATATATTTAGTGAATTCTTGTCATTCTAAACGTCATGATGTCCAAATAACGGTAGTTTAATATAAAAAAAAATCAATGTAATTCACAATTTTCTGAGCTGGAACGATCAATTTAATATGTGTTCAGTTCAGTTCAGTAGTCTCGAAAGAATCAGCGAACGAGAAACACTTCCAATCCATACTTTCGTCAGTTTACTAATTGGGCACACAATCTAACATACTTCTTTTAAAATGTTTTTCATTATATTTTTTCCTAGTGAGAAAATTACAATTAGTACAAAATTTGATTTAAATTCACTTATAACTTTACAATATGGATTTTGTTGTAAAACAACATTTATACAGACTATATAATTTGTATTCAATTATCACACAATAACCATTATTTACAAAATACAAGAATAGTTCTGTATCATTTGTTTGAAAAAAGTAAAATCACAAAAATACTAAACTCAGAGGAAAATCTAATCGGAAATTCCATAATCACATGACAAAATCAAATGACAAAATACATCAAAAAAGAATTGACAAGAACTGACATATTCCTGGTAAGTCTTGTTTGGACGAGGCACGTTTTTGACGTAATGAATATAAACCTAATGCCTTTTGTTATCTATTATTCATGTGTTTCTTTGCCAAATACGTTTTGCTATTTATTTGTATTGTAGTCCTGTATTATTATGTTGTCATTTTAATTTATTTAACAATGCCATCAAAGTGCAAGGTTTGGCATGCCATACAACCAGGTTCAACCCACCATTTTTTTCTTTAAAAATGTCCTGTACCAAGTCAGGAAAATGGCCATTGTTATATCATAGTTTGTTTCTGTGTGTGTAACATTTTTACGTTGTGTTTCCGTTGTGTCGTTTGTTTTCTCCTATTTTTGAGTGTGAATTTACATTACTATAAGACGTGTCACGGTACTTTTCTATCCCAAATTCATATATTTGGTTTTGATGTTATATTGGTTATTCTCATCGGATTTTGTCTAATGCTTAGTCCGTTGCTGTGTGTGTTACATTTTAATGTTGTGTCGTTGTTTTCCTCTGATATTTAATGCGTTTCCCTCAGTTTGAGTTTATTACCCCGATTTTGTTTTTTGTCCATAGATTTATGAGTTTTGAACAGCGGTATACTACTTTTGCCTTTATTTGGTACAGATAATTTAAAATGTAGAAAAATGGTGCATTAAACCTGGTTTTAAACCTGGTTTTTAAGTATGTTCTCTTATTGAATTACATATGGCATCGAGAATTGTACAAAATGCTCCCACTTGGCATTTACATAAAAAACATTGTTAACCACCAATGTTTAAAAACTTTTTAACTGCTTCACGTAGAGAAAGTTGAACCCCAGAAACCAAAGCTGCGAATACAAATGTGTCTTTAACAGATAAATCTAATTTCTTGATATAATATCCTGTTAACAATTCCTACAGCTATATTCCAATGCGGTACCCACATTCTAATAGTTACACATAAAATATTTCGTGGATCAGCTGGGGCAATATCATACTTAGGAATTGGTATAATGACATTATCGTTTTCATGGTTAGATATTCGGGTTGGAGCAGTTAACAAGACAGCGCACGGTTCCTGGCATGTATGATTGGCGTTTCAACGCCAGTGTAATTAAAATTGTCACTTGGGCCGATTTCTATTTCAATTACAATTTCTATTAGAATAATTACTGGGGCCAAAGTATATTGTACTATCAGAATTGTTATTCAATTCATTTTACATTATTACATCAGAATTATCACTGCATGGGGCCAATTTCTGTTGTACTATCACTATCGGAATTAATTGGCATGCATGCATGTATCATGTATATATTTTTTGTGTTTTGTAAATAATGTTTATTATGTTTTCATTGAACATGTTGAATAAAAATTCTATAGTAGCAATGCTTTTTGTATCATAAAATCCATACTATAAATTTCTGTACTACAAATTATAAGTGAATTGTGTATGTATTACAATTTGTAGAAAACCAAATATAATTTGTACGATTTTTTTTTGTACAAATTATGTTTTGTACAAAATGATAACGTGTACACAACATATATACACTTAAATGTTGTCCATTCGTGTTTTTTTGTGTGTTTTGTCATTTTATTTTGCCATGATTAATTTATGGACTTTCCGACTTGATTTTTCTCCGACTTCAGTATTTTTGTGAATTTACTATTCAAATGGGTTCCTTAATTATTTTATTATGATGAGAAACTTTTAGTTTAATTTGATTTATTAAAGAACTATTTTACTTTAGTGCTGTTTAAACACACTCTATTATCTCCCCTTAAAATATCAACATTTAGAAAAAAATATTCTATGGAAAACAAAAAGATAAATAAAGAATATTAGATTTAACAATGTATAGAAAACAAAATAACTAAATATATTTTGAATAAATTTTGTGCAATTTGTTACAGCAGTTAGTAAAATTAGCCATACAATTTCAACTTTTAGAGTCTCTTTTAAGCAACGAACTGCATAAAATAAAAAGAATTAAAATAGTTTATATCGGCCAGTTACTTTAAGCTAGTTATATTTATGAAAATTCGGAACATAAAAGATGTTCATTAATAATTAACTCAATGCACTACTTTGTCGAGCATTCCAACATACACTCTGAATAGGATAATTTTCAAAGATGATTGCACAAACGTCCTCACAAAACAGGACGCTCCACTCTATATACCAAAATCAAAATTAACAATCGCGAGACATACAACATTAAATTTTATTTCCCAATAAAATGATTATATCCCAAGCCCAGTAGTCAGCACTTCGGTGTTGACATGAATATCAAGTATATGATCATATTTATAATTTTATTGTTTGAAAAAGAATGAACTATTCGAAATACTAAGGATTTCCTTATACTAGGCGTAGTCGTATTTGGCACAACCTTTTAGAAATGTTTGGTCCTCAATGCTCTTCAACTATATACTTGGCTTCCTAACTATTTTGATACGAGCGTCAGTGATTAGTTTATGTAGACGAAACGCGCGTCTGGTGTTTACGCCTGGTAGCTTTTATAAGTTAACACAACGATTAATTAGAAACCAAACCAACTATATATAACTCTCAATCTCATGGCCGCAGCATACAAATGTAAATATAGGAGTTGTTTTGTATTTTATAAGTGATGGAAACGCATCATATCAAATATGCTACGTTCATTGAATTTTTGTCAAAGAAGAATCCAATTCTTTTATTTTTACGTAGACACATTCTATTATCATCGCTTGCAAGAAGGTTTGTATAGGCAGAAATACAAGTTTGTCTACATAAGAATTGTTTCTCATAATCCCCCACGCAAACCTCTAAAAAGAAGGAAGAAACGATTTTAAAACTGGGAAAAAAATGTTGGCATATGAACTATTTTTCAGATATAAAAGATAAACCTACAGATGGTTGAATTTTTCACATGTTAGTAGTGTTATATGCGTTGTATGACCCCATAGAGGTGGACGTCGGACAGGAGCGCTATATTTAGACCTGCGCGCGTACTCTGACGCTATATTTGGGCTTCAGCGCGGACATCGAAGTTGGACATTGGGATGCATACTTAAGAATATGACTCACACGAACGCCGTATTTGGGCACGTACGCTGACGCTATAATTGGGCTTAAACCCTGGACGCTATACCTGAATGTTGGACCTTCATTTGATTTTGCCATTTGATTAGGGATTTTCCGTTTTGAATTTTCATCGGAGTTCAGTATTTTTGAGATCTTACTTTTTATAATGTTTATTATAATGACAAAAAAGTACTTGGGGAGAGGATAATTTCTAATTGCCTTTGTCCTTTTTTCAAAAATCCTTTATTTTTTCGTTTTCTCTCAGTTTCAATTATTTTCGTGTTTTTCTGTATCATAAGAACATAAGTATACTACAAATAACTTGTATTTTCTATTTACTGTCAATTCAAAGTTTACTATCCACAGACGTCAGTGATATATTAATCTACATCATATATCAGTGATTCTGTGTCATTTTTCCCTATTTTTTTTAACACAACCTATATAAAAAGCATTAAAATCTACAATATGCATTATTATGAATTCAAACAAAAAAATATTTTTGAAGCCGTCTTTTAATATTGTTTCATATACTTATTTATCTATTTCAAAATAATGCATTCAATAATATTTTAGAAAATAATAAAAATTATTGTATTAATATTATTTCAAATTTACCATACCGCAGTTGTGTCGAAAATACTGTGACATGATCCATATATTGTAGAGAGACTATTAATATCACAATAAAACAAAGGAAGATTTTAAAGATTATCGCTTAGTTTGCACTTGAAAATATGATACTTATCAGGTGAATCCGTTGACGTCTGAAAATAAATATTGTACGAATAAAATGCAGGATAGTTTATAAAAATAATCATTAATTGTCTACTAACAACATGAAAACAAACTAACATAATTATGGATTTCAAATCAGGGAAAAAAATAATTCGAACTATTAGGAACAGAGACTGTGCGACCATTCCAAATAACGTTTGACATTTCAAGCAACGTATTCATGAGTTTTTATTCGAGAAATGAAATGATATTAGGATTATCACGTGGAGTTACTATTATATCAATTATATTGACAATCCGTTTAAAGTAAAAAGAAACTACCACTAAATATTTTGTAACCGAGGCTCAACAGACATTATGGAGGATAAAACTCAATTAAATCTGAGTTCTGTTGAAGAAACATTTAATAGGAAAGTAGAAGATCCTTTTGAACACAAACCACGGGAATACAAAAGACCGAAATCTTATGCAAGCACCAGCCACGCTTTTGATCCCTTTAAAAAGGTAGATTTGTTTGAGGAAACGCAACCAAAATATGATAGCAGTTCAGAAAATGAACGTAAAAATAAAACAAACATGCCTATACAGAAACAAAGGGAACCTAAATCAACAAACTCATCCATACAAGAACAAGAAGAAACAAAACCTCCTCCGAAGATGCCAGAGAAGCAACAGACACCCCTAGAAATGCAAGAACAATATGAAAAACCAAATGACATAGAAAACGATGAAGATGATGAGGATGATGACATGGAATTTCTGAAAAACTACAAACTATCATCCATGTTGCCAATTATTCAACCAAAATGGATACAACATCCCTAATGTGAACCGTAAATTGAAACTGAATTGTAATGCTATGTGCACTTATCGCGTTTTTCTTTTACTTGTTTTGTCAGGAATAACATACCACCTGCAGTTTCTGATCATACCACAGTTCCTGACCGTACCTAACGTAAACAAAGTCAAATTTGACGATCACTTTTTAATTTTGTTTTGTATGGTCAGGAATAACATGCCACCTACAGTTCCTGACCGTACCTAACGTAAACAAACTCAAATCGTGGGGATCACCTTTCAAAAGACGAATCAAGTAACTCATTAACAATACAATGAAAGAGAAGAAACAACTATAATTAGTTCCCTAATCGATATGACATGCTTTAAAAAGTCATAAATTTAGCGGGCGTTTACGATTTTTAAACTGATTACGAGACGTGAAACGCACGTATGCTTTTTTTGGAGAGGGAAAATATTTATCCAAACATTAATATCATTCATGAAAGGTGATTTCATATTGGAAACTAGCATCAAGTTAACACAGTTTGGAGCAAATCGTAAAAAAGAATCACATTTTTCTGGAAAATAATTCTGCAAATTTTATACTTTTTGTTTCAACAAGACTTACTATATGGCTATTTTAAACAAGAAAATTTAAGATTAAACAATAAGTTCGTTTTTATTTATTGTGGATAGCTAGATGTCAGGTTCGTCATGGAATATAAACCTAAACCTTATAATTTAAGTTCTTATCGCAATGCATTAGACGTTGAAATAGAAGATCCAATACAACAGAAGACACGTGAATATGGAAGACCGAAATCTTATAAACTAAACAAGCAAAATTACGATCCATTCAAAAAGGTCGATTTGTTTGAGGGAAACAATGACTTATTCCGCTATAATACACAAAATGACAGTGAAACTAAGAAAACATTTACTAAAAAGCCTGCCCTCAAAAGCCAGGAGAAACCAAAATCCCCTCAAAAAGAAAAAGATGATAAAGTTTCGGTTAGAAAGACAGAAGATAAAGTTTCGGTAAGAAAGACAGATGATAAAGTTTCAGTTAGAACGACGGATAAAACAAAGCCAGTGCTAGAGCCAGTGCTTCCCGTGGTTCTACCAGTTGTTATGCATACTAAATCCAAGGACCCGCTACCTCCTACGAAGCGATCTCAGAAACGTCGAGCAAGTTTGAATTCTAGTGATGTGTTTATAAGTAAAATAACAAAGCCACGGCTAATTTTACCGGCTATAAAGCAGACAAGATTTGATCTTAAACCAACGACTTCAGCATTTTCACCACGTAATCGTCCGTCTAAGGAATATAATCACAGAATGATGGGGACAAATCCACAAAGGCCATACGTTTTGGAAGACCCTTTTCATTCTATAGATCTTCTAATTAGTAGCTATATTTATTCATTAAAAAGATCAACATTTTGATTTTGTGAATAAACATAATAATATAATATTTGACTACTCTTATATTTGCAAGACAGAGGTAGGATGAATCTCAATAAATATAATTCCTATGTGAACATTCTCAATCAGAATCTTCATGGAAAAACAATAGGTTTCGTTCGTCCTTTTCACCCTGAGAGGAAAACATATGCAGTGGATTTTACTCATGACATCTTGGTTCGCTAACACTGTACTAAATCCTTAAAATTAAACACTATAGCATTAATTGACGTTTTTGGCTTTTACATAGATTTCTAGTAATCTTTAAATATTATCAATTTAGTCATTATTTGTGGTACTTTTTATTTAGATATTTTTTTGTTATCGATGAGGAAAACAATTATTAGTTTAATTTTTAGTTTGAAATAATTCCCTTAACCTCACCTGAAAGGTAAATGCACCAAGAACTTTGAATGATGGCCTTACAAAAAAAAACCGACATAACAAACATTTGGATTTTTATAGTTAATTGATATACCTGCACTTTGAATGAAAGATGCCCAGGTCATTTATTTTTCAGTCATTATGGATGTTTCTTTCGATTTTAACTTGATATTCAGATGCAGTTCTACGCCTGATTTTTTTTTAATTTCAATATTTCATACAAATCAAAAATAAAAAAAAAACCATCAAATAAAGTAAACTTTTTTTCTAACTCTGCTATAAGTAGCAGCTATTTTGACGTCATGTAATATGCATGGTCATTACTTTAATTGTCCGCACGTCATTTGTCAGAGCATCAGCGTTCGATGATCCTAGGTTTTAATTCTGTGTGGATCAACCTTTTAATGCGTTATGTTTTGTGGACTTGTGTATTTTTTTCTTTTCTTTTCTGCAATTTTGTTGTCGGTTCCTCCTTTATGTATGGTTTGATATTCTTCTCCGTATTGATGTTACTAATCTGACGTTGTAAACATTTTGCATAACGTTATATACTTTAGAAGGGAAGTAGAGTTCTGGTAGTGATAACGTCCATTTTTGTATAGAGATTTCTATCTGACAAGGATAATTTGACCTTGACCTTATTATCATTATCATTTGTCAACGCTAAGTTTTTTCTAAAAGGTCTGTTTCCAAGATGTTTATCTGACCTTGGACTCATTTTTATGATAAGTTTCCTACTTCAGACACTATAACTATATACATCAATAGTTATGCTCGGTTTATAGCATGATTTGTTAGTTGTACTGACATTGATTTTCATTTACCATAAGTGTATGTTACACATGTAGTAATACCTTATCATTGCAGACTTACAACATGAAATTCACAATTGAACATATGTGCACTCCTATTTTAAAATGTTCCAAAGGTTGTTATTTTCGATGTTGCCAATTATTTACATTTTAAAGGGTTCTTATTTTTCTTCTCTTCAAAATTTTTGCTCTCTCAATTATCTAAATAAGACCTTGCTTTTTTATTTTTGCTTTAAGATCACATTACTAAATGGACCCGTGCCAGTGTCTGTATTCCTTTCAAAGCTTTACAAATGTCGAAAATACCAGTCCATTGAGACCAACACTTGTTCATGGAGTCCATTGTTCAAAATTAGAATAATCAAATTCGATGATGCTGCTATCAAGCAAACATAACTGGTGAGAGAGAAATAATAGTATAAAGGGTGAAAAAAAGACATGTTAGTGTTTTTATCAAGAAAATTATAGTCGTTTTACAGAAAAATTAATCTTGGTGCCAAATTCGTTGATGTAGAGGGTCCCAATATATCTTTAAAAAAATCAGACAACTTTTCAAATATGGTATCGCCATAAATGCAAATTTTTACTAATGTTAACGTCTTTGTGTTTTGTCTTGGAAACTAGATAGACAGAAATGTATTAATAACATTAAGTAGACAGATCAAAACTTTTTCTAGCAAGTATTTCATCTGCAAAATAAGACTTTACACTTTGAACATTGCATGTATTTCGAGCTAGTTGACCGTTTTGTTTTACTTTCAACTAGTGTCAATTCTATATTTGATATATATTTTAAATGTAATTTAAATTATTAAAAGCGAAACAAACATTAGTATTTGCATTGTTTATATTGGTAATGTATTGTCGTATAACTTGATTCAATCATGCTTTACGTATGCTTGTAATTTGAGAAATTATGTGTTAAACAATGAAACCAATACCAAGGCAAATCAATTGGTAATTTGGGAAATTGCTGAAGGAAATCACAAACGAGTTTCAATCAACTGAGTCATTGATCAATTCATTGAAATATTTACTGTTTCGTTTTGTGTCACTTCAGTATGTGGATTATTAATTAAAGTATTTTTTGTAAGTATTACATATAGAGATATTATTTCTTAAATTTGTGTTTTTGTTAGTAAGGAAAATATATACGTACACAAGTGTTCAGTTTTAACATAAAAAATATCTTCACACTCTTAGCTCTTTCTTTATTTAATGGTTGTTAGTCTATAACGCTTATACAGTTGCGATCTTATGTATGTGTGTGTCCTTACATAAATACTACATTCTTCATTTATCAGTCATTTAGAAATTAAATATAATAATCTAAATATCATTTTGTTTGCTTGTACTATTCGGTAAATATAAAACATGACACTTTTATTTTGGAATTTTGGGTCCTCAATGCTCTTCAACCTTTTACTTGTTTGGCTTTATAACTATTTTGATTCGAGCGTCACTGATGAGTCTTATGTAGATGAAACGCGCGTCTGGCGTATTAGATTTTAATCCTGGTACCTTTGATAACTATTTGCCGTTTGACTCGTAACATGAGGGAACGTCAGACGAGATCGTCATGATCGCTTATAAATAATCGATTAAGTGGAGGGATTGGACTGAGTATGTAATAACAGAACATCAAAAGAGTAGGTTGAACTATCAGTTGTTGTTTATCATTCTTATTCATGTTTTCTCAGTCGTCCCAATCCCTATAAGTCTTCTTCATGTTTTCGCAATCACTTACACCCTAAAAGAAAGAATGTATGTTACTCACTGTAAGAAGTTGTTTCTTTATCTCAAAATGTTATTTGCAGGAAATGGAGAGAAAAGGACCTAGAATATCTCAGTATCCGGTTGGACCGGAGCGACCAATATTTGAAAATGTTGCTAGGAGGTTACCTGAATATGAAATTTTTACATTTAACGGACATTTGCGTGTAAATAAAAATATTCAGGAATATAATAGAGTTCATGAATACGAAAAAGTGCATCAATTATACGAAAAACATCGTTCTTACGACAATTTTCATGAACACGGGTATAAAGAATATAAGTCAAATTATATAACTAGAGATCAACACGAAGAAATGAAATCCTTTAAACAACCCAGAAGAAACACAAATGTAGAACTAATTCCTATTGGTGGACCAGAGACTTCTATTCATGAATATGATTATAAAGAATATAAATCTTCACCGTATGACTTAAGTCGCCCTGTTCATGATACGTTCAGTTCTAAAAATGACAGTTACATGGACAAGAAGTTGCATGAGTATCAAATTAAATCATATTTGCTCAGTGAAGATAATTTTCATCCTCTTAAAAAAATAAACAATTTTGGAGATGTGGAAAAGGAAGATTCACAAGAGGAAAATGATATGTCATTTCTTAAAAGGTGTAAACTGTCTTCAATGTTGCCAATAATTCAACCAAAATGGAGACCACAAGAAAAGGAATCTCCTCCACCAGAGTACTCTTCACTCAGTAATGCAAGACCTCGCCCGCTCAACCAAAAGAAAAATCTATCCGTATCTTTCGATGCTGAGGAGGATAATTTCAAATGGTAAAAATGAATGAACACCAGAAATCATATATCTGCTATAGTTTGGTTATATGTACATTCAAAGTTGGAAATATAGACGCGAAATGTATTATGAAAAAGGTTTATTTACCAGAAAAACGATTGTAAAAGTCAAATCAAGTACAGATTGCTGTATATGATATACTACCAGATTATAACGACAAACGAAGAAAAGTGCACCATTTCTTTTTATTTGTATAGTTTCAATAAAGTTAAAATTCTACCATCTTTGTAGTAAAACGTGCATCATATAGTTGTTAAAGTCTGTGTCATTTTTGGTCTCTTGTGGACAATTGTCCCATTGCCAATCATACCACATCTTCTTTTTTTATATCATGTAATTTTTTATTTTATAGATTAAAATAATAGCTTCACATTAAGGATTGCATCGCATATAATGTAGCAATTTCACATTTGATATTTTCAAGATAATAATAAGAACTTAATAAGGAAATATTAATATAACGATACGTCTTTCCAGTGGGCACATTTTCTTGAATTACTTCGTTTTGGGGGTACATTCTATCTAATTCATGTCAATGCAGTTACCGAATGTGAAGGTGTACGATTTGAATGAAGCTATATGTTTACCAATTAATATTTAATCCTTGTATCTATGATGAGTTTTTTTTTACATTAGATAAAGGCAACAGTAGTATACCAATGTTCGAAAGTCATAAATCGATTGATAGAAAACAAATCTGGGTTACAAAATAAAGCTGAGGGAAACGCATCCACTATAAGAGGGAGGAAAACAACGAAACAACAGAAACACTGAAGTGGAACAAAAATCCAAAACGACAATGCAACACACACAGAAACTAACGATTAGATAACAACTGCCGTTTTCCTAACTTGGTACAGGACATTTTAAGAAAATATGGCGGGTTGAACCTGGTTTTGTGGCTATCCAAACCTCGCGCTTTAATTGCAATGTTAAATATAACACTAAAATGACAATATTACATGACAGGACTTCAGTACAAATAAATGCAAGAACATTCAGGACAGAGAAATACACAAATAAACAATACAAAAATACATTTCGACATGCTGATAGTTATCAAAGATACCTGGCTTAAAATTTGATACTCCAGACGCAAAAATCATCTACTTAAGACTCATCAATGACACTCAGATCAAAATATTAAGAAAGCCAAACAAGTATAAAGTTAAACAGCATTGATGACCCAAAATTCCAAAAAAGTTGTGCCAATTACGGCTAAGGTTATCTATGCCTGGGATAAGAAAATCCTTAGTACTAGTATTTAAATACATGAATGTTGGATAACAAATACCGTTGTGACACGGCTTATAACAATGCGAATTCACACACAATAAAACAGTCATATTCGGGAATAGGTCATATTCGGTACTTAAAAAACCAGACGGCGTTAATAATAAATCATAATCTAAGAAGTGGTAAAAATGTCATTATGTAGTTTAGACAAGGACACATCGTATGGATCAACCAATTCGTGATGGTGTCCATAAAATAAACTGAGTGTCATCTTTAATATTTCCTCCTCATAACTTTGTAAGGAGTACACTCCTGTATATGAAACCCGTATAGTGTGAACATGCACGAGCATTACGTATCAACTGAGATATGTAAACGCCATACGAGGGGACAGAGGGTATGCTACTGCTGAGAAATGGGAAATAGATAATTGGGAAGTTGAAATCGTATCGTGTGTCATAGATTTTAGTGCGCAGTCGTCCATCTGTGTCAATATTAAGGAAACCATCGAGGTTTAAGCAGTCCTTCTAGTATCAGTAGTATCCTCAATTCCAAGTTCACTGGGATACATGAGATGCAAGTATTGGCTGAAATATGGGTTATTCAGTGATAGGACATCATCAATATAAGTAAAATTAAGGAATTTCGCAAGTTCCTTTTTCTTTTTGTCTTTTTGAAAGTTCTGAATGAATTATGCTTCATACGAATACTAAAACAAATCGGCTAGCAGGGGTCCACAATTAGTACCAATTGGAATTTTGACTGTGTTAAATAGCAATCCTCCAAACTCAACAAATATATTGTTGATCAAAATGTCAAGCATTTTGATAATATCGTCCTCAGTATATTTTCTGGTATTTTCAGTGTGGTTCTTCACAAAATAAGAATTATTATAAGCGAAAACAAGAAATTTTTATCTACGATTCCCATATTTATAGGAAAGGCTCTGATGGGGAAGTCGATCTTTCAATTGAGCATGTGGAATAGTATTGTAAAGCGTAGACAATTCAAAAGTCTTAATGTTTCTGCAAAATTGCAGAGATTGTAATCTAAGATAACGCAGTAGAACCTTTGATTTTTTCAGAATCGTGGTGCATATCTCTATCATTTTATGTGTGGGCATAACTTTGCTATCTAAGTCTTAAATATTTTTAATATCCTTTTCATTGACGTAAAGCAGGTCTTACCAATACGTGGATGTCTTCCTAGATTGACGCTTACAAATGACATGAAAAGTAATTTTATACAGTTTCTAAAAATTAACTTCTCACTTATGTTCTTTTTCACCAAAGCGGTTTTTTTTTGTTTTTTTTATAAAAGGCTTAATGACACAAAACACAAATATTCTATGCGATGTATAGATTTGCGACACCCAGACATTTAATAATACAATCGAGCAATAATAGCCACAAATGAACAAAAATTAAGAATTGGAGGTTTTACGCAAAAAATAGCAATCCTTGTTACATTCACTTCACTGAAAGTACGATCAACAGCCTGCAAAATCTACAAAATACAATTTACAAAATATTAGAAGCTATTCACAACTAAATGAATGAAAAAAAGAAATTGAATAAGTACTGTAAATTATGCAGTGTACATAATTTATGAATCTATTGAATTGTACAATTCCATAAGAACAGTCGTATACGTATGAAAGACAGTATTTATAAAATAAAATTGTTTTCAAACAAAATAAAAAGTCAAACAGACCTTGTCAGCAATTAAATTAGTGGAGTGACAGATCAAGAAAAAGGTGCTTGTTTTACGACTTTAATGGACCGGCATACCTGCAGGCTAAACATGATTTTTTTGCAAAGCCAATAACTTAAGCTAACTTTTTTGCCGGGTCGTGGACATTTCATGCGGTGCAGTTTTATATAAAATGGAGAGAAAAAAGACATTTGGATTTTTTTTCATATTTCAAGATGGGAAAAAAATTGAATTTTATTACTTTTTTTTTGTCTTTTCACATATGATTTTGCATTTTATACAGAGATTATTTGTTTATTCATAATGTAAAACTAGAATTTCTTAATTTTTTTTCTAAATTTTGTCCATTTTCACTCAGTTTAGCGAAAACACACTCTGTATTATTTTTACGAAGTGGTTACAAGATTTGTAAAAGATTACATTGATAATTTCATAATTTTCCGAATTAAAATGTTTCAAACTTCCGAATTAAAATGTTTCAGCTTCCAATTGTAAAGTTTCGAAGCCATTCCAAGTCAGTATTTCTTATAAATTAGCTTTAATGAGGATTTTTAGCTTAGCAATGAATATGACCTGGACCTTCTCGTTATTTTGATGTTCATTGAAAAATAGTAGAAATGTTTCTAAACTTCCTGTCGACAAACTGCGAAAAGTCCTGGCAATTACAGAATGCAGACTCGCTTCAAACATAAACCTGTTAACCCCATTTCATCTTGCTTAGGCATTACAATTACACCATGAGTTTGGCTCTAAATTTTTTATTGAAAATCCAAACTCTCATGGTTTTTGTGCATCCTATTGTGAAGTACGTAGATATCGGACATGTTTAGCAAATTTGTTAAAAAACAGAATCCAATACATATTCTATGTACCTAATGGTATTAATCTACTAGCATTTAGAAAAGGTGGTCGTAATATACAGGAGGGAGCAGAAAATATTGACTTAAATGCTGAAACAATCGATGTTAAAAATGCATTTCACTTCATGGCTACAGTTGTATGTAAGTATCAAAACGAATCATTAAACGCCCACATGAGTTCCATAAAGGTCAAACGGGGACTGGAAAGATCTTTGACCTTGAATGATTCGAACACCAATGGCATGTTTAGCTTTCGACAAGCCAACAGAACGGTATGGACCTTCTGTTTTTTCTAATGTTTATGGGAAGATTGCGTCTTGTTTCATGGAAAACCGAAATATATGATATCTGTCCTGTCTTTGGTATTGTTTCCGAGACAAAACTTAGATTCGATTCCATTTTCTTCAGAAAGCACTGAACAAATTGTTTCATTTTGGACCGGTTCTTACAAAAGGCTTCATCTGAAATTTCGTCTGTATCCTATGCTCCGGTTATAGATGCCAGGCCTAGCGACATGGCAATGATATTTACAACTATGAAACAATGTTTAGATATGTCAAAACGTGCTGGTCAACAATATGCTGTGCAAACATTTGACAATTGATTGTATGCTGTTGCTCAAATGTAAAATAGTTTATTCCAGACGTGTTCGAGGATTAACTTTGGTATATGAGGCAAACTCTCGTGGCTATTTTGTTTAATTTAAAAGCATTCAAAGACGAAAATCGTGTAATTATCAACCTAATGTATTAAAGGCGTTCTTTATTTGTCACAGTTCATTTGCTGAAACACCTAAAGGGCTGAAGGTATTGAACAGTTTTTTTTTTTCGAATTTTAAAGAACATATGCTGCTATTGTTTGAAGAATTCAGAATACACTCTATTAACTATTTACACCACTGGGTCGATGCCACTGCTGGTGGACGTTTCGTCCCCGCGGGTATCACTGGTCAGCCCAGTAGTCAACACTTCGGTGTTGACATGAATATCAATAATGTGGTCATTTTTATAAATTTCCTGTTGATAAAACTTTAATTTTTTCGAAAAACTAAGGATTTTCTTATCCCATGCATAGATTACCTTATTTATTTTTTAAATGCTCTTCAACTTTGTTCTTGTTTGGCTTTATAAATATTTCGATATGAGCGTGAGTCTTATGTAAACGAAACGCGCGTCTGGCGTACTAAATTATAATCCTGGTACCTTTGATAACCATTTACACCACTGGGTCGATGCCACTGCTGGTGGACGTTTCGTCCCCGATGGTATCACCAGCCCAGTAGTCAACACTTCGGTGTTGACATGTATATCAATAATATGGTCATTTTTATAAATTTCCTGTTGATAAAACTTTGAATTTTTCGAAAAACTAAGGATTTTCTTATCCCAGACATAGATTACCTTAGACGTATTTGGCATCACTTTTTGGAATTTAGGATTTTAAATGCTCTTCAACTTTGTTCTTGTTTGGCTTTATAAATATTTCGATATGAGCGTCACTGATGAGTCTTATGTAGACGAAACGCGCGTCTGGTGTACTAAATTATAATCCTGGTACCTTTGATAACTATAGTAAACTATTTATCACCAACCTTCGCATTTTGGGATATAGTTCTTCGTGCAGTTGAAATATTGTTACAGAACCTTAGGGTTGAACAAAATGGATTGTGGCTTTTACATTTGCAAATGGTTGCTGCAATGTTGCGATACTTTTTCATTACCATGACGAACTATGCTAGGTGGACACCGGTCTACATATTGGATATGTTGAATCTGTCTGAAACGGTAAAATCTGTCTTTATGTCAGGTGAGTTTTCAATCAGACATAAACATGGAGCGGATGTAACCCATGTGTTCTAAAGTCCGATGTCGTGGTCTCCTCTCAATACTTTTGATGATACGATTAAGACCTCAAAACTCAAGTGCAAATCAGGTGACTTTGTTAAGGCATATATCAAATCCTGTAAAATTAGTCCGTCGTGATTTATAGTTCTTGCTAATGGTATTATGTTGAAATGATGCTTTGTATCTTCCAATTTATGACAATATTTATCAAAGGTACCAGCCTGAGCCTTTTAATCTAATACGCCAGGCGTGCGTTTCGTCTACATTAGACTCATCAGTGTCGCTCAGATTAAAATATGTAGAAAGCCACACAAGTATAAGGTTGAAGAGCATTGAGGACAAAAATTCAAAAAAGTTGTGCCAAATACGGCTATAGTAGTCTATGCCTGGGATAAGAAATTCCTTAGTATTTCGAATAACTAATACTTTTGTAAACGGTAAATTATACAAGTTACCATATAATTGATATTAATGTCAACACCGAAGTGCTGAATACTGGGCTAGTTAAGTTTTCAAACGGGAGATCAGGAATCGCCGTTAACATTTATCGCCTCATTTTATGATCCGAAGGGAAAGTTTAGGGTTCTGCATGATGATCTAAACAAGCTTTGGGTTGAGTTTGCCTCCACAAAGGATGCCAGTCTTGTGAAAATTCCACCATGTGAAAACACGTTTTTACAGCACATCCCAAGTGTAATGGTTCAAACGCAAGTTTGGATGAATTCTCATATTGCTAAACCAGTGATCATACTATCCAAAGACTCTGATTGGTAAGAGGGTAAAAGCTGTAAAATTCAGAAATATGTCTTTAGAATTACATGCGATGTAAAAATAAATGAATTGAGAGTCGGTTGTTCCATCTTCTATTTTCTTATTGTTGTTAGTCTGAGTTTCCTTTAAAATGTGCATATGGTGGTTTCATTATTTTCAAATCAAGTTGAAAATTAATTGTCACAATTTATTTCATTATGAATTTCTTGTTTAGAAACAATTCAAGTATTGTTTGAAGGCTTTTTATAACCTCGTGTGAAATAAATTGACAATAGTGAAAAACTCATCACTAACCTTTGACCTTATTTAGAAAAAAATTGCACCGTATTTCAATTCTACGACCTCGCAAAAATTAAAGAACAAAAATTTCTCTTTCCAAAAAGTCTTAATTTAGCCTCCAGGTAGGGTGGTACATTAAAGTGGAAAAATTGTTGGCTTGGTCACTCCACTAAGAGTAGAGTGGTTGAATGTAAACCGTTAAATGGTTTAAATTCATGCTTAGTATGCAAATTTCTACACATAACGGTACTCGCTTTACCTTAAAACGAAAGAAAATGCATTCAGTGTTGGTAAAAAAAAACCTGTGAAATATATGATCATATATGGATAGATCATTCAGAAATATACAAACAAAAAGCAAATGATGATAGATTTTTTTCACTTTTTTTCGGTTCAAGTGAGTTTATATTACAAAAAAAGAAATGTTAGGTAATGCTGAGCTTATTATATCTCAATGTTATAATAGGTCTTTTAGTCGAGATTTTAATAGTCTCGGGGTAACATAATATTTTTAAGGAAATAAAAACGCGCGAAAAACAGTTATGTACCCTTGATTTAAAGTGGGTGTTTTTTCCGGAAATTGTTGGTGGTGCTGCTATCCAATATGGCGCTGTCCATGAAAATTTTCCAGATTATCAGAATATACAATTTTACGATAACATTTGACATTTAAAGATAAAAAACAAAACAAAAAAGATGAGCATAAAAGCTTTTGATTTGGTTCCTGCCATTGAGCGGATCAAATTGATGTCCGACAAAGCCAAAACACAGGTACAACTCCGATTTTCGCACTTTAGCCTGCATAATTTTGCAGACGAAATTGTCAGAAATATTCTTTATTCTGAACGTTTGTTTACAACCTCAGAATGCAGATATATATTTGACGGGTTCCAATAACAACAATCCTCTCAAACAGATCATGAATAATCATAATGTTGTTGGATGGTAATTAAGGTTCATCATAACAAATGGACAAATATGGCTGTATTTTCACCTCAAAAACCACTCTGTGTACAGACTTACCTGTGCTGTTTGGAAAGTTTTAATGCCTAGCATACACTAGATATATACAAGTTAAATGCGTTTTGTGTTTAAGAAAGATAAAATCTTTCTTGGTTTTTGATGGGCATTTTTTTCCTTTCTGCAGAAGGTGCAAAAATAAACAAACACCTGAATTACTTTGATACTACCCACTCACAGCTGACTCAGATAAACTCTTTAACTCACCTATAGTTGTGAAGATACCTTTTGTCCATGTCAATAGACCACTTTCGAGTTCATCCGTCACCGGCAAAAACTCTTCAATTATGCACGCCTTTATGACGTCATTTACCAGATAGAGGGGATCGCCTGTATCCCTGCACTATTTGCTTTCATCTTAGTGATCGTCGTTGTGCAGGATAAACAAGAAATAATGGTTGTTCTGTAGGTACTTAATGACAATTCCCAAATGACAGCAGTGCTGATTGTCAATTTTGAGAATTTAATTTGGCTGAATAATTCGTACAATATAGAATTATAGTTTTCCAACCACTCGCTCAACATTGAAACGGAAGTGACGACGCCCCTAAACGCACAAATGACGTTCACTAAAACCAGAGTTTTTGACGGAAATGCATCGAACTCGAAAGTTGTCTATTAAGGACAATCAAAACAATACAAACCGGTTTTTGGGGAAAACTTCAAGCCGTCAATCCCCAATGGGGTTGACCAGAGTGACATTCCCTCACATCATTCATTTTGTTTTTATAGCGTGGAAAACCCCCCCAAAAAATCTTACTGAGAATGATGAGATGGGGAGACACAAATGAATAAATTGACTTTAAACACTTTTTTTACACATTTCCCTTCTGTTTCTCTCGAAATTATCGTATATTGAGCTCCCCTTTACACTATTTACATTTCTTTTAAAATCCGGAAAAATCAGTATGACGAGATATTCTAAATATATCCAACCTAATATAATTTATAGTGACGTCAATGTTGGAATGCCACACTACGCATAAGCAGGGATATCCTTCGCTGGTTATTTAAATCATTCTCAAAGATTGTGCACTTATTAAAAAATAGTATTTGTTAAATTTAAACATAATGATGTTTGCTGTAGATGATTCAAACATCAACATGCAATACTTTAATTTGTAGGTCAACAACTTTCAAAGTAAACAGGAAGTCAGAGGGGCTACATGAGATCGGGGAGAGAAACGATCTTTTTCTTTTTTTTTCTGTAAAACTCTGTTTAGAGAATCTTCCTCCAATTCAGGAGCACCTCAATTTATGAGCTAATTATCCACTGAAATAAACACTTAAAATGTGACATTTAGTATATGATAAGTAGTCTTCCATTATAACTAAATTTTGTGTACCAACATAATCATTGTAATAGTTGATTTGTTAAAATGTAGGATTTGGAAACAAGCTTCACACAGTTTACATCAAACATATTGTTATTTTTATTAGTACCTGTATCCCTGTGATGAGAGATGTAACTGGGAACTTTATTAATGGAAATTTAAAACTGAATAGATTTTTCAGTCCTAACTTTCTTAAGAAAAAAATTAAAAATCTTAAGAGTACTGTCACAAAAAATGGAAAATGGCCCTAGCCTGCAGTTCAGTCATACACTATTAAGATTTCAAAAATAATTGTAGTTGTTATTAAATGACAGAATTCAACTAGTTGAATTTTAGATAATTAACTATCAACTTTAATTGAATGTTAAGATTTAGAAGATGCAGATCTCTTCCATTGGTCTAAATTGAATCCTAAACTAAAGAAACGAAATTACATTAAACAACAATCGATTCCAATTGTGTCAACCTTCCACATGTGTTAGCTCTTCTTTTTTTTCATTCTTTATATGAAGACTATCAAAAGATAACCCCCCCCCCAAAAAAAAAAATGAAATACAAACAAGGGCTGTCTTTCCCCTCAGAGCTATTCAGCTCTTTGATTTACCTGAGGGAGCATTTCATAGTTGTACCACAACTTAGTTAATTTTCACACCTTTTGCATGAAGGAAAAAAAATGCCCATCAAAATTCAAAAGACATTTTATCTTTCTGAAACACAAAATGCATTTAACTTTATTATATCTAGTGGATGCCAGGCATTAAAACTTTTCCAACTTCACAGGTAAGTCTGTACTCAGAGTAATTATTGGTATGTAAATACAGCCATATTTGTCCGTTTGTTATGATGAACCTTAATTTTATTAACATTGTTGTGTTTAGTCTGGTGATTTTAATGTTGGCAGTGTCTGCACGTACCCGCATGTGAGTACGAATTAGGCAAATTGATGTTTGTAGGCTATGCATACCCACATTCGATTATATAAAATGCCATCGGATCGGGAATAAAACATGAAATGTATTGGAATTTGTCGCAATTAGTGAATAAATTGATTAAAACTACTCAGAAGTTTTATAAATATTTATATAGGTAAGTGAAAAGTTTTTCTAAGTTAATAAATATATTAAAAATGGACGAGAGAGGGATATTCATGTGGGGAAGACATTTCAAAGTTATCATGAATTGAAACAATTTGTTAAAAAACTATCAGTCCAGTTATTTTATACAAGTTGTTTGCAGCTGCCAGGGTTCTCACTAAGGCGAGTCCATGAGTCCTGGACTCATCAAAATCTGTCTGGACTCACCATTTTCAAAACTGGTGAGTCCACAGATGCATCAAGATTGAAATATTTTGTATAAACTGAACACAGTTAAACACAAATATCATCATTTTATAGCAAAAGTTTAAAAGTGATCTGAATTTGATTTCATTTCATTGCTCTGTTAGGAAATGGAGACTAAAATATTACTTTATATTGCAATAAAATATTTTCTTCTTGCTGTTGGACTCATCATACCTAAAACTGATGAGTCCCTGGACTCACCTTCAAAAATCCTTAGCGAGAACCCTGAGCTGCAGACAAAGGAAGAACTGGAAACACAAAAATTAAAGAGGAATTAAAGTTTAACAGAATAAATTTTTCCTGTATTTACGGAGGCAATAAAAACAAACAAATTTAACAGGAAAAAGGCCTGTTACATTTTACTAAAAGATTATTTTTAGGCAGTTAAGCTGCCTTATGTTAGCACCCTAGATTTGTGTTCTACCCAATAAATCCTGAAATACTTACCACTGCTATTATCTAGCTCGATATTACAAATGTATGTTATTTATAACTAATTGGACAGTTTTTTCATACTTTTAATTCTGGATTACAAAAAAATAAGACTAGAAAAACCTTAAATGATCGTCAAATCACCCAAAAGTTTTGAAGTTGCACATAGGAAGTAGAGCACATTAGTAATCCTTATCATGGCTTATGTAGTTTATTGACCCCTGAGCTTTTGGCTGAGATGTCAAAGAACAAATGTATGAAATATTTAATCGCCGTAAATCTCTAGAGACAAGTAGTTTAGATTTCCCAAATGATGGCAAAAGTCGTAGGAATATTGTTTGTCGTCAATACGTAGTCAACTATGTAGTCAACTACGTCAGTAGTCTATTAAAATTGAGGCTCCAACAGGGTACCCCCCTCCGGTTGTAAGGTCGCTATTAAATTCGTCGAGATCAGGGATGGGGTCGATTACTTTAAAATGTAATCGATTAAATTACAATTACTTTGCTAATAAAATGTAATCGATTACATTACAATTACACCCTATTTCATATGTAATCGATTACATTAGATTACTTTTCTTTATTGTAATCATGATTACTTTAGATTACTTATGATTACATTGTATATTGCTATATCAAAGTTTTTTTATAACTTTTTATCCGCTTATTTTGGTGATTTTTTTAAAAGCCTTAATTTATTCATCTTTTAAAAGAATTTATAGACAAGACAGATACAGTTACAGTGTAACATGTGTAATTTGATAAAAAAGCTATAGACAAGTGTCCTTTCTCTATGTAAAAGATGTAACTTTATTTTTAACTACAAATTATAACCAACTGCCTAATTAACAAAAAAACTGAAAATAAGGAAAAATTAGTTAAGTATAGTTTTATTGTCTGTTGGGACATAATTGACACATCCATTAATGTTTTTACAGGTGTTAATCACTACTTCCATTTTTTTAAACAAACAATGGGTGGGCTTGGGTATTAAAATTTTATTGTCTTAATAACGATATAAATAAAGTTAAAAGTGGTTGATTGTCATTATTTGTTTGAAAATTTTTAATACTTGATCTAATTGAAATTAATAGAATTATTGTCAGGTGAAAACACAAAACAGTTTTGTAACTTAGGAAAGATTATACATTTCTCTTTATATAAAAGCAACAGTTTATTGTATTGATGAAACTTCTGACGTCACCTATTGATTACTATGCATATTGTTTGCAATATTTATGCCATATGTATACACTGTACATGTACAAAATGTACTTGTTTATACTGGTGAGCCTTAAGGCTAATAAAGTTAAAAGAATAAAAATAAGAAAGCACATATTATACACGAATTTATGGAAAATAAAATTCATTCAATTTTGTCAATAAATGAAACCTGGTTTTAACTTCCATTTTGAATTAAGTGGGCTTATATATTTATGCCGACCACCAAAGTCAAATAGGAACTAAATGTTTTCTGCATTTGAATTTCAATGTATTTAGGTAAAAATATTGGGTAAACTAATATGAAATTGGAGTTAATATCAGAAGTTTTCAATCAAGGAAAACAAATGCTTTCAAGGCATATTCTTTTATCATTAGAGCTCAATTTCACAAAGAAATATTGGACAGTAAATTTCCTGTTGTAAACTGTTAAAACAAAATAAAACACTTGGTTATACAAATTTGTTATATAGATGATCACATTAAACAAGGTCCCATCATTGTGATTACTAGTTTCATGATTTTTCATTCAAGCTTTATATTTTCTTATTTTCATCTTGTCTATCAAAAACTATTTTCATATTTATACAAGATTTGTAATCATCAAGTAATCTTATGAATGTAATCTTAAAGTAATCTAAAAGTAATCATGATTACACCTGTTTTTTGCCATGTAATCGATTACATTACGATTACTTGTAATCAGAAATGGCATGATTACTGATTACATAGGATTACACTGCAAAATGTAATCGATTACAGCTGATTACGATTACTGATTACGATTACCCCATGCCTGGTCGAGATGTCGTTTTAAAGGGAAATGTACAGGTCGCAGGTGGTTTTCTCCAACACAGAGGACGGAAGTCAGTCTGAGGTCCTTTTTTTTCCAAATTTTACAGGTCGCAGGTCGTTTTTAGAAGGCCCTCAGGTCGGAAGTCGCCTCTTAAAAGCCCAGATTTCGCAGGTCGTTTTTGACCCTGGGGGAGCCTCAAAATAACTTCAACTGTTAATGCATGCTGTTGGCGGTAATTTTAAATTAGAAGACGAAATTTTTGTATCTTTTCAATTTGAAGGCAGGGGTTTAAATAAGCGGTGGTTTGAGATGCGCGACCTTCCACTTTTGCAGTCGGACTATCAACTTGGTTACTTGCTACATCTGACGAAATTTCCACTTTTGTTCAACCGCTATCTTTATACAGAAAATCGCCGACAAATAATGTGTAAATTGGTATCAGACTATTGACATTGAAAACAAAATGGATGTCGTAAGACAATTACAATATCGGATCCGATTCCGGAAGTGGATAAGGGTAATTCCGGGATTTGGCGATCAACTAAAAAATAAATCCAGACAGGTGACAAAATACATCTGTGCATGGTTAAATAAATATAATCACTAGAATTGAAAACTTAAAGATATATAAAAGAAAGAAAAAGCAGAAAATATTTTGTACAGAAACTCAAAATTATTTTTTGACAAATTTTAATTTTTTTTATGCAATGTGACAGCTGGGAATAGTATATTTAACAATATATGTTCCTGGTGACAGTATAAATTTTCTTTATCAGTGATAAATGTTGATAATGCGCCATGTTAGATGCTTTTAAAGTGTAAACATATTACTGCAATTTCAATGGGTATTTTTTTCTCAATTTTTTTGGTCAGTTAAAATAGCTGGAAGTTTCTTACATTATTTTCACAAATAGTGCCTTTACCTTAACCTTAATTCTCTCCGCGCCAGAAGTCGCATAAGGCCTCCACGCTGTTTTTCCACCCTTTTCTATCTTTTGCCGCTGTTCTGGCTACGTTCCAACTTGTCCATCCTTGTTGGTTCCTTTCTTTCTCTGTTGTTCTTCTCCATGTAGTTTTTGGCCTTCCTCTAATTCTTTTCCCTTCAGGTGCCCATTGTAGAGCTACATAGCTGTTGTTGTCTCTTTCACGTCTTAATGTATGTCCTATCCATGTCCACCGTCTCCTTCTGATTTCGCAACTGATGTTTCTGGTGTTAGCTATTTCATTTACTGTTTTGTTCGATGTTTTACTTTGCCATCTTATTTTTAGGATCTTTCTTAGGCATTGGTGTTCTACAGTATTTAGTTTCTTTTCTTCAATGTTTGTTAATTTCCATGTTTCGCATCCATACAATAATACAGGTCTTACTAATGATTTATATAGGTGTATTTTTGTTTTTCGGCCAATTCCTCTTGCATACCATATATTTCTTAGGCGATGGAATGTCCCTCTTGCTTTCTGTATTCTGTTTTTGATGTCACAACTGCCTCCTCCCTCTTTGTCCATGACTGCTCCCAGGTATGTGAATTTGTCTACATCTTCTATTTTCTGATCGTATAACGTTATCAACTCTTTATTCTTTGTTTGCTGGGATCTCAGAGTTTTACATTTTTTGGGGTTAAGTTTCATTCCAATTCTTTCAGCTTCAGTTGTTAATTTCTGTGTTTTTTCATCAAGGTCGCTAAATTAGTGCAGTAGAGTCATTTTGGCCACTCTACCCCTCCTGTTTGATAACTTTGAAACAGATGAGATCCCCACCCTTCAACAGTATACATTCCTGTATTGGACTATATAACTAATCAAATGAAATATAGGGGAAGTCCCTAGGGTCACCCCCCCCCCCCCCCCTTCCTGTTTTAGAACTTGGAAACAGTCGAGACCCCACCTCTAAACCATATTTATTCATGTATGGGACAATAAAACTAATCAAATGAAATACAAAGGGAGTCCATGGGTACACCCCACCCCTCCTGTTTGGAAACTTTGAAGCAGTCGAGATCCCCACCCCTTAACCATATATATTCATGTATGGGACAATATAAAAAATCAAATGGAATATAGGGGAGAGTCCCTTGGGGGTCACCCCACCCCTCCTGTTTGAGAACTTGGAAACGGTCCAGATCCCCACCCCTAAACCATATATATTCATGTATGGGACAATATAACAAATCAAATGAATTATAGGGGAGTCCCTAAGGTCACTGTACACCCTCCTGTTTGAAAACATGGAAACAGTTGAGTTCTTCACCCCTTAACCTAATATACTCATGTATGGGACTATATAAAAAATCAAATGAAGAATAGGTGGAGTACCTGTGGTCACCCCACCCCTCATGTTTGAGATCCAGATCAGATCAGTCCTGATCCCCACCTTTAAATTAAACCATATACATGTATACTCATGTATGGGACAAAAAAATTAATCAAATGGAATATTATTAAGGGAGAGTCCTTAAGGTCACCCCCCTCTTTCCCTGTTTGATAACTTGGAAACAGATGAGATCCCCACCCCTCAACCATATATATTCATGTATTGGACAATAAAACTAATCAAATGAAATATAGAGGAAGTCACTGGGGTCACCCCACCTCCGCCTGTGTGAAAACTTGATAATGGTCGAGATACCCACCCCTAAACCATATATATTCATGTATGGAACAATATAAAAAATAAAATAAAATATAGGGGTAGTCCCTAGGGTCACCCCACCCCCTCTTGTATGTGTTTTGAGAACTTGTAAAAGATTGAGATACCAACTCCTAAACCATATTCATTCCTGTTTGTCATTTCAAAAAGATTGAATAACATACAAGGTCATTCTCATAGGTGTCACATATGCATATCACTATGCTAGACCTAACAAATGTGGACTAGACTTTGCCCAATGTCAGGTGACCATGGGATTGAATAATTTTGGGAGCTTAGTTTGGGAGACTTTGTAACAGCATAACTGTTTTATAATTACCTGTCATTCTATTCCCAACTTTACTTAGACATCATGGACTTGGGGTGAAGGTGTGGGTCATTTACATTTACTAAGGGCAGGTCAGTCAATCCTCACCTTTGATTCCTGTAGTAAACATTTGTCTGATTTGTGTCTCATAACTTTTGTACTGTAGAACACAAAATCAGTTTTCTTTCCAGGGAAGCAAGTCCATTCATACTTTAACAAGCTGGTACTAAAGCCAACTTGAACAACTAACAGTCAACTAATACCAACATTAACTATCAACTAAAAGAACTGCAATCATTGCGAACTTGTACCACTGCAGACTCATGACCATGAAAAAAATATACTTGATATATGCGCTGCTTTCGAAAACCTTGATAAAATATTAATTATTTGCCTTAATGATTAATTCATTAAATGAACATGAATGTACATGAATGCTTAATGTTTGTTGTTTTAAATCGTAAAAAAAAAATTGAAGCAACATTGCCACAGTTTTCAGAATTATGTTTGCCTAGGTTTTTGGTTAACTGCCTACAGTGCTTACAGTGCTTTGATTAAATCTCATATGGCTATTTTTTAAATTCAGTAAAATTTAATTCTTTAAATTTGCATTTACATTTTATGATAGTATTAATTGTTAGATCTTTTATAATGTTTTTCGTTTACAGGGACATTTTCCATCAGTGAGCAAGTTTTAATTTGCAATGTTTATCATGTATTATTATCAAATAAATACAATTTGATAATATTATTTTTCATACTCTTCACTCATTCTACAGGAAATCCCCATATTATAGATAATATCCATATATATTTCACGTTTCATTCCCGATTGGATGGAATTTTATCGTAAAACCAGATGTGGGTACATGTAGCCTACGAATGGCAATTTGGCTATTTGTACCTGAATGCGGTTCATGTAGACACTTTAATGTTTTGCTGTTGAAATAAGGAATGTAGGACAGAAAGTCACAGGACAAAAAGTCACAGACAAAAAGTCACGGACTAAAAGTCACAATTCATTTTTTCTGATTATTTTCTTTAAATAAAAAACGCTAATTTCTACAAAAATATTTTTGTATTTTTTTTTAACTATTGAATATGAAACTACTTTTTTAACAAAATTTATCAAAAAAATATCAAGGATGATCAAATAATTGTTAAAAAAACAACATGTAATAGTGGCTCGACACTTAAATGGCTCCATGGTGCCAACAAATCTTTCTTTCGCATGATTAAAATTAAATAAATTATCATTTTTCCAGTATAATGACACATTTACTAAACTTGAATATGAATATATGTTTTAAAAAGTAAATATTTCAAGATATTTCTCTTATATATTCAAACAATTGTCAACAGATTATCTGTGATTTTTTGTCCTACCAAATTTTTGACTTTATGTCCTGTGACTTTCCGTCTGTTTTTCGAAATAAGGTATCAGATGGATTTTAATGTTAAGCTAACGAAATAGGGTATCAGACCTAAATAAGGTATCTGACCGTCTTACTAAACAGAATCTGTACAGTCTGGTAGAGTCTGGAGGATTTTCTAATATGAGGCAGGCATTACTTGTGAAAGGGGACGAAGTGTGTATAAATTTTAATTTTTTAAATCAATATAAAAAAAGATATGGTATGATTGCCAATGCGACAACTCTTCACAAGAGACCAAAATGTCACAGAAATTAACAACTATAGGTCACCTTACGGTCTTCAACAATGAGCAAAGCCCATACCACATAGTCAGCTATAAAAAGCCCTGAAATGACAATGTAAAGCAATTCAAATGAGAAAACTAATGGCCTTATTTATGTACAAAAAAATGAAAAAAAAAAAATATGTTACACATAAACAAATGATATTTTAACTTCAAATTCTGTTAGAAAAGAAACAGAATACTGTAACGTTTCAGATTTTGGTTCTGATGTGAGGGATTTTAGTAATGACGTCATATTCAATGTAAACAAAGAAACGCTATCGTCAGGTAACGTTTTTTTCATATTAAAGAATAATTAAAAATGAAATTGGTATTGTGTTTCTTCCTATATTGTACTGGACTGATAAACATATATTTCACTCAAAGTCTCACGACAAACAAGACCAGAAGAAGGAAGTAGATTTCTGCACAAATGCGGGAATTAAAAAAAGTGGAAAAAAAAGTTAACAATTTGGAGTTATTAAAATTTGGGGAAATTTTCAAGATTTTTCTTTTTTTTTTATTGATTTTTCTACTTTTATAGTTACTTCTTCCCCTTATAAATAATAATGATAACATATTGTGAACAGTCTAAAAAGTCTGATTGTTAATTTACTAAACTCAATTTTAAGTAGTTATCTTTTTTAGTTCTTTATCATGTTTATAGTAAAATTTATTTTCCATACAAATATGTGTATTCAAAGTCTATGTCCAGTGTCACTAATTCCAGAGATCAGGGGAGGTCTGATGTTCAATGAATGTATAAAAAAAACCTCCAACATAACAGTTATCAATTGATTAATAGAGATTCTTATTAAACATAAGTAACAAAATAGCATATTATAATTATAAATAAATCGGTGTTATCCCCAGATTTTCGATAGCACCAGGGACAAGGGTGAGCGAGATAACAAATTGGACATAGTTTACATATAGTATCACAACACATTTACTCTATACTTCCTCCTTAAGGACAGTTGCTATATAATGTTCTTTTTTTTTTTACTTGAGATTGGTAATGTAGGATAATGCTTTAACAAATTATAAGCAAGAATGAATTATTGAATGTGAATGTAGAAAGTGCAAGGTCCATTCATGAAATAGTTCTATTCAGTTTCTTATATTATTATAAATAACTGTTGTTGTCTCTAAAGAGAGTTATGTATCTTTTTAAACTATCAATGAAGAATACAATTACCCCAGCTGAATTCCACTGTGATTGAAAATGAATAAATGTAAAGTACATAAATTGCATATTTATGCCAAATGATAAAATTTCTGTATGTATATAGAATTTTATTTTTATTAAATTACATGCCCTTTTAATATTTTGTTTCAATTTTTAACTTGCAAATAATTTTATTAATGAACCTAATTTCCAGAATAAGAATATTTTAAAATATGCAGAAACGTGGGGGAGTAACTTTATGAATTTATTATATAAAAAACAATGATACAAGTACATAATATATAAAAATAAAAAAAAATGAAAAATCTATGTGTCAAATGTTTCAATAGAATCCAAATAGAAACTGTAAAAATACAACTCAATATATGTATATGAAAATTAAAAATGTCTAGGCATTGATAAATCCGACTCTAAATTGTTGAAAGTCTAAAAAAAGAAGAAGAAGATTATATATAATAACAGAAACTGAAGTTAACCTGTAATTGTTTTGTGCAAAACTTTTATTTTGTAACACCACAAAATGATATTATATGTACCAATAACAATATCACATTACAAGTATTTATCATTATTTCATGTCAACACCACATCGTATTTCATATTGAATACAGAGTTTTCTCCCCTGATATGGGCTGATATAAAAATATACTTTTTTTGACTGTATGAACATTTTTTTTATTCATTTATCAATAATTTTACAATTTTAAATCATATTTGATTTATAAATTAATATAATGAACAAAGAATTAATAAAGTTAGGAAGATAAGTGAAGACTAAAGAAAACTATAAAACCTAAATTTTTAAACTATTAAAATTCACCTGGGTATCAATTTGACCAATCTTAGTTTGATTCGAGCGTTACTGATGAAGTTAAAAATATGTTTTGCCTACACACAGATCAGATAGATCTGTGTTAATAATCAACCAGAAATAATAATGTGCCTGACCCACAGCCTTGTCCGTCTAATTACAAGAATCATGAATGATGATTTCACAAGCTATTCACTTTTATAAATGCAAACCCTCCAGATCTCTTCCTCAATATCAATAAGGTATCTTACAACTGTAAATATTTGAAAACACACTTACAAAATGTATCTGTATGAAAAAATATCTTCTAAGCTTTAAATTAAGAGGTTAAAAAAAAGGGGGAAGGGTTCACATTAATTACCAAGATTTTAAGGGGGGATAAAACAACTCACCATTAAAATAAAGGTAGTATGGTTAATTTCTATATAATCATTGATAATAGGGTAACACTAGATTATGTTTTTTTTTCAGATTGAATGTTTTGATGTTTGTGGTAAAAATCTATACATAGGCACAAATGATTGGTAAGTTTTAGCCATAAATAATACTAGTTTTATGACTGGACATTGATTTTCAAACACTGCAATAATATTTCATATGCATTTAACCAGTCTTTGATATATAGTGGGTTAACTATGTAAGGGTATAGATTATTGTGCAATGCAGTTAGGGAATATTTTCATCAGATAAATTATTCTGTTTATACCGATTAAATTAAAAAAATGAGGAAATTGAAAAAAAAATAACAATGAAATTGTTTGTATGCAACAGCTTTTCTGTTTTGTAATATTGTTTTATCTTAATCATGTTAAATCAGTTATAATATTTAAAAATTCTCAAAATAAGAGTAAACGAGTTTCATACCATATTAGAGTCCAAATGTGTACTCTTTTTTACTCAAATTTACTTTTCTCTGCTAAGAGTGTTAGGAATATTTATGCCATCACAAATGTACATGACAAGACATGGATAAGTCTTCTTCCAGAGCTTTGTAAAGTTACTGAAAAACTGTTATACCAGGATTGAACCACATTACATGCATAAGTGACATTGTGTTGTTAAAATTTTGTTTGAAAGTTCTTCTTACTAACTACAAATCAGAAGTGATTTTAAGGATTGATTCATTATATATAGTACTGGTAGCATGAATAATTATATTTGGTAATGGACATTCACATGATTCAATTGACTTTTATTTTGTTGCACCTTCTTGTATCATGTTTGGATTTCTTCCATCAGTTCTGTTATGTGAACACCAAATCAGAGATGGAGATAATTACAGTATAATGATGTCATATTATTTTTCAGCTTTGTTATCCATTACAATGTTGAGGAAAGGCCTGTGGGGAATGGACCAAAGGTTGTTTTCCATAATGAGAAACAAGGACACAAATACTTAGCTGTGGTAAGTTTAGAATAGGATTTAGTTTTAGAGGGATTTGAAATGATTTCTACATACTAACATAGTATTCTGTACATCTATTTTTATGCCCCACCTACGATAGTAGAGGGGCATTATGTTTTCTGGTCTGTGCGTCCGTTCGTCCGTCCGTCTGTTCGTTCGTTCGTCCGTCTGTCCCGCTTCAGGTTAAAGTTTTTGGTCAAGGTAGTTTTTGATGAAGTTGAAGTCCAATCGACTTCAAACTTAGTATACATGTTCCCTAAGATATGATCTTTTTAATTTTAATGCCAAATTAGAGGGTTTACCCCAATTTCACGGTCCACTGAACATAGAAAATGATAGTGCGAGTGGGGCATTCGTGTACTGGGGACACATTCTTGTTTCTTCAAATTTCTAGAAGAGCCTTTTAGGAACCCCAACGTCTTTTTTTAATAATTTCTCTTCAAGCTGTACAATGGTTAATATGCAATTTCACAAAATATTTTTTAATGATTTTTCACAAAAATATTTAGAAACCCCAAATCCATGAATTTAAATCTTCAACAAATTTCAAGTTTCTATAGCGCTTTTGTGGAAACCACGATATCAAATATTCATGAAAATGCATATTCTTTTCAATTCACAAAAATTGGTATCTAGGAAAATAAATGAATCCACAGTTATGCAAGAATTATATACATTTGTAGCCTCATTTTTGAGTTTAAAATTCTAGAAAATATCTGAATATATATTGATTACGAGGAAAAAGTTTGTTATGATATTAACCACTTATGTGTTGTTACATCTTTATTTTTCAGAAAAAACCTGTTATACAGATAAAGGCTGCCTCAGCTCTAAACAGAATCATGGTGTTGATAGATAATACATTGTCATTACTTAATATGTTTGATTTAGAGGTTAGTAAAGTCTCTAAACAGAATCATGGTGTTGATAGATAATACATTGTCATTACTTAACATGTTTGATTTAGAGGTTAGTAAAGTCTCTAAACAGAATCATGGTGTTGATAGATAATACATTGTCATTACTTAACATGTTTGATTTAGAGGTTAGTAAAGTCTCTAAACAGAATCATGGTGTTGATAGATAATACATTGTCATTACTTAACATGTTTGATTTAGAGGTTAGTAAAGTCTCTAAACAGAATCATGGTGTTGATAGATAATACATTGTCATTACTTAATATGTTTGATTTAGAGGTTAGTTAAGTCTCTAAACAGAATCATGGTGTTGATAGATAATACATTGTCATTACTTAACATGTTTGATTTAGAGGTTAGTAAAGTCTCTAAACAGAATCATGGTGTTGATAGATAATACATTGTCATTACTTAATATGTTTGATTTAGAGGTTAGTTTAGTCTCTAAACAGAATCATGGTGTTGATAGATAATACATTGTCATTACTTAATATGTTTGATTTAGAGGTTAGTTAAGTCTCTAAACAGAATCATGGTGCTGATAGATAATACATTGTCATTACTTAATATGTTTTATTTAGAGGTTAGTAAAGTCTCTAAACAGAATCATGGTGTTGATAGATAATACATTGTCATTACTTAATATGTTTGATTTAGAGGTTAGTAAAGTCTCTAAACAGACCTTATGAATTGGGTAGGTAAAAATCAGGAAATTTTACAAAGAGAAAAACCATCGCTATTTGAAAGTATGCATAGGAAAAGATCATCTGTTATGTTATAGTCCTGTATACAAGCTCTCAATAGTTAACTTACAAAAACTTGAAAAAATCACTTACATCATTGTAGTTTTAAGGTCAGAAATAATTTTTGAAGTAAATTTGACAATGTTACATACTAATAAAAACAGTACTATGAATGCATAAAAGTCCTAGTTTTGTAAAATACTGTTTCCAAAATGTTAAATACTTAAGAAGAATTGTTTTTTAACGGGATATAAAAGGAAGGATAACAAAAACATGTTCTCTTCGTTCTGTAAATTTTAAGTGAAAAACTTTGTATTTCAGCCAATAATGACTGGTGCCAAAGTAAAGGGAGTTACCTACTTTTGTATAAATGAAAATCCTACAAATGGAAATCCATTCAGTATAGAGGTAGGTGTGTAGTGTAAAAATAGCGTATATTATCATAGGGCATTTTGGAGTAGGAAAAGTTCAGCAGGATTGGACCAAAAAAGGTAGAAGTCAAAGTTAGGTTTCTCACAATTTCAAGCAGCAACATCAAATATCATTAGCTACCTGTAATGTATTGTATACCACTGGTTATTTTTCATTTATAGTATTGTTTTGACTCTTGTATTAGGACTAAAAGTACATCTATATCTGGTAAATGATGTCATAAAGGTGCACATAATTGATTAACTTTTATGATGAAGGACATTACATGAAGTTGGTCAATTACTTCATAAACAAGCTTTATATTCTGATGTAAATTAATTTATATTATTCCATCTATGTTACATTAACCTTTTTTATTCTAGATATGTGTAGCATTAAAGAAGAAACAGATACAAGTTTATACAGTTACAGAAGACAAACTGGTGCATGTTAAAGATGTTCATATATCAGAACCAGCTATTTCTGTGGTAGGATTATATACTCAAGATATTAGGCTATTCCATATAAGATAATTATGTTATGTACATGTATGTTTCATTTAAATCTTATGTTTTGATTAACTGACAACACTTGTGAGGAACTCCAATATATGTTTTCCGCGGTGTAATATACAACTGCTATGACAGCATACGCTATCCATGACAATGTTAATATAACACAAATTAATCACCTCATAATATTAAGACGCTTAATATTTTGTTATATAGTTTATATCATGAAAAGTTATAGATCAAGTTAGCATTTTATTCCACTACAATGAATTTTTAACCAGTATTGTCATGCAATTGTCTCAGAATACTTGTTTTATTATAGGGAGTGGACGGAAGCTTTGTTTGTGCAGCACTTTTGTCACAGTATTGTATGATAAACTATGAGACATCACATACTCAAGATCTTTTCCCATTTGATTCAGAGCATAGTAAACCTCTCATTAAAAGAATCAGTAAGGTAAGTTCTTAGAATTCTAGTCTTTATAGTAAACATTTTATCAAAAGGATTTGCAAAATATGTGATAAATACTCATTGGTTCAAAACATATAATATACCTCTAGATCTTATGTCACAAATAACAAAATGTAAAAAATTCTTTATCTAGTAAAGATATTTCATAAACTACAAGATTGGATAAACATCTTGGATTTTATCTAGATATATCATAGACAAAACATAGGAAAACATATAAATATAAATAATAACATTAGATGTATGTTTCATTATAATACTTTATTCTGATTGGCTAACTGCACATCACGTGTTATTCCGTAAGCAGTTGCAATGCTCAATACAACTTTTCATTCATGATAACACGTGGTCCAACAATAAAGTGCACAGGTGAATTAAATAAAAAAATATATAAAATTCGTGTTTTCATGATCATAGCTAAAAAATGTAATTATAAGTATTGAATGCTTCTTTTTTTAACTTCCGCGCTTCATACAAAATGTACTTCGGTCAACGCTTTTACACCCCAATAAATTTACAAAAATAAGCATTCAATTCTTAATTAAAGTTTAAAAATGTGAAGATGTTATATTTATAAAAAAAATGTATTTTGCTCAAAAGGCACATTGAGATATGAATATGATGTATTCTTGCCATAGACTACAAGACATAACAAACATCATTTGAAAAGTGGTCAGCGACATTGATTTAAAAGAAAAAGGAAATGGTCTCGCATGTGAATTTATTAGTTAAAACAATGAAAAATGGAAAATAAAATTCCAAAGAAGAGAATGTAAATAAAACATATATTTTTTGTCTCTTTAGGAAGAATTTCTGTTAAGTGGACCAAGTGCTTTGGGGATGTTCGTAACATCTGACGGTATATCACAACGACCTCCGTTACAATGGTCAGAGAATATTGTCAGTATGACCTATGTCCATCCATACATTGTTGCCATGAATGATGAGTTCATTACAGTTCATAGGTGATATTTTAGTCATGGTCAGACTTTGTAAAACAATTTTTTTTTTTCCTCAAGGTTTTTTGTAAATCCCCTTGGTAGTAACATTACAGTTAAGACCAAATTACAATAATAGTATAAAAATAAAGAGATGTTATATAGTTGGCAACGAGAAAACTATCCACCAGAGTTCAATTGAAATGGATGTTAGCAATGATAAGCAACCGTATAGCCTTCAACAATGAGAAAAACCCATACTACATATATAGGGTTTGTATGAAATATAAAGGAATGATCAGATTTTTTCTCTCTAATGTGACCACATTATTTCATTCATAAACACCATACTTAAGGTCATCCTGAACATGCATGAAATATTTCCCACTGGACGTTAAACGACCAACAGTTGACAAATCCATATTTAAGGATTTTTACATTATTTGCTTTTTTTAAACACCATTTATTTTTATAATATACTTCTGTGATATACCCAGTATTTATGAAATAATCATTAAATTATAAAAATGCTTAAACAGAATTATTTTTTCATCAGAATTTTATATTGATCTGTGACATTGCCTTTTGTATGTAGCCATTAGTTAACTTCTTGTTACAGTATATTAGATCAACAACAAAAACAGGCTATTCCATTTCAAGGTGGTACATATTTAGGGAACTTTGACGGCAAGTTATTTGTGGCTTCAGGCAGAGAAATATATGCTTTAGTTCCTGTTGCATGGGAAAAACAGGTCAGTATCTCACAGAAATCTGTAATCTCTATTATTGTGAAACACTTATAAAATTGATCAGAAAATTACTCTTGATGTTACTCTTCTCTGTTCATTCATGTAGAATTCTGGAATAAAAAAAATGATATATTTACATTTTATTGTCAATTTCATATGTTCCTAGTATACTATTTTATGCAATATTTCATACATTTACTATCTTATAGGATGAACAAAATATTAATTATTTTATTGCAGGTTCAAGCATTATTAGGTGACAAGAGAGTCACAGAGGCATTAGATTTAGCTAAAAATGCAAATAAAGCAGGACTCACTCGGGACAAATTCTTAAAGGTAAGTTAAAACTCAAAATCATAATTCCTGTAGCCTATATACTTGTATATTCTTATACATAATAATGTGGAGGAAGATATTGTCACAATGTAAATAGAAGCTACAATTCAGAGCCCCCTGAAATTTTACGAACATTTATGTAAGCATGCTTTACTTTGTGAAGCTGTTTCCTATCCATTGCTCTTTAACCTCTTGTTAAAAAAAGTTAATAGTAGGGATATCTTTGGTGCAATTGGTCACAGTTCAACTTGATGTTTTATTGTTCTTGAATTGAATTCAAATAATGATATTCAAATTATTAAAAATGCACAATTAAAAAAAATGGTGCAAAATTTATGGAGCCAGCAATACTAAATAAACGTGATTGGATACAGTGGATAATAATATTTATCATACTAGATCTTGTCCACACAGAATCTTTTAAGAAAACTGTAATCCTCTTGTGATCATGTGAGGTATTTAATACCTGTAGAAAGCTTCTACCTAAAAAAATAATGTACATAGAAAATATCTCAATTATTCTATAGCAGTATAGTAGTTTTTGTAACAAAAATTGCAAATCATCAAATTTTTCATGAATATTGAACACCACAACACTATTGAAAAGTAAGCAATACATTTATATAAAACTTTGCCATTTAGTTAAGTACTTTATTTTGCACAATAGTCATGTTTTTGTGCAGCAATCCTATATTATTATATTGTTCAAACATCGAAAATACTTATATTATTTTGTTTTAGATATTTAAGAGATTTCAGCAACAGGCAGCTTTTATAGAATTTTCTGAAGGTCATTTAGAGGAGGCCATGGATCTGTTTAAAAATAGTCAGGTTGATGTTAGAGAGGTAATGAGAAATATGATATCAAAGATCCTTTCATTTATTTTATTATTTAGAAATAGCTTTTGGAAGCTAGTAGTTAATGGGATATTTCATTGTAGGTTGGTACTGTTTTCCTGATCATTTAAACTTAGAAAACAAGGCTTAGTTATTTTTAATTGATAAATAATTAACATGTTTATCTCAGATGAATATTAATATAAAAAAAGAAGATGTGGTATGATTGCCAATGAGACAACTCTCCACAAGAGACCAAAATGACACAGAAATTAACAACTATAGGTCACTGTACGGCCTTCAACAATGAGCAAAGCCCATACCGCATAGTCAGCTATAAAAGGCCCTGAAATGACAATGTAAAACAATACAAATGAGAAAACTAACAGCCTTATTTATGTATTAAATCTGTTTTATACTAAATTGCTTGATATTATTGCTAAAAATAACATAATGTTAAGTAATAGTATTTTAGGCTTTTTATTCTGTAATTCTGGGATTAGACGTTGTATTTTCAATATGTACTGAACCAAAACTGTTGTATGTTTGTTCGCACAATGAATAATTCAAAATGGTTAATGAAACTTTACCTTAAAATGCCTTTGGAGTACTGGAAAGAAAAGTATATGAATACTTGAAATCTGTATCAATGTTTAGCAATATAGCAAAATGATGTTTTTTTTAAATTCTTTTCTTTCTAGGTTATAAGTTTATATCCTCGCCTTTTACCGTCAAACTGTAATTTTACCCGGTCAGTGCCACCCCTTCATGAGATGGCAGATGTTAACCAGTTATCACGAGGGAAAGAAGATCTGTTAAAGGAATACAAACAGTTTCTTTGTACATACTTAGCTGATATTAAAGGCACAGGAACGGGATATAAACAGGTTAGTATAGTAGATAGGTATTAAAAACTTTTATAAATACACCCCCACCCACCCACCAAAAAAAAAAGAAGAAGAAAAAGAAAAGTATGACATTCAAACAAAGAAAAAATAGATAAACAAAAATTAATTATAAAAAAAGTATTCCTTCGAAGGCAATAAAATGTATGTAAAAAACAAAAATGTTGTGGTGTATGATAGCTGATTCAAGATATCATTGACTAAGTTGGAATGTTATAAAGGTGTGCTTTTGATACATACAGATAAAATAGGATTTCTTCAAGTTTTAACTATGTTTTTTTATCCCCTATGATATACAGTTCTTCATGGTATTTAGCTGAAGTAGCACATTTGATAGAACTGCTTGATAAGGAAAACATAAAATAGCAGCAGTCCAATTGTATCACAAGATCACAAACATAATTTATTAAACTGATTGTTACTTTAATTTCAGGAAATAGATACAGCGTTGTTAAAACTATATGCAGAGATAGACTCCCCAGAATTGATTCCCCTAATAGCAGTAGATACTGGTTGTGATTTAAAAGACTCGGTTGAGTGGTTAGAAAAATACAAACGTTATAATGCTCTAGGATTGTTATATAAAGTACATGGAGAACATGATAAAGCTCTGGCTCTCTGGGTCAAGTAAGTACAAAATTAATACAACAAATCTTTTAACAACTGTTACGAAATAGTTTAATTAATTAAACTAAGCCTTTTACCTGGACGACTAAGGTAATTGTATACAGATAATATTTAGGAATTAAAAAACAAGAAAAGAAAAAAAGGGAAGACTTAGAAAATATGAAAAATAAGGAATGTGGCTCTTGCGATTCACTTATATGTGTCATGCCTTTTGATGTGCTTTGTTTTTATTGCTTATCTATTAGTGTTGTCAAATTGTACACTTTTTCTTAACCGGTTACTCGGATAATCGTTAGACCGATTAACCGGTTAACCGGTAGTTTAAGTTGGTGTTTAAAAGCCGATTATTCTTTCCCTGTCTCTTGTTGTCTCCAAAAATAATGTGGAGTGTTTCAATTTGAAATGATTAATTATTAAAAAGAAGATGTGGTATGATTGCCAATGAGACAATTCTCCCCAAGAGACCAAAATGACACAGAAATGAACATCTATAGGTCACCGTACGACATGTTTCTTTACTTTGTTTGCTTGTTTCTTTTAGCATGTTACTCTTACTTTCACGTATTCATTGAGTACATTCACATTGGTTTGCATTTCACAATTTTGGAGTAAGCCTGGGACTACAGAGGTTGCACATTTAGATGTAGGTTTACACACTATTAGATTAAAAACTAATTAATGAAGTAATTAGTAAAATTTAATCACATTACTAATTTAAAGTTCCTGTTAAAAAGACATGTATACTAATTATGTTTCTTTAAGATCCTGCCCGAGCTCTAATCAATTTTATGTTTTTAGGATTAACAATAGCAATCAATATACTGCACAATTGATCTGTCAAACTAATTACCACGACAACATTTTTTAAATTAACATAACTATTTGTTGATTTCAATACAAATTTACATCAAATCTATCAAAATTGAAAAAATGTCTGGTTAACTGGTTAGCGTTATTGGTATTAGGTAATCGGTTGTTCGACCGGTTAACCAGTTAATTAGTTATTCGTTGACAACACAATTATCGATGTAACGCTCTGGTAAACTTAAGCAACAAACTGGAAAGCTAATAACCTTGTGATCAACAACCACTGATTAAAATATTATTTGTCAATAATACGTTTTAGATGTGTCATAAATATAAAAAACTTACTTGCAAGATTTAGTATAGTATATATGTGCGTGCATTGTTAACATGAAACTTTCAATAAACATGTTTCATATGGCTTAAATGATACCATTTTAAAGATGTTAAATTTTTTCTTTTGAAAATCAATCATGGCCTATTACAGCGGCACATCCTATCACCTTGTACATAGGGTGTATTATGCATAAGCTATATTGTATACAGTAATGATATGTTTACTTTTATAGGATATGTAATAGTGAAGTCGAAGATGAATCATTTGAAGGCATTAATTTTATAATAGAATATTTAGCTAAGTAAGTAGATTTTCTAGATACCAGAAATTAAACCTCAAAGGGGTGGTGAACAATTTGAAAACTACAATATTAAAATACAAGGTAATTTCATACCTTTGACAACAAATTTTTCCATCTCTTTACAATGTTTATTAAATAAATGATGTCAAACTCTTATTTCAAATGCACATTACAAATGCAAATTATTAGAACATTTTTTCCTCTTCAAAGAAAGTTATTTGTTGACACACACAGTAAGAGTACCGGTAATTGATAATAATGTTTTTGTATATACTGTTGCAGCCATGTACCTCAGTTTTAAGTTTGATGCCATGATATGGTAAAGTCCTTTAAAACAACATTTTATTATGCTGTGAATGATATAAATCACTGTGTTAACAGTTTTAAGTTAATCTTAAACAAATGTTTACATTATTATTTTCCAGTTTAAATGACCATGAATTAGTTTGGAAATATGTTGATTGGGTACTGTCTAAAGATCAAGAAAATGGAGTTCGAGTAAGTTTATAGTATACAAACAAGAAATAAGCAATTATAACTAAATTTGCCTCTTCTTACAAACATTTTCAACCCAGTAAGACATAATGACAAGATATTTAAAAAACAAATATACCAGTATAATAATGAAATATGTCAAAAAACCCTATACAGATCCCAGATAATTTTAGCAGATGTCTATTGGAAACTATTTTGAAATTAAAACCATTGTATGTTTTGTAGATATTTACAGACAGACCTACAACTGAGCCCCCATCAGAAAGAATGAGACCAGATACTGTGATAGACTACCTCCACCGATTCCCAATAGCTGTGATAACGTTCCTAGAATATTTAGTCTTTCAAAAGAAATTAGAGGTAGGTTTATAACATTGGAAGAAGAGACTATATTTTATCATACAGAGCTTGAGGGATTGTAAAATACAAAATTTTTGGAAGCATTAATAATCACAATAGGTCATTTCTGGATCAATTTCTCACGCCTTTATGACGTCATTTACCAGATAGAAGTTTCATGTTCTGTTGGATAGTATACAAATAATTAATGTTCCGTAAGTATATCATCGTGATTGCTGTATGACTGAGGGAAGGTGACCATCCTTTTAGAATTTAATTGTGCATTATAAAATAAAACTTTTTCACCCGTTTGCTGAACATGTATTGGAAATTTCTATGCATACATTGTTGTCACGTGGTGATGGAAGTCACATGACAGATTCGTCTGAAAACCATATCCCGGAACTGGCCTATTGTTAATTATGGACTAAAATTTTCAAATGCAAGTTCTTATTTTTGTGACACCTGTCTCACATTTATTTGCAATTATAACAACATCTTAAATGTATCTAAATTGACAGTATCTTAGTCTTGTCTAATGGAATTCCAGCATTCATTTTGCTATATTTTATTTCAGAAAGAAAAATACCATACCCATTTAGCTGTGTTATATTTAGATGCTGTACTAAAACTCATCAAAACCAATAATGTAAAGAAAGAAGAAATGGATAAGGCTAGGTATGTAAAAAACATTTAATCTCAGGCCATAACTAGTCTTGTCATGATTTTGCAGTTAGGTACTAGCTGGGCTGAAAGCCTTGCTTTGATATTCAAATGAAAATGAAGATAATTGCTATTCCTTGGCTTTTGGTTTTCTTGAAGTGGTATGGACTTAATGTCATGAATTGATACATCTCTTACCTTCTTCAATGGAAACATACACTGGTACCAAAACAGAAAGTAAAAAACACATGTGCTCCTCTTTTATTTATAAGATTGAAATATCCAGATTTATGAAATAAGAGAATAATCGTAACAGACTGGTTTAATTTCTCCATTTATGAAAAGAAAACTCCACTTAATATAGTTCCACGACTATTTGAATTTTACTTTAAAAAATTCCGGTCTTTATACTAACCCATGAAAAATCTATACTTGTCTGATTAAGCAATATATTTATTGAAGCAGTTTATTTATTTATTGCTTTTAAAAGTAGATTATGTGCGAAGGAATTTGAAATTGTGTACAAAAGAACTGTTATTTTTAGTTCCAAGGTCAGATAAATGACTTAAAGATATAAGATGTGGTATGAGTGTAAATGAGACAACTCTCCATACAGGTCACAATTTGTAAAAGTAAACCATTATAGGTCAAAGCATGTTCTTCATGTATATTTATTACATAAGCTTTAATTTATAGCTTACAAGTAAGAACACTTTTCCATAAAAAAAAGGTCAAATTTCACATTGTTAGATACTGTGTGTTATAAATATATTTATTCATAACCATATGCATGTAATATTGACTCATGGTTTGAAATGTTTATGTTTACAGATCCAAATTACGGTACATATTACAGATGTCTAATCTGTACCGTGTACAACTTATACTGGGGAAAGCTAAAGAAACAGAAATGCATGCAGAATGTGCAATATTATATGGAAAGGTAATTAAAGATCAGAATTCAGTTCTTTATTCTCTAGTCCCACAAAGTATGATTAAATTGGTTATGTGTCAAAATTAGTACAGAAATTATTTTTTACTTTAATTACTGATTAGGGTAACATAATGATCTAGGGTGGATTTAGGGGGGCTGGGCCCCATATTTTCTGGGGAAAATTGGTTGCTTATATAGGGAATCACTGAAGCATGATTAGAGCGGCCCCCTCTTTGGCAGTCAGTGGGCCCCCACTTGTGAAAATATCTGGATCCGCCACTGATGAAGAAATATTATTAAGTGATGACCATTGGTTCTGGAGAAATAAACATGAACACAAAAAAAAATCCTGATTGTTTATAAATGTTAAATATTAAATGAATGAGAACTAGATGTTGTATAATTGCCAATGCAAAAACTTTTCACAAAAGCCCTAAATTTCAAGGATTTACACAATTGTACATCACTGTACTGGCTTCAACATTGTGTATATGTGATGCACTTTACACAAAACCACACTATTGTTTTCAAATGTTTAGACATTTATTTTGTTCAGTTCATTACAGTGATTTTGTCATAATTTGCTATCAAACCAGACCTGATCTAAAAACATTTCTTTTTTAATGGTAATAAATTGTTGGATTGCTGTTTCCTTTTAATATATCATTTTATTTACATTTAATTAAAATGACATTAATCTGTTTTCATTTACAGTTAGAAGAACATGACAAAGCCTTAAGGATACTTGTACATAAATTAAAAGATTTTGGTGCTGCTGAAAACTACTGTCTAGTCAACTCTCATGGCAAAGATTCTTCATTTCGTAAACGATTGTTCCACATCTTACTTAGTGTTTACTTAGATCCATCAAATGAGTAAGTAATCAACTCTCACGGCAAAGATTCTTCATTTTGTAAACAATTATTTCACATCTTACTTAGTGTATACTTAGATCCATCAAATGAGTAAGTAGTCAACTCATACGGCAAAGATTCTTCATTTTGTAAACGATTATTTCACATCTTACTTAGTGTATACTTAGATCCATCAAATGAGTAAGTAATCAACTCTCACGGCAAAGATTCTTCATTTTGTAAACGATTATTTCACATCTTACATAGTGTATACTTAGATCCATCAAATGAGTAAGTAATCAACTCTCACGGCAAAGATTCTTCATTTCGTAAACAATTATTTCACATCTTACTTAGTGTATAGTTAGATCCATCAAATGAGTAAGTAATCAACTCTCACGGCAAAGATTCTTCATTTCGTAAACAATTATTTCACATCTTACTTAGTGTATCCTTAGATCCATCAAATGAGTAAGTAGTCAACTCTCATGACAAAGATTCTTCATTTTGTAAACGATTATTCCACATCTTACTTAGTGTATACTTAAATCCATCAAATGAGTAAGTAATCAACTCTCACGGCAAAGATTCTTCATTTCGTAAACAATTATTTCACATCTTACTTAGTGTATACTTAGATCCATCAAATGAGTAAGTAATCAACTCTCACGGCAAAGATTCTTCATTTCGTAAACGATTATTTTACATCTTACATAGTGTATACTTAGATCCATCAAATGAGTAAGTAATCAACTCTCACGGCAAAGATTCTTCATTTCGTAAACAATTATTTCACATCTTACTTCTCTCATGGCAAAGATTCTTCATTTTGTAAACGATTATTCCACATCTTACCTAGTGTATACTTAGATCCATCAAATGAGTAAGTAATCAACTCTCACGGCAAAGATTCTTCATTTTGTAAACGATTATTTCACATCTTACTTAGTGTATACTTAGATCCATCAAATGAGTAAGTAATCAACTCTCACGGCAAAGATTCTTCATTTTGTAAACGATTATTTCACATCTTACTTAGTGTATACTTAGATCCATCAAATGAGTAAGTAATCAACTCTCATGGCAAAGATTCTTCATTTCGTAAACAATTATTTCACATCTTACTTAGTGTATACTTAGATCCATCAAATGAGTAAGTAGTCAACTCTCACGGCAAAGATTCTTCTTTTCGTAAACGATTATTTCACATCTTACTTAGTGTATACTTAGATCCATCAAATGAGTAAGTAGTCAACTCATACGGCAAAGATTCTTCATTTCGTAAACGATTATTTCACATCTTACTTAGTGTATACTTAGATCCTTCAAATGAGTAAGTCATTTAAAGATGTGTGTTACTCTGTATTGAAATAACAAGCTTTTTAAAAGGCTGTTATGAATTGATAGTATATAGATAAAGGAACTTAAAAAGCTTTTGAAAATTTGGCAGAAAATAAATCTCTGTAGACTTTTTATAGATATAGGAAGATGTGGTGTGAGTGCCAATGAGACAACTCTCCATACAAATAACAATTTAAAAAGTAAACCATTATAGGTTAAAGTACGGCCTTCAACACAGAGCCTTGGCTCACACTGAACAACAAGCTATAAAGGGCCCCAAAATTACTAGTGTAAAACCATTCAAACAGGAAAACCAACGGTCTAATCTATATAAACCAAACGAGAAACGAGAAACACGTATATATTACATAAACAAACGACAACTACTGTACATCAGATTCCTGACTTAGGACAGGTGCAAACATTTGCAGCGGGATTAAACGTTTTAATGGATCCAAACCTTCTCCCTTTTTCTGAAACAATAGCATAACATCACAACAAAGAAAAACATACGATAAAATATCAATTGGCAGACTTAACGCAATCAAAAAACGTATGATTAAACAACGAACGAATAAATTTGATCTTCGATATCTGAATACAAATGCACAGTTAATTAAATATTAGAGACAAACATTCATGACCAAAAAGCATACATTTAGCATTATCACCCTTTTTCTTTCCAAAAATATAAAAGATAACAAGAGTTTTATAGAATTTTCAAATATGGCTTTTGTCAGCTATATTATATAAAAAAAAATATGAAAAAAGGAAGGGGTTAGTCATGTTAGTGGGGATTTTTTCTAATGATTTCATGGATAAAACCAGAGGAATCTGACTATCTGGCAAAATATTCAAAATCCAGAGGAGCGAGCATCCTTAACTGTTTACGTTAAAAAATATTGGCTGTTTTTCTTCAAGAAAGCTTTCAGAATGGGATGAAAGATATCAATGACAGCAACCCAATAACAAAAGACATCAAAACAAAATCTTAATTAATATCCACATGACAGATCTAAAAGAAAACTATTGCATTTTAGTTTTCCTGAAATGGTTCATCCAATGAACTAGATTTAAAATAGCAAAAATTTAATTTACTATTACTTAAATATTTGTAAACTATTTAAATGTTAACTAATTGTGATACTGTCAATTAAATTTTTTTTTGCATGGGTTTATTAATGCTAATAATGTGACTAGGTGAGTATTGCAATCAAAAAAATTTCATTCTGAATTATAGACCTGTATACATTTTTGTTTTTAAAAACTTGCAAAACAATAACACATTTTTATATGCCCGTCAAAATTTTGACGGGAAGTATTATGGCATACAAATGTGCGGTGTCTGTCCGTCCGTCCCTCCGTCCGTCCGTCTGTCTGTCCGGCGTAAACATGTCTCACCGTAACTTGAGAACGACTTATCCAAATTTCATGAAACTTAACATAGTTGTTTCTTATGATGGTCAAATGATCTGTATACTTTTTGGTGAAAATAAGATTAAAACTTTTTGAGTTACGGCACTTTGTAACTAAAACAGGGGTGTGTTTTTTTTTCACATGTCGCACCGTATCTCAAAAACGATTCTTGATTATGGCTTAAAACTTTGAAGACTTCTTAGTTTTATTAATCTTAATATCTGTATACTTTTTGCTGATGATTCAAAATTTTATTTTTGAGTTATTGAGTATTTTGTAAAAAAGGGAGAGTTTTTTTTTAGATTATTGCTTAAAACTTTACACATGTCTTTGTTATATTAATCTGAAATTCTGTATACTTTTTGGTGATGATTCAAAATTTCATTTTTGAGTTATTGAGTATTTTGTAAAAAAGGGGGAGGTTTTTTTTTACATGTTGTGCCGTATCTCAAAAACAATTTATGATTATTGCTTAAAACTTTACACACTTCTTTGTTATATTAATCTAAAGATCTGTATACTTTTTGGTGATGATTGAAAACTTTATTTTGGAGTTATTGAGTATTTTGTTAAACAGGGGAGGTTTTTTTTTACATGTCGCGCTGTATCTCAAAAATAATTTATGATTATTGCTTAAAACTTTACACACTTCTTTGTTATATTAATCTAAAGATCTGTATACTTTTTGGTTTCGATTCAAAATTTTATTTTAGTGATATTTAGTTTTTTGTAAAAAAAAAACAGTGTTGGGGGTTTCACATGTCCCGCCGTGTCTCAAAAACAATATATGGTTATTGCTTAAAACTTTCTCAGAAACTATTTATGATAATTGCATAAAACTTCCACACAAGACGTCGTGTGTATCATGCGCTCATGGCGCAGCTGTTTTTGTCCATTCTTGAAAAATTGCAATAATTTCTGAATTAACAGTAATCAGCTTATGCTAATATATAACGTGAGGGTACCCAAATTGCACCTATATTGACAGTTTTTTAACCTACGTTTATCTATGCTTCAGACAAAAGTTTTCATTGTGTTTATTTTGAAGATGTATCATTATTTACTACATGGTTTCACCAATTTAATTTTGAACCCATATGGAATCATAGAAAAATTGGTCTGAACTGACCTCCAAAGTCCAAACCATCATTGATTTTGTAGTACCCAAATTGCATCCATGCTTAAATTTGCATCGTCAAAAGTGGAATAACAGAGCTTTTGTTTAATTTCTTCAAATATTTTGAACAATTGGATATAAGTCCATGCTTACACCTTATGTTTTAAGAAATGGATACTTGTAACACATTGTATTTGCTAATTTTAAAAAGATCAAGTTTTGCAACGTTTCCGTACATTTTGCTTCTCCAGTAAACTATTCATCTGTTGATGAATACTGTGAACTTTTTGTGTAATATATAAATATTTTTACCTTTGTTAAAACGTGCATAATATAAAATCATAAAAATACAAATTGTTTAGTCTCTAGGAAATCTTGTAAGATGTCTGTTGCTAGTTTTGCTAAATGGGTGCAATTTGGGTACCGTGACAATATAGTTGCAATGTGAAAATAAATCTTTTCTAATTTCTGATGTTTATTTTTCAGACAAAAAGATTCTTTAGTCAAACCCGCTGTAGATTTATTAAACAGTAATGTTTTGAGATTTGGTTGATATATGTAGATGCAGTGTGAAAATGATCCTTTACAAATTTCAAATGGTTATTTTTCAGACAAAAAGATTCTTTAGTGAAACCCGCTGTAGATTTACTAAACAGTAATGTAGCAGAGTTTGATACTGTTAAAGTAAGTGAAGATTATTTATCAACATTTTTCATAAATTCTATGAGGATTTTTAAAGCACTCAAATTAATTGTGGGAACATCAGAGTAGTCCTGGTTTGTAATATATTTAAGAAAACCCATTCCGAATTTCATTATACCAGACTCAAGATAGAAGATAGACATTATATCTGTGGTCTATCAGTGTATCTTTTCATCCGTCATCCATCTTGTATAAAGTTAGATCTTTGGTCACATGATTTTACCATTAAGTTGTGATTACATCAACTTGAAACTTAACATGGATGTGAATTTTTTGAATTTTATGTCAAATTATGGATTTTACCTCTAAATTCAGATTATTTGAGATTAAGTTCGTCTGACTATTAGTTAGCTACTGGCTACTTTTTATTGTTAAGTTGATTTTAAGAAGTTCATTCAACAGAAAGCTGCCTCCTTTGCTTCAAACTTTATTATTTTGTTTAGAAAGAATGTCTTAATATCACAGTGTGAATTATTTTATATATTTGTAGGTTTTACAATCCTTGCCAGAGAACTGGTCTGTTAGTTTAGTTTCTCAATTTTTAAATCGTGCAGTACGGAAAAGTATGAACAATAGTCGGACTACTCGAATAGAAAGAATGATGTCAAGGGGAGAGAATTTACAAGTGAAACAAAATATAATAGAAATTCAGAAGGAGTTTGTTACTATGAATGATGACAGGTAGGTCTTACATTATGTATACAGTTAGAGGATAAACAGCCTTGGTTGTCAGAGAGATTTAGTTGCTTTGTAATGGTATGTATCTAGCTGAAGCCTGTCTCTAGATGGGGGTTTTCTTGCTGTGTTGAAAATGACCCATTGGGGGCCTTGTGCTGTTTTCTATTCTTTGGTCGAGTTGTTCTCTCTTTGACACAGTCTACATTTCTATTTTCAATTTTATCTCACTGTATTAGTAAACTTTCTATTGCTACAATGCCATGGGTACCATGACTGACATGTACCTTGTAGCTAAAAGGACAGTGTAAACTAAAAAAAAGAGTGTCATGGTATATCCACATACAAATCAGCTTAGAAATCTCTGAAAGCAATTATTAATGTCACATCAGGGTTGTATGTGGTTATAAGATGATACTAATTCATGACTATTATACTGCTTTCACTGTGGCTGCCTTTCTATTGGCTTGTCTATCCTTCTGTTTGTCTATTCATCCATTAGTCCATCAAAAAATTGTGTCACACTTTTCTCAGGTATTACTCAAACAGAATGACTTCATATTTGGTCAGCAGCTAGATTATTATCTCTTTACAGATTAGACACCAACTTCCTGTTTGCCTAATTTGAATTTTTGCAATAAGTCAAATGAACTTAAACTTTTCTCCATGTTTTTATCCAGTAAATTTCTGAAGTACTACTGAACTGAATGGTTCACATTTCTTTACTGATAATCTTTCAGCTGAAAACTAGAACAAGGAAATGGGAAAAATTTCTAAGATGATTAATTTGCAGGATTTCTATTCACAGCAGAAGCTGCATTAATTTGGAATAGATGAGAATAGATCTTATAAATATTAAGACAAACAGTACATCTCTTTAATGATTTTAAAAATATTTATGAGTTCAAATAAAAAGTTTCAGTCTTATATAGATTTTTTTGGTATTTACTGTATAAAGATTGCATGAAATGCAATCAAAACCGTTTAAATACTTGATAACTTGATCTTCAAAGCCTCATTTCTACTTACTAGAGTTCAAACAAGATAGTGCAGTTAATATTGCTGATAGTTGTCCTTATTTACATATTGCCAAGAAAAATGTTTTATTATAAAATCTATAAGTTGACATGTGCATGATGTATGAAAATATAGACAGAGAAAGAAAAACTATAACTCAAAATAAACCCTAACTGTGTTCCATTACAATTAAATTTTTATGCCCCACCTACGATAGTAGAGGGGCATTATGTTTTCTGGTCTGTGCATCCGTCCGTCTGTCCGTCCTTCGTACCGTCCTTCCGTCCAATCAACTTCAAACTTAGTACACATGTTCCCTATGATATGATTTTTCTAATTTAATTGCCAAATTAGAGTTTGGACCCTAATTTCACGGTCTACTGAACATAGAAAATGATAATGCGAGTGGGGCATCCGTGTACTATGGACACATTCTTGTTAATTTTAAGTTCATATGGTAAAATGAAAGCAATCTTTACCCTTCAGTGCTCATAAACAACTTGATTATACAGATTACCACCCAAACATCTATTTAAGATGATTCTAATAACAGATAAATCCTCAAGTAGGTATGACAGCTAGAATATGGATATAAAAACTATCATTTCACTTAGTTAATTTCATCAAACAAATTTTATTGCCAAAAAATGAGTCGAAAAAAATTACATTCACTAACATAAGAAATATCAAAGTGTTACAAATGTGATTGTTGTTTCTTACGTTGTTCTGAGTTATATCCCTTTGACCAAATTTTTAGTTGTACTTTTTCAGTAACTCTTCTATTCAGGCCAAGGATGTCATGCTTTCTGCATTCAATTTAAGATTCACTAAATTATTCATTGAATTTTCATACCTTGTTTCATTCAATTAACTTGAATACTGAAATACAGACATTGATCATGACTTGATCATACACCTTTAACGACATTTCACCTGTATCAGTGTTTAACATCAAAGTATCAAACCTGTTTTTTCTTTTCTTTCATCTGTCTTATTGATGCCCTAATAAGCCTGCTAGGAAGCAATTAAAAGATAGCTTGATGTTTCAAATAACCTATTTCTCTAATTTGACTTTTGATTCATAAAAGTGAAATTTAATTTTAACTTGTTACAAAAGAAATACATTATCTAAACTACTATTTTACAGATTTTTCTTTCCTAATGATAGTCTTAACCGAGATATAATTATATTAGGTACTCAAAAAGAAAAATCTTTGCTAATATTGATGTTTTCATGGATAATTAGAGTACATTTAAATAAGGATATATTTCTGTGGCATGGCTTTCTATTGAAATATTTTATATTTCACATTTATTTGCCATATTTTTTTTCACTTGCACGTACAAGAGTTAAAAAAAAGTTTTTTATGCTGCAACTAGTTGTGTTTATTTCCTAAAAATATAGTAACACAGCTATATTTTGTGCACTGTCAATTTCATCATGCAACTCTTTTTCCTACAATCAGGGGTTCATTAAGGGATTAAAATAAGTTTGAAATTTGTGTTACATTTATATAGCTATCAATTATTTTTATTTCAGTTTCAGTATAAAAACAGTATTAGGTCAATGTAATAAAGATATAAACTTTTTGTACTCGGCACACAACTGGGGTAGAGATTGGTAAAACCTTGCCTTTACCTAATTTCTCAGCCTTATACAAAAACCTTTACATTTTCTTGACATTGACTTAATATTGTATATGTTCCAGACCATATGAGTATTTGGACCGTATGCGTACGGTCCGGACCGTATGCGTATACTCGTTCGGTCCGACCATACGCGTACGGTCGGACCGTATGAGTATACGCGTACGGTCCAGCTGACCAGACATGTTTTGAGATCATATGGGTTAATCTTTAAACAATCATTTATCAAAATCTTTATTTTTAGTTATACAAATTGTTATTATTACAAATAGATGGGTGTAAATAAGCGAACAATTGACATTAAATATTTGTTTAATTGTATATCTGAATCCTATTTTGTTACTCTGGCCCAAGGTGACACTAGTCTTGCTACCACAAGGAACGTCATATTTTTTTTTTACATTGACATGTTTTGTTCATGCATGTTTTTGTTCATGCATGTTCCTTTGTATATGCATTTTTTTGTAAAGTTCCTAAATATTTTATAACAATTGTCCTCCCACATTATGTTTACTTCCGATAACTTCAATTTCAATGAGCATACTGGGCTGCAATTAATGAATTACTGACATGCTAAATGCAGGAGTTAAAATTTCAATTACTATTGAACTTTTTATATTAGTTTGAGATATAAGTTATGTTGATCTGTTATATACATTTGTATCTAATAAACTTGACCAACTTCTTAATATTAGTCAGACCGTACGCGTACGGTCCGACCGTATACGTATTTTGAAAAAGTACGCATACGGTCCAGACCGTACGCGTACGGTCCAAATACTCATACGGTCTGGAACATATATATATATCCATAAAAAGAATGTTTGACTTGAAAAATAGAAAGAAACATGATAACAAGATTGGAATACAATGTGTAATTCTTATGCAATTCATTTGTAATGAAAGTTTTCATTGGACGCTGAAAAATCATGTTTTGAAGGGGTAAACCCAATTTGTAACAGTAAAATCTATGTTTCACAAAGGCCAAGCTTAAAATACAATACAGTTATTTTCTACTTTGCTGTCACAAAATACATATTGCTCAAAAACTAGTTCCACGGTCACTTCCACCCCAACATAGTAGGTTCATGTGTATTCCAGGTCCTGAGTGGTTGTCATAAGTCTTCATCTTGTTTTGTTTTCAATCAATAGAAGATCTTTACTGGCTTTGTTTCTAATTTTCTGAGTTTTTTCCTGCCTAGACCTTGTGTTATTTAGAGCCTAGACCTTGTGTTATTTAGAGCCTAGACCTTGTGTGATTTAGAGCCTAGACCTTGTGTTATTTAGAGCCTAGACCTTGTGTAATTTAGAGCCTAGACCTTGTGTGATTTAGAGCCTAGACCTTGTGTGATTTAGAGCCTAGACCTTGTGTAATTTAGAGCCTAGACCTTGTGTGATTTAGAGCCTAGACCTTGTGTGATTTAGAGCCTAGACCTTGTGTGATTTAGAGCCTAGACCTTGTGTTATTTAGAGCCTAGACCTTGTGTAATTTAGAGCCTAGACCTTGTGTAATTTAGAGCCTAGACCTTGTGTGATTTAGAGCCTACCTTTTGTAAAAGACTGTCAGTATTTTTTTTTATCTTTTTAAATTGTTGGGTTGCTGTCACATTTCCCTTTATTTATATTGACCAACCTGATACATATGTATCTACTGTAGAATATTATTTATTATTTTCCCAAGCTATATGTCATGTATAGAGAGTTAATAGGATTAAGGGTTGAAAGGAGAGGGAATGAAATTTTTATACATTCCTGAAATCAAGAATTCAAATGTTTCAGGAATTTTCAACATGTAAGCTTAAGTTAAACCCACTCAAATCTGGAATATATATGTAAAGATTTTACTGATTTGAATTCATCGATTTAAATTTGTAACAGAAAAGTACTTGAAAGTCTTTCTACTTTTGAATACTTATGTAAATATCTAGATTGAACAAGAACTAGTTTTTTGTATTACATAACAATAATAACAGTTAAGTATTGTGTTTTGACAGGCTGTTTTTACTCTATGTCAGTTTAAGTTTTAAATTTTGTATTTTACTTCCTTGTTCATTGTGTTTTACTTGACATTAGTTTTATTTAGGTATTAAATACAGACAGCTAAGGATATAGTTTAACAATAACAACAGAATTATTTGTTAAATATTTAAACATATTTATATTCGGTCTGTTTTTATGAATGTTCTATATTTTGTTTACCATTAATATTTATACCTGTATGTTTAAAAACAACACTAGCCTAAAATCAATTTTTATTTCACATCTTTTATTTTGGAGGTTGGTTATTTGTGTATGTATTTGACCATTGATACGCACCTAAATCATAAAAGCTAAAAAAAAATTAGCACACATTAAATGGTTTTGTACCTTTTATGTAAAAAAAAGAAATTATATTAGTAATGGCTCTCCCTCCCTGCATACTGCAATTGCTTTTTTTTGTGTTTGAAAATTGCTCAAATACTTAATGTGAGCAAAATCTTTTGAGTGAAATTAATGACAAGTGCAAATATTTTCTCCTCTGTATGTCAAACTTTCGTTCTAAATTATTGTTTGGTTGTAGTTAATCTACTATTGATAGACCTTCCACTGGAAAAATAATGAAAATTGACTTTAATTTTGCTGCTCTGTCAGTTGTTGATCTGATATGTTAAGTTTGTACTTGAAGAGTTATGAAATAAATTTTGTATTAGGGTTATCATTAGTGTTGAACTGTCTTTACATTTATACATGTATTCAGCTTTATAGGCATCTGAAGTACAAAATCTTTTACATTTAAAAATAAATTATACCTAAAGATGTTGAGCAGAATTTTTAAATGTAATTTTAAAATGATATTAACAAGTTTTATTCTGTTTAACCTACATTTTAATGAATTTATTCACATGGACAATTTAATGGCACTTGTCAATATTATTACTTTAATAAACCACTTTTTATATGAACTTGTATGTATACAGATGATTTATAAATGAAGTTGCACTATATTACAATCCTATGACCTAGAAAATGTCATAAAAAGATTTAGTTTTAGATACCTTTATTGCACTGCAGGCAGATATTGCTCAAATCTATTTTGTATTATGAATTTGTGTGACACCATTAAACACATTTGGTTGAACAAGATGACTATTTAAATGAATAGTGTCTTCATTGATGCTCAGGTCAAGAAACTGTAGAATATTTAGAAATCAAGGAAGGGACCTCAGTGGTTTAATGGTTTAAGAAGTCAAACTGCTGTCTCACTAGCCTGTCAACACTGAGTTTGTGAGTTAAAATCCAGCGTGTGGCATATGCGTTCAACTCTAATTTAAATTGACAAGAATTGTCAGTTTTCCTACCAAAGGTTGATAGTTCTCTGGGCACTGTGGCTTCCTCCACTCTTCAAAACTGAATGCCACTAAATCATGTAAATATTTCTAGAGTGCTGAGAGTGGTGTTAAACATCATGCATTGCGACTCTTGCACTTAAAACATATCAATGATTGAAATTATTTTTGAAAGTTGTCCAGACCCTTGTATCCCCATATCATCCTGAATATGCATACACTATTTTGCACTGTTTGCAAAGCAAAATGTTTGCTGCTAATTTGTGTCTTGTAGACACATCTTTTTTTTCCCCGAACATCAAGAATATGACATATTAATGTAGATTTTGTTATTCAGAATCACTAAAATATACTTTTATTAAAGAAGAAAATCCCCTTCTACTCAACGTTGGTGTCTTTTAAGTAGTAATGCTCTGTAAAGAGACTTTTATAACATTATCAATCAATCCTTGGGTAAATTATATACTTTTTAAAATTTTTATTAAATTGCACTAAAATAAATTTACAGTGTACTTTATTGTAAAATTTAACATGTTTTTCAGTTGGATTTCGTTTTATTTGACTTTTGTGATTATTGATTGTATTGGCCAGGGCATGGTGTTTGACCTTTTCCCCGGAGCACTTTATATCCTGGGGCATATTTAGTCTTCAGATTTAACTTTCCTAAAGAATTTAAATAGGCTATAAACTGTTGCAGTAAAATATTTACAGGTATTTTATGAGAAGTTTAAAGAGTTCATGTCTTACAACAATAATTTATACAATCTAGTCATATGATTTGTTGTCCTTGTAAACAATATGTAAAGTTTGTATCAATTAGTTTCAGTTTGTAAAAGAAAATGTAGCTGATATTCTGAGTTATTATGACAGCTTGTATAAAATTTAAAGTCAAAATGAAGATCTAGAAATTTGAAGAGACTGTCTGCAAAATCATTGAAAATAGAATTTGATGGCAGAGCATGCCTAAGTTTCCAAGTCACATTTAAAACTGTTGCCTGCCATGTTTTCTATAAAATTGAGAATTGAAATGGGGAATGTGTCTATTTCTTTTCTCACATAAATTGAATTACTTGTTCACCTGTTTGATTTTTGGTATTTTAATGCCCCTTTTAAATCCACTTTTTGAGCTATTTCGAGGCGGCTAGTTTTTATTGGTAGAGGAAGCAGGAGTCAATCGGAAAACTGACAATCCTAGTCAATTAAGATTGGTGTCGAGTGCAAGGTCAAATGTGATCTTTTTACCCTTTGAGGATGTCCGTGTAAAAAATCTCCTAGTAACTTCGTCCTCACGGTTAGTGTGATAGTGTCAGTACATGTATATGTAAATGGAAACGATATCAGTAATATTAGCTCTCATTCTACTAATAGCTCTATTTTAAACTATAAATACTCCAAATATCATCAAGTTCCAATAATAAGATATATATGTGTATATAGTAAGTACGTTATCATTTATATAATGGTCAATCAGGTACGTTTTATTAAACCGTCACTTGACCGAGATAATTAATGTGTAATTTATGCAGGAACATACACGTCTTTGTAGATAACTGAAAAGACTAGGTAGTATAGTGTCTAACAAATCTATTTATTGAGAGCTGTGAAAACAGTTGCTGCTGAAGTAATATATGTGTGTTCAACTGTACTCTTAAGAGCACACTAGTTCAGTGCAATGAAAACAGAACTGTAAACTTGATTTTACGTATGAATGAAGCCAGTACAAACTGAATCTCTGTATTAAATACCTTCTCATAAATATTTGTTTCCTCTTCTCTTCATTTTGTAGAGTGAAGTATGTTTAAAGTACAAAGTTTGGTATATTTTATCAAGCAGAAAATGAAAACTATGAAGTGTCTGAATCCTTTTAATGCATCATAATACTAGTATTGGGATCTGCTAAGAAATTATAGCTGTGAAAATGTACCTGTAATAATTTCCTTGAACTAATCAAAATATCTGTTCTTATTAACTATACAATGAAAAAAGAAAATCACAAAAATATAGAACGGCGAGGAAAATTCAAAACGGAAAGTTCCTTATCAAATGGCAAAATCAAAAGCTCAAACACAACAACCAAATGGATAGCAACTGACTAAGTACAGAATTTTTTTTATGCAGAAAATGGTGGAATAAACCTTTTTTATAGCTAACTAAACCTCTCACTTGCATGACTGTTGCAGTAATTTCCGTTGTGTTGACAATGATGTATGAACAAAAGGAGTAGACAATTTTCTGAAAAAAACTGATAGTAAAACTCATCTTTCAAAACAATGGACAATTTCCTATATATGATCAGAAGAAATTGCTTAGGTTTGAAAAACATAAAAACAATGTATTGTCAGGATGCAGAGAAATCATAATATTTTGAAAATGAATTTATGGTTCTCGACTTAAACTTCTTTTTCAAGGCTGGACAGAATACCTCTAAAGGTTGTAACCATTGCATACAAACTTGGTACCACGATTGAAATTTGACAGTCTGTCATTGTTAGGTGTCTGAAAAGATTTACAATTTAGTCAGTCATTATAGACCGAGATGATTTAGTACATAGTTATAACTGCTAGTATGAAAAGATAAATGTTATTTATTTAACTTTTTAAAGTTTGAACCTATTCAGAATAAAACTTGTATGTATACTGTAAACACAGATAGATGTATGGATGACTTTAATAAGATTAAGACTGTATTTAGTGCTTGTAACACATGCACATGCTATGTATGTCATCTCCAGCAAAAAAGGTTGAGGGGGTTAGGGGGTAGGGTATACATAGAAATCACTCTTTTGTACCATGCTGTAAGGTATTACAGGTGGTTTTCTCATCACCCACTACCAGAGGGTGTGTCATTAATAAACTTAAAAATCATGTAGAACAGTAATGATAGCTTTTATTTTTACAAGGAGTATTGTGTTCCACTTATTTATGATTAATAGTTTCAAACAAAAAAATGTACTGGTATTTAGATTTTTCAAAGTAGATTTATTATTATTGAATATTTTTGTTGCTTTTAGCTCTTTCTTCCGGATTTCTCATCATTTAAAAAAAAAATTATGTTCACAAATGCATTTATATATAATAATGGAAAATCAAATTTTAAAGTAAATGTAAAAATTTGTATGTTTGTTACTTTTCCATTAGTGAAAATGTCAAAAAGAAATTGCGTGAGAAAATTACTTTGTTACCAGTAATTCCCCTTAGAATAAACATTGATTTTTGTAGAGACAGCCACTCCAGATCATTTTACAAAACCACATTTAGTAATGAAAGGGAAAAAACTTTTTGAGAATTTAATCATTTGTAAGGTGATGATTGTAAAAGGGCTTGGTAGAAACACAATGAGACTTGTCAATACAATTGTGATGGGGCTTGGTAGATACACAATGAGACTTGTCAATACAATTGTGATGATTGATCAATAGATGGGTGTCAACCTTAAATTTTTATATTGGGATCAGTTCAGCTGTATCGATTTTAGGTTTAAATTCTTCACTAGATCATAAAGAATGAAATGATAAATTGGTAAAAAGTATGACTATAGAATTACTTTAAAGAATGTAACTAGATAAACCTGAAATATTTTATATGTTGACATTCTCTTTTATATCACTATATTATTGTGCTTGTAATATAGTATTTGTATATAATACAATGGAAAGATATTGGGTACATGTCAATATGGCAACAGTTAAAAAATCTTAAAAGATTTGCTCAAATGCACCAGGCGTGTACATGATTCAGATGGAGGCAAATTTTCTTCAGGGTCTTTTAAAAGCAATATAAAGTCTTCAAGAATCAACAGGGTACTATGTCACATGCTGATTATTATACATGCATGGTGAACAAAAACTGACAGATATATTCCTACTTATTTGTTTAGAACTGTGGGTTATACCCACAAAAAATTGACTTTACACGGTGAAACAAAAACTTTATATAAGACCTATTGTCTCCCAAAAATCTTGGTAGGAAATTGGACGTCATGAATAAGCAATAATGATGTCATGGATTTGATGCCTTTGCTAAACTTAGTCAAACCAAAGTCTTATAAAAATTGTTTATTTGTTTCTATTAAGCATGCAGCTTTTTGTAGATACTGTATGCTGTTCTTGATACCTGAGTAAAACTTTCCTTGATTGAATGGCATGTCTTTTTGTAATCTGTTACTATGAGAGCTAGCACATTAAAACTCTGGATTGCCATATATTAGACTAGTAAAAGACTGGAAGACTGAGTTAATTTTTGTATCATACTAAGTTTCTCATTTCTTTTGATTTGAAATTCAAGACATTGGTGATTTGGTCATCACCAAACACTGATTACTGTACTAATCATGCAGCAGCAATATACTTCTTATAGCCTTATTTCTTCCTTCCTTCTTTACTTTCTTTCCGTCTTATTGATGAATTCTACAAATTGATACAATCCCATTGTACTTTTAACAGATGCATGGTATGTAAACAAATTCAAATTTGTCAAATTGTGAAAATTCTGTACAGTGCAGTGGGATATATTTTAAGTGTGCTAGTTATAAAGACATTTTTTCTTTTCTTTCAATAAAGTTAGCATGTTTAAAACATATTATATAGGAGTATCACATTTCAAATGGTAATTCTACACTTCTCAGGTTATTTTTTATTCATAGTTGACCAAATAAAATAGGTAGGATTGATTCTTCTTTACCTTAAAGTAGGTATCATATTTAAAACACAGTTTAGTGTATTTTTAAGTTCTTATCGCTCTAGTTAAAATGTTTTTAAATATCAATAAAATTCTTATGCACAAAAGAAAAAGAATAGTAAACTTTGTAAAGAGGTTACATTTATTATGTATCAGCCTGTTACAAAAAGTTTTCTATAGGAAATAAAAAAATGTTAACCAGACAGATCACCAAACTACTCAGCAATTCACTTTTAGTTTCTGTAAAGGCTGACTTGTACGAATGTCTTGACACTTATCCATGTTTTCCTCCATTTATATCTTCTGGCATGTCTGGTGCAATCCTTGATTCATGTTCGCGGAGAAAGCTCGAGAAAATTTTGAAATTTTTTGTTAATGTGGGAACATATTTAAAAGTGTAGGTGCATATATTTAGGTTGGTATCAATTTTCGTGGTTGCAAAAAAAAATATGCTAGTCTGTTGTTTCATCACTTTAATTTCATTAAGCATTTAGATTCGTAATTTCCTCCTACTTCATATCTAAAAATAAAATGCATATGTATTAAAAGTTAAAAAGACATACAATAAACATGCACAACTGTATCATATAACAGAAAATGTCATAGATGACCCTTTCTTTCAAGGTCAGGGATATTGTTAGGTAACAAAGGAAATGTCATAGATGACCCTTTCTTTCAAGGTCAGGGACATTGTAAGGTAATATAGGAAAAGGTTAACGGTTAAGTAATACAATAAGTGGGAGCTATTATGTTTCCTTAAAGTGCAGAACATAAATATTTTGGAGCACTTCAGGAAAAATGTTTTGCCTTTTTGTCATATGAAGTACTTCAGGAATAATGTTTTGCTTTTATTATCTATGGTACACAGGGTAAATTTGGTGGTTTGGTTCTGATTGAGGCTATTAGATTTGGTAGTTAGCTTAGGCAAATCTAGTGCCCTTTTGTGGGGAAAATTTGATTGATTATATAGGGAATCACTGAGGCATGACTGGAGCCCCCCTCCTTTTAGGTCAGTTAGTGGGCCCCCTCTTATAAAAAGTTATGTATCCACCAGTACTGGTTTGGAGTGTTGCATTTGAGTAATATTTAATATTTTTAATTCATCAAATAGAATGATGAAAATAAAATGTATTAAAGTGAAAGGGTTTATACATTACCGTTTTATACCTGAACATGTACTTTCTTATAAAAAGCAGTTAATTTATGTAATCTAAAAACTTATAAACTAATTAGCATTTATTTAGTGATGAACTTTTTGGCAGTTAACTTTTCTTTCAAAACAAATTCTAATGTTTATGTCCATTGGACGGCCCAATCTTGGCTTTGTATATCAAAGGTTTTTAACAAACATATGTTTATTATTGATCATGATCTTATGTAAAATCATTGACAAGTAATCAATCATTTAATTAGTAAAACTTTAAATTGACTTTTTTTTCCACCAGTTTTCGTGTTGTCACACTAAAGTAGGATAAAATCTATTAAAGATGTAATGGTAAACATGTTTCTGCATAAAATATTTGTGGTTTTCATTTTTGCAATTAAAAGTCACCAGAATAAGTCATTTTAAGCACCACCCTTAAATAATCAGCTTAACAGTATTTCAAATGATTTATCATATCTCATTCAAAAATTTGTTTTTCTTTATTACAAAAGAAACTAAATACAAACAATATTTCTGATAAACAAAAGAAATTAGGGATGCTAATGGAATGTTTCCTTACAAGTGGACAAAGTAGCAATTTATTATAGAAATGACATGCTTATACATTTTCCTGTGATCCTATGAAATAAAGAAATGATTTCATATTTTATAAGGATTTAAATGTCATTTTAGATGTAACACATTGAATATGATGCTGTTATGATTGTAAAATCATTGTTAGGTGTAAAACATTATTTGAACTCCCTTAAAACAAAAGAGTGAATAATATTTTCATGTAACTGTTTGAAACAAATCCATTACCAATAATTGGATATGTGTTAAATATGTTTTTCTTCACAACGACAGGAATGGGACAAATTTATATAAATTATAAAACAGCTGCCACTTGAAAGCAAGATTTTAGAATTCTTCCAACATACTTACTTGAGACTGTTTGTTAGGTGTTTTTATTTTACTTTTGATTGTTAGTGTACTGATGAAACATTGAGGAGAAATATGTTTTAATGTATCTGAGATATTTAACAGTCCTATTATGAAGTCTCTTGCTCCTAAAACTTTCAGTGAGGGGAGAGTTATTGCTCGCCAGGCCTCACTGTGACTCTGAGATATTTAACAGTCCTATTATGAAGTCTCTAGCTCCTAAAACTTTCAGTGAGTTGAGAGTTATTGCTCGCCAGGCCTCACTGAGACTCTGAGATATTTAACAGTCCTATTATGAAGTCTCTAGCTCCTAAAACTTTCAGTGAGGTGAGAGTTATTGCTCGCCAGGCCTCACTGTGAATCTGGGACCAAGAACAGCCATAAGATTACTGTTCCTTTGCTTTTTGTGTGCTTTTCTGTGCATCTTTTCTTTTAAACTTTAGTGGATAGATACTACATCTCCTTATTTGTATACTGATTTCATGTCATGAATGGAGACCTGATGTTATATCTCTTTTCTATCCTATAAATTACAGGACACTTACTATTAAGCAATGGAGAGATTGGATGTGTCTAATTTAAAATAATATATTCTTGTTTGTATAAATGCAAAAGGATAGATTTCAAGATAATTTAGGTGGAGGGTCTTTCAGCAATTTCATCTTAATTTATGGTAAAGCACAATAAATGCAGGATATACAATTATATTTAATGACATGTTTGGGTAAAAGGCTTTGTGTCAAATGGCATGTGGATGCTTTATAACAGTAACTTATCAATTCTAAACACAATCATCCAGCTGCAGGAGTTTCTATCTGTATTGAAGACCCATTTGTGGATTTGTGGCCTTTGGCTGTTCTCTGCTCTTTGGTTGGGTTGTTGTCTCTTTGACACATTCCCCATTTCCATTCTCAATTTTATTTGTTGTCTTGTTAAAATAAAAATACACCCCAATTATTTCTACCATTGATAGGAAAATAGATAATAGGTTGGCATTATATATACAATGTGCCACATCTTTTTTGTATGCATAGGATATAAATGCATAGCATGAGGACATATGGCTGAGTTTGTTATGTCATATTTATAGTACAGTTCTAAAATTTTAAACATTGTACAAAAGATAATCATCATCAATGTTAGATTGATAAGGCTGTAAATTGGCTTTTTTCTTTTTTTGGTTGAAACAGGATCTTGTAGATAACATTTGGACCTCTTGATTAACCTTTAATCTCATATTTGTTTAATTTGGATGATTATATCCAATTGTTGTCATATTTATCAGTTTCTGGTCTTTCATCATCTTTACTTGTACCTACCTATATGTAGGACTGGTAGTTTGTGTGTAAGGTCCCACATCCTGGTTGTCTGTCTATATGGATTTCCTGTTTTTCTTTTAAACAGATGTTTACCATGTATACCTGTCAAAGTGGGATGAAATTTTCATAGATTTTCCACATTGACACAAGAAATAATTTTTTGAAAGTTTATTTTGCTGTTATTAGGTAACAGTTTTTTCTAATGTGTAGAACTATTGACATTTTGCTGAAAGTCTTGTAATGGGAAGGTTGACATTCTTCTTGTGCAATTTTTATAGAACATATTTATTTTAAATAAAAAATATACATCAACTATTTATTAGTCATTCTTATGTATACAGGTCTATATAACAGGTCATCATAACCTCTGTACTAATGTTTGTCATGTATGCTGTCTGTAAACCTTTGTATTTACATGTGTTTTGATAGGGACAGATGTTTCTCTACACCTTATCACTATTTGTAAGCCATTACTGGAAATCACAAAGGTTCCCATGAAATTTTTGACAATAAAAAAAAAATTTTGAAGCCACAAGCGAAAGTGATTGTTGTATCATATGTCAATAGTTCTATCATTGCAGGTGTCTCAGATCCCCTAATAACTTAAACTAAAATGTTGGTACAAATCTAGGATTGGGACGAAATTCAACTGAGGTCAGAATGAAAATCTGAATCCTCTTCCAGGGACAGTGCCACACCCTTTGAATATTAAAGATCCATTACAACAACTCTTTCCTGGCACTTCGGTAACCTGTTGAAAGGTTAATTATTCCCCTATCTAATATACATCTGTTTATAGATGTTAGTCCAAGTTTGTTTTGCCTTACATCCCTATGGACCTACTTTGTAGAAGCTACCTTAAGAATTTATTGGTAATTTATTCTCATGGTTTCATATTTGTTTCACATTTATTTTTTTGGCCATTAATCAGGCTGTTGGTTTTTCCATTTGATTGTTTTATACCTTTTGTCATGATGACAACTGACCTTTTTAAGAGCAACTTTCGGGTATGGGTTTTGCTCATTGTTGAAAGTGGTAGTGTTACCTTTAGTTGCTTTAACATCTAAGTTATTTGGTCCCTTGTTGATAGTTGTCTAATTAGCAATCCTAAATGAGGCTCTTTATATTTGTATACAGCTCTCAGGTATTACGTAAGACTTATACAAGTTTAGTACATATAGGCCTCTTGTTTTATCTCTGTATATGATGTGCAGGATGATCAACTTCTCCTCTGATGATCACCAGGTGTCAACATACCTGATGTACCCTGTAATTACCTGGAGATTTTACCTGTACAGGTATGTACACTAGCTTGTGATAACCTCACGACTATGCCATTCATCTTGCAAGAGGTCATTTATCAATCCTGGACTTAATGGTCATCTTTTGAAAAGGGAAATCCATTTAGTTTGAAGATTTTATAAAAGAGATGAGATAACCGATATCTTTTGTGTTGGAAAGTGGTACCCCATTAGCTGTTGGTACTATAATGTTTTAAGTGCAAGTACTTAACACTTTTAGAGACTGTCATGCTTAGTGTACTAATTTACAGAAGAATCCTGAACGAACCTTGTGACAAGTTGTGTGTCTCTAAGTAGGAGAAATGCTGTTTATAGTGTCATACATTGAACTCAAACTTCTATTAAAATGAGTTTTTACATGCATTTTGCTGTGTGTTTTGTTTATTCAAAATTGGCTATATAGGTAATAGGGGGAGGGGCCTTAGTTGAGATCTCACAGAACCTGTTTAACTCTGCTGCAATATTGCACCTGTCCCAAGTCCAGAATCTGTAGCCTTTGTTAGTCCTAAACTTTCCATCTGTTCAAATATTCCAGTTTTTGCTTAAAACGGAAAGATATTCAAAGGTCCTTGTAGATTTAGCCACAATTAATTAATGCCAACAAATGCAATCTACAATTTGACGCATTCTGATGACACTGTTACAAATAATTACTACATATAGTCTAAATTCCCAAAGTAATGATATTTCTGTACCCAGCCCAGACTGTTATTATGTGTTATCAGTGGGTGGGTGGATTTTTATCTCCGTGATGGACGTTACCTAGGAGTAAGCACCCTGCAACACCGATATGAAAGACTCAGGTTTTTGTCTTCACAATTTTTTGATAAAAACTTTTACATTTAAAACAGATTTATTCCGTTTTAATGCAATTTCTTTTATGATGTAACTCTTCACTTTAACAATACAGGCTGTTTTATGGAAATTCCTTTTCATGTTTTATACTCATGTAATATGTTATAGTTGTTTTATACACTATTCTTTTGAAGATATTATTGCCTGTTGACTGGCACAAGACCAGTAACCTTTGAAAGGGGCGATTAAAATTCACAATTGTGTTGTTCACATCTTAAAGACTAACATAAGTAGGAATCAGGAATGATATGAATTTGAGGAGGTGTAATGCAAACATATATATGTAGAACTAGCATTTAAGTAAAAGTACCAAATCATGACAATGACATTTAATTAATTGCTCCCTAAAGGATCCTTTAAAGAAAATTCCTCCAAATTAGCCAGTATGTAGGGCATTGTGGTCAATGCTGTGCTTCTAATACAAGACTTTTGTTAGTCAGAATAATCATCATACTTTATTTAATCTTTTACATATTAATAGAGAATACTTACAATGAAATATTAACAAGACAATGCAGATGTTTCATATCATATACTGCTGATTATGCTGGAAAAAAATATTTGTGCTAGTCTGAATTTGGAGTAAATTTCTGTCCTTGTAAAATCTATACTGCTGTTTTAAACAATTGTGCAAAAGTGAATTTATTTTATCAAGAAACACTATGAATATTGGCATTCACAGTTTCACACTGAGAAAAATTATTATTTCTAGTTCAGTCAGTTGAGCATACAAAATGGACTAAAGGTAACCATGGTACAAAAAATGTATTTCATTAGTTCGAAACAAAAAAATTCAAGGTTACTCCCTGTTCTTGATAAATTTAAAATGATCGTTCCTGCTGTGGTCAATATAACAGTTATTGACTGTTTTATTCAGAAAAGAAAATAGAATCTATATAATTTATTGAACCACAAGTATTTTAAATCTCCAGAAATAAATTCTGTGGTTTATTTAACAGCAGCTTTAGGTGACAGTAAAGCCTAAGGGATGAGAATGTTCACAGCTTGTAGAAAATAGTTTATACGTAGTATATATACTACATGAATATCAATGCATCTGGTTATAACATTTGTTAGCTGTTCTTTTTTTTTTTTGGTATTTTCACATAAAACTTAATTTGTATGCAGCTCTAAATATTGTAAACCATAAAAGACGTAGGTCTAATATAAGAGGACAGTTATTAATTCAAAGCACATGTATTATCTTGTTTTGTTTTGTTTTTCATTTTTTGTTGTATTAAAATCAGGCTGATGTTTTTCTCTTTTGAATACATATTGTTTAACTCAGCTTGCTTTTATTTCCTGCAATAGGGTAAATGTTTTTTTCATTGTAAAAGGCAATGCTTGTATGGTGACCTGAATAGTTGTTCATATCTTTTTCTTTGGTTCTTATGGATAATTTAGGGTTCGTGTTGCTTAGTCTTTATTTTTCTATGTTGTGTCTTGTGTGTACTATTATTTGTCTGTTTGTTTTATTCTTTTTTTTATCCATGGCGTTGTCAGCTTATTTTTGATCTATGAGTTTGACTTACTCATAGGCAATCAAACCACATCTCATTATATTTATACCAATATATAGAGAAACTGCATGTTTTTTTTAAAGAATAGCTCAGTACAGATTGATACAAAGAATTTGAAAAATGTTTTAGAAAATTAAAATTTGAGACTTTTATAAAATCTTTGTCTGCATATTACTAATGTAGTGATAAAAACATATTTTCTGTTAATTTACAGTTACTTTTAAAGTAAATAGTACACTAAAACATCCAGACATATGCGTCTACATGTGTTAGCTGGTACTAATGACATTTCTAGACTTACAAATTTTAAAGATAATATCACTATAATGGTGTAAAGTAGGATGTTTACATCCACCCACTTGTGGTACAAAGGTATTATCAAACTTGTTAAATGTTCCGATCGGTCAAGATAAAGATTGATTTAGACACACACCTTTTCACCCTGGGTACTTTTAATTCAAATGTTTGATTTGACCTTGGAATTGACATGTCCATTGGCAAAACTAATTTAATACATTTGTTCATGTTCAGTCTTCATTTCAGTCAACAAATAAACACTGTCAAAGGTTAAATGGACAAATACAGTTCATCCATTGGGTCAGGTTGACAAGAGTACCAACATCCTATTGAAGGGTTGTTATCATGTATTGTGATCTCCATTGTTAAATTTTGATCCAATGGTAAATATTTCATGTGTGTTCAGGACGAGAACAAATTAACAATGAATTGTAAAATTTTTAGTTTAAACGTTCATTTTTCAACATGAAAATTAATTTCTATCCATAAAATTTAAACATATTTATGCTGTGATGACATCTTATTTTTGTGTGGTGTGTTTGCAGTTCCATATCTATTAGGTTACAAGAGAAGACCATATAATTTAGGAATAAAGCAGATGTAGATAAGACAGCATGCAACCATGCAAGCAATCTGAAAAACTCAAAGACATTTCAAGGCAACCATGCAGATTTTTTCCCCTGTAATATTCTAACCTTTTACAGATCCTTTATACACACATTTTGTTTTAATATTATGAAAGCTCAAACAGTTTCGACTCTTCAGATTGCCAATTGTTAAAACAATTTTCAAGTCATTTTGAAGTTTATATTCAAAGATGAAGGAAGTTACAAAAAAAACTAAATAAATAAGTTCATTGCTGTACGTCTCATAGGCCTAAATCTCTTTTATTAGCCATAGGGATGAAGGATACTGTAAACTTATTATTCAGGAATCTTCCTACATGAGATAGCATGAATATTTTAAATCTTCTGCAGGTAATTTCATTTAAAAATATTTATAATATTTGGATAGCAGTGCCCTGCAAACTAAGTTTGGTTATTTTACAAGATAAACAAAATGGTTATTTGGCTTTGATTTTGCAAAGAGCTCCCCCATTTGTAATATCATGGACATTTTATGTCATAAAACTTGTACTTTTAACCCTCTCCAGACCATATGTTATTTGATGGGATTGAATGCTCAGACAGGTAACAATAAACAAACACCTGATTACACAAATCCTCTGATCCTATTGTGTTTTATAACCATGTAGACATTATATATGATTTACAGGGACAACCATATAAAGAGAATTGAACTGTAGTCCATTGATGGGGATTGTTTGATTAAACATCCTCAATGGAATGAGGTCAATGTTCTTTTTCATTGTTGGTTTAAAGAGCTTTCATTATACATTATTTTACACTTTGTTTTGCTAGAAACTTTTAAAATGTGACCAAGTTTGGCATAACTTCATATTTTACACTTAATAATATTTTCTGATTTAATACTTCTGTGACTAATTAAGTAATACATTGGCCCATTTGCAGGCCTCTTTTATTTCTCTGTTATCATAAGGCTTTCTTAACTGCTGCTCTGAAGTTGTCCATTTTTACCTGTGTCTGAACTAAACAGTAATAAACTTCAGCCAAGAATGTAACAATGTCCTCATGGACCATAAAATACAGGTTAACTTATATTTTTTGGTGGTTTTGACTTAATACCATTTTTAGAGTTAGTCATCTTAAAAAATGGAATATTTTTGTGTTTTGCTGATTATCAGCACTTTTATTGACACACTGGTTTTGCTGTTGTAAATTCTTCAGCATTAAATCTTTATTCATTTAAAATGTGCCATCTTTCCAAGAACAATAATTAATAATTTCATATGGACAACTTTCCAGGTCATGAATTTCTTTTCAAATGACACAATGTTTATGTATATTATGGTTACGTCACAGTATACTCGGATTGTTCAATGATGTCATTTAAACCTCAATTTAACTTGTGTAAATTCATTCATACGTCCTCTGAGCATACGTCAGAACTAAAAATTGGCTTATTAATTGAGAGCAGTTCTATGATAATCATATTTGAACAGTTTGTCATATACGATATTTGTTAATCATAGATATATTGAAATAAAATATCATTTCAATACACCTCTGATAATAGTGTTAATGTTAGAAACATACTGATCTTGCATTAACTAATAACTTAGATTTAGAATCTATTTCCCTTTTTTAGCAAATTCATAATGGTTCTAAAATTCATGCTTATTTTCCCATAATAGTCACACCTAGATATAGACAGAAAATACCTATTTCAGAATGACAAAAGTCATTATTTAGTTGTCAAAAGAAATTCATCTTCATTGTTAAGTGTGTGACCTGTTCAGTGATTCACACAAACTGTTTCCATGCAGAACAACCACACTATTACTACTTTGATGTATGTGAGAAAGTTAGACAGTTTATTCTGATAATACGGATAATTTGCATTTTTTCTATGTATATAGTTATTAATGAGATGTGCTTTTGAATAAAGTTAAAATGAAATATAAACGACCCAGGAAGATTATTTAAGATTTAAAGCTGAATGATGACACATTGGAAATATTCGTTGTTTATTTTTATAAATAAATATTTACAAAATGAACAATGAGGCAGCATCCCAAAACAGATTAAAACCCTGAAAGACAAATACAATTTATATAAGGCAATATATGTTTTTCAACACAAAGCAACTTTCTGTATATGATATGTCAAACACTAAATTGTCCTTATAGGCAAATCTTGAAAAGATTAAAACAATTTCTAAACATTTGCCATCAGCACCAAATTGTATAAAGGATATAATTTCTAAAATATGATAAAAGACCACCACTGACAAATAAGTTTCTAACTTAGTATGTCACATGAAAGCATGTGACTGCAGTGAGTGTCACACACAAAATATGGCAGGGTTAAACATGTTTGTTAGCCCTCAACCACAATCCCTAACAAGGGTCAGTAATGTAGTACAAAACATGCACAAACTAAAAATTAGTTGGAAAGGTCTTATCAATAGGAATTCGAAGCAAACAAAACAACATAAAAGGGACAAGGAACAAAGTTCCCAAATAAGGTAACTCATAGTGACTTGCACCAAGTTCAAAGTCTATAACTACATATAGATAAATCAGACTTAAATATTATTCAGGAAACATCTAACAGATTTAGTCTTAATATATATTATGCAGTATAAGAAAAGCATGACCTTCTTTTCCCCTAATGTGAACAGATGTACGTCCACGTCTGTGATTTTCATAGAAAAATACAAGCCCTTGCAAAGCAAAAATTGACTAAACTTCTTACAGAAAGTGTAGCAATCATCTAGCATCTTGCAATAAAAAAAATGATGTTTGCTTGCAAGCTTAAGTCAAGTATGCAGTTTGGTTTGGGAGGTCAATTGCATTATTGTAAATTTTTATGAAATAAATGAAATATGTTTTATCATGTTTCAAGTTGTAAATAAAAAAAGACAAAATGTATGACACAAAGATGATTTTTGGAAGATCATTATAAGTATAACATTTACAAGAAAGTGTTTAAAGCCATAAACATTTTTTATAATTTATTTTTCTTGTTTCCAATTATGGAGCATTAAGGTGAAACAAGTTTTAACTCATCTCTGGTATAAGGGCACACTAACTGACTATGGATTAAGTTATATAATTTGGGCAGATCTCCAGGTTTAAAGTATAATCGAGTTGCTTCAGAGGAAATCATATCCATTTAAAAAGTAACTATAATGCATATAATTTGCACCTTCACAGGATTATGATCTGTCTGTCTCAACTGCTGTTAATATAATATATTTTAAGACACTCATTCCTTTTTGATAAATGACTATCTCTGTTGAATTATGAACCGAAGTACTGACTACTAAATGAATAAATGATAAAATGTATCATATAAGATGACTTGTATTTACTTTACATAGATAAACAAATAATAAATCTATTGAATGTTTATCTTCATATTTAGACAGGAATAATTTTGAATAGTATAAATGTGTTTATAACAATTTCTTTGAGGAAGAGATTTGTTTGAGTGATAGGGAATAGGTATTTTTATATTACAGTGAAGTAAGACAATTTTAACACCTGTGAATTCCTTGAAATAGTAATCAATCTTTTGGAAGAAAGTATGTGTCAAGTGTTCAATCAAAGGAATACAGGAATGTATAGTCCCAACATTGATCCTTTTTTAGCTCACCTTGCCCAAAGGGTTACAGCAGATTGCATTAAGTGTGTAGGCAAAGGTAGAATCTTTGATTAGCTTGCTTGTTAGTTGAACTGTGAAGTCATTATAAGGGCAGGGATACTACCCTCCTTTCGGAGTAGTCTAGTCCTACAGACAAATAGATTAGATACTCTTAAAGGAGGGTAGTTAACCAAACCTGATAATTACTGGAAAGTTCAGCTAACAAGCAAAAAAACCAAATATTTTACCTTTGCCTACATGCTCAATGCATTCTGCAGTAATGTGAGCTATGCCATCAGTTGCCATCATTGTCTTCACTGCAAATACATTGTTTTAAACCATTTGGCAAATTTAAGATCAGACTTTGGCCACGAATAACATACTTCAGAGTATTCAAATATATAGGTGCATGTATATAAACATTAAGAAATAATTTACTCCTGTCAAATGAGTTAAAAATAAGACTGATGTATAGAACATATTTTTAATTAGAAATTAATTGTATAAGGGAGCTGTATACGCATACTTCAAATATTGCACAATTTGCTCATGACTTTTTTGCGTATTTGCCTTCATGCGTATATCGTATGATGCACTTTTACCTGTGTACAAGGGTATGCAGTGTTGTCATATAATGAGAAAACAGTCCCAGATGGTGAAGAAAAATAAAATATGACCTTCTCTGAGCAAATATTTTAGGTGATATTCCGAGCTATTTTCTGTGCTCATATTTTGGTTGTTATTATTATATAGGATATGTTTTAGGAAGGTTTTATCACTTGACATTGTGAACAGATTATAATTGTCCGATATAGATGTAACGGACTTGTATATTGTGGTATTTGATAAACAAGATGCTGGTTTTCTCTTCCTGGTACTAAGCATTTAAGAAACCACCAGCTGTACTTTGCAAAACAAAATTCATATATTAACTGTTAGGTATTTTTTAAGACCCATTATTTTAAATGAATTCAATTTCATGGTTGTAAGTTTTATACTTAGGTGAATAAAATTAAGTTAGTGAGATATTTCACAAACTTTGTCACTTACTGTGGTAGACATCGTCTGATTTACTCATGTGGAAGACTAACTCTTCACCAAGCATTAATATGTACGGTGGATATCTAACATTAGTACTTAAACAGCTCAGCCATCTATGCCTTTCCAAAATTTTAGGTTTACTTTGATTGTTGAATTGAAAAAAAGAAACTATCATTATACACAATGTTGTATGTTTTATTGGCTTCACCTATTTTACATGAACTAAAAAAACTTAGTCTAAGGCAGCTAACAAATCTAGTTAAACTCTACCTTATTAGGTAATTATAAACCAGAATTCAAAAGTCTATCTGTCTGGAGTGGGAAATTTAGATACTTTTGTGAATAAATTGTTGAGTTATCAAATCTAAGTGAGAAAAAAAATGCATGTCTTCCAACATTATTTCATTCATTTTATACCTTTATAGACATAATTTGTTATTTTTTCATAGACTGTATATTCAGAGGTATATATCATTTTGTGATATTGAGACAGATACTGTTTAATGATTTCTGAATGCACACAAAATTTAATCAAAGTCTGAAATATAGACCAATCTGTATACTTTGCCATAAAAGCTTAGCCTTTACCTTTTGTGCACATTTGAAAAAAAAACGCATAAATTTTGCTTCTGAGAATAAATAAGCTTTCTTTAGAAAAGCACCATTGATTAAGATATGGTTTATTACAAGCTATAGTAGTATTGTCCTGCATCAATATCCCTACCATCACTTAATTCAGACTACTGAGACAGTAAAAGTATACATGTATCTGACAATATATTTATCCCCCTCCTTTTTGTTGAAATGAAATACTTAAATCTACATTTATGATATTATGGAGATCCAACTTTAGAACAGCAATATATCTGATATTCTCCACACAACTAATGTCTGACAACTTTTGACGGAGTTACTTGTGGGCTGCTTGTTCCTGTTTTATGGTACATATTTAGATGAATTCCATTCATTTAATAAAGTGCTAAGATAAGTTTAGTATAATCTAGACAATGTGGGTGTTACGCTGCCTAATACAGTCATCAATGACATTAGTATTGACGAGATCATTGACACATTGTTACTCAAATTATAGCATCATCATTGTAACATATCTACCTACACAGAACAAATTATTGTCAACCATGGAATGTATAATCAAATGTTTAGTAAACCACATAAAAAGATTTCATCATTTCCTCATTAGTGCATTCAGACTTTATTCCAGTCGCATTTAATATTACGTAAGAGAGTTATATGCAACTGAAGATTATTTTTGTGAGGTATACACCCTTCTACATATTTATCAGGCTATCTTCATTACTATATAATATGAATACTTAGGTGTCATTTTGTAGCTTAAGGGTCCCAACCCTGGAGAATAGAACACTTTAATATGAGAGTAAGGAGTTTTTTTGGTCTTAAACTTAAGCATCATTAATTCATAATAGGAGTTGTTGGATTTGATTCAGGCATTCTGTATTAGGTCCAAAGATGAAAAGTCAAAGAGGATTTTAGTCTTTCAGTTATTATCCCCACTCAATGCTTTGTCAGTTGTCCATTAACATTGAGTTTGACAGCATACATTTTCAACATTTCCTCTGAAACCCTTTAGCCAATTTGAAACAAAGATGGCAGGAATATTACATGGCATTACTTTAATAATAATAATTTTATTTGCAAAATACACCCATATGGGTCAAGCAAACACAAATACAACATTTAATACAGACAGTGAAGAATTACAAATATAAACAGAAAAAAAACATAGTTATAAATGGTAATTAATGTAACCTTTGATGGACATGGACCTCATTTTCGCAATTCTAAAGATTGCTTTATAAAGTCACCAATTTCTGTCAAAAGCTCAGATTTAGGATTTAAAAGTTGTTTTAGCTTTAAAAGTGGTTGGTAATTTGTAAAATCAGGATTTATATTATTAATCTTTAAAAATAAGCAATCTCTTAAAGTTGAGTTTAGTTTGCAATATAGAAAAAAATGGTATTCATCATCAATTTTATTACAAAGTTTACATAACCTTTGATCTCTGGGTACATTTTTATACGACCGCAAAATTTGAAAAATTTTTCGTCGTATATTGCTATCACGTTGGCGTCGTCGTCGTCGTCGTCGGCGTCGTCGTCGTCGTTGTCCGAATACTTTTATTTTTTGCACTCTAACTTTAGTAAAAGTGAATAGAAATCTATGAAATTTTAACACAAGGTTTTTGACCACAAAAGGAAGGTTGGGATTGATTTTGGGAGTTTTAGTCCCAACATTTTAGGAATTAGGGGCCAAAAAGGGCCCAAATAAGCATTTTCTTGGTTTTCGCACTATAACTTTAGTTTAAGTAAATAGAAATCTATGAAATTTTGACATAAGGTTTATGACCACAAAAGAAAGGTTGGGATTGATTTTGGGAGTTTTGGTTCTAACAGTTTAGGAATTAGGGGCCAAAAAAGGGCCCAAATAAGCATTATTCTTGGATTTCGCACAATAACTTTAGTTTAGGTAAATAGAAATCAATGAAATTTAAACACAATGTTTATGACCACAAAAGGAAGGTTGGTATTGATTTTGGGAGTTTAGGTCCCAACAGTTTAGGAATTAGGGGCCAAAAAGGGACCCAAATAAGCATTTTTTTTGGTTTTCGCACCATAACTTTAGTATAAGTAAATAGAAATCTATGAAATTTAAACACAAGGTTTATGACCATAAAAGGAAGGTTGGTATTGATTTTGGGAGTTTTGGTCCCAACTGTTTAGGAATAAAGGGCCCAAAGGGTCCAGATTTAAACTTTGTTTGATTTTATCAAAAATTGAATAATTGGGGTTCTTTGATATGCCGAATCTAACTGTGTATGTAGATTCTTAATTTTTGGTCCAGTTTTCAAATTGGTCTACATTAAGGTCCAAAGGGTCCAAAATTAAACTTAGTTTGATTTTAACAAAAATTGAATCCTTGGGGTTCTTTGACATGCTGAATCTAAAAATGTACTTAGATTTTTTATTATTGGCCCAGTTTTCAAGTTGGTCCAAATCAGGGTCCAAAATTAAATTTTGTTTGATTTCATCAAAAATTGAATAATTGGGGTTCTTTGATATGCCAAATTTAACTGTGTATGTAGATTCTTAATTTTTGGTCCCGTTTTAAAATTGGTTTACATTAACGTCCAAAGGGTCCAAAATTAAACTAAGTTTGATTTTAACAAAAATTGAATTATTGGGCCTCTGTGATATGCTGAATCTAAACATGTACTTAGATTTTTGATTATGGGCCCAGTTTTCAAGTTGGTCCAAATCAGGATCCAAAATTATTATATTAAGTATTGTGCAATAGCAAGAAATTTTCAATTGCACAGTATTCAGCAATAGCAAGAAATCTTCAATTGCACAGTATTGTGCAATAGCAAGAAATCTTCAATTGCACAGTATTGTGCAATAGCAAATATTTTCAATTGCACAGTATTCCACAATAGCAAGAAATATCTAATTGCACAATATTGTGCAATAGCAAGAAATTCCAATTGGATTTCAATTGGAGTTATCTTTCTTTGTCCAGAATAGTAGTTGAATCAACTTAAATCATTGTTTTATACAATATACAATGTATATTCACTTTTACTACCAACTGATAGATTAAAACAATCTTTACCATTCAGTGATAACAAGCACTTTTTTTACATTTTAATATTTTATGATGTATTTAAATGAGTAGTTATTGTTGCAAACTTCATTAGAAATTTGAATTGAGATCAGTTTTGAAATAAGGGAAAGGGGGATGTGAAAAAAAAATTGGAGGGTCAATTTTTTTCATTTCAGATTTCATAAATAAAAAGAAAATTTCTTCAAACATTTTTTTGAGAGGATTAATATTCAACAGCATAGTGAATTGCTCAAAGGCAAACATTTTTTTTTAAGTTCATTAGACACACATTCATTCTGTGTCAGAAACCTATGCTGTGTCAACTATTTAATCACAATCCAAATTTAGAGCTGAATCCAGCTTGAATGTTGTGTCCATACTTGCCCCAACCGTTCAGGGTTCAACCTCTGCGGTCGTATAAAGCTGCGCCCTGCGGAGCATCTGGTTATATCTTCCCATTTCAACTTTTATATACACATTCTTCTTCATTTTGTTCTGCGTGATGAAAAACATGAATGCCAGAGGCAATATTGAATTTAATTGGCCAATTTTCAACAGATTTCCTTTGAAACTTAAGTGTCACTATCATTCCCACACCATACAACAAGAGATGCATCAATTAACCTTGAGCAGTTAATTTTCCTGTTTTTGGCTCATTTATTTGGAATTCCAAAATTCGTTTGAATCTGTGAAATACAGGTCAAGCTGATCCTTTTATATATTTCTCTTCATCTGCACTTTATCACAATTTTAAGTTTATTATGATGTCACAAAAAGGTTGTTACAAACTTGATGATGCCATTTATCAGTCAGTAGAAGAGTTTGTCAACCTCATGAATTTTGTTGAGCATGGACATCTCTGTTAATGGACTTTCTTCTTATACTTGTAAATATTTTATCATTGTTATATCTCTTTTCTTTAATTGAATGAAAGTTGAAAACTATAGGAGATAAGCCTTAGCCTAATTTACTGCCTTAGGAAAAGGATGTCATGAGATGTTGTGGTATCTAGTTGTACTCTTATAGAAATAATGGAAAAACATTGTCAATTTAAAATCTTAATTGACTTTACAAACATAGCATGTTAACATGCAGTTGATTTGTTTTATGAATGGATAAACTTTGTAGAAACACCACATGATGGTATGTCTTCATTACATAGAAATTACATCAATGATTCTTCCTGCGTCTTTATATCTACCGATTATTTTTGTTTTGCTGCACTGACTATTTTTGTTTAGGCCCCATTCAAGTGCATGAATAGGCAGTTGTATTTAGATATTTTGTAAAACAAAGTTGTATAAATATAATTGTGTCTATTATATTATATATATTGCATCATATAATTGTTTACTTTGTATCATCTTAGTTCAACATTTTACCCAGCTATTTATAAAAACCTAGTTTCTATCAAACACCATTTATAGGTATATTTGAATCTCCTTCTTTGTTTTTATGAATCCAATCCATAATTGATTGGATAGGTATTTTTTTGGTATTCCAAATCTCACAGTTAAGTAACTGTTTGACTGTAAACATTATATTGAAGATGATATCATGTCAGAAATTCAGGTAGAGAATCTCTATAAAAAATCAGATTGAAAAGACATAATCATCCTGACCTGAAATACTATTATTTGGTGGTTTTAGGTTTATTGCTGTCAAATATTAGGTCAGACACTTCCTAATTGAAAGCATGTATGACTGAAGCTAATTATCCTAGAAATGTCTGACAGTCAGACAGCTCTCAGGATCTTTGTTGTTTAATTTTTCTTGTTAAAATTTTACATATTTGTTTTTCATACATTTTTTTACATAAATATGTCGTTAGTTTTCTTGTTTGAATTGTTTTACATTGTCTTATCGGGGCTTTTTATAGCTGACTATGCGGTATGGGCTTTGTTGAAGGCTGTACGGTGACCTAAGTTGTTAATGTCTGTGTCATTTTGGTCTCTTGTGGATAGTTGTCTCATTGGCAATCATACCACATCTTCTTTTTTTATATTTACTGAAAGTTTTCACTGACTTTCTCACTCAGGATACTAATATGTCAGAAGGAATTTGTGAAGAAGATATTGACACTTTCCTATCACCATTAATTGAACAACTATATAGGTTGTTGAGAGTTATAAGTTGTCAGGTGTGGTGAATTATTTGTCTTCATTTAACTGTCCTTTTATAAGCAAGGAAACATATTAAATGAGTAATCTTGACAAAAAACTGATTTATTTGATTTCAAAATGAGATCCATTAAAATTGTTTTATATTTTGACAAATATTTAAAGTTGACATTAAATAAAATTGGCTATTATTTTGGTCATATAGCACTACAACTGTTTTATGACTTATTTATTTTTGGCTTTCAAATATTCTGCTTTGAGCTTTCCTAATGAAGGTATATCAAGAAAATCTTCAGAGGCATGCAATGTTGTTTTGATATTTTTAAAGATTATAGATGATATTTAATGATATAAAGTGACAGTAGTTCTATGGAGCATTTTAACCTTGCTATATTAAGACTAGTATCCTCTTAGTTTGATTACAATGTGTTACTCTAATAGTTGAACTCAACAATATGTTGAAACTGTGTTAAATTTTTTCAATTTCTGTCTTATTTTCATCAGAGTTTTTTAAAATATTTGTTTGATGCAAACAACCATCAGACATATGTTGTGACATATGCAGCCATCTGTGGTCTATTGCTTGCTTAAGCCAGATACATGTAATACTTTCAAAGGATAAGATTAACATACTTTTATCAATTAGGAAAAAACTGCTTTCAATAATTATAAACACCAACAGATTACAATTAAAATGACTTGACTATTGTTTTACTGACTTATTAGAAATTAAAATGGCAAAAATACTGAAGGAAATGCACTTTAAAATAAAGTGATTAGTTAAATATATCAAAGCTACCAAAAAGATGTAAAGAATATGTAAAGAAATAAATTTTTGTGACATTATTTAGAAAAAAACTGTCTTCTGCCTATATATAAATAACTTATACAAGGAATTTGAATAGATATGTATTATATTGTTTACCATTGGAATTTAAAATTCTACTACAGAAATACTACATTTTATTAAACCTCAAGGCATCACTAAATTAACCTGTCAACCACTTTGGCATTGACTGCAACCTTTTGGTACTTGTCAATAACTCCTCAAACATTTGTATGAAAGTATGATAAATTGATAATGCATTTGAAATGTTTGATGAGAGACCATCTTTGGAGATTAAGTTTGGCTTCAAGCACTGCTGAAGAGACATAAATTGTTGACATGTGCATCTGGTGCAGGAACATTAGTACTGCTAATGTACTAGTAATTGGATATTATTATATTGCATAATTATTAATGATGCCACACCTTTCATTTAAATTATGTCAGAATTACTCCTTTAATTCCAATTATCAGAGGAAATCAGAAATGGCTGAACAATATTTCAAATGTGTTAAGGGGTTTAGTGACATCTTACTTGACAATGATGTGTTTAGGTGTTATAATCTGTCATATTTTTGTTAAGGAGCCAACAACCCAAAGACAAAAATAATCCAAACCAATCTAGAGAGCAACATACAGTCAGTGGTTGATGTTTGTTGCTGCATATCATATTTGTTTTAGTTCACTATTTTATGCATAAATTCAGTCCTAAATTTTCTCGTTTTGAATTGCTTTACCTTTGTCATGTGCCTTTTACAGCTGACTATGCTGAATGAGTTTTGCTCATTGTTAAAGGCCATACAGTAACCTATAGGCTATTGTATAGTAATTAGTTGTTAATTCATGTGTCATTTGGTCAGGTGTAGAGAGTTGTCTATTTGGCAATCATACCACATTCTTGTTTTATATATATCGTTTGTACAGTATGTCTAGCTCCTTATCCTCCTGAGTTTATAAAAGTTTTTAAGTTTAATTAACAAATTTGAATAACAAAATATTTTTTGTCTTTTTCAGAATGTGTGCTGTTTGTAGCAGGGCATTTAATGACACTGCATTTGTACGCTATCCCAACGGTGTTGTGACTCATGTACATTGTGCTAAAAATAAACATATATGTCCAGTAACAGGAAAACTGTTCAGTACGAAGCGTTCCTGACATGATCCTATATCTACAGTTTATACCAGTGATTAACAGATTTGTTGATAAATTTTTTTTTTCATCATCAGCCCATCTGTGAGAAATGTTTTGCGTGTGTGGTGTTTTTACTTGCAGACAGTGAAATGTTCATCTATAAAGGAAATGCATCATGTATAAGTACATGTATATCAAATTGTAACTTGAATTAATTTCATGTATGTCAAATGTGCTCATTATACGGTTGTTTGTAACTCATACTGCCACAACAAGTCTTAAAACATGTTGTACCACATTTTACTGTATAATGTTAAAGACATTCCTATCATACCTTTAGTGTATGACATTTTGAATGTCTACTTAATAAATTCTGTTCTAGGGGACTGTCTTTTATTCTATATCTGTACCAAAAAAACAATCTTGAGGGAGGAAGAGCAAATATATATCAATGAGTGATGTAATGGTTTCTTGGGGAATACTTTTAGTTCAAATGCTTGTACAGGATTTCTAATGAAGTTGTTGAATGCTTAAATCAGTCTTGAAAAATGTGCTCTTTATAAGTATTAAATTATTTTCTTTACCAAAGTTTCTGAAAAGTTTTGTAATATAAAATAAAGTTGATTTCCCTTGATTTGACTATAGTCATATTTACTGTTCAAGAGTTTGTCTTATTAAAGGCAGTATATTTTTAGGTTTTAATATACATTTATCCTTATCTTTATTACAATATAATGGCTCTTAAAAGACAGATCAATATTTTTGTGCATTCTTAATCTTTTAAGAGATATAACCAATTGTTACATAATAATGTGTGATTATTATGGGTTTTATACAAGAATTTTAAGTAGCTGGCGACTGGACCAAATCAATTGTAATTTGTACACAATGTTATGGACAACAAAACAAAGGACAATATGTTTGTCCATTTGACAGTCAGTTGACCTTGTTTGGACTTTTTATAGTAGGTTTTCTAAAATACATAACTATTTATTTCATATTATAAAGTATTAAAAATAACACAATTTTGCTGTTACCAACAACTAAAGCATAGATGTCATGATAAGTTGTACAGTGCATGAACACACAGCAATTTTACATATGTTTAATATATGATGACTTTAACTTTAAAAAAAACTGAAACAACTGTATATTTATGTGAAACTGTATATCTTAATTTCCATAGCAAACCTGCCTCCGGGTGTGGGAATTTCTCGCTACATTGAAGACCTGTTGGTGACCTTCTGCTGTTGTTTTTTTCTATGGTCGGGTTGTTGTCTCTTTGGCACATTCCCCATTTCCATTCTCAATTTTATACTAGTTAAGATTGCATATTTTGTTGGCTAAAAAGAAGTGTAATGTAATGTTAAAAGAGTTCATCATCCTAACAGACAAAATATCTGTATATAAAGGTTTATTATAGGTTAACACTTGTTTATACAATTCAAGTATTTGTTTGTCATTTTTTATAGCAACAAATCTTTGCACATTATTAAAACCAGTCACTCAAAGTGATGTTGAAATGTTAGTGAATAAATACTATGGATGTGATGTTATAGTGAAAACTTATAATTGTTTTGTTAAATATTTGTTAGATTATATTAGGCAGTGAAGTAAAGTTTGGAATTTTTGAGTGGATGAAATTCCAAAATGTCCGTATGTAAAATGAAATTGTCAAAAATATATTCCCAATATCGAAATAATAACATTTTGGAATGACAATACAGGGTTTTGCTATCAGAAAGAAACACCACATAGACACCTAGTTTTGACTTGCTGTTAAAAGGACACTTTTCTTCTCTTTACATGTGAGATTGAATTAAATATAACTGCTGTTTTGTATTGCTCATATTACCTCCTTTCTTTAATATTAAAACACTTATCCTACAACAATCTGCACCACAAGGTACTTTTTGTTAAAAAAAAACTGCTTATGTTGATGACTTTCACTGTTTCATAAAAAAACTGGGCAACAAAATTTTACTTTGTCAGTTTCTAAGGATTTCACCATTTTTGAATATTCTTAATAGTTCGGTATTTTTGTAATTCATTTTTTACAAGTTCAAATTTCCACAGACAATGAGGAAGCCTACTGCTAGAACTTTGGTAATTGATTGAGGAAATGATCATATGATTTTTTTGAAAACATTCTGAAGGTTTTCATGGCAGAAATCATCATAATTCTTATATTGAGTAAAATCATGTCATTGATCAGTTGAATCAGTCTTTAAAAATACTCGTTACCATATTGAAGTGATTGTTGTTGGTTATTTTGCAATCTTACATATAACAGATTTCCTGCTAGCCTTGATCTTAATAAGATAGACCATTTGTTTTTTGGTATCTGGAGTACAGGCAAAACATAATGTCCACGATTTTAGTTGTGCTCAAGCAGCTTTAGAGCTTTAAAGTGTTTAAGTATTTAAATGTTGATTTCTCTGATTGGAGTTCGTGTAGGAAGCCAGTAGTGTTATGCTGTGTCTGAATTTTTAGGAATGTATGAGTAATTATTTCTGTCATGCTCAATTCAATCTGGTAAATTTAAATCATTTTTTTCTGATATCCTAATGGATGTGTCCTCTATGCCTAACATTTAATGTCAATTGAATCTGTCAAATCTACAATTGACACTGTCAAACTCTGTACTAATTTCTAACTTCAATAGGATTTTCTTAATAAAGAAAATGAATAAGTGTAGATCATCAATAGTTAAAGTAAAGGATATGTATGCATTTGAGAAAATGAACTTTTTTGGGATATGAATGATTGAAAGAAAGAAAAACCTGTAGGAAATGAATGGCTAAGATAAAGGTTTCTTCTTTGGAAACAAAATGTGCTTTGGGGCTTATTGTATGGATTCACCCCTAAAGTTGTATTGAAGGAACCAATGGAAACCTGCAGCATATATTAACACTCTGATAATAGTTAACCATTATTTAGTAATTTTACATATGATGAACATCAGAAATCACTGTTATATTTGGATTACAGCATGTAAACAAGTAGAAATGTGTAACATTCTAACTATTTTATTCAGGTAATTTCAAAGTCTACAAATATTGTGACGTATGTTTAACTGTTACACAATGTGACAAGTGTTTAACTATTACACAATGTATCTTCATAAAGTATTTTATTTTAGGTATATCATCTAGTGCAATATTGTCAGAAATGACACCTTATCTATCATTGTTTTATGTCTTACAAATCAAAAACATTTTAATGGCAATACACAATAAATTTGTCATTATCAATTTGTTGTTCTTTTATTGTTAATTTGTTGTTTCGTATGATGTGTGTATTATTGCCCTATTACATCTCTAAGCTGTGTAAATAGTTTATAAATGTTGGTCAATGACATTTGTTAGTAAACAATTGTCAGGTCATTCTCCGGAATAGCTGTCCTTAAGGCCATGAATAGTAATTAGGGATGTCACAGGCTTATAGGATTTTCCATACAACCAGGTCATGTTGGTCCTCATTTTTAAAATAAAACAAAAAGGTGAATTGATTTGTTTTCAGAAATAATCAGAAAATGCAATTAAATTCAACGATTTAAAATGAAATACAAATAATTTGTTTAAATTATCATTTATTCGTGAAATATAAAAATAGAATTAAATTTTCAAAAAGGTATAATCACAGAAACAATACTGACCTTCAAGGAAAATTGAAAACGAAAAGTCCCTAAACAAAAGGCAAAATCGAAAGCTCAAACACATCAAAATAAAATTAAGAAAGGAAATGGGGAATGTGTCAAAGCGACAACAACCTGACAATAGAGTAGACAACAGCCGAAGGCCACCAATGGATATTCAATGTAGCGAGAAAATCCCGCACCGGGAGGCGTCCTACAGCTGGCCCCTTAAAAATTTGTATACTAGTACAGTGATAATGGACGTCATACTAAACTCCAAATTGTACACAAGAAACTAAAATTAAAAAATGTACAAGACTAACAAAGACCGGAGGCTCCTGACTTGGGACAGGCACAAAATTGCGGCGGGCTTAAACATTTTTATGAGATCTCAACCCTCCCCCTATACCTCTAGCCAATGTAGAAAAGTAAACGCATAACAATGCTCACGTTAAAATTCAGTTCAAGAGAAGTCTGAGTCCGATGTCAGAAGATGTAACAAAAGAAAATAAATAAAATGACAATAATACATAAATAACAACCGACTACTGGCAGTTAACTGACATGCCAGCTCCAGACCTCAATTAAACTGATAGAAAGATTATGTCTTCCTCATATGAATATCAGGCACAATCCCTCCCGTTAGGGGTTTAGTATCATTCTATCATAAAATATATGAGAAGAACATAACCCGTGTCATGCCAACAACTGTTTTTTTTAAAAATGTGTTTAGTTCCGATGCAAAGACCCTATAAGTGAATCAATATTAAAGCCAAAATATGCAATCTTTAATGACCTGACAACAGTATCGTAACTATATCCCTTCTTAATAAGTATGTTTAAAGGTTTTGTAGGCTTTTGTGGTGAATACTGGCATTTTTGTGCTTTGTAAAGAATATTGCCATACAATATTGGATGTGAAATACCTGAACGTATAAGATGTCTGCATGTTGAGTTATATTTATTTCCTTATACCGATGATAAAATTTAGTAAATGTTTTGACTAGTTTGTGATATCGAAAACCCTGGTGTAATAATTTTTCAGTAATACATAAATTTCTCTCGCTAAAATCTAATATGTTGTTACATACAAGAGCGAATCGTACAAGTTTAGATATATAAACACCATAAGATGGTGACAAGGAAACGTCACCATCTAAAAATGGTTAATTAGCGATAGGAAATGAAAAATAATCTCTTTTATCATAAATTTTTGTACTTCCCGTTAATGATATAGATATCAAGATCGAGGAAAGGGCAGCGGTCATTGTTAGTATTAGCTTTATTTAAAGTAAGTTCAACTGAAGTCATCATTATTGATAGCCAATATATTATCCAAATATCTAAAAGTATTGTTAAATTTTAGTATCAAATGTTGTTTGGATGGGTCTTTGCTAATTTTAGTCATAAATTGTAACTCATAACAATACAAAAACAGGTCCGCAATAAGTGGTGCACGGTAAGTCCCCATTTGAATTCCAATAACTTGACGATATACGGATTCTCCAAAGCAAACAAAAATGTAATTAAGTAAAAATTCAAGCGCATATATAGTATCAAAGCATATCCAATTGACATAGTTCTTTTGTTTATTGCTACTAAAAATGACCTAAAAGAGTTTGAACATGAATAACAACTGTCATATTACTGACTTGGTACAGGCATTTTTTTATGAAGAAAATTGGTAGTTTTATAGCTAGCTTAACATCTCATTTGTATGACAGATGCTTGGAATTCCATTATATTGACAATGATGTGTGAACAAAACAAATAGACATAATTGATAAAAATGTAAAAAAAAAAAGGTACAGCAGTCAACATTGTGTTAAAATCTTAATCACTATCAACACAAACAATATGTAACAAAGAAACAAAAAAAAAATGAAAGACGAGAGTACAAACATCTACCATAATACAATAACACAATGACAGGATGTATAACTGGTTAACGTTATAGCCATTACTAGTACTGTCTAATGGTAGATTTTTCGTTGGAAAACTTGAAACTTTAGAAGAGCTAATACAGAGTATAAGGCACTCGATCTGATCGAGTGATTGATGAATGATAAGTTGGGACAGTCACTGACTACCTAAATGATACAAAATATTCAAATCTTTGTCACAGACTACCTAAATGATACAAAATATTCAAATCTTTGTTAAGAATTGTATGAATAGTTGTTTTTATGTTTAAGTACACCATTACCTATTTGTATGCAAATTCTTGTAAAGATATGTGAAAAGGACCATTTGCAATAAGTTATATGATGACATGATGGGTAACGAGATAGTTTGTCTTTGTTACCTAGTTTGTAAATTGTTTCATTATCTTAAATCTACAAGTATTGGTGTTTTAACAATTTATTTGCAGTATATGTTTAAAAGTGGAAGGAAGCTTAAAAAGGAGTCATGTAGGAGTCAATAGAGCTTTCTCTTATATGTGAAATTTTATTAAATTTGTAATGAACAAAAAGAGAGAAAATGCTAAAGTATTTGACCGATATTGATCTCTCTGTGAATGAAGTTAAATTTCTTGGTGATGTGTTTTTGGGATCAATATTGTCAAATACACTAGCCCTTTCAGGAAGAAAAACACTTTTCCATTGTTGTGAAAGGATGAAGAGAAAAGTATATATCAGGCAGCTATCTTAACCATTATGGCATAGAAAACATAGTATTTAAATCTTATAATTTGAAATGCTTGCTTTACAAATACCTTAAAAATAACATAGGGAAAGAGCAGTGTGCATCATCTGAATTGACAAACAGAGTGTATGGTGAACTTTGGATTTAAAAGCTTTAACTAGAATTAGGTTTAATACTCCTTCAAACTAATATAACCTTAGACAGAAGTTGCTTTTTTGGGGCCATCATTTGGATATTAGTAAATATGTGTTACTTCCTTCGTTAGTAGTTTCTGATCTTTTGGCTGTGTTCATTCTTGGTGAGAGAAAAGTGATACCTTTACACCAATTTTGGTATATTAGATATGAATATAAAAAGTGTTCAGTTAATAAAGTCTGAATCTGAGCCACTGATGAGGCACAGTGTAACTATTATTTTCCTCTACTAACATACCTATACATTGTAATAATTCAAATGCAGTATCAAAGCCATTCCGATCTTGAAAGATTTGAATTTTCATTATTGTCATGTTAATGTATTTAAAATAAAGTTATCTTGTTCAGGCTTTAATTTTGTGAACTGTAACATCTAAAACCATAAATTACGAATAGCTCTTTCAACTGATTCAAGGTTAAAAAGTAAGGCAATTGCATGTACATTTAGTTACATGTCAATGTTAAACTCCTTGTTATGTTAAAATATACAGTATTTAACTTGTATGTACTAAAGTATCAATAACTACAATAATGTCTGATAAAGTTATATCTAGACCATTACTTTTTGTCATGTGCATAAAACAGGATTTTGTGGTGAATAATCATATGACATAATATTTAGCAGTTAATTAAAATATGACAACTAGCATCTTTATAATTTATATATGTAAAACAGGGGATCCGATATCAAATTGAGACAACGGCAGATAACTGATGTTCAAATTTCTTTAATCAATTATTAAGACAAATTAAGGTATTTTAAGAGAATTACAGGAAATCATCCAAAGTAAACCAAATATTGAGAATCATGAACCCTGTCAAAATATGTGTGAATTCAAGTGCAAATGAGGTCAGTAGCTCCTGTGAGTTCGAACTACGCAAGTACGGGTAAACGGTACACCAATCTTAATTGACTAGAATTGTCAGTTTTCCTGTCGAAGGTCGGTGTTTTTTCCAAGCACTCCGTCTTCCTCCACAAACAAAAACTGGTCGTCACGAAACAGCACAAAAGTGGCGTTAAAACACCAACAATCATCAATTAATATATGTATCTCACTATACTAAGGTAAATTGTTGTATAACATATAATAAAGTCGTTAATATATATGACTTGATACAGGGTAAATATGTTTGACATCATTTGATGTAAATCAGTAAATAAAGACAATAATAGTACTAGTATAGGTGTTCAATAGTAATAACTCTATAAGCGGAAACAAATCCGGATAACATACTAAAACCGGTGGAAACTATAAGAAAACAAGGGAACAACAGTAACGAACTGAAATACAACAAAAGCAAACACCAACATACATAGAAACGGACTGTTATATTACAACTGCCATATTCCTGATTTGGTTCATGAAATTTTAAGACAAAAAGGGGGGTTGAACTGGCTTTATGGTCAGCCAAACCTCCCGCTGATATGTCAATGTTAAAAATACCGATAAAATGACTATACTACGTGACTGGAAAACGTAAGAACACTTAGCACAGAGAAATACATAAATGAATAATACAATATGTATTAAGTGGTACATGTCGTGTTGCTCAAATACCTGTTTCCTTAACCAAGCATCATAAGCAACGTGATTTACCCCCCAAAAAAACATTTTTTTCCCTTTATCAAATAGTTTAAGCAATGTGATTTACAAACAAAAACATTGTCGTATGCAGGGAAAACATATTTGATGTGAGGTAGGACAGGTGTTTAGCAACATTTTCATATTTGGAGATGGATTAACAAGAGTGCACACGCTGAAATGTCTCGCCTTCTTTACTAATCATTGATATTATGTTGATAGTTCTAAATATAAAGCTTTATTACAACTGTCACATAAACTTAACATTAACCAAGAAAATTAAACATTGACCAATGAACCATGAAAATGAGGTGAAGGTCAGATGAACCATGCCAGACAGGCATGTGCATCTAGCAATTCTTCCATACAACAAATGTTGTCGACCTATTGCTTATAGTTGAAGAAAAACAGACCAAAACACAAAAAAGTTAACACTGAGCAATGAACCGTGAAATGAGGTCAAGGTCAAATAAAACCTGCGCGACTGACATCGATCATACAATATTTCCATACACCAAATATAGTTCACCTATTGCATATAGTATTAGAAAAAAATACCAAAACTAAAAAAACTTAACTTTGACTGCTGAACCAGGAAAATGAGGTCACGGTCAGATGACACCTGCCAGCTAGACATTTACACCTTACAATCATTCCATACACAAAATATAGTAGACCTATTAAATACAGTATAAGAAAAAAAGACCAAAACAAAAAACTTAACTATAACTACTGAACCATGAAAATAAGGTCAAGGTCAGATGACACCTGCAAGTCGGACATGTACACCTTACACTCCTTCCATACACCGAATATACTAGACCTATTGCTTATAGTATCTTAGATATGGACTTGACCACCAAAACTCAACCTTGTTCACTGATCCGTAAAATGAGGTCGAGGTCAAGTGAAAACTATCTGACGGGCATGAGGACCTTGCAAGGTGCGCACATACCAAATATAGTTATCCTATTACTTATAATAAGAGAGAATTTAACATTACAATAAATCTTAACTTTTTTTTAATTTGTCACTATGAACCATGAAAATGAGGTCAAGGACATCGACATGTAATTGACGGAAACTTGGTGACATGAGTCATCCATATACAAAGTATGAAGTATACAGGTCTTCCACCTTCTAAAATATAAAGTTTTTAAGAAGCTAGCTAACGCCGCCGCCGCCGGATCACTATCCCTATGTCGCAGGCTCGACAAAAATGAGATGGCAAAGATCCTTTAACTTTTTCGTTTGTTCTGATTAATATCAAACATGTCTTCTTTTTTAGTTTACCCATCGCCTTGTATAATCCTAAGCTGAACCCATTATTTTTTAAAGATGCTAATTCATTCATTCCTTTTATTAAAAATTAAGCAGAAAAGTCCTCTTGACAATGTTTAGGTCACCGATAAAAACGTTGCCTGCCGGATTATATATGAATTGTGAAATAGTAATTAGGAGGCTGAAATACGGATTTTTTTTTAATAGAAATTGTTTTGAATTAAGGAATGTTTTCTCGTCGTTCAATGATTCCTTGTCGGGGTTCGGTTCAACTTTAGGTCCGTTTTGGTTTTATCATCTCTTAACTTTTATATCGAATTGTTTTGAAGATTCAAGTACGTTGATCATCACTTAATGGACATTATTTGTCAAAATGCCCATTTGGTGCAGTAAAATTGGTACTGTTAATGTAATTAGACTTATCTTATGTAATTAAAATCGTCAATGTTTCGAGACTGCACCACATGTATATTGGTAAAATATTAGTTGCAGTAGCTGTAGTATCTATAAAAGAGAGATTAAAGAAATGGAATAATCCTTGAATTAGGAAAGTATAAAACCAGGTTCAATCCACCATTTTCTACATTTGAAAATGTCTGTACCAAGTCAGGAATATGACAGTTGCTATCCATTATTTTTATGTGTTTTATCATTTGATTTTGCCATTTCATTAGGGACTTTCCGTTTTATGAATTTTCCTTGGAGTTCAGTATTTTTGTAATTTAACTTTTGATTGGACTGATTTATGTACATTGTCTACATTGATGGTGCCAAAGTCTTTGTTGGCAAAGGAAAGATTCTAAAAGAATTGTTTCTTCGTTACAATTTTTCAAATGTCAACCAATCTGACAAGACGGTGACGAGTAATATTCGGGAGAATAGTTGTAAGTTTGTATGAATCAAAATAAGGGTTTTTGATAGAGGTTCCAAGCATATATAAGAGGGTTTAGATGGGATTAAATGATTAAAGAATAATGCTCTTAAAAATGAAGATACGAGAATAACGGGTAAAAAAATGAAGATTAGAGAAATGCCTGGCCTAATTTTTTGAAGATTAGAGAAAAAAAGTGGTTAATTTTTTGAAGATTAGAGAACAAAGGGGTGAAAATTATATGTTTACAGAATAACAGAACCCCCCCCATTCCAGACCCTCATATAAGCATATATAACTTGCACAAGGATTGAAGTTGCGTGCCATGATACTGAGATAAACTCGCGTGTCATGTTACTTAGTACATTTAATTCGATACTTAATTAAATGTGCATATGTTGCTGAAACAAATGTGTATGATTTTATATTGAGGTAAATGTAAATGATACGATGCTCACAAAGATTTTCATGGTATGATACAAGTGTAAGTCTGTTTTACATAATATTGAGATATTTGAAAAGATACTCAAGACACACAAGTGTGTATGATAAGATACTGAGGTCAAAGTGTATTACATGATCAAGATCAAGATGTAATGGTGTTTATAATGCTGATGTAAAAACTCATCAAATATGTCAGACCTAAAAATTTATAATAATGATGTAAATGTGTAGATTATGACAATAAGGTTAAGTAAGTCGTGTGACGGACTGTTTGTGGTATTGTGCTATTTGTTTGTGCTGTCCTTTGTTGTTTTACATATTCGTTGTTATTCTGTGTTTAGCATGTCAGAATTTACTATTTGTATTGTTTATTTGTGTATTTCTCTGTCCAGAATGTTCTTGCATTTATTTGTACTGTATTCATGTCACGCAATTTATGTTGTCAGTTTAGTATATTTACAATTGCCATAAAATCGCGATGTTTGGCTAGCCACAAAGTAGGTTCAATCAACCACGTGCACTTTTCTTAAAATGTCCTGTTCCAAGTCAGGAAAATGGCAGTTATTATCTTATAGTTCGTTTCTGTGTGTGTTGCATTGTTGTTTGTTTTTGTTCACTTCATTGTTTCTGTTGTTTCCTTTTTTTCCCTCTTGTAGTTGATGTGTTTTCTTGGTTTTTAGTTTTTAACCCTTATTGACCTTTGAACAGCGGAATACTACTGTTGTCTTTATTTATGCTATTATAAGGTATATTTGTATATAATATTGAGGTAAATCTGTATGATGTGGTACCAATGTATTTGACATACTACTGATATAATTGTGTATGACATGATAAATGTCTTGTAAATGTTTAATTAGGTAGACGTGTATGATACTGTGTTAAATTTGCATGATACGATGATACCGTAATTGTGCTGAACATAAGGCTTTTGTACATGTTTTAGAAATGGTATAGAGGTAACTTGCAAAAGGATGGTAAGGTATTTTATAATGTTGATGCTGTTGTGTATGGCAAGTACTAAGGTAAAAGAGTATGACATGATACTGGGTGAATTCCTACACATGTTACTGAAGTAAATATGTAAGATACTGAAGTCAATATGTAAGATACTGAAGTCATATGTAAGATTCTGAAGTCAATATGTAAGACACTGAAGTCAATATGTATGAAAAGTAAAATCACAAAAATACTGAACTCAGAGGAAAATCAAATCGGAAAGTACATAATCACATGGCAAAATCAAATGACAAAACACATCAAAAACTGTCAAGAACTGTCATACTCCTAACTTGGTACAAGCATTTTCAAATGTAGAAAATGGTGGCTTAAATCTTGTTCAAAGCGCTAAACCTCTCACTTTGATGACAGTCTCGTCAAATTCCGTTATATTTACAATGATGCGTGAACTGAACAGACATAATAAATAAAACAGTCAAAATATGGGTACAGCAGTCATCATCGTAGAACAATTTTAAAAGAAACAATTTAACAGAACACAAAAAACATCTATCTGCAAACACATTCATTGATTCGCGTGTCTGACGTCAGGAAATTTTATACGTAACATAAATTTGTCGTTCAATGTATATTCAAACAATTTAAAAATTTCACATGGGCAATGTTAGCATACAGAGTTAAAAAATCAAAGTATGTAAGAATTAATTTCAGAAACAGACCGAGATTTAAAATAGTCCAAAAGTTATATAGAATTATAGAATCCACAAATGGTTCATTCCACTACGCGATTGAATAATTTTGACGATTGTGGTTCAACGTATTTTCTAACTCATAATAGAAATATATCATAATGACATATAATAGAACAATATCATATTGACGGGATCTTTTAAAGAACAGAGTCACGTTGCATATACAAAACACACCAGCAAAAAATGAAAGACAATACAATCACATTGACAGAATGTGTAAGTACCGAGCCACGTTAAACGGATATCACATAAAACAATCCAACAGTAAAATTAATATTAATAATAAAACAAAGACAAATGAAAGAACAATATAACACGTTGTTAAGATGATACACAACATCAGTACGTAGAATCTATGCATCAAGACCATCATGTATTATTTGTGAAGTTGAAACGGAATATTTATCAACAAGGTCTTGCTATCGTCCGATGAACTTTTTTGGAAAAAGGACGAGACGTTCTCTGACATGTCTTACCGAAAAAAAAAGCCCTGCGGCAAACATTGCCCCAAGCTTGCAGCAAATGTTTGCTGCAAACTTGCCGCAACTAATTTACCATGCAAACGAAGTTTGCGGCAAGCTTGCTGCAAACATAATTATGCAAATTAGATTTGCTGCAAGCTTTCGGCAATTGTTTGTTGCAAACTTGCGGCAAACTTCCAGGAACTACACATATAAAAATGTCAAGTGTGAAGACACATTCTTTCAAAAATTACACAGCAACATTTTTAAAAAGTCAATTCCTGTCTTGGAAGAATTCTTGCAAACTCATAAGATTTAAGGAAATATATACATGCATATGAGTTTTGAAAAAGGGGAAAGAGTCATTCTCAAATGACATAATATATACCTGTATTAAAAAATGAACAAGGTAAAATCTCAAATGTGTATTGTGACTATAAAGCTAGGTAATAATTGCATTACAGAATTTAACTTAATCTTAATAAACATGATCATGATGGTGCAGTACATCAGTTACAAATTCAAACTTATAATGGCTTAAGTTTTTCAATAACACATACATGTATATATAGTTGCTTACTTAATCATGTATGATGATAACATTAATTATTTCATTAAAACATAATGTTCTATGAATCATTTGTACTTACAAAATAATACATACTGATTATACCATATTATTGAACCAAAATGCCTCCTTGATCTCTTATATGTGAAATGCATTTCCAAACACAACCAACATGACCTAGCCACAATTTCAAATTGTTAGCATCCAGGAAGTGCCAACTAGGCATGCCCAGTCAATATTGTGTAATTCCTGCAATGTTCTGGCAAACATATAGAATGGTCAAAGTTTTCTGCAATCTTGCGGCAAACAATCTTTATTTTTTTAAACTTTCTGGCAATCTTACGGCAAACATTGATATTTCTGCAAACTTGCCGCAAGCTTGCAGCAATGTTTGCCGGAAGTTTGGAGCTAGCGGCAAACATCTGCAAACACTATTTTCTGTGTACCTGCAAACTTTTTGTTTGCCGCAAGCTTGCAGCAAGTCTGCTGCAAGTTTGCGACAAACAATTCAGTTTCATAAGGGATACCCCTGGTTCATCAACTTTCTACTCAGAAACTGAGTAGGAGCTGCAAGCACTTGAATATCGAATAAGTTGGGAAATATATATCCCATATGCAGGTGAAGTTGGTATATTGCTACTAAGGTGGGAAAAATTTATAATTTCAAAATTAAAATCGTCTCGTTTGTCATAGATTCTGGTTCTGAGATGACTGTGTAAGTCAAATTCGAGATATAAGTCTAAAAATGAGGCGTAGAAAGCCGTGTCTGTTGTTATTTTAATTTCTAGTTCTGGGGGATATATTAATGGAACCCAATCAGAAAAGTTCGGAGTGTTTATGGAAAGAACATCATCAATATATATGAAAGTGAAATTAAATAATCTGGTTTCTTTGATCCTCTTGTTTTGTCTGAAAAAACTCCGATTCATATGAAAATAAGAAGAGGTTGGCAAGAAGAGGCGCACAGTTTGTTCCCATAGGAATGTCGACAATTTGTTGGAAAAGAGTCTACCTCCAAACTCAACAAATATGTTGTCGATAAGGAACTCCAGCATACTGATCACTTGTTCTTCTGTGTAGCATGTTTTACCTTTTTATTTGTCACTATTAACGAAATATGCTTTATGATATCCAAAAGTAATAAATCCATTTTTATGTTGAAAGGCATTGTGGTTTATATCTTTTAGGCGATTTTTTAATTTCACATGGGGATTGGTGGTATACAGGGTTGAGTAATCAAACGTTTTGACAGAACTAATTTCAGAAAAAGACCGAGATTTAAAATTGTCTAGAAGTTCTTTAGAATTTTTAAGAATCCACATACGGTTAATCCCACTACGCGAATCAACAGTTTCACAGTATTTCTGAAGACCCTCTTTCACTGCGAACAGAATTTTAGTCAAACTAATGGACAATTTTTTAGTGCAACATGAAGATGAGCCAGCAACATACCGTTGTTTGTACGGAATTTTATGAAGCTTTGGTATCCAATACAAACAAGGTAAGTCATCTGATTTGGTGTTCACCGTAAAGTTTATTGAAGCCATGAAGGACTTATGATTTGCTAAAATCTCATCCTTGTCAAATGATATCTTTGTATGTGGGATTACTCAAGTGCTCATTTATACCTATTAAATTCTTTTACAAGACATTCGTAGTAATACGATTAATATACAAAGACAATATCATTTGAAGCTTTGTCCGCAGGAACAATAACATTCTTATCATGAAGAGATGATAGACATTGCATTGCCTCTTCGTCTCTGAAAACGGACTTTTCAAATTGTGAATGCGACGTTTTATCAGCGACCTGATAGTTTTAACCAATTCTGACTGAGCGTCCAGGTCAACTTCTTCTCGCTTAGCCCATGCTCTGGCGTAGTTCTCAATGGAATCTAGAATTATTTTGAAGTTATGGTTCCAATTGATGTGTTGGGGTTCTCTTAACTTAGGACCATGAGAAATCACCTTTCAGAGATTTCCATGTTGAATTATGTTTATATCCCCAGTTATAACATGACCAGAGGGGCTGTAATTGTAAGGCGAGTGGGAACAGTCACATGTCGGAGGGGTTTTTTTTTGTATTGTTCTGTCAAGGTCCTGCAATGCTTGTTTATAGTTAAATATTTTAGGTGCAATGGTTTTGGTTGTAACTGTAGGGTACAATACGAACAGACTGATACTAAATGAGTAGGAAATGATACTGGATAAATGTGTATGACATCATACTGAGGTCATGTGTATGACGTTATAATAACGTAATGTGTATGACATGACACTGAGATAAATGTGTATGACATTATACTGCATCAAATGTTTTCAAAATGATAATGGGTAAATTGTGCTTAGCATTGTATAGTGGTAATGCATGATAAAAAATTGAGGTATTGTGTGTAATAAAATAATAAGTTTAATGTATACGCCTTGAAACTGAGATAAATGTGTAATGCTAAAATAAACGTGTATGACAGAGAATAAGGGCCTTTTTGTTTTTCAATTACTTACATAGAGGATAGTATATAAGCAAGTCTTATATACTACAATGATTTTAGCTTTAGAGAATTTAGGAAAATATTAACTTATTCCTGTTTTCAATGTTAAGATACCATGACAATCTTGACTTTCAATCCGGTTTATTATTTTAATTTGTCAATCCGGTTTATTATTTTAATTTGACGATACTGGTTAATAATGAGGAAGTTATCTGAACATACTACGCTTCAATTAAAATATAAAGCTTCAAGCTTTATAACGAACGTGTTTAAAAAATGTTCATACGTGGGATAAATGTTACCTATTTTTGTAATGCTAATGCGTATCTTATACGCAATAAGACTGACAGCTCATTATAAGGATTGATAAACTTCAAACCCCAACAGACCAGCCTGTCGCATTTGTTTTTGCATCAGCAGCTAATGGTTGACGTAGTTCTGTTTCGGCATTGATATGAAATTAAGATAGAGATTAGATATTGTAGTATATCTGCTGCTCACTTACTCGGTGATTGTCGCAAATCAAAGTATGACGTGTAGTCTTGGTATTTGTTTATCTTTGGCATTTTAATATGTCTCTTTTGGGACATTTTGTGTATTGTACAACCTAACACTAGTATTAACAGTGTCATTAATTCTGACAAGACTTCCTCGACAAATAATTTAATTGCTGGGTTATTGAACAAATTGTGTAATTGTGTAGTTTGTCTAAGTCAATTCAGTAGAGCATTAAGCCATGATAGCCGACAAATCACCCATAAAATATGTGACGTGATTTCAATCTTGAACGGTTTTTGTTTGTTTAGTACTTTTTGTATTTAAACATTTGCATGTGTCATATCAAATACTGCTACATACAGAAACATCTCCGTCCGATAACATATTGTGTAATTTGGTGCTCTATTTAAAATTTTGTTCAAAACACAAAATGTTGAAAAAAGAACCATGCAATTGATATTTATATGATCGTGACCAGATTAAGTGTAAAATATCAACCTTTTGAAACATAATACTAAAAATTGATAACTTTGGGTACAATGGAAAGTAAAATATGGCTCCAAAAACACAAAAGAAGTTGGATTGGTCCAAAATTGAGATACATAGGTTCATTTGAAGACCCTTATGTGGTTTTGTTACATTGAATTTCAGACGCAATTACTACACAAGTAATACACCTACTAAACCATAAGCAACAACAACATTAGTACCAATCGAAAATGCATGGAGGATTTTAGAGGTGATAAAAGTGTTCAAGAATCCCCCATTTAGATCTGGAGTTTATATTGCAGAATAGATGAAGTGGCAAGAAGTATATTTTTGGTTTTTATTGAATTGGTATGTTATGTACTGGCAAATAGTCCAAGATGGTGTGTAGTTACCAAACAAAAGGTTAGATTGGTTAAAATTTCATAGATCAAAAGAAACCAGTGACCCAATTGAAAGCAATCTTAACAGTTCGGTTCTTTTAAATGTTTTTTTTTTTCAATTATAAGGAAGTATTTAAACTTTCGAAATATGACACAAAGTGGAATAGTATCATTTTGTGACCTCAATCACAGAACTTGTTGTTTCATCTTTAGAGCAAGTACTCTCCAGGAATGAAAGAAATGGTAGTTTATTCAGGCTTATAATTTGGTGACCACTTGGGTGACTTGTCTACATAAGAATCATCAGTGGAAATCAAATCAAATCAATTGAAAGACTAAATCAAATACAAATTTGTTACAAAGTTTACTCAGTATAAATGTCATGAAGGATTTTTTTTCTGTGAAAGATATATTAAAGCACTGTAAAAAAATTTGTAATATACTTGTGAATGCAATTCAGAGTACTAGTAATATTAATGGAATTTCCTGTGAAACTGTTTCTACTGCAGTATGTTATTGGACTAACTGCAGAGGACAAGCTTCTAAAAGGAATTTTTTTTGGAAGGGAGTTATTAAATAATAGTCATACACATATAATGTTATCTGTATTCAATTTAAGTCATAATTAAGACAAAGCATATTGTATTTGTTTTTTTATTCAAAGAGCATAGTAATACATGTTTTCATAAAGTATTGTTCATTTACAAATCACCAATTAAATAGTTTTGTAGTTTTTACATTCAATATAAAAGTATTTACAGGTTGATTCTTTAACAATTAGTTATGATTGTGACTGTTCTTATTGCTGATTATATGAAAGCTAAATAACAAAACGCACTACCATGATTTACGGAACAAACTTAAAACAAAATGCACTATGCATTTAGAATGCCTATAATTTGGAGGAAACCTCCTTTAATTAAGGAAATCACAACATCAAAATGTGCCACTTATTTGTGTTATTTATACTGCAAACCAAAAAAATACACTTCACAGCCTATCAAATATAACATGACAATTTCTGTCTGTGGTTTTTAAATGCTGTCAATAGAAATATTTGGAAAGACAACGACTGTTTACTGCCTTTATTTCAATAAAATGTAGGTATAAAACAATTATAAGGAATCACATATCTCATTGTGAGATGGAATGCACTATTGATTGTATCACAGAAAGTTATTATCATTATTCAAGAGATAATCTTTATCGGTACCATATATATGAATATTGACTTTCATCAAAGATTTTCCTGTATTCCTGCATCTTTTCCCTAAAAACTAATGACATTCCAATCAAAGGCACCATTGTATTATCTAATTTTACTGCTGATCGATGTCTTTGTATTGAAAGAATTTGATATGCATTATCTAGAGTTAATAATCTAAATCATTTCTTGTAATAACATTATCAGAAATAAAATTCTGTAAATGCTTACACAATATACATAAGAAATGTATAAATATATTGTCTTGTTATTCCTCTTATTGGTGAATCATTCTTAAATCTATTGAAAGTTCAACAGATGGCAAACATTTCATTTACTAATCAATATAGAAAATAGTTTTATAAAAAATGTAGAACTCATCCTTGTAAGAACAACACTTGATATTATATGAAAACATTTACCAAGTCATCTTTAAAATAAAGTCCTGACATCATTTTCTGATTATAACAATCATTATACAAAAGGATATAAACACAAATATATAGAAAAGCATTAATTTGTGTAAAAATATAAACAATAAACAACTTGATCCAGGAACTTTGGTACTAATAAATATGTAAATCTGAAAACAACCTTATTTTCATAACAAAAAAACAGCATAAACTTGAGAATAAACACTGTTTGTGTCTTAGATACTATTTTAAGCAAATGCCTAGTTACAGCTTAACAAAATACTGTCCCAAATGCTAGTAGTTTACCATGAAACGTTTTCAATTATTGGCACCATTGCAGTGAGTCTTGGTATATTTTCAATTTAAAGGGAATAATAACAATTAAATTGCACCTAATAAGCATGCCCAACATATACACATACACACTAGTTGATCAATACACACAAGGTGAACCACACGGTCTATTTTGTTTTGGAATAAAGCAGAATTAATATAACATGTGTATATAAAAAACTCTATATCTTTAATATTATATACACTCTATAGTATAAACTGTTAATATATCTATATACAATGTATCACATTTTACTCTGGACAAATAACCTCTATACTAAAAGGCAATTAACTGGCACATCATATACCCATGAAAATGAAAGTACAGAAATGTGGTCACATGATATCATTATATCCATACGAGGAAGTGAAATACACACATGTGGATAAAACATACATTTGTTCTAAGGATGGACATTTGATTGAAGTGGACTCCCAATGCCAGTTTTAATGTTAAATTATATATTAAATTAGTAAGCTGTAACATCAGATTAAGTGAAATATGGTCCAATTGTCCAAATATAGATAATTCATAAAGAATGCAAAAGTCCCCCATACTTGGATTTGCATCTTCTAAATTTTCGATGTTTGCAGGGCATTTAATTTGCATAATTGAAAGAATACTAAACCCCTCTTATTGAAATTGCTGCTTAAGCAAAAATCATTACTAAATATATATATAAAAAAATTTTAATACCTCTTAAATAAATATAACATGCAATGGTAGCACTATTCATTTACAAATTAATTGTTAGTTATCATGTGCTCAGCAACTCATCTCAAACGATCCTCTTTATGACTAATAACCTTCGATCAATTTTTTATTGTCATTTATTTCAAGTTTATCTAAAACAGAGCCATTGCAAATAATTCAGGGTCCTTTGGAAATCTCTTGGTCATAGATATAGCATATACATGTAATACTTCCCAAAAGGATATTTCAATTTTAGTTAGTTGGCATAATGACCGAAAAATAGAGCTCAAAACTTTCAACTTTTATTTACATGTTAAAAAAGTATGAAAAGATGTACATTTGTATCACAACTTAACTTTATAAAATTAATCTGATTCAACTAATTTTCTGTTTTTGCCAGTGTCAGAAAAGTTCAATTTGAATGAAATCTCATTTTCTAAATTAAAATATTCAAGAGGCAATAATCTTTTGAAGCTCCTTAAATTGATACCTTTATTGCCAGGAGAAAGATTATTACAATGTTACAGTTCTAACCAAAAATGAAATGTTATCTCATCCAAGCAACAGGTAAAGTAGACATTTTAATCAGTTGTTTCTATTGATTTTTCTTATCACAAATTTTAAGAGCAATAATATCTGGGTTGTAATACAAATATTTCATATCTTAATACTTTTAAGGTATGTATTGATAAAAATAATTCCACATCTAAGTAAAGTATTGATACCATATATATATATCGTCAATAATTTTAAAATCCTTCAGGGCGAAATTTTGAACTTCATTTCTATATGAAAATTCTAATCATTCTTTCTTCTACTTTTACTTTATTCCATCAGTCAACTAGTAAAATTGTGTGTTAATAGACTTCTTCAAGGCACATCACTAAAAAATATAAATTTTAAGGGACTTCTTTCCAATTATGATCTTTTTCTGCAGTGTTGTTGACAATTTTTACACTCTTTGAACAATAAAAACATTACAATGGCTCTTTGAAAATCTAACTTTATAGATACTGTTCAGCCCTAGAAGCAACTGGTGAACATTTTGGAGAAAAGATTACATGAAAACAAACTAATAGGCAGAGTTAATGAAGTAGAAGCATTACTTGCACTAATTATTTCTTTCAATGGCCTCTGGAAATAACATTTACATCATAATAATCCCATATATATGTATAAAAATATAACAGAATAAAAATATCAATATTTTTCAAATGAACAACTGAGACAATGTTATTATCACAAAATATGTTTTTTTTTCCAATTATCATCTTAATCATTGTTAATAGTAAGTATCCTTAAATCTTATATCATTGACCAAAAGAATTATAAACTTCTTCAAATGTAGTGAAACTATCCCTAAACAGTAAATCTATTCTTAAACTTTTACAACCATGATTTTTATTGGATTGATTTTTGTATATTTCCATCTGGAAATTCAATCTTGACATTCAGAGAATTTTTTTTTAATTCAACAAATTTTAAACAAAAATACAAAATGTAAGTGTATCAATCTATGGAATGAAAATGGCGAGATTTGATAAACAATGCCAGATATCCTCTTGAGCAAACACAATATAGCATTTAAACAATTAGCACTAAATCAATTATTGTAAATTATAAATAAGCAAGTGATGTTAGTTTCCTATCTTGAAAAGACCAAGCATGCATTATTTTAATGCAATGAGATGCTGTTAAATTACTTACATCAATGTAAATATTTTACTACTATAATATCTGACTTAATTCACAACCTCTTAATAAATTAGAAATATGTTAATCCTTAAATAATATATGTGACTGACAGAGTAAAATTTAATACTTTGGTAGTACAATTCAAAGAATGCATTTTATTTCCTGAGTCTTACATTAAAGAATTAATACAAATTTTTACATTTGATTTCAAACTATTAAGTTTTTAGAATTTTATTTTAACCAATAAATAATAGTTGCCCAAAATATTATGAAATGAATTGTACAATTTTTAGTAAATTTATATATTATTCATGCCAAATCATTTGTAACATTCAGAATAAACATTTTTTCAACAATTACATTCCCCATCATTCTAGATGTCCAAGCTCCTGGTCTTGAATAATATACATGTATATGAAACATACAAGTATGGTAATGGGAATGATTTAACAATAGCTCTACTTTGTAGAGTCTAGTTGATTATAATATGTCAATCATACAGCACAATTTACTTTCTCTCTATAATAAATCATCTTCTAGACTATTAAATTATGTTTAGATCACCTGGAACAGAACGGAATGTTTGTCAGGAATGAATACTTGATTGTAACCCATCACTGACTTGCATTGGAACTCACATATATATATTAATGGGATATATATTTGATTATTGTATAATTTGTTTTTTTCACAGCTTATTAAATTCATCATATTTCCTTCTAAAGTCTGTATTTTCTTTCCTAGGATCTTTCTTTTTCTTGGAAGCCACTAATTCTCTCATTTCTTTTGCTGATAATTTTGTAAAGTCGACTCCACCGTTGCTCGATGTTGGTGGTGGTCTGGATACAGGTTCCTGTTTAGGTGCTACATAGCCTGTTTGGTATGATGAATTAGAGACAGGTGAAGCCTGGATAAAAAAGCATGTAAAATTTTAAGTATATTATTGAGGTAACTTGCATTGCTGACCAAATCCTATTGTAAAATAAATAAATAGGGAATGTGTCCATGGGACACAGATAATGCCCCGCTTGCATATCATATAAAGTTATAAAGGAACAAAACAGTAAAAGTGACCCTACCCAAATTTGTACTTGATCTCAGTTTAGTGGTAATAAGTACATTGTATATTGTGTACAAGTTTCATTAAATTTGATTGAGGCAAACTAAAGTTTGAGAACAGAAACAAACAATTCATAAATTTGTTTGTTTGTAAAGGGGCAAAAATCTAGAACGGTTTAAGTGACGCCACCAAAATACAAACTTGATCTGTATTTTGTGGAAATAAGCATTGTGTATAAATTTCATAACATTTTGTAGAGGCAAACTGAAGTTAGAGAATAGAAACTAACTTTGGGATGTATGGATGTACGAACAGACGAACGTACAGATGAAACCTTAATACGCTATGGCAGGGGCATAAAAAGAGAATGGAAATGGGCAAAGTGTCAAAGAGACAGCATGTTGATATCAATCTGAAAAAAAAAGGAACTGAAATGTTTCAGCCTTTTCTGCATCAGACAATAATCGATATGTTTATTATGTTGTACCACAAGCTCCAGGGTAAATCTAGCCGATAACCTAGTCATATTTTATACATGTTATACAAATATCCGTCTTGTGACAGTGAAGTGTTGGAATTTATTAACCTATAATAGGATATAAAGAGAAATGTCAAATAAAAGGCTAATGCACATGTACAAAGATTTAATACTTGTTAACTGCAAAATATAAAATTACAAATGTACATCTTATCCACAATTAGTAATTCTGTCAAACTGTTCATAAAATATACATTAAGAATGTATAACAACATAAATGTACATGTGCATTTTATTTGTTTGAACATTTCCAAGCCTCTGCTGGACAGTTTCTTTATTTTCTATTAAAGGAATAAGGTAATGTTACCATGGTAAATGTTTACCCAAATAAGTTCTGAAGAAAGTCATCAAAAGTTAAAATAGATTGTACATTTGTACATTACAAACTTTCAAAGTGTATATATATACATATAAGTCATAATATGAAGACTGTCCCAATAAATATGTTTACAATTCTGTCAAGGTCCTAGATGTTCATGTATTGCAGTCACATAACACATCATCACATGACTTTGTACAGTAAATATCATGAATATAATGTAAAAAAAATAAAATAAAAATTACAGAAATTTCTGTTGGTCTTTTCTTTTGACAGTTTTAAACTGCGCATTCATATTTTTTTGTTTCTTGCAAATACTTCACTTACTGGTCATTATAACCACTCAGCCCTTTAAGGCACCCCAGTAACATTTACCCAAAAACCCTACAGGGACAATAGATAAATCACTTACATTATTCGTTACATTTGTAGATGTACCATTTACTTGTGAGCCTGCAACAAAACAGAAGAAAATTAAAAATGCGAAAACAATAAAGAAATCAAAGTCTATTATCCAGGTCCAGTAACTTTGTAAATAAATAAATAATAATTATGTCTGCTACATGTAAATGCCATGATATTAAGCTGACATTGTAAAGGAATTAATCATATGTTATTTATTCTAGACACAGAAAACCTAAGACTTAAAGTTAACTTTTTTTTCTTGGTTGTATACTGGTGTTTATTCTTTTGATTGTAAAAAGACTTGGTGGTTGATCACCGTTGCTGGTACCTTTTACAAATAGGTGCTCTTCAATTTGCTTTATTCATGTTATTCAAAATTTAAACCTTTTTTATTCAAGAATTATTGATGAGTTTTCTGGAGTACACAATTACAAGCCTTGTATCTTTGATGGTCTTTTTTACAATGTACCGATACTTGTTCATACATGTACATGTATATAATAGCACAAAATATCTATGCAAGAAATCACTTTTTGTATACAAGAAATAACTTTTTGTATACAAGAATGTAAATCCTTGCATTGGCTGAGTTACATATAAAAAACATGATAAATATATTTGAAAGTGAATCTGGTCTTTTATTCCATCAGACTTTTTTCTACGTATACATATACGTACAGATCATTAGTCTTTAGATTCAAAAGATGGATCATGTAACATATGGATTCTCCCATTCCTGTTCTCAAAAGTCCAGTCATGCAGGATTTTTTTTTTTTTTAGGGGTGAGTTTTTGTCAATTATTATGTTTATTATTTATCACAGCTCTCACAATCAAGTTTCATCCTGCCACGTGCACATTATCATGATTATGCATGTGTCTGTCCCAAGTCAGGCTGTTATTCAGTATTTGTCTTTGGTTCATGTCTGTGATATTTCATGTGTATTTGTCTTTTTGTAAAATGTATTGTCATAATTTAGGCAATGAATTATTTTTAACATTTTTTCTTTGAGCCTTCTAAAGAGGACTATCAGTATGGGGTTTTCTCAATGCTGAAGGTCAAACAGTGACCTATAAGTACTTATTAATTGTGAAAACTTTGCATAAAGAATCTAACAAGTTTCTGTTTTGAAGATTTCTTTTAGGATCATATAGGGACATAATTATTTCTTGGCGTTGTAAGTGAAAAACCTTGTGAACTTCATGTATGTAGTGCCTGTTGATAGGGGTATACTTACTTCTCTCAGGAGTTGTAATAGTTTTAACATTGGACATTCTACCATTAACATTAATTCCTTTTGCTCTAAAATAATCATCAGCTGATCTGTCCAACACTAACATTTTTGTTTGGTCTCCACCAGCTTTAATCCTTTGTATCACTTGTTGATGTGAATCATCTTCCACATTTTCCCCATTAACTTCAATAATTCTATCTCCATCTTTTAATCCCCCGGCATCGGCTGGTGATCCAGCATCAATCTGACCAATAAACTGGCCTTTCCTGTCTCTTTCAGCATGTAAATTAAATCCATATCCCTGAAAATCAGCCCACTTTTTGATATGACACAAACGTGGATAATAATCCGGTGATATATCTTCCTCCTGATTCCTAACATTTGTTATTTCTTCAACAGCTTGTACACCATTGCTGACACCTACAATGGAGAATACATTATAGTTAATTGTATGAATATAAAACTGAATGAGAAGTTGGTTTAAATATATTTTTGATATCAACCCAAGACACAATAAAGTACATCTAGAGAATAGAGACTAGAGTTAATTTACACTTTTGATATTCCTGACTTGTGACCAGCACATGAGGGTAGGAATGGCCTTTACCGTCAGACTTCAACGGTTAATTTTAATACTGTAAGTAAAAAAAAAACAGTCAAATTTGTTAAAATTTTACCATCACTCGTCTCAAATAATTATTGTTACCATATTTTTGGGGAAAATTTGAAGTTATTTGTCAAAACAAGTTGATAATATTTTATCGTCTTACATTGCTTAAAGAACTTCATCTAATAATCTTAATTCATGCAATCCTTTATCAAAGCTGCATGTATATATGATTTATGATTTCCAGTTGTTAGTTTGTGTTCAGCAGCAAGTATCTCACATAAACATGGTTAACATATTACATACACAACATATTTGGTTTATTTTTCATTGAAGAGTTAACACAACTCTTCTCTCCAGGGCCTTGCAACTAAGTTGATGTTTTTTTTAATAATATGTTTGTACACACAATGTACACATGTACAGCTAGTGTAGGGAAGTGTGAAAGAAAGTCACCACAAACACTTAAAACTGACAACCACTTATAAAATATCCTGTTCAAAGTTCTTCATATTAAGAGGATTAAGAAGTGAAATAAGTGGTCAATGAATAAATTGCTTGTACAAACAAACTACTCATAAAAATAAGTTACACCCAAATTATACCGTAAAAATGCACTTAAAATTCAACAAATTGTTGTGCATGCCTTTGCATTATTCTTCTTGTTCAAGTTACAAACAATGCATCCATGCAGTTACATGATGACCATTTAAGTTCAGTAATAGATTTAAGTTTCCTTAAAGTTTGGACATACATTACATGTTTTAGGGAAATTTGTCCAGACATTGATCTTGTCTTTTCTATTCGCAGAAATGATTTGTATTGTGTAATCTTTACAGGCCTTCAAAAGATTCAAAAGAAATTGGGAAAAATGTAAACATGTATAAATACATTATATACATGTATATACTTAAGTTGGATTTAAGGTCAAAGATGCAGCTAAGAGTCATCTTTCTTCAAATAATATTTTCTATAAATGATATGTTGACACAGATATAGACAATAACTGTTCAGTGTCTTTAAATATCAGCTGTATTTGTACGAGGCTAGGAAACAAGGTGTATGCGAGCTTTTAGCGAGCTACTACACCTGTTTCGAGCCGAGTACAAATACAGCTGATATTTAAAGACACTAAACAGTTATTGTTTTTATCCTGCAATTAATTATGTATATTGTTTGTGTTTTGAAAGACACAAAAACTAACATATTTAGCATTTATTTTCGATTTGTAATCCCTTGAGGCCCGCGTAGTAATATCAAAATCACTTATCACGCTGGAGACGGGTTCGCAAAAAAAGAATCTCGAATGGTCAACAATAATACATCGCTAAGGGGGAATAATTGTCTATTTTAACATAACAAATAATTTCAACAGTAAAAACAAATAACAAAACATTGTCAAATTTGAAACAGAAGTGTACGAGTTGTCCTACGCTTCAGACTTGACATTCACTAAACTTGCATGCTGAAATTGACATGGTTGATTTTGTAACACAATCATACACATTCAAGTTTTGAAATCGACAAGGCCACAATTAAAAATATTTCAGTTTGCCCAAACCCGACCCATGATGACTGGGTGTGGGTAGGTAGGTAGGCAAATTCTTTTTTTTTTCTTCAGAATTTGCATGAAAATATTAAAAGATCTTAAAACAGTACATCTGTTTTTTTTCGTGAAACCTTTGTAGAGTCAACCAAAAGCCATGAATTTAAAACCTCTATAAATCAATTAGTCTACTTTATGATTTGTATCCTGAGATGTTTATAACCCTGACAATTGCTACATGTGTGAAAGGGCTGGTGGATTTATGAAGTGATTTTCAACAGTTACATCAACAGGATGTTTGTGTAAAAAAATTATCAGCTGACTATGTAATGATTTTATTTGTTTGCAGTTTTTAAATCCTATATCTATTAAAATAGATTAAATGTCCTAAAATATTTTAAATGAATTATTATTTACCATCCATAGTTTCTGTCTTTTTTTGTTTTGAAAACAAATTTATATTTTACATTATCACACAGGTAAACTAATTTGGCTCTAAATAGATCAAAGCATGTTCTGCAGAATCTCCAAACTAAAAACATATTTGTTATAATTTTATTTCTATAAATAATCAAGTTTAAATTTTTTAAAATAATCAGTATTGATAAGATATAATTGCATAAAGTTAACGTTTTCTGAAGACTATTTTATTTTTAGGTCATCAGGTTCCAGAGGCTTCCTCACAAATTTGTATAAAAATCCCAGCACAACATGTGTTTACTTTTGCACATGTGAAAAAAGATATTTCTGACAAAAGCCAGATTTCTCTTGTCAAAGGGGATTTATATTTATATTGCAATAAATTATTCAGAAGGAGTTACATTCAGTTAAGATTATATTTCTGATTCTGTGAGCAATTATAGTTTTATCAAACTCTCCCAAACAGCAACGTACTGATCTTGTCAACTGAGACTTATAAATTTGAACTATTTGAATAGAAAGGCATCTAATTCACATGATAAAGGAAGATTAAATTAAAAACAACAATTTATCAAGAAATAATTCCTTTTTATTCAGAAAAAACAAAATCTTCTTGCAAGATTGTAAATTCGCAACTTCCGGATCCATTTCCTGTCAGAATAACATTGAAAATATTCGACGATTGCACAAATCTACCTGAATATTCTTATCAGATATTCGAGTACACAATGAAATTAACATTGAACATATAGGTAAGGGTTTGGTAGTACAGACAACTACAGCGTAAAAAATGTGCCACTTCACATGTTTCACTTCTTTACGTTCGTTACATATAAGTCAGAAGATAAAAACTGAGAACATCGAATATCAATTAACTGCATCTCTTATGCGCTTTCTTTTAATCGTATTCACAGTTACTTTCAAACGCAGAGACGACAAACTTTAAGTTTTATACGATGACGGAGCGAACACGAAAAAAATCCGCAAAAAAAAAAAAAAAAATTCTTCTAAAAAACGTCAAAAAAAGAATTTGAGTTGGCGGGTTAATTTTGGGTCGGTCGCGTTTGGGCAAACATACAATCTTTTTATTTTGGCCCAATTGTCATCGTCATTGGAATGCAACTGAAATACACATTCTGAGGTCACGTAGGTTCAAACAATACTCAGTCCGGCAGTGGGCGGCGCTTTAAAGCGATATCTGTATAGTATACAGATACAGCATAGCGGTATCTGTAGGGCTGTATCTGTATAGTAGAACACCCAATTGCAGGATAAAAATAAATGTCTTGCCTTTATTGCCAATGAGCAGATGAGACAACTGTCCAACTGTGACCAAAGACCAGAGAACAAAGGCTGAGGGTGTTAACAACTATTCCTAGTCTATGCTATGTGTCATATACATGTATAATATGCTTTGTTACTTACAGGTTTATATACATGTATATATATATATATTGACAAACCAACAAATGTTGATGAACCAATTTATGCAAGGCACCTTCTATGTTTATTCTGCGTACATGTACAAAAATGTATGTAAATGCATGTGACCTATAAATCTAAATGTTTGTGTATTCTTTAAAGACAGCTAAATTTCCAGTCTGATTACAAACACCTCTATATAATTCTCCACACATAAATCCATCAAAAAAGGTATTGTATTGCCAAACATACAGATTAAAGACATAATTATGGCTGAATTGACAGAAAGTTACCTGTTAAAGGTAAATAACTTTTCAGCCACCAGGTAAATGTTCATTTATAATCGAAATTCATTCATCCGAGTTAAAAAATGTTATTTTTCAAAACATGAACTAAATACAAATGATAAAAGCAGCATTTAAATTTAGTTTATTTTATTTATTATGTTGATAAAATTTTAATCCTGTGTAAGCTTGTTTTCAAACTTCATAACTTCTTCAACAAGGAAGAAAATAGTCAAGGTGTCTGATCAAAGACTGAATGTCAACTGAGGTATGTCTAAAACCCAAAGTATCATAAATTGGAACACATAAGTCATTCCTTAACATTGTAATACTGTACAGAATGTATCAAAGTGTTCAGCAATTAAATGTTACACAATTTTCATTTTTAATTCATGAGTTGAATATATGGGAGGGTGGGAATGCCCTTTATTTTTAGTGTCAAACTCTTTTTTAGCGTCAAATAGAGTAAATGTTATTTTAACAAATATTTTAACATCCATTGTCATGTGGGGTACACCCGTCTGGTACATTGCAAAGGCATTTTCTTTTGATTCATAACATTTTGATTACCAGTCCAGAAAAAAAACATATTTTACCATACACTGATCGTGCATATATGTCATGTATGTTTGTCATTTCCCTGGACCCCTACATTTTTTAAACTGACAAAGTTATGTGCATGTACCTACTTGAAATTATTCAACTTACATTTTTCTATCCAACATTTATGTACCAAAAGTATTATGTAAATTTCATTATTTATCACATTTATCTTATCTTATTCAAATTGAGATATTCATCCTTTAAACAAATGACTTCAAATTACATCATTAAAATCAAATATACTTTGAAGGAATGTTAGCGATTGAAATCAGCTCTATTACAGATTTGTTTACTAGGCTTACCTCTAGGCTGATTAAACAGCTGTTTAACAATGGACATGTTAGAAGACACTGTAATCCCTTTAGATTTGTAGTGGTCATCACCTTCTCTGTCCAGGACTAACATTGTTGTGCAGTCACCACCAGCTTTTATTCTGGCTATCACCTGTTGATGTGTTTCATTTTCTATATTTGCTCCATTAACTTCAAGGATCCTGTCACCTTCTCTGAGACCTGCTTCTTCAGATGGAGAATCATCATCAATTTTGCCAATGAACTGTCCAACACGGTCACGTTCTGCGTGCAAATTAAAGCCATAACCCTGAAAATCTGGCCATTTTGTAATTTTGCAGTTACGTGGTAAATGTTCTGAATCTAATTCCTCTTCTCTTTGGACTTCTATTTCACTGGTGGCAGCAGTGACATGCTCAATCTCTGGCTCAGGCTCCTGGGGTTCTGGTTCCTGGGGCTCTGATTGGTCTGACTTCTCCGACCTTTCAGACTTTCTATCTTCCTCTCCACCAACAGAACTTCTTGGACTTGCTTGTACATCATCTGTTACAAAAAATGGTGTTTTATCAATGATGTATCGAGATTTGTTATTATTGCCAATGAGATAGACATGACAAGTATCATCATAGAACAATAACTAGTACACTCTAAACTACAGGGCATTATAAGCATTTTTCTGGGATCATGGTTAATCTTATAAAATACATTTATATTAGAACATGTTCTGCAATATACACTGTACATGTAGGTCATTTTCTTTATTACACAAGTATCAATTTTGATAAAACTGTACCAGTGTTCACATGTGTATTTGTGTCTCTGGGTACAAACCCATTTGTTTTTTTAACTACATGTAATTAGTAATTACATGCGTCTGGTGCTACATATATATATCTGAATAGACTTTATAATCACATGATAATTGGATGTATGTTAAACATGTTAAATGTGGTACTCTATAAACTTTGGGGAAACTGCTTTTACAAGTCCTTTGGTGCTGTTTAAAAAATAGTATATATTTTTGGGAGAACACTATTAATGTTGTAGGTTGTATCATAGGTTGGTTACAACCTAACAAATGAGTAACACTTCCTTAAATAAGTGACTTTCAGTGTAATATTTTTTAGCTAGTAAATAATTCAAATTCAACTTGTCAAATATATTTTATTGCTAATGGTGAAACCTTTGCTTTATTTTAAAACAGTATATAAACTTGGGAGAAAACTACAGTACTGTCGTAGGTTAGATCCCACAACTTAGAAAATGAGTATCATTCCAAATAAACTTGTGACATTCAGTGTAATTTATTTTAGCTGGTATTATGAAATCATTGCTTGTACTTAATATGCAATTATTTTTATAGTAGGGTTCTAGCTAATAATAATATATATACATTCTTGAGTAGTGAGAACTTTAAACATTAATTATGTCAAAGTTTCAAACTTTATATGTTTCTTGTGACTTGTCGCAAATCAAACATTAATAATATCTACAATGTCAATAAGTAAACAAAAATAATTATCTATCTTGCTCACCTGTATTATCTTGTTCATCGGGGCGTGGTCTTATAGAAGTTAAATACACAACTTCGGGCAGATCGTTGCGAACAACCTGTTTATTTTCCTTGTAGATCCTGTCAGTTTCTGCATCGACAACTAATAACTTAACCTCGTCTCCCCCAGCTTTGATACGAGTGACAACTTGTTGATGATTTTCGTTTCCAATATTAACTCCATTGACTTCAACAATACGATCACTCTCCTTTAATCCTGCCGCTTCTGAAGGGGACCCTTCGTCTACCTTTCCAATATACTGCCCTGCTTTTCCCTTTTCCGCATGTAAATTAAAACCATATCCTGGGAAAATATTGTCAGGCCACTTCGACAAATGACAAAGTCTTGGTTTATTTTTCTGATCACTCATGTTAGAACAAGTGAAACTTTACAAACTTTTGATAAAAATCTACAAATATCCCCACCTGCGAAAGTGTCAATGGGTAGGCGAGCAATATGGCGGATGACAGTAAGTCACATGACACTGAATGACCAATCAAATCGTTTTACACACTAACAGGTAAGTTCAACTGCAGGTAAAAAGTAACATCAAAGTGCCGCTGTCAAATTTGTGTATTGATCAATTAGGAAGGCGGGGGATAGACCGCCGCTCCCAAGAAAATTGGATAATCAATTTCATTTCTATCTTTTTTTTTGGTTTTATTTTTTTCTGAAAGTGAAAAACTGGTGTTGAGTGGAAAAAGAATATTAAACTTAGATTTTGGAGGTCTTGATTCAGTCTGAGGATTCAGTAGTATGAGGGTTATCTTGAAGTATTTAAGGACCTCATGAAATAATGCAATTTTTACAGATTATTTGTGGAGTGAATCATGAGGTTCTGGAATATTTAATTGAGGACTTCCTGATATCGATTTATTGAGCAGTCCTCAAATTTTCAGAACTGAGACCCAAGGATTTATATTGGTATCCTGAATTCGAATCATGGAACATGTGGAAAAAGGATATATTTCATAGGCTCATTAACACGAATTTCGACTTATCAATCTGCGACTCAATTTTCATTAAAATTTAAAGGCAAATATTAAAATTCTGTGAACAAAACATGCATATGTATTCCTTGATGGGATATTTCTAAATTATCTACTTTACATTTATATATACACAGATATTTTTTGTCAAGTTATAAACTAAGTTCTATGTAAAAAAAAAAAATATTTCGGATTCCATCCACACAAATCCAATTCCAATCATAATATAAGTTACCAGTGGCGGATCCAGAACTTTTCATGAATTCAGATTTCACAATGATTTAGAGACTTTTCAACAGAAATCTAAAACCCACTAAAAGCTAGGATCCGCGCTCCGTTATATTAATAATGTTCAGGTTCCATAAGTATTCCAAATTTTGTTTATCGTGTTGATTTCATTTACACTTGAATATTACACCGAGGCTACAAAAGTTATGCATGTATGTCTGCTTCATGTAACCACATCTACATATCGACCATGAAGGTCAATTCAGAGCAATAAACTTTACTTCAAATTAAACATTACCATTGTAAGCTTCCGATTGTGTAGATACGACGTTCAAACATGCAGCCAATGCATGTATATGGAATAATATACTATAGTATCTATATTACTCGACTAACATATCTTTTAAATAGAATATATATATAGTTGAACTAGGGCAATGACACTGTGAAGGCGGAGTTCCAACAATATGCCATGCAGGGGTTCGAAGTTGACCCGCTGAGGAAGAACAAAAATTTGAATAGACAAATCTGTAGAAGTAGCATGGTACTTAAGGCTAAATTTGAGACGAAGTGAATATAAATTATTGTGTTAGCACTGTATAATCACTGGTTTTCCTGCGGAGAATGTCTGTCGTAAAGTTTACAATATTTACACATATATGATAAAATTTTAAATTTGAGGTGACGGCATAAAACCATCATCCTTAACGTAGGACAGAAAACAGCTGATCTGCAAGGTGTACAATCTACTTGCCACTAACAGCATGTGGTATTTTACAACCCTAGTAGAGCCGACAAGGAAATGCATTGACTGACATATTGCCTAGTTGTTCGAGTGGTATAGGGCGCTGGCTACAGTAAAGGCGGTGTTACTAAAACTTGCTTAAGCTTTGCAAAGTTAACATTGTTTGGCCGAATTTGAGTCGAAGTATTCATGACTTGTGGTGGTAGTCCTGTTTAACCACTAGCTATCCTACTTAAGAAACTGCTTGTACAAAGTCAGGAATATGACAGTTGTTATCCATTCGTTTGATGTGTTTGAGCTTCTGACTTTGCCATGTGATTAGGGATTTTCCATTTTGAATTTTCCTCGGAGTTCAGTAGTTTTGTGATTTTACTTTTCAAAGTACTAAACGCGGTAATATCAGTCTGTGCCAAACTGTTTTAGGGTTTGTCTGACCCGAAAAGAAATTTGAACTTTTCTACTATATGTTCATTTGAAAAATTCTAAAAGTTCTGTCTGACCGAATGACTTTTTGTCTGACATTTAATCGGACAGACAGAGTTTGGGATTCCCTGTAATATAAACAATTATATGTATTTTCCCCGTTGATCTGGTACTGAGAATCTATAATTCTCACGGATATGTTTCTCTTGTCTTCGTTTTTTTTATGATTCCATACTTTTCATTGAACTCGTACGTAAGACTAAGATTACTAGTTGCTAGTCAGTGCACCAACGCAAGAGTATTTTCTAGTATATAGAAGAGGATATGCTGATCCTTCCGGTCACCGTAGAGCTCGCATTACCTCTGCTCAAGTTTTTTCTGTGTTGTTCTTGTGCTATTTTTTCAGTGTTTGTGTATTTTTCTTTTTTTTGGTCGCCTGTCTTGCATTTATTTTCGAGAATATGACTGGGTTTGAACATCAGCGCAACTACAAGTGTCAATAAATGTTTATCATCCCGGAGAACGAGAATTCAGCACCGATCGGCAGTTTGTTGTTCTTGTCTTTTATTTTCTCTTTCTGTTTGTCATGGCGTTTATAGCTTGTTTTCTGTCTTGCATTTATTTTCGAGAATATGACTGGGTTTGAACATCAGCGCAACTACAAGTGTCAATAAATGTTTATCATCCCGGAGAACGAGAATTCAGCACCGATCGGCATTTTGTTGTTCTTGTCTTTTATTTTCTCTTTCTGTTTGTCATGGCGTTTATAGCTTGTTTTGTGTCACAAATGTCTACTTTCTTTCTAAAAGATTACCGCCTGAGACTTTTCACAGTGTTACCGAGAGAGATTGGTATATTTAATTTTAGATTAATCGTCGCTTTGTTTATTGCAAGATATATAACTATTGCAGAACATTATTACATCAACTTTTACTAAAATATATATTAAAGATTAAAACCAAACAATTAGTTATTCTAAAGTGTTCAATATTATCTTAATAACAACAGAGAAGTTTAGTAGCGGTCTAAATCGACTTATTCTCGTTAAAAAGTCCGCCTCAACCCCAAAGAAAGTCCATTATGCTCGCGCCACACTGTCCCGATTTTTATGTACGATGGACACCCGAATGCGAAAATTGTAAGTACGTACGAAGTTGGTCCCGATCTCGTTAAAATACCAAAAAGTGACCGAAGCAAGTACGATGAATAACGAAGTCTATACGATGGTGCCGAAACTATATACGATAGCAAAAGATGGACATACGAAGGTTAACCGAAGACGGGTATTTATGCTTCATATCTCAGCCGAAGCCTTCACGATGGATCACGAAGGCTACACGATGGATTACGAAGGCTACACGATGGATTACGATGATGGTGCGATGGCCATACGATGTCTAAAAGACGTCGTGTACAGCTTACGATGCATTTAAGTTATATGACATGTAGAAAACAAAATGGTTATGGAGTAAACATTCGTGTGACAACAACTCAGACGATACATAAAAAATCAGAATAATGAAGAAAAAGTTGGTTTCCCTATATACGTGTACCTGCAGTGTTGGTGTACGAGGCGCGTTTATGATTTTCATTATGTTACTTGATATGAAAAATTGACAAAAAATAATATTTTACTTGTAAAAGTAAATCCTGAGCCTGTAATAGCTGCTCTTCTTGTTCCATTTGAATTAATAGAAACAACGCTGTCGCCTTTCTTGTTCTCATAGAATCATATGATATGAGCTCCATGTTTTGTGAATGTCTTTCTTAACTGTCGTATTAGACTGACCAGTGCATATCGCGCATGGCACTTTAAATGTATTTTAGCGCGAAAATTAACTTACATTTAGCTGGACTTATCGTCGTCGTAGTTCCATCTTGTCGCCTTCGTACTTTTATTCGATGGCAACACGACGGGATTAGGATGTCTTCACGAAGTCGTGTTGCCATCGTAAGACCTTCGGGTAGCTTCGTGATTTATTCGTGTAGACATCGTAATGTCAAAACTGCCCGATGGAAACGATGGAAACACGAATGCAATACGATGTTCAAAGATGCATTCCCGGTGACATTACGATTGTGAAGATGGTGATACGAACTCAATACGAACCCTCAACATCGGACGCACCTTTGAGGATTTTTTAACATGGTTAAAAAATTTAGAACCCTTCCCGAAGTTGCCCTCGGAGACTAGAAAAAGTGGCCGATGGTTCTACGATGGTTAAAGATGGCACTACGAATAGCCCGATCTGGATACGATCAGTCCCGATTTTGAAAATTTCCATAATCGTGTTGCCATCGGCGTAAAAATCGGGACAGTGTGACGCGGGCATTAACAGCTATATATTTTTATTCAGATGAAACATATCGTAAAGCTTTGAAACATCTAATTAAAAAAAACTCCAGTCAATGGTCATATCTAAAATGGAACAATTATTTTTGCCTAACATGTGCTTGGAAATGCTAGAATATGGACAACGGGAGATAACTCAAAATTTTCGTACCTTATTAAAATGGGCTATTTTGTTTATATATTGATGCTATATTGAAAAATATAACAAATCTTATATAGGTAGTGCATTTCTTTAAGACAATAAATCAAAATAAAAACAAAACAAAAAAAAAAAAAAAAAAAAAAACAGAAAAAACAGCACAACCAGCTCTTTCTCAATAATATTTTTACAGTGTGTTGTACTTCTTTTGGGACGACTAGTATCAAAATTATAGAAAACTTCATCGGCTCTAACTCAAAATATGGACAATTTTATGTTAAGGTGGTCTTTAAATCTGTTGACAGCTTCCAAAGTGCTAATTTTTAACCTTTTTCAGCTAGACCAAAATCACTACTTTCCTTTAAAAATCACGACCCACTTTTTTTAACAGTGTCATTTCATCCCTTTACTTGCTATTTGAGCCATAAAACATGAAGAACTATATTCGTGATCAACGAAAATCAAGAGACACTAAATGAGTACTCGAACCATATTCACACTTGTTCATGAGGATTTCTACAAATCTCTATATACTGATTTATATCTGTCTTCATTTCCATGACACTGTTGCCTCTGAAATTGCATATAATATTGTCCTCCTTTTTTTACCAGTATTTTTTTTTTATTTTTGCCAGTAAACAGACAGATATTTTAGAAACGAGTACATTTCTCTCTTGTTACAAAAACACTGAAATTCGCTACTTTCGTTCGCGTGACTTTTCTAATGTTGATAGTTTTTTAAACTTAAACATCTATCATAGTTCCATAGTAAAAAGTAAAATCACAAAAATACTGAACTCCCAATGAAAATTCAAAACGAAAAGTCCTCAATCAAATGGTAAAATCAAAGGAAAAATACATCAAAGATTGATAACAACTGTCATACATATTCTTGACTTAGTATAGGCATGTAGAAAATGGTGGCTTGAACCTGGTTTTATAGCTAAACCTCTCACTTGTATGATAGGCTCATCAAATTCCATTATATCAACAACGATGCGTGAATAACACGAACAGACGTATTAGTTAAAAAATAGGGGTACAGCAGTCAACAATGTGTTATAACCTTAATCACTAAAAAAAAAATCAAACAAATATGTAACACGAAACATCAAACAAATATGAAACACGAAACTTGTACTAGATTTGTTCAAAATTTACATACAGCATTTTCTCCATACGTGTCGTTAAATTGATCTTAACGTACGTATCTACAATCTCTATACCACTGAATTCACCCATCGAAAATAATTACTTATAAAATAACATCTGAATATAGATCTTTTATGTTCCATTTTTTTAAAATATTTTTGAACTAAATTCAGAGAGCCGAAAGATACCATTGGGAATACATAGACTCTCTAAGTTTACACTGAAAACTGACAATGACATGGTAAAGAACTTTTGTTTGTGTGCGTTTGAATTACTATGATTTTTTACATACAAAAACAGGGCGAGCGTCAGTTATGCTGAATATATACGTCGACACATTTGTCAGTTATTAACCGAATATGTGATGGTATATCAATCCGAAATTTAAAGTGAACAGATTAGTAAATATGGAGCCAGATCGTATTAATAGGAAAATATTCATATGGGCAGATGAGGTCAGTCTGAAACATAGCATTGTGAAAAATTGGAATTTCATTGTTAAAAAACATTTCACGGAACTTGAATTGGTTGACTTTTGTAATACAAACACTAATATTAATAAAAATATGTTTATTGATACAGTCATGTCAAGAATGTTTGATAATTATATTGAAGAACGGAAAAGTATTGTTAGTTCATCCTCTTCCAGACGGGGAAATGGGCGTAATAAATTGAGACCTATAATATTTTTAAGCAGGAGTCTGTTGTTGAAAACTACTGCAAACTGTTAATGCCTTTTTGTGAAAGAAGCGCCTTTGCAAAATTTAGATGTGGGGTGGCTCCCATTAGACTGGAAACTGGGAGGTATGAAAGTTTGCCGCTGGGAGAGAGATGTAGTTTTAATTGTTTAAATACTGTCGAAGATGAATATCATGTTATTTTACATTGTCCTGTTTGTGATGATCTTAGACAAGTTCTTTTTACTGAGTCTCTTAAAATTAATGAACATTTTAATAGTTTAACAGATTGACAGAAAATGGTATTTTTATTTTCGAAACAAGATATTATGAGATTATGTGCCAAAACCTGTAATTTTATTCTTAAACGACGCCGAGAAGTTTTATATTGTAAATAATAATTAAATACTTTTGTTGTATAATTTTACCATTCAGGTTTAATATTTCTTATGTACATATACATATTCTTTTTTAAAAGTGATTATCGTCTCTCATTAATCTGTACAGATTGGCTTATGTATACAAAATGTATCTTTTATAAATGTATTGTGTAATTTAATACATAAGGTGAGACGTAAATAAAGAAACATATTGAATTGAATTGAATATAATTATATTTGTTTTTCTATAAAAATATTGGTTTATTTGCCACAAAGTACTCTTTTTCTATTAAATGCAATGCAACAGTAAATAATAATGCTTTCCATCAAGTTTCCCCTTGCAGTGGCGGATCCAGACATTTTACATAAGTGGGGGCCCACTGACTGACCTAAGAGGGGGCCCGCTCCAGTCACGCTTCAATGATTCCCTATATAAGCAACCAATTTTTTTCCCAAAAAGGGGGGGGGGGCGGGCCCCCTGCCCCCCCTAAATCCGCGTCTGCCTTGGTATACGTACAAAATGGCTTATCTCTATTATTCATGATATCTGTAGTTTTGATACAATTGAAGTTTGAAAATTTCGTACAAAAATGGGTACAAAAGGGGTCATAAACCTTAACCGAATAATCTAGTCGTTATGTTTAAAAATATCAACAATTTTTAAATACGAAATCATGATAACTCCTATTTTGAATGATAACATGGAATTAAAACACATGTTTATGATGAAGAAGAAGATGAAGATATTTTATTTCCAATTAAGGGTCCCAAAGGATATAAAAATATACAACATCAATAATTTTCATAATATATACTACACACAATGAGATCAGAGACATATAATACTAATGTATTATATGTCTCTGATGAGATTAATGAGAGTTCTTAAAGAATATGCAGATAAAGAATCTATAGTATGTTTTTTTTTAATATAATGCATTTTAATGTAAGTGTGGTTGATCTAGATTTGATTTGATTTTGATTTTTGGTGTTTAAACGCCACTTTTCAGCTCCGTATTTAGGCTATTTTCTGGCGGCAAGTTTTTATTGGCGGAGGAAGCCGGAGTGCCCGGAGAAAACCACCGACGATAGGAAAACTGACAATCCTAGTCAATTAAGATTGGAGTTGAGTGCACCCTCACGAGCGGGGTTCGAACTCACAACCTCAGTGCTGACTGGCTAGTGATTACAGTAGCAACTACTTGGACCACTCGGCCACCGAGGCCCCTAGGTTTATATAGATAACAAACAAGCAGCCCAAAATAAAAAAAAAAGAAAAATATTTTATGAATGAATATAGATTAATCATTAAACTGGTGTTTTTTTTTTTTTTTTTTTTTTTTTTTAAATATTTCTGATTCGAAAAACAATTATATTTTCCTCTCTTTATAGCAATAAAAACCATGACCAAAACGCATTTACAAATTTTGGCCGAAATGACTTAGGCCGAAACGTCCTGTATCGTTCTTAAAAGGGTACGTTGTAGTTTGAAAATTTGAGAAGTAAAAACTGGTAATAGTTAAAATCGTTACTTATCGTAACTTTACTGAAAAGATTTCTTCAGCAGACAAACCAAAAGGTTAAAAAATATGTTTATTTATATTGCAGTTAGAGTTTGAATGCTATATATTTCAATTAACAATTTACATTCATGAAAAATGGGGAAAAGTGCTAATAATACGATGCACTAGCATGCGTCACAAGGGAACGATAACGAAGTGTTGGATTTTTTTCGTCGTTACATAACACTGGTCAACACTTATATAGACTTAGTCCAAATAATAATGACGTCTCAAAGGCACCAGGACTACAAGTAATAGATTTTCAAAAAAAGGCTGGCGGTCTCTTAGCTAGGATTTCTAAAAAGAAATCTAAAAACATCAATCACAAACATTAAGTCCCAGACATACCTAGCACTTGTCCCACCAAAACTAGAATATGCTTGTTCGGTTTGGAACCCTCATACTGCTGAACAATGAAAAACTTGAGGTGGTTCAACGTCGGGCAGAGTAGAACACAACAATTTCATCCACAAACTTACAGACATACTTACATTTAAAGACTGTTATAAATATTCATTTTTATGCCCCACCTACGATAGTAGAGGGGCATTATGTTTTCTGGTCTGTGCCTCCATTCGTCCATCCATCCGTCCGTCTGTTCGTCCGTCCGCTTCAGGTTAAAGTTTTTGGTCAAGGTAATTTTTGAAGAAGTTGAAGTCCAATCAACTTGAAACTTAGTACACTTGTTCCCCATGATATGATCTTTCTAATTTTAATGCCAAATTATAGTTTTGACCCCAATTTCATGGTCCACTGAACATAGAAAATGATAGTGCGAAGTTCAGGTTAAAGTTTTTGGTCAAGGTAGTTTTTGATGAAGTTAAAGTTACATCAACTTGAAACTTAGTACACATGTTCCCTATGGTATGATCTTTCTAATTTTAATTCCAAATTAAAGTTTTGACCCCAATTTCACGGTCCACTGAACATAGAAAATGATAGTGCGAGTGGGGCATTCGTGTACTATGGACACATTTTTGTTTCTGTTTACTATTACAAAATGGAATGTACTACCTCCAAAGGTAGTACTTTCTCCGACCTTAAATATTTTTAGAGAACAGTTGACACCTACTGTTCTCTACAATATAGAACAGTAAACCTAATAGTTATGTAAATAGTTTTAACCATATAATTAATGTCATGTGAGTATTTGTTTATTTTTGGCACTATTCTTTTGTAAATATTTATTTATTATTATCCTACGCATGCGCAGCAGTTAGTAATCATCAAAAATCTGAAGGATAACTTGATACCATAAGAAGAAGAAGAAGCTGATGAAAATGGAAAGTGTTCTCACTTTGTAGATTAATTCATTCAGAATTACCTTGCATATCAATCAACAAATTCTACCACACACGTTATGAAGTATTCTAACATGACGTCTTTCACGAGTACACACCCGTGGTAAAATATGAATATATTGCCGGGGCTGTTCCGATTGTACTCCCACGTCATATGCATTTTATGAATGAGGCACCCGACTTCATACAAAGATGACGTAAGAATCTAAGCATTTTATGGGAGAATACTCCCTCGTGAAACCGAAAATCATCACAACAAGGAAACATAAATGTTATGTTACCATCGTGAGAGGCCAATTGAATTAATCCATATAATTAATACATGTTTATTATAAGACTACATGATATAGAACTGCATGTTATAAAACCCCAGTGTGTTATAGATAGATAAAGTCAATGAACTTTAAGCACGTGTAACTATTATAATGTCACTCAAGATAAGATAGGCGGAGTCTCTATAAACGTAAACATTGACCAGATGATATAGCAATATCATTACAACCCCCTCTTGAGACAAGCAATTAATTTAACACAGTTCATTAAGTCACATTGAAAGTCTAGCCAGTTTGTGTTGTATGTTGAATCTAATTAACTACGATAAATATTTACAAACAGCATGCAATTTAACGATCATACGAAATTACTTTAGAAAATCACATGTTGATCAATAAAGAAAATAGAGAAAATGTTTTCTAGAATAAGTAGTAAACGTATACTGAATTAAATAATTTTGATGAACAAATTTGAAGAAATTGTGATTATCTATTTAAAATAATTTCATACAAACGTAAGGTCAGGATAGACTCTCCTGCCTTTTCCTACTCGATAAATCTGAGCAAGGGCATTATTCTGTCCCTTACGGCACTACTCAGATTTCCTTAAGAATTTAACACTCCTCTATTAGTCGAGTAGGTTTTTTGACAGATCTTTCACTTCTTCTAACAGACGATGGTTCTGTAGATTGTTCATCGGTTATATTGTCGTTGTGATTGTTTTCATTTGCTTTTTCTAAAGATGTTTGTTCGATTTTGTCTTCTTTTGTTTTCATTAAATGTTTTCTGTTTCTTTTGAAAATTTGTCCTTCTGGTGTTTCAATCACATATGAGTTCGGAGTGTTATTATTTTTCACAACAGTTCCTTGGTCCCATTTTCCTTTCGGCTTGTGCTGGAATCGAATAGTGTCATTCGGTTGTAATTCAGGTAATGGTTTTGAACTTTTATCGTAATATTGTTTTTGGTTCATTTTTTGTTGTTTCATTTTGGTTTGCGTGTTCTTCAAATTACCGCATTTTGGTTTCAAACGGTTCTTTATTGTCGGAATAGTTGTCCTCAGTCTTCTATTCATTAAAAGTTGAGCTGGTGAGTCAAGATTTTCCAACGGCGTATTTCTGTATTTTAACATGGCAATATACGGATCTTTTCCGTCCTGTTTAGATTTGCTTAACATTTTCTTGACGCTTTGAACGAATCTCTCGGCTAATCCATTGGACTGTTGATAGTGTGGACTAGACACTGTGTGTGTGAATCCCCATGATTCTGCAAATTGTCGAAATTCAGCTGATACGTATTGAGATCCTGAATCACTTCGGACTTTTGTCGGTATGCCGTGTCTCGAAAAAACGGATTTCATGTGTGTTATAACGCATGACGCACGTATGTTCTCTAATTTCGCAATTTCAAAATATCTTGAGTAGTAATCGACAATGATTAGGTAATTGTTATTGTTCCAATAAAAAATATCGGTACCAACTGTCATCCACGGTAGATCCGGACATTCACTTTCTGACATCGGCTCTTTTGAGTTTGATCTTCTGCTTTCTAAGCACACACTGCATTTCGAAATAAAATCAGTAATCTGTGCATTAATTCCTGGCCAAAAAATAGAGTCTCTTGCTAATTTTCGGGTTTTTTCTATTCCCAAATGTCCTTCGTGTAGTTTGTTGAGAATATTCTTTCTCATACTTGCTGGTATAACTATCTTTTCTCCTTTTAGGATAATTCCATTTACGTTTGATAATTCATCCCGGAAATTCCAATATTCAAAAACCTCCTTGGGAACCTCATTTTTCTCATCTGGCCAGCCGTCTATTATTAGCCTGGTCAGTGTTTGTAAGGTACCATCCTTTGAAGTTTCTTCCGTTATTTGTTCAAGATTTCTATCAGACATTGATGTATTTCTTATGACCATGTTCACGAAACACTCTATATCATTTTCCACTTCATTATTTGTGTTGATCTTTATCGGCGCTCGCGATAACATGTCTGGAACTATTAAATCCTTCCCTGGTATGTACTTCAGTGAGAAGTCATATTTTTGTAACCTCAGTAACATCCTCTGTAGTCGTGGCGGAGCACACCATAGAGATTTTCTCACGATCATCTCTAACGGTTTGTGGTCAGATTCAACATTTATGTGTTTACCATACGTGTAATCATTAAATCTTTCCAATCCAAATAGCACACCAAGTAATTCTCTTTCTATGTTGGCATATCTGCTTTCGGCATCTGTCAATGATCTTGATGCATATGCAACAGGTTTATTGTCCTGTATCAACATTGCCCCTAGACCGCATTGGGATGCATCACAACTTACAGTAACTGGTTTTGACACATCGTAGAAACTTAATACTGGATTCCTAGTTATAATGTCTTTTAGTTTCTCAAATGCTTGTTGCTGTTCATGTGTCCAAATGAATTCATTTTCTTCTTTTAACAGCTTTCTGATAGGCTCTGTAACTGCTGACATATTCGGAACAAACTTTGCTAAATAATTAATTGTCCCTAGTAGTCGTTGTATTCCTTTTTTGTCTGTTGGAGCCGGCATTTCTTTGATAGCCCGTATTTTTTCCTGATCGGGTCTTACTCCATCTGCGCTTAGGGTATGTCCTATGTACGTCACCTCTTTTACTCGAAACTTGCATTTTTCGGCATTTAACGTAAGTCCAACCTCTTGACATCTGTTAAGAACTGAGCGAAGTCTATCATCGTGTTCCTTTCGCGTTGTTCCCCACACTAGAATATCGTCGATATCAGTTTCAACTCCTTTTAAGTTTTCAAACAATTGTGACACTCGTTTTTGAAATACTTCTTGTGCCGATTTAATTCCAAAAGGCATTCGTAAGAAGCAATACCTCCCGAATGGAGAGTTAAACGTAGTAAGGAGCTGGCTCTCTTTATCCATGCGTAACTGCCAATATCCACTATTACAGTCTAGTTTACTTAGATATTTAGCACCTGTCAGTCGTGTGGTTATGTCCTCTATTGTTGGTAGCGCAAAATGTTCTCTTTTTATCGCTTTATTCAAATTTCTTGGATCTAAACAAATCCTCAACTTTCCTGTTTTCGTCTTTTCTACAACAACCAACGAATTCACCCAGTCTGTCGGTTCGTCGACCTTTCGGATTACTTCTTTGTCTTCCATTTCTTTTAATGTACCTTTGAGCTTTTCTCGAAGCGCGGCGGGTATCTTTCTCGGCGGGTTTATTACAGGATTGACGCTTGAGTCTATTTTGATATGGTACGGTTTTTCTAGACATCCTAAGCCTGTAAAGACTTTCGGAAACGATTTGACAGGATCGTCAACGTCTGCTTGTACCGTCATAATAACATGAATAAGACCTAACTCATTTGACGCCTTGAATCCTAATAGCGGAGATTGATTTGTGTCCGTCACAAAGAATTCACAGTTTTTGTCTTTTAAATACAACGAACATTTTCCTATAACTTTGAGTTTATCTCCTGAATAGCTAGTAAGAGAAGTGGAAGTTTTGCTTAATTTGACGTTTGACAATTTCTTGTAAATTGAAAGCGGTAAGATGTTGACTTGAGCACCAGTATCGATTTTAAATTGTACTGTCTTACCTTGCAATTTGAATGATGTAAAGCAAGCATTTTCTTTGATTTCCGTTTTTCTATTTACTGCTCCTACGAAGTAATTTTCACCGTCCGATTCGCATGAAGAATATTCATCTAATCCGTGAACACTTTTCGAAAACTTTGATTTACAGAACTTCTGATAGTGATTCGGTTTTTTGCATTTATGGCACTTTTTACCGTATGCAGGACAGTTTCTTTTCTCGTGAGTTGTTCCGCACTTTCCACAACTGAAACTCGACCCTCGCTTCTCGTGATCTCGTCTGCTCGGACCTATCTTTGCGTAGCCTTCATTGCGGTTATTTCTTTGGTGTTGAGTTTTCCTCCTTAAAGCGTGTACTTGTTCTTCCTCATTCAACGTTTTCATCTGTTTTCGAGATTCTTCGTCGGCGCGACAAATACCAACAGCTTTGTCCAGTGTCAACCCATCCTCTCGAAGTAAACGTTCTTTTACTCAGGATTAGTTCGTACCACAAACTATTCTATCACGAATGAGTCCATCTTTTAAGTGTTCAAATTCGCAGTTTTTTGCAATTAACTTCAGGTCTGTTAAATACTTATCAATACTTTCGCTCGAATTTTGAACGCATGTATTAAAACGATGTCTAATTACCGTTACATTCTTCTTCGGGATGCAATAGTCCTCGAATTTTTTCAACAGTACTGGAAGTTTGTCAGCCTCATGTTCACCGAAATTGAAAGTATTATAAATTTCTCGGCCGTCTAATCCGATAACATATAAAACAGCTCTGCACTGTTCCTTTTCCGTTTTTTCACTCATAGCTACTTCAAGGTATAAGCTCATTGTTTGTTTCCACCTTTTCCATTTCTCGGATAGGTTGTCTTCATGGGAAAAATGTCACTCAAGATAAGATAGGCGGAGTCTCTATAAACGTAAACATTGACCAGATGATATAGCAATATCATTACAATAAACTAACGATCCTAAAATCTGGTATCAGCCAATTATTTTTATACATATAATACATAAGTAAATTATCATTTTAATTCATCCAAAACCATCTAAATACGTTATTGAAAATAGTTTAAGCATGTCACTAATTCAGTTTACTCCGTTCTTTTACGCCATTTTAATAGTGCGTTTATTTATGGGAACAGCAAATATTGTCCTCCACCTAGAGCACTTCGATCCAAAAGAATTGCCGTACTTGTCCTATTAGAATTGAAATAAATCATGGGGCTTGAATATATCGTGATTTTATTACGGGTTGGCCCTTTATGCCAATATTTCACCCCTCGCTATCGCTCAGGGTAAAATAAAAGGGCCAACCTGTGGTAAAATCACGATATATTCAAGCCCCCATGAATTATTTCTTAGGTATATTGTTTAACGTTGTGTATGTTTACAAAACTCCATCTGCAAGATTTGGCTATTTATAGACAATAGATGATCATAGATAAAATTTACCTGTGTTTCAATATGCATGATTAATGACCAGGCAAAATCTAATTGCTAAAATAGAGAGAACAAATCTGATACTCTACGAGATTGAAATACATTTACTAGGTTTGGATTGTCCTAACCAATCAACGATCTTTAATTATTCACGTCTTATTAACTGTTGTAGAAAGAAAAAAAAAAAAAAAAAAAAAAAAGATCTTCTGTATAAAAAATAAAGTTGGTGCTCGCAATACTGGTATACAAGTATAGTAATTATTTTTTAACTGATTGTTAATTGATTTCAAATTATCCTCTATAATCTTTTTGAGTTCATTTAATCTGCATTTGTTCTTCAATATCTAATCTTGCTTAACATTCATTTTTCATTACAACTTATAAAGTATAGTCAACAATACAACTACAATACTGGTATATCAGTAATGTACCAGTATTGCTGTTTTTATAAAAAAAAGTTACAATACTGGTAATTTTTTTTATACCAGTATTGTAATACTTGTGATCACCAACTACAGGAGATCTCATTTGTACTAAAAAGTGGTTTATACATATACACATTCATGGAAATTCAATTCAGCATATAACATGTATAACTTGATGATGATGATGATGAAGGAAGTTTTTAACAACCTTGACGATGATGATGATGAAGGAAGTTTTTAACAACCTTGATGATGATGATGATGAAGGAAGTTTTTAACAACCTTGACGATGATGATGATGAAGGAAGTTTTTAACAACCTTGACAATGATGATGATGAAGGAAGTTTTTAACAACCTTGACTGGCTATATAGCCCTCACATGGTTGGTACTTGTGGGATCCCTCCAACCATTTATTCATTCACCAACAAAGCAATAAAGGAGGTCAAATAAGGTGTGGTATGAACTCTACAAGTACCATTACCATAGTTTTGATTATCAATGCTTACAGTTTATGTTTTTTTTTTTTTTTTTAGATAAGATGACCTAGCTGAATTTGGATTTGTCAATATGTCAGGAAAGAATTTGAGGCCAAGAGTTATTGAATTATATAAAACTGTAAGTCATTTACTTAACTTTGTCATTGGCACACACTGTGTGCTAGAAAACACATCTTGTCAGCTTGTTCATTAGTTTAGTCTCAATCAGACTGACTTGAAATTTATATGAAAATATGGAGATGTATTATGATTGCCAATGAAACAACTATCCACCAAAGTTTAAATGAAGTGGATGTAAGCAATTATAAACAACCATACGGCATTCAACAATAAGAACAAAACCATATGTTATGGTTGGCTATAAAAGGCCTTGACATCTGAGTAAATGAAACAATTCCATTGAGAAAAACTAACACCCTTATTTATAACAAAACAATTAATGTAAAAACAAATATGACAAGTGAACCAATGACAACCACTGAACTTTAAACTTTTTTGACTGTTAAACATGCTTGTGAAAGCTCAACCCTCCCCTAACCTGGGAGTCTGGGACAGTGGTGTTTCAGTACAATATATAACATATATAAGAACATGAAGAACAAACTATAAAAATAATTAAAAACACATTTCATAGTATAAATCCTTACACCAACTCTGGAAATACTGAACAGAGTGCATCCAAATTAATGTGTATAATGTAAACTTAAATTTAGTAGCTACATGTAAAACTAACATGGGTCAAATAAAAAAAAACATCTTCTAAAAAAGTGCAAGATTTTTTACAAACTCAATTAGAAAACAAAAGTAAGAACATCAAATTTTGTACTGGAACATTATCTCAAAAACAGTTTCAATATGGAATTTGCTAGTTTGATTTATCAATTTAGCCTCTTGATAAGACATGTTTATAAGTGGAAATTGCTTTAGAAGTTATTTCATGATGGTGTCCAAGCTTTCTGGGATCTAAAAAAAATTCATCCAACTTTGTTTAAAGATCTTCAGGAAGCCTCTGGTTTTGTGGGATAAGTTTACACCTACTAAAATTTCATTGGCTGATTTAATAATTAACAGAACAGAAAGTAAAACAGGTTGTTGTTAGACCTTTGTAAAGCTTGTACACAAAATTTATATATTTTAATCAGATTGATCATGGGTAAGAATCATTATATAACTTCCAAAAAGCTTGTTTTTTTAAAGAATACACTTTGCATCGGAACTAAACACATTTATTTAAAAAACAGTTGTTGGCATGACGCAGGTTATGTTCTTCTCATATATGTTATGATGTTATGATACTAAACCCCTCACAGGAAGGATTGTGCCTGATATTCATATGATGAAGACATAATCTTTCAATCAGTTTAATTGAAGTCTGGAGCTGGCATGTCAGTTAACTGCTAGTAGTCTGATGTTATTTATGTATTATTGTCATTTTGTTTATTTTCTTTGGTTACATCTTCTGACATCAGACTCGGACTTCTCTTGAACTGAATTTTAATGTACGTATTGTTATGCATTTACTTTTCTGCATTGGCTAGAGGTATAGGGGGAGGGTTGAGATCTCATAAACATGTTTAACCCCACCACATTTTTGCGCCTGTCCCAAGTCAGGAGCCTCTGGCCTTTGTTAGTCTTGTATTATTTTTAATTTTATTTTCTTGTGTACAATTTGGAGTTTAGTATGGCGTTCATTTTCACTGAACTAGTATATATATTTGTTTAGGGGCCAGCTGAAGGACGCCTCTGGGGGGCGGGAATTTTTCACTGCATTGAAGACCTGTTGGTGACCTTCTGCTGTTGTCTTCTCTGTGGTCGGGTTGTTGTCTCTTTGACACATTCCCCATTTCCATTCTCAATTCTCTTTTTCTTTTCAGTTACTGTATTATGGGAAGGAATATCCGTTAGGTTATGAATACTTCCGGGAGAGATTGAAGAAAGCGTTTCTAGGTAATAAAGATGTGACAGATCCAGAAAAGATTGAACAGTTAATAGCTCGAGGAGAGTTTGTAAAGAAAGAAATTGAAGCTTTATATATGCTTAGAAAATACAGAACATTAAAAAAGAGATATTATTCGGATGAAAAAAAGTAGTGATAACTTGCCAAATTGTTTTATAAATAAATTATTATACGACCGCAAAATTTGAAAAATTTTTCGTCGTATATTGCTATCACGTTGGCGTCGTCGTCGTCCGAATACTTTTAGTTTTCGCACTCTAACTTTAGTAAAAGTGAATAGAAATCTATGAAATTTTAACACAAGGTTTATGACCACAAAAGGAAGGTTGGGATTGATTTTGGGTGTTTTAGTCCCAACATTTTAGGAATTAGGGGCCAAAAAGGGCCCAAATAAGCATTTTCTTGGTTTTCGCACTATAACTTTAGTTTAAGTAAATAGAAATCTATGAAATTTTGACATAAGGTTTATGACCACAAAAGAAAGGTTGGGATTGATTTTGGGAGTTTTGGTTCCAACAGTTTAGGAATTAGGGGCCAAAAAAGGGCCCAAATAAGCATTATTCTTGGTTTTCGCACAATAACTTTAGTTTAAGTAAATAGAAATCAATGAAATTTAAACACAATGTTTATGACCACAAAAGGAAGGTTGGTATTGATTTTGGGAGTTTAGGTCCCAACAGTTTAGGAATTAGGGGCCAAAAAGGGACCCAAATAAGCATTTTTCTTGGTTTTCGCACCATAACTTTAGTATAAGTAAATAGAAATCTATGAAATTTAAACACAAGGTTTATGACCATAAAAGGAAGGTTGGTATTGATTTTGGGAGTTTTGGTCCCAACAGTTTAGGAATAAAGGGCCCAAAGGGTCCAGATTTAAACTTTGTTTGATTTTATCAAAAATTGAATAATTGGGGTTCTTTGATATGCCGAATCTAACTGTGTATGTAGATTCTTAATTTTTGGTCCCGTTTTCAAATTGGTCTACATTAAGGTCCAAAGGGTCCAAAATTAAACTTAGTTTGATTTTAACAAAAATTGAATCCTTGGGGTTCTTTGATATGCTGAATCTAAAAATGTACTTAGATTTTTTATTATTGGCCCAGTTTTCAAGTTGGTCCAAATCGGGGTCCAAAATTAAAGTTTGTTTGATTTCATCAAAAATTGAATAATTGGGGTTCTTTGATATGCCAAATCTAACTGTGTATGTAGATTCTTAATTTTTGGTCCCGTTTTAAAATTGGTTTACATTAACGTCCAAAGTGTCCAAAATTAAACTAAGTTTGATTTTAACAAAAATTGAATTCTTGGGCCTCTTTGATATGCTGAATCTAAACATGTACTTAGATTTTTGATTATGGGCCCAGTTTTCAAGTTGGTCCAAATAGGAATCCAAAATTATTATATTAAGTATTGTGCAATAGCAAGAAATTTTCAATTGCACAGTATTCAGCAATAGCAAGAAATCTTCAATTGCACAGTATTGTGCAATAGCAAGAAATCTTCAATTGCACAGTATTGTGCAATAGCAAATATTTTCAATTGCACAGTATTGCACAATAGCAAGAAATATCTAATTGCACAATATTGTGCAATAGCAAGAAATTCCAATTGGATTTCAATTGGAGTTATCTTTCTTTGTCCAGAATAGTAGTTGAATCAACTTAAATCATTGTTTTATACAATATACAATGTATATTCACTTTTACTACCAACTGATAGATTAAAACAATCTTTACCATTCAGTGATAACAAGCACTTTTTACATTTTAATATTTTATGATGTATTTAAATGAGTAGTTATTGTTGCAAACTTCATTAGAAATTTGAATTGAGATCAGTTTTGAAATAAGGGAAAGGGGGATGTGAAAAAAAAATTGGAGGGTCAATTTTTTTCATTTCAGATTTCATAAATAAAAAGAAAATTTCTTCAAACATTTTTTTGAGAGGATTAATATTCAACAGCATAGTGAATTGCTCAAAGGCAAACATTTTTTTTAAGTTCATGAGACCACATTCATTCTGTGTCAGAAACCTATGCTGTGTCAACTATTTAATCACAATCCAAATTCAGAGCTGAATCCAGCTTGAATGTTGTGTCCATACTTGCCCCAACCGTTCAGGGTTCAACCTCTGCGGTCGTATAAAGCTACGCCCTGCGGAGCATCTGGTTTATTTTTGTACTTATTTTTTTTTTAAAGCAGTTAGTGACATTAAAAATAAAACTTGTCTAAGAGGTTTTATTGTTAAAAAAAGACTTTCTACTTCAAAACTGTGAAATAATAAAAAAAAAAAAAAATTGAAGTTAGGATGGTAAAGGGGTTATCATGTAGAAGTTTATTAAAAAAAAGTTGATTGATAGTCATGTGTTGAAAGGAGGCATGAGGTTATTAGACTTGTAAATAAATATATAAGAATAAAAATGTTTATTTAACCAAGGTAACTCATTTAATAATGACATGTAATCTTCCATGAGCCCTTAAAAAACACCCATCTACATCTTCATTCTACATTGATCTGTCAAACTTGACCAATATTCCACGCTTCCGGTGGACGTAAAAAAAAGAGTAATTTTGTAAGATAACCAAAGAGTATACAAGCGAGTATAAAGTATTAAAAAAAATATAATAAAGCAATGTATTAAAAAAAGAGAGGGCGGGGGGGGGGGGGGGGGGAGGGGGGTCCCATTTGCTTTTCGTTCATCTTGCCTGAACCAATCTAGCGTTCGTGGCGGTTCCAGGGAAAATAATCCACGCCGGCATAGCTCTAGTCCATTATTTGACTTACTTTGCAAAATGGGGGACTGCACAGATTAGATAGAAAGTGTTGAAAGCTCCCTCTTGAAAGATACCAAGGAGGGAGCCTCAGCTATAGTTGCTAGTAGTGAGTTCCAAACTGGCACTGTTCTTGGGGAAAAAAACCTATCAGATTCAGTTAATAATACCAGAATATCTAAATGTTCTAATACTTTAATAATGCGACAAGTTTTATAAGCTTATGAACCCTTTCCAGATTACAGTTTGTGGTAAGACCCCATACTGTACAACATATGTCATAACAGGTAATATAGCTATTGTAAAAAAGAAGTAGGACCTTTAAAATGGTAAATATTGTTTCAATGTTTTATCCGGTTTATTCCCAAGTCAAACTGAAGTACTATCATTAATTGTTATTTACCAGTTCTTCATATCTTTCAACTGTTCTTAGCATTTGTCTTAGCATTTATCTTAGCAGTCAGGAAACAGTTACGACAATAGTTCAATAACAGTTTGATAGCAATTTGGGTTTTAATCTGTGTTATAAAAATGCTTGGATCTGGGTGTATTTTCATCTTGAAAGTAAACCTTTATTTGATGATTATTTGATCATTTTCAAGCCCTTTCAAATGTGCATTTTGGCTCCAAGTTTAATTTAGGCTAAATGGAATACTTTCACACACCTGCAGTACAGTAAGATTAAGTTACAGTTATTGCATATGTATATTCCGACATAACTTTGTAGGGGAAAACATAAATCATACAGAAAGCCCCAAAGTGGGGCGGGGGTTGTAGTTTATTCAAATAGAATAGCTGATGTTGACAGGATTGTAATAAACTACTAGCATATACTTACAGTGCGAGATGTTATTTGAAAATGAAGATATGAATATTTTAATATAATTTTGTAATAAAACTAAAATAAATCATATTCAAGAGTTGAATAAAGGGGGAGATAATTTTAGATAAACCTAGGCTGCAAATAATTGATAGGTTAATGTTTGACCAAACAATCCATTTAATGAAGTTAATATATGTTACTGAAGTTATTTAGGAAATTGGAAACATATTACATGTATTAAGATTTTTTTGTTTAAAACACTTTAAATCCAAAAGATCCATCATCCAAGATGGCCGCCAGAGGTAAACTTAGTTTAACATAGGACCCTATGGGAAATACATACAAATGTTTTCTTTTAAAGAACCACTAAATGGAATGAAATAAAACATGGCATGAATGTTCCTTATTAGTTGTTCCTTACGAGTTGCTGACCAAGTGTCGTAACTATGTAACAAACCCATCATCCAAGATGGCAGCAAGCGGGGCACTACGTTAAACGTAGCCTTAGGACCCAAAGGACAATACATAAAAATGTCTTCTTTTAGAGAAGCACTGAATGGACTGGAATGAAATAAAACATAGCAAAAATGTCCCTTATTACTGTGCTTAATACCCACATCTCAAGATGGCGGACTCTAAACTCGTTGATATTTAGTTCATACAAAATCTACCTTTTGCGAAGTTTTTCATGCAAAATGTAATATTTATAGGATTCCTGAATAAAGAAATCACTAACAGTTACCATAAATTTGTTAATTTAGAGTTCACTAAAGCGCAAGACCAACTCTAAAAAGAGCATAAGACATCCGTAACTTTTTGATCGAATCGAAGCAGACTGTCTGTAACTTTATTTTCAGATGTAGGTAACTTTTGATACAATTTTTTAAGAGCTGTAATTTCAACAATTAAAGGACAATTAACATTAGAAAACCACTAATTTGTAACCTACACGGCCGTTTATACTGCTCATTCACCATCAAATGTGATTTTATTAACGCATCATACTTACACAACGGAAGTTTTATGTGGGGTTTGTGGTACTCCATCCTGGTTATGAAGTGCTGACCAAGAGTTGTAACTTTGTATGCGATCCATCATCAAAGATGGCCAACAGGGAGCGGGGGACTTCGTTTAACATAAGATCCTATTAAAAATTCAAACACATGTCTTTCTTTAGAAGACCACTATAAGGAATGAAACCAAACATTACACGAATCTTCCTTATGAGGTACTGACTACGTGTTGTTGAAGCCGATCTATCATCCAAGATGGTCGCCAGAGAGGGACTTAGTTTAGGCAGCAACCATTTGATTTTCTGGGGTGGGGGGGGCTATGGTTTTTTTTTCTGGACAATTTTTTTTTTCGCCTGCGGCGAAAAACAATCTATTTTTTTCGCGACAAGTCGAAAACATTTTTTTTCTTTCAATTTTAGCATTACATATAGTGGCAGCTGAGGGTGAAACAAACAATTTTTTTTTCTCAGAATCAAAAACAAATTATTTTTTCTCCAAAAACTGGAAACAAACTTTTTTTTCCAAAAAAAAACCATAGCCCCCCCCCCCCCGAAAATCAAATGGTTGCTGCCTTAACATATATCCTTTATGGAAAATAATACAAATGTATTCTTTTAGAGAACCACGGAATGAATGGAATACTTATGAGGTGTTGACCAAGAGTTGTTACTTTGTAGCAATCCATCAATCATGATTGCTGCCAATGGGGGATTTAGTTTAAACAAAGGACCATATGGGAAATATATTTAAATATCTTATTTTAGAAAACCGATTAATGAATTGAAAAAAACCAACATGGTATGCATATTTCTTTTGAGGTGCTGACAAAAGAGGGACGAAAGATACCAAAGTGACAGTCAAACTCATAAATCTAAATCAAACTGACAACGCCATAGCTAAAAATGAAAAAGACAAACAAACAACAGCACACATGACACAACATAGAAAACTAAAGAATAAACAACACGAACCCCACCAAAAAACTAGGGGTGATCTCAGGTGCTCCGGAAGGGTAAGCAGATCCTGCTCCACATGTGGCACCCGTCGTGTTGCTTATGTGATAACAAATCCAGTACATAGTCTAATTCGGTAGGTCACATTCATGAAAGGGAAGGGGATTGTAGTTACGACGTAATGAACATATCCGATATCATTTGTGAAACGGTTATTCCATAACGGTCAACCAACTCGTGATGGCGTCCGTAAATAAAGGCAACAGTAGTATACCGCTGTCCAAAACTCATAAATCCATGGACAAAAAACAAAATCGGGGTAACAAACTAAAACCGAGGGAAACGCATTAAATATAAGAGGAGAACAACGACACAACACTAAAATGTAACACACACAGAAACGGACCAAGCATCAGACAAAATCCCACGAGAATAACAAATATAACATCAAAACCAAATACATGAATTTGGGATAGACAAGTACCGTGACACGTCTTATCGCAATGTGAAATTACACTCAAAAATAAGAGAAAACAAACGACGCAACGTTAAAATGTAACACACACAGAAACGAACAATAATATAACAATGGCCATATTCCTGACTTGGTACAGGACATTTTTAAAGGAAAAAATGGTGGGTTGAACCTGGTTTTGTGGCATGCCAAACCTCGCACTTCAATGGCAATGTTAAATATAACATTGAAATGACAACATAATATTACAGGACTACAATACAAATAAATAGGAGAACGTATTAGACAAAGAAACACATGATTAATGAATAACAAAAAGCATCAGGTTTAAAATTCAATACGTCAAAAACGCACCTCGTCCACACAAGACTCACCAGTGACGCCCAGATATAAAAGATCGAAAGCGAAAAAAAGTACAAAGTTGTACAGCACTGAAGATCAAAAGTTGAAAAAGGCTGTGTCAAATACGGCTATGTTTTTATGCTTGGGATAAGAACATCCTTATTATTTAGAACAATTAATGCTATTGCAAACAGTGAATTTTATCAAATGAATATAACAGATATACATAATGAAACTGAAGTATTAACTATTACAGAAAACAAACACGAATACATAATGCAAAGACCAACACAGAATAGACACACCCGACTCAGTCCAGGCCTCAACGCAGTAAATTGTGAAAATGACGTCACATACGATGGTGAAAAGGCATTGAAAATTACGTCACATTTAAAATTGTTGTTACTTGACTGATACTCACAGTGATCAAGACAGAGAAAGAGATCTTGGAGACCAAAACATATTGCCGATAAGTTCAGATGAACCAACAATATTCGATATATAAAAAGTTCGATATGTCAGAACCCAAACTCCATGAAATGATGTCAACTTAAAGAAAGCGAGAGCAGCATCGGCACCAGGACTAAACAGTATTTCATCCAGAGTTCATACGAACTGTCCAAACCTCGCAAAACAACTATGGAGACTTATCAAAGTGATATGGAGAAGACATCGGTTACCAGATAAGTGGTTAGAATCAGATGGTTGTTTTATTCCAAAGGAGGAAGATTCTATAGAGCTTGAACGGTTTAGGACCATATCACTTCTCAACGCAAGGCTAAGGTTTGTCTTGCAAAACTATATTGAAATCTCAACTCAGAAAGGTGAAGTACCAGGAGTACTAGGGTGCCTCGCACATAAAAGTTTTTTTTAACAAAGACTATCCAGGAAGCAAACGAGAACAAAGGCGATTTGACTGTCCTTAGGTTAGACCTGGCAAACGCTTACGGAAGTACTAGTATACCAAGCTTATAGACCTTATCTTATAGATTTAACCCTGAATAAATACCACATGACTGTCAATGTAAGAGAAATACATCAGCACTATTTCAACAACTTTGTAATGAGGTTTACAGTTGTAGACTACACAACAGCGTGTCAAAGGCTAGAAGTGGGAATCGTTACAGGATGTACCATATCAGTAGTTCTGTTCTCAGCAGCAATGAATCTACTGGTAAAATTAACAGAGAAGATGGACAGAGGACCAGTAATGCCATCTGGAGTCAGTCGACCACCAAGAATAAGAATTCATGGATGACATAAAAATAACCTCAAAGTCAGTTTCTGGAGGTAAGTAGATGTTGCAAGATCTTGGTGAGCTCATAGACTGGGCACGCACGAAGTTCAAGCCTTCGAAGTCAAGGAGTCTGATATTGAAGAAAGGAAAGGTGAGCACAGAAGGATCCAAATTGGAGAGATATCATTCCAACAATCATGGTGAAACCAGCTCAAATGATCGGGCAAGTGGTTAAGAGCCTCCTTGAACGACAGACAAGGTGTAGATGAATAGGTATCACAGACAGGAAAGTGGATGGGCATTATTGAGAAGTCTGGTTTACCTGAGAAGTACAAGGCATGGTGTTATCAGCATGGAATATAAGCAAGGAGCTGTTGATGTACGAAGAACCTCTTACCAAAGTTAAAAGTTTAGTGAGAATGTGCAGGAGACACCGTCACACTTAAGTAAATGGCTTGGGGTTCCAAAGTGCTTTAGCAGCATTGGTTTGTACAGCTCCAGTTCAAAAATCCAACTACCACTGTCCTCTATTACAGAGGTGTCAACCAAACCAGATAAGTTATAATGTTAAGAGACAGTAAAGATGGCAAATGCAAGGTGAAAGAAGCAAATGTTAATGTCAGGACAGGAATAAAATGGGTGGTCAAGAGCGTGGTTGAAGATACAGAGAGCAGATTAAGATTTTTTTATTGAGTTAAGCCTTCCAATTGATATTTTATAGTGTGTTTTTCTAGGTTGTGATATTATACTATTGTTTCAGAAAAGACAGAAGATTTTGTACCATTAAAACGTTTAATTAATCCCGCTGCAAATGTTTTCACCTGTCAGGAATCTGATGTACAGTAGTTGTCGTCTGTTTATATAGTTCATACGTGTTTCTCGTTTCTCGTTTTTATATAGATTATACCGTTGTTTTTCCCGTTTGAATGGTTTTACACTAGTAATTTTTGGGCCCTTTATAGCTTGCTGTTCGGTGTGAGCCAAGGCTCTGTGTTGAAGGCCGTACCTTGACCTAAAATGGTTTACTTTTAAAAATTGTTTCTAATATTTAGATGGAGAGTTGTCTCATTGGCACTTATAATACATCTTCCTATATCTATACAAATACATTTTGTGGTAACATTAGGACGACTTTGGTTTTGGCAACATTCAGCAACCATTATGGCAGTCAGCAGATGCAAGGATGACAACTTGTTCAGCAGGAAGTTCGTTGTGGGGAAGTAGAACATCGTCAAGTAAGAGCCGTATGCATGAAACCACAAGGACAGTACTACTAGTAGTATATGAAATGGTAGATAACAAGACCAAAAATGATCAGTTGACATGAGATGTAGAGAATGGACGGACGAACAGAAGATAAGCTTTCTCCAGTATTCGACGTACTACCAACACTGACAAACCTTACGATGTGGAAACTGATTAAGACCCTAATTTTAAGTTGAGCGGTAAGCCAGCAAACATAGAACATGTTTCATCGTCTTGCAGGACAGCTCTAAAGGATGGCATATATACATGGCGGCATGACCAAGTCCTTCAGGAGAAAGCAGCAGTCTTGAATACACAGAGTAGGAATAAGACTAAGATAGAGAAGGGATCAAAAGTTCATCAACTTCATCAAAGGAGGTAGAGAGTCATCCAAAAACACATACAGACAAGCCAATGGTATCATTGCAACAGCAAATGACTGGGAGATGCAAGCCGATATTTGGGGAAACACCAACTTCCCAAGACAGGTTTAAGCAACACACCGCGACCCTGACATTGTGCTGTGGACCAGAATCAGCAGACATAGCATTTTTTGTGGAGCTAACAGTGCCATTGGAAAAATACTGCAAAAAGTCTACAACAGAAAGATTGCTAATAGTGCGCAGCGGCTACAAGCATATTTCAGACGAATTGTTCACATCCTGCTACAAGCATGAAATTTGGCATAGACCTTCTTCAACTATTTTTTTTTCAGAAACGGAGTCATTTGTCTCACTTCCGGTAAAATCCAAAATGGCGGACATCATACCTAAATCAGCCCAATATCGATGGCTTGTATGTGTTATTATCATGCTACTATCATACTATTTGGTACAAACCTTTGTTATGTACTACTTTTAGATATAATATATAGATTAGATGTCTTCAAAAACCCTATTTCCGGTAAAATCCAACATGGCGGACATTGTACTAAAATAAGCTTATTTTTAGGGATGGTAATTGAAATATGTTTTAACGTATTGGTACAATCATTACCTTGTGCAGGAACCTTGCTTTGGTGCTTATCATGGATACACTGATTAAGACATATGTCTTTAAAATCCTCACTTCCGGTAATATCCAAAATGGTGGACATAGAAATATCAAATTTTAACTTTATTATTCATTTTTTTTCAAAATGTAAAGAAAATGTTTTTTTTTTGTACTGGTCCTTAAACTTTTGGCTTTAAGTTATCCTCAAAACCACTAATTCTATTCTGCTGTAAATGTTTAAAAACAAAGTTAACACTTCCGGTAATTTTTTTTTATCAAAAATGAGTCCTCAATCCATATCTTCGAGTTTTGGAATGATTGATTAAAACAAAATAAAAATCACTAATAAAAGTACTACAAAAAAATTAAAATTACTACTATTTGGCCAAAAATACATGTTTAGTCACCACCACATGCACACAAAACAGTGCACGGGAGACCCGGTTTTTCACATTAACAACAACCACGGCATCCTTTCTTACATCCACAATATTCAAGCTTCTGACAAAATGATGAGGCCTCAGAAAGAGTTTTTTAAAAGTGATCCTCTTTCCTCTTTGTCCCTTCACCTTCCATCAGCGCCTGAACTGGGTAGCATAAGAGCCAATTCCAAGCTCGTCCCCCTTAGCACCTGCCTTAGTATATTGCACGTTTAACTTGCTGGAAAAGACTAGACAAAGTTGAGGGAATAGCCTCAATTAGCCTTCCCTTTTGCGGTTATTTTCTTGCTTCGTTAACCATGTTAACCCCATCTGATAAGTTTGTGCGATCTTTCAGTAAAACCCCGGTGATTTAGGCTGATCAATCATCATTCCTTATGTCAAAGTCACATCTTCAAATGCCACCAATGTCTCCCACGCAGTCTTTTTCCTTTTCAAGCGAAAATAGACCCGTATCACAACCGATAAAGGCATGGATCACAATAAGTGTGTGTGTGTGTGTGTGTGTGTGTGTGTGTGTGTGTGTGTGTGTGATCACTCATTGCCTAGTGCATTTGAAAGGTCATTGATAGATATTTATCCAAAGCTTTTTGCCCTCCCAAACATAATCCACAGTTCGTCTACCCCTATGTCACGGAATAGCGAAATAGTAATGACAGTGTCATCAGTAACAACTGTTCGAATCATGACTCGTTTAAGTTCGTGTTTCACTGCATCAGACACATGCACCATGATTTTAGTGCCAGCCTCTTAATACGAACATGGTGCTAAACTTGAAATACTTCACGTGGTGGATAAGATAGAATATCCTGGGGATTTGTTGCTACAACTACTATAAGCATCCAAGACTTCAATCACTCCTGTAACAATTTTAAGGTATGTTTTAAGGTAAGGACATAATACCCTATCAGCATACTCGTTACTGTAACAAACTGTAACAACAGTGGATGTAGTCTCGGAGGCGTACATAGACAATACCGGTATTTATAGCTGTCTCAAAACACAAGAGCTACATTTAGGGGAAAGGGAATACACAGGCTTATCCAGGGTCAAAACAAATTCCTCAAAATTGGCAAAGTTTTCTGAGAGATGACGGCAATAAGAAAGAAATTTTTAGTTTACCTTCACAGCAGACTGCTCAATAGATTTTGAGGATGCTCTGTGTTATCCACCACATGATGATGTTTCAACTTTTCTTATCCCAGGCATAGATTACCTTAGCCGTATTTGGCACAACTTTTTGGAATTTTGGATCCTCAATGCTCTTCAACTTTTTACTTGTTTGGCTTTATAAATATTTTGATATGAGCGTCACTGATGAGTCTTATGTAGACGAAACGCGCGTCTGGCGTACTAAATTATAATCCTGGTACCTTTGATAACTTTTTAGCACCATGTTCACATGAAGAGGATGACACTAGAATTAAGATGCATGTGTCTGATGCAGTGAAACACAGACTTAACTAAGTCATGACTCGAACAGTCGATACTGATGTTACTGTCATTGCTGTTTCGCTTTTCCGTGACATAGGGGCAGATGAACTTTGGCTTGCATTTGGAAGTGGCAAAGGCTTTAGATATATATCTATTAATGACCTTTCAAATGCACTAGGCATTGAGAGATTACACGTTTGCTTGAAAAGGAACTGCGTTGGTGACATGGATGGGGTTTGAAGATGTGACTTTATCATTTAGAATGATGATTGATTAGCCAACACCACCAGATATGGATTTGATAATGTCATTGATAAAACGATACGTGGTCTTGTTGTAAGATCGAACAAATTTATCAGACGGGGTTAACGAAGCAAGAAAACATGTGTTTCGGGAAGAGGAAAGACTTATTGAGGCTATTCACACGACTCGGTCTAGTCTTTTTCAGCATGTAAAACGTGCAATATACCATGGCGGCTGTGAATGAGTAACAAGCTTGGAATTGGTTCCAATGCTAACTAGTCCAGACGCTTATGAATGGTGAAGGGAAAAATAGAATCCATGGGAAACCTTTTGGACAACTCTTTGTGAGGCCTCTTCATCGTATCAGGAGCTTGTATATTGAATGTAAGAAACAATATCACGGTCTTTGTAAATGTAGAAATTCAGCTCTCCGATTGTGAATAAACATGTATTTGCGGCCATTAATTAGTAATTCAAAAGATGTTTTAGTACTTATGTGATTTTATTTTGTTTTAATCAATCTATCAAAAACTCTACATCGAAGATATGGATTGAGGACTAATCTTTGAAATTTACGCCGTATTGTTTTTTTCCCTAAAGTGTTAACTTTGTATTTAAACATTTACAGTTGAATAGAATATGTGGTTTTGAGGATATCTTAAAGCCAAAAGTTTAAGGACCAGTACTAAAAAAAAAATACATTTTGAAAAAATTGAATATTAAAATAAAAAAATTGATATTTCTATGTCCACCATATTGGATATCACCGGAAGTAGGGGGTTTAAAGACATTATTAAGTCATATAAATTGTACCCATGGGAAGCACCAAAGAAAGGTTCCTGCACATTATAATGATAGAAGCAATACTTTAAAACACATTTCAAGTACTCTCCCTAAAAAAAAGCTTATTTAAGTAAAATGTCCGCGATGTTCGATTTTACCGGAAATAGGGTTTTTGAAGACATCTAATCTATATAATTTATCCAAACGTGGTACATAACAAAGGTTTGTACCAAATATTATGATAGTAGCATGATAATTACACATTTTCACATACAAGCCATCGATATTGATTTAAGTATGATGTCCGCCATTTTGGATTTTACCGGAGGTGAGACATTTTTTTTCAAATGCCTCCCTATCTGAAATAAAAGAATAATAGTTGAGGAAGGTCTATGCCAAATTTCATGCTTGTAGCAGGATGTGGACAATTTTTCACATAGCCGCTGCGTACTACATGACGGTAACAGATATCCAAGAGAAGAATTGGGGGACAGTGGAGGTTGGCTGTAGAGGCTTTGTTTCTCAACTCTTTTGAGAGCATTGTTGTCCCTAGGACTTACTGGACCAGTAAGAAAAAGTTTGGTTGGAAGAGTTGGGAGTCAGGCAGAGGAAGCTTCTGGTTGGGCATGGAGGAAAAGGGAAAATCAGTATACGAGCTAGCTGGTTTCTTACTGAGCCTGATCAACTCAGTCAGCGCACCCCTCTGGAGATTGTCGTGGACAGCACCGAAACAGTCGAGGAGATTGGATCCACCTAATCATGGACCAACTGAGCAGTGGAAACACTGTATATAAAATTTTCTCACAATCTCAACCATTTATTAGAAATGATTTTATGCATCTCTTTATGTTTTGTTTTTTTATCGTCTGAATCATTTTTGTTGATATCTCTTCTGACAAAAGCATGTACTTTGCCGTTGCTGTATTCTTTGTCTATTTATTTTTATTTTTGTTTTCCGGGGAGGGTGGGGATAAGAGCTAATCCGTTTTGTATCACCCCTTTTTAAGCCCATATTATGATTCCCTAGTTACATCTGATTGAAAATGTCTCACAATTTTAGCCATATAATGCTATAGTGCATAGAATCAACGTTTATTTTTTCCAATTAGCGACTGTTGTAAATACTGATAGTATTTGGTCGAGTTTGGTTCGTTATCATTCCTTATCATATACTTTCTTCTGTGTTCGCCTCATATCTGAACAGGTATGTTGAAGAAGAAATATTTCATTTGTATTTAAAAAAAACAGTTCCATTTGTATCCTTACAGTTTACGTTTGATACGATCACGACGAGTCACGCCCATATTTAATTTTCACCGACTTCCGAAAAAAATATTAAAAACATTTGCTTTTTCTATATCACCTTTCGAACATTTGGTTTGCTGTTGCAATAAACAACTCTTAGTACAAAGAATAGTTTCTTCATTTTTGTTATTTTTGTTATTTTTACTAATTTTATATCAATGTTCAAAGGTTTATTTAACGAATCAGAGATATATAATCAGGTAAGCTTCACAGGCAGAAATTAATGTAAATACACTTCCATGCGGTATTAAATATAACAATCTGTCAATATTACTTATTTTGATTTTTCTACAAAAAGAGTTGTCAAGGCATCAATATGTTTACAGTTTATTATGTAATGTTTCATGCTCATTGTTTTTTTTATTTCGGGGGAGGGGTTGGGGGTTCACATGTAAAAGATGGAAAAACAACTTAGCTGTTATCAATTGTTAAGGGTATAAATATGTAAAATAACTAGTTTTGCCAAATTTAAACATTGCAAACGCATCAATCATTAAACATTAGATATATAATTAGATACACTAAAAGTTGATACCCCATATCCTTTGTTTTATTTTATTTTTTACTTTTATTAAAACACAAATAATGTTTTTAACGAAACGATGGAGCATAAAAGGAGTCTTGAATAACTCCTTAATCTCGTTTTTATAGTGGTCTGTAAAAATTTGTCCAGAAAGAATTGATAAGAGAGGGTTGAAAGATACCAGAGGGACATTCGAACACATATTTGGAGTTAAATGGCTAAATAAGAAAAAGACAAACAGACTAATATGGATGGAGAGTTGTCTCATTGGCACTCACACCACATCTTCCTATATCTCAATAATAGTTATAATAGTACACATGGCATACCGGATGACAACGCTATTGTTCGCAATGTCGCAAGAAGAAGCGAAAACATTATTGAAGAAATCTGAGCGAACGTTAGAAGATCTAGATAAGCACGGGCCATCTTTTAATGTTGTCTTCCTCAAAACCCCTACAAAATAAGATCAGAAAGTACAACTAAGACTTTATTTTCTGTAATGACACACACACAGGTACTGGTGGAAATGTGGTCAGATAAATTTTACTGACCCCAGGTTTGTCTTATTTAACTAGAGATTTGGTCAGATAAATGACCCCAAGTTTGACTTATTTAAACAGCTGTGTATGATCTCACGACGCTGTCATCTGCTGTAGCACAGCCTGACAGTATCCAAAGTAAATAACTATTAATCATATTCAATTCGCCAACAATCTAAACACAAATATTTAGTATTCTGCGAAAAAAGAAAAACCTTGATACAACTTTGATACAAACATTTGATATTTGTTCATTATGACCACATTGTCGTCTTATCTCCATGAATTGAATCAATCAGGCATTATAAATAAGACTTATTAACTCATATTGGTCCTGTCGCGGTTGTCACGATTTCTAAATGTAGTAAGATTGCCTCTTTTATAACACAAAAGCAAGAAGACAATCAGTCTAGAGTTTTAATGAAATAATCAAATTTTGCGACTGGGATACATACATTTGCAACACTTCAATTAAATCTGATTTCTTCTTAATAATAGGGCTGTTTTTACAAATACAGAATATCTTTGATTGAGGCAATATTTCAAAATTTAGTGTTGTGTTCTATTAAAGACGAATTTTATTTTTATTATAGTGTCAGTTCTGTTGTCTTATTATAAAACAAAACCAAAAAATATTTACAAAAACTTTATTTTCATTATTACTTTTGTGAAAGAACGTATGCAGTTATACATATAAACAAGTCTGCTCTCCTAGCTGTGAAGATCAAAATTGGATTCTTAAAAATAAGAACTGACAATTGTTTTGGCACTTTTGTGAAAGATTTAGCCAGTTTCACCATCGGAACTAGTACCTTTTGCACAGCAATATTTCTTTTATTTGAAACGAAAAGTTAATAGTTAATTGATAAGATTATTTTTTGTGTAACCATATGTATTAAAAGCCAATTTAACAAGTTAATGAACTAAAAGATTTCATAAATACTTTACATTAATTTCTAATCATATTCAGTTATTTGCTGAAATATATAAAGTGTTGTTATCTCATTTTATAGCTATCAGGCTAAGGTTACTTCTTTCAGCTTACCACTTTCTACTTCTAAAAAGCATTAACACAAACACTTTATAAATGAAAAGAGAAAAAAGTTATAGTAAATTTCTTTATTGCATAGAACATGGTATCATGAAGAACTTACATTTTGACAAATGATTTTATCAGATTTCCAAGAGGACTCGAAAATGAAGACAATGTAAATAAGGACGAACTAAAATTATGACCGATTTTAAGATGCGTGACTTTGTAGCCAGATGATACAATTTTGACAGCGTTTTACACGAACAGAGATAAGACAGTGCCAGTCAAATTAGAGCGATAGTATGAAGCCACAATTACCATGAACTCGTAAATCGTTTTACGTCCCTACTATCATGTCCTCGCGAAAAAAGTGTTGCTAAAGATTCTTACACAACATGATTTATAAACAATTGGATGAAAAATGAAACCGTGTGGTGAATGTTGGAAGCTATTGAAAAAAGTACATTTTGTAATAATACTTCAAAAAAGTTTCACTTCGTCATTGCATATAGTTTGATGCCAAAATTTTTAGTTCTTTAGTTCAGCATTTTGTTTTTTGATCTAAATACTTTTACTGATTTGGTTTTATAAACTGTTTTCTCTAAGCAGCCTCGGTGAAGGACAACCAGAACGACTCAATAAAAGACCATGATTTAAGGGTGATTTTATAGTCTTACTAAGTCACACCAAGGACGTATATTATATATAGGTCACATAGACATCGGCGCTTGTTTATTTTCGTCACAAGTGCATAATTCTATTCCTGTATTTCTTTAAATGTATCATTTCTGAAATTTAACTTGTTTCCAAAGTTTTTCAGCAAAAATGAGAGGCAGGCAGAATAGAATAAACCTTGTGTTTTTTATTGTCTAAATCTCCTGTTCATCGTCAGAGTAGTGATTGTGACTTATCAGCTTTCCTTTATATCTGGGCTGTTGGTCGATATCAACAACAACTGGGGTATGTTTCAATGGAGTCTTAGAATGCACAGCTAACACATTATTAGCACAATCTCTGATTACACTAAAGGAATAGTCTACATCTCTGGAATTTGTGCGTTCTGCACATACGGCAAAGCGGAGGAAATACACGTTTTTATCGAATGCTGGAATGAGGAATATACGCTTGTCTTCAATAATTTCTTCCATCAGTTTTTCATTCAGTTCATTTGGACCCTAGAATATATTACGAAACACAGGTTTATAACAATATTAGACATTGACAATATTTAGCATAGAACTTTAGAATTTGTCTGTAATTTAATTCATGAAATTTCACCCATTATATGTCGAGATCATCACACTAGCAGTCTAACCATATGATTTATTTTTATGTACTTGATTTTGATAAATGATGATTCCCTTTAAACCATATGTTGCCAAACTCATTGTGAAGTTTTTGGAATGTGCACAGAGAATTCATAATTGCAGTACAATGGCACAGATATACAACGCTATATTTGAATTAATACTGCAAATTATGTCAGGTACAATATATAATACAACAGAATGCTTCAAATTTCCAAACGTCTTATAGCTTAGAATTTATTTTGTGGTGAAAGTGCATTTTACAACGAATTATACCATACAATGATAAGATTTGTTTTTGCAAATGTGCTGTTTAAAATCCACAAAGAAAGATCAAAAGTGTCATCCTTTTAGATAAAGAGAAAATAAAATAATATGTAGGGTGTTAGTTATAAAATGTTGAATAAATACTGAAGTTGTTGGATGAACACTTAACTTGACCATAAAGTATACAAAGCTAGATAACTTGTTAAATTACTAACGGAATAACACGTGTATTGAATCCTTACTTACTTTTAATTTAAAACATACAAGTCCCATCACAACCTCTGCAACTATCTCAAAACGTCCATCTTCTCTTGCTAACTTTTCAAATTGCTTTGCCAAGTTTACATGCTTCAAAATTAAGAAAATCATTCAAAATAAAAAGGAATGCTATGCAGGTTAATTTCTGTAACAGCTTATAGGTAAACAACCACCCTGTATCGAGGAAATCGTGATACATAGGAAATCCAAGATCTGGAATTTCGTATAAACTGGTAGATATGTATGTTAACCCCCACTGGAATTAAGAAATGGAAATTTCACAATGATGGAAGCTGACATCTTCTTTTATTGTTATGTTTTGTTCTCCGACTCCCCTTGTCAAGTTCTAGATTTAAGTGAAGATAAGACATAGTTTTTACCGTATCTGGTGTATCCTTTATTTTAAGTTCGATAGATGCGTACTTAGTGATAGTCATAGTCACCACAATTTGAATTATATAATGAGATAACATCATATATGTACAGGTAGCAGAACATAACGGTAAGCTAGCCTCTTTTCATACTCCAACAGACGCTCGTTTACAAAGTTTGCCTCTTAAGAATAAAAGAAAAGGTCGACAAGAGCACAAATGGTTACTATTTGAATGCCGATTGTTTGTTGAAAAATACGTCATTAAAACAAGTTGTCAATCCAGAAATCAATCATCTTGATAAACGTTTCATAAAATATAAACAGTCATGCAGATTTCAAATAAAAACGAAAAGAGTAACACGTATCTCAAAATTTTGAACAATGTGTTTCTTTCTGGAAACACAAATGGAACCAAGGAAAAGTACCATTTTTTTTTTTAACTCTTTCTAGTTTTTGAGAGAAATTGTTTGTTAAATTATTAAGCTCGTTTCTGCTTTGAATATGTATTTCACATAAACTTATCTCAGTTATCAGGCTTATAGTTTAGTACGCCTATCAAAATCTCGTGGAACAGATCTCGAAGGAGTATGAATCTTAGATATATCTTCCTTTCAACCGAATCCTTCTGTGGTGTGGGGAATCATTATCAGTTGAACAATTGAATAATCAACAATTAAAAAACAGTCGTACCTTCCTGATGTAAGATTGAACTCCTGAAACACCATATGAACGAAGCATAAACCACAACTTCAATGATCGAAATCGGCGTCCTAGTGGAATCTGCCAGTGCTAAAACAAAACATAAATCGGTTTTATAAAGACATTTTCTTTATTATAGGAATTAAGGTTCATCATAACAAATCGACAAAAATGGCTGTAGTAACATTTAAAAAAATACTCTGAGTACAGAATTACCGGTACGTTTGGAAAGTTTTAAGACCTGGCATCCACTAGATATATAAAAGTGAAATGTATTTGTGTTAAAGAAAGTTAAAATCTTTTTTTGATTTGGATAGGCATTTTTTTCGTTCATGCAGAAGGTGTAAATAGTTATCAAAGGTACCAGGACAATAATTTAATACGCAAAACGCGTTTTTCGTCTACATAAGACTCATCAGTGACGCTCAGATCAAAATAGTTATAAAGCCAAACAAGTACAAAGTTGAAAAGCATTGAGGACCCCAAATTCCCAAACGTTGTGCCAAATACGGCTAAGGTAATCTATTCCTGAGGTAGAAAAGCCTTAGTTTTTCGAAAAAATCAAAGTTTTGTAACAGGAAATTTATAAAAATGACCATATAATTGATATTCATGTCAACACCGAAGTGCTGACTACTTGGCTGGTGATACCTGTCCCAAAAAGTGTGTGTTTGCTTTAACGTTCTGGTTTATTGTCTTTATTTTTACTGATATTCGGAAGGTAATCTTTGTCGAACACACTTTTCAGTAATCTACTAGTATATAGTGTTTATAGCAATCAATTTTACTGCACAAGAATGCACTTACTTGAGCAATTCCTATTTAAGTTTTTAAACATTAATAACATACTTTTTTAAGAATAAATGGACTGATATCTGTTATTATCATTACCGTAAAGAGGAAAACTTGTAAAACCATTCAATAAGACAATTTGGCCAAACTCTACATACCCTGTAATCTGGTACTTTTCCTTGGTTCACGTGTTTAAGATATACCGGATCAACATTAAAAGCATCAACTAACAGAGTGCTATCTCTTATCCTATAGAAAAATAGTTGGTAAAGAATTAGTTCTTTTCTGCAGAACTTGGTCAGTAGTTATCAAAAGTACCAGGATTAATATAAAGGAGGAAGTTTAAAAGTTCATTCCCTGTAGTTTAAAAAAAAATGTGTTAAAAACTTAAGCAAAGTCAGTAGATAGATGTGACGAGCAATATCGACAAAACCTTAATTGTGTGTAATATGAAAATAAAATAAATCATCCAACATTAAATGTTACATCCTATTTGTTTAGAAATAAACTGAGTGATACGATATTTGTACATCCGAAATCATCACATCACTTTACAGTGGGTTGTTATATATGCAACTGTCCACCACAACAGCGATATGTACATTAAAGCAGTAGTTTACTGCCAACAGGTATGGCACAAGTAAAATATTTGATTAAGGGAATTCAAAACAGAGTTTAATATTATAAGTGTAGTTAAGGCTGATCATTCAATAAGGAGCAGAGGGGTCACTGATGAATGTTGACATTGAGGATCTGCAATAAATCAGGAATATTCCAGTAGTTTTTCCAGTTAATATATTTGTGGTTACCGTTTTATCAGTTTTATGGAGTTACCCTTTTTAAAATTACCTTTAAGTTTGTTATTTTCGTTATTACATTTTTTATATGTCTTTGCTTGAATATCACTTTAGTTTTGATACCAACATAGGCTACATCGGTTTGTTGTTGATAAATTATAAAATTTGTTTACTGACAGACTTACCACATCACAGAGAGGTCGAAGTTAATCAACATCCATTTGTGTGGGTTAATGCTGATAGTCTCTGCATACTGAAAGGTAGAAGGCATTATTTTACTTTGGCCATGATGGAAAAATTAAGAAGCCTAGTGAATGTAAGAAGTAATACAATGAACATAATTTTTCTAACACACAAGCATAATTTCTGTCTCAATAAAATTCATTTCGTTTATCGGTTCATTAAAATATGGTGGTTTAATACTCCAGGAGAAAGGGACTAATACAATTCACCATCAACATAACATCCAAACAAACTACAGCATGAGTGTTATTACGGAGTATATATCTCCCAATTGATACGATATTCCCGTGCTTGCATTTCCTATCATGATTTTCTTCATAGCGGGGTTGCTGCTCACAAGGAAGCTATTAAACCAAGAGTTCCAAATGGTGAAGTTGAAATCATCCCTTCGTAAATTTTACGGACGCAATCACGAGTTGGTTGACTGTTATGGAATAACCGTTTCACAAATGATATCGGATATGTTCCTTACGTCGTAACTACAATCTCCTTCCCTTTCATGAATGTGACCTATCGAATTAGACTATTTACCGGATTTGTTATCACATAAGCAACACGACGGGTGCCGCATGTGGAGCAGGATATGCTTACCCTTCCGGAGCACCTGAGATCACCCCTAGTGTTTTGGTGGGGTTCGTGTTGTTTATTCTTTAGTTTTCTATGTTGTGTCGTGTGTGCTGTTGTTTGTTTGTCTTTTTCATTTTTAGCCATGGCGTTGTCAGTTTGTTTTAGATTTATGAGTTTGACTGTCCCTTTGGTATCTTTCGTCCCTCTTTTATTAGCTATTTGTATATTACCTCTATTCCTTTCATGTAATGTCTAAATTCTGGACAAACGAATGCACTGCCTGCATAAGCCGCGTCTATATGTAGCCATATACCTTCTTCTTCACCTGTAATATGTATCAACAGTTAGCAATGATTTTGTTAATCAATTTATACGAAACAGTGATACAAGTAATTATGATTTCTAAGAAATGCATCCAGAATGTTTTTGAAATGTTAAAGGTCAGATATTTTAGGAAATGTGTAATAAGGTTTATGCCATCACGTTAGAAAGTGTGTGCCACCACTTAAGTAATATGTAAGTTAATGCTTTCACTTTAGTAAGTTTAGAATCTGATTTTATCGATGAAAATGTTTACACAATATGTTGATACTTTTTCTTTAAAATAACTTATTTTATTAATATCGCACAACCACACTCATTAAAGTGGATCGACCACCATCTATATATATATATATATATATTTCAAAGCGAAAAAGGTGCTTACAAATAGGTCCTATTTCTGCTAAGTTGTCGAAAGCACAAGTCCCTGTTGTTCCCAAAGACACGCAGATCTATGATAAAAATAATATGATATAATATATTATATAATATAGATATGAATTTACAAATGAGGTAACTTGGCTATTTGCTTTGATGAAAACATTCCAGTACCAACCAACAATTATCATAACGTAAAGCATTTACTTCCAAAAAATAATAAAAAAAATAAAACAGCACGTTATAGATTTAATGCCTTCGGAGCGCTTTCCTGGATTCACCTCATCGGGACGCTCAAAGCTAAATATTTGAAAGCCTAGGATGCATAAGAACCTAGACAGTGGAAGGGCTATAATTATATAAAAAAAAAGGAAATAAAAGAATAAAAACAATCGATCTAAGGTCACCTTTGCCAGAGGGAGTTGTAACCTCAACAGGACAAGAACATTAGAATTGTGACGACTGAATACATTTACAAATTCGTTTTCCACTACAAAATCAAACCTTAAATTATTATCTCATTTTCTTATTTTTGTGTTTACACTGATTCGTTACTAATGTTGTCTTTATATTTAATCAATTTTATAACACAACTTACAAAAAATGGTATGTTGCCTTTGTCTTTGTCTCGTTTTATAGCTTGTCTTAGTGTCTCCCCTCGAACACTGTGGTTACTGTCAGGTATCAGTTTAACCATTTGTACAGCTCCAAGCAACCCAGATCGTTCCACAGACGAGTTTGCCTGGAAATATGATTAAATATATTATTATTGTTCTGAAACTCAGTATGTTGCGTCTTCATTTCCTTCTGAAATAATTTATTGTTGATTGCTTAAAGTCCTCATGTTCAAGACGAAAAAAGGAAAGGAAATGGGCACAACAATCTTCTTTGATTTTTTTTTAAAACACATTAATAAAGGGTTTGAATTGTGTTAAAAAGACATTTGGTGCATAGTATTTTTTATTCTCGGTATTTGCACTATTTCAACGTAATCTTTTACCTGTGTTGAACAGTAACCAACAAGTTTTGAGATGATCTCTACTTCATTCATTTCAGGATTTTCTTTCTTGTATTTGTTTACAATACGTGTTCTCGCTGCTAACAGACATAGCAGGACTGTTTCACTGGCAGTTGACTGAAAAAAAGATTGATAAATTGATTGCTGGTGTTTAATGCCACTTTCAACACTATTGGCAATATTATAGTAGGTAGTTGATATTAGGGAAAGAAGTCAGACCCCGAAGAGAACTTCGACAGGAAAACTGCCATTCCTATTCCATAAAAACCGGAGCCAAACTCATCTGCCATGAGCGGATTTCGAATTTACAAGCGCACAGTTGACAAGCAAGTGATTTTTGTAGATGAACTTTGTAGCCAGAAAAACAAAGAATGTTGGTAAATAAATGAAAACCATTTTTGCTTTAGAATTCTTGGAAACATTTGTGTATCTGTTATTGTATCCTTTGTTTAACGTTATTCTTGGAATAAAATTGACTTAAACTACAATTGGTTACTAGTATATAAAAGCAAGAGGGTAAAAATCAGTCACGGAAAGATACAAAGATATCTAAAATATGTATCTGACCTGTATGACTCCGCCCCCTGGTCCCTCAGTACAGTGTAGAAATTCTTCAGGCAGACCTATCATTTTGCCCAGCCAGTCTGTGGTGACGACTTCTAATTCTGTACATGCAGGACTTGTCACCTGTAAAGACAAACATGTTAACAGTTTACTATAACCTTCGTCTTTTTGACATTTTCAAAAGACAACAAAGAAACATATACTATTTAAGAAAAACAAAATAGACGTTTTTGATTATAGTCTAAAAAATTCTTTTTTGAAACAATACCACAGTTAAAATGTTAGGTTAGACTGCTTCAAATCTTGACTTAGAATGAGAATTCAAAATTAGACATTACGTAAAAAGAACAGACATGAGTGTTCCCGTTGTGAACTGGTTAGAAACATTTCAACAGCGTATTCATAATGAAAAGAACACCCAACAGTTTCAACGATCCGTAAGGGCTTACGTTTTCAATAATAATTTCCTGAAAACAGGATAAAGACTACCAAACAAAAAGTATTAACAAATATTGAACAGTGCTTCAGATCATTAAAACATTGTTTCTTTGGTTATAGACACACATTTTTTCTCACTTATTTACGAGGAGCACAATATTTAGTTCTTTGAATAGAATCATGCGGTCTGTTATTTTCTTTTTAGTTATTCTAGGCATTGTGTTGTCGGTCCCGGTTAAAACTCTGATTTTGATAGGTAATTGCAAGTTCCAAAGCAAGATAAGTTTTTCTTCAAACATTTTCTAATTATGCATTTATAAGCATTGATTTCTACTTTGTAGTTAGATCCATTGATATCTTCTTTTCTTTTCAAAATGCTAATAAAAAGGGAGGTTTTAGTGAAAAGAAGAATGTGTCAGAAATTCAAGATGAATCATACAAATGTTGAAGAAATATTAAACTTACCCAAGAAAATCCTATACAACCAATAGCGTCTGATAACATGTCACCAAGAATGGATGGGTACGAACTTCCAGGAGCAAAGTATCCGTGGAAATATGGACTATGCCAATGTGTTACCTGCAAAAGTTATAAATTATCATTGTAACAAAACCAGCTGTTATATTGCAGCAAGATAAATTTAGCGACAGAAGCTCAAGTGGATGTATGTTGTGTCATATAGTTTTCTAGTGAAATTAATTGGTTAGTGTCTTATATTATCATGCATTTCAATAACTTTTTTTCTGTATTATTGTTTCAATGTTTAAAAAAATGAAAACATGATATTTATTTCTAATTTTAATTGTTAATTAAAAAACCCACAGGAATTGATAACAGGAAAACAACCGAAGTCAAAGATGCACTTTGATACGACCAGGCTACGACCCAAGACATTATTTTAGAAGAAAACAAATAAATAGACAAACACTTATTAACTTTCTATATTCACGGGGATGATGGGGAGAACAAAGAACGTATCATCTCCTTTAAACTATAGATGTATCGTACACGTGCTATAAAACAAATATTAGAAGGGCAACTTTCCATGAAATACATACACCGGGCATTATCACTCGTTCGATATCTTTGAAAACTTCATCAAAATTTTCTGGATCTTTCGGTGCTTCCTCTGGTAAGAGATCTTTAAGGTATCCAGGAGAAACGTTGTGAACCACATCACGTTCTCGTATATTCTCGAGGTAATCAGCGATGTAATCTACCATTTCTCGTCCACGTTTTCTAAACTCTTTGGCGTCCATGGTGTCTGTCTGTCGTAAGCTACTCCTGACAAAAAGAAATTGTTAGGTAGATACAGAAAGTACCGATACCTTATCCCGGCCTCGTTAAACATTAGATTAGTTTCCTCGGAGTTCAGTATTTTTGTGATTTTACCTTTTTGTATATTTAGATAGAAAATAATAAGTAATTATTAGTATTCTAAATTACTAAAGTTGCATTAGAAGCTTGTTGAATTATATATATTATTTTTTGCGAGTAAAAGTATCGGATAAGATACTGACGACGGTCAAACACTTCTGCATAAAAATATATGCAAGTTGAAAACTATTGAAACTATCAAAATATCAAGTAATTTTAATGTATCCATTATTTCCAAATTGTTCAATAAAGAGAATATCTTATTTCAGAGGGAAAAAAAGACAGAAGAGGAAACGATAAAACAAAAACATAAAAAAATAGGATTTTTGGCAGCAGTCTTTTGGTCAAAACTGTGTCTTTTAAAATACAACATTAAATAAATTTAGCATAGTTGGTTTTCCTTTGTTAAAAACTCTTATAAACACAAAACCGTTATTTATTTAGAAAATGTATTCTTTTCTAATATAAGATTTTCTTTGAGATAATTTTTGAGCCCTGCAACATTTATTCGATAATATCACACAGTGTTGTTCTATATCACACAGTTTTAATAATAGTGTTGTTAAACTTTTTATTTTATTATTATGTGTTTTTCCTAAATTTCCAAATAAAATTATATCAATGTAAACGGAAGAATTATTTGTGTTTGATTATAAAACCAGTAACCGAGTCTTATCCACAGATCTGCTATTTTATAAGTTTGATTATAAAACCAGTAACCGAGTCTTATCCACAGATCTGCTATTTTATAAGTTTGATTATAAAACCAGTAACCGAGTCTTATCAACAGATCTGCTATTTTATAAGTTTGATTATAAAACCAGTAACCGAGTCTTATCAACAGATCTGCTATTTTATAAGTTTGATTATAAAACCAGTAACCGAGTCTTATCCACAGATCTGCTATTTTATAAGTTTGATTATAAAACCAGTAACCGAGTCTTATCCACAGATCTGCTATTTTATAAGTTTGATTATAAAACCAGTAACCGAGTCTTATCAACAGATCTGCTATTTTATAAGTTTGATTATAAAACCAGTAACCGAGTCTTATCCACAGATCTGCTATTTTATAAGTTTGATTATAAAACCAGTAACCGAGTCTTATCCACAGATCTGCTATTTTATAAGTTTGATTATAAAACCAGTAACCGAGTCTTATCAACAGATCTGCTATTTTATAAGTTTGATTATAAAACCAGTAACCGAGTCTTATCCACAGATCTGCTATTTTATAACATGTCCAAAATATGTGTTCAATATCTTCAGTAACTTCATTTCAGAGAGTACATCTGTTGCTTTTTTTATTTTAATTTTAGATGAAGATTTATATGTACCCAATATCCTGTGTATTATTCTATACTGAAACCAATGAAGATTTATATGTGCCCAATATCCTGTGTATTATTCTATACTGAAACCAATGAAGATTTTAGCTAGTTGTGGAGTAAAAAGACATATTATGCACGGTTTTCCAATCAACATGGTTATTCAGTGTTAACGACTATTTGTCTTCACAGCTAAGTTTAGTAGTTTTTTTTCTCCTAAAACATAATACATATCCTTCAAGTCTTTTTTGGTAAAAATATATTCCTATGGATATTGTTTATGGATATTGATGGAAATTATCGGAAGAAAAGCTAGATTTCAAAATGCATATTTGTATGAACAGGTAATTAATTGTGTGATTTTTGTTTTGTTTTTGCAAGAAGCAGTTTATGCAGATACGAGTTCCTGGCAGGTTTTTATTCATCTGGGGACAGAGAGTCAAAATAAGTAGGATTGAACCATTGGTTTGACACTTCGGATATAATCCATTCACTAATATTTTATGTTTACATATAAATAAGGTTAAATATATATTTATATTGGAATTTGACATATTGCAAACTTCATGTGATATGACATGATAAGTTTATTTTTTAAATTAATAATATAAGCATACAAATATAATATAAATGTAATGTCTTTTTCTATCCAAAGTGCAAGTAAAAATATTTTACATTTTATGTAATGTTGTATTACATATTATTGAAAGATGAGACTTAAATAAAATATTGATTGAATTGAATTGGAATAGTAAATAAGTACTTGTATATTCTGTTGAAATTCATGGATGCTAATTTTCCACACAACGAAAATATATCGGATAACTCCAAGTAACTCATAAAAAACTAGTAATATTGATTTTTTTTGCAAAAATTTGTTGCTCAATTTTTAATAAAATAAATTTCAGATTTGTCACATATCAATATAAATGTAAAAGGAGTCCTTATGCAGCTTTACATTGCTATAAGTCCTCATCTTAGGTTTATCTTTAAAATTATAACAATTAACTAAACATAATGTTTGAATACAGATGGTCTAAATGAGACCTTTCTGTTTTGTCGGTTCACAAACGCCTTTAGTTTTGTCGTTACTTGTATAATTGAAACACACTTTTGCCATTTTGGACTGTAATCGTTAGAATCCAAAATTATGTAAAAATTTGTGTTTGTGTTTTTGTTTATTTAAATATGAAGAGCCTACCTTATGTATGTTTTCCTTTTAACGTGGACTATTTATTGCGTTTAATCACTAGACAATTAAAAGGTCGGCCCATTACGACATGATTTATAAGACCGTATGACTCTTATATATACCGAACGTTTCTTATCATGTAGGGTATTAAGTTCTTTCTCGTAACGATTTGATTTCCCTAACTTTGGCAGTTTGGAAGAAAATATAGCGGGCACAGTTCATGAGCAGGGTAATCATTGGTTGTAAACCATTTCATACCCAACCTTCAAAGAAAGTAAACAAACAAACAAACAAACAAGCAGAATGATGATGTTGCTTCGGATGCGCTAACAAAATAGTAAGAAGTTTGCTACACTATAAAGGAAAGGGAAGTGTGACTTGTGTTAAAATCAGAGAATATGAACACAGACACGAACTTTTTATAGGTGCGTCATTCTGGATTACTCAAAAAGAAAGTTTCGAAGAAATTGATGAGAATTATATTTCTTCCTACATTACTCCACATGTTTCATAACGAATATGCACCAACAAAATATCATTGCTGGTAAAAAATACATCCCCAATTTCATATTTTTCATATGCTTATCATTGAAGTTGTGTTGCCGTCAATGAACGATATATTTAACAAAATATATGAAAAGTATAAAACTACAAGGATAATTCTTTTGAGACAAAGGAAAGAGAATTTAATTATTTTTTCGCACAACACCCAGTTACAGGGCCTGTTTATATATATATATATATATAAAAGAAGACGTGGTATAGTTGCCAATGAGACAACTCTTTCCAAGAGACCAAAGACACGCAAATTTACATTTAGATATTATCGTACGGCCTTCAACAATGAACAAAGCCCATACCACATAGTCAGCTATAAAAGGTCCCAAAATCACAAATGTAATACAATTCATACGAGAAAACTAACGACCTACTTAATGTACAAAGAAATGAACCAAAAACAAATATGTCACACAGTAACAAAGTTTTTACGAGAACCAATGAATTACAGTCCGACTCCTAACTAGTTGTTTTTGTTATAACTTATTTCTAAGAGTATAAAACTCCTAAGACAGACTTATAACCCCTTTACCATAAAAAACAAACATATGCATAGAATGCAAAATTTGATACAAGCCAGTATGCATTTAGTTAATAAATTCGGGGTAAATCACTAATAAGGGAAAGGGATTAAATGTGCAATATTTATTTCTGTTAAATATTTAATGGACTACTACTAACATAGACATACAGGAAGCTCTGCACCAATGTAATTTGATTTGAATATATGAACCAGATTGGTAGAATTACAGAGTTTATCATCAGTATCTGAAAAGAATAGTCTTTTTTCAAGTTCCATTGCATTGCTGGGTCGTTATTTCATTCGTGCAAAATACAGTTTGTTTTGTTTACATGTAAACACGATAGTACACACAGCAAAAGTCCCAAATAACATCAAAAAAGTAAATCGAAGACTGGTTTGTTTATATGTTATAAATATGTACACGCTACAAATTTCCCAATAACAGTAAATAAAGTATAAGAAGCATAGGCTAGATATCACATGTGTTTACGGAAATCCAATAGTACATTCTGTTGTACTCTAAAGACAGTGGAAGCCTTGAATGACGTTTATCAGTTCATTCGTGAAATATTACATCATAATGTTCCTTACACGGTAAATAATTTATGAAATAATTTCATATCGAGATCCTCTTTTCTTATCTATTTATATAACATATTGTCTTGTCTTAATCTAAAGTGCAATGTGGACTTTGAGCAACGCTACAAGAAGAAAAAAAATACCACTTCAATAATGAAAAAAACTCGAAAATTGATCAAATGTGCAAAGTCAACATCTATTCAAATATCAATCTTGCCCAAGTAAGAATGTGACTGTACAAGAAAATGTCTAGTGACCCCATCCCGTCCCCCTCTATATCAATGTTCTTATTGTCTGCCTCGTATATAATTTGAATATTGCCAAAAGATTCTTGTCTTGACGGAAACAAAATCTTAGCTTAATTCTTTGTATATCAAACCTTATGAATAAAGTGTTCATTTGACTCGCCTTTCCCCCTAGATTTGGAAAAGCATTATTGAAAGAATTACAGCGCGTTCAGTTGTAAATTGAAAGGAAGTAGAAATTTGGTTAATCGAGACAAAAAAGCTGTCGTCTTTTTTTTTTTGTAAAGGGGCACTATCTTCGAAATGTATATAAAAAATATAAGATATGATTTTTTTAGTTCGATATTTAATGAAAGTGAAATAGTAATATAATAATTCGTTTTAAGCGGCAAGTCAAAATAAGCTTAGAAACATTGATGATAAATTATTCACTTGCAAGTTAAAAATTCGACCTAATTGAATCCGTATTAAGGTGAACTTCAATTTAACTCCTTAGTTATAGATGGATAACGCATGCATTGTGCCGTGTAGAGTAAATTTAAAGGAAAAGAATGTCATCATTGAAAGTGAAACAAAGGTAAATCATTTGATTGACTGATTCGATCCACAATATCATTCTTATACCGGTAAAAACGATGATTAACATTTTTTTTAATCTATAATATGTAAAATTAAACAGGCCTAGAAAAGTCTAAATTCACGAGTTCTTTCCTCTCTATATGTTTATATCGCTTATATATCCATCGGAGGTCACCGAAGTTCAATTCGATAGTTAATAAGATGGCGGCTACACTAGAATACACACGAAACGAAGAAGTTACATATTCTGGAGTCCTTGCCCTGTAAATAGTTTATTTTAAACTTTTTATGGATAAATGTTTTACATTGTTATAAATGAAATATCAGAATTTGAGTCAAATTGATGAACATGAATTTGACAGCTAGTGCCCCTTTAAAGAATCTAAATATTAATTAGAGTCCTTAAAAGTTATTTTTTATACAAGGGATTATAATAACTAACTACTAAAGTTCTACAAAATAGTCGTGTGTATTCAGAAACAAATTGTGAATGGGAACGACAGTGTTAATTTACATAAAATGATTCAGGATTGATTGATTATTGTTTGCTTAAAGTCAAGTGGAAACTATGAACAGTAACGATCCACATTGACAATACTTGACAGTACTTTGACCTCTAGATGTCATTCAGTTGTTTTCACATTTACTAGGCGTTTTCTCAACATATCCTATATCTATTGCTATGTGCACTCAAAGTATAAAACTGAAAAAAGTTAGATAAACCAAAGCTTTATGTTCATAGTATTGAAATCCAAGGAAAGTAAATTTTTCCTCTTTTAAAAACAAAAACAAATACATCGAAAATAATTGACAGCATATTAAACTCTAGATGTCATTCAGTTGATTTTACATATACAAGGCATATTCTCAACATATCCTATATACATTTCTATACACACTAAAAGTAGAAAACTGAAAATAAGTTTGATAAACGAAAGCTTTATGTTCATAGTATTGGAGTCAAAGGAAAGACAATCTGTCTTCTATTAAAATAAAATAAAAATATGTTTGAAAATGATTAAACAAAGACTTGAAACTAGATACTAGTAAGGAATTACGTAAAATATTTACCAATTTCGTCGTGTTGATTTTAAATCACAAAAAGGAGTGTGTTTTCGAAAACATATTATCTCACATTTTATTACACATTAACCAAACAATATGGTTTATGCTGTACTTCCAAAATAACGTATTATCATGATTACATATGCGTTATTGAAAGGTTCAAAAAGTCGTTGCAACGGATTTGACTTAAAATTCTTAAAAACACACATATTGTTCTCTTTGCAATTCAGTGGATCTTTTAAATGACATTCGTGCAACCATTTTTAAAACATAAAAACTTGTTTGAGTAACTTGTGTAATATTTAGTTTGATGTTGTACCAGTAAACAGCCATGGTATATTGAAATTGTTGAAATCTTCCGCAGAATTGACGTTATTTTACCTCTCTGGATTTCACCAGCTATTAGGTAATTAGTTAGATTTCTATAAGAACTTAACTTTAAAATTGACTAAGAGATTAAGTGCTTGTGATATAGAGATCAAATGACAATGTTGACTTTAACAATTTGTTGGAATGTGTTTTTGGTTGTTTGTTCCATGTACGATTGTTTACATTTAAATAAGTCTATTTGAACAGGAAACTCAAAGTCATTTATGTAAAATGTTTTCATTAATGATCCATCATTGAGATTGGTGATTAACAAAGAAGTCAGATATAGAAATTTATCAATTATTATTACGGGGATCATATTTATGTCCATTGGAGATATTCTTTATGATTAGAGATAATTATCCGGATGAAAATTTACGGAAAATTTAAGATCATTTAATAATACTCAGTATAAATAATCTGACAGTGGATATCCTAATATTTTATCTGCTGCTTAATCGAGTAAAATGTGAAAATTGCGAAAAATCTTCTGCGACTTTAGGATGAAGTTTTTTCAGTGTTATTTTTCCAAATAATATTTAATATTTAACTGATTGAAACATATATATTGTGAAGTTGAATAGTGCTAAAAAGAGAAATGTGATAATGATAGTGATAATTATATTAGCACATAGCTATATATATTATATTATATATTAATAATTTTAAAAGATGTAAGGAGCTCACGAAACATGGTGATAAACGGATTATTTTTAAGTCTTTTATTAATTTGTATTGGACTGCCTATGCTAGACAGTACACAAATGGTATGGATGGCACCCTATAGTCTAATACCGGGGTCCAGTCTTCTAGTCAACGCTTCTACATCACTGCCAGCATTGTCACTGGCATTACAGAAGATCTATAACCAAGGAATACTACCAAATAATTCAATAAGGTAATTTGTCTTGATTTTTGTCAGCATTGTCACTGTCTTTACAGGAGATCTATAACCAAGGAATACTACCAAACAATTATTAAGGTAATGTCTTAATTGTGTCATAGAAAAAAAATGAAATAATAAGTCAGTGTAAATATAATTTCCATTAAAATGAAAATATCCAATGAGCTTTATTACTATGTTTTTGATTCCGTTTACAAAGGTCTTAGACTTCTAACAGTAATAGTCTGCAAATAAAAAAAACTTTGATTATTTTATCTCATTGAACTTTAGGCGCATTAAAAATGTTTTTTCGTCACCGCAAGTATGAAAAACCATACATGTATACGGAAGCCGAAAAGGGCCATTCCAAAAAAAAAAAAAAATAAAAAATTATGTCGTAATTACGACATAGCATGTCGTAATTTCAACATAACATGTCGTTATTACGACATCGCTATGTTTTAATTTCGACATAACATGTCGTAATAACGACATCATTATGTCGTTTTAACGACATTGATATGTCGTAATAACGACATCGCTATATATATATAATAGAATATGTATTTTGATTTGCCAAGAGACTAAATGACACAGAAATTAACAACTATATGTCATCATAATGCCCCCAATAATTAGAAAAGCCCCCGCATAGTCAGCTATAAAAGAGGGACGAAAGATACCAGAGGGAGAGTCCCCGAAATGCTGTGTGGTAGACAGTGTTATTAATTAATTATTAGCTCCCTTGATAAAACTCCAAATTTCATATTTAATGTATTTCATTGTTAAATAATTTACACGAAGCTTAATAATTTGGTTACCTTCTGTGAGAAACTTATATATTTTATAGATCTCAATAAAGATAAATACGATTCAGACCGTGGAAGGGGTGTATAATAAGTCCAGGTCCATCTAAACTTCAATGAGTTGGAAGAATTTTCCGTGAATGGTAGGAGGACAGACATTCAGTCCTACCAAGGCAAGCCTAGCATTCCATCTCCCTATTAAAAAGCGCAAACTAAATGCCTTCTTGTACTAAGGGTTAATTGAAGTATTGATTACTCTATTTCTGCTTTCAAACGTTGGACACGATGTTCCTACAACACGACGTTACACTTAAAATGCGGAGTCGAAGAGGGTTTTTGACTTCGATTATTTTTTGCAAGTTTTATTCGTTTTTTTATATTTTGGTTGATTCTGGTTCCGTTCGTTTTGTGATGTCATTTTATCATAAAATACCTCAAGTTGTTGAAATCGATTTAATAATGTTTACCCTTTTAGTTATTTCAACTTAAAATGCAGTACTGTCGCAAGTAATGTAGGAAGGAAAGATGGGACGGAAGTACATGTATACGGTTTTCCATAAAAAAATGTTTTTAGATGTACAAAACTTTTATCATAGGATGTTTAACTTTCAAGGTGCATATCATCTGTCATTGTGAAATTTCTATATCTTAATTCAACCCCAATACAAATATATCTGACACTCTGCAAGTAAATCAAACATTTTTACCCTTGGTTAAATTTTAATAGAATTGTATTTTCCCTGGCACATAAGTTGTCGAAATACAACCCTTCAATTACTTGAACCTTGGCTTGAGAATTATTTCCCAAGTCATCTATAGTGTTTAACTTCTGATATACTTTTTAAAATATAGTAATCTTCTCCTGGATCGTCCGTGAAAACGGCTAATATAATCCCGGGTTTTTATTTATTCGATGAAACGGTTTTCGTCACTGTTTGGGATTCGTCTTTCAATTACCTCCATTTCATGCACAAGTTTATATTGACGAAAAGTTCCGGCTTCGCTAGTACAGGAATTACTGTCATCACGACAGTTATAACATGAATAGCAGGACAAATCTCGAAGTAAAACATTCCGTGAACTGGTATTAAGTCTTTTAATATTGGTGATTGCACCTTACTGAAGTGACGACTTTAAATGATCTATTTCGGAGTACTTCCGCAACATAAATTTCAATTCACATTTTACATTTAGAGGACTGTCTTGTTGTCTCCAATTTGTCTTTGCAAAACTTGGACGAAGTTCATGTAATGAGATTTTCCCCCCATTTCACCATTCTTTTAAATAAATCGTTAAAAGCTATAACTTTAATAAAAAATGCAAAATTTAACCTGTGTCGAAGAGGGACGAAAGATACCAAAGGGACAGTCAAACTCATAAATCTAAAACAAACTGACAACGCCATGGCTAAAAATAAAGAAGACAAACAGAAAAACAATATTACACACGACACAACATAGAAAACTAAAGAATAAACAACACGAACCCCACCAAAAACTAGGGGTGATCTCAGGTGCTCCGGAAGGGTAAGCAGATCCTGCTCCACATGTGGCACCCGTCGTGTTGCTTAAGTGATTACAAATCCGGTAAATAGTCTAATTCGGTAGGTCATATTCATGAAAGGGAAGGGGATTGTAGTTACGACGTAAGGAACATATCCGATATCATTTGTGAAACGGTTATTCCATAACGGTCAACCAACTCGTGATGGCGTCCGTAAAATTTACGAAGGGATGATTTCAACTTCACCATTTGGAACTCTTGGTTTAATAGCTTCCTTGTGAGCAGCAAACCTCTATCAAGAAAATCATGATAAGAAATGCAAGCACGGGAATATCGTATCAATTGGGAGATATATACCCCGTATGCAGGTGCTGCTGGAATGTTGCTACTTAGAAATGGAAAGTTCACAATTGGAAAGCTGAAATCATCTCTTTTGTCGTAAAGTTTTGTTTTCAACCGACCCTCATTGTCAATTTCTAGATGTAAGTCAAGATATGAAGCCGACTTAACTGTATCTGTAGTATCCTTTATCTCTAGTTCGATTGGATAGATGCGTTCCACATAGTCACCAAATTTTGAATTGTTTAGTGAAAGAACATCATCTATATAGCGGAAAGTAGAGTTAAAGGATATTGCTAACTTCTTATCTTTCTTCCTAAGAAGTTCCTGCATGAAGTCAGCCTCATAATAATAAAGAAACAAGTCGGCGAGTAGAGGGGCACAGTTTGTTCCCATTGGAATGCCGACAGTCTGTTGAAAAACACGTCCTCCGAACGTAACAAATATGTTGTCAATCAAGAAATCAAGCATCTTGATAATATCAGTTTCAGAGAATTTTTTGTTTGAATCAGAGTGATTCTTTACAAAGTAGGATTTATCCCTCCCTAAGACAAGATACTTGTATCTACGTTGGCCATTCTTTTTTATGAAGCAAAGTAATATCAACTCTTTCAATTTGTCTTTTAGTTTGGAATGTGGAATACTTGTGTACAGGGTAGAAAAGTCAAATGTTTTAATACTGTTACAAGATGAAAGAGAGTTAGATTGTATGTACTCTAAAAGATCTTTTGAATTTTTAAGTATCCACATCTGATTCACGCCACCTCTAGAATAGGCAGTTTCACAATAACTTTGAAGCCCGTCTTTGATTGCTGATAAAATAGATGTTAATAATTTAGAAAGAGGTTTCGTGGAGCACTTGGAAGACCCAGCAATATACCGTTGTTTGTAAGGACACTTATGTAGTTTAGGTATCCAATACAGTGATGGAAGATCCAGTTCTTCATCTTTGGTTGAAATTCCAAAGGAACATAGAACAGACCTATGATTATCCAGGATTTCCTCTTTGGTAAGTGTCGTGAGGGTATATGTTGAGTTACCAAGTGAATTGTCAATACCTAATTCGTTTATCAAGCAGTTGATGTAGTGACTTTTACACACAAAAACGATGTTATTTGGGGCTTTATCTGCAGGGACAACAACATATTTGTCATGGAGGTCGGATAGGTGTTTTGCAACATTTGGGTCTTTAAAGATTGACGTAGCATGGGCATTGATGGACCCATTCAGTTTCTTAATTCTGATTTGTATCAACGACCTCACTGCCTTGATCCATTCGGAAAGAGTGTCTACGTCTTCCTTCTCGCGCTTAGCCCCTATGTCACCGGGCGGAGTCTATAGCAACATGCACTATTCTTTTTTTTTCGGCAGAATCATCAACCTCTTTTTCCAAATTTCATAACACGATTAGTTTTAATTGTCATTAACATTTAATTGAAACTTTAGCACATGTAACGTAGGAAATTAGCGTCTTTCGGATTTTAGACGTGTTCAGACGTTTGGACAAATTGGCTACCGTTTTGTAATGTGTGGAAGCATTTTATTTCTTTAAGACTCAAATATGTAGTTAATAAGAAAAGAATCTTGGCATTTTTTACTCTTCGTGTATCTAACTTTGATTTTGATCAATTATAAAAAATACGCGTTAACTGCATTGAAAAAAGAAATATCAAGTTGGACAAAATGGCTACCGTTTGAAAAACGACTGTTCAGAGAAGATTTTATTGAATCAGCAATATATTTGAACTCACGAACAATTAGGCAAATATTTGTACTTTTGTTAGATATTATTATTGTCTTACTCTTTTTATTCATTTGCTGCTATATCTACTTATAAAATTCACTTTCAGTCGTTGAGTTCACGAAAAAACGTCTTTGGACATTTTCTTATTCCAGCTTAATATGCAGCCACCGAGTCAAATGAAATTTGGAAAATAACGACTTTAACGCCACAAAGAAACGACACATGTCGTTGTTACTGCCAAGAATCAAGAAAATCAAAGAATAAGAAATGGGATCACTATACATAATAATTAAAACAGTTTTTATACGCCCGTCAAAATTTTCACGGGACGTATTATGGTATACAAATGCCCGGTGTCCGTCCGTCCGTCTGTCTGTCTGTCTGTCTGTCTGTCTGTCCATCTGTCTGTCCGTCTGTCCGTCTGTCTGTCCGGCGTAAACATGTCGCACCGTAACTTGAGAATGACTTATCCAAATTTCATGAAATTAATATAGTTGTTTCTTATGATGGTCAAATGATCTGTATACATTTTGGTGGAAATAAGATTAAAACTTTTTGAGTTACGGCACTTTGTAACTAAAACAGGGGTGTGTTTTTTTCACATGTCGCACCGTATCTCAAAAACGATTTTTGATTATGGCTTAAAACTTTAAACACTTCTTAGTTATACTAATCTTAATATCTGTATACTTTTTGGTGATGATTCAAAATTTCATTTTTGAGTTATTGAGTATTTTGTAAAAAAGGGGGAGGGGGTTTTTACATGTCGCGCCATATCTCAAAAACCATTTATGATTATTGCTTAAAACATTACACATGTCTTTGTTATATTAATCTAAAGATCTGTATACTTTTTGGTGATGATTCAAAATTTTTTTTTTGAGTTATTGAGTATTTTGTAAAACAGGGGAGGGTTTTTTACATGTCGCGCCGTATCTCAAAAATAATTTATGATTATTGCTTAAAACTTTACACACTTCTTTGTTATATTATTCTAAAGATCTGTATACTTTTTGGTGATGATTCAAAATTTTATTTTTGAGTTATTGAGTATTTTGTATAACAGGGGAGGGTTTTTTTTTACATGTCACGCCGTATCTCAAAAATAATTTATGATCATTGCTTAAAACTTTACACACTTCTTTGTTATATTAATCAAAAGATCTGTATTCTTTTTGGTTTTGATTCAAAATTTTATTTTAATGATATTTAGTTTAAAAAAAAAAAAAAACAGGGTGGGGGGTTTCACATGTCTCAAAAACAATATATGGTTATTGCTTTAAACTTTCTCAGAAACTATTTATGATTATTGCATAAAACTTCCACACAAGACGTCGGGCGTATCATGCGCTCATGGCGCAGCTGTTTATTCATAAATGTAACGTTGGACATCCGTTTTTTTCACATAGCTTTGTTATTTTAATCCTCAAACATACTAGATATTACTTAGTATATGATCAAGAGATGTAAAAACATAATTCAAAACATATATAGAATTAATTTGTTTTAATATTGGTTCGTGTTTTCTAACATTTTTATTTTGTTTTGCGGATGAAATTTCGAAGATTCTGCTTTAAATCCTATGGGTTGTAGGAACATCATGTCCAACGTTTGAAAGTAGAAATAGAGCAATCAATACTTCAATTAACCCTTATTACACGAAGGCTTGTAGTTTGCACTAATGAAAAGGGAGGTGGAATGCTCGGTTTGCGTTGGTAGGACTGCATGTTAATCCCCATGTATAGTGCCACGTATAGTTCTTTATAGACCTGGATTTACTATACACCCCTTCCACGGTCTGTATCATATTTCACTTTCATGAGATCTATAAAATATATAAGTTTCTCACAGAAGGTAACCAAAGAAGGTAACCAAAGATTTTGCAACGATGCAAATATTAAACATTACAATATAAATTAATATCTTTAACCAATGAATTCAAATAGCAAAAGCTATGCAATTAACAAATATATAATTATTCAGCTTCATGTAAATCATTTAACAATGAAATACATAAAATATGAAATTTGGAGTTTTACCAAGGGAGCTAATAATTAATTAATAACACTGTCTGCCACACAGCATTTCGGGGACTCTCCCTCTGGTATCTTTCGTCCCTCTTTTATAGCTGACTATGCGGGGGCTTTTCTAATTATTGGGGGCATTATGATGACATATAGTTGTTAATTTCTGTGTCATTTAGTCTCTTGGCAAATCATAATACATATTCTATTATATATATAGCGATGTCGTTATTACGACATACCTATGTCGTTAAAACGACATAGTGATGTCGTTATTACGACATGTTATGTCGAAATTACGACATAGCGATGTCGTTATAACGACATGTTATGTCGAAATTACGACATGCTATGTCGTAATTACGACATAATATATTTTTTGAATGACCCTTATCGGCTTCCGTACATGTAAGCTTGAAGCAGTACTGACTTTTTTTATCCCTCTGCTTAGATGACGTTTCAAAGTTTTACATTTAATTATTAACCAACTAAGTACATTATTGTCAAACATGACTGTTTATTAAAAATTATGTTTTTCAACACATAACTTTTGTCAACTTAATATCTTGGATATTTGATATATTAACACATACACTTTTATTCAGTTGGTTAATAAATGTATTAAGAAATGGGTGTTTTTATAATGGCTCTGTTATATGTCCTCGGATGTCTGTAATGGCCCTCGGCGTTACCTCGGCCCATTACAGACTTCCTTGACCATTATTACAGACCTTGGACATATAACAGGGCCATTATAAAAACAACCATTCATTAATACTAAAGTAGTGGCCTGCCTAAATTTTTCCGTGCGACAATGTGATATTTGCAGAGAGTGTTTGTACATTTGGTTACTTCATGACTTACTGGTAGCTTCCGTTTGATACTTGGAAGTTACACCGACGCTGCACTCATAAGAAGGCATTCTTTTTGTGACTAGAAGAAAATCTAAATATAAAAAAAACCCCACTTTTTATTAATCATCTCTCAAAAATGAAACAAAGACAATAAAGTGATACCTGTTAACTTTGTCTTATCAAGAAAGGGAAACAGCCCTATATTTTACGAAATGTTTTATGTAGTATAAAAATAAGGAGCTGTGGTATGATTTCCAATGAGTCAATTATCCACCACAATTCCAATGTAATGGATATAAGCAATTAAAGGACAGCATACGGGCTTCAGCAATGAGAAAACTCTAATGAAAAAATGTGAAACAATTCAAACTAGAAAAGAATAGAGTGACTTATTTATGACAAAATAAGTAACGAAAAACAAATATGAGAGTCTTAGACGAACAAAACCCACCGAACTGCAGGCTCCTGACTTGGGACAGACACACAGATAATTTGGCGGAGTTAAACATGTTTGTTAGCACACCATCGAACCAATTATCTTTACCCAAACGATCATAAGGAAGAAAAGCAACTAAGGTAAAACAAACGACACATATCCCCGATATTAGACTACCTGCAGTTACCGAAACTAATTCCTACCCAATAAAAACTAATAAATACTATACAAATACTGTCTTTTGATGAGGTAAATATGCGGTTTTATTGACTTTTGAAAAACTGATATTCATTGAGGCCGACGGCCGAAGTGAATATCAGTTTTTCAAAAGTCAATTAAACCCCATATTTACCGAAACAAAAGACAGTAATTGTTTTATTCCATATTCCGAGAGAAGAACATGTATTTAAGGAATAACATATACCAAAATAAATTTAACATGAAAAATCTAACCATAACGTTGCATGTAAAAGCGCGTGACGTTTAGCGCGGTGAATAACACTTTCTCAGGTGAATATGCTTTTTTATTCAAAATCCAATTCATATAGAGAAACCTACTAAAATAATACCAATATGGAATAAATCATGTTATCCCTGACTGAAAAATCTACATTAAAATCAGCCAAAAGCCAAATTTTGTAATACACATCAAGAATTCTACAAATGACACATTTTTGTCAATCATTAGGTGTAGCTGAAAAGAACATGTTTTATTTTCCATCTTCCCTGAAATAATCTTATTCATAAGTTTTTATGCATTTTTAAGTGTGACCTATCTGGACTCTGGTTGTAACAGCAAACAGAGTATTGGAATCCTGACTGATTATCTCGTACACCATCATGTTGACGTCATTGTAGGACCACCATGTACAGAAGGTAAAATGTTAACTAAAAAACACAACCCATAGTAGATGGATAAAAAAGGAGACGGACTATATAGAAAAGTCATTCAAACTCATCAATCGAAGAGAAACCGATATGGCATGGCACAATCAAGAATAACGACGAAAAGACATGGTCAACAGGGTATAAAACTCAAAATAGAATAATAAATAAATAATGGTGGAAAGAAGAGCTTTTATAGGAGAAAGTTATGAAATTTGACTAGAAACATTTAATAATGTGTAATCGATAAATTGGTAAAATTTTCTACCTCAGGTATAGATTACCTTAGCTGTATTTGGTAAAACTTTTAGGAGTTTCGGTCCTCAATGCTCTTCAACTTCATACTTTATTTGACCTTTTTAACTTTTTTGGATTCGATCGTCACTGATCAATGAGTCTTTTGTAGACGAAACCGCGTCTGGCGTATATACAAAATTTAGTCCTGGTATCTATGATGAGTTTATTTATTTCAACAAATCCATCAAGACACAAATAGAAACTTTCACATAAAACATCTTATAATATAATCTGTCGCATGCTTTAACTTATATATTTGAGCTACTTTCAGTGAGAAATTAGTGCAAATACTTGTCCTCTGGGAAATATGTGATACCTTATTAATGCATTATACAAAAATTATGAGACAAGACTACTACCAAAAATTATAAATGCGAGTTTTATTATTTAGTGTGAAACTATCCCAATGTTCGCATTAATAAAAACGTAGCAATAGTTTCTGAATCTACATAGATTAATGATAAATGTTGATTATAGATTAACAAAGATAATTAAGAAATATTTAGTATCAGAATTGTTTTTTTCTTAATTCAATTAGAAAAATATACACCACTTGGGTTATTTACTACTATTTTTTTATTGCCAAAATGTAAAATGGCTCTTTTTAATCTTGTAAGTTCACAATTTACTCATTAAAATATCAAAAGTTCATTAATATTCAGGAAAAGTCGAGGAGTTTCGTGACATGCCATGTTTTCTAATTACTTTTTTAAAAGATATTTGAAATAATTCTTCAAATTGAATATTCCAGCAATGATACCTATTGCCGAACTAGCATCCTACAGAGATATACCAGTATTTAGTTGGTTAGCAAACGAAGAAAGCCTGGATGATAAAACTAAAGTGACCACCCTAGTCCGTGTTATTTATCCGCTCTCTCAACTAGGTAAATTTGATTAAGATTGATTCATTCATATGATATTCATTTACTTTATTCCAAATTCTACTCTTAAACTTGATGACGGAAAATGTGAGTTTAAAATGACTATCAACGATCTGCCATCATCTCCAAATTACTTAAAACAAATATTGACATTTGACATAGTCGTCCACTGACAAGGTTCCTTATTTTAGAAAGGAAAATATAGTTTGGCAGGGTTGAAACAGTTACTCGAAATTATTAGACAAACGGAAGGTTACCAAAAAACTATCACAAATCAAAAACTGACAATGCCATGCCGACTTAAGAAATAACAAAAAACGACAAACACTAGTACATTAAAACACTAAAAACTCAGCAACACGAACTCTATACACAGATCCTGCTACACATGTGACATCTGTCTTGTTGTTCATGAGAGTAAAAACCAGGTGATAAGTATAAAATCGGAATGTCAAATTCGAGGAAAAGAGGACGTACTGTTATAATGATTGGACATATCCGTCGTCATATTTGAGACAGATATATAATAACTATCACCAACTCGTGTTAAAAATCTTCCTTGTAAGCAGCAACACATATATAGAGGAAATCATGATAGGTGATGGAAACTCTCGAATATCAAATTAATTGGGAAATATATACTTTAAAAATTCACACACTCAAGCTGGAATGTTGCTACATAAAAATGGAAAACTCGCAACTGTAAAGCTGAAATCATATCTCCATTTCACACTATACGGACTTCATATACAGGAATGTGCTCCTTACGCAGAAATTAAGTCATGAGGAGGGAAGATTTAAAATCTTTATGGACACTATCATGAATTGGCTGATCTATATGATGTGTCTGAACTAACTCACTAAGGACATTTTTACCACGCCTTAGATTATGATTTACCATTAACGTCGTCTGGTCTTGTAAGTAACGAACGTGACCATTTCCCTAATATGACGGTTTTGCTTAGTTTGAATTATGAGAAGTATCTCGGTATTTTTTTATCCAGCGTTCATGTATTTAGTTATGATGTTTCATTTGTAATTCTGATCGACTATTGTTTTGTGTGTTATCAATTTTAGTTGTAATTCTATTTATTATTTTCTATTCGTATGTAAAAGTAAAGATAACTAACCATCCAGTTCATTTGTATGGTTTTAGTTTAAAGCAACTATGTGCACTGGATTTATTTCTTTTACACAATTTGATTTAGAAGAAAGGCCGACATAAATAGATAGTGCAGTTAGCTGCACAATTACTACCACAATTCATTATGTATATTCTTGTAATTGTTATAGAATACACCAAATAACACAATTACCAACCTGATTTCGATTTATATCCATTTTTTTCAAAGTTTACCTGTGACGTTTCTGTTTGTTGCGTTGATATTTTCATATAACACACAGTTCGTAATTCTGTTATGCTGTTTTTGTGGTCTGGCCTAAATTAATTTGAGGTATTCGTTGTTATTTTGTGGTTAACATGTCGAGATGTACTATTATATTATATTATTTATGTACTTACTTTCCTATCCTGAGCGATCTTGCATTTATTTGTACTGTATACCTGTCATGTAATTTTGTCTTTTTAGCGGTATTTAACAATGCCATAAAGCTTGAGGTTTGGCTAGCCACAAAACCAGTTCAACCACCTTTTCCTTTCTTAAAATGTTCTGTACCAAACCAGGAAAATGTCATTTGTTGTCTAATAGTTAGTTTCTATAAAATTGAGAATGGAAATGGGGAATGTGTCAAAGAGACAACAACCCGACCATAGAAAAAACAACAGCAGAAGGTCAACAACAGGTCTTCAATGTAGCGAGAAATTCCCGCACCCGGAGGCGTCCTTCAGCTGGCCCCTAAACAAATATATACTAGTTCAGGGATAATGAACGCCATGCTAATTTCCAAATTGTACACAAGAAACTAAAATTGAAATAATACAAGACTAACAAAGGCCAGAGACTCCTTACTTGGGACAGGCGCAAAAATGCGGCGCGGTTAAACATGTTTATGAGATCTCAAAACTCCCCCTATACCTCTAGCCAATGTAGAAAAGTAAACGCATAACAATACGTACATTTAAAATTCAGTTCAAGAGAAATCCGAGTCTGATGTCAGAAGATGTAACCAAGGAAAATAAACAAAATGACAATAATACATAAATAACAACTAACAGACTACTAGCAGTTAACTGACATGCCAGCTCCAGACTTCAATTAAACTGATTGAAAGATTATGATTTCATCATATGAATATCAGGCACAATCCTTCCCGTTAGGGATTTAGTATCAATGTATTTTGCACTGACATTATTTTTTTTGTCGCACTTCAGTGTTTCTGTTGTTTCTTTGTATTCCTCTTATAGTTGATGTGTTTCCCTCGGTTTTAGTTTGTAACCTGGATTTGTTTTCTATCAATCGATTTTTGACTCTTGAACAGCGATTTACTATTGTTGCCTTTATTTGTAACTGCATCTCTTGTACTTTTTGTCTCGAGTTCAATGGAATAGATATTTTCAACATAATTAACAAACGTTTTTACTTATACAGTGAGAGGACATCACCACAATAGAGGAATGAAAAGTTTAAAGATAATCTGCTTCTTTTCACGACCCCGCGGCTAACGTAACACATATATTGTCGATCAAGAAATCAAGCATCTTGATAATGTAAATTTCAGATGGCCCGAGAACACAGTTATTTTGTAGTTTCGCATTTCTTTAGACAATGAATTCAAATTAAAAAAAAAAACGCACTTGCTCTAGCTCAAAATTTTTTTTACAGTGTAGTGTACTACTATTGGGACACATAATATCATCATTATAGAAACTTTAACCAGCTCTAACTCAAAATATTGACAATTCTGTGTTGAGAGGGTCAAAAATTCAGTTTGACAGCTTGAGACGTACTAATTTTCGAACTTTTTTTATCTGGAAAACTGTGTCTTTGGATCAAATGATTGTTTGTTCGAATTCAAGAGGCTTTTTTTTCATAACAAAATCAGTCAATCGTTCCGTCAAATAAAGCTAGATTAACTTAACCTGATAAATTGCATTTTTAAGAATAATAGACTCGTTTATGTAGAATATGTCTTCAAAATATCTGCACAGTGAAGGCTTTGTTCAACAACAGGCAACGTTAGTTTGAAACTCTGGAAAATATCTTCTCAACTTAGAAATGAATTGAAAACATCTAAAGCGATCTTGCATCTTTTAAGTGGTATTAGTTGGGTTTCAAATCGGTTTATAACAATGATTGCTATTTACAATAGTAAGGATATCAATTTAAGCGAAACAGTACTCTTGGAATAGCTATCTCCAAAACGAAAACGAATTATATCAAGCAAAGACTGTTGGCTTAATAATTTTCTTTGTATGTCTTGTAATGTATTTTATAAGTTTTATTACTGAAAACAAGAAATTAGAATAATTATTCATGTGTATCGACTCGACTTGACATAATTTTGGATAGGGAATTTGATGTTGATGACTTGATTCAGTTGAGCAGTTCTGTAAAGCATTTATATACAGTCCTAGTTTGACCATGGAAGTATTATATTAATGCTTCCATGGTTTTAATACTTCAATGGTTTTACGAAGGTTACTCTTTGTTTATTAAGGAATGACTGTAATATTTTTTCTGTCTATGAAGAAATAAGATAAAAAAATTGTTGCACACTGAATAACGCGCGTAGCGGGTTATTTAACAGTGTGTACCACATTTTTTATGTTATTTCGAATAGACAGAAAAAATATAACAGTCATGTCTTATAATTTAATTCTAAATTCCATTTCAAACCGTAGAAAACCATGAAAAAACGTTGATGACGTCACGGTCACATGACTAAATTATGTCTATAGGCTCATAACAAAATAACGTCAGCCAATCAGAAGACGCGTTACATCCAAAATTAAATTATTCATGAATGGAACTTATATTTCATATCCTTAATAAGAAATTATGATACGCTTTAATAAAAATATTTATCATACATTTAGTAGTAAATACAGTAGTTTGGAATATTTGATAAATAGCCTGCTGTTTAATCCACATTGCCCAACTTTGATATGCACCCTTTATCATACCCTTTATCACACCCTTTATCACACGCCTTCCCTTTATCGCACCCTTTATCACACTCCTACTATTTTATTTTCATTTTTACATAAACTTTCTTCAAAATGGGTCCTAAATTAACGGTTATTCGGGCGTGAGGCAATTTATTGAATGACGTCATTGTTTGGAATATGACGTCACAAACGTCGAGTTTTCATATTTCAGACACACGAAGTGCAACTATACAGAAGAACTCAATGAAATACCATACAAAAAAAAAATACAATAAAAAATGTATTTTCAAAACAACAGCACGCAAATTGTAAGGTACCCCAGGTGCTTCGGATGAGTAATTGAGCAGTTCTTTTAAAGCTTTTAAAACAATACAAAAGAAGAACTAAAGGTAACCCAGGTATCAGATCAGAAAGCAGTTCATAAATACTCTCCTGTTGAAATATATGATAAAGCGTATAAAACATGACAAAATCCGTATCACATGCCGTATCACTCTCGACCAATATCATCCCTCGGGCCTATAGGCCCTCTGGCTGACATCGGTATCTCGGGATGAGATGATACGTATTTTGCCATGTATTATTCTCTATGTAATTTTCGTATCAATGACGACAATAGTTTGCTGAAGGGATTAGTCTGTAATTATAAGAGGCTTATTACCTATCAAACAAGTCATTTCTGCAATAAATGTCGTGATACAAAATTTGTTTATTTTATTTTTTCGTATACATATATTTTGTTTTAATGCAATAATTCTTGTTCCAAATCGGTTTCTTAATTTGTAACATTTACCAAATTAGATTTCTTGAAAATGAATTATCGAATTCTTCATTAAACATTTAAAGTTTTTTTGTCAGATGAATGTGTTAAATATTTTTTGTCTGTTTTTTCTTTTTTTTTTAACAATGGCGTTGTCAGTTTATTTTTGACTTGAGTTTAAATGTCCCTCTTATAGTTTCACCTCTATTTAACATTGTAAGGTACTATATCATAGTACAAATATGTATTCTGCAACACTTTGATATGTACCTTTTAAGTTAGTTTCATTAAAAAAAATCACATATACTATTGAACAGCTGTATACTTCTGTTGCCTTTATTCATCCATTTGTAGTCAATTTTGAACATTTCTTTGCAGGTGGCATTGGCATATTGTTTTTCAGTGGACTCAACTGGTTTCGTTTGGTAATGATATCGACTGCAGCGCCGGAAAGTATTGCTTATGCTAATTCACTAGAAGCAGCCGTACAATCTTTCTCTGTCATTGGTTTTAATCTTGTTCATCATTACAGCCAGGTCAGCCCCAACATCAGTGGAACATCCCTAGATGAAATGTTTAATGCTATCAAATATGAAGGCAGAAGTAGGTACCAGTTTGTGTAAGTCAAGTCCCAAAATAAAAAAAAACAAAACACACAAATATAGCTTAAAATGTGGTCTACAAAAACCAAGTGTCACAAAACTATTTGTAATAATAAGGGTCATAATGGGGTTAAAATAAAAATTATAGAAGATATCGGACGGCAAAATTAGTCATGTATGATGCTTAGAAATAAAAAAAAAAAAATCGAACACCGAACGCACATCGCCGGTAATGTATTAATTTCAGTAGTACTGAAGGGATATTATTTAGACTTTACGTAGTATCATAAAACAAACAAACCAAACAAACAATAATTTATTAGAGTCTCACCTCTTTAAAACATTTGATATAAAACACAATATAATATTAACAATTTACAAAAGAGCCACTCTGAAAAGAGTTATGAGAGACTTTAAAAACACAAATCAAAATACATTCATATTACATCTAGACATATATCAATATATCTTGGCATAAAACACCATACTATTAAAAACAATTATACAAAAGAAAACAAACAACATTATATACACTTATTACGAGTATAAAATACACTTTCTCTTAAAAAGAACTTCATGGCAGATTTTGGCTGTAAAATAACAAACTCTATCGTCATGAAACATAAATAAAAACTTTTCTTCATTACTTAAATTACTAAAACTACTTTTCTATATTACATACACTGTTAAAAAATATCGTTCGCAAATCTGCATATTCTGGACATTCTAATAAAACATGTTTTTCATCTTATCATTTTTTCTACAATTAAAACAAAACCTTTCATTTACATCTATACCTTCATATCTGCAAGTTTCAATTTTAATCTGAGCAACACCTGCTCTAAATTTAGCATATGCACTTCTATTTTTACCAGGCATAGTAATACTTAAATATTTTTCTGTACAATAATTTGATTTAAATAACCTGTAAGTACGTAATTTACTGCTTTCATTAGCTAGTTAATTTAAATGCCAATTATTTTGGTACATAATAAATAGTTTGTTTTCAATATCTTTAATAACAGACTTGCTCAAAATACATTCAATATTACAATACTGATTTAGATCAAGTTCTTTAAACTTTGTATTCACTTTAGAGTTCCAATTTTTTACTTTATTAAAACTGATATTATTACTCCAAAGAAAAATTTTCTTATTAAGTCTACAATTAGACATCTTATTAAATCGTGACCATGTCCTAAATATGGAAGCCCATTGTTTAACAATACATGGTTTCCATCCCATATCTCCATAAAGTGCTAAGTTAGGGGTATATCTACCCACTCCCATAAAAAATCTCATAGCCTTATGTTTAACAGCGTTTATACATGAAAATTCTTTAGAACCCCAAATAGAGGCACCATAGTCAATCACTGACCATACAATTTAATTGAACAATTTTGTAAATACATCATATTGAAAACCACCATGAGCTTTACATTTTGCTATTAGTAACCCTAATGCCCTACTGGCAGATTTGGCAACTGCTTTTGCCATATCCTCATAACTCAAATGTTCGGTTAATAATAAACCTAAATATGTATAATTTGATACGTTATCAACACATTTTCCATTAAAAACAAAAGGAAAATTAGTACATGGCACAGAAGGTGTTCTAAAATGCATAATTTTTGATTTTTCTAGATTAACCTTTATCATGTTTCTATCACACCAACATTCTAAAGTATTCAAAATGATTTGTAATTCACTTTCACTTTCTGTTAAGAAAACTACATCGTCTGCATACAACATTATACACACTTTTTCTTCACCTATGCTAATACCAACATTTAACTTTTTGACCTCATCAATTAAATCATTAATGAAAAAAATAAACAATAATGGTGAAATTATACACCCTTGTTTCAAACCAATATTAACAGGGAACCAGTCAGATAAAATGCCGTTCAACTTAATACAAGACTGAACATTATTATACAAAGATTTTAATGCCTTTATCATTTTAGAACTAACACCAAGTAACTCTAATTTGTTAAATAATAATGCTCTATTTAAAGTATCGTATGCCTTTTTAAAGTCAATAAAAGCAGCATATGTAGACTGTTTACGTAGTTTTCTAGACTCTATTATACTAGTTATAGACAAAAGGTGATCAATGGTGTTACGATCTTTTCGGAAACCATTCTGCTCATCATGGATAATATCTGATGCATCAAACTTTTCTCGCAACCGACAGTCAAGAACACCACAGTACAACTTGTAAGTAGCTTGAGCTACAGTTATTCCACGATATGAAAGAGGATCTCTGGGGTCAGACGACGAACATTTCGGTACTGGTACAAATACACCTTTGGCCCATAGAACAGGGACCTTTCCCGTATTGTAACACACATTGAACATACGAACTAAAAATGATAAAGCAGTTTGGTTTTTCAACACTTCTACTGGTAACTCATCAAGACCGGGCGCCTTCCCATTTTTAGCCTTTTTTATTACATTAAATATTTCCTCACTTGTAATTTCACAATCCAATAAATAATCACATTTATCTTGATCTTCAGAGGCGACATTTTCAGTAGGCTGTATACAATTTTCTACATTTAACATAAAGAAAAATCATTTGTCCATTTATTCAAAACTGAAATTGGATCTGTTGATACCGAACCATCTTCTAATTTTATTTCCATCGGTATGTTACGTTGACTTTCTGCACCAATACCTATCTTACCAATTTTACGCCAAAATTCTTTCGGATTATCACATGAACTAGTCAAATCATCTCGCATTTTATACCAATAACGACGCTTTGCCTTCTGTAAATTTTTGTCAAATAATTTCCTATTTTGACAATATAAATGGCGCAACTGTTTTTTAGAATGACAACTTTTGGTTTTAAGATACAAAGTTTCCGATTTGCACACCTCGTTCCAAAGGTCTGTTAATTCTGTACTTCCACCAAGGTTTCTTGATTCTCCGATGCTTATTACTGGAACCGTTGCTAATATGAATGATCTTATTAGGGATTTTTTCCGACATTTCCGACTTGATACTATTAACAAAGCTTTCATATGTTTTGTCAATATCACACTGGTTAGCTTCAGACTCTTCTAATATACCTAGTATACGATCTATATCCGATATAAATGATTCACTATTTAACCAGTCATCGCGTATTTTCCCAAAGTCATATTTTGTTTTAAAGCTAGCAATGTTGGCTTTTGGTGCGGTGTTTTCATCAACAGGAAAGTTCATGTGCATTGACAACTAAGTAAAGAATAGTCTGGCATACACCGTGTCGGGTCTACAATACCGATAATATCCACATCTTCAATAAGCACAGAAACGCGCCTGACGTCAAACCTATCAAAAGATCTCAACATTTCGTATGGCACGATACAATAGTCAACAACACTTAATCCTCTTGTCGATACATAAGTATAGTCATTGTGACTATTATTCCTACCGTTCAACATACAACAGTTAATGTCCGCTAAAAATTCACAGAAAATGCTGCCGTATTTATTAGTTTTATAATCAACTACTTGTCTCTCTAGCAAGGTATCTATACCTTCAACAAAGTCATTTAAATCACCACATCTTGAATTAAAATCTCCACATAAATAAAACTGATTACCCTTTGGAATCGTATATATTTGTGACATTAGCGATTCTAAAAATTCATTTACATTCACGGCACGCATTGAATTTTCTGGTGGCAAATAAACTGGCTTTTAACTAGCTGTCAGTAACTGCGAGTACTCTCAAATCGTATTTTCTTGTTAATTCGACCTGTTGATACTGTTTATAATGCTTTTTTGTTATTTTTTATTTATATGGATCTTGTCTGTACACCAGCTTTGATTATTTGTAATATCTTCAATTTTTCACTTATTCTTACAACATTTGTATAAACTTCAAGATTATAAAAAAACCGGTTTTTTTTTCTAAAGTGAACATTGATTGGTTAAATATTTCTCAGTCATGTCCTGTGTTTGAATTTGTTTGTTAGCTTTTTGGTCATGAATGTTTGTCTCTAATATTTAATTAACTGTGCATTTGTATTCAGATATCGCAGATCAAATTTATTCGTTCATTGTTTAATCATACGTTTTTTGATTGAGTTAAGTCTGCCAATTGATATTTTATCGTATGTTTTTCTTTGTTGTGATGTTATGCTATTGTTTCAGAAAAAGGGGGAAGGTTTGGATCCATTAAAACGTTTAATCCCGCTGCAAATGTTTGCACCTGTCCTAAGTCAGGAATCTGATGTACAGTAGTTGTCGTTTGTTTATGTAATATATACATGTTTCTCGTTTCTCGTTTTCTTTATATAGATTAGACCGTTGGTTTTCCCGTTTGAATGGTTTTACACTAGTAATTTTGGGGCCCTTTATAGCTTGTTGTTCGGTGTGAGCCAAGGCTCCGTGTTGAAGGCCGTACTTTAACCTATAATGGTTTACTTTTTAAATTGTTATTTGTATGGAGAGTTGTCTCATTGGCACTCACACCACATCTTCCTATATCTATACACATGCATAGAAAATATTGTCCAAATTTAACTTATCCTCGAACTTTAGCCAACATATACCGTCTATTGAGTCTTCCATAATTAAAACGTTAAAAAGCTCCATCAGATCATTTCGAACCAAAAATCCTACTCCTCCAGAGCCAGCCTTTGCGCGTATATGAATGCCTATTCGGTTATGACCAAACCACGTATATCCATCAACACTATTTGTATTGTTCTTAACCAGATTTGTTTCTGCAATACCCAGAATATGCAGCTCTTCATTATTTAAACAAACACATAAAAGTTTAAATTTATCACTGTTTCTGTCACAATTCCATCCGTTCACATTCCAAAATCCGCATGTAACGTTTTGGAATTTTTTACCACGCCATCTTCCGCGTCCACCTCCTCTGATATTTCCACGATTGCTGTATCCTTGTCGTTGGCCGTTGTTTCCTTCATTTTGATGTACATTTCGTCCATTGACGGGTTCGTTCTGTTTGCCTTCACCGCTCTTACCACTTGCCACTGACGATTGGTTGTTATGATGTACCTTCACAATTCGGCCACCGTTCATAGTAAAAGCCTGATTTTCTTGTTTAAACGCTCTTATCAGAGTGCGGAAGTTTGCTTCATTTCTTCTCTCAGAGTATGACATATCATTCTCGATGTACACATCCTTGAATTTATGTACGTTCTTTAAATTACGTTTTGCTTTCATAAGCTCCCTTTTTTGGTCACTGTTGCTAACAGCTGCAACAATTACACCCGGCTTACTATTGTGACTTTTCTCTCTAGAGACACTTTCAATAAAAACACCCTTAAGATTTAAACCATCCCGCATTAATGAAATAACAGTTTTTTTCAAAATACTTGTATTTGACTCCTCTCTAGGGTCCTCTTGTAGATTACGGATTATCACATAACAGTTATTTTGTTTTTCTACATCTGAAAACAATTTGACTTGAGTACTAACTTTTGCCTCCAGCCCTTTTATCTGATCTTTAAAGTTGTTAAATTGATCATTAAAATCTTGTCTCACCTGGTCGATTTCTACTTTTACCTTTTCTTCAATGAGTTGTGTTAACTCTATTGACATATTTTTCTCTAATGAGTCTATGCGTTGAGTTAACGAAATACACATATTGTTCATACTATCTGTTAGTCCTAGCATCATATCTTTTAGCTCTTTCATTTCACTTTTAGCTTTTGGTTTAGGTTTTGGTTTGCTTTTCTCATCTTTACTCACATGTGTTTGATTTCTAGAACGTTTATTATCAGATATATCAGAGTTTCCAGAGGCTGGGCGTTTTCTTATGTTACTGTTATTACAAGAGTAATTTATACTGGTACTCACATTGCTCGATTCTATCTCATCATAGTGAATTTCCGCTGTTACCACTGTTTCATTTGTACACTGAGTACTTTCTCCTAACTCATGAGAATTACTATCATATGTTCTTATATCAAAAAAAAAAAAATATCATGAAACACTCAGGGTATAATCCAATGTTTTGTGGATTCATTTTATCGTATTGTTGTGTTTCTGTAAATTAGTTGATAACTGTAAAATACAATATTGTTTTATCCATTCTAATGAAACTGACAGAATACAACGTTAAAACATGTATTTAAAATATGTCATATGCCGTCTGCGCTTGCGCGTACGTCCCATAGCATCAATTGTCAATTGATGCCATGTAAGAAAGTGACGTTATCCAATCAAAATGAACGTTACAAACGTTGTTGCATTAGAATTGTTGTTTGTTTGTCTGTCTTTTTTATTTTTGGCCAAAATATTTTATTGTACAGGAAATTTTTGATCACTTCTCGTATCTTTCCCAATTATTTTTGTATTAGAATGACTAACCGACAATTGGGATGAACCTGTGCTAACTTATGCTAAATACAAACTGAGTAGGCTATTTGTGTGGTATTGTTTTATTCATCCATTCATGGATCACTATGTGTAGGACATAACCTCTTGAAATTCAAACAATTAAATGAACTATCATTTCAAAAGACCTTTTAACACACCGCCTAGCTTGCAGTTCCGACATAACTGTAAGATTCTTTAAATTCATTTCTTGAATGAATACTAGTTAATGTCTGTGTCATTTTGGTCTTTTGTGGATAGTTGTCTCATTGGCAATCATACCACATTTTCTTTTTTTTAGTACTAGTATTTATGCTTTACACTTTCTTTTGCATAGAAAGAAAGTAAAATAAAACGAACTGATGGGCTAGGTCAACCTAATAATTGTTTACTCCTTCGCCTGTCAGGACAGGAATTATCAGAACAGTATGCTTCAATTTATTTACAATTTACAGTTTGATGTATTGTAAGATGTATATTTACGTATTGTTAAACATCCCTCAACCTTAAGTTGACCCTTAGCAGTCCTGGATACACTTTTGAATAGTTTGTCGCAGAATTTTCTTCTTTGCATTCACCTTGATTGCCATTATTTCAAATTCCTGAATATCATGCACCACCGACGTTAGATTCCTATTCATTACTTTTTAAGAACTGACACAAATTTTGGCGGAATTTCCTAATTTGTATCCATAGTTATCTAGTATGGAACATATAGCATCTAGATTATCTACGGTGCATGTTAATTTGCTGTTCATTTAATTACAGTCATTATTTTGGTGGTATCTGATTCGGAGCTGAGAAAGTATATGATCCACGCCGAAAGACTTGGAATGTCTAATGGAGATTATCAATTTTTCTATGTGAAAACTACTTTGCCATCACCAGCTGATATGAAAAATCTACAAAGTACTGATTTTTGGAAGAAAGGGGATGCTGATGACGAGGCTGCAAGAAAGGGATTTGAAAATCTGTTGTATGTAGGTACATATTATAGAACAGTAAACTAATATCTTCATGGTTAAAACTATTTCCCGCAAAATTATGAAATCAGGTTTAGACATTGGTTCTTTCAGTCAAATATATTTAAGTGTATTTTGATAGTTTCCTGACAAAGTTAAATTCCGTTTCAAGATCGATATGTCTAATTGGATAATTTGACAACAATTTTAAAGGGGCACTAGCTGTCAAATTCATGGTCACTGATTTGACTCAAATTCTCATATTTGATTTATAACAATGTAAAACATTTATCCAAACTATCAAAAGTCTAAAATAAACAGAGTACAGAGCATAGGGTAGATAATATATAGGTTCGTTTCGTGTGTATTTTAGTCCAGACGCCATCTAATTACCTATCGATTTGACCTCAGATGACCATATAAGCGATGTAAACATAAATAAAGATATGAATAGATTAAACCAACACGTGCAATTGGATTTTTATAGGTCTGTTTGATTTTATTTTATAGATTAAACATAGATGTTTCACATTGTTTTTAATCGTATAAGAATGATTTTATGTGCATCGAAATAGTAATCAAATGATTCATTGTAGTTTCACTTTCATTGTTGACATTCTTTTTCTTTAAAAAACCAGTACACGTACAATGCATGCGTTGTCAATCTCTAGCTAGGGGTAAAATTGAAGTTCACATGAATACGGATTTAAAGAGGTCGACCCATTCACTTGCAAGTGGATTACTAATTATCCATGTTTCTTAGCGTAATTTGACAAAATTGAACCTTTTTGGCTGCAAAAAGCGAATTGTTATTTCACTATTTCACTTTCATTATTGATTGAACAGAAAAAAATCAAACTTTAGATTTTTTATATATCTCGTAGCTAGTGCCCCTTTAATTCATTGTTTGATCAACTAAAATCAAATATGAAACAATCAGCAACAAATAAAAAAGTATAAAAAATACAGGAACTTCGAAGACAGAATGAACAGAAGTTAGTATTATCTTTATATTTCACGTTTTGTTTTAAAGATGCCATCCTCTCACTAAATTATTCAAAGCTGAAAACATCTTGCCCATTATAAAAAGGTACAGTTAAGTATTCCTCATATCTTGACATACGTCTACAAATAGACCATAAAGGTCGGTTAAAAACAAAATTTTCGACAAATATGCCAAATTTTGCGTCCCCATCGTTAACTTTCCATTTCAATGTAGTCACATTACAGCGTCGCCTGCATATATGGTAAAAATCACAAGGTGGATACAATATTCCAGAGCTTACAATAAATATTTCATTGATACAACATTGATGCTTTCAGGGAATATATTAAAACAATGGTTCCAAGTAAGAAATCTGATGTCATCCTTTCGAAAATAGTTTATGGAATAACGACGACAGTAATGTTTCAATTGAAGTTACTAAAAATGTGACTCAACCGAATTAGAAATATTATTAAGTACTTACACGAGCAATTCTAAGGTTGCTACATGTGAAACATGATTTGCTTACCTCTCCGGAGCATCCTCGATTTTTGATGGCTTTGTGTTTCTCCGTCTTTATTTTTCTATTTTGTAATGTGTGTACAGTCACTGTTTTTTTGTCATTTTATTGCATTGGTGCTGTTAATTTGTCATCGACTAATGAGTTTGAATATTTTTAACTATCTCTCGCCTTTTTTTTGCAATTCATTTAGCCAAAATCAGATTTTGAGTGAATTCAACTATAAATCCAGTTTGTCGTTACGTCTTTGTCACTTGAATCATTTGTGTGCTCTCTCAACTTTACCGTCATGCGTATTTGCAATTTTATATTTCCAAATTGTATTTCAGGGTATCAGCATATTTTAATTTTCATTAGCATTTGGTAGTTTATAGGGACTACGATGCAAAAGTAGGAATTTTAATTGCAGTCTGGAGCTGGCATGTCAGTTAACTGCTAGTAGTCTGCTGTTATTTATGTATTATTGTCATTTTGTTTTTTTTCTTTGGTTACATCTTCTGACATCAGACTCGGACTTCTCTTGAACTGAATTTTAATGTGCGTATTGTTATGCGTTTACTTTTCTGCATTGGCTAGAGATATAGGGGGAGGGTTGAGATCTCACAAACATGTTTAACCCAGCCGCATTTTTGCGCCTGTTCCAAGTCAGGAGCCTCTGGCCTTTGTTAGTCTTGTATTATTTTAACTTTTAGTTTCTTTTGTACAATTTGGAGTTTAGTATGGCGTTCATTAGCACTGAACTAGTATATATTTGTTTAGGGGCCAGCTGAAGGACGCCTCCGGGTGCGGGAATTTCTCGTTGCATTGAAGACCTGTTGGTGACCTTCTGCTGTTGTCTGCTCTATGGTCGGGTTGTTGTCTCTTTGGCACATTCCCCATTTCCATTCTCAATTGTATTGCTTGTTAAGAAAAATAGATATAACAGCAACATTGCATTGTAAAGAGCAACCTACAAAAATGATTTATTTATGTCATAAAGAAGTAAGATTATTTTCAAAGAACCTTGCTTTTGGTACTTTTGAACAAATTGATTTTACTTGTTTATTTTGGCAAATATATTGTGACAAATAAGAATTCGCAATCGTCTACTGGATTTGAAACACAATTTGTTTGGTAAAAAATGAAATATTACAGCTTTATGGATTTAGCTGTCTCACTGTAAAAAAAGTAGATGTGGTATGGTTGCCAATGAGACAACTCTCGACAAGAGATCAAATGACATTTAAATAAAAAACTATAAGTCACAATACGACCTTTAACAAAAAGCAAAATCCATACCGCATAGTAATTCAAAACGGAATACATTTTGAAAGTATCATTAGTCAATATATTAATCTTTGAAACGTGCCAAAATAGGAAGAGTTCAGTTCAAGATGGTTTGTTTGATACCACTAGTTGTCATAAATGAATGTTTTAGATCATATTGGGTGAAACAAAAACAGATCAGAATTGGCAAGTGAAGGCTATGTCTGCTGCACAGACGTTGTTCGGTAATGACAGCACTATGCCGAAAGCAATGCAGGTAAAAATATTGAAATGTATTTAACATAAACATAAATTGAAATCCACCAAGTTGTTGTAAAACTCAGTAAAAAACAGCATTGAAATTTAGCATATTGAAGAATTTTAAAAGAACTATACTTATTTTGACAATATTTATCAATAGAATTATACCCGCCAATATGCCAATATTCATCTTCATGTGTGGACACAACAATTTGTCCGCATTTTTTCGAATTCTGCATTTTGTTTGCTTTCTATTAATTAGGGACCAAATCAATCCTGACTCTAGGTGCGTGATTTTCTCGCTACGTTGAAGAGTGAAGACCCATTGGTAGCCTTAATATATTGTGTTCTCGTTTGTTTTGTTGCTGAATTTTTGACAATTTCCCCTTTTCCATTCTCAAGTCTTTGTAGAAATGATTATTTAAAAAGATTTTCAGCCTTTTTAGTTATAAAAAACTGAATAGTACCCATAGTATAATGTTTGTAAACAATTAAATCAAGATACAGATACTGAAATAAGACGAGATCATTCACGATTTAGTTAGATCTTCTGAGATTGAATTTTTCAAAGTTAATAACTTTTACTTTTACATAACTTCTTCATGAGAAACATCGTAGGCACCCAATTCAAACATTCAAAAAGATTGATAAATTACAAAATTTGAGGGAAGTAAAAACTCTTCAAGTTAAAAGCTCCTATCTGTCCCATCGTCAGGAATATGACATTTATTGAGCCTTTGCCATTTAACTAGGAATTTATGATTTTAATTTTCGTCGGAGTACAGTATTTTTGTGATTTTCTTTTTTATATTTACAAATTCATATAATTTATATGAGTTGAAATTTCTATGTTTCTATTGCAGCCTGATTCATATTCGATCTATTTACATGATTGTGTGATGCTGTATGGTTTAGCTCTAAATATGACTGGCGGTAATGCCACTGCTGTTAATGGAACTAGTATAAGGAATGCCGCAGTCGATGTTTCGTTTCAAGGTATTGTTTTCAACCGCATAGGCTGAGTATATTCTTTTATCTAGAAGGTAATGTGATGACTGAAGCAGGAATAGAAAAAAAGTTACGTGTTGTCTGTGAAGATTAGATCATGTCATTGAATGCTTTGATGATAACTCAAACACGATAAAGGTCAGAATCTTACGTTTTTTAATGACAATTTAAATATACGTCAAACAAAACTGATAACACCAAAAACGTCAGCAATATATCTCAATATATATTTTCATACATACTTTTTCGTTTACTTATATAGGTTTATCAGGCGAGATCATCCTCACTCAGTTTGCTGACCGTTTCCCATATTTATCTATCTACGATTTAAACGTAACTGGAATGTTTTCACTGGTTGCATATCTGTACTACACAAAAATTAACGGAACCATTGAAACGGTAAGTGCGATTCATTGTCAACATAATTGGTGTTATACGACTGGCATTCAAATGAGAGTTTCATCTAACGGAACAAGGTAGAATCCACCATTTTCTAAATTTGAAAATACCTGTACCAAGCTTAAGTTTAATAGGAACATATGACAAGTGTTATCCATTCGTTTGATGTGTTAAGGCGTTTGATTTTGCTATTTGATTAAGGTCTTTCCGTTTTAAATCTTTCTCGGAGTTCGGTATTTTTGCCGATTTCGTTGTGTTAAAAATTGCATTCTATAAACCCTACAGAACCTTTATTCTTATGCTGAGTCCTAACAAAAATAATAATAGCAATAGAGCTCGGAAAAGTATTCGGTAGCTAACCAGAAAAAATGTAAATTAAAAGTTGCAAATATTGAGTTTGAGAATTAAAAGATTTAAACACATTTTTTTCGAGCTGTTATTTCAGAAAAAGTATATGCGAGCTACAGATTTATTAGAATTTTTTTAGATTTTATAACAAGGGATAAAATAGAACAGCTCCACACAAGACATACCCTCCCTTGCTTCAGATTTTCAATTATCAAAAATCACGGCTCATGCCATGCGTAAATTTCAAACAAATCTATGGCTGCTTACACTAAAACCGCTGCAGCCATGCTTTTCAATCAAAAGAGGGAATTACACACCCTTACCTGCAAGATGTAATATCCAATCCTCTCGCGCCTTGCCCCAATTCAAATATATTCCCGCTGGTCATATAATAACTACAGACCTTTAAAAGCAAATAAATTAATGTCATGGCCAAAATGAGGAAAGCTTCACTCGATTGAGAAAATGAAATTAACAATGCAAGATAGATGTCTCATTGACATGTATACAACCTCTTTTATGTTGTTCCTATGTTACATATATAACGTAACTGTCATTGATTTGTTAAGGAAATTGGTGTTGCGAGTATCAATGTCATATATTTAAAACTGTATTCATGTAAACACTATCTTTTATTCTTAAAAAAATGACTTAAAGGGAAATTCCGCGATTTTTTACTTATCATCTAATTATGTTCATCTTAACATAAAAAACACATTTGCAAAGTTTTAAATTTATATTCCTTCTAATAACAGAGAAAATCATGTATTTGTAACTTTTTTGGTTGAATTCTCGAGTGGGTCGTGACGTATTAGCCCGATTTATTGAATTCTGGGAAAAAATAAAATCTGTTTAACTCTTATATCTTATCGACAATATACGTAATTAAAAGCGCACAGCTGACGAATGGTCGTAGTCATTAACCACAATATAAGAATGAACGAAAATGAATATGCATATACCGTTTTGTATTGATGAATTAAACTCCTATTAAATTATCTCTAGTAAATGTTTTCGAATAAATTTCATTAATTATTGTTGAGATTTTTTTCATAAAATATTTATTGAACATTTTTACTGATATTAAACTGAAAATATTTCAGTTCTATTTACCGTTATTGTTTTGATAATCATTTCAATGCAACTAAAGTGTGAGCAGAGTGTGTATATTATTTTGTAAAGGTCACTGTATATTTCTCGGCTTGAGGTCAATTTGTTTACCTTGTAGCTATTTAGCCGCAGGTGTGAGTTCAAGCGAACACAGGTATAAATGTTGTTATTTGGAAAGGATAAACAGAAAGGATTAGATTTATAGTATGCTGTCACGATTTTAATACACTAAGATTTAATACACGATGAGAATAAAGATACAATAATTAAATTGTGTAAATTAATTGAAAATAAAATTCAGATTCGTAATTCCGAAAGTGTATAAAAATAAAATGAAACAATTGTTGATTACTTTCTTAGCGGCAATTGGCGTAAATAAAGTAAAAAATAGTAGTTTTAATTTTTAATAAAAACTGAATGCAATATTACCCAATTTGATATACCATTGCAAATCTGTTTGATATCATTGACTTTACCGGATTTTTTTTTAACTTGTATTCAAATCTGGCTGTGTTTAAATGCTAATAAAACTAAAGCAATTTTAAAGTTTTTAATTGAAAAAAAAAATACAACATACAAAATGCATGATTTTTTTTTCTTTTTAACATTTTATTCTTACATAATTAAATTCATTTGACAATCATTTACACGAACTTTTTATGAAAAGAATACCAATTATCTCAACTAAGGCATTATTTTTTTTGAGGATTTTTTTTTTTTAATTCTATGATAATATTTGTGCAATGTTGAACATGATAGCCGTCATTAATCCAAATAAGTAATACAGTAGTTGTAATAAAACTTACTAGAACACACCCGCGAAATCGCGGGCACATACAGCTTGTGAACTGTTGTAGGATGATTTTTTGTAAAAGGGTATTATGTATGGAGAATTTTATAAAAGGTATCAAAAGCCCTCTCCCTTTTTCGAAAGTCCGATATTTGTTTCCTTTCTGTTAAATTCAGTTATTTTCGTGTTTCTGGCCTCAGACCACAATTATTCGTCTCTTTTGCTACAATGCTTCTTTTGGTAAAATACAAATCAAATTAAAAATTTGCACCGTTTCAAACATCAAATAAATGTAACTGCTTATATATAGTCCATTATAAGTCTAATAAAATATGCTTCAAGGACAATCCATCAGTGCGTTTTCTTTTGAGAGTCTTACTAACATGCCAATGGTAGGATATCAATCTTGTATAAATGACTAAGACCGACTAAGGCTAATTTGAGGGGTGGTCGGAGGGGTCCTGATCCCGAAATTCCGAGATGCAGAATTTGAAAAAATTCATATCCCGAAATCCCGAAATCGAAAAATATATTCCCGGATCCCGTAAGGATCAATCCCCAAATCCCGAGCTTCAAAACACCCGATCCCGACGCCCCGAAAAAGGCACTCCCTTCTCTAATCTCTATACGGCTTACTTTCATTTTTGCCAAATCACTATTTTCACTTTCAACAATAAATTGTTATGCCCCATCTAGTCTGTGCATCCGTGCGTTCGTTCGTTCGGTCGTCCGTATGTCCCGCTTCATGTTAAAGGTTTTTGTTCAAGGTAGTTAAAGATGAAGTTAAGCATGTTTTACTTATTTTAATATATATGCACTTGGTATGACCCCTTAAATAGTAAACATTTCAAAGAAAACTGTAGAGAATCGATCTTGAAACGCGAAAATTAATTGTCCTCTCTTAGGAGGTATAATAGTTTTTTGCTATCTAAACACCATGATATGGAGAACGCTCTGAATGGTACTATTTTCACTTTCAACAATAAATTGTTATGCCCCATCTAGTCTGTGCATCCGTGCGTTCGTTCGTTCGGTCGTCCGTCTGTCCCGCTTCAGGTTAAAGTTTGTGTTCAAGGTAGTTAAAGATGAAGTTAAGCATGTTTTACTTATTTTAATATATATGCAAGTGGTATGACCCCTTTTAAAATAGTAAACATTTCAACGAAAACAGTAGAGAATCGATCTTGAAACGCGAAAATTATTTAATTGTCCTCTCTTAGGAGGTATAATAGTTTTTAGCTATCTAAACACCATGATATGGAGAACGCTCTGAATGGTTTATTTATTTTTTATTTTTGTTATCTATCATACTGATTGGTTTTTTAAAAATGTGTCACATGTTTTACTTATTTTAATATATATGCAACTGGTACATGTATGACCCCTTAAATAGTAAACAACCGAAAGAAAACCGTAGACAGAATACAGAGAGTCTCTATATATTAAAGTAGTATAATCGTAGTTTACATGTAGATAAAAATAATTGTCCTCTATAAGAAGGTATAATAGTTGTGGTTCTTGCGATCTAAACACCATGATATGGAGAACGATTTGATTGGCTTATTTATTTTTCATTTTTTGTTATCTATCATACGATTGGTTGTGTTTGTGCATGTTTTAAACCGGAAGTCTTATCTATGACTAAAAGTCAGTCTGATGACGGAATCATATCCGGACTCCTTTTTTGTCGTTTTTCTCCCAAAATAGCTCAATCTGAATAATCATAAGAATGGATGACAAATGCGACTATGCATGTTACCTATAGGACACAGAGGCTTGATGATTGATTTATTGTGGAAGGAAGAGAAGCGACACCCAAAATGAGGTCTTCTCGTTTAATAGTATAGATATCTTAGTCATGCATAACTGATATTGACGAATTTAGAATAGTTCGTCCATACATCGTTGTTCTTGAAACAATCATTATTAGTATACATACATGTAAGTTTCCTGACGTATAAGCGCCTTTGAGGATGAGCTCCAGAGAAAGCAGACTAGTAGCGTTTCGTTCGTTTGTTTGTTGGGAAAGGAGAGGAAATGCAACCACTTGTACAGATAAACGACAGAATTACCATAAAAGCATTTATAGTCAATACAATCAGAAAGAGTTCCCATCGTTGGACAGGGAATATGAAGGCTTCCAAAAATGAACAAGTGACATGTCTAACTCTGAACAGTTAGAAAACGGACCATCGACATCGACCGCTTGTTCTTGATATTTGAAACTGCATGCATATATACGTATACGTGTATGATAGTGAATCACTGATGAGTTCTTGCGACTGACAAAAACTAAATTCCTTCATGATTATATCTTGCCACACTTTTATATTGGATTGTAAGGTGATTACTCAAAATCGTAATTTGAAAATCTTGTTTGTGAGATGTAGATTCATTTCAATACAGAAATTTCGTCTATATATTAAGTTCCACAAGTGTATAACACGGAGAAGCTCTGAGGGTCCATTACTCCCATTTTGTTTGGGTGTGAACCATCGATGTTTACAGCAATATCAAAGAATAAGATGATGATGGTAGAAAGAACTATGGGCGTTCCGTGGCAAATATTACATGCATATCGGACCATGAGTTGTCAATCTGTATCAAAAGATTTCCAATACAACCATATTATTGAGAAGCAAGGTTTACATGCTATACTCTCGTACTAGTAGTACAGGGTTCTTGTGGCGTTCACCTTAGACACACATCTTTTTAACGATGTTTAAAAAAACGACAGAAACAATTTAATGTCATATTTCCATATTTTTTTTAAATATAACTGAAAGTCTTTTATCTGACAAGAATACCCCTATTTAGCGGACAAGTAATTTATTCTTTTTTCTGTTATTGAATACCAAGAAAGAAAATAAATCCCGAAATTAATTTGAAACTTTGATACTCAAAAGTTTCCCAGCAAAATATTCACATCCCTTGGGGATAATAAGGGTTCGTCCAGTGGCATATATAACAATTGTGATGACGAATTCCTTCCTTTGTTCGAGAACAATCTTATTGAAATATAAATCTGTGATTTTACTATTTCCCGTGACAACATCAATGAACCAAAGCAAAAGTTATACATCGACCTGTATTTAAATCAAATTGGTTCTCTTCTTCTTCTGGTATACAATAGTCTATCGACATTCAATGATTACATACTGTTGGCATACGTGGACTAGTCTATTTACAAAACTTTTACCCCAATTTATTCAAAATATATGTTTTTTTTCTTATGTTTAATGTATACATGTATATATTTTAAATTGCGCTTTAGTTCCATAACTTTCTACCCAGTCGTATAAACGAATCGTCGGCAAATGCGTACATTTTTTTAAATCAATATTTCTGGTATGTTCCAATCTGTCCTTCACCATTGACAATGAGTATATATTACATTTCCCCAAATTCACCCTTGGAAAAAATCTTTAAATAGATTTTAATTTCATCAAATCTTATTTTTTGGGTATTATTTATATTTTTATGAATAATATTCTTTACAGTACACCAGAAATGTTATTTATAAACAAGCGTGTGAGTTTAGTAATGACAAGTAAGACAGAGTTGTATATTATACATCTGATAGTTCAAAATGGAAAGTTATAAGTTATCAGCCGTGTACACTGATCAATACATGCAGAAGTGAAACGATGCATGAACTTGCAAGCCCGACAGGAAATCGCTTGAATACCTGGACGTGTCACCTCACACCCCTCACAATACCTTTGAAAGTAATACCTTTAGCCATGCTGGTGATCAGATGAGGGAAGATTAAAAGTTATTTGAAAAAAGTTTATTACATTAAAGAATTATGAACAAATTAGATTTTCGAAAACAATTTTCACGGAACACTTATTTATGATTTCAACTTTGACTTTTTACCGAATTCCAATATCAACAGTTTAAAAACAACAGACCATGGTTATTTAAAAAAAAATAAGAATATTTTCCGTATCAAGTTAGTAAGTCGGATAAAACAACCGTACGATTGACAAGATATCGACACGCAATTACGACTACATCGGTTACTGTAGTTTTGTTCCTTTTGGGTTTATAGACATATCGATTTTATTAACTGGGAAAGAATACAAAATGGCTGAAAGCTGAGAAATGATACTCTAAATTTAAAATCGATGGTGATCGCTTATCTAGCGGAATAAAACTTTAATATCTATGAATTTGAGCATTTTTATACCGAATGAACATAATATCAATTTTTGATTTTTTTGCGGAGTTTCCCTTTAACTTATTTAATTCAAGAGGTAGAAAATAACAATGAAAATCACACGTATGACTGACAATACGTCCTATGATGTAATAAAAATATTTGATGAATATATAAATCCATATACCCTTTTTCTTATCTTGTAATAGGTCTGATCTCTGAATCATAATTCACTGCAATCCTTTTGGTGAAGCCTATGAAATTTGTTTTTGAATATTGAATATTGAACTATTGAACATATAGAACGTTGTGATAGAGGCATAGAGAATTCGATATTCAAGAAAAATGAAACCTCTTAATTTGATATTAAACGTATAGAAAATGAAATAAGAAATATTAAAAAAGAGCACAGAATATTTCAATATTTAAAATTTATCTCCATTCAGTGAGCAAATGTTTAATAGTAGTGGTTTATTGCGATAAGACACGTTTTGAAACCTGTGTAGTTTTAGAAATAAATCTATATTTTCAGGTAACAGATGTTGATGACATACGATGGGGAAATGGTTTAACCAGTAGAACATATACACCACCTGACACTCCTCCTTGTGGTTTCTACAATGAGTTATGTCCAACTGATAACAGTTAGTATTCGTATATGCATCGTGTGTCATTTCATTTTTCCTTGCATTTTGTTTCTGTTTTCAATCTTTTTGATTAACATCTTTACAACCTAACCAAATTGCAGAATCACATGAACATGACGGTTAACAAGACATGCAAGTAGCCAAAACGTAACAAATGACTCATACAATATTCAGTAAAATAAAAGCTAACGTTTGGCTGGATAAACATTTTTTTTTATTCAATGACTTTAAATATATAATTTTTAAAACGCGTTTACCATAAGTCTTTTGTTAAACTGATCTATAACGTCTCATAACAGGTATAATTCTGATTTTCGTAAGAGTGAACATGGAAGTCACAAACACACTGACTAGATGGAAACTGCCTTTACAGCGCTCCCGTGCTTTGATTTACTGAAACGATCGCACTACTAGTATTACTTAACCAATTGTAAATGATATGTTTAATAAAAATGCCATATCTCTGTATATTTATTTATAACTGGTTGTGAAAACAAACAACGCATAAATAAAAGTCCAGGTGTGACTTTGCATTTAAAAAACCTTAAATTAAGCTGAGGTTTTTTCTTGTGTACTATTATTTGTCTGTTTGTCTTTTTTTTTTTACCCATGGCGTTGTCAGTTTAGTCGATCTACGAGTTTGACTGTCCTTTTGGTATTTTTTGCCCCTCTTTTATTCAAGACAGATGAAATAAAATTTATCAATTATTGATTAACATGTATGGGTGACAATTAAAGCTTTAACATATGGAAAATTAAAAATATATATTTTTTTTATAATGCACTATTTTAAAATCAAATGGAGAAATTGTAAATTTCGCAGAAAATGTTAAAAGAAATGAAAAAAGAGGAAAAAAACGAAATATTCAAGATTAAATTGAGTCAGAACTATCCTGATTTGCTATAGTAGAATAAACACAGAATGTTGGTAAGAATACAATTTACAATTGAAATTAAAATCCAAGGTGATCAATAATGAAGTATAAAATATGCAAACAGTTCCAATGAACTACCAACCGATCAATATTGTCACCGACAGGTAAAATATTGATACATTATGGAGTAGAATCATGTCAAAGACTTGACAGGTAACTTTCATCATATTCTAAGATTTTTGCTAAAACGGGATTTTGCGTCGTTCTTTAATTTTTTGCATGCTTGAAATATAATTTGAAGCAGATTAAACTTTAAGAATTGTCTCGTATTAATTAAGGGGCAATGCATTGGTTTATGTTTCTAAATGTCTATATTTTAAAAAGCGTACACACTCAAATTGATTTCTTGATCCAATATTATTAGATAAAAATAAAAATATGTCTAGCTTATTTACATTTATACGAGCCTTTATGTTGCATTTTAGAACTAACTAGTTATGCAATCCCAGGTAAAGTATATTTGAAATATGATCATACAATATTTGCACAATATATATCAAACTAAAATAAAAATTTATAAAAAAGTGGTATAATTTTCATCGTTTGTAGCTATACTTTATGGTATTGACATAAAAAATCTCCATCCAAAATTCCTCCAAAATTATATATAAAAATAATGTACTTGTCTTTTTTAGCCTCACAAACTGCCTTATATGCTGGACTTGGTTGTGGAATGCTAGCCGCCATGTTGATAGTATTTTTACTATATCGGTAATTTATAATTTTTATTGAACAAAAGTTATTGGAAAACAATCAAATTAACATACAAATATCCATAAATGAACGAATGACATTGTCATGCTTTCTGGTTTTATTTATGTATTTTTTTAAACAAATTTATACTCTGCAATACATACACACTAATCTATTAACACAATATCTGTAATAAAATTTAATTTTAGATATTTTCGCTTTGTTCAATGTTTTATTTATGAATTTTGTTATTGAAAATGTTTCAAATTTAAATTTAAAAAATGGCAAAATAATGAATTTCTCATCTATCAGTAATAAAAAAAAATCACTAATATCATTCATAAAATCAGACGACTCAAAGTTGTATGAACATATAAAACATAATGCTACAGTTATTACAGTGAAAGAATCATCTTTTTCCTGACGAAAATTCAGGAATTGCACCTGTATACTTTCTTGCTCAACAACTATATTATTTAAATAAGTTTATTACATAAAAGAATTATGAACAAATTAGATTTTCGAATACAATTTTCACGGAACACTTATTTATGATCATTTATGACGTTGAACTATGACTTTTTCACCAATTCCCATATACACAGTTTAAAACGACAGACCCTTGGTTACTTAAAAAAAAACATTTTCCGTATCAAGATAGTTAGTCGGATAAAACAACCGTACGATTGACACGATATCGACACGCAATTACGACTACATTAGGCTACTGTGGTTTTGGTCCTTTGTGGTTCATAGACATATCGTGGTTAAAAACGGAGAGGGTGATCAAAATGGCGACACGCAGAGATTGATACTCTAAATTTAAAATCGTTGGTAATCTCTTGTCTAGCAGAATAAAACTTTAATGTCTATGAATTTGAGCATTTTTATACAGAATGGACATAATATCAACTTTTGAGTTTTTTGCGGAGTTTCCCTTTAATTAGACTGATGCAGTTCGCGTATGAATATGAAAACACCCACATGTTTAGTTGTTCTTCCGTTAAATATGTCCTAAATAAAACCTCCCAAAAAAAAAAAAAAAAATAAATAAAAGTTGCATAAATAAGTAAAAGCATAATTAGTTCATTTATAAAGAAATCATTACAAAGCATATATCGTTTATTTTTGGTAGGATTTGGAAGAAAGAGCAAGACTTGAATGATTCAACATGGAAAGTAAAGTACCAAGATTTGGATTTCAGGGTCGCGAAAAATTCCAAATCATTTATGGTAAAGTAGATATTATGAAAAGTTAAACAGGCATTAAGTGTAAAACCGCACAGTAAAACTTATATCGTTTCGATCTGATGAGTCAAATAAAGCTTTTTCAACTATTTTTTCACAGTTTATTCTTATGTTGTGCTGTTACTCCGTTGTCCCAGATAGGGGGAAGATTGAGACATCTAAACAACATATTTAACCCGGCCACATTCTAAATGTGCCTGTTCCAAGTCGGGGAACTGTAGTTCAGTGGTTGTCGTTGGTTCATGTCTGTCATATTTATGTTTCGTAAATTGTTGGTTATGAATTAGACCGTTAGCTTTCTCAGTTGAATTGTTTCATATTTTTCATGTCTGGGCCTTTCCATAGCCAAATAGTTTTTTCTCATTGTTGAAGGCCGTACGGTTGTCTTTAATTGCTCACATCCACTTTATTTGAACTTTGGTGGATAGTTTGTTTAATTGGTAAGCATACCACATCTATACATATTGAAATTCTTAGATGAACTTTGAAGTTTGTTGGTCACCACCGATATATGACACTTCCGATAGTAAGCACGCACTGATAATAACAATTCTAGGTCGTGAATATACGATCGCATTACACCTAAAAGTTAGATCCAAGTGAGATATTAGTATGAAAAAGCACAATAAAAACGTTAATATTCGTGTATTCTTCTAAGCAAATAGACAATACATTGGTTCGAGAAGAGGCTGTCAAATGCAAATATTTGAATAACGAAATAAAATTTATCTTATCATCAGTTTAAATTTTTGGATTGCTCTAGATTCTATATTTGTAATCAAGTGAAGGTCAGGTTAAGAACCAAGGTCAGGTAAGGAGAACAGAAAATCAGATAACATACAAATGTTGAACTGTACAAATGCAAACTTTAGTATATAAAGACCCCCAAAAGTTTGGGTTAATCCTATTAAAAGTACTCAAAACTTATAATTGAGTATTTTAAAAATTCTAGCGCTCACACATCTTTTAGTTATTAGATTTTCTCATTTTTTAAAAGGCATTATCCACTGCATTTACACAGAGTGATGGTTGCTTAACAGACGGAACAGCTTCTTATACTGAAAAATATGGAGTGACTGATAATACAAGAAAATCAGTCATAGATGGTGGCGATGTTATAAAGTCTAACACTCATCTAGCAAAGTTGAAAGGACAAATTGTTTATTTAAAAAGATTAAAGAAACAGAAAGTTAAAGTTGATCGAAAGCTTCTTAAAGAAATGAAAACAGTGAGAAAATATTTAAATGAACAATTTAACTACGTACTTATATCAATGATTTTGTTAAATAACTAACAAGGCAAAATATATTGAGGTGGCAATAATTCCTTTATCCTTGTTATAATAAGTACTTTCAAAAGTTAAAAATTTGCTTTCAAAATAACTAACAGGTACCAATTAAAATATTTTTCAAAAGTTAACATTTTGGTAGGAAGAGAAATAACAAACAATTTAATTTGTTAAATATCAGTAAAGTTCAGTTTATTATTATGATTTAGTTACCATAACATCTCCTGCAATGTACCTCTTTGTTTTTGGCGTTAATGCGCATTTATGGGATCAAACATTGTAATTTGAGATGAAAAGTTGGAGGTCTATTTTGCCCTCTCTATGTTACAACTCTTTCAGACGTATTCTTAAACACAGATCCTCTATTGCCTGATTAGAGTAACTATAAAATGTAACACATTTCATATATTTTTAGTTACTTGGATTTAAACATACATATAATATTAAATCTCTTTTCGGAATGAGTACGCATATAACACATGTGTTTTTCAGTTACTTGGTATTAAACATACAAATGTTGCATCTTTAATTGGAATGTGTACAGAACCAGGCAACGTTTCGGTTATATGGGAACATTGTGCAAAAGGCCGGTTATGCGTAAGTTAAACAATTTATTCAAATCAAAACACACATGGCTTTCTTATATAATCGCATTGAATAAGTTTACTTAAACAATTATCGATCCCTTTTCATTTTAATGATGAATAAAACATTTCTGCAAGTAAAAGATCAACAAATCTATACCACAGTTATAAATAACGTTTGTTCAATAGCTTATCACAGATAATAAGATTAAAATATTGACCGGCTATGTTCGATTTAACAAACTTTTAGACATCGCATACTTATTTAAAACAAGAGAAATATATATACGTAAGTATTTTAGCTGACGACATCCATTTATTGATTGCATGTTCGTTTTTTTAATGTAATTGATTAATAACTTAAATCAATGTTTGAATGATGGTAAATAATTGTGTAATCTTTAGTTGTTTTCAGTTGGCATGCTTAATTATTAATTGTTAGGTTCTTTTGACGTTATGTAACGTTAATAAAACAATTTTCAACGAAAAATGAATGTTACTTTATTCAAATATAAGGACTTTGTTAGCTAAATCTACTAATTTTATTAGATATTATGAATTTTTAAAACATATATATATATATATATATATATATATATATATATATATATATATATATATATATATATATAAAGCCTATTTAAAGCCTATTTTTAACTAAGAATTTAATGTAATTTCAGGATATTCTTGAGAATGATGATATTAAGCTTGATACGATGTTCAAGTTGTCATTAGCTATTGATATTTGCAAGGTAAGTATCAAAAGGTATTACATTTAAGCGATATAGATTTACTTCAGTATCTTGGGATTCGTGTAACATTTTTAATGCCCCATTTGTAGGCATTATGTTTTCTGGTCTGTGCGTCTGTTCGTCTGACTGTCCCGCTTCAGGTTAAAGTTTTTGATCGAGATAGTTTTGATGTAGTTGAAGTCCAACCAACTTGAAATTTAGTACACATGTTCCTGATGATATGATCTTTCTAATTTAGGAAATGAAAGTGCGAGTGGGGCATTCGTGTACTGGGGACACATTCTTGTTTAGATTAAAATCATTCTTTCCATTTCCAATTTTCAGTATACAATTACTAAGACAGGTGCATATTTCAAATCTTTTCGGAGGTTTTAACGCAATTAAAGTAGGAACACATGTATGAGATGCTGAATAAACTATTAATCAACATCATTAAAGAGTTGTGACTAGCTGTTTTGCACACTTATTTGGATTATGTTTAAGTACGCTGAAATAAATTCTACATTTCCCTCTAACTTTAAAATTTGAAATAAAATGATTTCCATTATGTTCTCTGATTTATTCTAGTGTTTTAATTGAAAACATCATATGCTTTATGATGACTTATTCATAATAAAATAGCATTGGGTGACTAGAACTTTTGAAATTTGCACATAATGTCATTAGACAAAGTTTTTTAAAAGAGTTTGTCTTTCAAAACTTACTTCACTTTATTACTTACGGGAAATGTTTCTAGTACAATAAAACACAAAACTTTAAAGAGAGTGATGGTTGAAGTGTTCTGCATTAATCTTATCCTAGTTTTCATTTTGAATTATAATGGCATGTTTTTAAATCACATTTGAAATAACGAATATAAAATTTTACAATTTATACAAATGGAGCAAAGTGAAAAGATGATTTCTTCTGTTTTTAAATATCCTTGAATTACCGTTTTGATTTTTACAGGGACTAGAATATATCTACAAAAGCGACCTTAAATACCATGGAAATTTGAAAAGTACCAATTGTGTAGTGGATAGTAGATGGACCTGTAAGCTGTCGGATTTTGGACCAAGAACTATTTATAAAAACTTCAAGGACGAAAACAGCGACTGGAGAACAAAAGCAGGTATTACATACAGTTTCCAAGGAAATGTCAGATTGTGTTTTTCATTTTACTTAAAAGATAGTTAGCTAAAGTTGTTAAAGTTTACTTGCTACCTCTGAAATATCTGACAATTCTTCCAAAAAGATTGTTATTATACAATCAGTTAGACGATTTACCGGGTTTGTAATAACATGAGCAATGGGTGCCACTCGTGGAGCAGGATCTGCTTACACTTCCAGAGCACCTGAGTTCACCCCTAGTTTTTGGTGGGGTTCCTTTGCTTAGTCTTTAGTTTTCTATTTTGTGTCATGGATACTATTTTTTGTCTGTTTGTCTCTTTTGTATTTTTAGGCATGTCGTTGTCAGTTTATTTTGATCTATGACTTTGACTGTCCCTCTGGTATCTTTCGCCCCTCTTTCAGTAGATCATTTATAAAATATTACCATATGGACAAATCTCTCTATCTATCTATAATCATAATGAACATGAAATATTAATTAGCATTCCGTAATGGTTTCACTCAAAACTTACCAAAATTAAAGTAAACAATTGTTTATCATTGATATGTTCCTATCATAAATTAACTGTAAGTTAACAAGACTTTGAATTTTTGAAATACGAAGGCTTTTCTAACTCGGGAATAGATTATTTAAGCTATATTTGGCAAAACGTTTAGGAATGTTGGTCCTCAATGCTCTTCAACTTCGTACTTTAACTTGCCTTTTAAAAATTCGATTCGAGCGTCACTCACGAGACGAAACACGTGTCTGGCGTAAATATAAAAATTCAATCCCGATATCTATGATGAGTTTATTTACTGTTGTTCTAGTATAATACGTCTATTAAGAGGATTTAAAGTAAGGTAAAAAAACAAAACGAAGATTATAAATAATAATATGTACTCGAGAGTTCAGGTGCATCAAGAGGGTAAACATTCTCTGGAATGTATGCGCCACCCGGATTCGAAATCACACTCAATCGGAGTGTCCCAATCAAAAATATAATGCAATTGATACATTGACTAATCAGACTTGTCTGGTATCTATGGTTAAATTAATGTTTGATGATAATCCTTAAACTTGGTAAAGTGTCGATTTATTCAGTTCTGCTACGTTACACTTTTGAAGGAGTTTTTGTGTCAGGAGCACCACCACAGTTTATGAGGGTAAATGTATGCATTGCTATATGTACATGCCATATGATATATAGGACAGATGTTACATTACTATTGAGATATTGGAAGTTGACAATAGGAAAACTGAAATCATCAAGCTTGCTTTATATATTTAATGTTATTTGATTTAAAGCATTATTGATAAAAATGTCACATAAAGCTTTTATTAGTAACTTTTTGATGTACTTTATACAATCAATATAATCGTCATGAAAATGTAAAATACATTTTAACTTTCAAAAAAATTGGTTTTAGAGTCCCTTTTCTGGACAGCACCAGAGCATTTAAGAAAGTGGGTTGTTCAACATCAGAAAGCTGGATCAATACAAGGAGATATTTATAGTTTTGGTATCATAGCGAAAGAACTAGTAACACGAGATAGTCCTTTTGGATGTGAAGCTTATATTCCAGCAGATGGTAACTATTTTAAGTTAAATATTTCAAGTGATATTGGATGTAAAGTTCATGTTACACAATTTGACTCAAATTTTCATATTTATATTATAACATACTAAAACGTATATCCTACTCCTAAAACGTCCAAAATAAACAATTTACAAGGCATCAGCTCGGTAATTTGTATCATCGTTTCGTATGTATTTTAGGCTAGACACCACCTGATCAACTATCGAGCTGACACTAGAGACTGCCGACGGTCATATAAGCGATATAAACATAAATATAGATATAAATATATAAAGCAATTGTGCAATTAGGTTATAGGATTTGTTAAATTTCATATTATAGTTTAAAAGTATACATTAATCATAATTTTCACCTATATAAGAATGCGTTTTTGTGAATCGAATCAGTCAATCATATTCACTTTCAATGTTAACTGGGCACTAGCTGTTAAATTCATGCTCTTCGCTTAATTTGACAAAATTGAACCATACTGGCTGCTAAAATGAATTATTATTTCACTTTTTCACTATCATTAATGATTGAACACTTAGATTTTTTTATATATATTTCATGGTTAGTACCCCTTTAACATTCTTGTCCTTTTGAATAACTTTACACGGACGATCAATGAATAATACAACTCTCGCTAATTGATTAGATTGAAGATCTCATGCATACAGATTCAATGAGATCGAATTGGTCTCTTGCAAGCGAATAATTCAACGTCATTGTTCTTTTGCTCAATTTAACAAAATTAACAATTAACAAAATAAAATGAAATAGTGAAATGTTAATTCCCAGACAATTAATAGCAGACAGTATGTACGTTATTAACTGTCTTCGAATTAAAATTTCACTATTTCACTTTCATTAATGATTAAACGCAAACATTATATTTAAACTTTTTATATATCATGTAGCTAGTACTCCTTTATTATTCTTTTTTTGCTTAATGTATACCAAAATATTTTAACGATGTTCATATCAAAATACAGAAAAAATATAAATGCCTTTCCAAAGAGTCCATAAAAGTGGTTAAAACAAGGGAACTAACTTAAAACCTTTATGAATGACTATCCATACAATCTTCCAATTATATTATAGGTGTTATATTTATGAAATATAGAAAACCCCAAAAAAATGTAAAAGGAAAGTTATGTCCTAGCCTGATGAATGGATACACAACACAATATTTAAATATCTGAAACGTTACATGAAGCAAAAAAAAAAAAAAAAAAAAGAAGTCAATAGATTTAAGTTTTTATGTCTTTTTCGAAAAATAAATATTTGAAAGCTTACATTTTTGTCATGTACAGAATAGATGTTTTGCCTAATTTCATGTCTGTTAATATATTTTAATCGTTGACTATGTTTTTCTTTTTAAGAAATAATTAATAAAGTAGCTGCTACATTGAAGGTGCCATTTCGTCCGAAATTCTCACACATGTCGGACGACGCAGAGACAATGAAACAGACAATGGCTATTGAGGCTTTAATAAAACGGTGCTGGGCTGAAGATCCTCAAGTCAGACCCTCAATCAAGCGTGTTCTTAAAACTTTGAATGCCATCAATCCATTTAAGTAAGTTATAATAATGATCGTAGGGACCACATTATTGAAATGCGCAGTGAAAATTGTACCGTTAATGTTATTCATGTGCTCTGTGTTATTGTTTTTGATATTTTTTAGTTATTTTGAGCGACTGTATTCAATCAGCACGTTTGACTACCTTACTGTGCTTTCTGTATCTGGTTTCAAATTATATAACGGTATTTATAATACACCTCGTTGGTTGATGATCAACCTGTTGGTAGCTTAATTGTGGAAATGCTTTATTATGTGTGTTATACCCTAACGAAACATCGCCTAGATAGGCAAAAGAAAAGGATAGGAAAGGTTTGTGTGCATCTAGAACTGGTTTCATCGTATAACAATTTGTTAATCTTCCAATTCAATCCATTTGTAATATATATTGTGTCTTTGTTGGTACATCTGGTGTTTTGGGCGGAGTCAAGATTGATAAAATGACTTCCATTTATGAAAAAGGTTACTCCAGTACATACTCAATATAATTTCTATATTGCAGTTTTTCAAATACTGATGAGTATGATAAGAAACCCCAGTTCACATTTTTTACTTCCAGAAAGTCGAATGTAATAGAAAATATGATTGTTATGATGGAGAAGTATTCTAATCAGTTGGAGGAACTTGTAGCTGACAGGACAGCACAGTTAGAAGACGAAAAACGGAAAACAGATGCTCTTTTATACCAAATGCTTCCAAGGTAATATACATTCTTATAACATACAATTATCAGATGTGTACATTAATCATGTTTATAGAAGCGTTTTTATCGCTAGATTAATATCTTTTACTGACATATCCTCTATATATTCGTATACTTTGGACCTCATTTAATATAAGTACTGATACATTATAAAAAAGGGAAATGGGTGATTGCAATGTATATTATATAAAAAGATTACAAGGGAAAAGGGTGATTGCAATGTATAACTTTGTACTTAGAGATGACACAAAAATAAAGACAATAAAATAAGTTGGGTAAAGATTGGAATGAATTAGAATAAAAGATTCATTACAAATATAAAAAAAATATGCGAAAAAAAAGGGAAACTTTGAATAGTTGTTATTTACAATCATACCTTCACTTATTTAATATTGTTTGGATAATGTATGCTGATCATTCAAATAAGCATATACTTGTGTTTTAAATAAACGTTATATGATTAAAACCTTATATGGATTAAAGGTTTATCATGTGACATTCAGTTTATATCAACATATCGAATCCATATCCACGTCTCAGTCATTACAGCTGAACGGACGTGCTGTACCAGCTCTTCTTTACCTGCTATCTTCGATTAGGGTTTACTTTTAGATGATCAACGACTTACTAATTTAGATTCTAGAAACCAATCCAACGGTGTACAGAAAACGTTGTTGTTGACGTTTATTCCCTTGTCAACATGCACTCCAAAACTCATTGTAGATGGGGGAGTGTTATGCCGATTGACGTCCGAGGGCTGTATCCTTGGTGTTAGATGATTGACCTTCATTTCACTGCATCACGGCTTTGGTCCTGATAATGTTCCAGTCATCTTTAGTACTAAGTCCATGACTCATCTACCAATACTCCATCATCGAGGTTAGCGGGCTGCCAAGCTGATAAAACTGGCCCTGAATGCAGCCGTTGTGAAGAAGTAAGATCAAAATAGTCAACAAACCTAAAAGAACTCACCAAAACCAAAATGCGGCCTACCAAAATGTCGTCCTTTACCACCTGTTCCTGACCCACAGCAGAAAATATTTAAACAATCACCAATCGCCTTCGGACACCGAGCCGACCGAGCGAGGGCTGTATAGCCAGTCAAGGTCGTTAAACACTTCCAGTTGTTGTTTATATCAACTGTAAATAAGAAACACATGTTTCAACTCCGTCGGGCAAATCTGACATTTGATTGGTTTGACATTTGTTTTGTGTCCCTTTTGGTTGTAAACTCGGTTCATATATTTCATTGGTTTTCAAATATTCGACTTTGACCGTTCCCGTTGAAAAATGAGCGTCAGTCACTTGTAGTTTATAATTAACTGTTTTTATTTTTTACAGAAAAGTGGCAGAGGATCTGAAGCTAGGAAAAACAGTGAAAGCTGAATCTTTTGAGAAAGTGACAATATACTTTTCTGACATTGTCGGTTTCACAACAATAGCAGGAGATTGTACACCTATTCAGGTAAAATCAAATTGATAGTCGGTAAAATCAAACTGATAGTCGACGCATTCATAAATCTATTCTATTTCATACATAAAAATATCCTTATAAATAAAAAGTTTACATTTCATTTTGATATTTGCTACTGTGGGAAAAAGAATAGTTATGGTAAATCATTCACTCTAGTTCGTATTTCAAATGCATTTTCATTGTAAATACTATTGCACTAAACTGTGAATTGGGATTACCATATGTAAGATGTTCCACATTTCAGGAGTTTGTACTTTTGCAAATTTGAAAACAAATTTTACATATAGGTAGACAAACTAGAAGCAAAAGGTAAAGTCACAAAAATACCGAAAGCCGATTGAAATTCAAAACGGAAAAGTCCTAATCAACTGACAAAATCGGAAAGTCAAACACATCAAATAAATAGATAACAACTGTCATATTCTTGACTTGGTGCAGACTTTTTATTATGTAGATAAAATTGATCATCATGATCCTCAGAGGTCCTTGGTAACCTCAGATAACTAAGAACGGTAGACTGTTTTATACCAGTAGTGACATCGTTTACAATCCTTTGCTTACCCATAGTCTGTGATGAGGCATTCAACATAGCAATCAAATGGGGAGTTACAAACTAAGTTTTAACCTAGGAATAGGTTTAATACTTAGTTAGCATTATATTAATATAAGTGCAACACTAAAAAAAAATAATATTAGTGTCACACAATAGATAAGTAATTATATATAGATATATGCTATATCTGATTTGCTTGTCTATTTATTTTTTAGGTTGTGGAACTATTGAACTCCCTGTACACCGTATTTGATGATACAATAAAATCGTATGAGGTTTACAAGGTAAGAGATTTGACACGTTATGATTTTTTTGCTGTTTTGGAGCTAATATTTTTATTTTATTTTATTGAATGTAATGAAAATTATTACTAGTATATATAAAAATTAAAAAAATATACAAACAAAGATGTACAATTAAAGGACACGTTTGTCAATAACAATAAGGTATCTACATTTACAATCATATTTCACTTCCTTTATTTAAAGAAAAACTGTAAACATGATTTTATTAAAGGTTGAAACAATAGGAGATGCCTATATGGTAGTAAGTGGTTTACCAGAAAGAAATGGCGACAAACATGCCAGTGAAATGGCTTATGTAGCCCTAGACCTCCTTGATGGTGTGAGAAATTTTAGGATGCCTCATGACCCTGAAGGTTGTCTACGTATTAGGATAGGTAAAATAGTGTGAAAATTGGAAAATTTACTTGGAAATGATTTATCGTAACATTAATTTGTTTTTTCTTATTTTTTTTATTCAAAAATTGACGACAAGAGATGAGGTCCTGTTCCAGACATCTAAGTTCTTTAGAAATTAATAAGAATTAGGTCCATAGTCAGATGTTTTCATTTCCATTATCGGTTTTGTTGACAGAGGAAAATATTAAACCAAATTAGATGTCAAACTCTTCCCTTCGAACAATTACCAAACGCTATCGTCATTTTGTGAACGTTTGGTCAAATTAATGTCAGATAGGACACCTGAAATGTTTTACGTGTAACCACACTCTTGTCCACTTTCTTTCGACTGCGTTGTCATAGAGTGATTTTTTAAGAGGATCGATGATTTGCAACCATCTGAAATCGATCTACAATTTTTATTATTGATTGGATTGAGAAATGATGAAAATAAAACATATTAAGTGATAAATTATCTACTTAGTTGTAGTACAACCTTATATTAGATTATTACTATATTGTGTGTAGTTAAAATACATGTAACGATTCTTTAGGTATTCGATTTTGAAAGAAATGTTTTTTACAGAATACGTATTTGAAAATTTTGATGAACACTTTTTGACTACAATTAATTCCTTATGTGCAGGTCTTCATAGTGGTCCAGTTGTTTCAGGAGTTGTCGGACTTACTATGCCAAGATATTGTCTGTTTGGTGACACAGTTAATACAGCTTCTAGAATGGAATCAAATGGGGAAGGTAATTTATATGATATAAAGTTATTGAAGGTATCAGGATTCGTCTACATAAGACTCCTCAGTGACGCTCAGATCAAAATAGTTATAAAGCCAAACAAGTACAAAGTTGAAGAGCATTGAGGACCCGAAATTCCAAAATTTTGTGTCAAATACGGCTAAGGTAATATATTTCGTGGATAAGAAAATCCTTAGGTTTTTCGAAAAAATGAAAAGTTTTGTGACAGGAAATTTATAAAAATGGCCTTGTTATTGATATTCACGTCAACACTGAAGTGCTGACTACTGGGTTAGTGATACCATCGGGAACGAAACGTCCAACAGCAGTGGCATCGACCCAGTGGATATGATATCCTGGTATCTGTGTCTGTATCTGTTAATTCTTACTATAAACAGGGTGCATTTTTGTTTAACATGGCTGTGTCATTCCGAATGTCTTCATTTAAATACATTTTAAAACATTTACTTTATCAATTATCAGAAATCTCTTAAAAACTAAAATTTAGAATTTTGGAAGTTTCATAGAAATATGGAACCTTTGAGGTGTCAAGAAAAGTAAATAAGATGAAGTGGTAGAGTTTTATCTACTTTAAAATTTTCTATTTCAATTTTTTGACGATCTTTTCATAGATTTTTTACGTGATTGTTGTAAAGTAAGATTGGTGGTAAGTTTCAACAAAAATAAGAAAAAAACAAAAAACAAACAGAAAACAGAAACAGACTTGGAAACATTCTTCTTTTTCGTTGACATCACTTCAAAAAAATAATTTTGATTCTCTATGAGTACCTATAGCCACCAAAAAAATATAAGCAAAAACTTAACTCATTTGAAATAAGGGGCAATATTTTTTCATCTTATTTTTTAGCTTTGAAAATTCATATGAGTAGTGCAACAGCAAATATGTTGAAGGAAACCGGATTATTTGAACTCCAGAAAAGAGGTGATCTAACGATAAAGGTAAAATGAAATGATTTTAAAAGTAAAATCACAAAAATACTGAACTCCGAAGAAAATCAAAACAGGAAGTCCCTAATCAAATAGCAAAATCAAAGGATAAACACAGCAAACGAATGTACAACAACTGTCATATTCCTGACTTGGTACAGGCATTTTCAAATGTAGAAAATGGTGGATTGAACCTGGTTTTATAAGGCTAAACTTCTCACTTGTACGACAGTCGCTTCAAATTAAACATATTATTAATGAGCATTCATAAATAACCAGAACAAAAAGTCGAACTCGGACAAAGTAACATATTAAACTTTGTCCGAATGAATATGTACGATATGCCTATCGTTATACCTAACGAGAAGTGGAGGCTGTCGCAAGGATATTCAAACTCGTAAATCGAATATAAACTAGCAACGACATTGTCAAAATAGTCTGAAAAAATAACAAAAAGTAAAACAACAATCAAGAAAAGACCACAAGCAAAACTAAAGATTTGGGTGATCTCAATTGCTCCGGAAGGGTAGGCAGCTATTAACTTGTCCATAGTGTATTTCAAAATGAACACACTTACAAAATGGATTTTCTGCAAACAGAATTTTGTACAATATATATTAGCATATAAACTTATTTACTGTACGCATTTTTTTTTATAAGTGTGAGGCAAATTTTATTTAACGCCGTTGAAAATATAAAGTTGAAGAGCATTGAGGTCCAAAGATTACAAAAAAATTTGCCAGATACAGCAAAGGTAATGTAGTCCCTAAGGTACAACAGCCTCAGTATTTCAAAATTCAAAGTTTTGTAAATTGTTACAGTATTATATTTTAGTTAGCGTGTACTTACAATTTATTTTTATGTCCCGTCTACGATAGTAAAGGGGCGTTATATTTTCTGGTCTGTGGGTCCGTTCGTCCGTCTGTTCGTTCGTCTGTTCGTTCGTTCGTCCGTTCGTCCCACTTCAGGTTAAAGTTTTTAGTCAAGGTAGTTTTTGATGAAGTTGAAGTCCAATCAACTTGAAACTTAGTACACATGTTTCCAATGATATGATCTCTCTAATTGTTATGTTAGATTAAAGTTCTGACCCCAATTTCACGGTTCACTGAACATAGAAAATGATAATGCAAAGTTCAGGTTAAAGTTATGGTTAAAATTTTTGGTCAAGGTAGTTTTTGATGAAGTTGAAGTCACATCAACTTGAAACTTAGTACACATGTTTCCTTTGATATGATCTTTCTAATTTTAATTCCAAATTAAAGTTTTGACCCCACTTTCACGGTCCAATTAACATGGAAAATGATAGTGCGAGTGGGGCATCCGTGTACTATGGACACATTCTTTTTGTTGAATTCATTAAATGAGTTATTTGCTCTCAGGGGAAGGGCAGTATAATTCATTAAATGTGTTATTTGTTATCAGGGGAAGGGCAGTATGACAACCTACTGGTTCATTAAATGTGTTATTTAGTCTCAGGGGAAGGGCAGTATGACAACCTACTGGTTCATCAAATGTGTTATTTGTTCTCAGGGGAAGGGCAGTATGACAACCTACTGGTTCATTAAATGAGTTATTTGCTCTCAGGGGAAGGGCAGTATAATTCATTAAATGTTATTCGTTATCAGGGGAAGGGCAGTATGACAACCTACTGGTTCATTAAATGTGTTATTTAGTCTCAGGGGAAGGGCAGTATGACAACCTACTGGTTCATTAAATGTGTTATTTGTTCTCAGGGGAAGGGCAGTATGACAACCTACTGGTTCATTAAATGTGTTATTTGTTCTCAGGGGAAGGGCAGTATGACAACCTACTGGTTCATTAAATGTGTTATTTGTTCTCAGGGGAAGGGCAGTATGACAACCTACTGGTTCATTAAATGTGTTATTTTTCTCAGGGGAAGGGCAGTATGACAACGTACTGGTTGGAAGGAATAAAGAAAGAAAATATATCTAGTCAAGACTCGTCTAAACAGTACTATTCTCATCTGAGAGAAAATATAGATCAAGCAATAGAGGACACAGAAAGTTCAGAGGAAGAAACTTTGCCCGATTTATGTGAGAAAATCAAACACTCTGACGTTTTCCAAGATGGACAGAATAAGCTTCCATCTGCAAATTTAATTCAACTTTCTATCAAAACTCCAAGTTTACAATTGTTCGACAGTGACCAAGAAGATGCTGACCATTAATACAATTAATTCAAGTTCTTTCATTTTTACAAGACTTAGTGCAATTGTTAACGAACAATTTTTCCAGTTCATAAATGTGATATTTTGTTATTTTTTTCATTATCTTTACATGTGGAAATGAGACATGTTATTTTACTACTTGTCTTGACTCTGTTTATAAATGTCATTAGTTTTTCTATTAAAAGTATTCGATAATATTTTAAAAAAAATATGCAAAAAACAATAAAATGCTAGAATAATTAAAATCTCACGAAAATAGAGCGATACAAAGAAACTGTATATTTGTGTTGGTATAGGCAAAACAAATTAGCTAACAAAATCAGCTGAAAAAAATAAATAGACTAATGAAAAGGTAGGTGTTCGTACACAAACCATCCGGGAAATCATTAAAACATTCTACCTTACGTCTACGTTACTAATATACCTTTTGTTAATAAAACCAGAAGTGAAAAGGACGACGTTTATCTGTCAAAACCATGGTTAAACTGATTTTCTTTTACTTTCCATCATTCCCTTTTTTTCGTGGAGCAGAATCTGCGTACCCTTCTGGAACACCTGAGATCACCCTTAGTTTTTGGTGGGGTTCGTGTTGTTTATTCTTTAGTTTTCTATGTTGTGTCATGTGTACTATTGTTTGTCTGTTTGTCCTTTTCATGTTTAGCCATGGCGTTGTCAGCTTATTTTCGATTTATGAGTTTGACTGTCCCACTGGTATCTTTTATAGTCCGTCTTTCAGTGGTAGCCTAAATTTTACGAACTCATCCAAGTTTACTCATGATCAAAACCAGGTATGATCTATTGTATTATTTAATTTGCAAAAGTCAAGATTTAAAAACAAAATATTGTAAAGGCACTAAGAAAGGAAAAAAAAACCATGACACATAAAAGTTAATATACCGAATTTGAAAATCATAGGGTTTGTACTTACATGAGCACCGGGTTCCAGATAGGAGCAGGATCGGCTTTCCATTCTAGATATCACCCCGGTTTTCGGTTGGAATAATGTTGCTCAAGCTATTTCTATTTCTGTATGTTGTGTTTTGTGTACTATTGTTTACGTTTTTGTCTGTTACTTTATTTGCCATGGCGTTGTCAGTTTATTGTCGACTTTATTTGCCATAGCGTTGTTAGTTTATTGTCGACTTTATTTGCCATGGCATTGTCAGTCTATTGTCGACTAATGTAATTGAATGCATCTTTGGAATCTTTGGCCTCTCTTTTACAGAATTAGTTTTACTCTTCATTTATTGATGTTATGCTTTGTGGGCAGTTGATTATCCGTCTATTTTCACAAAATGGTTTTAGATTGCCCTGTATGGAATCAATTTTCTAATTCTTGCAACTGAAAATGGCGACAACAACCTTCAGCTTGCAGTGTTTTGTTTGATTCGTATTAAAATCACGCTCACTTACAAAGGAAGTTAAATATTAATATCACATGTTTGAAAATTAAAAATAGTATTGACTTTTTCAATTAGCTGAAATGTGTTTTTGATTACACGTTTCATTACAATCAAGATTATTTTAACAACACAATGTCTAAATCATAATGTTGTTATCAGTGACGATGTATTATTTCGTTTACTGTTAATTTGTGTTATCTTTTAGTTTCATCATCAAGACCATATCCTTACCATAAGACGATAATGTCTGAATTTCATTAAGGTAATGTTATTACAATGATCCTATTGGTCAATTGCGTATTCCATTTACATTCGTCATACCGTTTTGATGAAATAACACGAATCATGACTGTCGAAATAAATACATCTTTAATATTTTCTGGAAGGATAACAAAGATATTTCTAATGCAAATTTTTGGTTTTATTTTGAGTATCATTCTGTTGAACTTTTAATTTTTTAAGTTGTTCGATAGTAGAATATAACCTTGTATTTGAGAAATTTTCAAATGGTTTTACAGTGTATATCATTATCATGAGGGACAATATTTTCGTGTACATCTCGTTAATATTAACTGGATTAACAGTGACCGATGCTACAAAAATGGTTTGGATGGCTCCACATAAACTTAAACCAGATTCCAGTGTTTTAGTAAATGCTTCAACTTCTTTGCCAGCATTAGCCCTGGCTTTACAGAAAATATACAAACAACGTGTATTACCGAACAATTCTGTGAGGTAAATATATATATTTCAAAATCTTCGTTATGTCGAAAGTTGTGCTTCAGGAGTGAGATTTGTGTTTTCGTCACACATTGATGGTAAATGTCATTAAACATTATGTTTCAAAAATATAAATAAAAAAAGGATATATTTTTCGAGACAATAAAAAAGAATAACAAAGAAACACAATATTAAAAAAAAACAACATTTGTTTGATTAAAGTTGGAACACATTATTCTTTTTTTTTTATTTTTTTTTTTTTATTCGTCAAAAAAAAAATAATATGGATTCCACAAAATTTGACTCTTAGCGTCGTAGTTTAGGTTAAGATAAGTATAGGAGTGCAAATAATCGTAATGTCATAAACTACAAACGGAAAAAATATGAAAATTCCTGAACAGAGTATTCATATCATCTTTTTTTTACGCACTTCTGGCGTATTAAATTTTAAACCTGGTGCCTTTTGTTAGCTATTATTCGTGTGTTTCTTTGTCCAGTATGTTCTCCTATTTATTTGTACTGTAGTCCTGTAATATTGTGTTGTCATTTTAATGTTATATTTAACATTGCCATTTAAGCGGAGATTTGACATGCCACAAAACCAGGTTCAACCCACCATTTTTTTCTTTAAAAAATGTCCTGTACCAAGTCAGGAATATGGCCATTATTATATTATAGTTCGTTTCTGTGTGTGTCACCTTTTAACGTTGTGTTCTTTTGTGTCGTTTGTTTCCTCTTATATTTGAGTGTGAATTCACATTATTTTAAGACGTGGCACGGTACTTTTCTATCCCAAATTCATGCATTTAGATTTGATATTATATTTGTTATTCTCATCGGATTTTGTCTAATGCTTAGTTCGTTTCTGTGTGTGTTGCATCTAAATGTTGTGTCGTACTTCTCCTCTTATATTTAATGCGTTTCCCTCAGTTCAGTTTGTAACCCGATTTATTTTGTCTATTTATTTATGAGTTTTCAACAGCGGTATACTACTGTTGCCTTAATTTGATATTGGTAGTCATATCCTTAGCAAGACATACATGTATATATACTAGTACCACATGTTGGATAAACGTGACTTAAAGTGTTTCACTGGCTATTTAAGGTTTGTATCTGTATTCGATTAGACCAATTTCAGCAAAAAGAATTGTATAGAAATACACAGATTGACCAATGATTTATTTTCTATTCTTATGTGAGGTGTCCTTCTCTCTGTGTAATAAAGGACATTTCTAAACAGCAATAATTTAACACGTGCTCACTTGTATTTACTTTCTTGTATTTATTTTAATCTAATGAAATCAATTATTAAGCATTTTAAAACCTTATGAAATATTCTTCCAATACTTTATCTAATAGGCTTTTCTGGTGGTTTCCCTTTTAGCTGATTATTTCATGTGATGACTACACAAACAAATAATAATGCATACTTATGATAAAACTAGCATACAAACCATTAAAGGCACTACATTTTCTGCACCAGATGCGCATTTAAACAACCAATGTCTTTTCAGTCCATCTGGTATCTTTCGCCTTTGTTCTAAGGTCAACATATATGAAAATTCAAAATCTGATACGAACGTTGGGTTGCTGACCAATTCAAAAAACACAAATTAAAGCAAAAATGGAACAAGGATTCTGACGATAACCCAAGCATAACTCATGTCATGACAATACTTTCTCTACCAATAGTCCGTGCTCCAGATATGGCTCCCGTTTCGCTGATCAATGTTAATAGTGACAAACTTTAAGCCAGACTTTTTATTTTATCTGTTTAACGAGAAAATTTGTAAAAAATTAGGGTCGAGGGGGCGAAATAAAAAAAAAAAAAATAAAAGTGCAAAATTGGTCCAGTCGACACTAAAAATAAAAATAAAACCATTATAAGTGACTTTTTTTTTTTTTTTTTTTTTAGAATTTATCAAAATACAAGAACAATGATGAGCAGTATATTAACCCAGAGAAATATAAATACAAATAGTTTATATATGTCTCTGGTTAACCCTTCTATTAATATAAACATAAAAACTATGTTTTGATTCTGTATTTCCACTAATAGAGATTATAAAAATTTCATATTTTCAATAATCTGGTTTAATTCAATCAAATATTTGTGTGGGTGTGTGGGTGTTGCAGCCTGTAGCTCATTGCCATATTCGGCATGGCCATAGAGGGCGCTCGCAGCTTGAATCAGAATTTTGGAATTCCCGTATCAGCTTGAATTAGAATTTTGGAATTCCCGAATCGGGCACTTGTTAATTTGCTGTCGACTAGAAAGCAGGTGTTACACAAATTAGTTAAACTTTTAAAAGAAAAAGAAAAGATGCCAAACAAGAGAAATGCCGTAGGATCGCCATCAAGGGCCATGGGAAAGAAGAGAAGAACGGCTAACAGGACAGGCGGACAGATAATGCAGAACGAGGAAATAACCCAAAAGAAGGACGGAGCTGGCCGGAGAAGAATTGCAAAGGAAACACAAGGGGTCGGACACGTGGTGGCAGAAGGACCGGTGGAAACTACTGATTTTTCATCAGGTAATGAGTCGGAGGAGGATGCACGAGCGTTCACCTCTTTAAGGCACGACCCGTTACACAAAAAATTTGAAATTGCAAATAATTCCATTGATTTCACTCCTTCACAAGAATCTAGCATTCATGACACGTGCCTTTTAAAATTAAGGAAAAAATTTGGGAGGGAAAGTTTATTGAGCTGCATTCTCTTTTGAGAACGCAAAAAGCAATGGAAGAGGTGGACGAGGGCGATTTGAAATTAAAAAAAGGGAAAAATTTGAATTGAAAAAAGATCGTCGAGTGTTAATTTGTCCATAAATGAATGGACTTCAGCATTCATGGTTTTTATGAGTGTCTACATTGAGAAATACGGCACACGGGCACAGGAATTGTTAAAATATATGCGCGATATAAGACTAGCGGCAACGAGGTCAGAAAACTGGGCCACCTATGACGAGCAATTTAGGCTAAAAATAGAGAAGAATCCAAATTTATCTTGGGGAAATATACACTGTGAATATTGGCTATTACACATCACATCTCCCATAGTACAAAACAGCGTGTCAGTGCAATCACAGGGTTAAAGGACAAATACACAACATCCGCTAATCTGATGATTATAAATTCCTAACTGTCAGTATTAATTATAAGCCGATTCAACTATAAATTAGTGATAACGTATAATGTAAACATAACCAGACAAGGTCGTTAAACACTTCCATTTGTTTGTTGTTAACATAACAATCCTCCCCCTTTTAATTAAGATGATCAAGATAAACAAGATTAATCTCCAGTGAATGAAAGCAATAAATTCAATTTGCACTCAATTGAACTAAATAGCTACAAGTTTTAATGTTCAATTATGAAATCCTAAACCTACAGTTATATCACTGCACTAACTTAATTAACCACAATTATTTACAGTCATATATGTTTTCAATAAGTCTCTCTCAGTCTGGTGCCTTTCTTACTCTTTATGTGCGGTGCATAACTATAGTATCATTAGCATCTTCAATTGTTCTATTTTCGGTTATTTCAGTTTGTTCGGATTCATTGTTATTTTCAGATTTTTCGGTATCGCAAGTGAATTACATGTTGGTTAGGTTATTAATTCAGTGTAAATATCAGATATGGTAATTTCAAGTATGTTTGGTATGTTTTTATTTTCCTGCGGTATGAAGTTACGAATCTGAAAAATATGTCACTTCTAGATAAGTTACTGTTCCGAGTTTATGAACGATAGCTCCTTGTTTCCACTTGTTATTGTCTCTATAGTCTCTTTAATATTTGAACTCCCTACTGGATGCAAAAAGAATATTTGTTTTTACCATCTCCCCATTTTATTATTATTCTCTGTGGAGCTATTGATTTGACATATTTAGAATTGACATCAAATGGTTTAATTGAAAATGAAAAAATGGTCTACCCTACGTAACCAGGCTTTATTTAAAAAGGTTATTATAATATGGCCTTTATTGCTACAGTACGTCTGGCATGTTGCACCCTTGAATGTGGGTGCAATAATAGAACAGAACAGAAAAAGAGTGATTTAGTGGCCAAAACTCTTTGTTACGGAAAAGAGGGGTAAAGCTATATTACATGAGAACATTAGGGCAAGTGAAGTGTCTTTATACAAAACAAATGGAACTTATTTGTCACAAACTGGAAATCAGTTTTTCTTGAATAATATACAAGGGTTTGTGTAGGGGGGAGTCGGTCCTACGCACAACATAATCAACTTTTCCTTAGAGTCAGTAAAGAAAATTTTGTGGAGGTGAGAACCCATGTCAGATTTGGAAGCTGACTTGGGCTCTCATGTGGCGGTCCAGGGAGACTGGTAGTGATTGGGGGATTATTTCACTCGGCCCTTGCTCTGGGCCTGACAAGTTATAAAATTTGCAGGTTTGGAAAATGTGGTTAGTGGTAACGGTGTGGTCTACAGATGGGTGACTCTGGGACCTCCTCCACCTCATCTCATAGAGGGGAGGCCTACACCTGCCAACAGGTGGGGCGCTAACTGGAGCATTGGTAATACGAGTGTTTTCCCCGGTCACTCCCCATGGTAGGTGGTGGTGTAACCGTGTTTAACTACCAGGGGTTTTATGACACTATGTCAACATAGGTCAGCTGATAGCCATTGTGTGTAGGTAATCAGTAGTCACCCTGGCGCCTCAACAAAATATCATAGAATACTCTGTAGCCAAAGTATTGCCAAAAAGTAAAAAATGTATATTCTAGTCATGAAAATGTAAATACAAGTTGGTGGAATAAAATGTATGTTTAATTCAAAGGATTGTTTTTGTATAAGTTGTTTATGAATTACAGAGGATGGAACCTCTACACAAATGAGTATAATATACAGAAAGTCTTGAGTTAGTATTTGGTATTTGTGAATTATAATTCACAACAGAAAAAGGGAGACAACTCTTGATTAAGTTTTAATATGTTTAGAAAATACGTCAACAACTCTGGATCGTTGTTTTTCATCTCATTGTTATTCGTTCAGTATTGAAATAGGGTCTTCATATATGAGTATTGCAATTAATAGAGATTATAAAAATTTCATATTTTCAATAATCTGGTTTAATTCAATCAAATATTTGTGTGGGTGTGTGGGTGTTGCAGCCTGTAGCTCATTGCCATATTCGGCATGGCCATAGAGGGCGCTCGCAGCTTGAATCAGAATTTTGGAATTCCCGTATCAGCTTGAATTAGAATTTTGGAATTCCCGAATCGGGCACTTGTTAATTTGCTGTCGACTAGAAAGCAGGTGTTACACAAATTAGTTAAACTTTTAAAACCCGCCCGCCCTCCCTATGAGAATAGTTGCTGCTGTTTTTGTTTTATATTTTCAGGCATCTGTTTGCTGTATTTGATTGGCATATTATGGTTACCAGTATCCAAGCAGGACCTTCATAGTATTGGACCAATACAGGATAATTTCGAATAAACTTGCGTTTCTATGAATTGGACATTTCTGTTATTAAGCACTTTATTAACATATTATGGACTATTGTGATTTGAGCATCCAGCATTAATTTTAGTTTTTATTAATTAACAATTATATTAATTGGAACGAAAACAAGACATTTTTAAAAAATCAATTATCTTCTTTTATCCTAAGGCGCAGAGTCAATTTTGAATGGGGGGAGGTCCAGGGAGACTGGTAGTGATTGGGGGATTATTTCACTCGGCCCTTGCTCTGGGCCTGACAAGTTATAAAATTTGCAGGTTTGGAAAATGTGGTTAGTGGTAACGGTGTGGTCTACAGATGGGTGACTCTGGGACCTCCTCCACCTCATCTCATAGAGGGGAGGCCTACACCTGCTAACAGGTGGGGCGCTAACTGGAGCATTGGTAATACGAGTGTTTTCCCCGGTCACTCCCCATGGTAGGTGGTGGTGTAACCGTGTTTAACTACCAGGGGTTTTATGTCACTATGTCAACATAGGTCAGCTGATAGCCATTGTGTGTAGGTAATCAGTAGTCACCCTGGCGCCTCAACAAAATATCATAGAATACTCTGTAGCCAAAGTATTGCCAAAAAGTAAAAAATGTATATTCTAGTCATGAAAATGTAAATACAAGTTGGTGGAATAAAATGTATGTTTAATTCAAAGGATTGTTTTTGTATAAGTTGTTTATGAATTACAGAGGATGGAACCTCTACACAAATGAGTATAATATACAGAAAGTCTTGAGTTAGTATTTGGTATTTGTGAATTATAATTCACAACAGAAAAAGGGAGACAACTCTTGATTAAGTTTTAATATGTTTAGAAAATACGTCAACAACTCTGGATCGTTGTTTTTCATCTCATTGTTATTCGTTCAGTATTGAAATAGGGTCTTCATATATAAGTATTGCAATTAATATAGATCCATGGCACCACTCAAATAAATCAACCTCGCTGCATATACACTATATATGTATATACCAGTCACCCAGTCAGGAACCTCTTAGTGTATGCAGAGACATATATATACACATGTGTATATATGTCTCTGGTGTAATAGTCCCAGAGTTAAGCAACTTTAACCTATAAATTGAAACAATGCTTATACATGGAAATATATACATTAATCAAGAAGATCTAACCAAAAGTATGTTAATGCGTGAGGAATGCGTAATTTTCCCCTTTGGAATCAATTTTTGTCTGTCAGCAGTGCCATTCATGCGACTGTAGTCATTATCGCAAGAATCCGGATTTCGGTCATAGCGGGTCCGTTTCCGATGAAATCCCGATTCCGATCCGTAGTTCTACAAATTTAAATGTCGGACGAAGAAAAATTTACAAAAATAAACGATGTTTGATACGCTATTTGGAAAGGAATATGACGTTTCTAATGCAATACATGGATGACAAGTTTACTTTAGGCCTATTTCATCAAGTTCTGATGAAGAAATAACTGATTTTTGCCGAAAGTTAGAATGATTTGATGTACGCTCTCGTGTAACAAGTATGAAAAGCATGCCACCAGCTTAAAAATCTTTTAGAAGAAAATATATCGTTTATGCCTTGAATTTCTTTACTTTTAAATGAAAATTGCTGTTTCATTGACTTGGTAAAAATTAAATATTACCGATAACGAAATTGACTGAAAGCGAGTATCGTGAACAACACATTTAATTTTTTTCTGAGGATTTCGTAACAGTCGGCGGGAAAAATAATAATAAAAGTAAGAAGCACTACTTTTATTTTTATTCTAAAATCGGGAAAGGTGGAGTCGGCGGATCTCGTTAAACAGATAATAAAAAAAGTCTGGCCTTAGAATCGTCTCGGCATTCACACGAGCTAGTAGTGATTATATTTTTTTAATGTCCAGCACGGATAGTCTACAACAAGTTAATTCTAAATTGTCATAGGCATATAAAAGTGAGAAGTTTAGCTAGCTATAAAACCAGGTGTTTTCTACCATAAAAAATGACTGTATCATGCCGGGAATATGACAGTTGTTTTCCATTCGTTTGATGTGTTTGAGCTTTTGATATTGCCATTCCGATTTGAATTTTCTTCGGTTCTCGTTATTGTGGTTATTTTACTTTTGAGCATATGTTCAAGAGAAGTTAAAAAGACTTTAAAAAGTGTATAAAAGTAGTGACGTAGTATATTACAATGAGCGTAATCTATGTTATAACTATGAATTGTTCAGTCATGGATTTCGTTTCCATAAACTACTTAAACTTTTACTAAATTATGCCATAAATACAAAGATTTGGCTTCAATTTTGGCTAACCTGTAGAAAACTTTTTTTACGGAATAACATACCCTTAATTTATGAAGATGTTGTCTATCGAGTTCGGAAACGTAGATTCGATCTAGGTTAACTAATCCATTCTTTGAATAAACGTAATCTAAAAGATTACCAATTTCAAAACTTTAATATGAATAAATATTGATTGTGTTAAAGGTAAATTGAAACTATACTAACTATCATTGTTATACTCTTCCGCACATTCATTGTACTACAATATGTTGATACCTATATCATGACATTGACCAAGGTCATTGGAAGTTTGATATGAACTGATTCATATTAGAAGTTGTCATTGGCTTTGAACTACAGTCGTCCGCCATAAGTATTCGTAAAAACAAAATGGCTGTCAGGCAATGTAACTGCACCTGAAGAAACTTGGAACTGTTTAACAAGTATCAAAATAAAAATATCCTACCTCAATACTTTGTTATGTTTCCTTTGTTCCTCATTACTCGTAAAATCCTCCTAGGAATGCTGTTATACAACGATTTAAGGTAAGTAACATTTAATGTGTCCCATATGTCACGAATTTCACGTTCCAGGTCTTTGGTATTATTTATGTTCGTTTTTGCAGTTCCCTTGTTAATACCCACCAGCAATTCTCAATAATATTGAGGTCGGGACTCTGAGCTGGCCAGTTCATGCTTTTTACACCCGTTTCCTTACGAAAATCTTGAACAGATCGGGCTCGATGGACGGGGGCATATCATCTTGAAAAACGTAGTTATCATCTGGAAAATGACGAACAACCACTGGCCACAAGTTATTGTCAATAATGTCAATGTAGTTTAAGGCATTTATGTTCCCTTCAACAACAGTTATAGTTCCGACACCATGGTAAGTGATGCATCCCCAGATCATTAAACTATACTTGCGCTGAGATGGAGGGCAAATACAATCCGTCAGCCACTCTTCTCCTACCTTTCTTCAGACACTGACACGAGAATCTTGCCCAATGAATACCTTGCACTCATCGCTGAAGATTACTTTACTCCAGTGTGCATTAACAGTTTTATGCAAATTTCCCCTGCAATATGCCACTCGTTTTTTCTTGTTGACCTCACGGATACGATTTTTTTTACTGACCGCTTGTGGAACCCATCAGAATGTAATTTACGTTCAACAGTTCGTTTAGAGAAAGGTCAACCAATGCTCTCATTAAAAATATTAGTAATTTCAGATAAAGATTTACGGCGATGTTTTTTTACACAACGGGAAAGTTTTCTCATGTCCCGTTCATGAAAGGATTTTGGTCTGCCTGTTCTCCGAATGTTTTCTATATCACCCTGGTGCTCATACCTCTTCAAAAAACTGTAAACAGTACTCTATTTAATACCGGTCAATCTGACTATTTCACTTTTTCTGTAACCTGCATCATTTAATGCATCGAGACGACTTTTCTGATCAGATGTCAGTTCTTTTCCTTTGCGATCCATTTTGTTTACATTAGCTACAACGTAAGTGCAGACGCCTTTGACGTCATTACGCATGTGTCACATGACAATCACATGTTTTTCCACATGACCATATATATAAAGATTCATTGCAATCCCGATTGTGACATGGAGACGACGGTCAAATCTTGTTTACCCTTCCGTGACGTGACCGCCATTGCTATTTTACGAATACTTATGGCGGAGTTCTGTAGCTGTAAGTGACTGCAAGTACTCTCAAATTTGTACGTTGTGTCTTTTTTGTTTTCAGTGATGTATAAACACCTTGCCACGTGCCTGTGGTTTTGTAATATGTTTTTATGCTTTGTATAGATTTGATGTGTTCAACTCTTTTCAACCGATTTTTATGTATAGTCTGTTCTAATGTTGTACTGATACACTACTGTCCATTGTTCGGGGAAGGGTTCAAACATGTTTAGGGAATTCTCGCTACATTGAAGACCCATTGGTGGCCTTCGGCTGTTGTCTGCTCTATGGTCGGGTTGTTTTCGCTTTGACACATTCCCCATTTCCTTTCTCAATTTTATTAACCTCGTCACATTTTTATGCGCCTATCCCAGGTCTGGAACATGTTAAAAAAATATTTCCGTTTGATTTTAGATGATGCATTATTAATTAGATTGAACATCCAAAATCAAACGGGAAGATGTTTTTAACTGAGAGACATCAGTATAGAGGTAGAACGGATTTTTGAAATACGAATCACAACAAATTGTATTTCAGCCTTATTTCCTTTCTGTTGAAGACTTTTTACATACAATATAATAATTGCTCGATTACCTCGTTTTTTCTTAAGTGTGACCTATTTAGACTCTGGGTGTACCAGTAAACAGAGTATCGGGATACTTACTGACTACCTGACACACCACCATGCTGATGTAATAATAGGACCACCTTGTACTGAAGGTAATGTGTAGTGTATTTGTAATACATGATAACTTCACATAAGAAAACAATTAAACTAGAATATGTATCTGAAGGACAACAATCGCTGTTCATAATATATCATCTCTCATTTTACAGTAAACCAAGAAATCGAGTCATAATCATAATTTATAATTTAATTTATATGAAAAATGTGTACAATGTACTAAACGAATGAACGGACACATACCAGAAGGTATACTGCTCCCCTCCTAGTATAGGTGGTCATAACTAGCAAGTAGATAAGCACAATTACATTGTGATGAAATACTTATTAAACAATAATCTTTCTTCCATATGGAGTTATTTTCTTTCAGAACGGTAGGTCATTCGTTCGAAGAATCAATCCGGACGATACCATGTTTCAATGGAATATATACCTGTGAGAGGTCATTATTTTCTTTCATAAAAATGCAAACTAAAGTTTACTTCAAAATTTATTCCTTTGATGCTTTGATGTTTCCATTTGGAGAATTCATTTTATAAAATTCATTATTTGATAGGTTTAAAAAAACCCCGCATTTTATATTTTGAAACAAATAATGTGAACTCAATAACAAGGAATATTACAACTTTGATTGGTAAAATAGGAAGCTAATTCTGCAAATCTTTGCACAAAATTATATTTATTTGACGCTATTCAAGTCAGATAATGCATAAATAAGGTTGGTCTTGTCGTAGAACACACACCGGTGCGTCATGATTGCAAAAGGAATCAATCTGGTCGACCTTCGCTGTGTTCTACGACAATAATCCCCTTGAGGTTACGCTTTATCTATAACTTAAACGATTGTTTTGAAAACACATAAGGAGATACCAAAGCTGATGGAGAATAGTCAACACTATGTATAATGCTGTTAATAAAAGACTAGCATTATTTCACATAAGTACATTCTGCTACTCGTGTTATTCTAAAGATAGGAAGAAAACTCAGGTGTCCAGAAAATTAAGCAGTACCTGCTCCTACTCGCTCCCGTTGCGATGAACATGACAACTAAGACCAGTGTTTTGTCGTGTCGTATTTGAAGATTTCAATAACTTGGAAATCAAAACATAATTGTCGCTACTACTTACCTATGATTATTTAAGATACAGATAATTCGTTAGATAAAAAAAAAAAGATTGCTGTTTCATAGATGATAAGACATATCAATGTTTCTAGCCTGATCTAACAATGTACCATATATATATAGTCCTTATGCTAATGAGTTTGACCGTAAATTTCATATGCATTTGATTCTTAAAAATGAAATACAGTGTTAAGACAATATGTGTTTTTCATTATTGTTTCAGCCATGGTACCGGTTGCAGAGCTTGCATCATACAAAAACATACCAGTTTTTAGTTGGTTAGCAAATGATGAAAATTTTGACAACAAAGACAAGGCGACGACATTAATTCGTGTTATTCATCCGCTGTCGCAGCTAGGTAAAAAAAGGGCAAATATTGTTTTTTTGAATATGACGAACTAAAGTATTTTTGGAATTTTTAATTATTTTATGTTGAATTTCTTTTGTGACTACTTAATTCAAAATCAAAAGACCTAAAAGAAAAATATAATTGCATTTAATCTGTATATTCAAAATAACATAAAAGTTCAAAACATCATGATGACTGATATTTAAATAATACAAACCAATGCCAATAAGTATATTTTCTACATAAAATATAAAATATGATTTACTTGTTTTTTTATTTAAGGAGGAAACGTCGGATTATTTCTCAGTGAAATGAACTGGCATCGTTTAGTCATGATAGCTACTTCAGCATCAGAAAGCATTGCCTATGCAAATTCATTAGAATCTACCATCGATTCTTGGTCTATCCTTGGTTTCAATCTGGTTAATCGTTATGAAGTGGCTCCTGAAGTAGATGTTAAAACCCTTGATGAAAAGTTCCAAGCAATTAAGTATGAAGCTAGAAGTACGTATGCATTACTTTATATATATATTATGGGTTATATAATACATACACTCAAAGTACTACACAGCTGAAAGAACCTATAATGTATAAACGGAATTACATATGCTTCAATATACATAAATTACTCTCATATTAAATTCAACGAATCAAACAATAAGTACTATTTTATATTTCATTTCAAAAGCGTAAAATAAAGAATTTCTTCAAAGTTTTTGTACCATATAAAATACGCGTAAGTGCAACATTATTTTAGTACATAAAGAACTTTATTTTTTTAAAGTTATTATTTTGGTAATTTCTGATGATGAACTGCGGAAGTATATGATTCGTGCTGATAAATTGGGAATGTCTGATGGAGACTATCAGTTTATTTATGTCAAAATAACTATGCCATCGACCAATGACATACATCGCCTGGAAAGTACTGGACTATGGGAAAATGGTGATTTAGACGATGATGATGCAAGGAGAGGATTCGAAAATTTGTTATATGTGAGTATTACCTCTGTATTAAATTTTAATTTCTTTATGTTTTTTTTGTCTAGGGCTGGTCCTTTGCCTCTTGCGTCTGTTAAGATAGAGGAGTTATATTATAATCTGTAATCCGGAAACTACTTTCGATCTTTATTATAACCATAATGTATCAAATATTGAGTTTTGGTATGATAGGTAACTATCCAACAAAATTCAAACGACGCTGGTGGGTAAATGCTAGCATTGGTTACTGTAAGGACTAGTTTTACATCATGTAGATTTATATTCAGGTAGAAAATTCATAGAAACCTCCAGGTTTATTTCGCCTACGTAAAATACGTACCTATGATGTCATTGAACTGGTTTGTAGTTTTAATCTTTATTGTTGTTACTATCATATTTTACAAAGAACCTAACCATCTTCCTCGCACCTTCTCTTTAAACATGTCGATTCAGATGTACACAAAATGTAGGTAAAATAATATTACTAGTGATCATCATGGCCATTGGGCATCTTTTGGTGATTCCCACACCATACATAGATTATTTGTTTGAATAAGCATAAAGTACCAAGTAATTTTGAAGTGTCCAAGTAATTCTAAATAAAAAATAAAGGAAATTTGTAATTGTTTAAAGTTTCTCCTTCTATATTTTTATGTGTATTATATTGCAGGATATTTTTCCTCATTTTTAACATTCATTATTTGTAGGTAATATTAGGTGATATCAGGGATGTTGGACAATCGTGGATGGTTGAAGCCAAGTCTGCTGCTAGGTCATTATTTGGTAACGACATAAGTATGCCTGATCCTGCTGAGGTTTGTAAGATTAGTAAATTCATGATTTAGAGAAAAAAGTCCGACCAAAGTGCAGAAAACAGCTGAAGGACACAAATGGGTCTTTAACACAGTGAGAACATCCAGGACCTGGAGGCGTGCTTCGGCTGGCCGTTAAATAAACATTTATAGCCACTTTTAGTTCAGTGAAAATGGACATCATACTAAACTCTAAAGCATATAAATGAACTAAAATAAAATAAAAAACATTGAAGATTAAACAAAAGACTGAGGCTTCTGACTTTGGAAATGCGCAATAAATAAGTTGATTATAATGCGCGACATTGTTTAAATTAATTTCATATGGTTACTTAGTACTTATTTGTTCGCAAAACCATATCGTTTATATTTTGAATATAGATTCAGCTTTGAAAGCATTCTAAAACTAATGATTTTTTTTAAACCCATAAAATTTTGTTCTTGTACCAAATCAAGCTCTCTGAATCGTGTGTTGTTGTTTGCCGATATTTACGTTCGGCTGGTAGGTATGTTCGTTCAACCATATATAAACTAAATAGACGGACATTTACTTTCCGGAAGAACGAAATAATCGGACCTTAGGGCATCTGTTATTCTATTCCGATGAGACGTAGCTGGTGGTTTATGTATCGTAGAGATTGGTTTTATTCCTATTATCAACTTCATTTATCAATAGTAAGAAGTAAAATAAATCTAGCTTTGTTTTATCTACAGAACTATCGTATTTATATTTCAGCCTGATCCGTATTCCATTTTCTTGCATGACTGTGTAATGTTGTATGGTTTAACTCTAAACTCAACTGGTGGCAATGCAACTGCTGTTAATGGAACCATCATCAGGAACGCTGCTATCTCAGTCTCATTTCATGGTATACTATCATGTCTGGTTTTGATTTAGGAATAAACTTTGATGCATTTATTATATGCCTAAACTACTAGCCAATGCTTTTCAAAGGTACCAGGATTATAATTTAATACGCCAGACGCGCGTATTTTCTTCATATTTATCAGTGAGGCTCAGATAAAAATAGTTGTAAAGACAGACAAGTACAAAGTTAAAAAGCATTGAGGACCCAAAATTCCAAAAAGTCAACACCATCATAACCATAATATATGAGAGTCTGTTTCCGAAATGTCGTTTTTCGTCCCCAAAAAGAGTTTTTGTTCGATTTTCATTTTATGAAAGATGATATATGAGGCAATGAAACACAACAGATAGTTATTTGATTTAAAATTAAATGATGATTTACACCTTACAACCTTAAGAGTCAATGTTTTTATTTCGTATGTTTCACAGATGATATCGGATATGTTCCTTATGTACAATACCCTTCCATTTTTCATGAATGTGACCGACCGAATTAGACTATATATCGGATTTGTAATAACATAAGCAACACGACGGGTGCCACATGTGGAGCAGGATCTGCTTACCCTTCAGGAGCACCTGCGATCACCCCATGTTTTGGCGGGGTTCGTGTTGCTTAGTCTTTAGTTTTCTATGTTGTGTCTTCTGTACTTGTCTATTTGTCATTTTATTTTTACCCATGGCGTTGACAGTTTATTTTCAATATATGAGTTTGACTGTCCCCCCTGGTATCTTTCGTCCCTCATTCCTTCACTTAAGATTCTTATGAATTATGTGTTTCAACCGCAAATCACTGGTATTTACATTATATTGTGTTTAATGAGGGCTCAAATAAAAGGTAAAGGTTCAAGGGGCAACTTACCCGATATTTAGTTAAAATTCATGCTTTGTTCTAACGTTTTTACCAGTAAAGCAGCCTGTTGGTTTGCCTTATACATCATTTTGACACTCGTTAGATTCTTTTGTGGCGTATTTATATTTAACATTAATATCATAAAACACAATATGTTACGATTTTAGACTTGCATTGTAACTTTTTGTTTTTTATTTCTATTTAGGTTTGTCTGGACAGGTATTGATTAGTAAATTTGCAGACAGATTGCCCTATACGACCATTTACGATTTGAACCGAACTGGAATGTTTTCACTAGTTGCTTACCAATACTACACAAAGAACAATGATTCTACAAAACCGGTATGCTTTGTACATTACATGTACGTTTAGAGAATAATATTCTGTACACTCATCTTTAACTCAATTATATAAATCCTGCTAAAATATCACTGCCGAAATCAGAATGTATTTGAAAAATCCAAGAAACCATTTTCAATCTCGGTCTATTTCTGAAATTTATTCTTACTTACTTTTGATTTTTTAACCCTATATGCTAACATTGCCTATGTAAATTTTAAAATTGTTTGTATTCACATTGAACGACAAATCTATGTGACGTATAAAATTTACTGACGTCAGACACACAAATCAATGAATGTGTTTGTAGATAGATGTTTTTTTTGTTTTGTTAAATTGTTCCTTTTAAAATTGTTATACGATGATGACTGATGTACCCATATTTTGACTATTTTATTTCTTGTGTCTGTTTAGTTAACGCATCAATGTAAATATAACGGAACTTGATGAGACTGTAATCAAAGTAAGAGGGTTAGCGCTATAAAACCAGGTCTAATCCACCATTTTCTACATTTGAAAATGCCTGTACCAAGTCAGGAATATGACAGTTCTTGTCCATTCGTTTTTGATGCGTTTTGTTATTTGATTTTGCCATGTGATTATGGACTTTCCGAATTGATTTTCCCCTAAGTTCAGTATTTTTGTGATTTTACTTCTTGTATAGAAAAAATAATTGAATAAACTAATCGTATGAAATCCTAATTAACTTTCACTAAATATTCTAAGATGACTAATTTATTAAATGAAAACAGAAATTTGTAACATAAAGTGCCAAATATATTTTCGGATATTGAAAATCTTTTTATACTCTTTCAGTTTCGAATTTCACTTTTGATTTTGCCATTTGATAAGGGAATTTCCTTTTCAATTGTTCTTAAACACTAGAAACAGCACCAGTCCTTTCTTTCTTATGGTCTCATTTGAGGTAGTAGACTCCTTGCAATTTCAAATATTTATACTATTTGATATACTTAAAGTTGATGTACAGTGACATTTTTGGAGACTGCTTGAAGAATGTAGATCTACATAATCACCTAACTTTCCCGCTTTATAATTTTCCCGCTTTAGTGTTTTTAAAAGTGCAGTAAATAATAACATGGAAAATTTCCAATATTTTAGATAAAAACAGAGAGACATGTAAGTAAAACCTACTATATAATGTATCTTAAAGATTTCTATGGAAAAAACAATGTTATTATTTCACGTTTACTCATTCCAAAATATGGAAATGGTACAGTTTCTTGTACCTTTCAGTAATTTTATATGAAAGTCAAATAACAATGGACAGCTGCATACATCGATAAAGATTTCTATATGATATATGATATGGTATCGACTTATACAAAAAAATGTTTAAGAGAACAGAATAGATTTTTTTTTTTTTTTATAAAGAATAGTTTAGAACAAGCACTACGAAAACACTCAATCTCGTCTAGAGTGCGATTTCCGAGTGGGATTTTGTTTTCGCTGTGTTGAATACCCATTGGTATCTTTGGGCGGATTGTTGCGTCTGTAACACTTTCCCCTTTTCCCTTCTAAATATCATTGTATACAGAATTGAACAGAACAGTATTGAACCCTTCTTTAGAGCCATAGGAGAAAAAAACAGTAATTGAAATATCATTAGCTGGCAAGCCAATTCAACCGCATATATAGTTTTCTAATTCTTTGTTGGTTTTATTTCTTTTTTAGGTGGCAGACGCTGATGACATACGTTGGGGAAACGGTTTGACCAGCAGTACTGTTATACCTTCAGATACACCCGTTTGTGGATTTTATAATGAATTTTGTCCATTGAATAGTAGGTCAATTTATCATACATACTTGCGCAACACTAGTAAAGGTAAAAGATAAATAACAAGTGGTTACAATATAAAAAAGAAGATGTGGTATGATTGCCAATGAGACAAGTGTCCACAAGAGACCAAAATGACACAGACATTAACAACTATAGGTCACTGTACGGCCTTCAACAACGAGCAAAGCCCATGCCGCATAGTCAGCTATAAAAGACCCCCATATGACAATGTAAAACAATTCAAACGAGAAAACTAACGACCTTATTTAATAATAAAAAAAAAAAAAAAAAAATGAACGAAAAACAATTATGTAACGCATTAACAAACGACAACCACTGAAACCATGTTTGAATGTTCAAAATGTGTTATTTCGAAATGAATACATGGTTGCGGACAACATTGATAACCATTTCTGATGATCTTCAATATATCTTAAACAATCTCTCGCAATGTAACACAGCGGTGCTAACCATACACTCAGTAACGAACATACTATTGCAGCTGAAAAGGAAAAGCATAACAAAACAAGAACGACCATAGTAAACAAGGCATTTACACATTACGAATTCTACTTTTACCTTTATTCATATCACGAAATCGTTTATCATAATATTGTTTTTCGCCACAGCACCAAAAATGGTCTTATATTCTGGTATTAGTAGTGGTATATTTGCTGCAATGTTAACAGTATTCCTTATCTATAGGTAAGTTATTATTCCATTGTCTCTCCACAATAAAATCTGAAAAGTCATATATATTTAATTGACATCAAGAAAGTGATGCCAAGATTAGTATTCTCTGCTCTGTGTTGTTGACTTTTATTTTGCTCTGAGGGTGTCCATCTGATATGTATGATTGTTACTTTGTATATCTTCTTCTACACCCCCTAACTTCTACTACTGAAACTTTTTTTTTATTTGCCATTTCAAATCTCTGGATTACTATAGCGGCAGGTTCATTCTTTATATATATCGTATGAAAAATTAATTTTTTTTACTTTAGAATTAGAAAAAGATAGACAAACATATGAACTCATACACTTTCAAAAATTGCCAATGAAAAGATTTGTTTTACTTCAAAATATTATATATCTTACTTTCATAACGTTTTCCTTCACCTTCATCAATTCATGTCCTTTAAGTAAAACATTAACAAAATATTTCATCAGAATATGGAGGAAAGAACACCAGCTAAATAATACAATCTGGAAGGTCAAGTACCAAGATTTAGATTTCAAGGTCACAAAACCAGCCAAGTCGTTCATGGTATAGTATATTTCGTTACATATAATACTGTCTGTTTTAATAATCATGTAAATAAAGGCAACATAATATACCGTTGCTCGAAAATCATAAATCGATTTAGACAAAAAAAAAACAAATCCAGTTTACAAACTAGAACTGAGAGAAACACATCAAATATAAGAGGAGAAATACGACACAAAAGAAGCACAACACTAAAATGCAACACATACAGAAACAAACTATAATATAACAATGGCGCTTTCTGATCTTGACTTAATACAGGACATTTTAAGAAAAAAATGGAGGATTGACCTGGTTTTGTGGGTAGCCAAACCTCGCACTGTTAAATGTAACACTTAAATGACACCACAACATGACAGAAATACAGTACAAACAAATGCAAGAACATTCAGGACATAAAATAAACACGTTTTATTTGAATCAAATAACAGTATTGTCTTCTGTTTCTAAATACTAGTGTTTAAATTAGGACTTTTTGCTCTTTTTACCTGATTAGTTTCTTTCAAATAACCAAAACCGATCCAATTTGAAACTACATGTTTGACGTCTTTAGTTTATGTCCAGGATCTTATATATATATATGAAGTGTCATATATTAATTAATTAATTAACTAGAACGACTGATGCTCACACTAATAATAACAATAGTGGCAACAGCGGCAACAGTTTAAAAAAAAAGAATTAACGTTAGTTATATGAGAAACACGAATCGATATATACCGACAACATTGAGTAAGTCTTTATTTCATTTAGATAAAAAGGTTCAATGTACAGGCACTTGTTTCTATCCATGGAAATACCGACCATCCATTGCCTATATTGTAAATGGAAAGTCGATCTTCCCATGAATAGAAAAAAATTGGCTTAAATGATAAAAAAAAGTAAATTGACAAAAATATCATCCCAATCGAAGCCAATGTTGACAATGCTTTTTCGAGAGGTACCAATCTGCTCTATCACCCTCTCAGCTATGTGTTATTTAATTTATTATACTGAATACCATATCATTATTGTTTTTTACAGATAAATTTTATTTAAAAAAAATATTCTATGACGTCACGTACATAATAACGTTACGGTATTAGAAAAAAAGCATCAAAAGTGAGACAAGGTGTTTTTTTTTAAATTTTGACAATCAAATAATAAAATCTTAGCAAAAACGTAGAACGTAAGCATTGTATTTAATTACTTGACGTACATTCAATTCATTGTCCTTTAAATTGTTGATTTTTGATATGTTTAGACGAGAGGGTAGTCAGCTATAAAAGGTCCTAGCATGCTATGGATACATAATTATAACTTAAGTATGTTATGGATACATAATTATAACTTAAGTATGTTATGGATACATAATTATAACTTAAGTATGTTATGGATACATAGTTATACTTGCAAAAACGAAACGTTCAACATTTCCAGTAATGTCAGGTTGAAATAAAAAAAAAATGTCTGTCGGTTTATCAACTCTCAGATTTGACATGATTGCTAATCAGACAACTTTCCAATAGAGACCAAATTACGTAAACTTCCCAACAATTCTAGCTCCGATACGCATACTACTCTACACTAATTAATGGAGTAATGGAAAATAGTTCCGGAATGGAAACGAACACTGTACGGAGTTTCCAACTGACGTAGTTATCAGTATATCTGTAATAAGTGAACAGCATTCGACAATATGGATAACCAATTTCTTCTTTTTTCACTAGGCCTTGTCCGTCGCCTTTACACAGAGTCAGTTGTGTTTTACTGAAGCAACAGTGACATCTTCTAATAGATATGGTTTGAACGACACTAGGGCTAAATCAGCTGGAGATAGGGAGGATGCTAGAATTAATGACCATACTGCTAGATACAAGGGACAAATTGTATATGTGAAACGCTTAAAGAAACAAAAGATTAAGAGTGATAGACAACTGTTGAAAGAAATGAAAATGGTAAAATTATTGTAAAAAAGGAGTAATAAGATAATTAATATTATATTTTGAATGTAATCTGAAAAAGATAAGGAGATGTAGTATGATTACAATGAGACAAGTATCCATATAGACTAAAGGATCAAATACATGACCATTGTAATCTTTATATTGTATCATTCGGGTCTTCAAGGCTTTTCAAATTCTTACTGTATTTGGCGATTTCATTCGAGTGTCACTGATGATTATTTATAGACGATGTGTCATTTGCCGTATTGTAATCCTGGCAAATCTGGAGAGTATATTTACATATAGAACTTTAAGTAGGACGAATGCAAAAAAATGAAAAGTAAAAATCTCATAGATCATTGAAACAATGTACAACACGTTTTTTTTGTCTTAAGACAAGAACTACATATTCCGAAAACTTCAACATATGAATATGGACAAGCCTTTATAATCATTTACACACGTCATGATTATAGATGAACATATTTGTTTCAGTTGCTTGATATCAGACACACGAATATAACATCTCTTATTGGAATGTGTACGGAACAAGGCAGCATTTCTGTTTTATGGGAACATTGCACAAAAGGACGTTTACGTGTAAGCTAGGGAGATAATCTCATAAATTGTGATATTTTTTCAATTCGATATTTAAAATATTTTACTGGGAATAGCAAAAAGGAATGAAGTGTAATTAAATCAAAATATGAAAGTGTTTAAAAAACTATATATATGTTCCTACTTGACATTCCGTAATGTATACATTATTAGACTTGCTTCTTAAATACTTGAAAGTTCTGGTGAATGTTGATTTAAGAGAAAGGAAATAAATATGGCATTCACTCAGATCTGCGATTAAAAGACATTAAGTTACGTGTTATAGTGTCTTATTTGTCTTTGTAAATTATACACTCTTTACTGTATAATCCTTTTTTTGTTGATGTGTCTGTTTGATTTATAATGCATGAAAAAACCCTGTTATTAGAAGCTAATGGCCTGTTTAGTTCGATCACAACTTAAATTTTACAACCACATTTATAAATCTTCATCATATATATCATTTATAAAATTATTATAATAGACTAAGTAATCTAATTCATTTTATCAGATTACATTACAAATGAAATATCACAGGATTTTAATGTGAAATATGTAAAATACATACACAATCAATATGATGTTATGCTTTGCTTGCAGAGCTTTTGCTTTAGGACAATTATCCTAAAATAAATGTATATTTTTTACAGGATATTATTGAAAATGATGATATAAAGCTTGATACGATGTTTAAGCTATCTATAGCTATTGATATATGTAGGGTAAGGAAAACAATAAAAATATGATACAATTTTGAATTTGGTAGAGAAGCACTCAATTGATTGTGGACAAGACCTTACTGTATTAACACAATCTTTCTCTGTAATGGTTGCATCATTTATTCAAGAACCTTTATCTCGCAAGTGCTTAATGCGGCCCAAATCTAGACATATCTAAACTTAAACACTCTTTTAAGTACAATTCCAATAACCAACTTGTATTTCTGTATCACAAACCTGCAAAATATTTTGATTTTAATCCTTAGAGTAATCTATATAGATTGGAATCACTCTGAAATATATGCATCAACACACATTTGTTTTCGTCGTAGGCATAGCACTTTATTTATTAGAAGTCGCTTATATAAAGGACGTTTGACATGATTTTAATGGCGGGTGTGTTTCAAAATAAGAAAAGCATATTGAAGCTAAACACTTAATCTTACCATGGTTTTGATTGGTGAATATTTTAAACCAATTAAGTCACTCGAGAGCTTAATTAATTAGAAATTGTCTTAGTACATTATTTCTTTAAGGGATTAGAATACCTCAACAAAAGCGAACTTAAATACCATGGTAACATGAAAAGCACAAACTGTGTAGTGGATAGTAGATGGACCTGTAAGCTGTCAGACTTTGGACCAAGGACTATTTATAAAAGCCTAATTGAAGAAACTGGAAGTTGGAGAACTGAAGCAGGTATTGTGTATTGTGTTTTATTTTCGCATACTATAATTTACAGATTTTTAATAATTAAGCAAATATTTGTAAATTTTATTCACTGTTATGACAAAGTTAGTTAAAGAAATGGGAATGCATGGGGAAAAAAAGGATACCGACTAAACATGTTGTTATCATCTTAACTTTTTTATGTGCTTCATGCTTCTGTGTTGGTTGTTTATCAATTTCACGATTCGGCAATTCCGGTAATACAACTGGAAAGTTGATAAGCAGCCAAAGGTCTTTCGAGCAACAATGAAGTATAGAAATAAAATAAACCGTACTACACAACACTGTTAATCCCCTGTGTATATGTATATTAGGTATCGGTGTTTAATGATTTTAAAGTTTAAAGTGTCCAAACGAGCAAAAGGTTGTTTAGACCATGCACAAATTAGGTGTACATATTTCCCTTCATACATTATCTAATATATTTAACTGTTGCATTGGTTTGAATAAATCATTCCACCAGTTTTCTTATTCATTTTCATGAAGTAATTTATGATTAAAGTATTTATGATGCACATGATACGCCGGGTTAATTGATTGTAGATACACATGTAATGAACGTGGATTCAAACTTTATTTGTATAAACCCTAATATGTTGTAGCAGATTAAAGATTGATTGCAATTGTTCTTTAATGGTTACAAATACGTTATTGCATCAAAATGTGCCATATGCAAGAAAAAAACTGTTCAAATCTTACAGTTCAATGTGAACAGTTTAATATCATAAATAAAGGCATAATGTGTATAATGATAGTCAGGAGTAACGCGCTGTCATTTCAAATAAAAGGAACGTTTTCAAACATAATCACTGGGGTAAATCTGACGATCGTAACTGCATTCACGGTCATCCAAAGATGTCGAATGAAAAATAAGGTCAGTATCTGTATTGTCTGTTAAAGTGTTTCCATATCATTTTCTTAACAAAGCATACATTGGAACGATGTAAATTTGTTAAAGATTCACACGGAAATCACACATAACTACCGATAAATGTGTATGAAACAGGAAAAAGGATTTATCGCCACGATGACCGTACATTATAGTCGAAAGGACCGTAACAGGATCAGCGATTCATAAGCAGGGTGACCGTTATTGGTTAAAAGATGACCGTAATTTGTAAAGGATGACCTTAATGTATAAAGGATGGCCGCCAATTCTAAAAAATATCCATATTTGTATTCATAGCTGTTTGTTGAGGTTGTCTCAATAGGGGCTCGGTTAGCGGATATAGATATGTTTAATCATTTTGTTTTCAACTATTTGCCGTATTTTGGGGAAGGGGCTGACAGATTTTAAGAGTTCAGTTGGTTTGACTGGTGTGCTTTTAGCTGATATTCCTTGGGCTTTATAGCCTCTAAAAAGGTTAACTCCTTTACCCTTGAACAGTTTCTAAATAGTTATCCAGAATTCCATCGTTTCTGGAGCATATCTTGTAGAGTATATTGTTGACTTGGAATAAAACCTTCCGACATCCAGTAACAAATGAAAAGCAATAATAACAGATAATATTCCATTAGATATGGTTTCAATACGGAAATAAAGTCATCATATATCCCTATCTCTTTTAGTTTTGCTTCAATATTTGGCAATATTTCATCAAGTTCATAGTTTTATTCCGTTTGACACCCTTCTTCGACATAACCGTCACTGACTTTCAAATTTGAGGAACATTGGCTTGTAGTTGGAGGCTACATATGGTGAACTATGTATTTGAAAGGGGGACGAAAGATACCAGTCAAACTCATAAAATTAAAAAAAAAAAAACTGACAACACCATGGCTAAAAATTAAAAAAGACAAACAAACAACAGCACACATGACACAACATAGAAAACTAAAGAATAAACAACACGAACCCCACCAAAAAACTAGGGGTGCTCTCAGGTGTTCCGGAAGAGTAAGCAGATCCTGCTCCACATGTGGCACCCGTCGTGTTGCTTATGTGATAACAAATCCGGTAAATAGTCTAATTCGGTAGGTCACATTCATGCAAGGGAAGGGGATTGTAGTTACGACGTAAGGAACATATCCGATATAATTTGTGAAACGGTTATTCCATAACGGTCAACCAACTCGTGTGCGTCTTATTTTCTTCTAAATATAGGATAATGCTTTCTTATAAATGATTTTTATATTAACACGATTAATTATTTGATACAAAAAAAGGTAATACAAAACGGATATTTCTTAGAATAGGCATGACGGTTATCCTTAATAAAAGTTACGGTCATCCTTTATAAATAATGGTCATCCTTTACAAATAACAGTCATCTTTTTAACAATCACGGTCATCCTTTATATATGTTACGGTCATCTTGAAAATATTTGAATGATAAGTTACGCATGTTGCGGTCATCTTAGAGATTTTTTCAAATCCAATTTCCTGTTTCATACACTTTTCTCGGTAGTAATTTGTGCTTTCCGTGTGAATCTTTTATAAATTTACATTGTACCAATGTATTCTTTGTAAAGAAAATGATAAAGAAACACTTTAACAGACAAAACAGATACTGACCTAATTTTTCATCCGACACCTTCGGATGACCGTGAATGCAGTTACGGTCATCAGCTTTACCCAAGTGATAATGGAATTCCGCATTGTAGCTCCGTATCTAATTAACATGAATATATATATATATATATATATATATATATATATATATATATATATATATATATATATATTTATAAGTTCAAAGTATGTAGTCAGGATACTTTAATAGCTCAGCACCAGTATACTTAAACTATATTGATTTTGTCTTTTAAAAAAAATCCAAACAATGTTCCACTGGTTTTAGAATCTCTGTTCTGGACAGCACCTGAGCATCTTAGAACATGGATTGCCCAAAATCAGAAGTCAGGATCAGTGCAGGGAGACGTTTATAGTTTCGGAATTATTGCAAAGGAACTTGTTACTAGAGATACTCCATATGGATGTGAAGTTTACATGTCGTCAAATGGTATGCACAAAAGAGTGTGTTTTGTATGTTGATACAAGTAACTCTTGTAGTGAATATTACATTTCGTATATCATGTCGTCCGGTGTAAGTTATATATTTCTATGATAGTGATATCGACTGAGAAATAAAGTACTATCAATAACAAGTTTTTTTTTATTTGATAAATAAAAACTACTAGTAATAGTTTAAATATTTACTATGTCAACATCCGAGAAAAACTGCTAAATATCTATTGCAAGCTTTCAGTAAGAGAAAAAAACTTTTTATATGAAAATTTTCGCTAAAATTTATTTATTTTTGTTCGTCGTACCATTGACATTTAAAGTGAATTATAGACTTAAAGGGTCGGGTGTTCTAATTATTGTTTTTATATATCACTGTATTATATAATATTTTGTGAAAAACACCTGTCACAATAATAAATAATTTACTTACTTACTTACTAATACAAATAAGCGTTCATTAGACAGAACAAGCAGACTGTGGTGTGTGTTGTTATCTCGATACACAAGTGATTCGAAAAGAACTATAATCTAGTTTTGTGAAATTTGACATATTTGTCTTACATTTAATAATTTGAGATTGCTTATGCTTGGTTTCAAGATCCATAGAAAACATAATTCGGAAATTCGATACTATACTACTTTTTTTTAATCTTTTAATTTTGAACGTTAATAAAAAATATTAAAGATGTTTGTTACTTGTATTGAACTCTTTAGTTATTTAAATGGTTATCAGTCGTTGTATGTTATCTGTATGATTGTTATTTTCAATGTTTCAGAAATTATAAGTAAGGTAGCAGCAACAACAAAAGTACCATTTCGTCCAAAATTTCCATACATGTCGGACAATAACCAGGCAATGGAACAAACAAAAGCCATACAAGCTTTAATACAAAGGTGTTGGGCAGAGGACCCTCAAGTCAGACCATCCGTTAAACGAGTTCTGAAGACTCTAAACACGATAAGCCCTTTTAAGTGAGTTATATTCTTCAGCTCAGTAAAAAAATGTCAAATAAAAAAAAAGTAGGTATGAATATACATAATCTTTGTGAATTTATAGAATATATATTTGATAGAGTTAATATAATTGATATTCATGTCAACACCGAATTGCTGACTACTGGGCTAGTCACTCTCTCGTTGACGTAAAGCCCACAAGTAGTGGCATTAACTCAGTGGTCTAAATACTTAGTAATTATCAAAACTAGTTACAGAAAACCCTTGATTTGTGAACACATTAAATCATAAGCCCGTTAAAGCGTATGAATAATACATTGGACCAATGACAACAAATGTATGGTCTATCTAACAACCGAATGAAACGATAAATCAAAGGTAAAAAGTACCAATTTACAACTATTGAGTAGTTTTCTAATGAAGCCGCAGTTTAGGATTTTCTCCAAATACGACAATAACACCGGACCTAACATTTACACTGAGTGGTGAGATCCGGTAAGTTTTATGATACACTATGTTGATAAATATATACCGTGCAAAAAAAAATACAGTTTAAAAAGACAGACAATCCGATTCTTAAAATATTTCGATCGACAAAACTACAAAGCCAAATCACAATGCACTCGAATGCAATGAAATTAGATTACAAACACACTTGTACGTAATGACATAAAAAAACCAATAATTTGTTTTGAAATTGTATAAATAACCAAAATAGACAATTATAAATGTTGCAATGGGAAAATAAAACGCAGTAAAACCGACAGATTTAGAAAATTTGTTATTTTGATATTAACAGTACTTTTTTATAGTTCGTTCTTCTGTTGTACTAGTACTGCTACACTGACCAACGTTAGGGGAGGGTTGGGATCCCGCGTAAATTGTTTACCGCGACACATTCTGTATGTATGTTCCTGTACTAAATAAAGGCAACAGTAGTATACCGCTGTTCAAAACTCATAAATCGATTGGGGAAAAACAAATCCGGGTTACAAACCAAAACTGAGAGAAAAGTATCAAATATAAGAGAACTACGTCACAACAGAGACACAACACCGAAACGTAACACACAGAGAAACGAAACGAACTGTAATGTAACAATGACCATTTTCCTGACTTGGTACAGGGCTTTTTATGAAAAAATGGTGGGTTGAACCTGGTTTTGTGGCATGCCAAACCTCCCGCTTTAATGACAGTGTTAATTATAACATTAAAATTACAACATTACACGACAGGTTTACAATAAATAAACAGATAAATGGGAGAAAATATAGGACAGAGAAACAAACGAATAATAGTCATCCAAAGGCAACAGGTTAAAAAATATTTTTATACACCAGACGCGCGTTACATCCACACAAAACTATGCTCAAAAGGTTGAAAGCCATAACAACTACCAAGTTGAAGATCGCCGAGGACCAAAAGTTTCAAAAAGTTGTGAGGCCAGGGTTATCCGCCTGGGACAAAACATCATTATTATCAAGAATAATACATAGTTTTGCAAACAGTAAATTTGATAAAATGACTATATAATAGATATACATGATTAAACTGAAGTGGTGACTAGCTGTAGAATAAAAACAAATAAATTACAAAATCACAGCCCTGTTACCCATAGTCAATGCAACGCCAAAAGTGTTCCGAAAATTAAGACAATTGGATGAAATTCAAGATAAGATTAGTATGACTCATCTACCTTATATTCATAACAGTGAAAAATTATAATACTAATTAATAAAGTGTAAAGTTCGTTGATCCAAAATTAAATCTACCAAATGAACTGGATGAGTAATTATCCCAATACAACACAATAATACAACAGAAAAAAATACGATTTACAACTACAAACGTTAAAACATTTGAAAAAATCCGATGATAACAACAAACAAAACATCAAAACTCAACAAAATAGTTTTGGATGGATAAGTATCGTGCCACGTCTTAAAAAGCAATGCGAATTCACACTCAGAAAAACAGTAACATTCGGGAATAAGTCACGTTCGTTAATAAAAAGATCAGACGACGTAATGTCAAACCACAATCTAACACGTGGTAAAAATGTCCATAGTTAGTTTGTAATAACGTATTAATTGAGATATGTAAACACCATACGAATGGCAAAGGGTATGTTACTGCTGAGAAATGGGAAATTGATACTTGGAAAGTTGAAATCGTCCCGTTTATCATAGATTTTTGTATTAACTCGTCCATCTGTGTCAATATTGAGAAAAAGATCAAGGTATTAAGCAGTCCTTCAAGTATCAGTAGTATCCTTAATTTCAAGTTTCCTGGGATAAATGAGATACAAAAGTATTGTTTGAAATATGGGTTATGCAGTGATAGGACATCATCAATATATCGGAAAGTGAAATTAAAGAATTTCGCAAGGTGCTTTTTCTGTTTGTCTTTTAGAAGGGTTTGAAAGAGTTCTGCTTCAAACTAGAACAAAAAAAATCGGCTCAGTCAGGAGCCTGTAATAAATTGATTGTCGTTTGTTGATGTGTTGAATATTTGTTTTCCGTTCATGTTAGTACATAAATTCGATCGTTGGAAAGTTTTTCTCATCACTTTGCGTCCGGCGTCCGTCGTCGTCGTCGTCGTCCGTCGTCGTTAGCTTTTACAAAAATCTTCTCCTCTGAAACTACTGGGCCAAATTAAACCAAACTTGGCCACAATTATTATTGGGATATTTAGTGTAAAAAATGTGTGGCGTGACCCAGCCAACCAACCAAGATGGCCGCCATTGCTAAAAATAGAACATAGGGGTGAAATGTAGATTTTGGCTTATATCTCTGAAACAAAAGGATTTAGAGCAAATCGGACTGGATTAAATGGTTTATTAGGTCAAGATCTATCTGCCCTGAAATTTTCAGACAAATCGGACAACCTGTTGTTGGGTTGCTGCCCCCGAATTAGTAATTTTAAGGAAATTTTGCAGATTTTGGTTATTATCTTGAATGTTATTATTTTGGTTATTATCTTGAATGTTATTATAGATAGAGATAAACTGTAAACAGCAATAATGTTCAGCAAAGTGAGATCTACAAATAAGTTAAATGACCAAAATTGTCAATTGACCCCTTAAGGAGTTATTGTCCTTAATAGTCAATTGTTAACAATTTTCATAAATTTTTGTTAATTTTTGAAAATGTTTAGGAAATATTTCCCACTGTAATTACTGGGCCAAGTTCATTATAGATAGAGATAATTGTAGCAACAAGAATGTTCAGTAAAGAAAGATCTACAAACACATTACCATCACCAAAACACCATTTTGTCATGAATTTATCTGTGTCCATTGTTAATATGCACATAGACCAAGGTGAGCGACACAGCTCTTGAGAGCCTCTAGGTCATTTCGGGGACTTTTATAGCTGAATAAGCGGTATGGGCTGTGCTCATTGTTGAATGCTACGGTAACGTAAAGTTGTTAATTTCTGGTTCATTTGGTCTCGTGCGAAGAGTTGTCGCATTGCCACTCATACCACATCTTCGGTTTTTATATAAAAAATAGCATCGAAAGTTACCATGGGTACATTCACACGCATAAGTCGAGATTAACTGTCAATGGCAAGGCAAAACAACATTAGTCAACGAAAAAACAAAAAAGTCACCCAAACAAATAGAAAACTTAATAGATATAAGAAGATGTTGTATGAGTGCCAATGATACAACTCTCCATCCAAATAACAATTTATAAAAGTAAACCATTATAGGTCAATGTACGACCTTCAATACGAAGCCTTGACTGAGATACACAAACTATGCAAAAAACGGGGAGGGGAGGGGGCGATCACATGACTTGTGCTCTGGAAAGGGTTAGTAGATCCTGATCAACTATAAACATTTCATAGTTATCAAAGGTAATTTAATACGCCAGACTTGCGTTTTGTCTACATAAGACTCACCAGTGACGCTTCTAAACGTAGAAGAGCATTAACTAGTTAAAATATTGTTCATATGTGTGTATTGTTGTTCTATGATATTTTTAAGGAAATCAAATGTGATAGAAAATATGATTGTTATGATGGAGAAGTATTCTAATCAGTTGGAGGAACTTGTAGCTGAGAGGACAGCACAGTTGGAAGACGAAAAACGAAAAACAGATGCATTACTATATCAGATGTTACCAAGGTAATGTGGTTCATTTATTTTCGTGGGTATCAATTTTAGTGGATTTCTGAAAACTTGCATATTGGTGGATATTTGATTTCGTTGTTTTGACAATATCTGTGTCCAAAGCTTGTTGAAAATATTATATTTGCTGAACAGTTGCATTCGTGGTTCGCGTGTACCCTTGAAATCAATGAAAAATAGTATCGAACGAATAATAATGAATTCACAGTAGTTAATCTTAGAATATTAGGACGGGAAAATAATAAAAAAAACATCGGGGAGAATATTATAGACGAAAGAAAGACAAATTTGAAATAATCTTTTTAATAAAACTACAGAAAAAAACAAGATCAAATCTAGAAAACAATAATGCATTCGTATACGTGTCGGTAGAATTATGTACAGGCGCGTTTCGTCTTGAATTTTTATATAGACAAGACAGTTTGTTTTCCCGTTTGAATGGTTTTACACTAGTAATGTTTGGAGCCGTTTATAGATTGCTGTTCGGTGTGAGCCAATGCTCCGTGTTAAAGACTGTACTTAGGCTTATAATGGTTTACTTTGATAAATTATTACTTGAATGAAGAGTTGTCTTATAGGCACTTATACTACACCTTCTTATATCTATTTACAAAAACCAGATAACAGTGTTTCTGATAAAAATATAAGAATTTAAAACTGAACCATTCAGTGTAAAAATACTGACAATAAGAACACCTTTCCAGCCAATCTAACATACCAGGAATCAAAACTGCTGCGTTATGAATTAAAGCTAGACATTCGGTATATATCATTTTTAAGCCTTCAGATTATTTAGTTACCAATCAAAGGTTAATAAATTTAATATTTGTGTGATGTAAAATTAAATCAATGAGACTGTTTATAGTTAAATTAATATTTCAGGAGGGTGGCAGAAGATCTAAAGCTAGGTAAACCTGTTAAAGCTGAATCATTTGAGAAAGCTACAATATACTTTTCGGACATTGTCGGATTTACAACAATAGCTGGTGAATGTACACCCATTCAGGTAACGATATTACAGCTTTGTTAGATAGCATCACTGCTTTACCTTTTTTGGATTTGGTTTCGGACAAAAACAATTCCTGTATCAATTTTTTTTTAAAATAATGCCAGGTAGGGAGATTAAAATTGATTGAATTCATAATGTCATTGTCAAAGGTTACGATGACATTAAGTTTTAGTTTGTTTTAGTTTATGTTTAATATATATTTGCCATGGCGTTGTAGATTGTTTTCGAACTAGAAACTGACCATCCCTTCGTTTATGATTCACCATGATAATGATTGAAATATATTTTCAACTTATCAAATTAAACCTGAAAATGTTCTTGAAACAATGTAATCTTTTTGACTACGATTCAGATCATAAACACTAAGAAGCAAAATGGTTAAATTGACCCCTGTGGATCGCGAGATCTTATGATCTCTTGATCTATGGAAGGGAATATCCGCTATAATTATTCAATTCTTCATTTGTAAAATAAATTTCTTTATTTGTAAAATGTAATTTCTTTATTTGTAACATGCGCTTTTTCTATCCGTAACATGAATTTCTTCATTTCTCGATTTAGGAAATGTACCTTATTAACTTATTTCTTAATTTATTGATGTATTTTCTTCGTTTGTTACATAAATTTATATATTTCCTATTTTGTGAAATGTCATATGGCAAAATTTGGGGTAATTTGCTAATTTGCATAGCAGCCATTTTGCCTTATCATAACGGCAGCCATTACAATAGGATTATATAAGCCCCTTAAATTAAAATGCCAATATGCCAATACCTATCTCGAATGAACATTTTTTTCGCATATAGGTGAATTGTACATGTTTTTAGGTTTCTGTCCGTGTACAAATGGACATTGTCTACTCTGAAATCTTTCGGCCTTTTGAAATTAAAAATCGGAAGCGTAATGATAGTATAATTGCTATATAAGATCATATAAAATGACGGAAAATCGTGAAATAGCAAGATTCAAAACAGAAATACATATGCAAGAACATATTGTTCATCATTTGTTCGCATATAGGAAAACACCTTGTAGATTGAATTTTAAAGTTAAAGGGAAAATTCACGATTTTTTACTTATGGTTTAAATATGTTCATTATGACATAATATATATATTCACAAAGTTTTATCGCTATAATTGCAGTAATAAAGGAGAAATTCAATAATCAATGAAAAAATATTAACAACTTCCTGTAGGCCGTGACGTTTTCTCCTGGTTTTTGCATGCCGGGATTTAAAATACAATCATTAAAAGTCTTGGTTTTTAATCATATTTTAACGTAATCGTAAGCGCGTCGATGACTTCTGCTTTATCTAATAACCAGCCGATAATAAGAAGATAAAACGCACAGACGTGCAATTGTACATATTCATGAGATAAATTTTCTATGTTAAACGTCTATATTCAAATTAATTTTTTAGACAACACAAAAAGTTATAAATTTATTTTTAATTAATGCATTTTCGGACTGATAAGGTAGACAAATTAAAGTACAATAATCTGTAAAGACAATATGTTGGTGTACTCTTATTGACCTTTTACTGTCTCTGCTATGACTAGGTTTATACGATGTGTGTATTCACGGTTCTGTGGCAAAACTCTTAGATGGCTTGTTGAAAGGTAAATTGTTATTTGCACTTCGGTATCATGTTAACTACGCCTCTAGTGCACACCTTGCCAGGTGTGACTGTCTATTCGGATCAGTGGATTATAAAACAAGGGAGCATTTAATACACACATTTAAAATACATATTCGAGTTGGTGACAAATGAAAATAGATCGCCGTGGAATTATTTAATTATATTTGGTGCTATTATTTATTTGAATTCAAATAAATTAATTTACTAAAAAATAAACAATTTTCGGTTAAAGACGGGAAACTTAATTCATGTGTCAGAATGAAATGATATACACCTCTTGTCCTTGATTTATGTCTCATAAAAAAGGGGAACTTAGAAATTAGAAATAGCTTTACCAAAGCATTTTGATTGTCTTTATTAGGCAAACAAATGTACGAGAATACTTACATTTAGACTTTTGAAACCCATGTATTGATTAATATCTGAAACTATTTGAAGATAACTCTACCGAAGCGGAATATAATACGTACAAATAAAGAAAAACTACTGTTGTTTTTTAATCTTTGCACATTAATGATTAATTATTGTTATCAATAATATTGTTCATTTAATTACTTAATTAGTACCTAAAATATGTCATGGGCGTCAAGTTGGTTACCTATTCCCTATTCCCTATTCGTTACCTATTCCCTATTCCCTATTCGTTGCCTATTCGTTACCTATTCCCTATTCCCTATTTGTTACCTATTCGTTACCTATTCCCTATTCCCTATTCGTTACCTATTCGTTACCTATTCCCTATTCCCTATTCGTTGCCTATTCGTTACCTATTCCCTATTCCCTATTCGTTACCTATTCGTTACCTATTCCCTATTCCCTATTCGTTACCTATTCGTTACTTATTTGATTTTTAATATCCTTCCCCCTTTTTAATTATGGCATGGAATAGTTTAATATGGCTGCCGTTACCATGGAAACGGCACAATTGTGAAAAAAATGAGCTTTTGGTTTTTGGTGAACTGTTTGGATATGCTTCAACTCAGAATCATCATATTTTAAAACAATGTAGGTGCCCACTATATACAGGTGTTGGATGATTTTGGCGATCATTGGAACTACTATGTTGCCATGGAAACTACACCAAAATTTTCAAAATTCTCAAAATGCTCAAAACTTCATGAAACTTCACAGTAATGATGAGCAACATTGGAGTTGGAATTTCCAAAATAGGTCTTGTTACCATGGAAACAATGCAAAAAGGTCAAAAATTTCAAAAATAAGAATTTTCCGCAAACTGGATGAAACTTTACAGGAATGGTAACTGGCATAGGCAGAGTTGGATTTGAAGTTAGAATTTTCAAAATGGCCGCCGTAACCATTGAAACAGCAAAAATATCAAAAATTCAAAATGTTCAAACTTAATGAAACTTTGCAAAAATGTTACTAGACATCTGTAGATGCTCTCTTTGACTTTGGAATTGTCAAAATGGCTGTCGCTCACCTGGTAATAGGGGGAAGGGGTGCCTTCCGTTATTGCTAGCAATTACAAATCTAGTTGTTAATAGTCTTACATATGGTAATAGTTCTGAATTGGTTGAGGTAAAATGATCTTTTTATGACCTATTTATATGTGTTTGTGCTCAACCGATCCTTTTACTTCATGTTCGATACGCATTTGTTCCTTACTTGTTTTTTATACGTTCTACCTTTTAACTGCTTTATGTCCGTATGTTTGAAGATGGATCTTGGTTCGACGGGATGAAATCACCGTGTTAGCGCTTGCGTAAAAACGAAGATGTGGTATGATTACCAATGAGACAACACTCCACATTAGACCAAAATGACACAGAAATTATCAACTATAGTTCACTGTACGGCCTTCAACAATGAGCATAGCCCAAACCGTGTAGTCACCTATAAAAGGCCCAGACATGACAACCTCATACAATTCAAACAACAAAACTGACGGCCGTATTTCATATACAAAAAAATAAACGGAAATATGTAACACAAAAACAAACGATAACTACTTAATTTCAGGCTCTTGTCTAGGGACAGGCACATACTTACATAATGTGGTAGAGTTGAACATGTAAGCAGGGTGTACATCGTTTCGGAGCATGCTATTACCTTGTTTAATTCGTTCCATCACTCGCTTATAATTCGCTTATAATACGTGTTTCTTACGTTGCACCTTTTAAAACATGATTTTCATGTGTTTTGTTGTCTCTGGTGGAAGATTTGGGCTCTTAGAGGTGATATAACTCTATAAGTGCATTTGTATCCGTTCCAGCGGTCGGATAATACCCTGTTAAATATTCGTTACTAATTCGCTTTTAAAAAGTTTGTTGTACGTTGCACCTTTTAGAAAAGGATTTCCAATTGTGTTCATATCTCTGGTGGTAATAATGTGTTCTTATAGATGAAATACCCCTATAAGCGCATATGTACTCGTTCCAGCGATCGGTTAATACCCTGTTACCTATTCGTTACCTATTCGTTACCTATTCACTTATAGTACGTTTGTTGTACGTTGCACCTTTTAGAAAAGGATTTTCAATTAAATTCATATCTCTGATGGTAACAATGTATTCTTAGAGATGAATGACCCCATTAGAGCGCATGTACCCGTTCCAGCGCTCGGTAAATAACCTGTTACCTATTCGTTACCTATTCGCTTTTAATGCGCGGGGTATACGGTGCACCTTGAAATAAATCGTTTTTTAATTGTGTTCAGGTCTCTGGTGGTAAGAATGTGTTCTTAGAGATGAAATTACCCTATTAGCGTGCATGTTCCCGTTCCAGCGCTCGGTTAATACCCTGTTACCTATTCGTTACCTATTCGTTACCTATTCGCTTATAATACATTTTTTTATACGTTTCACCTGTTAGAAAAGGATTTTCAATTATGTCCAGGTCTCAGACGGTAACAATGTGTTCTTAGAGATGAAATGACCCCATTAGAGCGCATGTACCCGTTCCAGCGCTCGGTAAATAACCTGTTACCTATTCGCTTTTAATGCGCGGGGTATACGCTGCACCTTGAAATAAATCGTGTTTTAATTGTGTTCATGTCTGGTGGTAACAATGTGTTCTTAGAGATGAAATGACCCCATTAGAGCACATGTACCCGTTCCAGCGCTCGGTAAATAACCTGTTACCTATTCGTTACTTATTCGCTTTTAATGCGCGGGGTATACGGTGCACCTTGAAATAAATCGCTTTTTTTATTGTGTTCAGGTCTCTGGTGGTAAGAATGTGTTCTTAGAGATGAAATTACCCTATTAGCGCGCATGTACCCGTTCCAGCGCTCGGTTAATACCCTGTTACCTATTCGTTACCTATTCGTTACCTATTCGCTTATAATACATTTTTTTATACGTTGCACCTGTTAGAAAAGGATTTTCAATTATGTCCAGGTCTCAGACGGTAACAATGTGTTCTTAGAGATGAAATGACCCCATTAGAGCGCATGTACCCGTTCCAGCGCTCGGTAAATAACCTGTTACCTATTCGTTACCTATTCGCTTTTAATGCGCGGGGTATACGGTGCACCTTGAAATAAATCGTTTTTTAATTGTGTTCATGTCTGGTGGTAACAATGTGTTCTTAGAGATGAAATTACCCTATTAGCGCGCATGTACCCGTTCCAGCGCTCGGTTAATACCCTGTTACCTATTCGTAACCTATTCGTTACCTATTCGCTTATAATACATTTTTTTATACGTTTCACCTGTTAGAAAAGGATTTTCAATTATGTCCAGGTCTCAGACGGTAACAATGTGTTCTTAGAGATGAAATGACCCCATTAGAGCGCATGTACCCGTTCCTGCGCTCGGTAAATAACCTGTTACCTATTCGTTACCTATTTGCTTTTAATGCGCGGGGTATACGGTGCAACTTGAAATAAATCGTGTTTTAATTGTGTTCATGTCTGGTGGTAACAATGTGTTCTTAGAGATGAAATGACCCCATTAGAGCGCATGTACCCGTTCCAGCGCTCGGTAAATAACCTGTTACCTATTCGTTACTTATTCGCTTTTAATGCGCGGGGTATACGGTGCACCTTGAAATAAATCGTTTTTTAATTGTGTTCAGGTCTCTGGTGGTAAGAATGTGTTCTTAGAGATGAAATTACCCTATTAGCGCGCATGTACCCGTTCCAGCGCTCGGTTAATACCCTGTTACCTATTCGTTACCTATTCGTTACCTATTCGCTTATAATACATTTTTTTTATACGTTTTACCTGTTAGAAAAGGATTTTCAATTATGTCCAGGTCTCAGACGGTAACAATGTGTTCTTAGAGATGAAATGACCCCATTAGAGCGCATGTACCCGTTCCAGCGCTCGGTAAATAACCTGTTACCTATTCGTTACCTATTCGCTTTTAATGCGCGGGGTATACGCTGCACCTTGAAATAAATCGTGTTTTAATTGTGTTCATGTCTGGTGGTAACAATGTGTTCTTAGAGATGAAATGACCCCATTAGAGCGCATGTACCCGTTCCAGCGCTCGGTAAATAACCTGTTACCTATTCGTTACTTATTCGCTTTTAATGCGTGGGGTATACGGTGCACCTTGAAATAAATCGTTTTTTAATTGTGTTCAGGTCTCTGGTGGTTAGAATGTGTTCTTAGAGATGAAATTACCCTATCAGCGCGCATGTACCCGTTCCAGCGCTCGGTTAATACCCTGTTACCTATTCGTTACCTATTCGTTACCTATTCGCTTATTATACATTTTTTTATACGTTTCACCTGTTAGAAAAGGATTTTCAATTATGTCCAGGTCTCAGACGGTAACAATGTGTTCTTAGAGATGAAATGACCCCATTAGAGCGCATGTACCCGTTCCAGCGCTCGGTAAATAACCTGTTACCTATTCGTTACCTATTCGCTTTTAATGCGCGGGGTATACGGTGCACCTTGAAATAAATCGTTTTTTAATTGTGTTCAGGTCTCTGGTGGTAAGAATGTGTTCTTAGAGATGAAATTACCCTATTAGCGCGCATGTACCCGTTCCAGCGCTCGGATAATACCCTGTTACCTATTCGTTACCTATTCGTTACCTATTCGCATATAATACATTTTTTTATACGTTTCAACTGTTAGAAAAGGATTTTCAATAATGTCCATGTCTCAGGTGGTAACAATGTGTTCTTAGAGATGAAATTACCCTATTAGCGCTCATGTACCCGTTCCACCAGAGACATTAACACAATTAAAAAACGATTTATTTCAAGGTGCAACGTATACCTCGTGCATTCAAAGCAAAGAAGGAACGAATAAGAAGCAGGGTATTAACTGAGCGCTGGAACGAGTACATATGTGCTAATAGGGATATTTCATCTAAAAGAACACATTATTACCACCAGAGATATGAACTGAATTAAAAATCCTTTTCTAAAAGATGCAACGTACAACAAACGTATTATAAGTGAATAGGTAACGAATAGGTAACAGGGTATTTATCGAGCGCTGGAACGGGTACATGCACGCTAATAGGGTCATTTCATCTCTAAGAACACATTGTTACCACCAGAGACATGGAGACAATTAAAAATCCTTTTCTAAAAGGTGCAACATACAACAAAAGTATTATAAGTGAATAGGTAACGAATAGGTAACAGGGTATTCACCGAGCGCTGGAACGGGTACATGCGCGCTAATAGTGTAATTTCATCTGTAAGAACACATTGTTACCACAAGAGACATGGAGACAATTAAAAATCCTTTTCTAAAAGGTGCAACATACAACAAACGTATTATAAGTGAATAGGTAACGAATAGGTAACGAATAGGTAATAGGGTATTAAACGAGCGCTGGAACGGGTTTATGCGCTCTAATAGGGTCATTTCATCTCTAAGAACACATTGTTACCACCAGAGACATGAACACAATTAAAAAACGATTTATTTCAAGGTGCAACGTATACCTCGTGCATTAAAAGCAAATAAGGAACGAATAAGAAGCAGGGTATTAACTGAGCGCTGGAACGAGTACATACGCGCTAATAGGGGTATTTCATCTAAAAGAACACATTATTACCACCAGAGATATGAACTGAATTAAAAATCCTTTTCTAAAAGGTGCAACGTACAACAAACGTATTATAAGTGAATAGGTAACGAATAGGTAACATGGTATTTATCGAGCGCTGGAACGGGTACATGCGCGCTAATAGGGTCATTTCATCTCTAAGAACAAATTGTTACCACCAGAGACACGGACACCATTGAAAATCCTTTTCTGAAAGGTGCAACGTACAACAAACGTATTATAAGTGAAAAGGTAACGAATAGGTAACAGGGTATTTACCGAGCGCTGGAACGGTTACATGCGCGCTAATAGGGTAATTTCATCTCTTAGAACACATTGTTACCACAAAAGACATGGAGACAATTAAAAATCCTTTTCTAAAAGGTGCAACATACAACAAACGTATTATAAGTGAATAGGTAACGAATAGGTAACAGGGTATTAAACAAGTGCTGGAACGGGTTCATGCGCTCTAATAGGGTCATTTCATCTCTAAGAACACATTGTTACCACCAGAGACCTGAACACAATTAAATAAACGATTTATTTCAAGGTGCAACGTATACCTCGTGCATTAAAAGCAAATAAGGAACGAATAAGTAGCAGGGTATTAACTGAGCGCTGGAACGAGTACATACGCGCTAATAGGGGTATTTCATCTAAAAGAACACATTATTACCACCAGAGATATGAACTGAATTAAAAATCCTTTTCTAAAAGGTGCAACGTACAACAAACGTATTATAAGTGAATAGGTAACGAATAGGTAACAGGGTATTTATCGAGCGCTGGAACGGGTACATGCGCTTATAGGGTCATTTCATCTCTTAGAACACATTGTTACCACCAGAGACACGGACACCATTGAAAATCCTTTTTTGAAAGGTGCAACGTACAACAAACGTATTATAAGTGAATAGGTAACGAATAGGTAACGAATAGGTAACAGGGTATTAACCGAGCGCTGGAACGGGTACATGCGCGCTAATAGGGTAATTTCATCTCTAAGAACACATTGTTACCACAAAAGACATGGAGACAATTAAAAATCCTTTTCTAAAAGGTGCAGCATACAACAAACGTATTATAAGTGAATAGGTAACGAATAGGTAACAGGGTATTTATCGAGCGCTGGAACGGGTACATGCGCTTATAGGGTCACTTCATCTCTAAGAAAACATTGTTACCACCAGAGACACAGACACCATTGAAAATCCTTTTTTGAAAGGTGCAACGTACAACAAACGTATTATCAGTGAATAGGTAACGAATAGGTAACAGGGTATTAACCGAGTGCTGGAACGGGTACATGCGCGCTAATAGGGTAATTTCATCTCTAAGAACACATTGTTACCATAAAAAGACATGGAGACAATTAAAAATCCTTTTCTAAAAGGTGCAACATACAACAAACGTATTAGAAGTGAATAGGTAACGAATAGGTAACAGGGTATTTATCGAGCGCTGGAACGGGTACATGCGCTTATAGGGTCACTTCATCTCTAAGAAAACATTGTTACCACCAGAGACACAGACACCATTGAAAATCCTTTTTTGAAAGGTGCAACGTACAACAAACGTATTATCAGTGAATAGGTAACGAATAGGTAACAGGGTATTAACCGAGTGCTGGAACGGGTACATGCGCGCTAATAGGGTAATTTCATCTCTAAGAACACATTGTTACCATAAAAAGACATGGAGACAATTAAAAATCCTTTTCTAAAAGGTGCAACATACAACAAACGTATTAGAAGTGAATAGGTAACGAATAGGTAACAGGGTATTAAGCGAGCGCTGGAACGGGTTCATGCGCTCTAATAGGGTCATTTCATCTCTAAGAACACATTGTTACCACCAGAGACATGAACACAATTAAAAAAACGATTTATTTCAAGGTGCAACGTATACCTCGTGCATTAAAAGCAAATAAGGAACGAATAAGTAGCAGGGTATTAACTGAGCGCTGGAACGAGTACATACGCGCTAATAGTGGTATTTCATCTAAAAGAACACATTATTACCACCAGAGATATGAACTGAATTAAAATTCCTTTTCTAAAAGGTGCAACGTACAACAAACGTATTATAAGTGAATAGGTAACGAATAGGTAACAGGGTATTTATCGAGCGCTGGAACGGGTACATACGCGCTAATAGGATCATTTCATCTCTAAGAACACATTGTTACCACCAGAGACACGGACACATTTGAAAATCCTTTTTCTGAAAGGTGCAACGTACAACAAACGTATTATAAGTGAATAGGTAACGAATAGGTAACAGGGTATAAAGCGAGCGCTGGAACGGGTACATGCGTGCTAATAGAGTCATTTCATCTCTAAGAAAACATTGTTACCACCAGAGACATGGGCACAATTGAAAAACGATTTATTTCAAGGTGCAGCGTATAACCCGCGCATTAAAAGCGAATAGGGAACGAATCAGTAACAGGGTATTATCCGAGCGCTGGAACGAGTGCATACGCGCTAATAGGGGTATTTCATCTAAAAGAACACATTATTACCACCAGAGATATGAAATGAATTAAAAATCCTTTTCTAAAAGATGCAACGTACAACAAACGTATTAAAAGTGAATAGGTAACGAATAGGTAACAGGGTATTTATCGAGCGCTGGAACGGGTACATGCACGCTAATAGGGTCATTTCATCTCTAAGAACACATTGTTACCACCAGAGACATGGAGACAATTAAAAATCCTTTTCTAAAAGGTGCAACATACAACAAAAGTATTATAAGTGAATAGGTAACGAATAGGTAACAGGGTATTCACCGAGCGCTGGAACGGGTACATGCGCGCTAATAGTGTAATTTCATCTGTAAGAACACATTGTTACCACAAGAGACATGGAGACAATTAAAAATCCTTTTCTAAAAGGTGCAACATACAACAAACGTATTATAAGTGAATAGGTAACGAATAGGTAACGAATAGGTAATAGGGTATTAAACGAGCGCTGGAACGGGTTTATGCGCTCTAATAGGGTCATTTCATCTCTAAGAACACATTGTTACCACCAGAGACATGAACACAATTAAAAAACGATTTATTTCAAGGTGCAACGTATACCTCGTGCATTAAAAGCAAATAAGGAACGAATAAGAAGCAGGGTATTAACTGAGCGCTGGAACGAGTACATACGCGCTAATAGGGGTATTTCATCTAAAAGAACACATTATTACCACCAGAGATATGAACTGAATTAAAAATCCTTTTCTAAAAGGTGCAACGTACAACAAACGTATTATAAGTGAATAGGTAACGAATAGGTAACATGGTATTTATCGAGCGCTGGAACGGGTACATGCGCGCTAATAGGGTCATTTCATCTCTAAGAACAAATTGTTACCACCAGAGACACGGACACCATTGAAAATCCTTTTCTGAAAGGTGCAACGTACAACAAACGTATTATAAGTGAAAAGGTAACGAATAGGTAACAGGGTATTTACCGAGCGCTGGAACGGTTACATGCGCGCTAATAGGGTAATTTCATCTCTTAGAACACATTGTTACCACAAAAGACATGGAGACAATTAAAAATCCTTTTCTAAAAGGTGCAACATACAACAAACGTATTATAAGTGAATAGGTAACGAATAGGTAACAGGGTATTAAACAAGTGCTGGAACGGGTTCATGCGCTCTAATAGGGTCATTTCATCTCTAAGAACACATTGTTACCACCAGAGACCTGAACACAATTAAATAAACGATTTATTTCAAGGTGCAACGTATACCTCGTGCATTAAAAGCAAATAAGGAACGAATAAGTAGCAGGGTATTAACTGAGCGCTGGAACGAGTACATACGCGCTAATAGGGGTATTTCATCTAAAAGAACACATTATTACCACCAGAGATATGAACTGAATTAAAAATCCTTTTCTAAAAGGTGCAACGTACAACAAACGTATTATAAGTGAATAGGTAACGAATAGGTAACAGGGTATTTATCGAGCGCTGGAACGGGTACATGCGCTTATAGGGTCATTTCATCTCTAAGAACACATTGTTACCACCAGAGACACGGACACCATTGAAAATCCTTTTTTGAAAGGTGCAACGTACAACAAACGTATTATAAGTGAATAGGTAACGAATAGGTAACGAATAGGTAACAGGGTATTAACCGAGCGCTGGAACGGGTACATGCGCGCTAATAGGGTAATTTCATCTCTAAGAACACATTGTTACCACAAAAGACATGGAGACAATTAAAAATCCTTTTCTAAAAGGTGCAGCATACAACAAACGTATTATAAGTGAATAGGTAACGAATAGGTAACAGGGTATTTATCGAGCGCTGGAACGGGTACATGCGCTTATAGGGTCACTTCATCTCTAAGAACACATTGTTACCACCAGAGACACAGACACCATTGAAAATCCTTTTTTGAAAGGTGCAACGTACAACAAACGTATTATAAGTGAATAGGTAACGAATAGGTAACAGGGTATTAACCGAGTGCTGGAACGGGTACATGCGCGCTAATAGGGTAATTTCATCTCTAAGAACACATTGTTACCATAAAAAGACATGGAGACAATTAAAAATCCTTTTCTAAAAGGTGCAACATACAACAAACGTATTAGAAGTGAATAGGTAACGAATAGGTAACAGGGTATTAAGCGAGCGCTGGAACGGGTTCATGCGCTCTAATAGGGTCATTTCATCTCTAAGAACACATTGTTACCACCAGAGACATGAACACAATTAAAAAAACGATTTATTTCAAGGTGCAACGTATACCTCGTGCATTAAAAGCAAATAAGGAACGAATAAGTAGCAGGGTATTAACTGAGCGCTGGAACGAGTACATACGCGCTAATAGTGGTATTTCATCTAAAAGAACACATTATTACCACCAGAGATATGAACTGAATTAAAATTCCTTTTCTAAAAGGTGCAACGTACAACAAACGTATTATAAGTGAATAGGTAACGAATAGGTAACAGGGTATTTATCGAGCGCTGGAACGGGTACATACGCGCTAATAGGATCATTTCATCTCTAAGAACACATTGTTACCACCAGAGACACAGACACCATTGAAAATCCTTTTTTGAAAGGTGCAACGTACAACAAACGTATTATAAGTGAATAGGTAACGAATAGGTAACAGGGTATTAACCGAGTGCTGGAACGGGTACATGCGCGCTAATAGGGTAATTTCATCTCTAAGAACACATTGTTACCATAAAAAGACATGGAGACAATTAAAAATCCTTTTCTAAAAGGTGCAACATACAACAAACGTATTAGAAGTGAATAGGTAACGAATAGGTAACAGGGTATTAAGCGAGCGCTGGAACGGGTTCATGCGCTCTAATAGGGTCATTTCATCTCTAAGAACACATTGTTACCACCAGAGACATGAACACAATTAAAAAAACGATTTATTTCAAGGTGCAACGTATACCTCGTGCATTAAAAGCAAATAAGGAACGAATAAGTAGCAGGGTATTAACTGAGCGCTGGAACGAGTACATACGCGCTAATAGTGGTATTTCATCTAAAAGAACACATTATTACCACCAGAGATATGAACTGAATTAAAATTCCTTTTCTAAAAGGTGCAACGTACAACAAACGTATTATAAGTGAATAGGTAACGAATAGGTAACAGGGTATTTATCGAGCGCTGGAACGGGTACATACGCGCTAATAGGATCATTTCATCTCTAAGAACACATTGTTACCACCAGAGACACGGACACATTTGAAAATCCTTTTTCTGAAAGGTGCAACGTACAACAAACGTATTATAAGTGAATAGGTAACGAATAGGTAACAGGGTATAAAGCGAGCGCTGGAACGGGTACATGCGTGCTAATAGAGTCATTTCATCTCTAAGAAAACATTGTTACCACCAGAGACATGGGCACAATTGAAAAACGATTTATTTCAAGGTGCAGCGTATAACCCGCGCATTAAAAGCGAATAGGGAACGAATCAGTAACAGGGTATTATCCGAGCGCTGGAACGAGTGCATACGCGCTAATAGGGGTATTTCATCTAAAAGAACACATTATTACCACCAGAGATATGAACTGAATTAAAAATCCTTTTCTAAAAGATGCAACGTACAACAAACGTATTATAAGTGAATAGGTAACGAATAGGTAACAGGGTATTTATCGAGCGCTGGAACGGGTACATGCACGCTAATAGGGTCATTTCATCTCTAAGAACACATTGTTACCACCAGAGACATGGAGACAATTAAAAATCCTTTTCTAAAAGGTGCAACATACAACAAAAGTATTATAAGTGAATAGGTAACGAATAGGTAACAGGGTATTCACCGAGCGCTGGAACGGGTACATGCGCGCTAATAGTGTAATTTCATCTGTAAGAACACATTGTTACCACAAGAGACATGGAGACAATTAAAAATCCTTTTCTAAAAGGTGCAACATACAACAAACGTATTATAAGTGAATAGGTAACGAATAGGTAACGAATAGGTAATAGGGTATTAAACGAGCGCTGGAACGGGTTTATGCGCTCTAATAGGGTCATTTCATCTCTAAGAACACATTGTTACCACCAGAGACATGAACACAATTAAAAAACGATTTATTTCAAGGTGCAACGTATACCTCGTGCATTAAAAGCAAATAAGGAACGAATAAGAAGCAGGGTATTAACTGAGCGCTGGAACGAGTACATACGCGCTAATAGGGGTATTTCATCTAAAAGAACACATTATTACCACCAGAGATATGAACTGAATTAAAAATCCTTTTCTAAAAGGTGCAACGTACAACAAACGTATTATAAGTGAATAGGTAACGAATAGGTAACATGGTATTTATCGAGCGCTGGAACGGGTACATGCGCGCTAATAGGGTCATTTCATCTCTAAGAACAAATTGTTACCACCAGAGACACGGACACCATTGAAAATCCTTTTCTGAAAGGTGCAACGTACAACAAACGTATTATAAGTGAAAAGGTAACGAATAGGTAACAGGGTATTTACCGAGCGCTGGAACGGTTACATGCGCGCTAATAGGGTAATTTCATCTCTTAGAACACATTGTTACCACAAAAGACATGGAGACAATTAAAAATCCTTTTCTAAAAGGTGCAACATACAACAAACGTATTATAAGTGAATAGGTAACGAATAGGTAACAGGGTATTAAACAAGTGCTGGAACGGGTTCATGCGCTCTAATAGGGTCATTTCATCTCTAAGAACACATTGTTACCACCAGAGACCTGAACACAATTAAATAAACGATTTATTTCAAGGTGCAACGTATACCTCGTGCATTAAAAGCAAATAAGGAACGAATAAGTAGCAGGGTATTAACTGAGCGCTGGAACGAGTACATACGCGCTAATAGGGGTATTTCATCTAAAAGAACACATTATTACCACCAGAGATATGAACTGAATTAAAAATCCTTTTCTAAAAGGTGCAACGTACAACAAACGTATTATAAGTGAATAGGTAACGAATAGGTAACAGGGTATTTATCGAGCGCTGGAACGGGTACATGCGCTTATAGGGTCATTTCATCTCTAAGAACACATTGTTACCACCAGAGACACGGACACCATTGAAAATCCTTTTTTGAAAGGTGCAACGTACAACAAACGTATTATAAGTGAATAGGTAACGAATAGGTAACGAATAGGTAACAGGGTATTAACCGAGCGCTGGAACGGGTACATGCGCGCTAATAGGGTAATTTCATCTCTAAGAACACATTGTTACCACAAAAGACATGGAGACAATTAAAAATCCTTTTCTAAAAGGTGCAGCATACAACAAACGTATTATAAGTGAATAGGTAACGAATAGGTAACAGGGTATTTATCGAGCGCTGGAACGGGTACATGCGCTTATAGGGTCACTTCATCTCTAAGAACACATTGTTACCACCAGAGACACAGACACCATTGAAAATCCTTTTTTGAAAGGTGCAACGTACAACAAACGTATTATAAGTGAATAGGTAACGAATAGGTAACAGGGTATTAACCGAGTGCTGGAACGGGTACATGCGCGCTAATAGGGTAATTTCATCTCTAAGAACACATTGTTACCATAAAAAGACATGGAGACAATTAAAAATCCTTTTCTAAAAGGTGCAACATACAACAAACGTATTAGAAGTGAATAGGTAACGAATAGGTAACAGGGTATTAAGCGAGCGCTGGAACGGGTTCATGCGCTCTAATAGGGTCATTTCATCTCTAAGAACACATTGTTACCACCAGAGACATGAACACAATTAAAAAAACGATTTATTTCAAGGTGCAACGTATACCTCGTGCATTAAAAGCAAATAAGGAACGAATAAGTAGCAGGGTATTAACTGAGCGCTGGAACGAGTACATACGCGCTAATAGTGGTATTTCATCTAAAAGAACACATTATTACCACCAGAGATATGAACTGAATTAAAATTCCTTTTCTAAAAGGTGCAACGTACAACAAACGTATTATAAGTGAATAGGTAACGAATAGGTAACAGGGTATTTATCGAGCGCTGGAACGGGTACATACGCGCTAATAGGATCATTTCATCTCTAAGAACACATTGTTACCACCAGAGACACAGACACCATTGAAAATCCTTTTTTGAAAGGTGCAACGTACAACAAACGTATTATAAGTGAATAGGTAACGAATAGGTAACAGGGTATTAACCGAGTGCTGGAACGGGTACATGCGCGCTAATAGGGTAATTTCATCTCTAAGAACACATTGTTACCATAAAAAGACATGGAGACAATTAAAAATCCTTTTCTAAAAGGTGCAACATACAACAAACGTATTAGAAGTGAATAGGTAACGAATAGGTAACAGGGTATTAAGCGAGCGCTGGAACGGGTTCATGCGCTCTAATAGGGTCATTTCATCTCTAAGAACACATTGTTACCACCAGAGACATGAACACAATTAAAAAAACGATTTATTTCAAGGTGCAACGTATACTTCGTGCATTAAAAGCAAATAAGGAACGAATAAGTAGCAGGGTATTAACTGAGCGCTGGAACGAGTACATACGCGCTAATAGTGGTATTTCATCTAAAAGAACACATTATTACCACCAGAGATATGAACTGAATTAAAATTCCTTTTCTAAAAGGTGCAACGTACAACAAACGTATTATAAGTGAATAGGTAACGAATAGGTAACAGGGTATTTATCGAGCGCTGGAACGGGTACATACGCGCTAATAGGATCATTTCATCTCTAAGAACACATTGTTACCACCAGAGACACGGACACATTTGAAAATCCTTTTTCTGAAAGGTGCAACGTACAACAAACGTGTTATAAGTGAATAGGTAACGAATAGGTAACAGGGTATAAAGCGAGCGCTGGAACGGGTACATGCGTGCTAATAGAGTCATTTCATCTCTAAGAAAACATTGTTACCACCAGAGACATGGGCACAATTGAAAAACGATTTATTTCAAGGTGCAGCGTATAACCCGCGCATTAAAAGCGAATAGGGAACGAATCAGTAACAGGGTATTATCCGAGCGCTGGAACGAGTGCATACGCGCTAATAGGGGTATTTCATCTAAAAGAACACATTATTACCACCAGAGATATGAACTGAATTAAAAATCCTTTTCTAACAGGTGCAACGTATTATGTATTATAAATTAAATGTATTATAAGCGAATAGGTAACGAATAGGTAACAGGGTATTAACCGAGCGCTGGAACAGGTACATGAGCGCTAATAGGGTAATTTCATCTCTAAGAACACATTGTTACCACCTGAGACATGGACATAATTGAAAATCCTTTTCTAACAGGTAAAACGTATAAAAAAATGTATTATAAGCGAATAGGTAACGAATAGGTAACGAATAGGTAACAGGGTATTAACCGAGCGCTGGAACGGGTACATGCGCGCTAATAGGGTCATTTCATCTCTAAGAAGACATTCTTACCACCAGAGACCTGAACACAATTAAAAAACGATTTATTTCAAGGTGCACCGTATACCCCGCGCAATTAAAAGCGAATAAGTAACGAATAGGTAACAGGTTATTTACCGAGCGCTGGAACGGGTACATGCGCTCTAATGGGATCATTTCATCTCTAAGAACACATTGTTACCACCAGACATGAACACAATTAAAACACGATTTATTTCAAGGTGCAGCGTATACCCCGCGCATTAAAAGCGAATAGGTAACGAATAGGTAATAGGTTATTTACCGAGCGCTGGAACGGGTACATGCGCTCTAATGGGGTAATTTCATCTCTAAGAACACATTGTTACCACCAGACATGAACACAATTAAAACACGATTTATTTCAAGGTGCAGCGTATACCCCGCGCATTAAAAGCGAATAGGTAACGAATAGGTAATATGTTATTTACCGAGCGCTGGAACGGGTACATGCGCTCTAATGGGGTCATTTCATCTCTAAGAACACATTGTTACCACCTGAGACATGGACATAATTGAAAATCCTTTTCTAACAGGTGAAACGTATAAAAAAATGTATTATAAGCGAATAGGTAACAGGGTATTAACCGAGCGCTGGAACGGGTACATGCGCGCTAATAGGGTAATTTCATCTCTAAGAACACATTCTTACCACCAGAGACCTGAACACAATTAAAAAACGATTTATTTCAAGGTGCACCGTATACCCCGCGCATTAAAAGCGAACAGGTAACGAATAGGTAACAGGTTATTTACCGAGCGCTGGAACGGGTACATGCGCTCTAATGGGGTCATTTCATCTCTAAGAACACATTGTTACCACCAGACATGAACACAATTAAAACACGATTTATTTCCAGTTGCACCGTATACCCCGCGCATTAAAAGCGAATAGGTAACTAATAGGTAACAGGTTATTTACCGAGCGCAGGAACGGGTACATGCGCTCTAATGGGATCATTTCATCTCTAAGAACACATTGTTACCGTCCGAGACCTGGACATAATTGAAAATCCTTTTCTAACAGGTGAAACGTATAAAAAAATGTATTATAAGCGAATAGGTAACGAATAGGTAACAGGGTATTAACCGAGCGCTGGAACGGGTACATGCGCGCTAATAGGATAATTTCATCTCTAAGAACACATTGTTACCACCAGACATGAACACAATTAAAAAACGATTTATTTCAAGGTGCACCGTATACCCCGCGCATTAAAAGCGAATAGGTAACGAATAGGTAACAGGTTATTTACCGAGCGCTGGAACGGGTACATGCGCTCTAATGGGGTCATTTCATCTCTAAGAACACATTGTTACCGTCTGAGACCTGGACATAATTGAAAATCCTTTTCTAACAGGTGCAACGTATAAAAAAATGTATTATAAGCGAATAGGTAACGAATAGGTAACGAATAGGTAACAGGGTATTAACCGAGCGCTGGAACGGGTACATGCGCGCTAATAGGGTAATTTCATCTCTAAGAACACATTCTTACCACCAGAGACCTGAACACAATTAAAAAACGATTTATTTCAAGGTGCACCGTATACCCCGCGCATTAAAAGCGAATAGGGAACGAATCAGTAACAGGGTATTATCCGAGCGCTGGAACGAGTGCATACGCGCTAATAGGGGTATTTCATCTAAAAGAACACATTATTACCACCAGAGATATGAACTGAATTAAAAATCCCTTTCTAACAGGTGCAACGTATTATGTATTATAAATTAAATGTATTATAAGCGAATAGGTAACGAATAGGTAACAGGGTATTAACCGAGCGCTGGAACAGGTACATGAGCGCTAATAGGGTAATTTCATCTCTAAGAACACATTGTTACCACCTGAGACATGGACATAATTGAAAATCCTTTTCTAACAGGTAAAACGTATAAAAAAATGTATTATAAGCGAATAGGTAACGAATAGGTAACGAATAGGTAACAGGGTATTAACCGAGCGCTGGAACGGGTACATGCGCGCTAATAGGGTAATTTCATCTCTAAGAACACATTCTTACCACCAGAGACCTGAACACAATTAAAAAACGATTTATTTCAAGGTGCACCGTATACCCCGCGCATTAAAAGCGAATAAGTAACGAATAGGTAACAGGTTATTTACCGAGCGCTGGAACGGGTACATGCACTCTAATGGGGTTATTTCATCTCTAAGAACACATTGTTACCACCAGACATGAACACAATTAAAACACGATTTATTTCAAGGTGCAGCGTATACCCCGCGCATTAAAAGCGAATAGGTAACGAATAGGTAACAGGTTATTTACCGAGCGCTGGAACGGGTACATGCGCTCTAATGGGGTCATTTCATCTCTAAGAACACATTGTTACCACCTGAGACATGGACATAATTGAAAATCCTTTTCTAACAGGTGAAACGTATAAAAAAATGTATTATAAGCGAATAGGTAACGAATAGGTAACGAATAGGTACATGGTATTAACCGAGCGCTGGAACGGGAACATGCGCGCTAATAGGATCATTTCATCTCTAAGAACACATTCTTACCACCAGAGACCTGAACACAATTAAAAAACGATTTATTTCAAGGTGCACCGTATACCCCGCGCATTAAAAGCGAATAGGTAACGAATAGGTAACAGGTTATTTACCGAGCGCTGGAACGGGTACATGCGCTCTAATGGGGTCATTTCATCTCTAAGAACACATTGTTACCACCTGAGACATGAACACAATTAAAACACGATTTATTTCAAGTTGCAGCGTATACCCTGCGCATTAAAAGCGAATAGGTAACAAATAGGTAACAAGATTATTTACCGAGCACTGGAACGGGTACATGAGCGCTAATAGGGTAATTTCATCTCTAAGAACACATTGTTACCACCTGAGACATGGACATAATTGAAAATCCTTTTCTAACAGGTGAAACGTATAAAAAAATGTATTATAAGCGAATAGGTAACGAATAGGTAATTAATGGATAACAGGGTATTAACCGAGCGCTGGAACGGGTACATGCGCGCTAATGGGGTCATTTCATCTCTAAGAACACATTCTTACCACCAGAGACCTGAACACAATTAAAAAACGATTTATTTCAAGGTGCACCGTATACCCCGCGCATTAAAAGCGAATAGGTAACGAATAGGTAACAGGTTATTTACCGAGCGCTGGAACGGGTACATGCGCTCTAATGAGGTCATTTCATCTCTTAGAACACATTGTTACCGTCTGAGACCTGGACATAATTGAAAATCCTTTTCTAACAGGTGAAACGTATAAAAAATGTATTATAAGCGAATAGGTAACGAATAGGTAACGAATAGGTAACAGGGTATTAACCGAGCGCTGGAACGGGTACATGCGCGCTAATAGGGTAATTTCATCTCTAAGAACACATTCTTACCACCAGAGACCTGAACACAATTAAAAAACGATTTATTTCAAGGTGCACCGTATACCCCGCGCATTAAAAGCGAATAGGTAACGAATAGGTAACAGGTTATTTACCGAGCGCTGGAACGGGTACATGCGCTCTAATGGGGTCATTCATCTCTAAGAACACATTGTTACCATCAGAGATATGAATTTAATTGAAAATCCTTTCTAAAAGGTGCAACGTACAACAAACGTACTATAAGTGAATAGGTAACGAATAGGTAACAGGGTATTAACCGATCGCTGGAACGAGTACATATGCGCTTATAGGGGTATTTCATCTATAAGAACACATTATTACCACCAGAGATATGAACACAATTGGAAATCCTTTTCTAAAAGGTGCAACGTACAACAAACTTTTTAAAAGCGAATTAGTAACGAATATTTAACAGGGTATTATCCGACCGCTGGAACGGATACAAATGCACTTATAGAGTTATATCACCTCTAAGAGCCCAAATCTTCCACCAGAGACAACAAAACAATTGAAAATCATGTTTTAAAAGGTGCAACGTAAGATACACGTATTATAAGCGAATTATAAGCGAGTGATGGAACGAATTAAACAAGGTAATAGCATGCTCCGAAACGATGTACACCCTGCTTACATGTTCAACTCTACCACATTATGTAAGTATGTGCCTGTCCCTAGACAAGAGCCTGAAATTAAGTAGTTATCGTTTGTTTTTGTGTTACATATTTCCGTTTATTTTTTTGTATATGAAATACGGCCGTCAGTTTTGTTGTTTGAATTGTATGAGGTTGTCATGTCTGGGCCTTTTATAGGTGACTACACGGTTTGGGCTATGCTCATTGTTGAAGGCCGTACAGTGAACTATAGTTGATAATTTCTGTGTCATTTTGGTCTAATGTGGAGTGTTGTCTCATTGGTAATCATACCACATCTTCGTTTTTACGCAAGCGCTAACACGGTGATTTCATCCCGTCGAACCAAGATCCATCTTCAAACATACGGACATAAAGCAGTTAAAAGGTAGAACGTATAAAAAACAAGTAAGGAACAAATGCGTATCGAACATGAAGTAAAAGGATCGGTTGAGCACAAACACATATAAATAGGTCATAAAAAGATCATTTTACCTCAACCAATTCAGAACTATTACCATATGTAAGACTATTAACAACTAGATTTGTAATTGCTAGCAATAACGGAAGGCGCCCCTTCCCCCTATTACCAGGTGAGCAACAGCCATTTTGACAATTCCAAAGTCAAAGAGAGCATCTACAGATGTCTAGTAACATTTTTGCAAAGTTTCATTAAGTTTGAACATTTTGAATTTTTGATATTTTTGCTGTTTCCATGGTTACGGCGGCCATTTTGAAAATTCTAACTTCAAATCCAACTCTGCCTATGCCAGTTACCATTCCTGTAAAGTTTCATCCAGTTTGCGGAAAATTCTTATTTTTGAAATTTTTGACCTTTTTGCATTGTTTCCATGGTAACAAGACCTATTTTGGAAATTCCAACTCCAATGTTGCTCATCATTACTGTGAAGTTTCATGAAGTTTTGAGCATTTTGAGAATTTTGAAAATTTTGGTGTAGTTTCCATGGCAACATAGTAGTTCCAATGATCGCCAAAATCATCCAACACCTGTATATAGTGGGCACCTACATTGTTTTAAAATATGATGATTCTGAGTTGAAGCATATCCAAACAGTTCACCAAAAACCAAAAGCTCATTTTTTTCACAATTGTGCCGTTTCCATGGTAACGGCAGCCATATTAAACTATTCCATGCCATAATTAAAAAGGGGGAAGGATATTAAAAATCAAATAAGTAACGAATAGGTAACGAATAGGGAATAGGGAATAGGTAACGAATAGGGAATAGGGAATAGGTAACGAATAGGCAACGAATAGGGAATAGGGAATAGGTAACGAATAGGTAACGAATAGGGAATAGGGAATAGGTAACGAATAGGTAACGAATAGGGAATAGGGAATAGGTAACGAATAGGCAACGAATAGGGAATAGGGAATAGGTAACCAACTTGACGCCCATAAATATGTCTACCGCTTGGCATTAAATCTCGGTGTGGTAGGAAACGATTATTACATATAGATTATATTATTTGGATGAGGATTTGAGCTAGTCTATAAAAACACATTAATTAGTTAACATACATTCGAGACCAAATACAGTTGTTGTAATAAAACTTATATTTTAGTCATGCATAACTGATATTGACGAAACTAGAATAGTTCGTCTCTACATCGTTTTTCTTGAAACAATCATTATTAGTATACCTGTAAGTTTCCTGACGTATAAGCGCCATTGAGGATGAGCTCCAGAGAAAGCAGACTAGTAGCGTTTCGTTAGTTTGTTTGTTGGGAAAGGAGAGGAAATGCAACCACTTGTACAGATGAACGACAGAATAACCATACAAGCATATATAGTCAACACAACCAGAAAGAGTTCCAATCGTTGGACGCGGAATATGAAGGCTTCCAAGAATGAACAAGTGACATGTCTAACTCTGAACAGTTAGAAAACGGACTATCGACATCGACCGCTTGTTCTTGATATTTGAAACTGCATGCATATATACGTATACGTTTATGATAGTGATGAGTTCTTGCGTCTGACAAAAACTAAATTCCTTCAATCATGGTTATATCTTGCCATACGTTTATATTGGTTCGTTAGGGGATTACTCAAAATCCTGTTTGTGAGATGTAGATTCATTTCAATACCGAAATTTCGTCTATATATTAAGATTCACAAGTTATAACACGGAGAAGCTCTGAAGATACATCACTCCCATTTTGTTTGGGTGTGAACCATCGATGTTAACAGCAATATTAAAGAATAAGATGATGATGGTAGAAAGAACTATGGGCGTCGTGTGGCAAATATTACATGCATATCGGACCATGAGTTGTCAATCTGTATGAAAAGATTTCCAATACAACCATATTATTGAGAAGGAATGTTTACATGCTATACTCTCGTACTAGTATTACAGGGTTCTTGTGGCGTTCACCTTAGACACACATCTTTTTAACGATGTTTAAAAAAAGACAGAACCAATTTAATGTCATATTTCCCTATTGTTTTAATATAACTAAAAGTCTTTTATCTGACAAGAATACCCCTATTTAGCGGACAAGCAATTTATTTTTATAATTAGTGTCCGTCCCGCCGAGTGGCATATATAACAATTGTGATGACGAATTTCTTCCTTTGTTCGAGAACAATCTTTGATTTTACTATGTCCACAACTTCGATGAACCAAAGCAAGTTATACATCGACCTGTATTTAAATCAAATTGGTTCCCTTCTTCTTCTTCTTTTGGTATACAATAGTCTATCGACATTCGATGATTACATACTGTTGGCATACGTGGACTAGTCTATTTACAAAACTTTTACCCCAATTTATTCAAAATATATATTTTTTTCTTATGTTCAATGTATACATGTATATATTTTAAATTGCGCTATAGTTCTGTAACTTTCTACCCAGTCGCATAAATGAATCGTCGACAAGTGCGTTAATTTTTTAAATCAATATTTCTGGTATGTTCCACTCTGTCCTTCACTATTGACAACGAGTATATATTACATTTTCCCAAATTCACCCTTGGAAAAAAATATTTAAATAGATTTTAATTTCATCAAATCTTATTTTTTTTGGGTATTATTTATATTTTTATATTATAATAATATTCTTTACACCAGAAATGTTATTTATAAACAAGCGTATGAGTTTAGTAATGACAAGTAAGACAGACTTGTATATTATACATCTGATAGTTCAAAATGGAAAGTTATAAGTTATCGGCCGTGTACACTGATACAATACCTGCAGAAGTGAAACGATGCATGAACTTGCAAGCCCGACAGGAAATCGCTTGAATACCTGGACGTGTCACCTCACACACCTCACAATACCTTTGGAAGTAATACCTTTAGCCATGCTGGTGATCAGATGAGGGAAGATCAGAATTTATTTGAAAAAAGTTTATTACTTTAAAGAATTATGAACAAATTAGATTTTCGAAAACAATTTTCACGGAACACTTATTTATGATTTCAACTTTGACTTTTTACCTAATTCCAATATTAACAGTTTAAAAACAACAGACCATGGTAATTAAAAATAAATAAGAATATTTTCCGTATCAAGTTAGTTAGTCGGATAAAACAACCGTACGAGTGACAAGATATCGACACGCAATTACGACTACATCGGTTACTGTCGTTGTGTTCCTTTGTGGTTTATAGACATATCGTTGTTTTTAATCGGGAAAGAAGACAAAATGGCCGAACGCAGAGAATTGATACTCTAAATTTAAATCGATGGTGATCGCTTATCTAGCGGAATAAAACTTAAATATCTATGAATTTGAGCATTTTTATACAGAATGAACATAATATCAATTTTTGATTTTTTTGCGAAGTTTCCCTTTAAATGACTTTTAACTTACCTGCTTTCTTAAGATATCGGCCAAATTCTTTTAAAAACATGATGATTTCAACCTTCCCAATTCGTAAAAAGCCAAATTTTAAGCATTGTCCCTTAGAATTACACAGCATTTTTATAATTTTGCGCCAAAGTAAGGTTTTCATTGATACCAGGATTAAATTTTGTATTTACGTTTCGTCAATAAAAGACTTATCAGTGACGCTCGGAGCCAAAAACGTTAAAAAGGGCAAATAAAGTACGAAGTTAAAGACATTGAAGACCAAAATTTCTTGAAGTTTTGTAAGCATTAATTTATTTCATATACATGTAACATAATAATAATCACATAATAGTCAGTGGCGGAAAAGGGAGAGGTGCCAAGGGTTGAACTTCCATTATTTGTTTGATTACTTATGTTTGTGTATTGGGACATATGGTTTGAACCCTCTTTCTATTTAAACTAAAAAGTGTTGGAACCGCCTTTTAAAAATGACTGGATTTGCGCCTGATAAGTGGCTAATAGGCTCGAACATTCAAAAATAGACTGAGATTGTTTTAATGGGGCAATAACCCTAGACGGGTGTATGAAAACACAGATTAAATACTGCACGTTGAGCACCATAATACATTGAGTTTTACCAGAAGTCCACCACTAGTCTTGTAATGGACTTCTGGTTTTACTTTGTTTTATTCATGGTTCGTATCTGTTACAGTATATGTATATGTTAAAAGTAAAATCACAAAGATACTGAACTCAGAGGAGAATCGAATCGGAAAGTCCATAATCACATGGCAAAATCAAATGACAAAACACATAAAAAACGAATGGACAAGAATTGTCATATTCCTGACTTGGTGCAAGCATTTTCAAATGTAGAAAATGGTGGATTAAAACGTTTGGACTATGTTTAATTCATGTGCTAGCTTTGTCGCCTCAACAGGATGAAATAGGCATTAAAAAAATATGCTTTCTTCGAGGCAAAAATCAGTAAAAGATATTATATGAAGCCTTCTTTTTACTAATATTTGCATTGAACATGTGTTCCAGAAGATTTTCCAACCTGGTTTATATAAGAAAGCATTTAATTCGTTTGAAGCGTTAAAGTCAGCATAATAATTAAACATAATATAAAAAATATATAATCGTCCGTTAGGTTCAAAGTTTCTAACATGTCTAAATCAGTTAACATCGTGTCAACAAAAAACAGATTTAATGTCCAAGTAAGATGTCAATGAAATCAGGAGACAGCATTTTTTTTCAGTCCACAAATTAAACATATCAGAAACTAAACTTTAAGCTAGCATGTTCAATTTTTATTCACTTCTTCCAGTTTCATCACTGGTCGATTTCTTTCCAGAAAGTCCGCTGGCATCAACCTCTATATAAATATATCTACAAGAAGTCGGTAGAGCATTTGCGTTCGGTGAACGAGGAAGCGCCCCCTGTCAATGTCTTCTGATAGATTGGGTATCACTAGACTAAGATTATTTTGGAGTCGTGTCATGATTTGTTGCAATATCCTTTAACTCTACTTTCCGCTATATAGATGATGTTCTTTCACTAAATAATTCAAAATTTGGTGACTATGTGGAACACATCTATCCAATCGAGCTAGAGATAGAGAATACCACAGATACAGTTAAGTCGGCCTCATATCTTGACTTACATCTCGAAATTGACAATGAGGGTCGGTTGAAAAAAAACTTTACGACAAAAGAGATGATTTCAGCTTTCTAATTGTGAACTTTCCATTTCTAAGTAGCAACATTCCAGCAGCACCTGCATACGGGGTATATATCTCCCAATTGATACGATATTCCCGTGCTTGCATTTCCTATCATGATTTTCTTGATAGAGGGTTGCTGCTTACAAGGAAGCTATTAAACCAAGAGTTCCAAATGGTGAAGTTGAAATCATCCCTTCGTAAATTTTACGGACGCCATCACAAGTTGGTTGACCGTTATGGAATAACCGTTTCACAAATGATATCGGATATGTTCATTACGTCGTAACTACAATCCCCTTCCCTTTCATGAATGTGACCTACCGAATTAGACTGCTTACCGGATTTGTTATCACATAAACAACACGACGGGTGCCACATGTGGAGCAGAATTTGCTTACCCTTCCGGAGCACCTGAGATCACCCCTAGTTTTTTTGGGGGTACGTGTTGTTTATTCTTTAGTTTTCCATGTTGTGTCATGTGTGCTGTTTTTTGTTTGTCTTTTTCATTTTTAGCCATGGCGTTGACAGTTTGTTTTAGATTTATGAGTTTGACTGTCCCTTTGGTATCTTTCGTCCCTCTTTTGTTGACGAACAACTGGTACGCTCTGTTTACTCTAGATTCGTCTTATAATGTGTAAACGGACTATAGAGCTAATTGTTTAAGACGAGTGACTGACTTTAGAAATTTCTGTTTTTAAAACAAATTGCATCAGATTACCAACCAATGCAGTTGTATTTTATTGTATTTGAACGTTTCTATATTATACAAACGAATATAACAATTTTCATAAAATATAGGGTGCGAGTTGGTAGAAATACTCAGTTGGTAAATAATTAGTTCGAGTTGGCCAAGTTACGAGTTAACATTGATTCAAAGCGACCTCGTGTGGAATATTGTGTAATTTTTTTTTATTGTAAACTTGTAACACTTCTTGATTTGTAACATGTTGATTTGTAACTTGTGGTTTTTCTTTAGAAACGGAACTTCGCATCATTGGCTGGCAGCAGTAACCATTGCACTGACACGATCTCCAAAAGCGTGACTCACAGCAAAAAATGAAGAATTTCATGTCACGAAAGCAATAACAAAACATACACTTAAACAAACACGGTGATAAAAAATAAAACACTTTCAGAATAGGTAATAACACTTCATAAACGTTTCTTTTTAAATTTGAATATGATGGAAATACATTTCAATCTCTATAATATACATTTTAAAGTACTGGGGACAAAAAGAAGCTCAACAAATCTAGCTGTTAGAAATTAACTGGAATTTCTGCCATTACAAACTTTCATAAAAACCAAAACTATGGTATACCTTTCTGGATAACATAATTTTAAAAATCTAAACTCACTTCTTAATGAAGCCTTTAAATTAAATAAAGACTTAGATACTAAGGAAACATACTCTTATACTCTAAATATTTGTCACAAGATATAAATGTAGACATCAAACTTATTGAGGAAACTGAAACTTTAAAGCAGACTAAAAAAAGTTAAAACCCCAATTAAAGAAAGGTTATATTAACTATTATAAAACTCTTATTGATGATAAAATAAATAACTGGAACGAAAATAATAAAATATATCCATGTATAAAAGTTTCCTCAATCTAATATAAGTGACCGAATGAAATACTACCTATCATACCCGAATAAAGAACTGAAACAAGAAAATTGTTAACCAAATATAGAATAAGCGATCAGTGTCTCTTAATAGAAACTGGACAATATACAAAAATACCACGAAATGAAAGAAAACGTAAAATATGTAATATCTTAGACAATGAATTCCTTTTTTTTCTTTAACTGTAAAATTAATAAAAAATAATAGAGAAATCTTTCTAAAATATTAAATACAAAACAATGTAAATTTTATACACTTAATTTTACTTATGAACACGTGATTATACTAAATCCATCAAATCAGTTGTTGCTTTTATTGAAGAGTCATTGTAAATGAGGAAGGAAAGGAGACCAATAACTGTTTTTATCATATTCATTATAATTTTGTCGAGTTTTCATTATGTTTGTTTTGTCTATGTATTTGCCATAATCAAAATTGGTTTTTGTTTGAAATAAAAAAAAAAAATTATTTAATGTTCTGTGTGGGTAAAAACATAGCCGTATTTGACACAGCCTTTTTCAACTTTTGATCTTCAGTGCTGTACAACTTTGTCCTTTTTTTCGCTTTCGATCTTTTATATCTGGGCGTCACTGGTGAGTCTTGTGTGGACGAGGCGCGTTTTTGACGTATTGAATTTTAAACCTGATGCCTTTTGTTATTCATTAATCATGTGTTTCTTTGTCTACTACGTTCTCCTATTTATTTGTATTGTAGTCCTGTAATATTATGTTGTCATTTCAATGTTATATTTAACATTGCCATTAAAATGCGAGGTTTGGCATGCCACAAAACCAGCTTCAACCCACCATTTTTTCCTTTAAAAATGATCTCTACCAAGTCAGGAATATGGCCATTGTTATATTTTTGTTCGTTTCTGTGTGTGTTACATTTTAACGTTGCGTCGTTTGTTTTCTCTTATTTTTTAGTGTAATTTCACATTGCGATAAGACGTGTCACGGTACTTTTCTTTCCCAAATTCATGTATTTGGTTTTGATGTTATATTTGTTATTTTCGTGGGATTTTGTCTGATGCTTTGTCCGTTTCTGTGTGTGTTACATTTCAGTGTTGTGTCGTTGTTCTCCTCTTATGTTTAATGCGTTTCCCTCGGTTTTAGTTTGTTACCCCGATTTTGTTTTTTGTCCATGGAGAAACGACAATTTGAGCAATGAAGCCACTAATCCTGATAATAGGGGAAGATTTCTTGATTGATTGTATGAAGATACATTAATGTTACGTTGACTACTGGTCAGGTAATGACAATCCCAAACAAATGACGTAAACAATACATCATTGATGAGTCTTATGTAGACGAAACGTGCGTCTGCGTATTAAATTATAATCCTGGTACCTTTGATTACTTATTATACCATGTTATACAATTTCGTTATATTAGTTCAGCATTCAACATAAAAACTTTAATCAAAAGTGTTATTTTGGCAGGTCGTAGAACTGTTGAATTCATTGTATACCTTATTTGACGACACAATAAAGACTTATGAAGTTTACAAGGTAGGAGGGATTTTTTTTGGCGTTGAGCTTGTTGAGATAATCGTATTGGGAGTACTGTTTCTTTTGGGAAAAAAAACATATTTCTGTTATTGAAAAAATATTTAGAACTTGTTGATACAATTTAATTTGGAAATTATGCAATATAATGAACGGATGTACTTAGTTAATCGTATGTGTTAAGCAATGCATTAATGAATAATAATTTGTATTTGTAGTTTACTTGCAAGTTAAAGGATTTTTAAAAATTAGTTTCATTCCTTTTGTACATTTATTGATAGCTATAGAACAATGTTTGTCACTATTACATGGTGTATCATACGCATGGTACAGATATTTCATTCACCAAGTTCTCTTTTATTTTATTTACTTTTTGAAATGAATTTGAATTGAATAAACAAGTAAAATTTCGTTTGATTATATTGAGGTTGAAACAATAGGAGATGCGTACATGGTTGTCAGTGGTTTACCAGAAAGAAATGGCGACAAACATGTCAGCGAGATGGCGTATGTAGCTTTAGATCTTCTCCATGCTGTCAGAATGTTCAGATTACCTCATGATCCTGGGTCCTGCCTTCGAATTAGAATAGGTAAACAAAGCTTATCAAAAAAAAAATATTTATAAAAAAGTAAGGAACAATCACAACCAAAACAAAATAAAAAAAATTTTTTTTAGCTTAATATCTGAGGTTAAGTGACCAACATGAATTAAGAATAACAGAAACAATTTATGAAATAACATTGTGTTTGAGTTGAAATGTTTTTTCATTCATATGGAATGCATTTTTCTGTAAGGTTTATCATTTCAAAATTTGTATATCTACGTTACCTACAAAAGAACTTTATGAGACCTAACTCAGTTTTTTTGTGGGTTTCATGTTGCTTAGTCTTTAGTATTCTGTGTTGAGTCTTATGTACTATTATTTGTCTGTTTATCGGTTTTTTTTTACCCATGGCGTTGTCAGTTTATTTTCGATCTATTATCAGAAATACATATTATCTTCTATACTTGTTTAAGGACGTTGACATTTCAAGGAATCTGTTTCATTGTTAATAATGTAGAATGTTTGATGATTTTCTAGAGCAAGCACATTGAGAAGTATTCATTTGCAAAATTGCAAATGTCGAGGGATTTTCTTGTAATAAAAATCTTTCAAAGTGCTCAAAACTCTTTCCTTATTACTTTATATGTAATATTCAAATTTAGCCCGGAAGGGTGGTTGTTGGGGTTTAGATGTTTGATACATCATTTGAGTAAGTTATCTTTTTTCAGGAAATCACTTTATTTTACTTGTTTACAATTTACTAATTTCTTCATTTATATCCCTATCATTATAGGTCTTCATAGTGGCCCAGTTGTCGCAGGAGTTGTCGGACTTACCATGCCACGATATTGTCTGTTTGGAGACACAGTTAATACAGCTTCTCGAATGGAGTCAAACGGAGAAGGTGATCAAAATTATTATGCATCATTATGATATCAACGATTGTTACAAAATGCATGGTGATTTAATGGGATTTAAAAAAATGATAAAAACATAACAACATAATGCTTATGTTGTACATTTGTTGTAGAGCTAGAGTCTGAAAATATTAATGTTGAATATATTTTCTTTCAATTTACCTATTGTACATAACAGATAAATGGACCATTTTATTTTGCTTTACCTACAGTTATGAGCTACCATTAATATTACTTGGTAAATAGTACAAAGGGCGTTAACGAAAAAAACATTATTCAAAATAATATTGACATAACTTATTGAAATTGATTAAAGAAATGTATGTTAACTTTTCATATTGTAACATTGAATGATTTTTGATACAGAAACACATACATTTTTCATCATTGAAATTTGATATATTGGTTTACATTTTCTAATTATTTTCATTGACTATTTCCAAAACAGTTTGTAATTTGCTAAAGGCTCAGTAAATTGTCGGTTCAACCGCAACAGATTCAATTTTAAAACAATTATACGAGTTTTATTAGCTTTATATATATAACTCATGTAGTAACCATTAAACTGTTTTTTACGAAAAATTATATCATTCAAGATAAGGGAAAAGTTTGTGTGTGCCGCCAGGCTACCCATGCTTAATATAATATATAGGAGAGACGATGGACGTCAAAAGGAACTTTCAACATCATTAGTCGAAATCAAAACGACAATGTCATGCGAAAAAAATTAAACCAAACAAAAGAGAACAGTATACATTACAACATAGAATACCAAAGACTGAGCAAAATATGTTCAACCGAAAATCAATAAAGATAACAACAACAAATTTCGTTATTCTTTCTCTTCAATTGATATAGGCAAAACAGCCGCATAAACTGGCGAAGACATAAACAAGTGTATCTGTGAGCACAATACTATAACATAGATGACAAACAGAGATAGTATTATACACATACACTACGGATTTGAGGCAACAGTGGAGAAAACACCGTCAACTTTAAAAAAAAAAAAGACTGACCAATATTTATTTTAACTACACCAAACATCAATTAAGATTATTAAACATTCTACAACAAATTTCATTATTCTTTCTCTTCAATTGATATAGGCAAGAACGCCGCATAAACTGGCGAAAACATAATCAAGTGTTTCAGTGAGCATAATACTATAACAGAGACGACCAAAACAGATATCATAGTACACTGCTAAGAAAAAAACGGTGGGTTGAACCAGGTTTTGTTGCATGGCAAACCTCCCGCTTTTATGGCAATGTTAAATATAACATTAAATGACAACATTACATGACAGGACTACAATACAAATAAATGGGAGAACATATAGGACAAAGAAACACGAATAATAGCTGACGAAATGTACCAGGTATAAAATTTAATACGTCAGAAGCGCGTTTCGACATACCACGGCCTCGACGAAATACGCTTAAATTATCTGATACAAACTAGAAATAAAAGAAATATTTAAACTAGTTTTCAATTATTCAATATTGGGGATACTTATGAAAAAACAATTGTGTCCTTTTTTCTTCAAATCTAGCAATGAAAATTCACATCAGCAATGTTACAGCCAATATGTTGAGTGAAAATGGAATGTTTGAGATAGTGAAAAGAGGAGAGCTGAAAATAAAGGTAATATTATTCAGTTTGAAAACAAATAACCTTTTTTTGTCAATCATACCTACGGTGCAGAAACTAATGTGTATACGTAGGCTTTAAGCAAAAAAAAAAATATTAGCATCATGCTTTAAACATTATGTATATTGCATATACCTTATTTGACATACATACAATAAGGAAGTTTATCCTATAAGACAAAATACTACTGAATTATTCATTTTCCAATCAATTTCAGATTCAACAACTGTTATTATGTCTAAAAATCAATAGATAAATAATTTAGAAATAACACTTTTAAGATAATTACATAAAAAGCGTATCTAGTTTTTATACACATTCTCTAGAAATGTATTTTTTTAAAACATTTTATCTCGGAAGAATATACATTTCGTTTAAAAAAAGGTGTTTTTTTTTTTTACAATATTTCATTTTAAAGTTGATATGTTTAATTTTAAATGAAATATGTAAAAATATGTGACCTGACACATGCACCATTTAAATGATGTTCATCGTAGTCAAAAGATTTAGAAAACCGAAAAAAAAAACAAGTGTTACATTTTGGAACAATTTGATTTAATTTGAATAACACTTTACCCCGCATATGTACTGTCTGTTTCTGTTTTACTTGCTATAAAACCAGGTTTAATCAACCATTTTCTAAATCAGAAACGCCTGTACCGAGTCAGGAATGTGCCAGTTGTTATCTATTCGTTTGATGTGCTTGAGCTTTTGATTTTGTCATGGACTTTCCTGTTAGGATTTTCCTCGGAGATCAGTATCTTTATTATGTCACCTTTTTCATGTTATTTTGATGTAGGGTAAAGGTGTAATGGCAACCTACTGGTTAAAGGGAACAAAACAGGATATCTCTTCAGGTCAACAATCGATCAACATACAGTACTACTCACACCTAGGAGAAGAACCTGGTCAGGGTATAACACAAAAAGATAGTTCCAACAGTAAGCCAGATGTATATGTGAAGGTTAATCATCCTGACGGTTCCCAGGATGAACAATCTAAGCTTCCATGTCTTGACGATTCCCATGATGAACAATCTAAGCTTCCATGTCTTGATTTGATTCCAGTTTCAAGTGTGGTACCAAGTGTACAGATATATAATACTGTTCATGAAAATGTTGATATCTAATGTTTAACATATATATATATATAAGATATATCTGCAAATAGTTCAAGTATTAACTGTTTGTTGACGATTTTTAATGAATCAATATGGAAATAGTTTATAAGGTGGCAATTTTGTACCGTTTAATTCATACACAGCTACTTTTGTTTAGGTACAATTTCAATCTACAAAAAAAATCTATGGTACTGGAAATCTACTTTTAATATTCAGTACTATTTTGTTAGTTTAAAATTATTGTTGTATTTAGGTACTTGTATTTAAGAGTACTAGAACTTGATTCATACTTGAAATAAGTACTGTGGATTTTAGGTTACACCGTTACAACCTACATTTTGGTGATAATTTTTTTATTGAATTTTGCGTAGTTTTTTTTTTTAATTCTGTATTAGCAGCAAATGTGATTAACATTCATTAAAAGCCAACAAATGTTTCACTTTTGGCAAATTTCTTTATGAGGCTTTGAGAGCCATTCTTATCATTTTAGCTAATTAAAATAGTTACTTAACGATTGCCAATTCTCTGCAACTCGTATTGCAATCTTAAAACATTGATTAATACTAGTAATTAATAAAATGTCCAGAATCTGAATTTAGTATACATAAAGGTGTCACATTATCAATTTGATTAAAATCATTGTGTGTGCTTTTGCTTGTAATGTGATGTGTGGATATCTCGTTGTTTCCTTTTATATACTGGTACGTTAAGCTTCTGATATTTTATGCTAAAAAGGTCCTGCTTCTTTCGACCTTAAAATTTCGGTGATAGAGATTGTTAAGGTCATGGCAGGATAGTTTCAGTGTGTTTCATCGGCAATGATATACTTGAAGCTTTACGCTTATACACTTTTTCACATCCTACTTTCATAAAAAAAAATGTTTAGCATATTGTTCAAGATTGTTAAAATACTCTTAAGATATGGTTGATCATCTTATGGTCGAGTTTATATTTAATGAATAGACAAACTTTTATATTATCAAATATCCAATTTATTTTATCATGCTACCCAAAGCTTAAACATGATCAATGAACTTTTGATTAACGATATTTGTGTCATTAGACTAGTAGTAGAGTAGTTATTGAGATCCCAGCTGAGATTTATAATAGAACGTTGATTATTTAAATGTATTAGACAAAGATGGTTTGAATGCAACAGTTTCTGGTAATGTTTCCAAGAAGTTAGCCATTCAATTGGTTTTGTATTATAATACTTAATATGATACCATTGATAATAATCAGTTAATTGACTACACCTTTGTCACTTGTATACTGTTTATCCTCTATTGTAGCCTTCCTTTATTTGTCTATTTCAATCAATACGTTTCGGATTTCCGTACACTTTACATAGATTAACATCATCGGCATAAATATTTAATATGACCATTGTTTACATTTTTATATGGTTGATTGTTTGTTTGATATTTCATATTCAATATCATTTTAGACATTTTATTAGATATAATCAATACAAGACCACTTATAAATATTTTCGCATATATATCATAGCGGCTTTCCGTCAAATTGATCGAGTAAGTATACAATCTTAAAATGTCCAACTCCAGACTACTACAATTTTACACGAACAAGAAGAAATGTTGGATAAATAACTGAGAAGCCGTCTTGAGAACACATGGATGTTTTTGGTAATAAACGAGTGTCTCTACATCAACGTTCAATGCTGTATATCTACAAATGTACATGGCGATTCAAATAAAGGTTTTTTGTTTTTATTCCTTGTATTTCGTTGGGTTTTTGTTGTTTGTATTCCGTTTTTTTGTGTATATATATTTCAGGGTGTTTTTCGGTGTCACATTTTTGACTATATTTTGACTATTTTATTTATTATGTGTGTTTTTCACGCAATGTTGTAAATATAACGGAATTTGACGAGACTGTTGTAAAAGTGAGAGGTTTAGCGCTATAAAACCAGGTTCACCCCCCCCCCCCTATTTTCTACATGTGAAAATGCCTGTACCAAGTCAGGAATATGACAGTTGTTGTCCATTTGCTTGATGTGTTAAAAAATTGTCATTTGATTTTGCCATGTGATTATGCACTTTCCGATTGAATTTTCCTCGGAGTTCAGTATTTTTGTTATTTTGCCAAAAAATGACTTACATGTCCCCGTCTTTCCACCAACAATACGGTAAGGTCCACGTTTAATGGTCGCACATTTTCTTTAAATTTTGAAACTGATATAACTTGAAAAACAAACAGTATTATTTATTTACTCACATGAAACAAACCGGGGTGTGGTATTCAGTACGTAGGTGAAACTGGACGATATTTATCTAAACGCACTCAAGAACATCTGTATCGTTTTAAAAGACCCAATAAATTCAAAAGTATCATTTACCAACACCTTAAGAAGCACAACCATCCTTTTAAATATTTAGCAGTTCAACCTTTAGAAGTAGTAAATAAGCAGCCTGGTGAATCGCATTCAAAGTTTGTACGATCACGGAAAATAATTGAATTAAATTGGATTAAAAAATTACAGACAGTTTACCCTCTCGGTCTAAATGATAATATCATGGGAATTGGTAATATATCTAGAACCAATTCCGTTAACATTTTGGATATAGTTTCTAAAACTGTTCGTAAAAAACGTTCGCACGGTCGTAGAACAAATCGCAATCAAAGAAAATTTCGGGCCAATCATACCAATAGTTCGGACCTAATTTCTATTTCAAAAAACAACGGCAGACATTATCTGTTAACAAAACTCTGTTCGTTACCGGTTAATAAGTTAAATAAAATTTTGGAGGATTGCAACACAATTTCATATAGCAGTCCTAAGTATGAAATTGTTCAAATTATTATGGCATATTGTTATTCTAAATTATTTCCCAAAATTGATCGCCCTGAAGATCATAAAAAACATTTTATTAAAATTAAGTATGTCAATAAAGGCTTTGATTTTGTAAATATTGCCGGTATATTTAACGACCATTCTGTTAAAGAACAAATTCCTGGATATTTTGACAATACTGAGCTACCTCTTATTTGTTATATTTACAAGAAATCTACCCGTAAATTTGTGTTTAATTATGGTCAATTGTGTAAAGATGTTAATATCAGTGAAAATACACCTACTTCATGTAATTGCAGTAATTCCGAATATATTTATGGCCCCATTTCCCATGTTATAACAGGAGATCTTAACATCGTTCAAGACCGAGAGTTAAAATCATTCCTCAGTAAAGGACCTAAATATCGTCCCCCGTCAATTATTAATTGGAATGAGTGTCGTAATATCATCCACGACTCACTCCATACTTACTGTATGAAATGGATAAAACGGGAAAAAGCTGACAAAAAATCTTTGGACTCTTTTTTTAATTCAGTAATGAAGATAGTTGATATACGTATTCAACATTTTAAAGAACATTTTACTATAAACCATTACAACAATAAACCTATTTCTCGTATCAAACATAAACTAAAAGAACTAGCCAAGGAATTTGTTTTTGTCCCGGCAGATAAAGCTGCTAATAATATTATTATTGTTTGACGTAAATTTTACATTGAGGTTCTGAAAAAGGAAATCACCAATTCACCAACATTCCAACTGACTTCATTTTCAGAAAACGAAATCTGTAACAAACATAAACTTTTAGGCACGAGCCAAATACAATGAAAGTCCCAACTATGTATTGGCTTCCGAAGCTACACAAAACCCCTTACAAATATAGATTTATTTCGTCTTCAAGCCATTGTTCAACTACTAAATTGTCTATTCTTCTTACCAGCACACTTGGTACAATTAAAAACCTGATAATAAATTGTTCAAATAAGGCCTTCGAAAATAGTGGAATAAATTACTTTTGGAGTGTCAAGAACTCGTTAGAAGTACTTGATAAATTGCATGCTTATATTGGTGATTTTGAATCTGTTCAAAGTTTTGATTTTTCTACCCTGTATACCACATTACCTCACATTCTCATTAAGAAAAAATTCACACACCTAATTAAATGGGCATTCAAAAAATCAGAATGTGAATATATATGTTCAAACTCTTTTAGGTCATTTTTTAGTAGCAATAAACAAAAAAACTATGTTAATTGGACATGCTTTGATACTATATATGCCCTTGAATTTTTACTAGCTAGATAACATTTTTGTTCGCTTTGGGGATTCCGTATATCGTCAGATTATCGGAATTCCAATGGGGACTAACTGTGCACCACTTATTGCGGACCTGTTTTTGTATTGTTATGAGTTACAATTTATGACAAAAATAAGCAAAGACCCATCGAAACAACATCTGATAAACAAATTTAATAATACTTTTAGATATTTGGATGATATTTTGGCTCTCAATAATGACGACTTCAGTATGTATATTAATGAAATTTATCCTGTTGAACTTACTTTAAATAAAGCTAATACTAACAATGACCACTGCCCTTTTCTCGATCTTGATATCTATATCACTAATGGAAAGCTGAATACTAAAATTTATGATAAAAGGGATGATTTTTCATTTCCTATTGTTAATTATCCGTTTTTAGATGGTGACGTTCCCTTGTCACCATCTTACGGTGTTTATATATCTCAACTTGTACGATTCGCTCGTGTATGTAACAATGTTTTAGATTTTAACGAGAGAAATTTATGTATTACTGAAAAATTATTACACCAGGGTTTTCTATATCACAAACTAGTCAAAACATTTACTAAATTTTATCATCGGTATAAAGACATTATTCGTAAATATAGCTCAACATGCAGACTTTTAATACGTTCAGGTATTTCACATCCACTTTTTTATGGTAATATTCTTTATAAAGCACAAAGGTGTCAGTATTCACCTCAGAAACTTACAAAACCTTTGAATAGACTTATTAAGAAGGGATATAATTACGATACTGTTGTCAAGTCATTAAAGATTGCATATTTTGGCGTTAATATTGAGTCACTGATAAGGTCTTTGCATCGGAACTAAACACATTTATTCTAAAAACAGTTGTTGGCATGACACGGGTTATGTTCTTCTCATATATGTTATGATGGTATGATACTAAACCCCTAACGGGAAGGATTGTGCCTGATGTTCATATGATGAAATCATAATCTTTCAGTCAGTTTAGTTGAAGTCTGGAGCTGGCATGTCAGTTAACTGCTAGTAGTCTGTTGTTATTTATGTATTATTGTCATTTTGTTTATTTTCTTTGGTTACATCTTCTGACATCAGACTCGGATTTCTCTTGAACTGAATTTTAATGTGCGTATTGTTATGCGTTTACTTTACTACATTGGTTAGAGGTATAGGGGGAGGGTTGAGATCTCATAAACATGTTTAACCCCGCCGCATTTTTGCGCCTGTCCCAAGTCAGGAGCCTCTGGCCTTTGTTAGTCTTGTATTATTTTAATTTTAGTTTCTTGTGTACAATTTGGAAATTAGTATGGCGTTCATTATCACTGGACTAGTATATATTTGTTTAGGGGCCAGCTGAAGGACGCCTCCGGGTGCGGGAATTTCTCGCTACATTGAAGACCTGTTGGTGACCCTCTGCTGTTGTTTTTTATTTGGGCGGGTTGTTGTCTCTTTGACACATTCCCCATTTCCATTCTCAATTTTACATGTATAAATAGTATATGGTTAAAAGATTTATACAGGGCTTAGTATCCTAATAGTATTGATTCGTACGGTTGTCTCCTCAAAGGAAATTTGTAATATATATATGGGTAAAAATTAACCGAATAAAAAAAAATGTACCCTAGCTGAAAGTAGCATTTCAACTATACAATAGAACTGTTCTCCATTCTATTTCACTCATAAAACTTGAAGGTTGAGAACGAGATTATATCAATCACCTCTATATCATAGTACTACTATATATACCGACTGAAAAATATGCACAGTGTCACAGACTTTCAGTACCTAAAGTTAAATGTAAATCCCGTAAGTAGTGAGTACTTCAATAAGACAGTAACCAGACAACAACACAAGGCCAAAAGAAAATTAAAAAGGAAAAGACATCTTATGATATGCATTTGACGGGGGTGGGGTGGAGGGGTCCTGATCCCGAAATCACTTAAAAACATGAAATCCCGAGGTCCCGAATTTATAGAAATTTCAATCCCGCCATACCGAAATTCGAAAAAAATAGCTGGATCCATAAAGGATCAATCCCGAAATCCCGTGCTGAAAAACACCCGATCCCGGAGTCCCGTTTAAGGTCCCCCTTCATTTGTGCAGATGTACTAAATAACAAAACACAATATTACCAGTCATGTCTCAGGCATGTGCGATTGTGTTTTTCTTTGGTTTTTTTTCGGTTGGGGGGGGGGGGGGGGGGGGGGGTTGTAGACATATCAAACATAAATATGTACATCTGTTGTTATGTCATATGTCTCAACCTCCGTTAATTTGGTTTCCTCGGAAATGTTTTTACACGATGTATTTTCTGGAAAATACACTGTACTACAAAGACTACAAATGTCTTGAGAGAAAGGGAAATTCAGAGAGAAGCACAATAATTTATTGTCACACATGATTAGATCTCAAAGGGAGTTGCAGAATAAGAAATACTGGCGAATGTCAAAATTGAACAAAAAAGTGCAAAATTATAAAAAATAACAACGGAAAATAAAATAATTATTTAATATAATAGTGTAGACCATGTACAGAATTTTACAAAATCGTTAATTGAAGATTTTACAGAATAAGCGTTATATCTAAAGATAAAGAACATTTAGGTCCGAACTTCATATGGACCCTTATAAATCATTGGATTATCTCGGTGTTGCTGGTCAGTAATGAATAAAAAATCACTGGTCAATTTAAAGGTTGTTGTAAGTGATGCAATATATTCTTATTTTCCTGTTCCCCTTATGTAACTTCCAGTTTTATTAAAGTTTACATCCATCAAAGCCTTAGTTTAATTAAGTTTCCTGTCATTACTACCCCCCCCCCCCCTTATTTGTCGCATGTTGTGTATCATGTACTGATTCTATATATACTTCGAGCATACATATGTACACTTATGGAACAATAACCATTTAGTAAACCTTTTTAAAACGTTTTTGTAGACTTGTATACAATAAATTTTATACAGAATAAAAAAGATATTAACAAAGATGTCAGTTTGTCTGCATGTTTTACTTGTTAACTTGAAGATGTATAAATAACCACACGACACTCTTTCAAGAATTTGTAGAATCATTGATATAATGTTTGTTTTTATATGCGATGTTAAGCAGCAGTATATGGACAGAACACGTTCTGTCGTGATATAGTACCAAAACACAAGCTTTTACATGTTCCGCTGCTAAAAAAAAACGTTTTTTTTTCAAAAGTGGCCAAATCATATATCGGAACGGAGAAAAAGTGTAAACAGATGACTTACAAGATAGTCTAAGAGATTTATGAATTGGTTATCCAAAAATGACAAAGTTCAACTATCTCTCATTAGAGCAAATATTAATAAAGATCAAAACCCTGACCAAATGCAAACAGACAGCAAAGTACATTCTAGGATTCAAACTGTAGATGTTTTGCGGAATAACTATAAACTATAAAGGGGGACGGACGGACGGACGGAAGGACGGGCGGCCAGACAGAATGACGGACGGACAGACGTACATGGGTAGTTGAGGGGGCATAAAAAAATATAGCTTCATTTACATCTTTTATTGCGTCAACTTGTAGACAGTAACCTTGATGATTTCTATTTTTAAGATTTTACCATTTTTGCGTTCATGTACTTAAAACGTATTTTTGTCTGAATTAGTAATTGATTTAGATATGTATATTGATAATAAACATACATGTATCACATTTTTTACAACGTATAATTTCTTTTTAAAATGTTCAATAAAAGAGGTTCTGATTGGGGTTTCCGGAAAACAGAATAATGGGCAAAAATTGCAGAATAAAATGCAAAAAAGAAAAAAAAAGAAAAAGTATATAATGAGGTGCTAAAATATAAAGAATAAAGAATATTGGTAATACTAAATAAAAATTTATGATAATTATCCAGACTCGAAGAACGTTGGAAATTATTAGCATGATAACTTGACGTTATATAATAAAAATTACGACGTCACGAATTTTGATGTTTTTTTGTCAAAATGTTGGGTTTGCGTCGCTTCTACAGGGAAAACGAAGTCGGTGACCATATCTTTTTTTTAATATCATCTAATTCGTAAGACAAAGAGGAAAAAAACATTAATTTAAAAAAAAATTCTATGGAGCGGTTCTCGTGATTTATACCAGAAACCGAAAATTGTAGAAGAAAAATATAGATTTACCCTATATATTCAATGTAATTTAGTACCCTCTCGGACCATTTTAAAAATGGATTTTTCTTGAAAACGAAGTCGGTGACATATACTTTTTTTTACATTTTCTGATGTATATTTTCATTATCTAATTGAGTTCTAAGTTTTTAAAAAATCTATGGACTAGTTTATTTACTGATCCTTGACCTTAAGCCTGTGATATAATGTTTTAAACGTTAAAAAAACTTGTTTATTTGTACATTTGTATCGTGTACTAATTGCCACATAGCAATTGAAAATATCTATTTTTCCAGCAACGTTCCTTCGAGTACAGGGCAAACAATAATTTGGTAGGGATGATTACAGAAGATCTCCGAAAGCACTTAAATAAAGGATAAGAAAAGGTGACCTGTTTTCCTGTGTTATTGTTTTCGATGTAGTTCTACAATAAACAACCATTACTGAAAAATTAGATTTAATTCATAACACAGTGTAACATACATTATCACCAGAAAAATCATTGTTTAGCATCTAAACATGCATGAAAAATTCAGCAGAACTATATAGCATTTATATTTGAATTTAAAGAAATTTATGATTTATCCTTTGTTTATAATCAATGAAGGATGAAATGCTGCGACAAACACTATAGATATCAGCACTATTTTATGTCACGCAAAGCAGAATAATAGTTATGAATGTATCACAATTAATGGTGGATTATAATCACTATCAAAGTTATACATTTGTTGTCTGCGTTCTGTTCCCAAATGCTGGTGGTTGGTTGTATATGCTGTTGTACTGTGGTTGTGTTGGTGCACTATATCCTTGCGACATCGGAACGGAGTAAGCTGGCGGCGGAGGATACATTGGACTGTACTGCGGCGGTTGTGGCAGCGGTTGTGTCGTGTAGCTTGGGTACGGATTCATTGGTTGCATGTATCCTTAAAAAGATTATTGAACTCAAAACTTAAACAGTAAACTATTTTAATGAAATATATCGTCAAACAAGTGTTTCATGGATTGGTTCAGTTCGTGTTTAACGCCACTCTCAGCACTATTGTATTATTTCCTTGCGGGTAGTTTTAATTTGTGGTGGAAGTCGGAATGCCCGGAGAGAACCCCTGACCTTCTGTATGAAAACTCACAATCCTAGTAAATTAAGATCGGAGTCGAGCACACTTGCCACGGGCAGGATAAGAACCCACGACCCCAGTCTCCAGTTGACAGTCTAGTGATCCAAAAGTTCGCCTACTTGGACCATTTGGCCCCTGAGGCCCCTAACAAGTGTTATATAGTTATCATAGGTACCAGGATCATAATTTAGTACGCCAGTCGCGCGTTTCGTCTTGATAAGACTCATCCGTGACGTTCAGTTCTAAATAGTTATAAAGCCAAATAAGAACAAAGTTGAAGGGTTAAATAACGATTCACATGTTCAAAGTCATGAATCAGTTTATGATTATGTGTATTTCTTGTTTATGTGCGACTCTTTCTTTCAAACGTAATATTTCATTGTCTTTGTGATAAACACGATTGTATATTGTAAGGAATAATCTAAACATACCTGTCGGATGTGTTGTACTAGTGACAGCTACTGTTGTTGTGTTAGGAGCAGGTCCGACCACTCGTCCAATAGTTCGTTTATTGTGGTTTTTTATACATATAATTACGACGACAATAAAAATGGCTGCAGCGGCAATTATTCCAAAAACTAAGCCAGCTATGGCTCCTCCAGAACTGAAAGAGATATGTTATCAAGTGAAATTAAAACAGACAGCAGCATGCCTTATTGTTGCAGAGAACATCTTACACAAACCAATGAGTGTATTCATTTAAGAAACGTATTTTGACTCGCTGTGACAAGAACACGATTTACATTTTATTAAGGTCATAAGAAACCTCAAATTGAAAAAAAAAATAATGCATATGTTTTTTCATAACTCAATGGATAGTTTTCATTATAAAACTTATATACATATATACTTTTTCTGAAGATTTTTTTTTAATTTGTTCATATTAAGAAGAAGTTTACTTTATTTTAATTGCTTCCTGGAACAATTTCCCAACATATTTTACATATGCAAAGTGACATCAGTGTGACCCATCTCGTAAAAATCTGGTAATCGCAAAACGCATGGATGTCCTTAAAATAAAACTATAATCTGATGTACATGTTAAACACGTGCTCAATATCCATGTGTTTTTGTTGATTGTTGACAAACAGGTGACAATCGTTAAACTTCGGCTTCAAAACACGAACTTTAATTACCTGCCATATTTTCACAACAACATGACCGATTGAAAAAAAAATGACGATTATACGAAATTCATGCGAAACAAATGATAAAATCGTGCACAGAAGACTAATTTTATGATGTTTGTATTCATTGGTTCAAGAATTGGAATAGATACATGATTCATGATGATTGTACTTATCACAAAACTCCCTGCAAAACTCATTGGTTCATACTAATGATTTTTACAGATTACAAATTAAAATTTTGTGTTTTATAACAAATGAAATAATAAACATTCAGGAATTAAACGATAATATTCTACGACTCCTAAATGTGGTCGTAGACATAGGTTGAACGTACGTTAAACTTCATGATAATTTAAAAAAAAATGTACTGAAAGTCTTAAGCATGTTGAAAACTTAAATCAGGAAATATAAAAAAGCTTGTTAAAAAGAAAACTAATTATACCTTATTATATATGTACTTCTAGAACTTGAAATAAAGTTGGAGCATTAAGTTTATTATAAGTTTCAAACTTCACGTCCAGTTTCGGAGGCAGAAATTTGGTAACCTCCAATAAATAAAATAAATACAAACAGAATGAAAATGTTCGAATCAATTATGTACAAAAGTGCAAATAAAATTTTCAAGAAAAAAATAAACATATGCGTAGCAACAGAAGAAAATTAATATTCAATCTTTTAAAAATCATCTTCCACTTCAACAACGGAATATCAAATGGTCATCCCTTAACAAAATTCTTGACCCAAAAATGTCAAACTCAGAGAGAAATATTAATTAATAAAATCAAAATTCTTACAAAATATAATATCCGGTATAGTATATACAGTACTCAGATCCGTAGTACCCTGAACAGTAACCGCTGCAGTAACTATACCCGTATGCATAATGGTAACATTGGTCGCATACTACCGCACCTGAAAAAAGAAAGTAGAAATTATAGCCATAACTATACCCGTATGCATAATGATAACACTGGTCACATACACCGCTCCTGGAAAAGAAAGTAAAACTTATAATAGCCTTAACAATTCTACAAATTTGTAATTATCAACATTATTGTTAAAATAATAAAAATATATTCAATATGCGAATTATTGCTATGTGTTTCTTGATTCTACATTGGCTAGAGGTATATGGGGAGGGTGGAGATCTCACGAATCATATAAAACCCCGCCGTTTTCCAAGTCAGGAGCCTGTTGCCTTTGGTAGACTTGTTTTTTTTTTTTTAAATTTCTACGTAATAAAATGTGTGCCTTCATTTTGATTTGCAGTAAAAGCCCGCGACTTTTTTCGCGATGAATATACATTTCCCGCAGGATAATATGCAGTTTTATTCAAAATACAGTTCATGCAGTAAAACCTTCTAAAATAATACTAATAGGGAATAATTTAATTTTGGATGTTACATGTCTTCTGATTGGCTGACGTTATTTTGTTATCAGCCCATAGACATGATTAAGTTATGTGACCGTGGCGTCATCAACGTTTTTCCATGGTTTTCTACGGTTTAAAATGGAATTTAGAATTAAATTATAAGTAATGACTGTAACATTTTTTCTGTCTATTCGAAATAACATAAAAAAATGTGGTTATTCAGTGTGCACCAATTTTTTTTATGTTATTTCTACATTGACAGAAAAAATATTACAGTCATTAAGTAAAATAACTTACCTATCATGTAACATAGCAAAATGGAGATTTCTCTCAGCATAATCCTTTTTCCTACATCTCATTTATTGCAGTTAATGTAAGTGTGTTAATTTATTTACACAGCAGCATTGAAGTGAAACAATACACAATTTTGAATGCATGTATGAACGCTGTGACAACATAAGCTTACCGTTGCAAAAACTTCAGAAAAATGGCGTCAATACAAACACAACGTTGTAGCAACGTAATAATTTAAGTTGTAGTTTCGTGATTCTAGACAGCCGATGAAAATGTAGCGAAAAATTCCAAACAATATGGCGCTGTCTTATTCACTTTTTTTTTAATCCATGTTTATCCTTTGTTTAATTTAAAAATTTGTTTCCCTCGAGTATTCGTATCAAAACACTTCATTTTGTCTAGTAGGCTTTATTGTGCATGAATGTATTTAAAGCCAGAATTGGTAACTACGACGTAATCATACAGATACAGATAAGCTTTGAACAAGCCATCCCAAAGTATTTTTCGAAATTGACTACCAATACGTTTTATGTGCGATCGGTGCATTTTCGATGAGCGCTAAATAACCATGTTTTGATAGTCAGCTGCAGAATCATTTACCTGTTATTAAACGACTTCCTGTACCTCGAAGGCGAGCTTCTCCATGTGTTTTTGAATAGCTTTACACATATTGTTCTGTGAGACTGTGAATGTAATTTTTTTTTAATTTCCCCTGTGTGAAAAAAATTATATTCTGCTTTGTTTTATGAAATGATTTAATTCATCATAGATTATAATTGTGTACGCTAGACGCATCGTTTGTCTTCAAAATAATCATCAGTGACACTCGAATCAATACTTTGAAAAGGCAAAATAGAGTACGAAATTTAAGGACATTGTAGACCCTAAATTCCAAAAGGTTTTGCCGAATACGGCTACGGTAAGCAATGTATATTAATATAATCGATTTTGTCATCTGTAACAGATTTTTTACAATACAGTAAATTGTTTTTTACAGACTTTGTTCAACATGAATTTCGAACATTGTGGCATTACAGTTTCAATTTGTAAAAATGTAATGACAAATTAAGAACAAATCAATTTGCAATAAGGGTTTAATATTTTATTTTAATGTGTCCCAAATGGACAATTAAAAGTCCTACGTACACATTGTTTTATATATAAAAATAAGGAGATTTGGTATGATTGCCAATGACATAACCAAACTTCAAATGATGTGTATGTAAGCAATTATAGTCAACCGTACGGCCTTCAACAAGAAACCCATACCGTATATTCAGAAATAATATTTCCCGACATGTAAAATGTGAAGCATATCAATGGAAAAAAAATAACAGGCTAATGTATAACGAAACAATTCACGAAAAACAAATATCACAGACAGGAACCAGCGACAATCACTGAACTACAGGCTCCCGACTTGGGACAGGCACATACATGCACACAATGTTGCGGAGTGAAACATGTTTGTGAGCGTCCCTCCCAAATAAAAAAGAAAAAGAAAAGAAACGAAAAGAAAAAGGAAACGAAAAGAAAAGAAAAGAAAAGAAAAGAAAAAAAAAGAAAAGAAAAGAAAAGAAAAGAAAAAATGTTGAAAAAGGCTAAACTCATCAGATCGATTCAAAGAAAAACATTAAACAAACAATCAGACCGGACGTCGCAGAGTATAATATCCATTCTTTATGTCTGTACACAAGACATTTTTGTGGACTTACAGACGAGACTATAACCACTGAAATATAGACTATGCGTAGAGAAGACAAAAACTAAATATCGTAACCCTCACCATACTGATCAAATGCGTGCATGTTTGAACACAACTATTTTGTCTTGCTGACTAAATAGCTTGTTGGCAAATTCATTTGTGGTTTTATACTAAATTGATTCAAGATTGATTTACATTTTGCGATTTTTATCATCAACAGTTCTACAGTTTTATAATAAGTTGTCACGTTACATCTTATAAACCAGAAAAGTAAACAATAACCTCAAATTACAGAAATCAAATTTCAAGACAATTCTATGTTAAAAAGTGTAGTTTATGGATCATTTGATGATTTTAATTCGACCATATCTTGTGATGGTTATTTCAGAAAGATTTGCCACGACTCGCACTGAAATTTGATATTTATTTCTAAAATCCAACATTTAACGAATAATGTGTAACTATTCTTCTATTAATAAAACTTTATTTCTTATGCAGATTATCAAATTTCTATTCACACAATAAATTATTCAACCACATTTTGTAATTGAAAAGGTGATGATATGCTATCATTTATTACTATCTTTATTTATTTTAAATGAAGTTGAAATATAAAAGCCAAAAATGAGCCTATTTGCTTTTCTTATGGGCTAATTTTTATATACAGTAATGACGTTAATTTTTTTTCATTTTACATTTTTATTTTATTTCATAGGATATAACGATGATGATTAATATAATTATTGGAATTATCTGTCTTGACAACAGCTATCTATTTATAAAATACTTTTCATCAACGATGTATAATGAAAGATTTGCAGGGAAAATGCAAACTTCAATTTCAAATTTTGAAATTATGCTACGCACGCTTTTTTATAATCCTTGCATTATTATCAAACAAAGCCTGGAATAGAATGAAAAAGTTAACGGTTGACTATCTTTTTCATTTTTATACTCACGACGTAAAACCCATCAATGATTTCTACAGACAGGGAAAACTCAAGATATAAAATTGCTGTTCAACGTCATTTGAAATATCCCATCAATGCATCTTTAAAAGAAAACAAAAAAGAGAAAATTCTGTCCCATCAAATATATGAAATTACTTACCTATTGTAAATAGAAAAGGAAATAATTCCTGCAGCATGATAAAATTCTTATTTATTACAATGAGTGACTTTTGCTAATTTATTGACCCAGCAATATCTCAGGTGAAACGATATACCTACCTTGATATTATAAAAGCCGATAATTATGCTAGGTAACATAGCGTATACAACAACACAACATATTACATCTATAACAACTTCATTACAGATTTCATGTAAAGTCAATCAATTCTGTTAAGTGGCAATCGTCTATTTCTCTTATTAGTTAAGAATGCCAAATAAGGATGGGGACGCAGTTTGGTTTATTTCAGACCTCGGTGCTGTAAAGTAAGGGTTGGGATTTCTCTTTATTTTCCAATCTAAAATTAATATTTTTTACATACATAATGGATATATATATAAGCCATAATAATCTCTCTAATTGTACTTTCCATCACGAAATGTATTATCGCTTTGGCATCAATTCTGCTTCTTCTTCTTTTCCAAGTAACTGAATTTATATTGAATGTGTATGGTCCAATGTAATTCTTAATAGATCTAGAATTTGTTTTGTAAAAATCCACGAGGCTACGATGACTGCATGCATGGTAAATTACTAAACAGATACATGGACAACAAATACATTGTACACAGATGTTATCTAATTGATAAGAAAACTATCGCAAGTTTACAGTCCTCTAACCTCAAACGTTCGGAAATATTTACACTGAAAAAAGCAATGTTTTTGATGAAAGGGAATTTATTAAAATTGAATGCTTATTTTTGTAAATTCATTGGGGATGTAAAAGCGTTGACCAAAGTACATTTTGTATGAAGCGCTTCCAAAAATGTACGCACGTCGGTTTGTTTTCGTTTTGTAATTTTGAATATCCCTTTGGTATCTTTCGCCATTCTTTTCAAGCTCATATGCTTTGAATATGTATGTTTCGTATATGCATTAAAAACAGGTAAAGAGTATAAGAGTTTAAAACAGTTGACGCAATTGAATTCCTATTTTCTATCACGTGTGCAATTTGTAAATGTATAAAGGAAAATGCATCAAAACAATATTCTGTTAAACCCTTTTAACCCGTTTGAACCATTTAATTCAGAAAGCACAAGCCCTACATGTATGTGAGATATAGTTTGATCACATACTTTATATGTAAACATGATAGGATCTGAAACTATGAATTTAAGTTTAAATTTAATGGTTTTTTTTTTGAAAATCGATCTTGTGTGAAATAAATTTAGTGGAAAGTGACATCAGACACTGTTTTAGAAGATTAGTTAGCAATCTTTATATATTAGATATGAAATATTTTGGATGTCATATTTATCAGAGTCTACAGTTTGTTATTTAATTATAAATTGAAACTAAATTATAGATTGACGTATTTTAATGAAAAAAGGATCCAAGGTTTACAGGAACTTAAGGTTTAAGTTACTATAACAAATTAATTAAATAGTAGACAGAAGCAAATTTTATGTGAATGGACAGTGCTTATAGGGACTTTAAAGTTCCACCTTTAAAGCAGCACACTGTTAGTTTCTTCCTCTTCTTTTAGATCAACAAGGCTTCAATACTTAAGAATACATGTTGTTGCGCATGTGTGATTGACAAAAAATTATGTCATCAGACACTACAACTATATTCCAGTTTTGGTCTTACTAGTGCCTGGTATGCTCTTGATATTGTTTCTGTTGTTGTAACTTTTAAATTTCTTTTTAAAAAACCAAGTGATCTGTTCCCATTTGATACGATACTGTCTATATGTTTGTTCCACTTTAGATTGGATTGTAAGGTAATGCCTAGATATTTTGCGGATGTAACTGATTCGAGAATGTGATTGCGGAGGATGTAATTGTGCCGGTAGTTATTTTTCTTTTGTGAGATAGTAAGGTTGGTGCATTTATCAGGGTGAAATGCCATGAGCCAATCTAACTCCCATCGTGCTGCTGAGTCTAGATCAAGTTGAAGTTTATGACAATAATTTTGTGTTTTTATTTCCCTGTAAATTATGCTGTCATCTGCAAAGAGTCTACGCTTGTTACATGTTGTAAGTATTCAGGTAGGTCATTTATATATAATAATGTGACCCGCCATGACATTTGCAGGCTTATGGAGGTAGAACGTCATTTTTAGAAAAATTATAAACATGATAAATATCGAGATTCAATGAAATACGTATTTGTGAAGAAGAGATAAACACTTTCCTTTGCTTCTCTTTTGCGGACGCCGAACTATACATCATACATAAGTTTTTAAGAAGTTTTACTTTATCGTTTGAAGTGAAAAATATTTGAATCTACATTTTAAACTGATACAAAAAAAAATCAAATTTCTGCTCTATAGATTTCCTTTCATAAATGAAGTCTGAAATATATCCATGATAAATGTACCGTATCAAATGAATATAAGAGAACACCTACTTATAAACTGTTACGCGTCGCATACTATGTATAGAGACATCTTTTGCATAATAAATTAAAAAAAGGAATTCTTAAAGCTTACTTTGACAAATTTTAAACTAATTTTATTTCAACAAGTTTAAATTACATGTTCTAAAATAGAGCCACAAACAAGCAAATAAAGCTCTGCTCTATAGATTTTTTTTCATAAATGAAGTCTGAAATATATTTATAATAAATGCACCGTATCAAATTAATATATGAGAACACTTACTTATAAACTGTTACGCGTCGCATACTATGTTTAGAGACATGCATAATAAATCTAAATTAAAAAAAGGAATTCTTAAAGCTTACTTTGACAAATTTTAAACTAATTTTAAATCAACAAGTTTAAATTACATGTTCTAAAATAGAGATAAGAATTGTTTGCATTGTAGTAAATTTAAGTCTTTGAAATTTTATTCAAAAACGCTATTAAACATCACTAAGAGCCAATAAATACAATAATTTTGTGTTTTATAAATTAGTGCCTTAAGCTTCGATAAGTAAAAGTCGTCATAGAACAGTCTCATTTTCATACCGGTATTCGAAATGTCTCGTTTCATTGCTATTACAACAAATATGTCATAATAACATGACAGCGAGTTTTGTTTCGGAATATTCTAGATAAATATACAAAAATCAAATTTTAGACAATGTACCCTCCTAAGACTGGAAATGGCTAGTCAAATATAGTTAACGGCGTTTTTCTCACAATGACGTTCTACCTCCATAAGCCTGGATATGTCGTGGCTGTTCTTTGTGTTACACGAGCTGTTACGGGTACTGATCGAGGTGGAAGAAATGCCATTGATGACTACTGTTTGTGTTCTGTCATGTAAAAATGACTGAACCCAATTTAGTGTGATATTTTGAATACCATAGAAATTGAGCTTGTAAAGGAGGCGACGATGTGAAACTTTGTCGAACGCTGTAGCGAAGTCCATTATAATCAAGTCAGTTTGTGCGTCTACTATTTGTTTGTGCTAGTCCATGAGTAAAATCTATTAATTGTGTTTCACATGACCATGATTTTCTGAAGCCATGCTGAAGATCGTATAATATATGATGTTTTTCTAGAAGAGACATGATACTGCTTGTAATGATATGCTCCATGAGCTTGGAACATATTCAGGTTAAATATATTGGCCTGTAATTTACGGGTTTGTATTTTCCCCTTTTTTTGAAGGATGGGGCTACATTAACTGTTTCCAGTCCAGTTTCACACAGAGATGAAAAATATGAATATCTTAATTATAAATTTTAGATTCAAAATACAATATTTTGAATTTTCTGCAGAAGAAAGATTGGAATTAATGAAATCATTCATTTGTTTTAAATGAAAGAAAAATAATACTTTAACTTCTGGAATAGAGTGTATGTATAACAACATGCAACATAATATTCGGTTTCCCATCTGGAATTTTAAATCGGATTTTAAATAATTTTAAATATGAACTTATCAGAAGAAATATTATTCATGTCTTCACCAGAAAACTTGAATTGTATTCCTAATGTTTACAAAGAAATGTTAAAAGGTTTTGATCTCTTAAGAGATGATATTGAGTTTGATCTTAGCACTGAAAATGTATACGATCAACCCTTATTTTGTATCCAAATGTGTTGTTCGATGGAAAAACTGTTATAGGGTATGATTTTATAAATGCTGGAATTGTTCAAGTAAAAGATATATGTTATGAAGTTATAGAGTTGGTTTTTTTTTACCAGAAATGGCTATAGTTGAGATGATACAAAATGTAACTAATCATTGTGATATTAACAGTATTGTAAAAAGATATAATACTTTAAATTTGTATTGCCTAATGCCCGCGTCACACTGTCCCGATTTTTATATACGATGGACACCCGAATGCGAAAATTGCAAGTTCGTACGAAGTTGGTCCCGATCTCGTTAAAATACCAAAAAGTGACCGAAGCAAGTACGATGAATAATGAAGTCTATACGATGGTGCCGAAATTATATACGATAGCAAAAGATGGACATACGAAGGTTAACCGAAGACGAGTATTTAAGCTTCATATCTCAGCCGAAGCCTACACGATGGATCACGAAGGCTACACGATGGATTACGAAGGCTACACGATGGAATACGATGATGGCGCGATGGCCATACGATGTCTAAAAGACGTCGTGTACACAGGAAATTGGTTGCTCATTTTTTTACCTGCTGGTTCTAAAGACAATATTAAAGGTATTTCCAGTTACTGAATGTTTTGGTTGATTTCTAAAAATAATAGTTTATGTATCAAATGTGCATATTCAATTTACCATTTTCTGCATGTGTCATATACAAATATAGTGTCCATATTTGTCCCCAATATGTTACATACGAGGGGGTGCCACGCTCCGCATTGCCTTGTTTGAACTGTAAAATGTTTGCACTAGTCTGAATAATCACCCATAATTATGCCCATGTTTACTGATCTATCTTAAAGGTAAGGTAATGGGTTCGTTGATCCCTTTTATTCAAAAAGAACTCTTTCAAGGAGAATATCATAATAATATAGACAAAAGGAAGGATGTAGGGAAAGCAACAAATGCGGCAAAATATGACATATAGGAAACAAAATGGTTATGGAGTAAAGTTGGTTTCCCTATATACGTGTACCTGCAGTGTTGGTGTACGAGGCGCGTTTATGATTTTCATTATGTTACTTGATATGAAAAATTGACAAAAAATAATATTTTACTTGTAAAAGTAAGTCCTGAGCATTAACTTAAATTTAGCTGGATTTATTGCCGTCGTAGTTCCATATTGTCGCCTTCGTACTTTTATTCGATGGCAACACGACGGGATTACGAGGTCTTCACGAAGTCGTGTTGCCATCGTAAGACCTTCGGATAGCTTCGTGATTCATTCGTGTAGACATCGTAATGTTAAAACTGCCCGATGGAAACGATGGAAACACGAATGCAATACGACGTTCAAAGATGCATTCCCGGTGACATTACGATGGTGAGGATGGTTATACGAACTCAATACGAACCCTCAACATCGGACGCACCTTCAGGGATTTTTTAACATGTTAAAAAATTTAGAACCCTTCCCGAAGTTGTCCCCGAAGGCTAGAAAAAGTGGCCGATGGTTAAAGATTGTTAAAGATGGCACTACGAATAGCCCGATCTGGATACGATCAGTCCCGATTTTGAAAATTTCCATAATCGTGTTGCCATCGGCGTAAAAATCGGGACAGTGTGACGCGGGCATAAAGAATGGACAGAAATTATTCATAAAAGTATTCATAGAAGACATGTTTCTCGCTCTATAAATATTAATGTCATTTTCAAAGACAAATTGTCAGAGTTTTCTATGTGTTCGACAAAAGAATTGTATTTTTTACTAACTAGTAAACTATGTCAGCCTCCTATTTGCTATAAAAAGTGGACGGAAGTTTTTGAGATTGAAGAGAATGATCTTTGTAAAGTATGGGAAAACGTTATTTTTTTTATTGGAAACCATCTATATTAAGGTAACACGATACCGAATAGTACATCTCCCGATTTCAAATTTTTTTGGCATACGTGTACTTTGAATCGATTTACATCGGAATATGTAATAAACAATGGGGGTCACCATTTTTGTTTTTTTGTAATTTTCATAGGAAAACGTTAATTTTGGAGACAAATTTACTTAGGTATATAGAGAAAATGCCTTTTTTTCGGCTTACCTTTTTAGATTTTCGAATGGATGGCTATTTTCTTATATACGGAGAAAAACAAAAAACTAACATAATATCCAGGATTCCATAGTGAATCCATACACGTATAGAAACTCATATGTCACCATCCTTGTTTTTGAAATAAATGGCTTCAAAGTTGATCGATAGGCCTACAATTTGACCAAAAACGTGTGACGTTATGGTGTACGGAATATAACGTTATTCCTTCTCAGAGAAATGGAGAAAAAATATGTGTCGGGATCTGAATGAGTATATTTTATTTTCATTTCCCCTGTCGACTGTCGTAAAGTTCCTAGTAATGCAATATAAAGTTCTACTGAATCAGATATCATTTTATTTCGTCCTGCACATGGAATTTCACTCATATGAATTATTATTAATATCGTCTGATTTTCACATCAAACGAGCATATTCTTGAAACTTGCGTGAACAGCTTCCATGTGAATCTTATGATAATAGTTCATGCATAAATCACCGGAATTTTGTACACGTTTAATTCACGTAAATATTTGAAATAAAATTATTTAAATAATATCTTTGTTCTAAAATTTGATTAAAACATTTCACGTGAGATTCATCTGAATTACTGATTGTTAACTCCATCATATTAGACAATGGTGGTATCATCACTGCATCCCGTGATGCAGAAATAGAGTATTTAAAAAAATTGATTCATTTAACAGTTTTTTAATTGCTCGGTTTGATGGTTGTTTAACGTTCAGTGGCAAATAATCCATGCATGTTCGGGACGATACAATACAATTTTGAAAACAGTTGTTTATAAACATGATAAAAGACACAGTTGATGCACCAGTCAAAAAAGGTTAAACATTCTGTTATTTGTGAAAATTATGAGGAAAAATAATGATCCTGATAAAATACACATTCCAAAAAAATAAAATAAAACTCCAAGAAAAATTCAAAACGAAAAAATCCCTTATAAAATGACGAAATCAAAAGCTGAAAAAACATCAAAAGAATGATAAACAGCTGTCATATTCTTGATTTGGTACATACAATACATGTAGTATAGTGTACGCTGCGTGGTGTAAATGTGTTACTTGTTTGCTCAGCAAGTCGGACAAACCTTGCAAACTGTTAAACCGAATAATTCAGTCGTTATATTCCGCTTACTACATTAAGTAAGTAGGAGAGATCGATTAAGAGGAGGGACTGAATTATTCAGGGTTAGCAAACTGTATGCAAAATTTCACAAATTTCAACATTCTGTCATTTGTGAAAAATGATTTACAACAAATCTTGAGATCATATATGCATTCTTTATATAAGTAAAACAACTGCGAAATTTAAAAGTTCCAGCTTGAAATTCCACATGTATCAGATGTAACGGAGTCTGTACTCTGTGTGCCTTTGTATTTTTTTTTTATCAAAATGCCTAATCCAGCAACCTGTCATGAAACAAAAAAGAAAATCCAGACGATATGCGCACCTATAATATAAGAAATAACACCAGGTACATAGTTTTAAAGCTGAAGCAAAACGACTGTAGTCCTAAATAATTAGCCGAATTAACCCTATATATACGGGATTAACGGTCGAACGGGAAAATGTTAAACAATATGATGATACGTGCTCTATAAGTATATTCTTTGTAATTTGGTGACAATGCATATTTTTGAATATGCAGTTAATATAGTGGAATGGTAATTTGGGGATTTGAAATGTAGTAGCAATGTAAGAAGGCTAACATTTCCGTCATTTCGTCTTTGGTGGAAAGTTGATTAATTGGAAATTTTACCGCATCTCCTTATATTTCATTATGGTTTTAATTTTCTAGAGAAGAGCAAAAGTTTTAAGACTTAACACATGGCAAGAGTAAAATCACTTTGTTCTTACTGTGCTATAATCTAGATAATGCACAGCAAAGGTGTGCATTAACTACCTCAGATATACCGCACAGTTCAAATCTATTTTTACCTTTAGGGGCGGTTCCCGGATTTTGAAAGGGGCGTTATTCTATCAAATTAAAAAAAAAAACCAAGAATGTGTCCATAGTACACGAATGCCCCACTCGCACTATCATTTTCTATGTTCAGTGGACCGTGAAATTGGGGTCAAAACTTTAATTTGGAATTAAAATTAGAAAGATCATATAATAGGGAACATGTGTACCAAGTTACAAGTTGGTGTAACTTTAACTTCATCAAAAACTACCTTGACCAAAAACTTTAACCTGAACTTCGCACTATCATTTTCCATATTCAGTGGACCATGAAATTGGGATCAAAACTATAATTTGGCAGTAAAATTAGAAAGATAATATCATGGGGAACATGTGTAATAAGTTTCAAGTTGATTGGACTTCAACTTCTTTAAAAACTACCTTGACCAAAAACTTTAACCTGAAGCGGACGGACGAACGGAAGCACAGACCAGAAAACATAATGCCCCTCTACTATCGTAGGTGGGGCATAAATATCACCGAGTATAAAGACAATATTGACGATTTTAAGCTAAAACACCGTACTATGTCCAATCCAAGGACCCGTTCGCCCCCACCCCCGAATCCGCCATCTGAACGACTTTTTGAATAATTATTCCTATAAAGAGACTATATTTGGATCGGATTTAATGAGGACCATATTAAAGTTTGTTTTAAAACTGGGTGATTAGCTGGAGATCAATCAGACTTCATTTAGATGGACGTGTCTTAAAAAGTAATACAGTAGATTAAAAGAAATGGGGGGATTGCGGGGAGTAAAAGGTTTTGAAAGAGAAACATATTTTCTGTTTATTTAACCTTTTAAATTTAGGTATTACACATCTTCCTCGGTTCTTTTAAGCATATCATTGAGGGAAAGATATTCAAAAGCAATTAATCTTATTTAAACTCAACAACCCTTGCAGTTATGTTTTTTTTTCATACACCGATTTGAAAGTACACAATTTATCAAAGTCTTAATCGTCACCAATTAAATAAAAATTGGGAATAAATTACCGGAAACGATTTAAAAACATATACCATTAAATCGCTATTTTAGAATGAGTCTAAATATAAAAAAAAGATTAATTTAAAACTTACCAAAGTCGTATTTCCCCCTTTCTTTACCCTACAAGAAACTTTCCTAGGACCCGCGGATTGGAGAATAACGTCCACATTTCTAAAACGTTCACGTAAATTGATTGCGTCATGTGTTAAAACAGTTATTGGCCAATCAAATCGGTACATGTAATTTAATCTGCACTCCTACGTCGTTCGGGTTATTGGGTCATCTCGTGCTGTGCAGATTAAATGACATATACCGACTTGCTTGGTCAATAACTATAACTTAATCTAATATTTACCAAGAGACTGAAATGTTACTGTGACGATTATACTACACATACTCAAAATTTTCCAACGTTTACTAAAACTACAAATAAGAAGTGTAAAGATACTATTCCAATTAGCATTAGACACGATTTTCTTGATGTCTTTGGTGTTGATGTCGTTTAATTAATGCCCAGCTGTTGCTATCTTATAAATTGCAAATCACATATCTCCATTTATCATTCTATCAGCCAAGTTTTGTACAAATAACATGTACATGTACACAAATTTTTTTTTTATTTGTATACTTGTACTTTTACAAATAAAGTCTCATGTTACCCCACTTCCATAATGAGCAAACGGTAACGTAGATATTTAGTTTTGCGTAACTGTTCATTTTTGGTCTTCCTCGCGGTCTGCGTAAACTTTGTCGAATTTTTTGAAAAAATTAGAGGCAAAGATTTAAATTTTAACAACTAAAGTTCCAAGTGACGGGTGTAAATTTGTAGGATCGATTGCTTTGATTATTGGTTGCTTAACGTCCAGTGGAAAATATTTCATGCATGTTCAGGACGAGAACAAGTAAAAAATAAATACAATAGGTAGGTTTTGCAATAGAGGCAGGGCATCCGCGACGATGGTCGGGAAAATTTTAACTGACGCTATACATGTATATATATACTTGTATACTTGTGCTAAAAACTAATTTAAAGAAACTTTCCGGGCCTTTTCCGACGCCTAGTATGCGAGCAATATGGCCCTCAGAGCCCTAAAAGGTAACTTTGTTAATTTTCTTTCAGTCGTTTTGTCTCCCAACTTGTACATGTACATTATTTCCAACTCAAAACTAAAAAATCACCGAATACCCATGCAAGCGTAAATTAACACGAATATAAAATCTAAATGATTTATAGATCTAGCTTTTTTACAGTCTCTTGCTGTTTGAATGATAAAAAGTCAGTCGTTTGCATATAAATTTCAAGAAAAAAATTATAACGGTATCAGGGAACACGGAACCGGTCTGACTACAGCCAGCCCCAACTATCAACTTGCGTTTGTAGACGCAAGTGGATACTCGGGCCTGGTTTTATTCAGACTGTAACGGAACCTGAATTTTGTTATTTTATTTCTGCCGAATCAAGTGCCCATGTATTTCTCAGCCTTCGTTAACTTTCTAATGCTTCATTCCGATGTTTCTGTCCGTCCTGAGTAGACCTGGTTTATACGATTACAAAACTGGTACTGTATTTTAAAATATTTCCAAAACTATATCGAATTTACTCTGTACAGACCAATGAATTTCAGAGACTGTTTACACATGGAACACAGGAAAAGTTATTCGGCTAAATAACCACATTTTTACATTCCATACAAACAAATTATTTTTCTGTATGATTTTCAACGTCTGCTTGTAATGTGCTTTCCCCCCTAATTATATCCGTATTCTCATCCAAATAAATTTCAATTTTGTCCGAGCGGTGTTTATGATGACCATTTTAAAACGAATTAATAGTTGTAAAATTCACCGTTTTTTTCACACATCATTCAAGCTTCTATAAATTAGATTTCTACTTTCAAAACAAAATTTCATGGGGATACGGCGTGAATTATGAATATGTACTTTTTGCAAAAATAAACCAAGGTTTACTTTTATAAATTGTTATTTAGATGGAGAGTTGTCCCATTGGCACTCACACCACATCTTCCTATATCTATACCAAGAATTCCTTTTTTTTTTTTAAATTCGTCTTTTAATTTAGATTTATCATGCATGTCTCTAAACATAATATGCGACGCGTAACAATTTATAAGTAGGTGTTCTCATATATACATTTGATACGCTGCATTTTTATGGATATATTTCAGACTTCGTTTATGAAAGAAAATTTCTAAAGCAGAGCATTTTTTTTTGTAGCTCTTTTTTAGAACATGTAATTTAAACTTGTTGAAATGAAGTTAGTTTAAAATTTGTCAAAGTAAGCTTTAATCATTCCTTTTTTTAATTTAGATTTATTATGCATGTCTCTATACTTAGTATGCGACGCGTAACAGTTTATAAGTAGGTATTCTCTTATATGCATTTTATACGGTGCATTTGTTAGGGATATATTTCAGATTTCATTTATGAAAGGAAATCTATAGAGCAGAAATTTGATTTTTTTTTTGTAACAATTTAAAATGTAGATTCAAATATTTTTCACTTCAAACGATAAAGTAATACATCTTCAAAACTCATATATAATGTATAGTTCGGCGTCCGCAAAAAAGAAGCCAAGGAAAGTGTTTATCTCTTCTTCACAAATACGTATTTCATCGAATCTCGATATTTATCATGTTTATAAGTTTTCTAACAAAGACGTTCTATCTCCATAAGCCTGCAAATGTCGAGGCGGGTCACATATGTGTGAACGTTATTCGATAACGTCAGGAACAATAACTCATGGCGTAACGTCATTCGGTATCGTGTTACCTTTTAAAATGGATCTAGATTTCAAAATAGCACATTATTGTATTTTCACAAATTCTAAACTTACGACTATGAAACTTATAAAATACAATGTATGTGAAAAGGAAGTAGAAAATATCACTCATTTATTTCTATTATGTTCTGAATTAGTAGAATTTTATCTGTTTATGCAACAAAAGTTGTCAGTTTTATTTAATAATGTTGATTCTGACAAAATTGATAACTTAGTGTATGAAGAGGTACATGACATGTCGTCGCTGTTATACAAAAACCTCGTATCTAAGGTTTTGATTATTTTACACCAGGCAGTAAAAACTGAAATCTTTTTATCGATTATTTAGTATTAAATGCGTATGTTCCACTGTATGCGAAAATATCTGATCTTCTAACCAATCAATTACCAATACGGGCAAAAATGTCTGCACCTATATGTTATAGTTATTGACCAAGCAAGTCGGTATATAGAATTTAATCTGCACAGCTCAGGTGACCCTTATTAACCCGAACGACGTAGGAGTTCGGGTTAAAGGGTCATCCTGAGCGCGTGCAGATTAAATTCTATATACCGATTTGATTGGCCAATAACTGTTTTAACACATGACGTCATTAATTTACGTGAACGTTTTGGATGTGGACGATATTCCGCAATCCACGGATCCTAGGAAAGTTTATTGTAGGGTAAAGAAAGGGGGAAATACGACTTTCATTGGTAAGTTTTCAATTGATAACTTTTTTTAGGTTTAGACTTATTGTAAAATTGCAATTTAATGGTAAATCTATTCCCATTTTTTTTTAATAAATGACGATTAAGACTTTGACAAATTGAGTACTTTCAAATCGTTGTATGAAAAAAAATCATAACTGAAAGGGTTATTGAGTTTAGATTAATTACTTTTGAATTTCTTTTCACCAATGATATGCTTAATAGAGAAAGATAAACCGAGGAAGAATTAGATGTTATATTTAAAATTTTAAATGTTGAATAAACAGAAAATACGTTTCTCTTTCCAATCTTTTACTCCCCCTCCCCCAAATTTCTTTGTGTCTACAGACACGTCCATCTAAAATGATGTCGGATTGATCTCTAGCTAATCTCCCTGTTTTAAAACAAACTTAAATATGACCCCCTTTAAATTCGATCCAAAAATATGGGGAATAGATATTCAAGAAGTCGTTATAAATTCCATTGAATTGAAAACTAGTCCAAATCAGATTTCTTTTATTCGGATATTCTTAGTTACATTTCTTTTTTGGCGGAAGTTACCAAAAATTGTTTTAACTTTCTTTCTGCCTTTAAAACACTGATTTAAGATTTATGTTGTACGCAAAATATAATACTGAAACATTTTATGTTCAAGCTAAGATGAAAAAAGGAATGAGAAACCTTTCTTTTTTCCTATTCTAAAACTACGATGTTTGTACAAAGTTCAGTTTTGTCGTAATTTCAAGGCAGATGGCGGATTCGGGGAATGGGGACGAACATGTCGTTCACCCTAGGATTGGACAAATTATCGTGTTTTGCCTTAAAATCGTCAATATTGTGTTTAGTCTCGCTACGCTCGGTGATATTATTTTTTTAATTTGATAGAATAACGCCCCTTTTAAAATCTAGGAACCGCCCCTAAAGGTAAAAATAGATTTGAACTGTGCAGTATATCTGAGGTAGTTAATGCACACCTTTGCTGTGCATTATCCAGATTATAGCACAGTAAGAACAAAGGGATTTTACCCATACCATGTGTTAATGTATTTTGAAAGCTTTTCACATTATTTCTAAGCTTTATTAACTTTGAGAACCTAAAATTGATTCAGTAAACTGTAGCTGTTATGATGTCAGCTGCCGTACCGTGGGTTTTTCTTTTGAGATACGATATTTTCGAACAACAAAATGTCTCACCAATCCGACTACACTTTTTCGTCACATGTCAGAATTCAGGTTAATGATTGGTTAGAAGATCAGATATTTTCGCATACAGTGGAACATACATATTTAATTCTAAATAATCAATAAAAAGATTTCCGCAAAAAATTGAGATACGAGGTTTTTGCATAACAGCGACGATGTATTTATGTTTGGTTGATTTGGATATATCAAAGGCGTAAATGTAAGTTTTGTCAATTTCATGTTATCTATAGCGAGATATTATATTACCAGGAGAAGGAATTTACTTAAAAATTTAAACAGTAATGTTGATCTTATTATTATACTATTTAAATACACGGTAAAACATTATATAACTTACCTGTATGAATATTTGTGTGAGAAATGTTTTTGAGAAACACCTTTTAAAAAATAATATTCTGGTACAAGAAACCGAAGGTGTCATAACATTTAATTTCTAATTATTGTGCTGATTATATATGTCATTATACTTAAAACATTGCCTTGTGATATTTTTGTGTAATATGTAATATGTCTGTTGTATATATATGTTGATGAATTGAATAAACTAAGATAAAAAAAAAATGATTTTTCATTTTCTATTAAATTTTGCTTTTTTCAAAATCTTACCATTGACAAATAATCCGAATCGATATTTGTAAAAAAACTAACTTTGTTCTACAAATAATGTGTCTGTTAATACTTGAATAAATTTGTGTGTATACTTCTATTATTTGCAAACAAACTTATGCAATCAAGCACATTTTAATTATGAACTGCTGCACATTATTATTTGACTCTAGTTTTATGTTTCCGTGCAGTATTTTCGAAAGCCCATGCATGTTTTATTATAGTATTTCTGTTCAACGTAAAATGTTTCTAAAGAGATATCTAGAGACTATTGATTGACATTTTAATCACATGAAGTAAGATATAGGAAAGCAGGAAACGTTTGTATTACTACTAATCCCTTTTATTTAAATTCAAATTTCATATAATTTAATCAATGTTTCATAATAGTTAATTCAAACGAGCAACATGGATGGATTCAATAGAGCTACTAGATTATGATACCATGAAAAAAGCATCACAATCTAGTGACATGTAATATTTTTAAAACATGCTTATCAATTCATGGGAGTTAATTTTTTCTCTAAAAAGCTTATTAAACGAGATTCAATATGCGATATTAAAATTCTAAAGAAATATCGAGGTTCAAATTCGTCGGATGACACACTTTAAACAAACAGGGTATAATTGATAAAGTTTGATTTTGATTAAACTTTCTAAATTGCATCATATTGAAATAAAACCTCAAACTTTTCTATCATTGATCGACAAATAAGAGACTGCACTAAATTACTGGTACAATAAAAAGCCCGATATAACATTGTCTTTATATCTATAAAAGCTTGTCCATGATTAAATGAATAAATTATATGCAGAGGTCCAATATTCATTTTATCAATTTTGTAATCTATTCTAGGTGGAGATCATTTAAAATGTATTCTTGTTGTTTCATATTAGATCACACCCGTGCAGTTTTTGCAAAAAGTTCCCAAGAGTTACCGAAACTAGGTCGACGTAAGAAAGAGAGTGACGTCGATTTCTTTCGAACTGAAGTCCGAGAATTAAGTCTTCTTGTTTAAAATTAAAGATACAGAATATTTAAATAATTCTCTTCCGACCAAACAGTCTGTCCGTATTGTTGTCCCCATGTTTGTAGATCTGAAATACAACATCTACAGTTGTTCAGTTGTCCATGCTGGCTGATTCCAATATGTTCATGGTATATCTAGGTAGTTATAAAGTACCATACTAGAATAACATTGTCAATCTTATACTCCGTTCTGATGCCCCTAACATTGTAAAAAGTATGAACCATGATTTAAAAAGCGTATGAAAATTGTTGTTGTTGTTTGGGGGGGGGTATTTCTTTTATATCATAATAAATAGAATTTGCCAAACTGTCTGCATACTATGAATGCGTCTTATGCAAAGAAACATAATGCCTACATGACTGAAATATGTCTCTTGTTCAAATCTGAGTCTTCAGCTGAGGCGACGCACGCGTGATGGTCAATTCGGTCGTAAAATGCATGTTTCGGACTTTTCTTCCAGGGCATCAAGTAAAAACATGTTAAAAATGAACTAACAAGTTTAATACTTTTCCCAGGAAAATTAGCCCAGAGTAAAATATTCCCGCATATCCATGTTACTCGTCAAATGGTGACAAATAAAACAATGAATATAATTTACTATAAAAATACAATTCTTTTAAAAAGTAAGAATATTTATCAAAGTTCCATATTATCACGGTCATCAATGATATAAATTTTGTTAGAAAAATGAGTCCAATGTACAATGATCTTCAGTATATAATTTCTGAGCAATCATTTGTTTCATTTCAGATCCTTATATTATTCTTTATTTCATAATTATCGTCAATCGTCAATCAAAGTACTGAAGTACTGAACATCAGAGGACCTCAAGTTGTGTTGAATTATTGATAAATGACAGGTGTTTATATTATACCTACCAGACAGATATGTTCACCATACAATATAGTACAAATATTAAATATAATATGCTATTAATCTGAGATACTGACTTGAACTAGGAAACTTAACTTTGTGAATTATCAATGATTACTTGGTCAAATGAGAACTGTTAGATTGGCATTATGACCATATAGTTGCACACATACAAACATCGTTAGCGTATAACTTATAATAGAGAATCAACATAGCAAACAATTCTTCGAGTAGCTATATAGTCACTCACTGAACTATGAAAAAGAGGTTCAAGACAATCATATCAAAACAGATAAATTGTAATATTGTGACTAATTAAAAAATAAAGTGGGGAAAAATATATTGTTTTGGCGAAAGAGGTGGCGAAAAAAATAATTGACCCAGGGGAAACTTAGGGGCTAAAGATACCAGATGAACAGCAAACTCATAAATGGAAAATAAACTTACAATTCCATGACTAAAACTGAAAAAGACATGCATACAAATAAAAGTACACTAGAAACAACATAGAAAACTAAAGACTGAGCAACACGAACCCCACCAAAACAGGTGATCTCAGGTGCTCCGGATGGGTAAGCAGATCCTGCTCTACAAATGGCATTAATTAACAATGTTTGTACATGTAGTATCCAGGTCTTTTTTCTGAAACATTTAGCTTTTGGATCAATTGCTAATTAAATGGATGTTAACACAGCAAGATTACTATCCCTTATTCTAGATTTTTGTTGCAGTCAACACAAACTCTTTAAATGTTCATAAATAGCTCCACTGAGTTACATTTGTATCTTGGTTTTATTGTAACACTGTCAATCATTTATCCATTATATTTTTTTTTTTAAATTAGCAGCTATACATGTACATTGTAGGTTCTGTTTTCTAATTAGGTCTTTCCACCTTTCCGTGGAAAGACCTATTGATTTTGTTCTGATTATTATTTTTTTTTTCTTCTGCCTAATTTTTTTTCTTGCGTAATTTTGTTGTTTCAAAAGATGTCGCTTAGATATTTGGAATATGATATCGTATAGTTTATACGCTTTAAAACTGACAACCGCACAGTAAGAGTTATCTCCCCAATCACTGTTTTTCTTGTGGCCACTACTCCTTCGCAACCGTAAAAGATTACGACAAATTTATTTTACCAAATTGCTCGTTACATCTTCAGGATTCGAGTTTAGTTTTAAACCAAAGCTATCCTGATACTCCATATGAGAGTTATTCCCCCTTATGTATTTGATATAAGTGATTTGCATTTCTAACTGGTAAACCATAAGTGATAGAGACCTAGGGTCTTTTAATTTGAGATCCTTGGTAAAAAAAAATGAAAATTAGGTCAAGGTCAAGGGTCAAGGTCATATTCTAAATTTTTTATTTTGGCTTATTTTTACTTATTTTCAAAACCTTATAACATATCTACATCTTATTTTCACTAATTTGTTAGTTGTGACATGCCGTTACTTATAAATTTTGGTTGAAAGGGTGCGTAAACAATAAATAGGAGTTTTTGCCCATCTTATATTTAGAATTATGCCTAAAGTCATATAACTCATTAACCATACATAATAAAGACCTAGGGTCTTTTGATTTGAGATCCTTGGTTTATGACCTTGAAATTGAGGTCAAGGTCATAGGTAATTTGCACGTTCTAGATTTTGACCTTTGCTTTAAATTCATATTTATATATTATAAAGCCATAGGAACTGACATTTTAGATTGATTTTTAATATTTTGATAATAAAATAGATCTTCACTTGTGGAAAGACCTTCAATTGTTCTTTGAACAATTGGTTTTTAATTATTAAATGGTTCATTGTAAATATTACAATGTATTATATGTAGATAGCCATTTGCTAATGATGGTATTTTTGTTAATTGAATATCACATTTGGATAGTTTTTCAACTGTTAGGTTTTTTTTACTTTGTTCTGGATTTAATACTTTGGATACCACTGGTTTAGAAATGTTTAGCAATGAGAACATTTCGCACTATACATATAGAACACAACTACCATATGAATGTGTCGGTCCTTTGTAAGAAACCTGTAAAACAGGCCTTGTAATTTTTTGGTGTATATATTGATTTCCCGATTGTACATTGATGTGGCCATTAGTTTTCTTGTATATATTGTTTAACATTTGACATTTCATGGCTATTTCTAACTGATTTATGTATAGTTTTTTTCTGATTGTAAAAATGTTGTATGGTTATAAGCTTTATTTCTTTTTCATCATTTTGTCTAGAGCTGGTGTCTAGTTTATACCAATCATACCTCCCTTTTCTTTTTTTATGAATAATGACAACAGTTTGGTTTAAATTTCATTTATGTATGTACATGTAACAATATAAAACAGTATATACATGATATATATACATGTATAATCTCATTCCATCATTAATATTGGACATTGTCGGTATATATTTATCTTTAAGTTTAACAATGTACTGTGAAAGAGCTATCTTCTAACAGATACTTAGTATATAATGGTTATTGTGAAACCACTGATTCAAAGGACAATTTTCACTTATTGCCCAAAATAGCCTAAACTATAAAACTCCAAAAAGTTCTCAATTTGGTTCGTAATTTGGGTCTATTTCAAAAGTCTTAACACTCAACATGCTCAATAAATCAGTTCTTTTCATAAAAGTACATTTTATGTTCCAAATTTGTCAAAATGTGATGATTTTGGGCGATTTTCAGACCTGAAAGCTTTAAGCCTTTAGGAATAAAGATTTGGCCGCTACCTACATGTACCATCCAAAATGTTTTGTAACCAAAAGAATCCAAATCTGATATATATAATTCATCAATGTAAAAACTTTTTAGATCTTGGATGGCAGCCAAGTTTAATTATGCCAAAAACAATTAAAGTTTTACCATAGTTATCTGTGGTATAATTTTCACAATTATTCAATGGTTTTGTTGCAGTGTCTGATTTTGAATAGAAAAATAAAGAACGATGCCGCCTAATTTTTTCAAGTAACATATGAACAACAGAGTCAGTGTGGGGCCACTAAGCTAAACTGCCCGCTTTGCACCAGCCAATATAAATGAATGCCTAGGGTGGGAATCGAACCCACATACACCAACTCTGTTGTCCCTATATTTTTTAAAAAAATAAACAAAAAATTGTCAAGAACAAATTTAAAAATATAGCGCTCATAGGTTTGTCTCAATAAAGATTTGCTTAGTTTGCTCATGCAGTATCCCAATATTGCTCTCAATAGTATAAATAGGCTCATGTGTGCTCAAATAACCATTTAGATTAGTCTCAATATTGATATATATCTAACTCAATTGAGTAGATCTAGCTCAAATTTTACTCAACATATAACTGATCATATTTGCTCAATTTAAGATCTCATGGGTGCTCATAGATAAAGTTAACTGATTGTATTTCTCATAGATATAACTAATCATATTTAAATTCAAGTTCTCATATGCACATATGCATGTATGTGTGAACAAATGTCTAATATAAGTTACTAAAATTTGACATGGATATGGTTACACATTTAAATTAAATAATGCTGTAGAGAATGATAAGCACAAGTATGTCATCAAATTATCATATAATTTTGGCGATACATGTCATGTATGGTCAAGCTAAGGAAGACTTAATAAACAGGACAGTTAATCTATATTTATATCTCCAAAACTGTAAGGTTTCTCCCAATATATCTATAGTAATTCAGTAAATGTGATTAACCAAAATTCTGACATTTCAGTGTAAAGTAAGACTCTTGATTTTACGAGCAAGAGTCTTTATACACTCAAAAAGAGTCCAACTCTATAGGAAGAAGAAAAAGTGTTCTCTGAATATTATATAAACAATAAATTCAACCAATAATTATATATTAGAATTACTTACATAGACATAGTCAAAGTCATTACAAATTTTCCAGTCAAGGGGACATATTCACATATACTAATGCAACAAACTAAGTCGGAGAAGGAGCGAAAATCCGAAACAGTATCTTAAAAACAGAAAATAGTTCCGTGTGTGTGTCCAAGTGATCAATCTACTTGTTATTTACGAAGAAAAGAAATTTAACTCAAAAAATTGTTGAGATCTTTATAAAAACAAATTGTTGTTATAAAAAATACACAAATAGTAACCTTATCTTTAAAGGCCTTGCAGGTTCTTGTTACTCCTCCCAATCTGCTGGTATTTTCAAAATGGCTGCGGGGGACGTGACCTGATAATTTATTTTAATATTATGACAGATTAAATTTTCCTGGTTTTGCTACGTTAATATTATAGACAAATATATGCTACAAACGGTTTAAAAAGGTTACTCCAAATAAAATAATTGAAATATAATTACCTTTCTGTGTATAAATGTGTGAATTGATTTCCTCTCGATTTTCTACACGCTCGCTCTTGCCCTCTTGCGCACTCGTGGTATTCATCCGCAACAACAATTTTTTGATATTGAAGATCGTTTGATTAAAATACAAATATTTCTAACGACAAAACATTTTCATATTATAAATTTTGCATTAAGAAAAATTAAAAAAAACTGAGTATCCATTGAAAACATGAATTTAAAAGAAGTGATACGGAATTTTATTCTGCACTATATAGGTCCGCGGGTCTATAATGTCGGTTATTATTCCAAAACTAATTATATATGCATCTCTTTGATCTTTGCGCGAATTGAAAAGTAGGCGATGGCAATACACCCGAGGCCCCTCAGGGGCCTCTGATGTAAAAAGCAACTTTCGCGTTCATTCTTTTATGTTGTCTTCATTTAACAAATCAGAATATTTTAACTATAGATAAACTATCCAATTGTCTGATAATGCTCAAGAACTATATACAGAATAGCAGAACGAAGTATGTTCTTCGTAAAATTTAATGCATGGATATTTTTACCAAGGAAAATATTTTTTTGACGTTTTAAAACTGATACCGAACAAACAAAAAATTGTAATTCGAAGGGATACCCAACAGGTTGAGTAAGATGTACATGTGTTTCCAAATTTTTTCAAATTATTTTCGTCACCCAAATGACAAAAATATGGAAATTTTAAGAAACTCGAACAACAAAATTCATTGAATCAGATATGATTTCATTTAATATACATGTATATAGCAGTTTGACAAACAAAATTTGGCGGAAGAAAAAATAATAATAATTAAAAAAAGAAGGTCTTTCCACAATTATTTGAAAGAACTGTTGAAAAGAAAGTAGTTCCTATTTACTCAAAGATAAAAATGGCATCCAATGATTAGTTTCTTCATACTGATGGGCTAAATAATTGTTTTTCATAAACTTTTCAGTGAAATAAGGGAGAAAAATAATATTTCTCACGGTCACTTTCGGTTTTTATTTATCAAGGGTAATAGTATGTGATTAAAACGTTCAGCTGATGCTTAAAGAGTTAATGCCTTAGTCTATTCTAAACCAAAGAGAAAAGCAAATTAAAGCTATACATTACTTATACAGTCAAAATGGGAGGTAGGGAAAAATATTATATTTCCGAAATATTTTACATGGACTTTATTCTAGGGATATGTTCTGAACTTTAACGTTATTTTACCAAAAATGTTTGGACGTAAAAGGAATCAACAATTTCATAAAATGTGTCAGAGAATTCACGAAAACTTAGAATAGGTAGGAAGGCAGAAACTACTAGTATTTTGTACACAGCAAAGGATTTATTTTACGAAAAATATATATTATCCAAGACATCTTTTACCAGTGCTACACATTTGTAAGTTTGTAGTTAAATATATATTTTCTTTGTTTTATTATGAAGGTTCACACCATGTTTTTATACAATACAGGCATCTGAACAGATATCTGTATATATAATGCACTCTTGTGTGCTGATAGGGTGTAAATGTCAATCTGAAGTCTATGGAAGGACACATTTCATTTGCACAGATGATATACCATGTTTTGCTGCAAGCCCGTTAAAGAGTTGTCTAAACAATATAAAGATAAGAAAATGTAGTGTGGTTGAAAATGAGACAACCCTCCAAGAGACCAAATGTCAGAAATGAACAAATATAGGTCACCATACAGTCTTCAACAATGAGTAAAACTACCGAATAGTCAGCTATAAAAGGCCCCGAAATGAAAATAGTAAAACCATTCAAACGAGAAAACTAACAGCCTGGGCCACCCTTAAAAATATTTTGGTTTGCCCAAACCCTACCCAAAGGTTGAGACAGTGGGTAGGAAGGTAGGCATTTTTTTTTTTTTTTTTTTTTTTTTTTCAAAAAAAGAAATTGAAGTATCAGATGTTTATTAGTCTTCATGCCTATTTGATTAAAAAAAAAACTTCTTCAAATCAGGACAATAAAAGAATTTGAGTAGGCAGTTTTTTTCTGGGTAGGTAGTGTTTGGGCAAACAAACCTATTATTTATTATGGCCCTGTTTGTTATTCAAAATAATAAACTAAACACAAATATGATATACAGCAACTGAATCACAGGATTCTGACTTGAGACATGCACATACAGAATGTGGCAAGGCTGAATATGTTAGCGGGAGCACAGTCCTCCTCTAATCCAGGACAGTAGTGTTGCAGTTCAAAAAATTATAAAAATCATGTTTCTGAAATTCAAACAGAATGTTGTAGAATGTATCTACTCCGGCTTTCTATAAGGTGGTGGTAGTGGTTCTATCGGGTGCATTGAATATCCCATATTTGGCGGAAAAGACGTTTGTGACTCTGGTTCTATCGGCTGCATAGGATATTCCATATTTGGCGGAGGATGGCACTGAACCGGGTATCCACAACGAAATGCTGTTTGTATATTTTCTGAAAATGTGCGTTCAAAAATGTATATTCAAATGTTTGATAGAAGCATAATTAATATCCGAGTTTGCGCAATGAGCTGAAGAAAAACGTTACTACTTCCGTCTACTTGAAATGAAGGTTTGACGAAACAGGTTCAAACATTACAGTACTCTGCATTGAAAAATTTCAATTGTTTATTTTAATATGAATTGATTTAAATTTCAATTGAAACAAAATGAAAATTTAACATATAATGTACCAATATGTGTGATTCCTGAAGCTAGAGCTAGTATATTTACTCCTTAATGTAACTTTAAGTGCATTTACATAACTTTTAAAAGAGCAATGTTTTGCTGATAAATTGTGTATTTTATATATCAATATACAAATTTGTATATGTAAAGATAATTTGAGAAAAGTATCAAAAGAAATATAGGAAACCATTTGTTTAAAATATACATACGATTTACAGGCGGCGTGGTGAAAACAGCAACGTTTGATGTCCCGATAGGTGTAACAACTGAGCCCTGGGACATTCCACCACGTCTTTTGTTAACAGTTTTGACACAAATGACCACAGCAACAATAAAAATGGCGACAGCTGCAAGAATTCCGACGAGTATTCCTGCAATTGCACCATTAGATCTGAAATAAAGAAAAGAGTCCTATTTCTTACCCGAAAATAAGGATCCAGCATGCATATATGCAGCTCTGAACTGAAAAAATATTGTCAACTATCAAACTTTGATGCATATAGTTTTCAATATTTCCCAAAAGGGAAAAAATGGGCAAACAATATCTTTCCAAGCTGCAGTATTATTATTTTTAAAAAGGGAGGACGGGCTCCATTTGGCTTTGTGCGTTGTGAAAGCAATAGCAACATACTTATTAATTTGCCAATGTTATCTTTCAAATTTGGCTTATTGTTTGAATTTTATCATGATGCTTGTCTGATGAAAAATGTTTTCCTCCTTGTATGACGGAGTAACAATATTTTCACGAGGATGAGATTAATCGAACGCCATCACGTCGTATAGACATAATTGAAACTAATTTACGTGTAAAAAAAGACAAATAAATAAAACAGAAATAAAACAGAAATGTTTTAATTAATAAATTACAAAAGCCTACATGAAATGTGAAAATGTAGAAGCCATGTAGGCATTGATAAACAGCATTGATGTTTGTTTAATTACAAGTGGTGATAATAAATTTACAAACCAAATACAAATCATTCTAGTAAATATTTAACTGCACTAGTAATTTATGATCAACATACAGATTGGTTAATTGGTACAAATATTGGTCCTCACAATCCTGGTCCCCAAACAAGCCACTACAATAGCCACCACAATATTTGTAATATGTTCCATAAAACACACTGTACTTGGAACACCTCTCGCATAAGACTTCATCTGGAATGAAAAGAGCATTGATTTGATTGTTGGTTAACGTCCAGTGGCAAATATTTCATGCATGTTCAGGACGATTATGAAAAGAAGATGACATTTATACTTAACAAATAAAGCTATTTCATAAATTGCAACCATTGATTTGTAATTTCAGTATAAATTGTCGCTTAATCAATTCATTTGAAAACACTTTTTAATTGATTGTAATTGTAAAACCAGAGTTCTGCTTGTGTCATCGGATATTGAGAACCGACATTATAAAAGGAAAACATATGCAGTGTCGAAAAAATTACTCGTAAACTTAATTGTTAACGAGTCATCGTATCCAAGACTTATTTCGTTTTTGAATACAATTCTTTCTACATATGTTCGTGCTTGAATTCCTTTTTGAATTGTTTTACACTAGTAAATTTGGGGCCTCTTATAAATAAGTTGCTGTTCGGTGTGCGCCAAGGCTGCATGTTGAAGATCGTACTTTGACCTATAATTGTTAACTTTTTATACATTGTGACTTGGATGGTGCTACAGGTTGTGTATCACTGTAAATATTTAAACTAAATGTATATGAATACACAATATTTTGTTTATGGAATCCGATATTATATAATTAATTTTCGTTTGTTATATATACGAAGTTCTGACAGAAGTCGTACCGGATTTTTACAGATTTTGTTTTGGTTTGCTTTATAAATGTTGTTATCTATTGACCCCTTTTCTCTTTTTTGACAAAACATATCCTAGTTTTTCGTCTGTGACAATTCTAGTTAAGATAGCCATATATAATTTCATGTTAAATTTATACTCTATGTACAATGTATTACTTACAAACGTTTATAAAAACTACCGCATCATTTGGAATCTTGCATTACGTGATAAAAAACCCAATATCCCCCCCCCCCCGAAATTTGATTAAACGGTATGTCGCATTTCGCCATACGGCATGTCTTAAAACTTACATATAAGTAATGTCACTACAGCTATTTCCGTTAGAGCAATCATAACTTTTTTGTATCTTTAACCTGCCAAACTTTTTTTTTTATAAATGAAGTTAAAAAAGGTTTTAAAGCATAGGACACATAAGGAAATTGAAACTTTCTAGCGACATCTATGCATTTATAATTCATGAGCTTGTATTTCTATATTTGGTATCCTTAGACACAATGAAAACAACTAAATTGATTCTGGTGTAAGGTGTCATTTCTAATCTGGTCTTAAAATATTTATTATATTTTCTACATATCTTTATCATACGAGAGGTATTGTGTTAACTTTCATACGATCTGAAGCCGGCCTCCCAGCACGGAATTGTCTCCCTGCGTTAAAGACCTATTGGTGGCCTTGGGTTATATTCTGCTTTTTTGGTAGAGTTGCTTTCTTTGTGACACATTCTCCATTTTCATTCTTTATTCTACTACAGAATCTTGTGGCGTTACTATTTCTTCTATTTTCTATTTTTAAAAAGTGTATAATTTCAAACGAAGCGCGATAACACTTGTAATACATGATATCATTAAATGATTTCACATATACAATAGTAGCTACTGTGAATTCATCATGATTCGTTTGATACCAAATTTCACAGGTTTCGTGTGTACAGGTGAACAAATGTTCAACGAATGTCAAATTTTCTACAGGCTTTCTATACAGAAGTTGACAAAACCACGAAATTAATCATCACGAAAAGACAAGTTTTCCTCAATCCACGAAATTAATCATCACGAAAAGACATGTTTCCCTCAATCCACGAAATTAATCATCACGAAAAGGCAAGTTTCCCTCAAACCACGAAAGTTAATCATCACGAAAAGGCAAGTTTTTCTCAATCCACGAAATTAATCATAACGAAAAGACAAGTTTTCCACAATCCACGAAATTAATCATCACGAAAAGACAAGTTTTCCACAATCCACGAAATTAATCATCACGAAAAGACAAGTTTTCATCAATCCACGAAATTAATCATCACGAAAAGACAAGTTTTCGACAATCCACGAAATTAATCATCACGAAAAGGCAAGTTTTCCTCAATCCACGAAATTAATCATCACGAAAAGACGAGTTTTCCTCAATCCACGAAATTAATCATCACGAAAAGGCAAGTTTTCCTCAATCCACGAAATTAATCATCACGAAAAGACAAGTTTTCATCAATCCACGAAATTAATCATCACGAAAAGACAAGTTTTCGACAATCCACGAAATTAATCATCACGAAAAGGCAAGTTTTCCTCAATCCACGAAATTAATCATTACGAAAAGACAAGTTTTCCTCAATCCACGAAATTAATCACCACGAAAAGGCAAGTTTTCCTCAATCCACGAAAATTAATGAATCACCAGTAGTCGAGTTCGGGGAATTTTTTTTTAAGGCATAATATATTTGGTTATATATATATAACAAAAGTCCATGTACTTTATTTGTTTCTTAATTTATCAGTTATTTCACTTTTCACAATTATATCATTACATAATTATCATGTAGACACTGTTTTGTCTTGTCCTCTAGATTTCTTATTTTTCTGTGATATTGGATAGCTATATCATTATTGTATATCCCATATTCTAACATGACGTCCTTCAAACGCTTCGAGTACACACCCGTGGTAAAATATATATTGCCAGTGCTGTTCCGATTGTACTCCCACGTCATATGCTTTTTTATGAATGAGATACCCGACGTCATAGAACAATGACGTTAAAATGTAAGCATTTTACGGGAAAATACACGCTTGTGAATCCGAAAATCATCACAAGGAAACATACACAAATGATGCTAAAATGTGGCAAAAGCCCTTTATTGTACATCATATAAGACATATAAATAAATTATCATTCAAATTCATCCAAAACTGTCTAAATACATTATTTTAAATAGTTTAAGCATGTCACTAATGCAGTTTGCTCCGTTCTTTTACGCTAGTTTATTAGTGCGCTTATTTATGGGAACGGCAAATATTTGCCTACACCTAGAGCGCTTCGATCCAGAAGAATTGCCGTATGTGTCCTATCAGAATCGAAATAATTCATGGGGGCTTGAATATATCTAGATTTTACCACGGGTTGTCCCTTTATGCCGATATTTTACCCCTCGCTCATGCAATACATTACCCCAATATAAATAATGTTGATGAATAGTTTAGAAAAAATGAAGATATACGTTTAGATAGAGTAAAGAGGTACTTAGGATAAAAATAAAGGTCTTTTAGATTAAACAAATAGATACTTCTGACAACCCAAAAATATATCTTCATCTCACGCTGCAAATTGAACTATTTTAAAGTTTACTATGCGGTATATGCTTTTCTCAAGGCCCTACGATGACTTATAGTTCTTATTATTTTCTATGGCATTATTTGCAATCATACCACAGCTAAAAAGCCTTCTTCTTTTATATATACAGTTGCCTTAAATTGTTTTCATATAGACACTTCGATAAGAAAAGGCGTAACTTTTAGAGTACATCACTTTAATATCTTAGGCATTTTTTGGAAGAAAAAACAGTCATTTGAAATTAAAAATTGAATTAGGTTTCTTGATTTTCTCTCAGTCCTTATTAGTTATTACACCTCCGCTATACAAGTACGGTAGGACTATGTACAAGGACTCATCGATAGATTCAAAGTATTGTTCCTCGGACAGTTGCCCAGAGCCAAGTCCATTACAACTCATAAACAATTATTTATTCTACGTCTCGGTCAACTTTTGCTTGGCGAGTCCGATAAACGTTCAATAACATACGACTTAATAAAAACTCTGATTTAAAAACTATGGTCCAAAATTGTTAATTAATCAATTGAAATTTGAGAAGAAAATATTTGGAAATCATCTATACAGTGTCGACCAGACTTTTGTCTTACTACGAAATTCAAAAACAGATTAACTATTCACAGACTTTTATGTCTTGCCGTTGTCTATCCGCATTTGAATAATAAAATATTAGTCATGGTAAAACTTGGCCCAGTAGCAATACAGGATGGCCAGTGCTCTTTATGCGGTTGTTATTCCACAGATGTCGTTCAACACTTAATGTTATACTGTGAAAAAAAAATTGGATGCAAGAAATAACATGTTTTACGGAATTGTTTCTCTCAGTTCTTGTTAGTTATTATACCTCCGCTCGACATGCCACGGTCTGTCCGTTTGTCACACTATTAGATCCAGGTGATAAATAGAGCATTATATATAGCTTTTTAAAGTTAGTTGAGATTTTTGTACGAATGTTTTAGACCACTATAAACAGGTTATGTTCGATGCTCGTCACCTTTCACTGGGGTAAAGCTGATGACCGTAACTGCATTCACGGTCATCCCAAGATGTCGGATGAAAAATTAGGTCAGTTTCTGTATTGTCTGTTAAAGTGTTTCTATATCATTTTCTTTACAAATCATACATTGAAACGATGTAAATTTATAAAAGAATCATTCGGAAATCACTAATTACTTCTGAGAAATGTGCATGAAACGGGAAATTCGATTTGAAAAAATCGCCAAGATGACCGTAAATCACAATCGAGATGACCGTAACAGAATCAGCGATTCATAACAAGGCTGACCGTAACTGCTTTTAAGATGACCGTAATTTGTAAATGATGACCGTAACTTTTAAAGGATGACCCTCAATTCTAAGAAATATCCGTAATTATACAACTATCTTTTTGTATGAAATGATTGTCAAAAGACATGCAAATGAACAGGAAGGGAAAACATGCCACAAAAGCGCGATAAAATGACACCTTACAAGCATAATAAAAAAAATGGGGTGCACAGCCTTCAACTGCTCGACAAAAGATTTTTGTTTGTTTCTGGGATTCCTTTTAATGACATATAATAAATACACATTTTTAAAAATGCCAAAAAATTGCATGTACACCCATTGATATTATATCGTCTTTCATTTTGTCGTGCAAATAAAATAACAGAAACATTTTGAAAATATCATTCGAATAAACTAGTGAAGGTGGGCTCCAGCAAAGTAGATCCTTAAAATAGTATTGTACGAAAAGCGTATCACAAGGCGGAACGTTGTCAATTTGTATATATACAGAAATGTTATTCATACAGTCAGGATTCTACTTCTTCAAAATTATCTCCCCATTACGCCAGTTCATGCCCACAATCGTAGAAATGGAAGCCATTGGAGGGATGACGCTCTGCCAATTTTGCTCTTGAAAACTGATAAATTTATCCACATAGCACCATTACGATCGATCGTTATATGTCAGTTATATTTTAAAAGACAAATGTATCTACTAGCTAATGAGCATTAGTTAATGATCTTGTCTGCATTGATTCAACTTAAAAATATTGTCTGTTCGGATGTCAGATGGAATTTTTGAAAATTCTTAAGCATTTAAAAAAAATCTAATTAAATATTTCGTGGAAGGGCAGACTAAACATTTTCAGTGGTTGAAGATTATAAACCCTAGTTATCACACACAAGAAAATCATATTTTTTCGAAGATATCAATTTTCATCATCCAAATTTAAAGACCGTCGTCAAGTACTTTTAGAAAAAAATAGCTATTCGAACACACCTACTCTGTTTTTGTGATTCATTAGATAGGTATCTCACTTGACCCATATATTTCATCTTTTCGTACTGTCATTTTTTTACGTTATAAAGTCAACCTGTAGCTTTAAAATATAATAATGATAGAATCTGAAGCGAGATGCTATATAAAATACTCTTGCTTTGTACGTTTTAAAGACAAAATATACACCCCAAACATGCCCTAACATAAAAAGGTGCATTCGAATTTTCTCTTTTCGATACAATCGTTACCTGTTTTGGGGAATTTTTCCTTGATTCACATAATGGAAGGGCAGACACGAAAATTTCTGAACTAAAAGATTGATATGTTCTGCGTCCGTGATAAAAAAAAAATCGGAGGTTATGCATTTTCTACATCCAACTTTAGATACTATATATAAAAAAGATGTGGTATTATTGCCAATGAGACAACTATCCAGAAAAGACCAAAATGACACAAATATTAACAACTATAGGTAACCGTAAGGCCTTCAACAATGAGCAAAGCCCATACCGCATAGTCAGCTATAAAAGGCCCCGATAAGAACCATGTCGTCGACTTTATATCTTATTGATTTGCATTACTATGTAATAGATACATTGAAAACTTATGCAAATGGTGTTTTTAAAATAAGAAAATTGTCGTTTTATTTGTTTCTATTAACTTTTTAAAATTTTGTTACTATATCAAACATTACAGTTAACATTTATCGCTTTCTCGATAAACACAGAGCTTCGATTCTTTTGTTCTATTTCAAAAGTGTTTCCGCCTGCATATATCAAGACAAATTAAGATTTTAATCTGCTTCATCTGGAACCATACATATGGGCTCGATTACCAAATATTCGTATGTATTATTAATGTTTTTAATGCTCCATTTATTGGCATTTTGTTTTTCTGGTCTGTGCGTACGTTCGTCCGTTCGTCTGTTTGTTTGTCCGTTTGTCCAGCTTCAAGTTAAATAAAATTGAAACTTAGTACACATTTTCCCTGTGGTATGATCTTTTTAATTCTAAAGCCAAATTACAGTTTTATCCCATTTTCATAGTCCACTAAACATAGAAAATGATACTCCTGAACGGTAAAAGTCAAAATCGCCATTATTGAACTTGACCTTCATTTAGTTGTTAGCAACAACATATTAAAATTTTAAAAGCTTTGGTTGAACGGTTCATGAGTTAATGCACGGACAACATTTGATTACCGCCCGCCCGTCCCACCGCCCGCCCGACCGCCCGCCCGACCGCCCGCCCGCCGTACATCCCCAAATCAATAACCGACATTTTTGTCACATCGACAAACTCAACAAAAAAGCTTTGAATACAATACGGATATTTCCTAGAATTGATGGTCATCCTATAAAAGTTACGGTCGTCCTATATAAATTACAGTCAGTCTTTACAAATTACGGTCATCCTTTACAAGTTACGGTCATCTTTTTACCAATCACTCACGGTCATCCTTGTTTTATGTTACGGTCATCTTGAAAATATTTTGATTATGATTTACGGTCATCTTAACAATTTTTTCAAATCGAAATTCCCGTTTCATGCACATTTCTCGGAAGTAATTAGTGATTTTCGAGTGATTCTTTTATAAATTTACATCGTTTCAATGTATGATTTGTAAAGAAAATGATATAGAAACACTTTAACAGACAATACAGAAACTGACCTAATTTTTCATCCGACATCTTGGGATGACCGTGAATGCAGTTACGGTCATCAGCTTTACCCCAGTGACCTTTGCCGTTTTAAAGAGTTATGATTGATTGAAATTACAAACTATTCAGTTTTCAGATGATAAATTGAGAGCCGCTTTTTGAAATTTATTGATCTTGAATGTAATGAAATTGTCTGGACCACTAAAGATAGATTATTTCTTTTTTTTCTTTTTATTTATCCAGATTTATGGTACTTGATTGTTGTATTTATTTTTAAATATTCACGTTTCTAAATAATAAATACATGTAGCGATCCGAATTTTGAAGTTCTTTAAAAACTTTATTGATATCGACGGTATAAGTTAGATTTTATGAAGTTGTCCCTTTTCAACTTTCCGGAGCTGGGTTATTTAATTGTTGAATTTTGTTTGTTTCAGGATGATATTGAGGACCGCATTTTGAAATCAAGTTATCAACTTTACATGGAATGTTTAAAACTACTAAGACAGGTTAAGTTCGATTATTGTTTTTTTTTTAAATTTACGGTTCCAGAGTAACGGTAATTGTTTGTTTGAAATATACGGTTTTATGGTTTCCGGATATTTAAAGAGAAGCAAAATATACCACAGGAACATTTAAACCTGTAAGTCGAAAATACATTGAAAACGCCATGGCACAATAAAGAAAATTAACAAAAAACATACAGAAAACTAAAGACTAAGCAACACGAACCCCACCACGAATTAGGTGTGATATCAGGTGCTCCGGCATTGTTTGCAAATAGAAAAATCCTTTTTGAAGTTTTTTTAAAAAGATAATTATTGTATGCAATTTTTGACCACTTAACAAAATCACGATTGTTCATTTGCTGCAAGCAGAGTATATTTGATTTCTATATTACCTATCTGTTTTTGTGAAACAAATTAAAAACAACCAAAAAACCAATGTGTGTCTGTCTTAAGCTAGAAGCCTGTAATGTTTGGTGTTGTTGTGTCGCATATTCGTTAATGGTTATAATAAATGTTTAAAACGATTAGCCTTAGTTCTGCAAATTATTCTTGTATACATTTGTCCTTATAAGTAAGGAATATCACCAGAGACTGTCTTATGTCATATCATATTATTTCAGTTATTCGTATTATATATGGTGTGACGATGGCAAATCATTGAAGTTTTATTAAAAAAAACATAAGTATTCACGCCTAACATATCAGGAACACCATATGTTGTCATTTGTAGATTTGTTATTACGAATTTTGTAATTGGGTTTTAATCTCATTTGTGTATACCCAAAGAAATCTTACATTTTTCGTAATAATGTCATGTTAGGTACAGAGTAATGAAAACACTGTTATATAAATCCCAATACAGTTTCCGGAAAGTTGTCACATTTTATTTTCTGAAAATCGTCGGTCACAGATAAGGTATAATCAGCAAGTTCGTGGTTTAATACAAAATTGAAGAGATTATTTTTTTCGCTGACATACGTACAAATACAGATAATTATTATGAATCATTTACCTAGGAGAACTGATAGATACAAGACTAATAACGAGATTGCATTGTTCATTAATCATTGATAAGAATTGAATATGGTACGCATTGGTCGAAGTATTACATAACTAGCATTCCATGTGTGGTCTTTTGTAAACCCGTGCGGTATCTCGATAGTAGTTGTTTTTTAAAATTATAATATTTGAATTGAAAAACACAAGAGAAATGGAATCAAGCTTACATTCACAGTGGAATGTAATTTCACAATTCAGATTTCAAAAATGTTTGTAAACAAGAAAATCATATTTTTAAATGCAGAGAACAAATGTTGTGAAAAACATTTAGTTGTGTAAACTATAGATTGATTGATGTCGGCTTAACACCCAGTGCTAAATATTATCGTGCATATTCAGGACAATTGAGTGAAGGGCAATTTTTCTTTTAACATCTTTAAACTTGATTTTTTTCACATATATACAGCTATTAAGGCAGTGTCACGAGGTTTGCTTGAAATGAGTTCAGAAACATTGATTTCTCTTTTTTTATTTCATAAGAAAACACACATATGAATAAAAGGAGATGTAGAGTTTACGCCAGGGAGATATAACTCCAACGACAAAAAAGGGAAAAGACTTTAAATGGGCAACATACAATCTTCAATAAAACACATTTTGAAAGACAAAGCACATTATCTGTATGATGAAATGAGACGACAAATTGTCATATACAATATTATAAATATGAATATGAAAAGTGATTCTTTTATTTATTCACCATGATTGCTTGAAGATCAGGAAGTTAATCAAGTTAAGCTATATATATGCATAAAATGAAATAAATGATACACGTCTTGACAGCCTACCAACGACAAATACAACCAAAATAACCTCGAAACATACGTTGAAAATCAGAAAAGTTTAGGCATTTACATGTCTAAAATGAATTATATAAAACTAATATTTTGAAAAAAATAGTAGTTGGGGTTTTACTTGCAAAAACTTGAGTTATTGCATTAGATGGCACGTGACGATAACTGGTCATCTAACAAGATCTAGTCCTTGTCGATTTTATTTTCTTGAACGCTAATTGACTTTGATGATCGCATGATGATGATTTAGACGTATCAGATATTTAGTCTCGATTGAAGCAATGAAATGTGTCTTTTTACAGGGAAATCAGTATGACAACGTTATATGTTTAGGATGAGAAAAATTTGATTAAAAATAACACCATTAAAAAATTTGCGCAATACATGCTCCTAAAATTTTCAAACACTATACATAAAATAAAAATAAAAAGATTATGTAAAAAATGACAAATGGTTGTACAAAATATTCATTTTTACTATGATGGTTGATTGTACGCTGGTGGATAAACTGGAGGGTAGGAACCAGGAACTTGGTGTGCCGTTGTCTATCCGCATTTGAATAATAAAATATTAGTCATGGTAAAACTTGGCCCAATAGCAATACAGGATGGCCAGTGCTCTTTATGCGGTTGTTATTCCACAGATGTCGTTCAACACTTAATTTTATACTGTGAAAAAAAAATTGGATGCAAGAAATAACATGTTTTACGGAATTGTTTCTCTCAGTTCTTGTTAGTTATTATACCTCCGCTCGACATGCCACGGTCTGTCCGTTTGTCACACTATTAGATCCAGGTGATAAATAGAGCATTATATATAGCTTTTTGAAGTTAGTTGAGATTTTTGTACGAATGTTTTAGACCACCATAAACAGGTTATGTTCGATGCTCGTCACCTTTGCCGTTTTAAAGAGTTATGATTGATTGAAATTACAAACTATTCAGTTTTCAGATGATAAATTGAGAGCCGCTTTTTGAAATTTATTGATCTTGAATGTAATGAAATTGTCTGGACCACTAAAGATAGATTATTTCTTTTTTTTTCTTTTTATTTATCCAGATTTATGGTACTTGATTGTTGTATTTATTTTTAAATATTCACGTTTCTAAATAATAAATACATGTAGCGATCCGAATTTTGAAGTTCTTTAAAAACTTTATTGATATCGACGGTATAAGTTAGATTTTATGAAGTTGTCCCTTTTCAACTTTCCGGAGCTGGGTTATTTAATTGTTGAATTTTGTTTGTTTCAGGATGATATTGAGGACCGCATTTTGAAATCAAGTTATCAACTTTACATGGAATGTTTAAAACTACTAAGACAGGTTAAGTTCGATTATTGTTTTTTTTTTAATTTACGGTTACAGAGTAACGGTAATTGTTTGTTTGAAATATACGGTTTTATGGTTTCCGGATATTTAAAGAGAAGCAAAATATACCACAGGAACATTTAAACCTGTAAGTCGAAAATACATTGAAAACGCCATGGCACAATAAAGAAAATTAACAAAAAACATACAGAAAACTAAAGACTAAGCAACACGAACCCCACCACGAATTAGGTGTGATATCAGGTGCTCCGGCATTGTTTGCAAATAGAAAAATCCTTTTTGAAGTTTTTTTAAAAGATAATTACTGTATGCAATTTTTGACCACTTAACAAAATCACGATTGTTCATTTGCTGCAAGCAGAGTATATGTGATTTCTATATTACCTATCTGTTTTTGTGAAACAAATTAAAAACAACCAAAAAAACCAATGTGTGTCTGTCTTAAGCTAGAAGCCTGTAATGTTTAGTGTTGTTGTGTCGCATATTCGTTAATGGTTATAATAAATGTTTAAAACGATTAGCCTTAGTTCTGCAAATTATTCTTGTATACATTTGTCCTTATAAGTAAGGAATATCACCAGAGACTGTCTTATGTCATATCATATTATTTCAGTTATTCGTATTATATATGGTGTGACGATGGCAAATCATTGAAGTTTTATTAAAAAAAACATAAGTATTCACGCCTAACATATCAGGAACACCATATGTTGTCATCTGTAGATTTGTTATTACGAATTTTGTAATTGGGTTTTAATCTCATTTGTGTATACCCAAAGAAATCTTACATTTTTCGTAATAATGTCATGTTAGGTAAAGAGTAATGAAAACACTGTTATATAAATCTCCAATACAGTTTCCGGAAAGTTGTCACATTTTATTTTCTGAAAATCGTCGGTCACAGATAAGGTATAATCAGCAAGTTCGTGGTTTAATACAAAATTGAAGAGATTATTTTTTTCGCTGACATACGTACAAATACAGATAATTATTATGAATCATTTACCTAAGAGAACTGATAGATACAAGACTAATAACAAGATTGCATTGTTCATTAATCATTGATAAGAATTGAATATGGTACGCATTGGTCGAAGTATTACATAACTAGCATTCCATGTGTGGTCTTTTGTAAACCCGTGCGGTATCTCGATAGTAGTTGTTTTTTTTAAATTATAATATTTGAATTGAAAAACACAAGAGAAATGGAATCAAGCTTACATTCACAGTGGAATGTCATTTCACAATTCAGATTTCAAAAATGTTTGTAAACAAGAAAATCATATTTTTAAATGCAGAGAACAAATGTTGTGAAAAACATTTAGTTGTGTAAACTATAGATTAATTGATGTCGGCTTAACACCCAGTGCTAAATATTATCGTGCATATTCAGAACAATTGAGTGAAGGGCAATTTTTCTTTAAACATCTTTAAACTTGATTTTTTTCACATATATACAGCTATAAAGGCAGTGTCACGAGGTTTGCTTGAAATAAGTTCAGAAACATTTATTTCTCTTTTTTTATTTCATAAGAAAACACACATATGAATAAAAGGAGATGTAGAGTATACACCAGGGAGATATAACTCCAACGACAAAAAAGGGAAAAGACTTTAAATGGGCAACATACAATCTTCAATCTAACACATTTTGCAAGACAAAGCACATTATCTGTATGATGAAATGAGACGACAAATTGTCATATACAATATTATAAATATGAATATGAAAAGTGATTCTTTTATTTATTCACCATGATTGCTTGAAGATCAGGAAGTTAATCAAGTTAAGCTATATATATGCATAAAATGAAATAAATGATACACGTCTTGACAGCCTACCAACGACAAATACAACCAAAATAACCTCGAAACATACGTTGAAAATCAGAAAAGTTTAGGCATTTACATGTCTAAAATGAATTATATAAAACTAATATTTTGAGAAAAATAGTAGTTGGGGTTTTACTCGCAAAAAACTTGAGTTATTGCATTAGATGGCACGTGACGATAACTGGTCATCTAACAAGATCTAGTCCTTGTCGATTTTATTTTCTTGAACGCTAATTGACTTTGATGATCGCATGATGATGATTTAGACGTATCAGATATTTAGTCTCGATTGAAGCAATGAAATGTGTCTTTTTACGGGGAAATCAGTATGACAACGTTATATGTTTAGGATGAGAGAAATTTGATTAAAAATAACACCATTAAAAAATTTGCGCAATACATGCTCCTAAAATTTTCAAACACTATACATAAAATAAAAATAAAAAGATTATGTAAAAAATGACAAATGGTTGTACAAAATATTCATTTTTACTATGATGGTTGATTGTACGCTGGTGGATAAACTGGAGGGTAGGAACCAGGAACTTGGTGTGGTGGAGTATAGCCTGCGTTTTGTGGTGGTGGTTGTTGTGGTGCACCATACCCATAGGGTTGTGCTTGCATGCCGGAGGCTGAAAGAAAGTATTTTTATGTTTTAGTAATCTGATACATGTAGTTCGTTATATTTCTCTAAACAATATATTATCATGCAAACAAATACTTATAGTTTTATGAAGATGTAGAAGAATATTTAGTGTCGTCTGAACTAAAGATGATGTTAAAGAACCAAAAAAGGAATACAATATATCATCGGCATTAAAACAGGCTAATATACACAGTGAATCATCTGGGCAAGATTTAAAATTCATAATTTCGTAAATCATCGCCATTTGGATACCGTTATATAGTTATCTTATTGGCATATTTTTCAACTACTGACGTTACACAATTAACATTGGGGTGTTAATATGGATAAATTATACTCATTATTCCGAATGTATGTTGGTTGCATAATCATAAACCCCTTCAAGTCTGAGGAATTTGTACTAACAACCACATATTACTGCGGCAGATTACGCGGCTAGGACAAAACAGCATGACTAGGTATTAAAAATATGAATTTTAACATCGTAAGCGAAACGTCAAAGTTTATTGCAACATCTGAATATTTTATCCATTTAGCAGATATGCTTTGCAATATTTAATGATACTAAAGGTTATTCAGGTTAAGGCAATATAAACAAATACATAATAAGAGAGTTTTAGAAACTTAGCGAGCGAGAAGTGGTTGTATTCAAAAGTACTTCAACTGCCGGATGCATATAAAGTATATTGCACATTTGTTTGAAGAAGTAAAACAGATGCAGCTTTATATCAATTAAACACAATCTTTTTCACGATAAACAAAGATAAACTTCGGAATTGCAAACTATACGTTTTAAAACAAAATCAGCCGAATACTTTTGAAATGATGGGTTGTGAGTTGAGTTGGTGAAAAAAAGTTATTTATCAGCATTATTTATAATTGATACATACATGCCATTTGTGATGAATTGACAACTGCAATAGATGGCGCTCCTCCTGTTTGTCCAATAACTGTACCAGTTGTCTGTCTGTTACAGCCTCTTATACACAGAACAACGAGTAGGACGAAGACTCCTATTGAAACAAGAAGTCCTATCACAATCCCTGCTATGGCACCACCGGAACTGTTTAAAAAGGGAGAAAATAACTTAATATTTAAAACAGAAATGGAATATTAAAACATGACGGCAGAATGAGTTCAAAGTAGTGTAGAAGTAAATTTGTGAACAGCTTTATATAAAAAAGAAGATGTGGTATGATTGCCAATGAGACAACTGTCCACAAGAGACCAAAATGACACAGACATTAACAACTATAGGTCACCGTACGGCCTTCAACAATGAGCAAAGCCCATGCTTTTCTAAAAAGTTTTAGTTAATAGAAATGTTGAAAACCTTGAAACAAATTTGGGCCACAAAAGTGTAACTAGGGTCAAAACTTTAATTTGGAATTAAAATTAGAAAGATCATAATCATAGGGAACATATGTACTAAGTTTCAAGTTGATTAGAATTCAACTTCTTCAAAAACTACCTTGACCAAAAACTTTAACCTGAAGCGGACGGACGAACGGACGCACAGACGGACGGACGAACGGACGCACAGACGGACGGACGAACAGACGGACGGACGAACGGAGGCACAGACCAGAAAACATAATGCCTCTCTACTATCGTAGGTGGGGCATATATCCCCTCTACTATCGTAGGTGGGGCATAAAAATGAAGAGCTATAATCCAAAAGGTCCAAAAAGTATAGCCAAATCCGTGAAAGGAATCAGAGATGTGCATTAAGGAGATACATTCCTTAATTAATAATAATTTTTAACATTTTAGAGTATATCTGGTACGTAATATCTCACAATAAATGTTTTCGATTAGTTCCCTTAGTTCTGCTGATCTAATAAAACATGAAAATTCATATCGAGGCTATGCTTTTCTAAAAAGTTCTAGTTAATAGAAATGTTGAAAACCTTGAAACAAATTTGGGCCACAAAAGTGTTTCGTTGTAAACGTTTAAATTTAGTATTTGAGTAGCACTAGCTAATCTTTTTAGTATGCATGTATATCTCCACATCTAAATATAAAAAAGAAGATGAGACAACTATCCACAAAAGACCAAAATGACACAGACATTAACAACTATAGGTCACCGTACGGCCTTCAACAATGAGCAAAGCCCATACCGCATAGTCAGCTATAAAAGGCCCCGATAATAAGACAATGTAAAACAATTCAAACGTGAAAACTAACGGCCTTATTTATGTAAAAAAAAAAGAACGAAAAACAAATATGTAACACATAAACAAACGACAACCACTGAGGTTACTTTCGTTTCGACCAAACAATACATTTTCTTCATTTTGCGATATATTGTAATTTCGAATTTGAAAAACGTTTGAGTATCTTAACTAACGTAGCTTTATGCATACCTGCAACGTAGTTTGAGACGTTCATGAAACATGCTTTTAAAAACATACATGTACATGTATAAATGTTTTTTTTATATTGTTTTACATGGTCATTGTCAACAAATGGTAATTGTAGATTTCACTTGAAAATTCACTTTTTTATGATTTTTTTTACATATGTATTCGAAATATATAACAATATAAAAGTCACAAAAGAGATTTGCAGACAAATACAATTGTGTTATTCTATGAAAACTCACATTGCCGTATATTCATCATAGAAGTAGTAATAGTATTCACAGTATTGATGTCCATATGATCCTGTACAGTATCCAGAACAGTAGGTAGAGTATCCAAGCAATGACTTATAGCATTGATCACACAGGACGTCACCTTAAGGACAAACGATGAATAAAATAAGGAAACAAAAGTCTTCAAAAATATTGAAACAATAATGCATTTTCGCGTTTGTTTCATCTATTTGAGGTTTATTGTATAAGACAGTTTATCAACCTCTTAATATTTCAGCATTTTGTTTCGTGTTGCTGCCTCCTACATCTCATTATGTTTGTTAACTCTATGTATAATTAATACGTTTCAATCATATATAGTGTATATTTCAAATAATATAAGTGACTGATTAAAATCTTTGTAAGAGTTGGCATTTTTACGCGGATATTATACAATATTGAGTGCATTTCTTTCTAGCACAAATGATCAAAAGGTTTGGCGAGCACACGTTTCGATCATTTTTTCTAACATACGTTTACAAGGTTTGCATAAACTTTGACAAACTATACGCTTGCTGAAAATGCGTCTATATAGTTTGTCGTTCGTCGTACTTGTAAACGCTGCATTTCTTTCTAACTTGAACGCTGAAATAAATACATGTATCAACTCTACTTCCTCCTGAAAAGACCTATTCTGACAAAAGAAAAGAGGAATGTTCCTGATTGCCATAACTCAAATCATTGTCACATATTCAAATTTAGGTATTGACCTCATTTTTTGATTGCTGTTATTTTTTTTATACAAAAGCTTTATAAATCACTATCTTCTTACATTAATCTGAAGAAGATGACGAATTGACGAAATGATATTTACATTAAAAAGTGACGACGGCTGTGTCTTCTTCTACATAAGTGTATTTTCCTTCGCAAAAAGTTTGATAACCAACAACATGTGAATAAAACAAACGTGCGGATAATTAATTCATAGCTGAAGCTAGAAACAAATGTAGCGGTTGTACTAACAAACGACGAACAACAAATTGTAGACGCATTTTCAGTGAGTACACAGTTTGTCAAAGTTTATGTTAACTTTGCAAACCTATGTAAGAAACAAATGATCAAAACATGTGCGCGCTTAGCCGTTTGCATCGTTTGTGTCAGAAAGCAGTGCAATCTAAATGATGCATTTTTTTCTACTTTTGTAACGTTCAACAAACTATAAAAATCGACACACAACGTTCACAAAATTTTGAAAGAAATGCATCATTTATAACATTATTCATGTTTACCCGTACGTACACCCCGCATTTCTGATTGATCTGTTAAGGTGCGAGAACAAAAAAATATTGAAAACCATTTAAGATAAATTTTATTTATGATCAATAAGGATGTTCGCTCCTGTTGTATTTGACATTTTTGTCTGAAACATTGCATCCACGTTGGGGCAATACAAATATTGCCCCACAACCCCCCTTTTTATCATAATCTTATTACACATATAAAAAAGAAGATGTGGTATGATTGCCAATAAGACAACTCTCCACAAGAGACCAAATGACACAGAAATTAACAACTAAAGGTCACCGTACGACCTTCAACAATGAACACAGCCATAGTTTAAAAAGACATTTGTGAAAATCTTATTAGATACTATTAATTTTTTTGATAATTTTGAAGGAAACAAGATTCTAATGTGAAGGATGTTCGTTTGTCAAGTTTTTGGATTTTTTGTCAGATTTTCAGAATCCTCTGGTTTTATCTATTTGAATGCCTTACAAATATTTATCCATTGACCCCCATTTTTCTTTTTATAAATCTTTTACATGTATAATTATAAGCCATCTTTTATCTATAGCAAAGTTTAATACTCGAGTTTTCTGTTTAAAAATAGTCGACTTAATCTAGCACCTTGTAGAATAACGCACAAAGTTAAGTTAATATGGTTTGGTTTTTCTAGATCTGTTTGGTCCCATCTTAATTAAAAAAAAAAAGTGTTCACAAAAGTACCGATCTAAAAGTTATGTATAAATTCGAGAAGGAAGAAGTCTATAAAACCTGACAAGATGAAACGTTAGATTATATATATCAACAGATTTGCAGGGACGAATTGATAACAACTGTTATTTTACCAATCATCTTTATGCATTTTCCAAGCAGAGCACATGATTATTTTATTGATTTAAAAAAAATGTCAAAGGCGTTAGAAAAGAAAGACTTATTTCAAATAGAAAAAGAAAGTAACCACAAATCGCGTCGTTTTACATCTAGTATGAAAACAGTTTTAAATTCCTAAAATGTAGTTTGCTGGAAAGGTCTGAAATTATGTTGCTTATTTCTACTATTTATTCGACATCATTTTCAAACAAAAAATGTAAAACAATACAGGATACTTACTTATCAACAAAATTACTACAATTTCTGCAAACATAACTTTAGAATGCATTTCTTTTCAGTTATAGTTCCCTTTATTTGAAAATCACACAAATGTTAGATAAAAAGTGTCAAACACACGAAGTTACCTGGTTAAAATGTTTTAATGAAAAATCCCATAGAAACAAGATTATCTTTAAGCTGTGGATAAAACAAACATATAATTTCCCCATCAACGATAGAATTTTGAATGTTAGTTTCGTCAATGCTTCAATATTTTGTTCTTAGGAAGGAGATTGAAATTTGTTTTTTTCTAAAGGCTATCAAATTCAAATGTTTTAATTTATTCAAACTGTTGATAAGATGAAATCTTTTAAAGACAAACTTATCATTACTTTTTATATTATCCTCGTGAAATTAAATATTGTAATATCATGAAATTTACAAATTTCTAATCTCATAACGAAAATGATTTTTCAGAAGTGAATTCAACAGTTTTTTGATACATTTATCAAACCAATAAACGTTTTAATTTGTAGAGTATTTTGTAAAATCTATTTTTTCAGCTTAAAATGAAAAATGTTTGGCGTAAATATACACGGTCTTCGTTTAAATTTAGTAGTTTAGTTTAATATTCTTCTTTGTCATAAGGTATATAGGGCGATTTTTAATTTTTAATATAAAATAAATATACTGATGTGATAAGTGAAATATTGCAAATCGTTATATACATTCAAAATTTTTAGTCCGGCCGATCGGTGAAAAAATTGCTCAAATAATGAGGAAAGCACCATTTTTTGCATGATGGTACATTTTTGTGTACTGAACAATATTAGCTATGGACCCACTCTCAAAATTCAATATGGCGGCTTATTTCAAGATGGCTGCCGTACGTTCTAAAATATTTTCCAGTATTGCACAAACCACAGTGGATTTGATGCTGGAAGCACAAAAATGAACATATTTGAATGACTTGGTGTACTTAGCAAGATTTTGTTTTGATCTATCTTTGAAATACAAAATGGCGGCTATTTTCAAAATGGCCGCCTTGAAAAATAAGCAAATATTCAATATTGAGAATTGAACTGAATACTACCATTTTATTGATGTACATTGTCATTTAGTATCTGTCCCAGTTCTCTCCTTTTTAATTTTGCCTTGCTTGTCATTTCATACACATAGTAGTAGCTTTCATAAGAAGCTGCAGTAGTAGCTTTCATTAAAAGCTGCACTATTTGTTGTCTTGGGTCACACATAAAAGCTGTGATTTGGAATTTATCTGCCTGAAGATATCAGTCAGTGCCTATCTTATTTCTTGGGTTGCAATATTTTGCAATTTGAGTTATTATATCAGTGAAATGGCAGGAATTGAGGACAGCAAGGACAAGAACATTGAATGGCAGAAACTGAATCACTTGGGGATATGGAGAAACCCACAGCTGAAAACGCTTAAACAGAGGACAGAAATGACTATTAAACAATTGTACCAAGAATTTTTAGCAGATAGAAAATATAATGCTCAAAAACAGCTGCGATTTACCGCAATATAAAACAGAGCGAAGCGTGAATTGATAAAATATGTGTTGGTCTCATTACGATTCAAGCTGAACAGAAAGAGGCAATGAATATTAATAAGGAACAGATGGAGCAATATCTCAGCAACTTCAGCAGTTTGAAGACAGGATAGACCACAAGGCAAGTGGTAATTGCTTGGCGGAATTGATGGTCAGACCAATAAGATATTCAATGTTATGGTGATACGGGTGGACAAGCTGAGGAAGGAGACACAGTTCAATTTAAAAGTGCATTTGAACAGCAGGGTACCTTCCAAGAACTGGCATCTGTTGTAAATGAATTAGTTGACAATCGAAATAAAGAAGTTAAAATTCCTGCAATAGACACATCATCTAAGCCAAAATGTGACCTTAGCCAGTACAACGCAAGTTTACCAAAAGTTTACAAAATACATGCCTTGGGTCTTTCCCCAATTGTAGTTCGCATGAACCATCAACCGCGCCAACTCTGTTGAAGGTGTCTTCACCTTAAGTCAAAAGTCCTATGTCAGGACCCTTGGCCCTGCATGAGACAGTTCAAATTATTTAACAACAATCTCCATTTAAGAACATACTATAAACCTCTAGTACTAATCAAGGGTACCATCAAAAGGCTTATGTGTCTTCTTACGCACACTTGTCATCTACTTTGAGTCAATAATATTTGGTTCAGAGCAGCACACCATTACAGAAACAATTGGCTGCAAGTGGATCCTATCACGTTTCTCCGATGCTGAATGCAGTGCATACTTACGATATCATCCCCGTCGAGTCAATTGCAATTTCCACATTTATCACTCCAATTATAACAACCTCGTCAGCTCCTGGAGCTCTAACAGGCTTCCCATAACAGCAAGCTGACTCCACCCACCGATCCAGGAAAGGGCAGAGGAAACCAAAAGAGTGTGACAACAGCTCTTCTTCAGACTCCTCATTGGAGAATATACCCGATGGCAAGAAAATCTTGGTGAAAGGGACCGGAGCCGTAGCCCACAGCTCCCAAAATTGCAAAAACTCAATTGAAAAGGATCCTTGAATTAGGAGGCGTTCATTTAACAATTTTAACGAACTGCCGGTAGAGGACAATGGGAAAACAGGAAAAATGTGTGTAGGCCCCAGATTGCCAGGGCGATGTTGGCTTTGAGTACGCTCGCAAGGTAAACACAAATGATGATTCCAAGCCCTAAAAAAAAGCATTGGAGCAGCGCTTCAGCAAGAAAGACGATCAAACCAGATTGAAACCGAAGCATTCCAAATGGATGTAAAGACAAAGATTCTTCATGGCATGTAAAAAGTAAAATCACAAAAAATAGTGAACTCAGAGGAAAATAAAATCGGAAAGTCGATCCCTAGTCTTGGAAAAATCAAATGACAAAACACATCAAAAACGAATGGACAACAACTGTCATATTCCTGACTTGGTACAGGTATTTTCAAATGTAGAAAATGGTCGATCAATCCTGGTTTAATAGCGCTAAACCTCTCACTCTGTACGACAGTCTCATCAAACTTCGTTATATTTACAATGATGCGTGAACTAAACAGACATAATAAATAAAATATTCAAAATATGGGTACAGCAGTAATCCTAATAGAGAGAAAACCATAAACATTCAACAAGACTTTAAAACAATCGAAAACGCCAATAGCAAACCAGATGGCGATATATAGATCAAAAAGTGCCAATTATGACCATCGACAAGTCTACTTTGCTGATGGCGCAGTATCACCGAGCGATAAAGAAAATATAAGAAGTCCTTTGGATAATGAGGTGCATAACCTCACACAAAAACTAGCTGATGTTATGCTTTCAACTAATCAGCATAACTGTGGATTGGCCGATCAATATAACCTCGGTTCTTCTGATCAAATAATCATGGAAGATCACCAGTTCAATGGAAGATCACCTGATCAATATACACGTGGAAGATCTTCTGACCAATACAATCGTGGTAGATCGTCAGATAGAAATACACCCAAGCTGTATGCCTATCGATCAGCAACACCCCACTAAGCTAGAGATCATATAAATGAAGTCCTTTAAGACAACGGATAGCATTTCCACGGACAAACTCCAGAATTCCTGGTTAATTCAGACAACGGTCACCTTCACCAGGATACGGAGCAAATCAAAGTGCTACATGTACCCCGAAATGGAGTCTTTACACAGCAAAGGGTCCGGCCAGTAGGCCAACGCACGATTCCAAAATCTATTGACCATGAAACATCATCTCATCACAAAATCAAACAGAGGCCCACGGCCTCGTCCGATATTGTCATAAGACGAACCATTGGAAAGAGCTTGGCAGTACGACGTACTATACATGACAAGAATGTGAGCATGATTGTGGACACTGCTGCAATGATAAATTAGAAATTATGTCCGGCAGAAAATGGAGATTTTGAGACGGTACCGCTACGTGGTTTGGGTTGACACGTTTGTTATTGTGAAGATTATAAAGAACGACTCTCGACATTAATAGAGTAAACATACAATTGGATGTGTGCAAAGAGCCATTAACAAACGATTTATATTTAGGCTAGATATTTTGGACATATTGAGCGCAGTGATTAAACTGAGTACTCCCACACTTACCATCAACAGTAAAGTGATAAATGCGGCATTTGATAACAGTGGAAACGAGATTTCAACTCAGCATAAAACGAACCATCACAGTTTCGCCAAACTCAGAAATGATTGTTACCATTAAAACTAATAAAAGTGCTGACCAGGAGTGCATTTTAGGACCATGCTCTCTGAATAGTTGCGAATTGGTTTTGCACGTAGTTGGAAAGACAAATAGTTGCCCCTTAACCATTTTAAATTAGGGCAATCGTCTTATCTGCCTGAAAAAAGTCACACCTATTGATTACATAGAATAATTTGACGATGTAAAGAGAGTACGGTAGATGAAAACGCGATAAGTGACGTAAGACGCTGCATAAGAGAGACACGAGACCAGGTGCACTCGGCACTGCCTCAAAGTTCAGATGAGTAACCTACTATTCCACCACATTTAACCTATCTGTATTCACGTTCAACCGACTCGTTTAAACCTATTTCATTCCAACCATTAAAACTGAAAGCGTTTAAGAACAATTACAATAACATGTAACATATTGATTGACATTTTGAATTTCACTATTTGTCTTGTATATATATGCAGCCATATTTGCAAATGTATGTGTTATAGAAATAACCACATTAATGTTTTCATGTTTTAAAATTAATTGATAACAAATTCAAGAACATTAAGTCCATTTTTAAAGAATCATTACTTTAATTTCCGAAATTATATAGAATACCTTTAGGACAATCTTGATATTTATACCGTTTTCCGCCATCTTGGAAATGGCAGCCATTTTGGATTTTTCAGAGTGGGTCCATAGCTAAAATCAAAGGGTATATAACCAAAAACTACTATGCAAAGTTGCATGCTTTCCTCATCAAGTGAGCAATTCTGCTCTATATCTGCACCAATCGGCCGGACTATTTATTAATTCTAAATATATTTGTTTGTTTGAATTTGCAATGTCAATTTGATCCTCGATGGTGGCGGCAGCCCAATTGTTAAAGTTTGGACATTAAATTTAAAACAAAATGGCCTTAACTATATGAAACCTTAATTTGTATGTAATTTTGAAAGAGAGGTTTTATATCAAGCTGTGTATACTCATTGAAGACTTGATTAAGACATCAAATTATATATATATCTTTATTCTCAATAAACCATCATTTTGACAAGGTATAGAGAAATACACAATATTATGTACAATATTTACAATATATACAATACTCAATAAATACAATTAGTAAAAGACATGTTACAAAAATAATTAATAGGGTGGCGTAACACTAGATAAAGCCAGGAGTTCACACAGATTTATTTATAATTTTGATAAATTTGCAGAGTTTAATCAACTTTACCTTCTTTTTTGATGACATTAATAATTTATACTTTAAAATATTTGGCTTTGTGTAGCTATACTTTTCTATGTAATTTTTCCTCTCCTGTTAAAAAAATTGGCATTCCAAAATAAAGTGAAATTCATCCCCGAGTTCATTTTTTTTTACACAGAGTACAGTGTCTATTTTGTCTGCTGGTGTTTAGCCATCTACCAGCTTCAATGGGTAATTTATGATTAGTCGTTCTAAATCTGCAAAATTCTACAAGGTTTTTGTTATCTAAAATATCTAAATAAACTTCAGAACTAAAACTATCTTTAAATTATGATACTTTGTAATTTACAGCTTTTGGTGATTCTTCTAACAGTAAGTGCCAATTCTGTTCAAATTGATCTTTAAGGTTTCTACTAACTGTAAGACGTAGCCAATTCAAATTAATAAAAGTTTGTGAATTCCAAATATATGTTAAGCCACATTCATTCAAAATATTTTTTATGTTATCTAACCATAAAAATTTATCTCCATTTACAGATGACAATTGAAAACATAAGTTATAGACAACTTTTGACAATTTGGACTCCTTTCCAGAAAGAATTTTACCCCAGAATGATATCATTCTATTTTTTATGTCAATTTCTAGAGGATATCTTCCAAGTTCGCCATATATCATATACGATGGTGTAGAAGATTTTAAATGTAAAAGCAATTTGCAAAATTTTAAATGGACTTTTTCGATTATTTCATTATTGCTAAAACCCCATACTTCGCACCCATATAATAAAATAGGCTTTATCATCTTATCGAATAATTCTAGTTGCGTTTTGATTGAAAGTCCGTGGTTCTGCCTAATTTTAGAACCTCGTAGAAAGCCTTCGTAGCTTTATTAGCTATGGACTGTTTCGCTTTCTTAAAATTCTAGCTAAGTCTATCCCTAGATAATTAAAACTATTCACTATTTCTAATTCGGTTCCGTTCAAATTGAAATTTAGGTTTCTTGGAAGTGTTCCTTTAGAAAAAATCATTATTTTACCTTTATCTGCATTTACTTTCAGTTTCCATAAAGTACAGTAATCTTGAATTGAGTCAAGTTGCTTTTGAAGATCTGCAGCTGATTCTGCCATTAGCACAGTATCATCAGCATACAAAATTACAAATAATTTCAAATATGTATTAAGTTTGATTTCAATTTCGTTAGTTATCGTTTGAAGACCATCTAAGTTACAGTTTGATAAATATGACTCGAGGTCGTTCATATATAAGGCGAAAAGAAATGGAGATAAGTTTTCCCCTTGGCGTACCCCGTTACTACACGGGAAAAATTCTGACTTACAATCATTATAAGAAATACAAGACTTTGTACCGTTATACATATTTACAATTATATTATACATGTTACCGTTCATATTATTCACTAGCAACTTGTACCATAGTCCATCCCGCCAAACTTTATCGAAAGCTTTTTCAAAATCAATAAAAGCGCAAAACATTTTTTTCTTTTTGTTTTTTAAAATTTCAAAAAAGTTAAAAATTATAAACAAATTATCGGTTGTTGAATAGCCCTTACGAAATCCACATTGATTTTCGTTCAAGATAAGAAATTCGTCTGAGAACTTAGTTAATCGCTCACTCAAAATTGCAGTAAAGAGTTTCCCGAGGCAGCTTAAAATTGTGATTGGTCTATAATTTTTTGGGTCCATTTTGTCACCTTTGTTTTTGAGAAACGGTTTAATATTTCAAATCAGCCAACCATCTGGGACAACACCTGTTACAAAAATGATATTAAATAGTTGTTCGTAAATATCTAAGAATATAGTTTCTGTTGACTTGATATATTCATTTACAATCAAATCTTCTCCAGGGGACTTATTGTTTTTTAATGTTTTAATACATTTTTTAATCTCGTCTTTTGAAATGTTTCTATTTATACTTTCGTTCAGGCGATTAATATCGTAAGGGTCAATGTATGGTATGTTAAAGTCTTGCTTGTCATTTGGTTCCTCGTTTAAAGTTTTAAAAAATTCAAAAAGTTTTTCCATGGGAATGTCGGGTTGCTCCCGGTTTTTCCCACTTTTTAATAGTTTCCAGAATTCTTGTGAATTATTTGATTTTAAATTTTAAATTTTCTTCGACAACTTTCTTTTGTGATCAAGAATAGCTTGATCCATAACTTTTTTATATCTTTTTTCAGCTTGTTTCAAGTCTTGAAAATTTTGATCTGTTCTATATGTTTTGAATTTTCTTTTACGTTTTCTGAAATTTTGTCTCTCAAAATGACAATCGTCATTAAACCATTCTTTTTTTCAATTTTCCAAGTTTCTTTTTACCTTTTTTCTTAGAATTCGAAAATTTACATGTTCCAAATGTGGATATCGCAGATTTACAGAATATTGAACATAAATGGTCAAGTAAGGTATTAAATTTTGTTTTATCAACTGACGAGTACTTTTTACTAAAATCTAGGTGTCCACTTTCAACCTCGTCTAATAGTATCTTTAATTCGTCAACTTTGCCTTGTTCAATCTGATCTTTAAATTCATGACATTTTTCATTATCCCATTTCTTAATTTTTTCAGAAAATATTTGACGATTACGATTCTCCCCCGTTTCCTCTACATTTTTCAGGGATAACCCCGACAATGAAATTGCTAGTGCACAAAGAACATCTGAATAAAAATGACTAAAATCAAGTACAGAGAAATTTCTAAAATATTTCAATAAACTTATAGAACTTATACAATCATCTACAATGCTAGCATTTTTACATGTTAACTTTCCTGTCATTCTGTCTTCACCTATTCTACCATTTACAATAAATAAGTTATTTCCTTTGCAGAAATCTAAAATTTTGTTTCCGTACCTGTTTCTTATAGGGTCTAAACTATTTCTTTTTCGTGGTATATTCAATAAGTCAAGCGTTAAAACATCGTTTTCTACAAAATTCGCCGCATTGTTTCCATGCATTTCTTTTGAAAGGAAATAATCATCGTCGTTGGCCGTTCGTCCGTTAAAGTCTCCAATTAAGGCTACGAATTTGTAATTTTGTGAAAAATTTGTATACTCGTCCTCAAGTTGACTAAATGCATCATGTGAAGAAAAAGCAGTATATTCAGGGGGTATATATGTTACAGTGAATTTGTATAATCAGTGATTATGTAGAATCCCTGAGATTTTCAGGGATTATGTAGAATCACTGGCCAGTTTAGGGATTATATATAATCACTAAAATTTTCAGGGATTATGTATAATCACTAGAAAAAACGTCAGGGATTATACATAATAACTGAAATGAAGAAATAGTTTTAATTTATAAAGAAAATTAATAAAAGTCAAATAATGTATGTTACAAATGATCATAATAAAACAGCATTACAATTTATAAACATAAACTGTAAAATGTTAAGCACAAAATATCAAAATGATAACCCTATTTTTTTTTAAATGTTAGGCACAATATATTAAAATGTTAAACACAATATATTAAAATAAATGCCTCACATCTGTTATTACCACAATATCCACATTTTAGAAACCATTTTCATTCACATATCGAATCAGATTTTATGACCCGCTTAAGAGAAATAAAGTGTTCATTAAAAACATCTGTAGGTACCCCTCAAAAAGGGAATTAGCAACACCGAACTGGTTCAAGCAAGAAACCATGTTTTTTGGCCAGGCGATATCCTTTTTCAGACTTTTGGTGAACAATTATCATTAAGTTTTTTGGTATCCCCTTTCCTTTTTTACCCTGTGGAATCATGCTAATAGAATATTGCACCAAATGCCAGTTTCCTTTTAACTTTTGTTCTAATTGTCAATCCTTAGTTTTTCTATACATTTAGATGCGTAAGTTCTCTCAGTTAAAATTTCTTGTTCATTTGAACAAAAACAAAACAAAAAAAAAAAAAAACAAAAAAAAAAAAAACAGAAGTTCCATAATCGTCTTCACCATTTGTTTTCCATGTACAACAAATAACATGCTCTGTGGATTTACAAATAGAACATAAATATCCATTGGACTCTGGCTTTTAAAAAAACAAACAATACATGTAAAGTTATCGCTTTAAAGTGAATCTTGAAAATATTAATTTTGAAAGTCTTCAACTTTATCTCTAAACCGTCAGTTGGTTGTATCTTTAAGATCATCCTCTGTGTTTAAAACCAAAATTATTTCATCTACAAGAAATATGAAAGTATGATTTACTTGTGTCTAATCCATTTTGCTTTAATTCATCAAATAAAATATGTTTAAACTAAACTATGAACGTAAAAAATGATGATTAGTCTATATGTAGTTTTCTTTTTTATCAAACAAAGGATCCTTAAATTATTCATAATCCCTGAAAAAATATTAGGGAATTTGTAGAATAATTATTAAAATGTTCAGTGATTATGTAAAATCACTGGTCATTTTCAGGGATTATATATAATTACTAATGATTTTAGTGATTCTACATATTCCCTGAAAAATCAGGGATTCTACATAATCCCTGATTATACAAATTCACTGTAACATATATACTATACCTATAACAATATCTTGATCTAAATTTAAAAGGTCAGATGAGACTTTAAACCAAAGCACGTATTTACAATGTGTAGATAATGGTTTTATGTTACTTGCTATTTCTTTTTTGTAGCCAAGAATGATACCCCCAGATCGAGTTTTAGCAATAGCTTTTCTATTTTTCATATGAAATTCATATCCTGTTAACTTAATTGTGTCAACATCATCAAAAACAGTCATATCAAGTTGAAAATAAAACCCTATAAAAACATTATTGCGATATACTATGAATTCATTATTTTTCATTGGATATCCCATTTTCATAAATTTCGTGGGTACAGGTGAATCACGAATTTAATGTTTAATTACAATTCCCTAATGACATCAATGCTGATTGTCAATTTTGAGAATTCAATTTGTCGTATAATTCGTACAATATAGAATTATAGTTTTCCAACCACTCGCTCAACATTGGAATGGAAGTGACGACGCCCCTAAACGCACAAATGACGTTCACTAAAACCAGAGTTTTTGACGGAAATGCATCGAACTCGAAAGTTGTCTATTCATGGTAACAAATGAAACTAATGTAATACATGTATTTGTTAATAAATGTATATTATTTTTTAACAGGTTTGGAGGCACATAATTGTGTTTGTCTATGTTCAACACGAGTTGCTGAATTTGAATACCATATCTTAATATATTATTATTTTCATATTACAGACGTTTGACCCAGAATTATATAATTTTTCAACTGGTTACCTTTTCTGTAGTTGGACTTCCTGGAACCAAGGCATATAAGAGTAAGCTTAAGAAGTAAAACAAAGCTTTCAATCGGTACAGTTTGTGATGAAAATTAGCTGCTTTACATTTTCTTTACACTACAAAATCAACAGTAAACTTTCCCCTCAGATAACACCGATTATATGATTGATTTTATTTATTTTCGTTGCTCTTACATAACCGAGTTCAAGGATGTATAACCACAGAAAAGGTAATATTTTACAAAATTAAATAATCCGGAGTCAAAAGACAGTATTATCAAAATAGGCTATTGAATGATTTAATTGAATATATGAAGATATTTCACACGTTTACTTGAGGGAAGAATCGTGATCATCGTTCAGAGTATGATTTTCAATAACATGTCATTCGATATTTGCCTTACTGAGTGGTACACGTTTCGTTGTTATATAATGATCGAAAACCATTCCGAGGACGAGTATACCTTGTTTTAACTTGATTTAGTCCAGTTTTTGAGTACCAATATTTCAGTAACTACACATTTGAGACCATACATTTAAACGTATTACATGGATACATTTCACAGAACTAGAAAAAACATCAAAGCCGGGCTTCACCATGTTAACAGTTATTGTGAAACTTCCTATCCTAGGTAACATGAATCAGATGTGGATACTGAAAAAATGTAAATGGGCCTGTCCCGAGTCAGGAGCCTGTAATACAGTGGTTGTCGTTTGTTTATGTGTTACATATTTGTTTTTCGTTCATTTTTTTTTATATAAATAATAGCGTTTAACATTGTCATTTCGGGGCCTTTTATAGCTAGCTTTGCAGTATTGACTTTTGCTCATTGTTAAAGGCCGTACGGTGACCTATAGATGTTAATTTCTGTGTCATTATGGTCTCTTGTGGACAGTTGTCTCATTGGCAATCATACCACATCTTCTTTTTTATAAAGTACATACACTGTAAAATTGAAAATGGGAATATGGAATATGTCAGAGAAACAACAACCCAACAAAAGAGTAGATAACAGCCGAAATACACAGATGAGTCGTCAACACAGCGAGATAACATTGGACTCGAAGATATTCCTCAGCATGCCTCTACATAAAAGTGTGTACTAGTGAAGTTACATTGTTGGTACTTCATTCAGGAACTTTAGCAAACATACATGGTTACAAATATTCATTATAGTCTTTAATGGCAATTTGGGTTCTATTTGAAAAACTCTTTTTTTTCTTCACCAAAAAGAATTGATAACAGAGGATAGATACCAAATAAAACCAAGCAAAATATGTCCATATGTAGATTTCCGAAGAGATAAAAAAACCGGGTACAGATTAACCGGTATATTCGTTATTGACTTTCTCAATATGAAATATAGCTTGTGAGCGGTTTTGCTAGCTATAAAACCAGGTTCAATCAACCATTTTCTAATCCATGTACAAAATCAGGAATATGACAGTTGTTTTTCATTCGTTTGATGTGTTTGAGCGTTTGATTTTGCGATTTGATTAGGGACTTTCCGTTTTGAATTTTCCTCGGAGTTCAGTTTTTTTTGTGATTAAACTTTTTGGTCATTCTTATATCATGTATATCTTAAATCTTGTAATCTATTGAATATACAGTTTAACTTTATTTAGGATACAAAATATTTTTTTAATTATACCGAAAATCGTAGGGATTAATATATATATTTTGGAAAATGTTAAACCCTGGTGTTGATAACTCAACTAATAACCAAATTTATGTGCACAATAACAAATGACAGTTAACTGCAGGACTATCGATAATAGATAGCAACATGTTGATTCTTTCGTGCTGGTTTTGTGATATCAAAGATGATCATCAGATCAATATAATTTTGATATGTTTACCTAATATTTCTGTTTTTTTTCTTCACATATGGTTGTAAATACAAATGAGAGGTTTAGCTAGCTATACTTTCAGGTTTAATCAACTACTTTTAACATAAAGCAATACTTGCAACAAGTATGAAATATAGCAATTGCTTTCAATTCATTTGATTTGTTTGAGCTTTTTATTTTGCAATTTGATAAAATACATTACGTTTAGAATTTTCCTTGGAGTTTAGTACTTCTTTTTTACTATATTTCTATAAATGTATGTCAACCTTTAGCTGTTTAAAACAAACGGTTTCCGGAAACAGATATCAATCCGTCAAGTATTGTAAAATGAAGTGAAGTATAATGTATATTTATTGAAACGGATTCTAGATAAAACAACCGAAAAATCGTGTTATAAAAACAGTATTCAAAAAAGTAAATGTGAACATTGACAAAATAAAGGTTAATTTCGTTTTAGCAAACTCTTTTTGAACAGATGGTAAAAACGTATAATTCAATAATGTTGAAAAAAATATTTTTGATAAAAAATGTTAGCTAAAAAATAAAAATAAAACATCGTTAGCAGCCAAAATTATATTGGTTTCGAATTAAAAGTTTTCTGTTCTTTGTAGGTCAAATTTAATACCTATCTTTAATTCTATCAAACATATAAAATTTAATAACAATGCATTCATATGTAAAAGGAATCCAATATTATGGCATATCTCATCTGCAAGTTCTCATCAAGTGGTATCATTTAGCGTAATTGTATAGATTGAAATATTTGTAAAGCAATTACAACAATCACATAATTATAATGTGAAGCAGATAAATATGTTTGCGAATTCACATAACCAGTACAAAACGTAAAAAATGTTCAATGTTTTTTTGTGTTAACTTATTGAATTAAATTAAGAACAAACGGTTTAAACAATAGTAACACATATTGAATTTCTATTAATTCAGAAATACATGTTTTGGTAATTCTGTAATATTGTTTTCAAAGCAGTTGACACTAGTCCAAATTCTTGACTCTGGACCTGAATGATGATAAACGTTGGTAATAACGTGCACGATGTCGCTGATGTTTTTCTATAAACTATAAACAACTGTAAACAAGTGTTATTTGGAGGTTTGCTTAGCAATACAACAAAACGAAATCCCCTGTCGTTTGTCTGACAATACATGTACATGTATGGCAGTTGTTTTTCTTTCGCTTGGAAGCTTGATAAAGTATAAAGTTCTATTTGTCAGTTTTAACTTGTTTTATTGCCTTCCCCTTTTTTTATCATCGAGGAAATAAATAAAAATTATGTTAACTAACTCTTTTTTCAATACGATATGTCATATATATTTAAAAAACACATATACAGCATATTTCAGCATAAAATATAAAGGAATTGTGTTCTAAATTAAAATTATAGATGTACACTGAAAACGTTTTATCAAAAAAAATATTATCTTAAAAGAAGATATCTTAAGATCTGGTGTCGTCATATACTTTGATATAATCGAACAAGTCCATAATATAAATTGCAACTTTCCGACATCATGTAATTATGACTTATTAAAAATTCAGATAAATATTAAAGCAATTTGATTGGATCTTTTGAATTTTGTTGCATATTTAAAAGTTGTTAAGCATTCAATCTCAACACTTTGGCTACGTTTCAAAATGAAGATGCAAGGTGTCTTATTAATAATTTCTATAATTTGTTTAACAACAATCCTAAGTTACTGTACCGTGCATGCTGAAATTATGAAGAAAACAAGTACCTTTAGAGTGAAAAGTGGAGAAACCATAATGTCGTCATGTGCCACAACAGACATTTATACGAAATCACAAGCAGCATGTACAACATTGTGTTTATTACACGATAAATGTTGTGTTGCCAGTTGTTCTAAAGAATCATCTATATGTCGTCTTGACATAACTGAAAACTGTTGTGTTGTCACCAAAAAATGCTACAAGTTGGAGCGTTTTGACAAGAAACCAGTACAGTAAGTTTTTATAACGAGAACTAATTATTCATATAATGAACCTCAGAAACCCTCTTCCACATTTCTTTGTCTTTTTCTTACATGTCTTAAGAGTGTGTAAATTGATAATCTATTAGTAGGTACTTTATGTATATTTCATATCTATATCATTAAGTGAACGTCTGGTAGATATACAATGTAATAGGTGACTGTTGATGAATAAGCACATATATAATCATCTTAACAATGCTAAAAGATAACGGGCAACTATATCATAAAATCGCTTATTAACAGTCGTACTTCCTCGCTTTCCCGAATGTAATGAAAACCATTATGGTAAATACAAAATACGTTGTTTGTTCTCCTTTACAAAAATAGACACTTTTAAATTTACATATACATTATATACGAATAAGAAGATATGGTATGATTCCGTCTCCATCTTAGTCACAATTTGTAAAAGTAATTCAATATAAGTCAAAGTACGGCCATCAACACATAGCCTTAACTGTTATCGAACAGCAAGCTATAAAGGGTCCCAAAAATGACAAGTGTTAAGCTATCCAAACAGGAAATACGGTCTAATCTATATAAAAAAGAAGAATAAAGAAACATGTATGAAGACCTGTTGGTGACCTTCTGATGTTGTTTTTTCTATGGTCGGGTTGTTGTCTCTTTGACACATTCCCCATTTCCATTCTCAATTTTATGAAGCACATCAACAAACAAACAATCAGTGACCTTCCAGACTCCTGTGCAGCATGTTAATCGTTTTAATAGCCACCAACCATCACCCTTCCCTGAAACAATATGATAGCATATAGAAAGACACATTTTTGAAATGCTTAACAATCAATTTAAAATACACTGAACGATATATATAAATTAACACAGATAGTATGTTATATAAGAAGGGATTTTATATTAGCAACAATCATTATGCAGCAAAGGAATAAAATTGAGAATGGGCACAAGAAATGTGTCCAAGAATCAACAGCCCGATAAATCAGTAGAACAGCACAGATGACAACTGACGATTCTTCGACACAACGAGAATATCCAGCACCAAAGGTTACTTCTTTAAATATAGCTTGATATACACAAAGGGTTTTTATTTTTATTCCTAAATATATATGTTTGTTGTTGAAATCTTTAATTGCAAACATACATACATTTACATGTGAACTATTACAGTTTCTTAAACATTTAAAATAATGCCAAGTTGTACATTTGTACATAGCTTTGTTTTTATGAAGGAAAACTGTAAATGTCTCGAAGGTCAGCTGGTAGAATTATAAAACAAAACACTTATTCCGTGATGGGCATGAGGGAGACATGTTTGTACGATGACAGCAGTAGAAAGGCGTAGCTCATTGTCTTATATTACCATCCTTAGATGCATTTAAACGGATTGAATGCAACCGAGGTAATTAAATTAATCGTATTCAGCTAACATACGATTGTAATTGCAAATATATACTAGAACGGAAGTTTTTATACGCAAAGACGAAGAAGTATAATATCCTGCTATTATTATTGATAATAAACTGATACATATTTGACATCATACCGTATCTGTAGTTCAAGGACAGTTATTATTGAAATCTAAAGTCTGATAGTACACAGTAATTACACGCATCAAACAGGACCTTTTAGATACGTTCTACTTTCTGGTATGTGTTTTCTGACCACGTCCGAATGAGTGGTGTTACATGAAATCAGACAAAATTATAAACGGAAATTACTTTAAATTGTGCTGCACAATTTGCAATTGTTCTTTTCTTTTCAAGTCAGTACAAATTCGACGATTTCACATGTCCAGGAAAGTATTTTGGGCATTTAATCAGTTTTCTAAAACATGAATATAGCAATTTTTTGAGACAAACTTCAAATGCAAAACAATCTATAAAGTTATACTGTAATATCACTGTTCAAGGTTAGGGGAGGTCCGGACGCCGACAAACTAGGTTTACCCTGCCACATTATGTATATGTATGTCCCATTTTAGGAGTCTGTAATTCACTCGGTGTCGTTTAGAGTTGTATGTCATATCTTGTACACACAATAGTTAACCGTTTTAATTGTTTTACATATATCATTCCTGGGCCTTGTAACAATAAGGTGTCGGACTTACTCATTGTTGTAGGCAATACGGTAACCTATAATTGTTATTTTCTGTTTTATTTGGTCTCTTGTGAAGAGTTGTTTCATTAGCAACCATACTACCTCTTCTTAGCTTCATACGATAGATGTATTCATTTTGTGTTATCGTCTTTAGATGCAAAATTTGATGGAAGATGAACCCGTATCCTCAGAAAAAAAATTACAGTATTTTTTAAAAAGTTTCAGAAATTTTGGTACTAATTTTAAAAGTGTTCGTTTTTTGAAATGTAGGATATTACAAGATATGCAGAGTTATAAAAAATACGAAAACAAGGATGTATGCATGTTGTTTGCGTTTACGTAAAATTTGAGAACAGCGAAAAATTATTGTATTGAGAAAGAGGTGATGAAAAAAGAAATTGACACGGCGAAACCAATGTTTTTATCAGAATGCCTCCAAAAGAAACATATATCACTGACTAGCATTTTCATTTGATGGAAAGACGTTGAGTTGTATTAGAATTATTTTAGTATATAAACTAAATATACTTTCTAGCCTCAAAGTTCCAGTAAGATTTGACATTTTGACCCTTTTATTGTCATTCGAATTTGAATAGAAAGCTTATCAATGATTTAAAAAACTTTAAAACAAGCATCATTTTCGGTACATTAGAACTCTTTTATTCTGAAAGCTGTATTATTTGGAGAACATTTGACAGAGAAGGCACACTTGCATTTGTTGGAACAGCTAGCTTATTCAAAATGTTCTGGTTGTGCAACAAGATGCAGAATGTACTAAGGGAAGACTCAAAATTTATAAGTCGAACCCAAACCGACAAAACCCGGGAAGCCAAAAAAACTCCCCCAAAAGTGACGAGAAGACAAACCAGAAAAAAACCTCGTCAAAACATAGATTCAGCAACACGAACCTTTAAAATATTGGGGGACTTGGTGTATTCGATAAAAGTAACCTGATCATGCTCCACTAGTTTCACCTGCTGGGCTGCTAATGTAAAGTTCAAATTTAGTGATAAGTCTCATTCGGTTTAGTAACTATCGAGGAAAACCTACCCCTTCTTTTTAATATTTTATAGTTGTTTCATGCTTATTGGATTTTGTTTTAAAAAAATAAAATCTTTTTATCATTCCAAGGTTTTACCTAATTTATTACATGTTGTTTTGACGGTATTATGTGTCAGACCACCAATTGACTCCTTCCAACTTAGAACGTTAAAACATCCCAACTCTGACACAGACTAGTGTCATTGTTTACTAAAACTAATCATAAAATTAGCATGAGATCGACCAGATTGAGAATGGAACATATGTTCCTCAAAGTATTTGTTCATCTCTTCATATAGGAAGGTACTGAAACAGTTGACATTGTTCCTGACACAATAGTTTCACTCAATGGCCAGGGCGTAGTTTCAGGTTCAGTCTTTGTTTCATACCAATCTTGAATTGGATTTAGGATCAGAGGTAACCAAATGCGTTCCCTTCCTTTTAAAAAAGGCTGCATCTACTCTTATCAGATGTATGCAATACGAAAAAACAAAGAACGCATAACCTGATGATGAGGACGAATATAAATAAATAACAAAGTTTTATGCCCGAAAAAAACGGAAACATCAGACATGGCTTGGGTATTTTTAAGCCTTCTCTCAAGAAATATTGTTGATTTTCCAATTGAGAACCATTTACCATTTTAATACTGGCTACTTGAGAGGTGAACAATTCTTTTTTTGATCTATCACCGTTAAACATCTGTGTTCTGTAGAAATATTCAGCATAGTATCATATGCACCTGTCGTCGTTAACTGCTGATATACGTATGAAAGCCGGCCAGCAGGAATCAGTTCAGACCTTTGACTAACAGGTGTATGCCATTGCAAATCACATCAAATGATCTAGGCCTTTTGAATTCCAGATTATGTCATTCATTTTGGAGATTTCCACACCGTATTATGCTTTATTTCTTCTATTGGAAAAATTTTGGGTGATGGGAGTCTGGTAGATCTGCTAGTTGATTTGATAGTATACGCAGCATGTACTGATTAACAAATGATTTCCGAAAATAAATTCATCATAGTAGTTCAAGCTTATTTGGTGTGATTTAGGACCACATATCATCTTATTAAAATTCAAAAAATAATTTCGGACGCCGTTCAGATGTGTTATGATATATTTTCTTGTCATATGTCCTCATGGAATCAGTAGACATGTATCAAGCGCCTCTAATGAAAGAATTTAAGGAATGGAGCTGTGTTGTGTCCCCTATAGTCAGATGTTGGGACTAGTTTCTGAATTATTTGAGTAGCATGCTACAAAACATTCGAGCAGAGAGAAATGGTATACAGCCACTTCATTTGACTTCAGTCCGCACTATACTCCCATAGAATTTTTGTGACAAATAAGAATAATTTTTCTAGATAGACTCCTGTATAACTTCTTGTAATTCTCAATATCCCCACAGATTTTGAATAACGCTTTAATGATTGTTGTTTTGCCAAATGTCAGAAAGCTGTTTTATTCAATTGAGTGTGTCGGCAGCCTGTGGACGCGAGGGTACATCATGCTAATGAAGGAGCAGTATCACAGACTGGAAACAAATCCTGGCAAACAATAGGAAAAAAACCCCAGTATTTGTTAATTTTTGTGCCATTTTGGTCTCTTGTGAAGAGTTTTCTCTTTGGCAATCATACCACATCTTCTTTTTTTATATTTGATCTGTTTCATCAGGGGATTTCCAATTTATTTTGCCAGTTATCCAATGCGTTTTGAGTAAACATAATATCTATGAGGGACTTTCAAAAATCTAGAAATTCTTTAAAACAATAACTTTCGATCGAATAACTGACTATGCAAGCTTTATCAACACACAATAGGTATCCGAAAGAACGATTGTCAAATGTTCTGACACTGATGATTTAGTTCTCTCTTGTCATAACTTTCCGATATGCTTAACACAGATAAGTTATGGCTACTCATGACTTCTGTCAGTTGTGGTAAGGTTAGTAGGCGATACATCCCCGTATATGTAGTTCTCTAACACACACGACTCTTAAAATTCGACCTGTACTTCATGCTCTTACTGGTTGTTACACCTCATCAAGCCCCTTTGACATTGGGAAACAAGTCTGTTTTAAAGCTGTCATCATCTGCAGAACTTGCGTGTTTTTGACAGCTAAATTACCCAGAAATGTCCCCTATACCTGTGTTGCGAGAGAACTTGTAAGTTGTATGACCCAAAATGCAGATATAAATCAACGATCTGAACAAGCTCAATTTTTAGACTTACAACTAGTAAATCCTACTTTCTTTTTCGCCTTCTACTGGACAAATTGTCATTCAAACAACACGTTGTAAGAGTCAGCATACAAACAAGCATATACAACACTCCGTGTTGAAGGCCGTACTTTAACCTATAATGGTTTACTTTTTAAATTGTTATTTGTATGGAGAGTTGTCTCATACTCACACCACATCTTCCTATATCTATATAGATGATATCACATGACGTGAAAACAATGTATTAGAATAATCAAAATCCCTCCGATGTACCCTTGAAATATCTAACAAAAGATAAAATATACAAAAATATAAAATTCGTATAGACCGCCAAAGGATCTACGACATTGACGTGGTAGGCAGCCTTTACACAAACAGGAGGCCTTCTTTATTGTTGATTCGACGAAAACGTAAACTATTGAAACCTTTTTTTATTTCGAAATCTATCTCACTATTATACTTGTGTCTTTGAAGAAAAATCTTTATTTCCTCTATAATTGGATTCTCAATATCAAATTGGACGTTTAAGGTTAAATTCATTTGAATTCAGTCATATATTGCCAGAAGTATTGGTCTACTCATATCAGGGTAGAAACGTCTAACTGACGTTGATGTTCGCTATTGCATGTAGTATTTGTAGTTACCAATTGGAGAAACAATATTTTTGTATTGAATAAAGTAAATAAAAAACAATTTGATAACCCCAAACCTTCGAATTATTTCATAATGGTAAGACTGGTATGAAATCTGACAATTGTTTCGTCCGATCTTTGACCCATATCAAAACAAAACCATCACATTTTAATTTTACGACCAAGACAAATGAAATCCGCACATTTTTCCCTTTCCAAAGGTAGATAATGTAGCCGTGTGTTATATAGGTGAATTACAAATATGTTTCCGTTCTGAATGTCACTCAGCTAATAGTACAACATACAATTTTGGTATACGATTTTGATTTTAACTTAGAAAATAACTGTGTTGTAAGGATAAGAAGTAGTGGAATTCTTTCAATTAATACAGTTTTGTAAGAAAATTGCAAGGAATGTCACATTGTAAAAGATATTTTGCAGATATCTTTATTTTCATTAAGGAAAGCTGTCAAGGCCTTGGTGGAAAAGTGGTTGAACTAGAAACCCAAGAAGAGAATGAGTTTATTAAGAATGACGTGAGAACCCCAAGTTCTGGAGGTAGATATAATTGTTAAGATATAAGGAAGAGAACACAAATCGTATAAGATATACATTGAAACAGCTGCCTACCAACATAATACATAAAGGTCCGTAGAAAGTATAAAAAATTAGACGCATTTTAATAAATAATGTAAATAACTATTAATTGGCTAGACAACGCACATTTTTTTTAAAACTTGGTTTGACATATTATCTTGTATTACATATAAAAGAAGAAGAACATGTTGTATTATGTGTCAAACTTATAGAAATTTCATGCTATAAAGCATTGTGCTGTCCCGAAAGAAAAGTGGTATTTAATTCGGGAGTTCGAGGAGATCCTGGTTTTGATAATACACATGAAAATGAAATAGTACCTGTTTTTAAGGTATATATTTACTTGATGTGCGGTAAACCTTAGGGAGACAGCAACTCAACGGTCTTCACATTGACAGTTGGATATATTTGAAAAGCTGTACATCTAATCGATCGAGTCTAGAACAAAATGTAAATCAATTTTAAATTGGCTTTATAATGCAAGCGATGAACAGTTCATTACACTACCAACAAGAAGCAAACCGTCATATCGTCCTAATTTAAAAAAAAAAAAAAAACCAAATTTATCAAATCTAAAATAACCCGTTAACAAGATTTATGCTTTCGGACATATATATGGAAATGAACACTATAGATGTTATAACAAACTTTACATGTTATAGGTAATCAAATGGCAAAAAAATATCAAGACATCAAGTGGCTTTTCTGTAATGTACATTAATCGGACCATATTTATTGTGTTGACATTCTGGTTAAATAAGGGAACTGTTACTACATATTACCCATTTTTTTGTGACCTTTTAGTTTCAGTGTATTTATATCAATTACCACACAAATAATTGGTCAGTATGAGATATGAAACTGCTAACAAAATTTTAAAATAAGCTTTGTCTTATGACGAAAAAAACAAACATGACAAATAACATTTAAAAAAGGATTACGCATAGAGTTACTACACGATAATGCAGACAATCTTTCTTTTCAGTCAATGGATACTGGATCGGAGGTTATAATTGCAATACTGATGGTGATTTGGAATGGCTAAGTAAATCAAATCAAGCTATGCCAATAACTGACTGGAACATGCAAACATACCCACAACCAGATGGACTTCTGGCACAGCATTGCGTGATGATTTGGAGAAGTTTTGATTTTCGTTGGTGTGACCATTATTGTAACACCCAGCTTTCATATATTTGTGAATTTACGCACCAATAAACTTGACATCACCATTCATGTACTATAACGTTATCAATGAGGAGAGCGGTGTTACATGACGAGGTTTTTAAAACTGACTATATTTTAGACTAGATATTAATCAGTGTTTCATACTGTTATTCATGTTATTGAATTTTTAGTATTTTCCTGTAAATTTGTATCTATCTGTTCTCGACAATGATTTCCTTTTACAAAGTATAGTATTCATTAATTGAATAAGTTTGTTCGTACAAACATTACACGTTCAATTTGTTTAAATTTTATCCAAAAAAAAAGGTTATTATTATAATACATATTTGTCATCAGATAATAATTACTTTCCTCTGACAGCAATTCAGACAAAATGTTAAGTTGACAACATTCCTAGGCTAGGTTCAACATTTTATATAAACTAGATTATGTACATGATAGGAAACAAAATCTCGTTACAAATGCTGTTTGAACACTTAATATTTTCAACACAAAGGCAAATCGCCTTTTTTTTCTTTATATACATGATATAAGAGTACATGTAAATATTTATAAATATGCGAATCTTGTGCATTGTTTTTAATCAATCAGTTAAATGAATGAGTTTCGAACATGGAAAAGGGTTGATAATTCCATTGACAACGTATAACTTAAATAAAATTACAGTATTTGATATCTGAATTTAATATAATATATATTAGCAGACGTCCAACCTGTATCTGATATAATCGAGAAATATTATAATTTTAATTGATAACTAATTTTGGATTGTATGGCGATTATTCTAATCTGATAACATCGTTCTGTGTTAGTATTGATTTTATGACGGATTTATTCTGTATTAATGATGTGATAAAATATATTATAAGTTAAAGAAGTAGTACTCCAAATAACGGAGAAGAAAAGTACAGTATACAGATTAACCCTAGAATGGTTTTTGAACTTGTTTTGTTCATCCTGGCAAACGAGCAAGTTGATATCAAATAATTTCTATGAAATAGGCCGCCAATGCGCCAGTGATATCAACATTATTGTTTCGCGTATATTTGAACTGTTTAGTGGTTCTAAGTTACTTTTATCTATCGCAATGTCAACATATTAAATTTTTGACTGGTGACTTGTGTGTTATTGTTATATTGTGTATTTAAGGTTAAAACAATATTTACAATAAAAAGTCTCAGCTTTTGACGAGTTATTTTCACACACAACCCTCACCTAATATTGGACAGTGGTGTATCAGTGCAACATACTAACAAATAATAAAAATCTGTTGAAAAAGGCAAAATTTTACGACAAAAGAGATGATTTCAGCTTTCCAATTGTGAACTTTCCATTTCTAAGTAGCAACATTCCAGCAGTACCTGCATACGGGGTATATATCTCCCAATTGATACGATATTCCCTGGCTTGCATTTCCTATCATGATTTTCTTGATAGAGGGTTGCTGCTCACATGAAAGCTATTACACCAAGAGTTCCAAATGGTGCAGTTGAAATCATCCCTTCGTAAATGTTACGGATGCCATCACGAGTTGGTTGACCGTTATGGAATAACCGTTTCACAAATGATATCGGATATGTTCCTTACGTCGTAACTACAATCCCCTTCCCTCTCATTAATGTGACCTACAGAATAAGACTATTTACCGGATTTGTTATCACATAAGCAACACGACGGGTGCCACATGTGGAGCAGGATCTGCTTACCCTTCCGGAGCACCTGAGATCACCCCTAGTTTTTTGGTGGGGTTCGTGTTGTTTATTCTTTAGTTTTCTATGTTGTGTCATGTGTGCTGTTGTTTGTTTGTCGTTTTCATTTTTAGCCATGGCGTTGTCAGTTTGTTTTAGATTTATGAGTTTGACTGTCCCTTTGGTATCTTTCGTCCCTCTTTTAATGTGTTTCGCTCGATATTAATTTTTAACCCGGAAATGTTTTCTCTGAATCAATTCTTGATTTTACTACTTTTGCCTTATTTACATGGGAAGATTTTTGCGCACTTAAGAAACAAATTTATATTTAGATTGATAACATAACTAGTGTTATAACAGAGCTTTTCTAAATTATTTTGCTACGCATGATGTTTCCATAACTGATTAACGGAAAACTGCATAAATTCTGTGTTTACTTGTTTTTGTGAAACGATACATATTATGACGTTATTGTGACGTCTTCAGATATGTATTTCCATACATCATGTGTTAATTTTGAAAATCAATTGTCAAGCATTTTTTTTCTTTGGCCAAAACCAGGGCCCGCATGCTTAAAGATACTTGAGTTAAGATTTTCCTTAAAAAAACACTTAAGTTAATGAAACTCCGCCCTTTTTAACTAAGTGGTATGCATAAAAAAATTTAAAGTAAGTATTTCCTTAGTAAAATCTAAGTTGTCTTAAGTCACGCCCACAAAACCTAAGTGGTAAGCATAAAACCCCGTATACTTAGAAAACGCCTAAGATTACACTTAAGCCTAGGGTACCTATAGAGCTTACTTAAATTTTCAAAATGGTTAACAATCAGGCGAAATAATGCGTTTTTGCAGAACATTAATAAATTAGCTACATTCTAATTGATTTATAATTATACCAGTAATAAAATATTAAAAAATCTTTTGTTTATTGCTAATTATTAATGATCGTTGTAATTTTCTTAAAATCACATATAGATTACAAATCAAGAGATAACAGAGGGTAGATATGTAATGCAACTTTATTCTACCTTTATTTTCCAATCTCGTTGCTGTGTATACACCGAAATGTACTCAGTTTTTAAACGCATGGAATGCATGCTATTATTTTTCTTTTATTTACTCTAACGTGCTTGTTCAAATTTATACACAAATAATTTTAAACGTTGAATAATTTAAATACAAAGGGTGGTATCAATTGCAACCGTTAGTACAAAAACAGTATGTAGGATGAAAGAGATGAGGAACTTTAGACATACTAAACCTTGTTTGTGTGTGTGTGTGTGTGGTGGTGGTGGTGGGGGAGAGCGTTTTAGGCATCGGTTGAATTGTGAATTATTTAATTTAATTCTAAAGATGTAGGGCACATGGTTAGGGGACAAAATCGCAAAGTGGTAAGTTCTTCCCAGAGGTGGAGTGAAGGGGCAGGGACTTTCCTTTTTTGGAACAAATTTGTTGTGTATTTAGGAAAACAAGGGGGGGGCTCTCTTATGGTAGTCAGTACCCCCAACAAATATGAAAATGTAAAGATCCTTCACTCCTCCCCATGGAATTCCAAGTTTATATAATGTATTTATGATACCTAAACCGTAATGTTTTTTTCATATTACCTTATATATTCAGCTATATTCTGCTGTTAACGATAAAATTTTAAATAGATATAGGAAGATGTTGTGTGAGTGCCAATGAGACAACTCTCAATCTAAATAACAATTTAAAAATAAAAATTAAACCATTATAGGTCAATGTACGGCCTTCAACACGGAGCCTTGGCTCACACCGAACAGCAAGCTATAAAGGGCCCCAAAATTACTAGTGTAAAACTATTCAAACGGGAAAACCAACGGTCTAATATAAGTACGCTAAGACGATCAAAAGACCTTACCGCAAACATATGAATCTAACATTGTTTTTAGTACAAATTGTATTGCGTTTGAAAAAATGCCCTCGTTTTTAAATGAATCCGTGGAAAATTTCTCTCCCCTATTTTAAATGAAGTGATAAACATGTTATTTCAAATCGAAGCATTTTTTTCTTATAACATGTATTAGAAGTTAAACGATTATAGTTAAATTCTTATTGAAAAACAAAGTTTTATAAAACAATTTTAAGCACATGCTCACAATGCTAGTGAGCTACACGTGTGCTACGCCATTGAACCGGTTATCATGTTTTGTTAAGGGTATAACATTTATTGTTGTCTAAAAAAAAACATCCATGAAAGATGAAGAAGGTGGAAGTTTTGAATTACAAATATTTAATTTTGTTCCCATGTTCATCCATCGAAACGCCAATTTCATCTGTTGCAAAATTGTTCTTTGTTACGTATTATTCACTTGTTTAACATACCAATATCAATTTAACCCAAGCTTTTTAATTATAAAAGAATTTATTGATCAATCAATGTAAATAATCATAACAAACTTTTACACGGCTGGGTACATGCGATGAGCTAATATATATCATACGGTATCTAGAGAAAGATTCAGATTTGAGTATTCCTTAGTTTAGTGAAGACTTAAGTAAGTTTATGATTACTTAACTAAGGAAATTCTTAATGAAATCTAAGTTTGAGGAAAACTTAAATCAAGATGTGTTATGCATACGAGGCCCAGATCTTAATGCATCTACTTCTTTGAAGAGTGTTTGTTTTTTTAAATTCCGTTTTTTCATAATAGCCGCTTCCAGTCTACGCGGACAAAGTATGTACACTGCTTAATTTTATTTGTTTGGCTTAAAACAAGTTTTGGAATATGCTATCTTTGAAACTGAACACTATCTGGACAAGACTGACGAACGGGCTAGGTCATAGAGTTTGAGAAGTATTACACGCTTATGAATAACTAACTGCACATAAGAAACAACACAGTTACATTGTTTGGTATGAAGGAATTCAGGCTAACTTGATTATATTATATTATATATCATCTTGGTAAATGTGTTAGATATTAAACGAAACGAAAGGCGTGGGGATTTTCCCAATGAAATGGAGTTACAATGTCGGTATATATATATATATATATCATACATGAAATATAGAGAATATATCAGGTTACAAACATAATAATAGTCTTACATGACAATGTGGGTTAAATTTAATAACTACTGTTTATTCTTCAACAAAGAGAAACAAAATCGTTACAGTGGAAGAAAACCAAACAAAACCGAAAAAAAAACCATGTCCATATTTAGATATTTGAACATAGCACTCATATGAATTAGGTGTAATCGATTGTTATTTGCTTCAATATATATATTTTATGATAAAGTGTAGCTTGGTATTTTTAGTATAATCTTATTTCTTGTTGACTATTGTATATACATTTTTTTTCTCTCAAATAAACCGAAATAAAGTTATAGGGAATATTTATGGGGTATTTATATAGTTGTGCCTTTCTATTTAAATGTTTGAACCCGTTCGTAAAGAACTTAACAAAAAACAAATAGCGTAACATTATATATATTAGAGAAATAAAATTAAAGATTGTTAAAAACAAAAATCAAAAGTAAACTCAAAGAAACGTGCTAATTATCTTTAAAACATTATGTTAAATAGAATAAAAAAACACAAATATTATTGACCGAAACCTATGCATAAAATATTTATGAAAACATAATCACTCTCTGCAAATTGCATGCGTTCAAGTGGCTTTGCTAAATTCATTTATATAGCATGTGCGAAGGTGAATACTTTAAAACCATACATGGATGTATAAAAACGGTCGAACAGCTTTGCCACCAAAACGGTTCCTGAGATATATCCAATTTAAACATTATTTCTAAATTAATAAAAGAACAATAAAAATAAAAGTTGAAATCCATTATGTTACGACCAAGTTTATGTACACAAAACTATATTACAGTAGAACCGCAGGACTATCGATCATAGATATTAAAATGTTGGTTTGTTATCGTAAAGATTTTGTGATATCAAATAAGATCATTTTTGACATTTTCACCTCATGTGTTGGTTTGATTTGTTCACGTATGATAGTTTATACAAGTGAGAGGTTTATCTAGCTATACATTCACATTCAATCCACTATTTTTGACATAAGGAAATGCCTGCACCAAGCTAGAAATATAACAATTGTTTTCCATTCATTTGGTCTGTTTGAGCGTTTGATTTTGCAATTTGATAAAATACTTTTTGATTAGAATTTTCCTTGCAATTGCATATTTTCTAATTTCACTTGTTTCTATAATTGTATTTTAACTTTTAGCAAGTTTATAACTTACGGTTTCAATACAAAAATGTAATCACATATCAATCTGTCAAATATCTAAAATGAAGTGAAATATAATATACATTGAAACAGAATCTAGCTAAAACAATTGAAAAACCTTGTAAAAAACAGTAATAGAAGAAGTAACTATAAACTATTGACAAAATAAATGTTGACATCGTTTTAGAAAATTCTTGTAGTACAGATAGTAGAAACATATCATAGTTTAATACTGTTGAAAACACTATTTAATTCAAAATATTACCTTAAAAATAGAACTCGAAAACATTGTTTGCAGTCAAAAGTATATTGATTTCGTGTGAAAAGTTTTCTGTTCTTAGAAGGTCAAATTTTAAACATACCCTTAATTTAACCAAACATATACAATTCAATAAAAATGAAATCATATGCTTTAAAGAATTCGATATCAAGGCTTGCGCCATCTGCAAATTCACATCAATATTGCATAATTTCAGATTTAATTAGCGACATTGCATAAGTTAAAATATTTGTAAAGCAATTACATAATACGTAGTGACGTAACAGTTAGAATTTCATTTGTTTTTCAAAACCCCAGCAAAATTGATGAATGACTTAAATTTTGAGTTGATGGAATGCGGTTAGTTGTGTTAGAAAGATTCATTTTATTTTAGAAAGACTCTTTTCTAAATAATAAGGATGTTCTTATCTCAAGCATAAAAACTTAGCCGTATTTGACACAACCTTTTTCAAATTTTGATCTTCAGTGCTGTACAACTTTGTACTTTTTTTCGCTTTCAAACTTTTATATCTGGGCGTCACTGGTGAGTCTTGTGTGGACGAGGCGCGTTTTTGGCGTATTAAAATTTAAACCTGATGCTTTTTGTTATTCATTAATCATGTGTTTCTTTGTCTAATACGTTTTCCTATCTATTTGTATTGTAGTCCTGTAATATTATGTTGACATTTCTATGTTATATTTAACATTGCCATTAAAGTGCGAGGTTTGGCATGCCACAAAACCAGGTTCAACCCAACATTTTTTCCTTCAAAAATGTCCTGTACCAAGTCAGGAATATGGTCATTGTTATATTATAGTTCGTTTCTGTGTGTGTTACAATTGAACGTTGCGTCGTTTGTTTTCTCTTATTTTTGAGTGTAAATTGACATTGCGATAAGACGTGTCACGGTACTTGTCTATCCCAAATTCATGTATTTGGTTTTGATGTTATATTTGTTATTCTCGTGGGATTTTGTCTGATGCTTGGTCCGTTTCTGTGTGTGTTAGTTACATTGTAGTGTTGTGTCGTTGTTCTCCTCTTATATTTATGTGTTTCCCTCAGTTTTAGTTTGTTACCCCGATTTTGTTTTTTGTCCATGGATTTATGAGTTTGAACAGCGGTATACTACTGTTGCCTTTATTTGACAGCATTATATTCCAAGAGGATATAAGATTAGTCCCTTTTACGGGAAATATAACGTAGGATTGAAAACATGAAACTGACCTTGAAAAATTTGGTATATACAATTGTGGTTTTCAAATTTTTGTATAAAAGAACTGTTTTCATTAATCAAAGACGTATCTTTGGAAGACTGCAGACAAAGAAGACAAACTTGCTTTGTTTGATTTATAATATAATTGGTCTCATCTCATTTAAAATACTCTGGTAGTGCAACATGTATTCGGAAGGTCTTAATGTAGATTCAAAATTTATAAGTTGAGGCAAAACTGACAAGGCCATGGCAAAAATAACCAACAAAAAGACGACCTGATAAAAAACGATTTAAAGCATAAAGAATTCTGAAAAGATAACCTCACAAAACAAAAGCAGATATCACGTGCTTTGGAACGGAAATGAAATCCTGTTCAAAAAACGTCATATATTACGCACGGATTGGGTGATAAGTCTCATTAGATTTAGTTAAAATTGATGACAAAGAACAATATTATAGTTGAAACAACTGGTTAGAAGTAACAAAGATATTCCATTACAGTCAAGCAACTTATTATGACATCTACATAAGCACAATGAATTCTTGCTTTAGTAGATCGATTGTCAGAAACGAATCTCTATCAAGGAAATTATTAGTTGGAATATGAACAACAGGAGATATTCATATTCAGGTGGTGCTTAAATGTTGATACACCAAATTTTTATAAATAGGAGCCTTAAATCAACTCAAATGAAATAGACATATTGACCTATAATGGTTTACTTTTTATTGTTATTTGGATGGAGGGTTGTCTCATTGGCACTCACACCACATTTTCCTATATCTATATATTGTTCCCACAGCGGTCGTTCTTTATCTTTCTTTTCTATTTATCTTGTTTTTCATCTGAAATAAGGTAACATTTTGATATAATACAACAAAGTCATTGAAGACTTGACTGTAATGCATTGCCACTTAAGGAATCAATTTTGTATTTAAATTGTCGATAACAGTATACCTAATCCCTTAGTACAGATTTTCTAAATGATCAAAGGATACAAAAACCACAAACTTATTGATTTTCTCCCAAATATAGGAGAGTACGTCATTTATGTCTGAATCGAATTTTCAACATCCGTATAATTGTTCCTGATATCGTTGTCAGATTTTTTCTTTATCATACATTCAGGGATGTATTGTTGGTTTATGCTGTAGTACATTTCGTATTCTATAGCCTTGTTGCAATCAATCAAATAAAAAATAACCCTGTTATCATGGATGTTTGCTTACTATATGGATTATAGATAATATACATTAGGAAATCCTTTTCAAGATGTTTTGTTCATAAGAATATAACTTTTAACTCGACATTAGTCTACTCTATAACAAACCAGAAACGCAGATGTGCATACAGAAATCAGTATGACAATTTGCAGTCTTCTTTTTTATACAACTGTTTGTTTCATTACAACATGTCTGTCAAACTCAGTAAAGGCAAATGTTAAAGAGTTTAAATCATTTCAAACGACTGGCAGCACTAGAGCTCTGGAGAGCAAAAACACCCTCGATGTTGACTCGGCGTCAATGATTGAATGTGCACTGTTATGTCTATCAAATCGGCAATGTTGTTTGGCAAGCTTTTCGGATGGAAAATCGACATGTCGTATTGATAATTCAGAGAAATGTGAAATTGGTACCGAGACCATAACCGGATGGAATACTATTCGACGGGACATATATCGTAAGTTTGAATGTTTGAATGATTTTCATATATATAATTAATTGTGTATATGTATTTACAATGTTATCAATTTATGACTTTTGAACTCTGGTGGACTACTACTGCCGTTATTGGTTATTGTTTCAAATCAATTACTGTCTATTTTGTAGATCATAAAAATTCACATGTAAGCAATATTTTAGCCGATGTTATTTACTGAAACAGTAAAGAATTTGACGGTATGAATTTACATGTGTAATGACTTAAAAACAGAACCCCTCTCTAATGTTTTACGTTATAGGTGTGACGACAGATTCGAAACCATAAGTGATGAATGATGATTTTCACCATTTTGTATGCGTTTTGCGTTTCATGGTTAACAGCATAATTGATAGATATAAACTTTAAAATGTAAATAACATCAGCAAGGCAAGATCAAGTAACACGGACAATATTGCTGAAACAGTAAACAGTTTGCATAGTGATTGCTCCAAAATTATTTTTTTTACCCGTTCTTGTGTTTTGAGCAAATATTAAAGAAGATAGAGACACACCAAACAGACAAAATGATCAGCAACACCAATTCAACAAAACGAATTGTTTGTCATGTATGCAATTCTTGCCTAAAAAATAAATCCGTATGATAATGATGTTGTCTTGGTGTGTTACTTCTGATAAAAAAATTGAATTCATTTACAGCTGAATTTTAAATAAATTGAAGTATTTTTCGTTTTCCACGTAAAAGCAATATCTACTAATATTCAAACAAAGCCTAAGTAATTACAACAATTAAGAAAAAAGAAAAAAAAACCCGTATGGATTAAAGTGTAATGCGGGACATATAGAAAAAGTAAAAAAAAATCAAATCAATTATCAAATGGTCACTGAAATGCAAATGAAAATGGTGGCAAGCCGACACTGTATGATTACTAGTAAACATCGTGTTGATCGGCAAGGCATGACCATGCGGTAAGTTACGGAAAGTTGACGATGTTATGTATTGTCTCTTGACTTATTTATAATTAATGTGTCAAAACAAATGTAAATTGACAATTAATAGATATAATTCAAGTAACGTTTTTAAAAGATTCAGCACCCAAATTTTTTTAACATGTAATTAAATCCCCCTACTAAATATTTCATGCAATAAATATCAAGAAATAAATTGGGAAAATGTATCGAATAAATCATACAAGTTATATACTGTTCACAATAAGGGCTATATTCGTAGACAACGACAACGAAAGGATGATATGTGTCCTTCTACCATTGCACTGCTGGAAAAAGTAGGAAAATCGAATCATTTATCAAATGATCGCTGTAATTTAATGAACATGGTGGCAAGCCGACACTGTATGTATATGGCATATTACTAGTAAACATATCTGGTTGATCGGCATGGCATGACCATGCAGTAAGTTACGGAAGGTTGACGATGTAATATTTTCCTATTGATAAAGAAATAACACATATCTAATATGTCAAATTAAATGTAAATTGATCATAAATAGATTCACATAACATTTTGACGATCAATCCTCATGCTTTTGTTTTAAGTTCCGATGACCAATACAAGATCCATTAGCTTTGACAATTCCACGTATTGTATTATTGAAGAGCATGAAGAATGGGCGAAGGCGAACGTAAGTTAAAATGTTTTAGATAGAAACAGTCTTTCATATTCACAACGCACTAGTATATAAACTTTGATATTCAAAAAGGGTGACCCTGTACTTTTGGAAAACTATCGTCCAATATCTCTTCTAAATATAGATTTAAAAATTTTATCATATGTTCTTACTCAACGTTTAAAAACAGTACTTCCAAAAATTATAAGTGAGGACCAAGAGGGGGCAATTTTTGTTTTTGTTTTTTTTAGATTTCATGAAAGCATTTGATTCGTTAGAATGGGATTTTTGCTTGGAACTTTCAAACATTTTTGTTCTAATGATTCATTTACTAAGTGGGTTACAACTATGTATACAGACGTTCAAACATGTGTCATGATTAATGGGAGGGTATCAGACAATTTCAAAAGCTCATGGGGAATTTGGCTAGGATATTCTTTATCAGCTTTATTGTTTGTGTTGGCGGTTGAAACTATGGTTCTAAAATTGAGATATAGTAACGAAGTAAAAGGAATCACTGTTGAATTAAATGGTAGAAGTCACAGTATCAAGATTTCGCAATTAGAAGATGACACAACCCCTAAATTTGTAGAGATAAACACGATGTAGTATCCGCAATGAATGTCCTAGAAATGTTTGGATCGTTTTCAGGTTTATTGATCAATAGAAATAAAACAGGATGTTTATGGATTAGGAAATTGAAGTCAAGTTTAGACAAAATAGCCGGTATTATTTGGGGAGATAAACCAATCAAAGCTTTAGGGGTGTAATTTTGCCATGATATCACGAGGAATGCAAAAAATAAAATTTTAACTGTAAAATAGAAAAAAAAATGATAAAATGTTCAAGACGTTGGAAAAAAGAATTCTTTCAATTTTAAGGAAAGCACTTATCTTGCCTATATTTACTTTCTTGGGAAAAGTTTGCCTTATTCCCGAAAGTTATATTCAAGAACTAGAAACATGAAGCTTTAAATATAATTTTGGTTATAACTAACAATATATTCAACTGTGTTGTAAGCATACGAAGTAGTGGAATGCTTTCAATTAATACAGTTTTGTAAGAAGATTGTAAGGAATGTAACATGGTAATAGATATTTTGAAGATATCTTTATTTTCATTAAGGAAAGTTGTCAAGGTCTTGGTGGAAAACTGGTTGAACTAGAAACACAAGAAGAGAATGAGTTTATTAAGAATGAAGTGATGACCATAAGTTCTGGAGGTATATATAATTATTTAGTATAAGGAAGAAAACACAAATCGTATGAAATATACGTCAAAAAAGCAGTCTAACAACATAATAAAACATAAAGATCAGCAGAAAGTATAAATCATAAGACACATGTTCATATATAATGTAACAAAATATTAATTTGCTAGACAACGTTTAATTTTTGAAAACAGTGTTTGACATATTATCTTGTATTACATATAAAAGAAGAAGAACATATTATATTCTGTCTCAAACTTATCGGAAGTTTATACACTAAAGCACATAAAAAGGAAATAACCATTGAGTAAAAAGCAAATCCTTTTTAAGGTTGATATTTACTTGATGTGAGGTAAACCTTAGCGAGACAGCAACTCAACGGTCTTTACATTGACAGTTTGATGTGTTTAAAAAGGGTTTAAATCTGACCGATTCTAGAAAAAGATGACAATCACTTCATAATTGACTTTTTAATTCAAGCGATGACACTAATAACAAGAGCAAACCGTCATACCTTCCGCCATACCTTCCTTCAAAAGACATAAACAAGATTTATCAAATATGAAACAACCGTTAACAATATTTCTGCTTTCGGACATATAGATGGTAATGAACACTATACATGTTATAACAAACTTTACATGTTATAGGCAATAAAAAGGCAAATATCAAGACATGAAGTGGCTTTTCTGTAATGAAAATTATTCGGACAATATTTAGTGTGTTGGCATTCTGGTTTAATAAGGGAACAGTGTTACGACATATTGTCCTTTTTTGTGACTTTTTGGTTTAAGTGTTATTATATCAATATTTGCACGAATACTGTGGATTCATTTATTTTTGTGGGTACCAATTTTCATTAATTAAGGAAGACTTGCATATTCGTGGATATTTAATTTCGTGGTTTTGGCAATGTCTGCATACATTCCTTTGGAAAATTTGTTGTGTGTTGAATATCCAAATTCATAGTTTCCCTGTACCCACGAAGTTCACGAAAATTAGTATCAAACGAATAGTAATGAATCCACCGTAATTGGTCAGTATGAGATATGAAACTTCTGACAAAATTAAAAATAAACTTTGCCTTATGACGAGAAAACAAACATGACAAATGACATTTAAAGAATGGCCACGCACAGAATGTATATGTTACAGTGAATTTGTATAATCAGGGATTATGTAGAATCCCTGATTTTCCAGGGAATATGTAGAATCACTGAAATCATTAGTAATTATATATAATCCCTGAATATGACCAGTGATTTTACATAATCACTGAACATTTTAATAATTATTCTACATATTCCCTAATATGATTTCAGGGATTATCAATAATGTAAGGATCCTTTGTTTGTTAAAAAATAAATAAGATAGACAAATTATCATCTTTTTCTTTCATCTTGCCAGATGAAATAATTTTGCTTTTAAACACAGAGGATAATCTAAATATATAACCAACATAGGGTTTCGAGATAAAGTTAAAGACTTCAAAATTAATAATAATCAACATTCCCTTTATAGCGATAACTTTACATGTATTGTTTGTTGCTATTTGTAAATCCACAGAGCTTGTTATTTGTGGTACAGAAAATTATGGAACATCTGTTTTGTGATGTTTTTTTTTTTTTTTTTATTATATTTTTTGGTCAAATGAACAAGAAAATTCAACTTAGAGAACTTACGCATCTAAATGTCATGATGATAAAACAGGCAGAACTAAGGATTGATAAATAGAACAAAATTTAGAGGAAGCTGGTATTTGGTGTAATATTCTCATAGCAATTCCACAGGGGAAAAAGAAAAGGGAAACCCAAAAAACATAATCATTGGAAATTGTTCACAAAAAGTCTGAAAAAGAATATTGCCTGGCCAATTTACATGTTATAATGCTTGAACAGGTTCAAGATTGCTCATTCTCTTCTTTTCGGAATACCTTGAAATGGTTTTACTGAACACTTTATTTTTCATAGGATTGTCAAAAAATTTGATTCGATATGTGAAGGAAAAGTTTTTTTTTAATGTGGATATTGTGATAGAAACAGATGTGACGCATATTATTTTAATATATTGCGTTTAACATTTTAATATATTGTGCCTAACATTTTTTTTAAATGGGGTTATCATTTTGATATTTTTCTTAACATGTTACAATTAATGTTTATATTGATGTTTTAATATGATTTTATAGAATAAATTATTTGGCTTTTATTCACTGTCTTTATAAATAAAACTATTTCTTCATTTCAGTTATTATGTATAATCCCTAAGATATTTTCTAGTGATTCTACATAATCCCTGAAAATTTTAGTGATTTATATAATCCCTAAACTAGCCAGTGATTCTACATAATCCCTGAAAATTGCAGGGATTCTACATAATCACTGATTATACAAATTCACTGTAACATATACACGATTATGCAGATATTCTTTCGTTTTAGTCAATGGATACTGGATCGGAGGTTACAACTTCAACAATGATGGTGATTTGGAATGGCTAAGTAAACCAAACCAACCTATGCCAATTATTGACTGGAACATGGAGACATACCCACAACCAGATGGACTTTTGACACAGCCATGCATGATGATTTGGAGAAGTTTTGATTTTCGTTGGGGTGATCATTGGTGTGATAGGCTGCTGTCATATATTTGTGAATTTCAGCATCAATAAATTTGACAGGACCATACATGTACTAATTATGTTATCAATGAGGAGAGCGATTTTGTATGATGATGCTTTTAAAAAATGACTATATTTTAGACTAGATATTAAGCAGTGTCTCATATTGTTTATTATTTTGAATATTTAGTATTTTCTTGTAAATTTTTATCTGTATCTGATAGCTTCTATTTTACGTTATGTTTACATTTAAAAACATACAGTTTAATTTATTTTATGAGATAAAATAGGTTTCCGAATACACTACAGATTAATGGCGAAGAGGTCAATCATACAGCAGGTATATAGCTCGTGAATTGTTTAGAAAATTACTGTAATTATAATACTTTTTTGTCAACGGATAATAACTTACCTCTTAGAACAAATCAGACAAAACATTCAGTTGACAACAGACCGACAGGTACATTAAACGATATATTATAGCCAGTTAATACTATTGTCATGTAAGGATCACTTTAATGCCATATGGATAAATTGTATGTTATAAAGGAGACAAATTGGTAGCTCACGATGGCATTCTTTTTATATAAAAAAAGTAGATTTCTAAGAATATAAAATAGGCGAAGACGAATCCTGACAGTTGCCTACTTTTAAATATCCTAATAACAGGCCTGATTTTTAATATTGTTTCATTTTTTTGTGTTTTCCGGTTTGATGTTAATAAGATATGTTAAGATATTCTTGTATTTTATTGTATTGATCATGTTGTTACGCCCTGCATGTCGGTTACAATATTCCAATACTTTTATATAACGCACACTTTACTTACACGTACTTTATTTTAACTGAATGCACAAATTCACGAATCCTAACAATGTGTCAATTTTTATAAACGATTTTGTGTTACGTGTTACAACAATGTATTTAACGCAAACTTCTATAATTTTTTTAGTTTTAACGGATAAATATGGGCATCATTTAGGCGTTCTAGGTGCATTTTATTAACTGCTACGAGTATATTATGGACTGTTACCATTCATTCAAACTTCTACTCGTTTCGAACGCATTAGTTATGCGTCGGTAAACTATTTGCGCGTACTTTCGATTCTTTTTCCCTATAGTGAACAGTACGTAATAATACTTAAAGTATACGTATCTATTTGTAAAGAACTTGACATCTGACGTAACATGCTTGAAATGCATTGTTTCAAATCGTAACACGAACCTATGTAAATCATAAACAACATGCAAGCATTAGCATTAATACGTAATTAATTTGTATACAAATCGTAAACCTACGGTACCAAATAGGTTCAAAAGTTTCATAAATCAGATTATGCACAAAAGAGAAGGAAAACATATAAACAACATACATCTTTCACATTAATAGACATTCGTTCAATGTTCTAAATTAAGCCACCGATTCTCTAAATAAACCATGTGGGAGCGAGTGTGGGATTTTCTTGATGCGTTGAAGAAACATCGATGGCTGTCATCTGTTCTTTGGTAGGGTTGTGGTCTCTTTCCATTTTCATTTTCAATTTCATTATCTAACAATAATCATATCATTTAACAAATTCATATGGATCTGTCATACCAGTATTAGTACTAATAATGTGCAGAAAGGGGTCCGAATGGGATATCTATATTCAATGGCAAATGCTATAAAGCAGAGAATAAAAACAAATCATTTAAAGTAGCTTTAAACAAAGACGAATTTATGATCAATATGTCCGATTCAATTTCTAAAAAATCTGTATTTTATTCAAGCGGAAAGTTCTCAATACAAAAAAATCAAAAGGAATACAATGCAAAATCGTGATACAACTGTTGGTTGAACTGATAAAATTTTCAACAAAAAAGACGAATCGACATTTTCATTATAAGAGTACAGGTAAATATTTATTAATTTGTGAATCTTGTGCATTATTTCGTACTAAATTATAATCCTGGTATCTTTGATAACTATTTACACCACTGGGTCGATACCACTGCTGGTGGACGTTTCGTCCCTGAGGATACCACCAGCCCAGTAGTCAACACCTAAGCGATTAAGTGTTGACATAAATATCAATAATGTGGTCATTTATAAATTTGGAAAAAATAAGGATTTTCTTATCCCAGTCATAGATTACCTTAGCCGTATTTGGCACAACATTTTTTGGAATTTTTGATCCTCAATGCTCTTCAACTTTGTACATGTTTGGCTTTATAGATATTTTGATATGAGCGTCACTGATGAGTCTTATGTACACGAATCGCGCGTCTGGCGTACTAAATTATAATCCTGGTACCTTTGATAACTATTTACACCACTGGGTCGATGCCACTGCTGGTGGACGTTTCGTCCTCGAAGTATCACCAGCCCAGTAGTCAAAACCTAAGCGATTGAGTGTTGACATAAATAAATTTCCTGTGTACAAAACAATGATTTTTTTCGGAAAAACTAAGGATTTTCTTAGCTCAGGCTTAGATCACCTTAGCTGTTTTTGGCACAATGTTTTGGAATTTTGGATCCTCAATGCTCTTCAACTTTGTACTTGTTTGGCTTTATAAATATTTTGATATGAGCGTCACTGATGAGTCTTATGTAGACGGAGCGCGTCTGGCGTACTAAATTATAATCCTGATACCTTTGATAACTAATTTCAATCAGTTAAATTACTTGATTAACTAAATAATATTTCGAACAGGGAAAAGGGTTGATAATTTTATTGATAATGACTTATATAAATAAATCTAGAGTATTTAATGTCTGAATATAATTTATAATTTAATATGTATTAGCGGACATCCAACCTGTCCCGGATCGATAAATATTTCAACTTTGTTTGATAACTAATTTCGGATTGTATGGCGATTATTTTAATATGATAACATTGTCCGATATTAGTGCTGATTGTATGACGGATTTATCCTAAATTGATGATGTCATGAAGTACATTATAAGTGAAGGAAGTGGTACTCCAAATAATGGAGGTATGATTATGAGAAGAAAAATACAGTACACAGACTAGTTTCTATCTCCTTTTTCGATTAACTCTGGAATGGTTTTTGAACTTGTTTTGTTCGTCCTGGAAAACCAACACGTTAATATCAAATGACTGATATGGAAACGGCTGTCAAAGTATAAGTGATATCCCCATTATTGTTTCGCGGATGTTTGAACTATTTAGTGAGTCTAATTTAATTTTATCAATCGCGATGTCAACATATTAAACAATCATGTGACTTGTGTGTTATTGTCATATCGTCATATTTTGTATTTTAGGTTCAAACATTATATATACAATTAAAAGTTACAGCCTTTGACGAATTATCTTCATACACAGCCATCCATTAACTTGGGACAGTGGTGTAACAGTACAACATATACACAAACAAGAAAAATCTGTTGAAAAAGACGTATTTCATTAGATCGATAAAAAGAGAAATAACAAAATGACACAGTTAACGTTGCAGGGTACTTATATATCCCAATAATACAAAAACCTCAAAAACTTATATATAATTAGTACTCAAGAAGTCGCATATACTTATTTTAAGCTGATAAAAGCTGTCTTTTTTGCTTATATGCATTGTCTCTAGAGTGTCTGTGTTCCGTTTAGCTTTTCTTTGTTGTAATAGTGATTTGATTTCGGTGGAGATTAGGATTGTAGCACAGAATTGGCTTCTGTTTTACCTCTTGTTTGTCTGTTTGCTCACACAGTGTTGTCAATATGATGGAATTATATGCATCTCTCATACATTTGAACAAGTGAGAGGTTTAGATATCTTTAAAAACAGGTTTAATTAACCCTGTCCTTCATTCGGAAATGTCTGTACCAAGTTTAAATATTTCGTTTTGAATGTTTGAGCTTTTAGTTTTGCATTTCGAAAAGGCTGTTTTGAATTCTCCTTGAAGTTCGGTTTTGTTTCTATTGAACTTTTTTTTGTTCATTTTCTCAAGATTTGTCAATTACTTATCGTCTTGGTGTTCATTTTTTCAAAATTTTATCAAGTTATTTAGAATTTGTTCGAAATGTGACTTATAAAAACTAATTTGCATGTATTTCTTTCTGTTTTAACCTCTTTTTAATCTTATAATCATTTCAGTATTTCTATCCTATTATACAGATTTCCTTATATATGCAATAAAAAAAAGAAGATATCACAGTTTTAAGACTATGTTTGTTTTCCTTATCTATTAATTTCAATTATTATGTTACATTAAGGCCTTTGGAAATAACGGTAATTAAATTTGGCATATATATGTTGGTGTTAGTTTATGCACTCATATGGTCTTTGCATCGAAAATAAACACATTCATTCCAAAACCAGTGTTTGACATAATACGGGTTATATTCCTCTTATATATTTTATGATGGTATAATATTTAATTAATATGAATGTCCAAAAATAATAATAACTTCAATTCTAGTTTGCTGATTTGAAGTTTAAGATTTTCCTTATCAATGTGACTTTTTAAATGACAAGTTTAAATAATGGAAAACCACACGTTTGATAGTTTCATGCATCCGAAGCGCTTTTCTGGATTTAACTTCATCATAGTAGTAATACAAATTATCCTATAATATTTTAAGCATATAGTATTTCATAAAACTAATAAGTGATAAAAATTTCGGAACCAAAATATGAAAAATAACTTAAGAAATCAATGGAAAAAGAATGGAGTAAAAAACTTCAATTTCAACACGGAAGTTAATCACTTGCCTTCCGTCACATTTTGTGTATTAGTCAATTATTTGCTGTCAACTGATATATGAAATTACTACCTTTTTCGCTATTATATACACATAGTTTCAATTAAAGTGCACTGATATATGCCACATACTTTGTTTGTATATGTTTAGATTCTATGATTTTTGTTATAAAACATCATATATACTTTGTCAGAAAATCGTATTGTAAAATCAAAATAAATGACGTATAATTTCAGTTAATAGTCCGTGATATGTCAAGTCCGTTGCAACTTGCTCCATTAAATCCAAAGAAAAGACAAAAGTCGTTAAATTGTATGCAGCGCTTACTAACATGCCCGCTAACATGTTTAACCCCGCCACATTATTTATGTATGTGCCTGTCCCAAGTCAGGAGCCTGTAATTCAGTGGTTGTCGTTTGTTTATGTGTTACATATTTGATTTTTGTTCATTTTTTTACATAAATAAGGCCGTTAGTTTTCTCATTTGAATTGTTTTACATTATCTTATCGGGACCTTTTATAGCTGACTATGCGGTATGGGCTTTGCTCATTGTTGAAGGCCGTACGGTGACCTATAGTTGTTAATGTCTGTGTCATTTTGGTCTGTTGTGGATAGTTGTCTCATTGGCATTCATACCACATCTTCTTTTTTATATTAGTATGCCCCAAAAAAAACTCGACTGAAATTGGAGTCAATTTACCAGTAAAGGAATTTTCGTAACTGCATTGAACATTTTGAATGAAGGATTGATTGGTGAACATCAAGATGTTTCATGCGATAGCTGTTTAATAATTTGAAGAACTCCATGCAGGCAGTTTATCATCGTCCATGCTACAAAAGCTACACAAGTAAACATATGTGTCCCCCCTTTTAGAGCGAGGAAGCTTCTAATCTGATATTTAATGACGACATACAATTATCGGACTGATGTCCCTCAGTTTCTGGTATTTGCGTTCTAGAATGCAGTCGTTCAACTGGAGCGCTTGTATATTTTGTTGCAACAAAACATTTTAGAAAGATAAAAAACTACTCAATTTGAATCAGATGAGCATGTTTTATCCGTGTCAGATAAAGTTAAAGTTGAAATAGTTTCCCGTCCATCTTTTGACTTCAAGCACTCTGTCATTTTGGTTGCATTACAAATTAATTGCTAAAAAAAACAACAACAACAAGCCAAACCATTTTATTTTGGCTATTGACAACGATTAAATTGTCATTCCTCACGACACCGTTACTTGATAAATATAGATCTTTTCTTCCGGCTGATTCTGATTTAAAATATTCTACTTGTAAAATGCAGTCTAAACTCATTGATTGCTATAGAAATTCAGTTGTTAAACAACTTCAACAAGTTCAAGACAAATATAACATAATATTTAGTAGCAAAATAACTATTTCAGATGCCATATCAGCTGCTAGTCAATTGAAAACTGACCTCAAAATCTCAAATTTCAACTGTAATAGACATAAATAACGGACAGATATTTCATTCCGCTGAAAGTATACTTAGAAAAGACATCGAAACTCTACAGAAGAATACCTAACTTCGGATGAATTGTCTCTTCCTTTTTCAAAACAGCCAATGCCTTCGTATTTATTGCAATTCATGTTATGGTTACTCGATGAAACTGCATACAGCCAAGACTATTCACAGGAAATGACACCAGAGAAATTGTGTAAATGCTAAGCAATTGTTGAGTCAATCGTTTGTGTGGCCATTTTATTTTCACTCCTTTTCATTTAGATTGGCTTTACAAATGTACCATGAGTTTGGTTCAAAACACCTGAAACATTGAATACCAATGGATTTTATTCTTCTTAAAGTAAAGTGCGACGCTATCTTATGTGTTGCCAACCATGAAATTGAGCGAATTCAAGATAGTGTGTACGTCTCGTATAATGTTTCCCCACCATCTTTGCAGACAAGCATATGGATGTCATCACACCTTCCTAAACCCCCTTTTAGATCTCTGTTAAATCTTGAATGAATTGATAGGGATGGTTTGAAGCTGGTATTTTTTTAGGAACAAATGTCTTCGGACTTCCTACAATACCTTGTCTGTACTTGTAAAGAAAAACTCAAAATAACGTGTTTGCTTTGAGCAGAACTTTTCATGTGCAGACCTGTGGCCATGAGTGAAATGTGTAGAAATATTAAAACATGTCTTGTGACGGTTGATGAAAATGAAGATGATGGAGATAACGGTTGATTTGGTATAAAGCTTGTTGCACTGGTACACACGGTCCCAGCCCCCAGGTTAGGGGAGTGTTGGCGCGCCCTTAAAAAAGTTAAACCCCGCCACATTCTGTATGTGTCTGTTTCAAGTCACGAGACGGTAATGCAGTGTTTGTCTTTTGTTTCTATATACTATATTTGTTTCTTTTTTTATTTATTTTGTACATTAATCAGACCGTTAGATTTTTCGTTTGTTTTACATAATTCATTTCGGTAATTGAAGACTATGCAGTATGAATTTTACTCATTGTTGAAGCCCGTGCGGGGCCTATAATTGGTAATTTATGTCTCATTTGGTCTCATTTGGAGATTTGTCTCATTTGCAATCATATCACATCTTCTTATCTTATATGGAATACTTTTGAAGTTTGTGGTACGTTGCAAAGAAAAAAAGGGGGAATAAAGGTACAAATCCTATAATTTAATAGATATTAACCTTAGTAAAATACACAACAACAGGTAATACTATGGAAGCAGTAATAATTGTGAAAAAAACCCAAAAGCAACGAGTAGTCTATAAAAAACATGAAGTATCCGCAAATTCAATTTGAGGTCATACATGTATTTGACTGTAGTGTTCTATTGCTTTGGTTTGATACCTCAACCAATATGATAGTTTAAAAAATAAATTTAAAGTATTGTCCTGCATGACACTTGATTTTTACGTGAAATTGAAATTTTTCATTAGGTTAAGGTGCTCTAAACATTTTATAGGTTGAAAACTTGATTTTTGAAGTTTTGTTTATAAAACGTCGTTTTAGGAATATTTTTGATAAAAATCTCAATGATTAAGGTTTATGTATAATAACAAACATTACTAAAGCCAAAATAGTATCATTTGTATTTAAGTAGAGTTTAGAAATAGAAAAATATGTCAAAATTGAAACCCTCCCAAATTTTCACAGATTTTTACATATGACCTTTGACCTCAATTTTTAAAAAATGTGACCATATCAAGTCCTGACGACAGGCATATTATCATAGTACACGATTTCCTCTTCCCAATGATATATTATATAGGTGTGTGTTCGGTGGGGAGATTAAATTAAAAAAAAATCTGCCTTCAGTCACCGCACTATAAGTACCGAATCATTTGAAGAGCAATATGACAAAAAACACCAAAAATAAACGGATATTTTTAGAAAAGTTTGTAAAATCATGTCAGTACCGAAGTACTGACTACTGAGCTGAAGATACCCTCGGGACTGATAGTCAACCAGCAGAGGTATTGATCCAGTGATGTAAAAAATGAAAACAACACGTTTAATAATTTCATGCGTCCGAAGCGCTTTTCTGGATTAACCTACATCAGGAACGCCCAAAGCCAAACATTTGAAATCCGAAGATGTATAAGTACCGAACCCGTTGAAGAGCTATATGACAAAAAATACCTAAAATAAATAGCCAAATTCATCTTAAGTCAACTTTGCCTGAGGGAGTTGAAACCTGAATTTCTTAATAATTTCAATATTTATAAACGGATAATTTTAGAAAAGTTTGCTAAATTATGTCAGTACCAAAGTACTGATATGTCAGTACCGAAGTACTGACTACTTAGCTGAAGATACCCTCGGGGACTGATAGTCCACCAGCAGAGGTATCGACCCAGTAAAGTAAAAAAATGGAAAACGACACGTTTGATATACTGACTGATTTTAAAAACGCAACACTCATTCTGTAATTTTTTTTACCAAATCATGTTTGAGCATCAAACAACTTCTATGCATGCTCACTATACTTCTTTCTCTTTCGAAAAATTCCACATCTGACTTACCTGCGGTAATTGAACATACCGGGTTATTGAGATCGCACTAATTTCAAAAAGCAAAATTTCGAACCAATAAAAGGTTTTTTCATTTTTTTTTCTTTGTGAAACAGTTCTATCAATTCTTGGCCACACTTAAATCAGTTAACAAAAATGTCGTATCTTTATATTGCCAGGACCGGGGAATAAAACACTGAATGAACCCATTAGGGATACTAAAAAAACTGCAAACAGGCAAACTTAAACGTGCTGCAATCAAACAATTTGACGTCAGAAACTCATCTTACTGTCCTTCCGACAATGAAACCGGTAGACGGGATTTGTTGAAGACCATCAATATAAAAATGAAGATGTGGTATGATTGCCAAAGAGCCAACTGTCCACAAGAGACCAAAATGACAATGACATTAACAACTATTGGTCACCGTACAGCCTTCAACAACGAGCAAAGCCCATACCGCATAGTCAGCTATCAAAGGTCCCGATATGACAATGTAAAACAATTCAAACGAGAAAACTAACGACCTTATTTATATATAAAAAAATTATCGAAAAACAAATATGTAACACATAAACAAACAACAACCACCGAATTACTGGCTCCTGACTTGGGACAGGCACATACATAAATAATGTGGCGGGGTTAAACATGTTAGCGGGATCCCAACCCTCCCCTTACCTGGGACAGTGGTATACAAGTACAACATAAGAACGAACTGTACAAATCAGTTGAAAAAGGCTTAACTCATCAGATGGACAAAAATACAAGTGGACGTGGCCGGGTACTTGTAGTACATCCCGACAATAAAAAGACATAAGGAACAGATCTGAGAGTACTCGCAGTTATCTGACAGCTAGTTCAAAGCCACTAACAACTAATAAAAAAAAACATGCATCTCAGACTAAAGTATACACATCCAACATCCAATAGATTTAGTGTAAAGACGTCATAAACAGTCAGAGAAAAACATGACCTTGTGCAATGCCAAGTTACAGGTATCGACAGATTGTAGATCCATGAATGTGAACATGTACAAAACATACTAGTAATATTTAGAGTGCTTTTAATTAACTGATAACAAAATCAATCTTTATACCCATAAAACATTACACAATGATCTTATTACAGTGTTGAATTGGTAACCTTTTAGAATAAGTTTCTTTAACGCTTTCTTAAATAAAATATTTCGTATTTCGTATTTAAAGGAGCGATAAGTTTACAAGGATCATTTCTAAATTTCCGGGCACGTTTATTAACATTTCAGTAAAAATGAGGATGTGCTTTCCCGTTAGAAATAAGTTTTCTACAGGTACAACTAAACTTCAAAACCAAATCTTTATATATCTATGGAAAATAAAGGCAACAGTAGTATACCGCTGTTCAAAACTCATGAATCGATGGACAAAAAACAAAATCGGGGTAACAAAATAAGCTGAGGGAAACGCATTAAATATAGGAGGAGAACAACGACACAACATTAAACACACACAGAAACGGACTAAGCATTAGACAAAATCCTATGAGAATAACAAATATAACATCAAAACCAAATACATGAATTTGGGATAGATAAGTACCGTGACACGTCTTATAGTTATGTGAATTAGAAAACAAACGACACAACGGAAACACAACGTTAAAATGTAACACAAACAGAAACGAACTATAATATAACAATGGCCATATTCCTGCATATTATGCAAAGAAAATCATGAATAATAGATAACAAAAGGCATCAGGTTTAAAATTCAACACGCCAAAAACGCGCCTCGTCCACAAAAGACTTACCAGTGACGCCCAGATATAAAAGTTCGAAAGTCAAAAAAAGTACAATGTTGTACAGCACTGAGGATCAAAAGTTGAAAAAGGTTGTGCCAAATATTTGATATTTTATGTGTGAATAATTTAGTAAAGGTTTTCAGTATTTTATGGTAACCATATCCCTGTTTTAATAATTTACCAGTAATACATAGATTGCGTTCGTTAAAATCAAAAACGTCACAACAGACACGGGCATAGCGAACAAGCTGTGAAATATAAACACCGTGAGATAGTGCCAATGGAACATCAACATCTAAAAATTGAAAATATCTAAATCCAGGAAAGGACAGTTATTACCGTATACATTTGATTTATTCAAAGTAAGTTCCTTGGGGAAATTTCGGCAGTATATTGAGAAAATTCTGTATTATGTAACGAAAAATATCATCAAGATAACGGTAAGTGTTGTTGAATTTATCAATTAAATGCAATGTCCACGGGTCTTGACCATATAAACACGTACTGAAAATGCAATGTCAATAAAATTTGATAACGCAATGCCATTTACTAGACAAATCTACGGCCGCAACGTCAACTGGTAATCAAATTGCTGAATGCCATTTTGCACAGATTTATGCTTTAATGTTTTTCATTAACTGAACTGCCAGCGAATTAACTGCAGAAAAATATGTAAAGCCCTAAAGTTTCAACCGCATAATTGAAAAAAAACATTGTAATGGGTGGAACAACGACAAAATCAGAAGGTGCAAAGTAGAACCCAAAACGTGCCGAACAGAATTGGTTGACCTTTCTGGCACAAATTTTGGCATTTGTTACAGGCAGTCATTGCTTTTGACGGTGACACGTTCATTGGAAAGGGGAACATGAGTGTTTTAGTGTAAACTAGTACCACAATATTTAAACATTGAAAATTACGTCATCGAATCAACTTTCGAACTGACATTTGAAGTAATGAAAGAACTTTCTGTTCATAAGTTTGTTTAACAAAAATAGCTTATTTGAAAATGGTAATTAAAAAGTATAACCTAGTGTTGCGTTTCGAAAGTCGTTCAGTATAATTTCATGCGTCCGAAGCGCTTTTCTGAATTTACCTTCATCAGGAACGCTCAAAGGCAAACATTTGAAATCCGAAGATGTACTTGTCATTTGGGATTTTCATTGTTAGCTGATGTGCACAGTAAAATGTCGTTACACAAAAAAAGTCATTTGTAAAAAATAATTTAGTTTAACCAGTTCCGACAGCATACCACAAACAAATACTTAGTTTTCATCATTAACAGCTACCTAAAAGACGAATACTAATTATGCCTCCATGTTTACTGAATGAGTAATTTTCTTTTGAATGTAAGTTTATCTTCAACTACATGAAATATTTAGTTTTGGATCTTTTAACGATACAGATTAAACATATTTCTGTAACTTACTACATGTCTAGTGTGCAGACATAAACTTTGCAGGAGAAAACTTCTAAACATGAAAGAGATTAAAGATTAAAGATAAATGTCGAAACGATAGAAGTGTCTGGTTTATCACAGACCAAAGAATCGAAGTCAGTTTTGTAATATAAAAATAAAGGTTGTCAATAGTTAAGGCAACAGAGGTTAAACATGTTGAACGATATAAAAAAGAAGATGTAATATGCTTGCCAATGGAACATAGCTTTACAAAACACCAAACAACACAGAAATTTACAACTATATGTCACCACCATCAACAATTAGCAAAGCCCATACAGCAAAAGTCAGTCATAAAAGGCCGTGTAATGACAGATGTAAAACAAATCAAACGAAAAAAATTGCAGCCTAACTTATTTACAAAATAATGAAGGTGTTTATCTCGGAAGGACATAAAAACGGTGGAAATTGCATGATCCCTAAAGCGATTGAGGTTTGAATCCTCTGTTAACCCCTTCTGCTATGCAGTAACAACCCGGCATGCAAAACCACACTCAGTCAAAATGTAAATATTAAGAAGAGGGCGCAATGGGTAAACTGTCAGATAAAACGAATCGGTAATGATGGTGTTATCAATTGATTTACATAAATGATAATAAAGGTAGACGGTACTTAGAAAATATGTATGATTCAATTTGTGTAATGCTTGCTTTAGTTAGTTAGTATTGAAATTGAATTGTTATACCTTTCAATACTGCAACGCCCATTCCATTTTATCTTTTGAATATGCTAAAAGACGATGTTTTGATAAAGACGCATTAAAGTTCCATGATGTATTGCAGCCACTAAAGCCAATTCATTCGAATCTTTTTGCCTGATTTATCATTATATTTTTTGTAGTTCAATGCAAATATTAATCAAGTGCAGACCTGTTTGTACAAAACAAATACACGGAGAACTAAACATTTGACTTTATCTATTTTCACTCAAATGAAAGAAAAGCACTTCGAATGTATTGAACTTTTAACTTCCCTATCATTGTTCTTGGTAATGACAACATTTTTCTCCTGAACAAAAGTCAGTTTTAGAAAGTGAAATATAATCGTTTGTATTCCGCGGGCTGCTTTTTTAAAATTTGGAAACTAGAACCAAAACGTGAGCTCAGGATGTTTACAACATTTAGAAACTACTTCCATTTTAGATGGGAAGTAGTTTCACTTCCGTATAGTTGTTTTGATATTGAAATCAACATTTGTTTGCATGAAAAATATCGTGTTTTTAATGATTTTTTTAACAATACTATCGGTTAAATTGAATCGACTCATAAATGATGCTGATCTATGGTATCACATTAAATGTTATATATAATAATGCAGTTGTCTTTGATAAACAACCTATATTAGTAACACATATTTAAAAGATATAAAATTTTCGAAAATCTCATTCTAAAGTCAACTTCAGTCTGTCGAACTTCATAATAGTAATTCTGAAACCTACACTTGAATGATTATGAACATTTGGGGTTTTCCGTATTGTGCAGTTTTGTATTTTCTTACAATAAGTATAGTCAACGTAGTGAACGCAAATGATAAAGATATAATTATAGGAACGTTTAAAACTAAAGGAAACACTAGGGTTCGACTGACAGGAAACACCACCGATGTTTACTCAAAGTCGTTGATTGCATGTGCAGGTATGTGCCTAACAGATCCACAATGTTGTTAAGCAAGTTATTCCAAAGGAACGTCAACATGTCGTCTTGATACTTCTGGGCGATGTTGCATTGAAGCCAAATCTCTAGAAGGATGGCGGTTGATCCAACGAAACTCTTTCGGTAAGTTAACACAATAAGCATTTAGCGATGATATGCTGGTTTGGGACTCTTTTTCATCAATGTTTTTTTCATTAGCGATAAGATTGTAATCAGCTTGATCAATGATTTCGCTACACTCATATGCGGTAAAGCTTAGCGAAAGGTATTGCGACGTAATCAGTCAAACAAACTTTATTAGATTAACTCTTTAAGGAACGATCGTTTTTATTGGTCAATTCAAACCTTCGACCTCAAACCTGCCAAAATAGAACACACGTACTATAACGTTGAATGGACTGATCAATATTCACGTAGCTGGTCAAGGTCGTTTAAAGCTTCCATCGTCGTATTTGCGTACATGATTGTGTTCTTGATTAAGCAATCACAATTCTAGCTTTTATAAATGTGCATGTGAAATTCATTAGTTTTATAATTTTCTGCAATTGATAGTAAAATTTTAAACTTTAAAATCTTAACAGTTTTCACATCGAAATATTTAATTCAAATTTGTCCTCTGGATCAAGGGACGACATCAAAAGTTCAATGAAAAACTAAAAAAAAATCAATCCACATATTTTTTTCATTGACTCCCCCCTCCCCCCCCACAAGTTGCTCATCCTGCCTTTTCTTTCACTCAATGGACTCGATGAATTAGCGTTGTACTTGAAAAATGAAACCGTACTTTTCTACAAACACTTTTTATATTCTTTGACAAGTTTTAGGTATTCCACACAGGATAGTGATTTTTTTTTCTGATTCCGTTTACTTGAGAAAAAAAATTCCGAAATTGTAAGTAAATTCATAATATGTAACCAACCATGCTGTGTTAAAAAAAAACCGCAGATGGCCAACCATGGCACAGGGTCCCGGGAATTAAATGTAATTTATAAACTCCAACGATATACTTCATGAGGTTTTGCTATTCTCGGTTGAAAAACGAACATAAATTGTATATAATAATTGTAAATATGTACATGTAAATAGAAACAATCAGTTTTAAAAAAAAAGTGTTTATTCATAAAATGTTTTGATAAAAAGGTGAGTTTCTTCTTGTACATGTATTTAGTCATCCTTAGTTCCTTGATATTTTGTTTATAAGTTTATCATACATGTTTCATCTTGTATTTCATTTTAAATACGAATACATACTACATGTACTTTAGCGAATAGTTCAACAATGTTATGCAGCTCTATTCAAAATAAAATTATAAAATAAATGGTCATTCAATTAAAAATCGAAAACAGTACATTTATATTTAAAAAAAGAAAATGTGGTATGATTGCCCTTCTGACCCCTTCTGTTCGGTGGGCGTCCGTTTTTTACGGATGTGTTCTTAAAAAGTGGACAAACTGCGGGATAATACCTTGTATACTATAAAGACATATATAAAAGAAGATGTGGTATGATTGCCAATGAGACAATTCTCCACAAGAGAACAAAATAACACAGAAATTAACAACTATAATAGATCACCGTACGGCTTTCAATAATGAGCAAAACCCATACCGCAAAGTCAGCCATAAAAGGCCCCGAAATGACAATGTAAAATAATTTAAACGAGAATTGTTCTTTGTAATCTACGACATTTCTCACAAGTATTAATTTATTATTTTGTTCAACACATGCAAAAGAACTGAATAATCTTCGCCGATGTAACTTTTCAATTTATTACAACAACATGCCTTCACTGAATTCATGCAGGTGCACAAATGATACGATTAAAGTTATTTTGTTTCTATTTTGGGGGACAATTTCCTCCGTTTATGGTACGCTCAGCTCCTGTGGGTATGTTTTATAGCATGAAAATAATAAAAGAGGAATGTCAGTGCAACCCATCATTGATTATTGTAATGGATCAGTATTATGAGATACTTATTATAAGTGACTACGACATTGTTAGGATTATAACCTATCGTCAGTATGAAAGAAATTAAAAGTGGTTCATATATTCATCCGTATAAAAGCGGCACATGCATTTTATTTTATCCTTATATTTCTCATTATGCGGTACACGATAATTGAGTTGCTGCATGCATAAAGAACTTAGAATATTACTTAATACAAAGTATCAGTATAATATTTCGACCCCACTATTTGAAGTTAACAAAAGATTTATTTAATTCTTTTGACCAAAGGTTTGTAAATTAAACAAATCCTTGTTTTTACGTTTGTAGTAACATAGTACATTCCATTGTAGTGGGTCTCATTGGGGTCTAACCGTGACGCGGGATTGCCGATTTTTTGTAAGCGTGACACGTGAAAGTCAAATTATTGTGTCGTGAAAACGGGAAATGAGGTCTTGCGGGACCCGGGAAATGACAAAAAAATGAGAATTGCTTACGTATATAGTGTAAGCGGGATACGGGAATCTGACAAAACAGTAAGCGGGATCCGGGATCGGAACCCCCCAATGAGACCCCCATTGTAGGTTACCTGTGTCAATTCGCGTGCACACTGACTACATTGTTTTTGTATTTGAATCTTTCGGCCAATGAAATGAGACGTTACAAGTTGTTTGTTTATGATACGCCAGAATGTTATCAATGAACTATCAAATGCTAAACTTCTCTGCATTTCACTGTATTTTATCCAAAGAAACTAATGTAAATTGATGACCTAAAAAAAATAACCGTTTCTTTTATTCCCATTTATTTTGACGAATGAGGAAATAAAAAGTACTACGACCATCTGTGGTCATTTAAGTACCGAATCCGACCTAGCTATTCTCGAATATGTCTGTTTCGCTGAGTGTGAATTTTTATTGCTATAAGACGTATCTCTGAATTTGAACTTTCATGTACTTATGTCTATACTTATGATGTTTTATTTATAATTCTGATCGGATATTGTTTTATGTCTTGTCTTTTTTAGTTGTAATTCTATTTTTATTTTCTATTCGTATGTAAAAATAAAGAAATTACTCACCCAGGTAATGTATATGATTTTAGTTCAAAGCAACTCTATGAACAGGATTTAATTGTTTTACAGATTGATGAAGAAGAAATACCTACTTAGTTAGATAAAAAATATTTTCTAATACAATAATTATTAACATTTTTGTATTTATTATAAAATACAAACCTCATCTCGATTTATATCCAGTTTTTTAAATCATAGTGAAGTTGACTTGTTCGTGTGACGCAGAGTTCGTAAATTTCTTTAACTCTGTTTGTGTACTGTCCTATATTATTTAAATTATTCGTTGTTATTGTTAACATGTCGAAATGTACTATTGTATTATTTCTGTATGCAGTTCTCTGTTCTGAGTGTTATTGTACTTATTTGTACTGAATTCCTCTCATGTAATTCAGCGGTACATTTAATATTGCCATCAAGCGCGAGGTTTGGCTAGCCACAAAACCAGGTTAAACCTACCTATTTTTTCTTAAAATTTCAAGTACCAAGTTAGAAATATGGCGCTTGTAATCCAACAATTCGTTTCTGAGTATGTTGTATTGTCGTTTTTGTTTTGTTGAACCCCAGTGTTTCTGTATTTTTGTTGTTTCCCCTCATAGTTGATGTGTTCCCTTTTTAGTTTGTTACCCGGATTTGAATTTCGAACAACGATACTCTACTTTTGCCTTTCTTTCTTCAGTTATTATCTATACCAACATATTTTTAAATCCAAATCTTATTTCAACACATAAAGAGTGTTCAACAAAAATGGATAAAATTTAAATCAAATGCATTGTCGCTTTCCATGTACAATATATTATTCTTGATTTTAAATATTTTTTCAAAATTATGGGTACCACAAATTTTAAGAACACAATATCATTATTCGTAACTGATTTTTATAGAATAGGTATGGAACATATTTTCAGGGTTTAAGACGACCATTACAGGGTTATTTGATGCCTGTTTGTTAAACGGAAACCGCCAACCATAAACATTTGAACTGGTCACTTTTGAACCAATCCTTTTTTTTAAATTAATAATTATAGATCCTCGTCACATAATGTCCCAGTATAATCTATTCCTACAACATATAACAACATCGATAGAAAATGTGACTCGACACTTTCGTGCGATGTCAATGTATGTGCAACATTGATTAGTGTTTGAGAAAATTTGAACTTGTATATGTTTTTGGCAAGGAATTGTAGAAAACAATATCCTGAAGCTTTTGAAAATAAATGACCATCACATAATCAAGTAATAAACCTTGCGATATCAATGAGGGTTGAAACCACCAATATGCTGGTATAAACATTTTCTAAAAATGTATAGAGTTTTCTTAAAAGACACATGAACAAATGATGAAGCTTGCAATTACCGTTAACAAAAATATACGCAAAACAAGGTCTTCAGTCGTCCTCAACCTAAATCGCCAAACAATTCATTGAAATTGTATGCAGCACATTTTGACTTATTTGACACAGATTAAATCAGATAGAATCAGTTCAATATCGTCATAAGCGCAGACGACCATGTCTGAGTTTTCCTGCAAAAGATTGGTATATCAACTTGCTCCATTCATGTTGTAAATAAGATTAGGTTGTACTCTTGTTATACCTTAATATAAATTGTTTGACATTAAAGGAAAGCAATCATTTTGATTGATGTTTTGTGTGTAAAAAAGTAATTTCAAGTTTATTAGAATTAATATTATGCATAGGATATACTGTTCGTGCAACAAACTCATTTTATAACAAATACACTCATCATACATACAACGATTATGTTGTATTTGCGCCAGTCGCGCGTTTTGTCTACAAAATACTCTTCAGTGACGTCAAATAAAAAAAAATGCATTAAATAATGAATTACGGCAAATATTTGGAAATGAGTGTATTTATTGAAAACAAAATTAAACAAAAAATGAATTGTTTTATGTCGCCTGTATTCTGCTGTATATGTACGTTTAAGTCTTGACCAATTTCCAAGTCAAACGTGCCATAATAATTGTTGTTGACTGCATATAAAACTTTACTTTTTCGTAGTTTTGCAGATCTCTTAAAGTTTATTTGGGGTATACTTAATTCAATTATAATGTGTACTTTTTGTGTAGCATATTATAATTATATAATATAATTACAATCATTTCCTCTAAAGAAATGAATAAAAATAAAATAGAACTATTAAATGTAATTGAAATTAAGATATGCAAAGTTCATTAAAATTGCATATACACAGGCAAACTTCACTCACATGAATTTCACGTGAATTCAAATTATGTGAATCTCACGTGAAATTCACATGCATTTCACCTCAAACGAGCTTATACGTGAAGCTCACGTGAAATCGGATTTTGTGAGTTTCATGTGAATCTCGTGTGAAATTCATGTGAATTTAACATTAAAATCACGTTAATTTTTTTCATGGCAAATTCACATGAATTTTTAAAATATAGTATTTCAAATAACATCTAAATTTTCAAATTTAATTAAAATCATGAAAAATATTTGTTGTTGTAAATTTCACATGAGATTCATGTGTAAAATTTCACATGAGATTCATGTGAAATTCACATGATAATTTTCACGTGAGTTTCATATATAAGCTCGATTGAGGTGAATCTCATGTGAAATTCATGTGAGCATAATTTGCCTGTGTAACACACCTTCAAATTGTTTTATATTCAAACTTTAGAAAATCAAAGCATTCTAACAAGAATAATAAAAAGTATACTTGAAATTTACACAAATAGTTAAGGAGAAGAGAAAACGTGTGTTTTATTCCGTACACTTGCATGTTAAGATGTAAACTCTTTTGTAAACTCCCGTTTACTACTGATTAAACGGACAAATTAACTGGTAGTAGTCCGGTTTTTTTTAATTTATGTATCATTGTTATTTTGTAAAGTTTGTTTTGTTACTTATTCTGACATCGGACTCAGACTTATTTTAAACTGAGTCTAACTGTGCGTATTGCGATGTTAGTTTTTCCACATTGTCCAGAGGTATAGCTGATGGGCAAATCTCACTAAACATGTTTAAACCAGCTGCAGTGTTGCGCCTCTCCCAAGTAAGGAGCCTCTGGCATTTGTTATTAATATAGGAAGATGTGGTATGAGTGTCTAGTATGATTTCTAACTTTAGTTAGTTTACGTTTGGAGTTAAGTATTACGTTCATTCTCACTGACCTAGTACACAATTTTATTAAGAGGCTAGTTGGTCTGCAACCAAGTGTATACCACTTAATCTCTGACTGCAGAAACGTTTTGTAAGCTTTTCATTGCTTCACTGAAACTCTTACTGCAGAGCTGTTTTGTATCCTTTTCTTTGCTCCTTTTCTTTGCTCTAACCACAGAAATGTTTAGTAACCTTTTATAATCTAAAAAAAAAAACAGTTACAGAAAGGATGTATTCAATCAGATATGTACAGTGGGATATATCGAAAAAAAAATGAAGGATAACAACATATTTTTCTCTCAGAACAAAACTTTTAAATCAACAAACCTTATTAGAGACGCAGGATTTGAGACCAGTATACCATATTTGAACGAAAATGACAAACGATTACGCCATCGCGTTACCCAAACCCTTTTACTAGACTACTATGTGTTGCATATGTAGAATAACTAATGAAATGCACGAGTACAAATCATATGCACAGATATCAAGAAGTAGTTGGTTTTCAAATCTTTATTCAGATTGATGTATAACATATGTTTGTGGAAAGTTAACTCCATAAAATCCCTCTTAAAATCTATTCTAAGTATGGAGAAATACATTATATATGTATCGTATAAATACCATGTATATAAAAAAGAAGATGTGGAATAATTGCCAATGAGAAAATTATCAAAAAGAGACCAAAATTACACAGACATTAACAGCTGTAGGTCACCGTACGGCCTTCAACAATGAGCAAAGCACATACCGCATAGTTAGCTTTGAAAGGCCCCGATAAGACAATGTAAAACAGTTCAAACGAGAAAACTAACGGCCTTTATATATAAAATGAACAAAAATCAAATATGTAACACATAAACAAACGACAACCACTGAATTACAGGAGCAAGTTGAAGAGCAAACATGTTTTGAAAAAATAATGCAATTGAATGTTTTATTGTAAACCAGATAATATCTAACAATTGATTCTAAATTGATATTATTTTTACATGTACTTTTAGATCCACTGACGTATAAAAGAGGGACGAAAGATACCAAAGGGACAGTCAAACTCATAAATAAAGGATGCATTCACTTTGGTGATTCCACATATTCTATTTTTGAGGAGCAGATAGGATGGTACGAAGCAAAGGTGATTTAGTAAATAATTTCTCAGTTTTAATATTGGAATATTTTTGACAAAACATTATAGACTGAATATATGTTTAAAATCCTAATAAATTTATTTTCCGTTTTAGCAATAAGATATCAAAATTAAAGATTTGTCACTTTCAACTTTATGAATATCAGTCTTTTTTGCGGGAGGTTTTAGCTAGGTGTAACACTAGGTTTCACCAACAATTGTCTATCTAAAACATCTGTACCACGTCTTTAAATATTCACCTAGAGTATAATAGTTCTACTAAACTATTTGAAGTTGACTTTTGTTTACATACAAATGTAAGAAAATATTACAAGGATATAATAACAAAAATGTAGATCAATCCATTATTTTTTTATAGATAGGACAATTGTGAACCTGAATAAGAAATGCTTGAAATTCGTAAAACCTCATTTCGTAAGTGAAAAAACATACAAAAAATTGTTTCGTACAATTATAATTTCCATGCAATAAATTAACAAAGTACCAACCACAAAATTAGTGAAAAAGGATATTGAAGAAAAAAAGTGTTTATCAAGAAGCGGGATATGATAACATGAATCGTAAATAATGTGATTTAATTTTTCAATGCAAATGTTTGTGACTATGATTTTACATGTTTTAGGAAAATTGTAAACACTTGGGAGGTAAACTGGCTGAACTGGAAACATCGGAGGAGAATGAATATATCAAAACTGAAGTCAGGACCAGAAATACAGGAGGTAAATAACTGACAGATAAATATTCTTCGACGTTCTTCAAGTTTGAACTCCATTTGGCATTTCACTTTTAATTTGATTGCCACTGATGATGATATGTCTGGCGTAGATTTTTAATGTCCCAATATCTTTGAAAGCTTTTGTTAAACATGTTATTAGGAATTGGAAAAGAAGCCTAAAGGGCTTATGACAATGAAACTTCAGTCCAATTAAATTAAGAAAATGTATAAGAAAATATTATAGAGGTTAACATATTTACGATCGCTTACGACTGTTAGTAAAATTATTGATATAGTAGAGGCTTTAATTAGTTTTCAAAGGTACCAGGACTATAATTTAGTACGCCAGACGCATGTTTCGTCTACACAAAACTCACCAGTGACGCTCATATCAAAATATTTATTACGCCAAACAAGTAAAAGTTGAGGAGCATTGAGGATCCAAAATTCCAAAAAGTTGTGCTAAATATGGCTTAGGTGATCTATGCCTAGGATAAGAAAATCATCAGTTTTTTCAAAAAATTCAAAGTTTTGTAAACAGGAAATTTGTAAAAATGACCACATTATTGATATTCATGTCAACACCGAAGTGTTGACTACTGGGCTGGTCATACCCTCGGGGACAAAACGTTTAAACGTCAAATTTCATTTTATTAACAAATCAAGATAATGAGTCATTTAGGATAAAAAAAAACATACAAAGGTCGTATATAAATTAACGAACTTAGTATACAAATCGTCGTTAAATATGAATGTGATATCAATTATTTAGATGTTTTGCTACCTTTACGACCGAGCGTACCGACCAAATCTTTGCATGTTTAAAACAAAATTGTTTCTAATTGTTTGTTGTAACGAAATCATGCGGGCAAGCAAAATATAGAAGCGTTTGACAGGGCCACAGAAACATGACCGTTAAAATCTCAAATTAACGCGTTTACTCCTCTAAGTTAACTGTCGAAGACATCCATTTGAGTTCTACATAGGTTATTTTGTTTTCAATTTATTTTGAATGCCTTTTAATATACGGGCATATGAAAAAAGGGGTAAACAACCATATAATAAAAGTTATCAAAGGTATCAGAATTATAAGCATGATAAGTGATAAAACATTCGACGTACCTAACATATTTAATTAAAATAATATAGTATATAAAATATTACGTTAATGTTGTATGATTGAAATCAAGACAACTCTCAAGAAGAGATTTAATAATTCAGAAATTACCAACAACAGGTAACCGTAAAGCCTTCGACAATGAGAAAGGCCATGAAACAAAAAAGGATGATAATAACAATAATCGAAATAATTGCAACGAAATAAATACAAACAACAGACAGTTTTCTGATGAGCGATCACTTGTCCAGTGTATTTGAATTACCACGTTATCCATGTTACAAGTGCTAAACAATAATGATTTTGTAGAACTGATCTTGCCTTACATTTTGAGGTTATAACCAATTATGATATATTTTCGCATACACATATACTTATTTTTTGATCGTGATGGATCGGTTTATGTTATAGTAGATAATACTGTTCTAATACTGATACTAATTGTACACTGAACAGATAGCATTCATGTTTTTCTCTTTTTTCTAAAGGAATAAATTTGTCAATTTAAAAAGAGAATACAAGTCTAATAAAATGCTCTTCACCTTCTAGCATTAAAAGATAAATTACTCTATTTAACGAATAATGAATATTTTAATCAATTTGATGATATGTTACATAGGGAGTCTTTGGTCTGACAAAATGTCACTTTCGCCCCAAAAAAACCCACTGCATTTGTTTTTTTCATAGTGTATGCATATTTTACTTCATGTATTTCAATGCTCGTATATGCGTCCAAACACTGTAACATTGGTCTGCGCCTTTCATTGAATAAAACAATTTATATCGTTTCCCTTTAAAGTTGACAACGTCTTATGAATACCTACTAACGTTCGACAGTGTTTACGGTGATTACTACTTCAAAAGTGTTTTTTGTAGTAGAATATTATCATGACTATCATGATGTGTTTCTGAAGGTAGATAACGGGTAATTTGCACCACATGAAACTTTCCGATTGTTCGTGCTGTTTCAGAAAAAAAATTGAATTATGGTTTTCATCGGAATAAATTGTATTCCTAATATACAAGTATGATTTCAATGTCTATTAAAAGAACTCTGAAACCTACTGAATTCCTTTTTGTACTGTAAAATATATACTGTAAACTATGATGAATATTTATTTCTAGTCCTTGGATACTGGGTAGGAGGTTATAATTTTAACAAAGATGCTGACATGGAATGGGTTAATCCCAACCAGAATATGCCGTTCAGTGACATGAAACCAGGACAACCAAATGGACCTGGAGATCAGCTATGCATGGTGATGTGGGAAGCGTTTGATTTCCGATGTGGTGATCATTTTTTACCACACTGCTACCATATTTGTGTGAATTCATGCATTGTTAGACTCTTGTCAATAATGCAACAAAATATTCACAATAAATTACTGCATATAAGAAATTATTGTTATATATGCTGATTCTCAATTTTATTTTTATTGATTTATAAACAATAAATCTGCGCTAACATATGATACAGTAAATCATACCCACTAATGTAAAGCAGGAATAAATACATTATGTATACTACGTTCATATGTATATTGCTTTTACAAAACTAAGTTTGGAAAAACAACCCATTGTCTGTATCGCATATTCATATGACTTTAAACATGGAATAAAATGTATGTTCATTTTCCAAATTGAGAATTTTTCATTTTTCTTCTTTTTTGAGGTAAAATTATTGAAATATTTTTCTAAAGGGGTGAAATTTAGATATCTCGAACTATTGTGTGGTAAAATTAGCGACAAATTAAAGTTCCAAGCCGAAACCGCCTAAACCCGCACCTGACAACAATCTACAATCACCGTAATGAACAAGAAATATGTGAGCTTCTATTCATTGAGACTACCCCCATATATTTCCCAGAAAATGGGACTGAAGATAATAAGGATAGAGACAGACCTCAATCCGGAATACACAAGCAGACCCTTCATAATCTAGCGAATGTAATGTCAATGGTTGCTTGGAAAACTGTTGTTGCATTCATATTAGTTAATCGAATATCTTCAGGGGAAAATTCAATAATGACGTACTAGTAATAGATTTGTATGCTTCCAATTGGATCCTCTGGGCCAAATATCAAGTGACTGACTGACGGATGAACAGACAGAGGTAAGACAATATGTCCCTGGAGAACCATTGCGTTATGATGGCAAGGTCTCCTACAAATCTACAACAATCTCCTAACTTACGCACTAAGGGATTCAAATTGCATATATGAGTGAGTTTATACGCTACAGTTATAAAGCTGCAGCCCCACAAATAGAAGCTGAAGATCATGCGAACATTTTATTTTGATTCTGTGTTCCTGTGCAAACCAATCTACAATCAAGACACCAGCACTTCTTGTAAAATTATCTGTATAATAATATCAGATAATATCTTAACTAAACCTTGAAAGACATGGTGCTGGTAGTCAACATAAAGAAATTCAGGAACAACACACATAAAGAAATTGTTTTGCACATGGTCAATGTGTCTAGTAAATTTCTAGCGAACCAAAACGTGTTAACTTTATTTACGAGATATACTGCATCATACAAATATGGTTTATGTTCGTTCAGTGTATGTGCCAATATTAGGTAAACCGAATGTGTTTATTTTATTTCACCCCCCCTCCCCCCTCCCCCCCACACACACTTTTTGCCTTTTTTTGTATTTATAAGATTGTTCATTTTAACTACATTTGGGTACAATGAGTTTTATAACATTAAATGATATATCATTTATAATTTAATTAAAAATTGCTTCATACTTTATTTTATATTTCATTTATCTTCCTATGTAAACAAATATGTAACCACAATTATACAATAGATATGAACTAATGATTATAATTGTCTGTTCCTTTTTTCTATAACCTGACTATCACGCTGAGTTTTACAGTGACATTGACTGCTTGTAAATTTTTAATCAATCAAGAGCTTATTCATTTCCTTACTTATTGGTTATGTAAAATAGGGGGAAAACAACTATAAAAAGAAGTTGTAGTTACAAGTTAAAGTCAAAAACTATTAAGTCATATATATTTTCTCAAGATCAAACCTGATCACACTGAGGAGGGGTTTGAAAAAGGGAGAACAATTGCAAATTAAAACGCCTTAACTTAATCAATACTCAATGGAAGTGAGCTTTAAAGATGTTATACAGCTTATACAGCTTATCAGGAGTGATTCAGACATATCCTTATATATGTTTATCGTAAACGAATTAATGAACTTTCCTAATGATTTAAGTAATATTTGATTAAAAACCCTTACTGCTAAAAAAACAACACAACAAATTCGTTAACGTTACAACGGTACATTAATAGAACAACTTTTAATAAAACTATAATGATACCAAGTTCTATATTTAATGTTAGATCACTGACAGAGATTCTTTTCAGATATAATATACGTAAATTTGGAATTTCAAGAGTTTTTTTGATACTGTCATGTACATGATGTATAACTTTGAAAAAAAATAAAAATAGCAAAATTACGAATTCCAACGGATAATCAAAGGTCAAAACCGAACGGTCAAACAGTCGCATATAATACAATTAGAATTACAAAATTGTGTAAGACAACATAATAGGTAAAAATGTGTAAGGGTTCCGCGGAACCCATTGTCTCGCCTACTTTTTCTGTTAATTGCAGGCTCAACAAAAATGAGGAAACAAATAATAAAAATATTCCTCTCGATACTACATGTATCTTTTGATTGTAAGAAGCTTCGGCCCAAGTTTATTAAAATCCAGGATAGTTTATCATGTTTATTAGAATAAAAAATCTAATAAATGTTTTAAAAAATTTAATTGCAGACTGTGTGTAATGTTTACTAAAGCCCATTTTCACAAGTAAAATACGAATAAACAGATAAAAAAAAAAATAAACAAACTTTTCTATAAGATACTAGCTATTCATCATAAACATGCTTCTGTTTGGTAACAATCCAGGATAGTTTAAGAAAGTTATTAAAATTCAAAAAACTTTTACCACAGAGTGAATTTAATGTTTTCTGGTAGAAAAACAATTTATACGGAAACACAGGATTTTTTTTACAAAATTTACTTCTTGATTCTACATTTGTATCTGATGATCATAAACAAGATTCTATCCAAATTTCAAATACTTTAACCGCAGAGTGGAATATTTGAAGACGCCGCCGACGACGATGCCGACGACGGAATGTAGGATCGCTATGTCTCGCATTTTCGACAAAAGTCGTAGGCTCGACAACAATGACAAACACTGTGTTACCAGTTAAATATTTTAAAAAGAACAAACATTATTCTGGTATTGGGTATGTGGTCTGTTTTTAAATGAAAAACATATAAAAAAGACCAAATGAGATCTCCCAACTGTTGGTATCATTTATATTGATAAAACGTATAGTTGAAATAATTCAAATTATCTCGTTTGTTATTTTATTCTATATCAACAACATTTCTACATTAAACAAATACCTATTCATCCTTATTTATCACCATCGTCATAAATCGTATCATTAAATGTTTTATACAAAAACAAATATTGATTATTACACCTATCATGCTTATTGGTAGACATTAATACAGTTAAGGATGTAAGCGTGTTTCAGCAGTCGAGAATCATCATAGGATCTTATTAAAAAAAAAAGACATGGCATCATATTCGACATTTCGATATATATATATATATATATATATGACAAAATAACAAAAAAGAAAATAAACAACCCATCAACATCGATTTTACCCTTCACATTGTTTCTTAATGATAAGATATTGCTAATTTTCTCACTTGTATTTGCTAGAAACACCTATATGGTCATAAGCAAGAATTAATCGATGTATCTTATAAACACCAAGAAATTATTGTCCATGCAGAATAATAGTTTTATATAATTTAGAAGGGGGTCTGTCAGCGATTTGACCATATGATACATTTATTGAAAGGTATCCTAGATTCATAGGATCTAATTTTATTGAATGCCATATAAGACTAAATAAAAATACAGCAGACTCAGAAATTCGATAAACATTTATCACTGGACTATGCTAACACTAAGAAATTTTGATTGGTTTGTACTTTTTGTATGTTTCAAAATGAATTGCTTATAGAAATCTAACATGGTTGAAACCAAATGATATGATGATTCGAAATATGTTTTATCCGCAATATATTGAGTTTTTATGCGTAATAAAAGAAGCAAAATACATCACAAAGTAAATCACAAAAACAACTATCGCCTGACTTAGTACAACCGTTTTCTTACGTAGAAAATTGTTGATTACACTTTTAATTAAAAAGGGATAATAAAACTCATAAGAAACTGACAGAAAATAAATAAGGAGATGTGGTATGCACGAAACTTGGTTCTTAGCAATACAAACTCGATTATAAAAGACAAAAAGCAGAATACAAAACACAACATATAAAACTAAAGACTAATCTACAAGAAACGCACACACATCTGGGGCAAGGAATTGTATGCATATCGTGCTCCACATATAATACCCGTTGCACTGTAAAATCTACAAATCCATCGAACGACCCTTGGAAATAAAATAGAAATGCAATCAAATCGCCATGTGCTCAATGTGCTAGTTTTAAAATGAAACTATGAGCTTCACACATAGTTGATACCTTCACCAATAACGATGGGTAGGTTTTACAGTTATAAATGTGTATTTTAGGATTTTTTCAAGCGATTACATCATGTATATGATACATGTATGCATAATCAATAGTGGAGTATATCTTGTTTATAATTGTGTACATGTGAGACTCAAGTGATTATTTCTATGAAACAAATGTACACTGACTTATGATGTTTCTTTAAAACCAATTATTATATTTGATCGATTATTTTACTCATATGACAACATGCAACAACAGGCGTTGTCAAGATATTGTCGATAACGTTTCACCAACGCAAACTGTAGATACATAAAAAAAGAGATAGTACTTTTCATTTTTACCTTTAATTCAAATAAAAATGTCAAAATAGTAAAAATAATTGAAATATTGAAAAATGTTCGACTTGTGAACGAACAGCTATAATATTAGTTACGCACATTCGTGAATTGACGTGATGTAAGGCCACTCGTTGAATTTTTTTTGTTTATCTTTGAAGGCTTTGACCAGTTAATCTATAATTAAGATATCCCCTACTTTATCAAATGTAGCTTTTCAATTATTCCCTCACCTTAGTATTGTCATTTGCTTTTTTCAAAGTTCATTCATTTATCATGTTTGCCGGGTATAGACGTTTTATAACTATATTTGCACCCTTCTCGCTCGGTCGTCGAATGTTAGCTTGTTTTCTTTTGCGGGCTTGAAGTCATATATAGTCAATGTTTCAGTAAATAATATGGATGTTTTTAAAAACTGATGCTACCTAATTTCGAGATTCTGCATTCGAATTTTTGTACCTTTAATTGCTTGTTGCTAGACTCCTGAGATTCATAGAATATCATGTAAATCGCGTTGATTTGTATATTCAACTTTAAATTACGATTCTCACTATTCTTTCATAATGTTTTGTTTAGAACAGTTAGATTTGTTTTTGTCAAATATTGTACATGTTCTATAATTGCGTTCCATTTGTTTCAAACACTGTTTTTTTTGGAGTTAAACAAAGATCAACTTGATTTTAACTCCTCTTCAATAATGGCATATGTCGTCTCATATAGTTCCTTTCTGATAAAACTAACCTATTGATAAAGGTGAGAATAAAAATAGGGATTATGTCAAAGAGACAACCCGACCAAAGAGCAGACAACAGCCGTAGATCATAAACGGGTCTTAAATGCAGAAAGAAAAACACACACCGAAAGTTGGCCTCAACTGGCCCCTAAATAAAAAATGTTTACTAGTTCAGTGAAAATGGACGTCATACTAAACTCCAAAACATATAAATGAGCTAAAATTTAAAGAAATGAAAACATAGAAGACTAACAAAGGCAAGGCTCCTGCCTTGAGACGAGTGAAAACATGCTTCAACAGGTTTTGTAATATCTCAACTTCACCTAAACATCTAGACAAAGTAGAATAAAGAAACACACAGTAACACAATAGAACTCAATGTAAAGCAGTCTGTGTCCGATGTCAGAAAAAGTAACAAAATAAATTAAACATGTTACAGAAAATGACAATGATATATAAATAAACAAAGGACTACTAGCAGAATCTTGTTGATTTCGTAATTTCTGTTCTCTTTTTCGGTCTCAGAAATAATGAAATTCAAAAACTGGTCCGTAAGAACTGGGGTCTGTTGTTCAACTTATCATTAGTGCTAACGCATCGTTAAAATTTCTTAATCAATCGATAAAAATAATCATATGATTAGTGTGTTGTTCAACTTGTCGTAAATTTTAACGCTGAGTTAAAAAGTCTAAAACTGTCGTTAAACGTAATCCACTCTTTGAGGTGTATTAAATTTTAATCATATGATTAAAGCATCCAAGATGGCTGGTGTACCAATGCAAAAATGAGCTTATCCTCGAAATATGAGATGTTTAACAGATATTTAGCTCCTGGAAAGAGATTTTAGCAATGAAATAGCTTTAATATTTGAAAGAAATACAATCTATTTGCTAGGAGTTGAGATAAAACATAAATTGGTAAAAGATTTGACAAGATGAGGCGGGGCGATAGATCGGACGCACTCATTTAATGGTTATTTGATAACAGAATGAAATTGCACATTTCGGTAGTTTTGCGTTTGTATTACACCGCTCAGAGACAGTGTTGATTGCAACGACTAAGCGTAAAGACGGGCCACATTATTGTGCGGAATCATTCAATAAAATATTATGAAAAACAGCTTTATAAATAATAAATGTTACCATGGCATCAATGTACAGGCCATAGGTGATTTTGGAAGCGAGTCTTTGCTAATTTCCCAATTTTGCGAAGTTCAAATATTAGCACATTCAGAAGCGACGTGAATTTATACAAAATCAAGCACCTGTTATAAAGAATCTGGAAAATCTTATTTGATTTACCGAGTGTCAGAAATATTTTAAAAGAAGCAACTCAGCCCCGTTGGGAAAGAGGGAGAATTTCAGTTACTAGTGCCAGTCATTCAAATAGTTTGGATCATTACAAAACATAATATTATGTTTGATTTATTTAAAGCTCAACTATATGCTTCTCCGGTTAGTCCGAGTAAGACATGAAAAAATATATATTGCGTCAATATTAACAATAAAGGGTATGCAAACATCCAATAGGGAAAATTACACAGAGAATTTTATATATTGACCATTTTTTATATGATCGTGTTCTTAGCGACACATTCATAAATTAATTTCATTTAATGGAATAAAATCTTTATTTACTAATGGGTGCAATAGGAGGTTCATCGGAGTTTTGAGCGAGGATTTCTTGACATGTAGCGGATTAAAAACTCAGAGTTAGAATTCCAAGAACAGAAAAGGTACATAAACAAATATTTCATATATAATTTGAGCACGGAGAGGGTGCCTTTGATGTATCATTGTCATTTTGCTTAGTTTCATTTGGTACCTTAGTTTAAACAATATTTATTCAGATAAATCAACATTAAATATATTATACAATGAAATAATATTAGGGATTCAGAAACAAGCAATTTGCTTTTACAAATCTGTCTCCCTGCTTTTACAAATCTGTCTCCCTGGTACCTTATCTGACATCGCACTCGGACTTCTTTTAAGCTGAGTTTTACTATGCGTAATTTATGTTGTTCTTTTTTCTACATTGGCTAGAGGTATAGGGGGAGGGTTGAGATCTCTCAAAACTTATTTAATCTTAACGCATTTTTGCGCCTGTCTCAAGTCAGGAGCCTATGGCCTTTTTTAATCTTGAATGTTTTGATTTTTTTTTGGGGGGTTGTTGTTTTACCCCTGTTTATTCATCTTTCCGTCCGTCCGTCTTTCCGTCCCAGAAGTATGAGTATGTACATGTAGTTATTCCACATAACTCCTCATATAGTTTGAATCCTTGGGAGTTTTTACTTGGCTGTCTGTTTGTACATATATCGAAGGTGTGCATGTGGTCAGGGCTTTGATTTTTATTAATATTTGCTCTTTTGGGAGATAGTTGAACTTGTCATTATTGGAGTATATGCTTAAATAAAAGATGCATATCATTTCCAGATAACTACTCCCACAGTTTGAATCCATGAAGTCTTACCTTTTCTCTGACTATTTATAAATATACTGAAGGTGTGCATGTAGAATAGTATATAATAAGGACATACCATGTAGATGTGCATATCGACATGAAATTATGATTCAGGTTATTTTCTAGGAGTTACGCCCCTTGAACTTATTCATGGTATTTGCCTCAATATACTACTTCAACAGTTTGTCATCAACAACAGAATTTCATGAAACCTTTTAGATTATAAGGACATACTATGTAGATGTGCATATCGACATGAAATTATGATTTATGTTTTTTCTTATACAATTTTTAAGGTGTTTTAATTCAAAATAAAATTTTCATCTGCGGGGCACAATAATATCTCAAATAAACTCTCATATTTATTTTGTTTTAATACAATTACCTCAGAATGGAGTGTGTTTGTGTGTGTATGTTGGGGGGGGGGGGCGGATAAGCATACATTTTAGATCATTTATATGTTTTGGAGTTTAGTTTGACGTCCATATTCACTTGACTAGTACACAATTGTATTTAGGGGTCAGCTAAATCCCGCCTCCGGGTGCTGGATTTTTTCGCTGCGTTGAAAAACCGGCATTGGTGGCCTTCGGCTCTTTTATGTTCTTTGGTCAGGTTGTCTCTTTGACATTTTCCCACTTTCCATTCTCAATTTTATCAATCAGCATGAGACAAACAAACGATGTCGTGACATTATGTGATCTCATGTGTTAGATATTAGTTATTTGTTGTTTTTTTCGTATTTTTCTGCTGAAATTTGAACATGTTGAATATATATATAGAAGAGGTGATTATAACTTCTGAAAGGTTCAAAAGAATATGTTGGTATTTAGAGTAGATATGAATTTGCTAAACGTCTACTTGCAAACACTTCATGCATGCATATAACGGACAGCAATTAAGAGAATGTATTTCAAACAAGAAGCTGCACTTTTTGCCTGAACAAAATAGAAACATAAACATAATCCATAGTTATTGTATCTATAGTAAGCAGACATCTTTGTTGGTTAGTTGTTGAACAATCTCATCCAATGGTAAAAAAGACCACACAAAAGGAAACAAATATACATCTGCTTCTTGTATGCAATCGGCTATTTGCATGTACCTGTAATTCAGTAGTTTTCGTTTGTTGCTATCATTGTTTTACGTCCATAGTTTTGTACATAAATAAAGCCTATATATTTCTCGTTTGAATTGTTTTACCGTGATTTATTATATCTCGGCCTTTATAAATTTATAGCTTATTCATCGATATGAGTTTTGCTCGTTGTTGGAGGCCGTACGGTGACTTATATTCGTTAACTACCACACCCTTTGGTCTCTGAAACTAAGGGAGTTTCCTCGTTGGCAATCAAACTACATCTTCTTGTTTTTATATTTATTATTATGCACCCTATTACACATGAGTATAGGATACCCCAGATATATCCTACTGTCGGATTGCTTTCTTTAATCTTTATATATATTTTAATTGGGATTTTTTTTTCTGACAGGATAATGTCAAATAACAGTAGAGGAGCCTGAAATTTTCATTAATGGGGGCCCACTGACTGCCTACGAGGGGGCCTGCTCCGGTCATGCTTCAGTAATTCCCTATATAATCAACCATTTTTTTTTCAAAAAAGAGGGTTCCGGGCCCCCTGCCCCCCTAAATCCACCTCTGAATAATGTCACAAACAAGTCGTTATTTCAATAAAAAAACAATAACATTGAAACTTTAGATACTCTGACTGAATTACAACTTTGACGGACTGTGCACTTACACAATTGAATATTTATAATTGTCCCTCTGTATCTTCTTATGTCGTTGTAACTACAATCCATCTCAGTTCTGTTATATATTGCGATCTACACCATCCGTAAAAAATATCTTAAATGTAAATTTGGCATGCCATACTTGATGAAATGCGGACGTGAAAGAAAGCACTCTCTATCTACCCGTCAATGGAGATTTCATTCCCAATGATTTTGTCATTTAGCATGTGAAGAAGGTTGTACTAAATCAACAACATAACTGAAAGGTTTTTTAAGGAATCATCATGATCTGGATATGTGAAAAAAAAAAACAGGGTAAAACATGAAAATCATGGCCATTAATGCTGCATTCTTATTGGGGATTGAAGACAATCACTGACATTGTTTCTGAGTTAGAACAACAGCATGCTGCATGATGCAAATATACTAGTAAAGTAAATTTTGATTATTACAAAATGTACCCTAAACTATTTCATAGTTAACAGGGACCAAACAAATCGGCATATTCTCAGGGCATCAAGTTACTTTTCACTGAAACTATTTTTCCATTTTTTAAGAACATTCATTATGTTCAACTGGAAACAAAACTAGAATGTGAATTTGTTTCTATAAAAAATACGAGCATGTTATAAGATATTTTTTCAATAATTATTGGCACCCCAAAACTGTTTAAAAGAAGAATGCTATAATGTCATGCAAAAAGGGAAGTTTAAAAGGCCCTGATTTACAATGCATTGTGGGAAACACTTGCTTAAACTACCCAAACTTAATCATATGATCAAAAAATAATAGCATGATTAGTAAATACAATGATTAAAATAAGTTGAACAACTAAATTTAATCATTGTATTTACTAAGTATGCGATTAACTTTTAACGACTGTTTAAAATTAATCATATGATTAGTTTAATCACAAGTTAACAGCAGAACCCTGATGTCTTTGGTCCCTAGTTCAAAATTCTTGTCTTTTCTCCCATTACTACAATATTTGTGGTTCACTATCTTATAGTCTAATAAAAGCTGTCTTTGAAAGCAGTCATATATGCGTTTATGTAGCGAATTATTTTTCTAATTTACTAAAACACTCTTCTTAATTAACATTACGTTTGAAGGACTTTTTTTAAAAAACAATTGTCACTCTCATCATATATGCTCATGGGAAGAATGTCCTTGAAGTTGAATATTTTCTGATTTTATTTTTTATATAAATGTATGTTAACTTTAAGTTAGTTAACAAAACAAAAGTTGCGGAATCACATATCAATCCGTCAAATATTGTAAAACGGAGTGAAAGCTAATGCACATTTCTGAAACGGAGTTTATCGAAAACAATCAAACACCTTAATTAATAATGAAACAGTAGTCGAAAAAGTAATTGTAAACTATTGACAAAATAAATAATGATAGCATTACACTACATTGTTGTAGTACATATGGTTAAAACTTTTGAACAATTGAACTAAAATACATCGTCAGCAGTTACAAGAAAATTGATTTCGAGTAAAAAGTTATCTGTTTTTTGGTAGGTCAAATTTAATACCTATCTTTGATTCTATCAAACATAACAAATTCGATAACAATGCATTCATAATTTAAAAGAATCTAATATCTTGGCATGCACCATCTGCAAGTTCCCATTAAATTGCACCAGTTAGCGTCATTACAATAGATTGAAATATTTGAAAAGCAATTCCAAAATATACAGTGACGTAAAAGCCTGAATTTCATTTGTACATGCGTTCACATAAACAATTTAAAAACACAAACATGTAATTTTCACTTAAAATGTCATTCTTTTTCTGCAAAAAAAGAAAGTTAAAAATAACTTCGATCGAAATATGAAGAAGCATATTTTGAAATACAATTATAGTGTAAAGCAGATAAATAATCTGAGTAATTCACATGAATAGTACTAAACGTAGATAATATTCGATGTTTTTATTTTGTTTTCTCTTTGAATTACATGAATAGAAAAAAGGTGTACATGATAGTAACATATGCTATTAATTAAGAAATACATGTTTTGATATTTATGTAAAATTGTTTTCAAAGCAGTTGGAACTTGTTTTGAATAAGTTACTCTTGACCTGAATGATGACAAACATTTGTAATAACGTGCACGATGTCTCTGATGTTTTTCTATAAACTATAAATAACTGTAAACACGTTATATTCATTTGGAGGTTAGGTTAGCAATAAAAAAAAAAAAAAAAAAAAGCCCTGTTTTTGTCTGGCGATGCATGTTGGACAGTTTTTTTTTTTCGCTCTTTGGTTGACAAGAATTCTATTTTGTCAGCTTTTACATGTTTTATTGTTGACTTCCTCTATTTAGTTTTAGAATTGAGTCCATTATTGATGTTAATATATTTTTGTCATCGAGGAAATAAATAAATCATTCTATGTTTCTAATTTTTTCAATACGATACATGACATATGTTTAATATTCCTCTCCACGTTACAGCATATTTTGGCATGTAATATAATATAATTTGTGTTCTAAATCAAAATTATTGATGTACTCTGGAAGTGTTTTTTTTTTTAAATTCCTATTATTTTAAAAGAAGATATTTTAAAGATCTAGTGTCGTCATATAATTTGATATAATCGAACAAGTCAATAATGTATATTGCAAATTTCAAACAACATGTAATTAATAATTATTAAAAATTCCGATAAATATTAAAGCAATTTGATTGGATCTTTTGACTTTTGTTGCATATTTAAAAGTTGTGAAGCAATCCATCTCAACACTTTGGATACGTTTCAAAATAAAGATGCAAGGTTTCTTGTTAATAATTTCTAAAATTTGTTTAACTACAATCCTAAGTTACTGTACCGTGCATGCTGAAATGATGAAGAAGAAAACGAGTACCTTTACAATAAAAAGTGAAAAAACTATAATGTCTTCATCAAACACCACCGACGTTTATTCAAATTCGCAGTCAGCATGCGCAGCGATGTGTTTATTACATGATAAATGTTGTGTTGCCAGTTTTTCTAAAGAATCTTCGATATGTCGTCTTAATACAGCTGACAACTGCTGTGTTGCCACCGACAATGCCACAGGTTCGAGCGTAATGACAAGAAACCAGGACAGTAAGTTTTATTAACAATAACTTATAAATAACAGGATACAATGATTTGTTATCGAACGTAAGGACTTTTTTTCTATACCTGATTTTCACATTCTAGAAATAATCAACAAGGATAAACATACAATTACCGAATATTTAGGATACATAGATCACATGTATTTAAATGTAAACCTCTACCATTCCATGTATTAAAACAAATTTGAAAAAAAATAGTAATATAGTAAATTATTTCGTTACAAAATTATGTTAAGATAAGTTATGTGATAATAATTCAGACTAAAATCAAAAATCCCTGTTTAGGGTTTTCTCAAATTTGCATGATAACTATTGTTTTCAATATAGAGTCAAGTCATAACTGGCTTGACCTACTCATTTGGCTTGATAAATACTTGTAGTGAACATTTATTATTTCTTTGTCATAATGTTTTTACCTGATAACAACCACCATAATTCAACACAACACTTTACGTACATGAATATGTCTGAAATTAGTTAACATATCTAAAACTTATATATATTCTAATCAACTAAATCAATAGTAACAATGTAGAATATAGTATAATATATTCTACATTTTGACTACTGATTTAGTTGATAAGGATAACTATTAATTTGCAATATTTCAATTTGTTTTAATGTTTCAAGAAATTGTGAATCATAACACCCAGTAAGTAAATTATCATGTCAACAAGACATGTGAAATCAGGACCCAATTAAATGCATATAAATATATATAGGATGAAATTATTCGTAAAAGTTAATGATGTGTAGCTGAAACTTACTTAGGTCACAAGGAAAGCACACATTTTTCTACGATTAATTTAAACGAAAGATTAATATTGTCTGCATATCGTCTTAGAAAGACCAGATGCCATCACCAAGTGTCATGCACTGCGATATATATCCCCTCTCGACAGTTTAAGTTCCAATATTAATTATTGAACGATCGACGAGATTCGCGTTTAAAAATAAAAAATCCAACTTTCTCGAGTGGACGAACACATCTTATCACTCTCGATACAGTGGTAAATTCTATTTATGTATATAAGCATAACTGATAGCATTAAAATCATTTTAAAAAAAGATCTTATAGAGTTCAAACATAGCTTGAAATGATTAAACACTTGAGCTTAGGCTGTACTGCTGGTTGAATTTTTATATTTTGTATTTTAATCAGTTGATCATCGGCAATAACACTACATTGTCTTATTTTATACTGACACTTACCTGACTTTTTAATCTAATTTATCATTAACTATTATCATACAAAAGCATAAAATCTGGTCACATCCTGTAAGAAAACAAATAGTACATACATAATTGAGATACTTTTAATGGCCAAACTTTGGATGACAGATGTATCACCGGAAGTCATACTACATATATTCGTTGTTTATACTGTATATGTAAAGGACATTTAGAATAATGTTTTGATCTATATTTAGTAACGGTAATGACATGGTCGTTGGCGCCTGAATGTTTAGCATGAAATGTCCAAACAGATTTGTAATTTCTGTCAGTAAGATTAGAATCAAAACATAAAAAAAGAAGTTTTTAAAAAGAAATACAAATACAAAAAGTTTCAAAGAACAGACACCTGATTTTGATTGAGTATTTTGTGTACTTCTAGTTTCAATGCCATGTGCAGAATACATTCTATTTGGTGTTTCCTCGTACATCATTTTTGAGGAGCATGTACAATGGACAACAGCGAAGGTTCGTTTCAAATTTTCTAAATGTTAACACTGACATGTTATTTTGTTATTGACAATACATTGTTGGTTGAATATATTTTTGAAAAACAAATAGACATTTTATTTTTATTTCCCGTGTGATGTTTATAATGGCGCAAACTTTGAACCTAGTTATTAACAGAAAATTAAAATCAAATTGTCTGCACGTGCTCTTTTAAATTGCGTTTTTTTTCCATTTACCTTCCCTTTGAGTACTCAAAAGTAAACAAAAACCTAAGAAAACACTAAAATAATATTATAATCTACATACGACGAAAATAAATCCTTCAAAAATACATAAAATAGTCAAATTAGGTTAAGGTGAGTCTATTGAAGTTGAAAACTTAGTATTTGAATAACTAGTATTATTTGAAATGACAAATTTTGATGATTGTTATAAATATTATTTGTCTAGTAAAAATGCAAGTCTGATTAAGAAATTAAAAAAATGACGAGAAGACAAGTTGACAAACACAAACATAACATGGAAAAAATATAGACCCAGGAACCCAAGAGTACTAAAAACAAAAAAATATTGCTATGAATAGTAAGACCACGAATACTCGATAATCATGTTATCCCTAACATTGTGAAATAAGAATCATACATTAAAAGCAAAGATTTTCTCAAAATTCGATAAAATCAATACGTTATACGATAACCATTATACATATATATTGAAGAACGATGTGGTTTTGTATTTGTATCAAAAACTAGCGAGATGACATGGTGTAATAGACACCAGAACATTCGATAGATCAGAAGATTTTTAACATGAGTTGTATTCTTAAATGCTTTTAGGAAAACTGTGAACTCTTGGGAGGTAAGCTGGCGGAACTGGAAACAATGGAGGAGAATGAATACATTAAAAAAGAGTTGATTACCAGAAATACCGGAGGTGAATTACTGTCATATACATTTTGGGTCTTTGACGCTTTTCATTTTGATACTTTATTTGGCCTTAAATATTGGAAGACGAAATACACAACTGGTATTTAAATTTATAAGTTAAGTGAGGTATAGAACATATATGAGGCTTACGTCAAGGAAATACCACTTCCATGAGATAAAGGTGAAATTCTAGAGGTCAACATGCATATGACACAATTTCGATTTTAATCCATACAATCGTGTTTACCGAATGGCAAATTGTCAATTGTTTGGATTCTAAGATATCGAAGTTCAAAAAGATCAAAATATGAAAAGGATTACAACTTAATGTTTTCCCATTAATTATAAAAAAGAGACCAAAATGGCACAGAAATTAACAATTATAGGTCATCGTACGACCTTCAACAATGTGCAAAGCCCACGCCGCATAGTCAGCTATAAAAGGCCACGAAATTACAATGTAAAACAATTCAAACGAGAAAACTAACGGCCTTACTTATATAAAAAATTAACGAAAAAAAGAAAAACAAATATGTAACACGTAAAGAAACGTCAACCAACGAATTACAGGCACTGAATTAAGTATACAAAATAGATTTGGTTAAATTGCCAATCGTAGAACTACCCACTAGGGACTAACGGAAAGGTAGTTGATAAACTTAGGTAAACGCGTAATATTTAAAAACGTCTGAATCCAAATTTGAAACATGTAAAAACAAAGTTAGTTTAAGCTTAAAACAATGGAAAACAAATGAATATAAAGAAAGGCAACAGTAGTATACCGCTGTAAGAGGAGAACTACGACACAACAGAAACACAACATTAAAATGTAACACACACAGAAACGAACTATAATATACAAATGGCAATTTTCCTGACTTGGTACAGGACATTTAAAAAAAAAATGGTGGGTTGAACCTGGTTTATATAACAATCATCAATTACAATACTAGCTCTTCTCTGTTGAAAAGGAACAAACAATATATGGTTTCGAAAAAATGTGTTGACGACCAATATTCCCATATATTTTGATTGTGCTTGAACAGTACAACTTAAGATCAGACTGTAAATGACCGAACTCATCAGATTAACAAAAAACTGAGAAGTGTAGAGTTTATAACCTTTCAGAATAAAATATTTTTAAGGCGCAATAAGTGTTCGACCTCAAACGTAGAAAATGCATGGTTCTTTTATAAAAGATCAATTTAAATAGAGATCTCCAGGTTATTAAAAAACTGCTTAAACTCCTATGATTCTTTAAGGTAGCACAATACAAAGATTTTATAACTCCAACTCCCAAGTTTTAAAATGCTGTAACTTTCTTAATAATGCTTGAAAATTTATAAAAGTGGTAGTTTTGGATAGCTAACAGATCACTCTTTCAAATAAATGCAATGTTAGTATTATGCAACAATTATGTAACCAATTATAATGTTAACTGTGTCTAAAATATTTTTCACCAAATTTCCACTTTCAAATGAAATTAGCTTCTGCATAGGTATCCCTAGAGGGATGATTTTATTTTATGTTATTCCTATGGCCATTATCTACAAAAGGGTGTCTCAGATTTCAGATAGAATGAATAGAACAAATTTTACACCTAATTGAACATTGTCTTCTTTTATGTGGTTAGGATGTTTACACTAATTAGAGATTTATGAGAGAATGGAACACCATAGAGACAATCTGAGACACCCTTTTGAAGCCCATGATGTGTTGATTAAGATTCCGTTAAAATTTTCTGTATAGTTAAAGAGATGATAGAGCTAAACTCATTCAAGTGAACGTACCCAGATTTTGCCACTAATTACATAATAATTGATTACATAATGATTGCATAATAAAAATATTGCCACCATTTAAAAGAGTAATCTTTTATCTATCTATATATACCTCTTTTATTATTTTCTATGCATACATAAGAAAGTTACAGCATTTTAAAGGTTAGTGATTGGAAGTAAAAAAATCTTTGTATTGTGCTACCTTAAGTAAATAAGACTTTTCCATTAACATGATTGGTTTATATATGATATATACACCTGGAAAAAAATATTGCAACACCAAATATAAATTGAAATAAAAAACTGAAATTTCAATTTTTTTATTTTTATTTTCATTTTCATTTATCTGACAGAGTACACCTTTCCTACTGATTGACCTTAAATTAATTATTTTTCGTCCATGCATTTCCCCATGAGCTGTCCGTGCGTGGCCGTCACTTAAAACTTTCAGAAGTCACCACCATTCACCCATCAGCAGAATTGTAAGTAAACATCAAAATACCAATTCTGTGAAGGACCTTCCCAGATCTGGAAGACCTTCAGTAACTTCCGATCGTTAAAACAGAAATCTTAGCCGTGTTATTCGAAGAAACCCCTCCATTAACAGTACTGTATTAAAAAGGCAGTGGTTTCAACATCGTGCACTCTCCTCAAGAACTTTGAGAAATCGACTCAAAAGGGCAGGGTACCGTTCCCGAAGGCCCGTGAAAAGGCCATTGTTAACGCCTAGACACAAAGCTGAACGATTACGGTGGTGTCGAGCTCGTCGTCGTTGATATTTGGTATCTTGGAGAAGGGTGCATTAGTCCGACGAAAGCAGATTTTTGTTGCATGTCACGGATGGCCGAGTTCATGTTTGGCGGCAGCCAAAGGCCGCATATGCCGAAAGGAACATTGTTAAGACAGTCGTTTTCGGTGGTGGCTCCGTGATGGTGTGGGGATGCGTGTCTTATGACTGCAAGTTGGACCTTAAAACTGTTCGTGGAAACCTTAATGGGCAAATATATCAGCAGGAAATCCTTGAGGCAAGTGTAGTGCCGCATTTTGACAATCACCTGTTGAGGACAAGGCCCATTTTCATGGACGATTATGCACGACCGCATCGATCGCGGGCTGTTACAGCGTATCTTCACGACGAGTCAGTGGAGACATTGCCCTGGCCAGCAGGTAGTCCCGATTTAAACCCCATAAAGCACATTTTGGACATCATCGGTCAAAAAGTGCGAAAGTGACACCTCTTGTGCAAAATCTTGCAGAATTGGACAATGCACTGCACCCTGAATGATAACAGTTAATACAACAACAAATACGACGGTTATGTGGTGTATGAGAAGGCGGGTGGAAGCAGTGATCCGCGTGAACGGAAGTTATACAAAATATTTAAATTTCTGGTTTAAATCGACAAAATGGACCAAAATGGGGGTGTTTGACATCAACTCCAAGTTGTCCGATCGAATTGGAATCGCATAGACCATCAGTTGTAAACAGTGCATATGTGCTCATAAATGATGTCTTTTTAAAACTATATTTGGTATAATTAAATTTGAATAATTCAGTGTCTATCACCTTTCAAAAGACCCTATTCACCCCAAAACTATGAACATTTAAATCTATTTTAGAAAAAAAAAGTACACGTAAGGTTTGAAATTTGTCTAATGGAAAAAAAATCAGGTGTTGCAATACTTTTTTCTATGTGTATATTTACGCAAATGACACAAACAAGTAACTTGCAGTCAATTTGTGGTAACTGCTATAGAAATGTTTTTAACATACATGTATGGTAACCTTTTTATTAATTTTGTTTTACTTTATTTAAAAAGAAATGAATATATCTAACAGCTAATTTTCAACATATACTATCAACAACAAAATTATTAAATTGCAAATACATTGAAAAAAATTGAAAAAATGACAAAAAAACAACAACGATCACAATAACAACGAGGCTGCTGGTGTGACATGAGCATGTGCATAAGTATGACGGTTTATGCCTAGACATGTGTCAGTAAACACGTATTAGGTTATAATTTTACTTAATATGAAACATTTACGTGTCAAAAACTTGTGCATGTTCTATGCAATGTCTTGCTTGTGCTATTTTTCACGTATTTTCCATCCAATCAGACAAAGACCCGTCAATAATAAATAAATCATAAGGTACTGTATCATGTATATCTTAATTTTTTATTTTTATTTTCCCTAGTAAATGGATACTGGGTTGGAGGTTATAATTTCCACAATGATTATGACATGGAATGGATTAGTCTACCAGACACACCAATGTCATTTAATGACCTTTACCCGGGACAACCTGACGGACCGTCTGATCAACTATGCATGGTGATGTGGAAAAACCTGTCTTTTCGTTGGGCTGATTATCAATGTTACCATTTGCTGTCATATATATGTGAATTTATGCGCCATTAAACCAGTTTACCGCCAGAATATATTCCCAATCAATTACTGTACATGAGATATGATGATGCTGTATGTATGTTTCAAAAACAAATGTAACACGGTATACAATTTGTAAGCAGACAAATGTTTTTGTTTTTGGTCTTATTGCATACGATTTTAAATTACCGAAACCGTCACAAAAAGAATAAATTGTTATTAAAAAAAACCTTTTGCAATCGAATCAAGCATTACCTATGAAATGTAATTAGTCTATATGCCTCAATTTAAATAATAATTATGTCAGTATAATAACCACTCATAATGATCCTTACAACTCAAAAGTGTTTCACTTAGGACTACAACAATGTGGATGAGTGCCATACACAAAACAAAACAAAAATGCTGTTTGCAGTACATTATTAATTATATCTTATACTTTCTTATTGAGGTTTTGTAAACTGTTGGTATTTACAGTTCTATTAGCACAATTAGGTATCAAATGACATGATTAAGTTTTTGCCATTTTGACTTTGTACCCCTCGTGGTTTATCATGGGTCTTGGTGATTTGAGACATGTCCACATGTACGCAGGTGGTTTATTTGAAATCAGTGTATTTAGACGTATGTTGTTCAAATAAGATTGATGTCATTTTGGGTGTTTAAATTTTACTTTTCATTAATATGTTTCTTTTCTCCTATCTTTGGAACTAATAATGACTTGGCCATGTATACGTCATCTGCATAAGCCCATGTAGGATCCAATTTGTTAGTTGTAGTGTTCTCAACCTCGTGTCGTGGTTTCTGTGTAGTACTTCTATTTAATTAGCAGAACATAGGGTCTCATTTTTTTGATTTGTACTTTTATTTTAATCAGGCTATTGGTAGGTCTTATAGAGGTATTTTTTCATGAATTCATATAATCACTTTGTAAATGACTGACATTATCATGAATGTCACACGATGTACATACCTTGGTTTCCACTAGTATTTTCGGGGCCCTTTATAGCTTGATGCTCGATGTTAGACAATCCTTCGTGTTGAACGCAACACTTTTACATATACTGTTTTACTTTTACAAATTCTTACTCGGATGGAGAGTTGTCTCATTATATTAGCACTCAAACCACATTTTCGTATATCTATTATCATTTTATATCCTGATTTTCATTGATTGGTGTTAATCTGAAATCTTCATTGGTTTCACTTGTACACTTAGTTTTTGATAACATTCATACTAGGAAAATGCACTAAACTGCTAAATATTTATGCAGACTTAACACTCATTCCAACGCACATGTTTTTGAGTTAGTTTGATGCTTCGGGGAACAAAACTCAAATGCATGCATAGTTTTCCCGTTTGAATGGGTTTATTTTAGTATTTTTTGGGCCCTTTATAGCTTGTTGTTCGGTGTGAACCAAGGCTCCGTGTTGAAGGCCGTACCTTGACTTATAATTGTTTACTTTTATAAATCTTTATTTGTATGGAGAGTTGTCTCATTGGCACTCACACCACATCTTCCTGATATATATAATAAGTCTCTTTCTCTTCTTCATTGTTTTTATTATAAATTTGAACATGATATTTTCCAAAATATTATATGCAAAAGAAAAATTCATACAAATACATTGTTCTTTTTCTCTTTCTGTTCAACTGATTGTTCTAAGCATTTGATGAAATATTCCATTTGGAACATAATAGATCTTTTAAACAGCAGTTTAATACATATCGTTTTACCGTACTCACATACCAAAAATGAGAAAAAGTTATGAATTCTAACGAAACTAAATTTCTTACAATGTACATTGACTAAAGCACCTGTGCGCCACTTATCAATGAGTAATATGATATAATATAAATGAGGGATTTGTTTAATTTATGTTTAAATGATTTTGTAATAGAACACATTGATTTTAAAACATTGTATCAACTTTTGCTATGCAGAGTTCGTAACATTACACATATATTAAACATACCTTTTGTGGATATTATCATGAAACGTTATATTGTACAATACTGAATTACATGTATGTAGAATTTCAATATCAGTTTTGCTTTGAATAATATAATTGTCTTCTTATAATTTGTATATGAAATTGTACGCATAAATTGTAATTTAATCTTTATCTCAATGTTTCTGAAACTGAACGTAAAAGTGTCACGACAAATTTCCATTTCTTTACTTGATACATTCTAAGGTACATGTTTTTTGTTGCATATTTGTTTGTTTTTATACAGATTAAGATATAACTCAATGTTATTTGTAACCTTATTTTTGACATCTTTACCTATTATTAAAATTTAGTTCGTTGATCGATCATTCATAATCATGACATGTGACCACATGACATATTTAAAACCTTTGCGGTCAACTTTCTGGTCATATGTATATATATACTCTCGTTTTAGCCTAGAGCAGAGACACGTGTTTTCACGTATGATTTCATTTGAATTTGTATTTGTAATTATGATCGCTATTGTAAGTATGTTTGTAATTGATACATAAAATATATAATAAAAGGGTTATAGCGAGTAGCACACCTACATTAAATTTGTTGTTTTTTGTTAATGCCATATACTATAATTACTTTATATTCGGACGAACACAGTGAGGGAAAATATAACACATCGTTGTCAATATAATAGAATTTCAAGCAACTGTCATATGGTTGAGAGGTTAAGCTAGCTATAAAATCAGGTTAAGTCCACATTTTCTACATAAGAAAAATGCCTGTACCAAATCAGGAATATGTCAGTTGTTATCCATTCGTTCAATGTGTTTTAGCTTTTGATTTCAGCGAAATTATCTATAGTAAAGGATCCTACAAATTAATGTAATATACAGTCACAGAAAATAATTATATTTATAAGAACGTCTGAGTCAGTGACAACTCTACAACAGATGTATCCATCGGATCGCCATCAATGATGGTGATACATGGCTGTGTACATAATGTATATACAACTCTTCTAAACATCAACCCAACAATATTAGATCTGTAAATTTGCTTTCCCGGCGAGGGAAGAACCAAAAATTTGCGAAAGCAAATTTACAGATTTAACATTGTTGGGTTGATGTTTAGAAGAGTTGTATATACATTATGTACACAGCCATGTATCACCATCATTGATGGCGATCCGATGGATACATCTGTTGTAGAGTTGTCACTGACTCAGACGTTCTTATAAATATAATTATTTTCTGTGACTGTATATTACATTAAAATAAGAAGAATCAATCATATATAAAAAGTCACATACATATAATACTAATAAACCCAATATGAAATTAAATAAACAAATTGGTTCTTCTGGCCACAAGAGCTGCACACAAACAAACAACCCTACTTAGAGTATCCCTATGATGTCTGTACAAAGTTCCAACAACTTTAAAAAGTTTGAGTAACCGAATAACATGCTCTACATATACACGATACTTTCTCACTACACGGTTAAAATGTCTTAAACTTCGTCTACGGGCAAATGGACGTCGATTGATTTGAGCTGAAGTAAATGGTGTAATCAGGGGATGTCTCGATGGATATATGCAGTCGCCAAGTAAAAAACAGTGTAGCGGAATAGGGAGCTGTCCATTTTCGGAAATCTCCGACATCAGAGCAAACGATTGAGCATCGTTGGTATGTCCTAAAAATCCTGACTCTACATGTCGTATTCGCAATTCATTGTCAATAACAAGTTGCGTATGTATACAATGAATGCGACGATGACCACTGTAATACATCTGTTGTATTTCGTTGTTCGGGCGATATATTTCGTGCGAGGTTCCATTTATACAACCTACGACCTCGGGAATATGTCTCCATCTGCCCCGCATTCCCAACCATTCCTCGTTGCTTGGCCAAGTAATAGTATGGCATAAATATTAATGGGCCGCAAGTAATTGCCAGGTTGCGTGAACAATGCGTGATGTTTGGGAAATACTTAAGTCAAAGATCAGAGAAAGTTGGTTCATCAATGGGTATGATTTCAGCCACATAAATATCATCAACAACTGATTTCGGCGATCAATCCGGGAGGGTCTACGTCGGGAATTAGGAACCATATTTTGATAAAATGAGTGATAAATATCTAAAAATGTTTCTGGTGTTTCTCCTGTCGAATTATAAAATTGGCGACGTCGCAGAATTAATGATCCAAACACATTTCTCCCCTGGCGCTGTGGAGATGGGGGATCATCCCAAAATAATATATTTCTAGAATTTGTCATGGAACGTTCAGGTGGAGCGGTAATCATCGAAAACAATTCATTCAAATCTACATCAATAGGCGCTGAAAAGTTTCGGAAGATTTCAAGAATTTGCATAATGAAGTCCATACCGTCATCATTTCTAGAAGAAGAACGAAGAAGGAACCAAAATATAACAAACACCATTCTACGTTGATCCTAAAACAATAAGGAAAATGTAAATACACATTATAAAGTAGTCTATAAAACATACACATAGCTTTTATGTTCTTAATCTCTCTGATCAAAATATATTTTTATTCGCATTTGTTGAAACAAATGGGGCATTACATTGAGCGTTTTGATACTTTTTTTCTGAATCGAGTACACCCATCATTCTTAAATATGACATATGAGGCTCTGAATGTTAACTGTGTCTGATTGTTTGAGTTGATCAATTTATATTGAAGAAGTTATAAAAATCCGAGTTTTTAATAAAAAAATATTTTTTACTAGCGATATAATATACTCCAATTTTTTGAGAAAAGAAAAGATCCTTGATTTATGGTAGTGTTTGACAAAAGTTAGAAACTGTCCTCGTGCGCCCATTTTACACGTATCCGCGTACTATCAGAAACTGTCACAACGAGTGCACCTTACAGACGTAGACACCTTGAAAAATGTCGAATAAAGATATGCGTATGTATTTTATGTATTAACTGTACTTTATTTACGATTTTTATGTATTATATGTATTATACTTAACAATATAAAAGTTAATAGTACTTACCATAATTGGTGCTAAATACAGTTTCAAGTGAAGAAAAGGTGTGCTGGACTTGATTGATTGATTGATTGATACTCTCAGTCCAATTCAGTTGTCGAGGTGGACAACCCCAACCCCTTTTCCGGCAACTTGTATTTTATTTTTATTTTTATTTTGTAAAACACGATAAAAAAAACCATCTACCGTCTCTAGCGCGTCTCTCATTATCGAGGAATTAAAAATGACTCCACAAATTGATCATATTATTTAAAAGGGAGCGAGTTGCATTTTTCTTAAAAACCCTGATCTTCGAAATAGCATACAGGGGGCGGAAGCATGATTGCTATTTAAAGGTGCGCGCCAATGGAAAATATACATGTTGGATAAAACAAATTAGGAAGATAATAAAACGAGAAAAAAACTGAAAAAATAATGATTAAATTCTTTCTGATAGGGAAAGCGGGGGCGCAAATCTTCAACGCCCCGCCTTGAATATCCACAAAAGTAGTTCTTGTTTTTCACACTGTTACGATTGAAAAATACATGAAAGAGATGAACATTAATTAGTAGTAAACAGGAAAATTAAACTATGCAAGCAACATGTGCCAGTTACAACAATGAAACGGTTAATCCCATTATTTGGACATTGCGAAATTGTTATCAAAGTTGTTTTTCCGTCTGATTGATAAATAGATATAGGAAGATGTGGTATGAGTGCCAATGAGACATTTCTCCTTCCAAATCACAATTTACAAAAGTAAACCGTTATAGGTCAAGGTACAGTCTTCAACACGGAGCATAGGCTCACATCAAACAGCAAGCTACAAAGGGCTCCAAAAATTAATAGTGTAAAACCATTCAAACGGGAAAACTAACGTTCTAATCGAGGAAAAAATCTACACAAACGATAGACATACAAACCAAATAAACAGACGACAACCACTGAACATTAGATTCCTGACATAGGACAGGTGCAAATAATTGCAGCGGAATTAAACGTTTTAATGGTACCAAACCTTCTCCCTTTTCTGAAACAATAGTATAACATCACACAACATAGAAATACCCATTTGTATTGATATATTGTGCTTGCTACATTTGGTATTTATGTGTTTTAGCTGCCTCATCCGTCAGACGGAGCATACGTTTCGAAAGAATGGAACTTCTCCTTATAGCAAGAGGGTACAGGAACCACAATGGTTCTTTCGATGATATCATAGCAGACATCATAGAAAATGTCCATCTACTGTCTCCTGCTCTTAGAGAGCTATATCTGAATGACCAGCTTAAAAAGGCGAAGCAAAGAATTAGAGAAAAAATTTCAAGAATGACTGCCAATCGCGCGAAGGAACAAGATTCGGAAATACGGTATATATTTCTGTAATTTTTGTTCCATTTTCACTTTGATTGATAGTTTAAGAAAAATACTTCTTCTCGCTAGTGAAATATCTTTTTTCTGCAAATGGTTGGTCGAAATTTAAATATTTTCTTCCTTTCTTTTCTGAAATAGCTGTAGTGACGTTATGAAAAAAACGTGATTATAAATATAAAGACCCCAACTTTCTGAAAATCCTTGTAAGGGAAGGATAAAGGTCAGAAACCGATTCCAAAACTATAACTCGTGTATACCATTTCTCAACTATCAAAGTTAAATTTTAATAATTCAAAGAGCTCCACAAGCCTCGTCCTTTTTTTTAGATATCAAAATTTAACTTTCTAAAGAGATAATAAATATCGTAACACACTAGTTGTAGTGTTAATATAATATATGTATATATGTGGTAGCCTCTTTATTTTGTTATATTTTAATTGTAAAATAAAGATGTATAATTATGTTAATATTAAATAAAACTTCATAAGATATTGTATCATATAAACTTTTATTACACTGAAATGTTTCCATACATTATTCATGATTACTTGGATTTGATTGGATAGTTTAAAGTTTTACCGCTCAGTTCTTAGTTTCTTTGTTTTGAGTTAGAAGGACTAATGGAGTCAAAATGGACAGACGTATATGTCCGGTAGCCTTTGAAGTGTTTGCGAATTTATAGTTTGAAAGTATATAGAATAGTCATGATTCTATTTACATTGACAGACTTGACATTTTGACGTGAGTTTTCTTTATCTACTTCTTTATTACTATTTCTAATATATTTTCATAGATTGAATGATTTTTGGTATGAAAGGTTATTTTTCTCTATGATCCCGAAAAGTATTATTGCTACATAAAATGCATATATTATACACTTATTTTATTATATAAAGTACTGGTAGTCATTCGTTAGAGCTATATGTAAATCACTTTAGAAAGTACACACATTCCGATCGATACTTTGAGGTGTATTCGATAAGACTTTGTTATGAGTAGATTTTAAATACCACCGTGTATTATTTGTGTGAATTAGTCCGTTTCTGCACATATTTAAAGAATTGCCCGAGTTATGTTTTATTTTATACACAAGGACACTATTTATATTGTATGTTTTATAATAAGGTCTATGTTTAAATACGGTTTCATTAAAATCCGTTATTTAACATTGTAATTTTGGTTTACAGAATTTGTAAGCCGTCATATAAATATCACTGTGTGATATACCAGTATGTACGTTTGAATTGGTTTGTGCCACAACAGTAACTACCTTGCTCCACAAGTTGGTAAGGATTAGTAATATGTTATTAGAATTATAATGTATTTCGTTTAAAAGGTTGAATTAACTATGGAGTATGTTAAGCACATAGTTTTGATAAAGAGTTATTTCCCTTGAGTTTAGATGCTTTTAATATTTGTTTAATTTATCAATGTTGTTAATCTGAAAATATGTAAAGACATTAATACTATGATTTGATGATTAAACATAATATTTGATCTCATTATGTTCATAACTTAAATGTATTTTTAAAGTGTAATGTTTTGTATAATACCATTATATGTAATGAAAGAATATTATACTTATCACGTGTATTACTAATTTATTATTTTATCTGTAAAATTAGTATAACTTTATCATTATTATTACAGGGTGATTTACGTTACTGATTAATAAATATCCTGAACCCTAACAAAGCGACTTTAGTTTTCCTTGAGGCCTAAAAGTCAGCTATTACATATATACGCAAATGAAATTGCACAACATGACAATATAGTATCATTGTCAAACTATAGGGATATCTACCACATTGGTTTCATCGGAACAAGTTTAAGTCAGTTGTACCAGAAAAGCACTAAAAATCAGCTCATGTAATGTATAAAAAGACAAATTGTTTGTACACAAAAGAAAAAAGCATATAGTAAAAATCAATTCGGATAACAAGGGTACGAAGAAATTTAAACTTAACAATTATAATTCACCACACGATTTCCAGTGTTTATGGACCAGTAAAAAGAACCCCTCCGTTCTTATGGGCCTACCATGGTAATCTAAAAGAATTTCTAACACGATTGAGTTGTAATGATTAATTGACGATCAGTACAATGGCTATTCTATGGCTTACACACAACAAGCTGTTGATTATGGGGGTTCCTTTTTTTTAAGCGAACCTATCCTAAAAACCCAAATGAACTTTTCTTATCACTTGGCGTCCGTCGTCGTCCGTCAATTTTTACAAAACGTTTCCCATCTAAAACTACTGATTCAAAGTTCACAAAACGAGCCACAATCATCATTCGGGTGTGTAGTTTTTAAATAGAACATAGGCGGGTATATACAGTTTTTGGCCTTACGTATTTGGAGTAAATTTGACGTAGTTAAAATGTTCATCAAGTTTAGACAGCAATAATGTACAAAAAAGTTAGATTTACAAATAAGTCAACATGGACAAAATGGTCAAATGACCCCTTCAGGAGTTATTGCCCTTTTAAGTCAATTATTAACCTTTCTTAATTTTGTAATCTTTTACTAAGTTTTTCTCTGAAACAACTGATGCAAATTAAACCTATCTTGTCCACAATCATCATAAAGGGTTCTAGTTTTTTTTTAAAAGTGTCCGATAACCCCACCTACCAACTTGGTCACCAGGGTTAAAAAAAAAAGAACATAGGGGTTTTAATATAATGAGAAGTACGTGGGGAAATTATTATGAAAAACAATTTCAAATGGTCTCAACTTGAAAACTAATTATTAATTTAAATAACGAAGGAGTCTCCAGTAACTTTTGTAAGATTTCACTGGGATGACCTGCTTTTAATTTAACTACTGAACCAAATTAAACCAAACCTGGTCTCAGACATAACTGGGGTATCTAAAACTAATTATTATGATTTTAACCTTAAATGATTTCCAAAACCACAGATGATACAGGCGAGCGACACGGACCTTAGTTAAAAAATCGTCAATCATAATCTGTTGAAATTGTTCACTAAAACACTAGTTCACGCCTATATGGGAACCCTGCAATGTGAAATATTTTTCATTTAAATGTCACGCTTATAAAAATATGGTTTATTTTCAGACAAGAATTGGACTCAATAGTCGCCAAGGAAAGTGCATTCATCTCAAAGACAAATTCAGAGCAAATGTCAAAAGGACCTATACCCAAGGTACTTCAGTTTAGATCCAGGTCTTTACAGGACTCACAGGTTTCAAGGGAGAGACTCGCATATCTCGCCTCTCCCTTCGCCATCTCCGCTAACACCAACAACATTAGGACAGGCCAATACAGATAATAGGTCACCGGTATCCCCTGTACAACTTGTTGTCAACAGGCGGCCATCATTGTCTTTTGCCAGAAGATAGTTCTACTCATCTGAGACTCAACGCTAATCCAGTATCCTCGCAGGTTTCTGTCCAAACTGATTCAAGAATCTCTAAAACTACCATTACCAGGCCGTTTGCAACACTTACTATGCCAACCGCTTCGTCTTTTCGTGCCTCTGAACATGTTCGTAGATCTTCCATACCTGCACCAATGTCTGATTCGCCTATAATACAAGCATTTTCCTCACATCTCAATGCGGAGAGCAACCCACCATTTACTGCAAGCCGAATTTCTCAAACAGTAACAGGTAACCAAACGTCCACTACTAGAAACCAGCCGTCTTTCATCTCACACAGACAGCCGCTAATTTCTCTTGTCCAGTCATCGACTTCTCAGAAAAATTGTGATGGGGTTAAACATGTTTTGATAGATCTCAACCTCCTCCTATACCTCTAGCCAATTTAGAATAAAGAAACACACAGAAATACGCACCGTAAAACTCAGTTTAAAAGAAGTCCGAGTCCGACGTCAGAACAGGCAACAAAAGAAGCTAAACAAAATGACAGTGACACATAAATTAACAAAGGACTACTAGCAGTTACTGATATGCCAGCTCCAGACCTCAATAAGATAATGTTATTATTATATTTAGAATATGTTTTTCCTTTTAAAACTAAATGACTGCAAAATATGAAGAATTTGGTAAAAGTATACTAAATTCCAAAAAAAAATGTGTAGAATATACAAATGATGTTCTACAATTGGCAATTTATTTTTCAAAGATAAAGCGTACAAAAATGATGCCCTACGTACCCCAATCAATACCCTTGTGTCGAAATAACTTTAAATAAATAGCTGGAATTTAGAGTTAACACGTACAGGAAAGATTAAAATATTAACTGGGGTAGTAAAGCAAAAAACATAACTTGTGTAGCAATCAGTGGTGGATTCAGATTTTTGTTTACATGGGAGGTAGGTACTAGGGATAGTCTCGCTTAATTTTACGATATTATAAGCAGTTTGAAATAGGGCCCGGACCATAAAATTCCATGATAATTTTAAATTAATCGTAGATAAGGTGGACAGGGCCCTTTGTGTCCCCTCTTAGCTCGCCTCTGGCAATAAACACACTTTTATTTACCCAAATGTTTCTGTAAATTTGTGTAATGAAGGTGTGCTCGATTTGATCCTTTCATATTTGTATATGAAAAAGATAAACTTATCACACACGGTTATTAAATACGAAGCATGTATGTTCCAGGTCTAATAAAAGCAATAAATATTTAGTGTTTTAACTATATATCAACAACATTTGGTTCATATTTTACATATGTTTAGTTTTAATTGAGGTCGGGACTAAAACATTATTTTATACAAATCTGCCAGATACGTATACGTCGATCCGTGCACGTATCCATAAACGTGAATAATAGAGCATTTGCATTATTCACGTATCAGGATACGTGCACGGATCGACGTATACGTATCGAACAGATTTGTTTACAATAATGACTTTACCCCGATCTCAATTAAAATTAAATGCATTATATAATATTTTTATCGGGACCAACTTGACTTTATTTATCCTTTCCTCATATACGTGTTATACGATACGTCGATACGGATACGCCAGTAAATACTTGATTAATGCAAATGCTCTAATGCAAATACTCTACTAGCATTATGTAGATTTACCAATAAACATTATGTGATCCCGAGCTTTAATTGTATATATTTTCATAAATACAGATGGGCAACTGATTGATTTTTAATGCTAGTATTTAATTGTATAACTGACTTAATTGTTGGAAAAGAGGGGCGACAGATATCAGAGGGACAGAGAGAAAACTTATAATAGTCTTAAGATCGGAATCTTATAATATTTTTTTATTATATCTGCAGATGCGTATACGTCAACGTATATGATACGGTTGATACGCTTTTAAATGACCGACCTCTATTACTGATTGTTTTGTGATTGAGTATATACCATACAACAGTAAAAATTAATCGAATATATAAGCTAAATTTTCATTGTGTGCCAAATGTGAAACGTGTAAACAAGAAAACGAACTTTGAATTTATTTTTAATTAATGTAATGAAAAAAATAATAGATGACACACAGCATTTATAATTCATTATCTGGATAGGCACAAAAGGTTTATGGCGGTTTAAAAATGAGTGTGAATGCCTAACATTCCCATAAACTTTGATAGTAGTTTAACTTGACAGCTTAAATATCATACAGTAAATATATGGTTGTAATGGCTGAGCTCATCATATCAGCCCGAGGTGTAGAAGTGTTCAGTTGATAACCTTTCAAATTAATTGTTTCAAAAGATCAATTAATATACAGCATTAAACGTGAAAATACATCGTTGCTTTATTATCGTAAAAAGAGGATTAATGTCAAAAAGGACAACAAGCCTATTGAAAAACTATATCAAGTATCGCCATTCGTAACTTGTAAAAAATCAGTTAATTTACTCAACAACAGACATGAATTAACAATGACTTTTGTAAGAAAATGACACAAATAAGTTAAACATAGTCAACCGTTTATATTTAAGGTAAGCAAGTTCACTTATGTTAATATAAAAAAGAAGATGTGGTATGATTGCCAATGAGACAACTGTCCACAAGAGAACAAATTGACAGAAATTAACAACTATAGGCCACCGTACAGCCTTCAACAATGAGCAAAATCCATACAGCAAAGTCAGCTTTAAAAGGCTCCGAAATTACAATGTAAAACAATTCAAACGAGAAAACTAACGGCCTTATTTATATAAAAAAATTAACGAAACACAAATATGTAACACATAAACAAACGACAGCCACTGAATAATAGGCTCCTGACTTGGCTCAGGCACATACGTAAGGCTTGCTTTTGATTTTGTCTAAGTTTTTTGTAAAAAGAAATGAATTAATGTAGCAGATATTTGAAAAAAAATCTACTATCAAGTGATAAATTTCAAAATTACAAAACAAACACACAAAAAAACCGTAATGACCAGGCTGCCTACGGGACAACCATATGACCATTATCATCCGTATAGCTAGTTACAACACATCTGTAAGGCAACACATTGAAATCTACTTTACATTCACTTTAGATGTATTTTTTGTACGTGTAAATAACGATAACACGTTCTTTCATTTTTTCCGTTGGTGTATTTTGTTTCTGTAATATTTCAAACTACCAAGAAAAAAACCCGTCACTAGTAGTAAAACATGTATATCTTCAAACAGTTATTTTCATCTTTTTTCCAGTATGGGGATACTGGATCGGAGGTTATAATTTCCTCATTGATAACAATATGGAATGGGTAGGACAACCCAACCAAGTATCATTTAGTGACACGGGGGCGAATCTACCTAATAATCCAATTACTGAGTTATGCATGGTGATGTGGAATGCCATTGATTTTCAATGGGCTGATTTTGATTGTAATATTATGCTTCCATATAGATGAGAATTCATGCATCGTTAAACGAGCAATTACTGGCAATCAGTTACTGTACGTAGGTTATGATGATGATGATGTCGATATGTCTTGAAAACAATAAGGCTTTTAAAATGATATACCGTACGTATGTTTATATATATATATATATGTATATATGTGTGATATGCAAAACTGACATGGAACGTTATTTGTGCTATCAAAAGTTTATGGTTTGATCTACTAGAATATAATCTGTAAAGTACAAGTTGCTTCCATGTCTCGACTTATTTGACATGTATTTGACCAAGACAGAATATAACAAATTTATAGAATTTGCTAATGTTTTATTGCGTTAATAACAATTATCAAAATTTCAATAGATATTTTGATACAAAGAAAATCCTGGTTATATGAAATAAAGTATAACCTTAAACAATGACTTAACTTTCAACAGATCAACGAATAAACTGTTTGATAAAACATCATTAATATTATTATGTTTTTATAGGGAAATCAGCATTTATTATGACTAATTACAAAATTTAAAACATGATTCCGATAAATATTAGAAATAAGAAAATTATTTTTGGGTACGTTATAGTGTTTTTTGTTTAGTCCGTTTCAATTTCATTAAGCAATGACAAATCTATGAAAACAGTTAACATAAAACATCAAAGTAATGGATAAGTCGACATTTCAAATCGGAATGCGTATAGAATCCGATATATACCTATCAATATATTAACTATATGATTGGTTGAACTCTTGGGATTTATTTGTTACTGGTTAGATGTACCTACCTACATGTACTTGTTCAAAACATCAACATACTAGGTAGCAATTTGATACATTGTTTGTTCTTGTTCGAAGCATCTTGCTACTTGTTATAAGTATATAGATAGTTATGCAAAGCATATATATAATAATAATGCGAAACATTAATATACCCATTTAAAGATGTTGTGAACCAGTTTCTAGAACGTTCTAAATATTTGAAACATCAGTAGATATAGTTCGTAGTTTTATCATTGCTCAAATTCCAACATTTTAATGCACTAGGTGATTGGTGATACTCTTGTTCAGACTAATATATACCATACAGCAGATTTAATACATGTATGTCGCTTGTAGCAAGGGAAACAATTAATTAAATACAAATCAATTCATTAGATAGCATTTTTATTCATTAAAGTATATAGTGATTCCACTACCCTCTTCGAAGTGTTTTATTGGTTAAAAATGATCTTTTAAATTTGCATTATTGTACTTTTTATAACTTTTTATATTTACCGCACAATGTATATATTTTTGTTGATATCTCTGTGACACATGTATGTACTTTGTCCATGTTGTAAGTTTACTGAATAAAATTCTAAATAATGGAGACATCGTTGAAATTATACATTCAAATACGTGCATATATGAGAGTACTCGCTGTTAACTGACAGCTAGTTCAAAGCCAATAACAACTTATAAAAAAAGACTTCATAAACAGTCAGAGAAAAACATGACCCTGTGCACTGCCAAGATACAGGTATTGACAGATTGTAGATCTGTGAATATGTATCTATATATAACATACAAATAATATTTAGTTTCCTATGACTTTACTGATAACAAAATCAATTTGTATACCAACAAAAACAATAGTCTAATTACAGTGTTGAATTCTGAATAAGTTTATTTAAAGGATCAACAAGATTACCAGGATCGTTTATAAGTTTTCGGACACGGTTAACAACATTTCCGTACAACTAATCTTCAAAACCAAATCTTTACATGATTTTACTCGTACAAGAATAGTTTGGCCGATGCTGGATCTCAGGTATTGTCGTATTTGCATAGGCATATGATGGTTGTTGCTGGGTCTCTGACCATGTTGTATCCATATATGTATATGTAGAACGTTAATGGGTGTCTGGTAATTTGTGTTATTATAGGAGTAGGTTGGACGTTGCTTGGTATCTGGCAATGTTATACTATTGCAGGAGTTTGTGGAACGTTGCTGGGTCTCTGGCAATTTTATATTATTGCAGGAGTTTGTTGAACGTTGCTGCATAACTATTTAGACTACTGATAACAGGGTCAGACCTAATCTGTTTTTCTCTTGTTATAGTTGCTTTAGCACTATCACTCTTATTTTGAGTTGGGAAAAGAAATGGGTGTGTGCCTACATCCCTTTGAATATTATTTGCAGTACTACTAAATGACCTGGGGCTAGTATTTATCTCCCCCTTGTTTAAACTAATAGCCTGGTTTGAGGCTAAATTATTATGAGAAGTGACATTCCCAAATGAACAGGTATAAATATTTGTAGATGCAACAGACCAAGTGGGAATGATTGGAGATTGGACTAGCTAATATGGTAATTCCCCTACTAAGTGAATTGGACCCCTGTAGTATACGAGATCTGTCTCTTAAATTATACATTTTACTTTTAATTGCTAAATGGAATCAAGAGTTTCAATTTACTAATCAACTTAAATTAAACTTTATCCCTGTTAATCTTGTACTTTTTCAGAATTATTCAACTTAGAAATACTTTTTGTTCCTGTTGAAATTGAAAAACAATTTCCTATGTCTTACTTTAAAACCACCTTTTCAATTATGAATCTATCCTTACTTTGTGAAATAGACTATATAAATAACAAATTTAAAATAGACTATACATTTTTCAACTTTGACCTTATCCAAATATTATTATATCTACAACTTAGATTTATATTTATCCTTGTTGTTAAATAGACTTTAATTTACAACTTTGAAATAGACTATAGTTTTTTCAACTTGACCCTTTTGAAAAATTATAGTCTTAATACTTAACTTGGATTCAGATTTATCTTTGTTAAAAATGTACTCCTAAATTTAAACTCAACTTGGATTAAAACTTATCCTGGTTGAATATGGCATTTACTTTTATTATATTGAAACTTTCAACTTAGATTACAATTTATCTTTGTTGAATTGTACCCTTAACTATTTTCAACTTGGATTTATATTTATCCTTGTTGATATATATTCTAACTAACTATATTATCACTTTTCAACTTGGTTTTGATACCTTACAGATGGGTGCAGTCCTAACCTGTACAGCAAGTTAACTTGATAACCAGTCATTTGGACTGGTCAAAGTTAACCTGTGACCAAATTTGGGACTGCTCTGACCAGTCCTAGGACCAAAATCTAGTTAACTTGCAAAGCGGACTTGGTCCTAGGACTGTTTTTATGTCTGCCAAAAAGTTAACTTCGAAACAGGTCCGCTATTGATATAAGTTAACTTCGAACCAGTCCTGCCGTAAAGTTAACATAAGTTAACTTCGAAACCAGTCCTGCCATAAAGTTAACATAAGTTAACTTCGAGACCAGTCCTGCCACAAAGTTAACTTTTGCTTTGACAAATCCTATCGAAACCAGACCTGTTCCCAAGTTAACTTTTGACTGGTCTGCTCAACACTAAGTTAACTTGTAACCAGGACCGCTCTACATCGATTTTTTAAAAATATTTTTTTAATATCTTTGTTTCGTAGTATAAACATCGAAAATAAAGTAAAACTAATACTTCCGTTACATAAACAGGATTTAATACAAATATTTGAAAATAAAGTTCGCATAAAACGTTGCTTGAAACACAAATTTATCTGTGATCTGCCAATCTATAAATTAAAAAACGATCTTGGTTACAATGATAACGGGCACTGAATATATATTCCAATACCTATCAAATTCAACCATATTTGCACTTTATTTATATGTATATCTATGAAAGGACATATTTTAGAGGAAAGCATCATTTTAACACATGACTACAAATTTTTGTTTGCATAAATTTAGGGTACCATCATGTCCTCCTTTTAATCAAAATTTTGATACGTAACAAAATTTCAGTAGTTTTGATACCTCATACTGACTTGTACAACAAAATTATTTGACTGCATCAACTACAACTGACCATATGTGCACTTTAATTTGTAAATCTATATACCAGCATAGTAAATCAGCCATATTTGTTATGTCAAGATTCAATGTATATTACAATGGACAGCAATGTTGCTATACAATAACAACAATTTTTTGTTTGCATAAATTTAGGGTGCCATCATATGTCCTCCTTTTATTCAAAATTTTGATACGTAACAAAATTTCAGTAGTTTTGATACCTCTTGCTGACTTGTGCAACAAAATCATTTGGCCGTGTTGACCAAAACTGACCATGTGAGCATTTTAATTCATAAATCTATATACCAGCATACTAAATCAGCAAATTTTTTCAAATTTTTGTTTGCATAAATTTAGGGTGCCTTCATGTCCTCCTTTTAATCAAAATTTTTATACGTAACAAAATTTCAGTAGTTTTGATACCTCATACTGACTTGTACAACAAAATTATTTGACTGCATCAACTAAAACTGACCATATGTGCACTTTAATTTGTAAATCTATTTACCAGCATAGTAAATCAGCCATATTTGTTATGTCAGGATTCAATGTATATTACAATGGACAGCAATATTGCTATACAATAACAACAATTTTTTGTTCGCATAAATTTAGGGTGCCAGCATATGTCCTCCTTTTATTGAAAATATTGATACGTAACAAAATTTCAGTAGTTTTGATACCTCTTGCTGACTTGTGCAACAAAATTATTTGACCGTGTTGACCAAAACTGACCATGTGTGCACTATTTTTTATAAATCTATATACCCGCATAGTAAATCAGCCATATTTTTTCAAATTTTTGTTCGCATAAATTTAGGGTACCAGCATGTCCTCCTTTTATTCAAAATTTTGATACGTAACAAAATTTCAGTAGTTTTGATACCTCATACTGACTTGTACAACAAAATTATTTGACTGCATTAACTAAAACTGACCATATGTGCACTTTAATTTGTAAATCTATATACCAGCATAGTAAATCAGCCATATTTGTTATGTCAGGATTCAATGTATATTACAATGGACAGCAATATTGCTATACAATAACAACAATTTTTTGTTTGCAGGAATTTAGGATGCCATTATATGTCCTCCTTTTATTCAAAATATTGATACGTAACAAAATTTCAGTAGTTTTGATACCTCTTGCTGACTTGTGCAACAAAATTATTTGACCGTGTTGACCAAAACTGACCATGTGTGCACTTTTTTTTATAAATCTATATACCCGCATAGTAAATCAGCTATATTTTTTCAAATTTTTGTTCGCATAAATTTAGGGTACCAGCATGTCCTCCTTTATTCAAAATTTTGATACGTAACAAAATTTCAGTAGTTTTGATACCTCATACTGACTTGTACAACAAAATTATTTGACTGCATCAACTAAAACTGACCATATGTGCACTTTAATTTGTAAATCTATATACCAGCATAGTAAATCAGCCATATTTGTTATGTCAGGATTCAATGTATATTACAATGGACAGCAATGTTGCTATACAATAACAACAATTTTTTGTTTGCATAAATTTAGGGTGCCAGCATATGTCCTCCTTTTATTCAAAATATTGATATGTAACAAAATTTCAGTAGTTTTGATACCTCTTGCTGACTTGTGCAACAAAATTATTTGACCGTGTTGACCAAAACTGACCATGTGTGCACTTTTTTTTATAAATCTATATACCCGCATAGTAAATCAGCCATATTTTTTCAAATTTTTGTTCGCATAAATTTAAGGTGCCAGCATGTCCTCCTTTTATTCAAAATTTTGATACGTAACAAAATTTCAGTAGTTTTGATACCTCATACTGACTTGTACAACAAAATTATTTGACTGCATCAACTAAAACTGACCATATGTGCACTTTAATTTGTAAATCTATATACCAGCATAGTAAATCAGCCATATTTGTTATGTCAGGATTCAATGTATATTACAATGGACAGCAATGTTGCTATACAATAACAACAATTTTTTGTTTTCATAAATTTAGGGTGCCAGCATATGTCCTCCTTTTATTCAAAATATTGATATGTAACAAAATTTCAGTAGTTTTGATACCTCTTGCTGACTTGTGCAACAAAATTATTTGACCGTGTTGACCAAAACTGACCATGTGTGCACTTTTTTTTATAAATCTATATACCCGCATAGTAAATCAGCCATATTTTTTCAAATTTTTGTTCGCATAAATTTAGGGTGCCAGCATGTCCTCCTTTTATTCAAAATTTTGATACGTAACAAAATTTCAGTAGTTTTGATACCTCATACTGACTTGTACAACAAAATTATTTGACTGCATCAACTACAACTGACCATATGTGCACTTTAATTTGTAAATCTATATACCAGCATAGTAAATCAGCCATATTTTTTTATGTCACGATTCAATGTATAATACAACGGACAGCTATATTGCAATACAATAACAACATGAACAACAAATTTTTGTTTGCATAAATTTAGGGTGCCAGCATGTCCTCCTTTTATTCAAAATATTGATACGTAACAAAATTTCAGTAGTTTTGATACCTCATGCTGACTTGTACAACAAAATGATTTGACCGCATTGACCAAAACTGACCATATGTGCACTTTAATTTGTAAATCTATATACCATGTATACCCGCATAGTAAATAAGCCATATTTTTTATGCCAGGATTCAATGTATAATACAATGGACAATAATAATATTGCAATATAATAACAACAAATTTTTGTTTGCATTAATTTTGGATGTCAACATGTTTTCCTTTTATTCAAAATATTGATACGTAACAAAATTTCAGTAGATTTGATACCTCATGCTGACTTATACAACAAAATTATTTGACTGCATCGACCAAAAACTGACCTGCATATGTGCACTTTAATTTAAAAATCTATATATATCCGCATAGTAAATCAGCCATATTTTTGATGTCTGGATTCAATGTATAAAATAAATGACTGCTGTTTGGATGGCGCCTAATTATGTCTTCTCCTGGCACTTCTGTGAACATGTTAGTAGGACGGCAAATGTAAGCAATAAGGAAAACAATTAATGCAATTTTTTTTCCCGCATACATTGAGAATGTCAGCGTTTCATCTCTGTATTCATAATATTGAACAGTCACTAGGATGTGTAAAACGAAACTATTAGGCCGCATCATCCAAGTACATGTACCAACACTGACATGTCTGAATTCATTTGTGATTTTTAATAAAAAAAAAAGTATTTGGGGTTCTCTTCTGGTAATACTGTTTATCTATTATGTCGGTTGATTGATTTTGTTTGTAGTTAAACGTCAAGTAACAACTATTTCATTCATGTGCACAAATCTCCCGACAAATCTGGATTGTTGGTAGTTTTACCACATCGTACATATCCGGACACTGTACAACTGTACAATTTTCGTTAGAATATTCTGCGGAAAAAGAATAGTAAATCCAATCCAAATAAGTAGAATAACAATGAAATATCCATGCATGTATAAATGCGTAAAGTAAAAATTATGAAGGGACAGGTAAAACACGGGGAAAGAAGTAACGTCGACAAAGATGTTGATATCCCATGATATACGAATGTTTTTCCGATGCGTTGGATAACCCTAATTTCTATCCGACTTCCAATTAAAAAAATATGATAGCTCTATGTAATTGACTAATGTTTAGAAGAATATATAAAAATAAAGAAAGAAAGAATTGTGTTGTTATTAATAATGTCTAGTAGAGTATAGCGAGTAAAGTAATTTGCTATCAGAGGCCTTCTTGGGAAGAACAATGCGAATGTTGTTTATACATATTTTAATAAAGCTCAAGTCTGATATGAAAAGTCGCAAAAACGATAACATTTCATAAGCAGACATGTCCCCAGGTCTGGTCAATAGCAGACTTGTCCACAGGTCTGGTCAGAAGCAGACCTGTCCACAGGTCTGGTCAGGAGCAGACCTGTCCACAGGTCTGGTCAGGAGCAGACCTGTCCACAGGTCTGGTCTGGGGCAGACCTGTCCTCAGGACTGGTCAAAAGCAGACTTGTCCACAGGTCTGGTCTGGAACAGACCCGTCGATAGGTCTGCAGCAGTCATAAAAAAGCGGACCGTAGGTCTGGTCCACCGTACACGAAGTTAACTTGCTGGTCTGCTTAAAAATTCTCAAGTTAACTTAAAAAGCAGTCAACAAGTTAACTCTAAGTTAACTTTTGTCAAGGTTAGGACCGCACCCATCTGTATGTTAACTTTTACAACAAAATCATTTGACCGCATTGAACAAAACTGACCAAATGTGCACTTTAATTTGTAAATCTATATACCATGTATACCCGCATAGTAAATCAGCCATATTTGTTTGTGTTAGGATTCAATGTACAATACAATGGACAGCAATATTGCAATACAATAACAACACACTTTTGTTCGCATACATTAAGGGTGCTAGAATGTCCTCCTTTTATTCAAAATATTGATACGTAACAAAATTTCAGTCGTTTTGATACCTCATGCTGACGTGTACAACAAAATTATTTGACCGCTTCCACCAAAACTGACCATATGTGCACTTAAATTTGTAAATCCATGTACCATATATATATATACGCATAGTATTTCAACCATATTTTTTATGTCAGGATTCAATGTATATTACAATGGACAGCAATATTGCAATACATTAACAACAAATTTTTGTTCGCATAAATTTAGGGTGCCAGCGTGTCCTCCTTTTATTCAAAATATTGATACATAGAAAATTTCAATAGTTTTGATACCTCAAGCTGATTTGTACAACACAATGATTTGACCAAATTGACCAAAGCTGACCATATGTGCACTTTAATTTGTAAATCAGTATACCGCATAGTAAGTCAGTCATATTTTTTATGTCAGAATTCAATGTACAATACTATGGACAGCAATATTACAATACATGTACTACAATAGCAACACATTTTTGTTTCGCATAAATTGAGGGTGCCAGCATGTCCTCCTTATATTCAAAATATTTGATACGTACAACAAAATTTCAGTAGTTCTGATACCTCATGCTGACTTGTGCAATGAAATAATTTGACCGCATTGACCAAAACTGACCATATGTGCACTTTAATTTGTAAATCTATATACCCACATAGTAAATCAGCCATATTTTTTTATGTAAGGATTAAATGTATAATACAATGGACAGTAATATTGCAATATGATAACAACACATTTTTGTTCGCATTAATTGTGGATGCCAGTATGTCCTCCTTTTATTCAAAATATTGATACGTAACAAAATTTCAGTAGTTTTGATACCTCATGCTGACTTATACAACAAAATTATTTGACCGCATCGACCAAAAACTGAACTGCATATGTGCACTTTAATTTATAAATCTATATATATCCGCATAGTAAATCAGCCATATTTTTGATTTCTGGATTCAATGTATAGAATAAATGACCGCTGTTGGGATGGCGCCTTTATGTCTTCTCCTGACACTCCTATGAACATGTTAGTAGGACGGCAAATGTAAGCAATAAGAAAAACAACTAATGCAAATTTTTTTTTCCGCATCAAATTGAGAATGTCAGAGTTTCATCTCTGTATTCATACTGTATTCATAATATTGAACAGCCACTACAGTATGTAAAACAAAACTATTAGGCCACAAGTACAGTCAGGGGTACTACTTGTACAAGTGTATTTCATTTACTTGAAAAAGTAAAAAAATATATATACATATAAGTAAATAAATAATGTTTGAATAATCTCCCTGAATTTTCTAACAAATTTACTTGTATAAGTAAATTTTTCTTACAATCCTACAAAAATCCTCAAGTTATGAGATGTAAAATCATGCCTTTAATGATTTACCCAGGTTTGCTCAAATTTTTTCATTAAAGTTCAATGTTTCATCTCCTTAATTCATCAAAGAAACTGATTGAGCAAAGATCTTTAATATTTGCGCAAGGCAATCAAAAATTGCTCCTTTGGGGCTTGTAAACGAGCAGTGTTATGAAGTTAACAGACAAATGGAATTTTCATTGTCCATGAAATTACACTTAACTGATTAGTAAAGACATCTGTAAAGGGTACACAATTCAAAATTCTATTAGAGCAAAGAAATCTTAAGAATTCAAGAAAAAAAAGAAAGGATGATTTTTTTACTAATACAAGTGAAAAATTCTAAATGCCTTAGGGACATAACTAAGTAATTTTTTTTTACCTATACAAATAAATAAAATTCACTTGTATAAGTATCCTACAAATTTACTTATATTTGTATATTCTTTTTTTACTTCTTTAAGTAAATAAAATAAACTTGTACAAGTAGTACTGAAGTACATGCACCAACACTGACATGTTTGAATTCATTTGTGCTTTTTAATAAAAAAAAAAAAATGTATATGAGGTTCTCTTCTGGGAATAGTATACTGTTAATCTATTATGTCGGTTGATTGATTTTGTTTGACAGGACACAGTTTCTGTGGACAGGTCTGGTCTGGTGCAGACCTGTCCTCAGGACTGGTCAAAAGCAGACTTGTCCACAGGTCTGGTCTGGATCAGACCCGTCGATAGGTCTGCAGCAGTCATAAAAAAGCGGACCGTAGGTCTGGTCCACTGTAGACGAAGTTAACTTGCTAGTCTGCTTAAAAATTCTCAAGTTAACTTAAAAAGCAGTCAACAAGTTAACTCTAAGTTAACTTTTGTCAAGGTTAGGACCGCACCCATCTGTATGGACAAATTTAGTAAAGGTTTTAAGTAATTTGTGATAACGAAATCCCTGGCTTAATATTTTGCCAGTAATACATACATTACGTTCGTTAAAATAAAAAACGTCACAACAGACACGGGCATAAGGAACGAGCTGTGAAATATAAACACCGTAAGGTGGTGACAAAGGAACATCTCCATCTAAAAATGGAAAATTGACAAAAGGGAACGAAAAATCGTCCCTTTTGTCGTAACTTTTAGTGTGTAGTTTCCCGTTTAAGACCGACATATCTAAATCTAGGAAAGAACAGTTATCACCGTTTACATTTGATTTAATGAAAGTAAATTCCTTTGGGTAAATTGCAGCAGTATATTGAGAAAATTCTTGATTAGTTATCGAAAAAACATCATCAAGATAACGGTAAGTGTTGTTAAATTTACCAATTAGATGCAATATCGACGGGTATTTACTGAGTTTGGTCATAAACTGTGATTCATAACCGAACACAAATAAGTCTGCTATCAAGAGGGCGTAATTAGTGAGCATAGGGATACCTTCAACCTGTCGATAAACTTTGTTGCCGAATAAAGGCAACAGTAGTATAACGCTGTTTGAAATTCATAAATCATAAATTCCGAAACGTACATAAATATTATAAAGGAGAAAATTAACAGCTTCAATCATCTCATCACACCTCCTGTAAGTATATATGGCATATTTACCTCTCTTAGAGAAGAAGGCTTCAAATGAGTTGCAGCAAATATATTTGAATTTAGATTTACCGAACGACCATTTAATTAAAAAGGAAAACTTTTGTTTGATACGATAGTGTGGAAGTGTACTGTAAATAGTAGACACATTAAAACTGTCAACAGAATCAAAATGACCATCAAAAACACATAAATTATCTAAAACACCAAAGAATTTTGTACACTCCAAAAATAGTTAAATCCACTGTGTTTATATATTTTATTACAATAGTTTATGATAAGTTATAGTAGTTAAGGAACTTGTTAAAAACACTGAAAGATTAGTTGTTAAACACTTATTAGAGGCCGAGATGAAACGATATCTAAATGGCTTTTTGTGTAGTTTAGGTGACTAATACACATTAGAGACCTTCAAATGTTTAGAAGAAGCCTTAAGCTTTGATGTGGTTATGTTTACTATATGACTTTCTATGGAGTGCATGGACTTGAATGAAGATGTATTTGAAATGTCATTCTTAAGATCGTCCGTGAAGTATTTACGGCAATCAACACCACATTGTTGGCTGCTTTGTCGGTCAGGACAAACACAAACCGATTTGAAAGCTCTTGAAGTTTTTTTCTTATTCTGGACATTATGTTCTCTATTATTTACTTCTAAATTATTTTCACAATATGATATTCTATTATCTACAACATTCATACATTTATTTAAATAAGAATCAAGAGATCTTTTATCAGATATTTCCCGTTTACACCAAAAGTTTCTAACCTGTCTGTCCTGGACGATATTGATGTCCTCTGTAGTAACATAGCCGTAGGGAATATAATATCTAAACTTCGATGATTCACAGTTTCAAGTTAAAGGGAGTATTATATTCTACATTCACGTCTGATGTTACCGACGTATAATTAAAGATTAAACTTCTACTGGTTTTTATTGCATGTCATTGTATATGTATGACATAAACGGTAGTTCTATGTTATCAAAAATGGGAGGTATAAAGCTTTGAACGGCAGAGTCATTAAATCATCAAAATATATTAGATAAGTTGATAAAATCTATACCTCCCTTAATATATCTAATTTTCAGAAAAGGACTTTTACGATCTTCAGGTTTGTCGATACGCTGGAACAACCTAATTATATAAGGTGGCAAAAAGCTGTAATTATATTCGAATATTCATACAGTGGGCTGAAGAAAGAGATGGTGTCACACTCCATGAAAATATCGTATAATTTACTAATGGGTATTTGACCCTGTTTACATGACAATTGATGCCATTGGTTTTAGATATAGGTAGGAAATTACCAAGTGTATAATTTATACGATGTTTAATTCGTTGATTTCGATTGATACGGTTGCCATGATACCTATTATTTCGTTGTCTTTTATCCATAATATTCATGATATTCATAATATTCATGATATTCATAATATTCATGATATTCATAATATTCATGATATTCATAATATTCATGATATGAATAGAAGAACTTGTAGATATGTTCCCTCGTCCAAGTATATTGTCATTTATACCCAGGGGATAAGATTTTTGATAAAGTTCGATAATTTTACGGGAATCTTCATCATTTCGAGCGGTGAAAATCTAATAATAATATTGTGGTTGTGTTTACCTAAAATAAGGCTTAGTTTTTTGAAGTGGGTACATGTAAGACCGTGACATAATTTAGGAAAAGTTTATTTTTGAAGCAGGTATCGAACCGCATACTGTACTTGAACTTGATGGTCGAACACAATTAACAGATTTTTAAAGGGACACTAGCTGTCAAATTTGTGTTCCCCGATTTGACTTATATTATTATATTTGATTTATAACAATGTAAAACATTTATATAAATTAATCTAAAATAAACAATATACAGGAAAAAAACTCAAATAAATGTAGCTTCGTTTCAGGTGTATTTTAGTCCGGATCCTATCTTATCAACTATCGAGTTGACCTCCGATGACCATATAAGCGATATAAACATAAATTAAGATATCAATATATATCGAAATCGTGCAATTAGATTTTGATAGGTTTTTTTATTTCATTTTATAGATTAAAAATATATGTTAATCTTAGTTTTTACCTGTATATATATGCATTTTTGTAGATCGAATTAGTAAATCAATAAATGTATAAATGTATTTCACTTTCAATGTTGACAATCTTTTCCTATAAATAACTTTACTCGGACAGTTCATGTGTTATCCATCTCTAGCAAAGGGGGTTAATTAAAGTTCACATGAATACGGATTCAATGATGTCGAATTATTCACTTGCAAATACATAATTCATCATCAATGTCTAATAGATATTTTACTATTTTTGACAAAATTGAAGTAGCCTGGCTGTTAAAGGCGAATTCTTATTTCACTATTTCACTTTCATTAATATTGAACAAAAAAATAATTTCTTAGATTTTTAAAAATATATATCGTATTTATTGCCCCTTTAAGATCCGTGGTTTAGTAGTTAGCCGGAGAGCCGTGGTGTAGTGGTTAGCGCTTTTGACTACTAGCACTGGTCTGATCCCCGCTTCGGGGATAACATTTCAGGGACAAAATTTTCGATTCTTCCTTGACACGATTTGCGAGTATGATCTTGAGAAACGATGATAGTCCGTGTTAGGAGAAAGAGAGCCATATATCTTGCACGTAAAGACACCCGTGTATATTGCGAAAAACAGCAAACAAATGCCAATTCAAGGCAGCACTTGCACCCGCAAAGTAGTAAGGCATCATTATAATTAGTTATCAAAGGTGTCAGGCTTATAATTTATTACGATATACGCTTGTTTCTTCTACACAAGACTCATCAGTGACGCTCAGATCAAAAAAGTTATAATTCCAAACAAATACAAAGTTGAATAGCATTGAGGACCCAAATTTCAAAAAGTTATGAAAGTTGCTATAACTTGTTTCCCAATCCATTATAAACAAATATGTTTAAACTAAAAGTTTTATCTTAATTTACAAGAAATAAATAACACTCTAATATTTCCAATGTAAACAATTTGTTTTCAGCATACAAAAAAAAACATCATTATACAGTTCTGTATGAGTAATGTTGTTGGTCCAAACAAAAAACAATTTTAAAGCAATAAACACACTCAATGTTGATGCAAGAAAACACTCTTTATTTAAGGTAGATTCAGAATAAACACATTATACTTTACCATTACCAGCTGGCGGTAATTTCAATAATTGTGAACGAAGATTTACCAAAGCTGACACATTCAATGCATTCCGGTGGACCTGGAAGAAATAAATATTCATATGCAAAAACCAAAGATGTAGTATGCTTTTTATCAGCAATTTATACAATAGAGTTCTAATGACGCAAATATAAGATATTATAATACTTCGGAAGTGGATCATCGATTAGAGAACCCTTATCTTATTATCAGCTATATAAGACCCCAATATAAAACGTATGCAAAATGGAGAAACTAATGGACTAAATCATCAGAACATACGAAATACATAAGAATCTATTAAATATTGCACGTTTAACATATTACACAAATAACACAGCTGTGTAAATGACCATTTAAAGATGGAAAAAGAGAAGGCCAAGTGATAATAAGGCTAGGAAAACAGACAATATTTTGCTAAACTCCCCCCTTTAAAAAAAAGACAAAAAAGGAGCAAAAACAATCAAATAATAACTACAAAAGAACTGATGATCATCATACAAAAATAAAGGATTATTGAAGCAAGACTGGACGGATCGGTTTCTTTCCAGGCGTTTGTGTTACAAGTCAGCCCTGGAATAGTCGATTTGATCACAATATTTAGTATTTTGCGATGAAACGGAAAAAAGTATCAAATCATCTACTACATGTAATATAAATTAAGGCAACCCTAGTACATTTAAACCGTTACTAAGAAAGGAGATCATGTTTGTCAGGATTCAAGGGTTGATTAATTCTTTAAACGCATTATCATTCGTATGGTACTTATTTTTGTGGAGTTCGTGGTAACAAGTGAACAACTAATTAGATGTGTCAACAAAGGACACATTTTCTTTATGCAGATTGTCTGATGCAACAAATCATATATTCGTGAAAATGTTTCATTATACCACAAAATGTATTACTAAAAAAATGAATCTAAAGTAAAACCAGATCTGAAATGTTTTTTTCGATGATAAATGTTCGAAAAATTGAAAAAAAGTCATCGAATCTAAGACAAAAGTCTTCCATTTTGTCTTCTAAACAGTTATATTATAGTTAGTGTCTGTGTGTGTTACATTTTAACGTTGCATCGTATGTTTTCTCTTAATTTTGAGTGTAAATTCACATTGCGATAAGACGTGTCACGGTACTTGTCTACCCCAAGTTCATGTATTTGGTTTTGATGTTATATTTGTTTTTCTCGTGGGATTTTGTCTGATGCTTGGTCCGTTTCTGTGTGTGTTACATTGTAGTGTTGTGTCGTTGTTCTCCTCTTATATTTAATGAGTTTCCCTCAGTTTTAGTTTGTTACCCCGATTTTGTTTTTTGTCCATGGATTTATGAGTTTGAACAGCGGTATACTACTGTTGCCTTTATTTACCCGTTTGAATTTATTAATATGACTTATTGAAATTCTTCCGGTACTAAATTAGTTTTATATAGTAATTATCTTGCATTATTTAATGGGTCACCCTAATGCAAAGAAAACATTATATTTGATGTTGCACCAGTCCTGCCTATTTCAAAATCTTCAAAAACTATCTTGTTGACTTTATCTGTTATGCCTGCGGCTCCCAAACGAATGAACACACTGTTAATAAACATTCAAATTTAACTATTACAGTTTTGGTTTAAGAGTAGGTTCTTAGAACGTTTGTCACAGGCTTTGGACCTAATATCTGGTTTAATGTATTTCTGATAGACCATTCGATCTGAGAAATGTTGCTTCATTGTTTGAGTATATGGATATCTTGTAAAAATACTTAACAAACGGTAAATTTTAACACTTTTTTTAATTTGTGTGAGGATGAAAAAGATGCTTGCGTGATTTTAGATTTAAGATTATATGTTATTCTTTTTGTTGATCTACTTATATAGAAAAAAACATTTTTGGTCAAATGATATAATATAAATTGTTGTGTAAACATACATGACTTGATAAACCTGATGATGTCAAAATGTGTGCGTTTAAACAAAACATATTCTGATTACCTAACAGGCCTTATTTCTTTTCAAAGCTCTTGATCTAACAGCAACTTTAGTAACAATTCAACCGTTTTCCGAATTGTCAAGTCGACAAATCGAAGTTGTGTCAGAGAAACTAACAACACAACATTTCTCCTGTTATAAACACACCAAAGCACACTTTGATAATGACTCTGCGTATACACCATTCATATATTGTGACGACAAAAAAACTTTCTTCACTATGGACTGTAAATATCACTTCGGTCAATTCCGAAAAAACAGAAGGTAACCACTGTCATTCTTGCAATTTTAAATAATCTTTGTATATATTTGTTTTTCATTAAGTTTGTAGTCGTAAACCACACCTGCAGTGTATTTAAACTGGCTTTGGTAAGTGCGAATTTGTGACAATTGAAGGTCGTCCAATGATCTATACACGTACAGCTGCTTAATGTTACGACATTCTTTACTGTGGTAGATATTTGTTGAACATTTACTGTTAATGCTTTCGTTCTTAAGAAGAAGCGTTTCTTGCTTATAAAACAATTTATATATCTTTTTTCTGACGCTGTTTGTCAATGACGTCATAGTGTTTTCGTTTATTTGTCTTTGTATATCACTAACCGTTACTGTGTCAACTAAGGGCAACAGTAATAACCGCTGTTTGAAATTCATCAATCGATTTAGAAAAAAAAACCAAAAACTATGACATAGGACAGAGAAACATCCAAAAAATAGCTATCAAGAGGTACTATATTTAAAATATAATACACCAGACGCGCGTTTCGTCTACACAAGGCTAGTCAGTGACGGTCAGGTCTAAAAACATCATGAGCAAAAACAAGTACAAACAAGTACAAAGTTTGACCTAAAACAAATGTACAAAGTCAGGAATATGAAAGTTTTTTCGATTCGTTTGAATTTTTTGAGCTTTTGATTTTGCCAAATGATAAAGGTCTTATCGTATATAATTTACCGTTGAGTTTGATGATTGCGTTCTTATACTTATTTTGTCAATTCAAGAATGCAGGGATCCACTTACACCATGACGAATTACAAAAACGTAAGGAATTGCAGTATATTATAATACTTTGTTTTGTCAAGAACATGATATGAATTGTATCACATATACTTATTTCATGCTAATGACAAACTCTTCCTCCGATCTATTGTATAATCTTATAGGGTGATTTGCACCCCTCTTTATTTGACTACACACTAAACAAAAAAAAAAAATCCAGCAATTCTACTAACGGAAAGTTAAGATTCATATAGGTAGGGTAGACCTTGAATTTGAGAATTAAAAATGTCCTGGTCACTTCAATTTAATAATCTTTAACACTTAGTAATGTTACGGTCCCTCTTAAATGATGTCAAAATAAGTTAAAACACGTATTTAAAGGCATGGTTATTTTTAGATTGTTGACTACTGTGATTGACTACTTTTCTTCTATATATAAAAAAAAAAACGTGGGTCACCCCCTCTCCAAATAGCAGTAAGCAAGTTAACACTTTTTGAACAATGTTGAAAGTGCTAAACATATTTATTTTAACCAAATCAGTTTACAGATTTTGCATTGCCGACATTCGCAACTGATTTATTCGAAACAAGTCATCAAACTTTTGTTAATCAATGATAAGTTTACATGTCTCGAAAATTGAATGCTCTCTACACACTTGCCTAGCAAATGCAGTAACTCAGGAATATGACAGTCGATTTCTACTCGATGATATAGTGGATTGTAAACAGGAAATTTATAAAAATGGCCATATAATTGATATTCATGTCAACACCGACGTGCTGACTACTGGGCTAGTGATACCCTCGGGGACGAAACGTCCACCAGCAGTTGCATCGACTCGGTGGTGCAAATAGTTATCAAAGATACCAGGATTATAATTTAATACGTCAGACGCGCGTTTGGTCTACATAAGAATCATCAGTGACGCTCAGATCGAAAAAGTTAAAAAGCCAATCAAAAATAAAGTTGAAGAGCATTAAGGATCCAAAATAGCTACATTCATAAGATCAAAATAAAACATGGGTATGGTTAAACATATATAATTCTGCATATTACTTGTATCAGTTTGAAATAGATCGACCAATAATTTTAATTCATACCCTTTTTTGTTGAACTATAATGTAGGTTCAAATACTTTCTACTCGCAAAAAAATAAATATAGAAGATTGGTCTCACTGTTGTCATGTGACATGACTTAAAACATCCAATGAGGCGTGTTTAAAACTATGATGTTATATACATACATATATATTTAAACATACATATGTGAAAGTGTTCGTCTGTTATCAAACATTTTGTTCCCTGGATTGGAACCATATTGTGCCTTTTTCAGAAAAGTAAGTACTGTATCATGTATACATATACACACATATTGATTACTTATAACAAGTGTACATGTTTATTGAATACTGATGAACATTGTTTTATTTTAATATTTCCGTGACAATCGGTTTGATTTAAAAATAATTGCTTGATCTTTGATGACATACTAAGTGCTTTAAATAATTTCTTTATTATACAGAGATACAGTTGTTATATACTCAGTATATATATTTAAGTTATAAGTAAGGTCGAGAACCTGTCCTAAAAGATTTATGTTAAAGTTAGGACAAGAACAAGTCCTAAAGGCTTTCAGCGTGTCGAAAATATCAACAAAAAGCTATTAAAAGTATTCATTTGATGGTTAAAATTATACTAAAATCATTCAGTGCACTCTATCGTCCATAGATCCTACATGTGCCTTGATTTACAACTAATATTTTGGCATTGATTTACGATATATTTGTATGCAAATATATCGAAATTCATAAAGAAGTCGTGGTAATGAAAAGACCAAAATTGGTCGAAAATATAGCTTTGGAAAATTGGAAATTTTGTTCGTGCTGTCCGTAAGTCTGATGATAAAGAATTCATCAAATGCAGCATTAGTTGACCAGAGTGCTTTTCAAACCAGTGGAAAATTATTCGGAATTCCCCGAAACAGAATAGATCCTGACAGAAATGCAACACTTGAGTTTCATAAAACACCCTTTGGTCTATTTGGGGCTGAAGGAGTAGTTGTCTATAAAATGACGGGCAGAGATCTGTATTTATGTATTTCTTACAGCGTTCCATTAATTAGTCCTAATGGTTTTTAGATACAATGGGTAAATAACTTTACAATGGCAACAAAAGACCTAAGCACTGATATGGCAAGAAACCAATGGGAAATTACAAATCAAATAACGTGGCATAATGTTGATTTAAGAGGTTATCGCGCTACTGGTTTCATGACCCAAGATGACGATGCTAAGATGATCGTTAACGTCCAAGTGTCGAATCGAAATTAGCTCTCCGTAGTACTTTAGTATGTGCATTTAATGTTTATATCATTCAACGGTTTATCATTTTTTTATGATGTTAGTTTATAAATGAATTGTATATGACCTTTTCTGTCTGATTTCTATATTGATTGTTATTTTTCATTTCATAATTAGGCTTTGATTTTACATTGTTTAGGTCATATCAAAATATAGTAGTATTCAAATTAGAATTAGCTAAAAGAAAACAGAAATATTTGAGCTAAGGGTGTTGTTTTTTTCTAATTAAAATAGTTGAACACAACAGCGATTGTGCTTTTTATATGAGGATTATCATTGTTTCAATAATTATTTTTTACAGGATATTATTACCACTTTTCTCGTTGCCTATATGTGTGATGTCCTTCACTAGTTTCAACGTTTTTGTTAGGGTACTTCTGGAAATTAGACCTACCGGATTCGTAAATGACTGTAAACTCAAAAAGTATTGCTGTCATGTATTATTGCGATAGTTAACTATGGACAAACTGCAAAATTAGTTAGTATAATCTCAGGAACAACGTGCGTACAAATACTACTATGGAAAATTGATATGAGGTCATTATTTTCGTCTTGAAATTACGCATCGAAACAATGTCTGAATTTAGTGTTATCGACATCCTCTTACACTAAGATATGCAGTCACAGGTGTGTGAGGTTTACAAGCACTCTCATATGTTCAGCTATAAAGACATGTCTTTATGTATAAACGTTGCTGTACGGCCGACTTGACTTCAGCCATTTGTTTGATTGAGTTACAAAATATCAATAACAGTCTGTCTTTTGTATAGCATACAATTACTTTGATATCGTTCCTGTTCAATTTGCTGTCTTTACATCTGAGACGGAATGATTTAAAAAAATGACGTAAAAACCTGGAATTTTCAGTTTTAATTAGTGTACTTGCATGAATATCAATCGGTTAAAAATAGCTACATTATCTGGTAAGACATGTATCGGTTCATGTGATCTTCCTTCCATTTGGAAAACTGTTATTTTTGTGTTTATTAATTGTCTATATATGTTGGTTTGATACTGTTCACAACGCCTGTATACCAACAAAATTATAGAAAACAAAAGACAGCAGATACCAGGCGACATTCATAGAAAACCGACAACGCATTGGCAACACACGAACAATGACAAAAAGACAAACAAGCAAACACATTTTACATCAGAAATAAAGACTGACCAGAAACAATTCCAACCAAAACCCCGGAGTGATCTCAGGTACTCCGGAACAGTAAACAGATTCTACTCAAAGGTGGCAACTGTCATGCTTGTTCTTTGTAAGTACACATTTGATGAAGTCATAATTGATGAACGGAGGACGGGATTGTTATCAATACCAATGGAACACGCAGATATATCATAATGGTTAACCAAGAGCGTCATCTGTGAATAATATTGAACCCCTAAACATGTTTAGACTTAGCAACACTGCAAGCAAGTGTCTAGTTTGTTCGAATCGTGTTCTGCAACATTGGTTCGATTTTTTCCATACCTTTTCACTTCCTAAAGCTAGTTTATCAAACACACTGTTGTACAGTATGCACGTACTAACTCATAAAGTTAAAATACTTGAAGGTGACATATCCCTCTAGTTACACAATGGCAGTAATTATAAATAGGCTTATCAATGCTGTTGGTGCACTGAATCTGCAATTACCTGTGATGATTAATTAGTCAGGAAACATTGACTTCTTCAGTTTTAAAATATTTTATTTAAAGTAAATTGTAACTGCTTAATGGTCAGAAATTACCGATTTATCAAAATAAATCAAGCTAACAGACTTTTGAAGTTAAAAGTTATTTCATTAAGTTAAACAAACATATCAAAACTCGACTTCCTAATGAAAACGATATGCAATCTTAGTTTTATTAAGAGTTTGAAACATGTTTTGTTATCGTATTGAGTTAGTGTACTGTTATTACTTTTAATTGATGAAATAAAGATGTGTATATACTTTCAGCCTTCTCCTATCCTACTTAATATAAGTAATGTATGCTACACTCAAAATTGAAAGCATTGTTGAATACAATGAATAAGGTCAAACCAAGCTGGTGAATAGGATTTAACATTTCGACGGAAGATGTCAAGTTCAAATCGTTAATATTTACACCCTAAATCTTCCTGTTATTATAAATAAACATTCAACTTATGATTTTGTAACGAATTACTTATCATATATGTAAATACATATTGTCAAGGTCGAACAAAATGTACAAAAAAAAAAACAGAAATAATGCGGTCTGATTTATATAATGTATTTCCCGATTGTGGTTTGTAGATTGACCGTGTTTCATTCGGTAAACAATTGCTTGCATTTGTCTGTGATTCGAAATCTCGAACGCAATGTTTTTTTCTGATCTAGTGGCTGATGTATTCTTTTTAATGCACAAACATTTCTCAAAAGGTACAAACATATTATGTTTTTGTGATATGTTTTTTGCCTTGTATCGATCTAATGATTAACACTTTTTTACTGGTTTTTACAGATTGTTCTAATATTGTACTATAACAACACTTTCAAATTTTATGAGATGGTTGGCGCTATCAAACATGTTTTAATTTTAGTTTCTTGTGTACAATTTGGAAATTAGTATGGCGTTCATTATCACTGAACTCGTATATATTTGTTAATGGGCCAGCTGAAGGACGCCTCCGGGTGCGGGAATTTCTCGCTACATTAAAGACCTATTGCTGTCTTGTTTATGTTCGTCGTCAAGGTAAAATTAAGCTCAACAAAAAAAGTTTTGTAATGTAAAACATTGCCTATCTATTTGAATTATATAATAAAAGAAGTGGGTTCGATAACGCCTAAAAATGACTCTGCGTATACATCATTCGTATATTGTGATGACAAAACACTTTTGGACTGCACAAATCACTTCGGTCAATTTCGAAAAATGAGAACTTGAAGAACAGAACAATATAACTGTCATCACTGCATACATTCTTAAACCCTCACTTTCCGTAATCATCATATTTCGAAACGTAACGAAATTCCGTTTTATGTAAGTCTGGTTACTTTTAGATGAAGTCTGATTTTAACTTATACAAATGATTCTTAGATTATATGCTTACAATGAATAGAAGTATCTCAAAAGTAATTAGAATTTAATTAGTCCCTCATTAACAATCACAATTGATGAATATTATCGACGCATATGGTTAAGCTACATCCTACTCAATTTATAGTAAAAACATGTCAAATTAAACCATTGTCATTGTGATTGTGGGTTCCTAATCCAAACAAAATGTTTGGTTTATTATTCTTGAAATAGATAAGCGTAAACATGCCAATAAATATTACCATATTGTCATATATACTGTTTTGTTTTCGTTCGTCGTCAAGGTAAAATTAAGCTCAATTAAAAAAGTTCTGTAATGTAAAACATTGCATATCTCTTTGAAATATATAATACAAGACGTGGGTTCGATAACGCCCTAAATTGACCCTTTTTATAATTTCAAATTAGTTTTTTTACCAATATCACAAAGAGTCATAGCTAATACAGTGACTAGATAGAAAATAAGTTTTTTTGTTGAAAATTAACGTTCCTACGTTCTACTGACGACGTCAAATAAAGGCAGTAGTAGTATACCACTGTTTAAAATAATAAATCGATTGAGAAAAAAACAAATCCGGGTTACAAACTAAAACTGAGGGAAACACATCAAACACAAGAGGCGAACTACGACACAACAGAAACACACCATTAAAATGTAACACACACAGAAACGAACTATAATATAACAATGGCCATTTTCCTTACTTGGTAAAGGACATTTTAAGAAGGAAAAAAATGGTGGGTCGAACCTGGTTATGTGGCATGCTAAACCTCATGCTTTTATGGCAATGTTGAATATAGCATTACAATGACATGATTGCATGACAGGACAACAACACAAATAAATGGGAGAACATATAGGAAAGGGAAACACACGAATAATAGCTAACAAAACTTTCAAGGTTTAAAATGTAATACGCCTGACGCGCGTTTCATCCATACAAGACTAACAAGGGACGCTCTGATGAATAAAGTTCGAAAGCTAAAACAAGTACAAAGTTGAAGACCAAAAGTTCTAAAAGGTTGTGCCTATTACGACTGAAACGATACTTATTTTCAACGTAAAATCAATAATAAATTTAAGTTACATCCTACTCAATTTATAATAAAAACATGTCAAATTAAACCATTGTCATTGTGATTGTGGATCCCTGTTTGGTTTATTATTCTTGAAATAGATAAGCGTAAACATGCCAATAAATATTATCATATTGTCATATATACTGTCTTGTTTATGTTCGTCGTCAAGGTAAAATTAAGCTCAACAAAAAAAGTTTTGTAATGTAAAACATTGCCTATCTATTTGAATTATATAATAAAAGAAGTGGGTTCGATAACGCCTAAAAATGATCCTTTTAAATTTCAAATTAGAATTTGTTTACCAATAACACAAAGAGTCATAGCTAATACAGTGACTAGATAGGAAATAAGCTTTTTTGTTGAAAATTAACGTTCCTACGTTCAACTGACGACGTCAAATACAGGCAGCAGTAGTATACCGCTGTTTAAAATAATAAATCGATTGAGAAAAAAAGCAAATCCAGGTTACAAACTTTACATTGATCAATTGACAGGACACATTGAGCACAGTCGACAAAAAATATCTTTAAAAACAATGTTTATTATGACATTATACATGTGTAATTTTGATATTTAGTTTGTCGATAGTTTCTTTCCCGGTCCTAAATTTCGTCGAATTCTCCTACTTTGACCTTTTCTGGATGTAAAAACAACTTTGACGCAAATAGTTCTATTAAACTTTCTCACATGTTTTAAAACAATCTAAAACATTTTTTTTTATCTTGTATCATTGAACTATATTATCGGGTCCACATATGGCCCTTATCGAACTAAATCCTTTCATTAACCCTTAATCTTGCTGCGTTTGGACTAAAACATTTCGTTCATATAATAAACAACGCACCTACAATCAAATGTTTAAAGTCCATAAAACGCTACACAGAAAACTAACAACAGATTAATCATGTAATGTGTTCGTGTTTTTTCAATGTAAAAAGATTACTTACTGACTGTCAAACACTCAACATCATTTTACGGTAGTTAGTGGCAATGCATCCATTGTATTATTTTTGAGAACTTCGACAGAATCTCCACGTAATGCTTGATTCTAAGTGTGTATATACTTCCGGCAGCCATTGTGTGTCCATATGCACATCTTAATGGTATTTCAAAGAAAATTATTTTGCCGACTCTGATATGTATTTCTAAGTTTGTTAATTGCTAATGGCAGGTCATGAAGTGTTAAGTGTTGTCTTAACTGTTTATAAATATAAACTGTGCGTTATATGGACATCGATGAATAAAAGAATACGTGTAAAATGTCATTTTTCTCAAATGTATGAACAGTCTCATAGAGATTTCATTCGCATATCATGGCATATCACTGACAACGTTAACGTTGCTACCTTTTTTTTTGTTTTTTGTTTGTTTGTTTGTTTGTTTGTTTGTTTTTTTTTTTTTTTGTTTTTTTTTTTTTATAAAGTTTCACAAAAAATGATACGCATGAATAAGATACACTGTTTGCGAAGTAAACATTTGAATTAGACCTAGACGTTGAGATCCAGCGCTAACATGTTTAACCTCACTACATTCGCATATAAGAGCTTTCTTACAAATTGACGAAAGGTACGTATGCTTGACAAATCATACGTAAGACTCGTTTTAGCGATCCTTTATTTTGACATATTTAAATAATAGTCGTGGAACTTCGGACAATTATCCTACATGCAATGACACTTATTAAATTGAATTTTTCTCGAGATATATTTAGAATTTCGGGACGTACGATAGGTTAAAATATGATACCACCAGGTCGGAGGAAATAACACTACAAAATATCATAAATATAGAGTAGACAGAGGAAAAAAATGCCCCTAAAAGACTAAAAACCGACCCCTCCCCACTCTTCAATATTACAATGTTGCACTGTTTAACCTAAGAAAATGTCAAAGCAAATACATTGTCTTCTTCCCTTACAGAAAAATAAGAAAAATCAAAACACAAATACTTCCTTGATTCAAAATTTGCAATAATGTGTATATATGATACACCAGAGCAATGGAACGGTTATTTTAGCGCATAATTGCGTTTTGCCGATAGTCCTGAACATTCATGACATATTAGCCACTGGACGATAAGTGACAACTTCGCGTCTATCTTCCAAACTCGTGTACTGTTTAGCATCATTTTGTTTTAGCAAATCTCGATATTCCACCTTGACAATTTGTTGAAAGTGTACTATAAAACATAAAAATAAATGTGAAGTTTGTCGTTAAATTTAGACTAACTTATTTCAACCATGCCATTGTAATGTTAATCGTGAAACTCGTGCTTAAAAATGCTCGCGGAAATGTGTGTTCTGTTGGTTTACGTTTTAAAGTAACGTATCGGACGTAAGTGTATTTGACACTATTTTTCTCTGTTTGATTATATTAAAATCGTGTATTATTTGCGATATTAATATTTTTGAAAAATAATCTTGATTTAGAAAAGAATGCTGTTTTACTGGATAAAACAAAGACTCTTTTAACTGTTATTGTGGAATTGTAATACGTGCTCCCTTTACGTTCGTTCGTACTTTTCGTCAATTTGTAAGAAAGCTCTATTATGACATATCACTTACAACGTTACTACCTGTACTTCAGTGGTTGTCGTTTGTTGATGGGTTACATATTTGTTTTTCGTTCATTAATTATACATAAATTAAGCCGTCAGTTTTCTAGTTTGAATGGTTTTCATTTGTCATTTTTAAAGCTGACTACGCGATATGGTATTGTTCATTGTTAAATACCGTACGGCGACATATAGTTGTTAATTTCTGTGTCATTTGGTTTCTTGTAGAAAGTGGTCTCATTGGCGTTCATACCACATCTTCTTTTTTATATTTGTAAATTTGAAAATTGAAAACAAGATGACTCAATGCAGGCAATTTTGAATTTAAAATTCAGGAAATATTCTATAGTGAGCACATTATTTAGATGATTTTGGGTTCTTCAATATATAAAAGTTGTCTATAGTTGACCGTTATGAAATGTCTACAAAGATGTTTTAATTGTTTTAACGTCAATCTGTAAAATTGTACGGTGAAGAAATTATTAATATTTCACGTTCTAACATTTGTTTGATCAGAATGATATTCTTATGTTCCTAACACGTTACAACATTAATAAACAAAAACAAGGTAAACATGAATAAAATATGCATTTGAAACGATAATTTAAAAAGACATAATTATATACATGACATATATGTTCCAATCAATTCATACATGTGCTATCCATGTTTTTACTTTCTTTTGAAATGTGTTACATATTTTGCATATATTTATTTTGATACAGCAATTTTCCGGGAGCATTGATTACCTTTTGTTTTATTTTTTACATGATTAAAATGTCTTCAGTTGATTTTCTTTATGAAAAATAAAATATTTTAAATTTCACACTACACTTAAGATGCTTGAAAAACTAAACTTAAATGGAAGCTCCCGAAAAATGCATACATATATTTCGATGATTTGTTTGGTCGTTATCGTTATGTAGTTATTTATAAAATTCGTTATTTAAATTGGTATCATGATAATTTGGAATAACGTTTGCTCATGAATGAGTATATGTTAATGAAAAAACAAAAATACCACTTCACAAAAACCTAAGAAAAAAAACACAACATAATATGAAACAGTACTCTCATCACTGTGTAACACAATAGTTAATTTAAAAAGCACATCCGAGCTCACCCATGGGCATGAATGTTAGGCCTATTAAGCTCGAACGGCATTCAGTATTATCAGAGACCTACATAATGATAATTATATTGACAATATAACAGTCAGGGGCGTTACTTAAACAAGTAACTTTTTTTTTAGTTACTTAATATAGGTAATTTTTATTTCAAAAAAATATAAAATTACTCAATAGAGTTATTTTAAATTTCAATAAAAGCAGGGACTAAATGTAGTTTTCATGAATTTTTACATCATTTTATATCTGAAATTTAAGAATTTGTAAGATTTGAGAGGAGAATAGACATAAAGGGTTGCTTAAAAAATAATGACAACAATGTTACTTGAATAAGTTATTTTGTACATCTTTGAAAGAATTAGTAATAAAACTTATTTTAAGAACATATGTAATTGTTTTGGGTTACAAATTATAAATAACTTCATGTCTTAATTAATTCATAAGTTTTTATCTATTTATATCTATCTACCTTCACGGTTTTGAAGGAAAACGATAGTTTAATAGTCCCAAGAGACCAATCTTAAACCAAGAAACGTCGATATCAAAGATAAGTGCGTCAGAAAAGCAATAAGTGTTTCAGAAGGATTCAAATTTTTCAACCATATGTTTCGAATCTAGAATTTCTAATAAATCTATTGTTAATTTTGTTCTATTGACAGAACAATTTGTCTTTCTGCAATTTTGACGAAATAATCCTAAATTCACTACTGATATCTGAATTACAAAGTGAGTATGTACTTTACGTAGTTTCACTAAAAAGAATATAGCATATGACAGACAAACCTTCCCACATGGTTTTTGAAAAATAAATTAATTCTACGGAACCATTAGTTATTTGTGTCCACTTTTGTAAATAACCTACCTCTACAAATTGCCTGAAACTGAACAGGCAATTTGTTGAATGTTGCTTCTAAATTTCAGTCATTTTGTATAATGCCTGTCAAGTTTAGGCATTTCATGAATTGCCTGGAAATTCAGTCATTCTACAAATTTTACAAATGCCTAAATTTAGAAAATGCCTGTAACATATACATAAAGAGTAGTACCCTGTTTCTCTGCTGTGTTTGGTAGGCGACAAATATATCCGAACAGACATCCTACATTTACAACTTATCCAATAAAACATAATATGTCGAGTAAGAGCAGAAAATCAAATAGACTTATGACACACTATGAAGGAAAGGTTGAACATGCCATCGGAGAATTAAAAAGATATATACAAAGTTAAGGGGATTTTTCATGACATCCAATACAGCGACTCGAATCTGTTGTGACCATATGCGCTACATCAGTATGTTGTCGAAAAGACATATTTATAATAAAAGTCATTTGATTTTACTATGTACATGTGTATCTCTATTATTTTTTTTTCTATTTTGAGATGTCCCCATGTTTTTTGTCAACTGTAATTGTAAGTCTAAGTAAAATCCTAGGTTAAGACATAGTTTCAACAAATGTCGATAAGCCACTCGTAATGGTCTTTACTTGAATTATAATAACACGAACTTAGTATGACAACCAACACAAGAAGAATGTATTGTTACATATACACAATAAGTCAGATTCCTTTTGTACTTCGATGGAAATACATGGAAAAGAAGGTATCATCTGCATCAAATAGATTAAAGCAAAGATAATGAAATATTTAAATTGTACGTAGCTGAAAAATGTTCAAATAGACCTCTGTGAATGTTAAATCTAAGAGAAAGAGATCATTGAAAGCTGATACATATATTTTGATATTAGATTCCATGATAACTACGCTACTAATATAAGTTCATTTGCAGAATATAATTTTTGTGGTATTAACCGTATTCAGATTATTTTATCTTCTTTGCTTTTAATGCGATACTACACTATCCATTCATATACCGCAATTCAAACGCTGGAGATAAAAAAAAACACGAATTTTCTACATTTTCCTATAAAAAAGTGATATGCACTCTTGTTGCAATTAAGTATTAAAAGTGTAATAAGATATAACTTTTCTGACTTGAATGCACATTCGATTGCCGATGAGAAAACTCCCCATTCAAGACGCTTAAACATTGACCATTATATATAGGTCAATGTACGGCATTTAACACGGATCATTGGATCACACGGAACAGTTAGATACGAAGGACCATACATGTATAAGGTTTGATCATTTAGTATCAATTGTAGTTTTTTACAAGTGTAACTAATAAAAATAGAAGACTTACATTCTAACCAACACAAATCTAAGATAGACTTTCCATTCTCATCCTTTTTACAGTAGTCGCCTCCATAGCGCATAAGACATGCATTCCCTTTGAAATCGCTCTTTTTGGCACACACCATTAATGCATTGTTCAAATCATTTGGATCTGGTTTTACACCAGCCTCTAATATTTTCTGAACATATCTACTAAAATACTGATGTCTATCATAAACTTCTACTGAGATCATAATGGTAATCTGAATTCCAATATCTACTTCTCCTTCCACATAACATAAGTTAATGGTTCTCTTCATTACTGTCTGATTCAAGTCGTCACAAATGTCTAATCTTGGACTTGCATCAAGCAAACACTCGAATAAAAAAGCAGCATGCTCATAGTCTGAATAATATTTGCAAACAGATAACAAAACAAGCATACAATATGATAAAATATTTAAGGTGGTATGGGTGTCTTTCGCCATCTTGGATTGTAGAAAACAGAGAATCTAAGGTCCCGATTTTCACTCAAGTTAGCGAAATTTAAGTGTTGATTATTTCTGCTTGATTTTTAATATTTTTAAATTGGCATTTTAAGGGAGGTAACTTTATTATAGTGCATTTTCTGAAGGAATCTACATAGAATTTTCTTAAAGCTATCTTCTCTTATTTTATATTACAATTCTATCATTTAGTTAAGCTTCTAATCACAATATGGTGATTTTTCCTGTATAATCCATACAAAATATGTCATTTTATCACGACCGGTAGCTTGAGAAAATTCACGGTGACCTATCATTTTAATGATATTTTTGAACATATATTAATTAAATTAATTCTTTATCAAACATTTAACCCGATTTTCAAAAAAGGTGAGGAGCTCAAAGCTTAACGTCAAAACTCTGGGCAATCTAAACAGGGCTTACCCTGTCATTTATTCCTCTGTTGATTGACAACGTAAATTAGGCCCTATTTCCCGCTATGCAAATTGTTTCGTGGAATTATTAGCAGTGAAAACAAAGTGAAACAATAATAACATCTTTCAAGGGGCACTTAGTACGAAACATATAATAAATTTAAAGTATGATTACTTTGGGCTCAATCATTAATGAAATCTGATTGGTGAAGTAATAGTTCGCAAAAATGTACGAAAAATTGTTAAAAAGTGACTTTAAAGGGCAATTACTCCTTAAGGGGCCAATTGACCATGTTGATCATGTTGATTTATTTGTAGATCTTACTTTGCTGAACATTGTTGCTGTTCACAGTTTACCTCTATCTATAATACTATTCAAGATGATTATCAAAAACGGCAAAATTTCCGTAAAATTACCAATTTAGGGGCAGCAACCCAACAACAGCTTCTCTGATTCATCTGAAATTTTCAGAGCAGATAGATCTTAACCTGATTAACAATTTAATCCCATTTCAGATTTGCTCGCAATACTTTGGTTTCTGATATATAAGCCAAAATCTACATTTTACCTATGTTCTATTTTTAGCCATGGCGGCCATCTTGGTTGGTAGGCCAGGTCACCGGACACTTTTTTCAAACTAGATACCCCAATGATGATTGTGGCCAAGTTTGGTTCAATTTGGCCTGGCAGTTTCAGAGAAGATTTTTATAAAAGTTAACGACGACAGACGACGACGGACGTCGACGGACGCAAAGTGATGAGAAAAACGCTATTGGCTCTTATGGCCAGGTGAATTAAAATGTGACCTATCACCCTGCCTTCCAACCAAGATGGCCGCCATGTCGAAAAAATAGAACGTAGAGGTACAATGCAGTTTTTGACTTATATTTATGAAACTAAAGCACAAGATAACAGTTGTATTATTTCATGCATCAATTTTAAAAATAAACCAGGTGAGCGTCACAGGCTTATTAGAGAAACTATTCCGATTCCCCAAACTTGTCAAAATGACGTCATTGAACTGTAAAACTTGTCTTTATGTAAAAGGGCATCATCATGTTTAGTAATGCTTGTAACCGTAAATTGAAGACATGATCAACAGTTTATGATTTGAAGAACTTTTACAATATTACAGAGATGATAAGGACAGTGCTACATAATATATAAGTCTTTCTTTCTCATCTTTTTCACTTAGACAATCATGAGAACAGTATATTTAACAATATATTTAGATATATACTAGTCAACAAAAGAAACGATACAAGACTTTTTTTCAAATTTAAGATAAAGTTTTCCGTTTATAGGACCAATATAGAAGGTAGTAATACTTAATCATTATGGAAATATAAATCCGTTTAAAAAAAATTTTTTTTTGCTTTCGTGATGTTTTTTTGACGATTTTTTTGTTTTTTTACAAAATTTACATAAAACGACAATTTGAAAAACAGAAGTTTCAACTAATAATGTCAACCTCTCATTTAAAGGTAACGACAATGTTTGCCATCAATTTGTTTAAAAAAATGATACAGTTTCTTCGTTTATTTGTTTACCAAAGTTCGGCCCCACGAGAAATCGTTAAAGTGTATACATTATCAACTGATTTACCATAGACAGTATGTGTAAAGTGATATTCAAAAAGCGGTCACAATCTTAAAACTAATCCGAAATATTCCAAATTTACTGTGTGTTGTTTTCATATCCAAAGCATTGATTTGAGAAAAAAATAAAAAAAATTTTGTTTGCATTTATTGAGATTTCAAAAAAAAATTGAAAAAACAATATTTCAACCCATTAGTTACAACATGAAAAACAACTTGATTAGCATATTGAATATTTTTAAACAAAATTTTATTTAGTACTTAGAAAATTACGTGTATTTTTATTCAACTTTCCGCAAAACTTATTTGCACCCTATAGTCGTTTACAGGGAATTTAGATACTTTCCGGCAAGTTTTGATTTTCATTATCACATGTGCATACATTGCAAATGAAAGCTTTTTAAAATAGTGCATTTCATTTTGTTTTATATTTAATACTTTTTGATAAATTTTATTTCAAAGTCGTGTATCGTTTCTTTTGTTGACTAGTATATGTTCCCGAACCACCATGCAGGTTCGAAAATATTGGTGAATCCCAAAGTTCTCTCTTCTCATTCTCACGTGATGTCCTAGTGTTCACTTCTATAATTTGAAAAGTAACATTATCGGAAGGATATCAAAAAGAATATGTGGTATGATTGCCAATGAGACAACTGTCCACAAGAGACCAAAATGACACAGAAATTAACAACTAAAGCAAAGCCCATACCGCATAGTCAGCTATAAAGGCCCCGAAATGACAATGAAAAACAATTCAATGAACTGAATAACTACTGTAGATTCATTATTATTCGTTTAATACAAATTTTCGTTTGATTTCTTGGGTACAGGTGAACCACGAAATTTAACGTTCAACGAATTACAAATTTCCTGTAGGTTTGTATGCAGTTTTTGGCAAAACCACGAAATTAAATATCCCCGAACATGCAAATTTTCTCTTATCCACGGAAATTGGTACCCACGAATATAATTGAATCCACAGTATTCTGCTACAATAGAGTACTACTGTTACATGTATCGCAAGTGATAAAAATAGAAAAAAATGTACAAATACCAAACGACAATGATTTATTTATTATCCAATTGTAGCAAAATTTTACAAATAACAAATCTTTGATTGGTTCTACGGCTAGAACAGTTCTTCGACTAGAACAGTTCTACGACTAGAACAGTTCTACGATTAGAACTCAGCTAGAATTGATTTAGTCAGTTCTATCCACTAAAAGGTTTCAAGAAATCTTTGTCTTAAATATAAATAAGTCAAAAGAAGGAAATATATTTAAAAAAAATTTATCATCACAGCACTGTTTTTACCTTTAGAACTGTTCTACAATCCTGACAGTTTTTATCAGTTCTACGGCTAATAGACAATTGAACTGAAACATGCGAGTTAGTATCTTTTCTCACCAGTGGTAGACAGGCAAACTCTCTATAAAGCAATTAACTACATTAATAATACATGTTTTAGTACGCATAAATGTTAGAAGTCAAAAATAATTACCACAATAAAGGTTTACATGAAAGATGAGTTTCACAAAAAAGTAAGGTCGAAAATTCGCATTACAGTCATCGGTGGTATATTTTGTTACCAATCTAGACCTGAATCAAAGGAGTCATCGTCTCTATCATAAACGTACATGTAATCCATCCTGAAAAAAACCATTACATTTCCATTTAATCTTTATTTTAAATTATACAGTATACAGAATACCTATTAAAATACAAGTTAATTGATTATAATATTCCTAGTGTAAAGAATCTCTCTACCATTTTCAGTTTGAATCGGGTTTTGACTTTATTAAATGTTTATTACAACAGATAATAAAATTTTCCATTTGATTATGAATATTTACCTCTTAAGGCAGCACAATACAAAGATTTGTTCACTTCCAAACTTCAACCTTTAAAATGCTGTTACTTTCTTATGACTACATATAAATTAATAAAAGAGGTATATAAAGATAGATAAAAGATTACTCTTTTAAATGAATGCAATATTTTGTTATGCAATCATTATGTAATCAATTATTATGCAATTAATGGCAAAATCTTGGTCAATTCACTTCAATGAACTTAGCTCTGGCATCCCTATAACTTCACAAGAAATGTTAACGTTATCTTAATCAACACAGCAGGAGCTACAAAAGGGTGTCTCAAATTATATCTATCGTGTTCCATTCTCTCATCAATCTGTTATTAGTGCATACATCCTTACAACATTAAAGTAGAGATTGTTTGATAAGTTGTAAAATTTTATCTATACATTCTATCAATAAAGGGCTGCGCTTTAGCGCATGATACGCCCGTTGCTCTTTTAACTTGTCTTTTATGCTTTAAATGAATTTATATGATCAACTAGAAATATATATACAAATCAAAAGAGATGTTACATTAATATATACACCAAAGTTTCATAAAATCCCCCTTTTTTAGGTATAAAAATTCATTACTTAAGAAAACGTAAAATCTAAAATTTATAAAAATGAAAAGGGAGCTTATGTCAATAGATATAAACAATTTATCAAAGTTGCATAAAATTTTGTGAAAGTGTTAGTTATTGTCCCAAAATTCGAAAATCCCCCCTTTTTTAAGCATAAAAATTCATAACACGGAAATGTAAAATCTGAAATTTATAAAAATTGAAAGGGAGCTTACATCAATAGATATAAACAATTCACCAAAGTTTCATGGACGTTGGTGAAAGCCTTTTTGAGTTATTGTCCGAAGTGTTGAAAATCACCCTTTTTTTTATGAATAAAGCCCCATAAATCCAAAACCTAAAATCTGAAATTTATAAAAATTGAAAGGGAGCTTACATCAATAGATATAAACAATTCACCAAAGTTTCATGGACATTGGTGAAAGCCTTTTTGAGTTATTGTCCGAAGTGTTGAAAATCCCCCTTTTTTTATGAATAAAGCCCCATAAATCCAAAACTTAAAATCTGAAATTTATAAAAATTGAAAGGGAGCTTACATCAATAGATATAAACAATTCACCAAAGTTTCATGGACATTGGTGAAAGCCTTTTTGAGTTATTGTCCGAAGTGTTGAAAATCCCCCCTTTTTTATGAATAAAGCCCCATAAATCCAAAACTTAAAATCTGAAATTAAAAAAAAACGAAAGGGAGCTTACGTCAATAGATATAAACAATTCACTTAAGTTTCATGGAAATTGGTGAAAGTGTTTTTGAGTTATTGTCCGAAATATAAAAACTTATTTATACTCGCTAAGAAACTGGAAAAAAAACCGCCGGGCCTCGTTTTTCGTCGTGTTTAGAAATGTCATTCACATACATATCAATAATTTTGACAATATACATATACATGTAATGTATATTTGTTTGAGGAATTATGACTTTGGAGCTCTACCTATTCTGTCTTAAAAAATTCAAGATTATTCAAGATGGCCGTCATTCAATATGGCTAACATTTTAAAAACTTTGTTCAACAAGATAATTGGTATAAGCACTGTCATTATGTTCACCAGGTATCATGTCAATATCTTCCCTATTATCATTTTCATGATTTTTGTAATGACTTTATGGAAATCAAACGTCCTCCATCTTTAAAATGGTCGCTTCTACCGCCATTTTTGTCTTTCAGAGTGGGTTCATAGCTGTAAATGTTGTCCATGACATATACTATTACTTTGCAAAATTTCGTGCTTTTACCACAATCTGAGCAATTTTGCCAAAAATCTGCACAAATCGAATGGACTATATATTCAATAGCATTTTTTAATATTTGCCAAAATGTAGTTTTTATCATGCTTTTTAAAAAATAATAATAAAAAGAATAGGTCACAGGGCTTATTTTCACGTTACACGGTGTTCAAAACTGACAGATTTTGTAAAGACACTAACAATCAAAACCAAGGAGTAAACAAAGACTCATAAAATTAAAGGACATTTACATCAACAGTTATAAATTATAATTAAGAAACAACACGAACTCCACTAAAACCGGGAGTGAAATCAGGTGCTCCGAAAGGGTAAGCATTTCTTGCACCGTATACGGCACCCGTCGTGTTATTTCTTTGTTCAATTCGGTAATGATGGAAGGTAACTATGACTGCGGACGAATATCAGATATGATTTCTGACACACTTTTGTCATAATGGCTAATTAGCTCATTAATACGACCGTAAAATTTCTTGAGTGATGACCTTAATTTGATTGATTCATAGCCCTGTCTCAGCAACTTTTGAGAAAGCAGTTTTCCTCGTTCAACAAAATCAACGTACTTTGAGCTAGCTCTAGAGTAAAGTATCAAATGAGACACATATATTTCTCTTTCTGGTGCCGCTGGGATGTTGCTACACAGAAATGAAAAGTTGACTATAGGAAAATTAAAATCATCGCGCTTGTCATAAATTTTGGTATTCAACCTACATTTCGAGAAAAAGGTCTAAATATGAAGCAGATTTATCTTTGTCGAGTATGCATGGAAAATCCAATTTTCTGCAATAAAGCGTAAACTACACCATATAATTTTGAGATTACATATGAGAAGATAGCTTTAATAGTATGCTTTCAGTTAAGAAAAAGAAAAAAATGGGGTCACCGGACCGTTTTCTTGCTACAGAATGAAATAGGTAAATTCCTTACACATTCTATTGTAAAAGTACCTTTATCTGAATTATATGCCCTTGCATTTGAGTTGCATCCCCTTATGAGGCAAAGTTAGGGGAAAAAAATATCAGACAAAAAGTTTCTGTTTTTTGTAAAATACATCCATGAATATAATAACACATGTCATTTTCTATATTGAAAAGAAAGCTCTTACACATGAATTTACTACTACTCTCAAACTTTCCACATTTTATTAAAGATCTATACCTTGTTTTCTGGTATTTCCTATCTACCTTAAGTCTAAGGTTTTATGCTAAAAATACATTTTAACCAAATAAAGATTTTTTGCAATTTGCATAATTCTGAATTGTTATTTTAGCAGAAGTGAAAAACAAACAAGATCGATATTTCAATGCTTGGTTAATGATGCAAAACTATAAACGAATGGCGAAATATATCAACTGGATATTAAGAGTCAATGTCAAACGGACCACACAAGTTAGAAAAATAGAAAATCGACAAAAAGACAGGCAAAAGTATACATAACATTACATTAATAAACACTGGGAAACACTACCCAAACTCCGGGGCAATTGCAGGTACTCAAGAAGGATAAGCAGAGTTTACTCCCACATGTGACACACTTCGTGTTGCTAGAATGGTGTATTATTCAAAAGCGACAGGGAGATCTCGAAACATAACTCTGGAAAGATTTATACGAAAATAATTACTTTCTTTCTGATCTTTTTCGGATAGACAAACAGCGATTGGATATATGCAGTACGATTTTGTTGTAATTCTATTTTTGAAATATACGAAAAAAACTTACTATTTTATCTCAATATTTTCGATGTCGTTCATAAATTCCTTCAAAGATAAGAAACATTGGATTTTTGGTGGAAGCGGAAGTGCTGAAATCTTTGTTTCAATCTCAGAACCATTTGACACCATTAAGAGTTCAGATCGAATTGATTTTCTGCATATATTTGTTAAGGATTTTGGACCTATATCAATGTTTTCCAGGTATGATTGAAATTCTGCTTTTCTTGCTTCGAATTCATTCTTTTTGTAGATTCTTATATTTCTAAGATCTAACTTTGAGACATCAAAGTCATCAAACCATTCTTCTTGTTTAACATCCCATCCACTTTGTAGTAAATATTTGGCAGTTTGGAAGAGTCCATTACTTATAAACATGAATAAGACTGACCGATTTGTATTTTGTCTGAAAGGTAATTAGCCACAATATGATAAGTATATTTGCTTATAATTGAAAAGACGCATTTAAAGTTCGATCTTCGAACATATATCGTTTATTTTATCTTATTAGGCTACACCAATTTAATTTCTTGTTCTACGGATTTTTTGACTCCAAAAATTGGGGCGAGCGAGCTATTTGAAAATTTAAATAAAAAAATATTTAATTTGCAAATTTTTGAGACGAAGCTTGAAAAGTAAAGGCGAGCGATTATAATTTTTTTTGTAAACATAAAATAGTAGGATTTGACAATATTAAAACTTGATTTATCACTTGTACTTTGACATTTCTTTAATTTATGAAGTATTTTTTCCCTGTTTACCAAGAAATAATTGAATAATTAAATCTGGTCTTTGTATGTGTGACTGACAATGAGACAATTCTCTATCCAAGTCATAATCAGGTTGGAAACAACCCCTTAATGTTATAAATATCCCTGTTAATGAGGGGTCATTATACATGTAACTTTATAATATTTTTTTTTGTTAAAATCACTTTTTAGTACAAAAGGGCTCATATTTTCCCAAAGAACTATATATCTATCTGGTATTAAATGGTCAAAGAATGTTGTAATATTTCTGGACTTTAACCATGTTAACACATTTATTTTAACAGTTTAATATTATTCAAAATAAGTGGACCCCTTTTTTAGAAAAGTTGTTAAAAATATGTTGTATTTAACCTCTTTTTGAGTAAAAAATTCTAAGTTATCAAAGGCTTTGTATAGTAGCACTTTACATTTCTATTTTCTTTTCTACAACAGTAAAATGACCGCTTGTCTGAAAAGGGGGGGGGGGGGGTATTATTCCCAATTTTTCGGATCACTCTAATTTGGGATTAATTGGTTTCACAGATATGCACAGTGTGGTGGGGTGCTAATAGGTTTAAAATCGTTATATACAGGTTTAAAATACTTTGATCTTAAGACAAATGTTTATATCTTTTTATAATATTTACAAAAAAAACGGTGCGGGAAATGAACATGATTACATTTACGGATGCGGGAATATAAAAAAAATTAAAAAAATCTGTTTTGAAAAAAATAGGTATGGGCGGGTCCGTCGAACAAGGATTTAAATTGGTGTGGCCTTCCTTTAATCTAAATGTACTTCTCAAAACCCTATTATAATTATCTATTATGCAGCAAAAAGCTTCTTATTAAGGTTCATAAAACTTTATAAAGGTTTGATAAAGTAACTGATGTGTAATAAACTTTAACCCCAGATTGTATCTTCGTTTAAAAAAAACCAAGTCCATTTTTCCGTTAAATACGGAAACATGAAAACAAACGCCGGAAACTGCTATTTGCACATAAATAAGCTTTTGTTCAAATATTATAAATTTCTAGGACAAAATTAATGATGACTGAAAATTTTATCCTTAAACCGAGTTCTAACTGTATAAAGTCCATTTATCAGTAAAATACTACGGGGTCATGACAATTCACTATTTTGAACATTTTGCTCTGAATACTTTCTTTCGTTTATAAAGAAGTTTCTGTCCAAATTTTCATTTTTTTTTTTATAGTTTGACAAAATTTATGACGACTAAAAGACTGTAACCTCACCATTGATAAGTAAATACGTACAAATGAAGATAATATTTTCTATCGCTCTGGGTCACAAAGAAGCTTCTGTCCAAATTTCACATAATCCCATGTAGATTAACAAAGTAATTGATCTTTAAAAAACGTTAATCACAAACTGAACCTTAATGTTGCCAACACTGACGCAGGTGCGAAATAGGTTCGACATTAATAAATTGCAATTTGTTAAACTCAAAAGATGTATAAATTGCATGAGCACAACTCAAATAAAACACTAGACACATGCACCGATATAAGATTACTGGCAGCTACTGATAAATAAAGAAACAAGAATGTGTCCAAAGTACATGGATGCCCCACTCAATCATTTTTCATGTTCCATGGACTGTGAAATAGGGTAAAAATCTAATTTGGCATTAAAATTAGAAAGATTATACTATAGGGAACATGTGTACTAAGTTTCAAGTTGATTTGACTTCAATTTCATCAAAAACTACCTTGACCAAAAACTTTAACCTGAAACTCCCACTTTCATTTTCTATGTTTAGTGGACCATGAAATTGGGGTCAAAACTTTAATTTGGCACTAAAATTAGAAAGATTATATCATAAGCAACAAGTGTACTAAGTTTCAAGTTGATAGGACTTCAGCTTCATCAAAAACTACCTTGACCAAAAAGTTTAACCTGAAACTCCCCCTTTCATTTTCTATGTTCAATGGACCGTGAAATTGGGGTCAAAAGTCTAATTTGGCTTTAAAATTAGAAAGATCATATCGTAAGCAACAAGTGTACTAAGTTTCAAGTTGATTGGACTTAAGCTTCATCAAAAACTACCTTGACCAAAAACTTTAACCTGAAGCGGGACGAACGAACGGACGAACGAACGGAGCCACAGACCAGAAAACATAATGCCCCTCTACTATCGTAGGTGGGGCATAAAAATACAACTTATAAATATACCATGTTCTCCCAGACTAATGTATCTATCAATACACATCTTTATGGATTTAGTATTTAGACAATACATTCAGTCTTTGAACACACGACCTTGGGTAATGTCAAAATATTAGTAAATAGTCTTGACATAATGTAAGGTTATGCGCTCTCATAACTGTAAATATATTTCAATATATCATTAGTTATGTTTTAATTTTTCAAAGTAAATGTTTAAATCGATAAAAACAAGAATTAAAGATGTCACTACGGGGGTAATTTAATAGCCTTTTAGAATTAGTTATCAAAGGATCGAAATGTTTGTATTGTGTGTGCGGTATTGATTTATATTTGTATTGTCAAGTGTAACGTTTTAGCAAGCAGCATTGTTAAAATAATTCTAAAGTTAGACTAAAACCCCATGAAGATAGTCAATAATGAAGTATTATACTTACAGTTGTATTGGTCGAGAGGACAGTTTTTTGTTTTTTGGTGGTGCGATTGGATCAATTGTAGCAGGACATAAATCTGCACCTCCGCAAACTAGTAGATTCAACAGCGACATGTCTACCGTTATAAAGCTGCATTGTTCTTCCTTTACCTCTTTCCTCTTGAGATCATATATGTCGTTAATCATATTCTGCACTAAAATATCAAGAGGTCTTTCCCCATTTATTGATGCTGCATTTAAATTAGATCCATATTTCACGAGCAGTGCTGTCATTGTATATCTATCATTGAAATGGTCTACAAATACACATTTGTTTTTTAGATTAATATGTTAAAAAAGTTTCAAATGATAAAACGTCTGTAAAGTATATTGCACAAACATTTAAAACAGTATTCAAGCATAAATCAAATTATCAATTAATATACTTTGTACTATATTTCTATTTGCAGAAGTTTTGAACATAAATAATACATTCCAGTTGATATCGCCTCACCAGGAGACATATCTTAATTGACAGCATTTCGCCATGAATGACCACAACACAGGTGGCTAAACGGAAGAGAGAATATATCGACAACAATTTGGAGAAGAAACTTAAAACAAACGTATGCACCATATTGAATATATGAGAAGAAGTAGTTTCCCTTTTATAATTGTGGACTTGTCGTTACATTCGGGATTTGATAATTCCAAGTCTATTCTAATGAAGATATTAATTTGTTTTATCTATATAATTCAATATCAAGAGCATATTACTTCGGTTACTAATATGCACTTACCTTCTAGATGTCGGAAATCTTAATAGAATGAAATAGCATTATACAACACGCACGATACTTGATATAGATCAAGAGTCCTAATATATTGTAATTGGTCCAGAGTCAACAATGCAATATTTATCACGATGGAGCCATTTCCTTGATATTGTCTTTACTCTTTTGTACCCATTTATATTAAGTTAATTCCGATATAGTATTGACTTTCCAAGTTATAAGAACAAACAATTCTGACATATGTTAATGTCAAAAGTCTATACACAAAAATACCTCACTATTTGGGAGGACTGAAAGAGATGTTCTGTATTGATGAAAACATATATAAAGTATAAAAAATAGTAGACAGTAGATTTAAAACCGAATCCACTTTTTGGATAGTTCTCGGAGGAAATGTATCGCAGTTTTATTTGTACAACATATACCCAAATCAAAGATACTGCCATTGGCGCCATCATTAAAAATCTCTTTAAGGGTTTTGTAGAAGATTGACACTAAAAAAGATGAAGAATAATCAGTTCTAAACCAGTTAGAAAGGGTTTTCTTCGAGGAATGCTTCATTCTTTTATTAGTTTCAATAGAAGAAATACGCGTATTTTATGATATTTTAAATTATATATTACGCTTTATCGTATTTATATATTTTTACACAAAATGTTTAAATGATCAAATGACAAAATAACTGTATTCCTTAAACAAATCCAACTATAACGCATCTGTATTTGAATTTTACAATTTGTTACAACACGTTATCGAGGAGAAACACATATTTTGTAATACTACAAAGGAGATTCATACATACATGTATCCTTTACAAAGTAAGATAATTTAAAAAAATATATTGAATAGTACAACCATGTATACAATAACATAGGAAACAATCTGCAAGTCAAACTATAACACAAAAGTTGAAATGAACAATGTGTAAATGTGTGGTGACAATGGTTGTTGAATCGGCGAAATATGATAATCGTATAATCAGAGACTGTTACTTTACAATATTCCAAATATAGTAAAAAATTTACGAATGTTCAAATATGGGATACACTACATAACCTGTCCAGGATGCATTGAACACTGTATTGGACAAACGAGAAATAGCCTTTTGTTAAAACTTGAATCCACTAACAACAATGCAATATCAAATTATACATCATGTTTGATGTTTATTCTATTTTATATATTTAAAAAAAAGTAAAATCATAAAAATACTGAACTCAGAGGAAAATCAAATCGCAAAGTCCGTAATCTTATGGCATATTTGATGTTCATTATATTTTACATATAATATGATGAGTAACTTATAGAAAACATAAAGAAGGTGACCTAATTATTGTAGTTAACACTACCTGTACAACAACGGATAAAGGATCGAATCAACAATGTCCTGATAAAATTCCATTTTAAACCGAAAAAAAAAAATGATGACGTCACAGTCACTTCACAAAATTATGTCTTTGAGGTGACAAACAAAACAACGTCAGCCAATCAGAAGACGAGTTACATCCAAAATAAAATTATTGAAAAATGTCTTCACTTGAGGAAGCAGATACACAATACTTGATCTCACTGCCAATTGCTGACACAGTACCTACATGACATTAGAATACATAATTAGAGAGGAAATAATTCAGTTCGTAAGGTTAAATAAATCAGCAGCAAGCAACACGATGAATCGTTTTGGAAACTTTCCGTGTAGACTATCAGTATCATTTTCATGACACAATTCTATAATATAAATACTTATACTTTAAAGACCATTTGAGTAATTTAAATTGACAATGATCAAGACTTCTTCACTAACCTATATTACAGGCATAATGTAAAGCCGTTGTCTTCATAACATCCGAATAATTAACATCAGCCCCATGCTTGAGAAACTCTTCAACAATATGACTGTTTCTTTTTTCAATAAGTTCAATAAGATTTGACGATTTTGCCTTACGCTTGTTTGGATCAGCTCCTTTCTGCAGCACGGAGATCATAAAAGAAATCCAAGATTTTCTATTTTAAAACTTTCTACAAATATTCATTGCATTTTGCAGGCAGTATCCATTCTTTGGGTCCGCTCCGCTTGCCAGTAGAATTCGTCCTATGTCTATATTTTTTCCTGTGTAGATAAAACATTTGAAATATAACTAATCAAGATATTAAACTACAGGTATAACATAGTTATATACCGTTGTAAAACTGTGGATGGTAAAATTGTCAATTAATCAGGCACTGTTTATCACCAGCCCAGTAGTCAGCACTTTTGTGCTGACATGAATTAGTATCGATATGGTTACAAATGTATATTTATAAATTAACTGTTTATACAAAAAATTGTATTTTAATTAAATACTAAGGCCTTTCTATCTCAGGCATAGATTACTTTAGCTGTATTTGGCAAAACTTTTAGGAATTTTGGTCCTCAATGCTCTTCAACTTCGTACTTTATTTGGCCTTTTACAATTTTTGGGATTCTAACGTCACTGATGAATCTTTTGTAGACGAAACGCGCGTCTGGCTTATATACAAAATTTAGTTCTAGTATGCTCTTGAACTTCGTACTTTATTTGGCATTTTTAACTTTTTTGGATTCGAGCGTCAAAAGTGCCTTCAATTTTGAGGATACACCTTATATCTTCAAAAAGTATGCATTCTTTATCAACACTTACGAAATTACTGTAACATTCTTCTGTCTATGAAGAAATAACATAACAAAATGTGGTGCACACTGGATTACTCGCGTAGCAGGTTATTTTAAAGTTTGTACCACATTTCTTATGTTATTTCGTATAGACAGAAAACATATAACAGTTATTCCTTTTAATTTAATACTAAATTTAATTCTAAGTCGAAGTAAGTCATGAAAACACGTTGATAACGTTAACGTCAGAGTCACATGACTAAATTATGCCTATGAGCTGATAAACAAAACACAATCAGCCAATCACAAGACGTGTGAAATCCACAATTAAATTATTCGTTACTGTGTTGAATGAATTTTCTTCAAATATATTGTTCAACATAATGTTTTTATAACTAATAACAGTACCAAAACACACTTTTAAATATATTGTTTTGAAGCAAATATCAATAATAATAAAACAAGACACAATTATATTGTTTTCTGTCAGTAATTTCTGTCCGGGTTTTGTAGATGTTTGTTATATTGTTATATTATTTATATTTAAAAGAATATGAGATTTGTCAAACGATTTACTACAATTGCATTTAAAACCCGATCCGTCATCTTTATTAAAAGTTATAAAAATTCAAAATAAATTCTTCTTAAAAGAAATAGTTTATATACATTTTGAAAGACGCGTCCTTTTTTAAATTATTGTTTTAACGAATTTATTTACTTTAACAGACAAATAGTATCGAACACAAGTTTCGCCGACATATGAAGTCGTCTTATTTACATAATATACCAATTGCAATTATACCTAGCATGCAACATTCAGTTTAAAGGTTTAAGTAAATGAAACTTTTACACTTAGTCTAAAATAAGGCCTGACACAACCAACAAATAAAAAGAGAGAATTGAGAAAATACAAAACCAAAAAAAAAAAAAAAAAAAAAAAAGAATTGAAAATTAGAAACATCATTCAAAAGAATACATTTTTGTGTAATAATTAATTTTAAGTTATAACAACTGTATAATAGAAATACAAACATTATCACCAATAACATATTCCATAAAACGTATTCCAACAGTCGTTACTTAAAAAGTTATATATTCGTGTGTTTTTTTAATCGGTATAACATTTTTATAAACCACTTTCAAATGGTAGTTATTAAAACGAATTTCACCTTTTTACCAATGTTTGAAATGTCATTACACTATTTAAAGTATCATACTTTGTCATGTTAGAAAAATGGTATTGTAATCATTTGTTCAAATGAAAAAAGCCATGTTTGCATATATAGCAACAATAGCTTCATGTTTTGCCTGATTGGCGATAGTTGATAATATATAAAACAAAAGATTTAGATGGCATCATCCATCTTTAAGCCATGATATTAAAATTAATGGATTTACAAAACTAACATACATAAACATGTCAAAAATTGTGGTACAGCAGTCAACATTGTGTCATAATCTTAATTACTATAAAAACAACGAATGTGTGAACAAAGAAATACAAAAAGGCAAATAGGCAAAGAAATACAATAAGGCAAATATACAAAATAAAAATGAGAAAGGACAAAATCAAAATATACAGCTTTAACTGAAGAATAACGCGTAGAAATGACGTTTTGAATTTCTCATTTTTCATTCAAGAGGTTAAAAGTGACATTATCATAAAATTTGCATAAAATGATTTCAGGTTTAAATGAAATCGTGAAATTTACTGTGAATCAAAATGACAAAGTAGTCACTTACCAAACGAACAGTATAAACTCAATACTGTTTCTTCTGAATTGTCACAAATATTGAGATCAGCGCCATGATTTAAAAGAGCATTGAAAATATCATTAAATAAATGAATATCTGATTCGTTTCTGTCATAGTTATCCATATACGTATCAACCATATGGAACATTGCAGACTTTCCCTCGCTATCAATCAAATTAACTTTGATACCCTTTTCAAGCAGCAGATGTGTCAGACAATGATCGTTTTCTGAAAGAAAAAAACCCAATGATTTCATTCTCAGTTATATGTAAGTTAGCATAGTATTATCTATACTATTATCCGAGAAGACCTCATTTTGGGTGTCGCTTCTTCTCTTTCCACAATAAATTAATATACACGTCTCTGTGTCCTATAGGTATAGTACATAGTCGCATTTGTCATCTATTCATATGATTATTCAGATTGAGTTATTTTGTGAGAAAAACGAGAAAAAAGGCATCCGGATATTGTCCCGCCATTGGACGAAATTTTAAGTCAGATTAAACTTCCGGTTTGCGTTTTTCTGTATACTTTGAACATACATATACAAAGAATAAAGTGTATTTTCAGAATTCTATCTGCTATCATTTTCAAGTTTACTATCAACGGCGGTCACAGAGTTTATTAAATAGAGAGGATCTGCATACTATATCAATGACCACCATGGACCGATTAGTAAACTTGGAATTGAAAGTAAATACACTATATTTATAAGTAATGAATTTTCATAATATACAGATAAGCGCTAAAAATATTCATGTGAACTTTTGATACCTTTTCTGAAATTCTCCAGTTATTAAATCTTTTACAAAAAAAAGAAGATGTGGTATGATTGCCATGTTGAGACAATTCTCCACAAGAGACCAATATGACACAGAAATTAACAACTATAGGTCACCGTACGACCTTCAACAACGAGCAAAGCCCATACCGCATACTCAGCTTTAAAAGGCCCCGAACTGACAGTGTAAAACAATTCAAACCAGAAAACTAGCGGCCTTATTTATGTACAAAAAAATGAACGAAAAACAAATATTTAACACATAAACAAACGACAACCACTGAATTACAGGCTCCTTACTTAAATGTCCATACTATACATATACTAAATGTATGTTCATATTGAAATTGATAGAAAACCAAAAATTGGGAATTTGGAAATAAAGGAGGAGGGATGAAAAAAAGCATTTTCATGTCCCCAATTAGCTATGACTTTAAGATACTTTTGCTGAAATTCTCCAGTCATTCAATATTTTACAAAATTCTTCCAACAACACTTTACATACTTTAAACTACGCTCTGAATGCCCGCGATTTCGCGGGTGTGTTCTAGTTATTTTAAAATTACATCTGACTATTTAATGACCACAGTTTTACCGAAACAATATTACAATATGTTGTTCACTTTTTAATTGTCAAAAGTTCTCTCAAAGTTTAAAAATAAAATCATGTAGAATTTTAAAAGCCATGAGGCATATTTGTTAAGATTCGAAATTCTTGAAACAAATCAATTTTCGATTTAAAAAGCTTCAAAACTGTTCGAGATACATAAGTGATCGTCTGTCATCTCGGTTTACTGCTAAATTTTCTCCTGTTTTGTGAACTAACCAATCATGGTTTCGATTTCTATAATACATTTGGTACTATAAAGTGGTAGTAATGAGTATAGATGTATTTGAAACACATCAAGAAGCACATTAATTATTCCCAACTTTCAATAATAATGTTTTCTCTAATAAATTAGACAGCATACCGCCTACAGGAGCAATAAATTCTTTAATTTCCGTCAAAATTATCATTATTTTTCTTTTTTGTCTTTCAGCTTTATTTTTGATGTTTCCGACACATGAATTTCGAGATTTTTAACGACGCCCATTCAACTCCAACTTTTTGACTTTTTTATTTCTATATGATTTTGGCATTTTCTTCTGATACATAGAATCTTGCTTGTAACTGTGTATCTCTATCAATTATAATATCCTAGATAATAAGCAAAACTACACATTTTTATTAGCTCACGTGACCGAATGGCCAAGTGAGTTTTTCTCATCTCTTTGCGTCCATCGTCCGTCGTCGTTGTCCTTCGTCCGTCTTCGTCGTTCGTCGTCGTTAACTTTTACAAAAATCTTCTCCTCTGAAACTACTAGGCCAAATTAAATCAAACTTGGCCACAATCATCATTCGGGTATCTAGTTTAAAAAAATATGTCCAGTGATCCGGCTTACCAATCAAGATGCCCGGCATGGCTAAAAATAGAACATAGGGGTAAAATGTAGATTTTGGCTTATATCTCTGAAACCAAAGATTTTAGAGCAAATCTGATATGGGGTAAAATTGTTTATCAGGTCAAGTATCTGCAATGAATTTTTAAGATGAATCAGACAGAGAACCCGTTGTTTGGTTACTGCCCTTAAATTGGATATTTTAAGGAAATTTTGACGTTTTTGTTTATTATCTTTTGTATTATTATAGATAAAGATAAACCGTTTTAAAATATCAATAATGTAGAGCAAAGTAAGAGCTACAAACAGGTCAACTTGACCAAAGTGGTCAATTGATCCATAAAGGAGTAATAGTCGTTTTAATTTTTTAACAATTTTCATAAATTGTGTAAATGTTTGTAAATTTTTACAACATATTTTCCACTGTCACTTCTGGGCCAATTTCATTTCTGATATTGTAAGAGATAATTAATTGTAAGCAGTAATATTGTTTAATAAAGTAAGATCTACAAACACATCACCAACAACAAAACACAATTTTGTCATGAAATAATCTTTGTCCTTTGTTTAGTATGCACATAGACCAAGGTGCGCGACGCAGGCTCTTTAGAGCCTCTAGTTAAAATTACTAATTCAGGGACAGCTTTTAAACAACGGGTTGTGTAATGCGTCTGAAAATTTCAAAGATATAAGCCATACACTACAATTAACCACCATGTTATAATTTTAGCCATACAGGCCGTCTTGGTTAATGGGAGGGTTCATTGAATACGTTTTGTAAACTAAGTACCATAAGAATCATTAAGAGATTAATCCTTTATAACATTGTATTTTCTCTGTCATGTAGAGCCTTTTCAATTATCAAGATTCTTCAATCTTAATAGGAATATTTTTTTTGTAAATTGAAAAAGATTGTCATGGCCCATAATCAAGGTTATAAGTGACCATAGACCTTTTGCCAAATAGTAGGCCATTTGTTCCATAATCATTACTTGATACCCCATTTGTTTACCACTAACTGTTTTAACTTTTAATTATTTGATTTGAAAATATTCACCGCGTCCTTTCTCTATTTGTAATATGTTGATATTTTTACCTTTTTTATCATGACACATAAAAATAACATGGAGTCCCGACATTCCACGGTTATTTGTGGCGTTAACATTTGCACCAGCTTCTAATAGAAGGGTAGATGTTTTGACATCCTTTGCTTCTAAAGCAGACAACAAAGGTATATAATGCGTAGAGTGATCATTAGGATCGGCACCATTTCCAAGTAATGCTTCTACCAACTGAGCCGTTATCGAAGAAAAGTCAACTTTGATGTTTTGCAGTTTTCTTAAAACAGTTGCTAGGTACAGTGGCGATTCTCCTTTTAAATTCAAAGACAGTGTTGAGTTTTGATTTTCTAGAAGCTTTTGTATAATTTCACATACATTTTCCTTTGCTGGAAAATAGAAATATAAATTAAATAAACCCAATAAGTGTTTCAAGTCAAAACAGGGTTTAAATTTAGTTTACTTTTGTAGGTGTGTTACCATTGCAAAATGAATATTATGGATTGTGCACTTTGCTGTTATCAGGTTGAATATCAATGGTGGACTACATGGATTGGTTTGAATGTCTATAATTTATTATACAAGTATAACAAAATACCAAGAATATGATAAATATTGGAAGCTACGTGTCTGCTTTTTTTCTTTATTGGTATCACCAAATTTCAATTCATTCCTTAACAACTGTTAATAACGTTTGAAAATAAAAATCGAATGGCGAGTTAACTTGATTTATCGGAAAACATGATCGAGAGATCTTTCAAATGCAAATATATTACAACTCATTACTAAATGTAGCTGTCAATCACTTATTTTGTCATTCTGTTTTGTTTTCTCTATGAAAGTTTGAACAACTATTTAATGTTTATTCAACATATTGAGGATATTCCTAGAGAAAACAAAATAGAACTCCAAGATATGCTTACCCTTCTGGAGCACCTGAGATCACCCCTTGTTTTGGTTCGGTTCGTGTTGCTTATTCTTTAGTTTTCTTTGTTGTGTCATGTGTTCTATTGTTTGTCTGTTTGTCTCTTTCATTTTTCGCCATGGCGTTGTCAGTTTATAATCGATTTTTGAGTATGAATATCCCTATGGTATCTTTCGTCTCTCTTTTAAGGGATTTGATTCAAAAATTCAAATGACGCAAACAATTCAAATCGATACATGTATTTTTTTTTTACTGTTATGTCGATTATTGTGTTTCTTACACTAACTCTTTTAACGGCAACAAATCCTTAAAAATATAAATTCGTGGTATATGTAATTAGAATTTATCGATATTTTGTATTTTTTATTCGATCGATGTTCTAAGTTCAAATGGAAAAGGGGACATTTCCTAAATCGATCAAAAATAATAGAAGGGCAACAACACTTCTTTGTGTCAATAGTCAGGAATATAATTGGTGAAAAGCACTGTTAGGTACAAATTTGACACACCAGCTACACATTCCTCACAATGCAACAAAAAATGTATTATTGTTTTTTAACATCATAACCTAAAGGAATACTTTGAGTAATCAATTGCGAGTGTTGCAGTTTGTTTCATTGTTAATTGTCGTTGGAAGATGGTCTATATATTTTTTTTATATAATATTGTCTTCAAAATGTTTTGACAAGACTTTCTACAATTCAGCATGATACTAAATTTAACCCAACGTTGCTGTCACATGATCACTATCGTTATAAGGTCAAAGAGTATATACACATTAAATTGTCGAAAACATACACATAATTATCAGCAAGAGACATATCATGTTAATTTGATGTTTTTTTCTGGATTCAGCCTGTAAATATTAGTTTACTTACGATTTTTCAGACACATATGTACCGCTGTATCCCCTACTTGATTCTTGTCAACTATTGTGTTCTTGCACAATTGTAAGAGTACTTCTAAAGTCGCTAGGGAACCAGTCTTTGCAGCTATATGCAATGGCCCATTTCCGTCTTGATCTTTTCCAAAATATGCTCCATGTCTATCAAGGAATGAAGCTATATTTGATTTTATTTCATCTCTGTTCATATCATCATCGCAACGTGTTTCTTCAGACAACAACGATAATAGTATTGAGCGTTCTGCCGAATCAATATTTTTAATAGAATTTCCTGTATCCCCAAAGAATTGCAGAAATTCCAATGCATCATCTAAAGCTAGAAAAGAGTAAACAATTATTCTAATCTAATTCCTGACAATTTGAGTTTCGAGAGAAATGGAACGTTTACTGAAATCCCAAACTGGTGCAAAAAGCTGCTCACAAGGAAGCTATTAAACCAAGAGTCCCAAACGGTGAAGTTTAAATCATCCCTTCGTAAATTTGACGGACGCCATCACGAGTTGGTTGACCGTTATGGAATAACCGTTTTACAAATGATATCGGATATGTTTCTTATGTCGTAACTACACGGCCGACACGGTTAATCTATATTGAGTATGCGGCTATATCGGAGGTTGGTCTGTTAATCGGGTTGGCTTAAGTCTGTTAATCAGGTGTTATCGAGAAAATCATTGAAAGTTCGGCATGTTTCATTGTATAACTTTCTAAATATATTTTCATCATAAAAAGTATTCATGTCTAACAAAACAATTCAATGTACTGAATTCAGTGGTGTAATTATTATTTTTCTAGCTTCGATGTACGATCTATAAAATGAAAAGGCGGGTTACTCATCAATAAATTTATACACATTTTACACACATAAAATGTACACAAAATTACACATTGGTTAAATTTACTTGCATTCAATATTTTGAACATCGAAAAAAGAAAGGCATTATGTTTGTTAACCATATTAATATCATTGTGTGAAAAATGTACACGAAAATCTGTATTTTGGTGACATAAATCAATCTTTATTTAAAACCTGGTCTGTTAATGGGTTGGATGTATAAAACCCGGTCTGTTAATTGGTCTGCTAAGAGTTATTAATGGCAATTAAAGTATAATTTTATTTTTATATGGGGTGTTATCGGATCAAATGAGTAGGCTCAAGACGAGCGGCTAAAATATACGAAAACAACACATGAGCAATGAAACATAACATACAATGTATACGGAAACAACACATGAAATTGAAAATTAATAAAAAATGGTTTCAAAAAGTGTAATATTAAAGTAATATCAATTTCATCCAAGAATGATCGCATATATCATGTTGATTCTGTTTAATTGTCATGAATGACACAAATTTGTCATCTACATTGGTAACCAGTATATTAAATCAGAGATAAACGTCGTAATGTAACTAAACATCAGTAAGTAAAATATATTGGGATGACAAAATATGAAAAATAAAGAAAGAATAATGAGTAAGATAAATAAAATGTAGAAAAAAATGACATAAAAATTGAAAGAATACAGAAATAAACAATACCCCCAATCCGGACCCTCATGTACTGTATACGAGAGAATCTGGATGGAAACGAAGAATATAGAATAATATGTAAGGACAGTAGAGGGTGGTACATTGCTAAAAACGAGAGAAAAATAATACTTGTTTAAGAATACACGCGTGAAACACCGATGGCTGTTGAAACAGTAACGGATTGCGATGTACTTATAGGCGAGTGACTTTAACCATAAAATTTTATTTTTAATGCACCTACCTAACACACGGCTAAATTATATATCATTTGAAAGCTACACATCTGTACTATCTGTTTTGCCCGGTCGTAAAAAAATCGTACGGTGCAATTTCCGTCAAATCAAGATCAAAGGTCAAGGACGAATAAGTACATATTTTCTAAGATTTCATCTTGATTGCATAGTATGACTTTTATACACTAAATTCATATATGAAAACAATTTAAAATTTTAGCAGAGAGATTAACAGACATTAATTATATGCATTTTAAAATATTTAAAGCGTTTTTTTGCTAGACAGCACATGTTTCCTGAAATTCGAGCAAAAGTTAACAAAATGTGTGAAAACCCAAATTTTTCTATCTGATGCAACTGCTAATCACTTAAAACTAAGTAAAACCTTGTAATGACTACCAAAGAAGTTTTTGACATCATAAATTTCCTAAAATTATGCTTACTTCTAAACAAACAGCAAATCATAACAACTCATACAGTTGCCCAAAATACCACCATCTGCGAAAAAAACAGCTTTTAAGCATTTCTTCCTATTTAAACATTGTATGTTGTCAATATAAGATTTATTCAACAAATTCTTAAGAAATTGAAAAATTTAAAGTAAAAAAATATGTGCGCAAATTATACTATTGCTTGAAATAAAGGGTGCGAAACTAAGAAATTGCAATCTGCATTTTAAATACCAGACTGAAATAATTTAAACATCTTTCGACTTTTCTAATTGTTTGATTTGTAGCTTTATTATAAATATTGATGTAGTGAAAAGACCTTTTATTTATTAAATGTGAACCATAAAAAAGAAATTGAAGATTTAGACAAACATAAATAGAAAATAAATTGAAATTTCAAAGAAATAAAAAAACTAGTAAAAACATTATAAAACATGACTTCTTGATTGCTTAAATTGCGTTGTTCATTATTTAAATGCATTAATTCATCAAATGAGAATAATTTTGAAGAAAAAAAATCTATTATTACGCAACGATTCTAGTTACAACTAGACTTCCTGAATAGCTTGAATGACTAGTTCATTTTTCATACGAGGATGACTTCATGCAAGAGTTTCTGGTGACGGCTGAAAAGAAGCTAGCATTATCTTGAAACTTCACTTTCCAGTATATGAATGATGTCATCTCACTGAAAAGTGCCAAATTTGTGACAATGTTGGAATCGTATTTTCCATTCAAATTGAAAATAAAAAGACTCAACAGATATAGTTAACTCTATCACGTATCTTGAAATCGACGATGAGGGTTGGTTGAAAACAAGTGTTACGACAAAAGAGAAGAGCATAAATCAACCCATAAAAACACTCCTTACTACCAAATTATAAAGTTTTCATTTCTATGTAGCAATATTATAGCAACGGCTGCATATCTATACTACTAAAGGAGGAGACCGATTTCATTGAAAATCCTCTGAAACAATAACAAGTCCGAAATATTTATGATATGACGTATAATAGTTATCAAAAGTACCAGGATTATAATTTTATACGCCAGACGCGCGTTTCGTCTACACAAGACTCATCAGTGACGCTCGTATCAAAATAGTTTAAAAAGCCAAATAAATACAAAGTTGAAGAGCATTGAGGACCCAAAATTCCCAAAAGTTGTGCTAAATACGGCTAAGGTAATCTACTCCTGGGGTAAGAAAATCCTTAGTTTTTCGAAAAATTCAAAGTTTTGTAAACAGTATAAATGTAGGGTTTTGTATTTCCTTAATTTGTCTTTGCATGCTCAGTCGACGTACTGCCCGCGAAATTGAATAAACCTTTTTATTTAAACACTTGCCCAATTGTAACGCGATTTCGCGGAATCTTCTTGTGGAGTATATATCTCCAAGTTGATACAATATTTCAGAGCTTGCATTTACTTTCACGATTTTCGAGATAGTGCGTAACTGCTCACAATGAAGATATTAAATAAAGGCAACTATAGTTTACCGCTATTCAATAGTCATCAATCGATTTACTAGTAACTGAAACAAATCCGGTCACAAAACCAAAACCAAGGAAAATGCATCAACTATGAGAGGAACACAACGATATAACAGAAACACTGAACTGCTTCAAAAACAAACGCCAACATACAAAGAAACAGATTAATGGATACCAACTGTCATATGCCTGACTTGGTACAGGACATTTGAAGAAAAATGGTGTTTCGAATATGGTTTTAAACCAGAGTTCAAATACAAAATTTAAATTATCCCTTAGAACATTTTATGGACGCCACTACTAGTTGGTTGACAATTATGAAATATCTATTTCGCCAGATGATGACTGATAAGTTCCAATCGACGTAACCAAAATACCGTCATCTCTGCCTTGATTGTCACCTACCGAATAAGGCTTGGCACCGAGTTAGGAATTACATAGCCACAAGCTGGGTGTCACATGTGGAACATGATCTGCTTACCCTTTGGGAGCCCCTGAGTTCACCCCAAATATTTTTGGAGGGTTTGTGTTACTCAATCTGTAGTTTTATATGTTGGGTTTTGTATACTGTTACTGTTCGTTTTTTGCCGATTTTCATTACTGCAAGTTAATGTCTTCAAAGTAAAATAATACCAAAGGGACAATCAACATCTCAAACCATGAATCAAATAAACTTTATTAAAACAATGAACAAAATTAAATTAAAGTCCAAGAGACGAACAACAGTCCACAAAACACAGCACACCATGAAAACGATCACTGCCTAAAACAGCGAATGATCTTATGAGGTCAGGAAGGGTATTCAACTTTTTCATTTTTTATTTCACAACTGCTTATATTGTTTTACATACACAATGACCTGCATTTGTATTTTAAAAGCTTATGTTGAAAATGATCAAAGCATCTTTTATTCAAACAATTAAAGCGATTAAACTTCTAAACAAATTTAATATGACGAACACGATTTTAAACTAAATAAGAAGCAGCAGAATTCTATTTAGTTCGTTTACATCCCGCTTTGGACAAGCAAGTGTTTCTTTACAAGATTACTTATTTCAATGTTGCCTACGATTCAGTCGCAAAGTCATGTTTGCATTTAAACATGATTACAAAAAGTAAATAAGTTTGACTTCGTAAAAAACATATTTTTACCACAATTAGCTCGTATATATTCTTTTCGAACTTCAAATACCCCTTCTATTATTATGGAAAATCATTCTCCTCCCTGATATTGACAATAAGCGATGTGCTATCTTAACATAGAATAACAAAATGATCACTATTTGCAGCAACTACAAACACTTCAATACAAGGCTGTTCTATTAACAATAATTAATAATTGCATCTTAAAATTACAAAACAAATATTCCTTGACCTAAAACATATACATTTATCTATTTTTTTAGCATACAAATATCGATTCCCCAAGATATATTTTGCTTGTGGAACAATTTTTCCTTTTTTTAGGATTTATGATAAATTTCAATTTTTCGGGAAATAATGCGCATCTAACCTCTTATGTTTTGTTTGATTTGGAAGTAATGTATCATATTCCATAAAGTTCATATGATCTTTTGGAAAATTTTATGGTACAAGAATTAGAAAATGGCTTTTTGTTTAGTAATCGCAAAAATTGAAATGTTTATTCATGACCTTTGACCTTGATTTAACAGAAAATGCACCGTACGATTTTTTTACGACCGGGCAAAACAGAAAGTACAGGTTATTAGCTTTCGAATGATATATAATACAGCCGTGTGTTAGGTGGGTGCATTAAAGTCGTTAACTAAGCGCCTTTTTGAAATAAGTCACTCGCCTATTATATTGGTGACAAATTCCAGAAGTTTACATGAGGACAACTATGGTGGCAGGTTAGTGCCATTTTGCGTTTTAGCGCTTTACCGTTTTCGCCTTACATATTCTATATGGCGAAAACGAAAAATTGCGAAGTCGAAAACGCGAGAACGCGAAACCGATTTCTCGTTTTCGACTTCTCGTTTTCGTGTTTTCGACTTCGCGATTTCGCGTTTTCGCCCTACAGATTATGAAAGGCGAAATCGCGAAAACGCGAAATGGACTTCACCGGCCACCATAGACAACTGTAGTTTTCCTCTGCACTTATGTAGAAAGGAACTAAACGGAATAAAATGAATTGAAACTTAAAATAACCAAATGTAGCTGCATTCGCTCCTCTCCGTTTACTTCTTTAGAGTGATTTGTAAACAACATATGATTAAGTAAAAGAAGTAACCCAATTGGAAGATGCTGACGAATTAGGGTTTAACGTCCAGTGACAAATATCATGTTCATATGTGAACGAGAACACGTTATATGTACCCTGTGTTGTATTAGAAAGACACTTTCAGTCGGAATTGAGAACTTGCTACTTCGAACAGACACAAAAATTAAGGCTGAATGAAAACGTCAATAAAAAAATCATGAATATTCCAGAGGCCAATCCACATCACGCTATATTGAAGTGACACACCCTTCAATAAAATGCAAAGTAAAAATGCTCTTTCTATGATACTGTGGCACCGTATTGTCATTTTTGTTTACTCAGGAACATCTCATTCTTAAATTTTTCAAGGGGAAAATATAAAGGTAGCAAAATTATTGTCTTGGCTAAATAACTCTTAACTGACACAATTTCAATTGTCCAACCCATTAACAGACTTTATTCCCATAATTTTCACTAAAATGTGGTATTATTCACGTTATTTTAAAATTATGAAATATTTACTAAATGTCAATTTATTTTTTAGAACCACAGTACTATATTTTGTCCTTTAAATGATATCTAAATTTGTTTGTTTCGCCTTTTATTAAAAAAATTGCTATGCGTATAAGCATAAATACTACATACTTGCGCGACGCCTTTTAGTTTTACTGAATACTGCGCAGACTAAGAAATGTTTTTACAAGTGCAAAATGTTCTATGATAGATATCATTTTGTCAGACACTTTTCTTTTTTTTATTTGGTTCTTGTAACATGCCAAAAATCTGTATATTTAATAGAGTTTAACATTAAATTAAGCGTTTTACTCTTAACAGACGTATAACCAACCCGATTAACAGACCAATCGCCCATATAGCCGCATACTCAATATAGATTAACCGACCAATCTCTCGGTTAGCCGAGTGTCGGCCGTGAACTACAATCCGCTTCCCTTTCATGAATGTGACCTATCGAATTAGACTATTTACCGGATTTTTTATCACATAAGCAACACGACGGGTTCCACATGTGGAGCAGGATCTGCTTACCCTTCCGGAGCACCTGAGATCACCCCTAGTTTTTTTGGTGGGGTTCGTGTTGTTTATTCTTTAGTTTTATATGTTGTGTCATGTGTGCTGTTGTTTGTTTGTCTTTTTCATTTTTAGCAATGGCGTTGTAAGTTTGTTTTAGATTTATGAGTTTGACTGTCCCTTTGGTATCTTTATTCCCTCTTTTATAATCAAATACAACTGTTTAAGTGTTGACTGACTTACACATTTCAATATAAAACGTGTGGTAAGAACTATGATTGATTTCAAAGTGTAAACTACTTTTTGAAAAATTGATATAAATCGAAGAGCTTTTAACATGATCCAAACATCAGACATTTTCTTTATAATATTATGTAATAGAATAGTTTTACCACAACACTTGCAAATGAAGTAAAATTACCTCGTGGTTAAAATTAACTGCAGTTTAACACCCTTGAAAAAGTCTTAAAATAACATTCACGCCATTACAGGTATACGAGCACATTGAAAAGTTATCAAATACGATGTAGTTTAAATTTACTTAAATGGGTACTACTTTCCAGTATTGTCTTTTAAACCGAGCCTTAGGTGTTTACAATTGATTATAGTCCTTTTCTAATTGTGTTTTGTTTATTAACATAACATGTCTTACCGTATTTAGTCTTTTTAACGATTATAATACAGTGTATATGTTAGCGGCAAACATTTCAATTTTATATCTAGTTATCTCCAAAGACTAACAATACCATGGTCATTGAAAATTTGTGAAAGACAACATATTATATATTCATGAAATAAAAAAAAAGTCGTGCATTTTTTTTTTCTTTTCAAAAAATATTTTATTAAAAAATTGTTTTTGTGATTTTACTTTTTTTCACAAACATGCACACATACTATCGATATTAAGTGTTAAACATCAGCATTCTCAGACAATCACAAGTCTTATTAAATATAAAGAAAAGAAGATGGTACTATTGTCAATAAGAGGACCCCAATCCACATAGTCAGCCGTTAAAGACCCCAACGTGACAAATGTATAACAATTCAAACAAGAAATGATGTGGACCCCTATGTAAAGTTGTGCACCTCAAATGCACATATATGCATGGCAATACATATTTCTGTAAATATATAAAACATTTAAAGCAAGTATCTTTTTTCACATGTTTGCTGGGCAACGGCGTCCATTTTTGAAATTCCAAAGTCAAAAGTCTTATTTAGACTTACTTGCTAGTCAACAATCATATTTAGTTCATTAACTTTAAAGCATTTTGAAATGTTTGACATTTTTTGACATTTTATATGGTTCATATTGTAACTAAGATCATTTCAAAAATTTAATGGCAGATACCACATTGGTACAATGGAGGGAACATACCTTCAAAGTTTAAATGCATTTGACCTACCATTTTAAGAAAGTGAATCCTACTTTTAGATTTTTGGAGCCTTTTGACCAGTCTCGACGTGTTTCCATGGTAACGGCAGACATTTTAGAAATTCCAACACCAAATTCAACATCCAACAATATTGCTCATCGTCAATGTGAAGTTTTAATAAATTTGGAGCATTTTGAAATTTTGTACCTATTGTATTAACAATAGTTGGCTAGTTGCATGGTAAATTTGTGTCGACACAAGACTTTGAATCGTGTGTTCGCAACTCTAAAATTTTATTTACTTTTCCTGATGCAGAAACTGAAAAATATACAATGCACCCCAACAAAATGCCAATTGAACGAATGTTTGAAATGTATTTCACATACACTTCGAACCATGTTTTAGCTTTCCCAGCTGAAGTTGCAACTTAAGGATTTGGCTTCTCAAATGCTAAATCATACATCATCTGCCAACCTTCACATTTTTATTTTCTTCTCTAAACCTTTTTACTTATACATACTTAATTTGATTTATCAATTATAGTTGTAGTCAATGCATATTTATTCTATTTCCAAAACACTTCTTTCGAATGTAAGCACGGATAATTGCCATGTTGACGTTGAAATTATCTATCCTTTCCATGTTAAGTGTGTATTCACAAGTTAAATTGCTACTCATTCATATAATCGCCTTACAACAAATATGGATATTAGTGCATGGTGTTTACGGTTACCGGTTCACTAGTTTTTCAAGTTACATCCTAGTAGAATGCATATGTTTGTACATGCTAAACAACGAAAACAGTCAAATTTAACATTTTGCGATTTTTTTCCAAAGTAAGCAAGACACTGTTGTTTTATATATTTTTATTCTTTAAGGTGGCTCGTGGGTACAAAAATTTAATCAAAATAATTCAACCTTTATTTTTTCATTACAAATTTTATTTATTACACTACTAGTTATTACTTTATGATATGGTAAAAAAATCAACCCAAAAATCGATTCGGTTTGGCCCCAGATGACTTTTAAAATGTTTATATCATTGAAAAAGATCCAAATTATCTTCTTTTGGTGCAAAATGCCATTTTTTGGCATTAAATTTGAAATATCTTTTTTAACTCATCGGTGACCTATATTTTTTATTATTGTTTTCACATAAGCTGTACATAAACTAAATAATTGTAAAATTTAAGCGATTTCTGTAATTAGGTTATTTTTTATTTCTATACTGCCTCTATTTCTATTAGTTCAACAGAAAAAAAGGACTTTAACAAAAATGTATGCTTCTTCCGGAGGCAGATTGTGAGCTTAAATGAACGGTGACTCCATTTTTTTATTTCATTTTTCTTTTAAGTATCTGAAAAAGTTCATTTATAAAAGAACATAGCGAAATCCTATAATAGAAAAAAAAATTGATTTATACCCAGGAGCCCCCATAAACAATTTAATTATATCATTGACTGCTATAAATTCAGTTGACTGTTGTCGTGATAGTATAAGATATTAATACAAAATTGGTCGTTCTGTTACAATGTAAACTCATTGAACAAGCATACTAGAATCGAGTACCACCAGAAAAGGCTGGTAATCATTTAATATACCAGCTGCATGATCTAAATTAAATGCTTTTAACAACTAATTTTAATAGTTTGTTCTTATTTTGTATTGTTATACCACTGTCCCAGATTACGGGGAGGGTTGGGATCCCACTAACATGTTTAACCCCGCCACATTATTATGTATGTGCCTGTCCCAATTCAGTGGTTGTCTTTTGTTTATGTGTTATATATTTGTTTTTCTTTCCTTTATTTATATGAATAAGGCCGTTAGTTTTCTCGTTTGAATTGTTTTACATTGTCATTTTGGGGTCTTTTATAGCTGCTATGCTGTATGTGCTTTTCTCATTGTTGAAGGCCGTACAATGACCTATTTCTGTTAATTTCTTCTTTTTTATATAATAAACAAATAATGATCTCCCAGACAAAACAATCAACCAGTTAATTGTATAGATATTATAGGTCACACGTCATTAAATGGCTATATGTAAATCTGAAGAAAAAAAAACAGTATTTGCCAACTTATACGTGTTTTATGTTATTCGATCTCTTGGGAAAATCAAGTTGTGTCATTATCAACAATACTTCCTCTTCTCATTTTATTATATTTATTTTAGTTTTTCGATATAGGTGTCACTATGGAATATTTTGATAAACGTTTAGAAAAATAACATACCATTATGTGTGCAGCACTGTATCCCATATTTTTCGTCTCTGTCTAACTTTAAGTTTGCACCAGCTTTAACTAAAGTCTCGATAGCTTCGTCAGCATCCTGTATATTTACTGTTTCTTTTAGCCCTTCAAGAAACCCCCGATCATCCATGTGTCTTATGAAAATAAGGAGATGTAGTACATTCCTTATAAATGGCATTCAAATATGGCCGATTATTGTATTGATAACAAATCGAAAATGCACTTACTTGATTTACCGGAAGAGTACTTTATTGATATTTGATATATTAGGTTATTTTTAACTTTCAACTATTAACTTGTATTTACTGCGAATTTGAAAAAAAATGCAAATTATTATTATTCTTAAGGAGTTATAGTTCTACATGGATGAGCAACAATTTCAAGTATTACATGGAAGAAATAAAATTATACAAATTTAATTATTTTACCGCAAAAATGTGAAATAACTAATAAGCTGAGTCGCTGGAATAGGTCACTATTTCATGCTCCATAATATATATATTGGATAGTATTTATATTCTTACTTGTGGAACTTGCAAGCTGCAGTATGTTGGTGAAACAGAAACTAAATTCAACATCAGACTTAACAATCACCGGGCGTTCTATACAAAAGGAAGAAACTGTCCAATTACGAGACACCTCTTAAGAACAGGACATACTTTTGATTATACTTAATTGCCCAAATACATGTATATCTTATCTAATAATCTATAATCATATATTCATGTTCATTCTTTTATTATTCATATTTCCCCTTACTTTTAACTCTATAATGAACCAGAACCGACCAATTATATATTTCAATAGATATAGTAAGATATGGTATGAGTGCTAATCAGACAACTCTCCATCCAAGTAACAATTTATCAGAGTGCAGCCTTCAACACGGAGCTTTGGCTCACACCAAACAGCAAGTTACACTAAACCAGTTGGATGTACTACTCCCTTGATTTTATTTGTACATGTACATGTATGTCATGTTATGTTTTATTGTAAAATAGTATTGTTAATATTGAGAGAATTAATATCTCTTAGTCATCCTTTAAGAACATTAAAATTTAAATGTAAACACTGCTTTTCTATACTGCTTTAATATAACTGTACATACATGTTATTGAAATACATCAAAATCTTTTTGGACAGTTTGGTCATTGGCAATCAGACATATCCAGAAATCAACGCCACTTTGCTTATTTGAATATTATACTAAAGAAATCAGATACGGGTCACGGAAATTACATTAAAATGATAGGGAATTTTGAAAAAATGTCTGTTTTAATTTTAATTTAAGCGATAGACAGGTTGCCGGGGCAGAAAATGAATATACACAACAATATACACCATTTAAACGAAACATAATGACTGTTGTTGCAAAAATACAGGTTCCTGAGCTATTTTAAAAATCGAAGCGAGAGGCTTTTAACATTGCAGTGTAAAATACAGGCTAAAATGGCTGAAACATCAAATTTGCAAACTTCGTGTTGAAAATTGGCTTACAATGTACAGGGCCATTACAAAAACAGGTTTCCGGGGTGAAATTTGAAACTTGAATTTCCAAAGAATAAGCAAGTCCAAACCTTGTATATGTAGTCGTTGAACTCTAGGTTCCCACGTAAAATTAAAATGTCACTATTTCAAGAAGAATAAACTCACAAAAGCACGAAAAATTCACTAAATTCGCGTTCATTGTTTTGATTTTGACCGCCGACAACTTTACGGAAATATCAAAGTGATTGTAAACAAGGACTCTTTGACGGGCAACTTATAATATCCGTGTTTTAAAGATTTTAATGATATCAAGCCTATCAAGCCAGTCTAGTTCAAACTACTATCACGTGGTACAATTCTCATTTACATATTATGAATATTAATTAGCAAAACCACTACTAATTTCTGGCTATGTCATCCCACTTCTTTTCATTTATTTATTCCATCAACAGCAATTCAAAAGCAAATGATACATAGATATTAAATTTCATATGAACGAATTTTAAGCTCGCTACCACACAGATAAAATATGGGAACAACTAATAATCTCAAATACAAATAAACAATTTAACCCTTAACTAGAAAAAACTGGCACAAAGTCATCTTCTCGCCCATTTTCCTCTTCTAATTGGTTATTCAGGAGCAAATCAAGGTATTCCTCCTCGTCCTCCGACAGAGGACAGTCAGATTCACTCTCATCGTCCATGTGTACAGGTTAAGAAGCAATAAGTAGTATGTCTCGTTAAAATTTCAAGTAGCAAAAATGTTGGAAAATAAGTTCAACAATCAGGACGTCGCGATAATGTAAGAAATATTCCGCTTCCAAAACCCGTAATTTTCCGTCTATTTTTGTCAAATTTCACACGCTAATTGCTCACTCATTCCAGTATCAAAACTTGAAAGGAAAAGTCTTTTTGGAAAGCTTGGAAATTAATTTAAAAAATACTCGATTTAGATTTTCCAATTTCGAGATACGTTTTCCTATAATTGACGTAGACCTTAAAAACTATGTTTTTTTGGCATTGTGAGTCCTTGTCTTTTTCGCTACTCGTTTCCTCTGCTTGGACACATACCATAAATTATTGTTTTCTTTCAATAATCGATAACTATTGGAAAGCTCTTTGTTTGGTCTTTATGCATATTTTAATTTTCCATTGGTAATGTTAGAAAGCCGTTAAAATACGCCATTTCGGCAATGAACAGATTGTTTCCCGTTTGTAAATAACGTATGAACTGCGAAATAAAATGACTGCATTAAACTCACAAAACGCATTGAATAAAAAAATATTCCATTGACTCTTGCCTTTAAAATAAGTCTTTCGTGGCTAAAATACGTTTAGAATGAGTGACATAATGCTTTCATAAAAAAATATGACTTAAAAAACGCTTGATGAATGCCAGTGATCCCATCAGAGGTTTCCAATGTATAGAGGCTTTATTTCAAAAGATATATTATTTCTGGTGTTACATTTTCTTTGAGATGATCTTTTTAGCCCTGCATAAATCTCCTTTGTATAACTTATAGAAACTTTCTAATACTGGTAATCATGACGTAAAATTAAATGTGCTTTCTTATCAGTAACTCAAGTTATTATTTTCTAGTTTATATATTTAACTAGATAGTAATATCAAACATAATAAAATGTTGCCTTTGTGCAAGGCATCCAGTTGAGTTTTACAGCGGTCCACTTGTCTGAGTGGTATAAATAAATCAAATCAAACAAATAAAATAAGTTTGCTTCATATGACCCCATCAGGTCATTATAATTACAGACAAGACAAAGACAAGAGACAAACACTTAACATACATTAGAGGCAATAACAATAGTATATGGTTGGTTACACACACAAATATGTGCGAGAGTGAGCTAGCTACGGAAAAGAATGTTGGCAAAACTTGTATATACAGTCCTTGGATGGTGTAAACTTCCCACTAACACCATACACCATTACACCATTACACCATACACCTTGACCTTGTACCATTACACCATACACGTTACACCTTTGCACCATACACGTTACACCTTTGCACCATACACCTTACACATTACACCGTGCACCATTCCCCATTCTATCTACTCGATTTCAAATTACCGTCATTACCCATTATGCAATTAAATTTCAAATATTAAAAGTATTATTATTGTTTATGTTTACAATTCAAAAAAATAAAATAAAAAGAACTTCATTTTCAACCAATGAAATGTCGTACACCATCATTCACACCATTCCATATCGCACGTTACACAATCAAACCATTCCTCAAACACCATTACACCATTCCCCTTACACCATACACCATAGCACCATACACCTTACACCATTGCACCATATGCCATACACCATTACACCATACACGTTTTTTTTGGGAAGTTTACACCATCCAAGGGCTGTAATAGCTAGGTGTGTCAATTTGGTAAATTTATTTTCCAAGTTTTTTTTTCTAGCTTCACAACTTTTGATCATGTATCTGAATAAAGATATTATAAAGCTTTTATCATTATTTGAATACATTCTCTAAGCTTATCATTTTCAATTTTAAATATTCAATAATTCACTGCAACTTTCGGTCTACACGTTATGAACATTATAAGCAGCTGTTTGAGGGGTTCATTGATTTGGCCCGTAATAATTGCTAGACAAAACTTCTATGCCTAATCACTATGCACTCATTTTCTAATGGCATTTCAAATTTCCCAAGATTCATTTCGGTCAACCCCCTCAATCAGGACCTGCTTTGTTCTAATCCTGAACATGTTTGAACTTGTTATTAGAAATGCATTAAACAAAAAACAGTCTAACAATCATTCTACTTGTAATTCCACTATACATTTATCTAATGTGAAACGCAGGATTATTAATTAAAACATTGAAATATTCTGTTTCCTTCAATCACTGGAGTATGTCTCAGGTATTGGAACACACTGGTTGTATCCACTAAGCTTAGCTGACATAGATTTTGACAGTTTTGTTACTATCATACATCAAAAAAGGAATGTTCTTAAAAAATTACTTTTGTTTTGGCTTCAAATATTTTGATTAATCAAAGTACAGTCAATTTAAACGTTTCATATACGCAGAGACTACTCGTACTTGATATATACGACAAAATTTCGAATATTTTAAAAATATTTATTAAGCACGGGGAAAAAGTTTTTAATAAACTTGATTTGAGAAAAATGTGGCGTGACTACATGTATTAACAAAATTGACGTGTTTTATGGTAAATTATAATATAATTCCCGAGATAGCAATGACGCTCGCATCGGATGTTCCCCGCTTGAATGTGACTCTGTTGATTCTTTTGTTTATATATAGTTCATATAATTTCTCAAGCGAATGTCTCGTCAAATTTAATAATATTTTAGAGCAACATAACGCCCTAATTTCTTTTTAGATGAAAAAAGTGTAAAAAAACTTTACATTACATTTACTATAAAAAAAAAAAAAAAGAACATGTGGTATGAATGCCAATGAGACAACTATCCACAAAAGACCAAAATGAAACAGACATTAACAACTATAGGTCACTGTACGGCCTTCAACAATGAGCAAAGCCCATACCGCATAGTCAGATGTAAAAGGCCCCGATAAGACAATGTAAAACAATTCAAACGAGAAAACTAACGGCCTTATTTATGTAAAAAAATGAACGAAAAACAAATATGTAACACATACACAAACGACAACCACTGAATTACAGGCTCCTGACTTGGGACAGACACATACATAAATAATGTGGCGGGGTTAAAACATGTTAGCGGGATCCCAACCCTCCCCTAACCTTGGACAGTGGTATAACAGTACAACAAAAGAACGAACTATAAAAATCAGTTGAAAAAGGCTTAACTCATCAGAAGGACAAAAATACAAATGGACGTGGCCGGGTACTTATACATCCTTTACTGTAAGTTTATGTTTTTTTTTTATTCTTTCAACATTCAACACCATTTAACTTTTTTGTATGTTAATTAGTGACATTTCATTTTTGAAACAGTTAAACTTCAATGTGTATTGATTCGTTTCAATAAATATAAACAATTCATAAGTATAATCCGGTTTTCACTCTAAAGCGTCGATATGTATTATTTCTTTGTGCCATTGAAAACAAACAATCAATCAAGACATATTATGTTCAAATATTCAATAGTTTCAGCACTTACAAATGTTTTGGTTATATCTAAATGATAAGTAGGCCTTAAAAATATATTAACATGTCCAGTAAGTATGTTATTGCAAACAGAACAAAATTATTTATATAAATATTCAGCGATTGTTTTCTATTTTCTATTGGGGGATACAAAAGTCATTTACCAAATGAAGGCAGGCAATACTGGGCCAAAATGCGTCAACATAACTTATATAAAGTTAACGGTTAAAAAATATAATAAATTATATAGAGGAAAACAAACACACAAAAAAAACGAAACAAAATAAGCCATCTTATGAAGAACAAGGGTGAGCGGGTGCTCCGGTAAAGTTATCATTTCCTGGTCGATAAACATCATCATTCACATTACTCCTGCATAGATATGTCGATCTGTCCTAAGTCAGGAATATAATGTTCAGTAGTTGTTGTTTGTTGATGTGGTTCATAAGTTTTCGCGTTTTTCGGGTTTTTTTTATATATAGATTAAACCGGAAAGTAAACATCAGTATGTTGATGGTTTTCTGAAACTAAAAAAGAAGAAACCGTTGGTTGTACCGTTTGAATGGTTTTACACTTAGTCTACCAATTTGTTGCCCTTTATAACTTGCTGTTTGGTGTGGAAGCTCGAACATAAAAAAAATAAAAAGGTCAAATAAAGATCGAAGTTGACGAGAATTGAAGACCCATAATTACGAAAAGTTTTGGCAAATGCACCTTAGTTTATTCATGATGTACGTCAAGGTGTTGCTTTATAAGACAAGTCAGAATATTTCTTCCTCCCTCTAACCTAAATACATAACTATCTATTACTAACACATGTATGGTATATTTGTCAATGGAAATTTGGTATACAATAATTAAGTATTTAATATAATAACTTACACACGTGACAGTGTGACATACTAAGTTACAAATCGCTTTGTAAAATAGTTCCGGATTGAATATTCTGACCTTAAATCAATATACCGGGACATTATTGTTTAAACCAGGGTACGAATTGTCTTATAATGCAGTATTTATACAATTCATTAAATATTTTAAAAGGTACACACTTTCTTTTGTTATCCAGTAATCGTGAACAATTCGAACGGATAAAATCTCTCTATAAACCTGAGCCGAATATGTTATAGCAGTCGAAAAACCAGCAAAAGTTAAATTGAGATTGTTTTCAAAATGGACGACGTCGATTCATTTGAAAGAGAGTTACACAAAGCAGTAAATTCTAAAAGCATTGAAACTCTTTTATCATTATGTGACGATCCAACAAAGAAGAGGGTGGTTTTAGATTTCAAAGGATATTATGATAATAAAAGCTTGGTTCATTATGCTGCAGAATTTGGATCTGTTGATTTGTTAAAAAGGTTAGTATGTTTAGGTGCCAATGTAAAGGAGACAGCAGGTTCTGGTAAGAACACCTTACATTTTGCATGTGAAAAAGGTAATGAGAAAATTGTTGATTATTTAATGCAAACCGTTAGTGACAGTTCATTCAAATCAGCATTTACAATGGACTTTGACAAAAAAGTTTACAAAAACTCGTTTTACTATGCGGCTATATCTAGTAATAGCAATATTGTTTATTGTTTAAAAAATAAGGGAAATTTAGATATAGACGAGGCTTTACCAAATAAAAGTACAGCTCTTTTTACACTTGTCAAGCAGAACCTATATGAAGCAGCAAAACTATTGTGTCAATGTGGAGCAGACGTGAATCTTGGATTTCATGGACGACATCTTCGACCGATTCATTATACAGCCGAGAGAGAAACTCACACAAAAATGTTAAAACTGCTGCTTGAATATGGAGCCAATGTGAATGAACACTGGGGAGATCCCCCGTATGGTCACCAGCCTCTATTTTTTGCTCTTAAACACAAGCTTAAAGAAAATGCAAAACTATTACTGGAAAAGGGGGCTGATATTTCATTTAAAGGTCGAGTAACAAAAATTGGTTGGATAGATTGTTTCTGCTTGGCTGCAATGAACTGTCCATCTTTAATACCCGAATTTCTGAATCGTGGAGCAAACCCAGACACTAAGAACGACGGCAGTTCAGTTTTGATAATTGCATTTGAGAACTACGCCAACAGAAATGACCTATTGGCTTTGATAAAGGCTGGCGCAAGACAAGGAAGAGATGGTAAAACTGCAATACAGTGCTGCAAATCTTACAGTAAGTAAAATATATAGTATCTTAGGTCCAGTTTGCCGAATTAAATAATTACATCTAGCTTGTCTATTTCTATTCGTACGGTCTTCAGATGGAGTCGCGCAGTGATTAAGGTGGACACTCCCAATTTTTGTTACATTGTACAGATTTTTACTGAACAAACTATGCTTTGGATTTTTGTAGGTTATCATGTTTGTTGTTTATTAGCATTAAGCTGTTAAAAAAGTCATGTATAAGTTTATAACACATTGTTGGAAAAAGTGCAAATCTAATCTAAAATGTTAATTAAAATGTAGAAGTACTTTAGTGGAGGCTATAACATAATGAACAATATTGCGTCTAAAATCGGTATAGTTATCGTTTGTGTAACGCCGAAATTACATCTGACGGTGTATTCAAATAAAAGAGGGCATTTTCTTTCTTCCAGTCGACAAGGCTTTTGTTTTCATACACTACAGTCAGGAGTTTACTTCGTCAAAATTATCTCCCCATTACGCCAGTTCATTATCACAATCGTAGAAATGGAAGCCATTGTAGGGAGGACGCGCTACCAATATTGCTCTTGGAAACCGAAAAAATATCCACATTGCACCATTACGATCCTTATATGTTAGTTGTATTTTAAAAGACAAATATATCAACTAGCTAATGAGCATCAGTTAATAATCTTGTCTGCATTGATTCAACTTAAAACTATTGTCTGATCGGTTGTCAGGTGGAATTTTCGAAAATTCATAAACATTTAAAAAAATTCTAATTAAATATTTCGTGGAAGGGCAGACTAGATTTTTTTTTAGTGTATGAAGACTATAAACCCTAATAATCACACACAAAAAAATAGAATTTTTCGAAGATATGCATTTTCATCATCCAACTTGAAAGGCTGTCGTCAAGTACTTTCAATAAAAAAAATAGCTATTCGAACACACCTTCTCTGTTTTTGTGACTCATTAGATAGGTATTTCACTTGACCCATATATTTCATCTTTTAGTACTGTGATTCTTTTGTGTTATAAAGTCAACCTGTAGCTTTAATATATAAAAATGATAGAATCTGAAGCGAGACGATGTATGAAATATTCTTACTTTGTACGATATCAAGACAAAATACTCAACTCAAACACGCCCTAACATAAAAAGGTGCATTCGATTTTTTCTTTTTGTTACCCATTTTTGGAATTTTTTCTTCAGTCACATAATGGAAGGGCAGACACGAAAATTACTGAACTAATAGATTGATATGTTTTCCGTCCGTGGTAATTTTTTCATAAAAATCGGGGGTTATGCATTTTCTTCATCCAACTTGAAAGATACCCATGTCGTCGACTTGATATCTAATTGTTCTGCTTAACTATGTACTAGATAAATTGAAAACTTATGAAAATGGTGTTTTTAAAATAAAACACCTCGTAATTGAGAAGAAAACTGCAATTTTGTTTGTTTCTATTAACTTTTAAAAAGTTGGTCACTATAGTAAACAATACAGTAATCATTTATCGCCTTCTCTAACAAAGAGCTTCGATTCTTTTGTTCTATTTCAACCTGGTTTCCGACTGCACTAGAATATCTGTATGTCTAAACTCGTTGATAAGATACTATAATTTAGAATGTTACTGTATCATGATCACGCACCAAGTTTCGTATATTAAAGATTTCAAGATTTCAAGATTTTATTGTACACTCTGACAGTTTACACTGTTACAAGAGGCAGATATACATAATATACAGCTTGACAGAAGTGGTATAATAACAGAACAAAACTGAAATAAACATATATACAGGTCAATTTAATATAAGTCATCAAACACACCGTAACATACGGTTGTTTAACACGTGATTTAAACGATCCAAACAAATACACATATCATGGCATATATATATATATATATATATATATATATATATCATATGATTAATTGGATTATAACACACAACTTGAATTAGGTAAGTACTAAACAGTTTCTTTTATCAAAAATACTTCATAAAATACTTCATGATTTTTTGCAAAAATAATGCAACATTATTGAGCACTTTTATATTACAATAGTATAGCAAACCAAATAGCTTGTCCTCAGTTGGGTTAAAAAAATAGTATCTTGGTATATGTATTTTTCTAATTTTTTCAATATTAGGGTTACAACATACTAGCAGATAATGAAATTCATTTCCTATTACACCTAAGACACATACATAGATAAAAGAAGTAAATTGTGTTTCATGTGATTTCTCTGCATTTGGACGTAATAACGCAGGTTTGTGCTCACAAGCTGGAGGGTTATACATAAATGGGAAGAAGTAAGCATAAGATTTAAAACAGCCAGTAATGAAGAAATGAACATCCAGAAATCATTTTCAAATTATTTTATTTCCCAACTTGCTCAAAACGGAAAATCATTATGGAGGATTTAACATTACATTTTGGACACTTCCGTGAGTGTAAAGAATAAGTTGTCATTTATATAAATACATTCTTTAGAAAAAAAATACTATTATAAAACGTTATTAATTTGCTTCTCATAAAATTTAAAGATAAAAGATATCTGGATCTAGAAGTTTAGATATTTGATGTTAGAAACAACTGGAAACTTCTGTTTACAATTCTGGTAATGAAACAGAAACTAAATTGAGCTAAAATTTATCTAAAGTGCAAATTACGGTTACAAAATATATGACAGCATCTATATGTAAGCTCAAATTTATACAAAAATATCCATGTAGCTTAATGTTTAGTAAGATAATTAAATTAAAAAGAAACGAAACGATCATTACTCGTCTAAAATCGAATTCGAAGATGGGTGAACGATGATAAAACAAATTTTTTTTTTTCTCATTTCAGATCAACTATATTTATTCATACAGGCTGGTATTTCCGTGGATGAAATTGAATCAAGGCATGGTGTATCAACTTTAGACAAACTTTTAAGAACAAAGTTTCCGTGTTCTCAAAAACTCAAAATTCAAAACGAGGTTTCAAAGTTACTTTCGGATGGTGCAAATCCTAACCTGGCTCAAGAGGGAGAAGATTCGCCTTTGATTTTAGCGATTACACTCAATTTGTTTGAAATTGCAGACAAATTAATTGAAGCTGGTGCCAATGTGAATCATATTGGAGAGAACGAGACCAATCCTGCTAATGCATGTTGTGTTTCGGGTCCGTATATTTTCTTTTCTATTTATTTGTAGATATGCACTGGTCATTATTTTATGAAATGCAAAAACAAAAATATTGAGTCATGCGTCTTAAAATATTATGTGTAGTTATTTTCTTTTTATAATTTAATATTTTACCTTAAAGTTCACACAGTCAGTTTTTGCGCAGACATTTAAGGCAGATGACACGTGAAATTTTATGATACAGATTTAAAAGTATATAATAGTTTGGTTTTGTCAAGCTCTCTTGTCCAATTGCATAGACGTGCAAAGATCATTGATAAAAAGAAATGATATTAACAAGCCTTTATGCGTTACTAATCTGTCTGAACATTTAAAACAGTTGTTTTGCGTATCTCTTTTAAAGCGGACGTCGGGTGAGACGTAATAAGACGTTTTAGTCGTACGATAATTTATCTAATCTTGTCATTTTATGAAGGACAGGAGTAACACGTAACACACTTACTTTTCCATTTTCTGACTTCATCAAGAAAAATACAGCGTTAGTCAACAACATCAAAAAACATCATTGTGACTTGGATTGAGAGTTGTCTCATAGGCACTCATACCACATGCGTCATCTTATATATATGTAAAAGTAAGTTTTACACGTTCAAACTCATCAGATCAACATGAACCAAAAACAAAAACAAAAAGACTACAGTAGCATATACACAAACATGTAAAATTAACAAGATATATAAAATTTGTCTTGCCTTTGAAAATTTACTTTGACATTGGAAAATATCTTATAGACATTTTCAATTACGCTTTCTGAGTGGCCACTATCTGCCATTGAATTCGTACGAGAAAATACAAAAATAACTTTTAAAACTTTACTGTATTAAATTTGTTCATCAATGTTTTTGTAGGATTGTCTGCCAATAAAAATGCTACCATGGAAGCGATGATTAAAAAAGGCTTGCTTCTTAACAGCCAGCATCCATGTGGTAACCATTTAATCGATCTTATAGTTGACGCAGATTTTGACAGTTCCGTGCTGATGTTAATGATTGAAAAGGGTGCAGATTTAAATCTAGTAAAAGACAAGAATGATTCAATACTGATGAAAGTCGTCAAACAAAAACGGTACCAAGTCTGTTGTGCTCTAATAGAAGGAGGGGCTGATGTTTCCTATAGGAATGCTAAAGGACTGACTGCTTTCGACATTTATGGTGGTAAGATGATAAGCTTAGCGTTGCATACAGAAATGTGAAAACCTACATTTACTTTTATCAATTGTGACCTGGATGAAGAGTTGTCTCATTGGCACTCATACCATACTTTCCTATATCTATATATGTTGTTATAAGTAATACATTCAAATACATAATAAAGATATGTTTTATTTTCCTAAACCTACTCTTATGAAGGATACAACGTACGTTACTCGGACATCGTTAGAACGTTTTAATTTAGGTAGAAATGTGTATGATATATATTTGAAGACAATTTGAAAAAGATTAATATAAGTATTATAAACGTTGTAGACAATTCAAAAGGTTATCTTCCATGTTATTTACAGATTTATTTCTGGAATCAAAGACAGAAATCTACAAACACAAAGACTCAGACATAAATTGTATGTATAATAGTTGTCATCAGTTAATAATTTTTTTTTAAACGTTGGAATGTCTTGAAAATTAGATTATTCAAATAAAATGTACTTGAAAATCAGAGAGATTGAGTTAATTTTCGTGTTAATCGTTGTTTTCGTGGAAAAAATCATCAACAAAGGTTACTGAGTTTTTCTTCTAGCAGGCCACCTTTGCACCCTTTAGGGAGTATTTCAACGGTTCATTAATGTTCATAGAGAGCACTACGTGGCGTTTAGTATTTAGATTCCCGATTTTGACTGAACGTTGGTGCGAAATTATACATTCCCAAAACGACTAATCAGTCGGAAAAATACAAACATAACAATTGTATTTTCCCCGCATAACAGAAGGTTAGTTTAGTTTCGGTAGAAACAAAAAAATTATGTTAAATAATAATTAGTTTTGATTGATTGATTAAAATAGTGACAGTGAATTATGGCTGCATCTAGAAAATTTAGAAAATAAGATGAAAACAAATAATCTAGCCATAGCAATCTATATATCAAATGATCAAGCAAATAACATGTCTGTATTGTTTGTAGTGGATAAGATGAAAGTATTTAAAGCTTTCCTGGCGGCCGGAATTGATGTCAACAAGTGTACTGTGTCAGAAATATACCCTTTAATCATAGCGGTATGGCTTCGAAGTGAGGATAGCGTTAAATTGATACTGAAAATGGGAGGAGATGTGAATATAATGGATAACTATTACGACACACCATTGACTACTGCACTTGAGTTTGACCTTGAAGAAATAGTTAATGATTTGTTGAAAGCAAAAGCAAATGTCAACTATAAAGGAGGTGAAAAGCTTGTACAATGGATTGTTGAGAATGAAGGTACTATATTTTATAACTAAATTAGAGAAACTAGGGGATAACGCTCACAAGATCGCTCTTCCTTTTAAATGGTTTCGGATTTTATAAATTATTGTATGTGTGGATTTTGCCCATTAATGCTGTACAGTGGTTTATGTATTTAAATATATCGTTGTTATGTGTTGTCTTTGATGGAAAGTTGTTTAATTGCCATTTAAAATGTACATGTATACCGTATCTCTCTTAATTTCAAGTCGTAAATTAAGGCAATCCATTTAAAACATTTCACATCAAATATTCAAAACTTCCTTTTTCATTCTGCTTTTTCCAAATAAAATACATAATTATAGAGATTAGTTTACAGTGCTCCAAAAGTATGAAATTCTCTTACCTGAAATAAAAAAAAAGATTTGTATCAGTATTACATATTTGTTCCAAAACTATGTTCGTGTTTTTTAGTTTTCTATGTTGTGCCTTCTGTACCATTATTTGTCTGTTTGTCTTTTTATTTTTAGACATGGTGATGTCAGTTTATTTTCGATCTATGAGTTTAACTGTCCCTATGGTATCTTTCACCCCTCTTCGATAAAGGTTGATTTTGGGAAAAAAGGGGGGGCATTAAGATCTATGGGTTTTATTGATACTTAGCTAAATTGTAGTTATCTTCAATGCTTTCTGAATTAAAACAAAAAAGAAAAAAAAAAGAAGGAAAGTGTGGGTCACGGGTATTATATTTTAACCTACAGGCTTTGCAAAAATGTCATACTTTGTATACAATAATGAATGTACACTTTTGTGTAATGGACCATAAATTTTATTTATAGTGAATTGGGAAACAAGTTATTGCAACTCATATTAACCCCTTTCATCTTTGCGGGTGCGAGTGCTGTCTTGTAGCGGCATAAGCCTGCTCTTTCGAAATCTACAAGGGTTTCTGTTACGTGAAAGCTATATGACTCTCTCTGAACACGGGTCAGCCATTTATCGTCCCCTTCCGACGAATTAAGACCATACTCGCAAATGGTGTCAAAGGAGAGCCGAAAATTCAGTCCCTGAAATTTTCATCCTGGAACGGGAATCAAACCAGGATCATTTGTGTTAGTAGTCCGATGCACCTACTAAGAATAGCTCTTGTACTAGACTTTCACAATATAAAAAGAAAAAATAGTATAACGGGACTCAATGGCTGTATTTGTAACATACAGTCACAAAAATAGTATAACGGGACTCAATGGCTGTATTTGTAACATACAGTCACAAAAATAGTATAACGGGACTCAATGGCTGTATTTATAACATACAGTTACAAAAATAGTATAACGGGACTCAATGGCTGTATTTATAACATACAGTCACAAAAGTAGTATAAAGGGACTCAATGGCTGTATTTGTAACATACAATCACAAAAATATTATAAAACACATCATTATCTTCATTTAATTGAAAAGTCTAACAAATGAATGACATTTTCTCTGAAAGTTTGAACATTTGATTAATGACCTTAACCGATATTTTTCTGCTATTGCAAAGGGTTCATCAAAAGATACTATGACCTTGTTGGAAAATATTCAGTTTCAGCTTTTACATTTACATATAATTTGTTTTGTAAAATGTTTAGTCTATTTTTACTAATACCCCCTTGAACGTGGTTCGATACTTATATATACATCCCATCATTGTAACATTGTTGTCAATATAATGAAATTGTATACAACTACCATACATGTCATAAATTAAGCTCGTAATAAAACCAGGTTTTATCCATCATTTTTTACATAAGGAAATGTATGTACCAATTCAGGAATATGACAGTTGTTTTTCATTTGTTTGATATGTTTGAGCTTTTGATTTTGCTATCAAATACAGGTTATCCGTTTTAAATGTTCATTAATACTTTTGTTACTTTTTTGCTCTATAATCTAAGATGGCGGAAGATACCCGAACTTTCGTAACAGTATACTACTTTGTTTTGGTTTAATTTCACCACTATATGAGTCTTTAATTTAAATGTATATGTTTAAAAATGTAATGGACATCTTACGAAAACAAACAGCATGCAGAAAACCAAACAAGAAAACAATGTGATAACAAAGGCGTAAACTCAATAGAAAACAAAGTGGACGCGTCTGGCTACCATAATATTTATCAGTTCTGAAATTTGCAATCACACTAAGCGGCATATTGTTAAACTGTATAACACAATTTTTCTTTATAGAACCATCAAATGCAAAATACATGAAGCTTTCAAATGTGTGCGGAAGTTGTATTAAAAAAAATAGCTATTTAATCAAATATGGACATACCTTATTGACAAGAATCATAACTGACATGCCTTTGATGTCAGTAGAAAGAAAGGATGTATATATAAGGCTACTTCTGGAGTTTGGTGCTGATCCAAATCTTGAGGAAACGGAAAGATATTCTACATTGATGCATGCTATCTTATTTGAATCTCATGTATTAGTTAGAAGTCTTATTGAAGCAGGTGCTGATGTCAATTATGTTGGAGAAGGAAACATGACTGCATTGCATATTTATTTTCAGCAACATCACATAAAAGGTGAGATTTGTTTTGTTTGGTGCCAACATTCCTTTAAAACATTTTTCTGTTATAATGAAACATTACGTTAGGGCCAATCGTAAATTGACTTTCGATAACATTCTTTCTTACTCCTAACTACATCTTAATTAAACAAGTTCATTTTGACATTAAACAAGCACACTTAAGCTATATTTCCATATATATAGACATACATCTAATTATGGCGGAATGAAACGGTATTTTGTCGAGATTGGTAAAGTGATGACATATTTAGAAAATGTTTATACGATCCAATTGGGACAGCAAGTACTGGTTACGGTTCTTTATGTTTAAAACGATTTGATTAGAGTTTTTATCAACTGATAAATTTTATTTAAAGATCTTTTCCTTTAATTTTTCCCGAAAAATTAAGAAAGATAACACTGATTCTTGCTACAAAAGTGTTTAATACTTTTACCTTGTCATGTACAACGTCGTTACGGAACGACACTGGAATGGTTTTGACAAGTCCTAAGATAGTTGATATCGCCAGGGAATACAGTAGTGTTATGATCTATTAATGTTACTTTTACCTAACATAAAGAAGTTTTGTTGTAGGATGTAAAACATACAAAAACAGAATCGATGCTGGAAAACATTTAATCTTACAAATGTTGTTAGATGAAAAAGCATGCATCAATGCAAAATCACTTCATGGGGACTTACCAATACATCTTGCATTACGAATGAAATATGATGACATCGAAATGCATATCAAAGACGTACTTCTACTGCTTAACCACAGTACGGAAATTAACACTCCCGACAGCAACAACATAACACCCGTCATTTTGGCTGCACAGTCTTGTACTATCGATGTTATTAGAAAAATGACAGAAATCGGAGCTGATGTTAAATTCAAGGATAATCAAGGAAATACAGCTCTTCATACTCACATGGGTAGGATTAAGATGGTTATAAGTTTCATAGAGTTCTTTTTAAATTGTAAATGTTCTTCCAACTTTAAGTATCAGCTATTTATCTATGTTATCAAAATCTCAAAACACCAAATGACATTTTTGGAAAAGAAAAAATATAAATAAAAAGCGTATGTACCGTTGGTTGGTATAGTCTCTCGATTGCCACATGTGGAGCAGGATCTGCTTACTCTTCCAGAGCACCTGAGATCATCCCTAGTTTTTGGGGTGGTTTGTGTTGCGTATTCTTTTGTTTTCTATGTTGTGTCGTGTGTTCTATTGTCTGTCTGTTTGTCTTCTTTCATTTTTAGCCAGGCGTTGTCAGTTTATTTTCGATTTATGTGTTTGACTGTCCCTCTGGTATCTTTCGTCCCTCTTTTTTCGACAGTTTCAATACACATCAATCATCGTTTTAAATTTAACCTTGGAGCTCGGCATTTTTTCTCCTACTTTTCTACACTTTTTTTATCCACAATTATTATACCCCAATTAACGAAATTGCGGATGGTATAACAGAATTTCATGAAACCTTTTAAGAAAATAAGGACATACTATGTAGATGTGCATATCGACAGGAAATAATGATTCAATTTTTTTCTAGGAATTATTCCCCTTTAAACTTATTTGCTTCAATATATTACCCCAGCAGTTTGTCACCGCAACCACACAACAGAATTCTATGAAACTTTGTAGATAATTAGGACATACTATGTAGATGTGAATATCGACAGGAAATTATGATTCCTTTTTTTTTCGTATACAATTTTCGTTCTAACAGTTACTTTAATTCAACAATGACAATATGGGGACGTGGGGTATGTGAGCGCGCTCACTAAGGTTCTTTTATTGTATTTATTATGACTCTTTTGCCTTTTTTATAAATTTATTTGTCACCCAAACAATAAAAAACCCACCCCAACAAAATCGAAAAAGAAACGACAAGACAGCAAAAAATCACATACAGACAATTAAAAATCAATAAATCAATCTAATAATCAATTAAATAAACAAGCAATCAATCAATAAAGCAATAATAGAGAAAACATGATATATACCAAAACCCAAATGATATTTAATTTATCTAGATGATCATTTATTTACCTGTAGTACAATGTGAATTGTGTATACTGCATTATTTGTGAGACGTTGATAAATCATTATTGTATTGTATTGTATTTTTTTTTGAAGATTCAGAGAGGTTTGATAGAGAAACAGTTTTAATCTTATTACGATGCGGCGCCAGTTTGAACATTCATAATGATCTAGGCGAAACACCATTAATTAGATTTATCAAAAGAAGACATTTTGCTCTTGAAGATATACAGTTTCTGTTGAAAAATGGCGCAGATCTTGATAGTAGTAGTGAAGGATGTAGCTCAGCATTGATAGTGGCGATAAAACACAATAAATTTACATTACTTCATTATTTTATACGTGCGAAGGTTAATCTGAACCATGTTGGTGAAGGAGGGAAAACTGCTTTGCATGTTGCACTTTTAAAAGGTAATTTAACACTATTTGCAATTTCTTTATATCTGTATTTTTACGCAGAGGAATAATAATTTCAACATGTTCAAACATTAACCCTCCCCCCCCCCCAAAAAAAAAACAACAAAAAAACGAAAGACAACAACAAAAAACATAAATGCTACCCTGAATAATGTAATGTAATATGAAACAAAAGCTAATAGATACTTAACATCTTAAGACGTCCTAAAATATATTGCAATATTTAAAGTTAAATATATTCTGAACTCTCTAAACTTGTCCTGAATACAAAGTTTCATTTACATATCATATATAAAAACTGATTGTTTTATGTTCAATTGCAGGAAAATGTCGATTTGATGTTTCTATAGAAGCAAAAATAAAGCAAATGACAAGTAACACAACGCAATCGTCAGTTCAAGCAGGTAATTATAACACACGATGTTTCTGTTTAGATGTCTTATTATGATCAGGTTAATTTATTATATAACTAATGAATAGTTATAGCAAGATTGCAAAATTAAAGAGTTTATTTTTTTGTCTAATTTTTTGTATGCAAAAATAATAGGGAAGCGATAATTTGGCGCTCTTTTTACGTCATGGCGGCGACAATTGTTTAGTTTATGCAAATTACAGATTAAAGGGAACCGCAACTTATAGATAATGTATACTATTTAGTATATGAAGCTTACAATGGGATTGCAAATATATTGATTTACTGCTTAATCATAGAACTGGTCTTTGAAACTTGTGCTCAGTCATATGAAAGTACTCATATGTACCGTATTTGGCCTTTATAAACATTTTTTGATTCACTGATGAGTCTTTTGTAGACGAAACGCGCGTCTGGCGTAAATATAAAATTTCAATCCTGGTATCTATGATGAGTTTTTTTTACAGTGTTTTGGTTTCTATGTTGAGTTTTGTAAATATTTTCGTGGGGTTTCTTATTTTTATGCCATTGCGTTCTTCGATCGTTTCGAATAGTGAGATTTGAATTTCTCTTGATATTTTGCGCCTCTCTTTAAAAACTAATAGTTGTATCTGTTCAGAGGAGAACTAATGGTAAGACAATGCTTTTCGGTATTCATTTTGAACATATTGTCACTGCGGTTACTGTGCATTGCTTTCGCCGTCAAGGTCCTATCTTAGAACTTTATGCCATCTAAGAAGATTTTGTTTAAGTGAGAAAAAAAACCAACTAATTATCGTTACTTTCATATTCACGCGAATAATTTGATAAAATCATTGAATGTTTAGCGAATTTTTTATACTTACCAAAAGCGGTAGGAGCGAAAATAACGCATTTAATTTTGAAGCTTTTACATGTACTTTCAAATTGACCCTATTAATGTATCGTTTTCTTGTAATTTGTTTTAATCTTTATCGAGAATGAAATATATTTTTATGGCGTAAAAAGGTAAATTGAACGCGTTTTGTTATTAAGTTATGAATTCATTGACATTTCTATTCTTCTGATTATGTTACAGACCCACTCGTCAGCTATGGAAAAAGGTATTGGTGTTCTGAAAATGAAAAATCTCTTGTAAAAATGAGAACAACTGGATCATGCAATTGGTCAGAACAAGTAGTTACAGTTCCCCCTGAAACTCCAAAGAGCAAGAAAGAAAATAAGTACATGGACAAAGGTGAATAAGAATGATGTAATAGATTGACTCATGTTTGATTGTTTTCTGTTTCTAATATAATAAATGTAAACACAAATAAAGAGGGACTGAGTCATCCTACTAAAAATGGTGTATATGCATAACAATAAAATTGTGTGCGCATCGTTTTCGATCCTTTGTTTTTACACAATATTTGTTTCTTGTTATTTGGTGTCCTAAGCTGGAAAAAAATGAAATCGAAAAGAAAGCAAACACCTTTCGACAATCTTAAATGTGTTAAATTCGTTCGGACTAATATCACTAAAGTTCGTATTTCCAAAGCTTAATCATATGGATATAATTTGTATAATTCGCCACCTTAAAACTAAGACAAATTCTAATATGAAGCTATTCTGTACTTTTTAAATTCCAAAAGAACATGGAATAGAGATGTATGACTTCACAATAGACATTTCCAGGACACGTATTTTGAACAACGCCGGTTCGATCTAAATAGATATAAGTATGTTTTTTGTGTCTTAGGTGCTTGTTAGGAAATCAAATAAATTGTTCTTCAAATTAAGTTTACATTTTTTATTATTTTTAAAATCGTAAAACTGTTTGTTTGCTAAAAGATTAAAATAGCTGTCATTCAAACGCTTCGTCCAGGTTCGCTTTTAACTGCACACGATTTGATAATTCTATAAGAATTCAAGTAATGCTATCATACTAACGCTCGGTATATATTATAGAGCTATTGACAAGTATAATGCCTATCAGTGTAAAAAGGACAATTGAGTATTGCATTAACAAATTATTTCTACAATTGGTATACTAGTATTTTCCGTGTATTTAAGGAGGTAGAACGAGGGTAAGGAAAATCTATACTATTAAACGAGAAGACCTCATTTTGTGTGTTGCTTCTCTTCTTTCCACAATAAATTAATCAGCATGCCTCTGTGTCATATAGGTACAGTGCAAAGTCGCATTTGTCATCCATTCATATGATTATTCAGATTGAGTTATTTTGGGCGAAAAACGAGAAAAAAGGCATCCAGATATTGATTCCGTCATTGAACGAAATTTTAAGTCAGATTAGACTTCCGGTTTGCATTTTTCTGTATACTTTGAACATACATATTATGTCATATACTACGAATGAAGTGTACTTTCTGTCTGAAATGATTTTCAAGTTTACTATCCATGGCGGTCACAGAGTTTATTAAATAGAGAGATGTCTGTATAATGTATCTATGACCGCTTTGGGTCGATTAGTAAACTGGAAATTGAAACTGAGTCTTTATTTATAGTAATGAATGTTCATAAAGATAATATACAGATAAGCGCTAAAATCATGCATGTGTAATTTAAATTAATAGAAAACAAAACAAAACAAAAGAATGGGCATTTTTGGGGGAAAACAAGGAGGAGCCGGGCTAGAAAAGCAATTGTCCTGTCCGAAAATACCTTTTTTGACTTTTTTGACTTTTTATACCTTTTACAAAAAATCATTGATAAAAAAAAGAAGATGTGGTATGATTGTCAATGATACAGCTCTCAATAAGAGACCAAAATGACACAGAAATTAACAATAACAGGTCACCGTACGGCCTTCAACAATGAGCAAAGCCCATACTGCACAGTCAGCTATAAATTAAAAGGCCTCAAAATGACAATGTAAAACAATTCAAACGAGTAAAACATTTTAAAACTAACGGCCTTATTTGTGTACAAAAAAAATGAACGAAAAACAAATATGTAACACATAAACAAACGATAACCACTGAATTACAGGCTCCTGACTAGAATGTTTATAATATACTAAATGTTTGTTCATAAAGAAATTAATAGAATTCAAAGCAAAAAAATGGGAATTTTGGAAATATAAAAGGAAGAGGGATAAAAAAAATACATTTGTCTGTCCCAGAGTACCTTTGACTTTTGATACTTTATCTGAAATTCTCAAGTCATTAAATCTTTTTCAAAATTCTTCCTACAACACTTAACATACTTTCAACCACGATCCGAATGCCCGCGATTTCGCGGGTGTGTTCTAGTAACTCTTAAAATCATTAGTACGTTTGTGTCAAACATTTTCATAAATATATTCTAAGATTCTAGGTTACATTGATAGTTTCCAATATGTTTAAAAAAAAAGCTAGGAATACACTGATGAAACTTGACTTTTACAAACACATAACTGATTCAAAGAGTTATCGCCCTTAACCAAGGTCTACCCCCTTAAATATCTTAGATATTGTCTTTAACAATGCGATTGAATACTTTTTAAAATTCGTCAGATTATAATCCTACCATGTTCAGTATGACCTGTGTTATCGTTTGTATGTATATCCTGTCGCTAATAAAGATGTTTTACTTATATTCAAACTAATAAAAAGAATGCCATTTTGTTACAGTTGTAGAAACAATAACGCTTCTTTTAAATGCTGACGCAGATGTGAACATCATAACAGAAAAGGGAAAATCACCGCTTTACTTACTGTTATCAAGACATCAAAGTGATATTGTCCAAACACTCTTGCCAGTCATTCTTGATAAAGGTGCAGATCCGAATTTAGGTCATTATCCACCTTTGGAAATTGCAACACTACTACAACAACAGGCAGTGGTAAAATCCTTGCTCAATTACGGTGCTAAAGTGGATATCAAAAATAAAAGATGCCAAACTCCGCTTATAGGTGCTTCGCGAATGTGTTTCCTCGAAGATAAAGGTATGTTTTGCCCTGTGATTTTACATGTTACTCAAAATACGTCACTTTTTGAGTCGTTGATTCATAGGAGTGACGCATATTTTATAATTTTATTGTGGTGTCCTGTTGTACTGTCGTGAATTCATAGAAGGTGTCCGTTGTAATACATGTTATACATGTTGTAATGTACAATTATACTATTTATGTATGTAGTTCTCTGTCCTCTAACATAAGGGGGTGGGGTAGTTGCTAGCCATTAAACCAGGTTCAACCCATCATTTGTTTACTTATTATGTCATGTACAAAGTTAGGAACACGGCAGTTGTTATCAAATCATTTGTTTCTCTTGGGCTTCTTTTGTTGTGTTTGCTTTTGTTGCAATTTAGTGTTTATGTTTGTGTCGTTGTTTTCCGCTGATAGTTAATGTGTTTCCCTCGGTTGTGGTGTGTGACCCGGATTTGTTTTATATCAATCGATTTACGATTACAGACCAGCAGCATACTTCTGTTGCCTTTATTTGTAAACTCGAATAACTATTGTTAAATATTGTACATTACTCACAATTACATGTTCCGATTTAGTGATTTCTGCATGACATATTTTTATTGACCCGCAACGAAGTTGTCCGTGCTATATAGTTTTACCCTTGTCCGAAATTCCGGAATTCCGAATTTCCGAAATACCGTCTTTCCAAAATTCCGTCATTCCGCAACAAACCATTATACGGATTTTTTTTCTATACGCCTTCAGATATTGGGCTGATTTTCGATTTGTGACTTCACCATGATGAGTTACAGATCAAGTTTAAGTTTCGTTCCGCTCCGCTAATTTTTGCTGAAATTACGGGTTTTGGACTCTGATAAATTGTTGAAAATCACAGTTATACGGAGTTTTTTTCTAAACGCTTTCAGATATTTGGCTGATTTTTGGTATGTGAAGTAACCATGATGAGATACAGGTCAAGTTCAAGTTTTGTTCCGCTTCGCTAATTTTTGCCGAAATTACGGGCTTTCGACTTTGATAAATTGTTGAAAATAAAGTTATACAGACTTTTTTCTAAACAATTTCAGATATATGGCTGATTTTTGGTATATGAGTTACTCATGATGAGTTACAGATCAAGTTTAAGTTTTGTTCCTCTCCATTAATTTTTGCAAAAATTAAGGTTTTACAACTTTGAAAATTGTTGAAAATCACAGTTATACAGACTTTTTTTCTATAGGCCTCCACATTTTGAGCTGCGTTTTGTTAACAGTTATACACTTATTTCTATTGGCTCCACATTTAGAGCTGAGTTTTGTTAACAGTAAATTTATAGTTATGAACATATCAATGTGAGAATACCATCATGTTTGTGTCAACATGTGTTATTGAAATTGCAGATTTTAAAACTTTTTTGGACGGGGCCATTTGTGTCGCTTTGACACATCTAGTCTTAAACTGCTGTTTTGGATTTTTGAAAAACTAAATAAAATTATACTAAATTTAAACTGAGACAAATCACATAAACTAAAACTTTTTTCAAATGAAGGATATAGTAAAAAAATATCATTATGATATATGACATGTACCATGGTTACGAAAATATTGTTTAATGCACATTTAAAAAATTCATTCTTATGTTCATATTTTGTAATACACACTTTTAAAATCACAAACTAATATTTTATACAAGGTAAGAATGATAGGATTGTTTTACTTCAGATAAACTTCTGGAGATAATGGAAACACTTTTAAATGAAGGAGCATCGATTAATGTTAAAGATGAAAATGGAAATCCTCCATTGATAATATCAATCATTAATGGTTGTTTCCAGCGGAAAGATAATTGTGACTCAGAAATGAACAAAATAGTATCGTTGTTGCTTAAAAAAGGAGCAGATCCAAATATTGCGGACATTGGAAAAGATTCTGCCTTAATTTTAGCAGTTGAAAATATGTTGCCATCAGTAGTCGAAACTCTCTTGGTTTTTGGTGCAAATGTTGATCATGTTGGGGAACTTTGTATGTCAATGTTACAGAGATGTGTACAAACAAAAAGTAAGAAATTTACAATTATATCTAGTTTGACAGTGAACTTCTACATATTATTGACATTCAACAAGTCAGTCAGCCATAACATTTCGTATCAGTAAATTTGTGTAAGGAACACACCGATGTTAATGAAGTACCTGTAGTATAAATACGCACGACAGAGTAATTCTGCGTCTTCTTATCATATTTGTATCCTGTCAATTTATTCCTCGTTATTTCGCTGCGTTGAAAAACTAATTACAATGGATTTTGTAACTATAATTCGCTCGCTTGCTATAACTGATTATTATAATTATGTCTTTTCATAATATTGTGTATATAATGTACACGTCTTTGAGCAAACATATCTATTTCAATATAATGTTCTTATAAAAATCGTTGAGATTTTGCTAATGTTTGTTTTTTCGGACATGCGTTTTAAAGTAAAACTTAAAACAATATACTATCAAGTTGTGATAAAATTCGAAGAACATAATATAAATGGTTGAATGAAAATGGAACGTATTTTTTGATTATTTTCAAAACTAAAAATTTAAAACCGAGGACTTATCTTCTAAAAGATAACATTTTGTTTCTTTCTTTTACGCTTGAACTAATAAAATTTCAGATAACACAAGTTCGAACTTCGAAATGTTGAACGTTTTACTAAGCAATAGAAGTTTTGGAGAAGAAATCAACGTTTTCGTTCCTCAATTTTGGGAGTACATGCAGAAACCGTATGACTTGAAAGCGTCCTCTTCTTTTCTAGAACAGAAAATTAACAAAAAGCTTATTGGAAAAGTTTCATCAATTGTTTTGTCGAAATCCCATGCAATTCCAAATTTTACAAGTGAACTTCACAATTCTGCACTCATTTACTTTTGCCAAATTGAATGTCTGGATGCTGTCAAACTTTTAATACAATATGACGCAGATGTTAATGCCATAGGCGAGGAAGGGAAGACTGCAATACATCATGTTATAGAAATAAATGGTAATTCATTTTGTATTTGTACTGATTGAGGTATTTATATATACATATATGTAGTTTTATCGACAAATATTGAAAATTTTATTTCAATTATATATTCCTCTTCGTAATTGAGTACCAAATGGTAAGCCTGATGATGTGTTTGATGAAAATCAATGCCGTAAAGTCAACTTGAAAAAAACGTATCATTTTAAACAAATGTGCACTTTTCACTCTGTTAAGAATACTAGCTGCACTGCTCCTACATGTATCTCTCTTAAGAAAATGTTTTGATCTGATGTTGTTCCACGAAACTATACTGAATCACAATATGTTTAGTGGATATCGTCGGAACAATATAAATTATAAGCTTATAAAACAGGTGATCGTTAACCGTTATTAACGGTATGATATATGTAACACTTGTTCAACCCAACAATAACAATAAATAGTATCGTATAAAACAAAAAAACTTACAGTAAGAAAATGAAAAGTGAAAATGTTAAACTATTGGAGAAGTATGCTCAATCGAATGAGTTTTTTTTTCTTTTACATCGTGCGATTCGATTAATTTTTATTCATAATAAGTTTTTTGAAACATAATCGATTTGTGTTAAAGACTTCACATGTTCCGCATAAGGAAATAAATATTTTATTGGGGAAGAAGATTTTTCTGTGTTCACTATGTACGCATTAAATTATGAAATCAAAAAGCTACGGGCTACACTCTACCTAGTCATACACAAAAACTATCCAAATAAAACACTTATATACTGACTTTTTATCAATTTGGATAAACGTTTTAGAAAGGACAATCAAAATAGGTTTCGACGTTGAAACAGAATACGTTGTTTAAAAGATGATACTGTACTTGTTTATCTTTTTAAGATTCATGTACGGCAGAACCAATGCTCGATTGCATTTTAAGAAGACAACCAAATCTGCATCTTACAGATAGAGCAGGGAAGACTGCTCTAGAAACAGCTATGTGTTATATAGATGCTCAGTTCGTACAGTCGAACTGGTACAATGAACGAAAGACATATCTTGCTGAACACGAAAGAGTGAAGTTGATAACGCTGAGACGTTTGATGATTCGACTATTAGAATCAGGGGCAACAACGGAAGTTTATTCATTAAACAGCACGTTAATCAATTTTCCCATGCTGGCGATTTCAATGGAATGAAAGCATTGATTTCACATGGGGCAGATATGAATTATCGAGAGAAATCTGGAAATTCAATACTTCATGTATGCTGGTCCTACTGTAAGACATTAATGTGTTTTCTTATATACGGGAAGTGAATAAGGTAAAAGAGGGACGAAAGATACCAGAGGGACAGTCAAACTCATAAATCGAAAAATAAACTGATAACGCCATGGCTAATAATTAAAAAGACAAACAGACAAACAATAGTACACATGACACGACATAGACCACTAAAGAATAAGCAACACGAACCACACCAAAAACTATGGGTGATCTAATGTGCTCCGGCATGGTAAGCAGATCCTACCTTACATGTAAAATTTACTTTTTTGTAGTATGATTAGTTATAAGATCTAAAGTAAACCTATAGATATGCGTAAAATATGTGATTGTTAAATTTAAGGAGAAAGCAGGAATTATCTAAAACACCATACAGACATAAACATACAACACTAGCCACTAATACACTACCTCTCCTAAAAATCAGATTTACAAACCGAAAATAAACGTTAAAGAATAACGTACACATGTTTCAGATAGTAACGTGGCTTAAACAGCAAAATAGAACTGTTGGTTGCATACTATCACGCAAAAACAATTAAAATACAACCCTTTCTACAAGTAAATAACGACTCTCCAAATATTTAAATTGAAAAATACATTCATTAAGTATTTCACGGATTATTCTTATCTCACGATTTAATTTTTTTTTTATAACAATTTAAGATATTTGAATGATATATTGGCTCTCAATGATGACGACTTCAGTATGTACACTGAAGAGATTTATCCTGCCTCACTTACTCTAGATAAAGCTAATTTTACAATCAGCACTGCCCTTTCCGGGATCTTGATATCTATATCTTTAACGGGATGATGTATACCAAATTGTATGATAAAAGAAATGATTTTCAATTCTGGAATTTGCCGAATGACGTCGAAATTCCATCCGACAACGTTAAAGCAAAGCATGCGATATTAACCGGAAGCAGTTGATATGAAACGGAATCAGTTAATATAGCCCGGAAGCAGTAGATAACAAAAGTCATATCACACAGCTAAGGCAATTCTTCAAATTTAATGAATAAATATGTTAGACTCAGATTTACATCCGGCCTCTAATCGACGTCCGTTCCTCAAATTGACGTCCGTTCCTCAATTTGACGTCCAAATCTGACGTCACATTCTCAAATTGACGTTCAATATTTTGATACTCTAATCAACGTATATTTTGATAGTCTATTCGAAGTCCAATGTGGCGTGATATGTTGCAAAAATCAAAGTCTGATTGACTGTAGTCTTTTCTAATCGATGTCCAATATCAATTGATAACTCTACTAACAATTCTACATGTTTTGTTGGGTTTTTATGACAACTTAATTTTCAAACATTTATCCAGACTTTCCATTTAGACTTTTTTCAAACCCTAAAAGGTAACATGCATAATAATGTTTATTTTGTTAAAGAGTCAATCTTATCGACCTACGTTGTAGTGTGTTCAACCCCCCCCCCCCCTTTTTCCTCTTTTCCCGGGAAATTCCTGGCTACCGGCCTGCATATTCTGGCCTTTTAAAGCCTTTGATATATGGTTTTGTTTATCATTGTTGAAAGCCGAATGGTTGCCTTTAATTGCCCACATTCACTTTATTTGAACTTTATAGTTGTCCCATAGGAAATCATGCCAAATCTCCTTATCTTTATGTTATCTCTAAAATTTAAAAATTTATATCAGAACATATTTACATGCATAGTCGAGTATGTAATACATTTAGATTTTTTAAAATAAATCGTATTTGTAACACTTTATATGTTTAATAAAAGGTCTAAAGATTTCAGTTGCTATAGGTTTAGTTTGATTTTGTATTCTGTGTCCAAAAAGGACGTTGATTAGAGAAGTTAAAAAATAGACGTCGATTAGATAGGCATACAATTGGCCGTAGATTTGGAATGTTATTTTATTGTGACGTCATATTTAGACGTCGAGTTGAGGAACGAACGTCGATTAGAGACCGGACGTCGATCTGAGTCTTAAAAATATAATTACAAATAAGTTGTATCATGGGGTACAATTATACCATTATCTTCTATAAGCATAGATAAATGTTCTTTTCATTTATGTTAAGATAATATGATACTAAACCCCTAAAGTGATATACTGTGCTTGATGCTACTATGATGAAAACAAAAACATAAAGGTAAATTGCGGTCTGGAGCTGGCATGTCAGTGACAGCTACATAAAGTAGTCCTCTGTTAATTTATGTATCGTCGTTATGTTGTTCAGTTTCTTCAGTTACCTTTTCTGACATCGGACTCGGACTTCATTTCAACTGAGTTTTATTGTGCGCATTGTTGTGTGTTTTTTGTTCTAAATTGATTAGACGTATAGGGGAAGGGTTGCGATATCACAAAACATGTTGAATCCCGCCGCATTTGTGAGTTTTTCCAAGTCAGGAGCCTCTAGCCTATGTTTTTTTTAATTGTAGTTTATTTATATGTTTATTATGATGTCAATTGAAATTGAACTAGTATATATTTTTGTTTAGGGACCAGATGATGCCGTTTCCGAGTGCTTGATTTTCTAGTTGTGCTAAAGACCCCGTGGTGGCCTTGGAATCTCTTTTTTTTTTCTTTTTGATCCGGTTGTGTTGTATCTTTGATACATTTCTTATTTCTATTCTCAATTGTATGTTATGTGACGCTTTTTTTCATTTATGTACATGTAGTTGGTTTTATTTTGTTCGATATCACGACATGGCTGAGGGAAACAGACCTATGTGACATAGAATATTGACGGATGTAGAATGCCATTGTTACGGAATATGTTATCTATTGCTCTATAAAACATTCAACACAACTTTTAATTGTAGGTATTAATGAGTCATTGGCTTTTCTGAAATGGGTCCACGGAAAGGGTTTTGATTTGGGCATTGTAAATGCCGACGAAGATTCCATTTTGATGTCTATGCTAGCTAGTCGTAACAACGGAAAAAAGGATGAAAAGTTTGCCGAAATTGTTCATTTTTTTGCTGAAAATGATGTCAAATTTGTTGCGAACAAATACAAGAATTCCCCTTTACATAACGCAGCAATAGGAGGATATGCTAAAACGATAGAGGCATTAATAGAATACGGCGTCGATGTATGCTGTCGAAATGAAAGTGGATTGACACCTGTCCATTCTTGTTTTGAAAATCCAGGTAAATTAGTCTATATTTTTTACTAAAAACAAACAAATAAAACTAACATCCTGCTCAACTACTATTACTTGTATTTCTCATCGTGTTGTTAATGAATTTAATAATCCAGGAGTAAAGGCACATTGTACTGGTCATTAACGCGATGGAAAGAAGAAGAATATAGTTGTAAAAGAAGACAAGTAGAACATAGCTGTTAACGTCACTTGAATTGCATGTATAAATTAACGCCAACAAAATTTATATGAATCTAGCGTGTTAATTGTATCTTCAATACACAAATGTAAGGACCCGATGAAAACTTACAAATATTGTTTCAAGTAATCAAACTGAGTATTATGAAATGACATTTATTGTCATTTTCTATTTTTATAAAGATTTTAAATATGCAACCGTCATTAACATAACTATTTTCTTATAATCAAAGAAAGTTTTGTCGCTTACTATACATTCATTTGTGTGTACATTGATATGTAAATTGATATTTATTTTGAAAATAAATGTGATATGGCCAAGGAAATACCAACTAACCTTATATCTTAAAAGAGGATAGTAGCTACACCTGCCAACTGGTCCTATTTTAAATTCCTTTGAAACTATTTTGAACTATTTTTCCGTTTAATGTGGCTTAATTGGTTGAGTTGCAGCTTAATTATGACATACTGCTATGTTAGACTGTATTTTTGAATGATTTATATCCATAGATAAAACTAATGGTCCACAGGTTATATCACAACTACTTACTGTTGCACTATCAAAAGAGGATATAAAATCGCTAGAGGGAGGGAAGCTTCTATATCTCTCATCAATGATAGAATGTAATACAGATTCAAAAGAGGAATCAGCAAATTTACAAACTAAGTTAACTGAAATTCTTTTGAATTATGGTGCAGACCCCAACGATCACGAAGGTGATGACATACCATTGCTAGCAGCATGCAAACAAAATAACATAGCGCTAGCAACACTATTACTAGATTCGGGAGCGAATGTTAATGTAAAAAACAGTGGAGGAAGTTCTATTCTCCATATTTTGTTTTCTGTTTTTTCGGACAAAGGTAAGGCTTGATATACGACTTTTAACTGTCTAATACCTGTTATGCAAACCATTTTTTTTAGAGTTAGCTAGTAATTTAGTGAAAGGTGACCATGTTCTTGTTCAATCTGTTATTACTTCAATTTTGTATTTTGTAATTTATGACAATACCGAATATGATTAATTATCAGCTTTAACTTACCAAGTATAACGCAATAGCACAGAGGACCATGTTATCCACTCGGACGCAAATTATGCGTTTATCCAGCTATTTATGTTTCAGTTATTCAGTCGGAAACCAGGTTGAAATAAAACAAAAGAATCGAAGCTCTTTGTTAGAGAAGGCGATAAATGTTTACTGTATTGTTTACTATAGTGACAAAATTTTTAAAAGTTAATCGAAACAAACAAAATTGCAATTTTCTTCTCAATTACGAGGTGTTTTATTTTAAAAACACCATTTGCATAAGTTTTCAATTTATCTAGTACATAGTTAAGCAGAACAATTAGACATCAAGTCGACGACATGGGTATCTTTCAAGTTGGATGAAGAAAATGCATAACCTCCGATTTTTATGAAAAAATTACCACGGACGGAAAACATATCAATCTATTAGTTCAGTAATTTTCGTGTCTGCCCTTCCATTATGTGACTGAAGAAAAAATTCCAAAAAAATGGGTAACAATTGTATCGAAAAGAGAAAATCGAGTGCACCTTTTTATGTTAGGGCGTGTTTGAGTTGAGTATTTTGTCTTGATATCGTACAAAGTAAGAATGTTTCATACATCGTCTCGCTAACACAAAAAAATCACAGTACTAAAAGATGAAATATATGGGTCAAGTGAAATACATATCTAATGAGTCACAAAAACTGAGAAGGTGTGTTCGAATAGCTATTTTTTACTGAAAGTACTTGACGACAGTCTTTCAAGTTGGATGATGAAAATGCATTTCTTCTAAAAATTCTAATTTTTTGTGTGTGATTACTAGGGTTTATAGTCTTCATACACTAAACAAATCTAGTCTGCCCTTCCACGAAATATTTAATTAGAATTTTTTTTAAATGTTTATGAATTTTCGAAAATTCCACCTGACAACCGATCAGACAATAGTTTTAAGTTGAATCAATGCAGACACGATTATTAACTGATGCTCATTAGCTAGTTGATACATTTGTCTTTTAAAATACAACTGACAAATAAGGATCGTAATGGTGCAATGTGGATAAATTTATCGGTTTCCAAGAGCAATATTGGTAGTGCGTCATCCCTACAATGGCTTCCATTTCTACGATTGTGAAAATGAACTGGCGTAATGGGGAGATAATTTTGACGAAGTAGACTCCTGACTGTATTGGTATTCTATGTTATATTTGTTAACTTATATTTGTCTGTTGGCTTTTATGAGGTTATTTTCTAATTTGATAAATGATCTAAATTAGTACTTTTTATGTTCTATATTCCCTAATATACCGATCAAATGAAGTTCAAATATTCACGTTTTGGATTAATCTGGTATATACACAGCTACTTTTGCATAGGTACTATTTCTGCACCCAGTACAACAAACATTTGAAATCAACTGTCGAAATGGCAAGAAGTTTTCTCCAAACGAACATTACATTGGACATACATTGTAGGGAAAGGAATTTGAAATAAAGCAACTATCTATTGAAGATATTATAGAATTTCTTGACTTATTTACGTTAGAAGTAATATATAAATAACCACATAAAAGAGCACTTTGAACATATTTATATGTAGCAAAGAATTCACACACAGCTACTTTTGCATAGGTACTACATATTTTAAGTACAGAAATAGTGCCTATGCAAAAGTGAATGTGTGTGTATTCTCTGCTACATATAAATATGTTCAAAGTGCTCTTTTATGTGGTTATTTATATATTATGTATGTCCAATGTAATGTTCTTTTGAAGAAAACTTCTTGCCATTTCGACAGTTGAGTTCAAATGTTTGTTGTACTGGATGCAGAAATGTAGTTTCTTGTTAACATGTTACAACTGGAAGTAGATACGCTAACCAAATTCTTTTTTTTGCATGGCTATACCTAAATATTGGCATGCAACCAATCCAGTGATGTGATAGGAAATATTGTTCTCTCTAATTCCAAATAAGGGTAAGAATGCTTGGTATTATTTGTTTATGTAAAAGAAATTTTGACATTAAAGGAGTTCCAAATAAAAGACTTATTTTTTTAATTTAATTTTCAATGGAACAAATATAACAGCTAGTAGAATTGTTTCTAGCGGAATAAAAAGTAAGGACATATTTCCAAACAGGAACTTATTTATATCATTATGCAAATGAGGAGATTTGGTATGATTGTTTATTATAATATTCTGTTAAGTGGAACACAACTACATTGACAAAGTCAATGGAGATATTATCTATATTTTCATTTTCATTTATGAAATTATCAACAAAACTTTTTAAATTTATATCTATAATTGTATAATATAAAATATAATTTAACGTTGCGTTTCGAACGTTTTTAATTAGTTCACTGTGTTATGTGATGCCAGATTCATGAAATGTACATACAAAAGACCTTTCTGCTTGAAAATACAGCATTTTGTTATTCTGTTACGTCGATCAATTATCTACGCTCGGTATTATAATTTTACGTTTAAGAGCTTTTGAAAAATATAATCAGGTCATCAAATACCGAAGTTAATTTTAACTTCAATAATTCAATTTTACAATTTGTTGTTTAACTTATTAGAGCTGGTCAGATCTAGATTGGTTTACTAATGTTTGACTCGGCTTAACAACAAGAAAAGAAACAATCGCATGGCCCATGCTTAAGCGCTTTTATATGTAAATAAAAACGACATTTACAACAAAAAACCATCGACTGACTAAAGACCGACTAACAACAGGAACATTAGAAAATGTTTCGCTTACAAACATGTTTTTTAGAGCTCAAAGCTTCCACTACACAGTGTAACAGCACAACTCAACTCATATGCTTAGTATTCTCCAATTCCGTTTTCAATTTTATATTGTCAAAATTGCCGGATTGAAAGGTAAACAAAAAATATTATTGGGAGTCAATCATGTGTGTTATAGCTTATAACCGTCATATTATATATATAATTACCTCAAACAGGGGTTAACGTTTTGTAACTTTAACAACTGTACGGCCTTCAAAAATGAGAAAAGTCCATATCGTTTAGTCAGCTATACCTTTGTAAAAGGCAACTACATGCAAAATGTGAAACAATTCGACTAACGGGCTAATTTATGTACAATAACAGAATATATATATATACAAAAATTGGCCATGTGTCTGTTTGTCTAACTGGTAATACTGTACCTTTCTTGACATGCTTAAAGAAAAGAAACTGCAGTTGGTTAGACTTTTGCTTGAAAGAGGTATACGTGTAGATATGGTTGACAAATCTGGACGATCTGCATTGTTTTTAGCCATTCAGACGTGTTCCGATGATCCAATTGATGACCTCGATGAAATGGAAATCTATTCTCCAGCAAAAAAAATAGATTATAAATCATCCAGAGAAATTGTACTTGAGCTGCTTCAAAATGGATCAGATGTTAATTTACAAGATAACTCCGGAAACACAGCTTTAACAACGTTCTGTCACTCAGGTTAGTTTTTGTCTGTAAGCTACAAATGTTTTATCATTCATCATTTATCATTTTTATAGACGTTTTTCCATTCGCTGCATAATTGAAGCCATGTTTCACTTTTGTCAGACCCGTGACATTTCAATTCAGGTTCCAACATGTACATCGTGAAGTTTGTTTTCGTATACTAGTACTGTAGATCAAATTTTTTTCCGGATATCGTGTTTACCTTTTCTAATCCACTTTGCTGCTATTTAATCTATCGATTTATAAAATTCTTCGTTAATTGATCGATCACAGATTTACATATTCACGACGAATTTATATACACCTTATTTTTCTACTAAAAATCGCTTGTGAAAAGAAGTTGGTTAACAGTATAGTGTGATTACAGCCAATAAAAGTAAACACATCTTGATAGTCAACGAAATATTTGCACTACAATTAAATATGATTCTTATATGAAGCCCTATTTTTCTTAAACCAGTATAGTTATGGTATATCTACTTTTTGGCTGTTCCGTGTTACGCCAGTCGTATTTATTATTCGACTTGAATGTCAAGTAAGGCATATTCAATTTTTTTTAAAGTAGAACCAACCAACGTTTGACTGAGGCCAATCATTTCTTTTCTTATGCAAAAAAATAAACAAAACAAACAAACCAAATACATCCGTCCAATTCAGATATTTTTTCGATGTAAAATGTCATTAAAAAAAATCTGCGAAATCATGTTAATGACTTTGGCAATTTAGCAACTATACGTCTGTGTATGCTTCTGGTATCAAACATAAACAACAGACATTTGCAGGCTTCTTGTGTGCATCAGATGGTAATTAATAAAACAAAAGAGAGTGGGTAATTTTTAATTATTAATATAATAACATGGTGTGTAAAACGTAACAATCATACAGTAGCGTGTATAAAGGGCTATGACGGTTGACAAAATTGGGCTATTCATGATATTAGAATGGAAATAAAAAATGGCAGTAGATATATTTTCATTTAATTTCATGAGTTTGACATCTATAGTCAATCATTTTATCCCGAGCGAATGCAAATTTTACAATACGAACATAAAAACCAAATCCATTATTTAATAAAAACAAAGCTACATGTACGGCCTTTTATAATACGAAGAATTGGGCACATATTAAAGCTAATGATATCATCAAAACTACAAATTACAAAATTATTCTTATTCGTTAATGTTGTCATCGAGCAAAAGAAGATAGGACTGTTGTTATGACAATTTGAACATACCCGTAATCATCATGTGTGACACAGATAGTCAAAGAGAACTTACCAGCTCGTTAAACGTTTGAGGGCATGCTATATTTTATACAAATTCTGTGGCAATTAAAAAATAAGACAATATATACAATATCTCGTTTGTTTTAATTTTCAGGTTCCGATGTTTTTATAGGAGAAGCTCTCATACAAGCAGGTGCCGATCCAAAATCATGTGATAACATATATTGTTTACATTTTGCCGTAACAAATAGACAATTACGGAGTAGCACCGAACCCTGGGTTAATTTTGTTTGTCTGCTTTTGGATAAAGGAGCATATCCAAATGAGTTCAAAGGAAATGTATCAAATTTAATTGAAGTTACTGTAAAGAAAAATATACTCCTGATAGAGAAGATATTGAAGCACGGAGGGGATGTAAATTTTGCAGACAACACAAAAAGAACTGCGTTGCATTATGCCTGTATTATAAGTAAGATATTGACAATTTATACACGCATGTTCTATAGAAAAAAGTGTGCAAATATAAAAAAGAAGATGTTGTATAATTGAGACAACTCTCTACAAGGGACCTAATGACACAGAAATTTACAACTAAAGGTCACCATACGGCCTTCAACAATGGACAAAGCCCATACCGCATAGTCAGCTATAAAAAGCCTCACAATGACAAAAGTATAACAATTCAAACGAAAAAAATAACGACCTGATTTATGTACCAAGAATAAACGAAAACCAAATATGAAACACATCAACAAACGACTACTGAAGTACAGGCTCCTGACTTGAGACGGTGACCTTTGTCATTTTGTCATTTTGTCATTTTGGTCTCTTGTGAACAGTTGTCTCATTGGCAATCATACCATATCTTCTTTTTTATACATACATACAGAATGTGTGACGGTTTTTAGTTGTTTTTTGAAATACATTTCAATATTTGTATCAGTATTGACAAATTTAAATTCTGTTTTGTAGAGGACAACAGAATAATAATGTAGGTAAACAAAAACTTATTGCAGATTTATTTGCAGAAAAATACATTTTTGATTAGTTCACGATTAAGGGTTTGTAAAGTCTAAATTGCATTGATGTTCTCATATATAGAAATATAATGTGTTAAATTCATTCACATTTAAACAAAATCATATTTCTAAATAGTGTTATAATTTCACAAAGTTAATATCTTTCCTCAAGTAAAGAAAATAAAAAAAATTAAAAAAAAAACAATCAAATTGATAAAAAGAAATGAATTACTTTCGGAAAAAACAAAATTTTTATTGGAAAGATCGTATTATTATACTATATCAGACCAATATAGTATTTTCACCTATATTTGAAATTGAGAGAGGAAAATCAAGAAAAATGTAGTAACAATAACTCATATTTAAGATTCATTATTCAAAATCTCTTTTATTTCTGCGTGGAAGTAAAACTGAAATTAGAATTAATACATAATTTCTCATGTATGTACATTATAACAAACTCTAGTGGAAAATGTTGCATCATTACAACTGACATTTTTTACTTACGTCAAGCAAATTGATATAACTTCTTTTAGAAAAAGGGAAAGAATAAGTTTTTAATTTTTTTGATTTTCAATTTCATGTTTATTGATGATGTCAAATCAATAGCCAATATTTCAGTGATTTTTAGCATGGCATATATCAAACTCAACTTGCTAATTAGGAATATGAGCACAACTACGATGCTTTACTTCATATCTTGATCTGTCATTGGTATTGACACAGAAGGACGACTTCTTACTGGAAAATATGACAAACATTAAAACTTCAACTGTCGCGCTGTCAACTTCTCATTTATCAACAGGAACGACATACCCTCTATACCAAAGAAACAAACAAATAGTCAAAACAGAACAAGCATACGACATGTCACAAGTCATTGATTTATTTCCAATAAAAAAATGTAAATATTAACAATTTATAAATATTTATGTATTTGTAGAGAATGCGATGGATAGGGATGAAATAATTGATAAACTCTTGGATTTCGGTGCAGGTCTTAATTGTCCATCAATTACTGGAGAAAAACCACTAGATGTTTTAATGAAGAGTATGATACATGATTTAAGAAACAATTGCGATATCTGGGATAATCCAAACGATCCATGTTATCAGAAATTTGTAGTTGATTTGTCCTCGTTCAATCGTTTTGTTAGTGGAGGGTGTGATTTAACTCCAGTTCAAGATCTTAAAACAGACATGTTTATATCGTTCCAAAAATACATTTTTGAATGGTCAACGAATTTAATTGTAGAGAGGTTAGTTGATTTTAGATAATTATTGTACCTTTGTTTTCCCGTGTAGTTCTAATACACAACAGATGAGAATTATTATCATTCTAATTAGTTTATACACGCATACCATATCTAGTTGAAGAGGTATTGGGAGCTCGCTTTGATGTCATGTGTTTGACAGATCTAGAACGTTGTGTTTTAATTTATTTGTCTTTCTTTTCTTGTTTTGTCGTATTGACTAATATCAATAATCTCTTCTTATTAACATCATTACATGTTATAAATATTTTTGATTTTCAAAATACTTCAAACGAACTGCCTGTCAATACTTTTTTTTCGCATTGCACAAGTCAATTTTTCTTTTACTGTTAATTGCGTTAAAACACTAAATCTATGGAACGTGTTTTAAAGAGAATGTCTCTGATGCATGATGTTTCATTATTAACTGTGTTTGGCCTTATAGAAGCTTTCAGTAACTGTGAATACTCTCAAATTATACTTTCGTGTTAACTTGACCTGTTGACACAATTTGTGTAATGAATTTCTGTTATTCAATGTTCATTATGTTGTGTAATATCTCTTCCCACAATTGTTTTATAAAATGTTTGTAAGATTCTAGTATAACGATAATCGTTAACTTATTATAAATTACTTCCGTACTCCTTACAACAATATTATTATATTTAAATTTATCTGTGTGATTTCTCTTATTTTAGGCCATTTTTATCAAGGATAGATTTGTCTCTTTTTCACTCTTTTTTTAACTCTTGCTACATCTGTTGTATTAATACCTATTACTTATGGCAAGTTACATAGGTTCCTACATTTTGATATGTGTTTGTTTACTATTTTTTTATATGTCTCTATTGATATTTTATAGTGTTTTTTTTTCAATTTTGTAATGGTACACTACTGTCTCAGGTTGAGGGTGAAGTTTGGAGCCTGCAAAAACGGTAAAACCAACTGGTTGTTTTTGCACCTGTCAGGAGCAAGTTGTTCAGTTCGGTGGTTGTTCTTTGTTTGTATGGGTCATATGTATTTCTTGTTTCTCTGGTTTTTATAGATGATATCGTTTCGTTTGTTTTCCTTTTTGAGTTGTTTTACACTAGTCATTTTGAAGCCATTTATAGCTTTTTTTTGTATGTGAACCAAGGCAGCTTATTGAAGGCCGTACTTTGACCTACAATTGTTAACTCTCTATACAATTTGACTTACATGTTGGATTTTCTAATTACCTCTCATATCACATTTTCTTGCTTATAATCAAAAGTATAAAAACGTTTTATTATTTTTATCAATACGTCAGTGGTAAAATTGATAGTATTTGTGTAGATAGCCAGTTAATCGTACAACAAAAGTAAAAAAACATATCGAAAGTTGTTTGTATTGTCTCACATGTTCCATATTTAGAGGAGATATTTTGATGTAAAAAGTTAAAGGTCAATTAATTTGATGTTGGCGATTTTCTCTAATCTAATCTCTATATGTACTGTTGTTTCAAATATGGACATCAACATTGACAAATACATTAAGAAAAAAATAGACAACATGATAAGTGGCACAATGTTTAACCAAAACGCGATGTGTAAAACAAAGTGACCGATCATGCATGTTGATAGTATAACATAAAATGGCGAAAAATGTTTGCTATATACTGTGAAATTACAACACATATCATGGACGATACAAATACCGACAATTAATAAAATGACTGACCAAGTGAATAGTGTTTCTTTTTCCTAGTTTGCGCTATATTTGTCTTTTTTTTACCTTAATCTTTTGTTTAAGTAAGAGTTTATTTGGTTCAATTCATTGCCATGTAATAAATTGAAAGAAACAACTTTTTTTCATTATATACCGCAAATTATTTTATGGATAAATGCAATAACCATGCATATAAAACAACAATTTATGCCTTTGTTATCTTTCTTTTGTTTTGAGTGATTTCGTATTAAATCAAAACACAATATGATTTCTTTTTGCATTTTAATGGCAGTTTGTTAACAACCTTAATGATTACTTTTGTTATCTTTTACAGCAACGATCGTTCAAATGAATCCGTTTTATAAACTTTACTACAAACAGGATTGTTTGAAACGGCAGAATGTCTCATTCGTTGCGGTTGGCAGGTGGAACGTGAAAAATGGTTCAGTACTAACAAAATCGCAAATCTTCATGCATCAGGCATTGAGATCTGTGGAACATCTAGAATACTAGAGGTTCAAGATGGTCAAGACCGATTCAAAAAGTTTATTGACAAAAAAGATATAGGACCAATATCTTTGTCAATAATATGTAGAAAGACCATTTGACAGCAGCTTATTAAAGCATCAAGAGGGGCAGAGATTGAGACAAGGATAAACCTACTTCCTATACCGTCGATAATACAATCATTCCTAGCCTTCCGTTATCTTCTCCAGGACTACGAAATTATAAAACTGCGAAAAAATCATAGGTATTAAAAGTAATAGATTTAAAATACTAATAAGGACCTAAAAATATCATATGAAGTTGTTTTCCCTAATAATTTCTGTATATAGACTTTTGCGAGTTGTGATGTAAATAATTTTAAAACAAAGATTGCTAAACATTAAAAAAAGTTGGATGCAACAGATACGTTATTTGAAATTTATTTGAATTTCACTTTGTTATATTTCTCCTCTTGTTTATACCTTTGCTGATCTGTTTTATGTGTTGTTTACATTTGTAGAATCACAGGTTGATTTAAATGATACGGTCGCAATCACGAATTTAACGATAAAAGACCGAAATAAGGATTATATCCGCTACATCAGTGTCTCAACTCGTTTTGTTTGTTGTGTTAACTACCTTGATTTGCCTTAATCGAGATTTAATCATCGGGAAATTGGTTTCGCCATAGTTTGTCAGTAATAAGTTCAGCAATCTGAACTCTTAAACAATAACAGAATGCAGACAATATAGTCATAACACAGAAATATTTCCCGAACTATTGAAAATGATAAGATTGCTTACACGAAATTAGTAATATTTTCCTTTTTTGTTGAAAAATAATTCGTTATTGATTTTTATTGTTATTTATGATAGATAATCAAGATTGTGTGTTATTATGTACAACGTTATTGAAATAGCTACCTGAATAACGACTCTGTGTACAATTATTCCACGTAGAATAGTTAAGGTAGACGTCATTAATGGCCTGAGTATTAAAATGAAGTGAAAGAGACGGCACACAATAACTAAAAAGGCTATTTATGTCCAGTATTCAAACACTTTTAAAAAAAATGAGAATATTTCGATTCATGATAGTTAAATAAAGAAAATGTTAATAAAGCCAGTTACTGAAATAACTGGTTGAATAACCACTGATTACATACTTTTATTTTAGCTCTTTTTATTCCACAAGAGATAGGTAAGTTAGAAGTAATAAATGTCATGATTAAAAAGAAAATTTGAAAAGGTATCTCACAATACAATAATTTACAAAATTGTGCGATTTTTATCCAAGTAAGGAATACAGTTGTGTTAAATTCCTTTAATGTATATGAGTTTTTCGTTTTGATATAAGATACACGCATTATTTTACAAAACGTTATTTTATCCAAGGTTATAGTTGTCTTTCTGATACTGATGTTCATCTTCCCCTTTTTGTTATTAATATTGTGTTTACATTGTGTCATCGATAAAATGTTTTAGTTCTGTGTTAGTGTATTTGTTTATGTTAACATGTCTTTTGATTGAGTTAAGAAATTTCAATTGATATTTTATAACGTGTCTTTCTATGTTCTGATGATACATTCATGTAACTGCTCACGGAAGCGCCTGTTAAAACGTTCATACCCGCTGCATTTGTTTGCGCTTGTCCTGTGATTTTATCGTTATTTTTCCTGTTTAACTGGTTTTACACTAGTAATTTGTGGGCCATGTATAGCTTGCTGTTCGGTGTGTTGAAGGCTGTACTTTGACCTATAATGTTTTACTTTTTACTAACAGCGACTTGGATGGAAAGCTGTCCCATTGACACTTATACTGCATCTTCTTATGTCTACTAGCGAACAAATTCCTATACAAAAGCGATAATAAATACAATATGCACATACAAAACAGAAATAATTCCAAATTTATTGTCAATGTTCTTGATATTATTGCCCATTATATTATATATTTGCTATGCGCGTGAAAACCTTATTTTAATTAACGATAAAAATTTGCAATTGATAGTCCAAGTTCGTATATATCATATATTTAAACACATTAAGGAAAAAATATAGTTTGAAAAAAAATGATTTTTTAGAATAATTTTTAGCTGGCTATAAATTCAGATTTAGTCCACTATTTTGTACATACAAAAATGTCTGCATCACGTCAGGAATATTGCAGTTGTTATACATTCGTTTGATATTTTAAGCTTTTGATTTGGACATTTTTATGCCCCACCTACGATAGTAGAGGGGCATTATGCTTTCTGGTCTGTGCGTCTGTGCGTCCGTCCGTCCGTTCGTTCGTTCGTCTGTCCCGCCTCAGGTTAAAGTTTTTGGTCGAGGTAGTTTTTGATGAAGTTGAAGTCCAATCAACCTGAAACTTATTATACATGTTCCTGATGATATGATCTTTTTCATTTCAATGCCAAATTAGAGTTTTGGCCCCGATTTCACGGTTCACTGAACATAGGAAATGGTAGTGGGAGTGGGGCATCCGTGTACTGGGGACACATTCTTGTTTATTATAGACTTTTTGTTTAGGTTTTCCTTCGGAGTTCAGTATTATAGTTTTTTTTTAACCCTTTGCAAACATATTGAAGTCAAATATATATAAATATACTACAATAATTGTCCGCTGCGTACTGCAATGCTTGCAATTTTGCAATTGGGACATAGGCATATTTGGCGTCCGTCCGTCCTCCTCTCCGTCCGGTCCTGTTAGCGCTCTAACAGGAAAAATTGTTGTCAGATTTTTAAACAATTTATACTATAGGTTGATATCAGCAATATCTCGGACAAGTTCGATAATGGTGTCCGACTTTAAAAAAAGTTATGTCCTTGGAAATATTCAATTTAGTGAAAATGGCCTCTATAGCGGTTGAAAATAAAGTGTTATTTTTAGTTTTGCCCTTGAACTTTTAATAGATAAAATATGTACAATTTTATCAATAAACTGGTTACATGCAAATATCTACTTTTTTTGTTTTTGGTTGAAAAAATTAACTGGTGATTGTTTTGTTGTGATTGATAATAGATGGTTAAAAGTAATATTTTGAAAATTATTGAAATAACTAATCGAATAACAACTGACTGCACTATTTCATTTTAGTTCTCTTTATTCTACGAGAAATAGGTAAGTCAATGCTCATTAATTAGCTTTATAAAAAAGTGGAAAGACAACACACCATGCAATAATTGAATAGAGATATAAAATGTATCAGCTTTACCTTTTTGATGTTATCAAATTGAAATTTGAACTGACGTCTTTCCATTCTCAATCCTTTATCGTATACTAATCAATAACACGTGCTGATAATTTTATATATCCATCACATCCGTTAAGTGCATTTAATTTGAAACTACCCCTTTGCAAATAAAAGCAAAACGGTCCCATTACAGACCAAAAGGCAACTTATACAGGGCTGTTATGCATAAAATGATGCACTAACTAAAATAGGCTATTACATATTTGTATGGCCCCGCAATAAAGTTGTAGGTGCCATATAGTTTTACCCTTGTCCGTCATGTCGTCATTCCGTTATTCTGTTATTCCACAACAAACCATTATACGGACCTTTATTAAACGACTTCATATATTGGGCTGAATTTTGGTATGTAAGTTAACCAAGATGAGTTGCAGGTCAAGTTTAAGTTTTGTTCCGATCTGATAATTTTGGTGGAAATTACAGGCTTTCGACTTTGATAAATTGTTGAAAATCACAATTATACGAACTTTTTTTCTAAACACCTTCATATATTGGACTGAATTTTAGTATGTGAGTTACCCATGATGAGTTGCAGGTCAAGTTTAAGTTTTGTTCCGATCTGATAATTTTTGCAAAAATTACAGGCTTTGGACTTTGATAAACTGTTTCTATACGCCTTCAGATGTTGAACATATTTTTGATATATGAGGCTACCATCATGTTTTTGAGTCAACATGTGTTGTTGAAATTGCAGATTTTTCAACTTTTTGAGACGGGGCCATTCGTGTCGTTTCGACACATCTAGTTTGTTCTTATAAATTCAAATACATTTCTGATGGAAAAAAAAACCATTAAATTTCAAGTTAATTATTACATAATGCATTCCATGCATTTATTTATATTAATTTGAGTTTTAAAATCCTAAAGGAATTCTAGTATTTTATTTGCCATAAATGTCTTCGAACATGAAAACAAAATACTGCATTTAAATTGTTTTTTTTTTTTATATTGCATTGGTATGGTTGTATGTATTTAAAATTCTGCACAAACACACCAATTACATTTTTAAACATTGACATTTTGGTTAAAAAAGTGTAAAAAAATGATAGTGTTTATATTGATCCTGTTATTTGACCTCGTTCAGTAAAAATGACCTCTGATGATGTAATGGCCCTCGGCGTTGCCTAGTGTGCACAGCATTTTTTATGGGTTTTTTTAATAAACATAAACACATATTACAATCATTCCTTGAATAAATCTGTGTGTGTGTGTGTGTGTGTGTGTGTGTGTGTGTTTATTCCTTCAATACGACATAACTCGTTGTCATCAGATTATGAAAGCATATGTTTCGCATTTTTATTGTATAGTATTGTTGATTTTCATCATACTCTGGAAGTATTGATATATACTAGAACACACCCGCGAAATCGCGGGCATATACAGCTTGTAGACTGATCTTTTGTAAAAGATATTATGTATGGAGAATTTCATAAAAGGTATCAAAAGCCCTCTCCCTTTTTCCAAAGTCCGATATTTGTTTCCTTTCTGTTAAATTCAATTATTTTCGTGTGTCTGGCCTCAGACCACAATTATTCTTCTCCTTGCTACAATGCTTCTTTTGGTAAAAGTCAAATCAAATTAACAATTTGCACCGTTTCAAACATGAAATAAATGTAACTGCTTATATATAGACCATTATAAGTCTAATACAATATGCTTCTAGGACAATCCATCAGTGTTTTCTTTTTCTTTTGAGAGCCTTATTAACATGCCAATGGTAGGATATGAATCATCTATAAATGACTAAGGCTTATTTGAGGGGTGGTCGGACGGGTCCTGATCCCGAAATGCCGGGCTTAAAAAACATGAAATCCCGAGATGCAGAATTTAAAGAAATGCATATCCCGAAATCCCGAAATCGAAAAATATATTCCCGGATACCGTAAGGATCAATCCCCGTATCCCGAGCTTAAAAACACCCGATCCTGACGCCCCGAAAAAGGTCCTGCCTACTTCTAATCTCTCTACCTTACTTTCATTTTTGCCAAATCACTATTTTCCCTTTCAACAATAAATTGTTATGCCCCATTTATGGGCATTATGTTTTCTAGTTCGTTCGTTCGTCCGTCCGTGTCTGTCCCGCTTCAGCTTAAAGGTTTTGGTCGAGGTAGTTTTAGATGAAGAGCATGTTTAACTTGTTTTAATATATATGCAAGTGGTATGACCCCTTAAATAGTAAAAATTTCAAAGAAAACAGTAGACAGAATCAGGGCCGACTTTCTATACTAACATACTAGCATACTAACATAGAAAGTCCCTGACAGAATACAGACAGTCTCTATATATTAAAGTAGTATAATCGTAGTTTACATGTAGATAAACGCGAAAAATAATTGTCTTCTCTAAGAAGGTATAATAGTTGTGGTTCTTGCGATCTAAACACCATGATATGAAACGCAAAAATAATACTCCTCTCTAAGGAGATATAATAGTTGTGATTCTTGCGATCTAAACACCATGATATTGAAAACGCTCTGAATGGCTTATTTTTTTCCATTTTTGTTATCCATCATACGATTGGTTGTACTTGTGTCAAATGTTTTACTTATATTAATATATATACAACTGGTATGACCCCTTAGATATTAAACATTTCAAAGAAAACAGTAGACAGAATACAGAGAGTCTCTATATATTAAAGTAGTATAATCGTAGTTTACATGGAAATAAACGCGAAAAATAATTGTCCTCTATAAGGAGGTATAATAGTTGTGGTTCTTGCGATATAAACACCATGATATGGAGAACGCTCTGATTGGCTTATTTATTTTTCATTTTTGTTATCAATCATACGATTGGTTGTATTTGTGCATCTTAAAACCGGAAGTCTTATCTATGACTAAAAGTCAGTCCGATGACGGAATCATATCCGGACTCCTTTTTTGTCGTTTTTCTCCCACAATAACTCAATCTGAATAATCATAAGAGTGGATGACAAATGCGACTATGCATGTTACCTATAGGACACAGAGGCATGATGATTGATTTATTGTGGAAGGAAGAGAAGCGACACCCCGAGGTCTTCTCATTTAATAGTATAGATATGTTCTTCTAGGTAAAATAATTCCATGTCCATTATTTTTCAGTTCAGTATTTTTGTGATTTTACTTTCTTGTACACCGAAAAAAAAGGAAAATTCATTTGGAAAAATTTAGTTGACAAAATATCTTGTTAAAATTATAATACATAATACATTATAAATTTAAGGTTTACATGTATGATAATATTAATTATTTTCAATTTGATTAAATACTAAATAAAATGCACGACATTCTTGCCTGTCTTAACTTATCTGAATCAAAAGAAGATTTTGAATAACAACTATATGATTTTGAAATGAAAGCTTTTCAGTATTGTCCAATACACCGTATCGTTATTTGTCCGCCATTACTGGATATCACACAGGTTCCCGTAAAATTTTGACGTCATAAAGCAAAATATCTGACGCCACAATGGAAAAGTGATTGTTGTTGACGTCAAAAGTTCAAGCGGCCGGGTCAGCCGGGATTATTGATAAGGTGTATAGGTTAATAATCTAACGAATGTTATAAATCTTATTTAATTGTATTCAATGACATTTTGTATTCTAATCTGTTTCAGGTTCGAGATGCCATATTACAGTGAAAATGATAATGAGTACAGTCACATTACAGATTTTGATTACGATGTATATTAATTTTTGTGAAGCTGACTTTTCCAATATATTTAAAGATGTATATATTAAGTCATAAATAAAGTAATTACAACAAATGAATAAGGCAGCATGCGTTACCTGATATAAAGGAGTATATTACGCATTTGTCTCCCTATTCTGAGAAGGATATACAAATTAGTTTACATGATAAAATTCCTTTTTCGGATGGCTGTCCGAGGGTAAAAAACATTTGTATCTCCCTAAGCCAAGGGAAATGCTTTTTTCTTCCACCACTGCATACGATTTTTGAACATAAAAACTTTATTTATAAACCTTTTTAAATACCCACTTGTCTTTATGACTAGATACGACCATACCGATCACAAATGCAGATTTTTTATGACAAGGTGATTTTCTGTTTCTGTTTTATGTCTTTAATAATTTATAAGACGGTCATGTCTATATACTCTATAGAAAATAAAACGACCAAGGCCTTATGTAGTGTAACGTCGCACGAGGTAGTCCTGATTTGTCATATGTTCAGTTCGGAATATAAACAAAGTATGGTATACTCAGAAGGGTGTATGCAGTTTTGTTCAAGGTCCCGTTTTCTTCAACAATCAGGTATTAATTTCGGTCTCAATATTAACATGTTCTTGAATATTATGGTATCTTTGCGTTCAATTTTTAGGCTTAATTAATTAATCTCCAAAGGAGTTTATCCAGTAAGACCACTTTTCGGCCCCAAAATATAGCAGTTTTACAAAATTGCTAAAATGTAAACTTTTAGTTATTTATTAGACAGTAGAATGCTTCTGCTACATAAATATGGACTGGTTTTGACAATACAATACACATATATCGGGTACTAACACCATTAAGTCATTGCTAAATTACTGAAATCTCGACAATTTAGTTAAATTTTAGACGGTTTTCGTGTAAAACGAAAGTGGCCGCATTCGTGTGCATCCTTGATATTGAAATGTAAGTTGATTTTATGATAATACATAACATATATAAAGGTTGAGGATGAACACGGCCACTTTCATTTTTGACAAAAACCATCTGAAAAGTGACATATTTTGGCATGTTTGGTAGATTTTTCATATTTGAGCTTGAATCTTTAAATGACTAAATCAGTTAAAATCGTTCGCATAAAATAATTGATTCAAATGAAATAGACACTTAAGTGTTTAAAAAGTGGTCAAAATCTTTCGTCAGATGGACCTGAAATTTGAGGCCAAAATCGGTGCTTACCGGACCTACTTCTTAGTTGATATCCATGACAGTTGGATTGGTTTAATTTTTAGCTCACCTGGCCCACAGGGCCAAGTGAGCTTTTCTCATCACTTGGCGTCCTTCGTCCGTCGTCCGTCGTCGTCGTCGTCGTCGTCGTCGTCGTCGTCGTCGTCGTCGTCCGACGTTAGCTTTTACAAAAATCTTCTCCTCTGAAACTACTGGGCCAATTTTTACCAAACTTGGCCACAATCATTATTAGGGTATCTACTTTGAAAATTGTGTCCGGTGACCCGGCCAACCAACCAAGATGGCCGCCATGGCTAAAAATAGAACATAGAGGTAAAATGCAGTTTTTCGCTTATCACTCAAAAACCAAAGCATTTAGAGCAAATCTGACGGGGTAAAATTGTTAATTAGGTCAAGATCTATCTGCCCTGAAATTTTGAGATGAATCGGACAACCTGTTGATAGGTTGCTGCCCCTGAATTGGTAATTTTAAGGAAATGTTGCTGTTTTTGGTTATTATCTTGAATATTATCATTGATAGAGATGAACTGTAAACAGCAAAAACATTGTTGTTTTTATTGATCATAAAATTTTGTATTCTACTATATGCATCTACATCAAGGCATCCAACATGTGACATGTAAATATAAATTTATATATTTGTTTTACATTGTATTGATTATACATTTGTTCTATCAAATATTATTTTTATTGATGAAACCTTAAGTAAATATTGGCTGAAATATTTTTGCACTTGACTATAAATCTTAATGATTAAAATCAACATTGTTCTTCATTTTTGAAAGGTATGCATTTTCATTTATTCTGATATCAAGTTTATTAAATTTGGAGTCAGGAACTATACCAGTGCTGTAAAACGAAAACAACTTGCAAGTGAGAGGTTTAGTTAGCGATAAAACTATGGTCAAGCTACCATTTTCTACATGAGAAAATGCCTGTACCAAGTCAGGAATATAACAGATGTTATCCCTTCGTTTGATGTGTTTTATCTTTTAATTTTGCCATTTGATTAAGGACTTTCCGTTTTGAATTTTCCTCGTAGTTCAGTATTTTTGCGATCTTACTTTCTTGTACACCGAACAGAAGATAAGCCTTTTAAAGAAAAATAACAATTCAATTAGAAAAGTATAATTGACAAAATCTCTTTTTGAAAACCTAAGTATTATTAATGTGCGATAATAATCTATTAATTTTAGATTAATATGTATAATAATGTTATATTTGTTTTTCAATTTGTTTCATTACACAATAAATTGACACGACAGTCTAACTTATCTTTACTTATCTGTATCCAATGAAGCTTTCAATAATGACCCTATAATTTAAAAATTAATGCCATTCATAACACAGTGTTGTCCAATAGGTTTCTACTTATTAGTTACTTGTTATAGTGTTCTTTTATTTGTTTTTGTAAATTATTGATTTTAATGTTTATATATTACTTTTGGTCATATCCATTTGACGTGGCTCGGTACTTATATATCCCGTTATTGTACTATGATGAATTTTTGTATGTTTGTCTTTCGTCTTTGCTAACGTGTGTTATCTATATGATTTTTTCTTTGTTGAAATATTAATTGGTTTAATTTTTATAGATGCCAGATTATAACACAATGATGAATGCTGTGCCACTATTTTTGACATTTGATAAATTATACCTGTTTAGTTTTTTTGTTCATGCATTGCTTTCAATATAATGAAATTGTCATACAAGCGAGAGGTTATCTTCACCGTTCTCTACTTACAAAAAAGCTTGAACCAAGTCAGGGTTATGACAGTTGTTATCCATTCGTTTGAAGTATTTGAGCCATTTGATTGGTTGACTTTCCGTTTTTAAATTTTCATGTGAGTTCGGTATTATATTTTAATTCTGATGTTTATGTGTGATATTTTTAATTGATATTTTTTATATATATTTACATAATCACTAAATGCATTGTTGCAGACTTTTAAGTTTTTTTTTTATTTGATATTAATTAAATATTGTGCAGTTTTTACAAACGAGTGATATCAGTGACAAATAATAAAACAACATACATGTTATTGGTTATTAACACATATTTGCTTAAAAGAAAAGTTAAGTCTATTTTTTTTTTTTAAAGTTAATAACAAAGAAATTTTACAACATTAGTCCTCCACAATCAGCTTTAAACGACATGTGAACAGCACATGGTCCAGATATCCTGGCTAGTAATTTAGGATATAACTAATTTTATTTTAAGCTTCGACGGCACCAATAAGTGATTTGATGGTTGCAAATTCAGTTTACTGGCAACTCGAAAACGAAGCCAGTAAACGAGTATTTGTGAACATCAAATAAACAATTGATATTAACTACACGTTACAAAAATACAGATGATGACATTTTCCCCGAATAATTCATTAGTTGGTGATTATCTTGACTGAAGCTATCCCTTTGAAGTACACAAAGAAATAAAAGATACACAACAAAGAGGAAAGTCTATTTCATATTTTGACTATTCACAAATTCAGATCAGAAGAATGATCAAATTGAATTTTATGACAAAAAATGTAGCAACATTTGATTAGCTCTTCATATAGCGATTTCATCACTGTCGAATGCTGCATGGTGACGGTAAGTTCCTTACCTGAAAATGTATCTCCTTGGCTAAAAGCATACTGCATATTCAATACAATTTGTAAAAAATTATAATCAGCAAAAACAATGGTCAATAGTATTTTAATATTTGAAACTGCTGACGTGTACATTGTATTTTTTTTTCTGTGCTAATCGGAGATACCATAAGAGGTAAGTAAATGAACAAAGGGTCTATTGATTATATTATTACAATTTGAAAAGATATCCATGACTCCGGGAGCTTTATTTTATACATGCAATTAATACAGAAATAGAGTGATGCAAGTCAAAGAATAGAAATCCAATGAAAATAAAACGATGCACAAAAAAAAACATTTTTTTTTACAATAACATAAACATTTATCAATGATACTCTTCAATAATATAAACAACCAATACAAATAACAGTTAATTAGGTATGTTTGCATTAATTATTTATCTTGTGATATCACCAAGCATCATGCAAACGGAGAAAACTTTACAAAAACATACCAAAAACTAACAATTCATTTAAATACAAAAAAAATAACACGAATAATCCAGTCGTTATATTACGATCACAACGATCACTCCATTTACGAGAAAAGTAGTGGACAGAGGGCGCATAATTAATTAAATAAGATTCATACCTAACAATGCCATGTTCAGATTACCATTTAACTTCAACAATCTAGTTTCATCTAGATTTGTTTAATTAGACAAAACTCTTGTTTAGTTAAACTGTCTGTGCTATGTCATTTGCAAAGACAGACGTTAAAAGAGAAAACTGGACTAGTTTTAAAATTGGAACAGACCACCGTATGATCCGTCTACTTTTAATAACTGGAATCCAGAAGACATCTACCTAAAATAAAGCACAAAAAATAACCACATTATTCAACTACTGAATCTGAGACGTTTTTTTCTACAGTTTATAATGTACCAAATATTGTTAACCTCTTCTTATTGTCAGGCTATATTTTGACAGTTACTGAAAAAATAACGTTGAAGTGCGTATGTAAATTAAAAAATATAAGATGTAAATGAGTCCTTGCATTCAGGAAACAATCCGTTACTGATTTCCACTTATATAAGGCTACGTAGAAAACAAAAATTTGAAATATTTTCATGATCAATGTTAATATCAAGTTAATATGAGTTTGATATAATTAGGTGACAAATGCGAGTTACGATCTATCATCTTCATTGAACTGTGTCGCACCCAAGAAAAGTGAATGGCAAGAACCCCCCTACTACTTTGAGAGAATCACAATTTGATACAAAGATGTTGCATAAAAATAAATTTAGATTGAGAATGTAAACGGGAAATTTGTCAAAGTGACAACAACCCGACAAAAGAGCAACATTATAACATTCGTTTATCTTGAACTTAAATATGTTGATAATTTGTAAGTGATGTTAATTAAATGCTTATAAAAAGACCAAGTTGAATATGATTGCTTTTATTGCACCAACGTTAACTTTATGTAGACATAGGCAGAAGGGGTTGATTGAATGCTGGTGTGCAACATAATTTCAACACCCTATGCTATATCACAGCGACCATTTTTTTTAAAATTTTTTTGGTCGAAGAATTCTTTAGTTCTCGAAGAAAACCACCGACATCAAGCAGAAAAATACAAAAATAATAAACAAAATGCTAAATCTTAAGAAAACATTTAAATAACCATTAGTTTTTGTATGTGATTTGCATATGCATATGTTGGTCATTCCTGTTACTCCATTTTAATTTTTGCATAAAAATGAAAATAAATAGATACAGTGCAGAATTGACTAATTGATTATTCGGTCTAAGTATCCATTCATTTCATTACAAAATACTTCTTAAACTTTGATCGCTTCTAATTCCTTAAATGGAATGGTTACAACAATTATTTACTTAAGAAAGGAACGAGGAAAAAAGGAAAAAATGGATCAATTAAAATAAATAATTAAAAAAAAATCGCAAACAGGTGACGTTTATTTCCTGTTTTAGGATCATAATATTCTTTTTTTTTTTCGGAAAAAAAAGGTAATGACTGAATGCTTTGTTTCTCAAATTATATAGCTTAATGGAAATAGAAAAAAGTTTGAATATGCATATTTTGCTTCGGATAAAACGACTGCAATCATATTTAGCATTATAAAAGAGAAATGTACGAATTTAAAACATACCTTTCTGTTTTTGCAAGCTGAATAATTTCGTTGTCTTGGATGAATTCCTTCAACGATAGGAAACATTTGATTTTTGCTGGAAGCGGTAGTGTTGCAATCTTCGTTTCAATTTCAGAACCGTTTGATACCATTAAGAGTTGTTGTCGAATTTCTTTCCTACACATCTTTGCTAAGGATATCTGACTTTTAACAAAGTTTTCAAAGAAAGATTTGAATTCTGCTTTTTTTGATTCAATTCCATGCCTTTTATAGATGCCGTTATATCTTTTTAGATTTTCCAAATCAAGTTTGGAGACATCAAATGCACGTATCCACTCTTCTAGATTGATATTCCATCCACAATGTAATAGGTATTCGGCAGTTTGGAAAAGTCCGTTACTTATTAGCGAGAGCAATGCTGATCGGTTTGTATCTCGATTTATTCTAAAACGTGAAAAGCAACAGTGTGTAACTAAAACATAGAAACGGTATATAATTCTCATAAATAGTGTATTTGAAGTACAGATTTAAAACAGTATGCTTATATATTTGACAGTTTGAACAATACTTTGAATACTTGGATCCATGTTGTATATAGATTAGGCCGTAAGTTTTCCGTTTGAATTGTTTTACATTGTCGTTTCGGGGCCTTTGTATAGCCGACGATACGGTATAGACTTTGCTCATTGGTGAAGGCCGTACGGTGAGCTATAGTTATTAATTTCTGTGTCATTTTGATCTCTTGTCTTCTACCACATCTTCTTTTTTTCTATGTTTTGACGAGATTGATGTTTTTATATATATTGTTATTTGAATACTCTGGCATGAATTCTTATTAAAAAAAACCAGTTCCATATAAGTCCCTATTGATTCCAAAGCATTTGACAAAATACTTCCTCCACTCCCCCCTCAGATATAAATATAAATCAGACATTAACGGGTTTTCACAAGTAGGCTGGACAAATTTGGTATTGATAAGCATACATTTGCGTAGACGTAATATTTAAAAAGATATAGCGAGTTGATGATTTTGTGAAAAATATTCATGTTTTTCTAAATTCATTAGTTTTGCTTGAATAAAACGGTCCCGAGTTTGAATCAAGAGCAATGACCAAATACTACCATGCAGATACTTCTTAACAACTACGACTTTGGCTTTAAAAATAATAACAGTTCGTACATTACAAATTTATGGGTTTTTTCAAAGTGCATTTTACTGGATCTGAGATTCTAGCCAAACAATACAATTTACCGCACGCTACTTTAAATAGTGCATATATGAGTAAATCGTTGATAGAGTAAAGACCCTAGGCAAATGTTTCTGTGTACATCCAGTCGATTCCGGAAAACATTTTCATATGGTTTACGTGTTTGGCAATGATGAAGCTTTGAGTCCTGATTATGGCTTAATAAAGCTATCTTAATTAACAAAGCAATATATCAAGTTTAGAAAAACAATTATGCAGATAACTTAATTAATAGTTATTATAAATATCAATTTTATTTAAAAAAAAAAAACCCGTTTTTTCTTCAAAGATACATGGTAAAATTCATATCCTAAATATCTAGTTTTGTGTACACTTAATCTACACAAGGCCTAAATTGACCATTGACTACATGTAGACAAAACATGATTTAAACAACATGTAAACATTGAGTTTTATCAATGGGAACGTAACTGTGTTTAGTTTACGTGAGAATTACACTAACTCAACATCGAGTTTTGGTCAATGTGAACAAGGCCTAATATTGTATTGCATGTGACCTTCCTGGAAACCTGTTTAATGATATAGATAATTCATGCCTGTATTCAATTTTATGTTTTATTTACATGTTTATGATTCATTTAAGCAAACAATACACAAAGGGGTAAATATCATAAGATGGGCAGCATCTTTAAACCGTTTATTTGACAAAACTGTCTATGAGGAGTTGTTAGCATTAAATGCATATTTTTACAATTTTAAAGCATTATGCGTGAGATTTAAGGATGTTTGCTCCTCTACTTTTTGAATTTTTGCCAGATTTTCGAAATCCTCTGGTTTTATCCATGTATTAACATTAAACAAAATTGCCCACTAACCCCTATTTTTCTTTTCATATTTTTATTACATATGATTTAAAAAGCCATATTTCAAAATCTTATGAAATCCTTGTTATTTTTTCAAAGATTTTTAAACAAAAAAGGTGCCAATGTTAAGTGAAAGAAAAATCTAGAGAGAATTATTTCCTGCCAAATTTTCAACGTCTTATATCTCAAACACCAGCACACGGACCCTCCATTTTTTTCTGCTTTTTTTTTTGTTTCTTTATTTATATACTTTCAATTTATAACAGTCTTTTAAAAAGCTTGTTATTTTTAAACAGAGTAGCGAACATCCTTAAATATAATAATTATTAATAATATTATTTACTGTTTTTGAATAACAAGACTGACTCCATGCTTTCATGGTTTATTTTATAAGCTAAATTTGATAGCTATATCTATATGATTAAAAACAAAATTTAAATTTCAAGTAAACTATTGTTTCGAGGAATTTGAAAATGTGAAACCATGTAATATGGAGTGAAAACCAACTCTGAACAGTCATATTCCGTTACCAAACTGTTTGCAGCAAAGCTGATTGACAAGTCATTGACTTTATAAAAAGTCATCATGACTAAAATCGACAGTCGACACTTCAGTTTCCTTGTATAAGATTTTTTTTGTCACACTTTTTTTTAGTGTTTAGTAGCAACTTTTAAAAATAAATATATTGCATCTTCCTTCCTTATTGAAAGCCGTTTCTAAATAGTTTGCTATCTCTCAATCACAACATCTCTTTGCTTGTATATTACGACATATTAAACATTAGATGACATTGTGTGAATAGAAAACATTACGTACATGTACCTTGCCTCGTTTGAATTAAAATCTACAGGGCATAGATCTGCACCTCCACATACAAGTAGATTAAATAGAGACAAATTGATTGTTAGTTCCATGCACGTATCTTCTTTTGGTCCTTTAAGCTCGAGATTCTTAATGTCTTTGATCATATTTTGCACAACAAGATCTAAAGGCTTTTCTCCAGTGACGGATTTTGCGTTTAAGTTTGATCCATACTTTACGAGAAGTGCTGAAATTTCATATCTATCCTTCAACTGGCCTATAAAGATAAAGCTATGATTGTTTGTCAAACCAATAATAATAATAATAATAATAATAATAATAATAATAATAATAATAATAATAATATTAATGATAATTAAATAAACCATTATAGGGCAATGTACGGTCTTCAATATGGAGACCGTGACGACTCACAGCGGACAGCAAGCTATAAAGGGCACACAATAAAACTAGTGTAAAACAATTCAAACGGAACCACATCAACAAACGACAACTACTGAACATCAGATTCCTGATGTAGAAAGCATATTACATACAATATTATAAAAAAATCCAAAACAAAAGACAATGCTTATGATAATATCAATGTAACTATAGCAGTTGTTTTTTTGTTGTCACACATTAAATAAAATTGAAAAAGAAAACAACGATAGAAAGAAGGATGAATACGACCCAATTGTCAAAACTAAGTAACATAGCATATCTTCTGCATGTAAAATGAAAAAAGTTTGTTTACAATCCCCAAAATAAATTTCTGAAAGGTAAAACGATCTCAATCACAAATACGCATGCATAAACCATTATATCATAGCAATCAGAACAGCACATACATATAAACATACAGAACATCTGAACAGCAACCAGCAATATTTATACATTGGGACGATAAGCAACATTTACTTGGGCACAAAAAAGTCACTCACATGGAAAATAATTCACACATAAACGGTTTTCCTGCCATGATATTAGTGCATGTTAAAACATTTGTAGTATGCAGGTTTACTTATTGATATGAAAAGGGATTGGATGGAGACAAAATATGTCAATTAGGAGATAACTGTATTGTATTGTAAGCTACGACGGCATCAATTGGGGATTTGATGGTCGCAAATTAAGTTTACTGGCGACGCGTTAGCGGAGACAGTAAACGGGTATTTGCGACCATCAAATCCAAATTTGGTGCCGTCGGAGCTTAAAATACAATATTGTTATCTCCATTCTAATGAAACTGACAGAAAACAACGTTAAACATGTATTTAAAATCTGTCATATGCCCTCTGCGCTTGCGCGTACGTCCCATAGCATCAATTGTCAATTGATGCCATGTAAGAAAGTGACGCTATCCAATCAAAATGAACGTTGCAAACGTTGCTGCATTAGAATGATGATTATACCCAGCCACTTATGCATGTTCGTGTGAAAATCAAAAGTAAGGGACATTGTCAATGGTTGTCTTTCGCAATATGTGAATAGATTTTTCATTTGTTTGTGTTGTTTCGATCTTCCACGTCGAATGATTCTTATTGATGAGTTGCTCAATGTTCTTTGGTTTACATGACGTCTTTCGTCTGATGTATATGAGCATTCTGTGGAAAGGTTCATATATGTACATGAATGTAAAATTGAAGGTCTCCCAAACATTCAACATAAACAAGCGATGAAAAAAATGAGGTGACAGCTCTTTTAATTTCCTTAAATATTAAAAAAAACTGAGATAATTATTTTCTTTCTTTCAAACCTGTATAATTATATCTTTAATGGTAAATCGTTAAAGATTGTAAATTATCCCGTTTTCTTAGTCTTATACGTTAATATCAATAGTGTGTTTACTTACGGGTACAGTAAATATTTGCTTTCGTGCACGATCTAAAATATTGCCGTCTCTACGTGTTGTATGGCATACGATCATTCGATGAACCGGCGTAAATCATAAGAGGACTATGTATATGTTTTATTTATAGAATTCTAGTTTGATATATGTTGTATCAAATATTATATCAAATAAAACGTTTCTTTCCCAGAATCCCAAACTATGTGTACATTTTATCGACAAATACATTTGTAGCACAACTTTACTTACCAAGGTCACAAGCATAATGTAAAGCTGATTTCTTCATTTCGTCAGTATAATTTACGTTAGCGCCGTGTTTGATTAACTCTTCTACAAGACCTGATTGTCTTTGCTGAACACTGTGCATCAAATCAGACCTTTTTGTATTACGTTTGGTATGATCAGTTTCTGTGTATAGTGGGTTAAAACTATATCTATTTGAAGGAGTACCCTCGAATGAATCCTCAAGGCAGAATCCAATGTTTGGGTTCGCTCCGTTCGCCAACAATATTTTTCTTTGTGCTTCATTTGTACCTGTTCAGTAAAGTTAAGTAGACAATGTTTCAATGCTAGATATTGTATGAGGTACGTATACAATGTAGAACATAACATAAAATATGTCCACATACCATCCTTCATTTCAATGTTACAATATCCAGTTTGTAATATGCAGTATGCAATATCGAGTCTATAGTTGATGATATGTTAAAAAATTGTGTTTCATATAAAGATTAAAACACAAAAGATAACTGTGCTTGAGCGTAATCACTTGCATCGCTTATTATCGGTACAACAAGCAAGTTTTTAAAATCAGCTGACGTCAAAAAAATATGTGTATGCTCTCCCTACGGTACGTAGTAAATGAATGTTATGATTTTTGGTCTCCGCGGCCATCAGATAATATGCCGACCGTTAGTCCTTTTCGATAACGGTAGAAAAAAATGTAAATGGTATATCACTAGGAAAACGAAAATATAACAAAAATGACAAAATCCGAGGAAAATTCAAAACGGAGAGCACGTAATTAAATGACAAAATCAAAAGCTAAAAAACATCAAACTAATGGACAACAACTGTCATATTCATGACTTGGTACAAGGAAGGTAATTTCACATCAACTTGAAACAAAATGCACTAGTTCCTTATGACACATATTCGCGTTATAGAAGCCGGATTACTGTCTTAATTGAAATTCACGAATCAGTACTAGTGATAGTATACGACTAGAACATTCGCAGGTAAAGTTTTTGGTTCAGATACTAGTAGTATACCATGAAGCTGTCGTCACATCAACTTTAAATTCAATTCAATGATCATCGTTAAGTGACAATTTTGAATATTTTCCCAAACTTTCAAAATTGATTGTTGTTTACATACTTTTGTATCACTCACTGTTTTACGTCATATAACTAATGACCGAATGGTATTAACATAAATATTGTAATGGAACAATGACAAGTTATTAATATCCTATTGGAACCAAGTTGATTGGACTTCAACTTCATCAAACACTAACTTGACCAAAAACTTTAACCTGAAGCAGGACAGACGGACAAACGGACGAACGGACGAATGAACGAAGGAACGGACAGACGGACGAACGAACGGACGCACAGACCAGAAAACATAATTGCCCTCTGTTATCGTAGGTGAGGCATAAAAAAATAAATACACAATCTATATATATATCTTTGAAAACGAATGACTATAAATAGATTTAACTAACCAAAAATACAGAAGTAGCTCAATACTGTCCCTCCTGTTTTGTCAGATAGATTTATTTCGGCACCATACTTCAAAAGAACCTTGAAAATTTTCTCAAACGTGCGATCGTTAGATTCGCAACTCGATAATCCATTTCTGATATATTTTTCAACCAGAGAGAACAATGCAGATCTTCCATGTACGTCTACTAAATTAACATTGATACCCTTTTCAAGCAGAATTTGCGTAAGACAAAAATCATTTTCTGAAGAGAAAAAAGATAAAATTATGAACTTTCTACTGATTCAAACCTTATTGAGATTTTATGCAATACATACTTTCCACTGATTCAAACCTTATTAAGGTTTTATGTAACAGACCACTGCGTGTGATTTCGACTCCTTAAAACGAAATCATGATCATTAACTAGGATACTTACACCTATATCATGATACATAAAATGTATGTAAACATTAATTCCTCAGCATTATTACAGATTTAACAAGTTTATTTGGTAAGACCATCAAAACAGATTCAAAATAATATTTTTGTTCATTTAGTAATTGTCAGACAGAATTTCAAATATCTAAACAAATATTTTCAAACATAAATATACAATTATTTTGAAACAATCAGAATCTGATGATCGCCAAACGGAGTGGGGTTATGTATGTCGATAGAAGTAGACATTGCTTCAATGTATAAACACACGTTCATGTGTTATGAAAGTCTTTACGACCTTGAAAACATGATGGTTATTTAGGAGTACATTTCAAAAAGTTATAATTCAAATTATAAATGATTTATATACATTCTGCACGGATAGGATTATAAATGTGCTGTTTTTACACATATGTGAACTCCTTAACAATATCGAAAAGTGGCTCAATCTGTACAACAAATGAGACAGACCATATATGTGTCAACCCAGAATTTATGTATTCCACTTCGGCTGACAAGTATACTGTGGTAGGAAGTATGGGGTATATGGGAAATCAGTGTTGTGTCCAGAACACATGGAAACATAGAAAATACTATTTAGGGTTATAATTGATGAGAGATAAAAAAAAAAAAAAACATATTCTCACCATTTTACATCTAATTTCACATATGTTTCTTCTCAAATTGTGTCAGAATTACCTCCATTTGACACAGTCTAATGTTTTATCAGTGATCCTTAATGTAAAGTTGCTAATTAAGTTGTTATAAAAACAGTCAATGTGCAACTTTATATATAAAATATGCATTTAATGAGTTACAATTTATGACAAAAATAAGCAAAGACCCATCGAAACAACATCTGATAAACAAATTAAATAATACTTTTAGATATTTGGATGATATTTTGGCTCTCAATAATGACGACTTCAGTATGTATACTAGAGACATTTATCCTGTTGAACTTATTTTAAATAAAGCTAAAACTAACAATGACCACTGCCCTTTCCTCGATCTTGATATCTATATCACTAACTATGATAAAAGAGATGATTTTTCATTTCATATCGTTAATTATCAATTTTTAGATGGTGACGTTCCCTTGTCACCATCTTAGGTTGTTTATATATCTCAACTTGTACGATTCGCTCGTGTATGTAACAATGTTTTAGATTTTAACGAGAGAAATTTATGTATTACTGAAAAATTATTACACCAGGGTTTTCGATATCACAAACTAGTCAAAACATTTACCAAATTTTATCATCGGTATAAGGACATCATTCGTAAATATAGCTCAACATGCAGACTTTTTATACGTTCAGGTATTTCAAATCCAATTTTTTATTGAAATATTCTTTATGAAGCACAAAGGTGTCAGTATTCACCTCCGAAACTAACAAAACCTTTGAATAGACTTATTAAGAAGGGATATAGTTGATATAGTTACGATACTGTTGTCAGGTCAGAAAGATTGCATGTTTTGGCGTTAATATTGATTCACTAATAGGGTCTTTGCATCGGAACTCAACACATTTATTCAAAAACTAGTTGTTGGCATGACACGGGTTATGTTCTTCTCATATATGTTATGATGGTATGATACTAAACCCCTAACGGGAAGGATTATGCCTGATGTTCATATGATGAAATCATTATCTTTCAGTCAGTCTAATTGAAGTCTTGAGGTGGCATGTCAGTTAACTGCTAGTAGTCTGTTGTTCTTTATGTATTATTGTCATTTTGTTTATTTTCTTTGGTTACATCTTCTGACATCAGACTCGGACTTTTCTTGAACTGAATTTTAATGTGCGTATTGTTATGCGTTTACTTTTCTACATTGGCTAGAGGTATAGGGGGAGGGTTGAGATCTCACAAACATGTTTAACCCCGCCGCATTTTTGCGCATGTCCCAAGCCAGGAGCCTCTGGCCTTTGTTAGTCTTGTATTATTATAATTTTAATTTCTTGTGTACATTTTGGAAATTAATATGGCGTTCATTATCACTGAACTAGTATATATTTGTTTAGGGGCCAGCTGAAGGACGCCTCCGGGTGCGGGAATTTCTCGCTACATTGCTGTTGTTTTTTTTTCTATGGTCGGGTTGTTGTCTCTTTGACACATTCCCCATTTCCATTCTCAATTTTATTATTGGCCATATCATAGGCTGAAGTATTAATTTCCCTTTATCTTAACAAATTCAGCATTAATGAATTTTGTATCAAAACTGAATAAACTGCATGAAAAATACAAAAAAAAGGCAATGAGGAAAAATTCCTTATAAGAAGTCTTTGTAGATCAACGATTTACTGTGTTAAAAATGAATTTGAAACATATAGTCACTTTGAACCTTTGCAATAACAAATACGTTAAGACTATATATTTTTTTGTTTAAGATACAATTGTTAATTCCCATAAACAAACCAATGACCTACTTCAGTGATTAATAATTCGAACTTATGGGTACTAATATATTGAAAAATAAAATACAGATTTGGATCTCCAATTACAATAGGATTTTTGTTTCAATACTTCAATATTGACTACGGTAATTGGAATTCATGTGAGTTTTTTCATAAATTAAGAAAAATTATATCATAATTGTATCCATAAGTTCGAATTATTAATCACAGTGTCTTCCTCTTTTCTGGTATTTAAAAAGTAAATATGATGAAGATTTAATATGGAAGAAAACTTCTGGAAAAGGAATGTACATTGAAAAAAATTGAAACTAAAATACCGAACTCCGATCAGAATTCAGACAGACGAAGTCTATAAATTAAAGTACTGCGTTTGATGAACAGAAGACATCAAACACCAAGTGGCAGTCGCTTGTTTAAAGAATTGCTGAATTGGCATTTGCCTGTGGTAGACATTTCTATCATATTGTTTAACTGTTTTGTTTACGCCTTTTTGATTTTATAATGTTAATAATCTAAAAATTTTTGCGTCATGTTTTGTCTACAAACCTTAATCAGGAAACCTGTGTTGAGATAAAAATCTTATCATATGTTTTACATAGTAAGATTTAACATTTGTGATGATCGATATACATCCACTTCAACATTTAAACATACACATTTTTGTTTTTGTTCCATTTACTGGTTACCTTGTAAAATATTAACTAATTGTATAGTCGACACCCTGCGAAAAATCTTGAATACATACGGAAGAAGAAGATTTTCTGTGCAATTTCATTGAAGTTTCATATATTTTGCCATTGAGATCAGATATAAAGTAAACCGATAACTGATAAATCAAGGAAGGAACTTTCCATTTTTCAATCGGAAACAAACTCTTTGTGATCCTTTCGTTCATTATTTCTTCTATGTCCAACATTGGCATATTTTGTTCAAGAGAAGAAGAAAAAAGAACCGATTTGTTATTGGATTTATAAACATACACAGCAGCATTACTGCAACGCAAGCGACATTCATAGGAATATAAAAGATGAAACAACTCCAAACTGATTATGAATAACTGTTAAACCAAATAAAAAAATGGAATGTAGAAAAACAGACTTTGAGTAGTCAGTCAAATGTTTCAGTCTTTCACACAGACTGAGAGTAATTATTTAGTACATGAGTGAAATTATATTATATAACCACATCATATTTCATAAAAATGTTTCGTTATAAAGATTTACCTTTTCCTCTATTACTTTCAAAAACAATATGAAGTGCAGATTTTCCGCTAGAGTTGGTTACATTGACATTTGCAGAAGCTTCCAACAGGAATGTTGAAGTCTTGACATTTCCTAATTTCAATGCAGCAAACAACGGTATATGATTCTGCAAGTGCTTATTCGGATCAATTCCATATTCAAGTAATGTTGTGACCAACTGAGTTGTAAGTGATGTTACATCTACATCGCATGTATTAAGTTCTCGGGAAATAACCGTCGAAAGATACAATACCGACTCTCTGTTAAAATTACAAACCAGTTTTGAGTTATGACTTTCTAGCAACCTTCTAACAACTTCATATACGTTAGCCTTTGCTGAAAAAAAACCAGAAAGTAAAAACATATGGATCGAATTATTTCGTGTTTATATAAATGAAAAAATCACCATCAGTAAAGTATCATTAATGGTATTTAAAGGAACATTTTCTTTTTAAAGATTAGAACAAGTGGTCTATATCTGAGATTAGAACAAGTGGTCTATATCTGAGATTAGAACAAGTGGTCTATATCTGAGATTAGAACAAGTGGTCTATATCTGGGATTGATTGAATATGATCCGGTCATCAATACGTATGACAAAAAAAGCGTTATCAGGTAAATCATTGTTTAATCATATTCCAATATTGATGATTAAGGGATAAATTCATAATAAATAATTGTGAACCCCCGGATTTACTTTTTTTTTAATCAAATAAAGTCAGATTTTTGAGTTTTATTTATGCCATATATTTTTTTAAATTTTTTTTTCAACTTTAAATATGTTATTTCACTACTGGTTGTTAACAATGTCCCTTAGCGCTACAACAATGACGCTAAGGTTCCTCCCTGTGTTGTTAATTGCTAATGAAACCAGGGGGTTTGATTAGCAAAATATATCTTATATTTATATCTTGTGTTAGTTGCATTTTACAAAGTATGCATACGAGCACACAATACATATATATTATTCAGTGATCCTATATATAAACAATCATATAAGAAAGTAATACAAAAAAGAACACCAAATAACCGGATTTTTGCCCGTCATTTGTTTTGATTATATAAAACTAGTTTAACCGAAAGTAGAATGATCAAGAATGATCAAGCATGGTTGTTGACCTCATGGCTTGACAAATAATTTTATGAAATGGTGAGTAATTTATTACAGTCGTCAAGTCACTTATCAAATGTGTAAATTTTTAAACTTATAATAATCGAATATTTCAGGTAAGTAAGAAAGAAATATATTGAAGAGATCAAAGAAGGAGCTATTGACCCCTGATCTTGATTGATTTGTAAATTATTAATTGATTGATTGATTCTTTGTTATTTAAATACTGTAGTATTTATATAAAGTCTAATTCTCATAAAAAAAAAATATATTTAGTAATTTGAAAGATTATAGACTTAGTTTACAGAATTTGATTTCAATGTCTTTTTTTCAAAAAGTATGGAATAAAAATATCCTTTTATTTATTTCCTAGTTTTCAGTATTTGTCGTCATATATTTATGAAAAAAAAAGATGTGGTATGATTGCTAATGAGACAACTTTCCACAAGAGACCAAATGACACAATAATTAACAACACGTTGTCTACATAATTTGCATGTATATACTGCAGGTTTTCCATGTGTGTAATATTCAAACTAATAAGGCGATGACATCAGGACAAAACGATAGAAAATAACTTCAAAAATGATCAACAGACAAAAAAAATGTAAAATCACAAAATACTATACTCCGAGGAAAATAAAAAATGGAAAATCCCTAATCAAATGCAAAAATCAAAAGCTCAAACACATTAAACAGATGGATAACAACTGTCATATACTTGACTTAGTTCAGGCATTTTCTTATGAAGAAAATGGTTAATTGAACTTGGTGTTATATAGCGCTTTACATCTCACTTGTACGACAGTCGCATCAAATTCCATTATATTGACCACAATGCGTGAAGAAAAATAGACAAAAGGGTAAAAAAACATAATTAGCAGTCAATATCGTGTTATAATCTTAGTCACAATAAAAACAACAAATATTTAACAAATAATCACAAACAATAATGTGTCCCTAGTACACGGATGCCTCATCCGCACAATCATTTTCCATGTTCAGTGAACCGTGAAACTGGAATAAAAACTCTAATCTAGCAATAAAATCAGAAAGATCATATCATAGGGAACATGTATACTAAGTGTCAAGTTGATTGGACTTCAACTTCATCAAAAACTACCTCGACCAAAATCTTTAACCTGAAGCGGGACGGACTAACGGACGATTTGAAGGACGGATGGACGGACGGACGAACAAACGGACGAACAGACCAGAAAACATAAATGGGGCATTAAAAGAAGATACCAAATTTTACAACCTCATTCATTGCTTTCTTAGTTTTGTATTTTATTTATGTATGTTAAATCCAACCATAAAGGATTGCAAGTTTGTACGTACTGGGACCGAATAGTCAGATTAACATTAACTCTGACGTAGAATCGAGAGTTTGACGTCAGAATGTAAACTTCACACAGGTAGAGATTTGAAATAATTTTATCGTTTAAAGTATGAATAGAATATAATTTATAGTTTTGATAGGTATATCCTCTGCTGAATGTAAAATATAAGTTTACCTTGTCCTTCAATTGACATTGATTTCTTTTTCATGATCATTCTTATCTAATTTTGGCAATTTTGAACGACTCATAGCCTAAAATAACACGGAGACCCATCCTTCCTATTACATTTTTGAAAAAAAAACATATTAAGGTCTTCATTATGGCAAAGTATAAGGAAATGGGAATCATATACCTATGAGCTACCTTAAACGAAATGGAAAACAACTGTCATAATTCTAACTCGCAACAGACAATCAATGAAGGACTCCGGGGAACAGAAGCTACAATGTCTTCTACACTCTGTCTGTCTGTCTGTCTGTCTGTCTGTCTCTCGTCCTCCCTCTCTCTCTCTCTCTCTCTCTCTCTCTCTCTCTCTCTCTCTCTCTCTCTCTCTCTCTCTCTCTCTCTCTCTCTCTCTCTCTCTCTCTCTCTCTCGATCGATCGATCGATCGATCGATCGATCGATCGATCGATTGTTTTTCATGTTAAAATGTATTGTAGGTAAAAGCTATATATGTTGCCATCAATTTACGCTGCATGACGACACAAATTAAATCAGGTTAAGGTGTTACATTCAGAACCGATTGAAGACCTCAGTTGTTCTCAATCGTCATGTTTCGGAAAATACTAAATGAATTTCTTAGGAAGAACAAATACTTTACTTTGAAAAAAAAATGTTTTAGAATATATTAACACATTCTCTAACCGAACAATATAATCACGACAGCTTTTAAAACCAAATGGTTCCAAAACGATGAATCTACATTTTCTTCCTAACACTTAACCGCTCCCTCTTTTCTTCACTATTCACTAGAACACACCAATGATGTCACGGGTCCGTGACTGAATTAAAGTATAATACTATGCTTATTATCAATTATTGGTAATATTAATTATTTGGAAAACAAAAGGGCCTGGAATGAAGTATTTTTTTTATCAGCAGCAGTGTCCTATATAAGATATAAATAACGTTAAATTCTTTGATTCGCTGTTTTACGTCATGCAGGCTAACCAATTGAAAAAAGTACCTATACACCTAGATGTTAGTCCAGATGTTTGGTATTCGTATTGACTTCTTAGAAAGTCATACTGATCAAAATACTACAATAGGGAGCAATATGACCATGATTGAATTTAGTAGTGTCAACCCTATGGTTATGACCAGTGAATATAGCAAAATCCTAAATACACTGTATGGTGATGCGCCTGTCAGATACGGAACGTACAGATAAGGTAGTAGGTAACAGTTGAATAAACTATCGGTATCGAATTCGACCTGGAACTTGTTAATTATTGGCAGTATTAATTATGTGGACAACAAAAGGAGTGCTGTAATTTTAATCAACACCATTGTCCTATATAAGCTATATATAAAGTTGAATTCTTTGATTTGTCGTTCAACCCCATTACGGCTGACAATTTGGACCTCGTTATTTTATAATAATAGATACTGGTTTTAATGAGACCAATTATATGTACTATATTAAATATAGCACCTTCTTACAAAATATAAACCATCGTTCATCAGACTTTTAAAAATTAAATACTAGTAGTCAATATTTGTAGATACTTTGCACTCTTCCTGAACACTTAGGCAACAATATGCATGACACTTTGTGACACTAAGGGGCCACCATGCGACACAATGTTTGCTTTGTAGCTTTCTTGTATCAATATATCAAGTAAGTATGTGTATAATGATCATGTAAACATGACAATATGTCAAATATGATAATTGGATAAGAAAATCAAATACGCTCTCCTATTTAGAAATAGAAATGAGATTAAGCATGACTATATTAGCGATGAGTCTCGTGGAGACGAAACGCTCGTCTGGCGTATCAAATTATAAGCCTGATACCTGTAATAACTATAGAAGGTATAGCTAAATAACGACAGCTATGTTATACTTGTTTTAGTTTATACATTGTCCGATTACTTACGATGTTTTAGACAGATGTGTACCGCTGTATCACCAACTACATTGTGGTCAAATACATTTATATAACCAAGGTCTGACTTCAAAAGTACGTTTAAAGTTGTCAGATATCCATTTTTAGCAGCAATATGCAACGGCCCGTTTCCTTCCTTATCTTTTACACAGCATGCTCCATTTTTTATAAGGAATGCCACTATCTCTGATTTGAATTTATCTCCTTCCATATAATCATATCCATATCCTTTATTAGACTTCAATAATGATAATAATATTGATTTTTTTACGGAATCTATACTGCTTAATGGGCGTCCACTATCAATAAGAAAGTGCAAAAATTCCAGTGCACCATTTAACGCTAGAAAAAATAAATAAAGTGTGACATTTATTCTTACTACAATATCAAAAGGAAGATATGGTTAATGTCGTCAAACAATTAAAATTATTGTTTAAACTGCAAATGTTGATGTCATAAAATAATGGTTTTAAATTAAGTTATGAAATGTAAAATTCACTACGGAATTACACATTGTATTGTTACTTTCTTTTAAATAACGCGCTCTGACTAACAATTTGGCCTTATTTTCCAGGGGAGAATGATTGAATGTGCAAAATGCTTTTGATGCATGTTTACAAATCTGTTCGTGCATGTTTAACGAAAATGTATTATAAAGATACCTGGGGTTAGCATAAATTATATCTTTTTATTACTTCTTGTACCTTGAACTTATTAACCCGGTGTTACATGTAGTCGAGGTGATATTTACTCAAATCTAAATCGGAAATGACACGCTTTCTTAGAATCAGGGGGTAAAAAAGGATCGGAAAGATCGAAAACAGCCAGTGGAATATCTTGATTTACAATTTCATAGAATCAAAGTGTTTTTGGTTTATTATCTGCGGTCAAACGGCATTTGATTGGGAAAACAAACTTGTCCGAAACCCAGAAATGTTGGCTGCAATGGGATTTATTTACTAAATAAGGCAATATCTCATTTACTCAGGGCGGCCATTATTTTTGTATATTCAAAAGTGGGCGTATAGCTTATCCTGGTTTTAATTTATTATAGTACGACAAACGTTTGTTATATCCATGTCAATATTTCGGTTTTGATTGAAAGGTAATAGAGGTATACAATAATGCGACAGCAACCCAACGAAATAGACAAAGACAAATCAAGACATTTAATTTAGGAGTTATCAAACAGTTTTTTACCAAAATTTCTATACATAATTAAAAACCATTTGTTCCGTTTTGTTCAGATATCATTTAATTTTTTTCCCATTCAAATGAGCTTAGGATGAGAAAAAATCTACAACAACAGTATGTCCGGGTTTAAAGGATAACTTATCAAACCTTGATATTGAAAATGTTGTTTTGGGTATTTTGTCTTCGATTAAATGAGATAGTAAACCACGTCCGTTTAAATACAATTAATTTCTGGTGTCAAATGATAGCTTACTTTACCCTGTACATTACCGGATGTACATAAACTGCAAAATTAGCCGAAATAATATACTGTGTGTATACAACTGAGAATAGAAATGGGAAATGTGTCAAAGTGACAACAACCCGACCAAGGGAAAAAAAAGCAAAAGGACACCATTTGGTCTTCAACAGCGAGAAAATCCCTCAACCGGAAGCTGGCCTTAGCTAGCATATTACAACAAAAATGTAAACTAGTTGTATGTTAACTCCCACTAGGTTAGTCAGTGCTTCGGTAAATATACATGTGATAAAACTGTGATAATCATTGTTCTACGATTTAGGACATAAATTTGACCTACACGATTTTTGAATGTCTTGCTTGCTAATTCGGTGCCTGTGGTTTGTTTGAACGTCTAACATTTTACGAACTTATCGTTTTTATTGAATCTGAATAATACATAAATAAAATTGAGAATTAATACGGGGAAAGTGACAAAGAGACAACAAAGACGGTACAAACATGTTGAAAAATCATATCATAGTGTTCAACAACGAAAATATTGTTATGATATCAGTATGTTGCAGACGTATTCATAACCTAAATAACCCTGCTATTTGAAATATCGTCATCGGTCGTTCCTGAGTGACGAAACAAACACTGAAAATGTTAACCACAGCACAATTGTCGACACGGACACAGATACCAGCAGACATCAATGTGCTACCTTGGCTTTCGAACACACCAGTCTGTAATCCTATTGAGCATCTACAAGACCAACTGGATAAACGTGTGCGCAAGCGTCAAACCAGTCTGATACCGTTGATCAGCTCCGATAAATGTTGCAAAAGGATCAGTTCCACGCAACAATAGTGTAACCTTGTTTGCATCAAAATCAAGTCATGTATCAGTCTCAGCAGGGAGGGGTGCTCATACCCGGTACCAACTATATTGGCATCGGAAGTAACTTTGATTGTGATCCATTTACTTCAATCTAGAAGGAATTAACTGTCGTCTTCTCAAGCAAATACGTTTTTGGTGAATTTACTTATTACATGTAGTAATTGTAAAATTTTCATTCCAAATACATTTTTTGTGTACATGTATTAAAATTTAAAAATCCGTTATGCGTTTCTTTTTATATTATATCATTGAATTTCCTATTTTCAATTAAAAAAGTGGTTTGGCAATATATCCTCCTTTTTTTGGTTACAGTTTAATACGACACTAGGAACAATCCAAAATAATACCAAAACTCTTTTCTTTAAACAATATTGTTTTCTTAACTTACAAGCATGAATTAATTGCAATACTTTACCAGAATTTTTACAAAATGAAATAAAAAGCGAACAAATATAAAATGTGATTGCGAATGACTCGGGACAAGAACATACGTACTGTGATTGTTTCAAACATGTTGAAATCTTTAAATAAATATATTGCAAATCTTATATTCACATTCTACAACAATACATTAATTTCCGATTCTGGTTCAGTTGGTAAATTTTGAGTTTGAAATTAAATTGACAGAAATTGAAAACTTAGCCTCACAAAAAATATCACATTTCTATCATAAACACAATTACGGTTTAAAACCAGTACCGAAAAGTAATGGTTACTTGGTTGGTTAATCTCGCGATGAATAACAGTTCTTTCAGATGAGTTATTGATAAATTATGATATAACCAAGTGAAACTGCGAGCTACTGCACCATGAAAATATCCGCGCCCAAATATTTTAGTAAACAAGAACTTAATTAGTGATGAATTTGAAAACGCATCACTGTATAGCCGTGAAAACCAAATTTAAGAAATCCTTGTATTGTAGTTTCTGAGTAAAATGAGACAAACATTTTCAATTTGGCTATCATGTGCAAAATGATACAAGCGTTAGGTAAACAGGAAGTTGTTGAGTGATGATTCTAAAAACGCATCACACGGTAAAGCTGACTTATATACACCCTGAATCCTTGTATTGTAGTTCCTGAGAAAAATGCGACGACAATATTCATGGGACGGATGGACTGAAAAATGAGAAAATAATGGACAGGCAGAGCACAACAGTATACCCCTACTTTTTTAAGTGGGGTTATCACTTTACAATTGTAGGTTGCACTTTGTAAATACATCTGTTTCTGAAATCACGCCTCTACTATACAATATCCATAGATACATGTAGTTCGTTTTGTTTACATACTGGTTCCTAGATATGTCCTCTATGTTCATGTTGTAGAGAAATAGTTTGGGAAATATATCCGTATAAAACATATTTTTGCGGTGAAAATTGAATTTTGAAATAGTGAATATATTTGAGTAGTACATAATGTAGGTATAGGTATAACAAGTTCGGGGCATAAAAATATTGAAAATATGCCGCACAGTCCTGTGTTTTGACCTTTGAATAAAATAGTAGTGCATATCGACTTTCCATTCTAGGATATAATATATAAATATAAATTTTACAAAACTTCATTGTAAAAGTGGCAATATATTTGTATACTGACTTAGTTACATGTATTTCAATAATCTACTCTTTACCATCGGCTAAAAATCAAACTATTCAAGATGTTTTACAACGCCAATCAACATTCAGTGTTGACAATCCAAAAAGCTTCTTTTTTGTGCATTGGAAACATTTCAAATATATGATCTTCAAAATATATACTCATATAACGTCAAAGCAATTTACATATAAAATCTAAATGAAAAATATTAGTAAATCTTAAATTATCAAACTACTGGAATAATGTTCTTCAAATCGATACAGTCCAAGAGACAACACTTAACTATCTAGCTATCAAGCATATCAAAACTGTTCAGCCGCATATATCATACATCACATTTCAACCTACACTTGTAGATGTTCGAAAATGTATTATCAAAAGGATGATGCCACGAACATATACCCTACAAGCTGATCGGCATAAATTCAGCAGATATGAAATTGCTCCAACATATCAGTTGTGTAATCAAAAACCAGAAGACCTTCCATATATGCTTACTACCTGCTCAGCATTAAGTGAGACAAGAACAGAACCAAGAGAAGCAAAACATATGCCCTTTATCATTTTTGTAATAACAGCTGTTAAATAAAGACAACAGTAGTATACCGCAGTTCAAAAGTAATAAATCGATTAAGCGTAAACTAATCTGTAACAAAGTAGAACCGTGGGGAAACATCAACTATAAGAGGAAATAACGGACTAACAGAAACAATAAACTGCTACTAAACCAATCGTCAACATACATGTCCATTGAAACGTCCACATATATTGTTAAGCATAAGATATAGTTAAGAATAATTTGAAAAATACTCACAATTTACCAAAGACAGATGCACAAGAGGCATCTCATTTTTATCTTTTGCACAATAGTCTCCTCCATGACGTATTAGGCATTCCATTCCTTTAAAATCGTTTTTCTTTGAACAAACAAATAATGTATTATTCAAGTCATCTCGAGCTGGGATCGCCCCTGCCTGTAACATTTTCTGGATAAATGAACTAAGAGAAGGAGTAAAATTACAACCATTTAGAAAATGATAATCATCCATACTCCAATATATCGTCTGCTTACCACACAGTATATCAATTGCTTTTTTCAGAACTGTCTTGCCCATACCATCCAAAATATTTAGCTTCGCGTTTTTTTTGGAGCAAACATTCAAATATTGGCACGGCATTTTCATTATCTGCATATTATAAAAAAAAATAATCATCGTTTATGTCATACAAGAATATACGAAAATGTAATAATAAAATTTGAAAACGTTGTTATATCCTTTAGTATCGGGATCTACCTTAAATAGTTGACATGTATTTATGGTACACATAAAACTAACTTAACGGTAATTACAGTAGCAAAATGTTTAAATGATCTCAATCGACAATCAATTTCACAATTTCCGTATGATTAAACTACATCATCCTTTATGAAAAGTTAACAACTCAGGGACACTTAAGGTTGAGCAGTCAATGCTACACTATTTTCATGCATCGTGACAAAAACAAACTTAAAATAAAATTTCATTTGATACTATCAACGAAAAAAAACCACCTTCCGATATTTGGCAATAAAGAGATAACAAACCTTCAAATTTCCTGACCATTATATCTTATATTCCTTACTCTAGGTCACGTAGCAGGACATTGACAAAGTCTTGTTGTTGCTCTGTCTTTATGGTAAGTTGTCTATGTTGTGTTTACTATTGTTTGACTGTTGTGCTTTATTTTAGCCGTGGCGTTGCAAGTTTGTTTTCGACTTATGACTTTGAATGTCCCTCTGGTACCTTTGAACTGTCGGTTTCAACATGTATGCAAGGGAAACACATACATTATATCATGATATATGTGGTGGAAAATGTTGATTTTATTTTAATATGAAATACTGAAAAGACTGTAAAAGATTTTGCAAATGTTGCTTAACATAGCTTAAATATCTTTGAATCATTCAACTGTATATCAAAACATAAATATATAAAACAAAACAATTTGGCTCACACAAAAATAACAGCCCTGACCGATGCGTATTGGTGTGCACGTGTCAACAATGGAAAATACTTCCCTTTATGTATATGGATCGCATTTGAATTTTTCGTAAACAAAAATTGAAACAAAGTGTTCTTACGTTTACGCGATATATGAAATTAAGAGCAATATCAATCTATTGAATGTATGATCAGTTATCACTGCAATTCAAATATGAAGCTTTTTATGAAGATATTTGAATAGGCGTATAAAAACAAATACGTGATAGTTAATAAAATCAATAAGAATACCAGGATTTAAATATCAAACGCCACACGCACAATATTAATTCGTGTATAGAATCAGGGACGCTCCAATAAAAAAAAGATTAAAAGGCCAGAGAAACTAAATTACAGAGCGTTGAGGAACCAAACAACAAGTAGTTGTGTTGTAAACAGTTAATTTATGATAGTAACCAAACATATACATAGAATTTTCGATAAGACTGACAATTTTACAAATATCTACTTAAAGACAATGAAGACGTTACATGTACCTGGTTCGATATGTTTCGACATTTTTGTTTAATAGACAATTTCACAAATTTCAATTTACACGTATTTTTTTCTTTCCGTATTGTGTCCGTAAGTCTTTACAAAATATTATAACGTATATATCATCACTTGTTTTGTTTTATTAATGAGCTTTTAAATGTTTTAAAGACCGAATACGGGGATTTCATTAATTTGTATTTTAAATTAACTCCTACATAAACATGTCTTAGTTTTCTTTTGAAGACTACCATAATTGCACTCGACAAGTTTTCATAATATCTTCTGGATTGCAAAACCTGTCTCTCTTGTCTTTCAAACAAATGCTTATAAGACGCTTATCTTAATCGTCTATGGAGTGGTAAAAACATAAGCGGTACTAGTATCCAAAAAAATGCGTTTGTCTTACTTCACATTTCAAACTAAGGAGTTTTCAAATCAATCAAAACACTAACATGACTAAGGGGTTCTACCCTAGTCAAAGATTTTTTTTGGAAATGTTGGTCTTTGAATACACTAAATTATGGTTTTATGATTTGGGAGAAAAGTAGCGAATGCTCAATAAACTGATTTATGTGTTGGTTTTATTTACCATTTATATGTAGCTAATGAGCGATAAGTCTATTAAAATGCGTTGAATTCGTTTCATCAAAAGTAACTTTATTACAGAATTTCATTTTATTACAAATAGCGTCGTTACACCGCGCAAATTTGAACGTGTTATTAATTCTAACCTTTTAAATCAATCATGTTATGTAGAGCAGTTCCTCTCTTTCCAACATGGTTTACATCGGCTTTGTGAAACAATAACCTTTTCACGGATTTAATGCATCCAAGTTGACAGAAGTAAATGAGTGGTGAGTCGTCCCTTTTGTTTTCTACATTTACATTTACCAATTCCTCAGTAGACAACATTTTGAATGTAACGCTGTCGACAACAGCGCTATTGTCTGACATATCCTTTGCTTTGATGTATTCCCAAAACTTATGAAAGAAGACATCAACATGTTTGCCTAAGCCTTGGTGATCAGTAAGGGCGTCTAGGAACAGCAAGCACTCTTGTGGCCTGTCATCTGTTGAAAAACACCGCACAAATGCATATTCACAGAAAGAAAGAACAAAGTCATCAAGTTTGATAAGCACATCAACATCGATTGTCAGTAGTAATAATACATTTTAATATACTATAGTCTAGTATTGCCCTTGATTGTCAATTTATGAGTCGTATCTAGACGAAACGCGCGCCTGGTATTTTTAATGAATTTATACAAGCTTAGATCTTTACCAATTCTGGTGGACCTTCTGCTCCCTAGGGTAACACTAACTAAGTTTTTTCACTTTTGTTTTGACATTAATTATCAATGGTCTTTCTACTTAAATCTACTGTTCACAACATCTTGAAAAACTCGAAATACGAAAATTGTTCTAACGTCAGGCATTACTTTCTTCTTCGTATTTGTCACATTGTTGTGGGAATCTCATGTTTTGATTTGAATTCATTTTTTTATATATAAATAAGGCCGTTAGTTTTCTCGTTTGAATTGTTTTACATTGTCATATCGGGGCCTTTTATAGCTGACTATGCTATATGGGCTTTGCTCATTGTTGAAGGCCTTACGGTGACCTATAGCTGTTAATTTCTGTGTCAGTTTGGTCTCTTGTGAACAGTTGTCTCAGTGGCAATCATATCAAATCTTCTTTAGTATATATAATGCTTTTAAGTTGGTACTACATGTAGTATTTGAGTTAGCATCATAACTGTTTTGATTCTAGCACCATGAATGAGTATTAACAAGTCGAAACGCGCGTCTAGAGTCACAAACTTTACGCCTGATATACTTGGTGAGGACTGTATATCTCAATGATTCGATTCTAATTAACCACTTCTTTATTCTCTTTACTAATTGTTATCATAATATTAATTCCCATTTTCGGTTTTTCCTTTCTGTTTTCGTCTTTTTAGTGTCTTTTATTACTCCATTTTTCATCAAAATTATTGTTATTAGATGATACTTAAAGTTACTGTTATTTCTTTTTTTTTTATTCATTGAATTTATATATAATTGCGTTTTTTTTATCAAATACGGTTGTTGTGACTTGATTCCAAATAACTAATAAAGAAACTTAGAATAAAATTGTTCTAAATGTACTTACCGATCATCAAACACATATCAAACTCATTTAATCTATTTTGTCTCTGAAGTAACAAATCAGGATTAGCAGATAAAATTTTCTTCGTTCCGTCAATCTTCAGATTTTGTATTGATAGTTGTAAGGGAGTATATCCATCGTTGTCTTGAAGATTGACGTTTAATCTCTTCGATAAAAGTGCCTCGAGTATTTCTAACTTTTTACTCTTTACATCTCCGTACCGGAAAATTTGCATTTCTGAAAATATATTGTTTTTATTAAAACCAGTTATGCACAACGGAAGGTGTTGTTTACAATAACCCGGTAACGGTTCTGGTATACAATTGCTTGAAACTATTTCAGAACAAACTTTTAAAATTAATACACGTATAACCATATTCACACTAAGTTATATCTGTCTACGTTCGACCCAAATAAGGTAATCCGGGTTAAATGTATTTAGTGCGAACCCGGCTTAATAATTCTACTGATTGTATGTGCCTCGACTTCCATATGTGAACATGAAGTGGAGCTAATTCCGCGGTTGTCGCTTGTGGCTGTGTTTCATATACATACATTATGCCGTTAGTTTTCTCGTCATTGTTTGTCATTTGTAATTTCGTGGCCTTTTATAGCTGACTTTGTTGTATGGGATTTGCTCATTGTTGAAGACCGTACGGTGATATATAACATAGAAATGCTGACTTCTGGGCATTGACTTTTGATACTGTCACTGAATAAAAACTCTTCCAGCAATGGCATCGACCCAGTGGTTATATATTAACTCACCATATATAACAGGCTTGAAATTGTATTTGCGCCAGACGCGCGTTTCGTCTATAAAAGACTCAGCAGTGACGCCCGAATCAACAAAACTTAAAAGTTCCAAATAAAGTACAAAGTTACAACGCGTTGGGGCACAAAAATTCGGAAATGTTTTGCCAAATACGCGTACGGTCAAGGTTATCTATTCCTGAGGTTAACTATTCATGAGAAGAATTGAGTATTTTCAAATTATTAAAACAACTCTTAATCCTATGCCGTCTTAAAATACCAATCTTATCTATGGTGTTATAGTTTTGTTACAAAAAACATGTTGGCGCCTGTTAAAACATTTTAAACCCGATGCATTTGCGTTATATGCACATGTCCTAAGTCAGGACACTTTCCAGTGGTTTAAGTTAGCTGATGTGTTGTTCATATGCGTTTATCATTTTTATATAGATTAGATCGTTAGTTTTTCCTGTTTGAAATGTTTTACACTGGTCATTTTTGGACCCTAAATAGCGTACTGTTCTGTGTAAGCAAAAGCTTTGTGTTGTAGGCGGTACCTTGACTCATAATAGATTACTTTTTACACTTTTTGACCTGGATATAGAGTTTGCTCTCGTAGAATATCTTCTTAGTTTGTGTACATGTAACTAGTTATCAAGATGGTAATGTAATATGAAAAATAGAAAGCAAGCTTACTGTTAGACCTAAAGCAACTATGTAAAACATTTTGCCCATTTTCACCAATGTGATTAGTATCTGCGCCGGATTCCAAAAGCATTTTGACAATTGTTGGCATAATATTTTCTACTGCTACGATCAGAGCAGAATCCTCCCCAAATGGTGTTGTATTTGGATCTGCTCCTTTTTTAATAAGTTCTGCAACTATTTCACTGACTGACATGTCGAATGTGTCGCATCCATAGTTTTGTTTAGCAGAATTTATTAATAAAAACAGGGGTGGTTTGCCTTCGCCGTCGGAAAGATTTACTGATGCTCCCGCATTCAAGATAATATCTACTGTTTCTCTTCCAGACCCTATGAAAATAAAACAAACACATTATAGTGGGGCTTCGTATGAAGCAATATTATATTACTAAAGATGCCAGAAATATTTGAACAACATGTATTAACATATTAAAATTGTACTTGGCATTGCCTTACTTGGCATTGACTACAACCAATTAAAGCTTTTTCGCATATTCAACGCTTAACACACCAGTATCTGATTATTAAATTGCATTGCATGTCAATTGGGAAACCAACCAGTATAAAATTAATCTCAATATATCCATTATGCAGATCTATACGACAATAGCTGTTTTTTTTTATATTCGAAGAGCTTTATTTTCATTCCACAACTTTGGAAAAATATGTCATATTCCCATTCCGTAACAATCAACATGTTTACTGCATGAATTATTTCTGACTTGAGTATCACTAATGTGTTGATTATGCACTCTGATCCTTTCACAGAAGATGTCTAGAGTTTGCCATTTGTAGTTGTCCATGTACGTTTAGTTTGTTGTTCAATCAATCAGACTCCTGGTTTTGCAACTCCTTAGTGCAGTCACTGTAAATGTTACAGGTTGACCACTTCGTTAATATATTTTGGATGTTCCACAGCGACGATATCCCCATGTTTGTACTTTCGTATACTCTATTTTAGATTAGAATCTGCCTTGTTTAGCAGCCATTATAAATTTAGCGGTTGTTCGCGGCTATTTATTAGCCTAGTGTTGTTTCCGATATGAGTTCCTTTAGTTGTATAGATTGATACAATATGTGATGATCTTATAAAACAGCTAGCTATTGCAGTGTTCCAAATAATGTGGTTTCGAGGATTGTGTGTATATCAATTTTATTTATCTGGGTATCTATGATGAGTTTATATCCAAACGATTTGTCATTTCAACTTTAATTTGTTTCCTTCGAACGTCTAAGGGATTGTGTACAATTAAATGTGAGGAATTGTGGATATGTTATCATAAAATTACGTTTATATACATATATACTGAAGAGCTGAAGTAACAACGACTAAAAGCGCTAACAATGTTTCAATTGTTAATCCATCTGGGTTTTTTTCCTTTTCTGTTTCATGTATTTAGATTATTTTTTTTTTTATCTATAAGCATAAATATACTACAACACTTTTGCAGTAGGATTCTTATGGAAACCCAACCCGTTTTTAATTTTTTTGAATATCCAACAGTTCAAACCAACAAAGTATTTAGAAAGTCAAATACATATTTTGTCTTTTCTAGAAGGCTGTAACAAAGACACGGTCACTTTGTCGTATATCCACGTTATCAAGCTTCATGAGTATACCAAACAAGGCTAGAATTAATCGAAAAAATTCTAGAAATCGCTGTTTTCCATATTGTATTTAATAGAAAGGTCCTTTCTTTTGCATGAATTCACAAATATTTATATTTTGTTTGATATCGTTTAGTGTTTGAAGCTCCGGAATTCACATTGACATGAACCTTGGTGAGTGTCAGGCTAACACTTGATCTTTCGACGAAGGACAATAGATAGAGTTTATCCACATGAGCCTTTTCTTTATTGTGTCCTAATGGTTTGCATTCACCTTGACAACAAAACATGCAAAATGAACGCCTTCATTTAAGTAACAACTTCCGTACAATGATTATAAATAAATAAAAATGCTAGATTTAAACAATTTTTTTCTTACCTTTCCAGAAGTCAATGTTACCATCTAAAATAGTTGTAAGTGCTGAATTTCCTCGAGAATTCTTTTGATCCACATCCACACCATGCTCCAATAACATTTGTATCGTTGCTGGTTGATTTAATTTTGCTGCAACAATAAATGGCAAATCATCACCAAGGTTTGGATCGGCTCCTTTTTCCAGAAGCTTTGATAACACTATATTAATGGTAGCATCCTGTTTTACAATGAGAAAGTAAAGCGGTGTCTCTCCGTCATTGTTTACAATATTCAAACATGCTCCGGCATCCACCAGTCGAGATACTGCTACCACTTGTTGAAATAATGCTTTAAAAACTGAAATAAATGAACTAAGAGGTATGAAACCAGTAGATATTATGTAAACAATTTTTAATACAACGACATATATATGCATTTTCTCCTATTTCTATTTTTCTATACATATATTTAAATTCAGACCAACAACGTTAACTAGATCTTCAAATTTTCATTTAATATATCATTTCCTCAGCAAGATAGGAATACTAATACCTGACTCTATAACAACAGGGCAACACTTCCTGCAATGTGTCCAGCGCAATAAACAACTGGATCAACTAGGCTATGTAAAATTTAGTTCTAATTGCAATATGAAGGATTACTTTTACAGAAAAAAAATTTAAAACAGATTTTGTCAATTAAATTACTGCAATTTATTTTATGAACGTTTCTTAAACATGCTTCAAACGATCGCATCTAACTGTGTTTTTAAAGAAACAACATTCCAATAATCTCAATTTTAAGTATCGTTAGAATTTCAAGCCCTGGTATATATACTTTTCATAATGAAGCTTGGGAAATACAAACGCCTAATTAAAATAAAACAAAACAAAAAAACAAAAAGTCATCTATGAGTTCCATTCATAAAGGGAAAAAGCATTCAATGACGACATCCAACGTCAACGTATGAAGTAGCACTGGTTTTGATTATTTTTAAGTGAGGGCCCTCATGAGGTTTCCAAATTATTACATTATTCCAAATTTTTGGCCAAAATAATCAAATAGCCATTAGAAAAAAATTAAACAAGATATACAAATACAGTACTAGATTATGAAATAATTAAATTGTCATGAAATATTTGATCTTTTAATCAAATAGATATAGGAAGATGTGGTGTGAGTGCCAATGAGACAACTCTCCATACAAATAACAATTTAAAAAGTAAACCATTATAGGTTAAAGTACGGCCTTCAACACGGAGCCTTAGCTCACACCGAACAACAAGCTATAAAGGGCCCCAAAATTACTAGTGTAAAACCATTCAAACGGGAAAACCAACGGTCTAATCTATATAAACAAAACGAGAAACGAGAAACACGTATATATTACATAAACAAACGACAACTACTGTACATCAGATTCCTGACTTAGGACAGGTGCAAACATTTGCAGCGGGATTAAACGTTTTAATGGATCCAAACCTTCTCCCTTTTTCTGAAACAATAGCATAACATCACAACAAAGAAAAACATACGATAAAATATCAATTGGCAGACTTAACTCAATCAAAAAATGTATGATTAAACAATGAACGAATAAATTTGATCTGCGATATCTGAATACAAATGCACAGTTAATTAAATATTAGAGACAAACATTCATGACCAAAAAGCTAACAAACAAATTCAAAAACAGGACATGACTGAGAAATATTTAACCAATCAATGTTCACTTTAGAAAAAAACCGGTTTTTTTATAATCTTGAAGTTTATACAAATGTTGTAAGAATAAGTGAAAAATTGAAGATATTACAAATAATCAAAGCTGGTGTACAGACAAGATCCATATAAATAAAAATAACAAAAAAGCATTATAAACAGTATCAACAGGTCGAATTAACAAGAAAATACGATTTGAGAGTACTCGCAGTTACTGACAGCTAGTTAAAAGCCAAAACCAATTAATAATAAAAAATCATGCATCAGAGACTAAAATCGACTAAAACACATCACAGGGATTTAGTATTTTAACGTCATTAATAGTCAAAGAAGACATGACTTGTGCAATGCCAAAAATAAATGTATCGACAGGTAGTAGTATAGTGAAGAGCGACTTCTATAGAAATAAAAGTTAACGTGTCTGTGTCTCTATACATCTCGCCTCAAAAGATAATGAAATTTAGTTATGTTTTAATTTGCTAATGACAATATCAATATTAGTGCCAATGTGAACTATATTCAGAGATCTTATTACAATATTGGTACGATAACCCTTACTTATAAGTTTGTTTAAAGGTTCGATGAGTTTACAAGGATCACATAGTGATTTCCTCGCTTTAAGTACAATATTACCATAAAATTTAGGATGTGAAATACCATTTTTAATAAGTTTTTTACAGGTATAGCCAAATTTACTAATCAAATCTTTGTATCTATGAAAGAATTTAGTAAAAGTTTTCAGTAATTTATGGTATCGAAATCCCTGACACAACAATTTACCAGTGATGCATTGATTACGTTCGTTAAAATCTATGACATCAGAACACACACGGGCAATCGAACGAGTTGCGATATATAAACACCGTATAATGGAGCCAAAGGCACATCGCCGTCTAAAAAAGGAAAATTAACAATAGGAAATGAAAAATCGTCTCTTTTGTCGTAAATTTTAGTGTGAAGTTTCCCGTTTGAAATTGAAATGTCTAAATCTAGAAAAGGACAACTGCTGCTGTTTATGTTAGATTTAGTTAAAGAAAGTTCGTTTGGGTAAATTTCTGAAGTATATTTAGAGAACTCTGGATTATTCAACGAAAAAATATCATCCAGATAACGGTAGGTATTTTTGAATGTATCAACCAAATGTAACAATGATGGATCTTTACTGAGTTTGGTCATAAACTGAGATTCATAGCAATATAGAAATAAATCTGCTATTAAAGGGGCACAGTTGGTGCCCATAGGAATACCTACTAACTGACGATACACTTTATCGCCGAAACGTACATAAATGTTATCAAGCAGAAAGTTTAAAGCTTCAATCATATCCTCACATTTCCAGGAAGTGTATCTAGCATACTTTCCTTTTTCGTTACAGAAAAAGGCCTTAAACGAGTTACAGCAAATAAAATTACAATGAGATTTTTCGAAAGACCATTTTATCAAATACAAAAACTTTTTCTTTATAAGATTGTGTGGAAGTGTAGTGTACAGAGTAGAAAAATCATAACTGTCAACAGAATTGTAAGGACCATTGAAAGCATGTATTTTATCTAAAACCTCTAAAGAATTTTTAACACTCCAAAAATAATTAATACCATTATTTTCATAAGCTTTATTACAAAAGTTAATAACCAGTTCTTTGATAGTAGTAAGGGAGGTGGTTAGAAGCACTGATAGATTAGTAGTAGAACACTTACTGGAAGCGGAGATGAAACGGAATTTAAATGTTTTTTTGTGTAATTTCGGTAACCAGTACATGGTAGGGACTTTCAAATGTTCGGAAGATGCTTTAAGCTGGGCAGTAGTGGCAGTGGTATGCTTGTAAACGATTTGACTCTCTGTGGTGCGCACTGACCTGAATGTAGAGGAATTGATAATTTCGTTTTGAAGAACTTTCGTGTAGTATATGCGTCACACCACCACTACATTATTTGCTGCCTTGTCTGCCGGTACGAACACAAACCGCTCTGCGAGTACCTTGAGTTTGTTTTTTATTCTAGAAATGGGTATATCATGGTTCCTATTATTAATTTCAGAATTGTTTTCTAAATGAGATATTCGAATATCAAATGTATTCATAATTTTATTCAAATAACTGTCTAAAGATTTTTTATCGGATTTTTCACGTTTGCACCAATTTTTACAATAGGCAGACAGAGCGTCTTTAATGACCTGACGACACTGTTTCCAATCTATTGTAGATGGAGGACGGTATTTCGGTCCTTTCTTTAGAAAAGTTATGACTTCACGGTCATCGACGATGTTGAGGTCTCCTGTGATAACATGACCATAGGGAACATATTTAAAACTAGATGTTTCGCAATCTCAAGTGGAAGGAACATTATTTTCTATATTGACGTCTGTTGTAATTGACGTATAATTGAAAATCAAATTTCTGCTTGGTTTTTTATAAGAATACGAAATAATGGGTTGTTCTATATTATCAAAATATGGAGGTATTAAGCTATAGACAGAAGAGTCATTGAATATGCTAGACAAATTAATAAAATCAATACCTCTATTTATATATTTTAATTTGAGAAAATGTCGTTTATGATTTTCAGGTTTATCAATAATAGGAAAAAGCCTGTGATGACAAAAGGCTGTAACAATACGGGTGTATTCATAAAATGGACAAAAAAAAGAAATTTTATCACACTCCAGAAAAATAGCATATAATTTACTTATAGGTATCTGACCCAGTTTGCATAATACTTGATGTCTGCCATTATTCTTTATTATAGATAACAGATCAGCAAGTGTATAATTTATACGATGTTTAATACGTTGATTACGGTTCTTGCGTTTACCATGAGACCTATTATTTCTAAGTCGCTTATCAACAATATTAATGACATCGATATGAGTTTTAGATATGTTCCCCTGCCCTAATATTTTATCATTTAGACCGAGAGGATAAGCTGTTTGAAGTCTTTTTATCCAAAACAATTCGCGAACTTCGCGTGATTTTTCAAATTGCTTGTGCGATTCTCCTGGTTGTTTTTGAACGGTTTCGAGCGGTTGGAATTTTATATATATCAGATTATGATTATGCTTATCTAAATGCTGATATACTAAACTTTTGAATTTTTTGGGTCTACGAAAGCGGTAGAGATGTTCTTGATTTCTTCTGAAATACTCTCGTCCCGTCTGTCCCACATATTGAATACCACACTTAGGTTGGGTTCAAGTTACCACATATATTAGGTTTTGAGTTTTTCAGGTAATATCACAGGAAAAGGAGAGTGAAAAAGTTCTCCCGTTCACTGTTGACCTTATAGTATTTTGAGAAGTTAATCTAAAACAGGTTAGTCATTTTTTGGCATTGCACGGGAAAATTTGTGGATATCCACGTGCATTTCTGTTAAATAATCTGGCTGTAGTGGCATTACCAATACGTTTATTTATGCACGTAGATAACCTAGAAGTTGTGTTGTTGATAATATTTTTTCCATTCCGTAAAATCATGATTATTTAATAGGGGTATAGGATCAATACAAAAGACCGGAGGTTGTAACATTGAATGAGGATCACAGTTACGGAATAGGGAGTAATTAGGAGTGCAGTAAAGAACTCTTACAAAAATTGTAATAAAAGGCCCGACGTATGGACTTAAATATAACAAAACTGACATGTATAACAAACACAGGGCAAAAACAGTTGTTGTAAGAAATCGAATAAAAACCATAGCAGGGGGCAATAATAAAAAATAGCAGGCGTGGATGAGTATCAATACATCCCAACATCGTAAACAATAAAGATATAAACATGTGAAAGCTCTCTCACAGGCAAACAACCAATAACTGAAATATATAAGGGCATACACTACAAGCACTACAAATAATCACTTTTAAAACGGCAAAGTAATTACATAAACACAAACCCCGTGAGGAGGCTCTTAAGTTAAATAAGATAAAACAATTCAAAAACTTGTTTACTTTGAAATATTGTCCATCGGGTGTTTTACTTGTGTCAATAGTGTCATGTAAGGAAAGGTTCGGCGTGTATGCATGATCTGTTTTCAATCATCTCCGTCATTGCTTTTCCAGCACCAATGTAAAGATAGAAACAAGTAGATGTGGTATGATTGCAAAACATTACATATTCATTAGAGTCAAACGTACGAGAATGTAAGCAACTATATGTCACAGAATGGGCTGTAATATGAGAAAACCTTAAGGTATGTATAAATTAAGTTATTAGAGGCCCCGGAATGACGAAATAATCACTGTTCAAAAGCTTAAGAAAAAACTAGAGGCCCTGATTCATGGAAAAATCATCCGACAAAAGTAAATATTGAATAAAGCAACACAAGACAACCATTGGACAACAGGCTCCTGATTTATAGATGTACAGGTACACAAATATTGTAGCGAGGTTAAACATATTTGTGAGCACGCAATCCTCCACCGAACGTTGGCAGTGGTTTCAAAGCATAACACAAGAGCAAATTAAAAAGTAAATTGACAAGGGTTTCTCTCTTTTTATCGGTACGAATCATAAAAAAGGAAATACCAAAAGGAAAAACAAATAAAAACTGATTTGAAAGAACTTTCAGTAACTGAAATTATATAGTAGTAGTTTATCAATGTCCATTTTTCATAAATCTATTTAGAAGATACAAACCAATCAACAACCACACATTTTCTCGCTCATTATTAATAATTGAAAAAAATCATCTATATATTTTTTGAAATTGCGGATATCTATGATGTTTTAAGATTTTAATTGCCTTCACCGTACGTTATTATAAATAACAAAATGCCGAACTCCTTTAAAAATTCGGAACGAAACGTCCATGTTGTCGTATGCTGTTGTTTTCAATTGATCCAAAAAAAAATGCGTCCAAAGCGGTTTTCTTTTATGTTATCTATTCTAACAAATCCAGATTGCATCAGGTCAACAACAAAATACTAAGTACAGTACTCGCAGTTAACACTCTGGTAATTTCACTAAGAAATAACCTACTATTCAAGCTTCTGCAAAACAGTAACTAGGATCGAGATTAAGCGTAAACATTTGCAGATAATTGTAGTTTGTTTGTTTGAGATAATCATATGTCTCTCTTTAAGAAAATTACTTGTGTTAAACCATTCAAATCTATGAGATCATGTTGTTTGTTTTGTTGTTTATTTTTGTGTGTTAGGAAAGGGGGTGGGGCGTATATTTATTGATTCATTCCATGCTTCGTTTTACAATGAAGCAACATAAACAACGATCAATAAGGGAAACAATAATGTAATCTTATTTCTATATTTCACCGTTACAATGAATCGAATCTTCTCCTGTATCATCGTCGTCTGTGCTATAATCAGTATTTTCGAACACTCCACCTGCACGTGAATTTAATGAGCTATCTAAAGACGATGTGTATTCGTCATCTGATGTAGATTCATCGGATTCATAGAAGTATTCTACAACAAAATTAAATCATAAAATCATAAAATCATCACAAATAGTAGATATTTCAACCTTCATAGAACCTGTCCACATTTCTGCACAACTTATCAATTTTTATTACACCGCTCTAGTTGATCATTTCAATTCGCTTGATGATTTACCTTAATTTTCAAATTAAGCTTCCAGTATTATGTCTCACTTGATATCAAAATACTGATTGCGTCACCTTTGGATACAGAAAACATGTATGTCTATCAGTCGATATGATACTCTTTAAAGGTAAGCCATATTTGTATTGTGAAATGTTTCTTTCTACAGAGTTTACTGAGCCAGTACTCAGTCTGGTATAATTATTTGCAAAATTATTGTTTTCACAACGCGTTGTATCACACACTGCTGTATGTTAGAATACGGTATGACAACCTCTAGTTATTGGTGCTAAATATTATAGAATAGACTTATGTGACGGTCCAAAACCTTAAGTTAGTCCAAAAAGCTTATATTCTGCCATTGTTTTTTCATTGTTGTACGTAGAAGTTGTAATGGAAGTGGAATAAATAAACTTAATAAGTTGTTAAACAAATTTGCATGGCTTATAGTAATGACATACAGACTCCGGTTTATTGTTTAAAAGTTGAAATTGGTTAAATGTGGAAAATAAATTTAGTATCAAAAGTTCATTCTTGTCTTTCAATCATTTATAGATATGGTTTTTACTATTTACATTTTACTGATAGTCAAAATTATAATTTACGTGATAGGTATACAAAACAAAACTTTCATAAGATTAATTTTTATGCTCCATTTATGGGCATTATGTTTTCTGGTCTGTGCGTCCGATCGTACAACCGTTCGTTCATTCATTCGTCCTTCCGTCTGTCCCGTTTCAGTTTCATGTTTTTAGTCAAGGCAGTTTTGGTTAAGTTGAATTCCAATCAACTTGAAACTACGTACACATGTTCCTTATGATATGATCTGTCTTATTCTAATGCAAAATTAGAGATTTTAACCCAGTTTCACGGTCCAATGAACATAGAAAATAGTACTGCGGATGGGGCGTCCGTGTACTCGGGACACTTTCCTGTTTTTTCATATTTCATTTTGTTAATTTCTGAAAAGATTATTAAAAAGATGACGAAAAAGAAATTTACGAAGGACGCCTTCAAATCATGTTTCGAAAGTTAACAATAAATTTATGAGTACTGAATTTTTCATAGTAAACACAATCATATAAATTCGTTTTTAAGATTTTTGTGCTGATCCGAAACGAATGATACTAATTAACAAAAAACTATCAAATAGAGTAAACTTTAAGAACGGTTAATTGACTAAGCATTAACAAATATTAGATTGATACCTTTAGAAAAAATAACATGAAGGGCTGAATTTCCATTCTTTCCTATATGATTTATATTTGCCTTTGCGTCCTTCAAAACAAAAGCAACGTCGAACGAATCGAATTTAAGCGCCTCTAGAAATGCAGAATTAAATCCTTCAGCGCAGATATTTGGACCAGCGCCATTCTCAAGTAAAAAAGTTATGTTTTCTAGGTTTGAAAATGTCGATCCTCTTTTGGTGCATGTAATGAGTGGTGTCTCTTCTAAGTCGTTAATGGCGTTAATATCTGCGTCATGTAACAGTAAAAATGATACGACATCTTTGTCGAACTGTACTTTCTCTGTAAAAAAAAATCCAGTAAGAATATAAATAATTTTAATTCGTGTTGTAGAAATCATATTTATTTAAAATAGAAATATTACCACGTTTATAGCATAAGACATTTTAAATATCTTTGGGTTATTTATGTCATTGGGTTACTCCGTCTCTCTTTCGTGTATACCCAACAACTCAATTATACACAAGATTACATGGTGAGGAATTTGTGTTATAAATTAAAAGAAGATTAGGAGTATAAATGTTCAATCAGACAGTAATAAGCATCCAAACTACACTACAGATATCTATATGTCAATACACAGTGATCAACAAGACTTGAATTTTTAAAATGTGACAAGCATGAGTAAAACATGCACGGAAAAGATAAAACTGGAAGTGTCATAGTTCTTCTATCCTTTCCCCGAAATATATGAGACAACCAGTGTTAAGGTTCCCTAATCAAACGAGGCATTTTAGCTCTAAACCCTACTTCTTTAAACTTTCACCAGTTGCTTGATACCTTTATAAACAACAATTAATCTGCATAGAAAAACAAACGCTTACATAACGAAAGAAGAGAAATATTTGTTACAGAATAAGATTTTACATATCTATTATATGTAATAAAATTGAGAATGGAAATAGGGAATGTGTCAAAAACAGGTACAAGACACTGTGTCTCATCGTGTATCGAATTTGATTAATGTACTGGGTGTCAGTTAACAAGATGAAAATTGTGTACGATCACAGTATTGCACTCATATGCGACTTCAATTGCACATGCATAATAACCAATAAAAGAGGCGAAAGATGCCAAAGGTACATTTAAACTTATAATTTGAAAATAAACTGACAGACCTAAGGCTGGAAAAGAAACAGACAAATCAACACACAACAGTACACACAACACAAAATCACAACATAGGAGACTAAATACCCGTCGGGTTGCTCATATTAATACAAACATGGTGATAATTCTACTTAAGTAGTTCACATTCTTGGAAATGGGGGGCATGATTGCAGTTACGACTTATTCGTTGTCATCTGTGAAACGGATATCCGCATAGTCAACCAACTCGTTGTGGCGTCCATGAAGAGAGATAACGGTGTATCGTTACACCTGTATTTCATTTTTTTCCCGCCGCAATGTATGATGTCAAGCTGATATGCATATTTAGAATGGTTTGATTTTTAAGATATAGTCAGTCTGAATAAACAATGTTATATTTCTTTTGCGTTGAAACACATTTATCTAATTCTTTATGTTTGTATTTGAAAGCTATCCCACTATGATTGCAAATTAAATGTTAAGCATAAAATGACCGTTTTACCAATCTAGAGGACTTTTTTATCGAATAGTTTTTCTATAAAAGTTTTACTTACCCATGACTTCATGAAGAACCGTATTACCATACATTCCTTTTGACTTAACGTCAGCGCCCAGATTTACCATCATTTGTATAACGTCTAGGCTACAAAACTTAGTAGCACCTAAAAACGGAGTAGTTCTGTTTTTGTCTGGTATGTTTATAAGATCTTTATTTGACTCTATCATCGTCATTATCTCGGCTAGATTATCATCGAACAGGCACTGGTTTGAGCATTTCGATACAGCAATATGAATTGGTAGATCTCCATCAGAAGACGGTATATTAGTTGGAGCACCATACTCAAGCAAGGTTTTAAAGATTGACGAACAATTTTCCTCAAGGTTACCAGTCATTGTTTGTTCATGGTGTGTTTTGTACGATGCTATTTATTATAAAATAAAGTAACTGACATTTTGGAAACAAAATTAAAAACATGATAAATAGTTTCCGTTGTTTTTTTATTTTTCTTATTTAAAAAACAATTTTTATTAAAACTTAACTTAAAGGTACTTGCTTTACCGAAATAAATAACAGATTTGTTTGAAGGTCTTTATCTGAAGTAACACAAGTTGCATAAATGCCTATGCTTAACATTGAAATAGAATACTTTGTAGTGTAAGGTAAAATCACAAAAATACTGAACTCCGCTTTATAGCGCTGAAACTTGTCAAATTTCATTATTGAATATATCCAGACATAAGAATAATAGGAGATTTCGGGGTAATGAAAAATGACACAATAACTCAAAATTCAATAAACGGGTCAAAATGAAATTTTCTATAATAGACAAGTGTCTTTACAAAATACTCGTATGAAAGAATAATAGCTATGATTTTTCGCAATTTAAAAAACAAATGGTGAATTAATAAAATTTAACAGAAACAATCAAATATATGTAATCAACATATTGTTTTCTAAATGATAGATACAAAACATAGTGTTCAACACTATACATTTACCGACGTATATAATAGAGAGACAAAATATACAAAAGGGATTTTCAAACTCATAAGTCGAAAATGAACTGTCAACACCATGACTATGAACCTCCTCAGAAACCGAAGGTGAACTCATACGTATCGATGTCGCGGCTCTTAAAACACCGTTACCACAATTTAGACAGGTACATAACTGGCTAAATATAATGTTTGTCTACTAATTTTAAAGGTGAAAGCTTCCTTTGGTCGACTTATATTCGGCCCATAAGCAATGTCTTTTTAGGCTTCTATCCATTGTCAGTATAATAGTAAGACTAAACAGTCATTGCAGTAATAAGCGTGCAAGAAAATTTATTTCTATGTGTTATATTGTAATCTTTTTTAACTGAGATGTGTCTCGTCTATTTGTTGTTTTCATAATGCAAATGTTAAAAAACTAAAATAGCAATTTATTATACTTTAACATGTAAGTTATTCAAATATTCAAAGTCATGAACCACGACTGATCGTCAAAAAACAGGAATTAACATCATCCATGGAAACAATTTTTCAATCCTAACACAATTGCATAAATATATAACAAATAACATTGACGTTTCCCTCTAAACAAACCTAAACATAAACGTTTACTTTATCTACCCAGACTGACCTTATTACAAGTTAATACATGTAAACTAAGCAAAGGGTTAAAAGTCAATAGACAATGACTGACGGATAAGGACCAACTATTTTTCATGGAGATGAGATATGCCAACGCATATAACTGAAAACCAAATATCATTGATCTACTACTTGTGGTTTACTATAAACTGACATAATCATAAACTAATATATGTAAACTGCGTAGAAGTGTCATAGTCAATATACAAGACTGATTATGAGCTAGGGGGAAATAAATTCCATCGAAATGGTATATTTCAATGTTGATAGAACTGCATACTAAATATCATTGACATACCGCTAGTGACTCCCAATCAACTGACCTATCAAAGTAATACATGTAAACTAAGCAAAGTTTGTATGTAAGTATACCATGACTGAGTAGATGTAGTCAAATAATCGCTATTGTTAAGAGATGTGCCTATGCTAATACAACAGGTTACCAAATATCATTTTTTTAAATCAACTCGATTTTTAAAGTAGTTATTACAAATTGATACTATTCAAACTGTACCTGGACTATGATTGGTCAAGAAAAAAACATGTAAGGCTGTGTATCCTTTGTGTCCAATATGTTTGATATCTGCATTTGCATTCAGTAAAGTCTTTACCAATAAGGAGTCGTCAAGTTTGACAGCGTGTATGAGACACGAATCTTTTCCAGACATTTCAAGATTAGGATCGGCGCCAAATTCTAACAAAGAACTAACAAAATGTCGTATTTTCTCCAAAGGCATTTGACTGTTTGTTATCAAGTTCAATAGTAAACATATCTCAGGCTGGTCATCATGTTTCCTGTGTATCCTACATCCAGCTTCAAAGTAGGTATGAACATGAACTATTGGAAAAATACACAAAATTAAAAACAACATAGCTGATGATATTGTAGAAACGTTTTTTTTTTCTCTTTTCTAAATGAAGCATCACAGGAAGCTAAAAAGTAAATATGGTAACTTGGACATTAGAAACATGTAGAACGGAAGAGCCTTTGTGAACATTTTGGTCTCTTGTGGACTGTTGTCTCATTGACAATCATACCACATCTTCTTTTTTATATTTACATACCCAATAAGAATTGCGATGAAAAACTTATGATTCGATTGTCACTGATGAGTCTTTAGAAGACGAACGCGCGTCTGGCACACATACAAATGATATAAATCCTGGTATCTATGATGATAAAATTAAGAATGAAAATGAGTTTATTCGCCGTAGTATATTAAGGCGAAAATGGATAAGGTGCATACCATAACTCTTATAAAATAAAAATATTCATAGTTTGCAGTCTATATGCAGACGTAAATATTATAAACACAACCTAACTGTTTACGATCCTATGACTGTTAAGTTAATGTAAATACTAGTAGACATTTGGAAGCTGGGGTACACCTTTAGGAAAGGGTAACTCCAAGATTTAGAGACTTAAAGAGATTTAAAAGACTTCGGAATATAATGTTTTGAGAAATTCTTTACATTGGATTTAATGTCAATGCTAGAATTTAAACTCTTCGATGAGGATACCAGACTTTGCTTACTTGAATTAAATTTAGGTCAAAGCAATTCGTTATTTTTCATGTGCTTAAATTTACATTGACGTTTTCAATAAACGGTAAAGTATGTTGGGTGCATGTAACAGAACGTATGCGATATTGAAACACACTTTAGGACGACAATCGTGTTTGTGAACACGTCTTTACTGTGTAGGACTATAAAAGGGTCACGAAGAATTGGTCATTTGAAGTTAAAACATTATATCATTTAAAGGATTGGAGAAAAACTTTATTACACAAACACACGTGATTTTCATGTGTTCAAAACAGAACCAAAAAGGAAAGAGCTCATCAAATTGGGAGTAAGGTTAAGCGATCTTTCCGAAACCTCGAACATGCAGACGCATAAAATCTTAATACAACTGTTAACATTAATTAGAACTTAAGTTCAACAGTAACGAAAGGTCTGCATTAGCGCTGCACAAGTGGGACATTCTTCCGGAAACGATTCCATTTCCTAATAAAGTATAGTTTTTACGAGTTTAGCATTGATAGAAAAATTATATATTCTATCAAAAGATGAATAGTTAAGTAACATCCGAGAAAAACTGATTAATACCTTTTGCAAGCTTTCAATAAAAGACAAAGAACTGTTTTTTTAACATTGTCTATGAAATAATTATTGATTTGCCATTGACATTATATAATCAACATTAACAATAACCCATAAACCCCATAGTCGGCTGTATCACTTTAATAACCGTTTTGTTCTTGCTCTGGATTTTCGATGTCAGTCTGTTGCAGTAGTATATTACAGTCGAGATTCTTAGTTCAAAGGGCATGGAAAAAGACTGAATTTAATTTTCTTGTCGATATGCACAAATTCATGTACATGGTGTGTTCATATTATCTACAAGTGTTCAGAAACAGTTGGTTTGTTTCAGAGGAGTTACCATGATAATATGCTGTAGTAGTATATTATGATAACAAACTAATTAAAAAAGGCATAATACCTAAAATGAACTTTGAATTATAATGTATTTACAATCAACTTGCACATCTGAATAGTATGTCCTTATTGAGTTCAAAGTTTCATAAAATTGTGTTGTTTGGTTTCAGAGGAGTTGTCATTACAAATTATTGCAAAAGTATAGTATGACTTAAATTCTAAGATCAAAGGGGCATAACTAAAAACAATCAGAATATAGTATTTCCTAATTATATACAAAATTATATGAAACTCTGATAGGCAGCTTGAGAGGAGTAGCACTGACAAGAACATGACTGATGGAAGGACTGTGAATCATTCTGAAGAACGGAAATACGGGCCGAAACAGTAGACATAATGCACTTTGCGGCGTGATGATAACACTTTAAAAAGAAGAACCTAACAAAAGGCATAATTATAACACGATAAGGCATTGTCAAAACTACAAAGAAAAATAAAGTTCACAGACTATCCTTTTAGCTATGCATGTACATGTATGGTCCAGTTAGGTGTCGATTGTATATTCGGTATTTATGTCTTCATGTCGTAGTGACTCATTCATTCATATTTTCATTGCTCCCCTTTTTTGTGAGAACACGAAACAAAACAAAATGTGTGTAAGTTTATCTTTTTGTGTCATCGTTAGACTTTGACATTCTGAGTGTACAATATCGAAACATCCCTATTTTCCCTTTTTGGAAATTAAGGTCAAAGAACACATGTACACTGCATCCTAAATTACTGATTGGCGTCGTTTTGAATTGGACTCGAATATTGCTTAACATGTTAAGTTAACCATTACTTGAGTCAAACATGTAAGGCAGCAGTGTGAAACATGATTTAGCAATTATAACAAATTAGTGATTTCTTTTTTGTTTTCCCTTTATGTTGAACTACATGTATAACTGTCGATAATTCAAACTAACAATTTGACATTTTAAATTATATGATAATTATAGATATTAATTTGACAAAGACATATACAGATACATTGTATATTATGATCGAAACTTTTGGTAAGAAATTTATTGGAGAAGATAAGACTCAGGTAAAATCAACATCCTGAAGTTATGATAAAACTGAGAAAGAATGTAGGAGATGTGTAAAAGGGATAACAACCCGGTCAAAAAGCAGATAACAGTCTAATGCCACCAATGGTTCTTCAACACACCGATAAAAATCTCTCACACGGAAGAAAGACTCACCCTGCATACTTGGATAAAAATACAAAATCAACTAGAAGTAAAAGTAAGGGCTAATAACGTTTCGATTAATAGTTATCAAAGGTACCAGGATTATAATTTAATACACCAGATGCGCGTTTTGTCTACATAAGACTCATCAGTGATGTTCAGATCAAAATAGTTAAAAAGCCAAACAAGTACAAAGTTGAAGAGCATTGAGAACCCAAAATTCAAATAAAACTTAAGGCAATTAACACTCAATATATTTATAAATATATAAAATGACTGAATAAACAATCAACGATAAATCTTACGGGGTGTTACTTCTAATAAATATATATATATAACAGATGTTTACCTCTTCTTTTGTCTTGATTAACTGCAGTTAATCTTTTGCAGAAATGGTCAACGTTTGCTCCAGAACGCAGAAGAAGTTGGACAATATTATCAAATCCATGAAAAATAGCTTTCGTCAACGATGTTTCTCCAGCTTCATCGACTATGTTTACATCTGCATCGTTGTCTAATATAAATTTAACAAGTTCTTCTCTGTCAAAGGAAATAGCCAAAAATAATGGATATGTTCCAAACAGATTGTGTTGATTCACATCAATTCCAGCTAATACAAAAGCCTTGAAAAGAGCTACCGCTGAATCTAAATAATAAAAAAAATATTTGAAGTGAACATGAATTGTTTGCAATTGTCATAAGTCAGGAGTCTGATGTTCAGTGAATGTCCTCTGTTTATGTAGTTCATAAGTGTTTCACTTTTCTCGTTTCTCGTTTTTTTATAGAATACACCGTTGTTTTTTCCGTTTGAATGGTTTTACACTAATAATTTTTGGGGCCCTTTATAGCTTGCTGTTCGGTGTGAGCATAGACTCCGTGTTATATACCGTACCTAGACCTATAATGGTTTACCGTAATAAATTATGACTTTGATGGAGAGTTGCTTCATTCGGACTCATACCAAATCTTTCTAGCATATGTTAATTTACAACTAGAAATTAAATCGAACGTTTATATTTACAGATATATTTAACACGTGTCTACATAGAACGTGCATACAGAAGCGAAAAACCGGAATGTGTTACTTTTTACACATTCTATGTAATTAAACAAATGGCATATGCTTGCAAAGGAATTTTACATTTTGCATACAGTACGATCTGGTTCAAAGTTTTCAAAATTATTTCAATTGGAAAAGAGTAGAATTAAGAACGCTAATTGACGGCCCTGTAGAGGAGATTTTTTTAAAAACTTATATTATCAATGTAAATCTAAGGTATAACGCTAAATACATGATATTTGAAAGTATAATAAGAAAAAAGTTGTATATCCGCTTCATAATTATATAAATATAAGACTCAAATAGAGGACAAGATGTCATTATAATCTATTTTCTTAGAAATTTTCAACTTATTAAAACCTATTTCTTGACTTTATATATGGCATCACGCTTCTCTCATTGGCATATTGATTGAAAAGTGAAGAGTATGGTATTTCGGAATATTTTAGCAAATATATTTGTTTGAGAAGGGCGACGCCACTGTTGATTTTGCAGAAAACGGTCCAATATTGTGCCGAATTCAAGATTTTTCGATATTAGTAGTATGTCATGACGTCATAAATACGTCCCTTGTGACAGAATTGTTGAAAAACATGTTAAGGGCAAAATTATTGGACATATTAGCATATGTGTTCATAAAATTTTCAACACATTTCCGCAAAGTTTTTTTTAGGGTCAAAATTGTGAGTAATAGAAAACCAATTTGTAATTTACTTGTACGTCCCAAAATTGGATATGATATTCTCGTATTAGAATGACTCATTTTGCTAATGAACTTTGTTTATATGCCTTTTGGTATTACTTCGAAAACTTGTGTGTTGCTTGTCTTTCATTTTTGCTATGTGCTTTGTCTATATGCCTTTTTATGTTTCTTTGTAACATATATGTATGTTGTTGTGTTTTAATGATTAAGATTACAATGTATTACACAATTATTGACTGCTGTATTTTTGACATTTTACCTATTATGTCTATTTGTTTTGTTCACGCATTATCAATATAATGGAATTAAGTGCAACTGTCGTACAAGTGAGAGGTTTTATAAATTTTCTAGCTATAAAACCAGGTTCAATCCACTATTTTCTACATAAGAATATGCCTGTACCAAGTCAGGAGTATTACAGTTGATATCCACTCGTTTGAGCTTTTGATTTTGCCATTGATTATGGACTTTCCGTTTTGAATTTTCGGAATTCAGTATTTTTGTGATTTTACTTTTAAGCCTCTATAGATACAATTATTTGGACCGCTCTGACTTGCTTAGAGAAGTTGTATCTATATTTCTGAAAATATTGCCCGAAATATTAATCATGGTTTTTTTTACATGTTTCATATAACATTTTCTTTAAAACTGATATGAATTTAAATTTAAGTATCAAGGAACAAATCTAAAAAAGGGATACATCAGAATATCAGTCATTTTACGCGGTACGGTACACTCCATCAATACGATTTAATGTTTAAAACTAGCATCTTTCTTACCTCGTCTTTCCTGTCTGTGATCGTTATCCATTATCATTTCAAAATCTCCTATAAAAATGGATTACCTGACCAGTCAAAATATCCTCCTCATTATGTTTTGTCAATTGTTTTTTATCGTCAGTATAAAGATATATTATACCGTCATTTATATCCTCCGTTGAGGCATATGACAGAAATATTTCCTATTGGATGTTTTACATTAGGTGTCCGTTAACTTTTATGTAAAATCTATGTGTTATTTTCTTCCATTGTTGAAGCATATAACAAATATAGATTGTAACAACATGGCATTTTTCATATCAGACCCCTTATCAGCACTAAGTCATGATATCAGCCCGAGAGCCGTTAGAGATAATCTTGACCATATAGTCTGATATGAAGATTGACATGTTATTTTCTTTTTATCATATACTTCAACAGAAGACATACAAACACATACTATTTTTAAAACTTTGATAAAATGCTTGTGTTGTAATATTTGTTTTGCATATTTCAATAATATTTTTTCGAAGAAAGTTCTTTTACGTTAGTACTTATATACATCCCATAGAACTGAATTTTCGTAAATCCTTCATTTAAACTGTAAGAAGTTATAAAAGTTACTTAATATCAACATCTTCATGGAGAGTTATATGGATTCGGATATGTATGGTCTAATAGCGTTTCCACTGTTCGGTTCTTATGTATCCATGGCTTTCAAGTATTAAACTTTGTACCTTCTTGGAAAATTTAGATCATGAAAATCATCAAAAAGAATAACAGGTATATTCTCAAATTCTATTCTAAAATATTTTTATTTATATTATTTTCTATCCACACAAGATTGGGTTTCCCTTGTATAATCATATCATCATTTGACAATGTGCACCACCTGTGACTTGATAGAAAGACCTGTTGTCAATTATGCATATTTTTAAACGCAATATATCAACTACATTTTGGGCAAAATATGTAAGCATTATATCAATGTTAATCCCAGTCTCATTAATTAAGGCAATGTAGTAATTAACTCACTTTGTGGACCCAAAATTCTCATTAACTAACAAACCGTTTACTTAATATAAAAACAAAATTGCGCAAAGTATAACTAAAACAAACACTACGGATGTATGATTTACAGTCAAACAACTTCGGACGAAAATTAATATATTATACTTGCACCGTTTCCATTTTTCAACTATAGATATCAAGCTTACTTGCGAAAATATCGTATGCAGTTAATGCATCCACATCTTTCATATTAACATCAGACCCTGCCTCTAACAGCGCTATGCAGAGATCATACAGTTGTAATTTTACTGTCTTCCTTAAAAGAGAATCTTCCCCAGCTGTCACAATATTTGGATCAGCGCCATTTGAAAGCATTAGTCGAAATAAAGTAATGTCAGGAAAATATTTGATCAACAATTCCATAGGGTATTGTCTTGCAGAATTGGCTTGATTCATAGGCAGTTTGTGATTGATGAGACATCTGATAATGTTGATATCCCTGCGTCCTTTCAAAAGATTTGTTTGTATAAAATTAAATTTTAACCTCTCTCTTTCTCTATTTTCTCCTTTTCTTTCTTTCTCTCTTTTTTTCTTTCTCTTTCTTTTTCTTTCCCATTATTAAACTCTCTCCTTTCCTTTCTTTCTGTCTTTCCTCTTTTTATTTTCTTTTCTCTTTTCTTTTCTATTATTAAACTCTCTCTCTCTCCTCTTTCTTTTTTTTTGTTTTTCTCTTTTTTTCTCTTTTTTCAATTATTAAATTCTCTCCTTTTTAGCTCACCTGGCCCTTCGTGCCAGGTGAGCTTTTCTCATCACTGTGCGTCCGGCGTTCGGCGTCCGGCGTCCGGCGTCGTCCGTCGTTAGCTTTTACAAAAATCTTCTCCTCTGAAACTACTGGGCCAAATTAAATCAAACTTGGCCACAATCCACATTGGGTTATCTAGTTTAAAAAATGTGTGGCGTGACCCGGCAAACCAACCAAGATGGCCGGTATGGCTAAAAATAGAACATAGGGGTAAAATGTAGATTTTGGCTTATAACTCTGAAACAAAGCATTTAGAGCAAATCTGACATTGGGTGATATTGTTTATTAGGTAAAGATCTATCTGCCCTAAAATTTTCAGGTGAATCGGACAACTGGTTGTTGGTTTGTTCCCCTTGAATTGGGAATTGTAAGGAAATTATACCGTTTTTTGGCTATTATTTTGAATATAATTATAGATAGAGATAAACTGTAAACAGCAATAATGCTAAAAGTAATTTGGCTCGTTTAATTTTCATAAAATTTTAACACAGTATTTACTTTGACCCTTTAACTAAAATATAAAAAGTTTGAAAATTTTGAACCAACTGTTTTGTCAGAAAATTTTCTGACAAAACGGTTGGTTCAAAATTTTCAAAGCAGTTTGACAAACACCAATTTTTATCATTGAAAAGCTTAATATTCCCTTTACAACACAACGTAATTAAAACGTTAAGCTGACCTTACAGAGGTATCTCCCTGTAGTGTTAGGTACCACCTTAAGGAGTTACTGCCCTTTATAATCTTCTCCTCTAAAACTACTGGTCCAAATTAAACCATACTTGGCCATAACCATCATTGAGGTATGTAGTTTGAAAAATGTGTGTAGTGACCCTGCCAACCAACCAAGATGGCCGCCATGGCAAAAAAATAGAGCATAGGGGTAAAATGTAGATTTTTGCTTATAACTCTGAAACCAAAGCATTAAGAGCAATTCAGACAGGGGTTAAATTGTTTTGCAAGTCAAGATCTATCAGCCTTGAAATTTTCATATGAATCCGACAACTGGTTGTTGGTTTGCTGCCCCTGAATTGGAAATTTTTAAGGAAATTTTGCTGTTTTTGGTTATTATCTTGAATATTATTATAGATAGAGGTAAACTGTAAACAGCAATAATGTTCAGCAAAGTAAGATCCACAAATAAGTCAACATGACCAAAAAGGTCAGTTGACCCCTCAAGGAGATATTGCCCTTTGTAGTCAAATTTTAATATTTTTTTAATTTTGTAAATTTTTGTAAATTTTAACAAAATATTTTCCTCTGTAACTAATGGGCCAAGTTCATTATAAATTGAGATAATGAGATAGTTGTAAGAAGCAAGAATGTTCAGTAAAGTAAGATCTACAAACAAATCACCATCACCAAAACACAATTTTGTCATGAATCCATATTTTTCCTTTGTTTAATATGCACATAGACCAAGGTGAGCGACACAGGCTTTTTTTTTCTCTTTCTTCCTTCCTTTCTCTCTTCCTTTCTTCCTTTAATTCTCTCCTTTTTTTATTTTCTATTATTAAATTCTCTCTTTCGCGCGCAAACACACACACATACTCACACATGGTAATAAGTTGTTATTTGACTTAAGATATAAGAATTAATAAAGAATAAGTAAACTCACCCGATCTCAAACACGTTTCAAATGCTGTAGATTCTTGTTTCCCAATATGAGAAATATCAGCACCTTTATGAAGCAATATCTCAACAATGATGTCTAATCTCTTCTCTATTGCCAAAATTAGCGGAGAGTTTTTACCAGGTGCAGTTAAGTTTGGATTTGCACCTTTATCTAGCATTTTTGTAATGATATCTTCTTTCGACACGTTGCTTTTCGTATCATTGAAATACCTCAAAGCAAGCTCTAATGGGTAAATGCCTGTGGAGTTGGCCTTGTTAAGGTCTGCGCCTGATTCGATCAATGTTTCTAGATATTTCCATTTTGACTCTGAAGGACATAAAAATATAAAAATGATACTTTACAAAATAGTCAGGTAGATCAGACTGTAATGGTTGATACATAAACATATCATTTTCTCTAATTACGGCATAATCGGTTAAAGTTTGGAAATACATTGTTTGATGATTTCGTTTTGAACACTCTCGGCTGTTTTTTTTATATATGAGGATTTGTAATAGGTTTCCCATGACACGCGGTGTGTCAGTGAATGATCACCCAGATAGCCGGATGCCAAAGGTGATGTAACACTGACACACCAAGTCCGAATCGGATAACAATTTTACATCCCAGATATTCTAGATGAGATAAAATTTAGTCTAGAACGCAACACAATCATTATAATAAACTTCATATATTACTTAATAGTACATGTTTATACCCTAAATCAGCCCATGACAATATGTTTATATTCATGAAATAAACCGCTACTTTGTGTCCAGTCGTCCTGATGTAGGGATATGAGTCGTGGGTCTCTATGTTTCAGGTCTTGTATTCGAATCCCACCGTAAACACTGGATTTATTCATATTTTTTCATAGTAAGTATTACAATATTTCTTAAGTATTATTGTGGATTTGACATTCCGGACAAAATGTTCAAAAACGAAGGAAAGCATGCAAAATGAAGAAACTCCAGTTATGGTTATTTGGTAGGAGCAATCTGGCTCAGATCAACCCTGGTAGAACAAACGAGATGGGATGAGAATTGCCAACATTTTCTTGTCTAAGAGGGGTGACAGATAAAATAGGGATAGTCAAACTCAAAGATGGAAAGTAAACTGACAACGCCATGGCTAGAAAAAAAAGACAAACAGACAAATAAGTACACAAAAAAACATAGAAAGCTAAAGACTAAGCAGCACGAACCATCTCTTTTGTTGTAGTTGACCCGAGATAAATTGAAGCTATATTATGTTAAAGTACCCTTTAGCCATCTTGGCTGTCAAATATATGACTTTGACATATAACAGACATCAACTAACCTATACAAGAAACATGGACAGCTGTATTGCCATCTTTTCCTGGTTTATCAATGTTGGCACCAGTGGCTATCAACATTTCGAAGACATCTAGCAAATTCATTTTGATTGCTTTAATAATGGGTGTGTCATGTCCTTCAATTGCCATATCAAGATTAGCTCCTTTTGAAATTAAGTCTGCTATCTCATTTTTAAGATCCAACGATTGAGTCATGTAATACAAATGATCCCATGTAAAAGTTGCCACAGCCATTCCTAGTGTAGATACTTTATGCTTCGACTCGATATCCTGCACAGATATCCCTGCTGTAAGAAAAGACTTTATTTGGTCTGAAATAAAAGAGTTATAACTTTCAAAAGGTTTAAAGGTGTGCCTGTTGCTAATTTACACGTTACATATTAAAACGTTCATTTGTATTGCTGAATAGAATGATGATGAACCGTGATTGCCTGTTTTGAGTTGATTTCAAAGAACATATATTTTTTGAATTATTGAACGGTTTCATGACTTTAAAACGACAAAAGTCCGTGTAATTAGGTTCAACATATTTGCGAACGCTTAAATCTCTTCTACCTTAGAATAGCAGTGTTTCGACACATGATAATTACACTGTATAAAAATAATTAAAATGGAGATATAATCAGTAAAACTTTAAAAACAAAATGGATGTACGAGTCTGAAGATATTATTATTTTAGTGAATTTATACACTGGCATCTCGTATCGGTCAAGAGATATTTATTTCAATGTAACCTAATAAATGTTTTGAAACAGTCTTTGTGTGGTGAACATTTCGTTGTACATGATAATTGTTTTTCGAACGTAACGTACCGATTGAATTAATATGCCCACGCTATTTGATAGGGTAGGTATTTAACTTCTAAGAAATTGAATAACCATGAGGAAACTTATCATAGATTTTAATTTGAAGTCGTTTTTCTGCTTCTTTCTCTAAATGGAGGAAAAGATCGATATACGAAGAAACCCTTCGACCGTCGAAAACATTGTTTATTTCATGTTCATTGGGATAGTTGATATTCAAGCAATCCTTTAAATGCTGGTTATGGAGTTTCAAAAATATCTCCGAAAGTGAAATTTTAAACATCTGCAAGAAGTTTGTCTTTGGGAAGATACTGCGTGAATTCGTAAAATATCAATTTATCAAACTCAGCAAACTTCGATATATTTGTTTTAAGACTCAGTGTGGGAGTTTACAATATATAAGAGCCTTCGTTACATAAAGCAAAAATTGTATATACGACCCCTTTTTGTTTAAAAAAACAGTATATTTAATTTATGTTAAATGTATTACTAATTTCAATAGTTCTCCTATTTTATTTAATAAGGTGATTTCAGAATCAGAATCATTCCTGTCGTCGGTCAATTTTAATTTGTTTAATTTGGGTGAGATAAGTGCACAAGTTAGTTTTATTGCTTTTCGATCGATATGAGTAGAAAAAAAGAATATATAATTACCATAACGTTCACAACATTGTATAACAGTTTTTCCGTTTCGACCAAATTTGATATCTGCACCAGCTTTCACTAAAGCCTCAATAACCTCACTGCCGGCATTGCTGTATATGGCAATCATCAGAACTGAACAGTTTTGGTGTGTCTCGTACAGGTTTGCACCACGTTTGATGAATTCTGGAACAAGGGATGGACACCTTTGTATCGCTAAACAAAAACACCCAATTGTTTCATCTTGAGTTTTCCCCTGAAATGATATATCAGCCCCATTCTCTAACAACACACTAGCATTGTGTAATTTTCTCCTTCTTAAAACCATGAAAAGAGGTTGCATGATGGACTCTGATGTTATGTATGGTTCGTTTACGTTTGCATTATATTTTAAGAGTATCCGGATCATTTCTACATCTCTGTCATGTCTGTTCCGTGAACTATATTGTTCCGAAGCCACATGAATTGCTTTATATCCATGCTCAATACTATTCATACTGATACTTCCAACATTTACATCAGCTCCACATCGACACAAAGTCTCAACGCCTTTAGAATCATCCTCTTTAACTAACACCAATAATGTTGTACTTCCATTCGGGAATATTTTGTTGATATCAAAATGACCAATATTTTGTAAACTTTTGACTGTTTCTATATTTCCAGATTTGGCAGCGTAATAAAACATATTTTTGTAATCTTTCTTTTCACATATTGTCGCGTCATTCTTGAGGTCATCGTCAGTTTGTAATAGATACGTTACTACTTTCGTATTACCATACGAGCTAGCAACATGTAAAACAGTTTTTTGGTCGCAATTTTTCTCTTTCACATCAGCACCTATTTCAATTAAAGTTCGTATAAGGTCAATTGAACCAAAAGAAGCAACAAGATGGATTAGTCTATTTCCATCGTCGTCTGTAAATTTCAAAATGTCATCCCTTTTGGAACTATCACAACACAGATGGAGAAGAGTTTTGACATCCTGCGTATTAATCGCTTCAACCAATTGATCGACAAACTTTGATCCATCCATTACTTTTTCTTCATTGAATCAACATGACAAATGTTATAAATCCTAAGTATGAAAATAAAAATGAAAAAAATCGATGTTTGGAAGTATATATATCATACAAAAGTAGTTATCTTACCTTTAACTCGTTTTGCCATGAAATTTGAAATAAATTATATATCATTATAAAACAATTATAACACAATACCTTATGATTATAGTGCATCCATGTGTCAATTTTCATTTGTTATTGATTTTCTTTTTAAAAAAGTCACTGAACACAAACGGTAGCTTATCAAAATACAATAAATGTTTTATTCTGTAATATAAACAACAATCAGCTATGACGCGGAATACAGGTCATAAATATTAAGTTGTCAATATACTATTTTTAATTCATAATATTCTAAATCAATGATTCACAATCAGGGATACCACACAATCGATAAAATTGCAAGACGACTATCATCTTAATATTTTTGAATCGGTTTTTGTAATTGGATTTTCTATTGTTTGTCCTCGTATCTATGCTGCAGCTGTTTTAGTGTAATAAGTACATTCCTGTAGGCTAATTTGGTAATGTGTGATTATTTTCTACGGTAACGTAGGTAGATTCATGGATTCAATAAACATTTAATTGAACAGAAAATTGGAGGACTTACCTTGTTTGTACTGGGTACCTGAGTTTCACAAAATTCTATACAAACAACAGTACATTGCCTGATCCACGAAAGAAAAAAGTAAAATCACAAAAATACTGAACTTAGAGGAAAATCAATTCGGAAAGTCCATAATCAATTAGATTGACAAAGACTATCTTCGTAACGAAAGAAGTTCTTCAGAAATAATGTGAAACTGTTTAGTGGTATTTAACATTTATGGTTTTAAAAACCTTCTGGATTATTTTTTATCTCCATCTTTCTCTGACATAAGTTCAATCAAAACTTTTGTTTTTTCAACCCTGTATTCCACAATTCCACAATTGAAATTGAAAAATCCATCTTAGAAAAAACTCAATGCTTTGAAACAGACAAATGGTAGCATATGTTAACAAATTATTATTTTGGGATACCATATGGCATATTTTGTTAATAGTAAATTAAAAAATTAAACATGCTACAAAAAGGAACAAGTAAACAGTATGCTGGAATATTTTTATGGACAATATGTTACTTCTGAGAAATTAGTTTTTAATTGGAAAGTTGAAATGATCATGTGCGATATACATTTAAATTTGAAGTAATTCATCTAAATAAAACCTAAAACATGTGGTATGATTTCCAATGATACGTATTGCTATCAGAGACCAAATTACGTAAACGATTATATAGAAAGTTTCGAAAAGAACAAATGTATTAACTAACATCGTTAATTACATTTGACATTAGGTGTGTACTGATAGATACTTAAATCTTAGATACATTAATATATTATGGGTTGTAATCTGTTTACTAGCTGTCAGTAATTGCGAGTACTCTCAGATTAGTACTCAAGTATCTTTAATGTTGTTAGGGGCACGGAATGGAAAGACACCTTGACACGTTTGGTCTGGATTTGTTTAATGTTTTAATGTTGTTCTTTGTCTCGACTTAAGTTTTTTTTCAACTGAGTTTTACAATTTGTTATACTGTTACATCACTGTCCCAAGTTAAGCGTGGGTTGATTGCGCACAAAAATGTTTAACCTTCTTGAGTTAGGAGAATAAAGTTCAATGGTTGTTGTTGTTCATGTCTGTCATAATTGTTTTTCCGTAAATTGTTTTGTTGTCAACTAGACTGTTTCTTTTTTGAACTGGATTGTTTCATATTTTTAATGTCGGGACCTTTTACAGCCGACCATACAGTATGGTGTTTTTCTCGTTGTTAAAGTCCGTACAGTTTTCTAAAATTGCTTACATCCACTTCATTTGAATTTTTGCGGATAGTTGTCTTATTGGAAATCATACCACATCTCCTTTCCTATACTTATCTTTACAGAAGAAGCTAATTACAATTAGACTGAATTGTGATGAAGGATATTGTCTGAATTAATGCTACCAAGACCTTTGTTGGCAGAGGAAAGTTTTAGAAAAGGTTGTGTCGGCGTTGCATCTTTATAAATCGGTCAGAAAAGTCAATGGTCGATGGTCAATATGCGACATAATTTCTGAAAAATATGCATAAAGAAAACTATTATTGATATCGTTTCACATGTATTCTTTATACGCTACATGAATGTTTGATTTCTCCATTGAACACATTTTAACGTCTTATCAATATAAAATTGATGTTCATTTTTTATTCAGATTAATTTTGATTTGATAAATGAAAATCATTTTATTTATTGATTTGTCTTTAATTACGTCCATGTAGTACCGTTTTATTAGATACACAACTTTTATATTTTTTCTTTCTTGTCGTAATTAAATTTTTTTTAATTTAAAAAAAATGTTTTAAAATTAAAATTTTGTTTTTTGAAATCTCGAAAATTTGACTTTTTCGAAGTGGTTTAAAACTTTTGTGTTAGTGTTAAAACACATTTATCACAGTTTTAGAAGTAGAAAACATGGACACAAATTACTAATGAGTCATCCACACATTTGGATTACCATTTAATATCGAAGAGTTTCATTCGGAAAGAACATGCATGCATATATGTTGACAGAAATTTTTTCTCTCCCATATTCCATGTTTAAGTTCCACGACACTGTCATAGGATCGTAAGATCTGAGGACATTTAGCATCACATGTTTTATAGTTGGTTTTAAATGCCTGTTTGTTTCCCAATAGCAAGTTACTAACTTTGCATTGTTCAAACAATGGTAAATCAAGTGACAAAAATGCAATGCATATTCAGGACGACTAATGAGTTGCTCGGTGTTTTAGGTTTGGAATTTTGAAATGTTGGTTTCTTTTTTCTGGAACATTGATTAAATAGATATAGGAAGATGTGGTTTAAACTCTACAAGTTGACATTCGTATGTCACAACTATTAACCCTTGTCTTTATATATAATTGTACTGCTGAATAAAAGTATGGCGTAATATAGGTGTGTTGGAACAACGGGTTGCCTTGATACACATATATGAAGTCCAGACTTGAAATCTATTTGTATTTGTACATGAAACATATTCTATTTATTCTTCCGCAAAAACAAGATTTTCTATCTAAAATAACCTTTATAAAATGGTTTAGTTTATTTAGATACGCTTATCAAATTTATGATTTATATTTTATAGAAGTTATTTTAGATAGAAAATCTTGTTTTTGCGGAAGAATAAATGGAATAGTTACTTAACAAATTTTAAAAATTGCTACGTTTGAGAAAAAATGACAAGATAATATTTTTAAATTGGAATTGTCGAATTATACCACATTTAACTATAAAAAAAAGTTTTTGACTAATGTGTCATACAAGATAAAAAAAAAATATATGCGCGCATATTAAGAAGGAAATATTTGTTTTGTTGTGGTATTTTAATGTTTTTCTGTTTATTTCTTTAGGGGTTACACAATAAGCAACCCCATTGTTCACTTGGTTATGAGTGCTTGTAAGTGTGCGTTGCTGTCTTGTGTGTTGAATAATTACCATAATACTAGTATATCATTATTTCCATTGCTTTTTAGGAATTTAAATATTTATATTTGTCATATTTTAACAGAATGAACGTCTATTCGAAATCACGCTATCATTCCAATGAATCGGTTTTAATGACTTTATAAACAAATGGACTATTTAAGGCTGCCGAATACATCATTCGATGCGGGTGGTAATTACACAAAGAACGAGGGTTTAGTTCTCTAAAAATATCACAACTCGCTATATCAGGCATGGATATATGTGGAAGATGTAGACAACCGGATGTACGAGATTCTAGGGATCAATTCCTGGATTTTCTTAAAAACATAGAAACGGGTTCAAAATCTGTGTATGAAAAGAATAAGACAACAGTTAGTTACAGCATCAAGAGGGGCAGAGATTGAGACAAAAATAAACATACTTCATATCTCGGCAAAGATACAAGAATTTATTGCCTTAAAAGATTTTCTTCAGGATAAAGAATTAAAACTTGAAAACAGGTATAAAGGTTATTAAAGTTAATATAGAACAGCATATATAATTTTGATAGTTTCCTGTAAAGCTTCTTTTAAATATACTAAAATGTAACACGATAACTATGATTTGACTGTAACTATACAGTTAATTCAATGAGTACAGGGAACGGAAAGACTCGCAGTCAAACTTAAGTATTCGGATATCTTGACATGTCTCCCGGTTGACTTTGTATACCAGAACGACCAAAGTACAACTTAGCGTGTCGATATACTACAAAGCAGAATAAGTAATCATAGTACAATAAAATGGATTAAGCAGCCATTCATTATCATCATTCAGCTTACTTCAGCATCATCTAAAAAAACAAACGATTTTTCGCTATCCTCATTCGAATTTGAAACATTTCTTATTTAAATTCTTTGGTACGAATAGACATGTTACGAAAAGGTATATTCACGACGCAGAGGTTGACAAATTACATTTTAAATGCGGGGACTGTGTCAAAACACAAAAGATATTACCTATGTAGTATACATTGAATATTATTTAAAAAAACTGCACGGATCCTTTTGGAGGCAATTCAGTATGGAACGAATATTCAATAACAAGCTTATGGAGACACCCGAAAGAAATATAATAAATAGGTATTAATAAATTCCATAATTTGTTTTAAGAAAATATAATGTAAAAAAGGGAGGGGTCATGTAAATGCAGTAGATGTACGAGTCACGGAGTACATACATGTATGTGTATGAATTCTTCGGCGAGCCCTTAGTAGACCTTGCATATAATCTTAAGTTTTATAATCTGTTTTATACATACTTGTGAAAATATATGTAAGGGTCATTTTTTTATAGTGAAGAAATTAAAGCAAACAAAAGAGTAGATGTAGGAAGATGTGGCATGAGTGCCAATGAGACAACTCACCATCCAAGTTACAATTTATAAAAGTAAACCATGATAGGTCAAGGTACGGCCTTCAACACGAAGCTTTAGTTCGTACCGAACAGCAAACTATAAAGGGCCCCAAACATTACTAGTGTAAAACCATTCAAACGGGAAAACCAACGGTCTAATCTATAAAAAAAAAACGAAAAACGAGAAACACTTATTAACCACACAACAGACGACAACCACTAAACTTAAGATTCCTGATTTAGGACAGGTGCAAAAAAAGGAGTGTATGTATTTAGATCCAGTTGTTTGCCACTAAATATTTTTACAACGGGGTCTGTTTTGAAAAACCTTAACACGATTTTGATATAATTTCAACTTGAAACATGCTGCATTATAGAAAATTTATACCCGGCCATATAGCTTCGATGGCATGTATTTTCCAATTTTTACAATTTCGGCTCAATTTGTATTTTCTTTATAAGGGGTTTGTGATTGATTAATTGTTGGTTGCTTAACGTCCAGTGGCAAATAGTTCATGAATGTTCAGAACGATAAGAGGTTTGTGTAAAATATGACTTACTACTCACCAGTTTTTTACCCCCTAGAATTTTGTCATATTAGGGGAAAAAAATATCAATGTCGATCAACCCTTGTTACCTCCTACAGACGCCATCAACTAAGAGCTAAACCACGAGCAGAAAGAAGAAAATGTAAATATATATCAGAGTGTCGGGTATATGTCAAACACGCTATAAGACGCTTAAAAACTTCCAGAGTCATTGGAAGCTTATGGAGACACCCGAGAGAAAAAAATCAACCAGACTGTAGAGCTTTGTGTTGGATTAGGGGAGCAACAAATTGAACTTTTAAAGGAACTGTAATACAACAATAAAACTAATATCTAACTGACTTACTATATATGTATATTACAAATCTAGAATCGAATGAACTTGTATAACTCTCAGCCCCCCTTTTTCCAACCCACTAATCTTACACGTGTACACCTTTCATGTCTTATGATAGTCAGCAACATCACAAAAGCAATTTTCATAATGATGTTCTAGATAATTGTGATTTAAATTAACCAAGACGCCCAGTATTTAAATTTACCTATAATTAATGTTTGGACACCGTCCCCAAATTAAACGTCTAATTTGTCAACCTCAGCGTCGAGAATATACCTTTTCGTAACATGTCTAATAAGACAACACGTATTTTTTATCTTTGCAGGTACATAAAAAAGTTGATGTGGTATGATTGTCAAAGATACATTTCTCCACAAGAGACCATATGACATAGAAGTTAACAGTTATATTCACCGTACAGTCTTCAAATATGAACAAAACTCATACCGAAAAGTCAAATATAAAAGGTCCCGAAATGAAAACAAATGTTAAACACCTCAAACCAGAAAACTAATGGTCTAGTTGAAGTACAAAATAATGAACGAAAAACAAATATGATACAGCTACAAATGACAACCACTAAGTTAATAGTCTCTAGTTTGGGGACAGGCACATACAGAATGTTGCGGGGTTAAACTATATTGAAAGCACCAACCTTCGCCGTAACCTAGGACAGTGGCGTAACATTAAAACAAATGAACATACTATAAGAATCAATGAAAAATGCTTAACTCATTAGATTGATATAGAACAGAAATACAGCTAACGCAAACTCAAACAGGACACGGAAGGGTACATATACATCTCCACAAAAGAAATCTAAAAGTAAATGCAGATACTGTCAGCTAGTTCGAAACCAATACCAATTAATATATTATTCATGTAGGTAAAACTGACATATCAATTATGTCAACACCAAATGGTTTGGATGCAAAGACGGCATCACCAGTCAGAGAAGAATATGACCTTGTACAATGCCGAGAAACAGGTTCAGGCAGATTGTAGAGTCATTGGTGTGCCTGAACAGGTTTATAAAAAATAATCTAGTTTGATTTGATTTATTGATAACAAAATCAATATTTCTACAAATAACAACAATATTCAACGATCTACATGTAGATGGCTTCCTGATGACCTTATATTAAATGTTAAGTTACTTACATCTGGTAATCCGAATCTCTCCTCTCGTATGAAGAACATGTGAATATATTTTTATCAAAAGGTCTGAGAGATTTCTTGTTATGTAGAAAATGTATTTACGGTACATCCACCATCATCATCATCATCATCATCATCATCATCATCATCATCATCATCATCATCATCATCATCATCATCATCATCATCATCATCATCATCATCATCATCATCATCATCATCATCATCATCATCATCATCATCATCATCATCATCATCATCATCATCATCATCATCATCATCATCATCATCATCATCATCATCATCATCATCATCATCATCATCATCATCATCATCATCATCATCATCATCATCATCATCATCATCATCATCATCATCATCATCATCATCATCATCATCATCATCATCATCATCATCATCATCGTTTTCAATGTTTACATCTATTCCTGTTTCATCTTTTTTCTCAATCACTGGTATTAAAGAGATAATAGTAACTGCAATTACTATTATCCCAATATGGCGACTTTACACTCGTTTTTCTTTAATGTAGCATGTTTTTGTCAATAGTTACTCAGCTGCAAGGTTTATCTATACCATTACATCATATTTGAATCGTAACGGTGCACTGGAATTGTCTAAGACCTGTGAAAATAGCCGTTGAAAAATTCGGGATGATAATCGTTACTCTATGGTATTTTTCTTCTTTGATAATCGTAATTTTCTTTATATGATAATAGTAACTGAAACATAATAAATGTGTCTTTCAGCATTTCAATGGTATTTTGTGTGTTAAAAATGTAATGCCCAGATAAACGATGACATTAACGCATATAAAAAATAAATGAAGAAACTTACAGGTTAATATCTAGGATAAATTTACCTATATATCTCTAATTGATGAGAAAAGGGATGGATTAGCTATATCCCATATTCCAAAAGTGCAATCCTTTCAATTCATTGCTCAAAATGAAAGTCACGTATACCACATTTTCATATGTCAAAAAAGATATATGCCTGTTTCATTGATTTCAGGAAGGCATTTGATACTATTAATAGAGATGCCCTCTTTTACAAATTGTCTTATTACAACATAGATGGTCCCTTTTTTTTAGTATAATGAAAGATATGTATAAAGAGGTTTTGTACTTGGTAAAGATCTCGGAAGGTATCACTGATTTTTTTAATTCCTCAGTTGGGGTAAAACAAGGGTGTATTTTAAGCCCTACATTATTTTCTTTATATATTAATGATTTACCATCTATTTTTGACTCAACATGTGAACCACCCAAGTTAAATGATAATGATATATCATATCTGTTATACGCTGATGATTTAGTTCTTATCAATAAATTTAGCGGTCCATATTTTTCCTTTGGATTCACTTTTTTCTATTTTATACTGATATATGATTTCAAAAATTAAATTCAAATGTTTTGATCAAATTCCCATGTAATTTAGGACGTTTATTTAAACAGTGTGGATGGTAAAGGATCTAGAATAGTTACCAGTTTATTGTTACTATTGTTTATTGTCACTTTTGTTTTTTGTTACTTTTGTTTATTATTTAGGGCCAAACATTCTCTAGTCTTATATAGCATTAAATGTTTTAAGGATGTCATATTATCATAATTCAAAATTGAATTTGTGTTGTTTATAGTTTATATCTGACATACTGAAATTTCAGTGACAGTCATGAAGTAGCTAATATGAATAAGAAGATGTGGTATGTTTGCCAATGAGACAACTTTTCACAAGAGACCAACATGACTCAGAAATTAACAAATATAGGTCACCGTACGGTCTTCAACAATGAACAAAGCCCATACCGCATAGTCAGCTATAAAAGAAATGACACTGTAAAACACTTTTCAAAGTTATCCCTTGTTCATCATAACTTTTAAGTTGTGATATCATCCATGAAAAATGATCGAAGTGACATGAAAACTGTAGCCACTAATTTCTCGTCAAACGGTTTTTGACGAATACTAAATGTCTTTCCTACTTCGTTATGGCATAATAGGGTATATTCTAGAATTAAATCAGCAGTGGCTTCCCGGGGGCAGAAATAGCACATATAACCACCTACAATAAAATAATTTAAACAATATTAACTATATTTACTATTTACTTCAGGATAAATTATTTTTTGTTTACTGTCTTAATCAGAAATCTGATGTAAGGTGACACATGCGTGTCGCCTGACAATTATTGTCATGTATCATAATTTCCATCGCTCATTCACATATTTTGTGGCATACCTAGGTCAATAAATTTCTGTAAATTAACAAAGTTCGTGTTTTCCCATTTCCAAATTTCTCGAAGCTTGTTCACCCTTCCAATTTTATAATATACTAGTATGTAGCTGTTTTCATAAGAACAATTAATTATATATGCATAAAAAGAAATGTCATAAGATGTTGTGACGTTTCGTAAATAATTCATCTATACGTTTTTAGTGTCAATATCAATAAAACAGTTTCCAGTTACGATTATCTTTTTTATTTTTAAATACCATAATTACGATTATCTTTTTTCCGAGTTACGATTATCATCCCGAATTTTTCAACGGCTATTTTCAAAGCGCTTAGACAATTCCAGTGCACCGTTACGATTCAAATATGATGAAATGGTATAGATAAACCTTGCAGCTGAGTAACTATTGACAAAAACATGCTACATTTAAGAAAAATGAGTGTAAAGATTTTACCTATATCTACCGTCGCCATATTGGGATAATCGTAATTGCAGTTACGATTATCTCTTTAATACCAGTGTCAATTGATAGACTCGTAAAATATTGTTTATTTTGATATTGCATGCTCATATTAATATTGTATTGTAAATTATTGTCATTCGGAGCGGACTTCATAAGTATGGCTTACTTGTGTCCAATCCATTTTACTTTGAGTAAATAAAATATGTTTAAACTAAATCTACATGTAGTTACAGTGTTTATACGTTTTTCTTGACTACGATGTTAACACAATAATATAATATCCCACGTGTTTACAGTTTCCAAAGTGATATTTTTTTTTATTAAACAAATTATTCAATAGTTTTAAATGAACTGACATTAGACACGTGTATATATGACAATAATCGGCGAACTGTCTATCATGCGAATTGGGAGCACCTTCGGTGAACTGACACCCTAACAATTGTTTTAAATAGATATAAAGAAACACCTGGCCATCAACAACTAAAAGATTTTACGTGCAAATATTATCCACATATTTAGATTAAAAATAACATGAACACAGAAACTCTTTGTTTTTATTTTAACGACAGTAGAATCATAACCATAGGATAATTCCATGCTCTATCGAAAAACTATAATGCAACCTTCAGTTACTTGAAACTTTTTTTTCAACACCAATATGACCTACATTTGGAAGTTAATAACACTAAGTTCGCATTACTATACATTTACTATGAACATCAATATAAATAAAAACTAACAATCCTCCTATCAATTTCAAAGAGATTTAGTTCTTGAGGATAACAGAATTACCATTACTCCTTCTGTCAGTTTTATCGTTTGACTGTTTATCGAAGGACCTTTCCAGGACTAATCTCATTTTTATCATTAGTTTAATTCCATAAATGCACATCTTTATGTTCTTGTATAGTATATTGATTAAGCTACTGTTTTTATTTATATCAAAAACACGATACGTCCTTGGATGTTTAAATTTGCATAACCACGAGCTAGACGACGAATGTAAAATGTGGACCAGGATTTATTTACCCTTCCTGGGCACCCAAGCTTAACCCTGTTTTTAGTTCGATTCGTGTTGTTCAGTCTTTATTTTTCTATGTTGTTCTATATTGAATACTGAAGTTTGTCTTTTAGCCTTTTTCAATTTTTACCATTTCATTGTCATTATGCTATCGACTATTTTCGATTAAGTTTTGATATTCATTTGGTATTTTTCAACTCTATGCAAAAGCAAAGCAAAAGGTATTGGTAAAAATCGAAAACTTAATCGTGAATTATATACAAGAAAAGAGCTTTAGAAGGAAAGCTTTTTCATTGAATGGCCATAAAAGTATACTTCAGATACATTTAGTGACATATGTAATTTTTTATGGAGATAACTGCAAAAGGATGTACTTAGGTGATCTTAGGTTAAAATAAATAAATCAAGAATTCCAAATTGATACTTTAAGCTGGAAGAGTATTAGTTAAAGATCAAAATTAGCTAAAAATATTGATAGGTAATGGAGTTCATTTTCGAGATATTTAATTTATAAAATATGGCGGGTAAAGGCTAACTCGGACTTTAACCTTATATTTGCACAACATTTTGGAATTTTGGTCTTTAATGCTCTTGAACTTTGTACCTGTTTGGCTTTATAACTATTTTGATCTGAGAGTCACTGATGAGTCTTATGTAGACGAAACGCGCGTCTGGCGTATGATATTATAATCCTGGTACCTTTGATAACTATTTATACCACTGGGTCGATGCCACTGCTGGTGGACGTTTCGTCCCCGAGGGTATCACCAGCCCAGTAGTCAGCACTTCAGTGTTGACATGAATATCAATTATATGGTCATTTTTATAAATTTCCAGTTACAAAACTTGAATTTCTCGAAAAACTAAGGATTTTCTTATCCCAGGAGTAGATTACCTTAGCCGTATTTGGCACAACTTTTTGGAATTTTGGATCTTCAATGCTCTTCAACTTTGTACTTGTTTTGCTTTATAAGTACTTTGATCTGAGCGTCACTGATGAGTCTTATGTAGGCGAAACGCGCGTCTGGCGTATTAAATTATAATCCTGATACCTTTGATAACTATATATATATACATCACTGAGAAACACTGGTCGAATTCTCAATTTTGAATACACATTTTTTTGAAGAAATTATTTTTTTTGTAGCCATTCACGTTTTGGTTTTTTGTTATAAATGTAGATTTATATTGAAAATATGTATTTGACAATAGAGGCTTTTTCTCTAGAAAAAAATCCGTCACAGGCGTATAACTTTTGTTGTCGTTTCCCATTTTATTTTGTTGCTATAGAAACTTTTGGTATTCACCAGGGAATATGCATCATAGCATACCAAATGCGATTTATTTTTAATTAAGCCTTATCGAGTGTGAAAAAAAAATCAATCAAAATTATACACCTCCGATAATTTAATGAAACCCGCAGTTTTTAACACGCCTGGACCTACCAATGGTAGATGATAATGTAAAATTGAAGAAAACCCTATGTCAAGAAATACCGAAAATTAACAATCAAATATATATCTGAGTAACAAATGTCTAACCTCCGCTTTGTATTAGACCAACCGCCGTATATAACGTACTGTTAACCAATCGATTAAGTAATGGACAAACTGTAAAAACCTAAAAGAAGCAAGCTTTATATAAAACATACTTTTGATGCGCTTGAGCTTTTGCTTATGCATTTTATAAGGGACCACCCGATTTTAATTTCCTTGGAGCTCAATATTTTTGTTATTTTACTTTTTAGCTTGCTTTAAAATCAATATATTATTTATCAAATATTTTCGCCTTAATGAAAGACCTGTACCAAGTAATGATACGATAGTGGTTTTCCTTCGTTTGATGTGTTTGAGCTTTTGATGTTGCCTTTTAAGAAGGAATCGACCTTCCGCTTTTTTTCTTTGGAGTTCTTTTTTTTACCCAAAATTTTGCTGGTTATGTTAATTCAATTCATCGGATACATGTTTTACACTAGATACCATTAGAATGATATAGGCCAAGTTTGGTTCCATTTTGCGCAGCAGTTTCAGAGGATAAGATTTTTGTAAAAGTTTTGGACGTCACACGCCAAAACTTGAGAAAAGCTCACTTGGCCCTCTTGATTCTAGTGAGCTAATTATGACATACATCAAATTTAACAACCTCGTTCATTGCTGTGTTATACGATTTGTTTTATCTATTTAAAATCCACTCGTAAAGGAATGAAAGAATATAAGTACTGGGACCGAATCCTTATTTTGACAGACACATGGTTAGATTAACATTAGCTCTGACGTAGAATCGCGCATTTGACGTCTCATTCGCTGAATTAAAGTAACCATTTGTATAAATTAAATTTACATGATAAAAAAAGGATGTTTTGTTTCATATCTATCTGAGTCAAAAGTCATTTTTCACATAAAATATTGATTCAGACAATTTTCGCACATGATTCACTCTTGATTTACCCGAAATGACATTTTAGAAAAGGGGGTATATGTACTCGTTTTTTAATTTATGTTTAAAATTGTAAAAACACACATATATTCCCATGTTTCAAATTTTGACGTCGCAAATAAAGTATGAAGTTGTTAATTCTTCTGTCATTGTATCGTTTGTCTTAAAAATGATACAATCAATGTTAATGCAGTATATATCTTATTCGATACATGTACGATATAAACTCATCAAAGATACCAGGATTACATTTGTGTATGCCAGACACAAGTGTACGCATTCTTCTGTTGTCTACTATATCGTTATGCATTTTAGAATTTTATCTCTCGATCGATATCCACAGTTGTTTTGATTAAAATGAAATAAAAATGGAGGACGACATTTTGTTCAAGAAAGTATTACGGAAAGCAGTTGATTCTAAATGTAGTGACTCTCTTCTGTCTTTGTGTAACAAGACATCACACAAGACTGCTATCTTGAATTTCTGTGAAAATGGTAAAAAATTAATTCATTATGCCGCAGAATTTGGATCTGCTGATCTTTTAAAAGTGTTGGTGGGTTTAGGTGCTAATTTAAAGGATACAACAAGTACTGACAAAAACGCCCTACACATTGCATGTGAAGGGCGCAATGAAGACATGGTTGATTATTTACTAAAAACTGTTAGTGATAGTTCATTCAAAACAGCACTCACAACAAGCTGGGACAAAAAAGTTTTGAGAGATGTATTTTACTATGCGGCTTTATCCGGCAAAATCAATATTATTCGATGTTTGGAGAATGATCGGGATTTAGATATAGACGAGGTATTTCCTAATAAGAGTACGGCATTATATACACTTGTGAAGGAAAATCAGTATGAAGCAGCAAGTCTATTGTGTCAATGTGGAGCAGACGTAAACATTGGATTTCAAGGACAACATTTCCGACCCATTCACTTTTTAGCTCAGAGAGACGATGGCGCAAATATGTTAAAACTGTTGCTGAAATATGGAGCTAATGTGAATGAAAACTGGGGAAACCCACCGTATGGTCATCAGCCTCTTTTTATTGCTCTTAAACATAAATGTAGTGAAAACGCAAAAATATTATTAGAAAAGGGGGCTAATGTATCATTTAAAGGGCGAGTAACAAAGCTTGGTTGGATAAATTGTTTTTGTTTGGCCGCTATGAACTGTCCGTCATTAATACAAGATTTTCTTAGACATGGCGCCGACCCAAATGAAGAGTACGGAGGCAAATCTGTTCTGATGATTGCTTTCAATGAACATGTTACACGAGAAGGCATTATTGCTTTGATAAAGGCTGGGGCCAGTAAAGGAAGGGACGGTATGACTGCAATACAGTGCTGCAAATCTTTCAGTGAGTTTAATGAAAATACTCTTTGTGATAACTTTCACAGTCGATAATTATTTTTTTCAAATTATTTTAGCTGAAAAAGCTTGAAAAGGTCGCCTTTTAAGTTATTTACAATGCTATTGCTTTTGTATTATTTATTTCTGAATATTAAAATCGCGGAACTAGAAGGCTACATCATATTATTTTTTCAACAGTTACTTGTTTGTTTTTGATTTGGTTTTTTTTTCGACAAAAAAATTATTACATTTGAGGTACTATTATCGAATTTTGCACACTTGATTGATAACTTCTCCCTATATGATATCCACTATATAACCGACAGCTTAAGCAAACAGTGGACACATTCTAGTTTATCGCTATTTTAAGAATTTTTTACTTTGATCTTGCTGACTGATAATTCCTTTCTCAGAGGCGTCGAGTGATATGAAAATTATCGCTAGAAACTAAGAGAACACGTGCTGTTATCAAGGAAATTGACAACGTCTTCATATGTATAAGCGATAAACAGATTATCATTGGTCATCTCAACTCGATTTCTTTTCTCACTTACGCCGGACCGGCACAAGCGAGATATCCGATCTCGTTGAGATAACCAACGATAATCTATAATAATTGCGTATCAAAATACTGATAAAAAAATATGAATGAATAAATGAAAAGAATGAACTGAGTATCAGGATAAATGAACAAACAAAAGAGTAAAGTGAATATACGGTTATAATTTTTTTTTTATCTATTTTAGGTCAGCTGAAGTTATTCATAGATGCTGGTATTACTGTTAAAGAAATTGAGACAAGGCATGGGGTATCAACTTTATTATCAACCTTCAATAATGATGTTAAAAGAATTCGAAATCACTTTCCGCAACTACCAATTTCGATAGCTATTTCAAAGTTACTTCTAGTTGGAGCAAACCCTAACCTAGCTGAAGAGGGGGAAGAATCGGCTTTGATTTTAGCCATAAAGAACGGGTTGTTTGAAGCTGCTGACGAATTGATTCAAGCAGGTGCAAACGTTAACCATATTGGAGTGGACGGAAACAATGCAGCGCATGCTTGTTGCAAATCAGGTTTGTGTTTGTCTTACTATTTGTGCGTAAATATACAAATTTTAGTAGATAGGCTAATGCAAAATGAAGTTGACGATCCTCCACGAAATGTCAAGGGATAAAGAAGTATCGAATCAAACCAATTTATAAAACATATGATTTCACATCAAACTACAAGCCCATGCTAGTTCCGTTTATAATAATCAACATTTAATGATATCGTTACATAAACATTTAAGGTTTTAAGTGTATAAAATTAGTAATCTTGGTTCTTGAGACGCTTTTAATAAATCCGTGTTCTAAAACAGTTTTAACATTGGCTTCTTATCATAGTACCTAAATATTTGTTGAGGTATCCCAGCGTGCCGAATGTATGATAAAATCATCGACATCTATCAAAGACAGTCCACTCTAACTCGTGCAAGCGACTTTCTTACTCTGCAATTAGTTGTGAACGCATATGTCGTGTTATTAAAACGCACCAATTTCAGTGATATACGATACCCCCTGGTCGGTGACAAAATTAGATTTTCCCTTTTCTCCAAAAAAAGATGACGAGCGATACAGATTTATCCGGAAATCGTTATGTCATTTAACTATATAATAATAAAAAAAAAAGCGTTGATTCGACGTCGACACAATGACAACGTATATTGGTAATGTCACCTGACTATGTTGAGATGGTCGAAAAAAGTAAAATCACAAAAGTACTGAACCCTGAGGAAAATTCAAAACGGAAATCCCTAATCAAATGACAAAATCAAATGATAAAACACATCAAAGGAATGGAAATCAACTGTCATATTATTGGAATATGTTTGGGGAAATATGTTAAAATAATTCAATTTACTATTTTGCCTACAAAAAAAGAATACGAAAAAAATGAGATGTGATGCAACTTTTTTAATCTCCACCGTGATGTTGAAAAAGGGGCGTATTGGAATATGCAGAAATGTTCAAAACTGAACATTTATTATTTTTTAGGACCGATGGCTAATAAAAGTACTACAATGAAAGCTCTGATTGACAAAGGATTGCTTCTCAATAACCAACAACCATGTGGAAACTATCTTTTCGATCTTATAGTTGAAACATGGTTTGATAATTCGGTGCTGATATCAATGATTGAAAAAGGCGCAGATCCAAATCTCGTGAAAGATAGAAATAATTCGGTACTAATGAAATGTGTCCAACAAAAAAGGTTCCAAGTCTGTTGTGCTCTAATAGAAGGAGGGGCTGATGTTTCATACATGAATGAAAACGGAGAGACTGCCTTTGACATTTATGCAGGTAAAATAGCAGAACCAACCTTTAAAAGCTACATAAATGTAAAACGAACTCACCGTTAAACTAGTTTAAAACGATACATAATCGGTACTGTATCTTTTATAGCTAGCTATTCGTTTTGTGTTTTGATCTTTGTTGGAGGCCGGACGATGACCGACCGTTGCTAATTTTGACGTCATTTGGTCTACTGTGTGAAGTTGTTGCACCGGCGATCATCTTGTTATTTTCATACAGTATGTTTGTATTTCATTTCCCTTCATATCCAATTTGTATGCATTAAAACAATTAATTTCACAGATATTTTAGGCAAATAAAGGCAACTATAAGAGGAAAACAGCACAACAACAGACCACTGAACTGCAACAAAAACCTAACGATAATGCAACATACATATAGAAACGACCATTAGATAACAACTGCCATGTTCCTGACTAAGTACAGGACATTTTAAGAAAAATTATGGTCTCGGCTTGGTTTTAAGTCTAGTCAAACATCCGCGCTTCGTGGCAATGCTAAATATACCGCCAACATTACATAACGGGAATACAGTATAAATAAATGTAAGAACACTAAAGACAGAAAAATACATTAATAAAAAACTTATCATACGTTTCGACATGTAAACCACAGAATAACAATAAATAACTAAAATTAATTTATAATAGTACATACAACAGCTTTAAACAAAACATTTTAATCATATACTCGAACAAGATGTGAAAAGTATATCATACAAATTCTAAGGCAAATTAAATGACAATGTCCTTTATTTTAATTATAGAAATGTTCCCGGAGACGAAGACAGTGCACTCCAAAGACGAAGAATCAGGTATACATTGTAGATATATACGTACAGTTTATAATAGATTAAATGCACTATAAACACAGTGAAGCTTTTTTCATAGATTTAACAATATTCTAAATTGAAAATTTTTGAATCTTGAACATTGAACGGCATTTAATAAAATATCGTAATAAGGTACTCGTCGCTTCGAATTAACAAATAATTGATAAAATATTATGTTCACCACTTCCCTCTTCATACATTTTGAAATGCTGACAACGATATCAAATATCAAATTCTTATTACAGTTTTGCCGTTCTAATTTTGTGTATTTTTTAGAAGAAACCCACATTATTTTGAAAGGTTAAAGTTTTATTGAGTCGATGACGAAATGTCAAATGCTGAACGTTATATTCGAAAGTGCAACAAAACTATTCCAATCAAAAAATAAAAACATTAAATAAAAAAACTAGCCATTATACACTAGGGTGAAGTGAAGTTGATTATAAATGAGTCAGTTACAGAATTTGTTTGCATTGTGTATAATCAAATAAAAAGAGTTATAGAAAACGCATTAGGATATACATTTTTAGCACTGGTATATCTACTATCGTAATGGAGTTCACAGACTATAAGTTTGAGCTCCGACTGTGTTGTACGTTTTTGAAATGTAAAATAAATGTTAGTTAAAGGTTAAAGGTAAGATATAAGATAATTCAGGTTTATATAGGATTCTTGAAAAATAAATACTTTTAAAAACAATAGCCTTTCAGAGATTCACGTTTAGTTTAAACTATGTTTTACAAATATAAGGGTTTATTTAAATACAAGTAATACGTCGGAATAACATTACAACAAAAAGATAGAGATTAGACCGTTGGTTTTCCCGTTTGAATGGTTTTACACTAGTAATTTTGGGGCCCTTTACAGCTTGTTGTTCGGTGTGAGCCAAGGCTCCGTGTTGAAGGCCGTACATTGACCTATAATGGTTTACTTTTTTTTAAATTGTTATTTGGATGGAGAGTTGTCTCATTGGCACTCATACCACATCTTCCTATATCTATGTAATGCTTTTTGTAGTGAGTAAGCTGAACTTATTAAACGCTTTCCTAGCGACTGGAATCGAGACCAACAAGTTAAGTTTGTCAGGAATCTGCCCATTGATGATAGCGATATGGCTTCGATGTGCAAATACAGTTAAATCGATATTGAAAAATGGAGGACATGTGAATATAAGGGATAACTTTTACGACACACCATTGACTACTGCGCTGGAATTTGACCTTGAAGAAATAGTGAATACTTTGTTGAACGCAAAGGCAAATGTCAACCATAAAGGTGGAGAAAGAAGTCTATCAAGCATTGTGGTGAACGAAGGTAGACAATAATATTGTATTTGAGAATAGGTTCAGCTCTGAAAATTACGACTGTTTATGCAAAAGATTGAAAAGAAACAAAACTGAAATTGGAAGCAATGCTTATTATTATATCTAAAAAGTAAAATCACAAAAATATTGAACTCCGAAGAAAATTCAAAACGGAAAGTCCCTAATCAAATGGCAAAATCAAAAGCTCAAACAGATCAAATGAATGGATAACAGCTGTCATATTCCTAACTTGGTACAGGCATTGTACTAAGATTTACTTTGTAGATTTGCAGTTTTGTTTCAACAATTTCCTAAAAGCGACGTATATGAGATTATCATTTAGGTTATTAGTTAGCCTTTCCTGGGGGAATTCGTAGATACATGTGATATGCTTTATGTATTACAATATTGGAACAATATTCAAACACAAAAAATAAGGTTTTGACCCAACCTGTATTAGCTGAACAAAACCAGCAATATAGCCGGGACAGTTTAAAAAATTATGTAACGTGTTCATCCTATAACATTTGTGGCACAAGGCAATATATAAACCATTTGTTATAATATATATATATATATATACAACTCGTCTAAACATCAACCCAACAATGTTAGATCTGTAAATTTGCTTTCGCAAATTTTTTGGTTCTTCCCTCGCCGGGATTCGAACCCATGCTACTGTGATATCGTGACACCAAATCGCCTGCACTGCAGCCGTCCCGCTAGACCACACGACCACCTGGGCTCTCAATAAAAGAGCTTTCGGTGGGCATGTGTTACCTTTCCACGTCAGTTTTAATCTAGCGGCGTACTACAGTACATGATATATAAGGCATGAAGATGTTATTGTTACAGATCAGCTAAATTATCTATAGTAAAGGATCCTACAAATTAATGTAAGATACAGTCACAGAAAATAATTATATTCATAAGTACGTCTGAGTCAGTGACAACCCTACAACAGATGTATCCATCGGATCGCCATCAATGATGGTGATACATGGCTGTGTACATAATGTATATACAACTCGTCTAAACATCAACCCAACAATGTTAGATCTGTAAATTTGCTTTCGCAAATTTTTTGGTTCTTCCCTCGCCGGGATTCGAACCCATGCTACTGTGATATCGTGACACCAAATCGCCTGCACTGCAGCCGTCCCGCTAGACCACACGACCACCTGGGCTCTCAATAAAAGAGCTTTCGGTGGGCATGTGTTACCTTTCCACGTCAGTTTTAATCTAGCGGCGTACTACAGTACATGATATATAAGGCATGAAGATGTTATTGTTACAGATCAGCTAAATTATCTATAGTAAAGGATCCTACAAATTAATGTAAGATACAGTCACAGAAAATAATTATATTCATAAGTACGTCTGAGTCAGTGACAACCCTACAACAGATGTATCCATCGGATCGCCATCAATGATGGTGATACATGGCTGTGTACATAATGTATATACAACTCGTCTAAACATCAACCCAACAATGTTAGATCTGTAAATTTGCTTTCGCAAATTTTTTGGTTCTTCCCTCGCCGGGATTCGAACCCATGCTACTGTGATATCGTGACACCAAATCGCCTGCACTGCAGCCGTCCCGCTAGACCACACGACCACCTGGGCTCTCAATAAAAGAGCTTTCGGTGGGCATGTGTTACCTTTCCACGTCAGTTTTAATCTAGCGGCGTACTACAGTACATGATATATAAGGCATGAAGATGTTATTGTTACAGATCAGCTAAATTATCTATAGTAAAGGATCCTACAAATTAATGTAAGATACAGTCACAGAAAATAATTATATTCATAAGTACGTCTGAGTCAGTGACAACCCTACAACAGATGTATCCATCGGATCGCCATCAATGATGGTGATACATGGCTGTGTACATAATGTATATACAACTCGTCTAAACATCAACCCAACAATGTTAGATCTGTAAATTTGCTTTCGCAAATTTTTTGGTTCTTCCCTCGCCGGGATTCGAACCCATGCTACTGTGATATCGTGACACCAAATCGCCTGCACTGCAGCCGTCCCGCTAGACCACACGACCACCTGGGCTCTCAATAAAAGAGCTTTCGGTGGGCATGTGTTACCTTTCCACGTCAGTTTTAATCTAGCGGCGTACTACAGTACATGATATATAAGGCATGAAGATGTTATTGTTACAGATCAGCTAAATTATCTATAGTAAAGGATCCTACAAATTAATGTAAGATACAGTCACAGAAAATAATTATATTCATAAGTACGTCTGAGTCAGTGACAACCCTACAACAGATGTATCCATCGGATCGCCATCAATGATGGTGATACATGGCTGTGTACATAATGTATATACAACTCGTCTAAACATCAACCCAACAATGTTAGATCTGTAAATTTGCTTTCGCAAATTTTTTGGTTCTTCCCTCGCCGGGATTCGAACCCATGCTACTGTGATATCGTGACACCAAATCGCCTGCACTGCAGCCGTCCCGCTAGACCACACGACCACCTGGGCTCTCAATAAAAGAGCTTTCGGTGGGCATGTGTTACCTTTCCACGTCAGTTTTAATCTAGCGGCGTACTACAGTACATGATATATAAGGCATGAAGATGTTATTGTTACAGATCAGCTAAATTATCTATAGTAAAGGATCCTACAAATTAATGTAAGATACAGTCACAGAAAATAATTATATTCATAAGTACGTCTGAGTCAGTGACAACCCTACAACAGATGTATCCATCGGATCGCCATCAATGATGGTGATACATGGCTGTGTACATAATGTATATACAACTCGTCTAAACATCAACCCAACAATGTTAGATCTGTAAATTTGCTTTCGCAAATTTTTTGGTTCTTCCCTCGCCGGGATTCGAACCCATGCTACTGTGATATCGTGACACCAAATCGCCTGCACTGCAGCCGTCCCGCTAGACCACACGACCACCTGGGCTCTCAATAAAAGAGCTTTCGGTGGGCATGTGTTACCTTTCCACGTCAGTTTTAATCTAGCGGCGTACTACAGTACATGATATATAAGGCATGAAGATGTTATTGTTACAGATCAGCTAAATTATCTATAGTAAAGGATCCTACAAATTAATGTAAGATACAGTCACAGAAAATAATTATATTCATAAGTACGTCTGAGTCAGTGACAACCCTACAACAGATGTATCCATCGGATCGCCATCAATGATGGTGATACATGGCTGTGTACATAATGTATATACAACTCGTCTAAACATCAACCCAACAATGTTAGATCTGTAAATTTGCTTTCGCAAATTTTTTGGTTCTTCCCTCGCCGGGATTCGAACCCATGCTACTGTGATATCGTGACACCAAATCGCCTGCACTGCAGCCGTCCCGCTAGACCACACGACCACCTGGGCTCTCAATAAAAGAGCTTTCGGTGGGCATGTGTTACCTTTCCACGTCAGTTTTAATCTAGCGGCGTACTACAGTACATGATATATAAGGCATGAAGATGTTATTGTTACAGATCAGCTAAATTATCTATAGTAAAGGATCCTACAAATTAATGTAAGATACAGTCACAGAAAATAATTATATTCATAAGTACGTCTGAGTCAGTGACAACCCTACAACAGATGTATCCATCGGATCGCCATCAATGATGGTGATACATGGCTGTGTACATAATGTATATACAACTCGTCTAAACATCAACCCAACAATGTTAGATCTGTAAATTTGCTTTCGCAAATTTTTTGGTTCTTCCCTCGCCGGGATTCGAACCCATGCTACTGTGATATCGTGACACCAAATCGCCTGCACTGCAGCCGTCCCGCTAGACCACACGACCACCTGGGCTCTCAATAAAAGAGCTTTCGGTGGGCATGTGTTACCTTTCCACGTCAGTTTTAATCTAGCGGCGTACTACAGTACATGATATATAAGGCATGAAGATGTTATTGTTACAGATCAGCTAAATTATCTATAGTAAAGGATCCTACAAATTAATGTAAGATACAGTCACAGAAAATAATTATATTCATAAGTACGTCTGAGTCAGTGACAACCCTACAACAGATGTATCCATCGGATCGCCATCAATGATGGTGATACATGGCTGTGTACATAATGTATATACAACTCGTCTAAACATCAACCCAACAATGTTAGATCTGTAAATTTGCTTTCGCAAATTTTTTGGTTCTTCCCTCGCCGGGATTCGAACCCATGCTACTGTGATATCGTGACACCAAATCGCCTGCATATATACATTTATATTTTTCCCATTTTTCGGAAGTCATCTTTTAAGACGTGTTATTCGGGCTGTTCGGGATTTGATCAACATGAGAAATTTTTGTTCCAATTCAACAATGAGATAAGCGGTTATTAAAAAGAAAAAAAGGAACAAATAATGTCAAATTTAGCAATAACAACACTTTGAAAAATATTTTTTACATATAAGCATAAAATGCTAAAAAAAATTATTAATGTGAAATACGTCACCATTTGCTAATATATAATAACAACAACAATAATGCATTTACATGTAACATGTTTCATGTTTTTCCATGTACATTTCTATCTTGAAATGAATTTTACATTTTTCAATATATTCAGATTTAAATAATCAAACTAAAAAGTATAAATAGACAGAGTTTTACATCTTTCATCCGATTTATTTTTATTAGAACCATCAAGTGCTAAACACATGAGGCTTTCAGACTGTTCCGAAAGTTGTATTTCACAACCAAGGTATGTTCTACAACGTATTCAAATGCAGAAAATCCACATTAACAAGAATTATAACTGACATGCCTGGATTGTCCATGGACAGACGGGAATATTATGTGAGCTTATTACTAGATTTTGGAGCTGATCCTAATATTGAAGAATCAGGAACCGATTCTACATTGATGCATGCTGTCAGACTAGAATCACCTGGACTAGTTAGAACTCTTGTTGAAGCAGGTGCTGACGTCAATCATACTGGTCATATGGGCTTGACGGCATTGCATGTTTATTTTAAATCATATCACATGAAAGGTTTGATAATTTAGAAATACATATACATATCTTTACTGAAGGCAGAAACGTAAAGGTGGAAGACGCCTACATATTTTTTATTTATTGGTTAAAATTTGAACATGAAGATAAGATAGCAAAGTTTGAACAAATATATATCGGTAACACAGAAACTTCTTCCTATTATACATGTTATATTCCAAATATGTGCCCCCGGAGAGTTTTTTTTTATATTGGAGCTCTTGAGCTAGTATTGGTAAGGGTTGTGGTTTCAGATACCTGACTATTTATATTATTTCGCTTCTTTAGTGTTTGCTCATTCATGTTTTTGTATGATATCTCGAGTCTCTCATTATTTATTCGGATACATTTATACAAGATGAAAATGCAATACTAATTTTTTAATATAGTAAACTCATGCTTATAAAATTCTATAAGTAAAATGAATACAAGTGTATAATAGTAAAAGTAGGCACGCATTTGATCCTTTCAAATACTAAACAATAAATGTATGTAAATCACCTTACAGTGGCTTCAGGAGCGTTTGAAATAATAAAATATGAGTGGTACATGCCAACTTTGTCCCCTAAAGCATCAATCATGTTTTAGTATGTGATCTTGAAAACATACTGTTTCCATTATTATTTTAATTGTGAAGACTACGTACTTCTTAAGAACTTTCACGGATTTTGCAACCCTGTTTAGCTTTAACACCTTGCATTATGAATTTGTTTTCTACTGTGGATTCGTTTATTTTCGTGGATGCCAATTTTCATGATTGAGGAAAACTTGCATATTTGTGGATATATAAATTCGTGGTTTTGGCAAATTCTGCATACATTCCTATTGAAAATATGTTGAATATTTGAATTTGTGGTTCTCCTGTAACCACGAAATCCACAAAAAGTAGTATCCAACGAATATTAATGAAATCACAGTTAATTACTAGATACACCTTCTGTTAAAGTACTATGATTAAAAGCATAAAACAATATCGAAACTCTGAGGTTTATTCAAAAAGGGGTAGACCCTCAAACCTTAAATACATGTTAAACCTGATGAACCAACTCATCAATTGGAAAACAATTGTCATTATCCTATCTCAGTACAGGCAATTCATTATGTTGTATATATGTTAAAGATAAAATGTATATCCCCACTATTTTTACAACATGGCTGAGGGGGTGTCATTTAAAGTATCGTTTCAACGACATCTGGAGATTTCATTGTACATTTTGTTTTATTTACAATTTTTTATTCATATCAATTTCTGTTGTAGGATGCAACATACACGAAAAGAACATCTACGCCGATAAGCAGTCGATCTTATTAATATTATTAAATAAAAAAGCATGCACGAATGCAAAATCACATCATGGGGATTTACCCATTCATCTTGCATTACAAATGGAATCTGTTGACAACGAAAGGCATCAGAAAGATATACTATTATTGGTCACTCACAGTACGGGAATGAACTTTCCAGACAGGAACGGAAACACACCAATCATTTTGGCATCATCGTTTTGTTCCGTTGCTATAATTAGGAAAATGATTGAAATGGGAGCTGATGTTAATTACAAGGGACACCGAGGAAATGCAGCGCTTCATAAAAACATGGGTAAGTTTTATGTGTTGTATATGGTGTACTATTGTATGTCTATTGCATTTTTTAGTCATTGCGTTGTCTGGTGTTTTTCGACATATCAATTTGAATGTTACCCAGGTATATTTTTCCCCTCTTTTAATCTATTTAAAAATAACGTCATTGTCTGATAATGTTTTTTTGAGATTGTAAATTGTATAAACTAATAATGTAAAAAGCAAAGAGTAAATGAGTTTATTTAATCATTTGTTTTATATTGAAGTTTCAGAAAGGTTTGATAGAGAAATGGTTTCCATCTTACTGACATATGGTGCTAACTTGAACATTCAAAACAATTCAGGCGAAACACCACTGATTCGATATCTCAAAAGAAGACATGTTGAATTTGAAGATATACAGTTTCTGGTAGATTGTGGCTCAGATCTTGAGAGTAATCGAGAAGGATGTAATTCAGCATTGATTGTGGCAATAGAACAAAACATATTTTATGTAGTGGATTTTTTTATACGTAATAAAGTCAACCTGAACCATATTGGACAAGGTGGGAAAACAGCCTTCCATGTTGCACTTTTGAAAGGTTAAGTATGTTATACCCTAGTCATTAGCAGGAGGGATTACCGTTTTCCGTATTGGCGTAAGGAAATTGAATTCCGGTCTCCAATTTATGTTGACCACAACCACTGTTTTTTTAAACTTCTACTGAATGCATAGCACAGATAATGATCGAATATGGCGTTGTTTCATATATCTTTGAAATGATGAAAATGGAGGAATCTGTTATTTCTGCACTCCATTTGTTTCAATATTGACTGTTACATATGTATAACAATATGCATCCCATGTACAGTTAATTCTTATTACTTGTACTTATACATACATCGGGTTAAAAAGCTTCTGACATCTGAATATAAGTATCCAAACCATTTCTATCAATCCATAAATCGATTAGGATATTAAAAAGTAAAATAACAAAAAAAAACTAAACTCAGATGAAAATTCAAAACGGAACGTTCCCATTCAAATGGCAAAATCAAAAGCTCAAACACATCAAATGGATAACAACTGCCATATTCCTGAATTTGTGTAATGTAGAAAATATCATAGTTTTAGTACAGCGAATAAGTATTTTGATTCTAATTAAACATAAATAAGAAAATAGATGGAATGATTACAAACATCGAACCCATTGGATTCAATGGAAAACGTTTTTTTTTTATATTCAGCCTTTTGTCTCTTTGATTTAACGAATTCTAACTTTATTTTTAAAATGGAAAACAAAATGTGACATGGTTGCCAATTAGAGGACGATAAACCATATTCCAAGTATAAAAAGATCTTAAATAAACCAACTGTAGTATACCATTGTTCAAAAGTAAAAAAATCGATTAAGCGAAAACAAAGCCGGGTCAAAAACCCCAAAATTGATGGAAATACGTCAACTAATAGAGGAAAATAACGGAATAACAGATACACTGAACCGCTTCACAAACAAACACTAATTCCTGACTTGGTAGAGGACATTTTAAGAAAAGCAGGTATCTCGGTATCTTGGTATCTCTTTCATAAATACACATATCTATAGCAAACTCTTGAAATTTAAGGTTAAAAAAGTGGTATATAATAAAGAAGGGTGTAAATGAAACATCAAAGCCCAAAAAAATAAATTTAGAAAAGAAACAGATATGCGTCTCTTTTGTTATAAATATAAACGTAGATATTACGTTTATTCACAGGTAACTGCCGATTTGATGTGTCAATTGAAATTAAACTTAAAAGAATTGCTACTCAACTTATACAACAATCAATTCAAAAAGGTAACAGTTATTCTTATTTCATTTTTAGCTCACCTGGCCTAAAAGGCCAAGTGAGCTTTTCTCATCACTTGGCGTCCGGCGTACGTCGTCCGTCGTCCGTCGTCCGTCGTCCGTCGTCGTCGTTAACTTTTACAAAAATCTTCTCCTCTGAAACTACTAGGCCAAATTAAATCAAACTTGGCCACAATCATCATTGGGGTATCTAGTTTAAAAAATGTGTCCGGTGACCCGGCCAACCATCCAAGATGGCCGCCATGGCTAAAAATAGAACATAGGGGTAAAATGCAGTTTTTGGCCTATAACTCAAAAACCAAAGCATTTAGAGCAAATCTGACATGGGGAAGAATTGTTAAACAGGTGAAGATCTATCTGCCCTGAAATTTTCAGATGAATCAGATAACCCGTTGTTGGGTTGCTGTCCCTGAATTAGTAATTTTAAGGAAATTTTGCTGGTTTTTGGTTATTATCTTGAATATTATTATAGATAGAGATAAACAGTAAACAGCAATAATGTTCAGCAAAGTAAGATTTACAAATAAGTCAACAGGACTGAAATGGTCAGTTGACCCCTTTAGGAGTTATTGCCCTTTATAGTCAATTTTTAACCATTTTTCGTAAATCTTAGTAATCTTTTACAAAAATCTTCTCCTCTGAAACTACTGGGCCAAATTAATTCAAACTTAGCCACAATCATCTTTTGGGTTAGTAGTTTGAAAAATGTGTCCGGTGACCCGGCCATCCAACCAAGATGACCGCCATGGCTATAAATAGAACATGGGGTAAAATGCAGTTTTTGGCTTATAACTCAAAACCCAAAGCATTTAGAGCAAATCTGACATGAGGTAAAATTGTTTATCAGGTCAACATTTATCTGCTCTGAAATTTTTAGATGAATTGGACAACCTGTTGTTGGGTTGCTGACCCTGAATTGTTAGTTTTAAGGAAATTTTGCTGTTTTTGGTCATTATCTTGAATATTATTATTGATAGAGATAAACTGTAAACAACAATAATGTTCAGCAAAGTATTAAGATTTACAAATAAGTCAACATGACCGAAATGGTCAATTGACCCCCTTAGGAGTTATTGGTCTTTATAGTCAATTTTTAACAATTTTCATAAAATTTGTAAATTTTTACTAACATTTTCCACTGAAACTAATGGGCCAAGTTCATTATAGATAGAGATAATTTTAAGCAGCAAGAATGGTCAGTAAAGTAAGATGTACAAACACATCACCATCACCAAAACACAATTTTGTCATGAATCCATCTGCTTCCTTTAATATTCACATAGACCAAGGTGAGCGACACAGGCTCTTTAGAGCCTCTAGTTCGTAAATCTTAGTAATCTTTTACAAAAATCTTCTCCTCTGAAACTACTTGGCCAAATTAATCCAAACTAGGCCACAATCATCTTTTGGGTTAGTAGTTTGAAAAATGTGTCCGGTGATCCGGCCATCCAACCAAGATGGCCGCCATGGCTAAAAATAGAACATGGGGTAAAATGCAGTTTTTGGCTTATAACTCAAAACCCAAAGCAGTTAGAGCAAATCTGACGTGGGGTAAAATTGTTTATCAGGTCAACATTTATCTGCTCTGAAATTTTTAGATGAATCGGACAACCCGTTGTTGGGTTGCTGACCCTGAATTGTTAGTTTTAAGGAAATTTTGCTGTTTTTGGTCATTATCTTGAATATTATTATTGATAGAGATAAACTGTAAACAACAATAATGTTCAGCAAAGTAAGATCGACAAATAAGTCAACATGACCGAAATGGTCAATTGACCCCCTTAGGAGTTATTGTTCTTTATAGTCAATTTTTAACAATTTTCATAAAATTTGTAAATTTTTACTAACATTTTCCACTGAAACTAATGGGCCAAGTTCATTATAGATAGAGATAATTTTAAGCAGCAAGAAGGTTCAGTAAAGTAAGATGTACAAACACATCACCATCACCAAAACACAATTTTGTCATGAATCCATCTGCTTCCTTTAATATTCACATAGACCAAGGTGAGCGACACAGGCTCTTTAGAGCCTCTAGTTATAGATAGAGATAAACTGTAAACAGCAATAATGTTCAGCAAAGTAAGATCTACAAATAAGTCTACATGACCAAAATGGTCAGTTGACCACTTTAGGAGTTATTGCCCTTTATAGTCAATTTTTAACCATTTGTCGTAAATCTTAGTAATTTTTTTACAAAAATCTTCTCCTCTGAAACTACTTGGCCAAATTTAACCAAACTTAGTCATAATCATCATTGGGGTATTTAGTTAAAAAAATATATTTTTGATGTGTCCGGTAACTTGGCCAACAAACCAAGATGGCCGCCATGGCTAAAAATAGAACATGGGGGTAAAATGCAGTTTTTGGCTTATAACTCAAAAACCAAAGCATTAAGAGCAAATCTGACAGGAAGTAAAATTGTTGATCAGGTCACGATCTATCTGCCCTGGAATTTTCAGATGAATCGGATAATCGGTTGTTAGGTTGCTGCCCTGAATTGGTAATTTTGAGGAAATTTTGCTGTTTTTTTGTTATTATCTTGAATATTATTATAGATAGAGATAAACTGTAAACAGCAATAATGTACAGCAAAGTAAAAACTAAAAATAAGTCAGTATGACCAAAATAGTCAATTGACCCCCTAAGGAGTTATTGCCCTTCATAGTAAATTTTTAACAATTTTCTTAAAATTTGAAGATTTTCAATAACATTTTCCACAGAAAGTACTGTTATAGATAAAGATAATTGTAAGCAGCAAGAATGTTTAGTAAAGTAAGATCTACAAACACATCACCATCACCAAAACACAATTTTGTCATGAATCCATCTGTGTCCATTGTTTAATATTCGCATAGACCAAGGTGAGCGACACAGGCTCTTTAGAGCCTCTAGTTATATATTAATATATTGATTTTAATTACAAATTACCAAACTACGATTTGCGGAAGCATCAATAAAATGTGTCGTACATGGATGTATAGATACGCCATGATCATTATTCTTATTTGAATAGAATTTCGTAAACGACGGAAAATTTATCCTGATGGTCTGATAGTACACTTTATACTAGTTGATATTGGTCTAAATAACGCTTGTCGTTTATACGCATCATTTGGGTTGTTTTTGTGTTGTTGTTTTTTAATTGTACTTTTGCAACCTCTGTCAATATCCATGCAGGATGTTTAGATTGAGCCTATTGTTACTATATATTTCCATACGTCTTTTTACATTTGTAGCAGTTTAGTTTTTACTTTTATTGCAGTCTTATAGCAGATTTATTTGATAAAGTTATTGCCAACTTGTTTCTTTATTTATATAAGACTGACTTCATATAGGAACTTCTTCGGAAGATAAGAAGTTAGCAATATTCTTTAACTTTACTTTCCGCTATATGGATGATGTTCTCTCACTAAATATTTCAAAATATAGTGACTATGATGAACGCATTTATGCCATCGAACTAGAGATAAAGAATACAACAGATAAAGTTAACTCTGCCTAATATCTTGACTTACATCTTGAAATTACAATGAGGGTATGTTGAAAACAAAACTTTACGACACAAGAGATGATTTATGATTCCCAATTGTGAACTTTTAATCCCCTTCCCTTTCCATGGCACATGAAATCACCCCCGGTTTTTGGTAGTTTTCTATGTTGTGTCTTTTGTACCATTATTGGTCTGTGTGTCTTTTTCATTTTTAGCCAAGTTTATTTTCGATCTATGATTTTGACTGTCCTGGTATCTTTTGCCCCTCTTTTATTGGCTAACTTGCTATTGACAGTGCCTAATACGTATTTGGATAGTCAGGTTTTCGGGCTACAATACAAACAACACATGGATGCTCATTGCTGAGCAAATTGTAATATGAATCGGATCCTGACCTTTCCTCGCACCTCATAACGTTTATTATATTCATTTGTCTACACATCTAACAAAGTGTTATATATAACTTTTGATTATTAGATTAAGTTGCCACAAATGGGAGACATGTATTACTGGCGGCGATGTTTGACAAGTGTAAGAATGTTACCATTACGAACCAAATGGTTGTTGTTATTTCAACTTTAGAGATGGTTAATGGGTTCAAGGCAAAACAAAACTATGAATTAAACGGAATGAATTAATATATAAGTTACTACGTTTCAAGAACGTGGTTGGCTTATGTTCAATATTGCGGAATTTCGAGTAAACCGAATTTGAGACTTGTATGATGTATGTTTGTGAGTTTCTGTCTAAATATGGAGTATAACTGTTATATACCTTTCAAGATAAATTGAAGTTGAACATGTATGAAGAAAATATTATTAATCATGTTTGCATGTTTCGATTTTTACAGGCACTACGGTCAACAAAAGAAAAAGAAAACATGAAGTTCAAAATGAAACATCTCATATTAAAATGAGAAGGATGGGAATAAATCGAATGTTTGATCATCCATTAGGACATGCAGCTAGAATAATCCTTAAAGAGGCTAGCAGAAAAAATGACGATGAACACCAAATCAAAGGTTAGTTTAAATTGACAGTTCACTTCATAATTGTTTACTAATTGGTTGCGTCACGGGATTGCTTCACATAAATAATAGATAATGATCATACCGAACTGTGCTCTGGTTGTACTTCGAATTCTCAACCTCAGTTTGCAAGAGCAATGACTTGTAACAAATAACCCGAAGTTCGAGTCAAGACACTCCCTCCGGGATCCCCGTGGAAGCAATATGATTTTCTAATATGATTCATTTTATCCGGTTACAGAGTTTTCTTTGATTATCAAAGCAAAAGTTAAAAGCATGAAATGTTTAGGTATTTGTATTTACTATATAGGTGTACGTCAACTATCTTTTGGTTCTATTACTTCTAAACCAAAATGAATATTTATTTATGAAAAGACTCTGTGTGGCACTGTTTTTACAAAGCGTTATTATAAACCGGTAACCTTGCTTAATTTTTCGTTTTTTCTTTACGGGCAAAAAAATACCATCGATAGTGGGTTTGACGATACGCTGGTTCTAAAAGAAAGAAGTGCTTCATGACTTGAAAACTTTATTTGTACTTAATTCTACCATTCCCTTTGTGAAATTGACAAATCGTCTAACAGAATAATTCACAATGCTTGTCAATATGAAATAGCAGCATATGGTATAACTGTATTGCTTTGGGATACCATATTTACGGCATATTTTGTACAATGCCAATAGAAAGATAAAACGTGCTCCACCGAATAAAATGTGATCAGTATTCTGGGGTTTTTCATCGTTAACTTGTCTGGTGAATTTGAAGTTGGACTCTCCCACAAATTGATAGCATTCCTGTGGTTAAGATTACAACATAAAGTTGACTGTTGTACCCCTATCATTGACTTCTTTTACCTATCACGTCTGTTTGTTTTGCTCTCACATTTTTGTCATTATAATGGAAGTCTATGTGTCTGTCATAAGAGTGAGGGGTTTAGCTAGCAAAATATAGGTTTTATAGACCCTTTGAACATAAGGAAATGATATACCAAGTAAGAAATATTTCAGTTGTCTTCCATTCATTTGGTACGATGCTTCAGGTGTCATACCACCAATTACTCCCTCAAATTTAGAACGTATGTGAAAGTAGGCCTACTCGGACAAAAAAAAGTGCATTTGATGTCATTGTTCACCTAAACTAACTAACAAATTTGCAGAAATGAAAGTTTTGTTGAAAGAGAAATATATTAAGACCATTTTGAGCCAAAATTTACCTGTCTATGAGTTTGCATTAAAAATTGAGGATTAATGCGCTCCATAGTATACTAATTTAAGATTTCCAGAAAACCAGGGGTTATTTTTAGTGGTACCTCCTTTCGGAATCTCTCTGCTTTCTTATATGATTTTGAATGTATGTTGAAAATTGGCATGCAGAAAGGTGACACCTGTACAATTCAGGATATACCTAGTTTCTATGAAGTTAAACTTAAGGTAAAATATTTAGAAAGCTATGAAAATTGCAAAATTTGGTTGAACAGATAGGGACTTTTAATTGGTGGTATGACACCTTTAAGCAAAATGCGGTGAAACATCAAAATCAGAAAACAATTGGTTTTTTTTGTCTCAACTGATCATTTGAGATAATAGTAGCCACATTTCAATCTTTTTGGGGGCAAAATGTCACATATTGCAAATTTAGAGCCTAAAACTTGAGTTTGTCCTATTTTTAGCTTTTCCCATCCTGACAATATGCTTTTATATAAAAAATGTCCTAAATAATGTTATAAATGCACAGAAAGTTATTCTGTGGTGTTAAACATTGAAACATAAGTTGTTTACTACCCCCAAAAAAATTTTGTCATGCAGATTTAATGAAATTATTTGATTTTTACCCCTTATAGCATTGCGTCATACTATGTACTTGGCAGATAGCATAGCCTAATGTAATCACTGCAGAAACTCACAAAAGCACCATTTATTATTCCTAATGAAATTTTTATATCTTAAATTTTATTAACTGATGTAAATAAACACAGTTAAATGACCATGACTGCACTTTTGATCAATTTGTAGTACTTTACTGACACCAGATGAAAAAAAGGGGGGTCAATATTCCTTGACACTTCAATACCTTGGATTTTTTACTAAATTCATTGCAAAAATTGTTGGAAGTCTTTAAAGAAGTAGAACAAACAAGAAAAAATCAGCAAACAATGATCTTGATATTGAAAGTTTATGTTCCTGTAGCCCAAAATGAAATTTTCAAGTATTTTCTTTAAAGTCATACATTACAGTCAGTTTAAATTGAGCTGTGAAATTTTTATTATAAGTCGCATAATGCTCAGATAGGCTGTTTTTAACTACAAATTGACTAAGGATTAAGAATAAAGCATAATAAAAGATTTCTAATCAACTTTTTTGTCTCTTTAAGCAAAATGCGGTGAAACATCAAAATCAGAAAACAATTGGTTTTTTTTGTCTCAACTGATCATTTGAGATAATAGTAGCCACATTTCAATCTTTTTGGGGGCAAAATGTCACATATTGCAAATTTAGAGCCTAAAACTTGAGTTTGTCCTATTTTTAGCTTTTCCCATCCTGACAATATGCTTTTATATAAAAAATGTCCTAAATAATGTTATAAATGCACAGAAAGTTATTCTGTGGTGTTAAACATTGAAACATAAGTTGTTTACTACCCCCAAAAAAATTTTGTCATGCAGATTTAATGAAATTATTTGATTTTTACCCCTTATAGCATTGCGTCATACTATGTACTTGGCAGATAGCATAGCCTAATGTAATCACTGCAGAAACTCACAAAAGCACCATTTATTATTCCTAATGAAATTTTTATATCTTAAATTTTATTAACTGATGTAAATAAACACAGTTAAATGACCATGACTGCACTTTTGATCAATTTGTAGTACTTTACTGACACCAGATGAAAAAAAGGGGGGTCAATATTCCTTGACACTTCAATACCTTGGATTTTTTACTAAATTCATTGCAAAAATTGTTGGAAGTCTTTAAAGAAGTAGAACAAACAAGAAAAAATCAGCAAACAATGATCTTGATATTGAAAGTTTATGTTCCTGTAGCCCAAAATGAAATTTTCAAGTATTTTCTTTAAAGTCATACATTACAGTCAGTTTAAATTGAGCTGTGAAATTTTTATTATAAGTCGCATAATGCTCAGATAGGCTGTTTTTAACTACAAATTGACTAAGGATTAAGAATAAAGCATAATAAAAGATTTCTAATCAACTTTTTTGTCTCTTTAGGTGTCATACCACCAATTACTCCCTCAAATTTAGAACGTATGTGAAAGTAGGCCTACTCGGACAAAAAAAAGTGCATTTGATGTCATTGTTCACCTAAACTAACTAACAAATTTGCAGAAATGAAAGTTTTGTTGAAAGAGAAATATATTAAGACCATTTTGAGCCAAAATTTACCTGTCTATGAGTTTGCATTAAAAATTGAGGATTAATGTGCTCCATAGTATACTAATTTAAGATTTCCAGAAAACCAGGGGTTATTTTTAGTGGTACCTCCTTTCGGAATCTCTCTGCTTTCTTATATGATTTTGAATGTATGTTGAAAATTGGCATGCAGAAAGGTGACACCTGTACAATTCAGGATATACCTAGTTTCTATGAAGTTAAACTTAAGGTAAAATATTTAGAAAGCTATGAAAATTGCAAAATTTGGTTGAACAGATAGGGACTTTTAATTGGTGGTATGACACCTTCAGCGTTTGAATTTGACATTTGAAAAGCGAATTTACGTTTTGAATCGAATAAATCGTCAAAATTCGCAGAAAAAATTGCAAACGTTAATGTTCGTCTGTATTGTCCTTATTCCCATCATGTTAGTTGTTTAGCATGAAAAAAATTTAAAAACAATTGTCAGTTGAGATTAAACAATTAAACTACAAAATCAGCTTCTTTTAATGACATATGGTTTCTTCAATATAGAAAAGAGGGAATAAAATCAACAAATTTCACACGCCTCTTTCGTTTACCTGCTTCTTAAATTCATATTGGTATAAATCATTCTACTTTATAATGATTTCACCCGAGTACAATACCACAGCATGTTGCATATTGCCTCTCAATAGCTGCATATCCCGTAACTTTCTTCAGCTCAGTCTTTTGTTATTTGTTGTGGACCGTTGTTTATCTTTTCGTTGTTTTTGCCGTTGTGTTGTCTTCAACTTATGATTTATCTAATGTGCTATTAGAATTTTTTGTCTGTATTTCATATTTTGTAATGGGAAAATTGAGTTTGAATCAATATCCCCATATAAATGTAAGACTCAGATTGACGTCCAGTCTTTAATCAAAGTCCGTTCCTCAAATCGACGTTCAAATATGACGTCACAATTAAATAACATTCAAAATCATCGGCAAATTTAATGCTAACTAAATCGACGCCCAATATTTTTGGCTTCTCTAATCGACGTCCAATTTTAGCTTCTCTATTCAACGGCTGATTTGGGTACATAATACAAAATTGAACTGAAATGATAGCTACAGCTAAAACCTCTAGACCTTTAAACATATTATGTGTGACAAATGAGATCTATTCAAAACAATTTTTTTTTAATTCATTATATGCTAACGTGTAAACAGGTTGTGATATTAATTTTTAAATTTCAGAGATGACATAAAAAACGGACATGTGGTATGATTTCGAAAGGGACAACTATCAACCAGAGTTAAAATAAAGTGAATGTGAGCAATTATAAGAGACCGTTCCGCTTTCAACAATGATAAAAACCCATACGAATAAGGCTATAAAAGTCCACGACATGAATAGTATAAACAATTCAAATTAGAAAATTAACGGTCTTATTTATAACAAAACTATTCTGAAAGGCCATTATGATAGACATACACCAACGACAACAGTGGCGGATCCAGGGGGGGTCCAGGGGTTGGAACCCCCTTTTTTGGGGACGATCAATGCATTTGAATGGGGACATGTGGTTGGAACCCCCTTTTTGGGACGATCAATGCATTTGAATAGGGACATGTGGTTGGAACCCCCCCCCCCTTTTGTCCTGGGTTGGGACCCCCCCTCCCTTTTTCAAATGGCTGGATCCGCCCCTGGACAATCACTAAAATACAGGAACATAAAGAATGTGTCGGGTTTAAACATGTGTATGGTCATTTAACGTAGAACAGAGGTGTAACAGCACACCATAAAAACATTATGCATATTTCTTACGTATATGTTACTTAAGCAACACGACGGGTGCCACATGTGGAGCAGGATCTGCTTACCCTTCCGGAGCACCTGAGATCACCCCTAGTTTTTGGTGGGGTTCGTGTTGTTTATTCTTTAGTTTTCTATGTTGTGTCGTGTGTACTATTGTTTTTCTGTTTGTCTTTTTTTATTTTTAGCCATGGCGTTGTCAGTTTGTTTTAGATTTATGAGTTTGACTGTCCCTTTGGTATCTTTCGTCCCTCTTTTTTTTCACTCCAGGTGTAAAACTCAGAAATTTATTGAAAAATATCTTACAGATTCCGAATTATAATACTCTCAAAACCATTTGCTGTACTTCTTTATTTTGTCTATTGTTGAAAACTGAATAATGCTCATAGATGTTGTTTGGTTTTCTTTGTCGTTGGGTTGCTTTATAATTGACTAACACTTACATAAATGCCATTTATTAATATGAATATAAATGGCACACTGTTTTGAAGATCGATTGGATTAACATTTTATCAAGATAAATATATATTAAAATGCATGTTGCCATTTTCTGGTTGAAAAAATCTAGATGGAAAGTATGAAAAAATGTTTGAAAATTTAGCAGTCATAAGAACCCTTCAAAACATATACAGATATAAGTGTAATTCCAGTTATGTATTATTCATTGATTTTGGACATCAATTCAAGACAACTACAATCGCAAATACACAACGTCTCATTAGACGTCGATTAGAGTATCAAAATATTGGACGTCGATTTGAGAATATTACGTCAGATTTTGACGTCGATTTGAGGAACGGACGTCGATTTGAGGAACAGACGTCGATTAGAGGCTGGACGTCGATTCGAGTCAAATATATATATAAACACCTTTATTCCAAATCAATAATCTGTATTCAGCCAATCTTAAATATAGTGGTATAATGGCAGCACCATTTATTCAATGAGTGGCAAATCTCATTCGTGATGATCAGACAGTTATATATCGTAAGTATCTGCTTAAGCAAGTCTAAATTGAAAACAACGTTCAAACTTATGAGTACTAAACATGTAGTATCTGCTTAATAAAGATTGTATGAATTTGATAAGCTTCACTGTCTACAGTTTAAAGAAATTTAAGGCTGCGATTTCTTTACAGTTGTAGAAACAGTTATGTGTCTTCTGAATGCTGGAGTTGACGTTAACATTATAACAGAAAATGGAAAATCTCCTTTGTACCTACTGTTATCAAGACACTCACATGAAACTATTCAAGAACTTTTACCACTCTTTATCGAAAAGGGAGCTGATCCAAATCAAGGTCCTTATCCACCATTGGAAATTGCTACTTGCTTACGACGTATATCCGTAGTTAAATTCTTGCTTAACCATGGTGCTAAAGTTGATATCAAGAATAGAAGAAATGAAACTCCACTAATAAGTGCTTCGCGCATGTGTTTCCTAGAAAAGAAAGGTATCTACTGTGAAATAGTAAAATACTGTCTACTCAGATAGTCATGTATTGACAAAGAGTGTTATTTATCATGCTATGCTTTATGGCTGCCATTTAGGATATTTTACGACTACAGTGCATGGTAACAGATTACATTGTAAGAACGAGCCATTCTTTACAAAAATCTGCTGACCATCACTCACGAAGAATTAAATTGAAATACAATTTTCAAGAAAAAATAAGAGCATGCATGATTGTCAACGAGACATCTCTACATTGGCGACGAAACGACACAGAAGTTAAACAACTATAAGCTATTACACGGCCCTCCACTAGTAGCATACGGCATAGTCAGTTAAAAAGGGTCATACATAATAGATTACATACAATTTAAACGAGAAAACTAACAGTCTGATTTATTTACAAAGCTAAAAAGAAATACTAGTATTATACACAACAATAAACGATAACAACCCTAATATTAATTTGATAATTTATCAAGGTTACAAAAATGTGGTTTGTTGCAAATGCAAATCAACTCAAAAACATATATTCATTAATCATGTGCTCGTGGTATTAGCATATAGATCAACTATGAACTATACCATTTTAGATAGTCTACGTGAAGTTGTGTCATAATATTTGTTTGTTGGTCTTCAACTGTTTCCAGCTCTTTGATCGGATTGTTGTATCTTTGACACATTCCCTATTTCCATTCTCCATATTATGGAAAAGAGACCTTTTATAAATACTTTGAATCCAACATTTTTAAATTCTCTTATTCAGATTTTCTTTATTACTTCAGAAAAACTCCTAGATACGATCGAAACACTTTTACGTGAAGGCGCATCAGTTAACGTTAAAGATGAACAAGGAAGTTCACCATTGATTATATCCATCACTCACGGTTGTTTTAAAGCAAATGAAAGATGTGACTCAGATGTAAACAAATTAGTATCGTTGTTACTCAAATATGGAGCAGACCCCAACACACAGGAGATTGGCAAAGACTCGGCCATGATTTTAGCAGTTGAAAATATGTTGCCATCAGTAGTAAGAACGCTCTTGATTTATGGTGCAAATATTGATCATATAGGAGAACAGCGTCAATCATTATTACAAAGATGTTTACAAACTAAAAGTATGCAAATTATTCTGGAACTCTTTAACGTTACAGATAATAAACGCGGACTAGATCAATCGCCAGAATTATGTAGTGTTTGTAAACTTCTGTTATTTATAAAAGGGGCATTCGCTAAAAAATTGACAGAAATTCAAAAAATGATTTGTTTTGTTGAACATAGTTATAAACCTAGAATTGTGAGAAGAAAGTATTATAATATGTAGTCTTTTTTCGTTCAATTTTTTCAAAATAAGAGCAAACATCAATGTTATATTATTGGCGTGCAGGTCCTTGATCTAACTCATAAGAATTCGTATTCCTGTAAACACGTATATAACCCTATAACTAGAATGGATTACTCATGGGCTAACGATATTTAGTTCTTTAAAGAAAAGAACGTCAAAATCGATAAGAAAAGCAACTCAATCACAGTGAAGATAACATTTTTTTTCTGATTCAGCCAACGACAACAAAATGTGGTATTACGGATAAAACTCAAAAGCCTTAATTCGTCTTGAAAATTGTAACATAATACGAATTCACGATCATTACAGTTTCCTAATTATAATTATTATTTCTGGTTTGGTCGCAGATGGTTAACTTCGTATAACTTTTCAATTAAAATCAAATGAAATCTTTTGTTTTATTTGCTTTGACATTGCAATATTGAATATTACTTCAATTAACCGCTATTGTTCCCCATCGTCGTTTTATAAGGCGTACTACTATGATTTCCGGCAAAAATTACGTTGATAATTCTGAATAGTCTTCTTTTAGATAGTCGAAACTCCACAACTAAGTGTACTGAAGAGGTAACCATCTGTTTAACAAATATTCATCAACACTATTTGTTTTTTGTTCCAGATGCCACGGCCTCAAACTTTAAAATGTTGAACGTATTACTTAGTAGTAATACATTTGGTGACGCAGTCAACATTTTTTTCCCTCAATTTTTTAAGTACGTACAACATGTGACGAAACCAGATGAAATATTTTCGCATTGGGTTTTTAGACCTACATGTATTCCAGATACAGATAAGGTGGACAAAAAGGTTACCGCTAAGATTTCAACAATGGTTTTGTCGAATTCGTATGTCGATCCAAATTTTACCAAAGACCAACAAAATTCACCACTTATCTTCTTTTGTAAGATTGAATGTGCATATGCTGTTAAACAATTAGTTCAGTATGACGCAGATGTAAATCACATTGGAGAGGATGGAAAGACAGCAGTACACCATGTTATGAAGATAAGCGGTAATCAGATATGTTTTTTTTTATCAAATTTGTCTAAATAACGTTCAATCAAAAAAGATAAACATACAGCTTCCGAGTAAACTTAAAAACATACTGCGCAATAAAAATATGGTTTACAAGATCTCATTGCAAAAGAAATCAGTTGAAAATCAGAAAAATGACATGTTAGTATTTTGTTGCCTAATGAAACGGTCTCGTTTTACTTATTTACAACTGGCATACAAGTGAGCGGTTTAGCCAGCTAAAACAACAGGTTTAATCCACCGTATTCTTTTATTTTATCTAATACAACTACGAACAAGAAGAGGTATTGGGTTTTTGAAATTGACAGCAGACAGTTTTGTAGAGGTTAAGAAAACTTAAACTTAAAAAATGCATGGATATCGAAGCAGACAACTAAGACGCAGTTTAAAAGGTTATCTACTTGAAAAATGAGAGCAATTTAGTAAAATATCATTTCAATTTCAAACATAATACTATACACGAAGTTTTGTTATACTTATTTTTTTTAAGATCCATATACAGCAGTAGCATCGCTCGATTGTTTATTAAGCAAACAACCAAATCTAAGTTTAAAAGATGCATCCGGAAAGAATGCGTTGGACACAGCCATCGAGTACATGAAAGAACAGTGCCATCGTGAACGAAATGCACACTTAAATGAAAATGAACGGATGAAGTTAATGACGCTGAGGTGTTTAATGATTCGACTTTTAGAAGCAGGCGCAACTGCGGACGTTGCTGCATTAAACAGCACCTTAATTGATTGTGCATATGGTGGAGATTTTAATGGCATGAAAGCACTAATTGTACATGGAGCAAACATGCATTGTCGAGATAGATCGGGAAGTTCAATTCTACATTTATGTTGGTCCTATTGTAAGACATTTTATTCATTATATATTAAAAACGACCATTGTAATAGTATGTTGCTGTCTATTAAAAGCAACGGTGACGAAACACTCCCTGCATTCGAAAATGATTTTCACTTTTGAGCAATGAATCGTTCCGTCACTTAGTTTAATTTTCGAACCATTATATAATTACTAAGATTTTCTTCGTGACTTAAAAATTTAATACAATTTTTGTTAATATTTAACATTTTACTCATTTTGCAAGAAACAGTCATTATACAATAAGGTTACGTTTTTTATGTCTGCAGTGTAGTTTTTTATTGGAGAAGGAGAGGTATTTCATTTGGTTTTGAAGTAACTGAACACTCAGAATAAAACTAGATTACATTGTAGTTTGTGATAGTAATAATAATAGTTTCCATATTTTAAAATATTCATCAAGAATATATCAGACGGTTTTGTTGCAGGTATTAACGAAGCAATAGCATTTCTTGAGTGGATTGTCGGAGAAAACTTTGATATGAGCATTGTAACAGATGAAGGAGATTCCATTTTAATGTCTATGCTAAGTAAAAGCTACAACTTCACAAGAGACGATCAACCTGATGAAAGAGATAAAATAGCAACACACATTGCAAATGTTTTTGCTCAAAATAAAGTACCGTTTGTAAAAAATAAATGTAAAAATTCCCCATTACATTTAGCAGCCAAGGCACGATATGCAAAAACAGTAGACGTGTTAATAAAACTGGGTCTTGATGTATGCGATCGAAACGAAAGTGGCTTCACACCTCTTCATTCATGTTTAGAATTTCCAGCAGGTTAGTAAATTGAAGTTCGATACCATAAAAAAAAAAGAAATAAAACAAAATGAAACAATAAAAGCAATGAAAAGAATATAGCTCAGCTATAGCATGCCACATATGTATGTGCACTTTTCAATTGCAATATACTCAATTCGTATGTTTAGAAAGTCTAACTCGCACATTATTTTTTTTTCACTTAGTTTTTAGTGGACTGCAATGTAATTCATTAAAGCCGATAGAGATAGATTTATTTATCCAAAATGAATGCTTCATACACATTGTAACAGGTGATTAAACAAATTGTTTGTACCTGGGTACGTCCGTACTTAACGGGTTAATACTTGACACGAGGTTAAATAGGGTCGCAAGTTTGTACCTGTTGTCAATTGAAAGTTTGTACTTTAATGTTAGAATAGATCGTATAGATAACGAAATTAAATTACCTTTGAGATGATCATTACAATGACAAAAATTAATTTATGTACACTTAATGTTAATGGTATACAAAATAAAGAAAAAGGATTAAGAGTTATAGATTGGGTTAAACGTAATAAGTGTTCCATTGTCCTTTTACAAGAAACACATCTCAATGAAGAAACTAGGGCTAGTCTAGAAAAAGAAACTGATTTTATTTTTCACTGCAGCTATGCACGAAGATACTGTTGTTGTGTTATTTCTAAACGTTAGGGTATTTTGATGTTTAAAAGTTACATTACAGAACCCCATGAAGAACTGTATGTTTTACTTATCTATTACAGCAGATACAACTCGAGTTCCTGATATTTTATCCAAACTATTGACTTGCACACTTCCTAAAAAGGATTTGAAATCACTAAGAGGAGGAAAGCTTTTACATCTCGCATCAAAAATATGTCATTATGACCAGAGCACGACAGATTTTCAGACAGATTTGCAGACAGAGCTAACTGGTATACTTTTGAATTACGGCGCAGACCCAAATGATCATTTTGGAGAAGACGTACCCTTAATAGAATCATGCAGACAAATGAATATAGGGTCGACAAATCTATTATTAAATTCAGGAGCCAATGTAAATGTTAGAAACTTCGAAGGAAATTCTATTCTCCATGTTTTGTTTGCTGAAAATTGTTGGAGAAAAGGTAAGATGTAATACATAATACAGGTCTGTTGTCCATAGTTATTTCACAAGATTTCTAAAATTCTGTGTAGCAATTTTTATCAGTGCTTGCTTTTTACCCTCTCCAGTTTTATTTCCCTTATTTGTGACAATACTGCGTGAGACTTATCGTCAGTTTTTATTTATCATGCATAGCACTATAGATGCGGCCAGTGCAAAAAAAAATATTGTTTGTCTGTGTTGTTAAATAATCTGTATTTTTATTGTTGTTTTCAGTCTTTCTTTCTTTTGGTCAAGGTGTTTCTTCTTTCTGTCATTTATGGTTTTTACTGAATAGCCCAACAGTATGGTCAGTTGAACGGAGCGTATTAACGCCACACAAACATTGTTCATAAAATTTTGTTCTAACGCCTTTGTTAAAACGCAAACATTTGCTAAATAAGACAAACATATATCGCGATCCTTTGCGAAATAAGGCTAACATATGACGCGATACCTTGTGAAATAAGGCAAACCTTTTGATTTTAAATATTTTATAATCAAAAGCTGTTATATTGAATAAAATTTTACATTTTATGTTAATTATTTGATTTAAAAGCAGTGTTTTCTAAATATCGGCAATTGCATGTCTTTCTGACAGTAAAAAAGACGTGAGATTGTTGTTACTCTATCAGGCTAACGGAGCTCTTGAAACTTTCATATTATGTTTTAATATGAATTTACGATGAAAATATATCACAACGTTATGTGTTTGCAGTTGTTATGTTTCATAAATGGCTTAATATGTTCAAAATTTTATATTGTGTCGTGTTCAAGTATACCAAACACAAAAATGTTCCCAAACAAGAAAGTTGTCTCACTGCAAAATATAAAAAAGAAGATGTGGTATGATTGCAAATGAGACAACTCTCCACAAGAGACCAAATGACACAGAAACTAACAACTATAAGTCACCGTACGGCCTTCAACAATGACCAAAACCCATACTGCATAGTCAGATATAAAAAAAACGAATTGACAATGTAGAACAATTCAATCGAGAAAAATTATGTACCAAAAAATGAACGAAAAACAAATATATCACACATAAACAAACGACAACTACTGCATTAAAGGCTCCTGTCTTGGGACAGGCATGTACATACAGCATGTGGCGGGGTTAAACATGTTAGTTAGATCCCAACTCTACCCCTAACTTGGGACAGTGATGTAACAGTACAACATAAGAACGAACAACAAAAATCAGTTAAAAAAGGCTTAACTCATCAAATGGATAATAATAGAAATACTACAAATACATGTGGCCGTGGCCGAGTACTTGTTAATCCCAACAACAAAAAGACACCAAGTACGTACAGTAAAAGTCTATTATATGTCCCACTCGATTTTAAATGGAACGAAAAGTAATCGTCTCATCCAAAAAAATCAAAATAGTTGTAACATTAACATTTAAAACAAAAAACAATAAAACAAATTAAAAAGAAGAAAAAGCGATGTTGTAAATGAAGCCTTATACATGGGTTGCCTTTAAAAATATGGGGATATAACAAGCACAGTATATGAATATTGCGTTTATATACTATGTTATCAGAAATTAAAACCATAATAAATAATATTGTAATACACATCTGCAAATGAATAGTTCTAAAATCTGTCGATACCTACATTGTGACATTGCACAAGGTCGTGTTTTTTCTAACTGTTAATTCGTTATTGGCTGTCAGTAGCTGCAAGTACTTTCAAATCTGTAATTTGAGTCATGTTCTTCTTTTAAGGATGTACACCTCTAAGGAGACAAACATTTCTTGAATTAAACTCTTTTTCTTAACCTGATGTTTGGATTTATTTGACTGTAAAGAAGTAATTGATGTAGAAAAATAATAAATGGTAGTGAATTTCTTGTTTTGCTACGGCCCTTTCAAAGTACCCAATATTGATGATTTTCCAAATTTTCATAAATTTTTACGCATTTTGGAGCTATTGCCTTGAAAAAAATTACAGTTCCACAATTAAACTTTTTTCATACTTTCAATACAGATGAAGTGGACCAAAATATATAAAATTAACCTAAAAATCAACAATGGGTAGGTGTGAATTTAAGAATTGTTATCATACTTTGATTCTTTTTTCGTGTCAAATTTATCATGCTGTCAATTTTGAAAATTTGTGATTTTTCTGTTTTAAGAACAAAATGCATAATATTTCAACTTCTTTGTTATAAATCATTGAAAAAATACATATTCAAGATATTTGAAAAGAAAAAAGTGATATGGGATGTGCATGTTTCTGGTAAAATCATTTCTTGTAACCCTCACCAATTTTCTCAAAATTGTGGCTAAAAAGACTGACTTGAGGGACAATACAATTCGAAAAATTTATTACTCAAAAACTACTTATTGTGAAAACACAATTTCTTCACAGAGTTAAGTTTGATAATGATATGTTTTAAATTTATTGATATTTTTTCTTCTAGTATCACATGATTCGGAAATATTTTTTTCAACAAGACTGAACGTCAGAGGAATACATCATACAATAAACCATGCATCGACAGTCTGTTGTTCTGCATTGTGTTGTTCTGATGAGTTTAACCCTTGAACATGATGATTATAGTTTTGTCAGTTTTGTCACATGTTGAAACTGTCAAAGTCAAGTCTTTAGTTCAGTGATTGTCGTTGATTTATGTTTCTCATATTTTTCTATCGTAAATTGTTTTGTTAAGCTGTTAGTTTTCTTAATCGAAGTAATTCATATTTCATATTTTGAGTCCGTTATAGACGACTATATAATATGGATTAGTCTACTTGTTGAAGGCCATACGGTTGTCTTTAATTGCCATACCCACTTCGTTTGAACGTTGGTTGAAAATTGTCTGTTTGTCAATTATACAATATATCTTTATTCCTATTTTGAGCTTCTCTTGATAATCCATACATAATTTAGACCTAAACTATACTGATGAAAACCCATCTATGAAACCGATTTTTCATGGCATTTGAAGCATCAATGCTTAGACGGTTAAGAATAGAATATTCAATATTAGATTTTATCATAAATTATTTTATCAAAAACTGTATAGATAAGTGTTTCCTTACAATATACTAATGTGTTTCCTTACAATATACATAGCTTAGTAGCCATGCATAACATACGAAAAGGCGATTGGCACATGTTTGTCAGGCTTTATTTTCAAAAGGATTGAAAGGGTTATGGAGAAGGTATCCCAAAATTTCAGACGCGTACATAGTTTATTAGTATGACAGTAGGAAGATGCAATGAGGTAAAAAACTGAATTATATATAAAATACGTACATGTTGTTTATTTTCTTTTGTTATCTATTCTGACATCGGACTCAGACTTTTCGTAAACAGAGTTTTATCATGCGTATTGTTGTGGGTTTGTTTTTGTCTACATTGGCTAGTGATATAGGGGGAGGGTTGAGATCTCAAAAAATATGTTTTACCACGCCGCGTTTTTGTGCCTGTCCCAAGTCAGGAGCCTCTGGCCTTTGTTAGAATGGTATGATTTTTAATTTTAGTTTCTTTGTGTATAATTCGGAGTTTAGTATGACGTCAATTATCACTCAACTAGTAACATATTTGTTTAGGGCCCAGCTGAAAGACTCCTCCGGGTGCGGGGGTATCTCGCTGCATTGAAGACCTGTTGGTGACCTTCTGCTGTTGTCTGCTCTATGGTCAGGTTGTTGTCTCTTTGACATATTCTCCATTTACATTCTCAATTTTATGTACTGATTCTTTATAATATTATAATGTATTTTAACTTTTTATGGAAGAAAACGAACTCCACTTGATGAAACTCTTGCTTGAAAGAGGTATACATGTAAATGCTGTTGATAAATTTGGAAGATCTGCACTATTCTTGGCCGTTCAAACATCAATCGATCTCAATGAAGCCATAGATGACCTTGAAGAAAAATACGAAATCAACTATTCATCAAAAGAATATTATGCATCAAAGGAAATTATATCAGAGCTGTTACAATATGGATCAGATATCAATTTACAGGATGATTCCAGAAATACAGTTTTATCAACTTTCTGTCGTTTAGGTTTGTTTTTCACCATACTATTCATTATTTATAAAATAAAGGAGTATATGATGAATAATAAATTTGATAAAATTAATGATGATGACGAGGACGACGACAATGATGTTCACAATATTTCGAATATATACTTTTGCTCATGATATATATTAGCCACTCAAATTTTGTTTTCATAATACCGTTTTGAAAACTACAAAAATACAGATTATTGAAAAAAGAGTGATTAGACAGTAATATTTCAAGTTTTTTTTCCGCAAACAAATATGGTCGTTTCTGGATTACATTTTTCATTAGGTACTCCCTTAATTCTGAAAAATAGGGGTCTAATTCAGCGTTTCCAAAAGCAAATGTCTATCTTCCTCCATCTTTCTTTCATTTTCTGTATTTACATTAGTAAAAATTCTTTTTTTCGCAGTCTGTTTGCTGATTTAAAGCATCCTATTGTTATCGAAATTAAAGACCCCTAACATTACAATGGAAAAAAGTAAAATCACAAAAATACTGAACTCAGAAGAAAATCAAATTTGAAAGTCCCTAATCACATGGCAAAATCAAATGACAAAACACATCAAAAGCGAATGGACAACAACTGTCATATTCCTGACTTGGTACAGGCATTTTCAAATGTAGAAAATGGGGGATTAAACCTGGTTTTATAGCGACAGTCTCGTCAAATTCCGTTATATTTACAATGATGTGTAAACTAAACAGACATAAAAAAATAAAAAAGTCAAAATATGGGTACAGCAGTCATCATCGTACGCGTGTTACAATTTTAAAAGAAACAATCTCGCGTGTCTGACGTCAGAAAATTTATACGTCACATATTTTTGTCGTTCAATGTGTATACAAACAATTTAAAAATTTCACATGGGCAATGTTAGCATACAGGGTTAACAGGGAAAACAACAACGAGCTTGATTTGATGTATTAACATTAAACAAAATCAATAAGGACTGACGTAAATCAACCAGCGAACTACAATGTACAGTCTTTTGGCTTGGAACATGCAAATAAAATAAATGCTGAAGACATATTTTGGGAGGATATGTTCGCCCCCGCGAACATCTTTTATGCCATTACTTTCTGTATGTTCCTTTCCCAAGATCAAAGCCTGTAATTCAGTGATTGTAGTGTAGTTTGTTGCTGAATATCGTATTTGGTGTTTTGGTTTTTATTTGTGTACGTATATCAGGCCGATAGTTTCTAGTTTGAATTGTTTTATTTTTGTCATTTTGTGGCCTTTTATAATTTGCTATTATAAGATATTGATCTGTGCACATTGTTGAGGACCATACGGTTCAGTACATGTTTGAAACTTTATTACAGGTCTTGCTTTTCTAATTATGATTTCTTTCATACTTTTATATTTGCTGCTTACAAATGAGAATGTTGAAAGTGCATAAACGATTTAAAATGATAAAGTTGGTCTTTTGAAAACTATAAAGTCATCATGAATTGGTTGACGGTTATAGGAAATCCGCGTCACATGTGGAATATCGATATGTTTCACTTGTCGATACGTGTCTTTCTTCCTCGATTGTGACATTTCAAAATATTACGTAAAAATGTACATTGCGATATGTATATGTAGTAGGTGTGCAACTATAGGTAAACAAACGGACGTCAAGAGTCAGAAACTCAGAAACGGCGCATAAAACGTTTGCCTAGATTTGTCAAGAGCGTACAGATGCATCTGATACAATTGATAGCGAAATCATGCATACTAATCTGTGTGATTTTCATATACCTACCATCTTTCTTTAAGGGATTATTATTTTGTAAAAGAACCTTCCTGTTGATTTTTAAAAAGGAGCGACAGACGAGGAAAACAAAATTTGGGAATGGAAATGGGGAATGTGTCAAAGAGACAACAACCCGACCATAGAGCAAACAACAGCAGAAGGTGACCAACAGGTCTTCAATGCAGCGAGAAATTCCCGCACCCGCAGGCGTTCTTCAGCTGGCCCCTAAACAAATATATATACTAGTTCGGTGATAATGAACGCCATACAAATCTCAAAATTGTACAAAAACTGTTCGATGTCATAATTTGACATTTTTAACATAAAATTATACCCATAATGGTCACTAAAAAAATCCAGATTATCCTAAACATCATTTCATCTTCGAAAATGAAATAAAATCAAAAATCAAATCAAATCAATAATTTCTCTTTGTTTTAAGGAATGGATGCAGGTATAGGAGAAATTCTAATGCAAGCAGAAATTGATCTAGGATTATGTAATGACACGTTCTGTATACACTACGCGATAAACAATAAATCGTTACAAAGAAGGAAAACGAAATGGATTAACTTTGTACGTATGCTTTTGGAAACTGGAGCGTCTCCAAATAAGTTTAAAGAAATCTCAAATTTGGTGGCAGTTACCTTACAAGGAAATTCTTGCCTTGTAGAGGAGATTTTGAAGCATGGAGGGGACGTAAACTACGCAGATAAATATGGCACGAAAAGAACTGCTTTGCATTATGCCTGTATTTTAAGTAAGATATTAAAAAAATGAAAAAATATTATACACATATTCTAACAGAGGTTGGAGGTATAGTCATGATTTTAATTGAGTTCTTAATTGGTGTTATAATTAATTAAAATTTTCGAATTATTATAAGCGTTGTGTATGACTGATTATTAAGCAGGTTGTATGTGTATGTAAACAGTATTACTGTTACACGCTGATAACACGTTTGGTAATTTGCATAGTCTTAACTGTTTTTATGTTTTTATGATAATGTTCGATGAAATATTATAAAAACGCAGAAAATTGTACTGTGTGTCAACAATGAAAAATATCAGTCTTGTTGTTTTTTAATGTAGAAACACAGTAATTATTTTTTTAATTCAGTGACGAAAATACAAGATATGTAAACTATACATGCTCTTTAACTTAGTTCTTTATTTGCCCAATTTAACAGTTTTTGATTCGAGCTTCACTGATGAGTCTTTTGTAGACGAAACGCGCGTCTGACCCATATATACAAAATTTCAACCCTGGTATCTGTGATGAGTCTCTAAAGATAAGATAAACTTTGATATGTGTCTGCTGTCGACTATTAAACTTAAATTTTCAATCTAAGATGATACATTTTATAAATAAATGTATCGACTATTAATGCATTCATTTGTAAATATTACACATTTATCATTTTTATTTGTATTTATAGAGAATCCACAGGAACGGGATGTCATAATCCGCACACTTGTAAAATTCGGTGCAGACCTTAATCATCCATCAATTACTGGAGAAAAACCACTAAATACTTTGATGAAGTGTATAATATATGATATTGCGGAGCATGGTATTGTATCATTAGATGACCCATCTTGTCTTAAAGTAGAAATTGATTTGTCTCTATTTAACCTCTTCGTCTGTGGAGGGTGTGATTTAACTCCATTTAAAGATCTAAAAGATGATATAGACGTATATCATCGGCTGATTGGAGCCACCAACTACAAATGGTCAAAGAATTTAATTGGAGAAAAGTAAGTTTACATGATATAGTACACATTATTTTGTTCATTACAAATTTAGATAGTCATCAAAACAATTATTTTGTTATAATACGATTCCATGTTGGTTGAAAGTGACGTTGTTTGTTTTCGTGTGCTATTCAAGATATTCCCTTATCTGTATGTTGTAGGGTTTATTGTTTATGGATTGCAGTGTAATTCAAATTCTGACATAATAATTGACAATCACACAAAGTAAAAAAAAAAAGGGAAACACACAAAACCTACCGAATACAAGTTTGCTTTAACTATTGACTCGACTGCAATATTAATTTACGACCATACATTGCGCTAATAATTGTCATAGAGCGGTCGAATTCATGATTAATCCCTACATAACGGTACTTATAAATTACTGGTTGACGTTTTTTAAAATCTCATCCCCTAGCTAGTCGGATGCACAACGCTTTGGCCAACATGGGTACTATCAGCTTACAACTACTTATGAAATTACCGGGGTTAAAACAAGCAACGCAACGGTATATTGGATTAGCAACCCGCGGGTATTTGGGTTTTCAAAAGAAGCCTTATTACTTGTCTAGTTGAACTCCGAAAAGTTACTAATCCGTGGATAATGCGAGCTTTTGTGCAGGAGTATGAACGTCCTTTGTAACCTTCAAGAGCATGATACATTGTAGTATTTATAGAGGTGAATAAAATGCTTAGTTGCACAAAAGAATTATTCTTATATGTATTAATTAATATATGCAATTTGTATAATTTATTTGTAATAAAGTGTCATTGACCAGTGTCTTGACAATGCAGATTGGACGATTTATTAAATTGCATACTGGGGATTGATTAATAATCGTTGGATACCAATTTTCGTGGGTTTCGTGGGTACATGGGAGCCACGAATATAAATGTTCAACGAATTACAAGTTTTCTAAAGAGATGTATGCAGACTTTGCTGAAACCACGAAATTAAATATCCAGGAATATGTAAGTTTTTCTCAAACCACGAATATTGGTAACGACGACAATAAATGAATCCACAGTCCTAGTAATTTGAATTTGTGCACGTTTTGATTTTGTCTCATGAATTTTTGTAAAATAATTTTGTTTTTGTTTTACATCCTTGTCTTTGTATTTATCTTCTTTTGACAGCATGAACTTCACTGAGAGATCACGCTTTAATTTTGAAGAATCGGTTCTACTAACATTATTAAAGACAGGATTATTTAAGGGTAGGCACTTAAAGTTAACCATCGAGAGACGTTAACCACCGAGAGTCGGTTTTTAGACCCGCCCAGTGCACCTAAGCACGCCTACTTTTGGAGCTCTTTAGTATGAAGATAAGAAAAATATACGAAATTACGGAACTATGTACCCTGTTTTATCCTTGTTGTTGGTGTTTCTTGCGCATGCGCACAAAGCACGGTGATAGTTACGGTTACTGACTCAGGAACCTTGTATATTATATACCTCGGTTTACAGACGTTTAATAAACTGGATCCCTGTTGTGTTCACTTATCGATACACTACGATGGAATTACGGACCAGTTTAACATAAACATGGTAAATAGATAGACAGCTGATAATCATAATTGATTAAGAAATAACCTGGAAGAAGAAATGAGTTAACTATTGATTATAACAGAGACGAGAATGCCATCGTGTTTGTTCTGCTAAAAAAAGCAGGAACATTGGAGTTTATGGTTAGATTTTAAATATTTATTAGTCTCCAAACTGGGTAAATTTGATATAGTAACACCCCCCCCCCCCTTTTTAAATAACTCGAGAACCACACATCGCGCTCGCTTAACAAAGTAACAATAAGAAATAATAATGGTTAGTTTCAAGAATAATTAATCGTCAAAACTTTTCCCCTCCCCGACATCAAAGGAAGTTAAATGTATTATCCCAAAATTAGACCAAATTATTATGATATAAGGACGTCTTGACAGGCTATTATTTTATTTTGTTTTGTTGGTTTTTAGCTCACCTGGCCCGAAGGGCCAAGTGAGCTTTTCCCATCACTTTGCGTCTGTCGTCCATCGTCGTCCGTCGTCGTTAACTTTTACAAAAATCTTCTCCTCTGAAACTGCTGGGCCAAATTAAACCAAACTTGGCCACAATCATCATTGGGGTATCTAGTTTAAAAAATGTGTGGCGTGACCCCGCCAACCAACCAAGATGGCCGCCATGGCTAAAAATAGAACATAGGGGTAAAATGCAGTTTTTGGCTTATAACTCAAAAACCAAAGCATTTAGAGCAAATCTGACGGGGTAAAATTGTTTATCAGTTCAAGATCTATCTGCCCTGAAATTTTCAGATGAATCGGACAATCCGTTGTTGGGTTGCTGCCCCTGAAATGGTAATTTTAAGGAAATTTTGCTGTTTTTGGTTATTATCTTGAATATTGTTATAGATAAAGATAAACTGTAAACAGCAATAATGTTCAGCAAAGTAAGATTTACAAATAAGTCAACATGACCGAAATGGTCAGTTGACCACTTTAGGAGTTATTGCCCTTTATAGTCAATTTTTAACCATTTTTCGTAAATCTTAGTAATCTTTTAGAAAAATCTTCTCCTCTGAAACTACTAGGCCAAATTTAACCAAACTTAGCCATAATCATCATTGGGGTATCTAGTTAAAAAAATGTGTCCGGTAAATCGGCCAACAAACCAAGATGGCCGCCATGGCTAAAAATAAAACATGGGGGTAAAATGCAGTTTTTGGCTTATAACTCAAAAACCAAAGCATTAAGAGCAAATCTGACAGGAAGTAAAATTGTTGATCAGGTCACGATCTATCTGCCCTGGAATTTTCAGATGAATCGGATAATCGGTTGTTAGGTTGCTACCCCTGAATTGGTAATTTTGAGGAAATTTTGCTGTTTTTTTGTTATTATCTTGAATATTATTATAGATAGAGATAAACTGTAAACAGCAATAATGTACAGCAAAGTAAGAACTAAAAATAAGTCACTATGACCAAAATAGTCAATTGACCCCCTAAGGAGTTATTGCCCTTCATAGTCAATTTTTAACAATTTTCTTAGAATTTGAAGATTTTCAATAACATTTTCCACAGAAAGTACTGTTATAGATAGAGATAATTGTAAGCAGCAAGAATGTTTAGTAAAGTAAGATCTACAAACACATCACCATCACCAAAACACAATTTTGTCATGAATCCATCTGTGTCCATTGTTTAATATTCACATAGACCAAGGTGAGCGACACAGGCTCTTTAGAGCCTCTAGTTTTTTTTGCTTTGACGTCTTCCTCCTGTATGAAAAAAACATAATAGACCCCCCCTTTTCCCCCATAATATAGCTTTTAAGAAGTCATAATTATTTGGACTACCCCTGAATATATTTCAGACAGACTCTTCTCTAAAAAAATGTAAACATGATTTGAGAGAGAGAAATCTTTGGAATAGTTTTTTAAATGATTTAATTATTATGTCATGTATATAATTAACATTAACATAGTTATAAACTGAGACTACTAGTATAACACATAGTGTTATAGTAGTCTCAGCTATAAACTTTCCATTGTATTGACCAATATGACTAAGTCATATGCTCTTTCCCATAAATGTCACAATATCAATATATTACAGTAAAACTGATAGTTTGATGACATTGTTTAAAACTATTGACCTCAGGTCAGCCTAAACTGAGTTTAAAACTGTAATTTATTCATTAAAACAGTTCAAGACATGTACCTTATGAAATGTGATTGCATCAAAATTAAACCTAAGGCATAACATACTTAGTGTGCAGGAAGTGCCACCAAATAAATACTGATTTGTAAAATTAGATGATGATATTTGTGAAGTCAAAGATATTATAGCTAGTTATAACTGGTTTTAGATATAAATCTGAGTAAAAGGTTGATTTATATGTGCTCTTTCATGTTTAGATTATAATTTAAATTTAATCTTTTGAAGCTCCTGGGTATAAATGAATTTTTTTTTCTAATATAGGATTTCGCTATATTTTTTCATAAATGAACTTTATCATATACTTAAATGAAAATAAAAAAATGGGGTCACTGTTCATTTAAGCTAAAATCTGCCTCTAGAAGAAGCATACATTTTTGTTAATGTCCTTTTTAGCTCACCTGGCCCAAAGGGCCAAGTGAGCTTTTCTCAGCACTTGGCGTCCGGCGTCCGTCGTCTGTCGTCCGTCGTCTGGCGTCGTTAACTTTTACAAAAATCTTCTCCTCTGAAACTACTTGGCCAAATTTAACCAAACTTGGCCACAATCATCATTGGGGTATCTAGTTTAAAAAATGTGTCTGGTGACCCGGTCAACCAACCAAGAAGGCCGCCATGGCTAAAAATAGAACATAGGGGTAAAATGCAGTTTTTGGCTTATAACTCAAAAACCAAAGCATTTAGAGCAAATCTGACATGGGGTAAAATTGTTCATCAGGTCAAGATCTATCTGCCCTGAAATTTTCAGATGAATCGGACGACCCGTTGTTGGGTTGCTGCCCCTGAATTGGTAATTTTAAGGAAATTTTACTGTTTTTGGTTATTATCTTGAATATTATTATAGATAGAGATAAACTGTAAACAGCAATAATGTTCAGCAAAGTAAGATTTACAAATAAGTCAACCTGACCCAAATGGTCAGTTGACCCCTTTAGGAGTTATTGCCCTTTATAGTCAATTTTTAACCATTTTTCGTAAATCTTAGTTATCTTTTAGAAAAATCTTCTCCTCTGAAACTACTGGGCCAAATTAAACCAAACTTGGCCACAATCATCATTGGGGTATCTAGTTTAAAAAATGTGTCCGGTGACCCGGCCAACAAACCAAGATGGCCACCACGGCTAAAAATAGAACATAGGGGTAAAATGCAGTTTTTGGCTTATAACTCAAAAACTAAAGCATTTAGAGGAAATCTGACATGGGGTAAAAATGTTTATCAGGTCAAGATCTATCTGCCCTGAAATTTTCAGATGAATCGGTCAATCCGTTATTGGGTTGCTGTCCCTGAATTGGTAATTTTGAGGAAATTTTGCTGTTTTTGGTTATTATCTTGAATATTATTATAGATAGAGATAAACTGTAAAGAGCAATAATGTTCATCAAAGTAAGATTTACAAATAAGTCAACATGACCGAAATGGTCAGTTGACCCCTTTAGGAGTTATTGCCCTTTATAGTAAATTTTTAACCATTTTTCGTAAATCTTAGTTATCTTTTACAAAAATCTTCTCCTCTGAAACTACTGGGCCAAATTAATTCAAACTTGGCCACAATCATCTTTGAGGTACCTTGTTTGAAAAATGTGTCCGATGACCTGGCCATCCAACCAAGATGGCCACCACGGCTAAAAATAGAACAGGGGTAAAGTGTAGTTTTTTGCTTATAACTCGGAAACCAAATCATTTAGAGGAAATCTGACAAGGAGTTAAATTGTTAATCAAGTCAATATATATCTGCCCTGAAATATTCAAATGAATTGGACAACCGGTTGTTGGGTTGCTGCCCTCCAATTGGTAATTTTTAAAGAAATTTTGCTGTTTTTGGTTATTATCTTGAATACTATTATAGATAGCGATAAACTGTAAACAGCGATAATGTTCATCAAAGTAAGATCTACAAATAAGTCAACATGACCTAAATGGTCAATTGACCCCTTAAGGAGTTATTGCCCTTTATAGTCAATTTTTAACAATTTTCATTAATTTGGTAAATTTATGTAAATTTTTACCAAATATTTTTCTCTGTTACTAATGGGCAAAGTTCATTATAGATTTAATTGTAAGAAGCAAGAAAGTTCAGTAAAGTAAGAACTTCAAACACATCACCATCACCAAAATACAATTTTGTCATGAATCCATTTGTGTCCTTTGTTTAATATGCACATAGACCAAGGTGAGCGACACAGGCTCTTTAGAGCCTCTAGTCTGTGTTTAGTGGACTATGAAAATGGGATAAAACTGTAATTTGGCATTAGAATTAAAAAGATCATACCATAGGGAAAATGTGTACTAAGTTTCAATTTTATTTAACTTGAAGCTGGACAAACGGACAAACAAACAGACAAACGGACGAACGTATGCACAGACCAGAAAAACATAATGCCAATAAATGGAGCATTAAAAACATTAATAATACATACGAATATTTGTTTATCGAGAAAGCGATAAATGTGAACTGTAATGTTTGATATAGTAACAAAATTTTAAAAAGTTAATAGAAACAAATAAAACGACAATTTTCTTACTTTAAAAACACCATTTGCATAAGTTTTCAATGTATCTATTACATAGTAATGCAAAACAGTAAGATATCAAGTCGACGACATGGTTCTTATCGGGGCCTTTTATAGCTGACTATGCGGTATGGGCTTTGCTCATTGTTGAAGGCCTTACGGTTACCTATAGTTGTTAATGTTTGTGTCATTTTTGTCTTTTCTGGATAGTTGTCTCATTGGCAATAATACCACATCTTCTTTTTTATATATAGTATCTATAAGTTGGATGTAGAAAATGCATAACCTCCGATTTTTTTTTATCACGGACGGAGAGAATCTTTTAGTTCAGAAATTTTCGTGTCTGCCCTTCCATTATGTGAATCAAGAAAAAATTCCCCAAAACAGGTAACGTTTGTATCGAAAAGAGAAAAATCGAGTGCACCTTTTTATGTTAGGGCATGTTTGGGGTGTATATTTTGTCTTTAAAACGTACAAAGCAAGAGTATTTTATATAGCATCTCGCTTCAGATTCTATCCTTATTATATATCAAAGCTACAGGTTGACTTTATAACGTAAAAAAATGACAGTACGAAAAGATGAAATATATGGGTCAAGTGAGATACCTATCTAATGAATCACAAAAACAGAGTAGGTGTGTTCGAATATCTATTTTTTAGCTCACCTGGCCCGAAGGGCCAAGTGAGCTTTTCCCATCACTTTGCGTCCGGCGTCCGGCGTCCTGCGTCCGTCGTCGTCCTGCGTCCGTCGTCGTCCTGCGTCCGTCGTCGTTAACTTTTACAAAAATCTTCTCCTCTGAAACTACTAAGCCAAATTTAATCAAACTTGGCCACAATCATCATTGGGGTATCTAGTTTAAAAAATGTGTCCGGTGACCCCGCCAACCAACCAAGATGGCCGCCATGGCTAAAAATAGAACATAGGGGTAAAATGCAGTTTTTGGCTTATAACTCAAAAACCAAAGCATTTAGAGCAAATCTGATATGGGGTAAAATTGTTTATCAGGTCAAGATCTATCTGCCCAGAAATTTTCAGATGAATCGGACAACCCGTTGATGGGTTGCTGCCCCTGAATTGGTAATTTTATGGAAATTTTGCTGTTTTTGGTTATTATCTTGAATATTTTTATAGATAGAGATAAACTGTAAACAGCAATAATGTTCAGCAAAGTAAGATTTACAAATAAGTCAACATGACCGAAATGGTCAGTTGACCCCTTAAGGAGTTATTGCCCTTTATAGTCAATTTTTAACTATTTTTCGTAAATCTTAGTTATCTTTTACAAAAATCTTCTCCTCTGAAACTACTGGGCTAAATTAATCCAAACTTGGCCACAATCATCTTTGGGGTGTGTAGTTTAAAAAATGTGTCCGGTGACCCGGCCATCCAACCAAGATGGCTGCCACGGCTAAATATAGGACATAGGGGTAAAAAATGCAGTTTTTGGCTTATAACTCAAAAATCAAAGCATTAAGAGCAAATCTGACATGGAGTGAAATTGTTTATCAGGTCAAGATCTATCTGCCCAGAAATTTTCAGATGAATCGGACAACCCGTTGATGGGTTGCTGCCCCTGAATTGGTAATTTTATGGAAATTTTGCTGTTTTTGGTTATTATCTTGAATATTTTTATAGATAGAGATAAACTGTAAACAGCAATAATGTTCAGCAAAGTAAGATTTACAAATAAGTCAACATGACCGAAATGGTCAGTTGACCCCTTAAGGAGTTATTGCCCTTTATAGTCAATTTTTAACCATTTTTCGTAAATCTTAGTAATCTTTTACAAAAATCTTCTCCTCTGAAACTACTGGGCTAAATTAATCCAAACTTGGCCCCAATCAATTTTGGGGTGTGTAATTTAAAAAATGTGTCCAGTGACTCGGCCATCCAACCAAGATGGCTGCCACGGCTAAATATAGGACATAGGGGTAAAATGCAGTTTTTGGCTTATAACTCAAAAATTAAAGCATTTAGAGCAAATCTGACGGAGTGAAATTGTTTATCATGTCAAGATCTATCTGCCCTGAAATTTTCAGATGGATCCGACAACCGGATGTTGGGTTGCTGCCCCATAATTGGTAATTTTAAGAAAATTTTGACGTTTTTTGTTATTATCTTGAATATTATTATAGATAGAGATAAACTGTAAACAGCAATAATGTACAGCAAAGTAAGACCTAAAGATAAGTCAAACATGACAAAATGGTCAGTTGACCCCCTAAGGAGTTATTGTCCTTTATAGTCAATTTTTAACAATTTTCATAAAATTTGTAAATTTTTACTAACATTTCCCACTGAAACTACTAGGCCAAGATCATTATAGATAGAGATAATTGTAAGGAGCAAGAATGTTCAGTAAAGTAAGATGTACAAACACATCACCATCACCTAAACACAATTTTGTCATGAATCCATCTGCTTCCTTTGTTTAATATTCACATATACCAAGGTGAGCGACACAGGCTCTTTAGAGCCTCTAGTTTTCTGTTGAACTAATAGGAGAAAAAGAGGAAATATCGAAATAAAAAAATAACCTAATATAAGAAATTGCTTAAATTTTACAATTATTTAGTTTATGTACAGCTTATTTGAAAACAATAATAAAAAATATAGGTCACCGATGAGTTAAAAAAGATATTTCAAATTTAAGGCCAAAAAATGGCTTTTTTGCACCAAAGGGAGATAATTTGGAGCTTTTTCAATTTTTAAAGTCATCTGGGGCCAAACCAAATAATTTTTTGGGGTTGTTTTTTGTACCATATCATAAAGTAACAACTAATAGTGTAATAAATAAAATTTGTAATGAAAAAATAAAGGTTTAATTTTTTGCTAAAATTTTTGTACCCATGAGCCACCTTAAGACATTAAAATCACAATTATTTATTTATACACAAAAAAATAATATTTTGTCCTTTTTAGCTCACCTGGCCCAAAGGGCCAAGTGAGCTTTTCCCATCACTTGGCGTCCGTCGTCCGTCGTCTGTCGTCCGTCGTCGTCCGGTGTCGTTAACTTTTACAAAAATCTTCTCCTCTGAAACTACAGGGCCAAATTACACCAAACTTGGCCAAAATCATCATTGGGGTATCTAGTTTAAAAAATGTGTCCGGTGACCCGGCCAACCATCCAAGATGGCCGCCATGGCTAAAAATAGAACATAGGGGTAAAATGCAGTTTTTGGCTTATAACTCAAAAACCAAAGCATTTAGAGCAAATCTGACAAGGGATAAAATTGTGTAACAGGTCAAGATCTATCTGCCCTGAAATTTTCAGATAAATCGGATAACCTGTTGTTGGGTTGCTGCCCCTGAATTAGTAATTTTAAGGAAATTTTGCTGTTTTTGGTTATTATCTTGAATATTATTATAGATAGAGATAAACTGTAACCAGCAATAATGTTCAGCAAAGTAATATTTACAAATAAGTCAACATGACCGAAATGGTCAGTTGACCCCTTTAGGAGTTATTGCCCTTTATAGTCAATTTTTAACCATTTTTCGTAAATCTTAGTAATCTTTTACAAAAATCTTCTCCTCTGAAACTACTTGGCCAAATCAATCCAAACTTGGCCACAACCATCTTTGGGGTATGTAGTTTGAAAAATGTGTCCAGTGACCCAGCCATCCAATCAAGATGGCTGCCATGGCTAAAAATAGAACCTTGGGTAAAATGCAGTTTTTGGCTTATAACTCAAAAACCAAAGCATTTAGAGTAAATCTGACATGATGTAAATTTGTTTATCAGGTCTAGATCTACCTGCCCTGAAATTTTCAGATGAATTGGATAACCCGGTTTTGGGTTGATGCCCCAGAATAAGTAATTTTAATGAAATTTTGCTGTTTTTGGTTATTATCTTGAATATTATTATAGATAGAGATAAACTGTAACAGCAATAATGTTCAGCAAAAAAAGATTTACAAATAAGTCAAGATGACCGAAATGGTCAGTTGACCCTTTTAGGAGTTATTGCCCTTAATAGTCAATTTTTAACCATTTTTCGTAAATCTTAGTAATCTTTTACATCTTCTCCTCTGAAACTACTTGGCCAAATTACACCAAACTTGGCCAAAATCATCATTGGGGTATCTTGTTTAAAAAATGTGTCCGGTGACCCGGCCAACCATCCAAGATGGCCGCCATGGCTAAAAATAGAACATAGGGGTAAAATGCAGTTTTGGGCTTATAACTCAAAAACCAAAGCATTTAGAGCAAATCTGACAAGTGGTAAAATTGTGTAACAGGTCAAGATCTATCTGCCTTGAAATTTTCAGATAAATCGGATAACCTGTTGTTGGGTTGCTGCCCCTGAATTAGTAATTTTAAGGAAATTTTGCTGTTTTTGGTTATTATCTTGAATATTGTTATAGATAGAGATAACTTGTGAACAGCAATAATGTTCAGCTAAATAAGATCTAGAAATAAGTCAACATGACCAAAATCGTCAGTTGATCCCTTAAGGAGTTGTTGCCCATTTTATTCAATTTTTAACAATTTTCACTAATATGGTAAATTTTTGTAAATTTTTACAAAATATTTTTCACTGTATCTAAAGGTCCAAGTTTATTATAGATAGAGAAAATTCTAAGTACCAAGAATGTTCAGTAAAGTAAGATCTACAAACACATCACTATCAGCAAAACACAATTTTGTCATGAATCCATCTGTGTCCTTTGTTTAATATGCACATAGACCAAGGTGATCGACACAGGCTCTTTAGAGCCTCTAGTTTAGTTGAATGACTGTACACAAACATTATACACACATAATTTTGATAATTCTGTAATGTTTTTTTTTCTATAGCCCCAGAATGTGACAAAAGAGTTATTAATCCAGATTTACAAAAAATAGAAATAGTTCAGCTACCATAAGACTGCTATGACAAAAATTCTGCAGTTTCCAGAATTTGAGGTAGAGTACAGTTAGGAATAGTTTGATTATGCAGATGCTTAGTTTGCCATAAACAATTATGCCCTTGATACAAAAGCAGAGGAAACAAAAAAGTATGAAAATAGTTGAAAAAAGTAATCATTATTACCTAGTCATATACTGTAAATAGAAAAAGAGAAAAGCACTGGTTATGATTTGGTATTTTTAATAGCATTATCATTTGTCCATAACTTGGAATATATACTGGATTGAGCTTGACATTTATTTAATATCATTGACACATGGTTGCAAGAAATGAAAGATGGTATTTTAAACCTAGCAATTTTATTAAGATTTAAAAAAAAGTTTTTGATTTGGTAGAATATGACTTTCTTTGTTTAAAGCTCGACATGTATGGATTTAGTGAGACTACTGTTAGTTTTTTTTAAGTCGTACCTGAATAACAAAAGGTATACATTTGTAATGTTAACTCTGAACAACAACATGTAAAATTTGGTGTTCCCCAATGTTCTATACCTTGTCCTCTATTGTTTGTGCTATTTATAAATGACCTTCCCTTATGCATTAAAAATTGTGAAACAGACCTATATCGTTGTATATGCTGATGACACCACTATTCATAAATCAGGGGGAAACATCTAGAAAATATAAATGATGATGTTCAAGAAGATTTATACAGGGTTGAAGAGTGGTGTAAAATGAATAACATGTTCATAGATGCAAATGAAACAAAATGTTTGATTACTGGAACAAAGCAGAAACTATTCAGACTTTTCAACCAAACTTGATAATAAATTAAAGTATTACAAAATTCTTCATGTGAAAAAATATTAGTTTCAAAATTGACAGCCCACTATGTAACTGGAGAAATCAAATTGACCAAGGTTGTGCTAATTATATCATCCAGAATATACCATCTTTCTTAAATACATTTTTTTTATATAACTGCAAGAAAACATAATACAATGGGTGTTCTGCCCCTAATTGACTACTGTTGTATTATTTTGGATGAATGTAAAAATAGAGGGATAACAAGAATTTTAAAAATCCAAAAAAAGGGCAGCATGATAAATTCTAGATGCAGATCCGTTATCCCTCTTGGTATATAGGAGCACTATATTCTATGTTAACCTCCGACAGTAGGTATAAACAAATACTGTTGATAGACGGTATATAGGAGCACTATATTCCATGTTAACCACCGACGGTAGGTATAGACAAATACTGGTGATAGACAGTATATTGGAGCACTATATTCTATGTTAACCACTGACGGTAGGTATAGCCAAATACTGTTGATAGAAGGTATATAGGAGCACTATATCTTATGTTAACCACCGACGGTAGGTATAGACAAATACTGGTGATAGACGGTATATAAGAGCAATATATTGTATGTTAACCACCGACGGTAGGTATAAACAAATACTGTTGATAGACGGTATATAGGAGCACTATATTGTATGTTAACCACCGACGGTAGGTATAGACAAATACTGTTGATAGACGGTATATAGGAGCACTATATTGTATATTAACTACCCACAGTAGGTATAGATTAATACTGTTGATAGACGGTATATAGAAGCACTATATTGTATGTTAACCACCGACTGTAAGTATAGACAAATACTGTTGATAGACGGTATATAGGAGCACTATATTGTATGTTAACTACCAACAGTAGGTATAGACAAATACTGTTCATAGATGGTATATAGGAGCACTATATTGTATGTTAACTACCGACGGTAGGTATAGACAAATACTGTTGATAGATGGTATATAGGAGCACTATATTGTATGTTAACCACCGACGGTAGGTATAGACAAATACTGTTGATAGATGGTATATAGGAGCACTATATTGTATGTTAACTACCGACGGTAGGTATAGACATATACTGTTGATAGACGGTATATAGGAGCACTATATTGTATGTTAACTACCGACAGTAGGTATAGACACATACTGTTGATAGACGGTATATAGGAGCACTATATTGTATGTTAACCACCGACGGTAGGTATAGACAGATACTGTTGATAGACGGTATATAGGAGCACTATATTGTATGTTAACCACCGACGGTAGATATAGACAAATACTGTTGATAGATGGTATATAGGAGCACTATATTGTATGTTAACTACCGACGGTAGGTACAGACAAATACTGTTGATAGATGGTATATAGGAGCACTATATTGTATGTTAACCACCGACGGTAGGTATAGACAAATACTGTTGATATATGGTATATAGGAGCACTATATTGTATGTTAACTACCGACGGTAGGTATAGACAAATACTGTTGATAGACGGTATATAGGAGCACTATATTGTATGTTAACTACCGACAGTAGGTATAGACACAAACTGTTGATAGACGGTATATAGGAGCACTATATTGTATGTTAACCACCGACGTTAGGTATAGACAAATACTGTTGATAGACGGTATATGGGAGCACTATATTGTATGTTAACCACTGACGGTAGGTATAGACATATACTGTTGATAGATGGTATATAGGAGCACTATATTGTATGTTAACTACCGACAGTAGGTATAGACAAATACTGTTGATAGACGGTATATAGGAGCACTATATTGTATGTTAACTACCGACGGTAGGTATAGACAAACACTGTTGATAGACGGTATATGGGAGCATTATATTGTATGTTAACCACCGACGGTAGGTATAGACATATATTGTTGATAGATGGTATATAGGAGCACTATATTGTATGTTAACTACCGACAGTAGGTATAGACAGATACTGTTGATAGACGGTATATAGGAGCACTATATTGTATGTTAACCACCGACGGTAGATATAGACAAATACTGTTGATAGATGGTATATAGGAGCACTATATTGTATGTTAACTACCGACGGTAGGTATAGACAAATACTGTTGATAGATGGTGTATAGGAGCACTATATTGTATGTTAACCACCGACGGTAGGTATAGACAAATACTGTTGATAGATGGTATATAGGAGCACTATATTGTATGTTAACTACCGACGGTAGGTATAGACAAATACTGTTGATAGACGGTATATAGGAGCACTATATTGTATGTTAACTACCGACAGTAGGTATAGACACATACTGTTGATAGACGGTATATAGGAGCACTATATTGTATGTTAACCACCGACGGTAGGTATAGACAAATACTGTTGATAGACGGTATATAGGAGCACTTTATTGCATGTTAACCACCGACGGTAGGTATAGACAAATACTGTTGATGGACGGTGCAAAGGAGTACTATATCGTATGTTAACCACTGACGGTAGGTATAGACAAATACTGTTGATAGACGGTATATAGGAGGACTGTATTGTATGTTAACCACCGACGGTAGGTATAGACAAATACTGTTGATATACGGTATATAGGAGTATTGTATTTTATGTCAAACATCGACGATAGGTATGGACAAAATCCAACAAATACTGTATACAGACAGTGTATAGAAGTACTGTATTGTATGGTAAACACTGACGGTTGGTATGGACAATTTCTGTATCGTGCATCAATTGTAAATAAAAGTATCATGTGAGTGACACAGGCTCATTGAAGCCTCTAGTTTTTATATTATTAATGTGGAGATCTGGTCTAATTTATCATTTTCTCTATTACATGCATGATAACTGCAACAATTTAATTGAAATAAAAGTGATAATATTTCTGTTGTAGGTTATCAAGATTTAGTGTTTCCATACAAGTGACAAAGATTGAACAACAAAAACATCTCAAACTTTACAGGACAGAGTAGACTTTTTTCACTGTGCTTAGTTTTGTCTTTATGTCTAAATTATGATACCTTTAAAAAAACCAATAAAATATGGAATAACATTTATTTCTATCTTATAAAGTGGAGTGAAGAAATAAGGGGTCATTGAAAACATAAGAATATATTGCTATCATATATGCAGATCAGCAGCCCATACATTTGCTATAGCACATAAATATGGGACCAATAATTTCAAGTTGCCTTTTAAAAAAGACCTTATTAATGTTATGCGAGATACCACCAAAGACCACTAGGTGTTGATCAAATGATATTGTAAATAAGAGGGTTGTCCAAAATATTTCCAACAGCTGTTTGATATACACTACCTTAATCAAACCACAATGGTAAAAAACAGTTTTGGTCAGTCTTAAAAGAAGCAAATATAATTTAGAAAAAGTGCAAGCTGTTGATAAAAACTACAAATAACTGCCAGTCCTAAATGTGGGTGGAGATTACCATTTAGCTCAAATGAGTTTCTGGACTAAAGAAAGTAATTTCGGCACAAACCGATTATACCCTTTCAAAAACTATGTGTAGTCCCTTTTATAAAAGTGGCAGATTATCTTTCTATCTAGAGTATCTATGACAACTAACTGCTGCTCCTAGTGAAGTTAGTCTTTGGTTTTTGAAAAGATTGGATATATTGTCACAATTCTTTTCTAAGGTACTGGTCTGATAAACAGGAAGTAGCTAGATTAGCTACTAAATATATGCACACTGAAATGTAGTCCCTTAAAATTCCCATGGCTGTGTACATGTTCAGATACGAACTATGAAAATTTTGTTTATATCTTTAGAGAAGTAAAATCAAGTATGTATGTCTTTAGTTTTGTCAAATTGCTGTCTTGTTTTGTCCTGTTATTAGGTAACAGTACTGATACAATACTGTAAAAATACGGAGATGTGGTATGATTGCCAATGAGACGCCTACATGTATCCACTCAAGTTCAAATAAAGTGGATGTAAGCAGTTATATGCAACCATACAGCCTTCAACAATGAGAAAAATCATATCAAATAGACCCTTGTAAATAGGTGTTGATCAAATGATATTGTAAATAAGAGGGTTGTATATTTCATGACGGTATAATACTAAACCCCTAACAGGAGGGATTGTGCCTGATATTCATATGATGAAGACATAATCTTTCAATCAGTTTAATTAAGGTCTGGTTCTGGCATGTCAATAACTGCTAGTAGTCTGTTGTTATTTATGTATTATTGTCATTTTGTTTATTTTCTTTTGTTTCATATTCTGACATCGGACTCGGACTTCTCTTAAACTGAGTTTTACTGTGCGTATTGTTTCGCGTTTGTTTTTTCTACATTGGCTACAGGTATAGGGGAGGGTTGAGATCTTAAAAAACATGTTTAATCCCGCCGCAATTTTGCGCCTGTCCCAAGTTAGGAGCCTCTGACCTTTGTTAGTCTTGTATGATTTATAATTTTAGTTTCTTGTGTATAATTCGGAGCTTAGTATGACGTCTATTATCACTGAACTAGTATACATATTTGTTTAGGGGCCAGCTGACGGACACCTCCGTGTGCGGGAGTTTCTCGCTACATTGAAGATCTATCGGTGGCCTTCGGCTGTTGTCTGCTCTATGGTCGGGTTGTTGTCTCCTTGACACATTCCCCATTTCCATACTCAATTTTATAGTATGATTTACATCTGCAATAATCACGAAACAATCAGAGACAAGTTTGGGTCTAAATCTGTATGTCCAACATAATCAAATTGACCCAAGAGAGAGGCGAAAGATACTAAAGGCTTATTCAAACACATAAGTCAATAATAAACTGACAAAACCACGGAAAAAAAAGAGAAAGATTAAAAAACAAACAACAGAATGCAAAACACAACATCACAGACTGAACAAAACGAACCTCGCCAAAAAACTGGTGTGACCAAATGACTAATTTATCTCAGCCTTACATTATTTAGCATACCCTTTATTATACCAAACCAAACAAAGTTCTTTATGGTACAATGTTTTTGATCCATCGGTCTGTCAGTCCTGTTCTCGTTATTGCAACTCCTCTGAAACCACATAACAGAGTTTTATAAATCTTTGTAGATAATGAGGAAATTATGAAATTATCAGTTCATTGATTTTCTGTATACTCCTACAACAGTTTGTCATAAAATCTGTCTAAAGACCACAACAGAGTTTCATGAATTTTTTAGATAGTTAGGACATGCTATGTAAATATGCATATTGGCAGAAAATCATGATTAATTTTTTATGCCCCACCTACGATAGTAAATGGGCATTAGTTTTCCGGTCTATGCGTCTGCTCCTTCGTCCGTTTTCTCGCTTCAGGTTAAATGTTTTGGTCAAGGTAGTTTTTGTTGAAGGTCAGGTCCAATAAACTTGAAACTTAGTACATATGTTTCCAATATGTTTTTTTCTAAGCTTAATGCCAAAGAAGGTTTTTTCCCCCTATTTCACGGTCCACTGAACAAAGAAAATGATAGGGCAAGTGGGGAACGGTGTACGATGGACACATTCTTGTTTTTGTCGAGCCTGCGACTTTTGTCGCAGAAAGCTCGACATAGGAATGGTGATCCGGCGGCGGCGGCGACAGCGTTAGTTCACTTCTTAAAAGCTTTATATTTTAGACGGCGAACGACTTGGATGCTCCATACTTTAAATACAGATGCCTTAAGTTTGGAAGTTTCCGCATGTCACATGTCCATTGCCCTTGAACTCATTTTCATGGTTCAGTGACTACTTGAAAAAAAGTTAAGAGTTTTTGTAATTTCTCTCATATTATGGGTAACTATGTTTAGTATTTGCGTACCTTGGTCAGCATGCCCATCAGACAGTTTTCACTTGACCTCTCCATCATTTCATGGATCAGTGAAAAGGGTTAAGTTTTTGGTGGTCAAGTCTATATCTCAGATACTATATGAAATATGTCTTGTATATTTGGTGTATGGAAGGATTGTAAGGTGTACATGTCCAACTGGCAGGTGTCATCTGATCTTGACCTCATTTTCTTGGTTCAATGGTCAAAGTTAAGCTTTTGAGTTTTGTTCGTTTTTTCTAATACTATATGCAATAGGTCAACTTTATTTGGTGTCTGGAAATATCTTATGATGTCAGCCTCGCAAGTCTCATTTGACCTTGACCTCATTTTCGACGTTCATTGTTCAGTGTTTAGTTTTTGTGCCAAGTGTCATCTGACCTTGACCTGATTTGTATTGAATGATTGTAAGGTGTAAATGTATTCCTCATTTTGGTCATATGACCTTGATCTCATTTTCTTTGGTCATGTTATTAATAAGTTTATGTGATAATTGTAGTAAAACTTTATATTTAGGTCTATCAACATAAATAAGGAGAGAAATTTCAACGTGTGTACTCTTGTTAGGAATTAGGAACTATGCCTTCTGAACTTAGAATTTCGGCCTTAATATACTTCTGCATATCTTCTGAAATTACACAACAGAATTTCATGCGTGTTTGAACTAAATAATCTGTTGAAATTTTGTTTGCTTAGTGACAATGTCGGGCTGTGAAGTATGTGAGCATGCTCACAAAGGTTCTTTGATTACACACAGTCAATGCATTGTCTGTGCTTCCCAGATACAGTCTGTATGCATTTTCTTTGTTGTAAATTAAATTAGGTGTATGTATTGTACGTCGTTCTTAGTCTTTATACATTGTTTATATGCTTTGACTATGAGTCTGAGATACTTCTATTGTCGGTATATCTTAGATTTAGTCGGTTAACACTGTCTATGGATCAGAGACACAGTATGTATGCATTGTAAGTTGTTCCAAGTTGAAATGAAAGGCTGTATGTTTTGCCTGTTACTGCAAGATAAAGTGTTTCACTGCCTGTGGCTCTTATATACAGTCTGTTTGCATTTTCTGTATGCTTTATCTGTGGGTCTAATTTTTAGATACAGTCTGTATACAAACTGTATCTCTGACCGATATACAGTGTCCAAAAAAAACTCTGTTTTAAGATCTGTTTGTTTATATGTAACAAATTTGTTTTTCGTTCATTTTTTGAATATAAATTAGGTCGTTAGTTTTTTCGTTTAAATTGTTTCACATTGTCATTTCGAGACTTGTTATAGGTGACTATGCGGTATGGGCTGTGCTCATTGTTGAAGGCCGTACGGTGACCTATAGTTGTTAATTTCTGTGCCATTTTGGTCTCTTGTGGAGAGTTGTCAGTAGTGTTTGTGGGACAGAATGAACCCATAAAGGTGGACGTCGGACGCTAACGCTATATTTGGACCTGGGTGTGAACGCCGACGCCATATTTGGGCCTTAACGCGGACGCCATGGTCGACTATGAAATCGGGACGCGAATTTGAGGTTGGACCGTATGATTCGGACATCGACACACCGACGCCATATTTGGGCTTTAAACTTGGACGCTATACCTTAATGTTGCATCAGACTACCCTAGCCGCGAAGTTGACTAGATAAGGCTAAACGCGAAATAAAGTATCCGCGAAAATAAGTTGGTTTACAGTATTCCCGTGTAAAAAGAATTGGATTAAAATGTTTGATATCAATACATAAAATATTTGTCTTTATCTTTTTAATTTTTGGATTTCTTATCTTATTAACATGACAATCGTGAAACATTCAGTAGTATTGCTTTCTACGGAAGCCCATTTAGGACCTTTCAAAAGTATAAAATTATTTGAATTCGAAATCACGAATTTAAATTGTTATCTCGAATTTTATAATTCGTTTTAACAGATTAAATTTGTGATAATGAATTGGTGAAAATCGTTATAACAGATCTTGTAATTCGTTATTAAGAATTAAATTCCTTATCACAATTTTTTGTAATTTGTGATAACGATAAATTCGTTATAACGATTTTATCGTTATAACGAATTGTAGAATTTGTTTAAACTGATTAAATTTGTGATAACGAATTTGTGGAATTCGTTATCACAGTTTTTATTGTAATTGGTAATTTCAGATTAAAATTCATTATCACATATTTTTAGCTCACATGGCACACAGAATTAAGAGAGCTTTCTTCCTCACTCTGCACCCATCGCTGTTTATTACTTTTACAAAAATCATTAAAACCTTTTTGACAAAGTGAAACAAACTTGACCGCAATCAATTTAGTTTAAACGCATTTTACACTATACCTAGAAATGTTTGTCGTGTAAACGGGTGGGTTTATTAGCCAGCGACCCAGTTTACACACCGAAACTCTCCGGGGGAAAACTTGTCTAATTCTCATATTTCTTGACCGAAATATTTTAATTTTTTATTTTCTACCAAAGTTTTTTTAAACGGTGAATATCATTAGTGTGTGTACCTGGATACATTTTACACAGATGCAACGGAAATAGTTTCGCCAACATGGTTTATCGAAATGTAAACCTAGGGATGAAAATCTTAGGTTTTACACTTCGATTAACCATGTTGCCGAAACTAATTATTTTGCTTCTGTGTAAAATATATTAATTGGCGATACACACGAAGGAAATCGCCTGTCTAAGAAGACTTTAAATTAAGAAAAAGGAATACAAATGTTACTGTCACGAATTATGGGTATCAAACACATTTTTTATGCCCCCGCCGCTAGGCGTGGGAGAAGTTTAGTATAGCCCTTGTCCGTCAGTCCAGTCCGTTTGTCGGCTACGTTCCCAGAAATGCTTTCCGTTTGCCTCAACCAAATTTTATAAATTCAACTTATACACTATGCCAATTACTAAAACACACAGATAAAATTTGAAATTGAAGGGCGTCTCTTTTATAGTTCGTGAGTTATGCCCCTTTACAAATGGTCAAAGACGTAGTGCTTATTCTGTAATTTCCGCTCTCTACATTTAGTTTGCCTCAACCAAATGTTATTGACTTAATACACAATGTTTATTTACACAAAACACTGAGTCTGATGATCAAGTTTGAAATTGGGTGACGTCACTTTTACCGTTCTGAACTTGTGCCCATTCAGCGCTAATTTACAAAAACAAAACAAAACCAACAAACAAACAACCAAATTAAGTGTCCAATCAATTTTGCTAATTTTTAAAATAGAAATCGTTAAAACTAAATTGCTCGTGGTCAAGTTTGTTTCACTTTGACCAAAAGGTTTCAGTAAAGAGAAAAAAGCTCACTTAACCCTGTGTGCCAGGTGAGGTAGTTCAAATTTAGGTGAAAATGTTTTTAATCTGGAATCACAAATTACATTAAAAAAATATGATAACAAATTCCACAAATTCGTTATCACGAATTTAATCCGTAATAACCATTTATACAATTCGTTATAACGATTTTAATTCGGTATCACACATTACAAAAAATTGTGATAACGAATTTAATTCGTAATAATTCGTAACGAATTACAAAATCTGATATAACGATTTCCAACAATTCGTTCTCACAAATTTAAGCTGTTATAACGAATTATAAAATTCGTAATAACGATTTAAATTCGTGATTTCGAATTCAAATTATATTTGTGGGAGGTCCTATGGGCGTCCGTAGCTTTCCGACTTATTTGAACCACTTAATTAATATCCTATGGTCCTGTTTAACATGACATCTCAAATAATTAGATTAAGAGATAAAGCACATCTGGTGATTAAAAATAAGTATCTTTATACACTTTCTTTCAATAACATGTTTACAGGTGTACACTTTTTTATTTGGTTCTAATTAACGGACACCAATTATAAAAATATAGTCTGTGACATTAAATAATTATCTTTATCTTTTAGATAAGCATGAAAACCGTAAACATTGAGTAGTATTGCATTCCAACTCATTTCAACCACATATAATTACTATCATATGATTAGGATTTCAACCCAAATGATTAACTAAAACCACGTCTGGTCATTTAAAATTGTTTCTCATTTAACATAATCTTAACTATATATTTGAAAATTCCACGGTCGTAGTTGGTTTTTATCTTCAAAAATACACGGATAATATATTTAATCAATCAATATTTATATACAAGGAGTTTGGATTGGGTTTACAGAATAGAGAATAATGGACGAAAAAATAAATAAAGAATGATATGGGCGAGTTTTTTTTTATTTATTAATAGCGAAAACTCGCTTTCATCCATCGTTTGAAAATAACGTACGTGGCAATTTCAAAGTGCGCCTTGCAAAACGCTATACGTTGGATGGATCGTGGGAATGTGCATTGAAGGTGTCGTTCATACCGGAATTAGAAGCCTAAACGAGACGTATGTACTTCTGCTTCGATTTCGTGCACCAGTCGTACGTTAGGGAAAATCTCTCCATATTCTCCAGTCGATACGATTAAATGAAGATATCACGGACGTGACGTTTGGGAAACCAGTCTATTTCACGGTAACCAGGAATGAATTGTATCACATCGAATTTGTTTTGAGATACGATCATCTCCAAATATGTCGTCTAAAAGATGACCATGTATTTCTCTTGCTATATTTTCGAAGGAAGTGAAGTAAATCTATAAGAGGAAACTACTCACTGTCATTTAGGAAATTACGAGTATGTTTAATTGCAATATTTGCTGTAAAGTGTATGTGTGGCCGCACGATCTTCAAAGACATATAAGAAGTAAGCATTCTTCCGATGAGCCACTATACCACCCAGGTGTTACCCAGCAGCAGCAAAAGCAGCAGCAGAAAAAGAAGCAGCAGCAGCAAAAGCAGCAGCAGAAGGCTTTCGTGTTTAGACACCCTTTCACCTTGATTGTGTCCGGTCCAACCTCCTGCGATAAAACTTATTTTATTTTATTTGTTTCAACACATAAAAAAACTGTGAAGTCCTAGTCCAGACAGGATCGTTTGGTTGTATAAAAGGTGGCAACCTCATTACGAGGAAATACAACGAACATGCAGTGCTTCCACGCGTTGAATTCATTCGTGGAATTCCTTTTGATCTCGAAAGGGACGATTTTTTCGATCCCAACATTCGAAACATGATCCTATTAGATGACCTCATGTCGACATCGGACAAAGACTCCAGAATAAATGATTTGTTTACGGAAGGGTGTCACCATAGGAATTTATCGGTCGTCGTTTTTAATCAGAATTTATACTTTGGCAAAGACCCCACCCAGAGACGAAACTGTCATTATCTCATTCTCTTTAATAACCGCATTGATCGACAGCCCATCGTGACTCTTGGCCGACAGATGTATCCTTCTCGAGGGGACTTCTTTCTCCGGAAATTTGAAGAGGCAAAGAGGACACCTTTCGGGTACTTTCTTGTTGACCTAAAAGCTAGAACCCCAGAAGCCTCCAGATTGCACACAGAGGTCTTGGAGGTCGGTCAAGAGGAGACACCAGACGGACAGAGGGATGACGACCGTCTCTTGAATACTTTTGAAGACGATAGTTCGGTCTCATCAGACGAAGATATTGCCGACGAGACAACACATAGTTCGTCAGAGGATGCTGAAACACGGAAAGATCTCATCGCCTGTCAGGATTGCGGAGTACTTAGTGTTTGCTCACCTACGTGGATTAGAAGCCCAACGTCAGCAAGGTTGTGGGAATAAAAACGGCATTGCCCTTAACGATGACCGGGAAAGATGTAGAGGATGCTTTGAGTGGATTGCCCGTGACCGTTTGCTGTGCAGAAGACTTGCCTAGATATGTGAGCGACAGGCTTAGAAGGTTTGTGGTCAATACGGACAACTGTGATCAAAAGGGGAGTCATTGGGTTGCATTTCATTTCCCCGCATCGGGTCCATCAGAATTTTTCGACTCCTTAGGACGATTACCGGAAAAGTACCAACGCTATTTCAGAAATGTACTCATCGTCAATGGACCGAAATACTGTGTGGTTTGCAATCAAATCCAACCCGATGATTCAGATACATGTGGCCTGTATTGCATTTATTACGTCAAATTGAGATGTCGGGACTCGAGATGAAGGACATTATCAACAACTTTTCATCCACTGAGACGATTCAGAATGACAGTAAACTCGTAGCTCTATTTGGTTGAATGAAAAATAATGATACAAAAAAAAAAAGAATGAAAAAAGAAAGAAAAACAAACAGAAGAAAAGAAAAAAAAAATCTTAAAACACCTACATGGATGTATAGCAGGTCTCAAGTCTTGAAAAACTCTTTCTAGGGTCACTAAAAGTATCCACCCTGGAGGGTAGCCTGGTCAAACATTAAGATATAGCGTCCAGGATTTAAGCCCAAATATGGCGTCGGCGTCTCGATGTCCGAGTAACATGGTCCAATCCGAAGTTTGCGTCTTGATTTCAGGGTCGACCATGGCGTCCGCTTTAAGGCCCAAATATGGCGTCGGCGTCTGCGCCAACTTTCGAATATGGCGTCAGCGTCCGACGTCCACCTTAATTGGGGTCATTCTGTCCCACAAACACTACTGTTGCCTCATTGGCAATCATACAACATCTACTTTTTTATATTATATATATATTATCTATACGTATATATTTTCTATATACGAATTTTACATGTTTAGATAATGCAATGAAAATTCAGAAGATATGTGGTAATATTGCCAATGGGAAACTTATCCACCAAAGACAAACGAATGTGAATCAGCCATAAGTTACACATATGTAATCATGTAAAATGCTATTAAAACCCATTCCTGACTAGATGTGTCGAAAAACGAAAACTAACAGCTCGATTAATGCTGAAACGATAAACGTAAAATCAATATCAAAGACAGCAACCAATAACAATACAGTGCTCCTATTTACCGGCTACAAACAGTATTTGTCTATACCTACCGTCGGTGGTTGACATGCAATATAGTACTCCTATATACCGTATATCAGCAGTATTTGTCTATACCTACCGTCGGTGGTTAACATACAATATAGTGCTCCTATATACCGTCTATCAACAGTATTTGTCTATACCTACTGTCGGAAGGTTAACATACAGTATAGTGCTCCTATACACCGTATATCAACAGTATTTGTCTGTACCTACCGTCGGTGGTTAACATACAATATAGTGCTCCTATATACCGTCTATCACCAGTATTTGTTTATACCTACCGTCGGTGATTAACATACGATATAGTGCTATTATATATACCGTCTATCAAGAGTTTTAGTCTATACCTACTGTTGGTAGTTAACATACAATATAGTGCTTCTATATACCGTCTATCAACATTATGTGTCTATACCTACTGTCGGTAGTTAACATACAATATAATGCTCCTATATACCGTCTATTATCAGTATTTTTCTAAACCTACCGTCGGTAGTTAACATGCGATATAGCGCTCCTATATACCGTCTACCAACAGTATTTATAATGAAATTCAAAACAGTGTAGCTGTGGCCATTGATTGACACATTAAATTAATCCATTGACTCGGACAATTAAGGTGAACGTTTGTATGTAACTACCACTGCTCACTATGTACTTTTTAAAGACACTTAAACTATGGGGTCACCAAAGGTTCTCAACAACTTAATAAAGTAATTCGAAAAACTAATCAGAAATAACACGATGTTTTGATTTATATCAATTATATAAATCAAAACATAAAGGTAATTCCTGATTGATTTTTTGAATTATTTTATAATTAAAGGCGTTAAGAAACCTTTGGTGACCCCACAGTTTAAATGTCTATCGTAGGTACGTCGTGAACAGTGGTCGTTACTGACAAACGTTCATGTAAATTGTCCCAGTCAATGGATGAATTTAATGTGTCAATCAATGGCCACAGCCACACTGTTTTGAATTTCATTCTATCTATACCTACCGTCGGTGGTTAACATGCAATACAGTACTCCTATTCACCGTATATCAACAGTATTTGTCTATACCTACCGTCGGTGGTTAACATACGAATTAGTACTCCTTTACACCGTCTATCAACAGTATTTGTCTATACCTACCGTTGGTGGTTAACATGCAATATAATGCTCCTATATACCGTCTATTATCAGTATTTTTCTAAACCTACCGTCGGTAGTTTACATGCGAAATAGTGCTCCTATATACGGTCTACCAACAGTATTTATCTATACCTACCGTCGGTGGTTAACATGCAATACAGTACTCCTATTTACCGTATATTAACAGTATTTGTCTATACCTACTGTCGGTAGTTAACATACAGTATAGTGCTCCTATACACCGTATATCAACAGTATTTGTCTGTACCTACCGTCGGTGGTTAACATACAATACAGTGCTCCATTACACAGTCTATTGACAGTTGTCTATACCTACCGTCGGTGATTAACATGCAATATAGTGCTCCTATATACCGTCTATCAACATAATTTATCTTTACCTACCGTCGGTGATTCACATGCAATAAAATGCTCCTATATACCGTCTATTATTTTTTTTTCTAAACCTACCGTCGGTAGTTAACATGCGATATAGTGCTCCTATATACCGTCTACCAACAGTATTTATCTATACCTACCGGTGGTGGTTAACATGCAATACAGTACTCCTATTCACCGTATACCAACAGTATTTGTCTGTGCCTACCTTCGGTGGTTAACATACAATATAGTGCTCCTATATAACGTCTATCAACAGTATTTGTCTATACCTACTGTCGGTAGTTAACATACAATATAGTGCTCCTATATACCGTCTATCAACAGTATGTGTCTATACCTACTGTCGGTAGTTAACATACAATATAGTGCTCCTATATACCGTCTATCAACAGTATTTGTTTCTACCTATCGTCGGTGGTTAACATACAATATAGTGCTCCTATATACCGTTTATCAAGAGTTTTAGTCTATACCTACTGTTGGTAGTTAACGTACAATGTAGTGCTCCTATATACCGTCTATCACCAGTATTTGTCTATACCTACCGTCGATGATTAACATACGATATAGTGCTATTATATATACCGTCTATCAAGAGTTTTAGTCTATACCTACTTTTGGTAGTTAACATACAATATAGTGCTCCTATATACCGTCTATCACCAGTATTTGTCTATTCCTACCGTCGGTGGTTAACATACAATACAGTGCTCCATTACACATTCTATTGACAGTTGTCTATACCTACTGTCGGTAGTTAACATACAGTATAGTGCTCCTATACACCGTATATCAACAGTATTTGTCTGTACCTACCGTCGGTGGTTAACATACAATACAGTGATCCATTACACATTCTATTGACAGTTGTCTATACCTACCGTCGGTGATTAACATGCAATAAAATGCTCCTATATCCCGTCTATTATTATTTTTTTTTCTAAACCTACCGTCGGTAGTTAACATGCGATGTAGTGATCCTATATACCGTCTACCAACAGTATTTATCTATACCTACCGTCGGTGGTTAACATGCAATACAGTACTCCTATTAACCGTATATCAACAGTATTTGTCTATACCTACCGTCGGTGGTTAACATACAATATAGTGCTCCTATATAACGTCTATAAACAGTATTTGTCTATACCTACTTTCGGTAGTTAACATACAATATAGTGCTCCTATATACCGTCTATCAACAGTATTTGTCTATACCTACTGTAGGTAGTTAAAATACAATATAGTGTTCCTATATACCGTCTATCAAAAGTATTTGTCTGTACCTACTGTCGGTTGTTAACATACAATATAGTGCTCCTATATACCGTCTATCACCAGTATTTGTCTATACCTACCGTCGGTAGTTAACATACAATATAGTGCTCCTATATACCGTCTATCAACAGTATTTGTCTATACCTACCGTCGATGATTAACATACGATATAGTGCTATTATATATACCGTCTATCAAGAGTTTTAGTCTATACCTACTCTTGGTAGTTAACATACAATATAGTGCTTCTATATACCGCCTATCAACAGTATTTTTTTATACCTACCATCGGTGGTTAACATACAATATAGTGCTCCTATATACCGTCTATCAAGAGTTTTAGTCTATACCTACTGTTGGTAGTTAACGTACAATGTAGTGCTCCTATATACCGTCTATCAACAGTATTAGTCTATACCTACTGTCGGTAGTTAACATACAATATAGTGCTCCTATATACCGTCAATCAACAGTATTTGTCTATACCTACCGTCGATGGTTAACATACAATATAGTGCTCCTATAAACCGTCTATCAACAGTATTTGTCTATACCTACTGTCGGTAGTTAACATACAATATAGTGCTCCTATATACCGTCTATCAACAGTATTTGTCTATACCTACTGTCGGTAGTTAACATACAATATAGTGCTCCTATACACCGTATATCAACAGTATGTGTCTGTACCTACCGTCGGTGGTTAACATACAATATAGTGCTCCTATGTACCGTCTATCACCAGTATTTGTTTATACCTACCGTCGGTGATTAACATACGATATAGTGCTATTATATATACCGTCTATCAAGAGTTTTAGTCTATACCTACTGTTGGTAGTTAACATACAATATAGTGCTTCTATATACCGTCTATCAACATTATTTGTCTATACCTACTGTCGGTAGTTAACATACAATATAATGCTCCTATATACCGTCTATTATCAGTATTTTTCTAAACCTACCGTCGGTAGTTAACATGCGATATAGCGCTCCTATATACCGTCTACCAACAGTATTTATAATGAAATTCAAAACAGTGTAGCTGTGGCCATTGATTGACACATTAAATTAATCCATTGACTCGGACAATTAAGGTGAACGTTTGTATGTAACTACCACTGCTCACTATGTACTTTTTAAAGACACTTAAACTATGGGGTCACCAAAGGTTCTCAACAACTTAATAAAGTAATTCGAAAAACTAATCAGAAATAACACGATGTTTTGATTTATATCAATTATATAAATCAAAACATAAAGGTAATTCCTGATTAATTTTTTGAATTATTTTATAATTAAAGGCGTTAAGAAACCTTTGGTGACCCCACAGTTTAAATGTCTATCGTAGGTACGTCGTGAACAGTGGTCGTTACAGACAAACGTTCATGTAAATTGTCCCAGTCAATGGATGAATTTAATGTGTCAATCAATGGCCACAGCCACACTGTTTTGAATTTCATTCTATCTATACCTACCGTCGGTGGTTAACATGCAATACAGTACTCCTATTCACCGTATATCAACAGTATTTGTCTATACCTACCGTCGGTGGTTAACATACGAATTAGTACTCCTTTACACCGTCTATCAACAGTATTTGTCTATACCTACCGTTGGTGGTTAACATGCAATATAATGCTCCTATATACCGTCTATTATCAGTATTTTTCTAAACCTACCGTCGGTAGTTTACATGCGAAATAGTGCTCCTATATACGGTCTACCAACAGTATTTATCTATACCTACCGTCGGTGGTTAACATGCAATACAGTACTCCTATTTACCGTATATTAACAGTATTTGTCTATACCTACTGTCGGTAGTTAACATACAGTATAGTGCTCCTATACACCGTATATCAACAGTATTTGTCTGTACCTACCGTCGGTGGTTAACATACAATACAGTGCTCCATTACACAGTCTATTGACAGTTGTCTATACCTACCGTCGGTGATTAACATGCAATATAGTGCTCCTATATACCGTCTATCAACATAATTTATCTATACCTACCGTCGGTGATTCACATGCAATAAAATGCTCCTATATACCGTCTATTATTATTTTTTTTCTAAACCTACCGTCGGTAGTTAACATGCGATATAGTGCTCCTATATACCGTCTACCAACAGTATTTATCTATACCTACCGGTGGTGGTTAACATGCAATACAGTACTCCTATTCACCGTATATCAACAGTATTTGTCTGTACCTACCTTCGGTGGTTAACATACAATATAGTGCTCCTATATAACGTCTATCAACAGTATTTGTCTATACCTACTGTCGGTAGTTAACATACAATATAGTGCTCCTATATACCGTCTATCAACAGTATGTGTCTATACCTACTGTCGGTAGTTAACATACAATATAGTGCTCCTATATACCGTCTATCAACAGTATTTATTTCTACCTATCGTCGGTGGTTAACATACAATATAGTGCTCCTATATACCGTTTATCAAGAGTTTTAGTCTATACCTACTGTTGGTAGTTAACGTACAATGTAGTGCTCCTATATACCGTCTATCACCAGTATTTGTCTATCCCTAATGTCGGTAGTTAACATACAATATAGTGTTCCTATATACCGTCTATCAACAGTATTTGTCTATACCTACTGTCGGTTGTTAACATACAATATAGTGCTCCTATATACCGTCTATCACCAGTATTTGTCTATACCTACCGTCGGTGGTTAACATACAATACAGTGCTCCATTACACATTCTATTGACAGTTGTCTATACCTACTGTCGGTAGTTAACATACAGTATAGTGCTCCTATACACCGTATATCAACAGTATTTGTCTGTACCTACCGTCGGTGGTTAACATACAATACAGTGCTCCATTACACATTCTATTGACAGTTGTCTATACCTACCGTCGGTGATTAACATGCAATAAAATGCTCCTATATACCGTCTATTATCATTTTTTTTTCTAAACCTACCGTCGGTAGTTAACATGCGATGTAGTGATCCTATATACCGTCTACCAACAGTATTTATCTATACCTACCGTCGGTGGTTAACATGCAATACAGTACTCCTATTCACCGTATATCAACAGTATTTGTCTATACCTACCGTCGGTGGTTAACATACAATATAGTGCTCCTATATAACGTCTATAAACAGTATTTGTCTATACCTACTTTCGGTAGTTAACATACAATATAGTGCTCCTATATACCGTCTATCAACAGTATTTGTCTATACCTACTGTAGGTAGTTAAAATACAATATAGTGCTCCTATATACCGTCTATCAAAAGTATTTGTCTGTACCTACTGTCGGTTGTTAACATACAATATAGTGCTCCTATATACCGTCTATCACCAGTATTTGTCTATACCTACCGTCGGTAGTTAACATACAATATAGTGCTCCTATATACCGTCTATCAACAGTATTTGTCTATACCTACCGTCCATGATTAACATACGATATAGTGCTATTATATATACCGTCTATCAAGAGTTTTAGTCTATACCTACTTTTGGTAGTTAACATACAATATAGTGCTTCTATATACCGCCTATCAACAGTATTTGTTTATACCTACCATCGGTGGTTAACATACAATATAGTGCTCCTATATACCGTCTATCAAGAGTTTTAGTCTATACCTACTGTTGGTAGTTAACGTACAATGTAGTGCTCCTATATACCGTCTATCAACAGTATTAGTCTATACCTACTGTCGGTAGTTAACATACAATATAGTGCTCCTATATACCGTCAATCAACAGTATTTGTCTATACCTACCGTCGATGGTTAACATACAATATAGTGCTCCTATAAACCGTCTATCAACAGTATTTGTCTATACCTACTGTCGGTAGTTAACATACAATATAGTGCTCCTATATACAGTCTATCAACAGTATTTGTCTATACCTACTGTCGGTAGTTAACATACAATATAGTGCTCCTATATACCGTCTATTACCAGTATTTGTCTATACCTACTGTCAGTAGTTAACATACAATATAGTGTTCCTATATACCGTCTATCAACAGTATTTGTCTATACCTACTGTCGGAAGGTAACATAAAATATAGTGCACCTATATACCGTCTATCAACAGTATTTGTCTATACCTACCGTCGGTGGTTAACATACAATATAGTGCTCCTATATACCGTCTATCAGCAGTATTTGTCTATACCTACCGTCGGTGGTTAACATACAATATAGTGCTCCTAAATACCGTCTATCACCAGTATTTGTCTATACCTACTTTCGGTAGTTAACATACAATATAGTGCTCCTATATACCGTCTATCACCAGTATTTGTCTATACGTACCGTCGGTGATTAACATACGATATAGTGCTATTACATATACCGTCTATCAAGAGTTTTAGTCTTTACCTACTGTTGGTAGTTAACATACAATATAGTGCTCCTATATACCGTCTATCACCAGTATTTGTCTATACCTACCGTCGGTGATTAACATACGATATAGTGCTATTACATATACCGTCTATCAAGAGTTTTAGACTTTACCTACTGTTGGTAGTTAACTTACAATATAGTGCTCCTACATGTGTATGTACCGTCTATCAACAGTATTTGTCTATACCTACCGTCGGTGGTTAACATACAATATAGTGCTCCTATATACCGTCTATCAAGAGTTTTAGTCTATACCTACTGTTGGTAGTTAACATACAATATAGTGCTCCTATATACCGTCTATCAACAGTATTTGTCTATACCTACCGTCGGTGGTTAACATGCAATATAGTCTTCCTATATACTGTCTATCAACAGTATTTGTCTATACCTACCGTTGGTGGTTAACATGCCATACAGTACTCCTATATATCGTCTATCAACAGTATTTGTCTGTACCTACCGTCGGTGGTTAACATGCCATACAGTACTCCTATATACCGTATATCAACAGTACCTGTCTATACCTACCATCGGTGGTTAACAAGCATTACAGTACTCCTATATACCGTCTATCAATACTATTTTTCTCTACTTACCGTCGGTGGTTAACATATAATACAGTGCACCTATATACCGTCTATTATCAGTATTTTTCTAAACCTACCATCGGTGGTTAACATGCAATATAGTGCTCCTATATACCGTCTATCAACACTATGTTTCTAACCTGTTTCTATACCCACCGTCGGTGGTTAACATGCAATACAGTGCACCTTTATATCGTATATCAACAGTATTTGTCTATACCTATCGTCGGTGGTTAACATGCAATATAGTCCTCCTATATATCGTCTATCAACAGTATTTGTCTATACCTACTGTCGGAAGGTAACATAAAATATAGTGCACCTATATACCGTCTATCAACAGTATTTGTCTATACCTACCGTCGGTGGTTAACATACAATATAGTGCTCCTATATACCGTCTATCAGCAGTATTTGTCTATACCTACCGTCGGTGGTTAACATACAATATAGTGCTCCTAAATACCGTCTATCACCAGTATTTGTCTATACCTACTTTCGGTAGTTAACATACAATATAGTGCTCCTATATACCGTCTATCACCAGTATTTGTCTATACGTACCGTCGGTGATTAACATACGATATAGTGCTATTACATATACCGTCTATCAAGAGTTTTAGTCTTTACCTACTGTTGGTAGTTAACATACAATATAGTGCTCCTATATACCGTCTATCACCAGTATTTGTCTATACCTACCGTCGGTGATTAACATACGATATAGTGCTATTACATATACCGTCTATCAAGAGTTTTAGACTTTACCTACTGTTGGTAGTTAACTTACAATATAGTGCTCCTACATGTGTATGTACCGTCTATCAACAGTATTTGTCTATACCTACCGTCGGTGGTTAACATACAATATAGTGCTCCTATATACCGTCTATCAAGAGTTTTAGTCTATACCTACTGTTGGTAGTTAACATACAATATAGTGCTCCTATATACCGTCTATCAACAGTATTTGTCTATACCTACCGTCGGTGGTTAACATGCAATATAGTCTTCCTATATACTGTCTATCAACAGTATTTGTCTATACCTACCGTTGGTGGTTAACATGCCATACAGTACTCCTATATATCGTCTATCAACAGTATTTGTCTGTACCTACCGTCGGTGGTTAACATGCCATACAGTACTCCTATATACCGTATATCAACAGTACCTGTCTATACCTACCATCGGTGGTTAACAAGCATTACAGTACTCCTATATACCGTCTATCAATACTATTTTTCTCTACTTACCGTCGGTGGTTAACATATAATACAGTGCACCTATATACCGTCTATTATCAGTATTTTTCTAAACCTACCATCGGTGGTTAACATGCAATATAGTGCTCCTATATACCGTCTATCAACACTATGTTTCTAACCTGTTTCTATACCCACCGTCGGTGGTTAACATGCAATACAGTGCACCTTTATATCGTATATCAACAGTATTTGTCTATACCTATCGTCGGTGGTTAACATGCAATATAGTCCTCCTATATACTGTCTATCAACAGTATTTAGTCTATACCTACCGTCGGTGGTTAACATGACATATAGTACTCCTATATACCGTATATCAACAGTACCTGTTTATACCTACCATCGGTGGTTAACAAGCAATACAGTACTCCTATATACCGTATATCAAAAGTATTTGTCTATACCTACCGTCGGTGGTTAATGTAAAATATAGTGCTGCCTATTAAAATTATGTGTCTATACATACTGTCGGTGGTTAACATACAATAAAGTGCTCCTATAAACCGTCTATCAACAGTTTTCATTTATACCTACCGTCGATGGTCAATATAACGTATTATATGGTCCGTATATAGTGCTCATATATACCGTCTGTCAGAAGTATCTGAATTTACCTACCGTCGGTGGTTAACATACAATATAGTGCTCCTATATACCGTCTATTAACAGTATTTCTTTATACCTACCGTCGGTGGTTAACGTAAAATATAGTGCTCCTTTATACACCGTCTTTCAATAGTATTTCTTTATACCTACTGTCGGTGGTTAACATAGAATTTAGTGCTCCTATATACCGTCTATCAACCGTATTTGTCTATACCTACCGGCGGTTGTTATCAAAACAAACTATTTTCAATCGACAGTCCAAAGTTTCGTATCTATACTTCACTCTGAATGACCGATGACATTTATTTGACCAGTAATATTCCCTATTGTATTCATTATTTAGTTTTCTCCCTGAACTTGTCTGAAATATTTGCGGCTGTACTGATGGCAAACAACAATCAATCAATTTCTTAAAGTACTTCTTAATCTAAATCATATATTATTTTTTAATCTAACCAGTAATATGTGATCGGTGAATGTACGTATGACAATTACGCCAATTTTGAAAAAGCATATTTTTTTTCATTTGCGCACATTGACATTTTTTAATTTGCGCCAAATTGATTCGAAAGGTTAGGTCTGATAAATTTAGATGATAAAATTCAACTTGTTTAACCAAACGCAGCAATTCAATGAACACAAGCTACAATATAGATAAATGTGTGTATAGACACATGTTGAGCTCATGGGTATCATCATTTAATCACACTTCTGGTACCCGAACATTTACTCTCATATATGGAACCGATGCCATAAGAAAAAAACAGGCTTTAACTTATAAAAATTTTGATAAAAAAGGGGATACTTTATTGTAGGGAAGATATCACAAGGTTGCAGTTCAACAGAAGTGTTGCATGACAATACTCAGTTAAAAAAGATTTGTGCATATGCAAATGTGCTTTTTATGTCAAACAGTTACATTCTTATTTTATAAAGTGCTACTTCAAGTGTGATGTACACTTGCAATAAACTTATCCTGCTTTCAATCTCCCTCCTCCTCCCCGTCGCGTGTGAGCAAGTGGCAGGTGACAAAAGGCCAGAAGGAATATTTTTGTTATTATATAAATAAATTCGGTACATCTTATATGCCTCATGACTTGTGTTTACCTGTTAATTTGTGCAAATGAAGAAAATAAATTTGGCGCAAAGAAATAAAAAAAAAAAAGGCGCTAATTAAGTGCAGATTGGCGGAAATGGAAAAAGCCAAAGCAAATATAATCTTTTCTCGTATCAAGATTTCCAAGATTTTATTCATAACCTCAGACACATACTTGTGTACAAGAGGACAATAATATATACAACCATATTAAAATAATATATAGCGAGACAGGACAAACGAAACACAAATTCATAGTATATTTTAAAAGACAATTAGTATAATTAGATTAAGTATTTTATGATTTTCTTCACGAAAATTGATAATTTCCTTTGAACTTGTACGTTACATATAGACAACAAGCCAGTGAATTTCTTCTTGCTTGGATTCATTACATAGTAATTTGGTACAAACTTTGATCTAAGAGCAGAAACATCAGCATTTTTACAGGTAAACAATATATGAAACTCATCCCCTATTCCCTCATTACATAATGTACATATTCTATTTTCCCTCGCGATCCCCGCCCATCTACCCGTCTCAATAGGTAACTTCAAATTCGAGCATCGAAGTTTAGATATGTAATATCTGTCCTTGGGTAATAATCGCAATAGATACGGTTCCAAACCAAACTCGAGTTTGAATAAAGAATAGAATTCACCCCTATCAGATCAAATTGGTGTTTTCTTTCTTTTTTTCGTTCAGTTTCATCTAGTCCATTTGTTCATTTGACTTTGTCTCCATCACGACTAGGATGCATTTTAATTTATAATGTAAAGTCGTTCAGGTTTTTGTTTTATTATATAAAAAAAGAAGATATGGCATAATTGCAAATGAGACAACTCTCTAAAAGAGACAAAGTGACACCGGAATTAACTATTAAAAAAAACCTTTAACAGATCACGGTACGTTGACGGTACAGATGTCTGTAAATTCAGAAATTAATGCGAGGTTTTTATTATTGCGACAATAATTAAGACTCGCATTTTGAAATATTGCGTTTGAATTAATCAATCAAAATCTCATTTCAGGCTATAATGACACTCATCGCATTAAATATTTAACAATTGCACGCAACAAATTTACATTCAAAAATTTGATGTATATTTGACAATATTAGTTCGTTGAAGTTGCCAAATATTCTATAATTAGTGTATTATTCTCCCAAGTTTATTTGAAAAGGTATAATTCCTCTATACAAATGGCAAAATCTTTCATAAAATATCCAGTAAGTTGGATAATCGTTTACCAAATCATCCCAATACAGTTTGATTTATATATTCACTTTGCTATTCCGTTCTTGCACAGTGATATAGTTCATTTTGCGTCATCCCATATTCTAGCAAAGGGAGATTATCTAAGCATCACCGTTACATCAGTAATAGCTCTCGTACATAAAATAGTTAGCCCGAACTGTATGATCCTGTGTGAATCTGATCTTTATATTAAAAGTGCATAAATGGTTCACATATGGGTCTTATTTAAAAATTAAACAGTATCAAAACAATTAGTGCATTATAATATAACCAAATAGGCATGCAAAAAAGAATCAATAGGCAAAATATGCTTGTCTACCGTCTAATTCTAATTGCTAATATTTACTGTATTGTACATAGCTCAATTCCATTCCATTCCATTCCATTCCATTCCATTCCATTCAATTTTATTTATTTTTTAATTTTCAGCAGAAAACAGTATTTCTAACAATTAAATTGAATTAATTTGATATGACGTTGACACACGGTAATCACTCTCATGTTTTTATTTACATCGCTGTCAATCATCCGGTAAAGATGAATATTCATTACTACCCTCGGTAGTTAACGTCCCTCGATGGTTAACTTTAAGTGCCTACCTTATTTAAGACCGCCGAAAATCTCATTCGAAGCGGTTGGGAAGTAGACAGTGAGAAATGGTTCAATACTATGACCATCTCAGAATTCGACGTTTCAACCATTGAGATATGCGGAAGAAAAGCAATACCAGATGTACGAGATTCTAAACATCAATTCCTGAATTTTGTTAGTAACGAACTTATTATTAAGGGACCAAAACCATTGTCTTTATTGTGTAGAAAGGAAATAAGACAGCAGCTTGTATCAGTCTCAAGAGGGGCAGAGATTGAGACAAAGATCAACATACTTCCTATCCCGTCGAAGATGAAATCATTCCTTGCCTTGAGGGATTTTCTCCAAAATAAAGAAATAATTAAACTTGGAAACAATCACAGGTAAACGATACTCGTTTCTGAACGAGAGACTCATCAAAAGCAGTTATTCATATGTATCACGTGATATGTATACGCTCGTGTTATATTAAATTAACTCCGTAAAAGTCAATCGATCTTATTATTAGGGTTCAGTTAAAATACATCTATATTTTAAATATCAAAATTGCATGATAACAACATTAATTTGGTGCACCAGATTAGCATTTGTTATTTATGTCCCGTCTAACAGAGTTAAAATAAATTGACGATAGCAATAGACAATATCAATATTTAAAGAACAATTAGTTTACAAACAATTCGCAAAGGAACAAAAAAATACCAATATCGATGTCCCGGTAAAGACTTTTACTAGTAGTATAACGTTACACAATAGTTCCTTCGTTAGAACTTCAAATTTCATTTGATGCGCTATATGCACGACAAAATGTGTTTCCATCTTTCACTTAACTAGACACAATTAAAAAAAAATAAACAAAAATACCGAACTGTAAGGCAAATTAAGTATAACCCTTTATGGGTTGGGTACCCTAAATTTAAATAAAGGAAGAAAAGGGAATGATTATTGATTTAAACACGTCAATTTAATTCTAAATGTGTCCATTTTAGTTTCGTATTTGATTCTGTTTCAGGTTCGCTTTTGATAGTCAATATGCAAGTGCAAGTATGTATCCGTTCACAGTTGGAAGATTTTCTGGATACGGAGGTTATATGAATATTAATGGATACCAATAAACTAAAAATTTACTTTTTCTTTAAATGATTCTAGTTCTAAGTAACATTATCGAGACGTTCACGGATCTTCTAGCTGACAATTTGTCAACAAAATATGAAAATGAAACATAACATTGTTTGTCATGAATTATATTGTTTGCGATATTGATAAAAGATTATATTCTGTCAAATTATTATTTAGTTGATGTATCCTTATTTACTATATGACGTTGCGCACGATGTTGGTACAACTGAGTTTTACACGACGTTCCTCATAATAAGGCGACTTCGACGATTTCAAAGAACGTTTCAAGCGTTCAAGTTGATAATTAATGAGGTCAATTAATTGTTGTAAATTTGGTTATCGATTTCGGTTTGTCTGAAAATGCATAGTTTTACAAATAAAATTCAAAGTGGTCGTATACATATTTTTTTTAATGAATATTAATGTACAGGAGTTGTCAGTCTTTCTAGCATATCCAGAAATCAACGCCACTTTGCTTATTTGAATATTATACTAAAGAAATCGGATACGGGTCACGGAAATTACATTAAAATGATAGGGAATTTTGAAAAAAATATCTGTTTTAAATTTAATTTAAGTGATAGACAGGTTGCCGGGACAGAAAATGAATATACATAACAATATATACCATTTAAGGCCATAATTGATCATTTTTCTATTGGCAGCAGTTCGCATTCATGAATCATACATTAATTTCCAAATTTACATAGATTTATTTTTTAATATAAATTAGCTTTTGAATTTATATTCCCTTTATTTTTTGTATATTATCAAATATCCCTTTTGTGGCATTTCTTTCCGTTTCCGTTTCCTTCCTATATTTGATCATTTCCGGATGCTTTCTTTTTCACATAATCAATATATAACAGATTAAACATGTTCTCATTTCCGTATTTTTGTAGCATTATGCATATTCTTTGTTTGTTATAATTGCCAGCAATGGTTTTTCTCTTTTTTATTTATTATATATTGAACCAAAAAAATATACATGTTTTTGACGATTTAAAAATTGTAGATAGATAACGTTCCTTAAATTAAAACAAATACTAGTATGCTTTATAAAAGGTAAGCTCCCAATAATTTTTAAATCGATTTCCTTTGGTCAACATCTGAATTTAAACTTTAAATTAACTGTTCGTTTCTCATCCATAAGTTATATTATAACTGATATTTTTATTTTCACTCGAAATTAAAATTGAAACAAATATTTATGATATAAAATTAAAAACCCGAGCATGATAAGAATTACTTAAGGGTGTTCGCTTGTCATGTTTTTGGAATTGTTGTCAGATTTTCGAAATCCTCTGGTTTTATCCATTTAAATGCCTTAAAATATTTGCTCATTGACCCCTTTTTTTCTTTTTATAAATCTTTTACATGTATAATTAAAAGCCATTTGTAAAAGTATTATGAATCATATTTATTTTTTAATAGTTTTTGATAACTTTAACTTGTCAACAATAAAGTATAAAAATTCAAGAGAGAACATTTTCCCGCCAGAATTTCAATGGCATATATCTCGATAAAACTCACCTTGACCTCAATATTTTTTTGGGCATTTTTGATTCCTTAAATAGTACCCTATCAATATATATATATGCTAGTGTTATGGAAAGCTCTTTATTTTGAAACTGAGTACAGGGGTCGGATCCAGGACCTCGATGTCTGGGGGGGGGGGGGCACCATGAACCATTTTTTTTTTATATATATATATATATATATACATATGCGAGTGTGAGTGGGTGGTAAGTTTGTTTTGTTTGTTTGTTTGTTTTTTGTTGTTGTGTTGTTTTGGTTTTTTTTGGGGGGAGGGGGGGTCAGATCATCGTTTCTGTATTTCAATATGTTTAAAGTTTTTTTACTTTTCCACTTTACTGCCAATTGATCTTTATTATATTCGACCTAAACATGCATCAAATATTTGCCACTGGACGTTTAACAACCATGCAACAATCAAACAATATTTTCTTTATATATCATCACCTCTATATTCTTTTATTTATATTTTTTGGCCTCGATTCCAGACTTACTTTTTTGCACATTATTCTAATATCTTCAAAACACCTTCATATCTTCATAAATGGTGACCTTTTGCATAGCCTCATACATGTACATGGTAATTAAAACAAGAACAATAAAAACAGATATAACTGCATGCTTCGGCTTTTAGAGAAATGTATAAGTCCTAGATTCTGTTACAAACTAAATTTTAACGAAAATCAAATAGAATTTTATTAATGATTATTTAATAGGAAATGTCAATTTTTTCCTGGACGGGGGAAAGCATTAGGCGAAAGGGGAGGGGGAGTAAAAGATTTCCCTTGAAAATAATGACATTCCGTTTAAAAAACATATCTTCTAAGTTATCAAAAAATAAATAGTTTAATTTGTTGCTGAATAAATTCAAAAAAAGAAAGTTTGGGAAAAAACGTACATTTACAGGAAATGTTTGTACCTATTCTTCAAATACACAGATCAGAAGTTTCACCTGGTAATCGATCTTAATTGGTATTCATTGTATTATAAACCAATACAAATTTGTACTATTCCAATCAACATGTAAATGTATTTTACATAAAAGCTTTTGCATAGAGACATTACACACAGGTGTCAATATTTACACACCCACCGATAAGTTGTCATAAATCACACATGGTGACGCTGGTATTAATTAACGGAAAATTTCCGCACCAGATAAGAAGTTTCAGTAGCAATAACATTATGTTAGAAAATAAATTGTTGACCTGAACTGGGGGGGGGGGGGCATGCCCCCCCCCCCGGTAATTCCGCCACTGGAGTAGCGAACTTCCTTAAGGTTGTTATATATATGAAAGTTTTTAGCGACCTTGACTGGCTATACAGCCCTTGCACGGTCGGTTAAGGTTGTTCAGGGGTATACCGCCATCTTGAATTGTACAATCACAGTAAACAATCGGTCTTGTTCTTTGTCCAAATCTGCAAATTTGGAGACAGATTTGCAATTTATTGGTTACACTGTTTATATATATAAAGAAAACTTAGTTATTCATTGCATTATCGAAAATGTGTAAACAAATACCAAATAGTAGTGCTTATATAACTATTTTTTCTAATAAGCCATTTGAAGGGAGATAACTCTTTTGGTACAAAATTTATAATGGACATATAGGGAAGTTTTCATTTTTTACTTGTAGCAAGAAAGCAAATCCGGTCACACTATTTTTTCTTTTTATTGTCTTTAAATATATTATAAAACTTATCTTCTCATATTTTATTTCCAAATTCTGTCTCATAGATTTCTTTGTATGCACTAAAAAGGGTTTTTCATGAACATTCTAAGCAAATTTGGCAATTTTGAACGACTCGTACTTAAAACATACGACAATTAAATCCTTGATAAAGATTATTTGAAACAGTTTAAAAGAATTTGAAAGTTTTTAACAACTTATGTGACAGATTGATGTAGATTTGATGAATACATTTTCTATGGCTAAAAAAGCGTCTGCTTTTCCCAAATGTCGACGTCAAAAGGAGGAATATGGGTAAATCATTCCCTTGCGAAGATTGATATCAAACTAAAAAACAAATCCCATTAACTGACGAAGAAGTATAACCGACTAACATGAGAACAACCAATGTCTAATTTTAAAACTAAGCTTTATAAATCCTTTCACATCAGTATGAAGTTGTCTAATTAGGATAGAAACAATTTTTGTATTGTGCTACTGTACCTTAAAAATAATTTCAAATCAAATTCACCTAAATTTTACTTTTAGATAAACTTGCTTTACGATTATAGAGAATATTATTAGTTACATAGTGTGTTAGTGACCTAATATGATATATACAGGGTCAGTAAATTCCATATGGGATGAGAGCGAAGCATAATATCATATTAGGTCACTAGCACACTATGTAACGAATTTATCTTACCGGCTATCTTTATTTGTGGAATTTAGACTAAAGTTGTCTTATTTGCTATCATAACACTTCTTCTTATTTCTGTATAAAAAAGTGTTCAAGTGTGGAATTTTAAGAACCTTCTTCAATTGGTCTGCACTAAAAATAACTAATGTAAACGACAAATATCTATTATCAACAACCTTGATATAACAATATTAAACAGATCTTTCAATACTTTTTAATAATCAAACAATGCCTAAGTTGTAAATACTACTAACCGTGTATTGAAATAAGCCCCGCCTCCCTACTAACCTAATATTGAATATACACGGTCTCCACGAGGTCGCTATTAACCAATCAGATTCCTATAAATGTATAGGAGGTAAGATAAATGTTAAATACTATCTAAATGTAGATTTCCATAATACCAACAGGCAAACTTTAGTCTTTGGGGACTGCAGAACATCAACTGCATAAAATGGTTGAAAATTATCATATTATCAAAGATGCATATATAATTTAGGATAGATATGGTTAAACTGGAGGCAAATAACTTAGGGACATACACATTAAAAAAATTGCTCAACCATATTTTTTTCATTTCAAAATTTCTCAAATATATCACAATATACTTTTTTTCAAAACAAATGTTTAGAGCAAAAACTACGTATTCATTTGCTGTACAATTAATATGTGGCACAACAGGTTTCGGTTTCTACCTACCGATTACCAAAACATAGTAGCAGATGCAATGCATCCTTCAAGATATTGTATAGAAGATTATATTACAGCTTTTTGAGACATAGAAAATGGCAGCCACTTCATGAACAAACAAAAAACTGAGATACAAATGTTTGACATATTCAGGAAAGATGATTCATAGGAAATCCGATAAACCCTTAACCAACTCTCAACTGGAACAATGCTATTTAAAGACTTAAAGAACAGTATTTGACAAATGAAATTTCAATAAGTTATTTTCTTTACCAATGTTATAATTAAGGTTTGAAAAGTAAAGTTTAAACCAGGCAGGCAATTAGACAGGGTTAGATAACAAACAAACTGACATTTGCTGCCTTTCTGCAAAGCACGCACCATTAAGGAGTATTATTGATTCATTGATTGAATGTTTTTCTTTACGATCAGTGACAACTATTCCATGTGTAACAAGTAAAGAATTAAATTAGAAATTTTTGAGTTATCTCTCTTTGTATGGAGTTCAGTAAATGAAGTGACATTTTGAAATTAAATAAAATTGGAAAAAAAAGACAATTTTTATATTAGCATTTATATATTTTATCATATCATATTTATGATATCGTTTGATTAATTTGTCCAATTATTATTAAAATATATTTCAAAATATTCTTTACTTCATTCTAGTAATTGGTGTACAGGTAAAAACTGTTCACTGCATTGTATGTTTTTACTATTGATAAATAATTGATCGACAGGTGTAGTTGTGTCTCAGTTTTGTGAACAAGAATATTTGAAGATTTGAAAAAGATCAATGTGATTTTCCAGCCCAACTAGAGGATGATATTTTGCAGTGAAATTGTCTACCATTTCCTTATTTAGGCGTCGCCAATTAATATGATTATTTTTCATATATGTTTATTATGAATATATGCATATGAATATACAATAAATTCATGAACCTGATTTTGTGCTTTCGTATGCCAGTTTTATCGTTTTCAAAGGTTACGCATGCATATTTCGGAATGAAAGGGTGAGGAATTTAAAACACCATCGGAAAATTAAGTTCTCTATGAACATAATCAGCTCGCTGCGTGGACGCTCTTTTACATCGCGATGACCGTGAGGGCATTCCGATGTATTGTTGCCACAGAGATTTGACTTTCGTTTTTGACTAGTAACCGATCGTATAAATACGCGAACATTTCTTAGTGCAATATAACAATCCGTATCGCTTGTTATAAATTCATTTCTTCAATGAATACTCAAAAATATGTTTAGAAAACAAATAAATAAGATGTAAATGTCTGTTGACGTTTATTTGGTATTTTTATTGACGTAATCGTTCTTGTACCATCATAGCTGTCGGTACCGTTAAAGCTTTAGAAGTGTGCTAGTTCATATTGCACTTTACAAAAGATTCAGCACCCAAATGACGTTTTTGGAGGACTGGAAAGCATTTATTTATAAGGGGAAATTTAAAAGATTTATAGATGGTGCATGAGTTCGAATGAGACACTTTTCCATCAAAGTAATAATTTATTTCAAGTAAACCATTATAGATCAAAATTGGGCCTTAAATACGAAGCCTTGGCTCACAGCGAACACCACGCTATATAGGAACCAAAAAATTACTAGTGTTAAACCATTCAAACAGGAAAACCAACGGTCTATAAAACTAGAGGCTCTAAAGAGCCTGTGTTGCTCACCTGTTTTAACTGATGCTTTGGAAATCATGTAAAATAAGGTTAAAATCATAATTTATAGTATAAGATATCATTAGATACTATAATAATATCCAAGATAATAGCAAAAAACTGCAAAATTTCCATAAAATTACTTAGTCAAGGACAGCAACCCCACAACTGGTTGTCGGATTTGTCTGAAAATTTCAGGGCAGATATATCTAAATCTGATGAACATTTTTGCCAGCAGTCAGATTTGCTCTTAATGCTTCAGTTTCGGAGATATTAATAAAAAAAAAATGCATTTTACCCTATGTACTATTTTTAGCCATGTCTGCCATCTTGGTTCGCGGGCAGGGTCATCCGACACATTTTTTAAACTAGATACTCTTATGATGATCGTGGACAAGTTTGGTTACATTTTGTCTTAATAGTTTCAGAGGGGAAGATTTTTGTAAAAGAAAAATTGGTAAAATTGACTAGAAAGGGCAATAACTCCTTAAGGGGGTCAATTGACTATTTTGATCATGTTTGACTTAGGCCGTGTTCACATTGACCTAAACTCGGTGTTGTGTTAGTGTAACTCACACATAAACTACAGATGATTACGTTCCCATTTATTAAACTCAATTTTTACATGTAGTTTAAATCATGTTTTGTCTACATGCAGTCGATAGTCGATGTAGGCCTTGTGTAGGTTAAGTGTACACAAAACTAGGCATTCAAAACTTTAATTTCCCATGTATATTTAAAAAAACAAATGACTTTTATATAAATTTGACACTTATAACTCTTATTCATAAAGTTCTTTACAGAAATATTTGTCTAAACTTGATATATTTATTTGTTATAAAAACACTTTATGTAGCCTTATAAACACCTTAGAACACATAATTCATTTTAAAAGGTCTTCCTGGATCGACTTGACGTACACACGGACAGAAATATTTGCCACTGGTCTTTACTCAAACAACGATTCACTCATTAATGCATTACTGAAAAAGGGTGAGATTAATTGTATGTTTGTGTAGTATCTCAGATCCGTTAAAATACAATTAAAAATTTAAAAAAAACATTACCCCCACTTCAAAATACCCCTTGGAGAAAAAATACCATTTGAAACAAACAGAAAAGATAGAAATGTAGTCATCCTTAACATCGCAATTTTTTTTCTTTGTCTGTAAGCACGCTGATGCAGCCTACGTTTTTAATGCGTAATCGAGACCTCTTTAAACTACTGCAAATCATCCAAATGACTTTCTTAAGGGCATACGATACAGTTTTGATCCCGTATTTACAGTTTGATGAAAATTTCCATATAAGCTAATTTTTGCCTGATTAAATCAAATATGTTATAAAAAATATACCTTCATGTGCTACTTTTTGAGTTAAATGAGGTCGAAATTTTGTATATTTGCTCAAAATTCGGATTTGTGGCCGTATTTTTTCCTTTCGAAAGACAGACATAACTTTTTTTGTTTTAAAAGATAAACAAAAAATGTTTTTTTGTTAAATAATTTGTAATTTCTGTATTTTATAAGTATCCTAAAATTTATGCATTTTTTATTCAGAAATAACTCATATTTATCAAATGGTCATGAATTGAGAAAAAAACGTCATTTTTGGCTGTATATTTATCCAAATTAAAAAAATTGCACTATTTACAGTTTTATAAAATTTTGTCCACATAATCTCTTTGCAAAATGAAACAAAATGTCGTTTTAAAAAATAGGGGTCCATGCACTCGTTTTCAAATTAAATCAGTTTGAATGATAAAAATCAGTCGAAAAATGCATCTTTTCCCGATATGTCACAGTTTGACGTCGCGAAAATAACATTTTACGTTAGCAACGTCATTACCTCCCCTGTAACTGTATCGTATGCCCTTAACAATCACTTTACTTTAAACAAAAAAATGCGGGTGGGGGTCTGAGTCAGATTTTTTTTTAGCGCGAAAGTTTATATTTAGTTTTTTTTTCGATGGTACCAACCAATTTAATATTTAACACTATAATTTATGGGGAAACTTTGGATTCAGAATATTTGTTGATTCTAATCATCTGTATGACCCGATTTTTTTTATATCAAATTGTGGAAAAATCCATCCCCCTTTTTTTTTTTTAAAGTCAAATGATCGTTCCCTTACTGCTAGAAAAGCTGTTAGAAAATTTGGTTCTACGTAATGAACATTTAAATGACATATAGTTTACAAGTGTGAACAAATCTTATGTACAGGTAGCTAAACAAGGTGTATAGATGTGAACAAATTTAATGTGAAACTAGTGTACATCACATTAAACCAAATGTAAACATGTTTACTGTACACGGAGTTTGGTGTGAACACGGCCTTATTTGTAGATCATACTTTGCTGAACATTATTGCTGTTCACAGTTTACCTCTATCTATAATTATATTCAAGATAATAACCAAAACGGCAAACATTCCTTAAAATTACCAATTTAGGGGCAGCACCAACCCAACAACGGGTTCTCCGATTCATCTGAAAATGTCAGAGCAGATAGATATTGATCTGATTAACAATTTTACCCCATGTCAGATTTGCTCTAAATGCTTTGGTTTCAGAGATCTATATAAGCCAAAATCTACATTTTATCCCTATGTTCTATTTTTATCCATGGCGGCCAGCTTGGTTTGTTGGCCGGGTCACCGGACACATTTTTTAAACTAGATACCCCAATGATGATTGTGGCCAAGTTTGGTTTAATTTGGCCCAGTAGTTTCAGAGGAGAAGATTTTTGTAAAAGTTAACGACGACGACGACGGACGACGGACGCAAAGTGATGAGAAAAGCTCACTTGGCCCTTTAGCTAAAAAGGAGATTCAAAAGTACAGGTCAGATTTTGTCGAATCAATCTGAACGAGGACAGTATGATTCATCCTTGTCACAAGTTAGTTTCATTGTTATCAATAAAGAAAGTCTTCCATGCGTGCGTTGCGAGCATATCAGATATATATTATTTCGGTGCGTGCATTATAAAATTTGCTAAATGTTATATATGTGAACAATAATTTTGATACTTAGCTATTTGATTACGACATTGTTTATTAACCCCTATCGCTACTGACATTTTCAAATGTTGAAAATGGTGGATTAAACCTGGTTTTACAGCGCTAAACCTCTCACGTGTATGACAGTCTCATCAAATTCTGTCATATTTACAGCGATGCGTCAAAAGAACAGACATAATAGGTAAAATTGTCAAAATATGGGTACAGCAGTCAAATATTAATACTAATAAGTACTAAGATTGATATAATAAAAACAACGCTATGATATTTTAAAAGTATCGCATTGATATTAGAACTAATAGCATTTGTATATTTATGTATATAAGAAAAACACAGCACTTCAAATTTTACACGGACATAAACGTTTGCTTCTAACTAACTTCTGAATGTATATTTAGACTCAATTGTTGTTCATATTTGAACAATAAGTTTTAAAGGTAGTATTTTCTTAATTTTTCGTTGCCGAAAACAACATTTTCCGCATGGAATGTATGCATATTTACAATTGATATTAGACAATATCGCTATGTGATATAAGAAAAGTTTTTATCGATTCGCTTCTTCTATAGACTGATAGTCAATGTCAGTCACAATTAGGACTTTAAATCCAATGCCGCCTATAGAAAGACCTCCATGCGTTCTACAATTAAGGATAAAGTAAAATCACAAAAGTACTGAACTCAGAGGAAAATCCAATCGGAAAGTCCATAATCACATGGCAAAATCAAATGACAAAACACATCAAAAACGAATGGACAAGAACTGTCATATTCCTGACTTGGTGCAGGCATTTTCAAAGTATTGTAACAATTCTTTAATGGCTGTAAAGTTAGTCTGGTACAAGGTTAAATGTTTGTTCGTATTCAATATACATCGATTTACCAACGGGAAAAGTCTTTGATATCCTGTTTTCCTTCTCAATATTTTTTTCTATGTTAATAATAAATACATTTTCTGTTTGACAAGATTTTTGATTTTCGTTGTATCTGAAGATGTTCAATTTATAGTCTGAGGCTACTCAGTTGGTATCTTCAAAGTTCGGGACATCAGCATTTGTACATTTAAATTTGTTTGGAATATTTATTGTACCATTTGAATATTCATTGTGATTTGGAGCCGTATTGGATTAGATTGTTTGAATGAATGTTTTTTTTTTCTTTTAAGTAATGATACTTTTTTGTCTATTTCGATATTACCCATGTGGATAGGCAATCGCACTGTGACAATCAAGGGTGGATCCAGTCGTTTTCAAAAGGGGGGTCTCAAACCCATGATAAAAGGGGGGTTTCAACCATATGTTCCCATTCAAATGCATTGATCTGCCGTAAAAAAAAGGGGGTTTCCAACCCCCGGACCCCCCCCCCCCCCTGGATCCGCCACTGGACCTATATTAGAATCTAATAGATCGGTAGACGATTTACAACCGCATTGAAATTCCACCATTGCATCATCACTTCAAATAGAACTAGTTGGTTAAACCATGTGATTGAAATCAATAGACTGAACATTTTCGAAATGATAACTTCATTTAAGCGTTAATTTTGTTACAGATACGAAATTTTAGTGATATTGATCCTCAAACATTAAGCCGGTCATGAACTAAGTTTGTGAATTATGTTTGCGGTTTTCTTGACATGCATTGTGATGTGTCATCGTATTCATTTTATATTAGAAAACTATAGCAGTTATATTAGAAAAGAATCGCATTCATAAATTTTTGATATTAAAAACACATCGCTATGATATAAGACAAACATCGCATTGATATAATAAAATATAGCGGTATCATTGACTTATAGGTGATTTTGGCTAAGAAAACAATTGAATTCATTCCACTGAATTTGCTACATGATATTTATTGAATGTGTACATCTACAAATGATAAATCGTGCATTTATGTTTCATTTATTCAACAGTTCAATTTTCTCGTTTAAATACACCTTGCTTGTTATTACATGATACAATAATTCATGGAAATTATTTAGCAGACGTCTGTCGTGTTAAATGTCACCCTTTTTTAAGAAAAGAGTCATTACTTTATACCGAGAAATCAGCCTTTCTTCGTACAAATGCTAACATTCGTCTGAAATTTCCCACAATGAAACTCGTTGATATAAGACAATATCGCTCGTTGATATAAGAAAAAGTTTATATCGATTCGCTTCTTCCATAGACTGACTATGGATATATACATTTTGTGAATAATTTAGGAGTTAGAGAACAGGCTGGTTGCATTAGAAACAAATTGTCCTGGTGGAGTTACATATATTTCTAGCAGACTATTATCTTGCAAGTAAGAATGTTTAAAAATCAACATATAGCCCCACGACATTTACCAAGGAGGAAATCTGGGATATTTGTAATCAGTTCATTTGGAATATAAACCAAATATAAAGAACTGGAACTTCCTTCTCTGTATTTGATACGCAAATTACATTAGTGTCCTTACAAACAACGGTATATTGCTGGGTCTTCCAAGTGTTCAACGTACAAAATGTAGTATCAATCCTTTTCGTGTAAGAACATACTCAAGAGACTGTAAATGAAAAGGATGCGAATAAAATAAATTCCAAATGTATGTAAAAGTACTCACAATATAAAACTCTTTCATCTTGAAATAATTTTAAAACATGTAACCTTTTCTACATTTTACCCTGATCTAACTTAAAAGATTGATTGACAACATGTATGTTACGCTAAATTTGGAGCAATCTAATTAAAATATTGATCTCTGATTACGTTATACTACATATGAGTATAACGTAATCAGAGATCAATATTTTAATTAGATTGAATTTGGATTACTTAGTTTTCAACAAACAATCGGCATTCCGATGGAAACCAACTGTGCTCCTCGCCTTTACACTAACACATCTATCTAATCAACATTGAAATAAAATTAACCACATATATAGCTAGGTCTTCCTCTTATCTAGAAATTGATTATGACTGTCGATTGAGAAAAGCTCTTTACGACAAAAAAATATTACTTCCGCTTCCCAGTTGGGAACTTTCTATGTAAAATAAACTTCCAGTAGCGCTTCCATATTGGGAGATAAATCTCCAAGTTAATACGATATGCCAGGGCTTGTATTGTCCACCATGATTTTCTTGATAGATGGTTACTGCTAAAAACGAAGCTATTAAACCAAGAATTGATAGTTGTGAGGTTTAAATTTACAAACGCCATCACTAGTTGCTTGACCTTTATGGAATGTCTGTTTAATAGATAACGAAGGATATGTTCTCATCGTCGAAACCAGAATCCCACATTTTTCCGAAAGCCAACCATCGATTAGACTTATCACCATGTTTTACTCACATGATAAATACGACGGACACATATAGAGCAGGATATGTCTAACGGTCGATTTTTGGATGCAATCTCAAATATCTACTGTAATGCACTTTAATGAATAAATACGAATTACAACTAAATACTTACTTTTGTTATATAGTTTACATCACAGTGTATGTAAAGTGCGGATCCTAAAATATCATTTTTACTGTATATGCCATAAATGTCTAATGTAGAATGATAAATAAACAGACGAACTTTTTTTTACTTTCGAAGAAAATGAAGAAAATTAGTTAAAATGTATATGTTCAGAAATACATAATACTAATAAAACAAAGTAAGAGATGCGAGCGGGGTTTTATCGCGCCTAAAGCCATCCAGCTTTGAAATATATACCAAAATAGGTGAATATTTATGACATTTCACGAACAGATCGTGCAGGTGCTTTATAACTAACAGGTAAGATGTTGTTGCAGTACAAAATATTCATTTTAATACAATTAATAAATTTGTATAACGTAGAATATGTTTTGTCATTCAGTTTCTTCATATTTAACTAAATTCCATTATGATGATTTCGTAATACTAGTCATGTTTACTGTCGAATAATGATACTATTCTTTCATTTTTACTGTGGAGCGAATCATTAGTACTGTATATGCGGTGCATTTTCACTGTATAATTTTTTATTTATTTTTTTATCTATTACAGCTCATTTCTTTAAGCATGTAGAGCAAGACTTTAGTTGACTTGCTTGTTTTTCTTTTATTGGATAATCGTTATGATAACACCCAATTTAATTCAGTCAAATATTAAAAATACAGGTTAAACTATCATATGCCTAATCATGTTGTTTAAAAATGTCAATCTTATTTACAAAGTTTGTATAAACAATTAAACAAACAAAGCAAGCAAGCCAACCATAGTTTTGCTTTGCATGCATTATGAAATTAGCTGAAAGGCCTTAATTTAGCCGACTTGCTCAAACAATAGATAAAGTAAGAGAAAGATTTGATAAAATTTAACTTACGGAGGAAAGTTTGGTTTTAAAACACTCTAATAAATTCAGTAGAAATAACATTTATTTCAAATGTATTCCATTTAGTTTCTTATAAAGCGTATAGGGATCTTTATCCTTATTTTTTTTATCCATTTCCATGACACTTCACCACTAATTACGTACATCTTGATGTAATGTCACCGGCGCTCCATATGTACTTTTTTGGATTTATCTCCCTTTGTTATGGAATCCGTTCCATGTCACTGCACAGGAGTTTGAAATCCTATCAATAAGGGGGTAAAAATATACCAAAGTCGACTATCACAGTAGAGCTTCTCTCGAAGAGAGAAGCGACAGGAATGCAACGCATTTTCCTACTTTTTTTTAAAACGGACGTTTTGGGTCGGAATAAACACTATCCGTCAATTACAAAACATATTTTTACTTCAATTTACCTTTTAAACTTCTTTGCAGGTCACTTATTATTCATTTACAGCTTATTTTGTCGTCCAGACAGGACTCCAGATTTTCTGTGACTCCATGACAGGAAGTCCTAATACAATGAGGATCGCACTGAATATATGCAAATGAGGTATTCTTATTAATTAAACAAACAGCCGAAATAAATTATACAGATTTATTAGACACTTGCTAGTAATTTATCCTAAATTATTATGATGGTAAACTATTTATAAACCCGGTCCTTTTATTAATTTTGATTGTTATATTTGTCAAGGGAAATAACTCATCTAAATAAAAGGTTTAAAAAGGCGGGAAATTTATACTACTCTTTCTCAATGAAGGGATCATTTATATGTTGAAAGTATTTGTAGAAATGGGGAGTATGAATTAAATTGTTATTAATGAGAAAACATAGATACATTTAAAATACAAATAAATAAGCACAGAAATTAAATATTGAAAAAATTATGAAAAAGAACCTTTGATTTATGTTTCTAGAAAAAACAAATATATAATATTAAAAGATGGTGCAATGATAAGCAATCGTTTTGGTTATTTCATTGGCTCATAAAGTCTAATAAAATATGTCTGTTAACTCTTAAAACAAGATTTCAAGGTTTTATAGGCATATATACTTTGATTCTACTTTCTCATTTTTATGCCAAAAGAGTTATGATGAATCGCTTATATATGTATTTTCACCTTACATAAAATTGAGAATGAAAATGGGGAATTTGCTTTTTATGGATAAATTTAGAATTCAGAAGAAAAAAAAAAACGTGGACAAATTGCAGAAGTTATTCGTTTCAATCTTATAGAAAAAGTATATAAAATTGATTTTGTACATCGGAAATATGTTGAAGAGCAGACAATAGCCGAAGTCCACAAAGGTGTCTTCAAATTCCTGTACCAAGAGGTTGTCCTCAACTGGCTCCTAAATAAAAGTGTGTACTACTTCAGTGAAAATTAACGTAACTCTAGACTCCAACATATTAATCAGTGGCGGGTCCAGAAATTTTTATAAGATGGTGCCCACTGACAGCATAAGAGGGGTCCGCTCCAGTCATGCTTCAGTGATTCTTTGTACAAAGAACCAAATTTCCCTCACTAAATGGGAGGCCCCACCCCCCTGGGACCTCTATATCTGTCTCTGTAAATGATCAATAAAAAAAATATCAAGACAAACAAAGCCCAGAGGTTCCGAACTTTTAGGACAGGCGCAAAAATGCGATGGGATTAAACATGTGAGATCTTAACCCTCCCCTATATACCGGTAACTCTAGCCTATGTAGAATAAAGAAACGCATACGATGGAAAAATGACGTTCATCCTCAACTGTATCAGCTTTTTTATTTAAAAAAAAAGAAAAATATATATATACCAGCTGTATAATATAAACAGTAGTGCTAAGATCTTGCAATACGATACTTTTTTAATAACTGTCTCTTTCAATTCCTTATCTAATGGGTGAGCACTGATTCTTGAATTCGTATGAAGTGCCTTTCTTAAAATCAATGATATCTTAATATTGTTATTTTTGAAAGCAATCTTTAAATGATAAATAGAGTTGTCAGTGTTCATCGATCTGATGAGTTCAACCCTTTTCAACTATTTTTTTTTTATTAAAACTCATGATAGATACGAGGGGTAGAAAATGTTGGGACCGAAGAGGGCGGGTAGTGTTATCCAACTCTAATATATTTATTTATGTAGTTCATAGTAGTGAAACCTCACTCCCTAAATATGCCAAATGGGGAAACTGAATTAAGATGTATAGTGATAGATCAAGACACAGTGTTTATGATGATGAACTTTTCATCGTTAACTATACATAAATTTACTTCCGAAATTTCTTTGTCAATGGAAACTAAACTGGTCGGATTAAATGTGTGTGTGTATGTTTAATTTTTTTTCATCAATATTACTTTTTGTGAGGGATGTGGACATACCTTTTTTAGTAGAATATCTTTTATTATTTAGAATTTTCTGAATCTTCTCTACTGTTCAGTTGGTTTCTCACTCCGTTTTAAATAAATAACAAAAAAAGCTGTGCCATGGACGCATGATACGTCCGTCGCGTTTTCAAATATGAGAGTGTTGACCCTAAGACATTTAGGTTTAACAACTTTTGAGAATTGGACATCTAGCTCCTTATTTAATTCAATTAAGAATTGAATGCTTCTTTTTGTAAATTTATTGGGTGGTAAAAGCGTTGACCGAAGTACATTTTGTATGAAGCGCGGAAGCGCTTCATTCTGAAAATGTACGCACGGTCAACGCTTTTACAACCCTATATAGTTTCAAAAAGAAGCATTCAATACTTATAATTACATTTTTCAGCTAGGATCATGAAAACACGAATTTTATTCAGTTTTATTCAATTCACCTGTGCACTTTATTGTGGGACCTCGTGTCATCATACATGATAAATGTTATTGTCTGATGCAATTGTTTACGGAATAACATGTGATGTGCAGTTAGCCAATCAGAATAACGTATTATAATGAAACTTACATCTTATGTAATTATTTAGTAATAACAACTCGGCGAAGGCTTGTTTATTATTATATTGAAATTAAATAACTCGAGTTGATATCAAGCTATATCCATTATCACTCGTTATGAAATCTATAAATAATTTCTCAATGTCATATAAAAAAATGTATGAAAAACTAAAGGGAGGATACCTTAATCTATATAAACCAGTCACCGTAGTTTTATGAAAACTCCTCAAAGCACTTTAAGAAATATTTAAAAATCACCCCTTTTTAGTTCACCTGGACCAAAAGGGTCGGGTAAACTTTTCTCACTTGACGTCCGTCGTCGTCGTCCATTAAATTTTACAAAAATCTTCTTCTCTGAAACTACTTGACCATGTTCATTATAGACAGAAATAACTTCAAACAGCAAGAATGTAATATGTAAAATAAGATCCACAAACACTCCACCATCACCAAAACAGAGACTTTTGTAATGAATTCTATTTTTTTCTTCTTTAATGTTGAAGAATGTCCTTTGTTTTATATGCACTGCAGCACATAGACCAAGGTGAGCGACACAGGATATTTAGAGCTTCTAGTTTGTTTAATAAAACCCCATAAATTGAGGTTACATCTTTTTGGGGTTATTATCCGACATGCTGACAACGGACGGACGGACAGACAATAATATACTATAATCCATCCCGTATAAAAACTCCAGGGTTCACCACGAAAAATATTATAAACTGAGACAAATAAAGAACCATGAAATGAAGTTAAAATGATTCCCCTTCACTATGTTCTAACGACCATGTTTTATAAAGGACCCAATTCTTTGAATTTAATACTAGAAAGGTTATGATAGAACGGTTGCCGAAAAAAATGTGCATTAATTTAAAAAAAAGTTTAATATTTTATCAACGTGAGGTTTTGGTGATTTATTGGCAATATGGAACATTTTCATTCATTTAATTACGGTTATAAACTAAAAAAAAAAGGTCATTTTTAAAGTCAAGAATACCTTTTTAGCTCACCTTGCCCGAGGGGCCAAGAGAGTTTATCTCATCACTTGGCGTCGTCGTCGTTGTAAATTTTTTACATTTTAAACTTCTTGTAGAGAACCACTGAATGGAATGAAACAAAACATAGGGAATGTTCCTTATGAGGTGCTGACCAAGTGTTGTTACTTTGTAGCCGATCTAATTTTGCAAGATGGCCGCAAGCGGGGGACTTAGTTTAACATAGGACCCTATGGGGAATGCGTACACCTGACTTCTTTTAGAGCACCACTAAATGGAATGAAACCAAACATAGCATGAATGTTCCTTATGAGGTGCTGACCAAATGTTTTTACATTGTAACCTATCTATCATCCAAGATGGCTGCCAACGGGGAACTTAGTTTAACATAGGACCCTACGTAAAATACATACAAATTTCTTCTTTTAGAGAACCACTGAATTGAATGAAACAAAACATGTGTGTTCCTTGTTTGTTCCTTTCCCTTTGAGGTGCTGGCCAAGTGTTAATACTTTGAAGCCAATTTTAATTTTTTTTTATATATAATTTCAAAAACTCATTAGAAAAGTCAGGTGAGCGATACAGGCTCTTGAGAGCCTTTAGTTCTATATAATGACAGGCACAAATGCTTGGTTATGCTTGCATATTAACAATTTTAAAATATCTTTTGAAAGCTTGCTTTGACTTATCTCTGTAAAGTCTGTAATTGTGAAATAAAGATGGGCCCGTCTAGGAACCTTGAATACTTTTTTTACAAAAGTGCACACGCTGAAATGTCTCGCCTTCTTTACTTATCATTGATATCATGTTTATAGTTCTGAATATGGAGCTTTATACAACTTTCACTTAAACTAAACATTAACCAAGAAAACTAAACATTGACCAATGAACCATGAAAATGAGGTCAAGGTCAGATGAACAAATGCCAGGAAGGGATGTACAGCTAACAATTCTTCCTTACAACAAATATTGTCGACCTATTGCTTATAGTTAAAGAAAAACAGTCCAAAACACAAAAACTTAACACTAAGAAATGAACCGTGAAAATGAGATCAAGGTCAAATAAAGCCTGCGCGGTTGACATATAGATCATAAAATATTTTCATGCACCAAATTTAGTTGACTATTGCATATAGTATTAGAAAAAAAGACCAAAACTCAAAAACTTAACTTTGAACACTAAACCATGAAAATGAGGTCAAGATCAGATGCCATGTCAGCTAGACATGTACACCTTATAATCATCCCATACACCAAATATTGTTGACCTATTGCATATAGTATTAGAAAAAAAAAACAAATACGCAAATACTTAACTTTGAACACTAAACCATGAAAATGAGGTCAAGGTCAGATGACATCTGCCAGCTAGACATGTACAACTTACAATCATGCCATACAACAAATATAGTAGACCTATTGCATACAGTATAAGAAAAACAGACCAAAACGCAAAAACAACTTAGCTATAACCACTGAACCATAACAATCAGGTCAAGGTCAGATAACAACTGCAAGTTGGACATGTCCACCTTACAGTCCTTCCATACACCTAATTTACAAGACCTATTTAGTCTAAGATGCATGGTTTTTTTATTAGTTGTTAGTGGCTTTGAACTAGCTGTCACATAACTGTGAGTACTCTAAGATTTGTTCATTGTGTCTTTTTTGTGTCGGGATGTATAAGTACCCGGCCACGTCCATTTGTATTTTTGTCCATCTGATGAGTTTAATAAGCCTTTTTCATCTGATTTTTATAGTTCGTTCTTGTGTTGTACTATTATACCACTTTCCCAGGTTAGGGGAGGGTTGGGGTCCCGCTATCATGTTTAACCCCGCCACATTATTTATGTATGTGCCTATCCCAATTTAGGAGCCTGTAAATTCAGTGGTTGTCGCTTGTTTATGTGTTACATATTTGTTTTTCGTTATTTTTTTTTTACATAAATAAGGCCGTTAGTTTTCTCGTTTTAATTGTTTTACATTGTCTACTAACTTGGGGCCTTTTATAGCTGACTATGCGGTATGGGCTTTGCTCACTGTTGAAGGCCGTACGGTGACCTATAGTTCTTAATATCTGTGTCATTTTGGTCTTTTGTGGATAGTTGTCTCATTGGCAATCATACCACATCTTCTTTTTAATAAACTACAGCTTATAGTATCTGAGATATGGACTTGACCACCAAAACTTAACCTTGTTCACTGATCCATGACATGAGGTCAAGGTGAACAGTGAAAACTGTCTGACGGCCATGAGGACCTTGCAAGATACGCATATATAAAATATAGTTATCCTATTACTTATAGTAAGAGAGAATTTAACATTTCAAAAATCATAACTTTTTTTCAAGTAGTCACTGAACCATAAAAATGAGGTCAAGGACATTGGACATGTGACTGACGGAAACCTTTTACATTAGGCACCCATATACAAAGTATGAAGCATCCAGGTCTTCCACCTTCTAAAATTAAAGCTCGACAAAAAGCACCAAGTTTAGAATTTTATTCGGTATTACGTTTACTGGTTTATATACCCAATTTATTTAACAGCTGCATGTATACAAGATATAGTTCTGGAAAATCCAACCCAAACCAATGATTAAAATTAAATGGTATGCCTTGGACTTCAACTGAAGCATATTGTTGGTACAAATTTATGTAGTACAATGTATATAATAATTCTATTGGTCTATACAAACAGAGTTTGTCTTTAGTGCCGTGTGGAGACAGTAGAGTGCCTCCCCGTGCTTAAGGTTTATGCTCTTATATTATACTAGATTATGGAGTGTGTGTCCGAGCGAGAACTTCTCTATGTTCATTACTTTAGGAATATCTATCAAAAAGTAGTATTTTAATATTCAGCCCCATTCATCTATTTAGTCAGACGTCAGTCGCTACCTTGATATACCCTTTCTTTTTTTTAAATTTGTCGGGTAACTTATGACAATAAGCATTTGACGTCTTGAGCCGAACAGTTTTATCATTTTTACACAATTTAATCTACTGTGTGATGGTTCATATTCTGGACGCCAGTCTTTGCTCCTTTGTAATAAATCTACATACCAAAAAACAAATATGAAGCTTAGAAATGGAAAAATATTAAATACTAAACTCGTTCAAAGGGTATCTACACGTCTCAATCTTCAGAATCGCTTATCTAAAAATACTACTATAGCTAACGTTTTTAACAATAAAAATCGTGGTTACCCTTCTATCGATAAGTGTCATGCCAAAAAATGACTTACGTGTCCCCGTCTTTCCACCAACAATACAGTAAGGTCCACATTTAATGGTCGCACATTTTCTCTTAATTTTGAAACTGATATTACTTGAAAAACAAACAGTATTATTTATTTACTCACATGAAACAAACCGGGATGCGGTATTCAGTACGTAGGTGAAACTGGGCGATATTTATCTAAACGCACGCAAGAACACCTGTATCGTTTTAAAAGACCCAATAAATTCAAAAGTATCATTTATCAACATCTTAAGAAGCACAGTCATCCTATTAAATATTTAACAGTTCAACCTTTAGAAGTAGTAAATAAGCAGCCTGGTGAATCTCATTCCAAGTTTGTACGATCACGAAAAATAAATGAATTAAATTGGATTAAAAAATTACAGACAGTCTACCCTCTCGGTCTTAATGATAATATCATGGGAATTGGCAATATATCAAGAACCGATTCTGTTAACATTTTGGATATAGTTTCTAAAACTGTTCGTAAAAATCGTTCTCATGGACGCAGAAAAAATCGCAATCAAAGAAAATTTCGGACCAACCATACAAATATTTCGGACCTAATTTCCATTTCAAAAAACAACGGCAGACATTATCTGTTAACCAAGCTTTGTTCTTTACCTATAAATAAATTAAATAAAATTTTAGAGGATTGCAACACAATTTCATATTACAGTCCTAAGTATGAAATTGTCCAAATTATAATGGCATATTGTTATTCTAAACTGTTTCCAAAAATTGATCGCCCTGAAGATCATAAAAAACATTTTATTAAAATAAAGTATGTCAATAAAGGTTTTGATTTTGTAAATATTGCCGGTATTTTTAACGACCATTCTGTTAAAGACCAAATTCCTGGATATTTTGATAATACTGAACTCCCTCTCATTTGTTATATTTACAAGAAATCTACCCGAAAATATGTGTTTAATTATAGCCAATTGTGTAAAGATGTAAATATCACTGAAAATACACCTATGTCGTGTAATTGCAGTAATTCAGAATACACCTATGGACCAATTTCCCATGTTATAACAGGAGACCTTAACATCGTTCAAGACCGAGAGTTAAAATCATTCCTCAGTAAAGGACCTAAATATCGTCCCCCGTCAACTATTAACTGGAATGAGTGTCGTAATATCATCAACGACTCACTCCGCGCCTACTGTTTGAAATGGGTAAAACGGGAAAAAGCTGACAAAAAATCTTTGGACTCTTTTATTAATTCAGTAATGAAGATAGTTGATATTCGAATACAACATTTTAAAGAACATTTTACCCTCAACAAAAACTATAAAAACCCTATTTCGCGTATCAAAAATAAACTAACAGAACTAGCCAAGGAATTTGTTTTTGTCCCGGCTGATAAAGCTGCTAATAATATCATTATTGTTTGAAGTAAATTTTATATAGAGGTTCTGCAAAAGGAAATCACGAATTCACCAACATTCCAACTGACTTCATTTTCAGAAAACGACATCTGTAACAAACATAAACTTTTAGCTACTTCTTTACAAGCAGAACCAAACACAATGAAAGTCCCAACTATGTACTGGCTTCCGAAGCTGCACAAAAAACCTTACAAATATAGATTTATTTCATCTTCCAGCCATTGTTCAACTACTAAATTGTCTGTTTTACTTACTAGTACACTTGGTACAATAAAAAACCTGATAATAAATTGTTCAAATAAGGCCTTTGAAAATAGTGGAATTAATTACTTTTGGAGTGTCAAAAACTCGTTGGAAGTACTTGATAAATTGCATGCATATATTGGTGATTTTGAATCTGTTCAAAGTTTTGATTTTTCTACCCTATATACCACTTTGCCTCATATTCTTATTAAGAAAAAATTCACATCCCTAATTAACTGGGCATTTAAAAAGTCGGAATGCGAGTACATATGTTCAAACTCTTTTAGATCATTTTTTAGTAGCAATAAACAAAAGAACTATGTCAATTGGACATGCTTTGATACTATTTATGCACTTGAATTTTTACTTGATAACATTTTTGTTCGCTTTGGAGATTCCGTATATCGTCAAGTTATTGGAATTCCAATGGGGACTAACTGTGCACCACTTATTGCGGACCTGTTTTTGTATTGTTATGAGTTACAATTTATGACTAAAATTAGCAAAGACCCATCAAAACAACATTTGATACAAAAATTTAACAATACTTTTAGATATTTGGATGATATATTGGCTCTAAATAATGACGACTTCAGTATGTATACTAAAGAAATTTATCCTGTAGAACTTACTTTAAATAAAGCTAATGATAACAATGACCACTGCCCTTTCCTCGATCTTGATATCTATATCATAAACGGGAAGCTTAATACAAAAATTTATGATAAAAGAGATGATTTTTCATTTCCTATTGTTAATTATCCATTTTTAGATGGTGACGTTCCCTTGTCACCATCTTATGGTGTTTATATATCTCAACTTGTACGATTCGCTCGTGTATGTAACAATGTATTAGATTTTAGCGAGAGAAATTTATGTATTACTGAAAAATTATTACACCAGGGTTTTCGATATCACAAACTGGTCAAAACATTTACTAAATTTTATCACCGGTATAAGGAAATAATTCGTAAATATAACTCAACATGCAGACATCTTATACGTTCAGGTATTTCACATCCAAAATTTTATGGAAATATTCTTTATAAAGCACAAAAATGCCAGTATTCTCCTCAGAAACTAACAAAACCTTTAAATAGACTTATTAAAAGGGGATATAGTTACGATACTGTTGTCAGGTCATTAAAGATTGCATATTTTGGCTTTAACATTGATTCACTGATAGGGTCTTTGCATCGGAACTAAACACATTTATTTCTAAAAAAACAGTTGTTGGCATGACACGGGTTATGTTCTTCTCATATATTTTATGATAGTATGATACTAAACCCCTAACGGGAGGGATTGTACCTGATATTCATATGATGAAGACATAATCTTTCAATCAGTTTAATTGAGATCTGGAGCTGGCATGTCAGTTAACTGCTAGTAGTCTGTGGTTATTTATGTATTATTGTCATTTTATTTATTTTCTTTTGTTACATCTTTTGACATCAGACTCGGACTTCTCTTGAACTGAATTTTAATGTGCGTATTGTTATTCTTTTACTTTTCTACATTGGCTAGAGGTATAGGGGGAGGGTTGAGATCTCATAAACATGTTTAACCCCGCCGCAATTTTGCGCCTGTCCCAAGTCAGGAGCCTCTGGCCTTTGTTAGTCTTGTATGATTTTAAATTTTAGTTTCTTGTGTATAATTCGGAGTTTAGTATGACGTCCATTATCACTGTACTATTATGCATATTTTAGGGGCCAGCTGAAGGACACCTACGGGTGCGGGAATTCTCGCTACATTGAAGACCCATTGGTTGCCTTCGGCTGTTGTTTGCTCTATGGTCGGGTGGTTGTCGCTTTGACATATTCACCATTTCCTTTCTCAATTTTAAATATACGAAACATATATTTCTCGTTTTAATTTATGAACTTGTCGGTAGACCAAACTTTTAAAGCAACATATATAATATATTTACACTAGATGTGAAGCATAATATGAATGAAATTATCAGGCTTTCTCATGTTACCATTATCAAATTAGAATATATGCCTATAATACAGAATAAGAGCATACATGCAAATTAGCTACATGGATTTCATTCAGAATTCATACCACAACGATGATCTTGAGAGGATAATCTTTTGTATTTTTATACAAAAACTAATATATATATATATAATCTACTTCCTATCTGTTATCGTTAAGACCTGGAAAGACCACTTTTGTAAATATAGTTCAAATTGATTAGAAATTTTGTAGTCTCAACATTGAAAATTGGTAATAGGCATACTGACAACGATAATCCTAGTCAACCTAATAATAAAATTGAACTCTTGGATTCCACTGCTCTATTTCCTGATGACTTGAAATGATTTTAAAATCAGCTTGCACAATGTAATAACCACAGACCCTGTTTAAATCTTAATGAATGGCTCAATATTATTCATATTATTCTAATTGGTGAACTGTTATGATCTGTTACTGTTGTATTTTGTTATAAACAAAGGCAGTAAGGTCTAGATCACTCGCCTGCTGATTGAGCACCTGTTGATATAGCACCATCAGCTGGCGATACGGCACCTTTTTTGGAAAATTTGATTTGCCTCCCTTTGCACAGTGTCTTAAGTTTTTAGAGAAAAACTATTATTAAATTAATTCAACTAATTGCCAAAAAAACAATGTGTTCTTCCACAACCATTTTTAAACATAATAAAATATGTCCACAAATGTGTATTTTCACAAACAGATCTAATTTACATTTATTTTCTTCTCATTTTAACATAATTTAAATTGTTTTGTCGGGATTTATTTGAATACATACTTTGAAAATGTAAGTATTTTTTAATTGGCTTTGTAGTATCTCCTTCAGATTTAAACAATATGTAAACTACAAGCTAAAAGAATAAGATTTAATTTTCGTTCTAAATATTTTTCCTATAACTCACCAATAACGATGCTGTCATATATATATGAATGAAGTTCTGGATGGGATTGTTATATATATTAGAGAATAATGGACACAGACAACAGAATGGACACAAAAAGGGAATAAAAAACAATAGGATAACAATAGAGAATAATATATTTAAACTACAACTTAAAGACAAAAATGTAAATCTCGTTCTTATTAGACAAATAATGATGCCTGTAGTACACATGAATGAGGGTCTGGATGGGGTGTTGATATAACAGAAAATAATGGAAATAGAAGACAGAATGGACAAAAATGAATAGATCATAATATGGGGGGTGGGGGGATATAAAAAATAATGGGATGTTAAAATTCAAAGAAGAGAGAATAATGGGATAAAATATAACGGACATATAGATAGAGCAGGAGCATTTTTTTTTCTATGTGAATTTAATGCACAATGAAATAACTGCCTCTAAAGCTAGATTGTTCAACAAATACACATGTACACCTGTACACACTTGGATATCCACACATATTCTAATAAGAAGACAATCGAAAATAAATCAAGACCACTTACAAATAACACTGTCTTGTAAAATTTTTTCACGGTATCTTATACAATTTTACTATCTATTCAGACAAATACTACAGTTACCAGTGGCGTAGCTAGGCGGAAGCTCGGAAGCCAAGGCTTCAACATCGTTTTGTCAAAAACAAAAAATCATAATAAAAATAATAAAAAATAAAAACGAGCTAGAGGTATGAGAGAGAGGGAGGAGACTCCGAGTGAAAGAAAGTGAAGGGGAAAATAAATGGGCACTGTGCGGTTAAATAAACAAAAAGTTGTAGAAGTCAACGAGTCGATATCACTTCTCAGACTCTCGGCGTTCGTTCCCATCACCAGCGCTTTATTTCCCCCTCTTTTTATAGCAGACGAATATTGTGTCTGCAGGGTGTTCTGCTATTTACAACGCAACGCAGAATTGACAATGCCTGTGACCAATTTCACCGCTGAATCAACGCAGTTTCAGTGTCATGTGCCGGGTTAAAACATATCTGCGTTATACGATGACAACCGAACGACTTTCGGGGCTATAGATGTATCCTTCACGCGTACAAGGAGACGTCCATTGATAAAGTAATTGACATTAGGCTTGCTTTTTTGTTGGTGAGAGAGATTGACTCTGACCAGGGACAGTCTATACTAGTTAGTATAGAAAGTCCCTGCTTTGGCTCTTTTAATAATTCATATCCACACAAACAATTCAAACGAGAAAACTAACGGCCTGATTCATGTACAAAATAATGAAAGAAAAACAAATATGATAAAGCAACAAACGACAACCATTACACTGAATTACATGCTCCTGACTTGGGACAGGCACATACCGAATGTGGCGGGGCTAAACTAATTTGAAGGCACCATCCTGCCCTAACCTGGGTACCCATTATATTAACCTGAATATATTGTTTACATCTCATCACCAAACAATTTTTAATGGTGTGGTTTTTGTCGAGCCTGCGACTTTTGTCACAAACGCGATCTTTATATTCCGTCGTCGTCGGCGGCGGCGGCGTCCAGAAATATTCACTGTGTGGTTAAAGTTTTTGAAATTTTAATAACTTTCTTAAACAACCCTGGATTTCTACCAAACTTGGACAGAAGCTTGAATATGATCAAAAGCTAGTATCTAGAAGGAAATTAAAAAAAAATATATTTCCTGTTTTTCCGTATATTACTTATATATGGACTAATACCGTGTTCACACTATAAAATCTGCACCGGGTCGAACCCGGGTTAATTAACCCGAATTAATTACCACAGTTCACACTTGATAAAAAAATAACCCGGTTTGGGATTTTCCCTCTCAACAAAAAGAGAAATGTTTAGCGCCAAAATTGTAACCCGCATCTGTCCACTGTACATATTTACATTTTTTTTTCATTACAGATGCATTATTTTAAAGTCTGATTTTTTTACGGCACTCCTGGCCGCTTTGGAGGAGTTCGATTACCACTGATCAACCACTTTCTGTGCTTTTTATTTTTATCCCCGAAAAAGCGACGGAAATGATATATAACGTTAAAGGTTTCACCGTTTGTCATTATGCAGGATTTTCAACATAGATTGATACACTTATAAATATCCATCTTGCTGTCGCTAATTTAATATGGGTTATATAATTCTTGACCCAGTAAATATTGTAACTGGACGTCTGTCAAAATATGACTTCATTCAATATATGACGTCATGTAATAGTTACGTCACATTGAAGACTTATAAATTTAAGCAAACGTCATATATGTCACTAAAGCAACGACCTCACATTAACTTCACTTTGCGTTCACATTTAGAAGTGAGGTAGTTAACCCGGGTTCGCCCCACATTAACTCCACCTCAAATGAGGGGTAATTTTAATCCGGGTTCGCCCCTGGTTAAGGCGTTCACACTACCTAAATTTAACCCGGATTAACTAATTCGGGTCGAACCCGGTTTAAAAAGGCATAGTGTGAACGGGGTATTAGTTTTTCATCCAGTTACATACAGTCTGCAGTTAAAGTTCTTAAAACATTTATTAGAGTCTTAAAGCAGGCGAGACACTGGTCTTGGCAAATATAACCTTTTTATCCCACTGGAATCTCCTGGTTTTTACAGTTTCTTTGAGGAACAATATATATTTTTTCACAAAATTATCTGACTTGTATCAAACAAAAATGCTTTTGACTACACCTTAACATTCAATATTTTCAGTTAATATTTGTGGGTCTAAAACCCTAAAATCCAGGAGCTTCCGGGGGCTTTGCCCCCTGGCCCCCTATCAGGGCTTTGCCCTGGACCCACTGGGGGCCTTAAGCGGCCCCCAGACCCCCTGCCGATTTGGGCTTCACCTTCAACATTTGTCTAGCTACGCCACTGGTTACCATCATCCGCTTGTCAACAGTGAAACTGTAGACGCATTTTTCGCGAATTTATAGTTTGTCAAAGTTTATGCAAACTTTGCAAACATATGTTAGAAACTAATGATATAAACATGTGCTCGCTGAACCGTTTTTATCGTTTTTGTTAGAAAGAAATGCACTCTAAATACGGAACAACTTCAGTTTTTTGTGGGTTTCGTGTTGATCAGTCTTAAATTTTATATTTGTGTGTGTTTTGTGTACTTTTGTTTATTGGTCTTTTTTCTTTTATCCATGTTGTTGTCAATTTATTTTCGACTTGTTAGTTTGAATATTCTTTTAAGGGCGTTACATTCAAAGCTCTGTGGACAATTTAATTTTGAGAAACCGTAGGACTTGACTACAGCTAACTTGAAAAGGGCAATGTTCGAATAATATCCATGTAGGCTCCTGATTTTCCGACAGTTTTATCACATCAACTTTGAATTTGTATTTATTATTATCAAAGTCTAGTAGATCATATATGATAATGCTTTCCGACGTTAATACCAACAATGTACTTCAGGATTGTAATCGGACGAGAAAGACTTTGTAAAGTGTGGGGTTTGGTCATTTTTTACATAAAAATAAAGTGTATCCAAGTTTCTTTGTCTCGTTCCAACATTTTCTTATTGGTTGTTGTCCATACTTTTTTTTCACATCGGGATTCTTTTACGTTTTCTTATCATTAAGCAAGAAAAATCACCAATGCACAAAAACACAACAAGATACACCACTTTACTAATTATAATTAGAAGCATTAAAAAAGAAACACAGATATGATAACAAAAAAACTTTTCCCCAACAATGACTATGCGGTATGGGCTTTGCTCATTGTTGAAGGCCGTACGGGGACCTATAGTTGTTAATTTCTGTGTTATTTTGGTCTCTTGTGGACAGTTGTCTCATTGGCAATCATACCACATATTCTTTTTTATATTTTAAAGTTAAGAAGTATTAGGCACAATAGTTTCAGAGCAGAAGATTTTTAAATGTTAGCAAACCTGATGAACAAATTGTGTAAACTTGTCTTTAAAGGACAATAAGTCCTTAAGGGGTCATTTGAAAATATTGGTCATTTAACTTTTTTGTAGATTTTACTTTGCTGAACATTATTGCTGTTTACAGTTAATATATCTATAATACTAAAATTACGAGGTCCAATTTGTCAGCCGTCATCGGGTAAAAACGACAAATCAAAGAATTCAATTCTATATATAACTAATATAGGACAATGGTGTAGATTAAAAATTACACCACTCCAGACCCTTTTGTTTTCCACATAATTAATAGTTCCAATAATTAACAAGTTCCGGGTCTAATCCGATACCGATACCAATAGTATATTCACCTGTTAGCTATTACCTTATCTGTACGTTCCGCATTTGACAGGCGCACCACCAAACGGTGTATTTAGGATTTTGCTATATACACGGGTCATAATCAAAGGGCTGACACTACTAAATTCAATCATTGTCAAATTGTTCCCTATTGTAGCTTTATTCAGCAATCAGCAAGACTTTCTAAGATAACTAATATAGGACAATGCTGTTGATTAAAAAATACCCCATTCCTGGATAGCCTGGACCTTTTGTTTTCTAAATAATTAATATTTCCAATAATTGATAAGTTCCAGGTCGACGGGTTCAAACAGAAAGATTTGAAAGCAGAGAAAACTGTGTATCTTATAATCGACATGACTTTATCAGATGACAATACCAATTACTAAAATAAGGCTTAGGCATAGTTATATACTTTAATTCAACCGTGATATCGCGGGTCACGGACCCGCGATATCACGGGTGTGTACTTGTATCTATAATAATAGTCAAGAAAACAACAAACAACAGCAAAATTTCATTAATGGGTTGTTCGATTCGTCTGAAAATTTTTGGGTGATAGATCTTGACAAATTTAACAATTTAACCCTTGTCAGATTTGCTCTAAAAGCTTTAGTTTTTGAGATATAAACCAAAAACTGCAATTCACCTTATTTTCTATTTTTAGCCATGGCGGCCATGTTTGTCGATGGATCAAAACTTTGGATAAAGGAGTAGGGTCGGTAAGGACCGATTTTGGCCTCAAATTTCAGTTTCATCTGACGAAAGATTTTGACCACTTTTTAAACACTTAAGTGTCTATTTCATATGATTCAATTAATTTATTTGAAAGATTTTAACTTATTTAGTCATTAAAACCGCTCCGATTCAAGCTCAAATATGAAAAATCTACCAAATATGCGAAAAAATGTCACTTTTTAGATGGTTTTTGTCAAAAACGAAAGTGGCCGCATCCGTGTTCATCCTCAATCTTTATATATGTTATGTATTATCATCAAATACAACTTCCATTTCAATATTTTGGATGAACACGAATGCGGCCACTTTCGTTTTACACGGAAACCGTCTAAAATTTAACTAAAATGCTGGAATTGTGAAGATTTCAGTAATTTAGCATGACTTATTGGTGCTAGTACCCAATATATGTGCATTGTATTGTCAAAAACAGTCCATATTTATGTAGCAGAACCATTCTACTATCCAATAAATAACTAAAAGTTTACATTTTAACAATTTTGTAAAACTGCTATATTTTGGGGCCGAAAAGGGGTCTTACTGGACCTACTCCTTTTATAAACAAGATACCTTAAGGAACATTTTAGTTAAAGTTTGAAAGTATTTGGCCTAGTAGTTTCAGAGGAGTAGATTTTTTAAATAGTTTACGACGACAGACGACAGAAGACGGACGACGACGGATGCAAAGTGATGGCATAAGCTCACATTGGGCCCTTTGGGGCTCGAAGGGCCCAGATGAGTTAAAAAAATGCGCTTGGAGGCAAATACATTTATAACGTGTTTTAATTTTTACATCGGATAACCGTAAGGGCATTCCAGTGTATTGCTGTCGGCTCGCCTAGATTTCCATTATGTAATTTTCGTGTTGGGATTGTAACCGATCTATAAAAATGATAAATACGCGGACATTATCAAGTGCAAAGTAACATTCCCTATCGCTTGTTATAATTTCATTTTTTCAATGGATACTCAAAAAAAGGCTTTTTTATAACATAAATTAAGAATGTGAAAATTTTGTGTCGTCAGAAATATATATACAAGTAACAAATCTTTAAAATCTATGCACACGCACAGAAAATGTGTGTTTGAATTTCGGTCCATTTTTATGGTTATTTAAAGGAGACCATCCTAAGACACCAACATTGGTGTTCTAACTTAGGAAAATTCCTGTGATATATTCTAGGTTGCGACACGTTTGATGTGTTGAAAGATGGCCTTCGGACATATCATAGTCATAAGACTGCTTCGATAAACAGGCATTAGTAATATAACTTCATAATTATATTCTAATATGACGTGCTTCTTTCGCTTTGTGAACAAAACCATGCTCTAAATCCAATAAAATGTGTTTGTACATGCGTATATTGATCTCTTCAGAATAATGAATTTTATCAAATTATCATGCACTTTAATTTATTTCCTTAAACATTTTCAAACTCTTAAATGGTGCACATGATGTTACTAATTCACTTCTTATGACTGTAATGTGTTGCATTCCGAAATTGACATATTTGACCTAGATACTACAACCGTTCATGTTGGCTGTTCAAGCTCCTTTTTCTGGAAAATCACAGTGCCAGCCGTTTGCTTCTTTACAAACAAAAAAGGGAGGTTCATGGAAGAGCATACACAAACGCTTTTACACTTATACTTAAATCTAGAAATTACCTTAATTGTCCTATTCAGAATCGAAATAATTGATGCAAGCTATACTTTATTGTAGTTTTAAAGGCATTATTAATATATTCGTGTTATTTTAGACCTCACTATCGCTCGGGCAAAAATAATCACGAATATAATGCCTACCTATGTTAAAACTACAATAAAGTATAGCTTGCATCAATTATTTCTTAAAGAGGTAGGGCCAATTTGTCCGAATTTTTTTTCACAGAAGGGCCAATTTCAAAAAGTGCCAACAGAATAAAATTTACTATAAAAACCAAAAATAAAAATGCTTTTTGATTAATATCTCCATTTACATATATTATGATATGTGTGATAAATATTTAATTGAAACATCAAAAAGGATGAAAGTCCAATATGCGGAATTTAGGGTGTTTATAGGTGGGGAAAACAGGGAATCCCACAAGAAGGACATTTCAAACCAAAAAGAAGTTATGTTTTTTCATGACTGTGGCAATTTATACTACATTTTCCGTCAAAAATGAAATTGGTTTAGTGTGTCCTTATTATGTAAAAAACAACTTTTTAATAATGAAAAATTGTAACATCTCTAAATTGTACCGATATATCTCAGGACTTATTAAGAATATCATGGTCAAGTATCGCGGTTGGCTCAATCAGCAGAGCATAGAACTACACATGAAATATTGTTTTCAAGCTAGGGCTCGAATCTTGCTCTGACTTTTTGCATTTTTTGTGTTGTTATATTAAATTTTAATGCTTCTATCAGATTTTTTCGGATGTTTGCTTAATTCATAGAGTCAGTCTGTTTCATTTTGACTATATAGTATAAATCATGTTATTAAAAAAAAAAAAAATACTGTATCGCTTATTGTGTGCATTCCTATGACTGTCCATACTCTTGACTTACTTTCTATTCATGTGTTTACATTGATAACATATACGCAAGAAACAACTGCCGTCAAACTGAAGTAGGTGCCTATACATAACCAATAACACGAGAATTGATTCTAAAGCAATGAATCCCAAATGTTGCATGTGTAATATACACATAACATAAAATAAGGCCATTGTATGAAGTTTCGAAACAACACAAACAATTTTTCGAAACTTTTTTTGAACATGGTATAATATGTAACAAATGCAGTCAACAGCAATCAGTTTTGTCGCCAATTCACTAACTGTGTAGATACTAGTACTGAAATTCTTACCACCGTCCCTACACCTGTAAATGTACCTATAAGTCATCAGAAAATAAGACAACACCACAGAACAAATCAATTACATGCAGTTACAAATCGTGATTGTATAATTAGGTAAAACATCAAGAAGCTGTTGCATCTGTATCACAACGAAGGGCCGATTTGTTAAAATGCCAGAAAAGGCCATATAACATGTGTTAGTAACACAAGGTGTTCTATGGCCAGCTGATGTAAGATGTTCTCCGGTTAATATATATATATATACAAGTACACACCCGTGATATCGCGGGTCCGTGACTGAATTAAAGTATATAACTATGCTTAAGCCTTATTTTAGTAATTGGTATTGTCATCTGATAAGTCATGTCGATTATAAGATACACAGTTTTCTCTGCTTTCAAATCTTTCTGTTTGAACCCGTCGACCTGGAACTTATCAGTTATTGGAAATATTAATTATTTGGAAAACAAAAGGTCCTGGCTATCCAGGAATGGAGTATTTTTTAATCAACAGCATTGTCCTATATTAGTTATCTTAGAAAGTCTTGCTGATTGCTGAATAAAACTACAATAGGGAACAATTTGACAATGATTGAATTTAGTAGTGTCAGTCCTTTGATTATGACCCGTGTATATAGGAAAATCCTAAATACACCGTTTGGTGGTGCGCCTGTCAAATGCGGAACGTACAGATAAGGTAATAGCTGAATATATTATTTGTATCGGTATCGGATTCGACCCGGAACTTGTTAATTATTAGCAATATTAATTATGCTGAAAACAAAAGGGTCTGGAGTGGTGTAATTTTTAATCTACACCATTGTCCTATATTAGTTATATATAGAGTTGAATTCTTTGATTTGTCGTTTTTACCCGATGACGGCTGACAAATTGGACCTCGTAATTTTAGTATTATAGACAAGTACACACCCGTGATATCGCGGGTTCGTGACTGAATTAAAGTATATAACTATGCCTAAGCCTTATTTTAGTAATTGGTATTGTCATCTGATAAAGTCATGTCAATTATAAGATACACAGTTTTCTCTGCTTTCAAATCTTTCTGTTTGAACCCGTCGACCTGGAACTTATCAATTATTGGAAATATTAATTATTTGGAAAACAAAAGGTCCAGGCTATCCAGGAATGGGGTATTTTTTAATCAACAGCATTGTCCTATATAAGTTATCTTAGAAAGTCTTGCTGATTGCTGAATTTGATGAATTTAGTAGTGTCAGCCCTTTGATTATGACCCGTGTATATAGCAAAATCCTAAATCCTAAATACACCGTTTGGTGGTGCGCCTGTCAAATGCGGAACGTACAGATAAGGTAATAGCTAACAGGTGAATATACTATTGGTATCGGTATCGGATTAGACCCGGAATTTGTTAATTATTGGCAATATTAATTATGTGGAAAACAAAAGGGTCTGGAGTGGTGTAATTTTTAATTTACACCATTGTCCTATATTAGTTATATATAGAGTTGAATTCTTTGATTTGTCGTTTTTACCCGATGACGGCTGACAAATTGGACCTCGTAATTTTAGTATTATAGATATATTATCTTATCTTATAGACGATAAAACATTAAAAGACCAGGACAAATACAGATATACATATATTCAGAATGAGAAAAAAAAAAAACATCCCATTCGAATTTCTTCAATATTATTTGGCTTCTTGACAAGTTACATGGTACTTGATTTTAAACATATTTTATTTATTAAGATATGAAAAGGATTGAGCAACAGGCACAGCCTATAAAAGCTCTCTCCATATTACATGTACAAGGTATATTTCAATTACAACAACTGTATTTAAAATAATGCAATATAATGGAACATGCATGCTACTTGTGAGCACACACGAGCAAATATATGTTAACAGTGTTACTTACTAAATGCAAAGTATATTTAAATATATGCAATTAATCATCAGTTATTTAAAGTACCTTGAAACATGCAAATATCCTTTATAAGTCATTAGAAATATATTTATGGCTTGAAAGAGACACTAAGCTTGCTTAGTGGAATAAATGAATTAATGTTGAAGTGTAGAAAAAAATAAAAAATAAAACTAGATGAAACAAAAATTAAGTAAGTTTCAAACAAAACATTGAGTGTCACTGATATATTTCTGAACAGATTTAAAAATAGCAATATTCATATCATATGAAAATAATCTGTTTCCAAAAAGTAGCAATTCAATATTTATGTCAACATTATCAACAATGGAGTAAATGGAATCAAGAAGGCTCTGTCTTACATCATTATACTTAGGGCAAATAAAAAAGAAATGTTGGTTATCCTCCATAGGATGGTTACAGTTTGTGCAAAAAGTGTTCTCGGATAAGAACTGATTAAACAAATGAGATTTAAGGTTGCTAGCATTATTTCTGAGTTGACAATGACTTATATTAAGTTTCCTTATCCCATAGTTGAAAGTTGAAAGGTTTAAAAATATCATCAGTCCTATAAAACTTATCCAGTCCACTTCTAAATATACCCAAACTTGGTGATATTTGTAAACTCAAAGGAAGACTATTCCAAAGTCTTATAGTGGAAGGAATGAAACTATTAAAATAAGAGCTAGTTCTAGCAAGAGGCGGGTGAAAAGTGTTATTTTCATTCCTCAAAGTATAAGGGGTTTGTCTGGGAAGATATGGCTGGACTAACTCATATAAGTATGCAGGTGTCATCCCATTTAATATTTTGTAGAATAGTATAAGCTTATGTTTATTACGTCTATTCTCCAGAGTTTCTAAACCTAATTCAATATAAAGTTTTTGTCTGGAGGAATTACGTCGTAATCCTGTAATAATTCTAGCAGCTTCTATCTGAATATTTTCAAGAAGCTCAGACTCTTGCTGGGAGCAATTGCCCCAAATAACATCACCATATTCTAATATAGGTCTAATAAAAGCATAATAAATACGTATAAGTGAACTATCTAATAAGTGTTTAACTTGACGAACACAGAAAGACGAGAGCATGCTTATTTATAAATAATATCAATATGCGTGTGCCATGAAGCTGATGACTGAAATGTTATCCCAAGATGACAGTGAATATTTATTTTCTCAACCTCTTCGCCATTTATCCCCAAAAATACAGGTGGATGCTCCCTTTCCCTTCTAGTAAATACTATATTTTTAATCTTCTTAGAATTAAATTGAACAGCCCAAGATTTTGCCCAATTTGAGATAACATCCAAGTCATCAGTCAAAGAAGCAGCTGCTACAGCATGATCATCATCTACTATGACAAATAAAGAGGTGTCATCTGCAAAAAGTCTAATATCATTAGCAATGTTATTTACTATATCATTTATATAAATAAGAAACAGAAAGGGTCCCAAACCTGATCCCTGGGGGACACCTGCATGTATACCATTTAGAGTTGACGAAAAGCCTTCTGAAACTACCTTTTGTTGACGATCCGAAAGATAACTTTCTATCCAAGATAAGAGCTGGTCATTTAAGCCAGATTGTTTAAGTTTAAAAAAAAGTCCTTTATGCCAAACTTTATCGAAAGCTCTAGATACATCACAAAATACAAACCTTACATCCCTACCACTATCCATATTACTAATAATTTTATGATATATTTCGATTAACCGATTAACAGTAGAATCACCTGGTTGGAATCCAGATTGAAACTTTGACAAAAGGTTATTACTCCTCATATAATTATACAAATGTTTAGATAAAACTTTTTCCATAATCTTACAAACAATACTAGTAACAGATATTGGACGATGGTTTAGAGCTGAATGTGGACTACCTTTCCCTTTAAAAATAGGATTAACATGTGCAATTTTCCATAACAGTGGAACCTGTTTAACTGATAGAGACATATTAAATAACTTAGTTAATGGTTTAGAAATAAAGCTAGTTACGTGGTATGGTACCTTATGCGCAAAAAGGGTGTTCACAATTAGATAAAATCAATATAAAAAATCAATAGTCTTGGTCTTGTTTTTGTAGGAATATCTGTTCAAGGTATGAAAATAGATGATGTGACGTATTTTAATGTACTATAATTAGCATTTACCAGGCTATTTAAAACATGATTTACATATCTTATCGAATGAAAAGAATTGAGGGGAAATTGGCCATACCTTATCAGTGTATAATACAGAAAATTCTTAAATTTTACAGCTGCTTAATCAGTTAAGAACAATCTCAAATTTGCAGTTTTTATCCATGTTTTCATTCAGTAAAAGTGTTCTATTTCTGTTGATCATTTGTTTAATGTAATTTATATCATATCCGTAGATTTGCGTTCTTTGTTATGATACTTTCATTGTGTCAAAATTATTTTAGCGGGTTTTTTTTTTACACCAAAACATTAACACAAATTGCAAGTTTCCGTAGAAATACATGTATGACCGGACGATTTGGACTGTGCAGACGTCTGAAATTAGTTTTTAAACAACATTTTATTAATTCAATTGTTGTTAATGTATATTTAGGTTTTGCATTTATTTTATTATTCTAGACATTGTCGTAAATTTAGGCAAAAGCGTTTTACACGGATTATGTCATGTATGTGTCAATCATAATCTTGGACAAACGTCTTAAATGCATTTACTCTATTTAATTTATTATTTATTCTCTGTGACAGTTTGGACTATAATTTACAAATACGTGTCGGACACTTATTACTCTTTTAATCTACGGTTATTTCTAATTTGACATCTATTAATCTTCTTAATCCTTTAATTGCTTGTGCTTATTTATTGTTATTGTTTGTATGTTATATTACATTTAGTTTGGAGTTTGCTTTTCTGTCTTGCCGGACTGAAATAAAAGATTAGGACCGAAATATTCCTTCTTGATTTACATTTAGCCGAAACGCCATTTTACCCAGCTATAGAAATATAAAAACTGAATCCTTTATGTTTACGAGGGTGCAAAATAATTGGAAAATTCGTATATGTTTTATTTATTTTTTAAACGGGAAAGTGCTGCATATAGCATATAATTTAATACTATCTATTCATTTTCATTTTTGTCATTCTTTGACTAACATCTCAAATATCTGGTTGAGACATTATTTTTTTTTTAAATGATACAAGTGTGGACACAGATGAGTGTGGATAGTATGTTTGGATGTTTGACAGTGTCTTATGACAAAAGGAGTTCTATGTTTTTCCTTTATGGTGTTATTTTTTTGTCTATCTGATGAGTTGAGCCTTTTTAACTGATTTTTATAGTTTGTTCTTATGTTGTAGGGGTCCCAGGTTAGGGGGAGGCTTGGGATCCCACTAACATGTTTAACCCCGCCACATTATTTTTGTATGTGCCTGTCCCAAGTCAGGAGCCTGTAATTCAGTGGTTGTCGTTTGTTTATGTGTTACATATTTGTTTTTTGTTCATTTTTTTACATAAATGAGGCCATTAGTTTTCTCGCTTGAATTGTTTTACATTGTCTTATCGGGGCCTTTTATAGCTGACTATATATGCGGTATGGGCTTTGCTCATTATTGAAGGCCGTACGGTGACCTATAACTGTTAATGTTTGTGTCATTTTGGTCTTTTGTTGATAGTTGTCTCATATATGTTTTTTATATTATTAACTGTGTTGCACGGTGACAACCAATCTGAGCATTAGAACTGTTATTTATTTAATATTTTTTTTTATGTTCATGACAGGCATGGAGGAGACAGTAATAACACTAGTTACCGAAGGATTATGATAGAATATGTTCTACATCTTTGATTTTGGATACATTTTGTATCTAGGAGAGCAACACATAATAGATTAATTTTTTCACACATTTTTTTTCTATATATGGGAGATGATATCTAGATTTGAGAACATGATATAAGGAGCCTGTAACTCGGTGATTGTCGTTTATTTATGTGTTACATATAAGTTTTTTGTTTATTTTTTTTTTAACATAAATAAGGCCATTAGTTTTCTCGTTTGAATTGTTTTATATTGTCATTTCGGTGCCTTTTATAGCTGATTATGCGGTATTGGCTTTACCTATTGTTTATGTCCGTACAGTGACCTATAGTTGTTAACTTCTGTGTCATTTGGTCTCTTGTGGAGAACTGTCTCATTGGAAAGCATACCACATCTTTTTCATATGTATTTGCTTACTATTGGTATGGTTCACTAGATTTAGTTAAAACAAACTTAAGTTAAGACTAAATAATTCTTCAATGTTTCCATTTGTAAAAGGGCATAACCCTAGAATGATAATCAAAGTGCTTGTAATCACTGAATGGTTATTAAAGACTGCTTTAATTTATCAGTTGGTAGTAAAGTGAATTTTGCATTGTATATTGTATAAAGCATTAATTTAAGATGATTAAACTACTATTCTGGACAGAGAAAGACAACTCTAATTTTCAAAGAAGATTTCATAAAGCATTGGTTTTAGGTAATTCAACAACCATTCTGGACAATTTATGGTCTCGACTCTACAAACATGCTTGTTTTTGGCCCTCAATTCCTCGACTGTTTGCCCCAATAACCCGTAAAATATACCCCAACCTTCTACTTATGGTATTAAACATTATGGTACAATTTCAGAGCAATTGAAATACTTATACACAACTTTTTGTACTGACACTAAATTAATGCTTGTTTTGGGCACCTTTGAAACCTAAACCTTATGGACTATAACCCCCAAAATCAATCCCAAGCTTCCTTTTGTGGTTATAAACATTGTGTTATAATTTTATTTATTTCTTTTTGCTTATAGTTAAGTTATTATATGGAAACCATCTGTCTTCGGACGACGACGACAGGATACCTATTTAGGACCGCAAAAATTTCTGTGGTTGTATAAAAATTTCAAGCATGAACAATGAAATATAGTTTAAGAAATCGATAAGCCTAGATAGAGCTTATCATTTTTTTAACATAATTGAACAAACATAATATGTTTGGTTCAAATTAAAATAGAATGCTTTTATCTCCCTAATACTTACATTGTACATAAGAGGTGATACTACTTTGACAAATCCTTGTACATAAGAGTTGTCTGTCAAATCTTTATTTTACAAAGAAAGAATTGCATAACAATGAACTGAGCTCAAAGCAAAGTGATTTAATAATACACTTAGACAAAGAGCTAAATCCAGTGATATACTTTGTACTACAGGTCCTTCGTGAACATCCATCGACCAAAACCATATCTCAAGAACATTCCATACTACATGGTTGTATTCAGAAGTCCTGAAAAAGACATGATTGTTTTATCGTATTTTAAGTATATATATGCACAGGTTAAAACTTTCTTGTGGTATAATCATTCAGTATCTAGCAACTATCAATTTGCTTTATGCACAAATTGATATAGGTTTAGTGTACATCTGTTGGAAATAAGAACACACACACCTCCATCTAGTTTTAGTCAACTGACAAAATATTCATAACTATAAAATGTTATCTAAGACCATAGGTGGATCCAGGGGGGCAGCCCCCCCTTTTATGGGAAAAATTTGGTTGATTATATAGGGAATCACTCACTGAAGCATATGTAACACATAAACAAACGACAACCACTGAATTACAGGCTCCTGACTTGGGACAGGCACATACATAAATAATGTGGCGGGGTTAAACATGTTAGCGGGATCCCAACCCTCCCCAAAGTCATTTTCAAATTGTACTTCATGATAAAATAAGATTCTATATCTACTACCAATGAAAATGAAATATCCCTCTAATAGACTAGCATTTAAATCACTGTTTTCTAAACTGGTAGCTAGGTCACCATAGATCTTAAATATTTCAAATGCATGTACATTTAATAATATAAATTCTCCAAAATTCACTATATTTTCCCTTTTTTGTCTTCTGTTTGATATACCATTTTTTGAGTCTATATAATGTATATATATATTGTCCTTTATATTGAGGTCATTTTTCGCAAAATAAACCCACTTAATCTGAACTTTAAATGCAAAAGACCCCTAAATGGCTAACAGACATTGCTATAAAGAATTATAGTCCATGATTCATATACATGTGATTTAAGAATTCATGAAATTTAAACTGATGCCAATACTTTTTTATGAGACCTGTTTTAACTTAAGGACGACACCAAAAGTTCAATGAAGGATAAAAAACTTAATTCACATAGTTTTTTCACTGACCCCCCTACCCCCTTCTTAACTTAATTTGGGAAAAACTGATTGACCCATATGGATATATTTTGCCGTAGTCCAACCCCCAAACTATTTGAATTAAGTTTTTTATCTTACATTGATCTTTTGATGTCGTCCCTTACCGTAAAAACTTTAAACAAAATAATATTTTACTTCAATTTTAATTTCGAAAAAAGTGGATCATACTATATTAACATGATTAAGGAGCCTCGAGGGTATAAAATTTTCAGAAAAAAAATAAACATTTGTTTTTCATTACAAATTTTATTTGTTACCTTTTGTAGTTGTTACTTTATCATATGGTACAAAAATCATTCAAAACAATAAATTTGTGTTGGCCCCAGATGACTTTTACAGGGACTAAACTTGGGAATTTCAAGCTAGGAGCCCAGACCAGATATTTCATAATTAGTTTGTATATGTTCAACTAAAATTTAACTGAAAGTTTAGGGGCCCAGCTCAAAATCTAGGAGCCATGGGCGACTGGGCCCCCTTTAAGTTTTGTCCCTGTTTTAGAATGTATTCATCATTGAAAAAGTTCCAAATGATCTCCCTTTGGTGGGTAAATGTCATTTTCTTGCTTTAAAATTGAAATACCTTTTTCAACTCATCTGTGACCTATATTTCTGTAATAAATTTCTTTTTTTATTTCGATATTAACTTTATTTCTCCTATTACTTCAACAGAAAAAAAACACTTTTACATAAATGTATGCTTATTTGGAAGACTGATTATGAGCGCAAATGAAGGGTGACCCCACTTTTTTTATTTTATTTTTCTATTAACTATAATAATATAAAGTTCATTTATAGAAAAATATAGAGAAATCCTATATAAATGATTTAGACCTGCCACCCCCTTAAAGTTTCTTGATGATCGCTTTCTAAAATTTTTACTCCCTCAGCTCTCTACTAAAAAAACTCTATTTTCAGCCACTTGACCCAAACAGGGAGTTGTACATTTGACTGTCTTTTCGAGATTGGATTAAATAGCGATAAGGTGTATTTTTCGTATTTTCCGGGATTGTTGAAAACTTGCATATTCATCACTATCTGATTTTGTGGTTTTAACAATCCAGACAGACAAATGGTTCGAGACCACAATTGTTGTCCCTTGATTTTCGTTGCTCACGAATAAAGTCCCTAGTGTTAATAGTGGGTTACTTGCCATTAATTTTAATACCCCTTCCAAATTAATTTATCCATGTTTAATGCCTCAAATTGTAAGTAAGGGGGTGAAATTACACTGTAAACAAATTTGGGTCCCGAATTTAAAAGGAAAGTAGTGATTTGGTCCAGGTGAAAAAGGTTGAAATATAGGACTTCGGAAGCTGTCAAAAGATTTCAAGACGCCCTAAAGATAAAATTGTTCATATTTTGAGTTAGAGACGATGAAGTTTTCTACAATTTTGATATAATTTGTCCAAAAAGTAGTACAACACACTGTAAAAGTTTCATTGAGAAAGCGCAGGTGGGATTTTTTTTATTCTCATTTATGTTCTAAAAGAAATGCGCTACCAATTAATTGTGTTCTTGGACCTAAGAGGTGAAGTCTGTCAATATAGAATCTGTACTTGGGCAACTTCCTTAAATGATTTGGTGGTGTCAATTTGTCAAATAGCATGAAACTAAAGGATTCAAACTTTTATTCTATATAATTTCTACAAAAATTACTAATTTTGGCATTTTATGGTCAAAATAGGCATTTTAAGGCTTTTTCAATATTAATGCATACATGGCATCCTGACTTTCTATCGGACAGGTTTTCATGTTTCAATACTTGTGTTTCTATGCCTTTATCTAGTTCCTTTACTTGTTTATGAACTCGGGATCTACAGAAAAGAAGATTATCTCAGACAATATGTGCAAAATGTGTTGTATAAATGACCCTTGTCTAACGCCCTTGTTTGGATGAAGTCAAAAGTGGGGTTCTTGGTACATAAAATTTGAAGTCCACAATAAAGACCTCACTAAATTTGAACCAAAAGCACTTTACAATGTCTATTGTACCTGTTCCATTTCACATATCTTTCTTTTCTTCTGTAGGATAGCAAGTGGTTTAAATATAAGCCTGTTGACACTAAAATTGCATTCAAGTTTTTCACTAAAAAGCCAAAAATCTTTGTATCAGACCATTCTCTCTGCAAGAAAAGTTAATTGCAAGAGCCTTTTTGTGCTCAGATTTGTTGTATCATGTCACATGAGTATAGAAATGAAAAAAAAAAGACACAATTTTTTATTTCTTATAGCCTCAATATGCGTTTTTTAATGGAAATATGTGGCACAGCCTAAATTGACCCTTATTTTTTTCGAGTCTTACTTGGCTTAAGACCCTTTTAAACTAATATGATATGATATTTGTAACTTTTCTTTCCATTTCAAGTACATGCAATACATAGATATGTAAGGATTATTTATAACCAAAAAGCTTCACAAATTTAAAATTGCTGGAAAATATTACATCTTCATGAAAAGCCCCCTTTCATTGAAAAACATCAATTTTCAGGCCCAGGCTGATATAAATTTGACTTTTGAATAATTATGCTAAGTCTGATAAATCAAATGAGTACTCTATTGCTTTATGAACATAATAAATGATATATTAAGACATTTCAATGGAAGTTTTTTGCAATATTTTAATTTTTAAAGCCAAACATGTTGATAGTTGAAATTTTCCAATTTTCACGTCAAAATTTAACACGCAAAGATGAGTATAGAATTTAACATATTGTCTATAATGTATATCCTATTGTTGTGAAACTTTGCAAGCAGTGTTATAATTTATTAAGCTTTGGTCATACTAAGTTTTTTTTAAGATTTGTCAACTCTTTCTATCCTATTAGGTCCGAGACCACAATTGTCGTCCCTTGATTTTCATTGTTCATGAATACAGCCCCTAGTGCTAATAGTGGGTTACTTGCCACTAATTTTAATACCCCTTCCATATTAATTTCTCCATGTTTAATGCCTCAAATTGTAAGTAGGGGGGTGAAATTACACTGTAAAAAATTTGGGTCCAAAATTTTAAAGGAAAGTAGTGATTTGGTCCAGGTGAAAAAGGTTGAAATATAGGACTTCGGAAGCTGTCAAAAGATTTCAAGACGCCCTAAAGATAAAATTGTCCATATTTTGGGTTAGAGACGATGAAGTTTTCTTTAATTTTGATAAAATTTGTCCCAAAAGTAGTACAACACACTGTAAAAGTTTCATTGAGAAAGCGCGGGTGGGATTTTTTTAGTTTTCATATATGTTCTAAAAGAAATGCACTACAAATTAATTGTGTTCTCTAACCAAATAGCAATAAGGTGTTTAGGAAAACATGACCTAAAAAGTTAACCTCCTTCATATAAGACAAAAAACGTGGGAAACTGAATGGTGAAATGTGTTCAATATGAAAATTGCAGTTAAGATGGTGAAATCACAAATCGGTCATTAATGTAAATGGACTAAAAGTATGACTTTTGCGCAAATTTAAAGGGAAATGACGGGGAAGGGGCATATTAGTGTTCAAGGGGAGCAAATGCTGTTTAAATTAGTATGCGGTTTTAAATATAGAGGGAAAGTGGAGTTATCTTTTTAGACATTAGTTAAATATAACTTATGTAGACTTATAGTTACTTTCTAATTCTATAAAAAAAAACAAAAAAAACACACAACTCAGAACTATTACTAATTCACTTGGACTATACTGATATGCAGACCTAAAAACAAAAAGAAATATCATAAAATAGTGATTGAAAGATTCATAACACTTTGAAAGGATAATTCAGACACGTGTTACACGGGGAGCATGTATGTTTACAAATAATAATGTCACGTGATCGCGCACTGACCTCCCATGTTGCATCGCCCTTACAATTGACTAATACATAACCATTTTCATGCAAACATGTAACGTGAATGTGATTGGTTATCAAACAATACAGAAATAATGCATGAACCGCTGAAGAAGAAATTATTTCATCAAATAGATGCGATTTTCACTTTCGACACGAATAGGTCGGGTTGACATTTCTGTCATCGGAGATAGTATTGAGATAAATGGGATAAAACGAACCGTCAAAACGGTCTAGAGAAGCACATCAGTAGAACCTTAACATTAATAAGTAATACTTACCAAAAATTCTCTAATTGATAAACTATATGACTAAAATTTCACGAAAATAACAATAAATAATTTTGATGACGGTGATGAAGCTGCTTAAATTGGCGCGAAAAATATTCTTACTCCTATTGCTTCACGTAAAAAAAAATGTATAGAATTGAATTCGACTACAGTTCAGCATAAAAAAACGTGAATATGCAAAAGTCTGGTAATATGTTAATGAAAAAGTGTGTATAAATTTTCGTAAACGAAGTTACCTGTATACTTCACCAAGAATTACATTTGAGCGCAAAGATCTGTATGTGTGATTCGGCTTATGTAACATCGTCAATCGGAACTACTCGGCTATTCACTTCGTGCAACGAGAAAGGCCGAGAAGTTCCGACTGGTAACAAAGTACAACATGATTAATGGAATTTTTTGCGTTGCTATTAAATCATTGAGGCCACGTGATTAAGGCCATCTATTTTTATTGCGGGTTCCACATATTTAAATCGGAATTATAGAAAAAATGGAATGTTGTAAGCAGAATCAAAACAGAAATGATGAACACTGCAACATTTCCAGCAAAATATAAATAGGATGGAGGATCTGTGTATTCACATTATTCGTAAAACTCTCCTTATTCCTGTGAAGCGTGTGCTTTACATCGAGGCTTATTATGCTAAGCATCGACGCCACAGTACTTCAACCAATCAGACAATGTTTATTTGGGGCATTCGATTTATTTTTACTCAGATTTTGGAATATTTTAATCGAAATTATAGAAAAATTGAATATTGTTAGTACATATAAAATAGAAAAAGATGAATACTTTTAGCTAGAGATAATTTGGATGGGGGTTCTGTGTATTCACATTATTTGCACAACTCTCCTTACTGATGCCATATTTTGGAATTTCCGTGACCTAAATGGTTCGCGAAAATTAATATTTTTATATATAGTATAGTAATAAATAGATTATCACTTGGTGTCTGAACTATTTTGGATTTTTTCTATTTCTTTACAAAAACGTTTTGTATGAATAAACGGTCATATATATATACTTCATTATTATTTTACAAGCATCATATCAAAATAATACGCGCATGGACTATTATGTAATTGTTTACCCTGATTGTATGGATAGGATATAGACGTTTTATAAACAGTTATTTTATTAGAGGGAAAACTATTGGCGAATAAGCGTAATATATTGTCTTACTAACATGATGGGACAACGTTAACTTCACTCAGGGTTAATCATCTGTTATGTTTCTCAATAATAAAGCAATCAAATGTAAATAAAATGCAATCAAATGTAAATAAAATGCAATCTAATGTCCAATATTATACATATCAAGACAGGGATGTAATAAAGATGTCATTGAGGTAATTAATAATGTCTTCATTAGCTGACAACTGTAACAGGTGCTCATCTCTGACCACTATGATAAGCACCATGTATGCAACCGAATACAAAATAATCATACTTGTTTCTATGGAACGCCACGACTGCCTTATGTTAATAATCAGCATTATACGCAGTGTTCACAGCATTATATGAAGTGATCACAGCATTATATGTAGTGCTCACAACATTATATGAAGTGATCACAGCATTATATGCAGTGCTCACAGCATTATATGCAGTGTTCACAACATTATATGAAGTGCTCACAACATTATATTAAGTGCTCACAACATTATATTAAGTGCTCACAACATTATATTAAGTGTTCACAACATTATACGTTTTTTGTTGTATGATGAGATTGATGTATGATGAGATTTATGAATGATGAGATCATTCGGTAAACTTCGTTTTATAGCGGAAATTACCGAATCCATAATTGGTAAATTACGGTAATGCCCAGCAAACATATTTAAAAAGTTATTAAAATCATGTTATCATAAGGTAGCATACAATATTTAAAACTGATTGAAATAAGTAAGGAAAAGATGAAACTGAGAGGTGAATGATTGAAGTAGTTCTGTTCGTCGTAAGAAATACGAATGGCAAAATGTAAGTTAAATAATAAAAAGTTTATTTAATGGAAATATCGTAGAAAAATTTGTATGATATATTCTCGAGTTCATTTCCTACTGAAGAAATTTAGCAAGGTGCCACTTTATAGTCCGTACTCAGTTTTAAAAAGCTTAATTACCTTTTAAATAAAACAGTCAGCTTTCTATAACACATAGGTGCCATATTACGCTAGCTTATATATGTCATGATAGAGTCATTTTTGGTATCGAATTTCAGAATTTGGCATTTTTACATGAATAAGTATCTAACAGATATGGAAAATGCAGTTTAAAGCATTTCACTGTAGGTGTTAAACATAACTTTACATCAATTATTCCATTTTTTTACAAGCTTTTTAGCACGGTAAGTACTAAGATTGTCTTTTAAATATGATCAGCAGTCTTATATAGAAATTTAAACTTTCATAGAAAAATTTACCCTTTCAAGACCCTGTTTAACATTTTCATTTAAAGTTATCATCTCTTATGAAAATTGAGTTTGTGGGGATGAATAAAACATTTACTACGTTTGTTCGTCAGTTTGCACGGTACATACATGTATATATATAAAAGTGGTATGCTTGCCAATGAAACAACTTTCCACAAGAGACAAAATGACATCACAGAAATTTTAAACAGCTAAACGGCCACAGTACGACCTTCAACAATGAGGAAAGCCCATACCGGATAGTCAGCTATAGAAGGCCCCGAAATGATAAACGAAAAATATTCCTAATTTATGTACAAACAAACGATCGAAAAACTAACATGTATATAACACATTAATTAACAAACGACAACCACTGAAATAAAGGCTCCTCCTGACTTGGGACGGCCACATATATGCAAAATGTGGCGGGCTTTAACATGTTAGCGGGATGTTGGTATCCTCCCTCTAACCTGGGACAGTGGCGTAACAGAACAACATAAGAACGAACTATGAAAATCAGTCGTAAAAGGCTTGTTAGTTTTCTCGTTTGAATTATTTTACATGGTCGTATCGGGGCCTTTTATAGCTGACTATGCGGTATGGGCTTTGCTCATTGTTGAAGACCGTACAGTGGCCTATAGTTGTTAATGTTTGTGTCATTTTGGTATTTTGTGGATAGTTTTCTCATTGACAATCATACCACATCTTCTTTTTTATATTAACTCATTAGATGGGTACAAAGGGTCTACAAATATAAATACATATGATCTAACAAGAAAATAGAGTGAACGTGCATGTGGGCGGGTACTTGTATATCCCAACAATAAAAAGACACTATAAGTACTGATCTGAGAGTATATAACTAATATAGTACCATGTTGTTGATGAAAAATAACATCACTCCAGACCCTTTTGTTTTCCACATAATTAATATTGCCAATAATTAAGAAGTTCCGGGTCGAATCGATACCAATAATATATTCACCTGTTAACTATTACATTATCTGTACGTTCCGCATCTGGCAGGAGTACCACGAAACGCTGTATTTGAGATTTTGCTATATACACGGGTCATAATCACAGGGTTGAAACTACTTAATTCAATCATTGTCACATTGTTCCCGATTGTAGTACTTTAATCAGTATGACTTTCTGAGATGACAATACGAATAATAAAAATCTGGACTTAAAATAAGGCGTATAGGTACAGCATGTACAGTTTTCAATTTGTTAGACGTAAAACAGCGAATCAAAGATTCAATTTTATTCATAACTCATTAAGGACAAAACTGTTGATTAAAAAATACTCCTTTCCAGAGACTTTTGTTTTCCAAACAAAATCAATAATACCAATATTAAATTGACAAGTTCCAGGTCGACGGGTTCAAACAGAAAGATGTTAAAAGCAGAGAAAACTTCATCTTATAATCGGCATGACTTTATCAGATGACAATACCAATACTAAAATAAGGCTTACGCATAGTTATATTCTTTAATTCAGTCACAGACCCGCGATATCACGGATGTGTTCTAGTAAATATATATACATATTAAGTTGTAAATATGGTGAAACTAATCCTCAAAATAAGTTTAAAATGCCCTGGTGTGGAATAAACTTGGGTTAAATTGATCATACTTCTTAATTTACTTATTTCAATCCGTTTTAAATATTGTATACTGCCTTAATGATCACATACATGTATGATAATAACAGTTTAAATTTGTTTGCTGGGCATTAATTTACCGTAATTTACCAATTATGGATTCGGTAATTTCCGCTAAAAAAACGAAGTTTACCGAATGATCTCATCATTCACAAATCTCATCATACATCAATCTCATCATACAACAAAAAACGTATGATGTTGTGAACACTTGATATAATGTTGTGAGCACTTAATATAATGTTGTGAGCACTTAATATAATGTTGTGAGCACTTCATATAATGTTGTGAACACTGCATATAATGCTGTGAGCACTGCATATAATGCTGTGGTCACTTCATATAATGTTGTGAGCACTACATATAATGCTGTGATCACTTCATATAATGCTGTGAACACTGCGTATAATGCTGATTATTAACATAAGGCAGTCGTGGCGTTCCATATTTGTTTCCATTGCATGTAATAAGGGTCTGATTTAGATTTTGTAGATTTTTTGGCTGTTATCAAAGAAGCTACGTACGTGATTGTGCAACAGATTCATAGATAATAATTTTATATTTAAACTTTGAACTAGAACTCGTGCAGTTAAACCTACAAAGTAATATGGTAATGACGTGTGTTTAACCCTCTTTCAAACCCAGGAATGGCTTGTTGTCCTTTTACCGAATGTATGACAAATGTCCTTCTGAAAAATACTGCATTTGAAATTTTGTAAATATATTCTTGGTTCCTCTCCAAAGCAACATATACATGTATAGCTATTTAAATAAATTGGGAAGAATTGCTTTATATTTCAATATTGTGAAAGATATAGACAATAACTGTTTAGTGTCTTTAAATATCAGCTGTATTTGTACGAGGCTAGAAAACAAGGTGTATGCGAGCTTTTAGCGAGCTATTACACCTGTTTCGAGCCGAGTACAAATACAGCTGATATTTAAAGACACTAAACAGTTATTGTCTTTATCCTGCAATTAATTCTGTATATTATTTGTGTTTTAGAGACACAAAACACATGATTTTCATTTATTTTTTATTTGAAATCCCTTGAGGCCCGTGTAGTAATACGATACAGTAATCACACATTCAGCTGAAGACGGGTTTGCAAAAAAAGAATCTCGAATGTTCAACAATGATACATCGCTCAAAGTGAATAATTATCTATTTTAACATAACAACTAAATTCAACAATAAAAACAAATAACAAAACATTGTCCAATGAATTTGAAACATGAGTGTACGAGTTGTCCTACGCTTCAGACTCGACATTCACTAAACATGCATGCTGAAATTGACACCGCGCTGAAGTACGTCCATTATTCATAGTTCATTATTCATTATTCAATAATGAATAATGAAATAGTTCATTATTCACTATTCAATATTGAAAAATGAATAATGAATAATGAAATGGTTTATGTTTCATTATTCAAATTGAAGCGGTGAATAGTGAAAAAAATATAAAAAAAATTGACCGTGACACTATAGCTATATTTTGATTCGCAATGAGCATAAGAGGGTTTACGGACGACCTAAATGCCACAATATGCATAAAAAATGAGGAAATATAAAAAAAAAAAGAAGATGTGGTATCATTGCCAATGAAACAAACATCCACAAAAGACCAAAATGACACAGACATCAACAACTATAGCTCACCGTACAGCCTACAACAATGAGCAAAGCCCATACCGCATAGTCAGCTATAAAAGGTCCCAATAAGACAATGTAAAACAATTTAAACAAGACAACTAAAAGCCTTATTTATTTTATAAAATGAACGAAAAACAAATATGTAACACATAAACAAACGACAACCACTAAATTACAGACTCCTGACTTGGGACAGACACATACATAAATAATGTGACGGGGTTAAACATGTTAGCCAATTTTGAATAATGAAATGGATATTTTGAATAATGGAATGGACTGCTGCGACCCTTTAGCCCCTAATTATAGATAAACTTTATACCTCATTCGAAAGTTTATAACGAAAAGAACAAAATGTATATAGTCAACATGTTCAGCAACGCATATTAGAGGACTTAAATGTCGAAATACGCGTGAAAATTAAGAAATAGCCAATTTTGAATAATGAAATGGATATTTTGAATAATGGAATGGACTGCTGCGACCCTTTATCCCCTAATTATAGATAAACTTTATACCTCATTCGAAAGCTTATAACGAGAGGAACAAAATGTATATAGTCAACATGTTCAGCAACGCATATTAGAGGACTTAAATGTCGAAATGCGCATGAAAGTTAAGAAATAGCCAATTTTGAATAATGAAATGGATATTTTGAATAATGGAATGGACTGCTGCGACCCTTTAGCCCCTAATTATAGATAAACTTTTTACCTCATTCGAAAGCTTATAACGAAAGGAACAAAATGTATATAGTCAACATGTTCCGCAACGCATATTAGAGGACTTAAATGTCGAAATACGCATGAAAGTTAAGAAATAGCCAATTTTGAATAATGAAATGGATATTTTGAATAATGGAATGGACTGCTGCGACCCTTTAGCCCCTAATTATAGATAAACTTTATACCTCATTCGAAAGCTTATAACGAGAGGAACAAAATGTATATAGTCAACATGTTCAGCAACGCATATTAGAGGACTTAAATGTCGAAATACGCGTGAAAATTAAGAAATAGCCAATTTTGAATAATGAAATGGATATTTTGAATAATGGAATGGACTGCTGCGACCCTTTAGCCTCTAATTATAGATAAACCTTATACCTCATTCGAAAGCTTATTACTAGAGAAACAAAATGTATATAGTCAACATGTTCCGCAACGCATATTAGAGCACTTAAATGTCGAAATACGTTTGTAAATTAAGAAATAGCCAATTTTGAATAATGAAATGGATATTTTGAATAATGGAATGGACTGCTGTGACCCTTTAGCCCCTAATTATAGATAAACCTTATACCTCATTCGAAAGCTTATAACGAGAGGAACAAAATGTATATAGTCAACATGTTCAGCAACGCATATTAGAGGACTTAAATGTCGAAATACGCATGAAAGTTAAGAAATAGCCAATTTTGAATAATGAAATGGATATTTTGAATAATGGAATGGACTGCTGCGACCCTTTAGCCCCTAATTATAGATAAACTTTATACCTCATTCGAAAGCTTATAACGAGAGGATCAAAATGTATATAGTCAACATGTTCAGCAACGCATATTAGAGGACTTAAATGTCGAAATACGCGTGAAAATTAAGAAATAGCCAATTTTGAATAATGAAATGGATAATTTGAATAATGGAATGGACTGCTGCGACCCTTTAGCCCCTAGTTACAAATAAACCTTATACCTCATTCGAAAGCTTATAACGAGAGGAACAAAATGTATATAGTCAACATGTTCAGCAACGCATATTAGAGCACTTAAATGTCGAAATACGTTTGAAAGTTAAGAAATAGCCAATTTTGAATAATGAAATGGATATTTTGAATAATGGAATGGACTGCTGCGACCCTTTAGCCCCTAATTATAAATAAACCTTATACCTCATTCGAAAGCTTATAACGAGAGGAACAAAATGTATATAGTCAACATGTTCCGCAACGCATATTAGAGCACTTAAATGTCGAAATACGTTTGTAAATTAAGAAATAGGCAATTTTGAATAATGAAATGGATAATTTGAATAATGGAATGGACTGCTGCGACCCTTTAGCCCCTAATTATAGATAAACTTTATACCTCATTCGAAAGCTTATAACGAGAGGAACAAAATGTATATAGTCAACATGTTCAGCAACGCATATTAGAGGACTTAAATGTCGAAATACGCATGAAAGTTAAGAAATAGCCAATTTTGAATAATGAAATGGATATTTTGAATAATGGAATGGACTGCTGCGACCCTTTAGCCCCTAATTATAGATAAACTTTATACCTCATTCGAAAGCTTATAACGAGAGGATCAAAATGTATATAGTCAACATGTTCAGCAACGCATATTAGAGGACTTAAATGTCGAAATACGCGTGAAAATTAAGAAATAGCCAATTTTGAATAATGAAATGGATAATTTGAATAATGGAATGGACTGCTGCGACCCTTTAGCCCCTAGTTATAAATAAACCTTATACCTCATTCGAAAGCTTATAACGAGAGGAACAAAATGTATATAGTCAACATGTTCAGCAACGCATATTAAAGCACTTAAATGTCGAAATACGTTTGAAAGTTAAGAAATAGCCAATTTTGAATAATGAAATGGATATTTTGAATAATGGAATGGACTGCTGCGACCCTTTAGCCCCTAATTATAAATAAACCTTATACCTCATTCGAAAGCTTATAACGGAAGGAACAAAATGTATATAGTCAACATGTTCCGCAACGCATATTAGAGGACTTAAATGTCGAAATACGCATGAAAGTTAAGAAATAGCCAATTTTGAATAATGAAATGGATATTTTGAATAATGGAATGGACTGCTGCGACCCTTTAGCCCCTAATTATAGATAAAATTTATACCTCATTCGAAAGCTTATAACAAGAGGAACAAAATGTATATAGTCGACATGTTCAGCAACGCATATTAGAGGACTTAAATGTCGAAATACGCGTGAAAATTAAGAAATAGCCAATTTTGAATAATGAAATGGATATTTTGAATAATGGAATGGACTGCTGCGACCCTTTATCCCCTAATTATAGATAAACTTTATACCTCATTCGAAAGCTTATAACGAGAGGAACAAAATGTATATAGTCAACATGTTCAGCAACGCATATTAGAGGACTTAAATGTCGAAATGCGCATGAAAGTTAAGAAATAGCCAATTTTGAATAATGAAATGGATATTTTGAATAATGGAATGGACTGCTGCGACCCTTTAGCCCATAATTATAGATAAACTTTTTACCTCATTCGAAAGCTTATAACGAAAGGAACAAAATGTATATAGTCAACATGTTCCGCAACGCATATAAGAGGACTTAAATGTCGAAATACGCATGAAAGTTAAGAAATAGCCAATTTTGAATAATGAAATGGATATTTTGAATAATGGAATGGACTGCTGCGACCCTTTAGCCCCTAATTATTATAGATGAACATTCTACCCCATTCGAAAGCTTATTACGAGAGGAACAAAATGTATATAGTCAGCATGTTCTGCAACGCATATTAGAGGACTTAAATGTCGAAATGCGCGTGAAAGTTAAGAAATAGCCAATTTTGAATAATGAAATGGATATTTTGAATAATAGAATGGTCTGCTGCGATCTTTTAGCCCCTAATTATAGATAAACCTTATACCTCATTCCAAAGCTTATAACGAGAGGAACAAAATATATATAGTAAACATGTTCCGCAACGCATATTAGAGAAGTAACGAAGGACTTAAGTATCGAAATACGCGTGAAAATTAAGAATTAGCCAATTTTGAATAATGAAATAGCTATTTTGAATAATGGAATGGACTTCTTCGACCCTTTAGTCCCTAATTATAGATATACCTTATACCTCATTCAAAAGCTTATAACGAGAGGAACAAAATGTATATAGTCAACATGTTCCGCAATGCATAATAGAGGAGAAATGATGGACTTAAATATAGAAAAACGCTTGAACATTGAAAAATAGTTTATTCTGAATAATGGAATGGACTACTGCAACCCTTCCGTCCCTAATCAAAGCAAAATTTATACACCAAATTAAAGCCGATTGGTAGAGGAATAAACTGAGTATAAACCTTATGTGCCGCAATGATTATTAGAGGGGTTTCGGAGTACCTTAATGCCAAAATACGCGTGTAGTTATAGGACCCTTCAACCCTTAATTATAGATCTACCTCATTCGGAAGCCTAATAAAGAGAGGAAGACATAGTATATAGTCAATTTATTATATAATTTATTTCTGCTGGGACCGGACCTAAAAATCCGAAATATTGCACGCTCGTTGACGAGATTAAGCGGGCAAAACGTGGGTGGTTGGGGTTGAATGGAAAAAAGTGGGAGGTTGGGGTCGTGGAAAAATGAACCTTTTTGGAAGAAAGAAAACACAAAAAAAAACATAGATGGAATAAAGACAATGGCTTGTAAGGTTACAAATATGTCTGATCAGAGAGAGAATATGGCACAAGAGGTAGACATTTTGGAAAATACTGATGAGGAAACTCTCAAATGGCGAGAAGTAGATCAGGACTCGACCTGGATTGTCAAAGACATTTAAGATTTTGACACAAAGTGTGGTTCGGAAAAATTATAACCTTGTACTGAAAAGAGAAAACATATCTGCACTTGGGGATGTGAAAGACTAAACAAACACCTTACCACCGTCTGGGCAAAGAGAGAGACCGACGGAGCTGTGCAAATCGTGAGCTATGGGATGAAAAAAAACAGGCACGCCGGGTATATGATAACCACAACTTGTATATTTTTTATAAGGACGGTATGATTTGAAGTGTAAAGATCTATTGTTTAGGCCTGAAAATCGGGTCTAAAACCATTTAATTGGGGATGGTGGGAAAATCATAAAAGGAACATTTTGACAAACTTTGCTTAAACTGGACATGAGTTGCTGCAGCTGATCTTTATGGTCGTAGTAGTTTTTGAGGCTGGTGACGAATTTCCCAAACTAGGCATCATCGATCTGTTCATCATCAGCTAAAGCAGAGCTGACACATTGCTCAACCAAGGACTTTTTGGACTGGACCAATCGCGAGGTATCGTGGTGTTTCTTTTTCTTTTTGGTTGCATGCCTAGTAATAAGTGTGAGATCCATTACGGTTGTAGCATTCAAGCAAGCTAGAAACCCCAGAGGAAAGGTGGCTATAGCACCTGTACCGGTCAAAGCTAAACCCAAGGTTCTGCTGGTTAACACCAAACTACCAACAGAACAAGCACCCAGTGCTACAGATACAGCTTTGTCCAGACGTTTATAGGAGTTCAAGGTAGTTTGATACCTTCAAATTTCTGCATCGAGTTGAATCTACACACATTCGACTTTAGTCTGCCGGTACCTAGCATCTAATCGTTCATTTGTTTTATAGGAGCATACCGAGGAGGGGAATATTTTTGAAGGGGCTGTTAGCATCTAAATATAAGACCAGACCGGCTCCGCTTCCACCTGAGGGCACCGATTACCTCAGGGCATACAGCAGCGGACCTAACTGCCACCTGCGCTTCAAGTAGAGACAATACCCATAGGTAATCGAGGCGTTTGAGGATTTGAGGTAGAGACCGTTGCCACTGAGATTCACTGTGTAAACGCATCCACCACGTTTCAGGTACTATCCAGACCTTAAGGCCTTGTTGACGGCTACATCACCCAAACAAACCAAGAGATCTTACTCAGGTTGATTTCTGCTACGTCCTCAGGTTGATTTTCGCAACGTCGTTCACGGCAGCAGCAGGATGACATTGTCGTCCGAGGTGCGCACGAGTGACAATTCGTGCTTAAATCCATACACAATGTTGTTGTAATCGTCTGCAAAGACGAAAATGTGTCTCAGGGGTATGGTGAATGAAAACGATCAAGTATCTCTGCATAGTCGCCAAGGTCGTCGAGCTTGAACGATTCTGGTTTCTTTTTTACCATGACTTCCCAGAGGCCAAGGGTTCCTTTGTATTTCACACTCTCCATGAAAAAATTATCACCGTCATAAGTAAATGATGACCTTCTGGTGAAGATACCATCGTTTTCAGAAGGGTGTGGTCGGGAGTAGTCAAACTGAGCTACACATTCTGCTGTTCTCGAACTCCGAGGACGGTGTCTGTAGTAGGTGGTCCAATGAGTAGTAGTGTCGAGGATTGCGGGAACGTTATGCATTCGTATGTGTGCTGTCGCCACGGACGATGTGACGTCGCGTTTCTATGTATATTGTATTTAAGATTCTATGCTTGTTTGAATGAATGTTGAACCACACGATTGTATTTATTGTTAGCCAAACCCTAAACGAACACAACACGAAGTACAGACACACTTAAAACCCAACATTGGTGCCGTGACTAATGGATAGAGAGAATGGACATAAGCAGATTAAAATAATTGAGAGCGGGGAACAAAGCAGTGGTGACGAAAGTTTTTAACAAGATGGAAGACGCTATTGTTGATTCAACTTAAGACCCAGAGGAAATATGTACATTATTGGAAGCAGTTGAAAAGAAAAAGAAAACTTTAGCCAATATCGACGAACAGATTTTAAATTCAGTGGACTCGGAGGGAATTACTGATGACATTATAGAACCAGATGAGAACTATTTAGAGAAAGAAAGTAAAATTAGAAAATATAAAAAGTTCTTGAAACCCGTCGCCACCGCCACTTCTTCAATTTTAGATAGCAATGCCCAAGAGTTTATACCACATTCACATTCAAACCCATTTACGCATTCCAGTCGGGAGCTGTCACAAACAAGTTCAACCTCAATCCAAAATCATCGCCTACCCAAGTTAACGCTACCAAACTTTAGCGGAGATATATTAGAATGGCAATATTTCTGGGATTCATTTGAATCGACGATTCATCATAACAATACACTATCCGACATTCAGAAATTTTAATATTTGAAGTCCTTATTGCAATCAGATGCTGCAAACGTAGTTTTAGGCCTCACCATGACCAACCCAAATTACTACAAGGCTATTGAACTTTTAAAGAATCGTTATGGCCAAACCCACAAGATAATCAATGCATATATGAGATCACTTTTGGATATGCCGGTGCCTGATGAGCGTTTAGAGAGTTTAAGAGCATTTTACGATAAGTCTGAGGCATACATCAGAGGTCTAGAGTCATTAGGCCAATGCCAAGAAATGTTTGGTTCATTACTGATTCCAGTTATTCTAGGGAAATTTCCGACAGATCTCAGGAAAAATATTACACGGGAAAACGGAAGTGATGATTGGAATATACAGAAACTACGAGACGCCATTTGCTGAGAACTTTCAATTCAAGAATCAGGACATAATGACATGAATGAATACATGTATCAACCGCCGACAGCTAATCACACCACAAATTTTGTAGCAAGCGTTAAGAAGGATTTAAGCAAAACTCGCCCACAAGGAAAAACATCGAAGTATCAAGGTATGAAAAAAAACCAATTAATTCCGCACAAAAAAAAGCCTGCACATTCTGTGAGGGGACCACTTTTCCAATGACTGCACGGATGTCGCCGAACATGAAAGAAGAATAGCCATTATTAAAGAAAAGAAATTGTGTTTTAATTGTTTTGGAAAGCACAGAGTATCAGATTGTAGCACTAAATACGACTTTAGAATTTGCCATCGTAAGCATCATACATCAATTTGCAAGAACAATATAACACAACAATCAGAAGATAAGGACACCACAGAAACTTCAATGCTGTACACATCAGCCAGTCAAGAAACTTCAACCGTTTTGCTTAAAACAGCAGCAGCTCAGGTAATGTCGGTGAATAATACAGCAGAGACAAACATACTTTTCGACGAGGGTGCACAACGGTCTTTTATTACTGCAGACTTAGCTACTAAATTAAATGTACAGAAAGAGGGATCCGAAAATCTGAATATTGTTTCTTTCGGGAATAAAACTAGCTGTATAAGAAATTTAGACAAAACCATGGTATAGTTGAAAGCCAATAATGGAGAGATTATACCTATAAAAGTACTGATAGTTATCACCATAGCATCACCGCTTCAGAGCCAGAGCAGAAAAATCACGCAGGGACTTCACTATCTACATGGATCATCTCTAACCCACCCCGTTACAGACGCAGAGTCTTTTGAGCTTACTCTTCTAATTGCAGCAGACTTTTATTGGAATATAGTGCAAGATAAAGAAATGCTTGGAAATGGTTCGACTGTTGTGAGCTTAAACTCGGATATTTGTTGTCAGGCCCAGTTCCAGTCAAGAATAATAACCAGTCAACTTTAATGATGAATGTTTTGATATCTCATAAACAGGAAAATTGCGATTTAGAGGAATTTTTGAAACTGGAATCTTTAGGAATTGACGAAAAGGAAGTTGATACGCAATTGATAGATGTCATGGAAACCTTTGCCGAATCGTCCATTACAAAACAAAATGGGACATATGTGTCCAAACTACCATGGAAAGAAAACTACCCGGAGTTTTTAACAAACAAAGATTTTGCCAAAAGAAGAACAGAAAATGTAATACGTCGTATTTCAAAAGACAATGAAATGTTCCGAATGTATGGAGATATTAAAGCTGACCAAGAACGGAGAGGTTTCATAGGAAAGGTAAGCGATGAGACTCTTACTGAAAATTTAATTCATTATATACCACATCACGCTGTTAAGAAGGATTCCACAACCACGCCTATACGAATAGTTTATAACTGTAGCTGTAAAGCAAATTTTTACAGCGCTAGTCTCAACGATTGTTTAGCAGAATATCCGCCTATGATGAACGACCTTATTACAATGTTGACACGCCTTAGAATGGAGAAATATGCAGTGACAGCTGATATAGAGAAAGGATTTCTACACATATAATTAGACGAAAATGACAGAGATGTTACGAGATTCTTTTGGTTACAGAACCCCAACAATCCGAACAGTCAATTAATAACTTACAGATTCAAAGTAGTACTGTTTGGTGCAACATGTTCACCCTTTATTTTGAGTGCTACATTGATGAAACATTTTAGAGAAAATCCATCTAACACATCCTCAAAACTGCAAAGGAACATATATGTAGATACCATTCTGACGAGACAACTCTACTCAAGTGTTATGCAGAATCTCGACATTATTACACGATGCCGGTTTTAACTGGAGATCATGGAATTCTAACAATGAAAACTTACGAAATATAGCAATACAGGAAACGGCAGGAGACGAGGACCAGACAGTTTAAATACTTGGAATGCGTTGGAACACAAAATATGATAACATTTTGTATAATCAACTAACTTTCACAAAAAAATGATGATGTACCATTAACAAAACGAGAAGTGTTGCGCCAGTCGTCAAGAATATTTGATCCGCTTGGATTAATATCCCCAGTTACTGTGACATCAAAAATTTTTATGGGAAGATTATGGAAAGAGAAGTTAAATTTGGACGAGCTATTACCGTGTTCTTTAAAAGAAGAGTGGAAATCGATCGCTATGGAAATAGAAGAGGCAACAGAAACAGAAATTTCCCGCCAAAAAGCACCTGAATATGATGCGCAAGACGAGACTGAACTTCATTATATTTACAGACGCCAGTCAATAAGCATATGGCGCGTATGCCTATTTAGTCAAAGGGAACACGTCTAGTCTAATCATTACAAAAACAGAGTCGCTCCGGTAAAAACTATAACTTTGCCACGTTTGAAATTAATGGGTGCGCTGATTGACGCCAGATTAGCAAACTATTTATTAAGATTTATTGAAACACACAAGACATATTTTTGGAGTGACAGTCAAATAGTGTTGAGTTGGATATCGTCAACAAAAACGTTACCTACATTTGTATCTAATTGTCTCAAAGAAATAAGAAAATTGGCCGAAAACAGTGATTTGAGATATTGCCCAACAGACCAAAACCAAGCAGATTATCTTACCCACGGAATTACGGCAAAACAGCTGATGAATAGTGTACTTTGGATAAAGGGACTAAAATGGGTCGCCAACAAGACAGAATGGCCAAACTGGACAAGAAATGTGGAAAACTGTAACACATTTTCAACAATTACACAGGAATCTATGGACGCTGAGATAAATGTACCAAAGACAAGTTGTATTCAAATCGACAAATATAGCTCGTTTAGTAAATTGGTTAGAATAACAGCATTTGGAATAATCAGCATTCAAGAAATTGGAGAAGCCGAAAATACATTTATTCGTAATGTTCAGCGGACGACATTTGAACTCGAGATTGATAGTTTGAACCCATCATCGAAACATAAAGTTGCTATAGTTAGACAACTTATACTTTATTTGGACGACAACGGATTATTGCGCTGCGGAGGAAGACTAAACAACGCATCATTAGATTATAATACGAAGTATCCAATTTTGTTACCAACGAAACTCCATTTTACGTCGTTGATAATTAGAGACATGCATCACAAAAATTTACACTCTGGACTAAACAGTACAATTGCGCATATTCAGCAGAAGTTTTGGATTCCGAGAATTCGTCAATGTGTGAAGTACCATCTTAGAAGCAGTGCAATAAAGTAACAGAAAAACCTTACCGTTCACCTGAGCCACCACCGCTTCCGAAAGATAGACTTAACGATGAATTTCCCTTTTTGTTACAGGTGTCGACTTTACAGGCGCTTTGTGTACAAAAGAACAAAATAACATTGACTGCAAAACTTATATTTGCCTGTTTACATGTGCAGCAACACGAGCAGTACATCTAGAAATTGTGCCGGATATGAAAGAAGAGTCATTCGTGTTAGCTTTTAGGAGATTTGTGGCACGTCGTTCACTTCCAAGAATAATGATGTCAGATAACGCTAATACATTTAAAGCTGCTGCCGAATCAATTCAACAAAAAAGTGGTGGAGCGCGGAACCGAATGGAAATTTATCCCAAATAGAGCCCCATGGTTAGATGGATGGTGGGGAAAACTTATAGGACTAACCAAAATGATATTAAAAAAGTATTAGGTCGATCATTTATTACTATTGACCTGGTTCGAACCATAGTGACTGATATTGAAAGCATACTTGATAATCGTCCGATTACGTATATATCAACAGACATAACAGACCCACAACCACTTACGCCATCACACTTACTAAACGGAAGGATATTGGATTCGCTACCACATCAAATGGATGATATTGAAAACTTTCACAATTCTAACCATTCGTGTTGTTACAAAAAACTTCAGAGACAACATCAACTAATTTAATATTTCCGTTCACGTTGGAGGAATGAATATTTGACATCTTTACGAGAATTCCACCGTGCAACCATCTTCGCTAGCCAAGGGTTACGATCCACTCCCGCTAGAGAGCGGGAGTGGATCGTAACCCTTGGCTAGCGAAGATGCCGTGCAACTGGTACTAACGTTCAAACTATTGAAGTAGGAGACATCGTTCAAGTTCACAACGATTCCAATAGACTTATGTGGAGGTAAGCCGTCGTGAAGGAGTTGATTCGTGGAAAAGATCGATTTATCCGAACTGCTATTATCAAAACAGATACTGGTATTATAAATCGACCAATTGTTAAATTATATCCGTTGGAATTGCAAGGACCAACTAGTGAAATTTCTTAAACGCACTATTAACTCCGTTCCCGCCAAAAGTAAACAAAAAAGGACTTTCACGTATCAATTACATTCAATGACGGAGGGGCAAATTGAAAGACAATTGTGAATTAGTTAAAGTAATTTTCAGGAGTCATTTAAATATCGTAAATTACAGAGACAGTAAAAGTAAATTCCTTTTGGATTCTTTTGTGATTGTAAATTTTATCATTTTTCTTTAGTAATTTCCATTTCGGTGGCCCCCAGGATGTCGAGGATTGCGGGAACGTTATGCGTTCGTATGTGTGCCGTCGCGTTTCTATGTATATTGTATTTATGATTCTATGCTTGTTTGAATGAATGTTGAACCACACGATTGTATATATTGTTAGCCAAACCCTAAACGAACACAACACGAAGTACTAACACACTCAAAACCCAACAAGTGGTACGACAAACTCGGGCGGTGGAGGTGGGAGGGCTGGCACTGTTTCAGGAAGGTCTGCAATATTTTGGTGATCTGTGAACCTGCCTCTCGCTGAGCCTCAAGCACAGGATTGAACACCTTGTAAAGGTCCCGGCTAAGTTCAGTCTTGTCGAGGCGATGCTGCATATTACTGGCTTGAATATTTCGTTTGGTGTCTTGCAACTCCTTGACAATTGTATCATGCTGCTTAGGGTCGATAATCTTGATAAACGTCATTACTCAAGAAGGATCGAATGCTGCTAAATGCCCCCAAGCGTTGGAGTGAACGCCCCCAATCGATGAGTTGCACATGAAGGTATTACACAGCTGATTCGGATTCCTTTTCTTCGAAAAATCCAAGTGTCATAGGTATGTGCGCTGGTGGCCTCGAATCGTCTTTGCAGGGCATACGGGTTGAGAATATCGCTCCACCTTATCATAATGATGAATTTACATGCATTGAAATCACCTCCACAGCTTTAGATCGAACGAAGGATCACACAACCGCATCTTCAACATATGCTCCTCGTATCGACTGGAACCAACTCAAAATTGCATTTACAGGGCTATTCAAACGTGGAGGGCTAGTTTTTCATTGTTTCTACATATTCTTCATCCTTCAGTTCCATAACGAAATCTTCGGGCTGGTCCATTCTTTATCTTGTACCTCATAGAACTCCTTTTTATTTGCATCGATATTTTCCATTTGCCTTGGTGCTTGTAAATCGATGGTTACAAATTCATAGGGCTTGGACTAACAATGCTTACACAGAACGTCAAACTGTTCCTTGGTGAGATCGTTGCAGTGATCGTGTCGGATGTGGTCGATATTCTTAGCGTTCTACTGGAAGAGGCAGGGGAAGTTGGCATTCTCCCGGATCGACTGGCGGGGAAGTGTGAAGTTGTTCTGGCATAGGTAAAAACAATCGACGTTGTGTTTACACGTGTTCTGTTTTCTCAGCATCCGGTCGTCGAACACCACTCAGGGGTCGTGGTAGTGTTGACCTCATCGACCAACGAGTAGGGTGACATGTCCATTGCACTGTAGGAGGTATCGGATATCTTCTTAGGGAAGCTTTTATTCAGCGTTTGCTCCAACAGCTGGTAGATAGGTTGGTGAAGCGATTATCCGAAGACGTACAATCGGTTGTAGTATGAGCCATCCACAGTCCAACTTCCCAATGATCAACCGTTTTATCGACCGCTGAGGTATGAGGTAGTGATTACTCCTCATAGAGGCGTTGACACTGTAGGAAATGTTTTCAACGTTCATTTATTTAAATAAAATAGCGATGATTTTCTGCGTGAAAGTCGTAGCAGAAAGACTGACACAGTTAACATCAGCGAGGTAATGACCAGCAACAGGCGAAGGAGAAAGGTTGGCAACTGCAAGGTGTGCGATGCCAAAGAAATCTCAGTTTGTTGCTACAACCGGTACAGGGTTCATGAACAAACTAATCAATCGATTACCCATGGAAATGCATCTACCCGGACACAACTTCGCCGTCCAGGGACTAAACTTAGCAAGCGCCTACTTCCGAATGGCATTCCGAAGGCTAGGTCAAAAGCCATTAATCAAGTTGACCAGGCAGCATATCACCACGATCTGTGTTATGCCCAGCACAAGGATGCAACCACACGCAACTCTATATGTGACTAAGCTTTGCTAGCCTCGCTTAACACCATTCCCTTCTCTACCACACGCGAACGCTTCGACTGCAGCATCGTCGGACCCTTCATCGGTACCAAAGTTTGATTTGGTCTGGGTGTTAAAAAAATGTTCGCTGGACCGCTGATCTACCTGAGAAGTTGCACAAACCAGTTCGACTAGTTTAATGAACGCTGTGTAGCGTTGGGTGGTTTGGATGAGACCTTGGCGGCCGACCTTGATGATATGAGTGAATTCTCCAGGGACAACAAAGGAAATAAATTTATCCTGAGCATTATCGTTGTCTTATTTCCAAATATGGCTGGTGAATACCACTCAAGAACAAGACGGGGGTGACGGTGCTGGCTGCCTTCCAAGCGGTGTGCCCAGGAAGATATGGACAGACATAGGCACTGAGTTTTACAACAAACATATAAAGCAGCTGCTTCAAAAGCATGTTATCGATCTCTACTCCACCGGGAACGAAGAGAAGTCGAGTATTTTCAAACGTTGGAGTCGCACCATAAAAGAGAAAATGTTCAAATACTTTTCAGCCAACTCCACACGCACCTATATCGATGTCCTGGACGATCTTGTTCGCCAGAACAATACCAACAAACACCGCTATCAAGATGGCCCCTAGCCCTATTGCCGCAAGTCATAAGGAGCATAAAAACTAGTGGTATAGGTCCCTTTACGGCAGCATATCTCCCATGAAACCACTGCGATTTTATGAATCACCAAGACAAAATGTACATTCGAGAAGGGGTACACCCCCACCCCCCCCCCACCCCCCCCCCCCCGCTAGACCTAAAAAGTATTCACCATTTCCTTAGTTTTGTCAGAGGTCCACTGGGTAATCTTTTCTACGATCTTTTCATCCATCTCCTCAAGGGTTTCAACCAAGTCCGTGGCCGTGGTGAAAATCAAGTTTCTCGAGTGAAAGTATCCCTCGTTCAATCCCAATTTTCTATAAGTTTCACCCGTGACATCCGAAAGACCTCAAGGGAGGTCTGCACATCCATGCCAATAATGGGGGTCATATTCCAGGTAGTACATAGAAATTAAACCTCAATTTTATTCCCAATGGCTTTCTTATCTTCCCAAATCTTTTCCTGCACCTTCTTCAGCTCACAATTTGCACAGCTCGATTGGTCTCTTCTTTGTGGAAGTCAGCTGCATGTTTAGTCTCTCACATCCCCATTTGCAAAAAGTTTCCCCTTTCCAGCATAATGTTATAATTTTGTATACATTTACCTCGTGTCAACATCTTTCATGTCTTTGACAATCCAGGGTGAGTCCTGCCCTACTTCTCGCCATTTGAGAATTTCCTCGTCATTGCAGCGCTGTTCTCGATTGGCCTTAACAGCGGCCAGGTTTTTTTTCAGAATTTCTCTTGCGCCGTATTCTATTTGTGATCAAACATATTTATAATATTAAAATCCATTGTGTATTTTCTATCTGTGAATTTGTGTGTGTGTGTGTGTGTGTGTGTGTGTGTGTGTGTGTGTGTGTGTGTGTGTTTCTCCTCAGAATGGGTGTGTGGCAGAACTCTCATTATCATACTACTGTTCCTTCCTAAATAAGCTTTCCTCATTTTGTAAAAAATGGTGTTTAAGCGAAAAATCTGATAAAAAATCTCTTGATTCTTATTTAAATAAATATATGAATGTAATAGATAAGAGAATATCACATTTTGAAAATGATTTAGAAGTAAATAATAGAGTACATAATACAGCTATTTCCAGAATAATAAATAAACTTCAAATACTTTCAAAGCGGTTTGTTTTTGTACCGACCGACAAAGCAGCCAACAATGTGGTGGTGGTATGCCGTACATACTACACGGACGTTCTTAAGAATGAAATTTTAAATTCATCTACATTCAAGTCCATCCGCTTCACAGATAGCCATATAGTTAACAAGCATATCACAACCCCATCAAAACTTAATGCTTCTTCAGAACATTTGAAGGTCCCTACTATGTATTGGCTACCTAAACTACACAAAAAATCATTTAAATATCGTTTCATCTCGGCCTCTAGTAAGTTTTCTACAACTAATCTGTTAGTGATCTTAACTAGTTCATTACCTGCTATTAAAGAGCTTATCATAAACTATTGTAATAAAATATATGAACATAGTGGTATAAACCATTTTTGGAGTGTAAAAAATTCTTTGGATGTTTACATAAATTACGGGCTTTTGATGGTCCTTTTGATTCTGTTAATTAGTTTTTATTTTTCTACTCTTTACACTACACTTCCACACTATTAAACAAAAGTTTTCCTATTTAATTGAATGGTCGTTTGGTAAAGCTGAATGTAGATATATTTGCTGCAACTCATCTAAAGCCTTCTTCTCATATAAGAAAGGTAAATATGCTAGATATACTTACTGGAGGTGTGATGAGATGATTGAAGCTGTTAATTTTCTCCTTGATAATATTTATGTACGTTTCGGCAACAAAGTTTATCGACAGCTTGTAGGTATCCCCATGGGCACTAATTTTGCCCCTTTAATAGCAGACTTGTTTTTGTACTGTTACGAATCACAGTTTATGACTAAACTCAGTAAAGACCCGTCGAAATTGCATTTAATAGATAAATTCAACAAGACTTACCGTTATCTTGATATTTTTTTCGTTAAATGATCAAGAATTTTCTCAATATACTGCTGAAATTTACCACAAGGAACTTACTTAAATAAATCAAATTTATTCGGTAATAACTGTCCTTTCCTGGATTTAGATATTTCGGTTTTAAACGGGAAACTCCACATTAAAATTTATGACAAAAGAGACGATTTTTCGTTCCCTATTGTTAATTTTCCATTTTTAGATGGCGATGTTCCTTTGGTACCATCTTACGGTTTTTATATTTCACAACTTGTTCGCTATATGCCCGTGTTTGTTGTGACGTTTTTGATTTTAACGAACGCAACCTATGTATTACTGGTAAATTATTAAACCAGGGATATCGTTACCATAAATTACTTACAACCTTTACTTAATTTTTCCATAGATATAAAGATTTGGTTTTGAAGTTTGGTTGTATCTGTAGAAAACTTATTTCAAACGGGATAGCACATCCTCATTTTTACGGAAATGTTGTTAACCGTGCCCGGAAATTTAGAAATGATCCATGTAAACTTGTCCCTCCTTTAAATAAACTTATTCTAAAAGGTAACCTATTCAACACCATCATTGAATATCGTTTTTATTGGTATAAATATTGATTTTGTTATCAGTAGATTAAAAGCTAACTAAATATTACTAGACTATGTTGCATACATATACATATTCATGGACCTACAATCTGTCGATACCTGTAACTTGGCATTGCACAAGGTCATGTTTTTCTCTGGCTGTTTATGACGTCTTTACACTAAATCCATTGGATGTAGAATGTGTACGGATTGATAGTTTAGTCTTAGATGCATGATATTTTAATTAGTTGTTACTGACTTTGAATTAGCTGTCAGAAATCTGCGAGTACTCTCAGATCTGTTCATTGTGTCTTTTTGTGTCGGGATGTATAAGTACCCGGCCGAATCAACATGTATTTTTGTCCATCTGATGAGTTAAGCCTTTTTCAACTGATTTTTATAGTTCGTTCTTATGGTGTACTGTTATACCACTGTCCCAAGTTAGGGGGAGGGTTGGGATCCCGATAACATGTTTAACCCCGCCACATTATTTATGTATATGCCTGTCCCAAGTCAGGAGCCTGTAATTCAGTGGCTGTCGTTTGTTTATGCGTTACATATTTGTTTTTCGTTAATTTTTGTACATAAATGAGGCCGTTAGTTTTCTCGTTTGAATTGATTTATAATCTCTTATCGGGGCCTATTAAAGCTGACTAAGCGGTATGGGCTTTGCTCATTGTTGAAGCCGTACGGTTACCTATAATTGTTATTGTCTGTGTCATTTTGGTCTTTTTTTGATAGTTGTCTCATTGGCAATCATACCACATCTTCTTTTTATATTTCAAATGAGATATAAGGTATATCTGTAATTTCGGGCTAACAACAGTCCATTCCATTATTCAAAATATCTATTTCATATTTAAATTGGCTATTTCTTAATTTTCGCGCGTATTTTGGCATTTAGGTCCTCCGGAACACCTCTGATGGTCATTGCGGCACATATCGTTTATACTCTGTTTATTTCTCTGTCAATAAGCTTAATTTGGTGTACAAATTTTGCTTTGGTTAGGGACTGAAGGGTTGCAGCAGTCCATTCCATTATTCAAAATAAGCTATTTCTCAATGTTCACGCGTATATTTAAGTCCTTCATTTCTCCTCTAATATCGTTGCGGAACAAATTGACTATAAACATTTTGTTCCTCTCGTAATAAGCTTTCGAATGAGGTATAAGGATTATCTATATTTAGGAACTAAAGGGTTGCAGCAGTCCATTTCATTATTCAAAATATCCATTTCATTATTCAAAATTGGCTATTTCTTAATTTTCACTCGTATTTCGACATTTAAGAGCTCTAATATGCGTTGCGGAACATGTTGACTATATACATTTCGTTCCTCTCGTAATAAGCTTTCGAATGAGGTATAAGGTTTATCTATAATTAGGGGCTAAAGGGTCGCAGCAGTCCATTCCATTATTCAAATTATCCATTTCATTATTCGAAATTGGCTATTTCTTAGTTTTCAAACGTATTTCGACATTTAAGTGCTCTAATATGCGTTGTGGAACATGTTGACTATATACATTTTGTTTCTTTCGTTATAAGCTTTCGAATGAGGTATAAGGTTTATCTATAATTAGGGGCTAAAGGGTCGCAGCAGTCCATTCCATTATTCAAAATATCCATTTCATTATTCAAAATTGGCTATTTCTTAACTTTCAAACGTATTTCGACATTTAAGTGCTCTAATATGCGTTGCTGAACATGTTGACTATATACATTTTGTTCCTCTCGTTATAAGCTTTCGAATGAGGTATAAGGTTTATCTATAATTAGGGGCTAAAGGGTCACAGCAGTCCATTCCATTATTCAAAATATCCATTTCATTATTCAAAATTGGCTATTTCTTAATTTACAAACGTATTTCGACATTTAAGTGCTCTAATATGCGTTGCGGAACATGTTGACTATATACATTTTGTTCCTCTCGTTATAAGCTTTCGAATGAGGTATAAGGTTTATTTATAATTAGGGGCTAAAGGGTCACAGCAGTCCATTCCATTATTCAAATTATCCATTTCATTATTCAAAATTGGCTATTTCTTAATTTACAAACGTATTTCGACATTTAAGTGCTCTAATATGCGTTGTGGAACATGTTGACTATATACATTTTGTTCCTCTCGTTATAAGCTTTCGAATGAGGTATAAGGTTTATTTATAATTAGGGGCTAAAGGGTCGCAGCAGTCCATTCCATTATTCAAAATATCCATTTTATTATTCAAAATTGGCTATTTCTTAACTTTCAAACGTATTTCGACATTTTATTGCTCTAATATGCGTTGCTGAACATGTTGACTATATACATTTTGTTCCTCTCGTTATAAGCTTTCGAATGAGGTATAATGTTTATTTATAACTAGGGGCTAAAGGGTCGCAGCAGTCCATTCCATTATTCAAATTATCCATTTCATTATTCAAAATTGGCTATTTCTTAATTTTCACGCGTATTTCGACATTTAAGTCCTCTAATATGCGTTGCTGAACATGTTGACTATATACATTTTGTTCCTCTCGTTATAAGCTTTCGAATGAGATATAAAGTTTATCTATAATTAGGGGCTAAAGGGTCGCAGCAGTCCATTCCATTATTCAAATTATCCATTTCATTATTCAAAATTGGCTATTTCTTAATTTACAAACGTATTTCGACATTTAAGTGCTCTAATATGCGTTGCGGAACATGTTGACTATATACATTTTGTTCCTCTCGTTATAAGCTTTCGAATGAGGTATAAGGTTTATTTATAATTAGGGGCTAAAGGGTCGCAGCAGTCCATTCCATTATTCAAAATATCCATTTCATTATTCAAAATTGGCTATTTCTTAACTTTCAAACGTATTTCGACATTTAAGTGCTCTAATATGCGTTGCTGAACATGTTGACTATATACATTTTGTTCCTCTCGTTATAAGCTTTCGAATGAGGTATAAGGTTTATTTATAACTAGGGGCTAAAGGGTCGCAGCAGTCCATTCCATTATTCAAATTATCCATTTCATTATTCAAAATTGGCTATTTCTTAATTTTCACGCGTATTTCGACATTTAAGTCCTCTAATATGCGTTGCTGAACATGTTGACTATATACATTTTGATCCTCTCGTTATAAGCTTTCGAATGAGGTATAAAGTTTATCTATAATTAGGGGCTAAAGGGTCGCAGCAGTCCATTCCATTATTCAAAATATTCATTTCATTATTCAAAATTGGCTATTTCTTAACTTTCATGCGTATTTCGACATTTAAGTCCTCTAATATGCGTTGCTGAACATGTTGACTATATACATTTTGTTCCTCTCGTTATAAGCTTTCGAATGAGGTATAAAGTTTATCTATAATTAGGGGCTAAAGGGTCGCAGCAGTCCATTCCATTATTCAAATTATCCATTTCATTATTCAAAATTGCCTATTTCTTAATTTACAAACGTATTTCGACATTTAAGTGCTCTAATATGCGTTGCGGAACATGTTGACTATATACATTTTGTTCCTCTCGTTATAAGCTTTCGAATGAGGTATAAGGTTTATTTATAATTAGGGGCTAAAGGGTCGCAGCAGTCCATTCCATTATTCAAAATATCCATTTCATTATTCAAAATTGGCTATTTCTTAACTTTCAAACGTATTTCGACATTTAAGTGCTCTAATATGCGTTGCTGAACATGTTGACTATATACATTTTGTTCCTCTCGTTATAAGCTTTCGAATGAGGTATAAGGTTTATTTGTAACTAGGGGCTAAAGGGTCGCAGCAGTCCATTCCATTATTCAAATTATCCATTTCATTATTCAAAATTGGCTATTTCTTAATTTTCACGCGTATTTCGACATTTAAGTCCTCTAATATGCGTTGCTGAACATGTTGACTATATACATTTTGATCCTCTCGTTATAAGCTTTCGAATGAGGTATAAAGTTTATCTATAATTAGGGGCTAAAGGGTCGCAGCAGTCCATTCCATTATTCAAAATATCCATTTCATTATTCAAACTTGGCTATTTCTTAACTTTCATGCGTATTTCGACATTTAAGTCCTCTAATATGCGTTGCTGAACATGTTGACTATATACATTTTGTTCCTCTCGTTATAAGCTTTCGAATGAGGTATAAGGTTTATCTATAATTAGGGGCTAAAGGGTCACAGCAGTCCATTCCATTATTCAAAATATCCATTTCATTATTCAAAATTGGCTATTTCTTAATTTACAAACGTATTTCGACATTTAAGTGCTCTAATATGCGTTGCGGAACATGTTGACTATATACATTTTGTTCCTCTCGTTATAAGCTTTCGAATGAGGTATAAGGTTTATTTATAATTAGGGGCTAAAGGGTCGCAGCAGTCCATTCCATTATTCAAAATATCCATTTCATTATTCAAAATTGGCTATTTCTTAACTTTCAAACGTATTTCGACATTTAAGTGCTCTAATATGCGTTGCTGAACATGTTGACTATATACATTTTGTTCCTCTCGTTATAAGCTTTCGAATGAGGTATAAGGTTTATTTGTAACTAGGGGCTAAAGGGTCGCAGCAGTCCATTCCATTATTCAAATTATCCATTTCATTATTCAAAATTGGCTATTTCTTAATTTTCACGCGTATTTCGACATTTAAGTCCTCTAATATGCGTTGCTGAACATGTTGACTATATACATTTTGATCCTCTCGTTATAAGCTTTCGAATGAGGTATAAAGTTTATCTATAATTAGGGGCTAAAGGGTCGCAGCAGTCCATTCCATTATTCAAAATATCCATTTCATTATTCAAAATTGGCTATTTCTTAACTTTCATGCGTATTTCGACATTTAAGTCCTCTAATATGCGTTGCTGAACATGTTGACTATATACATTTTGTTCCTCTCGTTATAAGCTTTCGAATGAGGTATAAGGTTTATCTATAATTAGGGGCTAAAGGGTCACAGCAGTCCATTCCATTATTCAAAATATCCATTTCATTATTCAAAATTGGCTATTTCTTAATTTACAAACGTATTTCGACATTTAAGTGCTCTAATATGCGTTGCGGAACATGTTGACTATATACATTTTGTTTCTCTAGTAATAAGCTTTCGAATGAGGTATAAGGTTTATCTATAATTAGAGGCTAAAGGGTCGCAGCAGTCCATTCCATTATTCAAAATATCCATTTCATTATTCAAAATTGGCTATTTCTTAATTTTCAAACGTATTTCGACATTTAAGTGCTCTAATATGCGTTGCTGAACATGTTGACTATATACATTTTGTTCCTCTCGTTATAAGCTTTCGAATGAGGTATAAGGTTTATTTGTAACTAGGGGCTAAAGGGTCGCAGCAGTCCATTCCATTATTCAAATTATCCATTTCATTATTCAAAATTGGCTATTTCTTAATTTACAAACGTATTTCGACATTTAAGTGCTCTAATATGCGTTGCGGAACATGTTGACTATATACATTTTGTTTCTCTAGTAATAAGCTTTCGAATGAGGTATAAGGTTTATCTATAATTAGAGGCTAAAGGGTCGCAGCAGTCCATTCCATTATTCAAAATATCCATTTCATTATTCAAAATTGGCTATTTCTTAATTTTCACGCGTATTTCGACATTTAAGTCCTCTAATATGCGTTGCTGAACATGTTGACTATATACATTTTGTTCCTCTCGTTATAAGCTTTCGAATGAGGTATAAAGTTTATCTATAATTAGGGGCTAAAGGGTCGCAGCAGTCCATTCCATTATTCAAAATATCCATTTCATTATTCAAAATTGGCTATTTCTTAACTTTCAAACGTATTTCGACATTTAAGTGCTCTAATATGCGTTGCTGAACATGTTGACTATATACATTTTGTTCCTCTCGTTATAAGCTTTCGAATGAGGTATAAGGTTTATTTGTAACTAGGGGCTAAAGGGTCGCAGCAGTCCATTCCATTATTCAAATTATCCATTTCATTATTCAAAATTGGCTATTTCTTAATTTTCACGCGTATTTCGACATTTAAGTCCTCTAATATGCGTTGCTGAACATGTTGACTATATACATTTTGATCCTCTCGTTATAAGCTTTCGAATGAGGTATAAAGTTTATCTATAATTAGGGGCTAAAGGGTCGCAGCAGTCCATTCCATTATTCAAAATATCCATTTCATTATTCAAAATTGGCTATTTCTTAACTTTCATGCGTATTTCGACATTTAAGTCCTCTAATATGCGTTGCTGAACATGTTGACTATATACATTTTGTTCCTCTCGTTATAAGCTTTCGAATGAGGTATAAGGTTTATCTATAATTAGGGGCTAAAGGGTCACAGCAGTCCATTCCATTATTCAAAATATCCATTTCATTATTCAAAATTGGCTATTTCTTAATTTACAAACGTATTTCGACATTTAAGTGCTCTAATATGCGTTGCGGAACATGTTGACTATATACATTTTGTTTCTCTAGTAATAAGCTTTCGAATGAGGTATAAGGTTTATCTATAATTAGAGGCTAAAGGGTCGCAGCAGTCCATTCCATTATTCAAAATATCCATTTCATTATTCAAAATTGGCTATTTCTTAATTTTCACGCGTATTTCGACATTTAAGTCCTCTAATATGCGTTGCTGAACATGTTGACTATATACATTTTGTTCCTCTCGTTATAAGCTTTCGAATGAGGTATAAAGTTTATCTATAATTAGGGGCTAAAGGGTCGCAGCAGTCCATTCCATTATTCAAAATATCCATTTCATTATTCAAAATTGGCTATTTCTTAACTTTCATGCGTATTTCGACATTTAAGTCCTCTAATATGCGTTGCGGAACATGTTGACTATATACATTTTGTTCCTTTCGTTATAAGCTTTCGAATGAGGTAAAAAGTTTATCTATAATTAGGGGCTAAAGGGTCGCAGCAGTCCATTCCATTATTCAAAATATCCATTTCATTATTCAAAATTGGCTATTTCTTAACTTTCATGCGCATTTCGACATTTAAGTCCTCTAATATGCGTTGCTGAACATGTTGACTATATACATTTTGTTCCTCTCGTTATAAGCTTTCGAATGAGGTATAAAGTTTATCTATAATTAGGGGATAAAGGGTCGCAGCAGTCCATTCCATTATTCAAAATATCCATTTCATTATTCAAAATTGGCTATTTCTTAATTTTCACGCGTATTTCGACATTTAAGTCCTCTAATATGCGTTGCTGAACATGTCGACTATATACATTTTGTTCCTCTCGTTATAAGCTTTCGAATGAGGTATAAATTTTATCTATAATTAGGGGCTAAAGGGTCGCAGCAGTCCATTCCATTATTCAAAATATCCATTTCATTATTCAAAATTGGCTATTTCTTAACTTTCATGCGTATTTCGACATTTAAGTCCTCTAATATGCGTTGCGGAACATGTTGACTATATACATTTTGTTCCTTCCGTTATAAGCTTTCGAATGAGGTAAAAAGTTTATCTATAATTAGGGGCTAAAGGGTCGCAGCAGTCCATTCCATTATTCAAAATATCCATTTCATTATTCAAAATTGGCTAACATGTTTAACCCCGTCACATTATTTATGTATGTGTCTGTCCCAAGTCAGGAGTCTGTAATTTAGTGGTTGTCGTTTGTTTATGTGTTACATATTTGTTTTTCGTTCATTTTATAAAATAAATAAGGCTTTTAGTTGTCTTGTTTAAATTGTTTTACATTGTCTTATTGGGGCCTTTTATAGCTGACTATGCGGTATGGGCTTTGCTCATTGTTGTAGGCTGTACGGTGAGCTATAGTTGTTGATGTCTGTGTCATTTTGGTCTTTTGTGGATGTTTGTTTCATTGGCAATGATACCACATCTTCTTTTTTTTTTATATTTCCTCATTTTTTATGCATATTGTGGCATTTAGGTCGTCCGTAAACCCTCTTATGGTCATTGCGAATCAAAATATAGCTATAGTGTCACGGTCAATTTTTTTTATATTTTTTTCACTATTCACCGCTTCAATTTGAATAATGAAACATAAACCATTTCATTATTCATTATTCATTTTTCAATATTGAATAGTGAATAATGAATTATTTCATTATTCATTATTGAATAATGAATAATGAACTATGAATAATGGACGTACTTCAGCGCGGTGAAATTGACATGGTTGTTTTTGTTACACAATCATACACATTCAAGTTTTGAAATCGATAGTTGTCATCGTAGAAAAGACTGCTGTTCTTGTGTGTATGTTATCAGAAAATTGGTGGGATTCTTATTGCTCTAAAGAAATGTTTGAAAACAAACAGAACGTATAAAGTAATCGTTAATACGCAATTGGTACGTCATTGGAATTCGACTGCAATACACATTCTGAGGTCACGCAGGTTCATACAATACACAGTCCGGCAGTGGGCGGAGCTTTTAAGCGATATCTGTATAGTATAAAGATACAGCATAGCGATATCTGTAGGGTTGTATCTGTATAGTAGGACACCTAATTATACTGTACATTATACATGGTGTCAGCAGGTGATGTTATCAGTAAAGAAAGTATCAATAGAGACACTTTCTATGTTGTCTATATCGAGGGGTCATATCAGCAGGTGATGTTATAAGTAAAGAAAGTATCAATAGAGACACTTTCTATGGTGTCTTTATCGAGGGGTCAAATCAGCAGGTGATGTTATAAGTAAAGAATGGATCAGTAGAGACCCTTTCTATGGTGTCTATAGGAAGGGGTCATATCAGCAGGTGATGTTATAAGTAAAGAATGGATCAATAGAGACACTTTCTATGGTGTCTATAGGAAGGGGTCATATCAGCAGGTGATGTTATAAGTAAAGAAAGGATCATTAGAGACACTTTCTATGGTGTCTATAGAGACACTTTCTATGGTGTCTATAGAAAGGGGTCATATCAGCAGGTGATGTTATAAGTAAAGAAAGGATCATTAGAGACACTTTCTGTGGTGTCTATAGGAAGAGGTCATATCAGCAGGTAATGTTATAAGTAAAGAAAGGATCAATAAAGACACTTTCTTTGGTGTCTATATCGAGGTGTCATATCAGGAGGTGATGTTATAAGAATAGAAAGGATAAATAGAGACACTTTCTATTGTGTCTATATCGAGGGGTCATATCAGCAGGTGATGTTATAAGTAAAGAATGGATCAATAGAGACACATTCTATGGTGTCTATAGGAAGAGGTCATATCAGCAGGTAATGTTATAAGTAAAAAAAGGATCAATAGAGACACTTTCTAGTGTGTCTATATCGAGGGGTCATATCAGCAGGTGATGTTATAAGTAAAGAAAGGATCAATAGAGACACTTTCTTGTGTGTCTATAGGGAGGGATCATATCAGCAGGTGATGTTATAAGTAAAGAATGGATCAATAGAGACACTTTCTAGTGTGTCTATATCGAGGGATCATATCAACAGGTGATGTTATAAGTAAAGAATGGATCAATAGAGACACTTTCTATGATGTCTATAGGAAGGGGTCATATCAGCAGGTGATGTTATAAGTAAAGAAAGGATCATTAGAGACACTTTCTATGATGTCTATAGGAAGAGGTCATATCAGCAGGTTATGTTATAAGTAAAGAATGGATCAATAGAGACACTTTCTAGTGTGTCTATATCGTGGGGTCATATCAGCAGGTGATGTTATAAGTAAAGAATCATTTCAATAGAGACACTTTCTATGATTAACTATAGGAAGGGGTTATATCAGCAGGTGATGTTATAAGTGAAGAATGGATCAATAGAGCCACTTTCTATGGTGTCTATATCGAGGGGTCATATCAGCAGGTGATGTTATAAGTAAAGAATGGATCAATAGAGACCATTCTATGTTGTCTATAGGAAGGGGTCATATGAGCAGGTGATGTTATAAGTAAAGAATGAATCAGTGGAGACCCTTTCTATGGTGTCTATAGGAAGGGGTCATATCAGCAGGTGATGTTATAAGTAAAGAATGGATCAATAGAGACACTTTCTATGGTGGCTGTATCGAAGGGTCATATCAGCAGGTGATGTTATAAGTAAAGAATGGATCTATAGAGACACTTTCTATGTTGTCTATAGGAAGGGGTCATATCAGCAGGTGATGTTATAAGTAAAGAATGAATCAGTGGAGACCCTTTCTATGGTGTCTATAGGAAGGGGTCATATCAGCAGGTGATGTTATAAGTAAAGAATGGATCAATAGAGACACTTTCTATGGTGCCTATATCGAAAGGTCATATCAGCAGGTATTGTTATAAGTAAAGGAAGGATCAATAGAGACACTTTCTTGTGTGTCTATAGGAAGGGGTCATATCAGCAGGTGATGTTATAAGTAATGAATGGATCAGTAGAGACCCTTTCTATAATGTCTATAGGAAGCGGTCATACCAGCAGGTGATGTTATAAGAAAAGAATGAATCAGTGGAGACCCTTTCTATGGTGTCTATAGGAAGGGGTCATATCAGCAGGTGATGTTATAAGTATAGAAAGGATAAATAGAGACACTTTTATTGTGTCTATATCGAGGGGTCATATCAGCAGGTGATGTTATAAGTAAAAAAAGGATCAATAGAGACACTTTCTATGTTGTCTATAGGAAGGGGTCATATCAGCAGGTGATGTTATGAGTAAAGAATTAATCAGTGGAGACCCTTTCTATAGTGTCTATAGGAAGGGGTCATATCAGCAGGTGATGTTATAAGTAAAGAATGGATCAATAGAGACACTTTCTATGGTGTCTATATCGAGGGGTCATATCAGCAGGTGATGTTATAAGTAAAGGAAGGATCAATAGAGACACTTTCTAGTGTGTCTATATCGAGGGGTCATATCAGCAGGTGATGGTATAAGTAAAGAATGGATCAATAGAGACACTTTCTATGATTAACTATAGGAAGGGGTCATATCAGCAGGTGATGTTATAAGTGAAGAATGGATCAATAGAGCCACTTTCTATGGTGTCTATATCGAGGGGTCATATCAGCAGGTGATGTTATAAGCAAAGAAAGGACCAATAGAGACACTTTCTATGATGTTTATAGGAAGAGGTCATATCAGCAGGTGATGTTATAAGTAAAGAATGGATCTATAGAGACACTTTCTATGTTGTCTACAGGAAGGGGTCATATCAGCAGGTGATGTTATAAGTAAAGAATGATTCAGTGGAGACCCGTTCTATGGTGTCTATAGGAAGGGGTCATATCAGCAGGTGATGTTATAAGTAAAGAATGGATCAATAGAGACACTTTCTATGGTGTCTATATCGAGGGGTCATATCAGCAGATGATGTTATAAGTACAGAAAGGGCCAATAGAGACACTTTCTATGGTGTCTATATCGAGGGGTCGTATCAGCAGGTGATGTTATAAGTAAAGAAAGGATCATTAGAGACACTTTCTATTGTGTCGATAGGAAGAGGTCATATCAGCAAGTGATGTTATAAGTAAAGAAAGGATCAATAGAGACACTTTCTATGGTGTCTATAGGAAGGGGTCATATCAGCAGGTGATGTTATAAGTAAAGAAAGGATCATTAGAGACACTTTCTATGGTGTCTATATCGAGGGGTCATATCAGCAGGTAATGTTATAAGTAAAGAAAGGATCAATAGAGACACGTTCTAGTGTGTCTATATCGAGGGGTCATATCAGCAGGTACTATTATAGGTAAAGAAAGTATCAATAGAGACACTTTCTATGGTGTCTATATCCAGGGGTCATATCAGCAGGTGAAGTTATAAGTAAAGAATGGAACAATAGAGACACTTTCTATAATGTCTATATACTTTCTATGGTGTCTATATCGAGGGGTCATATCCTCAGGTGATGGTATAAGTAAAGAATGGATCAATAGAGACACTTTCTATGATTAACTTTAGGAAGGGGTCATATCAGCAGGTGATGTTATAAGTGAAGAATTGATCAATAGAGCCACTTTCTATGGTGTCTATATCGAGGGGTCATATCAGCAGGTGATGTTATAAGTAAAGAATGAATATGTGGAGACCCTTTCTATGGTGTCTATAGGAAGGGGTCATATCAGCAGGTGATGTTATAAGTAAAGAATGGATCAATAGAGAAACTTTCTATTATGTCTATATCGAGGGGTCATATCAGCAGGTGATGTTATAAGTAAAGGAAGGATCAATAGAGACACTTTCTAGTGTGTCTATAGGAAGGGGTCATATCAGCAGGTGATGTTATAAGTAATGAATGGATCAGTAGAGACCCTTTCTATGATGTCTATAGGAAGAAGTCATATCAGCAGGTGATGTTATAAGTAAAGAATGGATCAATAGAGACACTTTCTATGGTGTCTATATCGAGGGGTCATATCAGCAGGTGATGATATAAGCAAAGAAAGGACCAATAGAGACACTTTCTATAATGTCTATAGGAAGAGGTCATATCAACAGGTGATGTTATAGGTAAAGAATGGATCAATAGAGACACTTTCTATGTTGTCTTTAGGAAGGGGTCATATCAGCAGGTGATGTTATAAGTAAAGAATGATTCAGTGGAGACCCGTTCTATGGTGTCTATAGGAAGGGGTCATATCAGCAGGTGATGTTATAAGTGAAGAATTGATCAATAGAGCCACTCTCTATGGTGTCTATATCGAGGGGTCACATCAGCAGGTGATGTTATAAGTAAAGAATGAATATGTGGAGACCCTTTCTATGGTGTCTATAGGAAGGGGTCATATCAGCAGGTGATGTTATAAGTAAAGAATGGATCAATAGAGAAACTTTCTATGGTGTCTATATCGAGGGGTCATATCAGCAGGTGATGTTATAAGTAAAGGAAGGATCAATAGAGACACTTTCTAGTGTGTCTATAGGAAGGGGTCATATCAGCAGGTGATGTTATAAGTAATGAATGGATCAGTAGAGACCCTTTCTATGATGTCTATAGGAAGAAGTCATATCAGCAGGTGATGTTATAAGTAAAGAATGGATCAATAGAGACACTTTCTATGGTGTCTATATCGAGGGGTCATATCAGCAGGTGATGTTATAAGTAATGAATGGACCAATAGAGACACTTTCTATAATGTCTATAGGAAGAGGTCATATCAACAGGTGATGTTATAGGTAAAGAATGGATCAATAGAGACACTTTCTATGTTGTCTATAGGAAGGGGTCATATCAGCAGGTGATGTTATAAGTAAAGAATGATTCAGTGGAGACCCGTTCTATGGTGTCTATAGGAAGGGGTCATATCAGCAGGTGATGTTATAAGTAAAGAATGGATCAATAGAGACACTTTCTATGGTGTCTATATCGAGGGGTCATATCAGCAGGTGATGTTATAAGTAAAGAAAGGATCATTAGAGACACTTTCTATTGTGTCGATAGGAAGAGGTCATATCAGCAAGTGATGTCATAAGTAAAGAAAGGATCAATAGAGACACTTTCTATGGTGTCTATAGGAAGGGGTCATATCAGCAGGTGATGTTATAAGTAAAGAAAGGATCATTAGAGACACTTTCTATGGTGTCTATAGAGACACTTTCTATGGTGTCTATAGGAAGGGGTCATATCAGCAGGTGATGTTATAAGTAAAGAAATGATCATTAGAGACACTTTCTATGGTGTCTATAGGAAGGGGTCATATCAGCAGGTGATGTTATAAGTAAAGAAAGGATCATTAGAGACACTTTCTATGGTGTCTATATCGAGGGGTCATATCAGCAGGTAATGTTATAAGTAAAGAAAGGATCAATAGAGACACTTTCTAGTGTGTCTATATCGAGGGGTCATATCAGCAGGTACTATTATAGGTAAAGAAAGTATCAATAGAGACACTTTCTATGGTGTCTATATCCAGGGGTCATATCAACAGGTGTAGTTATAAGTAAAGAATGGAACAATAGAGACACTGTCTATGGTGTCTATATACTTTCTATGGTGTCTATATCGAGGGGTCATATCATCAGGTGATGGTATAAGTAAAGAATGGATCAATAGAGACACTTTCTATGATTAACTATAGGAAGGGGTCATATCAGTAGGTGATGTTATAAGTGAAGAATTGATCAATAGAGCCACTATCTATGGTGTCTATATCGAGGGGTCATATCAGCAGGTGATGTTATAAGTAAAGAATGAATATGTGGAGACCCTTTCTATGGTGTCTATAGGAAGGGGTCATATCAGCAGGTGATGTTATAAGTAAAGAATGGATCAATAGAGAAACTTTCTATGGTGTCTATATCGAGGGGTCATATCAGCAGGTGATGTTATAAGTAAAGGAAGGATCAATAGAGACACTTTCTAGTGTGTCTATAGGAAGGGGTCATATCAGCAGGTGATGTTATAAGTAATGAATGAATCAGTAGAGACCCTTTCTATGATGTCTATAGGAAGGGGTCATGTCAGCAGGTGATGTTATAAGTAAAGAATGAATCAGTGGAGACCCTTTCTATGGTGTCTATAGGAAGGGGTCATATCAGCAAGTGATGTTATAAGTATAGAAAGGATAAATAGAGACACTTTTTATTGTGTCTATATCGAGGGGTCATATCAGCAGGTGATGTTATAAGTAAAGAAAGGATCAATAGAGACACTTTCTATGGTATCTATATCGATGGGTCATATCAGCAGGTGATGTTATAAGTAAAGAGACACTTTCTATGGTCTCTATATCGAGGGGTCATATCAGCAGGTGATGTTACAAGTAAAGAAAGGATCAATAGAGACACTTTCTATGGTGTCTATATCGAGGGGTCATATCAGGAGGTGATGTTATAAGTAAATAAAGGATTAATAGACATTTTCTATGGTGTCTATAGGAAGAGTAGACACTTTCTATGGTGTCTATATCGAGGGGTCATATCAGCAGGTGATGTTATAAGTAAAGAATGGATCAATAGAGACACTTTATAGTGTGACTATACATGCTATAGGAAGGGATCATATCAGCAGGTGATGTTATAAGTAAACAATGGATCAGTAGAGACACTTTCTATGTTGCCTTTAAGAAGAGATCTTATCAATCGACGATGTTATAAGTAAAGAAAGGGTCTATAGAGACACTGTCTATGGTGTCTCTTAGAAGGCGTCATATCAGCAGGTGAGGTTGTAAGTAAAGAAAGGGTCAATAGAGACACTGTCTATGATGTCTTTAGGAAGGGGTTATGTCAGCAGGTGATGTTATAAGTGAAGAATGAATCAATAGAGCCACATTTATGGTGTCTATATCGAGGGTTCATATCAGCAGGTGATGTTATCAGTAAAAAATGGATCAGTAGAGACTTTCTATGGTGTCTATAGGAAGGTGTCATGTCAGCAGGTGATGTTTTAAGTAAAGAAGGGTCAATAGAGACACTTTCTATTGTGCATATAGGAAGGTGTCATGTCAGTAGAACCGGCTTATGTTTAAGTAAAGAAGGGTCAATATAGACACTTTACATTGTGTCTATAGGGAGGGGTTATATCAGCAGGTACTGGTATAGGTAAAGAAAGTATCAATAGAGACACTTTCTATGGTGTCTATGTCCAGGGGTCATATCAGCAGGTGATGTTATAAGTAAAGTCTATATATATGGATCATCTTTCACAAAAAAATACCGAAAGAATTGAGTATAATTTTACAATATATTCATCATGTCTAGTGCAAAAAATATTTAACCACATCTGCATCATGATGTCATCTTTTATCCCAATTTAATATTGTTACTTGGGAATTATTTTAAAGTGTAATGGCAACTTAAATACAAAATACAAAAAAAAAAAAATACAAAATATTTTATTGGCACAAACTCAATTACAATAATTGGCAACGGCCCATACAACTAGTATACTAAAATTAAGCGGTATCCTCACCAATGGAAAAAGCTAGGATAGCATGTTTTAAGATTAAGAAAACAATTGGATTGGATAATCCTTGTAAACTTTTAGAAAAACTATTTGAGATTCATTAGTAAGTCCGGTATTGCTGTATTGTAGTGAGATTTGTGGTGTTTTTGATAATTCGGGAGACAATTCCATTTTGGAAAAAATCCATATGAAATCATAAAAGAAATTCTAGGTGTTCATTGCAAAGCAATCAATGCTGCTTTATTGTAGAGCCGAACTTTGTAGACTACCGTTGTATTTCGTTGTTTATTCCATTTTAAACAATCTATGATTTTCAAACCTAGCTGGGGGGAAGTTGTCTATTAAACAATATTTACCAAGTATTAAAGAACGAATTATTGATCAGTGCACACAGGATCAATCATCAAAAATGCACGATTCATCCAAACTAAAACTTTATCAACAATTTCATAATTCCAATCAGCGTAGTTCTTATGTTGATGTTTTAAGTAATAAATTAGAAAGGTCATCTCTGTGTAAAATAAGATTGAGTGCACACAATCTTGCTATTGAAAAAGGTCGACATTTAGGTTTACCCACCGATGAACGAGTTTGTTATGTATGTAAATCGGGTGAGGTAGAAGATGAAAATCACTTTTTACTGAAATGTGAAAAAAAATTTAACTACAGAATAAACTTTAAAACTATTATATTAAATATACTTCCTACATGTTGCAGTGAAAATCAGCTTAATATTAAAAGCTGCATTAATAGTAATTCTTTAAAAGTCCTGAAAGTGACAAGTTCCGATCTACATAAATATCTGGTATATAAAAATGTGAATTTGCCTTTTTTGTAACTATACCATATTTAATTATGCTGTATTCATTGTTATAATGTACTGAAATATGGGTCTTTGCCAATTATTGTTATTGTGTTTGTTCCAATAAAGTATTTTTATTTGAATTTATTCTGATATATAAGAGCAAAGTCCTGTAAGACCCCTTTTAATATTTTAAAGAGTGATGATATTTGCGTTAAACCCCAAAAGTGACTCAGGAACATGCAGAAATATGATCACTTTTGTCCTTGAACCGACAGTAAAGTCCCTGAGAATGTTGGGCATTCTTTGGATGAATAAATATGCAGCCACGTCTAGTCAGAAAGGATATTTTGCATCCTTTGTCTCGTGATGAGATAGAGTGCCAGGCTCTCTCCACGTTAATAACTTAAAGAACTAACTTCTCCTTGCAGGGTCTTGAGGTGGGCTGTTGCAAGGCTGAATTTCAATTTCTCTATCCAATATACCCTCATTTCCAGTGTTATTTCAAATTTGTCGACATTGATTTCGATTAAAGACCTTCCGGTTGTAATAATGATTATTGATTTGATATCATCATAGCATGCATGAAATATTTGATGCTGAACGTAAAACAAACCACAATCAATTAATTTAATATTACTGTATCAGTGATTATTACTAATCAAATATACTTCTTCTGCTAGTGTTGTGGGAGTATTCAATACAACAATACAATGATAATTTATTAACGTCTCACCATCAATATTACAGTATACACAATTCACATTATAAAAGGAAACCTTTTAAAATTATTAATGCCATTCTAAACAGAATTATGAGAGACGGATTTTACATCAATTGTCGGTATAAAAACCCGTCTTCTACGATCTAAAATAAGTTTGATGGTTTTGGCACATTTTTGTATCACATATTTCACTAGCTAAAATAAATGAAAGTTTCAAGGAATTCGGCAATAGACTAAAATTTTCGTTTTCAAAGCTTAAAATCTTATACAGTTCGTCTCTAAGATCGTTGTACAACGGACATTCAGTCAATACATGCTCCTCCGTTTCAACTATATCGTCACAAACAAAACAAGTTCTTTGATCTATTGGAAGACTCTCGATCGTAGCGTCCTATCTTCACCCATATTAGGACAACACCACAGCGAAACTGAGAGTCAGTATATGTTGAACAATTGAAAAAAAGAGTAATTACTAATTAATAAAGCAAATCTTGAAACACAAGAAAAAAAGATAAAGCAAATTAACACTAGTGATATTAAGGTTCCTCTATAAAAATATATGTGAATACAATGCATAATGATTTTATGTATTGATACAAATTATAAAATACATTTACACCATAATACATTGAAAGTATAAGGATACCCTACATTTATCATGATAATCATGCTCACTGTGAACGAAGTCAAATTTTAGAATGACCATCCTCCCCCTTATTACATCTCGTAAATTACTGAAATCATCGTTTTGCATTCATTATAAAATCATAGATAAAATTATATTAATTGTGTGGTTAACTTCTTTTAGTGGTGTTCAAACAATAAAATTTTAAGAAAAAAATAACCTAACAGTCATATATTTTAAAGAAATATAAGTTATTTCCTTCTTTAGTTTAAATAATTTCATTTCACTTGTTTTTTTTTTTATCGTTGCAAGATTAATACAATTTATTGTTTCCCAAATCAATATGCTATGTACTATCATTGAAAAAAGACAAAACTTTTAAAAGTGAATTCAAATTTTACAAACCATTTAAATCATACTTTCCTGCAATCTTACATAATTAATGTTAGCTGTTATTTAACTTAATAAATAAAGTAACATGGCATTAATTTTTAATTTAAAACCCATTAGTGTGCAAAGGGAAGCAACTTTAGTTGTTCTACGTAGGGGTAAAATCGGCAGGTTAATGGTGCAAAATCAGCAGGTGCCATATCAGCAGATGAGTGATCTAGACCCGTCTCAACAAAGGTGTTAATGCCATGCATATCAAATAAAATTATAAACTGACATCATACTTAACACTGCATAAGACAGATAATCCTGAATTATGATACCAAGGATTTATATAGCTAACTATACAAATCCTTGATGATACAGATTGACCAAAAAGAAAAAAAAAACATTGCGACCCAAAAAATGTATTACTGAATGAGCAAAAATCAACACATTGTTTATTAAAAACAAACCATGAATGCCGTCAAAGATATTGTTGAAAAAAAACCTTTTCTATGATGAAATATACAGAAAAAAATGAACAGGGAAGTTCCGATTTTTCTCATGTAATTATACAAATGTAGGTTGATTCATAAAACAAAATGATATACGGACATATGCATTAAAAAAAGGTTGGAACAAATTGTTATGAATCAGCACAACAGATGTGACTTTGTTTGTTTACCTGTGTTTATGTTTTTCGATGCGTATCTTCAAGAATATGTGCGTTGACCCACAACACAAAGAACCTTTATTAGAACGCTTACAAACTATACAAACAGTTGTTTTTCATTATAACATACACTAAGACATTCAATTCATTCATTATTGAACATTAATTAGTCATTTTAAAGGTTTATTGTAATTTCTATAAATAACCTCGCTCATGAAAAATTTAAAGTATGGAAAGCCATTTGTGTCATAAAATGTTTAGCGTACGTAATTTTCAAAATTGTAAAAGTGAATTATCTTTGTATTTTCAGTTTTTTACCATCATCCTGTAGATGTATTAAAGTTTGAATAATCTACTTTGGTTATCTGTTACGCAAAATCTATGCACGAGGCATAACACTTGATATAGATTGAATCTTTGTTTTCCCGTTTAAAAGGTTTTACACTGGAGCCATTTATAACTTGCTGTTCGGTGTGAGCCAAGACTCCATGTTGAAGATCGTATGTTTACGTATAATGGTCTACTTTTATAAATTGTGACTCGGATGGAGAGTTGTCTCATTGTCACATACGACATCTATATATGGCTCAAAAACGAAACGAGACGGGATAAAAAGGTATAACAAAATCCACACTACTTTTTTAATATATGTATAATGGGCTTAATATGATTCAGAATAGAGTAAAATAGTGGGTCGCATTTGGGTATAAGCGTCACGCCGGATTGCCGATTTTTTGCAAGCGTGACAGGTGAAAGTCAAATGATTGTGTCGTGAAAAACGAGAAATGAAGTCTAGCGGGACACAGGAATCTGACAAAACAATAAGCGGAATACGGGAATCTGCCAAAACAGTAAGCGGGATCCGGGATCAGAACCCCGCCCCCCCCCCCCCCCCCCCATGAGACCCCCAGAATAAGATATTTGTGTATATCAATCCTATTGTTACAGTCATGCCTTCAATAACAAATGTATCCGATGCATGCATTTTTTTTATATTTTTGGTCCCTTTTTCAATTTTGAGGGGTCCAAATTTAAAGACAAAAGTCCTTTAATATAGATATTTGGGATTCGTTGACATGCTGAATCTAACCGTGTATCTAGTTTGGGGATTTTTTGTCTAGTTGCTGAAACAGCCCACATAGAGTTCCAAAGGGTCTAAAATCAACAAAAATGAATTGTAGCAATCATTTCGTGTACAATAACCCAAATGTGTATGGTTTTACCTCTGCGGTAGTATCCATTCGCGGATCTAGAATTTTTCATTTTGAGAATAGCTTTTGTTACAAGTTTGAAAAGCTATATATTTGATGAAGAATGAATGAGGAGTTTGTATTTCAATTTGAAAATACATGTATCATAAATCCTAAAGTCATCAACTAAGTTTTTTCGTTTGTTGCAAGTGCATTTATCACATAATTCTACAATAAAAATTCCTCGCATCTTTGAAATTCTACATTAATAATGAGTGCACTAACAGTGATAATTCATCGCATCTATAGCTAAAATGGATCGCTTTCAATAATCGATATGCTATATTATGATGCTTTTATAACACTTATTTGAACTTTAATGCTATGTTTGTATATTATAAAGACATATCACAATGAAAATATGTTAAAACTTATCTTCAAATCACTTAACTTGATATTTTCAAAACATAAACAAATACAGTTTTCCCATGATCCTTTATTCTACAATAGATATACCCGCATATAACAGTAAAAATGAACTAGCTGGATTCGCACTTTATATACACTGATCATTCCTTTGTGTAAACTTATATTTCCCATATGAGAAAGACAGAAACTTAAAAAAGTGTTATTCATCTAAGACTAGATATGTGCATCACCAATACTTTGGTTTGTTTGTTTTATTTACATTGTATATTACAAAACAGATGCACCCGAATAAAGTCCAGTGACAAGTTTCTACAAGGTTCCTTATTTATTATTTTTACAATTTTAGTTTAAATAATTTGTTATTGTAACATATAATATAACATATGTATAAGATATTGTATGTGTTGAGTAAAAATGATGTAATTTCTTATTGTTTTAAAGAAGACGTTACTAAGTTGTAAAATTATTGTCTGATACATTCGTAAATTTGAAAACTAAAATCTGATTGAACTAAACTAATCCGCAGGTTGAATGCATAGAGGATTATCTAAGAACCTATAAATATTAGATTGATCATCATTACTTATACATGCATGAAATGGTTGTCACTAGTCGTTTAACTACTAGCAGTCAATCATTACTTTCCGTTGGGTTTGAATCTATTTTGCAGTTATGATTCCATATAAAATTCGCAAATACATGTATGATCCTTTTGGTAAGACTAATTGTTGATGTTTTGCAATAATTCTTCTGCATAACAGTTCTAATTTTTATCATACTATACTATTATACTACTGCAAAAATAAATTATCAACAAATAAATTCGCTGTTTATAATAATGCAATATATGTTTATTCAATAAATATTTAAAAACTGTATAGTACGTGTTTCTCTTATCATTGAGGCCAGTTATCTATTTCCTGTATATAGAGATATTTCTTGTATCACACTGAACGAACTAATACCAGTAGAGTGATAGCAAATTGTCCCATTATCTCTAGTTATGAAACCTATAATCATTTCGTTATCTGTTATATCGTTATGTATTTAAACAAATGTTATCATTCAATAAAACTGTGCAGATATTATAAAATTGAGAATGGAAATGGGGAATGTGTCAAAGGGACAACAACCCGACCGTAGAAAAAAAATGTCGATATAGATGACAAAATGGAGGATTCGTTTCAAATTGAGTTACGGAGGGCACTTAATTCAAAATGCATTGAAACTCTTTTATCTTTATGTGACGATACAACAAAGAAGACTGTTGTTTTAGATTTCAAAGGATCTCATGATAAAAAATTAATTCATTATGCTGCAGAATTTGGCTCCGTAGAGCTTTTAAAAATGTTGGTTGACTTGGGTGCTAATGTACGAGAAAAACATAGAACTGGCAAAAACACATTACATATTGCTTGTGAAGAAGGTAATGAAAATATTGTTAATTATTTACTGCAAACCGTTCGTGATAGTTCATTCAAATCAGCACTTACCACGGACTATGACAAAAATGCATTTTACTATGCGGCTATATCTGGTAATTGCAATATTGTACAAAGCTTAAAATATAATGGAAATTTAGACATAAACAAGATCTTTCCAAATAAGAGTACAGCTTTATTTACAATTGTAACAGAAAAAATATATGAAGCAGCAAAGATATTGTGTCAATGTGGAGCAGACGTTAACATTGGATTTCAAGGACGAAATCTTCGACCCATTCATTATTTAGCTCAGAGAGAAGATGGCGCAAATATGTTAAAACTGTTGCTGAAATATGGAGCTAATGTGAATGAACACTGGGGGAAACCACCGAATGGTCAACAGCCTCTTTTCATTGCTCTTAAACATAAGTGTAGTGAAAATGCCAAAATTTTAATTGAAAAGGGGGCTAATGTATCATTTAAAGGTAGAGCTTACAAAACTGGTTGGATTGACTGTTTTTCCTTGGCGGCCATGAACTGTCCGTCTCTAATACAAGATTTTCTGAAGCATGGAGCAAATCCAAATGTGGAGCACGAAGGCAGTTCTGTTTTAATGATTGCTTTTGAAAACAGTGCCAAGAAAGAAGACCTTATAGCTTTGATAAAAGCAGGTGCCAGTAAAGGAAAGATCGGTAAAACGGCTATACAGTGCTGTGAATCTTACAGTAAGTAACATATTTGATGTATGAATATAATAGTCGATATAAATTTAGTTGATTCCTTCAATACCACACAATTTAATATTTATTAGTTTTAGTGCAATGTTACATAAATACACCAGCTAATTATAATGTTAAATTAGATCTTTCATGTTGTTAATTTCACACAATTGAACCATTATTCAGTTATTTGTCACACCGTACCTCGCCCGAAAAACGGATATCTCGATCTATAAGGCTAAATTATCTTAACGATTTAAATTTAATGGTTTTAACTGGTTTAATTGTTTCTGATGTTTGATTTCACCGTTTTTGTACACCAAGTATTGAGAAATAAAGCAGTTATCTCCCCTATTCTTTGTGGTATATTTTGTATCAGGTATAAATTATAGAGGGCCCTCATGGGGTTTTTGATTATGTGATTACTTGGCCGTTTTTTTAATGATTATTTGATTATTAAGCCAAATATTTCATGATTATTTGATTACCTAGGACTGTATTTTTAGTTTATGATTATTTGATTACTAAAGATAAGCAAATATTTAATGATTATGTGATTATATTGGCAAAAAAATGGTGATTATGTGATTACTAGGACCCCCCCCCCCCCCCCATGAGGGGCCTCATTACACTATAAGCACAGCTCTGGATATAAAAAGAAGCAACAACATATTACATATATAGATTCTCATATTGGTACCAGTGAATTATCGGATTAATCCAATCGAGACAGTTAAATTATAACTATAAAAAGTTCGAGCCTCGGCAAGGACTTTAAAATTGACAACCTAAGTATCAAGAGTCAATAAATCCGATAATCCATGAGTAACTATGTAAGAATCTAAAAAACGAAAATCACATTTAAGTGCCTTCCAAATTTTTCAATTTGGGCAATTCCATTAACACCTGTTAGCACATTTTGTTTCATTTAGTTAGTCAATAAAAGTTTTGACCTTTTAATATCTTCAGATATCAGTTGCAATCACACGTTGATTGAATTGACGTATACATTTAGGTAAAAAAGGTTTAAATTGCAAAAATAAACCTATACTCCTTTTTGTATATCCATGTCTTTAATATAGCTCCTTATCATTTAAATATTTTTGAATCATCACCTTTCATTTTTGTGGATTTTGAATTTTCCTAATGAAAGAAATTTCTGAGAAAACACATTCACCTTTCAAGGGTGAAATTAAAAATAAGAACTTCAATGTAATAGACAACTTTCGAGTTCGATGCATTTCCGTCAAAAACTCTGGTTTAAGTGAACGTCATTTGTGCGTTTAGGGGCATCGTCACTTTCATTCCAATGTTGAGCGAGTGGTTGGAAAACTAAAATTCTATATTGTACGAAAAATTAGGGAATTCTCAAAATTGATAATTAGCGCTGCTGTCATTAGTGAATTGTCATTAAGTACCTACAGAACAACCATTATTTCTAGTTTCTAGTGCACAATGACGATCACTAAGACGCTTGATAAACGTTAATGGTGCAGGGATACAGGCGTAATCGTAATGGCTACCCTGTAGTAGGAATGTTATTTGCACTTTATTGTCCCATTTCAGATCAACTGCAGTTATTCATAAAAACTGGTATTTCTGTGGATGAAATTGAAACAAGGCATGGAGTATCAACTTTAGAAACACTTTTACGAGGGCCATTTACATACTCTGAACTACTGAAAATGCAAAAAAATGTATCAAAACTACTTTCATTCGGTGCCAATCCTAACCTGACTCGAGCGGGGAAAGATTCGCCGCTGATTTTAGCCCTTAAAAACAATTTGTTTGAGGTTGCAGAACAATTAATTGAGTCTGGTGCAAACGTGAACCACATTGGAGTGGATTGCAACAATCCAGCTCACTATTGTTGTAAATCAGGTTGGTATTTTTCTTATCCAAAGGTTTTATGATATCTGACATTTCTAATTGACTCATAACTTCGTATTTTATTTGGCTTTGTTAACTTTTTTGGATTCGAACATCACTGACACTGATGAGTCTTTTGTAGACAAAACGCTCGTCAGGCGTAAATACAAAATTTAATCCTGATATCTATGATAACAATTTATAAAAGTAAACCATTATACAGTGTATATAAAGTGCGAATCCAGCTAGTTCATTTTTACTGTTATATGCGGGTATGTCTATTGAAGAATAAAGGATCATGGGAAAACTGTATTTGTTTACGTTTTGAAAATATCAAGTTAAAGGATTTTAAGTTAAGTTTTAACATATTTTCATTGTGATATGTCTTTATAATATAAATGTACAAACATAGCATTAAAGTTCAAATAAGTGTTATAAAAGCATCATAATATAGCATATCGATTATTGAAAGCGATCCATTTTAACTATAGATGCGATGAATTATCACTGTTAGTGCAGTCATTATTAATGTAGAATTTTCAAAGATGCGAGGAATTTTTATTGTAGAATTATGTGATAAATGCACTTGCAACAAATGAAAAAAACTTAGTTGATAACTTTAGGATTTATGATACATGTATTTCCAATTTGAAATACAAACTCCTCATTCATTCTTCAAATATATAGCTTTTCAAACTTGTAACAAAAGCGATTCTCAAAATGTCATATTGGATTCTTCAGATTACGTTTCTCCTTGATTTTAACTTATATAGGGAATCACTGGAACGTGACAGCAGCGGGCCCTCTTAGGCAGTCAGTGGGCCCCTACGTATGAAAAATTCTAGATCCGCGAATGGATACGTCTACCGCAGAGGTAAAACCATGCACATTTGGGTTATTGTACACAAAATGCATGCTACAATTCATTTTTGTTGATTTTAGACCCTATGGAACTCTATGTGGGCTATTTTAGCAACTAGGCAAAAAATCCCCAAACTAGATACAAGGTTAGAGTCAGCATGTTAACGAATTCCAAATATCTTTACTAAAGGACTTTTGTCTATAAATTTGGACCCCACAAAATTGAAAAAGGGACCAAATATATAAAAAAAAAATGCATGCATCGGATACATTTGTTATTGAAGGCATGACTGTAACAATAGGATGAATATACAAAAATATCTTATTCTGGGGTCTCATTTGGGGGTTCTGATCCCGGATCCCGCTTACTGTTTTGGCAGATTCCCGTATTCCGTTTATTGTTTTGTCAGATTCCCGTATCCAGCTTATACTATGCAGTTCTAATTTTTTGTAATTATCCGTGTCCCGCTAGACTTCATTTCCCGTTTTTCACTACACAATCATTTGACTTTCACCTGTCACGCTTGCAAAAATTCGGCAATCCGGCGTGACGCTTATACCCACATGCGACCCACTATTTTATCTCATATTAAGCCCATTATAAATATATTAAAAAAGTAGCGTGGATTTTTTTATCCCTTTTTATCCCGTCTCGTTTCGTTTTTGAGCCATATATAGATGTCGTATGTGACAATGAGACAACTCTTCATCCGAGTCACAATTTATAAAAGTAGACCATTACACGTTAAAACACGGTCTTCAACATGGAGTTTTGGCTCACACCGAACAGCAAGTTATAAAGGGCTCCAGTGTAAAACCTTTTAAACGGGAAAACAAAGGTGCAATATATACCAAGATGTACGTAATTAGTGGTGAAATGGATAAAAAAAAATAAGGATAAAGATCCCTATACGCTTTATAAGAAACTAAATGGAATACATTTGAAATAAATGTTATTTCTATTGAATTTATTAGAGTGTTTTAAAACCAAACTTTCCTCCGTAAGTTAAATTTTATCAAATCTTTCTCTTACTTTATCTATTATTTGAGCAAGTCGGCTAAATTAAGGCTTTACAGCTAATTTCCTAATTCATGTAAAGCAAAACTTTGGTTGGCTTGCTTGCTTTGTTTGTAAAATTGTTTATACAAACTTTGTAAATAAGATTGACATTTTTAAACAATATGAATAGGCATAGTTTAACCTGTATTTTTAATATTTGAATTAAATTGGGTGTTATCATAATGATTATTAAATTTAAAAAAAGCAAGCAAATCAACTAAAGTCTTGCTCTACATGCTTAAAGAAATGAGCTGTAATAGATAAAAAAATAATAATTATACAGTGAAAATGCACCGCATATACAATACTAATGATTCGCTCCACAGTGAAAATGAAAAAATAGTATCATTATTCGACAGTAAACATGACTAGCATTACGAAATCATCATAGTGGAATTTAGTTAAATATGAAGAAACTGAATGACAAAACATATTCTACGTTACACAACATTAATAATTGTATTAAAATGAATATTTTTTACTGCAACAACATCTTACATGTTAGTTATAAAGCACCTGCACGATCTGTTCGTGAAATGTCCTAAATATTCACCTATTTTGGTATATATTTCACAGCTGGATGGCTTTAGGCGCGATAAAACCCCGCTCGCATCTCTTACTTTGTTTTATTAGTATTATGTATTTCTGAACATATACATTTTAACTCATTTTCTTCATTTTCTTCAAAAATTAAAAAAAGTTCGTCTGTTTATTTATCATTCTACATTAGACATTTATGGCATATACAGTAAAAATGATATTTTAGGATCCGCACTTTACACACACACTGTTATAGGTCAATGTGCGGCCTTCAACACAGAGCCTTAACTCACACTGAACAGCAAGCTATAATTAAAGGGCCCAAAAATTAGTAATGTAAAACCATTCAAACGGAAAAAACCAACGGACTTATCTATATAAAAACGAGTAACGAGAAACACGTATGAACTACTGTAAGTTTATTTATATAAATCAGGTTATCAATTGTATACAATAAGAGATTCGTGCATTGAAATTGATAACAGATTTATATACGACAAAGATAGTGTTATTTCAGTATTTAGATAATATTTAGGTATATTATCGTATGAAAATTAACAAATATTGAAAGAATTATTTCTGCACAACCTTTACTAGTTTGTTCATAAACTAGTTGTAAATCGCATTGCTGCAACTTTTGTTACATAATTTACTGTTAATTGCATTGCAGTCAGTGCTTATATTTATAATGGTTTTATGTTTGACATATAAACATCATTGATTGTACATTTTAGGCTTTAAAGAAATGTTAAACAGTAACGTTCAATAAAAAGTATATAAAAAAATTCAGCAGTTTTCATGAATGGTTTCACTTAAAAAAAAATGTGTTAGCTAACTAACAATTTCTTGTCTTTACACTTAGATATTGCACGATTTATGCATTCTTCAAAACAATATACAGCGTTGAAATGATTATTGACTTAACTTATTTTATCATCGTTATTTTTAATGTTTGTATAAAAAAAGAAGATGGTGTATGATTGTCAATGAGACAACTCTCCACAAGTGATCAATTGTCACAAAATTTAACAGTTATATATTAGTGTACGGCCTTCAACAATATACAAAGCTCATACCGTAAAGTCAAGTATAAAAGTGCCCGAAATCACAAAACTCAAAACAATTCAAATGGTTTGTTTGATGCACATACTTTGTTAATTTGACTATTTTGACTATTTTAGATATTATAGACTTTGTAAATTTGACTGTTTTGACTGTTTTGTCTATTTTAAATATTCATTTATATCAAAATAGGATCGACAGCCAATACAAATTCCACCATGAGAGCGATGATTCAAAGGGGCTTGCTTCTTAATTACAAGCATCCATGTGGAAACTATCTATTTAATCTTATAGTTGAAGCAGATTTTGATAACACTGTGCCAATTTTAATGATTGAAAAAGGTGCAGATCCAAATCTACATAAAGATGGTTATGATTCCTTATTGATGAAGTGTGTCAAACAAGAAAGGTACCAAGTCTGTTGTGCTCTACTAGAAAAAGGGGCTGATATTTCATACAGAAATGCAAAAGGGCTTACTGCTTTCGACATGTTTGCAGGTTAGAGAATATGAATAGCATTAAGTACTTGTACATTAGTATTTAGCAAATACAATACACAATACGTTTTCATAAACCTTTTCGGAATTAACTCATGTGAACAAATCGCTATATATAAACAACGGTTTGAACCTTTTGTTTGTGTTATACCATCTTTTCCGCAAGTTTACTGTTTTCTGTTTGATATAAAATTAACATTTAGATCCATTTTGTTACATCTAGTGATCCGATTATTTGGCAATCGACAATGGAAGTCAGCAGGGATGAAGAACATCCGTTTTTCGAGCTGTTAGTCAAATGCGTTTTGTTTAAACATATACTTTTTCACTGTTTGATCTTTTAAAAAATGCTGTTAGTGCCCTATTTAGATCCCTCTGCCACGAAATTTTGATTTCATGTACACATATTAAAATTGCGGTTCTTATCCATCGCAATCATAGGTTTGACCATGCAGTATGGTGGCGAGAACGAACAGCCATTGGAAAAACGCATGAATGTTCATAAAAGTGACAACACCTGCAAGCTCGACATCCCCGTTAGTCGTCATTTGAGATTACCTAGGCACGCCAAAACTGATCTCATAAACATTTCAATCACAATCATAGACCACAACGAGGGTTGGTCAAGGGCCGACAGTCGTACTAGGAAATGGTTTTGACTAAGAAAGCCTTTCGTAAAAGCTTAATCTTTGTTAACTTTAAAATGTTAGAACATTCACAAGTTCAAATAGCACACTATTATTCATTGTGGAGATATATCTACTCAGTCTCTGTAGCTACTTTATCTGCGTTAAATTAAAAAAAAATTATGAAAGCGTGTTTAGGTATCTTATTTGTTTTGCATTCAAGAAAGAAAAATTTCCTTTGTTCTTTACAGATTTGTTTCTGGAATGGAAGACAGGGAACTTCAGACAAGCGGAGTTGGACAAACCCTGTAGGTACAATGTAAATATTAGTTCTACCAATTGTCAACAGGTTAAAGCAAACACACAGTAGTGTTGAACGATTGACATACAATTTTGTCGTTAGTCATACGTTTCTTTGAAAACTATACAGAGTATATGTCGCTCGTTGTTTTCATATATAGAGTCTAGTTCGAACAATTAGCATGTCAGTTACTGCTAGTAGTCCTTTGTTACCTATTCTGACATCGGACTCTGACTTCTTTTGAACTGAGTTTTACTGTGCGTATTGTTGTATGTTTGTTTTTTTCTACATTGGCTAGAGGTATTGGGGAGGGTTGAGATCTCAAAAACATGTTTAAACCCGCCGCATGTATGCGCCTATCCAAAGTCATGAGCCTCTGGCATTTGTTAGTCTTGTATGATTTTTAATTTTAGTTTCTTGTGTATATTTCGGTGTTGTGTTTAAATTTCCAAACACGACTCATAGAATCTTGATCAGACTTTTGTCAAATTTTAATCGGGAATAGTCCTGTTAATGACGATAGTAAGAATCAGGAATGTGTAACCCAAGCTTAAGAAAACTTTCGCCATATTCTTGATAATCAGGTACTCTCGGATCGCATTTCCTACCACATTCTGCTGTACCGCATTGCAAACAGCTTGATCTGGACTCGTGTTGTGTTCTCTAATTGTCGGTTCTCTGACGTGAGTAGACTAGTCGAATTTCGTATTAACTGATAACGGGACTGTTCCGGAACGGATTCGGCATGATCATATGGATGGAATTTTGACTAAATCGGGAAAAACAGCAATGATAAATTCCTCAAGATCATGACCGTTCCATAAAACACCTTCTAGAAAACACTGCGCATTGTTAAAATTTTGAATGGATACAGCCAAATCTTTCACGACATAATCACGATTGTAATCAGAATACTAGACAAAATCGGCTGAGTTTCACCGATTGTAACGGGACGCACATTTCACTCTCGGTGTGCTTGGTCGATCTCTCCGAACCATTCTGAAATATATTACGAACGTATACGACTGTGTTCAGACAATGATAGGAAATTCAAGATCATTGATGATAGTAATTCGACTTTTTTTCACTTTCTGTGTCTTGCGCTTTCTGTTCTCAAATGGGAGCAAGAATGTCAAAAGATATAGATATATAGACGTGTGTCGTAAATTCAAGCGTATGGTAGATGTTTAAATTTCTTTTCATATTTAGGATGCTGAAAAAACGGGAGGGTATTACATTGTCAAATTGCAGTCCTAAAACCCAGTTAACTATATCTTCAGGTTTATTCTGGAGGATATAAAACATGTTCCCACTCCAAAATTCATGATAATAATCAAATGCAAAATAATGTATAATTGCTTTTGAACAAATGCACATTCGAAACAGTAGAGAACGTTTTCTTTTAACTTGCTTAAATACATGACTCCGACTTTGACTTAAATCTACTCTTAAATTTCTAAAAATAATTCACGCAGAAAATAAAAACTTGATATCTATAAATGACAACATATATACACTTGTTCTTAAAGGCAAAATAAAACATTTTCAGAGAATAACTTCCCTTTCAACATTAAAAAGTTTTTAAATATAAAGATAAAAAGATGTGGTATTACTATAAATGGGACAACTTCCAACTAAATGACATAAAAGTAAACAACTATCATTGGTCACCGTAAGGTCTTCAACAAAACCCAAACCGATTTATCAGCTATAGATATTTGATTTGAGAATGAATAATATAGTATAAATTACATGTGATATGTCAAATACAACATCTATAAATATGTTAGAATCTGGTTGATATGCTTTAGATACACAATGCAAGAGTGATAAAATGATTGTGGTGTTTAAGGCATTCTCAGTGCAGTTGGCTAATACACGGCGGTCAATTTTTTATTGGTGGTTGAGGCAAGAGTGAATGGAGAGCACCCCGATCTCTGACAGAAAAACTGTTAATCCTAAGCGTGTTATTTAAGATTGGAGTCGAACGCATCTTGTCAAGCCCCGTTCTCTTACCCGCACAAGTACGGCACCTATCATATTTTTTTAAGTACAAGGTTATGTGGGGGATATATACAACGTAGTGCAATATTATAAAACAAATCGATTAACTAGTATTTATAAGTTTTTAGCTATACATTAAAAGCGCACTAGTATTTGTTAGGTCACGATTATATTTGAATAAATTTTATCATAGCTTTCGTTTTAGTTTAGAAATGTTCTTTATAAATTTCTAGGATTTAATAACACTTACGAAGCAATCAAAGGATCTTATCGTTACTACCAATGTCAGATGGGCAAAAAAATAAGCTTTTATGATTTTTGTAGCGGAGAAGCTGCAAGTATTGAACGCATTTTTGGTAGCCGGGATAGATGTCAACAAGTCTACTATGTCAGAAATATATCCCTTAATAATAGCGGTATGGCTTCGATGTGAAGACACTGTAAGAATTATACTGAAAAAAGGGGGAGACGTGAATATCATGGATAACTTTTATGACACACCGTTGACTACTGCACTGGAGTTTGACCTTCAAGACGTGGTCAATGATCTGCTGAATGCAAAAGCAAATGTGAACCATAAAGGTGGTGAAATACGTCTACCAAGGATTGGGATGAATGGAGGTATAGTAATGGAAAACTGTTTGTATAGCGTGTGATCTATTGGACGCCGTAATAACTTCCATTTCATCGATTCCCTTACTTATGGTTTTGAATAAGACACAGAGGCTCAGGCGTTGTTTGACTGATTGTAATATATATATGTTGAGTTGTAATCTTTAAAAATATTGGCGAATGATAACAAAAATTGAAACGTTAAAGTCAAAAACAAAATGACCATGTCTTTTCAAAAAAGAAAATATATTAAAAGAAAACCAAAAGTACATAAGCAGCCTGGTGAATCTCATTCAAAGTTTGTACGATCACGGAAAATAATTGAATTAAATTGGATTAAAAAATTACAGACAGTCTACCCTCTCGGTCTTAATGATAATATCATTGGAATTGGTAATATATCAAGAACCGATTCCGTTAACATTTTGGATATAGTTTCTAAACCTGTTCGTAAAAACCGTTCTCACGGTAATAGAAAAAATCGCAATCAAAGAAAATTTCGTACCAATCATACCAATATTTCGGACTTAATTTCTATTTAAAAAAACAACGGCAGACATTATCTGTTAACAAAGCTCTGTTCATTACCGGTTAATAGGTTAAATAAAATTTTGGAGGATTGCATTTACAATTTCATATAACAGTCCTAAGTATGAAATAGTTCAAATTATTATGGCATATTGTTAATCTAAACTATTTCCAAAAATTGATCGCCCTGAAGATCATAAAAAACATTTTATTAAAATAAAGTATGTCAATAAAGGTTTAGATTTTGTAAATATAGCCGGTATATTTAACGACCATTCTGTTAAAGAACAAATTCCTGGATATTTTGACAAGACTGATCTCCCTCTTATTTGTTATATTTACAAGAAATCTACCCGGAAATTTGTGTTTAATTATAACCAATTGTGTAAAGATGTTAATATCAGTGAAAATACACTAACTTCATGTAATTGTAGTAATTCCGCATACATTTATGGATCCATTTCCCATGTTATAACAGGAGATCTTAACATCGTTCAAGACCGAGAGTTAAAATCATTCCTCAGTAAAGGACCTAAATATCGTCCCCCGTCAGTTATTAATTGGAATGAGTGTCGTAATATCATCCACGACTCACTCCGTACTTACTGTTTGAAATGGATAAAACGGGAAAAAGCTGACAAAAAATCTTTGGACTCTTTTTTTAATTCAGTAATGAACATAGTTGACATACGTATTCAACATTTTAAAGAACATTTTATTATTAACAATAACCATAATAAACCTATTTCTCGTATCAAACATAAACTAAAAGAACTAGCCAAGGAATTTGTTTTTGTCCCGGCCGATAAATGCTAATAATATTATTATTGTTTGACGTAAATTTACATTGAGGTTCTGAAAACAAAATTACCAATTCACCAACATTCCAACTGACTCCATTTTCAGAAAACGACATCTGTAACAAACATACACTTTTAGCTACCGCTTTACAAGCAGAACAAAATACAATGAAAGTCCCTACTATGTATTGGCTTCCGAAGCTACACAAAACACCGTACAAATATAGATTTATTTCGTCTTCAAGCCATTGTTCCACTACTAAATTGTCTATTCTTCTTACCATTACACTGGGTACAATCAAAAACCTGATAATAAATTGTTCAAATAAGGCCTTCGAAAATATTGGAATCAATTACTTTTGGAGTGTCAAGAACTCGTTGGAAGTTCTTGATAAATTGCATGCTTATATTGGTGATTTTGAATCTGTTCAAAGTTTTGATTTTTTTACCCTGTATACCACATTGCCTCACATTCTCATTAAGAAAAAATTCAGCCAACTAATTAAATGGGCCTTTAAAAAGTCAGAATGTGAATATATATGTTCAAACTCTTTTAGGTCATTTTTTAGTAGCAATAAACAAAAAAAAATATGTCAATTGGACATGCTTTGATACTATATATGCCCTTGAATTTTTACAAGATAACATTTTTGTTCGCTTTGGAGATTCTGTATATCGCCAGGTTATCGGAATTCCAATGGGGACTAACTGTGCACCACTTATTGCGGACCTATTTTTGTATTGCTATGAGTTACAATTTATGACAAAAATCAGCAAAGACCCATCGAAACAACATCTAATAAACAAATTTATTAATACTTTTATATATTTGGATGATATTTTGGCTCTCAATAATGACTACTTCAGTATGTATACTAAAGAAATTTATCCTGTTGAACTCACTTTAAATAAAGCTAATACTAACAATGACCACTGCCCTTTCCTCGATCTTGATATCTATATCACTAACGCACTCTAAAAAAAAATTACTTGGAATTACCATAAAAAAGTAATTCAATTACTTGATTCAAGTAATTGAATTTGTCAAAATTATTGATCATTGATAGTAATTATTGGTGATGTTAAGTAATTTCCAGTAAATACAAGTAATTTACTTTTTCAGTAATTCTAAGTAATCCAATTCAGTAAACAAAATAATCAACATAAGTAATTCTAAGTAATATTTTAAGTAATTCCAAGTATTTATTACAAGTAAATACTAGTAATATAACAAATAATTGTAAGTAATTCACAGTAAAACGTTAAGTAATTCACAGTAATAATCCAAGCAATTTCAAGTAATCGCAGTAATAATCTTAAGTAATTCTCAGTAAAATAATAAGTAATTACAAGTAATCCTAAGTAATAATTTCAAGTAATCCTAAGTAATAATTTCTAGTAATCCTAAGTAATTACTTTTAGTAATCCTAAGTAATAATTGTAAGTAATCCTTAGTAATAATTTGTATTAATAAAAGCATGGAAGTATTATATTGACAGGTGTCAATATAATACTTCCATGATAAAAGTAAGTAATTCTTTTAATATTTATTGAGTAATTCTTTTACACATAAATTATATATATATTTATTATATATTTATAAATTAAAATAAAAATTCTACACTGTTTTATTATGAATGCATATAATTTGAAATAGTAACATACCCTTTTAAAGAATGATCATATACTATATCCTTTGTTATAATCCATTTCTCTTGTTTGTTGTAAGTTAACATGGGCTACCTCCCCAGCAACTCTTTGTGTTACATTTCCATTTAATTGAATTAGTACACAAAGAGTAGCCATGAAAACCCACAAAGTGTCCTTTTTGTAAGGTTCTCCTTTCCTTTCATGTGTGTAACTCGTGTAAGTATTTCAACAAACTCTGTAAACTTTTGTTCAAATTCAAAACTGAATGAGCTCCAGCCAATTTTCAAAAATAGCTTATCAAAGTCAAATGAAACCTTAATTCTGATTGGCCGAATATTTTTTTTCAGTCTCAAATCAAAAACTACTTATTAAAAACACAGGAAATATTATACAATTTTGTACATTTATAATAAATAGTTAATTTTTAATTTAAGTAAAATTAAGTCATGTTATTTTACATTATAAAAATTATATTAAAAATAGATAATAATAATTTGAAGATATTTTGATATGAAAATAGGTTAAGTAATGACTAGTAATTCTTTAACTAAGTAATTCCGAGGCAATGTATTTTGTAGAGATAGTGTTATGAGCAGCACAGTACATTCTATTGAAAATGTGTTATCTACTTTGGAATAGAAAGTGTTTGGCGCCACACTGAACCTTAAAATACAGAATATACATGAAATTTATAAAAATTTTCAAGCACAGGAAATTATGCAAATTCCATATAATTAAAAATATTTCCAAGTTGGAATAATTGCCTGTTTAAGGAAAATTGTTATCCAAAATTATGCAATTTTCAGACTTCAACCTACATATTATTGAAATTGTTAAATTATGGAGTCAAATTTCATTGGAAGCATTTATTATTATATATAATAAGCCTTATGCAAGAAAACAACATGATATAGTGCCTTAACCTACTTAGTAATAACAAGTTTTATATCCATGTTATCAGAAGTAATTCATATATATACAGATGTATAAACGTCAAATACATTGTAATTCTCGAATTTGTACAAAACAAATAATAATAAGCAATTTGTATTAAGAAATCAATTTACAAGACCTAAACTCACAATCAAGACATTATTACAGCAAATGGCTAGATACCAAACACCAAATTGATATCTTATCTAGACCCAATATTTATTTCAGAAGTTGTAAATATATAGAGTAAAATTATATAGTAATCATTTTAAGTAATTTATCTAATCCTACCTAATAATGAGAAGAATTTTTTTTCAAGTAAACAGAAGTAATTTTAGTAAATCATTTACTGCATTTAAGTAAAAATAAATAACTAAGTAATTTTTGAAATAGTTTTTCTAAATTCAAGTAATCATTTTTTATTTAAAACTATTTGGATTCCTTAAATCAGGTAAAAAAATAAATTAAGTAATTTCAAGTAATTCCTTTAGAATATTTAGTAAAACTAAGTAATTGTAAGTAATAGTAAGTAAATATGTAAGTAATATAATTACTCAAAATGAGTAAAGAAAAATTACTAAGTAATTTTTTTTTAGTGTGCGGAAAGCTTAATACTAAAATTTATGATAAAAGAGATGATTTTTCATTTCCTATCGTTAATTATCCATTTTTAGATGGTGACGTTCCCTTGTCACCATCTTACGGTGTGTATATATTTTAACTTGTACGATTCGCTCGTGTGTGTAATAATGTTTTAGATTTTAACGAGAGAAATTTATGTATTACTAAAAAAATATTACACCAGGGTTTTCGATATCACAAACTAGTCAAAACATTTACTAAATTTTATCATCGGTATAAGGACATCATTCGTAAATATAGCTCAACATGCAGACATCTTATACGTTAAGGTATTTCACATCCAATTTTTTATGGAAATATTCTTTATAAAGCACAAAAATGTCAGTATTCACCTCAGAAACTAACAAAACCTTTAAATAGACTTAGCAAGAAGGGATATAGTTACGATACTGTTGTCAGGTCATTAAAGATTGCATATTTTGGCGTTAATATTGATTCACTTATAGGGTCTTTGTATCGGAACTAAACACATTTATTCAAAAACCAGTTGTTGACATGACACGGGTTATGTTCTTCTTATATATGTTATGATGGTATGATACTAAACCCCTAACGGGAAGGATTGTGCCTGATATTCATAATATGATGAAAACATAATCTTCCAATCAGTTTAATTGAAGTCTGGAGCTGGCATGTAAGTTAACTGCTAGTAGTCTGTTGTTATTTATGTATTATTGTAATTTTGTTTATTTTCTTTGGTTACATCTTCTGACATCAGACTCGGACTTCTCTTGAATTGTATTTTAAATGTGCGTATTGTTATGCATTTACTTTTCTACATTGGCTAGAGGTATAGGGCGAGGGTTGAGATCTCATAAACATGTTAAACCCAGCCTCATTTTTGCGCCTGTCCCAAGTCAGGAGCCCCTGGCCTTTGTTAGTCTTGTATTATTTTAATTTAAGTTTCTTGTGTACAATTTGGAAATTAGTATGGCGTTCATTATCATTGAACTAGTATACCAGCTGAAGGACGCCTCCGGGTGCAGGAATTTCGGTGACCTTCTGCTGTTGTTTTTTCTGTGGTCGGGTTGTTGTCTCTTTGACACATTCCCCATTTCCATTTTCAATTTTATGTATACAAAACACAATATATATACTAGCTAAAAATTAAAGACCGAGCTAAACGAACCCCATCAAAAACTTTAGGTGATATACGGCGTTGCGGAAGGGTATATAAATCCTGCTCAACATTTGGCACCCTTCGTGTTGCTTTTAAAGTAATTACCAACGAGTCAAATTATGTTTGTCACATTTGAGGGAAGGAGGACGTGATTGTGGACAGGTCAATTTGAATATGTACTTCGACATTTTTGCAGGATATGGATACCCTTCCGAAGCACCTTAGATCACTCCTAGTTTCTGGTGGGGTTCATTTTTTCTCGGTCTTTAATAGTTTTCTATGTTTTGTTTTGATTACTCTTGTTTATCTGTTGGTTGTGTTTTCTTATTTTACCATGACTTATGAGTTTAGATGTTCCTCTGGTAAAATTTTTGAAAGAATGATTTCAACTTCACCTCTTCAAACTCTTCGTTTAGTGACTTTCTCGTTAACAGCAACCCTATATCACGGAAAAGGATAAGAAGAAATGCAAATTAAAGCTCCGGACTGGAAGATATTTAAGTTGCATTTAAATGGATATATAAAAAAGAAGATTTGGTATGATTGCCAATGAGATTACTCTCTACAAGAGACCAAATGACACAGTAATAATAACCTACGGTCACTATACGGCCTTCAACAATGAGCAAATTCCATACCTCATAGTCAGCTATAAAAGGGCCCGAAATGACAATGTAAAACAATTAAAAATATGTACAAAAAATTAACAAAAACAAATATGTAAAACATCAACAAACCACAACCACTGAACTTAAGGCTTGTGACTTTTGACAGGAACATACATACAGAATGTGGAGGGGAAATACCCGTAAATCTTCAAAAACGAAACTTGTCTCTTCTTGTTTCTTTTGTAAAACAGACACCCTGTTTGATTTTCATTGAATGCACAATGTATTAGCATTTCACACTAGAGGCATTTAAGAACATTTCAATTTAAACTTATAGAAATATAGCTTAATGTTTAAAGCAAGGCTATAACAATACCTCGTATTTCTGTACATAAAACCAAAAATATGAAATGTTGAAGATGAGTCAAAACTGCAATTTAAATTTCGAGCATTTATCTAAAATAATGATGAGAAACATGAAATTTCTATCGGCGATTTTATTTGATTGCTTAGAGTTGAAATGAATTGGGGGTAAGCAACTATTTCCTTCTTACGGCCTATAACAATTAGTAAAACATACAGGTAATCTGTATTTCTTTAAAAAGGCCCTAACATGACAATAAATGAAACAATTCAAACGAGAAAACTAGCGGTCTAATCCAAACAATATTGTATACGAAAACAATAATACAAAACTACATAAATCACTGCACTTCATTTAGAACATGGTTCTAAAATAAAAACCAATGCTAGATGAATATATTCTTTGTATGTTTTAATTTGGTAGTCAAATGATAATAGCGAAGGTAATTGCAGTTATTAAATGTTTACGTTGGTGATTTCAATTTTTACACTGACTTGGGTTTAACGTATAGTTTATGGCAATCTATTTTTGACAGCAGTTAGAAGTTTCCTTTCCAAATTGAATAAGGATAACAATAATATTAAGCCATGCATATTCAAATAGGTATGACAATCTGTTTGCACAATTGCATAAAGCCAGCTGTCTTCCCATACTATGTGCAGTACTGGTTTGAAATGAAATGAAGTATACAAATTGTCATCATATTAAATTTGGACATTTGAAGGTCTACCTCGTAATTTTGAATTGAAGACATCCGCAAATCGAATTTCACATTTTACATCTTTCAAATAACTCTTTCATTTTAGAGCTTTCAAGTGTTAAACGCATGAAGTGTTCAAATGTCTGCACAGACTTCACCCCACAACATAGTTCAGTTTTCATGAATGGAAATTCTGTATTGACGAGAGTTTTAAAAGACATTTCTGGGTTGACCTTGGACCGAATGGAAGCATATACAAGGATTCTCCTTAAGTTTGGTGCTAATCCGAATCTTGAAGAATCAGGAAGCGATTCTACATTGATGCATGCTGTCAGACTAGAATCTCTTAAATTAGTGAGAGCACTTATTGCAGCAGGTGCTAATGTCAATCATATTGGACAGATGAACTTGACAGCATTGCATATTTATTTTATGCCTAATCATATGAAAGGTGAGATTATTTTTATTAGCTCATATATTCCAATTTAGCTTGGTCAATTTCATGTAACACACCGTAGTAGTAGTGCAACTACATATTAGTATCTGACCATGGAGTAACGATTATCATACATAACTAGTGAACTTGATTTTTATGCCCAACCTACGATAGTAGAGGGGCATTATGTTTTCTGGTCTGTACATCCCTCCGTCTGTTCGTCCGTCCGTTCGTTCGTCTGTTCGTCCGTCTATCCGTTCGTTCGTCTGTCCGTCCGTTCGTCCCACTTCAGGTTAAAGTTTTTGGTCAAGGTAGTTTTTGATGAAGCTGAAGTCCAATCAACTTGAAACTTAGTACACATGTTCCTGATGATATGATCTTTCTTATTTTAAAACAAAATTAAACTTTTGACCCCATTTTCATGGTCCACTGAACATAGAAATTAAAAGTGCGAGTTTCAGGTTAAAGTTTTTTGTCAAGGTAGTTTTTGATGAAGCTGAAGTCCAATCAACTTGAAACGTAGTACACATGTTCCTTATGATATGATCTTTCTTATTTTATAATCAAATTAGACTTTTGACCCCATTTTCATGGTCTACTGAACATAGAAATTAAAAGTGTGAGTTTCAGGTTAAAGTTTTTGGTCAAGGTAGTTTTCGATGAAGTTGAAGTCCAATCAACTTGAAACTTTGTATTTACCGAATTTGTTATCACATAAGCAACACGACGGGTGCCACAAGTGGAGCAGGATCTGCTTACCCTTCCGGAGTAACTGAGATCACCCCTAGTTTTTTGGTGGGGTTCGTGTTGTTTATTCTTTAGTTTTCTATGTTGTGTCGTGTGTGCTGTTGTTTGTTTGTCGTTTTCATTTTATAGCCATGGCGTTGTCGGTTTGTTTTAGATTTATGAGTTTGACTGTCCCTTTGGTATCTTTCGTCCCTCTTTTAGTACACATGTTCCCTTTTGGTTGATCTTTTTACTTTTAAGGCCAAATCAGATTTTTTATCCAATTTCACGGTCCATTGAACATGGAAAATGATAATGCGAGTGGGGCATCCATGTACTTTGGACACATTCTTGTTTCTGACGTCAGATTCAGTAAGCAGTCACCCGTTTCATTGCAGAAATATCATTAAATGATGGTAGTTCATGAATAATTAAAAAATTTTAAAAAGCCTGAAATTTATCAAGTAATAGCTTTAAAAAAGCTTATTCAGCTGTTGCTCCAATATAATTAGATAAATATTTGTTTTTGGTATTGTAGTTTCGTTCATTTAAAATAATCTGCTGTATATATATATATATATAGATTGAAGCATACATTGTAGTTACAAATTCAGGTCGAAACAAGACTTATTCAATGCTTGAGTTATGATTAATAAAACGAAGAAGGTTACCTTTTTGTTAACCTTTTTTCTGATTTGTGTTAATGGTTTGCGCTGGAAATTTTGTTTCTGGATAGTTATGAATCACAGTTTATGGATTTAGAGAGGAAGAGTCTAGTCCATTTGATGGATCACTTAAGCAACAGTTGCCGTACGCGTTATCTTGCGGGAATATCTCATTGAAGTCTACAATAACTCTCTTGTTATAATGCAAAAAAGTACTAAAAAAAATTATAAAACTATGACTTATATAAATAGCATTAATTTATTTATCCTATTTTGAATTTCAGTAATTCATAGCTGTAAAAATATGTATTGATAAATGAAATAAAACCGTAGTTTTAAGCCACCATCACCGTCTAGTATGACTGCATTGGCCCTAAATCCGTACGAGTTGTTTGCAACATCGTTGGCTGACGCTTCTTTTTGAATCACAGCGCTGGCTGAATAATAGACCTTTAAAACACAAATATTTAGTTCTGCAGATAACTACAACAAGATTTCATATCATATCAGTTTTTATTTATAAAATCTATTCGACGGAATACGTACATTACATCTGTTTCAGATTAAAATCTTAATTCAATTTACGCATTTTTTGCAGGATGTAAATTGTACGAAACAAGAATCAAAGCTGGCAGACATTTGATCTTAAAACTGTTGTTATATAATAAAGCTTCACCGAACTCAATGTCATCATTTGGTGATTTACCAATTCATCTTGCATTACGAATGGAATCTGTTGACAAAGAAAGATATATGAAAGATATACTATTACTACTAAACTACAGTACAGAAATTAACATTCCCGACAAGAAGGGCAACACACCAATCATTTTGGCAGCATCATTTTGTTCTGTCGATGTAATTAAAAAAATGATAGAAATTGGAGCTGATATGGAGTACAAGGAACATGAAGGAAATTCAGCGCTCCATAAACACATGGGTAAATTGAATGGCATATTATATAATATCATTATCATATATGCATGGGGGATTTGACTTTATCTATCTTTCTAAACGAACATAATGAATTTAATACATGAACACCAACAATTGGAATATTGCAAACAAACTGCAACTGATTTTAATAGTAACATTTGTGTACGGTGATTTTTTTTTATATTAAAGCTGTACCTATCACACACACAATCACGCACATATACTATTAGTATAATAACACATGTTCAACAGTAGTCATCCAGGTCTCTTCAGGGCACTTTTTGCCTTTACTTTGTACAGGCAACTGTGTGGAGTAAAATTTTACACTAGTTCTTACTATAGTAGTATATATGTATTGTATATGGTATGTTGTAGGCAACATTTTTTTTAAAGGATAACAACTTTTTTAAATGTCGGGCATTAAAGTGGTAGTCTCCCTTATAACAGGCAATGAGAAAAAAAAATCTGGGCAACTTTCCGTAATTACGAGCAGGATCTGCATTCACCATAATTGGAACTAACATGTCTCTGGTGTTTGTGCAATGTGCATTTAATGTCTATTTTTGTATGCATTTTCTAGGGAAGTTTATTGAAGTTTGTTTTCATTCTAGGTAAATGACGTGAACAATTTAGAATTTTCAAATATTTTATTATGGAGGAGCACATATCTATCAAAACATTAGTATATACATATTATTATTTACAATACATAAATTTGCAGCATATGGTTAAAACTTTTCTCAATATCCATATGGTAATGTCTTATAATCGGACACAATCACTCTCTTATCAAACACAATTCTATAATCTTTGCTCTGTTGGCCAGTAATAACCCTACTACTTTTTGAATCTCTTATGATTTTATGTTAATCCACTATAGTTATTGTTTTCTTCTCAGAAGATGTAACCATATCCTTGACAGCATCAACATTTATACTAAGTGCATTTTTATAATTGAGGGTAATACCTCTTACTTTGCATACAGTCTGATTTCCATCATTATAGGGTTTCTGTAATTTGTAAGCGTAGTTTTTAGGGCCGCCTGTTACAACTGTGTGATATTTTTAGCTGGAACCTCATCTGTAAGTTCTCCTAAATAATCGCCCAAAGGTGGTTCCCATTCACCTTATTTAGCTGTAAATATCACAGAATCTGTATCAGCATATAACATGCGATCACCTAGCTTGTCTAAATAACTGTACAGCTTTAGTATGGCTTGAGCTGTATTATAGGCTGCTATTACAACGTTAGTTCTTCCAGACGTTTCTAAGAATTCTCCCTTGATCCTCCAACGCATTTCAATCATTGCATCCGTTACAAAGTTGACACAAGTTACTTCTTGTTGATCACTGGTCAACATATCAAAATAACGGATGGATCAGATACGTATTACACTTTAAGTAAATTTGTTTGTTGCCCAAATTTACCCCAGAAGCTATTTAACATAAGTTTAGCAAGGGAACGGAGACCTGGATTCTTTTCTATTTTGTTATAGTCCAATTGGATACCTTCTTTTTCAAAGTAATCTTGAATATGTTTCTCTCTATGCTTTTCAGTAATACACCAGCTTAGCCATCGGATTGCCTCTTGTTTCATTTTAAGAAAAGTATTAATATACTAGTATTCCGTAAAAATTCCTCCTGATTTCGATTTCGGATCGTATTGCTCAACATCATTGAAATGCCAGACTTCGTATATTTTTTCCACTATGTAGCCCTTTTCCTTGGCCTTTTTTAATTCATCTGTTACCCAAGTGCCAGTTATAGCTCTTTCAGTTTTAGTATGGAGACAGGTTGTTGTCTGTTGTAGTTCAGTACATGTTATACATAACGAAAACATCAGTTTGTTATTGATTTTTGTAGGGAGCACAGGAATATGAAGTCCACGAGGTGGTTGAACACAGCATTTGATAAGACCCTCATACTTTGAAATATCATCAAAATTCTCTGTTATTATAGTAGGATGTCCCAATACAACTTTCTCAGTTTTATTGATAAAGGGGTACAAAGATGTTACGTCATAATATTTGATTTGTTCACCATCTTTAGCTTCATGGTATAGTTTAAAGGCTTCTGTTCTACCACCGGAAAATGCATTTCTAGGTTCAAGTTGAGTGACGTAGTTCACACTGTCTGTTTACTATAGCACTTTGAACACCCATGTCAGAAACATCCATGATATTCAAAAACAATTTCTTCTCCATCCTCTCTCTTGTGATAGCCATCAACTCTGTAGTCCCCAATATTCTTTTCTCTGCCATTGCGTGCATGTTGTATATGAATTCCTTTTGATTTGGATACATATCTCAGCCATTTCAATGCCTTAATAGAGTGTTTTTCCTCTGGATTGTAGCCTTGCGCTGGAATTATTCTAATTGTTTATGGACGCAGAAAGTTTCTCCTGAACACAGGGTTACAAGCCGAGGCTATAGTTATGCATTTCTGAAAGGTATCAATGCCGTCTTTGTTAGAGTCTTTAGTTGTCATAGTCATAAATAACCGCAGAAATTTTAAACAGCATCGTCTTAGAATGTCAACATCTGATTGGCAGTATTTCAAAAGCTCTAGCTTAAAATCAAACTTCGTTCGAGTATTTGCAGCGTACCATTCAAGGAAAAGCTTTCTATCATCAACTTTCATTCCGTCAGGGTTATTATACTAAATGTCAGGCAGATGTTGAAGTACAACAGCTTGGTTTTCTTGCCTGTTGAAAAGGTGAGGAAAATACCCGTTTTGCAATTCGCTCAGCCCAAACATCTTTGGCAGTTTTGACAAGGCAGTAGGAAGGAAATTGATCGAATCAATCATTCTAATATTACAAGCAGGAACTTCAACCGACATGTTCTTTCCCCGCTAGGAATAATTTTAGGAAGTATTCCATTCCTATACAAATATGAAAGGATAGAAAAAGAATCATAGCCTTTGAAGAAAACAACTATTGACAAAATTCGTCGTTTGTATTGGGACCATTAAATATAATTTCATTTTTTCCACAGGTATCACATGTCGATGAGGAATTAACAGTTTGTTCCAAAGAGCCAGAGCATACTCTATGGACTACACATAAATTTGGCTTGTGTTCATACACTCCATATCGCAATGTTTTACAGTTTATACATTTAAGGCTATCATCAGAACGTTCATATCCTTGTTCACATTGAACTAAATCATCCTGTGTACATTCAAAATCAAAGAAAATATAGACTTTTGGGTTTGGGTCTGCGTCTTGTGTATTCCGTTTCCATTTGGTGTCATCATCTGCAATTGGAGAAATCATTTTGTCGTCTTGTAAAGGCATCATAAAACACAGATGTTCAGGCTCGATACAATCCTTGCATGTCTTGCAGTAAACCTCTCCACATTTATGTTCTTTCTTGTGTGCATTTTTCTGTTTATTGATTGTCCGCATTCTGTGCACTTATAATAAGAAGCACACGTTGAGCGTCCTTGGCTAGTTTTCTTGGCATGAAGTTGAAAACACATGTCTCCTTGAAAATACCGATTGCAATCCTTACAATAGATCCATTCTTGATTTACAATCTCGTGTATTTTGTGGCAAGATGTACAAATGTTATTATACTTATGTTCCTCTTTGTTCTGGTAACCCTTTTGACAACTGTTACAATAATAACTGATGTTTAAGAAGGCTGGCATACTTGTTATGACATCATAATGTTCGTTGTGATGATATAAATATATTTTCTTCTCGGCTTCTGGTCCCTGAAAAATTATCCCATTAAAATGTTGCTGTGAAACAACATGAATTTGACAGTCATTCATCACAATTTGAAATTGTTTGATATCTTCAAGATCGCAAGCTTTAAGAGGAACATTTGCCTTTTCGTGCAACTCAATAGCAAGTTGCTTCTGAATCAGTCGACCTTTCCGAATGTCTTCCCATTTCGAATGTTTGTCGATATTGGCCTTAGTAGTGATTAGAGCTCTGGCACAACAAAGTCCATCAGTATTTGGAATCTAAATAATACACTTTTTGTCTTTAAGAAACCTCCCTATATCCACGAATTTACACGACTTTCGCCCACTACCTTTCGGCATATCTACGGGGGTAATCTCTTTTTCCAGTGAACTATCGAGCACAAATTGTTCATATGACTGTGACACTCTTTCAATTTCCCTTAGCATTGTTTCTGCTGACAATTGTGCCACTTTCATAAATGGTATTGTTATAGGAAAGTCCAATTCTTGGCACTGTATTGACATTCGTATAAGATCATCGGTTTTCATGAATTCAGTCATGGTCTTGATAAGGGATTGAAACAAGAATTGAAGCATCTTTAAAATTTGTGGTAAACCACGTACTTCTAGTTCCTTGAATGTAACTTTATATGCTGTTGGTTTTGTCCTAAATTTTGGTAAAATTACGCTCTGACACAACACGTAGATCGTAAAAGCGATACGGTTTATCCTTTTTTGTCAGACGACGTTTCTTAGTAGCGCTATTTTTGGTAGAAACTTTTCTCTTTAAGCCTCCCCCTGTTTTGTTATGAACTTGTTCTAGGTGAGGTTGTAAGCTATCCTTTCTTGAAAAAAGGACACCGCATTCATTGCACTGAAATAGGTCATCGTCTTTATGTCGCAATATGTGACGTTCAAGATTGTATTTTCGTCCAAACTTTTTCCCTGGAATTTTTCAAACTGGAATATATTTATGAATAGATATGTGCAGGTAATTGAATACATCATGAGATTAAAATATAAAAAAATGCATGTAAATGTTATGAACAAAGTCGAAGCGTATTTACGTGATGGATTTGATGATCGAAGAGCTATCCAGATGGCGATTAAAAAATATAGACACCAGCTTGAGAACTTCATAGAAGACAGCCAAATTTTCGGTAAAGATGACGACACTGAATCGGAAGACAATGAAAGTGATAATGAAAATGACAACCAAAACGGTAGTGAAGATGAAAGCAACACTGATGACGAAACTGATAATGAAAGCGAGGCTGGTTAAATAGAAATATAAGTACCTGAAAATATTTCAAAAAACAATATTTAACTTAAGAACGCAGAACAACTAGCATGTCTTGGAAAGACTACCTAAGGAGTATTTATTTCAATCCATCTAACCCTGCCAGCTTTTCCGGACCTGAAAAGATTTTTGCTTTTGCCAAAAAGGATGGAAAATATACGTTAAGCAAATACAAAATGCGGAAATGGTTACACAATCAGGAATCATACAGTATTCAAAGACAGGCAAAGAGTCCCCACAGAATTATAGTTTCCGGCATTGATGACCAATGGTCTGCTGACCTTATGGATATGGTGAAGTTTTCAAAGTACAACGATGGATTTTCATTTATTTTAGTAGTTATAGATACATTTTCCAAATATTTATGGTTACAAAAGTTAAAAGACAAGAAAGGTTCTTCCGTAGCTAAGGCATTTGAAGTTGTATTGAAAAAACGCTCTCCATGGCGAATTCGAACAGACAAAGGACAGGTGTTTAGATCGAGACTCGTTCAAGATGTTTTTCAAAAAAGGGGGATACATCATTTTTATGCATTGAATGAAGTAAAAGCATCGGTATCGGAAAGAGCAATAAAAACGATTAAAACTATTTTTTTTTTAGATATTTTACTTACAAACAAACATATAGGTATATAGAAAAGTTGCAAAGTTTTGCAGATGCATACAATCACACTGTTCATCGTACAATAGATATACCACCAGCTGAAGTGACCAATGCAAATGAGGAGATCGCCCGTCTATCAACATAATTTTCTTCACATTCATCGACGAAACCCGTGAAACGTCTACAATTTCGATACAAGAAAGGAGATAAAGTAAGAATAACACACATGAGAAATGTGTCTTCAAGGGAATATGACCAAAAATGGACAGGTGAAATTTTCACAGTATTCAGAAGATACTGGAGGGGTCAAACTCAGATAAATCGAATCAAACATTATAATAACGAGGAAATAACAGGCTCATTTTATCAGTCAGAATTACAGAAGGTGGATTTAAGTGACAATGAACAATGGAAAATTGAGAAAATTATAAAAGGAAAAGGAACTGGTCGAAATAAACAATATTTTGTAAAATGGTTGAATTGGCCTGTAAAACTCAATTCTTGGGTGAAAGCTAGTGACGTTAAAGATTTATGATTGTTTATCCATTATATTGTTCATGTTAAATATAATGTATCTTTAATTAATAAATTCTGTTTGAAACTGATGCTAATTGTTTTGATAATCTGATTAAGAAACTGGCGTTTCAAGATTTTCCACGCCCAATTCAAATTTCTTTCACCAGAAACAGAGCTGGCACCCCAAAGGGTCCACATGAACTGTCAGTCGAAAAGGATTTCCCAGTTATAGCGGGGACATATCATATTGCTTTCCTTTCCGTTGTAGCTATGATATCGCCCTAAACTGGTACACCTAGTTCATGCGTAGGAAGGCCTCAGACTTACAAAGTTTACTATTATTACAAAAAATTATGTTTATCTTTTTATAGATGCAATGATTTTTTTGGTCAAAATATTTGTCTAAATATATAATAATGATGACCATAAACACTTACCTTAATACAACTGTCGTGGATTTGATCGTTTACTGTGTAAGACGATGTCTGAAATGTGATCCGCTATTGGGTTTATATACGACATGACTAAACCAATTAATGGTAGGGGTAAATAGCAGTGTAAATGAGAATGAAAACCAATAGTATGAGGTATAATTTCAGTATATGTTCATAAATGATAATTGTTTCGATGTTTGATAACTGATATTTAATTAATAGTTCTATGTTAACCTACGAAATAATAAAAATAATAAAATTACAACACATTACACCCCTCAAATTGGATTCGTCCATTTTTCTAAGCACAGTATACGTTGAACCACCATACTGAACAGGCGTGTTTAAGGCTATGAAATGTAAAAAGATAATTCGTATATATCTAGTTGTTCCCCCTTAAACTTTTTCTAAATATTCTTACTAAGAAATATTTTGTAGCACAACGGACAAAAATATTTAAATAAAAAAATGCAGAAATTATGTTTACCAAAGTAATGTTATAATCCGTAAATCAATACTGTTATTTACACGTGTACATGTATGTCCCGTAGGGAATGACCAGGTAAGTCAAAAATCAATAATGATTCATGTTCCCAAAGGGATTAACCAGATAAGTCGAAAATCAATAATGATTCATGTACCCAAAGGGATTAACCAGATAAGCCGAAAATCAATAATGATTAAGTAATTTGTTTACACAATTAAAGATTGAGGATTTTTAAGAATAAAAATAAACTGAAAATCAATAGGGTTAGATGTTATTAATGGGAAAATATAATATGACATATATTTGATTAAGTATTTTGTGGTTAATTAATAATAAGTGAATGGAAAACTTATCATTTTTTTTTAATTTAAATTATTGATTTAAATAATTGAATAAATTAGTTTATTTGTTTATTACGGAAAGTTGCCCAGATTTTTTTTTATCATTGCCTATTATAAGGGAGACTACCAATTTAATGCCAGATTTTAAAAAAAGTTGTTATCCTTTTAAAAAAAATGTTACCTACAACATTCCATATACTTTACATATATACTACTACAGTACAAACTAGTGTAAAATTTTACTCCACACAGTTGCCTGAACAAAGTAGAGGCAAAAAGTGCCCTGAAGAGACCTGGATGACTACTTTCAACATCGAAAAGATAATTCTTTCAGTTATTTTAAATTTCAGATTCAGAAATATTTGATAGAGAAGTGGTTTCCATTTTATTAAAGCATGGCAGCAGCTTAAAGACTCTAAACAATTTAGGCGAGACACCATTTAATCGATTTATGAAAAGAGGTAATATCGTATATAAGGATATTAAGTTTCTGGTGGATGATTGTGGCTCGGATCTGAACAGTAATAAGATAGGATGTAATTCAGCATTGATGGATGCAATTGAACGCAACATATTTTTCGCAGTTCCTTATTTGATACGCCATATGGTAAATCTAAACCATATTGGACAAGAAGGACAAACAGCCTTACATGTTGCACTTTTGAAAGGTATAGACTAATGTTGTTCCTTTAAAAAAAAAGAATAAGTTTGACGTGCTAAATATACATAATTGTTTCTTAAAAACATCAGACAAAAACTAGAACGGTTGCAAACTTCTGTAATATAATTATTATAAATCTGCACTCGTTGTATCTCTCTTTATTCAATCCTTTTGATTACCTCTAGTTCTTTTAAAAATAAATAGAGAGATGTGGTGTAAATTCCAACAAGACAGCAATTCTTAATTCACCTAGGATATAAAGTACAAACACAATTAATAAAATGACAAATAACATACACGACCGATATAAAATTAAAAATGTAAGCCAGATGTCAATCAGTATAATAACCATATTTTCAGAATCAAGAAATATCAATCTATACATTACAAACATATCGCAGATCAAATTTATTCGTTCATAGTGTGTTAATTAATTTACGTTTTTTGATTGAGTTAAGCCTGCCAATTGATATTTTATCGTGTGTTTTTCTATGTTGTGATGTTATGCTATTGTTTCAGAAAAAGGGAGAAGGTTTGGTACCATTAAAACGTTTAATCCCGCTGCAAATGTTTGATTTTAAACATATTTTATTCATTAAGATATGAAAAGGATTGAGCAACAGGCACAGCCTATAAAAGCTCTCTCCAGTCCCAAGTCAGGAATCTGATGTACAGTAGTTGTCATTTGTTTATATAATGTATACGTGTTTCTCGTTTCTCGTTTTTTATATAGATTAGACCGTTGGTTTTCCCGTTTGAATGGTTTTACACTAGTAATTTTGGGGCCCTTTATAGCTTTTTGTTCGGTGTGAGCCAAGGCATTGAAGGCCGTACATTGAAGGCCGTACATTGACCTATAATGGTTTACTTTCATAAATTGTTATTTGGATGGAGAGTTGTCTTTGGCACTCACACCACATCTTCCTATATCTAATTACAAACATATCTGGAAATATCATTTTTGAAATGTAATTAATTAAAGTGCACAATACAAAGATTTTTTTACTTCCAATCCCCAACCTTTAAAATGCTGTTTCTTTCTTTAAATTGCATATAAATTAATAAAAGAGGTATATGTAGATAGTTAAAAGAATAATCTTTTAAATGAATGCAATATTTTTGTTATGCAATCATTATGTTATGAATTATTATGCAATTAGTGGCAAAATCTTGGTCAGTTCACTTGAATGAATTTAGCTCTTTTATCTCTATAGCTACACAAGAAATTTGAACGTTATCTTAATCAGCACAGCAGGAGCTTCAAAAGGGTGTCTCAAATTATCGCTATCGTATTCCATTCTCTCATAAATTTGTAATTAGTGTAAACATCAGTACCACATAAAAGTAAATAATGTATGATTAGGTGTAAAATTTGATCTATACATTCTATCCAAAATCTGAGACATCCTTTTGTAGATAATGACTCAAGGAACAACATATAATAAAATCAACCCTCTCGGGGGATCCATGAAGAAGCTAACTTCAATTGAAAGTGGAAATTTGTTGTAAAATTCTGTAGACACAGTTATCATCATAATTGATTACATAATTGTTGTATAATACTAACATTGCATTAATTTGAAAGAGTAGTCTGTTAGCTATCCATGGATACCACTATTATAAATTTTCAAGCATTATAACGAAAGTTACAGCATTTTAAAACTGGAGAATTGAAGGGTTAAAATCTTTGTATTGTGGTACCTTATTGAACGCAAATATTTTTTTTGGTTTTTGGTGTTTTAATGCCACTTTTAAGGACCGTATTTAGACTATTTCGTGGTGGCAATTTTTTATTGGTGGAGGATGCCAGAGTTCCCGGAGAAAACCACCGACCTTCGATAGGAAAACCGACCTTCGATAGGAAAACCGACAATCCTAGTCAATTAAGATTGGAGTCGACTGCACCATCACGAGCGGGGTTCGAACTCACAATCTCAGTGTTGTCTGGCTAGTAATTACAGTAGTAACTATTTAGACCACTCGGCCACCGAGGTCCCCAGAACGAAAATAAATGTTAGAAATAAGAATAATACATTTTAAAATATTTTAACAATGATTAATGATCTCCATACAAATGACCATTACATTTTCATCAAAAGTATATCTAGTTTTGTGAGCGATATAAACAACATCAAATATGAAATCAAATTTTAAATAAGCTTATGTTCTTCTCATATATGTTATGATGGTATGATACTAAACCCCTAACGGGAAGGATTGTGCCTGATGTTCATATGATGAAATCATAATCTTTCAGTCAGTTTAATTGAAGTCTGGAGCTGGCATGTCAGTTAACTGCTAGTAGGATGTTGTTATATATGTATAATTGTCATTTTGTTTATTTATTTTTTTTTTTTTTGGTTACATCTTCTGACATCAGACTCGGACGTCTCTTGAACTGAATTTTAATGTGCGTATTGTTATGCGTTTACTTTTCTACATTGGCTAGAGGAATAGGGGGAGGGTTGAGATCTCACAAACATGTTTAACCCCGCCGCATTTTTGCGCCTGTCCCAAGTCAGGAGCCTCTGGCCTTTGTTAGTCTTGTATTATTTTAATTTTAGTTTCTTGTGTACAATTTGGAAATTAGTATGGCGTTCATTATCACTGAACTAGTATATACTTGTTTAGGGGCCAGTTGAAGGACGCCTCCGGGTGCGGGAATTTCTCGCTACATTGAAGACCTGTTGGTGACCTTCTGCTGTTGTTTTTTTCTATGGTCGGGTTGTTGTCTCTTTGTCACATTCCCCATTTCCATTCTCAATTTTATTAATAATTTGACAGGTGCAACCAAACTTTTAAACAAAAGATTTTTATCTGTTATAGAATTTATTGTAACGATTACCATAAAAAAAACGAAAGAAAGAAAGAAAGGAAACGGAAAGAGGTCTCTTTTGACGACGGTCATATTAGTATACAGTTCATATTCATTTGTAGGTAAATACCGATTTGATATGTCAATAGAAGCCAAACTTAAACGAATACGTACTGACAAGCAAGAAATATCAGATATAAAAGGTAATTGTACATGTATATATAGGTATTTATTAAAAATGCCCATGCTGGTTCGACTTCAGAATAACTATACTTGGTTCCTGCATACTTTAAGTGATATTTGATAATGAGAATTTCTTACACGAAAAGGAATAGAATCATTTCAAATAATTTAGTCTGAAACATGTTATGCGTTTCTTTCTTTGTTTAAATATCTAAATTGAACCTTATTTATATTTGACTCCAATATCTAGAGGTGTATTTAAATCGTTATTAAGTTGAGAGTTATCTATAGATATCAGAAGATGTGGTATGGGTGCAAATGAGACAACTCTTCATTCAAGTCCCAATATGTAACAAGAAGAAACATTATAGGTCTTCAACACAGAGTCCTGTCTCACATAGTTAGCTATGAAGGCCCCAAAATATGACCAGTGTTAAACCATTCAAACGGGAACACCAACGGTATAATCTATATAAAAACAAGAACTATCTTTATAAATGATATCCGACGTATTTAAATTTGAGTATATGTTTTAAACAATCATTTCGATAACCTTCAGAAGCACAAAGATACCATTTAAATAACGTTTTCTCTGTTTGTGTTCAGTATTCTCGGTCCTCGTATCTTTCTGTTTACATTCACCAAAACCCCGCGGAAATCTCACATGCGTAGGTGCGTTCTAAAAGTCATGTACGTTCGTACAACAAAGTTTACATTAAAAATTATATAATTGTCCCGAATAAACAGCGGTCATGGATGCAAAGAGCTATTGGAGAAACAATTATTTTAATAAAAATATAAATCTTTGTAAGATCTAGTCAAATATTTATAGTTTTTCACTTGCTTTCCATCACGATATAATTAACGAGACGTTTTTTCAAACACAACCAAATCACCCACCATGACAGCATTTTGTCCAATCACAGAAAGGAGTTTCGAGCATGCTTATTCTGTTGCCATAGTTAATCGTCCTTAAGTTCAAAGGGCACAAACCGAAACTATACCGACTACGTCGGAAAACCGATGAACACTTACGAATCACAACTTACAGCAAACGACATATACTAAACATAAGATTCCTGGTGCAAACAAATTTAGCCAGTTTAAATGTTTTAATAGGTAACAACCTTCATCCTTATCAAAAACAATTGTGTAACATCACATCATAGAAAGACACACTATAATATATCAATTGAAATGTGGTTCAACTCAATTATTAACAATATTAACAGAAGTGAACATATACATAGATTAGACCGTTGGTTTTCCAGTTAGAATGGTTTTACACTAGTAATTTTGGGGCTCTTTATAGCATGTTGTTCGGTGTGAGTCAATGCTCCGTGTTGAAGGCCGTACATTGACCTATACTGGTTTGCTCTTTTTAAATTGTTATTTGGATGGAGAGTTGTCTCATTGGCACTCCCACCACATCTTCCTATATCTATATACAGAACGAATAAATTTGATCCATGACATAATGTAAATATCTACTATGTAGTTTTCAATTTGTTGCAGACCCTTCCTTCAACATTAGAAAAAGAGGGTGTTTCTTTCAGGAAGAAGAAGTTTTTTTAAAAAGGAGGAGATATTCGATTAATCAAATTTTGAAACGCCAATTAGTTGAGGCAATTGAAACGGCCTCCGAAACTTCAAAGACTAAAATTGATGACAATCGCCAGGCAAACGGTAAATAAAATAATTTTACTCTTTGTAACTGTATTCTGTTTTATTCATTCACCTACAATAAAAACAAACTCTTGACACAATTACAATTAAGTAAAAGATCTCAGCTTTTTCGGATTTTTGTTACTTCTTAAAACGGTATAGTTAAGAAAGGCAGATGATACTGAAAGCGGCAATTAAAAACCACCAGACTAATTAATTAAACAGAAACACAATGAGCGATAAGAAAAACCACGAAATGACAACACCGTTGTAGATTTCAAAAAAGAGCAGGCTAATGCCGTTCCTAGGCAACATTTGCATCCGCAAAGTAGAAAGGGATTAATAGGCGATGCAATAACATGTTTCACAAACCACTACAAATAAATATGTTTAAGCTAACATGTGTTTATTCACAATATTTGCTTTGGTTATTTTTGCGTACTTTATGTATTACTTTTCACGTAGCTAAAAGATTACATACTAAAGAAACTAGTCTGCAATCATGCTGAAAAATCAATGAAAGAAGACTCTTTTTGCGTGATATATTTTTTTTAAATGCATTATAAAATAAGTGAATAATATATACATTATACTGTGAAAAGGGCTTATGTATCAAAACGACCTGTTTTAATAACTTGGACTGTTAACTGATATAAAAAATCATATTGACAAAACACCTTGTATTTATTACCGATATGGGCTTTGTACAGCTTACTAGCGCCTTATTATTTCTTAAGTGATCAAACATCCAGCATCTTCTCGTTTCTATGACGCAACAGATGATAAAGGAGAACTTTCATTAGTCATAACCATCATTCCTTCCTCTTTACTCTGGTTGTGGCATCAGTCAATATGACTTTTCTCCTACTTTGTACTTGCAATGAGCCACAAAACTGCTACATATATTGATAATGATATGTGTATTTTTTCTGACTCTGATAGGTTTCGTGTTGTATAGTTTTACATTTTTTGTGTAGTGCTTTATTGACTATTGCATGTACTTACTTTTTAGTCGAGTTGACTTTTTGTAATTATGTTGTCTTTTTTCAATAATCCTCTTGGTTATATTCTGTTCATATTTACTAATGACCAATATATTGAATGCAATAACCGTTTTTAATGGTTCATAAATAAATTAGTTATATGCATCGACTGTTAACGTTGTGACTATTAATTCCTTAATGTTAAAAAGCAGCAATTTTTTTGAGAGAGAATCTCTATCCTCTTTGTTTAGATAATAATAGAAACTAGAAACACAATACCAGATTATAATATATCTTTTGGTATTCTTATTGAGGTCTTTGATTGTTGTATGTCACATATATACTTCATTATATGTAGTTAAATAAATTAAACAATGTTATCAAATACAGTTGTAGAAACAGTAATGTGTCTTCTGAATGCTGGAGCGGACGTTAACATTATAACAGAAAATGGAAAATCACCTTTGTACTTACTTTTATCAAAACACCCATGGAAAATAGTGCAAAAACTTTTTCCACTCATTATCGAAAAGGGAGCTGATCCAAATCTAGGTCATTATCCACCTTTGGAAATTGCTACACTACTACGACGAGTTTCGCATGTGAAATCCTTGTTAAAGCATGGTGCTAAAGTTGACATCACCAATAGAAGAAACGAAACTGCACTAATATGCGCTACGCGCATGTGCTACCTCGAAAAGAAAGGTACCTGCTGTAAAAACTATATCACGTTAAAATGTCTCGTAATTGTTATTAAAATTTGAAAGACTGTTGCTATGACTTCTACTTTGTCAAAACAATAAAATATCATTTAAGTCTATATTTTACTCAAATAAACATATTTCGATAATGTGTTCTTGTTTTGCACGCTACGTTTTTATAGCTAGTGTTTAGGATTCTTGTACTACTAATTAAATTAAATTTGTTGCAAATGCAATTCACCTAAATAAAAATAAAGTAATCTCAAGTTTTCATGGTGTTAGGCAAACACAGAAATAATAATAAATAAATAAAAGATACAATATTTATAGAGCGCATTATTTAATAACAACAAAAACTCTAATAGCTTCACATTTAAAAATAATTAAAATACAAAAATACATAAAACATAACCTACAAAGCACTAACTTAAAAGAACCAAACAATCATAAAAAAAAATGAAATAAAAAATGAAAATAAAAAATGAAAAAAATAATGACAGAATACGATTGCAGATTGTTATGTTAAGATTTACCCAAGAAAAGATCAATTCGAAATTAAAATTCACTAATGTATGAAAGTGTAAATTCATCTGTTCAGATTTATTTTCTTCAGAAAAACTTATACAAACAATCGAGATACTATTACAAGCAGGAGCATCAGTTAACGTTAAAGATGAACAAGGAAACACTCCATTGATAATATCCATTCGTAATGGTTGTTTTCAAGAAGGAGACAATTTGGACACAGAAGTGAACAAAACAGTATCTTTGTTACTCAAAAACGGAGCAGACCCCAATACACAAGATAATGGAAAAGACTCAGCTTTGATTTTAGCAGTTGAAAATATGTTGCCATCAGTAGTAAGAACGCTCTTGAAATATGGTGCAAATGTTGATCATATAGGAGAACATTGTGGATCAATATTACAAAGATGTTTACACACAAAAAGTATGCGATTTAAAATTTTCCTTATTATTTCCATAAAGTGCTTAAATTTTTATTTTTGCAAATATGTATATAACATATGAATCACTGATATCATTCTTAAAATTCGGAGAAAATTTATTAATTGATTCCAATTTTTTCCACAAATTCACTTTAAAAGGCCAGTGTATCTGAATTAAAAAAAAAAAGATGATCTGGTTTGATTGCCAATAAGACAACTCTCCACGAGAAACTAAATGAGATAGAAATTAACAACTATAAATCATCGTATGACCTTCAACAATGAGCAAAGCATATACCACATAGTCATATATTACTGTTGACACAAATTTAAAAAAGAAGATGTGGTATGATTTACAATAAGACAACTGTCAACAAGAGACCAAATGAGAGATGAAATTAAGAACTACAAGTCACTGTATGGCCTTCAACAACGAGCAAATTACGCATACGAAAGGCCCCGAAATGACAAAGTAAACCAATTCGATCGAGAAAAACTAAGGGCCTAATGTGCATACAAAATAATCAACGAAAAACAAATATGTAAATCAGCAACAAACCTAATCTAGGGGTGGTGGGTTTACATGTAAGCTGGCGTCTTACCCTTCCCTTTACATGAGACTGGAGCGTAAGTCTTGTTTTTTTTTTAAATATGCTGGTTTGCAATATATTTTGTTTAAATAGTTTTAAGTGAAAACAGTAAATATAGCATTTCACAACATAAATATGCGGACATTACAACAAAAAAAGTATTACTTCTGTCACAAAAAAAATACTCTTGCTCCCTTTATATAGTTTTCGTCTTTTAATAGTATATTTAGCTACATTTAAACTGTATCTTTTAACCCAATACATAATTAACATTACAGATACACCGGATTCTAATTTCGAAATGTTGAGCATATTACTCAATCATAAAACTTATGGAGAACAGATCAACGTTTTCTTCCCTCAATTTTGGAATTATGTAGAAAACTTGACGACACGGGATGAACTGAAGGAGTCCTGGGGCTATAGACGCAACAAACATATTGGCTTTGGGTGGAACAGAAGTATTCCAGACACAAAGAAAGTTGACAAAAAACTTATTGGAAAGATTTCAACAATGGTTTTATCGAATTCATATGTCGATCCAAATTTTACCAAAGGTCAACAAAATTCACCACTCATCTACTTTTGTAAGATTGAATGTTCAGATGCTGTCAAACAATTAATCCATTATGGAGCAGATGTGACCCATATTGGAGAAAAGGGGGAAACTGACTTACATCATATCATGGAGATAAGTGGTAATATACTTATAAAACTGCGTTAAAACAATGAAGAATTTGTCAAAGAGACAACAACCTGACCAAAGAGAAAAAACAGTCGAAGGCCACTAATTGGTCTTCAACACAACGTGAACATCTCACATCCGGAGACGGGCTTCAGCTAGCCCTTAAACAAACGTGTGTACTAGTTCTGTGAAAATGGACGTCATACTTAACTCAAAAACTATCACTGAACTAAAAATTTAAAAAAAAAACATACCAAAAATAGAGGCTTCTGACTTGGGACAGGCGTAAAAAATTGTCTGGGTTAAACGTGTTTTGTGATATCTCAACCCTTCCCCTATACATCTTACCAATGTAGAATACCCAAACACACAGCAATGCGCACGTACAACTCACTTTAAAATAAGTCGAGTTAATAAGGAATATCAAAAAGGTATAAGATAAACAAAATCATATCAGAAAAAAACACAGTTTAAAAACTTTACGAAAAGGTAGCACATCAAAAACTGTGCACAATCAAGTTATGTCATCACTATGAAAATGACACAATGATTTGCTGTTGCTTTATGGAATTGCCTTTGTTTCTTATCTTATTACATATACAAATAAAAGTATTTGTGATACATGTATGTATGTTAATTCGACAGATGTAGTGATTCAAAAGTAAACAAAAATGTCATTTAACGGTCAACATGCATATAGGATTTTCCATAACAAATGTCATGAGATAAGTCCTTGGGAAGTACTAGATAATGCTTATTATAAAAGAACAGTCATCAGCACTATTATAAACCAATCAAAATGTATGAAGATCAAGCAAGTATCAATGATGGACTAGGTTTGTTATTGTCATGGCCCCGCAACGGAGTTGTCGGTGCCATATAGTTTTACCCTTGTCCGTAATTCCGTAATTCCGTAGTTCTATTAGTTCCGTTATTCCGAAATTCCTTCATTCCGTCATTCCGCAACAAACCATTATACGGGGTTTTTTTCTAAACGCCTTCAGATATTGGGATGATGTTAGGTATGTGGGTTAACCACGACGAGTTACAGATCAAGTTTAAGTTTCTTTCCGCTCCACTTATTTTTGCCGAAATTACGGGCTTTGGGCTTTGATAATTTGTTGAAAATTACAGTTATACGGACTTTTTTCTAAACACTTTCAGTTATTGGGATGATTTTTGATATGCGAGTTAACCACGATGAGTTACAGATCAAGTTTAAGTTTTTTCCGCTCCACTAATTTTTGCCGAAATTTCGGGCTTTTATACTTTGATAAATTGTTGAAAATCACAGTTATACGGACTTTTTTCTAAACGCTTTCAGATATTAGGATGATGTTTGGCATGTGAGATCAAAATTAGTTACAGATCAAGTTCAAGTTTTGTTCCGCTCCACTTATTTTCGCCGAAATTACGGGCTATGGACTTTGATAAATTGTTGAAAATCACAGTTATACGGACATTTTTACTAAACACTTTCAGATATTGTTATGATTTTTGGCATGTGAGATCAAGATGAGTTACAGATCAAGTTTAAGTTTCGTTCCGCTCGGCTAATTTTTGCTGAAATTTCGGGCTTTTATACTTTGATAAATTTTTGAAAACCTCAGTTATACGGACTTTTTTCTAAATGCTTTAAGTTTCGTCCCACTCCGCTAATTTTTGCCAAAATTAAGGGTTTACAAATTTGAAAATTGTTGAAAATCACAGTTATATGGACATTTTTCTATACGCCTCCAGATTTTGAGCCAATTTTTGAAATGTGAGACTACCATCATGATTGTGAGCACATACATGTGTTATTGAAATTGCAGACTTCTCAACTTTTTGAGACGGGACTATTCGTGTCGCTTTCGTGGCACATCTAGATTACTTTAGATATGCACAAAACTAAGTTTCCAAAACGATTTGTTTTATAAGTTAAAGTATATAAGTTAATTAAATTGTACTTTTTAAAATGCTGTCACTTTTCTCCACACAGAAATCATGTCATTGAATGAATGAGTTTAACTTCTAAACAATATGATGTGCTGGTGGAATGCTAAATGAGAGTCTTCTTGGACCATACATTGTTATGGATATAAGTGTTCAATCTATATCGTATGTCTGTTTTTGTTACTGAGTGTATTCTACAGAGAAGTATACTCTCCATTTAAAATACAAAAGGCAACATTTCACTTTGGCTGACCTATCTAGTGGCTGTTAATATTCATGTACACAATGAAATACTTAGTCTGAAAATAACGGGTATACTGTGATAACAATATCATAGTCTGTATGTGTTTGATCCAATTCAGGAGCTTGTTATTCGGCGGTTTACGTTTGCTGCTGCTTAAAATATTTGTTTCTTATTTATTCTTTTGTACATACATTAGGCAGTAAGTTTTCTCGTTTCAATTGTTTTATATTTGTCATTAGAGAGCTTTCTATAGCTGATTATAAAGTAGGGAACTTGATCATTGTCGAATGCCGTACAGTGACATATATTGTTAATAATTTCTGTGTTAGTTTATCTCTTGTGGACAGTTGTTTCATTGGCAATCATATCGCATCTTTTTTATACACATTTTTCCACTTTAAAACAGAAAATTGATATATCACATGTAAAACGATTGTTTGCTTTTCTTTTTTAAAGATCCAGTTACAGCCGTAGCAATGCTGGATTGCATATACAGTGAACCTGCAAATCATCTTTTAAAAAATGCAACAGGGCACACCACTTTGAACGCAACAATCAAGTCCATGGATGAACTGTTCGAAGGGCCACATTGGTTTAATAGACACCGACTGACACATTTATATAAGAACGAAAGAATGAAGTTTATAGCTTTGAGACGTTTAATGGTTCGACTTCTGGAAGCAGGAGCAAATACTGACACTGATAAATTGAATGAATCTTTAATTAATTGTTCGTATGTCGGAGACTTTGATGGAATGAAATCACTTATATCACATGGAGCAGATATGAATTTTCGAGATAAATCTGGAAGTTCAATACTTCATTTATGTTGGTCATATGGTAAGCCTTTCGTTTCCTTTCTGTCGAACACTATCATTTGATAGGTTTTATTCTTAACAAAAATGCTAACGAAAAATATAATTTGGATGAATGTCAGAAAAGTAAGACAAATATTCTATAATCTACTAGGTGAATAGTTATAAAAGGTACTTATACTAGACTTATGATTTAATACGCCAAACGTACATTTCGTCTTCAAAGAGGTAATCGGTGAAATCGCAAACCGACGAATAATGACGAACGAACGTTAACGGGATCAGTGATTTTCATATTGGGTAAAGCTCATTAAAATCGAATAATCGACTAAAATACCCCTTGACACCTCACAAAGTTTCCTTTATTAGAAAACAATGATCAACTATGAGCTTTCAAGTGTAAGGATGGATATATACGACTATGCATTTTTAACTTGTATACCGGAAGTGCCTATGTACGGATTAAAACGAAATAAATGTATACCTGTGGTGATCACCTTCTACACTTTTTCCACGTGGAATGATAGCATGATTTAATCACGGGGACAGTCTTTTAAATACCACGGTGCATGTGTATGATAGAAAAACGTATCGAAGATATTGAATATATATTTGTTCAAAATAAAAAATTTAATAAGTAGGGACCGACCACTTCACTTGAAGGATTTTTATGCGGCGCGACAAATTATTTTTTTTTCAAATTAACATCACTTTTTGTGGTAATTATCCAAGATAAGATTTTTTTTTTCCTTATTTTTACCCGGCCAGATTAACTGTTTTCTCAAATTCAGAATCAAATATATTATTTCCGAAAGAAACTTGCCCCGCCCCCTCTTCGTGTTAAATGGACTGTCCCTAACAAGAAATTTGCAACAACTAATAAAAAAGAATCATTATTATGTTTCATTAAATTGTTATAATTGAAATTTGTTTTCTCTTTTCTGCAGAACTTAAATATGTGATAAATAGATTATAACATGTCTTTTCCATATTGGCTTGGTACACGCAAGATAATTTATTATGTATCATTTTACTGTATAATAGAATTTGGAGGCCAGGTTTTTTTTAGATGGAAGCCAGCATATTTATTACTATTTTTTTTCCTGGCCAATATATTTATTTACTAATCTGCCAGCTCCCATCCTAGATTCAAAGGGTCGTCCCCTGACCCCTATTTAGTATGCGATATTGCTGGTATTATTTCAGATATTTGGTCCGGGAAAAAAGAATAGTACACCAAAAAAGAATTTGGAACTTAATACGCTGGAATTATCAAATTATATGAGTATATCTTATTTTGTTATTCGTCGTTTATTCTGCGAAAGAACACATAGTATATATAAAGTTTTCTGTTAAGTATTCGGTATTCGGTTTTTTTTTTTCTTTTTTCCCTAGGTACAAAGAGTACAAGGAATCCTCCCTTTTTTGTTATTTAGCTCATTCTAAACAATGATTCGGATTAATACAAATTTTCAGTTAATTCTTTCTTAAGGTTTGCATGTATGGACCCAAGGAGGGGTCACTTTCCATAATATTATATATACAGACGTACCACTAGAATTTGTCATTTTTCAACTTGTCAAATACATGACTATATATGAAATTTAAACCTTATATGACTAGGCCGATAATTTCAGGCCTAATATATGACTGACGAAAATTATCAGGCAAATCTATGATTGAGGCAGAAACTTTGAACTAAGGGACCAGCCATTTAAATTGAAAATTGGGCTGGGGGAATGGCATGTTCAAGGAAGGGTATGTCCAATTTTCTAGTCAGAAATTATTTTTGTCTTTTCCATTTCTAGCCATTTTTATTTGTTCAGTCTTTCACCAGAAAATGCTCCGGACTGACGACGACATACAAAATGAAAAGAAATAAAACAGACAGTAAGCGTATTATATCAATCAATAAAAAAAGCACTTATAATCAAAGCGAGATAATTATGAACACTTAGGCATCCTAACTTAAATTAATGATCCCGCTTCATGTCATACGGCAAAGTAGGTGATACGTCCGTGATTCGTACGTGATTCGTGATCTCACCGGTTACCTCTCATAAGACTCATCAGTGACGCTTATACCAGAGTCACATTTTGGCGTATAGACCGGCGTGCACCAGACGTACAGAGAAAATTGGCAAAGTTGGTATATGTTAGTTGCACACCAGAGGAACGCTAAGGAATAGTTGCATAAATTTGAAGAACGTCGAAATGCAAAGGTATACGGTTGGTGAACGCTATAACTCCAGGAAATTTTTATGCAGCATCCAGCTCAAGCGTTTGTCTAGTTTATACCTATACGCTACACGCACGTAAAACATACGCTACAAGTGCGTTGATAACGCTACAGAAAAGTATGAGACACATTTAGGGCACGTTGTTAGGCTTCAAGATCGGTCGACTTAACTAAAACGTATGCGGGTGTGTTTGTTACAAACAACAAACACCCCGTTATAAAACGTCCAAGACACCCCGAAACACGGATCCCAGATACGACCGGGACGGGTCTCAAATGCTTTCAAGAGGCTACTCGTACGCCCAATACACAATTAAAACTCGTTGTAAACACGATACAGATATGATTGACAGGTTAAATGCATCTAAAATTACAAGCGTATTGGCAGCGTACATGATTTTTTTACCACGCCAGGGGTACGTCGGAGCTATACGCTGATGTCTGACGCCGGTATTAGATCAAAATGATTAGAAAGCTAAAAAAATACAAAGATGAAAAGCATTGAGAACCCAAAATTCCAAAATGTGTTACAAAATACGGCTAAGGTAAAAACGACTCAGTATAGATACGAGAATTACAATTGTGTACGGCAGACAAAAGTCTCATAAACGACATTCAAAACAACTATGTTAAAAGGCCAGAATAAATAAAAAAACGAGTATTCAGACACACAAATACAATTAGAAACAAAATGACGCATTGAAGACATAATGCTATTATTTCTTTTGATAATTATCAACGGTACCAGGATTATAATTTAGTACGCCAGACGCGCATTTTGTCTTCATAAGACTTACCAGTGACGCTCATATCAAAATAGTTATAAAACCAAACAAGTATCTAAGTACAAAGTTAAAGAGCATTAAGGATCCCAAAAAGTTGTGCCAAATACGCACTTGATTAGGAGGGTGTAAAAACCCGGAACATAATAATCTTTTGCTGTAAAAGTTAAAATATAACCTTTTCAATAAAACTCTGACCAATTTAACAATTTTATGAAATACAAACGTCATGAAATTGGAACATGCTTGTTTTTTAACAATCAACTTTCTAATACAAACACACATTTTACAATTTCATTAAGTATACAATAACTTGATAATAAGCTTTAAAAAAGGGCTGAAATGGACGGAACTATATGATGTATTTTATTTAAAGACGCAGGGTAGCATAATAATAGAAATATATCGATTGTTTTCTTATATTTTAAAGTATACATTAACGTGTTGTTTTCAAGTTTTTGACATCACTGGGTCGATATCTCTGCTGGTGGACTATCAGTCCCCGAGGGTATCATCAGCTCAGTAGTCAGCGCTTCGGTACTGACATGATTTAACAAACTTTACTAAAATTGTCTGTTAATAAATTTTGAAATTATTATAAAAACTAAGGTTTCAACTCCCTCAGGCAAAGTTGGCTTTAGATGATTTTGGCTATTTATTTTAGGTATTTTTTTACATATAGCTCTTTTACGATTTTCGGTACTTATCTATCTTGGGATTTCAAATGTTTGGCTATGTGCGTTACTGATGAAGGTAAATCCAGAAAAGCGCTTCGGACGCAAGAAATTATTTAGCATGTTGTTTTCAATTTTTTAAATATATTCCACAAAGTTTTATTGAAGGTATTAATGCTGCATTATCATTTCTGAAGTGGATGATCGGCAAGGAATTTGATATAAAGATTGTAGATGGTGAAGAAAATTCAATATTGATGTCTATCTTAAGAGGCAGCTATACAAAGAAGAATGAAATAAATGAACAGGCTGCCGAACTTGTAATTTTGTTCGCTCAGAATAATGTCCAGGGTGTAAAAAATAAGTTTGGGAACTCTCCTTTGCATATAGCAGCTAAAGCAGGATATGCTAGAATGGTAGATGCACTTATACAACACGATGTTGATGTTTGCGTCCGAAATAATAGAGGCTTCACTCCTCTTCATGAATGTTTACTAAGCTCTGAAGGTAAGAATAATTCATCAAAAGAATATCTCAGGGTTTCACAAAATACGAAAGGTTAAGCAGCTCCTTCTCCACAGGGGCACACATCTTCTTAATGTCATATAACTATATAATAATGAATATAGTCTACATGTGTATATAGTCATAAAAGAAGAAAAGATGATGTTGTAACTTAATCTATACAGGTAAAACTTAAAATTTGGAACGAAAATAAGAAATTTTCCACTTAAACAGCATGTTATATTTCTTTACCAACCAATCCCCCTGGCAGCTTTGTAAAAATCGGGACTTTTCAGGGTTTTGGTACAAGTATGTCCTGTTCTGTGTCCATTTTCACTTATACTAATTATCCGCAACATTAATATGTTAATGAAGTATGTGTACGTTTCTAATATGAATCAAATATTTTGAGGTTTTAAGAAATATTTCTTACCAAGTACATATGCATATTATGTTTCATTAAACATAAGCATCACATTTTGGATAAGATACAGATAGGTGGTATGATTACAAATAACACTATACACCAGCGATGAGTGTGTTGATTTCAGGAAATCTATCGTAGAAATAATGAATTTTCAGAGATCCTTGAAAATGTTTATGAAGGTCTCCTTCTTCCTCTACACATCTTTGTGAACCCTGACACAGACAATAACTTTGCGTCTAGTACTATTTTCGTTAAAGTTTGCTTAAAGTGTTAAATACATGTGTTTCATAGAGTATGATACGTAAACTGACATACAATGCCATTGTACAAGCAACGCATATAATACTGAATTTTCAATGATATTTTTAACCCATTTGTGCTTTCTTTTAATGTAATCATCATATGAATAAATCACGTAAAAGGCATATATATATATATATTCATAACTTCAAACAGTATGTATTCATTATATATCATATTGTGCCACTTATAAGATAAAGACTTTTTCATTTTACCTAACTTGTTAATGTAAATACCGTTTATTCTTTTTGCTTATTATTTAACATGTTTCGTATGATCTTGCCAATTTCTTGGTAGCTGTTTTTTTTTCTGTAGTGGGTAACAATATATATAAGAAAATATTTACTTCATCAAAATAGAAAATGATGCCAAAATCCTACTTCAGGTAACCAAAACAAACCATTATTTTACCGTTGCTAAGCACTATTGTGGTTGATAATTTGTTTATTAGCATGATATACAATTGTACCTCATATGGCAGAAATTGCAAAATGTTAACCGTTCCTAGGCAATACTTCTGTTGCAAGGTAGTTGATTAGCATTTATTAAGCTGAAATTGAAGTGACTATTCATTTACAACTATATTATTTTGAATGAAGCTAATTTGTAATAAGAAAACAATGTATAAGTGATAATTTTGCTATTAAAAAAAACCATTGCTAGGCAACCGTCCTTTCATCGGAACACAGAAAAATCATGGTTTTGTATAGTTTCTATAAAAAGGCTACCAATGGTCTATGCATAAATTTATTCGGGAAGGGGCCAAAAAACACCCCTTATCCTACCTTGTTATTTAAATATGAAAGTTTGCTTGTAATATTAAATACTTCAAGATGGATTTTGATGACGGCAATTACTTCTTGTTAAGTTTGTTAAGTTTTTATGAAACAAAGTTGGACTTATTCTGTCAATTTCTTTAAAGGAATACTTGTATGAAGATTGAATAATAAGAATGATTACTGTATAAACATTCATTTTCGTGGGGTTAAAATTTCGTGGTTTTGTATACAAAAGTAAGTTCGTGGGGATTAATTTTCGTGGTTTTTAAGTTTAGAAAAAAATTATACAAATGTCACTTTATAATTGACAATACTCAATAAAACTGATGTGAACTTTTGCCGTTGGGAAAAATCAATATTTGCATTTCATAGTAACAGTGAGCACTAATCAAGTGTTGTAACCTGCACACGCTAATTGGCTGTTACACACCTTTGATGTTTTATCCAAGGACAATGATTGTGTAATAAATGTATTACAACTTGAGGGCATTACAGACGCATTAGACTGTTAAATGACATTGATTGACAGTTCTTGGTGATTATTAATTACTGTACAAACAAAGGATTAGGATTATCATCTGACTTAAAGAAAACCTTTGAATATCGATGTCTAACCAATTAACCTATTTATTTCATTGTCTGCATTTATGTTCATCAATTATATAATGTCAATAAGATTTAGTCAGATCATAAAATAATGTAAATCTACAGTTAAATTTTCGTTGGGGTTTTAATTTTGTGGATAATTCTTATCCACGAAATAAACGAATTTAAATCCCCCACGAAAATTTGTGCTTTTACAGTATTATTCTATAGCACAAGAAAAGGGAATGTATTATATGATCAATAACATCTTTTTTGATAAATATCCAAACTGGATTACGCTAGAGTAGGAAGAGTTACATTTATTCTGAAGCTTGTTTGTGAATGATTGCTGAAAAAAAAATATATTCAGAAAGAGTTCTATGGTGAATAGTATAATATTGCTCCCGAGGTTTTGAGTGTGTAGTTTCAAGAACGTTAAAAGTTAAAGGTTCATATGACTGATAAATATCAGACAGAAATACCGACCTTGTTTTCTTGTACAGCTTTTTGTAAGATCCAGGCAGGGGGTGATTCATGTATGTCTCAGAACTGCTTTATTCTTTTATATAATAGTTAGCTAAGATTGAAATAAAGTTTGCAAGCTTTTTTTTTAAATTTTGTTGAACGGTTGCTATGGAAACATGCAGCAATTTTTTTTGATGAATTTATGATGAAATCAGGCAGGAAAATTGGAAAATGTCTACTTTTTGGTTGCAGCAATTTCATGATAATGACAATTTCAAGAAAAAAAATAATTTCAACATATATTTAGGCATTATTTGAAGTTTATATTTTGATGTTGAGGTTGTGAATTTTTTTTGGGATATTAGGCTAAAATGGTATTTAAAAAGGTGAAAAAATCTGTATTTTTACATTTTCTGAAAATAGCTTAAAAATCATACTTTAATTCAAGAAAAATTGACATTGAGCAGACAAGTTCATTATAAACTATGATTGCATCTGAAAGTTCATACATTGAATTATTAAAAACAGGAAAAAAACATCTGGGTTTTTTTGAAATTTTTTTTTACCATGGCAACAAAAATTGGTAAAATTCATAAAAATGACAAAACACAATACTTGTTTATTATCAAAATTTTTGCTATTTTTTTTATGTTAATGTAATTTAACAGACAATAAAACGTATGATTTGTTTGAAAATGATAAAAAATATATAAGCTTTAATTTAAGTGGCTGAAAGACCATAGCAACCCGAAAAAAAGCCCTAGCAACCGGTCTGAAATTGCTGAATTAATTCAGAATCAGCATCAAATACATGGTTTTCTAGGTATTGGATACATACAAATAATGGAGTTTGAATAATATACTCAACAGTTAGATAGTTAATTTACACTTGATCTGCTTTTGGATACCATTGGAACAAAAAAGTTCAGATTTTTTTATATAAACCATTATGTACCTTATAATATCTGTTGTGCAGCCCTGTAAATGGACTTCTTACAACCATAATCAACAAAAATCATATTTCTCTATATTTACATCTCATATCTCTTGATTTCATGAAAGGTCATTTGTTTATTGTAATAATTAAGTATGGCATAGAAATTTTAGATGGAGAGACAGAGTTAATAATGTAGGACTGCTGAATTTGGTGCATGGTTTTCTCAAAAATTTGTATTCCTGGATTTTTCTCAATATCACAAAATTCAAATTTTATTTTGGTCTAGAATCGGAAAAGTAAACGGTGCGTCTAAACACTGCTAAGGACTCCTTAGTGCACTAAAGACCTATACAATGCCACTAAGGACTAGAAGGAGTGCTGTTATATATATTATTTTTACATATTATGGTAGAGATAGATATTTAATGCAAAAAATTCAAATTTTATAGAAAAATAATCATAAATAAATAATATATTCAACATTATTTAAACGGTTCATTCCTCCTATTCCCACTTTTTTATAAATCTGGAAAGAAAAGTTAAAATTTCATGTGGGAATAGGAAGAAAACTTATGAAAACAAAGGATTATACTTAATCAACTTTTGATTTTGTGTTTTTAATTCAAATAAAAATGAAAGAAATGGAATACAATTGAGAATGGAAATTCTGAATAAGTAAAAGAGACAAAAACGTGACCATATAGCATAAAGCAATCGAAATAAAGATTTAAGAAATGTAGCAAATTATTTAATATTTCTTTTATAACACAAATTCAAAAGTAAAGTCACGCAAGTATTATAATATGAAACACACAATACAAGTAAACAACACTAAAGTAAATCATACATTGTAGCACACACATCAGAAATCCACCGTATATTAGCATATTCAAGTTTATTAATCTATTCAACGTGAATAAGGTGGGTGGCTGCATCGCCAAACTGTACTGTTGTTACTTCTTGGTGGGGCATTAATGCTGCATAGTGAATCATGGTTGAGGCCTAGATTCCTCATGTTTCAGTAGTTTTATTTGTTTAAAATGTTTGGTCACGGGTGCTGGAATGTTTCGTCGACTTGCTTTGCCATCCCTTTAGATGATGTGTAGTCTCAGTCCCAGTATTGTGTAATGATCTTATCAGTATTTTGTTTCATAGTCAGTAAAGAGCATGCAGTCTAATTAGTTGTGTAATTTTTTTATTTGTTGTTTTGGCTTTAAATTAGCTTTCAGTAACTGCAAGTACTCTAATATATGTTCTTAGTGTCTTTTTGTGTTGGTATGTACAAGTAGCCGGCCATTTCAACTTTGTGTTTATGTTTTACAGGGAGGATTGGAATCCCTTTTACATGTTTCACCTTGTCACATTCTGTATGTGTGTGCATTTCCCAAGTCAGGAGCCTGTAATACAGTGGTTGTCATTTGTTGTTGTGTTACATAAAAAAAATATATTTGTGAAATTGAATTTTTTTGTTCATTTGTGATTTCGGGGCCCTTTGTAGCTGACTATGCAGTATGGGATTTGCTTATTGTTGAAGGTGGTACAGTGACATATAGCAGTATGGAACCTAAATTCCCGTTCCTTGTGCTTTTCTCCATATACTTTGTGTGTACTGGAAACAACAGTGGTTTGTGTTGATAAATTATTATATGCTGCATTTCTAATTTTAGATTAACAAATTCAATGGTTTTTAAATCATATATTACGTATACCTCAGTCTTGCTGACTTATTCTTTATTTTAAGGTACGCTTCAAAGAAAAAAATCAAAGAGCTGAATAGCTCTGAGGGGAAAGACGGCCCTTGTTTCTATTTCATTTTTTTTTTTTTGGAGAGAGGGGTGTGTGGTATCGTTTGATAGTTTTCATATAAAAAATGAAAAAAAGAACAGCTAGAAACATGTAGAAAGGTTGACAGTGAATATTGAAATCAATTTTTGTTTAATGTAATTTCGTTTCTTTATAACTTTTAGGATTCAATTTAGACCAATGGAAGAGATCTGCATCTTCTGAATCCAAACATTCAATTAAAGTTGATAGTTAATTATCTAAAATTCAACTAGTTGAATTTGGTCATTTAACAACAACTACAATATTTTTTGAAATCTTAATAGTGTACGACTGAACTGCAGGCTAGGGCCATTTTCCATTTTTTGTGACAGTACTCTTGAGATTTTTATTTTATTTCTTAAGAAAGTTAGGACTGAAAAATCTATTCAGATTTAAATTTCCAGTGATAAAGTTCCCAGTTGAAACGCTCATCACACGGGAACAGGTACTAATAAAAAAAACTATGATTAATGTAAACTGTGTGAAGCTTGTTTCCAAATACTACATTTTAAAATATTTGTAAAATGGAAGACTATATATAGCTACTTATCGTATACTAAATGTTACATTTTAAGTGTTTACATGTATTTGAGTGGACAATTACTCATAAATTGAGGTGATCCTGATTTGGAGGAAGATTCTCAAAAAAAAGTTTTGCAGAAAAAAATGAAAAAAATCGTGTCTCTCCCCAATCTCATGTAGCCCTCGGACTTTGTTTACTTTGAAAGTTAATGACCTACAAATTAAAGTATTGCATATTGATGTTTGAATTATCTACAGCAAACATAATTATGTTTAAATTAAACAAATACGATTTTTTAATTAGTGCACAATTTTTGAGAATGTCTCATGTCTGAGACATGTGACAGAGTTGTCAAGTCACAACTGGAGATTTAGAAATTTTCAGCTGGAGTTTGTGCCTCATAACTAGAGATTTTTTATCAACATTTTTATTGACGTACGCAATGGTTTTTTGGTGTTTAAACTGCATATTTTCCTTTTTTGTTAATGATTCTATAACTCCATAGCCATTTTTACTTGATAGAAATAGAAGATAAGGGTTTTTTAAATATTTATTTATTATATATAAAGTTCAAGATAGAGTGATTAGCCATTATATATAGTTGGTAAAAAGTATCTCTGCTTAAGCTACATTGTCAATTTTGGTACCACTAACTGAACAGTGGTGTTGACTTGATAGAGTTGTGAGCTTTCTGGTGGGTTTGCTGTATCCATATGTTTGGTCAAGTCATTATGGTCACCATAGTCAGCTTTGCAACAAGTGTAGTAGGCATACATAACATATTTGAGATCATTAAGACATTTGTCTTGAGGTTAAGTAATATAACTGTTCAATGTTTTTAACAGTACACAAAAAAGTCGTTGATACAACTTTAATTAATCCATTGTCAGTATTTCACTTTTAATCATCCAGACATGTGTCCTAAACTTGCTAGTTGATCACCTGGTTATTGCCAATACTCTTTTATTGCTGTTTATACAGTCTAATCCTTAACACCTTCATAGATAACTCGAGGCTATGTACCTTTTGACATCAAAACAGTTAAAGGAAACTTCTGTTTTTCTCGGACTTTTCCAATATGAATTTTGAGTTTCTCGGACTTTTTCCCTAGCTGTCAGTATCAATTTTGTAAACAAAAATTTCTACTGAAGATTTTTCGAGGTTGACATTCTCAAAAAGTGGAAGATTTCAAATTTTAACGGGAGGGACGGAAGAGGGTCTTAAAAGCGGGAGATTTTGACTCCCGCCGGAAGAATCACATGTAATCATTCAATGATTTAAATAACCAGTGAAGGATATCCCTGCTTCAACGTAGTGTGGCATTCCAACAATGACGTCACTATAAAATATAATGTAGGTTGGATATATTTAGAATATCTCGTCATACTGATTTTTCCGGATTGTAAAAGAAACGTAAATAGTGTAAAGGAGAGCTCAAGATATGATAATTTCAAGGGAAACAGAAGGGAAATGTGTAAAAAAGTGTTTACAGTCAATCTATTCATTTGTGTCTCCCCTTCTCATCAATCTCAGTAAGATTTGTTGAGGGGTTTTCCACACTATAAAAACAAAATGAATGATGTGAGGGAATGTCACTCTGATCAACCCCATTGGGGATTGACGGATTGAAGCCGTCTTCCCCAAAAACAGTTTGCAAATAAACAGTGTATCAATTTTTTTATTAAAGTAATATACTTCAACAGCAATGGCGGATCCAGACATTTTAAAAAGCTGGAGGGGGGTTCCCAACCCAGAGTAAAAGTGGGGGGGGGGGGGGTTTCCAACTAAATGCTCCCATTCAAATGCATAGATCGTCAAAGAAAAAGGGGGTTTCCCACCCCCGGACTCCCCCCTTTTTCCCCTGGATCCGCCACTGAACAGTGTATCAACTATATTTTCTTTTAAAAAATAAAGGTAAATCTTAGGTGAATTTTTAATTAACCTTGAATGTTATAAAACCAGTTTATAATTAATCAAACCATCTATTGAAGGAATAGTGATTTTTAAAAGTGTGAATAGGAGGAATACACCATTTAGACACGTGCCCTTTTTTCTTTGATATGCCGAAAAAAAAATCAATGAACCGATTGACACGTGCCAAATAACATAACAACAGTTACTGATTAAACAATCATGATCTTTTTTATTTTAAGTAAATTTTTTTCAACTAGTTTGATATCTGTTTACAAAGCCTTCATATGATACTATGTGGTATGTTGAAGGCCGTAGGGTGACTTATGGTTATTTATTTCTGTTTCAATTCGTTTCTTGTGAAGATTTGTCTCATATCATAAGTTTCACCCATGTCCGTCAGTACTTTAGTCGTCACGAAGTTGGTTTCCATTATCAAATTTTAGTTTGCCTCAACCAAATGTTATGAAACATATACATAATGCTTATTACCACAAAACAGAGATCAATTTCAATTTAGTTGGCGTCACTTAAACTGTTCCCGAATAATGCCCGTTTTGCGTTACTTTTCTTTGTTTGATATTTTAGTACTTTAGTCGTCACGAAGTTGATCTCCATTTTCTAATTTTAGTTTGCCTCAACCAAATGTTATGAAACATATACACAATGCTTATTACCACAAAACAGAGATCAAGTTTGAATTTAGTTGGCGTCACTTTAACTGTTCCCGAGTTATGCCCATTTTGCGTTACTTTTCTTTGTTTGATACTTTAGTACTTTAGTCGTCATGAAGTTGGTTTCCATTTTCTAATTTTAGTTTGCCTAAACCAAAAGTTATGAAACATATACACAATGCTTATTATCACAAAACAGAGATCAAGTTTGAATTTAGTTGGCGACACTTTAACTGTTACCGAGTTGTGCACGTTTTGCCTTACTTTTCTTTGTTTGATACTTTGAAAATTGTTAAAACCGAGAACCAGATCAGTTTCATAGGCGGATCCTGGGGTACAGCCCCCCCCCCTTTTTCGTGGAAAAAAATGGTTGATTATATAGGGAATCACTGAAGTGTGACTGGAGCGCCCCCCAACTCCCCCCCCCTTTTTTACACAAAGTTCTGGATCTGCCACTGAGTTGAAAACTGTATAGTTTACCTTAAATGACCTGGTTAAGTGAAAAAATATCTAAAAGTGACCATTTGATATTTAAGGAAAACCTTTCTGAAGCCTTTTTTTTCTGTCATACATACCATATAATATTTTTTCGATTTTCATGTATTTATTTGTTTATCATTTCTGTTAAAATAAAAAAAAAGATGTGGTATAATTGCCAAATTGAAACAATTCTTCACAAGATACCAAAATGACACAGAAATTAACAACTATAGGTTATCATACGGCCTTCAACATTGGGCAAAGCCCATGCCGAATAGTCAGCTATGAAAGGTCCCGAAATGACAGTGCAAATCAATTCAAACAAGAAAACCTATCTATTTACAAAAAGTGAACGAAAAACAAATATGTAACACATAAACAGACGACAACCACTGAATTACAGGCTCCTGACTTGGGACAGGCACATACATAGAGAATGTGGCGGGGTTAAATATGTTAGCAGGATCCCAACTATATATAAATTGATCCTCAAGAAAATCTTTATATAGATAAAATAGTAATGATTAAGAATTTGACATATTGTGTAGACACCTATAACTACTGGTAGTGTTGAAATCTTTATGTTGCCTGCTAAATGTCATTAGTTGGGTTTTTTCGTTTGATTACTGTGCTATTGACGTACAACCACATCTCCTACAGTTTTAGTTCCATTTTGGTGTACTTTCAAAAAGGTGTATGCAAAATCATAACTAAATATAGATGTATTGCTTTTCTTCCCCTAGGTAAAAAATATGCTTAGAGAAAGATGAATCAATGAGAAATGTACCTCAATTTAGAAGGTTATATAAACTGAAAAAAAAAGTTTCACTTTCCAATCTTAAACTCTCCCCATTTTTTTCCATTTTTCGTTCAATAAATTGTTTATATTTATTGACGGGAGTTCACTTTTAATTTGTATACGTTTTAGGTCACGGATAAATGTGATTTTAATCATAAAAAGGGGGAATATTCCAGTTTTCAGACAATGCTTTGAGCAGTTATGAAACTTTGGTGACGCCAGGTTTATATCTATTAACATAACTTCCCATTAGTTTTTCATGAATTTGTGATATGACATTGAGAAGTTATTAAACTTTTATTATTCTTTGAAAAAGCGACGGGCGTAACATGCGCTCATGGCGCAGCTGTTTATCTTTATTTTATGGAATTACACCCCTTTCAAAGTCTAGGATCAGTTAAGAGTACATTTGAACTTTGCAGTATATCTGAGGTAGTTAATGCACACCTTAGCTGTGAAAGATCTATGAAAGATTCAAACAAAAACTACCCAACCTCCACTCCTCCTCCAAAATGCAACAGTGTATATATTTAAATTTGTTAAGTCTTTTCAATGAGCAAAGACAGTCATGACAGTACTGAGAGTGAAACAAAGCAAAGCATGCAGTTATATTCCCATTAGAAAAATGAACATTATAAACATAATTATATGTATTTTTTTAAATAAACTATATTATCGCTATTTTATGCATTTTTTCTTTGATCTTTTTTTGTGATAATTTTCATATCATGCTTCTCGCTTGAGATGGAAAAATTATCGCTAGAAACTAAGGAGGCCACGCACGTGGCGTTGCTAACGAAATTGACATGAAATTGACAACGTCGTCATAGGTAAAATAGCGATAAACAGATTATCATTGGTCATCTCAACTCGATTGCTTTTCTCACTTTCGCTGTCCCAGCTCAAGCGAGATAATCAATCTCGTTGAGATGATCAACGATAATCTATAATTATATATCATTTGATTGACTGTTATGGGTGATATTTGTCACCATGGCAACTGTTGTAATAATACTTAACGATTGCAGTTTAGAGCTTATATATGCTTCAATGCATGTCTTTTCATAAAGGTTTGGAAACAATTGAGAACATTGAATTCCCCATACCGCAGAATTCAATAAATAATAACTCTGTTTCCAAGGGGAAAATACGTTAACATGGTGATAAAATTCAAGAGAGCCCCACGCAATGTTTTATTTATTTTGGTCAGGTAGTATTCAAACTTTGTTACTACAATGCTAACTATGATTTACATATTTTCAATTTTCGGAAAAACACACGAGAAAATTTGATAATTTCACAATACTTCATGATTTTCGAAAAAAATGAATGTTTTTTAGTATTTTTTAACAAAGAATCTAAAAGTCGGGGTTAAACTGCAATACTAACTAAGCTCTGCAGCTAAAACCAAGTTATATCGATGTTATACATGTATATGAAATTTCTGAAAATAAAATTGATTCTATTCATAATCATTATTCTATTCATGATCAGGCTCTCCGACCAAACGTTATCTTTTCAAGAATCTACATGTATGATTTTTTTTAAAATAAACCTACCCCCCTTTTTTTCCTAACCTTCGGTTCTAACCCCAATGTTTCATTATATATTATATACAGACAAGACTGTGAGTGAAGCAAAGCATGCAGTCATATTCCAATTTGAATATAAACACCGTCTATATATAATATATGTATTTTTTTACATAAATTTCTATTGATACATTTTAAAATAGATGTTACTATGGGTAATATGTATTTCCATGGTAACTATTGAAGTCAGCAACTATTAACGATGGTAATTTAGAGTAAGCTTATGCTTAAATGTAATTTTTTTTATCAGTTATAGAACAATTCAGTACATTAAAGCTCCAAAACTGCAATATTCTGCAAATATTAACTCCGTTTCTAAGGAAAAAATCGGTTGCTATGGTGATAAAACTAAAGAAAGTCCCAAGCTTTTTTCTATTTAATTTGGTAAAGTAGTATCCAAACTTCATAACTAAAGTGCTAACAATGCTATACACAGTTGCTCTTTTCTGAAAAACACCACAGATAATTTGATAATTTCGCAAAAATCCCAAATTCAGAAAAGTTGAAAATATGCATTTTTTGGCAAAAATTTTCAAAAAATTTACAAATTTGGTTTACATGCAATATGAACTAAAATGATGCTAAAACCAAGTTGTATCAATGTTACATATGAAAATTAATGAAAAATGCTTGATTCTATTCCTATTCAGGCTCTGAATTGTAGTGATTTAGCTGATTTTGGAAAGATTTTACTATGCTAATATGATGCTTCACAACCAAAAAATAGAGTGTCCGTTACCATGGCAACCACTCGTATTTTCCCACTCATATTTATTTTGTGAGCAGTATTCAGTTACTGCTTCTTCTAGGCTATTTAAAGATAAAATCTGAAACCCTCATAAATCACATGTATATGGCACCCTGCCTGGTTCATACAAAGAGCTGTACAAATTCATAGATATTAAAGTTTTATTCCGCTAGATAAGCGATCACCATCGATTTTAAATTTAGAGTATCAATTCTCTGCGTTCGGCCATTTTGTCTTCTTTCTCGATTAATAACAACGATATGTCTATAAACCACAAAGGAACAAAACTACAGTAACCGATGTAGTCGTAATTGCGTGTCGATATCTTGTCAATCGTACGGTTGTTTTATCCGACTAACTAACTTGATACGGAAAATATTCTTATTTTTTTAAATTACCATGGTCTGTTGTTTTTAAACTGTTGATATTGGAATTAGGTAAAAAGTCAAAGTTGAAATCATAAATAAGTGTTCCGTGAAAATTGTTTTCGAAAATCTAATTTGTTCAGAATTCTTAAAGTAATAAACTTTTTTCAAATAAATTCTGATCTTCCCTCATCTAATCACCAGCATGGCTAAGGGTATTACTTCCAAAGGTATTGTGAGGGGTGTGAGGTGACACGTCCAGGTATTCAAGCGATTTCCTGTCGGGCTTGCAAGTTCATGCATCGTTTCACTTCTGCAGGTATTGATCAGTGTACACGGCCGATAACTTATAACTTTCCATTTTGAACTATCAGATGTATAATATACAACTCTGTCATTACTAAACTCATACGCTTGTTTATAAATAACATTTCTGGTGTAAAGAATATTATTCATAAAAATATAAATAATACCCAAAAAATAAGATTTGATGAAATTAAACTCTATTTAAATATTTTTTCCAAGGGTGAATTTGGGAAAATGTAATATATACTCATTGTCAATAGTGAAGGACAGATTGGAACATACCAGAAATATTGATTTAAAAAAATGTACGCACTTGTCAACGATTCGTTTATACGACTGGGTAGAAAGTTACGGAACTATAGCGCAATTTAAAATATATACATGTATACATTGAACATAAGAAAAAAACATATATTTTGAATGAATTGGGGTAAAAGATTTGTAAATAGACTAGTCCACGTATGCCAACAGTATGTAATCATCAAATGTCGATAGACTATTGTATACCAGAAGAAGAAGAAGAAGAGAACCAATTTGATTTAAATACAGGTCTATTTGCTTTGCTTCATCGAAGTTGTGGACATAGTAAAATCACAGATTTATATTTCAATAAGATTGTTCACGAACAAAGGAAGGAATTCGTCATCACAATTGTTATATATGCCACTGGACGAACAATGATTATCCCCAAGGGATGTGAATATTTTGTTGGGAAACTATTGAGTATCAAAGTTTCAAATTAATTTCGGGATTTATTTTCTTTCTTGGTATTCAATAACAGAAAGAAAAAAAATTACTTGTCCGCTAAATAGGGGTATTCTTGTCAGATAAAAGACTTTTAGTTATATTTAAAAAATAGGGAAATATGACATTAAATTGGTTCTGTCTTTTTTTTAAACATCGTTAAAAAGATGTGTGTCTAAGTTGAACGCCACAAGAACCCTGTACTACTAGTACGAGAGTATAGCATGTAAACATTCCTTCTCAATAATATGGTTGTATTTGAAAGCTTTTCATACAGATTGACAACTCATGGTCCGATATGCATGTAATATTTGCCACCTGACGCCCATAGTTCTTTCTACCATCATCATCTTATTCTTTGATATTGCTGTTAACATCGATGGTTCACACCCAAACAAAATGGGAGTAATGTACCTTCAGAGCTTCTCCGTGTTATACACTTGTAAAACTTAATATATAGACGAACTTTCTGTATTGAAATGAATCTACATCTCACAAACAGGATTTTCAAATAACGATTTTGAGTAATCACCTTACAAACCAATATAAACGTATGGCAAGATATAACCATGAAGGAATTTAGTTTTTGTCAGACGCAAGAACTCATCACTATCATAAACGTATACGTATATATGCATGCAGTTTCAAGTATCAAGAACAAGCGGTCGATGTCGATAGTCCGTTTTCTAACTGTTCAGAGTTAGACATGTTACTTGTTCATTCTTGGAAGCCTTCATGTTCCCCGTCCAACGATGGGAACTCTTTCTGGTTGTGTTGACTATAAATGCTTGTATGGCAATTCTGTCGTTTATCTATACAAGTGGTTGCATTTCCTCTCCTTTCCCAACAAACAAACTAACGAAACGCTACTAGTCTGCTTTCTCTGGAGCTCATCCCCAATGACGCTTATACGTCAGGAAACTTACATGTATACTAATAATGATTGTTTCAAGAACAACGATGTATGGACGAACTATTCTAAATTCGTCAATATCAGTTATGCATGACTAAAATATAAGTTTTATTACAACTACTGTATTACTTATTTGGATTAATGACGGCTATCATGTTCAACATTGCACAAATATTATCATAGAATTAAAAAAAAAATGTACAAAAATCCTCAAAAAAAAATAATGCTTTAGCTTAGATAATTGGTATTTTTTTCACAAAAAGTTCGTGTAAATGATTGTCAAATGAATTTAATTATGTAAGAATGAAATGTTAAAAAGAAACTAAAAAAAAAATCATGCATGTTGTATGTTGTATTTTTTTTCAATTAAAAACTTTTAAATTGCGATAGTTTTATGAGCATTTAAACACAGCCAGATTTGAATACAAGTTAAGAAATTTCGGTAAAGTCAATGATATCAAACAGATGTGCAATGGTATATCAAATTGGGTAATATTGCATTTAGTTTTTATTAAAGATTAAAACTACTATGTTTTACTTCATATTTGAATCTTTACGCCAATTGCCGCTAAGAAAGTTATAAAAAAATGTTTCCTTTAATTTTTTTACACTTTCGGAATTACGAATCTGAATTTTATTTTCAATTAATTTACACAATTTAATTATTGTATCTTTATTCTCATCGTGTATTAAATCTTAGTGTATTAAATACAGCATACTCTTTCTAATCCTTTCTGTCAAGTTATGCTTTTCAAATAACAACATTCATACCTGTGTACGCTTGAACTCACACCTGCGGCTAAATAGCTACACGGTAAACGAATTGACCTCAAGCCGAGAAATATACAGTGACCTTTACAAAATAATATACACACTCTGCTCACACATTAGTTGCATTGAAATGATTATCAAAACAATAACGCTAAATAGAACTGAAATGTTTTCTGTTCAATATCAGTAAAAATGTTCAATAAATATTTTATGAAAAAAATCTCAACAATAATTAATGAAATTTATTCGAAAACATTTACTAGAGATAATTTTATAGGAGTTTAATTCAATCAATACAAAACGGTATATGCATATTCCTTTTCGTTCATTCTTATATTGTGGTTAATAACTACGACCATTCGTCAGCTGTGCGCTTTTAATTACGTATATTGTCGATAAGCTATCAGAGTTAAACAGCTTTTATTTTTTCCCAGAATTCAACACATCGGGCTAAAACGTCACGACCCACTCGAGAATTCAACCAAAAAAGTTACAAATACTTGATTTTCTCCGTTATTAGAAGGAATATAAATTTAAAACTTTGCAAATGTGTTTTTTTTGTGTTAAGATGAACATAATTAGATGATAAATAAAAAAATCGCGGAATTCCCCTTTAACCTATAGTCGTGAGGATACTGTCTATTCATCTCATTAACAGATATGACAAACCATATTGTAAACAAAATGTTTTATAGAATAATTCAGTTAAAATCATGCAAGTACATTACTAGGGATTACAAACAGGTAAACGTCTTCCAGCAACGACCAAAAACTATACGCATTAAGATTATTTGTTTCTCTGTGACATTTCTTCTCTTGTCTAATTAAAACCTTTTATCTTGACAAACATTCTCGTTTTCCGGCATGTCCATTTATGTTTTTACAAACGATATATGACGTTGCTGACGTCAATGATTTCGCTAGCAAACGTTTGTTTGCGGGAAAACGCATTTTAGCATATTGAGGCTTTGAATTTTATATAAGCGTATTCGATCGAATAATCTAGACCATCAAGCTTTAGCGTATGAAACCATCGCAATTTAGCGTGACGATCGAGTTTCACCTACAAATATACAATAAAAGATATGTTTCACTTATTTATCTCCACAGATAGAAATACAGTTTCAGAAATTTTATCCACGCTTTTGAATCATGCACTGCTAAAAGAAGATTTAAAATCTCTAGAAGGAGGAAAGCTTCTATATTTTGCATCTACAATTCCATACAATCCAAATTCAGACGAAGACATAAGAGATAAGCGAACTGAGATTACTGCTTTACTTTTGAAATATGGCGCTGACCCAAATGAACATTCAGAAGATTGCATACCATTAGTAGAAGCATGCAGACAAACAAATATAGGCTTGACTAAACTCCTGTTAGAGTCTGGGGCGATGGTAAATGTTAGAAGCAGCGAATGGAAAAGAGAAAACGAGAATGGTTGTCAAGATAAAAGGTTTTTATTAGACAAGAAAAGAAATGTGAGCGATGGAAATTCTCTTCTTCATGTTCTGTTTTCTACATATGGTGACAAAGGTAAGATGTTCCTTAATTGGTATTTATAAAAAAATACAACTTATACATTGGAGTACGTCATATGGTTTTTCTTCGAATAGCTTGCATTACGTACAGCTAATAGTTTGTTTTAGACTGACAGTTTTAAAAAACATAATATGTCGCTCATTGAACTATTACCGTAAATAAAGTCAGTTGGCTGTTGCAACGGTTTTGAAAACAAACGGTGTCAACATGCAATAAAATAATGAATACCAAATCTTTTAACTGCCTTTCCACGGGGACGAAATACATCATAGTGGTACTTGCGCAAAACTACAAATGTTGTGTATCTACTACAGTATAAATGATGATGAATAGAACTGCCAATTCAAAAACGCATAAACGGTCATCATAGGACTACATGTATGAATATATGCCTAGCATTTCTATCAGTACAACTCAGATAAAGCCGACAAGGACAAACATTACACGCCTAACGAAAAATATATTTGTTATATAGTAATTCGAGTGGTTTAGGGCGTTTAACACAGTGTATGTGGTGTTACCACAATGTCTTAGATTCAGGAGTTGGAATCCCACAATGAAAAGAATTAAAAACGGCAAACTAATGAATGGCATTTACATTATAGAATGTTTGGTGTGTGACCTCCAAACTGTTGGTTCGTCAAAGCAGCCTTTCCACAAAAACCCACAATGGCCATAGGATGATAGATATATAAGAAGATTTGGTATGAGTGCCAATGAGACAACTTCTCATCCATGTCACAGTTTGAACAAGTAAACCATTAAAAGGTCAAAGTACGGTCTTCAACACAAAGCATTGACTCACACCGAATAACAAGACCCAAAAATGACTAAAATGTAAAACCATTCAAACGGAAAACACAACAGTCTAAAAAAAAAACTAGTAAAGAGAAAGACGTCTGAACCACATCAACAAACGACATTTCTGAAAATCAATTTCCCTAACTAGGAGAGATGCAAACAAATGCAGCGGGTTCTATTATTTCGATAGTACCAACCGTCATCCTTATCTGAAAAAAAATGTAACAATCAAAACCAAGGAGTAAACAAAGACTCACAAAACCAAAGGACATTTACATCAACAGTTATGATTAATAATTAAGAAACAACACGAACTCCTCTAAAAACCGGGAGTGAAATCAGGTGCTCCGGAAGGGTAAGCATTTCTTGCACCGGATATGGCTACCGTCGTGTTATTTCTCTGTTCAGTTCGGTAATGTTGGAAGGTTATTATGACTGAGGAATGTAGTCTTGTGTCGTGGCAAATGAATACACCAAGACAATATATAGTTATGGATTCTTTATTTCGTTCTATATTGGAATTCAAAATAAATACCCTGTAATAACAATACATTTTATTAATGGATGTAATATAATTAAGTAACTATATAAAAGATTTAAAACATTATGTTAACAATTATGAACAAGGAAACTGTTTACTTTTCCAAGCATTTCAATAATAAAAGAATAATATATAATTTCATTAAATCAGAAATTGTGATCTCCAATTCTATTGTCTCATGAATACATCTAAATATCAAATCTAATCATAATGCATATGTCGATGCATTAGTAATTATACATTATAACAGTAATGCAATGAACTGTTAAATACCAAATTTAAATAAGCATATTTAAAAATAACATATACATGCAAAGCAAGAACATACGTGCAAACAATGCATAAAGCACTTTCTAAAGCAGACAATACAATAAGCAAAACGCACATAGATTCAACATAACATAACCTACCTCACAGGTATTTGTGAAGGCTTGCATACAATTAAAGTACGATCACATCAGGTTGATGCCGACATGGTGGGTCATCAAAATGGAATATACCTGCAGTACAAATATTAAATTCATAACTAACCTAATCTGCATATCAAAATAAGATAGTTATTATCTTTATCAATTTATGACTTTTTTTAATATCTGAAATTATTATAAAACATTCATTCCATAAAATTCAATAGTTTAATCAATTTACTGAAATTTAGCTGTTTTATATAATTTACCGTATTCAACCATAAAAGCACAATTATTAAAGAGATTTAAAGTTTTCTATTGTTACACTTACATATCACATCTACACATCATTCAAACATGCATTTATTCATAACATTCATAAATCATGCATACATATAATTATAAGGATAGATAATTAATATGTTAGTATAAGAAGATTAACTGACCTTATAAATAGGAAAACCAAACTCCAAATAGAATAGAATATTACAATGTACTAGACACTGAAAATGGTGTCCATTACACAAAAGTGACCATGTAGAAATGTAAAGTTCCCGCCAAAGAATTGACCACTAATCAATACCAATAAAACACAATTGCAACACCTGATAAAAGTCACACCTGAGCGAACCTGAAATATACACTCCGTATAGTTTAACCATGCAATAATATAAAACTACAGTATTACTTATCTATAAAATACATATATCCTAAAATAACACTTTACCACAGGAAGAATATCAGATATGATTTCTGACATACTTTTGTCATAATGGCCAATCAGCTCATGATGGCGACCGTAAAATTTCTTGAGTGATGACCTTAATTTAATTGATTCATGGCCCTGTCGTAGCAACTTTTGAGAAAGCAGTATTCATCGTTCAACGAAATCAACGTACTTTGAGCTAGCTCTAGAGTAACGTATCAATTGAGACACATATACTCCATATGCTGGTGCCGCTGGGATGTTGCTTCACAGAAACGGAAAGTTGACTATATGAAAATTGAAATCATCGCGTTTGTCATAAATTTTGGTATTCAACCTACCATCAGTACTCATTTCGAGAAAAAGGTCTAAATATGAAGCAGATTTTTCTGTGTCGGTAGTATCTTTAATTTCAAGTTCTCTTGGATATATTAAATGTAAGTGATCACTGAATCTATTATTATTAAGAGACAGTACATCATCAATATACCGAAAGGTGAAATTAAAAGACTGGGCTAATTTCGTTTTTTCCTTTCTGTACAAGCCCTTGGGTAAATTTTGCTTCATATGAATATAAAAACAAATTTGCAAGATGAGCGCAATTGGTATCCATTGGGATTGTTGTCAGTTAAAAAGTCCAGCATGGCAGTTATATCCTCGCCGGTATATTTTGTCCTTGACTCTGTATGATTTTTCACAAAGTAAGCTGAATTCCAACCCAAAACTAGATATTCAAAACGTCTAGTGCCTTTTTTGTTAAAGAAACATAAGCTGACGAGTTCTTTCAGTCGAGCTTTAAGTTTAGTATGTGGAATAGTGGTATAAAGAGTTGAAAAATCAAAGGTTTTTATGTTGGTACAATGTTTTAATGATTGAGATTGTAAATTCACCAATAACTCACAACATAGAGAGACACACTATACAATATCGATTGAAATGGATTAACTCAATCAAAACACATATTAACATAATTAAACATAGCCTGTAGTACATTTAGTTTCTATATCAAGATGTCTTCCCGAATCTTCTGTTCAATCGGAGGTTAAAGTCATCAAGTTAATGATCCGACAGTCTGTAATGCTGGCTAACTCGGAGCCCGGTGTGGCTTCTAAGTAATGTCACTTATAAGGTCGTCGGGGGTGTTTGTGGAATGGCTCCAATGGTTGTGTAGGTGATTAAAAACGTTGCCTTCAGATACATCACTCATTGCAAATAAACTTTGATTATCTTCGGTTGCCTGACTGTGAAAAGTTAATTAATTATCTGCATATCTCTTCAGACAGGGTCTAACTATCTTTATCTTTTCTCCAGAAAAAAAACTTCTATTAACGACGATTTTGATTGAAAGCGGTATCAATGTTAATATGGTTGACAAGTCAGGAAGATCTGCACTGTTTAGTGCCATTCAAACGATTCCAAAAGAAACAGATGATTACCTTGAGGAAATGGATGAAACAAATTACATGAACATGCATTCTAGCACCTTCAGAAGCGAATTTCCATCCAACAGGTATTATGCATCCAAGGAAATTGTATCAGAGTTGCTAACACATGGAGCAGATGTTAATTTGCAGGATTACGACGGTGATGATGTCGTAACAACGTTCTGTCGTTCAGGTTAGGCTTTGCTTTACAATAGTTTTAGTGACAGAGTATTTGTCATCTTTGCATATACAAAACTTTAATGCCGACATGAATTATCTATGATATGGTAATTAATATAGATAAATTAATTGTTTACACAACTTTTGAATTTTTGAAATACTAAGGCTTTTTTTACCTCAGGAATAGATAACCTAAGCTGTATTTGGCAAAGAGCTCCCCGTCTTGCCTTACGATGGGATGATTGAATAGTTATAAGTCAAGTGCTCTAAAATCGGTCTATACTTCTTTCAACTATGAAAACTGGAGGTCATTCTTATAAACATTTGACTCTGTGTAAGGACCTTAATTAGATAATATAATTTGTATGACTTTGTTGTTCTTCAAAGTTATAAAATAACAATATGATGTTGATAACTCTGTTTTGTTTTGCAGGATCAGATACCGATATAGGAGAAACTCTCATCAAAGCGAATGATTTAAACTTAAATACGGAAATGTTCTATGTACAATTAGCCTTGACAAACAAACTGTTGAAATACAGGAAACCAAATTGGGTTAATTTTTTGTGTCTTCTCATGAATAAAGGAGCTAGCCCTAATATATTTAAAGGAAAAGTCTCAAATTTGATTGATGTTACTGCTCAAGGAAATCATTGCCTTGTTGAAGGAATGTTGAAGAATGGAGCGAATATAAACTTTGCAGATCCTTCTAAAAGAAGTGCATTGCATTATTCTTGTATTTTAAGTAAGATATTGAAAAGGAGTAGGTCAAGTAAGACCCCTTTTTGGCCCCAAAATATAGCAGTTTTACAAAATTGTTAAAATGTAAACTTTTAGTTATTTATTGGATAGCAGAATGGTTCTGCTACATGAATATGGGCTGTATTTGACAATACAATGCACATATATTGGGTACTAGCACCATTAAGTCATGCTAAATTACTGAAATCTTTACAATTCCAGCATTTTAGTTAAATTTTAGACGGTTTCCGTGTAAAACGAAAGTGTCCGCATTCGTGTCCATCCAAAATATTGAAATGGTAGTTGTATTGGATGATAATACATAACATATATAAAGATTGAGGATGAACACGGATGCGGCCACTTTCGTTTTTGACAAAAACCATCTGAAAAGTGACATTTTTTCGCATATTTGGTAGATTTTTCATATTTGAGCTTGAATCGGATTGTTTTTAATGATTAAATAAGTTAAAATCTTTCACATAAATTAATTGAATCCTATGAAATAGACACTTAAGTGTTTAAAAAGTGGTCAAAATCTTTCGTCAGATGAAACTGAAATTTGAGGCCAAAATCGGTCCTTACCGGACCTACTCCTTTAGCAGCAAATAAAGAAATTTTTGATATATTTTCCCTTTTCCTGTGTTGTACATTTGTTACAGGCAATATCTAGAAAAAGGGAGAATTTAATTAGAAAAACGGGTTTAATAAATGATCTTTTTACTTTTAAATCAGTTTGGAATTTTAACGTTTATTTGTTTTGCCGTTTCATTTCATTTAGCTTTCTATTTGTCTGAAGTTTTGTAACACTTAACATGATTCATATCCATAAAAAGTTAATTGATGACGGCTTACAATTTGTGATAAGTATATTCTTAATGTTACCTTAAATAAATATTTTTTTCTTCTTGTCATTTGCTTTAAATCCCCATTTTAACGAAGTAATGATATAAATAAATACATGTTTTAATAAACGTTTGCCTTAAATATAAATAATCACTCAAAATCAACAAAAATGTCTTTTCTATCTTTTTTATTTGGTGAACATGTGATAAAATATTTCAGTCAAATAAAGTTTTTTAAATGATATATATTTGAAACAGTTAATTTGACAATTTCTAATTTTTTTCTGTATTTTCAGAGAATCCACATGATCGTGATAAAATAATTCGACTTCTCGTAAAATATGGTGCAGACCTTAATTGTAGATCAATTACTAGAGAAAAGCCACTGGATTCTATTGTGAATAGTATGACACATGATATAGGAAAGCATGGTACTGTAAAATATGACCAAGATTGTTTTAAAGAGGAAGTTGATTTATCCCTACTCAATCTCTTTATTTGTGGAGGATCGGATTTATGTCCAATTAAAAAACTAAAAAAAGACACGCTGAGTTTGTTGAAAAAATGCAATTCCAAATGGTCAGAGAATTTAATTGAAGGAAGGTAAGCTTATGTCTGGACATTATTGTAAATTTTCGTCTTTCGTATTAGATGTGTCATAATATTACAAAAGTAAATATTCAACAAAGAATTTTAAATAAATTATATACATTTACACTTTTTGTTTTGGTCTCAGAAGAATTAAAAGCGTCTTCTCATATCTTATTATATATTTTATGTCGGACTATAAAGTCTAGGTCAATTATTAAGCGTTTATCGATCTCGATTTTTGTTGGTTAACTTAGAAAATTGCACCATTCTTAAAAGATACCAAATATATATTGAACAATTTGACTGATATCAATCACATATTATAAAGCTAAATTATGTATGGCGATCATGCAATTGTGCAACTTAAACGTTTTTTTATGCACGTACATGTATGTCCGTTCATGCGTCCGGTATAGAAAGCGCTGTCACATGTACAATTATTGCTACATCTTTATGGAATTAATATTAAAGGTAATATGTCGGAGGATTTCAGAAATATGTGCCGGTTATCTTTAACATTTTTCGTAGAATTTGAAAAAAGAAAATGATTTCAAAGAATTACATGAGCAACACCTCAAACAAGTACAGAGTATAATCAGTGTTGACCAATAACTAACATGTAATTAAATGTAAATCAAATAGAAAATTGTACTGTAAGCTCTATCAGGCCGAGTTTATGTTGATAACATTTTTTTACACTTTCGAATATCAATGCCGACCAAGGTTTTGAAAGGAATTACTAGTAGTCTACTTTGCAATGTAATTAATATTGAAACAATGCATTCTAATTTTTTTTTTTATCAAATATACATATCTTTTTCGGTTGTTGTGAAATTCATATCAAAAGTTCATATATTGTTTTGTCTATTGACAGCATGGACTATTCATATAGATCAGTTTTACTGACATTGTTACAGACAGGATTACTTAAGACCGCCGAATATATCATCCGATCCGGTTGGAAAGTGGAGAGAGAACGATGGTTCAGTAATCTGAAAATCGCAAAACTAAAGATGTCAAGATTTGAGATATGTGAAGAATATAGAAATCCAGATGTACGAGATGCTACAGACCAATTCCAGAATTTTATTGACAGCGTCAATACAGGCCCAAAAACTTTGTCAATAGTTTGTAGGAAAGAAATAAGACAGCAGCTTGTAAAAGCATCAAGAGGGGCAGAGATTGAGACAAAGATCAACCTTCTTCCTATACCGGTGAAGATTAAGTCATTCCTTGCCTTAAAGGATTTTATGCAGGATACTGAAGTTATCAAATTTGGAGAGATTGAAAGGTATAATTAATTCTATGAAGCAAGACGACACCAAACTATTCTTTCACGACTCACTCATGGATAACTTTGAAAGACTCCGTAAAAAATGCATTTCAAGTTGTTTAATAGAGAGGGGGAGTAAGGTAATTAAATATTTGTTAAATAAACGGTAATGTTATTCAAACATAAGAGACATAGAAGTTAGAACTGAAGGTCACCCTACGAATTTTGACAATGAGAAATACTCATACTGTTCGTCCGTCCATTCGTTCGTTTGTTCGTCCATTCGTTCGAAGTCCGAACTACTTGAAACTTAGTACACAGGTTCCCTATGCTATGATCTTTCTAGTTTTAATGCCAAATAAGAGTTTCTATCTCGATTTCACGGTCCACTGAACATTAAAAATGATAATGCGAGTGGGGCATACGTGTACTGAGGACAAATTCTTGTTTTATAATGAGGTTACACATAGTCGCAATAAATTAATTATAAAAAGTTTTATTTTGAATATATGTATACATTGTTTTGAAATAAGTTTCGCATTTTTTTTATGTTCGATCCAACCATTCCATTATGGTTACGTCTTGATTTCCCGTATTACATTCCATGATAAAGAGAGATTTGCAGTCAGCAAGTGACTTTATATATTATGAATAATAAATTGTTATAAATTTTAGCGATTTCAAGAGAAAGTACAAACCAACAATTTTATCAAATATTATTGTCTGATTTCAAAAATCGCTAACACGATGAAAAGATGCCTTAAAGAGAACTATCTTAATCATGTGTAATGTGAAAGCCAAATTAGTATATAAAAACTTAGTAGTTATAGTTATTCAACTACCAACAATCAATTTTTAAAATTGTAAGTGCTGTTAGTTATTGATACAACTGAATATTTCAAAAAGAAATCTTGCAGAGTTGCTTATTTAAGATCCTTTAAATATATTTTTTGCCAAAAATTAAAACATCTACTGTCATGCTTTTATGTAAATAAAATAAATTAAAAGATACCAAGTTTTGCACTTGTAAACTTCGAGCAGAAACCACTGAACACCTGTTTTTTAAATGTCCATTAACTTTTACATTGTGGATGTTTTTTTTTCAAATAATGTGATTTTTGTTTTGTAAACTTTGTTCTCAACATAGAGAATGTGCGTCTTGGTTGCAAACATGAGAGTTTATTATAGAATCTGCTAGTTTTAATTACAAAGAATCACATATATAAATGAAAATTAAATGAAACAAAACCAAATATGGTTGAGTTAAAGAATAAAATAAAGAAATAACAATTTCTTGATAACCATATTGCAAAAAACAATTATATATCCAATTTTGTAAAAATATTGGTCTTGTTTACATGTGATATTGAACCAATTGTTTTCTTCATATTATGTATGATTTAGTGTATATTGTAGCAAAACAGATGAGTGGAAGCATTAGTGTTTTAAGTGAGAGAGAGAGAGAGAGAGAGAGAGAGAGAGAGAGAGAGAGAGAGAGAGAGAGAGAGAGATTACAAATACAATTCATATGTAACCTAAAATAATCTTATTGTTAAGAATCAATTAGTCAGAAATACCTGATATATATATTGCTTTATTTTTCTCAGTATTTAACCCTTCATACCCTTGTCAAATGGTAGTGAATGCATATGGGGTACAATTGTACGTAAAACCCTGGACTGGGTTGCACAAACGGTCTATTAAGCTGATAGACTATTAACTTCTAATAGAATATTAAATATCTAATTGACAATTAGTTAATAGTGTGATTTAATAACGTTGCACGAATTACTTATAAGGCTACTGTTAACTTATAGACTATTAAGTGACTATTTTAGTCAATTAGGCTCCATTTACTCCTAAAATTAATTGTGACAATCGTAAATTTTCCCCGATTTTCGTCATTTGTCACGACGTCATTATGATTTTCACGATTTTCATAATTTTTTTCATGACATCAACACGCTTTCAGCGATTTTCATCATTTTTCAACAGGTCTACTTTTAATTGACACCAAAACATGTCAAATTCCAAGATACAAGAAATTACATGTGTTGTCATTGAAAAGGATAGAAAAGTCTCGGAAAAACGAGAGGAATGAGGGAATAAATAAGCATTAGTCTTTAATTCCATTATGTTACTAATTTAAATATAAAGTTTATTATCGACGAGCACTGATAGAAGAAAATTGACAACTGCTGCAAGATTTATATCTTCCATTTGGAAAGTCTGACTCAACTCGAGTCAACTTTTCACTTCCATTATGGAAGGTTGTGCACATGCTCATTAACACTGATTTTATAACTCGAGCCGACTCGAGTTGGACGAATCGAAGTAGGCCGCCTGTTCAGTAACACTTAGGTTAAAAGATTTTGGAACTCGAATAAATACTATAGTACTTGGCATAGCCGTGGTAAAAGAAATAAATTTCCCATGAGAGAAATTTAACCGCTAATTTATTTCAAACAAGATACAAAAAATGGCATGTGTTGTCATTGAAAGGAATTGAAAAGTCTCAGTAGAAATATAATATAAACAATAGTACAAAAAACAAAACATGAAAAACTTAACTGAGCAACACGAGCCCCGTCAAAAACAATGCATGATATCAAGAAGAGTAAGTATATTCTGCTGCACATGTGACACCAGTAGTGTTACTCATGTTATTACAAACCCGATAATGAGTCTAACTCACGGTATGTCACAGATTGCAGTTACGACATAAGGAAAATAACCGTTTTCATCTGTGAAACGGATATTCCATAACATTATGTACGTCTTTCATCATAGATAAATATATTGAAATACCCACAAACGCTTACAGTATAAGTATTTATATACAGATTAAGTTTTCATTGGAATAGTAAATTCGTTTCGACTGATGTATGATGATGAATATTGCCTAAATGAATGACACAAAAACCTTTGTTGGCACATGACAGTTTTAGAAAGAATAGTGTATGCGTTGCATTTTTTCAAACTGGTCTTAAAAGTCCACGACGATACATATGTCAGATAATTGCTGAAAAATATTATTTTATTGATATCATTCTACTTGTTTTCGCTACAGGAGTGTCTGATGTCGATATTATCGTCGTTTTAGTATAAATGGAGTAAATTAATGAAAATTAGAAAATAATGTTTCTGATATATACCTTTACATGGTTATTTGTTAAATAAATACCTTATATGACTTATGAACAAAACTTTTTAAATGTTGCTTCCGCAGAAATTGAATTTGACCTCACAAATGCGAATTCATCTTAGTATATGCGCTAGTTTAAATAAATTGAGTATAAAAAGTAAAATCACAAAAATACTGAACTTAGAGGAAAATCCAATCGGAAAGTCCATAATCACATGGCAAAATCAAATAACAAAACACATCAAAAACGAATGGACAAGAACTGTCAAATTCCTGACTTGGTACAGGCATTTAAGGGACACTTAAACTAGCTAATTTTACACAGAAAATATACCACAAGGAAATTCCACTTACCAAAATTCGCTCAAAAAGAATGTTCATAGCTTGCAGAAAATGACAAAAACACGACTCATGTAAGGCAAAATAGTGTGCAATTAAAAATCTTCATTCAATCTACTTTCATCTAATGAAATGACCTATAAATAGAAATGTTTAAACAAAACAAAACATATACCTACAAAAGGACATACGTTGTCATATTCAACTTTTCGGGACATTTTGATATAAAGTAAATTTTAGGCCAGTTTGGTCCAAAACTGAACATTCTCTTTATAACGGGTAAAAAACATTTCCTTTTTTTTTTTATCTTCGTCTGATTATATTCATCTTTATAGATTTTTTTTCTTATTCTTACCACATTTAAAGATTTCCCGACAGGTTGATTCGGTTTTATTTTTATAAACAATGAGTAAGTCGTTTCAACAACTAAATGTATTCATTTCTTGTACAAGCTCTCTAAATTCAATTTGTCGATTATGATCTTAATATTTCCACGCATGACATTTTTATACCTTTTTATGTATATGGTCTTAGCATTTTCCAAGGTGTGATTTCAAAATTATAGTAAATATTGGTATACACAGCTATTTTTGCATAGGTACTATTTTTGTACTAAAAATATGTAGTACTGGAAATTTACTCTTAACATTTATTACTATTTCTTTACTTTAAAATTATTGTAATATTTAGGTACTTGTATTTTACAGTACTTGATTTGTACTAATTATTTTGGTACAGAAATAATACAATATTCCATGTTTAAAAATCATAATTTTAAGAGATTTCAAATAGAAAAACTTTCAAAATGCTGGAAATGTAACGGTAGTAACCAAAAATCTGTAGTACCTAAATTTCAAGTACACATTAAGTACTGTAAAATACAGGTACCTAAATATTACAATAATTTTAAAGTAACAAAATAGTACTGAATATTAAAAGTAAATTTCCAGTACTACATATTTGTAGTACAGAAATAGTACCTTTGCAAAAGTAGCTGTGCAGAAATTAAGTTAGTAAGTAAATTTTATTTAGAGTCGGCATATACATCCATACCAGACAAATCAGTTTAAAATGTTTGTGCAAATGGTATTGTGACGTAAAAAGTAAAATCATACTTTAATACAGAAAATGCACAAAAGCTGTCATCTTCTTTAAAAAAAAACTCAGATACTTTTTTTATAAATTGACTAATAATGTCTACAGTAGGATGAAAGAGAATGTAAAAAAATGTGCTAAATACGGCTAAGATAATCTATATCTGGGTTAGGTAAATCAATAGTATTACGATATAATTACGAACGGGCATTTACAAAAATTTGACATATAGAATCCATAGAACATGATAACAAAATCAAAGGTTAGTAAAAAAAAATTATATTACATATTACTATTTTTCTTTCATTACTGGACATCACAATGGTTTTGGTAAAATAATGACGTCACAAAGGAAAAGTGGTTGTTGTTTGACTTCAATAGTCAAGACAAGACATATTATATTATATGCAGTGCCCTTTACAACACTTTTCTATACAAGAATTGAGTAATATCCTATTTTTAATATTTGTTTCGTATGAACAGCATATATAACGATTCGTAAATGAGTTTGCTTAATTGAACGTCTCTAAGTTTGACGATGTATGGTCTAGATGTCAGTAACATAGGTGTGTGGGTTAAACGTTCAACTAGAGCAAATCCGGAACTTCTGAATTTGTATATATCTCAAAACACTATTCCTTAGAATCTATTTGAACTTCGTGATTGTCTCATATTTTCCCCTTATAATGTGTTTTGCATTATACTAGTATGTCATCTACATATTCAGGAAGACATCAAACCATCAACTAACACAATAAGTACGTGATGTGACATATTCGACTGGAATCGACTAATTGGTTGAATATTTGTAAAATCAGGCCCAGGGCATGTATGATACTAGAGACTCTGTCAAAGATAGATATAGAAAGATGTGGTGGGAGTGCCAATGTGACAACTCTCCATCCAAGTATCAATTTATAAAAGTAAACCATTATAGGTCAAGGTACGGTCTTCAACACGGAGCAAGCTAAAAAGTTTGCATATGGCAATCTACAATCGTCTCGGGATACTAATTCTTATAAGGGTTTGTCAACTAACAGATAGTATGACACCAAACGAGAAAATAGATTTATTTTTTACCATTACGACCTGATGTTGGTATGTATTTTTACAATATGCCTAGCAAAACAGACCAATCTTTCGACACAGGTGTGCTTCTAGATTGGATAAGTCTTGACATATGATAAAAATTGAAACTTTGCTTATTTGCACCTCTGTTATAAATAAAATTGAGAATCGAAATGGGGAATGTATCAAAGAGACAAAAACCGGATCAAAGAGCAGAAAAAAGCCGAAGGCCACCAATGGGTCTTCAACACAGCGAGAAAATCCCTCAAGGAGGAGTGCTTCAGCTGGCCAATCAACAAACATGTGTACTAGTTCAGTGATAATGGACGACATGATAAGGTCCGATATAAAAAATGAACTAAAATTAAAAATCATACAAGATTACCAAAAGCTTTACTTCGTAAAATGTCTTTTAGTAGCATTATAATGGGCAGAAAAAATACCACTACTACGCGACTACCGTTGTTTTATACGTCATTTTGCTTAGCTTTTGGATCTGATGCAAACAAGGCAAGTCCTCCTATTTACTCATCACTCTAATGTCCATCGAAGCCATGAAGGACTAATGATTCGCCAAAATCTCATCATTGCCAAATAGTACGTTTGTGTATGTTATATTACATGAGTGTAAAACTATCCCTGAGTCTTTACAAGATACTTGTATTAGTACGATTAACTAACAAAGACAATACTATTTGACGCTGTGTTCGCAGGAACAACAATATACTTGTATTACGATAGAAACCTCACATACTCTTTCTCTCTAAAAAAGAAAAACGGTCACACAGGTTTTCAAGTTGGGAATGCGACGTTTGATCTGAAACCTGATTGTTTTGACCCATTCTGACACGTGATCTCTTTTCCTCGTCACCGCTAAGCTGTGGGATAATACGAACGATTATTTCGGTTAAACGTTATAACAATACTGTCAAATCTTCGGGTTTTACACCTTTCTGTTTACCATCAAGAGAATTAAAATTTGACATTTAAAAGTATTACCCAAAAAATGTATGTCTATATAAATGGTGATATTTGTACGTATCAAAAAAACTAATTAAAATTATCAAAATTATCAAATATGAAATAATTGAAATTGAAAAATAAACACCAATTATTTTTTTAGTTTAAAGTTAAATATGATCCAACATTTTTGTACCAATTTTATATATTTGGTCATTTGTTTAATAATCAAAAACACCCCACCAATGCTAACATATTTTGTCCTTGGCTTAGAGGGATTTAGACAGAATGTGTTGACAATTCAACCTTCTATATATCTGAACAGTAACTATCTAAACCATTAGACAACTTAACAAACAGAGAGACTAACTAGGCTATGTAGAATATAACTTTCACTACTTGATTGTTTTATATGCACAAATGCGCTATCATAATGAACAACTATACGTAAAAATGTGATAAACTTGTGTCATGACGTAGTTATATGGCTTATTTCTATTTTGCCCTTATCTTAATTAAAAAAAAATATCAACCGACTAATATATTCTTTGCTTGCTTCTCTTAATTTTCGATTGCAGTTGCTTACCAGGTACTTCGATCGACGTTTTGTCATTTCCATGCTCGAACATGATATTGTCATACATTTTTATGTATAAAGTTTACGTTACCTGGAGTGATTTTTAAGATTTTATTGAGTAACTGTACCAAATATTTATTTCAACGGTACTGCATGGAAAATTAATTACGAAAATTCACAAAAGCTTCCATTCTTCTTAAAATACTAAGATCTTATTATAAGTTTCAGAACTTTACAAAACTAATGTAAACGGTTTAAGAAATAAATGCTTCTTTTTGTATTTTTGTTTTGGTTGCAAATGTGTTGATCGAAGTACATTCTGTATGAAATTCCGCGCTTTATTACAAAAAATATGCGCACAGCTTTATAATCCAATTTCTTTCAAGCTTTTCTTTTATTTACATGTGCACTTTATTGTGGAAGCTCGTGTCATCACGAAAGTTACATTTCATTTTGAAATTAAGGTTTATTTTAGAATGACCCGAGACGGATGTTAGACTATCATACTAACATATTATAATGTAACATAGATATAATATGTGGTATGAGTACCAATGTCACAACTCTCCATCCAAATCACAGTTTGAAAAAGAATAACACTTATAGGTCATAGTACAGTCTTGAACATGGAGCCTCGGCTCACGCCGAACAATAAGCTATAAAGTGCCCAAGAAACAACAAGTGTATTTAGCTATTCGAACGGGAAAACCAACGGTTTTATCCATGAAACAAAAACGAGAAACGAGAAAAACCTTAAGAGCCATGTTATGTAACTTTATAGAAATGAAATCAATATTTTCCAGGATATAAGTTTCCTTATATCAAATATGTTACAACTAGCATACTGTGTATCTGGAAATATTTGACGGTTTTGATTTTTGATCCTCATGCATTCAATCATGCAAAATCTCTTTTTATGGTATATATTCTAAATTAAGTTTCATAGCTCAATTAAATATATAATTTCCTCTTTTATTTCCTGATTAATGTCCGTTATTTGGGGAAAATAATTTTCCACTATCAATTGTAAAGCCGGGATAAAAGTCTGAGTTTTATTTCCGTGTAAACGATATCGTCTTAAAAACATATTATGTACGGCACAAATAATTTTACAGGTACAAGGCACGAGTAAACGAACATTCATCAATAGTTAACCAAATACTATAGTTATGTATGAACGAACAGTTACCTACAGACAGTTACATGGTAACAAAATCAAAGGTTTGTAATTATTATCATTATGTGTAGTGTCATTTACGAAAACGTTCTATACGATAATTGAGTAATTAATTATTATATTCTTATTTTAATAAATGTTTCATATTACATGTATTGCATATTTTGGCTTTAACATTGATTCACTGATAGGGTCTTTGCATCGGAACTAAACACATTTATTTCTTAAAAAAACAGTTGTTGGCATGACACGGGTTATGTTCTTCTCATATATTTTATGATAGTATGATACTAAACCCCTAACGGGAGGGATTGTACCTGATATTCATATGATGAAGACATAATCTTTCAATCAGTTTAATTGAGGTCTGGAGCTGGCATGTCAGTTAACTGCTAGTAGTCTGTTGTTATTTATGTATTATTGTCATTTTATTTATTTTCTTTTGTTACATCTTTTGACATCAGACTCGGACTTCTCTTTAACTGAATTTTAATGTGCGTATTGTTATTGTTTTACTTTTCTACATTGGCTAGAGGTATAGGGGGAGGGTTGAGATCTCATAAACATGTTTAACCCCGCCGCAATTTTGCGCCTGTCCCAAGTCAGGAGCCTCTGGCCTTTGTTAGTCTTGTATGATTTTAAAATTTTAGTTTCTTGTGTATAATTCGGAGTTTAGTATGACGTCCATTATCACTGTACTATTATGCATATTTTAGGGGCCAGCTGAAGGACACCTACGGGTGCGGGAATTCTCGCTACATTGAAGACCCATTGGTTGCCTTCGGCTGTTGTTTGCTCTATGGTCGGGTGGTTGTCGCTTTGACATATTCACCATTTCCTTTCTCAATTTTACAGTAATTTTATCGGTTCACAAATAATTTTGCTAATTGAACGTTCCTGAATTTGACAATGCATGGTTTACATTTTAGTTACGTAGACACGTTGGCTGCTTAACGTTTCCAACGAGAAATACTAGGAAAGAAATTATAAATTTCTGAATTTGTTTATCACAAAACGCTATTATCCATGGGTAACGTGTGAACTTTGTGATTGTCTGTTGCTAATTTCGCGTGTATCTTCCGTATTTTGTGTTGCCAACATTTGTATCTATATATTTTCCTTGGGGAATTTCGGTACGAATCACAAACAAGAAATGTGGTTTCATTTTATGATATTTGATTTAACCTTTTTGTAAGTTTGTCATACAACATTATGTTTATTTAAATAATTTATAATTTAAAAATAATTGTCTGAGGTCTATAAATATAGAAAGTGTTCTAATCAACAACTAACATAATAAGAAAAAACTGTAAAATTTGTTGATTGGCACAAAAAGAAAGCGGTAAATTTGTAAAATTATGACATGTTTGATACTTGAGACATTGTCACATAGCTTGCAGGCAACAATCTGCGATCTAATCAGAATAATAGTTCTTGAAGAGTTCTGCGATTGATTGAAATCATTACATACTCACCAGACAAGGATACGATTTGACATCTCCATAACGACCAGATATTGCTGAGTATTTGTTTATCTCGCAAAGCGAAAAGACCCATCTTTAAGCATGAGATGTGCTTCTGGATTAGATGCGTGCAGACATTTGACATATTTGACTTCTTTGCCAGGCTGTGTGTTTTTTTTTTTAATTTAATGGCATTTAAATAGAATGCGATGCAAGACAAATAAAAAGTATCAAGGATATCTATACATGTAGAAAAATTGTCCACATAATTTACCCTCTGTTAATATAGAAATTAATATATGTTTGGCCTTTCTTTTTTTTTTACACTAAAGCGTAAACATATTTTTAAGTTGCTATAAAGAGAAAAAAAATCGTAAAAAATAAATACAATTAACAAATAGAGATACAAAATGAGAATGTCCATTATTTTTCGGCATAAACGGAAACACCTTGGAGGTTGAATGATATCTCGATTTTATCTAACATGTACTTACTTTGTGTTTACTTTATTGTATAAATGTTTTTGATCATGATGAAGTACTGTTACCATTGCGTTTTAATTTTAATTTGATGCTATTTTCCTTGGAATAACACTTAATATTTGTTCACGTTCAAAACAGAAGTATTAAGGCAATTATTTTATACTTTCTCATTTGTTGCAAATATAGTTTGATGAAAACGCTTTTTGGCACTTTTTTGTCAAGTAATTTTTCTCTCAACTCGATGTATACTGTTTATTGTTTCCCGATATCTTCTTATGACTTATCTTTAAAATTACATATGCAAATTTCACTCACATCAATTTCAGGTGAATTTAAATTCATATGAATCTCACGTGAAATTCACATGAATTTCATTTCGCATCAAACGAGCTTATACATGAAACTCACATGAAATCAATTTATGTGATTTTTTTTTACGTGAAATCCACATGAATATTTAAAAACAAAGTAATTCAATTAAAATCATGAAAAATATAAAAAAATAAATAAAGTTCACGTGAAAGTCATGTGAGAATCGTGTAAATCTCGTTTCACATAAAATGTATAAGCTTGTTTGAAGTGATTCTCACGTTAAATTTCAAACTTTCTGATTTGAATGGTGATTTTTTTCAGGGGTAAGGTAGATTTTTCACATCCAGACTTAGAAAGAAAAGACAATAAAGGGAATGACAGAGCTTTCATCTTATTATCTTAAAAAAGATTGACAACTAATTAGAAAGATGTCAAATGAATACAGATCAATAAATGTGTCTTTATTTCTGAAATAAGGTCAACATACGAGTAAATCGTTTGATGCTGTTGGGTGGTATTAGATTTGCACATTATATTATACGGATTTCACGATCCATTTTAAAATGGGTGATGATAATATGTCAGTTTCTTTGTACAAATATTTATGTTCAAAACTAGGACACGAAAATGATGTAAAAACAAGGAGACTGTGCTATACGATGTCTGAGTATCTGGGTCCTTACAATACAACAATTCCTAGCGGTAGTAAAGCTGAAGGTCTCGATTTTACTGAAAGCGATGTGGATATAATGTTTTTGCTGACATATGTACACGTTTATGAACATCAAACAAATAGCATGTCAATCGACACTTTTATTATATCTACTGAAGACACAGCACCAGGGTATGTTCGTTTAATATCGTATGGTTACACAACTCCCCTTATTCGTAAATGGTGTTTAAAGCAAGACAGAAACAAGCTACTACTGTCAAACAAACTCCTTAAAGAGAATTGGTTATCCAATTTTCCTTATGTTGCCTTTATCCATGGACCTTGTATAACAGATCCAAATAAAAGTGTTGATCATGCCTTTTGCTTTAGATGCACATCTTGGATACAGCAAGCACAGCCATGGATCCAAAGGAAACGTGAATGGCCCTCAGCAAATTTAATTCATAAAATAAAGAACTATGGTGTTTTGTTTGTAGCTATCGGCTGTACAGATTCACCAAATGAGGAAACTGAATGGCGAGTTTCATTCTCGGTTGCTGAAAAACAACTTATATATTCGTTTTCTCATTCACAACTTCTTTGTTATGCGTTAATGAAAATTTTGTTAAAAGAAGTGATTGATACAAACCAATTTTATAAAGATCAGTTGTGTTCTTATTTCATGAAAACGGTGGTATTATGGGCATCCGAAGAACTTCCCGTACATGTTTGGAAACCGGCAAATATTATTTTCTGTTTTCAGTATGTTATACAAAGATTGATATATTTCATACGAATCGAGTTTCTACCTCATTATTTTATCAGCGACAACAATATTTTAAAACATAAATTGACTGTTGTCCAATTAACAAACATTCTTAATTTATTAGTGGAATTCAACTACAGGGGTATATACTGTTTAAGTCAGTCTAGAACAATGTCGACATTTTTTCAGTCAAACTATGTCCAGAGGACATTACCTGCAAATCCCGCGATAGAACAAATGTATAGTCAACTAAAGATTTTCTTATTCAATAGTCTATTTAAAACTAAACAACATGTTGCAACATTAGATATGTTATTTCGACTGATCGCCTCGTACAAACTGAAATCGCACAAATTTCTGTATTTAACTTTAACAGCAATGGTAGCTAAGCATATAAGTGGGCGTGGTACAAACATTTGGGAATTAAATAATAAATATTTCTATAAAAGGCATAAGAATAAATTACCATATTTGCTTATTGGATTACAGAGTGATGCATTATCTGGATGGCTGAATCTAGCCACATACTTTTACTGTATGAAACAATACCAGCTATCATTTTATTTAACCGTGTTTACATTAAGGAAATGTCTTTCAAATGAAATAATATGCTTCCAATGTATGGATGTTGGTTTTAATCGAATCTTAACCAATGTCGAGCATGAAGCATTAGAATATGGTTTTATAAATGCTTTTCATGTCTGCAAGCGACACCTAACAGACAATGTAGAGTTTTCCGTGTTTTCGTGTATTTTTCCATTAGAATTAGAAATGGAAATTCGAATGAGAATAGCAGTTTCTAAATCACCGATCCTTTACGGCTTCTTTTTACGTTTTCTGTGTTTACACCACCTTAATGAACATACCGATGTATTATATGCTTTACAAGATCTATATGATTTAAGGAACTATGTGTCCTTTGGTTTGAATCTCATTGATTGGAATATTTGCATAGGACAAGCACACTATACACTTGGAAATTTCCAGATGGCGTTAACATTCTTTAACAATGTTCCTGAATTAGAAGAACAACTTTCTTTATTTGCATGTGTTAAACCCTTAAAATACAAAACATTTGCAACATTCATGATAAATCATATACAACTGAAATTATGAGTTTTAGTTGTATTAACAGATGGTGTATTGCTTGTAGAGTGATAAAAAGTGTTGCTATGTGTACTGTTACATTAAATCAAAATGAAATTTTGACATGTCTGTGTATCTTATCAACACCAAAACGTTTCAAATCGTATGTTTTTGTTGATTGTTTTTTTTTTTATCGGTTATAATCATCAATAACAAAATGAATAATGATGTGTCACAATAACTGAATTGAAGTCATACCAAGTCCATGATGAACGAAGTGTCGTTCCAGTAGTTGTAGGGTGAGTAACGGAGACATCCAGTACCAAGTTCTTTTTAAATATTTTAACAAGGTAAATTACGTTACTTCTCGACCTTATCATATACCGAAACGCTAAAAATAGTGAACATTATTAGCCAGTCATCATTACCACTCATTACATACTCATTACATACTGCATAGCCAGAAATTAGTAATGCTTTTGCTAATTAATATTCATAATATGTAAATGAGAATTGTACCACGTGATAATAGTTTGAACTGGACGGGCTTGATATCACTAAAATCTTTAAAATACGGATATTATAGTTGCCCGTCACAGAGTCCTTATTTACAATCACTTTGATATTCCCGTAAAGTTGTCAGGCGGTCAAAATCAAAACAATGAACGCGAATTTTGTGAATTAATTTTTTTCATGTTTTCGTGAGTTTATTCTTCTTGAAATAGGGGTGTTTTAATTTTACGTGGAAACCTACAGTTCTACACGTACAAGGTTTGGACTGGCTTATTCTTTGGACATTCAAGTTTCAAATTTCATCCCAGCAACCTGTTTTTCTAATGACCTCGTAAGCCAATTTTCAACACAAAGTCTGCAAATGTGACGTTTCACCCATTTCAGCCTGTATTTTACACTGCAATATTAAAAGCCTCTCGCTTCGATTTTTAAAATAGCTCAGAAACCTTGATTTTTGCAAAAATAGTCATTATGTTTCGTTTAGGTGGTGTATATTGTTGTGCATACTTATTTTCTGCTCCGGCAACCTGTCTATCACTTAAATTAAAATTAAAACAGACATTTTTTTTAAATTCCCTATCATTTTTAAAAATATAATTTCCGTGACCCTTATCCGATTTCTTTAGTATAATATTCAAATTAGCAAAGTGGCGTTGATTTCTGGATATAGTGGACACATTTATTTTAGTAGTATTAATTTTCGTAGATTGAGGAAAAGTTACACTTTCGCTGATATTCAATTTCGTGGTTTTGACAATCTTTGCATACAAAGCCTATACAAAATTGGAATTCGTTGGACATGAAAATTCATGGTTCATCTGTACCAAGGATGCCCAAGAAAATGGGCATCCAACGAATAATAATGAATTCTCAGTAGTAACTTGTTACTTTCATATTTAACACTGATGTTTATGGGACTAAAATAATCAAGTTATATATCGTGTTCGTCGTACCATTGAAATGTATGTTTAAAGTGACCTAAAGACCCAAAGGGTCGGGTGTTCTAAATATTGTTTTTATATCTCACCGTATTATATAATATTTTGTGAAAAACACATGTCACTATAATAAATAGTTTACTTACTTACTTATATTACAAATAGTATTTAATCTGATTTGTTTTATAGTAATACTAACAGGGACCTCTAACGGATGAAATCCTGTGATTCTGAACCTTTATGATAAGTTTTATAAATATTGTAAGGCAATCAGAATACTCAATATTTAGAAAATCCCATACCGTATAGTTGGCACCAAAAGACACCGACATAAATCATTTGAAACAATTCAATTTAGAAAAAGGAACGGTTAGCAAAACACTTTACGAACAACAAATATGACAAAACACTTTACAAAGACCACATATGAACCAAAGACACCAACTGAACTACAGAATCATGATTTAGGAATAATAATGTGGTAGAGTTAAACATGTTTGCGAGCGCTCAACCTTACTAACCTGGGACAATGGTCAGTTGAAAACGCACTCACTCATCAAACTTGTACAGCGAAAAACATCAAACGAAAACACTGACAGGACGTGGCAGGGTATAAGCCCACCCCTTGTTCCTCACGACAAAATAGACACTGAGTATTTGCAATTACTGTAAGCTAGTTCTAATCCAATAATAACTAATAATTAAAATCGTGTTTCTGAAACGTACGTAACAATCAGTACCTATTCAACATCAAATTGATTTTTGTGAAGACCTGATCAACAGTCAGAGATAACATAACATTGCACAATGCCCAAATACAGGTATTGAAAGATTGTAGAACCGTGAATGTGCATATGGATATAACAATGATATATATCAATTTGTTTTTAATTTACTGATTACAAAATAAATACGTATACCAAATAAAAAAATATTCAAATATCAAATTACAGTCTTGTGTATTTTACCTTTATATATATATATTTTAAATTTATTAATTAATTGATGACTTCAACAGAAGTTTGTCTAAAGTTCCTAGGCTAGGTAAACAACATCAACATAACATTTAGACAATAATAATTGCAGCCATACTTGCGAAACAAATTTTTGTTTCCATATCGGCCCTTAGATATTAGTGTATTTAATCAAACCAAAATACTTACAATTTCACTTAGAAAATCTATTGAAATACTAGTAAGACAAAAATACATTTTTTGGGCACCTTCCTTTACAAAAGTTTATGAATCTCTGTCCGCTTAGATAAACATTATTTGTATTTTAGCGTAAATTTGAGTATAATTTCTATAATTTTACATTGGTTTTGGCATAATTAACCTTGGCCGCCATCCACCATGCCCACGATCCAAAAGTTTTTTTTATGCTATGTCAAAATTAAAATCTTCTGGTTATAAAATCTGAACATTTGAAGTTGAAAACTGACAAAAAAAAATATCTCGCTTGAAATATTTAGGTAGATTATGATTCATGTTGGTAGAGAAATAATCCCACAGAAGGCGCTGCATAATCTGATAATTGTGCTCAATGGAGTTCTAGTATATTGATATGAGAAGATGTGGTATGAGTGACAATAAGAAAACTCTTAAATTTATGCTGTAAAAATGTTTTCTGAGGTTAAATTTATGCTGTTAATTAGATAAAAGGTTATAGGAATATGCACAGGTGATCTGTGTGAGTTTTTGTGGGTTTGCTTATCATTCATATTAATTGAGATTTTTCAGATCATGCACCACATGCTATTAAAAGTAAAACCAAAAAGAAAACTTCTACGTCGTAAAAGTTTACAATATTCGTTTCGGAAATATTCGTTAAGAGTTAGGAATTTTTATTATTCTACTACTTACTGAAACTTTGCCCACCAAGTATTTTGTAAATAAAGCATTCTCTACGGGCTTTGCAGAGTTTGAACAGTGACACCAATCAAAGACTGTAAGTAAACTACTTGTTGTTTCATACAAAACATCTTTTTTGTATTAATAATGTAAACTAGTCGGGAAAAAAACCCAGAATACAGTGTAAATACAGATTAACTTTTATAAATATTCATTAATATTGTGTAAAATAACAATACACAATCGTCATCAAAAACGAAACATTAATAGTAAGTGCTAATTATATACATTTGATTCGATTACTAACATATAAACCAATTATAAAGGTTGTACAAAAATAAATGCATTTAGTTTAAACAAATTGTCACATATTAGCACGTGGCAAATTGCCAAAGACTGGTTGATTATAAAATGAACTGTATTGTGGCTGAGCAGGTGCCCCGTACCCCTGCTGTACTCCAGGAGCCGACGGATAAGCTGGCGACACCTGCTGTGCTGGTGGATACATCATGCCGTACGCAGGAGGTGGGGCAGAATATCCATATTTATTCATAGGCTGCATAGGCTGCATATATCCTGAAATTTCAACACAAAATATTGTAAAAGAAAAATTGTTTTCATAAAACCTCTATACAATGTTGCTAATAAAAAAAAGTAATCAAACCCCTGCATACATATGCATCTGCCCAAAATTAGGTAATCATAACAAATCTGTATACCGTCCCTAATCAATATAATTACCTGGGTTATGACTGGTGTTTGTAACAGCTACATGTGTTCCTATGCCTCCGCCTGTTGTTGTCATTACTCTGCCTGGTCTGCCTTTGTTACATCCTCCTTTTATACATATAACAACAATGACAACAAAAATGGCTCCTGCTGCCAATACACCTATAACCAATCCTGCTATGGCACCTCCGGAACTATGAAAAATATTAAACATTTATAACGTTTACAAAAATTGAGAATGGAAATGGGGAATTTGTCAAAGAGTCAACAACCCGTCCAAAGAAAAGACAACAGCAAAAAGGACACCAATAGGTCTTCAATGTTACTAGTTTACTTTACATGTTCACGACATGAAAAAAACGTTAAAGTGTTTTTTTTTTACAAAACAAGTTTGAACACGCTATATTGCGTTGCCTGCTTTAATGGTCCGGTTTCCGCGTCTGGCGTACTAAATTATAATCCTGGTACCTTTGATAACTATTCAATTCCCGCCGAGAATCTTTACGAAAAAAGTTATAAAACAAGTATTACATAAAATTAACGATATTAATGAGCCATGCATGTAAATGAAACCAAATTCAGATGTACCATGTCAGATAAATGTACGTCTTACAATCGTTCAAAATGTTTAATCCAGTTATTTCCTTTTGCTTACAGTTTCTGAGAAACAGACCTATCCACGAAAAAAAATGTTTGACCAATGAACCACGCAAATGAGTTAAAGATCAGATGAACTCTCTTAAACCGACTGCATATCTTGCAATTATTGCATACAATTCAAATAGATGATCAAATGTTTATAGTTTGTGAATAATAGACTTAACGTTGACTTTTGAAAGAAAAGAATGAGGTCAAGTTCAGACAAACCTGGCAATCAGACATATACATCATAAATCATTGCATACAGCAAATATATTTAACCTTCTTATAGTACCCTAGACATAGTGTAATCTTATTATAAAAATCTAACCTTAACAAATGAGACAAGGTCAGACATTTACATCTTGTAGTACATAAACCAAAATAATCAGATCCAAACAACAGAAAAATTACCGACGAAAATTGAGATCTTTTAATATGAGGTATCTGTTTAAAATGTACAGTACTAGTATATAGCAACAATAATAGTCTACGCCGTCGCCGCCCGAGAACAATTATCTAGATGATTCCTGGATGCACTCTCCTAACATAGATATATATATATCTGAATACGGTAGAATCAATTTTACCATACAGAGACTAAAATAATAATGTTTATCTACGGTCAAGCTGATTAGTTATTAAAAAAATCCAACTTTTAAATAGAATGTCACTCTTTTAAACATCATGAGATAAGAAGTTGGAAATGAAATTGTCGTGACAAAGTCTTTTCAAAAACAATACGACCTTGTCCTTCCAATTGTTTATTTTAACTTTCTTGACATTGCTGTTCCATTTTCACCTTCTGATCGGTTGCACTTAACACAGTCAGGATATGAATCCATAAGAGTATTTACAGTAATGTCAAATGACCCAATACTAGTAGTATTTTCGTAACTAAACTTTAGGTATAGATACCATCAAACTTTGTGGCGAAAACTTTTTGTCACGGAATTTAACAGTTGAATCGACTAAAGTATTTCTCATAACATGAAAAATTGTCGATATGCATCAAATTAAGAATGGAATTGGGGAATGTGTCAAAGAGACAACACAACGACTAAAGAGCATAAAACAGCCGCAGGTCACCAACGGGTCTTCAATACAGCGATAGGTGTATTTCAGCAGTTTCGGCCCCTAGACCAAAATATGTACTAGTTAATGACGATGGACGTCATATTAAACACCACAATATATAAAAGAAACTAGAAATTAAAATTCAGAAAAGGTAACATAAGAAACTGAACAAAATGACACTGATACATAAATTAACAAAGAACTACTAGCAGTAACTGAAATGATAGATCTGGACCTCGATTAAATTGATTGTAAGATTATGTCTTAATCGTATGAATGTCATGTACAATCCCTCCCGTTAGAGGTTTAGTATCATACAATATATGAGAAGAAAATAACCCGTATCATGCCAACAACTAGTTTAAGAATAAATGTGTCTATTTCCGATACAAAGACCCTATAAATGAATCAATATCAAGATGGTTAATAACACTACAAAAAGATAACTCGGCTGAGCGTTTTAATCAAGTTGTATTGGTAAGGATTGTGTAAGCTTCTCGATGATCAAAATTAGTGTTATCAAACTGTTATATATCTAAAGATTTTTTTCCGAGAAAATGCGGGGTTCAATTTATTTATTTTTTTTGTATTTTTGTCAAAGGCTATAAATAAATATTTTGTCCAAATTTTATGAAAATTAAACGAGTCAAATTAATTTTAGTCAAGGAGTATGGTACCACCTTGAAGCCCATATGCCATTTTAAATGACCTGACAACAGTGTTGTAACTATATCTCTTCTTGATTAGTCTGTTTAGAGGTTTTAAATGTTTTTGAGGTGAATGCTGTTGTGTTTGTTCTTTGGGAACAATATTAACATAACAGATTGGATGGGAAATACCTGAACGTATAAGATGTCTGCATTTTATTTACGAATGATTTCCTAGTACCTATGATATTATTAAGTAAATGGTTAGACTAGTTTGTGTTATCAAAAACCCTGGTGTAATAGTTTTTGGAGTGGCTATTTGTCCGGCTAGCCGGACGAATAGTGCCAGGGCTATGTGTCCGGCCACTGCAATACGCATGTCATATAATGTGTGTTCGGAAGTGCGTGTTGTATTATCTTCAGTAGCACCAGGTGATCGTGTGTAATCCGATCACTGATTTCCAATGTTAAGATCATGGCTTGAAACGGCGATATCAATATTTGTGAATTTGACGATGGAACACGATAGTACAATGTATGTACTTCAAAGAATGATATAATCTTATAAAAGGCACTAAAAAAATTGAAATCACAAAGAAAATGGGAAATAAAGATAATTGATCGGAGAACTATAGAAAGGCTTTTACAATTGCATGTCTAACTGAATAAAAATTAACTTAGTTCTATTCCGAAAATGAATCTTGCAAGTAGCCCTTGAAGGCGGGAATAGAGGTTCAAAACTTGAAGTGGGGATGTTTGGTATAGGATTATGAAAAGTGGGGTAATAAAATACACGGGACATCAAAGATGGGATCATGATCAGGAGAAAAAAGAAAAGAGGAATTAGGGAAAAGGGAAAAGGAGCACACCGTGTCACCCCAACACCCGCAAATAAAATAAAATCCCCTCGAAAATTTCTGAATAAGATTTTAACAGTCTTGTTAACTTTTTGGGGGGTGGGGTGGGGGACATTATAGAAAAATCTCCCACCTCAGTCTCGCTTAAATTATGGATAACTTGAGGTCAAGGGGTCTATACTTCTCTTTGACAGCTACAGACATAATAATTTTGTAAATTTTTCAGGTAGACAAAATCCTCTACGTTAACTTAAAATGCACGAGTCATACACTACCCAAGTTTGTTTTACAAATGATTTCTTCTCTCTTCTTATGTAAAAAAATATGGCCGGATATATATGATTGTTTTCTGATTATTAGATACTAGTATGAAAACAACAACAATTAACAATTTCAATTACCAGTAACAAGATTAGGCCCTTACAATAAAGATTACAAACATGTGTTACCTACCCCCTGGTGCTGCTGAAGATAATATTACCTGATTACACGCACACACAAATAGTGAAATGCGCATTGTATTGGACGGACGATTAGTCCTGGTACTATTCGTCAGGCTAGCCGGACGAATAACAACTTCCATAATTTTTCAGTTATGCGTAGATTTCTTTCGCTAAAACTAATGCGTTGACTTGTTACATACACGAGCGAATCATGTAGTTATTATGCAATAATATCGTCGGCATGTATGAATTTTTTAGTTTGTTTATTTATATCGTAAAACAGATGTGGCATGATTGGTAATGAGACAACTCCCGACCAGAGACGAAGTTCGCAACACAGATCACCGTACGGTCTTTAAACTAGCGGTCTGACTTTTGCTAAAAACAATTATATACGAAAACAAACAAACAAATATGATGCGCAGCAACACCAAAAACATAGCTTTTGTTTCATCATTCATCATTCATTGATTTGAAATAAACATGTCTAATACTTACATAACATAGTCTCCGTAGTCATAATAATAGTAATAACAATATTGGTATCCAGAATATCCGCTGCAGTATCCACTACAATAGGTGGTGTAAGACCCGTATGTATAGCTGTACTTGTAGCAGGTGTCACACAGTACTTCGTCTTCAAAATAAAATAAGAACTATTAAACACAATATTTTGTACGATTATGTTGAAAGCTTTTAACTAACTCGTAAGTGAGTCAAAAATTACGAAACAACAAAGAGAATATAAACAGCCATGCACGCAAAGACAGCATTATCAAAGGCAACTCGTTTTGATCTACATTGACTGATTATAACGCACATAAAGTACTGCCATTTCAATTGCTTATATTTTCAATATGATTAGAGACTCAATTGATTTGAAATTGCTGGTATCAGAATACGGTTTAGCTTTTCTTTGTGACATTTAGGCTTCATGAGCTTATAAACACTTACATAAAGTGTTGGCTATGAAAATATTTTGGTCTCAACTTTTACTGAAAAGACACTGATTGTTATGATATAAAAATGTTATAATTACACATATATTTATAGCAGGTATATATATACCACAGAATACTCAATTCAGTTTTTTAGGCTTTGGTTTTTTTTACCAGAGAATGATCTCCTGTAAATGGCTATTCTATGTTAAGTTTTTGTAGAGGGTATCGCTTCGGAAAATATAACATTTCTAAACATATACCTTAGACAATACATTTTAATAAATATTTTATTTACCATTTTCTTTGATCTTTAAAAAACAAAATTGATAGGTACATGTTATTTCTAATATATTTTTTATTTTACATTATATGGCATCGATACTTTAAATATATTTCTCAATAGTGCTTATTATCCCATTGCATGCTGTACAAATATGGCTTATAGATAAGCTATAATTGTTCTATAATAGAGAGTTACAACTATATCATTATTTTCCTCATGTACAGTATATCATCTCGGAAAAACTGTTGCAATAGGTGTGAATTGAGTAGTTTTCCTACTTTAGAATCAAATTAATTTTTCATCGATCAAAGTTTATATTTTGTTTAGTTTGATAAATTCCCACTATATAACATGGCAGCTGCTTACCCTTCCGGGCACCTGAGATCACCCCAGTTTTTATTGGGGTTCGTTTTGCTTAGTCTTTAGTTTTCTATGTTGTGTCTTGTGTACTATAATTTGTCTATTTGTCTTTCTTTTTTTTAAATGGCGTTGTCAGTTAAGTTTCGATCTATGAGTTTGACTGTCCCTCTGGTATCTTTCGAGCCTCTTTTCTTCGTGTTAACTATAACAGTTTATGTTTTAAAATAACAAATTCATGAATAACTTCACAAATGTGTCGCTCTTCGGTATGTCTTCAATACTATGATTTGATAAACTTTTCGAGAAAATTATCAGCAACTACGTTGTCGTTATTTTGGTACGATTAACTAGATTATAAAACATACCGCAACCATTGCATTTAGTTTTTTTTTTTTAAACCCAACCTTGGAATGATATTCCTTCTGTTTTTGTCATTGATGTGGGACATTATATACTGGAATACTTTTCCAAGGTTTGGCTATGATTTACTTAATGTAATTACTACCACTGGGTCGATGTCTCTGCTGGTGGACTGTTAGTCCCCGAGGGTATCACCAGCCCAGTAGCCATTACTTCGGTACTGGCATGAAAACACGGATTTGTTGTATTATTAAAATTTGCTGTTAAAAAATGTTACAAATGATTATAAATTAAGGAATGTATCTCCCTCATGCAAAGCTCTTATTCTTTTCACGGATTTGGCTATACTTTTTGGACCTTTTGGATTATATCTCTTCGTCTTTTATATAAGCTTTGGATTTCGAATATTTTGGCTACGAGCATCACTGAAGAGACATGTATTGTCGAAATGTGCATATGGTGCAGGAAAATTGGTACCGTTCATGTTATTACTTGATTTTTGAACTTTTGTTAATAAAATTATGAGTTCTATTCCCTTTATATCTCTTTTCGAACAGCGGTGAACTGCTGTTGCAATTATTATTCAGCTGACATATGATATCAGGTATTCTGATGTTGGTATATGAACGAACGATAGGCTACTACACGTTCCCGGATGTGTAGACACTGACCCTTCCTGTAATACTGAAGTTATAGTGTATAAAGTGGTACATGTTGATTGTCTCTTTTTTCGATTAAACAATAATATGATCGTTACTGAACTCACCTATGATAAAAAGTAAGACTAAAATCGCATTATACATATTGTCTGTTGAAATTCATGTAGATTATTCTCACTATCTCAATATTGGAATTCAATATAACTACTTGGAAACTACATAAATAATAACTGTGACGTATAGAAATACAATGAAGCATTCAATTTTAACTATTTAAATATTACACATACATTTCGCAATAAGGTTGAATAGTTTAACACACTGTGTGACTTGCATCTTAAAATAAATAGTTGTGTAATATACAGGTTTTATATTTTTTGGCTTAAAAGAATTTTCATAATGTTTATTGTTCATTGGAACTAGTTTGACACCCAAAAGCGTGAAATATTTGTTTTTTTAAATACCATAATACTCAATCACCATTGTTGAAAATTAAAAGTCAATAAGATAAGCAAACTCAGTGGAATTATGCCAAAAAACTGTCAAAATGAATACTGCAAATTTCTGTTATTATATTGAAATTGGTATGATGTAAGTTTTGTAACTGTTTTTTTTTAATTTTTATTTAAAGTGGGCAAAACGTCTCTGAAATACAAAAAAAAACAGACCATAATTTCATTCTCATACTCATAACATTATTGTTTTAGATCTGTTTGTATTTAAACGAGAGACACATGCACATGCTGTCTGTATATAGTATGATCCATGATCATTAACATGACAATCCTATTAATTTTATTTTTTATAAATTTACGATAATCGTTTACCGAACTTTTTTTTACAAAAGTTTCTTGTAAATTAAAACATTCGTTAAGGGCATTATAGAGTTTCCGCACTGAAATAAATCAAAGGCTTGAACAAATAATACTTGTTGTTGCATACAAAGCATTTCATTGTAATAATGAAGTACACTTGTCGCTAAAATAGAATATAAAGTAAATACAGAAACATTCATCAATATTTTCTTATAACAATACAAAATCGATAACGAAACGTTATTAGTTAGTACTAACTATATACATTTGATTTAATGAGTAATAATATATAGAGTGCGCAAAAAAAACGCATTTCATTTGAACAATATTTTACATTTTACATGTTTGCACGTGGCAAATTGCCAAAGACTGGTTGGTTATAAACAGAACTGTATTGTGGTTGGGCAGGTGCACCGTACCCCTGTTGTACTCCAGGAGCCGACGGATAAGCTGGCGAAACCTGCTGTGTTTGTGGATACATCATTCCGTACGCTGGAGGAGGAGCAGAATAACCATATGGATTCATAGGCTGCAAATATCCTGAAATATCGAAATAAAATATTGTACATGTTAATAAAACATTTACGGTGACCTATAGTTATTAACTTCTATGTTATTTAGTTTCTTGTGGAGAGTTGTTTCATTGGCAATTATATCTATATAAGACGTTTTTATTGAACCTCTTTTTACTGTGATAAAAACTGAAATGGTTACATTATTGTTTTATTATCACGTTAAATGATATAAGGGGTCAGATATATGGATATTAGTACTAGCCATAAAAACCTACCACTACAGGTAATATTATGTGATATCAATCGTGAGATGACTTGTAGCTAGCTAAACCTCTCACTTGTATTGTATGACAGTCGCATAAACTTCCATATTGACAACATTGTGTTTTAATCATAATTACTATAAAAACAAACAAATATGATACAAAGAACATTATATGTCAAAATACGGTCTTTAACACGGAGCCTCGGCTCACAGCGAATAGCAAGCTATAAAGGCCCCCAATAATTACCAGTGTAAAACCATTCAAACGGGAAAATAGTTTTTGTTGATCTGCAATATTAACTTCTATCCAAGTTTTATGATAGTCTCTGAAGGTTTTCAAATTTATCATGTAAAAATGATAATCCCAGACCGTCTGATAATTGCTAAAAGATAAGTCCGTCTGTCAACTGAAAAATGAAAAAAAAACTACGTTCTGAATTTTTTTTAGACATTAATCATTAAAAAAGCTTCTGCCAAAGATTCATAAAATTCAATGTAGGTTTGACAAAGCAATTGATGTGTAATAAACTTTTACCCTAGACTTTATCTACTTGTTAATTTTAAATAGAAATTACTTTTTATCAGTAACTTACAAGAAAGTTTAAAGTATTATTTCATCACTGGTTCTTAATACTCTTTGAGTCTTTTGATCACAAAAAGCTTCTGTCCAACTTTCGTAAAATTTCACGAAGGTTTGCCAAAGTCAGAGATATTTTTAAAAAAATCTTGAACCAAATACTAAACCTAAATGGTGACGACGCCAAAGAAATCTACGATCGCTTTGTCTCACTTGATCGCAACATAAATGGTTTAGGCTCCATAAAAATGCAAAACACATATCGAATCTCAGCAGATAAAGAAATGTATTAAACCAAAGGAAAGTTAGAAGAATTCATAGTAGATTCAGATTTTGACAGAAAATGAATAAATATAAAACACGGTACCATTTGATTGAAAAGTGAATGTCATCATTTTTATTCGCGATTAAAAGCTACTGCCTGAAGAAATATTTACAAGGCTGATGTGCTTCTACACAGTTCGTTTTTTAATTATTTAGATTAAATTTTTTTTTTACCAAAATTCAAGTGTACGCCCGGGCGTTTTGACGTAAACGTATAACAGTAACAATGTTGAAACAAAACTACATGCTGAAAATATGCATAACCAATAACCACTTAAGGTTATTTAAAAAGATTACATGAGTGACGGATTAAAATCAGGTTGAATTGTTGACTTGCAATTCAATAATACATTATCAATAGGTTTTTGTTAACTTCTTTTGTCAAAATTTAGTCATACTTCTGATGGCGAAATAGTTGTCCTAAATTCCTTATTAATATATATTTGAAACCAAAAAAATCATTATTTAAGTGTTGTGTCGAACTCGTTGGTAATGCATAATGCATCTTTGAAGAACTTTGATACTATTATATACTAGTCTACCGCTGTGCTCCGCAAGGTATCTGTTGTCAACCCGATTAATTCTTATAGAATATTAACTTATTTGATTGACATTTTATAAATAATAAGTCTACGGATAAGTCCAACAAAACATTTATACATTGGATTGAGCAATTTATGAATATTTGATAGTTACAAAATGTAGGACAAAAGTACATGCAACTTGGTATTTAGAGATTACTAAAAACATATATATCACAAAATACTTTCTGCCAAATCTTTTGGGGAACATGATTTTCGAATTAAGTATATATATCATTTAGAAGGGACAACAGTTTTATGTTGTGCCTTCTTAATACACCAATTAAAACATAATTAATAAAATGTATACGGTACAGTGTATTAAAACAGATATCTATTTTTTGAAAAATATTACCTCTACAATGTTGTTCTTTTCAGTATGCAAAGCTTTGAGGGCATGGAACAAAAAGAAAGGCATCGTCGAAAAAGAAAGCCTAATGAACCAATCAAACCCCGACGTGGACATACCTCTGCGCAAGTACTTGTATACTAATCTTTTCGTCCCGTCCTCGCCATTCAAAACACGTCCCTTTTATAACTTATAAGAATACCGTCCAAATCATAATTTTACCTGTGTTATGACTGGTGTTTGTAACAGCCACATGTGTTCCTATGTCTGTACCTGTTGTTGTTACTACAAATCTGTATACCGTTCCTAATCAATATAATTACCTGGGTTATGACTGGTGTTTGTAACAGCTACATGTGTTCCTACGCCTCCACCTGTTGTTGTCATTACTCTGCCTGGTCTGCCTTTGTTACATCCTCCTTTTATACATATAACAACAATTACAACAAAAATAGCTCCTGTTACCAATACACCTATAATCAATCCCGCTATGCCACCTCCGGAACTGTGAAAAGTATTAAACATTTATTACATTTAAAACTAGAAGTTTGTTTCACATGTTCACGATATGAAAAATTTATCATAACTGTTAGAGTGTCATATTTGACAAAACAAGGGTAAGGAAGCTAAAATATATCCTCTACTTACTGGACATGGTTTAATGTATGCTGAAAGTCTTTGCGAAAAAGGTTACAAGTATATCTTCATAAAATGAAGATGTAAATAAAGGCAACAGTAGTTTACCGCTGTTAAAAATTTCATATATCGATTGAGAAAAAAACAAATCTGGGTTTCAAACTAAAACTGAGGGAAACATCAAACATAAGAGGAGAACTACGACACAACAGAAACACAACATTAAATTGTAACAGACACAGAAATGAACTATAATATAACAATGGCCATTTTCCTGACTTGATACAGGACATTCTAATAAAACAAAATTGTGGGTTGAACCTGTTTTTTTGGCATGCCAAACCTGCTGCTTTTATGGCAATGTTAATTATAACATTAAAGTGACAACCTTACATGATAGGACTACAATACAAATAAATGGGAGAACATATAGGACAGAGAAACACACGAATAATAGCTAACAAAAGGTGACAGGTTTAAAATTTAATCCTCAAAAGACTAACCAGTGACGTTCTAATGAAAAATGTAGGATAATATACACCTTACAATAATTCTATATAGGTACCCGATACAAATAATACCTATTGCTTGGAGTTTTAGTGAAACCAACCTTTCCAAGAAAAAGAAACTTTTACTTATGAAAATGAAAATAGGTTTATGCTCTGACACAAAATATATTTTGATCAATTATTTATAGAAATTTACTCATCAAGTAAGACAACGTTTACTTTTAAACAATAAAAAAGAGGCCAAGGTCAAACCTGCCAGACAGACATGTAGACTATTCAATCATTGCATACGGTCAATTTAAGTTAAGAAGAACCTGTCAGACAGACATACACTATACAATCATTTCATACATCAAATATAGTTGACATGTTGCTTAAAGTGACCGAGAAAGAGTGTCATATTACCTACCATTAACCCATAAGGTTAAGAACCATGCAAACTAGATAATCTCTGCTAGACTGATATTTACAATTTAGTTTGCAACCCGGATTTGTTCTCTCAATCGATTTATGACTTTTGAACAGTGGTATACTACTGTTGCCTTTATTTACACCTTGCAATCATTCAAAGGACTTTACCAAGAAAACTTTTATACTGTGTATAGTATTAAAGATATGGACCTTACCACGAAAATTTAACGTTAATCGCATACTAGTATACAATAGGATGATATTGATGATATGGGAACGAACGTCATCCTTCTGACGGACTTTCAAGAATCCTTAATGAAAGGACAAATATGGTTATCCTTTTACTCATACTAAGTGTGAAATATTGCCAAACAGAATTTGATAGAAAAAATTTTCGCAACATAAGGTATCCCTGTACAAACTATGAATCATTGTTCAATAGTTTACGTCGTCGCCGCCACTGGACTGAAATCTCTTTGTCTCTCATTCTAAAATATCCGTCGCTGTGGTGACAAAACACGACTTTTGCTTACTGGTTAAAGTTTCCTTACAAAGACAATAACAATCAAAACCAAGGAGTAAACAAAGACTCACAAAACCGAAGGACATTTACATCAACAGTTATAAATAATAATTAAGAAACAACACGAACTCCACTAAAAACCGGGAGTGAAATCAGGTGCTCAGGAAGGGTAAGCATTTCCTGCACCGTATACGGCACCCGTCGTGTTATGTCTTTGTTTAGTTCGGTAATGATTGAAGGTTATTATGACTGAGGAAAAATATCAGATATGATTTCTGACACACTTTTGTCATAGTGGCCAATCAGCTCATGATGGCGACCGTTAAATGTCTTGAGTGATGACCTTAATTTGATTGATTCATAGCCTTGTATTAGCAACTTTTGAGAAAGCAGTATTCCTCGTGCAACAAAATCAACGTACTTTGAGCTAGCTCTAGAGTAACGTATCAATTGAGACACATATACTCCATATGCTGGTGCCGCTGGGATGTTGCTACACAGAAATGGAAGGTTGACTATAGGAAAATTAAAATCATCGCGTTTGTCATAAATTTTGGTATTCAACCTACCATCAGTAGTCATTTCGAGAAATTTATACATATCTGAATACGTCATAAGCTATATGACAAAAAAGAGACTTAAAATAGCAATGTTAATCTAAATGATAGATCAACCTAATTAGTCATTCAATAATTCCAACATTAAAATAGATTGTCTCTCGCTTTAACGTCGTGATGTAAGAAATTAAAATTGTGAGCTTTGTGGTTTGTTCTTCTGAAGGATGAGAAGAAATTATCCTTTCCAATTGTTTATTTTTTCATAATCAAACATGAGGTATATATTATATACAGTAAATTTATTAAATTTAACCACAAAGATAGGAATTCAACGAGGATGTATAATTCCACTTAATGAGACTGGCCGGTGCCAGAGAGCAACCCATATAACAATACATACAAATTGCCGGCCTAAATCCTGTTGCGGCAAGTTTTTGTCTCGGAACCATAATAGTTTAATCGGCAAAAAGTATCTCTAATACAAGAAAGATTGTAGATGCAGTTAGTATGCTATAATATCGTCGGCATTTATAAATTTGTCTGCTTGTTTTTTTTTATATTGGAAAAATAAGGTAGGGTATGATTGGAAATGAGAAAACTCTCAAGCAGAGACCAAACGACATAGAAATTATTAGCTATAGGTCACCGTTCGGTGGGAAAGGCACTTTAAGATATAGGCGGGGTTAAATATGTTTGCGGGTGCCAAACGCACAGTTAGCATTTGACAGTTGTGAAATTTCTGAACATCACAACATAAGACCACACTATAAAAATCAGTTGAAAAGCGCATGACTTATCAGAAAAATAAAAAGCACAAAATCAACTACAAAAGCACAAAACACACATAGTCCAGATATGAGCATACTTGCAGTAACTCAAAGCTAGTTTAAAGCAAATTACAACTTATATAAATTTATGTATCTTAGACTTAAATATCAATCAATACACATCCACATTCTCATAAGTTTAGTGTAAAGACGTCTTTAACAGCCAGAGAAAAACATGACCTTGCGCATTTGCCAAAACATAGGCATCGACAGAATATAGGTCATTGATGGTACATATGTATAAACAATTAGAAGTATTTTTTTGTTTTGTTCCACCGCCTTTTAATGATTGATTTGGGTCATACTTACATAGCATGGTTTTCGTTGGAACAATATTGGCTTCCATGTAATCCGCTACAGTATCCACTACAGTAGGTGCCATAATAAGACGTATGGCTGTGCGTGTAACACTTGGCACATAGTATTTCGTCTTCAAAATGAAATTTAAAAACAATATTCATACAACACAATATTTTGCACGAAAGTTTGTTGAAAGCTGAACAGACTTGAAAGCGACACAAAAATTAAGAAACAAACAGGGTTTAAAATGCCACCAACGCAACATTATGAAAGTCCATTCGCAATATGTTATTGTTGTTCACTTACTGATTACGCCGGTAAATTATGACGGTGTGATTGGTTAAACTCCATCGCGTTGTGACCCCTATTGGTGCGTAGGGAGTTAGTAAATCGCATGAGGTCACATATACTGTTAATGGTGACGTCGTCTATTGATGTTGTTGCATTTCATTTTTTTGTTTATTTCGTAAATTAGGTATATTCAACCAGTATAAATTTGTGTTTGTTTGAACAGTACGTACAACGATATGTTAATCTCCTAGTATGGCAATATTTTCCTGGCAAGGGATTAACATCCTTTTACCTTTTTATTGATATGCAGCTTTTTCATTGGTTGAAAAATGACGCAGTGTGTTTCAACATCAATGTCATCATAATCCGATTAAAAAATTATTTCCGAAAACTTATTTGTGTATAGGAGATTAACATCCTTGTGTGTTCATATAATTGTACAGCTTTTTCATTGGTCAAAATATGTGACAGACGTCATACGTTCTTCATCGAATTGTATCATTATAAATATTTATGTGAGAGGAATTCCACGGTGGTCGCAATCTTGGGCCCTTGAACACTATGTTTTAAGGGTGCATACAAACCAACATTCCCTACTGTTTATTTGGGGGTCTTGGGCTTCTCAACTTTTATATTTAGTTTTAGATTTTCAAATATTTTGGTCCCAATCATTGCTGAAAAGACATTGAATCTAATATCGTCGCTGGGCTTCTAAAATGTCGTATATGACTTTTTTGGCTAAAAATACTTTTTGACACCAATGGTCTGGGCGGCAGGAAATCTTTGGTATTACAAAATAGAATACAGTTAGACCAATCAAAATGTGTGAAATAAGACATATTACAAAATTGCCAATGTCAGTTGTTTGTAAAGTTTGCTTCCAAAATGTTGTATGAAAACTTAAAAATCGTTGTAGAATGGCTTTGGGAAAAAAAATAATTGTACATTTCTTTATTTCTGTGAAAATAGTAAAAGTTCTTGGATAATCCAGAAATGTCAAGGTTTTTATTTCACTGCTATTTACAAAAATGTTCAAGTTCACATACGACATTTTGGAAGCATGCATTTTGCCAAAAATTTCAAAGCCTGTTTGTGAGAATTCTTTTTATTGAAAAATTTGTAATTTACGACATTTTAGAAGCCCAGCGACGATATTATAATTTTGTCATAGTTGCACACATCTTAAAACCAGGTATATTCAAACTAACTCTCAATTTGTTCTTTACAGTGCTCGGCTCTCTTTTTTTGGCTGCGTAGGCGCCCCTATAGATTTCTATTTAGTATAAAGTTTATATCGAGGGAATAGCCTGGGGACATATAACTGTTCGATGGTTCACATGTCGACATGGATAACTTAGACAATGGAAATGAATGTTTGTTTATTTGCCATTTTATTTTACCTTAAAATCCTGAGAGAAAAAAAAACCAGGCACATGTAATTTCCTATATTTTTTTTGATTTCACAATTGCATGGCATAAACACTTAAGATGTTTATCTTGATAGTACTAAATACCCATTGCTTAAACATAAATGTTAAAAATGAGTTGCTCCTGTGTCAATCTGTTCAAATACTATCCAGTGGATGGCTAATAGGTAAGCTATTTTTTTTAATGTATGACGATATAACTCCGACGCTTTTTTTCATCTATCTAATAAAAATTATTTTTGAACATTTTCCAAACTTTCTGATTTCGGAACAAATGATTTTCTAGATATGAATTGGATAGTTTCAATATTTTAGAATCAGATTTATGTTTTTAATCAAATATGTACACAAGGAAATTTTACCCACACGAATTTTACATGAACTTAAATTTGAATTAATTGGAATCTCAGGTGAATATAAAAAAAGAAGATGAGGTATGATCGCCAATGAGACAACTCTCCACAAGAGACCAAAATGACACAGAAATTAACAACTATGGGTCACCGTACGGCCTTCAACAATGAGCAAAGCTTATACTGCATAGTCTGCTATAAAAGAATCCCGAAATGACAATGTAAAACAATTAAAACGAGAAAACTAACGGCTTTATTTATGTACAAAAAATTAACGAAAAACCAAATATATAACACATAAACAAACCGTCGACAACCACTGAATTACAGGATCCTGAATTGGCCGACAGACACATACATACAGAATGTGGCAGGGTTAAACAAGGTAGCGGGATCCCAATCACCCCTAACCTAGAACGGTGGTATAGCAGTACAACATAAGAACGAACTATAAAAATCAGTTGAAAAAGGCTTAAATCAGCAGATGGACAAAAATACAAGTGGACTTGGCCGGGTTCTTGTACATCCCAACAACAAAAAACACACTAGGTACAGATCTGAGAGTACTGGCAGTTAACTGACAGCTAATTCAAAGCCACTAACAACTAAAAAAAAATGCATGCATCTAAGACTAAAATATCAATCCGTACACATCCAACATCCAATGGATTTAATGTAAAAACGTCATATACAGTCAGAGAAAAACATTCACTTTAATTCACATGAAGTTAGCATGAACTAAAATGTGAACTCATGTGAATCTCCGGTGTATTTCACTTTAATTCACTTGAATTTAACATGAACTAAAATTTGAATTCACGAATGTGAATCTCAGGTGATATTCACTTTAATTCACTTGAATTTCACCTCAACCGAACTGATATGTTTAACCCAGGTGAAATTAGTGCATGGGAGTGTCACGTGAATCCCATATGTGAATTGCACATGAATTAATTATAACTTTTAAAATTATTAATATAAAACATTAATGTAATTTATATAAATAACCTATTAATAATACACCAATAAACTTGTAAAAAATTCAAATACAAATTTGAGAAGAAAAAAACAATAAGTGTTGATCATGTTTGTAAGTACAAGTGTGATGAATTCAATTTGTCACTGCATCGGTTTTGATAAGATTAAAGGATAAAATCGGGTATTCTTGCTATAAACACATCGACTGTTCTTTATTGATAAATCATTGTTGATAATCCGTCAAATTATAATTATTTACTTAGGAACATGAAAAGAAGACTAGATAAATAAATAATTAATCTAGATAAGTTGATGATTTGCAAAATTCATTTAGAAAATAAGTGTAATTTATTTAAACAAACTTATGACTATCCTAAGACCATCGTGTAGTCCTATTAACTTAATGACCAACTTTAAGAGATGTCTTATTTTAGGGCCACTTTGTGAAACCCACTTAGGACTAAGATATGTCGTAAGACCATCCTAAGACATGTCTTAGTCCTAAGACATCCTCGTGAAACTGGCCCCTGTGACATAATATATTTCGCATGTTTAGTGTACCATTCGAAGATTTGACTATGTTTTACTTGATTGTTTTAATATAATTTGTAAACAAAATGTTGAGTTATGTTTGATTTATTCTCTGTTCAGCCATAATCTAACATCAAGTATCCGGTTTATTGAATAGAAACGAAGTACTGGCAGTACAACACTTTCCGGAAGATGTCAACATTGACCCCTTTCTGTTATACTGTAATTATAGTGTATGAAGTAGTAGGTTTTCTCTTTTGCGATAAAACAATAAAACAAATCTTTATTACTTAACTCACCTATGACGAAAAGAAAGACTAAAATCTCATTGAACATTATCAGTCTAATTATTATATGTGGAAGTGCATGCAATTAATTCTAACTGGAATTCAATACCACTACTTGGAAACTGCATAAATAATAACAGTGACGTATTAATCAAACAATTAAGCATTCAAACATTACTGTTAAAATGATACATTTGTAAAAAGTTTCAATTGTATATGAAAATATTGGACCTGCACGGTAAAATCAATTATGAATTCAATTTCACTTTTATTTTGCATTATAGAATTTCTCATCTGGCAGATCGCCTACAGATACACGTATAAAGCAAATAAAATTATATCTGGATGAAATATGATCCGGCGGCAAAATATGTTACAGTAGTTGTTGTTATTTTTTTTAATCCGGAGGAAAATATTTCACTATGATATATTATCCATTGACGTGAAATTCTATCTGGAAAGGTAAAACATAGAATAGTTAATAAAAAAAAAACTTCATCATTGCAAATACTACGGAATATTAAGAGTGTATCTGAATATAAGCTAAATTAGTAAATAAAAAAACAAATAAATTGGAAATAATTTCAAAGATTATAATTGAAAATAATATCCTGACAATCTCATTAAAATATAGATCTCTGATTACGTTATACTACATATGAGCTATGAGTATACCGTAACCATAGATCTATATTTTAATTAGATTGATATCCTGAAATATTAAAGTAAATATCATTCTTTTCAAAAGACAATTATCATGAAACATATGAAACTAAACCAGAAGTGATTTCACAGATCTTAATTGTGAAATAATATCATGATCAATTTAATATATAAAATAAGGTAAGTGAAATGCAGGTATCTCAGATCTGTTCATTGCGTCTTTTTTTTGTCGGGATGTATAAGTACCCGGCTACGTCCACTTTTATTTTTGTCCATCTGATGAGTTGAGCCTTTTTCAACTGATTTTTATAGTTCGTTCTTGTGTTGAACTGTTATACCACTGTCCCAAGTTAGGGGGAGGGTTGGGATCCCGCTAACATGTTTAACCCCGCCACATAATTTATGTATGTGCCTGTCCCAAGTCAGGAGCCTGTAATTCAGTGGTTGTCGTTTGTTTATGGGTTACATATTTGTTTTTCGTTCATTTTTTTTACATAAATAAGGCCGTTAGTTTTCTCGTTTGAATTGTTTTACATTGTCTTATCGGGGCCTATTATAGCTGACTATGCGGTATGGCCTTTGCTCATTGTTGAAGGCCGTACGGTGACCTATAGTTGTTAATGTCTGTGTCATTTTGGTCTTTTGTGGATAGTTGTCTCATTGGCAATCATACCACGTCTTCTTTTTTTTACATGTACCATTGAGTTGTTTTCAGATCTCAGTACAAAAAAGGGTAAAGGTAGAAACATAGTTGCATAACTAAAGTAAGCAGTAATGTCCCTATTCAAATGCATTGGTCGTCCGTACCCCCCTTCCCCCCTTGTGGACCCACCACTGGATCTGCATAGCTGAACGATGTGACATCTACAAAAATTCTGTATAGAAAAAAAAAGTGTTTCCACAATATCATTTATGTAAATTATAGGAAGCAAGGGTCTGAGGACAGAGATGAAGTTGTTGATAATGTGGAAACCAGATGAATCATAGCATAACATTACATAAGAACAAAGCGTGAAAATTTCAACAGCTGGATAGTATTTACCTGTGAAATATTTTCTAACTTATTAAATCATGTTTTAAGTCATCTGTTTATATAAATAATATAAAAAAATAAGAATAAAGGAAGAATTTCACTATGAAATATATTCCGGAATATAATATCTTTAAAATTTAAATGGCTCATAATTACTTCCCTTTGATTAATAAATTATGCAAATATGTTCTACCTTGGTAAAACATTTATCAATATGGTCAGTGTGAAGTCACTGATGTTTTTAAATTGAAATAAACAATTAATTTCCCCCTAGGCGATAATCTTAGAGTAATTTGTACTTATCTCATCTCCCAAGCCTTTCACATTTCGACCAATCACTATCTCATATATAAACATTGATAAACAAAGGGATGCCCCCCCCCCCCCCCCCCCCAAAGAAAAAAAACAAAACAAAACAAAACAAAACCCAAAACAAACCAACAACAACAAAAAAACAACAACAGGGGAATCTAGATGGAAATTAGAAAGTAAATTTCAATTTAATGTCGGCATTTTTGGTATATGTTATGTATACGTGTATGTATATGATAACAGCTTAAACTGACTATGATAAAAGTCTTATTTTCATGAGTAGACAAAAAATGAAGAAAAGAGTATACAAAGTAAGCATATCAAACTTGATTTCTCTCCAAAGTCATTGCCCCTAGGCAATCTCCTCTTTGCTCAAGACTCCATTAAGTATGATTTACAATAACATTAACTACCAAATAAATAAATTTGGTGTATTAACTGTCTTCTGATTGGTTAAAATAATTAGTTTTATTTTCAATGTTGTCAATTTTCATGGCGACACGCCCACTCTGACGTTGTGTATTCATACGCCAACATGTGTGTACGTTGTTATTGTTAATATAAATAATATAAAAAGTTCTTTGAGCATTATTTTTGATAGAAATTTATTTATAATGAATGGCAATAATTTATTTTGAATTTATTGAACCATAAAATTAATTTTTGACTCTTTACATTTTACATAATCCGCTTCGCGGATTATTCAATGTGAAGAGTCAAAAATTAATTTTATGGTTCAATAAATTCAAAATAAATAATAGCCATTCATTAAATAAAGCGAATTAAAGTCAGTGAAAGCCTCGGTGATAACAGCTGTTCATGGAAACTGTTAAGCACTAGTGATAAAAAAAATAGCTATATATAGTCAGATAGTTATGCAGAATTGAAGGGGCAACGATCCAGAAAAAAAAGAAGAAACATCAGCCGTATGAGAGGCAGCTCTGCAAATTAGAAGAGACTGAACAGCAAATGATACCCGCGGTCTTTCCCTTCATTAACATTTCAAGTCCATCTGAACTTATTATTTTATTTTATTTTAGACAAAAACTATATGTAGGACATTCTTCCTGAACATGCATGAAATTTTGCTACTGGACGTTAAACAACCACTACAATCAATCAATATATAGGACATAGTATAAAGCTGGCATTTAAGGTAGCGCCTTCCTCATATTAATCCTTATGTCAAGTTAGGTTTTGTACTGCATTTTATGCTGAACATATATATAAGTTATTTTTTTGTGAACGGAAACGGTATATCTACCGTTATGTCACAATTAAGACTATTTACCGGATTTGTTATCACATAAGCAACACGTACGCATACCCAACTACATTTGTATATATATATATCAGTCCTATTCAGGACGGATAACTCTGTCGATAAATATTGTCGTGTATATGTTCCAGACCGTAATGAGTATTTGGACCGTACGCGTACGGTCTGGACCGTATGCGTACTTTTTCAAAATACTCATACGGTCTGACTAATATTAAGAAGTTGGTGAAGTTTATTAAATACAATTGCATATAACAAATCAACATAACGTAACTCTCAAATTGTTATAAAAAAGTGCAATTGTAACTGAAATAAAAACTTTATATTTTAACTATTTAACAGATTCACGCTATTTAAATCTGTTAATCTCTTGTATAAAGTATGTCAATCAGTAATAGTTAACATGAATTGAATAAGATCACTGAAATTGAAGATATCGGAAGTAAACATAATGTGAGAGAACAACTGTTTTCGAATATTTAGCAACTTTACCAAAAAATGTAAATGAAAAGGAAAATGCATAAACTGCAAACATTTAAATTTAAAAAAATTACGTTACTTGTGGAAGCAAGCGTCACCTTGGGTGAGAGTCCCAAAATATATAGGATTCAGATATACCCGTTTCAGAATCTAAAGGACTATGGGTAATTTCATTGTTCGTACCCCAAAATGAAAAAAACGTCACGTCATTGGTTGAATTTCCATTGTTTAGGACGATTTTAACCAATCACGACGTTTTGGTGTACACTTTTGAAAATATTACCCAGAATGCAGTAGATTCTAAAACGGCGAATTGTAATAATAACAATTTGTAAAACTAAAAAAAAAAAGATTGTGATAAACGTTTGTTTAAATTTAACCCATATGATGACATGTATGGTTAGCTCGTATTGGAACATACGCGTATACCCATACGGTCCGACCGTACGCGTATGGTCGGACCGTACGAGTATACGTATGTGGTCCGGACCGTACGCGTACGGTCCAAATACTCATATGGTCTGGAACATATACAATGTTGTTGGTTGAAATCAGAGCAATTGTATACTATAGTATATGTCTATGTTGAAATGTATACAAAAACAATTTTTTTTCTTCACAAGGTTAACTTTATATCAATTTATTGAATGCCTTGATTTTCCTTAAAATATTAAATTTTAAAAAAAAATAATAAAATCATATTCAATGAATCTCGTTTAATGTTTCTACTAAATAAAACAAATCCATTTAAATTAAAATTTGAATCAAAATATTTCTTTAAAATATATAATTATAGAAACATAAATAATAATTTGATTATCTTTCAAAGCAAAAAATATTTTTTTAAAGAAATTGTTTTATAATGTTCATATTTTCTTAAAATTTATTATGAGACATTCTTCTTCTGATTTGACACGGGGAAGAGAAGATATATTTGTATGAAAACTTTTGTATATCACAAAATTCAAACTCTGGTAATACATGTATACACAGGATGTTTAATGTCACCTGGTTGCTTTTGGTTTGCACGTCTACCTGACACTATATAAAATATATTTCTAAAAAAAAGATAAATTATACAGAAAACAGGAAAAACGCCTTTAAAAAAGCAGAGAAAATTTTATTTTTAACTTTTCTCTGGTAACAGTATATCTTGGATATCTGTCAAAATAAAATGTTCCCGAAATATCACCAAAGAATATAACAGAAACATTAGAGATTCTACATGAAAAATTAAATTTAGTATTTTTCGCCAGATATACGTTTGAATATACTTAATCGATTTGCAAAATTTTACTTTCATTAACAGAATTTCTTAATTTGTTGTACAAGTAGACATGGGTATCGGTACATTTAATAGCATTGAGTTAACGGAGAAATAACGAGAAAAAGTAATGTTTTTACGATTCTCATTTGACAGAACTTAATGAAAAATTAAACTGTTAGGACCAACATTGTTTGATAGAAATATGTTTGAATATCAAGGATTGATTTGCAAAAGTTAGAAAAAGGGTCAGGTTAATGAGAAAATTAAACTTTATTGAAGCACCTATGTATTTTATATCTGGCAATATAATACAAAATGGCGGCTAGTATACGTCACAAAAGTCACGTGATGTCCGACTTAGTTGAATATGACGGCTGCCACATGTGGAGCAGGATTTGCTTACCCTTCCGGAGTACCTGCCGCAGATCACCCCTAGTTTTTGGTGGGGTTCGTGTTGTTTATTCTTTAGTTTTCTATGTTGTGTCATGTGTATTGTTTGTCTGTTTGTCCTTTTTCCATTTTTAGCCATGGTGTTGTCAGTTTATTTTCGATTTATGAGTTTGACTGTCCCTCTGGTGTCTTTCAATTTGTCCCTCTTTTAGTAGGTTGGATAGGAAAATCGCAGATTGAGTTATGCACTAATATTTCTAGTATTATTGTCTTCAAATTTCGTGATAAAAAGTTATAACTTTTATCAAACACTTAATTGACTTAATATGTTTAGACGCTTTACATCTTTTTTCGTCACGTTAAAGAACGAACCCGGAACATTTGTTAGGTTTTTATACTTTTTCCATTTGTGCCACTTTATTTTGAAGAGCTATTTTGCGGGAAAGAAGAAAAATGAACAGTCGTCCACGAAGAAAATGTGTATCTGTCAGTTTTGTTGCAGACGAAGACGTTATTCAGCATATAGTAGACGCACATGAAAAGTCTTCCAAAAAAGGTGAAGATTTTTTTGGGGTCATGCTGTCCATACATGTATACATTGTCATTGTAGTCACGGGGATGAAAACAATCTATCACAGAAATTTATTAGGGTTCAGATATTATGGGAGATCGCATGATTTGTCACAAATTGTCCACTATATTTATATTAAGATTAGAAGATATGGTATGATAGCCAATTAGACGACTATCCACCAAAGTTAAAATAAAGTGGATCTAAACAAATTTACAGCCTAGGCAAGCCAACCCTCTCCATGCTCTACATCTATAGTCGCTGTCAGCTGAAATTTGTAGCGGCTATCGGTATAAATAATCTTAACTATCAACCACATTCACTCGTGATATAGTTTTTCACATTTCATTCATAAATCCCAAAAAGAAAAACCACTACTGACCTACCTTTAAAGTGATTGAACTGTGATAATCCTGACTTTCACATTTTCCAAGACGATTTTGAATGGTGGAATCAGCCATTTTTTTAACCGGAAGTGTTTCTGTGGAGTTCAAGTTCAGGAAATAAGCATAAAGCGCTGGAAACTTTATCACATCAATGACAAGAATATTACAGGAAACTCCAAAGTGACACATGTCACATGTAAACAAGGATCCTCATAGAAACGAAGATGGCGGAATTACAATGGAAAACATTCTGGAAAATGTGAAGGTCAGGATTATTACAGTGCAATCACTTAAAAGGTAGGTCAGTAGTGGTTTTTCTTTTGACGATTTATGAATGGAATGCGAAAAACTTTATCTCGAGTGCCAACACGATTGATAGATTAGATTATTTTTACCGATAACCACTACAAATTTCAGCTGACCACGACTATACATCCTACGACGATCCATGTACCTAATCGCTATTTCTCCGCCATTACTGGATATCACATAGGTTCCCGTAAAATTATGACGTCAGAAAACAAACTAACTGATGCCACAATGGAATAGTGATTGTTGTATGATGTCAAAAGTTCAATTGGCCGGGTCAGCCGGGAATAGCGATAAAGTGTATTAGCACATTGATGACTATATGTTGGCGCATCGCAAAAAAGGCACTTATTTAAAGATAACAACTTTAAGCTACATGTAGCAATAATGAAAAATAATTTTGTGCAAAAATAAAAATAAACACATTTACATATGTATATGCAGGTATTTACAAACAGGGTAGTATTTAAATATACTGAATTTGGATCAATATTATAAACTTATAATCTATAGCATCATATATTATAATCTATACCATTATATATTATATTATATATTATAATATATTATATTATATATTATAAACTTTACAGCTTTCAACAATAAGACAAACCCATACAGTATACAGGCTGCATATTTATCTTACTCATTTGTGAGAAAAGGCTGTATATGAGTTACAGCAAATAGAAATGCAACTAGATTTATTGAACGACAAATAAATTATAAATGGAAAAACTTTTGTTTAACAGTGTGGGAACAAACCTTCAACATGGTGTTTATACCTGTATAGATGGATAATCCTTCTATAGAGCGGCGTTTTACATTTCTGGAATTGGCATTACTATTCCGGGGGAAAATACTTTTCCGTGAAAAAAAGTCTACTTTTCATCTTTTCTGGAAATAAATATCTCACTTTTCGGGGAAAATAATTTTCAAGAATGCCATGCAGAATTAATAACAAATGTACATTCTATATGGCTATAATCTATAGCATTATATATTTGTCATTTATTGCACTTTACTAAAAAATTGGCATGCCCAGTTTTTCTGCTAAAGTGACAGAACTTGTAATCTTTTGTGTACCTATCTGAACATCTGATCAACAACAAAAGGGACAGTCAACCTTTAAATTTTATGTTAAATCCTACAATCATGACAATAGAAATTCTGTTCATTGAGGCATAACTGAGTGGAATTTACCTGATCATCACAGCTTTCAATTATGATAAACAATAGCTTGTATACTCAGTCAGTAAAGCAGTAAACGGGCCATATGCATATTAAATTAAGTTCATCAATTGGTGCATCAAATGTTGCAGGTTACTGCCATAATAAGTAGAAAATGCTATTTTGGCCTATTTTGCTTTAAATCGAGTCTAAAAAAAAATATTCCTTTATAGAAGGATAATTTTATCTCTTTACAGAAGGATTATCCCTCTATCATGTCTATACAGGTATAAACACCATATATAGAGGGTTTGTTCCCAACCTGTTTAATAAGATTGTGTGGAAATATTGTGTAAAGAGTGGGAATGTCAAAACTGTCAACGGTATCAAAAGGATCATCAAACATGTCAAAAGCATGTAATTTATCTAAAACATTCAAAGTTTTTTTTCTCTCCAAAAATGGTAAAGTCCACTATATTTATACATTGTATGTTCATCACAAAAATTATGATCAGTTCTTTGGTAACAAGTCAATTTGTACCTTGGCATTTTGTACCTCTGCCATTTCATACCAAAAATCACATTTCGTTCTTAACTTTTACCATTTCATACCCATGATCAAAATCATTTTGTACCATATGGACCAATAGACCACTTTTGAGTTTGTCTGTCTCCAGAAAAAACTCGTCAATTATGCACGCCTTTCTGACATCATTTATCAGATAGAGGGGATTGCCTGTATCCCTGCACTATTAACGTTCATCAAGCGTCTTGGTGATCATCATTGTGCAGGATAAACTAGAAATAATGTTTGTATTTTAAGTACTTAATCTCAATTCCCTAATGACAGCAGTGCTGATTGTCAATTATGAGATTTTAATTTGCTGAAAAATTTGTGCAATATAGCAATGTAGTTTTTAACCACTCACTCAACATTGGAATGGAAGTGATGATACCCCTCAACGCATGAATGATGTTCACTAAAACCAAAGTTTTTGACGGATATGCATCATTTGTGCATGGAACTAAAAAAAATTGTCTATTGCATTAACTATTTCGTACCTAATAGCCTAATTATTTATGTACAAAACATCGAACTAAAAAACATGTATTGAACACAGCAAAAAATGATGACCATTGAATTACAGGCTCCTGACTTAGGACAGGCACATACAGAATGTGCTGAGGTTAATCATTTTAGTCGGCACTCTACCATCAGGGACTAAACTTAACGGTCGCCCAACGCGACAAGATTTTCGGCTGGCGAATAATATTTATTATTCTGTTCGCCCAGCTGGTGGCTGATAATATTTAGCATGGAATCCCATTTCTATCCTTTCCCCCACAATAGTTTTCAAAGTTACCACAATAATATATATTCAAATAACTGTTCCCAAAAGGAAATATGATTGTCTAATTAAAGCAGGAAAATTGAGCAGAGGATTTCCAAAAACCAGTAAGGTCGTTTTAAAAAATTCAAATATTGTAATGTTATCACACATAAGGGACGACATCAAAAGTTCAATGAAGGATAAAAAACTTAATTCAAATAGTTTGTTCACTGACCCCCCTACCCCCCTATTAACTTAGTTTGGGAAAAATTGATTGACCCATATGGATATATGTAAAAATCAATGTCGGATAACCAAATCTTGCAGCAGTTCAACCCCCCCCACCCCCAAACTATTTGAATTAAGTTTTTTATCTTACATTGATCTTTTGATGTCGTCCCTAATATCATGAATATTTTCCAGACTCACACACTACATATAGGATTACATCATGTACATAGAAAGACTTTATTAGTTCATGAAAAGTACATTTAAGTTTTATTTTATTAGTATAAAAATTGGTTAATCCCCTAAATTTTCAACTGGGCCCCTAAAAAAATATGTTAGGGGCCCAGCTGGCCCCTGGAGAAAAAGAGTTAAGTTTAGTCCCTGTTACCCTATTTTAAAAAAAATGATGAGTCCACACTAGAATTTATCTCAGCAAGGAACCTGGATATCTTGTGTTTATCAATAATGACAATTATTTTGATAGGAAAAAAAAGTAAATCCAATACTCCTAGTAAAGACAAATTGAGCTATAAAGAGGACCTGAGAGAAGACACCCCAGAGATCAGTGAGGATGAAGATGAAACACAAATCAAAGCACCAAGCAGTAAGTTAATTATCTAATATTTGCTGTCGTCGTGATCATTCTTTCTCTACATAGTATTTTCATTTAAAGTAAGTTTACATCTTGATTAGATCAAGGACAATACAATGTATGTCTAGTTCAGCTATAGATATAAGAAGATGTGGTATGAGTGCAAATGAGACAACTCTCTATCCAAGTCACAGTTTATAAAAGTAAACCATTATTATCATGATTACATTGTATATAGTTCAAAGTACGGTCTTCAACACAGAGCCATGTTGGTAGGCAATGTGGATTTCTTTCTTCAAATATATTCATATGTATAAAAATAAATTATAACAATTTTAATTTTGATTTTTTTATTATAGCCCTTGAGGAAGGCAATGTATTGGTTGGAACAGATTTATTTCAATTCAGAACACCAAAGAAATCAGGACAGATGGCTGCAAAGGGTAATACATGTAGTGATACTATACATAGTGCAAACTTCTTCAGTCATTGTCAGTGGAATTTTAATTGTTAAATTACCAAGGCAATATGCAAAAATAATTTGTTTAATAGCTAATCAAAATGTACTTTGTTTCGAGCTATGCCTATAGATATGATAAAAAAATAGTTGTACAGTTTACAATGTAGTATACTTTAAAAGGAATACACATATGAACCTGATGAATAGAAAGAACTCTTATACAAATGAACTATATTTCTCTTTTTGCTATACAAAAAAAACCTTAATAACCTGAGTAGTCTCCCTTTTAAAGCAATATTTTTAAATTTTCTCAATCAAATAAATGTTTGTATATCCTGTCTATATTTTAATTTAAACTATTACCCTAAAATCATGAATATATAAGATTGCATAAAGTTCTGTTTTATGTACAAATTTTATGAAGATTAACTTTTTTCTAAAGCTTCTGAGTCCAGAACACCAAAGTCAATCCTGAAAAAAGTCAAAGATCTCAATGAGAATGTGACACCAGGAAAAGGTAAAATATTATTAAATGAGGGAGATACAAATATATTTGTGATTCATTGTATCATGAAATTTGGAATCAACATTCATGTACATGTGAACCTGCTGAAAGGTTTGATGAGTTTTGAAATCCAATGCTCATCAACTTTCTGTTATCTAAATACTTATACATGTTATACCAGGGGTATATTTAATAAAACATATGCATTATGTAGTTGTCTAAATGTCCATGTGTGTAATGAACATACAAAAATAAAGGTACCAATGTCTCCATTGTTGTTTAGATTTTTGGTTGATGGGATATACTAAGATATGTTTTATTTTAACGATTTGATAGAACTTGTAACTTTTTAGAGATACAAATCTCAAGTATCAGAAGTATGAATATTACAGTAGAAGATTCGGTTGGAAATTTAGTAGATAATACAAACTTGGTCATTTCAATAAAAGTCAAAACAAAGGGACAGCATATATTTACATCCAGATATTATATCTACTATTTCTGAATTACTTGATACACATTTCATGCATGTATACCTAGTAAAGCTCTCCATATTTGGCAGATAAAAAGACGCCAGTTAAAAGAAAGGGTAAAGTAAAACGCCCAGAAGCTACCACACCATACAGACTGAGACAGAGGCAATTAGAAGGTATGAACTTATGAAGGTTATAATTATCACTTGATATACCTAAAAACATGCATTGTTTCATAGTTTATGGTATAGTACCTATTTGATTTAGATAAGATGAATTAATCCAAAATGGTTAAAAATGATACTGATACCTGCAGGGCTTTACATTGAATTAACCCTTTCGCCGACGAGTCCCGGTTTACCGGGATTCACGCTTCAGACAGCTGACGATGAGTCCCGTTTTACCGGGATCGGAATACCTCTTTTATGTTTCCCGCTCAAACAGTGCAAACATGGGTTATCTTTCTTTGATGAGTAACCCGGATAAAAGTGAAAACATGGCGGTTCCGTTTGTTGAAAACCGTGTCAAAATCAGAGGAAATTTACGGAATTTACGAGAATTTGAAATGAGGGAACATTTTTTTTGAAAGAATATGGAAGAATTGAAGCCAAACTAGTATAATTTTTTGACATAAAATGTCGTTTTATGTACAAAACAGTTGGAATGGACATCGATCAGTGTGAGGAATTTGTACAGCCTCATAAAATTTTTCAAAATTTTGCCGTTTTGGGTTAAAAAATTACGATTTGGGGTGAAATAGTCGAATTTTGAGAATTTCACCTAGATAATGCCGAAAATTTGAAAATTTGAATATTTTATGAAGAAAAAAATGTCAAAACATGAACAAAACTGTGAACATGGTGTTAGTGAATAAAAGAAATACACAAATAAGTATAAACAAGTTTTTATTGACATTTATTATGAATATCTCCCTCTTGAGTAATAGTAGCCAGGGAAGCCATCGTCTCAGAGTAGCTTCTGTCTGGGCAGCAATCGGTGAAAGGGTTAATGATAATAAAGATATAAAGATATGGAGATGGGTTATGTTGCCCATGAGACAACTGTCAACAAATTATCATATGTGATGTAGACGGATGTTGCCATATCTCCTAAAAAAATAGTGTTACACATATACTTCATGAAAAGCTGTAAAAGCCACAGGCATTACATGATGAAAAGAGTTTAAAAGAGAACTGATGACTATTTATGCTTTAAACATAAGGGAAATATTAATAGGACATACAACAACCAATGAATTATACATGTTATATATTTATAAATACTTACCCAAATATATATAAACAAAATTAAGGTTATATTTTAATCAATTTCTGGTAAAAAATATTTTTATGCTTTTGTCAGTGGATGAGTAGATTAGTATTTTGTTTGTCTCCTGAAAGACTACCTTTGAAAGAAAAACCAAATAAAAACAATAATTGTAATCTATCAATTGCAGCAATCTACATAAGTCATAAAAAATCAACAAAAAGTTAAACCTCATTTGTATTGAATTACATGGAATTGTCAATGTTATACAAATAGGGAAAAAAAATACCTATCTAGAGATTAAAGCAATGCTATGGATAAAAGATAACACATTATTGACAGCCATTAATATTGCCTAGATATATATCTATTCCATATGATACACTTTCATATTTTACATGTATTTCCTATCTATATCAATGAAATAATATTTAGAATTGATCATTATAAACTTTTAACAAGTACATACAGTACATGATAAATATATTGTATATAGATCTATGATATTCTTAATTTCAACAGTTTCTGATTCTGAAGAAAGTTTTTCATCAGGAGATAGTGAAGATGAATTGGACAGTGATGAAAATTCTACACCTAGTGGCAGAAATAAATCTATCACTTCAAGAACGCCATCTGGTGGCAGTAAACCATCTACACCAAAAACTCCATCTGGTGGTAGCAAAACACCATCAAGTATAAAAAGGAATCGTCGACAGCATGAAGACACTGTTGATGTGGTAATCTTGAAATAAGTGATATTGTAAACATATAGACTTGTCAACAGCCCAATCATATGAGAGTTGATTTTTCTAACATAAATGATCACTTTTTTTCTGGAAATACAGTTTTCATTTGATATGTCCATATTGTAATAAACCTTTTAAAGTTTATAATCTTCTGATATCTTTTGTTTAAACAATTTATCTTCAGGAATGAACAGAGGGAGGAAAAAGTTAAGAAAGTGAACATTTTGAAATATTGATTGATCATGATTCAATTCTTTCAAACAAAACTCAAAAGTCATAAAATTGCTTTGTTTGAAGTGTTTGTGATAGTAGATTGGTCTAAAACTGTTTAAACAGGGCTTCAGATATCTTCAACTGGATTGTGACATCATGGACAATTGTGGAATATCAGAAAGTATCAGGATTGCAATAAATAGCCTATAGGTGTATAATATAGATAGAGAGAAATGTAACGCTTAAAAAAATACCAGCAAAAATAAAAAGCAAGATAAGACCTACAAATAAGTTGCATAACTGGAATTGTCATTCTTTTCCTTATAAAAGAGTGCTCTAAAATCACTTTTTTTTTGTTTTTTGTGCTTTGATAAAAAAATCATAGAAGATAAAGAGAAACTAGATCAAGAAATGGGTAGTTCACTTCTTATTGGATTTATTGTCCTAAATTGCCAGTATTGCTTAAAGGGAAACTTCGCAAAAAAATCAAAAATTGATATTATGTTCATTCTGTATAAAAATGCTCAAATTCATAGATATTAAAGTTTTATTCCGCTAGATAAGCGATCACCATCGATTTTAAATTTAGAGTATCAATTCTCTGCGATCCGCCATTTTGTCTTCTTTCCCGATTAATAAAAACGATATGTCTATAAACCACAAAGAAACAAAACTACAGTAACCGATGTAGTCGTAATCGCGTGTCGATATCTTGTCAATCGTACGGTTGTTTTATCCGACTAACTAACTTGATACGAAAAATATTCTTACTTTTTTTAAATTACCATGGTCTGTTGTTTTTAAACTGTTAATATTGGAATTAGGTGAAAAGTCAAAGTTGAAATCATAAATAAGTGTTCCGTGAAAATTGTTTTCGAAAATCTAATTTGTTCATAATTCTTTAAAGTAATAAACAAATATATTTTGATCTTCCCTCATCTGATCACCAGCATGGCTAAAGGTATTACTTCCAAAGGTATTGTGAGGGGTGTGAGGTGACACGTCCAGGTATTCAATCGATTTCCTGTCGGGCTTGCAAGTTCATGCATCGTTTCATTTCTGCAGGTATTGATCAGTGTACACGACTGATAACTTATAACTTATAACTTTCCATTTTGAACTATCAGATGAATAATATACAACTCTGTATTACTTGTCATTACTAAACTCATACGCTTGTTTATAAATAACATTTCTGGTGTAAAGAATATAATTAATAAACATATAAATAATACCCAAAAAATAAGATTTGATGAAATTAAAATCTATTTAAATATTTTTTCCAAGGGTGAATTTGGGAAAATGTAATATATAGTCATTGTCAATAGTGAAGGACAGATTGGAACAGACCAGAAATATTGATTTAAAAAAATGTACGCACGTGCCGACGATTCGTTTATACGACTGGATAGAAAGTTACGGAACTATAGCGCAATTTAAAATATATACATGTATACATTGAACATAAGAAAAAAACATATATTTTGAATAAATAGGGGTAAAAGTGTTGTAAATAGACTAGTCCACGTATGCCAACAGTATGTAATCATCGAATGTCGATAGACTATTGTATACCAGAAGAAGAAGAGAACCAATTTGATTTAAATACAGGTCGATGTATAACTTTTGCTTTGGTTCATTGAAGCTGTGGACCTAGTAAAATCACAGATTTATATTTCAATAAGATTGTTCTCGAACAAAGGAAGTAATTCGTCATCACAATTGTTATATATGCCACTGGACGAACACTAATTATCCCCAGGGAATGTGAATATTTTGCTGGGAAACTTTTGAGTATCAAAGTTTCAAATTAATTTCGGGATTTATTTTCTTTCTTGGTATTCAATAACAGAAAAAAGAATAAATTACTTGTTCGCTAAATAGGGGTATTCTTTTCAGATAAAAGACTTTTAGTTACATTTAAAAAATAGGGAAATATGACATTAAATTGGTTCTGTCTTTTTTTTTAAACATCGTTAAAAAGATGTGTGTCTAAGGTGAACGCCACAAGAACCCTGTAATACTAGTACGAGAGTATAGCATGTAAACATTCCTTCTCAATAATATGGTTGTATTGGAAATCTTTTCATACAGATTGACAACTCATTGTCCGATATGCATGTAATATTTGCCACATGACGCCCATAGTTCTTTCTACCATCATCATCTTATTCTGTGATATTGCTGTAAACATCGATGGTTCACACCCAAACAAAATGGGAGTAATGGACCTTCAGAGCTTCTCCGTGTTATACACTTGTGAAATATATAGACGAAATTTCTGTATTGAAATGAATCTACATCTCACAAACAGGATTTTCAAATAACGATTGTGAGTAATCACCTTACAAACCAATATAAACGTATGGCAAGATATAACCACGAAGGAATTTAGTTTTTGTCAGACGCAAGAACTCATCACTATATATATCATAAACGTATACTTATATATATGCATACAGTTTCAAATATTAAGAACAAGCGGTCGATGTCGATAGTCTGTTTTCTAACTGTTCAGAGTTAGACATGTCACTTGTTCATTCTTGGAAGCCTTCATATTCCCCGTCTAACGATGGGAACTCTTTCTGATTGTGTTGACTATAAATGCTTGTATGGTAATTCTGTCGTTTATCTGTACAAGCGGTTGCATTTCCTCTCCTTTCCCAACAAACAAACGAACGAAACGCCACTAGTCTGATTTCTCTGGAGCTCATCCTCAATGGCTCTTATGCGTCAGGAAACTTACATGTATACTAATAATGATTGTTTCAAGAACAACGATGTATGGACGAACTATTATAAATTCGTCAATATCAGTTATGCATGACTAAAATATAACTTTTATTACAACTACTGTATTACTAATTTGGATTAATGACGGCTATCATGTTCAACATTGCACAAATATTATCATAGAATTTAAAAAAAAAATCCTCAAAAATCCTCAAAAGAAATAATGCCTTAGCTTAGATAATTGATATTCTTTTCACAAAAAGTTCGTGTAAATGATTGTCAAATGAATTTAAGTATGTAAGAATAAAATGTTAAAAAGAAACTAAAAAAAAATCATGCATGTTGTATGTTGTATTTTTTTGTGAATTAAAAACTTTAAAATTGCAATAGTTTTATTAGCATTTAAACACAGCCAGATTTGAATACAAGTTAAGAAATTCCGGTAAAGTCAATGATATCAAACAGATGTACAATGGTATATCAAATTGGGTTATATTGCATTTAGTTTTTATAAAAGATTAAAACTACTATTTTTTGCTTCATATTTGAATCTTTACGCCAATTGCCGCTAAGAAAGTAATCAAAAAATGTTTCCTTTTATTTTTATACACTTTCGGAATTACGAATCTGAATTTTATTTTCAATTAATTTACACAATTTAATTATTGTATCTTTATTCTCATCGTGTATTAAATCTTAGTGTATTAACATCGTGACAGCATACTCTTTCTAATCCTTTCTGTTTATCCTTTCCAAATAACAACATTTATACCTGTGTACGCTTGAACTCACACCTGCGGCTAAATAGCTACAAGGTAAACGAATTGACCTCAAGCCGAGAAATATACAGTGACCTTTACAAAATAATATACACACTCTGCTAACACATTAGTTGCATTGAAATGATTATCAAAACAATAACGGTAAATAGAACTGAAATATTTTCAGTTCAATATCAGTAAAAATGTTCAATAAATATTTTATGAAAAAAATCTCAACAATAATTAATTAAATTTATTCAAAAACATTTACTAGAGATAATTTTATAGGAGTTTAATTCAATCAATACAAAACGGTATATGCATATTCATTTTCGTTCATTCTTATATTGTGGTTCATAACTTCGACCATTCGTCAGCTGTGCGCTTTTAATTACGTATATTGTCGATAAGCTATAAGAGTTAAACAGATTTTATTTTTTCCCAGAATTCAATAAATCGGGCTAATACGTCACGACCCACTCGAGAATTCAACCAAAAAAGTTACAAATACTTGATTTTCTCCGTTATTAGAAGGAATATAAATTTAAAACTTTGCAAATGTGTTTTTTATGTTAAGATGAACATAATTAGATGATAAGTAAAAAATCGCGGAATTTCCCTTTAACATTTATAAATCTAATAAAATTTGCAAAAAAGGAAACTAAAATGAATCTATTTAGAAATATTATTTCATTTGATTATTTCAGCCATCAATGGTCCAGGACTATTTTGATCTCCACTCAGAAGGACCTTGTGCTACCTCAGACAGGACATTGGCCAAATTAGGTACAAGTAAAATGGACCAGGAAACACTATCACAGTTATTGCATAAAATCCCCTCCAGTCATAGTAAAGAGTGTACACAGATGTATACAGAACATAGGAGCTTATTTAATCAGTGGATGTATCAAATGTGGTAGGTTCTTACTGAAAAGACAGACAGTCAGATACTATTGACCTTTCCACAATAGGGAGCAATGTCTTTAGATTTTAAGGATTGGCAGATTTCCTAGCATTGACAATGATTTTATATATAAAACTCATGTTGATCTTTTGTCCATGGAAATGTTTGAAGAATTTTTTCTGGAATGTGGGATAGTTGCCTACAATGGAAAAAAAGACAAAATGTATATAATCTTTTGAACTATAAGGAACATATTTACCAATCTTTCAATGGCCAATGAGATGAGGTTGACCCTTTATAGGTTTAAGGTCAACAATTTTTCCCCCGAATGATAGCATATGACTATAAACTTTCATCAGACATTGTTGGAAAATATTCCTAGGAAAAAAAACAAAGTTCCTAATGGCTTTTATGTCAATAGATAAAAAGTCAAGGTCATTGTACCTTTAAATAGACTGAAATTGTAGTTTCATGATGTGAAGTTTGTGGATAAAAATTTCAAGCATGATCTTGTATTGGACATGAAGGTTCTATAAAGCTTTTTCTCTAATTCTTCGTCAATTTACCTCTTTCTGCACCCATTGTATAAAAAAAATTAATAAACATGTGGTTCTTTTGATCCCAGTTCTTCATCGGTGAAAATCTGATTTTGATGTCAAATTTTCTTGTTTTCCTCTGAAGTTCCTATTGTGACGGCATGAAAAAATGCAACCATGCCTGATGACGTCACATGGAAAGAAAACATATTTTTGTAGATCAATCGTAAAGAAGCAATAGGTATGTCTGCATATTGTTTAAAAAATCATTAGAGAAACAGATTCCACCACCAAGTCGTGTAATATGATATTTATCCACTTTCGACAATTAAATTTTAATTATTTAAAACGCTCAGCGAGCCTCACATTTAAAATTTGAAAATTAAACTGTCTAAGTGGATAAATATTGTATCACAATTGTTGCAGGGGTAGATATATTTATTTCATTTCTACTGAAATTATAAACTTTAGTTAATATATAGAATTTATTGTATATTTTGTAGCAATAATTTCAACATTCTGCTGCATGGTTTAGGATCAAAGAGAACCTTACTAGAAGATTTCAGGAAGACCATGTTATCAGAGTTATCACATGTTGTTGTGAATGGTTATTTCCCTAGCCTGACAGTCAAACATGTAAGTTATCTCCCTCTACTTCCTCAACATAACTTATTAAAACATTACCTCCCCTTACTACCACAACATAACTTATTGAAACATTACCTCCCCTTACTACCTTAGCATAACTTATTAAAGCAATGGATATTTCGCTAGCCTGATAGTCAAACATGTAAATTATCTCCCCTTAATACCACACCATAACTGATTAAAGCAATGGATATTTCCCAAGCCTGACAGTCAAACATGTAAATTATCTCCCCTTAATACCACACCATAACTGATTAAAGCAATGGATATTTCCCAAGCCTGACAGTTAAACATGTAAGTTATCTCCCCTTAATACCACACCATAACTTATTAAAGCATTGGATATTTCCCAAGCCTGACAGTCAAACAGGTAAATTATCTCCCCTTACTTCCACAACATAACTTATTAAAGTATTGGATATTTTCCTAGCCTGACAGTCAAACATGTAAGTTATCTCCCCTTCCACAACATAACTTAAAGCATTGGATATTTTCCTAGCCTGACAGTCAAACATGTAAGTTACCTCCCCTTACTACCACAACATAACTTATTAAAGCATTGGATATTTTCCTAGCCTGACAGTCAAACATGTAAGTTATCTCCCCTTACTACCACACCATAACTTATTAAAGCAATAGATATTTCCCAAGCCTGACAGTCAAACAGGTAAATTATCTCCCCTTACTTCCACAACATAACTTATTAAAGCAATGGATATTTCCCTAGCCTGACAGTCAAACATGTAAGTTATCTCCCCTTCCTCAACATAACTTAAAGCATTGGATATTTTCCTAGCCTGACAGTCAAACATGTAAGTTATCTCCCTTTTCTTAAACAACACAACTTAAAGTATAGTAGCAAGGAAGAGATCATCGGCAAGTAATTCTGTTATCACACACCTTGTTTAATAGCCTTTAGATTAAGATATATTATTTGGTCATGTTGTAAGTAAGTTTCTTATACAGCTTTGATGTTCTGGTACTAATTGTCATGTGTGAAGGCAATTATCCCTGAGGTACAATCTATTTATATAAATGCGGGAGGGTGAATTTTTATGCGAAATTAGAGTTTTTACCTCATTTTCAGTCTACTGACCATTGAAAATGAGTGTGAATGTGGCATTCTTTTGTTTTTTAATAATTTTTTAACATGTGTCTTCTATAATTGAATGTTTATATGATGTATGCAAAATTACTCCACACAAAGTATGTTGGTTTGTATTTTAGAGTGTTGGGTTTAAACTTTTAAAGAAAACTTTCAATACATCAAAAGGATCCTTGAAATCTTGATAAATTTGAACTCTGACATCAGGGATGGGGTAATCGTAACCTGTAATCGTAATCGATTGTAATTGATTACATTTTTTCAAGTAATCGACAGTAATCTGTAATCAAAGACATGTTCGATTACATGTAATCGTAATTTAATCGATTACAGCAAAAATTTGGATGTAATCATCTATTACTTTTCAATTACATTTCGATTACTTTAGTAAAATAGTTTGATGAAAAATAACCTATTTCAGAGGAAAATATGTATGTTATCACTTTGTAGTAAAGATAAAATATAATGCATCAACAATACTTAATTAAGTAATTGAGAGAGTTAAGCAACTGCCTTATTTCTATCTATTGTCTCTAGCTGCATTATGAGCAACCAGATCCCCTACCTAAATTTACTTTATATCTAGCTTTTGAAACAAATGAATGTATGTTCTTGTCAATAATTCAAGAGCTTTAATATTAAAATCAGAAAATACATTTGAAATAATAAAATAGATCTTTATCATTTGTTAATTAAGAAATGTGTCTGTCTTTCATGAAGTTCTGTACTACATTTTTAAAAGTAGTATTAAGCTTCTTTGTATTAAATTTCCTGAAAACATCATTTTCAATCAGAGTTGAAATTAAAGCTTAGAATACATAAACAGTTGATTTCTTAAATGTTATAATATACATGTATATAAATAAAATTAAAAAAGAACACAAAATCCTTTTAACAATGCGCCAATGGCAATGCATTGCAATTCTTTTTAGAAATAGATACATGTATCCATTTGACACTATAAATATATTTTGTATATAATTTGATTGGAGAAGTTAACAAATCTTAACAACATTTGGTTTAGTCACGTTTCTCCAACATTTGATAATTAGACTAAAACAACATAAGGGATTAGGGGGTCCTTATAAGGACTGGCATCGTGATAATTACCTGTAATTCACCTATATCAGGTCTTAACTCAACTATTGTAAAAAGGGGGATATTGTTAAATAATATTTATGTCAAAACATTAACAAACCATATATTTTTGGTCGAGTATAACCAGAAACGGTTACGTAATTATTTTCATCCGCCGTATTTGATTTACAAAATTAAAAAGGTTATTCAACAAAAAAATCCTTAAATAAACAAGGGAAATTCTAATCAAACTGAAAATTTCATAAAAAATTATGAAGAAATAATCTCGAAATTATTTTTTTTTTAAAGATTTTTTTTTATTTAAAGTAACATGTTCACTGACTGTACCTCATTTTAGTAATTTATTCCATTACTTGATATATTTTTGTATTTCTGTTACATGCCGATGTTAAAATCTAAACCGATGCAAAACAGCCAAGTTTTATTTATGTAAAAAGTCACCAAAAGCGATTGTCTTCTAGTGCGAAGAACCATATATCTATCTACCTAGTCGTTCTGTCTGTATATCACTAGAGCCGAAGCCAGTTTTCGTGGTATGCTTTCTTGGCAACATTGTAATCTATGATACATTATTATGAAAAATAGAGAACAAAATTATGAAAAAAAGCAAAAAATTGCTTCCGGCCGTACGGTAACGGATACTGGATGTGTAGTGATTGATAATTTAGTCTTAGATTATTTGTTGCTTGTGTATGTATGTTTTTGTACAGTTCTTTTATTGTTCTGTTGCACCAATGTCTCAAGATAAGGGGGAGTGTTGGAGCCTGTAATTCGGTGTTTGTCGTTGCTGTGTAATATATTCGTTTTTCGTTCATTATATTGTACATAAAAAAGGCCGTTATATTTCTCGTTTGAATTGTTAAACATTTGTTTTCTCGGGTCCTTTTAAAGCTTACTATGCGGTTTGACTTTGCTCATTGTTAAAGGCCGTACGGTGATCTATATTTGTTAATGTTTGTGTCATTTGTTCTCTGGTGAATAGTTGTCTCATTGGCAATCATACCACATCTTCTTTTTTATGTATAATTGTTAACTTCTGTTTCATTTGGTCTCTTGTAGAGAGTTGCCTCATTGTCTATCATACCATGCACATATAAAATAAAAAATTACAACACTGTGTTAGACTATATGGACTTTTACAATTTTGGGAGACTATTAAAAAATATATATTTCTTTAAAAAATATATACCTCTTTAACAATATTTTGGTCAAGAACAGGTGAATTACAGGTAGATATCAAGATCCAGTCCTTAAGAGGACCCCATAATCCCTAGTGTTGTTTTAGTCTAATTACTAAATGTTGGAGAAACGTGCCTTTACTAATGAGCTGATCAAAGTCTTCTAATCAGTAAGAAACATACTTTCATTGACTTTGTTTTTATTTCAATTATCTTATGTCTAATTAAGAAGGAAATTTACAATATTTAGCCCCAGGTTATAAATTGTACTCCAGTAGCAGTTAAATAATCTGTAATTAGGGTGGTTATCCAAACAAATAGTTTAAATCATGCATGTCATTATAAAAATAAATTTTGATCTTAAAAATCAGATGAACTAATTAATTATTGTACTTTTTTTATATTTCCTTAAACATTATAAATTAACTATGCTAAAATATTTTTTTTAAAGAGTAAAAACAAAAAGCTCAAGTAAGTCAGTAAGAAAGCAAAATTTTTGAAAAACAATTAGTTATGAATAAGTGATTGGTGCAATGCGATGACATCTTTCATTAATGTTGAAAGTCAAAATTTCAAGATTTTTTAAATATTTCTAATCTTCATTAAGAGATTTGATCTAAAAAAACAGCTATTTACTTATAATTTAGAAACAATGATTTAAATGATGAATTTGGTAAAGTTCTTAATTTCCACTATACAAATGTTGAGCAATATAATTGTGTGTTACTCATGTTATTTTTTTGTTGAAATGTTGAAGCATGTAATTGACAGTAATCGAAAAGTAATGTAATTACTTTGGATAAAATAATCGATTGTAATCGATTACATAATAAAATTTGAGTAATCGATTATTAATCGATTGCACAAAAATCCTTCATGTAATCGATTATTAATCGATTACATTTGTTTGTAATCGTGCCCATCCCTGTCTGACATAATACCATTCTGACCATAAAAGTGTCAAAAGAATGTAATGTGATAATAGTTTTATGAAGTATTAAGTCTCCCTATTTTGGTCTATTTCTTTATTTGACAAGTATCTGCATAAAAAATTAGAACAGAAGAGGCAATACTGCCAGATACAGTAAATACATTCGAATTCAACTAGTATGTTTCAGTTATTGTATTTAATTTATTTTTTACAGATATTGAATTCAATAACAGATGAAATATTGGAGAAAGAAGTTAGTTTTAAAGGACCGTTAGACCAAGTAGATTATATCAAATCAGAATTTGAATCAAAAGGTAGGTTTCAGAGTGTACAGACATTGTTATAAAGGAGCTCTAGAAAAGAAAAATTGTAACAAAACAAATTTGATAATTTTATCCAAAAAAATTCCAGTTATAAAATGTTTGTCTGCTCTATGGTTATGGTTGTTGATGTTTTGACACATTCCCTATTTCCTTTATCAATTTTTTATGCCCCACCTACGATAGTAGAGGGGCATTATGTTTTCTGGTCCGTGTGTCCGTTCGTCCGTCCGTCCCTCCGACCGTCCGTCTGTTCGTCTGTCTGTCCCGCTTCAGGTTAAAGTTTTTGGTCAAGGTAGTTTTTGATGAAGTTGAAGTCCAATCAACTTGAAACTTAGTATACATGTTTCCTTTGATAAGATCAATCTAATTTTAATGCCAAATTAGAGAATTTATTCCAATTTCACGGTCCACTAAACATAGAAAATGATAGTGCGAGTGGGGCATCCGTGTACTGTGGACACATTCTTGTTTTAAAACAGTTATGGTATTTAAGGAATGACTGTAATATTTAAGAAATAACATTAAAAATGGTGCACACTGAATAACAAGTGTAGCGGGTTATCTAACACTGCACCACATTTTATGCCCCATTTATGGGCATTATGTTTTCTAGTCTGTGCATTCATCCGTCCTATGTCCATCCGTCTGTCTGTACCTCCCGCTTCAGGTTAAAGTTTTTGGTTGAGGTAGTTTCTGATAGGTTGAAGTCCAATCAACATTAAACTTAGTACACATGTTCCCTATGATATGATCTTTCTAATTTTAATGCCAAATTAGAGATTTTCCCCCATTTTCACGGTCCACTGAACTTAGAAAATGATAGGGCGGATGGGGCATCCTTGTACTGGGACACATTCTTGTTTATAATATTTCGAATATTACAGGGTTTTTTAATTTGTTTGTTTACGTATTTTCCCCATGAAAAAGTCGGGTCGGTCGGGGAAAAAAAAAGAAAAAAAATATCTTTCAAGACAGAAAAATATGCAAAATAAATATATATTTCACCTTTCTAACAATATGCTATTTATGTTATGCTATTTTGGCATAATTTCTTAAATTTTAGTTTGATGACATATTATTGCTCAGCTGTCATAAACATTGCATGACATTGTCTAAAAATTTCTCGTAAAAAAAAGGGGGTGTGTACACAGCCAAAGACGAAATTAGATCTGCATTTCACAAACAAGAAAAACAGATTCGCGTAGCTCTTAATCAATTCCAGAAAACTTGGTGAATTCCTAATGATCTTCAAGCACAATAACTGATAAAAAAAAGAAATGTAAAATTTCATACGAAAATAAGTTTCAACACACCTGTCAAAAACGTAATAGACTCGTCTACTGAAAAAACGAGAATATCGGGTTATTCTGTTGTCATGCATTCCTGTTTTTATCCAAATTGACGATATTTTTTTATTATCTATGAAACAAGAAAATTCAAAATGATTTGTTAATATTCAGTACTTTAACTTGATGTCTTCCCCCTGTCCACATTTGGACAAGTCTATTTCTATGAGATGATGCATCTTACGGACTTATTGTGTAATTGGTTTTAAAAACAGGTTTCGTTCCGCAAAATTATTTGCGCAAACGTCATTTCAAGGTCAGTTATAATTAATTTGTCTATTTTTAGAAACATAACCTGGAAGTTTTATTTTTTCACAACAGAAAGTGTTATCAATTTTGTTAGTAATTAATGCATTTCATTTCATAAAAAAAGAACATTTTAATTATTTTTAAGGGAAAATGCATTTGTTAGGGTCGGCGGGAATAACAAGTGAAACTGCGAGCTACTGCTCACTGATGATACCCCCGCCGCAAGTGGATAATATTAATAGTGTAAAAATATGCAAGTGTTCGGTAAACAGGAAGTTGTCGAGTGATGAATCTGAAAACGCATCACACGGTATAGCTGACTTATAAAAATCCTGAAACCAAATTTCAGAAATCCTTGTATTGTAGTTCCTGAGAAAAATGTGACGAAAATTTTTAACTTGGTTATCATGTGTAGAATCATACAAGTGTTCGGTAAACAGGAAGTAGTCGAGTGATGAATCTGAAAACGCATCACACGGTATAGCTGACTTATATAAATCCTGAAACCAAATTTCAGAAATCCTTGTATTGTAGTTCCTGAGAAAAATGTGACGAAAATTTTCAACTTGGCTATCATGTGTAAAATCATACAAGTGTTCGGTAAACAGGAAGTTGTCGAGTGATGAATCTGAAAACGCATCACACGGTATAGCTGACTTATATAAATCCTGAAACCAAATTTCAGAAATCCTTGTATTGTAGTTCCTGAGAAAAATGTGACGAAAATTTTCAACTTGGCTATCATGTGTAAAATCAGACAAGTGTTCGGTAAACAGGAAGTTGTCAAGTGATGAATCTGAAAACGCATCACACGGTGTGGCTGACTTATATAAATGTTGATACCAAATTACAGAAAGGGTGGATGTGTAGTTCCTGAGAAAAATGTGACGAAAGTTTCATGGGACGGACTGACTGACGGACTGACTGACGGACTGACTGACGGACGGACGGACTGACAGACAGAGGTAAAACAGTATACCCCCCCTTTTTTAAAGCGGGGGTATAAAAAATCATGAAAAGTCAATTTTATTTTTATTCTGGAAATCGGCAAAATTGGGTCGGCAAATCCGTAAACCAACAAATTAAAAAATCCTGGCTTGATAGTTTAATTCTAAATACCATTTTCAATAAGTGATTTGTAAAAAAAGGTTGATGAAGTCATGGTCACATGACACAATAATGTCTATGAGCTGATAAACAAAATTATATCTCATATTGACATAAACATTTAAAAAAAAATCACTAAGAGTGATAATGCAAATGATTTCTACTCTTAACCATATTTTGTGTTTTTTCTTCAGATTACAGAGATTTTTATTTGGTAATGAATAATATAGATGGTATGATGTTACGAGGGGAGAAGACACAGAATATACTGAGTCTCTTAAGTCAGATCAGAGGGTTCCATGTTATTGCTTCTATTGACCACATCAATGCCTCTCTAAGTAAGTAATGTACTCCTAAACTCAGATCAGAGGATTCCATGTCATTGCTTCTATTGACCACATCAATGCCTCTCTAAGTAAGTAATGTACTCCTAAACTCAGATCAGAGGGTTCCATGTCATTGCTTCTATTGACCACATCAATGCCTCTCTAAGTAAGTAATGTACTCCTCAACTCAGATCAGAGGATTCCATGTCATTGCTTCTATTGACCACATCAATGCCTCTCTAAGTAAGTAATGTACTCCTCAACTCAGATCAGAGGATTCCATGTCATTGCTTATATTGACCACATCAATGTCTCTCTAAGTAAGTAATGTACTCTCCTCAACTCAGATCAGAGGGTTCCATGTTATTGCTTCTATTGACCACATCAATGCCTCTCTAAGTAAGTAATGTACTCCTCAACTCAGATCAGAGGGTTCCACGTTACTGCTATTGACCACATCAATGCCTCTCTAAGTAAGTAATGTACTCTCCTCAACTCAGATCAGAGGATTCCATGTTATTGCTTCTATTGACCACATCAATGCCTCTCTAATACCCCAGTCCCACTAGGCCACGATCGCACTACGATCTGTGAAAAAAATGAAAATTTTGACGATCGTAATGCGATCGTGCAGATTGTAGTAAGGTCGTAGTACGGTCGTGATGAGGTCTTGATGATCGTGATGAGCGTGGCCAACTTTGAACATGTTCAAAACAGTCGTGGTGCGGTCGTGGCGAAATCAGGTCGTAGTAGAAGCGTAGTAAGAGCGCAGTAAGATCGTGGTAAGATCGCATAGGTCGCTGTACCATCGTAGCGAGAGCGCAGCGAAAGCGTGAATCTATTCGGAGAGACTGCGCTACGATCTCACAGCGACGTTATTACGACCTCACTACGACCATCACGTTCTCATCGCGACCCAACTACGATTCCACTACGACTATACTACGTTTACACCACACTGTTCAAGACCATAGTACGATTCTAGCACGACCTTGTCGCCCTCATCGCGCTGTTCCTACGACCTGACTACGTTCATACTACGACTTTCATTCCTATTGTCATTTTCACATAAAATATATTAAATCTCTCCAGGTTTTGTTTGTCTATATGTAATAAGGACTTCTTGTCCATTTTTTCTAACTACTCAACCATGCCACATTATGTATGAATGTGCCTAACCCAAGTCAGGAGCCTTTAAATCAATGATTGTCGTTTGTTAATGTGACAAAAAGCAGTTAGTTTTCTCGTTTGAATTGTTTTAAATTGTCATTTCGAGGCCTATGCGGAATGGGCTTTGCTCATTGTTGAAGGCCGTACGGTGAATTAAAGTTGTTAATTTCTGTGTCATGCTGGTCTCTTGTGGAGAATTGTCTCATTGGCAATCATACCACATCTTCTTTTTTTGTTATATTCACACATCTGTGTCATCTCTTCTATCTTTCACTAAAATATCGTCCTTTGAAATTGATGGACCAAAAATAGGTTGTAAGTCAGGTTGTATTGGTCAATCCGAAATCTTTGCTTGATCAGAGTTCGTAACTATTAGAGCTCTCTCTGCCTCTGAATCAACCCCTACCACCAATCCCACGTGTTCTAGTAGATTTTGGTGGCATGACTGTATTGTTTCCGAGAAATCTACGTATTAATCAGAAATAGAAGGAATGGAACTGTATTGATATGGAACACGATTTTGATATTATTGCTGAGAACGTGTTAAGATCGGTATGAACGTAGTATAATAGTGGTAAAAACGTGCTATAATCGCAGTAGAAGCGTGGTACGATCGTGTTGCAATCGGATAACTCGTGGTATGGTCGTAGTGACAACGTGATGAGCGTAGAACGATCTTGATATAAAGCGTAGTGATGTCGCAGAATAAGCGCGGTGAGAACGTGGTATAATCGTAGCGGGATCGTTGTAGAAGCGTAATGAGGACGTAGTATCATCGTGAAAGCAACGAAAATTTACATTTTCATGCCGCTCATACCGCGACCTCACCACGATATGAATTTATTTTAGATCGCGGTGAGCGTGGTGCGATCGTGGTCTAGTGGGACTGGGGCTTAAGTAAGTAATGTACTCCTCAACTCAGATAAGAGGGTTCCATGTTATTGCTTCTATTGACCACATCAATGCCTCTCTAAGGAAGTAATGTACTCCTCAACTCAGATCAGAGGGTTCCACGTTACTGCTTCTATTGACCACATCAATGCCTCTCTTAGTAAGTAATGTACTCTCCTCAACTCAGATCAGAGGGTTCCATGTTATTGCTTCTATTGACCACATCAATGCCTCTCTAAGTAAGTAATGAATTCCTCAACTCAGATCAGAGGGTTCCACGTTACTGCTTCTATTGACCACATCAATGCCTCTCTAAGTAAGTAATGTACTCTCCTCAACTCAGATCAGAGGGTTCCATGTTATTGCTTCTTTTGACCACATCAATGCCTCTCTAAGTAAGTAATGTACTCTCCTCAACTCAGATCAGAGGATTCCATGTCATTGCCTCTATTGACCACATCAATGCCTCTCTAAGTAAGTAATGTACTCCTCAACTCAGATCAGAGGATTCCATGTCATTGCTTCTATTGACCACATCAATGCCTCTCTAAGTAAGTAATGTACTCCTCAACTCTGATCAGAGGATTCCATGTCATTGCTTCTATTGACCACATCAATGCCTCTCTAAGTAAGTAATGTACTCCTCAACTCAGATCAGAGGGTTCCATGTTATTGCTTCTATTGACCACATCAATGCCTCTCTAAGTAAGTAATGAATTCCTCAACTCAGATCAGAGGGTTCCACGTTACTGCTTCTATTGACCACATCAATGCCTCTCTAAGTAAGTAATGTACTCCTCAACTCAGATCAGAGGGTTCCATGTTATTGCTTCTATTGAACACATCAATGCCTCTCTAAGTAAGTAATGTACTCTCCTCAACTCAGATCAGAGGGTTCCATGTTATTGCTTCTATTGACCACATCAATGCCTCTCTAAGTAAGTAATGTACTCCTCAACTCAGATCAGAGGGTTCCATGTTATTGCTTCTATTGACCACATCAATGCCTCTCTAAGTAAGTAATGTACTCTCCTCAACTCTAATCAGAGGGTTCCACGTTACTGCTTCTATTGACCACATCAATGCCTCTCTAAGTAAGTAATGTACCCTCCTCAACTCAGATCAGAGGGTTCCATGTTATTGCTTCTATTGACCACATCAATGCCTCTCTAAGTAAGTAATGTACTCTCCTCAACTCAGATCAGAGGGTTCCATGTTATTGCTTCTATTGAACACATCAATGCCTCTCTAAGTAAGTAATGAATTCCTCAACTCAGATCAGAGGGTTCCATGTTATTGCTTCTATTGACCACATCAATGCCTCTCTAAGTAAGTAATGTACTCTTCAACTCAGATAAAATCGTCTCCATTGATATATCAATGACTCTTTAAGCAAAGTTACTTTTAATTTTCAGTATGGGATCAGGGTAAATGTAGCAGATTTAATTGGTTGTGGTTTGATGTTACAACATATCTACCTTACACTGACGAGACATCATATGAGAATTCATTACTGGTACAACAATCTGGTTCCTTAGCCCTCAGCTCTATGACACATGTCATGAAGAGTTTGACACCAAATGCAAAGAATATATTTATACTGCTGACTAAGCACCAGTTAGAGAACAAAGACAACAGTACTTACATAGGTATACATGATTTAGTATCAGTTCATATACAACAGTACTTACATAGGTATACATGATTTAGTATCAGTTTATATACAACAGTACTTACATAGGTATACATGATTTAGTATCAGTTTATATACAACAGTACTTACATAGGTATACATGATTTAGTATCAGTTTATATACAACAGTACTTACATAGGTATACATGATTTAGTATCAGTTTATATACAACAGTACTTACATAGGTATACATGATTTAGTATCAGTTTATATACAACAGTACTTACATAGGTATACATGATTTATTCTAATGCAACAACGTTTGTAACGTTCATTTTGATTGGATAACGTCACTTTCTTACATGGCATCAATTGACAATTGATGCTATGGGATGTACGCGCAAGCGCAGACGGCATATGACATATTTTAAATACATGTTTTAACGTTGTTTTTTGTCAGTTTCATTAGAATGGAGATAACAATATTGTATTTTAAGCTCCGACGGCATCAATTTGGGATTTGATGGTCGCAAATACCCGTTTACTGTCTCTGCTAACGCGTCGCCAGTAAACTTAATTTGCGACCATCAAATCCCCAATTGATGCCGTCGGAGCTTAAAATACAATACAGTTATCTCCTAAGTATCAGTTTATATACAACAGTACTTACATAGGTATACATGATAAAGTATCAGTTTATATACAAATCATACAATGACTAATATCTGATGAATTTTGAAAAGCATATAAATGTTATAAATAGATTTCTGACTTTACTTTTAGCATTCGTTCCAATTGAAAATTGTCTTTCTGTGTGTTTGACCATAAAGCTAGAAATGAAAATTTTAAAATTAAGGCCTTTTGCAACTTATTCAATGAGTAAACAAACATAAAAAAAAAATTCTAAAGGAACAATGCTAAATATTTTGTCAGAAATCAACCTTTTATGTCAGTTTGACTGTCCCTTTGGTATCTTTCATCCCTCTTTTAATGTTTATATTGAAAAGATTGATAATATATATTGAATGAATACAACATCACATGCAGTTTTGTGAGTTGGTGCATGCATTTTCATGTGCTTGAAACTTTTGTTAACAGAAGGTAAATTAATCAATGAGTGAATATGTCTTAGAAGAAATTAAAGGACCCAAACACCACAGAGAACACAAGTCAATATTCAACAGGACAAAAGAACTGGCAAAAGGTTAAATCAACAGGTAAACTGCAAATGATTCTATTCTATTCATTTCATTTGCAATAAAAGATACAATCATTTTGGCAGAAAATGATTTACTTTAGTATTTTGTAGGTATGTCTATACAAGATTTATACCAGCGATGTAGAGAAGGTTTCTTAGTCAACAGTGATCTCACCTTGAGGGCACAACTGGTTGAATTTAAAGATCACAAGTTGATTAAGAGTAAAAAGGTAACCATTTTAAAACAAGCATATGTAACATAAATCAAGTACATTCACTTTTCATCAACATTTTTCTCTTTATAACAAGTCATCATATACAAGTACATTTTCTACAACCTTCCTACAAAGTTTCGTAGGTCTGTTTATCAATTTATCTTTCCATCTTTACAAAGCAACTTCTTTGTTTGGTCACTAAAAAAACTATATAATAGTATATTTTTGAAGAACAACAGGAAAAATTAATTTAACATTTTTTGCCTGTTTTGCCAAATACTAATGAATTATAACTTAAAAGCAGAAAAGCAACAATGAAGGGAAAAACATTCCTTTGAAAAAGTCTGATAAAATGAGACCACAAAAGGCTCTTGCCATCTCTGGTCCCTTGCTAACTATGATCTTTCTAATTTTAATGTTAAAGTTTTGATGCCAATTTCACTGTCCACTGAACATAGAAAATGATAGTGTGAATGTGGCATCTGTTTACTATGGACACATTCATGTTTAAATCTCTGTAAAAAAAAACCAACATGAAACATATTTTGTCTGTTTTGTTAAATACTAATGCATTACATAAAAGCAGAAAAGCAACAATTTTGGGGAACAAATTTTCCTTTGAAGGTTTTAGAAAATGAGTCCGAAAAAAGCTCTTGTCAACGGATATCTCTGGTCCCTTGCTTTCACAATTTCTTATAAAATTTCCCAAAATTTACATTGTCATTAGTCAATCCCACCATTTTAATTTTCAAACAAATCCATAATTCAGGAAAAGGATTTTACACTGACCCTCATTAATTTAAAATTCTTTTTATTATTTACTTGATGTCTCATTCAAATATACTCCACATTTTCTTTTATTGGCATTATTCAAGTAAATATTTTTTAAATATGAAAGATGACATGGATGACAATGTGTGAACTTAATTTTCTATTTCTTTGTTTTCAGAGTTATGATGGAATAGAACATTTAATGATACCTATAGACAATGCTACATTAACAGAGTTTTTAGAACAACATGAAACTTCCTGATACTGTAGTAAAATAAAGAAACACAGGACTTAGACTATAGGTCATTTATCTGAGTTTAAAGAACAACAAGAAAGTTCAGTAGAGGATTGAAGAAACAAAAGACTGGGACTATGCCACCATAGGATGTATTCAAATATTTGTGATGTGCTCTAGGACAATGCCACCATATGATGTGTTCAAATATTTATATGTACTCTTTTCAATAAAATTGAATTGAAATAGAAATTTCTCTGTATGACAATACATTAGAAATAAACAAATGCAGATTAACAGATCAGCTGATGAAATTTAGACGCACATAATATTTTTGAAAAAAACATGATATATTATTTCAACAATGAATTATGATTCTAGAGGAGGGATAGGACCTTTTTCGTGTTTTTAAGCCCGGGATTTCAGAATCATGACCACTCCTATCCCCCCTCATTCTATTTTAATGAATGAAAATAAAGCCAAGACTCTAAGGCTGAATTTACGAGCAAATCTTATGCAGATGTTAACAAACTGGTTCAATTCAATTTCAATTTTAGATGGGGAAAGCTGATTTAAAAATGACTGTCCAAACCAAGATGATGTTCCATATCATCTTGTCTCACAATTGTAATACATGATAATTATTCCATTATGAAGTCCGATATTACCATGGTATCATATAGGCCTGAGTAGGACACTGGGAGGTGACAAATGTTTAAACAATAAAAAAAGAAATAAAAAAAGTGTTCATTCATTCTTCTGTAATAAACAAACAAGTGCTATGTGGAATGTGTTTTGCTCATTATTGAAGGCTGTACAGTGACCTATAGTTGTTAATTTCTGTGTCATTCAATCTCTTGTGTAGTGTTGTCTCATTGGCATATTCTTATTTTTACAAGTAATTGTAGAAGGTTGACCAGACCATCCTTTGTTTTCTGAAGTGCACCATGATGGACACTACCAAAATAGATGAAAAATATTATGAGACAAATTAGTCACATTATCTTTAAATCAGAGGTAGTTGAATACTTCTTTAGAAGTGTACATGAGCTTGCCTCAAGTTTGGAAGGTTATTAGTTCAATCACTGGAAGAAACATGTACTATGGTTTTATAATTATTCATTAAATACCAATTTTTCATGGATTTGGTTTGTACAGGTTACCCACGAAATTAAACATTCAATATATTACAAATTTTCCATAGGCTTGTATGCAGACTTTGACCAAAACATGAAATTAAATATCCATGAACAGGTTTCCTTCATCCTTGAAAATAAAAGGAATCTACAGGATCCAGTTTGGTCTTTCTGCTGATGGTTACCTTCCAAAGGGCACAACTCCTGTAAAAATGGGAGAATCTGCACTGACCATGCAACATGTTCAAGGCTTAATACCATCAAACTAAGTTGAAAATTTCATAAAAAAAAGGTTCTAAAGAGCCTGTGTTGCTCACCTTTGTATATGTGTATATTTAACAAAGGACACTCCAATATAATAGTCTAAATGAATAAAAATCATGATGAAAATCTGTTTTGTGGAATCTTACAATGCTGATCATTTATATATAATTAGTCTGTCTAACTTCTGTTATAATTTTTTTCATACAAAGCTCAAAAAATCAAGAATTGTATGTCTGATATTGCTTACAATGCAATTTTAAATAAACTTTATTTTTGAAAGGCATAAGTTGCCCCTGTTAAATTTTTTAAACTCGCTGAATTTGTATGCACCTGTCCTAAATAAGGAGCCTGTTGAAAAGAGATTGTCATTTGTTTGTGTGGTGCATAAGGGTTTCTTGTTTCTCATTTTTCATATGGTTTAGACTGTTGGTTTTCTTGTTTTAATCATTTGAACTAGTCATTTTGGGCCCATTATAGCTTGTTAAACCTCCATATTGAAGGCTGTACTTTGACCTATAATGGTTTACTTTTTATACATAGCGACTTGGATGGAGAGTTGTCTCATTTCTACTCATACCTCATACATTTTCCTATTTATATATACACCGCTGGTAATCTACACATGCATAACAATTGATTCTGCAATGAATACCGTGAGGGGATTTTCCGGTTGTGCTTGATTGGAGTAATTGTCACCACTGCAAAAGGTAAATCCTCTCACGGTTTTCACTGCAGAACAAATTGTTCTACGTGTGTAGATTACCAGCCCTGATATAGTTTGTTACAACAATAACTAACCAGCACTGAAAGTATCAACAATGTTATAGGCTATTTGCCAATTTCCGTAATTGACCCTTTTATTAGAGATCCCTAATCAAAGAGCTGAAAAGCTCTGAGGGGAAAGACGGCCCTTGTTTCTATTTCATGTTTTTTTTGGGGGAGGGGGGGAGGGTTATCTTTTGATAGTCTTCATATAAAGAATGAAAAAAAAAACAGCTAGAACATGTGGAAGGTTGACACTATTGGAATCAATTGTTGTTTAATGTAATTTCGTTTCTTTAGTTTAGGATTCAATTTAGACCAATGGAAGAGATCTGCATCTTCTAAATCTAAACATTCAATTAAAGTTGATAGTTAATAATCTAAAATTCAACTAGTTGAATTCTGTCATTTAACAACAACTACAATTATTTTTGAAATCTTAATAGTGTATGACTGAACTGCAGGCTAGGGCCATTTTCCTTTTTTTGTGACAGTACAGATTTTTAATTTATTTCTTAAGAAAGTTAGGACTGAAAAATCTATTCAGTTTTAAATTTCCATTGATAAAGTTCCCAGTTACATCTCTCATCACAGGGATACAGGTACTAATAAAAATAGCAATATGATTGATGTAAACTTTGTGAAGCTTGTTTCCAAATCCTACATTTTGAAATATTTGTAAAATTTCATGAATAAATAGGTTTAAACTACAAAATGCAACATTTGTAAATTTTTTTGTAACTATTACAATGATTATGTTGGAACACAAAATTTAGTTTTAATGATAGACTACTTATCATATACTAAATGTCACATTTTAAGTGTTTATTTTAATAGATAATTAGCTCAAAAATTGAGGTGCTCCTGAATTGGAGGAAGATTCTCAAAACAGAGTTTTACAGAAAAAAATGGAAAAGATCGTTTCTCTCCCCGATCTCATGTAGCCCCTCGGACTTCCTGTTTACTTTGAAAGTTGTTGACCTACAAATTAAAGTATTGCATGTTGATGTTTGAATCATCTACAGCAAACATCATTATGTTTAAATTTAACAAATAATATTTTTTAATAAGTGCACAATCTTTGAGAATGATTTAAATAACCAGTGAAGGATATCCCTGCTTATGCGTAGTGTGGCATTCCAACAATGACGTCACTATAAAATATAATGTAGGTTTGATATATTTAGAATATCTCGTCATACTGATTTTTCCGGATTGTAAAAGAAACGTAAATAGTGTAAAGGAGAGCTCAATATACGATAATTTTGAGAGAAACAGAAGGGAAATGTGTAAAAAATTGTTTAAAGTCAATTTATTCATTTGTGTCTCCCCATCTCATCATTCTCAGTAAGATTTGTTGAATGATGTGAGGGAATGTCACTCTGGTCAACCCCATTGGGGATTGACAGCTTGAAGCCGTCTTCCCCAAAAAAGTTGTCTCTCTTATGAGGGACATTAATATTTATTTACAATGAAGAGCTAGCAGAAAAAGCAAATCTACCTGTGCGTAATGTAAGTAATTTATAAGTTTTTCAAATCGGAATCAAATAGGTAATTGACAAATGGACTATTGCTGATACAAACCAATTTTCAATAAAGATTTGATTTTTTGGTTTTTGGTGAAAACCACTGATCTTCGATAGGAAAACTGACCATCCTAGTCAATTAAGATTGGAGAAGAGTGCACCCGCATGAATGGTGTTGACTGGCTAGTGATTACAGTAGTAACTACCTTGACCTCTCGGCCACCGAGGCACCTATTCAATGAAGATCAGACAAGAATTAGAGGCCTCGAGAGCACTTAAGATTTTCCATACAATTTACATTCCCAAGGGACATAACTCGATAAAATAGTTGATCAATGCCGATTATCAAAGTTGCCTGATACATAACTAATTTAAACCTTGATGTAAATTTCATCAAAATCATGCGATAAATGAAGACTTAAGCATTTGAGAGCACTTACAATCCAAATTTCAACATAATTTAAATACTGAAGGGCATAACTGCTTTAAAATAGACAGTCAGCACTGATTATAGAAAATGTCTAATAAAATAAATTGAGAATGAAAATGGGGAATGTGTCAAAGAGACAATAACCCAACCAAAAAGCAGAAAACAGCCAAAGACCACCAATGGGTCTTCAAGAATGTTTTGACATAAACCTTAAATATAAATTCTATATAAACCATATCTGTATACCTCATTATATCGATACAGTTAATAATAAAACAAAACTCAACAAATAATCTGTTTATTTGTAACTATGCATTGATTGCAGACATTGAACAATATTTGTGAAAGTTAATTTATTTGTTCAACAAAAATACAAAAACACAATCCTAATGTAAATCCTAATGTAAATCTTAAATATTAAGAACATGTAGAAAACATATTCATAAGAATAAATTAATCACTCAGTTTCAAATTGACATTAAATGTCTAGCCTGTTTACCAGAAATTTCATTTTTAATAATTTTAAAAATGCACTCCTATTCTAGATTTAAGGTAAAAAAACATGCGACTTGGACAGTTATTCCTATTAATAAATTCACATTAAAACTTTCAGCTGTCTTTTTGTTATACAACTTTTATGAAGAAGGTTATTAGAAATATTTGTAACAAATTTAAATAATTTGAACTTTCCTGTAGAGACTTGTGAAAACAGCATGGAAACTGAGTTCATAAATTATTGGCAAAAATTGGCTGACATGGTTTTATCACAAGAGAGTCAAGCAAAATTTGATTGAGGACAAGATATACAGGTATTTGTCAATTTTATTAAAAAGTAAACCCTATGTTTGTCCTGCTGCTGTTCAAGGCATGAGAAAAACTAAGGTTAAATTGTAGAATTAAAAATAATAATTAATCAAAATTAAAAGTTAAAACAACTGCAAACTTTGAAATATTAACACACTAACAAATTAAACCCACACTTCAATTGTAAATATTTAAAAAAAAAAAAAAATCCAGTATGTGTATGCCTTGTATCAATAAAGTTTTTATTTTTTATTTTACAGTATTAGAAATCATAGATTTGCAATATTAGGCATCTGAGCTTTTACAAACTCCAGGTGATCACTTATAATTCAAAAATATAAGTACAAATGTATAACAACTGTAAACTTTTGAACTCTTAGGAAGACTTGGAAATATTTCAGGATATGTGTATATCCGAATTCAACTTGACCAGCTAAAACTATGTATTATTGAAAAATATCTCTAGTTTTTTCTTTGTAGTACAGATAAGATGACTTCATCTTGTATTTTTAAAAGTCTACTGCTTGTTGATAATTCCTTCAAGAAAACATATGGAAAACATAATGATCCTACTTACGACTTAGAATGAACTTAGAGAAGATTTAAACTTGCAGGGTAGAACAAAATAATTAAACTTTTATTAAGAAGTTTTAAGATAGCACTATAAAATCAGTACCTGCCTATTTCACTGTAGTGCTGTTCTAAATGGCACTCATTGGCTCTTAGCACATGTGGCAGAAATAACAACTTCAACTGTAGGACAGAAATGACAACCTATATCATGTATATACAATTATTGAGTTCATTCTACATCTATTGGTTTTTAATATTGACTCTACATGTACTAGATCTGTTAAATAAATTAATACTTTCTGTAAAGTAAAAATATCATTTAAATAAAATATGCCCTATATATATGCTAAATACTTTTTTTCTCTTATGAAAAAATCATAACTACTGTAATGTATAACCTGTGTTGTTTTTTTGGTTGTCCTTATCCTTGAATAAAAAAAACATCCAAGAAATACTTTTTGTTTTGTCACATTTTATAAGCTACGTAAATAACCCAAGAAAACAAAATTTTGATAGCTTGGCTTATTGAGTATAGCATGACAAATTGATAAAATAATTTGCTGGATTTTAAAACTGGTAAATGTGAGTGTCTCCAATCCCCAATGCACCCAAGACCAGCCCTAAGATACTCTGATTATAAAATTGATACAGATATATTGATGATTTAATTTTGAAAACCTTACGGTTAAATCATACAATGTATTCAGAATTTACTCTTTATAGTTTATATTTTCTTGAAGTGTATAACTAATTTTCATCTTAAGATGTTATTCATATGATTGTAAATATTTGAGTAGATTTTCCTCAATAAACAAATATGCATATTTCTAACAGTTCTAAAGTTACATAACATGTATCAAACAATCTTTCAAAATAGTTATAATAAATCCTTCTTGAGAAAATAGATTTGATTTAGATAGCTAGTTCCTGAAGTCTTGCTGTATCGTTCTCTAAAACCTCCTCCTGATCTGTTGCCTTGGTAATGTGTTGTGAATCATTGTTTTCCTGATGTTGTTGGCTTTCTTCCTCTTTTTCTTGTATAACTTCCTGGTTTTGTGACTGTTTAGGAGGATCTCTGGCTCCAAATATTGTACTCCCTACTCTAACATTGGTACTGCCAAGCTCAATCTGTTTGAAAGAAAAGCATATACTGTAAAAGCAGAAATTCTCGTGGAGGATCCGATTTAATTTGGTTTGTTTCGTGTAAAGAATATATCCACGAAATTAAAAACCACACGAAAATTTAACCTACATATAATATCACTTTCATTTACTGGAAACCATGAAATTAAATCCCCATGAAATCTTATATAGAGACAAATCAACGAAATTTTAACCCCACAAAAATTAATGTTTCTACAGTATATATGGTAGTTTTGTGTAGAACTGTAAATGTTTGCCATTGATTTCATGGGTTAGGCCCTTTTCAACTGATTTTTATAGTTTGTTCTAATGTTGTACTTTTAAACAGTCCCAGAAAGTGGTGCCTTCAAAAATGTTTAACCCCATCACATTATATATGTGCCTGTCCTAAGTCAGGAGCCTCTAATTAAGTCTTAGTTGTGTGTCTAGTTTCTCATATTTGTTTATCATTTATTGTTTTAAGTAGTATGTTCTAATGTTGTGCCTTTACAACACTGTCCAAGGTTTCGGGAGTGTTGACACCTTCAAAAATGTTTAACCCCATCACTAGTGCCTGTCATAAGTCAGGAAACCTGTAGTTCAGTAGTCGTTGTTGGTTCAGATACATGACTGACATATTTGTTTTTTCATGAATGACTGTGTTATATATTAGTTTGTTAATTTTCTCAATAGAATTGTTTCCTATTTTTCATGTCAGGGCCTTTTATAGCTGACTATACAGTATGATTTTTTCTCATTGTTGAAATCCACACTGTTGCCTGTAATTGCTTTCCTCAATGTCATTTGAACTTTGGTGAATATTTTTCTCATTGGCAATCATACCACATCTCCATATTTATATCATAAAAGAAGGTATGAAAATATTTTCCGACTTTTTTAAACAATCCTCTTAACTTACCACTAAATACTTGCAGCATGTTCGTAGTCATGCGACAGCCCAATACTGAGCTCTATATCCTCTACCAATAAATACTTACAGCATGTTCGTAGTCATGTGACATCCCCATACTGAGTTCTATATCTTCTACCAATAAATACTTACAGCATGTTCGTAGTCAAGGCAGATTCCAAATAAGAAAGTTGAAAAGTTCCCAAAAATATATTTAACAAAATCAGCTTCAATGAAGTTCTGTTTTGGAATACATGTTATACTTATATAAGTAAACACTTTTTGACAAAAAGTAGATCTATTCGCATTATATTTTTTAAATAAAGAACACCTTAAAAAAATGTTGCTATCATAACAAAATTGACAGACATTTTGACGGAAAATTTTTATGTTAGCAACACAAAAAATCCTGATATTTTCAGTATTATCAAGGTTTGGATGTATATCTTGATTTTATATGAAAGGCAAATTGGAATAAAACATTTCTGAACATCTGCACCAATAAAAAAGGAATTGTAATAACTTTAAAAAAGGATTATCTTTGAGTTGCTAACATAAGATTTGACAGACATGAACAATGCTGCTAACATAAAATTTGACAGAAATTAAGTTGTTGCTAACATAAAAATTGACAGACTTTTTTGTTGCTAACATAACATTTGACGGACTTTTTTGTTGCTAACATAACATTTGACAGACTATTTGTTGCTAACATAATATTTGACGGACTTTTTTGTTGCTAACATAAGATTTGACGGACATTATTGTTGCTAACATAAAATTTGACGGACTAAAATGTGTTGCTAACATAAGATATTGACGGACTTGTTGCTAACATAAGATTGTGCTAACATAAATAAATTTGACAGACAATATATATTTGACATTTTTAACCAACATTGGAGATTTTATCCTAGTTGAAAGTCATATTAAGAACTCCTGCAAAATACCGCTGCCTGAAATTTAAAAAGATTTCAACCCAGGACAGATATCTCTAATTTGTAGCACGACCAAATGTTGCTAACATAAAATGTCAAGTTTGACAGAAATTATGTTAGCAACAGAATTGATAAAACTATTGATTAAATAAAGTAAATTGAAAGATCCAAAATGTGTATGTTTAATGTACATTATGAAATACAATTTTAACAGGCTTATATAAGTACCTACAATGATGTGGCAAGATTTTATGAACCTGTTGCTATCATAAAATTTATTGACAGACGAGCATCTAATAAGTAAGGTATTTGAAATTGAAAAAAATATATATCACAGATGTTTTTAACAAAAGAAAAGCAAAAGATTTAGAAACAGGGATGTTTGAATAATCAAACTACACTAATAAAAACCATTATACCAGTGTCAACTTAAAGCATCGTAAAACATGAACCTTGTGTCAAAAAATGGGAAGTAATTTCCGTCAAACAGTTCACATTTTTCATCTTGTTTGGATCATTTCTACTTTTAATGGAAACAATCATATCCAATAATTGGTTTTCTTGCTTTATATAACATTCTTATTCAATATAACATTCACACATTATCATTCAAATAACAGTTAGTATTATTTATCTTAATTTGTTCTTTTTGACGGAATTTTTCATTTCTTTTTGGAATCTGCCTCATGTGACATCCCCATACTGAGTTCTATATCTTCTACCAATATATACTTACAGCATGTTCGTAGTCATGTGACATCCCCATACTGAGTTCTATATCTTCTACCAATATATACTTACAGCATGTTCGTAGTCATGTGACATCCCCATACTGAGTTCTATATCTTCTACCAATATATACTTACAGCATGCTCGTAGTCATGTGACATCCCCATACTGAGTTCTATATCCTCTACCAATAAATACTTACAGCATGTTCGTAGTCATGTGACATCCCCATACTGAGTTCTATATCTTCTACCAATATATACTTACAGCATGTTCGTAGTCATGTGACATCCCCATACTGAGTTCTATATCCTCTACCAATAAATACTTACAGCATGTTCGTAGTCATGTGACATTCCCATACTGAGTTCTATATCTTCTACCAATATATACTTACAGCATGTTTGTAGTCATGTGACATCCCCATACTGAGTTCTATATCTTCTACCAATATATACTTACAGCATGTTCGTAGTCATGTGACATCCCCATACTGAGTTCTATATCTTCTACCAATAAATACTTACAGCATGTTCGTAGTCATGTGACATCCCCATACTGAGCTCTATATCTTCTACCAATATATACTTACAGCATGTTCGTAGTCATGTGACATCCCCATACTGAGTTCTATATCTTCTACCAATATATACTTACAGCATGTTCGTAGTCATGTGACATCCCCATACTGAGCTCTATATCCTCTACCAATATATACTTACAGCATGTTCGTAGTCATGTGACATCCCCATACTGAGCTCTATATCTTCTACCAATATATACTTACAGCATGTTTGTAGTCATGTGACATCCCCATACTTAGTTCTATATCCTCTACCAATAAATACTTACAGCATGTTCGTAGTCATGTGACATCCCCATACTGAGTTCTATATCTTCTACCAATAAATACTTACAGCATGTTCATAGTCATGTGACATCCCCATACTGAGTTCTATATCTTCTACCAATATATACTTACAGCATGTTCGTAGTCATGCGACATTCCCATACTGAGTTCTATATCTTCTACCAATATATACTTACAGCATGTTCGTAGTCATGCGACATTCCCATACTGAGTTCTATATCTTCTACCAATATATACTTACAGCATGTTCGTAGTCATGCGACATCCCCATACTGAGTTCTATATCTTCTACCAATAAATACTTACAGCATGTTCGTAGTCATGTGACATCCCCATACTGAGTTCTATATCTTCTACCAATAAATACTTACAGCATGTTCATAGTCATGCGACATCCCAATACTGAGTTCTATATCTTCTACCAATATATACTTACAGCATGTTCGTAGTCATGCGACATCCCCATACTGAGTTCTATATCTTCTACCAATATATACTTACAGCATGTTCGTAGTCATGTGACATCCCCATACTGAGTTCTATATCTTCTACCAATATATACTTACAGCATGTTCGTAGTCATGTGACATCCCCATACTGAGTTCTATATCTTCTACCAATAAATACTTACAGCATGTTCGTAGTCATGCGACATACTGAGTTCTATATCTTCTACCAATAAATACTTACAGCATGTTCGTAGTCATGTGACATCCCCATACTGAGTTCTATATCTTCTACCAATAAATACTTACAGCATGTTCGTAGTCATGCGACATTCCCATACTGACTTCTATATCTTCTACCAATATATACTTACAGCATGTTCCTAGTCGTGTGACATCCCCATACTGAGTTCTATATCTTCTAACAATATATACTTACAGCATGTTCGTAGTCATGTGACATCCCCATACTGAGTTCTATATCTTCTACCAATAAATACTTACAGCATGTTCGTAGTCATGCGACATTCCCATACTGAGTTCTATATCTTCTACCAATAAATACTTACAGCATGTTCATAGTCATGTGACATCCCCATACTGAGTTCTATATCTTCTACCACTAAATACTTACAGCATGTTCGTAGTCATGTGACATCCCCATACTGAGTTCTATATCTTCTACCAATATATACTTACAGCATGTTCGTAGTCATGTGACATCCCCATACTGAGTTCTATATCCTCTACCAATAAATACTTACAGCATGTTTGTAGTCATGCGACATTCCCATACTGAGTTCTATATCTTCTACCAATATATACTTACAGCATGTTCGTAGTCATGTGACATCCCCATACTGAGTTCTATATCTTCTACCAATAAATACTTAAGCATGTTTGTAGTCATGTGACATCCCCATACTGAGCTCTATATCTTCTACCAATATATACTTACAGCATGTTCATAGTCATGTGACATCCCCATACTGAGTTCTATATCTTCTACCAATATATACTTACAGCATGTTCGTAGTCATGCGACATCCCCATACCAATATATACTTACAGCATGTTCATAGTCATGTGACATCCCCATACTGAGTTCTATATCTTCTACCAATATATACTTACAGCATGTTCGTAGTCATGCGACATCCCCATACTGTAGTCATGTGACATCCCCATACTGAGTTCTATATCTTCTACCAATAAATACTTACAGCATGTTTGTAGTCATGTGACATCCCCATACTGAGTTCTATATCCTCTACCAATAAATACTTACAGCATGTTTGTAGTCATGTGACATCCCCATACTGAGTTCTATATCTTCTACAAATATATACTTACAGCATGTTCGTAGTCATGTGACATCCCCATACTGAGTTCTATATCTTCTACCAATAAATACTTACAGCATGTTCGTAGTCATGTGACATCCCCATACTGAGTTCTATATCTTCTACCAATAAATACTTACAGCATGTTCGTAGTCATGTGACATCCCCATACTGAGTTCTATATCCTCTACCAATGTATACTTACAGCATATTTGTAGTCATGTGACATCCCCATACTGAGTTCTATATCCTCTACCAATAAATACTTACAGCATGTTTGTAGTCATGTGACATCCCCATACTGAGTTCTATATCTTCTACCAATATATACTTACAGCATGTTTGTAGTCATGTGACATCCCCATACTGAGTTCTATATCTTCTACAAATATATACTTACAGCATGTTCGTAGTCATGTGACATCCCCATACTGAGTTCTATATCCTCTACCAATAAATACTTACAGCATGTTATTAGTCATGTGACATCCCCATACTGAGTTCTATATCTTCTACCAATAAATACTTACAGCATGTTCGTAGTCATGTGACATCCCATACTGAGTTCTATATCTTCTACCAATAAATACTTACAGCATGTTCGTAGTCATGTGACATCCCCATACTGAGTTCTATATCTTCTACCAATAAATACTTACAGCATGTTCGTAGTCATGTGACATCCCCATACTGAGTTCTATATCCTCTACCAATGTATACTTACAGCATGTTTGTAGTCATGTGACATTCCCATACTGAGTTCTATATCTTCTACCAATATATACTTACAGCATGTTCGTAGTCATGTGACATCCCATACTGAGTTCTATATCTTCTACCAATAAATACTTACAGCATGTTCGTAGTCATGTGACATCCCCATACTGAGTTCTATATCCTCTACCAATAAATACTTACAGCATGTTTGTAGTCATGTGACATCCCCATACTGAGTTCTATATCTTCTACCAATATATACTTACAGCATGTTCGTAGTCATGTGACATCCCCATACTGAGTTCTATATCTTCTACCAATAAATACTTACAGCATGTTCGTAGTCATGTGACATCCCCATACTGAGTTCTATATCTTCTACCAATATATACTTACAGCATGTTCATAGTCATGCGACATCCCCATACTGAGCTCTATATCTTCTACCAATAAATACTTACAGCATGTTCGTAGTCATGTGACATCCCCATACTGAGTTCTATATCCTCTACCAATGTATACTTACAGCATGTTTGTAGTCATGTGACATTCCCATACTGAGTTCTATATCTTCTACCAATATATACTTACAGCATGTTCATAGTCATGCGACATCCCCATACTGAGCTCTATATCCTCTACCAATAAATACTTACAGCATGTTCGTAGTCATGTGACATCCCCATACTGAGTTCTATATCTTCTACCAATATATACTTACAGCATGTTCGTAGTCATGTGACATCCCCATACTGAGTTCTATATCTTCTACCAATATATACTTACAGCATGTTCATAGTCATGTGACATCCCCATACTGAGTTCTATATCCTCTACCAATAAATACTTACAGCATGTTCATAGTCATGTGACATCCCCATACTGAGTTCTATATCTTCTACCACTAAATACTTACAGCATGTTCGTAGTCATGTGACATCCCCATACTGAGTTCTATATCTTCTACCAATAAATACTTACAGCATGTTCGTAGTCATGTGACATCTCCATACTGAGTTCTATATCCTCTACCAATAAATACTTAAGCATGTTTGTAGTTATGTGACATCCCCATACTGAGCTCTATATCTTCTACCAATATATACTTACAGCATGTTCGTAGTCATGTGACATCCCCATACTGAGTTCTATATCCTCTACCAATATATACTTACAGCATGTTCGTAGTCATGTGACATCCCCATACTGAGCTCTATATCTTCTACCAATATATACTTACAGCATGTTCGTAGTCATGTGACATCCCCATACTGAGTTCTATATCCTCTACCAATATATACTTACAGCATGTTCGTAGTCATGTGACATTCCCATACTGAGTTCTATATCTTCTACCAATATATACTTACAGCATGTTCGTAGTCATGTGACATCCCCATACTGAGTTCTATATCTTCTACCAATAAATACTTACAGCATGTTCGTAGTCATTTGACATCCCCATACTGAGTTCTATATCTTCTACCACTAAATACTTACAGCATGTTCGTAGTCATGTGACATCCCCATACTGAGTTCTATATCCTCTACCAATAAATACTTACAGCATGTTCGAAGTCATGTGACATCCCCATACTGAGTTCTATATCTTCTACCAATAAATACTTACAGCATGTTCGTAGTCATGTGACATCCCCATACTGAGTTTTATATCCTCTACCAATAAATACTTACAGCATGTTCGTAGTCATGTGACATCCCCATACTGAGTTCTATATCTTCTACCAATAAATACTTACAGCATGTTCGTAGTCATGTGACATCCCCATACTGAGTTCTATATCTTCTACCAATATATACTTACAGCATGTTCGTAGTCATGTGACATCCCCATACTGAGTTCTATATCTTCTACCAATAAATACTTACAGCATGTTCGTAGTCATGTGACATCCCCATACTGAGCTCTATATCTTCTACCAATAAATACTTACAGCATGTTCGTAGTCATGTGACATCCCCATACTGAGTTCTATATCTTCTACCAATAAATACTTACAGCATGTTCGTAGTCATGTGACATCCCCATACGGAGCTCTATATCTTCTACCAATATATACTTACAGCATGTTCGTAGTCATGTGACATCCCCATACTGAGTTCTATATCTTCTACCAATATATACTTACAGCATGTTCCTAATCATGTGACATCCCCATACTGAGTTCTATATCTTCTACCAATATATACTTACAGCATGTTCCTAATCATGTGACATCCCCATACTGAGTTCTATATCTTCTACCAATATATACTTACATGTACAGCATGTTCGTAGTCATGTGACATTCATACTGAGTTCTATATCTTCTACCAATATATACTTACAGCATGTTCGTAGTCATGTGACATCCCCATACTGAGTTCTATATCTTCTACCAATAAATACTTACAGCATGTTCATAGTCATGTGACATCCCCATACTGAGTTCTATATCTTCTACCAATAAATACTTACAGCATGTTCGTAGTCATGTGACATCCCCATACTGAGTTCTATATTTTCTACCAATATATACTTACAGCATGTTCGTAGTCATGTGACATCCCCATACTGAGTTCTATATCTTCTACCAATATATACTTACATGTACAGCATGTTCGTAGTCATGTGACATTCATACTGAGTTCTATATCTTCTACCAATATATACTTACAGCATGTTCGTAGTCATGTGACATCCCCATACTGAGTTCTATATCTTCTACCAATAAATACTTACAGCATGTTCATAGTCATGTGACATCCCCATACTGAGTTCTATATCTTCTACCAATAAATACTTACAGCATGTTCGTAGTCATGTGACATCCCCATACTGAGTTCTATATCTTCTACCAATATATACTTACAGCATGTTCGTAGTCATGTGACATCCCCATACTGAGTTCTATATCTTCTACCAATATATACTTACAGCATGTTCCTAGTCATGTGACATCCCCATACTGAGTTCTATATCTTCTACCAATATATACTTACAGCATGTTCATAGTCATGTGACATTCCCATACTGAGTTCTATATCTTCTACCAATATATACTTACAGCATGTTCGTAGTCATGTGACATCCCCATACTGAGTTCTATATCTTCTACCAATAAATACTTACAGCATGTTCATAGTCATGTGACATCCCCATACTGAGTTCTATATCTTCTACCAATAAATACTTACAGCATGTTCGTAGTCATGTGACATCCCCATACTGAGTTCTATATCTTCTACCAATATCTACTTACAGCATGTTCATAGTCATGTGACATCCCCATACTGAGTTCTATATCTTCTACCAATATCTACTTACAGCATGTTATTAGTCGTGTGACATCCCAATACTGAGTTCTATATCTTCTACCAATAAATACTTACAGCATGTTCGTAGTCATGTGACATCCCCATACTGAGTTCTATATCTTCTACCAATATATACTTACAGCATGTTCGTAGTCATGTGACATCCCCATACTGAGTTCTATATCCTCTACCAATAAATACTTACAGCATGTTTGTAGTCATGCGACATTCCCATACTGAGTTCTATATCTTCTACCAATATATACTTACAGCATGTTCGTAGTCATGTGACATCCCCATACTGAGTTCTATATCCTCTACCAATATATACTTACAGCATGTTCGTAGTCATGTGACATCCCCATACTGAGTTCTATATCTTCTACCTTCAGGTTACATCTTCTACAAACGTCATCTCTACATTTTAATAATTTCTGAAATAAACATTGGTTCCGTTTATTGCTTGCCAAGTAATATATCAAGAACTTTAAACATCTTTAAAATGAGATTGGAAATGGGGAATGTGCCAAAGAGACAACAACCTGACCAAAGAGCAGGCAACAGCTGAAGGCCACCAATTTGTATGTATTCAATTTAAACCTAACTAGAGTTTACATTTTGAAATTTTAATCATAGCCATGATAACAAATTTGAATAAATCTTTTATTTTTGTATCGTATCTGACAGCAAACAGGTATAAAATATGTGTTATTGCAAGCCATTGTTTTAAAAGGTAAATATCAGCAATATTGCAGAGGTAAGTACATGTATATGCAATGTAATTCAAATACATTATCAACTTCTGTAGACTGATTTTTTTAACAAATGTTGGGAAATCAAACACCTATTTATTTATTAGGTATTAGATTTACGAAAAATAATTTTAGGATTTTTCTATAACAGTAATTACTTAATTTAGTTATAATTTCTCTATGTTTTACAAGAGTCTATTTTTTTTTGTATGGTTATAGGTCCCAGGTTCTCCTGTCTAGTTCACCTATTTTGTATGAATTAAATCAACAATTTTTTCAGAAAATAAGATTATATTTTTTATTTTTAGTTATCTTTTTACAGGTTTAAGCAGCAAAAGTTGTATGCCAAATTAGATCTACAGAATTAAAAATTGCTGGTTTTAAGAACAATGAGACAACAATACTAAAACATGTGGAGTTTGAAAAAGTTTACAATCCAATATGTCGCTTTTTAATTGTTGCAGGTAGGAAAGTTCAGTAACTAACTTACAACGAAATCTGGGTTGACACCATCAGCTAAACTGTGGTCAAATGAACCAATGGTCATTAATCCTTTGAACTCTAACTCAGTACATTTGGTACGGATAAGATTGACTAGATCAGAAACCTTTGATGTTGATACACCATTCTTATCTGAAAAATACCATTGAGATCATTGCATGTACATCATATTGGTTGTTGTATTTGTAATTTGTCTAGCATACCCCACCCTTCCCTACTTGTAATTTAAAGTATTGAAACACAGAAAGTATGTTTCTCTCTAACACTACAAATCTGAAAAGTACTCATACTTTGCAATTCATCACTGTAAATCTACTGACCACATATAAAGTCATTCTGTATAGTTGTTCCTGGAAAAAGTGTGACAGAAATATATGTTTCCATTCAATATATAGAATAAATAAGAGTTGCAGGATTATACCTAAGCTGATATGAAAAGGACACTTTTTAAGCTATACAAATACCTGATCTGGCAATACTGTACACGCTATATGGGTTTATCTTTTTGAATCATTGGCTGATCAAAGAGAACAATACATTATCATTGACAAGCTGCTCCTAAACTTGGAAAACTAAATTGAGAAATAATTTGAACAAGAACGTGTCCACAGTACATGAATGACCCACTCGCACTATAATTTTTTATGTTCAGTGGACCTTGCAATTAGGGTCAAAACTCTATTTTAGCATTAAAATTAGAAAGATCATATCACAGGAAACATGTGTACTGAGTTTCAAGTTGATTGTACTTCAACTTCATCAAAAACTACCTTGACCAAAAACTTAAACCTGAAGCGGGACAGACGGGCAAACAAACACACAGACCAGGAAACATAATGCACCTCTACTATTGTAGGTGGGGCATAAAAAATCTTTGACGTCCGTGCACAGTATAATCACCTAGTCATATTGTTGCCTCATTTAAACAAAACTTACTTTCTTCTCTACTCGTATTGACTTGAACAAGTACTTTTAACTTTTCTGTTTTTCCTGCTTTTTCTAATTCTTTGTTTAACTTCTTTGCTAGCTTCTCAGAGTGAACAGTTTCACACATATAAAGGTTTGGAATGGCTTTAAAAGATATGAAGAAAAGATATTAGTTAGTATACATGTAATTAAATGATATAAAATAACAGAGTTCCAATGTCTCTTGCATTGTACATACATATTTTATCTATTCAAGGTACAATGGCAATAACTTAATAAAACATTTTTTTTTGTAATGCTAACAAGACCATTTTCCATAAATTAAATGTTTCAACCATTTTTCACGTATAAATTTCAATAGCCCAATGCTTCATAACAGTTCTTCTAGCTTTTTTGAGTTATATATATATATATTCAGAAATCCGGAAAATCAACAATTTTCAGTGAATAAATTCCCATAATTTGGAAATGCAAAATCTAAACTTTATGCAAATTTAAATGGAACTTATAATTATTTCAATAGATATAAACCATCATGAACCATGTAAACAATTCACAAAAGTCTCATGAAAATTTTTGAAAAGCATTTTTGAGTTACCATGGTTACTGTCTAAATTGTTGACAAAGAAAGAAGAGACCATAATACTTCCCAGCTTTAAAGATAAAAACCTGACATCTTCAACATGCAGTATAAATATACCATATTTTTCATTGTTTGATTAAACTTACCTGCTAGATTTTTAGCCTTATTGGTTTGTACATGCCCAATGAAATGCCATTTAATTTCTCTGCAGATGGCTTGGATCTGAAGAAAAACAAATGTGCAGTTATTAGTAGGAAAAACTTCTTAATTTCAAGTCAGGATTTCATTCTAAAACACTTGAGGTCAAGTCAGGTTCAAATATGATAGTATAAATAGGCAGATTGTCAAATTTGCAAGCTTAAAAGATTTAACTTATTACCTGGTTTGTACTTTAATGAGTAACATGTGGGTCAGGATCTATGCTCCCTTCATGAACACCTGAGATCAACCTTGGTTTTTGGTGGGTTAAGTGTTACTCACTCTTTTGTTTTCCATGCAGTTGTTGGTATTTTATGTCATATTCTTATTTGGCCATGGCTTTGTCAGTTATAGGCCTATTAGGAGGATTAATTTTTATGCTGTATGGAGAAAATTTCTTGATTTTATGCTAATTAATCAGAATAAATGGATCCATTTGTTTTATCTATTATTATAATGTTTCATATTTTTCATGTCAGAACCTTCTACATGTTCTTTAGATGACTATGGGTTTTTCTCATTGTTGAAGGCTGTATGGTTGCCAATAATTACTTACATTAACATCAATTGAACCTTGGTGGATAGTTGTCTTATTTGCAATCATACCACATCTCCTTATTTTTACAATAATGTGATTCCATTTTGTTTTAATCCAGGCTTATTTAAGTCCCACTGAATTGGAGACCGTAACAGATAGAATCATTAGATTTAAAAATAACTACATGTAGTATAAAAGTACTTACTCTTGGGTGTTTTGTTTTTTCTTCAAGTTCAATGATCTACAAATAAAAGTACCTTCATCATGTTCATATATACATCATCATGACATACATGACATGTAGTTAAGAAAATGGTAATTTAGGATTCCATAATGACATCATTCCCTTATATGGCAGTTTTATATTCTGTAAATTCAGAAATAATTGCAAGGTTTTTACTAATGCAAATAATGTGACAGGGTGAGTATTGCAATAACCCCTTAGCAAATATTTAGCATTAATCCTACAGAAGTTATCAAAAAGATCAACTTTGGTAAGAAACTGACAATAGGTTTTGTATGGTTTAATTTTGACTATATTTTAAAATGAAACCATAAGATAAGATAAGATATAATATTTCAAACTTGTGACCTTCATGAGTTGACCTTATACTTTTTAAATATTATACATACATAATTTTCACCAAAATGTCTCTGACCACATTCATATGCTGTAATAATGTCTTCTACTGGTTTGGTTTTTGTAACTGCAACAAGTCTCACATTTTGAGCACCCTTAAAAATAATTTTCACTGGTTAAACAAATAACATGAATGAGACAATGTAATAATGGACATGTGCAGTGGTGAAAAATAGCTACATACATTGTATATGTGGAGATACATTAAGGTATAGAACCACTTATTCAAGCCTGACCGTTGGAAAGGACAAACAGAACAAAATAGTTCCTATGCATAGCTGTATCTTTGTCAATAGCGGATATATTTGGGTAGTTTTTGTATCAAATGAACGTTTAGCCTGTTGTTCAGATCACAAGTTCTTGTTTCTGCACTTGTACTGTCAAACTTCAGGGGACCAGTACGCTCTAATATGCAATTAAAGGTAGGTTGATTTTTTCAGCACAAGTTAGGATGAGCATGATAAGGTACAGTTTTGACATGAAATAACTGCCACTTTATCATGTTTATTTGAACTATAGATAAAGTAGCCATTAATGCTTAAAATTGCAGAATTTAACATTGAAAGCAATTAATGGGGCTTTGACATGTATGAATTAGTGGTTTTATACCTTAAATAGGAATTGTAAAACAAAATTGATACCTAAAATCATGAAAATACTAAATATAATAGTTTCAAAATTCTCATCAACCATGTCAACTGGTTCAATTCATTTACAAATAATTTTTCAAATTAATTCATTAATAGTAAATCATTATCAATTTCGATTTACTACAGAACTAGTCTACATGTATATGCATGTGTACTGTACATGTATCTCTAAAATAAAAGGGTTGTTCTACCAATCTTCTTAAACTTAATACACCATTGTAATCGTCATGATCGTTAACTGCTAAGTTTTGACATATATTTGCCCATCTAGGCCATATGTAGGCAAATAACATGTCAAAAGTTAGCAGGTGAAGATGTCAAAAGTTAGCAGTTGACGATTACAACGGTGTATAAAGTTTAAGAAGATTGGTAGAACAATCCTTTTATTTTATGATAAAGAAGTGTATAAAGTTTCTGCAAGTCATAAAAACACATAATTTCAAGATACAATGTATGTATTTAACTTAGTTTTATGCACCATCTTGAAAACCAGAATGATCACATAGATCTATAATTTTGAAACTGGAGATTTGATGATTTAAAAGAAGACAAATTTAAGAACCTTATCCTATAATTGCTGTTTGATGTGCTTTCTATACATAATGTATGTTTACCTATTTTGAAAGAATTAATCAGTAATATTTGAGTTAACAAAATTAAAGAGATAAATGTATTGATTTTTAGGATTTTCAGTAATCAATAGTAATGATGGTAATAGTCTAACAGGCAGAAGCAGTATGCAAATTTTACCAAAATCTGTGACATAGCCCTATTACCATGATTACTGCACAATTTGACCTTTAAAAGCCACTTAGATAACAACTTGACTTGAATTCAACTGTCATGACAGTGGCAACTATTCCAAATAAATATGAAGTCTAGAAAGGCTAGTATATTTATTCAAATACTACCATTTCTCAAAAGTTATCATGGTTATAAAACATTGTAAAAGATCCGGTATCAGGTCTGTTCGCGCCCAATACACTTTCGCACCCTACACGTTCGCACCCAAGGTCCGTTCTCACTCTACATGTTCGCGCCCAATTTTAATTCAAATTCCAGTTGAATAATTGGAAAATCATGATAGTTGTTTTAAATTGCTTTTACTAAATGTATTTAGCTTGATATGAGTCATGTGAGTAAAACATTGAAGATTTTAAATAAAAAACACAAAAGATAATTGTTTTTAACAGCTTGGTCCCTTTGATCTGCAACAATGAAACAATAAAATATAGCATTACACTATTATAACCAAAACATGATAAAAAATTTCAACACACAAAAAACATGAAAAAACGTAGTCAGAAATTCACTGTTTATTTTTGAAACATGTCAATGAAACAAAGTTATAGGCTATTAACAATACACTAACCAAAACATTGATTAAGAATTATTCAACAAAAAACGTTGACAGAATCGATATATCCTACTTTATTTAGAAAGGATTATTATTTTTTTTTAACAATACACTATTCAACATGTCCAAAACATGATTAAGAATTTTATTCAACAAAAAAAAATGCTGTCTCACTTTATTTTGAGAAAATGACAACAAATATACTTATAAGAATACACTTGCCAAAACTGCAAACTTTGATTACAAAATTATCAAACACAAAACCAATCAAAATTGGGCACGAACATGTAAAGTGCAAACAAACTTTGGGTGTGAACATGTAGGGTGCTAAAGTGAAAGGGAGGGAACATGAGTGGGTGCGAACGTGAATGTGGGCGAACAGACCCCAATTCTAAATATTCATGCATAAGGTGTGAAAATGAACTAAGTTGTGGATCAACTTTGAGATGATCTGAGATGCTCGTGTTTGTTTGTTTTTACACCATGTACACCTTCTGCACAAAATGCATTTAACTTTTATATATCTAGTGGATGCTAGGCCTTAAAACTTTCTAAACAGTACAGGTAAGTCTGTACACAGTACTTTTTGAGGTGAAAAATACGACCATATTTGTCCATTTGTTATGATGAACCTTGACTTAGAACCTTGACCTGTTAGACACCTTATCACTATTTGTCCGCACTTGCTGGATATCACACAGGTTCCTGTAAAATTTTGACGTCATAAAACACAATATCTGATGGCACAATGGAAAAGTGATAGTTGCATGCATCAAAAGTTCAAGCGGCCGGGTCAGCCGGTATTAGCGATAAGGTGTATTCTGTTCTTTAATACAGACCAATTCTACTGTCACCAGGAGAATCTTATTAGCATGTCCACAATGATGAGAAACTCAGGATCTACTAATAAACATGCACTATTTCCATATTGTTAAGTTCAATATTCTGCGTGTCATTAAATAAACTGCATATGACATGTATGATGCCATATCATTGAATTTGTCGCAGTTTTATTTATTTTTTGTTACCTCTGTTTTCTTTGATATTTGATTCTGGATATTTGCATTTACTGTTTTCAAAGCTGTCTGTATACTAGAAGTCGACGCCATCCTTCGTATATTTATCATTTTCCATTACAAAACAATCAAAAGTAGAAAAAAAATCTCAAGTTAGTTACAAAATCTACGGGAGGTAACTCTTGTTATGTAACGTATTGAAAATAAGTACTGCAGAACCGAGCTCGTTTTTTTTACCGGACAATTCATCAGTTTTATGTATCCTTCAGCATACAAAGCTATGTTTACAGATTACATAATTATAATCGACAAAAATGCAAAAGATAATGAACAAATCATGTGACTAAATTCTAAATAGTCTCATTGATAATTGTAAAGGTCACAAAGACTAGAAATCTAGAAATTTGAATTTTCTTATCATTTTCGGAACCACAAATAAAAACGCTTTGGGAAAGAAAGTTGCTTCAATTTGACGTAAGGAAATAATTATGATGACTAATTTGTCAATTGATATAAAAAATACACATAAAACAAAAATAAGTAAACATACACTGAACCAGGAACATATATATTGCCGGACATTTCAAAGATCATGCTCAGTGGCTATTTCAATTCAGACAATATTGACTGGCCAAATTCATCAGTAATACCTAGCAGACCAGATCCTTCTCTTCATCATCACCTATTAGACATGTTGCAAGATCACGATCTCACACAGGTAGTTGACAAACCAACAAGAAATGACCGCACATTTGATCTACGTGCATATCAAATCCATCCCTAGTAAACAGAGTAGAAACATTAACACCACTAAGAGACCATGACATAATTTTTAGTGAAATTAACATTTTCCTCTCGAAAGTCAAACAGTCACCACACAAAGTTTCATTTACAAAAAAGCAGACTGCATGGGAAAAAATAAAAAGATTTGAAAGAAACATACACACATATGGAAAAACACCAATTAGAACTTGATATAGACAATATGTGGAATTTCTTCATGCCAAAAACAACAGAAAGTATCCAAAAGCATATACCAACTAAAATAATATGTAATAAAACCAACCTACCATGAATAGATTCAAACTCGAAAAAAAACTGAAAAATAAGAAAAACAAATTATATAAAAAGAAAAAAAAAACATGATGGAAAACACCTTCAAAAATTAAAACAAATCAAAACATAATTACAGAAAGAGATGAAAAAGGCATTTATAAATTAATTTAAAATATAAATCCTAAATAGGCAACAGGACCAGATAACATAACTGGAGTAGTGCTAAAATAAAACATCAACACATGCACATACATATACTCACTCTAATTTTTACAAAATCAATACAAACAGGAAAGTACCCGATGATTGGAATCAAGCAAACGTTACACCTGTTTTCCTGGTAACTATAGACCAATTTCACTAACATGTATTTCCTGCAAATTATTATAGCACATACTTTCAAGCAACATCAGGAAACACCTTGAATCAAACAACATACTTTATGACTTGCAACACGGCTTCAGGGCAAATAGATCTTGCGAATCCCAGATACTTTCAATCATTCACCAGCTGTCATTGAATAACGATAAAAACATACAAACCGATCTAATCAACATGGATTTCGGAAAAGCCTTTGCAAAAGTTCCACACAACCGTTTACTTTATAATTAAAAACTTTTTTTGTGTATGAGAACAACAAAATCTTTCCTTTCAAATCGTACACAAACAGTCATACTAGAAAACCATCCCTCTGACAACATACCAGTTACATTGAGGTGTTCCTCAGGGCACTGTATTAGTTCCAATACTACTTTTAATATGCATCAATGACTTACCTGACCATTTTCATCACAGTCAAATCATTTACCGACAAATAAAATCAACATCAGATTGCCTTAAACTCCAAGAAGACATAGAAGGGGCATTCAAATGGGAACAAGACTGGCTAATGCAGTTCCACCCTGACAAATGCAACATACTTCGAGTGACCACAAAGAAAACACCTACTAGTATCCATTTTATTATAATATGCACGGTATCATTCTCGAGTCAGTCGAAAATACAAAATATTTAGGCATCACTACATCATAAAATTTAAAATGGAAAAGAACACATTCAGAACATGACATCAAAAACAAAAAAGACCTTTGCATTCATCAGAAGAAATCTAAAATGAAACTCAGTAATCATCAAAGACCGAGCATACCAAGCCCTTATTAAGACCAAAAATTAGAATACTGCTGAACTGTCTGAGACCCTTGCACAACAAAGAACATTAACTGCAATAGAAAAAGTCCAAAGACGTGCAGCGGGATACGTATGCTCTAAATACCAATATACTAAAAGTGTAACAAGCATGCTTAACACATTTCACTGGCCAACACAGCAAAAAAGAAGACTCAAGAGCCGATGAAATATGTTCCATAGAATTACAAACAACAAAATTGCCATACCACATACTAATCAAAAGCAAACCAAACACCAGGTTTAGCCACGAACAAACATACAGACAAATTCGATGCAGCAAAGACGGTTTCCAATTTTCATTTTGTTCCAAACTGTAAAAGACTGGATAAAATTACATGAACCAATATCGTGCAGCACCACTACAGAGTGCTTCTCTGTTAACTGTTTTTACAGTTGTTAAAGACATCACCAAAAAGAGCCACTAGACCATTAACCGAAAGAAGTATATCTTTTTGCGACACCAACAATGTATCTTTATATATATAGCAAACCCTTATTTTTTCATACATATGATGAGTGTGTATGAATGTAAAAAATAAGATAATGAGTGACAACTATCCATCAGAGACAAATGTAAAGATGCAAACAACTATATGTCACTGTATACATAACCTTCAACAATAAGCAGAACTAAACATATGGTATAATAAAGGTAAAACCAACAGTCTGATTTATGCTAAAATAAAAAAAAAAAAAAAAACGGAAAACAAAATTGGCAGACAGCAACCAAAGAAAACGGCCGAATTAAAACCTCACTACTTTTGCTCCAATATCATATCCAAATCCTAGATACCGAATCGGTATTATCTCCATTACCGAAATGTAAAATTTTCCACAAACATAAAACATAGGTGGCGTTCAATGAAATATCTATTAAAAACATTTCCAGTAAAATACTATTCATATCAGTACACTAAGGGATTAGACATTTAACTTCAAAAAGGGGGGATGGTTTTCTCCTAAAAAAGATATTTTGATCCCAAATTTTATGAGTAAAAAATTATTATGGTCAAGCAGATGAAAAATTAATGTTTTGCATGATTCCTGATTTTCCGAATACCGAAAATAGTGCTAATTTAAACACAAACATTTGGGTGATGGCGTTGAAAAGTAAATAGTTAATATACTGAAAAAAGAACTTATCGCCCCTTTATGAAGCAAAATATTCGGTCAATAAATGTTTTGAATAGTATTTTGGACATTACTGAAAGTAAAGAAATGATGATACTGACGTGTATATTTCAATAAAAATAAGACAGGAAGTAAGTAAATAAAAATCAAACCTTATCAAAAGATAAAATCCCTATCAACTCACCAATGCACGATTGATCCTATAAACAAAAAGTGTTCATGTAATACACGTCCAAATAAGCAGCAAATCTAGAAGAATATCATTCAACTTATGTCATCAATTTTGGGCGGTAAGCTGCGATTGGATCATAAAGTAACACGTATTTATTCCCGATCAACACTTGCAGATCTAGAGACGAGCATGAATTTAAGAAAAAATTAAAGTATATGCCTGAATATATATAATATTAAGACAAAATCCATTTTTTCATAAACATTTCATTTACTGATGAAGTAGGAAATTCATTCTTTTGATACATTTACATCGTCCAAATCCACGACAAAACAGGGGGGGGGGGGGTCCAACTTTATGTCCCCATTTAAATGCATTGATCATCCAAAAAAGGGTTGGTTCAACCCCCGGGACCCCACACCACTGAATATTAAACGTGCGATTTTTACGATTTTTTTTTAAGGGGGGATGGGGGAATGGAATGGCACATGTTGCATTTTTCATCAAAAAGAAAGATCACAGACTGTTTATTTTAAAATGAATACCCCCCCCCCCTTTCCCCCGCTTTCCGTTTCATCCATAAAAATCAAACGTTATCCTACGTACCACTAAAATATTTCATTAATATATCACTTTTTTACGAAGTAACATTTTAAAAAGTCTTAAATGTGTACAACATTCATCTTTTACTTGAAATGGTTCTTTTTTTATCAAATTGTTAGATTTCTGATTTTTTTCTTGAAAAAAAAATCTCGCCGTTGAAGGGAAATGAAAAAAAATGTGTTTATATTATAACTTACATTTACTGCTTAATACGGAAGCCCTGGAGTGCCACGCAAAAAAAATAATTACAACTTGCGCGCACAAGTTACTAACTTGTGCGCACAAGCTACAAACTTGCGCGCACGAGTTACTATCTTGTGCGCACAAGTTACATAACTTGCGCGCACGAGTTACTATCTTGTGCGCACAAGTTACATAACTTGTGCGCACGAGTTACTAACTTGTGCGCGCAAGTTGTAATTATTTTTTTGCGTGGCACTCCAGGGCTTCCGTAGCTTTATGGCTATCTAAGTTTCTCAAATGTTTAATCTTGCAAAATGCATTATTACTTTCTTGAAACGTCGTACAAGTCAGATAAAAAACAAAAGTAACAAAAGAAACAGGCCGGTAACAACCAGCCGAATAGTTTTTCTGCACTTGTAGTCAGGTCAAGGTCCTCGGCTATCGCCTCGCACCTTGACCTGACTACTCGTGCAGAAAAACTATCCGGCAACGGTTGTTACCGGCCTGTTTCTTTGTTACCTTTGTATTTTATCTAATACTTGTATTGCAATTAGCAAACACTTCTCCGTAGGAAATAAAGACTTGAATCGGATGTATCACTCAGGTCAATATTCAGAAACTGTACAATTAGAATTAACGTTATTCGTAGCGTTTTGTAGAAATGAAAAAGAATAATACATTAGTCAAGACGTGAATTAATTGTTCTATAATATTGAAATAGAAAACGTACAAATATAGCCTATGGACCATAGCAACTAATATATCTATTACGAGTAATACGTTTTATAGTGGTTTGATGTGTAATCACTTTTCTCACATTGTAACTCTAGGGATGATCTTTGATTCAATTATAACAGACCTTTAGCCTTGTCTTTTTACTTCTAATTCAATACTAAATATAAGATGTCACTAATTTTGTCAGGAGAATTGGATTTCAGACTAAAATCGTTTTAAGATGATTCGGATGAATCATGTAAAATATCCCAAAATAGACAAATAAAGTGGTCTTATTTTTTCTGTTAAAAAGGTTTTGCTTAATAATCATTTTCCACATACATACACATATCTTTACAAGCAATGTACATACATACTTGTAGAATATCTAACATGCATGATATACTTCGTGTACGTTCATATGTTGAAATGTTCTGTTGTTAATAAACTCACCATCATAGATACCAGGATTGAAATTTTATATTTACGCCAGACGCGCGTTTCGTCTACAAACGACTCATCAGTGACGCTCGAATCAAAAAATGTAAAAAGGGCCAAATAAAGTACGAAGGTGAAGAGCATTGAGGACCAAAATTCCTAAACGTTTTTCCAAATAAAGCTAAAGTAATCTATTCCTGAGGTAGAAAAAGCCGTAGTATTTAAAAAATTCTATTTTAAGTTTTAACTGTTGACAGTTAATTTATAATTATGAATGTAAAAGGTAGAAACACTTAGGCCACACTTAAAAATATTTCGGTTTGCCCAAACCCAACCCAAATGTAGAGACCGTAGGTAGGTAGGAAAGTAGTTAGGTAGGCACTTTCTTTAATTTGGTAAAGAGAAATTGAAGTCTCAGATGTTTGTTAGTCTTCATGCTTATCGGATCTAAAACTTTATCATCCTGGTACCTTTGATAACTATTATCACACCAGGACAAGAAAAGATTTTGAGTAGGCAGCTATTTTCTGGGTAGGTAGGGTTAGGACACACGAACATATTCTTTTGTATGACCTTGTATTTTGTTTATTTTTATAGGAAAGTAAGACAATAAATAACACTATGTAATCTGTCATTAATCGAGTGTGGATTACAAAAAAAAAATGTAAAAAACCTTTCCTAAAATTTTAAAAATCTCGCTTTCGTACACATCACGTTAAAAGTAGAAATGATTATTTACTACCAACATTCTCGAAATGATTCATTAAAGACTATATATGCGTTGCGCTATTACCAGTTATTAGCTTGAATGTTTGTCCTTACACTTATTTTGAATGTATGTCTACCAAACTCTATATTGAATGTCGGTTTAGAATTAATCAAACTTACCAAGAACATATTACTTTTTACACACATCTACCAAATGACATATAAGTTGGGTCACCGTACGACCTTCAACAACGAAGAAAAAACAACCGGATAGTCAGCTATAAAATGCTCCGGATAACAAAATTCAAACCCCTAAATTGCAGGCCCCTGATTTGTTACAGACACACACATACACCTGATGAAGTGGGGTTAAACTTATACTGAGTACTCTCAGAATCTGTACTGAAGGTCTTTCTTATTTCTGGAATGCACCCGTCCACGTTCACTTCGTGTTTTTATTAGATGTATATGATAAAAAAAATTATATCTCTCAATTAAATATTATTTTTGAATAGAATTCATCATTTGTGCTCGAAATAAACAAATTACAGAGACAAATAAATAAAATGGATGAAAGGTCAGACTCAAATGTAGCAGGCTATTCCGACAAAAGAAGATGCACTTTCATTAAAATCACACAAATGATACCAGAACTATATTTGAACATAATTATGCAGATTCACTACTCGAACATCAAAGGGAAATCCAACTCATTATCACGTTTACGCAATGTGTACCAATGGGAAATCTTTATTATTATTTTTGAAAAGTTTGCATTTAACAGTTTTTTAATCCACATTTGGTTAGTGACAGTATAGTATTGTTTCAGGAGAGGTGAATAAAGTAAAGCTATTGATTCAATATATGTGATTTTAATAAACTGCCACTTGCAAACAACATCCTTGCCCGTAGAGATATCTGTCCTGTCAAACATTCCCAAATACGTTAATTGGTTGAGCAATTGAACGAGAACGAACTACATATTTTGATACATAAGTGACGAAGTGAAAGTAAAATTTGAATCGATAAGTGCGTATATTTTTCTATGACAAAATCAGATTTTTTTTTCAGTTGTTTCATGGTTGCAATTAAATCTAGTCTTTGTCGATGTCTTAAAATAGTTGAAATGTCCGATTTACTCGATTTTTTGCTTTTTAGTTTTAATGTAAATGTTGTTTCAATCATAACACGTCTTTGGTTAATTCCTTTTACTGTATTCTGATAAAGACATGAATAATAGCGCTTATAGATATCGACGAACATAAACATAACATAATGTGTTATCGTCTTTAAGAAAGTAATATTTGACAAAATTCAAATTCAACATTTTGTATATTTGGTGAATAACCATATGAAATTTTATTATTTATTAACGTCATATGATGAATATGTGACAACACAAGGCTGTATTAGTTAATGATTGTCAGATTTTTAAATAAATATAAAAAGAAGATGACAAACAGAAAATGGGGGAATAGCACGAACTTTTAAATGAGTTTGACTGTCCCTCTGGTATCTTTCGCCTCTCTTTAAACGACACAAAACCGGGAAAAACTTACATTATCGCTATTTTGTGCAGTTTTCCTTTGATCTTTTTTTTTTTATAATTTTCCATATCATTCTTATCATTTGAGATGGAAATCTATCGCTAAAAATTAAGGACGCACGTGGCGTTGCTAATGAAATTGACATCGTCCTCATAGGTTAAATAGAGATAAACAGATTATCATTGGTAATCTCAACCCGATTGCTTTTCTCGCTTCGCCGTACCGGCTTAAGCGAGAAAATCAATGGAGTTGAGATGATCACCGATAATATATAAATATATCTCCAAATTGACGTGTTTATATAAAACAAACATTGCCAGAATAATATATCGGAATTCGGAAATGTCACTCGCACCCTCGTGAATTTTCGAAAGCCCTACTAAGTAATCGTAACTCATGCTGGTGGAACATCAACGACATTGTTGCCTACAAAAAACAACCTTACAATATTTAGAATGGGTTTTCCGTTTGGTATTCTTTGTTCTTTGTTGATTTTTTTTAATGTTTCACACAGATATACAAGTTCAATCCTGTTATCTATGATGAGTTTATTTACAACCTGTGGGTCGATGCAACTGCTGGTTTACACAACTTTGAATGTTTGAAATACTAAGGCATTTCTACCTCAGTCAGGAACAGATTACCGTAGGTGTATTTTGCAAAATAGTTAGGAATTTTTGTCATCAATGCTCTTCTACTTCACACTTTATTTGGCCTTTTAAAATCATTTTTTTATTTTTATTCGAGCGTCACTGATGAGTCTTTTTTTTAATCTCATCGAGGGTGTCTAGTTTGTGCAATGTGATACTCCAACAGATTTACGAAACAATATTCAATTTGTGCAATATGAAAATAATTATTGCACATACGCGTGTACACGCATTGTTTGTATTATGCATAACCCTAATATCTTGCCAATATCAGTATTCAAATCTTTTAAAGTAATAGCGCACACATAGAAAATAAGAACTTTCTATATTAGACATATTTGAACTTGAGATAAGATGCTTTAGATGGTAATTAGTTAGTGTCATTTAACCAGTGTATGGACTTTTTATTTAACCATTGATTAAGAGATGTTCTGTTTTTAATTGTCCTTGGAGTTTGGTATTTTAGTTCTTTTTACTGTTTGACACAAATGTCCATACATTAATATTACATTAGAATATAAGCTGCAAAATATTTAGCACAAACACGGGAATTCAAGATCAGCTTTTGAAAATAGTTATTTGCTTTAAACTAAAGAAAAAACACACACGAGTGCCTTTGCTTTTCTTTTTCAAAGAGAAATAAGACCACAACCACCTGAGTCTGAGACGCAGATGTAAGCAATTATAGGCCACTGTACGACTTTCAACAATAAGCAAAACCATAACGTATAATAAGATTGTTTGGTTAAGACTGCAAGAAGAAATTAACAATATTAATGTAATATCGATTTGTACTTGAATCGCAAGAATATTGTGTTCGATTTTGTCTTAAATCATGCATGATTTAACAATAATTTTAGCAAATTGTAACTTTGAGTTGTTACATGAATTCTTTTAAATCATACCAAAATTTAAACTGTTAAATATAAGCATTAGGTGTCTCTATTGAATAATGAACATTGTGTAAAGGAAAATAGTAAAACATTTTATCTGAGGTCTGCATCTTTTAACATAAAGGTTGACTTCTGAGTTATAACAAACACAAAACGATTTCAGATGGACATTGCGATGCTTCTCAGTTTGATGATATTTCAATGAGATACTAGATTTTGAATGCCTTTCAAAATTACCTAACGGTAAAAAGCTACACTCATCAATTTTGTAGAAGAATTAGTATCTAGCCTTTTTAACTTTGGCATTGTTCAAATTTCGAAAAAAAAGGACAAAACATTTCCATATTAACCTTGAAGTTTGAAAAACAAGGGTTGTTGATTCTGATATTACGTTATCGATATGACTTGTGGATATTTAAATGCTAAATTTAAATGATATTTTGGTTAGGTTATATTATGTAAATGTACATCAAAATAGGTAAAGTAGTATTAAAAAATAAAGCCATGGCGTTGTCAGTTTATTTTCTATCTATGAGTTTGACTCTCCCTCTGGTATCTTTCGTCCCTCTTTTACAACTTATGTCGGTTATAAAAGCTTATGGTTAACTGTATTGTATGCATTTTACGGACTTTAAATGAATTTTGAAAGATTTTATTTTAATTCGTATGAGGTTTGACCTTTCAACAGTTTTGAATTGAGCGGCACTAGAAGAAAAAACGCGACAGACTTAACGAATAAAAGTCAAGTATATCTTTGATAAGTTGTTTTGGGGTTTAATGTTAAAACATTAAATGCTATAAATTGTCAACATATATTATACTAAGAAACTGATGCTTTTAACCTTCATCTTTAAAAACGACGATTGTTTGGGTTTGTTACTCCACAATGAGTCAGAATAGATTTTGTTGGCCAATTAACACTTGCAAAAGATACCAAAAACTTTGACATTCAATTTAATTTGATACCTTCAATAGAATGTAATTGAATTTGCACAAACAATTACACACATATTTGCTGTTTTCTAAATTTGGTATCATATATAGTACCTACTGACTTTTCCCTTTTGCGTAAAACAATTTCAGAAATAGTTCATTTTTATTGCAAACACGATTCGTGAAGTTTGGTCATATATTCTTGAAAGACGTTAAAATAGAATTGTTTTCTTTTGTACTTAAATTGAATAACATTGAAAGGTGGTAATATTCTATTGACCAGTGACAATGACAGGATCGCTGATAAAGACTATTTTCTGCTCTTTGTTATACATTGTCTAATTGAATTTACAGTAAGTAGCTAAAAGGAGCAAAAAAGATGAAACACATACAAATTTAGAAACTATCCTCTTAGAATAGTTATTGTAATAAAGTCAGTTCCTGTCTTATAAAATTTCGCATTAGTTATCTTAAAAGAAAACAATGAATGAAAAAAGTGAAACCTTGATAATTCCATTTGTGGACGTATTGTACTATGGTTAATAGATGTCGAATAGCAATCTATGGATATCAAATCTTTAATCGAATCCAATCAATGATATTACAAAGGAAAGAATAAAAAGACCAGTACCATCCATTACGCCTTCAGTCAGGATTTATGCAAATGACAGTTTATTTATTAAAAGAAAATGGGGGAATTATAAGAGACAGTCAGATATTGGAATTCTCCTCAAACACAGCATTACAATAAATGGTCATTAATCCATTATCGCTACTAGAATATACTTTACAGTAGACAGGTAAGGCTTATATTTACTATGATAAAATAATAAATGAAAAAAATATAAATACATTTATTTACATTGAAATTAATTTATAGAATAGTTATACTTTTGATATTTTAATTAACTACTGAATATTTCTTTTTTTTACTACATTTTTGAAAGCCCCTTGATATCAAATATGTTAATATTAAAATGAGGCTTTCATAACTTTGACTTCTCGGTTTAAAAAAAATATACTATTTCATTGCTATTTTTTTTCAATTGGTTTAAAAGATGATGCTATCTTTTATCTCTAATGTTGTAATATTGTTTCAGATGCTTGAACGTCATAAAACTTACGTTCAGCGTTATGAGCTAATAATTATTACAAAGAAATAAGTTTTGTAGTTTACTTCAAAACAATTCTTTTTAGATGAATACACTGATTTTTAAGTTTATGTTTGTATGTTGTTTTGCTTGTGATATGTATTTTTTTTAAATACCAGATATCAGATCCCTTGTTTAGACTTTTATCATAAAACTGAGTTACTTAATATTTTCTGAAACTCAGTTTGCATTTACTTTCAAAATTGGTCATTGCAAAACATCTGTCATTCATGCATTGTTAAAGATGTGACTTTGAAATCTCCTCCAACGTAAAAGCCGAAAATGTAAATGTGGGTTAGACTTATTTCTTTAGTAGAACGTTGCGATCTTCGAGCGTATATAGGATTTTTTTCTTGAATGCATTTCTGAAATATATCTTCTGTAATTTAACAAACTGAGGTTGATGGGATAATTTTGAGAGCAAAAACTAAGTTTTCCAAAAAGAATACCTATAAGACTGTCGTTTATATATCAACAATTACACTTAATATAAAATTGGTGGATCCAGAACTATGTTTTCGGTAACCTTTAATTAGAAATGTTCAAAGCAAAATTAAAAACTGTAAATGTAAATGTAAGTGAAAAACTATGAGGTCATTTTGTTGAGTGACCAAAGGGGTCATATTAATTTAACAATAATTACTTACCTTTTGTTGAAACAATTGAGAACAGTTTGATGAAAATCAGGTCGAAGCGAATAACCAACAAATATGCTACTGATCTAAGATTGTCCTAGAAGACTAACCGTCCTTTGTTTTTTTATGTTGTGTTTTGTATTATTAATATCTTTTTTTATATAAGTGGGATCGACATTTTTGTATGTTTCGTTTGTACAATATTCGTTAACCACCAACTGAAATACACACGAAAACAATGTAATTGTGCAGCTAAATTTTTCAATAAGATTTCTCATATTTTGCGTTGACCTACTATGAAAAGAAAATAAACAAATTCCGATTTTGGTTAACACATGCATTTGTCATTTATAATTTTGGAGTCTACAATACTACGTATATACCTCCATATACAAACAAACTCGAAGATATATGAACTTTAACCATATGTAAACCATCAACAATTTGACAACCATTCAAATATAATTCTAGAAAGTCACATGTCTGAAATGTAACATTTTCTTGGTCAATACTTATTTGTGTACAACTAGAAAATTTATATTATTGGACATAAACTGATAATTTTCCAGGTTTTGAAATATTTCCGTCCAATTTTAACATGTTTAAAAGAGGGACGAAAGATACCAAAGGGACAGTCAAACTCATAAATCTAAAACAAACTGACAACGCCATGGCTAAAATCGTAACAATCATAATCAGAAATTATTTTCCTACACAAATGATAAAAGAAAAAACGACATTGCAATAGGGCCATACTACGATTAGTAGACCTGTAAATTATGTCAAAGTATTGTTTAATTGACGATGAAAACAAAGCAAGAAAGTTACACCACGTGTAGAAATATACAAGTTTAAAGAAAATCCAATTTACCAAACTAGAATTATTTCGTGACAGCGAGGTCAAACCGCAACAGGTATATTGGTAATAATACTCAATCAGTTACCTTTAACTTGTTTGTCAACGCCTATCGATAACAGTGGTTTTACACTCACACAGAAGCCTTCCATTGGGGATATAGAAAAAAAGGGTAAAGAAAAACAAGCAGTTTAAGTTTTAAACATTTAAAACAACACACAAGGTTTAGTCCACTGCTATTTAATCGTATTATTTGATTTCGGCGTTTAGAACCTTTGGCGACCTCAATGTTTAGAAGTTTATAACACGTACAAATTGACAAGTGGGCGTTACAGATGAACGATCACCTAATCTGACCCCGTCGATTCATAACCTCAGCGCGCCAAAAAATGGTCTCGTCCACGCTGTTATGAAAATTATTCTATTATACATATTTTACAATTCTTTGTTCAGAAATGACGTGACACCTTGATTGAAAAAAAGGAATTTACGTCAGAGAGCAATGTCACCACTTTTATTTCTTCACTACAAATTAGTTATTTTAAAAGCTTTGATAAAGGCTCACATAAATTGTATCTTCAGACATCATTCGTAAATGAAATCAATGTGTTCATTGTAAATGTATAAAAGGCATGTTTTGAAGATGGGATTATTTATAAAACAATTACTGTCATACAAAGAAATTTATTAGTTGTATGAGTGCTCCACGAAACTCCTTTCTAAATTTATAACACCTATTTTATCAGCAATCAAAGCCGGCCCTCAGCGATATTTTGAAACTACCTACGCTATGGGTGGTTTTGGTCAGGTGCGTATACTTTATAATTCTGAAGATCTTATAGAGTACATACGATACAAGTTACATTCAACACGCTATAGTTTTAAAACATTTGACTTTTCTAACCTTAATACAAGTTTCTCCCATTTCAAACTTATAATAGTAGACACATTATAATAATTAGTTCTGTTTCGTTTCGTTAAGAATGACAAAAGTAGCATCAAGTATCTTGTCTTAGGGAGGAATAAATCGTGTCATGTGATAATACACCATCCGATTCAAACGAAACATTATCTGAAACTGATATTATCAAGATGCGTGAATTCTTGATCGACAACCTGTTTACCTTCTTTCAAAGGTCGTGTTTTTCAACAAACAATATTAAAACTATTATATAGAATCAATTGTGCGTTCGCGGATGACGAAGCATATTAAAATTGTCGTAACTACAATCACACCCTCTGTTTTTCGATGGTGACATACCATATAAGATTTTCACAGGGGTTGTATGTATATCTGAGAAACTTGACGGGTGCCACAGTTTGTGGAGCAGGATTTGATTATAATCCCAGAGATCTGAGATCTTGCGCCAAAATTCGTTTTGATGAGTCTTTAATGTTCTATTTTTCTCTTTTTTTGTCAAGCCTTTATATTTTGTTAATGATTTTCAGAGTTTTAATATTAAGTCTGGGTTAGAATCATAACTATATAAGGATTGTGACGTTTTTTTTAGCATAGATAGTTTGTTTTTTTTTTCTGAAGCAAATTTCTTCAATATATCTTCTGTAATTCGTAAAGGATAATATGGAGTTTAAACATTTAGCTCATTATAAAGAATGTGCATATGTCGTTTATATGTAAACAATAAACCAGGGTTGAAATTTTGTATTTGCGCCAAACGCGCGTTTCGTCTACAAGAGACTCATCAGTGACGCTCGAACCGAGTTGCCCTATATATGAATTTGATGGGTCAGGGACTATGTTTTGGATATTTACATTTATACGGAGCCCCCAGTTCAAAGTTTATAAGCCGACAATTTATAAGTACTTGCGAAATTATGCAGTCAGCAATATGAATGACCTAATGGGTCATTTTAGTTTATCAACCATTTCTAATCGTTTAATGAAACATTTAAGACAATTTGCTAAAATTCAAGCTACGAGCGAATCACCATCAATTAAGCTATTGAAAAAACGATTTCCTTTGTGAGCTAACAGTAATTCAGCAGCGGTATCTACCAATTGTTAAAAAAATCCAAAATATTATTTTTTTGATTTGGTGAGTCTTAAGCATTGTTATGAATCTATCTTTACTAAGAACGCTGAAAACGAAACCAAAAGTTAATAAATAATTTTCCCAAAAAACTGAACCATGTAAATTATACCATTGGTGGCTAACAGCCCAAAAGGAAGCACTGTCAAAAAACACTGGATCAAACTGTAATGCTGTGGTGTAGTGGTTAGTGCATCGGACTACCAACACAAAGTTTCCTGGTTCGATTTTAGTTTCGGGATGAAAACTTCAGGGAATGAATTTTTGGCTATCCCTTGAAACCATTTGCGAGTGTGGTCTTGAGGAAACGATGATAGTCCGTCGGAAGGGGACGATAAATGGCTGACCCGTGTTAAGAGAGAGCCATATTTCTTGCACGTAAAAGACACCCTAGTAGATTTCGAAAACGAGTAGGCTAATGCCGCTATTAGGCACCACTCGCACCCGCAAAGTGGAAAGGGATTAATATAAAAACTTGTTTCCTAATCCACTATAAATAAATATGTTTAAACTAAACTAAACTGTGATGCTCACCACGAAACAGAGCGAAACAAAGAGGTACAAATACTTAAGGAGCCACCTGCACGCCCAAAAGAGATGATAAAAGAATATACTAAAACAATCTATCACCAACAATGATCAACTTGATCAATTTTACCTGTAGGATACATACAAGTTATTCGTAATAGTTTTTAATCTTTTCAATGAAATCATTGTTCTGCACAAGATGGCGATATAGCTTTTGATTGTGCTTCAAAAGGGTTGTCGGTTAGTGAAAGGTTAAAACTATTAATAACATGGATAAAGAAATGAATAGTATACCTTTGTTTTTACATCGGATCTATTAAATTCAAGTTCTTAGCTTTTAAAAAAAAACGTGCGAACCCAAATCTGGTTAATATTTTCATACGGACACGCTAATACTGAAACAAACAACTTGGTATACTATCATGTTTCCTGTTTTCCTATATTTGAATATTCTATGGTGAAGGCAGACTTGGCACAGAACCGAAAGGGTTTTGACAAGGCTTGAGTGGGAGTGTTGAAGTTATAGTGTAGCTCAAACTTCAGTTTTGTATGCAGAGTTTTGTACTTGTTTGGCTTTATAACTATTTTAATCTGAACGTCACTGATGAGTCTTATGTAGACGAAACGCGCGTCTGGCGTATTAAACTGTTTACACCGCTGGGTCGATGCCACTGTTGGTGGGCGTTTCGTCCCAGAGGGTATCACCAGCCCGGTAGTTAGCACTTCGGTGTTGACATGAATATCAGTTATATGGTCATTTTTATAAATTTCCTGTTTACAAAACTAAGGATTTTCTTATCCCAGGAATATATTACCTTAGCCGTATTTGGCATTACTTTGTTTGATTCATCAATGCTCTTCAACTTTGTACTTGTTTGTCTTTATAACTATTTTAATCTGAGCGTCACTGAGGAGTCTTATGTAAACGAAACTCGCGTCTGGCGTATTAAATTATAATTCTGGTACCTTTGATAACTGTTGTATCATGTTTCTTTTTATATATATAATTGTGGCAAACATGTTGCTGATTTCGTCGGTAAAATTTTCGGTAACCACCATTTGAAATAATCCTGAATACGATGTAATTGTGCACCTATTATTTGTCATTTTGTATCTTACCTAATACGTAGATGCCTACATATACACACACACTTCAAAATATTATGAACTTACATCATATATAAACCATAAACAATCGAACTTCCATTCAAATATAAATTCTTGAAAGTCACATTTCTGAACATTTAATATTTTCTTTGTCAACTCTTATTTGTACCTAGACATTAATTGAACATATCTGATTGTGAAATCAAATTTTGATAACTGTTATAACAAAATTGTACGATAATTATCTTCCACGCATAGTATAAAGGAAAGAACTTCATTGCACGAGAGCCATATCATAGTAATTAGTGCTGTGTGTTATTTTATAGTATTGTTTTTTTAATTGGCGATGAAAACAACGTAATAAAGTTATACCACATGAAAATCATATATGTTTAGTTAAAAGTCAATTTACCCAACTAGTAAAATTGTTTTACAATTCATTGTTCTAAAATAACGTGACACCTTGATTGCAAATAAGGTATTTACTTCAGAGTGCAATGTCACCACGTATATTTTTTATTTACTTTAAAAGGTTGGAAACAGGAGTGTTCAATCTATCAAGCACATAGAAATGGTATCGTAGATCAAATCAATGTGTGTATTGTAAATGTATAGCAGACAAGTTCTTAAGAAGGGATGATTCACAAATCAAATTTGTAAAACAATAGCTGTCATTCAAAGCAATTCATAAGTTGTATAAGTGCTTCATGAAACCTCTTTCTAAATCATTAACAGCAATATGTTAAGCAATCAAAGCCCAATTACTAACTTCTGTAGGGCCGCTTGGATCAGGTGTGAATACTTAAAAATTCCAACTCATTTGTGAGCAACGCAATGGTTGTATCAGGTTAATGGAACAAGATCTGCTTACTCGTCCAGAGCACCCGAGATCACACCGGCTTTTTATAGGGTTCTAATTACTGATTTAGAATTGTTTTTTGTGTTATGTTTTGTGTGCATATAAATGAGTATTTACTAATTGGTTATGAAAACAAATAATCAAACCCTTTGTTGTTTGTCATTTGTCATATTTATGCTTTTATCTGCTGATAAAAAGTATACCGACACGTGATTTGTATTCCTATGAAGACTACATTTACCCATTTTAGTTATCAGGTTTATACTTTCGTCTAATAACGACACGTAAATTGACACTCTTATGTAAGCAGATGGAAGGTCAATTGAAACTATGTGTCAAAATGTTGTGTCAACTCTCGCTTTGGATATATACTCCTGGAAAAAAATATTGCAACGCTTCCATAGAAAACAATTTAAAATTACATGTGTATAATTTGGGTTTTACCAAATACTTTTAATCCGTTTATGGTTTATGCCTGGGGAAGACAAACGGGTTCCGAATGCTTTTGAGCAGAACATTAACTGGAAATTCCTTAGTTCACTTTTCTGACCAGGATATTTGACTTGTAACTGAGCAGCTATTTGTAAACTTCAGCACGAAACATGAATTGAAATTGAATTACATTTTCAACAAAATATATCATCAATAAATAGTATTAAATTAGAAATGATGTAAATTCCAAAGTCACCTTAACTATAACATGAATTAATAAGGACCGCTTTTCATTTCAGATCTTAATGTTGAAAAGATTTCATGGTAATCTTTACAGCATAACGAAGACAACCTATCCTATCCATACTCTTAATAGCCTTTCCCTGACTGCGATATTCTATAATTTTTTTCTTAATGAGTGTACATTTCGCAGTTCGAGCGTGTTTGAAGTGACGTCTCAGATTTTACGGAACGTACGAAAATATTATCCTTGATACATTGTAACAGCAGGGATTTGAACATCGGTCAATCACACAATGGTTTTCCCACGAACAGATGTAGAAATATCCAGTATTGGGGACTGGTTTTTGTCTGTTTTTCGTTTGCCTTCAAATTGAGGTATTGATTACTCGATTACTATTTTAGCGCGTTTCGTTTTAAATAATATAAGGATATTTTCTTAACAAAGGTTACCAACCTCTAAACATTACGAAACACCAGATAGGTATTTCATAAAGAGTGAACATTTAATAGGTTTTACTTCAAACAGAATACTAATCATCACTAGTATTGCATAAAAATACGAAATTCCGAAAAAAGAAACTATAAAGATAAAATTCAATTACAAAGTGTACCAGAATTGACTGCAATTGAAAATAAAATGATGTCAAAAGAAGCCGATAGGAACTTGTCACAACATAAATATAAGGACTTCATACATCTTTATATCGAATTACTTAAAATTAATTAGACTGAAATTTGATTTAACTATTTATATTAATTAGGCACTACTTATAATTATTCAACACACCCACTCACAATTCTGTCACTAAAATTGCCAATTGGCATTTCAAAGGCACACATGATAATTTTTTTTATCATATAGTTTTAGAATCAGAAAAATATTAAAAGACCAAGAAAGAACTTAATTCACAGTAATCTTGATTGAAAATTTACTTTTAATCATAAGAATTAATGAGAAAAATATCAATAGTCCAACTACATGTTTACTTTTATGTTATTTGGTTCTTGATCTTCTTACATTTTTACGACATAGCAGGGATGTCTGCCTTACCATTGTTTGTTTTGTGTTATCAAATCTCCTTTTCCCCCTTTTAGTTTGTTTAACATTAAGATAATGCTAGTAATGGTAGGAAGTCGAACATAACACCAGTATCGTATCTTATTTTGTTTTATTGTACAACTACTATTTTCCGTCTATTCCAAAAAAAAACGCACAAAAATGTAAAGGTTTCTAAAGATGTTTTCTATTATAAAAAAAAATATTTACGGTTTTGATTGAAATTCCTGTGCAGCAGCATGCAATGGGCATAATTGTGTCTAGGAGAAAACCAAAATGGTTGACCACTGATATTTACTCAATACAAAAGCGAACAAAGTCAAAGTTTTAAGTGGTACCATTATCAAAATTTAATTTTCGATTATAAAATGAGACTTGGCATACACATTCGTATGATAAACGGTGATTCTGTTACCAAATAATTCTTGCTTTTCAACTGTTTTGTATTGAGGAGTTATAATGCCACATTGAAATCACAATGCATAAACTACTAACATTTCCCAAAAAAATCGATGTCGATGTTGGGAAATTATGAATATAATACTGACACAACAAAAATAAAAATCAACAGTGACAAAATTCTGTTCAGAGTAAATTAAAGATATATATTTCGAATTTTATGTGTCTATAGCTCCTGTTAATCAGCAGACGACTTTCGATTGGCATCTTTTATACCTGAATTAAAAAGTGAAGGACCACTTCAAACCCAGGACCACTTCACTTTTGGAATATTTTTTTTTTATATTTTCTTTAAGAAAAAAATACTAAGCCTAGACACGCGACACCTTGCATATATAGCAAAATTAAGTAATTCGGATGAAGAGAAGCCACTATATCTAAATTTAATATTAGAAAACCCAGACGATGTGTATGTGGAGTTTCAATAGTATTGAGTCTATGAAATAAGAATGAAAGGGATATACAAATGACAACTCGTAGGATGTACAGTTCAATTTATAAATATTTTCGGAAAAAGATCAATTAAATTATACGATAGATGTATTTGAAATATGTAGTACTCTAGTGACTATTCATTCAATTATTTGCATTCATTGTTTCAAATTGTTTGAACATATTGAATTAATGTCCATGAAATTTTATTAATTGCGTGGGAACTTGTTGGATGCTGGCAAACATTTTATTTTTTTTGAAAATAAACAGTCGTTTTCTGACAAACTTAAGTTGATTATAGCTTTAATTGAAACAGATGGATCACAGATAGCAACATAAACAGGCAGCAAATTGTGAAATATCAATCAATGCTTTCATCGTATTGTAAAAGTGTGTTCAAGAGAAATCATGCGTCCTGATTCATTTAACTTATTTATCAAAAAGTTAAATAGCAAAAAAACTAAACTCCAAGGAATTTTCAAACGTAAATACTTTATCATATAGCAAAATAAAGCTTACACCCATCAAACGAATGGTCATATTGGGACCTTTTATAGTTGAATATGCGGTATTGGCTTTGCTCATTGTTAAAGGCCGTACGATGACCTATAGTTGTTAATGTCTGTGTCATGTCATTTTGGTCTCTTGTGGATAGTTGTCTCATTGGCAATCATACCACATATTTTTTTTTATACTTATATTGTGTTGTTCGATTTTGATGTTTTCCAACCTGTATGAGCAAAATTGTAATGTACTTCGTATCATTATTATATCAAAGTAACAGACTAAAACGATATAATATATTCACAGTTCATACCGCTAACACCAAATAAATGTACTGGTTCAATTTGTTCATGCATTGCTTATGGTCAATGTTAATTTTTGTTTGTGTGTTTATTGAAAAAAAAAATCCCTTTTTTAAGGTTTCTAAAACATCAGCTTTTATTATTAAACCAATGCCTTTATCAACAGTCACAGGATCAAATGTTAAAGTCATGTACCAGATGCAATGAACGTAATTTATGTATAACTCGAATATTGTGAAGTCAAGGATGTCGTTACCACATATGAATTAAAACCTTATCTAACAGATGCGGAGATGTATTTAAGACCTTAATATGTTATTGTAGAGTTTCTATCAAAAACGCAATCACAAAAAGGGAAAGGGCAGACAAACATCAGTATACAAATACAACGTATAAACATGTAGGAAACTAAAAACTGACTAATACAAACCCAATTCGAAACTTGGGATAATCTTAGGTGCTTCAGTAGTTTAAGCGGATTCTGCTTCACATGCTGTGCATCCATCTTTTTGCTTGTGTAACATCCGGTTATAAGTCTAATTTGTATGATATTATATTATGAAGTCAATGTAATTTATTCAAAAGACACCTTTTTATTCCAGCTACACGAATCTCAGGATGTATAGTGCCTATATAATGGTAGTGGGAGTAGTGATCATATGTTGTGTAGCACAAGATAACCAGGTGAGTTAACACTAATATAAATTTACGGTATATTTTATAGTTGATTAGGAGAGGTAGTAGACGAATTTGCATTGTTAATTGTTAATTATAGAAACATTCCTTTACTATTAACAATGTCATACATCACATACCAAAATTACAAATGTAATGTTGTTGCACTCATTTGTACGGTCGTCCTCTCATGAAGTGTTATCGTTTTAGTGTTATATTTAATATCGCCATATAAGCGCTAGGTTTGGCTAGCCACAAAACCAGATTAAACACACCATTGGTTTTTAAAATGTCCTATACCAAGTCAGGTAAATGGCAGTTGCTATCTGCTAGTTCTTTTGTGTGTGTTTCTATTGTCGTTTTTTTGGTTGCATTTCAGTGTTTCTGTGGTTTCGATGTTTTCCTCTTATAATTGATGTGTTTACCTCTGTTTAAGTTTGTAACCGGGAATTGTTTTCTCTCGATCGATTTATGACTTTTGAACAGCGGAATACTACAGTTGCCTTTATTTACTCTTTGTGAACTGTAACATTTATAATTTGAGGCAGATATGATTTACCTTATATCGTTTTATAAACCGTTCGTCTCATCTTATTTCAAATAGCAAATATTTGTTTTAAACAACATACTGATAGTCTTTTTGTTTTATCAACGTCATATGTTTATTCTGTTATCACCACTAGCATAAGTCAAACAGTGTTTCTGGCTGTGAGATGAATGTAAAAATGAAACACTTAAAGTCATGGTATTTACCACTGGTGTGTATAATCTGCTCATTTCTGTAATGACTTATAAGAGCAGTTTGATATGTTATTAAATTGTCATGTATACACAAAATGTGATATATTTTGTTTCTTCTTTCCCAAACTGTTCCTATCGTGTTGTATTGATATATTTATAAAACATTGAACTTGATTTAATGTTACAGACGAAAGCAAAATATCACTGGTTTAATATTTCACAATGAAAAGGGACCAAAATGAACGAAACAGGATGAATAAAAAAAGCATATTAAAGAAAGAATTAAATTAATGTGAAGTGAATTGCCAGTCACAATCTTTTATCTTACATAATCTTATAAGTAGCCTCTCCAAATAAAGCAAAGTTCGTTCTTATGTTGTACTGTTATACCACTGTCCCAGGTTAGGGGGAGGGTTAAGATCCCGCTAACATGTTTAACCCCGCCAAATTGTTTATGTGTGTGCCTGTCCCAAGTCAGGAGCCTGTAATTCAGTGGTTATCGTTTGTTTATGTGTTACATGTTTGTTTTTCGTTCATTTTTTTACATAAATGAGGCCGTTAGTTTTCTCGTTTGAATTGTTTTACATTGTCTTATCGGGGCCTTTGATAGCTGACTATGTGGTATGGGCTTTGCTCATTGTTGAAGGCCGTACGGTGACCTATAGTTGTTAATGTCTGTGTCATTTTGGTCTTTTGTGGATAGTTGTCTCATTGGCAATCATACCATCTTTTTTTTATATTGTTTTAAATATATGAAATGAATTGCAAGTTATAGCATAATTGTACGAGTTATCCTTCCAAAATGAGCAAAGTTTGTTTTAATGAAGCAACGGATTGGTGTTTGTAAAGGGAATTAACAATAAGAGATACAAAACATATAAGTTTCTCATTCGAACATATGGTGCATTTTCTTAATTTATTTTAAACAAATCATAGCAGATCATTTGAGTTCCGTGATGGCATCGTGATCCACCAGTTACGTAAACTGATCAACATGAAAATTAGCAAAGCATTACATGTTTGTTATAGGAAAATTTAAACGTTGGCGTTTTATCTCATGAGCAAATCATACCGCATCTCCTTATTATTAATTAATTCAATTCATGGCAGTACCGATGCTGTACTCACTAGGTTTGTACCGCTGGAGACTGAAAATTAACCAGCAAATGGTAATACAATGATTACGGGATTATTATCGTTTCGGAAAATTTATATAAACCTTTGAGTGTTTTTGTCATTTCTTATCAATTTAAAGATTAACACTATACAAGTAAAAATATAATACTACTTTTCTCTTTTATACCGTTAATAATATACCCATCATAGATACCAGAATTGAAATTTTGATTTTGCGCCAGACGAGCGTTTTGTCCACAAAAGACTCACCAATGCCACTCGAATCATAATTTAGTGAAACAATTCTTTTTTGTATCTACTTTGAAATTTTACATAGTTATTTTTCTTAGAATAATAACAAGATATTGCTATTTTTGTCTTTAATTATCCCAATGGTTCACTAATATATAAAAGGTGAGCCACTTCGCTGTTACTGTTCGTGTCATGTCCTTAAACGTGTGACTACAATAATAATGTCCATGTGACTAACACGTGTTAATGGAATGACCTTCGTTTGGATATCATTGATATTACTTGCTTAAACGATAATTACCGGTGCCTGTGTTCATTTTTAAGACTGGCAATTTCCGTTTTGAACAGTTACAATGAGCTTACTCTTTTAACTTATACGAAATGTTGGTTGTTTCAAAGCCACTAGCATGATACGAGCAATTAACTTCTTTAAAATGCGTAAAATCCTGATAAATACAAAAAATAGATCTTTGTATCATTTCAATGCACTAAAAACTTAAAATAAAATTTTAAAAAAATCCAACATAAAGCTACAAGGCAAATGTTTAAAAAAAGACTTTGATTTCACAAAGAATACTTAATATTTAATGACTTTAGGTTAGAAATTTAAACCACATACGAGGCAGGCACAATACTACGACACCACAATTCAGATCCTTTGTACTTTGCAGATTATTTGTGAACTTAAAGTATATCTGTCGGTTCGTACAGATAATCAACACCCTTATATAATTTCGCAAATCCAATTGATTTTAAACAAATATAAACCTTGAAAAGGGACTTCGGGATAAGTATTTTTAGTTTAATTTCAAGTATCACGCAAACAATTACTTTTAACAAAAGGAAGTGTGGTATAATTTCCAATAGATATTTAGTATGCCACCAGATACACTTGATGTATGCTTATGAAAAATACCAAAACAAAAAACCGTAAAATGTCCATGAGCATGAGTATCCAGACATTGAATCTTAGATTACTCAGATACATGTATATAAGTAACGTATAGGCAGAGCACGTTCGCTTTACGAGATACAATTGATAAAATAACTGCACTATTTACAGAGAAATGCAGATTTACATGAAATATTGTTACATCTGTCAACACCTAGAAGCCGGTACTTCGGTATTGACATGAACATTTTAGATGTTTTATTTTGAAATGTGCTGTTAAAAAAATTTAAAAAAAAACATATCTGATTTCTTGAATGATTTTACATTCAGTCCTTTTGGAGTTTATTTTTTTAGTATTGCCTACCTCTTTTTTTTTACTGCATTTGGTTTTTCGGTTATGATAAATATCTTAAGATCAAAAATGTATGACGTTTTCAATTGTTCTCAGTAATGCACTAGAAACATCATGAATCGATATGAATTGCACTTTGTTATCAATGGTACCAAGGATTATTCTTTGAGGCAACTTTGCTGTGAAAGATTTCAATTATTTTCTTTGATAAAATAATCATATACGATAACAGGGTTCTATTGCTGTATGCCATCAGCTAGTATCATTGAAATGACATTTAAGTCATTATTCATTTCATATTATTGTGTAAAAGTACTATTTATATCCTTAAAGTCTGCCTTAAATGATTATTTAATGATACATTTATACCATTTGTCAGGCTAAATGTATCTATAAAACGTAAAGGTACAATATATAAGAAACTTAATTACATTTAATCAAAACGTATATTAACAATAATTCTTGTTATATGGTTAGACATGACTTTACATATTGGTGTATACAAGCTTCTTGCTGCACTATACGATTGGAATTTTACTTTCAGTATACGTTATTGTGAACATTCTTTCAGGCAGTTTTGTCTTTGTGTTTTATATGAATGTTGCTTGAGACAGATCTAGGCAATAAAAGATTTGACTCATTTACATCTTTCCTAGACTGTAGTCTGTCAACAGATTGACCTCTTCGTATACCTCAGATACCTAACATTTAATTTCAGACTTGTGCAATTCGTCACGGCATGAAATAAACGCCGGGATACAAACTGACGATACGATTGAGATTTCAATGTTTATACAATTTGTATATATAAAAGTTCAAAAAGAGAATACAAAAATATAAGAATAAAAAAAAACATAACTTTCAAGACATTATCGTTTTTTTGTTCAAGATTTTAACAAACAAACCTTATTCAGATAAACTCTGTCTACGGGAGATGGAACCTAAATTTCTTGATAGTTTCTAAACGTATCAACGTAACATTTAAGCACGCTTTGTTGTAAATCATATAAGTGCCAAAGCACCACCTACGTCTGACCTTATCATTACATATCATGTTTATGATTTTTATTGACCCATAATCAAATGACATAGACGTAAGCAATTATAACTAAAGGCAACAGTAGTTTACAGCTGTTCAAAAGTTATAGATCGATAACGAGAATACAAATCCGGGTCACAAACTAAAACCGAGTGTAACCCATCACCTTTAAGAGGAAAACAACAGAAAAACAGAACAAGTGCAATAAAAAAAAAACCGACAATGCTACATACATTGAAACAATCATTAGATAACAACTGCCATATTCCGACTAAGTACATGACATTTTAAAAATCAATGTAGGGTTGAAGCGGGTTTTGTGGCTAACTACACCTCCGTGCCTTATGGTAATGTTTAATATGCATGTACCGTTACATGACGGAATACAGAACAAAAAAAATGCAATAACGCTTAGGACAGAGAAATATATACATAAGTAATATAATTGTACATTTCGACATATCAACCACAGAATAACAATGAACAACTAAAATGGATTTAGAACATTACACAAAACCAGTTTACTAGACTTACGAATTGTGTGTCTGTCACACGAATGCATCAACGTTCGGCATTCAATAATTAGTAAAATTCATACGTTAAAGTAAAGAATAAAGGCATAGAAAAGACAAAATTTAAAACAACATTTGAATATCGCGACCAACCGCAATCACAGAACTACAGACTCATGACTTGGAACGCTAATAATGTATACAACCTATGTAAAGTCTCCGGTTAAAAGTCACATTAAGTGTTCATCTTTAAATCAAAATGTATTATTAAAGTTAATAAAATGTCCCTTATTACATTTTTTCAGAAATCTACAAATAAAATACAAGGTAAGTGTTTTTATCAATTTGTTCGAAAGTATTAGACTTCTGGTTTATCTTTGTATCTAGGCATTTCAATCTGTGTTATTTAGAATACCGTAAGAAAACACCAGATAGTGCATCGTATCTTCAAAACGTGCTTCAGGGACAAAAATAGCGAGAGCGAGAGAGACAGACAGACAGACAGACAGACAGACAGACAGACAGACAGACAGTCTTATAAAACGTATGAAAATCTGTGTTTTATAAAATTTGACATTATTCAATGGAAGACGTTTGGAAATTACCCCAAAACTGTTGATAAAAGTAAAAAATAAAAAAAAGAAATGACAAAACAAGAGCTTAAACACATCTAAAGAATGGGAATCAAATGTCAGTTTCCTTAAATGGTAAAAGCATTTCCTTATGTAGAAAATGGTGGATTAAATCTGGTGTTATTGCTAGCTAAACTTCTCACTTGTATGACAGTCGCAGAGAATTTCATTCTATTTACAACTATGTATGAGAAAAACAAACAAACATGATATGCCAAAAACGTTGAAAAAAGCTTTCAAATTGTTATATAATCGTTATCACGGTAAATCAAAATTAAGTTACAGTTCTAGTTGTCTTTAGGTTTACTTACTTTGTCTTGTGTTTGAAAACGGTATCTTTATTTCACAAGCAAAGTACAAGAATACAATGGGTCATTATCACCTATTAGTGAATACTACAAAGACATAAATCAAATCATATTATCCATCATTGAAACAATAGAATGCTTTTAACTAAGTCCCGTTTCCCTAATTGTTTAATAGAGTATTTATGTCAAACGAAAGTTTGAAGTCGATATTTTAACATCTGTAAGATCTTGTCTGCCTTTTTTATAACAAAGTTATTGTTTTCTTTCCCTATTGTTGTCCATCATGAACAAGCTAATGTTAGATCAAGATATATTTATTCGATGTTTACAACTATACTGTTCCATTTAATGGAACTGGGAAATTATGACTAGTGGTCTCATTGACGTTCTTACCACTTCTTATATTCTATAGTTCTCTTCACATCATTTCAATTAAATATTCATTTTTGAATGCAAAGATACATTAAGATGAAAAGATTGGTAAGTACAGTGTAGTACACATTGTATTCTTGGCTTCAAAGGTACTATTGATGGAAGCCTCATATCAAATTTCAAACCTTTTAAGTATTATCGATGATTATTTCAATTTCAAATATAAGCGACATGTTGTTGATTACTTGATTTAATACGAACATTTCGTCTTATGCGGGAAATAACAGTGCTTTGTGTGAAATACATATATATGTCAGCATTATATATGTCGGCCTCATAACTGGACTTACATCTAGAAATTGACAATAAGGGTCGGTTGAAAACAAAACTTTACGACAAAAAAGATAATGTCAGCTTTCCAATTGTGAACTTTCCATTTCTAAGTAGCAACATTCAAGCAGCACCTGCATACGGGGTATATATTTCCAAATTGATACGATATTCCCGTGCTACTTATATTTCCTATCTTGATTTTCTTGATAGAGGATTACTGAGCAAGGAACCTATTAAACCAAGAGTTCCAAACGGTTGAAATCATCCCTTCGTAAAATTTTCGGACGCCATCAAGAGTTGGTTGACCGTTATGGAATAACCATTTCACAGATGATATCTGATATGTTCCTTACGTCGTAACTACAACCCCCTTCCCTTTCATGAATATGACCTACCGAATTAGGCTATTTAACGGATTTGATATAACATGAGCAACACGACGGGTGTCACATGTGGAGCAGGATCTGCTTACCCTTCCAAAACACCTGAGATCACCCCTAGTTTTTTGTGGGGTTCGTGTTGCTTATTCTTTAGTTTTCTATGTTGTGTCATGTGTACTATTGTTTTACTGTTTGTCTTTTTCATTTTTAACCATGACGTTGTCAGTTTATTCTCGATTTATGAGTTTGACTGTCCCTCTGGTTTCTTTCGTCCCTCCTCAGCTAACATCACACAATGAAATAAAACTGATATCAAAGAAAAATAAATATTAAACATGTCTGAAAGAATGTTTTCGTCACTGATGAGTCTTTTGTAAAAGAAACGCGCGGCTGGCGTAAATATAAAGTTTTAGTCCGGCTATCTATGATGATTTTATTTCTATGATCAACAAATGCACGAAAAAGAATTCAACTGCCAATACTATCACCAATGCAAATTTCTTTAGTGGTAAACGCAGCCATGCATAACGATGCTCAGTTCTTACTTCACATGTAGCCTAAAAGATTCAATATCGTAAGTGATATTTATAATATTGTATTATCGGTACTAACATTAATTTAGTGTTTGATAGTATAAAACAAAACTAAGTATGTATTGTATCAATGCAAACACTTTTGAAATTATGTACTGGTTTTACTAATATGGTGTGTTAGTAATTTTTCATTAATGCTTTTTGCCTATACTATGAGTCAACTAGGCAGATATTCCCAACTGATGTTCATATGTTATGATGTTAATCCATTGTCCGCGGTAAGGTAGATGGATGTTCACTAAAAACATGTGTAACACCGAAACATGTCTCAAGGTAATTTTGAACTTTCTTTACGATAGGGAGTTTTGGCTGTTGTTGAAGGCCGTTTGGCGAATAATTATTGTTGCTTTAGTCCTTTCCAGCTGTTGGGTACTGCTCATTGGCAATCAAACTTCATTTCCGTATTTCATGTCAATATTACCGTTACCCTCTAAAAAAGTAAAATCACAAAAATATGAAAATCTGAGGAAAATTCAAAAAGGAAAATTCCTATTCAAATTGCAAAATAAAAAGACCAAACACCTCAAAAGAATGGACATCAGATGTCATATTCCAGACTTGGTACATGGATTTTCTTTAGTAAAAAATGCTGGATTTTATAAATAGCTAAACTTCCAATATGTATGACACTCGCATAAAATTATATTGTATTGACAACGGTTTGCGAACAACACAAACAGACATAAAAGGTGAAAAGGTCAAACATAGGGTACAGCAGTCATTATTGTGTTATTATCTTTCAAAATCAATGTAATGCAAACAAAATATGAACACACATTCATCATGGCCCAATAACACAATGACGGGATATATAATAAAATTGAGAATGGAAATGAGGAATGTGTCAAAGAAACAACAACCCGACAGAACACAGAACAGACAACAGCAGAAGGTCACCAACAGGTCCACGTCGTAAGAAATATTCATCAACAAGGTCATAGCACCTTCAGCTGAACTTTTATAGAAAAAGACGAGACATTATTTGACCTACCCCTGGTTCATCAACTTTCTGTTTAGACCCAGATTACGCTTTGACAAAGTATGAGCAGTTGCTGCATGCCCTTGAATAATATTTTTTTTATTGTTTTTTTTTTTTTGATATTTTTTTCAATCATAAATGGTATGACAACTCTCATTACCATAAATTGTGACAAACAATAAAATGATAGATTCTTTATACAACTTATATAAAAAATGCCCATTTCAGAAGACAGTCAAATTTATTTCTCGATTTTTAATAGCTTACAATAAAAAAGCAAATTAAATAGAAGATTACTCCTGGTACCACAAATATAATGCACGACAATATAATTGGGTACACAGCTAGGAAAATTCATTCCTAATCCAGTAATTACCAACATGACATGATCACTAATACTATTAAAATAAACATTTATAAAAATTGTTTTCCAATTCGTAGAAAAATCCTTTCACCAGCCAGCTACTGTCATATCTAATATATTGATAAAAGTCTCTGGAAGAGGTTTTTAAGTATCAGATTTTGAAAAGCTTTAGATTTAAATTAAAAACGATGGTCAGAAAGCAAAAGAAAGGAAAAAACGAATCAACGTAAAAAGAGCAAGTACAACATCAGAATACATATATATTTTCCTACCACTTGTTTTAAGCTTCACAGATAAAATTTAATCAGTAATTGTACCCATAATATTGATAAGTGTGATCCTTCCGAAATACATATATGGAAGCAGCTAAACAATAATGTGTTATTGTTAATTTTGTTTTGCTTGTTTGTTTATAATGATGTAATTATAAATCAATTAACGCTTGTTAGTTCAAGAAATAGTTTTGAATCTGTAACCTTGTCATGTGTCTCTTCAAAGTAAGGAACTAAGTCAGTGTTTTAAGTTATACTTGATGTTTGTAGAAATATGGAGTTAATTGCAGATATTTGATAGTCTGCGGATTCGATTGGGACAATGCAACTCTAATATCGTTTGTCTGGCTGACCGCTAGAGTTTTTTTCACCATTGGTTTGCTCTATCATTAACGTTTGCCAAGAAAAAAGTAAAATCACAAAAATACTGAACTTAGAGGAAAATCAATTCGGAAAGTAAATAATCACATGGCAAATTCAAATAAATAAATTTTGTGTTTTTACTGTCTTCTGATTGGTTAAAATTATTAGTTTTATTTTCAATGTTGTCAATTTTGATGGCGACACGCCCACTTTGACGTTGTGTATTCATACGCTAACATGTGTGTACGTTGTTATTGTAAATATAAATAATATAAAAAGTTCTTTGAGTCTTAGTTTTGATAGAAATTTATTTATAATGAATGGCAATCATTTATTTTGATTTTATTGAACCATAAAACTAATGTTTGACTCTTCACATTTTACATAATCCGCTTCGCGGATTATTCAATGTGAAGAGTCAAAAATTAGTTTTATGGTTCAATAAATTCAAAATAGATAATAGCCATTCATTAAATAATAAAACGCATCAAAAACGAATGGGAAAGAACTGTCATATTCCTGACTTGGTACAGGCATTTTCAAATGTAGAAAATGGTGGATTAGACCTGGTTTTATAGCGCTAACCCTCTCACTTTGATGAAAATCTCATAAAATTCCGTTATATTTACATTGCATTAACTAAACAGACACAATAAATAAAATAGTCAAAATATGGGTACATCAGTCATCATCGTATAACAATTTAACAGAACATTAAACATCTTTCTCAAACACATTCATTGATTTGTGTATTTGACGTCAGAAAAATTTATACGTCACATAGATTTGTCGTTCAATGTACATACAAATAATTTTAAAATTTACATGGGCAGTGTTAGCATATAGGGTTAAAAAATCAAAAGTAAGTAAGAATAAATTTCAGTGATAGACCGAGATTGAAAATAGTCCAAAAGTTATATATAGAATTTATAAGAATCCACAAATAGTTAATTGTACTAAGCGATTGAATGATTTTGACGTTTATGGTTCAACGTATTTTGTAATTAATAATAGAATTATATCATAATGACATAAAATAGAACAATATCATACTGACGGACGGGAAGTCAGTTTTACTTATACATATACTACTTGGAGCCAACACTTTTATCTAAATTTAAAGAAGTGTTTTTTTTTCTTTCTTTTTTGTAATTTTTCTGTTGGCTAAACAAGAGATTTTGACAATCTAAAATGGTTTGTACATAAAACTAAAAAACTTCATAAAAAAACGTTCATATAATGCTAACGTTTGTATTGTTATTTAATGGAGATAATTTTTTTCAGGTGACGAAAGTCACATCCATCGATTGATCAAAAGAGGAAGTTCAAGCTTTTTGAATACATATGGTATAGTATGATATTTAGAAAAATACGTGGCAATTTTATTTTGTCCAATTTATGGGCATTATGTTTTCTGGTCTGTGCGTCCTTTTGTCTGTTTGTTCGTTCGTCTGTCCGTCCGTCGGTCTGTCCTGCTTCAGCTTAAAGATTTTGATCAAGGTAGTTTTTGATGAAGTTGTAGTCCAATCAATTTGAAACTTAGTACACATGTTCCTTATGATATCATCTTTCTAATTTTTATGCCAAAATAGAGTTTTTATCCAATTTCACGGTCCACTGAACATAGAAAATTATGGTATGGGCATCCGTGTACTAGGGACACATTCTTGTTATTTCACAAAGTAACTTTGATCTGCTAGCAGAGGTGACAAAACTTCATCCTTGGGGAGGGGGGACATTCAAATGAAATATATATTAACAAATATCAGTAAGAACATGATATGAAATACAAATGTAAGTACATGTAGTAAGAAACAGAATATAAAACCAACATAACTTATGCTATATTAATGACTGATTTTTTTCATTCTTATAATTTTATCAATACATATATTAAGTGTCACCAATGCTTTTGCGAATTTTATTTAATAATAGGCATTATATACGTTTGAGCCTTGTGCATATTCTTCTGGAACATCTGAAAGTGGAATACTTATTTATTAACCGTTTGCAGGATTTCAGGATAATGTACACTGTATATAACCAAATTATTTTTTGCTATGTTTGCTAATTCTCTTTCTGTTACCTCATTATTGGGATTTCACATCGTACTCAAAATTGCTACATGAATGATACGAAGAAAATGTTGCTCTTAATATGAATCAATGTTCAATAACTTTTTATGTGACAAAAAGATCGTCCCTTAAGAGACCTGCAGTACACAAGGGGATTGGATTATGTTACATCTTAAAACATCTCAAAGGTGTAGATAACAAAGTCATGAGATATGGCTGATGATTTGGAATTTCAAAATTACTATTATATTTCACAGGTCGAGTACCATGGAAAAGAACAAAGATAGACAATCATATCAACAATATTCCAGACTATCAACCTGCAGCTGCTGAGAAAGACGTCGGAAGTGGTATCATGGACGAATTTATGCTTTTTCTAGCATTAAAAGGTAGAACACAACGCATAAAGCTAAAAAATATATATAAAACATAGAACATCTTAAATATTAACGCAAAACTTCGATTACTGCATATAAGTGCTCAAATTTTAATGCAAAAGTAAAATAAATGTCAATAAGATAAATGTGGCATTTTTTCCATCCAATTAGAAAGAGAAGATTCAAACAGTCAACCAAATAATAAGAAAAAAAATAGCAACACATATTACTTAGAAAACATATCGACGTTCGTTTTACGGTTGTTTCCACAAAGCGTACGTAAAACATATATTTTACTACACATAAGAAATACGTCTACATTCACATATTTTTCTGATATACATTTGCATATTTTTTCGTAAGATACGGATTATGTTTTATTAGGAATAATGAAGAGCAGCAAAAGTTGTTTATGCCAGCTACCAATTTGATTCATACATTTCACTGGGGCAAAAATACCCCCCCCCCCCCCCGCCCCTAAAAAAAATATGCCTCTAGAGATCTAAATATTGCCTTTTTACTGTATACCCTTTTCATGGTTATGTCTGCACTTCCTTATTTTTTTCGAGTATCTCACGTCTTTCCTTATCTTACAAAATGTTCTATTGTATTCCCTTATTTTAAACTATATATTATGTGTTCCTCATTTCAGAGACTGGAATGTTAGATTTATGTATGAATACAGCTAACAGTATTTTTTGAAGTGATAAACAGACGCTGTTAAATCTAGGATTATATAGTAGATACATATCTTATACGGCATCTATTGTAATACTATATTCAATAAAGTGTCACATTGTGAATGTCTGTACCTTCTCCTTAAAGTCATAACTAACCTCAAATTAAAAACAAAATGATGTATCTGTTTTTTTTATAACTCAGTGGATAGTTTTCCTTATAAAACTTATTGACATATACATTTTTCTGAGGAAAATTCTTTAATTTGTTCATATTAAGAAGAAGTTTAATTTATTTTAATATCTTCCTTTTAGCAATTGCCAGACATATTTTCCGTATGCAAAGTGATCTCCGTGTGATCATCTCGTAACAATCCGGTGATCGCAATGGATTTTCTTAAAATAAACAATTATATGATTGTTCATGTTAAGCACGTGCTCTATATACATGTTTGTTGATTGTTGACAAACAGGTGACAATCGTTAAACTTTGGCTTATAAACACGAACTTTAATTAGCTGTCATATTTTCACAACAACACTGACCGATTGAAAAAGAAATTGACGATTATACGAATTTTATGCGAAAAAAAATAATAAAATCAGGCACAGAAGACTAAGTTTTTGATGTTTGTATAAATTGGTTCAAGAATTGGAATACCATTATTTTTTACCGGTCACTCGTTTATTATGACTTTAATCATGCCGTAGTAATGTTTTGAGCGTGTTTATATGTATAAATATAATGTTGTTTTTTTTTCGCAAAGTTTGAAAAAGTTAAATCACAAAAAATAACGATCTTCGAGGAAAATTCAAAACCGAAAGTCGCTAATCAATTGGCAAAATAAAAAGCTCAACACATAAAACGAATTGAAAACAACTGTCATATTCCTGACATGGAACAGGTATATTTTGTGTTGAAAATGGAGGATTGAATTTTGTCTTATATAGAGCTAAACCTCTCAATTAAATATACTCAACAAAGTTACAAAAGATGGAAATATTCCTCCTCGTTTTCGTTTGACCTGGCAAGTGCTTTATAAGTTTCGTAGAGATAGACTACTTAATAATTCTATGGGAACGACTAATGTCATACAATATACCATTTTCCTGTCTACTACATTTATAAAAATAACAAATTAAATGAAATAGAAATGACAAAATATGCATGATCTAGTCCTTCCTGTAGCTCGGTGATAGGATGAATATATTTAACTCTACTCCTCGTGGTAGACACAGTCATGGTCATCATCATTATACATCTCCAACTTCCCATGATGTCTCTATTAATGACTTGCTATCATTTATTCAAAAGCTGTTAGATATTCATCACATTAGCACGAAGCTTTAATCATTGTCCATTTTAGAAGTCCATTCTCTGTTCAATTAATGTTTGGAAAGCACTGTTACAAATCGCCATTCAAACCAAGACAAACTTACAGCTATCATTTCGGATATTGAAATCACTGACTTTAATCTAGTTGGCATAGGAAAAAGATGAAGAAGAGAATAGATACTTTCTTAAACTTTCCTTTGCCAACAAAAGTCTCGATGCCATTAGCTTGGGCACGATCCTTCATCACAAATTAGTTCAACCATTCTGCACCAATAATCTCTGACACCAATACGTTTTGCAGGATATGATTTTTGATGACTTCAAGTCTAAATATCCTAATTGCATCTGTGCTAGTTCCCCATTTATATATGATTCGACTGGTCACGTTAATACCGGTGACTTCAATAATTCCCTGCAAAATGTGTTTTTCAAAAGGTCCAAAACTTCAAAATACTGATGGATTCAGTCGAGGACTGTGCCAGGCAATGGCTTAAACGCGAGAATCAAGCGGTGGATATTCTATCCGAATGGATGAAGGCTGAGATGTTGTTGATAAAATCAGAATTAATACCCATTCTACGTCAATCTTTTAAGACCCAAATATTGGAAATCACTTGTCCTTTCTCCGTGACAAATATGTTGTTGTCCGCGGTAAAAGCGACAATCAACATAGTTTGTGTGTGTAAATCACATTACATAAACTGCTTGACAATTTGATTAGGGACTGACAATTCATTTAGACACTCAACACACAGCCCCACTACACTTACTAAAGAGGAAATGCTGGGTAATGATGATTCTGTTCTATGTTCCTTTGGAATTTCAACCAAAGATGAAGATATAAATCCTCCATCACTGTATTAGATACCTAAGCTACACAAGAGTCCTTACACAAAATGGTATATCCAAATGCTCAACGAAAGCTCTTTCGAAATAATAAACATCGATTTTATTACCAAGCAAATCCGGGCTACAAAGTTATTTTGAAACTATCTATTCTAGAGGTGGCGTGTAATCCCAAAGAGCACATAAAATCAAAGACTATTTAAATATGAATTGGTATTCAAACATTTGACTTTTCTACACTTTACACAACTATTCCCTATTCCAAACTAAAAGAAAAATTGAAAGAGTTGGTATTGCTTTGTTCCTTAAAAATGTATGGTCTTCGGCTGTTTTCTTTACTTTGTTCGGGTAATTTTCTCTTTTGCATGTTAAATAGAATTTATTCTTGGCTATTGTTTTTCATTTAAATGATATGGTAGATGCGACATTCTCACCAAAGGTATTTAGAGAGCCAGGGGATATTTGCTCAATATGGAATTGTCATTTGTCATAAACTGACTGAAATTTAAAATATTGAACAGGAACAATTTATAAATGACATAGTTAGGGTTACTGCTAAGTAAAATTTAGGATGAATTTTTTGCACCTTTCACAATTGAAATACAACAGTCGAATATACAAACAACAGTCTACAAAACACAACATCGAAACGTTATAACAAATAACGGGGAGGATTTATGATGTGAACAGGGAGAGAATTCAAAGTTTCACAATAATGATTTTCAGTAATGTTTTAATTATTAAAACAACAGTTACAACTAATAATGTCCTTACATACACATTTAAGTTTCAAAGCTCATAGTGAAAACAATATTCATTCGAATATTAAACGCTATTAATGTATTTATACTGGTATTGGAACATGTGTCATGTTGGAATTACAACATGAATTTAAAATGGCAATATTTTCGACTTCGAAAACACATATTTACTGTATTTAGCTCGAATTTATATATTTCCTTAACCAACTTTAAATACACTATCTTTAATTATGACATACAATGGCATTCTTGATAGTGCAAACGACGAACGTGTTATATAATCACATAAAAGAAAAATTATTCTTTGAAACAGTATCTATTATGGAAAAAATATAATTGTACAATTTTACTAAGCAGTCAAATATTGGATTCGGAATCAAGTTTGATTTTTTTTTTTTATAAATGTATCTCCCGATATGGCGATATTTAGCTAGTTTCCATGATAATATGCAATAAATATATTTTAAAACCACGAACAAAACGGTCTTAACATAAACACGAATTTATTTAAGTTTGAGCATACTAATATCGCTTCTTAAGAAACATTTTGTTCTTTTTGATTTTTTGTGTGTTTTTTTTAATTGCAATATTCTGTCAAAGAGGGCCAAAGATACAAGAGGGGCATTCAAACTCCTATATAGAAAATAATCTGACAACGCTATGGTTAAAAAGGAAAAGATAAATAGTTAGACAATATACACAAAAAAATATAATATAGAAAACTAAAGACTAAGCAACACGAACCCCACCAAAAACTGGGGGTGATCTCGGGTGCTCCAGATATATTGTAAATATTGGGCAATAAACTTCTTAATTTTGATTTGAATAGGCGTTATTGTGCTCTATACAATAAGTTTTATTTGATATTCAAACTTTTGTATATCATACAAGAAATAGAAAATTACATTTTGTTAAATCATAGAAAAATTAGGAAATATTGAATGTTAAAATTTGACGTTGACTATAAAGAAGTTTCATTACGATTTGTTTACGACCGAGCAAACCAGAATGAAGATAATAAGCTCTAGAATATTGTATATATCCATGTTAGGTGTCTGCACAACCTTTCCCAACTGATAGTCGTGTTGAAAAATTGTCACTAGCTTAAAAACTGACACGACAACAAAAAGTGAATGAAAAACAAATGCATACTTACTTATGTACGAAATATTAACATTTTGTACTCAGTATGCCGCATGAGAGGAAGAGATACTACCATTTATTTTATGGATACACGTATATCATATACGTATTTAAAGACATTCATTATTAAAGCTTGGTAATAGAAATACTTAATCAAGTTGTTAGTGCCAGTTGATATATCTACATCTATTGTTTTATATCTTGGAATTTAAAATTTAGAGTTTGATATACAGCTACTTTTGCGTAGGTACTATTTCTGTACTAAAGAACTGTAGTACTGAAAATTTACGTTTAATATTCAGTACTATTTTGTTACTTTAAAATTATTGTAATATTTAGGTACCTGTATTTTACAGTACTTAATGTGTACTTGAAATTTAGGTACTACAGATTTTTGGTTACTACCGTTACATTTTCAGTATTTTGAAAGTTTTTCTATTTCAAATCTCTTAAAATTATGATTTTCAAACATGGAATATTGTATTATTTCTGTACCAAAATATTTAGTACAAATCAAGTACTGTAAAATACAAATACCTAAATATTACAATACTTTTACAGTAAAGAAATAGTACTAAGTATTAAAAGTAAATTTACTGTACTACATATTTTGAGTACAGATGCAAAAGTAGCTGTGTACTTTTCTTATTTCTCAAGTGTTTGAAATCAAACTGATGCTAATGAAAATACAAGTAAGGAAGATATGGAGAAAACCTAGCTACATAATACAATATCCGAAATATTCGCAATGAAACTATGACATTAACATAATCGCTCACCACATGATTTTAGATTATGAGCTTTCACAAATCAAACATTTAACTATACATAGCTAAAACAAAACAATTGAGACCGAGGTAAACAGAAATCACATACAGACAACAACTTTAAAAGGCTTTTGATGCTGAATGGCAGTAGAATTAACGTTAACTCTCTTTAATTTGTGAAATATTGAAATAAATATAATAGAGAATTACAAAATTTTCGCAAGAAACACTAACAAATGCATGGAATTTTAAGTTTAAAAGTATCAGCGCTTAGTGGGTATTATAGTATTTTACCCAATCGAATTAACCAACGAACTGACTTCTGAACCAAGTCGATAATCATATATACCCAATTTAAAAAAAATATAGACAAAGCACGAGCAAACGTTATCTAGTTTTGTTTGATTGAAAGTAAATCATCGCTTTACATGCTTAAAAACAGATTTTTTTTGTGGACCGAATTGGTCATTGAAATCGGTCTACCTGCTGATTTCTCTAGTTTCAATGTTTCTTCTGACATTTTGTAATGAATGAAAATGTTGAGCACATAACAAAGCATTTTCAACCTCCAAGTCGCATCGCATACAGCCTTAAATTAGATGAAATATTTTCTTGCATTCTAATAATTGATCAGCGAAGTTCTTGACCTTAAAAAATTATTTCCAAATGACTGCTTGTATCGAATTATTATCAAATATTCCATTCTTGAAAATTTTGAGACATAAACAAAGTACAACAACGTACTTAATGTATGATGTTAAAATCCGTAGATGATGTAGCCTTCACGTTATGTCTCTTTTGAGAATTAAGATGAATATCCTTGTATATATATATATATATATATATATATATATATATATATATATATAAGTACGTCTGAGTCAGTGACAACTCTACAACAGATGTATCCATCGGATCGCCATCAATGATGGTGATACATGGCTGTGTACATAATGTATATACAACTCGTCTAAACATCAACCCAACAATGTTAGATCTGTAAATTTGCTTTCGAAATTGTTTGGTTCTTCCCTCGCCGGGATTCGAACCCATGCTACTGTGATATCGTGACACCAAATCGCCTGCACTGCAGCCGTCCCGCTAGACCACACGACCACCTGGGCTCTACAATAATAGAGCTTTCGCTGGCCGTGTGTTACCTTTCCTCGTCAGTTTTAATCTAGCGGCGTACTACAGTACATGATATATAAGGCATGAAGATGTTATTGTTACAGATCAGCTAAATTATCTATAGTAAAGGATCCTACAAATTAATGTAATATACAGTCACAGAAAATAATTATATTTATAAGTACGTCTGAGTCAGTGACAACTCTACAACAGATGTATCCATCGGATCGCCATCAATGATGGTGATACATGGCTGTGTACATAATGTATATACAACTCGTCTAAACATCAACCCAACAATGTTAGATCTGTAAATTTCCTTTCGCAAATTTTTGGTTCTTCCCTCGCCGGGATTCGAACCCATGCTACTGTGATATCGTGACACCAAATCGCCTGCACTGCAGCCGTCCCGCTACCACACGACCACCTGGGCTCTAAAATAATAGAGCTTTCGCTGGCCGTGTGTTACCTTTCCTCGTCAGTTTTAATCTAGCGGCGTACTACAGTACATGATATATAAGGCATGAAGATGTTATCGTTACAGATCATCTAAATTATCTATAGTAAAGGATCCTACAAATTAATGTAATATACAGTCACAGAAAATATATACGGCCACCAAAATCTTTATTATTGTGTAGCCCAGGTGGTCGTGTGGTCGTGTGGTCTAGCAGGACGGCTAAAGTGCAGACGATTTGGTGTTACGATATCTCAGTAGCATGGGTTCGAATCCCGGCGAGGGAAGAACAAAAAATTTGCGAAAGCAAATTTACAGATCTAACATTGTTGGGTTGATGTTTAGACGACGTGTATATACATAATGTACACAGCTATGTATCACCATCATTGCTGGTGATCCGATGGATAAATCTGTTGTAGAGTTGTCACTGACTCAGACGTACATATTAATATAATTATTTTCTGTGACTGTATCTTGCATTAATTTGTAGGATCCTTTACTATAGATAATTAAACTGATCTGTAACAATAACATCTCCATGCCTTATATATCACGTACTGTAGTACGCCGCTAGATTAAAACTGACGAGGAAAGGTAACACACCGCCACCGAAAGCTTTATTATTGTGAAGCCCAGGTGGTCGTCTGGTCTAGCGGGACGGCTACAGTGCAGGCGATTAGGTGTCACGATATCTCAGTAGCATGGGTTCGAATCCCGGCGAGGGAAGAACAAAAAATTTGCGAAAGCAAATTTACAGATCTAACATTGTTGGGTTGATGTTTAAGACGAGTTGTATATACATATTGTACACAGCCATGTATCACCATCATTGCTGGTGATCCGATGGATAAATCTGTTGTAGAGTTGTCACTGACTCAGACGTACTTATATATATATGAGTCGTGTAAATAACATAATACATATGCAGTCTTACGACGACATGGTTCAAAAAATGATTTAGTGGTCAGTGAGTGAGTCTGGTAAATGAGTATTTGAATGCATTGAAAAAAAGAACATATTAAACAAAAGTCATTAAAGATACCAGGCTAATTATTTGGAATGCCGGACTTCGTCTACATCAGATTCATCATTGGTGTTGTGTCAAAACAATGTAGTGTTCTCTGTTTTATACTGTAACTAAGTGTAGGACATTCCTCGACAAGTATCAATTCCATTTTTTCAAGTAAACAAAATATATGAAAGTTTACGCCTTTTCACTTAATTCATTTTATAGTTATCACCGTGAACGTTCAGGACACCTGTAAAAGTTATTAATATGGATGTTCTGTCATTAAAGTTACGTTCAGACGGTTAATAGATTTCCACGGATATCCATGATTTATGTAATGCTTTTAGACTGTATTAAGACCGTAGGCACAAAAACATATTATAAAAAAAACCTGTTGATTATATACAAAACCACATCCTTTAAAAGCTAACCTGTATGTTAGGAAACCATTATACTGAACATATAACTGACATAAACCGGTCTATCCTTTGTTCTAAAAGAAACCAAGATTGTCTGCAAAATTGAGAACAGTAGTAATTGAATCATAGTAGTGATTCAAATTTATTATATTGAGCCGGTATATATTGCAGACCTAAATGAATGATATATATGTAAACTGTCTGTAGACTGTTGCTGCATTAAGATAAAAAGAACATTGCACCAAAAGCTAAATGTTAAAATAATTTATTGTCCATGAAATCTTTAAAAGGTCACGAACATCTATTTCGTATTAGCCTGGCATCCTGAACCAATCATACTGGAGGCATTTAGCAATCAGTGAGGCAGGACCCCAGGCTAATTTCATATATACACATTTCTGTATTTTTTTTCGTTGAAACATACGGGTATCTGAGCCTCGTTTCATACGGTCAAAACCTTCAGGACAGGGAACGGGTCTAGGACAAATGAAGTAATACTATGATACTCATTACATTACATATGACCAGTTAAGAGTCATTTCAAAAATAAAAATGATCATGTAGTTTAAAATAGTACAAGTATTCAAGGAGACTAATGCACACAAAGTGTTATTAAGACGAATTAGTCACTTACTTATCATGGGTTATTGACTTTATCATGCCTTGTACCACAAATTATAATTTTAAATGTGAGTGAAAGTAATGCAATTTGAGATAATTATCAATTAAATAGTACCTAAATCTTAAATATTAGAAACAGTAACTTGATCAACAGAAGTGATATTTGAGTATATATAACTGTATACTACTATAAACTATATATCCAGAGGTAATGATGTGTTACAAGGTATATTGGATAATCATAATCTTATTGTGCGCCAAACTATAGCTTAATATGAGGGTTATGATGTATATAGGCGCCCAGAAACTCACTGTAAGTATAAATATGTTCCAGACTTTAAACTGTATTGTCATTATAATCTTCGAACTCCGCTTGCAGCCTATCCATTGATAAAACTGAATACATCAGATGTTCACGGGGATCAGTAATATATCGTCTCCTCTATCTAATAGAAAAGATGTAAGAAAGATCCCGATGCATAAGTGCACTAACAAAAAAGAAAACGAATCATAAATTGTAAACAAAATATCGACTTGACGTCATATCAAAATTGTTTCTGGTCCCATCAATACAAATGCCAATTCAATTATCAAAATATGTACGGTATTTACATGTGCGTTATATTCCAAACTCGCAAGTATGTATAAAACATGCAATTTTGTTTTATTGTATCAAAACTGCATAAATTGAGAGACAAAAGTCCAAGTTGTGGTACTGCTCTTTTGTCGGGATGTTGTGTCTTTGACACATTCTCCCTTTCCATTCTCCATTTTATTAAACAGTTATAAAGGTCCATGGTTCTACATTCTATCGATACTTATTGTTTTTGAAATTGGTCAAGGTTATCTTTTTTTTATTTATAGCTTTATATCTTTTTTATAAGCTTTGTATTTATAAATATTTTGGCATCGAGCATCACTGAAGAGACATTGATTGTCGAAATCCGCATTTGGTGCAGAAACAAGGTACCGATAAAGTTATTCCATGACAATGCTCCTTATTTTCGGTATAGCTATACTTTTATCTCACAGAAATGTAAAATACGAAAATAAATACAATTTTCATCATGATTTGAAATTATCATATTAAAATTTAAGTTGGCATAAGTCCAGATCGTGCGAAAATTATTTATGTTAAGATTAAAAATTATTTAATTAACAATGGAAATTACACAATAACTGTTATAATTTTGTTAATCTTAATGTCAATATGAGATGATAACCACTTATAACGTGCATCAAATTGTCATAAAAAGTTTGTTTTTATATTACGCAGAGGCAACATTTAAGTTGTCACATAACTATATATGCTGAGAGTGAAAAAGCTGTTAGAAAGCTGACTGGATTGTTCTCCATTTATTATGTGGCTATTTATGTGAGTATAAATTTCAGTCTTGATTGTATATTATACTTTACTTATAAACTTTTGTTCGGCTTAGAGCCTTCCTTATAAAAGATGGTCTAGATAAGCGTGTCGGACCCTCAAATTTATATAGTGTTGTTTTCAGTTTTTACTGCACTGGATCGATATCGCAGCTAGTGGGCTATCATGTGGGTGTCAGCAGCTCAGTAGTCAATACGTTGGTACTGACATGTTTTATAACTTAATTTTATAATATTGTCTGTTTATAAATTCATAAATTATAAAGAAACAAACGTTTCATCTCTCTCAGTTTTAGATGAATCTAGAGGGATTTGGCTATTCTTTTTGGTCTTTGTTTGTCCACGGGTGTCATTCGATTTAACGAGAGAAATGGTCGTGAAAGAATATTTAACGGCGGTCAAGTATTGAGAGACGATCGTGAAAGCTCTGGTAACGGATCGTGAAAGACATTTAATGAAAATTCAAGGTCAGAATCTTTGAAAAAATCGCTTTATTTTCAAAACGCGGAACAAATCCCGATCAAAAAAATATGTCTGTCAAAATGGTTTAACTTCCTCAACATAACTGTGAAATAAGATAGAGAAAATATGCAGTACTTTATTAAAAAACACAAAAAGTGCAATGCATGTCTATGAAATCAGTTACAAATAACACGTTTTTTTGTACCTATAATGGTCATATTTCAGTTTATTGTGATATATTTGAAATTTAATCTTTGGTGTATCTGATAGTACAGTTAAATGAAGGTTATGTTCTTCTCTTAAAAGCATTAATTTGTATATGAAAACCTTGAATTTGTTGAACATCCATCAAACTTGATCGTGAAAGATCAGGCAACGCATTATTTTGATCGTGAAAGATAATGCGTGACCAGACGTTTTACTAGTAATCAGAAATCAGTATTTCTTTTACCATTTGATAAACCTACAACTGGTTGAAGCATGTAACTATTTTGATAAGGATGAACATTAAAGCTATTTTTTTTATTCAACACTATACCTCGAAAGTTAAAAAAAAACAATAACTAAAAACGTCTCTTAATAAGTTTGAAAGATTCAGCTCTCAGAATCGGTCAAGTGCAATTCAGGCAGACCGACACTATTTAGCCAATAATATGGATATGCAACGTTTATACCAGAATGATATCCATCAAACAAAAAATTACAGCAAAACAGCATCTTTCATGTCTTGAGTAATTTGAGATTGAACGAGAACCAACATTTTGTGCAACAGTACTTTCCTAAGATCTGTTTATACAACGCAGATGTGGATTGATTTAACTATATACTACATACTATAGAATACTAGAGCGCAAATGCTGTAATGTCTCGTTTGCTTTACTTATGATAGTTAATTTGTGGAACGTCTATAATATCAAGGGTTTTACTAGAAGTGTCAAATGCGCTGAATGTGCTTAACATATTTTTTTCAATCTGATGAGTTAAGCTTTTTCAATTGCTTTTTATAGTTCGTTCTTATGTTGTACTGTTATACCACTGTCGCAGGTTAGGGGGAGGGTTGGGATCCCGCTAACATGTCTAACCCCGCCATATTATTTATGTATGTGCCTGCCCAAAGTCAGGAGCCTGTAATTCAGTGGTTGTCGTTTGTTTATGTGTTACATATTTGTTTTTCGTTCATTTTTTTATACAAATAAGGCCGTTAGTTTTCTCGTTTGAATTGTTTTACATTGTCATATCGGTGCCTTTTAAGCTGACTATGCGGTATGGGCTTTGCTCATTGTTGAAGGCCGTACGGTGACCTATAGTTGTTAATGTCTGTGTCATTTTGGTCTCTTTTGGATAGTTGTCTCTTTGGCAATCATACCACATCTTTTTTTTTTAAATTATGATTGTCAATGGTTCATAAAAAGAGTGCAAGGTCAGATGAACCATGACATACAGATCTCTACAAATTTCACGTAGACCAAATAAATGTGTTCCGATCCTTACAGTGCCTTAGAAACTGATAAATGTAAAAGTTATGCTTGGCCAATTAATTTGAAACATAAGGTCAATAGTATATGAACCCTGACCAACAGCCAGAGATAGACATCTTACTATCATTCAATAATATATCAAATACAATTGACGTCATCATGGTCATATATGAAACATGCAGACAGACATGTAAACCATACACGAAATACCATGGCGCTATAGCATACAGGTATATATATCCAAAAGGCTAGACAACATAAAACGAGCATTGCCGAATGATGCATGATAATGTGTTCGATGTTATTTGAAACCTTGCAGGAGTCGAAAGACGTTACGCACGATATTGCGTCTAAATGGTAACGTTAAATTATTACGTTTTACGGCGATTAATGATTATTGGGGATATTTTGTTTATTTCGCTTACAATATTTGTTTTGTAGTACATCAATATGGATACTTCTTAATGTTTGGTTGTACTGAATATGCATGAAATATTTTCCACTGAAAGTAACGTAAGCAACAATCAACAAAATATATCGTATTTGGGTAATGCATTAGTCTATAAATGAAATGAGAAGATATATACGGTATGATGAGTACCAATGAGACAACTCTCTACAAGAGACCAATTGACATAAAACGTAATAAAATGCAATGTTTCCCCATTTAAATCCGAAAAGGAAGAAGATATATATATATTTTTTTTTAATGAAAAAAAGTTTGTCGTGAATAACAAGTTAAACGGGTCTTGCTTATAAAATTCACTTTACTTTCTTTAATACCGGAACAATTATAGGTTAAGATGAGACGATTGTCAGAAAAAAAGGTAATTATATTCATCTCACAGGTTTAAAAGCTTTGTATGATATGGAGAGGTATAAAACCACGCTTAAGGCCCTATTTTATTTTGACTTTCATGTTCTATATTTGTATGAATCTTGTTGCAGAGAAATAAGAAATATCATTTTAACGTTTCCCAAATTTGAAAATTTGAAAAAGATGATTGTTTATCCTCTCGTAATACATTTTTGTTTTTAAACTGAACAACCCTAGTCATTGGCTTTTTTTATACTGTGTGATCTTGTTGATAGTAACTGACTATCAAGAAAATTCTATCTGAGGAAATATATACAGATGATCCACCATAAATAGCGTCCCGAATCGACAACGTTGAAAACGTATGAAAATCGTCCAGTGGACAAGCTTGCAAGACATTTCATTTCTTTGAAAACGAAGTCATTTTGACTACACAAATTATCGAAAAGTATTTAGCTGTTTTGTAGAGTTAAAGTACAATTACGAAAAAGCACTATTTGACATGCAACCAATCTAAATTTTCAATAAATAACTTCGAAAATGACAGTTTATTTGTAAAAAGCAGCGAAATCCGACATTGGACATCTTGCAAGACATTTTCTTGAAGCCGTTGCATTTTTATATGTGGTGTGAGTGCTGCAAAAATTGGATTTTGATATGTTCTATCTATGTATTTATGTGAGCATAATTTACACAAACGAAATTTCATATAATCTTATATTTTAAAACCTATAAATTTTGATAACTTAATATTTTCCAAAATCTGACCATAATGAACACTATTTGTTTTTGCCAAAAAATAGCATTGGTCGTTATAGGAACTCATATACAGCAATATTGTAATACTTTAATAATAAAGCATATCATTCATTCAAATTTTCGCGGATATAACACTGTTTTGAAGAACACAAACACCCCTGCTAAAGTTATCATGCGTATAGGTGTCAGACCACCAATTACTCCCTCCAATTTAGAACGTAGTCCTACTTTGACACAAAATAGTGCTTTTGATGTCATTGTTTACTTGAACTAACCAACAAATTTGCAGAAATGAAACTTTTGGTGAAAAGGAAATATATTTAGACCATTTTGAGCCAAAATTCACTTGTCTATGAGTTTGCATTAAAAATTCAGGATTAATGCGCTACATAGTACACTAATTTAAGATTTCCAGAAAACCGGGAGTTATTTTGGTAGTACCTGTCTTTTCAAAATCAGAAATTTGTTACAAGACTTTAAACATTGGTTGAAAATTGGCATGTAGGAAGGTGATACATGTACAATTCAGGATATACCTGGTTTCCTTGAAGTTAAACTTAAGGTAAAATATTTAGAAAGCTGTGAAAATTGCAAAATTTGGTTGAACAGATAGGGCTTTTTAATTGGTGGTCTGACACCTTTAAGGGAAATGCGGTGAAACCCCAAATTCAGAAAACAATTGATTTTTTGTACTTAACTGATCATATGAAGTGATAGTAGTCACATTTCAATCTTTTTGGTGGCAAAAAGTCACATATTGCAAATTTAGAGCCTTAGACCTGAATTTGTGCTATTTTTAGCTTTTCCCACCCTGACAATATGCTTTCACATAAAAAATGTCCCAAATTGTTATAAATGCACAGCAAGATGTTTCTGTGGTATTAACATTAAAACATGGTTATTTTACCACTAAAAAAAGTTCTTGTCATCAGGTTTTAATGAAATTATTTGATTTTTATCCCTTATATCATTGCGTCATAGCATGTATTTGGCAGATAACATAGCCTGATGTAAACATTGCAAAAACTCACAAAAATCCCATTTATTTTCTCAAATGAAAGTTTTATGTCTTAAGTTGTATCAACTGATAGAAAATAAAAACAGTTAAATGACCATGACTGCACTTTTGATCATTTAATAGTCCCATTAATTTCACCAGGTGTAAAAAAGGGGGGTCAATATTCCTTGACTCTTCAATACCTTGAATTTTTTACTTAACCCATTGTAAAAATTGTGGAAAGTCTTTTAAGAAGTAGAACAAACAAGAAAAAAATCAACAAAACTGATCTTGATATTGAAAGTTTATGTTCCTGTAGTCCAAAATGAAATTTTCAAGTATTTTCTATCAAAGTCATACATTACAGTCAGTTTAAATTTAGCTGTGAAATTTGTAATATAAGTCACATTATGCTCATATAGGATGTTTCTGACTTCAAATTGACTAAGGATTAAGAATAAAGCAAAGCAAAGATTTCTGAGCAACTTTTTTGGCTCTTTAGGTGTCAGACCACCAATTACTCCCTCCAATTTAGAACGTAAAAGTAGTCCTACTTTGACACAAAATAGTGCTTTTGATGTCATTGTTTACTTGAACTAACCAACAAATTTGCAGAAATGAAACTTTTGGTGAAAGGGAAATATATTTAGACCATTTTGAGCCAAAATTCACTTGTCTATGAGTTTGCATTAAAAATTCAGGATTAATGCGCTACATAGTACACTAATTTAAGATTTCCAGAAAACCGGGAGTTATTTTGGTAGTACCTGTCTTTTCAAAATCAGAAATTTGTTACAAGACTTTAAACATTGGTTGAAAATTGGCATGTAGGAAGGTGATACATGTACAATTCAGGATATACCTGGTTTCCTTGCAGTTAAACTTAAGGTAAAATATTTAGAAAGCTGTGAAAATTGCAAAATTTGGTTGAACAGATAGGGATTTTTAATTGGTGGTCTGACACCTATAGTCTGTTACGTCTGACACGCATATTTTTGACGTTTTGTCAACATGTTGTCCTTATTTTAAACTATTGTAAAATATGATAAAACCATTTGTAGTTTTTTTTTACCTGTCTAGTCTATGGATATAAATTTTATATAACTAACTGTTATGATTTTATAAAAAAAAAACTATTTATTAGTGTGAACTGGTTGATTACAAGGTATTGACGCAATAACGTGCGTAACGTCAAAATGTACACCTCACAATAATAACAACAGACCGTTATTCTTAGGCTTAACGAATCCGCGATACGGATTTGACCACAAAAATAGATCTTCATCCATGAAATAAGGCAAATTCGGGGTCAGGTCAATCCTGTCTGACGGACATGTAGTTTATAGGATCCAATATACAAAATGTGGTCACCTATAACTCGTGATAAGTGAGTACTTCACATGACAATAAAAAGCCTTATCCTACAATCATCCAACTATTTTACATTTCATTTTCTGAAAATATTAATACTTTGAAAAGCTTAAAGCTATTGAGGATGTTGACCTAAATAGCTTTTCTCAATACCAATAACAAATATTAATTATGATATAATTGAAGAATAATTTAAACGTCTTCCTAGCATCAGATCTTTCACGATCCTTTTCACGATCTTCCGAAATGCGGTACGTGATCTTTCACATCCGAAAAATCAATTTTTGTGTAAATAGTTCTTTATTAACCAAGTTTCAGATTATGTTTATACAAAATAACTATGAGAACCATTTGATTAATTCAAATAGAATGCCCTTATTCGTATTAAAGTAGTTTTTCTAGTCGAATTTGTGAAAAAATCATGTTTGTTTACATTTTTTATGTCATTGAAATATCGAGAAGCAATCTGCCTTTTGTTGTTTTGTAATAACTATATACTTTTTAAACTGGATATTCTCACATACTGATCATAATGTTGATCTATTTTGACAGACAGTTTTATTTTGTCGTAAATTTGTCTGTGTAATTAATTAAATTAGAATATGTATTGACCTTTTATATGTCTTCTCGATTAAATGTCTTTCACGATCCATTACCAGAACTTTCACGATCGTCTCTCAATACTTGACCGCCGTTAGATATTCTTTCACGATCATTTCTCTCGTTAAACCGAATTGTCGTATAACTCTTAATTTTTTACGGTTTTTATACATCATTAGCTTTCAAATATTTGTCTTTAAACTTCCTGGTGAAGGTAAATCCAGAAAAGACCTCCAGTCGCACGAAATTTATTACGTTGTGTTATTTGCATGTTTTTTAGCACTGGGTCAATACCGCTACTGGTAAAACTACAGGTTCAGATGATCTCATCAGCCCAATAGTCAATACTTTGGTGCTGGCATTATTCATAGGAATACATTCTTAAATTGTCATTGGATTTATAAATTATTACAAAGTTGTTTTTTCAACTCCTAAAGTAAAGTTGACCTGAGATAGATTTGACTATCATTTACATGTACATATGTACTTGTTTATGATACAGCTCTTCAATTGTTTCGGTACTTATACACCATTGGCTTCCACATATTTGGCTTTGAGCGTTATTGTTGGAGGACATCAAGATAAGCGCTTCAGACACAAATCATAGATGACTTAACAGTAATCATTAGATGCATTTGACTATTCTTTGTAGGTCACCGCTGTTGGTCAATAGTTTATTACGTATTTACACATCCCTTACTTACAAATGTCAAGTTTTGGGCGTTCCTGGTGAAGGTAAATCCGTTGGTTAAGGATGTTTACTTGTCATGTTTTGGAATTTTTGTCAGATTTTCGAAATCCTCTAGTTTTATCCATTTGAATACCCATGGACCCCCATTTTTCTTTTTATAAACCTTTTACATGTATGATAATAACCCATTTGTGAAAGTCTTATGAAATCTTATCTATTTGTTAATAGTTTTTCAGAAGTTTAACTGGTCAATGATAAAGCTATGAAAAAGCAAGAAAGAAACAAGCACATTGACCCCCATATTTTTTTTGTTTTGTTGATTCCTCAATTTATCCTCTATCAATATATACTAGTGTTACGGAAAACTATTTACTTTGAAACTGATTAACTGTATACAAACTGAAGCCCTGCATATATATGGACTGTGGATTTCAATCTTAATTACAAAGCTTGAGGAAACATTAGTATAAACAAAGCAAGCAAGCCAATCAAACCTTTAAACTATAATCATGCGGACAATAGCTCTTTTTTGCCAACCAATCCTAATTCTTGATTTATGTCAAGTATGAGGCATATATATACATAACTATATATGGTGTATCCTTTGTTTCAACTGTAATAGGCTTCATCGATGCAGTAGACAAAGTTTCATAATATTGATAAAAATAAAATTGAGAATGGAAATGGGGAATGTGCCAAAGAGACAACAACCCGACCATAGAGCAGACAACAGCAGAAGGTCACCAACAGGTCTTCAATGCAACGAGAAATTCTCGCACGGAGGCGTCCTTCAGCTGGCCCCTAAACAAATATATACTGGTTCAGTGATAATGAACACCATACTAAACTCAAAATTGTACACAAGAAACTAAAAGTTAAAATAATACAAGACTAACAAAGGCCAGAGGCTCCTGATTTGGGACAGGCGCAAAAATGCGGCGGGGTTAAACATGTTTGTGAGATCTCAACCCTTCCTCTATACCTCTAGCCAATGGAGAAAAGTAAACGCATAACAATACGCACATTAAAATTCAGTTCAAGAGAAGTCCGAGTCTGATGTCAGAAGATGTAACCAAAGAAAATAAACAAAATGACAATAATACATAAATAACATCAGACTACTAGCAGTTAACTGACATGCCAGCTCCGGACTTCAATTAAACTGATTGAACAATTATGTCTTCATCATATGAATATCAGGCACAATCCTCCCCGTGAGGGGTTTAGTATCATACCATCATAACATATATGAGAAGAACATAACCCGTGTCATGCCAACAACTGGTTTATTAATAAAAAATGTGTTTAGTTCCGATGCAAAGACCCTATAAGTGAATCAATATTAACGCCAAAATATGCAATCTTTAATGACCTGACAACAGTATCGTAACTATATCCCTTCTTAATAAGTCTATTTAAAGGTTTTGTTAGCTTCTGAGGTGAATACTGACATTTTTCCATCATGGTGTAATATGTAAGGTGTAAGGTGCAAAGGTGTAACGTGTATGGTATAATGACACAGGGTGTATTGTGTAACGGTGTATGGTGAATGGTGTAATGGTGTAATGGTGTATGTGTTAGTGGGAAGTTTGCACCATCCAAGGACTATACAAATACGTTCACAGTAGGCTCTATATAACTAGTTATTGCTATATGATTGGTGTTTTCTATTGTCCCGATAATTAGGGAGACATGATTGGTTTTGTCGTTCCAACTCCCATACTATTCCGCTAACCTGGCAATGTTCTTAATGTTCTTAAAATATACATTGTGCACACTTGTTTAGCTTTATTAAAAAAAAACGTTTAATTGCATCCAGTCAATTATAAAAACAAAATCCAACGCCAGAACAATGTCTTAAAAATGAAAGACTAATTCTATTTTCATTTAAGAAATCGTTTATTTTTGTGAAGTATTGATTGTCCATGACTTATTTTTGTACGATCATGACGACTGCATATTACCAGAAATCAACCACATATATTCTATAGTGTACCGAACACAAAAATAGTATAGACCTTATCGAACGAATTAGATGGAGCGTCTATCAAATTTAAATACCTTGTAAACCTCTACATTAGAAAATGCCTATACCATGTCAGTAATATGACAGTTGTTATCCATTCGTTTGATGTATTTGAGCTTTTGATTTTGCCATTTGATTAGGGGATTTTCCGATTTGAATTTTCCTCGGAGTTCAGTATTTTTAGGATTTTACTTTGTATTTATTTCTAATCTACCCTTTTCTCTGTTAACTATTTACCTGTATAAATCATGTCAGCACCTGCAGGACAGCTTTTACGTCCCCATCGGATATATGTTACGCCTTTCCCTGTATAACAAAATTGAATAACTTTCAATCCATAAAGTAAATAAATTTAGAGTTCCACGACTCGTAATTTAGTGGAAATAACAACAAAACAATATATATGTATCTTAACACACAAGAACATAATTAAGAAGTTAACGAGGTCAATAATTTTGATATCAAATTTATTAATAACAGCGGTGTCATATGCCAGTGACATTTGGTATTACAATTACTATATCAGCTATCAAAATAAAACAGAAATACTGTATATTAAATCTTATTCCTGGATGTTTTTATTTAGTTGCACACAATGCTAGACCAATTTCTGTTTATGTAAAATGTATAAACTGAAAGCAGAAGTTGACTATAGTTTTACTCTGGGCTAAATGTTCTTTCATACATACCAATATTGTGCTTATAAATAAACTTTGTACAACCATTATATCATTTGTGAAATTGATGTGGTACCTATCCCTAATATAGAACATTGTATAATTAATTCTCACTTCTTTCGAATTATCAATTATAAAAGGAATTCAGTCCAAATTTAACAGAGATTCAAACGCAATAAACAAACACCAGCTCTTATAATAATATGGATATCTGTCCAGCTTTCTCAGCTATTTGTATCTATGGTGTGAACAAAGAAGCGTGCCGCTGATGTCAAACTTATTTTCCAACTATTTCTTTTTATTTTTCAAATCTTTTTTTTTTAATTTATTGTCAATGATTCACATTAAATTTCAGTATCTGATAATATCTAATGTAAAGTCTATCAATTGTAGTGTGTTATATATCTGAACTTAATTTTAAAACTTAAACGAGGAAGATAAAAAGATTAATTTCCTCATCAAGATGAAAAAATGTTCTTACCGTCAGTTTGTAAAACCTCAAGGAAATATTTAAATTTAATTTTGAATAGAGTTATCGGAATATTAATCAAATGACCACTTTAGGCGTAGCTTGTGCCGACAGTGTAGACATTTTGATATAAAATTTAAAATGAAAAAACCGTAGGAGTATTTCCAACTCTGTAGTAGTTGTCTGCAAAACGTTTGGAATTATGACGTGTTTAATCAAGGACGAAAAGAATCTGCATATGTCACCAAATATTCGATTTGTTTCAGAATTTTCATTTCTGTCTCTTGGCACAAAATACTGAAATAATTCTTTAGTAATACAGTATATGGTAAACTATTAAAGATGCAATTATGAGATAACAAGCACAATGATTGCTTACATTATACATGGATTTTCAAAAGATGGTGTGGAAATGTTTTTAAACAATAAAACATAGTTTCTAGGGACAACAAAACAAATAAAGTATTACCATACTGACAATCACAGGATGAAACACAAAATAAACTAAAATTTACAGTTATCTGATAGTTTTGATGAAAGGGCAAATTATGTTGTCTTTTGACTACATAACAATTTGTAGTCTGAAAATTATTTGACCAAAACAAGTAAACTATGATTTCGAGGTATTTTACGCTGACTATGCTGTATGGGCTTTGCCGTTCGGTTATGTTGTCTTATTTGCGATCATACCACTTTTAGCACAGAGGCGTGTGTTGAGACTAAAAACGACGTCTTTGACTCACTACAATTTTCATTGTAGGAGAAAGACAATACAAATTATCCACAGAATAAAAAGAATGACGAAAATTTATGAGTATTTTTTACATCAAGCACAATACGCTTTCTACAATAGAAAAGAAATGGAATGGTGTATTGATTCAGGGCACACAATTTATACATGCCCAAAAGAAGTTAGTGAAAATGTCCATATTTACATTTGATAAATACTTAACAAATACCTGCCAGATTTTCCTGAATAGCTGCTATAATAGTAGTATTGATTTCGTCAATTCCTTTGTTCACTATTTGATTCATAACATCGTTCATCGCATTTTCAAAACCTTTCTTAATCTCCAACGAAATGTATGTCTTCAGATGGTCATTCATATTCTTTACATCCAAGTCCGCCTTTAATGTCGCTCTCAGACCATCTAATAACGGCATGGTGACGATATCTTCACAGTTACTATCACCACTACATGTATTTCCATGTACTGGGAATAACAGGAGAGACAATGAATAAACAGTAGCGACAATTGATAAAAACATCACGCTGTTTTGTTTTAAAACATGTTTTCCATTTTTCGATTGTGCTCGAGTTTATTTATATGAAACACATATATTTGCGTATGTTTATTTCCTTCCGCCGGATAGCCAGATGATTGAATTTGATTATTTACGCATTTTCTATTTAAATTTTTAAACAGCAGATTTTTAAGACAGAAAATTGATGAAATGAAGTAGGAAAAATCTGAGGACACTAATGCCTCCGAAGAAACTTTGCAATATTCCCATTTACATTATAAAAACCTGTTGCTCAAATTTGAGCTTTTGTTTCTTGGTGCAAACTTGGATTACAGTGAAGTTACGTAAAATATATGCAAATTTTACAGTTATAAAAAGGGAATAACGCTAGAGCTCTGTCCGCGAGTTTTGGTTATCAGCATGGTGCATTATTTTTTGAAAATTTGCATGAGAAAAACGTAAAGAGTTGTAAAGGGGTATAAATCTACAACGGTTAGTGACTCACTGCCCAAACTCAAACTCTGTCAACGAATGTTGATTTTAAGCTTTGTGTATGAGTTCATGAAATGTTAATGAGAGATATTTAAAAATAGTTAAAGTGCGGAAACAAAAATAGGATGGACGAACGGACAGACAATCAAGAATAAAACGTATTGTTTCGTTCGACTAGCGGCAGGGACATACACAATATGTACATACATACTTAATTATTATACGTCATTCAGTGAAATATATCGTGGTTTATTTCTATATGGGATAATTTACAATGTACATGAAGGGATCAAAATAAACTATAAACCTATCATGGTATTTGTCCACTTGAGACATTGAAATTTTAAAATTTAAAAAGCGAGGCTCGCCGAGCGTTTTATATATTTCAAATGAAACTGTCGAGAGTGGATTAATATTGTATTGCTCGAGATTTGGGGTAAAACCTGTTTCTCTATATGATTTTATACGATGTGCAAAACAATTTAAATTTTTTCGAACGACATGCAAAATACTTGTGTTCTTTCTACGTGACGTTATCAATCATGGTCGCATTTTTGTGAAGTCACAATAGGAATTTCATAGAAGAGCAAGAAAATTTGACATCAAAATCGAGTTTAAACCAATGAACTTAGATTAAACTAACCACACGTAGCGTGATAACATAAAAATAATCAACTGGATGGGAAAGGGATAAATAATTCAAGTAAGAATTAATGAAATATGAAAAACATTTGTCCTTTAAAATACAACTGGCATACATGGACAAGTTTTTCCACGAAATGAGTCGTTTATGAGTATGAAACAGTCGAACATACGCATTCGTGAAGCGCGTGATGACTGATTGTTGATCATTACCAACGTGTTCTACTTTTCAGATACATAATGAGTTCTAAATCTTAAAGATGTCAACTAAGAAAGTCTTTCTAATGAGTCAAGTAGATTTCCTCCGTATGCTTAGCTTTGAAATCTCTTTTTCCGGAAGGAATAGTAAAAAGGTGACACCCACGATGGCCTTATCTGTCGCACTATGCATCTCAGTTTTATTTTTCTTCGTTTGTTATATAATCACCATCAGTGGTCTTTACCATGCTGAATATGCGGTATGAGCTTGGCTTGTTGGGGGAGGCCATATGGTGACCAAAAGATCTTAATTTCTGAGTTATTTGGTCTTTTGTTTGAATTGTCTCATTGGCAATCATAACATATCTTCTTTTTAATATTTGGAAGTGCACTCAAGTGCTTCTGGTGTCCTTTGAGCAAAAATTGATGTTAATGCAGAACAAAAATAAGTTTAAATATGTGTTTGTGCTAGAAAATCTGTCGAGTTCCAAAAAAGGACAAATATTTGAACAATAAAATCTTAGAAAGCCAAACAAGTACAAAGTTGAGGAGCATTTATGACCCCGAATTAAAAAAAAAAGATGTGCCAAATACGGCTAAGGTGATATATGCCTGGGATAAGAAAATTTGTAGTATTTCGAATAATTCATACTTTTGCAAACAGTAAATTTATAAAAATGACAATTTGATATTCATGTCAACACCAAAGTGCTGATAACTGTAAAATGATTATTTAATTATATTCTATGCTCTAGAAATTTATCTTATAATGATATCTTAATTATTTTAAAGATCAACAGACAACAATTTTTAAGTGTCAAGCTCAAGTCAGCTTCCATATGGAATTGGAAGTGTTCTTGCACAAATTTTTTACATAAGGCATATTACAAAATCCTCTAAAGTGGAATACCTGACTTCTCAACAACTGATCTTGTTTCATCGGAAAACAAAATACAGTTATTTTTCTTAAGCTTATTATGGGCAAGTAGCTTCATCTGTGACTCTTCACATCTGATGACATGAAAAAAAGTATCCCTCTATCTTGTTATTAGCAATGTCTTAAGCTAGGTTCACACTGCCGATCAGATCAACTCGATGATCCCGATTGTCCAATTCCACGACCAAACGTAACCAAATTCTTGATCGGGCCTGTTTACGAATTCTACCCGACTGCTATCCGATGAGCAGCGAACGTCCTTAGGTGTTATTTTCCTAAATCAACACGAATCTCTACGAAAACGGGAGTGAAGCATGTGCTGCTGAAGGGAAATAGTTTATGCTCCACAATTGGAATCCATCATGAAGTACACAAAAACTAATTTTGATAATTTTATGTTTATCAGTAGAGCCTTTGTATCTAATAGGGAAACTCATGAATTATGTTTTTTCGTAAATATGCTTATTCATATATTTCAAATATATTTCAATCCAGAAAAAAATAGTTTTTAAAATTTGATAAACGATGATTACAAAGAAATACCTTATTCTATGGAGATTGATGTGTATAATAAACGTTAATATATGTGAACAATTTGTGTTACCAATTTGGTATATTAACTGAAGAGTACATTTTTCATTTAATTACGATTAAATCGATTGCAAATTTCTAGTGTACATGCAATTGATGATATATTTTGTAAGATTTAATTTTTCATTTTAGATATCCCAAATGTAACTGGATTAGAGTTCATATCACCTTATTTCAGTAATTATGGAACCGGGGAAAACGATGAAATAATTCTTAGATGTAAAGTCAAGGCTTATGAAGAACCCTATTTCGAGGTAAGGTTATATACATGTATGCATTGAAATTACTGGAGTCTATCTCTCACAACTATCATTCACAGTAATGTTAAGTAAGTAAATGAAAATTGTATTTGTTTCACCCACATGATCTAAATCTTATTCTTTTTTTAATCAACTACATGCATTAATTCATATGAATGCGAACTTCATTCGACTTTAACACTGAGAAATTGGACAATGACAAACAGAAACTGAAGTCGTCGAGACCACAATTTATAAACACGATTAAAAAATTATAATGGTCAACATAATTATGATCTTTAACATAAAGCGAGCAATGTATTTTTCATGTGTTGGGCTTTGATATTCCTGAATCTAATATAATACGTAGTGACACCACATTTTAAAATTCTAACCAATTAGCTAGACCAATAACATATTACTGCAAGAGAATTTTATTAGATATCTGGCTTTTTCTTTTGGTATTTTAAGAATGTTACAACGCAAAATTGATGCATTGATTCCTCTTTATCTACCTACCCATAACTGAAAAAAAAATCTAAAAGCCAGCAAACCATGAAAAAATACAATCTGCTGTTAATTGATTCAATAGTCTTTTTTTCAAGTAACTGATTTGGTTACTGAATATACGAAAATCTTATCGATTTTAGAATTAATTTGTATCCTACATAGTATTTCATTTAGTATTGAAATTGCAATGAATTAAAAATTTGGATGTTTCTTCAAGAGAAAAAGTTACACTTACCAATTTAATTTACCGCCACGACTACCAAGAGAACGCATGCACATAATTCCACAAGGAGATAGACCAAACAATTACATGTATCCAATATCCTGATGTCAACAAGCTACAATCTAAAATTAAAAACCATCGATTATGTTTACAAAGCAAGATGAAACTGTTGCAGGAATATATTACCTTATCTGTATTTGGCAAAACCTTTAGAAATTGTTGATCTTCAATGTCCTTTAAATTAGTACTTTATATGGCATTTTAAACCTTTTTTTATTCGAGAGTCACTGATGGTTCTTTTGTAGACGAAACGCGCGTCTAGCGCAAATAAAAAATCCTGTTATCTATGATGAGTTTATTTACAACCACAGGGTCGATACCTCTGCTGGTGGAGTTTTTATTCCCCGAGGCTATCACCAGCCCAGTAGTCAGTACTTCTGTGTTGACATGAATTATCATTGATATGGTCATAATTATAAATAAACTGTTTACAAAACTTAGAATTTTGAAATACTAAGGCTGTTCTACCTCAGGAATAGAATACCTTAGATGTATTTTGCAAAACTTGTAGGAAAGTTTGGTCCTCAGCGCTCTTCAACTTCGTATTTCATTTGGCATTTTTAACTCTTTTAATTCGAGCGTCACTGATGAGTCTTTTGTAGACGAAACGCGCGTTTGGCGCAAATAAAAAATGTCAATCTGTGATGAGTTTATTTGCATGTTTTTTTTGCTTCCCTTTTATCGGACAATACCTTCAAACATTCTATCAAATTACATTATGATGCCACTGCTGTTGGACGTTTCGTCCCCGGGGGTAACACCAGTCTAGTGACTTCGGTGTTGACATGAATATCAATTATGTGATCATTTTTATAAATTTCCTGATACAAAAGTTTTAATTTTTCGAGAAACTAAGGATTTTCTTGTCCAAGGAATAGATTACCTTAGCCGTATTTGGAATTTTGGATCCTCTATGCTCTTCAACTTTTATATTGTTTGGCTTTATAACTATTTTGATATGAGCGTCACTGATGAGTCTTATGTAGACGAAACGCGCGTCTGGCGTACTTAATTATAATCCTGGTACTTTTGATAACTATTAATAATTTAATTTTGGATGTATAAACGCGTCTTCTGATTGGCTGACGTTATTTTGTTATGAGCCCATGGACATAATTTAGTCATGTGACCGTGACGTCATCAACGTTTTTTCATGGTTTTCTACGGTTTAAAATGGAATTTAGAATTAAATGATAAGAAATGACTGTAATATTTTTTCTGTCTATACGCGCGTTATTCAGTGTGCACCAAATTTTTTATGTTATTTCTTCATAGACAGAAAACATATTACAGTCATTCCTTAATTATCATTTAATTATCCAAAAAAAATCAAACATGTTTAATGTGTTTTTCTTTATTCTATCGGTCAGTGGATGAGAATCGATAATACAACATCTGCAAAAATCAAAATAAATGACACCGATGATGGACGATATTTGATCCACTCAAAGAAATTGAGAGGTACACGATATATAAGTAAACTGGTTATACAAAATACAATAGCATCAGACTCCGGAGTTATTAGTTGCAGTGTCAGAAGACTATCTACTGTCATAGAAAGACAATTTAAAGTTCAAATTCATGGTAAATATACGATGTATATATTTCTTTTAAATTACAGATCAGGGTTTTTTAATGGATAAACATATGCCAAAACGATGTACAGAGATGCCATTTCACCGATAACTTCAGATTTTGGTCTAAATGCAAATCGCATCTATCTCTTTTTGTCTTATTGACAAAGGACTATATATAAAAACACACGTCTATGTCTGATTCATATTTAGATCTAATCGTTAAAATTAGAAGTAATAGTCGCTTAAGAATTAAACTATATCATAAGTTTGCTTCTGTACCTTGTCCTTATAATGTTTATATACAAATGTACCATTTTGCTTTTTTCTTTTTTGACATAGATGTTTGTTTAATAGTGATTCAGATTATAACACACTATTGACTGTATCACCCCTATTATTGAAATTGTTTTCATATTTTTGCACTTTCCCTTTTTTATATAATATCATTATTTTAGCTTTTATATTTGCATCCTATATAAAAAAAGCTCATACAAAATTTGAGCGATTGAGTTCCTTATGAGACTTTCACGTTGTAAAGGGTTGCTGCTTACATGGAATCTATTAAACCAAAGGCAAAGGGTAGTTTTTGTACAGCTATACTTTTGCAGAAGATAAAATCGAGAGATTATAATGAGTCGTATTTAATTTCTCCATTCTCACTTTTGTGTAAATGTCTTACTAAATTTGATATATTATATTACCGATAAGGACATGGGGGTACATGAACTCACAACTTCAACTAATTGAGCAGGAACTGCGTTACGTTCCGGGGTACATAGGTTGCTCAATTGACAGAGTTCTGTTTAGTTTTTTTGCACACAGTTGTTAGTCGTTGTGTCTTAGCTTTACTAATTAACTCTGTAAGAACTTATAAAATGAACTGGTTTTTTTTTTTGCATTTCTTTTTGGGGATCTTCACAACAAATTTGCGGTAAATTAATGTCTACAGAAGAAGAATAAAAATGTATTGAAAAGTAGAAGATGATCAGATAACTGTATATCCCCACTTGTGACGAGTATGGGTAATATAAAGTCGGATTTAGCATTAGTTGGTTAGATTTCTTTGTAGTATTTTATGGAGTGAGTTCTGTTGTTTTTATTTTAATCAGAATGCATGGTTATTGTTTTATTTTTTGTTTTAGGTATCAGGATTAATATAGAATAGCTTATACATTACGTTCGGAGCATTTAACATGACTTTTGTATTAAATTGTGTTTAAAAAACTGTTATCGAGTCTTTATAATTGTTTCTTAAAGAAAAAAAACTAACCCTTTTACAGGTTAATTATATAGAAATTCCGATTTTATTTTAACTTTTGATTTGCATTATAATGTCGTTTCTGCATTCTTTTTTGTGCCACTTTTAAATTGCAAAAAGATCTTAAACAGTTGATTTAAATAAAAACCCACTACATGAATGTTACCGTATAATATGAACGTCAGGCTGAAGATTGAAGGGTATACAAAATAAATTCAATTTCAGAACCAGGATTGAACCCTACAAGAATAGAATCATATACACATGTAGGAGAAGGAGTAGTGGAAATTCTCCAAAGGAACAAATCGAATCGGTTTACTTGCTATGGCTTCACTACCGTGGATGCATCAGTTTTGTGTCGTTCACTTAGATATCCGTACGTATATTATTCTCTTAAAAAGAGAATCGAAATATACCAGAGAGACATTTGAACTCATAATAGATATAGGAAAATTTGTAAGAAGATCCAATGAGACAACTCTCCATCCAAGTCACATTATTAAAAGTAAACAATTATAGGTCAAAGTACGGCCTACAAAACGGAGCCTTGGCTCACATCGAAGAGCGAGCTATAAAGAGCCCCAAACATGATTAGTGTAAAACCATTCAAACAGGAAAACCAGCGGTCAAATCTATTAAACAAAACAAGAAATAAGAAACACTTATGAACCACATCAACAAACGACAACCACTGAAAATTAGGTTCCTGACTTAGGACAGGTGAAAACAAATCAGAAGTCGGAAATAAACTGACAACGCCGATGCTAAAAAAGAAAGACATGCAGACAAACAATAGTACACAATACATAGAAAACTAAAGACTAAGTAACACGAACCCAAACAAAAACTGGAGTGATTGCAGGTGCTAATGTATTTATATTTATGTATGGACTGCCCACAGGACAGTGGTATTAACTACGACAGCGATAATGTGTCAATTCAAGGGGAACCATTATTGATAGGCCAATTTTAATTGGTATTCAGTTGTATAAGCATTGGTATATCTCATTTCCATGGAGAATAATTGGCCTCACCCCTTAGACACAGTCTATTGACTTTGAAACTTATCTATTACATGTATTAGTTTGTGATTGGATCAGTTTAAGATGAACTGCTTATGTTAAGTCAATGATATTTGGTATGCAAATTTATTGGCATATGCAAGTATCATTTCGATGGAGATTATATAGCTCCATCCCTTCTTATTGACTTTGAAACTTTTCTATAGTTTACTAGTTAATGTTTGTTTTTAGATTTGGAACAACTTATGATGAGTCAATGGTCATGATGGTATTTTGTATGCAGTTGTATAAGCATTGACACATCTCATTTACATGAAGATTGTTTAGCCATGTTGATCAGTCATGATTCATTGACTTTGAATATTTTTATAACTTTTGCAAGATGATCAAAATCAAAAAGACGTTTTATAAATAAAACAATATAAATAAAACCAAAAGAGTTTCAAAATACCAATTAAAGATCTAGAGTACACGAAGTTTTTGAAAGCTAACTCAAAATCCAGTCTCAAACAATAAATAAAACACTTTTTCAGACCAAAGTATAGGTTAGTACACATTCATCAATGGAGGGGTATGAAAAAAGGCATCTTTTGAACTAAAATTGACATAACAATAGTTACGTTATTTAAACATTTTAAAATTATGTTAGGTTTGTTCATAAATGAACAGGCTTATTTAATCTAGATAATTTAGTGCAGAAATAATCACATGGGGAAAAGAAAAGGAAGATACCAAAATGACATTTAACCTAACAAATCTAAGATAAACTGACATCTCCGTGGCATATTAAATACAACTAAAAGAAACAACAGTCTACAAAACATGAAATAACTTACGACAACAGCAAATAATATTACTACTTTATGTGTTTAGGTGATAAAAACAAACGTATATTTACAGGATAACATTAAATAATAACATACATTTAGATTTTGCTTTCGATCAGATAAAATTATGACAGAAACTGGCGATTCTACGACTCTTTTCACAAAAACAACATTACGATTAGAATTGCTGGTAAGTTATACTGAAATGTGTTTGACTCTTAATAGAAAGAGCCGCTGATTTATCAACTGGCATTGGAAGCCTTCATGATAGTTTTTATGTTTTTCAAAAAAAAAGCGTCCTATACGTTTTCACGATTTACCTACATCAGGAACACTCAAATGTGAACGTTTGAAGGCCAGGGATGTTTAAATGATCTGCAACGTTAAACGCAGTATGTCAAAAAGAAATTTTTCATAAATTAACCTACAATCATCTTTCCCTAAGAGAGTTGGAACCGCAGTTTCTTAATAATTTCTTTATTTATTAACGGGAGAGTTAGATAAGTTTATAAATAATCTGATGCACTACCTACTGAGCTTATGATACCCCTCCACCAGGATTGGTAGTCAATCAAATAAAACATAGTATAATATTGTCCTGTTCAAGGCGCTTTTTTTATATTTTCTCCGGGTTGGCCTTCATCAGGAACGCTAAAAACTTTACAATACAATGCCATGGATGCGCTAATACGCTGTTCACAACGTTAAAATCTGTATGAAAATATGCCCAAAACATCATAGCCGTATTCAACCTACAGTCAACTGCGATAGTTTCCCAATACTAATATGAAAATATAGATACAATTGTTGTTAAATCAAATGAATACATGTGATTTCTTTCACAGATATGGAGGGGAAGCACGCACTCAATCTGATAAAAGACGTGTATTTCATCTAAATTATAGGAAGAAAAGAAATAAAAAAAAGAATGTGTATATTTGGAATCCGCTGTTTGGTAAGGGACACAGATATCAGCCAGTGTTACAAACAAAAAAAATGATGAATGTGACATTAACCTTGTGGTTGGAGTCACTTGCAGATTACAACCTTTGGAAGGTATTTTATAGCGATTCTCCCTATTTTCATCCATCGTTGTTGGTTTTATTTTTGTTCTTTTGTTCGTCTTTGTTTTCTTAATTTTGTTTCTATTTAATATTGTTCAAACATATTTTTCACGGGACTTGTTGGTTGTTCTTTAAAGAGACAGAAAACAATTCACACATATAACCAAATATATGGTTTGAAATATCAACCTGATAACCAATAACAAATAATAGATAAAAAGGACAAAAGGGATTATATATATACATAAAAAGAACGAACCAAAGACCAACAATTCACATCTGTGTGAAAATGGATGTAAAATCAAAGACAGATAAAAATTAATAGCACATGGTCAAGAAAGATATCCGGACTGAGTATATGCATGACATACAGTGGCTTTTGGCATCAATTTAACGTGCGCACAACCAGGTACCTTTGTCTGATTAGACTATAGCTATTTGTCCTAAACGAAAAGCACATGATAACAAAACAGATTTTATGAGGTTTCCTAAAAGATCGAAAAGAAATAATGTAGTTCATTTGAGAGACCGTTGAGTATTTGAAAGTGCCAGTCCACCATCAGAAATAACCATTTGTAAAATAATTAATAAGTAATTTTCCATATAGCCCTTATTGTTACAGGAATTAACCGTTTAAAATATGGCATTTTTGCTGTTTTAGATCTTAAAAAAGAAGTATAGTCATCTGGTCCATCAAATTATTGAAGAATTTTATTCCCGATTTTTTTTAATGAGTGAATTCGAATATTGGTTAAACATGCAGAGAAGAAGACTCTTCCTCGTATTGACCGTAATGTGAGTTCCTCAGTTATTCTTAAGTAGCTTTATTTTTTCCCATTCCAATCAATTTACGTGATTTGAACATCATTAGTTACTATCTCCTTAATTCAAAAAGTATAGTTCTTCTTATAAAATATACTGATGTCTATCTTTGAACCTGACATCTGTGATATTGTTATACTGATGTCAATCTTTGAACCTGACATCTGTGATATTGTTTCATCAAATCCATACCTTCATTGGAGAATTTGTGATTTGATCTATACACATTGAAAAAAGTATTGCAACACCAAATTGAAATTGAAATAAAAAAAAACACTTTTTATTTTTTTGTGATATAATTTGGTAAAATAGAACAACTTAAACATGATTTAAGTATCACCTGAGCTTAATCAATAAATATCGAATCGATAAGTTTTTATATGCACATGCAGCTACTGTACCCGTAAACAGCAAAACAGATGTTTTCATCCTCATTGTTTTCAACACTTTAAATAACCAAGTTTTTAAAGTTATGTGATTGACACTTGTAATGGGTCTTCGACAACTCTAAACTGCAGCAAGATGGCATATTATCAGCATGAGAGAAGCAGGGATGTCGCTTTAACAACTGCACGTATTGTTGGTCATCACCATTCCACTATAAGTCGTTTTGAGTTAAAAATAAGGCACTAAACGATATTCAAGACCTTCCGAGATAAAGAAGACCCCCTATACCATTTGCTAGGGAAAATCAAGCATAATGAAGGTTGGTCAGAAGGAAACCCATTGCATACAATACAATCCTAAAAAGAGAGTGGTGGGCATACAGGAGCTTTTTAACAAGAACTGTTCGTGATCGACTCATCGCTACTGGTTATCGTGCGATAAGACCATTTCAGATACCTTTGCTTACAAACAGACACACAGTTTTCCTTATCCAATGTAGTGCAGAGCTCGCTAAAGTTGAAAATTAGCATCGTGGAGGAAGATCCATTGTTCCAATGGAACTCGGTTCAACTTCCTTGGACGGATCGTAGCCCGGATTTGAACCATATCGAGCATATATGGAACACTATTGGGCGGAAAGTGCGCGAAAGGACACCCCAGTTCAAACACATCATGAAATAAACAATGCTCTTCATCAGAAATGGTTGCTGCTACCTTAGCAACAAATTAGTCGATTTTTGGCAGGAATCAGAAGACGTTTAGATGCGGTTATCCGTTTGAATGGAGGCTGCGCACAAAGTACTAATTCTTTGGCGTATAACGATCAACCATGATGTGAACAGTCATCTGAAGATTAATTTTGAAATGTCTGACATTGTAAGGTTCGACTACAGTAAAAGTTGTAAAATGCATTTTTTTGTACAAAAAAACACTTCATTTTGTTATTAAAATTTTGGTTATATAAATCATTTTTTTTTTCAAACATTTTTTGTTCGTTTCAATGCCAATGTTATCATAAACTATGTTTCAATAATATTGTACAAATATTTTATTATATTCCATCCAAAAAAAGAGGCTGATTTTTCAAATTTTAAAAAATCAAGGTGTTGCAATACTTTTTTCCATGTGTATAATATAAATTAATGACCTTCTTCTTTTTGAATATTTGGAATAGATGAATGGACTAATTAACGATGTGACGCTACAAATGATTTTGATTTTATATACATTTGTAACTGAGAACTTGGTAAAAACAAAATGTAGTATGCATGTCTTTTGAGCTGATCGACCTGGACGACGTTGTAGAAATTCCATACCACTCATGCTTTTTTTTCGAGTTGCACAAAACTTCTTACATTTTGTTTTAGTTGCTCAAAGCTTCTACTATATGTCTACGGGTGAATCAAAGCTCCTTCCAATATTTTTAGCTCTAGACAGCTTATAAGATACTTATAAATAAAGACGAAGAAGATACCACTAATTAAACTTTAATCTGTTAAAAATAAAATCGTTTTAACAAGAAATAAATTTAAAATAAACTTACAAATCTTTAGAAACTAGTACTACTCTACCTGCGATATATTTCAAAACTCCCAAGCACATATTTCATAGCATTCTCAACATTGGATTTTAAAACCTTTTTAATTTAACAAAGACAAAGAGTAATAGAAAAATCCTTGGTGATATTCCAACGGCATATATGTATATACCTTTATATAGGAAGAGACCCCCCGTGATTGATAGCTCACTGTTATGGTTCAAATATTTTAATACGATTCTCCATCTTTTTTTATCCCATATATCTTTGTTCACATATAGTTTATCTCATACGGGCTGTTTCGCCATAAACTATCTTTCATCATTTTCGGTACCAATCTTCTTAATCTTACAGGATTAACTATTTCGTTTTTTACGCTTCTTAAGGCAATCATTGTATCAAATTTGCCAGCAGCAAAAGTTTTTTTTGGCAACAGTGATTTTTCTTTTCTGTGAAAAATGTTAAATACAGCTAAATTCATGATTTTATTGCTTTAGTTCCAGATGTTCCTGTCCGTTTGGTAATACCAGACTTTGAGGTCCAGAATTCAAGAGAAGGTGTTGTTGAAGGTTTCTTAAATGGTGTGTGGGGCGTTGTATGCTATAAAGGAATCGGACAGTTTGAAGTAGATGCTCTTTGTCAAACGCTTGGGTTTAGATGCGTAAAATTTCTTTTACTGCGGTGTGAACAAATATTTGTGATTCATTTTCAGATGATTTAACGAAACAGGAAAGGAACGAACGCTTCCTTGGAACTTAATTGATAATAAGAATGTATCCAACGAAGATGTAAATACTCATATGCGAATGGAGTACGGTTGTGGTTTAGTTAACACGTAATAATAATTTTAGTTGGTGTTTAAATGCTCGTTCTACGTGTACATCTAGTTACGAAGACCACATATTAGCGCATGTTTACTTGAAACATGTTGTCTTCCCGTAACAAAGTTCAAAACAATATTTTTATGTATTACCCCACTGAAAAGAGAATTAGGTGTCAACAGCATGCATGAATTCCAAAAGATACTCCAACAGTCCTTAATAATTATACAGAAAATCATGAACAATCAAACTATCTTTTACTATATGTGAAAATTATAATTTTTACCTCTTTATAAATGATAAACAAATTTTTATCAACATTTCAAATCTGTTAGGGAAAAATCCTATTAATTTCTGATAATGTCAACACTTGCTCACTAACATGAATACAATTATTCTGTAAGGATACATCTTCGCTCGGGAAACGATTATTAATTTATGATATCGGCGAGAAAGATATTATCAAAACTTAATTATTTCATACACTAATTCTTAAACATTTTGAAAATATCCTTTATTTCTTTGTCTGTTTATTTCAAAGCTGATAATAATGTAAAATCTAGAATATCTATGATTGTATAAAGTTTGATAAAAGTTATAAAGTTTTACGTAAAGTACCCAGACTAAGACCATATGAATATATAACAGTTATATTTATGTTTAGTTTTGTGGTTTGGTCTTTTTTTTCAAATGCTGTTAGCAATATTACCACTATATTTTGCGTGAATGATTGTCAGGTCTACATGTTCGTCTAACAATTTGAATATTGCCTTGTTCTCATTTTCACTGTTCATTGGACAATTTTCAGTTTTTGTCAGGTCTTTTTTCTAAAATATAAAAAGCCATAGGACAATTATATATAGTATATGGAACATTGTCTGTCTGGCAGGGTTCATTTTACATTGTCTGTCTGGCAGGGTTCATTTGACATTGACTTCAATTTCGTGATTCATTGAAAACGTTTCGTAATTTTGTATTTTTTTTTATCAGATACTATGAGTAATAGATGATCTATATTTGTCAACTCAGATACAAATCTACTGTTAAAAGAAGAGCCTAACCTCCAGTAAATTTACTAGTGATCTGGTCTTAAATATTTATGTTGTTTTTCTATTAATTATCATCTCTCTAGTTTTTAATATATTTCAAATGTTTTAATAGTCACTGCATTTATTTATTTATATAGTAATCAGAATTGATATGTTTCACTCGAGTTTATCGATGAAGATTGATAAACAATGGAGCAAGAATTTTGCTAAAAGTGAGGGTTTTAGAGATTTAAAGTACTTGTAAATATATTAACAGATTACTTATATCTCTTCAATCATATCAAAACATTTTGAATATGTTAACAATTTTTAATAAAACGTATTAGTCTTTTTGCAAAAATTTACTGAAAATCGAATTCCCCACAAATGTGGCACAATAACCTCTATTTTCATCCTTTTGAAAGATAGCTCAGGATCCGGAGTACGTGTCCGTTTAGCAGCATCGAACATAGAACACGAAGGACGAGTCGAAGTTTTACATAACAACATTTGGGGAACTGTGACAAAACAGTGGCTTGGCTACCCGGGAGCAAATATGATGTGCAAAATGATAGGGTATAAGTAAGTTTATTTTGAATTACATCATGGTGTAAAAATTCACCATTTCAAAAATTTAAGAAGGTTAACATGGCGGGAGTTGCTAGTCAAGCAATATCTGCTGACCCTTCCAGAGCACCTCGGTAAAACTAAGAATTTTGGTCGATTTGTAGCTAAATCTTTATTAATTAAGAAGATGTAGTATGATTGTTAATTAAAAACTATTCCCCCGAGACCAAATGATGTAGTTGTTAGAATCTAAGAGTCATTGTTAAGTTTTCTGTGTAATGTTTTGTTTACTACCCTATTCTTTTCGTCGTTGGGCATATTGCTGTCTGTTTTTCATTGAACTTGTGTTTTTGATGGCCTCTTGGAATGTTTCCATTCGTTTGATGTGTTTGAACTTTTGATTTTGACATTTTATAAAAGACTTCCTGTTTTGAATTTTCATTGGGGTTCGGTATTTTTGTTATTTTACTTTTTGTTTAAGCTTCCATTTTTAAACATTGTAATGCTTTTGCGGGGAAATGTTCAGTTACATATTCTGCACAGAATATGTTTACGTGTGGTATAAATGAATCAAATTCGGTGTAAAAAAGGCCATCTTAGGAAATTGTTTTTTCCTGTCATTTAGGATACTTTCAAAGAATAATAGTTAGACAAAGACCCGTCAAATCAAGAGGAACCTTCTAACTAATTAAATATGCATTAAATGCTGATGTAATTGGTTCAGGGACAGTAATATTGTTATATATAAACAGCATGTAATAAAAAAACATGAATTACAACGACCTATATAACCTCAAACCAATATTTTGTAAAATATTTAGTCCCAGATGTAAAGTTCTGACTGATAGGACCTAGAAGTGACACCGGTAAAGGCAGACTGGAGTACTTTAGAGATGGATACTGGGGATCTGTATGTAGTTCTCGTATGGGAACCTCTGAGGCATCGTTGTTTTGTCACATTCTAGGATTTACGTAAGTAGATTCTAGTTTATCACTAAAACAATCATATTCATTGAGATCACAGGGCTGCATTTTGATATCTTAAGGGCATACGATACAGTTACAGGGGAGGTAATGATGTTGCTAACGTAAAATGTTATTTTCGCGACGTCAAACTGTGACATACCGGGAAAAGATGCATTTTTGGACTAGTTTTTATCATTCAAACGGATTTAATTTGAAAGCGAGTGCATGGACCCCTATTTTTTAAAACGACATTTTGTTTAATTTTGCAAGGAGATTATATGACCAAAATTTTATGAAACTGTAAATAGTGCATTTTTTTTAAATTTTGATAAACATGAAGCAAAAAATGACGTTTTTTCTCAATTCATGAACATTTGATAAATATGAGTTACTTCCGAAAAAAAATTGCATATTTTTTTTAGGATACTTATGAAATACAGAAACAACCGATTATTAAGCAAAAACCAATTTGTGTTTATCCTTTAAACCTAAAAGTTATGTCTTTCTTTCGAAAAAGAAATACGTCCACAAATCTGAATTTTGAGAAAATATACAAAATTTCGACCTCATTTTACTCAAAAAGTAGCACATGAAGGTATATTTTTTATTACATATTTGATTTAATCAGGCAAAAAATAGCCAATACGGAAATTGTCATCAAACTGTAAAAACGGAATCAAAACTGTATTGTATGCCCTTAAGAGTCAATCTCTAATTTAATTATACCATTCAACATTTTTATACAAAACTACAATGTTCTTGCTTATAATTATACTTACTATTGATTCATTTTATTCTTTTAGTTATGGTGGTCATATTTTGGTAAACAAAACAAATAATGGAAGGTCAGATTTAGGACCAGTATTATTAGGCGGTATAGAATGCCCTTGGAATTCAGAAGACCTGGACCAGTGTTCCGAACGTTTGTGGGCTTTCAAAGATTTTAGATATATGTGTTCTTCTCTTCACGCATATACTGTAGAATTAGAGTGTAGGTCAGACCCATTCCCAGGTAACTACAAAGTAATCATTAATCTATCATATGAAAACTTAAAATACATATACTCAAGGAGGAAAAAAACAAAGCAATCTTGAAATAAACACAAGCATTGGTAAAAAGTTTTTGATGCAAAATAAAAGTCAAAACTGTACAATTTTAAATAACTGAGTGATATTTATGAAAAAAAACTACATAGGGTGGAGTGCATAGATTGATAAAATATAATACAATCAACAACAAAACATTGTGTTCTATAAAATTATTCTTGTATTCTAATATTTATGTTAGATGTTTTCCTAATCATGGAACGTTCAGACAATGACAAAACGAAAGCTTCTCCTTGAATGGTGATAAAATATTATGGGAAATAATAGCTTGTCTCCGTCATTATAACTAATCATAATCTAGCATTTTAACGTGAAAACGCAGGGTAATAAAGTATAATAAATATTGTTAACCCATGCAAAGTCTGTCACTACCATGAGTGCCTTGGTAAGATTGGAAGAAACACCATCATATATATAGAGTCCTGTTTAAAACCTTCCTGGTGATAACTCATGTATGTCACTATTTGTTAAAACGCATTTGCTGCAACTGGAAAATTACTCATAAAATGAATAATTTATTGTTTTTGCTCCATGGATATTGTGTTTGACTCTATAAATACACGACATATTTTACAGTGGACTCATATTTGCATTCCCCAATAAAAGTGTGATTTGGGGAGCATCTGTTTGTGTTGCAAACTTTTTTATTTGTTGTTTTTAAGATTATGAAATACAGTTATTTAGAGGAAATTCAAAAAATGAAGGACATCTTCTTATAAAATATGACGACAGTTGGTCTCCAGTATACTACGATCATGGTTTTTCAATAAAAAAAATTAGCTGTTGTCTGCAAGCAATTGGGATACAGGTATGTTTTTTTCTGTGTAAATCAAAGTATTAAATAAACAAACAAATTAAAGTTGAAAGTACATATTGGTGTAAAAAAAGAAGTAAGAAACATATCTTTATTCAATAGAACTTAAAACATACTTTTTCAGTTACACTGCTTATGATGTATAAACAGAAATGATTGTTTAGTATTTTTACAAATTTGTGAATTTTTTCATACAGGAAATACAAAACATATTAGACTTTTTTTTTACGGTGATTGGCAAAGAATCTCCATCTTTGAAATTCCTAAAACAGTTTGATAACACCATGGCGTTGTCAGTTTATTTTCGATCTATGAGTCTGAGTGTCCCTCTGGTATTTGTTCGCCCCTCTTTGATAGAATATAATTCAAATATTACTATAATCAGATTAACATTGATATTTTCGTAGGGTTGAAATATTATGTGTTACGTATTTGATATGATTTTCTCACGTGTGATGTATACAAACAAGCGAGTTGTGTATCAATTATGAATTTACATTCAGGTTGCATATTGTTAAAACAACTGTTTCATTCGGGGGCGACTATTTAACTTCCAAAAGGGGGAAAAGAGGGGGGGTTAAGTTCAAAAAAAAAAAATTTCTGATCCCTAATTTGGTGAAGAAAAACATATTTGCGTCAAGCAGATGACAAAAAAAAAATTCTGAATACAAATCCCCCCATACCTTATAGTTTAAAATTTGAAAAAAAGTAATCTAATTGATCGTGTCGAAAAACTAAATAAATTTGTTAGCGCTTTGCAAGAAAAGAAAATTAAAACAATTACCCCCGCCCCCTTTTTAAAGATAAACAGTTGCTCCCTACACTGCGCCTCTTTTGGAAGATATTTGATATTTTGAACTGTTTCTCTACTGGTTCTAAATAAACTCATCATAGACAAGATATTTTTCTATGTTTCTTCTCATAGAATCACAACTAGGGAATTGTACCAGTAGAAATACACATAGATAGAAATCAAATTGAAGACTGAAAGCTTTAAAAGTGAGGGTAGAACATGATTTTAGGAAACATTTAAACGGCTAGACATTCGTGGCATATAAATGTTGAAAATTTGCAACAGAGCCCTATGTTTTGAACTTTGAAGACAAGTGGTGCATATCAACTGGCCATTATAGGGTATAATTGTTTTACGAAACTTCATAGTGTTAGTTGCACAGTTTTAGCCAGAACAGGAGATACTATGATAAATTACATTGTCTATATTTGAAGAAACTTATGGTTTTATATGCATATTGATAGTATACCCTTTTTTTCTGTTCATTTACTAAGTACTATTTCTTATCTTTTCTGTGAGCCTCTATCGAATATATTTTAAATATATACTATGTATATTACAGACATGGCGGTGAAATGCACACTAAGCAATTCGTGTATGAAAATGGTCAACGAAAGTGGCTAATACTGGAATGTAATGGAAAAGAACAAAATGTGGGACATTGCAACACAGTGAGACACATAGATTACCATTATAGTGATAATGCAGTATTCATAAAGTTCTATGAAACCAGCGATCCCGGTATGTTAGTTTCCTCGTTTTAAAAATTATTGCCAATCAATCAAATTATCACACCAAATGGGTTGATATTAGAACAGATAGCGTATGCAAAGCGGTATTAGCATGAAATATCATGAACAATATAAATATAGAGCAACACAATTTAACAGTATTCCCAAACACTAGCGACAATGATCAATTGTAGCAACATTTGTGTTGTTTATTTGATAATTTTGTAAAGGGGAAAAAATAAACAAATACTTGAGGGATAACAATTCAAAGATATATTCAATACATAGAAGGGATATAAATGATCTGTATATGCAACATTGTTCTTAAAATACAACTTATTTGTAGAACTCCAGATGACGGTATCTTTAGAAAGTGATGGAAAAGTTATTGTCCATCGACAGGGAGAAACTTGGAAAATCTGCGCCTACGATTTGGTATGGGATGATGTAGCCGCTACCACTGTCTGTCGTATGATGAGTAATAGGTACACATTATTGTATTCGTAACAATGGTCTCAAACCCAAAATTTGAAAGAGTTATTAGGGTAAAGTATGGCATGGTTTATGTTCAAATAACAAAGGACATCCACTTATATCTTCCTCTGAGTAATTTGTACAATGAAGAAAACCACGACTCGTTTAAGTGGTATTTTTATTTACGTCTTGGTGGGCACCCATGTTGGTTGTCTGTTGACGTGCTTTCTTTAATGTGCTGTTGGTTAATTTAGAATTGTAAAGAAAATAAGGTTCTGAAACCTTCAGTCTAAGTTGACTGAAGTAGAATTTTTTTCATTCTTTTTATGTGCATTTGAGCTCAACATGTATTATAGAACAAGTTTTTGTTGTTAGCATTCATTGTACAATTAAATCAAGAAAAGCGTTTTGATAGCACCAAATGTATTATGCAAAAAGTAAGATATAAAAAAATACTATGAAACATTCTAAATGGAAAGTCCTTAAGCAAATAGCAAAATCAAAACCTTAAACAAAGCAATCGAATTGATATCAAATGTCATATTCCTGACTTGAAACATATATTTTCTAATGATGATTTAATATCTATCTGAACCTCTTACGTATGTGACAGTCGCATAAAATTCCGTTATATTGACGATAATGTGTGAACAAAACAAACTAGGCAAAAAAGGTAAAAATGTCAAAAATAGGGGAACAGCGGTCGACAGTGTGTAAAATCTTAATCACAATAAAACAAACAAATATGTCAACAAAGAAAACAATATTCATTTAATCAGAGCAAGTTGAAATCGTACTAGGAAGAAACAGAAAAATGGCTTCTCGAATTTTAAATCTGTATGATCACATATACATTGTAGAATATTATATGATTGAGAGGCATATAATTTTGCACAGATCCTAGATCAAAACATTATAAAGACTGTAGGTTATTTGGTCATTTTACAAAATATTGCTCTTTTGCCAACATAGCAATATTTATTGGCCTTACTTTGATCTTATTTTAGATAAATCAAAACATTCTGACGTCGTAAAATGTAATGATCAATTGTCGGAGTAATATCATCATCGTTTTATCTCTATAAGTTGAATTGGCGTTTTGTTGACAAAATGTGCAGAATTTATTTTTTTATTGTTCCATGTAAAAAAAAAAAAAATAATACCTGGCATTAGGTAAGTTTATTCTGTCTAGTACCATAATCAAATTTTGACATAACAGGGCATTGCATATAACATAATAAGCATCATTTGCAGTTCGTAATCAATTGTTGACCTCCTTTCCCTGTTTACCAGCTCAAATGACCATGTATCGTCAAGTTTTCATAATATTTTATAGAAACCCTAAATAAAAAAGGATGTTGTTTGAAATACTAAAATGAAAAGCAGGGTTTATTTCTTACAACTGTGAAACTCAAGATTCGAACTAATGCACCACATCAATCAGGAAGATTTCCATGTAACTCTATAAAGTGTTATACAACTATATCTTAAAAGAAATAAATATGACATTTTCTAGTTTCAGCAATGGAACTGCAATACACTTGCCATATGAATTGTCTTCTTACAATGATCCAGAAATGGAGAACAGTATACAAATACTTTACTGTACAAAAGGAGCTTCACATCTGGGATATTGTTTCTACGGGCGTGATTTTGACACCAGCGTTATGTGGGTAGGTCCCTGGGGACCAGGATATTGCGCCAATGACAAATACGAAGTACTTCGTGCAGGCGTGAGGTGCAACATTTGAAAATAAGTTCAATAACATAGAAATTATGTGCATCCTAATGAGAGGTAGAACATAAATTACAAAGTACTGTTAAAATATCTTATATGCTTTTCATGCACAGTGATTTTGTTATTCAATTATGACAAATTCCGTCAATTAAGCGGAAGGATGGGATTAAAATATAATATTTAAAATGAGTCCAAACCCAAATTTGAGATGTCTAAAATGATCAGAGGAAAACAGACCGCTAACATCAGAGCTTCTATCGTTTTGGAAACTGGATAACTGAAGAGGTAACTACATTCAAAACGTCCAATTTACTTATGCTATATCCAGTTAGCGTGGCTTAGGACCTTCACCGTATAGAGCCGGCTGTTAAATACTCACAGGCCCTCGTATGCATTAAGAACATAATCAGAAAACACTGGAGTCTAGTTCCGCCATTCGCCCACACCTCTTTTGTTCTTTTTTTTTTCAGCCGCGTCCATGCAACTTCCTCGTCTGCCTACCACCAAGTACCGGTTTGACAAGAAATGAATTATGTCTTCATTTTGGATAATTGCATTTTAAGACAAAAAAAATCTAATTTAATTATTGCACCTTTAACTATCCATTTGTATTTAGTAACATTTCAATATTCTAGACTTGTGTTTCATATCATGATGATTCGTTGATAGAGGGTTATTGCTTACAATGAAGCTACTGCATCAGAAGTGGCTAGTATCAAAATTGAATTACTAGTAATCCATTCTAAAGTTTTACTGATGCCATCTTTTTGTAATGTCTATAACGGAAAAGTTGTAATGCTGATGACCACGGATATATTCCACCTATTGTTACCCAAAATCCGTCCACTTATAGTGGATTGTTACACGTGGACGTGACTGTTTACTGGAACTTTACAAGATTAGTAACTGATAGATGTCACATGTTGAGGGTAAATTTCCTGCCCTTATGTTCTGACTCCTGACTAGGGTTAATAAGTTTTATTTTATCTTTATGAAAGATAAGCTCAACACATTTTTAACGTGCCTTTCCCGAGTCAGGAGCCTGTAATGCAGTCGATGTCATTTGTTCATGTCTGTCATACTTGATTTATGTACATAATACTTCTATAAACTAAGCCGTTATTTTTCACGTTTGAATTCTGTCAAAATATTCATGTCTTTTAAATAGGACTATACAAGATCTGTTGTGGAATGCCGTGCGGTTGCCTATCAACTCTGCTATTCACGTTGCTATACCTCTTACTTTTATAAGTAAGCTGCCTTGATGATATTGGGATTATGACTATTTACCTGAACTTGATATAATACGTTTAATCCAAAATTTGTTAACGTATGTATTCACAATGGTAACGTATGCCTCTAGAATGTTCGTTTAGTATAGCCGCAGATGCATTCATGTACTCAAATCTTTATTTTTCAAAATTTATATTTAACTTATGTCTGCATTCAGTAACAATGATATTAATTATTTGGCTCATTCCTTCAAATTTTCTAGCTACTGATTGATTTTCAATGTCGTTAATGAGGTTAATAAAGGATAACAGTTTTGGATAGCAGTTTGTTCCTCTCTAAAAGTTTATGCGATGACAAAAAGCTTGTAAGTTACGTATGATTTGAGAGATATAAAATCCAAAAGCAGATGATGCTGGTATTTTGCTACATGGGAGGTGGAAGATGATTTCAATTTCCAGTCAAATAAGTATTTATTTTCCTCAACAGAAAAGGTTAAGCAAATAATGAACACAGAACATGCTAACATAATATAATACAAAACGCATATGGCAGCATGGTGTAAATGTAAGACCGTTCTTCAGTGATTGTCTTCATTTTAGACTGAAATTATACGCCAGTTATGTGATGAAAAGTAGAATTTCGTGGTTTATGGTGTTAATGTACATGTTTTCATTGACCTTGTTAATTATATAATGTATTCAACAGTATTATTGCATGTAAGTGTCACAAAAATCCGTTATATTTATTGACAGACAACAATTGCAAGGCATTCGAAAATATATTTTAAAACAGCAAGTTGTTCCCATGACAACTTCACAACAATGTAAAAGAAAACAAACACAAACATATATAAATTTCTCGTAGCATAGGACTTTACTTAAATTGCAGAAATACCTCTGAAAAATGCATAGATAAACAAACGAAAATAACATGCCCATTTAAGTTCAAGGTTGTAGTATAAGATGAATTATGCATCTTTTTGGAATATTTAAAAGGTTGTAAAAGTGCTGATCGTGAGCACATTTAATTTGTTGGTAAGAAGAGCTCTGCTGGATACGGAATCTGATTTGGTCACTGCTATTTCACACCATAAACATTATCAAAAGGAGTGTAATCACACCTTATTTAATTTATGAAGGGTTGGTCATAAGAAAGCCATGTATTGTACATGCGTACATCGAAAGACACAGACTTTGGTAAATATTAACTAGAGGCTCTTAAGGGCTTGTGTCGCTAACAACGTGACAACGTAAAAACAACATAAAGGAAAACAAACGAAAACATATATATAGCATAGGACTATACTTAAATCTTGAATGGCATAGAACGATCGAAATTCAATCCAAACTATACTAAAAGTGAGATATTTTCCAATGAAATGCATCATGTGCTTCCTCTGAAAACGTCATAACAATGCATAGAAAAACAACCCAAAATATATATATGGAGACGTGAATTCATGGTTATATAATTAAAATCTAGCATTGCACCCTTTTGTAATTTCTAAAGGTTTTAAAAGTGTTAATCGTACAGGCACATTTTTGGTAAGAAGAGCTCTGCTCCATGCGGAATCTGATTGGGTCATCACTCTTCCACATCAAAGAAATTACAAAAGGAAGAATAAAAACAAATCATAAGTAAAGTTTAATCACACCTTATTCAATCCAATAAGGATTGGTCCTTAGATAGACATGTACTGTACATGTGTTTATCGACAGACACGGACTTTAAAAATGATCATCTTAACAAATCTAAAATAATATATATAACATATATATATATATATATAGGTAAATAACAATGTTAACTACTGAACAGTCTTTTCAAAGAAAAAATTAACATAAGAATTGACTAAAAAGGAATTGCATACACAGTACTAAATTTACCATAGTGAATATGTGTGAACATTGACAAAATTTAACGCAGTGAAATTTGACTGAACATCTGCAAATTACTATTATTTTAGCTAACGCATCATTGTAAATATAACGGAATTTAATTACACTGTCGTACAAAGTGAGAAGTTTAGCGCTATAAAACCAGGTCTAATCCACCATTTTCTACATTTGGAAATGCCTGTACCAAGTCAGGAATGACAGTTGTTGTCCATTCGTTTTTGATGTGTTTTGTCATTTGATTTTGCCATGTGATTACGGACTTTCCGATTTCATTTCCCCCTGAGTTCAGTATTTTTGGAATTTTACTTTTTAGTAGCTAGGGTTTTATGTTGCTCTATTTTTAGATTTCTTTGAAACTATTTTTGAATCATTGTTTGCTCTTTTCGTCATATTTTCATATAGTCATGGTATATCTGTTTTCATTTGACATGTGAGTTTTAATGTCTCAATGATAGTAATTACCTTCTCTCTCCTTTGCAATTTTGCTTTTGAATATGGACTTCCAAATGCTGAGCCTTTAATAATCATTTACTGCAACTACGGACAAATACAAATAACTTTAAAATGTATATATTCAACCAGCTTAATACTAGAGACACTAAGAGTGTATAATGTATGTTAATGTAGGACTGTATATTGAACATCTTTTTTTTCCATAGACTGAAAATAATCCCCCAGTAATTTGATGAAAGAAAGAATTTCGTGGTTTATGGTGTCACTGTACATGTTTTCCTTGACATTGTTTGTTATATAATATATACGTACATTAATATTACATGTATGTGTCAATAGAATCCGGTAACTTAATTGGCAGACAACATCGCAAGGCATTCTGAAAAATATCTAAGACAGCACGTGCTTACTGTGACAACTTCACAATAATGAAACGTAATGGAAAACAAACGTAAACATAGATATATATCCCTCCTAGCATAGGACGAAATCATATGAATTATTTAAGAACTGAATGCTTCATTTAAGAATATTTTATTTATGTGTTAAAGCGATGACCGAATAACACTTTGTATGAAGCAAAAGCTACAATTGTAGAGTTGAATAAAGATTTTTGTTTACTTGTTCTATGCATTATTCTTTTTGTCATTGATAGCACGCGCAATCATAGTGAGTGCCTCGTGATTGCTTTCAGCTAATCAAAATTACAGATTCTAATGAAACATACATGTAATCTAATTATGGGGTGGTATTACCTTTGATTGTGTACAAATTGTTCAGTAAAAAGCGTGTCCGCGCTTCCATGTTACCCAGTCAAGGCTTTTACACTTCAAAAAGATATAACAGAAAACATTTAATTCTAAAATATAGTTAAACAAACGTAATTTAATCTCATTAGGATTGATCTTATAAATGGCGAATCTACGTAACACGTACATGTATAATATAAATATAAAAGAACAAAGACTTTAAGAAACATTAAAGTAAATTTTCATTTTAAAATATCTGGAATAATTACATGTTTGTTTTCAACGACGTGTTTATAAATGTCAACATTAGGCTCGCACATTTATGACATATTTACTGTTATAACTTGTCACTTGTTTACTGTCACGATTACTTATTAAAAATAAGTTAATTAAAGCAAACTTATGGTTAATCTGCATGCTTTGAATTTTAAAATACTTACGGTTTTACGTTAAGCATCTCATTATAAAAAATGTATTAACAACACCCTTATTTTCAAAAAATCTTTTTTCCCATTATTGATGTTCACATTCACAACTAACATCATAACTATCAGTTTTTAAATATATTTAACAATTTTGCTATTTCTGGCATAATACGTTTTCATTATTTATTAACTAAAATTGATGAAGTTATCAGCTTATATTTCACATTTACATTGCCCTAATTTGCATATTTTGTGGTAATTAATTATTATTATCCAAATTAGAATTTTTGGAGATATTTCAAGCAGCTACGCATTCAGGCGTTTTTAATTTTCTTAAATGGACTGAACGTTAAATTTATGAATTAATATGAATAATTCTTTTGGATTGTGGATATCTATCTTAGTTTTGATACAAATATCATGCATATATGGTGAGTAAAAATGAAAAATACAGTTAACAAGTTTATCTAAAAAAAATATTTATATAAAACTTTAAAAACATTTTTTTGAAACCTTGTGTCGCATGGCACCTTGCTTTTTTGAGAATGCGACAACACAGATTTCAAGTTCCACAAATTTTGAAAAAAATTCATATATGATTTTAGATTGGTCGACTCTTAATATAAAAGTTGGAACATCTGACATAACAACAAATAGATAACCGAAATTTAGATATGTCAGGAGTAATTAAAAGGCACATATGTCAATTGAGTATAGATTGTACTTGGAGATAACACGTCATTTTGGAAACAAGAGTTTGAAATAACTAGAGTTGAAGATATATGTATATGAAATCAACAGATTAGGAAATTTATATCTTGACAAGAGTCAAGGGCGCTTGAAAGAATACAGGCTCTGTCGCCGTTGATTTCTCAAAAGTTTTAACATGTTTAAAGTGTAATTATATTATAATTGTGCGAATAATATAAATATGCAAGTGTAAAACACTAACATGCTTCATGTACAGTGCAATTAAAATTGAGAATGGAAATCGGGAATGTCGAGCACATGCTGCTGCTGCAAATGTCGTCAAAATATTGACTTTGTTTTCAAATTAGTAACGTAAAACAAAAACAAGATATAGTATTGCTGGTAAAGTGCAGGAAGTTTTCAATTAATGAAAAAATTAAGAAGCACATTGAATACTTTTTAATTTCATTTGATATTTTGTTTGACACATTATAGGTATTATGAGCAAATAAAGTCATGAATGATTGAATGAATGCATGAATGAATGAATGAATGAATGAATGAATGAATGAATGGTATACCTTATTTTTGTAATGAGCGGCTATATACTATCGCACTGCAAAGCGCTTTGGTGCATTAAATTCGCAGGACCGATCTTTAAGGAAAGGTCATATAAAATTTAAATAATTCAATTTTTTTGCAATATGTAAGTACATTCAATACGCATGTACTTGCTTTAACAAGCGTTAATCATATCATTTAGGCGAAATATAGTTACGTAATTGGCAGGTATGTCGGATTTTTATATTATTTTGTATAACTATTTAACTAATCATCTTCATTCCGGCTGGCATGTAAAACAATCTATAAAATAGAAAAAAAATAACAAATAAAACAGAAGGAAGAAGGAAAGGAACCGTTTCACACATGTTCCAAGCCTCGTTTGATTTTGTTTTTATGTGTTTCAATTTGACCTGTTAAAAAACTATGTTGGGGGCAGATCTTTCTTAGGCTCTGTTAAGCTACTCATCTACGTGCGTAGATGAATGACGATTAAAACATGATAATTTTGAACTCGATGTATAGTGAATCGTACTTCTCGTTATTTGCGTTTGTATGTTGATATCTATTCATCTTTGTTAAAGACTGTATATTGACCTCTATATGTCTTTTGTTGAAGACTGACCTCTAAATGTCTTTATTTGTCAACTGTTGTTATGGGTTACTTTCTCATTGGTGCAAATCCTACTTTACAATGGCATGTATTCATTAAAATAAAAAGTAAAATCACAAAAAATACTGAAGTCCGAGTAAAATTTACAAGGAGAGTCCTTAATCAAATGGCAAAATCAAAAGCTTAAACACATCAAACGAATGGATAACAACTGTAATATTCCACACTTGGTACAGGCATTTTCTCATGTAAAAAAATGGTAGATTACACATGTATTCATAGCTAGTTTAACCTCTAACTTGAATCATAGTCACGAAATATTCCATTACATATACAAAAACAAACATAAAATTACTTTCAATCTTAGATTAAAGGATTATGCACAGTTATAGTATAAACTGCAGTTTTATTTAACTTGTGAGTCTAGTTTTAAATGTATATACATTTTCTGCCGTATATCTTCTATACTATTAAACGAGAAGACCTCATTTTGTGTGTCGCTTCTCTTCTTTCCACATTAAATTAATTATCATGCTTTTGTGTCCTATATGTACAGTGCAATTAGTCGCATTTGTCATCCATTCATATGATTTTTCAGATTTAGTTATTTTGGGAGAAAAACGAGAAAAAAGGCGTCCGGATATTGTTCCGTCATTGGACGAAATTTTATGTCTAATTGGACTTCCGGTTTGCGTTTTTCATACATGCATACTACGAATAAAGTATATTTTCTATGTGCTATCATTTTCAAGTTTACTTTCCACGGCGGGCTCAGGGTTCATTAAATAAAGAGGGTCTGTATAATATAACATGACCGCCGTGGAGCGATTAGTAAGCTGATAATCAATAGTGATAGTAATAAGCAAATACACTTTATTTATAGTAATGAATGTTCATAATATACAGAAATTAAGCGCATATTCATGTGTAATAAAATTAATACAAAAGAAATTAGGAATTTTGGAGAAAAAAAGGAGAAGCCGGGCTAGAAAACAATTGTCCTGTCCCAAAGTACCTATGACTTTTGATACCTTTTCTGAAATTCTCCAGTCATGAAATCTTTTACAAAAAATCATTGATTACAAAAAAGAATATGTTCTATGATTGCCAATGAGCACAGCCCAAACCGCATAGTCAGCTTTAAAAGCCCCCCCCCCCCCCCCCCATGACAGTGTAAAGCAATTCAAACAATAAAACTAACGGCCTTATTTATGTACAAAACATAACGAAAATCAAATATGTAACACGTAAACAAACGACAACCACTGAATTATAGGTTCCTGACTTGAATGTTCATAGTACACTAAATGTATGTTCATATTGGTGTTAATAGAAAACAAAAAATTGGGAATTTTGAAAATAAAGTAGGAGGGATAAAATAAAGCATTTTCCTGTCCATAAGTACCTATGACTTTTGGTAACTTTCCTGAAATTCTCTAGTCATTAAATCTTTTACAAAAATTCTAGCCACAACACTTTACATAATTTCATCTACGCTCTGAATGCCCGCAATTTCGCGGGTGTTTTCTAGTTTCCTTTAAAATACAAGATATTAGTTCAGTGCTTCCTTAATGTTTCTGATGTTCTTCAACTGTATATTGATTTGAGTTTTGGACTTGTTTAAACCATGGGGATGTCGACACTCTCTGTACATGCATGTATCAAACTATTATAGACGAATATGGCATGTTATGTTTATACGGGATAAAGTTCTTGCTTTTGTTAGATTTATTCGTAAGAAAATTTTTAGTAAATATATCAAAAATATTCATGTAGGAATTGAATCTTGTATTGCTTATATGTTGGAAATGCGCGCGATTGTAAGAGAAAAAATATTTAGCTTCAATATGGGACAGCTATTTTACATTAACGGCCCGTGGTACGTTGCGGTTGCAAATGACACCTTTTTTCTTATTGGAGAGACAAACAAGTCTCGTTCATTGTTACTTTTGAATTCAAATCGTGTGGTAGGGCCAACTATTATACTATACAAACTAGTTAGATATTATCAAAATTCATCTAAATATATATAAATTATACTAGGATACATAGTTGTGTAATATCTCAATATTTTGTTAGTACTGTATTTCAATCTTTAGTTATAACTACATGTATACTACAGGTTAGAAACACAACTTCTAAACCGAAAACAAAGTAGATTTACCTTTCACGTTTGCGTTTAATGTCTTGATCTTCCATTATTTGTTCATTCCCAAATGCAACAGTTCACTGTTACAATGTATCTTAGTTAATTTTATGACAATTGCACTGTTCGCATACTTCGAAGTAAGGGGTCAAGATTGAAACCTTAAAGTTTTTTTGTACATGGATATAGAAAGATGTGGTATGATGAGTTCCAATGTGACAACTCTCCATCCAAATAACAAATTATAAAACGTTTTAATGGTATACCAAACCTTCACCCTTTAATTTTCTGAAACAACAGTATAACATAACATAGAAAAACACATTATAAAATAACTCAATCAAAACCAGCAAATTAAAACACAATGAAAGTCCGCGCTCTATATTTAAGGAAGTAGTAATCTCCCTTTTAAAAAAACGTGTAAATTGTGTCATTTCGCTGGTCAAGATTAAAAAGAGACTACTCTCATAACTAATATACTTTCACCACATATTGATGTACTTGTACTTCAAAATGTAAGTCAGCGACCTCGTTAGTATCTGTTGTTGTAATATCATATGCCAAGGGCAGTTAATTACATGGAGTCACTTCTTGCTTTAATTTTTTAAAATACTGGTAATTTTATTTATAAAAGATTAACATAATTTATATGGAGATAACTATCTATGAATTTTACATGATTAAAAAAACGATGTATAATGCTTTTAAATTACTTCACTAGCACACTGTGTAACTAATGATATATGTAGATAAGTACAGGAGGTAGGCGCGAATATGTCGTTCACATAAAAAGGAATTCGTACGGGCGATGCGCTAGCTCAGTTTATAAACCCATTTATCGTATGCCACTGCAAGTCAATAAATAACAAATGCAACTTGCTAAAAACTTTCAATTTGATTTGACATTTTGAAAACTTTTGTTGATAATTGGGCGGCTGTTGTTCCCTTTCTGACATCTGATTCCAGGGACTCCTTTTTAACTGTGTTTTGCGGTGTGTTTGTTCATTCTACAAGTAAAGGCTACAGGTATAAGGGGGGTTGAGATCTCCCAAAAAAATGTTAAAAACCGCCGCATTTATGCGCCTGTCAGAGGTCAGGAGCCTCTTGGCTTTGTTAGTCTTATATTTGTTTTAATCTTAGTTCATTTATATGTTATGAAGTTTCGTGTGACCTCCATTTTCATTAAATTTGTTGAGGGGTCATCGGAAGTCCGCCTCCACGTTAATGATTTTCTGGCTGTGTTGAAGACTCATTGGTGGCATTTGTCTACTTTCTGCTCTATGGTCGGGTTGTTGTCTATTTGACACATTCCCAATTGCCATTTTCAATTTTGTTTCATCAGTAAAACGTTTTTAACGATCATTGAAGATCCTTACAGTTATTAATCTATTTGACATCTCAGTCGATACAGTTTCATATAGTATTGTATTATTTTAAGAATTAAGTTATTGTTCTATTATAATTGTTGATACTATCTCTCTACCTGTGTGACGTTTTAATACATTGTGATATCAAACACACGATTCTACACCAGAGTTAATCTAGTCATTCAGTAAAACAGGACTTACATATTTCTATATTGGTTGATTTTAACATACTTAAAAAACACAAAAATAAGTAAGAAATAAATGTGAGATTGTTACACGGTGATGACTGCTGTACCCCTATTTTGGCAATTGTAATTGCACCTAGTATGTCAGTTGTGTTCACGCATCGTTGTCAATATAAAGGAATTTGATGTTAGCGCTATAAAACCAGGTTAAATTCACCTTTTTCTACATTTGCAAATGCCTGTACCAATTTAGGAATATGACAGCTGTCCATTCGTTTGATGTGTTTTATATTTTGATTTTGCCATTTGATTAGCGACTTTCCGTTTTGAATTTTCCTCGGAGTTCAGTAATTTTTGTGATTTTACTTGAGATATTTGAAAAATCAAACAAATTGATTCGATCGTTAATGTTTTCTTTCTTTCGTTGAAATCTTCTGACATGTTTAAGATATTATGAAACTGGTATATTTTACAGTAAATAGACATATTCTTTATACTGCATGTTTTTTTCATTTTTATTTGGTAGTATTTGAATGATTTTTTTATGTGATAGTCGGTTAAAGAGCTCACCAGAGCTCATGTTTTATCTGTTATTATGTATATGTATGCCGACTCTAAATAAAATTTACTTATTGACTTACTTAGTTTTATACATAAGCTCTGAACAATGTGCATTAAGGAAATGAAACTATGAAATTATATGTCAAGATTTTTCATTTATCTAGCTAAAAAAAGGGTTGACCCTTTTTGTGCAGTTTATTTTCATTGTCTTCTTTCTAGTTTTATACGAGTTGGCATTCATAGTTTTTAATCTGGGAATTGAACGTTCATTATCCTGTTAACATCTGTCTGTGGTTAACTTTATAAATTAAATTTCATCTCGCATTTTTATTTCAGGACAACCGCGAAGAGCAGATGGACTTGGATTCATACCAAGGACACCACAAAACGCAAAACGTAATGAACAGCGTTTATCTGCAATTCAAAAAATCAAATACATGAAACAAACGGCTTTATGGAACAACAACAACAAAAATAATAATATGAATAATGGCCAGAGTGGAATGAATATGTTGCAAAACAATATGAAAGCCAATTATAACACGAATAATGGTCAGACGAGAATGAATTCTAATTACAACATGAATAATGGTCAGTCGGGAATGCATTCTAATTATAACAACATGAATAATGGTCAGACGGGAATGAATTCTAATTACAACGACATGAATAATGGTCAGGCGGGAATTAATTCAAATGGTGGACAAATGAATCTAGCTCACTTGAATCCAGAATATGTTGAAGCGATGATGGACATGCCGGGTGGTTTGCGGATGCTGATGAATGCGAGAATGGGAAACAATGGAAATAACGGTGTAACTATTATAAACACAGAGATGGCTGAAATGGGAATGATGCAGAATGGCATGATAGGTAACAATGGCGGACGCAGAGGCAGAAGAGGACAACAGAAAATGAGGTTGCCAATGTGTCAACCTTTATCAGAGTGTGCTGAAAGATTTATACCCCCTCAGTGCCGTGCCTGGAGATATGATACTATGAACAGCGTGATGTGCCGCGCATGCCCAACAAATAGATGTGAAGGTGGAGCCAAGGAGTATTTCCATACGATGTACAAATACCATCCGTCAAGACTAATGTTAAAAATGTTACAGTAAATCATATATGTATATACATATATATGTATAAAAATCCGCTGTTTAAAACGAAAAATAACGTATGAATCTTTCAATCATTCAGTCAGTACTCTGGTCACAACTTTCGTTGAATTTTGATTTTCTTTTTTCGTACAAATTAGTTTGCTCTAACATTGTATGGTATCGGCTCTGCAAGATCTAAGCATAACAGTTCAAGTACGTTAACTGCAGTACCTCTTCACTGTTCCCCCTATATCAGAGTTTATATACATAACCAATGAATATATTGCATTTATAATCCATCGAGTACTTTAAATAGTTGTCCTTCCTACAAAAGTATACAAAATGAATTCATATACTTGTGAATGATTACATTTCGGAGCATGCCTAGATATGTAGTGCCAGTGTTTCACAAGATGCTAAATATGCTATGCTAGATTATCTTAAATTACAAGTTTTCTTCATATTTTTGTATTTTTTTATATATATTCCGAAGAAAAAAATCTATTCCGAAGAAAAAATTCTTCGTACAAAATTAACCTGAGAATTGTATTTTCTTTTTAAGCAACATTCTTTTTTAAAACTTGCAATGTGTTATCTAGGTCATGCTATCCTCCGCTTTGATTAGGGATTTGAAGTATTGCCGTTTAGCCACTATGCAAATAAAAGAACCTTACTTTCAAGCCCATAAATAATAGTTAAATAAAATTTCATTATCTAAATCGTTGAAAAAATGATGTTACCAGCATCTTTATCCTATAAATTTTCACAACATAGTTAATTCAGCGTACTCGTCTAAGATGTAACCTTACTTTATGTACTCAAAAGGATGAGTTTGTTCAAGCCATCGAAATATAATAATAATACAGGATCGAGGTGTTTGTTTTCGATTTATTATTCAGTACTATATATTTACCAGCTTATGGGTTACTCTAGTGGTCATCCTAACTTAGAGTTAAAGGGGTTACTGGTAAAAAGTAAAATCACAAAAATACTGAACTCCGAGGAAAATTCAAAGAGGAAAGTCCCTTATCAAATGGCAAAATCAAAAGCTTTTACATATCAAACCTGGTTGAATGGCTAGCTTAACCTCTCACTTGTATGACAGTCTTGTACAATTCCATTATATTGACAACGATGTGTGAAGAAAACAAACAGACATATAATAGGTAAACATGTCAAAGATAGGTGTACAGCAGTCAATGTGTGTTATTATCTTAATCACTGTAAAAACAAACAGATATATATTTGCTATGACATAATAACAAAATGACGAGATTTGTAAGTACAGAACCACGTCACATTCTAGAAAGAAACACAAAAACAGGGCACACAGACAAAGCACAATACAAGAATACAGAAATTATCATAGAACAAAAACAATGACTGGACGTATACAAGTACAGAGACCCGTCATATGTAACCAATTGACAATTTTTAACGAAAATGCAGATGAGCCGGCAATGTACCGTTGTTTGTACGGAATTTTGTGAAGTTTAAACAATTCTTAAAGATTGACTTTGTCACACAATGTCAAGCTTTCATTTCACAGTGTCTTCCGTAGTACAGTTCTTTACAACAAAAAGAAATTCAAATGCAGTTTCGATTTTTTGGGTAAAGGATTAGCATATTATCTCACCGACAATAAGAACTTTAGAAACTAATATAATTGACTAGTGGTGACGGTTCTATTCAATAAATGTCGGTCACTCAATTAGATTAGAGTTGCTTCTCTTTGACTTGTTAAAAACAACTTATTGGAGTTACTTCTATCATCACCGAAGAGATATGTTATTGTCGAAAGGAGAATCAAGTGCCGTAATATTAGTACTGTTAATATTATTACCTATTTAATTTAGGATTGAATTCGGCTTTGTTACATAATACCAAATTCTATATCATTTTTAGAACATTACATTTTGAAGTCAAACCCCTAAAATGAAATGATATAATATTTCATCAAAGAAACTTTAAATGTAACTACACACATCGCTAAATTGCACTATAAACTACTAACTTTTACTTTATTTCAGCTCTCATACTTTACTTTATCGTGCCAATGTTGATCTTTGTCAGGCTTTAAAGATGTTTGAAGACAAATCGAAATCTTATATAGATGTTTGTCGGATGTTTTTATCTTTTGTGACCATCCCACATTCATTTTCCATCTAGCTTATGTCGAATTAAGAGAGAACTTTTTCGCCGGTGCAAAGATTTATTGTGAACAATTATAGAAATCCGTTGTCATTTAAACTACTTGACATTTCTAAATAATGATAGTAAGTGATTTCATCTCAGTTTTGCTTCCGTAACACAATCAAACACTGTAAATTGATAAGAACAATTTCTTTTTTCTTTATACTGAGACCTGTCAAGAACAAATGTTTAAAATACAGTTTTCACATTTTTTTAAGGTAAAGGTTGGCATGTTGTATTTGACTGACAAGAAGAAATGTAGAAACAAGCACGGTTCCATTAAATGAATGTTCGTCACACGATTAGATTAGAGTTATTTCCCTTTCGCCTGTTTAGACACTTTTGTCAATAGGAGTAAGAAAATGGCAAGACATACGACACACCTGATAACTCAAACTTATCTCTCTATACTTCAACGTTTCACGGTTTGCATAACTAAAGGATGTTTGTTTCTCAAACATATTGACCTCGAGTATTACTGAAGAATAGTCGAAATGAGCATCCGGAGCAGTAAGATTAGTATCGTTTCTAATATTATCTATTATCTTCTGCAAGCTTATAAAGTTTTGTCCTAAAAATAAATCATTTATGATGTGTTCAATATATAGAGAGGAAAGGCAGTTTTGGAACGATAAACACTTTAAAGTGATTTGTTTTAGAAAGAACTACTTTGGTACTTGCTCTATACACAGAACAAATATTGCGAAAAAATCCATTCAGTGATCCGATCGACCCACTTTTTCATAAACTCTATCAAATAGTCAATTTCTATGTATGTTGGCGTTTGTTTTTGTTGCACTTCAGTGTTTCTGTTGTTCCGTTGTTTTCCTCTAGAAGTGTTGTCCTCGGTTTAAGTTTGTAACCCTGATTTGTTTTCTTTCTTTCAATCGATTTATAACTATTGAACAGCAATATTCTACTGTTATCTTTATGTACACCTATGTTTAACATTTATACATATTATGTATGTTCGTTTTGTTCACATATTGTTGTCAATCTAATCGAATTCCTATACGACTGCCATACATGCGAAAGGTTTAGTTAGCATTAAAACCAGATTCAATATAACCTTTTCTACATACGAAAATGTCTGCACCAAGTCAGGAATATGACAGTTGATATCCATTCGTTTGATGTATTTGAGATTGATTTTAGCATTTGTTCAATACTTTCCGTTTTGAATTTTCGGATTATTTTTTGTTCTCTTTTTTTTATACCTATCTTTGCAACTTAGCACCCACAAAATGGAATATAGCTATTGATAACAAGATTTACAAAACGGGTAACAATGAAAATGACAACAATAATATGAGACGGAATTACTTGATGGTGCTTAATGGCTGAAACACGTGACTTTTGTCATCCCCTAACAATGTCCTTTAATAATTCTTATTCCTCATGGTATTTGTTCTTCAAATCAGTTCAAGTATGCGTGTGTAAAAAGTAACATATAAAAAGGAAGATGTGGTATGATTGCCAATGAGACAACTCTCAACAAGAGACCAAATGACACAGAAACTAACAACTATAGGTAATCGTTCTGCATTCGACAATGAGCAAAGCCCATGACTGTATACCAGATCTCAACCGTTACATACAGGCACACATGTTTTATTTACAGAGAGAAGTACATGTAGCCTCAACACTTGTATAATTTGCAGATGGAAGCAGTAGATCTATCTCAATACTATAGTTCACGCTGAACATACTTCTAACACTTGTTAGTCTTGTGTTTGTGGTTTCTTTTTTTATTGCCCACCTACGACAGTAGAGGGGCATTATGTTTTCTGGTCTGTGGCTCCGTTCGTGCGTCCGTCCGTTCGTCTGTGCGTCCGTTCAGGTTAAAGTTTTTGGTCAAGGTAGTTTTTGATGAAGCTGAAATCCAATCAACTTGAAACTTAGTACACTTGTTGCTTATGATATGATCTTTCTAATTTGAAGCCAAATTAGACTTTTGACCCCAATTTCACGGTCCACTGAACATAGAAAATGAAAGTGGGAGTTTCAGGTTAAAGTTTTTGGTCAAAGTAGTTTTTGATGAAGCTGAAGTCGAATCAACTTGAAACTTAGTACACTTGTTGTTTATGATATGATCTTTCCAATTTTAAAGCCAAATTAGACTTTTGACCCCAACTTCATGGTCCACTGAACATAGAAAATGAAAGGGGGAGTTTCAGGCTAAAGTTTTTGGTCAAGGTAGTTTTTGATGAAGCTGAATTCCAATCAACTTGAAACTTAGTACACTTGTTGCTTATGATATGATCTTTGTAATTTTAAAGCCAAATTAAACTTTTGACCCCAATTTCACGGTCCACTGAACATAGAAAATGAAAGTGGGAGTTTCAGGTTAAAGTTTTTGGTCAAGGTAGTTTTTGATGAAGCTGAATTCCAATCAACTTGAAACTTGGTACACTTGTTTGCTTATGATATGATGTTTTTAATTTTAAAGCCAAATAAGCCTTGTGACCCAAATTTCACGGTTCAATAAACATAGAAAATGAAAGGGGGAGTTTCAGGTTAAAGTTTTTGGTCAAGGTAGTTTGGGATGAAATTGAAGTACCAACTTGAAACTTAGTACATATGTTCCCTATAGTATAATCTTTCTTATTTTAATGCCAAATTAGATTATTACAGTCCATGTAACATGAAAAAGGATAGTGCAAGTTGGGCATCCGTGTACTTTGGACACATTCTTGTTTTAATAATGTTTCAATTGTATGTTTTGTAGTTTAAAGCGGTGTTCATTTTGCATAACTAATATACATTACATGTATTATTACGGAGCCAGCTGAAGCCCACCTCGCTGCGTTGAAGACCCATTGGTGTGCTTTGTCTGTTTTATGCTTTTTGTCCGGTTAATTGTTATCTCTTTGACATATTCCCCGTTTCTATTTTAATTCAGTTCTAACTATAGGTCACATTCGGCCTTCAACAATGTGCAAAACACTTATAATACCACATAAATACTAAAATAGTCTTTAACCGAAGTAGATGACCCTGATTTTTTACCTCAGAGTAACATACAACTGAATGACCTTATTTATCTGTTGATGTAGACACCTGTCTTAAATCAGTTAACCTGATGTCCAATGTAATGGTGTGGTTAGTTAGTGTCTTTTTTGTCGTTTTTTTTATATATAGATAAAACCGCTGGTTTTCCAGTTTTTTACACAAGTAATTTATTGGGCCCTTTTTAGTTTCCTGTTCGGTGTGAGCCAAGGCTTCGTGTTGAAACCGTACTTTGACCTATAATGGTTTACTTTAACAAATTGTGACTTGGATGGAGAGTTGTCTGATTGGCACTCATACTACATTTTCATTTTGACTTCCAACATTTGAGTATACCATTTCAAGACAGTATTTCACGCAAAATGACTCTGATCCTGACCTCTGACCTTGGACTTTAAGTTCAAATAGTCGATTTCCCTGACCTTAACCGTAACACCTTTATTGGTAAAATGAGACATAACGTTACGTGTACATGCACGTTTTAGTCCACTTTAAAAGTTTCTCGTAGTGTTTTCTTTTTTTATCTGAACACGAAGCATTGTACAAATGCGTGTTGAGAGCATTAAGCTTACGTTTGTACCTGTCTCTATCAATACATATTCCTAGAAAATGGCATATTCTTTTTATAAAGTATGGATATGTATTAATTTGCATTTGAAATTAACTTTTCAATTGAGAAAACTAATACTGTAGAGTGAATGTTGTTTTTATCCAATTTTATAAATATTTTACAGAATTTACATATTTTATTAATGTCTCGTCGTATTTCATTTAAACTCATCTATATTTAATCATCTGCATATATCAGCTGTCATTTTTAATCAATTTGCCTTCATTAATGTATATAATTAAGAAATAATTCTTTCATGCCATGCTATATGCTCATTTTAACATGGGTAGGCATTATATTTGTTAATATCTTAATACCGAGCGTTAAATGTTTACAAATATAATGCCTACCCATGTTAAAATGAGCATAGAGCATGGCATGATAGAATTATTTCGATTCTAATAGGAATATTTTGAACTTTTGTTCTTCGAAGCGGACCTATAGACAGTATAGTGGACGCTCGAAATGTCGCCATTTTGATTTAAAGATTTTGAACAAAAACGTTATAGAAAAATCAACAGTTTATCAATAAAAAAAAGAACAGAAATATTTAAACTTACTTTTTGAATGTTTTATTTAATTTCCTAGCGAGCAACACCAACAAAAATGTCCATATTGATTTCTGACGTTGTTCAAAAATTCATCAGACGTTGCAATTTCAATTGTGACGTCAATCACGTGCAGCCCATGTTCTATTCGAATTAGAACATGGCTTTGTACCCAAAACTAAAGAATAACGTCATATTAGAATCAAAAATTAAGTACAATAATGTCATGTGAAAATGAAAGTTCTATAACCAACGTTCGGACCTTTATACATTCTGTGTCTTCTCACCAGTGACTACTGAGATGGCATGCCATGCACTTTCTATTCTTATAAAATATCTTTCTCCAAACTCAAATTCTCAAAATCAACACTTCAATTGCATGTGTATGAAGACAAGGTGATGTGGAATATTCCTCACTGCTGAGACAACAACTAAACGACAGACTGGCAAAATAGGACTATTGGTCAATACGTTTTTTTTTTCCTCACAAATAACGATATTTATACATTATGTATAAAAAAGAAGATGTGGTATGATTGCCAATGAGACAACTGTCCACAAGAGACCAAAATGACATAGACAGTAACAACTATAGGTCACCGTACGGCCTTCAACAATGAACAAAGCCCCCTTTTGTTGAAACCAGTGTCTAAAATAGCTATTTTTACTTTTTGACCATTACATGTTTGGAAACTTAGATACTTAACCTGATTATTGTGTAATTCACAATAACAATCTTTCTAGATACAAAATCCATAAAGCGATAATAAAGATAACTGTATAATTGTATCATTTTAATGTAAATAAGAATTAATATGTAAAGCAAAATAAAATTGATTTCATAGAAATGTTATAAGTGCATAACATGAGCAGAAAAGTCGTGTATATTTTCACATGTCTTACCGCACATATTGCATTGTAAAGGATTGTTAACGTTATGGAGCCCCATGTGCAAATAATACAAGGTTCTATTCAGAAAAATGATTTCACAGTAGCCACACATATGCGCATGTTCACGTTTTTGTAGTAACAGTTCTAGAGGATCAGTCTGTGGCGACGCCATGAACTGACAAGAGTGCTCGCGATCATCGATGTAAGGTTCTGGTTGTTCATATCGATAGGTAATAGGTGAACCTACACTATTGTCAAATTCACTAACTTTCTCAAAATATGAACGATTTTCTATATTACCAGTAGAAGCAGGTCTTGGTCTTGAAATATAAGTGAAATCCGAATCTCCAACATTAGGTAAACTGGCGCTCCTAGCACGACGAATTTCGTCAACCACTGTTAAATTTACTTTTGAATCTGCCTGTGACTGTGTAAGGACATGAGAGGATATGACGGGTTCCTTCATATCGATAGTTGTGTCTGTCTGATGTTCTGTGACATTGTGTGATTCTTTTGGTTTCTTTTCAGATACAAGATTAAGAGGTTCGTGTTGAACGATATAAGTGGACTTGTCATCATCATTGTTCATTTTGATTACGTCTTTTGTATCTTTATTATCCTTTTCGTTTGACCTCTTTGTACTATTTCCATTTTCCTTTGCATGTTGGGTAAGTACATGCAGTGACAAAACATCACGAGATTCAAATATTGAACCACAAAATTGACAGCGGAAAAATTCATGGATAGTAATATCATTACTATGATCTTGATTTTTTTTAACTTTTCGGATTTGTTGACCGGTAGCTGATTCCTTTTGATGATTCAGTGACGCCATTTGCTGTTTCTTCGTTGCTGCATGTACTGTCATAACATGCATGGCCATTGCGTCTTGGTCAAGGAAATGTTCTGCACAACACATGCACTTTACTCCCTGTATTGGTTGAAATTTTGATTCTTCTTTCGCCGTTCGTTGGTTGCTAACTTCAACAGACAGTGCTGATTTCAAATATTCATCCTCGTTCACGGACGATGTAACATCAATAAGAAACTCCTGACCACTTTGTGACGGAACAAGATCAATCGTCTCTCCATAGTCACTGTCATTTTCCTTAACGCTAGATTTTTTCAAATGCATTTCGGCTGACTTACACGTTTCATCTTTCACGCGCATCATCACATGCATAGCATATGTGTCTCTATTCATAAATATATTGTGGCAACAGTCGCACTTGAATGTTCCATGCTGTACGTCTCCATTTAGATTATTTTGTAAGTTAGAAAAGTACTGTCGTATAGCTCCTTGTTTCATTATGTTCTTCTCCATTCTGGTCCCTAGTTCGGATGCCCATTCTCCATTGAACTGCAGTTGCTTTGCATGAAAAGCAGTATGAGTAAATAAGTCCCGCAAAGTACGAAATTTTGCAAAACATATCTGACACGTGTGTTTGGGAATGCGTCCAACCTGTCTACGACTACCTTGTTGAGAACACTGGTGATCTAAAGCCATGTGTATCATCAGTTCATCCTGGTTTTCTAAATACCTATCGCACATTAAACACGGAATAGTCGGCTTTCCATTCTCTGAAAGGTGGCGAAATTTCTTCAATCCTGTTTGTCCTGCTGCCGAAATATCTTCCGTAGATTTTCGTTTCAATGGCGTTTCTTTTGATAAGCCGTTACACTGTTTGTTGTTCAGGGTTTCTTCGTCCAGCGGTTCCTGTTTTATACGCTGGATCATGGCAGAAACTTCTAATTGAGATACCATCTCTTTGCTCATTTCAGTTTAATTTCGGAATGCAGTTTAAAATTGTCTAAACTAAAACTAAAAATATTCCAAAACTTTTAAAGTCTGTGTTCTTTAAGTTGAATAAAATAAATCCTTCTTCGCCAGACCCCTATCTGCTAATGACTAACAATTTACAGTGAATAATGCGAAATAAAATATTAGTGCTATAAGCTCCTAATGCAATTTATTGGGTAAAACTAGAAGTTATTAATTATTAACACAACGAGGCTTCCCTTTGTAAATTATTCTGTTGGCAGAATTCTTAATTATTGAATTCATGCGACGTATGTTGAACGGTTCAGTGTAATAATGCTGAATAATTAATGACCTTACGTTGGACGCTACCCACGGTCGATACACTATGTAAACGAAAAACGCCTCAAAATAATTGTAACAAATAGGAATAAAAATAATATATAATTTATAGAGTCTGAAATCTCATTTACTTTGACAATTTGCATATGTTAAAAGTAAAACCATTTAAACACAATATCGACTTCTGTTGACAAAAGCAAAGTGTGATAGAAACAGTTTTTCTCTTGAGTAATAGATTATATTTATTTAATCTAATTAATATGTCTTTTTCTAATAAAAATCTGCAATATGGATTTTAAGTTCTACTCAAATCTGTACTTTCATTGTAATTTTAAAAAGTATGTATGAGTCGTTTATTTATTTTAAATTAGATTCGACGTAAAGTTTATATTTCATCAGGATTTTAACTTAATTTGGGATTCGGTATTAAATCGGCCTTCGTTTACTCGAAATTAAACTTTCACAAGTTCTTTCTACATAAATTTCTAAAGCGATAAGATACTTAACAAAACTTGATAAAAATATAAACATATGCATCATAATAGTTAAACATCAGTCTTTTTATGGTCGTTGTACTAAAATATCCAGATATTTCAGTTCTGTGCCTTTCGTAACCTCCAACGAAAGCGCACCTTTTTGGACATAATAAACTTTGATGATATTTCAGCAATACGTCACGGAGTATGCAATTCAAATAGGAACCTTTGAATATATTCCACAACAGAGACGATTTAAATATTTATATAGATTAATATTTATTTCTATTTGAGTTCTTTCGGGACCGTTCAATCTGACTTATTTTTTAACCGTGAATCAGTTATTAAACGCATGATGATGGATTATAGCTCAAATTGCAACTTTGCTCATTTTTTTTTACAGATTTTGGCAAATTTTTAGCAATACTACAAAAAATGTTAAGGGACTGTCAGAGTTTTAACCACGAGCATAATTATGTGCGAAATACAAAAACTGTAAGCTCTATATATTGTCTTCCGGAGACAAACTAATTCGTTTTGGTTACTCGAATATGTAGAATTACCGTTTTTGTATCAAAATGTCCGCACCAGCATTACTGTTGCGGTGAATAATATTTTCTTTTAAGGGAAATGTGTTAATAGTTGAAAGGTTATTTAAGCCTCGGTCACACCTTACCGGATAGCACGAACGGACGCCTAACGGATGGAAATAAAAGTTGTCCGTTGACAAAATTGTTATCCGTTGGGAGTCCGTTGATGTACTGACCGAATAAAACGGACGTGTAACGGATGCAAACGGACACATACCGTATATGCAACGTACGAGAAACGGACACGTACCGGACAGAACGGATGTCGAACGTACATCCAACGGACGAGTACCGCATAAAACGGACACAAAAAGCCTCGGTCACACCTTAACGGATAGCTCGAATGGACGCCTAACGGATAACTTTTTTTCAATCCGTTCATGTCCGTTAGACGTCCGTTCTTATCCGTTAGACGTCCGTCAATATCCGTTGCATGTCCGTTAAGCGTACGTTTTATCCGTCGGCGTCCGTTCTGTCCGGTGGAAAATTTTGAGCATGTTCAAAACTTTGAACGGACGTCCAACGGATAAAATGTCCGTTGAACGTCCGTTAGGCGTCCGTTTTGTACGTTACTCCTCCGTTTCGTTTCCGTTTTGTATCCGTTACGTGTCCGTTATACATCCGTTGGAGGTCTGGAAGATAAATTCACCAACGGACTTCTACCGGACGTTTAACAGATAAAACGGATGTTGAACGGATGAGAAACGGACTTCTACCGGACGTATAACGGATAAAACGGATGATGAACGGATCTGAAACGGATAAATACAAATTGAAAATTTCGCGTCAGAAATGCCAATTATTGGTATGTCAGATTTCTTAAGGTTTATGAATTCTTATTATTCATAATCGATCTTAGAGTATAGGCACGTCTTCACAATCAAGCAGTTCTTATTCAGGCCAGACACTGCCCTTTGGCGGAATTTTGAAGAATAAACCAAAACCAGTTACACAGAAACATTTTGAATATATATGCGATTTACATGTATTATCATTGCCGCCTTTGATTTTTCCGTATATCTTGTTCATCCGTTTTATCCGGTACGCTTTCGTTAGGTGTCCGTTTTATGCGGTACTCATCCGTGTGATGTACGTTCGACATCCGTTCTGTCCGGTACGTGTCCGTTTCTCGTACGTTGCATATCCGGTGTGTGTCCGTTATGCATCCGTTACACGTCCGTTTTATTCGGTCAGTACATCAACGGACTCCCAACGGATAGCAATTTTGTCAACGGACAACTTTTATTTTCATCCGTTAGGCGTCCGTTCGTGCTATCCGGTAAGGTGTGAACGAGGCTTAACAGAAGCGTACCGGATAAAACGAATAAAAAGATATATGGAAAAATCAAAGGCGACAATAATAACACATGTAAATCGCATAAATATTCAAAATGTTTCTGTGTAATGGTTTTGGTTTGTTCTTTAAAATTCCCCCAAAAGGCCAGTGTCTGGCCTGAATAAGAACTGCTTGATTGTGAATACGTGCCTATACTCTAAGATCGATTATGAATAATAAGAATTCATGAACCTTAAGAAATCTGACATACCAATAATTGGCATTTCTGACGCGAAATTTTCAATTGGCATTTATCCGTTTCAGATCCGTTCATCATCCGTTTTATCCGTTATACGTCCGGTAGAAGTCCGTTTCTCATCCGTTCAACATCCGTTTTTCCCGTTAAACGTCCGGTAGAAGACCGTTGGTGAATTTATCTTCCAGACCTCCAACGGATGTATAACGGACACGTAACGGATACAAAACGGAAACGAAACGGACGAGTACCGTACAAAACGGACGCCTAACGGACGTTCAACGGACATTTTATCCGTTGGACGTCCGTTCAAAGTTTTGAACATGCTCAAAATTTTCCACCGGACAGAACGGACGTCGACGGATAAAACGTACGCTTAACGGACATGCAACGGATAAAACGTACACTTAACGGACATGCAACGGATATGGACGGACGTCTAACGGATAAGAACGGACGTCTAACGGACATGAACGGATTGAAAAAAAGTTATCCGTTAGGCGTCCGTTCGAGCTATCCGGTAAGGTGTGACCGAGGCTTTAGTATATGATATAGTTTCTTTAACATTGAAGTTTCAATAGGAAATTATAAATTTTAATGTTTTGACGCTCCATGCGAGTGAGAAAAATAACAATGGTAATTTAGCGGCTCTATACTCTAAATGGCTGAATTGGACAAAAAAAGGAAAATCACAAAAATACTGAACTCCGATGGAAAATCAATCGGAAAGTCCCTAATCATATGGCCTAATCACAAAGATGATCTCTTGCACGTATCCCATCCGACAGAGATACCCATACGGAGGATAAGAGTATTGGATATGCGGGGTATGTATACGCTAGAGATCCATTAGCAAAGAACCTTTCAAGTCTGGTAAGTTACTGGACTTGCTTGGGCTCAGTACAAAGCTTCAAGTTAGTATTAACACATTATTGAAATGTTTATCATTTATTATTGATAGTATAATGTAAATATTTTAAATTAATCTTTAAAATGTGTTTATATATGTTTTTGTTTTCAACAGTTATAATGCTTATGAAAAAGTCATACCTAAACGTTAATGAAAGTTTGCAATTTGATTTGCGGTGCCATAATTTTGAAAAAAGAGTTAAAACTTATAGATATGGTAGTTTAAGCAAAGATGAGCTCTTCGGGAAGTTTTTTGTAAAATGGACGTTGCCTGAATTAAGTACAAAAGTTAATAAAGGTCTGTATGGCAATACATGCATACGACCGTTAATATTAAAAGAAATAAAGGACAAAGTAAGAGAAGGACCTTATTTTATATCAGGTTTAGAAAATGTAAGAAGTATTGGAATATGCATTATTGTATGATATTATAGAAATATGTTTTTTTGGTCATTGCTGTAGGTAAAAAAATAGTCTTTTTAAAAGCGGAGAAAGCCAATCAGTCTAAATCCCAGCCAGCCCTTTAAAAAAATATTAACCCAACATGTGCCCAATGATTCTACCTGCGATAATCTGGTTACGATTAAATTCTACACGGGAGTTTCAACAGAAGCTTTATAAGCAACAAAAACAGAACCTGGATGTAAGACTGGGAGATGTAAATCTTGAGAGCAGCAAAAACCCCGAGCTTCGCCGATCACAAATCTCTAGATGTAGATTGTTCAGATTCATAGATTCTTCATAATACTCTTGAGCATCTCTGTCTGAGGCCTGACTCGGGGATATCAGTCGTTTTCATGTAAGTTATCGTTGATTGTCACGTCTCGGTGCCATCATAACTTACTGATCTACGGCCGGTAGATGGTTCCGAGGCGCGTAGCTACGTTTACGTCAAAACGCCCGGGCGTACACTTGAAATTTGGTAAACAAATATGTTTATCGGAATATATTAAAAATAAGTGGTTAAAAGCACATCAGCCTTGCAAATATTTCAACAATAGCTTGCAATTATAAATAAAAGTGACGACTACATTTTATTTGTCAATCTTATGATACCGTCTTAATATATATTTATTCATTTTCTATCATTGTCGGAATTCTACTTACTTTCCTTTTGATTCAAGCAATTCATTTTCTGCTGAGATTCGATACGTGGTTTGCATTTTTATCGCGCCTGACACATTTGTAGAAAGGTTGACATATAGTCATTAGTGATAGCCCTAGAATTTCGTCGGCAGCGTCACCATTTAGGTTCAGTAAGTTTTTTTTTTTCGTTTTCAGTTGTCAGACGGACTAATCTTTTCACAATTAACATATATACGGTCTTATTTTTTTAACATGATTAATTTTAAAACCTTCAAAGATTGTCATGAAACTTGAGCACAAGTTAATATTCCAGATCAAGAAAAAAAAAATGAAGAAAACATTTGATCTAAAACCTGTGGTAGATTGATAAATGGATTCATATTTCGCGGGAAGTAATTCCACGGAACCATTACGAATTTTCAGAATACACCTGATTAACATCTATGAAAAATAATTATTCCTTGACCATTGACAAAATTAGCACAAAAGGGTGTTTTGGTCGAGTGATTGCTTTTATACCCCACGGCTCCCTTTAAACATATTTTAAAGAAACTGATTTGAAAATTGTCTTTAAAACAAGTAACTATTATATTTCAAATCAACAGATGAACACGTTAGACTAAAGATGCTTTCAATGAGTTTTTAATGACAGAAATGGTATTTCCTTCTCGATAACTCATTAGTTTCCTGGGGCTTCGCTCCCTCGAACCCACTACCAGTAGATGCTTTAACCTGGATCCGATTTGGACCCTTGAACTTCTTGCCGAGGTACGGGCGTACACTTACAAAGAGCCTAGCTACGCCACTGGTTCCATAAAAATATACCCGAATAATGAAATTTAGTGTCTTCACAAAGCTATACGTTAGATTTTGGTTGAGGTGTATATACATGAACGTTATAGTATTTCCATCAGAATATGATCTACCTAGAAATAATTTCGATGAGAAAATTCTAAAATATCACAAACATTATCTGGAGCCTAAAAAGTTTGTCAATCTGATCTTGTACACCTAAATGATATTCAATTCTAGTCTTTAAAGTAAGACCGCCAAGTTGTTTTAACAGATCTTAACAGTTGAAACATAGTACAATATTTTGCCTTCGGTATATATATTATTTGACATAATTCACAAAACCTATTGCTTGTTTTTTATTAGTTCAGTAGATTTTTTTGTAATTATCGGTTTCACCCTTGTAATATTGTTCTACAATGATTAAGGTATGTAGAGTATAGCCATTTTAAATGATATTGTAAGCCAAGACGCTCATATTGCAAACAAATTCAGGCTTTATCGACGCATATTAAAAACATTGGCAGTCTAGCAAATTTAAACGAATTTTGCACACAAAAAATTCCCACATACCATTTTAGAGAGTTGTGTCATTCTGAGAACATTTTTTCAGTCATTACTTCGTCCAATAGAAGTCTGCTACAAACAGTAAGCTATGTTTTTGTCAAAATTGTATTAATTCGTGGTTAAACTGCTATGAAAATACTTGATCAAATAACTCTGGTTACACCGTGTACACCGGAATTTTTAACACGCTTGGTCTGAAGTTGTTTCATTTATTAGAAACTTAAATGTAAACAAAGCTGAGGGATGGAAAATAGAGTTGCAAATCGATTTGTTGAACAGGTATCAGCAATATTTCAATTTTAATTTAAATATAAATGATATATGATAAAAAATGTGTATGATATAAATATGTCGGCTAATGAATGTCTCTATCATGTTCTGTGAGGACAATAATACCAAACTTAAGGGAGGCAACCAAAACATTAATTACTGTTATTTCAAACACCTTCTATTACTTCCAATGACAAATGCTAGGAATACTATTAGTTAAACGTCCTTGATAAATATCATAGGCTGACACATCATACAGTCAGGGATATAACTCTATAGGGTTATTACAGGAAAATAACATACATTTGTTATTGTGGACTAAAAAATCAAAGACCTGTGATAACATACGTATGTTACATGTTTCAAAGGGACAATATACATCATAAATTTAGTTAAAATGTATGCAAGTTCTATTGATATTACTATTGTCTTTATGTATACTTAACTATTGAAAGATGTAATAGTTCATAGTATTCCAATTTTGAATAGTACATCTATATGTTATTACAGAAAAAATATGCCTGTAATAACTAAAGGGTGTTATCACAGCTTCTCTATATCACTTTAAAGCATTTGCTCAGACATAAATCATGCTTAATTACAATGTATTTTCATTTATTGTAAGAAATAATGACCAGAGCATGTAATGAGGTTCTGCGCAAGTTTCTCAGTAATTCCCAAGTGTCTTATATAATAAGTTACATTCCTTTAATAACTAAGCCTTGTTATCACAGCTAAGTTAATTCCTTAATAGCCTTGTCTTATTGATTTACTATGGTTAATAAAAAATGTATTAATTCAATTTAAAAATTAATTATCAAGGCTATGCATTTAGTTTCTGCGCAAAGTTTCAAGAGTTCCCAAGAGTCCACTATAGATTAAATAATTTTACAAATAACAAACATATGTTATTACAGATTTAGAAAATTTAAGGAAAAGTATCTGTAATAACACACGCAAGTTATTTTCTGTAATAACCCTATAGAGTTATATCTTTGACTGTCATAGTCTGTTTACCAAAAGGATGTGTCTTGGTATAAAATCTACACAAATAAAAATCACCCCATATCATATGTTATTCAAAAAATCAGACACACCTTTATCTGTCTTTAGAAGGTAAATAATTGGTTAGTTTGAATAATTATGACTTCTTGAAAGGCTGTTTTTAAAAATCTGTGACACCAAAGACAAGATGTCATGATTATTTGGACTTCTTCATCTGTTCATCTAACTTTTGCCACCCCAAGGGTGACTGGGGTTTAGAAATATGGTCACTTGGTCTCTCCCGACCGGCAGTAAAACACTTGTCAAAGTGGGGCGTCCATTTGGCTGTGCGGGATGTATCAAGTTCGCAGTCAAGTCCGGTCAGAAGGGGGACGTTAAATCCAATGCCTCGTGTAAAGAGAGTGCCACACTCTTTGCACGTTAAGAACCCTTGCAACAACTCTTTTAGGGGTCCGTAGGTGACCTGTTGCAAGGCAATATTTCTGGCCCTATCCAATATAGCCTCATTTTCCAGTGGCAGTCCAAATTTCCCCGACCATCATCCCAGATGACCTCTATTTTATCAACCTACATATTGTATTTATTGTGAACTTGTTCTCGTCCTGAATATGCATGAAATATTTGCCACTGGACTTTAAGCACCCATCAATCAATCAATCTAACTTTTGCCTGTCATTACTGACAAACCCTTACTTAGCGAGAGGGTTTGTAAAACAAATAAGCACTGCTAAAGTCAACGTTTTGTTTAAATTGTGAGTCCAAATAACCCTCCTTGGAAATTCCAGGCTACGGGCCGGGCCTCACTGAAGTGAGTTTGAGGGCAGGTGCATTTTGGCTCCAATATGAATTAATTGACTACCCTAGGATTATCAGTTGTTCTAACAAATGTCATGGCTCTCTCAAGGCACTATGGGTTCCTCCACATATAACAAAATGATTGCAATGAAAATTAAAAATGTTGTTTAACACAAATTAATTGATCAATCATTTAACTCTATTGACCTTAACATGCATGAAATATTTGCCATATATGACAGTTATAAGCAACTATAATCAATCAATCAATCATTTATCAGTCTTAATTGACTTATCCCATTAGATTTACTGAATTAAACTAACCCAGCCACTGACCGCTAGAAGACTTACTGAATTAACCCAGCCACTGACCACTAGAGGACTAAACTAACCCAGCCACTGACCGCTAGAGGACTTACTTAAACTAACCCAGCCACTGACCGCTAGAGGACTTACTTAAACTAACCCAGCCACTGACCGCTAGAGGACTTACTTAGATGAGTGATTTTTAAATCACTGATTCAAGTAACATACAATCATAAAAATGTACATGACATACATGTATGCATTGTGTCCATAAATGTTGGAAGTAAGAGTTTCTTTAATCACCTATTAAGTATTTAGTACAAATAAATCACTGGAATACATGATTTAATTAAATTGTAGCTTTTAAGCCTTTAAAAATGCAATGCTTATCACCCAAGGACTAATTATGTTGCTAAAATTATCAGAATCAACACTTGTGTGATGGGAACGATCGGTCATATCAGGTGATGACCTTGTACTGAATCTGGGGTAATGACATGGAATTCACTACATCTTTTTTCTTCCAAAAAATCACTTCTTTAAGTATTGTTATTTGAATAACCCCTACTAATTTTAACACCCTTGACACATGCCTCATCTGAACAGTGAAATTTTGATTGTCACATCAGTCATGTCAGTTATATTTTAATTTATTTCATGTATAAACTTCAGTCCAAATAAAATTCAAATAATTTTTATTGGGTGTAAATAAAGGTGCTGTTAATAATGCTGTACTTTCTGAATTAGGTTTATTACCACTTTCATTGTCAGCCCTTAAAAATGCAATTAACTTCTGGCTTCATATCATTCATATGGACAGTGAGAGTATAGTAAAGAAAGCATACAATGTAAACTTAAACTTTCCTAATGGTTTTTGTAGTAATTTAAAAGTGTTATTAGGTAAACTTGGTTATCAGCATGTCTGGGAAAATCAAAATACTATGTCAAAGAAAAAATAACTTTTTTCATTTCAAAAGAAATTAGAAGAGGAATTCATAAAATTCTGGAAACAAGCTCTTTATGTGACTCTAATAATGGTAATAGTCATGGTAATAAACTAAGAACATATCGAAAAGTTAAAAATAATTTTGAATTAGAAAAATATCTTCTACTGGACCTTAACAAAAGTGTTATTTCTAAAATGGTAAAAATCAGAATTAGTAATAGTAAACTACTAATAGAAGTTGATAGATATACTAGAACACCTTTAGAACAGAGAATTTGTCCAAAATGCAAGGATGGAATTGAAGATGAGTTCCATTTCCTCATTCAATGTAAAGCGTTAGAACTTTATAGAAATGTACTCTTTTGTAATTTAAGAGATACAGTTCCATCTTTTGTTAATATGTGTGAACAAGATAAGTTTAGTTTCATTTTGAAAAGTAATGATACAGACATTTAACTGTACGTGTAGCTGGAATAAGCGATATGTATGATTTGAACATTCATTTAAAGCAAACATAATGCTGTTAAGAGCTTTTATAGTATTAAAGCTGATTGTAATAGCTTGAATTAATAATATTGTATGAATAACACCTCCACGCAATGTAAATATAAAATATGTATCTCTTATTATTGAAAAAATATGTTTGGTTGTTTTTTTGTTTTTGTTTGTTTGTTTGTTTGTTTGTTTGTTTATTTTTGTACATTGTATTTGTATTTTGTAAATGTCGGCTGGTATCATTTCTGTATAGGAATTTACACCAATAAAATTATTTGATTTGATTTGATTTGATTTACCGTATACATGTATAAATTAATATAGTTAAATGAAATGTAAAAAAATAATGTGTTTTAAAGTCATGAAACTGGCTTAACTGACCATTAATTGCAAAGAAAACCAAAGTATTGAAATAAATCTGAACTGACATGACTGAGATCACCTGGATAGGTTCATTAATTAAAAGGCCCTGATCGCTTTTGATTTTGAATTTCATATTCCACTACAACATTTACAATGTACATGTACATTGGGAGAAGGTTTGATTAAAACGTTTAATATTGCTGCAAATGTTTGTCCTAAGTCAGGAATCTGATGAACAGTAGTTGTCGTTTGTTAATGTAGTTCATACATGTTTCTCAGTTCTCGTTTTTATATATACATTTGTATATATAGATTAGACTTGGTTTTCCCGTTTGAATGGTTTTACATTACTAATTTTTGGGGCCCTTTTTAGTTTGCTGCTCAGTGTGAGCCAAGGCTCCGTGTTGAAGGTTGTACCTTGACCTATAATGGTTTACTTTCATAAATTGTTATTTTGATGGAGAGTTGTCTCATTGGCAGTCATACCACATCTTCCTTTATCTACTTAAGCCTGAGCATTCTTCAATTTAACTCATGTCCACCATCCTTTTAATCAAAGTCCCCTGTCACTCAAAAGCATCATAAGGAAAAACTGACAGATTCTTTATTCAAAGAGTAATTTCTAATATTTTAAATGTAATAATTAATGGTTATATATTCACTATCATGTTTTAATTGTCAACCAAATTTTAAGAACACAGGAGCTCTTTGTAATAAATGAATTGCAGCCCATAAACTATATGAAAAACTATATAAACTACATAAACCCATAAAGCTATTTAAGAATGTTGAATATGAAGATATATATATATGATTAACAACTACAAAAATGTTCACATTTTTTGGTTAATAATTATGGCACAATTTAACAATGTTTAAAGTATCATGATATACATGACATAAGTAAGTAAGTAAATTGTTTATTATAGTGACATGTGTAAATCAGCATAAATATATATAAATTTGTACAAAATATAATTACATATATATAATACACCCATCCCAATGGACCAATTATAATTCATCTGTTACTTTCAATTCAATATATATCAAGCATGATATCCACATATAGAAAATATAAGTATATGTTTATATAAAAATCAAAAAATGTATATGATATATAAAAAAAACTCTAACTTTTTGGGCAGATTTTCATAATTTGGGTATTTACATTCAGAATACTTAATTGTTTTACATCTCTCATTGTCTTTAGATTTGTACATTACAATAGAAAATTTCCTGGTGAGATTTTTTTGTCACAAGTAGGAATACATGTATGTACACATTTTGTGAAAGTCTTACAATTTATAATTTTTATCTTATAAAACCACAAATAATATCATAATTGAATATAACTCATGACTATGAAGAAATTACAAACTGTCAGTACTATCATGTCACCTATTTAAAACTAATTAAATAGGTCCATTACTGGCGATAATAGAGAAGGTATTTGGATTTGTCCTTTTGCAAATATAAATAATATATTAGGATGAACTCCTAAACAAGTCCCTATGAGATTTCACATATATATAGTGTTCCATTTAATTACATTGTCTGTATGTAATATTGATGAAGTCATGATTATTTTAGGGATGTGGGTTTTGTTATATAACTTGTCTGAAGAATGATCATAAACATTTTATGGCCATCAAATATTGTCACTAACTTCTTAATCATTTATATACTATCAATTAACTGTTGGTTTTAATTTTAGTTTTAATTGGAATTGCAACTGAAATTTGAAATGGTTGATGTAATAAGTTCTAAATAATAAATGTTATTCTTTCAGACTGATACTGTTTTTAGATTCTTTTATTTCAAAAACATGGATCAAATTATTTATGTTATGATTATCTCACAAAGATATGAGGAAAATGAAATTAGAATATTATTTAAGGAAATGTTAAATTTTATGTTTCTTCCCACCTAATCATCCCACTAGTACGTCATGTACATGTTTATACCATGTTACCACTGCAAACATCAGTCAAAAATATGAACATTTTATCCCCTCCCCCTATCCCCAAAACAAACGTTTTTTTTATTAGAATATTAAGTTCCTGTATATATCTGGTCTTACCATTTTTAATGCCTACATGTACATGTATCCGAAAAAGAAAGAAAATTTAACATGTTATGTTGAAATCTAAATGACAACCAATTTTACCTATCCTTTATCAAGAAAAAAATCAATTTAAACCGGCCTATCTCAAGTTTTGTTATTGGACAAGGGGAATATGCTTCATGTTTTAACATACATGTATGTGTCTGAACAAAAAACAAATATATAAGAAAAAAAGTTATGTTATTATAGGTCCTGCATTGAATAATCAATTTACTGCTATTTTATGACAGGTTGTGTTTGTTTGGACAAGGCCAGTGGATATTTAGTAATTTCATTAAACATTTCCCTCGAGGGTCCTTTGAAAACAGATTATAATTTTTATTAAATTTTGATCTCTCTGATAAGAGATATCAATTGGTTATCTAAGGTCCCATAAATTTCTGTGTTTGACGTCTATTTCTACCTGTTTGTTTGTATAATTGTTGTATTGAGTAATGGTGTATTGAACGGGAAAATCTTATGAAATTTTATATCAAAGAAAACTTATCAGTAATCTTGATTTAACACAGATCAAAATGGCTTCAACAAGAAATTCTAACGCTTCCGAATTTTCCAGTAAGGTGAGTCAAGGAAATTAAGTTTTCTGAACATTTTTCTATCAAATACAAAATGTTTATTACTATTTTTTGTCTTTCCTGATCTTTCAGTGCAACTTTGTCATTGGCTGTGTAGTCTGCCTTTGTGCTCAATTTTTGCCTTAGTTAAAGGTTAAAGTTCATACATGTACTTCCAGTATTATTGAAAATTGAATTCTGAAGACCAGAAATATAACGACCTGAACCTTGTGACGCCCTACAAACAATTTATATTTCTTTATTTCATCAGATAATAGTTATTAATTTATAAGAATTAATGTTGTAAAAAATGTGAAAAAAAACAGATTCTGCCACTGTCACAATTACATTATATGTACATGTAAATACACTAATTTCTGCACTCTCGAACAATACAGGTGATTGGATAACGTTTGATTAGCTCTATATTATATTTTAAAATTTATAATTCATATATGTCTCTATAAGTGAAAACTACAAGCATGACTCCAACTGTTTAATGACAAGATACAGTGCATCGATTATTTCAATTTTTGTTAATTATGTCTAGGTGATACAAGAGGTGGGACTAAACCATTAATTGTTCATGTAGAGTTCCATAGTTTTGAGATTTTTAATGCCTATAATTGTAATGACCCAACCTATGAAACAAAATTAAGAGAAAGATATTATTTTTTGCATGTTCTACTAGCATACAATGTGTATATATATATACATGATTTGACAGTTAAGATGAAAAACAAGTTAATTTTCATGCAAATATAAAAAATTAACCAAGATAATTTAAGTTTAATATATAATGACAAACACAGCATGTTAATGTATGTGCTCTACTCTTTACTACATGCATTGATGAGTTGCTTCAGTATATAGATATGGAATGGTGAGTGCATCACAAGAACTGTTTATGCTACAGTTCATATATATATATTTTAAATCCTTTTCTTGTGCACTAGCTGTCATGACTGTATCAGAGATATCCATTGCTATAATAATAAAAGCTAGAATAATAACCCCAACACATGATTGTGTTATAGAAGTACTGTCACCTCGGAGGTCTTAGGGGGCCTTTTAGCTTTAAAACCCTTGATAGAGATTGGGATCGAAGCTTCTGTTTTGCTTTATGGAATATTTGAATGTTCAGCCATGTCACTCTGGTCAGAATGGGGATATAAATACTTTTCTACAGATTATGAATGTGTCAAGTTTTGTGATTTGTAGGTACACTATATCACATGTTTTATTGTTTATAACTATACTATATTTGTTGTGTTTTACAGTGTCTTTAAATGTACATGATGTATATATATGTAATTTATTGACATGTGATAGAAATTATCAATGCAAGCAATTATTGAATTTTTTTAATGCATAAGAAAAGTCAAGAATTAAAAATTAAAGTTCAGCTTATTTGTTTTTTAGGTAAATGACCTGATACCCCAGCCAGAAGAGAGAGATGCCATATTTAGATCTCTGGAAGTTTATCAACAGTAAGTAAAAAATGTCATGTGATTTAAAAGTAAGACATGTCATGTGATATCTATATATATGTTTTCACATCACCATCTAAGAAAATGTGGTATGAGTGCCAATGAGACAACTCTCCATCTAACATTTTTGTCTAAGTCACAATTTGTAAAAATAAACCTTTATATAGGTCAAAGTACGGTCTTCAACGCAGAGCCTTGGCTTACACCAAACAGCGAGCTATAAAGGGTCCCAAAAATGACTAGTGTAAAACCATATTCAAACAGGACAACCAACGTTCCTACAGCTGCTTGAATTTAAATAAAAAACTAGATATCTTAACTTGTACAAAACTAACAATACAATAATGTAAACAACAACACAAATAAAGCACTATTTCTTTTCACATACAGTAATTTTTTAATTTCTTGTTTTATTTGGAAAACATAAGTACAACTGGAGGATATTTAAGCTCAAGGAACAGTAAATTGTCTATGTCACAGATTTTGGTTAAATACATGAAACACATACTACTTTGACTCATTGAACTATATTTAATTGAAATTAAAAAATCATGCATTTATCTCTTATTCTTTCTGAAATATTACTGATTGAACTCTTCCAAAATAAGTGAACATTTGTATTTATCATATATATAGAAAGCACATAAAGCATTGAAAAAAATTCTTAAAGAAAAGAGTAGGCACAATTTTTTGGTAGACCTAGTCCATACTGTTTTTATTTGACAGTCTGCTGAAATTAATCTATAACTCAACATGTTGACCTCTCATTGTCTCTCCTGGATTGATTGTGTTTTCGGGATACATTCTTTTAGGTGTAATACCCAATATATATCTGATCACTCACTAATATATGTTATTGTTCTGAAACAGAAATCATGAAAGCTTGATATTATTTAAAATAAAATAGTCAAAAATCAACATCCTGTACTACATGTACTACTCAGGTAGACCAAACATTTTCACCTGCTTGTTGTGGGCGTACAAGATAAGTTTGACATTGTTCTCTATGTTTTGTATATATACTATAATGTTTACATGATGTTTCAAGTTTACCCAACAGATTGGATTAATAAAACATTGGACATTGCCAGCAAACATTTTAGGTAATACATGTACTACTAGCATATCTTAAAAAAAGGACTAACCTTATCTGTGAGTAGAAGGAATGTAGGTTTTATGGGCTGAAAAGTTATTCAGTTGCAACATGTATGGATACTTACTCTCAAGTTTGAGGACTATTCCATGTTAATAAGTGTTAGCAAGTTTAAAAGGCATATATTATATGTTCTCAACAGAGCGTCATTTTTAAAATATTTAACCTTTGTTTTATGGAATATGTCTTCTAAGCTTGGAACATTCTAAGACTTTGGATTAGTTCTCAGATGACTGAGTATAGTACTCTTCATGATAAGATTTTGAACATCATATGTTTTACATTATGCCATGTTTGGTATATATAAATATACTTTGTTTACAGAACTCTAGATCTTCTCCAGCTGGTAGAGGAAATGATGAAATACATAGATGAACCAACCAAACTAGAGCTATTTGAGTATTTGAGGTCAGTAAGGGATGCTTGCAAACTTGTACAAAGTACTAGCAATTTTTGTAAGAATACTTATTCATGATATACAACTGTTTATTTACCATGTTTACAGCAGAGGTGTAATATGCCTCCTTAAAAGCTTATAAACTGGCATTATGAGAACCCAGAGAGAGGCAATTGAAGGAATCAGATAAAAACTTTTACAAAGTACTAGAATTTTTTGTAAAGAATATTTATTCAACTGTTTATTTACAGAATTGTATAGCAGTGGTATATACAATGAATGCTTAATTTATGCATTATGAGGGTCCAGAGAGAGAGGCATTTATAAGAATCGGACAACAAAATGAGCTGACATTAGCAAACATTTCCTGGGTTTATTTTAGGATTTTAATGCATTTCCTTGTAGGCTATTTATAGTTTATTGGCCATTTGTTGAACTTCCACAAGACATTAAATAGTAACAGTCAATTAGTTGTTATATGTAAATGGTAATTTAAACTGTGATTAAGAAGATTATTTCCATCATATTTAAGTCATCAGGTCAAATACAGTTATTAGTATTTTAGTAGAATTGCCATATTTCTATATAAATATTTATGGTTTCTGGCCTGGAAAGATGATCACAGTTATATTTATAGCTATAGACAGACGTAAACTGTAGTGAAAACTGTGAAACCAGTCTCAGTAAGACATTTAGGAGATAAAAATGATAACTTTTGTTATTTTAAGCTGGACTGCATCAATTGGTGATTTGATAGCTGGGAATTGACTTTACTGGCAACGCATTAGGGGAGCCAGTAAACAGTATTTGCGACCATCAAATCACCAAATTTATGCAGTTGGAGCGTAAAATAAATATTGTTATCTCCATTCTAATGAAACTAATAGAAATCAACATCAAATCATACATTTAAAATCTGTAATACATTGTCTGCGCTTGCACATACATTTTCATGTGAATTGATGCCATGAGAATCATTGACGTTATCCAATCAAAATGAACGTTACAAATGATGTTGCATTAGATTTCAAATTTGTGTTACACTCAGTTAAACTAGATTGCATTTTTGAATAGATTTACCAATTTCCATTTGATCCTTTGAACATGCAAAAGTACATTTTGGGATTTCGTGAAATGCATTTGGAAGTTTTGTTAAGTACATTTGGGGGTTTTGGGAAATGTGTTATGGAATTTTGTGAGGTGCCTTTTTTTCTTTTCTCTTTCAAAAGGGTATTGTAAATTCACAGAAATTATTGCATGTACATTTTATTGTGATTTAGTCATTTTAGACTTAAATGCGATTTTAATTTTTGCGATATTGAGAAAAATCCTGTTGAATTCATGTAACAATTTTCAAAATGCGAGTATAAGTTATTGCAATTATACCCTTTTTTTTGCAATAATAAAAACATTGCAATAATTTCTGAATTTACAGTATATGTAGGATTTTAGCAATAAGTTCAAATACAGAACATCTAAAAATCTTATAAAGTTGGTTCCAAAATCCTTGACTTAAAAATAAATTTGGATTATTTGGTTTCATATTATATGCATAGATGTTTTATTGTTTGGAAAATGATGTCCTAGCTATGGGTAAACAAGACTTCATGGTGGAATATTACATTATACATATTTAGCCATATCAAAAGGACAATAGTTTTTTAACAACAAAATATTTTGAATTTTATAAAAAAAATAATGCTTTAAATTATATAATGTTAAACACAATTTTATTTATTCTCTCTTTTTAGTAGTTCACTGCTAGTCCTCAAATTAGTCTCTTCTTTCTATAACCAAACAGCAATGTCAGATGGGTGCTTTGATTTCGTACTGCTTATGCCTTCAGTTAAGCATGAAGAAATCACTACAAAAATTGCCCTTTCAAAATTTTTTATATAAAAAATACAGTTCTATTGTGAAAAGAAATATAACAATACTAAAAGAAATAATATTGATTTTTAGTTGGTTCATCTTATCTTGTACTAAATTATTTAAATTCCATTATCTATACCAACATATTTTACAAACATTTGGACAATGTTGGAAATTTATCGTATTTACCCATTAAATATTAAAATTTTCATTACAGAATTCCAGTTTAAAGGACATTACATCTTCTTGTTTTATAAAATTTTAACAACACAAGATTACTAGACAGCCAATTATCTTTTGTTTCCACTAATCAATTTTTCAGCATTATAATTAAAAAATTAATTATTCATAATATAATCTAGTCGGCTTTGATACAAACTCATCAATTTTTTACAATACAGAATAAAATGTCTTTTTTCTTTAGACAGGTCTAGTAGGTATAATCAAATATTAAAGGCTTTCACATTGTCTGTTTGTATAATTTATTGATCCCAATGCTATGACCAAAGTGTTGATAATTTATTTATAGTCTATTAATAGCATTTCATAAATAATTTGGTTGCTTACTATTATGTATATCAATTTATTTTATGAAACTTGAGAGGAAAAATATTTCAGAAATAATGCAAAAGAAAATTTTGTCCAATGATAGGAAAGTATAATTTAAGGTTTTAAATTTTAATACACATATATTTTCCATAATATTTTCATGAATAAGGATAATTTTTAGAAACATAATTTTATGATTAAGCAGTGGTCCCTAGACACAGTTTTGTCCTTTGATTTTGGTTGTCTACTAATAGAGTCCCTAGCTAGTGGGGACAGTGTAAAACTTGCATATATTTTTCATACACCATCCAAATTTGTTTCTTAATATTTCATGCATGCAATAGTAAGTTAGGGGGACAGAATTGCATTTCAAAAAAATGGGACATGAATTTTTAGCTAATGTATTGATTATGGTCCAGTTTGAAAAAGTGAAAAATTAGCATGTCTGAAGCTGTAAAACTGAATAACAGACCCCTTTAACATAAAAATATCCATACTTTCAGTTATAGCAAATAAAATTTTCTACAATTGTGATATTATTTGTCCCTAAAGAAGAACACTTCTACCCACGGTTTTCAAATTACAATATATGTTGTAACCAATGACAAAATTAAGGTCAATTTCAATATTTACTATTTTCCTTTTACCCTTTAGGAGTTATAAGTCAGAAAAATGAGTATTTATGTTTTGTCCATTAATATACTTAATATGAACCACTTGACCGAGGTTTTAATTATTTTGATAGGTTATTACTGATGAAAAAAAAGGTTTAAGATATTGATGTTGTTTTACTTTTCCTTTTTATTGTCGAGCCTTCAACTTTTGTTGCAGAAAGCATGACATAGGGATAGTGATCCGGCGGCGGCGTTAGCTCACTTCTTAAAAGCTTTATATTTTAGAAGGTGTAAGACCTGGATGCTTCATACTTTGTATATAGATGCTTCATGTTACGAAGTTTCCGTCAGTCACATGTCCAATGTCCTTGACCTCATTTTCATGGTTGAGTGACCTCTTGAAAAAAAGTTCAAATTTTTTGTAATGTTGAATTCTCTCTTATTATAAGTAATAGGATAACTATATTTGATATGTGCGTACCTTGCAAGGTCCTCATGTCTGTCAGACAGTTTTCACTTGACCTTGACCTCATTTCATGGATCCGTGAACAAGGTTAAGTTTTGGTGGTCAAGTCCATATCTCAGATACTATAAGCAATAGGGCTAGTATATTTGTTGTATGGAAGGACTGTAAGGTGTACATGTCCAACTGGCAGGTGTCATCTGACCTTGACCTCATTTTCATGGTTCAGTGGTTATAGTTAAATTTTTGTGTTTTGGTCTGTTTTTCTCATACTATATGCAATAGGTCTACTATATTTGTTGTATGGAATGATTGTAAGGTGTACATGTCTAGCGGGCAGATATCATGTGACCTTGACCTCATTTTCATGGTTCAGTGGTCAAAGTTAAGTTTTTGAGTTCTGGACTTTTTATCTAATACTATATGCCATAGGTCAACTATATTTGGTGTATGGAAATATTTTATGATCTTCATGTCAGTCAAGCAGGTTTTATTTGACCGTGACCTCATTTTCACGGTTCATTGCACAGTGTAAAGATTTTGAGTTTTGGTCTATTTTTCTTAAACTATAAGTAATGGGTCAACTATATAATATGTTTTATAGAAGCATTGTTAGCTGTATATGTCTGCCTGGCATGGTTCATCTGACCTTGACCTCATTTTCAAGGTTTATTGGTCTTTGTTTAGTTATCTTGGTTAATGTTAAGTTTATGTGACAGTTGTAATAAAGCTTAGCATTATACTTAGGACTATCAACATAATATCAATGATTAGTTTAGAAGGCGAGACATTTCAGCGTGTGCACTCTTGTGTCATTTCTATGCCATTTACTTATTAATTATTATGTACTTTTCAACCAATGCATGCTCTTAAAATTTTGATATACTTTTACTGATAACAAAAAAAATGGAATTTGTGATTTTCATTTATAAGCCCTTAAGAAGTTGTAGTTCATGATAGATTTGAAAATAGGCCTAGAATGTTGCAGGTCAAAAAGGTCTGAAAGAACCTTTGTAAATACAGAAAACCCAGATAAATGTCAATTTGACAGCTCATTTAATTCCTTGTCTAATAACTGTTTGACTCCTCCCTTTGTGGTTGACTAACACTTTTATTAGATTCAATATTATTCATAATTGTTTTGGGAATAGGTGGTTTCCATATAACATTTTAAAATACACCTTATCTTGGCAATAAAATTTGAAGAAACAAAATTGAAAATTACTTTATTTGATGCAGTTTTGCAAATGTCCATGTATTATTCAAAGTTTTTTAATTGACTTTACAATTATGTTGTAATTGAGTTTATCTAGGAAATGTCAAGGTAAACATAAAGCAATGTAATGTTTGTCCTGCTTTATTATAGTTTAATGATAACCATTCTTTTAATTACCAAAAATAACTAAAATTAGGAAATTGATTTGTAAATTATTACTATCTTGTATCTTTATGATCATCATTTCAAATGCTGAAAATTCAGAAATTATTGTTTTATTGCACATATTGCGATGTGATATTTGTCAACAACAATATTTGATATCATAATTTGTATGGATGCTATTTCCTGAAATAGCAATAATTAAACCTGCCTTTGTGTCCGTTGTCCTACAATCACAACTAGAGATGCATATTGTAACTCTGAAGTTTTTACAGTTGTTTAACTTGACAGTGTTGAAAGGTTATAACCAAGGACGTTATAACTTAATAGCCTTGGTGTCTATTTTTTATTGGGTGGTGTCACTTTTACCTTTCTAGAGGTATGAACCTTAATAAAATGGAAAAACAAATGCTGAATCTTTTGTTTGCCTCAACAAAATGTTATGAACCTTAATATGTATAATCCTAAATACCACAAAACACAGATCAAGTTTGAATGTTGGTGGTGTTAACTTACCTTTAACTGTCTAGAGACAGCCCTTTTACAACTCTCTGTTCTCTTACTTAAGTTTGCTTCAACCAAATATTATGAATCTTAATCATAATCCTTACAACCACAAAACACAGATCCAGTTTAAATTTTGGTGGCATCACTTTTACTTTTCTAGAGTTTATATGCCGTTTACAGTTCTGAAGTAAATTTCACAAAAAACTTATGTCTAAGATTAATCGTAAGTATACTGATTTGTTCATGACTTAAGACCAATCTTAATCGTAAGTTTTTTTGTGAAACTGAGCCCTGTTCTCTAACTTAAAGTTAATCTCAAGTATGAATTTGGGTAGTGTCACTTTAACAGCTTTTGAGTTTATAATGTTATATTCAAGCAGGGGAATTGGGAAGTGTGTTCCCTACAATTTGTAATCCATCCAAATCCTATAAACCCCATTGAAAGATTATACACATATTGAAATTGTGCAAGAGCAGTTTTCTAAATATTTTCCCTTTTTTCCCCCCAGAACCCTGAAATTTCACTGAAAGATAATGCATATTGAACTCCTCTGAACACGCTATTTTTTTTTAATTATCACCTTCTTTTATGAAAATGTTAGAGGAATTATTCCTAATTTTGCCTCACTTTGGGACCTTGTGATTTTCAGCATCAATTGTACAGGTCTATTTTATCATACCATGAATTTTTAAGAACTTGACACAAAGTTTCCAAACCAATGTATGTAGGCTATGAAGATGTAAAAGAGTTTACCCATTGGTTTGAGATGGTAGAGTTGAGGTGGTTTATCCTTTAGGTGAAATAAAAATTATTAATGTAAAAGATTGACTGATGATTTTAAGTTAAAAGAACAAGTATAAAGACAAAATAATCATAAAAGATTTTACTTTGAAAATAGACGAAGATTGGGGAAATATATCAGATGACCATTCAACCTCCAGTCTATGAATAAACTAGCAATACTATGGCAAAAAACAAAAAAAGACCAAAACACAAACAGTTCACAAAAGACAACATAGACATTCTCGGCAACATGAACCCCTTCACAATCAGGAGGGATCTCAGGTGCCCAGTAAGCCATAAGTTGATCAAGCTCCTTATTTGCATAACAAGTAATGAAATTTAGGTTCAATGCATCTTGTAATGTTAACTACACATCTTATTAATGTAACTCTGGATGACAGTTTTTCTTTATTTCAAATCATGAAGATTTAAAAAAAAAATATTATATAAAAAAAGGAAATGTGGTATGATTGACAATGAGACAACTCTCCACAAGAGACAAAAATGACAAAGAAATTAAAAACTATAGGTTACTGTACGGCCTTCAACAATGAGAAAGCCCATACTGAATAGTCAGCTACAAAAGGCCCTGAAATGACAATGTAAAACACTTCAAACGAGAAAAATAACAGTCCTATTTAAGAATGTTGGTTGTACAAGTCAGGGATCTTCAGATAGCTATATGGCTCAAGTTATGGTGTAGCAAAAAAATGGAAACAAAATTATTGTTTGTTATGGAGAAAAAAGGATATTGTATTAATTTATATTAATCTTAGTGTATAGAGTTTTATCTAGTCAAATGATCAAATTATGGCATAAAGACACAACTATAGTATCTCACTTTTAAACAGAAAAATAATATTTTATTAATTTGCTAAATAGTGCATTGAGTTCTATATATATATTTTTTTATTAATTAGCTGTTTAAATTCACACTTGATTTATCAGTCATAATGGATAAATAATAAAAGGAGATGGGTTATTGGTATCTATCAAATAAATTAAATGATTATGTGAACATTCCTTAAGGAATACAGACTCACAATTTATTCAATATCAAATGGTATATCCGTTAATTATTAAAATAATATCGTACTATATTGTGTAATTTGAAAGAACTGTATTGATAATTAAAAAAGTAAATATCATTTGAATTGAAATTAATCATTATGCAAATGTAATATTTGAATGAGGTTATATCATCATTAACCATTTGGCAAATAAATTTGAGTATTGAAGTTGAAATGAAGCATTTAAGGTTAGATTGTTTAATTATTCATGCCTTTTAAAATTTAGTTCAGATGTCCCTAAAACTACAAAAGAGTAATTAAATGAATTATAGTTTTTCAACATTTTTTGGTCATTTGGAATTATTATTAAGTGGAGGATAAAAAAAAAGAATAATCATAAATAGTAAAAGAAAAGATCCAGATTAAATATGTCAATAAGGGTGAAAGTAGTCCTCAATTTGATGAGTTTTAAAATTTGATGAGTTTTATACAGATATTAAAATGAAAATTATTTCCTCCATTTTTTAATGGTCAAAACATATTTTTTTTATTTGGGAATATTGCTACATTTTTGATTTGTAAAGTTAAGATACTTGTTAAGTAAAATAAATCTGGCTCTTGAAATTCAAAGTGGCAAAATTTGTGACTGGTAAATAGAGATTTTTAATTTGGGTAAAAGCAGAATGGAAATGGAAATTAAAGAAAATTCAAAACTTTTAACCTATTTCAATTTGTTTTTACAATTTTGTGACTGTTAGTATATATATATTGGTCTTCAAATTTCTTCTGAGTTTGTGACAATTAAGAATAGTTTAAACATAGCTACTGAGGAATTTATCAAGTAAGAATAGTTTTAATATATTGAAGGATTTGGAGTCCTAAATTTGCTCTGTAGTATGAGGGTCTGTATGGGGGGTCTGTTATTCTGTAAACATTTAATTTTCACACCTTTTTTTCTCTAATCTTTAAAATTAACCCCTTTTTCTCTAATCTTCAAAACATTAACCCCTTTTTTCTCTAATCTTCAAAAAATTAACCCCTTTTTTCTCTAATCTTCAAAAAATTAACCCCTTTTTTCTCAAATCTTCATTTTTTTAGGCCCGTTGTTCTCTAATCTTTATTTTTTAAGGGCATTATTCTTTAATCATTTAACCCCATCCAAACCCTCTAGTATGACATACCATCATATTATTGATTTGTGTAGCATTAAAACAATAAAACTGTAGGTATTGTAAATACGTTATTACGGTAAACATTATATGTATATAACAATATAAAATTATTTATATTGTACCATATTTCATATATCTTATACATTGGTGTTTTTGTACAACTTCTAACAGATCTTGTGGCTGCAGTGTTAAATGTCCAATGAGCATTTAATTAATCAGGTTTATAACTGATGCATCCCCTCTAACTTTTTTTACATTTTTCAGGCCTCTCATTCCTCCCAAGCATCAAGTAGAATATGACAAGTTAGCACCTCCACCTGCTGGACAAAAGTTACGAGTTGTCAATCTACGGAGACGACAGAATGAAAGTCTGGGTTTTGCAGTAAGAGGAGGTAGTTTATTAATTTTATGTAGTTATATAAAGTATTTGTGAAAAATGAATCACCACACCCTTTTCATATAGATTCCATATGTGTTTATGCACAGAATGGAAAAGGAAAGCAAAAACAAACACCAAAACAAACCAACTCAGATTGTGTTACATTATATAATTAGAACTATGATGCATTGATTAAGGCTTCTTTGTATTGTTCAACAAAAATGGCTACTGTAAATTTAGAAATTATTGTGAGGTTTTTATTATTGCTAAAAATACAAAAAAGTTCTAAACGCAATAATTTCAACTCACATTTTGACATATTTTATATGAATTAAACGACGTTATCTCAAAATTGTAAAAATTAAAATTACATTTAAGTTTGAAATGACAAAATCTCAATAATAAATGCAGACAATAATTTCTGAATTTACAGTAATTTGTTAAAAGTAGGGTTTAAAAAGGTTTCCATGAACCTCAAGGTTTTCTTTATAACCTTTCTCACAGAAAAAGAAGAATTTTAAAGAATCGTTTATGTAATATACACACGAGTCATGAAGAAGACGAGGTTGAAATTATAGGTACATTGCTATAGGCTTGATGTATTGTAATCAAGGAAAGGAATCTTGATGCAATGTAGTTTCTCATACATGTACTATAATAATTAAACTTGATGGGGTTGATGGACTTTTTTTGTGACTTCAAATTAATAAGGAATTTCGCTTTATATGATTTATCTACTTGAAAATGAACCTTATATGATTAAGAGAATGATAATAACAACCCATTTCTTAGTCACTAATCTCCATGTTTCCTATTTGGACTGTGCACTGAAAGTTCTGAAAAGGCCCTCAGTTGACATAGCAATCACAAAGTACTGTTGGTATTTAAAAGGTGTAGCTGAAAGGATAGAGAAGGCAGGATGACAAAAGTTTTATTTTAGAAATTATATGTAAAACTAAACAGAGAATTAAACTTGATATAACACAATTGCATATTTACTTGCTATCACCCTGCAATACAATGGTTTAATAGAGTTGATATTGGTAACATACAATTTAACTCCATACTGATGAAAATTATAAAACACTGTACAACACATCCTAGTCTTAAGCTATTTGTAAATACTCTAAACACTTAAAGCATTTTATTTTTCAGGTTTTGAACATGGTATTGGAGTGTTTGTTTCTCAAATTACACCAGGATCTCAGGCAGATTTACAAGGATTAAAGGTACAACATGTAATTGTTTTATACTGCTAAATATATATCTTGTCACTGAAATTAGAAGTGCATAATGTGTTGCAATCACTCCTAAGCATTATACAGTTTTTTTCAAAAGACACCTGTTAAAATATAAATAAAAAGGGAGATTTCATTGTCAATCTTTACAAAATTTTCGCTTTACATTTATACGTTTAAAAATATTATGTCCTTTAATTGAGGGAATTTGTGTATTGGTTGCTTGATAGAGGATTACTAACCAGTGGCAAGTATTACATGCCTATTTAGAATGTTTAGAATTTGTTTTTTGATTGGCTTCTTTCTCAATACAACATCAATTCCTGTATGGGATTGCTAGGACTTTATTTTAGAAATAATTGACTGTTATATGCTTTTTGATGGCTATGATATCACTTGACTAGATAATTGTTTTTGTCTATTTTTAAATTATCATATAATGATGATTTTCAAATTATGATATCATCATAAAAGTTAAAAGCCAATTAAGGAGTTAACTGAATTATTAACCTGTTATGGGATCAAAGTTATCAGTAATGAAAATCTATGAAAAATGGTCATATATATTATGGACTAGATATCGTCTCATGTTTTGTAGGTTCACTTCTTCAATTTAAAATACATCTACACAATACATGAGCTAAGTTGGATAGAAATTGACCTTATGCAAGTTCACGCACACATATAGATGTATAAAGCTTTTGGTTGATTTTGGAACATTCAAATGCGAAATAAAAGATGAACTTGGGCTTATTTTATATTGTTTTTATAACAACTAAATTTTCAAAATAGTCACAGTCTTTGCATAGAGATTTTGTCAATTGTCAACCTGAAATAGGGTCAACATATACATGTATTGATATTCATTTGCATAAGGTATATTTCTATCTGATGCAGCTCATATGTTAAAACGTTGTGACCTTACTTGTTATAGCCTTAACATAAAATTTATAAACATGTAACTAATTCTTATCTTTAAATTTAGAAGAAATACTTTTATCAAATTCTCTGTCTGCCATCTGGGATGCCTGTAATTAAGTTATGTCCATCAGTTTAACCCAAACGAATGTAAGGAGCAGCTTTTTGGTTGCCAAAATTGAAGGAGGCAGTGGTTGTTGGCATCAATTTGTAAATGAAAACAAAAATGACATTGATCATCTTATATATGAACAAAAACACCAAAATTTCTAGGACAAGATTAAATAAAAGAGTGGCTATACGAAACTGTTATGTTTATCTTTTAGGTTGGAGATGAAATTGTCCGAGTCAATGGATTTACTATTGCTGAAGCCATTCATGAGGAAGTTCTAAATCTTATCAAAACTTATAATCAGATTGAATTAAAAGTTACAAGTAAGTCATTATAAAATAAATCCGTCTTAAGAGGAGGGGGCCATTGGGACTTTAATCAGATAGAACTAAAAGTCACCATTTAATCACTATAAAACATATTTATCTGGGGGGAAATTTTCAAAGGCAGTCTTTATAACCATGGTAACTTTACCTGGTAAAGCAATTTTTATTGTGGAAGCAAATCATAGCAATCCTACATTTTGATGTCATTGTAGGTTTAAATATTGAAGTTCAGTCTGTGGTTGGATTTTAATTTTGATACATAAATAATTACTTAAACTTTTTGGAATTTCAAAAAATTTGCATAGAAACTCTACAGACATGACAGAGATAGTATCAAGATCTAGAGTAAAATGTTGACATTTATAATTTCATCTAACAAATGCTTAGGCATGCCTTTATAAATTATGAACTTTAAAACCCCTATTTGTTTTGTAGATATTGGAATGCTTCCAGTTAGAGAGTAAGTAATATACTGTACAATGTTGTGAGGACTTTTTTTGTTGATTTTTAACTGGATGTTCAGCATGTTACCTTCACAAAAATACCTGTTAAAAAAATATAGGCATAAAGGATCATTTGCGTCTTTGCAACCTCTTGCACTTTATTGACATTTTTGCATGTAATATGTAAATAAAAAATCTTAGGACTTCATTATGGCAGTATTTTATTTAAAATTTTTAAATCAAATAAAAACCTAAATACACCTTTTACAGTAACATGAAACAACACCCAACAATACCTTACTACTAGAATGCCAGTGTTCATTCGTTTTTGATGCATTTTGTTATTTGATTTTGCCATGTGATTATGGTTTTTCCGAATTGATTTTCCTCCGAGTTCAGTATTTTTGTGATTTTTTTATTTTTTTAAACATTGTAAACCATACTGATCATTTAACACTCATACAAATCTAAAGCCTTGCATGATGATCATCACATTGCTGTAAGTTCCATTGTGGGAATGTATTCTTCTGAATTCAGTAAATACTGCATACAAATAACACCACCAAGAATTGAAATCTGATTCTTATTAGCTCACCTGGCCCGAAGGGCCAAGTGAGCTTTTCTCATCACTTGGCGTCCGTCGTCGTCCGGCGTCGTCCGTCGTCCGGCGTCGTTAACTTTTACAAAAATCTTCTCCTCTGAAACTACTGGGCCAAATTTAACCAAACTTGGCCACAATCATCATTGGGGTATCTAGTTTAAAAAATGTGTTCGGTTACCCGGCCAACCAACCAAGATGGCCGCCATGGCTAAAAATAGAACATAGGGGTAAAAGGCAGTTTTTGGCTTATAACTCTGAAACCGAAGCATTTAGAGCAAATCTGACATGGGGTTAAATTGTTTATTAAGTCAAGATCTATCTGCCCTGAAATTTTCAGACGAATCGGACAACCGGCTGTTGGGTTGCTGCCCCTGAATTGGTAATTTTAAGGAAATTTTGCCATTTTATGGTTATTATCTTGAATATTATTATAGATAGAGATAAACTGTAAACAGCAATAATGTTCAGCAATGTAAGTTATACAAAGAAGTCAACATGACCAAAATGGTCAGTTGACCCATATAGGAGTTATTGCCCTTTATAGTCAATTTTTAACCATTTTTCGTAAATCTTAGTAATCTTTTACAAAAATCTTCTCCTCTGAAACTACTAGGCCAAATTTATCCAAGCTTGGCCACAATTATCTTTGGGGTATCTAGTTTAAAAAATGTGTCCGGTGACCCTGCCAACCAACCAAGATGTCCGCCACGGCTAAAAATAGAACATAGGGGTAAAATGCAGTTTTTGGCTTATAACTTAAAAACCAAAGCATTTAGAGCAAATCTGACAATTGGTAAAATTGTTTATCAGGTCAAGACCTATTTACCCTGAAATTTTCAGATGAATCTGACAACCTGTTGTTGGGTTGCTGCCCCTGAATTGGTAATTTTAAGGAAATTTTACTGTTTTTGGTTATTATCTTGAAAACTATTATAGATAGAAATAAACTGTAAACAGCAATAATGTTCAGCAAAGTAAGATTTACAAATAAGTCAACATGACCGAAATGGTCAGTTGACCCATATAGGAGTTATTGCCCTTTATAGTCAATTTTTAACCATTTTTCGTAAATTTTCGTAATCTTTTACAAAAATCTTCTCCTCTGAAACTACTGGGCCAAATTAATCCAAACTTATCCACAATCATCTTTTGGGTATCTAGTTTAAAAAATGTGTCTGATGACCCGGCCATCCAACCAAGATGGTCGCCATGGCTAAAAATAGAACATAGGGGTAAAATGCAGTTTTTGGCTTATAACTCAAAAACCAAAGCCTTTAGAGCAAATCTGACACGGGGGTTAAATTGTTTATCAGGTCAAGATCTATCTGCCCTGAAATTTTCAGATAAATCGGACAACCCGTTGTTGGGTTCCTGCCCCTGAATTGGTAATTTTAAGGAAATTTTACTGTTTTTGGTTATTATCTTGAAAATTATTATAGATAGAAATAAACTGTAAACAGCAATAATGTTCAGCAAAGTAAGATTTACAAATAAGTCAACATGACCGAAATGGTCAGTTGACCCATATAGGAGTTATTGCCCTTTATAGTCAATTTTTAACCATTTTTCGTAAATCTTAGTAATCTTTTACAAAAATCTTCTCCTCTGAAACTGATGGGCCAAATTAATCCAAACTTATCCACAATCTTCTTTGGGGTATCTAGTTTAAAAAATGTGTCCGATGACCCGGCCATCCAACCAAGATGGCCGCCATGGCTAAAAATAGAACATAGGGGTAAAATGCAGTTTTTGGCTTATAACTCAAAAACCAAAGCATTAAGAGCAAATCTGACATGGGTAAAATTGTTTATCAGGTCAAGATCTATCTGCCCTGAAATTTTCAGATGAATCGGACAACCCGTTGTTGGGTTGCTGCCCCTGAATTGGTAATTTTAAGGAAATTTTGCTGTTTTTGGTTATTGTCTTGAATATTATTATAGATAGAGATAAACTGTAAACAGCAATAATGTTCAGCAAAGTAAGATTTACAAATAAGTCAACATGACCGAAATGGTCAATTGACCCCCTAAGGAGTTATTGTCCTTTATAGTCAATTTTCAACAATTTTTATAAAATTTGTAAATTTTTACTAAAATTTTCCACTGAAACTACTGGGCCAAGTTCATTATAGATAAAGATAATTGTAAGCTGCAAGGATGTTCAATAAAGTAAGATGTACAAACACATCACCATCACCAAAATACAATTTTGTCATGAATCCATCTGCTTCCTTTGTTTAATAGTCACATAGACCAAGGTGAGCGACACAGGCTCTTTAGAGCCTCTAGTTTTTGTGATGTCTTTACAGTAAAATTGAGAATGGAAATGGAGAATGTGTCAAAGAGACAAAAAAACGACCATAGAACAGGCAACAGTAGAAAGTCACCAATAGGTCTTGAATGTAGTGAGAAATTCCCGCAACCGTAGGTGTCCTTCAGCTGACCCCTAAACAAATATAAGACAAGTAACATTTTTTCATAAAAATAAAAACAACACACAAATTTATGAATTTAAGTTATATGATTTTATGATTGTAAGATATTTATATTTATTTGTAGTAAAGCTGAACATGATGTAACTTGGAAATACGTGGAGAAACAGGCTTCAAAGAGAAGATCGGTAATTAGGTTTTTGGGATACATTTACTTTCAAGCAACCTGTAGACTTTTAACATTGACTCAGGGCCATGCCCTCACATCAACCATTTTATTCTTAACATGAAGGAACCTCGTAGATTCTTGAGATTGTCTTGCTTTAAATGGTAAAAACAAACACAGGGTTGAATTTAAACAACTGTCCTATAATGTTCTTCTCATAATCTTCATGTTTCGATATTTCCCTTAACTTATATGCGTGTTTTTAACTACACGGAAAATCAGAATTAAGCAGTATTTATATTTAGTGTTTTGAAAAATTAAGAAACACGTCAGAGGGAATTCCACAGTGTTGATAACATATGAGAGTTCTCTGAATCCGATCGATAAATCTATTTCTGTCATATAAACACTAAAGTGGAGTTTTCTTATATGTCACCATTTAATGAAACTGATATTTGATATTGTACTTCCATAAAGAAATGGAGGTTGTTTAATTATCATTTAATATACGTCCTTGCCGCTACAAATCACAAGTCTAGGATTTGTTTAGGTAATTATGTGCATGTGTATAGTTTTCTTGACTTCAAGGGGTATCATATTGAATGGTTGCTCTGGATTCTCCACTCCATTGATTAATTTGAAACTCACAAGATCCTTTCTATGCCTGTCTGCTATTGAGGGTTATTGTTGTTGCATAATTTTAGATAAAATGCATCATTTAAATTGAAATAAATGTAGTCCACAAGGTAAAGGTATAACTAGAAAACCCCTTCAGCCGAAATGGAGTATTCCATATTATTGCTTCGAGTTGTTGCCCTTATACTTTTGTCAATTCTGAATCAAAATACGACGATATGTCGAGAAAATTTAACTTGTTCTGTCGATAGACGTCGTATTATATCAAAAGCAAACACAATTTAAACAGAGAAATGTGTATGTAAAGGAGTCATGTCCACTGACCCAAAGGAAATTAAATATTTTAAAAAGAGGTAGAAATGGGGTTCCACCTAGAATTCACGTAGGAAAATAGGTGATAAGGACAAAGTTATGTACCTTCTCTCACTCTCAGTGGCTGCTGTGGAAAGTAAAATTATTTTTGAAAATAATACTAATACATGTATCAATGAAAACAATGGCAATCGTATCCCTCAGAGCAATCTTTGATTTATACTACTGTTGCTTTAATTTATTTATTTTGAACCAAATTTCATGGATTAAAGAAAACTTACGTTTTCTTGAATATTTGGTTTGTGGATTTGCTCAAGTCAGCTAACAAGCCTATAGATGTTTTTTAATTTGATCAAAGATGAAATTCATGGTTCATCTGTAACAATAAAAAACATGAAAAAAAGAATCCACAATATATGTACAATGAATGAAGTTTAAAAAATATTTCTTGTTGTCAAACACTCGTAAATGAACAAGATGATATATACGACCATTAAGAGGCCATTCTCCTGCTGTCATCTAGCTAGTAGATGTATTCCATCTTATCAGTGTAGAAAAACATATAACTAGTTTTAAACAGATTTATTCAAGATGACTTCAGGTTTTTTTGAAAATATTTCCATAAAGATACACACAACCAAATTATTATATAAACACATGCATACATTAAGCAAAAATAGCATAAAATACTTTTATTAATTTCTTTGGAGAATATTGTGTTAACATATACCTAATGTTTATTTGTTTAATAGCAAAGAGACAGTGGAAGAAAATCTAACAGCTCTCTTGACAAAGAAGGAGAGGAAGTTAAGGTGTTTGTAAATTTGAGAACTGCTCCGACCCTTGGTTGTAGGTAAGTAGAAAATTTTATCCTCTGAAATTTCAAACTGCACTTTACAACTTATATACATGTATATACTATAAATATTGATTGCTATTGCGTCAATTTAAAAAATAAAGAGATGTGATATGATTTCAAATGAGACCACTATCCACCAAAGTCTGCCATTGAATTTCAATGATTTTCTAAAATGATAATCTAAATTACAAAGAATTTTTACATTTCTTATTCATACATTGATCAACAAGTCACATTAATCTGCCTTTGGATGTTGAATGATTAAAAAATTATTTAATTTGCATATAAATTACCAATAAATAACGTCAGTATTATCTTTTATAAAAATCAGCTGAATATCAGTCTTTAATATTTAATATAATATACTAGGATAGGTACATAGTTAATTAAGCATCAGAAAAAATGTACTTGTAAAACCACAGATAATGAATACATAGAGTTGAGAAGAAAAATAATTAACTTTATTGAAAAAGTATATTGTGATTCATTATACATGTATTGTAACCACATCCTATTCATGACAGGAGTGGTCCTCAATTTTGTGATTTTTGTTAATAGGTCAATTTTTCTTCTTTCTTTCTAATCTCTACCTTAGATTTATAAAGATATGTTTATTAACAGACTATTTAATACTTAAGATTAAAGATGGGCCTTGGTGTCTGAGTGGTCTAAGTAGTTACTACTGTAATCACTAGCCAGTCAACACTGAGGTTGTGGGTTCGAACCCCGCTTGTGCGGGTGCACTTGACTCCAATCTTAATTGACAAGGATTGTCAGTTTTCCTATTGAAGGTCATGGTTTTCTCTGAGCACTCCGGCTTCCTCCACCAATAACAATTGGCCGCCACAAAATAGTCTCCCTTTCTGTGTTTAAAAGTGGCATTAAAACATCAAAAATCAAATCAATCAATTTTAAGATTAAATCTCCTGATTTCATGACAGACCTTCAATTTTTTAGACCCTATATCTTGTACAATATTAATTGTTACCTTGTTTTTTGATTTGAATTTAATTTTGAATAATTATGTCTTCAACTGATCATGATATGAATATTAATAAACCCTTTGGTAGATAAAAAAGATTACTAATAGATGTTGTCATTGAAATCTTCAATTTAAAAAACAATTGTTAAAAGTATTCTCCTTGCAACATTAATGAAATTTATTTGTGATGATCTTTTAAACTTGTATGAATATCAGAAAAATAACAGTAAATTGTTAACCATAACAAGTTAAGTATGCTGGTTAAAGTAAAAACTGAATCCTTCAAAGATCTTATTCTATATTTACAGTATAATCAGCGGCCCTCGCCATTTTCCTGGTATATATGTAGAAGTTGTCAAACAGAACAGTCTAGCAGAGAAAGTAGGCATGGAAGCTGGGGACCAGATCATCAAAGTTAATGATACCAGTTTTATAGATATCACACATAAAGAGGTCAGCATGCGCATTTAGTCTGTATAAAGATACGGAGATGTGGTATGATTGCCAATGAGACAACTTTCCGCAAACTTTAAATGATGCGGATGTAAGCAATTTAATTTGTCTCTGCTTTTGAAGATGAAAAGATTGTAATGAAAGATTAATATCAAAGATTTATGCATAGCTTATGAGTTTACATATAATTGATATGGGAACCAGGTGAGTTTGTATGATTGCTAATGACATAGCTATCCACAAGAGAGCAAATGATGTATGTGTAAGATACTATCTGTTATTAAAAACAATTTATTAAAAAAATCGATTAAAATATTTGTTTTTCATTTATTGTTAAAGTTGCAGGCACTCAACCTTCTCCCTAATTTGTATTAGCTCAACATAAAAACAAACTGTAAACATTTGGTTGAGAAAGGCTTCACTCATCAGTTAAGCATGAAACAAATTAACAAAAACACGAAAGGTACCAAGTACATGTGCAGCGAGTCATGATGCATTTAGTTTTTTGTTTGGTTTAAAGACTTTATACTTAAGTCCTGAATGGTAAAGATAATACCACTGCTATTATGTACAAAATACTGGTTAAAGGGAGATAACTGAAAATTATTTTATCTATTTATTGCTCTTTCACTTTTTCTTCTGGTTATGATCAGTTTGATCAAATTTCCAAATTTGGTCCAATTGTAATGAAGAAATAAGAAAAAAAACATTCCAAAACTTTTCTTCTGATAATTGTGATATTCATCCATTATTGCAATTTGAGCATTTTTCATTTCATCTTTTTTGGTTGAAATTTTGTTCATATCATGCTACTTGCTTTAGATAGGAAATTATTGCTAGAAACTTATGGTGCACTGTGTCCTTCGATAAGATTTTAGCAGAAAAAACACTCTCTTATTAAAAACCAATGATAACCTATTTTTCTCAAAATTAAGATCAAATATGAAATTAAACCATTGGTAATTGATAAATATCATAATCAAGGGGATCTTGAGGTAGAATCTATAGATTTTCTTTTGAGCAGTAGGAACTAAATGTACTGTTAGGTTGTATGATTACTAATCTAAAATACAGAATTTGTTATGTTTATTGTTGTTATCCATAGGCTGTGGTGGCATTGAAAAGCAGTAAAGAATTAATAGTTGTGCTCAGGAAATATGTGGTGAGTATTATGATATGTTTATTTCTATGAGGATTGTTGTTTAATATCAATAATATTTGAAAGGAACTTTAGTATAATATGATAGGCATAATAATCTTCTTTTTAAAAAAAAGGGGTATGAGAGAGGTGGTCTGATTGCTGATAAGACAACTATCCACCAGAGACCAAATGTTGTTGATTGAAGCAAATAAAGATCTATTTGTGAGCTTCAATAATGAGCAAAGCAAATAAAGTAATAGGCCACCTGAAGTTTTCTTTGATCCTGATTGGTATATTTTCAAGATAATTGAGAGAAGTTCTTGTTTAAAAAAAAAATAAAAACCAACAAAATTACCTGAAACTGCATGTTGCTTTTTCTTCTTCAGGGTATTCCATTAATCCAGAGTGGTAGTTCTGCCATGAATCGTCAGATGAATCAACCAGCATCACCTCCACCATTACCTGTAGCAGACGACGACAGCTCCTCACTTAATGACAGGTCTGCAGTAAATGACAGGTCTGCAGTAAATGACAGGTACACTGATGATTTGGCAGCAGAATTTGATGATATTATAGATGATGAGCATGATGAGAATACGGTTGTTATGGAAATGAAAATTTAATTTTCCTTTCTTTTTAGACTTAGTCAATCCCTAGTCAGATGTTGTTATATTTTTATATTTATATCGAATTCTAGTCTATCATTATACAATATTATCTTGCCTGTCAAGGTTTCTTGCCAAATATTATGCACATTTTTTGCAGAAATACTTAGAATTATGAAGAATAATTCAGATAATGGTGCTTATTACTTGCTTTTACAAACAGATTTGGGTGAAAGGTACTAAGTCTGCAATATTCAACCTTTTAACCTTTTAATTAATGTTAATGTTAACATTGAAATTTTCAAATGAAGTGCGACAAATCTATGTAGATATTCAAATCACTTAAAGGGAATTTATATTATACGTAGCACTTTTGTTTCATTGAGGTTAACTGATCATGAAAGGATTTCAGAATCAAGTTAAGAAAAGATATTTGTATAAAGAATATGAAACCATGACATTAATTAGGTTATGTTATTATATATAGTTTTTGTTAAAGTTATTTGCCTGTCCTTATTTTGTTTTGTTGTTGTGTGTTTTTTTTTATTCAAATAAAGTATTAAGTTTAGGACTATTTATGATAGCTTTATTTTGAAGATATCAAAAGTATTCTCTGAACACTGATTAATGAATAAAACAGGAACAATTTTGATGTTAAAATAGATATACATTTCAATTTTTAAAATACAATAGAAAACATTTTTGTAAATTTTCATGATTTACTGGATTGTTAAAAATGATTAAGATTTGTGTATATCTTGTTAACTGAAATCTGACCATTTTTATGAAAAGAAGAAGTTATAAAATTGCAAGAAAAGTACAGAATAGATTGCTTATTATTTCTTTGCAAATTTGTGCAAATATTTGTCCTGATAGTCTCCCTTAGATCATATTTTTTCATAATTTTAATAGAAGAGAATTAATAATTATATTTAACTATTTTAAATAGATTGCTCGAAATAAATTGATTCACTAGATAGTCATGATAAATCCTAAATGTTTTTAACAATTGAGGTTACCCATACTTCTGTTTTAGTAATGATTATGCATGTATTATTTGATTTGCATCCAAACTGATTTGATTGCATGTTGTTACATTTACGATTCTTGCCATGATTTTGAATGATTGCATGATTATTTATAATAAAACTTTTATATATAACCATTGCTTGTTCAGCTTTTATTTCTGTCTTTGTAGAAAGCTAGATATTCCCCTCAGACACATTTTTATTTCAGATATTATTATTGTACAAAAGCCATTAGTTGTGATACCTTCCTTTAGTTTTTGATGAAAATAAGTTCTTTCTTATTTCAAAATCATTTTCATTTTAAAAAGAAGATATGGATAAATGTTATCATCACCATCATCACCATTATTATCATACTTTATTTCCTCCAAATGCAAGACAACATGCATATATAATGTACATTTATAACTATAATTGGAACTTCTGATATTTGTGTTACAATTGAACTAGCTCTGATAATTTCATTCATATCAGTGAAATAAAAATGTAAACAAATGAAGGATATAAGAGCAAGCAAACAATCAATAACAAATAAGCCATCACAAAAAGTAAAATAAACACAAAACACTAAAAAACAACTTCTGGCTTGAATGCATTTTACTTATAAAATTTTATTTGAACAGGCAGCAAATAACAATTCAGATATTTTTTATAATCACAAAACTCCTAACCGATGTCATGTCTTTAATTTGCAGCAAACCTAGATATAATCAAAGCAAAAACTTTTTTCCCCAAGTCAAAGTAGTTGATGGGCACCTAACTGGTCTCTTTTAAGGAATGTGAAGTCAATACACATACACACATTGTAAACAAGAAACTTAAGCAAGAATTTTATATACAGAATAAGTTTATAGACTCTTTCAAAATCTTCTTAGAAAAATGTATGCTTTCAAATTTTTATAAAACTTGCTTTTTAAGCCCCCCTTGATTAAATCTAACTAGTACTTATTCTACAGATGATAAATAATAATCAGAAATTTTAGTCGTAGCTTAAGAGAACTCACAATTACTGAAAGATAGTTTTATATAGCAGTTGATAGATACACTAATCTTTCATAGACTTTTTGTATTAGACAGTGGCAGATCCTGATTTATTTTTTATTTATTTATTTATTTTTTTGAGGGGGGAAGGGGGTGTTAGAACACCCCTTTATTTTTAGGATTATCAATGCATTTTAAATGGGGACATATTGTTGGAACATGCTTCCCCCTTCCCTTTATTCTGAGTTGGGAACCCTCTTTGGAAAATGGCTGGATCTATAACATCCTAAGTGTACTGCTATGAATAATAATAGTGTATCAATTTAAAGGAAGAAAGATTACAATTTATAATCTCTGTGTTCACTGACATTGTGTGATAGGTTTTTGGGGAAAGACGGCTTCAAGCCGTCAATTCCCTAATGGGGTTGGCCAGAGTATCATTCCCTCACGTCAATCATTTTGTTTTGATAGTTTGGAAACCCCCTCAAAATGTTATACTGAAATTGATGACAAGGAGAACAGATTGACTGTAAATACATTTTTTACACATTTCCCTTCTGTTTCTCGCGAAATTATCGTATATTGAGCTTTCCCTTACACTATATACGTTTCTTTTACAGTCCGGAAAAATCAGTATTACGAAATATTCTAAATATATCTAACCTAGTGACGTCATTGTTGGAATGCCACACATTCATTATAAAAATCATTCACAGTATTTGTATACTAATTTAAAATCCGTATTTGTTAAATGTAAACCTAATGATGTTTGCTGTAGTGTAGATCATTCACACACCAACATGCAATGCTTTAATCTGAGGCTATAATCATTGTAGGTCAACTTTCGCGGTAAACAATGTCAATGGGGATACATGAGATTGGGGAGAGAAACGACAGTTTTCATTGTTTCCTGTAAAGTTCTGTTTTTAGAATCTTCCTCCAATTCAGGAGCACCTCCATTGATGAGTAATTATACACTAAAATCAAAGTAAATGTTTCTGAACACTTAAAATGTGACATTTAGTATATGATAAGTAGTCTTCTATATAAAATAAAAGTTGTGTACCAACATAATTATTGAAATGGTTAAAAAAAAAAAAAAAAAAAAATAAATGTTGCTTTTTGTAGTTTATACCTATTGAGATTGGGGAGAGCAACTACAGTTTTCATTCTTTCTGGAAAGTTATGTTTTTAGACCCTTTCTCCAATTAAGGAGCACCTCAATTGATGAGTAATTACCCACTAAAATGAAAGTTAATGTATCTGAACACTAAAAATGTCACATTAAGTATATATATGATAAGTAGTCATCAATTAAAAAATAATTTTGCGTACCAACATAATTATTAATTATTGTAGTGGTCATTTTTTTTTTTCATTTTTTTTTTAAATATTGCTTTTTGTAGTTTAAAGCTATTAATTCATAAATTTTACAGATATATCAAAATGTGGGATCTGGAAACAAACTTCACACAGCTTATATCAATCATATTTGATTTTATAAGTACATGTATCCCTGTGATGAGAGTTGTAACTGGGAACTTTATCAATGGAAAATTAAAACTGAATAGAATTTTCAGTCCTCACTTTCTTGAGAATACTGTCACAAAAAATTGAGAATGGTCTTAGCCTGCTGTTTAGTTGTACATAATTAAAATTTTAAAATATATTGTAGTAGTTGTTAAATTCAATTGAATTTTAGATAATTAACTCCCAACTTTAATCAAATGTTTTGATTTAGAAGGTGCAGATCTCATTGGTCCAAATTGCCTCTATGATGAATTCTTGACTAAGGAAATGAAATAACAATAAACAACAATTAGTTTCATTATTGTTAGCCTTTCTATATGTTCTAGCTGTTATTTTGCTCATTCTTTGTATGTAGACTATCAAAAGATACCCCCTAAAAATTGAAACAATGGCCGTCTTTTCCCTCAGAGCTCTTCAGCTCTTTGATTATCTCTCAAGAGCACATTTAGTGGTTTAGAGAACCCCTTGAATAACTATTGAAAAGTGTGTCATTTTTGGAGTTCAAAACTGTTTACAGTTTCTAAGTTTTCAAATATTTTTATTCTCTTATTGAGCAAATGAAAAAGTACAAATTATGCAGACTCAAATTTATCTATGGAGATCTTCAAATTCTTAGTTAGTCATGATTAAAAAATGCTGAATATGAAAATGTATTTGAATTACCTCCCCTGACCCATAATACTGACTTAACTTTTGTGCATTTGAGTGAAGACATTTTGAGGTTGGCCTGTACAGTTTGAGGAAAGACTATCATTCAGACAATTATGAATTCAACTGTTTTGGCCTTTCAATAAAGGGAGGTAATAAATATCAATGGAAGGATGACAAGAGAAAACACCATGACCAATAGAAAACTAAAAATTTTGTAAATGCAACCCTCACCAACAATCAGGCTGAACCTAGAAGGTGCCTGAAATGATATGCAGCAGAGCCTGTTCCACTCATGGTACACATGTGGATTGTCTACTAATCCTTTTCTGTATGTAGTCAATGATCCATGGCAACATTTTTTTCATAATTCTAAATATTATATTTCTTGTTTATATTGAAATAAGATATTATTCTAGAAGGAAAAAATTCTGTAACTTCATACTCTGCAATAAAGATGATCTCCTCTCACTGAATACTGAAACGTTTGGTGTCTATTATGCTTGAATCAATTTATTTATATATTGGCTTACATCTAGATAATGACTTTAAAGGTCAGTTAAGAACCAAACCTAAAGAAGAGGTATTGATTCTACAACTTCTTTGATTAAAATATATAATGTCTCTGCATAAGATTCACAATAAATGGCTAATTGTTTGGGGTTTTTGAAATTTAATCTTATGAGTGAAAGAACATAGTAATATATTGTATTGTAAGCTTACTATGGATAAGTTCTTACATATGATAAGAGAAAGATACCTATTGATTTTGATGTCATTAAAAATTTAATATTAAGGTCATATACCCTAGAAAAAGACTGAAATAAGTGCGCAAGGGGCGTCCAGAAAATAATGCTACAACCATATATAGGATAGGAAACTGACATTGAAATATGGTTACATATCATAGGAGGAAGACGGGTGATAATTTGGAAGTCACTAATGTCAAGGATTATTGTGACTAACAGAAGACTGAGATTAATGCATAAAAAAGGTTTCTGGAAAATAAAACCAGAACCTTACATGGAATTGCAATAAAACATGAATGTAAGGAAATAATTAAATAAGAATTCCTATAGATTTTGAGGTCATATAATTTTTTTCCACAGTTAAAATTAATTTAAACCAAAAGAAATGCAGAAAATTTGGTTATTCAGTAACTCCAGTAGCTTGCATGATCCTGACCATACATATATATACCTATGCTGTATACCATTTACCCGAAATTTTTGTTTAAATATTTTGAAAGAATAAGCTCTAACGGAGAGGTGAAGGATACCAAAGGGACATGACTGTTTGTCCATCCGTCCTTCCTTCCTTCTGTCCATCCATCCATTTGTCAGTCGTCTGTCCGTCCCATGAATATTTTTGTTGCATCTTTCTCTTGAACTACATTACAAAGATTTCTGAAATTTGATGTCATGGTTTATATGAGTCGACTATACTGTGTGATTAGTTTTCAGATTCATTACTTAACAACTTCCTGTTTACCGAACACTTGCATCATTTTACACATGACTTCCAAGTTTAAAACTGTTGTCACATTTTTCTTTAGAACTTCATTACAAGGAATTCCATAATGTGTGATGCATTTTCAGATTCATCACTCAACAACTTCCGGTTAACCATCAAGTATTTAGTTGAGGGTATCATCAATGAGCAGTAGCTCACAGTTTTACTTGTTAATACTAAGTTTTTAAGTCAGCCTGGTGCTTTTTATTTTTTGAATTATTTAGAATTTTGTGATGTATATCATATCAACTGTAATCATTAGAGAGCATGTGTTTGCTCATTATAGGAGCCGCACAGAGTTCTATAATTGTTTACCTCCTTGTCTTTTGATCTCTGGTGGAAAGCTTTTCTAATTGGCAACTATACAAAGTCTCTTTATCTCTTTGATTTTTTTATAGGTATAAAAAAGATAGACGTCTGTTGTAACTTGTACTATTACCGATATGCTTAATGTTTAAACTGAGGTTTATTTACAGAATATTTAACAGAGATGATATTTATAACACAGGAACTAAGATGCAGGTTGACAACTTATTCCAAAATACAGGTTTGATAATTCATATTTTTTCGGTCAATTTTGAAAAATTATTAGATTTAAAGGATGAGACCCTGGGTTCTGATGTAGTAATTCTAATTAGGGAGCAACCATTAAACTTCAAAAAAAGGGGGGGGGGTATGGTTTTTGTCTGGTTCCCAAATTTTTTTGGGAAATCTGGATTCAGAATTTTTGTTAAGAAAAAATCCATAACCCTTTTGAAGTTAAATGGTTGTTCCCTTATTGGTGTGACTTTGTTTATTACACATGAGGTCAGAGAGGATGGAACATCTGGCTCCAGGTTGACTGTCCAGATTAAAGAGCAGGAAGTCAGATGTTAATAAATATATATCATATCCTAGTTTTGAAATAAAAACGAATGAATTGAATTTCAGGAAGGAAGAAATAAAAAAATAAATGATTGTTGTGGGCAGGAAATTGACTAGCCCGAGGTAAAAGAGTGTTATTGTTGTTATTAATATATATATATATATACAATGTATGTACCATGAAATCTATGAGAATAGTGTCAGCAATAAATGAGGTCAAATTGAAAATAAATTGAGGAAATACTTCATGATATATAATTAATACATGTATAATTAAATGAAAAGCAAGAACATGTAGTTTAAGTACTTTTAAAAACCATTGTTAAATTACAGTACTTGTAGTAAATTCCTGAATAAAGGGATTGTTACAAAGTTTTAATTGCATGGAACTTTTATTATTAAAGAATGAATTGTGTTGCATGTCTGTTTAAGCATGGGCTGATATAATGTTGAGAATTATTTTGTTTCTGTAAAAAAAAATTGTACAGTGATTCTTTAATGATTAGTTGTACAACCTGTAAAAATTAGTCTTTGACCTATGATTGTGTGTTTTATTTTGTGATTTTCCTTTTTCCAAAGCAATTGAAGCAAAAGTTGTCATTTTATGAAGAAGAAGAAAAAACAAAGATGTGAGCAATATTTTAAGCTTGCTCTTGTCTATATGAACTTTATATCTTTCTTAAAATTGTCAGAACCAGATATTCCAAATACAGATTTTAAACTTCTAAAATTTAGACAAAATTTTCAATTGAAACATGACCTATTAAATAACCATATGCTATATATTCAGATGAAGTACATGAAGTATCATCTTATAAGCTAAAGGGTAAAGAAGGAAGGTTGCCATACCAGTCAGATACAGAAGAGGTGATACAAATAGGTAAAAAACAATTAAAATAAACTTTGCAAATGGATGCTAAGTCTGATGTAGTTACAGTTGTAAGAATAGGTCATACATTTTCAGTCTGTTATAAATACTTACAAATATTCTTTGTCAAGTGGCTGTGAGGAATTTATGATATTTGGAAAATGAAGAAGTTAACTCCAAGGCAGATTGCACAATTATAGAATCTCATGTATCCTATGTGTTTGATCTGTTCACATAAAAATCAAATTACAAGTGTCATATATTATTTTAAGTTTACCTGACATGGTGATCATCATCTGTTAACTTTTAAAAAAATCTCCTCTAATACTACTTGGGCAAATTTAATCAAACTTGGGCACAATCATAATTGGGGTATCTAGTTAAAAAATGTGTCTGATGGCCGCCTGCCAACCAAGATGGTTGACATGGATAAAAATATAACATAGGGGTAAAATGTAAATTTTGTCTATTATTTTGAAAAAGGTTATGAAAAGAGAAAATCTGACTAGGGCAGAAATATCAAAATGTTGAGCTCTATCAATTGTTCATGTATGTCAAAACTATCAGACAACTCCTCATTGGAGTTATTGCCCTCAAATGAAAAATAATACAATTTTGTCTTTTATTTTTGCCAATAATCTTGAAAGAATAATAGTTAGAGATTAAGTTTTTCAATCAATTCCTGAAAGAGTTATTGACTTTTGATGACAATTTTTACCAAATGTTCTTGTGCATTTTTGCGTTATATTTTAATGACTATGAAAATAGTATGGAGGAAATTGTCTGACAATTCCTTATTGGAGTTATTGCCCTTTTTTAAAAATAAAGATTATTACCAATTTTTTTTTGTTTTGCTTTAAATGATAAAAATGATGATAGATAACTAGACGATTTAAATCACAAAAATAATCAGCATTGCAATATCTACTAAAAAAATAGATTATATTTAAATTGTATATACTTATATTTTCTATTTTAACTTTGAATATTTTAACGGTTAACATAAATACATATTTGTTTGCAGTTGATATTATAGAACCAGAGGTCAGAATTGAGAACAAACATGAACCATCAGATGACGAAGATGATGATACAGCTGAAAGATTACAAACAGTCTTACAACAAAAGTTGGACAAGGACAAACATGTTCCATCAGACAATGAAGAAGAAGATACAGCTGATCGATTACAAAGAGTGTTACAACTGAAGTTAGACGAGAACAAGAAAGAGGCTGAATTGTTAAGAATGCAGGTGAGAAGTTCATCATATTCATGAGACAGAGATAAGTTTTTTTTTCTCATTGTTAAAGGATGTATGAATACCTATAATTGCTTACATCCACTTCATTTTGGTGGATAGTTGTCTCATGGGCAATCATACCACATCTCGTTATTTTTATATTTAGGATAATTGCTACTCTGTTACAAAATAACAGATTGTTTTTTTTGGTTAAAAGACTGTCATATTGATAGTTAATAAATAACGGAACTAAAAATCACAATAGATTAAAGAATCATCTCCTTATTTTTGAAATACATGCATAAGCCATTCAACATTTTAACAGGAAATGATTCTGGCTAGATTGTTATAAATCTAACAATAAATTTTTGGCATCTTATTTTCATTCAAAACTTATGACAAAATAACTTGAATTTTATAGGATTTTCAAAAATGGCCTATTTGTTTGAAAAGATATATGTAGTTTCTTTAGTCATGTTTTATTTTTTTTGTTGTCTTTGTCTTGAACTAGACCTTTGAAAAAAACAAAAAGAAACGCGAAAGGCTTGAAAAACAGTTGTTGAGCAAAATTGAGAGAAATCGTATGGATGCAGAAAAAGAATTAAGATTTTGTAGACATAAACAAGAGCAAGAGGAAATGTTACGTGAATCAAGCGGGGAAATGGTATAGTTGTCTCCCTTCCCCTTTCACAGATTGTTTTCTCCATCAGACATAATTTTACTTTTTATACCTACAATGTATTTGAATAAGCACTCCTTTCCAAGAATTATTATTTGCATTTTAATATATACCCAGATTATGTTTTTATTCAGTTTGGATTTTAAAACTAAGACAAATTATGTACACAGTCTTTTAATTTTTTAAATCCTATTAATTAAGTATTTTTTAGATACAGACATTTTCAATAGTAGTAGAGCTTTTTATGTTATTTTGTAGCATGACTTGTATAAAATATCAAGTTGAACATTTCTGCTTAGAAGTGTATATTAATATATTGTCATAGAAAAGTAATAATTTCCTCAAATTTGAATCATCAAAAAGTGGAATTGAAAGAGAAATATAACTATCATTTTTTTTTTGCATATACCTTTATGTAAAAAGGATATTCAGTGGATGAAATGGCTTAATTTTGACAAAATATGGCAACATTTCAAACATTGTATATTGAATTTGTAACAGCTGTGAAACATTTCTTCAGGAAATGACATAAAATATTGACCATTGTTTGCTTTTTTCATAGAAACATATATAGCTAGGAGAAACTAAAATTTTTTGAAAATTTCTCTTTTTTGAACATTTTTTTTAAAGGTAATGTTTTAGCAAATTTATAGTTTAACTGTTTCAATGCCTATTATGTATATGCCTACACATATTTAATATGATTTATTTATGAATTCTAACAAATGATGCTTTGCAATAAAAGTAAAGAATTGTTCTAATTTGTACAAAAGGGTATTGAAAAAATAGGAGACAAACCAGTATTCCTGAGCACATTTGTATTAGTATTAAAGATGATAAGATATTTATATTTATTATACAAATAGAGGAATACCCCAATCCCTTTTTAGGTCAATTTGTTAAAGATCCAAGTTACAGCAATACAATATATGGAATATATAAGGTTTATGCCTCAATTGTCATGATTAAGTCAATTTTTTAGAAATTTATTTGCATTCAGTATAAAATTAGGATAAATAATAACATATTTATAAGACACCATATATGTTAGCCAGTCAATGCTTTCTACTTCTTGCTCTCAGGATCAGAGTTAGTATATTCCTGATATATAATAAATGAGGAGCAATTTATACCTTTGTTCAAAACTTTCTTCTCAAAAGTAACTCTAAACTTTTACAGTGAACATTTTTGTTATAAAGATATGTTTTGACAACTTATTTCATCATATCAGGTATTCAATTATGGGTCTCAAATAATTTATTAACTTAATATTTTATATTGACATTTTTTAATGCCATCATGAACAGAATGGATTTGTGAAAACTTTTTCTAAACTTTGGCAACCAAAGTCATTGTTTAAAAAGCACAAGAAAGAGGTGGGTTATATAAATCTTACAAAATAATTTCTTACAGAAAATAAGTATTACTAGTTCAAAATGTTTGGGATTAATCACCAAGAAAACAATGGAGACAAAACATTACTTAATGGTTTAGTGTAATACCATTAGGAGAGGTTTGAATATTTAGAAAAACACAGTATAAGTTGTAGTGTTGTCATAAAGGTGAAAAAAGTTTGCATTGGTATTTTAAATACTCATACAAATTAGTATTTGCACTTTGGGGTTCTTAAATACGCTGGCAAATCTAATGTGTATTTAGGTATCAACAACAACATTGTTACAAAATGTAAATACAAATGTATCAAAATTATCAATAATAGAAATTACATATCTTTTTTGTCGAAAGATGTTGCTCATATATACATTTTTGTATTTTGACCAAACACTATTGAGTGAAATGGCCATTTTAGGTCAAATTAAATTTTGATATCACATATGACCAATCTGCACTAACAAAATTTAAAGAAAATAATTACCTGTTCATTTATCATAAAATAAAAATAAAAATGAAAGGCTGGAACTTCAGGGCCAAATGATGACTCTAAAAGCATACCTCTCCTTTACAGAATCAGATTGATGTTGCTAAAGCTAATATATTTACATTTTACTTTCAGGATGAAATACTGTCTGGCCGGGGAGGTCCTCTAAAGAAAACAAGTTATGGTTTACTTGGAAATCCTCAGGTACAAACATTATCATTTTTTTAAAGACCACTGCATATATAACAAAATAGTAAAACTGTCACCATATGAAACAATGAAGAGATTATCATCAGCAATCTTGTATAAACATGGTTATAATTGGTTCATTTCTTTTTAACAGGGCAAACAAGGATCTGATAGAAGTAATACATCTGATGTCAGGTAAGTTAATAACATTGATGTATATTTTAATCCTTTGATGAAGATTCTACATTGTTCTAAGAGGCCCACATAGTCATGTGCCTGCACAAGATATCTGCATTATAGTTTGCCTTCTGTGAATCAAAACCTTTGTAAATTTATGATTAGGTTTAAATTTTAGTTTTTGTAATTAGACCATGAAGGGGTGATCTGAAAAATTAGTACTCTTATACATTATGTGGTCATCTTTACAATGTGTCTGAATCATTTATGTTGCAAAAGCGAAACATTGTAATCCTAGATTCTGTCGTTCAGTCATCAATAACTTTGTCAAACCTTCATGGAATCTTGTGAAATTTTGAGAGACAACTGTTTAGGACCAAAATGCAGTATCATGAGCAAATTTTGAAAACAAAAATATTTTCACTTTTCTGTATTTTACTGATAGATAGACTTTTTTTTATGAAACATGTTTTTGATTTTTTTTTCATTTTCAGTATTTTTTCTGATAGATGGACTTAGTTTTATACAGTTGAAATTCAGTTTAGGATTATTTTATTTTTATGTGACTTAGACAGAAGCTTATCTTCAAGACCAAAAAAGTCATCTGAAGAAAAAGTTTGATTTTTATTTGGAATTCTGTATTTTACTTAAGGATTGACTTTTTTTTATGTCTATGAAGAAATAACATAAAAAAATGTTGTCCAGACTGAATAACACTCGTAGCAGGTTATTTAAAGTGTGCACAACAATTTTTATGTTATTTCGAATAGTCAGAAATAATATGAAAGTCATTTCTTATTATTTAATTATTAATTCAATTTTAAACCGGAGAAAATCATGAAAAAACGTTGATGATGTCACGGTCACATGACAAAATTATGTCTATGGGCTGATAAACAATACGACGTCAGCCAATCAGAAGGCACGTTACATCCAAAATTAAACTATGGACAAATAGACTCACTTGTTTAGTCATGTAACACTTTTACAGACAAAATATGCAAAAATAGGAAAATGGTATAAATAAAGAATTGCACATCCCCAAAAAAATCACCTTTTTTCAAATGATGAGTATTTAGCACAACTTGATAAACCTACACAATTATGTTGTTTATTTAATACAGCTATGTACAAAAGAATTTCAGGAGTAGTTGTAAGTGCTATCAGAATATATAACCTTGTCATAGTGTCTTTGTATTTTAGCTTGATATATCAGTTTATAATTCACTATATATACCATTATATTCACACATTATTCCAGTTGAAAACAGTTTACTTCTTTTTTCACAGACCCTCTGTATACTATTATTGTTGTTGTTGATATACTTCTAACCAATAACTTGCTCATGTAATGATAAATGTAGTATCTAAAAAGTGATTGTTTAGAAGTTTGTAAAAATGTTAAATTTTAAATGATATTCATGAATATGCTTTTACATGCTAACGATCAAATTTATACATGTTATATGAAATATATTGTATTGATTTTTTATGCTAGAAAATAGGTTTCTGTTCTATTAAGCTATGTTTGGACATTATTGAGATAAACACTAGTTGTTTACAATTAATTGATTTCTATATTTCAGCACTTACTTTTAACAAAGTAGATGATTTAGGAGGAAACTAGCCAGTTTATTTTGTGATAACTTATTCGAAACCATAAACAGATCTGTCAGACTTGTTGTTGATAGGGAAAATAACTAGTGTAATTGAATGTAACAATGAGAATATATGTATGTGCCATTTAGTTACAATATTTTTTTTATAAAAATAAAACATATTCAAGAATACTGGATTCATTATTACATGTTCAACAAGGTTGCACATGCATACATTTCTTGCCTGATTACTTATTATCAATGAATAGTGTAAATAAGGTCAGGATCAATTGAATCCTGCTAAACAGACGACATGAACACCATACAATTATACTATACATCAAGTATAGTTGACTTATGCTTACAGTATCTGAGAAACAAACATAACCATGAAAAATATTGACCAGTGAACCATTTACCTGAGTTCAAGGCCAGATAAACCGTGCTTAACAGACACTTAAACTTAACAATCATTCCATACAGTAAAATAGAATAGTTGCCCTATTGCTTACAGTATAAGAAAAATAGATACAACCATAAAAAGAACTTTACATTGTTACATGAACCGTGAAAATTAGGTGAAGGAAAGATGAATCTTGTCGGACAGGCATGAACACCTTACAATCTTTCCCTTCACCATATATAGTGGTCCAAGTGCATATATTATCTGATTTATAGGACAAAATCGCACACAAAATAACAGTAAATGATAAAAATTATTCCATGGTCAGATGAAATATGCTAGTAGGGCATGAACGCTTTACAATCATACCCTTATTCTAATTTCGGAAATATTAGCTTCTTAAACATAATTAATGTATTCGCAGCTGAATAGTAATCCAAATGTACTGTCAATGGATTCTGCGGCTTGTCATTGGCGAGACAAAAAATATGATAAGTTAATGAAAGATATATATGTTGTCATGTTGTATATATTCTCCCTTTATTAAATTCTAAGTATGTTATGTATGTATTTTGCAATGATCTGGATGATATTATATAGAAATAAAAAAGATGTGGTATGAGTGCCATTGAGACGCTCTCCATTTATGTCACAATTTGTAAAAGTAAACCATTATATGTCAAAGTATGGACTTGGTTCACACCGAACAGCAGGCTATAAAGAGTCCCAAAAATGACTAATGTAAACCATTCAAATAGGAAAATGATAGTCTAAACCATAAAAAAAAACGAGAAACACTTATGAACCACATCAGCAAACGACAACCACTGAACATCTGGTTTATGACTTAGTACTGGTGCAAACAAATTGGTGGGTTTGAACGTTGTAATAGGCCCAAATCTTCACCCAACCTGAAACAACAATGTAACATCACAACATAGAAATACACACTGTGAAATATCATTTGAAATTGCTTTACTCAAACAAAAACACGTGAACATACACCGAACGTAAACATTTTACGCGTCTGGCATAATAAATTATATGCCTGGTACCTTTTATAACTATAATTCATGACACAACGTTAATACAAAATCCGTTGAAGAAAAAAAGAGGGTTGAATGTAAAACAATACCAGAGGGACAACTATAAACTTGAACAAAATACCGCAAAACAAAAAATGTACACAGGTATATAAACAAACATTAAATTGAATATTTTAACGACCTTGATTGGCTATCCAGCCCTTGCACGGTCGGTAAAAATAGGCATAATTGTGGAGAACGGAAATTTATATTATAAAATAAGTAATATTGTTGTTTAAAGTACGAGAACAGAAGTATGTATAACTTTACGCATGTTCACACTCTCCAAAAATGAAAGGTCTTTGTTTTCTGCTTTTAAACCAGTTTTCTGTTGAGCTATGATAGTTTTTGCCACCGTTTTGCAACTGTGCTACAGTGGGCTGTCAAATATCTAAAAGTTTTAGATTTCGAATCTCCAGAGACAATTTTATATCAAATTTAATATGATTGGTTCTTAAAGTGTCTAAACATTATGATTGGTCCCTTCAGAGTCTTAGATAATTATATATAGTTGTTTGAAAATTTTGTTTCAATCCTTTAACAAACATGTCCTCAATTGCTTTAGCAGAACATTAGGACAAAATGGAATTACTTGTCTCATATCTTTTTTAAAAAAAAATATATGGAGAAACACAGGATATCCGACAGAAGTAAAGATGCGTAGACAGTCATTATCCTTGCATAGGTGGTACATACATTGTCCTGTAAGCAATGGTAAGGACAAAATTTTATCAATCTTAGTATTTTTGTTTTATCTTATTTGTTTGTTTTATTATAAGATAAAGACGCTAACACAAAAGATCAGATGTATAAGATTCACACAAGATTCACACAAGATTCACAATATGACAAACCTTTCATAAACCCTGCATAGCAGTTATTGCCATATTGACATGACAATGTTTTACTGTTTCATAAATTGTCATTACAAACAGTAAAAATAATCTACATTTCATAAAGTTTTTTTTTCTGTCAGATTTCGGCAATACATAATATTCCATCACTCAAGCTCGTGGACAAAATATTTGAATGTCCACAACCTACCACAAACGCCGAAGAGATGATAGAAATAAAAAGGCTTCTTCAACAAAAGTCAAACCTTGATGAGCAATAAGAAGAACATTTTGTTAAAGCATGTAGTACAGCCGTTTCCAAAAGTCACGACTATAAGAGGAGTATTATATCCACATTGCATATCAATATTTGTTTAGACGAGCGTTTAGCTTTTTATTATCTCCCAGAATTTATGAGTAAAACGATTTTAGACTTTTTTAGTAATTATGCCTTTTCATATTTAATCGTCATATCATGGCCATATATGATGAATGATCCCGAGAAAAAAAGAAACGTTTTGGATAAAAAGTGCAATGCATAAAGTTATGCAAATGCCTGTGTCAAGTCAGGAATATGATAGTTGTTATCCATTCGTTAGATGTGTGTGAGCTTTTGATATTGACATTTAATAAGGGACTTTCTTTTTTGAATTTTCCTCAGAGTTGAGTATTTCTATGAGTTTTCTTTAGGCTTTACTAAAGAATAAAAAATGAATACTTTATTCTGCAAAATAAAAACAAATGTATATACATTTAAGGGTCAATTTTGGTCATAAACCGTGTGTTTTCATTATCAACTGAAAGTGATACATTTATCATTTTTCAACTATTAACAATACTTTAAAAGTCAAATTTCAGCATTGAGAAAACGTAAACTAACACATCATATGTTGGTTTCAGTACTGGCGTTCATTTCATTGGTCTGTCCTATTATCAATATTCGTTCACCATTATTTAGTTGATTAAGAGTAACCTCCATAAATTGATCACTGTAAGCTCTCTGAAAAAAGTATTTAGATAAAAAATATTTATATATTACATTTAATAATATTTATTAAAAAGGCATGTAGTGTTTGCTTGTTTAGATCTTTCAACAATCGAATAATATATATAAGTTTCCAGATATTGCTTTCCAATTAAACTGACTTTGTTGGATCAGTTGTATAGAAATAAATCACTGAACTCCATATTTGGGTAAAATACGTTTCTCTTAAAATTAAATGACAGGAATTCATCAATTCTACGTTTTGAAATGTATATGATGCAGACTTGGGGTCAATTACATTGGAATGTAATTAATTAAATTACACATTACATTGCAAAAATGGTCAATTACACTAATTACACATTACACAGTTTTTGAAATGTAATTAATTAAATTACAATTACTTTACTAAAGTAATTAATTAAATTACACACTACATTTCATCATGATATTTTTATGCCCCACCTACGATAGTAGAGGGGCATTATGTTTTCTGGTCTGTGTCTCCGTTCGTTCGTCCGTCCGTCTGTGCGTCCGTTCGCTTCAGGTTAAAGTTTTTGGTCAAGGTAGTTTTTGAAGAAGTTGAAGTTCAATCAACTTGAAACTTAGTACACATGTTCCCCATGATATGATCTTTCTAATTTTAATGCCAAATTATAGTTTTGACCCCAATTTCATGGTCCACTGAACATAGAAAATAATAGTGCGAAATTCAGGTTAATGTTTTTGGTCAAGGAAGTTTTTGATGAAGTTAAAGTTCCATCAACTTGAAACTTAGTACATATGTTCCCTATGATATGATCTTTCTAATTATAATTCCAAATTATAATTTTGACCCCAATTTCACGGTCTACTGATCATAGAGAAAATGATAGTGCGAGTGGGGCATCCGTGTACTATGGACACATTCATGTTTAACAATATTTTACATGTATATATAATGCATGTCTTAAATATTCATGTAAGCATAGTTTAAGTGTTGCATTTGATAATCATTTAATATAGTTATTATAATGTTTTGTCAATTAGTCTGAATCTTCTGGTCTGCAAATGTAAATAGTCTTTCGACAGGAGCGAATGTTGTGCAAGATATTGCTTGATCAGGACATGAAAGTTTTCTGATTAGAAGATCATTATATTGATAGGAATGGGAATTTGTTCCTATTAACTTGTCAATACATCAAGGGGTATTTTGACATCTCAGAAATGGAATTATTTGAATTAAGCAAAATATGAATAAAGAAATTATCAATGAATTTAAAATATTTTTTTATTTTACTTTAAAAATATTAAAAAGTGTGCTTGTCACAATATTGAAAATAATTTTTAGTACAAACAATGTATATAATGTCTAAATATTACCAATATTTTGCTAATTAGATAACATATCTGTAATAGTGGCATTGCCCCTGGACATTTTAATCTGATTAATTGCTGTTTGTTTTTACAGCTGTTAATCTTTATTTCTATAATCCTTTTGTGTATACTAATTTGACAAAATGATTGTATGCAGTGATTTTAAATTCTAAATGAACTGTCTCAAAAAGATGTTTTACAGTGACACATTTCATTGTTTTTGTTTAACAAGGTGTTTCTTAAAAACTGAACAACCCTTATATATGATTATCACATTTTTTAAATTATAAGACTATTAAAAAAATCAGTAGGTCAAATAAATGATATAAAAACTTGAGATAAATTACAGACTTCATATATTAAAAAAGCATCGATATTAATATTTGAAAAATATATATAATTTTACAATTTATATAATTAAACACAAATCCATAACTGTAACACCATAAAAGTACATGTAATTGAAATGTTATTCAAAAGTAATTGAGCATTACATGCTTTTTTAAATGTAATTAATTAAATCACCATTACATGTAATTACAAAAATGCTCAATTACACATTACATTCAATTACATGAAAAAATGTAATGCATTACAATTAATTACCATTACATTTGTAATTACCCCATCCCTGATATGATGATTATTCTTGAAATTCATGCTTTGTTTGGATTTAGTCCGGCGGCTTTATACAAGCATATTTCAAACTAATTCTGCACATCCTGCTACAAGCATGAAACTTGGCATAGACCTTCCGCAACTATTACTCTTTTAATTCAGATAAGGAGGCATTTGAAAAAATGTCTCACTTCCGGTAAAATCCAAAATGGCGGACATCGTACCAGCCCTATATCGAAGGCTAGTATGTGAAAAGGTGCTATTATCATGCTACTAATATAATATTTAGTACCAACCTTTGTTGTAAACTACTGTTGGATATATAATATAGATAAGATGTTTTCAAAAACCCTACTTCCGGTGAAATCCAACATGGTGGATATAGTACCAAAATAAGCTTATTTTTAGGGAGGGTTTTTGAAATGGGTTTTAATGTATTGCTACTATCATTACATTGGGCAGGAACCTTTCTTTTGTGCTTCTATTGGATACAAGGTATAAGACAGCTCTTTAAAAACCTTACTTCCAGTAATATCCAGAATGGCGGACATAGGCATATAAATTTTCTATTTCAATATTCAACTTTTTTCAAAATGTAAAGAAAATGTTTTTGTTGTTGTGTTTTTTTTGCTTGTCATTAAACTATTGGGTTTTAGTTTTCCTCAATATCTGTATATGTATGCATACGTTGTCGATACCAATTCTGGCTTTAATATAACGGTTTGAGAGAGGGCCGCCGATTTATTGACGAAGCGTTAGAGCGGATTTGACGTTCTCTACGCTTGATGCACACACTACAGTGTCGTCTAGCTGATTCGACGCGATCACTGTCTTTACAAAGAATGAGTTTGAGTATTGTGGTGTTTTGCTGAGTTGAATGTCAAAACACTTAGAGTGATTCTTTACTTGCTTTTCCACAATATTTGTTGCGTGGTATTCTTCGAACTTCTTGGCAGTTATGTTTCTCATAGGACGTCCTTTTTTGAGAAATTCGTCTGCTTCAATAGCGGGAATCAGCCCCTAAACCACTTTGTACATAAATATCAAATTCTAGCTTGTTCGTCTTGCAATTGTCTGGAGGTTTGGTAGTTCCAGTTGGACAAGCATATTGGAGACACAACCGTCCTCTCTTGACTTGTAATCTATGGTGATAAATCTTGCCGCTTGCCGTTGTTTCCTTTCTAGCTAATTTATGTTTGTTACCGTGTAGGGGTCCCATACTATGGATCCATATTCCATCGTTGATCAATGAGCGAGATGTAAGCTGGTTTTTTTTTTGCAATCTTGTAGGCAGTATTTCAAGTTTCTTCTTTGAAAGCCTAGTTTTGAATTTGCTTTCTTTTCCACTCTAATATGTGGGTGGTCCATTTGAGGTCTTCCAAAATTTGTAGGCCTAGGTACGGGTTATATTTGACTTGTTGTAGTATGTGTCCATTTAAACTGTAGATTTTATGGCTTTTGTTTCTGATGCTTATTAGGATGTAGCATTTTTTTGTCATTGACCCGCATTCCCCAGTACATCCACAATGTACAAGCTTCTGACAAAATGATGAGGCCTTAGAAAGAGTTGTTTAAAAGTTATCCTCTTTGTACCTTCGCCATCCATTAGAGCCTGATCTGGGTAGCATACGAGGCAATTCCCAGCTCGTCCCCCTAAACACCTACCTTAGTATATTTCACGTTTTACATGCTGGAAAAAAACTAGATCAAGTTGAAAGAATACCCTCAATAGTCTTCCCTTTTGCGTAAATATTTATTTTCTTGATTCGCTAACCATGTTAACCCCATCTGATAAGTTTGTGTGATCTTGCAGTTAAACGTCGGTTATTTAGGCTGATTAATCATCATTCTTTATGTAAACATCACATCTTCAAATTCCATCAATGTCTAGTACGCAGTCTTTTTTCCTTTTCAAGCAATCAGAGAACCATATCACAACTGGCAAAGACATGGATCACAATAAGTATGTGTAATCACTCATTGCAAGGTGCTTTTGAAAGGTCATTTATATATATTTATCCAAAGCTTTTTGCCCTCCCAAACACAATCCATAGTTCGTCTACCACTGTCAAGGAGTAGCGAAACAGTAACGACTATTCGAATCATTACTCGTTTTAGTTCGTGTTTCATTGCATCAGACACATGTACCATGATTCTATTGTAAGCCCCTTAATGTGAACATGGTGATAAACTTGAAATACATAAGATAGAATATCATGAACATTTGTTATAAGAAGCAAGAGCTACATTTAGGGGAAAAGGGAATACACAGACGAATCCAGAGTCAAAACAAGATTACGACAATAAGAAAGAACGTTTAAGTTTTCATTCGCAACAGCTTGCTCAATAGATTTTGAGAAAAGGATAGTTGTATCAACAATTGCTCATGATGTTCTGTGTTATCCACCACATGATGATGTTACAAGCTTAGCATCATGTTCACGTGAAGAGGCTGACAATTGAATCAAGATGCATGTGTCTGATGCAGTGAAACACAGACTTAACTGAGTTATGACTCGAACAATCGACACTGATGTTGCTGTCATTGCTGTTTCGCGTTTCAAGGACATAGGGGCAAAAAAACTTTGGCTTGCATTTGTAAGTGGGAAAAGCTTCAGATATATATCTATCCATGGCCTTCCAAATACACTAGGCATTGAGAGATTACACGTTTGCTGGAAAAGGAACTGCGTTGGTGACATGGATGGTGTTTAAAGATGTGACTCTATTATTTAGAATGATGATTGATCAGCCAACATCACCAGATATGGATTTGACAATGTCATTGATAGAACGATACGTGGTTTTGTTGTAAGCTCGAACAAACTTATCAGGTGGGATTAACAAAGCAAGAAAAAATGTGTTTTTGGAAGAGGAAATACTTATTGAGGCTATTTCCACGACTCGGTCTAAGCTTTTTCAGCAAGTAAAACGTGCAATATACCACGGCGGGTACGAATGAGTAACAAGCTTGGTATTGGTTCCTATGCTAACTAGTCCATCGCTTATGAATGGCGAAGGGAAAAATATGATTCATGGGAACCCTTTTGGACAACTCTTTGTGAGGCCTCTTCATCTTACCAGGAGCTTGTACATCATAGATGTCAGAAACAATACCACGATCTTTGTAAATTTGGAAAACAAGCTTTCCATTTTGAATAAACATGTATTTACGGCCATACATAAGTCATTCTGAAGATGTTTAAGAACTTTAGTCATTATATTTTGTTTTAATCAATCTATCAAAAACTCTCCATCGAAGATATGGATTGAGGACTCTTTGTAATTTACGCTATATTTGTTTTTTACCGGAAGTGTTAATTTTGTATTTAAACATATATAGCTGAATAGAATTAGTGGTTTTGAGGATGACGTAAAGCCAAAAGTTTAATGACCAGCTAAAAAAACCATTTTATTTACATTTTGAAAAATGATTAAAAAAAAAAGTTAAAATGAAAAATTATCAATATTTCTATGTCCGACATATTGGATATCACCGGAAGTAAGGGTCCATGAGAAGCACCAAAGAAAGGTTCCTGCACAATAAAATGATTGTAGCAATACTTTAAAACACATTTTAATTACCCTCCCTAAAAATAAGCCTATTCTAGTACTATATCCGCCATGTTGGATTTTACCGGAAGTAGGGTTTTTGAAGGCATCTTATCTATATCGTATATCCAAAAGTAGTACAAAACAAAGGTTTGTACCAACTAGTATGATAGTAGCATGTTAATAACACCTTTTCACATACTAGCCTTCGATATAGGGCTTATTTAAGTATGATGTCCGCCATTTTGGATTTTACTGGAAGTGAGACATTTTTTTCAAATGCCTCCTTATCTGGAATGAAAGAGAAATAGTTGAAGGAGGTCTCTGCCAAATTTCATGCTTGTAGCAGGATGTGCACAATTTTTCACAAAGCCGCCGTACTAATTGGATTGTTGCAGGATATATATATCTTTTTTACTGCTGCAACGAAATCATCGTTTTACTGAATTCGTCGCAATGAAAAATACACTACATGGTTCTAGAGGAAAATACATTTTATTTTATTCATTTAATGTTTCAATATGCCGAAGTTGCAAGAAAAATTTTACAAAAATTTGTTGAATATACCATTCCTGAGCATAGTCAAACGGTTGATTTTTTGGTGTTTGAAAACAGAGATGACACATATTTTGTGAACATTGCTAGTTGATAATAATTCTTTAACAAAGAGTAGATAAATGTATTAAAACATTGTTAAAACCGACATCAAAGAAAAAAACTTTAATTAAAGAGATATGTTTCTTACACTCAAGTATGGTGTTTCAAGTCTCAATTTTGATTTTAATTTTTACATTTTATTTCTTTTTGAAAGATAAAACGGATTTTTTTTTTTTTAGGAAAAAGAGAATTTAAAATATTCATGGACATGCAAAAATTAAGAAATAAAGTTACTTTTAGGTGGATGTGCATCGCAGTGAAATTTCATGAAATGCTAATCTTTTGAATCACTTGAAAAATTATTTTAATCAGCATACCCTTGGTTTCTTAGCTGCATGTTTCTTAGCTGCTTGTTTCTTAGTTGCTTTTTTCTCTGTGCTTTTGTGACAAGATGGCTTCCGAATCGTTGGCTTTGAACAGGTATCAACTACAAAGAGTTTTACAAAATATTTACCAAGTTGTAGTTGATGATTTCGAAAGTATTGGTATTGTTTGAAATGACATTAGATGCTTGAATTGCAAATATATCATTATATTGATTTTTATGTTGTTTCTCGGAATCACCACAACTGCCATAGTAAGTAGAGTCATATTCATGGAATATAGAATGCTGCTTCCAGATCATGAGCATTCTCTTTCATTTGTATTACACACAAGTAACACTTATTCGGGCGGATTTTACTAAAGACTGTGTCAGTCGTTTTATTTTCATTTATTAAGTTGCGTTATATATATATATATATATATATATATATATTTTAGTCTAGAGAGATATTAACTTAAGTGTGGCAAATATAAAGTACTGCTTGAAACACTTTTGGTATCTTTGTATGAAAAACTTTATAGTTTACCTGTTTTTAAAAATGTAGATCGTAGTGCCGACATTGCAAACAATACCACTATGATCGTGCCACATGCCAAGATATACCATTGAAGAGACTTGGTTATTTCGGCCACTGAAATATATTTTTATCAGAGAATTAAAATTTTCAAATTTCTTATGTAAATGAATCAATCAACGCCAATCTCTTCATATGATTTGTTTTAAAAAAATCTTAAACTGCTACATGTACCACTATTCATCAAGACATCACTACAAGAACTTCCTCCGTCCATTAAAAAACATCAGTTTCATCCATTTTGGTACCATAAACCTTGAAGCAATGAGCAAGCTGATATGATACAGAGATCAAAAACAAAATATAATCCTGATTGATGAACACAACTTAACACTAACACAAATGAATGAGTGCACATATATAGTATCATTTGGTCTGTTCAAATGCTGTGGAGTGTCAACCCTCGACTATCATGCGCCTAGAAGCCAGGCATTTGTTGCTGTCATGATTAAGTGCATGTTTTCACCCACAATATAAACCAACGTATCAGTGTAAAACGATGTATATCACTCTGATTCAAACAAAAAATTCTCTGAAACTGATATTATCAAGATGCTTGATTTCTTGATTGACAACATATTTGTTACGTTCGGAGGACGTGTTTTTCAACAGACTGTCGGCATTCCAATGGGAACAAACTGTGCCCCTCTACTCGCCGACTTGTTTCTTTATTATTATGAGGCTGACTTTATGCAGGAACTTCTTAGGAAGAAAGACAAGAAGTTAGCAATATCCTTTAACTCTACTTTCCGCTATATAGATGATGTTCTTTCACTAAACAATTCAAAATTTGGTGACTACGTGGAACGCATCTATCCAATCGAACTAGAGATAAAGGATACTACAGATACAATTAAGTCGGCTTCATATCTTGACTTACATCTAGAAATTGACAATGAGGGTCGGTTGAAAACAAAACTTTACGACAAAAGAGATGATTTCAGCTTTCCAATTGTGAACTTTCCATTTCTAAGTAGCAACATTCCAGCAGCACCTGCATACGGGGTATATATCTCCCAATTGATACGATATTCCCGTGCTTGCATTTCCTATCATGATTTTCTTGATAGAGGTTTGCTGCTCACAAGGAAGCTATTAAACCAAGAGTTCCAAATAGTGAAGTTGAAATCATCCCTTCGTAAATTTTACGGACGCCATCACGAGTTGGTTGACCGTTATGGAATAACCGTTTCACAAATGATATCGGATATGTTCCTTACGTCGTAACTACAATCCACTTCCCTTTCATGAATATGACCTACCGAATTAGACTATTTACCGGATTTGTAATCACATAAGCAACACGACGGGTGCCACATGTGGAGCAGGATCTGCTTACCCTTCCGGAGCACCTGAGATCACCCCTAGTTTTTGGTGGGGTTCGTGTTGTTTATTCTTTAGTTTTCTATGTTGTGTCGTGTGTACTATTGTTTTTCTGTTTGTCTTTTTCATTTTTAGCCATGGAGTTGTCAGTTTGTTTTAGATTTATGAGTTTGACTGTCCCTTTGGTATCTTTCGTCCCTCTTTTATTACCACTGGGTCGATGTCTCTGCTGGTGGACATTTTGTAGCAAAACTACATTGCATGAACTTACGAAGATCAAACAGGAAACTGGCTCGGACGTCGCCCAGTATAAAAAGGTCCGAAACAGACGTGACCATGGACACGGTGTCGTCTGATACGGCAGGTGTCCCCTCATCACCAGACATGACAAATATCTCAAACACGACTCATTCAGATCATCGTCCTAGTGACAATAACAATATTACACATATACAGCCATGTTCAGTTCTCCTTAAAGACGTTTTGGTGTTTGATGACACAGTACAACACTGTCGCATTTCAAAATGTGAGACCAAAGGCTGCAAAACTTGTGCTATTTTAATTACAGATGCTGAATTCACTAGCAATTTGACCAAGAAGTCATATTTTACCAGAAGTTACGATGATCTGAATTGTAAATCGATAAATGTCGTCTACGGATTAGAGTGCAACCTTTGCGGATTGGTTTACGTCGGTGAAACGAAAGGAAGGCTTAACAAACGTATGTGCGGTCATAGATCAGACATTAACCTTAATGCTAACGACATTCTATACCAGCATTTCAATCAGCCCGATCATTCCATCGTTTCTATGACAGTTCGCATTATCGAAAAGATATACCATAGCTCTAACAATCCTAATCTTTCAACGACTCTCCGTAGACAAAAAGAAGACTACTGGATTAGACAATTGGGAACTGCAACACCTTATGGCTGCAATGACAAAATTGATGGTATAGGTATTCTATCTAGTCCTTCGTGTAACTCGGTGAATGTGATGAATATTTTCAACTCGACTCCTCGACGTAGACGCAGTCATGGTCATCGTCATTATACATCACCTTCTCTGCATGATGTCTCTATTAATGACTTGCTGCCATTCATACAAAAGCCGTTAGGTATTCATCACATTCGCACGAAACTTTATTCATTACCCCTTTCAAAACTTCATTCTCTGTTCAATTTATGTTTGGAATCCACTGTTACAAACCCTCATTCAAACCAATACAAACTTGAAGCTATAATTTCGGATATTGCAAGTCACAGACTTTTCAAGCCAGTTTGCATTGGAAAAGATGAAAAAGAGAAAAGATTTTTTCTTAATCTTTCCTTTGCCAACAAAGGTCTCGATGGCGTCAACCTAGGCAATATCCTTCATCATAAATTAGTACAATCGAAAATACCTCCTTATTTCAAAGACCAGTCTGTACCAATAATTTCTTATACCTATACCAAACCTATTGCAACTAAAATTTTCAATTACAAACGCGTTTTGCAGGATCTCGATATTGACGACTTCAAGTCTAAACCTCCTGATTGCACTTGTGCTAGTTCCAAATTCACATATAATCCTGCTGGCCACGTTATTACCGGTGACCTTAACATTGTTAATAACACTTCTCTACGAAATGTGTTATCGAAAGGTCCCAAATATCGTGAGCCTAAATCCATCAATTGGAAATACAACTTTAAAATTTTGATGGATTCAGTCGAGGATTATGCCAGGCAATGGGCTAAGCGCGAGAAGGAAGACGTAGACACTCTTTCCGAATGGATTAAGGCAGTGAGGTCGTTGATACAAATCAGAATTAAGAAACTGAATGGGTCCATCAATGCCCATGCTACGTCAATCTTTAAAGACCCAAATGTTGCAAAACACCTATCCGACCTCCATGACAAATATGTTGTTGTCCCCGCAGATAAAGCCCCAAATAACATCGTTTTTGTGTGTAAAAGTCACTACATCAACTGCTTGATAAACGAATTAGGTATTGACAATTCACTTGGAAACTCAACATATACCCTCACGACACTTACCAAAGAGGAAATCCTGGATAATCATAGGTCTGTTCTATGTTCCTTTGGAATTTCAACCAAAGATGAAGAACTGGATCTTCCATCACTGTATTGGATACCTAAACTACATAAGTGTCCTTACAAACAACGGTATATTGCTGGGTCTTCCAAGTGCTCCACGAAACCTCTTTCTAAATTATTAACATCTATTTTATCAGCAATCAAAGACGGGCTTCAAAGTTATTGTGAAACTGCCTATTCTAGAGGTGGCGTGAATCAGATGTGGATACTTAAAAATTCAAAAGATCTTTTAGAGTACATACAATCTAACTCTCTTTCATCTTGTAACAGTATTAAAACATTTGACTTTTCTACTCTGTACACAAGTATTCCACATTCCAAACTAAAAGACAAATTGAAAGAGTTGGTATTACTTTGCTTCATAAAAAAGAATGGCCAACGTAGATACAAGTATCTTGTCTTAGGGAGGGATAAATCCTACTTTGTAAAGAATCACTCTGATTCAAACAAAAAATTCTCTGAAACTGATATTATCAAGATGCTTGATTTCTTGATTGACAACATATTTGTTACGTTCGGAGGACGTGTTTTTCAACAGACTGTCGGCATTCCAATGGGAACAAACTGTGCCCCTCTACTCGCCGACTTGTTTCTTTATTATTATGAGGCTGACTTCATGCAGGAACTTCTTAGGAAGAAAGACAAGAAGTTAGCAATATCCTTTAACTCTACTTTCCGCTATATAGATGATGTTCTTTCACTAAACAATTCAAAATTTGGTGACTACGTGGAACGCATCTATCCAATCGAACTAGAGATAAAGGATACTACAGATACAATTAAGTCGGCTTCATATCTTGACTTACATCTAGAAATTGACAATGAGGGTCGGTTGAAAACAAAACTTTACGACAAAAGAGATGATTTCAGCTTTCCAATTGTGAACTTTCCATTTCTAAGTAGCAACATTCCAGCAGCACCTGCATACGGGGTATATATCTCCCAATTGATACGATATTCCCGTGCTTGCATTTCCTATCATGATTTTCTTGATAGAGGTTTGCTGCTCACAAGGAAGCTATTAAACCAAGAGTTCCAAATAGTGAAGTTGAAATCATCCCTTCGTAAATTTTACGGACGCCATCACGAGTTGGTTGACCGTTATGGAATAACCGTTTCACAAATGATATCGGATATGTTCCTTACGTCGTAACTACAATCCACTTCCCTTTCATGAATATGACCTACCGAATTAGACTATTTACCGGATTTGTAATCACATAAGCAACACGACGGGTGCCACATGTGGAGCAGGATCTGCTTACCCTTCAGGAGCACCTGAGATCACCCCTAGTTTTTGGTGGGGTTCGTGTTGTTTATTCTTTAGTTTTCTATGTTGTGTCGTGTGTACTATTGTTTTTCTGTTTGTCTTTTTCATTTTTAGCCATGGAGTTGTCAGTTTGTTTTAGATTTATGAGTTTGACTGTCCCTTTGGTATCTTTCGTCCCTCTTTTATTACCACTGGGTCGATGTCTCTGCTGGTGGACATTTTGTAGCAAAACTACATTGCATGAACTTACGAAGATCAAACAGGAAACTGGCTCGGACGTCGCCCAGTATAAAAAGGTCCGAAACAGACGTGACCATGGACACGGTGTCGTCTGATACGGCAGGTGTCCCCTCATCACCAGACATGACAAATATCTCAAACACGACTCATTCAGATCATCGTCCTAGTGACAATAACAATATTACACATATACAGCCATGTTCAGTTCTCCTTAAAGACGTTTTGGTGTTTGATGACACAGTACAACACTGTCGCATTTCAAAATGTGAGACCAAAGGCTGCAAAACTTGTGCTATTTTAATTACAGATGCTGAATTCACTAGCAATTTGACCAAGAAGTCATATTTTACCAGAAGTTACGATGATCTGAATTGTAAATCGATAAATGTCGTCTACGGATTAGAGTGCAACCTTTGCGGATTGGTTTACGTCGGTGAAACGAAAGGAAGGCTTAACAAACGTATGTGCGGTCATAGATCAGACATTAACCTTAATGCTAACGACATTCTATACCAGCATTTCAATCAGCCCGATCATTCCATCGTTTCTATGACAGTTCGCATTATCGAAAAGATATACCATAGCTCTAACAATCCTAATCTTTCAACGACTCTCCGTAGACAAAAAGAAGACTACTGGATTAGACAATTGGGAACTGCAACACCTTATGGCTGCAATGACAAAATTGATGGTATAGGTATTCTATCTAGTCCTTCGTGTAACTCGGTGAATGTGATGAATATTTTCAACTCGACTCCTCGACGTAGACGCAGTCATGGTCATCGTCATTATACATCACCTTCTCTGCATGATGTCTCTATTAATGACTTGCTGCCATTCATACAAAAGCCGTTAGGTATTCATCACATTCGCACGAAACTTTATTCATTACCCCTTTCAAAACTTCATTCTCTGTTCAATTTATGTTTGGAATCCACTGTTACAAACCCTCATTCAAACCAATACAAACTTGAAGCTATAATTTCGGATATTGCAAGTCACAGACTTTTCAAGCCAGTTTGCATTGGAAAAGATGAAAAAGAGAAAAGATTTTTTCTTAATCTTTCCTTTGCCAACAAAGGTCTCGATGGCGTCAACCTAGGCAATATCCTTCATCATAAATTAGTACAATCGAAAATACCTCCTTATTTCAAAGACCAGTCTGTACCAATAATTTCTTATACCTATACCAAACCTATTGCAACTAAAATTTTCAATTACAAACGCGTTTTGCAGGATCTCGATATTGACGACTTCAAGTCTAAACCTCCTGATTGCACTTGTGCTAGTTCCAAATTCACATATAATCCTGCTGGCCACGTTATTACCGGTGACCTTAACATTGTTAATAACACTTCTCTACGAAATGTGTTATCGAAAGGTCCCAAATATCGTGAGCCTAAATCCATCAATTGGAAATACAACTTTAAAATTTTGATGGATTCAGTCGAGGATTATGCCAGGCAATGGGCTAAGCGCGAGAAGGAAGACGTAGACACTCTTTCCGAATGGATTAAGGCAGTGAGGTCGTTGATACAAATCAGAATTAAGAAACTGAATGGGTCCATCAATGCCCATGCTACGTCAATCTTTAAAGACCCAAATGTTGCAAAACACCTATCCGACCTCCATGACAAATATGTTGTTGTCCCCGCAGATAAAGCCCCAAATAACATCGTTTTTGTGTGTAAAAGTCACTACATCAACTGCTTGATAAACGAATTAGGTATTGACAATTCACTTGGAAACTCAACATATACCCTCACGACACTTACCAAAGAGGAAATCCTGGATAATCATAGGTCTGTTCTATGTTCCTTTGGAATTTCAACCAAAGATGAAGAACTGGATCTTCCATCACTGTATTGGATACCTAAACTACATAAGTGTCCTTACAAACAACGGTATATTGCTGGGTCTTCCAAGTGCTCCACGAAACCTCTTTCTAAATTATTAACATCTATTTTATCAGCAATCAAAGACGGGCTTCAAAGTTATTGTGAAACTGCCTATTCTAGAGGTGGCGTGAATCAGATGTGGATACTTAAAAATTCAAAAGATCTTTTAGAGTACATACAATCTAACTCTCTTTCATCTTGTAACAGTATTAAAACATTTGACTTTTCTACTCTGTACACAAGTATTCCACATTCCAAACTAAAAGACAAATTGAAAGAGTTGGTATTACTTTGCTTCATAAAAAAGAATGGCCAACGTAGATACAAGTATCTTGTCTTAGGGAGGGATAAATCCTACTTTGTAAAGAATCACTCTGATTCAAACAAAAAATTCTCTGAAACTGATATTATCAAGATGCTTGATTTCTTGATTGACAACATATTTGTTACGTTCGGAGGACGTGTTTTTCAACAGACTGTCGGCATTCCAATGGGAACAAACTGTGCCCCTCTACTCGCCGACTTGTTTCTTTATTATTATGAGGCTGACTTCATGCAGGAACTTCTTAGGAAGAAAGACAAGAAGTTAGCAATATCCTTTAACTCTACTTTCCGCTATATAGATGATGTTCTTTCACTAAACAATTCAAAATTTGGTGACTACGTGGAACGCATCTATCCAATCGAACTAGAGATAAAGGATACTACAGATACAATTAAGTCGGCTTCATATCTTGACTTACATCTAGAAATTGACAATGAGGGTCGGTTGAAAACAAAACTTTACGACAAAAGAGATGATTTCAGCTTTCCAATTGTGAACTTTCCATTTCTAAGTAGCAACATTCCAGCAGCACCTGCATACGGGGTATATATCTCCCAATTGATACGATATTCCCGTGCTTGCATTTCCTATCATGATTTTCTTGATAGAGGTTTGCTGCTCACAAGGAAGCTATTAAACCAAGAGTTCCAAATAGTGAAGTTGAAATCATCCCTTCGTAAATTTTACGGACGCCATCACGAGTTGGTTGACCGTTATGGAATAACCGTTTCACAAATGATATCGGATATGTTCCTTACGTCGTAACTACAATCCACTTCCCTTTCATGAATATGACCTACCGAATTAGACTATTTACCGGATTTGTAATCACATAAGCAACACGACGGGTGCCACATGTGGAGCAGGATCTGCTTACCCTTCCGGAGCACCTGAGATCACCCCTAGTTTTTGGTGGGGTTCGTGTTGTTTATTCTTTAGTTTTCTATGTTGTGTCGTGTGTACTATTGTTTTTCTGTTTGTCTTTTTCATTTTTAGCCATGGAGTTGTCAGTTTGTTTTAGATTTATGAGTTTGACTGTCCCTTTGGTATCTTTCGTCCCTCTTGTATGGGAAGAGAAATCTGATTACTTTTCGGAGCTCATGAGATCACACTGGGATATTGTTGGGTTCGTGTTGCTAATTTTTAAGATTTTTATGTTGTGCTATGTGTTTTTTTTTTTTCTGTTTAAGACATGATATTGTCAATTTGTTTTCGAATTTTCGTGAGCGCATGTCTCTTCTGTAAATTCTGTGTCTTTCTTCTCTCTTTCGTTAAAATTGCAATTAGGGTAATAAGATATATATTTTTTAAAATTTCCATGTAATATTTGGACTTATGGTGATTCAAGTAGTGGAATGGCCGTTTCTTTTCGAAGGGTATTACCAACTTAGTGATATGCACTTTTGAGTTATCATAAATTTTATTTATTGATATGGTTGCATGCTGTAATTTAAATGATCACACACTTATGAAGTATTTAAAATACCAAGGTGTTTTTTTTTTTATTCTTTGGCATGGATTGTAATATCTATATTTGAAACAACTATTCGGATAATTAGGTTTCAAAGCTTTTCAACTTTTTATTGGATTAACTATTTCAACTGTTTTGATTCAAGTGCCATGTACAAGTTTATTGAGATGAAACGCATACCAAATTATATGACTAGTATCCTTTTCGTTTACAAATTTTGCAGCAAATATAGAAAGTAATTGAAATATGATTTGCAAACTTACGTGTCTTGTTCCCTATCACAACCTTCTTAGTGTAATTTCCTGCAAATATCAAAATATCAAATATACCAACTTTATCATGTTTATAATATAACAAAATATTATGTTAGGAGAGTACCGATTTATAGACACTTCGATCATTTGAACTTTAATTGATATGTGCCTTATTTGCAGTCATGCATACCACATCTCCTTATTTTAATGTTACGCAATCTTTAGTTTTCTATATTGAGTTTACGTACTTTTCTTTTTAAGCCATTGCGTAGTTAGTTTATTTTCAACTTGAGTTTGAATCTCCCTTATATAAATGATTTGATTTGACCAGCTATCTCATGATTTATTGTTAATTTCTAATACTAGCAATTTGATTCTTGTTTATCCGTAACAGATATATAAGTTTTACTTTTGTCATAAGGTACAGTTTTTAAAAACCATTGTCTAAAAAAGATGATTGAAAATATCTGAAGAAAAATCAAAACGTCAAAATGGCAATATAACAACGACGAAAAACGAACAAAAGACTACAAAACTCGAAACATAAAACTTAAAAGGAAGCTACTTATATTCCCTGAGGGTATCGCCAGTCTAATAGTCTGCACTTATGTGTTGTCTTGAAATATAATTGATAATGTCATAATTGTAAATTAACTGTTAACAAACATTTTTTTTTTAAATACTATGGGTTTTCTTCCACAGGAATAAATAACCTCAGCTATATTGACAAAACATTTAGGAATTTGTGATCTTCAATGCTCTTTATCTTCGTACTCTATTTGGCATTTGTAACTCTTTTTTTCTTTCATTCGGGCGTCACAAATGAGTCTTTTGTAGACAAAACGCTTCTGGCGCAAAAACCAAATTTCAATCCTGGTATCTGTGATAAGTTTAATTATTGACCTTACCAAAACCACGGAAATATCAGATTTACACCTTGTACGTACATGGCACTCCTTATATTGCTCAAGGACAAAGTCAGTGTAAAGTAGCATTTATTACAACCTTAACTAATTAACCAGAATAGTTTTGAAAACAATTGAAATAGTTTTGTCAACATTCCATACTGTTATTGAGTTTTTTTTGTGCGAACACCACACTATGATATACATACGAATATTCGACAACGATAGTTGGTCTCTGCTGGAGTTTTTTTTATCATTTCCAATCATACCACACGTGCTCATGTATCTTTCCTCTTTACTGAGAAAACGTCAATATTATTTTTCGAATCGTTTCCGGGCTACTCCTGTAAGTCATGTCGAGTTGAACCGAACATTTAATTCAACGCGTAACGTTTGGATGAAAAATAAAATTATTTTGGAGAACATGATTTATTATTTTTTGACAATTTATGATTTGAACATTGGTCAACCACTGTCACCTTAATTTCAACTTGATTTCAGCAACTTCGAGTACTCTTAAGATCGCCATGGAGTGTATTGTTTTTCTACTTCTATGTTTAACACTACAAGACTACCGTCATAAGGTTGACTATCCTGTCACTGTTTTGTATGGGCTTGCATACTTAACAAGAAAAAAACAAACCAAAAACAGATGTTTTCTATATTTTAGCTGTCTGAGTGATGCATATTGATCTAGTAAGTCATTCACAACTGATTTTATAATGTATTCTTATGTTGTATAGCTACATCATTGTCCAAGCTTAGTTATAGGGAAGGCTTAGCGATCACAAACATCCCGAATCCCGCCACATGTTTTATCTTACTTTCCTTAGTCATGCTCCGCAATTCAGTTGTATATTTTTTCGTATGTTGTTTGATGATCAGCCTTTTTTCAGCCTTTTGTAGATTACTATACGGTATGGTTTGGTTCATACGTCATTTTAGAATCATACCACATCTCATAATTTTGTATAAACTAATACGTGTAGGAGAACATAATGTTCGTACATCTATACGAAAATATGAAATGCACCTTATATTAGTAAACATTTGCATAAATATGTTCAGTCTTGGGTTAGTGTTTTCAATGATTGTTTCAAAACTCGGATACCAATAGGTTTTTCATGATTATCTTAAGGGATCTTTTAATTTGTTGTTCCCAATAGTTTACTGAGAAATTTATAAATGGACTTTTCGGAGTGATCTTTACACGTTAACATTGACAGCTACACTCCAAAACGGGGCACGTGTTAGAATCTTTTACTTATTTATATCAGTGTATACTATTGAATTGATTAATATTCATTAACAATTATTTTTTATCAATACAAATTGAAAACGGACATGTTAGAACTGAGTGCAAATAATATCTTAATTCAATATACAGAATTTTACAATGATTTTTGAAACTACTGTGCTACCTCAAATAGTGACTACATACTAAAAGAAGACCGCGTTGATTACCTTGAGATACTAACTGCACAGTACAGTTACATGACCCAAACTCATTAGTAATATTGACTGTATAATTCCCAACGTCTTCTTTGCTGAATTCTGTAATGTTGATTATTATTTCATACCCACTGACCTTTACAGTGACGTTGTATACGTCCAATGAAATATTTTTTATGTTAACAATTTCGTCTCCCAATTTTAATTGACTGTCATTTTCACTAAAAAATAGAGCTGAATATGCTGGCTTGCTGTAAAACTGCATAGTAATTACGATGTCGTCTCCGAGAATGGCAAGTTGGTTCCTTGTATCCTGAACGCAAAATGGTCGATCTGAAACAAAAATCAATAAAGTATCTTTTTTTAAATACCTTAATGGAGTTATTTCCTTTCAGAACGATAGGTCAAGTTTTCAAAAATCTATACCAATTTAGACCAAACTAACGGACAAGGTTCGAAAATGTGTAGTGGTACATTGACACAATTGTTTAGAGTAACACTTTTCCCAATTCCATAGACAATAAAGGTTAAAAGGAAGTAATTAAAAAATGGCTGGCGCCACTTTGATTTTACACCCAAGATAAAATGTAGAAGTAATTTTATTTTCTGCTGCCCTTGTAATTAGAAATGAAAATTGAATTACTGAACAATTACTGTTGGTCATTGGCGAGAAATTTAGAGAAAACTCTGTGATAAGCAAGATTTTCTGTGCCAAAAATAAGCAAAGGGTGTTCTTCATTCATACTATTTCGGATTCGGGGACCATTTCCATGTAATACCATAAAAACGTCCATCAAAACAGCTACTGCACCATATATGTTTTGCATTTTTATTTACAAAAATGTGTTATTTATTCAGAATTTGACATTTTTATCAACGCATTTTGTGATAGTGAAAACGTAGGACCTGACTACATTGTAGCCTAAGTAAATACTTACTTCATTTTAACATAAGAGACACACAGTGAAAACTACAATTAAAATTCAGTGTTGAAAAGGACATTTACTATACTATTGTTGTAAATGTTGTTCACGAGTTGGTATACAGAAACAACATTGTAATAGGAGAATAAAAACCTATCTTACTAGATAGAGAAAAAAAAAGATAAACAACAGCATACTTAAAGGCAGTAAAAACATCAATGTTTCACCTAGAAATAATATTTAATTAATATGCAAAAACTTCCCGTTAAGTAGATATTTTTTATAAAAGTTTTCTGTGGCGAAATCAATTTCACAATAAGTGTAAATTGAGTTTAAAGGTAATATTTATTTTCTGATGTTTCGCTCCAGTTTCATTAGACATGAAAAAATACCTTGTATATTATCTATCTTGAAAGATGCAGTTTTATTAACCGTCTGATTCCTACCATAGAGGTACACTTGAGCAATACACATGTACTTCCCTTCTTTTTCATATTTTAATATTCCATTTGTATTAAGGTCCAGGCCTGACATCGAGTGATTGTGTTTACGCATAGTCTCTTCTGTATTTCGTTCTGACGTCCCTGAATAATTTTTCTGGACACTTTCAATAAACCGTACGTGTTCATCATATAAGGTTCGCTGTTCCCATATGAATTTGATAGACCGTATATTTTGTCCTTGCAGTACACAACAAACGTCTCCGTTCGGTTTCTTTATGAAGGATTGTGTGATATCTACAATGTACAAATTATATGTTCGTGCTTATAAAAAAAACAGTGATACTATAATGGCTGACAATTTAAAACAGCCAGGTGAGGTAAAAAAAATTACAATAGTTATTTCTAAAGATAAAACATAACTGTCATTGTTAAAATTATAGATTTAATGTAACATGTGAAAAAGATCATTTTTACAGCAACCAATAGTTTAGACATTGAAAATCGTTATTGCCAAAATACACTGATTTCTTTGTTTCAACAATTTATGATTACAAAGGAACCTTATCTGATTTTAATCGACGAAAAAAGTGAAAATGATAGTACAGCGATGACATCTGGAATGATACCCATGTAAGACGTTTCATGTATTACAGTACACACTTAAGTATGCAAATGGTTGATAAAGCGATTGTTTATGTACGTACGCGAAAAGTATTTTAAAAATATTTATTATAGCTTTATCATACAGTGTGCATTTAAGTCTCATATAGGTTTTACGGAATGGAGACGTCAGGAACCGTTTTTTTTTTATGTTTTCTGCGGAATTTTCAAAATATACACCCTACTGAATGGATGCAGATTGTTACAAGTTGATGAAACAAATAATAATATTTAACTAGAGGGATGTCGTATGCTTATCAAAGAGACAATACTACAAGCGTTACGAGGAAGTGGTTATTAGCCATTATATGCATAGTACGAACTTCAACGATGAAAAAAACGAAAACCGCAGTGATGACTTACTTGCTAGTTTTATATTGTACTTATATTCAATAGGTAGTTTACTTTGATTGCATCCTTTATAAAAATAACATTTGAACATCTTTTGATCTTTTGAAGTGATATTATATATCGTAAGAAATGTAACATTTTTTAGATGGTTAAATCCTAATTCTATTCTGAACCGGTAGTGTGTTTTTTCATCTATTTTGTCTCCAATTGATAAAATATTTTCCACGTCGCCCGTCATATATGACCAATAAACAGAGCTCCTCTTGGAACAGTTCACAGGGCATTGGAGTGCTAGTGTATCACCAGGAAAAATACTGTATATGTTTTCTTTTCCTGGGTAAACATTTATATTTTCTGAAAATAGAACCGTTAGCAGTATTGGGTAATAATAAGATCATTGACAAATTACAAATTATGTTTTTACATGTTAGAAAAGATAAATTACATGTACAAAGAATAAACGAATACTTTGATAATGACGATTTATTACTGTTACTCCATAAATATTGCTGTGTTATTGACTGCCTTAAAAATTGCAATTGCATAAAAGCAAATGTTATGCATTGTATTATTACTCTAAAACAAAGTTGTTGTATCATTCTAAATATGCACATACCTGTTTGAATGCGTATTAAGCTAATAGAAAACACAACTACAAACATATACTTCATCTGAAAACAAAAGTAAAACTAGCATTATATAATATATAAAATATGGCGAAATTTAATTAAATAACTAAACGGCAAATGTATGCATTTTCTTTGAAAAAAATAACTGGCATTGCTATATTGACAATAAGACAGCATTCACAAACTAACTAAAAAATAAATCACCAAAAGAGGCTTGGTTTGTGAAATAGCTGTATTACAAAAGTGCAACCAATACTAACATTTATTCCAATAGAAAACTCTCTAAAACACTTTTCCCACACAAAAATACTGATTTATCAGAATTATAGCCTGAAAGATATCACTGCAAATATTCTAAGTTTTCTTTTACAGTACAGTTTATACCCCAACCCTCTTTAAATTTAAAGACTTTTAACCACATCTCACTGCATACCTATTTGTCAATGAAAGTTCTAACTCATATGGTGAGTTTAGAAATCTTGTCACACCAATACATTTCTTAATCACATATCCAACACAATTTAGCTAATAGATGAACTAGAAGTATTTAAACAAAGCCATATTTGCATAATTTATAGTCTGATGTATGAATTCATTAAAAAATTTATATAAATGACTACTTACATCTGAATTTTGCATAACTTCTAAGCACAGTTATTGTTTTTGTTCTATACAAAAGACCAATAAACTAATTTAACCATATCATTTTCAAGTTAAAATATTTGTTTTATGACCTAGAAGTTGGCATTTTTCTATGTTTTCTTTTTCCACTGGGTCCTCAAACTTCCTTAGTTAATCTGCTGTTTCTAGCAATTTGGAATATTAAGTATGCATTTAGGATTTACTTTACTATTGAAAGTTTTATTTAGGTATTGTATTTCTAGCTTGTCCTTTTTATGCCGCTGTCACAATAAATCACATGTAGGTGTTACGGCTTACTTTTGGGACATGCAGATAGGACAAAAACATCCCAACAATAATATTTATGAAGGACCTCTGAGTTTCACTGACTGCGAAGAGTACATAATAAGCACTTCTGAACATGTCTGATCATGTGACATAATGGCGGGTAGTAGTGTTTTTTGAACAGAGAGAATTTTTTTCTAAAAATGTGTGATAATGCCTGGAAAAAGGTCTGGAAAAGGCGTCAAACGGACTAATACTAGTGATACAAGTGTTCTAAATGACTCTGGAAGTAAAAAACCGTCTAGAAAAAAGAGTAAAAAGAAGAATAAAAGTAAATCTACTGAAGACAACTCATGTGTCAACACAGGTGACAGTTCAGGTGACATTACAAATGTAAACAAACCACCCAATACACCTTCTAATTCTAATGTTTTAGATACAATGAACACAAGTGTTAATATGAGCCAACAAAATTTGTCACAAGATCCAAACTTTGTATATACCTACAACCCTGGCCCGAACGCTGGGTTCATGCCACAAAACCCACACTTGTGCTCCAGTCCGACCCTCGGGATGTACCCACCACCTATGCATCACATGCAACATATATCACCTCCTACCCAATCAGCATCTACGCAACAGCGTCCTACATGGGTTGACGAAATATTCCGTCGGATGGACCAGTTTGAAAACAAGCTTGATAAACTAGAAAAAATTGACTCGTTTGTAACTTCTTTAAATGCAAAGGTTATACGATTGGAAAAAGGTACCAAATCCATAGATGACCGTCTAGACCAAGTCGAAAAGAGCACACAGTTAATGAGTAATGAATATGACAACCACAAACAAAATTTCACCGATATTAAAGCGGAATTAAATAAAATTTCAGGCCAATTGAAAACCAATAATTCTAGTGTGAATACTGTTGATAAAAAACTAAGTGCATCGCTTAATGATATGAAAAGGGAGAATGATCGATTGCAAAATGAATTACTTGAAGTCCAGATGAAAGCAATGAGTAACAATTTAATATTTTATAATATACCTGAAATTAATGATGAAAATTGTCGTCATACCATTGACTTATTCTGTGAGGAAAAACTGAAAATTGAAAATCCATCTAATATTGTGGTTACTGATGCTTATAGCTTAGGTAAAAAGGGCAACAAAATCCGGCCAATCCTTGTTAAATTTTCATCTTTTGAGAATAGGGACAACGTCAAAAAAAGAGCAAAATACCTAAAAGGATTAGAGTTTGGAATTTCGGAACAACTCCCTCTAGAGATCCAAAAACGCAGGAAAGAGAAACTACCTATCATGAAACAGTTGCGTGACCAAGATGTAAAAGCCTACTTTGTAAAGGACAAGATTTTCGTTGGTGGAAAAGAATATACTCCATAGGGTTTACACAGAGAACAATTTGAAAACTTAAAATGTTTGTGTTGGAATGTGCATGGACTTGTATCAATTTATGATGATAACGATTTTCTTAATTTAGTTAATAGATACGATATTTTATTCGTTTGTGAAACTTGGTTAAAAGAAAATAACTTAATTAATATTAATGGTTTTGTTAACATTTCTTGTATTAATCGTTGAAAAAATATAGGTACTAGAAATGAAGGAGGTATAGCTGTTTTTTGTAAAAATTACTTGTGTGATGGTATTTCTATTGAAAAAGAATTGAACTATGGAATTGTTGTAATTAAACTAAAAAGAGATTTTTTTGCTATTAATAATGATATTTATATGTGTTTCTCGTATATTCCTCATGAAAAATCTAATTTTTATCAAATATGTGAACATGATTTTCATGAAGTAATTGAAAGTATTGTTGTAGATTTAAAAGAAAAAGGAACTGTATTTGTTTGTGGTGATTTGAATAGTCGTATAGGTGAAACAAACGACTTTTTGACTAATGATAATTTAGATAAATATGTTGAGAGTGTTGAGCAGGTGCAAAACCCCATTATTTCAAATAGGTGCTCTATGGACAAATTCGTCAATTCTTTTGGTCGTAAACTTTTACAGATGTGTTATGACACTGGGCTCACGGTAGCTAATGGAAGACTCGGAAACGACAAACACGGTAATTTCACTTTCTGTACGTCTAACGGAAGAAGTGTTAATGATTATTTACTTGTTTCTCCTTGTGATTACGAGTTAATTAGTAATTTTGAAGTGTTACAGTTGAACGAGTTTTCAGACCACTCGCCACTTTATTTTGAACTAGATTTTACGAACAATCGTCCGTCACACAATATACCAAAAGTTCACACGTATATCAAATGGGATAACAATAAAAACACTGATTATATCCAATTACTACATAATCAACAAGACAGATTGCTTTCACTAGTGAATGATATTTCTACCTTGGACGAGGTCAATGATTCGGTAAGGGAGATAACTCAAATACTTTATAACAGTGCTTTTGAAGTTTTCGGAAGATCTGTTTTGATAAATGAAAATGAGAATAACATTCGTAAAAACAATGAATGGTTTGATGAAAAGTGCGCTAATGAACGAGAGAATTTTCATAAATTTCGGAACACTTTTCTGCGTCATCCGACAGATATTAACAGAACATTCTATATTTCATCCAGAAATTCATTTAATAAAGCGAAACGACAAGCCAGGGCAAGGTTTAAGCGTCGGAAAGGAATTGAATTATGTGCAACTGCCAAAACGAACCCTAAGCAATTTTGGTCAACCATAAAACCTAAGACTAAATCACGCTATGTAGTAGACAATGATGTACTGTTTAACCATTTTGAAACTATTCTTGGGGACAGCCCACCAGATATCTGCAACGAAGTATTAGACTTACTAAATAATATACAAATAAGTGAATCCCACGTTGACTTTTTAGATTCTGAAATTACTGATGAAGAAGTTATTAAAGCAATACACAAATTGAAATCCGGAAAAAGTGCGGGTAACGACAGCATTATAGGTGAAATGTTCTCAGCGGGTCCACTATTTTTTGCGCCGATCTTAAAAACACTTTTTAATAATGTATTTGAAAATGGGATTTTTCCTGAACTCTGGACAGAAGGACTTGTAATTGCAGTTCCGAAAAGTGGTGATTTAACGGACCCAAACAACTATAGACCTATTATATTAGTAAGTGTCTTATCTAAACTATTTACGTCTATATTAACAAGTCGCTTACTGGCGTGGTCAGAAGATGAGGAAAAATTAATTGATAACCAATTTGGATTCCGACCAGGCCGTTCAACTATAGATGCAATTTTTGTTATCCATGGAATTATTACACATATCCTGCAACGTAAAATGAAACTGTTTTGTACCTTTGTGGATTTCCGTAAAGCATTTGATAAACTAAGCAGACGGATCTTATTATATAAACTTCTACAAAATGGTGTCAGTAGCAAATTCGTTAATATGATCAAATCTATTTATTCGTCTGTCCAGCTACGAGTTAGATCTGGTGGTTTACTTTCGGACGCAATTAACAATTTACTTGGTGTGAAACAAGGGGACCCATTGTCTCCCTTATTATTTTTGTTCTTCATCAATGATATTATAGAAGATATGTCCGTAAATGCTAGTGATGACGTTGTACAACTGAATGGTTTTCTAATTTACTTAATTCTTTTCGCTGATGACACTGTATTGTTTAGTAAGTCTCCTGAAATGTTACAAAAATTACTAGATAATCTATCAATCTATTGTAAGAAATGGAACATTGAGGTAAATACAGACAAAACCACAGTTGTTGTTTTTAGAAATGGATGGCAGCCAGCTAACTTCAGTTTCGTGTATGAGGGTAAAGAACTACAGATAGTGGACTCTCACGTGTACTTGGGTATGCTACTTCATTACAATGGAAAATTTTTACATACCCAAAAAAGATTATCTCAACAGGGATCAAGAGCGCTTTCGTCACTTCTGAACTCTTTAAAACATGTGTTTTTATCCACAAGTCAAGAATGTGTACTGTTCGATAGTATGGTTGGTTCCGTATTGAACTATGCATCTGAAATATGGGGTTTCCACCGTGCAAATGATATAGAGCAAATACACAACCGTTTCTGTAGATTTGTTTTAAAACTAGGTAAAAATGTTCCTTTAAGTTTTTTATGTGGTGAACTTGGTCATTTGCCTATGTATGTCTCAAGAAAACAAATTATTTTGAAATATTGTCTTCATATTATTGTAAATAAGCCACCTATTGTTTATGATGTTTACCAACTTTTATTAGAAGATGCAAACAAGGGTAAAAAGAACTGGGCGTCTAGTGTTCGTGATTTATTGTTTAATCTTGGTTTGAACTATGTTTGGACTGCACAGAATTATGTAAATATACAGTTAGATGTTATAAAAACTCGTATAAAGGACCAGTATTTACAAACTTGGTATGCATCAATAAATGATTGTGAAAAACTATGTATTTATAAACACCTCAAAACAGACTTTGTAATAGAGAATTATTTAGATTTTTTTATTAATAGTAACTTACTCACAAAATTGAGAAGTGGTACTTTGAAACTGAATTTGGAATTAGGGCGATATAAAAATATTCCTAGACATCTGCGTCTATGTATATGCTGCAATATGGCTTGTATTGAAAATGAATACCACTTTATACTTGTATGTCCAGCTTACAGAACTGTGAGACAAGAACATTTGCCAAAATATTATTGTTCTTGGCCAAATAATTTTAAACTTTTTCATTTACTTCAAGCAAAATCAAAATCAATCACAACTAAACTGTGTAACTATCTGAAATATGCTTGGAAAATTAGATCATGTATTGTGAATTAATTGTACCTTTATTATATCATGTATTGTTCTCTGCTGTCTGTTGTTTTGTCACATTGTATATACTTGTTTATGTATTGCCATAGCATATTATTTATGCTTTCGCAAATAAAATATTCATTCATTCATATTCAAATTACAAATATGTATAAATTCTGAATGCATTTTGAATTCACATCTTTAAGTAAACTACGCATACTGTTAACTGTGAATTTATGCTGAGTCATTATAGTTAAGGCCCAGGATTTTCTCAATCTGCATGAAATCTTTGTCAAACTTCATATTTCAGTTAATTTAATCAAAATCTCTGAGATTAACCAGAATTGGTGAAATTCTGTATTTTCTCTTTTTTCACCCAATAAAGGCAGCATTTTTGTATATATCTACAATAAAAATTTCTATAGGAACTCCTTGTACGGCTAAAACTGAACTACTTTTATTATGAACTTTTGGAAAAAAATAAATCCTAGAATTTACCTTGGAGGTCCTTCATAAATATTATTGTTGGGATGTTTTTGTCCTATCTGCATGTCCCAAGGTGAAAATATAGGGCTGTGCGGCATACGTTTTCAACGTTTATATATGCCCCGAACTTCTAAGAGTTGAAACTTACACTAAAACTATGTACTACCATCAATTAAGGATTTCAACAGATTTCAATATTACTGATATGCATATGCATATTTACTGGTAACATTCCCAAGTTTGGCCTCTTTGAGATGATACATAGAGATAATTTTGGAACCAGTTCGTTAACAAAATTGATTAACTATTTTTACATCTCCCCCCCCCCCCCAAAAAAAAACCGTGGGTTTGAGAAACACCTGTATCTAAAAAGTGCAATCTACAATTCTCTTTAATTTTTCATCGTCAGCTTTCTTTCATGATAATAACCGAACATTTGCATTTTCTAAAAAATGTATTTTCTTCCTTTAAAAACGTATATTCCTTTTTCAGATGCACAACTATCTTTTACTAAAATAACACTTTTGAAACAAGAAAAGAACCGAGTAAAAACCGGTTATTGCATATTTTTATCCGCCATTCGTGATTTCTTCTTGTGTAATCAAAATACCTATAGGTTTCAGGCTGATTCTCTGAATATTTCTATCAAACTTGTGTTAAGCTCTTGATTCTATGGTTAAATAATTGTAAAACGATTTCTTTTCTTGTGCCAGTGAGTTATTTTCCCCACAAAATTTACAATTATTTAGATGAATCCGTTAACTGTAATTTTGATATTTCATCGTAAACGTTATTTTATATGTTTACAACTATTGCTACGTTAGGTTTTAAAATATAAAGTGGAATGAAAACACTCATGAATCAAATTGTCGAAATTGATAATGTGCGGCTGCATCTTAAACTACTTATGCAATAATAACGACTTCACAGTGCACTAAAATAGTATATATTGTTTTTTTTTATTTCAAGGCTCATTTCATAATATTCATTGAAGTAGCAGATGTATTCAGAGAAACGTAACTTCGAATTTGTCCATCAAAAATAAAATAATTACAGAACTGCTTGTAATCTAAAAGATAAAGAGTTTATTAACTATTTAATAAATGATATTATGATGCCAAGTTAAGTGTTGTTATGTAATTAATTTCAAGGATAAAATTGAGAATGGAAATAGGGAATATGTCAAAGAGAAAACAGCCCAACAAAACAGCAGACAACAGCCGGAAGACACCAATGGGTATACAATGCAAAATCCAGCACCCTGAGGAAGTCCTCAGCTTGTCCCTAAATAAAATGGTGTTCAGTGAAAATGGAAGTCACACTAAACTCCAAAACATGAAAATGAATTAAAAAATTAAAACAGAACACATACAAGACTAACAACGCCCAGATGCTCCTGACTTGGAACAGGCGAAGAAAATGAGTCTGGGATAAACATGAAATGTGATATCTCAACCCTACCCCTATCAGTTGTAGAATAAAGAAACTGATAGCAATGTGCACAGTACACCTCAGTAAAAAAGAAGTCTTAATCCGATGTCAGAATAGGTAAAAAAAAACTGACAATTGTACATAAATTAACAAAGCACTACTAGCAGTTTTTGAAATGCCAGCTCCAGATCTCAGTTTTATACTGATTGAAATATTATGTCTTCATTCTATGAAAATCAAGTACAATCCCTCCCGTTTACGGTTCAGTATCATACTATCATAACATATATAAGAAGAACATAACCCGTATTATGCCAATATCTGGTTTTAGTATAAATATGTTTATATCCGATGCAAAGACCCTATGAGTGAATCAATATTATTACCAAAATATGCTATCCTTAATGCCCTGACAACAGTGTTGTGACTATATCCCTTCCGAATAAGTCTGTTTACAAGTTTGGTTAGCTTTTCAGGTGAACGTCCACATGTTTGTGCTTTGTAAACAATAAATCCATAAGATTGAAAACCTTCATGATCCAAATATTAAATAAGATAAAATAAAAGTATGAAAGTTTTCGTTCTGAAGTCATTTACCTAAACATCCATAAGGACAATAACAATCAAAACCAAGGAGTAAACAAAGACTCAAAAAACCAAAGGACATTTACATCAACAATTATAAATAACAAATAAGAAACAACACGAACTCCACTGAAAACCGAGCGTGAAATCATGTGCTCCTGAAGGGTAAGCATTCCCTGCACCGTAAACGGCACCAGTCGTGTTATTTCTCTGTTCGGTCATCGGACATAGATTAACAATATCATGATTAAATTCCTAAGTAAATAGAACACGAAATGTTTTTCGATGTAGATTGAAATTTTGGGTGTATAAACATGCCAATCAAAACGCTGTTGTTTTTGTTAGTAAAACATGAAGTCTCAATAATCGAAAACAATAAACGAAAATAAACTTATCCTACCTTGAAGCAATGTAAACTTTGCTTTATATTATTCCAAATCACAGTCCATCTCACTTTTTCAAATACAAAACATCCGTGTGCAATGTTTGCATTTGATTTGAAACATTTAAAGCAAAATGGGAAACATTTCCGCATGATATCAAAGGTTTAAAAATTCTAACTTTTTTTTTAGATTTAATGTAAGTTATTTCCTGCTTTTATTTAATTATATTGGTCGTGAAAAAATTTCGGAATATGTGATTCTCTTATTATAATTAAACTTTTATAGTCAATTTGACATTCTTCCATAATATTATTTCAAATTAAGGTCTTGTAAAATTTAACAACACCAAGTAGAAAGAAAAAGCGAAAAAACATAGTTCCTAAGCACTATAGACCAAAATAAGATGTTTCAACACAGATTCAACTAAAACAATCGATGATAAAAGGACGAGATTTCCTCAGCCGCATGTGACCATCTTTTCTCCAAGAAAATATTTATGGGACCAATTAAACTTCAAAAAGATGATTTAATATTTACAATAAACACCTCATTATTTTATAGCTTTTAAGTGAGAGTCAATTATCTGTCGATTATATCCGAAAAGGAAACTAAGCCCTAGCATATCTATAAACTGTGGTGATGTATGATAAAGACATAATGCTGATTCGTGAATAAGAATTATGTAGTTTGATTGTTTAAAATAATCAATGCTATAGTTATATTATTAAAAACTATGATGAGTTTATTTGCTGTAAAATTATCGTGGAAAAATAATCGACCCTACAACCTGTAATATATGTGTTTCTTTCGGGTTTTTTTTCTATACACTTCTCCATATATATATACAAACTTAGTGCAACACTCAGAGATATTGGTCGCTGTTTTCTTTTTCTTCCCATGTAATCACGTGTGAGGAGGTGAACTTTTAACCATCGAAGAAGCACTTACCATACTAAATAATGTAGTGACATACACAAGTTAATGTTTGAGAATAAACGCGGGGTTTAAAATGTTTCAATTGTAGAATTTTCCCTAATAATATTGATGGTCCTGAAAACGGCCATTTATAAGAGATATCTGCGACAAAAGATGAAATTTATAAGCCTTGTTTCCTGGTAACTGCATGGACTACCTTCCTGAAACGCGAACGTTTTCATTTTGTGTACCATTAATGTCTGTATGACGCCCTTATTCTGGAAGATGACTCTTATACCAATTAAGAAACCTAAAAGGTTTTGCGCCGGTGAATTTTTAGGGTTATCCGTGCCTCTTTGTATGCAAAATTAAATGAAGTATTCTGAGTCAAGTGATAAAATGTGTTCCAAAAGATTTGTGTATTATATATGCAATGTTTTATACTAAAAATTGTCCAAGTCCAATGACTATGTCTCCATTTATTTTGAATACAAAACAACCATTTATTTGTTTAGAAATCAACAATCTGTTTGTTGTTATTGCTTAAAGTATGGTTCACTCTTTATTTTAAAACTAGACGTGCTTAGAAGAACACTAGATGGCTTTAAGAGTAAACATTAAAATATGCTAATTTAATTTACTATTTTGACATGAGCGTCATTTCTGAGTCTTTTGTAGACGAAACGCGCGTCAGACATATTAAAATACTAGCTTGTTTCATTTGATAGCTATTTTCCCAACTGGGTCGATGCCACTGCTGGTGGACGTTTCGTCCGTAGGGGTATCATGAGTCCAGTAGTCAGCACTTTGGTGTTGACATGAATATCAATTAGTATATGGTCACTTTTATAAATTTTCTGTTTACTATAGTATGATTTTTTGTGTTTCCTATAGTATGAAATTTTCGAAATAATAAGGATTTTCTTATCCCATACATAACTAATGATACCTTTGATAATTATTTTATGCGCTTTAAACAGATATGAAAGCAGAGTAATGAAAAACTTATTCGCCATTGGCAATCTGTTTTGCGAAAATAATATCAAACATATTGCAAATGTATTGCTAACGTATAAAGTCAATAATTCAGTCACAGCTGAAAGCATAGTCATGTAACCTACTATGACTACTATGATGGTAAGTTGAATACCAAAATTTATGACAAACGCGATGATTTTAATTTTCCTATATTCAATGTTCCATTTCTGTGTAGCAACATCCCAGCGGCACCAGCATATGGAAAATATGTGTCTCAATTGATACGTTACTCTAAAGCTAGTTAAATGTACGTTGATTTTATTGAACGAGGAATACTGCTTTTTCAAAATCTGCTAAGACAGGGCTATGAATCAATCAAATTAAGGTGATCACTCAATAAATTTAACGGTCGCCATCATGAGCTGAATGGCCATTATGACAAAACTGTGTCAGAAATCATATCTGATATTCTTTCTCAGTCATAATCACCATCCGTCATTACCGAACTGAACAAAGAAATAACACGACGGGCGCCGTATATGGTGCAGGAAATACTTACACTTCCGGAGCACCTGATTTCACTCCCAGTTTTTAGTGGAGTTCGTGTTGTTTCTTAATTATTATTTATAACTGTTGATGTAAATGTCCTTTGGTTTTATGAGTCTTTGTGAGTTTTACTCCTTGGTTTTGATTGTTATTGCCTTAGCTGAACCATTATCAAACGATTGGTTATGCATGCTCTATAAGCGTGTTCCGTTGAAAAGGGAGAAGTAAAAGAAAAAAAGAAAAAAAGAAAACCAACATTTCTTTGACCCATTCGTACCACAAGTTATCATTCTTATCTTCTTTTTTTTAATGAATGACATGTAAAAAAACAGACTTTAATAATTTTAAATTATATTTATGTTTATATCGGTCCGACTATTGGCAGTCTTCGCTTTAAATTCGGAATACGTTGGATAGTAAGATAGCGTCTTGTCTGCAGTATGCACGAAATAATATCCCATTTATAATAAATTGATTTTGCCGTCTTATTTTAGTCTCATTTTACTCAAAAGGCAAGTTGAACCTCTTTCATATCTTGACATTCGTCGTCTGTCGTCGTTCGTTATATAGTTATCAAAGGTACCAGGATTATAATTTAGTACGTAAGACGCGCGTTTCGTCTACATAAGACTCATCAGTGACGCTCATATCAAAATATTTATAAAGCCAAACAAGTACAAAGTTGAAGAGCATTGAGGATTCAAAATTCCAAAAAGTTGTGCCAAATACGGCTAAGGTAATCTATGCCTGGAATTAGAAAATCCTTAGTTTTTCGAAAAATTCAAAGTTTTGTAAACAGGAAATTCATAAAAATGACCACATCATTGATATTCATGTTTACACCGAAGTGTAGACTACTGGGCTGGTGATACCCCCGGGGACGAAACGTATATGCAACTTGTACAGGAAACCTCTTCTCTGAAACTACTGACCGATTTTTAACTTAACTTAACTAAAAGTAATTAGGGTATTAAGTATAAACATTATGTCTGATGACCCCAAATCCCAACCAAGATGGCCAACATGGCTAAAAATAGAACACAGAGGGTAACATGAAAGTTTTGTTTGTTATTTTGAAAACTGTTATGAATAGAAAAAAATTGATCGGACAAAAATGTTTAAAATGTTGAGCTATACCAATTATTCATATAGGTAAAAAAAAAAAAAGACAACTCGCGGGTCTAAATCAATTTTATAGGATTTCTCTATATTTTTTCATAGATGAACTTTATCATATACTTAATAGAAAAATGAAATAAAAAATGGGGTCATCTTTCATTTGAGCTCACAATCTGCCTCTGAAAGAAGCATACATTTTTGTTAACCTCTTATTTTTCTGTTGAACTAATAGAAGAAATAAAGGTACTATCGAAATAAAAAAAGAGATCAATAACAGAAATTGCTAAAATTATAATTATTTAGTTTATGTATAGCTTATTTGAAAACAATAATAAAAAATATAGGTCACCGATTAGTTAAAGAAGATAATTCAATTTTAATGCCAAAAAAATGGCATTTTTGCACCAAAGGGAGATAATTTGGAGCTTTTTCAATGATAAAAACATTTCAAAAGTCATCTGGGGCCAAACCGAATCCATTTTTGTTGTTGATTTTTGTACCATATCATAAAGTAATAGCTAATAGTGTAATAAATAAAATTTGTAATGAAAAAACAAATGTGTAATTTTTTGCCGTAATTTTTGTACCGCAAACCTTCTTATATATTTACCAAACAAGACAAGTTCTTATTTCATAAAGCATGGCACATTTTCATTTTTACAGAAACGTTGTTAACCGTGCCCGGAAATTTGAAAACGATCCTGATAAACTTATCACTCCTTTAAATAAACTTAATCTAAAATGTTACAAATTCAACACTGTAATAATATCATTGAAGATTGTTTTTATTTGTATAAATATCGATTTTGTTATCAGTAGATTAAAATCAAACCAAATATTACGAGTTTGTTATATACATATACACATTCACGGAACTACAATCCGTCGATACCTGTATCTTTGCATTGTATAATGTCATGTTTTTCTCTGACTGTTTATGACGTCTTTACACTAAATCCATTAGATGTTGGATGTGTACGGATTGATAATCTAGTCTTAGAAGCATGATTTTTTTATTAGTTGTTAGTGGCTTTGAACTAGGTGTCAGTTAACTGCGAGTAACCTAAGTTTTGTACCTAATGTCGTTTTGTTGTTGGGATGTTCAAGTACCCAGCCACGTCCACTTGTAATTTTGTCCCATCTAACGAGTTCAGCCTTTTCAACTGATTTTTATAGTTTGTTCTTATGTTATACTGTTATAACACTGTCCCAGGTTAGGGGGCATATTTGGATCATGTTAACATATTTAACACCACCACATTATGTATGTATGCGCCTGTCCCAAGTCAGGAGCCTGTTTTTCAATGGTTGTCGTTTGTTTATGTGTTGTTACATATATGTTTTTCGTTCATTTTTCGTACATAAATAAGGCCGTTATTTATCTCGTTTGAATTGTTTTACATTGTCATTTCGGAGCCTTTTTTCAGCTGATTATGCCGTATGGGCCTTGCTCATTGGTGAAGGCCATGCGGTGACTTATAGTGGTTAATTTCTGTGTCATGTTGGTCTCTTGTGGAGGGTTGCCTCATTTGCAATCTTACCACATCTTCTTTCATATATCTACAAATAAGTCAGGATGGTCAAAATCTTAATTGAATTAATTGCCCTTTAATGATGATGTTTACCATCTTTTGACCTTTTTCCTTGTATGATGAATATTATAATAGGTAACTAGACATTTTAAGTCACAAATATTTGAAGTTACATGGTATTTAATCATCCCGCCGTTTGATGTTTTAGTTTGTGACTTTGTGTTTTCCTGTTGAAGGTTGGTCATGAAGTGAATTTCGGACACAAAGGGAGTTAACATTTCTGTTTCAATTTTGTTTGCCATTAATAATTATATCTACTTAGTTTTATAGCAAAGAGGTGTACATTGTATACGGTATTTACTATCTTGGAAGTATTATTTTGACAGGAACTCAAACAAACGGACTTCATCCCGCTGCAATTGTTTGCACCTGTCCTATGTCACGAATCTGATTTTCAGTTGTTGTCGTCTGTTTATGTGGTCCGTAAGTGTTTCTCGTTTCTCGTTTTTTATATATATTAGACCGTTGGTTTTCCCGTTTAAATGGCTTTATACTTGTAATTGTTTTGGCCCGCTTTAGCTTGCTGTTCGGGGTGAGCTTATGCTCCGTGTTGAAGACATACCTCAACCTATAATGGTTTATTTTTATAAATTGTGACTTGGATGGAGAGTTGTCTCATTGTCACTCATATCACATCTTAGCTTCCTATACCAACAATAAACATGATTTTTTTTCCCAACGTAACAATATCTTTAACGCATATTTGCTGTAACTATTTACTAAGTTTACAGCTTTAACTTAATATCCCTCATGTAAGCTTACCTAATAGTTAATGGAAGTTCTATTTGGTAAGATATTATTTCTTCATAATATTAGTATTCATAACATCAGTCATTTCACGAAATATATTTGATAAATTATTGTGATTACACATACATTGTTTTTTGTTTCTTTTTCTCTTTTCCATAGTACTAGTTTTTTTTTCCGGAATGAACTCCGTTATCGGTATGATCCGTGTTTCCATTAATATTGGGCATAGTGTTGTTTTTCACATGTGCGTTATCGGGTATAGTTTTGATGTGTGTCGTCTAAATATAAAATATCATCCATTGGATTTAACGATTATATATGGTGAGTTTACTATTCAAGTTTTCTTTAGTTATATACTGATATTTTTTTTGTCGAAATGTATATATATATGTAATGCACAAGTAATTAAAGTTTGACATGTTTACTTGGAACACATTATTTTTCCACATTAATTAATAAACGTACGGATACATTTATACCGTAACAAGTCTTTTTATCATTTGTAAATACACATTTTAAAATATAAAAATGCAGTATAACTTACATGTGGTGACTCATGCATGGCAATACAAATCATATTTTCCTTCAAAATGCAAATAGTTGTTAATCTTCTAAATAAAAATGATTTCTTTAGATCTTTTTTTGTTTAAACAATCGTTAATTAAAAAAAAAATAAAAATGTGTTCATTCAATATCAGATCTATAAACGATAGTCAGATTTGTGTTATGTGTCTGTGATATATATTTATACAGGTTTGGCTGCTGAATCCAAATGATTGTCACAATAACATATTATGTGTGTTTGGGTTTTTCTTCCGTGTCTGTCAGTATAAACGATATGCCAATAACTGTCAAACCAAACTAAACCCACGATTTTATTTCGGAATATAACAATTGTTTTCCCGTTTAATGAACCTTCTGTATTATCATGTTGATGAATTTGCCTGCGAATTCAGAATAAAGTTATCCCATATTTATATATAGGTTACCGAAGCTCTTTTTTTCTAATTTTCGTACAATCTTTCTAATTCTTGATTTAAAACTACATCAGAACCATGACGTTCAACAATTCCTGGAACAATGCCTTTGTACTCATGTATCTCCATTGTATTATGCATCACTGTGCAGTATGGATGTAAATAATCATCTTCTTCTTCTATCTGCTGTTCATTCGAACCAGAAGCTGGCACAGGCAATGGAGCTTCTGCAATATCAGACGCGCGAACAGAACTTGTTATTTCAGATTGATTTTCAATTTCAGTATCCTCTATTCGGAAGTTGTCTTCATTAATAGTATGATAACCATGATCTGCCTCTCCCATCTCTTTTCCTTCTTGTAAAATCTCGTTTTCATCGGTTTCCAACGTTACCTTTTTTAGTTTTTTGTAGTATAGGTGAATGCTAATATTACAAAGGACAGTAACCACCAGAAGAACAAATGGTAAGATAAAATATCCAATACCTAGGAATCTCTTTAGAAGCTGAAGTCCTGCAATGCAAATTATTTCCTTGACATTAACTTCCATTTTTGCTGCGGCAAGGTATTCATACAGATCGCCATTGTATTATTGATCTATGGTAAATTTTGTATTCTTGTCTTTCATTTTTGCTGATATCTTTTGCCTGTAGTGTATCAATATGCCCTTTTGTGATTTGTTGTTTTGATTTTTGTTCTGTCACCTTAATTTCAACTTGATTTCAGCAACTTCGAGTACTCTTAAGATCGCTATTGAGTGTATTGTTTTTCTACTTCTATGTTTAACACTACGAGACTACCGTCATAAGGTTGACTATCCTGTCAATGCCACTGCTGGTGGACGTTTCGTCCCCGAGGGTATCACCAACCCAGTAGTCAGCACTTCGGTGTTGACATGAATATCAATTATATGGTCATTTTTATAAATTTTCTGTTTACAAAACTTTGAATTTTTCCAAAAACTAGGGATTTTCTTACCCCAGGAGTAGATTACCTTAGCCGTATTTGGCACAACTTTTTGGAATTTTGGGTCCTCAATGCTCTTCAACTTTGTATTTATTTGGCTTTTTTAACTATTTTGATCTGAGCGTCACTGATGAGTCTTATGTAGACGAATCGCGCGTCTGGCGTATAAAATTATAATCCTGGTACTTTTGATAACTATTTACACCACTGGGTCGATGCCACTGCTGGTGGACGTTTCGTCCCCGAGGGTATCACCAACCCAGTAGTCAGCACTTCGGTGTTGACATGAATATCAATTATATGGTCATTTTTATAAATTTTCTGTTTACAAAACTTTGAATTTTTCCAAAAACTAGGGATTTTCTTACCCCAGGAGTAGATTACCTTAGCCGTATGTGGCACAACTTTTTGGTATTTTGGGTCCTCAATGCTCTTCAACTTTGTATTTATTTGGCTTTTTTAACTATTTTGATCTGAGCGTCACTGATGAGTCTTATGTAGACGAAACGCGCGTCTGGCGTATAAAATTATAATCCTGGTACTTTTGATAACTATTTACACCACTGGGTCGATGCCACTGCTGGTGGACGTTTCGTCCCCGAGGGTATCACCAACCCAGTAGTCAGCACTTCGGTGTTGACATGAATATCAATTATATGGTCATTTTTATAAATTTTCTGTTTACAAAACTTTGAATTTTTCCAAAAACTAGGGATTTTCTTACCCCAGGAGTAGATTACCTTAGCCGTATTTGGCACAACTTTTTGGAATTTTTGGTCCTCAATGCTCTTCAACTTTGTATTTATTTGGCTTTTTTAACTATTTTGATCTGAGCGTCACTGATGAGTCTTATGTAGACGAAACGCGCGTCTGGCGTATAAAATTATAATCCTGGTACTTTTGATAACTATTTACACCACTGGGTCGATGCCACTGCTGGTGGACGTTTCGTCCCCGAGGGTATCACCAACCCTGTAGTCAGCACTTCGGTGTTGACATGAATATCAATTATATGATCATTTTAAAAAATTTTCTGTTTACAAAACTTTGAATTTTTCCAAAAACTAGGGATTTTCTTACCCCAGGAGTAGATTACCTTAGCCGTATGTGGCACAACTTTTTGGTATTTTTGGTCCTCAATGCTCTTCAACTTTGTATTTATTTGGCTTTTTTAACTATTTTGATCTGAGCGTCACTGATGAGTCTTATGTAGACGAAACGCGCGTCTGGCGTATAAAATTATAATCCTGGTACTTTTGATAACTATTTACACCACTGGGTCGATGCCACTGCTGGTGGAAAATTCGTCCCCGAGGGTATCACCAACCCAGTAGTCAGCACTTCGGTGTTGACATGAATATCAATTATATGGTCATTTTTATAAATTTTCTGTTTACAAAACTTTGAATTTTTCCAAAAACTAGGGATTTTCTTACCCCAGGAGTAGATTACCTTAGCCGTATATGGTACAACTTTTTGGAATTTTGGGTCCTCAATTCTCTTCAACTTTGTATTTATTTGGCTTTTTTAACTATTTTGATCTGAGCGTCACTGATGAGTCTTATGTAGACGAAACGCGCGTCTGGCGTATAAAATTATAATCCTGGTACTTTTAATAACTATTTTGTATGGGTTTGCATACTTAACAAGAAAAAAAAACCCCAAAACTGATTTTTTCTATATTTTATGTCTCAGTGTTGCGTATTGATCTAGGTAGTCAAGTCATTCACAACTGATTTTATAATGTATTCTTATGTTGTATTGCTACGTCATTGTCCAAGCTTAGTTATTGGAAAGGCTTAGCGATCACAAACATCCCGAATCCCAACACATGTTCGTACACCTATACGAAAATATGAAATGCACCTTATATTAGTAAACATTTGCATAAATATGTTCAGTCTTGGGGTAGTGTTTTCAATGATTGTTACAAAACTCGGATACCAACAGGTTTTTCATGATTATCTTAAGATATCTTTTAAGTTGTTGTTCCCAATAGTTTACTGAGAAATTTATAAATGGAGTTTTCGGAGTGATCTTTAGACGTTAACATTGACAGCAACACTCCAAAACGGGGCACGTGTTAGAATATTTTACGTATTTATATCAGTGTATACTATTGAATTGATTAATATTCATTAACAATTATTTTTTATCAATACAAATTGAAAACGGACATGTTAGAACTGAGTGCAAACACTATCTTAATTCCTTATACATAATTTTACAACTTAATGATTTTTAAAACTACTGTGCTACCTTAAATAGTGACTACACATTAAAAGAAGACCGCGTTGATTACCTTGAGATACTAACTGCACAGTACAGTTACATGACCCAAACTCATTAGTAATATTGACTGTATAATTTCCAACGTCTTCTTTGCCGAATTCTGTAATGATGATTATTATTTCATATCCACTGACCTTTACAGTGACGTTGTATACGTTCAATGAAATATTTTTTATGTTAACAATTTCGTCTCCCAATTTAAATTGACTGTCATTTTCACTAAAAGATAGAGCTGAATAAGCTGGCTTGCTGTAAAACTGCATAGTAATTATAATGTCGTCTCCGAGAATGGCAAGTTGGTACCTTGTATCCTGAACGCAAAATGGTCGATCTTGATATATGCAGTTTTATTAACCGTCTGATTCCTACCATAGAGGTAAACTTGAGCAATACACATGTACTTCCCTTCTTTTTCATATTTTGATATTCCATTTGTATTAAGGTCCAGGCCTGACATCGAGTGATTGTGTTTACGCATAGTCTCATCCGTATTTCGTTCTGACGTCCCTGAATAATTTTTCTGAATACTTTCAATAAACCGTACGTGTTCATCATATAAGGTTCGCTGTTCCCATATGAATTTGATAGACCGTATATTTTGTCCTTGCAGTACACAACAAACGTCTCCGTTCGGTTTCTTTATCAAGAATTGTGTGATATCTAGAATGTACAAGTTATATGTACGTGCTTATAAAAATAACAGTGATACTATAATGGCTGACAATAAAGATAAAACATAACTGTCATTGTTAAAATTATAGATTTAATGTAATATATGAAAAAGATCAATTTTACAGCAACCAATAGTATAGATATTAAAATTAATTATTGCCAAAATACACTTATTTCTTTGTTTTAACAATTTGTGATTACAAAGGAACCTTATCTGATGTTAATCGACGAAAAAAGTGAAAATGAAAGTTTAGCGATGACATCTGGAATGATACCCATTTAAGAGGTGCATGTATTACAGTACACACTTAAGTATGCAAATGGTTGATAAAGCGATTGTTTATGTACGTACGCGAAAAGTATTTTAAAAATATTTATTATAGCTTTATCATACAGTGTGCATTTAAGTCTCATATAGGTTTTACGAAATGGAGACGTCAGGAACCGTTTTTTTTTTAATTTTTTCTGTGGAATTTTCAAAATATACACCCCACTGAATGGATGCAGATTGTTACAAGTTGATGAAACAAATAATAATATTTAACTAGAGGGATGTCGTATGCTTATCAAAGAGACAATACTACAAGCGTTACGAGGAAGTGGTTATTAGCCATTATATGCATAGTACGAACTTCAACGATGAAAAAAACGAAAACCGTAGTGATGACTTACTTGCTAGTTTTATACTGTACTTATATTCAATAGGTAGTGTACTTTGATTGCATCCTTTATTAAAATAACATTTGAACATCTTTTGATCTTTCGAAGTGATATTATATATCGTAAGAAATGTAACATTTTTTAGATGGTTAAATCCTAATTCTATTCTGAACCGGTAGTGTGTTTTTTCATCTATTTTGTCTCCAATTGATAAAATATTTTCCACGTCGCCCGTCATATATGACCAATAAACAGAGCTCCTCTTGGAACAGTTCACAGGGCATTGGAGTGCTAGTGTATCACCAGGAAAAATACTGTGTAGGTTTTCTTTTCCTGGGTAAACATTTATATTTTCTGCAAATAGAACCGTTAGCAGTATTGGATAATAATAAGATCATTGACAAATTACAAATTATGTTTTTACATGTTAGAAAAGATAAATTATATGTACAAAGAATAAACGAATACTTTGATAATGACGATTTATTACTGTTACTCCATAAATATTGCTGTGTTATTGACTGCCTTAAAAATTGCAATTGCATAAAAGCAAATGTTATGCATTGTATTATTACTCTAAAACAAAGTTGTTGTATCATTCTAAATATGCACATACCTGTTTGAATGCGTATTAAGCTAATAGAAAACACAACTACAAACATATACTTCATCTGAAAACAAAAGTAAAACTAGCATTATATAATATATAAAATATGGCGAAATTTAATTAAATAACTAAACGGCAAATGTATGCATTTTCTTTGAAAAAAATAACTGGCATTGCTATATTGACAATAAGACAGCATTCACAAACTAACTAAAAAATAAATCACCAAAAGAGGCTTGGTTTGTGAAATAGCTGTATTACAAAAGTGCAACCAATACTAACATTTATTCCAATAGAAAACTCTCTAAAACACTTTTCCCACACAAAAATACTGATTTATCAGAATTATAGCCTGAAAGATATCACTGCAAATATTCTAAGTTTTCTTTTACAGTACAGTTTATACCCCAACCCTCTTTAAATTTAAAGACTTTTAACCACATCTCACTGCATACCTATTTGTCAATGAAAGTTCTAACTCATATGGTGAGTTTAGAAATCTTGTCACACCAATATATTTCTTAATCACATATCCAACACAATTTAGCTAATATATGAACTAGAAATATTTAAACAAAGCCATATTTGCATAATTTATAGTCTGATGTATGAAGACACTAAAAGTTTTATATAAATGACTACTTACATCTGAATTTTGCAGAACTTCTAAGCACAGTTAATTTTTTTTTCTATACAAAAGACCAATAAACTAATTTAAGCATATCATTTTCAAGTTAAAATATTTGTTTTATGACCTTGAAGTTGGCATTTTTCTATGTTTTCTTTTTCCTCTGGGTCCTCAAACTTCCTTAGTTATTCTGCTGTTTCTAGCAATATGGAATATTTAGTATGCATTCAGGATTTACTATACTATTGTAAGTTTTATTTAGGTATTGTACGTCTAGCTTGTCTTTTTTATGCTGCTGTCACAATAAAGCACATTTAGGTGTTACGGCTTACTTTTGGGACATGCAGATAGGACAAAAACATCCCAACAATAATATTTATGAAGGACCTCTGAGTTTCACTGACTGCGAAGAGTACATATAAGCACTTCTGAACAAATCAAATTACAAATATGTATAAATTCTGAATGCCTTTTGAATTCACATCTTTAAGTAAACTACGCATACTGTAAACTGTGAATTTATGCTTAGTCATTATACCTAAGGTCCAGGATTTTCTCAATCTGCATGAAATCTTTATCAAACTTCATATTTCAGTTAATTTAATCAAAATCTCTGAGATTAACCAGATTCCTAGAATGTACTTTTATATGCCCCGAACTTTTAAGAGTTGAAACTTACACTGAAATTATGTACTACCATCACTTAAGGATTTCAACAGATTTCAATATTACTGATATACATATGCATATTTACTGGTAACATTTCCAAGTTTGGTTTCTTTGAGATGAAACAAAGAGATAAATTTGGAACCAGTTCGTTAACAAAATTAATTAACTATTAATTTTTACATCTCCCCCCTCCCCCCCCCCCAAAAAAAACAAGTAAAAAACGGTTATTGCATATTTTTTGTCCGCCATTCGTGATTCTTCTTCTGAAATATCTATAGGTTTCAGGCTTATTCTCTGAATATTTCTATCAAACTTGTGTCAAGCTCTTGATTCTATGGTTAAATAATTGTAAAACGATTTCTTTTCTTGTGTCAGTGAGTTATTTTCCCCACAACTATTTAGATGAATCCGTTAACTGTAATTTTGATATTTTATCGTAAACATTATTTTATATGTTTACAACTTTTGCTACGTTAGGTTTTGAAATATAAAGTGGAATGAAAACACTCATGAATCAAATTTTTGAAATTGATAATGTGAAGCTGCATGTAAAAGTACTTATGCAATAATAACGACTTGATAGTGCACCAAAATAGTATATATTTTTTTATTATTTCAAGGCTCATTGCATAATATTCATTTAAGTAGCAGATCTCTTCAGAGAAACGTAACTTCGAATTTGTCCATCAAAAATAAAATAATTACAGAACTGCTTGCAATCTATTAGATAAAAAGTTTATTAACTATTTCAATAAATGATATAATGATGCCAAGTTAAATGCTGTTATGTAATTGATTTCAAGGATAAATTTGAGAATGGAAATAGGGAATATGTCAAAGAGAAAACAGCCCAACAAAACAGCAGACAACATCCGGAAGACATCAATGGGTATACAACGCAAAATCCAGCACCCTGAGGTAGTCCTCAGCTGGTCCCTAAATAAAATGGTGTTCAGTAAAAATGGAAGTCACACTAAACTCCAAAACGAACTAAAATTTAAAAAAAACACATACAAGACTAACAACGGCCAGATGCTCCTGACGTGGAACAGGCGAAGAAAATGAGTCAGGGATAAACATGAAATGTGATATCTCAACCCTACCCCTGTACCTCTATCAATTGTAGAATAAAGAAACAGATAGCAATATGCACAGTACACCTCAGTAAAAAAAGTCTTAATCCGATGTCAGAATAGGTAAAAAAACTAAGCAAAATGACAATTGTACATAAATTAACATAGCACTACTAGCAGTTTTTGAAATGCCAGCTCCAGACCTCAGTTTTATACTGATTGAAATATTATGTCTTCATTCTATGAAAATCAAGTACAATCCCTCCCGTTCGTGGTTCAGTATCATACTATCATAACATATATGAGAAGAACATAACCCGTATTATGCCAATATCTGGTTTAAGTATAAATATGTTTATATTCAAAGCAAAGACCCTTTGAGTGAATCATTATTATTACCATAATATGCTATCCTTAATGCCCTGACAACAGTGTTGTAACTATATCCTTTCCGAATAAGTCTGTTTACAAGTTTGGTTAGCTTTTGAGGTGAACGTCGACATGTTTGTGCTTTGTAACGAATATTACCATAAGATAAACATTTTGAAAACCTTCATGATCCAAATATTCAATAAGATAAAATAAAATATGAAAGTTTTCAATCTGGAGTCATTTACCTAAACATGCATAAGGACAATAACAATCAAAACCAAGGAGTAAACAAAGACTAAAAAACCAAAGGACATTTACATCAACAATTATAAATAAGAAATAAGAAAAAACACGAACTCCACTGAAAACCGGAAGTGAAATCATGTGCTCCGGAAGGGTAAGCATTTCCTGCACCGTAAACGGCACCAGTCGTGTTATTTCTCTGTTCGGTCATCGGACAAAGATTTACAATATCATGATTAAATTCCTAAGTAAATAGAACATGAAATGTTTTTCGATGTAGATTGAAATTTTGAGTGTAAAAACATGCCAATCAAAACGCTGTTGTTTTTGTTAGTAAAACATTAACTCTCAAAAATCGAAAACAATAAACGAAAATTAACTTATCCTACCTTGAATCAATGAAAACTTTGCTTTATATTATTCCAAATCACAGTCTATCTCATTTTATCAAATATAAAACATCCGTGTGTGCAATGTTTGCATTTTATTTGAAACATTTAAGGCCAAAGGTTGAAACATTTCAGTACGATATCAAAGGTTTATATATTTTAACTTTTTTAGATTTAATGTAAGTTATTTCCAGCTTTTATTAAATCATATTGGTCGTGAAAAAATTTCAGAAATTTGTGATTATCTTATTATAATTAAACTATGATAGTGAATTTGACATTCTTCCAGAACATTATTTGAAATTAAGGTCTTGTAAAATTTAACAACACCAAGTAGAAAGAAAAAGCGAACAAAAAACATAGTTCCTAAACACTATACACCAAAATAAAAATTTTCAACACAGATTCAACTAAAACAATCGATGAGAAAGGACGAGATTTCCTCAGCCGCATGTGACCAGGTTTTCTCCAACAAAATATTTATGGGGCCAATGCAATTAAACTTCAAAAAGATGATTTAATATTTACAATAAACACCTCATTATTTTATAGCTTTTAAGTGAGAGTCAATTATCTGTCGATTATATCCGAAAAGGAAACTAAGCCTTAGCATATCTATAAACTGTGGAGATGTATGATAAAGATATAATACTGATTCGTGAATAAGAATTATATAGTTTGATTGTTTAAAATAATCAATGCTATAGTTATATTATTAAAAACTATGATGAGTTTATTTGCTGTAAAATTATCGTGGAAAAATAATCCACCCTACAACCTGTAATACATGTGTTTCTTTCTTTTTTTTAAATTTTTTTATACACTTCTCCATAAATATATAAACTTAGTGCAACACTCAGGTGGCTGTTTCTTTTTTCTTCCCATGTAAAAGAGGGACGAATGATACCAAAGGGACAGTCAAACTCATAAATCCAAAACAAACTGACAACGCCATGGCTAAAAATGAAAAAGACAAACAGAAAAACAATAGTACACACGACACAACATAGAAAACTAAAGAATAAACAACACGAACCCCACCAAAAACTAGGGGTGACCTCAGGTGCTCCTGAAGGGCAAGCAGATCCTGCTCCACATGTGGCACCCGTCGTGTTGCTTATGTGATTACAAATCCGGTAAATAGTCTAATTCGGTAGGTCATATTCATGAAAGGGAAGGGGATTGTAGTTACGACGTAAGGAACATATCCGATATCATTTGTGAAACGGTTATTCCATAACGGTCAACCAACTCGTGATGGCGTCCTTAAAATTTACGAAGGGATGATTTCAACTTCACCATTTGGAACTCTTGGTTTAATAGCATCCTTGTGAGCAGCAAACCTCTATCAAGAAAATCATGATAGGAAATGCAAGCACGGGAATATCGTATCAATTGGGAGATATATACCCCGTATGCAGGTGCTGCTGGAATAAATCACGCGTGAGGAGGTGCAATTTCAACCATTGAAGAAGCAGTTACCGTAATAAATGATGTAGTGACATACACAAATTAATGTTTGAGAATAAATGCGTTGTTTAAAATGTTTCAATTGTAGAATTTTTCCTAATAATATTGATGGTCCTGAAAACGGTCATTTATAAGACAAAATATGAATTTATAAGCCTTGTTTCCTGGTCACTGCATGGACTACCTTCCTGTAGCGCGAACGTTTCCATTTTGTGTACCATTAATGTCTGTGTGACGCCCTTATTCTGGAAGATGACTCTTATACCAATTAAGAAACCTAAAAGGTTTTGCGCTGGTGAATTTTTAAGGTCATCCGTGCCTCTTTGTATGCAAAATTAAATGCATTATTCGGAGTCAAGTGATAACATGTGTTCCAAAAGATTTGTTTATTATATATGCAATGTTTTATACTAAAAATTGTCCAAGTCCAATGAATATGTCTCCATTTATTTTGAATATAAAACAACCATTTATTTGTTTAGAAATAAACAATCTATTTGTTGTTAATGCTTAAAGTATGGTTCACTATTTATGTTAACACTAGACGTGCTTAGAATAACACTATATGGCTTTCAGAGTAAACATTAAAATATACTTATTTAATTTACTATTTTGACATGAGCGTCATTGATGAGTCTTATGTAGACGAAACGCGCGTCAGGCATATGAAACTACTAGCTTGTTTCATTTGATAGCTATTTTCACAACTGGGTCAATGCCACTGCTGGTGAACGTTTTGTCCGTAGGGGTATCATGAGTCCAGTAGTCAGCACTTTGGTGTTGACATGAATATCAAATAGTATATGGTCACCTTTATAAATTTCATGTTTACTATAGTATGATTTTTTTTGTTTCCTATAGTATGAAATTTTCGAAATAATAAGGACTTTCTTATCCCATACATAACTAATGATACCTTTGATAATTATTTTGTGCGTTTCAAACAGATATGAAAGCAGAATAATAAAAAAACTTCTTCGCCTTTGGCAATCTGTTTTGCCAAAATAATATCAAACATATTGCAAATGTATTGCTAACGTATAAAGTCAATAATTCAGTCACAGCTGAAAGCATAGTCATGTAACCTACTATGACTACTATGATGGTAAGTTGAATACCAAAATTTATGACAAACGCGATGATTTTAATTTTCCTATATTCAATGTTCCATTTCTGTGTAGCAACATCCCAGCGGCACCAGCATATGGAAAATATGTGTCTCAATTGATACGTTACTCTAAAGCTAGTTAAATGTACGTTGATTTTATTGAACGAGGAATACTGCTTTTTCAAAATCTGCTAAGACAGGGCTATGAATCAATCAAATTAAGGTGATCACTCAATAAATTTAACGGTCGCCATCATGAGCTGATTGGCCATTATGACAAAAGTGTGTCAGAAATCATATCTGATATTCTTTCTTAGTCATAATCACCATCCATCATTACCGAACTGAACAAAGAAATAACACGACGGGCGCCGTATCCGCTTTAATTTCGGAATACGTTGGATAGTAAGATAGCGTCTTGTCTGCAGTATGCACGAAATAATATCCAATTTGTAATAAATTGATTTTGCCGTCTTATTTTAGTCTCACTTTACTCAAAAGGCAAGTTGAACCTCTTTCATATCTTGACATTCGTCGTCTGTCGTCGTCCGTTATATAGTTATCAAAGGTACCAGGATTATAATTTAGTACGCCAGACGCGCGTTTCGTCTACACAAGACTCATCAGTGAAGTTAAAGAGCATTGAGGATTCAAATAAGTTGTGTCAAATACGGCTAAGGTAATCTATGCCTGGGATTAGAAAATCCTTAGTTTTTCGAAAAATTCAAAGTTTTGTAAACAGGAAATTCATACAAAAACTGAAAACTGAAAACATCGTCCGTATATGGTTGCATAATGACAAAAAGGAGCTTGGGTTTACTGCTCCGCAGGTGAAAAGTATGCTATTTACAGCAGTACATAGATTGCCGATTGGTCCTGAAAAGAAACGCAATATAATCCTTAGGCTATCAAACTTGATAGATAGGAATGATATCCTTAGTGCTGCCACAAAACTGCCTAGGGGGTGCGGATACAGTGTGGTACCGGACCTCCCACCCTCACTTGCAGCTCGTCGCGGTGAACTCCTGGCAGAGAGAAGCAAGATGTACAATGAGGAAAAAAGAAAATTCAGACTTGTGTACTTGAAAGATCCACCTTTCGTCCAACTCGTAAAGAAAAGATCATAACATTACGCGTCTAGTATAGAGATCGTTTTGAAAATCGAATAATTATCGCTTACAAGACTTATTGGAACATTGTAATAAAAATGATGCTACTTTTTCTTTTTTTTTTCATCTTTAGTTTCTTTTTTTGTTAGCTTGTTTATATTTTTATTTTAAATGTACCTTTTCTCTTTATTTAGTTTTGTACTGCGCCAGGCAAAATTTTATGTAACACTATTTGTGTTAATCGTGAGTTCTCCTCTCAGTATTACCTTTTTTTAACGTAAATAGTGGGTGTGGCATAGTTGTACATTTCACATTCCTGTAGGCGGAGTCTTGTGTATTCATAATGTAAACATTTGGATACTCGGAATCTCTCTATAGTCTTGTTCTGCTACAATCACACAACACAATGGAAGCCTCCGTGGATAAACACATGTTATTATTTAATCACAAGTCTCGTCACATAAGTGCTGTTTACAGGTAAAAACAATAAGAACAGGGTTTACCCTTCCACTTAAGTCCTACACATGCATCTTTTGATTTATTTATTTTTTTCATATTTCAGATCCCGAATTCATACAATAAGTGTTAATTATATTTATATGATTTGTTCAATACTATAATAAACAGAAAAATATGTATTTGTTTTAGATACAATCAGATTACGGATAAAACTTAATCTAGGTAACAAGGTATGGTCTCCGTTTATTAACGCATTATGCTACCAATTTTGGAGTGAGCTGCAAAACCATAATATATAGTTTTAAGTAACTAGAAACATTTAGAACTTTCTCAAAATCAACTCCTACATTGAATGGCAGCTTAGACCAAAGTTGAGCATGCTGACTGCTTTTGATGCTTAAATGCATTATTTATCTTGTGTTTTCATGTTGACAAAATGCTGAGCTGTTTACTGCATTCTGCTTCTGCTGCTTTAGTTTAAGCTTTGTTTTTGTGATAGCATGTTGCTTGATATGTTTATTTGCTTGCTGCATGTTATGCTTATGATCTATTTAACTGTTTGTTGCTCATGCATGACGAGTAGTAGTAAAATTCTGTTTACATGTGTGTATTGTCCATATTTTACATGTATTTGCTTTGTCAAAAATTCACTGTTTAGTTTAAAAGTTATTAAATATGATGGCCTTAACAAATGCTTATGGGGCTTGTAAAATTTGCACATTCATTATAAAGTGAATTTTGTGATATGTTATACCAACAATATAAGGGATTTAGGGGAATTGTATATATGTTTAATTAATTTTGGCTATATAGTTTTCTACAGTTTATGAGGAGAAAATGATTTACCTGCAGATCTGTTATCAAAATTCTTACTATACCAGGACCATAACTATTACTTAATGAATTTGAACAACTTATTCATGGTCTTGCAAATTTGGTTACTATTTATAATGACCCGGAAGGGGGGGAGTAAAAAGGGAGGGAATTCAAGAGGGTGGGGAGTTATTATTTTGAAAACCCTGAATTGCTACCAAGCTTATTGTGATCTTATTTACTTTATATATTTTTTACAGATGTCTAAATGTATGATATTCTTTATTTGTCAGTATGTTAAAAAATCAGGAATGACATACCATCATAGTATACTTAAAACATTTGACTGTTGGATAGAGTTACATATCACACCTATTGAACTGTTTGATAAATGACTAGTTTGAAAATAGGATCTCTTAACTGTAGGGGTCTGTCAGAGGAGGTGAAGAGAAGAGATTTTTTTTCAAGATATAGGAAAAGATATGATATAATTATATTAACAGATACACATTGTACTAAAGAAAAAGAAAAGCAGTGGGCACATGAGTGGGGGTATAAGGCATTCTTTAGCTCTGGTTCCAGCCGCTCAAGAGGGGTAGCAATTCTAATAAAAAATAGTTTTACATTTACTATTCACCAAGAAAAAAAGGATCAGGAAGGCAATTTTATCATTCTAGATATGACCATTCAAGATTATCGACTTTCTCTTGTTGCAATATATGGTCCCAATGGGGACTCTCCAACTTTTTTTGAAAATATAAAAGGTCTAGTATCTGGTATAAAAAATAGCTCCATAATTATGGCTGGAGACTGGAATGTGGTGCAAGACTTTGATAAGGACACCTCAAATTATAGTGCTAAAAACAATATAAGAGCACATGATAAAATTTTAGATATGATAGAGTCCCTGGACCTTGTTGATATATGGCGTGGTCCTGGGCTTAAGCAAAACCGTTTGGATTACTTTTTGATTTCATCTGATCTTGAACCATTTGTAAAAAATGTAGACATGGATATAAGTTACAGGTCTGATCATTCTCCAGTGTACCTTACCTTACAGTTTTACAATCAAATTAAAGGTAAAGGCACATGGAAGTTTAATAATAGCTTACTACATGATATGGTATATGTAACTGAAATAAAAAATTGCATTAAGGAAACTATAAATCAATACTCTCTGCCTGGGAATGACCTAGAAACAGAATTATCAGTAAACCCACACATGTTTTGGGAACTCTTAAAATGTATGATAAGAGGGAAAACAATATCATATGCCAGTTATATAAAAAAGAAAAACACAAAAACTGAAAATGATTTAGAACTCAAGCTAGCTAAATTACTTGAAAATTATGAAATAGACCCCTCAGAATTATTAAATTCAGAAATTAAAATTTTAGAAAATGAACTTGTTCACCAAAGAGAGAAAATAGTAACAGGTATTATGGCAAGAGCAAAGGCAAGATGGGTAGCAGAAGGTGAAAAATGCACTAACTATTTTTGTAATCTTGAAAAAAGAAATTATAATGAAAAGATAATTCCAAAATTAATTAATGATAATGGGGAGGAAATTTTTAACCAAAGTGAAATTTTAGAAGAACAAAAATCATTTTATGAAAAACTGTACTCCTCAACAAATCCTATTCTTCATCAAGAACATAAAAATCTATTTTTTGATGAAAATAATCCTTTTATCCGCAAACTTTCTGATGAACAGAGGTTACAGGCAGAGGGTAATTTGAATACTAATGAATGCTTAAAAACATTGAAAAATATGAAAAATGGTAAATCTCCAGGGATGGATGGATTTACAACAGAATTTTATAAATTATTTTGGATAGACCTCCATGAGTTTATTATAAAATCTTTTAATTATAGCTTAGAAACTGGATCTTTTTCGGTTAGTCAGAAACAAGGAGTAATAACATGCATTCCAAAAGAGGGTAAATCAAAATTTCAATTAAAAAACTGGAGACCTATCACTTTATTAAATGTTGATACAAAAATTGCATCAGCTGCATTAGCAAATAGAATAAAACCTTTTCTTGGGGATATAATTAGTGAAACACAGCAAGGTTTCATAAAGGGGAGGTATATTGGAGAATGTACCAGGCTTATTTTTGACATTATGGAAAAGGCAGAAGATGATAATCTACCAGGTCTTTTACTTTTATTAGACTTTGAGAAAGCTTTTGATACTCTTGAGTGGTCATTTATAGACTTGGCTTTGTCTTTTCTAGGATTTGGTCCTATTTTTTGTAGCTGGGTCAAGACCTTATATTCAGAATCTCAGAGCTGTATTATAAATAATGGACATTGCTCTCAATTTTTTCATATTGGTCGGGGTGTTAGACAAGGTGATCCTCTATCTCCATATCTCTTTATATTATCTTTAGAGCTTATGAGTGCTGCACTTAAAAATAACCCAGATATAAATGGTATGAAAATAAATGATTCTGAGTATCTACTAAGCCAGTATGCAGATGACTCATGTCTCTTATTAGACGAGGATGAGAAATCTTTAGATAAATGTTTATATACTTTAGAAAAATTTTCTGAGTGTGCGGGACTTAGGGCTAATTTTGATAAAACAGAAGCCATATGGATTGGGTCAAAGATTCACTCAAGGGATAAACTAACAACTACAAGAAATTTGAACTGGAATCATTCAGGAAAATTTAAACTTTTAGGAATAAAATTTGATCTGTTCAGTGAAAATAAAACGCTTGTAAATTTTGAAGAAAAAATAAAAAAAATACAGAGCCTGCTAAATTCCTGGGTTTATAGAGATTTAACATATATGGGAAAGATCACTGTCATTAAATCACTAGCTCTACCTATTCTAATTCAATCATTGACAGTTTTGCCAAATCCTCCGGATGATAAAATTAAAGAAATTCAAAATATTTTTTTTAGTTTCTTGTGGTCAGGAAAACCAGACAAGATTAAAAGAAAAGTTATGATAGGGTTATTTGAAAATGGGGGGTTGAAAATGCCAGATATAAGATCCTTTTGTTATTCATTAAAGATGACATGGATAAATAAACTTTTAGACCCCTTGAATATATCCCCATGGAAAACATTGTTAATAGATCAATACAACAGATTAGGAGCAGACAAAATATGGTTGATGACCCCTGATGGTATCCAAAAGATTTCTTCAAATTTTAATAATTTCTGGAAAGATATTTTACTAAACTGGAATATCCTAAACACTGTCACTAATGGCACTGCTGAAGGGATCATGAAACAATCCATATGGCTAAACAAGAGTTTGAAAATTAATAATAAAACTGTCTTTTACCAGAGGTGGGTTGAATCAGGAGTTTTCTTTATAGGTGATTTACTTGATGAAAACAGTAATTTTTTTACGTTAAAAGAATTCTGCGAAAAATATAATCTTAATATTAATTTCTTGGAATACCATTCTTTGCTGCATATGATACCAAAAGACTGGAAAAATTTAATCACTACTTCAGAGAAAATTACTCACATATCTAACGATAAATTTGAATTTATAAAAAACAATAAAAAGTCATGTCAGTTCTTTTATAAAAAAATTCTTGTCAATGTATACAGAACGTCCTACAAAACAAGAAGACAAAATGTGTAAGGAACTAGGCACTCATATAGAAAATTGGGATTTCTTTTATAGTTTACCCTTTTGTTGCACTAAAAACAACAAATTTAGTATGTTCCAGTTTAAGATTTTACATAGAACTCTCGCTACAAATGCATTATTGCAGAAATACGGGTTAAAAGAAACTAACTTAACTAAAGAAACTATAAGTCACCTTTTCTGGGAATGTATGCTAGTTAGAAATTTGTGGTTAGAAATTGCAGCACTTTTTCTAGTTGAAAATAATTTAACTTTAATTCTTAATGTGGAAAATATTGTTCTTGGGTCAGAGTCTTCGGATATTTCCCTAAACTTATTCACTATTCTGGTTAAATATTATATTTATACATGTCGCTTTAATACTTCATTACCGACTCTTAAAGGTGTCATCGCTATGATTAAAAATTCCTACCAAATAGAAAAAATATCTACCTCCTTTTACAGATCCCCTAGAGCAAGAGAGAAATTTGATAGTAAATGGGAATTAATTAAAAACTTAGTTCACATTTGAGGAGAGATCTTTCTATTTATGTACTTACTTAAGGCTTTATAATAGTTCATGTAGAATTAATAATATGTTGATGCACATCACAACTGGACAGTGATTTGTGTGCATCTTAAAAGTACTATCTATGTTTATTGCCATTGTTATATATATATATATATATATTGATATACTAGTTTTTGCTTGATTGTATTTGAATTATCTCCCCTTGACTTAGGTTGACATTTATTATGTGACTGTCCAACATGTTGTCCAATATGTTATCTGTTAATGACCTCTGGTGGGCTCTCCTGGTACCTCTCATGTTTTACATCACTGTATAGGCAGTGATGCATGTGGCTATAGGAGAGGGCTGATGCAATCATTAATCTTATCAGCATATTCAGGTATTCTAATCGAGAGTGATAAAGGATGTGTATGATCTAGTAGAAAATTTAGAACAATTAGCATAACTAACTTTTTAATTTTAGACTGTTATTGAAAAATTTAATATCATTATATGTATTATGAATTAATTATATAATTATGTATCACAATATATACTTGGTGTATTTTCAGATAAAATAAAAATAAATTACAAAACAATTCATACAAATGACCACATCATTGATATTCATGTTTACACCGAAGTGTTAACTACTGGGCTGGTGATACCCCCGGGGACGAAACGTATATGCAACTTGTACAGGAAACCTCTTCTCTGAAACTACTGACCGATTTTTAACTTAACTTAACTAAAAGTAATTAGGGTATTAAGTATAAACATTATGTCTGATGACCCCAAATCCCAACCAAGATGGCCAACATGGCTAAAAATAGAACACAGAGGGTAACATGAAAGTTTTGTTTGTTATTTTGAAAACTGTTATGAATAGAAAAAAAATTGATCGGACAAAAATGTTTAAAATGTTGAGCTATACCAATTATTCATATACGTAAAAAAAAAACAAAAAAACTCGCGGGTCTAAATCAATTTTATAGGATTTCTCTATATTTTTTCATAGATGAACTTTATCATATACTTAATAGAAAAATGAAATAAAAAATGGGGTCATCTTTCATTTGAGCTCACAATCTGCCTCCGAAAGAAGCATACATTTTTGTTAACCTCTTATTTTTCTGTTGAACTAATAGATGAAATAAAGGTAATATCGAAATAAAAAAAGAGCTTAATTACAGAAATTGCTAAAATTATAATTATTTAGTTTATGTATAGCTTATTTGAAAACAATAATAAAAAATATAGGTCACCGATTAGTAAAAAAAGATAATTCAATTTTAATGCCAAAAAAATGGCATTTTTGCACCAAAGGGAGATAATTTGGAGCTTTTTCAATGATAAAAACATTTCAAAAGTCATCTTGGGCCAAACTGAATCCATTTTTGCTGTTGATTTTTGTACCATATCATAAAGTAATAGCAAATAGTGTAATAAATAAAATTTGTAATGAAAAAACAAATGTGTAATTTTTTGCCGTAATTTTTGGTACCGCGAACCTTCTTATATATTTATCAAACAAGATCTAGACAAGTTCTTATTTCAAAAAGCATGGCACATCTTCATTTTTACAGAAATGTTGTTAACCGTGCCCGGAAATTTGGAAACGATCCTGATAAACTTATCGCTCCTTTAAATAAACTTATTCTAAAAGGTTACAAATTCAACACTGTAATAATATCATTGAAGATTGTTTTTATTTGTATAAATATCGATTTTGTTATCAGTAGATTAAAATCAAGCCAAATATTACGAGTTTGTTATATACATATACACATTCACGGAACTACAATCCGTCGATACCTCTATCTTTGCATTGTATAATGTCATGTTTTTCTCTGACTGTTTATGACGTCTTTACACTTAATCCATTAGATGTTGGATGTGTATGGATTGATAATCTAGTCTTAGAAGCATTTTATTTTATTAGTTGTTAGTAGCTTTGAACTAGCTGTCAGTTAACTGCGAGTAACCTAAGATTTGTACCTAGTGTCGTTTTGTTGTTGGGATGTTCAAGTACCCAGCCACGTCCACTTTGTCCCATCTAATGAGTTCAGCCTTTTTCAACTGATTTTTATAGTTTGTTCTTATGTTACACTGTTATACCACTGTCCCAGGTTAGGGGGCATATTTGGATCATGTTAACATATTTAACCCCGCCACATTATGTATGTATGCGCCTGTCCTATGTCAGGAGCCTGTTTTGCAATGGTTGTCGTTTGTTTATGTGTTGTTACATATTTGTTTTTCGTTCATTTTTCGTACATAAATAAGGCCGTTAGTTATCTCGTTTGAATTGTTTTACATTGTCATTTCGGAGCCTTTTTTTTTTAGCTGATTATGCCGTATGGGCCTTGCTCATTGTTGAAGGCCATGCGGTGATTTATAGTTGTTAATTTCTGTGTCATGTTGGTCTCTTGTGGAGAGTTGTCTCATTGGCAATCTTACCACATCTTCTTTCATATATCTACAAATAAGTCAGGATGGTCAAAATCTTCATCATTGAATTAATTGCCCTTTAATGATGATGTTTACCATCTTTTGACCTTTTTCCTTGTATGATGAATATTATAATAGGTAACTAGACATTTTAAGTCACAAATATTTGAAGAAACATGGTATTTAATCATCCCGCCGTTTGATGTTTTAGTTTGTGACTTTGTGCTTTCCTGTTGAAGGTTGGTCATGAAGTGAATTTCGGACACAAAGGGAGTTAACATTTCTGTTTCAATTTTGTTTGCCATTTATAATTACATCTACTTAGTTTTTAGCAAAGAGTTGAATATTATATACGGTATGTACTATCTTGGAAGTATTTTTTTGACAGGAACTCAAACAACCGGACTTCATCCCGCTGCAATTGTTTGCACCTGTCCTAAGTCACGAATCTGATTTTCAGTTGTTGTCGTCTGTTTATGTGGTCCGTAAGTGCTTCTCGTTTCTCGTTTTATATATATATATAAGACCGTTTGTTTTCCCGTTTGAATGGTTTTACCCTTGTAATTTTTTTGGCCCGCTATAGCTTGCTGTTCGGGGTGAGCTTATACTCCGTGTTGAAGACGTACCTCAACCTATAATGGTTTATTTTTATAAATTGTGACTTGGATGGAGAGTTGACTCATTGGCACTGAGACACTCATATCACATCTTAGCTTCCTATATCTATTAAAACTCCGTTGTTAGTATATACTAACTTTGTTAAACATTCCAGCAATAAACATATTTTTTTTTCCAACGTAACAATATCTTAATTGCATATTTGCTGTAGCACTTTACTAAGTTTACAGCTTTAACTTTATATCCCTCATGTTAGCTTACCTAATAGTTAAGGGAAGCACTATTTGGCAAGATATTATTTCTTCATAATATTAGTATTCATAACATAAGTCATTTCACAAAATATATTTGATAAATTATTGTGATTACACATACATTATATTTTGTTTCTTTTTCTCTTTTTCCTAGTACTAGTTTTTTTTCGGAATTAACTCCGTTATCGGTATGATCTGTGTTTCCATTAATATTGGGCACAGTGTTGTTTTTTCACATGTGCGTTATCGGGTATAGTTTTGATGTGTGTCGTCTAAATATAATTATTATCCACTGGATTTAACGATTATACATGGTGAGTTTACTGTTCAAGTTTCCTTTTTTAAATACTGATATTTTTTTTGTAGAAATGTATATATATATATATGTAATGCACAAGTAATTAAAGTTTGACATGTTAACTTGGAACACATTATTTTTCCACATTAATTAATAAACGTACGGATACATTTATACCGTAACAAGTCTTTTTATCATTTGTAAATACACATTTTAAAATATGAAAATGCAGTATAATTTACATGTGGTGACTCATGCATGGCAATAAACATCATATCTTCCTTAAAAATGCAAATAATTGTTAATCTGCTAAATACAAAATGATTTCTTTAGATCTTTTTTGTTTTATCAATCGTTAATTAAAAAAATAACAAATGTGTTCATTCAATATCAGATCTATAAATAACCACATGAGTTTCATTGATAGTCAGATTTGTGTTATGTGTCTGCGATATATATTTATACATGTTTGGCTGCTGAATCCAAATGATTGTCATAATAACATATCTGTGTCTGTCAGTATAAACGATAAATGACTGCCAATAACTGTCAAACCAAACTAAACCCACGATTTTATTTCGGAATATGACAATTGTTTTCCCGTTTAATGAACCTTCTGTATTATCATGTTTATGAATTTGCCTGCGAATTCAGTATAAAGTTATCCCATATTTATATATAGGTTACCGAAGCTCTTTTTTTCTAATTTTCGTACAATCTTTCTAATTCTTGATTTAAAACTACATCAGAACCATGACGTTCAACAATTCCTGGAACAATGCCTTTGTATTCATGTATCTCCATTGTATTATGCATCACTGTGCAGTATGGATGTAAATAATCATCTTCTTCTTCTATCTGCTGTTCATTCGAACCAGAAGCTGGCACAGGCAATGGAGCTTCTGCAATATCAGACGCGCGAACAGAACTTGTTATTTCAGATTGATTTTCAATTCCAGTATCCTCTATTCGGAAGTTGTCTTCATTAATAGTATGATATCCATGATCTGCCTCTCCCATCTCTATTCCTTCTCGTAAAATCTCGTTTTCATCGGTTTCCAACGTTACCTTTTTTAGTTTTTTGCAGTATAGGTGAATGCTAATATTACAAAAGACAGTAACCACCAGAAGAACAAATGGTAAGATAAAATATCCAATACCTAGGAATCTCTTTAGAAGCTGAAGTCCTGCAATGCAAATTATTTCCTTGACATTAATTTCCATTTTTGCTGCGGCAAGGTATTCATACAGATCGCCATTGTATTATTGATCTATGGTAAATTTTGTATTCTTGTCTTTCATTTTTTCTGATATACTTTGCCTGAGGTGTATCTGTATGCCCTTTTGTGATTTGTTGTTTTGATTTTTGTTTACCACCTATCATGTCTGTTTGCTCACAGTGTGTTGCCAATATATTGAAATTCTATATGACTGTTGACAAATGAGAGGTGTAGCTAGCTATAAAACTAGGTTTAATCCATAATTTTCTGCGTAACATGTTGCCTGTTTATTTACCAAGTCAGGTATGTGACATTTACATTTCATTCGTTGATATGTTTCATTTGGCCATTTGATATGGGAATTTATATTTTGAATTTTCCGTGGTTATCGGTATTTTCTTATCTTACTTACTTTCTTTTACATTGTAAAAAATATATCTGTGTCATACAGTAATATCAAAAGTGATTGCACTATTATGTAATAGCCATGATGACATTTACCATAGGGTTCCGTCACATATGTTGTACAACTCAATGGATTGACAATCAGCAGCTCATTTTTAGTAAAGTATCCTTGTTTGTTCTTCATATGACATGTATAGTTACCATTGTCATTTTGTGTTATGTTTTCTAGCACGAGCGATGAGGAATTGGATAATGTAATGCCGTTCCATGTCCATGAATAGTTATTTGTTGTTCGTCTGCTGATACTTTGGCAAATCCAAAGTACGCTATGTCCTTCAATCACGTTTCCAGATGGATATCTATTGATATTGATGTCGTCTTTGTAGCAATATAAAAGTTAATTTAAAAAAGAACATGTTATACTCATAACTAGTAGTGTATAAAAAGGTATTAAATGAATATTCAAATTTAAGTCAAAGAAAAATGATAACGCCATGGTTAACTTGAGGCTGACCTGCATTTTCTACAATGGCAATATTTTAGTAAACACTATTTAAGGGAAACAACTCATTATGAGTTAATTGACTATTTCAATCATGTTGACATATTTGTAGATACTACCCTGCTGATAATTGTTCCGTTGTAATCTTTCTACATATCTACTTTACCGTTAAAGATAACAGGCAGAAACATATTAGAAATTATCATTATAGGATGAAAAACTAACGTCGACTGATAATTTCTGCTGTTATGGCTTATTTTTTTATTTCTCTTGTTGATAATTTGTGCTATTTAACATTTCAAATTATTCGTTATAGCGTACAAGATAATAGGCAAAAATGGGGGAAATCCTAACAAGGCGTCACGTGTATTTTATCCGATGTCATATCTGTCAAACTGGACGGAGAGTAAAATCAAACAATCAACAAACACACAGGCAATAAAGCACGACACAGGAAAAAATAATGCAACACAAACATAACTTAAAAGACGGGGGATATCTAAGGTGCTCTGGAGGAGTAAACAGAAACTGTTTCACATGCGGCATCGTGTGTTTACGACAACTGGAATATATGTGTCGTCATCCATGAAACATCTTTCATAACTGTCACATAATTAGTGAGGGCGTCCGTAAAATTTTCAAGAGGCGAACTTAACTTCACCATTGTGTTAAAATATTGCTACATAGAAATGGAATGTTTACAAGTGGAAAGATAAATAACGATGCATATCTACCCATTTATTTAATTTGGAAATCTATAATAATTATGTTAGATAGACACTAGCCAAAAAGGGTTTCAATTTTTCTGTTACAGAATTCAAACCAGAACATACACGATTCATCATTATAGGTTAACTTTTATTTACGGGTATCAACTGTCGCAAAAATGAAAACAATTAAACTATGAACAATTCCGTATTTCATTTCATTTAGTGAGTAGGATGTTTGGAAAATTATGTATAACTATTTGTTTAGCGTCCAGAAAAAATCAGTGTTTTCAAACTAAAGAAAACAGCCATTTTAGAAAATGGTCGTGGCCATCTTGAAAAAATAGTTTTTTTAATGGCTAGCAGTTATTTCTTACAAAGTATATAATAATGATGCTTTGTGGTAATTTTCATGCTTGTATCATCATTTGCACAAATCCCTCGATTTTGCTTGATAATATCTTCCACTTATCGTAGGACAACCAAAACATGGTATGGCAAAGCGTTTGCAATACACAAATATACACTAAGATATTTTCTTTATCGTATAGGAACATGTCTGTCACAGAAAACGATAGTCATGGATTATCGTATCAACTAGAATAGATATATACATATACATTTTGAGCAAAATTTTCAGATTTCTCTATAGATTATGCATGGAAAACATATAAATATATATATTTGTAGGACTCAAATTTATGACGAGTTTCAGAACTAAGGCATATTTTAAATCTATGGCAAGTATGACGTCATAAATCATAAATATAAGGCAGTTTTTTCTCAAAATATATTGCAGAATATGATTGCTGCGTAAGTTTACGGGAATATGGTGAACTATACAACGACAGATCAATTCGCATTGATGATGCTTAAATTCTTTAGTATTTTTGATGTAAGTATTTCATGGTTGATTCGGTTTCATCTTTTGTCAAACAAGTTTGTGTTTTTTGTGGTACAATGTCCCTTGCATGTATTAAATGCTTTTATTGTGACTTTGGTATGTTTTTTGCATTTTGCTTGCTTTTATTTCTTTCAGTTTTCTTATGCAAAGTTGTTGTTTTTTACCAATGAACTGGAGGGAAAGCGATCAATTTGAGTTCCTTGAATACTTAAATATGTCGTAAATCCTGGTGTGAAGTTGGAAAGGACACATTGATTTTTGTTTACCACCTATCATGTCTGTTTGCTCACAGTTTGTTGCCAATATATTGAAATTCTATATGACTGTTATACAAGTGAGATGTGTAGCTAGCTATAAAACCAGGTTTAATCCATCATTTTCTGCGTAATATGTTGCCTGTTAATTTACCAAGTCAGGTATGTGACATTTATATTTCATTCGTTGATATGTTTGATTTGGCCATTTGATATGGGAATTTATATTTTGAATTTTAGGTTGACTATCCTGTCACTGTTTTGTATGGGCTTGCATACTTAACAAGAAAGAAAAAAACCCAAAACAGATTTTTTTCTATATTTTAGCTGTCTCAGTGATGCGTATTGATCTAGTTAGTCAAGTCATTCACAACTGATTTTATAATGTATTCTTATCTTGTATTGCTACGTCATTGTCCAAGCTTAGTTATAGGGAAGGCTTAGCGATCACAAACATCCCGAATCCCGCCACATGTTTTATCTGACTGTCCTTAGTCATGCACTGCAATTCAGTTGTATATTTTTTCGTATGTTGTTTGATGATCAGCCTTTTTTTCAGTGCAGTTTTTTTAACGCAGCCTTGTGTAGATTACTATACGGTATGGTTTGGTTCATACGTCATTTTATAACCATACCACATCTCATTATTTTGTATAAACTAATACGTGTAGGAGAACATAATGTTCGTACATCTATACGAAAATATGAAATGCACCTTATATTAGTAGACATTTGCATGAATATGTTCAGTCTTGGGGTAGTGCTTCAATGATTGTTACAAAACTCGGATACCAATAGGTTTTTCATGATTATCCTTAGATATCTTTTACTTTGTTGTTCCCAATACTTTACTGAGAAATTTATAAATGGACTGTTCGGACTGATCTTTACACGTTAACAATGACAGCAACATTCCAAAACGGGGCACGTGTTAGAATCTTTTACGTATTTATGTCAGTGTATACTATTGAATTGATTAATATTCATTAACAATTATTTTTTATCAATACAAATTGAAAACGGACATGTTAGAACTGAGTGCAAACAATATATTAATTCATTATACAAAATCTTACAATGATTTTTAAAACTACTGTGCTACCTTAAATAGTGACTACATATTAAAAGAAGACCGTGTTGATTACCTTGAGATACTAACTGCACAGTACAGTTACATGACCCAAACTCATTAGTAATATTGACTGTATAATTCCCAACGTCTTCTTTGCTGAATTCTGTAAAGAAGATTATTATTTCATATCCACTGACCTTTACAGTGACGTTGTATACGTTCAATGAAATATTTTTTATGTTAACAATTTCGTCTTCCAATTTTAATTGACTGTCATTTTTACTAAAAGATAGAGCTGAATATGCTGGCTTGCTGTAAAACTGCATAGTAATTATGATGTCGTCTCCGAGAAGGGCAAGTTTGTACCTTGTATCCTGAACGCAAAATGGTCGATCTGAAAAAAAATCAATGAAGTATCTTTTTTTTAAATAACTTAATGGAGTTATTTCCTTTCAGAACGATAAGTCAAGTTTTGAAGAATCTATACCAATTTAGACCAAAGTAACGGACAAGGTTCGAAAATGTGTAGTGGTATATTGACAAAATTGTTTAGAGTTACGCTTTCCCCAATTCCATAGACAATAAAGGTTAAAAGGAAGTAATTAAAAATGTCTGGCGCCACCTAGATTTTACACCCAAGATAATATGTAGAAGTAATTTTATTCTGCTGCCCTTGTTATTAGAAATAAAAATTGAATTAGTGAACAATTACTGTTGGTCATTGGCGAGAAATTTAGAGAAAACTCTGTGATGAGCAACATTTTCTGTGCCGAAAATAAGCAAAGGGTGTTCTTCATTCATATTATGTCGATATTCGGGGACCATTATCTTTCATATTTTGATATTCCATTTGTATTAAGGTCCAGGCCTGACATCGAGTGATTGTGTTTACGCATAGTCTCATCCGTATTTCAATACCATAAACAAAGTCCATCAAAACAGCTGCTTGACCATATATGTTTTGCATTTTTATTTACAAAATTCTGTTAATAATTTAGAATTTGACATTTCTATCAACGGATTCTGTGATAGTAAAACCGCAGGACCCAAAATGACTACATTGTAGCCTATGTAAATAATTACTTCATTTTAACATAAGAGACACGTAGTGAAAACTACAATTAAAATTCAGTGTTGAAAAGGACATTTATTATACTATTGTTGTAAATGTTGTTCACGAGTTGGTATACAGAAACAACATTGTAATAGGAGATTAAAACATATCTTACCAGAAAGAGAACAAAATAGATAAACCACAGCATATTGAAAGGCTGTAAAAACATCAATGTTTAACCTAAAAATAATATTTAATTAAGATGCAAAAACTTCCTGTTAAGTAGTTATTTTTTATAAAAGTTTTCTGTGGCGAAATCAATTTCAAAATTAGTGTAAATTAAGTTTAAAGGTAATATTTAATTTTCTGATGTTTCGATTGAGTTTCATTAGACATGGAAAAATACCTTGTATATTTTCTATCTTGATATATGCAGTTTTATTAACCGTCTGATTCCTACCATAGAGGAAAACTTGAGCAATACACATGTACTTCCCTTCTTTTTCATATTTTGATATTCCATTTGTATTAAGGTCCAGGCCTGACATCGAGTGATTGTGTTTACGCATAGTCTCATCCGTATTTCGTTCTGACGTCCCTGAATAATTTTTCTGGACACTTTCAATAAACCGTACGTGTTCATCATATAAGGTTCGGTGTTCCCATATGAATTTGATAGACCGTATATTTTGTCCTTGTAGTACACAACAAACGTCTCCGTTCGGTTTCTTTATCAAGGATTGTGTAATATCTACAATGTACAAATTATATGTTCGTGCTTATCAAAAATAACAGTGATACTATAATGGCTGACAATTTAAAACAGCCAGGTGAGGTAAAAAAAATTACAATAGTTATTTCTAAAGATAAAACATAACTGTCATTGTTAAAATTATAGATTTAATGTAATATGTGAAAAAGATCATTTTTACAGCAACCAATAGTTTAGACATTAAAAATCGTTATTGCCAAAATACACATATCTTTGTTTCAATAATTTATGATTACAAAGGAACCTTATCTGATTTAATCGACGAAAAAAGTGAACATGATAGTTCAGCGATGACATCTGGAATGATACCCATGTAAGACGTTTCATGTATTACAGTACACACTTAAGTATGCAAATGGTTGATAAAACGATTGTTTATGTACGTACGCCAAAAGAATTTTAAAAATATTTATTATAGCTTTATCATACAGTGTGCATTTAAGTCTCATATAGGTTTTACGGAATGGAGACGTCAGGAACCGTTTTTTTTTTATGTTTTCTGCGGAATTTTCAAAATATACACCCTACTGAATGGATGCAGATTGTTACAAGTTGATGAAACAAATAATAATATTTAACTAGAGGGATGTCGTATGCTTATCAAAGAGACAATACTACAAGCGTTACGAGGAAGTGGTTATTAGCCATTATATGCATAGTACGAACTTCAACGATGAAAAAAACGAAAACCGCAGTGATGACTTACTTGCTAGTTTTATATTGTACTTATATTCAATAGGTAGTTTACTTTGATTGCATCCTTTATAAAAATAACATTTGAACATCTTTTGATCTTTTGAAGTGATATTATATATCGTAAGAAATGTAACATTTTTTAGATGGTTAAATCCTAATTCTATTCTGAACCGGTAGTGTGTTTTTTCATCTATTTTGTCTCCAATTGATATAATATTTTCCACGTCGCCCGTCATATATGACCAATAAACACGGTTCCTCTTGGAACAGTTCACAGGGCATTGGAGTGCTAGTGTATCACCAGGAAAAATACTGTATATGTTTTCTTTTCCTGGGTAAACATTTATATTATCTGAAAATAGAACCGTTAGTAGTATTGGATAATAACAAGGTCATTGACAAAATACAAATTATGTTTTTACATGTTAGAAAAGATAAATTACATGTACAAAGAATAAAAGAATACTTTGATAATGACGATTTATTACTGTTACTCCATAAATATTGCTGTGTTATTGACTGCCTTAAAAATTGCAATTGCATAAAAGCAAATGTTATGCATTGTATTATTACTCTAAAACAAAGTTGTTGTATCATTCTAAATATGCACATACCTGTTTGAATGCGTATTAAGCTAATAGAAAACACAACTACAAACATATACTTCATCTGAAAACAAAAGTAAAACTAGCATTATATAATATATAAAATATGGCGAAATTTAATTAAATAACTAAACGGCAAATGTATGCATTTTCTTTGAAAAAAATAACTGGCATTGCTATATTGACAATAAGACAGCATTCACAAACTAACTAAAAAATAAATCACCAAAAGAGGCTTGGTTTGTGAAATAGCTGTATTACAAAAGTGCAACCAATACTAACATTTATTCCAATAGAAAACTCTCTAAAACACTTTTCCCACACAAAAATACTGATTTATCAGAATTATAGCCTGAAAGATATCACTGCAAATATTCTAAGTTTTCTTTTACAGTACAGTTTATACCCCAACCCTCTTTAAATTTAAAGACTTTTAACCACATCTCACTGCATACCTATTTGTCAATGAAAGTTCTAACTCATATGGTGAGTTTAGAAATCTTGTCACACCAATACATTTCTTAATCACATATCCAACACAATTTAGCTAATAGATGAACTAGAAGTATTTAAACAAAGCCATATTTGCATAATTTATAGTCTGATGTATGAATTCATTAAAAATTTTATATAAATGACTACTTACATTTTGCATAAGTTCTAAGCACAGTTATTGATTTTTTTCTATACAAAAGACCAATAAACTAATTTAACCATATCATTTTCAAGTTAAAATATTTGTTTTATGACCTAGAAGTTGGCATTTTTCTATGTTTTCTTTTTCCTCTGAGTCCTCAAACTTCCTTAGTTATTCTGCTGTTTCTAGCAATATGGAATATTTAGTATGCATTTAGGATTTACTATACTATTGAAAGTTTTATTTAGGCGTTGTATTTCTAGCTTGTCTTTTTTATGCCGCAACATCCCAACAATAATATTTATGAAGGACCTCTGAGTTTCACTGACTGCAAAGAGTACATATAAGCACTTCTGAACAATTCAAATTACAAATATGTATAAATTCTGAATGCATTTTGAATTAACACCTTTAAGTAAACTACGCATACTGTAAACTGTGAATTTATGCTGAGTCTTTATAGTTAAGGCCCAGGATTTTCTCAATCTGTATGAAATCTTTATCATTCTTCATATTTCAATTAATTTAATCAAAATCTCTGAGATTAACCAGAATTGGTGAAATTCTGTATATTTTCTTTTTCACCCAATAAAGGCAGCATTTTTGTATATATCCACAATACAAATTTCTATAGGAACTCCTTTTACGGCTAAAACTGTACTACTTTTATTATGAACTTTTGGAAAAATTAAATCCTAGAATGTACAGTTTATATGCACTACTATTTTTTCCAAGGTAAAAGTATAGGGCTGTGCTGCATATTTTCAACGTTTATATGCCCCGAACTTCTAAGAGTTGAAACTTAAACTTAAACTATGTACTACCATCACTTAAGGATTTCAACAGATTTCAATATTACTGATATGCATATGCACATTTCCTGGTAACATTCCCAAGTTTTGTCTCTTTGAGATGAAACAAAGAGATAAATTTGGAACCAGTTCGTTAACAAAATTGATTAACTATAAATTTATACATCTCCCCCCCCCCCCAAAAAAAACGTTTGAGAAACACCTGTATTTAAAAAGTGCAATCTACATTTCTCGTTAATTTTTCATCGTCAGCTTTCTTTAATGATGATAACCGAACATTTGCAATTTCTAAAAAATGTATTTTCTTCCTTTAAAAACTTATATTCCTTTTTTCAGATACACAACTATCTTTTACTAAAATAACATTTTTGAAACAAGAAAAGAACCAAGTGAAAAACGGTTATTGCATATTTTTATCCGCCATTCCTGATTTCTTCTTGTGTAATCAAAATATTTATAGGTTTCAGGCTGATTCTCTGAATATTTCTATCAAACTTGTGTCAAGCTCTTGATTCTATGGTTAGATAATTGTAAAACGATTTCTTTTCTTGTGTCAGTGAGTTATTTTCCCCACAAAATTTACAACTATTTAGATGAATCCGTTAACTGTAATTTTGATATTTCATCGTAAACATTATTTTATATGTTTCGACTGTTGCTACGTTAGGTTTTAAAATATAAAGTGAAATGAAAACACTCATGAATCAAATTTTTGAAATTGATAATATGCGGCTGCATGTAAAACTACTTATGCAATAATAACGACTTCACAGTGCACTAAAATAGTATATATATATATTTTTTTTTATTTCAAGGCTCATTTCATTATATTCATTCAAGTAGCAGATGTCTTCAGAGAAACGTAACTTCGAATTTGTCCATCAAAAATAAAATAATTACACAACTGCTTGCAATCTAAAAGAAATTTTTTTTATTAACTATTTTAATAAATGATATAATGATGCCAGGTTAAATGCTGTTATGTAATTGATTTCAAGGATACATTTGAGAATGGAAATAGGGAATATATCAAAGAGAAAACAGCCCAACAAAACAGCAGACAACAGCCGGGAGACATCATGGGTATACAACGCAAAATTCAGCACCCTAAGGATGTCCTCAGCTGGTCCCTAAATAAAATGGTGTTCAGTGAAAATGGAAGTCACACTAAACTCCAAAACATAAAAATAAACTAAAATTCAAAAAAAAAAAACACATACAAGACTAACAACGGCCAGATGCTCCTGACGTGGAACAGGCGAAGAAAATGAGTCTGGGATAAACATGAAATGTGATATCTCAACCCTATCAATTGTAGAATAAAGAAACAGATAGCAATATGCACAGTACACCTGAGTAAGTAGAAGTCTTAATTCGATGTCAGAATAGGTAAAAAAAACCTAAGAAAAATGACAATTGTACATAAATTACCAAAGCACTGCTAGCAGTTTTTGAAATGCCAGCTTCAGACCTCAGTTTTATACTGATTGAAATATTATGTCTTCATTCTATGAAAATCAAGTACAATCCCTCCCGTTCGCGCTTTAGTATCATACTATCATAACATATATGAGACGAACATAACCCGTATTATGCCAATATCTGGGTTTAGTATAAATATGTTTATATCCGATGCAAAGATCCTATGAGTTATTCAATATTATTACCAAAATATGCTATCCTAAATGCCCTGACAACAGTGTTGTAACTATATCCCTTCCAAATAAGTCTGTCTACAAGTTTGGTTGGCTTTTGAGGTGAACGTCGACATGTTTGTGCTTTGTAAAGAATATTACCATAAGATTAAACACTTTGAAAACCTTCATGATCCAAATATTCAATAAGATAAAATAAAAGTATGAAAGTTTTCATTCTGGAGTCATTTACCTAAACATTCATAAGGACAATAACAATCAAAACCAAGGAGTAAACAAGACTCAAAAAACCAAAGGACATTTACATCAACAATTACAAATAAGAAATAAGAAACAACACGAACTCCACTGAAAACCGGGCGTGAAATCATGTGCTCCGGAAGGGTAAGCATTTCCTGCACCGTAAACGGCACCAGTCGTGTTATTTCTCTGTTCGGTCATAGGACATAGATTTACAACATCATGATTAAATTCCTAAGTAAATAGAACAAGAAATGTTTTTCGATGTAGATTGAAATTTTGGGTGTATAAACATGCCAATCAAAACGCTGTTGTTTGTGTTAGTAAAACATTAACTCTCAATAATCGAAAACAATAAACGAAAATAAACTTATCCTACCTTGAAGCAATGAAAACTTTGCTTTATATTATTCCAAATCACAGTCCATCTCACTTTTTCAAATACAAAACATCCGTGTGTGCAATGTTAGCATTTTATTTGAAACATTTAAAGCAAAATGTGATTATTTCCGCATGATATCAAAGGTTTATAAATTTTAACTTATTTTAGATTTAATGTATTAAGTTATTTCCTGTTTTTATCAAAATACATTGGTCGTGAAAAAAATTCAGAATTTGTGATTCTCTTATTATAATTAAACTGTTATAGTCAATTTGAAATTCTTCCATAATTTTATTTGAAATTAAATTCTTGTAAAATTTAACAACACCATGTAGAAAGAAAAAGCGAAAAAAACATAGTTCCTAAACACTATACACCAAAATAAGATGTTTCAACACAGATTCAACTAAAACAATCGATGAAAAAAGGACGAGATTTCCTCAGCCGCATGTGACCAGGTTTTCTCCAACAAAATATTTTTGGGGCCAATTAAACTTAAAAAGATGATATTTACAATAAACACATCATTATTTTATTGTGTTTAAGTAAGAATCAATTATCTGTCGATTATATCCGAAAAGGAAACTAAAGCCCTAGCATATTGTTTCAATTGTGGAGATGTATGATAGACATAATAGCGACTCGTGACTAAAAATTATATAGTTTGACTGTTTAAAATAATCAATGCTTTAGTTATATTATTAAAAACTATGATGAGTTTATTTGCTGTAAAATTATCGTGGAAAAATAATCCCCCCTACAACCTGTAATACATGTGTTTCTTTCGGTTTTTTTTATACACTTCTCCATATATATATAAACTTAGTGCAACACTCAGAGATATTGGTGGCTGTTTCCCTTTTCTTCCCATGTAAATCACGTGTGAGGAGGTTCAATTTTAACCATTGAAGAAGCACTTACCGTACTAAATAATGTAGTGACATACACAAGTTAATGTTTGAGAATAAATGTGTGGTTTAAAATGTTTCAATTGTAGAATTTTTCCTAATAGTATTGATGGCCCTGAAAACGGCCATTTATAAGAGATATCTGCGACAAAAGATGAATTTATATAGCCTTGTTTCCTGGTCACTGCATGGACTACCTTCCTGTAGCGCGAACGTTTCCATTTTGTGTACCATTAACGTCTGTGTGACGCCCTTTTTCTGGAAGATGACTCTTATACCAATTAAGAAACCTAAAAGGTTTTGCGCCGGTGAATTTTTAGGGTTATCCGTGCCTCTTTGTATGCAAAATTAAATGAATTATTCCAATTCAAGTGATAATATGTGTTCCACAAGATTTGTTTATTATATATGCAATGTTTTATATTAAAAATTGTCCAAGTCCAATGAATATTTCTCCATTTATTTTGTAGATAAAGCAACCATTTATTTTTTTAGAAATCAACAATCTGTTTGTTGTTATTGCTTTAAGTATGGTTCACTATTCATGTTAACACTAGACGTGCTTAGAAGGACACTAGATGCCTTTTAGAGTAAACATTAAAATATGCTAATTTAATTTACTATTTTGACATGAGTGTCATTGATGAGTCTTATGTAGACGAAACGCGCGTCTGGCATATTAAACTACACGGTTGTTTCATTTGATAGCTATTTTCACAACAGGGTCGATGCCACTGCTGGTGGACGTTTCGTCCCTAGGGGTATCATGAGTCCAGTAGTCAGCACTTTGGTGTTTACATGAATATCAATTAGTATATGGTCACTATTATAAATTTCCTATTTTCTACAGTATGATTTTTTTTTTTTTTACTATAGTATGAAATTTTCGAAATAATAAGGATTTTCTTATCCAATACATAACTAATGATACCTTTGATAACTATGTTGTGCGTTTTAATGTGGTATGGGAGTCTAAAATAAAAATGATAGAATTTGTTCATACTTTGCCAAAACGTTGTATCTATTGATACATGTTGAAAAATATATAATAAAAATGATAGGTCACCGCGCATTTTCTCAGGCTACAGGACGGGACAAAATGACACATTTTGTATGGATTATACAGGAAAAAACACCATTTTGTGATTAGAAACTAAACAAAATGATAGAATTGTTAAATACTTCAGGAAAAGATAGCTTTCAGACACTGCTTTGAGAATATCAAAAGAAAAGATAGGGTCACCGTACGTTTTTTCCAGCTAAAATACAAAATAGGAAAATTCCATACAGAGTCCTTCAGAAAATGCACTTTTTTAGAGTTACCTCCCCTTAAAATGCCAATTTTTAAAAAAGATAAAAACAACCAAAAATAATTAACATTTGCAAATATATCAATATTTAGAAGTTATATTCTTATAAATTGGTACTTTTAAATGAAAATGTACATTAAACATCTGCATTTCTGCTTCAAATTTTGCTAACTTGATGGAAAATCTGGACCTTTGATTCTCTGTTTTTTACAATCCAAGATGGACGAAGACACCCATACCACCTTAAACAGATATGAACATGATGAAAGCAGAATAATGAAAAACTTCTTCCCCATTTGCAATCTGTTTTGCCAAAATAATATCAAACATATTGAAAATGTATTGCTAACAATAATTCAGCCACAGCTGAACGCATAGTCATGTAACATACTATGACTACTATGATGGTAGGTTGAATACCACAATTTATGACGAACGCGATGATTTTAATTTTCCTATAGTCAATTTTCCATTTCTGTGTAGCAACATCCCAGCGGCACCATCATATGTTGTATATGTGTCTCAATTGATACAATACTCTAAAGCTAGATTAAAGTACGTTGATTTTGTTGAGCGAGGAATACTGCTTTTTCAAAAGTTGCTAAGACAGGGCTATGAATCAATCAAATTAAGGTCATTACCATGAGCTGATTGGCCATTATGACAAAAGTGTGTCAGAAATCATATCTGACATTCTTTCTCAGTCATAATCACTATCCATCATTACCGAACTGAACAAAGAAATAAGACGACGGGCGCCGTATATGGTGCAGGAAATGCTTACACTTCCAGAGCACCTGATGTCACTCCCGGTTTTTAGTGGAGTTCGTGTTGTTTCTTAATTATTATTTATAACTGTTGATGTAAATGTCCTTTGGTTTTGTGAGTCTTTGTTTACTCCTTGGTTTTGATTGTTATTGCCTTAGCTGGACCATTATCAAACGATTGGTTAAGCAAGCCTTATACTTTGGTACTTTGTACATGTTTGGCTTTATCAATATTTCGATTTGAGCGTCACTGATGAGTCTTATGTAGACGAAACGCGCGTCTGGCGTACTAAATTATAATCCTGGTACTTTTGATAACTATTATAAATGTGTTCCATTAAAAAGGGAGAAGTAAAATAAAAGATCCAAAAAAGAAAATCAACATTTCTTTGACCCATTCGTACCACAAGTTATCATTCTTATCTTTTTTTTTTAAATGGATGACATGTAACTAAACAGACCTTTATAATTTTAAATTATATTTATGTTTATATCGGTCCGACTATTGGCAGTCTTCGGTTTAATTTCGGAATACGTTGGATAGTAAGATAGCGTCTTGTCTGCAGTATGCACGAAATGATATCCCATTTGTAATAAATTGATTTTGTCGTCTCATTTAAGTCCCACTTTGAAAAAAAAGGCAAGTTGAACATCTTTCATATCTTGACATTCGTCGTCTGTCGTCGTCCGTTATATGCAACTTGTACAGGAAACCTCTTCTCTGAAACTACTGAGCAAATATTTAACTTAACTTAACTAAAAGTAATTAGGGTATAAAGAATAAACATTATGTCTGATGACCCCGAATCCCAACCAAGATGCCCGACATGGTTAAAAATAGAACACAGGAGGTAACATGAAAGTTTTGTTTGTTATTTTGAAAACCGTTATGAATATACTATATTTTTTCATGGAAGAACTTTATCATATACGTAATAGAAAAATGAAATACAAAAATGGGGTCATCTTTCATTTAAGCTCACAATCTACCTCCGAAAGAAGCATACATTTTTGTTAACCTCTTATTTTTCTGTGGAACTAATAGGAGAAATAAAGGTAATATCGAAATAAAAAAAGAACTTAATCACAGAAATTGGTAAAATTTTACAATTATTTAGTTTATGTATAGCTTATTTGAAAACAATAATAAAACATATAGGTCACCGATTAGTTAAAGAAGATATTTCAATTTTAATGCCAAAAAAATGGCATTTTTGCACCAAAGGCAGATAATTTGGAGCTTTTTCAATGATAAAAACATTTTAAAAGTCATCTGGGGTTGATTTTTGTACCATATCATAAAGTAATAGCTAATAGTGTAATAAATAAAATTTGTAATGAAAAAACAAATGTGTAATTTTTGGCCGTAACTTTTGTACCGCGAAACTCCTTATATATTTTGCCTATTATCTTGAAAACTTTGATAGGAAGAGAGAAATTTTAATTTGCAAACATTATCAAACAAGACAAGTTCTTATTTCAAAAAGCATGGCACATCCTCATTTTTACAGAAATGTTGTTAACCGTGCCCGGAAATTTAGAAACGATCCTGATAAACTTATCGCTTCTTTAAATAAACTTATTCTAAAAGGTTACAAATTCAACACTGTAATAATATCATTGAAGATTGTTTTTATTTGTATAAATATCGATTTTGTTATCAGTAGATTAAAATCAAACCAAATATTACTAGTTTGTAATATACATATACACATTCATGGAATTACAATCCGTCGATACCTGTATCTTTGCATTGTATAATGTCATCTTTTTCTCTGACTGTTTATGACGTCTTTACACTAAATCCATTAGATGTTTGATGTGTACGGATTGATAATCTAGTCTTAGAAGCATGATTGTTTTATCAGTTGTTAGTGGATTTGAACTAGCTGTCAGTTAACTGCGAGTAACCAAAGATTTGTAACTAGTATCTTTTTGTTATTGGGATGTTCAAGTACCCAGCCACGTGCACATGTAATTGTTGTCCCATCTGATAAGTTCAGCCTTTTTCAACTGATTTTTATAGTTTGATCTTATGTTATACTGTTATACTGTTATACCACTGTCCCTGGTTAGGGTGCATATTTGTTAACATATTAACATATTTAACCCCGCCACATTATGTATGTATGCGCCTGTCCCAAGTCAGGAACCTGTTATTCAATGGTTGTCGTTTGTTTATGTGTTGTAACATATTTGTTTTTCGTTCATTTTTCGTACATAAATAAGGCCGTTAGTTATCTCGATTGAATTGTTTTACATTTTCATTTCGGGACTTTTTTTTTAGCTGTGTATGCCGTATGGGCCTTGCTCATTGTTGAAGGCCGTGTGGTGACTTATAGTTGTGAATTTCTGTGTCATGTTGGTCTTTTGTGGAGAGTTGTCTCATTGACAATCTATATAATCTTAAATCAATCCTAATTCTATCTCACTTTGATAGTTTTTCATATGTGACGTCATGCTGTTTCTAAATTTCATATATTCAAATGTGGCATAACGTTTTTGCCTTTTCGCCATCGTATGTGACGTCACATTTTTTTAATTACGTTGACGCCTGGACTGATTCGGGTGTGTCTATTCTGTGTTAAACTTTAATAGCATTATGTATTCGGGTTTAGTTTTCTGTAATTAGTTAATACTTCAGTTTCATTATGTATATCTCTTTCATATACATTTGTTAAAATTTACTGTTTGCAATAGCATGAATTGTTCTATATAATAAGGATGTTCTTATCCCGGGCATAAAAACAATGCCGTATTTGGCAAAACCTTTTCAACTTTTTATCTTCAGTGCTGTACAACTTTGTACCTTTTTCATTTTCGATCTTTTATATCTGGGCGTTATGTATTCGGGTTTAGTTTTCTGTAATTAGTTAATACATCAGTTTCTTTATGTATATCTCTTTCATATTCATTTGATAAAATTTACTGTTTGCAATAGCATGAATTGTTCTATATAATAAGAATGTTCTTATCCCGGGCATAAAAACAATGCCGTATTTGGCGAAACCTTTTCAACTTTTGATCTTCAGTGTTGTACAACTTTGTACTTTTTTCACTTTCGATCTTTTATATCTGGGCGTCACTTGTAAGTCTTGTGTGGACAAGGCGCGTTTTTGGCGTATTGAATTTTAAACCTGATGCTTTTTGTTATCTATTAATCATGTTTTTCTTTGTTTAATATGTTCTATTAATTTGTATTGTAGTCCTGTAATATTATGTTGTCATTTCAATGTTATATTTAACTTTGCCATTAAAGTGCGAGGTTTGGCATGCCACAAAACCAGGTTCAACCCACCACTTTTATTCCCCTTTAAAAGTGTCCTGTACCAAGTCAGGAAGATGGCCATTGTTATATTATTGTTCGTTTCTGTGTGTGTTGCATTTTAACGTTGAGTCGTTTGTGTTTTCTCTTATTTTTGAGAAATTGAAATAAGACGTGGCACGGTACTTGTCTATCCCAAATTCATGTATTTGGTTTTCATGTTATATTTGTTATTCTCGTGGTGTTTTGTCTGATGCTTGGTCCGTTTCTGTGTGTGTTACGTTTCGGTGTTATGTCGTTGTTCCCCTCTTATATTTAATGCGTTTCCCTCGGTTTTAGTTTGTTACCCCGATTTTGTTTTTTGTCCATGGATTTATGAGTTTTGAACAGCGGTATACTACTGTTGCCTTTATTTACCACATTTTCTTTCATATATCTACAAATAAGTCTGCATGGTCAAAATCTTCATCATTGAATCAATTGCCCTTTAATGATGATGTTTACCATCATTTGATCTTTTTCCTTGTATAATGAATATTATAATAGATAACTAGACATTTTAAGTCACAAATATTTGAAGTTACATGATATTTAATCATCCCGCCGTTTGATGTTTTAGTTTGTGACTTTGTGCTTTCCTGTTGAAGGTTGGTCATGAAGTGAATTTCGGACACAAAGGGAGTTAACATTTCTGTTTCAATTTTGTTTGCCATTAATAATTATATCTACTTAGTTTTTAGCAAAGAGGTGTATATTATATACGATATTTACTATCTTGGAAGTATTATTTTGACAGGAACTCAAACAAACGGACTTCATCCCGCTGCATTTGTTTGCACCTGTCCTATGTCACGAATCTGATTTTCAGTTGTTGTCGTCTGTTTATGTGGTCCATAAAAGAGGGACGAAAGATACCAAAGGGACAGTCAAACTCATAAATCTAAAACAAACTGACAACGCCATGGCTAAAAATGAAAAAGACAAACAGAAAAACAACAGCACACATGACACATAGAAAACTAAAGAATAAACAACACGAACCCCACCAAAAACTAGGGGTGATCTCAGGTGCTCCGGAAGGGTAAGCAGATCCTGCTCCACATGTGGCACCCGTCGTGTTGCTTATGTGATTACAAATCTGGTAAATAGTCTAATTCGGTAGGTCACATTCATGAAAGGGAAGGGGATTGTAGTTACGACGTAAGGAACATATCCGATATCATTTGTGAAACGGTTATTCCATAACGGTCAACCAACTCGTGATGGCGTCCGTAAAATTTACGAAGGGATGATTTCAACTTCACCATTTGGAACTCTTGGTTTAATAGCTTCCTTGTGAGCAGTAACCCTCTATCAAGAAAATCATGATAGGAAATGCAAGCACGGGAATATCGTATCAATTGGGAGATATATACCCCGTATGCAGGTGCTGCTGGAATGTTGCTACTTAGAAATGGAAAGTTCACGATTGGAAAGCTGAAATCATCTCTTTTGTCGTAAAGTTTAGTTTTCAATCGACCCTCATTGTCAATTTCTAGATGTAAGTCAAGATATGAAGCCGACTTAACTGTATCTGTAGTATCCTTTATCTCCAATTCGATCGGATAGATGCGTTCCACATAGTCACCAAATTTTGAATTGTTTAGTGAAAGAACGTCATCTATATAGCGGAAAGTAGAGTTAAAGGATATTGCTAACTTCTTATCTTTCTTCCTAAGAAGTTCCTGCATGAAGTCAGCTTCATAATAATAAAGAAACAAGTCGGCAAGTAGAAGGGCACAGTTTGTTCCCATTGGGATGCCGACACTCTGTTGAAAAACACGTCCTCCGAACGTTACAAATATGTTGTCAATCAAGAAATCAAGCATCTTGATAATATCGGTTTCAGAGAATTTTTTGTTTGAATCAGAGTGATTCTTTACAAAGTATGATTTATCCCTCCCTAAGACAAGATACTTGTATCTACGTTGGCCATTCTTTTTTATGAAGCATAAGTGTTTCTCGTTTCTCGTTTTTATATATATATTAGACCGTTGGTTTTCCCGTTTAAATGGCTTTACACTTGTTATTTTTTTTTGGCCCGCTATAGCTTGCTGTTCGGGGTGAGCCTAGGCTCCGTGTTGAAGACATACCTCAACCTATAATTGTTTATTTTTATAAATTGTGACTTGGATGGAGAGTTGTCTCATTGTCACTCATATCACATCTTAGCTTTCTATATCTATTAAAACTCCGTTGTTAGTTTATACTAGCTTTATTAAACATTCCAGCAATAAATATGATTTTTTTTCCAACGTAACAATATCTTTAATGCATATTTGCTGTAACTAGTTACTAAGTTTACAGCTTTAACTTTATATCCCTCATGTTAGCTTACCTAATAGTTAATGGAAGTACTATTTGGTAAGATATTATTTCTTCATAATATTAGTATTCATAACATAAGTCATTTCACAAAATATATTTGATAAATTATTGTGATTACACATACATTGTATTTTGTTTCTTTTTCTCTTATCCATAGTTCTAGTTTTTTTTCCGGAATCAACTCCGTTATCGGTATGATCCGCGTTTCCATTAATATTGGGCATAGTGTTGTTTTTCACATGTGCGTTATCGGGTATAGTTTTGATGTGTATCGTCTAAAAATAATTATCATTCACTGGATTTAACGATTATATATGGTGAGTTTACTATTCAAGTTTTCTTTAGTTATATACTGATATTTTTTTTGTCGAAATGTATATATATATGTAATGCACAAGTAATTAAAGTTTGACATGTTTAACTTGGAACACATTTTTTTTCCACATTAATTAATAAACGTACGGATACATTAATACCGTAAAAATATAAGTTATCTACGTTCATATCCGTAGATATGGGTATTTTAACTCCCTGAAGTACCCCAGTACACCTTGAGGCGAAGCCGAAGGGTGTACAGGGTACTGAAGGGTGTTAAAATACCCATATCTACGGATATGAACGTAGATAACGAATTTATCCCCGGTCTTAGTCCGAATCGGGCGATTTTTAGGGAAATATTGGTACAAAGTGTAACGTGAAAACAACGTTTTTCACATTATTCAAAAAAGTTTTATTGAAATTTGGTAATTTCACATATTTTTTACGGGGTGTAGGGTACTACCTTTGGTAGAACCCTACAGGTAGTGAAATATAAGACGTTTTTAATCCAGAGACAGAGAAACTCAATAAATTCATATTTGGCGGTTCATGTCGAGAGCGTAACGTCATAGACGATGTGACGTCAACATGGGTCATTTGCATAACTAGGTCAATAGTGTCTTTCATTGACGACGTGGAGGCCAAGTGATGCGTTTGCTAAAATCAATGTAAATGATTGGAATAATAGGATAAAATCGTTTGACGATTACATATTTAATTACACATATTAATGGATCATCAACAGAGTATAATTTATTCACTGGAACAACACGAAATTTAGGAAAAATAGACTGTTATTGTTCTGAATGAGTGAAAAAATGTGGATCAACTCAATATTCTTAACATACGGACGTGAAAGTTATTTATTTGTTGTTCATATTTATGTTGATGGATCCAATGTAACAACCATGGAAAACTGGCATTTGTGGAATAGTGTCATAGTTGCTGAACAACTCATTAAAGTTTATTCCAGAGAGCTGATTTCTGAACTCTGTCATTTGCGTTACTTGTGAAGTGGACGCCATTGTTGAGGATCTAGCCGAAGTGGGAAGTGCCAACGGTTGAACAGGCGAAGGTAATGTTAGTTGTTGATTTGGGGCAGGTAATGCATTTATTTCAGGATCTCTTCCATTCATTGCAGCATCAATTATTTGTCCCATTTGAAATTTTGCCTTGTCGGAAGTTCTTTGATATATTGCCAAACTCGACACACTTTTATGGCCAGTGACAGACATGATTTGTGCATCAGCAAAGTACCTGCTTTCAGTGAGAATTGTTGCACCGGTCGCTCGAATTGAATGGTTTGTGTAAACTTGTGATAATGAACAAAGTTTACTTAACTTATTCATAAATTGAGCCAAAGTGTCACGACCAACTGGAGAATTACAGTACCAAGAAGCAGAATCTTCATAGAAAGATCCCAGTGGTCTTTGCCATAACCTGTTGCATTTAGAATTTAATTTTGAAATGTATTTCTGAAAAGCTGCCACTGGACAGGACGGACTATCAGGTTGCTCTGGCATAATTGCAGTTACATTTTCCTTGTCATTGAAGCGGTGATTCTTGGTAAGTTCGTCTATTTCTTTTGTCACGTACTTTGTTTTTGTTTTTGGATCTGTTTTAACTATAAAGGTGTCTTTTGTCATCTTATCCATATTTTCAGCACCTCGTCTAGAGAAGTACATTCGTATGTCAAATTGTACCTTGTTTAATAATCCAGTAGGGGAGTTTGTTTGCATAAAAGTTGAAGAGTACAATTTTGTCCTGTCAATTTCTGATATTATTGGAAAGTGCTGTGTGGCTCCTTTTCCGTTGGCTTTTAATTCTGTAAGGGCGGTTTTAAATACTTGATTTGATTCATTAAAGGCTTCATGTTTCATAATGTCAAATTCCTTTAAAAAAGGGGGAGCCTTTAGATATCTATTTAGAGAGTATCGGAATGAATCCAGTGAATTTACTTTACACATTTCTCCGTCTGGTTTACGGGCGTCAAGATAAAAATGTTTCAGAACATCATTTAGACGAACAGGCCCATACTGTTCAAACAGTGTGTCTTCATTTTTCTCTGATAGATAATCTCGTAATAAGTTACCAGCCCTTTTGTTTGCTTTTTCTGTTGATGACGCAATATTTTTTTATCTTTTGTCCAGAATTTCATTTTCTGTGTGAGAAGCAAAACGCTTTGCCATTTTCAATATGGACGCCGTTAGCGTATAAACGCGCGTGCCATCCCCCGGGTAAATGGATAGCAACGTCCGGGGATATGGGTTAGCAACACCCAGGGGCTATGGGTTTTGTAACGACGTGCGTTAACCAATCAAAATCCTAAATATATACTAAGCCGGGGATAAGTTTTTTTATCATTTGTAAATACACATTTTAAAATATAAAAATGCAGTATAATTTACATGTGGTGACTCATGCATGGCAATACAAATCATATCTTCCTTCAAAATGCAAATAGTTGTTAATCTGGTAAATCAAAATGATTTCTTTATATCTTTTTTGTTTTAGCAATCGTTAATTAAAAAAAAACCAAATGTGTTCATTCAATATCCGATCTATAAATAACCACATGAGTTTCATTGATAGTCAGATTTGTGTTATGTGTCTGTGATATATATATACAGGTTTGGCTGCTGAATCCAAATGATTGTCACAATAACATATTATGTGTGTTTGGGTTTTTCATCCGTGTCTGTCAGTATAAACGATTTACCAATAACTGTCAAACCAAACTAAACCCACGATTTTATTTCGGAATATGACAATTGTTTTCCCGTTCAATGAACCTTCTGTATTATCATGTTTATGAATTTGCCTGCGAATTCAGAATAAAGTTATCCCATATTTATATATAGGTTACCGAAGCTCTTTATTTCTAATTTTCGTACAATCTTTCTAATTCTTGATTTAAAACTACATCAGAACCATGACGTTCAACAATTCCTGGAACAATGCCTTTGTATTCATGTATCTCCATTGTATTATGCATCACTGTGCAGTATGGATGTAAATAATCATCTTCTTCTTCTATCTGCTGTTCATTCGAACCAGAAGCTGGCACAGGCAATGGAGCTTCTGCAATATCAGACGCGCGAACAGAACTTGTTATTTCAGATTGATTTTCAATTTCAGTATCCTCTATTCGGAAGTTGTCTTCATTAATAGTATGATATCCATTATCTGCCTCTCCCATCTCTATTCCTTCTCGTAAAATCTCGTTTTCGTCGGTTTCCAACGTTACCTTTTTTAGTTTCTTGCAGTATAGGTGAATGCTAATATTACAAAAGACAGTAACCACCAGAAGAACAAATGGTAAGATAAAATATCCAATACCTAGGAATCTCTTTAGAAGCTGAAGTCCTGCAATGCAAATTATTTCCTTGACATTAACTTTCGTTTTTGCTGATACTTTGCCTGTAGTGTATCTATGTGCCCTTTTGTGATTTGTTGTTTTGATTTTTGTTTACCATCTATCATGTCTGTTTGCTCACAGTTTGTTGCCAATATATTGAAATTCTATATGGCTGTTATACAAGTGAGAGGTGTAGATAGCTATAAAACCAGGTTTAATCCATCTTTTTCTGCGTAAAATGATGCCTGTTAATTTACCAAGTCAGGTATGTGACATTTATATTTCATTCGTTGATAATTATGTTTGATTTGGTCATTTGATATGGGAATTTATATTTTGAATTTTCCGTGGTGGTCGGTATTTTATTATCTGACTTACTTTCTTTTACATTGTAAAAAATATATCTGTGTCATACAGTAATATCAAAAGTGATTGCACTATTGTGTAATAGCCATTATGACATTTACCCTGAGGTTTTGTCACACATGTTGTACAACTCAATGGATTGACAATCAGCAGTTCATTCTTAGTAAAGTATCCTTGTTTGTTCTTCATATGACATGTATAGTTACCATTGTCATTTTGTGTTATTCTGTCTAGCACGAGCGATGAGGAATTGGATAATGTAATGCCGTTCCATGTCCATGAATAGTTATTTGTTGTTCGTCTGCTGATACTTTGGCAAATCCAAAGTACGCTCTGTCCTTCAATCACGTTTCCAGATAGATATCTATTGATATTGATGTCGTCTTTGTAGCAATATAAAAGTTAATTTAAAAAAGAACATGTTATATTCATACATGTAACTAATAGTGTATATAAAAGAAGCCAAAAGGTACCAAATGAATATTCAAATTCAAGTCAAAGAAAAAATGATAACGCCATGGTAAACTTGGGGCTTACCTGCATTTTTTACATTGGCCACATTTAAGTAAACACTATTTAAGGGAAATAACTCATTAAGAGTTAATCAACTATTTCATTATCCTGCTGATAGTTGTTCTGTTGTAAAGTTTCTACATATCTACTATACCGTTAAAGATAACAGGCAGAAATATATTAGAAACTATCATTATAGGATGAAAAACTATCGTCGACTGATAATTTCTGCTGTAATGGCTTATTTTTTTTATCTTCTCTTGTTGATAATTTGTGCTATTTAACATTTCAAACTATCCGTTATAGCTTACAAGATAATAGGCAAAAATGGGGGAAATCCTAACAAAGCGTCACGTGTATTTTATCCAATGTCATATCTGTCAAACTTGACGGAGAGTAAAATCAAACAATCAACAAAAACACAGACAATAAAGCACTACACAGTAAAAAATAATGCAACACAAACATAACCTAAAAGACTGGGGATATCTAAGGTGCTCTGGAGGAGTAAGCAGAAACTGTTTCACATGCGACATCATGTGTTTACGACAACTTTGATATATGTGTCTTTATCCATGAAACATGTTTTATAACTGTCACATAACTAGTGATTGCGTCCGTAACATTTTCAAGAGGCGAACTTAACTTCACCATTTTGTTAAAATATTGCTACATAGAAATGGAATGTTTACAAGTGGAAAGATAAATAACGATGCATATCTATCCATTTATTTAATTAGGAAATCTATAATAAATATGTTAGATAGACACTAGCCAAAAAGGGTTTCAATGTTTCTGTTACAAAATTCAAACCAGAACATACACGATTCATCATTTTAGGTTAACTTTTATGAACGGGTATCAATTGTCGTAAAAATGAAAACAATTAAACTATGAACAATTCCGTATTTTATTTCATTTAGTGAGTAGGTTGTTTGCAAAATTATGTATAACTATTTGTTTAGTCGTCGTAGGATAACCAAAACATGGTATGGCAAAGCGTACTAAGATATTTTCTTTGTCGTATAGGAACATGTCTGTTACAGAAAACGATAGTCATGGATTATCGTATCAACTAGAATAGATATATACATTAACATTTTGAGCAAAATTGTCAGATTTTTGTATAAATTATGCATGGAAAACATATAAATGTATATATATATGTAGGACTCAAATTTATGACGAGTTTCAGATCTTAGGCATATTTTAAATCTATGGCAAGTATGACGTCATAAATCATAAATCTAAGGCAGGTTTTTCTCGAAATCTATTGCAGAATATGATTACTGCGTAAATTTACGGGAACATGGTGAACTATATAACGACATATCAGTTCGCATTGTTGATGCTTTATGAGTAGTATTTTTGATGTAAGTATTTCATGGCTGATTTGGTTTCATCTTTTGTCAAACAAGTTTGTGTTCTTTGTGGTACCATGTCCCTTGAATATATTAAATGCTTTTATCGTGACTTTGGCATGTCTTTTGCATTTTGCCTTTATTTTCTTTAGTTTTCTTATGTAAAGTTGCTGTTTTTTACCAATCAATTGGAAGGAAAGCGATCAATTTGAGTTCCTTGAATACTTAAATATGTCGTAAATTCTGGCGTCAAGTTGGAAAGGACACATTGAGGAACCTGTGTTGTTCTCCTTGAGTAAAGCACCTGGGAAAACACCCGTTTAAAGAGGATATGACATTTTGCAGGCATCAGTATAGAATTAATGATTTATATATGCCTACTAATTTAGTCGTTCACTAATCATTGTTGGGGGCGATGTCATTATTATATGTAAACGTTGACTGTTGCTGATAGTGCAGTTGGATCTTTTGGAGTACCTCGAATAATTCCTGGTTATTGGCAGGATTTGTGTTGTTCTGTAGTGTTTTGTAGAATAATTTGTTTTGTCGTTTTTCTTTTGTGCACCGGAACTGCTGTTTCGTTCGACTTATGGTCACAAACAAGTGAATATACAGCCAACAAATTAATTTGATCTATGACACAATGTAAATACAAAATCGATGAAATGAGGGGTGAGTTTTTAAACAATTTCAGAAAGACAAAAAAACGTTCAGCATTAAGGAATTCGACGGAAAGTCGGAGTAGTAATGATTTAAGTATAAAACGTTCATTGCAATCAAACCACATTATAACCAGAAAATACTTTTTAATTAAATATGGAAAGTATTTACAAGAGAGAAGTGTTGCTTACCTTCAAATAGTAACCTCACAGTACAGTTACAGAACCCAAACTCATTTGTAATATTGACTGTGTAATTTCCGACGTCTTCCTCGCTGAATTCTGTGATGTTGATTATCATTTCATATCCACTGACCATAACAGTGACGTTGTATACGTCCAATGAAATATTTTTTATGTTAACACTTTTGTCTCCTAATTTTAATTCTTTATCATTTCTTCTTAAAGATAGAGCTGAATATGATGGTTTGCTGTAAAATTTAAGAGCGATTGTGATGTTAGATCCAAGAATGCTCTGTTGGCTCGTCGTATCTTGAATGCAAAATGGTCGATCTGAAAACAATCAATTGAATATATATTTTTAAATACCTTTATGGGGTTATTTCCTTTCAAAACGATAGATACATTTTAAAGGAATCAACCTGCAGCCAATACCAAGATTCAATCAAACTTTGCTTCGACATATCACATTAGAACCTGCGTAAGGTTACATCAATTAGATTCTGTTATCTTTATATATATATATTTATTCTGAATAATTCATACAAAATAGGTTTATAAATAACCTGATTTTTCAGATGTATAAATGTAACGAAAAAACGCTCTTTTTGTAAAGTTAAGGTAGATGAAGGATCTTTATTTAAATCCATAGACTTTCTTAATATTTTGCTAAAATGTAGGTTATATCATGTTTTTTTAAATTTTAATAAAAAGTATGGGTAGCCGTACTTTTCACACTACATGCACTACAAGTTGTGCAAAATTGTCAGATTTTGTATAGATTATGCAAAGAAAACACAATTTTGTTAGATAAAAAGTTAACTTTAAAAAAGAAGAAGTGTGATATGATTGCTTAATTACACAACTCTCCTTAAGAGACCAAAATGACACAAATATTAACAATAATAGGTCACCGTACGGCCTTCAACAATGGGCAAAGCCCATACTGCAAAGTCAGCTATAAAAATGACAATGTAAAACAATTCAAACGAGAAAACTAACGGCCTTATCTATATTAAAAAAAATGAACGTAAAACAAATATGTAACACTTATTTACTTATATTGAGTTATTTCTATCAGAACCATAGGTCATTCTTTCTCAGAATCAACCCGGATGATACCATGTTTCAATGCAATATGCTCCAAGGCATACAATAATGACCTGTGTCTGGTCATTATTTTCTTTGATAAAAATGCAACCTATGCTTTACTTTAAAATTATATTCGTCTGATAGTTTTTTTTGGTACCGATTTGGGAATTTATCTTTTAAAGTTCAATCGATGATAGGTGTAAAATAAATCGACATTGCCCACATTTTAATCTTAGAAACAAATATAACGTGAAGATTTGTTAATTTATCGTTACAATACAGAGACATTATCATATATGTGAGATAAATTTTAATGTTTACTTTCATCAAATAAAGCCAGTAGGAAGCATTAAAACCTGATCGCATTAGAAAGGAATATCCCACCTATGTGTGTACTTAGTGTGGTCGGTAAAATAGGTTACTAAATTTTGCAAATCTTTATAAAAAATATTTTTTTTTGACGGTATATAAGTCAGATAATGCATATTTTAAGGTTTTTCATGTCGTAGAACACACATCTGGGGGGTCTTTAATTTGATCAATCCTGACACCCCTCGGTGTGTTCTACGATAAGAAAAAACTTAAATATGCATTATCTATAACATAATCAAACGACTACCACAGAATTACAGGCTCCTGACTTGGTAGAGGCACATGAATACATGCAACCACCCCCTAATCAGGGACAGTGGTATAATAGTTCAACGTAAGAACGAACTATAAAAATCAGTTGAAAAGGCATAACTCATCAGATGGACAAAAACACAAGTGGACGTGGCCGGGTACTTGTACATCCAAACAACAAAAAGACACAAAGAACAGATCTGAGAGTACTCGCAGTTAACTGACAGCTAGTTCAAAGACACTAACAACTATTAAAAAATTCATGCATCTAAGACTAAATTATCAGTCCGTACACATCCTACATCCAATGGATTTAGTGTAAAGACGTTATAAACAGTCAGAGAAAAACATGACCTTGTGCAATATGCAAACTAGTCTGAGATTACTCTGACGTCCTACGGCTGTTTTGCAAGACAAGCTGGGGCCGTGGGACGTCAGAGCTCGTCCCATATAAAAAAGTAGATATTTGCCCACCCAAAATAGATGCGCTGCTTCGTCGCTTCTGGTGCCGATTGAGGGCCTTGGAATTATATAAATCGGGCATCAATCTGTTCATTTTTCATTTATCTCTTTATTTATATAAGTTTCACCTACCTGCCAATCTTTATTTTTCCATATTTCAACAGTTTTCACAGAGACCCATCATTTCTGCATTTTGACATTTACTATACTATTATTTTAAATGTTGTGCACGAATTAGTAAAAAGAAACAACATTGGAATGGTAGATTTAAACATATATGACTGTATAAATGAAAAGACATCACCGGCGATTCGTTTATTATTAATTCTACTCTTAGTATGCTTTCAAATGCAGTAAAAGCATCAGAGTTTTACTTCAATTTAATATTGAATTACATTCTTTTAAGTAGTTATTTTCATAAAAGCTTTCTGTGGCGAAGTCGATTTCACAATAAATGTTAATTAAGTTTAAAAGTAATTTGTGTAATGTTGTTGTGTTGTTATGTTGTTATGTTGTCATCTTAATTTTATATTTAACCTTGCATACAATCGTGAGATTTGGATAGCCACAAAACCAGGTTTAACCCACCAATTTTTCTTAAAATGTCCTGTACCAAGTCAGGAAAAATGGCCATTGTTATATTATAGTTCGTTTCTGTGTGTGTTGCATTTTAGTGGTGTATTTCTGTTGTGTCGTAGTTCTCCTGTTATATTTGATGTGTTTCCCTCAGTTTAAGTTTGTAACCCGAATTTATTTATTCCTCAAATCGATTTATGAATTTCGAAAAAGAGGTACACAACTGTGGCCTTTATTTGTAATGTTCTATTTTCTGATGTTTCGATCGAGCTTTTATTATACATGATCAAATACCTTGTATATTTTCTATCTTGATAGATGCTGTTTTATTAATCGTCAGATTTCTACCATAGAGGTAAACTTGAGTAATACACATGTACTCCCCTTCTTTTTCATATTTTGATATTCCATTTGTATTAAGGTCCAGGCATGACCTCAAGTGATTATGTTTACGCATAGTCTCATCTGTACTTCGTTCTGACGTCCCTGAATTATTTTTCTGGACAATTTTAATAAACCGTATGTGTTCATCATATAAGGTTCGCTGTTCCCATATAAATTTGAGAGACCGTATACTTTGTCCATGCAGTACACAACAAACGTCTCCGTTCGGTTTCTTTATCAAGGATTGGGTGACATCTACAATGTATATATCATATGTACGTGCTTACTAAAATAACTTACCAAGTGCAACTATAATGGCTGAGAACTTCATAAAAGGGTACAACAGTTATTTATCAATATAATAAAAACTGTCATTTCTAAAATTATAGATTTAATGTAATGTATAAAAAAAGGGAAATTTTACAGCAACAAACAAATTAAGATATTTTAACCTTTAAGTTTGATACTCTTGGTTAATCCGTTAGGTTTGCTTATGTCATACTTCTTCGATTGCAGTCTATGTTTTTTTGTTATCAAACGAACAATAATCGGTCTTCGTGCCGTTTAGCGTTTTAATTTTAAGACATTCCCTATCATCGTTGACAAAATACACTTATTTCTTTGTTTCAACAATTTGTGATTACAGAGTTAAAACAGTGAAAATGATTGATAAGCGATGACATCTGTAAGGATACCAATTTGAAGACGTTTCTTGTATTAAAGTGCACACTTCACACTGCCTATTTTGCCACAACGAATGTTAATGTACCTACGCAAAACAAAATGTATTTAGAATTATCCATTAAAGCTTTATCAGACAGTGCGCATATAAGTTATGTGAAATGCAGACGTCAGGAACCATTTAAAAAAAAAACAATTCTGAGGTATTTAAAACATACACTCCACTGAATAAATGCAGATTGTTACAAGTTGATAAAACAGATACTAATCTATAACGTTTATATAAAAATGAGGGGACATGGTGTGCTTATCAATGAAACAACTATTCACCAGTTTTACGATGAAATGGCAATTAAATGCATAGTTCGGCCTTCAACAAAAAGAAAAACCATAAATGTATCGATGACTTACTTGCAAGTAGTATATTGTACTCGTATGCAATAGCTAGCGTTCTTTGATTGCCTCCAACAATAGAAAAATAACATTTGAATATCTTTTGATCTTTCGAAGTGATATTATATATCATAAGAAATGTAACGTTTTTTAGATGATTCGACCCTAATTCTATTCTCCACCGGAAGTGTGTTTCATTTTTATTTATTTTGTCTCCAATTGATAAAAGATTTTCCAATTTGCCATTTATATATGACCATCGAACAGGACTCTTTTTGAAACTGTTCACAGGGCATTGGAGTGCTAGTGTGTCACCAGGAAAAATACTGTATAGGTTTTCCCTCCCTGGGTAAACATTTATATTTTCTGAAAATAGAACCGTTAGTTATATTGGATAATAATAAGTTCATTGATGAAATACAAATTATGTTTTTAAATTTCTGAGAAGATAATTTACATGCATATGAAATAAACTTATACTTTTATGATAATGATGTAATACGGTAACTCTATAAATATTGCTGTGTTATTGACTGCGTTTAAAGTTTCAATTGCACGAAAGCAAATGTTATGCATAGTATCTTTACTTTGGAAAAATGATGTTGTATCATTTTGAAAATGCAAATACCTGTTTGAATGCGGATAAGGTAAACCGAAAACACAACTACAAGCATATACTTCATCTGAAAAGTGAACAAAAGTGAAATTAATATAACACAATATATTAAAATTTGTAAAATAACCAAATGGGAAATGTTTGCTTTTTCTTTAACAATTAGTTGTCATTGTAATATTGACAATAAGGTACCATTCACAAACTAAATGAACATAGATATATATATGTATATGCATGCATTATCTATATGTAACACAACCCTAAGAAAATAAGACAATTAACATCCGGAGTACAAATATGTGTTACCATTGATGAAAGAACCACTAGACCAGTGTCAATATCAACATATGATGCTAAAACACATAGTTTAAAATTCTTTCCTTTACAGGTTGCATTTCTGTAAATATCCACCATGCATTTTCCAACATATAACTCCTTTTACGGCTAAAACTGTAGCACTTTTACTATGAAGTGTTGAAAAAAATTATATCCTAGAATGGAAAATTTATATGCACTGTTATTTTTTTTAAGGTCAAAATATAGAGTAGAGCTGACATAATTTCAACGTTTATATACCCTTAACTTCTAAGAGTTTAAACTTACACTAACATTATTTACTACCCTTACCTCGACTTAAGGATTTTCACAGATTCAAATATGACTGATAGCATACGAATATTTACTGGTGACATTCTCAAGTTATGTCTCCACGAGATGAAACTTAGAAAATAATAGTTGGGAATTGTACGTTGATAAGTTAATCACCTATGAATATTATATATATCCCCAAAAGAGGCCTGGTTTAAGATACAGCTGTATTTAGAAAGTGCAACCTACAATTCCTTTTAATTTTTCACTGTCAGATATATTTCATGATAATAACAGAAAATTTGCATTTTCTAATAAATTTTTTCTTCGTCCTTTAAAAACTTATATTCTTTTTCAGATACACAAATAATTTTACTAAACAATAACACTTTTGAAATAATAAAAGAACCAAGCCAAAAACTGTTATTGCATATTGTTATTCGCGATATATGTTTCCTTCTCATTTATCAAACTTGTGTTAAGCTCTTGATACTATGGTTAAATAATTGTATAACACTTTCTGCTTTGAATTCAGTGAGTCAGTCAGTTTAACACACAATTCACAACTATTAACTTATGATGAATCCGATAGCTGTAATTTTTATAATTGATCATGAACATCATTTAATATGTTTTACAACTGTTGCTGCGTTAGGTTTTAAAGTAAATTCATTTTTAAAGTTGAATGGAAAAACTCATCAATCAAGATGTTTGAGATTGATAATGTAAGGCATGCAAGGAAAAGTACGTATGCAAAAACAACTGAATTCATAGGTCACCAAACAGTATAATGCTTTTCTTAATTTAAAGGCTCATTTCAAAATATTACGTTAAAGTAGCAGATGTCTTCAGTTACACATAACGTCGACTTTATTCAAGAAAATAAAAAAAAATAACAGAATTGATTGCAATCTTAACAAATAAACAGTGTGGCGATATTTTCATGTTATGAACTACTTTAATAAATGATATAATGATGCCATATTAAACGCTGTTCATGAAATTAATCAAGGATAAAATTAAGAATGGAAATGGGGTATGTCAAAAATACCACAACCAAACCAAAGAGTAGGCAACAGCCGAAGGCCACCAAACGGTCTACAAAGCACAATCCCGCACCCGGAAGTAGTCCTTAGCTTGTACGTAAAGAAAATTGTGTACTAGTTTAGTGACAAAAAGAGGTCACACAGATACCTATAAATGAACTTAAATTTAAAAAATATACTAAACGCACAAAGGTCAGATGATCCTGACTTGGGACAGGCGCAAATATGCGGCGGCGTTAAACCTGTTTTTGGAGATCTATACCCTCCCCTTTACCTCTAGCCAATGTAGAAAATAGAAACGAAAACGTTTTTGTTTTTTTTAGTAAAACATTATTTCTCAATAGCAGAAAACAATAAGCAAAAATTAAAAGAGGGACGAAAGATACCAAAGGGACAGTCAAACTCATAAATCTAAAACAAACTGACAACACCAAAACGAAAAAGACAAACAGAAAAACAATAGTACACATGACACAACATAGAAAACTAAAGAATAAACAACACGAACCTCACCAAAAACTAGGGGTGATCTCAGGTGCTCCGGAAGGGTAAGCAGATCCTGCTCCACATGTGGCACTCGTCGTGTTGCTTATGTGATTACAAATCCGGTAAATAGTCTAATTTGGTAGGTCACATTCATGAAAGGGAAGGGGATTGTAGTTACGACGTAAGGAACATATCCGATATCATTTGTGAAACGGTTATTCCATAACGGTCAACCAACTCATGATGGCGTCCGTAAAATTTACGAAGGGATGATTTCAACTTCACCATTTGGAACTCTTGGTTTAATAGCTTCCTTGTGAGCAGTAACCCTCTATCAAAAAAATCATGATAGGAAATGCAAGCACGGGAATATCGTATCAATTGGGAGATATATACCCCGTATGCAGGTGCTGCTGGAATGTTGCTACTTAGAAATGGAAAGTTCACAATTGGAAAGCTGAAATCATCTCTTTTGTCGTAAAGTTTTGTTTTCAACCGACCCTCATTGTCAATTTCTAGATGTAAGTCAAGATATGAAGCCGACTTAACTGTATTTGTAGTATCCTTTATCTCCAATTCGATGGGATAGATGCGTTCCACATAGTCACCAAATTTTAACTTATCCTACCTTGAAGCAAGAAAAACTTTGCTTTGTATTATTTCAAATCACACTTCAACTCGTTTTTATTTTTTCAAATACAAAACTTCCGTGTGTGCAATATATGAATTTAATATTAATCATTTAAAGCAAAAATTGAAATATTTCCGCAAGATATTAAAGGTTTACAAATTTTAACCATTTTTAGATTTTATATTAATGTAAGTCCGCTCGTCTGTCACGTTTCAGGTTAACAGTTTTTGGTCAAGGAAGTTGAAGTCCAATCAACTTGAAACTTAGTATACAAGTCATGTTTCCTATGATATGATCTTTCTAATTTTCAAAATTAGAGTTTTTATTCCAATTTCATGGTCAACTAAACATAGAAAATGAAAGTGCAAGTTCGTCATCCGTGTACTTTGGGCACATCTTGTTATTTAATATATTGGTCGTGAAAAACCATCAAAATTTTAGAATATCTTATTATAATATCATTTTTAAATTCAGGTGTTTGTAAACATTAAACAACACCATGGAGAATGAAAAAGCGAAAACAAATCCAATAGTTCCTCAACACTAAACATAAGATGTTTCAACACAGTTTACAAAAAAGCAATCGATGAAAAAAGAACGAGATTCGTCGGCCACATGGGACCAAGTTGTCTTCAATCTAATCTTTACGGGGCCAATTAAATTTCATACAGATTATTTCAAATGTACAGGGTGCTATAAACAGTTTCGTATAAAAACAAACTAGGGGTTATTCACCGACTAAAAAAAGACATGGAGGGAAGTCCCTTGTTATCAACATAATTGATGAAAAAGTATCATGTCTTTTGTATTTGGTTGTAAACATATGTTAATTAACTTCAATTAAAACAGGTTGAATGATGAAAATAATTTTTAAAAATAGGTGAAATGTACATGTTTTGAGGGGAGACAACACTGTAAACATTCCTGTTTTTTTTGGCAGTGAAAATTGAAAACTTATTTGCAGCCACTGTAGCTCTTTTCGGAGCAGGCGAACATACCCTGAAGCATGAATTTTTTGAAAGACCAGGTAAAAATCTATGAAATTCATACAGTTTTGATTATGAAAATAGGCATGTATCATGTCTTCATGGGTATGCACATGACCTGATTTCAGTTTTTTAAGCTTAGATTAGGCAATGTCTTTCCCATTGTTTCTGGATAAAACTTTTTTTATACTATTAAAAGGACACTTTATTTTTATTTTAATATAAACTAGAGAGCATTCTGATTCCAGTGATATCTAGTTTTATACAAGCATCTTTATTAATCAGTCCACCACTAAAGGTCACTTATGCATGGTCCCTCAAAATATGACGTCATAGAAAAAAACTGCTGATTGCATCCACAATAAATAGCTCATTCTTTTTTTTCATTTTTATATAAGAATCAATAATCTGTCGATTATATCCTTAAAGGAAACTAAGCCCTAGCATATCCTTCAACTGTGTTCAACTGTGTAGATGTATTATCCGTCCGATTGGTGCAAATATAGAGCAAAATTGCTCACTTAATGAGGAAACATGAGACTTTGCACAGTAGTTCTTGGTTGTATACACTTTGATTTCAGCTATGGACCAACTCCAAAAAATCCAATATCGCTGCCATTTTCAAGATGGCGGAAAAACGTTATTAATACCAAAATTGTCCGCAAGGTATTCTATATATTTTCGGATATTAAAGAAATTATTCTTTAAAAAAAAGTCTTCATGTTCTTGAATTTGTTTTCAATTAATCTTAAAATATAAATAAAATAGTTTGGTTATTTTTAGAACGCATACATTTGCAAGTATTGCTGCATATATAAAATCAAAATGTTAATCAATATGTAATATGTTATGGTTATTGTTCTTTAATCGCTTTCAGTTGTAATGGTGGTAATGATTTAGGCTAAAGTGAGTCGATTGAACATTGATATATGTTGGTTAAATGTGGTGGCATATTAGGTTATTTAACTTTGGGGCAATACCGAGGGCACCTTGTCTCGTGTCTCGTCAATCCCATGTCGTACGTAACTTATCGGGTTTTCATCTGTCGTACCCACCATAACGTTAAAGTATTCTATGTAAGCCTTATATATTATTTCTTCGGGCGGTTGTGACGATTGCCAACATTTAAAACGGTTAATGGACAACTATTCCCTTAAACTACGTTCGAAACCAATCTGCAACTAGTCAGCGGACCTGGTTCTAAAATTAATCTGAAATATATCTACGGCAATGTTCCAAACTGGACCTAGCTCATTTTAAAGGTATTGAACCAGGCTACTCCCCACTTAAATATTTTTTCTGGGATCCGTGCCCGTCTAGCCACCACAGAGGTTCAAAGTTGCCCTTATAGCAAATTTTGCATATTCACCACACATTCAGTACTCCTCGGCATATCTCTACTGCAAAATTCCGAACCAGACCTAGCTCATTTAAATGGTTTTAACCGAGGCTATTCGCCACTTAGATATTTTTTTGGGATCCGGGCCCGTGTAGCCACCACAGTTTTAGTAGTATTTGAATTATTTGTATTGGCACATTTGACATGAAAAATTTCAGTTTAAAATTGGTAATGATGCATGCCGTACAAAATAGTCCACTTAGGATCTTAATAAATATAAATATTCACTTTACAAAATAGATAAGCATTATATGTCTATCAAAATATTTTCATTTGATACATACAGAAATAGATATCAGTTATGGTATCAGCTAAAATACTTAATATTTGAAGATGCCGAGTATATTGAAAACATGTATGAAATTTTTCTATTGTGCACTGCATTTTTTTTTATTCAGTCCAAACTGTTTGAAATTATACATATCTATATATATATATACATCACACGATTCCACACAACTTACTTAAATCTATTATATTTTTTTATTTTTTTTTTCTATTCCTACATTGTTTCTGTACCTCCTAGCTCATACTAAGGAATAAGAAACGAGAAAAAAAAAACGAAAAAAAACCGATTTTGAATTGTAAATTTTACAATTTTTTATTCAGAAAACATTTTGCTCCGATAAAAGTGGCTGCTATCATTATTGGTATCTAACACGGACTGAGATCCTTAGAGAATCATAATAAGTCGTGAATTTGTTGAATTCATCTTTTAAGTTATATTTAACTAAGAAATTGAGATTTTTGGAACTTTTGCGTCTTATAGAGTTTTTTGGTTTTTAAACATATCATCAAAATTGGCTGCCTTGAAAAAAGTGGCTGCTATCTTGATTGGCTGCTAAAATTGGCTGCCAGCTTGAGTCTAGTACATTGATGTAGTGTTGACAACGATCAATTAACTCTCAAATTACAACTGTACTTCCTAAATGATTTAAAGACTTGTTCCTTTATTCACATGAGGTGGACTTTCAACAGGAATTTCTTAGGACGAAAGAAAAGACCCAATGCTTATTTTTAAACTTCAATTTCCACTATATATATGATATCCTCTAAAAGAATAATGCAATGTTTGTCGTTATGTTGAACGTGTAACATGTAACATCGAAATTGACAAAAGATACACTACAGTTACAGTTAAATCTTCAACATTTCTTGACCTTCATATATACATCGACGATGAGGGTTGGCTGAAAACACAGCTTACCGATAAAGAGATGATTTCAGCACAATGGTATATTTCTTTGCGGGTAATTTGCTAGAAGCGCCTGTATACTGAGTATATATATCCCCTATTTTAAACGATATTCCAGAGCTTGCATTTGCTGTCGTGATTTTCTTGATAGTTGGTTGTTGCTCATTTGTAAGCAAAGTGCACTTAACCAAAATGCAACGTTGAAATCATCCTTTCGGAAACTGTATTGACGCCAGCATGATTTGATTGACCGTTGACTGTCCCTCTGGTACCTTTCGTCCCGCCTTTATACACCAATTGATTCAAAGATGACACTGAAGATGTTCCAATCATCATAATCAGAGTTTTGTTCTTTCTGAATTAAATGTGAACGACCGATTCAGACTTATCACTGGGTTAGTAATTACATGTACATAAACCACAAAAAAGGCTGCCTCTTTTGGTGCAGGATCTGTTTACCCTTCTGAATACTCAGTTTTTGTTGAGGTCTGCCTTACTCAGTCTTCAGTTATATATGTTGAGTTTTGTGTACTGTTTGTCTTTTTTTCGTATTTTCGTTCTTGCTCCTGCTTTGTCAGTTTGTTTTCATCTTGAATGAATGTCCCTTCGATATTTTTTGCGGAGGCCGTTTTTACGATTTTTATTCCTGCAATCAAATAAAAAAGATACCAAAGAGACAATCTCAAACTATGAATGAAAAAAAACCTAAAATAAAACCATGACAAACATTAAAGTCCAACAGACGACTACAAATCGCCATTTACAAATGGCAGTTTTTGGACAACTGCCAACACTTCAAAAGGTGACTTTTCCATGAACAATAATATCATTTGCATCTCCAAACAATGAAAAATATATTCCTTGATCTAAAAACAATACATTTATATAATGTTTAGCATACAAATTTCGACCCCAAAATATATATAGTTTTGATAGAATGTTTTCACTTTTGTAGAATTTGTTAAGAACTGTAATTTTCAGGAAATATTGCTAAACTAACTTTCAATGTTTGCTTCATTTGGAATTTCTGTATCCTATTATATTTCATATGATCTTTCTAATTCTATCGTACAAGTATCAGAAAATGGCTTTATGTCAAATTATAAAAACAAAACAAAAATGTTTTTCTTGGTCTTTGACTTTGATTTAACGGAAATTGCACAGTTTGATATTTTTACGAAGGGGCAAAACAGAAAGTGAGTAAAATCACCTTTCGCATGATAAAAAACACAGGTGGTGCATTTAAAATCGTATACCCTATACGCTCATATCTATTATAAGGCATGAATGAATACAATCTATATAATGTTGCCGATAGCCCAGCAAGCATAGTGGACAACGGAATTTATTAATTTATTTACATACATGTATCTTAAATCTATATATATATATATATATATATATATATATATATATAAACATATGAAAATAATCACAATTTACTCCTAATAACAAAACCTTGAAATATACTGTTATGTACAACTTAGCTAGAAAAGGTAAACCTTGTACCAACGAGAGCTAAAATATAGCCGACATGAATGTAAACATGTAATTAAATACATAACTCGATCATCAACGACCTCGCCAGCTAGGAACAACCAAACAAAACCCATTAATGGGATAAACTGGAAACCTGGGTCCGACCCCATGCGACAAGTCATCTCACGAGACATACTCGGACGTATATATTGTTTTGAAAAAGTATATATAAATGCATGTATCAAAATATTTTCATAATATAAATGGAACTTGAATGTTGCCCTGTCTGCGGCGGGCTAGAAAGTGATAATATCAGGGAAAAAATTTCCCGCTATAAAATAAGTCACGTGTCTTATACCTAGTGACGTATACTTATAAAACTACTACGCTAGTACCGTATATACAATAATTTCTCCCTATACTACGAAACGTGAGAAATTATACTTACCGAGGCTTTTTGAAAAGTGTCACTCGCCTAAGAATTGTTTCTTGCAAAGGAAATATTTAAATAGATGTTTTTTCTGAACCACCAAAGGCCATAAAATATCAACCAATCCTACCTTTGAGTAATGCCAATTTTATCTTTTATTACTTCAAATGACAGTCTAATTCGCTCCGGAGAAAATCATTTCCATCGTTTCCATCGTTGTTCTAATGGACGATTTAAAATATTTCAATTGTACATGGTCAATCGTCAAAATGATTTTCTCCGGAGGAAGAAAGAAGAATTATTCATAAACATTCTAAACCCGGGATTAAATGATAAATGATATTCTAATTTTAACGTAACATTTTAAAGTGTTAAAATGACATTAGTAGTCTCCCTTGTATATGTTAACGTCATACTATTGTTAACGTCAATCAATTGTTTTATTTATATACAAGTCACATTACCTGAAGATCTGCGGAAGCAGTGAAAGTACTAGTAAAAAAGTGATGCATTGAAACCGTTATTATCTTTTAATAATTTTCTTATATATAATATATATAATATATATATACAACTCGTCTAAACATCAACCCAACAATGTTAGATCTGTAAATTTGCTTTCGCAAATTTTTGGTTCTTCCCTCGCCGGGATTCGAACCCATGCTACTGTGATATCGTGACACCAAATCGCCTGCACTGCAGCCGTCCCGCTAGACCACACGACCACCTGGGCTCTTTAAAAGAGCTTTCGCTGGCCATGTGTTACCTTTCCACGTCAGTTTTAATCTAGCGGCGTACTACAGTACATGATATATAAGGCATGAAGATGTTATTGTTACAGATCAGCTAAATTATCTATAGTAAAGGATCCTACAAATTAATGTAAGATACAGTCACAGAAAATAATTATATTCATAAGTACGTCTGAGTCAGTGACAACCCTACAACAGATGTATCCATCGGATCGCCATCAATGATGGTGATACATGGCTGTGTACATAATGTATATACAACTCGTCTAAACATCAACCCAACAATGTTAGATCTGTAAATTTGCTTTCGCAAATTTTTGGTTCTTCCCTCGCCGGGATTCGAACCCATGCTACTGTGATATCGTGACACCAAATCGCCTGCACTGCAGCCGTCCCGCTAGACCACACGACCACCTGTGCTCTTTAAAAGAGCTTTCGCTGGCCATGTGTTACCTTTCCACGTCAGTTTTAATCTAGCGGCGTACTACAGTACATGATATATAACGTATGAAGATGTTATTGTTACAGATCAGCTAAATGATCTATAGTAAAGGATCCTACAAATTAATGTAAGATACAGTCACAGAAAATAATTATATTCATATATATATATATTGTCTTATTATATTCATAAATGATAACTTTTTTTTTCACTTTGCAAAAAGTTTACTTTGGGAAATCCAAAGAACACTAAGATTGTTTAAGTTACTTAAATACTGACAGTGGGTGGGGTTGATTAGGAAAATCCATATTATCATGAATTTGCATAATTTCACTTAAGAATGAACTTAAATCGGTGAAATAAAAAAAAAAATGTAGAAACTAGATATATAATATAATAACCTAAAGAATTTCATATGGCGGGAAAAGGTTGACTTGGACTAATAGGTTGCATTTCTGTAAATATCGGTAATGCAATTTCCCATAGGATCTCCCTTTACAGCCAAAACTGTACCACTTTTACTATGAAATTTTGAAATAATTATATCCTAGGATGCAATTTGAAAGTTTATATACACTACTATTTTTTTCAAAGGTCAAAACATAGGGCTGTGCAGAATATTTTCAACGTTTATATGCCCCGAACTTCTAAGGGATTAAATTAAACTTACACTAAATGTATTAACTACCCCTACTTGACTGTAGGATTACGATGCGAAATATGCAAAACTACTGTATTTACTACTAAACATATGATAAATATATATAGCTACTATAGTAAGAGTAAAAAAAAACTAAAAAAAAAACATATATATAATGTTGCACTTTGTAAATGCAGATGTTTCTCAAACCACGCCTCTTTTGGGGAGATAAAGAACATTCATAAATAATTAATTTTGTTTACATACTGGTACCATGTTTCATCTCATAGAGACATAACTTGGGAATGTTAGCAGTAAATATACATATTTATCATATGTTTAGTAGTAAATACAGTAGTTTTGCATATGTGATAAATAGCCTGCTGTTTAATCCATATCGCGCAACTTTGATGCGCACCCTTTATCGCATACCCTTTATCACACCCTACCCTTTATCGCATACCCTTTATCACACCCTACCCTTTATCGCATACCCTTTATCACACCCTACCCTTTATCGCATACCCTTTATCACACCCCTACTTTTTTTTTTTTTTTTTTTTTTTTTTTACATAAAGTCAGTTTTGGGGGTTTTTTTTGCTTAAGAAAAATTTTCTTCAAAATAGGTAATTTTTTTGAATGACGTCATTGTTTGGTATGTGACGTCACGAACGTCGATTTTTCATATTGTATGTGACGTCACGAACGTCAAGTTTTCATATTTTTTGGCACACTAAATGCAACTATGAAAAATACAAAACACACAAATTAATACAATAATAAACAAAATATTTTGAAAACAACAGCACGCAAATTGTAAGGTAACCCAGGTGCTTCGGATAAGTAATTGAGCAGTTCTTTTAAGGCCTTTGAAACAAGACAAAAGTAGAACTGAAGGTAACCCAGTGCTATGGATCAGAAAACAGTTCATATAATATAATACTCTTCTGTTGAAATATATGATAAAGTGTATAATACATGGCAAAATCCGTATCACATGCCGTATCACCCTCGACCAATATCATCCCTCGGGCCTAAAGGCCCTTGGGCTGATATTGATGTCTCGGGATGATACGACATATGATACGGATTTTGCCATGTATTATTCTCTATATTTAATATATAAAGTCTAAAAGGACACAACGTAAGTGTTTACATATTCAATTTATAATTAGGAAAATAGATTCATGTTTTCATTGTTGATGTTGGTTTTGTTTGTTAGCGAAATATAGTTTGCTTTTATTTTTACTAGGAAAATATACTACAGTAACTACTCGAATTTAAAATATTTTAAATTATTTGATCTGTATTTTTATTTTCTGACTGGTGAAGCGATTTTTTCGTACGTTAATCTTATATAAAAATCGTTTACGACCAATTAACCTCCCGGAGCAACTGATATATATATATATATTTATCTTAACTCTTTTTTAGGGGGTATAATCTTTAGCCCTTTATATGTTGTGTTGTTGTTTTTAATGTTTTTTTCTCGTTTTTTACCATGGTTTTGTCATAGCGTATTCTACTAAATTAATGAGTTCTACTACCCCTTTGATATATTGTCTGTCTTAGCAGATAGTTTTCCCCATGTATAAAACAATCTATAATACTAACTAAAATGACGAGGTCCAATTTGTCAGCCGTCATCGGGTAAAAACGACAAATCAAAGAATTCAACTCTATATATAGCTAATGTAGGACAATGGTGTAGATTAAAAATTACACCACTCCAGACCCTTTTGTTTTCCACATAATTAATATTGCCAATAATTAACAAGTTTCGGGTCGAATCCGATACCGATACCAATAGTATATTCACCTGTTACCTATTACCTTATCTGTACGTTCCGCATTTGAGGGAAAACGGTAGTATTTAATTTTCCCAGCATTAGGTTGGCCTTTTGTGTACCCAAGGCAGGTGTAGGAAGTCAAATTAGGAGCGCTGTGATTGGATGTAAGGGTACAATATATTTGTTATTTATCTATGAATAACTGCAGTGTGTATATTTACAATATAAATTTTAAAACCTATTGAAATATTTTCTAGAGAATTATTCGAAAAGACTTGCAAAATTTCATAAATTTGGTGCAAAATGACGGTGGGCATGGATAACATAAACAAGCTCCGTTAAAAATTAAAAAATACTCCATTCCTGGATAGCCATGCAGGACCTTTTGTTTTCCAAATAATTAATATTACCAATAATTGATAAGTTCCAGGTCGACGGGTTCAAACAGAAAGATTTGAAAGCAGAGAAAACTGTGTATCTTATAATCGACATGACTTTATCAGATGGTAATACCAATTACTAAAATAAGGCTTAGGCATAGTTATATACTTTAATTCAGTCACGGACCCGCGATATCACGGGTGTGTACTTGTCTATAATAATTCATATTGTGGAATTGTTTAAACGCAGTATATACTATGAATCCGATCACATAAAGAAGCTGAGTAGGAGAAATTGGTTAAAAAAAAAACCCATCGCAAGTCAATGTGAAACAAAATTTAAAAGTCTTTCATAGAATTGTTTGTTTCCAAAATGGATTTTGTTTTGTTTTGTTTGCTATTTTTTAACATACATCTCCTCTACACTTATTGATAAAGATTAGTTATTTTTATCTGAGGTAATAAAAACAAAAGTGCACGCACCATAAATACATATTTATTTGGTACTTATAGTATTCTATCAATGTACGACATATCAAATAAACAAGAGTATATACATGTACGCTGAAATGTATCACATAATTTATTTATCATGATAATTTTGTTGACCGTCTATAGCAAGAAGGTTTTACTGCATTTGAACATGTAACACTTATCAATTCACAAGTCCTCAACAAGGCTCGAACTGTAAAATTCGAGAAATTAACTATCTCGATTAAATTCATCTGACAATCTTTTGGTACCAATATAAGAATCCATATGCCATTCAAGCAACTTCCTTTGTTATATTTTAAAATAAGAAGATGTGGTACGATTGCCAATAAGACAACTATCCCCCAAAGTTCATTTGAACTGGATGTAAGCAATTATGGGCAACAGTATGGCCTTCAACAATGAGAAAACCCCATACCGTGTGGTTGGCTACAAAAGGCCCCGATATGAAAATATGAAACAATTCAATTGAGAAAACTAACGGCCAAAAGTCTTACAAAACAGTTAACGAGAAACAAATATGACAGACATGAACCAACGACAGCAACTAAACTACAAGCTCCTGACTTGGGACAACTATATAAAGAATGTGGCAGGCGTTACATGTATGTGAGCGCTCAATCCTCCCTTAACATGGAACAGTGGTGTATCAGTACAACATAAGAACAGACTAAAAAAATCAGTTAAAAAGGTTTATCTCATCGGAAGGATACAAACAGAATTATATCGACAAAAACACAAAGTGGACGAGAACGGGTACTTGTACACACAAAAAACCAAAAAGACACGAAGTACAGATCTAAGATTACTCGCAGTTACTGACAGCTAGTTCAAAGCCAATAACAACTAACGCAAAAAAATCATGTATCTAAGACTAAATATATCAATCAGTAGCCATACAACATCCAAAGGATTCAGTAAGCCATCATTAGCAGTGCAATGCCAAAATATAAGTATCGACAGATTGTAGCACCGTGAAAGTACATAATTTATATGTGTTATATTTATTATAATTGTAATTTACTGAATCAGAAAACAAAATCAATAATTACACCCATAAAAACAATATTCAAAGAATTGATACAGATGAGTGTTGAATAGGTACCTTTTAAAATAAGTTTATTTACAGAATTGAAAAATTGACTCGGATGTAGCATATGTCTGTTTACAACATCACCGTAAAATTTAGAATTTGTTTATTCCATTTGAAATAAGTGTTCTATAGGTGCTGTAAAAACCAAACTTACAGACCAAATATGTGGATCTATGCAAGAATTAGTTAAGGGTTTGAGAAATTTGTGGTAGCGAAATCTTGACTTAATACTTTACTAGCAATACATAGATTACGGTCAATAAAACCCGATATGATATGTCAATACAGACAAGAGCATATCGAACGACTTGGGATAATTATATGAAAATCGAAAGACAGTGTCAAAGAAACATCACCGTTCATGAATGGAAAATTAACAATTATAGGGAAAGAAAAATCATCCCTTTTGTCGAAATTTTTGGTGTTTCTGGTGTAATACTGAAATTTCTAAACCTATGAAAGGAAAGTTATAACTGTTGATTTAAGATTTATTATACGAACAATTATTATCAAGATTACTTGAATTTATCAATAAAGTGAAATTTAGACGGTTCTTTACTGAGTTTAGCCATAAACTGTGATTCATAACAGTAAAGGAACAAATCTGCTATTTAAGGGGCATAATTGGTGCCCATAGGAATATCTGCAATCTGCCGCTAACATGTATTGCCGAAACGTACATAAATGTTGTCAAGGAGAAAAATAGGTGCTTTAATCATCTCATCACACTTTAAGTCAGTATATCTAGCCTAATATATCAAACGGCCATTCAATTAATTGAGGGAAATTTCGTTTGATAAGATTGTGTGGATGTGTAGTTTAAAAAAAATTAAAGTCAAAACTGTCAACACAATCAAAAGGACAATCGAATGCACGTAGTTTATCTAAAACATCCGAATTTTCACAAAAAAAAACCGGTTAATTCTACTGTTTTCATATGTTCATATGATACGAAAAATAACGATGAATTATTTGATAGTATTTAAGGAACTCGTTAAAAGCACCAAAAGGTTAGTACATGTACTATAACACTTATTATAGACCGAGATGAAACGATATGTTTGCGGTACAAGCAACTGCCTTGGTTATTTAATTAATTGCAATACAAACAATTGCCGTAGTTATGTAATCCATGGTACAAAGGTAGTGGTCGTAGTTATGTAACCCATTGCAATACAAGCAACTGCCTTAGATATGTAATTCATTGCAATACAAGCATCTGCCTTGGTTATATAATCTATTACATCACAACTAACTGCCTTGGTTATTTAAACTATTACATTACAACTAACTGCCTTGGTTTTGTAATCTATAACATTACAACTAACTGCCTTGGTTATTTAATCTATTACATTACAACTGAATGCTTTGGTTTTGTAATCTATTAAATTACAACTAACTGCCTTTGTTATGGTATCCATTTTAATACAAGTAAATGTCTTATTTATGTAATTTGCTGCAGTACAAGCAATCATCTTATAGGTTATGTAATCCGTTACAATACAAGCATCTGCCTTGGTTATATAATCTATTACATTACAACCAACTGCCTTGGTTTTGTATTTTATTACATTAAAACTAACTGCCTTGGTTATATAAGCTATTACATTACAACTAACTGCCTTGGTTTTGTAATCTAATACATTACAACTAACTGCCTTGGTTATATAATCTATTACATAACAACTAACTGCCTTTGTTTTGTAATCTATTACATTACAACTAACTGCCTTGGTTATATTATCTATTACATAAAAACTAACTGCCTTGGTTATATCATCTATTACATAACAACTAACTGCCTCAGTTATATAATCTATTACATTACAACTAACTGCCTTGGTTATATAATCTGTTACAGTACAACTAACTGCCTTGGTTTTGTAATATATTACATAACAACTTACTGCCTTGGTTATATAATCTATTACATTACATCTAAATGCCTTGGTTATATAATCTATTACATTACAACTAACTGCCTTGGTTTTGTAATCATTACATTACAACTTACTGCCTTGTTTATATAATCTTTTACATTACAACTAACTGCCTTGGTTTTGTAATCTATTACATTACAACTAACTGCCTTGGTTATATAATCTATTACATTACAACTAATTGCCTTGGTTATATAATATATTACATAACAACTAACTGCTTTGGTTATATAATCTATTACATTACAACTAACTGCCTTGGTTATATAATCTATTACATTACAACTAACTGCCTTGGTTATATAATCTATTGCATTACAACTAACTGCCTTGGTTATTTAATCTATTACATTACAACTAACTGCCTTGGTTATATAATATATTACATAAAAACTAACCGTCTTGGTTATATAATCTATTACATTACAACTAACTGCCTTGGTTATATAATCTATTACATTACAACTGACTGCCTTGGTTATATAATCAATTACATTCCATCTAACTGCCTTGGTTATATAATCAATTACATTACAACTATCTGCCGTGGTTATATAATCTATTACATTACAACTGACTGCCTTGGTTTTGTAATCCATTGTACAGGGTACATTAATGTTGTCAAGGAAAACAAAATAGTGCTTTAATCATCTCATCGCACTTCAAGTCAGTATATTTAGCATATATCTTCCGAACATTCAATAGTTTTGGGCTAAATTTCGTTTGATAAGATTGTATGGAAGTGTAGTATAAAAAATTGGAAGGTCAAAACTGTCAACACAATCAAAAGAACAATCGAAGTTGATGAATTCATTAAAAGCACCGAAAAATTAGTAGTAGAACACTTACTATTAGCCAAGATGAAACAATATTGTTTTTGGTGTAGTTTAGGTAACCAGTACATAGTGAGGATTTTCAAATGTAACAAGGAGGTCTTAAGTTGAGCTGTGGTAGTGACACTATGTGAAACGTGCGGCCTTAAATGTATAGTTTAATTCTTAAGGACTTCTGTGAATCGATTTACATCATACCATCACCAGTGTTGGCTGGCACCCAATACGTTTTGATATTAAATACAAACAACTGCCTTTGTTATATATTTTTTTCAATACAAGATACTGGTTTGGTTATGTAATCCATTGTAATTTAATCAACTATCCTAGTTATGTTATCCATTGCAATGCAAGTCACTGCCTTTGTTTTTGAATCCATTGTAATACAAGTAAATGCCTTAGTTATGTTATCCATTATAATACATGTATCTACCCGTGTTATTTAATTCATTGCAAAACAAGCAACTGTTTTGGTTATGTTATCCATTGCAATGCAAGTCACTGCCTTAGTTTTGGAATTAATTGTAAAACATGAAACTGTTTTAAGTAATGTAATCAGTTGCAATATAAGCGACTGTCTTGGTAAGGTTAGTTAATCCATTGCAAAACAGCAACTGTCTTGGTAATGTAATTCATTTTAATGCAAGCAACTGCCTTGGTTATGTTATAAATTGCAATACAAACAACTGCCGTAGTTATGTAAACCATTGATTTTAATAAAGGTAGCTGCCTTAGTTCTGTAATCCATTGCAATACAAGCAACTACTTTAGATATGTATTTCATTGTTATGCAAGTAACTGCATTAGTTGTGTAATCCATTGCAATACAAACAACTGCCTAAGTTATATAAATCATTGCAATACTAACAACGGACTTTTTATGTAATTCATTGTAATAAAAGTAATTGCATTAGTTGTGTAATTCATTGCAATACAAACAACTGTCTCAGTTATGCATTTCATTGTTAAACAAGTAACTGTATTAGATATTTAATTCATTGTAATAAAAGAAGCATCCTTAGTAGTGTAATTCATTGCAATACAAACAACTTCCTTAGTTGTGTAATCAAATGCAATAAAAGCAACTGCCATAGTTATGTTGTTTATTGCAATACAAGCAACCACATTGGTCATGTCATTCGTTGCAATACAAACAATTGTCGTAGTTATGCAATCCATTGCAATACCAGTAACTGTCTTGGTTATGTAATTTGTTGTAATACAAGTAAATGGCTTAGGTTTTCATTGTAATACAAGTCTTAGTTATGTAATCCATTGTGATTAAAGTAACTGTCGTAGTTCTGTGTCCATTGCAATACAAGTCACTGTCGTAATTATGTAATCCATTGTAATACTTGTAAATGTCTTAGTTATGTTATACATTGTAATAAAAGTCTTAGTTATGTAATCCATTGTGATTAAAGTAACTGTCGTAGTTATGTAATCCATTGTAAAACAAGTAAATGTCTTAGTGATGTTATCCATTGTAATACATTTAAATATCTAAGTTATGCAATCCGTTGCAATATAAGTAACTTCCTTAGTTATGTTATCTGTTGCAATACAAGCAACTACCCTAGTTTCATATGTTATACATTGCAATTCAAGCCGTTGGTTTAGTGTTGGAATCAATTGTAATACATGAAACTACCATAGTTATGTAATAAATTGAATACAAACAATTGCCGAAATTAAGTAATCCATTGCAAAACAAGTTACTGCCTTAGTTATGGTATCCATTGCAATACAGGTAAATGTCTTATTTATGTAATTTGCTACAATACAAGCAATCATCTTATAGGTTGTGCAATCCGTTACAATACAAGCATCTGCCTTGTTATATAATCTATTACATTACAACTAACTGCCTTGGTTTTGTAATCTATTACATTACAACTAACTGCCTTGGTTATATAATCTATTACATTACAACTATCTGCCTTGGTTTTGTAATCTTTTACATTACAACTAACTGCCTTGGTTATATAATCTATTACATTACAACTAACTGTCTTGGTTTTGTAATCTATTACATTACAACTAACTGCCTTGGTTATATAATCTATTACATTACAATTAACTGCCTTGGTTTTGTAATCTATTACATTACAACTAACTGCCTCGGTTATATAATATATTACATTACAACTAACGGCCTTGGTTATATAATCTATTACATTACAACTATCTGCCTTGGTTTTATAATCTATTACATTACAACTAACTGCCTTGGTTATATAATCTATTACATTACAACTATCTGCCTTGGTTTTATAATCTATTACATAACAACTAACTCCCTTGGTTATTTGATCCATTTTAATACAAGTCAACTAACTGCCTTAGTGATATAATCCATTGTAATACAGGCAACGATTTTATTATGTTATTTATACCAATAAGTTTGTTTGCAAAAATAGATTAACGAATAGCTAACATCAGTTCAGCGATTAAGCTCTTGAAACAGCCTGGATATTCTCCGTAATAAACGTTGGCAAACTAAGAAACCATGTGGAATCACAACCATGCAATACTTTTTTAAGTATGCGATACGAAACTATTCTATACGGCGTAGAATTTATAACAACGATTGCACAAATGCACGTCATATCTTTGTGAACATACGTAAAACAACAAAAATTGTCTACAAGCAACAAAGTAAATTCTAGAGAGCCAAGAAGCACTGCTTTCCGTGAAATGTAGTAACGGAAGGTATGCATCTTTCAAAGATTTGTTTTGGAAAATTACATTATAAGCAATTGAATGATCATTGCTTGTAAGATATTCACGACAAAGTTTGAAAGGCCAAACCCAATATCGTTTTCTTTTAGTTCTGGCTCTTAGACAGACAAATATGTTCACAGTCTGGTGAAATAGAACGCTATTCTTTAATTATATTTACATATTTACACGATTTAGTTAATAAGAAAATTTACTTGGTATAGATTAAGGATGAAGTGTACTTACATTTTATAAGCAGTACAGTGGTATTTGCAATAATAGGCTTGTTGCTTGGTATGAAACTAGGGATGTGATACATGTACATGGACACAGTATACATGTCTATCCTTGCAACTAGAAAATTACGGAAATTGTATACTTTTTTCTGTTTTTGTAGATTAAGAACAAAAACCACGTTCAACGTAAACGATTGTGTAAAGATCGAAATGAGCTTCGTATAACAAAACATTTGCCATAAGAAAAAAAGTGCCACTAACATAACTATAGGACTATTAACGACCAAAGGATGATCTGCATCAATTGCGTTCAAAATTTTGCTTGATATTACAGTTTGAATTTTCGGATATATATATACTTTTAATTTCCTTGCCAGAGTTTAATTTTGACCCTAAATTACAATAACAATTCAAATTATTTTCGTAGTAAGGGAATGGTCATTATTTATCAGCTGAGGGGGTCGGTTCAAATTTTCACATCAAAAAGTTTTGTTGGCAACCCCCCATATTTTTTATGAACCACATAATGACCCCCCCTTTAAATGATGTTTCATAAGTATGACCCCCCCCCCACCCCTTTCCCACTAAAAAAAATACCCTATTAATTAAGAGTGGGTAAATAATTATGAGAAGAATGTGGACATTGACACTATCTGTTACCGAGTATGCATGGCAGAAAGAGATTTTCCCTGATTGCAGTCATTTTCTTTGATTTTGTATTGATTTTTTATAGTACATTCTACATTATTATAAGTTCTATTATTTCGTATAAGTAGCTTGAACTTATTAATTTGGTAAAGATAATTTAGTTTGTCTGCATGTTCACAGTTATTTTTAACTGATATTCTCTAAATATTTTCAAATATTTTTATTGGATAAAGCACAAAAACTATAAGGTAGTTTTATATTCCCTTGACGTTCCTCATGACCTTCCATGTTCTTTGTTTTGAAGCTGATAGAACAGATTTTAGTTAATATTTTTCAGTTTAATTCTACTTTTGAGAAAACCTGCCTGAATACATAAAATATCACATCAATTTTTGTTTGGATTTTATTCTGAAACATGAATTTCTGACATGCAAGAAGAAAAAAAGGGTAAAATAAGCATTTAAATGAAAAAATATAGATCGCAATTTAACTCCAATGTTCGTGTACAGAATGTCTCAATACATTTAATATCTTTATCATGTTTATTAAAATTTTTAAGTTTTATAAACGTTTTCGTGGATTTTAATTTTCTAATCATATAGTTCTAGGAGAACTTATGGTTCTGGTCCTTCCTGCTTCAAATATGAACATGCATTATTTTGGAGCTTATATTTATATCTATTTCATGTATACATTGTATATGTTTTTTTTAAATATAAGAACATTCAATTTCATTTCAATGTGGAAATGTTTTACAAAATCCCTGAGTGTACTGGTTTTTTTTTTTTGTGTGTGAATGCCATGCTACCCAACAAAATTAAAGATCCTTATTTGAAACATTAAATATTCTTTTTCTTAATCGATAACTTTATAATAATTTAATAAATTATTAATATCTATTTACAAATGATTTTAGAATGTACACACCTGTAACAGTCCTACATCTATCCTAAGAAATATCATCAACATGATATTAACACTTTAGAAAGTTGAAATAAACATGTTCCACTGCCATGACTGCATGTTCAGAAACTTTTCATGTTTTATACAGTTTTTAAGAGAAGTTTGGTTGTAAATTTTCACATCCTATGGATAATGAACCATAACAAATGAGTGATCAGATACAGTACCTTTGAGAGGTTGGTCATCCTGCTGGTGCTGTACACTATCAAAGATTTTAAAATGACAGAATTTATCTAAGAGATTGCACGCTTACTTTAATATCGTCAACAATTTATATACTTGACAGACATAAAAACTATAATTGTGTGACCCCCCCCAGTAAAATAAAAATTCTGATGGCAACCCCCCCAGCTGTGTGATATTTTTGGTAATGACCCCCCCTAAAATGCACCGACCCCCTCAGCTGATAAATAATGACTGTTCCCTAAATAAAATAAACCATCACATTGTCCGTCGACTGTGTCCAGTTTCGTGGACCACCCCAAGATGCATGTTTTGCCTATAAAATACGTCATTTCAATTAGTTTACTTGTGATACGTATACATAATTACCAAAATGTAGTTCATTATATTTCAATTTTCTCACTCAGCAACAAAACCTACCAATCACCTACCTTGCAAAATAAATAGTTATCTTTTCAGCTACAACTTTTACTCTTCGTGAAGTATATAACACCGGATGCAAGCCAAGTTACAATGTAACGCATGTACTTTATATACAGCTAATTAAATGCTGCATGTTTTGTTTTGTTTTGTTTTGTTTTTATTATTTAAATAATAGTAATCCATCAGTATGCAAGTTTCATAGTACTCATGGTACTGATGCTGTACCTCAAGCTGCAAGTATCAGTTTTATACATTAAATGTGTAGAACATTTTATAACTTGTACATATTGTATATCATTAGCATACAAATTATATATAATGTACTGAAACAAACGTAGGTACACAATTGGTTCATTTCAAATTTCTTCTTTTTGAGATTTTGTACAACCCCTCCTTTTACTTTGAGTCTCCCTGCAAATAATTTGACCACTTTCACACTCTGTTTTTTAATGATCACCAAATCTGCAAATAAGAATAAGATTAAATTATTCTCCCAGCCATAGGCATGATGCACAAACATGTACAAAGGTGGATAACTCCTGGTATAAATGAAATATTTATAAACCTTATGTGTTTTAATATATGTTTAGACGAATTATATATATATATATATATATATAATTTTAGATACATTTTGTCCAAATATAATATTTGATGATAGATTTTATGCCATTCTAGTTGCAAATAATGAATTAAGATAATCACTGAATTCTAATGTCATCATATGACATGTATGACATGCATTTTATATATATATACAGATAGTAACCCAGATAAATATACAAGGGGCGTGTTTTATTGATCTCTTCTGAACAACTCCAGAATGTCTTCCGGTGAAAAGTTTTAAAGAAAATGAATCTGGAAATCTTCTGGATATGTATCTAAGAATCTAAGAAGCATATATTGATATTTATCTGTTGTCGAATAAAAGCAGATTTTTTTTTATGTTGGATGACATAAATAAAGTTTACGTTGATTTATAACAAACAAACATGTGTCCATAATACACGGATGCCGCACTCGCACTATCATTTTCTATGTTCAGTGGACTGTGAAATTGGGGTCAAAATCTTATTTGGCATTCAAATTAGAAAGATCATATCATAGAGAATATGTAGTTTAAGTTTCAAGTTGATTTGACTTTAACTCCATCAAAAACTACCATGACCAATAACTTTAACCAAAAACTTTAACCACAAACTTAAACCTGAAACTCGCACTACCATTTTCTAACTGTAAACATATTATTTAAAGAAATTGTTAAATATATGTATATATATAGCTACAGGGGTAAACTTTAAGACATAAATTATACGAAATATACAAAAGATTCAATAATTGGGATAAGGCAACAAGAGCAGTGCTCTTATATAAATCCATTTCCCTATCCTTTTCTATGGTCAGTTGACCATGAAATTGGTGTCAAAACCATAATTTGATATTAAAATTAGACATGGGGAAAATGTGTACTAAGTTTTAAGTTGGTTTGACTTCAACTTCATTAAAAATTACCTTGATCAAACACTTTAACCTGAAGCGAGACATACGGACGGACGGACCTGTAGACGGACGAACGGACGCAAAAACCAGAAAACATAATGCCCCTCTACTATCGTAGGTGGGGCATACAAATAGTAATTTCAATTCATTCGTTTATGATGACTGAAATAGTGTGATCTCTAAATGTTATATTGTCAGCAATTCATAATGTTCAGCTATTTTTTTTCTCTTTAATAAACCAAACATCGAGAAATTTCCTCTGATTTTGGTTTACTTTTGTCTTTAGGAAAGTACATTAATGATATATATATATATCAGACTAAATTGCAATATATTTTAATTTCTATCTTGTTAAATTTACCAATATAAGTATTGCATCTGCAAATACTAAATTGCGAAGACCTTTTGATAAGTTCAAACAACGAAACATTTCATTATTTGTATTGTGTACAACTATATGTAATTATAAACTTCTTTAATGCGGGGTTCACACATTGCCGATTATTACTCCCGTTTGAGATCAGACAGCGATACGACACGAAAAGTGAAAAAGTCGGATTAGTATCCTCAATTATCTGGAATGTCCTATTATTGTCTGAACGCAGTCGTTTTAGTTCGTAACAGATTCTTACTGGTCGGGAAGGGTCCGAATAGTTCGGCAAAGCACCCCGACAGTTAGGTGCGTCCCGTAACATTCGGGGAAACTCAGCCGATTTTGTCTACTCGTATTACAATCGTACCTATGTCGTGACAGATTCTGCTGTATCGGATCGAATTCCTAACAATGTTCTGTGTATTCGGGACGGTGTCCTGTGGAACGGGAATGATCTGGAGAAATTTGTTCGAACGGATAACTTCCGTCAGCGTCGGTTCACTGTCTTGTCACTATCTGATCTCTGTCGGATTACATTCGGTAGAATCGGGACGCAGTCGTGACAGACTCGGTCGAATTTTACCTGGCGAAAGATAAAAATCGGATCATAAGCGGATTTAGAACGGGATTATCGGGATAAATTCGCTTGGAAACGGTTGAATCTCGACGCTTCCTGAACAATATCTGATTATTGTCGTGATTAAGTTTTTAAAGTTTGAATTTACATCCACGATTCATAGGATCTTGATCAGACTTTTGATAAATTTTAATCAGGAATGGTCCTGTCAAGGACGGCAGTAAAAATCGTGAATGTGTGACCCCAGCTTTAAAAGACGTTATTGTCTAACATTGTTTATCCTGTTACTGTTACCATATATATATAGTGATCTAAATTATTATTAGACACAAAAGGATATACAAATTTCTTCATTGATGAAATGCTGTTGTGAAATAACTACTGCCTTGTTTTTCTGTTGCGATTTTGGTTTCGAACATGTTATTGCACTTTTTACAAGTACTATTATGGTGTATACAATAAATATGTTTGAAACAGCATAGACAACACAGAATTTAGGGTACCCACTATTTATTTTTTTTTCTCGCAAAAAGTCTTGAAATTTCCTTTCTCTACACTGTTATGCAAGAAAAGTTCTGTGTTAAAGTTTTAGGTTGCATTGAGCCTATGAGATTAACACTGATAAGATCTGATAAGTTCAATATTCATTAGTCCTAGAAGAATTTAACGGTTGTTTCAAATAGCGGTAACAGGATGGACATGAACTTCGTGTACCATTATTGAATTTAGATTGTAGAACTAATATTACACGAAATAGTAAAGAAGCTGTGATTTTTCGTTCGACTAATCATTAACAGCCCCTGTTGTAAATACCAAGGCAATAACAAATAGGGAAAAAAATATTTGAAATATGTTAGCCAGACACTGTAAGCACATAAATTAGGCAATAATCGAAATTAAATATATTTTAATCTTATCAACAGGGATCAAAATCGTATTTATTATTTATGTTCTGACTCATAAATTATACAAACTTTCATTTAAACACATACAACTGCATTTTCATTCAGAAATAAAATGTGTAGTATAAAAGTTGCACTGAAAATGCGACATGCCTTGAAATTGACACGGGTCGGGGAGCAAAGAATTTTGAATATGATAGTGTTAACCTGTTAAGCACTTAAAAAAAAATAGGCATGATTGGCGACAGATTACAATGAAAAATAAATCTGCAAAAATCCTCCAGCCCTCCTCCCCTTATCAGATGACCAAAAAGCCGTCCCTTTTCCTAGAGAAACAGATTCCACCAGCCAATCTCGTGAAATATTCATAATTCATTTATATTTTTTTTCAAAATTTTCATATAAATTAGTGATGATTTAGAATTTGACATATTGTATATCAACACCCATACAGGCGCGTAGCTCCCTATACGCCAACACGCAGTTGCGTGCACAACAATTCGGCATGCAAAAAAAAATTGCAAAATAAAAATTTATAAACTAAAAATTTAAAGGATACACGTACAAGTATTCAAATGATGTAATGTCATTAAATAGCGGCATTTGGTTTCAAAATTAAAGTTTTATTGCAGATGACAAAAACGGACTTGAATCCATTACAAGATTGTAATTTGTTATACTCTTGTAGTTTCGGAGAACATTTTACAGAGTACGGTTTATCTGTTTGGAATGCGATGTACCAATCGGCCATTAGATTTATCAGAACCCTTCAATATCGTTAAATATGCCGATGCGAAGTGACTACCAAAGCCAATCACCCTGCAAACACGCAAAAACAGTCTTGAATTATCTCATTATATTTTGCGTCCATAGACCACATGATAATTTACGAGTAATATCTTTAATTGATTTTCTTTAATATTGTTAAAAGTAGCATAACAATATAAAACGTAGAATTACACCATAAAAAGTCTTTTTCTCGGGATATATCAGTTTGTTTTGGGGATATAATGTTTTTCTTGTATTTCTCGTGAAATCGTGGTAACGGAAAATGGTTTGTTTTTCGGGTTTTTGGCTATAGGACGGTTAATTGAGAAGCTGCATGTACATAGGTACATGATAATTTAAGGAACTGGAGTCGCGTCTGGTATCAGTCAGAAAAATCACTGCTTTGCGCACATCTGCTTTCTCGTGTTGTAGGAAATACAACAAACGAACAAATCGCAGCATTGTTTGAGACATACGAAACTGACTTGTCATGTAATTTTGCCTGACAAATTCAATCGGGAGGTCGCTCGATGGCGAACACGCTGGATTACATCTCGCGGGTGCTACCGCAGAGAGATCGTTCAATGTACTGCGTTTGTTGAAAACATATGTACGATTAACAACGAACAACGCCGGTTTAGCATCTCTAGCATTGCTGCATATTCATCGGGATTCGTGTGTGAATATTGACAAAGTAATAAAGAAGTTCGTTTCTGCTAAGACCCAAAGGGCAGATTTTTTGACAATTTTTAGTAAATTCCATAACACAAAAATGTGTTGTTGATGTATTCAATTAACCATGCTTTATTCTATTTAGATGTTCTATTCAGAAGATTTTTTAATACTTTTGCATTCATGAATTATGTATAAGTCCTATGTACATGTAGCTTCTCAATTTACCGTCCTATGACCAAAACCCGAAAAACAAACCATTTTCTGCATAAAAGGGTCCCAAAACTTTTCGCCTCGCTTCGCTCGGAAGTATATGCTTGCACATCGTTTCATTCTAGCTACGCCCCTGCCATATGTTGTTGAAAACTATATGTTGCCATCTAGATGTCCTTATTTTGTTTTTACCATTTGATTGCTACATGTTATTGACGTATAACCTACATCTCTTGCAGTTTTAGTTCCGTTTGGTGTACTTTAAATCTGTGTATGGAAAAACAATACGGAAAGGGTGATTGAGAATAGAATAATTGCTTTTCTATCCCTCCTGCTTAGAGGAATTTGAACCGACGAGATATGTACCTTCATTAAAAATGTTAAGTAAAAAAGTAATAAAAATGCATAACTTTTTAATGTTTAACCTCCCTCCTTTCAGCCAAATGTTTGGTTTTCTATTGTATTATATCGTTTGAAGACAAACCGTGCATCTAAAGGAAGTCTGATTATCTGCAACTTATCCCATCTGTTTAGGCACAAACTTTAATACGATCCCAAAAATAGTCGCTGAAAATGTATGTACATATTTAAAAAAGTCGTAATAAATCCATTGAGTCTTAAAATAATCCAAATCCGATTTCGTTTATTTGGCTATTCTAAAATACATTTCTTTTTTGGTAGAAATTACAAAAATAGTTTATTATCTCTTCTGACTTTAAAAAACTGAATTTGAGAATTCAAATACATTGCACAAAAATATAATTAATTTTCTATGTTCCAGTAAAAATAAATTTAAGAAAGGAGAATCCTTACTATTTCCTATTTTGTTTGTACAAATTTGTTATTGATCAACTATGTCTTAACTTCAAGTCAGGTGACGGAGTCAGGGGTTTGGCGAATAGATCTTCCAATCTTGCACCGTATCGCTTTTATAGCATAAAATCGTCATATGTTTTGTAGTCTCGCTGCTCTCGGTGATTTTATTTTTTTGTCATAGAATTACACCTTTTCAAAATCCGGCAACCACCCCTGGAGGTAAGAGTACTGTTGAACTGTGCAGTATATCTAAGGTAGTTAATGCACACCTTCTAAAGCTGGCTGTGCATTATCCAGATTATACCACAGCAAGAACACAAGATATATTTTAACTATATCATGTGTTAATATTTATTAATGTCATTAAAACTAAACATCGCCACGTATCTACCTGATTAAAAGGAAGAGATGGAAGACAGACCGAAGATCTTTCGAACAAATAAACAGAAATGGACTTTTTCTGGATCACTACAGCAGAACAAAAAAACACGCCCCAGATTAAATAAAAGGAGTGGTAAGTAAACTTGTTAGGACGTGTTTTATTGTTTATTTGTCAAGGTAACGTTACTTACTGATCTATTTATAACTTATATTGAAACGTGTATTGACAAGTTAAGGTCAAAAGGGGGACAAACAACAGAGTTTACTATCATAATTATAGAAATATTAACAGGAACTATTTAGGGTTCATCATAACCTGTTGGGCTAATATTACCGCATTTACACCACAAATTCTACATGTTTTACTCTGAGTACAACAGAAAAAAACAATACAGCCTGTGCACCTTGAAAAGGCAGTGGCGGATCCAGACATTAACATAAGTGGGGGCCCGCTCCAGTCACGCTTCAATGATTCCCTATATAAGCAACCAATTTTTTTCCCAAAAAGGGGGCCTCCTGCCCCCCCCCCCCCCCTTAATCCGCCTCTGAAAGGAACTAATGTAGATAATTAAACTTTAAATGCATTTTATCTTGTCTCTTATGTAGGCAAGCATACAACATCTTCTTTTTTATATATATAGTTGGGAAAGAGGTTTGTCTTCTGTTGATTCAATTTGGCAATGCTAATTGATAGTTAACATCTGCCAATAAAAGGTTATCTAAACTGTAACTGAGGAGATGTGTCAAATGAAACTTATATGTTTGTATATTTTTACTATCTTCTGCAGATTGGAGAAAAATGCACATCAAAATGCAGATAAGTTTTAATTTTCTGAAACATTGACTACATAAATTATAAGTTTTATTTCATACATGTCATGCCATAAAACTTTCCTAGTTGCATTAGCTTGTACATTTGTATGTACTCAAAGTAGGATTTTGGTGTAAACACCACCATATGTTTTGATTCCTTTTTATGAACCCTTAATGAACAAGAGTCCATGATAATTACCCTTCCTACTACATGTATAATATATTATATGCTAAGCCTTATAAAGGTAACCATTACATGTAAGGTTCATGTGGACCCTTTGATTTAAGTGTATGCATTTACACATCAGAACTTACTCTGAGTCAATGTGAGTACAGACAAACCTGAGTATCTGGATATATTTTAACGCATTTGATGATCTATATATGTACATAACATTAAAAAAATTCAACATATATTTTTCTCTTTAAGAAAATCAAAAACTTAATTGGATTCGTCAGCATATCATATAAGGATATAATGAAATAAAAAAAAAACTTCGCATAGATACTAGGATTAAAATTTAGAAAATCAACATCATGTTATGACACAACCACATCATATAAAGATCTTTGCACATCATACAAGTATTATTATTTGAACAACAAAAAAGAATCTACATTGCACGTATATTTTCACATCTTATAATGTCCACTGGACACAGTATAATGGTGTTTGTACATCATGTGAAGACAAGTGCACATCGTATTTTGGTAAAATCACAATAAGACAAATGCACATCATTTTATAAATGGAAATATTTATTGGGACAGTTTTGGCGTTCAATACAGTACAATACAACTGTGACCCAAGGGTGTGTATTTCAAAGATTTTATCCTGACTGACTTGCATGTAGTTTAATGTTCGTTTGGTGTTTGCCCTGAGTAACCACATACAGTTTACCCGACGGAGAACGTCGCCATCCTATCCTCCTTCTATACTGGATGTCTACTCAAAATGTAAGATGAAACTTTGAGAAGTATAATTTAAATTAAATTAAAAAAAAAAGGTGAAAGGGTAACAGGAGAGAGAACATGTATATACAATATCCATATCCATTTGACAATTATAAATGATAAAGCTTAAATTATTTTAAAATAGATAAAACTCATCAAAGTCTTTGTTTGCAGTATCTGCAGTTACAGATTTCCACCTGCAATAATACAAATTTTCTTAGTTTTATAGTCTTGACTAATGGATAGGGCTTTATATATCCCGTAGGAACCCTTCTTTTTGAGTGAATTAAAAAAAAAAACAATTTTAATTTCAAAAGTATAAAATTCAATCTTTAAAAACTGAGTATGATTTCAAAATGTAAGATGAAACTTTGAGAAGTATAAAAGGATTAAAAATGGTATTTATCTATTGTCTAGATGTAAGAGACACTGGGATATAGATTTAATTTTACTGGCTGCATACAATACTTCATATACTAAGAATCCAGTAAAGTGGCTTAAAATATGATATAACATCAATCTAATTAAAAACCGATCTCTCATCGCTCTTGTTTCTGATATGTCGCGTGGGCCACGCGACATATCAGAAACAGGAGCGATGAGAGATCGGTTTTTAATTAGATTGATATAACATATATCTAATCGTTGACTCGCATGACCGAAAGCACAACCTCTGCTGTATAGTTTATATTTATCCCACTCGGACGTTGGTGTGTCAGTGTCAGATCATCCCGATGGTCGGAGGCCAGAGGTTGATCTAACACTGACACACAAAAGTCCGAGTGGGATAACTATTTTACATCCCAGCTGTTTTAGATTGGACGAAAACCCATTTACAATGCATAAAATGTAGTTTAGAACGCCACACAACCATTATAATATATTTTATATATTACTATATAATGTTTACCCTTTTTGACCCCCGAACCGATGAGTAGATATCAAACAATGTCAATTCGGCCCACACTAGATCGTCACTTTATAAAAAAAAATTCGCCCCACTCTTGTTTACCGACTCGCCCCATTTTGAAAAAGTGTAAAATCAAATTGCACAATCAGTCCGCCAACTAACTTACTAACAAAAAGGGTTTACAACCCACTAAATAAAGGTCTACAAACTCGCCCCACTTATAAACATATCTTGCTTCCTTTAAATATGTTTAATTACTGGTTGTTGGTATCAAGTAGTTATGTGTCGTGGGTCTAAAGGTCTTGAGTTCGAATCCCAGCATAGACACTGGATTTTTTCGACGTAAATTTTGATAGATAGTCTTTTCCGTATTAATTATAAGTTTTAAAGTGGATTTGACATTCCCGCCAAAATAGTTTAACACTGACACACCAACAAAGGAAAGCATGCAACACAAAGAAACTCAAACTGGGGTGATCTGGTAGGGGTGATCTGGCTCAGATCACCCGTGTTAGAACAAAGGAGCTGGGATGTAATTGTGGAGACAACTTTTTTTCAAATAATGTTAGTTCTGTTAGAACATAGTTCCTTTAATTAACACTGTAGTTCAGTTCTCTTGATATGCAATCCATAAACCCAATGTCTGCATATTTTCTGTATGTAGCATCTGAATGAGATATTTGTATGCAGGAATTGGTACTGTAGTACATTGGCAGTCTATGTAGTTCTATTTCTGATTTAATGATTATAAATTATGTGGTTGTATGCCATTATCGGTTGATCTACTGTGGTGAGCATTTTTCACAAGACCCAGGTCGTTGCAAGTAACCTAAATAATGTTTGTAATCTTGAAATGGCCTTCCTTATATAACTTACATTCATCAGACTTTGTTTTGTCAAAACAGGAAATGACATTTTGGTTTTTATAAGTCCCTGTAAGAATATAAATTTTTAAGTATAATCTTTGCTGATGTATCTTTTATGCGTGGTCTCTGATACTTCTCCAACAGATATGTGGTTTCCGATAATTTCAGTTGTTTATTTCCGTGTTTTCAAGAGTAGATTTAGTTCCAGCTATATCTGTCCATTTCATTTTCCAGGCTGAATGTATTATATTGGCGGGTTATTTTTCCAATTTTTCTTTGGGTTGAGTATAATTTCATGAACTGAAGATTAATCATAGAATCTGAGTATTTTATCCACTTTTATAAACCAGCTATTGGATTAACAATCTTTTGTTGTCGCCAGTTGTCTTATCCCTATTCTATGTTGGATTGAACTTTAGTCTTTTGATATTCTAAGGAATAAGGAGATTAACCTCGAGTATCATGTTAACGTTATTTAAATTTTCTAGAATATGTTCTTGTTATAAGCCTTAAATTCTCTCATCAGAGAAAATAACTCTTTCTTTGCTTGAATCCCAGTCAGTTTATTGGGTGCGTCTAAACACTGCTAAGGAGTCCTTAGTGCACTAAGGACTTATAACATGCCACTAAGGACTAGATGGGGTGCTGTTACATGTAATTTCTTTTCATATTATGGTAGACTAAGAGATTGATATTTAATGCTTAAATTTCAAATTTTATAGAAAAATAATCATAAATAAATAAGATATTCAACATTATTTAGGCACGTGCCTGTTTTTCTTTGATATGCCGAAAATCAATGAACCGATTGACACGTGCCAAATAACATAATAACAGTTACTGATTAAACAATCATGATCTTTTTTTTATTTTAAGTACTAATTAACAATTGTATCGAAATTGCTGTATCAGCCCTTGCATCTATACCACTATACCGTTTATCGTGTCTTGTGATCTTAATGAGGCTGTTTGGTGGTACTTTTTTGTTTGTTTGTGAGATTAACATTCTGTGTTCACCATTTGCTTTACCAAATTCTGAACGTATTTAAAAAAAAACTGTCCGGGGTTGTCGTCAGTAGCGAACAAAGCGCAAAAATAGCAGTAAATTCCGTCCTTTGAAGTTGAATATACAATCCATTTAGGAACTGCAGCCACGCATATTAGAAGCATCTATTAACATTTATCGTTTATGAAAAGAAAGAACTAGATGGACTCCAGTTTTAGAATGCTATACATTTGAGCAATAGGTACAGATGTGGAAATAAAGTTTGCAATATCCTTAGATTCAGCAGGTGTCATTTTCTAAAAAAAAAAAACATCTTAATATGGATATGTATGAAAAGTATTTTTCTTCAAATCAAGCTAACAGAAAAACGTCGTTTTAATCATACAACAAACAAATTACTAGTAATAAAATATAGAGATAGCAGCCTTGGATTTTCTTAATTAAATCTTTTGATCCTCTAGTTATCAAGTTCCCCTCAGGCCAATGTAATTATGACATGTGGATAGTTAAAGGAGTGTAACGTTGTCGTGTCCCCCTAATCAGTGCTGGATTCAATTTATAGTAAAGATATTAACATTAAAACAAGAAATGGTTAATACAAAAATTATTTTAAGATTTCTAACAGCACCCCATCAAATCCACTAGTGGGGTTGTTATCGCTTTGACACATTCTCCATCCTCAATTTTGCACATAGGTGTATATGGTCTACAACATCAAAAGTTTATTTGACATCTTACATGTCTTAAGTCATCAAGATTTTTTATCTTTTGCTTCGTTAATTGCTTCTGTGTCTGTGATTAAGATAGCAATCTTGTTTGAAAATGCACCCTTGATGGAAGCTTTCTGCAATATGCCTTTGATACTTGCTTCGATACATAGTTCTAGCACTTTGCATATACTATAGATACCATTAATGCCTCAGTAGTTCGATCAGTAGCATCAATTATTTTCTCAGCAGCTTTAGCTGTTTTAAGACTGTACTGAGTGATGGTTGTTATTCCTTGGTTATTTCTGTATGGGGTGGACTGACAGCAAGGTTGTACTTGATCTTAGACACTCTGACGTGCCTTGTGTTTTGCAACTGCTAGGCTGGGGGCATATCTATGTTGTGAAATATTCTATTTAAGTAAACATGGTATTCCTCTTGAGGAAGATAATTTTTATGGGTTCTGGTGACAGCAAACAGTAAAATAACAAAAATACCGAACTTCAAAGAATATTCAAAATGGAAAGTCCGTAGCCAAATAGCAAAATCAAAAGCCTAAACACATCAAACGAATATGGATAACAACTGTCATATTCCTGACTTGGTACAGGCATTTTCTTACATGTAGAAATGGTGGATTACATCTGGCTTTATAACTAGCTATCACACTTATATGATGGTCGAATAAAATTCCATTATACTGAAAATGATGTGTGAACAAAACAAGCAGACATAATAGGTGAATACATAGCAGTCAACATTGTGTTATAATTTAATCACTATAAAAACAAACAAAAATGTAGCAAAGAAACACAAAGAGTCATATAGAAAATTCACATTAGCAAAAATGAAAAACAAGAATACATACATAAACCATAGCACAATAACACAATGACGGGATGTATTAAGTACAGAGTCGAGTCATATTTACTAAAACACCAAAAGGCATATAGATAAAGCACATAAGTAAACATGAAAGACAAGAATACACAAATTTTACCATAACACTATGACTGGAAAGTACAAAGCCACGTCAAATGAATTTCTAATGAAATTAAAAAATTTGTATCAATGGTTCTGATTGGATGACGGTAAGCGTAAAATTCTCTATCTCCTCGTCTGTAACTAAGAATTGCGAAATGTATTGACATGTAATTTTTACAATAATAAGCAAAAAAACTCACTTGTTGCACATGAAAATCTTCTTTTATAACATTCTGAAGCGGCAAAGAAGACGGAAAACGGCCAGTGTTGACGTTTGTCACCATCGTGCATTATTTGTGAGATGATACATAATATTTAACTACAAGGTCTTTGTACCTACCGATGAGGTTTTTTTTTAGATAAAGACGAGACGCCCTTTTCACCATGCTTTTAGTTTTTAAACTTGTTAAAAAAGAAAATGTTATCTACATACTGGCTGAAAAGGGAACCGCAACATATACACCTAATTTTAAGGTATTTTCGTACGCTTCGGCCATTGCGTAATAAAATAGAAGTATTAATGAACTCTTAAAATACATAAGAAAACTACTGATTAATATTAATTATTCTGAATAAATTTTAATTTTAAACACTCTACCACATTTATTGTGCACTAGGTGAAAATGTTCAGTATCACAATAGTGTACATTTGCAAATCCGTTTATTTTATAGGACATATCTTTTGTGTCTCGCATTCGTGTTTGGTGTTCCTGCTTTTAAAGACCTTTCTGTGAGAGGATTATGCAACATTTTATATGAATATTACTATTTAGAACATTCTGTAAAAAAATTTACTAAAATCAAATCGAATAAAATTTAATGGCTGTGTTGTAAATCAGAAATTACTCGTAGTTACGTCTTGAGATCACACCATTCTTTTTATTATTTCAGATAATGATACCACGAATTCCTGCAATATATACAACATTGAAAATTTTCATCCAGCTGCTTTGTTTCTTTATTGGAAGAGGAAAGAGCTTGAATTCCAGTCAAACAAAAAGTATTATTATTATTTGTTCGTTTTTTTTTTCTCGGCTCGTTTGGGTTGATATGCCTTATATTTTTTTTTTCTTCTTCCGTTTTTCTATAATAACTAATTTCAAGACACAAACCATTTGAATGACGGTATTTCCAAATCACACTAAAACGGTCACTGTGAAATTTCTTCAGTTATTAATTTATTCCAATGACCGAACCAAATCATAATATAGCATATGACTACCTATGCTAAATGATCTTTTAATATAAAAATATTATAAACACTCACTTCACAGTATAGTTTCTTTATTTTCAATGTTAAGCAATTTTTCCTTGTTTGCAGCTTACATAAAGCATAAAGTCTGTAAAAAGAAAAATGAATTTCAATTAAGCAAGGCAATAATTCAGACTTGAGGTCTATGGTGTGGTTGAAAAAAGAGATGTCTAATTTTCATTTTAGTCTTAGCTTTATCAGAGGCAAGATATGTCCGTTCAAGTCTTAAAATCTGATATCGCCTTTTCAATTCATATATTAATAGCTACATTCCAAATGATTATCAGACGCATTGTCGTCTGGAAATGAATAAGGTGCATTACATTGAAAATGGTCAAGTGCCTCTGTGTATAAATCTTGTTAATATTTCTCAAAGTTTCTTTCTGATATGACATTCTTCTTTCCCGTTTGAAACAAGTCTGACATGATCTATTTCCAATAAAAAATGGGCTGCACCCGATTGACGTCGCAATTGAAATTGTATTTTGGATAAGTTGCTTGAGATTAAAATGGACACTTGTATTTGTGTTGCTCGATAGGAAATTAAATAAAATCCTTCTACAAATGAGTTTAAATTAATTTTAATCTGTTATTTTTTTTCGTGAAACGGTTGATTTTCAATAACGTTTTGGCCTCAAAATAAAAAAGGGCTTCCTTTCGAACTGGTACTATTGCTCCGCTTCGAAGTACAAAGGTTCTAAATTTTCCTATTAGCCTTCGCTCGGTAAAAATGTATTGGCAAATATAATGCCTACCCTTGTTAAAATGAGCATAGAGCATGGCATGGAAGAATTATTTTACAAACTTTCAATGTACCAAAATATTATTTACTGTTTGGCCAGCTTCGTTGTATGGATTACCATTTAACAAAGACAATTCCCCGACTTTATTTTGAGAAATCCCCAGACATTACTATTAAAATTGGTGACGGTTAATCTGCAACTTTGCCTGAAAATTAAGAAATTTAACTTCTGTTGTCTTCCTCAAAACATAAATTCTACTACCCAGTTTGAATAATCATAAAACATGTAGCTCGTTTGTAAATTCGTATTTTTTTTAAAAAGTATGTGACAGTACAGTAAAACACAACACACTTACTGTGAATTTTCTTCGTACAATCGTCTAATGTTTCTTTTCTATGTTGCACCCATTTCGTTGTTGCTATCAACAATCACAATGCATGGGTAAACTAATTTCCACCACAAATCCGGTATCATTTGAGTTCCTTCCCTTTGAACATTTTTAATAATATCACACCACACAAAATCGTTTACATATGCATATACATGTATATGATCGATTAATTTGTTGCTTGCTTAACGACAAGGGAAAATATGTCATATACGAAAAATACGACATAGGCGGATTTAGGGGGGGGGGGGGGGGGGGGCAGGGGGCCCGGGCCCCCCCTTTTTGGGAAAAAATTTGGTTGCTTATATAGGGAATCACTGAAGCGTGACTGGAGCGGGCCCCCTCTTAGGTCAGTCAGTGGGCCCCCACTTGTGAAAATTTCTGGATCCGCCACTGTACGATATTGGTTAGAAATCAACGAGACAGCGACTCCAAGATAAAAAAAAAATGAACCTGAGGTTTACTTCATGTCAAACTCTTAATCGTTTATACAAAATCTCTCCTGCGACAGAATTTTGAAGACATGACTTTTCTGAACGATGTATATTAGTCGTTTAAAAGCTGATACCCAAACAAAGTTCGTTTTGATTTGATTTGAAAATGTGTTTTAAAGTGTGTTAACGTAACAAACTCAACACGACGACATATGTTTACGACTGCCTATATCCTGATTAATACAAGTTAATATTAAGTGAACCCGTATAATATTGTTGTCTTCTTATCACTTATATATATATATATTGGCTCATCATTTCCCTTGTTAAAAGCTGCATATAATTGTTCTAAAAATCTATTTGAAACAAAAAAAAACCTCTTGGTATGGATCAATTAATATTTTAAGGGAAAAAATGTCAGGCATAGAAAAGCATATTCCTGAAAAATATTCAACATTTAAACTACACTGTGGTCAGATTGTTAAGGGATACTATACTGCATTGTGGAAAAAACAGCTAGATATTCATAAAGATGGTAAACTACGAACTTATGTAACATTCAAGTGCAACTTCGGTTTTGAAAATTATTTGTCAATAATTCAACATTTTGAGCAAAGGAAATGTATTACTAGATTAAGAATATCTGCTCACAAATTACAAATTGAATCTGGTAGATACCAGGGTACTCTTCGACAAAACCGAATTTGTCTCAGGTGCACCTCAGGTGAGGTTGAAGATGAAGTTCATTTTTTATTTAAATGTGACACTCATTTATTAAAAAGAGAGGATATGATGCAAAATATATTAAAATCATGTCCAAACTTTCAAAATTTAAACAATGATAACAAATTAATTTGGATAATGAATAATGAGGATCCCAATGTACAATTTGCATTTTATAAATATATAGAAGATACTAAGAATTGAAGGACAACTTAATCTGCAAGAACTAATTCATTATAACTCTTTAATATGAATTTGGATACCCTGTTAAGCCTGCACAGATCATAAGAAGAATTTCAAATTCTCTGGCACCGTCCCTTGATGATCCTTGCTGGCTGGACACAGAATCTATAATCTTAAAATATGTTTTTAAAATATATTTTAATAATTTAGGAATTTGACTCATCTGCATTAAGTACAAGTAGGGACTTCCCTTTAAGCACCGACTCTTGGTGCTTTCTGCAGATAAGTCATTAAATATCCTTTATTAAATATACTTGTTATTTGCAGTATACCTCATAGTCAAATGTGCGAGTGCTTAATTGTTTGTTTTTTTTTTTGTTATATGTTTTGTGTTTTTTTATATTGAGATATCTCCGCACAAACTACTAATGCCTCATGTTTGTCTTTTCAAAGTGAAAATACACTTACCGGGTGCACTTGAGTCAATGTCAACATAGTATTCATTGAATAATAATACATTGCTACTATTTTGTTGAGTGTATTTTCTGTGGTATATTATTTTATTTTATTATTTTTATAACACTTGTTACACATCTTTTATTGTTTGTGTATTGCATATGTTATTGTTTATAATAATATTGTCTGTATGCTATATGCCCTCCTGGGGCCCTAATTTGGTGAATAAAAAATATTCTATTCTGTTCTATTCTATATACAATAAACTCATCATAGATACCAGGACTAAATTTAGTATATACGCAAGACGCGCGTTTAGTTTACCTTTTAATTATTATTGATACTTGCTGCTTTTTTCCGAACATTTTATTTTTAAGAGAAATATTATACTTTAGTTTTTAGAATTTATGTTTTGAAGAAAGACAAGTCATTATATTATGTTAATGTTAGATACATCTACAATTAAATTGCTTTTGTAGAATCCTTGCCACTTGTCTTGTTACGTATTTATATAAAATATGTGTAAACAAATTTATTTATATTAAAATGGTGAATAAATTATTTCAGTTTCGTGGGAACCATTGGAACCGCTTTTATTCAACGAAGATGTCATTCTCAAGTGCTCTATTAAAGACTGTTGTCCCGATGGAACCCAGTGGACAGGAGGGAAAACCAATTCACTTCTGACATTAGGACGAGTGTCGAATAATAAAGCTAAATATGAAGAGACGTGGGGTGTTGATGCCTCTTTTTTAAAGATAAAAAACTTTGGAATAGACGATGGAGATAGCTTGTATACTTGCTTTCATGGATTTAATAAAGATCCCCCAAAAAACCTCACAATCACTGGGAATGATTTTGCATGTAAGTATTTTCCGTTTAAAAAATAGATGTGCTATTTATTTACAAATTATCATCAGTACAATTCCTTGGTAATATCGTTCAATTACAGTGTTCTATGTAACAAAAGTACAAAAAGGTAGTAATGAAAGATTTTCACCCTGAATTTGAATTCTTCAAAGTTACCCATGTTTTCTGCAAAAACGCTGTAACAGTACATGCTATAAATGTATACAGATATTATTTAGTGTTATCACTTCTCTCTAAATGTAACGCAGAAAATTCAAAAACACAACACTTATTAAAAATGCTATTAAAATTTTTCTACGCGAACCTTGAGCACAATCTTTGATTTACAATTCTTCTTTGTGTCACGCGGAAATATAAAAATATAGCCCCAACATAATGATAACCAATATATATATATAGTAAGGTTATTAATTAGGACACTAACATAATATAGTAATCACATATCACATACATTTTAGTTGTGTGTTTAAAAATTGACTTCATTTAATAAGTACAGAGGGACAATTTCATAGCCAGAACGAGTCAAACATTCTTAAATGGAACATTTAATATATTAACACAAGTCATATCAAGATAATATATTATTGTATAGCAATATAATATTTCCAACAGAAAGTAACCAAAAGTTAGCGTGCAATAAATTCTAATATTGCACTAGTGCAATAAATCTTCAAAATTCATGACGTCATCAATGACAAAATCTTAGTTTAAACCAATTTTTACTTTCAAATATTATATTGCTATACAATAAAAGGGTTATTGCATGAATATTGGGGAATATTGTCCCTCGTAGAACATATATTGCACTCGCAAGCTCGTGCAATATAAAATTCTACTCGGGACAATATTCCCCAATATTCATGCAATAACCCTATAATATTACATAGATATATACTCTGTGTATAATAATAAGGGAGATCTTCCCTTCTCAAATACATATTTGACACCACTAGCACATGGACCAAAGCATGTCAATAATATGCAAATTAATAGGGATCAATATAAGCCTTACCAATTTGTTAAAGCAGGCCATACACACCATCAACATCATTACATGTACATAACCATTATAGCCACGGATCTTCACGTTCTTAGCTCACCTGACCTGAAAGGTCATTTGAGCTTTTCTCATCACTTGGCGTCCGTCGTCCGTAAACTTTTACAAAAATCTTCTCCTCTGAAACTACTCGGCCAAATTTAACCAAACTTGGCCACAATCATCATCAGGGTATCTAGTTTAAAAATGTGTGGCGTGACCTTGCCAACCAACCAAGATGGCCGCCATGGCTAAAAATAGTACATAGGGGTGAAATGTAGATTTTGGCTTATATCTCTGAAACCAAAGCAAATCTGACAGGGTTAAATTGTTTATCAGGTCAAGATCTATCTGCCAACAAATTTTCAGACAAAACAGACAACCCGTTGTTGGGTTGCTGCCACTGAATCAGTAATTTTAAGGAATTTTGCAGTTTTTGGTTATTATCTTGAATATAATTATAGATAGAGATAAACTGTAAACAGCAATAATGTTCAGAAAAGTAAGATCTACAAATAAGTCAACATGACCAAAATTGTCAGTTTACCCATTAGGGAGTTATTGCCCTTTATAGTAAACTTTTAACCATTTTTCTAAAATTTTAGTAATCTTTTAAAAAAAATCTTCTCCTGAAACTACTGGGCCAAACTTGACCACAATCATCATTGGGGTATCTAGTTTTAAAAATGTGTCTGACGACCCAGCCAACCAACCAAGATGGCCGCCATGGATTAAAATTGTACATAGAGGTAAATTGTAGATTTTGGCTAATATCTCTGAAACTAAAGAATTTAGAGCTAATCTGACTGGGTTAAATTGTTTGTCGGGTCAAGATCTATCTGCCCAGAAATTTTCAGACAAATCGGACAACCTGTTGTTTTGTTGCTGCCCCTGAATTAGTAATTTTAAGGAAATTTGGCAGATTTTGGTTATTATCTTGAATATTATTATAGATAGAGATAAACTGTAAACAACAATAATGTTCAGCAAAATAAGATCTACAAATAAGTCAAATGACCAAAAATGTCAATTGAACTCTTAAGGAGTTATTCCCCTTTTTAGTCATTTTTTAACAATTTTCATAAATATTTGTAAATTTTGGTAAATTTTTAGAAAATATTTTCCACTGTAACTACTGGGCCAAGTTCATTATAGATAGAGATAATTGTGTTCAGTAAAGTAAGATCTACAAACACATCACGATCACCAAAACACAATTTTGTCATGAATTTATCTGTGTCCATTGTTTAATATGCAGATAGACCAAGGTGAGGGACACAGGCTCTTGAGAGCCTCTAGTTTGTTTTTGATATTTCAAAATGAAAAACGAATGGACGCAAATATACACGGACCCTTCATCTAACATCTGTATGATCAACGGGTCCTACAAACAATGTACAATGATAAATATTTCAATACCGATTACAGTTTCATAAGACCAAATTATTGCAATGTTTTAATAAACAATTGTAAAGAGTAACATAATCTGGTTCAATATTTGAAGGGGGTACCCAACACTATACCCCCCAAAAAAAGCCTGTAATTTAATTTTTCTTGTTTTTCTCTCATTGATAAGCTAAGCCTAGCTAAACATCTTTAAAAAAAATAAAAGATTTGGCAACTCAAATATGGCATCTTTTACATGCAAGTATCGGCCAAATTTGGAGGTTTCAGAAATACGGGCATAGGGGTATATAAGTTGATATTTTTAAAAATTAAATCGAAATTGACAATAACATAGTTAAAAATGATATCTGAGGTGAATATTAGTTCACTGATACCGTTTACTTGTAAGAGTTTTGCTCTGGATTTAATTTTTTGTCCGAACTAAAAAAGGGGCTATCTGAGTCAGCCCCGAAAATTGAATGGAATGGTTCTAGTATTTGAAGAAGAAAAATGTGTCGTTTATTTTTTTCAAAATATAAACCATTTCATTTGGAGTGCTATACCAGTCGGTTGTTAAAAAAAAAATAAATATTAAAACTTAACCGCCAGATTTTTTCGTATTTCAGTTTAAAATACGCCCCTACCCTCAAATTGGCACAATAAATGAGAGCAAAATCCACTCTAATAGTTTAAAATTACCATAACTTTTTTGTCTATTGATCTAGGCCTAGATTTGCCATGTGGATGTATCATCAAAGGGTTAAGTGTATTGCATCATGATGACCTTAAAATGAGACATCAAGGTCAACCTAATGTTGTTTTATATCGTAAGAAACACAACCAGGCCATAACTTCTTCGTCTTTAGACATAGAACTTACATCTTTGGCATGTGGATGTATCATTATGAGGTGGTGTGCCCTATCGTATGACCTTGAACTTTGATCAGGAGGACAATAAATGTATATTTGGTTAGAAATCGATAATACAACTATATAGACACACTTTATGACATATCAACACATTCGATGCACACGGAATACATAATGGACATGTAGTTACATAACATTGTTTTAAAAAGGTATAGTTTCTATTGAAGCGCAGTTTACGTTCTTAACTACTCAATAGAACGCTTAAGGTTCTTTTTAAACTTCATACATGTACATGTACATGTAGTTACAATGACCCCGCCTGCCAACCAAGATGGCCGACATGGCTAAAAATTGAACAAAGGGGTTAAATGCAGTTTTTGGCTTATATCTCTGAAACCAACGCATTTAGAGAAAATCTGACACGCGGTAAAAATGATAAATATGTCAAGATTTATCTGCTCTGCAATTTTCAGATGAATCAGACAACCCGTTGTTGGGTTGCTGACCCTAAATTGGTAATTTTAAGGACATTTTGCAGTTTTGGGTTATAATCGTCAATATTATTATAGATGGAGATAAACTGTAAGCAGTTATAATGTACAGAAAAGTAACACCTTATAATAAGTCAAAATGACCCAAATTTTCAATTTACCCCTTAAGGAGATAATGCCCTTTATAATCAATTTTTCGTAATTTTTTGTAATCTTACAAAAATCTTCTCTGAAACTACGTATACGAAAACAAATTTAACATCCAACTTGACAACAATCATCATAAGGGTATTTAGTTTCAAAAACGTGTCCGATGCCCAGCCCACTAACCAAGATGTCTGGCGTGGCTAAAAATAGTAAATAGGGGTAAAATTCAGGTTTTGTCTCCCATCTCTGAAACCAAAACATTAAGAGCAAATCTGACATGGGTTTATTTTTAGCTCACCTGTCCCGAAGGGACAAGTGAGCTTATGCCATCACTTGGCGTCCGTCGTCGTCCGTCGTCTGTCGTCTGTCGTCCGTCGTCTGTCGTCTGTCGTCCGTCGTCTGTCGTCGTCTGTCGTCGTTTGTCGTCGTAAACTATTTCAAGAATCTTCTCCTCTGAAACTACTGGGCCAAATACTTTCAAACTTTAACTGAATGTTCCTTAGGGTATCTAATTTATAAATTGTATCCGAAGTTTTGATCTATCAACAAACATGGTCGCCATTGCTAAAAATGGAACATAGGGGTCAAATGCAGTTTTTGGCTTATAACTCAAAAACCAAAGCATTTAGAGCAAATCTGACAAGGGGTAATATTGTTTATCAGGTCAAGATCTATCTGCCCTGAAATTTTCAGATGAATCAGACAACCTGTTGTTGGGTTGCTGCCCCTGAATTGGTAATTTTAAGGAATTTTTGCTGTTTTTGGTTATTATCTTGAATATTATTATAGATAGAGATAAACTGTAAACAGGAATAATGTTCAGCAAAGTAAGATTTACAAATAAGTCAACATGACGGAAATGGTCAGTTGACCCCTTTAGGAGTTATTGCCCTTTATAGTCAATTTTTAACCATTTTTCGTAAATCTTAGTAATCTTTTACAAAAATCTTCTCCTCTGAAACTACTGGGCCAAATACTTCCAAACTTTAACTGAATGTTCCTTAGGGTATTTAGTTTGTAAATTGTATCCGAAGTTATGATCTATCAACAAACATGGTCGCCATTGCTAAAAATAGAACATAGGGGTCAAATGCAGTTTTTGGATTATAACTCAAAAACCAAAGCATTTAGAGCAAATCTGACGTTGGGTAATATTGTTTATCAGGTCAAGATCTATCTGCCCTGAAATTTTCAGATGAATCAGACAACCTGTTGTTGGGTTGCTGCCCCTGAATTGATAATTTTAAGGAAAGTTTGCTGTTTTTGTTTATTATCTTGAATATAATTATAGATAGAAATAAACTGTAAACAGCAATAATGTTCAGCAAAGTAAGATCTTCAATTAAGTCAATTTGACCAAAATTGTCAATTGACCCCTTAAGGAGTTATTGCCCTTTAAAGACTTTTTTCACAATTTGTTCATCATGTTGATTTACTTAAAAAAATCTTCTCCTTTGAAACTGCTGTATCAATTTCAGCCAAACTTAGGCTAAATGAGTTTCAGAGTATCTAGTATAAATTTTATATTTTATTTCCTTGTATGTCAAGAAACATAGCTCCTATGGCTAAAATAGAACATAGGAGAAAATGATTATTTTTTTTTAGGCTTTTGAAGAAAATAGGACGATCCAAAAAACATTTAAATAAATTGAAAAGCCAAAATAATCATTGATGAGAGATTTAACCAAAAGAATTAAGGTGAGCGATTCAGGCTCTTGAGAGCCTCTTGTTTTATTTGGTGAAGATCTATCTGCCCTGAAGTTTTCAGACATAGGAGGCAACCGGTTGTTGGGTTATACCCCTGAATAAGTAATTTGAAGGAAAATTTTCAGTTTTTGGTTATTATCTTCAATATTATGATATATGCAGACAAACTGTAAACAGCAACAATGTACAACAGAGTAAGATCTAAAAGTAAGTCAACATGACCAAAATGGTCAATTGACCCCTTGAGGAGTTATTGCCCTTTATAATCAATTTTTAGCAACTATCGTAAATTTTTACAAAATATTTATCTCTGAAACTACTTGTCATAAATCCATTTGTGTCCTTTGTTTAATATGCACATAGACCAAGGTGAGCGACACAGGCTCTGTATAGCCTCTAGTTATTCTAAGCATGGATGCCATTTGTTCTCCTTATAACGGAATCAGGAATCGTTTTAAGGTCTGTTAAACCCTATTTTTCTATGATACAATGTTGACTCAAAATTAAATTGGTGAAAATATATTGTTAATAAAGATAAAGCTACAATTTAAACATAAAATAGTGACTTTATTCAGGATCAGCAAACATAGTAGGTGAAAAAAACTGCCAAAATAGACGCAATTTGAGTACACTCACGTATGACTATTAATAAAACAAGATGATCAATGATATAATTCAGTCATTAAAACAAGTTAACTTGTGTGATGTTAGTACGCCAGGAGGAATAACCTTGACGTGCTGCAATATAACTTTTAAATCACCTTTCCGAGAACTGATGTATTAATTTCAAACCAGAAATGTTTAGTACACTTATCTTCAATTAAACATATACGACGATATGCTTATGCATCGTATTAACCATGAACAATCATTTCAACAGTTATTTTATTGCATGCCAATTACATTTGAAATATATGTTTTAGTGATGCCTACAGAGGAAACTTTAAAAAAGAATGTAACTGTCAGAAATGGTTATCTGAATGCAAGTGTTGATTTTCTGAAAGTTTATCCTAAGCCAGTTTGTAACTGTACATTCCAGGTAAGTAATATACCGTTCCGATACCGATTGTTGTTTAACATGAATGAATGAATTTAAGACAGCAATTTTCTGATTGGAGATGTTCTTAATAGAGTTCGGTCATTTACAAACGTATCAACCGTATCGTATACGTTGACGTATCCGCATCTGCAGATCTGTCAAAAAATATTATGTGATCCCGAGCTTAGTAATAAGACCATGCTTCATTTAAAAAACAATAAAAAATAATTGGAATCTCTTCGAAACAATCAAACATACACTTGCAATATTTGTGATAGTGGTGTTTTGTAAAATAAGGGGTTCTATCAACTACTTTTACATGCCCTTAAAAAGGAGCCAATGTAGGGCATGTACACGAATATCGTACTCTATCCTTTAATAATCTAGTTACAAAAACAAAGTAATGAGTCAGGTATTTCAAGGACTTGAAGGAGTACGAAACATTTTTGATGATGTTGTTGTGTATGGCTCTACTTCTAATGAGCATAATGACAGACACAGTGCTGTTATTCAAAGATTACAAGAAAGCGTATTGACACTTAATATTGACAAGTGTAAATTCAACATGGCAAACATTGAGTTTATGGGTCATATGTTATCAGAACATGGGATTGGTGTGTCTCAGTCTAAAGCAATTGTAAATGCTAGAAGGCCAGAATCAGTTTCTGAGATCAGGAGTTTTCTAGGGTTAGTTAATTTTGTTGGTCGTTTCATACCAAATCTAGCAACTGTAGCAGAACCACTACACCGCTTCCTTCACAAAGAGACAAAATTTCAATGGGACCAGAACAAAAAGATTCTTTCGAAAAATTGAAGAAAGGTCTGGTGAATGCGTCTAATTTAAGCTGTTTCAACTTGAGAGCGAAAACTCAAGTAATTGCAGATACCAGCCCTTTAGGCTTAGGTGCTGTTCTAGTACAGAAACAGAATAATGAGTACAAAGTCATATGCTATGCAAGCAGAAGTCTCACAACTATAGAAAGGAAGTATTCGCAAACAGAAAAAGAGGCGTTAGGGTTAGTATGAGCCTGTGAAGGGTTCCATATGTATTTATTTGGTCATGATTTCGAGTTTCTAACAGATCATCGTCCGTTGGAATTCATATTCTCGCCTAAGTCTAAACCATGTGCTCGAGTTGAAAGGTGGATGCATAGAATGCAACCTTTTAAATATGTTGTGAAATATATTCCAGGATCACAGAATATTGCAGATTCTCTATCACGGTTGTTACTGGTACCGAAAAATGAATCAAAACAAGGAGAATTAAATCAAGCTGAGGAGTATATACGTTTTGTTGCATCTGAATCTACACCAAACGCTGTAAAGATTGAAGATGTGGATAAAATGTCACTTAATGACAAAGAATTACAAGACTTGCTAAACAAACAGTATTTAACAGTGAAACAGGAACTTAGTTATATAGGTCATATTGTTCTTCGTGGAACAAGACTTATTATACCGACTGAATTATAGAATCAGATACTGAAGTTAGGACACGAGGGACATCCTGGAATTGTTTTAATGAAACAAAGATTAAGATAAAAAATTTGGTGGCCAAACATGGACAAGAGTATTTAAGAGTATTGTAAGTCTTGTTATGGGTACCAGCTTGTTGCAAACCCAGAGAAACCAGAACCGATGATACGAACGTCTCTTCCGTCTAAACCGTGGGAACAGATATCAGCAGACTTTTGAGGACCGTTACCGTCTGGAGAATATCTATTTACCGTTGTTAATTACTATTCAAGATGGTTGGAAGTGACAATTATGAGTAAAAGTACAAGCGCAGACCGTGTAGTTGATGCTCTGGACAAAATGTTTACTGTACATGGTTTGCCTATTTCAATTGCAACTGACAATGGACCTCAATTTATCAGTGACACATTTAAACAATACTTGGACCAAAATGGTATTGTGCACAGAAGAATTGCACCCTTATGGCCAGCCGCCAACGGGGAAATAGAGCGTCAGAACCGTGCATTGTTGAAGCGCATGCGTATTGCAAATGCTGAGAAAAAGAACTTGAGTACTGAAATACAAACGTATTTGAAGATGTACAGGTCAACACCTCATTGTACTACAGGTGTAAGCCCAACTGAATTGTTATTTAATGGAACGCTTCGCACAAAACTACCTGATATTCAGATCCGTTCACATGACGACACTGAAGTGCGTGACCGAGATAGTCAAAGGAAGGAGAAAGGAAAACTATATGCAGACACAAGAAGGAATGTGACAACACATGATTTGAAAGCAGGAGATTCTGTTTTAGTGAAACAAAATAGAGGGAACAAATTGTCTACAACCTTTAATCCGAAACCATTCACACTGCTGGAAAAGCATGGAAATAGTGTTGTTGTTCAAAATGATGATGGTGATACATATAAGAGAAATGTCACACATAATAAAAGATTCATTGAAAGGAAATCTAGTGGAAATCAAAATGTCAATAGTGAAAATCAAAATGTCTATAGCGAAAATCAAAATGCCTATAGGGAAATTCAAAATCAAAATATATCTAGTGAGAATCAAAATGTTGAAAGTGAAAATCAAATTGTGTTAAAAGGAAATCAGAATAGTGGAGTTAATGATAAACCTCAGTCTAACAAATTGATGAAATCCGTCCCAAGTCTAGAGCCGTCCAAACCGTCTAGACCAACTCGTGACCGGAAACTACCATCCAGATACAAAGATTGTATTTTAAGCAATTGAGAAAATTGTGTACTTTGGTTTAAAGATAGGTAATTGAGATGACAGGTTTTTTTTATTGTTTTTTATGTTAAATAAAATTATAGTCAAAAAATTTAGTATTATGAACTTTAAAGTATTTTCATACATTAACTTGATACTCAGGTTAATCATGTTAATTGATATTTTAAAAAGACAAACTTTACATTTACAGTATATTTTTGCTGGTTAAGTTTTGAAAGATTATTCTTAAAAAGCTAGATTTGGAAATTTAAAATCTCTGTAATATTCATTTGGTACTTTCTTATACATTTTGGTATTAAACCATATTAACCTTTTTGGTTATTAGTTATACTTGTGATACCGGATGTTTTTAGCTTGTCTGATGTACAATCAAGGTTACAATGTACCAAATGAAATTACATGGGCGCAGCCATTTTATGAAGGGAACATGACATAGAGATAAAAATAGATGGCTCTCTTTGATTGGTTGTTATATCATTTATATATATATATATATATATATATATATATATATATATATATATATATATTTTTGTTTTTTTTAAATTTTCATTTTTTATTGAAATCTGTACATTTGTTAGTAATGAAAACATCGAATACCGGTACCTTATCCCGGCCTCGTTAATGTTAGCAAAAGATCATGTAAAATATATATGTGTTAGTATTTGTTAGTTCATTTTACAAAAAAATATATATCGGACCACAAATAAATGTATTCATCATATTAGAATAATTATTTTAACAAACATACAGATATTCTAAGTTTTTATAGTTTTTTTAAGAATGGAAATTTTGAGGAAAAATAAGTTAAATTAACAAAATTTAAAATAATAAAAAAAGGAAAAAAATTAATACAGAAAAAAAGAAAATAAAAATAAAGGTAATGTTTCATTTATATATTTTTATTCTGGAAAGCATTATGAATGAAGTTTCATGCAAGCACAAATTTGTCCTTAAATGTTTATGATGAAGGGCCGGAATTTTTTTTTTTTTATGTTGATCAATATTAGGGAAAATTTTCTGCGAAATCGTAATGTATCGTGAAAACCCCCAAAATTCACCAAGAAAAGCCATGGGACCATATATATTTCAGTGCGGTAAAATCACAAATAGATATCGAGCTTCAATTAGACAACAGCAGTTTTTCCATAATTAGTTTATTAAAAACGCCTTTTAAGGAGGTAATTGCTAAAAATAGCATTGCCGGCAATGGGGCCACCATTTAGTACTTTTATTCTATATGTGATACTTAATTGGTGTTATTAATTTGGTTAAATCCAGTAGTTTGATGACCATCAACAATCAATACATTACAAAGAGGACATCTATAAGACAACTAAATTAAATCCATAGCCATGTCCTAGAGGAAGTTTAATCCGCGATGTATCTGAGGGCACACATTCACCTCATACTGAACTGGAAAAACCACGTAGATAGAGTTTTAAAGACAGTCAAATCAACAAAATCAGGGCTTAATTGCAGAAAATCATATATCAATACCCAAGCATGACCAATACAAGGAACTCTGCAATAAGTCTCTTGTGATTGAATGTGAGCGAATTGGATATTGAATATCAACTCGAGTAAATTTGTTCTAAAATTAGAATAAAAGAACAGAGTTCCAATGTCTTCCAATGTTATTGAGGACAGTCAACAACACCAGGTTTTGTTTTACAGAAAATCATATATCAATACCCATGGAAGACTTCGAAACTTTGCAATAATTCCCTAGTGATGGAGTGTGTGCGCGTCCTTCGAGATCCACACATTACAAATAACATTCATAACCTGAAAATGAAAAAAAGGCAAGATATCTTACTGGTGACCACAATCGAACCACCAGTGTGACAAACGTTTTACCACATCTGCAATATGTATAGATAAAGTCATATGATGTATCGCATAGTCAACCACCTAGGTGCAATACCAACATTTTGCTTAATTTCAACAGCAGTAACCTTAGGAGGACATAACCAAAGATGACTTTTTTCTAATTGAAGAACGCAGCTATATAAGCACTCGTTCTTCCCTTATTTAACATATTTCCATCAACTCCCGTAGCCTTCAACTCAACCAACACCTTGTAGTATGAGTTGTACTGTCAAAATCAATGTGTCTGCACATGCACGCAGCAGCTCAAAACTACACCAGATTGAGGAATGAACTGCAAATAAACGACGAAGCGATATCCAATTTCCATGAATTGTTTAACCTTAATCTATTATGGAAAACAGTTGCTTTCATACATAAATACGCAGCCTCTATTGTGAATATAAAAGTTGCTTGAACTTTGAAATTTAAAATTTATACAAGCGTGGTACGGTTTCTTTTGCATTATGTTCAAGATTGTATTAGGGAACGACCATTTAACTTCAAAATGTGTGAGACGGGGGGTTGGGTGTTTTTTTCCTGAAACAATATGCTGATCCCCAATGTGAAGAAAACATTCTGGTGAAGCAGGTGAAAAATATTCTAAATCCAGATTTTCAGGATATCTTATAGTGTTAACTTTAGAAGAAAAGAATATTGATAGTGTCAAAAACAATTTATAAATATTTGCGCTTTGAATTTGCTCGAACAAAACATTCTGACTCAGAAAAAAACCCATACCTCCCAATCCCCATTTTGAAGTTAAATGGTTGCTCCGTAAGATACATTTTTCATCATATTGATGACGATATCAGTTAGATTTTCTCCTCGAAATAATACTTCTTTATTCATAACTGTTGTCTGCTCATTGGTCGGGTTGTTGTTTCTTTGACACTATCCCATTTTCATTCGGAAATATATAACGTTTTATGAACCTAATATTGTAATAGAAAGTAACTGCTTTTCGACTGATTATGTATTTCTGTTTTGTTTTAGAAATTAGGAATTACAGAACACATAAATGTAAGCAGTAGTTTTTATCCAACAGCAAGTATCTTTTTAAATGGCAAGTTAGAAATTGGCCATCAAATATGCAATAAAGATTGTTTTGGAACCATACAGGTTGATTGCAGAATAGGAACTCACGAGTTTAAAGTTTTTGACGCAATAGTAGATATACAGTTCATACAAAGTAAGTACCAATATAATGCAATGTATTGGTGATAATATTGGAATACTTCTATTTCGATCATTCACAGTATACCCGAAACGTATAAAACAAAAAAATCTAAAATTACTTCGAAACAACAGTTTTAGTTTATTTGTATATTAATGACATAAGTTACTAATATTAAATATAAAGTGTTTATTTTTAATTCAGCTGGCAGAAATATCTGTGTTTACACATAAAAACGGAGAAGGATCACTTCGACATGTCCAAAACTCATTTCTTTTCTTTTGCACCAGAAAATACTACTCTTTTGACGGTTTCCCTTTCCATTCTTATCAATATCATAACATTGCAAATATTTATAAAATTGGAATACCTAATAAAATATTTGCATTCATATTGCAAAATTACCTATCTTTCGGCAATAGCACATACATTTTACAATTTAACAATATGATTATCGAAATGAAAGAGCAAAAAAAGAGTGATCAAAAAGATTTTATTTTATTAGTTGTTATTGAGTTTGAACTTGTATTCAAAATGTAACTTTGAGTACTCTCAGATCTACAAGTTAATATCTTTTTTTTTGTGTTGTTGTAGGGATACATTAATACCCTGCCATGTTCAGTCTGTGTTTTGTATATGTGTTTTCTGCTTCATAACTATCGCATGAGTTGAGGTCTTTGCACTGATTTTCAATAGTTTCTTCATATGTTGTACTAATACATAACTGTCTCAGGATAGGGTGTTAATATTTTTTTGTACACCAGATCCGGATTTCGACAATAAAAGTCTGTTCAGTGATGTTAGGGATTGAAACGGTATTTGGAAGGCTATATAAAATGTACCCTCATTTTTAGAAAGACTCTTGAATTTTAAGAGTCAATATAGGATAAACGGATCATATAAACCGGAGGGAAAATATGATACAAGCCCAAACGAAAAAATATAAACGAGTCTAAATTTAAAACTACGTTCAAACCTATGATTGCGTTGGATAAAAACCGCAATATATATGATATATATATATATATATATATATATATATATATATATATATATATATATATATATATATATATATATATGTATGTATGTGTGTGTATTTGATGAGTAAATTACCTATTTTTGTGAACAGAATACATTTATTAGCCAAGTCAATAAAATGAACAATCGAATAATGTTTTTGTGGCGCTTTCTTAATTAAACTATTAACGATACGTTGATTCTAGAAAAAAGAAACGAATTTACATAATTGGCTGATAGAAACAGTTTCATCGCCAAAAAGAACACTAGCGCATAAAACTCATGCATTTAAAATGTATTGCGTTCTTTCAGGTCTTCAGAAATCAAAAGAAAAAGAGATTAGTACTACTAGTATTTTATGTGTTGTGTTTGGTGTTGTTGTTGCAGTAACGGTGCTAGTGGCTATTGCTGTTTGTGTCTGTCGGCGAAATTTGAAAAAAGGTAAGACCATTATTTCCTCATCACATTCATTTGATGTCTAAACTGCTCCCTATAAAATAGTTTTAAATTTGGTAAAAAAAAACCTCATAAGATGTAACAATTCGATATTAAAATCTGATTCTGTATTAAAATATTGACGATTTTTCGTATGTCTTAATGCTAGTTGAACTATTTCTCCGTTTCGCGTGTCTTGAAACACACGAACAATAACTACAAACTAATTCCGTAAATCAACTTTCATTTCTTTCTGGTGGGCAATTTTGGAGGAAAAAAACAAAGCTGCCTTTCAAACAGTTATCGATTATTAATTTTAACTGATTTTTGTTTCTGAACACTCTCATGCAACAATACATACGGGAGTATCTCTTTCACATTTAATTCATGTAATACATTTTAAAGAGTTCATTTCTTCGGATAATTCTGGTAATTTGAAATTGTATAAATATTGTTTTACACAAAGTAAGTGAATTCGATGTTTGCTATATCACGGTTCATTTCAACGCACTTTATGATCATGCCATTAAACCCAATCAAAATGAAACATGTGTTGCTTTGTCCCTTTGTATAATTGAAACAGTAAATGTTTTAAAAAGAGCGAATTTTCTGTATGAAGTAATATTGATGTATACTTTTGAAACCGAACCTTTCTTATGCCTTAAATGTGCATACGAAATATCTGAAACCTATACCAAAACAAGAATTCAAAGGAAAAAGGGTTGGTTGACACATGTTTTGTTACGTTATTTACAAACAGAAGTTTGGTTGGATAAAGTTATTTTTATTTAACCTTTAAACTGTTGATATTTTCATTCACGTTTATGATGAGTCTTATGTAGACGAAACGCGCGTCTGGCGTACTAAATAATAATCCTGGTACCTTTGATAAATATTTACACCACTGGGTCGATGCCACTGCTGGTGGACGTTTCGTCCCCGAGGGTATCACCAGCCCAGTAGTCAACACTTCGGTGTTGGCATGAATATCAATAATGTGGTCATTTTTATTAATTTCCTGTTTACAAAACTTTGAATTTTTCGAAAAACTAAGGATTTTCTTATTCCAGGCATAGATTACCTTAGCCGTACTTGGCACAACTTTTTAGAACTTTGGATCCTCAATGCTCTTCAACTTTGTACTTGTTTGCCTTTATAAAAATTTTGATATGAGCGTCACTGATGAGTCTTATGTAGACGAAACGCGCGTCTGGCGTACTAAATTATAATCCTGGTACCTTTGATACCTATTTACACCACTGGGTTGATGCCACTGCTGGTGGACGTTTCGTCCCCGAGGGTATCACCAGCCCAGTAGTCAACACTTCGGTGTTGGCATGAATATCAATAATGTGGTCATTCTTATAAATTTCCTGTTCACACGCGTACTAAATTATAATCCTGGTACCTTGAGTAAAAAGGTATCAAAGATCACCGTATCAGAACGTGCTTGAATGTAACAATATAAAGATGAACAGAAGGTTCCTTATCTATTTATTCTTTTCAATTCAAATGCATTTAAAAAATCTGTTATCTGAAAAAAGGAATTATAATTGCTCTTTTTACATGTACACACACGTGTACTGTAAAATAAATGTCATTTCAAACTGAAAACGGGATGGGTCCATATTATTTGGTATCAACATGATCTATAAAACTAAGGGTACGAATAGCCGCTTCTAATATTTCAACACAATTTTCAAAATTTAATATTTTGATAGATTGTACCCGAGAAAAAAAGGAAAATTTCAAAACATACTTTGTTTTTTAATTAAACAAGGAAATTTTTTCGAGCGATAAATTTACGCTAACATGTTTAACCCCGTCACATTAAGAATGTATGCATGTGCCTGTCCCAAGTCAGGAGCCTGTAATTCAGTTGTTGTCCATTGTTTATGTGTAATATATTTGTTTTTCGTTCACTTTTTCATATTAATAAGGCCGTTAGTTTTCTCGTTTGAATAGTTTGACATTGTCATTTCGGGGCCTTTTATCGCTGACTATACAGAATGGGCTTTGCTCATTGCTGAAGGCCGTACGGTGATCTATAGTTGTTAATTCCTGGGTCATTTGGTCTCTTGTGGACAGTTGTCTCATTGGAAAGCATATCACATCTTCTTTTTTATACTTACGCACGGCTACACCAAATAGATATATTGTTAATGTTAAAGGTTCATCACAAAGAATTGAAATATATCGCCGTTATACACCATAATATCTACTATGAGTACAGACAGACTGATGCATTTAAGGCATGACAGGACCTAGATATATAAAACACTTCATTTGATTCCTACAATGTAATCTCCTTGAGGCAATCCACAGGTCTTAAATGTTCTCAATTACGATCGATGTTAGTATATCTACATATTCTATCTATAAGCGACCTCGAAATGACAATGTTCAACAATTCAAACGTGAAAACTAATGACTCTTTATAACCATAAAAACTGCTAATTTTCGTTTCCATTCTCCAACTTTAAATTGTATCAACCAAGTGTTATCAAACGTATGCATAATGCTAATTACCATATGATACAGATCAATCTTTAAATTAAGTGGCGTCATTTTTACCGTTCTTGAGTTATGGCCATTTATGCATGCTAATGGCTAAATTTTTCGTTTCCGTTTTCTTAAACTTTAATGTGCCTCAGCCAAATGTTATGAAACTTGTACACAATGCTTATTACCACAAATTACAGATCAAGTTTGAGTGTTGGTGGTGTCACTTTTACCGTTCTAGCTGTAGAGTGATGCCTGTTTATGAATGGAAAAAGTGCTTAATTGCGCGTTTCTGTTCTCGAACTTAACCAAAAAGTACATAATACTAATTACTACAATTAACAGATCAAGTACACACATTCGGTTAGCGTCACTTTCTTCTGTTATGTCTTCTGATATTTCCCTTAACTTTATATGATAAGCACGCGGAACCATCATCTGTTTTCAATGGACACGTTTCACATTTTATTTTGTTATATTTTTTTTTCGGATTTAAGTGTATGTTCATTTTTGCTGAACTATACATTATTGTTTCGGGGCTAACTTGGTACGATCTCTGGGATCGGAATTTTCTAGCTTTGTTAATGACCTTTTGGTAGCTTTGGGCTATTTGTTGCTATTGTCTTGACACAATCCCGTTTCCATTTTCCATTTTGAATAATTTAAAATACACACTTATGTGTGTCACTTGTTTTACTCACTTATTAAGCTGAAAACTCATTTCCGTTAATTTTACGTTTCAAACATGCTCGTGTTGCTTATTCTTTAGTTTTCTATGTTATGTCATGTGTTCTATTGTTCGTCTGTTTGTTTTCTTTCAATTTTAGCCTGGCGTTGTCAGTTTATTAACGATTTATGAGTTTGACTGTCCCTCTGGTATCGTTCGTCCCTCTTTTCCAATTAATTTGTAGCATGGACATCAATAACTCTTTCACTGGGATAATTTGTTTTCAAAATACCACATACATTTAACGCATAAATTCTGGTCCTTTTAGTATATATGCACTCTGGTGTATCTATGGCGTGGCTATATACCTTAACATCTCGTTATTGTGCTACATGTATTGTAAAAAAATGTATTCTTGTCTTTCATTTTTCGGCAGTTAATTTGCCTTATGCTACCACCCTAGCTTCGTGTCCATCCCACTGAATGGTGAAATTTGCTACATGTTTTGTGATTATCGAGCTGGATAATATGTTATCAATGAATAACTGGGCACTTTTTTCATACTTTCAATTCTGGAATACAAAATAGTATTTCCAGAAAAACATTAAATGATCGTCGAAGTACACAAAACCTTTGAATTTGCAAATAGGAAATACTGCTAAATAGAAATCCGTACGTAGTTTATTATCCCATGTGCTTTTGGCTAAGATGTCGAGGAACAATTCAGTGGCGGATCCAGAAATTTTCATAAGTGGGGGCCCACTGATTGACCTAAGAGGGGGCCCGCTCCAGTCACGCTTAAGTGATTCCCTATATAAGCAACCAAATGTTTTCCCCAAAAGGGGGGGGGGGCCGGGCCCCCTGCCCCCCCTAAATCCGCCTCTGCAATTGTATGAAATATTTTATCGCCGAAAATCTCTAATTACAAGTCGTTTACATTTCCCAAATTGCAAAAGGTTCAGGAATATTGTTCATGTACACTTAATCTCTATAATAGAGGACATAAAGTTATATATAGTAGTGTAATTAAGTTGACGGTAATTTTAACTTAACGAAACGTAAGTTAGTAAATATTCTGATGTTATAAAGTTAGTTTTGTTCATCATAATGTTCTTTTCATGTAAGAAGATTATGAGTATTTAATTGATCTCAATTAAAAGTATGCACATATAATTTCATTTCTTTTATTTTATATTATTCCGTTTATCAGTGACCTTGAAGTTGTTGTTGTTTTTATGTATGATAAAGATCCGAAAATCGACGTTGATGGGATGTCTTTGAGAAATGTGGACAACTCGTCCACTCGGACCGTCTTAGAAGACAACTTGGGCAGCTTGTCAGATTGACTTAGGCGTTCATTAAATGTTAGACTACATGTCTAGCGGAGCCATCAATCTTTCCTTTGTGCATTAAGGGGTATTTTAGGAGCCTAAAAAAGAGAGGGGTTTCCTGAAGAAACCTATGGGATTTTTTTTTCAATTTTCAAATGACTACTAGAACACACCCGCGAAATCGCGGGGAAATAGAGCGAATGTAAACTGTACAAAACATATACTGACTGGAGAATTTCAGGAGAGGTATCAAAAGTCAAAGGTACATAGGGACTGGGCACATTTTTTTGCCCTCCCCCTATTTTCCAAATACCCATTTTTATAACCTTCTGTTTTTCTGTACTCTATGAACATGCATATATAATTTAATTACTATACAGAGAATTCCAGGAGAGGCATCAAAGTCAAAGGTACTTACATATATATATATATATATATATATATATATAGTAAAGAGCCCCCCCCCCCCCCAGATAACCATTGGAATTTATAGTAAATTATAAAAAATACAGTTATTCATAGTAATTGTATGTAAGTATACAGAAATATATCTGCAGTGACCGCCGTTGATAGTAAACCATAGGCGGATCCCAAGGGGGCGGGGGGCTGAGGGCCCTTCCCTCCTTATTTCGTTGAAAAAAAAAATGTTGATTATATGGGGAATCACTGAAGCATTAGAGGACCCTCCTTTTATGTCAATCAGCGCCCCTCCCCCTTTTAGGTCAGTCAGTACCCCCTCCCTTATGAAATGTTCTCACGGGATCCGCCACTGTAAACAATTGGTAGTAAATAGCATAAATGATTCATTTCGTTTACCTCCCAAAATAACCAAAACTGAAACACGTCAAGCAAGGATAATACATGCTAGAACTCAAAATGATAGCAGAAAGCAAATTTATATACTTTATTCATAGTCTTTGTATGTTCTAAGTACAGAAAAACACAAACCGGAAGTCTAATCTGACTTAAAGTTTTGTCTAATGACGGGAAAATATCCGGACGCATTCTTTTTCGTTTTTATCCCAAAATAACCCAAACTGAATGATCATAAGAATGGATGACAAATGCGACTATACATGTTACCTATAGGACACAGCGGCATGATGATTAATTTATTGTGGAAGAAGGAGAAGCGACACACAAAATGAGGTCTTCTCGTTTAATAGTATAGATAATACTTGAAAACAATAAGTGATAGAAACCGGCGGACTTCAGTAATGATAACATGACTATAACTGCTTCAACACATCAAATAAAATATAGGGTGAGTCCATGGGGGTCATCTCATCCTCTTCAATTTTTAAATGTACTTTTATCTTGTAAATGGTCGCGATCCTCACCTCTAAACCATATATATGTTTGTATAGGACAATATAGCAAATCAAATGAAAATTTGGGGGAATCCCCAGCATCCCCACACACCCCTACTGTTTAAGAACTTGTAAACAGTCGAGATTCCTACCCGTACTGCATATATATTCTTGTATGGGACAATAAAACAAATCAAATGAAATATAGGTGAGTCCACAGGGGTCACCTCACCTCCTTCTTTTTGAAAACTTGTAAATAGCCGAGATCCTCACCCCTTAACCGTATATATCCATGTATGGGACAAGATAACAAATCAAATGAAATACAGAGAGAGTCCCTGTGGTCACCCCACCCCCTTTCATTTTAAAAACTTGTGAACGGTCGAGATCTCAAACCAACACCATTAATATTCTTGTATGGGACAATACAACAAATCAAATGAAATTGATGGAGAATCCATATGGGTCACCATACACCCATCTTTTTGAAAACTTGTAAATGATCGAGATCCCCACCCCTAAACCATATATAATCATGTATAGGGAAAGACAACAAATCAAATGAAATATAGGGGAGTCCCTGGGGTCACCCGATCCCCCCCTTCTATTTGAAAACTTGTAAACGGTCGAGATCCTCACCCTTCACCACATATATTCTGGTATGGGACAATAAACCAAATCAAACGAAAGATAGGTGGAGTCAATTGGGATCACCCCAATTACCTTTCTTTTTTGAAAACTTGTAATCGATTGAGATCCCCACCCCGAAAATATATATGTTTGTATAGAACAATAAACTGAATCAATTGAAATAAAGGGTTAATCCCCTGGGGTTTACTCCTTTCTTTTTGAAAACTTGTAAACGTAGAGATACCCACCCCTAAACCATATTTATTCCTGTTTGTCATTTCAGGAAGATTTGAATCACAAACAGGGTCAATCTCATAGGCGTCACAGATGTAATTCACTTTACTAGACCTAGCAAATTTGTACTGGACTTTGTCCAATGTAAGGTGACCATGGGAATGACGAATTATAGGAGCTCTGTTTGGAATACTTTGTAACAGCAACCTGTTAAAATTATGTCGTTAATGACAATATTAAAACAATATTTAAAAACGCGTTTACTTTATACGTAAGCCGCCTACCAAAAATAAAGGCAACATAAGTATACTGCTGTTCGAAATTCATAAATCTATAGAGAAAAAAACGAATTCAGGTTGCAAACTAAAACTGAGGGAAACGCATCAAATATAAGAGAGCTACGACACAACAGAAACAAAACATTAAAATGTAACGCACACAGAAACAACCAAAACCAATCACAACAATAATATGTGATGTCTTTTGAAGGCTATACACGTTATTGAAATTAAATAGTGACTAAAGGACTGACTAAAAAAATAACCTCTGAAAGCCCGAAATATGTTCAGTTAGACGTTTCGTAAACACGTATATCTTAGAATGGAAATCTCATATTTTTCATTTAAGGATATTGTTTAGCAGCTTGATTTGATTTTTAATAAGCCTCACGTTCAAGGAAAAAAATGCATAATCAAAACATATGAAATTTACAGTTCTGTTAAATCGATATGTAGGACCTGTAAAGATAATTCTACTTGGATATAAGATGAATAAAATGCCATTCAAATAAAAGTATGTATTTGTTGGATACAGAAAATTTTTCTTTTCGAAATTTGTCCACTGAGTTGCAATGAAAATTTAACGTGTTGAGACCTTTTCACTCTATGTACATTCCTCATCAACCTTAATATCCCTTTCTCGACTAACAGTTACTCTAGAGACATTTAACAGTCGTTTAAAAAGTTATCATCCTACATTTTTGCAAATCATAATATCGAAAGTTATTGTACAGCTTTCATATGCGCATTATTGTTATAGTTGTCTGCATTATTGGAAATATGTATTACCCCTCCCATATTTTTGATTTTTCATAGATTTTAATTTGGTCGCTATTCATTTGTATGTATCGAACTGGTAACATTCCCAAGTAATGTCTCTACAAGATGAAACACTTAGATCGGATCTAACAGCCAGTAGGTAAACATAACAAAATATCTATGGATATTATATATCTCCCCAAAAAAGGTGTGTTTTGGGAAACAGCTTTGTCACACAAAGTGCAATATGGTTACTTTGACAAATCTTGAAAAACACTTTTCTCACATGAATAGTTATCAGAATTATAGACTCAAAGAAATACTCCCATCCCTGTTCGTCTCTCTATCCGTCAGTCCGCTAAATCAGTTTTTAATACTTGTAATTTTCATGCGTGAAATATTGATTTGATATTTGGTTTATTGTTTTATCATGACAAGTTACAAGTCAAGTTCGATTTTCACGATTTTAGCTTTTCTCCTTGTTTAGGTACAGCCCTTTCCCTAGAATTGATTGTTGATGAAATACCTAGTAACAGCTGGACTTCTGTTCAAAGGGAAATAAATCATTTTGTCACTTTCCCTAGAATTAAATTTTTGATGAAATAGTTATAAATTACAAGAGTTCAGTTTAAAGGGAAATAACTCATTTTTTAAATATTGTATTAAGATAAATGACGTTTATGATTTTTTTTACTTTTCTTCAGTTAATTGTTTGAAGAATTTGGTGGTAGGTTTGTTTGTTATTTTATGTAGTTTTCACCATATCAAGTTATAGGTCAAGTTAGAATTTCGTTCCAATACTATGAATTTTCAACCGGTAGTGGACTATGTATTGCCATTTAATACTCACAGAATGCTTGCTAATGTCAGATTACCCTATTTGTGTTTTGACATGAAATGCCTAAAACCTATTCGTTGAAAGAAATCAGTTTTCGTGTAGAAAAATTGTGTGGTAGGTTTGTTTGTTATTAAGTATGAATTTTATTCAGAATGCTTAATAAATATATTGTTTATGAGGTGAACTACTTAACACTTGGCTAATATTGTGCATTGATTAATTCAATAATTTAATTTTTGTATATTATATGCTGAATCTAACTGTGTTTCTAAAATTTGATATTCTTTGACAACCTTCTTTTTGCGCTATTTAATCACTATCAAAATTCAGAGCTGTATCAAGCTTTTATTTGAAGTCCATACTTGCTACCTCTGCTGTCGTATCAAGCTTCGCCTAGCGAAGCATTTTATCATTGTTGTTGTCTATAGCTATATCATTGAAACTATCACAGATAGTTCGAAATTTCTAATCGGAAAAAAATTTCAGGAAGACAAGATTTACAGATAAGTTAAAAATTGCTGTAGTTGTTATTAGAAAAAAGTATAAAAAATATAGAGCTCCATGGCAAAGTAAAAAAAAAGTAAAGGCAAAAAAAAATCCACTGTACATTTTCCTGAAGATATTTGACAGTCGTTTAAAGTTAACATTTTAAATTGGTATTTTTATGAAATTTACTATTCGGTAAGTTTCAGCATAAAAAAAAATGTACAGCAGACTTTTTTATAATCTTTGTTTGAATATCTGCATATTATGTTTCTTTTATTAACGTTGTCGTTATCACATATGTATTGTTTTCAGTAGATAGTGCGCTCTTCCCAGACACATATAGTTTAGGAAATTATGGTGGCGTCAAAAAAGAGTCATTACTACGTGATACACATGAAACTGCAGGTAATGCATTGCTCCTGAACTAATAAGTACCTCGAGTGTCAGTCATAGGTGCCTCAATTCACTATAAATTTGAGGATCTGATTTAAATAAATATTTTTTAGGAGAAGGTTGGAAGGTGTTAAAAAATCAGTTTCATCATTCAATTGTGTGATATATTGATTTCACCTAATAAATTTAGATTTAAATATTTCTGCATTTGTTCATATGTTGATTGACATTCTATGTACGTTGTCTTATACTCTGTAAGTCTGCAAGAATTTCACTTTCACTCTCAGTTCATGGTACAAACAAAGTCATATACAACTTTAAAGTTTACTTTTTCATACAACATGTACAATGTCTTGGTTTAGTTTTCTTTTTATACTGTTCAAAATCATACTTAGTTTGGCCTTTTCAACTTTGTTTTATTTGAGTGTTACTGGTGAGTCTTTTTTAGACAAAATAAGCGTTTGACGTACAATTTATAATCTTGGTATTGATGATGTTTCTTTCGTATTTGACTAACATTCACATAGTTGATTTATAACATACTAAAATACATACTTAAATACAGCGCCCTAGATTACTCAACCAACTAAGCGTTGTTAAGTAAAGCTTTCGGTAGTCGAGCCATTCCTCGTTACTAAATCAAGGACTTTAAAAGGTAAAAAGTAAAAACAAAATAACCCATATCTGCAAATGCAAATTTACAGATCTTCTATTGTTGGGATAAATTTAAGACGAAATATATCAATATTAGCCTTGTTTTTGTTGGATTATTTTGTTGATACGGAAACTATTCAAAGCGAGTGAGTTCAATATCCGTAGGCACGTTATGCAGATCCTGAATCTCTAATTTCATCCTCAGATGTTAGGATAATTCAAATCGACCATGTTATGTATTCTTTTTTTAGACTTAACTATTTTATAAAGGCTTAGCTTTACGAGGTACCTGTATGTACTTTTTGGTTCTTGATAATAAATGCACAGATAAACTTTGTGATTGTTAAATGGTATGGTAATAGATAGTCGTAATATATCCCATGCAATAATTTTGTAGATTTAACAGAGAAAAAACAACTTTCATCAGCTACATGCATAGTCAAAGAAGACACAAACGCTGGAATAGATTCTAATAGTAAGACCAACGGATCTGCAGGTGCTATATAGATCCAGAATTTATAAGTTGCTTAAATGTTATTCATCAGTGCCAACATTTCACAGAAGCATGTTTCCCTTTCACCTTGAGGGGGAAATATAGATTCACATTCCACTGAGTAAAGGACAAACATTTGTAACAAAAAATTGGCAGCATACATAATCTTAGTAGAAAATTGTCAGATAAAATAATTGCGTCATATCTTCAAACTATGTATTTTTTCCAACATGTACTTAACTGAATGGCGGTTAAAACGCTGTTACATTGAAATATTACATGTTAAAATGAAAAACAAAAGATATATTTAGACTTGCATTTTCTTTCGATTACGCTGTTTTAAACAAAATGTCACACCTATTTATTGTTTACCAACGCGCCAAAGTGCAGTTGTGAAACAAAGTACGATGAACAATAGTCGTTAGTTTCAAATATGTGTCAATTGGTGTCTTGTGGAGAACTTTCTCATGGACAATCATACCACATCTTCTTTTTTTACATTTACAAGTTTAAACTAACTAAAAAACGTTTTAACTAATAAGGATCCTAATTTAATTTAAAGATACTGATATTTTCAACGTTCAGGCGTTTACTTCACACAACTCGAACGAATTTTAGAAAGGAAACAAAGTAAAGATCAGATTTATTTGATAGTAAAATCAATTTGCATAAGCTAACATGTTTCATGTAATAAAAGTCATAATTTCGAAGAAAAGTAAAGATCTTGTATAACTATGGGTGCCTATCGAAATAGATATGTTTGTTGTGATCCATTTGACATATGCATTTTTTTTGTAAATTCATGACAATCGTATGATGTAATTTTTTATTGTCTGCCAATTTTTTGGTGATTTTGTTGTTCTATTTTTGCTTTTAAATATAATTATTTAATGAATAAGTGTAAATAAATTCGAGTTTGTTAAACTGATTAGTACATATACTTGTTCACATCCCTGATGATATTTCATGTATGCTTAAAAATGAATTTAATATCTATTTTTAATATTATACATGTTACGTACTTTTTATAGAATTATTTACTTTAAGTGATTTAAATGTTGTTGTTTCTTAAGATTTTGATCTGAAATTAGTGAAATAACGAGGTCAGGCCCAAATTAGATTGTACTTTGGCGAATAGTTGGCCCACTTTTGACCAAAAAAAACTGAAAAGTTTATCTAATCTAATGTGTTCAAAACGGCTATTTTGATTCTGACTCCTAAGTTATCAATCAACTGTTAATCGAGATCTTCCTTTTTTTTTGTGTTCCATATGACATGTGTCTTTTTTTGTACAAATATGGTAATTCATGACAAATGTAAGATGTCAATTTTTCATTGCCTGCGAATTTCGGGCTAAAATTGTTGTTTTAGTGGATAAAGTTTTTTTTTAACTTACATTGTTTATTGATTTAGTGTAAATAGATGCGAGTTGGGTGATCTGATTTATTTTATATACGTGTTCGTATTTTTTTACTTCAATGATGTTTTTTTTTTATTGTTTCAAAATTATAAATTGCACATCTATTATGCATTTTATCAATGTAACATACTTTTTGATTAATAATTTAAATGATTAAACGGTTATCGTGTTATAATATTTTGATCTGAAATAACTTAATTGTTTTTAAGCGTTGAATTTCAGAAAAAGTTTTCGCTTTGTGTTTACTTATCATACATAACATTCTATTCCTTCTTGACTTTCGAATATTCACTTTTGAGCGTTCCTGTTGAAGGTAAATCCAGAAAAAACTCTTCGGACGCATAGACTTTATAACGTGTTGTTTTCAGTTGTGTCCGTACACGGTCGATACCTCTGACTGTGGACTATCATTCCCCGAGGGTATCATCAGCTGAGAAGTCAGTACGTTGGTACTGATTTGATTTATAAAAGAAATTCTAAAATTTTTCGTTAATAAATTTTGAAATTTTAAGAATCTTAGGTTTCATTTTCATCATGAAAAGTTGACCTTAAATAAATTTTGGGTTATTTTTTTCTCTTTTCATAGAGCTCTTCAACCGGTTACATAGTAGGTATTTTAAATTCATTTATCAAATTTTATTAGTACTTCCGGCTTCTTGGACTGAATTTTAAGAAATAAATGTAATTGTAAACTTCGATTTCCATTAATTGAATAATGTTTAATATTTCAAACAACTTTATTGTTAAATAGCTGTCAATCAACGATTGTGGTTTCTAGAAAGGAACGTCGACATTGTCGTCATGTGATACCTTTATTGAAATGTGAAATCAGTGAAATTGCCAACTATTGGTTTATGAATCACCTTCAGCCGTCACAAAATTAACTAAGACGAACTTGACTGTTCACTTATACTAGTACTTTTATAAGCTTTGTTTTCAATCCTCTACTTGCGTGCGTGGAATCTGTATTATACTTTTACAACGGAATGTTGATTGGTTACATGAAGACACTGTTCGCTTACAAGCTGTAGTATACACTGCTATATAGGTTTGCAATTTATGTGAAAATAGACCCCGTATGTGTCGTTTTAATATTTGGTATTGTTTAAATATCTAGTGTCACGACTTTCTACTGGTGATTAAACTATATCATTTCATTTAGTTATAAAAATATTGACAAATGTCTTATATTGACAAATGTGTTGTGTCGTTGTTCACCTCTTATGTTTGGTGCGTTTCCCTCAGTTCTAGTTTGTTACCCCGATTTTGTTTTTTGTCCATGGATTTATGAGTTTGAACAGCGGTTTACTACTGGTGCCTTTATTTATTCCTCATAATACATCTCATAATACATTGTTGGTAGTTGTAATGTGTAAATAATTATTTATAACGTTAAGGTGGTACCAAACACTTTCACTAAAATTAATTTGGCTCGTTTAATTTTCTTAAAATATTTACTTTGACCCTTTAACAAAAATACAAAATTTTCAAAAATTTTGAACCAATCGTTTTGTCAGAAAAATTTCACTGGTTATATAGCAGTTTGACAAACACCAATTTTGATCATTGAGAAGCTTAATATTCCTATTACAACACAACGTAATTAAAACGTTTAGCTGACTTTACAGAGTTATCTCCCTGTAGTGTTAGGTACCACCTTAAGGAATTATAACTAACATATTTTTGTTTATTTAGTATATATTTAAGGTGTTAAAAATGTGTTCAAGTACTCGTACTTATACCGTCAATATTTTAATGAAAAATCATTGGTGAAAATGAACCATGACTTAAATCTCTTTTATTGAGTAAAAATGAAGTGTTTAATTTGTTTAGGTACTGGTGGTTGTACAGTCTATATTTAAATACAATATGCATTAGTATTGAGTATTAAAGTGGTAAAATGTGTTTAAGTTCTTAGGCGTAAAAAGCATAGGTGTTAATGTATCACGACCACACAATTGTTTTATTTAGTACGAATTGAAATATGTGTTCAACACGTTCAATTTATAGTGTTTAAACCTGCAATATGATAAAAATGTCTTTTTTATTGCGTAAAAAAGAAGTTTTTAAAAAGTGTTCAAGTAAGTTTAAATTCATTTGCCAAGTGTTCATGTAGAGTGATTTTTTTAAAATGTTTTAGTAGCGGTGCTTCAACATTTTATGCAATGAGCATTGCTGGTAATGAATCATGACAAAACATCTGCTTTATTTGGTATAAATATGAAAGTCTTAAAAATGTGTTCAACATGTTCAAGTATGGAGCTAAACCTTCTATATTTGTTATGCAAGAATCTTTGATGTAAATAAAGTTTGCTAAAATATCTACTTCATTTGGTAAAAAGTGAAAATTGAAAATATGTGTTCAAGTAAAAAAAATTTTTTTAAATGTGTTCAAGTACAAAATGAAGTATACTATTAACAAAGTTTTAAAATGTGTTCAAGTAGAGGTGCTTCAACATGTTATGCTGTTATGCAATGCGCATTGATGTTAATGCATCATGACAAAACTTCTGTTTTATTTAGTAACAATATAAGTCTTAAAAATGTGTTCAACATGTTTAAGTATTGGGCTTATACCTTCAATATTTTAATTCAATATGTATTGATGTAAATGACATAAGGAATTTCTAATTCATTGGGTAAAAAATGAAATTTGTTCAAATAAACTAAAAAACATTTAAAATGCGTCCAAGTAGTAGTGCCTCAACATGTTATGCAATTAGCATTGCTGTTAATGAATCATGACAAAATATCTGGTTTTATTTAGTATAAATATGAAAGTCTGAAAGTTGAAAACTGAATGATAACTTAAACCTGTTTTTTTAGGACAAAATGTAAGATGTTCATGATTAAAGTTGGTACTTGAGCTCATACCTGCTAAACGTTAATGCAGTTCTCATAATTAGTGTTAAAATAAATCATGACTAACATTTTTTTCATTTAGTAAAATTCAAATTGTTAAAAATGTTTTCAAGTTGTAATACATATAACTTTAATATTTGTATGCCATTAGCATTTGATGATAACGAATCATGGCTTAATGACTAACCATCTGTTTAATTTAGTTTATATTTAAAAAAAAATGTATTCAGATACATGTGCTTATAACTTAAATATTTTTCTGTAACAAACATTGGTGTTTATAAATCAAAGCTGTTTTATTTAGTTAGCAGTGAAAGTATTTAAAATGCTTATACCTTTAATATATCAATATAAAGTATGTACGCACTAATCATTGATGTTTATTATGTTTCATTAGAAATCGCTTTCAGTTATTAACAAAATGAAGTTTAAAAACCGTGTTCAAGAAATGGTGATAATTATTTCATGACTTAACAGCTGTTTTATTTGGTACAAATTGAAATATGTGTTCAAGTAGCGGTGCTTCAATATTTGCATGCAATACGCATTGGTGTTAATGAATCATGAATAAACATATATCTTATTAAGTAAATATATAAAGTGCTAACCATGTGTTCAATTTCGAAGACTTATACCTTCAATAGTTTTATGCAATAAGCATTGGTGTTTTTGAATCATGACCAAACATTTTATTGTTTAATACACATTGAAAATGTTGATCGACATGTTCAAGTTGTAGTGCATATGCCTTCAATATGTTTATACAATAAGCATTGATGGTAATGTTTCATGACATCTGTTTATGTTGTAAAAATTTAAATTGCTAAAATAGTGTTCAACTAGTGGTGCTTATAATTTTTTATACGACCGCAAAAATTTTAATTTTTCGTCGTATATTGCTATCACGTTGGCGTCGTCGTCATCCTGCGTCGTCGTCCTGCGTCGTCGTCCTTCGTCGTCGTCGTCCGAATACTTTTAGTTTTCGCACTCTAACTTTAGTAAAAGTGAATAGAAATCTATGAAATTTTAACACAAGGTTTATGACCACAAAAAGAAGGTTGGGATTGGTTTTGGGAGTTTTGATCTCAACATTTTAGGAATTAGGGGCCAAAAAGGGCCCAAATAAGCATTTTCTTGGTTTTCGCACTATAACTTTAGTTTAAGTAAATAGAAATTTATGAAATTTTGACACAAGGTTTATGACCACAAAAGGAAGGTTGGGATTGGATTTGGGAGTTTTGATCCCAACAGTTTAGGAATTAGGGGCCAAAAAAGGGCCCAAATAAGCATTATTCTTGGTTTTCGCACAATAACTTTAGTATAAGTAAATAGAAATCAATGAAATTTAAACACAAGGTTTATGACCATAAAAGGAAGGTTGTGATTGATTTTGGGAGTTTTGATCTAAACAGTTTAGGAATAAGGGGCCCAAAGGGTCCAAAATTAAACTTTGTATGATTTCATCAAAAATTGAATAATTGGGGTTCTTTGATATGCCGAATCTAACTGTGTATGTAGATTCTTAATTTTTGGTCCCGTTTTCAAATTGGTCTTCATTAAGGTCCAAAGGGTCCAAAATTAAACTTTGTTTGATTTTGACAAAAATTGAATCCTTGGGGTTCTTTGATATGCTGAATCTAAAAATGTACTTAGATTTTTGATTATTCGCCCAGTTTTCAAGTTGGTCCAAATCGGGATCCAAAATTAAACTTTGTTTGATTTCATCAAAAATTGAATAATTGGGGTTCTTTGATATGCCGATTCTAACTGTGTATGTAGATTCTTAATTTTTGGTCTCGTTTTCAAATTGGTCAACATAAAGGTCCAAAGGGTCCAAAATTAAACTTAGTTTGATTTTAACAAAAATTGAATTCTTGGGCTTCTTTAATATGCTGAATCTAAACATGTACTTAGATTTTTTATTATGGGCCGAGTTTTCAAGTTGGTCCAAATCAGGATCCAAAATTATTATATTAAGTATTGTGCAATAGCAAGAAATTTTCAATTGCAGAGAATTCAGCAATAGCAAGAAATCTTCAATTGCACAGTATTGTGCAATAGCAAGAAATTTTCAATTACTCAGTATTGAGCAATAGCAAGAAATCTTCAATTGCACAGTATTGTGCAATAGCAAATATTTTCAATTGCACAGTATTGCGCAATAGCAAGAAATATCTAATTGCACAATATTGTGCAATAGCAAGAAATTTTCAATTGATTGGAGTTATCTTTCTTTGTCCAGAATAGAAGTTGAATCAACTTAAATCATTATTTTATACAATATACAATGTATATTCACTTTTACTACCAACTGATAAGTTAAAACAATCTTTACCATTCAGTGATAACAAGCACTTTTTTACATTTTAATATTTTATGGTGTATTTAAATGAGTAGTTATTGCTATTTCTTCGATTTTTATGAGAGGATTAATATTCAACAGCATAGTGAATTGCTCAAAGGCAAAACAAACATTTTAAGTTCATTAGACCACATTCATTCTGTGTCAGAAACCTATGCTGTGTCAACTATTTAATCACAGTCCAAATTTAGAGCTGAATCCAGCTTGAAAGTTGTGTCCATACTTGCCCCAACCGTTCAGGGTTCAACCTCTGCGGTCGTATAAAGCTGCGCCCTGGTTATAATTTAAAATTTTATGCAATAAGCATTGGTGTTAATGAATGATGATTTAAACCTGTTTTTATTTATAAAAAATGTCAAGTGTTCAGAATTTCAGTGGATACTTGTGCTTATATCTACTAAATCGTAATGCAATACACGTTAGTTGTAATGATACATGACTAGCATTCTTTTCCATTTAGTCAAAATTGTATATGCTAAAAGTATTTTTAAGTTGTGATGCATATAATTATTTCTTGTCTAACATAGCCTCTGTATAATTTAAATTATATTTAAAGTATTTAAAGTATCTAAAAGAGGGACGAAAGATACCAGAGGGACAGTCAAACACATTAATCGAAAATAAACTGACAAGGCCATGGCTAAAAATGAAAAAGACAATCAGACAAACAATAGCACACATGACACAACATAGAAAACTTAAGAATAAGCAACACGAACCCCACCAAAAACTAGGGGTGATCGCAGGTGCTCCGGAAGGGTAAGCAGATCCTGCTCCACATGTAAAATGTATTTAGATAAGGGTAATTTAACTTCAATATATGTATGCAACAATCATTTATGTTTATAAATCATGACGTACTTCACAGCTGTTTTATTAAAGTGAAAATGAAAAGTATTTAATATGCTTAAACCTTTGATATCATAATATTATAATATTTTTATTCAATAAGCATTCATGTTAATGAATGATAACGAAAACATGTTTTATATTGTGTTTTTCATATAATTATGCTATGATCACTAACCGGTGTGTAAAATTACATGTGCAATAAATATTGATCAAAAACATATTTTTATTTTCTTTTGTGTTACGTATAAATATTTGTAGCATATGATCCCTAATTACGGCCATTTCTTTTTATCTTTCTTTACCTTCACCTGTGTGTAGTATGGTTGTCCTAGTTATTCATTAACTACAATATAGTAATAGTATACCAATATAGATACCAATGTTGATTACAATAGTTTTCTCATAAATTACTCAAACTCCCAGCGACATATGTCAACGTGAAGGTTTTCGATCGTTCGCCCGTTTGTAACACATTGCTACACTATAACATTAGTATGCTGTACATCTTACGTACTGTTGTATGATTGTTTTTCATTATGTGCAATCGACCAAACAGTACAGCCGTTTAATTTGAAAACTTATTCAGAAGTTATAATATTTTGATAATTCGTTAAGTTAGAAAAATAAACACTACAGTTCTGATATCATATGTTCTTAAGCTTTTTGTGACGTTGTTTGTAACTCTGTGAAGTTAATAAATCCTCATAATTTTGATCTGATAAACAATTAGAGATAAAAACGATACAGTATCAATACTTTTAAAGACTTACTAGTCCGATACATTGTATTCCTCGTAAATATAATCCGGTGTTTACCTTGAACTTTGAAAATATTTCGGGCGCCATTGCGAATTGGTTGATCGCAAGCAGTTTTATTGTGACTTCATTTTGTTGTTGTATCCGTTCTTTATTTTCGTTGGGACTGTCATTTATCTTTTTTGAAAAATCATTATGTTAAATTTAACTGACCAATATTTTAAAGAATAGTGGTCCTCATTCTTACAAATATTGGACAGCTGACAGGCAGCAAAATAGATTCCTCCTGATAAATGATATTTCAAGGTCTGACAAACTCCATAAATTTACCAATTATTTGTTTTCTCTATTCTGCAAAAAATTCAACGACAGAACAAATGAAAATTACACAAAACAATTGTATGAAGGTCACAATACAATAATTTCTTCACTCATCAGGTCGGTTCCTGAAAACTAATCCTTTTCTATGTAGCAACAAATATTGGAAGATGCTTTAATTAATAACAAATATATACTGCCAGATTGAATATATACTTATCTCACAACCACTTTGCTCATGTTTTGTATTGTCTCCATTAGCAGCAATAAGGTTGACAAATCGTTGGAAGTTTCCTTTTAATGGTTTTAGGTAAATTATTTTTGCACAATATTTTTAATATCCTCGTCTATAGATAAAACAATAGATCTCTAGTGTATGTACCACTTTTTGTCTAACATCAATTTTAGCTGCATGAATTAAGAAAAGATAATAATGCAGTTTACGCATGATAGATCATACCTCAATACGAGAAATTAGAAGAAAATCGTTCATCTAAAATAATGTTTTACCAAATGTTGATGTGCAAGCCTCAGAGTGTTTCTTGGACGAAATAGCTAATCACGATTTGTTTTTACAATCTACACTTCCCACTGTGAACAAAGTACAAATCGAGAATTCGCTTCATTAGATGTGCAACAACAGACTTTAAAATATTCATTTGTTAACGCAGAAATATTTTTTTGAATTTTGAAATCCGATATTATTTCTGTAAAAATATAACACAAAACTGCGCGTATCAAGGACGATGAATGTAAAAACCATAGAGAAAAAGGAATACATTACCGCAGGGTTAAGAAATCAATATTCTGTCATATTCGCCCTTTAAATTTGTTCTAAGTGATCGTGTTTTCTCAGTTCTTTTTTTTTTTAGCTCACCTGACCTGAAAGGCCAAGTGAGCTTTTCTCATCACTTGGCGTCCGTCGTCCGGCGTCCGTCGTCCGTAAACTTTTACAAAAATCTTCTCCTCTGAAACTACTGGGTTAAATTCAACCAAACTTGGCCAAAGTCTTCCTTTGGGTATCTAGTTTAAAAAATGTGTCCGATGGTTTGTGGCCGCCATGGCTAAAAATAGAACACAGGGGTAAAATGTATATTTTGTCTTATATCTTTCAAACCAAAGCATTTAGAGCAAATCTGACTATATTAAATTTGTTGATCAGGTCAAAATCTATCTGCCCTGAAATTTTCAGACGAATCGGACAACCTGTTGTTGGGTTGCTGCCCCTGAATAAGTAATTTTAAGGAAATTATGCAGTTTTTGGTTATTATCTTGAATACTATTATTGATAGAGATAAACTGTAAACAGCAATAATGTTCAGCAATATAAGACCTACAAATAGGTCAACATGACCAAAATTGTCAGTCAACCCCTTAAGGAGTTATTGCTTTTTATAGTCAATTTTAACAACTTTTTCGTCATTTTTTGTAACTTGTACAAAAATGTTCTTCTCTGAAACAACAGGGCCAAATTTAAACTAACTTGGCCACAATCATAATTGTGGTATATAGTTTTAAAAATGTGTCCGATGACCCCACCTACCAAACAAAATGCCCGACATGGCTAAAATTGGAACATAGTGGTAAAATGCAGTGTTTGCTTTATATCTTTAACACAAAGACATTTAGGGCAAATCTTTCAAGATTTAAATATCCATCAGAATAAGATCTATCCCCCTTTCAGATGAATCCTAAAACCCGTTGTTGGGTTGCTGCCCTAAAATTGGAAATTTAAAGGAAATGTTGCAGTTTTTGGTTATTATCTTGAATACTATTATAGATAGAGATAAACTGTAAACAGCAATATTGTTCAGCAAAGTTAGATATACAAATAAGTCAACATAACCAAAATTGTCAGAGAACCCCTTAAGGAGTTATTGTCCTTTATAGTCAATATTGAACAACTTTTTCGTCATTTTTGTAACTTGTACAAAAATCTTCTTTTCTAAAACTATGGGCCAAATTTAACTAAACTTGGCCACAATCATTTCTAGAGTATCTATTTTAAAAAGTGTCTAATGACCCCGCCTACCAACCAAGATGGCGGACATTAGTAAATACAGTAACAGGTGAGCGACACAGGCTCTTGAGAACGTCTAGTTTTACTTGAATCATTATACAAGTAGGTGCTAGATTAAATTTTATAAAATAAAGATGTACAAAATAAAATGTACAGAATGGAATAAGAATTAGAAAACTATTGATCCAAGTTGATGAACTCAATTTTGACAATTGTATGGCTTTGAACAATGAGAAAAAATCCATACCGTATAGTCAACTATACATGGCCCTTGTGTTTGTTAAATAAATATTTTGCCAGTGTGTTAATGTATTATATGAATTGAACATAAAACCGTGTCCTGCATTGTGAAGAATGAAACAGGGGGAGTTATTAACAAAAATATATTTTTACTATATATAACGTCAAAATTCAAATTACATTTTTTTTGTATTTATCAATGTTTTCAAACACTTTACTTTAGTTTAGTTCTTCCAAGTAAAATTTAGTGAATAAAATAATTGTACATTATAAAATAAAAACAACACGTTTAGTAAACGCATACGTCCGAAGAGCTTTTCTAGATTTACCTTTTTATCAAGAAAGCTCAAAGCCGAATATTTGAAATACGGGGATGTATAAGAATCGAAACAACTAAAGTGCTAAATGACAAAAAAAAATACATAAACACATTCAAATCGATCTATAGTCGCCGTCAGCTGAAATTCGTAGCGGTTATCGGTAAAAATAATCTAAACTATCAATCGCGTTCACTCGAGATATAGTTTTTCACATTCCATTCATAAATCGCATTTATAAAAACCACTACTGACCTACCTTTTAAGTGATCGCACTGTAATAATCCTGACCTTCACTTTTCATAGACGATTTTGAATGGTGGAATCAGCCATTGTTTTTACCGGAAGTGTTTCCGTGGAGTTCAATTTCATAAAATTTGCATAAAGCGCGGGAAACCTTATCACATCAATGAAAGGAACATTTCAGGAAACTGCGTACAGTGACGAATGTCATATGTAAACAAATGATCCTCATAGAAACGAAGATGGCGGAATTACAATGGAAAATATTCTGGAAAATGTGAAGGTCAGGATTATTACAGTGCGATCACTTAAAAGGTAGGTCAGTAGTGGTTTTTCTAAATGCGATTTTTGAATGGAATGTAAAAAACTATATCTCGAGTAAACGCGATTGATAGTTTAGATTATTTTTACCGATAACCGCTACGAATTTCAGCTGACGGCGACTATAGGGTAAACTTTTCCCAATGAAGTTGAAATCTTCGTTTGTTCATAATTTCCAAATTAACAAACGGATTGTAGAGAGGTTTGTTAGCATATCAGCTGATGATACCCACGGGGACTGAAAGTCCAACATCACAAGTATCGATCCAAATGCTGTAAAAAATACCAACATATTACAAATTCTGTGCGATGCGCTTTCGTGATTTACATTCATCAGGAATTCTCAAAGCCGAATATTTGAAAGTCAAGGATTAAAAGAATGAGTAAAATCCATATCGTAAAGGGAGATATAAGGGCCCCATGAAATGTATTTAACACTCCATACAAAAAGTCTCAACTTTCGGATTTTTCTTAACCCATAACCAATTAGGATAGACATCAAAGAACAATAACCAAGGAATCGCATGTTCCTTACTTTTAGTATAGACATATCAAACAGGTGGCGGTTTAAACCTGGTTTTTATGGCCAAACCTTCCGCTAACTACAAGAAGTAGTGTTACATCACACCATAAAAACACACTCGATATATATTTGTTGGAAAAGATGGACACAAGCCACAAAACACCAGTTACAAAATAACAAGACACAAGAACCGATGAAATGTGATGAAAAGTCCATTTCAACTAATAAGTATAACATACCTTCTCGTAAAACATGACATAACTTTTCTTTTTAAAAATATGTACGTGGGTGAAATAAGAAGCAAAGGTCTCACGTTCCACAATGCGTAGTTGACCTTGGTGTTATTCTTGTCTATGTCAATTAAGATAAAAAACACTTGACATAATCAATTAATAAATTGAATATACATCCTTATCTCTCGTGTTTTTGGTATAAACGTTCCTCGTGAGGTTTAATCTAAAAAAAAAAAAGCGCACAGAAATGACAAAAATCAGCAACAAAGTTATTTTGATTTTTCCAAAACTCTTATGAAGTTTCGACGGTTTCTATAACGGACCTGAGATTGTTATACCACTTCCACTTGTATTTTTGTCCATCTGATGAGTTACGCCTTTTTCAACTGATTTTTATAGTTCGTTCTTATGTTGTACTGTTATACCACTGTCCCAGGTTAGCCGGAGGGTTGGGATCCCGCTAACATGTTTAACCCCGCCACATTATTTATGTATGTGCCTGTCCCAAGTCAGGAGCCTGTAATTCAGTGGTTGTCGTTTGTTTATGTGTGACATATTTGTTTTTCGTTCATTTTTTTTTTTTACACAAATAAGGCCATTAGTTTTCTCGTTTGAATTGTTTTACATTTTTTTATCGTGGCCTTTTATAGCTGACTATGAGTGTGGGATTTGCTCATTGTTGAAGGCCGTACGGTTACCTATAGTTGTTAATGTCTGTATCATGTTGGTCTTTTGTGGATAGTTGTCTCATTGGCAATCATACCACATCTTCTTTTTTATATAACCATTTGCTATTTCGATCAAAAATATTCAGTCGTTCCTTTTTTTATATAAATTGAGATAATGTTCTTTATTTAAGACATACTCCGAAACATATTTACTATGTTATATCATGAAAGGTAAACTTTTTATTATACTCCAGACACACATTTCGATAATTTATATGCCTGCAGTTATGCTAAAGTTAAAAAAAGAAACAATTTCAAAACATAAACCTCATACATATGTCAAGGTTCTGATTTATCAAAGACACAATACGAGTATTTTCATTCAAGTACAAAAGTACTAGCTACTGGAGTAGATATATCACCGTACGATGACTCTTATTTGCTAATACCTGTGATATTTAGTCCCTGGTGATATGGTTGTCTTATTGGCAATATATACCATCCAGCCTTATTTCATATTGCTGGTACCCTAGGGGAATAGGTAAAATAGCCTAATGATATTATAATCCTGTATACCGGAACAACTTGATGGTTTTTTTTATCCCTATCAATCGAAATATAATACTTTAGTTATCATTTAAATGTATTTACTATGCATTGTAATGGCTCAATATTATTTTATAGAACATTATACTTTAGTTTGCCTTTTTAACTTTTTTATTCGAGCTTCACTGATGATTTCTCTTCAGACGAAACACGCGATTGATGTACAATATTTTAAGTATGGTATCTATGATTAGTTTATTATACGTCATAATTATTCAATTAGTTTACCAGGCAGTCAATAAAACAACTAACATTATATTTAACTTCTTTCCTTTTTACCATTCATTGTGATCCTGTTGATATTTTTTTTAATAAATACATTAATAATTTTACTGCTACGAATAGTTCACTTTTTAATTGAGAAAAAAAAAACGAATAATGCTGTAATTAGTATTTATAATCTATGAAATTGACATTGCGAAAATGAGATAGTATATCTTAAACTAAATCGCTGAAATGCAAAAAGTCTAGGACCAATTATGCAATCACTTAATCAGTCCGTTCTTATGGCTCAAGACATTGTCTAGTATCAGAAAGGTAGACTAATACCGTGTTCACACTATAAAATCTGCACCGGGTCGAACCCGGGTTAATTAACCCGAATTAATTACCACAGTTCACACTTGATAAAAAATTAACCCGGTTTGGGATTTTCCCTCTCAACAAAAAGAGAAATGTTTAGCGCCAAAATTGTAACCCCACATTAACTTCACTTTGCGTTCACATTTAGAAGTGAGGTAGTTAACCCGGGTTCGCCCCACATTAACTCCACCTCAAATGAGGGGTAATTTTAATCCGGGTTCGCCCCTGGTTAAGGCGTTCACACTACCTAAATTTAACCCGGATTAACTAATTCGGGTCGAACCCGGTTTAAAAAGGCATAGTGTGAACGGGGTATTAGTGCACGATCGGAACGGAAGACTTATGAATGGAGATTTACAATAAGTATATGACTCCGACCCCATTCAGAATACGAGTCAGACTAGAGACGACCAAGATATTGACGAACGGACGTTTCTCGACGAACAAACGTAATAGGATTGTACCTTAAAATTTACGAATCTTTTATTTGGATGGCATGTTATCATTGTAATAGACAGAAACGCATGAAAATAACCGATTTAAGAATTGTTTTCATAATATATAAGAACACATCTACGATACAATGTTATAATTATTGTTGAAAGTGTGATAAAATATATGCTCAAACAAAAATGTATGCAGCATTTGGAAGATATGAAACAATTTATAAACTTTTAAGATCACCAAATAACTGTTGTCGGATCGTATGTTTGTTCAATGTTTTTATTTGGTATTCAAGTTTCAACAGTCCCTCGCCCCATTAATGGTAACTGGGATATAAATACATAGTCATTTCACGTCTTCTTCTGATCTGCAGTAAAACCTTTTCCAAAGTGAGGCGTCCATTTGGAAATGCAGGATGTAGCAGTACGTATCTTCTTTCGGACAGAATTGGGACGTTAAATCCGATGCCTCGTATAGAGAGATTTTCAAACCCTTGCAACAATTCTGTGATGGGTCTGTATACGGAAGTGTTTTTTTTTTTTGCAAGGATACATTTCTCTTCCTATCCAATAAACCATCGTTTTACAATGGCAATCGAAAATTACCCGACCAACGTGCTCTATAACATTGTATTAATGGTTAATTTAAGATATTGTTGAAAGCGTGATAAAATATATGCTCAAACAAATATTTCTGCAGGATTTGGAAGATTTGAAACAATGGATGAACTTTTAAGATTACCAAAATAACTGTTGTCGGATCTTATGTTTGTTCAATGCTTTTATTTGAAAAGTAAGATCACAAAAATACTGAACCCAGAGGAAAATCAATTCGGAAAGTCCATTATCACATGGCAAAATCAAATAACAAAACGCATCAAAAACGAATGGACAAGAACTGTCATATTCCTGACTTGGTACAGGCATTTTCAAATGTAGAAAATGGTGGATTAAACCTGGTCTTATAGCGCTAACCCTCTCACTTTGATGACAGTCTCGTCAAATTTCGTTATATTTACATTAATGCGTAAACTAAACAGACACAATAGATAAAATAGTCAAAATATGGGTACATCAGTCATCATCGTATAACAATTTTAAAAAGGACAATTTAACAGAACACAAAAACATCTATCTACAAACACATTCATTGATTTGTGTGTCTGGTTTCAACCCTCTCCATCCCACCAAGGATAACAGGGGAATAAATATATAATCATTACAAGTCTTCTTCCGATTTGCAATAAAGCCTTTTCCAAAGTGGGGCGTCCATTTGGTAATGTAGGATGTACAAGGAAGCAGATTCTATCGGACAGAATGGGAACGTTAAATCCGATGCCTCGTGTAGAGAGGATTTTAGACCATTGCAACAATTATGTGAGGAGTCTGTTTACGTAAGTGGCCTTTTGCAAGGATACATTTCTCTTCCTATCCAATAAACCATCGTTTTGTAATGGGAATCGAAAATTACCCGACCAACGTGCTCTATAACATTGTTTGAATGGTTAATTTGTTCTCTAACTATCATACATGAACTTTTTGCGGCTGAACGTTTAACAACCAATAATATATCTATCAATCAATCAAGTTTCAAACAAAAATCTATCAGATTACAAAAAAAAAATATGTATTAGTATTTTAAACCAGATAAAATAATGATTTCGGATTTGTTTTATTTATCAAATTTGTCTGAGGTTATAAGGTGAAAAAACACTGGTCGTAAAAGCAAATTCTAGTAACCTTTTAAAAGGAATTTAAATCGACACTGCAATAATGCAAACGAAGACAGTTTTAAATCACTACATCTGTATGAATTGTAAATAAATTTGTTTTATGAATTTATTTTAATCGTTTATTACATGTATCAATTTCTTTGTTGATTTTTTTAAATTTATTTTGTTTTGAAAGGGAAGTAACTCCGTTATGCCAATTATAAGAAATGTTTAGCTTTAATTATGTTTTATGAACTTATTTCAACCTTTCATCATCATTTTATTCGTCTGTTCAATCCTTTCAGATTTTTTCTCAACACCATATTGTTTTTATAAAGGGTTGTGACATCTTTTTTTGTTTTGAAAGAGAAGTAACTCTTTACTTACCACATATGGTAACCAACCATGTATGGTAACTAATGCTTTATTTTTAGGACACCCTATATAAAATATACATACATGTAGTCCCCACGTATAGTCTTTTAACCAATGATAGTTCAATAAATCTATAGGAGGTACGATATTAAGTGTATATCGGAGCTCCTGTTTCGTACGATTCGTCATGTTTCGCTTTGGGAGGTTCGTTCGTCAATCCGGTCATCTCTAACAAGACAGGTAAGATGACGGGGGCGTTCTTAAAATAATATAAATATAGTGTACACGTTGTACTTTAATCGTTATGGTATGAATTGAAATTCGTTTTCTGCGATAGATAAAAAAAACCACACACTCAAATATGACTTTCTGTTGAGTATCAAGAGCAACATATTCTTCTGCGAGCAGAAGAGGAACCTGGACATAGAAAATAATGGGCCGGATAATGCAGATTTAAAGACTATGATACGGAGAAAGTTGCAGACGTTTCCACGGATAATGCTTCAACTAGAGCTGCAGATAATATTGATAATGCTCCTTTAGATAACATTAATGACGCGCCTGCAAATCTCAAAGATACAAGAAATCAAAGCCTTCAAGAAGATATGAAAGAAGGAGCCTTTATTGAAATTGTTTAGCAGTGAATATGACAGTTATGAAAAGTTTGTTACAAAACAAGTTCCCAAAATGTTAAAAAGCCTAGGTGTTGGTTTAGATTTATCTAACTGTTATTTGACGGTTAAATGATGACGTTTTGCATACAGGGGAAAATGAAAATTATGAAAACAACAAGTCTTACTTACTTAATATTTATCAAATAGAAACATATCTAAAACCATATCTATTTAATCTAAACTTTTGTATTGTACATTTTGTATTTGTGTTAAGTGGATCTAGTTGTTTTCTAAAATAACGAATTTTCAAAAGCCAAACAATCATACATGTACAGAAAACTTATTGTCAGTTTCAAAAATAAAATAAGGCACGTCCACCTATATGTACCTTTCATGTTTCACCAACACACTACTTTGTCCCATGGTTTTGATTCTTCATTCCCTTTCTATTTCAATTCAATGTAGGTTTTGTCATCACTTCGAGTCAGTCACCGTTTGTACAGTTTGTACAAACCTGGTGATAAGTCTAATACGGTACATCACATTCGTGTAAAGGAATCGGGATTGTAGTTACGTCACCTGGAACAAATCCATTGTCATCTATGAGACGGATACCCCATAATGGTCAACAAAATTGTAATGGCGTCCGTAAAATTTACGAAGCAATGATTTCAACTTCACCACTTAAAACTCTTGGTTCATAGTTTCTTTATGGTCAGCATCTTTCTATCAAGGAAATCATGATAGTAAATGCAAGCCCTGAAATATCGTATAAACTGTGAGAAATTATCTCCGTATGCAGGAGCTGCTATAATGTTGCTACATAGAGATTTAAAGGTTATAATTTGGAGGCTGAAATCATCTTTTTTGACGTAAAAGTAAAGTTTAGTTTTCAACTAATCCTCATTGTAAATTTCTAGATGTAAATCAAAATATGAGGCTACCTTAACTGTAGCTATTGTATCCTTTATTTGAAGCTCGATAGGATAGCTGTGTTCAACATAGTCAGACATTTTGAATTATTTAGTGAGAAAACATTATTAATATAGCGGACAGTGAAGTTAAAGGATACTTCTAACTTCTTGTATTTCCTTAGGGAAGTCTATGTATGAAGTCAGCATACCAAAATATACAGGACCCCGTCGGCAAGAAGAGGAGCATAGTTGGTACCAATGGAAATGCCGATTGTTTTGTTGCAAAACACGTCCTCCAAAATAAAGTCTATTCTTTGGTCTGGTTGTTGTCTCTTTGACACATTCCCATTTCTATTCTCAGTCTTATTTTGTCAAAGACATTAAGCAATTTCGAAATGTCAGTTTTTGAGAATTTTTTGTTTCAAGTATGATGTATCCTTCCCTATGGCAAGAAACGTGTATCTACATGGGTCATTCCTTTTTTATGAATCAAAGCAGGACCAACTCTTTCAATGTTTCTTTCAGATTGATATAGGGAAAACTTGGAATACTTGTGTAAATTTTAGAAAAGTAAAATGTGAAATACTTTTCCAATATGATAGATTTAGATTCTCAGGTTGTATATACTCTGAACGATTATTTGAAATTTTTACGTATCCACATGTGATTCATGTCACCTTAAGAATAGGAAGTTCAACAATGACTTTCACATCCGGTTTAATTGTAGATAAAAATTGATGTTAATAATTTAGAAAGAAATTTCGTAAAGCACTTGGAAGACACAATAATATAATATAACATGGTTTGTAAAGACGCTTATGTGGTTTAGGTACCAAATACATTGAAGGACAATCCAGTTCTTCATCTTTGTTTGAAATCCTAAAGAAACATAGAACAGACATTTGATATATTGTGAGTTTCCAAGTAAATTGTAAATAACTAATTCCTTTATCATGCAGTTTGTGTAATGTGATTTATACCAAACTATTTGTTGTTTGCGGAGACAACAACATATTTGACATGGAGGTAGCACAGGTGTTTTGCAACACTTTGGTCTTTAATGATTGGTGTAGCATATTTTTTCATAGACCCATTTTTGTAAAACTCCGACTACACAGCTTTAATACATTCGGAAAGCATATCTACGTCTTCCTTCTAGCGTTTCACCCTTGGCCTGGCATACTCGTCGACTGAATTCATCAGTAGTTGGAAGTTGTGTTTGCAATTGAAGGATTTAAGCTCACAATATTTTAGGTATTTGGATAACACGTTCTGCATAGAAATGTTCTTATAAATATTAAGGTCTCCAGTAATTATATATACTATAATATTATATAATAATTTCGTCTCAGCTGATGTGATCAAAGTCAATATGAAGGTATACGAAATCTTCGGACAGTGCAGATTTTGCTTGTTGTACTATCAGTATCTGTACGTTTGCCTCCGATTCCAAAAAGAGTTGTCAGATATAGGAAAAATGTATACTCTGTTTTCAAGGAGGTTCATGTAAAATGAAACAAATGCGCAAGAGCGCTGGCGTAAATGAGAGTATATATCAAAACGTATAATACATAAATAGAGTGCTGGAATGTAGTCGCTTCTACGAGTGTTTTTTTTTAACAAAGTGGATGTCTTGCAAGTTACAAAAAAAATAATAAGCGTACGTGATCATGTCCATCAATTCAAATTGTTCCTTGGTGATTTCGGTCAACTCACAATATCTTCATCCGAAAGAGAGTTCGAATCATTGAAGTCTTATCTCTTTTTCTTAGCATGAGATACCATACCGCCACCTAAACATGTTAAGAAGCCAAATAATATTGGACGCATTTAACTTGGATGTTGTTTCCCTTAATCTTGATACATATATCATGTATATCTCTGTCCCTGTTTTAAGGGTTTTTACCGTCGATATGAACCGGACAACATCTTACACCAGTTGGTACTAGAATATCTTGTGTTACAAACACATGTAATCTGGCATTGTAACAAATTGACCCTTTGTTGTTACACAGATGCTACACTTTCATGAAGTTTTACCGACAGTTACGATTGGTAGTGTTATTGATTCGTTATTTATGTTATCTTATTTTCTGTTTATGTAATACCGATGGAGGGACGGTAGTAACAAAGTCATTACTTTATTTCCACAGTTTGTGGATTGGCGATAAAATTGTGGTCTGCATTTGTTACAATTGATACCATTTTCAATAACGTCCTTGTTTAAGGTTTCGAAAAATTGTTTTTGTTGTGATTTTTTCTGCTATAGCATTTAGGCTTCATTGCTATACAATCAATTATTTGGTAATGTACGGGGGCACCTACTTCAGTTTAACGGTTTAACGGCAATTGCTCATGGCATAGTGGTAATAAATGTAAACACAGGAATAGGAAGTTAATCAAGAGTATTTATATAGCATTTTATAGGAACGCCCACAATAAGCAACACATTATATATATATATATTTTTTCTTTAATGAAATGTTATATAGACAAATGAACCAGAATGACTCTTAAAATTATACAAACATCTGAAAAAATATGATAGAACATTACAATTTAATATTTCCACGCAAAAAAAAGCAAAAATATTGCGTGAGATTTGAACCCTTGTTGGCTTTTATTCTTCATTAAAGACAGTTCGACGCTCTACTGATGGAGCCACGGAGACTGACACGGGAAAGTCAGTTATTAAGCACTTAAATACGTCCAATTTCGTGAGTTCCACCTTTTCATTTTAAAAGTTTTTTTTTTCAGGAATAAAGGACACGCCAAACCAATTTCATTTTCGAGGGGAAAAGTTGTATAAATAACAACAACAAAACATCACTTTGTTTTGGTTTGAAATATCCTTCTCGGGTGATTCCTTGTTTTTCCAAGCTATAAACACGATGGACTCCGCATATTGGACTTTTATTCGTTTTGCGGGGTTAAATGAACTATTTTTCGGACATATCATAACATACAAATATCGAGATATGGAATAAAAAAAAAACATTTTTATTTCTTGTTTTAATCGTACATTCTAATCTTTCAGCACTTTTTGAAATTTGCCCGTCTGCGAAAAAAATACAGGGAAATTGGCCCTACCTCAAAGTTTTCAACGTGTTCTAGTCGGTGATTTAATGTATTATTCTTATTATAAACATAAACAACCGTATCGTTAAGTTATGAAAATAAAACCAATTAAAAAAAAAACAATTCCACATAAATGAAATTTTATTTATTTATGAAACATTACAAAAATGACCATTAGTAAACCTCATCAATTCACATTTTGTCACGAATATTGCTGATAAATATCAACCATCTATAGTTACGATATATTTATGGTTTAAATTGTTATCTAATACATATATCACTACATTCTAAATTAAACAGAAATTTCATATTCATAGAAAACAAATTAGATACGTATATGTTAAAAGACACCTTTTCTTTTAATTAAAAAATATCCAGTAAGCAATAAGAGCACACAAGTTGTTAAACATTTAGATAAACGGATACGTACAATCTTCTGGCCAATGGAATAAAAGAAGAAAAATACTCCACCCGCACCATTGGGTAGCTATATCAATGTTGTTTGTAATCGTTGGTGCCATAATAATTGTTTGATGATGTCTGTTCTAACAATCGAAATGGTGTTAAAGGGGAGACCAAGAATGTAATACCACTACCACACAATGACTTCATACCGTACAATATTTCCATTTTACATGATATGGAATTTATATTTCTCCCTAAATCTATAGAAAAAGACAGATAAATAAAAAAAGCTAAATAAACATATTTTATCACTTTTATCACAGTCACAGTCACCTGCAAAAATACAAAAATTTACAGTTTAAAAAGATTTACTATATGCAATTTTCAAGCTTTACGTTGGCTTCTTGTGTATCCAAGGCAGACGAAGAAAGTCAACTCTAGAGCTCTCTGATTGGATGTTAGATATAATAATTGGTATAATACTTTTTGTTTGCCTTTTTTATGAATAGCTGCTATGTGTAAATTTATTATACTAATTTTGTAAACACCGGGACATATTTTTTTTGAGAATTTTTCGAGAAAGCTTCCAAATATTAATAAATTTGATGTTAAATGACGATGGCCATGGATACTATAAACATGTTCCTCTCACAGATGGTCATGCCATCATTTAACTTCAATTTCTTAAACAGAATTATGAAGTACTAATATCACACAGAGCTGTTTTGTCAAGGTTTTTATAATAAAAAGCAGAAATTTAGAGATTAATAATCTTTATATGTCGCCTTTGGAGGTAAAAAAAGGCTACTGTTTGCCTAGGTGAAGATGTTCTTAACTAGAATACAGTAATCTGGGGTTTATATAGTACTTTTGGAACAATTAACGGTATACAGAAATATGAATTTGTCTAAATTTTATAAGCACATAATAAAAATGCATCTACTGTAATAACACATTTACCCATCTAATTATACAACATTTTTCAGAAAAATAAAAATATAGGTTATTATAATAATTTAATTTCAAAACTGCTATTTACAGGGAAAGAAAACTGACAATACTATTTATGAGTTTTCAATGGACAACATATTTGTAATGTTTGTGCTGGTCTTAATAAAATAACGTTACGTAAAGTAGTACGCGAAAAGACGACTGAACTTTGTAATTTGCAGGTTTACGATCACTATAATGAATCGTTGACTTCTACTTTATATCTATATATATCGCAGCTCAATAAAGACATGTTAATGCGGTCTTGGAGTTTTAGATATCTGTATAGTTGTCTTATCTGTAAATAAACCGATAATCTATTGATACATTTTGACTATGGATTCGCAATATAATGCGGTTGGTGTATGCATAGCAGAAGGTATTACCCAGTCGTAGCACTCGGTCTTGATATGGTGTTTTAATATTTTTATCTTGATTGGTATTTTCAAAATAGATTCACCAGATTAGAACATCGCCAATTTAAAGTTCTCTCTTGAACATTGAGTATGTATTCAGTTCTAACAAGAATTTAAAAAATGAAAATAGATAAACAATTGCAATGGATATCCTTATCAACGACTATTTACTGTCACTAAGTGTCTAAAAATAACACCCAAGACAAGCAGTTTTCCCATTGTAACATTTACTATAGAATCTCCATCCGGCTTCAATGTGGTGTGGTATGTCTGTCACAATATTTGATCCAAACGAGAGTAATTCACATCTAAAATGTATAAATTGAATAGTGTTTCAAAGAATACAGGTATAATTTGATTTCAATCAAATGTGTGTTGTAGTGCGACCCGTTATTGTTCCAATCTTAGTCCTTTTGTCTTTAATAAATAATTGTCTTATTGACAACCATACCAAATCTATTTAGTTGTAAATGAAAATGTAGATCAAGTGCAGCTGCATAAATAAGGTTGTAAGAAGGTAAGATTTCGACATCAGCAGATTGAATATTTAAGCTAATTGGAATATGGCTGTGGGTATTATTTAATACGGTAGTACTTAGTATTGTTTAAAACTGTTTATTTTATCTATTATAGCAATTTGTGTATAAAGTGAATTAAAAAAAAAGGATTATCTTATGCTTTTCTCTCTTTAAAGAGGGGCGAAAGATACCAGAGGAAGTCAAACTCATGGATCAAAAATAAACTGACGACAGATTAGTGTACACAAGACACAACATAGAAAATTAAAGACTAAGCAACACGAACCCCACCGAAAATTTGGGGTGTTCTCAGATGCACCGGACGGCTAAGCAGTGGAATCTGTCGTGTTGCTCGTGTAATTACAAACCCCGGTTAGTAGTCTTATTCGCTGGGTTACATTCGTAAAAAGGGAAGGGATTGAAGTTCCGACATTAGGAACATATCTGATATTATCGGTGAAACAGTAATTCAATAACGGCCAACCAACTCGTGATTGCGTCTGTAAAATTTACAAATGGATGATTTCAACTACATCATTTGGTTACATAGCTTCATTGTGAACAGCAACCTTCCATCAAGAAAATAAGGATAGAAATACAAGCCAATGAATATTGTATCAATTGGAAGATGTACACTCCGTATTCAAGGGGCTGCTGGAATGTTGCTACATAGAAATGGAAAGTTCACAATTGGGAATCTGAAATCATCTCTTTTGTCGTAAAGTTTTGTTTTCATCCGACCCTCATTCTCAATTTCAAGATGTAAGTCAAGATATAAAGGCTAAAAAATGTTGTTTAACCTGTTAAAAGACAAAAGAGTGTGCTGATTTCAAACCAAACTACATGTAGTTTTGACCCTTGTTTATAACATTAACGGTACCAAATAAACTTGATGTTATTAATTGCATGCTATATATCTGAATCCTCTTTAATTTGTATTCCCCCTTTTTGTTCTTCAAGGTTTGTTGTTGATAGAAATTGGACTTGTTCATGCTGAATTTATGTTCAACTTGACTGATCTGAAAAGCCGAAAATAGATTACGGACACTTGTCATTAATTGAAATCCGGTGGGTGATACAATAATTCTTTCTGATTTCTAGTCATTGCGATAACGATGGGCTGGTGTATATAAGGCATGCCGTGATTTTCTGTCATATACCGTACGTCAACGGTAAAAAGAATATCAAAGGTGGAAAGCAGTTTCAAAAATATTTTGATTCCATACTTAATAAAACCTGTCTTTGGAAACATTTTAGGATGTTACTGTGTGAACTTAAAGATGAAGATTGTTAACACAAACCTGTGCATTGCATTGTTGAAATTGTAACCCATACAAGGATTTGACAGTTTACATCTCGTTGCACACATCATTTCTGAACATTCTATGGCATCCAGTACAACCAACTCAGATTTGGTATCATTCATACTACAGCTGTCAAAATATCCGGCAAACTTGTCTGAAGCTGTATCAACGTTTGTTATATGTAGTATATATTCATTTTAAATTATTAAAATTTCTATATCAATTCATACATCTGAAGAAGATAACGGATGCTTTGCAAACTGAGTGTTTTCTGAACTATCTTGTATTAAATTAAAACAAGCATAGATGTTAATTACTGCATGTGGATTTACATGTTTCAAAAAAAAAATCATTAAACTGTGAATGTGCTGGTCAAGGGATCACCATGACGTCACTAGGTTGCATATATTTTTAATATTTTGGATGGTAAGAGGAACGTAAATAATGTAAAGGACAGCTCAAGATACGATAATGTCACGAAAAACAGATTGCAAATGTGTAAATAAGAGTTTAAAGTTATTAATAATCTGTTCATTTTTGTGTCATCATCTCATCAATTTCAGTATTTTTATATAGTTTTCCAAACTATAAAAACAAAATTATTGACGTGGGAGTCTTGGAAGTCTGGCCAACCAAATAGGGAATTGACGGCTTGAAGCCGTTTTCCATCAAAAATTAAATTATACGAAAAAGAAATCATCAAAAATACAAAATTCCTCCATTCATGTACATACACGTATGACGAATCCTTTCTATCTTTTAAAAAAGGGAGGCAGAACCTTTTTTCGGAACGTCGGGATCAAGTGTTTTTACGCTCGAGATTTCGGGATTGATCCTGTCGGGATCCAGGAATTCTTTTTCGAATTTCTGGATGTCGGGATTTAATTTCTTTAAATTTCGGAACCTCGGGATTTTATGTTTTTAAGCCCGGGATTTCGGAATCAGAACCCCTCCGACCCCGTCCCTTTTCAACACATAATCATTTTGTGATTATAATGAAAGACAGAAACGTATATATGGATATTCAGAAATATGCAATATGGAAAAATGAAGAGTTCCTTCAATTTTAACAATTTTAGGTCATCCTTTGATAGAATCGTGTCAATGGTGTTACCAATTTAAAACATACATTTAGGTACTAAATATTATTGTTTAACATCAAACAACTATTCAAATTTGTTATTTAGGTTTAATTTACGACTTGTTTACAATATTTATATAGCTGTGCATTCTGTTAAAACATAAATTTCAGAATACATTGTCGTTAAAATGTTGCCTGTCCTAATTATTGCCGTTGTGAATACTACACAGCCACTTTTGCATAGGTACTATTTCTGTACTAAAAATATATAGTACTGGAAATTTACTTTAATATTTAGTACTATTTCTTTACTTTAAAATTATTGTAATATTTAGGTACTTGTATTCTACAGTACTTGATTTGTACTAAATATTTTGGTACAGAAATAATACAATATTCCATGTTTGAAAATCATAACTTTAAGAGATTTGAAATCGAAAAACTTTCAAAATGCTGAAAATGTAATGGTAGTAACCAAAAATCTGTAGTACCTAAATTTCAAGTACAAATTAAGTACTGTAAAAAACAGGTACCTAAATATTACAATTATTTTAAAGTAACAAAATAGTACTGAATATTAAATGTAAATTTCCAGTACTACAGATTTTTAGTACAGAAATAGTATCTATGCAAAAGTAGCTGTGTAAACAATACAATTAAAATCAATATATGTAAAATGAATAAGAATAAATGATAATAATATACCAAATTCTTCGTAAACGACCTAAAAACACTTTCATTATTGAATAAAAATAACAAATATCGCATTTTTATATAGTAACACCACTGACCCTTCAGTAACTCCAATGACACAAAAGTATCACCATTGACATCACATTTCAAATTTTACCTTTATTAAGTACTGAACGCAAAGCAAAGCAAAGCAAAGAACACCGAAAAAAAGAAAAAGATGAACAAATAATTATTACGCTAAAAAATCTCAAAATATATAACATAACATCAATAACTAAAAATGTCAATAGTGTTACTAAATAGTGTCATTGGTGTTATCAGCATACATCAGTTTGTGAAAACTTTGTATATGTAATACATGATATTGTTAAAACATTGTTAAAAAAGTATTGTTTATCATAAATAATATGATGTTTCGCTTGTTAAACACGAAAGAAACACAAAACAATGCTGATTCTCATGATATATTCAGTGGTGTTACTAAACTGGTCAATGGTGTTATTTTATCAAAATGGTCTCACCATTGATAGTAACACCGATGATTTAAAGTGTATTTTGAGATTTAGTAACGAAATAAGTGCTCCATTCCCCTATTTTATATGTTGTTACTGGTGCATGTTTTATAATCAATATATTTCATAATTTAAAGTTAAGGAAATTTTTTCAAAAAAATGATTTTTATAAAGGTACACCATGAACACTATTCTCATTTATGTATAGCTTTTACTTACTTTAAAAGATTTTTTTCACTAAATTTTCAACATAAATGTTTGTTTTCTTTTGCATAACATGCTTACAGGTATTATTGCTAAGGGGTAAACTACTGAAAATGCTGAAATCTTGAGAAAGATAACTCTTACTCTACCAATTAGACTTTTGGTTGCACCATTGACTTTTCCTTTTGGTGATTTTTTTAATTATAAAACCAACATACACTTCCTAAATCATTAAAAAATGTTTGTATATATCAAAATGCAATAAAAAGTGATAAATCCTAATAACAAATGATATGAATTATAGTCCTATTTCATGACTGAAAGGATTTATAGTAAAACATATCAGTTGATTCTGGCTATATCCAAGGTTTTAAAAATTATTACGGATGTTATTATAACATTTCATACTGTAAACTGTATATAGTGTATCACAAAACATTCATATCTTACATATGCAAGTGTTATTTTGATACATTTTCATATATTTTCATGTCTTTTAACTTAAACATACCAAATAACATAGTTTTGCATGTTTTTTAAAATGACCCATATAAGCAATGGGGGTTAGCAATGTCTGTTTTAAATAGGAATATTATATAATAATATATGTGTATCAATCGCATAATTGATGTTCAATGGACATTGTATTTGAACTGAACACAATTCTTTTTTTTTTATACATTTGTTTCATTTGGAACTATCGGATTTGGTGAGGGTAAATTTTGTTAAATTTTGTATAACTGAACATATAAATTTCCTATCATACAATCATGTGGACGATGTGTATGTTTAACTAGTCAGTTTGAAGGAGATACCAATGCTTAACAATCATGAAAGATGTAAAAGAGAAAGTAACATTTTGCCGTTCCTAGTTACTGGGCATATATAAAATAAATTATACGTATGGTAAACTCATGCTGTTTGTCTGTGGAAAGAACTAAAGAGAAGCACATATGGACATTGCCTTTACCAGCAGAAACGGAAAGCATATTTCTTTTATCAATAAAAAAAGCGCAGATATGATTGGTGTTATAAATTAAGAATAAACCCAAATGAAATACTAATTTTAAAATAACCTTCAACTTGTATATTCCATTCTCCTAATATTTCCCTATCTGTTAAAACGTGAATGCTCCTCACTTCAAAATGATGCGTATTTGTCAGACTTCCCACAACGTTTTCACCAACGACAAGCCCAGTTCCTAATTCGATGTCTCCACCTGCCCAACTAATCCAAAATGGTAGATACGCATTGCAGTTAAGTATATTTTGGGTTTCAACCAATGTAAAATTCCAGCTTCCATCGTCTCTCACTGCGTATGGACGGTAAATAATGAGCGAAAAGTAATCGTAGTATCCAATGATAATCTCGTACAATGGATTTGACGAATTTCTGACATCAGAATTTGATAGAAGAACATGTGCATCGTGGCATACCTTTACTTCAAATCCAAATGACGTTATTCCACTAAGGTCAAGGTTATACCTATTTATGTCAGTAGTATAGTTCATGATATCAGGTATATTCCGAGAATTAACATCAATACCACTGACCTGGGTAGATACATTGGTTGTTATATATACACCTACAATAAATAAACATAATATCATATACATATTTACTGGTAGTGAGGAGCGTTTAGTAAAGTGATTTTGTCATATAAAAAAAGAAGATGTGTTATAATTACCAATGAGAAAACCCTTCACAATAGACCAAATAACACAGAAATTAACAACTATAAGTCACCGTACAGCCTTCAACACTGAGCAAAACTATTACCACAGAGTCAGCAATAAACGGATACGAAATGACAAATGTAAAACAATTCAAACAAGAACACTTCAAAATAATATAAAGCACAGCAACAAGCGACAATCACTGAATTACAGGCTGCTGACTTGGGACAGGCACATACAGAATGTGGCGGTGTTAAACGTGTTAGTGAGATACCAACCCTCTCCTAACCTGGGAAAGTTGCTTGACAATAAGTACATAGCTGAGAGTACTCGCAGTTACTGACAGCTAGCTAAAAGACCAATTAAAAGTATTGAAAATATGATGCATCTAAGACTTAATTGTCAATCAGCACACATTTAATTTATTGCAAAGACGAACAGTCAGAAAAAACATTACCCTGTACAATGCCAAGATACAGGTTCAAACAGATTGTAGAGCAATGAATGTGAATATGTATATGATACTAATATTTAGTTTGCTATTAATCTTCTGATAATAAAGTCAGTAGTAATACCAATAAACCAATATTCAAAGGTCATATTGCAGTGTTGAATGGGTAATCTTTAAGTCTATTTAAAGGATCGATAAGTTTATCAAGATCGTTTCTAAATTTCCAGGCACAGTAAACAACATCCCCGTAAAAATAAGGATGTGATTTCCAGTTTGAAATAAGTTTTCTACAGATACAACCAAACTTCAAAACCAAATCTGTATATATATGGATGGATTTAGTTGAGTAATTTGTCGTTAATGAAATCTCTGACTTAATACTTTACTAGTGATACATACGACTACGTTCATTAGAATAGAAAAAGTCACAATATACACGGGCATAGCTAACATGTTGAGAAATATGAACACCGTAAGATGGTGCCAAAGGAACATAACCATCCCAAAAAGGAAAATTAACAATAGGGAACGGAAACATGTACCTTTTGTCGTATATTTTAGTGTGGATTTCCCGTGTTTTACTGAAATATTTCAATCTAATTAGAAAGGACAGTCATTACCGTTTATATTTGATTTATTTAAATCAGTTCCTGTCGGTAAATTTTGGCGGTATATTAAGAAAGTTTTTGGTTATTTATTGACATAAATTATCATCGAATTAACGGTAAGTGTTGTTGAATTTATCAATTAAATAGAATTTAGGCGGTCTTTACTGAGTTTGGTCATAAACCATGATTCATAACAGTTTTAGCATAGTTTAATGCCAATCGGATATCATTGTGTTAAGATTACAAACAATGACAAAATATAATCATTTTGGGTTTTTTTCTTGATAGATGAACTTCTCAGCAAGAATTCAAGCTGGTAAGTATTAAATATAGCACGCTATCTAGTTAACATATTTAAACGACGAATCTTTCATGAGTAAGGCGTGGTGTATATGTTTTGTAACATCATTGAAAAGTGACCTGGTGATCTTCATCTAATAAAACAACAGTGGGAGTGTCGTATTAGCCTGCTGCTTAGCATTTTATTTCTTTGGGGCATGGGAATTTTAAGAACAAATTATTTATAAAAAGAATTGCCCAAACAAAATTGTATTGCATTAAAATGTTATTGCATTTAATAAATGCATTTCAAAATAATCAGGCTCAGGTATAGACAGCCCCCCCTACAATCGAAAATTAATTGGTTTGTTCCTAATACTTAACCTTTGATCCGTACGGTTTACCAATGTGTTTGTCGTGTTTAGTTATAAAAACAAGCGGATCAGAAAACAAATGTATGCAAACTAATATTTGATGTTCAGGTAGTAAACAAAGCATAGGCAGTGGAATAAAACATTAATGTCCCTTACCCTCGAAAAACCATATTTTTCCTCGAGCAGAGTCCTCGTGAAATATGAATATTCTTTGGTGAACAAATCTTCATATCTTCCTCAGACACGAGAAATAAATGTATAATACTATTATCGATTATCGTATTATTTTTCAACCAAAAAAATGCCACTTTGCAGATATCTTTACTGACAATTCAATGTCATGGTTCAGTTCAGTATGGACATAGTTTAGTTCATGGTTCGACAGGTTCAATAATGTGATTCTTATCATGTAAAAGTTTTCGCTCTATCCTCCTTTTAGGTAATATGTGTGCATGTGGTTAGAGAATTAGTATTGCAAATGTGGTATTTTTAAATATTAATTGATATAAAATGGATGTACTTTAAGAGTGTACGTTATACTCCCATGCTTTATTAATTTTTTAGATTACTTTTTAAAAATTAAAACACTTATAAATAAACTCGACTCTTGATGTGTACCTCTCTAGGGGTGTACCTCTGAATGTCAGAAGTTATCTCACTTTAGTCAATAGCTGTTCAGGAGCGGATCCAGACATTTTAAACCGAGGAGAGGGGGTCACACTATATGTTCCCATTTAAATGCATTGAAAATCGTCCAAAAAATGGGGAGGGGGTCCAACCCCGGACAAACTGGGTAGTTTGTGTATGCTTTTTTATGAATCTCTCTCATTCAATAGAAGCACCACATGGGATATGGTGTAAAGAAGAACATTTCACACGCTGAATAATTACAAATTAAGTGCTAGCATTTGTCCATCCAGTTCGGATTGGATTCCACAATATGTTCCATTTAGTTTCCGGAAAGGAAACCAGGATGGTCCAAACAGAAAGATTTTGAATGTAGAGAAAACGGAACACAATCAGCATTATTCTATCTCTTATATAACAATACGAATACCATGAGTACAAAAAATCCAGGCTTAAAATATGGCGAGGGTTTTTTTATTCAGTCACGGACACGCTATATGTATGTTGCGGGTGTGTTTTAGTATCATATAGATTGAAAGATATAGATACAAGGTATCAGATGGATTTTCAATCATGTATTGTTCTGGTGTTTTATTGTTAAGATATTGTAATTATTATACTTTTTTAGTTGGCCTAATTTGTTTTGTGTGGTCTGATAGTTGTTTACAAAACAATCTTAACTGTGTAGTTTAGAAATCTCTGGAACAATCATAGATACTGATGGAATGATTCGAATAGTTATCATAGGTACCAGGAATATTATTTAGTACGCCAGACGCGCGTTTCGTCTACACAAGATTCATCAGTGACGCTCATATCAAAATATTCATAAAGCCAAACAAGTACAAAGTTGAAGAGCATTGAGGATCCAAAATTCCTTAAATTGTGCCAAATACGGCTAAGGTAATCTATGTCTGGGATGAGAAAATCCTTTGTTTTTTGAAAAATTCAAAGTTTTATAAACCGGAAACTTATAAAAATAACCACGTTATTGATATTCATGTCAACACCAAAGTGTTGACTACTGGGCTGGTGATACTCCCGGGGACGAAACGTCCACCAGCAGTGGCATCGACCCAGTAGTGTAAATAGTTATCATTGGTAGTGGGTCTCATTGGGCTCTAAGCGCGACGCGAGATTGTCGATTTTTTGTAAGCGTGACACGTGGAAGTTAAATTATTGTGTCGTGAAAACGAGAAATGAGGTCTTACGGGACCCGGGAAATGACAAAAAAAATGAGAATTGCTTACGTAAATAGTGTAAGCGGGATACGGGAATCTGACAAAACAGTAAGCAGGATCCGGGATCGGAACCCCCCAATGTGACCCCTAGGTACCAGGATGATAATTTAGTACGCCAGACGCGCGTTTCCTCTACACAAGACTCATCAATGACGTTCATAACGATTCCAGAATGGTCATAATAAAAGATGCGTTATTTTAACTTCTTACATTGTTCTAGTAACCTCCGCTCTACAGTTTTCTAGGACTTCTTTCTACAGTTTTCTAGAACTTTCCTTTGTACAGTGTTCTAGAGATTATGTATACAGACACTAAAGTTAAACTTTCAGACATAGACATCGATAGATATTAATATTCCCAGCAGTTGGATTGACATTTTTATTTTAAAAACAACTTCATACTAGATTGTGACCTATTGGACTTACTAATATTCTGATTGGATTCACGAGAAGATTTCCTAATAAACAAAAGATTAAAGATCGGACATAGATTTTGACAGTTAAGTTGACATCTTTTTATGTGTAAGACTTCTTGTAAACTTGCGTATAATAAATCTTGTTAAAATTTATTATTGATGTGTGTCTTTTGTTTGCTACAATTTAAAGGTGGTTGTGGCCGTAACAATTTCCACTGGCATCAATCCATAAATCGACTGTAAAATAATTTCGATTTTCATAAAGATACTTAAATAAATGGTATCCATAAATTTAAAGTTACCGAGAGTACCAACCGATTGTTGTTGTTTTCAGTTTTCAGTTTGTTTTGTTTGTTTTTTAAGTGGTCCGATCACCAGCTTTTGTTTTGGAGATTTTTGGCTGATGTGTCCTTTGACTTATAATTTTTCAACCATTTCTTACTTTGTATTTAAAACAATTCAAAATAATTCACGTGGCAGAGAATGTGAACAGTATATTATTGCCTATGACCAACTATTAACCAAAGACTAATGAACAAAGATGGTAATAGATATAGGTAACAGTATCAGTTAGCAAATTTCATATGGTTAAGCACGATATAAAAAAACCACCTAGATGACAAAATGTGAAATCAAGCGTTAAAACAATCGGTCTGCTATTTACGAAAAACAATTAATTAAAAAATAAACAAATGAAAGATAAAAACGAACGTAAACTACTAGACTACAGTCTCCTGCATAAACAGTATGGCAGGGTTAAACATGTCTGTGAGCGTTTCTGTAATAGCACATCAAAACAACAAACTATACACATCAGTTTTAAATGGCTAGACTCCTTTATTTAGTTTTAAACTAATCTAAATATGATCGATTTAATATTAGTTTTTATTGGCTTCGAACTAGCTTTCATTAACTCTTGGATCGGTACTTTATGTTTTTTTTCTTTTTTTGGCGTACCAATCTGATGCATGATGAGTCAGGCTCTTTTCAACTGATATTTTATTTCAATTTGTTTAAATGTTGTGCCGTTACGAAACTGTCATAGGTTAGGGAGAGGTTTCAACGCTCAAAATTTGTTTCGAATCCCACATCACTATAATATGTACTTGTCTAGAAGCTTCTCATTCAGTATTTGTATTTTGCTTACTGATACTGTGACCTATATCTATTAGCATCTTTGTCCATTAGTCTTTGACGAATAGTTGCTCATAGGCAATAATATCACATCTCCTAAGTTTGTTTTAAATTGAACTAACATACTAGTAATGTTAAAACGGGTACCGCAACGACATACAATTAGAATTTTAAAATCTACTGGAAAAAAAACCCAGAAAATATCAGAAAAAGATATACTAACTGCCTCGAAAAAACTTTAATGCTCAAAGACGCATAGAAAAAGACATAAATATAACTATTCATTACATTCAATTAATGATTATTTCTTAAATGTCCGTTTATCCTTTTCAAAGCTTTGTGATACCATTGGTAGCAGTCGTGGTTTTAAATAAATGTTTTCGAAAATTAAAATGATTTAGGGACATTGCATGAAAATTTATCTAATTTAAAGTGAATGAAAACATAAGATTACAATTAAACTTAACTTACCACCAGCTTTTACAATCCTTAAACACAAAAGTAGGATTTTAAACCACTTAAACGTCATATTCATCATGTCAACTAGTTCCAGTATACGTCAGTACATTTATGGAAATTTATACCGAAGATGTCCCTTTATATACTCCCTGTTGACTTTTAACTATTTTTAGATTTTTCAAAAATGTTTAAAGTCAACTCATTTGAAATTAATGAGTCGTTACCTTTGAAACAGTAAAGACTAGAAACAATAAATTTGATGAATGATTTTTTTATGTTTTGGCCTCTTGAGATTTAAAAATAATGATTATAAAACAACATATTAATAATTTTCATAAAAAAAACTTCCTATATGTATCAGGCAGTATATTTGATCACTTGTTTTGGCCTTTTGAGATTTCAATGATTACTAAACGACATATCTATAATTTACATAAAGAGCCTCCTGATTTTATCAAACAGTAACAAAAAGCAGCCTCCCGATGTGTATCAAGCAGTAAAAAAAATGATAATATTTAGAAAAATGAAAAGAACAACAGAGAAGTTCGTTAACAAAATTTTACATATGCGGAACTAAAGATCATCACTTTGATACTAAAGTAAACGACCTTAACCCATAACCTTGAAAGCTACACATTACAGTGTCCGGCATTTTAGCACAGGGGCTATATGTAGAATACTCCGTCAGCGTTGATAACCGAAGTTATTTTCATAAAACGCTGTCAACATGGTCATAGTGTTTTAAAAGTATGCCAAATGGTTTCTTGTTACAGCTAATAACACTTGGACAAATTTTAATGTGAAATTTATGGATTTTCTAAATTTTAATTGAAAAATGGATCAACAAAAGATTTATACTTTGAAAGATGCTATTGATTAATCACAATAATTAAGTAAGCTGTTAAAGGTGTGCAGTAATACAAACAAACCGAATAAGAACATCGAAAGGTTTATCAAATTTTTAAACAAAAATATTTGCACTCGCTATAAAGCATGATGAATTTTGTAGCCTCGACGAGCCTCTCTTTTCGTCCTGATTCTAAAGCTCGTACAAATAAATTATATATATTCCGACAATGAACACTCAATATTGTATATATATAGTATAAGAATTATTTTGCTTGTGAATTATAATCAGGTCTCTGAAATTGTAAGCTGGTGTCTGGTTTTAACAGGAGTTTGAGAAAGTCTTTACTTTATTGCTGCATAAATTGTTAAATACCAATAGGAAAATAAAGCCACATAGATAATTTGTTTGTGCATGAACAGAATTCAAGTTATTTTTAAAATTTTACCTTCTACAGAATCTAGCTTTGCTTATTGGTATTTGCTGCTTCTATTCTCAGCACAAGTCATTTAGGATAAAGACCAACAAATGGTCGGCCGGAGAATAATGTGTCCAGGTAAGGTGAGATGTCTTTTTTTAGACTGTTTACTGCGAACTAGCACATTAAAAAATCTGGTTCACTGTGTGGGTCTAGATCTATTAAAAAGCAGGGTTTGTAATCATATCACATTATCATGTTCTCGTCATAAAAATCGAATCTGCACTTATTTGACACTTAACTTTTAATAGGCATCCATCCACCAATCAACGACTGGACAAAATGTATAAGATTTAGTCAACCTGTATGTTTCAAATAAAAAAGGAGAAGAGGAATCAAACCTTACATGAAAAGATTCAACAATCCATACGTTACTGGTAAAATAGATTGCAAAAAAAATACGCAAGTTGGATATAAATTGAAAGTGCAAAGGATAATATTTCAGCACCATTTTTTATATCTTATTTTTAGAAAGTCAATATGTTCCAATAAAGATACTAAAATACCAATTTTGAAAGGATTTTAATTTCATAATTTTATCGAGGAACAAAAGAGTCGAGATATATTAAGGATAATGTACCCTTTTGTTATTTCAATGCTAAACATTTGGTAATTTTATAAAAGAAATCCACAGCCTTTCCCCATGTACTCTTACATTAAACAATCGATGCTTTATAGATAGATGATTATGGAATAAAGTGCTAGCAATCTATGTTTACAGTTGTATAACACAAATCTCTGCAATAAAGTCTGTGGGTCTTTTGCAAAATATCTTGGCTTTATTTGACACCAAATACCCTTTTTCCATTGAATGCAATGACATGTTTAACAATATTGCTTGATTCAAAACAATGCTTCTATTTTGAATGTGTACAGAATAACACGCCTGTTTCGTAATAAAAAGGCTTACATAAGGTGCTATCAATCTTGAAGGGAGATTCAAGTCATAAGTCGAAAAAAAACTGACAACACCATGGCCAAACAAACAAGAAAAGACCAAACGAATATAACAGTAAACAAAATGGGTCATAGGAACAAATTTAGCAATACGAACCCCGCCAAAACCGGGGGTGGTCTCATGTGCACTTGAATTGTAAGCAAATGCTGCTCGATATATAGCACCCGACTTGTAACTCATGTAAGTATAAACCCGATAATAAGTCTTATTCTGTCGGTCATATTCATGGAATAGAAGAACGGGATAAGAATTACGACGATTGGAACACATCCGTCATCAACTGTGAAACAAAGCTAGCAAAAGTGCATACAATCTAAAAATATCTGATACGAAAATACGACAAAATCAACTACAAACAATGACAAAATATAGCAACAGAAACAAATCGAGTATAAATCTAACACAAAGCACAAAAAAAATAAATAACTATGATAATTATAAAAAAAAATAACTAGCCAAATAAATTACGTACAATAGACATTGCACAGAACAAACAATCTATTTATTTTCATCTTTTTTTTTAAGTCTTATGATATATATGAAGAGTGAATTGCTCCATTTGATTGTATCCTTCCTCAATACAGATGGCTCGTCACTTTATTGAAGTCCACTTTCCTAAAATATGAGTAGTTTTAAATAAAGGGTGGTGCTAAACGAGTGGTGTACTGCATTTTAGATAGTGTAACCTTCATTTACTTTGTTTTTGGTTGGTAAAATGACGACACGTTATCTTGAATAAAGTGTTTGGGTGTTTTGTTTGACCAGTCGTTCATAAAAAGACGAAAACAGATGTTCGAATTAGTTACAAAATTCCAGAAAGGTTGGTACAACCAATGTGAAACTCAAACTTAATACCGGTATACAAGACCACATGTGTACGAAAAAGACAGAATTCCATCGATATGTACAAATGATGTATACCTTAATGACAGAATCGAACTTTATATGTTTACTTTCTTTGCTATTGTAACTAAAAATGAGAATTGTTGATTAATGCTAACCTTTTGGAATACGTGGTGATCATAATCTTTAAAATGAAGTTCAAACTGGAGCCCCGGCACATTTCAAATACCACTACTTTTACCGTTTCTTAACTTACGTATTCAGTTCGACGCAAGGTACCATGAAGCTATTCAAAACATTCTTTCGGTAATTGCATTCTCAGTGTATATTTTAAAATTTTATCTTGCAATTTTGCTGTAGATTTTCAAGTTACTTTTATGTTAAACGGGTTAAAATGTAAACACTTTACTCATATAGGGATGTAACAATTTAGATACCAACAGGTGTCCCAATAAAATGTTGAAGTGGGAAAAGAACTGTAAGGAGGCTCGAGGGTACAAAATATTCAGCAAAACTTGAAACATTTTTTTTTTTACAAATTTTATTTATTACACTATTAGTTTTTATTGATGGTATGGTACAAAAATAAAAAATAAAAACATCAACTCGTTTTGGCCACAGATGGCTTTTTAAATGTTTAAATCATTCAAAAAGCTCCAAATAATCTCCCTTTCGTGAAAAAATGCCGTTTTTTGCATTACAATTGAAATAACTGTTTTAACTCATCGGTGACCTATATTTTATTATTATCATTTTCAAATAAAATGTACTTCAAATAGACTATATAATTGTAAAAGGAGTAGGGGCATTAAGGCCTAGTTTTGGCCTAAGAAAATGAAATATTTGAAAACTATTTCAAATTGGAACATAATGTTTAGAAATGCATAGGGTCAAGAAATATAAATGAAAAACATAACGATTTTTATCTGATGACGTCACAATTACGTCATAATATGTACTGTTTTCACAAAAACGATGAAAAATACAGAATTTATGCAGTTTTCTGACTTTAAGTCCGTTGTGGAAACATCCTGCGCAGGCGAGAAACAACAAAATAATTGAACAAAAGCTTTATTATAACTATTGGGATTATCTCACCGAATATAAAGTTGTTTCTTGGGTTCGCACATACTTTTTCAGTCTAAAATATACTTAAAATTTGATGAATAAACAAGGAAAATCACGAAATTTAACAAAATATGCAAATTAGGTTATGATTTGTTGCCATGGTAACTTGTTCGATGTCGAATTTGTTTTGTTTTTCTTAGTACCTTATACCTTAGACAAGTTTTCAGTAATTTAAGAATATGTATGATAACTCTAAAATTTGCAGTAATTTTTGGGCCAAATAAGGGCCTTATTGCCCCTACTCCTTTAAGCGATTTCTGTAATTTAATCCTTTTTAGGTCAAGATGGCCGCCAAGGCTAAAAATAGAACAATAGGTTAGAACGCAGTTTTTGGCTTAAAGCTCTGTAACTAAGGCAGCAACCATTTGATTTTCTGGGGGGCTATGGTTTTTTTTCTGTGCAAACGTTTTTTTTCGCCTTCGGCGAAGAACAATCTATTTTTTTAGCGACAAACCGAAAACAATTTTCTTCTTTCAATTTTAGCATTACATATAGTGGCAGCTGAGGGTGAAACAAACATTTTTTTTTTTCTCAGGGTCCAAAACAAATTATTGTTTTCACCAAAACCTGGAAACAAACTTTTTTTTCCAAAAAAAAACCATAGCCCCCCCCCCCCCCCCCCCAGAAAATCAAATGGTTGCTGCCTAAAGCATTTAGAGCAGTTCTGACATGGGGGTAAAAATGTTCATGCAAATCTGACAAGGGATGAATATGTCCATTAGATCACGACGTATCTGCCCTGAAATTTTTAGACGCAAAACTCTTGACTAGATATCAGTAAACATAGCTTTTAAAATTGTATATGGTAAGTATACAATCTAATCTTTAATTCACTTGTGTTGTGCTATATTGTGCGCAAGACTCGTCGACTTCACCACGACATTGCAAGTAGTAAAGAATACAATATTGAAAGTTAAATATTTAGTTTTTTAAAGTTAATCTTAACTGTTCCATTAGAAGGCCTTAAATGGACGTAATGCAATAAATGCCGTAAGTTTCTCTATGTTGCACTTAATTTGAACTTGCACATTTATATCTAACATTTTTATGTTTTCGACTTATGAGTTTGTTCATACTTTTGCTTCCTTTCGTCAATCTTTCATGTTAAGATTGAAAAAGTATACTACTGAAAGTCGGTAACACCAATTCATTCACTTACACATGTACAGTTATTATATATAAATCAGTTATATTAAGCGTTTTGATATTAAAATAAATATATTAGCTTTCGTCAAATAAGAAATGTCCTTCGGATTACTTAGAGCACGGTTGGACTGCGCAGATATTTTACCCAAAATGTTGTTTACATACGAATAACACTTCTCATTTTACATCAAAAACCTATCTTAGCGCCCGCTCGTGGCACTTGATATTGCCTGCATAAATGCGTTATTGTTATTTATAAGCGGTAGCTGTCCTTTTATAAAACGATCAATCAGATTTGCATAATATTTTTACATTTTTTAACGCAAATGAGTTTGTGCAAAATTAAAAACTATTTCAAAACGTATTTGTTAGTTCTGATGTAGGTACTTAGTCAGACAGAGTAAGGACTATGCAAGTTTTTTTTCGTGTAAATCTAAAACTGTGACACTTTTTCGCTTTAATCAAATGACTTTTTTTTTTGGGGGGGGGGCGTAGTAAGTAATATTTATCATCAACAATTTATTGGAAATATCATTAAATACATGTTAATATATACTAAAATTTATATATGTCAGTATTTTGATAGTTCATATTTTCAACTAATTTGAACATAAACACCATAACATGAGACGATTCATTTTGGGTTCTTACTTTGATGGTGTATGTTTTATTGCATGGTAAGTTATATTGATTTGTCGTCCACTTGATTGTTTCAAATGATGTATGAACCAACTCTTATACATTTCTCCGTAGTGTAATTACAAAAGTGATATATGAAATGTAAACACTTTCATATGTTACAGATAACAATTTTAAAGAAAAATATTTCTTGTAAATAAAGAAAGTGAAAAGATACCATTAGGGCATTTACATCCATTGATCAAAATAATTCCAAGTTCTAATGACAAAAAAGAGAAAAAAAGCAATTCAATTGTCTTTATTAAATAAAAACAACAAAAGATATGGCTTTAATTGGGGGAAAAGACAGAACAAAAGCTTTATACAAAATACTTTGTATAATCCGGTAATACAGTGTACAACATTCATTTTTAAACATTCATCTCATCGTTGCATTGAAGACCTGTTGGTGACCTTCTGCTGTTGTCTGCTCTATGGTCGGGTTGTTGTCTCTTTGGCACATTCCCCATTTCCATTCTCAATTTTATCTAATATTCATTTTTGAATATACCTGTATATGTAATGGACTTTAAAGATCCTCGAAATACCTTTGGAAAATTCGAATCCTACTTTAAATTACTGAAGAGAAATCAATAAACTTGTTAAAAATAAAAAGCTCAAAGAAGTCAGGTAATTTAATTTCACATTTAGATGTACATGTACTGATGATGTTTAAAGGAACAACATATACGGCTTGCTCCTCCTCAATTTAAGACATATCTCGAATTTGAAAACGCGATCATATCAGTACAAGAATCTATGATAGACGAGACATTTTCAATTTTGAAATCACCAATTTACCCCCACTTAGTAGCAATATATTAACGTCATCTGCATATAGCATATATATATTCCCTATTAATTCGCTATTCTAGAGCTTGAAGCTGCTACTCAAACTTTGCTAGTCACCAGTTTCTATGTAGACAGTTGATGAGCCAGGGGTATGTCATATAACGTCTTGTCCTTTTCTAAAGAAGTTAATCGAAAGGTACCAAGACCTCGTTAATAAATATTCCTTATCAACTTCACCAATAATACAAGATGGTCTTTATGTGTAAATTCTGGGTAATGACGTTTGTTTATCATCATTATAACGTGTTAAAGTAAACTTTTATGAGTATTTTTTTAGTATTACCATTACTTTTTCGTCTGTTTTGGTGATATCAATTTGACGTGGCTCTGTACTTGTACATCCCGTCATTGTGCTACGGTAAATTTTGGTATTCTTGTTTTTCATTTTTGCTAATGTGCTTTTTGTATATGCCTTTTTAAGTTTCTTTGTTAGATATTACGTGACTATGTACTTGTACATCCCGTCACTGTGTAAGTGTGTTATGGTAAATTCATGTATTCCTGTCTTTAATGTTTACTAATGTGTTGGACTATATGCTTCTTTTTGTAGTTCAGATTCACATATATCTTTGTGGTTTTTTGTTGTAGTGATTAGGATTATAACACAATATTTACTGCTGTACCCCAATTTTTTTTATTTTTATCTATTATGTCAGTATGTTTTGTTTACACAACTTTGTCAATATAATGGAATTGTATGCAACTGTCAAACAAGTCAGATGTTTAGCTAGCTATTAAACCAAGTTTAATCCACCATTTTCTACATACCAAAATGCATGTACAGAGTCAGGAATATGACAGTTCTTCTTGCATTGAAAGCATTTTAAAAAGTGTAAAATTAAACTAAATACGTCTATAAACTAGCATGCATGGTGCAGTCTGTTCTTTAAATAAAATAAACATGACCTTCTGAATAGAATTTTGTTTTGTCTTGATTCACATAAAGGAAATATAATTACTTTATTCGCGTTTAAAGGAAGAACGAAATATATGTATCTGATATTGCAGTTGAACAAAAAATTGTTTTATTTATGAAATATTCTTCGTTGAAGTTTATCTAATGTCAATATTGGAAATTTTGTAGTTTGAGTGCACTGCAAGTCTTTCTAATAATGTAACACGTCTTTTGCTAAAAATTACAAATAGGGCATAAACGGGTGAAAAGAAGATAGTCGGAAATACAAATTGTGGTTTACAAAATGGATTTTTTATGATATTTTTACGGAAGAATAGATAATTTCGAAATATCATACTGACTCTAAATAAAATTTAAAATATAAACAAAGGAGAAGTATATAATATATCTGTCTTTAGTGTTTTTAATAGTTATGCCTTTGAAGTTATTTCAATCTCAAAATTATAGAGTTAAAAGTTTATTTCATTACATACTAGAAGATTTGAGAATACTACCTGATTCTTTGATATAAATATTAAGGATTGGGTAAAGTTTGTCAACGTTTTACTAGAGTTAGTGATTATCTGACATAAATTGATAACAGCTGATAGAAGATATTATTTTCTCAACACCTCCGATTATACCTAATATGGAGTATTGTAGGTAGCTACTGTAAATATTTTCCTTTATCAGCGTTTCTATAAGAAAGACCAACCCATGATTAAAACAAAATAATTTTAAATTTTAAAATTTGGTGCGTTTGTCATACAAGTGAAAGGTTTAACAAGCTTTAAAACCAGGTTTAATCCACCATTTTCTACATAAGAAAATGACGATTCCAAGTCAGAAATATGTCAGTTGTTATCCATTCGATCGATGTGTTTGTGCTTTTGATATTGCTGTTTGATTAGGAACTTTCCGTTTTAAATTTTTATAGGAGTTCAGTATTTTTGTGATTTTACTTTTTTTTTTAAATCTATTGTTCATGTTATAGCTTTTTCTTGAATCTAATGAAACAAGGATTAATTAAGAATCAGTATATATTTTGAACAAATACACAGTGAAATGGAATGAGTTTCTGTAATCGTTCTTTTCTTAATATTTTAGAGTCATTTGAATTTACAATATGTACGCATAGTCAATGTTTGCGATCACATGGGATGGAATAATCGTACTATTAAAGCGTATTGCAATGCTTCAATTGTATTATGGTATGATAAGATACTTTATTACCAAAATTTAAATAGAAAAGTATTCGGAGGTTGCGGGAAAATGTTTGATACACGTACATCCAGAGTACCTTAGATCTACCCCAGTTTTTGGTGGGGTTCGTGTTGATGACTCTTTAAATGTTTTATGGTGTCTTGTGTACTATTGTTTGTCTTTTTGTCTTTTTGGTTTTTAGCCACGGCGTTGTTAGTTTATTTTCGATCTATGAGTTTGCATGTCCCTCTAGTATTTTTCGCGTCTCTTTTGATACATACCATTTATGGACGTTAATCATAGATAAAAACACATTGCTAATCAATAGGGTTCACAAGGCTTATTCAATTTTTTCATATCTTTGTAATTGATTCTTGGTATTTTGGGGAATTTATGTACTTCAAATATATGTTTGTAAAAACATTTTAACATAAAAAGATCACCACTGATAAAACACTCTACCTGTATTTTAAATCGTGCGGCTTATTATTGGTGGTGGAAGTTGTGACAAAGTATATATTCAATGTCTCGCTATAGAAATATACAGGCATTTTTTAGTGTCTATTATTTTATTTTCGATGGCAGTTTTTAGATCAATATAAGTTTTACCAAACGTGTAATTTACATGTTCCTCTGAACCGTTTTTAATACAAAAAAATACCATTAATCATATGTGTACATGTAATTGGGGAAAAGCTGAAAAGTACAAAACGGTTATTTTATGATGGTCCGATTAAAGGATGACACATTTGCTAAATAACACGGTTTAGATTCCCGGATTTGCAATATGTATGATGCTTGCATTGCTGAAGGTGTTTATGCTGTCCACTCAACCGGTCTCGCTCATTTGACGTTTGTTCAATTCCCAGTTAACACTTTACTTTCATCATAAGAAAACATTCGGCTTTGTATACTTTTTTTAATCAAAATAAATATAACATAAAATTAGACAATAAACAATAAAATGCATTTATATGGGCATATATAAAATGATAAATGAATGATAAATAATGCAAATTTTAACCCTGAGATACAAAAACAACAGTAATACAATAAAACATAAATACAAGATCTGATATAAACCAATTGAGCAAAATAATTGTTCTGAACACAAAGTAAATCCATTTATCACAGATATTTTATATTCTATGAGATATTGTGTTGAGCAATCTCTGTATTTTTCCTAAATGTGACAGAATGATGGGAACATCTCGCTGTGAGTTATAATGATAATCGCTTCCATGAACGTTCAATATTGGCCCAAGATTAACATGAAATGTACTCCTAAGACGAAGTAACATTTGTTTCAGGTTGTCCAAAACAGTTTTATACTGGGTCCTTCCAGATAGTATGATGGTAACGTTTCTTGTAATTTTACCTATTTCCTAAAACAAACAAATCATACTCATTAGCATACTACCATATTATCTTAAAATGTTTTTTAAAGTGCATTACATCTCTAAGCTGAATGAATAAAAATTAAAACTGACTACATTGATAAAACCGTTTACACTGATTATTAAAAGGAAATATCGTTTATAATGAATATTTGGAAATGCTGCAGATAATGACGTTTTCTCAAGAGACTGTTATTTTGATCAGATCATGTTGTTTAGTGTTGCTCAATAAACTTTTAGTATTCCTGTTTGCAATTTACAGTGAGTTCAATAATTTGTTTTTATTTTGTAAGGTAAAGATATATCCTCTTTCGGTATTAGCTTCCCCTGTTGAATGTTCATTGATGACCTTTGAATATAAAACCTAACTCAACAATAGTTTTACACAGGAAGGTTTATATTATCAGTACGTATGTTTTGATTTACCACGAAATATTTCTGCATATCTGCAAATTGAGGATTTGTACGCCCAATAGCGTTCATTTTGTATTTGCGTTAGTTCTGCGCATGTACCCTTTATTTCCAGGTATACTGTTATGGTGTTATCTTTATAAATTGACATAGATATCATGATAGATGATGGACAAAAATCAAGATACACTTTGGTTGATTCCTACGCAATCTTTTTTTTCGAGTTGATTGATTTGTGATTAATGTCACCTTCAGCATATTTGTTTAATTTAAATATGCATTGACTGGATATAACCACCGATCTTAGACAATCCTAGTTGATAAAGATATGAATTAAGCACAACTGCCACGATCAGTATTCGAGTTAAAACCGTCAGTGTTTTAGGCTAATAATATATAATAGTAGTTTGACTTTAAAGACAACTCAGCCGTCCAGGCCCTATCAATTTTCGATTGTCCTCAATTTGTTTGTAGTTTAAGGATATTCAGCCAAAACCAATGTATATCTTGTTCCTAAATCCTCAGGCATAGTTAACCTTTCATAGATTCAGATTTTGTTAATTTCCTTTTATGGATATATAGCTCTTCAACTTAACTGGTTTTTGTACATCAAAGGCTAACAAATAATCGGCATTGCACATTCCCAAATGAGATTAATCTGGAAAACCGCTTAGGATACATGGAATTTATAAAATTTTGGCTTCATATTTTTAATTATGAATATAATGCATTTACTGTCATTTAGAACATTGATTTTTAACCGAAGATCGCTGAAGTACTCAATTAATAAAAGAAACGACGAAATAAAAACAAATCAGCTGGTATATACGTACTTGAACAATGTCTGTGATGTTTCCAGATTCTGTTACAGGTTCTTGTTGTGCTCTTTCCTGACATGTGAGCAGCAGACTTTCAAAATATACAGAATTCGCATTGCACTTAAACCAAATGCAATATTAGTATTAAAAATATACCACAACCACAAAACATAAAATTACAATTCAAAACGGAAAGCCCTTATTCTAATGGCAAATCGAAAGCTCATAAAATATACAAATCCAATAAAATTCTAAACAAAACAATACTTCATAACTTAACCAACGATAAATTATAACGGACTATCATACAAATACATGCACTAAAATGAATGGTAATCAAAGAAATAAAACAAATAATTGTAGGAAAAGATAACCGTTTGAAAATGAACTATTGTTCGGATATATTTTTGTTGAATTCATTTGAACATATAATTTTTGAAAAAAATATGATATATTTTAAATTATTTTACATTTATATTACGTGTGTCAATGCAGTTTGTTACGATCATTTTCTGCATTTTTTATATATTTTCTATCGATTTATGTTAATAGCGTTAGCTCAATTTGTTTTTTAGCGTCGAACGTAAATGTTTAAAAAAGAAACACTTATCATATGACAGAAAATCGACATCATACGTAATCGTTCCATTATTTCAGCAAATAATATTATAACGGTTACAAAAAAATCTATATTTGAATTTTATGTGATTTTTATGTCAATATTAGAATACTTTTAAATAAATAAAAGCTCCAGTGCTTAATTATTCCTAATAACTTGGACACAATATATACAAAATGTATTGGAAAAAAAAGTAATGATGAAATACTTACAAAGATATCGATGCTTCTATTAGAATAAAACATAGCACTTAAAAGTTTTCTGTGTTCATCAGAATCATCTGCATTGCGTATTTGTTGAAGAGAGAAACCGTTTGTTGGTTTTATCATTGTAAATAAAAATATCAAAATTACCAGGGAAAGACATATTTCTACAAATAGAAATTTGAAAATATGTTTCAATGATTTACCGAATTACTTTTATTTGATGATTCCTAGGTATAATAAGGATGGGTTTTCTTATACAATAACATATGTTCCTATATGTTTTTATTAACATTTGTAAAGTGATAACAGAGCCGGAGGACGGAACTCCCGCGGAAATTATCATTGGATTGCATAAACAATGTATCCCAGTTGATAAAATGACACAATTAACTGTAGGAAAAATAAAATTCTAATTAAGATTCATTGGAAATTATAAATGAAGTAAAAAAAAGAAACGACAATGCAATATAAATTTAAAGAAGATAATTTTTTCTATCTTTGACTATCTGGAAAAACAGAAAAAATTCTTTCTCTAATTATTCGTCAATGAATTTCTTTCTGCACCCATTGTATAATGTTTTTTAATCAACGTGTGGTGCGTTAGATCTTAGTTCTTCATTGGTAATAATCCGATTATGACGTGGAAATTTCTTGCTTTTCTATGAATTTCCGAATGTGACGGCAATAAAGGCGACCATGTATGATGACGTCACATAGAAAGAACAAATCTCTTTGTGGATCATTAGAAAAGAAGGAAGAAGTTTGCCTGCATATTGTTCGAAAATCATTAAAGAAACAGATTTCACCACCAAAACTCGTGAAATACGATAGTTATCCACTATCGACAGTTAAATTTCAAATATTTAAAACGCTCAGCAAGAAACGCGTTTTGAATTTGAAAATTTAACTGTCTGGAGTGATATATTTCGTATCTCACTCGATGTAGTGGTAGAATCTATATTTCTTGTATTTAAACAATACACATTGGAACCACTTAATACGCACTGTAAACCTATATTACTGTATTTGTAAAATATGTTCATGTATGGAATATCTTGAAAACGTTTTTTAAACTATTCCTGTATATATCTTATTTCATATTCATGTATATCAAATCAAATATTCAAATGACATGGTAGACCAAAGATCACTGATTACTTGAATACTTTTATGACAAAATATATAGATTCTTACTAATGAACTGCATCTTTTTGTGTGATCAAATGTCTTAAGAAATATTAGAACTTTAGAAATGACAGGCTTTATAACATACTTAATTTGCAAAAACCCTCAAGTGGGAATACTTAAAAGGAAACGATGGGCTTGACTAATGTGCAGAAAGTTTTGAATTTCCGATTTTTACGATTTTCACTTTAGCATTCTACGTCAGTTACAGTATATAGTTATATATATATATTTGTTTAGGAAATAATATCATAATACTTAAGATAAAAAGTATGCCTACGATAATATAAAAGGCGTGATCTTCCGCAAAGACAGTTCATGTCAGGGGAATATTTGCATTTTCACCAATTATTAGTTATAGCAAATTTTAGGATTCATAAGACTCTGGGTTTCCATAAAAAATAACGAATTTCTAATTTTTAATAATAAGATATCATATATTTTGTTTTCAATTAAAATGTTACCTGTAGCATATGCTTTGATATTTTAAAAGCTATGTAAGAAATTGGTTTTTTAACATGAAAACTAGATTTATAGCATTATCATTGATACCCAAAGAAAAAAGGAATAAAGAAATGGTATGAATTATATCGATAAGAAATTCACATTTTCGATATAGATAATCATGCATGACAAATATTTTATTTTTGATAACACTCGACTGAAAAATCTCGGTGGCTTTTGATCATTTATATTATTATATTATGCAGACAGAGAGGGTGTATTTGTTTCCAAATGCAACCTGTGAACTTACATAAAACAGCATTAGACACAATGCGTAAACAAACGATTGATCAAAGATAGAATTTATGAAATTATACTACTAAAAAAAGTTGTGCAACACGGTCAAATATCGAAGAGTACAGCAAATGCTCAAAATGCAAAGCATTAACAACTACACTATTTCAAAGAACGTTGAACTGACTGAAATAAAACTAAGAAAACAAATACTACCAAAACGTTGGGGTAAATAAAGAGCCCCTCCTACTATTTTTTTTATTGGGGAATGGAATGTTTCAGTTCATTTCTAATTAATTATGGAATCAGATGAAACATTTCATCAATTGTGTGAGTTGTGTGCATTTTGTAATAAGACAAAATAATTGTTCAAATAGTGACATTACATTGTTACCACATCCTTCAAAGTAACATAAAGCAAACTATCTTTTTAAATAAAAACAAATAATTAGAATGATTAACTTGATTTTGTTCATTTTCAATTTGAAGATAAAGTAGAACAATCGGTATTTCTGAGCTGGACAATATTTTGGAAGAGAAATTTGAAAAACAAGTATAGTGGCCTTAAATAACTTATATTATACAGACAACAGACAAAGAGGGTGGTATTTGTGTCCGAATGAAATATGTGAACTGACATTATAAGTTAATGGTTCGCTACTGACCCGCGACGGATCCATACAGGGTGAGTAAAATCCATAAGAGGTAAGAACGGAGGCCGAATCCCCTATGACTTTTATTATCCCCCCTCTATGGTCCGTAGAGGATCAGTAGTCTACTGTATAACAAATTTTCCACACGCTGGTCTTTTTTTACTGCGTTGTGTTGAGAAAAAACAATGAAACACAACAACAGTAAAAGATGACGTCACCATTAACAGTAGATGTGACGTCACAAACCCCTTTTGACGTTTATTGCCCACTACGGTTCCATAGGGAGTCACCGCGTGACGGCGTTAAACAAATCACGACGTGAAAATTTACCCACGATGTATTAGCATTAGACTCAATGCATTAACAAACGGTTGATCAAGGAAAAGGATTTACGAAATTATACAACTAAAAAAAAAGTTCTGCAACACTGTCAAATTTTGAGGGCTCATATATTTGTATAAAAAATGCTCAAAATGTCCATCATTAACTACTTGAATATTTTTAGGGATGTTGAACAGACTGCAACAGAACTGAAAAAAAATTACAATCGAAACAATGGGGTAAATGAAGAGCCCCTCTCACTGTTTTTCTTTTTTTTATGAGGGAAATGAATGTTTCAATTCATGTCTAATTAAGTATGTACTCAGATACAATACTTCGCAACTTATGTGTGTTGTTTGCATTTTGTAACTAGACAATGTATCAAACAATTGTTCAAATAGTGACTTTCAATTTTGACCCTTCCTACAAAGTTTGTGAACATAAGGCGAATTTTCTTCTAAAAATAATTGAGAAAACAGTTTACATGATTATGTTCCTTTTTTCAAATCGACGGAAACGTATGATAACAGGAATTTCTGAGTTGGGCAATATATTAGTAGAGTAATCTAAAAAAAAATAAAGTAAATTAAAAAAAAAACTTTTTTTAATATATATAAACTGGTACCATTTATTTTCTTTTTCATGCAATTGCCTATATTTACGGAAGATTAGATAATTTCGAATTATCGCTATTTTACGAAAATTTCTTTTAATCTTACTGACTAATAATTACCTTTCCCCGCACAGTAGAGTGATATTATCAGATTATTGCATGGCATTTTTCCATATCGCATGTATTATCAGTCCTAGGTTCAATATTACCCCAAGAGCCGCATTGCTCGAGGGCTGATATTGACGGAGGGCTGATAATACATTCGATATAAAAAATGACATGTTATGATCTTTTTATCATATGCTTAAGCAATGGAGAAAAATAACAGATTTATATATTGATCCTTTCACGTGGTTCCCAAATAGAAGTTCAAAGAGAGGAAAGTTCACGGACGTCGGACCCCAAATTTAGTACATTCGATATGAAATCTTTCTATCATATGCCTCAACAGAGAAGAAACATATTTCAATATGGCCGAATCGACAAAAATATACATAATGAACACTGTTTGGAAAAGTAAACTTTTTTTTAAGTAACTTTCTAAATTATTTTTGAAACTTTTCAAAATGCATTTATTCAATATTTTGTTTGTCGTGTTTTTTTCAATTTTTTTTTATTATTATTTTACACAATATCCTTTCCAGTATCCAAATAATTGTTTTGTACACTTTAATAGAAAACATAGCATTGAGGTGCATTTTCAGGAATTTGCCGAGTATCACCGGAATGTTATGCGATAACGTTACGGAACGGCATGCGATAACAATCGAAGCATGTGATAAACTTTTCATATAAGCCCGCTAAGCACCAATTCGAAAAATATGGAATTTACGTTAATTTAATGCTATTATCATACAACAAAAATCATTTGTTATTTAGTCTAAGTATATGATAAGAAAAAAATTATCGCTAAAACTAAGGGCGAACGTGCCGTAAAAGCAATGTCGTAATATGCAAAATGGCGATCAACTGATTAGCATTAGTTATCTCAACTCTATTGCTTTTCTCACTTTAGCCGTACAGGCCCAATCGAGAAAACCAATCTCGTTGAGATGACCTATGATAATCCATAAGTAGTATGTTGACTTAATACAAAAGAGGAGTACAAATAAAATTTGACTCTAGTTTGTCGGTATGCCTTTGTAGTGATTTTTATTTGTAATCAGTTTTAAAAGTTTATTTTATAATAAGCATTTAAGAATATAACCTGGATTCAATGATATAAATATCAAGGATTGTGTAAAGTCTGTCAACGTATTAACTGGAGTTAAAATGATTATCTGACATAAATTGATTACAGCTGATAGAAGATATTCTTCTCTCAACACCTCCGATTGTATCTATTATGGTGTATTGCAGGATCTTATCTACTGGCATTTTCAACCTTTTTAATAACAAAGAACAACCCGTTAATCCCACACAAAATTTAGAAATTAGTATTCATATTTTAGTTTTTTCTAGAATATAATTCCGGAATCATGAATTTTATAATGAAGTTTCGTTAGAGGCACGTTTTTTTTCACTTTTACGGAAGTTATATAAAAAAGAAGATGTGGTGTGATTGCCAATGAGACAACTATCCACAAAAGACCAAAATGACACAGACATTAACAACTATAGGTCACCGTACGGTCTTCAACAATGAGCAAAGCCCATACCGCATAGTAAGCTATAAAAGGCCCGATAAGACAACGTAAAACAATTCAAACGAGAAAACTAACGGCCTTATTTATGTAAAAAAAGTTATTTCACTTTTACGGAAGTTATAATGCTTGTCAACAAAAAGATCAAAGACAAATTTAAGATTAGCGGTTATTTTATTTTTTGTTCCAGTTGATTTCAAAATTATCTTCGGTATATATTAATGAAGAAATTATCTGTCTTTGGTCTTTTATATATTTAATTTTGTTTTATGTTACGTGAGTTTTAAACGTTACTCAATGTGCAGTTTGTCTCTGTACATGTTGTCAACTCACGATACATTGCATTCCTTTTATGAAATATGGATAACGGGTCAGTATATATATTGAATAACTAACAAATGCAATTGGATGAGTTCTTATATTTTAGTGTCAATTTTTACAATATATACATTTAACATATATTTAGTACAAAATGCAGCAATTTTTTATATCTAATAAAGGTTCTTTCTGTATCACCTACCCTGTATCGCATATATACCTCTTATCGCATAGCTAAACCCGTATCGCATACCCCGTATCGCATAGCAGAATCCGTATCGCATACCTGGCGAGACGTCATAAATAGACTTACGTCATTTACAGCCTTAGATCTAAGCCCAAGAATTTGCATTAAAATGATGTTGAATAAAAAGTGAACTTATTTCCTACACCACTTAGAAGACACCATATGTTCAAATTAAACTGTGTTAGTTCACAGATACAACATGGTTTCTCTCTTAATTTATAGATGACAATTGTTGCAAGAAGAGATAAAAATGAAACACACAATACCAATCAAGAAAAGTATCTTATTTTTTCGTTATATGTGGTTATGATTTTTTTACAAAATTTATTTTTTTCAATAAATTGTAAGATTACAATGTTTTTAAAAAACATATATAAACATAATAAGTTTTCAAATAAATCTTGAAAGTCAGGATAAACAACATCAAAGAATATTTCCAAAATAAAAATAAAACACAAAAAAAAGTACACGGATGCCCCACTCGCACTTTCATTTTCTATGTTCAGTGGACCGTGAAATTGGGGTAAAAACTCTAATTTGGCATTAAAATTAGAAAGATCATATCATAGGGAACATGTATACTAAGTTTCAAGTTGATTGGACTTCAACTTCATCAAAAACTACCTGGACCAAAAACTTTAACCCGAAGCGGGACGAACGGACGGACGGACAGACCCAAAGACCAGAAAACATAATGCCCCTCTACTAACGTAGGTGGGGCATAAAAAGAAAAGGGGGGTCAACCCCACATGTGCCTGTGCATTTTCCAAAAACTTTTAAAGTTTAACAATTTTATTTAAACATCTGTTTGTTAAATAATATTATCGGTCGCCTTATCAGTATAAATGGCAGATTTATAGCCCTAATTAACCATTTTATAATTGAAATTTTCACTTTCTTGTGCATGGATGTAGGACTTTTTAGTTGAAATGATAGAACAGTATCGTGAATACATTGATATACATAGTCGTAAAAGTATATTGAGAATTTTATTAGGTTATAGGAGACAATACGATGTGGATATTAAGCAAATAAGGAAGTCTACATTGTAGGCCTATATAAAAAAAAAAAGTCAGCTGGAAAAATACTGGAAAATCGTAGTGTTCTTTTCTTGCTGATACTCTCGGACGATTTAAAAAAAAACCGGATATCCCATCAATCCGATGCTGTTAAAATATATGATATACAGAATACTACATGGCAAAATACGTATCGCATGCGGTATCACCGCTCGACCAATATGATCCCTCGGGAATGATGTTGGTTTCTCGTGGTGATACACGGATTTTGCCACGTATTATTCTATACGTATAGTCGATGTTTGAGATCAAATGGGATGAAATACTTGTACTAAAATATATATGTGTTTGTAAATGCTTGTATTGTATTATGGGATGACAATATATTTTATTCTCAAAACTTGAAATGATTTGTATATATTGATAAGGATCAGTTTACACTTCCGGATAACCTGATATCACCTTAAGTGTTTGTGAAGTTCGCGTTTCTTAGTCTTTAGTTTTCTATGTTGGGTCTTGTGTACTATAGATTGTTTTGTTCTTTTTTAACCATGGCGTTCTAAGTTTATTTTCGATCTATGAGTTTGAACGTCCCTCTTGTGTCTTTCGCCACTCTTTTGATACATATCATTTATTGACGTTTATCATTTAACAAAGACATATTGCTTATCAATAATGTTCACAAGGCTTATCCAATGTTGTGCTATGTTTGTAATTTATTCTTGGTATATTATTATTTTGAATTTATATACTTCAAATATCTGTTTGTAAAATTTCTTTAACGTGAAAGGATCAACACTAATAAAACACTTGTTTTGTATCTTATATCGTCCGACTTATTATTAGTGGTGGAAGTTGAGACAAAATATGTACTCAGTGCCTCGATATAGACATATGTTATCGGATTAGAGTTTTGTTATTGTCTATTAGTTTATTTTCTATATTAATTTTTAGATCTATATAAGGTCGAATAAATTTAGAATCTTTGTGTTACTGATAACCCTCTTTTTAAAGAGATACCATTAATTATCTATGTACCAAGAAAAAAGCTGATTCCACAAAACGGTTATTCTTTAACAATCCGATCAAAGAATTAAAACAAATTTAATTTGTAAACATACACCGTTTAGATAATTGGATTTGCATTGTGTGTGATGCTTGCATTGCAGAAGATGTTCATCCTCTCCACGCAAGCGGTCTTGCTCATTTATAATCGGGCGTACTAATTTTTAATCCTGGTACCTTTGATAACTATTTACACCACTGGGTCGATGCCACTGCTGGTGGACGTTTCGTCCCCGAGGGTATCATCAGCCCAGTAGTCAACATTTCGGTGTTGACATGAATATCAATGATGTGGTCATTTTTATAAATTTCCTGTTTACAAAACTTTGAATTTTTCGAAAAACTTAGAAATTTCTTACCCAAGGCATAGATTACCTTAGCCGTATTTGGCACAACTTTTTGGAATTTTGGATCCTCATTGCTCTTCAATTTTGTACTTGTTTGGCTTCATAAATATTTTGATATGAGCGTCACTGATGAGTCTTATGTAGACGAAACGCGCGTCTGGTACCTTTGATAACTATCATTAAATTCCCACTATAATAAACACTATACTTTATTTATAAGAAAAGATTCGTCTTTGTAATTTTTTTTTAATAAAAATTAAATATAACATACAATTAGACAATAAACAATAGAATTCATTTATGTAGACATAAATAGAATGATAAACAAAGAATAAATAATGCAAATTGTTACCCTGAGTTACAAAAAACAACAAAAACACAAAAACATAAATACAAGATTTGATAAGTTAGACAAATTGAGCAAATTAATTGTTATGAACACAAAGTAAATCCATTTATCAAGGATAGTTTATATCTTCTGAGATATTCTGATTAGCAAGCCCTGTATTTTCCCTAAATATGACAGAATGATGGGAACATCTCGCTGTGAGTTATAGTGATAATCGTTTCCATGAACGTTCAATATTTGCCCAAAATTAACATGAAATGTACTCATAAGACGAAGTAACATTTGTTTCAGATTATATAAAACAGTTTCATAATGTGTCCTTCCAGATAGTATGATGGTAACATTTCTTGTCATTGTACCTACAACCTAAGAAAACAACTCATTACCATTAAATCTTAAAATGTATTAAAGTGCATTATCTCCAAGCTTGGTGAATTGAAATTAAAACTGATTATATTGTAAAAACGCTTTACACTTTTTATTAAAAAGGGAATATCATTCATAAAGATTATTTAAAAATGCTGCAGATAATTAAGTTTCCTCCAGAGAGTGCATCTTCGCTAGCCAAGGGTTACGATCAACTCCCGCTCTCTTCACCCTTGGCGGATTAAGCCAACATTTGTGATAACAATGGTGCGCCATCTATCGGAAGATAAAAATCACGCCAATGCCGAATACATTATTCTTGACCAATGGTAGCACTTGAACTCTTCAATTTGGAGGTAAAAACACGGTAGCGTCTAGATTCTACACACTTGGTAAAGCCGGAAATGAAAACATACGTCAACATTCATGCATTTGTGCATAAAACATACACAGGAACTTCTATTTGTTGATTAAAAACATTCAAGTTTGCACTAAATATAGTCGTATGTTTAGGAATGTAAAGACTTGTTGCACAAAAAAACACGTGGCAATTGTTTACAAACACTTTCTACATTTACACGTGATCATGTTATACGCGCATTTTTATTGGATGCAGCGAGTTTTGACAGCAACCAATAAAAATCCTTACCTTGTGTCTCCGAAATTTTATCTCAATCCGCCAAGGGTGAGGAGAGCGGGAGTGGATCGTAACCCTTGGCTAGCGAAGATGCAGAGAGTGTTATTTTGAACATTCATAGTTTTCTGTTGCTCAATCAATTTTTAGTATTCCTGATTGCAATTTGCAGTGTTGTTTGTATGTTCAACATTTTTTTTTTGCCATAGGATTTTTTCTGTCTTTTATTTTGTAACTTAAATATATATCCCCATTCGATATTATCTTCTCTGTTTTTTAATATTCCTTAATGACTTTGGAATATAAATCATTACTCTGCAATGGTTTGAAGTATGGATGTCAAGATTATGAGTATGTTTTACAAGGCTGCAAAATATTTAAGAATATCTGAAATTTAAGAATAGGTAAATAAGCAAAGTCAACCTTTGATAACTTGAGTTAGTTTAAAGTCCTTTTTATGGAAATATAGCTCTTCAATTTATCCGGTTCTTATACATCATAGGCTTACAAATATTCGTCATTGAACATTCCTGATAAAGGTTAATCCGTGAAAATCGCTTTGGTTGAATGAAATTTATAAAGGTTTGTTGTCATATTTTTTGTTACTGACACATTTTTGATTATGAATATAATGCATTTATTGTCATTTAGAAACTTGATTTTAAACCAAAGATCACTGAAGTACTCAATGAAGAAAAGGAAGAAGAAACAAAAACAAATAAGATGGTGTATACGTACTTGCACAATATCTGTGATGTTTCCAGATTCTATTACAGGTTCTTGTAGTGCTCTTTCTTGACATGTAAGCAGCAGACTTTCAAAATAGACAGAATTCGCATTGCACTAAAACCAAAGGCAACAATTATTAAAAATATACCTAACCTATAAAATATTAAATCACAAAAATATTGAACTCCGAGCAAAATTCAAAACGGAAAGTCCTTGATCTAATGGCAAAATCAAAAGCTCATAAAAAATATTCAAAATCAATGAATTACAAAACAATACTGCATAAATTAAACATATGTTAAACTATAACGGATTATCATAAATATATGAATACTAAAAATGATTGGTGATCAGAGAAATCAAACAAATGATTGGAGGAAAAGAAACCCGTTTGAAAATGAATTAAAACAGTTCGGAGATATTTTTGTTGAATTCATTTCAATATATGATTTTCGAAGAATTTGTAATATACGTTTATTTATTTTACATTTTTTTACATGTGTTAAGGCAGTTAGTTTTGATTTTTTTCTGCCTTTTTATATAAGTTCATCCGATTTATGTTAATAGCGTTCGGTCAATTTGTTTTTGAGCGGACAACGTAAATGTTTAAAAAAATAAATCTCGTTTCACATGACAAAAAAAAATCGAAATCATACGTTACCTTTCCATTTATTCTGTAAATAATGTTAAAACGCTTACAAGAAAAAAAAATAATATATTTTAATTTTACATGATTTTTACGTCAATATCAGAAAAATTTTAAGTGAATAAAAGTATTTGTGCTGATTATGCCCAAAAAATCATGTTGAAACAATATTAATTGGAAAAAAATAAAGATGAAATACTTACAAAGATATCGATGCTTCTGTTAGAATAAAACATAGCTCTCAAAAGTTCTTTGTGTTCATCAGAATCTTCTGCATTGAGTATTTTTTGAAGCAAGAAACCGTTTGTTGGTTTTATCATTGTAAATAAACATATCAATATTACCAGGGAGGGACATATTTCTACAAATAGAAATATACACAATTATGTTTCAATGATTTATCAAAATACTGTTATTTGATGATTCCTATGTATAATAAGGATGGGTTTTCTTATACAATAACATATGTTACTATATGTTATTTCTAAACATTTGTGTTGACTAGAGATCAATTCTTCAATATCAAATTATATTACATGGATATATGATGCCTATCTTTAGCAACTGTTATTTGTAAATCCTTAAAAAAACATCTGTTAGCTCCTTGTTAGCGGTCTTTTGGAATAAAGCTTATACACAATTGTTCACAAATCAAACGTCCGTTCTTGTCCATTCGTTTTTGATGCGTTTTGTTATTTGATTTTGCCATGTGATTATGGACTTTCCGAATTGATTTTCCTCTGAGTTCAGTATTTTTGTGATTTTACTTTTTACACTTTTTTGAATTGCCAATCCGTAAGCCGTGCAAATCTGTTTTTATATGTTCCTTAATTTCACATTTGAAGCTTTTTAGGTCGGTTTTACTACTAATCTAGAGTGCTATAAAACATATATTGCAATTATAATGACCTGTTAGAAGATATGGTTATGATGATTTTCTTAGGGAATGCGTTTTTCAATGTGAAAAAGTGCAGTAACGGGATATATGTGTTCCTCTTGGAAAAGTCCATATGCTGAATTTAAGTATTGTTGGATTTTAAAAGCATTCAAATACAAGGTAATTTAAGATTATAAAAAGTCACACAACTGATCTAAAACATATTGCGCCTGATACTTCTTTTTTTATTAACATAATCAGTTGACTGGTTTGTGTAAAATGATAACAGAGCAGGAGGACGGAACTCCCGCGGAAATAATAATGGGATTGCATAAAAAATGTATCCCAGTAAATAAAATGACTCTATTAACTTGAGAAAAATAAAATTTTAATTAAGATTCCTTAGAAAGCTTTAATGAAGTAAAAAAAACGAAAATGCAATATAAATTTCAAGAGGAAATTCTTTGACTATCTGGAAAAACAGATAAAATGCTTTCTCTAATTATTCCTTTCTGCACCCATTGTATAAATTTTTTCAATCAACGTGTGGTTTAAATCGGATTATGGCGTGGAATTTTCTTGCTTTCTTATGAATTTCCTAATGTGACGGCATTAAAGGTGACCATTTGAAAATTTAACTGTCCGGAGTGATATATATCGTATATCACTCGAAGCAGTGGTAGAATCTATAGTTCTTGCAATTAAACGATACACATTTGAACCACTTAATGCGCACTGTACATCTATATTACTGTATTTGTAAAACATGTTCATTTATGGAATATCTTGAATACGTTTTTAAAACTATAATCCTGTATATCTTATAAATTATTTCATATTCTTGTATATCAAATCGAATATTCAAATGACATGGTAACCCAAAGATCACTAATTACTTGAATACTTTTATGACAAAATATATAAGTTCTTACTAATGCACTGCATCTTTTTGTGTGATCAAATGTCTTTAGAATTATTAGAACTTAAGAAATGACAGGCTTTATAACATACTTAATTTGCAAAAACCCTAAAGTGGGAATACTTAAAAGGAAACGATGGGCTTGACTAATGTGCAGAAAGTTTTGAATTTCCGATTTTTTCCGATTTTCACTTTAGCATTCCACGTCAGTTACAGTATATAGTTATATATATATATTTGTTTAGGAAATAATATCATAATATTTAAAATAAAAAGTATGCCTACGATAATATAAAAGGCGTGATCTTCCGAAAAGACAGTTCATGTCAGGGGAATATTTGCATTTTCACCAATTAGTAGTTATAATAAATTTTAGGATTCATAAGATTCTGGGTTTCCATAAAAAATAACAAATTTCTGATTTTTAATAAGATATCATATATTTTGTTTTTAATTAAAATGTTACCTGTAGCATATGCTCTGATATTTTAAAAGCTATGTAAGAGATTGATATTTTAACATGAAAACTAGATTTATAGCATTATCATTGATACCCAAAGAAAAAAGGAATAAAGAAATGGTATGAATTATATCGATAAGAAATTCACATTTTCGATATAGATAATCATGCATGACTATTTTATTTTTGATAACACTCGACTGAAAAATCTTGGTGGCTTTTGATCATTTATATTATTATATTATGCAGACAGAGAGGGTGTATTTGTTTCCAGATGCAACCTGTGAACTTACATAAAACAGTATTAGACACAATGCGTAAACAAACGATTGATCAAAGATAGAATTTATGAAATTATACTACTAAAAAAAGTTGTGCAACACGGTCAAATATCGAAGAGTCATATATTTGTACAGCAAATGCTCAAAATGCAAAGCATAAACAACTACACTATTTCAAAGAACGTTGAACTGACTGAAATAAAACTAAGAAAACAAATACGACCAAAACGTTGGGGTAAATAAAGAGCCCCTCCCACTATTTTTTTTTTATTGGGGAATGGAATGTTTCAGTTCATTTCTAATTAATTATGGAATCAGATGAAACACTTCATCAATTGTGTGAGTTATGTGCATTTTGTAATAAGACAAAATAATTGTTCAAATAGTGACATTACATTGTTACCACATCCTTCAAAGTAACTATCTTTTTAAATAAAAACAAATAATTAGAATGATTAACTTGATTTTGTTCATTTTCAATTTGAAGATAAAGTAGAACAACCGGTATTTCTGAGCTGGACAATATTTTGGAAGAGAAATTTGAAAAACAAGTAAAGTGGCCTTTAATAACTTATATTATACAGACAAAGAGGGTGGTATTTGTGTCCGAATGAAATATGTGAACTGACATTATAAGTTATATGGTTCGCTACTGACCCGCTACGGATCCATACAGGGTAAGTAAAATCCATAAGAGGTGAGAACGGAGGCCGAATCCCCTATGGCTTTTATTCCCCCCTCTATGGTCCGTAGAGGATCAGTAGTTTACCGCATAACAAATTTTCCACACGCTGGTCTTTTTCTTCTGCGTTGTGTTGAGAAAAAAAAACAATGAAACACAACAACAGTAAAAGATGACGTCACCATTAACAGTAGATGTGACGTCACAACCCCTTTTGACGTTTATTGTCCCCTACGGTCCCATAGGGAGTCACCGCGTGACGGCGTTAAACAAATCACGACGTGATAATTTACCCGCGATGTATTAGTATTAGACTCAATGCATTAACAAACGGTTGATCAAGGAAAAGGACTTACGAAATTATACAACTAAAAAAAAAGTTCTGCAACACTGTCAAATTTTGAGGGCTCATATATTTGTATAAAAAAATGCTCAAAATGTCCATCATTAACTACTTGACTATTTTTAGGGATGTTGAACAGACTGCAATAGAACTGAAAAAAAAATACAATCGAAACAATGGGGTAAACTTTTTAAAACGCATTTATTTAATAATTTGTTTGTTGTTTTTTTTTTTTTCACTTTGTTTTTTATTATTATTTTACACAATATCCTTTCCAGTATCCAAATAATTGGTTTGTAAACTTTCATAGAAAACATAGCACTGAGGTGTATTTTCTGGAATTTGCCGAGTATCACCGGAATGTCATGCGATAACGTTACAGAAAGGCATGAGATAACAATCGAAGCATGTGATAAAATTTCCGTATAATCCCGCTAAGCATCAATTCAAAAAATATGGAATTTACGTTAATTTAATGCTATTATCATACAAAAAAATCGTTTGTTACTCAATTGCTTTTCTTACTGTCGCCATACAGGCCCAATCGAGAAAACCATCTTGTTGAGATGACCAATGACAATCTATAAGTAGTATGTTGACTTAATACAATATTTAAGACAAAACAAAAAAGGAGTATAAAATAAAGTTGACTCTAGTTTGTCGGTATGCCTTTGTAGTGATTTTCATTTGTAATCAGTTTTAAAAGTTTATTTTATAACAAGCATTTAAGAATATTACCTGGATTCAATGATATAGATATCAAGGATTGTGTAAAGTCTGTCAACGTCTAAACTGGAGTTAATGATTATCTGACATAAATTGATTACAGCTGATAGAAGATATTCTTTTCTCAACACCTCCGATTGTACCTATTATGGTGTATTGTAGGATTTTATCCACTGGCATTTTCAACCTTTTTAATAACAAAGAACAACCCGTTTATCCCACACAAAATTTAGTATTCATATTTTAGCTTTTTTTAGAATATAATATCGGAATCATGAATTTTATAATGAAGTTTCGTTATAGGCACGTTATTTTACTTTTACGGAAGAATACTTGTCAACAAAAAGACCAAAGACAAATGTAAGATTAGCGGTTTTGTTATTTGTTTTTTTTTTTTTTTATTTTTAAAGAAGAAATTATCTATCTTTGGTCTTTTATATATTTAACTTTGTTTTAAATTACGGATTACAAATGTGTCGAGGTTTGTGATTGGATAACAACACAGAGATGTCAGCATATATTCAGGAAACTGCAAGGGTATATACGACGTTTATATTCCTAATTGGAACCTCAAAAACGTCATCATAACACCGGTTACTATGTGACGTAGTCAAAAGCTATACAGAACACTAAGGAATGTCAGAGGCTCACAGAAGGAAAATAATGACGTACTTCAGTCAAAAATATATTTTTGATACAAAATCACGCAATTTATACTTTTAATACTTAAATTTAATGTTAAAAGTATTATTATAAATTATTACATACACGATAAAATTATGTTCACAGCAAATTAGAAAATCCTTCACGTATGCCGAACATATCAGGTTGGGTTTTTCAATATATGTGCTGTAAAAAACAGAGCCACACACACATACAAACACATAACATAATATATAAAAACTTTATTGAAACAATTTTTTAAACGGAAAAAAAATTTCAAGATAAAAAAGGTGCTTAGGGATTAGATCTACTCAAAATATAAAAGGAACAATAAACATGTACTGAATATGCATGCTGCATTGTGAATGTTTAACAAATATCTGCACTGGAAACTAACATACAATCAGGGTAAACCGTAATATATGTGTAATTCCAGTCTCAGACAGGGTATATACTCTGACATTCCCAGCTTAGGTCTTATGTCCCCTTCGCCTTCGGCTCAGGGAATATAAACTCTATGTCACAGTATTTACCCTGTCTGAGACCTGAATAACATATAATGTTATGTGAGACTAAAACGTTACTCAATGTGCAGTTTGTCTCTGTACATGTTGTCATCTCACAATACATTGCATTCCTTTTATGAAATATGGATAAAGGGTCATTATATATTTTGAATAACTAACAAATGCAATGGGATGAGTTCTTATTATCGTTCTTTTCTTTATATTTTAGTGTCATTTTTTACAATATATACATTTAACATATATTTATACAAAATACAGCAATTTTGTATATCTAATAAAGGTTCTTTCTGTATCACCTACCCTGTATCGCATACCTCGTATCGCATAAAAGAAAAGGGGGGTTAACCCCACATGTGCCTGTGCATTTTCAAAAAACTTTACAATTTTATGAAAACATCTGTTTGTTAAGTAATATTATCGGTCGCCTTATCAGTATGAAATGACAGATTTATAGCCCCAATTAACCATTTTATAATTGAAATTTTCACTTTCTTGTGCATGGATGTAGGACTTTTTAGTTGAAATTATAGAACAGTATCGTGAATGCATTTATATACATGGTATTAAAAGTATATTGAGAATTTTATTAGGTTATAAGAGACAATACGATGTGGATATTAAGCAAATAAGGAAGTCTACATTGTAGGCCTATATAAAAAAAAAGTCAGCTGGAAAAATACTGGAAAATCGTAGTGTTCTTTTCTTGCTGATACTCTCGGACGATTTAAATAAATCACGGATATCCCATGAATCCGATGCTGTTAAAATATATGATAAACAGAATACTACATGGCAAAATCCGTATCGCATGCGGTATCACCGCTCGACCAATATCAGCCATCGGGACCTTCGGCCCTTGGGACTGATATTGGTTTCTCGTGGTGATACAGCATGCGATACGGATTTTGCCATGTATTATTATATATATATATAGTCGATGTTTGAGATCAAATGGGATGAAATACTCGTACTAAAATATATATGTGTTTGTAAATGCTTGTATTGTATTATGGGATGACAATATATTCTATTCTCAAAACTTGAAATGGTTTGTATATATTGAGAAGGATCAGTTTACACTTCCGGATAAGCTGATATCACCTTAAGATTTTGTGAATTCGCATATCTTAGTCTTTAGTTCTCTATGTTGGGTCTTGTGTACTATTGATTGTTTTTGTTCTTTTGTAACCATGACGTTCTAAGTTTATTTTTTATCTATGAGTTTGAATGTTCCTCTTGTGGCTTTCGCCACTCTTTTGATACATATCATTTATTGACGTTTATCATTTAACAAAGACACATTGCTTATCAATAATGATCACAAGGCTTATCCAATGTTGTGCTATGTTTGTAATTTATTCTTGGTATATTATTATTTTGAATTTATATACTTCAAATATCTGTTTGTAAAATTTCTTTAGCGTGAAAGGATCAACACTAATAAAACACTTGTTTTGTATCTTATATCGTCTGACTTATTATTAGTGGTGGAAGTTGAGACAAAATATGTACTCAGTGCCTCGATATAGACATATGTTATCGGATTAGAGTTTTGTTATTGTCTATTAATTTATTTTCTATATTAATTTTTAGATCTATATAAGGTCGAATAAATTTAGAATCTTTTTGAAGCTGATTCCACAAAACGGTTATTCTTTAACAGTCCGATCAAAGAATTAAAACAAATTTAATTTGTAAACATACACCGTTTAGATAATTGGATTTGCATTGTGTGTGATGCTTGCATTGCAGAAGATGTTCATCCTCTCAACGCAACCGGTCTTGCTCATTTATAATCGGGCGTACTAAATTTTAATCCTGGTACCTTTGATAACTATTTACACCACTGGGTCGAGGGTATCATCAGCCCAGTAGTCAACATTTCGGTGTTGACATGAATATCAATGATGTGGTCATTTTTATAAATTTCCTGTTTACAAAACTTTGAATTTTTCGAAAAACTTAGGAATTTCTTACCCAAGGCATAGATTACCTTAGCCGTATTTGGCACAACTTTTTGGAATTTTGGATCCTCATTGCTCTTCAATTTTGTACTTGTTTGGCTTCATAAATATTTTGATATGAGCGTCACTGATGAGTCTTATGTAGACGAAACGCGCGTCTGGTACCTATCATTAAATTCCCACTATAATAAACACTATACTTTATTTATAAGAAAAGATTCGTCTTTGTAATTTTTTTTTAATAAAAATTAAATATAACATACAATTAGACAATAAACGATAGAATTCATTTATGTAGACATAAATAGAATGATAAACAAAGAATAAATAATGCAAATTGTTACCCTGAGTTACAAAAAACAACAAAAACACAAAAACATAAATACAAGATTTGATAAGTTAGACAAATTGAGCAAATTAATTGTTATGAACACAAAGTAAATCCATTTATCAAGGATAGTTTATATCTTCTGAGATATTCTGATGAGCAAGCCCTGTATTTTCCCTAAATATGACAGAATGATGGGAACATCTCGCTGTGAGTTATAGTGATAATCGTTTCCATGAACGTTCAATATTTGCCCAAAATTAACATGAAATGTACTTATAAGACGAAGTAACATTTGTTTCAGATTATATAAAACAGTTTCATAATGTGTCCTTCCAGATAGTATGATGGTAACATTTCTTGTCATTGTACCTACAACCTAAGAAAACAACTCATTACCATTAAATCTTAAAATGTATTAAAGTGCATTATCTCCAAGCTTGGTGAATTGAAATTAAAACTGATTATATTGTAAAAACGCTTTACACTTTTTATTAAAAAGGGAATATCATTCATAAAGATTATTTAAAAATGCTGCAGATAATTAAGTTTCCTCCAGAGAGTGCATCTTCGCTAGCCAAGGGTTACGATCAACTCCCGCTCTCTTCACCCTTGGCGGATTAAGCCAACATTTGTGATAACAATGGTGTGCCATCTATCGGAAGATAAAAATCACGCCAATTACGAATACATTATTCTTGACCAATGGTAGCACTTGAACTCTTCAATTTGGAGGTAAAAACACGGTAGCGTCTAGATTCTACACACTTGGTAAAGCCGGAAATGAAAACATACGTCAACATTCATGCATTTGTGCATAAAACATACACAGGAACTTCTATTTGTTGATTAAAAACATTCAAGTTTGCACTAAATATAGTCGTATGTTTAGGAATGTAAAGACTTGTTGCACAAAAAACACGTGGCAATTGTTTACAAACACTTTCTACATTTACACGTGATCATGTTATATGCGCATTTTTATTGGATGCAGCGAGTTTTGACTGCAACCAATAAAAATCCTTACCTTGTGTCTCCGAAATTTTATCTCAATCCGCCAAGGGTGAGGAGAGCGGTAGTGGATCGTAACCCTTGGCTAGCGAAGATGCAGAGAGTGTTATTTTGAACATTCATAGTTTTCTGTTGCTCAATTAATTTTTAGTATTCCTGATTGCAATTTGCAGTGTTGTTTGTATGTTCAACATTTTTTTTTGCCATAGGATTTTTTCTGTCTTTTATTTTGTAACTTAAATATATATTCCCATTCGATATTATCTTCTCTGTTTTTTAATATTCCTTAATGACTTTGGAATATAAATCATTACTCTGCAATAGTTTGAAGTATGGATGTCAAGATTATGAGTATGTTTTACAAGGCTGCAAAATATTTAAGAATATCTGAAATTTAAGAATAGGTAAATAAGCAAAGTCAACCTTTGATAACTTGGGTTAGTTTAAAGTCCTTTTTATGGAAATATAGCTCTTCAATTTATCCGGTTCTTATACATCATAGGCTTACAAATATTCGTCATTGAACCTTCCTGATAAAGGTTAATCCGTGAAAATCGCTTTGGTTGAATGAAATTTATAAAGGTTTGTTGTCATATTTTTTGTTACTGACACATTTTTGATTATGAATATAATGCATTTATTGTCATTTAGAAACTTGATTTTAAACCAAAGATCACTGAAGTACTCAATGAAGAAAAGGAAGAAGAAACAAAAACAAATAAGATGGTGTATACGTACTTGCACAATATCTGTGATGTTTCCAGATTCTATTACAGGTTCTTGTAGTGCTCTTTCTTGACATGTAAGCAGCAGACTTTCAAAATAGACAGAATTTGCATTGCACTAAAATCAAAGGCAACAATTATTAAAAATATACCTAACCTATAAAATATTAAATCACAAAAATATTGAACTCCGAGCAAAATTCAAAACGGAAAGTCATTGATCTAATGGCAAAATCAAAAGCTCATAAAAAATATTCAAAATCAATGAATTACAAAACAAAACTGCATAAATTAAACATATGTTAAACTATAACGGATTATCATAAATATATGAATACTAAAAATGATTGGTGATCAAAGAAATCAAACAAATGATTGGAGGAAAAGAAACCCGTTTGAAAATGAATTGAAACAGTTCGGAGATATTTTTGTTGAATTCATTTGAATATATGATTTTCGAAGAATTTGTAATATACGTTTATTTATTCTACATTTTTTTACATGTGTTAAGGCAGTTAGTTTTGATTTTTTTCAGCCGTTTTATATAAGTTCATCCGATTTATGTTAATAGCGTTCGGTCAATTTGTTTTTGAGCGGACAACGTAAATGTTTAAAAAACAATTCTCGTTTCACATGACAAAAAAAACGAAATCATACGTTACCTTTCCATTTATTCTGTAAATAATGTTAAAACGCTTACAAGAAAAAAAATAATATATTTTAATTTTACATAATTTTTACGTCAATATCAGAAAAATTTTAAGTGAATAAAAGTATTTGTGCTTGATTATGCCCAAAAAATCATGTTGAAACAATATTAATTGGAAAAAAATAAAGATGAAATACTTACAAAGATATCGATGCTTCTGTTAGAATAAAACATAGCTCTCAAAAGTTCTTTGTGTTCATCAGAATCTTCTGCATTGAGTATTTTTTGAAGCAAGAAACCGTTTGTTGGTTTTATCATTGTAAATAAACATATCAATATTACCAGGGAGGGACATATTTCTACAAATAGAAATATACACAATTATGTTTCAATGATTTATCAAAATACTGTTATTTGATGATTCCTATGTATAATAAGGATGGGTTTTCTTATACAATAACATATGTTACTATATGTTATTTCTAAACATTTGTGTTGACTAGAGATCAATTCTTCAATATCAAATTATATTACATGGATATATGATGCCTATCTTTAGCAACTGTTATTTGAAAATCCTAAAAAAACAACTGTTAGCTCCTTGTTAGCGGTCTTTTGGAATAAAGCTTATACACAATTGTTCACAAATCAAACGTCCGTTTTACACTTTTTTGAATTGCCAATCCGTAAGCCGTGCAAATCTGTTTTTATATGTTCCTTAATTTTACATTTGAAGCTTTTTAGGTCGGTTTTACTACTAATCTAGAGTGCTATAAAACATATATTGCAATTATAATGACCTGTTAGAAGATATGGTTATGATGATTTTCTTAGGGAATGCGTTTTTCAATGTGAAAAAGTGCAGTAACGGGATATATGTGTTCCTCTTGGAAAAGTCCATATGCTGAATTTAAGTATTGTTGGATTTTAAAAGCATTCAAATACAAGGTAATTTAAGATTATAAAAAGTCACACAACTGATCTAAAACATATTGCGCCTGATACTTCTTTTTTTATTAACATAATCAGTTGACTGGTTTGTGTAAAATGATAACAGAGCAGGAGGACGGAACTCCCGCGGAAATAATAATGGGATTGCATAAAAAATGTATCCCAGTAAATAAAATGACTCTATTAACTTGAGAAAAATACAATTCTAATTAAGATTCCTTAGAAAGCTTTAATGAAGTAAAAAAAAACGAAAATGCAATATAAATTTCAAGAGGAAATTCTTTGACTATCTGGAAAAACAGATAAAATGCTTTCTCTAATTATTCCTTTCTGCACCCATTGTATAAATTTTTTCAACCAACGTGTGGTTTGATTGATTTCAGTTTTTTGTTGGTTTAAATCGGATTATGGCGTGGAGTTTTCTTGCTTTCTTATGAATTTCCTAATGTGACGGCATTAAAGGTGACCATTTGAAAATTTAACTGTCCGGAGTGATATATATCGTATATCACTCGAAGCAGTGGTAGAATCTATAGTTCTTGCAATTAAACGATACACATTTGAACCACTTAATGCGCACTGTACATCTATATTACTGTATTTGTAAAACATGTTCATTTATGGAATATCTTGAATACGTTTTTAAAACTATAATCCTGTATATCTTATAAATTATTTCATATTCTTGTATATCAAATCGAATATTCAAATGACATGGTAACCCAAAGATCACTAATTACTTGAATACTTTTATGACAAAATATATAAGTTCTTACTAATGCACTGCATCTTTTTGTGTGATCAAATGTCTTTAGAATTATTAGAACTTAAGAAATGACAGGCTTTATAACATACTTAATTTGCAAAAACCCTAAAGTGGGAATACTTAAAGGAAACGATGGGCTTGACTAATGTGCAGAAAGTTTTGAATTTCCGATTTTTTCCGATTTTCACTTTAGCATTCCACGTCAGTTACAGTATATAGTTATATATATATATATATATTTGTTTAGGAAATAATATCATAATACTTACGATAAAAAGTATGCCTACGATAATATAAAAGGCGTGATCTTCCGCAAAGACAGTTCATGTCAGGGGAATATTTGCATTTTCACCAATTAGTAGTTATAATAAATTTTAGGATTCATAAGATTCTGGGTTTCCATAAAAAATAACAAATTTCTGATTTTTAATAATAAGATATCATATATTTTGTTTTTAATTTAAATGTTACCTGTAGCATATGCTCTGATATTTTAAAAGCTATGTAAGAGATTGATATTTTAACATGAAAACTAGATTTATAGCATTATCATTGATACCCAAAGAAAAAAGGAATAAAGAAATGGTATGAATTATATCGATAAGAAATTCACATTTTCGATATAGATAATCATGCATGACAAATATTTTATTTTTGATAACACTCGACTGAAAAATCTTGGTGGCTTTTGGTCATTTATATTATTATATTATGCAGACAGAGAGGGTGTATTTGTTTCCAGATGCAACCTGTGAACTTACATAAAACAGTATTAGACACAATGCGTAAACAAACGATTGATCAAAGATAGAATTTATGAAATTATACTACTAAAAAAAGTTGTGCAACACGGTCAAATATCGAAGAGTCATATATTTGTACAGCAAATGCTCAAAATGCAAAGCATAAACAACTACACTATTTCAAAGAACGTTGAACTGACTGAAATAAAACTAAGAAAACAAATACGACCAAAACGTTGGGGTAAATAAAGAGCCCCTCCCACTATTTTTTTTTATTGGGGAATGGAATGTTTCAGTTCATTTCTAATTAATTATGGAATCAGATGAAACACTTCATCAATTGTGTGAGTTATGTGCATTTTGTAATAAGACAAAATAATTGTTCAAATAGTGACATTACATTGTTACCACATCCTTCAAAGTAACATAAAGCAAACTATTTTTTTAAATAAAAACAAATAATTAGAATGATTAACTTGATTTTGTTCATTTTCAATTTGAAGATAAAGTAGAACAACCGGTATTTCTGAGCTGGACAATATTTTGGAAGAGAAATTTGAAAACCAAGTAAAGTGGCCTTTAATAACTTATATTATACAGACAAAGAGGGTGGTATTTGTGTCCGAATGAAATATGTGAACTGACATTATAAGTTATATGGTTCACTACTGACCCGCTACGGATCCATACAGGGTAAGTAAAATCCATAAGAGGTGAGAACGGAGGCCGAATCCCCTATGGCTTTTATTCCCCCCTCTATGGTCCGTAGAGGATCAGTAGTTTACCGTATAACAAATTTTCCACATGCTGGTCTTTTTCTTCTGCGTTGTGTTGAGAGAAAAAAAAACAATGAAACACAACAACAGTAAAAGATGACGTCACCATTAACAGCAGATGTGACGTCACAAACCCCTTTTGACGTTTATTGTCCCCTACGGTCCCATAGAGAGTCACCGCGTGACGGCGTTAAACAAATCACGACGTGATAATTTACCCGCGATGTATTAGTATTAGACTCAATGCATTAACAAACGGTTGATCAAGGAAAAGGACTTACGAAATTATACAACTAAAAAAAAAGTTCTGCAACACTGTCAAATTTTGAGGGCTCATATATTTGTATAAAAAAATGCTCAAAATGTCCATCATTAACTACTTGACTATTTTTAGGGATGTTGAACAGACTGCAATAGAACTGAAAAAAAAATACAATCGAAACAATGGGGTAAACTTTTTAAAACGCATTTATTTAATAATTTGTTTGTTGTTGTTTTTTTTTTCACTTTGTTTTTTATTATTATTTTACACAATATCCTTTCCAGTATCCAAATAATTGGTTTGTAAACTTTCATAGAAAACATAGCTCTGAGGTGTATTTTCTGGAATTTGCCGAGTATCACCGGAATGTCATGCGATAACGTTACAGAAAGGCATGAGATAACAATCGAAGCATGTGATAAACTTTCCGTATAATCCCGCTAAGCATCAATTCAAAAAATATGGAATTTACGTTAATTTAATGCTATTATCATACAAAAAAATCGTTTGTTACTCAATTGCTTTTCTTACTGTCGCCATACAGGCCCAATCGAGAAAACCATCTCGTTGAGATGACCAATGACAATCTATAAGTAGTATGTTGACTTAATACAATATTTAAGACAAAACAAAAAAGGAGTATAAAATAAAGTTGACTCTAGTTTGTCGGTATGCCTTTGTAGTGATTTTCATTTGTAATCAGTTTTAAAAGTTTATTTTATAACAAGCATTTAAGAATATTACCTGGATTCAATGATATAGATATCAAGGATTGTGTAAAGTCTGTCAACGTCTACACTGGAGTTAATGATTATCTGACATAAATTGATTACAGCTGATAGAAGATATTCTTTTCTCAACACCTCCGATTGTACCTATTATGGTGTATTGTAGGATTTTATCCACTGGCATTTTCAACCTTTTTAATAACAAAGAACAACCCGTTTATCCCACACAAAATTTAGTATTCATATTTTAGCTTTTTCTAGAATATAATATCGGAATCATGAATTTTATAATGAAGTTTCGTTATAGGCACGTTATTTTACTTTTACGGAATAATACTTGTCAACAAAAAGACCAAAGACAAATGTAAGATTAGCGGTTTTGTTATTTTTTTTTTTTTTTTTTTATTTTTAAAGAAGAAATTATCTATCTTTGGTCTTTTATATATTTAACTTTGTTTTAAATTACGGATTACAAATGTGTCGAGGTTTGTGATTGGATAACAACACAGAGATGTCAGCATATATTCAGGAAACTGCAAGGGTATATACGACGTTTATATTCCTAATTGGAACCTCAAAAACGTCATCATAACACCGGTTACTATGTGACGTAGTCAAAAGCTATACAGAACACTAAGGAATATCAGAGGCTCACAGAAGGAAAATAATGACGTACTTCAGTCAAAAATATATTTTTGATACAAAATCACGCAATTTATACTTTTAATACTTAAATTCAATGTTAAAAGTATTATTATAAATTATTACATACACGATAAAATTATGTTCACAGCAAATTAGAAAATCCTTCACGTATGCCGAACATATCAGGTTGGGTTTTTCAATATATGTGCTGTGAAAAACAGAGCCACACACACATACAAATACATAACATAATATATAAAAACTTTATTGAAACAATTTTTTGAACAGAAAAAAAATTTCAAGATAAAAAAAGGTGCATTCAAAGGGATTAAATCTACTCAAAATATAAAAGGATCAATAAACATGTACTGAATATGCATGCTGCATTGTGAATGTTTAACAAATATCTGCACTGGAAACTAACATACAATCAGGGTAATCCGTAATATATGTGTAATTCCAGTCTCAGACAGGGTATATACTGTGACATTCCCAGCTTAGGGCTTATGTCCCCTTCGCATTCGGCTCAGGGAATATAAACTCTAAGCCGGTAATGTCACAGTATGTACCCTGTCTGAGACCTGAATAACATATAATGTTATGTGAGACTAAACGTTACTCAATGTGCAGTTTGTCTCTGTACATGTTGTCATCTCACAATACATTGCATTCCTTTTATGAAATATGGATAAAGGGTCAGTATATATTTTGAATAACTAACAAATGAAATGGGATGAGTTCTTATTATCGTTCTTTTCTTTATATTTTAGTGTCATTTTTTACAATATATACATTTAACATATATTAATACAAAATACAGCAATTTTGTATATCTAATAAGGTTCTTTCTGTATCACCTACCCTGTATCGCATACCTCGTATCGCATAAAAGAAAAGGGGGGTTAACCCCAGATGTGCCTGTGCATTTTAAAAAAACTTTTAAAGTTTAACAATTTTATGAAAACATCTGTTTGTTAAGTAATATCATCGGTCGCCTTATCAGTATGAAATGACAGATTTATAGCCCCAATTAACCATTTTATAATTGAAATTTTCACTTTCTTGTGCATGGATGTAGGACTTTTTAGTTGAAATTATAGAACAGTATCGTGAATGCATTTATATACATGGTCTTAAAAGTATATTGAGAATTTTATTAGGTTATAAGAGACAATACGATGTGGATATTAAGCAAATAAGGAAGTCTACATTGTAGGCCTATATAAAAAAAAGTCAGCTGGAAAAATACAGGAAAATCGTAGTGTTCTTTTCTTGCTGATACTCTCGGACGATTTAAATAAAAAACGGATATCCCATGAATCCGATGCTGTTAAAATATATGATAAACAGAATACTACATGGCAAAATCCGTATCGCATGCGGTATCACCGCTCGACCAATATCAGCCATCGGGACCTTCGGCCCTTGGGACTGATATTGGTTTCTCGTGGTGATACAGCATGCGATACGGATTTTGCCATATATATATATATATATATATATATATATATATATATATATATATATATATATATATATATATATATATATAGTCGATGTTTGAGATCAAATGGGATGAAATACTCGTACTAAAATATATATGTGTTTGTAAATGCTTGTATTGTATTATGGGATGACAATATATTCTATTCTCAAAACTTGATATGGTTTGTATATATTGAGAAGGATCCGTGTACACTTCCGGATAAGCTGATATCACCTTAAGATTTTGTGAAGTTCGCATATCTTAGTCTTTAGTTCTCTATGTTGGGTCTTGTGTACTATTGATTGTTTTTGTTCTTTTTTAACCATGACGTTCTAAGTTTATTTTTTATCTATGAGTTTGAACGTCCCTCTTGTGTTTTTCGCCACTCTTTTGATACATATCATTTATTGACGTTTTTCATTTAACAAAGACACATTGCTTATCAATAATGATCACAAGGCTTATCCAATGTTGTGCTATGTTTGTAATTTATTCTTGGTATATTATTATTTTGAATTTATATACTTCAAATATCTGTTTGTAAAATTACTTAAACGTGAAAGGATCAACACAAATAAAACACTTGTTTTGTATCTTATATCGTGCGACTTATTATAAGTGGTGGAAGTTGTGACAAAATATGTACTCAGTGCCCCGATATAGACAGATGTTATCGGATTAGAGCTTTGTTATTGTCTATTAATTTATTTTCGATATTATTTTTTAGATCTATATAAGTAAGTTCGAATAAATTTTGAATCTTTGTGTTACTGATAACCCTCTTTTTAAAGAGATATCATTAATTATCTATGTACCAAGAAAAAAGCTGATTCCACAAAACGGTTATTCTTTAACGGTCCGATCAAAGAAGGAAAGCAAATTTAATTTGTAAACATACACCGTTTAGATAATTGGATATGTATTGTGTGTGATGCTTGCATTGCAGAGGATGTTCATCCTCTTCACGCAACCGGTCTTGTTCATTTATAATCGGACGTACTAAATTATAATCCTGGTACTTTTGATAACTATTTACACCACTGGGTCGATCCCACTGCTGGTGGACGTTTCGTCCCCGAGGGTATCACCAGCCCAGTAGTCAACATTTCGGTGTTGACATGAATATCAATAATGTGGTCATTTTTATAAATTTCCTGTTTACAAAACTTTGAATTTTTTGAAAAACTAAAGATTTTCTTACCACATGCATAGATTACCTTAGCCGTATTTGGCACAACTTTTTGGAATTTTGGATCCTCATTGCTCTTTAACTTTGTACTTGTTTGACTTTATAAATATTTTGATATGAGCGCCACTGATGAGTCTTATGTAGACGAAACGCGCGTCTGGCGTACTAAATTATAATCCTGGTACCTTTGATAACTCTCATCATATTCCCATTAAACACTATACTTTATTTATAAGAAAAGATTCGTCTTTGTATTTTTTTTAATAAAAAATAAATATAACATACAATTAGACAATAAACAATAGAATTCATTTATGTAGACATATATAAAATGATAATTGAAGAATAAATAATGCAAATTGTTACCCTGAGTTACAAAAAAACAACAAAAACACAAAAACATAAATACAAGATTTGATAAGTTAGACTAATTGAGCAAAATAATTGTTCTGAACACAAAGTAAATCCATTTTTCACAGATCGTTTATATCTTCTGAGATATTCTGATGAGCAAACCCTGTATTTTCCCTAAATATGACAGAATGATGGGAACATCTCGCTGTGAGTTATAGTGATAATTGTTTCCATCAACGTTCAATATTGGCCCAAAATTAACATGAAATGTACTCATAAGACGAAGTAACATTTGTTTCAGGTTATATAAAACAGTTTTATAATGTGTCCTTCCAGATAGTATGATTGTAACATTTCTTGTCATTGTACCTACAACCTAAGAAAACAACTCATTACCATTAAATCTTAAAATGTATTAAAGTGCATTATCTCCAAGCTTGGTGAATTGATATTAAAACTGATTATATTGTAAAAACGCTTTACACTTATTATTAAAAAGGGAATATCGTTCATAAAGATTATTTGGAAATGCTGCAGATAATTAAGTTTTCTCCAGACAATGTTATTTTGATCATTCATAGTTTTCTGTTGCTCAATCAATTTTTGGTATTACTGATTGCAATTTGCAGTGTTGTGTGTATGTTCAACATTTGTGTTTTGCCATAGGGTTTTTTCTGTCTTTTGTAACTTAAATATATATCCCCATTCGATATCATCTTCTCTGTTTTTTAGTATTCCTTAATGACTTTGGAATATAAATCTTTACTCAGCAATAGTTTGACATATGGATGTTACGATTATGAGTATGTTTTACAAGGCTTCAAAATATTTCAGGATATCTGGAATTTAAGAATAGGTAAATAGGCAAAGTTAACCTTTGATTACTTCGGTTATTTTAAAAGTCCTTTTTATGGTAATATAGCTCGTCAACTTATCCAGTTCTTATACAGCATAGGCTTACAAATATTTGTCATTGAACATTCCTGATAAAGGTTGATTCGTGAAAATCGCTCTGGTTGAAAAGAATTTATAAAGGTTTGTTTTCATATTTTTTGTTACTGACACATTTTTAATTATGAATATAATGTATTCATTGTCATTTAGAAACTTGATTTTAAACCAAAGATCACTGAAGTACTCAATTAAGAAAAGGAAGAAGAAACAAAAACAAATCAGCTGGTGTATACGTACTTGCACAATATCTGTGATGTTTCCAGATTCTATTACAGGTTCTTGTAGTGCTCTTTCTTGACATGTAAGCAGCAGACTTTCAAAATAGACAGAATTCGCATTGCACTAAAACCAAAGGCAACAATAATTAAAAATATACCTAACCTATAAAATATTAAATCACAAAAATATTGAACTCCGAGCAAAATTCAAAACGGAAAGTCCTTAATATAATGGCAAAATCAAAAGCTCATAAAAAATATACAAAATCGATTACAAAACAATACTGCATAAATTATCCAATGTTTCACTATAACGGATTATCATAAATATATGAATACTAAAAATGACTGGTGATCAGAGAAATCAAACAAATGATTGGAGGAAAAGAAACCCGTTTGAAAATGAATTAAAACAGTTCGGAAATATTTTTGTTGAATTCATTTGAATATATGATTTTCGAAGAATTTGTAATAAACGTTTATTAATTTTACATTTTTTACATGTGTTAAGGCAGTATGTTAGTATGTTACGATCATTTTCTTCCTTTTATAATTTCATCCGATTTATGTTAATAACGTTCGGTCAATTTGTTTTTGAGCGGACAACGTAAATGTTTATAAAAAAAAATACTCGTTTCACATGACAAAAAATCGAAATCATACGTTATCTTTCTATTTATTCTGTAAATAATGTTACAAGAAAAAAAAAATAATAATTGAATTTTACGTAATGTTTACGTCAATATCAGAAAACTTTTAAATGAATAAAAGTATTTGTTCTTGATTATACCCAAAAAAATAATGTTGAAACAATATTAATTGGAAAAATATCAAGATGAAATACTTACAAAGATATCGATGCTTCTGTTAGAATAAAACATAGCTCTCAAAAGTTCTTTGTGTTCATCAGAATCTTCTGCATTGAGTATTTTTCGTAGCGAGAAACCGTTTGTTGGTTTTATCATTGTAAATAAACATATCAATATTACCAGGCAAGGACATATTTCTACAAATAGAAATATACACAATTATGTTTCAATGATTTATCAAAATACTGTTATCTGATGATTCCTATATAATAAGGATGGGTTTTCTTATACATTAATATTTGTTCCGATATGTTTTTTCTTAACATTTGTGTTGACTAGAGATCAATTCTTCGACATCAAATTATATTACATGGATATATGATGCCTATCCTTATAAACTGTTATTTGTAATTGTTCGCAAATCAAACGTCCGTTTTACACTTTTGTGAATTGCCAATCCGTCAGCCGTGCAAATCTGTTTTTTTTTATGTTCCTTAATTTTACATTTGAAGCTTCTTACGTCGGTTTTGCTACTAATCTAGAGTGCTATAAAATATATATTGTAATTATAATGACCTGTTAGAAGAAATTGTTATAATGATTTTCTTAATGCGGTTTTCAATGTGAAAAAGTGTAGTAACGGGATATATGTGTTCCTCTTGGACAAGTCCATATGCTGAATTTAAGTAATGTTGGATTTTCAAAGCGTTCAAATACAAGGCATTTTAATATTATAGAGGTCACATAACTGATCTAAAACATATTGCGCCTGATACTTCTTTTTTTGATTAACATAATCAGTTGACTGGTTTGTGTAAAATGATAACAGAGCCGGAGGACGGAACTCCCGCGGAAAAAATAATGGGATTACATAAAAAAATGTATCCCAGTAAATAAAATGACTATTAACTTTAGGAAAAATAAACCTTTATATATGTTATGTATTATAATAAAATACAATTTACATTTCAATATTAAGGATGAACACGAATGCGGCCACTTTCGTTTTTCACGAAAACCTTCTAAAATTTAACTAAAATGCTAGAATTGTGAAGATTTCAGTAATTTAGCATGACGTTATGGTGCTAGTACGCGATATATGTGCATTGTATTGTAAAAACAGCCCATATTTATGTAGCAGAAGCATTCTACATGTTCTACTGTCCAATAAATAACTAAAAGTTTACATTTTAACATTTTTGTAAAATTGCTATATTTTGGGGCCAAAAAGGGGTCTTACTGGACCCACTCCTTTGAAAATTTAACTGTCTGGAGTGATATATATCGTATATCACTCGAAGCAGTGGTAGAATCTATAGTCCTTGCAATTAAACGATACACATTTGAACCACTTAATGCGCACTGTACACCTAGATTACTGTATTTGTAAAATATGTTCATGTATGGAATATCTTGAATACGGTTTTTAAACTATAATCCTGTATATCTTACAAATTATTTCATATTCTTGTAAATCAAAACAAATATTCAAATGACATGGTAACCCAAAGATCACTGATTACTTGAATACTGTTATTATGACAAAATATATAAATCTTACTACTAAACTGCATCTTTTTGTGTGATCAAATGTCTTTAGAATTATTAGAACTTTAGACATGACAGGCTTTATAACATACTTAATTTGCAAAAACCCTCAAGTGGAAATACTTAAAAGGAAACGATGGGCTTGACTAATTTACAGAAAGTTCTATTAAAATCTTGAATTTCCGATTTTTCCGATTTTCACTTTAGCATTCTACGTCAGTTACAGTATATAGTTATATATATATATGTTTGTTTAGGAAAATAATATCATAATACTTAAGATAAAAAGTAAGCTTAAGATAATATTAAAAGCGTGATCTTCCGCAAAGACAGTTTATGTCAGGGGAATATTTGCATTTTCACCAATTATTAGTTATAGCAAAATTTTGGATCCATAAAACTCTGGGTTTCCATTTAAAATAACAAATTTCCGATTGTTTATAATAAGATATCAGATATTTACTTTTCAATTAATATTTTACCTGTACCATATAGCATATACACGTATATTTTAAAAGCTATGCAATTAGTTGTTTCCAAATATTTGGCTATAGTTGGCTTAACAAATATGCGGTGAGACTATGAGACTTGATGGTTTTTGAGCACTCATACAATGCAGACAGAGAGGGTGGTATTTGTTTCCAAGTGAAACATGTGAAAATAAAACAATATAAGACACAATGTATAAAAATTACAAGTGATCAAGTTATAAGGATGTATGAATTTATACGACTCAAAAATAGTTATGGAACACTTTTATTGAGATAAATTAGGGTCAAACTTTGAGAACTCATATATTCGTATCACAAGGTATTAGTAAATTAGAAAACTATTTTAACCTCAAGACTGACTTTGTAAAGGAGACACGACGGGTGCCACATGTGGAGCAGGATCTACTTACCCTTCCGGAGCACCTGAGATCACCCCTAGTTTTTGGTGGGGTTCGTGTTGTTTATTCATTAGTTTTCTATGTTGTGTCGTGTGTACTATTGTTTTTCTGTTTGTCTTTTTCATTTGTAGCCATGGCGTTGTCAGTTTGTTTTAGATTTATGAGTTTGACTGTCCCTTTGGTATCTTTCGTCCCTCTTTTAAAGATTTTAGTATAAAAAGAGCTATATGTAAAATGAGAATAAGTGCTCATGATTTTAGAATTGAGAAAGATAGATATAGTAAAAAATACATAGAGAGAACTCAACGTCTATGTCATCACTGCTTATCACATGGATCAAATTCCATTGAAGATGAGACCCATTTTACAGTAAATTGTCCATTATATGATGAACAGAGGAAATTATTATTTGATAAAGTTATCACTTTTTGTACTAATTTTAAAGAACTACCTAATGATGAGAAATATTTCTGGCTGTTCACAAATGAGCATTTACCAACTCTCATGTGCCTAAGAAATTACATTATTAAAGGTTTAGAAATAAGATCCACATGTAAACAAAATATATGAAGTAATTTAATATTTTATATGTTATAACATTTAATATAATAGTTATATAAAACACATGTTGTGTTAGGCTCTGATCCTATCCATAACGTTATAGTATGGTATTAGTTTTCTGTTTTGCTTTTTCCAATCATATTGTGTTGTAAAATGATGCCCTTTATGGGTTCTTGATTAGATTGATAAAATTCTTATCTTAATCTTATCTTATCTATAGACAATGCTCACAATGCCCAGCGTTAACAGCAATACTTTTTCAAAGGATGTTGAACTGAATCAAAGAGTATTTCAAAAAATGATGTAAATTTTGGGGGTAACAAAGAGCCCCTCCTAATTTTTTTTTTTTTTTTTTTGGGGGGGGGGGGTATATATTTCTGTTAATATTTTATTAATTATTTCCCCAAATACAACAATTCGTCAATCGTGTGCGTTGTGTGCATTTTGTAACTAGACACTGTACCAAACAATTGTTTAAAAAGTTACTTTCAATTTTGACCCCTTCCTACAAAATTTGCGAACATAAAGCGATTTTTTTCTTCTGACAAATTTGACAAAAACAATTTACAGAATTTTTTTCCATTTGTCATATCGAAAAGTAGTCTAGCATGTATTTCTGAGGTTGGCAATATATTGGTAGAGAAAGTAAAAAAAATAATTAATAATTAAAAAATCCTGATTTGTTTTTTTAATTTTATTTAAAAAATGTATAAATTGGTACCATAGTACTCAACAAGTATTCATATTATCCTTTTTAAAGAATTCTTAATTATTTTTTTTATTATTGTATAACACCAAATCTGTCATAAAAATTCATAAGAACTGTCTTCTATTTTTATGTTTTCGTTGTCATATATACGGGAAAAGAAAATCGGTATATCTAAACTGTGATCTCAATCTACAACTTTGCAAAATTACAGCGAATATTGTTGCTTAAGAGATTGGCTTTCTTGGCTGAATAAAAGGGTGGTACATTGGTAATACCTTAATCCATCATTCAATACAAATTTGAATAAATCAGATTAAACGTGTTCCAAACATGGTGCAAGATGGCAATGATGTAATAAATCTAAAATAGATTATTGTTCATCCATTCATAGTATTTATTACTTGCAGGAAAATATAAAATGACCGTTTCCTATAGATTTCCAGCTGTCGGACGTTTACGAGGAAACAATCATTTACCAACATTAATGTTTGGAGTACCGTTAACAGTCATAATCAGATACGGTCAGTGTTGAGTGGGTTTATCTCATAGTAAATAAGATAGAGATTATACATTTCCGTCAGTTTTAGTCATTGTATACGCCTTAGATTTATATTATTTTTAACTTAATACAGATAACCATTAAACTGATTGAATAAATTTCCATTTTGAAAACAAAATAAATTAAATAGTTCTTATAGTGGGACTTAAGCCACATGCAATTGGTTTTTTTTTTATCTAGGCATAGTTTGGCATACATGTATTTGTTTTGTTGTATCAACATTCATGTTGTCTGCACTGAAAGCGATTCGGTCATTGATTAGCAGATTGTTTTTTTGTTGTCATTTTTCTCTCTCTTTTGAAATTTCTTTGCAGCTCTGTGATTTTGTTACTTTTTTTGTTATGACAACATAAAAAGTAAATTTTCAAAAATACTGAACTCCGAGGAAAATTCAAAACGGAAAGTCCAAAATCAAAAGCTCAAACTCTTCAAACGAATGTCATATTACTGACTTGGTACAGGAATTTTCTTATGTTAAAAATGGTGAATTGAACCTGGTTTTATAGTTATCTTAACCTCACACTTTTATGACAGTCGCACCAAATTCTATTGTATTGACAAAGATGTGTGAAAAAACAAATAGACATAAAAGGTTAAAAAAAAAATAATGATAGATTCAAAAATAAATTTAGAAGTAGAACCGTTAAAGCGACAATGGTTTACCTAGATTTACATTAGGCTTTCCAATAAGCAGCAACCCTTTATCAATGAAATTAGTATAGGGAATGCAAACTCTGGAATATCATCCCTACCAGGAGATACATACTCTATATGCAGGTGTTACGTTGAAATTAAACGTTCACAACTATGAAGCTGAAATCAGTTTTTTTATTTCTATTTTCAACTGAATCTCATTTTTAATTTCTAGATTTTAGTGAACATATGAGATATACTTAATTATAACTGTTGTATCCTTTATTTCTAATTAATTATTAGTCTGGTGTCTAGGATGAGGTTTTGTCCATCATAGAGCTACCATAGAGTCGTGCTACCAAAACTTATTTTTAGTGAATGTATTGCTAGTTATCATACTGAATCAGTGGCTACACAGTGTTTACAAACAGTCAATGAACCGAAGCCCTTCGGAAGCACACCTTAAGGTGTTTTCCTGTAATCACCGAGTTTGTTTTTGTTTGTTTGATGTGATGTTTAACAAAGGGAAACAACTCATTTGTTGATTTACGGTTCATGTTATGTACTAAGCAAAAAGCATAAACAAGAGGTATTGTTAGGGATCTGAAAAATGTTTACCTCGTAGGTGTTTCACAAATATATGTTAAAAGTTGATAGCTCTGTGTTGGTAAGGACAAAATATGTCCTGTTTGTCTGCCTCCACCATTATTTTTTTAAACAGAGGTCAGTTATTTATTAATTACACATTGATGAAACCCGATGAAAAATCGTCTCCGATAAAAATTCATAGCCCTAGAAATGTTTGGCAACAACACAAAGGAAACAGATACGTGTGATACTTAGCTATTTATTTCCACGTTTTTATTTACATCTGCATATTTGTTTGTGAATATTTGTATGACATTGATCTATATGGTCTGAGGATAGTTTAAATTAGGTTTTATCAGTATTTTTGACATGCTATGAAATTAAGAATGGAAGTTAAGAATGTGTCAAAGACACAACAACCCGACCAAAGAGTTTGGCGCACAGATATATATGATAAAAACTAGTTATTGAATTTGAAAGAAGACTGTTTCAACACATTGTCAGCATTTCTTGTATTACTAAATGTGCGCCTATCTTTGTTGACCTCTTCTAATTTCTGACTTATCTGAGCTCCTTCAGACATTTGTCAAAAACAAGAAGATCAAAGAAGGCAGATAATTAAAATTCACATTCAGATATATTGATGGTGTTTTCACCATTACATTGTAACAATCAAAACTGTATTTATTGGATTAAAGTACCCTCCTAGAACTAGAAATAAATGAAACAACAGAGACGGTCTGCTGAACCTCATATGTAGACCTATACCCTGAATTTGACATAAGCTATATTTTTAATACCAGAATCTATGACAAACGAGATGATTTTAATTTTGAAATAGTAATGTCTACCACCTTAGCAGCAATAAACAAACTTCAACTGTATATTTGATTACCATTCACTACTCATTGTAATCTAAAAGAACGTCTCCGTCCATTTGCTTCAAAAAGGTTCATCGAAGGATACCAAGAGCTAGTTGGTGATAATGCCGAAGCAACTTCACAAATAACGTATGATGGTCTTGAGGTATAGGTTGTTAATCAACCTAATTACGTGTTAAAACGTTCTTTGTGTTTTAGTCTTTTACTGTAAAGTTGATTGCCGGTAATACCTTTCTTGCGTGGCTCGGTATTTATATATCCCGCCACTGTGAGATTTGTGATATGATAATTTTCAGTATGCTTGTCTTTTATAGTTGCGTATATGCCTAGTCTATTGAATCTCTACATGCCATTTTGTTTTTCTTGCTGATAGAGTAGTTAGTTTTTACAGAAATGAAGCTTTTAACACAGCGTGACTGCTGTGGCCCAATTTTTGACATTTATCTATTTGGTTTGCTCATACATTGTTGTTAATATAATGTGATTTTATCCTACTGTCAAGGAACAGGTTTCGATAGCTATAAAAGCATGTTTGTTCCACCATTTTAGACGTTAAGAAATGCCCTTGCCAAGTAAGGAATATGAAAGTTGTTTTCCATTTGAGTTATTTGAATTTGCAATTTATTTGTAAAGAAACTTCCCGTTTTACATTTTTCTGTGTGTTCGTTTTTTAATGTTATGTTACTTGCAACTTACTTTTTATCCAAGTTGCTCCCAAAATTTCTAGTAGGGAATTCTAGTGATTTTAAGAACTCAATAGGACATTGCATAGCAACAATTTTCGAAAGAAAGAATAAAATGAAGTACAATAATAGATAATTTTAATATAAATTAAAGGTACATTGAGACAACTGATATTCGGTATAAAAATTAAGACATATTGCTCTCGACAAAACCACTGCAGTTTTAACATGTTTGCATGGATTAAAATCCAATAGGCTTTACAGATTTTTAAAAATAAATGTTGAAATATTGAGTAATGATCTGTTTTTCGTCCCTCCTAAAGTATTTAATCATATATACATCACATTATAATAAATTAATAGACATAGACATAAAAAGCCAGAAACATTCATTTAGCATATCAAGCGTTTCCGAAAAGTCCCGTGACTGGAAGCTGCCGTTACAACAGTAGGTCTTTCATTTATAGGCCTTTTCCGAACGTACTCAAGATAAGTTTGTAAGAATCATGTGCAAGTCTGAAATTGTCCCATACTAATGATATGATGACATTTTGAAATGAATGTCTTGCAGCCTCGTTATCATATTTATTCGTTATCCAGGTATTTAACAATTTCTCCTGTGTATGCTGGGATGACTCTCTTTGAATTTGACTGAAATAGAAAAATATATAGATGTAATACAAAAAAAAAATCATCAAAGAACGCTCGTCTCAAATTGGATATTGCATATATTTTGCAATGGCACATCCCTATTCAAAGAACGTCTAACTTGCATAACAAAAACGCCATAACAACACAAAGGTCTATACTTTTAAAAAGAAATAGAAAATTATTGGTCAAAGTACGGCCTTCAACACGGAGGCTTGGCTTATACCAAAAAGCAAGTTATATCTATGTATGTTGAAGTTTGTTTGTGTTTCACTTCAGAGTTCCTGTTATTCCTTTGTTTTCCTCTAATAGTTGATGTGTTTCCTAGGTTTTAGTTTGTAACCCGATTTGTTTTCTCTCAATCGATTTTTGACTTTTGAAAACCGGTATATAGTACTGTTGCCTTTACTGACCATGTATATATGTGTAACAACAATACTGCATCTTCATACGAATAAGGGATAGCATTAGGTTCGAAAAGCTTACCAAGTATATGAATTAAACACATTTCTTGTCAAAAACAGAATGATACTTAAACTTTGTGTCAACATTATACTGATGATTTTGTCATATATCAATCATGTTTGACAGACATAACACATTTATATATACTTCTAAAGTACTTACACAGAATCCTAAACTATGGAGGCAGTTGATGACGTTAAGGAAGGGACCTTTCCTAACTTCCCATAAGTCACCACTTTGGAATTGAAATTCTTTTTCCAGTCCATACTGTTCACAGCCTTTGTTAAAGTTTTCAATGTTTGTCATAGCAACAAATGGTGACATGACCTTCTTCTGGAAGGTAATTGGTGATTTACCGTCTTTTTTCAAAAGAATGTTGATTAACCTAAAACAGAAAAGCCGATTTTTTTTTCATTTCGTTATAATTAGTTTGAAGAAGCAATTGATACGTGCAAATATTAACTGTGTTCTTTCAATAATTAAAAACGTCATCAAAGATTTAGAGTTAAATGTTCCTACTGAAATATAATCATAAACTAAATGTTGATTATATTGGAAAATCTTAATACGATAGACAGCTTTTATATATTCAGGATTATACATATATATGATTTGACATATTAAAGTCATATCTTATAACGCTTATATTGACATATTGACATATTGACAAGTAATGAGTACTCCTCCTCTTCTTATCAAAAGCTTAATCTCGTTACCTGTTTTCCATGTTTCAATGATTTGTTATGACAAGATTTTAACATACCTTTTTTTATATTCCCCAATGACTCAATCCATTGAACAAACGCATGTTCCATCTCCCTCAGAACAATTCACCCTTAAACATATTGGGATATTCCGTTCTATGTATAATTTTTTCAAACAGCTCTCCGTTTTTCTATGTCTATGTCTATTTTCTATATATCCCTGGTTTTTTTAAACCATTGTCTACATACCTAAATGTCTGTACCAAATCAGGAATATGACAGTTGATATCCATTCGTTTGATGTTTTTGAGCATTTGATTTTCAAATTTGATTAAGGATTTTTCTTTAAGAATTTTCCTCGGAGTTCAGTATTTTTGTGATATTACTTTTTACATGTTATGTTTTAGCATTCCCATAAAGGTTACTCCAAAAACGCTTCAGACACATGAAACCTATTGCAGTCATTTTCATTTACTAGCACTTGGTTTTTACCACTGCTGGTGGCCTGTTAGTCCCACGAATTCCTCGGTTTTAGTTTGTAACTCGGATTTATTTTCACTCAATCGATTTACGACTTTTGAACAGCGGTATACTACGGTTGTCTTTTTAGAGTATAATAAGTTCAGTAGTCATTGCTTTAGTACTATCATAACTATATCCAAACTGTTCTGAAATTCCCCGTTTAAATATTCAATAATTATTGATAAACATATGTTCCTGCTTTATAAGGCAAAGATGAGTTTTTCTTATAACGGCCCTGATTTTCCATATTGCATTTAATGTTTCTTTGTGTCTTTTCCTGGCTTTCAAATGATTAATTTTGAGCGAATCTGGTGAAGGATAATCATGCAAATAAAAACTTTCGAACGCAGATAACTTTAATAAAACATTTAAACAAAAAAAAATTATAATGACGACTAGGGGATTTTTAGACATAAAAGACAATATAAATGAAGAATACTGGTAAGCTTGATTAATTGCTACATCGTCTTTTTTTAATAAAGTGAGTTGACAAAATATATCAATAAATATTTTATTTATTGTAACATAAATAGTATGGTTGACAGACAATTCGATCTTTTTTCTACACGAGAATATCAGTGAACTTTTGATTAATCAATGTATCGAAATTGTTGATGCGTTGTCCTTTTACTCGTTATTTTTAGAAACACAAATCTAAATCATTGACAATATCTTTGGAAACTAAGAAAACATGAATTAGCGATTCAAGCGGTTCCGCAAAACACGTGACCGGAAGCTGCCTGAGATTGGTTCAGTGTTATTCCTCTGTACGAACATCAGTCCTCAATTGTTAAAAACTAATTAAATTGTAAATGTATGCAAATTAAAGATAAAAAATGTCCAATCTAAATGAAATGATGACGTAATGCCATGAGTCCTTGCAGCATTTTGTATCACATCTATTCGTTGTCCAAGTATTTACGGATTTCTCCTGTGTATTTTGGAGTAACTCCCTTTTTGTTTGCCTAAAATAGAGACAAAGGTTTATAACTATGTCGTTTTGATAATTGAAATGGAAACATATCATAAATTCAATCATTACATCTCATAAATAATGAAACATCAGGATTTCTGATATTTTTCAAAAATTCACATTCTGCGGTTTTCAAATTATTTGACTGGATATTAATCTCTGTTCATTGCCCTTTTTATAATTCGGATACAGGCCGCATATGACATATTTTGAATCAGCTGATATTTAACTCGAATTGTTCATGTTTTGTTTATGTAATGCTAACTCATATTTTGCATACTCTATTGTAACATATTGTTAGTAATATAAAACTGACTGGAAAGTAATTTCCATAATAAGTCACTTTAATTGTCTTTAATATTTAATTATTTTTGTAAACTGCATTAAGATTGTATTACTCCTTATTCCTTGGGTTGCGTTAAATTATTTTTTCAGTACTGCTGTTCTTAGCTATACTCGTGAAGTCTTTGAGTTGTTAGCAGCAGATATGATATTTCTACAAATAACATTATTTGGTTGTTTGGATTTGTAAAAACAATGAAATGTTCGTCAAATTTTGTTATATTTTTGTGCACAATGCTTTAATCTGATATTCTTCATTTGTTCTCCAAATAGCATGGAATTTAGAAATACAACACCATGGTTTTACATGTGCAAAAAAGAATTCAATAGGGCAGTCAAGTGTCCCTGATGAGTCCTTTGTACACGGAACGCGCATCTGTTATACAAAATTTTAATCGGTATGTTTAAGTGTATTTATGTTATGACTGTGTGCCTATTCTTGATATACTGGTTTGAATTCGATTTTCAACTGGTTATAGTTTAAGTACAAACTCTTTGGTGACTTGTTAGCGTTCTAAGTTTCAAATATTGATTTGATCTGCATGTATACTACACTTACAACAAATCCTAAGCTAGAGATACAGTTGATAACATTGAGGAAAGGACCTTTTCTTACTTCCCACAAATCTCCACTTTGGAATTCGGATTCTCTGTCTACGCCATAATCTTGAATGCCTTTGTTGAAGTTTTCAATGTTTGTCATGGCAACGAAGGGTGACATGACCTTCTTTTGGAAATTGACTGGTGATTTTCCATCTTTTTTCAATAAAATATTGATCAACCTATGGAAAATTTTAAATCATTGTAGAAACAGTTGTTAAAATAGTTCAAGGACATTGGTATTGAAAACAAGGGAAACACAAGTCAATCGGCCATTTAAAACCTAAAGAGATTGCTAACGTTAACATAGAGAGGCTATTTCTTCACGTGAATGGTTCTTTACATTAGACGTATAGATATAAAAAAGAAGACGTGGTATGATTGCCAATGAGACAACTGTCCACAAGAGACCAAAATGACACAGACATTAACAACTATAGGTCACCGTACGGCCTTCAACAATGAACAAAGACCCTACCGCATATAAAAGGCCCGGATATAACGAGAATTATTAAGATGTGCATATAATAATTTAACCGACAACCTTTCAACATTTATATAATTTAAAAATAAAATAAAATAATGAGATGAAAACACGTGCTTTGCTAGAATGTTGTGACAAAGATTGTATTAGAAAATAACTATTGTGTTTATATTAAGAAGAAATAAAACACTGTGATGATACTTTTCCTTCTTATCTTCTTCAATGTATTTGTATATGAAGACTTTGACAACATGTCCGCATCGATAAAATGAAATTCTGAAGTAATGTATTTTACTTCAAATAAACTTATTAACAAAACAATTCAACTAATTAAGGTAGATGGGGTGTCTACATTATAATCCATAGAATTTTTGGATAATTTGCTAAAATGTAGTTTATATCCTGCTTGTTTAAAAACGTTAATAAAAAGAATGGGTCATCGGACTCATTTTCACGTTACAGGTTGTGCAAAATTGACAGATTTTGTTTAGATTATACATGGAAAACCCAATTTTCCGCCATAAAACAAAAACTACACCATAGAATTTTGAGATAAAACATGAGAACAAAGCTCCAATAGTATGCTTTCAGATAAGAAAAAGAAAAAATGGGGTCACTGGACTCGTTTTCCAGCTACATTATAAAATGGGTAAATTGCTTACACATTCTATTGTAAAAGTAACACTACCTGAATTATCTGCTCTTGCATTTGAGTTTCCTCCCCTTATTTGGCATAGTTGGAAAAAGTTGAATAAAATAAAAGTATTTGTGTTTTTGTAAAATACAACCATAAAGATGATAAAACAAGGCATTTTCTATATTAGAATGAAATTTATTACACATGAATTACCTATTACTCTCAAAGTTTGCACATTTTAGACCTTGACCTTGACCTTGTTTTCTGGTATTACAAAATCCAAGATGGAGGAAGACACCCTATCTACCTTAAGGACAAATGCTCATTTTATGACAGACATGCTGCACAAAATTGTGCAATGAACATGTATACGGGACTATTCTTCCACTATAGTTCAACTTACCTAAATGATTTATTTCACAAAACATGAAGATCTGTAAATGTGCAATCAAACAGCATTCAAGCAGGTAAAGCGATCAGTTCAGGGAGCCAATCAATAGCTTCCGTAAAAGCAGATGATCGAATATGTCCAGATGAAAATCTTACCGACGCGTGAATATGAAATCGCTAGTGAATCAACATATCGGTACAAATTCAATGTTCTATGAAATATTACAACTAGTCTTGAGTTTAAAGTACCCGAAAATTCTTATTGAATGTGGATATTCAACTTTCAGAGAAAATCTTAAAGAGAACTTTCCATTTATAAGGTTTCTAACAATTGTATATGATTTAAGTCATTAATAAATAAAGTTCACCTAACAACAATTAACAAAATCTATGTACAAATACATTTTTTCATGGTTTCAAATATTAACTAAATATGATAAGGGTATGAGAAATGTGTATAATAGCATGTATATGTATAAATTTGAACATAAATAATGAAATAGAAAATGTTTGATGAAATCGACAAATGAAACAGAGCAATGAGCAGAACACAGGCAATAGTAAACATTTGTTAATGTTATGCGTCAATTCGATACAATAACTTAAAGCTTTCATACAAACACAACTAACAAAATTTCAAACGATCATATTGGTATATAATAAAGAGAAAAACAAGATGATAAGACTCTTATTGAATAGAGTGCTATGATTTAAGTTCAGCGACAAGTATGCCATTTAAACAATTAAATATCTACCCACGTGTGTATATTAACAATATCGATACAGATGTGTTTTTCCAAATGTTTAAGGATTTTACATATTTATTAACGCAAATTGGTAATGACTGTATTGTAGTTATTTAACACTAATTTGTTATAACTAGAATGTCTTTTTGGAGGCTGACAAGCAAAAATGGTAATATATGTGTGTTTGTATTGCTAAGTAATTCAAAAAGAAGAGTAACGGAATTACAACCAAAGGCTTAAATAACCAAAACCAATAAAAAGACGAAAAGAAGAAAAGCAGTTCATAAAATGCTATTCAAAACCAAAAATTTAGTAATTTGCATTTGCAACACAAGAGAGATAACTCGGGTGCTTCGTCAGGATATCACTTCCTGCTTTACTAGTTTTAACAGTCGTTTTGCCAGTGACAAGGAAAAGTGCTATGACAAGTGGCATTACTAGTATACATTTGCATTATTCGGTATATAAAATAAATTGTGTTTTAAAACTGGAGAAACATAAATATGAAATTCTACAATGGTAAAAAGGAGTATCCAAACAAAAATCGTGCAGAAATGCATTGACGTTGAAATCAATTTTACAATATATTTAGGCATACATATAGTTATGGTATTTACCCATGCATACATTAGCATTAGTAAATTAACATATTTTATTCGTTTTCTTTTCTTAGAAAGAGGAAACTATTACTCTACTGAAAAATACAACGACGTTTTACCTAAATCATTTATCAAAGATGAGAAACACAAAAACGAATCGTAGCTTTGTAATAAAGACCAAATATGAACGAGCATGCTTTGCTTTTGGCCAACAAACCAAAACTTAATTTAATTTGTAAACATTATGTTGATCTTTTATGCATTCCAGTACAACACTACATTTTAGTACAATAAATAAAGTTGACGAATGGGATCAAATTTTAAGATTAAGAAATGTAAGTGGTTAATTTAAATACGTTATTAAATATTCGTTTGGGATTCATTTGTTTCGAAAGCATGCTAAACGTATATGCAACATATAATTTAAGATTAAATATATAAGTATGTTGAATGTTTCTAGCGTTTTTGCAGAAATAATAACACAATCCAAGAAAAAGTTATGAAAACTAAGTAAGCGATGCAACAGCAACAGAAGACTGAAACATAGCTACTCACTTGCAAAGTGCAACACCGTCCCTTAAATGGTTGCAAATTGACTTCCAATCAGTGCCAGGCTATAAAGGAAAGGAATAATAAACACAAGCCAAATTACTAGTCTTTTATATCTATATATAGACCAGGAAATCGACTGGAATGATATATGGGTAAAGGTGAAGGACGTCTTCGAAAACCAAATTAAAATATTAGACTATTACTTTTCTTTTAAAACAAAATTCATTCATTTTTAAAATAGTTTTTGAATTTTCGAAGACCTACATTCACAGTGGTAATGATGAAAATTGAATCTTGAGGTTAGATGTGTGGTTGCTATGGTTACTATTACAAACATACCTTGGCTCAGCCTCAATGCTTTAATAACCAAAAATACATGTCTACTATTCAAATGTTGACAGTCAATTTTCAAATATTTTTTCTTATTTCACAAATTGAGTTTATTTTAATATGGAAGGCGGTTGTAAAACAAATAAGGCTTGTTTGAGTTTCTTCAGAAACATGGTAAGTCATTATATAATCAACTTATGTGATTCAATGAACTGAGCTTTTCAAAAACGATACGGACTTTTCTCAAATATAATTAGCAAAAGTTACACAGATTTTTCTAAATGTAGTCAGATTAAAGAAATATTCTAAACTGAAATTTCCTAGTTAAATTCAAATGAACTGATCTTGACAAAATAACGTGGTGCCTACACATGCAACCACCTCTATCATAAAATGAATGTTGTAATGTCCTTATTATGCGCCAAAAAATTATAACTTCATAGACAGCAATGATTTATGTAGTTATGCATAATTCATGATTTCTGTTGATCCTTATAATTTGAAAATTAGTTAAGATGAAAACTATATAATCTCAGTCATCTTGAGGAGTACGTAAAGGCAATTATGTATATACATGTACACCTTTAGAGTTGTGAATGAAAAAAAAACGAGAAAAAAAAACTAATATGAACGCCATCTTTGGTCTTGACCTCTTTGCTCTTAAACATCTCTTTTCATAATTAGTTACTTTTTTTAAAAGAGTAAATTCAATATCGGTCGAAAATGAGTATTGATGTAATATTTGCATTTAAAATAAAATTAAATATATTACTCAATAAAGTAGTTTTGATAAATAATGCTATTAATATTTCTTAATAAATGATCTACACACCGTGTTGACTATAAATAAAACTTACGATTGGGTCGTGCTCGCTGCCGAGTATGGCGTTTACCCAGTTGACTACGTGAGTAGGAGTTCCTGCTGCTTCCTCTCGGTCGTAGTTCTAAAAATAGATCAAAAATATTAATGTTCTAATGTTCTAAAAATAGAACATGTTATTAAAATATTTATGATACAATTTATTTTCGTTACAGTGTTCTAATTCAAATTTAAGTTTTTATTTAGAATCAATATTCAATCAACTAGATAAACACAAGTTCTAATGAGTTGTTTAGGTGAACTTAATAATAAAAATATATTCTAACTTACAAAAGTCATGAAAAATACAAGTCTAAACTTACATAAGATATAAAAGTTTAAATCATTGTAATCATTGTAACAGTTTTTTTTTTTTCTTTTTTTACTGTGCTTTCTACGAATCAAAATAAATTACAAGCATCCAAATTCATTCAAATCTCTGTATTTTAGCATTGAATTTGGTTAAACATTATATATCATATTTTGTAAATAAATCATCAAAATCAACAGGAAAAGTTAAACAAACTTATATCAACATATATCATTGTTTCCTTAAAATACATGTGTACAATAATATATAATAACATATTCAAAATAAAGTACATATCAAATTCAACTAACAGTAAAAGGAAGTAACCGTTTGAATTTCATAAACTTTAAATAGTGAATGATTAAATACAATTGTTAAAACAAGGTATTTTCTTGCTATGCTGAACAGTATGAATAGTACGAGAAATGTCAATACTGACATGTGTACAAGCCAGAATAAAATAGAATTAGTGTAAATTAGTATACATGTAGCACAGTGTATATATGTAGAGAGAGTAAAAGGGAGAAATATAGATAAATATATATCACTATTAAAATTAACTCCTTAAAATAAATTATAATTCAGACAATGCTATAAAAAAAATACTGTTAAACGAATTGTGGATTTCATAAAATTGGTACTTGTTACATTTTTCTATTGTTATTAACTCAAAAGATAATCTTAAGTTAAATCCTTCAACTTCCAGCACTGGAAAATACGTATGAACATAAAACACATCACACAATAGGTGTACATGTAGTTCAGAATGTGATGGGATTTTTATGCGAGAATTCAACATATAATAAAACAGACCATGAAAATGAACGCAGATGAAGCGATTGTAGGACGATTATGTATTTTCAAATATATTTGAACCATGTTGGTTTTGGGTCATTAAGATTTTGATTTTAAATCTGTTACAAAAAGGTTTTTTTTATAACAGTCAGATGAAAATCATCATACTTGCTGCGCTAATTAAAAAAATATTTCAGCCATTCGTATAATCCGGTACCATTTAACACTGCCACCATGCTTAAGTAAGTGTTTAGCATAGTATAGTTGTTTCTCTTGTATGTAAGAACTATGTTTAATCAAATTTTGAACAGTACTGTATGTGTATAATATAATGTAGCTAATTTATTTCATGCAAATGATGTAACGTTGACTTTGCACTATATCCCTAAATAGGTCCAGATTTTGAAATAATATATAAATTTGAAACATGGGTATATCTCTATTTTTCGGCAATGATATAACAGCATGTCTTATTCTTCTAAATTTTGAAAAGTTTTCAGGGTACATGTTAATGCTGAAGTCAAATAGACAAACAATCGCAAATTTATATTTCATGAAATTAAACGTGAATACATAAATGATGCCATCCACAGAAAAATTATAACTCGATCAACCATGCGTCATTCTATCTATTGCTTTTTAGTATACTTACATTGTGTACATTTCACAGTTACATGTATGCGTGCAATAAACTAAAAACTATATATATAAAGTGATGCGCCATAGTTGTATGCTAGTGCAGTTACATTTTGCATTGTCAACGTCACGACAAATTTGGCATATATATGTGTTTATATTCTAGCTACAATCTATTAAATGGATTATACTGTACAGAGAAACAACTAGCTCTAGATCTTACTAATTCCAATTTACGTTGCACTTCATAGCCTAATCCTGACTTAGAAGCTCGGAAGGACATCCTCGGCCCTCAATGTGTAGTGTTTTCTGTTGCTTATACTGCGAATAAATGATAAATGATATTAGTGGGATAATGAGACAAAGGGACACCACTCTAAGTATTATTTGTCATTTGAGTTATGACTTCAGACTACTACACTCTTGGTCACGACGATGAATCACGACACTAGCTGAATACCTTATTCCACATTGAGTTTTATTTTGAATGAGGCCAAGCTATGTAATTATTTTTGTTTTAAAGCAACATTATATCTAACACATAGAGTAACGAAAAGATAGCGTGCAATTAGTATGATGTTGCACCAGTGCAAAGATGACTTCAAATGATCAACGTCATCAATGACGAAAATGTGTTTGAAACAGTTTTGTAAGCTTTGTTTAACAATAAATGGGTAATGGCATGAATATCGGTGAATATTATCCCTCGTAGAATGTATATTGTACCCGTGCAGTATACTAATCTACTCAGGACAATATTTACTCAGAGTCATGCTCATATCAAAGACAAATGTGGAATAAAACATTCAATAATCAAGTGTCACGATCACGTGTCATGCCGCTTACCGCTTCCATCTTCTTTTCCACTTCATATCCCAAGCCGGATTTATTTGCACGACCAGATCCAGACATCTTGAAATTCTGAGTATCTGTTCATAACAAAAGTATATACACTTAAAAATAAATGCTTACTTCTTCCAATTTCTTTTCAACTTTTAACCCAATACCGCTTTTTGAAGCTCTGCCACTCATGGTTGCTGATATGTCGTACTGCTGTTTATTGAAAAGTAAAAAGAAATACAAATACTCTTTTCAATTAAAAAAAAAAACTTATCTGCTTTTAGAAAGTTTAAATGAGGAGAGCGTCAAGTCCATTAATCAGTCAACATATAAATTAGTAAGAAATTAATAAAAGAAAGGGAATAGTAGCAAGTCTATCAGTAACACTGTATCGTTGATGCCGTGGTGTACAAATAGTTGAAGGTTGATCGCTTGTACACAACTAGTTTTGAAATGAATCTCAAATACATTCACTATTTTGTGTCAAATAGTGTATATTTTTGGTATTGATGAAAAGGATATAAAACATTTATTTTTATTTTCCAATAAACATTTTTTGTCAAACATTGTATAACATCGTATGAACAGAAAAAAAGCAGAAATAATCAATCAATTGTTGTCAGATAACCCTAATCCGAACAGTTACCTTTAATTACACACAAAAAATAACGGTTTCCTTTACGTCATTGGCAAATTTTCAAAACATTGTGCAAATTACTAGATTTATGAGTCAGACTCGCACCTGCGTTCACCTTAATTTGATTACTTCGGTTTCAAGGGATTATAGATGTTAGCAGTTTATATCCACAAGGAAGCAACAAACGTGATAGTAACATCTTCAAATCCTAGCATCAATATAGTCCTAAAAATCGCAAGATCAGCAGTACACAAAGACTCTGTTAACTGGGTAACTTTGAACAAAGAAACTGAGATAAACAATCTAGAATCAGTTATCAGCAAAAGTACTGTAAATAAACCTATTTCAAGAAGGAACTCCTCCGAATGTTTTGACAGCCAGATAATGGTGATATTGTTTCAACGTCAAGAACGCTACATCTTTAGATTTTCAATATATGTATATAACTTCTGGTCTGATGAAAGAGGAAGACTGTGTAAACAAAGTTTCATAGTTTATCAGTGATACATCTTTTTTATAATACCAAAATACAGAAAGAGTCGAACACGGAAGAATTACTTTAGTTTTATCCTCGAGATGATAAATTCAAAAGAGAAGCGAACGATATGAAATGGACAATCAAACTCATAAGCCGAAAACAACCTGACAACGCTATAAAATGGCAAAAATCGAATTATGGCCAAAACACAAACAAAAGCATATAAACCACAACGTAAAAACTTAAGAATGGGCAAATCGAACCAAACCAAAAAAACAATCTGGTATATAAGAGTGCTTAGGAAAGGTAAGCAGGTACTTCTCCATATCTGGTACCCATGGTGTTAAAACTGTCAGATGTCAAAATTTAGAAAGCGAAAAACAAAATGTGCGTATTGTGCAATTCAGATGCTATTAGTTATGAACACAATTACATTTTACTGTTAACTTTTCGTAACTTAAGAAAACTATGCATTAAATATCATTATTGGAAAAGACCTAATACAATTAAGTGTCATGAATTTATGAATGTTCAGAACCAATGAGCTGTGTAAACTTATTAAGGAGATCAATAACCAAGAGAAACTTAACTGGCTGTATAACTGTATGTGTCTCTTTTCGTGTGATAATTATGTAAATGTAAAGATATATATATAATTATCTCTATAAAAAAAAAATCATTAAAGTACAATGTAAAATCCGGAAAAAAAGTTAAAAAAAAACTTGTGTGTCCTTTAATCAAAAGGCATGTATATTAGATATGAAGAAATATGGCAATCGTCTGTGCAATAAAAAAAAATATATGATCGTTTAAAAAATAGAACTATTCTGCTTATCTTGGTTCTGCAAGTAAAAACAAGGATCGATAGTTTAATTTCTTTATAATCCAAAACAAAACAAAAAGACTGCAGTTAAAAAACATCATTCACTTTAATTCATTTCCATGTTTAAGTACAGAACAGACAACAAAGTACTTATATAAGAGTAAAAATACAAGCATATGTAAATTTTTGATCAACATTACATCTTTAAAACCGAAAGTTGTGTTCTACAGATTTTAATATTTAAAAAAAATATTCGATTTTACATAAACTTTTTAAATAAAGACGTACTGTTTAATAATTAAAGGCCAACGGATCACATCTTAAAATTTCACTTTTAAGATAAATGCTTAATCTATTATAAAAGAAATATTTTTACTTAAAACTAATGAATTGCTTGCACTGCGTCGACATCTTAAATAGTGAAATCCAGAAGAAACACGGCGGTATCTTCCACGCAAATAGATTTGATTAACCTTGACCGCACATGCTTTACTGACTTACACGTGCATTATTATCTTATCTATTTTTATCATCATCAGTGCCTTATATTTACATACGCCTGTGTGTGTGAGTCATGGAATCTACTGCAGTGGAAGATGTTTTGACAAATGTATTTCAGCAATGCGGAAATAGCATAACAATTTAATACAGTTGTTAGAGGATAAGATCAAGACAGATTATAATTAATAGTTAAGAGCTCTCGAGGCAGCCATTACCGCACAAGTACTATGTAATCACATTGTAATTGAATTTTATGAATGTATCAGATACTTATCGTCAAATATGCACACTTGAAAAAGACATGCACCAGGAATTTGTTATATTCCAATTTGACGTTGGAAAGGGGGGTGAATATAGGTACACATCCAGGATTTAAACTAGGGACAAAAGAATTCGACCACTGGTGTATACCGCTCAATATCAAGTATGAGCAAAGCATGATAATCTACAACAATTTAATAATTCCAGAAGTTGGTACATTGTACAACCATTGAATCCTCCTTGGCTAATACTTGTCTTTTTGGTTACTGAGACTATGATATCTTAAGACCTGTAGAAATCTTAACTTGCTTAGAACAGTAATTCCTAAAGTTGGTGTATTACCAGTTATTTGACTAAGATTCGATTTGCGAGGCCTGAGTAATTAATATTGACAATATATCCGAGATGTTTATCCATGATACTTTGTTTTATACTGTAATCGACATCGTTGTAATCCGATTGCGTTATCAGAAATTAGGATCAAAGAAATCAGATTATCAGAACTAATCCTTGATAACAGTATACATCTTTGATTCACCATATGATCTGTTCATTGCTGTGGAAATTCACAACCAGCAAACGTTGTTGAATGCATGAATCAAACGCCAAAAACCAGTCCAAAACGTAACTTTGGTTTTTATGAAATGAAAATTCAAAAGTATCTAATAAAGAACATGAAGACATGAAGAGCTGGTAGAGAGCAAAACAATTCTATTTTATTCTTACTCTTACGTTTAGAATAAGAATAAGAATAAGAATAAGAATAAGAATTTTATTAATCTAATCAAGAACCCATAAAGGGCATCATTTTACAACACAATATGATTGGAAAAAGCAAAACAGAAAACTAATACATACTTTAACGTTATGAACAGGATCAGAGCCTAACACAACATGTGTTTTATATAACTATTATATTAAATCTTATAACAATAAAATACTAAATTACTTCATATATTTTGTTTACATCTGGATCTTATTTCTAACCCTTTAATAATGTAATTTCCTAGGCACATGAGAGTTGGTAAATGCTCATTTGTGAACAGCCAGAAATATTTCTTATCATTAGGTAGTTCTTTAAAATTAGTACAAAAAGTTGTAGCTTTATCATATAATAATTTCCTCTGTTCATCATATAATGGACAATTTACTGTAAAATGGGTCTCATCTTCAATAGAATTTGATCCATGTGATAAGCAATGATGACATAGACGTTGAGTTCTCTCTATGTATTTTTTATTATATCTATCTTTCTCAATTTTAAGATCATGAGCACTTATTCTCATTTTACATATAGCTCTTCTTATACTAAAATCTTTAATTGATAAATAGGCCTCCTTTACAAAGTCAGTCTTGAGGTTGAAATAATTCTCTAATTTGCTATTACCTTGTGATAAGGTTTCAGATCTTTTGACCAACCAAAATGTTTTGAAACTATTACAAAGTTTACATTTTACAAATTTAATTAATTTATTGAGCTTTGTATCTAAATTTTGTATATCAAGTGATTGAAGTACATATTTCATAGATGAATACCAACAATTAATGTTTTCTGCATCTAAAATTTTATTACAAACATAAGCATCATAAAGTAACCCTGTGTCCAACTTGTTAAGCCTGTGTACATATTTTACCATAGATATAATGACAGAAAAATAAAGAGGAAATCTTGCAACCTCTGATAACACTGCTAAATTTGAGGCTTTCTTATTTACACCAAGAATATACTTTAAATATCTGAAATGTGATTTTTCCAAATAATCATTTATGTAGATTAATTCAAATAGATAATCACTTTTTTTCTTGCAAGCAGCAGAGTTAATTTTAAATGAACCCCAAATTTCACTACAATATAATAAAATTGGTTTTATTGTGTGATCATATAAATGAATTGCAGTATCAATACTTGGATTACAAGCTGACATGGATTTTTGTAATTTAAATTTTGCCTTTAAGGATTTTTTGAATAGCTCTTCTTTCCCCTGTTGAAAAAGACCACTAGAAGTAAAGACTATCCCTAAATATTTACATTTATTAACACATTCTATAGCCTCTTTATCTAAATAAAATGATTCCTTTAAAAATTTTCCAGGCTTGTTAAAAATTAAAACTTTTGTTTTGGACAAGTTTACATCTAGACACCAGTCAATACAATAAGTATGCAATATATCAAGTCGGTTTTGAAGACCTTTTTTAGTGTTTGATAATACAATAATGTCATCAGCGTACATAAGACAATCAATTCTACGCCCATTGATATCAACAGCATCTGGACTTGGCTCAAATTTTGGAGGCAGATCGTTAATGAAAAGCTTAAATAAGTTTGGACTTAGAACATCCCCTTGTCTTACCCCAACTAGTGAACTGAAAGATGGTGTTAATACATTGCCCACTTTCACAGACATTTCATTCTTGCTGTACATATCTTTTAAAATAGTATAAAATTTTCCAGATATGTTATTTTCCAATAATTTATATTTAATACCACAGTGTATGACCCTGTCGAAAGCTTTTTTAAAGTCCACAAAGCAAGCATAGATTTTCCCCCCTTTTTTGTTAGTATATTTATCTAATATGGTTTTTAAAACAAACATATGATCAGATGTTCTACTCTTTTTTGAAAAACCAATCTGACATGGATGAATTATATTATTTTTATCAAGATGAATGTCAAGTCTTTTATTAAGAATACTGTTAAATAATTTTCCAATGCATGAATTTATTGCTATGCCTCTGTAATTTTCAGGTTTACTAGGACTCCCTGCTTTAAAAATTGGACATAAATAAGATAATGCCCATTTGTGAGGGTATTTTCCAGAGCAGAATACTAAATTAAAAAGTTTCTGCAAAACAGGTGCAAATATACTTCCCCCAGCTTTTAATATCTCATTTGGAATACCATCCAATCCTGCAGCTTTATTATTCTTTAGTTTATTTATAGCATCTAAAATTTCTTTTAGGGTTATTTTGTAATCTAGTTCACAGAAAGTTGAATTTTTTTCTAAATTTTTTACTTTTTTACTAATTTCCTCTAATCTGTCTTTAAATTTGTCAGAGTTAAAATTTAAAGATTGAAAATATGAAAACCAGACATTACTTTGAATAGAATTTTCTGGACCATCCGAATTGTCTTCTTTTAATTCTTTAATGAGATTCCAATAACTCTTTGGATTATTATCCCTTAGATTATCCAGACTGTCAAGAATGTTTTGTTTAAATTTCCTTTCTTTATATTTACGTAGCTTATTATACTCTCTATAACATTTATAGTAAGACCCTTTTATAATTGGGTCCCACGGGAATTTTGATAATAGCTTACCTTTAGAAATAAGACTTTTACGTTTTTGTACTAGGTCTATGTCAAACCATTTTTTATTTTTATGTTTACGTACACCTTTTAATTTTGTTTTACGAAATATTAAACATTTACTAGCAGCGTTATCTATTATATTAAAACATTCATTAGCCGCTTGTTCAATATAGTCCTCTGAAAGATTAATTTTTGAGTCTAAAAATTTTTTAATACTGTTTTTAATATTTGGCTGGCATAAAGTATCTTGAAGTTTTTGTGTAGAAGTTTCTGACCATATATATTTTCCTGGAAATAAAATAGTAATGTCTTGCTCATTATTTTTATGTGAATAACTAGCTAACATGCCAATTAACATGCCGTTTATTTCTTTGAAATTAAATTTAATAAAAAAAAAAACATGAATTATATTTAACTTTTTGTCACATTTTCACTAATTCTGTATTTAAAATTATGATAAACACTAAGCGTAATATAAAAATGTATACATGTACGTATGAACAATCCTCTTCAGTATAAATTAAGTTCAGAAAATAATGTTTCTATTTATGGTAACTGAAATTATGAACTGCTACTTGTATTTTTGATTTTGCTATTGGTATTTGATACATTTTAGTGATATAATATTTGCATTCTTGAAATATCTATGTTTCCAAACACGTGAATTACTAGGTGAAATTATATAAGAAACAGCAGAAAATTTAGAAGCGAAAAAAACATTTCCAAAAATATACCGACTGCTTAACCCATCAATCAGACACACACAAGTACGTATCAGCTAATTACTAATGGCACAAATATGTCGGTAATATTTATAGCTGATTATGTATCTCCTCTGAGACTTAAAATAGCGCATCAGCAGGAATTGTCTTCAATTTGTGCAGAATAAGCAAAATAACAAAAAAAATACACAAATTTTCGATATCAAAATATTTTGGAAAGATAGAGTTTTCTTGATAAATATACGTCCTTTGAAATTTTATATGATTTTGAACAGAGTGCAACCCTTGGTCTTTAGGGTTAACAGATTGAAGAGCAATATAGCAAGTATTGTCCCCAAAACATAGTGGGCACGTGACACAAATAACTTCAGCTCTGATGATGATCAATACATATACATATAAAGTCCGATTGAGAAAAACGGATAGAAATATTGAGTAACATCCAGAATGTTCACATCTCACCACTTGTATGAGTGTATATGTAAATAAATATGATTTAGCAAACATTTTGACATATTTTCCTTATAATATTGAAATATTGACGACGAGTTAACGTCGCTCTTGATACAAAAAATGAAAGGTTTAAGAATATATTGTACATGTTCATGCATATTGTAAACTGTTTCATTATATATAAATAGGTCTTTTCTGAATTGTTTTTATCCTAGATCATCAAAAGAGAAAAAGGGTGGGGGGTCTTCTCTGAATTGATTAAATAGTGAATTATCTAGATAAAAGGGGGGTTGATAAAGTATTACTATTCTCGGTCACATGATATTGTCTGTCCCAATTCGGAAACCACTTATGTGGTTGTTATTGTTTTGTATTGTAAAATCTTCGATAGTCTATATTGTATTAGTTATCATGATGTATGGTTAAAATGTTTGTCTGTAGACTGTAAGATTAGACAATCATTTGTTTTCTTTAAATAAGCACCTTGAAATAAGCACCTTGAATAGCATATAACCAAAACAGTTTGGAACTTATGAATGTATTCATAAATTTAAACTTTAATATTGAATTTAAAACTACAAACATATTCAGTTAAACCTGGTGACCTATAGTTGCTAACCTCTATGTCATTTTTTGGTATTTGCAGAAAGTTGTCTCATTGGCAATCATACATGTACTTTATCCTCCTATTTTTATGCTAATATTGATATTTGAAATTGACATTGTCGCCAAGACACAATGAAGTATATTGTGATTAACAAGCAGAAGGAACCAAGAGTTGATGCTCTACGGAGAAATGTATACTTGTAACGAATGAAGGGTAGTCAAGCACACCTATATTATGATCTATCAAGATGCTTTGCTTTAAAAACTAGTGTTGTTGGGTAGCTGTCTCATATGCGTTTATCTCACATATCTACTTGTGCAAGAAGGTATAAAACGAAGAAACGTTTGCTTCCTTTAGGAAATGTGATTTATAAAGTAGTTATGTTATAGGCTTAAGTTATCGCTTTTGATAAACAATGCAGCAATTTAGCTTATTTTTTCCCAAGGTTTTTCCTATCTTGTCTCTCTTGCAAACCGTTCATAATGCTACATGTAAAAGTGATTGAACTATAGCATGAAAATCGTTCCGCTGAGAAGATAAAATCTCACTTCCTTGTTCCTGGTTTAAACTTCCTGAATGTGTACCAAATCTACGGAACAAATTGAAAATAAAGAAACTACAGTGAAAAGTGGTCAAACATTCATTAAGTAGATACATAATATTTATAAAAAGGTAAAGTATACTTACTCTAAAGATTGAAACCCTTCCTTCCTACTCCGTACAACAGGCGAACTAACGTGAAAATATTATCAAATTCCTCGTTTTCACCAACCGCCCTTCGCCTACTTCTATCCTTTTATAGACAGACAACACGCGCCCATCATCTGATAAATACTTTGGTTCGCTTAGTGAAGGGTAACTTGAGACACAACGATAACATAGCGTTGCTTGAGTCAACGGTAGAAAATATACAGCAAATAATTAACTTTCGCTGTGTATTTCTATATATATTTATGACTCGCGTTTTTTGTTTTACTTGTGAAATTATTAATGAAAGAATTTCAACTATTTATCTGCTTGCTCGTGTGTTGTTATTATAGGAATTTATTATATTTTTGCAGTGGGATTTGTGCTTATTGCGAATAAATGTCTTTGAGACTAGAAAACACAATGGCATGGAATGTGCGTTGTATGATAATATCACATACTGATCTTATTTATCTTCGTAAATCAATTGGACTAGAATAAAGTTTCAAAGATGCACTACTTTAAATTCTGTCAAAAACATCATAAGCAAAAATTAAGCTTCATTATAGCATCTTTATCTAACTTGATCTCTTAATAACTTTTCCAAAGTTGTTTTTAAAAGGATAATTTTTCGAATGTGTTTTACACACGACATTTTATTTTAATCAGTTTGCAAGATATAAAAAAAAACTGTGCATGTACTCTAATATTTGCTGCTGGATGTTTGAGGTAAATTAATTAAATTTTAGACTTTTCAAAATTTTTCGGAAATTTTATTTTTGAAAAAAAATCTGACTCGGTCTACATACAATGGTTCACGGCTTACTTATATCATACAAATTATTTAATAGATAGATAGATAGTTTATTCTCATAAAACCATGCAAGTACAAAGGTTGCAGAAAAGTTAAAAAATAATATACATAAAAAATAAAAAATGCATTAAAAATGCATAAAATTCAAAATTTCGGATGAGATAACATATAAAAGAATATATATATATATATAGACTTATACAGTCAAATGTAAAAGTTAAAATTGTATAAAGAAATACTTTCTATAAGTATCAATATGGTAAATAAATTATGGTTGTTAAGAAGGAGTGAGCTTACTATTAATACGTCTTATAAAATTGCAGAGGTTTCTTAGTGTCTTTGGTTTTTTTTTTTTAATTAAACAGTTTGTTGAATGTAATAATGTTATGCCTTGGTATTAGTTCATTTGGAATAAATCTTCTTCTTTCATCTTGTAAAGCCGGACAAACACAAATATAGTGGTATTCGTCTCCAATATCTCTTTTCGTAGATATTGAACATTTTCTATCACTTCTGTCGATGTTATGCCATCTCCCCTTTTCTATTGGCAGTGAATGATTCGATGTTCGGAATTTACAAAGTGTATATATATTTATATATATAATAAAACATCAAGGTTCGAAAAATAATTTCGAAATATTACCAGACAGAGATTGGATCATATTGTGTAAATTGAGAACTAGAAATCACAAATTGACGATTGAAACTGGAGAATGGGACGGTTCAGAAAGACAGAAAACATAGTGTAATGCATGTCAATGTCAAGAATTAGGTGACGACTTTCATTTTCTTTTGAATTGCAAGTCTGCAGTCGACTCACGAACACTTTTTTATATTTTGTACTTGAACAGAGTAAAATTCAAGTATTTGAACTTTGTAATTTACTGCAAATACAGCATAGAAATAATTTAATTATAAAAAAAATATCTGTTATGAAAGCTATAAATTCGCAGAAGGTTCTTTTGAGTAGCATTTGCCAATCTATTCATTTTAATAATCTTGTATATCAATTATAACAATTTGAGTTTGTCAGGTGCACGAAGTATAATGTATGCTATGTTTTATATTTTCATTCTGTGTTCCAGTGTAAACAATGGATTTAAGAAAATGATCTTGTCTTGATTATATAGACTAGAACACACCCGTGACATCGCGGGTCCGTGACTGAATTAAAGTATATAACTATGCGCAAGCCTTATTTTAGTATTAGTATTGTCATCTGATAAATTCAAGCCGATTATAAGATACACAGTTTTCTTTGCTTTCAAATCTTTCTGTTTGAACCCGTCGAACTGGAACTTATCTATTATTGGTAATATTAATTATTTGGAAAACAAAAGGTCCTGGAATGGAGTATTTTTTAATCAACAGCATTGTCCTATATTAGTTATAAATAAAGTTGAATTCTTTGATTTGCTGTTTTACGTCATGCCCGCTAATAAATTGAAAACTGTACCTATACGCCTTATTTTTAGTCCAGATTTTTAGTATTCGTATTGTTATCTTAGAAAGTCTTACTGATTAAATGATTAAATTTAGTAGTGTCAACCCTGTGATTATGACCCGCGTATATAGCATATTAATCCTAAATACACCGTTTGGTGGTGCGCCTGTCAGATGCGGAACGTACAGATAAGGTAATAGGTAACAGGTGAATATACTATTGGTATCGGTATCGGACTCGACCCGGAACTTCTTAATTATTGATAATATTAATTACGTGGAAAACAAAAGGGCCTGGAGTGGTGTAATTTTTAAGCTACACCTTTGTACTATATTAGTTATATATAAAGTTGAATTCTGTGATTCGTCGTTTTTACGTGATGACGGCTGACAAATTGGACCTCGTAATTTTAGTATTATAGATATATTAGACAAGCTCAGTATTATTGCAAAAAGGTTATCACTAATATAACTGTTTCAATTAATAAAATATCTGTACTATTCGAATTACATACTATTTTGTTTTTGACCTCGTTTTACTTAGATGATGTTTGACTGCAATAAATAATAAATAAATCGATGTGTAATAAGTGTCATTCCGATGTACATATGTATTTATACGTCTTTTACACTGACACCACTTAGCTTATACCTCCGGGTAATAAATAGATAAATAGCTAAGTATGACAATTGCCAAAACATGTGAGTTTTTTCACACTTGTATAATTCTTGTTTGTTCTGCACTAATTTTGGTGATTGTTTGTACTCAATTATACTAATCATCGAGCGAAACGCATCACTCTTCTTTGGGTCAATTGAATCATAATTTATGCTAATATCATTTACATGGCAAAATACAAGGAATGCCTGCAAATCCGTATACTTAACGGAACATTGCAGCTATCATAAAAGTTTGAATTATTGTCTCACTGTACACACTTGACAAAGGAAAGAGTGAAAATGCATAGGTGGATACAGCCATTTCTAAAAGGGTTCTCCAACCCAGGAGCAAGGGGGGTCCAAATATATGTCCCTATTCAAACCCCTTGGTCGTCTTCAAATGGGGGGTTCCAATATCCGGACCCGTCCTCCCCTCGCGGAATTTGTAAAAACATTGACTTGGGTTTAAAACTGTGTTATTATTATATATGCCAGATATTGTTCAATATTGTGGAGTTATTTTGAATTTAATTTGGAATTAATGATTGTTTTGCATGTTCATAGAATTGTTAATGGTATAAAATACGTCAAACACCTATAAATAAAATTGAATTATTTGTGTTCCTATATGGGTCATTATCAAAAAAGTGCAAATTTCGACGAGGTAATATTTTGAAAAATGATGCCATAATTGTTTAAATCTTTTAAATGTGTCCCGCTATTCTATAGTATGGTAGCAACGATATTCAGAAATATGCAATGGGAAAAATGAAGAGTTTCTTCAACTTTAACAATTTTAGGTCATCCTTTGAAAGAATCGTGTCAATGGTGTTACCAATTTAAAGCATACATTTAGGTTCTAAATTACGACTTATTGACATTATTCATATAGCTGTGCATTCTATTTAAACATAAATTTCAGAATACATTGTCGTAAAAAAGTTGGCTGTCCCAATTATGGCCGTTGTAAATACTAAAAAATACACTTAAACTGAATATATGTGAATTGTATAAGATTAGATGATAATAATATACCTAATCCTTCGTACACGACCTAAAAACACTTTCATTTATGAACAAAGATAAAAGAAATGTCGCATTTTTATAAAGTTACACCACTGACCCTTCAGTAACTCCAATGACACAAAAGTATCACCAATGACATCACATTTCAAATTTTTTCTTTATCAAGAACTGAACACAAAGCCAAGATCACCGAGCAAAAGAAAAAGATGAAAAAATAATTCTTAGGCTAAAAAATGTAAAATTATATGACATAATATCCATTACTAAAAATGTCAATAGTGTTACTAAATAGTGTCATTGGTGTTACCAGCATACATCAGTAGGGAAAACTGTGTTTATGTAATACATGATTTTGTTAAAACATTGTTAAATAAGTATTGTTTTTCATAAATAATATGATGTTTAGCTTGTAAAACATGAAAGAAACACTGAAACAATGCTGATTGTCATGACATATTCAGTGGTGTTACTAAACTGGGAGGGTTTCTTATCGTCGAGTTGCGAGTTGCGAGTTAAGAAAGTCGAGTTGCGAGTTATAAAAGTCGAGTTGCGAGTTACGAAAGTCGAGTTGCGAGTTAGGAAAGTCGAGTTGCGAGTTACAAAAGTCGAGTTGCGAGTTACAAAAGTCGAGTTACGAGTTAGGAAAGTCGAGTTGCGAGTTACAAAAGTCGAGTTGCGAGTTACAAAAGTCGAGTTGCGAGTTACGAAAGTCGAGTTGCGAGTTAGGAAAGTCGAGTTGCGAGTTACAAAAGTCGAGTTGCGAGTTACAAAAGTCGAGTTGCGAGTTACGAAAGTCGAGTTGCGAGTTAACCGATCCAGGATGGTATGAATTAGACAACGGTAGGGCAATTACAACAGAAACTACATATTTAAGCCTCCCAAACGAATAGCAGTCTAATAATGATTGAAAAAATAAGTTTTATATAATGAGGTAAAATAATTGAACGTGGCAACGTACTTATACATCATCCCGAATCAATGGAAACCTGTAATTTAAACTGTTATTTTTAAAAATAATTTCAAACTGTAAAGCCAGTACTAAATCCGGCGTTGTTTGAAACAGGTGGTCATAGGAAAAAAAGGGACTCGTTCTATGTTTATATATATATATACAACTCGTCTAAACATAAACCCAACAATGTTAGATCTGTAAATTTGCTTTCGCAAATTTTTGGTTCTTCCCTCGCCGGGATTCGAACCCATGCTACAATGATATCGTGACACCAAATCGCCTGCACTGCAGCCGTCCCGCTAGACCACACGACCACCTGGGCTCTCTTAAAAGAGCTTTCGTTGGCCATGTGTTACTTTTCCACGTCAGTTTTAATCTAGCGGCGTACTACAGTACATATAAGGCATGAAGATGTTATTGTTACAGATCAGCTAAATTATCTATAGTAAAGGATCCTACACATTAATGTAAGATACAGTCACAGAAAATAATTATATTCATAAGTACGTCTGAGTCAGTGACAACCCTACAACAGATGTATCCATCGGATCGCCATCAATGATGGTGATACATGGCTGTGTACATAATGTATATACAACTCGTCTAAACATCAACCCAACAATGTTAGATATATATTTAGAAAGAGACAAGATATTAAACTTTGTATATTGCAAGAGACCATTTTAAAGGATTTGTAAGAAATGTAGTTGAAGATGAACAACATTTCATTACAAGTTGTCCAGCATGTACAAAGATGATCTGTAGGGAGATGTTTTTCAAGGAGATATTTTTCAGTAATTTTGCTAATTTTTCATATCTCTCAAATGAGACAAAATTTGTTTTGTTATGTATATTTGAGAATGTGTCTGTACATAAATATTTAGGGAACTACATTTGTATATTATTACAAGTCTAAATGTTAAACGAAATGTAAATGAATATATGTTACTTAACAATGATAATTGTATATGATTTTATAGTTCAGGTCCTGTCTTGAATTAAATGTATGTGACTTATATTTAGAATAATATTTCGCGTCAACGTATAAAATATGACAGTGGCTGTTTTGGCGACTCCCTTCGGGGCTAATTTACCAGCTCCAGCAGAATATGCTATTTTGCCGGTTTTAATTAAGTTAAAAATAACTTATAATTGACACTATCAAACATGTGAACACTATAAAACTCAAGTTTAAACCTAAGTGACTCAGTTTAATAAGTTACCCAATACTTTAAAAAAAAAACTTAATATGAAATCACGATACATGTAGCAATAATCATTTTATACTTTCCAATTAAATCTTACATGTAAAATGGCGCAAATGTAGTTTTTACAATAGTGTCTTTGACAGCTACATTTATAAAATAAAGAATAAAAACGGGGAATGAGTCAAAGAGACAGCAACCAAATCAAAATATACAATTCAACCAAAGGTCATTGGGTCTACAACACAGCGAAAAATCACACACATAGAGGGAGCCCTGAGCAGGCCTCAAAACACAATATTAGATAGATCAAGAATATAGACGCCATTCTATGCTGCTAAATATAAAGATGAACCAAAAATTAAAACATATACAAGAGCAACAAAGGCTAAAGGTTCCTGAAATAGGTCAGACACAAAAATGGGGCGAGTTTAAACTGGTTTTATTCACGCCCATCATATCCCCTTCATCTCTATAGCCAATGTATAAGACATATAATTTTAACATCCTCAATTTTGAGTGCCACTAACAAACAATAAATTTTGCGGTCCCTAACGAATATTGGCCAGGGCCGTAACTAGCCTCTTTTGATAGTGAGGCAAAATATATTTGTCGAGCGTAGCGAGGCGAAAAAATTTCGGCGAGGGGTCTGGGGGCCGCTCAAGAAGCTCTGAGAAAAATAACGCAAAATTGTGCATTCTGATCGTTTCCCGGACTCTTTCTTACATTACAACGCATATAATTTTTAGCTATTTTTTCGACAATATTCTGGTCTCAAATCAAAAATATACATTTAGTGTTATTCAAGATTTTTCGGTTTTAGGGACAAGATAAAAAGACCAATATGTAGGATAAAGCAAAAATTGCAACTCTCATAAGCATTAATACCGGGTCTGTCAGTTCTTGTCTTGTATTGTGCCGACTTTGGTGATTTTTTATGATTAGATTTAAATATATTGAGAGGGCAGTATTATACTTTAAGTTCTAGTCCTGCTAAGGTTAACACCAGGGACCATCTTGAACTTGTTGTACGGTATTAATGATTCTTTTATTATTGAAGACCCTCCAACAACTATCAGAATGGAGAACAGGAATAAAAACTTTGACCATTGATCATTTGTATGTTTTCTATGCATTGACGCTGTGTGCGATTAGGTTCCATGCACTTTTTCTCATATTCCTTTATTTTCTGTTAAAGGGTCTGAACACGACTTAATGCAAGTTTAACCCTCCAATGTAAAAGGTCATATGCCAATACGTTTTTTTTTTCTTTCAAATAATTTGATACCGGGAAATTAGTGGTCTTATTTTGATTTAAACCATTGCAGCTATCTAATTTTATCCTTAAGCCCATGGGTATAATTTTATGATACAAATATTTTTTTAATTTTATATTTGCTAATTAAAATGTTCAATTTTCGATATTTATAATACATATCTATATCACTTCTGTGAATGTCTCGCCTAGTTTCGAGTGATTTAAACGACTCAGAGAAAATACCCAATTTTACCATCCATACTAAGAAAAATTGGGTATTTTCTCTGAGTCGTTTAAACCCGGGACACTGAAGTACAAACAATAGACCATCAACTCTGAAAAGCAAAAGTTAAATAGAAACATGGATCACGAAAAACATGCAGGGGCGACACCAGAGAGTGAAGAGAACTTGCTTCTTGCAAGACACTTTCCGTGAAAACAATTTGATATGAAGACAATCTTTTGTTTCATTTTTTTTTTTTTTTATTTCCAACATGAGGCATAACGCCTCATTTGCCGCAATGTAGCTACGGCCCTGATTGCCCGGCTCTGCAGCTGCCCCAAAAAAAGACCACTTTAAACGAAATCTGCAGAAGGGGTGTTTAATATATATGTACTATAGTTTAGTTGCTATCTCCCTTTACGTTTAATACGACGGTGTTATGTATGAAATTTAAAAAAAATTAAACTGCAAGCCATCTGCTGTATTTCAAAACGCTATCTTCTTCTTAAGAAAATACTATACGTAGTTATTATCTAGTCCATTTTATTTTTACAAGAGACACAGATAAAGTCCAAACCACAAACACTATGTACAATTCTATAAGCAATCATCATTCCAAAATGTTATACAGTTACACCAAAAAAAAATAATATTTTAGTTTGCTCATTTTTACGCAATTCGACTTTTGTAACTCGCAACTCGACTTTCTTAACTCGCAACTCGTCTTTTGTAACTCGCAACTCGACTTTTGTAACTCGCAACTCGACTTTCGTAACTCGCAACTCGACTTTTGTTACTCGCAACTCGACTTTCCTAACTCGCAACTCGACTTTCGTAACTAGCAACTCGACTTTTGTAACTCGCAACTCGACTTTTGTAACTCGCAACTCGACTTTCGTAACTCGCAACTTGACTTTTATAACTCGCAACTCGACTTTTGTAACTCGCAACTCGACATTCGTAACTCGCAACTCGACTTTTGTAACTCGCAACTCGACTTTTGTAACTCGCAACTAGACTTTCTTAACTCGCAACTCGACTTTTATAACTCGCAACTCGACTTTTATAACTCGCAACTCGACTTTCTTAACTCGCAACTCGATACTCGACAACAAGTGAATCTCCTAAACTGGTCAATGTGTTATTTTATCAAAATGGTCTCACCATTGACAGTAACACCAATGATTTAAGGTGTATTTTAAGATTCAGTTACGAAATAACTGATGTTGTGAATTCGAATCCCGCTCGAGCGGGTGCACTCGACTCCAATCTTAATTGACAAGGGTTTTAAGGTTTCCTCAGTGGGATTTCCATTGACACTAGAACAATGGAAAAATCACTCTTCTTATGAAAGAGATAAAAAAGGTAGAAAAAAAGGAGAGACAATTTACGCATAAAAACCGATATGCATAGGGATGAATATCTCTTAAAACACAAAACCATTATATAACTTTTATACAACCACTATAAATAAAGTATATGCTAAAGCTAAATTTGTTAATATATGAATTTTTAATTGCCAAACATGCTGTTAATTGAACAATCTATTGTTCAACATAGGGGTGTGTAAAAAACTGCTAGATTTGACTGCATATTTTTCTTTTTTTTTTTTAAAAAAATATTTATCAAACCTTAATAATGCAGCTTTCTGAGTATCCAATTTTTAACGTGTTCCGAAATGTAGTTTCGTCACAAGAATTTTTCAAAGTTGGGTCATTTTGTCTATATGAATGTCGGTAAATTCGTATGATCGAGCACACCGACAAGTGTATCGTTGGGACAACTCGATATAATGTAATCAATATACGTGACATATAACCTAATGTGAAGTTTATTAATTTAAAATCATCATAACATAATTGATCAACACATTATATTTGAAAAACATGAGTCCTATAATATAAGACTTTAAAGGTTCATATCATTTACATTCAACGTTTTTATTGGATTTTTTTTTACTACAATGTAACCTCGAGGTTAAACGTTGGTATTAAAAAAAAATCCCAGAAAAATGTTGATTGATATTGTAACTGATATGAACCTTCGAATTCTTATAATATCGGAATAGAAAATATGTGATCCGAATTAACCATGCACGTGTATTGAAGAAAACGTTGCACTTTTATGAAGTACAGGGGTAAGGTGTTTTTCTTAAACAATATTATGATCCCAAATTTGAGGAATTTTGTTGGCAATACTTTTAAAGAAACACTACATATAGGAAAGTATATGTTAAATCTCAATGTATTATTATTATGAAAAAACCTTCCCCCTCCCCCGGTTTGGCATGTAATGGTTGAAACCTAAGGTGATTCGCACTAACTGCCTAAAAGGGGGGCCGCTTCAGTCTTGCGTCAGTGATTTAGTATATACTAGTAATAAACAAAATATTGTCTCATACTGAAAGGGCCGGCCGAGCAACCTGCACAGCCAAGCTTGTCTTGCAAAACAGCCAAGATTTACAAAACATTTCCAACAAAAACCTTCAGTTGGGCAATCTGACTGGAATCTAATTATCTCTACTGATAAATAATGCAACACTAAGGACACATTTAAGTTTTGGAAGGATTTTATTCACAAAGAATGTTTCTCATTGATGTACATTTCTATGCTCTTGTCTTTTCGGAGTTTATATTGGAAATTAAATTGTTGCATGAAAGAGTCTAGCTCCACATTCCTATGCATATGATTGTCATATGTACGTGAGGATCATTCCATAAAACATCCGTTTGATATCCTTTCAATGCCAGACACTGTATATACATAGTGTGGAAAATCTGGCTAATCTTGTGCTGGATCAGACACTGAATCTTACATCGTTATTGATGTTAAGCAATTAGTTTAACGGGCCATCCGGAACTGTTAGATTTTATGACAGTCTTCCTTCCATGCAGAACATCACTGCAAAATAATTTGAACATTCAATTAGGTGATTATAATATTATTTGGCAATCCAAAGAGAACCTGAAAATATTAGACCAACGTACGTTTGAACAGAGATGCTAAAAAAATCCCCCCCAAAAAAACCAGCCATTTTACTTTACAATCAAATTGAAAAAGTAGTTAGTTGCATGTCCCATCATCCTTTGGTTGTAGACCCCAGATAAATATAATCTAAATTTCGTAGCATTTTTACCCCCCCCCCTTTTTTTTTAACTGAGTTTGTTCAAGGTATAGTGGTTTTACCCCTTTTCAGATTTCAGTATGTCATGTTGTATATATTTTATAAATTAGATGAATTTCTAGTAAGTTTCTACGATATTCTTTATCATTTGACAAAATACTATGCATCTGAATTAAATTGTTTACTATTTGAAAAAGCGCGCCTTCTTATACTTGAATTTACCTCCCATTATTTCACATAGCAACACAAATTAAAAACTGCCAATCTTTGCTACATATCAATTTTTTCCCCCGATAAAAATATATATATCATGCAACATAATCAACTTTACAAATTGGGAGAAAATCAAGGTGTTCCGACCATTGGATAGTATTTAAAAAAAATAATGAAAGGATGGCATGATTACATGTTTGATCCCTGACGACACTGAAAATCGAAAATTCACACATTTACCAATCATATTATGATACGATGAGGTGATAAACTTAACAAGAAATAATTTACCTGATTCGTTATCATATTCACATTATGTTGACACGTCTTAGTTCGTTTATGCTAGCTCATTTTAAACAAGCTAAACAATTACAGCATCATCCGTTTTTTTTTTACCGATTACCTCTAGTCAGAAGAGCGCACTGTTTACAGGGGAGGTAATATTTTGTCACCAGTTTGCCCACTGCTGTATCAAAGCTCGGTGGTTTTCTCAGGACACTCTGGCTTCCTCCACCAATAAAAACTGGCAGCCACGAAATATCCCCAAAGCGGTGCTTAAAAGTGGCGTTAACTCATCAAAAATCTAAATTCAAATATTATGTCAAATATGTTTGTTTTACATGTATTGTTGGAATGTCAGGCTTACTTCGATACTGGCGAACGTTTCTTTCTTAATTTAGACGATTTCTGTCTCATGCAGGAACAAGCGTATTTTTCTTAGAGTTGCATCGCTTTAATAAGCTAAAATCATAAACGGCGGTATATGTTAAGCATGTGTACACTTTCTTCAATATAACTAAAATGGGTTTCTGTTAAAAAAAAATTAAATGCCTATATATGTTCTAATTTATCCCCCCTTTAACAACAAAAAACTGCTTCGGTGTTGTTTTTGAGATTTCAAAATCAGATGAAAAAATTTCCAGATTATCCAAGATCTTTCCAAAGCCTGAAAAGAACGCTTTATGTGCTTGATTTAAATGACATCAACAGAAATATACATTTTGTAACTCTATAAAAGTAGTTTTCGTTGATATAGAGGTATAAAATAAAATTTCAATTATATTTTATAATAAAAAGCAACTATGGACAATTTGGGATATATAAGTGCACATCCACGTCAATATAGTAATGAGATTTGTTTTGTATTACATGTATGAGGTGCAATATTTCAGATTAATTCATCAAGTTTAAAATCTAGCTGTTCGAATGAGATAATTTTACATAGAAACACTTACTGGATTTTATTTGATAAAGACATGCATTGACACTGAAGATGCATTCATGTACAAAATGTATATATATATTATGTCTAATCTTACAAACATTCGTGACAAAACACATTTACTCATTCTTGACCTCAAATCATTTCAGCTTTTAGGATATTGTGTGCGTATATAAACGTGAGAACGTAAACTCTAAAGTCAAAGTCAATAAAGTAGTAGCGTTTTCAAAGTGTTTTGGTAGACTTTTATGATAAGTTGTCAAAAATAGGGAACTATTCAAGGTTTGCCAACACTTTAATATTTCGTTTTCCTTCATAAATGTATAGAATTCTGTTTATGAAATTTGATATAAGAAAAGAAAAAGTGGATATAGAAATCAGGTTTTTCGAGTCACTTTTTAGTGTAAAACTCCAGTTATAAAACCAATTTAAGTTTACTCGGTCACTCGTTTTTGTGACAATCCTTATAAATGTCTGCTTGATTGAAGTTTCATAGGTCTGAAGGTCCGACTTTTCATTGATCTGAGCAAAAAGGCAAAGCTTTAGTTGATCGACGCTTAAATTTATAACCAATAAGACTCCAGCTTTAACCACAGTTGTGTTACCTACTTAAGTCGTTGACTTATATACATGTGTATACATTGATGAGTACCCGGGTACAGAATAAATCATCATACGTGTTGACCTAACAACTTTCAAATCTTAATTACTAATAGCACATATCAAATAAAAAACCAAATTGCAAAGGGTTGACTGAAATATACAATATTTTTTTCCGTTGGTATTAATATTGATTTTGATTTTAAGCAGACTAAATATTATTGTAATAAACATATGTACTTTCATGGAACTACAATCTGTCGACTCCTGTATCTTGGCATTGCACAAGGTCACATGTTTAAATTATCTGACTGTTTATGATGTCTTTACACTAAATCCATTTGATGTTGGATGTGTTCCGATTGATTATTCAGTCTTAGATGCATGATATATTATGTTAGTTGTAATTGGATCTGTACCAGCTGTTAATAACTGTGATTACTCTCATATCTGTACTGAGTGTCTTTTTGTTGTTGGGATGTACAAGTACCCAGTCACGTCCACATGTTTTTGTTATTTGTTTTTCTGTTTGTATCCATCTGATAAGTCAAGCCTTTTTCAACTGATTTTCAGAGTTCGTTCTCTTGGTGTACTGTTGCAACATAGTCCCAGGTTAGGGGAGGGTTGGGATCCTGCTAACATGTTTAAACCCGCCACATTACGTATGCATGTGCCTGTAATTCAGTGGTTGCCGTTTGTAGATATTACATATTTGTTGCTCGTTCTTTTCTTTTTAAGATATAAAGATAGTTCTTACCTATTATATTCATAATGTGTTCTCATCCAGAACGTGCAAATGAAGTATTTGCCACTGGACGTTAAGCAATCGACAATCAATCAACGAATTATTATAACATTAACATTATGAGAAATAACATAATATAATTGGAATGATTATGAATTACTTGTGTATTTTTAATAGTACCTTGAACCTTGAACATAACTTAAGATTAAAGATAAATGTAGCTAGTGTGTATATATGAGACAGCATGATGTCAAGATATCCAAGGTAATGATATTAGTTCTGTCAGCATGCTTGCCTGGTATTCCTTAATATGATTGTCTATTTATTACCGTGTGTGAATTCCCTCACTCTTCTGCTTTGTTTTTGTCTTTGTTCCTCTCATTTTTGTATGTGTGTTTGTTTGTCGTAATTGTTTTCTTTCTTTGACTAGTTTAGATAATTGAGGTTGATTTGTTGTTTTTGCATATGCGTGTCGTTGCGGGTGTGATTTTATACCTGTATATAAACTGTAATATATAACAAAATATATTATTTCGCCCACAATAAATACTATATATCTTTCATAGTTATCATTTCTGACAGTTAGGTTGTACAAGATCTTGTAAAACATCAGAAATCTGATGGTAGCCAGAATTTTTGACAGAGGCAACCTTGATACTGACAAATTACATTATCTTCGCCACGTCAGTTAGTTCCATAATTACAATTAAGATATCGCTTAAAGAATGAATTTTCATATTTGTATGATAACGTCCCACTGATTACAAAAATATCTTAAGAAAAAGTTTCTATCTTAATCTGATACACTCTATATTCAACATCTAGACATATTGGGTGAGTTTTCTGTAGATTCTAAGTAAGTGGATATAACTAGAGTGCTTCCTTTAAGACGCAATTTTCCTTAATGCATTTTGCATTAATATAAAAAAAGAAGGTGTGGTAGTGTTGCCAATGAACCACTCACCAAGAGCCCGAATGACACAGAAATGAACAAATAAAGGTCATCGTACGGCCTTCAATAATGAGCAAATCCCAAACCGCATAATCAGCTATAAAAGCCCCCGAAATGATAAATGTAAAGCAATTCAAACGAGAAAACTAGATTTATGTACAAAATAATGAACGATTGCGAATAATAACGACGTCCCTGTGATGTTTTTTTTTCAAAATATATTTCAGAGATTTGTAACATATAAATACATCTGTTTTCTTTCTATTATTACATCTGATATTTTAACTTTTATACCTGCTGTATTGAATTAGCCAAACCTATATACAACTTTTGGTAATAAATGAGAACTCTTTAGACGCAGTATGTATATGGGACAAGTAAATGAAGTGTTTACAACAGAAATAGTAATATGACATTAAAGAACACGAAACTATAAAAACAAGTAAAATGAGAAACATTTTTATAAAATATGTCGCCAATAAATTAATACCAGTATCAAAATGCATACAAATATTAAAGCTCGAATTGGTTTAAACGATATCGTAAAACTTGACCTGTTGAGAGTTATAGCCTTGTTTATTATAAACAATATATAGTAAACATAATTGGCACGACATGGTTCATTATTAGTTCGAAAATCCTATTTCTTATATTTATATAATTATATATATATATATATACATCTATTATGTTGATATAACATGTAACTAGATTATTTATAATGACAACGACCATGAGTGAAAAGTTCAAACTGGTGAAAGTTCTTGAATGGTTGAATAAACGAAACTGCACAGTCACACTCGATACAATAATAGTTGCTGTTATTACATGTGTAAAAATCCAGCCGAAAAGGATAGAATAAATTTCACGAATATTCAAAACATTTTGCACTTTTGGCGATATTTTAAATTGGCATCCCATCTTTTTCTTATATTTTCCATATTACTATCTTTTATTGAATGAATGATGGGATGCCAATTAAAAGGTAAATAATGATTAAGTCCGAAAGATGATAGCATATGAAAGAACTTTTCATTAATAACAAATTATCTATTTATAATAAAATGGTGTATCTATGTGCGAAGATAAAGTCACAATTTCTTATGTTATTATTAGTTTTAAAAGGTAGCGAAATTAAACTCCTTCTCACCTGTTTGACTTGCACACAATCAGAAATGTCTAAAGGAACAGTGTGTGCTCCGGTAAAATTCATATAGCATCATCAAGTTAAAACAATAGAACTTGTGTGAACAACCTGGTGAATCTCATTGAAAGTTTGTCAATCACGGAGAATATTAATTGAATTAAATTGGATTAGTAAATTTTACAAACAGTCTATCCATTCAGTCTTAATAAATATATCATGGGGATTAGTAATATACTAAGAACCGATTCTGTCAACATTTTGGGTATACTTTCTAAAACAATTCGTAAAAACCGTTCGCGTGGTCGTAGAATACATCGCAATCAACAACAGATATTAATCTATTAAATACTTGTAGAAATATGAACATTTATTCATAATACACAACGTAAGACATAAGTGTGAAAGATTCAGCTCTGAGAATCGGTCAAGTGCAATTCAGTCAGACCGACACTAGTAGTATTTTGCCATCAAACAAACAATTACAGCAAAACAGCATCTTTCATGAGTAATTTGGGATTGAACGATAACCAACATTTTGTACAACAGTACTTTCTTGAGTTCTTTATATACAACGCATATGTGGATTGCTTTAACTATATATAATATACTACAGACTATAGAATACCAGAGCGCAAATGCTGTAATGTCTCGTCTGCTTTACTTATGATAGTATATTTTTTGAACGTCTATAATATCAAGGGTTTCACTAGAAGTGTCAAATGCGCTTAAGATTGTCAATTGTTCATAAAAAGAGTTCAAGGTCAGATGAACCATGTCAAACAGATCTCTACAAATATCCCGTACACCAAATAAATGTGTTCCGATCCTTACAGTGCCTTAGAAACTGACAAATGTAAAAGTTATGCTTGGCCAATTAATTCGAAACATAAGGTCAAAAGTATATGAACCCTGACCGAAAGCCAGACATAGACATCTTACTATCATTCAATATATCAAATACAATTTACGTCATCATGGTCATATATGAAACATGCAGACAGACATGTACACCAGACCAGAGCTTTGACGATCGTTTCTCAATACTTGACCGCCGTTAGATATTCTTTCACGATCATTTCTCTCGTTAAACCGAATGACACCCGTGTATAACATGAGTGAAATAGGTAAAACTAATTCGTTTATAACGGAAAATATGAAATCGATTTGTCTAATGATATGATTGACAATACACAAAATGGAATTACCGATACCCAATTTAATGACCAAGACATGTTTAATTTAAAGTCATAAAAAACGAGTGACCGGTAAAAAATAATGTTATTCCAATTCTTGAACCAATGCATACAAACATCATAAACTTAGTTTTCTGTGCACGATTTTATCATTTTTTTCGCATAGGTTTCGTATAATCGTCAATTTTTGTTTAATCTGTCAGTGTTGTGAAAATATGGCAGGTAGAATGAAATTCAAAACAGTGTGGCTGTGGCCATTGATTGACACATTAAATTCATCCATTGACTGGGACAATTTAGGTGAACGTTTGTATGTAACGACCACTGCTCACTATGTAATTTTTAAAGACACTTAAACTATGGGGTCACCAAAGGTCCTCAACACCTTAATAAAGTAATTCGAAAAATTAATCAGGAATAACACGATGTTTTGATTTATATCAATTGTATAAATCAAAACATAAAGGTTTTATTCCTGGTTAATTTTTCGAATTATTTTATAATTAAAGGCGTTAAGAAACCTTTGGTGACCCCACAGTTTAAATGTCTATTGTAGGTACGTCGTGAACAGTGGTCGTTACAGACAAACGTTCACGTAAATTGTCCCAGTCAATGGATGAATTTAATGTGTCAATCAATGGCCACAGCCACACTGTTTTAAATTTCATTCTAATTAAAGTTCGTGTTTTGAAGCCGAAAATTAACGATTGTCACCTGTTTGTCAACAATCAACAAAAAGCATGCATTTTGCGCACGTGTTTAACATGTACAACCAGATAATAGTTCATTTTAAGAACATCCATGCGTATAGCGATCACCGGATTCTTACGAGATGGGTCACACAGAGGTCACTTTGCATACGGAAAATATGTCGGGAAAATGCTTCCTGAAAGGAAGCAATTAAAATAAAATAAACTTCTTCTTAATATGAACAAATTAAAGAATGTTCTTCAGAAAAAAGTATATGTACATAAGCTTTTTAAGGAAAACTATCCATTGAGTTATAAAAAACATATGCATCATTTTTTTTTTTATTTGAGGTTTCTTATGACTTTATTATAGACTAGCTTTGGGCAGCTTGATAGAAAACATTTAAACACGACCAACTGAACGAACAGACACAGACATTCTTCGTCCAATTAGAAATTCTTTATTTGATTTAATACGGGATCGACAGAAAACATAGTGATACAAAATTATTAAAAAGAACACAGCGTGACAATGGTCAGCCACTAGATGACAAAATAGTGAATGACATGTCATTTATCAGTATCTTGAAGGAGCTTATAATGCTTTTGAGTGGAGACAATGGGTGTCAAAGAGCACGAAAACAGCTGAAATATCCGACGAAACGGATTAAAAAATCCGATATCCGAACAAAAAACTGTGTCATGTGTACTATTGTTTGTCTGTTTGTCCTTTTCATTTTTAGCCATGGTGTTGTCAGTTAATTTTCGATTTATGAGTTTGACTGTCCCTCTAGTATCTTTCGTCCGTCTTCTGTAACCTGTGAACGACAAAATTTTGCAAACTCAACAAAAACTTTGAAAATGAAACAAAAATGCTGAAAAACAAGTTATACGATAAAGACATATTGATAATAAACTTACAAAGCCAAATCCACGAGAGTCGGCACAGAATTGGTATCCCTCAAGCTGAAGCAAAATTACAAGCACAACATATAAAACACAAAGACGACAATACTAACGACAACGAAGAACAAAGGCAGTTAAACGATAAAATAATAAGCCGACTGGACGTGATAGACAACAAACTTTAGAAACAAAATGCAACAAAACATTATATGAAACTACACCAAAAAAAAAAAAACCAGTAAAATATCGTTTCATCTCGGCCTCTAGTCGGTGTTCTACAACTAATATGTCAGTGCTTTTAACAAGTTCGTTAACTACCATCACAGAGCTTATTATAATCTATTGTAATAAAATTTGTAAATATAGTGATATTTTTAGGGTAAACAATTCTTTGGATGTTTTAGATAAATTAAATGCTTTTGATGGTCCCTTTGATTCTGTTGAAAGTTTTGACTTTTCTACTCTTTACACTACACTTCAACACTGTCTTATCAAACAAAGGTTTTCATATTAAATTTAATGGTCGTTTGGTAAATCTAAATGCAAATATAATTGCTGCAACTCATTTTAAGCCTTCTTCTCTAATAAGAAAAGTAAATATGCTAGATATACCTACTGAAAGTGTGATGAGATTATTGAAGCTGTTAATTTTCTCCTTGATAATATTTGTGTACGTTTGGCAACAAAGTTTATCGACAGAATGTAGGTATTCCTATAGGTACTTATTGCGCACCTTTAATAGCAGACTTGTTTTTATACTGTTACGAATCACAGTTTGTGAACAACCTCAGTAAAAACCCGTCTTACTGGCATTTTATCGATAAATATCACAACACTTACCGTTATCTTGTTGATGTGTTTTCGTTAAATAATCAAGAATTTTCTCAATATACTGCCAAAATTTACGCAAAGGAACTTATTTCAAAGAAATCAAATTTAAACGGTGATAACAGTCCTTTCCTAGATTAAGTTATTTCGGTTTTTAACGGGAAACTCAACACTAGAATTTACGACAAAAGGGAAAGGACGATTTTTCGTTCCCTATTGTTAATTTTCCCTTTTTGGATGGTGAAGTTCATTTGACACCAATTTACGGTGTTTACATTTCACAAATCGTTCGCTATGGCCGTGTCTGTTGTGACATCTTGGATTTTAACGAACGTAATCTATGTATTACTGGTTAAGTAAGCCAGGGATTTCGCTACTACATATTACTTAAAAGCTTTACTTAATTATTTCTGTAACGGCCTGACCATTAAGTATAACCGACGATTGGGCTCAAGCAACAAGAATATCAGGTGCTGACAATATTTATTCTCAAACCAATCTAACAAATGGTAAAAAGCTGAAAAACAAATAAAATACAATTTTACAATGTGTTGAATTAATGTTTCTAGTGTATGAAATGTCCAAAATAATTGATTGCACAGTCCGTTGAATCCGAGAATATGTTGTACTTTCAAGAACGGTTACATTTCCAGTATTTCACGGAGAAAAGGTTCAATTATACGAAAGGCAATTTGAAGGCTTTAAATATAATGTTATATAATTAACTCACTCTGTGGTTAGCCACGAATTGTGTCCAAGATGACGTCTCGACGAAATGTTCCTTGTGATCGTAATGACCTTACAGTTTTCCTGTAACGGATACGTGTGAGAGAGGGAAAGGTAGCGATGATACGATGTTTTAACGTTCTTATAAGGTTAAAGATGAATAATCCTCCTAGACTGGAACACATAAATAGATTAAGAATATAATCAAACGAACTATATAAATTGAGGAACGGCGTAACAGAATAATTTCATAGATATGAAGATTTGGTTTTGAAATTTGGTTGCACCTGCAGAAAAATTATTTCAAATGGGATAGCACATCCTCATTTTTACGGAAATAGTCTTTACCGTGCCTGGAAATTTAGAAACGATCCTAGTAAACCTATCGATCCTTTAAATAAACTTATACTAAACGGTTACCAATTCAACGCCGTAATTATATCATTGAATATTATTGTTTTTGGAATAAATATTCATTTTGATATCAGTTAATTAAAAGCAAACGAAATGTTATTATTATGTTATATACATATACACATTCATGGCTCTACAATCTATCGATACATGTATCTTGGCATTGCACCAGTTAATGTTTTTCTCTGACTGTTTATGACGTCTTTACACTAAATCCATTGGATGTTGGATGTGTACTGATTAATACTTTAGTTTTAGATGCATGACCTTTTTATTTGTTGTTAGTGATTTTGAAAGAGCTGTCAATAAATGGGACTACACTCAGATATGTACTAAGTGTCTTTTTTATTGTTGGGGTGTACAAGTACCTGGCTACGTCCACTTGAATTTGTAGTATTTATATTATTATACATATGATGAGTTAAGCCTTTTTCAACTAATTTTTATAGTTCGTTCGTATATTGTTCTGTAATACCCCTGTCCCAGGTTAGGGGGTGGGTTGGGAACCCGCTAACATGTTTAACCCCGCCACATTCTGTATGTATGTGCCAGTCAGCAGCGTGTAATTCAGTGGTTGTCGTTTGTGTATGTGTTACATATTCGATTTTCGTTCATTTTTTGTACATAAATTAAGCCGTTTGTTTTCTAGTTTGAATTGTTTTACATTGTCATTTCGGGGTCTTTTAAAGCTGTATAGTCTTTGGTCATTGTTGAAGGCCATACAGTGACCAGTAATTGTTAATTTCTATGTCATGTGGTCTGTTGTGGAGAGTTGTCTCATTGGCAATCATACCACATCTTCTTTGTTATATTAACTAGTTATTCTGCAAGAAGTTAACTTGCTTTACCGAATGATAGAAATGGACGTCATATACCATTACTACAGGGTAGAATTGGTCCTAAGTATACTTTAAGAAGTAAATATTTTTACAAAAGATCATTACTATTTGTCAAACACCTAAGAGATTAATTCAAATTGTCCGTATGAAGTTTCTAATCATTATCCAGTATTTGCACCGATGCAGCCAACATACATTAAAAGAAATTGAATTGGTCAAACGCAGATAATTTTGAGTTTTAAAACTTCGAAACAAACTTTTATTATAGTAAAATCACAAAAATACTCAACTCAGAGGAAAATCTAATAGAAAAGTCCATAATCACATGGCAAAATCAAATGACAAAACACATAAAAACGATGGGCAAGAACTGTCATATTCCTGACTTTGTACATGCATTTTCAAATGTAAGATTATAATTTAGTACGCCAGACCCGCGTTTCGTCTACACAAGACTCATCCGTGACGCTCATATCAAAATATTTATAAAGCCAAACAAAATTCTCCTCGATACTAATAAACGCTCTAAATTTGTCGGCTAATTCTTGTATTACAGTTAAAATATGCAGACCATACTTAAAACCTTATTGGAAATATCAAAACTTTAATAACAGTCTTTTAAAGCAAAGAAATTCAAGACATAAATAGATAAACAACAAGAAAACAAGAAAAAAAAATGATTTCAGCTATGTTGAATATAAAAAAAAAAGAAGAAAGAAATTCGTTAGCGAAAACGAATCGCTAAATATCACTGTGAAGGAAAGTATTATTTATGCTAGAACGTTGATTGATAGCAATATGAAATCATACGATCGTACTTAAATGGCTGGCTAAAAGATGAAAACGAATCTGCATTCTTTATACAATATAGTTATCAAAGGTACCAGGATTATAATTTAGTACGCCAGACGCGTCTTTCGTCTACATAAGACTCAGCAGTGACACTCATATCAAAATATTTATAAATTCAAACAAGTACAAAGTTGAAGAAAATTGAGGATCCAAAATTCCAAAAAAGTTGTGCCAAATATGGCTAAGGTAATCTATGTTTTGGTTAAAAAAATCCTTAGTTTTTCGAAACATTCAAACATTTAGGACTTATTTGGCGTGTCATGAACTCAATTACGAATACTAATTTTTGGAAACATATTGTGTAACCAACTGCACGTAACTCGTGTTAGCTTTGGAACAGTTTAACGTTTGCTAAAACTAGAATGTTAGAGCAAACACGACGATACTTTGTACGATTTGTATTAGGTCTAGATAAACGGTCGCCAACTGATTCTTGTACATGTACTGTCAGACTATAGAAGCACTCGTCGATAATTTAAAATTCTTTTTTCTCGGACGGTTGTTGATAGCTATTTCTTATACAACTCATAAACAATTATTTACTGTACGACTTGTTAAACTGTTGCTTAGCGAATCCGATAAAAAATCAATAACATATAATTAGTAAAAACTCTGACTAAATATGACAGACATTCCTTTCATCAGAATTAGATGGATTATTTGTATATCCCGGATAAAAAACTATGGTCCAAAATTGTGAATCAATCAATTGAAAATCGAGAAGAAAATATTTGGAAATAATCTATAGAGTCGACATGAACTTTGTCGTTACTACGAAAAACAAAAACATATCATCTTTTCACAGACTTGTACGTCTTGCCGTTGTCTTTATTGATAACACTGGGCTCAATAGCAATAAATGATGGTCAGGGCTCTTTATGCGGATGTTATTATACAAATGTTGTTCAACGCTTAATATTATACTTTGAAAAACTTTTGGAAGTAAGAAATAACACGTTTTGTGGAATTGTTGATGAACATGAAGGGTGCCACATGTGGAGCAGGATCTGCTTACCCTTCCAGAGTACCTGAGATCACCCCTAGTTTTTGATGGGGTTCGTGTTGTTTATTCTTTAGTTTTCTGTGTTGTGTCATGTGTACTATTGTTTGTCTGTTTGTCTTTTTCATTTTTAGCCATGGCGTTGTCAGTTTATTTTCGATTTATGAGTTTGACTGCCCCTCTGGTATCTTTCGTCCCTCTTTGATGTTTTACCAATCAAGGAATCTGTACGCTTTTTTCAGCAAGATGATATCGATATAATCGTAGCCTTACTTGGTGACATTACACATTGTATGCAATCTGTGAATTCCGACAACTGGTGAAACCTGATGCGCTGCTTAGCAGATCATATTTTTCATCTGTAGGGAAAATTTAAAAGCTAGTTATCTGATCATATGTTTAATTTTGGACACTAAAACATTTACATCAAACAAATATAGCATGTAGATATACACATATATGTTAAATGGGATTTTATGTTTGCTTTGATTGTAGTTTGTAATTATGTGTTGTTAATTTATTGTAATTAGTATACTAATATTGTGTTTAATAATGTAAATCTTCAGTATAATGGAGGAAATAAAGAGATTCAGAACATACATTATGTACTCTATACAGTTATGGTTGCTGGTTATTACATAAAAATTCAGGTCGGAGAGGACTGAACAATTAAATACAAATTTGAGGAGAATTTGAAGCATGTTTTCTTTTCCCGCAATATTCTGTTACCGTTTGATAATTTAAAACACGGTACTACAAGAATTATAAAATTATTATTTTCTTGCGTGACTTTTCTATATGAATCAGACATGGACGATTCCTTATGGAACAATCATTAAAATTTTAAAGGAGGGTTGGGGCGGTTATAATGTTTTGTCTGAGTCAGAAATGTTTTAACGCAAAGCTCAAACTTTTTTTCTCTCAGTTTTTCGACGCTTTCACTCATTCTTTTTTCTTTAAAAATTTGAACACAAGAAGGTTTGAGAAAAATCTGTATTATGACTTTTAATTTTTGTTATCCGCTTGACCACATTTCGTCCCATCAAATCGGGGATCAGAATATCTTTTTAGGAAAAATCCTAGTCCTCCCCTGCCCCTTGAGGTAAAATTACCGTTCCCTAACTATTTTGAGAAATTCATAACACAAAAAAATAGGGATTAGTTCTTGTCTATTGCTAAAAAAGATTTGTTGAAACACTCTCATGTAGATATAAAAGAAACCATTATCGGATAAATAAGTATATGCGGTCAATAAAAGATGCAACATGAAAAATTTGAGATAGAGAAGAGATGCGAATTAAAAGGTAAATATGAACACAAAGTCTTAAAGATAAAAGACCAACTGCTTTTCGTCCGTTTATATTTTTAACAAACACAAGTTAACTTTTGAAAACGAGACAAAGCTATTCAACAGCTACCACAGCATCTTTTAGATTGCGTATTGTAGGTTCTTATTAAATAATAAAAAGTAGGTGAAAGTTGAAATAAATAGCAATGAATGCTAGTCAGGTGACCCGGATGATAGATATTTGAACAATGCGTCAGTATACTTATTTTTAAATAACATAACAAAATATATAACTTTCTTTTCCTTGACATAATTTTTACATAAACACAAATAGTAATTGTATATTACAAACTTGTTATACCTATATGGAGGCCTGTTTTATACTATGCTAAAAAAAATCCTTGGGTGAAAACGAATTTCAGAATTTGTTGAAACAGACCTATTAAATATGTTGCTGTTTTAGCTCTTTGTGTCAAGATTCGATTTGAAATACGACATACAAAAAATGAAAACTACATTATAATAATTGCATATGACCGGAGCGCTTTTCGGGATTTACCTTCATCAGGAATGCGCAAAACCGAAAATTTGAAAGAAAAATTTTATGAAAACCAAAACAGCTGAAGAGCTCTATGGCCGTACGTAGGCGAAAAAGCCAGATCCATTGATATAAGAATATTCCCCAAAATGAAATAAGGGATATAATAATACGTTAAAGGGGCACTAGCTGTCAAATTCATGTTCATCGATTTGACTCAAATTCTCATATTTGATTTATAATCATGTAAAACATTTATTCAAATTATAAAAAGTATAAAACGAACAATTTACAGGGCATTGGCTCGATAATTTGTAGCTTCATTTCGTGTTTTTTAGTCTTGACGCCATTTAATTAACTATCGAGTTGACCTCCGATGGTCATATAAGCGATATAAACATTCATATAGATGCATGTAGATACATTGAATCGATAAAAGCGAAAGAGTGCAATTGGGTTTTTCTAGGTCTGTTTAATTTCATATTATAGATTAACAATATATGTTTATTATCGTTTTTACCTGTATAAGAATGATTTTTGTGGATCGAATCAGTCAATCAAATGATTTACCTTTCTTTCACCGTCAATGTTGACATTATTTCCATTAAATAACAGAACACGCACTATTCATCAACTGATTTACCATTGTTTCACTTTCAATGTTGATATTTGTTTCCTTAAAATAACCGATCACGCACTATTCATGCGTTATCCATCTCTAGCTAATGGGTTAAATTGAGGTTCACATGAATACGGATTCAATGAGGTCGAATTATTCACTTGCAATTCAACAATTCATCACCAATCTTTATTAGCTTTATTTGACAAAATTGAACCATACTAGCTGCTCAAAGCGAATTATCATTTCACTTTTTCACTTTCATTATTGATTCAATGTATGTCTCGTAGCTAGTGCCCCCAAATCAGCATCGGAAGAAAAATATTAAAATCCATCTAAACGTAAAAAAAAAGTGTTAATGAGAATAAAAGTGTCAAAGTCTAAGTAATATGTGATATACTTAATTGTTCCAAAACTGGTGTAGAAAAACTGACATTTGATTCAAGAGCATATGAAAGATCTTTTCATTAATAACAAATTATCTATTTATAATAAAATGGTGTATCTATGTGCGAAGATAATGTCACAATTTCTTATATTATTATTAGTTTTAAAAGCTATGTCGTGATAGCAAAGGTAGCGAAATTAAACTCCTTCTCACCTGTTTGACTTACACACAATCAGAAATGTCTAAAAGAACAGTGTGTGCTCCGATAAAACTCAAATAGCATCACCAAGTTAAAACAATAAAACTGATATACCCATCCTGGAGAATCTCATTCAAAGTTTTTACGCTCACAGAAAATAATTGAATTAAATTGGATTTAAAATTTACAGACAATATATTCTCGCAGTCTTAATGATTATATCATTGGAATTGTTAATACATCAAGAACCGATTATGTAAACAATTTGGATATAGTTACCAGAACTGTTCGTAAAAAACGTTCTCGTGGGCTTTGAATTTATCGTAATCAAAGAAAATTTTATACCAACAATATAAATATATCGGACCTAATTTCCAGAATGTTTTAAGAACAAATTCCTGGGTCTTTAGATGTTACTGAACTCCTTCTTATGTGTTTTGTTTACTAACGACCTACCCGTAAATAAGTGTTTACTTATAGCGATGTGTGCAAAAAATGTTAATACCAATGACAATACACCTGCGTCATGAAATAACAGTAATTCTCATGTTATAAAAGAAAACCTCAACTTCGGTCGTGACCGATAGTTGTAAATATTCTTCATTAAAGGACATAAAATGTCACCTAACAATTATATTTTGGAATGAGTGTAGGAACATTATCCACACCCTCCGTACTAACTGCTAGAAATGGATAAAACGGGGAAAAGCTGGTAAGAAATCATTAGATTCTTTTCATTTTAATTCAGTTAAATAAATTCGTTCATTTTTTGTACATAAATAAGGCCGTTAGTTTTCTCGTTTGAATTGTTTTACATTGTCATTTCGGGGCCTTTTATAGCTGACTATGCAATATTTGCTTGATTCATTGTTGAAGGCTGTACGGTGACGTATATTTGGTAATTTCTGTGTCATTTTGGTCTCTTGTGGAAAGTTGTTTCATTGGCATCAATACCACATCATCTTTTTTTTTTATATAGTTGATAAACGTATGCAATATTTTAAAGAACTTTTCACTCTAACAAAAACAATAATAGCCATATTTCGGAATTTGATGCGACTGTCATAGAAGTGACAGGATTAGCACTATAAAACCAGGTTCAATCCACCATTTCCTACATTTGAAAATGTCTGTACAAAGTCAGGAATATGACAGTTGTTGGCCATTCGTTTGATGTGTTTTGTCATTTGATTTTTCTAATTGATTAAGGACTTTCCGATTGAATTTTACTCGAAGTTCAGTATTTTTGTTATTTTACTTTTTTCTCCTATCAAACATAAGCTAGAAGTCTTCGTCAAGAAATTAGGTTTTTGTCCCGGCTGATAAGACTGCTTACTCTTTTATATCATCTTTTAGTAACCACAAACAAAAGAAATATGTCAATTGGACCTGCTTTGAAACTATAACTGCCCTTGCATTTTTACTAGATACCATTATGTTTGTTATTGCGATTCCGTATATCGTCACACTATCGGAATCCCAATGGGAACTAACGGTGCAACACTAATTGTGGACCTGTTTCTTTATTGTTATTAGTTACATGTTATGACTAAAATCAGCAAATAACCGTTGATAAATATCTGATACAACACTTCTAGATATTTGGATGATATATGGGCTTTCAATAATGACAATTTTAGTATGTACTTTACATAGAGGTATCCTGCTGATCTGATTTAAAATAATGCTTAAACATGTACTTAAATTGAAAACTGCTCTTTTCTGGATCTTCTTACATATATCTTAAAAGGAAAGCTTAATACCAGAATCTTTGATAAAAGAGATATTTTTTTCATTTCCTATATTATCAATTATACATTTGTTGATGGCGACGTTCCTTTGTCACAAACTTATGGTGTTTATATATAAATATATAAATATATATCTCAATCTGTTCGATTCTCTCTTCTATGTAACAACTTATTTTATTGATACCAAAAACTATTACACCAGGGTTTTCGATATCACAAACTAGCCTAATATTTACTGAATGATATCATCGGTACAAAGACGTCTTTCGTAAATATAAATTAGCATACACACATCTTGTACATTCAAGTATTTCACATCCTTTTGTAATATTCTTTACACAGTACAATAATGTCGACAGACAGACTCACTTTATTTCTTTTTTCCCTTTTTTTTCCTAACGCAAACATAGGAAAAACATTACAAAAAAATGTTTGGAGAAAAGCTAGGTTTTCGTTATAACCCGAACATGGCGCCAATACGCTTCTAGAAGTTTGCATGCATGATGCAAGTCTTCAGGCAATACTCATTGATCTATTCGGTCAATTGATAAATCGAAGTTATTCAATTGATTTCATGACAAAAATCGATAGAAGATATACCAACAGCCGATTAAACTGTGTTTAAAAGGAACAACACCATGAACAAAGGCAGATATTGTTGATAAATACTTCACAGAAAACTGAAGATTGAGCAACCAGAACTCCAAACGAATAACAGAATGAAGTATTGTGTTGCTTACCTGTCGCTTTGCAAGTAATAAACGTGTAATAATTAGCTTTCAATGATGTAACAATCGCGAAAAAGAGGACGGGATTGTCGCCACAACAATGTGAATATCCTGGATTATGCATTCTTATTAAAGACTCTCCATATGCACAGAAGGTGTCTAAACTGTAATATATGCCTTAATAAAAAGTATTTACATTGAAACAAGAGGTGAACATCTACAAAATACAATCATATATAGTATTCATTACCAATTGCATTCATACACATATAACATATAAATTTGAATATTGATTGTACCACCTACTCAGGTCAACTAGAATTTGTAATATTCTGTTAGAAAATCGAAGAGGAAACATTTTGTCATGTAATGGTTGTGAAATAGAAGAACCATCTGTATGCACACCATCGCTTAAACAGTTGCTTTTCAATTCTAACTTTGGAAAATTCCTTTAATGGTTAGGATATTAGTTATTATGACAAAAAGTCCTTAGTCATATAGATACGAAAGAAGTCATATAGATAACGATCTGTTTTAAAAAATTTGTTATTAATACCCATTTTAACAAAGAAAGTTATGTATATAAACTTTATATATTTAAGCAAAAAGAATGTTGAAAACTGATACATTACTTGTTGAATAAAATCACGTTTGCATATCAGATATCGAGATGTGTAAGAGGTCTAGATCTACTTTGTAAATTTTAGTGAGCACATGCAGAGGGGATAGAATCTTATAGGTATGTTGTACTTTTTTAAATTATATATGTGGGATTTTTTTTATATCAGTTAATTTTTTTAGTGTAGAAATGAACGTTAAAGAGATATGATTGGTAATAAAAGGAGAACCTTTCACATTTATATACATATAAACAAGTTTAAAATGAACAAAAGTTAAAACCTATTATTGTGTTGGATAAAAACCGCAATTTTTATACGGGATTCCAATGCTTGTATATCCTATCATGATTTCCTTGATAGAAGGTTGCTGCTTACAAGGAAGCTATTAAACCAAGACTTCCAAATGTTGAAGTTAAAATCATCCCTCCGTAAATTTTACGGACGCCATCACGAGTTGGTTGAACGTTAACGGAATAACCGTTTCAAAGATGATATTAGATATGCGCCTTACGTCGTAATTACAATCCCTTTTCCTTTTCATAAATGTGACCAACCGAATTAGACTATTTATCGGATTCGTAATAACATGAGCAACACGGCGGGTGTCACATGTTTGGCAGGATCTGCTTACCCTTCTGGGGAACCTGAGATCACACCCAGTTATTGGTGGGATTCGTATTGCTTAGTCTTGAGTTTTCTATGTTGTGGCATGTGTACGATTATTTATCTGTTTGTCTTTTTCCTTTTTAGCCTTGGTGTTGTCAATTTGTTGTTGATCAAAGAGTTTTACTGTCCCTCTGATATCTTTCGCCCCTCTGTTAAACGTGTACACAAAAAACAATTCTTGGTAGAGAATTCGGAATACACACCAAACAACATTTCCAAAAGACCGAAAAAGTGACAAAGTAAATATTTATATAAAGAGGAAAAAAGGCTGAAAATGCACCATATATTTATATTCAATATAAATAATTACATTTTGTCTTTTAAAATATCAAAATGTTAATAATGTTCTCCATAGTATCCTACCGGTTTCACTGTTTAACAGATCTTTAAAGATATGGAAGCTGGCGACGTCGTCAGGGGTAACGTCTATTAGCGTCATCATCATTTTGTCCTGATCGTCATAATATAACACAACGTAGGTACTATATAAAAAGAAAGTAAAAGTACATAATTGAAAGGAAATGCCTTTTAGTTTTCGTTTCATCTATTAAAATTCGGACGGTATTTCTTAATAAAATGCTTGTGCTTGAGGCTCTTGCTGTCTATGTACTGTCGTACATTTTCTTATGGTGTTGCCGGTTTGTCCAAGAAAACTTTCTTGACAACCCCTGCAAGAGATAATGTATAGAAAATTTTCCGTGCACATGTAAAACTGTTCTTTATTTTCAAAATGTGTCCTGATTTAAAGACGAATTCGGTTCCTTCGGATAGGTATAAACAAGATTCACAATTTGGTCGTTCACATTTTTGTACCTTTGGTTGACTATTTTCAGTTTGGAATATTGCGCGGATCAACAATTTTTTAAATGATTTCTGTTGCCGTTTGCTTTTAATTACTTTGTGTGAATTGAATAATAATAACAAGTATTTTTATATATATAATTGTACCAGCGTCTGTGATGTTCGCTTAAATTGTATAAATTTTCAAGATTTCGGTAGTGTCTCAATTAGAATATATTGTCATGATTCATTTGACATCGTGCTATTTATTACTGAAGAAGGATATCAGTTATCCAAAATATCTAATATTTGTTCATTTTATAGTTATTTTATGGCAATGTTGTACCCTTTTTGACTTGTTAAATATATATATATATATAAAGTCTAAATTGAAACAACATCCAAACCTAAGATTGCGTTGGATAAAAACCGCAATTTTTATACGTGTACATGTAAAAGAAATCGTTGTAAAAAGATTTTAAATGCAGCACGAACAACCTTTTCTAAAAGACAAAAATATGATATTGTACTGATTTTTACTAGACCAATATGAACTGGTCTTAAATTTACTTGATTCTACTCGACTATAGTCTGAACCATATTTAACAGTCTGAACTTGTTATCGATCTTTTCTCGACCAGTACTTAACCGTTTTATACTAGTCTGAACCATATTTAACAGTCTGAACTTGTTATCGATCTTTTCTCGACCAGTACTTAACCGTTTTATACTAGTCTGAACCATGCTCGACCTAGTCTGAACCGTGTTCGACCTAATCTGAACCATACTCGACCTAGTCTGAACCATACTCGACCTAGTCTGAACCATACTCGACCAAGTCTTAACCAACCTAGACCAATTGTTTTTATCGCACCGTGGGTAAATTATCACATTCTGATTGGTTTAAGGCCGTCACGTGGTGACCCCCTATGAGACTGTAGGGGGTTCATGACGCGTTAATGGTGACGTCATCTATTAATGTTGTGTTTCATTGTTTGTTTTTCAACAAAACTCAGTAGAAAACATCCAGTGTGCGATAAAATCGTTATACGGTTAACTACTGAATCCCTACGGATCCATAGAGGGTGAATAAAATCCATAGGGGATTCGGCCTCCTTGTCAAATAATACCTTAACTGAATTCGAATTAAGACTAATATTTTAAATATTTTTGCTTTTTTTCAATGTTTCAGATGTATTGTATAGTAACTGAACAATTTTTACCATTACCTTAAGTTTAATATAGAATCTAAGTGTCCGCTGTTGAGTCTAATTAATAATGCAGTGAATATTTATTTTTTATTTATCATGTACAAAAAATATATAAATCAACTTTCAATTTAAAAAAATGACACCTTTGTTTTGTAAAACGAAAAATGTGTTACCATTCTGATAATTTAACTTCCTAAGCAATTCTTGATAACCTTTTAAAACAAGAAATGTGTTCCGAAATTGCAGTAATTTCTATTAAATTAGAATACTTTTTTTGTCAAAATTAAAGACATTGCATACCAGAAGCACTTCAATACGGTTTAGCTATCTCAGTACATGTGTGTTTTACAGGTAAAAAATAGGCCCTTATTTTCTTTAACTCGTGTATCACTTATCTAGTGATTCAAAAGGCCTTGATATTTAAGTTGAACAGAATGTTGCAATTTTAAATGAATGTTATAGTCCATCAGCTGGTAGGGTAAAGATTCAGTTCTCTATTACAGCCCAGGGTACCGCAATTGTTTTGTATAAATCTAAAGAGTAATGTCTGAAGAATATTTTAAGAGGTGTTATACTTTTGAAAAAGTGTCCAAAAGGGGTTAAAAGGGTACTTATTTAAAATCAAAAATTTTGTTTTACACATATTTATAGAAATATGTAAAAATAACAAAGTATTCCGGACTATTTGTTTTATTTTAAAAATGGAACAAATCATATCTTATGAATATGCAGGCTAAGTTTTATTTAATTTTTAAATCGTAGAGGACCAAGAAAGAAAAGGGGAGGGTAATCTCCTAAATTTATGATTTTGAATAAAACAAAACATACGGTCTAGTTTTCTTGATAAAATGGTATATTTTTTACATTGAAACATAGAGCATCAAGTAACTAAAGCCTGTTGAAAAACATTTAAAGGTAAGAAACAAAAACACAGAATCAACGACAAACACAAACATAAGCAACCAGAAATGCACGATTCTGTCACGTATTTATACATATTAAAACACACAAAACTGTCAAGGTTCCTAGATGTCTATTTTAATTTTTTAACAACAGAGTCACCACATTTTAAGGTCACGAAGAGAGTCAGGTCAATCCATAGAATCATCATCAGTTTGGTCACCTGCATCTACCGAATTATCATCATCATCATCATCATCATCATCATCATCATCATCATCATCATCATCATCATCTCCATCATCTTCGTCGTCATCGTTAGCAATATCAACGATTTAATAATCCTTATTTTTTCAATCTCCGAGCATTAACAGCTATATGTCAGGATAAACCTAGTCGAACACATGAACATCTTTTGTTGGCACAACCTGCTTTACATGAACAGCTTATCAGAATTAATAAAGCATCTAATGCTGGTGGTTGGTCTAGCCAATTGATACTGATCAAATCGTTCATAACAATCCAATCATAGTTGTTTGGCGACGGACCAGTGTTGTAATCAAGAGCATATTTTCTAAATCTTCGCCTGAAAGTTGGATTGTTTCATGTGCTTTAACATTGCATGTTTTGTTTGGGGCATTAGATAGCAATGAAAGTTTTTTGCATTTCAAAAGTTCTGAGTCGTAATTCATCGATGTTATTATTTTGTTAGCCATATATAGAACACAAAAACCTATCGAGTGTTTTAACAACTCTTTGCCTACCTCTTCAAAGGTTTTACCAAGACAGGATAGACCTTCTGAAAACCCCACATAACGTGTCAAAACGCCGAAAGCTTTTCTTTTTCCTTTACCAGACTAAACACTTACTGAATCACAACCAGTATGGGCGTGACATCCTGGCAGTGTTCTACAAACATTCTCCCCAAATTTTGCACACATTGATTGCACATTTAATAATCTGCATTTGGTAAATGTACCTGTCAGACTTACAATGTTTGAATTGATACGCAATTGTGAAAATACCACATCAGTATCAGAAGATTGTATAATAATGGAATCGTAACCTTTATCAGCTGAGTGTTTTTGCATGAAGAAACATTTTTAATCGGCTTCTTCATGTTGGCTTATAAGCTCAGAGCATTCTACACTATTTCATTTTCAACATGTATTTTGTGACACATTCTTCCATGTTAAATAAATAAATCAATACATTTAAGTGTAAATCTATAGAATTTGTCACTCTATTCCGACACAAATAATGCAACAAGAGCAACTTTGTTTCTCCCCACTGACAAACATTTCTTCCATTGCTAAGGACACGATTGCGATGGTCTAGAACTCATCGTATTACTTGCTCTCCAATATATACAATTCTAAATTGAAAAACATAGGTGTGAACGTTGTTTTTCAATTTAGAATTGTATATATAAATATATGTCATAAACAAGGCTATAAATCTTTATTTTACCTTGGCTGTTGTCATGTCAGTTTAAATGAAATTTATTTCGATGGTTAAATTTAAAAAAAAAGTACAGGTTAATAAGCCAAGTATGGTTGAGACTGACAAAATAGGTCGAGTACAGGTGGAGAATGGGTTTAGAATGTTTCTGACTGTTCAAGTAACAGTTCAGAATATTTGAATGGCAAAGATAATGGTCAAATTCAAAACAGTACAGTCGAGTATGATTAAGACTGGGGTCGAGTCATGTTGAGTAAAATTCAGACCAAGTCAGACTGGTCGAGTAGAAATTAGTACAGTCGAGTACAGATATAGGCCATTTCACACTGTTACTGGTTTGTAGTGAACTTGATATCAACTGCACTATTGAATGGTCTCCAACAGACTATGCATATTTTACAGCGTGTCTGCAGTTAGTTTGTGAGACAAATATAAGCTTTGTTTAGCTTGTTGTTAAAGGTAACACAAAAAAAGCGGAATTTTGAAGTATAGGTTTTCAAGTGCAAGATTACAATTTCAAAATTGTTTTAATTGAATACAATCCATTGTAAAGTTAATAAATATTGAAATATTCTATTAGATTTCGAGATGGTCATTAATATATTTAATAAATAATAATTGTACATACACACATACAAGTTATCACATGTACAAAAGTGCCTTGTTCATGTTATAACATGTACACACTCAGTATTGCTTAAATGATTATAAGTTGTATCAATTGTCAAAATAACGATATGTTTCTATAATTCCTACAAAGGATTTATACAGTGAGATCTCACTATACCAATCATTGGTTTGTCTACAGATGTTAATAACCTTAACAATGTTTCATCATTTTTTTTTGTATTTTTCATTCTTGTTAGTGTGATTTGTCCATTTTGATACAGTTAATGATATGATGAATAGTATCATTTTTTTTAATTTCTTTATACCTTTTAACACAACCTTGTTTGGCACAATTTGCACAATTTGGAACAACCTTTTGGAATTTTAGATCCTCAATACTTTTCAACTTTGTACTTGTTTGACTTTATAAATATTTAGATATGGGCGTCACTGATGAGTCTCATGTAGACGAAATGCGCTTCTGGCGTACTAAATTATAGTCCTAGTATCTTGGATAACTATTTTACAACACTCATGCAATCAAAAATAATATTTAATATTCTAATCTGTGGAAATATCATTGAGATTAATACTTTAAAGGCGATAGTAAAAAACTTTCCTACTAGTTGATACTTAAGATGCAATAGTGCAATAAACTGAATAATTATTAAAAAAAAAAAAAGATGCAAGGGTAAAGCCAGGATAGATTTTACAATGAAATCCCTTATATATCGAGAAAAGTTCTCGACAGGCAATACCCTGTTTTTAAAGTAGAGGATAGATATTTTAAACATCAAAAAGTAGAATAACAAAAAATACCGAACATCGAGAAAAATTCAAAAAGAAAACTCAATTACTAAATCAAAACCTCAGAAGTCTCAAACGAATGGATAACAACTGTCATATTTCTGACATGGCACAAGCATTTTCTTATGTAGAAAATGGTTGATTTAACCTGGTTTTATAGCTAGATAAACATCTCGATTGTATGACAGTCGCATGAAATTCCACTATAATGACAACGATGTGTGAACAAAAATAAACAGAAGCAACAGGCAAAAATGTCAGAAAAAGAAGCACAGCAGCCAACACTGTGTTATAATCTTAATTACTATATAAACCAAAACATATGTAGCACAGAAACACAAAAAGGCATATAGATAAAGCCCATTAGAAAACAGAAAGACAAGAATACTATGTGTTCACCATAGCACAATAATAAAATGACGGGATATATAAGTACAGACATATATAATGATAAAAAACATGACATTCACCTCATACAATGATCTTATTAGTTATTAAAAAAAATAATTTGAAGTATAATATTTTCAACAGTAATGTTGAAGGCCTAAAACTTTGAAGCGCAGATTCAATAACTCCAAAGGTATTAATAATGAAGCATGGTCCGAGTAAAACATTTACCTCCCTCTGTCTTTTAAGAATATGCATAGGAGACATTGCTTTTATTTTTGCTTGTTAAAAAAAGAGTGGATGGGGTATAACATCAGATGAACCAGTTATCTACTTTATTATCATTGCGAAAGTGCATGCTACTATTTAATGTCACACTGATATACGCCAATGTGGACTGCATAATTTATATACAATTATATGAAAACACATTATGTCAACATAAGCCATTACGCAATCAAAACATTTCTGAAACTATGTGAGCACTGCCGTCTATATATAAAGAAAAAACGTTGTACGCGTTTTATTTTTCAGCGTTCTTTATTATGCAATGCATTTCAAATACTGCGTTATTTAAATTCATATATTTTGTACAAGTTAAAACCCTTCTTAAGCAATATTTTGTACATATAAAAAAGAAGATGTGGTATGATTGCCAATTAGACAACTGTCCACAAGATATAACTTGTATGTTTTCTTTATACAAATAATAATATGTACAAATTCGCAACATGTACACGACATATATACCTATATGTAAAACAATTCCATTAAAAAAAATAAACGACTTAAATATTAACAACTGACTGGTAAAGAAAGCACATTGCATCAGGGTCCTTAAAAACACAATATAACGAATCTACGTTAACAGATTGAATCTATATCCTTTTTCTATTGTCATAAACGTTATGCCTCCTTCACACAAATATGAAAAACTTGTAGTCAATTGATAGCATCTGTAAATTGCTCGATGATGTCTGTAAATTAACCGTCACAATTCGTAGACACTCTCATGGATCCATGAAAGGAAGGGGACATTTTTAGACATATCACAAATCTTAGAATGCACAAGAGGATTTGGTTTTTTTTTTTCTTTAAATAACTCGTAAAAATTCATTAGTATAATAAACGGCTTGTAAATCGCTCACAACAACCATTCTTCAATTGGTCATTAAAATACGTATAAAGCTTTAATATTACAACTTTTAAGGGTATCTTTATCATACCCCCGCTTTAAAAAAAAAGTAGGGGTATACTGTTTTACCGCTGTCTGTCCACCCACCCGTCAGTCCATCCATCTGTCCGTCCGTCAATAGTTTCAAACAATGAAAAGCGGATAATCAACTTTATAACCGATGTAAACCATTGCAAATTTCTGTAAGACATAAAGGAGTTCTCCTGAATAGTAACCCCACCATGGATAGAACACCTCAAGCCTATAGAACATTACGATCTTCAACATTACCGTTAGTCAAGTCCAGACTAAATGCTTCAGTTAATAGTTTCGACACATGTAACCACATTGTTCGTTTGTTTGTATGTATATATGTATATATTTATGAATGCCTGTGTCATTGTTTGTTGTAGATTCAAAGGATAATGGCCCAGGTTCCGTCGCCAACAGAGGGGGGTAATGGTAAGTGTCAAGTTTTGATAAAATTGTAAGAATTGTAAGAAGTTTTGTTTTTGTCCTATGTGTATTGTCAACGCATTTCCCCTTAAAACGTTTCCTAGTTATCATATATTATATATCTTTACAATTTTGTGAAGACCTACATTTAAAATGATATATGCAGTCAATTGTATATGGGATGGGAGCTGAGCTCGAATGTCATCTTTCAATATACTGTATAATTCTAATTATAAATGCTCGTGAAAGTAAAGGTTTCCTGCATAAATAGCATGAACGATCATAGTTTTAAATCGTCAATCTATACTAAATAAAATGATAAGACATAAAGCAGTTATCTTCGTTTCGGATATATTCTTCTTGTCAAGTTCATATACAGATGTGAAATGGATACACTCGCTTAAGTGTGGTATCATATTACCAAACTTAATACAGACCTTTGGTTAAAATAGCAATCAGACACTCACAACAACATGTTGTCAACCAAAAGTTCAGCAGTATGATGGTATTCTGTTCTGGTTTTTGCAAACCTTCAAAGAGGAAACACAGGTAGACGAAACGCGCGTCTGAATCGGAGTAACTATGAAATTTCAATCCTGGTATCTATGATGAGTCTATTCAGAGGAGAATATTTTGAAGGCAAAATGATTTAATCACATAAAACGTTTAAAGAAATAACATCAAGGGAACAAACAAAAACTAAGTGAACTGAATGAGCTTTTAAATGAGTGCAGCTACAGTGTTAGTATCTCCTCTTATGTAGCATTATCTATATAGTAACTATCATGTATGTCCTCCCTTTTATCCCTGTTTATATGTGCATATGCTCATGTAGGCGAACCGTCTCGAGGGATATTTAAAACTGTACAAAATTAATCAATACAACATAAGCATGTGCGTAAATCAATATTGACCAGGTTCAACAAAGGAGATAATCAATATACTAATTTTAATGCTTGTCTTAGGTTACCTTTTGCACTCATTTATGTTGTAAGTTATTTTGTGCACTCATTTACGTGGTTAGTTAAGGTGCAATTTGTTTTATAAGTAATTCACGAAAATTGTTATGCAAGAAATGTTTAGCCACAATTAATACATAAAAGGTTATATTTACTGCATTCAAACAGGGAGCATTTATGAGTTTTTGCAATTAACATGTGTGATGCGTTAATTTTCAATTAATTAATTCGAAATAGAAAAAAAAATCACATTTGAATTAGCCTTACCTTAAAATTAATAGAAATTTTCGATTTTTTTTTTAAATGTGAGATGAGTTGTTTTCTGATGCATTTTTTCTTCTACAATTAGTTTTTAATTTTATTTTATGATCTTCACATTTACACACACACACACACACTGTATCAATTCATCCATGCGAGTACGGAAATGCTAGTAATGAAACAAATGATACCAAGGAAGACGGATATTTCACTAGTAGCAATTATAAATGTTTCACTGTAACACATAGTAGTATGATATTAGTTTCAACGATCATTGCACATGTAACATTAATGTTGTTTTCTTTGAAACTTTATTTTACAGTTACAGTGATTTTGGAAACTCCAAAGCAGAAATGTTTCAAAATATGCAAGGCACATTTTCAGATAGTAGATCATACTTTCAAATGTGAAGAATTTGGGTACGTATTTGAATAGTGTTACTATTGACAAATAGAGTATTCAAACCCATGTTATTTGAACAGGTTGTAAACGTTAGCTCGAAACTTTCAGTTTTTACGTAGCTTATTTTCGAAAAAGGCTTTGTATGAGTTGTAGCAAATGCGATGCAATGACATTTATCAATTGACCGTTTCATTTAAAAAAACTGTTTGTTTGATTAGACTTTCCGGAAGTGTAGTTTAAATTGCAAAAGAGTCAAATGGACCATCAAAAGCGCGTAAAATAATCTACAACTAAAGATTTTATTTTTATTCCAAAAATGGGAAACACTACTACTTTGCACATCTGTTTAAATGAAAAAAAGGTATGTATCGAGGCATATCATACACCATATTGGGCATTCTTTAACATCTTCTTAATGAGGCATCAAATACAAAAACTTGTTTTGATTAAATTATGAATATATGAAATTAACTCTACGAGTTCAAGCATAGTGTGTGATTATATTTCTATGAATGATTGTCATTTCTCATTGAGAACACTTCATAGATGTTGGACTTATAAGTTAACTGAACGTAGTCTCACAATTCTCTGATTTTTTTTTCTGCCAAGCAAATAATATAATTATATATTTTTGAAAAATTAATGTAGCATATTTTAGTAGATAAGATGAAAATACATTAGCATACCATTTCCAAAATGTAGCTCTTATCGATAAATTAAGTAGTACTGGCATAAAAAGTTTTGATTTCCTTAGAATAGTATACTCAGTATATTCCTTATCGTTGTTATCGAGCCTGCGACTTTTGTCGTAGAAAGCTCGACATAGGGATAGTGATCCGGCGGCGGCGGCGATAGCTAACTTTTTAAAAGCTTTATATTTTAGAAGGTGGAAGACTTGGATGTTTCATACTTTATATATGGATGCCTCATGTTACGAAGTTCCCGTCAGTCACATGTCCAATGTCCTTGACCTCATTTTCATGGTTCAGTGACTTCTTGAAAAAAAAGTTAAGATTTTTCGTAATGTGAATTTCTCTCTTATTATAAGTAATAGGATAACTACATTTGGTATGTGCGTACCTTGCAAGGTCATCATGCCAATCAGACAGTTTTCACTTGACCTCGACCTCATTTCATGGATCAGTGAACAAGGTTAAGTTTTGGTGGTCAAGTCTATATCTGAGATACTAAAAGTAATAGGTCTTGTATATTCGGTGTATTGAAGCACTGCAAGGTGCACATGTCCAACTGGCAGGTGTCATCTGAACTTGACCTCATTTTCTTGGTTCAGTGGTTACAGTAAAGTTTTTGTGTTTTGGTCTGTTTTTCTGATACTGTATGCAATAGGTCTGCTATATTTGGTGTATGGAATTATTGTAAGGTGTACATGTCTAGCTGGCAAGTGTCATCTGACCTTGACCTCATTTTCATGGTTCAGTGCACGTGGTCAAGGTTAAGTTTTTGAGTTTCGGTCTTTTTTTTCTAATACTATATGCAATAGGTCAACTATATATATATGGTGTATAGAAATATTTTATGATCTATATGTCAATCGCGCAGGTTTTATTTGACTTAGCCTTGACCTCATGTTCAGGTTCATTGTTCAGTGTTGAGTGTTTGTGATTTGATCTGTTTTTCTTAAACTATAAGCAATAGGTCAACTATATTTGTTGTATGGAAGAATTGTTAGCTGTACATACCTGTCTGGCATGGTTCATCTGACTTTGAACTCATTTTCATTGTTCAAAGGTCAATGTTTAGTTTTCTTGGTTAATGTTAAGTGTATGTGACAGTTGTAATAAAGCTTTACATTTAGGACTAGCAACATGATATCAATGATTAGTAAAGAAGGCGAGCATTTCGGTGTGTGCATTCATGTAGTGTCCTTGTGATAAGAAAATTACAGAAACAAAAATTCTACTGATAGATCCAGAAGATTCGTATATAATAGCTGTTGTTTTAACAGCTTCGTTGAAGTAATCGACATATCAGTCAGGGAAATAACAAAAAACGCCCAGATTTAATGAAACTGAACGCGTTCATTATCAATTTGACCATCACAATGTTGTCCAATTTGTAAAAGTATTTCACGGTCATATTGAATTATCTTCATAAATATGATCATATATATTTTGTACACAATGAAATGCCTGTACCATGTCAGATTGATGTGTTTGAGTTTCTGATTTTCTGATATCTTTTTTTATATAAGGGACTTTGCGTTTTTGAAATTTCCTTGGAGTTCGATATTTTTGTTGATTTCTTTTGGCGAGGACAGATAAACTCAATTACACTTTTTGTAACGTATTATCTGAAAATAAGTTTGAATTTTCTATCTGTTTAAGCAACAAAATTGGAAATAAAAATACAGCTTTTATCATCTTATCTCACAGTTAATGTTTCTAACATATTTACTTTTTTTACAAAGGAGAGATGACGAATATAAAGTCCTTTCATTGGATCAATATTTATAATACGCCTTAAAATGGGGAACTATGAATAGAAACAATAGTAATATATGCAAAGAAATAGTACATGATATTATTTTTAAAGCTTAAAAGAGGGACGAAAGATACGAAAGGGACAGTCAAACTCATAAATCTAAAACAAACTGACAACGCCATGGCTAAAAATGTAAAAGACAAACAAATAACACAGCACACACGACACAACATAGAAAACTAAAGAATAAACAACACGAACCCCACCAAAAAACTAGGGGTGATCTCAGGTGCTCCGGAAGGGTAAGCAGATCCTGCTCCACATGCGGCACCCGTCGTGTTGCTTATGTGATAACAAATCCGGTAAATAGTCTAATTCGGTAGGTCACATTCAGGAAAGGGAAGGAGATTGTAGTTACGACGTAAGGAACATATCCGATATCATTTGTGATACTGTTATTCCATAACGGTCAACCAACTCGTGATGGCGTCCGTAAAATTTACGAAGGGATGATTTCAACTTCACCATTTGGAACTCTTGGTTTAATAGCTTCCTTGTGAGCAGCAACCCTCTATCAAGAAAATCATGATAGGAAATGCAAGCACGGGAATATCGTATCAATTGGGAGATATATACCCCGTATGCAGGTGCTGCTAGAATGTTGCTACTTAGAAATGGAAAGTTCACAATTGGAAAGCTGAAATCATCTCTTTTGTCGTAAAGTTTTGTTTTCAACCGACCCTCATTGTCAATTTCTAGATGTAAGTCAAGATATGAGGCCGACTCAACTGTATCTGTAGTATCCTTTATCTTAAGCTCGATTGGATAGATGCGTTCCACATAGTCACCAAATTTTGAATTATTTAGTGAAAGAACATCATCTATATAGCGTAAACATCTGTGCGTATTTGACGACCCGAACACCGAACAATTAAGATATAAAAACTTAACTTATTGAAATGAATTGAGTTTCAATATATGAAAGTTATTTGGTGAAGATGTGGAAGTAGTAAGCTGCATCACGTAGTACCTTGAAGGATACCTGAATTTGTGTTAAAACAATCTCACACTTCGTTCTCGAAAATGTAACAACATCTGTAAAACTGACACACAGACCGACATAGTAATGGACGAAAATTACAAATATCGATTTCCGGAAAATGAATCATTTTTTATCTACTCGTAGCAATAAGGAGTAAATATGTTTGATAACCAATACAAAAAGTATTCAATAGAGTCCCATTTGTTTTATCAACCGTATTGCTTTCAGCTACTAGTATGTGCTAATGCAAAACCATTAATTCAGTTTTAACATAGGTACCATTGACACCTGAGGAAAGCTGTATGTAAAGCCGAATTATTTGTCAACACGATTCAATAACAACATCTTCATATAATAACATCATGTATCAGTGCTGTTGTGCAAATATTTAGACTTACATTAAAACATCTAAATAAACTATTATAGATATCAGGGTTGAAATTTTGAAACGTAAAAGGAGAACTTTTTTTTATTTAAAAAGTATTGAAAGTAAATAAATCCCCAAAAAACAACATATTTAATTTTTAGATAACACGTTTTCGTCGGTAAAACATAGAATAAAAGGAACTTGTTAAAAAAAGAACCATATTCTCATTACACATAAGGAAACGATTTTTTTCAATATCGCGTAGATACTCAAATTCAACATTTAAAAGACAGACTTTGGCATATAATTCTTGTCTCGTGTAAGAATAAATACAACATCTAAAAAGAAAGCGATTTCATCTTTGATTTGGCCACTATCAAAACAAATACATAAACGGTCTTGTTGGGATTTTGGTGGTCTATCATATCGACCTGTTTCAACTTTAAGATGTAATTAACCAGCTCTGAAAAGTGACAAAATACGTCGGTGGCAACTACTATTTACAACCTTTACATAAGGCTTCGTACCAATACAAGTTCTAAACAATGACATTATTTTTATCATTCCATACTTCATGATGCCAAGATTCTTTTTCAAAAGTTTTTATAGAAATCCGTGCATTACCCATTTTGATTTTGTCTTCTATATTTTGAATCAAACTATATTTACGAGCTAGCTGTAAAACGCCTTAATCCCAAGACGATTTTCTTTTGATCGCCAAGCATTTTAAATATAGTACTGGTATTGTCACATTTAAGATGATTCCATAGTTTTAAAACTTCAACTTTTAGTAGTGCATCACCTGAAAAAAATATCACCTGTAATAGCTTAATTGCTGCTTCTCTTTCTTAAGCCTAAGAAAAATTCACAAGCGAACTATTTATACAATAATTTAATGCACACATTAAAATTCATACCACCAGTATTACAATTATGTATATTACAATGGTTTGATTTGTTTACTCCCTGTGGAATGCATGACCTCATCTCACTTTTCTTTTCTTTATGAGACCATCGGCAACCACAAACTATATATACAAATGTTCATGGGAAGCCACTGGACAAGAACCTAACCAGGTTTTAGTAAGGATCTATGGGAAAATCGTGGAAGAACCGTTTCCAACGTTTCTTATCAAGAACTTACTTGTGTTCAACATTTTAGCTGAAAGAAATTTGGGACCGAAATGCTACGGCTATAATCAAGAAAGCAGAATAGAAGAACTATATCCGGTAAATGAACTGCTTTATTTTGCTATCTAGCTGTTTTCTTTATCTTTCAGTTTGCTTTTCGTTCATTTCAAAAGATTTAAATTGTTTAAAATATTAGCTTGGTTTCGTTTTTAAATCTTAACTATTTAGTTCAAATACTCTGCATGCAAAGGTACAATTAGATGGAATAAATCGCTTGACCTTATAGAGATATAGCTTCAAGAAAGCTTGCATATTATACCAACAGGTTCATTTATTAATATAATTAGCATAATATTGTACGGCTTGAATAAGTTAACAATTTTTGCAGTCATATGGGCAAATTATGACTCGTTTCATATCTTTTTGGAAGAATTTGTCAATTTTGCTTTATTAGCAAAATAAGGGTAAAATATTTGCTCTTATCATACCACCCCTTGTGACAATTTGTACACATTTTCTGTAGTATTTTTACAAGAGACCATATGCCATAGAATTTATTAAAATAAATGATTCAATAATTTTCCCTCCCGGGAACCCTCTATAAAAAAAACATAAGCGTTAATGCGATTCCTGACGACGGGGTTATTATTAAATAAAATGCAGACCTTTCTAGAATGTTAGAAAGTTCATAAATATATTTATTTACGTCAGGCGTATGAATTTTCGAGTTCAGGTAGCGGGCTAATTGTAATTACAATAGAGTAAGAAGTTTCGTTAGTATTTAAAGTCGTGTGTGCACGAGAAAAGTAATCGACAAGGGTGGAGACCATCTAACGAGTAGTGTATACGTTAATTTGTGTATAGGAAGAGTTTTAATGTCCGACACTGATGTACCCATACCAAGTAAGGAGTCCGTTGAACCAGATAGAAATTCCGACGAAGACGTTAATAATGCAGATTTGTTTTCATTGTTCACGACATACATGACTAGCAAGTTGGCAGGTATCGAGAGAAACTTGGACGACAAAACTCACAGCCTTGCTAAGAAGGTAAAGAAAGTTGAGACCACGTTTCGTTTTAAAGGTAACCAGATACAGTTTGAGTTAAATTCTGACATTATAGACAGTATTGACAGAGCCGTAGAGTATATTGACAGTAAAAGGCCCGCTAGAGCTACGAAGCTTCTTGATGAGTCCAGTTAAATACTTAAGAAGCGTAACAAGCTGTTCCGGATAGCCGATAAGTCGGAGGGTGGCTGGAACACAGTGCAAGAGTATTTATCAGATGATGTTGCCAGTATGAGGATGAAAAACGTATCAGAGCGGCGGAAAGTAGAGCAGTTAGGACAATTAAGATGACAAAGACTGAGAAAAAACAAGGCCGTAAAAGACCCGCTGAAGCAGCAGGAGCACCAAGTCAAGGTACACATAATGGGGGAGCTTTATTCCTACTATTTCTACACAACAGCCCTTTCGTGGCAGCCAGGGCCAAGCTGGCCCGAGTAGACAAGCCAAGGCCGGAGACATGTGCTATTCATGTGCCAACTTTGGGCACTGGGCTAGAGATTGCCGAGCTAAGGACAAAAAACTGGACACAGAGGAGGTGCCGTTTAAACAGTATGGATCACACAGTGACATTTTTCAGGTACATGATAATTTAAATATGTTTATCTCTTATTGTGATTATGAAGAGGGTTTCAAAAATATTCATGTAAAAGGTAGATTACAAAAATCTCTTACTTTTTGGCAAAATATTGGAGCGTCTAATTTTATTCTTGATGTAATTGAAAACGGGTATAAAATTCCAATGAGAAATGAACCAGATAGTGTAATTTTACAAAATAATAAATCTGCTTTTATGCATGAAAGTTTGTTGATACGGCAATTGAAGATCTTGTTATTTCAAGGTCAACTAAGGTTTTTACCGTTAGACCACATGTAATAAACCTGCTAACGGTATCTGTCAATTCGAAAGGTAAAGAAAGGTTAATATTGGATTAACGTCATTTTAATGAACATGTAGTTTTGAGTAGAATTCAATTTGAAGATTTGAAAACCGTCAATATATTAAGTCTGAGAGTTTTTGGTTCATTTTTTATTTAAAGTCGGGCTATCATCACGTAGACGTCTTCCATACACACAGACAATATTTAGGTTTTCAATGGAAAAACATGTTTTATGTTTTTACAATACTTCCATTTGGTCTGAAAACAAGCGGTTATATATTTACTAAAGTTATAAGACCGTTAGTTAAAAATTGGCGGAAAGACGGGATAAAAGTAGTTGCTTATTTAGACGACGGGTTCGGTGTAGCTGAAACGTCTGATATATGTACTTTACATTCTCAAAAAGTGAAAACAGATCTAATTAATTCGGGACAAAGATAAGTGCAAATGGATTCCATCGCAAGATTTAGACTGGTTAGGTTTTTCACTGGGATTTGAAATTGGGGAAACTTTCAGATCCAGACAAAAAATTAAGTGATATTGTTCAGTTATGCAATTTATTACATACAGGTTCACGAGTTAAAATCAGAGATTTAGCCGGATTTTGCGGTAAGATTATCTCATTGAAGCCTGCTATTGGTATTGTCACACAGATTATGACTAGAAATATTTTCTCGGTGATCAATCAACGTGAGCATTGGGATCAATTTGTAAATATTTTTACCTTACCAGATTGTATTGAAGAGTTGAGATTTTGGCAAGAGAATATTTTGTCGCTAAAACCTTCTGATTTGTTTAATATTTATTCAGATTTTCATGTATTTACGGACGCGAGTGACACAGGCGCTGGTGGCTTTGTCTCAGATACAGCTTATATTTTTCACAAGATGTGGTTAAATCATGAGAAATTTAGAATCTCCACATGGAGAGAGATAAAAGCGATACAAATAGGCTTAAAATCTTTAAATAAAGTACTTAGAAATAGTACGGTTACAGTACACACAGATAATCAGAATGCTGTGAGTATAGTGCGGAAAGGCCATAAGATGCCCGAGTTACAGAACTTAGCTTTAGACATTTTTAATATTTGTGTTTTACATAAAATTTCTTTACACGTTCTTCGGGTCCCTTGGGAGCAAAACGAAAAAGCTGATTTATTAAGTAGAATAGTAGATGTAGATGATTGGGGTGTTTCCCCTGAATTTTTTAGATTTCTTGATTTAATGTGGGGCCCACACAGTTTTGATAGATTTGCGAATACTGAAAACGCAAAAACTAAAAGATTTAGTTCTATTTATTGGAACCCTGGTACATCAGCTGTAGATACTTTCACATGTAATTGGTCTCGTGAAAACAATCGGTTAGTACCTCCAGTTTCGCTAGCATCTAAGACAATCAACCATTTAGTTAAGTGCAGAGCAAAAGGCACTTTGGTTGTCCCTAGATGGCCTTCGGCACCATTTTGGCCTTTACTGTTTAACGAGAATTTATGTTACAAGGAATACGCTGAAGACGTATTAGAATTTCATTAGAACGAGAAAATTTGTGTACCTGGACATAACTTGATTTCAATATTTGCAAACGGGAAATTTTCCGGTACAGTTCTAGCAGTAAAACTGAATGCTAATGTTTAAAAACGTTTTTGTAGAAAACGTTCGTCACTGGACATGGTATTATTTGGTCATCGGACTATGTTTATACAGATGTACTTTGTCACCTACACTGGTAGTGTACTTGCCTACTTGGTCACTGGACCCCTGAGAAGTATTTCATTTGGAAATTGGACCTTTTTTGTGTTCACCACTGGGTGATAGTTGGTCACTGGGACACATCTGGCCATAAGGGGTAATTATATTTATATATTTAAGTTGATTCAATGTTTTCCTTTTAAAAGATATTAAAAGAAGGTTTTGTTTGCAGAGAATTTTTTTAAAAGATTTTTAGCATGGGCACAAAACTATCCAGAAATAGATTCAATCCTACCGGCAAGTGAATTGTACGTAAGCCTTTATTTACAACATCTCATGCCGACAGTAAAGCATTATAGTTCAGTTGAAACGGCTTTCTACAGTATATAAAGTGGGCACACAAGTTAGCAAATTTAGTTGATCCTTGCGAATCTGATTTAGTTCGTAGTATAGTAGAATCTTCGAAACGGATTTTAAATAGGCCTGTACAGAAGAAAGAACCCATAGATGCCACTATTATAAAAACTTTGTTTAATAGATTTTGTAATCCCAGGACACTTCAGGGATGGGGTCGATTACTTTAAAATGTAATCGATTAAATTACAATTACTTTGCTAATAAAATGTAATCGATTACATTACAAGTACACCCTTTTTCATATGTAATCCATTACAATAGATTACTCTTCTTTAAAGTAATCATGATATCAAATATCAAAGTTTTTTTTATAATTTTTTGTCCTCACAAAAAAGCTAATTTTGGTGATTTTTTAAAAAGCTTTAAAGTATTCATCTTAATTAAAAGAATTTATAGACAAGTACAGTGTAACATGTGTAATTTGATAAAATAGCTATTACAGACAAGTGCATGTCCTTTCTCTATGTAAAAGATAAAACTTTATTTTTCTCTACAAATTTTAACCAACTGCCTAATTAACAAAAAACCTGAACAAATAAGGAAAAAAAAATTAAGTATAGTTTTATTGTCTGTTGGGACATAATTGACACATCCATTAATGTTTTTACAGGTGTTAATCACCACTTCCATTTTTTTTTAACAAACAATAGGTGAGCTTGGGTATTAAAATTTTATTGTCTTAATAACAATATCAATAAAGTTAAAAGTGGTTGATTGTCATTATTTTGTTTGAAATTTTTTAATAATTGATCTAATTAGTAATAATTGTCAGGTGAAAACACAAAACAGCTTTGTAACTTAGGAAAGTATATACATTTCTCTTTAAATGAAGAAACAGTTTATTTTAATAAAATAGATTTTGTACTCGTTCTACTTCTGACGTCACCTGTTGTTTACTATGCATATTGTTTGTAATATTATGCCATATGTATACACTGTACATGTACTTGTTTGTACTGATGAGCCGTAAGGCTCAAAGTTAATAAAGAATAAAAATTAGAAAGCATATACATGTATTATACAAGAATTTATGGAAAACAAAATTTATTCAAATTGTCAATAAATGAAATCTGGTTTTAACTTCCATTTTGAATTAAGTGAGCTCATATATTTATGTCGACCATCAAAGTAAAATTGGAACTAAATGTTTTCTGCATTTGAATTTCAATGTAGTTATGCAAAAATATTGGTTAAACTTATATGAAATTGGAGTTAATATCAGAAGTTTTCAATCAAGGAAAAAAATGCTTTCAAGGCATATTCTTGTATCATAAGAGCTCAATCTTACAACAAAATATTGGAGAGGCAATTTCCTTTAGTAAAATATTAACAAAATAAAACACTTGGTTATACAAACTTGTAATATAGATGATACAATTTACCACATTAAACAAGGTCCAATCATTGTGAATACCAGTTTCATGATTTTTCATTCAAGCTTTACATTTTCTTATTTTCATATTGTCTATCAAAAACTATTTTCATATATATACAAGATTTGTAATCAGGAAGTAATCATATGAATGTAATCTGAAAGTAATCTAAAAGTAATCATGATTACACCTGTTTTTTGCAATGTAATCGATTACATTAGGATTTCTTGTAATCAGAAATGGAATGATTACTGATTACATAGGATTACACTGCAAAATGTAATCGATTACAGCTGATTACGATTACTGATTACGATTACCCCATGCCTGGGACACTTAGAGATTTGCGATTTTTATCTATTTGTACGGTTTCATACGCAGGATTTTTGAGATATAGTGAACTTTGTTCAATTAAGGCCAATAACCTTGGCTTTCAAACCAGAATGTTTAGAAATTTTTATCTCTAGCAGCCAAACGGACTGTTACAGGAAAGAAAAAGCGTTGTTATAGCTAAAACGAATACACCCTTTTGTCCTGTAGCAATTTTGTTAGATTACATAAAAGCAGGTGACATTGTTTTGACTTCTGATATGTATATTTTCAGATCTTTTTGTTTATGTTAAGAAATATAAGAAATTTGTTTTAAGAAAAAATTATGCAAAAATGTCATATACACGTGCAAGAGAAATTGTCAAAGCATTTCATTGGTCTAGATGCCAAACTATATGGCCTTCATAGTTTCTGGTCAGGCGGTGCTTCTGCAGCCGCAAATAATGGAATTTCAGACAGACTCTTTAAAGCGCACGGTCGTTGGAAAACCGAAAACGCAAAAATTGGATACATTGCTGATAATCTTGATAAATGTTTATCTTTTTCTAGAAAACTCGGCATCTGACATGCTTTCTTTGTACACTCGAAGATGGTCACCGCACCTGACAGTCTCTATAATGGTGTTTGTCTTTATTAATACAGAAACAATTTCACTGCAAATAATTGAGGCATGCGTATTATTTTTCGTGGTTAGTATAAGGGTGCCGTTAGAAAATAAGGAGCCTAGAGTATATAAATAATTTATTTTCGGTTGAACAGAGTGAATTGAGAAAATTAATATATTTTTTTCGACAGGCTAATGAATTTTCGAGTTCAGGTAGCGGGCTTATTGTAATAACAATAGAGTAAAATGTTCCGTTAGTATTTAAAGTCATGCGTGCACGAGAAAAGTTATCGACAAGGGTGGAGACCATTTAAAGAGTAGTGTATACGTGTATTTGTGTATAGGAAGATTAATCTTTAGTATAACAGTTCATGCCTTATATACGTAGAGTTCATATTTTACTTATGCGCTTTTCTTTTGTAGATCGCATGTAAATTGAATGAACTGATGCCATTGTGTATTATTTGAATGAACTGATACCATTAGAGGTGAAAACTATTTGCGGACATTTGTCTTGTGTTTTATATGTTTAATAAATTATGAAGATGGTCACCGCACCTGACAGTCTCTATAATGGTGTTTGTCTTTATTAATACAGAAACAATTTCACTGCAAATAATTGAGACATACGTATTATTTTTCGTGGTTTGTATTAGGGTGTCGTTAGAAAATAAGGAGCCTAGAGTATATAAATAATTTATTTTCGGTTGAACAGAGTGAATTGAGAAAATAATACAAAATCCTATGTCATCTTTTTATACCCCGATCGAAATTTTGGGTATACTGCTTTTCATCTTTCGTCCATCAGTCAATGATTTACATTTTTGGTCCAAATTTGTGAGCTGTCTATTCCAAATACAGCCAACTTTGGAACTATTGTATCAACATACCGTTGTGAACTGCGTAGTTTTTCAAGAAAACATGATACAAAACGCAAGCTCTGAAAGTTAAGTTATAATTGCCAGATATTTTTTTACATAAAAGATGTACTTAATAATTGTTTTGTAAAATAAACAGAAGAAGGTGATTGAAATATAAGGGGTCACAGATACGGGAAAAACGAAAGCATTGCGTGAAATGCATAATGTACGACAAAACTGTAGGAAATAAACTTTTGACATCATCCCTGTTATACTATTCGCTCCTTTAATGTTTTCGCTAACAGGTACTAAATATTCTCCTTTGATCACAGTAATATCTCCATTATCAACTGATACTGTAAAATTTAGAACAGTTGACTGTAACTAAAATGCTCTCTGTTTTATGATGAAGTGTGAACATCTTAAAAGGTCTCAACTGAAAGAAGATCTATATTTCGAGCTGATAGCGAGAAAATTAGCTGAAATACATGCACAAGATATGCCATTGTCGAAAGCACCAACTTTTCTGATTGATTTTTGCACTCCGTAAGTATTTCTTACTTTTCTGTTATCAATGTATATGATTTGGAAATTGTATATTTTTTATTCCACTGATAATGACGAGAAATATGAGGGAGAAACATGTATCTTGCGTACCAAATAGTCAATTAGCCGGTAGGGTAAAATTTCAGTTCTGTGTTATACCCAGGGTACCGCATTTTTTTGTATAAATCTAAAGAGTAATGTCTGAAGAATATTTCATGAGGTGTTATACTTTTGAAAAAGTGTCCACAAAGGGTTAAAAGGGGACTTATTTTTAAAAAGAGTACATCAGTAATTTTGATTTACACATATATACAGAAATATGAAAAAATAAGCAAGTATTCGGTACTTTTTTTTTTAAATTGAATAAATCATATCTTATTAAACCGGAGGTTAATTTTTATTCAATTTTTAAATCGTAGACGATCAAGAAAAAAAGGGGAGGGTAATTTCCAAAATTTATGATTTTGAATATAAAAAAAAAGCATACGTACTAGTTTTCTTGATACAAAGGTATATTTCTTTCATTGAAACATACCAACAAGTAACTAAAGGCTATTCAAAGGTAAAAAAAAAAACATAGAATCAACGACAAACACCAAAATAAGCAACCAGATATGCATGACTATTAATTTATTGATGTTAATAATTTCGTAGCCATATACATGTGCATTTAATAAACAACGTTTAACAGAACTTTTTTTTAAACTAAAACCAACAATGCCACCTCTTGTTTTGGTATCTCTGTTCAACGTTTGCTCGATTGTTTGGTCAACTGGAGATCTAGAAAATCCATGAACGCAAAAACTACTAGATTAAAGATAAACATGGGCGTCAGAATGGGTATTTGGCAGATTTTGCATATGAAGCAAATAACCTGACATGTATCGGAAATAGTTTTGACTGTCATATGCAAAAAAAAAATGGTAACATATTTTCAACACATACCAAATGAAGTTCCCAATTATCCTCCTTTGTTGATCATGTAAACAACAATAAAAGTTCCACCATTTCTATGTAAGAATTACAGAAACTTTTCATTTGTCTCTCACCTACATTGCAGTATACACTAAATGCCTCAAATAGTTTACCAACATAAGGTGACATCAGCAAGGTTTTAAAGTTGCCGGCTGTTAGATTTCATCTGATTTGAACTAAGATTGACAGAACAAATGGTTGAAAATTGGAATCGAAAAATACACACTTTTTATTTGAATTAAGCAGCCAAGAACCAAATGCTTCCAACGTAATCGTTCAAAATACAATTTTGTGCAATCGCAGCGCTCGATTATAATGTTTACCTTCTAATACACCAGTTTAAGAACCTGACCAAATAACTCCATTCTGCAGCAGGAGATCGCCTAGCCCTGCATTGCCAACTAACATCAATGTTTTGTTTGGGATTTAAAACAAAAGTTTGTTCAATCATATTTTTACTTATGCATTAAACCCCAAAATTTAAAAAATAAATGTAAACAATAAATAAAAAAAAATTATGAAAAGTATAAAGACCACAAGAATAGTTTACAACTATTCAGTTCTATATACAAATACCAAACATACTATAAAATATCAAAACAACCTTGTGAAATATATAAATTTGCAATAAACAAAAAGCCAAAAATAATGAATATCATCAATATAACAAGAAAGTAACAGTTGTAAACAAAGAAAACAATTAAAATGTGTCAAAAGCTATAACATTGACCTTTGTAGACGAAACGCGCGTCTGGCGTATATACAAAACTTAGTCCTGGTATCTATGATGATTTTATTTACCTGTAAAACAGGAATAAATATCACATTTAAAATAATGATGAAAACAATGAATAATTTTAAAGGTGTTTCAAATTGCAAACTGATCAATTATAAAGTTTAATTCACAAATACGGGTAATTTAATTACGAATTTCTTTTAGAAATGAGAAAATATGTCGTAATTCCAATACTGGCATGCACAACTATAATATCATAAAACTACAAACAAGGACAAACTTTTTTTACCATTCAAAAACATGTCTTGTGTGTTAACATTTTACATCACACTTGACACTCAAAAGAAAATAACACAACCATAGTCGGACAATATACCTACCGTGCAAACGTTTTTATAAAGCACAACTGTCTGTTTACTCTCAACGAAAAACTTGATAACAATATTCATCCACACATGACGAAATAAAAGATGTCTGTATAGTAGCATGATCATATTATGTTGTGGAATAATTTATTAAACAATAAAAAGAAGGTAAGAAAAAATCAGTTTACACTATCGAATATAACTTGGGTCATCGTTTTAGAAATGCATGACCTACAAATGAAATTTAAAAAAAAAAAGATTTGTGTTTGGCTTTTTTTTTTTTTAACTTTTATGCAAACAGAGTATAAAATTGTGTTGTAATCGGTCATTTCTATTTCGTCAAAATTAGTAACAAAACAATTGATGTTGTGCTTTTTGATTTAAAGTCAATAATTCAGCACATTTAGTCTTTATGCATGCAACCTTTAATTTGACAGTTAACGATCCTTCAGTATTTCAACACAACAATATCAAGTTGGAGCTAATATCACGAAGTTGTTTTTGCAAACAAATAATGTAAAACATCACACTATTGAAACCTGTAAACCATGTAAACCCTTTTATGTCATTTGATAGCTATAAACAAAACCCTGATAAATTTCGCATATGTATTTGTCTCATAAGTATTTCAGAAGCATTTTTTACGGAACTATACTTTATTCCTTCGATTTTAGGAGAATTTCAAACATACAAAGGTATGTATACATTTGATTTATAGACTCTCTTTCATTCCATGATAAGGTAAAGCGTTCTTAGACCGCATTTACAAAATACACCCTATAAGTCACATATCTGACCCCATCTAAGCTAGATTGTACCTTGATATTCAAATTGTATGTTGTTCCTGCTTTTGCTTGAATTAAAATGTTTATTCCACCTTTTAAAACAATGCTGTATTTTGATTGGATGAGAAACATGGTATTTTTCACGAATTTCTATGTATTGAGATTTTCTCTGTAAGTGAATTTGTCATAAATGGATTCCATGTGCCTGGGTATTGGCTAGCAAAGACGATGGCAGATGAGGAATACGATGTCTAAAAATAAACACTTGCGTTATTTCTATTATAATTAGACAAAGTCAGTGTTCTTTTTTCTGAACTGCAACTCATAAAACTGTTCCAAACGAAATATTTAGGATACAAAAAAACATTTTATTGAATTTGGAGGGAATGACGTAATCATCTGCGAACCTGTACTTTTAAAGACGTCATAAATAAAAGTCAACGGTAACGCATTGTCAAAGTCATAAATAAGGAGATATATCTATATGATCAGTGACTGTATGTACACCAAAACATTTTCATAAATGATTAAAAGGCCTATGCAATTTAACTGCGCAAATATCACCAACGGCTCTGGAATTCGTTTTACCTCCAAACCGGTATTTTTGGCAAATACCTTGTAAGCCTGATATATATATTTGTATAAAATCTAAGATTCAAATATATCATAGAAATCTTAGCATCAAAATCTCCAATAGTTTCAAATCTTCTCAAATTTCTATTGCATAAAGCTTAAAAAGTAAAAACACAAAAATACTGAACTCCGAGGAAAATTCAAAAGGGAAAATCAAAAATCGAAAGGCAAAATCAAAAGTCCAAGCACATCAAACGAATGGATAACAACTGTCATATTCCTGACTTGGTACAGGCATTTTCTAATGTAGAAAATGGTGGATTGAACCTGGTTTTATAGCTAGCTAAACCTCTCACTTGTATGACAGTCGCATCAAATTCCATTACATTGTCAACGATGCATGAACAAAACAAACATACTCAAAGAGTAAAAATGTCAAAAATAGGGGTACAACAGTCAATACTGTGTTATCATTTTAATATCACTACATAAACAACAAATGTAACAAAGAAGCACAAAAAGGCATACATCAAATTCAACATTCTCATTTTGCTTTTCCTATACGGCTGAATTTATCTATGTAAAGTCTACCCATAAATGAAAGAAGGTTTTCATTACTGGTGTAAAATTGCGCGTTTGAAATTCGCACAGGTAGACATAAAAATAATTTTGTCGTATGACGGCATACATAAATGCAGACTCACGTAAAGTAGATATAACAAAAAAAAACAGATTTACAGTAAAAATAATAAATAAAAATATTTAAAGAGTCTTTAACTGGGTAATTGTCTTTGATTTTTAATTAATTGATAGTAAATTAAAGAAGCCTCGACCTTTTGTAATCTTGAATTCGTTAAATTGAATGATGCCAACTTTGCGATTTACTTATTTTTAGATGGCTGTTAACCGCTGATATAACGGATAAAACTGTCGAGAAAATTAATTCATTTAAATTTGGACAGAACCTAAGGGATGTAATGTAAGTTTAATCTTTAGTAGGCTAAACATTAGAAATATAAGAAATACACAATGAGGGATTTAAACAAACAACAGAGAAGAAAGAGACATGGGAGATACAACATCTTTTGGAAAATGAAAAATATTAAACAATCAATTATATAAAGTACTACACAGATAACAATAATCAGAATCCGGAACAACATTGGAAAACTACAGATGAACCTTTAGAAAAAAATGCCTAAAAAATGTGTACAAAACATCAATCCAAAAACAATAGGAAACACTCAAGGACTGATCGATTGATTAATTGCTCCATCATACTAAAGATTTACATTTTCAAACACAAGTACTAATATACTAATAACAAGAAATGAACAACATACAATTACAAACTACAATTAACGCACACACAGAAAAACAAATACATTTTACATATATATGTATAAATAAAGGAAGATGTGATATGAGTGCCAATATGTCTATATGCTACATTTATTTGATTCAAATATTTTAGTGACCAAAACTGAACCTATGTTCAGATAATTTGCCTTTAAATTTACCGTACAGATGAAATATATGATCTGCTAAGCAGCACATCATGTTTCTCCAGTTGTCAGAGTTACACAGATTGCATAAAATCTGTAATGCCACAAAGTATGACTACGATTAATTCGCTATCGTTTTGTTGAAAAACGCGTACAGATTTTTAGACTTGTAAAACATCAAGAAAACATCCTTAATTGCTATTGAGCTAAGTTTCAACATGACTAATAGTTTATAATTCAAATGCGGATAGTCAATGGCAAGACATAAAAGTCTGTGAAATAAAAATCTTAAAATTGAGAAAGAATCTGTTTGAATTTCTTAGTAACAACAAAGTTCTTGTAGACACTTTATAGATTTTTTCGAAATATTTTCCTCTCTGATTTCAATTGATTCATTCACAATTTTGGACCATAGATTTTTATCCGGGATATATAAAGCCCCCATATAGCTCTAAAGAAAGGAATGCATGTCATATTTAATCAGAGTTTTTATTATTTCATATGTTATTGGACGTTTATCGGATTCGCCAAGCAATCAATGACTGAGACGTAGAGTAAATACGTGTTTATGAGTTGTATTGAACTTAGCTCTAAACAACCGTCCGAGGAGCAATAATTTGAATTTATCGATTAGTCCTTGTATAGACCATAGTCCGACAGTACTTGTACAAGATTCAGTTGGCGACCGTTTATCTAGATTTGATACAAATCGTACAAGTATCGGTGTGTTTGCTCTAACAATTTAGTTTCAGCAAAGATTAAATGTCCCCAAAGCTCACTCAAGTAAAGTTCAGTTGGTAACACAATACGTTTCCAAATAAAAGTATTTGTAATTGAATTCAAGCCACTCCGAAAAAGTCTTATACTGTATAGAGAATTTACATTTATGTGCATCTTTTTGCACGCATTTTCTGTACGATCGTATGATTTCATATAACAATCAATCAAAGGTTCCAGCATAAATAATACTTTGCTTCATATGAACCTCTGTTTCACCCAAACAAAACACATGCTTTGACTCATTATGTTTTATAGTATATTTTGATGGTTTAAACAGAAGGTGAGTGCTCTTAGTTGCGTTGTATTTCAACCGCCATGTATATGCATATCCATTAATAGCATTCAACATTTTTTGTAAACCAGATTGTGTGCCACTTAATAAAGGGGTGTTGTCCGCTAGTAGAATAGTAGGTATATGTATGTGTCAAATCATCAGCCCACAGTTTATTTCTAAAAGTTGACTTATTAAATCGTTGATAATTAAAGCAATTAGCCAAGCTGACACAACTCGACTTTGACCTACACCTTGCTTTATTTTAAACACCTGACTATTTAAACGGTTATATTGTACATGTGTAATTGCTGTCTTATATGACATATGTATTATTTCTCGATTTTATCGGTAATTCCTACATTCCATAATTTAAACAAAGGTCCGTCTTGCCAAATACGATCAAAGGCATTTTCGTTATCTAAGAATATTGAAAACACATAGGAGCAATGTTCAATATAGTACCTAATTGACTCTTTCAATGTATAAATAGCAGGAATTGATCCATGTTCCTTTACAAAACCAATTTGTTAGCCATGAGGTACAACATTGTTTATATATTCCAAAAGCTTTTGAATACGAGACAAAAATATCTTTTCTAAATATTTTATCTTTGTTACTTCCTTCATACAGTGGAATATTAATACAATATCGAAAAGAAACAGGTAGATATTCAGTTTTCAAGATCATATTAAAAGTTTAAACAAAGTTAACATTTGATCACTTGATCACCGCCATAAAGTACATGTTCGTTAGTAATACGCTCCGGTTCCGGTGCTTTTCCACACGTAAGAGTATGTATTTGTTCACGCATTTCTTCCAAGATAACTTTTTTTTCAGGTTCTGGAATAGATGCTTTATCACTTTTTTCAAAGTATGTTTGCACTTTTGACGAAACTTCATTGAAATAATTTCATTGAAACATTTAGTTGGTTGCTTAGAGTATAGATCGAAGAAATGTTCACACCATAATTCAAGTATACTACTATCGTTTGTAGCTTCAATACCATTGTATGACATCTTTGTAGTTGATTGACCCCTTTTTAGCATACGGCGTACTCGTTGATAAAATTCACCAATATCCATTTCTGTTTATAACCCAGAATTATTCCTCCTGACAAAGCTTTTCAGCGATTCGTTTCGCTTACCAAATTATCGGAGTTTTTTATAAATCAATATAGCTGAGATCAGTTTTTCCCTTGTTTTATTTTCGTTTATCCATTTACGTTCATTGCTCAAAATGACTTCCATTAAGATTTTGTTTTTTTTCTAATAAGGTTTTAAGTTCGGTTGGAATGTTCCAACTAGAATACAAGAATTTGCCGCCATATGAAGAGCGTTTATTAGTAGAGAGGAGAATCTCTCAACGTCGCCTTTTGATAAATTATCAGAGTTTGTCGCAAAGTTTAAAAGTTTGTCGATTTTGGATTGATACATCTTGAGTTCAAAATCATCTGCGTTTGACCATTTCAATGTCTTTTTATTTATGGTGCATGCATTTGACGTCCTACTTAGCAGATCAATATTCTTCTGTACAAAGACTGGATAATGATCAGAAACTTCATACGGACAATTTGACAAAATATCATTTGACAAATACTCAGGTACACACGTATAATCTAATAATGATCTTTTACTTCTAAAAGTATATTTAGGACCAAATATGCCCTGTAATAATGGTGCAGGACATAACTACCATTCATGGCCTTTACTTTGTTAGTCTTGTATTATTTTTACTTTTAGTTTCCCATTTCCATTCTCAATTTTATTTTATTGCACTTCTCATATTCCATGTCGAAAACCCGCAACATATAAGTAATTACAAAAAGTATTAAAAAAAAGTATAAATAATATAGTGTCATTAGTTCTATTGTGAGTCTGTTTGGTATTTGTTTGTATTTGAGTTGTAGGGAACATTATCCCTCCAGTATATTCCTTTTGGCCAGAACTAATTTTCTATTTCAATTTTATTTAAAAATTCATCTTCATTTATATTCAAACGTATTATGTAAGTAGATTTACGCCAACTTTCTCGCTTTTTCAACAGTTTTGTGAACGCTATATGAACACCTTTCTGTTCTGAATACGTTCTCACGGCACTACGTACTAGTTCGTATGGTTTATTGTCAAAACCATTATATAATACAATTCGGTTTGTTCGTTTTCTAACAACACCTCAAAGTATAGCTGTATCATTGTCAGTTACGTTGTTTCTATTGGTCGTACCATTTCATCATATTGGAGATCATTTTGTTAGTGTAGAGTAATCAACATAATTTTAGACTCTTTTTGTCTTCTACGTAATTATCACAATCATTTGATTTATTTTCATGAAGGACGATGTTAGGTTCCCTTGTTATCAGTTGCTTGCTGATATGTATAATGTCTGTCGATGTGTTATTATCCTGTCCAGTATTATAGAAAAAAATTCACATAACATTTCATTGCATACAGGTAAATTACCATTGGAAGTTAACCAAAATATTCTATAAGACTGAACTGAATTTCGACATATACAGTATGTTAATAAAATATTACGAAAGGCAGGCAAAATAATCTAAAAGGGAAATGGGATATTGAAATACTAATGCAAGTTTATAATAAATATACAATTAATCTGACCAAATCGGTATCTTTAACAAACGAACTAAGCCAAAGTTCAATGATTTGAACATATTAAAGTTTATGTACCATGACTGCATGGCAGATGCTTTATAATTTCCATGACAAAGTGTGAGTACTTATTCAAACATCATACCAAATATCATTGACATACCTGTAATGGTTTCCCAAAAATTGCTCTTTTAAATCACAAACTTTAATATTAATTTATAAAGTAAGAAATAGTAGAGCATCTTCGTTTTCCCAGAACAAAAGAAATGTATCAATCAGAAGGGTTTAAGAACATTTCTATGTAACGAGAGGATAAAGATATCAGAGGGGCATTCAAACTCATAGATTGAAAATAAACTGACTAAAAAAAGACAAACAATAGTATACAAGACACAACATAGAAAACTTAAACCTTAGCAATACGAACTGCACCAAAAACTGGGGGTGATCTCAAGTGCTCCTAAAGGGTAAACAGATCCTGCTCAATATGTTGCATTCGTTGTGTTGCTAAAGTTATTACAAACCGATAAATAGTCTAATTCGTGAAAAGAGAACAACATTGTGGTTACAGCATAAGGAACATGTCAGATATCATCCATGAAACGGATATTTGATAGCGTCCGTAGAATTTCAAAAGAAATTACTTCAACTTCACAATTTGCAACGCTTGGTTTGATAGTTTCCTTGTGAGCAACAACCCCTATAAAGGAAATCAGGATAGGAAATACAAGTCCGAGTTTTTCATATTTATTGAAATTTGTATACTCATTATCAAGCGCTGCTAGAATTTTGTTACCTAAAATGAAAAGTTCATAACTGGCAAGCCAATTCATCTCGTTTACCTTAAATATTTGTTTTCAACCGACCCTTATTATCAATTTCTAGATGTGAGTCAAGATAAGAAGCAGACTTAACTTGATCTGTTGTACCCTTTATTTTTTTTTGTTGATGGACTAGATGTATAGTCACCGAATTGTGAATTATTTAGTGAGGTAACACCATCTATAAAGAGGGAAGTGGAACTAAAACAAATCTTCCTAAGAAGTGCTTTATAGAGCCAGCCTCGAAAGAATAAAGGAACACGTCAGCAAGAAAATGGGGCACATTTGGTGCCCATGGGAATGCCGATAGTTTGTTGAAAAACAAGTCCATCAAACGTAACAAATATGTTGTCAATCAAGAAATCGCGCGTCTAGATATTTTCAGTTATTGAGAACTTTATGTTTGAATCAGAATGATTTTCTTACAAAGTTAATCTAAAACCTGTAGCTGCTCAAATTAAACAGGATGACCAATACAATTTGGATATATGTTTGAATTTGCAAAAATCGGACTATAATATTCAAATTAAATAAAACCAAGGTGTATATATGTTAATAGGATAGAGAAAATCAAGTATAAGAAGTAGATCCTTAAAATTGGTTGTTTAATTCCTGCTTTGGTGTACCAACTACGTTTAAGCTATTATCTAAATTACGGGTAGTGATAAAAAAGGAATGCTCTGAACAATATAATCATTATTTTATTACCTTTTTAAATATTTACATTTTTATTGAAAAAAGTTCTGGTTTTTTATAGGGAGGCAACTGCTAATCTAAAGTCAGAAGTTGTATTTTCACATAATGGGTTGACAGCAGGTAATACATCAATAGTTACTTTCTAATATTTTTCACACACAATTGTTGATATTATGGTTATTATAACTTAATCATAAACAGCAATTAAACTAATATAATAATTATGATACAATTAAAAATGCAACTATTTTGTCAAATGGTGCGCGTATTTTTTACTCAAAATTGATATTAGAATAAGTGGGGAGGGTAGATGATCATCAATAAAATTGAAACTTAAATACGGAATACCAGAGACATTAGGATATATAAGAATGCAACTAAAATGACTCCATTCATGTTGCAACTCAATACTAAATAATAAAAAAAAAGTTTAATAAAAAAATCTTTTTTGTTTGGTAAAAGGATATTTGTTAACAACATCAATTCTGTATTAAAATTTCTTAATTGATGAAAAGGTATAACATATAGCTAAATTTAACAATGTCTTCAAGGCTTCATAGGCACGACCAAGCGAGTTATTGAATAATTATGTCACCTTTTATAAATTAGATATTTCTTATTATTGCTAATCTAAACTTACGACAGTATTTTTATTTAAGGCGATATACTGTACCTTCCAGAAAAAGAGGAGACCGGCCTTCTAGCCAGTTTGAAATTGATAGATTTCGAATACAGTGCCTACAATTACAGGTAACTTTTATTCCAAATGAAGAGTTATAAATGATGAAGTTAAAATCATACCCTCGTTATTTTACGGACGCCATCACGAGTTGGTTGACCGTTATTGAATAACCATTTCACAGATGATATCGGATATGTTCCTTACGTCGTAACTACAATCCCCTTCTTTTTCACGAATGTGACTGACCGAATTATACTATTTACCGGATTTTTTTACAACATAGGGACGAAAGATACCAGAGGGACAGTCAAACTCATAAATCGAAAATAAACTGACAACGCCATGGCTAATATAAAAGACAAACAGACAAACAATAGTACACATGACACAACATAGAAAACTAAAGAATAAGCAACACGAAACCGACTAAAAACTAGGGTGGATCTCAGGTGCTCCGAAAGGGTAAGCAGATCCTGCTCCACATGTGGCATGAGCAACACAAAAGGTGCAACATGTGGAGTATAGTACTCTGTAAATAGTCTAATTCGCTAAATCAAATTCGTGAAAAGGGAACGGAATTGTAGTTACGACATAAGGAACATATCCGATATCATCTGTGAAACGGATATTCCATAACGGGCAACCAACTCGTGATGGCGTCCGTAAAATTTATAAAGGGATGATTTCAACGTCAACATTTAAATCTCTGTGATTAATAGCTTCCTTGTGAGCAGCAATCCTCTATCAAGGAAAGCACGATAAGAAAAACAAGCCTAGAACTCGATCAAAGAGATATATAAACGAAAACAAGTAAGAATACAGTGAACGAATAAGTTTGATCTATGACACAACATAAATCTCCTATTGATGAACAAAAATGTAAAAAAACATGTCAAAAAGACTTCTCTTACTTTGTTTAACATGGTGTTAAATAAAGAACTTATGCCCCACACAATCCAAAATTCAAAATACTACGAGTTTAATTGTGTGTCTGAAAGTGTTGTTCTTTTGATGGTCAGTGTAGAAGTCAAGCTTGTTGTATTCCATACACATATTTTAAAGTTTTAAAACATCTCGTTTCTTCTTTTAAATTGATTTTACCCTGATACATTATGGGACTTGTATTTCCTAATTAAAATGTTAATTATGGCATTCCTTTCATTCCAAATATATATATCTGTGCACTAGCCTTATAACAGATACATTGATATATATTTTGAGATGTAGCATATCAATTCGTGACACAAAAACACAATATGCACAGCAAATAATAAAATTTAGAATGGAAATGGGGACTTTGTCAAAGAGACAACAAACCGACTAAAGAGCGCATTCCAATCCAAGCCTACCAATGAGCCTTCAACACAGCGGGAAGTCCCGGACCAGGTGGTTTTCTGAAGTCTAACCCTAAACAAAACGCTATTGTTGGGTTTTTTTTTTTGGCATCTCAATCTTAATAAGATATCTTTATATACTATTTAATAAGATATCTTATTAATTTGTAAGATATATCGAAGAGCTTATACGATATCTGATAAGTGATCTGAACAAAATATCTTATTAAGTGAACACGATATCTTACTAAGCTAATAAGATATGTTATTGTGTTTATAAGATACCTTATTAACGTAACATGACATTTTGAAAATACAATAACTATAAAGACGGATTGTCAAATGAGATATCTGTCAAATCTTAGCATTGCAGTCCAATCCCCAGCAGTCCGATCGAAATGACCGTACTTTGTATATTCTTTTCTCACGAACACACTCGGAAATATGTATTTCCCTTAAAGGAGAAGTGTAGACTTAATAGAATTCCTTGAATCATAGATAGAGATATTTCCAAATGTTGTTTTTTTAGAACGCTTAATCGTTTAAAAAACCGATTTTTTTTAATTAATGTTCTAAACCTTTTTTGATCAATTTGTTCACTGTTGTCCCAATTTTTTTTATTATGATGATGATACAAAATATTAATTATTTGATTGTAGAGCCTACGATTTGAGTATGCTGTTTATTGAATGCTGTATTGAATACCGGGCTGTAAGAACAAAACCATGGTTTCTTCTCAAGGATACGGACTATCCTATTCCAGAGACCCGAGTGAGTGCTTCTGTTATGCTTTGTTCATTATTCGCAGTCACTTTATATCATTATCGTATCAATATAAAATAGATTATGTTATAAATGATAATGAGACGAGTGTGGTATCTGTTATATAATGAAACATTGAATCAGTGATGGTGCCATTGAAATGACATTAACGGTATATTATAATTTGATGATGAACGTCGTTGTGTTTGCTGATTTACGTATTTTCTGTCTGAAGAATAAGTGCTACTATTTATTGTAAGAATGAATTGAAAGTTTTCTTTGCTTGTATATTTCCAACCTTCACATTCAGTAACGTGTTACGGTTATACAAAAATCTATTATACAATTTGTGTGTACCAAAGGTTGAGTGTTTAATTTTTTGGGGGTAAGACGAAGGGAATTTATCAAACAGTTATTGTAATAGAACTGATTTAATTACTACTAAAATTTTAGAAATATTTACACTCGCTGGTCTTACACATTAGACAGAATTGAGTCCTTCATCAATACATCAATGCTACTCACTTTTAAAGGATGATTGCATCATCGTCAGTTCTGTGTTCATAATTATGTGAACTGTGTGGGTTTTTTTCTCTTGGGATCTTAATTTCGTCAGTGTTTCTGCTATGTTTAAGTCTTTTTACATTGATTCGTTACTTTGATCTCTATACACATATCTGATCACTCATGTCTTAATGTGTATATTATGTCGATTTTATGTTAATAGAAAACAGTATGAAAGCACTGATTTTGTAATATATATTACACAGATTTGTTTTCTCTCAATCGATTTATGACTTTTGAACAGCGGTATACTTCTGTTGCTTTTATGTATTAACACTATGGTAATCATATGTGCCTTGAAAAAATAATTTGCCTTGCCAGGGGCTACTTTCTTCGTCGAGTGTTAATAGAGTATACTTACCAGGAGACAAAGTATAATACGTTAAAAGCATGATTTCAGAATAATAAATCTATCATTTTCGTTAAAGAAAGTAGATATTGTCTTTTGTCAACAGCATCTAATGACCATCTCTTCCAACTGATAAAAAGGGTGAATTCAGATTTGATAAATATGACAAAATCATATTTATGTATGCTGAACTTCGTTTTGATATTTATAAAAATAAATATTGGTATGGTTTTAGGTGTTTGCAATTGTGTATATTTAGGTAGACCTAAAATCTGTTTAATTTCTGTTTCATTCGTTTTGAAAACCACATAGGTATATGCTATAAGTTTCAGGCGATCGAGAATACTATTAGTTAATTAGTGTGCTAGTGACCTAATACGGTATATATGGGGTCAGTAAATTCCATATGGAGTGAGAGCATAGCTCGAATCCCAATATGGAATTTACTGACCCCATATATACCGTATTACATCAAGAGCACACTATGTAACGAATTTATCTTACAGACTATCTTAACGTGTGAAATTTAGACCAGTGACCTATAAAAATGAGCAATTCAGTCTTCAATACTGTTAGCATTAAGAAACTACTTCCATTGATCCTACAAAAACAATTGCCAACGATAACAACTTGTAAGGTTTAAATGTGTTTAACGAATTTATTTCAATCTTAATCATCAATTTCTTCGTCTGTTGAAACCTTTAAGTTTTTTTCTCAGTACCGATTTGTTTTTTATAAAGGGACGTATCACCACTGCTAGCCGTGTATGTAATAAGTCCCGCCTCCTTACTAACTAATATGGAATATAAAGGGACGTAACTCTACTACTAACCGTGCATGAAATAAGCCCCACCTCCCTACTAACCTAATATCAAATATACACGGTCTTCACGCGGACGCTTTTAACCAATCACATTCCTAGAAATGTATAGGAGGTAAGATCAAGTTAAATACAGTTTAAATTTCGTAATGTATGTATATCTTCTGTTTTGTAAAAAAAATAGTAAAATGATACCAAATTAAAGTTATGATAGCATACTCAATATCAATAGATTTCCATTTAAAATTGACGAAACAAAAATGTTTGCTCCGTGGAAGATATGAACAAAAGGACATTGATATTCGAAAGTCAATTAGGAAATGTGTGTCTTTGGTGATTTTGGATTTCGTTTAATTGTCGAGGCCTATATACAAGACCATGTTATCTAAAACTATGTTGAGCTTTTATGTTCGTGGCTACCAATACCCATGAAATCGACGTAACTGATATACACCACAAATAAGACTGTATCAACAAATTTGAAATTCAAACTTGATGCCAAATTGTATATAATTCTGGAATAATCTTTCTCCGTCTGTTCCATACCAGAAACAGATTTGTAGAGCATACTTGATGGCAAGATCAAATACGGAAAATCCAACACAGGCCGACGAAGACAGATTGTTTCATGAAACTGAAATATGCGAGTTAGCTGTACATCTAGTTTGGGCAATATGGGGTGTTGATCAGCATATTAGAGGAGAAGGAGAGACAATTCCTTTTGGATATTTGGTGAGTAAAGCGTACTTCATTTGTGTATATGGTCTGGACCATATCAATAGTTTGACCATACGCGTATGGTAAAGATCACATACGCAAATACTCATATATTCCGACCATACGCGTATGGTCCGTATGTTCTGCGTGATATCCACATGAACCTCACAAATACTTGGCGCATTGTATTCTCTTTTTCCTCTTTATTTTGGCGTTTAAATGTGTTTTTAGAAAATAAACATTTATCAAATGTTCCAATTTAATGCGTTTATGCTTCATGTCATACGATTGAACAATAGCAGTTTCCTCTCTATTCATATAAGAATTAAATGAAAACAAGAAGAAATAAATATAAAAACTTATTTAACCATTGGGGAGGGGGAGGGGAAAGGCTCATGTCCCAAACGCCTGTTGTTTGACTTCAAATATAAAACATTCCACAGGATAACATTAAAGTGTTTGTAATTGACTCTAGCAAAGACAAAGTAACATATTCACCAAGATTCGAACAATATGTCAAAGACAAAGGGTTTAAACTGTGTTCGTAATCACTCAAATACAATAAAACTATTTGGTTCGGATCATACGCTGTGTGTTTCTGCGAAATAATCCGAAAAAATATCTATATGGTCTAAATACTTGTTTGGTTCAGTCTGTTAGTAAACATGAGTATACGGAAATCGTCATGACCATACGTGTATCTTATTCCTTTCAACACTACAAGATTATCGTCATAACGAATTTTATAACAAATGAAAAAAAGGAAGTCTGATTAAGATACAAAAGAAATTGAGCACATATCAACGCATTGATAGGAAAAACTTTCTATGTTATCACTTAAATACAATAAAACGTTCATTTTTTTGTGTATTAAAAAAAATAGGATTGTTTCAGTTTTCCAGTGTTTAATAGAAACCAAATCAGCACATGTTTTTTTTAGCTTAACGATAAGATGTGTCATAATAGTAATGCGACAACTTTCCGCGCAAACTTCTTTCAACAATGAGCAACAATGAGCAGATTACATACCGAATGTTAAGCTGTAAAAAGTCATAGCATAACAAAAATTGAAACAATACAGGAAGATATTAGCAATCAAAATCGAGAGAATTGTGCAAATAATGATACAAGATGGAAACGGCCTTTTTCCAAAATGGTTGTTTTTCCATTTCGCAAATACTTATTTTTCTGGAAAACTTTTTCTTTGACCTTCTTTAAGTGAAAAATATTATCATGTTTGGTGGCTACATTCTTTGCATGTAACGTATTTAATATAATAAAATAATTGACTTTCCAGGGTTTGCGCATGCGCACAAATGTAACAAAATTCACACATTAACATTTGAACTATTTACTATTTACTTGGTGCTTTTGGATTTTTAATGATATTATGAATCGGTTTGATAACATTTTTAAGGTTATGCAACAAATGCATTAATCAATTTTGCGCATGCGCAAACTATTTATAGTCTCACAGAGTGATTTGCACCCACTTCGAGAGCGAAATGATGTAAATCGAAGTTCATCTTACATACGAGGATTTGAATTTCGTAAACATATTTTGGTCGTCATTTAATTCCTTTGAAAATATATGCTCTTCTATTCAAGTAAGTGTAATTCTATGCTGCCACTGTTAGAAAACACGCCCATCCAGATGAATAGATCAAGCATTCGATTGATAAGGTGAAAAAAGTGGTTAACTTTCAAAATCCCAGCCAGATACAATTATAGCTACAGATCACACACTTTTGGTATTGGCTAAGCAAATTCAGTTGGAATGGCCAGATTTGTACGGAGAAGATAAGTTTTTCGTTATGTTTTGTTGATAATACATTGAAATGGCTTGTTTTGAAAACAATGGTGATATATTGCATGAAGGTGGATGGACTTGTGCCCTCACTGAAGCCGAAATTGCAACACATAAAACGTCATGTTACTTTCATGTATATTCAAATGAACCTAGGACTAGACAGGCGCACCAGTTAACTGCGTGTGTCTTGTGCGAATCATTAACGCAGAAAATATAGCTCATGAGTCGTTCGATTATTTGAAAGACTGGTGTAAGGAAAGAGAGTCATCTCGACCCCAGTTTATTTTTGGCGTTCAATTATAAATCTATAAGAACTGCTTGTGTCTTCGGTCGTACGCTCATTTTATGAGTCAGATATCGTACCTCACAATAGGTGCATATCAAGCAGGATACCGTATTGTTTTGGTCCAGATTGTATTAATTATTCTCTATGGTAACTGATCCATCTCCGAGATATGGCTTCCCTTCAAACGAACATCACCCACAAGGTGGCAATGGAATTTGAAAATGGTAAGTTCACGGTACGTAAGACCAGCAAGTTGTTTTCTTATATCACAATTGATCAGGCACAAAAACAGAATAATGCAATTGTGAAGGGCCGATGGTCTTTAATGCTCTTCAACTTCGTACTTTATTTGGCCTTTTTAAATTTTTGGATTCGAGCGTCACTGGTGAGTCTTTTGTAGACGAAACGCGCGTCTGGCGTATATATAAAATTTAGTCCTGGTATCTATGATGACTTTATTTGGTACCAGCGAAGATCGCTTTTAGACGATGGATGGATGGAAGTCAGTAGACTGATAGATGAATTTGAAAGATCTACTGGTTTGAGTCATTTTGAAATAGATAACGAAATTATGAAGACTCTACGAAACACAAAATAGATTTCTTTGAAAAGTATCAAAGGCTTTCTAAAGTGATGAACTAGTTTGGAAATCCATTTTTTCTTATTCTAGAACAGTCGTCAGATTTGTACAAAATTGACACTTTTGTGAGTCTTATGTAGACGAAACGCGCGTCTGGCGTATAAAATTATAATCCTGGTACTTTTGATAACTAATTAAGGAAACTGTTGACTCGGAGGCCGGTGAGATATGTATGTAAGCTCCGAGATATTAGCTCCAAACGATACAAAGATCCTTGAAGCTAAAGCAAAATGACGGAGAATATGCTTTTTAAAACCAAACCGATATTTTTTTTATTAAAGCCGTAAAATGAAACTGGAAATGTCTTTGTTAAAAAACAAAGCTGAAGAACATGAAAAGTGATTGCGATCTTTTTTCTAGACTTTTCATTTCTTGTCAAAGTAGACAGTTTGACTTGGAAGATTTCTTTATCCACGAAAACCAAATTACTCCCCTGTCTTTGTCTAAGGATGTCACTTTTAACAGTTTTATTAGATCGCAGCAAATTTGTATGCTTGAAACATTGTGCGATCTATCATTAACTGATCTAAGTTCTGACGCATTTATCGTTGGTTGGCCAGCAATGGTCCATTCCAGGCCCATCATAAACAAATATGTTTGATGATATTGCACATGATGAAAATGATGCCGTAGTGCCTTACATAATATCTTGCACCGATAAGTTTCTATGAGTAGACATTGTATTTGATGTTTACTAAATTAATAATTTAAAGGCTGGACCGAGAAAAGACCAGATGCTGGTGCTAAACGGAAAGTTGTTGGTTCCGGTAGAACGCCAATGGTTTGGGGTAGTCTCTATGAAGATGACAACAAAACGAAATGGTTTAAGTTTCTAGCCGACAGAATTGCTTCTTTAGAGACTAATAAAAATGCTTATCTTCCTGAAAGTGAGATATTCTTTGCAATTTCAATACGGATACTTCCGAGCTATCTCTTTATAACCACGGGCAATTATATAAACGTATGTTTGTCCATGATAAGCTTGCTGCTGAAAATGGTTGATAAAAAATAAATTTAAGTAGTACTGACACAGATTTTTGTAGTATTAGGGATTGCAGCTCTCGCAGTATTAGGTATGGGCAAATTGTTAATAGGTTTTTGATGGAATACAGACTTTCGATGGCTTCATGTTTATGACATATCAAATGTGTTTGATACTCGTGCAGCTGCTTTTCTTTTCTTCCATGCATTCTGTGAATGTGACACTGTGTCAGCATTTGGTGGGAAAGTGAAGAGGTCAGACATGGAAAGTATTTCCAGTCGTAACGGATAATTTTGCTCGCTTTAATTTTGAATGAAGACACAGACATGGACATCATAGAAGCATTTGCTTGCATTATGTACGGCAACGTCAACATTTTCTGCTTGCAAGGCACGATTTAGATCATTTGTCAGGAATCAGCGCACTTATGATGCTATTCCGCCTACCAGATGTTCTCTTCCGGAAACCATCAAAAGAGAAGCATATCAAGGTGGACTCAACCGGATTTATGCATTCAACAGGTTCACTTACCAAGTCATGAACACTGGGTTTGAATGAAAAATAACAATGACAGTAAGGAACCAAAATGGACTTTCTTTGGCTGCTGTTGCACCCTCAAATTCAGGAACTTTTGAAATGCGGATGCAAAAAATCTAGCGGTTGATAACTGTAAACGCTACCGTTCTTGCCTTATATGTACGCGTTTGTGTATTGGCAACTGTCAGATAATTATCAAAAATGCAACCTGTCTTTCGTAACCAAACTAGCTTTTTGAACTTAACAAAGTAAGTGATATCTTTTGTAAATTAGAAGAAAATGAAAAAAATAAAAAAAATGAAGTTTTCTACTTTTTTGCCGACAATTTGGAACCGGAAGTCACCTTTTCGTCATGTATGTATTGTTTTATCGTACTTTAGGAACAGTAACCTACGTTTTATTAAAATTTACATTGGATTTTACCTACAACACAGCTTTCAAAGGATTTACGAAACGTATCCATTTTCAACGTTTTTGCAACCAGTTTGGAACCGGAGGTCAATTTTTCGTCAATTATGTATTGCTTCATTGTACTTTCGGAACTGTAACTTACTTTGGATTATACCTAAAACACAGCTTTCAAATGATTTACGAAATGTAGCCATTTTCAACGTTTTTACCGCCATTTTGGAACCGGAAGTCACTTTTTCGTCATTTATGTATTGTTTTGTCGTATTTTAGGAACTGTAATTTTAATGTTTATCAAAACTGAATTTGGAATGTACCTATAACACAGCTTTCAACAGATTTTCGAAATCTAGCCTATTGTATATGACGCCATTTGCCAAATGAGCGGTGGCCATCTTGAGAAAATGGAAATTTTTTTAGGTCCAGCAGCTGATTTTTTTTAAGTATCGTTTAGTCAACCTTTATACCAAATTTCATGCTTGTATCACGATTTGCACAATTATTTCCATAATATCTCCCACTAAAAAAACAGAAACAAAACTTAATTATTACTTACACTGTTATCTTTTCCTCAATATTGACGTAGATGGACGACTTCACACGAAAATATATGATAGACGGGGCGATTTCAACTTCCCAATTATCAATTTCCCATTTCTCAGCAGTAACATAACCTCTGCCCCTTCGTATGGTGTTTACATATCACAATTGATACGTTATTCTCGTGTTTGTTCACACTATACGGACTTCATATACAGGAGTGTGCTCCTTACGCAGAAACTGCTGCAACAAAGTTATGAGGAGGAGAGATTAAAATTGACACTCCGTAAATTTTATGGACACCATCACGAATTGGTGGATCCATACGATGTGTCTTTCACCAAACTAACTAAGGACATTTTTACCACATGGTAGATTGTGGTTGCTCATTATGTCGTCTAATCTTTTAATTACCGAACGTGACTTATTCCCGATTGTGACTGTTTTGCTGAGTGTGAATTCGCATTACTATAAGACGTGTTACGGTACTTGTCTATCCCAAATTCATGTATTTAGTTTAAATGTTTAATGTTATATTTGTAATTTTCATCGGATTTTGTCAAATGTGTTGACGTCTTTTCTATTATATTCATGTGTTATGGTTTAAAACAAATTTATCACCGCATTCATTCATTAGATTTCATTTTGTTCAACGTAATCAGTACGATATTTTACGTTTGAAGTTAGATTCAAAACAAACCGGACATAGCTTTATAATATAGTTAATTGCTACCTTAGTTTTCTATTAATAAGTATTAATATGTGCATTGTTATTAAATGCAATATCAGTATTAAGTTCAAATATAATCTTAAATCAATCCTAATTCTATCTTATTCATTCAAATGTGACGTCATTGTTCATTTTTTGATGATCTGTTTTACAAATTTATATGACGTCATTTTTTTGTCCTTTTTTACAATTTCAAATATGACGTCACTTGGCGTTCAGGTTTAAACCTATTCGGATTTGTCTACATTTTGTGTTACAAATGTCTGGTTATATAATAACAAGGTATTAAATAAAACTGGAAATCAACATCAATTCTAGAAAACCTCCATTTCTTCTTACCTCTTAATTTCATGGTGTTAGTTCAATTATTTTTTAATTTGATGTAATTACCTTTTTTTTCTGTTTAGTTGTTTTTTTTTCATATTCAACCTATTAATTATGTTTTACATACATATTGTGCATTATAACTTACCTTAGGAAATAAATTGCAAAAATTGATAGTATGGCTAAACCTTTTCATGATTTGTAAACATGAAAACTTAGAAACTAAGCTTACTCCATGCATGCATGGACGAAGGTAAATAACGTTAACTTAGTCCATGCATGCATGGACTAACACAACAGACTTAGTCCATGCATGCATGCACTAAGGCAACTAACCCTAACTTAGTCCATGCTTGCATGGACTAACACAACAGACTTAGTCCATGCATGCATGGACGAAGGCAACCAAGGCTAACTTAGTCCATGCTTGCATGGACGAAGGCAACTAAAATTAACTTTTTTAAAGTTTAAAAAATTTATAAATGCAAAATATTTCAAAAAAATCAAATTTTTCAAAAATTAAAAAAAAAAAAAAAAAAAAAAAAAAAAAAATATTTAAAAAAAAAATTCTTTTAAAATTTAATTCTTATAAAATAAATGAAAAAAACATGAAAAATTTACAAAATTATTTTTTTCCAAAATGCTGAAAAAAGTTTAAATTCCATTTTTTTTTCAAAATTAAACAAAAAGAAGAAAAAAATGGTTAATTATCACTGTGTATCATCACCACCAGATATAGGTACCCTTGCATATAGGTATAAATGCCACATGAGAATATTCACGTCTGCCAAAAGATTAGAATGTGTTCACATTTTATTTAAATGATAAAAACTCTTCACTGAACAGATCAGTTGGAGCTGAAAATTTGTTAAACATAACCTGGACAGTAGCTGCAATTAGTTCCTGAAAGTTCCTAATCATTTAGTAGTGGTAAGTGTTATTTTAGTTTATTGTTATTATATCTGTAATAAACATGTTTACTCAGTTTAATTGAGGTCTGGAGCTGGCATGTCAGTTAACTGCTAGTAGTCTTATGTATTATTGTCATTTTATTTATTTTCTTTTGTTACATCTTTTGACATCGGACTCGGACTTCTCTTGAACTGAATTTTAATGTGTGTATTGTTATTCTTTTACTTTTCTACATTGGCTAGAGGTATAGGGGGAGGGTTGAGATCTCATAAACATGTTTAACCCCGCCGCAATTTTGTGCCTGTTCCAAGTCAGGAGCCTCTGGCCTTTGTTAGTCTTGTATGATTTTAAATTTTAGTTTCTTGTGTATAATTCGGAGTTTAGTATGACATCCATTATCACTGTACTATTATGCATATTTTAGGGGCCAGCTGAAGGACACCTACGGGTGCGGGAATTCTCGCTACATTGAAGACCCATTGGTTGCCTTCGGCTGTTGTTTGCTCTATGGTCGGGTGGTTGTCGCTTTGACATATTCACCATTTCCTTTCTCAATTTTATTTGTTGCACTATGATTTTTGCCTTTGTCTCAATAGCAGCTAACTTTTTGTATATATTGTACATGTACATGCAAGTCGTCAAAACATCAACCCAAAAATGTAAGATCTGTAAGTTTGCTTTCGCAATTTTTTTGTTCTTCCCATGCCGGAATTCTAACCCATGTTACTGAGATATTGTGACACCAAATCTGTACAATTTTTAAACACCAGAGAAGAGCAGATGATTTAAACACTTTTGTGTAATCCAGCATTATATAAGATGTTTTTGTGTCTAATGTTATAGTGCAGTTTGAGCACTCAAAAACATGTTCATTATGTCAACTGGTTGTGTTTGGTTTGCCATATTAAATGGATTTCCTTTTTTTTTGTTTTTTGCTTAAATTTGTCTATTAGCTTTCTCTTTTGAAATTAAAAGAAAACAGTTCACAAATTAGGTGTGCTGGGCTTATTTTAATTAACCTTCATCAGAAACATACAAACAAAAATTTGACAGCAAATGATGTAGATACCATTATCTTGGGACTTAATAAGCCCATGTATAACGATCTTTAAATTAAGGCTTTTGCTTATTGTTGAAGACTTCAGGTGACCTGTACTTGTTTACATCAGTGCCCTATTATGCAGGGCTAGTAGTTGTCTCAATTGCAATCATTCCATGTATCCTTGCTTTTGTATCATTTAAAGACTTCAATTCTTAAATCATTTAAGTTAACACATTTTAATTTCAAAACATTCAACAGATATTTTCAAATAACAAATTTTGTAAACAACAGATATAATTGGTAACTGGTAATTATTTTACAGTCAATATGTTTTTATATTTATCAAGAGGCATCATAATCATGTTCATTAAATTCTTTCCTTGTCAGACTGTTACTGATCTCAAAACCAGTGAAAATTGCAAGTAGCTTTTAGTTTCTAGTAGTACTATTTTGATAAGATGTGTAATTTTTCGTCATTTCTTTTAATGTTCTGTCATAATCAGTCAGACTATTTCACCAAGATGTTTTCAAATTCTCCTAGTACTTCAAAGTGCTCTTTTTTTAATAATAATCTGAAATACACAAAATCAACAGGTTAGTAACTTCATATTGTACAAACTTTAACATGTCAGATTAATATGATTAAGAAAATGATGCGCAGCGCAGCCTTGTTATTTGACTGACCAGTTGGTGCATGTTTGGACACAATATTCAAGCTTGATAGACTGTCTGTATTTGGATTTTGATCAAAATTATGAGAAAAAAAAATCCCCCTCCCCCAATTTTTTTCAACCCCCTTTCAGTAATTACCCCAAAACTTAATCCCAGCCTTTTCCTTTGTGGTATGGTACTTTGCAGTACAATTTTAAAGAAATCCATACACTTAAACACAAAATATTGTCTGGAAATTAGAAAAATGCTTGTTTTTGACCCCCTATTTCCTGAACGTTTGAGGCAATTACCCCTTTAAACAATTCCAGTCTACCCTTTGTGATATGGAACCTTGAAGAACAATTTCAGAGAGATTAGTACACTGGCACACAAGTTAATGTCTGGAAACTACAAAAATGCTTCTTTTTTGCCCCTAATTTCTAAACTGTTGGTACCATCACCCCAAAAATCAACCCAACCTTCCTTTATGGTATTAAACCTTGTGTAAAATTTCATGGATATCCATTCGCTTAAACTATATAATTATCCGGAAACCATATGTGTCGACATACATCGCTAACAACAACATCATACCATAATATGACTCAATTTTATTCTTCGAACTTATAAAGATCAGGACGCTGTTTTTTACTTTTTAATTGTTTAACATTTTACAATGGGGGGCTTTTATTTATAGCTTATTACAATATATATGGTAATTATTTTTGCTAAAGGCTGAAAGAAAACCACTGAACTGTCATTGTTCATAAAGATAGTTTTCATGGGCAATCTTAGCACATCTCTTCATTTTTACATGATGATCATTTTGAAAATCAGTCATTGTTATTTGTGGAAACCCTTCTTGGAATTTAGTGAAACTTGAATATATAAGCATAACCATTTTTATGATAAAAAATTTCAAAATATTTCATTTCCTGTATCTACATGATCTAATTAATAAAGGATTTTAGTATTTTTGCAGTTAACATTAATCTGTAGCTTCTTTCTAGGGTTTAATATAAAACCAAGAGTGCACACGCTGAAATGTCTCGCCTTCTTTTGTAGTCCTTAAAATAAAGCTTTATTACAATTGAAACATAACCTTAACATTAACCAAAAAAACAAAAAATTGACCACTAAACCATGAAAATGAGGCCAAGGACAGGCAAGGTGAGATGAACCATACAAGGCACACATCTATACAGCTAATAATTCTTCCATACAACTAATATATTTCCATACACCTAATATAGTTATTATAGCAGTAGACTTATTGCATATAGTATTAGATAAAAAGACAAAAACTCAAAAACTTAACTTTGACCACTGACCATGAAAATGAGGTCAAGGGCAGATGACACATACCAGCTAGAAATGTACACCTAACAATCATTCTGTTATTATTTCCATACACCAAATATATTAGACCTATTGCAAATAGTATATGAAAAACAGAAAAAAACCCACAAAAACTCAACTATAATCACTGAACCATGGAAATGAGGTCAAGGTCACTGAACCATGGAAATGAGGTCAAGGTCAGATGACACCTGCCAGTTGGACATGTACACCTTACAGTCCTCCATACACCAAATATACTAGACATATTGCTTTTAGTATCTGAGATATGGACTTGACCCATACCTGCCAACTGTCACTATTTGCGGGGGATTTCCCCCATGGAGGCTCCCAAATTCAAATTTTGAAAGAGCAATTTTGTTTACAATTTTAAACAAAACAATTAGTTTTACGATGACATTAGGCTAATAAAAATATGAAGAAGCCAAAAAACAACATTAAAATGTATTTGAAGGCTCCTTGAAGGTTTTTTATGACTATGACAGCCATCTTGCACGCAAAACCCCCATGGGCATTTTGAAAAGTTGGCAGGTATGTTGACCACCAAAACTTAACCTTGTTCACTGATCCATGAAAGGAGGTCGAGGTCAAGTGAAAACTGTATGACAGCCATGAGGACCTTGCAAGGTACTCACATATCAAATATAGTTATCCTATTACTTATAATAAGAGAGAATTTCACTTTACAAACCAGATGCTCCGCAGGGCACAGCTTTATAGGACCACAGAGGTCGAACCCTGAACAGTTGGGGCAAGTATTGACACAACATTTAAGCTTGATACAGCTCTGAATTTGGATTGTGATTAAATAGTTGACACAAGATAGGTTTCTGACACAGAATGAATGTGGTCTAAGAACTTACACTTAATAAACTGTTATCACAGAGATATGTATCCCCTTTTTGTAATTTTGATTATGCAATGTTGAAATTAAATAGCAATATTTTAACATGTAAGTTATGCAAATATTCATGTAATTTTGATTATGCAATGTTGAAATTAAATAGCAATATTTTAACATGTAAGTTATGCAAATATTCATGTAATTTTGATAATGCAATGTTGAAATTAAATAGCAATATTTTAACATGTAAGTTATGCAAATATTCAAAGTCTATGAACAATGACTGAAGGTACATGGCTAAACAATCTCCATGGAATGAGATGTGCCAATGATAAATATAATACAACTGCATACCAATTACCATTGACTCATAATAAGTAGTTCCCTTTAAACGAACCTAAACACTTAAACTATGTAAAAGTTTCAAAGTCAATGAACCATGATCAGGGGTGGGGCTATATAATCTCCATGAAAACAACACTTTCAAATGACAATAAATTTGCATACCAAATATCATTGACTTAACATTAGCAGTTCATCTTAAACTGATATTATCACAAACTAATACATGTAAACTAAGCAAAAGTTTCAAAGTCAATAGACCATGACTGAGGGGGCAGGGCCAAATATTCTCCATGGAAATGAGATGTGCTAATGTTTATAAAACTGAACACCAATTAACATTGGCCTACCACTAATGGTTCCCCTTGAACTGACCTTATCACAAACTAATACATATAACTTAGCAAAATTATCAAAGTCTATAGACCATGACTAAGGAGGCGGAGTCAAAAAATCTCCATGAAAATGAGATATGCCAATGCTTATACAACTGCATACCAAATATCATTGACCTACCACTAGTGGTTCACCATAAATTGACCTAATCACAAACTAATACATTGTTGATGCTGCCGCCGCGGGGAACACCATACCTATGTCTCATTTTTTTACTCCGTCAAGGCGAGAAAAAAACTTATAAATTTTAAATTGGACATTTACCTATTATGGTCAAATATCCAAAATATAAATACATGGTTAGATTCAGCATATCATCATGAATTGATCATAGAACCCTAAGCATTCAATTTTTGATGAAATCAAATAATGTGCAATTTTAGACCCTTTAAACCTCAAGCATGTCAATGTGGATCAATTTGATAACCGGGCCCAAATATTAAAAATCTAAATACACGGTTAGATTCAGCATATTAAAGAACCCCATTTTTGTTGAAATCAAACAAAGTTTAATTTGAACCCCGATTTGGACCAACAGTCCATAATCAAAAATCTAAGTACATGTTTAGATTCAGCATCAAAGAAGTCCAAGAATTCAACTTTTGTTAAAATCAAACAAAGTTTAATTTTGGACCCTTTGTACCTTAATGTAGACCAATTTGAAAACAGGACCAAAAATTAAAAATCTAAGGGTGCTATAAACAGTTTCGTATAAAAAAACTAGGGGTAATTCCCCCCCGACTAAAAATAGACTTGGAGGGAAGTCCCTTTTTATCAACATAATCGGTAAAAAAGTATAATGTTTTTTATATTTAATTGTAAAATTAAGTTAATTAGCTTCAATTATAACAGGTTGAATGATTAAAAATAATTTTTAAAAATTAGATTAAATACACATGTTTTAAGGGGAGACAAACTGTAAACATCCTGTTTTTTTGGCAGTGAAAAGTGCAAAACTTATTTGCACCCACTGTATCTCTTTTCGAAAGCAGGCGAACGTAGCCTGAAGCATAAATTTTAGAAAGACCAGGTAAAAACCTATGAAATTCATACTGTTTTGAATATGAAAAATGTGCATGTATCATGTCTGCATGGGTGTGCACATGGCCTGATTTCATGTTTTTTATGCATAGATTAGGCAATGTTTTTCCCATTTTCTCTGGATAAAACTTTTTGGTACTATTAAAAGTACAATTCATTTTTATTTCATTATAAACTAGAGAAAATTCTGATTCTAATGATATCTAGTTTTATACAAGTATCTTCATTAACATTAACACCACTAAGGGTCAATTATAGATGGTCCCTCAAAATATGACGTCATAGAAAAAAACTGTTGATTGCACCCTAAATACACGGTTAGATTTGACATATATACAAGAACCCAAATAATTCATTTTTTGATGAAATCAAACAAAGTTTAATTTTGGACCCTTTGGACCCTCATTCCCTGTTTGGGACCAAAACTCCCAAAATCAATAACAACCTTCCTTTTGTGGTCATAAACTTTGTGTTAAAATTTCATAGATTTCTATTCACTTATACTATTAAAGTTATTGTGCAAAAACCAAGAAAAATGCTTATTTGGGCCCTTTTTGGCCCCTAACTCCTAATCTGTTGGGACCAAAACTCCCAAAATCAATTTGAAACTTCCTTTTCTAGTCTTTAACCTTGTGTTTAAATTTCATAGGTTTCTATTTACTTACATACTAGTTATAGTGTGAAAACCAAATGTCTTCGGATGACAACGACAACGACGCCAACCTCATACCAATATACGACCAAAATTTTGAATTTTTGCAGTCATATAAAAATCTTAACTTTTTTTTCAAGTAGACACTCAACCATGAAAATTAGGTCAAGGACATTAGACATGTGACTGAGAGAAACTTGGTAACCTGAGGCATTTTGGTATATATTCAAAGTATGAAGCATCCAGGTCTTCATCCTTCTAAAATATAAAGCTTTTAAGAATTCAGCTAACTCCGCTGCTGGCCCCCAGAACATCATATATATGTTGAGCTTTCTGCAACAAAAGTTGCAGGCTCGACAATAAGATGATGTGGTATAATAGTCTATTTTCACATTATCAACTTTTGACTCGGATTCTATGTTTTTTCAACAGGTTTTGATACCTTCTCTGTGGTAAGACATCTTGGTACTCTGTCACTACAAACACCCGAAAGAAGTAAATTCAAAAATATAAATGGTGCAATTTTGGCGGAAGGTTTACTGTTTTCTGATGATTTAGTCATGTATAGAAAACATAATGGCATATATGCATTAAACAGTTAACCTATCCTCAAATTTGTTCCGATTAAAGTGGGTACATGTAAATAGGAAATTTGTCTATTGCCAATGACACAATATCCACCTTGAATGACATGGACATCAAATAACTGATACCATGGATACTGTGTCATACTTTCACAGATTTCTATGAAACTTTGCAGATGCTTTTATGATTGCATTTTTAGTTGTGCTAATGTTGATGGTATGTTTTAATATACATGTACTGCCCACTTTAAACAAATTTTATTGTTTCACATACAGTTATTACCATCTTACCCAATACATCTTTGATGCATACTCGAGGTACATGTATTAATACAAATATAAACATTACTTTAAATTTATGTTTACCTTCATTTGATATCCTTAATCTTCAGTCAAACTTTCCGACTCCTCAACCATTTTTTTGTCAACAGAGGAAATTTACCTCCTTTATCTACAATAAAATCCTAATTAAAACTAGACCTTACAAAAAACTCTGTGGCTAATTTATTAAATAATTAGGAGTTGACTGACAATTTCAACCATTCATGATACTTATTTGATGATCTTTTCTTGTTGATCATTTTTGCGACTTAAACTAAAATTTCTCTCCATCTATATGTTATTTGTTTAGATGACATCAAGTGATGGCTATAATCATTCACTTATAGGTCTAGGTTAGCTTTTACGGGCATACGATACAGTTACAGAGGAGGTAATGACGTTGCTAATGCAAAATGTTATTTTCGCGACATCAAACTTTAACATACCAGAGAAAAATGCATTTTTCAACTGATTTTTATCATTCAAACTGAATTTATTTGAAAACGAGTTCATGGAACCCCATTTTCCAAAACAGCAATTTGTTTGACTTTCAATTTGCAGGGAGATTATGTGACCCAAATTTTATAAAACTGTAAATAAAGGATTTCTTTTAATTTTGATAAACATAAAGCCAAAAATGACATATTTTTCCTCAATTCATGAACATTTGATAAATACGAGTTATTTCGGAATAAAAAATGCATAATTTTTTAGGATACTTATAAAATACAGAAATTACCGATTATTTAAAGTCATAAGAAACCTCAAATTAAAAAAAAATATGCATATGTTTTTTTATAACTAAATCATGTAAATGGTTAGTTTTCATTAAACAACTTATGTACATATACTTTTTTCTGATGAAAATTCTTTAATTTGTCCACATTTAGAAGAAGAGTACTTATTTTTAATTGCTTGCTGCCAGCAAGCAATTTGCCGACATATTTTCAGTATGCATAGTGACCTGAGCGTAACCCTCCTCGTAAAAATCCGGTGACCACAATACGCATGGATCTGTCATTGAAATAAACAAATATCTGACTATACATGTTAAACACGTGCTCAATACCCATGCTTTTTGTGATTTGTTTACTATAAGGTGACAATCGGTTAAACTCGGCTTCAAATCACGGCTTCAAATCACAGCATTTAATGAGCAGCCATATTTGTTCAATCATAACAAACAGAGAGAGAAAAAAATTGGCGATTATATGATATATTTGCGAAAATAATGATAAAATCCTGCACATAGGACTAAGTTTATGAATGTATACATCCATTGGTTCAAGAATTGGACAAACATTATTTTTCACCACTCACTCGTTTCATATGACTTTAACAAAAAAAAAATTGTGTTTATCTTTTATAACAAAAAAATTATGTCTTTTTTTCGAAAAAAGAAAATAGGGCCACATATCTGAATTTTGAGCAAATATACAAAATTTCGACCTCATTTTTCTCAAAAAGTAGCACATGAAGGTATATTTTTTATTACATATTTGATTTAATCAGGTAAAAAATAGCCTATATGCAAATTTTCACGAACTTGTAAATACAGGATCAAAACTGTACGGTATGCCCTTAAGAGAAATTCAGCCCATTGTGTAAGGACAAGGATAAAATATTGATTATTAGAACATGCTTTCAGTAACTGCTATAAATCTCAGATGTGTATTTCATGTGTTTTCGTTTTAGGATTTTTTATTGTGCTTTGACTTTGTATTGATCTTAGAATTAAGCCCTTTTCAAATGATTTTTATAGTTTGCTACAATGTAGTTGAAATGTTGCACCACTGTCATAGGTTAGAAGGAGGGTTTCGTGCCAGCAACCATTTTTAATGTTTTACAAACTCCATGTGTCTGTCTCAATTCAGGAGCTTGTAATTCAGTAGTTTGTTGCTGTATATCATAACAGTTTATCGTTCAATGTTTTGTTAATAAATCAGGCCCTAAGTTGCTCATTGGTAATTTCAAGTCCTTGACGTTGTATAGCTCATTGTTGAAGGATGTACAGTTACCTATGGTTGTTAATTTTTGTCTCACTGGTCTCTCATGGAGAGTTGTTTCATTTACAATCATACCACATCTTCTTATTTTTACAAAACATTTAAATAAGTATACTTCACCTTAGAAGCTGCCAACAAACTGGTACAGTCCAAGTTCCTTTTCTCTTTGTTTCTTCAACATAATTTGTATGAATGTATCTGCAACATCTACAAGGAAAAATTGTTTCTGTAAAAATGATAAACGTACTTAAATCTTATACTTAATAAAAAAAAATGGGGTTCACCGTTCACAACCTGCCTTCGAAAGAAGCATACATTTTTGTAAAGGTACCTTTTTTCTGTTGAACTAATAGCAGAAATAGAGGTAATATCGAAATAAGAGAACTTAATTACAGAAATCGCTCAAATTTTACAATAGTTTAGTTTAAGAACAGCTTAATTGAAAATAATAATAAAAAATAAAGGTCACGGATGAGTTCCAAAAATGGCATTTTTATACAAAAGGGAGATAATTTTGAGCAATTTTAATGATATCTACATTTTACAATTCATCTGAGGCCATCAAAAATTGATTTTTTTAAATTATATTTGTACTATATGATAAAGTAACAACTACTTAAGGTAACAAATAAACATGATAAAAGGAGTAGGTAAGGTTCCGATTTTGGCCTCAAATTTCAAATTCATCTAACGAAAGATTTTGGACACTTTTTAAACTCTTAACTGTCTATTTCAATTGATTCAATTAGTTAATGTGAAAGATTTTGACTGACTTAGTCATTAAAAACGCTCAGATTCAAGCTTTCGTATGAAAAATCTATTGAATTTGCCAAAAAATGTCACTTTTCTGATGGTTTTTGTCAAAAAATGAAAGTGGCCACATCTGTGTTCATCCTCAACCTTTACATGTATATATATATTATGTTTTATCATTAAATACAATTAAAGAACCTTAGTGAGCACACTCACATACCCCACGTCCCCACATTGAGAAATTAAATTAGTGTAAGAAAAAAAAATTGTATAAGAAAAATTAATTTCCTGCCAATATGCACATCTAAATAGTATGTCCTTATTATCTACAAAATTTCATGAAATTCTGTTGTGTGGTTTCAGAGGAGTTGAGATGACAATCTGTTGCAGAAGTACATTGAAGCAAATAAGTTCAAAGGGGCGTAACTCCTAGAAAAAAAATTGAATCACAATTTCCCGTCGATATGCAGAACTACATCGTATGTCCTTATTATCTGAAAAGGTTTCGTGAAATTCTGTTGTGTGGTTTGAGAGGAGTTGCCATAACAAACTGTTGCAGTAGAACATTGAAGTAAATAAGTTCAAAGGGGCGTAACTCCTAGGAAAAAAATTGAATCGCAATTTCCCGTTGATATGCACAACTACATAGTATGTCCTTATTTTCTGAAAAGGTTTCATGAAATTTTGTTGTGTGGTTTGAGAGGAGATGAGATGACAAACTGTTGCAGTAGTACATTAAAGTAAATAAGTTCAAAGGGGCGTAACTCCTAGAAAATATATTGAATCGCAATTTCCCGTCGATATGCACAACTACATAGTATGTCCTTATTATCTGAAAAGGTTTCGTGAAATTCTGTTGTGTGGTTTGAGAGGAGTTGCGATGACAAACTGTTGCAGTAGTACATTAAAGTAAATAAGTTCAAAGGGGCGTAACTCCTAGAAAAAAAATTGAATCGCAATTTCCCGTCAATATGCACAACTACATAGTATGTCCTTATTATCTGAAAAGGTTTCATGAAATTCTGATGCATGGTTTGAAGGAGTTGTGATGACAAGAAACAGGACTGACGGACGGACGAACAGGTCAAAAACATTATACCCTCCGCAACTCGTTGCATGGGGTATAATTAACATTTCAATATTATAAATGAACACGAATTATTACAATATCATAATGTAAGGGGAAAATTTACACTTTCATTTAAGACAGAAACCGTCTAAAATTTACCAAAAAATCTAAAATTTTGAAGATTTCAGTAATTTAGCATAACTTAATGATGCTAGTACATGTAGTACCTGATATATGCATTGTATTGTCAAAAACATCCTATATTTATTTAGCAGAAGCATGCTAGCTACTTTCCAATAAATAGCTTAAGGATTACATTTTCACAAGTTTGTAAAACTGCTATATTTTGGGGCCAAAAAGGGGTCTTACTGAATCTACTCCTTTGTAATGAAAAAATAAATGTTTATTTTTCTCTTAAATTTTTATACATGTACCCTCGAGCCTCCTTATTGTAACTTATAGATAGTAGTTTCTGGTTTTATTATTGTTGAAGGCCATACAGTGACCTAAAGTTGTTAATTTCTAATGTAATTGTGTCTATTGTCTAGAGACTAGATTTGTCTCATTGGCAATCATACAGTATACCATATTTTCTTTTTAATTTGTTGACTTAATATTCTGAATATTTCAACACCTATTCACATATTTTTAAACTAGAAATCAATGGTGGATCTAGAAATTTTCATAAGAGGGGGCCCTTTTACTGCCTAAGAGGGGGTCCCTACTCGAGTCATTCCCTATACAATCAACTAAATTTTTCTAACAAAAGGTGTTGTCAGACCGGGCCCCCTGATTCTGCCTATCTAGAAACATAATAGTGAGTTGTCTCATAGGCAATCATACAGTGTACCACATTTTCTTTTTAATTTGTTGACTTAATATATTTCTTAATATTTTCAACACCTATTCACATATTTTTAAACTAGAAAACAATGGCGGATCTAGAAATTTTCATAAGAGGGGGCCCATAGACTGCCTAAGAGGGGGTCCCCACTTCAGTCTTTTCCCCTTACATTATGATATTGTAAAGTCAATCGTAAAATACTGGTATAGATTTGAAAATCTTACAACTGAATTCAGTCTATTGAAAGATGCTTATAAATGCAGCCAAGAGCTTCACAAATCTAACATAACTTCTTCTGCCAGTTCTCATTTGCTAGTAGAAAAAGTTTTTGAAATTAAACAAGAAGTAAAACATTTCGGACAATATAAATTTTTGAACATATCTAGCAAATTAATTCACACTAAATATATTAGCAATTGGTATGCTAGCCAAAATAAAGCTTCTGATAAAAAACTGTATAATAATGTGAAATTTAAGCTACAGTCATGCTTCAATGATTCCCTATTTTATGAAAATTTTTGGATCCGCCACTGTTTATATATATAGGGCGGCCCTATATATATAAACAGTGGCGGATCCAAAAATTTTCATAAGTGGGGCCCACTGACTGACCTAAGAGGGGCCGCTCCAGTCACGCTTCAGTGATTTCCTATATAAGCAACCAAATTTTTCCAAAAAAAGGGGGGGGGGAAGGCCCCCTCCTAAATGATAAATCCGCCTCTGATAAACCAATTTTTTCCCACGAAAGGGGGGAGGGGGGGCCAAGGATCCGACTATGCATTGGGAACATGTGTACATGTATTAAATATACTGTTCCCAGCTGACACCTTATATGTATAGGAAGTGCCCCCTCCCAAGATTCCTGTTTATTCAATTCAATTCAATATTTTATTGGAAAGAGCTCAATAGAGGCGTGGTCCAAATACAGATAATTAATAATATTAAAACAACACACAAATGAAATAAAGATTCATGGAACAAGTCAAGCCAATTCTATACATGTATACAAATACATTATAAACTGATATTGATACCATAGACTTATATTTCAGTATTATTCTAGATTTTCATATATTTACTTAAAACACACAATATAAGATATTTATATATATATATGTATATGGACAAACTACTGTCAAGGATTATTATCTGATGAAACGGTATGGTGGTCTCTCAAATCAAGAGCTTCTTCAATATACATACAAATAGATTTTAATTCCTTTTCAGACATAGGATTTAACATTTTGGTAAAATTTTCATCCAAATTATTTAAATTTATATCATTAATTTTATATTTAGATCTAATTTTGTTATATTGCAGACATTCAATCAAGAAATGAATCTCATTTTCAATTTTTCCTGTGCAAAATTTACAAAATCTCTCATTAGATGGTATTTTTGGTCTTGCATACCTCCCAGTTTCTATTGCTAATGAGTGTGCATTATTCTTAATTTAGTGAGTTTTTTTCAATTAACCCTTTCCTCCATTGAATTTTTTTTTTTTGCATACTTGATTCGCATAGGATTTTTTGATAAAATGCTGAACATATGCTTTAAAGTATTAAGGCATTGGGAAAAACAACTATTTCATCAAATAAATTTGAGTCGGATATATATATATATTCCTATGATATTCCTTTTCATAATGGATACCAATTTTATTAAGTCAACTGCAGACACTTTGTAGTCAAAGTGTTTCAACTGAGGTACTACAAAGGCGTCAAAAGGCGTCATTATTGAGTAAGGGGGGTGGCGTCAAAAGGCGTCATTATGGAGGAAAGGGTTAAAGGTATTTAGGAATATTAAAATTTAAATATTCTTGTTGTTTAAATTTTACTAAAAAATAAAAGTTTACCACAGTGTCCATCTTTTATTTTAGAAAGTTCAAATATAATTTTATTTTTGTAGAAATCTTCTAGTTTCTGTTTGAAATTACTATTACAATGCTTTTTAAAGGGTATTGCAATATATTTCATTAATTCAGATAGTTTATAAGACCATGAATGTTCTCTATTTGTGAGAGTTTTGTCCACTTCAAAAGCAGCCTTGAAACCCGACTGTTCAACAATATTACTGAGACGCTCATAATATTTATACATAAGTTGATAACATTTAATGCGAATGGGTAAAGTGCCTAATTCACACCGCACTGCTAGATTGGAAGACTTTCCATGAACCACAAGTATGTTTTTAAATATGGAGTTTTGTGTTTTGTCTAATTTACTTTTGTCTATAAATGCTTCAAAATTTGGTTTGAATTCTGATAACCATACTTCTGATCCATAAGTTAAAATAGGAGTTATCATTGAATTAAAAAGCTGGAGCCAAGTCTTAACAGACAAATTTTCACTATATGGTAGTTTTGACTTCAATGCAAAATGTGCCATTCAGTACTATGTTTTTGTAAAGAATCAAGAGAGTTCTGGAGACCATCTGCATATTCCGATATCAATAATAAATCATCAGCATACAATAAATGGTTCACTTTTTGACCATTTAAATTTACTGCACTAGTTAAGTTTGTATCTAAGTATTTTTCTATGTCATCAACAAATATATTACTGTAAATTCAGAAATTATTGCGTGCATTTATTATTGCGATTTTGTCATTTTAGACTTAAATGCGATTTTAATTATAATGATTTTGAGAAAAATCCTGTTTAATTCATATCAATGATTTTAAAATGCGAGTTAAAATTATTGCGTTTACAAGTCTGTCGCATTTTTCGCAATAATCAAAACCTCGCAATAATTTCTGAATTTACAGTAAATAAAGTTGGACTTAAACTGTCACCTTGTTTGACACCCTGATTATCAAGAAAAGGCTTGGTAAACATATTTTGATATTTACATGAATATAAGGTATTAGAGTACATTTTTGTACATGTCATGCAGTATATTATAAAATTTGCCTTGTATTTCTTTATTTTGTAATTTTAAGAACAGAGCTGATCTCCAGACACTGTCAAAAGCCTTTTTAAAATCTACAAAACACACATATAGTTTCTTTTTACATTTAAACAAATATTTGTTTATTATTGTTTTTAAAATAAAGACATGATCTACAGCCCCCCCCCCATAAAAATCAAATGGATAGCTCCGTTAAAAGAAACTGGGTTTTTTTTTGCAGCTCAAAAGTTAGATATAGAGTGGGGTGCTCATTTTCGCCAGGGACACAATTTCGCCGTTTAAGGATTTTGAGGTGTAAAAACTTCAAAGGATGGCTGAAATGGAAAAAATGTACCTGTAAATTATATTTTTATAACAAATATAATATTTTTTTTAAACTGAGACAAAATTGTGGCTCCTACCGAAAATGACCGAAAAACGGACAACGATTTTCGGACAATTTAAATTCCTGAATAAAAACACGATTTCAAAGAAGTATTTGTAAGTAAATATTTGACTGAATGCCCTAATTTTGATTTCTTTATACTTTTGAAATGTCTGCTATTCATCTATATAGAAGTAATGCAATTGATTTGATACAAATTGTTAAAAGCTGCGGTTATTTGGTTTTAAATAGATGTGTAAAAACGGCGAATCATGGAATATGTGTCCCCCATTGACAGGGTTACACTAAAGACCTGAAAGTGGACCTGAAAAGACCTGAAAATATACGACTGAAATTATTCAAATTGCAATAACTTTTTTATTATTGGATGGAATTTCTTCAAGTTGGAATTTTATTAATTGTAAATATCCTTATTTCATTAAAATTAAAATGTTTTAAATTAAAAACAAGTTTTTGATGCCAAAAGTTGGACCTGAACGGAGAAATGAAAAGACCTGAAGGGACCTGAAAATCTATGGTCGGACTAATTCTAACTTCAATAACTTTTTTACTATTCAGTGAGACCCCCCCCCCCCCCCCCCCCCCCCCTTTTCCAAACGGGTATTTTAATGCGTGTTTCCTTAATGGCAGTTTTGAAAGAGAAATAATAGTAAGTGACTTTTTACCGAGAAAATTTAAGTTTTATGCATTTTACGTATCAGATCTTATCAACACATCTTCATCTTCATCCTCAAGTTTCGTTTGCTCTGTCTTTACCGTTTACGGTCTCCTTTCGTACAGAAAAGTTAGGGCATATTACTACACGAATATTTATTATTAAAGTCGCAACATCCCTAGAAAGATCAATAAAATACAAATGTGTATTGATATCATGGTTTGTTCTACAAAGAACGATGAAATGTCTTGTCATTCTAAATCAAATTAAAACTCGACAGCGGACTATTTTTATGTGCATTTAGAACTTTGTTGACAGATTGCGATTCGTGCTCGCGTCGTCTGTCAAAGATGATTTGCAAATTTTTCATACTAGAAGCAAGGAGATTGAAAATATTTCACAGGAAAAACAGTTTGTTTTGAGGCAAACAAAATCAACATTCAATTAAATAAAAAAGAGAGTTAAGGAATTTTCGTGGTAAGATTTTGAACAAGCGAAAAAAGGATCTGAAAATGCATTTATGAGGGGGAGGACAGGGGGGTTCTCTTTTTCCTTCTCTCACCCCTTTTCTCCTTTCTCCTACCCCTTTTGTCCTTTCTCCTACCCCTCTTCTCCTTATTTTATTTTTTTTAATTTACCGGAAAAAAGAGAGATATTTTATTTCTTCATATTTTATTTTTTTCTCCAACTTCTCCTTTTTCCCATCCTTCCTCTCCTTTCTCCTACCTCCTTTCTCCCTGTCTCCCTTATCCCTGTCCCCCCCCCCCTCATTGAATATATCTGATACTGATCATAACTCATGAATAAAAATGGTATCTGGTCTCAGTTGGGCTGCTGTGTCAGGATTTGACTGTCAAAGTGATACAAAACTCTAGAATTCTTCTGTATAAGAGACAATATCTGAAAAAGTCGATTTTCCATGTCCCCCACTTCACCAGCAATTATTTTTTTATTCAACCATCTTTTTTGAAAATTTCAAGTTTCAGTATGAACTAAATTATATAATGCACCAACTCTTGCCAATTAAACACTCATTCTTATATTTCTTCCAATAAAATATTGTAATTTAAATGTTCAACCCCCCCTAAAATCATGTTGTCCCCTGTGTTTTTTTGAAAAACTAAATCATTTAAATAATATCCAAATTAATTAAACAGGCGTCCGATTCTCACATATATGATAAATTATATAATAAACTTGCCCTTAATTTGTCTTTTTATATTATAACTATAGCATGTAATAAAATTTTAAGACAAAAAACAATTGTCCCCAGAGGTGATTTCCCTCCTGTTACCACACGGTTACGTTTATAAGACTTAGAGTTATTTTCCCATTATGTATTGTGAAGAGCATCATTTCCTGAATGCATTAGTACAAAGAAATAGTTGGAAAGGCAGCCAGGTTTGAAAATCAAGCCCATCCAAAGTAAGAATTTATAGAAAAATACTTATTGGTGTTCTATCCTGTTATAGCCTTTTCTTCAACTTTCTGAGAATATTTTTAAGTGTGCACCACAATATTAAGTGTGTTTTTATATCATCTTTTTAAAAGTTATAGGACACAGGAAATACACTTACATTTAATGTGATATGGGCTATTTAAAAAAAAATGATGCCTTTCCTTTAAACCTTTGTCAGTCTCTTGTATGATACTATATCTGTAATATTTTTTATCCAACTATTATATCTTGACTATGATTTTTTTGTTCAATTCTTCCATATATTTACATTTTTATGAGCCTCATAAGGTAAGGCCGTAGTTTTTTTATTTTTAGTTTTACGAACCCTCCTACCCTAATTTTTGCCAAATAGGAAAAAAAATAAAATTAAAAATGTTGATTTTTATTTTTTTCTCTCCTCCGACCCAGTGTTTTTCATGCAAAAAAAAATAAATTTTAGTTCATAACTGCATGAAAGAATCTAAATTTATGCTCTTGGTGATTTAGTAAGTTGTTGCACATTGATTTTCAATTCAAACCTTGTCAAGAAAAAAAAATAGTTGTTACACTAGTAGAAAATCTCCTGGTGAAATAAAAAATTTTTTTTTTGATATTGACGGTTGGTATTAAAAAAAAAAATCAGCAGCAGCAGTTTTTTTTTTTTTTTTTTTTTTCCGTCCTCCTACCCATTGGTTTTGTCAAAAAATTTCGTAAAACTAAAAATATAATAACTATGGCCTAAGTCAAATAAGTTTGTGTAAAAAAAAAATGTTAGTAAAAGTCAATATGCTGCCAGAAAATGTCTTTGTAGGTGAAATAACATGTTTCTGTACATCTTGCACGGTTTATTTTTTTGTTTAATATCATAGCTTAGCACAGGTGCATCCAGTTGTCCCTGAAGTTCCACTACTGGAATATTATGGTTACAATAAGAGGACTACCCAGGTCTGTCAGGAGTGTAACAACTGGGTTAAGATGTATTTTTTTTTAGAAACAATGTTGTTATAGTTGTTGTTTTTTCTTGAATTTCAGTGAACATTACCTGTTACAGTTTATCAGTAACAAACATGCCATTATTATGGCCTTTATTGCTTTTGTATGCTCAATACTTCAATGTCAGGAGTGTAACACAAAAAAATGCCTGATTTCAATCTTATTAGCAAAGGTAAGTTATTGGAAGAAAAACAAGCTGACAATTATTATAAAATGACATTACTACACCTCAGCTTAACACAGAATACAAGTCTACATCATTACTTTTGAAATTTTTGAACTAAAATTGCAATTGAACTAGCTTGTTTAAATGTGTTACAGTCCTGACATACAAGTATTGAGCTTAAACAAGCAATAAAGGCCATAATAATGGCATGTTTGTTACTGAAAATATGCAACAGATGGTGTTCACACTCAAATTCCAGAAAAGAAAACCAATAATAACAACATTGTTTCTATAAAATTAACATGAATGTTACACTTAAACTTTTTAAAGCGTTACACTCCTGACATTTTTGGGTACATTTTTGGACAATTTTTAATATACAGAGCACATACTGCTACCATCTTTGGTAGTACGAACAAACTTATCATAATACATTATCTGACATAAAAACAGCATATATATAATATCAAACAAGAGACTGAACAAGGTTTAAAGGAAAGCCATCTTTTTTTTTAAATAGACAATTAGCAAAATTTATAAATATGTAAGAAGTATATAATTTTTTTTAACCTGTTCTTAATTTGCACTAAAATAATATGTGAAATATAAAGACTCTACATGATTTCAGGTCAGTTTCATGTTAAAATATGGTAGCAATAAATTATGGTCAGGAGTGTAACATTTGTTACACTCCTGACAAGTTTCTGATGTAGCTTATCTATAACAAAATTCAACACGATTCTTTATTAAAATAATTGTTACATCTTTACAATGTAATGAGAAAGCCGATCTGTCTTGTTAAAGTGATTTTTCTGCACACTATTCACCAAAGATTCTTAAAAATTAAAGTGTAATTCTCATTAAACATGTTAAAAGTTTGCTCTTTGCTCAGAAATTAAAAAAATATGTAATCAAATATCTAATAAATTTATTTATTTGTGAGATTGTAAATTAAAAATAGATATCATTACTGATTTTCTAAGCATTCCATTAAAAAACAGGCTTGCAGTTGCTGAAAAAATATGTCAGGAGTGTAACAAAAGGATAAAAAACACATGTTTGTATTTTTTAAATGAAGAAAACTTAGAATTGACTGAAGCAATTGTTGTGAAATTTTCAGAGGATGTAATTAGATCATAGATGTTTGCTTCCTTATACTTTTTATATAAAATTAAAGCTTTTGCAAAGAGATATAAAAACTTTTAATATAAGATATTAAAGAATACACTAAAAATTGGTGAAATTTACATATTTAAAAAAAAAAACTGTTTATAAGTATAAAAAAAATTGCAGGAAAATCATTTAGTACCTTTATTGCAACAAACAAAAAAATTACATTGATATTTATACTCTTATTTATGTTTGTCAGTTGATATTATTATTTTGTTGTTTCCTTTGAAAAGTGGATGAATTCTTATGAGTAAAATGTTGTTAAAATTTTTGTTTTTGGAAAATGACGCAGTCATTGTTCCATTACTGGCGACCTGAACTTCATTACATTTCTCTGCCTACCGCGCTTGGTTTCGTATTTACTATTTTCTATACAAACTGGAATTTGCTTGTGTTCCATCATTATGCATGAGAGGTCATTGTGTAGTAATCAGCCAGGAACCAGTTTACAACTAACAAAGTGTTGTAGTTTGACGGGAACCAGTTTAGAATTTGTAAACTACAAAACGTAATCGGTTATTGTTCATTCCGTTTTGGTGTTTCATACCGACTTTTATGGTTTGAATAAGCTTAAGACCCTTCAAACATTAATGTGATAGGTATATTAAAGACTGTTTTACAAAAGGATGGAACTGTTTTGCTTTCAAAGTCGTGCTATAGTGATATCTGTTATGTACGGATTTCCACTCTCACCGGTTAATTTCTTCTTTTACACGTGCTTTTAAAACTTCCTGTTAAAACATCGCAAGTTTTAAAATTGTTTTTTGAGTGAATTTAACTTATTTTAACAATCATGAAGCGTTCCAGAATTATTTTCAAGCAGTTTCTTCTTCTCTTTGATGATGGAAAATAGTTTTTTCCCAAGAAAATACCGCAAACGATCGCAGAGGAATTGAAACGTACAAGTCAAGTCGGCACCTGGTTAAATTGGCATCTAGTCAAATCGGCACCTATTTGACGTCAATTCGTCATCAAATAATATTTGTTATAATATTTTCTATTCAATTAATTAATAACTGTTACCAAGTACATAGTGAATATGTTGTTGTGTATTTAGGTAAACAACGAAACCAAAGTGAAATTATGTTGTTGTGTATAAAGGTAAACAACGGAGCCCTTACCCAAGCTGTTGTTTTAACAATTAGACAATTATTAAAATAAAATGGAAAACTATGAGTCCCTTTCAATAAATCAAACTTTCATGCCAAATAATAAGCAAATTTAAGGTGTTTTTTTTTTTCAGTAAAGTTTAAAAAGCATTAAACAAACAATCCTGTAAAATGCTCAACTGGTTTAAATAATGCATAGAAATATCCAATATCTCATGTATTAGTCCAAATAATTATGACGTCTGGCAAGGCTATTTTATTTTTTTTCTGTGATGTCTTCCTACGAAGTTCGTAGGAAGGCTTCGTATGAAGGCGTTCCAGAAAAAAATTAACATAGCCTTGCGGTCATAGAAAGGTGTCCCAGAATAAAATTAAAAAGCCTTGCCAGACGTAATAATTATTTTGACTACTCATATATATATCATTAGGGGGTCTCATTGGGGGGTTCCGATCCCGGATCCCGCTTACTGTTTTGTCAGATTCCCGTATCCCGCTTACACTATGTACATAAGCAATTCTCATTTTTTGACATTTCCCGGGTTCCGCTAGACCTCATTTCCCGTTTTCACGACACAATAATTTGATTTTCCCGTGTCACGCTTAACAAAAATCGGCAATCCTGCCTCACGCTTAGACCCTAATGAGACCCACTCATTAAAAATACACAAAAAAAGTCATTAAGTTGAGAAAAATAAATATATACAAAATGTACATGAACACCCAAAAATGTGAAAGTTAGTATTTAACTCTTTTTGCTTAAATACTGAAAAAAATTCTGGCAACCCCTTACTTATTTTTACTCTTTTTGCTTAAAATACTGTTAAAATTTATATATAACATGGGTGACGAATTGACTATATCAGGTGTCGATTTAACCAGGAGCTGATTTGTCCAGGTGCCAATATAACCAGGTGCCGGTTTGACTAGAATTCTTTGACAAAGGTTTGAAATTACCTGAGTTTCATTAGACCTTTGATAACAGTAACAAAAAGATTATTTACCTAATATTTTGTGGGAGAAGGGGGTTCAGACTATGTGGTATCAGGTCTGTTCGCGCCCAATACACTTTCGCACCCTACACGTTCGCACCTCGCACGTTCGCACCCAAGGTCCGTTTGCACTCTACTCATTCGAGCCCAATTTTAATTCAAATTCAAGTTGAATAATTGGAAAATCATGATTGTTGTTTTAAATTGCTTTGGTGTAAATACTGAATGTATTTATAGCTTGGTATGAGTAAAACATTGAAGATTTTAAAGGAAAAACACAAAAGATAATTGTTTTTAACAGCTTGGTCCCTTTGATCTGAAACAACGAAACAATAAAATATAGGAACCAAAATATAGCAATCCACTATTATAACCAAAACATGATAAAATCTATTCAACACACAGAAAAAAACATAGTCAGAATCTCACTTCATTTTGAAAGAAGTCAATGAAACAAAGTTATAGCAATACACTAACCAAAACATGATTAAGAGTTATTCAACACAAAATAAAACGTTGACAAAATACCACTTTATTTAGAAAGGATTATTATAATTTTTAACAATACGCTATCTAAAACATGATTAAGATTTATTCAACACAAAAAAAAAATGCTGTCTCACTTTGTTTTGAGACAATGACAACAATTATACTTATAAGAAAACACTTGCTTACAGAGTTATTAAACACAAAACCAATTAAGATTGGGTGCGAACATGTAGGGTGTGAAAGTGAAAGGGGCGAACGGACCCGGATTCAGACTATGTACCAGTGAGAAATATACAAGCCTTTCTATGGTATTTATTTGTACAATTCAGGTAGTCTTGACCTATTCATTTGTCTTAAAAAAACAGCCAGTTGTCACCTTCACTTCACACACACACACATATACGAATATCAATTATATGCTTACGAGACATGTTGCATTGTTAAACTAATTACGGTATGTGAAAATCAAGACTTGCATAAAAACTATCCCAATATAAGAGACAGTGGCGTCATTTTTCCTCAGAGCTTTCAGCTCTTTGATTATTATTTTGCATTAACCCTTGGTAGTTTTGTAAACTTGAATGTCTCTGGATTAAAGAAAAATGATAGAAAAAAGATTAGCAATGACTTAATTTTTTACCATGTTTGTCACACTTTGGCATCATTTTTTTTTAAATAGCCCATAAAAAGGACAAAAACTATCGCGTAATTCCTTTCTGTTACGTTCTGTCATGTTACCTGATAAAAAGTAACAGCATAACCATCATTAGTAACAGGAAGGATGTTCAAGACATTTTCACTGAAGAATCGAAGAGTTAATCTACTATATGTCAACCATTTCATTTAATATAAGTTATCACCACCATATCAAATAAATTCCAAAATAATATACAGTATATTGAATAACAAAATAGGTTTTTTGCTTTTGATAACAGCAGAGAACATTGTGCAATTTAAGTATAGTAGATAGTAACAGAAAGGAATTAATTTTAGAGTTTTTCATTACCTAGGCAGATTTTTCATCTTGCAAATACAGTTTCGAAGTATAAATGACATTGTTTGCTGTTATCTTCCAATTGTGACCAATCTAAAATGATGTATTTTTCTTAAACTTTAAAATAAAGCAGAAAAATCCTTTCTGTTACCAACTCTGTCCTGTTACCGTTGTCCTGTTACTCAAGATTCTTTCATGTTACCGACATACCGAACTATATTTAAGTATATTTCTAAACCTTTTGTATTGCAAATGTTTAAATCAATAATTGGCATTTGATAAACTATTGTAGGATATACTAGTAAACCACAAATAACGTCTTAAACTTATTCCTTATTCCCATTAGAAACTTTTTAAAATTGATTCCCTTTGGTAACAGGAAAGAACTGGATTTTTGTTGTACCATTTTTAAAATTATCATTGTTTCCTTATTAAATAATTGTTTGAAATACAGACAACAGTTCCTAGATCCCAAATGTGTGTTCTTTGATTTGTGCTATTAAAATACCGGGTTTAAAGACATTTTTTTTTTTTTTTCTTATAGCCAAAAAATCGACTTTTTCAGATATTGTCTCATATACATATACACCGTGACAGTAGCTAATCAAGAAATTAATAAAAGGGGGAACGTCTAGTGCCTGTGGTCCTAGTGTAACAGTAGTCCAAATAATTATGACGTCTGGCAAGGCTATTTTTATTTTTTTTCTGGGACGGACGCCCCAGAAAAAAAATAAAAATAGCCTTGCCAGACGTCATAATTAGTTGGAATAGTGTAACAGTAAATTTGGTCCGGTTGTAAAATTTGTTCTCCAGACTTTTTTTCCTAGTTAATTAAGTCCATGTCCATGATTTTACTAGGAATTAAAGTCCCAGGACAAATGTTTCTAGGAAAATCAGTCCATAGCTAGTAATTTATGTTTGTAACTTGTTTTCCTAGGAAAATATGTCACAAGACTTGTTTTTCTAATAGTTTTTTTGTATCATAAAATATATCTAAAATAGAAGTTTTTTTTTATAGATAAGATTGGAAAATAGAAGAAATTTTTTTCCAATAAAAATGAAGAATATTTCCTTAATAACCTAATTATTAAAAACATAAATATTCAGTTTCCTTTGCTTATAACATTTTTTATAATAAAAGATATGGACATTTTTAGTCCAAATAATTATGACGTCTTGATAGGCTATTATATTTTTTTTCTTTGACGCCTTACTTCATCAAATTATGACGTCTTGTAAGTTGAAAGGCTTTTATATTTTTTTTCTTTGACGCCTTACTTAGTTCGTCGAAGTAAGGCTTCAAAGAAAAAAAATATAATAGCCTTTCAAGCTGTCATAATTATTTGGACTAGGACATTTTTACCTAGGAATTCAATACTAAGGCAGCAACCATTTGATTTTCTGGGGGGGGCTATGGTTTTTTTTTCTGGACAAATTTTTTTTTTCGCCTGTGGCGAAAAACAATCTATTTTTTTCGCGACAATTCGAAAACAATTTTTTTCTTTCAATTTTAGCATTACATATAGTGGCAGCTGAGGGTGAAACAAACAATTTTTTTTTCTCAGAATCAAAAACAAATTATTTTTTTCTCCAAAAACTGGAAACAAACTTTTTTTTCCAAAAAAAACCATAGCCCCCCCCAGAAAATCAAATGGTTGCTGCCTAATGACATGGACATGATTTTCTAGGAAAATATGACATGGACATGATTTCCTAGGAAAATTAGTCTGGAGACAAATTTTATTTACAGCTAATTTCCTAATGCATGTTATGCAAAACTTTGGTTGGCTTGCCTTCTTTGTTTGTATAATTGTTTATACAAGCTTTGTTAATATGATTGACATGATGGTCATCTTTATATAATATATATAGGCATAGTTTAACCTGTATATTTAATATTTGAATTTAATTGGATATTATCCTAATGAGTGTACAATTTAAATACAAAGCAAGCAAGCTAACTTAAGTCTTGCTCTACATGCTTTAGGAAATTAGCTGTAACAGATTGATACACAACTCTTTCGTTTTGTCTATAACAATGTTAAAACATATTACATTCATATTCACTTTTAAAAATTAAAGGCATGGACATTTAAACCAAGGACTTCTAATGACATGGACATGACTTTGTGGGAAAATTAATAGTCTGGGGACATAAATTTTATCAAAAATTTAACTATGTGACTCTTAAACATTACTAAAACATAAGTTTTAAATTTGCAAATGCAAGTAATTGAATCTTTTATAGGATTTTATAGGGCATGATTACCTAGGAAAATTTGTCTGGGGACATATATAACTAATATCGGACTAAATATATACTGGTAAATTCTGTAACCATGGACTTTTTATACTATATAGTAATATTTGTCCGCCCTGACATATTTTACCAGGACAAATTTATCACTCACACTTGTACTTGTTCGCCCTGGATCAATTTGCTCTGATTTTTTTTTTGTACTCCAGTTGCATAATGTTAATTATTTGAACATTACATGTTAAAGTTTGTTGAAAAATTTGCTGAATTTTTGTATTGCCACAACCAATTTATTATTTCCCCTATTTGCTTAGTCACTGTCATGATAGTAGAACACTGGAGTACAATGTATTAATTTATCTTCATTGCTATTTTTTAACAAAATAATTTGTTTTTTAATACAAGTCTCAGAATATATACAAAATGTAATTTTAAACGAACTTGTAAATCCTTGTATTAAATTCCTGTTTTCGTGATTAACAGTTCATACATCCATGACATCATTGTTTTTATTAATTCCAAGCTGCCTATTAACTTATAAATCAAAACAAAAAGTTTGTTTTTTTATTATTGATCCATCAACAGACAATTATCACAAAAATCAGTGAGAATAATTTACATGTTATTAAACAATTAACTTTCCTAAAAACTTTTAAATATTTATGTTTTTTTTATAAATTTTAAGCTATACAATTCTTACTTGCATCTCTGAAATGTGCTTCTATGTGGTTTTGTTAGCAATTTCTGTACAGGTCTGCTAAAGGCTCAAATTGACATTTCACCCAATTTCACCATTTTCCCTCCAAAATTTGGGTTTTAAGGCAAAATTTTTATTTTTCCTTATTGGTGACCCTTGTATTTGCCAGGGACGCATACATGTATATATAAGTCCTTGTATTTGCTTAATATTTGAAGCTATATTTCAGCTTTGTACATTACAGATTTGGACCAGGTCAGACCTGAGGTGTCACAGACAGTTTTTATTTGATATCCCATAAAAATATGTCAGTACCTCTATTTTCCCTATCATTTCATTGAAAATGGTCCCTTTAACATGCTTGTACCTATTTAAAGTAAAATTTTGAGCTTAAATGGTCTGGAACCCCTATTTTTTTCGATAAATTTGAGGTACATGTACTCTTTGTAAAGATTAAAATAAGACGGCATTCTGATAGAGACTTTGAATAAGTCTGACCCATCTTAACTGTGTAAAATCAAAAGTAGCAGCACAAAATAAAGTTAAAATGAATATGAGTCCCCTGTATTATATTTTAAACACCGCTTTTTTTATGATCAAGTAATTCCTAAATGAATACTGGAAAATAGCTGTAGAATGCTCTCCGAACATAAAATTTGCATCAAATAATAAAAAGCTTCATTTTAATCAACATAGAAATATGTTTCGAATTTGATGATTTATTGGGTATATATGATATTGCCTTCACTCAGTTATAAACTAGAAAAAAGTAATGTTTAGCTCACCTAGCCCAAAGGGCCTACTGAGATTTTCCCATCACTTTGCATCCGGCATTGTTACCTTTACAAAAATCTTCTAGAACTCTGAAACTACTGGGCCAAATTAAACAAAACTTGGCCACAATCATCATTGTGGTATCTTGTTAAAAAAATATGTCAGATGACCCGGCCAACCAGCCAAGATGGCCGCCATGGCTAAAAATAGAACATAGGGGTAAAATACAGTTTTTGGCTTATAACTCAAAAACCAAAGCATTTAGAGCATATATCTGACAAGGGTATAATTGGTATAATTGTTTAACAGGTGAAGATCTATCTGACCTGAAATTTTCAGATGAATCAGACAACCCATTGTTGGGTTGCTGCCCCTGATTTAGTAATTTTAATGAAATTTTGCTGTTTTTGGTTTTTATCTTTAAAATATTATAGATAGAGATAAACTGTAAACAGCAATAATGTTCAGCAAAGAAAGATTTACAAATAAGTCAACATGACCGAAATGGTCAACAAGGTCAATTAATCCCCTATGGAGTTATTGTCCTTTATAGTCAATTTTTAACAATTTTCATAAAATTTGTAAATTTTTACTAACATTTTCCACTAAAACTACTGGGTCAAGTTCATTATATATAGAGATAATTTTAAGCAGCAAGAATGTTCAGTAAAGTAAGATGTACAAACACATCACCATCACCAAAACACAATTTTGTCATGAATCCATCTGCTTCCTTTGTTTAATATTCACATACATGTAGACCAAGGTGAAAGACACAGGTTCTTTAGAGCCTCTAGTTTAAAGTCTAGAATACCTTTTTATACAACCATAAAATCATATAATTATATTGGTATCACATCGTCTTTGTGGTCAGCTAAGCATCGTTTGAAGACGGATGGTTTCCAGATAATAACTTTAGTATAAGTTAATCATGTTAATAGAAATTAATAGAATTTTAACACAATGTTTAAAACAACAAAAGGAAGCTTGGGATTGATATTGGGGGTTATGGTCCCTAAGGTTTAGGATAAGGGGACCAAAACAAGCATTTATCTAGTTTCAGGACAATAAGTTGTGTATAAGTATTTCAATTCCTCTGAAATTGTACCACAATGTTAAATATTATAAGAAGAAGGTTGGAATTTATTTTTAGGGTTATGGGGCAAACAGTCAAGAATGATGGGCCAAACACAAGCATTTTTGTATTTTTAAGTTAATGACTTGTGTAAAAGTGTATGATCTTTCTAAAATTATACCCCAATGCATTATGCTCTATACTACTATGGGATGGTTAGGATAGGCTGAGGGTATAGATAAAACCATTTATGAATAAGGGGCAAAAAAGATGAAAAACAATTATTTTTCTGGTTAAAGGATAGTCAAGACAATTTGAAAGCTGTGTAAGGGAGGTAATCCAAAAGTTATATTTGAATTATTTCACACAACTTTTAAGGTGGTACCTAACACTACAGGGAGATAACTCTGTAAAGTCAGCTAAACAATTTAATTACGTTGTGTTGTTAAAGGGATATTAAGCTTTTCAATGATCAAAATGAGTGTTTGTCAAACTGCTATATAACCAGTGTAATTTTTCTGATAAAACGGTTGGTTCAAAAAAATTTAAATTTTTATATTTTTGTCAAAGAGTCAAAGTAAATACTTTGTCAAAATTTTAAGAAAATTAAACGAGCCAAATTAATTTTAGTTCAAGTGTTGGGTACCACCTTAAAGATGTGATTTTGAAATTTACCAACATAATTTTAGCATAAGTAAATATAAATCTGTGAAGTTTGAAACCACAAAAAGGAAGGTTTGGATTGATTTGGGGGTTAATTTATGGTCCCTATGGTGTAGGAAAAAGGGGTATAAAAGGGGCCCAAATAATCAATTTTCTATTGTCCAGACAATAATTTGTGGAACAGTTTATAGAATTGCCTGAAGTTTCCACACCACAAAACTCCAAAGGATAGTAAGGGTTGGAATATTGGAGTTATGACTCAATCTGTTTATGAATTAGGAGCAACAAAAGGGGAAAAACAAGGGTTTCCTGGTTAATGGACAATTACTTTAGATTTGTTTCTTTTTGTTGGTGCCTCTTTTTGCTAGTTCTTTTATGAACTTTTATGCTCTACCTACAATAGTAGAGAAGCATTATGTTTTCTAGTCTGTGCGTCCTTTCGTCTGTTTGTTTGTCTGTCCATCCATTCATCCCACTTCAGGTTAATGTTTTTGGTCAAGATAGTTTTTGATGAAGCTAAAGTCCAATCAACTTGAAACTTAGTACAAATGTTCCTTATGATATGATCTTTCTTATTTTAAAACAAAATTAAAGACTTTTGACCCCATTTTTATGGTTCACTGAACATAGAAATTAAAAGTGTTCCCTCAGTTTCAGGTTAAAGTTTTTTTAGTCAAGGTAGTTTTTGATGAAGTTAAAGTCCAATCAATTTGAAACTTAGTACACATTTATCATTAAAAAAGCTGATTGTGTCGTTTCATATTAATTAAAATTTATTTACCTAATTTATAATTTCAGCTTTTCCATGCATTGTAAGATTTCCAGAATATAGAACATGTAGTTCCTGATAAAAAAAAACACCAAAAGATTGCTACGATAAAACTGTTGAGTAACTATTTGTAATACAGAATGCATCAAGATGGTGGTATGCTACATATATAATATTGATACTATGACAGATGAGAAAAGAAACTGAAGACATAACCAAATGCTGAAGTCAGCAAAGGTATGATTATAACTGTTACTGATGTTTGAAGAAGTGTGTCATTATAGCATCTACAAATATTTCAATCAAACATGGTTCAGTACTTCAGACTAGTTTTAATTTAAAAGAATGAAATGGCTACTAACATCCATTGCTAATTACAGCTTATTAACCTCCTGTTAAAAAAAAGAGGGATGAAATATACCATAGCAACATTCAAACTCATAAATCGAAAATAAACTGTCAACGCCATGGCTAAAAATGAAAAAGACAAACAGACAATTAATAGTACACTAGAAACAACATTAAAAACTAAAAACTGAGCCACACAAACCCCACCAAAAACTGGGGGTGATCTCAGGGTCTCCAGAAGGGTAAGCAGATCCTGCTCCACATGTGGCACCCTTCGTGTTGCACATGTTATTACAAACTTAGTATATAGTCTATTTCGGTAGGTCACATTCATGAAAAGGAAAGGGGATTGTAGGTACGAAGTAAGAAACATTCGATATCATCTGTGAAATGGTTTATCCATAATGGTCAACCAACTGTGATGATTGGGTAACCTGTATTATATTCAGGGGTGAATTCAGACATTTCTAAAGGGGGGGTTCAAACTAAATGTCTCCATTCAAGTGCATTGATCGTCTCAAAAAAAGGGGGGTTCCAACCACCGGAACCCTCCCCTTGGATCCACCACTGATATTTGAGAAGTTGCCACGATACATTTTGTTGATATCAAATTAAAGTTAAGAAGCTACGGTAATCTATATATGTTTATCTACTTTTCATTGTCTACTCTCACCTTGATTAGTAAATAAATAAAAATCATGTTGGAAGAAAAATTTAGTCATGTGTATATGTTTTAGGAACTAATTGTGGTATATTCTTCAGATTGAAACATGCAACAGAAAGTTCAATCATGACCATAAAGCAGGCAAGACATTTCAGTATGTACAATCTTGTAAAAATATGTCAAACTATGTCAAAGCATATTTTTTGTTTTGTTTTTTCAGATTAAAATATAAGGAGTAGATATTTTCCTGAAGATCTCATTTATGTCTCGAATGTGAAGGGAACAGAAGCTATCATGATGATTCTTTAAAGAAAAGATACAGAAACACAAGCTCCTGTAGACACTTGTGAAAAAGAAGATGTTTTTGCAATGAATATGTGTGAATGTGATAAATTATGGCAAATCAACATGGTCAATTAACAACAATATGTTCTACAAATTTCCTAGATTTATAAGTTTCATAACATTTAGTTGAGGCAAACTAAAGTTAGATAACGGAAAACGAAAAAAATTGCAAATAAATATTGTTATTAAATACTCAGTTTTAGTTATTTTTATTTTGATATTAAAAAATATACTGTATTAGATAAAAACTAGTTATACATTTAAAAAATTAGTAACCCTCATGTCTCCCTGCATTAGAAGTTGCATAATTTAGCATTTACAGATGAAATATAATTGTGAGTAAAGTTCAACATGTGAAATAGTCTGACTGGATATGACAGAACATCAAAAGAAATGACGAAAAATTACACATCTTATCAAAATAGTACTACTAGAAACTAAAAGCTACTTGCAATTTTCACTGGTTTTGAGATCAGTAACAGTCTGACAAGGAAAGAATTTAATGAACATGATTATGATGCCTCTTGATAAATATAAAAACATATTGACTGTAAAATAATTACCAGTTACCAATTATATCTGTTGTTTACAAAATTTGTTATTTGGAAATATCTGTTGAATGTTTTGAAATTAAAATGTGTTAACTGAAATGATTAAAGAATTGAAGTCTTTAAATGATACAAAAGCAAGGATACATTGAATGATTGCAATTGAAACAACTACTAGCCCTGCATAGTAGGGCACTGATGTAAACAAGTACAGGTCACCTGAAGTCTTCAACAATGAGCAAAAGCCTGAATTTAAAGATCGTTATACATGGGCTTATTAAGTCCCAAGATAATGGTATCTACATCCTTTGCTTTCAAATTTTTGTTAGTATGTTTCTGATGAAGGTTAATTAAAATAAGCCCAGCACACTTAATTTGTGAACTGTTTTTATTTAATTTCAAAAGAGAAAGCTAATAGACAAATTTAAGCAAATAACAAAAAAAGGAAATCCATTTAATATGGCAGACAGCAACCAAACACAACCAGTGGACACAATGAACATGTTTTTGAATGCTCAAACTGCAATAATAACATTAGACACAAAAACATCTTATATAATGCTGGATTACACAAAAGTGTTTAAATCATCTGCTCTTCTCTGGTGTTTAAAAATTGTACAGATTTGGTGTCACAATATCTCAGTAGCATGGATTAGAATCCCGGCATGGGAAGAACAAAAAATTTGTGAAAGCAAATTTACAGATCTTACATTGTTGGGTTGATGATTTGACGACTAAATGCATGTACATGTACAATATATACAAAAAGTTAGCTGCTATTGAGACAAAGGCAAAAATCATAGTGCAACAAAACATGTTTATTACAGATATAATAACAACAAACTAAAATAACACTTACCACTACTAAATGATTAGGAACTTTCAGGAACTAATTGCAGCTGCTGACCAGGTTATGTTAAACAAATCAACTCCAACTGACCGTCTCCAACTGATCTGTTCAGTGAAGAGTTTTTACCATTGAAATGAAATGTGAACACTTTCCAATCTTTTGGCAGACGTGAATATTCTCATGTGGCATTTATACCTATATCCAAGGGTACCTATATCTGGTGGTGATAATTAACCATTTTTTTCTTCTTTTTGTTTAATTTTGAAAAAAAAAATGGAATTTAAACTTTTTTTCAGCATTTTGGAAAAAAATAATTTTGTAAATTTTTCATGTTTTTTTCATTTATTTTTATAAGAATTAAATTTTAAAAGAAATTTTTTTTTAAATATTTTTTTTTTTTTTTTAATTTTGAAAAATTTGATTTTTTTGAAATATTTTGCATTTATAAATTTTTTAAACTTTAAAAAAGTTAATTTTAGTTGCCTTCGTCCATGCAAGCATGGACTAAGTTAGCCTTGGTTGCCTTCGTCCATGCATGCATGGACTAAGTCTGTTGTGTTAGTCCATGCAAGCATGGACTAAGTTAGGGTTAGTTGCCTTAGTGCATGCATGCATGGACTAAGTCTGTTGTGTTAGTCCATGCATGCATGGACTAAGTTAACGTTAGTTACCTTCGTCCATGCATGCATGGAGTAAGCTTAGTTTCTAAGTTTTCATGTTTACAAATCATGAAAAGGTTAAGCCATACTATCAAGTTTTGCAATTTATTTCCTAAGGTAAGTTATAATGCACAATATGTATGTAAAACATAATTAATAGGTTGAATATGAAAAAAACCAACTAAACAGAAAAAAAGGTGATTACATCAAATTAAAAAAATAATTGAACTAACACCATGAAATTAAGAGGTAAGAAGAAATGGAAGTTTTCTAGAATTGATGTTGATTTCCAGTTTTATTTAATACCTTGTTTAATGTATTTCAGTTGTTTCCTGTAATTAGTTAATACTTCAGTCTTATCATGTACATCTTTTGTATATTATTTTATAAATTTACTGTTTGCAAAAGTATAAATTATTCTAAATATTAGGGATGTTCTGGTAACTAACAGAAAACCCTGGCCGTTTTTGACAAAACTTTTTTGATCTTTTGGTCCTCGATGCTGTTCGATTTTGTGCTTGTTTCGGCTTTCAAACTTTTGTATCTGGGCGTCACTAGTAGATCTTGTGTGGACAAAATGCACTTCTGGCGTATTAAAATTTTGAACTTGTTGCCTTTTGTTGGCTGTTGTTTGTGTGTTTCTTTGTCGATTGTGTTCTCCAATTTGTTTATATTGTAGTCCTGTGGTGTTGGGTTGTCATTTTAATGTTGTATTTCACATGGCTATAAAAGAGGGAGGTTTGGCATGCCACAAAACCAGGTTCAACCCACCATTTTTTCCTTTTAAAAATGTCCTGTACCAAGTCAGGAATATGGCCATTGTTATACTATAGTTCGTTTCTGTGTGTGTTACATTTTAACGTTGCGTTGTTTGTTTTCTCTTATTTTTGAGTGTAAATTCACATTGCGATAAGACGTGTCACGGTACTTGTCTATCCCAAATTCACGTATTTGGTTTTGATGTTATATTTGTTATTCTCGGGGGATTTTTTCTGATGCTTCGTCCGTTTCTGTGTGTGTTACATTGTAGTGTTGTGTCGTTGTTCTCCTCTTATATTTAATACGTTTTCCTCAGTTTTAGTTTGTTACCCCGATTTTGTTTTTGTCCATGGATTTATGAGTTTGAACAGCGGTATACTACTGTTGCCTTTATTTATAAAGAACAAAAAACAAATATAACAGACCTTAACAAAAACATCCACTGAAGACCTCTTGTATAGAACTTGTCTATACAAATTGCATTGGGTCAATATGTGTTTTGGCTTATAACCCTCCCCTACACTTGAACAGTGGTTAAAACAACATAATATAAGAACTATTAAAACCAGTTAACATCAAACTTCAATATGTAGATACTTAAAATGCGATGTTTAATGTCAACCACTTTATTATCCATGTTCTGCTAGACAATAGTGGCAATCAGTACACCTTCGACGGATTGTGTAGCAGTATAACTATGTTATAAGCAGTTTTCAAGCATGACCTTGACAAAACACTATATAAACGCGTTTCATTTCTTTAAAGGAATATGCAGTTGCTCATTTAGAGGAATATAAAAAGAAAAAGAAACTCAGATTACAATAGGAGCAGGTGTTTGAATTGCAATAACCTTGTCTGTGCTTCAGATTTGGATTTTCTTTTTTTTTAAATTATTGAGGAAGAGCTGATATGAACTTGAATGGATATGTACAATCATTTTTTATCATTGTCATAACATTTTGCAAGTTTTGTCTGGGCTATTCTATTTTTTTAACTTCAATACGTTGCACAACAAGCAATCGAAAACGCTATTTCACAAATATAATGCCATGGAATCAACATTCCGTTTCTATTCAATACCCGATCCAGACAAACCAATAAATGTGAAGATTTTACGTGTTCCCTATTTTAAAGTATCAGAATTGTTTCTCATTACCGTCAATGAAAATCTTAGCATCAAAGGCTATCATTTGGATTTTGTATTCTCTTTTATGTAATATTTTTTGTATGCATTTTAACTTCTAATAATATTATCAAAGTGTACCCAATATTATTTTAATGTAAACTAACTCATATGTATAATATTTCAATTCATATGATTTTACTGGCTGAAAGAGAATTCATTTAATTTCATTTTGTGCTTGGTGAGTAAGACTTTATTGTTTTGCTAGCCTTACATTTGCATGACAGTTGTTTTTAAAAGTTCCATCATATTGTAAAACTTGAGTAAGCACCTCCAACAAAAAGTTATAGGTTAATGTGATAATAATAAGGATCCAGCAATCAAAACTATTTAAACATACATTAAGGTGGCTCGTGGGTACAAAAATTTCAGCAAAAAATTAAACCTTTATTTTTTCATTACAAATTGTATTCATTAGTTATTACTTTATGATATGGTACAAAAATCAACCCAAAAAATTGATTTGGTTTTTGGCCCCAGATGACTTTTAAAATGTTTATATCATTGAAAAAGCTCCAAATTATCCCCCTTTGGTGCAAAAATGCCATTTTTGGCATCAGATTTGAAATATCTTTTTTAACTCATCGGTGACCTATATTTTTTATTATTGTTTTCAAATTAGCTGTACATAAACTAAATAATTGTAAAATTTAAGCGATTTCTGTAATTAGGTTATTTTTTTATTTCGATATTACCTTTATTTCTCCTATTAGTTCAACAGAAAAAAGGACATTAACAAAAATGTATGCTTCTTCCGGAGGCAGATTGTAAGCTTAAATGAACGGTGACCCCATTTTTTTAATTTCATTTTTCTTTTAAGTATATGATTAAGTTGATTTATAAAAAAATATAGCTAAATCCTATTTTAGAAAAAAAAGGATTTATACCCAGGAGCCACCTTAATACAGATATACAATAACACATATTGTAACAAATTCAAACAAAATTAAAGAGCAATCTCACAAGACGCCAACAAAACAAAGTGTAATAGTCATATTTAACTTTCCATTTTCATTTCATATCTTTATATATTGTATTAACTGCTAATAATTGTCAGTTGTATTGTGGTAGAGATGCTACACTGTTTATCTAAATAGTTATTTTGATCATTTAAAATATTTTAAAATAGAACTAGTTAAAGCATATTCATTAACAATCCTATCTGTAATTGTGTACGCTGAATTGACGTAGAGATAACTATTATTGAGTTAATATGATATTTAAACATGTTTGAGATGCATTTGTCTGATGTTTCAGTCTTGTTGACATCTCCTTCGGGAATTATTTTCAAAACATGTAAACAAAAGGAAAATATCATTGATTTTTTTTAATTTTGTAATCAAACTAATTTCTGTTAAAACATTTTTACCTACAATGAGAAATTTTCTTTTCTAAATTCTTAGATATGCATTTTTTATACGACCACACACACTTTTTTGGGATCGTATAATGGTATCATGTCGTCGTCGTCTGCGTCTTCGTCTGTGTCATCGTCCGAAAACACATTGGTTTCCGGCCAATAACTTTAGTTTAAGTGAATGGATATCTATGAATTTTTTTTAAATAGGTTTAATACCACAAACGGAAGGTGGGATTGAATTTAGGAATGATGGTCCAAACTGTTTAGGAATTAGGGGCCCAAAACCTAGTTTCAGGATAATAACTTGTGTATAAATATTTCAATTGTTCTGAAATTGTACAACAATGTTTGATACCACAAGTAGAAAGTTGAGATTCATTTTATGGGTTATGGGACGAACAGTTTAGGAATTTAGGGCCCAAAAGGGCCAAAAACAAACATACAATAATTTGTGTTAGTGTATGGATCACTCTGACATTGTACCACAAGGTTCCATATAACAAAAGGGAAGGCTTGGATTCAGTATGGGGTTAATTGCCACAAATATAAAGGAATTAGAAGCCCAAAAAGGGTCAAAAACCAGCATTTTTCTAGTTTCCAGACAATGACTTGTGTTTGAGTGTATGGATCTCTCTGAAATTGTACTACAAGATTCCATACTACAACGGAAAGGTTTGGATTGAGTTTTGGGGTTATTGCTCAAGGGGGTTTCAAAAATGGGGGGTCCTCAATGTTGAAGGGATTATTTTTTTTCAAATTTTTTGAATTTCGAATTTTTTAAAAGTTTCAAGAAAAAATCTTAAATTGTACAGTATTGCGCAATATATTTGAAAGGCCTTTTACCACATTTATTTTGTGTCAGAAACCTATATTATGTCAAAAATTGGAACACAATCCAAATTCAGACAGTATCAAGCTTGAATATTATGTCCAAATTTGCCCCAACTGTTCAGGGTTCAACCACTGCGGTCATATCAAGCTGCACTCAGCGAAGCATTGGCCATTGTTAAATTATAGTTCGTTTCTGTGTGTGTTACATTTCGGTGTTGTGTCTCTGTTGTGTTGTAGTTCTCTTATATTTGATACGTTTCCCTCAGTTTTAGTTAGTAATCCGGATTTGTTTTTTCTCTATCGATTTATGAATTTTGAACAGTGGTATACTACTCTTGCCATTATTTATTAATCAATAATAACACAGTAATTGAGAGAAGGAAAAAAAACATTGACAAAGTTGACAGCACCGACAATTCCACACGAAAAAGCAAAAAAAAATCATAAAACTTTCTAATAATTATAGATTAATACACACAACTGTATATTTTTATGATGACCTTCTTCACACTGGTCCTTGTCATCTTCAGTGAAAGTATAAAAAAGATCAATTGTGAAACTGAATAAAACATCACGATAATAACCTGACCCCAAATTCGCAAAAATTGATATCATTAAAAATAGGATACTAGCAAATGGCCGTAGCAAAATAATGAAGTGCACCAAATTATTATTTTTTTCTTCATCAATTACTTTCGAAGTCATATAAATTGGCTCCTCAGAGACGTATTTTATTAAGCATATCTTTGATTTTATGCATTTCAAATTCAATAGAGTGTGTTGAAGGGTTCACTTTCCTTCACATGGGAAATTGGTAACATTGGAAGTTTTATAAATTATTAAATGACTTCTAACAATATATGGCATATAAATGTATACAGCTACAGATAACACTGTGATTTATCCAAGATATTCCACATAAGATTTGATATTATATGTTTTGTAATGAATAAAAAATATATATATTTTATTTTTGTTATAGATCCTTTACATATAAAATCCTTTCAAATAAAACAAAATGTATTAGTGTATGTTGCAAAACACACTATTCTTGGAGTAATGTTGTCGTTTATATTTTGCATTATATTATCATACAAGAAAGGAGGTGTGGTATCGATTGCAAATAAGACGTCTATCAGCCAAAGACTACATGAGGAATGTTTATCGAAAACATGTCTGTAACATGTCTGTGACCGCTCGACATTCTCCTTACCTGAGACTGTCGTGTAACACCACATAATAGTATTTAATAGTCAAAGTTCAAGGAGGCAGTATAGGTAACATTTTCTTTCATTGAAATGTATGATGGTCCGTTTTGAAGCTGCAACTTTTTGATGTGGTTAAATTTTTGAAACACGAAATGAGATTCAGTTTTCCAATGTTACATTACGTTCATGTTTTGGACTATAATAATTCTCATTTTGTGAAGAACCTCAATGCAAGATTCTTTCAGAACATACACTAGGTTTGATATAATAAAAATGCTGGACTTTTTTATCGACAATATTTTGTGTTTGGACATGTTGGAAAGTTTTATATTTGAACAGATATGCATCATTCTAATGGGTACTAATTGTACACCTCTACTGGCCTATTTGTTTTGTACTCGTATTGGTCAGAATTCATTCAGTACCTTCTAACAGAGACAAAAATAAAAAGAATTTCGCTAGGTTCAACACTGAATAACCATTATTTCAGTCATTACTTGTAATTCATATACCCCATGGAGGATACTACTGTTACAGTAGACTGTTTCATACCTTGTTCTGTGTCTCAATATTGACACAGATGGACGACATCACAATAACATTTATGACAACCGTAATCTATGTGTACAAATTTCTAATAACCAATCCCAATGTACTCTTCTTGTACGTGTCAATTAAATAAATCTATTTTGTTTTCAGTGTTAATATAAACGTAAACAAAACACGTTAATTTTTGTGGCATTGATTCATTCTGGCGCCGCGCAGTTTATATTTCGTTTGGTTTGTGGTGTTCTGGTGTGCTGTCGTAAATTCTTGGGGGTCAATTATTATTCTGCGGTTTACATGTTATAATGTTCCTATCACTCAAGAAATTTTACGGTCGCCATCATGAGCTGATTGGCCATTATGACAAAAGTGTGTCAGAAATCATATCTGATATTCTTTCTCCATCATAATAACCTTCCATCATTACCGATCGAACTGAATAAAGAAATAACACGACGGGTGCCGTATACTGTGCAGGAAATGCTTACCCTTCCGGAGCACCTAATTTCACTCCCAGTTTTTAGTGGAGTTCGTGTTGTTCCTTAATTATTATTTATATGGATTTGTGAGTCTTTGTTTACTCCTTGGTTTTTATTGTTATTGTCTTCATTACTTGTTTATGTGCTTCTCTTTGTTGAGTGTTTTTGTACTGTATTCCTGTCATGTAGTGATGTCATTTTTATTGGTATTTTGAAAATTATAATATAAGCAGGAGGTTTTGCAGGCATGAAACCATATTAAACCTACCAATGCTTTTTAAAACGTTCAGTGTCTATTTAGGTAAATGGCAGTTCAATACTAGTAGTCCATGTTCTATTGTTTTCCTCCTATAGATGATGTGTTTCCCTCGGTTTAAATTTGTAACTCGGATTTGTTCTCGCTTCAACGATTTTTGATTATTGAACAGCGGTATACTACTGTTGCCTTCACTTATATGGTCAGCTGAAATCAGAAATGCCTAATATATAACATCGTAACCAGATCGAAATTGAAGCATCTGATTTAAAAAAAAAAGTTCATTTTACACACATGGTTTGATAAAATTAATTATGAGCAAAGGACTTATCCACAAAGATATTTTTACAACACCTGGGGTATTAAATACTACAGACACACTTAAATAAACTCATTATGGATACCAAGATTTGAACTTAATATTTGCAAAGACTATAAATACGTTTTGTTCCAGGCTAATGTCTAACTTGTGAACATCTTAAGGAGGACAAAACACTGGTCTGATCGTAACTCCTCCTTTTCTAAGAAATGATGTAGTTTTCAAAAGTGGGGACGATTCGCAGGATGCAATAAAAAAATATATATATGTCGAAGAAAATAAGACTACTCAAGCCATGCGTGAAGACGACACTAACCGTTCAAAAAAAATAACAACTTCAAAATTAAAGATTGAGCAACACGAACCACACCATACACTGGTGACCTTATGTGCTACAGATTGGTGATCAGCGTAGGGTATTTTGTCGCGTTTTTTGTGGTATTTTTGATTATCTTATTTTAGGAAAGAAATGTATATGGCATTTGAATTTCTAGATCTGTACACGGATTAATCATGCAATGCTCATTACGATGTAGCCATTTATTAATGGTTTTCTTTTGGCATAATGAAAATAAAATTACCTTAGCCGTATGTGGTACACCTTTTGTGAATTTTTAGTCCCCAATGCTTTTAAACTTTGTAATTATTTGGCTTTATAACTATTTTGATCTGAGCATCACTCATGGGTCTTGTGTAGACGAAATGCGCGTCTGGTGTATTAAATTATAAGCCTGGTAAACTATATATACCTAAGTGGCCTATACAAAAATAAAACAACATTTTCAAAATGTTGTCAGAATATTGTCAAAATAAAAAAACATGTTGTCAGGGGTACAATTTTGTCCAATATGTTTGAAATACAATGTGTAAACGAGCATAAAAGAGAGACGAAAGATACCAGAGGGAGAGTCAAACTCATAAATCGAAAATAAACTGACAACGCCATGACTGAAAATGGAAAGGACAAACAGACAAACAATAGTACACATTACACATCATAGAAAACTAAAGAATAAACAACACGAACCCCACCAAAAACTAGGAGTGATCTCAGGTGTACCGGAAGGGTAAGCAGATCCTGCTCTACATGTGGCACCTGTCATGTTACTTATGAGATAACAAATCCGGTAAACAGTCTAATTTGGTAGGTCACATGTATGAAAGGAAAGGGGATTGTAGTTACGACGTAAGGAACATATCCGATATCATTTGTGAAACGGTTATTCCATAACGGTCAACCAACTCGTGATGGCGTCCGTAAAACTTACGAAGGGATGATTTTTACTTCACCATTTGGAACTCTTGATTTAATAGCTTCCTTGTGAGCAACAACCCTCTATCAAGAACATCATGATAGGAAATGCAAGCACGGGAATATCGTATCGATTGGGAGATAAATACACCGTATGCAGGTGCTGCTGGAATGTTGCTACTTAGAAATGGAAAGTTCACAATTAGAAAGCTAAAATCATCTTTTTTATCGTAAAGTTTTGTTTTCAATCGACCCTCATTGTCAATTTCTAGATGTAAGTCAGGATATGAGGCCGACATAACTGTATCCGTTGTATCATTTTTCTCTAGTTCAACGGGAGAGATGCGTTCGACATATATAATCACCAAATTTTGAATTATTAAGTGAAAGAACATCATCTATATAGCGGAAAGTAGAGTTAAAGGATATTGCTAACTTCTTATCTTTCTTCCTAAAAAGTTCCTGTATGAAGTCAGCCTCATAATAATAAAGAAACAAGTCGGCAAGAAGAGGGGCACAATTCGTTCCCATTGGAATGCCGATAGTCTGTTGAAAAACACGTCATCCGAACGTAACAAACATGTTGTCAATCAAGAAATCAAGCATCTTGATAATGTCAGATTCAGAGACATTTTTGATTCAGAGTGATCTTTTACAAAGTAGGATTTATCCCTTACTAAGACAAGATACTTGTATCTTCGTGGGCCATTCTTTTTTATGAAACAAAGCAATACCAACTCTTTCAATTTGTCTTTTAGTTTGGAATGTGGAATACTTGCATAAAGTGTAGAAACATCAAATGTTTAAATACTATTAGATGAAAGAGAGTTAGATTGTATGTACTCTAAAAGATCTTTGGATTTTTTAAGTATCCACATCGGATTCACGCCACCTCTGAAATAGGCAGTTATTTTTTTTTTTGTCATTTTATTTATTTTCTTTTGTTACATCTTTTGACATCGGACTCGGACTTCTCTTGAACTGAATTTTAATGTGCGTATTGTTATGCGTTTACTTTTCTACATTGGCTAGAGGTATAGGGGGAGGGTTGAGATCTCATAAACATGTTTAACCCCGCGGCAATATTGCGCCTGTCCCAAGTCAGGAGCCTCTGGCCTTTGCTAGTCTTGTATGATTTTTTATTTTAGTTTCTTGTGTATAATTCGGAGTTAAGTATGACGTCCATTATCACTGTACTAGTATACATTTTTTTAGGGGCCAGCTGAAGGACACCTACGGGTGCGGGAATTCTCGCTTCATTGAAGACCCATTGGTTGCCTTCGGCTGTTGTCTGCTCTATGGTCGGGTTGTTGTCGCTTTGAAACATTCCCCATTTCCTATCTCAATTTTAGTTTCACAATAACTTTGAAGGCCGTCTTTGATTGCTGATAACATAGATGTTAATAATTTAGAAATAGGTTTCGTGGAGCACTTGGAAGACCCAGCAATATACCGTTGTTTGTAAGGACACTTATGCAGTTTAGGTATCCATTCAATAATGGAACATCCAGTTCAACATTTTTGGTTGAAATTCCTAAGGAACACAGAACAGACCTATGATTATCCAGAATTTCCTCTTTGGTAAGTGTCGTGAGGGTATATGTTGGGTTTCTAAGTAAATTGTCAATACCTAATTCGTTTATCAAGCAGTTAATGTATTGAGTTTTTCACACAAAAACTATGTTGTTTGGCTTTATCTGCGGGGACAACAACATAGTTGTCATGAAGGTAGGATAAGTGTTTTGCAACATTATAGGGTCTTTAAAGATTGACGTAGCATGGGCATTGATAGACCCATTCAGTTTCTTAATTCTGATTTGTATCAACGACCTCACTGCCTTAATCCATTCGGAAAGAGTGTCTACATCTTCCTTCTCATGCAAAGCCCATTGCAATCTATTACTAAGTAAGTAGAAGTCTCTAATGTTAACCGATATCCCGTCCGCCTTCTAGTAGTGCTTCCCAGAATTGACCACCGTATTTTTGTATAAAACAAAAAGTGAAAATTTAGATTTCAATATCATAACGATTCTAGTTTTTGATAGGATTTTTTATTAAACGGTGCATGACCGTTTCTTGTGAAAGTGTTCTACTCAGTTAAGAGACTAAATCCGGAAAGTTGTTGAAACCTGAATTGGAATTTAGCAAAAGTTTCCCCATATGTCCATATACTATTAACATTACAATGTTAATGATTTAAATTGCTGTCGTACATTTCCTTTGAGAAGAAAATAGTAGTCAAATTTACATAGAAAGATTGGTTTCTGCGTAAACGCCTAGTAGTTACTTCTCCATGTATTACATTGTAGTCAAACAAACCCCATTCATGTGTAATATACCCAGTAACAGTGTTGTGTTATGCAATAAAATATTTCCACCTTTCGAGTCATTTGACTTAATCCACCTTCTAAATGTACATCTGACAGCCATCATTTTCGAGGACTATATAAAAGAAAATGTATGTACAGATCTTTCGGTAAAGAAAAATCAAAAAAAAGTTTAACACGGACTGCGGGAAAAATTTAAAGAATATGAATATAGCATATCATATTAACAGCTAGTGCAACTTACGCGTTGGGACTGACATTGCAAGAGCGTGCGCGACGCGAATATTTCCACGACTCTGAACTTTAAATCACTTACAACTCCTTAGTGAACTCTCTGCATGTCTCTTACAGCATGGGCTTGTCGTCCAGTTTTATTTATTTTTTTCTAAATTGAATCTTCGTCGTTTTCCTGATTTAGACAAATGTTTTAAATACGCTCTACCTCATTTGTTTTTGTGCGACGCGTATTTTCCGAGTTTAGTACAGATTCAAATTAGAATAGTCAGTGTGTGCTATATTATCAATTCCGTTGTTAATCGGTCAGTTTCGCTGATGGTGTATGGACAGTCATGGTACTTTTTGGTAAAAGACGCTCGAAAATAAGATGCAATTTCATCAGACACGTCGATCTTGGAACTTAGGTTTTTGTATTTATTATGTTTGGACACTTTAGTTAATGATTCTTCTAAATGTTTTGTTCTCTTTGTCGATCAGTAAATTCCTGTGTTTATTTCACAATTCTTTTCTTGAAATAACTCCAATGAATTAACTTAATGAGACTTTGATTAATCAAATGACTGTATAGTTTAATTGTATGAGCCGCAGATTTATACAAACGTTTGATACAAACTCCCCTGTGCAAATAAAATTTACGGTACTAATTTTCTTGCACCAGATGCGCATTTCGACAATACATGTGTCTTCAGTGATGCTCGTGGCCAAAATATTTGAAATCCAAAGCTTATATAAAAGATGGAGCTATAATCCAAAAGTTCCAACAAGTATAGCCAAATCCGTGAAAGAAATCAGAGCTTTGCACGAGGGAGATACATTCCTTAATTTATAATAATTTCTATCATTTTGTAACAGCAAATTTTAATAACACAAAAAATCCGTATTTTCATGCCAGTACCGAAGTACTGGCTACTGGGCTGGTAATACCCTCGGGGACTAATAGTCCACCAGCAGAGGCATCGACCCAGTGGTAGTAAATAAAATTTACGGTACTAATTTTCTTGCACCAGATGCGCATTTCGACAATACATGTCTCTTCAGTGATGCTCGTGGCCAAAATATTTGAAATCCAAAGCTTATATAAAAGATGAAGAGCTATAATGCAAAAGGTCCAAAAAGTATAGCCAAATCCGTGAAAGAAATCAGAGCTTTGCACGAGGGAGATACATTCCTTAATTTATAATAATTTCTATCATTTTGTAACAGCAAATTTTAATAACACAAAAAATCCGTATTTTCATGCCAGTACCGAAGTACTGGCTACTGGGTTGGTAATACCCTCGGGGACTAATAGTCCACCAGCAGAGGCATCGACCCAGTGGTAGTAAATAAAATTTACGGTACTAATTTTCTTGCACCAGATGCGCATTTCGACAATACATGTCTCTTCAGTGATGCTCGTGGCCAAAATATTTGAAATCCAAAGCTTATATAAAAGATGAAGAGCTATAATCCAAAAGGTCCAAAAAGTATAGCCAAATCCGTGAAAGAAATCAGAGCTTTGCACGAGGGAGATACATTCCTTAATTTATAATAATTTCTATCATTTTGTAACAGCAAATTTTAATAACACAAAAAATCCGTATTTTCATGCCAGTACCGAAGTACTGGCTACTGGGCTGGTAATACCCTCGGGGACTAATAGTCCACCAGCAGAGGCATCGACCCAGTGGTAGTAAATAAAATTTACGGTACTAATTTTCTTGCACCAGATGCGCATTTCGACAATACATGTCTCTTCAGTGATGCTCGTGGCCAAAATATTTGAAATCCAAAGCTTATATAAAAGATGAAGAGCTATAATCCAAAAGGTCCAAAAAGTATAGCCAAATCCGTGAAAGAAATCAGAGCTTTGCACGAGGGAGATACATTCCTTAATTTATAAAAATTTCTATCATTTTGTAACAGCATGTGTCGAAGATCAACAAGTTGCTTTCTTTAAAAAAAGAAATGCAATCGTAAACCCAAATGCTTGTTTGGCATTATATATATATTAGATAATTGTTTAATAAAGATGTATTGTTTTATATTACTTTTGTTGTGCATAAGAATTAGAAACTGACATTGCCTGTTTACCTAATGTAATACCGGCTTCACACATCAACGTATAGATCCGACGTACGTCGGCCGTGGTAAAAAAAATCATGCACGCTACCAATACGCTAGTAAATTTGATGCATTCAACCTGTCAATCATATCTGTATCGTGTGCACAACGACCTAAAACGTGCATTGGGTGTGCGTAAAGCGTACCTATGCGTTTCTCCTAGTCTTTCTACATTCCCGACTGCAGGTCTGTCTATATGTGAATGTTTGTCAATAAGTCTGTCACATTCGCCCGTCTGTTTACATGTTTACCAGTCCGTCTATGCCCACTGGTTCGTCTACATGTTCACTAGCTTTGAAATAGCTTTCGGTAAGTGCGATTATTTCAGTGATTTGTGTCTATTGTTTTTATGTAAGTGATTATTGTGCACCTTACCCATATTTTTAGGGACGCGAATTGCAACTGATATTTTACAGTTTTTTTCTTGCGATGTGTTGTCCTTATGGTTTGGTTCATTAGGGAGGGTTGGGTTTATGGCCACCACATTGTTTATATACCAGTGTCCATTCTAAAGCCAGGAACATGTAGTACAGTGGTTGTTGTTCATAATTCATGTCGGTCAAGTTTTTTTCGTAAATTATTTTGTTATCAAGAAGGCTATTTAGTTTTGTTTGATTTTTGTTTTTAAATCTTAATGGTCGGGGCATTTAATAGCCGACTAAATAGAGTTTTTTTTTTCATTTTTGAAGGCCGCTCGGTGGCCTTTAAAGACTTACTACCACGTCATTGTAACTCTGGTTGATACTTGTATCATTAGTGCTGGACCATGGTCGATCCTATGCACCTTTGAGGCAGGCGGGATATTTTTTTAGATCTTGTACAGCTCAAACTAATGGGAGTAGTTCCTGTACTTCTATGTCTTGTCCCATGTTGCATGGTTGGAGAGGGTGTAATATCTTCTGTAGGTTTGATGAAGTTTCACCCGTATCGGACTTCTTCTCCTAAATGAAAGCTTTAAGGCGACGAGTATTTTTGTATGCAATGTGCCCTTCACGTGTCTCAAACTTATCTGTAGCGTTTTCAACGCTCGTGCAGAGCTAGTGTATATTATGTACGTGCAGTTTACAGGTATACGCTTGACAAACGCTTGAGCTGAATGAAATTTTTTATGTTCCATTAAAATTTTCCTGAAGGAAAAGCGTTCACCAAGCGTATACCGTTGCTTTTCGACGTTCTTCAGACTTATGGAACGCGGGTTTAAATGCTTGCGTAGCGTTCCTCTGGTGAGCAACTAAGTTACGCATACGATGATACGGACTTTGTTAATTTTCTTTTTTGACTGATTATTTTACATTGTCTTTTCGGGGCCTTTTATAGCCGACTATGCGGTACGTGCTTTGTCTGTTGTTGAAGGCCGTACGGAGACCCATAGTTTGTACTTCTGTGTTATTTTGGTTTCTTGTAGATAGTTGTCTCATTGACACCAAACCATATCTTCTTTTTTATATTCGATATCTTCTCGCCGACCTGGTTAAGTCTGCTAAAAATGCATGCATGATTCATTTTTAGGTTATCAGTCGTAATGAAAGTGGCACATTTAATTCGTAGTTTCATTGCTTGAAGTATCATTTCTTACATCTGCATGGTCAAATGTGTATTTTTTTAAAACAAATTTTAGAGTTAGATTTCATTCACGGTTATTTCCCCCCTTTTCATATTGAATATCTATACTTATCAGTCGCATTTAAATGACGAAAAGGATTCAGAGGTTATTATGTGACCTCCTTGTTTAAAAAAAAAAGTAAATAATGTTGCAATATTTAAACAAAGAAAATAACTTTAAATTTGCAATATTAATGAAATAGATACGGACATAACTTTCATAATTAATTTTAACGTTATTTTCAATAAACGATTTTTTTTTTTGAAAAATCCTCGTTTTTACACCTATTTGAGGCACGTATTTATGATTCCCATGTCCTTGGTCTATCCTAGACGTAAAATTTCAAAAAGTGCTAATACTTTTTTTTAAAGATTTTATTTTTAATTGTTCTGGTTCAAAATATTTTATTTTTTCATTTTTAATATCTATTTAATTTTATTTTTAATAACCATTTTTTTTTTTATAAAAGTTGCAACATTTAACAACAAAAAAAAAACTGTAATTTAATCATATGCAAGAAAGACTTCCCTTTAATTTCAGTATAAACAACATCCACATCTTGTAAAGAAAATGCTACTAAAACTCTTTCTAAAGATTTTATTTTTAATTATTCTCCTTCAGAATATAAAGCGCATTGTTTACATGAAATCTTATCTCATATCTAGCACAGCTTGTTACATCGTTTGACTAATTAAAATACAACGCATGTAGGTTAATATTAGCAAGGAATTGTATATTTAAAATATACAATTCCTTGATATTAGCAGCCTGTAATCGTGTGCAAGAAAGTATTATATAAATTTCAGATCATACGTAAAATATCTCTATAGCAACTTAAGATGCTAATGCATATTCAACAGATTAGTAAGCTATTGCGCATGCATTTGAAAAGTGGTCATAGCTATTGCGCATGTATTTGAAAGATGGTCATGGAAAGAACAGTTCAAGTGTTCCAAATAACATCCTGTGTTCCGAAAGACTACATCACTCGTCCAATATATACTGCGTAAACCCTCAGGGGTTTACGCAAAAATGTTTCGAAGTCAAATGTGTAAAACCTTTAAGAGAAAAAAACCAAGAGGGGTCTAACCAGTACAGACAAAATTATCTAAGATCAATAAAAGCAGTTCCGAGATCTAGTTTCAGAAAAGAAATTATATTCTACAGAAACGTCAAATGTTCAATTAAAAAGCATCAATCCAATCGTGTAAGTATCGATGAACTTACTACTGAGCAGGCGGTGGTATACAAATCGCGGATAAATAGTCCACCAGCGGCAATACCCAGCAAATGTCTGTTACATAAACACAGGGTTTCATTTTATATGCTCACGCAATCTAATTAAAAACCGATCTCTCATCGCTCCTGTTTCTGATATGTCGCGTGGCCCACGCGACATATCAGAAACAGGAGCGATGAGAGATCGGTTTTTAATTAGATTGATGCTCACGACACATACTTTTTTGAATAACTTCTATCGATGAAGAATTATTGTAACAATTTTCTGATGTTTATAGATTTGGTAGGGTTTCGCGGTATGAAAAGATGCATCTACAAATCAAGCGGTTGTATGGTGTTTTTTTTACCGAATATTGCTCATATGTTTAAAAATAATTCGGAGTAAAACGTATACGACACGTGTCAATAGAAGGAACTGCTGGATGTTTCGTGATGCACAATCTAAAAGTAAAAACTTGTCAATCTATCGTTTATCAGTATATTCGTTTTGGTGTATGTGTGTAATATCAGTTTAATATCTTGGACATCATGTTTTAAGTTGTAGAAATGAATACGAAGTACTAGTAATGATTTTTTGGTATGTTGATTTGTGAAAAAAATAACAGTATTGTTGATTTACCTTCTCAAATATCAAGTCAGTATCCTACAATAAGCCTTCCCTTTTTTCTAATAAATATATATATATTATGTCATCGTGGCTATTGAACATTTATATTGTTATTGTAATCACATGTTCAAACTTATACATAAGTTGCAATCATACAAAAGCGGGACGGGAGTTGAAAGGAGGGGGATGGGGGTCTGACAGGAAAGAACGACAATTTGCTTTATACAAAATATGTGAAAAGTAATAGTTCCTACGATCTTAGTTCATCTTATTGTCAAATCTAAGAAACTATATAGCGTCCGGACCGGAACATCTTCGCTCGTATAGATCAGAATAGTTGAATTTTTATTCAAAAGATATGATGAAAAAATATCTCGAAAATAACTTGCATTTGTCTGTGCTCAGTGTCTGTGCGTTTCACTTTTTTGGTCGATAATGGCAAAAAATCTAGGTGTAACTTTTATCAAATCAATAAAATATTTGCCTTTAAGTTGCATCAATATATCATTTTGAACAATATGATAATAATCAAAATAAATGTAACTATAGAGAATTATCTTAAGCCGGTATGATTAATAAATAGACATTAATAAGCTCCACTGAACATTTGACCGACATTTTGAGAAGTTGAACCGTGGCTAATATCATAGGCGGATCCAGGGCCCGCCCCCCCCCCCTTTCGTAGGAAAAATTTGGTTGATTATATAGGGAATCAATAAAGCATGACTGGAGCCCCCCCCCCTTATGTCAGTCAGCGCCCCCCCCCCCTTTTTAGGAAAAGTTCTGGATCCGCCACTGAATATTGTACTTCATAAAAATCTATTTTGCATTGGGTCAACATTTTGGGATTTGTAAGGTAATGGTGCATGTCCTACGCAGTAATTTAATGCCGTTTTTGAATAGTTGAATCTTTTATTTTTCTTTTAGCACACGTAAGAAAAAATCGATGACACACATAACATAGTTTCTTCTATTCTAGTTTTCACTGGTATTAATGTAAGGAATATGGCTCCAGTTTAAACTGGAATACACATGGAAATACATTTTCGTATTGTGTATTTGTGCTTGACAATGTTTGGAATTTTGTTTCATCAAAATCGAGACAATTCAGTTTTGAACTATTTGAAAACATATAGAATACGTCTCTGGAACAGCGATATATTATTATACCTACTTCTAAAGTTCTTTATTATTTTCAAGAGAGATAGATTATTAAAAAGAAATCAAATAAGTTGCACATAGAGTAGATTGAAAAAATCTATTGCCATTAAGTTGAACTGCATATCCCAAAGGAAACGAGTTTTGCGCAAAAAATTTAAAAAAAAAAAAAAAAAACCGTGTATGTGGAAAGTATTGCCTGATATGCATAGAGGAATAGTACAACACAAACATATGAAAGAAGATTGGTTAAGTAACTTCTATGTCTTACATAGGTAAGTTAAAAACCTGTAGTATTACCATGACACTAAAAAGGTGTCATAAAAATATAAACTGCAATGTACATAGTGGATATAGACACTCATACAAAAAGGGGGGAGCTGAGCAATTCAACACCGTCATGTATTCATGTGCTTGTCTATTAGAAACCTCATGAATTCAATTTGACGTTTCACTCACATTATTAGTTACATAGTGTGCTAGTGACACGGTATATATGGGGTCAGTAAATTCCAATGTAACGAATTTATCTTATTTACTATCTTAACGTATAAAATTTAGACTAGTGACCTATCAAAATGAGCAAGTCTTCAATACAGTTAGCATTAACATGATTAAGAATCTACTTCCTTTAATCCTACAAAACTAGATGCCAACAATGACAACTTGTTAGATTTAAATATGTATTATGAATTTATTTCACTTGATCATGACTTTCTTCGTCTGTTGAAACCTTTAAGATTTTTTCTCGGTTTCTAAAGGGACGTAATACCACTACTAACCGTGTATGAAATAAGCCCCGCCTCCTTACTACCTTATATGAAATATAAAGGGACATAACTCCACTACTTACCGTGTATGAAATAAGCCCCGCCTCCCAACTAACCTAATATTAAATATACACGGTTTCCACGAGGACGCTTTTAACCAATCATATTCCTAGAAATGTATAGGAGGTTAGATAAATTTTTTATGCGTATCCCCCGATAAACGTTTCCTTATTATACTCGTATATCTTTTTTGAGAATGCTTTGCATTTATATGCATTGAAAAGCAAACTTTCGTATAATTTTAGACACAAAGGATTCAAGTTTTCTAGTTTAGAAAGATGAGGTGGAAATCGTTCTTAGGTAAAAATGTATATTAAACAAATTGGTAAATTGTCTCCCCTTAAAAGAAAGCAATAAAGCGTTAACTTTTGTCAGCCTTACTCTTATTAACAGTTACTGTCCATATTATAGATAAATGCTGGCATTTAAAACCACATTTATTGGAAAGTACTCTGATTATTTTACTTATAAAATAAAATTGAGAAAGGAAATGGTGAATATGTCAAAGCGACAACCACCCGACCATAGAGCAAACAACAGCCGAAGGCAACCAATGGGTCTTCAATGTAGCGAGAATTCCCGCACCCGTAGGTGTCCTTCAGCTGGCCCCTAAAATATGCATAATAGTACAGTGATAATGGACGTCATACTAAACTCCGAATTATACACAAGAAACTAAAATTTAAAATCATACAAGACTAACAAAGGCCAGAGGCTCCTGACTTGGGACAGGCGCAAAATTGCGGCGGGGTTAAACATGTTTATGAGATCTCAACCCTCCCCCTATACCTCTAGCCAATGTAGAAAAGTAAAAGAATAACAATACGCATATTAAAATTCAGTTCAAGAGAAGTCCGAGTCTGATGTCAAAAGATGTAACAAAAGAAAATAAATAAAATGACAATAATACATAAATAACAACAGACTACTAGCAGTTAACTGACATGCCAGCTCCAGACCTCAATTAAACTGATTGAAAGATTATGTCTTCATCATATGAATATCAGGTACAATCCCTCCCGTTAGGGGTTTAGTATCATACTATCATAAAATATATGAGAAGAACATAACCCGTGTCATGCCAACAACTGTTTTTTTTAGAAATAAATGTGTTTAGTTCCGATGCAAAGACCCTATCAGTGAATCAATGTTAAAGCCAAAATATGCAATCTTTAATGACCTGACAACAGTATCGTAACTATATCCCCTTTTAATAAGTCTATTTAAAGGTTTTGTTAGTTTTTGAGGAGAATACTGACATTTTTGTGCTTTATAAAGAATATTTCCATAAAATTTTGGATGTGAAATACCTGAACGTATAAGATGTCTGCATGTTGAGTTATATTTACGAATTATTTCCTTATACCGATGATAAAATTTAGTAAATGTTTTGACCAGTTTGTGATATCGAAAACCCTGGTGTAATAATTTTTCAGTAATACATAAATTTCTCTCGCTAAAATCTAATACATTGTTACATACACGAGCGAATCGTACAAGTTGAGATATATAAACACCATAAGATGGTGACAAGGGAACGTCACCATCTAAAAATGGATAATTAACAATAGGAAATGAAAAATCATCTCTTTTATCATAAATTTTTGTATTAAGCTTCCCGTTTATGATATAGATATCAAGATCGAGGAAAGGGCAGTGGTCATTGTTATCGTTAGCTTTATTTAAAGTAAGTTCTACAGGATAAATTTCTTTAGTATACATACTGAAGTCGTCATTATTTAGAGCCAATATATCATCCAAATATCTAAAAGTATTGTTAAATTTTTGTATCAAATGTTGTTTTGATGGGTCTTTGCTAATTTTAGTCATAAATTGTAACTCATAACAATACAAAAACAGGTCCGCAATAAGTGGTGCACAGTTAGTCCCCATTGGAATTCCAATAACTTGACGATATACGGAATCTCCAAAGCGAACAAAAATGTTATCAAGTAAAAATTCAAGTGCATAAATAGTATCAAAGCATGTCCAATTGACATAGTTCTTTTGTTTATTGCTACTAAAAAATGATCTAAAAGAGTTTGAACATATGTACTCGCATTCCGACTTTTTAAATGCCCAGTTAATTAGGGATGTGAATTTTTTCTTAATAAGAATATGAGGCAAAGTGGTATATAGGGTAGAAAAATCAAAACTTTGAACAGATTCAAAATCACCAATATATGCATGCAATTTATCAAGTACTTCCAACGAGTTTTTGACACTCCAAAAGTAATTAATTCCACTATTTTCAAAGGCCTTATTTGAACAATTTATTATCAGGTTTTTTATTGTACCAAGTGTACTAGTAAGTAAAACAGACAATTTAGTAGTTGAACAATGGCTGGAAGATGAAATAAATCTATATTTGTAAGGTTTTTTGTGCAGCTTCGGAAGCCAGTACATAGTTGGGACTTTCATTGTGTTTGGTTCTGCTTGTAAAGAAGTAGCTAAAAGTTTATGTTTGTTACAGATGTCGTTTTCAGAAAATGAAGTCAGTTGGAATGTTGGTGAATTCGTGATTTCCTTTTGCAGAACCTCTATATAAAATTTACGTCAAACAATAATGATATTATTAGCAGCTTTATCAGCCGGGACAAAAACAAATTCCTTGGCTAGTTCTGTTAGTTTATTTTTGATACGCGAAATAGGGTTTTTATAGTTTTTGTTGAGGGTAAAATGTTCTTTAAAATGTTGTATTCGAATATCAACTATCTTCATTACTGAATTAAAAAAAGAGTCCAAAGATTTTTTGTCAGCTTTTTCCCGTTTTACCCATTTCAAACAGTAGGCGCGGAGTGAGTCGTTGATGATATTACGACACTCATTCCAGTTAATAGTTGACGGGGGACGATATTTAGGTCCTTTACTGAGGAATGATTTTAACTCTCGGTCGCGAACGATGTTAAGGTCTCCTGTTATAACATGGGAAATTGGTCCATAGGTGTATTCTGAATTACTGCAATTACACGACATAGGTGTATTTTCAGTGATATTTACATCTTTACACAATTGGCTATAATTAAACACATATTTTCGGGTAGATTTCTTGTAAATATAACAAATGAGAGGGAGTTCAGTATTATCAAAATATCCAGGAATTTGGTCTTTAACAGAATGGTCGTTAAAAATACCGGCAATATTTACAAAATCAAAACCTTTATTGACATACTTTATTTTAATAAAATGTTTTTTATGATCTTCAGGGCGATCAATTTTTGGAAACAGTTTAGAATAACAATATGCCATTATAATTTGGACAATTTCATACTTAGGACTGTAATATGAAATTGTGTTGCAATCCTCTAAAATTTTATTTAATTTATTTATAGGTAAAGAACAAAGCTTGGTTAACAGATAATGTCTGCCGTTGTTTTTTGAAATGGAAATTAGGTCCGAAATATTTGTATGGTTGGTCCGAAATTTTCTTTATACATGTTTAACGTATTCACGGAAAATAAACATATATCGTATTTTAATGTTGGTGGCTCTTTTTTCTATATTTAAATATTGCTTACAAATTACGGTGTGCTGGCGTATAAAATTATAATCCTGGTACTTTTGATAACTATTTACACCACTGGGTCGATGCCACTGCTGGTGGACGTTTCGTCCCCGAGGGTATCACCCGCCCAGTAGTCAGCACTTCGGTGTTGACATGAATATCAATTATATGGTAATTTTTATAAATTTTCTGTTTACAAAACTTTGAATTTTTCGAAAAACTGGGGATTTTCTTACCGCAGGAGTAGATTACCTTAGCCATATTTGGCACAACTTTTAGGAATTGTTGATCCTCAATGCTCTTCAACTTTGTATTTATTTGGCTTTTTAACTATTTTGATCTGAGCGTCACTGATGAGTCTTATGTAGACGAGGCGCGCGTCTGGCGTATAAAATTATAATCCTGGTACTTTTGATAACTATTTGCCCTTTCAAAGTTAAATTGCAATGCAGAAATTTCAAAATTTCATCAACTTCAGAAATATATAAATATATACATGTACATCATTAATAGAACATTACAGAAATAATAACAATTGTCAATCTTTAGATCAAGTCATCTTTGAGTAAAAATATAAACCACACAATTAATTGAAATGACTATACTATTAAAAATGAAATATTTCAGAGTAATATTGAGAAGGAACCACCAATACGAGAGTCGTAGCATGATGGGAACAATACAACCAAGATGTGATACAAAATCTGAAAGGTATTTAAAATTAGTATAAATAGAAATTGGGAGTAGGTGTGTTGACTAGTCCGAGATTACTCTGTGTCCAACGGCTGTTTTGCCAGACAAGCTGGGGTTGTAGGGCTATGTGTTGACAACTTGACCAACTATTATCATTCATATATCTATTGAAATTGCTGCATCACTCAAGTCAAATTACTTTGACAGACAAAATCCACTTTTTGATCGATTCCTAACTTTCTAACAGGAAAGTTAACGAGCAAATTGTTTTAAGCATAGGCTCCAAGGGGGTACATCTTGTATTACAAACAAACGAACGACAAACTTTGGCAAGGTTTTCCAGCACTGTCGGCTGAATCATCATAACTTCCCAAGAACTGAATAAGTAATCGGATCAGGATAACGGTTTTCATAAGGCATCGACCATGCATGAGTGGATGACAAACTAATGTTTTGAAGATATTTTTGGCGGTGTGGTAGTGACAATTACACACAGACACAAGATTTATTGTTGAAACTCAACGTTGAATTACTTATTTACCGCCTTAACCGTGTTATTCTTGCTGTCTTTCTAAAATATTTTTTTTCTCCAGCAATGAATGAGTGATAATAAAAAAAAATCAATAACACAGCCCCGACCTATATTACACTTCATGTAGTTAACTCGGTTGAAAAAAATATCATGTGCTAGTATAAAAAAACTGTTATACAGATGAGAACAAATTTTAATGTTAAAACAGAATTCACCACATGAAATTATGATTATCGTAAACAGGATACAGTGCATGACGTTTGATGTGAATGTGGCCTTATACGACTTCTAATATGCTATTTTTAAAAATCGCAAATCTTGTATAACAATTTATAAATAGTTAACTTTACGTCACACTAAAGCTTACCGGAACCTCTATTTTAATACATGTACATGAGACATAGTTTTCTATTTATAAAACATAAAGTTGTGCGGTTAAAAACTTATAGAGTAAACTATACTGTACGAGGGATCACAATTGAAATGGCACAATGCAAAGTACTATCTAGTGTGGATAGAATGATATTCTGTCAACACATACAAAAGGATTATGTTTTTGGTAACTGTAGTTTCTTGTATGGGTAAGTTGATAGGCTTAAACTGTTCGCCCGAGTAAATTTCAGTAGCCACAAGTCATTTTCGATATATCAAAATTACATACTTGCATAGGCGGATCCAGGGGGGGGGGGCTGGGGGGCCCGGGCCCCCCTTTCGTGGGAAAAATTTGGTTGATTATATAGGAAATCACTGAAGCATGACTGGAGAGGGGCCCCCCCTTAGGTCAGTCAGCGGGCCCCCCCTTAGGAAAAGTTCTGGATCCGCCACTGACTTGTGTTTATTTGTAGTTCGTTACTGTGTTCGGATATAGGATTTTGTAAAAAGGGGTCCAATAGTTAGCTAATGTTTGGACTGAAATTCCCAAGACCCTCAACGTGTATAAATATGCACGAACAAATAACATTGTAATAAATGTCTTCCCTTTTAAATATCACAATAACATTTTCGTCGGTGAAACCATGACAGCAATGCAATGACGATTGGAAAACTTCCCGGCATATTCTTGATGAGCCTGTTCCAAGTCAGAAGCCTGTATTTCAGTGGTTGTCGTTGATAGCTGTCTGACATCATAATATATGTATATTTCGTTTATTTATTGAGTTCATTATGCAGCTAGTACTCTCCTTTGAATTCTTTCAAACGTTTTCATGCGGAGGCGTTTTATATCTTCCATATGGCAGTGGTTTTCCTCGTGCATTATTATAGGCCGTATAGTGGCTTCCATTGGTCACATTCATGGGTTTGTGTCTGTTGAATAGTTTGCTCATTCGTATTCATACCACATTTTCTTATTTCTGTATTATCTATAAAATCAGAATAACACCATTTAATGCAGTGTACAATATTTCAGAACGGTTATAAGAAGAAAACACAAACACAGTCATCGAAGTAGAGCCCATATCCCACCGATACAACAACTAAGTATGACAAGATATCAGAGGTATTTCATCAAATTTGTATCAATTTAACAAAAAAAATGATTGAGTTATGGTAGTTATAAACTTAGGGCAAATTATTATCTTTATCAATTAGCCTTACTAACGAAAAACTAACAAAGAAACACGTCCGTCGTGGAAATGATATTTTTCATACACAAATTTTTAAAAAATACAATGAGATGCAATAAATCATTGCGTCATTGTATACATTACACAGGCAACCACAGAAATCATCTTCACTAGTCAAGGGATGGATCGTAATCCTTGGATAGCGAAAATATACAGAGCCCAAAAAAGTTTACGAAGTCATTATTTTTTCCAAAAGAACTTTTGATTGTTGATCAACCTATCAATATTTCAAATCTTACTGATACTTTACATCTTAAAGTTATTTGCATTGACGTTTAACCCACATAATTATCTAGTGCGAATGAGCGTTCGTTATTTGACAGAGATTGTAACCATTTTCAATCGATGATTCAATTTGCAACGTGTATGTACCAGTCCTTGCATTTTCCCCCATAACTTGAAAGAACCGTTTGATAAGTCAACTTTAGAGCACCTTGAATTGAAAAAAAAAGGAAAAGTTTTGTTAATTGAATAGCATCCTTTAGAAGACATACTTTTGTAGTTATTTATGCTTATTTTATACTTTTTAATTCTGTCTGATATAATTAATCAATTTCGATATGTTTTTAAAAGACCTCAAATAAGATTGCTACACACTAAAGGTACAGATCATTTATTAAAGTATTCTTTCTAAATGGTTAATTTTTTTTTAATTTTAGGCGATTTCAAGATGCAAATAATGATGCTTATCCTTCCTTTTCCTGAAAGCATTTTTACCTCTCCGACCAAGATTTTGATTACTATGTTTGTTTTCGTTAAATAAAAAGAAAGGAGGTTTATATGCTTAACATAATTACGTTTGTTTATATTGGCATTGTAGTTTCGGTGGAATAGACCGAGCTGTCAAAGCTAAACAGGCGATGGAAGACGGACGCCAGATGATGACAATAGGTCAACTGGACATTTGGACCAGGTGAGATAAAGATAGAATCTATATATATCCATTTGTGTATAGCACCTGAATTCAGTATTCCACGAAGTACCTGTTGTGTTTTTTCTTCGCTTTTAAATGGATTTTTGAAAGAAAAATCGGTTATTGATTTGGGTATGTACGGCAGGCGGGAGCTGACAAACAGTGTTCGTTCATTAGTTAACATGAAAACGCTTTGATGATATTTTTTCAAATTAAGATAAGTTGTCTCCTGTCACTTAATGAAAGTCAAGTCTAATTTTCACGATTTTAGCTGTTCTCGTTGTTGGGTTGTAGACTTTTTCAGTATCAAAAGTGATTCTGATCATATAATTTTGAGTTATTTCCCTGTGAACAGAAATGGTGGAATTTATAATCGACTTCTATATGTCATTTAAATATGTCATTTGGTCTTTTGTTTTTTTTTAGTTATTTCCCTTTGAACAGTAATAGTTTAAATTATAATTCTATCTGTTCAACTGATTTTAGTCAGGAGTTGTCACAAAAATTTCGTTATAACTAAAAAAAAATTATTGTGTTTTAAAGGTTGTTATGTGGTATTTTATTTTTGTTGTGGAGTTCATGTTCAATTTCTACTTGATCCTAATAGGTTGGGGTCCAGATTTGAAATATAATTTTCATTGGATAATAATGTACAGTTAACTCTCGTTGTCTCGAACTCGGTTGACTCGAAATTTCGGATGAGTCGAAGTTTTCACGTGGTCCCGAACTTTATTCCATACAAAAGTATGTAATTCGACTCCTGATGAGTCGAAATTGGATGAGTCGAAATTTCGGTTGAGTCGAACTAAATTTACGGTCCCAAGGTTAACAAAAGCATTCAAAATTCATTTTTTTATCTCGAACTAATACACATATGTCAAAACATGACCTCCGGGATTTAAATGGATTGAAGAGAGATAATCTGACAATACACGTGTAATTAAATTTCCGGTCACTGACCACTGTATTGATTTATGACATGCTATTTCCATGAGTGTTTACCTAAGATTATCTTTTATAGAATTTTTATAAATAATTAGTGATACATTGTTAATGTTCATGAAAAAGTATTTAAAATGTTTACAAAACAATTAATTTGTGATTTACACTAATGAGCTTGGGTGTGTATAAAGTGAGGATTATGGCTTCCGTTGATGATCACCTAAAAACTACTCAAACGGCATCTTTAATCTTGTTATATTTTCTTTTGAAAAGAAAGAGTGAGATAAAACAAAATGAATAGAAATCAAAATTTTCTTAAATCTCTTGTATCCGAGAATAAACAATTTTGTCAGCTATAACCGACCTGAATAACGAAACTATCGATTGGAAATTACTCTCTTGGAACATGTGGACAAGCCATAGGATTTTTTTTTTAATAGAAACAATTGAATAAGTAAAAATAATGTCATTATAATAATAAAAGACTGTGACAAACAAATACATCGATCTGATACTAGAATATTGACCCCCTTGCCATATTCACCCGGATTTATTTTAGCTTTACCAAGCTAAGCAAGCGTTGTGTCCCTTAGATTGTCGAACTTCCGGTGTTCGTTTGAGTCGAACTACGTGTATCTCGAAATATTTCTCTGGTCCGGCTGACTTCGACATAACGAGAGTCGACTGTACGTTTATTTTTCCTATAAAACTACGCACAATGTGTATTATAGATTTTTACAATTAACTACATAATATGTACACATTTGTACATTTTAACTGCATTTTCGAAATCGGTAATTGATTTGGAGATGTACGCGGGCGGGCTGGTGCCAAACATGTCCGTTCATTAGCATTAAAACTATACTTTTAATTTATTTATGCAATAATGTTCACCGTTTATCAAGATAACAAACATGTGGTATAGCATGTTACAATAATTTCTAACCACGTTGCAATTAAAAATTTTGCAAACAAATCAACCAAATATATTTCAGTTTTATTATATGATATCAATTATTAATTTATTGTGTGTCTTGCTTGTAAATGTATAAGTATATATGTAATTGTTAATGTATAATTGTTATCCTCTTGTAGCACCGGTACATACGTGTGCCTAAGTTGTAATAAATTGTCTTGTCTTGTCTTGTCTTGGTAATTATCAACCACCAAAATTATAATTGGAGTGATAGATTTATTTTTGATTTTGGGCCCATTTTTCAAGTTGATCCAAATCATGGTCCATGATGAAAAGGGGTTCTTTCAAATGCAAAATTTAAATCTGTATTTAAATTTTGGATTTTGGGCCCAGTATTCAAGTTGGTCCAAATAAGGGATCAGAATTAAACTTTATTTGATTTCAACAATTATAAATAAATTCATGGGGTTCCTTGAAATGCTGAAGCATCAAAAATTGGATTCATGGGGTATGCTGATTCTAACCATTTACTTAGATCTTGGATATTGGACCATAATAGGTAAAGATCCGTTTTTCCTTTTGATTTTTTTTTAACTCTTTACGTAAGTAATTGTTCTATGCATGATATCCCCTCCCTCATTTTTTCCCACATACTGGAGGCATGTATTTACAACAGCTATTAGAATATAGTTTGAATAAGAGAGCAAATATAAAAAAGAAGATGTGGTATGATTGCCAATGAGACAAATGTCCACAAGAGACCAAAATGACACAGACCTTAACAACTATAGGTCACCGTACGACCTTCAACAATGAGCAAAACCCATACCGCATAGTTAGCTATAAAAGGCCCTGATATGACAATGTAAAACAATTCAAACGAGAAAACTAACTAAAAGACCGTATATAATATAAGCGAAAAGAAAGGAAAATGTTTAAGTATACTACATTAGAATTAAACATAAAGAATATAGACCAAAAGTAAGATGGTCCATCACAGTCCAAAACCCTGTTTTACGAACAGCTACTGCTAAAACAGTCTACAGTAATTTTGATTCAGGGTGGAGGATCATTTGTTTTAGTAAAAATACATGTTTTTAAGCAACAACTGCTTACAGTTCTTGGAGCATCTGGGTTTTTGCTAGGGGTTCTTATTTTTCTGTAAAGGGTTTCAAAGACTGTGTTCATTTGTTTTTCTTGTTGAACATTAAGCTGTCTTTTTTGTTGAATGAATGAATGAAATGGATGATTTTTTTAAATTTTCATCAACTAATCAACTAATGACATAGTTATAATTGTTCGAATTATTTATGGCTTTTGACTAGTGTCTTAGTCACTTCTATTCTATTTTATAAACTGATTTTTTTAAACAGCATGTACTAATTAAAGCATAACACAATGTCATGTCAAACTTCATCAGCTGTGTTAGAAGGTTATGTAAAGGATTGCGAATAATTTATTGTCAAATCTGCATTAAATGTCCTCTCTTTTAACATTGTATAATCATGAACCAGTGTTTGTCAGATCATCCTCTTCTTTCCCTGATGTAGAAAATAACTTCTAGAAATACATATGTAAAACGAACCACTATTTAATGGTAAAATCTCTTATAAAGTTAGTTTTCTCTTGTCCCAATGGTTACCTTTATAAACAGGTTTGGCTGTATTGTCATTATATATGCCATATTTCTGTTTTCGTATCGCTATTGTTAAAGTTAATTTTGGGCAGTGACGAAAATACATTTGACAAATTTAATGAAAATACATATTCGTGGTGCATTGGGTCGTTGAACTACATCATTATAAAATGTTTTTAATTCAAAAAATGGCATACAGAAATAAATTGACTGAAACTTGGACGTACAGTAATCTAGAATTATTAGATATTATGTTGGAAACAACGTTGTTGGACAGATTCACTTGCAATTATTAGACAAAATGTCAATGTAAATACATACGTTCAAACTGTATGTATACTAGACTATTGCTGTTTCTTTTTGTAATTGTCTTATTTATTTCTTATATCGTACTATGATCATTGTGAGCCCGTTTAATGGAAATAAACATCTTCTCTTCTTCATAATATGATCAACGGGAGATAACCCAAATTTTAAAACGGTTCATCGTGCATTTCTAATAGCAGTTCTGTTTTCCTTGTTTTAATGCAACTGAATCTTAGATTTTATCTTTTAAGTATGTAAATAGTAGAATTTCTTTCAAAAGGATGATCGTATACAAATTTATATTTTTTCTACTCTAGTTATATATAAAACAAATTAATTAGATATTTCGAGTGTCAAGTAAAATCTTGATAAAAATTTATTAAATGTTTGTTCATTTGCCAACGAGACAATCTATCTACCAGTTTTTCTTTAACATTATTCCAACAGCTCCATATGTGAAGACGTATATTTACTTTATAAGACCATTTCCCTCTACTATCAAGCCAACTGTTTCCTTTTTTTTTTAAATGCTTGTTTAGCCATACTGTCAACAAACGTTTCGTTGTAATACTTTTTTATTGTTTTTTATGTCCCATTTATGGGCATTATCACGGTTTTCTGGTCTGTTCGTTCGTCCGTTTGTTCGTCTGTTCGTCCGTTCGTCCGTCTGTCCCGCTTCAAGTTAAAGTTTTTGGTTGAGGTCATGTTAAAATTTTTGATCAAGGTAGTTTTTGAAGTCCAATCAACTTGAAACTTAGTACAAATGTTCCCTATGATATGATCTTTCTAATTTTAATGTCAAATTAGAGTTTTACCTAATTTTCACGGTCTACTTAATATAGAAAATGATAGTGCGGATGGAGGATCCGTATACTAGGGACCCATTCTTGTTGAAATATTACTTTCAAACGGAAAAAATATTCAGCAAAGTTTTTTCCAACTTAAAGAAATATTACGGTATTTGGTCATTCCGTAACAATGGGTATTGAATATCTTTTCAAAAAGAGAAAGATATAATATATATATAGCATTATTATAAGGGAGTTTCGTTTATTACATTTGTACAAGGTTCAATACTGAAACAGGTCAGGTTTTCTTTTCATAGGGAGAACACTCTTCTCAAGCGCCGCTATAGCAATCGGAAAATACGGATATTGCCTTTTGATTGAAATTTGCTATTTTGAAATAATTTTAATTCAGAAATATGTTACATATATATCCCTCACGCAAAGCTTTGATTCCTTATCCTACTCCTGGGAAATATTCGATCCCCAATCTACTTTCCTTATATAGGCACCAACCATTCATCTTATGTAAAAAGAGATTTATAGCTTGCTGTTCGGTGTGAGCCAAAGCTCCGTGTTGTGAAGGCCGTACCTTGACCCATAATGGTTTACTTTTATAAATTGTTACTTGGGTGGAGATCTCGAGTTGTCTCATTGGCACTCATACCACATCTTCCTATATCTATATATGAGTTTTTCTTGGGACAAATACTTTTTTTTATTTGATTAAAACAAAACTTTTTTCTATACCAAACAGGAACAGTTGCCTTTTGTAGTTATTAGACTTTGTTCTCATTTGGGACTATTAAAATGGAATAAAAGCTTTTTTCTTTTCTTTAAAACTAAATTATCATCATATAAAAAACAGTTATATTGCCGGGATACAGGGTCACAAGCTCAGGTCACAAGAGGTGGCAAAAAGGCGATGGAAATCACAAAAATATTAACAGATGTCAATTAAATATAAATTTGAACCAGCTCTCACTTCCATCGGGTTTTTTTTCTCGGTGCATTACGTTTGCGCGCATTACCATTACATTTGCGCGCAAAAATCATTACGTTTGCGCGCAGCTGTTGCTTACATTTGCGCGCATTTTTTGACAGGTAAACTCGGGTAAAATACAGGTCATAATACTTTATAATTTATTAATTTGTTCAATTATTTACAAGTATCAGTACCCCTTCCGTTAATCTAAGTCTCCTAAGGCACCTTTTTTGAAAGAATTCAATCAATGATATTTTAGGGAAAATACAGGTCATAATACTTATTTATTTATCAATTTGTTCAATTATTTACAATTATCAGTACCCCTTCCGTTAGTCTAAGTCTCTTATTAGGCAGGGAAAAAAGGAGATAAAGCCGCATATTTTTTTCGATTTTCAGATACAATTCAACAAGTCAAAGGTGTAGGCAAAAGTTTAAGAAATCTGTGACATAGCCCATTTATCATAACTTGAACTTAAGATATAACGGAGGTTTAAATTGATTTTAGAATTCAATATGAACAATATATAATTTGAATTAACAAACTATTTTCAAAATTAATAATTGATAGTCATATCTATTATGAAAATACCAATAAAGTATAGTCATTTATAATTTAATATCTATGAATTATTATTTTTACCTGAGATTACCTGTAAAATGAATGCGCGCAAATGTAATCAAAAGCTGCGCGCAAACGTAAAATATTTTAATCCCCAAATGCGCGCAAACTCAGTTTTTCAGTTAGTTTTATTTTATTTGGGGTGTCAGACATACAAAATTAAGCCTTTTTAATCACAGTCGGCCGACAGATTACAATTGTATGAATACGTAAAATATTTTAACCCCCAACTGCGCGCAAACGTAGTTTTGCAGTTAATTTTATTTTATTTGGGGGTGTCAGACATATACAAAATTAAGCCTTTTTAATCACAGTCGGCCGACAGATTACAATTTAAAAAAGCTTTGTAGACAGACTTTAACCGTTCTCAAATAAACCAGATTTGACCGGTAACGGCAGGGGATTGCTGGTTCCTTGGCACTTTATGTCACTAAGTTCAAAATACCATTTTAGTAAGCTCATACATGAAAGTGACAGGATCCAGATTAAAGGGAAACCAGACAGTCTATTTTTATAACATACACAGTATAAAATCTCTGTGCGCACACTTGTAAACAAACATTGACATAGATTTCGAGAGTAAAACAACCACACAACGTTATCGAGTTTAGAGATTCAACCGATATAAAAATGAACCTTCAAGTAAAGATATCCAAGTCCACTTATCTTAATGCTATGTCTATCTACAGATATATATATGGTCCACAAATATTGACTAAGTTCATTGATAAAGTCCAACGTGTCATATATATCGTTTGTGAACTTTGGCGTGGTGGAATGTGTGAAAAAATGAACATAGAAGAACATTTAGAGAGAGAAAATAAAGAATTGATTTTATATCAGACTCATAAAGACCAAGGCTACCAATGGTGTCGTGAATTTCTTGGTGGATCGTGGTCAACTATCAAAAAAGAAGATTTTATATTCACCACATTAGGGTAAGATGTTTATATCGTACGATGTTTATAAATTTCCGCTTGAATGACTCATTAATTTACGTGTTTACATCATACATGTTTCTTCTTTAGGCGATCAGGTGAGATGACATCATAATTAAATAGGTTGATTTATTACACTTTGTGATAAACAAAATACCACAATTATTACAATGTATTAACATGTGTTAATAAATTAAACAAATGTAGGTGTTTAATTGGATTGAAATGCAATGCAACCCCCCCCCCCCCCCCCCCCCCCTCCTAATTTTTCTCTGGTCATTGACAACATTACACATCAGTGCAATTACAATGAGGGACTAACAACATGTCATATGCAATGAATTTTGTTTAAAAAATTATGTTTAGAAGTTCATTAAAGACTCAACCTGCTTGAAGTCAACAGTATTTATATGTTCCATGATTGTTTTCATTGTATATCATGTATATTATAGACATTGAGCCCTCCTATCCGTACATTGACTAACTGTATCCAAAAACAGATTACATTAAGTACACATTGATCTATAATAACATGAAACACCTGTCACAAAGATATCACCATGGTATTTAAAAGATGTACAAATCAATATAGTGATATAGGGGGGAATAAATAATAATCTATTTTATTATTGTGTCACATATTGATTGACATACATATCATACAACAATATTAAAACATACATAGAACAATCAATACCCAGCCATATCATTTGGCTTATGAGACACATTGCACAAAATATATATACATGTTCTTAAAAATCCAACGATACCTTGAAATACTGTATTTTTAAAACTAATAACTATGATTTTAAAGTATTTTCAACATGATGAATAAAACTTAAGTAAAAATGTTTAAAAATGTTTTGTAAAAAATATTTACTTTACATACATCCAAAACTTCACACATACATACATCTAAAACTTCACACATATATCATGTATATGTGAAAATATATAAAAAAAATAATATCATTACTTAATTAATTGGCTCTTCTGTATTTGATATTTTAAATCAATAAATTTTCAAAAAAAGACTTTTTTCATTTCATATCTCTGGTTTTCCTGGTTGTTTATTGTTTTACAGTTTCATATGAATGTGGTATATATTTTTTTATTTGAATGTTTTAAAGAGTTTAAGTTTATGTTTAATTTTGCTATGCATAATACAAGTATTAAAAAAAGTAGGTTCATTCATGTTTAACTAGCAAATTCTGGAAATATATGATTTAAAAAAAATTATGAAAATAAATATAGAAAACTACAAATATCATGCATATTGTTTAGTTTAAAAAGGGGGAAAAAATGTTCAAGATCAACATACAACAGTTATAGATTTTCTGACTTGGGACATGCATATGAATAATTAACAAAGATAGATAGATGAATTCTTGTTTTGAGTGCTCAGGACTTTATTTTTAGATCTGTGCAATAACAAGAGGAGATGATGACTCTTAATATATTTCTGGCAAAACAGTTAGTACTTAATATTAATGAGTACAGTACGCACTTTATGATATTGATAAAATCTTTATCAAAATACACTTGTACATGTTAAACAATTACAAGTGAATTGATAGGTGCATTATATCTTCAGAAACAGAGTACACTACAGTTTTAAAAGTTCATTTAACCACATAGGCAGATCCAGGGGGGCCTTGGAAGGCCCGCCCCTCCCCCTCCCCCTTTCGTGGGAAAAAAATGGTTGATTATATAGAAAATCACTGAAGTGTGACTGGAGCAGGCCCCCTTAGGTTAGTCAGCAGGCCCCCCCCCCTTACAAAAAGTTCTCCATCCGCCACTGAACCAGACCATATCACCTTAAAGTTATCTGACATTGGTGGCTGTAAAGTTCACTTAACCTGATCATGCCACCTTTAAGTTATCGGAGTAACCCTATTATTGGTGGCTGTAAAGTTCACTGAAGTTTATCATGCCACCTTTATGTTATCTGAGTAACCCTAATATTGGTGGCTGTAAAGTTCACTTAACTTTATCATGCCACCTTTAAGTTATCTGAGTAACCCTAATATTGGTGGCTGTAAAGTTCGCTCAATCTGATCATGCCACCTTTAAGTTATCTGAGTATCTCTAATATTTGTGTCTGTAAAGTTCACTTAACTTTATCATGCCACCTTTAAGTTATCTGAGTAACTCTAATATTGGTGGCTGTAAAGTTCACTTAACCTGATCATGCCACCTTTAAGTTATCTGAGTAACTCTAATATTGGTGGCTGTAAAGTTCACTTAACCTGATCATGCCACCTTTAAGTTATCTGAGTATCTCTAATATTGGTGGCTGTAAAGTTCACTTAACTTTATCATGCCACCTTTAAGTTATCTGAGTATCTTTAATATTGGTTGCTGTAAGGTTCACTTAACCTGATCATGCACCCTTTAAGTTATCTGAGTAACTCTAATATTGGTGGCTGTATTTCAGATAGAATTTAGTAACATCAAGAAAAGATATAAACTTATAAAAAAGATTAACTATATCAGTGATTTTACAAATTCTCTGTATAAACATATCCATGATATCAGTCACTTTTAAAGAATAAATCCAACTACCATTTAATCTCATATGATATATGTATTATATAAACTTAATTGCAAGGAAGTATATAAAATAAAATTTCCTTATGTTTGAGTTTGAGAAAAAGTATTTTGTTGGACACTTTCACTTTTATTAAAAATAGTTTATAAAATAAACATAAAATCAGCATAGAAAAAAGGGTGTCTTAAAATGCTTGAAAGCTTCAAGTGTCTGGCAAATATGACAGTTTCCAGACCATTGCTTGAAACTCATCTTTCAACTTTGAAAACACAAAATGTGTTGGAGATAAATTGCCTATACAGATGCAGCTGCCCAAAATTAGTTAGTTTAGGTATAAATATGTAAATTGTGTCTGTCTATAATGTAAGTAAAACTATTTGTTGACAATAGCAATAAAATGAATGGTCATGGACTTGATGGATGTCATGGGTATAAAATGGATGTACAGCATTAATTTTGGAATTTTGGAATCTTTTTTTTAAATTTTGCTTTTCCTTTTTATTGTTAATCACTTTACAATTGAATGACTTAAAATATAATTGTATCTACAATGTATCACCATATATGCATGATAATTTTGTATTTTATTTCAGAGGTGGATTAACAAACCTTCTGTATACCTGTGAACTATCTGATAATATACAAACTCAAAACAATGAACCAAGAACAGTTTTGTTGCGAGTGTATGGAGACATTGCTAAAGACTTAAAGTTTCTTGTTCAGAACTCAGTGGTGTTTTGTTTACTGTCCGAGAAACAATTGGGACCAAAATGTTATGGATTGTATCCAAATGGAAGAATAGAAGAATATATTCCGGTAAGACTTTGCTTTCTTTATTTCTTTATCACACACGTTTAAGCACATATATTAGGTTAAATAGAGAGATTGATAAAAATGAATCTTAATCAATCTGTTACTAAGATTTATTCAGGTAGATTTGGGGGGGGGGGGGTTCTAAATCAAATTCATTAATCATGTACTTTATAAAAGTTTAATGAGTTGTAATAATCTAATTATTCAAACAAAAATTATTCTGTTTTTTTAATAAGGTTGTGTTAAAATTCTGCTGCAGGAAATACTTACATCAGAGCAGTCCTGACTGCAGATATTGATATCAAGTAATCATGTTTTAGAATTCAGTACTTATTTCAAAATCTCCAGCATTTTCTTAAATCAAATGAAAATGATTTTTATTCAGTTAATAGCCAATTAATTTATTTTAAATCAACATGCAAACATATGCTTATTATAGACAAAGAGTTTAACAAGAAAGGATTTACACAAACCAGAGATATCCAGCATGATAGCAAGAAAACTAGCTGTCATTCATAATCTGAACATGCCTTTATGTAAAGAACCAAGATTTCTGGGAGAACTCACTAGACAGTAAGTACTGCTGACTTTAATATATAAACTGATCATTGATTGGGGAGGAGGGGGGGGGGGGTAATTGTTAGATTAAACCGATAATAGGTGATTCGATGGAGGCGTTTATTCTTTTTAGACGGACATCTACAGATGTACATTTGTACCTGCAGTAAAAACATTAAAAATATGCATAAAAAAACTAGCATCTTGTGGTCAAAATAAGTTTTTACTACATTGTACAATATTTTAAATAAAGCAAACAAGTTTAGGAATTGTCCTTTAAATATTTCTATATTCATCATATTCAGTCGTTTGTAAAATTGTGATATAACCTAATATTTGTCATCAATTTAAGAATTTAAAATTAGAGTCAATGGCATATAAACATTATAGTTTAGAATGACTCTTTTAAAAGGATTTTTACAACATTAATTGCAGAGGATTTATTATATTAGAGATGGTCTTCTTTAATCCTGTTAGATAGAAATTATATATAGATTCTATCATTGAGTTCTTACTATTTCTCATACACAACATTCACAAGTTCAAACATTCCTTTATTTACAGTCTATAGCTACATGTATATAATGTAGACAAGTTTCCTTCTGCTGCAGTGTATATATATATTGCTTACTATATATTATTAGAAGATATATATATATTTATTTTATTTTTATTTTTCCAATTATGGACCCCAAAGGGCATAACATTACAACATCAATAATTTTCATAATACAATACAAACAGTATGAGATAAAAAAAAGAATATTAATGAGAACTATTTTTAGTTCATAAAGAATATGTAAGCCAAAAAGAAAGCAGAAGTTAAGCATGTCTTTGACTCATCCTGTGTCAGCAGCTAACATACTTTGATTGATAATTGTTGGTTAGTTGTAAACCCTGTAATGATTTGTTATTTAGTTGGTTAGCCAAAGCTAAGATTGTTGAGTATTTGTAAACCCTGTTATGACTTGTTATTTAGTTGGTTAGCAGAAGCTAAGATTGTTGAGTATTTGTAAACCGTTTTATGATTTGTTATTTAGTTAGTTAGCAGAAGCTATGATTGTTGATTATTTGTAAACACTGTTATGCCTTGTTATTTAGTTGGTTAGCAGAAGCTAAGAACAACACCCGACCAGATGATACTGATCCTAACATACAAAAGATAACATCCTACGATTTAGATGCAGAGTTATCATGGTTATTGTAAGTATTCTTAAAAGAAACCATTATAATTTGAATTGAATCTGAAGCACTCTAGGTGATATTTCTCCTTATTTTCGTTTTGCCTCAACCAAATGTTTTGAAACATATTGCTTATTACCACAAAATACAGATCAAGTTTGAATTTTGATGGGATCACTTTTACCATTCTAGAGCTATGCCCCCTTTACAAATTGAAAAATTTCTGATTTTTTTCCTTCTGTTCTTTGACTTAAGTTTCTCTCAATTAAATGTTATGAAATTTACACAGAATGCTAATTACCACAAGACACCAATCAAGTATGAATTTCAGTGGCATCACTTTTACCATTCTAGAGTTATGCCCCTTGACAAAAGCAAACATTACAGAATTTTTTGTTTCCTTTCATTCCAACCTTTATGAATCTATAATTATCTTATTTTCTTTCAAAAAGTAATATTTTACTGTTCACTGATTGTGTCTCTATTTACCAAATCCTTTGGCTATAACTTAGGTACACTTAATTATCTTGGAGTATTCCTTTAACATGTTTAATGGTATAATGAAGTAAGCAAGTAACACAAATATAGGAATAATCAGTTTTACAGTGGATAAATATTAAAGTAATAAAAAAAAATGTATTATGGAAAAACTAAAAGAAGTTTACGAAAGTAAAAATGTTATAATGTTCCATCAAACTGACATAAACATATACATGTCTATTTGAGTTGTATAGTGTCAATGAACTTTTATTTGAAAGAATTGTATTTAAAGGGCATTGTTGTATGTTGTTATGCAACCTAGATAGAAGGTTACATAATACTGTAAGCTCTTGACCTGACTAACTTTAAATGTGTACATTAAAAGTAAGGTTGGCCCTATTGTAAGATTTGACCCATTTTAATAAATTGTAAACAACAAAATATTTTGAAAACAAGGTGATGGAGTACAGTGTCGATTTAAAATTCACACTTTTTTCTTTAATATCATATATTACTTTAGTAGACAATTTGCTAGGAAATACTGTCTTTCCAGGGACAGGGATACATGTACCAAAAGATTGGTTTACTGCCAATAGAGTTGCAGTTTGAATCCTTCTTCTTCAAATAGAGGGCCACCAGTGTGCTTTATTACACGGACATTGGACCAGTAGCCATCATTTGTTAATCTATTCAGTAAATGATCAAAATTTTCACTTAATCAGAGTTTAAATTAAAGTGTAACAAGAAAAGCAGAAAATGTCACACACAAAAAAAAAAACAAAAAAAAACATATAGCTTGCTGTACTGTATGAGTTTTGCTCATTGTTGAAGCCTGTAACAGAGTAACATCTTCTTCTTTATTCTCAGGATAATTCAAGTTGTCTCATTTGATTGTTAATCATATCGCATCTTAATTTTTTTTTAATATCAAGTGATTTTGATTGTAAATGCTACATTGCTATCAACCATCTTCTCTCAACCTGAATTTGTACATCACTTACAATTACCCACATGCACTGTGCTTACAAGAACCATATTTTTTATTTTTTTTTTATCATTGTTATATTCATTAAGAATCTATTAATCAATAAAATTAGATAAAAAAAAGTTTAGATAAATAAACATTGCTATTAAAATGATGACTAGTCGTTACCATCAAACTAGGAACAGGATGAAAGTAGAATAAATCTAAAAATCTATTCAAATAGCACAATTAACATGAATACTTCAAAAGTTCTTTTTAAATTTATTGTTTTACTTTTGTTGTCATGGTTACTAGTGAAATTAAACATTTTCAGAAACCTAGACATGTTTATTTTTAAAATTTGAATAGTTTTTGTTTCTTAATTAGTAGGATGAGTTGAAATTGCACATTTTAATCCATAACACCATCAAAACAAATTAGACTACCTCATTTCTACTATTGCCATTCATAATATAACCCTTATTATATTTATTTTCTGCAGGAAGAAGATTGAAGACTTGAAATCACCAGTTGTATTTTCACACAATGATTTACAAGAAGGTGAGAGCTTATGCAGTAATTATAACTGACCAGAAATTGTTTCTTTCCTCAAATTTTATATGATACTGACACTGTTGATTCATTATTTTTCGTTGGATACCAATTCTCATGGATTTTGTGTGTATAAGGAAACCTCTTATTCAAATATTCATCTAATAGCAAGTTTTTGTATGATTAAATGCATAGTTTTGGAAAACCATAATCAAATATCAGGAAATTGCAAGTTTTTCATCAATCCACCAAAACTGGTACCCATGAAAATTATGAATCCACAATATATGTGACCTATGTTTAAAGTGAATCCACAATATATGTGACCTATGTTTAAAGTGAATCCACAATATATGTGACCTATGTTTAAAGTGAAATATTTTTGAGCAACAAGTTGACACTCATTCCTATATAAATGAACAGGAAAATTTGTTATATGACTAATAGAATTACATTGCTTCATTGATTGTTATGGTGTAACATGTGTCATGTTATTGGTATATAATGAAAACTTATATACATTCATTTATTGATCTGATTTTCCTTGTAATAAAACAAATGACAACAGCCACAGAAAATCATTAAATATAGATTGTTGTAGATTTTTTTAGATGAGCCAAGCTTTTAATTGAATTACCCAACTCCTGCTAGTTCCATGAATAATGAAAGACATGACGTTTAATTCGTCTTAGTCTAAGTGCCAGTAATAAGATAGACTTGTTAGAAAGAACAGAACATGCATGTTAAAATAAAAACAAATTAAATAATTTCATGTTTTATGTTATTATGATACTGTGTTCTGTTTCACCATTTGTACAACAGTGGAAGATCCAGAGGGGGTACTCCCAGGGTTGGACCCCGTTTTTGTTTGACAATCAATGCATTTGAATGGGGACACATAGTTTGACCTCCCTTTATCCTGGGTTGGGACACCCCCTTTAAAAATTGCTGGATCCGCCCCTGTACAAAAAAAACTTAATACCAAGTTAAAAAATTATGTTCAGTTATTCATTTTGAAGTTTAACAAGCAAATGTAACAGTCTGTCAATGCTAATTATAAAAATTTCAATTGGATGTAAAGTGGCATTGAAATATATGCAAAATTGCATTTTTTACAGCATAGACATAATAAAGGGTTGTAAATACAAAGTTTTATTTGCGTTAAGCTTCACAAGAAAATTAAAGATACTAGTGTTCTAACGTACAGGGTTTTTGGCATGTTAAAATTTCCTGAAGTCTTAATGAACGTTGGGAGCCATTTACCACCCTTCCTGTCCAATGAACGTTGGGAGCCATTTACCACCCTTCCTGTCCAATGAACGTTGGGAGCCATTTACCACCCTTCCTGTCCAATGAACGTTGGGAGCCATTTACCACCCTTCCTGTCCAATGAACGTTGGGAGCCATTTACCACCCTTCCTGTCCAATGAACATTGGGAGCCATTTACCACCCTTCCTGTCCAATGAACGTTGGGAGCCATTTACCACCCTTCCTGTCCAATGAATGTTGGGAGCCATTTACCACCCTTCCTGTCCAATGAACATTGGGAGCCATTTACCACCCTTCCTGTCCAATGAACATTGGGAGCCATTTACCACCCTTCCTGTCCAATATCATCCAGAAGGACAAAGGGTATAGATGATGCAGAACTAATTGTTTTTATACAGAGACATTGTTTTGGAAGCATGCAACATTTTAATAAGTTTTTTCAAGAATGTCTGCTTGCATGTAACCAATTAAGAAAACTACTGAAGTATGTGTGCCTAGAAAATAGATGAATGAATATGAATCTGACAGGTATACTCATTTTAATATGAATCTGACAGGTATACTCATTTTAATATGAATCGGACAGGTATACTCATTTTAATATGAATCTGACAGGTATACTCATTTTAATATGAATCTGACAGGTATACTCATTTTAATATGAATCTGACAGGTATACTAATTTTAGATTTTTCTTTTTCAGGGAACCTTTTATATATGAAAGATTGTAAAGACCCAGAAAAACAGCTGACTGTCATAGATCTTGAGTATTGCAGTTATAACTATAGGTATGTTCTGAGAGGGATCTATTTTATATATCTTGATTAAAGAAGGTAAGCCTAGGCTTATGGGTATAATTCTTAAAAGTCACTGCTGCATGTATGTTTGTACAGCCTTATTCATTCTAAGCTTCAAGCTACCACTGAGTATCTTCATACTTTTTCATATGAATGCTTTAACAGCTATGATGAAACTGCCTATCACAAACATTGTAGTGATTTAAAGTTTTAATCTGACTTCACTGAGGTCTACTTTCTTTAATCATTGTATGCTGCATTATGTTTGCTGTTGATTATGATACTGGATTCATTATTAATCGTCGGATACCTATTGTCATGGGTTTCATTGTTACTGGAGGGTAGTAATGGGGGGTATCTTCATGACAAATAACTCTAAAAATTCTTGTCAGATGAGGGTAACGTTAATTTTTGGTGCATGACGATAAAATGTACACTTTCTTTGAGATAATACAAAAATTGACTGATAGTATCTATGATGAGTTCCTTTACAGGTGAACCATGAAATTAAATGTTCAATGACTAACAACCCTTATGTCTTATATGCAGATTTTGGCAAACCTCAAAATCAAATAGCCACAAAAATGCAAAAATGCAAGTGTTCTTCACTCCATGAAAATTTGTACCCAAGAAAATTAATGAATCCACAGTTACTTAGTCATATATATAGAGAATTATAGCATAGTGCACATTGTATTGATATGTAGATACTGTATATTCAGAAATTATTGCAATGTTTTTGGTATTGCAAACATTGTAGCAAAATTGATTTTGATACTGATAGCATAAATTGTATGCATCTTTTTCTGAAATTGCAACAGTTAAACTTACATTTGTGTTTATTGTTCAAAAATTGCAATAATAAATGCACCCAATAATTTCTGAATTTACAGTTTTTAACTAGTACTGTAATAGGGGCTTATGTGCCTGATTGGTCTAAGTAGTTTATTTATTTGTATATCAAGCCTGTCAAAAAAAAAAGTCTATGTTCTAAGGTCTTTTGCATAACATTGTAGCTCTTTCTTCTAATGCAATGCTTTACTTAATTCTTATACTTATGTAACACTCAGCACATCTTCACAAAGTCTAACAACATTCATTTCCAACCTCCATCAAATTTAGTGTAGTTAAAATATATATGCAAAAACCAAACCTAACAATTATTTTTCTGGGGTTTGGGTTTGGGGAAGGAGGGTTTTAATAAAAGGCTATGGTTCTAAACTCTGACAATTCAAAAATTATTGACCTCATTTAGTGAAAATGGTTTCATTTTTAACACACAAAAAATCTGAATCTTGTTTCAATTGGCAACTACTAAAATTCTTATTCGGCAACTACACCATTTGGAATCAGTTTGTTTAAAATTCCACTTGAAATTTTTTAACATTTCATTTTAATATTTCATTTGGTTTAAATATAATTTATGTTGATCACCAATATTTGGTTAGCATACAAAGTGCTAGATACTCATTCCAGTGACTGTAACAAGGCATCTCTGCTTAGACTCCATTATTAATGGTATATCTTTATTTATTGTTTTCAGAGGCTTTGATTTTGGTAATCACTTTTGTGAGTGGTGCTTAGACTATCAAAGTGAACAAGAAATGCCTTATTATTCTTACCATGAAGACTCTTACCCGTCTAAAGAACAACAAGTGAGTATCAGTTATGTTTTCAGGAGACCGTCAGAGAAATCCCTTCCCCCCCACATAGTCTCTAACCCATCTAAACAACAACAAGTGAGTATCAGTTATGTTTTCAGGAGACCGACAGAGAAATCCCTATCCCCACATAGTCTCTAACCCATCTAAACAACAAGTGAGTATCAGTTATGTTTTCAGGAGACCGACAGAGAAATACCTATCCCCACATAGTCTCTTACCCGTCTAAACAACAACAAGTGAGTATCAGTTATGTTTTCAGGAGACCGACAGAGAAATCCCTATCCCCCACATAGTCTCTTACCCGTCTAAACAACAACAAGTGAGTATCAGTTATGTTTTCAGGAGACCGACAGAGAAATCCCTATCCCCACATAGTCTCTTACCCATCTAAACAACAACAAGTGAGTATCAGTTATGTTTTCAGGAGACCGACAGAGAAATCCCTATCCCCACATAGTCTCTTACCCATCTAAACAACAACAAGTGAGTATCAGTTATGTTTTCAGGAGACTGTCAGAGAAATACCTATCCCCACATAGTCTCTTACCCATCTAAACAACAACAAGTGAGTATCAGTTATGTTTTCAGGAGACCGACAGAGAAATCCCTACCCCCCACATAGTCTCTTACCCATCTAAACAACAACAAGTGAGTATCAGTTATGTTTTCAGGAGACTGTCAGAGAAATACCTATCTCCCACATAGTCTCTAACCCATCTAAACAACAACAAGTGAGTATCAGTTATGTTTTCAGGAGACTGTCAGAGAAATACCTATCCCCACATAGTCTCTTACCCGTCTAAACAACAACAAGTGAGTATCAGTTATGTTTTCAGGAGACTGTCAGAGAAATACCTATCCCCACATAGTCTCTAACCCATCTAAACAACAACAAGTGAGTATCAGTTATGTTTTCAGGAGACTGTCAGAGAAATACCTATCCCCACATAGTCTCTTACCCATCTAAACAACAACAAGTGAGTATCAGTTATGTTTTCAGGAGACTGTCAGAGAAATACCTATCCCCACATAGTCTCTTACCCATCTAAACAACAACAAGTGAGTATCAGTTATGTTTTCAGGAGACTGTCAGAGAAATACCTATCTCCCACATAGTCTCTTACCCATCTAAACAACAACAAGTGAGTATCAGTTATGTTTTCAGGAGACTGTCAGAGAAATACCTATCCCCACATAGTCTCTAATATAGTGGTTTATCATTCCTCAAAGTACAATATTGGCCAGTCTATATTAGTATAGATTAATAAATGGCTGATATTCAATCAATAAAAAGCAGGCATAGTTCCAGGATTTAATATTAGGATGCAGTTCTCCTGAGAATTAGGAATTAGAGGTCCTTATTTTGTTACACAATTTGATATAATTTTATCTTTATTACATATTTTGATAACTTTTTTAAAGGATACATGCTCTTGCCTGCATCCATGCCTGAAAAAGATGATCAAATTAGATAGATGCCCTCATACATAAATCTTTGAAATAGTAAAGGTAATTGTATGTCTGTATGGCCTATGGGTATATCCTTGCTTATGATAATTAGGAAATCCTCTAAATGTTGGGAACTCTAAATTAAACTATTTAGCTTTTGACTGAATTACCTCTCTTATGCTGATAATTAGTCTGAATGTCCTTAAAATTTGGCCATCTATAAAAAAAAGAAATAAGTTTTGATTTGAAAAAAACAACATTATCAATCAAAAGTGGAAATCAATGCCATATTTTTTGCTAATTATTGATTATTCAGCCATGATTTATCTATTCTATGGTCAACGTTGTCCTTCTTATAAAATCTATTGATTTATTGACCTGTACATTAAAGATAAAAAGGTGAGATTTAAAACAACCATTTCTTTGATTAAATCAAAAGAAAAATTTAAATTATGTTGCAGAGGCTTCATCCGTTCTTGCATTGTTTCAAAGCATGCTTTTATATATCATACTGGTACATGTTATTTAAAAAAATTAGATTTGAATTTTCTAACTAGTAAAAACATTATGGCCGATCCAGAGGGCCCTAGGGGGCCGGCCCCCCTTTTGTCTGAAAAATTTGGTTGATAATATAGGGAATCACTGGAGCGGCCCCCCCTTATGAAAACTTCTGGTCCGCCACTGACAAGAATGATAAACCACTGTATTTATGTTGAGACATTATAATCACATATAGCATAGATACTTATATTATTTATTTTATTTTGGATTTTGTTTTTTTCAGTTCCATTTCTTCAGGGCCTACTTAGATGCTAAGAATGAGGCTTGTACAGATGAAGTACTAGAGACCTTATATATAGAGGCTAATACATGTGCCTTAGCTTCACATCTAATGTGGTTAGTCTGGTCAATCGTCCAGAGAGACAAGTCAGATATTCAGTTTGGATATTTGGTGAGTTTAATGTTAATCGTGCAAATTGCTTATTGTGTTTGGCCTTGGACCAACAGTCACTGATAGTCTAAGGGTCTGGAACTGGTCATATTTGCCAGACATTTTCATGAATAATAATGATTATAATAGAACAGAAATAATTTTAGTTATTTCATTCAGGATCAGGCTTCATAATTGTCCTTTTTGTTTAATTTTTTGTTTGCCATTCTTTTTCTGTTATACAAAAAAATATTTCCATTTGTATTGAATGATAAACCTAATCTTTTCAATGAAGACTACCAAAATTTGTTGAAAAAAATATCTGATCCTTGTTTTAGTCATACCATTTATTGGTATGAATGCCAATGAGACAACTCCTCATGAGAGACCACCATTTATTGGTATGGATGCCAATGAGACAACTCCTCAGGAGAGACCACCAATTATTGGTATGAATGCCAATGAGACAACTCCTCAGGAGAGACCACCATTTATTGGTATGAATGCCAATGAGACAACTCCTCAGGAGAGACCACCAATTATTGGTATGAATGCCAATGAGACAACTCCTCAGGAGAGACCACCAATTATTGGTATGAATGCCAATGAGACAACTCCTCATGAGAGACCACCAATTATTGGTATGAATGCCAATGAGACAACTCCTCAGGAGAGACCACCAATTATTGGTATGAATGCCAATGAGACAACTCATGAGAGACCAAACAAAGTAAGCAACTATAGGTCATGGTAAGGCCTTACACAATGAAGAAACCCCTGTGGCACAGACACCGGAATGACAAATGTAAAATTATTTAAATGAGAAAACTAACGTCTGTTATTATTACAAATGTATAAGCACCTATTTTTCATCTGTTATATATCTTCATATACATTTTGCTTTAGGCAGCATATATTTCTGTGAAACATTTGTTATTCATTGAACATTTAAATTTGTTGTTTCCCTGTACCCATAAAATCCACCAAGATTGGTAGCCAACAATAATAATGAACCCACAATATGACATATAAGTAAATTTGATATATTAAATTAACATGCAGACATCATTCTTTTCCAGGAGTATGCTGTTTGTCGATTAGAGGCCTACTTCAGATTAAAAAAGGAATTGTTTCCAGATGAGAAAGATAAAGTGTAATGTTCTATACAGGTGACACAGTTGTGATAATCCACGTTGAATTCCTGTCTATAACAGTCCCAGCAGAATGGAGAGTGGTGTAAGGGAGATAACCTGTGAAAAAAACAGACAATTTTGATTTGCTCAAGGTGCTATAGTCATTGTCATGCCTTTTCTTTTAATTGCTGTTATGGTACTGAAATTCATAACATAATACTATTATGATTTGTATAATTAGAAATCCATTACAGTAATAAGTTATAGGCTATTATGGAAGTGAAGAACTATGTGTTCAGTTGTATGTTATTTTAAATTCAGTCATTTAAGTTTGATAAGTTTGTTAAGTTAAAATACTAACTATGTTGAGTTTTTATTTTCTCATTCTGTATTCACTATTTGAAAGTATAAATATTACTAATTTTCTAAATATATACTGTAGGGTCTCAATATTCGGAAAATATTTATTTGTTTGTTTTTTTTTTCTTTTTCTGTCAGTAAGGAAGACTAATGCATCTTTAAGGCAGCTATACTGAATATGTTGCTTAATGTATGTCAGTATTATATGTTCAATAAAAACATAATAATGTTCCTGCTCCTGATTGTTTCCAGGCATTAATAGATAGAAAAATAAAGTGCAAAAGAAATTACCCATTTCGATCTATAATTGATTTTGTATTCTACTCTGAAGATAAAACAGTCTCATGGTTGCAATACCAATTTGTAACAAATTAAGTTTCTTGGCCTAAAATTAGCAAAGAGTTTGAATGATTATTAACTTCCTACCAATTGAAATATAAGAAAATTTAAAAAAAAACTCATATTAGCAGCTGATGTCTGTTTGATTATAAGTATTTTGTTATTTTATATAATGTACATTGTATTGTTTAAACCGAGTATTTATCACTGGTAAAAGGTTTTATATAATGTACATTGTATTGTTTAAACAGAGTATTTATCACTGGTAAAAGGTTTTATATAATGTACATTGTATTGTTTAAACCGAGTATTTATCACTGGTTAAAGGGTATATATTATATTTTGATTGCTTGTTATTACTTATGATCTGATGATCATCAAAGTCCCAAGTAAGAATGGTAGAGAATTAGTAAAATGGAGTTTATATTGTTTGCAATTTGATTAAAATACAGAAGTCAATTTCACAAAAAACTTCTGACTAAGATTGATCTTAAGTCATGAACAATTCAGTATACTAGTGATCATTCTTAGTGGTAAGTTTCTTTGTGAAACCCACATCAGATCATGTGTCAACATTATGGTTAGAAGGATCTGAGTACCGGAAACTTTTTGTGTTCCAGTAATTATAACATCCGCCAATGAAACTTATGCTTTCATATATTTGATGGTACAAATGTATTTATAATAATTATGACAAACCTTAGGATCTCAAAAGGTCTTTTAGAACAGAAAGTAGAACTTGTGGTATTTAGATCCTTGTAAGCTGACCATGGACACATGGCCTGTATTTCAATCAGATTGTATTGTTTGAAATATAAAAGGAAATTGTACATATATGTGTACCATAACTTTTTTATAATTTGTTATACCAAATCAAATATGATTGTAACTAGTCGTAATTAATTGCTGATATTTTTTTATTCATATCATAAACTTTGGATACATTTGAATTTGCTTTAATGTCATTTTGTTAAGTATTAAAAAGTCCCTTCATTTTCTAACATTTTAATTATTTGCAGAGTATTAAAATGTTGATACATGTTTCAAAATTGACTGCTTTAATATCATTTAATTGCTACAAAGTCCCAGATATATGTTAAGCTTTAATTAATTAATTGTAATATCTGTTGTGTAGCATTTGTTTTATTGAGTTTATTTTTACACTGCCAGAATCATGTATAACAATTGACCAAAGACATTACACTGGAATAACATTCTCATTTATTTATATTGTATTTATGGAAAGTTTTTGCATTATTCTTTGAGAAAAAGATATGTTTATTTGGTTTAAGAGTATGCATATGTGTAAGTTTAAGAAATCAGGAAATAGGTTCAGTGACTCTGGGAACATTGTTTTTGCATTACTACTCCAAAAAGATATTTATGAGATTTTTTTTAAATACTAATTTAACAGCAGGGTATCAATTGTACTGCATTATGTTCCTAAGTATTATTTTAAGCTTACATAGTAATATTGTGTGTGTATATATCTTTATGTTTATCATGCGTTATCAACAGTTGTTGTAGATTTTAATTTAATATATATTTTGTTTTATATGTGTTAGCAGTTACATTGTATGTTTTTTTATTTTTTTTTTTAGCTTTATACACATTGATATGCCCAACACAATAGTTTATTGAATAGAAAATGAATGGTGGGAAAGGGGGTATAGGTATAAAATTATCCAGATTTTTTTTAATACCTTAGATTTTATGCATAATTAAGCCTGATCTGATGTGGGGGGATGTTTATGTTTTCAGAAGAAAACAGAAGTTGAAATTTTTATTTTTTATTATCCCTCCTGTTTGAAAAAAGTGCCTCAATGGAGAAAAAATATTTTTGTATATATATGTAGAATTCTACATCACTGTAACATTCGATAAGTCAAAATGAATTTACAGTTTTTGTGTTTCTTAAGCTATTGATAGGGACCAACTCAAATCTTATACATTTTATGTCTACATCTATATGAATTTCTATTTTTTTTATAAACAAATGGTAGGAAAAAGTGATTTTTTTTTGGCTTTTGCTGTGCTCGAAATGTGTAAAACAAATGACTAAGCTTTTATTTGAGTGAATGAAATTTGATACTTGTGTGTATATCTTATATGCATAGTATTTTTTCATAGTGATCATAAATACATCATGTTTTAGGTCATTTCAAAAAGGTGAAGTTGGTAAGAGGGGGTCGCGTCCTGATTTTCCAACAAAAATAATACCAATGAAATAATAAGTAAGGTCCAGCAACATGATATAATTAAATCCCAAATTCCTAAATTACCAATTATTTTATGGGCTGTTCCTGAAATCACACAAATTAAACCCCTCAATCTGGAGTTCCTAAAAAAAGGTCCCTTAGACCCTCCAATCAGATGATATGGTTTGTAGGTATACCTTGATCACCCATATCAATGTACATTTGTTGAATGTATATGATATTTGAAAAGAGAATCATCTGATTTTGTATGCATATGTTTTAGATGGTTATGAACGTTTTTGAACATTTATGAGCTATTCAGCATTCAGTTGAATAACCTCCTTGTTATGGTCTACAGGCACTGTTTTATTTTTCTAAAAGATGAAAGATCATCTATTTTCCTGTGGGAGCAATTTTATCCATATATCACAATTAAATAGGTCAATATGCTATGTGCACTATGGTTCAAGTTTACATCAAGTTTATATCTCTGGATCTAGTGAATAAAGAATCATCCAAAATGATGTGGAATAAAAATTTGATAAACAGGTTCCTTCTGTAATATTTTACACTGAAAGAATCAAACTCATATAAAACATAAATGGTAAAATATTTGTGTGAACCGATGTCAATTCATGGGAGTATGTTAGCCTGAAATTCTGTTTAAATGCATGCTTTATGTATTTTTTTGGTGAAGTGTTATGGTTAATGAATCCATAAATACATTAGTGGAAGAAAAGTCCTTTGCAGTTTATATTATAAACTTTTTATTGAATACTAGTCGATGGAAAAATAACATTTGTGTTCCTGTAAGTTATTAAGCTTCTTTTGTTACCATTATTTTCATTATTTTGTAATAATCATTGATGATTTATTTTGGTGTGTTATCATATATAGTATTCAAGTTTATCCATTTGTATGAAGTAACACAACATCATCTAGGGTGTCATGAATTTATTTGTATAACTTTTTGCAATTGATATTTTTTTTGTTATTTGTTTTACATGATTTCTATATATTGTTTTCAAGTCCTTTGTTTAAAATTATATTTTGTATTGCATCATTAAATTGATATGTATTATTATATGCAGAAAAATAATTGATGATTTATGTACATTCTTATTGTTAATGTTAATATTGATTAAAATATGGAAAAGAAATGATATTGTCTTTGATTCTTATATATAATTAGGATAGCAGAAAACACCACAAGATATTGATTAGCATTCTGACAATAAGTACACAATGTCTGGGAAAAAAATGAATCTGTTTTACTCAATTACAAGTTATCAGAAATACTGTTAATAAACAAGACTATTTAACTTCAGAATTTTTTTCCACATATATGGTTGTCTGCCCTGTTGTGTATACCGTATTCAGCCGTGCATAGGACGCAGTTATAAGTAACCCCTTTTCATCCCCTTAAAATCAAAAGAAAACGTTTTGTAAAAAAAATAAATTTAATGTAATTGTTTTTTTTTTATATAAAAGTCTTGTTCACTGTAAAAATCCATTGAAAGAGACCTATTAATCCATGTATTTAATAAAAAAAAAACTTGGAACATTTTTTGTTTAATTGTATAATTAATAAAGTCAAAAATAATGAAATGGTAGAGCTTTTATCAGGTCATTAATATTTAATAATTTTAAAGATCCCTTTTAAAATCAACATTTGTCTAAGTATGTCCAAGCTGATATATAATATAACAGAAATAATTTAAATATTAGGGAACAAAAGAAAAAAGAGATCAAACAATTAATAAGCAGTAATCAAAATTCTAAAACTTTTTAATCTTATATAATCTTTTCATTGATCATGTTGTTTTTGTGTCTGGGATTATAATATTTAACACCTGTCACAACTTTACATCATTATTTAATTGCTACACACCCATACTTTATCCTTAATTACCCATTCAGGTGGTCACACCTTCACTTTAAATAATCAATTTTGAAGAGAAAAGTTAAAAAGAAAAAGAAAAAAAGAATAAGAATAAATATAATAAATATGATAAACGTTTCCAATATACATAAATAAAAAAAAACGATATTTAATTTAAAAAAAAAATAAATGTTTATTTTATAAATTCCGAAAACCGTCTATAGTTGTGTGTAATCTGCACCCATTGTACAAACTACATTATTAAGGTAATTAAAGTGCAGACTATACACGACCAAATACTGTATATACCAGGAGATCAATAATATTTCTATGAGGAAAGACACAACCACACTTTATTATTTGGTTGCAAAATAACTTCTATATATGTATGCTGTATCTCAGCATACTTAGAATACATACATTTTTGTAACATACAATAATTAAAAATGAAACTACGGTTTTTATACAACCGCAAAAAAAAATTTATGGGCATATATTGGTATCAAGTAAGCATCGTGGTCATCTTCGTCTTCATCGTCCAAAGACAGTTGGTTTCAAGACAATAATTTTAGTATAAGTAAATAGATATCCATGAAATTTTACACACGGTTAATAACCTCTAAAGGAAGGTTGGAATTGATTTTGGGGGTTATGGTCCCAACAGTTAGGGGCCAAAATCAGCATTTTAGTACATGTAGTTTCCAGACAATATCGAGTATTTAAGTTTATGAATCCCTCTGAAATTATACCACAAGTTTCCATACCACAAAGGGACGGTTAGGATTGACTTTGGTGGTGTATGGCTCAAACCATTTAGGAATTGTGTGTGGGGGGGGGTGATGGACAATAAAGACCAATTAAAGCAGTATAAGAGAGGTAATCCAGTCATATTCAAAGAACAATTTATTTAAATGGGTAATAATGGTTGCAAACTCCATTAGAAATTTAAATGAGATTATGACCATATCTTGAGGGAAAGAATGTTTTGGGGTGGCAACAGCAGTGAATTGCATAAAAGCAAAATAAAATTAAAATAAATTTAAATCATATAACTAATTCTTAGTTCTTTCACTACAGTTATTCTGTGTCTGTATCATAAACCTATTATGTGTCAAATATTTAATTACAATCCAAATTCAGAACTGTTTCAAGTGCTTATATTGTGTCCATTTTTGCCCCATCTGTTCAGGGTTGGCCCTCAGCGGTCGCATCCAACTGCGCTCAGCGAAGCAATTTTTTGTGATTCTTAAGCTATTTCAAGGGAGCTATTTTTGTAAATGCATTTGTTATATTTTTTTTTGTATCTGGCCTTTTTCTGCTGTGTTATATGTCAAGCAAAACTAAATCACAAAAATACAGAACCCAAAGGAAAGTCCCTAATCAAATGGCAATCAAACGATCAAACGAATGAACAATAACTGTCATATTTCCAATGTAGAAAATGGTGGTTGAAACCAGGTTTTATAGCTAACTAAACTTCTCACTCGTATGACAGTCGCATACAATTCCAATATATTGACAATGATGTGTGAACAAACCAGCATGTATAAAATAAACAAAGTTATGTTTGAATGAATGAATTTCGATAATTACTTATAAACAATGTTTATTTCAACAACACGTTAATTTTTCCCATCTAGCTTGGCACTTCTGCACGGACATTTGACTCTACAAAATTAGAAAAAGGTGCTGGAGAGAACATTCGTTTTGTACAGAAGGATTATAACCCATCATATGAAACCCTTCTTGCTGTGTCAAAGTTTACAACTCTGCAAGGTAAAAATATTCAGGTCAAAAGCACTTGAGACTTATACAATCCTTGACGCTAAGTTCCAGTGGGTTTGAGTGACCAAAGAACTAAAATTATAACTCTATGTATAGTAACATCCTAAACATTTATGATCTAGCATTTGAAAATATCTTGTTCAGAGCGGAAAAAAGAAGCCCCTGATAACATATTTGTATACGTATATACGATAAGAGATCATTCTGACACGCAGCCATGCCACTCTGAAATAGCTTGTCAAACCATTTCATGACTGAACATAGTTGTTTTACTCAGTCCTGAAATTATGGTACAAACTGCCGTTGCACAGCCGGCATGCACACAGAGACACACACACACACATATATATATATATGAACAAGATATATATATATACATGTATATATATATATATATATATATATATATATATATATATATATATATATATATATATATATATATATATAAGTGTCTAAGAATGTAACTTTAACACACTAATGAGTGTTATAAAATTAGTTGTTGTATTTTATATATTATTCACGCAATATTTCGCTAAACAAATTAGCTTCATCGGGCGTCTGCATCTATCTAGGTGAAATCGGATGCATGACAAAAAAATATCTTTTTTTTTTATCTTTTATTTGTTTTTCAATAGTCAGGATTTTACACACCCCATTACACTACCACCTGACAATGGTATCAAGGGGTAAATACAGAATATATAAGAAAAAAATATAGCAATATATACAAAAAGAATCTCTGACTAATTAATTTTTACCAATAAAAATATTTTAGGTTACTTATAAATTGTATTTGATTTATCTCTCCTCTCTCTCTCTCTGACTTACTCACATACAACACTAATACTTTCACTCATCTGTTTTGCTACAATATGTATCATGACTTACTTTTTAATACAAGTTTTTTTAAAGAAACAAATTTGCTCATAATTTATAAATTATTTCTTTTCTCTGAACTAAACATAGATAATATGAAAACAACACTTAGTTAAATATTACATGTAAAGGAGACCAAAATTTTTCACAAACTTGGACTTTATCATTTTTCTTTGCAATATGATTTTCAAGAAATTGGTATTTCTTTATTTTATTCTTTAACTCGATCATATTTGGTTTTGTTTCATTTAATTTACATTTGTATATATAATTCTTTGTAATTATGATTAGCAGATTCAATAATAAACTTTCATGTTTGCAACCAAGAAACACATTCTCTTTGTTGAGATCAAAATTTACAAAAAAAAGTTTCACAATATTGGAAAAAGACTGCCACAATTGAAAAGTTATTGGGCATTCAAAAAACAGGTGTTCAATGGTTTCTTCTCCAAGTTTACAAAAAGTACATAACTTGGTATCTTTTAATTTGATTTTGTACAAAAAGGTATTAGTTGCTATAATTCTATGCAAAAATTTATATTGAAAGGTTCTTAAATAAGCATCTCTACAAGACTTTTTTGTTATCATGAAATACTCTGACCATTCTGTAGTATCAATAACTAACAGCTCTGCCCATTTCAAAAATTTAATTGTTGGTAGTTGAATAACTTCATCTACTAAGTTTTTATATACAAATTTGGCTTTCACATTACACCTGATTTTTTTTAAGAAAGTATCACCAGTGTTAGACTTATCTAAATCGTGATTTTGACAGTTATCTTTAAGGCATTTTTTCATAGCGTTAGGGATTTTTGATATCAAACCATAATATTTAATAAAATTGTTGGTTTGTACTTTTTCTTGAAATTGCTCAAATTTATAAAAAATCATATTTTCACGATTAATAAGGTCACTTACTGACTGCACACCCCCCTTTTCCCATTGAATGTAATATGGGAAATCATCCAAAGAAGAAAAGTTCAAAATATCTAAGGATAAAATGTCACTGACAGAAATCTCAGTAATAGGTTTTGCAGCAGAAAAGCATAGTAAAACATCCTTCCAGAAAGAATTTTTACATCTTTTAGCAATCTCAATCAGCTTTTCTTTCTGAAGATTTAAAACCCTTTCACCCCCATACTGCATAAGGTCTGCCAGTAACAACTGCTGCCAGCCACCGCTAGGGTTTGCCAGCAGTCTTTTTATCCAACTAATTTTCAAATAGATATTAAATGAATGAAGATGTACCATATTAAGTCCACCTTGTGAAATATTACCAACAAGTGTGTTTCGCTTAATTCTGTCTGGTTTTCCATTCCATATGAAATCATAAAATAATGAAGTGAGCTCTGTTAACCTGGAGTGTGATAGGTTTGGTAATGCAGTCAATAAATGGACCAACTTTGAAAGAGCAAGTGATTTAATTACTGTAATTTTTCCTAATAATGTGAGTTTTCGATGTTGCCAGCTCTTCAGAATTGCAGAGACCTCTTTAATTTTCTTAGCAAAATTAATTTCTGTGATACAGCTTAAATCTAAAGAAAATTCAATCCCCAAAAGTTTAAAATTTGAATGTGACCAATGAAGTTTTAAGTCTGGACATAAAATAAGATCAGAATATTTTTTACTTCCAACCCATAGTGCTTTTGTCTTTGAAGCATTTATTTTCAAACCTGAAATTTTATAAAAAGATTCAAAACATGAAAGTGTTTCCCTCAACGATATTTCCCTTCCATCTAACATAAGGAATGTGTCATCTGCGTACATGCTTAAAAGTGATTCATCATCATTGATAGTAATTCCCCTTATGTCAGGATTACCTTTTAATTTCAAAGATAATAATTCAACCCCAATTATAAATAAATAGGGAGAAAGAGGATCTCCTTGTCTGCAACCTCTTTCTAAATGAAAAAACTTAGACATTTGTCCATTATTTATAACACAACTTGATGCCCCTGAGTATAAAGTTTCAAACCATCTACATAAAGAAGGCCCAAAATTAAAGCTTTTCAAAGTATTTTTTAAAAATAACCATTCCAAGGAATCAAATGCCTTTTCAAAATCAACAAGTAATAAAAGACCTGTCTTATTATTTTCCTCAAGATAGTGCATCAAATCATATAAAAGGCGTGTGTTCTCACCCATAAATCTGTCTTTAATGAAACCTTTTTGTGTGTCACTTATGATAAATGGTAAAACGGGTTTAAGTCTATTAGCTATAACAGCAGAAGCTATTTTCATATCAGTATTCAAAAGACTAATAGGACGCCAGTTACTAATATACTGTCTGTCTTTTCCCTCTTTAGGAATGCAAGTTATTATACTTTGATACTGAAAATCAGAAAATTTACCCCCCGCATATCCAAAGTGAAGAGATCGAAAGACAAAAGGGCCAATATCTTTCCAAAAAAAATTTATAAAAATCTACAGAATACCCATCAGAACCAGGACTTTTACCATTTGTCATAAATTTTAAAGATTCAGCACATTCTTTATAAGTTAAATTTCCTTCACAAAGATCACTTTGTTCTTCTGTAAGCTTAATGTTATGATTAAAAAATGATGTATCATTGCAATCTAATTTTTTGCTTGAGTACAAATTTTTATAAAAATTTTGTTGTTCCATCAGAATTTTTGATTGCTCTGAAATATGCTGACCTTTATCATCAATAAGTTCTGTTATGGTTTTCTTAATAAAATTTTTCTTTTCTAATTTACAAAAATAATTTGTACACTTTTCACCATTCTCATGCCAGTTAGCTCGGGATCTAAGAAGCAAGCCTTCAACTTTCTTTTGTCTACAATTTTCTAGTTCAAGTTTTTTTTCAAATAAAGATTTTTGAACCTCATCATTTGGAGAATGATTCATAATACTTTCAAAATATAAAATATCATTTTCAAGTTTGAGAGTGACATTTTTTTCCTCTCTGGATTTATTAATGCTGTAATTTATTGACAAGGATCTAATCTTCATTTTTAATATTTCAAAAAATGTTTGATCATTACATGACAACTCAACAGAAAGAAGATTTTCCATATCACCTGACAGATGGTATTCCAAAATAGTATCATTAATACATGATTTAACCATTTTTGTATAATCTGCATCTCTAAGTAACTGAGAGTTAAATTTCCAATAACTTTTGCCCCGTTTCTCTAAACAAGCTGAGAAGGTGAAAAGAATTGCCGAATGGTCTGTTCTATAACCAGGAATGATAATGGTATTCTTCATAAGTGAAAAAAGGTCTTCTGAAATTAAAAAATAATCAAGGCGACTTTGTTTTATTGGTGAGGACTGACGCCAGGTATATTTCCTATCTTCTGGATAGCATGTACGCCAAGGATCAAGTAGTTCAAAAACATCAATGATTTCATCAATTTTTTTACGGGAGTTAGGGTTTCTATTATGTTTGATATTATATGTATCCATAAATTTATCTAATACAACATTCCAGTCACCACATAGTAAAACACTGGTGTTTTTAAAGATTGAAATATTCTGCATTATTGTGTCAAAGAATGAAGGTTCATCTGTATTATAACCATACAAACATGCAAAACTTAATCTTTGTGAAAAAATTGTTATATCTAAAATAATGTAACGACCATTATCATCAATAATAGAATTATGCACAACAAAATCCAGACCCTTTTTAAACATAACAGAGACACCTGCACTTTTACTGTCTTTATGACTGAAAAAGGACTTATTTCCCCATTCATCCTCCCAGTATTTTTCAATGTCTTTATTGCTATGAGTTTCCTGAAAACACACTATGGAAGTATTTTTACTCCTAGCCCAATCAAAAACATCTGCCCTCTTTTTGGAGTTTGAAAAAAGACCCCTCACATTCATTGATAATATCGTTACATTATTATCCATGATTATATCTGAAGTGATGAAGTATAAAACATATAAGCAAGTTCATAAGTACAAATATACAATTGTAACAAATAAGACATACACAAACATACACACATACAAACATAAGATGTCGCATATTATTTTCTTCATTCAACATTGAATGTATAAACTAATTTACAGTATGGCATTATATAGTTATGAATAAATCTAGCAAAGGAATAGATGTTTTAAGGGGAGATAAGATTATATTAATTTCATAATAAATGTTAGAGTTATTTCCCCTATACTCTATAGTGACAGTATAATTTATATTAATGAAAAAAATAATAAAAAAAATCTCTTCTACTATTTACTATATATATATCCAGGATTTTGTAATTTGGAGTTGACATGACACACTTCAGTATTTATCTTTCACATTTATATCTATCTATTTATACTGATAAAAACTGTACATTTTCCAAAAAATATTAACAAAAAATATCTTTGTAGCTTGACGTTTTTGTGTAAAAGTTTAAAATATTGATTGATGGGGTATATACAAGATATTTTTGCCGTTTATTGTACATAATAATTTTTAAATCTAAACAAATAGTTGTTTTAATTAAATAGAATGAAATTCATGATTTATTCCTTTGGTTTTGGGTAGAACTGTTTTTCATCCCTCTCATTAAGTCCATCAGGTTCAAGAGTACGTAGCTGATGCATCCAGAACCTTTCTCTCTGTTTTCTCCTTTCGGAGTCCCAATTTTGATTTACCTCAATTATTTGAAAGGTGATATTATCAAAAGTATGTCCTGTTCTTAAGAGGTGTCTCGTAATTGGACAGTTTCTTCCTTTTGTATAGAACGACCGGTGATTGTTAAGTCTGATGTTGAATGTAGTTTCTGTTTCACCAACATACTGCAGCTTGCAAGTTCCACAAGTAAGAATATAAATACTATTTTCCGTTTTGCAATTAGATGTAACATAGATGTTGTATCGCTGCTTTGTTACTGTGCTGCTAAAAGAGTGGTCAGTGTTGGCGGCTTTACAGCACTTACAATTGCTTCTACCGCATTGTTTGTAACACCCAAATTTAGAAGTTTCTTGTTTCTTTACTTTTGATGTCACAAGTATGTCTTTGAGATTTTTGGGTCTGCGATAGGCAATAACAGGAGGTGATGGAAAAATTTCTTTTAAGGAAGAGTCATTTTCGATAAGACGCCAGTGCTTTCGGATAGTAGATGAAATATATATATATATACGAGTCTAAATTGAAAACTACGTTCAACCCTATGATTGCGTTGGATAAAAACCGCAATTTTTATACGTGTGCGTTCAACCCTATGATTGCGTTGGATAAAAACCGCAATTTTTATACGTGTGCATGTAAAACAAATTTCGTTGTAGAAGGGTCTAAAAACAGCACAAACAACATTTTCCAAAAGACCAAAAAAGTGAAAAAGTATATTTAAACAAAACGCATTTGACTAACAGGTCGAACAACTGATGTTCTTTAACCCTGCTGACTTCCATTGGCGATTGCCAAATAAAATTGATCACAAGATGTAACAAAATGGATCTTAATATAAATTTAATACTAAACAGAAACTTTTTTTTAACTTGTGGCCACGATGTTATGCCACAAACATACGGTGTCAATATTTTTTTAGTACACCAGATCCGGATTTCGACAATAGATGTCTCTTCAGTGATGTTAGGGATCGAAACGGTATTTGGAAGGACATATAAAAAGTATTCTCATTTTTAGAAAAAGTACCCTATATATATTTACTATTATAGGCGATACTATGCAGATAAGGAAAAAATTATATCAGTCTAAAAATTTGCACAACGGTACTGATATAAGATGTTATTATACGAAAATGTTGTTATTAAATCGTGTTGACAAATATTTCGGCTCAACAAATGGCCTTCTTCTGTGTCACAAGTTTTAACAATATATATATATATATATATATATATATATATATATATATATATATAAGTGTCTAAGAATGTAACTTTAACACACTAATGAGTGTTATAAAATTAGTCGTTATATTATATATATTATTCACGCAGTATTTCGCTAAACAAATTAGTTTCATCGGGCGTGTGCATCTATCTAGGTGAAATTGGATGCATGACAAAAAATATCTTTGTAGCTTGACGGCTACACAAAATTCGTGTAAAAGTTTAACATATTGATTGATGGTCTATATAAAACATATTTTTGCCGTTTATTGTACATAATAATTTTTAAATCTAAACAAATAGTTTTTTTAGTTAAATAGAATGAAATTCGTGATTTATTCCTTTGGTTTTGGGTAGAACTGTTTTTCATCCCTCCCATTAAGTCCATCAGGTTCAAGAGTACGCAGCTGATGCATCCAGAACCTTTCTCTCTGTTTTCTCCTTTCGGAGTCTCAATTTTGGTTTACCTCAATTATTTGAAAGGTGATATTATCAAAAGTATGTCTGTTCTTAAGAGGTGTCTCGTAATTGCATGGACAGTTTCTTTCTTTGGTATAGAACGACCGGTGATTGTTAAGTCTGATGTTGAATTTAGTTTCTGTTTCACCAACATACTGCAGCTTGCAAGTTCCACAAGTAAGAATATAAATACTATTTTCCGTTTTGCAAGTAGATGTAACATAGATGTTGTATCGGTTCTTTGTTACTGTGCTGCTGAAAGAGTGGTCAGTGTTGGCGGCTTTACAGCACTTGCTTCTACCGCATTGTTTGTAACACCCAAATTTAGAAGTTTCTTGTTTCTTTACTTTTGATGTCACAAGTATGTCTTTGAGATTTTTGGGTCTGCAATAGGCAATAACAGGAGGTGATGGAAAAATTTCTTTTAAGGAAGAGTCATTTTCGATAAGACGCCAGTGCTTTCGGATAGTAGATGAAATATTTGTCAAATCGGGATGGAAGGTTACAAAAAACGGAATTCTATCTGCACCGGTCCTCTTATCTTTGTATTCCATGAGGCTAGCTCGATCTTTTTCTTGGGCTTTATCAAACGCGTCTGTGATGTTTTTGGTTTTATATCCTCTTGATTTCAGCTGTGTTTTTTTATTTATATATGTCAACTCGGTAAAAATTTAATACTCGAGTACTCGTTGGATTTATCGAGCAATACTCGAGTACTCGCTCGGTAAAACAATTACAAAATGGAAACACAAAATTATACCCATTGTATGTATGGTTGGTCGTTGTCTTGAACCCTCAATGATGACCTAGGACTAGATCATAGGGAATTTTAAACCATAGTTAATATCTCAATTACTACATACTAATTATGTATACTGGCAATTATCTAATCAAGTAATTAATTAATATCTATAGAAAATTGATTACTCAAACAATAGTATTTAGGAACTGAGAAAAAAAACACATTTAATTATCAACAAAGGGGTGATGATTATGATTTACTTATGCCTTTAATAAGAATAAAGAATAGAATTGTTTATTATAGTGTCACATATTGATTGAAACAAGTCATTCACACAATATTCATATACATACAAATAACAATCAATATCCATCCCAAAAAAATGACTTATGAGACACTGATCCTTAAAACCAAAATATATACAAAAATATACTATTTAAACTTGTAAATAATCTCATAAAAGTTATATCAAAATGGAACAAGTAGCTTAAAATATAAATAATTCTTAGTTTAAAAAAGATATGTATTAACTATGAAATATGAAATACTATAAAATTAGGTAAAAATCTTATAAATAAATGCATTTAAAATTGATTAATCGAAAATATTACTGTAAAAATAATTTTCTACGGAAATAAAATTTATGTAAACATATGCAAAAATAATACTGGATATTGGTACAATTCATAATTTCAATAAATTTTCTGTTTGTATTAAAATCTTGAAAGTCTTCAATAAGTTTTGAGCATTCATTAAAAAGATTGTATCGAAGATCGTCATATAATGAGCATTCCATTAGAAAGTGTTTTTCTGTTTCTATGCTGTTAATTTCGCACATCACAAATATTCTGTCTTCAATGGGTGTAGGCGGCCTGGAGTATCTTCCCGTCTCACTCGCAAGTGGAAGTGAACCGGAGCGAAACAGAGCCATTGTACGTCGCTCAGTTTTGAAAATGTTCAGACGGACATATTGTTCGGTTTTCACACTTTGTTTGTATTGCCTATAAGTTCGTAATTTGTTGCCGTTTTGTGAGTTATGTCGATCATTAAAACTTCCTCGTGCCATTCCGTGTTATCTAATACAGTTAATTTTTCGCTTATTGTACGCATTACAGTTTTTGTAGTTACAGATAAATTATACACAAGATCTCTCACATTTAGCAAATCAACAGTTTTGTGCACTTGGAAAGTCCATTTTAGTATTTTATAACAGTTTCTATGTTGATCAGAGCGTAAAAGTCTACACAAAAGCCTAGAGTAGTTAATTCGTTGTTTTGTAAAGCACGACGTCCAGCCCATATCGCCGCGTGACGCTAAATTAGACGTTCGTTTTCCGACGGACAAAAATAATTTACAGGTCCGGTTCTGAATTTTCGATATGACACTAAACGCTTTAGTGCTCCAAATACCACTACCATAGAGAAGCACTGGCTCTACCATTGATGTATACAGTTTAGTATAAACCTTATATGTCATTCCACCTAACATAGACGCCTTTGTCATTAACGCTCCGAGGGCACGACTAGCCGCTTTTGATAACTCCGTTACATGTTTTTTAAATGTCAAGTACTCGTCCATCCAGACACCTAAGTATTTGTAGTACTCACAGTAATCAAGGTTATTGCCTGAACAATTGAAAATCCGATATGACCTTGCAATTGATTGATTTCGGAAATGTACGATTTTAGTTTTGTTAATGTTAATTGAAAGTTTCCATGTAGCGCACCAGTCCTATACGACATCAAGCATTCGTTGTAAACTATTTTCGTCGGGTGCGATTCAGGCAATATCGTCCGCATATAATAAAATACTCAAATGAAAATCATCAACCTTAACTCCACAGTTTAACGCATTAATGCGGTCCGCTAAGTTTACGATCATTTATGATTGAGTAAAATGAATGTATATGCTCCTCACAGCTTCCGCCACGTCGAAATCCATTTTGTTCGTCACATAAAATTTTGTTATCTTCAAGCCATTTACTTAAACGATCATTTAAAATGTTACAATAAATTTTCCAAGGCACCGAAATCAAAGTTATTCCCCTGTAGTTGAGCGGGTTTCTATTGTCATCGCATCCGTGTTTAAAAATCGGGTTTATAATACCACTTTTCCACTGAGTTGGAACTTTACCGAGATTGAAGCAGCCCATAATAATTTGGTGTAACAAGTCAATAGCTGTGTCATTCTTTAATACTTCTGCCGGGATGTCGTCAATTCCTGTAGCTTTCCGTGATTTGGCACATATGCCTGCATCGAGAACCTCAGCTCTGGAAATAGATGCATTAAGCGTAGATACATCAATTTCAGTATCAAAGTTAGTAGAATCAAGTACCGTTTCGACACGGGTTTTTCGCTTAAATAATGAATGAAAATCGGTCTTCCACTTATTCATAACATCGCTTCTGTTTGTATTAACTGAACCGTTCTCATCAACAATTGCCATTGGAATACACGGTTTACGCTCGTTGGCAATACCCAATTTACCAATAGATTTCCAGAAATCACGCTGATTGGTTTCACACAATTTATTTTCAAGTATATGGCGTTCATTGGCTTGATATTTCCTTCTAAATTTTCGGCTTAGACGGTCAAAAGCTTCTCTTTCGGAACAGTATTCTTTTTTATATTTTTGCTTTAAAGATGTTGGTCCAGTGTAACGTAACCACTTCTTTTCAGTTTCACAAACTTTACTCCATTGACGAGCTAGACTATCATTCCAATAAAGTTTAAAACGTGACTTCTTTCGTTTATCCCAACTTGAACTATTATACACAGGTAACTTGTTGTCCATTTCACATTTGATTAAAGATTGGAATTCGTCGTAGGCATTTTGAACATCACTTGATACTTCAATATGATTTTCTGTTTTCTTAATAGCTTCCAGTACTTTATGAGATATATCCTCATTTATCAAGAAATCATTTGGCACAGATGAAACATTATGCTTATATCTAGCATTATTCTCACTTTTATTCATATCCATATTTCTTTTTAAATTAATAGATAAATTCACATCACAATTTAATACTGAGTGATCCGGAATACTATCAGGAATGTATGAAATATCATTAATTATATCTGACATTGGAACTATTTTGAAATCTTCAATATTTTCCATATCTTCGTAAGGAACACATATATAATCCACTACAGATTTTCCAGTTGTAGAAATACAGGTTAATTGGTTATCATTAAATCGCCCATTTAGCATGCCAAAATTAACGTCACTTAAAAAATTAATAAACACATCGCCATGATGATTTTCTGTATAATCAATATAATTCCTTGGTTTAACTAGACCAACACCTTCAATATAATCGGAGTTTGATCCTACACGAGAGTTAAAATCGCCACAAATAAATATTTTCCCTTTGTGTTGATAAAAATATACCTGATGTAAAAGATTTCGAAAAAATACGTCCGAATCCACAGGTCTACATGAATCTGCTAGTGGCAAATAACATATTGCAACACAAAAGCATAGTTTTTCTAGCTTAGCTGAAAACTCCAAACATAATACTCCCTCTTCCTCCTCATCTAAAACATGTATATCAAACATATCCACTATATTGTTTTTCACAAATGCCCCTACTCCTGCTCAGCCGCGAGTGGCACGTTTATGCAATGCTTTCCTATTATTTCCATAAAATCTAAAACCATCAACGTTAAGGCGTTCATTTCCACGTAAAAACGTTTCACAAATTCCAATTATATCACAGTTAATGTAGTTTAAAACTTTTCCCCGGAAAATTGAATTTTCGTTCGATTTTGTAGACCATCCCCTGCAGTTCCATACCCCAAGCCGCACTGCATCCTATGTGCGCTTGGCTAAGAGTCGATTTCCTGCAAATTTATAGTCTTTGTCTTTTCCTATTTCTTTCAAAACGGTCCTCATCGCATTTTGGAAGTTTCTCGTTTCCAACGGCATATCATTTTCTATATACACTTTCTCAAATTGTCTACTGCTTTTAAGTTTCGATTTATTTTTCATGACTTCCTTTTTGTTTTCCATGTTGCTCTTTTCGACTACCACTATACCAGGGTAAACCCCCCTGCTTTCTTTTCTGTGTACACTTTTTATATCAACATTGGCTAAACCCAGTCCATCTCGCAACATACCTTTAACTTTGTGTTTTGTCAATTCATCTTCGGTTAGCTCTCGCTCGTCAAACGACAAGTTCTTGATTATGAATCGGTTTCTGGTATTATTTTGCCGTAAACTGTCAGTGTCTTTATCTGATACCTTTTTTACTAAACTGTTAATTTGTTGATTGTTGAAATTCTTTCGGACACTTTAACTGATATTTTTTCCTCCATGTTAGTTTCGAGGTCATCGATTCTTTTTTCTAAGCTTTTACTCATAGATGTAAAATTTGCCGACAATTGATGAATTAAAGATTCAAGTCTATTTTGGGAATTTTCGCTATCAATCACCGAGGGTGCACTTGAGTAGCTCAAATCACATTTACTTTTTTTGTTTATATTATCAGATTCGATGTAGTGTTCAGCCATTTGATCTGATTGACGTTTTCTTTCGCTATGTGAAGCAATGTTATAATTAAAAGTACTTACAGGCACATGTCCGTTACCATGATTACTCGTCATCAAGTTGTTGAAATACTGACCGGCGCCATTTGTACACAAACGATAATTAGAAAATTCATCCATCATGTAATATATCCAGTTATTTTGCAAATTAAAATTCCCAGTAGATTGTATTTCCACTAAGCACTGTTTATAGTTATTTGTTAACTAAAATTTGAGTCTATAAAATCAGTAAATACACTAAAATCACTATTAAGATCACAGAGAAAATACGACTGACCACTATCACTAGTCAAGTGAATCATTTCCTGTGGGTTGATATAGGGTTCAACGAATTTATTCATTTCTGGGACGAGGCGATATCTCTACTTTGTTAGGTAACTAAGTGTATTTGCTAACAGTCCTTCTGATAAAAATATATGCTCTGACGGTACAGAGGTGGAGGTATGACTAAGATTAGCTCAAAGTGTAAGCCTAGGAGAAGTGCTCTTGCTTTTAATTTAGAAAAAGAGCCCTTGTTCATAATTTATGCTACCTCTGTTTGGAGGTTTTTTAAATGACAGTTTAACGCTAACATTCGAATCGTATTTTAACTTTTGTCAATTTTTGATAAATGTGTGGTTTCCCAGAAGGTGCTCTCAATAAAAATATTATTTCTTTAAACTTAAGAAGGCAAAATCATTCTAAATATAACACGACACCGAATAGTTGAGTATCATTTTGGTAATTGATAATTGGTGCTACCGAGCGATACCCGAGTACTCGTGTACTCGTTGACATCCCTAATATATATATATATATAAATTTGCTTATGTTTTTCTTTCTATTTTTACAATTATTTAGCAGAGGCTAATAGAGGCAAGTGCTACATGGGCCTCGGTTGGGTCTATGCTCAGGACATAAATTGGTTTTTCGATTTCTACAAATCTGTTGTCATGATTCCCAGAAATATATTTTTATTTTCTGCTTGCTTGAGTATGAAATATACGTTGTTATAATTGTTAATATGAAGACAAAATATATAGAAATGTGGTCATTACTTATTATAAAACGTGATTGCTGTGCAATCATTCGCGTAGGATGAAATTATGTTTCACTGTCCATTGCTAGATCATTCCATGTTCACAATGAGATCATAATACTTAACTTATGTCACTAAATCTTATTCTTTCAAGATCATTTGTTTATATTTTCCTTTCCGCAAAACAAGTGTGATATATTACTATAGTCGAATTCATGAGGGGACAGGATGTTCGCCCTCCCTTCATAGAGCTACACATATGGCATATTTTTTTATGTTATCTTTACCGAGTATGGCGCCTGTGTTCCCCTTTGGCGACAAGGTTTCTCCTTTTTTAAATAATCCTAGACCTGCGTCTGATTATTTAGAAATTATACAAAGCAATGCAATTTGCTCATTGCTAATTTAAAGTTTGACACATCCATGCCTTTTTGTGCTTTAGATGATAATTGTCTTATTAGCAATCAACATCTCCAATACGTAAATGCGAGAAAAGATTGATTTTTTGTCATTTGCCGTTGTTCTAAAACATTCAGGGCAAATTTGCTTTACATTGTTGTACCTCTATATCTTATATAGTTCAATCAGTTTCCGTTGTGTTATCTTTTGCATGAAATCATCAGGATTTATCTGAGCCTTCTATTCCTTAAAGAACCTTCAAGTATTGAAAGAAGAAAGTACTGAATCTAATTTTTGGTATGCAATAATTTGTAATTTTGCTACCATGATAGAAATAACAAGACATAAATGCCGTATTGTAATAACAATATTAATAATTCATAGAAACGGGAAAATGTGAGGCTCTGTCTAGTCCATACGCTATTTTTGTGTATACTGCCAACTAAGACAATTGTGTTATATTTTAGTTAGTCTTTAAAACCTAGTAGATCTGGATTCAGGATATCAAATATAATAATTAATTTTGTTAAATGAACTAACACTCTAAGACTTGTTGGGAAAAATATCTTTCCAAAATTTATATATGTATAAAGAATACTTTTTACAACTAATTCAAGGCTTACATATAAAACGATGCTACACAGGAAAACAAATCGCATAAAAATATTTTTATTTCGAGTACTCATGCATATAATAACAATGTTAACTATGTTGAAAGTTTGTTGAAACACTTACACAAAATTTCACGAATTGCCAAAAATACTGGACAAAACAACGGAACTCACAAAGTATTAACACATAACTTCCGAAAAAAAAAGTAGAAATATACATGTAAGTAAAGACAGCAATACCTGCATATGGTATAGGTAGCATGACATGGTTCATGCATACAAAAAATGGTAGTTTTAAACCAGTTTGACGTGAACAGAAAACTTCTTCCCCTATGTTTATCATATGCCGTTACAGTTTAACATAGACAAATCAACTTGCACAGTTTAGCTACCGACATTAATTAACGAATCATGTACCATTTCGGTGGAGTAACAAATGTAATTCTCGGTTATAGTCTAGATTTAAGTATTTTAATTGTTATATATAATGACAAGAAAACAAGTGACAAGTTTGTTGATTGGCCTATTCATATTTTGTTATCCGTCTTGATATATTGTTGTTTTTTCCCTTCCCTATCTTATCTACAAATAGAAAGTAATTTAAATAAGTTATGAATCAAATGAGGGCCCTCATGGGGTTTTTGATTATGTGATTACTTGGTCGTTTTTTTAATGATTATTTGATTATTAAGCCAAATATTTCATGATTATTTGATTACCTAGGACTGTATTTTTAGTTTATGATTATTTGATTACTAAAGATAAGCAAATATTTAATGATTATGTGATTATATTGGCAAAAAAATGGTGATTATGTGATTACTAGGACCCCCCCATGAGGGGCCTCTCAAATAAACTATACAAAAAAAAATGTGCAAAATAAATGTATAGTTCTTTGCAACTCATACTTGAAACCCCTTCCCCAAAAGTCATCAAGCGTCTCCATATTTTTATCGTTCTGTTTTAACTCTTATCCTGATAAGAATTTTGCACCTTTAAAAACTATAATTTTTTTCATTTCAGACTGTTTGCTGCCTGAAAATTATCATGAAATTAAATGTTATTCTGGGGTTGGGGTATTTTGAAAATTAAAACATCAGCCTTGATAATTAAGAAAGATGAAATTCTTTGTTTTTTCTGTGGTAGTTTTAAAATAAATAACCTTACTTACGATGTATTGAAAACAAATAACTCGGCTGATCTTTTAATCCATTTTTATAAATGATATTTTAAAGTAAGAGATGCCACCAGATTCTACCGAAATTCTTTTTTCATATGTTTTTCGATAAAATGTCCAAAATCTTTTAATAATATATATACTACACTTGAGTTCACCATACTAAATATTACCATCTTCTTCCGCGAGAGGAGGGGACTGGGACGGGATCATTACCCTTGGCTAGTGAAGAGTGACTAAATGATACACAATGTCTTGTCTTGTTATTTATTTGCAGAAAATTTTGACATAATTAAATGGACTATCCAAAACAAATCCTCTTGTCCTCTCTCCAAGAACATAAAAAAAAATGAACTTCCCCTAACACAATTATTTGCGAAGATTGGTACACACCTGAATCGCCAATTGTTCTCTTATAATTGTATCAATTTGTGAAATCTTGACAATTTTGAATGTTTATGAGTTTTGGAACAATCAACACAATAATATTCTTCACATTCTTGGCACCAATACACGCCTTTCTTCTGGACATTGTAAGAACTACATGGATCGCATGATTTTTGTTCTAAAGTTGTCGTCTCTGGACTATCTGCAATTGGTATATATATATCACATTTTATACTTTTATGAAGATTTACCAGTAACACAGTTTTTTACACAATTTCAACCCTACATCAGGCGGAAAGGTAAGAGTTGGTCAGCTGTTATGACAGTAATAGAATGACTAACGATTTTTCTTTTAAACAGTTTTTAGAATATTTTGTAATTTAAGGCATAGATTACCTCAGCCGTATTTGGCACAACTTTTTGTAATTTTGGGTTCTTTACGCTCTTCAACTTTACACTTGTTGTTTGGCTTTCTTATTATTGTGATCTTTGCGTCACTAATGAGTTTTATGTGGACGAAACGCGCTTCTGGTGTACCCATTGAAATCCTTATTCATTTGATAATCTATTAATAGGAAATATAATCATACCCCCTCAAATGAAAACATTCATTTCTGTAAGAATGTTTTAATTCATAAATGCTATATATATGCTTAAAGGAATGCCTTTCAATGTGTCTTCTATTGTGTACAAAATAATATCATACGTTAGGTCGAAAATGAATAAGTAACCGTTGCTTACTTTAAAGTTTCTAAACACATACATATGCTACCGAATATGAACAAGAATAAAATCTCACAAGAAGTGAGGATATTTATAACCATTCGTTCAATTTAAAAGAGGAAGAAAATTACCAGGGACAGTCAATGCTACGTCTGATTTCCACGTCTCAACAATAATAGTATAAAGAATCAGCTTAAGTTGATTTTGCTTGGCGTCTTTGATGCAAAATATTATCTTTCCGTTTACTCAGATGCAGCTTTTTGGTCAATTGTAAGTGCATTCATACATATAGGTACACAGCTATGTTTACCAAGTGTAGTATCATAGACATAGAACGTAAATACTAATTGTTTAATATAGAAATACATTATCTGCCAAGAGACACAATATAATGGTAAAGGAGATGACAATCATGAAGTCATTGTTTGTCATACGTGTGCATAAGGTGAAGAATTTTAATCGGGCATATTCATTTGATTTACCCCTGCCATAAAAAGTTCGTTTCTTTAGTTTCGAATGCTGATAGAAAGACAGCTACGAATTGTTCATAGAATAACGTTATTTGGCTAAAGAAAGCCTGTATTTTACGACCTTTTATGTATTCATTTAAATAGGAAACTTTAATATTGCTATGCCTTTGTTGTATACCCTCACCTCAAAATATACTTAGTTACGTTGACAAACGCAATATGTTAAATGGTGCATTATGTCATGTTAAATTTATTTGTTAATATAATTTAAGTTTATATGTCTGTCATACAGGTAAAATGTTTTGCTAGCCATAAAGCAGGTTTTATTCACTATTTTCTTATAAGGAAATGCCTATTCCAAGTCTTGAATATGACAGTTATTTTTGCTTTTAAATTTGCCCTTTGATAAAGGACTTTACATTTTGAATTTTCCTTGGAGTCTTTTTATTCCTTTTCAGGTGGGGACGTTGAACAGACAACATGTGTAGAGAGGGAATGTACACAATGTAATTTCTTCACATTTTTCTTAATTTACATTTTCATTGCACATGAATTTACTTAATGCATGTGTACCTTTTTGACTTTTTTCTTCTCGGCCGGTTGATGAACTTTGTTTTAAATCTATATTCATCTCTTTTTGAGCAATTTCTGAATCAAAAAATAGAAAAAAAGTGAAACTATAGATGTATGGAATACCTATATATACCTACAAATGAACGTTGAAACAATAACTATCAATTGCATATTTGTTTAGGGTTAACCAGTTTTCCATGTGAACCAACTCTCTTGTCAGCTATCAAGGCCTCAGGGAAGATTAGTTTATTGTAACTAACTGAGTTTACTCTCTTTAAATAAAGAATTTATTATTATTATTATTATATAGCTAACACGATAAATGCAGCAACCGGTCAATTTGCTGCATTTATTGTGTTAGCTATATGATCTTGATAGCTCACGAAAGAGTTGGTTCACATGGAAAACCAATTTATTTAGCCACATCTGCTGGTTTAAAAGAAAGTATTTTAATAGGCACGAAGAAGCAGTTTCCATGTAACTGAATTTGAAATTTGATATTGATCAAAATACACTCTAAAACCAATAACGTTTGGCAAAAGTAAGTTTGACTTTGCCCCGCAATCGGCATTGATATTTTCAGATATAATACATGTATTATAGTAATTTAAAAAAATATTATTATAGTAATTTAAAAAATATATATATATAGTCTTTGTGTTTATGATGAAAGCCTATAAGTTTCACCTTTTAAAGTATATACTTGAAGCATATACTTAATTTCTGCTATGCTATTGTTATTTAAACCTTACCTCCAAGTATACTTCATTATGTCCGATTAACAAAATGTGTTATTATTTAGCTGACAAGATTACATATAATATACTCTAAAAAAAACAGATTTTTTTTAAATACTTTATTACCATGTTTGTTTCTTTCACCAGTATCATCCTGTGTCTTTTTTCCTTCTTCGTCTATTTTTCCATCGACTAATTCGGCATGCCCATCGTCTGCAATAAGATCAGAACAGTACTCATTTAACTGCATCAGATACTGAAAAACAAAAAGGATCAAAAGACTGGCACAGGAATTGGCGTTTTGAATGAGGTACATATATCTTAATTAAACAATGGTATAGCAGAAAAATGTTCTAAAATTATATTAAGATTTACATATCAGTGAAATGGTACTAACTCCTGGTGCTGGGATGAATAAGATAGCCATAGCAATTTTATATGTTTATTTATGAAAATTTGGTAAACGGACAGAAAGTAACGGGACAAAAATTACAGGACAGAAAGTCACACACATACTTGATTGGACAAAAAAGTTACAAATGATTTGTTAACAATTGTTTGAATATAGAAGAGAAAGATTTTTGCAAGGAATATTTCTTTGCATCATGAAGCTGTTTAAGTACCAAGTCACTTTGATTTTTTGGTGTTTATTTTTAACAATTATTCGATTATTATTGATATTTGTTAAATAAATTTAAAAAAATAGCTGTATATATAATGGTTAAACAAATTTATATTTGTTTAATAAATATATTATCATTCCCAGAAAAATTATCCCAAAACTGAACTGTAACTTTTTGTCTTATGACGTTTTGTCCAAGTCTTTTGTCTGTGACTTTTAGTCTTGTGATTTTCTTTCAACAACAACAAATGGAAGTTTTTAACGACCTTGACTGGCTATACAGCCCTTGCACGATAATTTTTATATTAGGTACTAGTAGGTAATACCGGCGTCACACATCAGCGTATAGCTCTGATGTACTCCGGGCGTGGTTAAAAATCATGTACGCTGCCAATACGCTAGTAATTTTGGATGCATTCAGTCTGTCAATCATATCTATATCTTACGTAGATGGAATGCACGCTACGAAGAAAAGACGTCTCTTGAATGTATTTTAGACGCGTCTCGGTCGTATCTCGGACGACTACCCGTGCTTTCGGCGTGTCTGGGACGTTTTATTATGGGGGGGGGGGGTAGTTTCGAACATACCTGCATATTGTTTTTGTATAAGTCGAACGATCTTGAAGCGTATACAACATGACCTAAACGTACATGTGTCAAACTTATCTGTAGCGCTTGAAACGTATGTGTTGCGTGCTTGTAGCGTACAGGTATACGCTAGATACCTGTACGCTTGAGCTGGATGACAATTTCCTGCAGTTATAGCGTTCACCAAGCGTATAACTTTGCATTTCGACGTACTTCAAACTTATTCAACGCTTTTAACGATTGCTTAGCGTACTACTGGCGTGCAACTAACGTATACCGACTTTTTAAATTTTCTCTGTACGTCTGGTGTACGCCGGTCTATACACGAAACGGTGTGACGCCGACACAAGTTGATCAAATCACATATAATAAAATAATTGAAGTGATATTTGTGGGGTACGTCAAGAATACAACAATGGCTGACTAACAATGCTTTAATGACTCAAGGGGAGTAACTCTGATACATGATTTTTAGTTCATGGAACACAATACATGACATCTCCCTTTTTAAAGTTTTTAAAGTTCGTTCTCAAAAATGTCTATTTCTTATTTACTAAATTAAACAATTTGAATATCAATAATCAGTTAAATTAATGTCTTTCTTTGACTAGAAAAATTAAGAAAATGTAACTAACTGCTATCAACTACTAAATTGAACAAATTAACAGTTTTTGTATTTCACACAAAGTGTTCTGTGAGGTACGCAGGTTTCCTTGAGATGCGTCCAGATCTTGTTACAGTTGTCCAATCGGTCGGCGCGGAAGCTAGGTTTAGTGTTTGTGTTTGATCGTGATTTATAACTGTTGGTGGTTCGCGATCGATTGAATTGTCTACCCTTGGAAACTCAAGATCATTTTGTGAATTGTCCTTGTAAAACACTTTTTCGCTAGTTTTTAAGATGTGTTTTCGGTTTCGTCTATAAAGTTTATCATTTTCGGCGCGTAACACATAGGAACGTTCACTGTGTTCTGTGTCAACTATTGCTGGTTCCCAAGTACTTTTATCTTCTTTCTTAAAGCGACAATTTCTCCTGGCGCAATACTCGGTAACGGTTTCGAAGTTTTGTCGTAATAGTATTTTTGACGTTTTTGACGTTCCATTAGTTCTTTTTGTTTAAATCCAAAAGCTTTTGGCTCGAGAAGTTCCGTTGACATGGGGAGTTTTGTTTTAACTGTCGGTTAAACAATAACTGTGCGGGTGAAAGTCCCACTCTTTCGATGGAAGATGCACGGTACTCCATTAAGGAAATGTAAATGTCACTTTGTCCTTATTCGGCTTTTTTGAACAAATCCTTAATTGTTTGTACATAACGTTCAGCTTCTCCGTTGGATTGAGCATGACTCAAGGGGAGTAGCTCTGATACATGATTTTTAGTTCATAACTATGGAACACAATACATGACAATATTAAGCTGCAATATAGATTTTAACAAAGTAAGATAATACATCGAAGTGAAATCCACTAAATATAATAAGTGCACGCTTAAGTAAAAAATAACTTAATACGGAAAGTAAATAACTGTTAACGTTATTAATATTGTTTTTGATTGGTTATCATACCTTTCTGTTCGTATTGGTCAATATATTTTGGCATAAAAAAGCTTATACGAGTCGTTTAAACTAATGTATGTTGATACATAATCGAATGGTTCATAACGGCGCAGACTGGGTTTAACAATATTTGTAAAATTTCATTTTCTCACGTCTCTTTGTAATTGTTTTATGACGTACATGTACGAAATTTGTTTTTAATGTTTTCAATATAATAGTCTTCAACATTTTTGGCACACATTACCCTTACACATGTTACTTATTAACCGATTAGGTGTTTCCCTTGTTAATGCCCCCCCCTTAAACGTTGCATTGTTAATTGCCTTCTACGCAACCTAGTGCGTTACTCACGATTTCAAATTCAGCAACTATGATGTCTCTACATCCGTGAATTAATGATACAGAAAGAGAGGTTTTGATCTAGTCAATATCATTTGATAACATATTGGTATTTAAATGAAAAAATAAAACTAAGAGGATCACAAAAGTTGTTCAAGTTTTAAATGTAAAACTCACGTATGCACAACTTTTCTAAACGGCTCTATTTACTAGCTTTTTGGCGATACGAGGAATTCTAATATGAAAACCTTGCTCTACTAGTTTTAGTGTATAAGTGTATAACTGTCAGTTTAAGGAGGTAGACTTAGGTTAAGGGAAATAACTCTTAAAATCATCAGTACGTTTGTGTCAGCCATTTTTATCAATATTTTCTAAGCTTCTTGGATACATAGATTATTTCCAATCTGTTTCAGGTAAATGCTTAAAATTCATTGACAAAACTTGACTGTTACAAACGCATGACTGATTTAAAGAGTTATCTCCCTGAACCAAGGTCTACCCCCTTAATTCACTACAAAATATTAAAAATGATGTATCTTAATGTTTTATTTTGCATCATTTCCTTACTTATTCCTTATTCCTTATTCGTTACCTATTCGTTACTTATTCATTTACTTATTATGTCTTGACGTCTTTTCTGTTATATTCATGTGTTATGGTAAAGAAAATTAATCACCACCTTCATTTATAAGATTTGATTTTGTTCAACGTAATTTGTACGATGTATTTTATTACGTTTGCAGTTTGATTCAGAATAAACCGGACATAGCTATATAATATAGTTAATTTTGTAATTGCTACTCCAGTTTGATGTTGATGGGGGTTGTGATTTTCATTGTTATTAAATGTAATATCAGTATTTAGTACAAATATAATCTTAAATCAATCCTAATTATATCTTATTTTTGAGAAATAGTTTTAGTCATTCAAATGTGGGTCGTCATTTTTTGTGTGCTGTTTTAGAATTTCCATTGTGAAGCCATGTTTTGTGTTTATTTTACAATTTCAAATGTGACGTCACTCTTTGCAATGAGGCTTTGACTAACTCGGGTGTGTATTTTTTTGTGTTGGATTATTTTGGTTTATGTAATGTATCCTGTTTTGTTCTGTAATTAGTTAATACTTCAGTTTTATCATGTATATCTATTATATAGGCATTTTTATTAAATTTACTGTTTGCAAAAGTATAAATTATTCTAAATAATAAGGATGTTCTTATCCCAAGTAGAAAACCCTAGCCGTATTGGGCACACATTTTTTGAACTTTTGGTCATCTATGCTGTTCAACTTTGTACTTGTTTTGGCTTTCAAACTTTTATATCTGGGCGTCACTAGTTGGTCTTGTGTGGGCGAAACGCACTTCTGTCGTATTCGATTTTAAACCTGGTGCCTTTTGTTAGTTATTATTCGTGTGTTTCTCTGTCCAATATGTTCTCCTATTTATTTGTAATGTAGTCCCGTAATGTTATGTTGTCATTTTAATGTTATATTTAGCATTGTCATTAAAGCGGGAGGTTTGGCATGCCACACAACCAGGTTCAACCCACAATGTTTTTCTTAATTATCTCTGGTAATAGTTCTAAAATTGTTGAGGTAACATTACCCTTTTATCACCTATTTATACGTGTTTGTGCTCAAATGATCCTGTTACTTTATATTCGACACTTATTTGTTCCTTATTTGATTTTTATACGTTCGTCCTTTTAACTGCTTTATATTCGTATGTTTAAAGATGGTTCTTGGTTCGAGAAGGTGAAATTACCCTTTTAGCGCTTGTATAAAAAAGAAGATGTGGTATGATTGCCAAAGAGACAACTCTCCACAAGAGACCAACATGACACAGAAATTAACAACTATAGGTCACCATACGACTTCAACAATGAGCAAAGCCCATGTCGCATAGTCAGCTATAAAAGGCCCAAAAATGACCATGTAAAACAATCTAACGGCCTTATCTATATATAAAAAGTAAACGAAAAAAAAAATATGTAACACAAAAACAAACGCTTTTTATACGCGTGGTATACCTTGCATCTTGAAATAAATCGATTTTCAATTGTGTTCATGTCTCTGGTGGTAACTATGTGTTCTTAGAGGTGAAATAACCCGGAGGTCAGAAGGTGATCTAACACTGACACACCAAGTCCGAATGGGATAACTATTTTACATCCCAGCTGTTTCAGATAAGACGAAAAACCATTTTCAATACATAAAATCTAGTTTAGAACACCACACAACCATTATTATATACTTTGTATATTACTACATGATGTTATGGTGATATGGGTCGTGGCTTGTTATGCTAAAGGTCTTGAGTTCGAATCCAAGCATGTACTCTGGATTTTTTCTACGTGAATTTTGATAGATAGTCTTTTCCGTATAATTTATTATAAGTTTTATAGTGGATTTGGCATTCCCGCCAAAATGTAACAGAACAAAGGTAATCATGCATAACAAAGAAACTCAAACTGGGGTGATCTGGTAGGAGTGATCCGGTTCAGATCCGGTTCAGATCACCCCTGTTAGAACAAAGGAGCTAGGATGTAATCGCTGGGAATCATGTTCAATTGGTGTGAAATTTTATGTCTAATGTTAAGACTTGAACAGATCGATCCGATAAGTTAACATCGAAAACAATGTCGTGAAATTGTAATACGAAATGATTGTATACATTGTAAATATTAATTTGGATTAAAACGTAGTTATTAGCAAACATTCGTTAGTTATATAGTAATGCTTATGTCATAACATTATCGCCAAACTCCCAAATCCCAAATCGTCGAACTTTATATGAACAATTTATTCCACTGCACTTTTCATATCGTCTCCGCAACACTTTGGTAGCAGAGCGTGGTTCACTGAACTTTAATCGTAATCGTATTGTGAGAAAATGAGTAATTTGGATTTGGAAATAGAAGCAGAGGCAAGCGAGGGAGACACAATGGACGAAACCGTAATCGCTAAACCGGACGAAAGTGTACAATTAGAAGATCTGAAGAAGGAAAAAGCCAAAGCAAAATCGTCATTCACAAAAACAAGACATTGATTACTGCAAATTCTTAAAGAAGATTTTCCGGATCGTGCAGAAATAAAAGTGTTTCAAGAGAAATTGATATATGCGGAAGAAAAATCGATGAATATTATGTGGAATATTTATGATGAATATAAGCATAGGAATGATATTCTGAATCTGAAGAAAAAAACAAAAGAGATGGCAAATTGGAAGAGGATTTTACGGACGCAGAAAATGAGTGCCCTGATTATCTGATCGAAAGCAAGATTGGCTCAAGCGTTGGTTCTAGTGTATCGAGAATATCGAAACGACATAATGTGAGTTCCGGAAATAAAGTGGAAAGTAAACCTGTAAATAAAGAAAAAGAAGTTAAACTAGAACAAACTCCGAATCAAAAAAATAACGAGAAGCAATTGAATGAATTGAAATTTAGTTCAGCATTAGAAAACGATATGTGAAAACAATTAAATAGAGTTTCAGTACCGGTTTTCACCGGAAATAAAAGGAATTATCAGAGCTGGAAAGCTGCATTCATTGCATGTATTGACCAAGCTTCGGCAACAAAAGAGTACTAGTATAAATTATTACAAATGAGACAATATGTGGAAGGTGAAGCTTCGCAAGTTATCGAAAATTTAGGACATTCAGCAGTTGCGTATGATGCACCAAAGAAGCGTTTAGAAAGAAATTACAGAGGACAAAGAAGACAAATAACCTTGTATATAGGAGAACTAGAAAACTTTAAACCGTTGAGAGAAGGATTTGCTATAGACATCGAAAAATTTGTAGATTTACTGGATATAGCAGTTGTGAACTTGAAAGAAGCAGGTCGTTTTGAGGGGTTACAGAATTGTTCTTTGTACAACAAATTGCAGCGAAAGATGGCAGAATCAATGTTGTCGAGGTATCATCGTTTGATATTCGAAAGCGGATAAACAGTCAGTTGAATGTCTACGTGAGTGGATTTTACAGGATGCAGAGTTTCAAACTATAGCATCAGAAACATTACATGGATTAAGTACGAACACCAGCAGCAATTCACTGCGGAATTATAAGAGAAATCGTAGGGATGGATTAAAATAAAATTTTGGAGAATCGTAGAATCAAAACTATACCGGAAACAAGGAGTAATGAAACATGTGTGCAAGTGTTGTAACGGTCATCATGGAGTTTGGAGGTGCGATGAATTTCATATATTAACCGTTCAGAAGAGGTAGGATACGGCATAACGACTTCAGTTGTGTTATCGTTGCTTAGAACATGATCACGTAGGCAGACAGTGTCCGAGAAGCAGAGCATGTAACTTGGGTGGATGCAAAAAAGTGCACAACAGACTTTTACATAGGGATAGATAATCTTTCAGAGAGCCAAACGTTCCAGTGAGAACCGAAACGAAAACAAAACAAAACTATGCTACTGAAAAGATTGAAGATATAGCCGCCGCCACTGCGGGGGGGGAGGGGGGTCAGAATCGCACAATGATTGGTCAAGACAGAAAATGAAACTTCGTTACGCTTATAACAATACCTGTAATATTGAAAAATGGAAATCGTATCGTAAGTGTTAATGCATTACTGGCTGGCGTAAGTACGAAAATGTATATCAACGCTATTGTTGCTGCCGAATTGGGACTTCAAGGACAAGTTCAGAAAGTGACAGTTAATGTATTAAAGACAATGTTGAAACCTTTGAAACTATGCCAGTCGAGGTAAGACTTCATAGCCACAATGGTCAGACAGACGCCAAAATATTCGCATTCACTTTAACCGTGTAACCGGACGTTTACAGCCAGATGACTGGAAACAACACGCTCGCAAATGGGACCATCTTGCAGGGATTAAATTTCCGAATCTAGGAAAATAGACCTATTGCTGATATGTTGATCGGACTGAACTATCCGGATCTACATTATTCTTATAGAGATATACTTGGTGAACCAGTAGAGCCAATAACTACACTAACGCCGTTATGTTGGATGTGCATTTGGAGACCCGAATAGCGGACAGGATCAGACACTATTTAAACGAACTTATTTTGCTCGAGAACAAGAGGATCGAAATGTTTTAGATAACATTGTTAGGAAGTTTTGGGAAATCGAAAATGTCAAAACACCAAACGAAAACGTATTTCGAAGCAATGATGAGCAACAAACGATGTTTAAGGTAAAGCAATTTTTTTAATTTAAGGATGGACACTCCGAAGTTAAAGTACCGTGGAAAGACGACACACCTTCATTACCGAACAATTATAATATGGCATAAAGTAGATTAGAAAAACACAGAACAAAGATTAAATAAAGATCCGAGTATTACTAAAGTTTATACACAAACCATAGAGAAATATATTGAAAAAGGATATGTTCACAAAGTGTCGACAAAGGAGGAGACTGTTGCAGGAAAATGGTATTTGCCGAATTTTCCGCTAATTAGACGGGACAAGGAATATCTACAAGACGAGGAACCGCAATCGCCGGAAATTAATATTCAAATAGAAAATGTACGTGGTATCGAACTTAAGTGTCAAAAGAAAACAAGCGATAACTTAACTAACTGTATTACTTTGAAAAGTATTCTTTCTAGTGATTCAGATTGGCGTTAAGATCCCGTGTAAGAATAGTTCGTGTACAAGCGTATGTGTACAGATTAATTGACAATTGCAGACTCAAGCAAGAACAACGTTGTCAAGGAAGTTTATCCACCGTCGAATATGCAGATGCCGAATAAGAAATAATTAAAAATGCCCAAAGGGAGGCATTTTCAGACGAATATAACGCTTTAATAAACAGTAAAGATTTACCGAAAAAGAGCAAACTGTTAGGATTACAACCGCGAATTGATGAAAATGGACTTATTAGATGTGATGGACGTTTATAGTATGCCGATTTTCTATCATTTGATGCAAGATATCCGATTATATTACCTCGAAAAAATTGGGTCACGAAGCTTATTGTGAAACGCTATCACGAACTGGGAAAACATGTTAGTGGGACAAATCAAACATTTTCAGCATTATCGTCACGCTTTTAGATTTTTTCAGGGATAGAAGAAATAAGAGAATATGAATATGAGTGTTATACGTGTCGTAAGAGGAAATCATTCATTATACTAGGGATTTATTTTCTTCCCTCAGATTTAACATACATTTAAAAGATGTACTTCGCTAATATGTTTGAAATATGTTGTTCCCAATATCATTGGTGATTTTTCCTTCAAACATTTTTTATTGGAGCACCAAATCAAACGTCCTTTATATTTGATAAGATTTAGACCACTTTGGTTTAAACATATAGCATACAATGGACTATGTATTGACCTGCATATATATATAAGTCAAAAGTCAACTAAACGTCAAAATATGATAGCTGCCCTGGTCGTAAATTCACGGTTTATCATCGGTAAAGCGGATATAGGTACTAACCAAGCAGGCGTGAGCTATTGTGACCTGACAAGGTAACGAGAATCTTTGTTTTGTTCACATAATATCAATGTGTACTTCAATCTAAACATAATTGGTGTTATAAGAAATGATTTGGTCGTAGATTGTTGTTTAGAGATGTCTCATTATTTTCCAAAAACAAATACGATTACTAAAAATATGTGCAAATACTTGTTTCAGAAATTGGCGCTCGTCTCATTCGATATATTTCTATATGCATTGCAACTCTTTTTCAGATAGAAGGCCACTGTGTGTGTGTATTAAGTATAGCTGTTTCAATAATTGGCATTGGAATTTTTCATACATATGTTATTTTTACTATATTATATTTCGAAAAGAAGCGTTGTGTACGGTGTTTAGTTAAGTTGCTGTACACCGTGCAAAAACAAATTATTTTCATACTCGTTTATTACCCAACGAGAGATGTAGTGTAGTGGTTAGTGCATCTGACTACGAACACAGCGGTTCCTGGTTCGATTCCCATTCCGGGATGAAAATTTCAGGGACTTAATTTTCGGTTCTCCCTAGACACCATTTGCGAGTATGGTCTTAAGAAAATGATGATTGTCCGTCGGAAGGGACGGTATATGGCTGACCAGTGATAAGAGAGAGCCATATCTTTTGCACGTTAGAGACACCCTTGTAGATTTCGAAAAAGAGTAGGGTAATGCCCCTACAAAGCAGCACTCGCACCCTCAAAGTGGACAGGGATTAATATAAGTTGCAAACTTGTTTCCCAATCCACTATACATAAATATGTTTCAACCTAAACCCAAAAAGTTTCAAGGAATAAGTAATCATAGGTAGGTTTATGATTGGTAACTATACATTACTTTTTCCCTGTATTAGCTTTCTTTCAGATAAAACATGAAAATGTCTAGACGACTGTATCGAAATTGAAAGTTGGTGTTGTCATTTACAACTTTTTGCGCATGTACGACTTAATTGTTCTTATTATAGAATATCAACATTTTCATATAAATAGGAAAAAATTGATGCGACAACTTTTTGGGAGCAGGAATTTTAGATGTTGAGAAAGGTACATTGTATGTTGATAAAACAAAACAAAGATTTTCGTTACTGTGTCGCTTCAAAATCGATCATGCCCGCTTGGTAATGTATGTTATGTATTATCATCAAATACAACTTAAATTTCAATATTAAGAATGAACACAAATGCGGCCACTTTCATTTAAGACGGAAACCGTCTAAAATTTGACTAAAATTCTAAAGTTATGAAGATTTCAGTAATTTACCATGACTTAATGATACTAGTAACCAATATATGTGCATTGTATTATCAAAAACAGCCCATATATATGTAGCAGAAGCATTCTACTTTCCAATAGATAACTTAAAGTTTACATTTAACAATTATGTAAAACTGCTTATATTTGTCATAGACACAATATTCTTTGATAGCTTCATCATGTCAACTGTGCAGCGAAATACTAACAATCAATATCTTGTTGAAGGTTAGATTTTTTTTATCTTATATATTTTAACATTTCACACTTTATTTTATTGATTTTGTATTTACATTGTGTCATAGATCAAATTAAATCGTTCAGTGTATGTTCACTTGTTTGTGTTAATATGTTTTTTGATTGAGTTAAGCCGTTTCAAATTATATTCAACAGTGTGTCGGTCTATGTTATGATGTTCCACTACCGTTTCAGGTAAGAGTGACGGTTTGTACCTTTTATAGCTTTCTTACAAATTGACGAAAGGTACGAACGAACGTAAAGGGAGCACGTATTTCATTTCTACAACAACTGTTAAAAGAGTCTTTGTTTTATCCAGTAAAACAGCATTCTTTTCTAAATCAAGTTTATTAAAAAAAAAAAAAAATAATATCGCAAATAATACACGATTTTAATATAATCAAACAGAGAAAAAAGTGTCTTCCAATACGTTACTTACGTAAACCACGAGTACACACATTTCCGCGGGAATTTTTTAAGCACGAGTTTCACGATTAACACTTCAATGACATTATTGAAGTATGTTAGTCTAAATTTAACGACAAGATTCATATTTATTTTATTTGTTACAGTACACATTCAGAAAATTGTCAAAGTGGAATATCGAGCTTTGCTAAAAAAATGATGCTACAATGTTTTTAAAAAGTAATGTTGAATAAATCTAGAAAAGAAGTATTTGTATATCAAGAAAATAAATCTACAACTTTGCACCATATACATTGTGGATTTTATAATGACGATTTAACAGTATACATGTTTGGAAGATAGACGCAAAGTTGTCACTTATCGTCCAGTGGCTAATATTTCATGAATGTTTAGGACTATAGGCAAAACGCAATTATACGCTAAAATAACCGTTTCCCGGTGCATCATATTTACACATTTAGGGGGGGGGGGGCAATGACTATTACCAGGGGAGAGGCGATGATTCAAAAGTTATGAAACGAGCACCAGTATATGGCATTTTCATTTTATTATTTTGAGCGTTACAAATTTTGAATCAAGGAAGTATTTGAGTTTCAGTTAGATAAAAAGACAATCTATTTGCTTTGACATTTTCTTAGGTTAAACAGTGCAACATTGTAATATTGAATAGTGGTGGAGGGGCCGGTTTTTAGTATTCTTAGGGCATTTTTTTCGTCTGACTACTTTATATTTAGAATATTTTGTAGGGTTATCTCCTCCGACCTGGTGGTATCAATAATCATATTCTAACCTATCGCACGTTCCGAAATCCTAAATATATCTCAAGAAAAATCCAATTTAATAAGTGTCGTTGCATGCACGATAATTGTCCGAAGTTCCACGACTTTTATTTAAATATGTCAAAATAAAGGATCCCTAAAACGAGTCTTACGTATGATTCGTCAAGCATACGTACCTTTCGTCAATTTGTAAGAAAGCTCTATTATAACGTTATAACCCACTGCATTTGTTTGCACCGGACTTAATTCAGAAACCTGATGTTCAGTGGTTGACGTTTGTTAGTGGTTCATAAGTGTTTCTAGTTTCTCGCTTTTTATATAGATTAGACAGTTGATTGTCCTGTGTGAATGTTTTAACACTTGTAATTTTGGGGCCCTTTAAAGCTTGCTGCTCGATGTGTGACAAGGCTCCGTGTTGAAGACTGTACTTTGACTTATAAGGGTTATAAAGGGGAGTGTTGTCTCATTAGAACCCATACCACATATTATTATGTCTAATTAATGTATTACGATTCATACTTTAAAATATCATTTCCGATAAAACAAAAATATTCGGGTTTTCATTACGGTTGTCAAAATATTTAGCATGTTTAAGATGGTGCGAATACATGTTACATATGTATTAAAATACATTCGGAATGACTGAACTTCTTTCAATTATGTCATTCAAGGAAATATCGTCATAACACTTTTCAAGTATGAAAGTTTTTAAGTTTGTTAAAGCTATGACGATTTTCCTGTTATTACATTTTTCACATTGTACAGTATTCAGTTTTTAATTCTTTAATTTCCAAATGATATGTTCGAGGATACGTTCCACTAGAATGAATTTAGATACATATATTCACATGTATACAAATACAAATAGTACCAAAGGTTATCAAGTATGTTTTTAATGAATAATAATGCAAGAACATGTGACCATTTCATTCTTTTACATTACTTTATGACTTCATATTTCATCAAAGTTCAAATTAAAATCTATTAAATGTAAGGATTACAAAATTTGAATCAAGTTTGAATGTTCACAAAATATGCTTACCAGATGGTGTCTTTTGCCTTAAGGCATTTCGGCCTATTCCTGAAATTTATTAACTCACAAATATATACACACACAATTGTCATTATGGATTATATTTTAGATTAGTTGAAATCATTGGGTGCATTCGTAAATGAATCATTTTGAATTAATAAGTGAATGTTCACAAAATATGTTTACCAGATAGTTTATGTTGCCTTAAAGCTGGGGTCACACATTCACGATTTTTACTACCGTCCTTGACAGGACCATTCCCGATTAAAATTTGTCAAAAGCCAAAGATCAAGATCCTGTGAATCGTGGATGGAAATTCAAACTTTAATTAAAATTTGTAAAACAAATAATTTAATCACGACAACAATCAGATATTGTTCAGGAAGCGTCGATATTCAACCGTTTCCAAGCGATTTAATCCCGATAATTCCGTTCTCAATTCGTTTCTAATCCAATTTGTATATTTCGCCTGGTAAAATTCGACCGAGTGTGTCACGACTGCGTCCCGATTCTACCGAATGTAATCCGAAAGATATCAGACAGTTAACCGACGCTGACGGAAGTTATTCGTTCGAAAACTCTCGGGATGATGAGGTACTGTCGGAACGTAATTCTATCACGGTCCGCTCTTTCGCATTGCAAACGGCTTTGTCTGGTCTAAGTCGTATTGTACTCTGTAATTGTCGGGACTCTGATGTGGATATCATTGACGAATTTCGTATTAAGAACGAGACTGTTCCGGAACGATTTCGGCAAAAACAGCAATGAAAAATTTATTCAGATCATTCCCTTTTCACAGAACACCGTCCAGAATACACAGAACATTGTTAGGATTTTGATCCGATACAGCAGAATCTGTCACGACATAGGCACGATTGTAATCCGACTAGACAAAATCGGGTGAGTTTCCCCGAATGTTACGGGACGCACCTAACTGTCGAGATGCTTCGACGAACTATTCGGATTCTTCCCGACCAGTGGGAATCTGTTACGAACTTAAACGACTGCATTCAGTCAATGATAGGACATTCCAGATAAACGAGGATAATAATCCGACTTTTTCACTTTTCGTGTCGTATCGCTGTTTGATTTCAAACGGGAGCAATAATCGGCAATGTGTGAACCCCGCATAAGGAATCACTGCCTATACCTGAAATTAATTGACTCACAAATATATAAAAACACAATTGCCATTATGGATTATATTTTTGATGAGTTGAAATCATTGAGTGCATTCGTAAATGAATCAGTTTGATATAATAAGTTTGAATGTTCACAAAATATGCTTATCAGATGGTGTCTCTTGCCATAAGGCATTTCGGCCTATTCCTGAAATTCATTGTCTCACAAATATATACACACACAATTGCCATTATTCGTTATATTTTAGATCAGTTGAAATCATTGAGTGCATTCGTAAATAAATAATTTTTATATAATTAAACCCTTAGCGTTACAAAGTTACATCCATGAACATTTTATTGATCTTCAGATACATAACTTTACGCTTAATAGATAAATGAATAACAAAAATGTTAGCACAAACAATATTATCCCATATAAAGTATACAGAAATTAGTAAAAAAAGGGATCATACATATATTATAAAAAAAGATAGTATTTTGCCAACGTCTTTTCAAAATACAAACGTTACGTCATAAAACTAATGTGTTCCCGATAACGACGTTCATAGTCTTGAAAAGTCCCAAGATGGATGAAAGCGCTAGACAATGCTGCTTTTAAAACTCTTTTTGTGTACTTCATTTTTAAAATATAATTCTGTACACCGCTTGAAAAGATTTTTTTTTTTGTATATTTTCCGTGTTCATGCATCGAAATGTATAGAAGCAGATCACAAAGTAGGGAAAATTCAGAAAAAAATCTTGACGGAAATATCAGGTAAAATGTCAATGTTTAATTCCTAAAATTGATGTGATGGCAGGAGCATTCCAGGAAATCGAAACTTTATCACGAACACAAGGTAAAATCTATGAAAACATATTTGATATTAAGAGGAAGACAAGCGAAAATAAAAGCCCACAAGACGGACATATTGCTTTACCACTAATGCGTGAAATAAATGATATTCAGGCAGATATAGAAGCCAGTCGTCAAAAGGAACTTATTGCTACCTTGTGGAACAGATCTCTCAACAAAAGAAAACAATCTTTATGGAACATGATGAGATGCAAAAATATTTCTTACATCTACCAAGAATGGAGATCGAGAGAAAATCCAATATTACCGGAGAAATTTCTTATTCGCAAAATCGAAGGTTAATGCCAACAAGAGACGGAAACCCGTGCAAACCTAGCATTATCGCGATTAGAAGCAGAAATTTCATTATTACAGGCCAGAATGCAGAGATACGAGGAGAAATTTCATTCTATTGACACTGCTTTGATTCTGAAATATCAGAGACAACAAGTGGACAAATAGAAGAAAAACTTCAAGGGTTATGGAAACAAGCGACAAAGCGAGAAGAAGAAAAATCCGCTACCATATGACTAAAACAAGACAAATGGTTACAGATTTGTGAAGCCTCTTATGGTGACAAATCCATCCTCAAACTAAAGCCAACATATCAAATAAAGGACAAAGAGCAAGGAAAAAAAGACAAAAGTCCTTTGATATATGAGAAAAGAAACGCGTCGAAGAACCGCTCACGACCGAAAAAAACTGAAAGTTACGCAACAACAGTTACTGGTAACAGAGGAACAGAACAACATATCTGTAAAAAAATTGAAACAAATGAATACAAAACGGAATACCTAAAAGCCGGTTGAACCCCTGCAAAATCGCGATAGATCACCAAGTTACCCTCGAAACAATATATGGGATTATGAAGAGTGGACACAAATTCGTGGACAAAGAAACAGGAAAACGAGAGAACGCGGACGAAACACAGGTAATAGGGAAACTGTGAGAGGTGGAGGCAACAGAGGACGTGGTCAACAAAGAGAAGACTCTAACAGGAGGACCGCATCTCGAGGCCGGGGCACATTCAATTCTATTTTAGGAAGAGGCTGGAACAAACAACCACAAAACCTAGATGCTCCAGCGAACTAAATAAAACTACAAACCAAATTGATCCGAAGGTTATTAACTTATCATCTACAAAATTTGACAATCGCAAATAGACTTATCAATTAAAGGTTTTAAATTTACACCTACACTTACTCCAAACACAACTATCTTAAATTCAGATATTCTGAAGACGACTCCGCCTACGGGAATATTTCGGAAACGGCAAATTTGACGATGTATCACTAGTAAGGGACAAATCTACATTCACTCCTGAAACAGGAAGAGACGAGTATTTAGATTCCTTTCATAGACACTATCTCGAAACTTCCGATCAATTATCATAATACAAAACAGAATCTCTCAAGACGGGAAAACAAATCACTAGAAGAATTGAAGAATAATCCGTCAATTATATTAAAAGCAGCCGATAAAGGAGGAGAAATAGTGATAATGGACAAAACTTTTTATAGGGAGAAAGTTTTAGAACAGCTAAATGACAACGAATATCAGCTTCGTAAAAACATGATAAAAAACAATCAGAAAAATTAAGAAATTGGTGAAAGAATACTCAGAATCATTTACGGATAATGAAATTGCTTATTTGTGTGACTTTACTCCGAAAGCTGCTTACTTCTACGGATTAACAAAAATACACAAAAGCAATACAATTCAATCAGCTGTAAAACATCAAAATAGTAAGTACATTGAATCTCCCAACTCCAATGATCTTAAACTGAGACCAATAGTTGCTGGTCCTGAATCAACAACTCAAAGATTGAGTCACTTTTTGGATCTAATATTAAAAACGTTAAATCCACGTTTTATTGATGTTACCAGCTTGTATACAAATATACCGCACGATCTAGGAACAACGGCAATAAAATATTGGGTTGAAATAAACCGAGAAATTGTCGACGGCAGATTCGATACTGAATTCATTGTAAAAGCTTTAAAAATCTTCTTTAAGGGAAACATTTTTTATTTCGATGGTGAATACTAAAACTAAAAGAACTGCAATAGGAACAAAAGTTGCGCCTACCTATGCCAATTTAGTTATGGCTTACTTAGAAAATATATTATACGAAAAAGTTGGCCAGATATTCGGACAGAAATTAAAAACTTATGTTTATGAACAATGGAAAAGATTTCTTGACGATTTTTTTATATTATGGAATAAATCAACAGACGACTTATAAAAATTCCATAAAATTCTTAACTCATTGCATCCGTCAATAAAATTCACGATTGAAAGTAGGAACTTGGAACTCCCATTTCTAATCATTTTAATTAAACTCTCCAACAATAAAATCATTACAGATATATATTACAAGAAGACAGATACACACCAGTATTTAAATTTTGAATCATGCCCCCCATCACATACAAAAAGAAACATTCCATATTATATGACAAGACGAGTGTGTTCAATTGTATTGGATAAAACTCTTCGAATTTGCAAAAGAAGTTAGAAAAGTTGAAGATGTATCTCTTACAACAGAAATATCAATTAAAACTTATAGAAGAAGTATTGAGAGGAAAAATACAATATCTACAAATTAACTTAGAACACCGAAGGAACAGACAACCGATGATGATGTCCTGCCGTTTGTGACTACTCATGATTCGTCATTACCAAATGCCTTCAAGTTTATAAAATCGAATTTTCCGATTTCACATCAAAGTAAAATAATGAAAAATTTGGTAAAGGAAGAATCGATCATTTATAGTAGAAGACAACCGAAAATTTTGAAACGACAACTTACAAAAGCGCGATTTGAAATAGTTGAAAACATATCATCCGTAAAAAATTGTGGCGATTAACGCTGTGGAGTATGTTCCAGAGACAATTATAATTATTTAGAAATCGGCAGTACGAAATATTTCAAAAATGGTAAGAAATTTACAGTAAACACAAATGTGACTTGCAAATTAGAAAATTTACTCTATTGTATAACATGTGTCAACTGTAAAGAAAATGACATAGGTCAAACAGGAAATAGTGTGTGTGAACGGGTCAGGATCCATAAACAGCAAATACGGCAAGCCGAAGACAGACAAATTCCGTTTAGCGTAAAAAAAATTAGTGAGGGAGGAAAATTCAAAATTTTCCCGTTCTTTAAATGTACGGAACCAACAGAAGAATACCGTAAAGAACTAGAAAGAAAATTCATAAAAGTGTTTGACGCCACGCCTAATGCTTAGCAGTTACATGAACAATAACGTTGCGTCATAATACTAGTATGTTACGAACAATGACATTACGTCATAATACTAATGTGTTCCCCATAACGACGTTCATAAGAAACTTTTTTTTGTATATAAATATATCTATGTATAACAAAAACTATAACACAAATTCCCTTACGTTTCGGTTATTACGGCCTTCTTCATTGGAATAAATTACAACATTGAAACAACAATTACATCGCTTGGATACATCACGTTATAATAACTACTATGACGTTCATTTGTCGCATTTTTCTCTTTTTTAATATAAATATTTTTATTATCGTTCATACATTGTGTTGTGTGCTTCAGGTTCTAAAGTTTTTAATTTTTTTATATTTTTCTCAAAAGTTGCTAAGACAGGGCTATGAATCAATCAAATTAAGGTCATCACTCAAGAAATTTTATGGTCGCCATCATCAGCTGATTGTTCATTATGATAAAGTGTGTCAGAAATCATATCTGATACATGTATTCTTCCTCAGTCATAATAACCTTCCATCATTACCGAACTGAACAAAGAAATAACACGATGGGTACCTTACACGGTGCGGGAAATGCTAACTCTTCCGGAGCACCTGATTTCACCCCCGGTTTTTAGTGGAGTTCTAGTTGTTTCTGATTTATTATTTGTAAGTGTTGATATAAATGTCTTTTGGTTTTATGAGTCTTTGTTTTGTTGTCTTACATGTGTAACGAAATCGACAATGTCAATTTCAGCATGCATGTTAAGTGAATGGCAAGTTCAGTTCAAAATTCTGAAGCGTAGGACAACTCGTACACTTTTGTTTCAAATCGGACAGTGTTTTGTTATCTTTCTTAACTGATGAAATAAGTTTATATGTTAAAAAAGATAATTATTCACCTGAGCGATGTATTATTACTCGGCACGAAACAGGAGTAATAGCTCGCTAAAGCTCGCATTACACCCGTTTCTTAGCCTCGTACAAATACAGCTGATATTTAAAGACACTAAACAGTTATTTTAGTTAGTCTATGTAATAAATTTTCATTGATATTTCAATATTATGAGTCACGAGACTAAATGAATTATTACAGGAAGAAAATGAAACCGAAAAAGGTCAAGCTTTAAAGAGTGATCATATCGTCAGATTATGTTTTAAGAAAGTGAAAACTTTGTTTGCGCCAAATCACACATAAAGACAATGTCATGCCGAAAACCTTTTAGTAAATACCAATATATAATAAACGAATATAAAACAAATCAGTCTAACTTATGAATGTACATGTACACTCACAGCTTTTTATGTCACTACACATACAACTTACTGCCAGGAAAATTGCTAGGACTTGATCGACTTGATATACTTGGTAGACTTGGTGAATAGCCGAAGAATTTGTCTGAAATCAAGATATATAATATAATATTCTCTGTTTCAATTTTAAACAAACCATCCAGACAGAGATATCAACTTGATTAAAGTCATAAGAAACCTCAAATTAAAAAAAATAATGCATATGTGTTTTTATAACTCAATGGATAGTTTTCATTATAAAACTTATGTACATATACTTGTTTCTGAAGAAAATTCTTTAATATGTTCATATTTAGAAGAAGTTTACTTTATTTTAATTGCTTCCTTCCCCGACGTATTTTCCGTATGCAAAGTGACCTCAGTGTGACCCTTCTCGTAACAACCCGGTGATTGCTATACGCATGGATGTCCTTACAATAAACTATTATCTGATTGTACATGTTAAACACGTGCTCAATATCCATACCTATTTTGTTTATTGTTGACAAACAGGTAACAATCGTTAAACTTCGGCTTCAAAACACGAACTTTAATTACCTGCCTTATTTTTACAACAACAGTGACCGATTGAAAACAAACTGACGATTATACGAAATTTGGGCACAAAAAATGATAAAATCGTGCACAGAAGACTAAATTTATGATGTTTGTTTGCATTGGTTCAAGAACTAGAATAACAATATTTTTCACCGGTCACTCGTTTATAATGACTTTAAACTGTACCGATATACATCATACGATAACGAATTTTGTTTAAAAAAATATACACGTGCGAATCGAAGTTAACAAAATATTTATCTTTAGTTATGGTAAAACATGATTAAAAAAAACCTACATGGATTGAGGTATTATGCCATGATAAATGTATATTTACATATTGATCGTGATTAAGATTATAAAAATGTTGACTGTTGTTACCCTTATTTATGACATTTTTTAACTATTATGTCTGTTTAGCAGTATAGACATACACACACAATTGCCATTATGAATTTATTTTAGATGAGTTGAAATCATTGCGAACATTCGTAAATGAACCATTTTGATTTAATAAATTTGAATGTTCACAAAATATGCTTACCAGATGGTGTCTTTTGCCTTAAGGCCTTTCGACCTATTCCTGAAATTCATTAACTCACAAATATATACAAACAACAACACAATTGCCATTATGGATTATATTTTAGATGAGTTGAAATCGTTGAGTGCATTCGTAAAAAAATTAATTTGATATAATAAGTTTGAATATTCACAAAATATGCTTACCAGATGATTTCTCTTGCCTTGAGACATTTCTTCTGCCTTTTCCTGAAATTTATGAACTGCAAATATACACACACACAGTTGCCATTATGGATTTTATTTTAGATGAGTTGAAATCATTCAGTGCATTCGTAAATAAATAATTTTGATATAATAAGTTTGAAAGTTCACAACATATGCTTACCAGATGATTTCTCTTGCCTTGAGACATTTCTTCTGCCTATTCCTGAAATGTATGAACTGCAAATATATACACACACAGCTGCCATTATGGATTTTTATTTTAAATGAGTTGAAATCATAAAGTGCATTCGTAAATAAATCGTTTTGATTTAATAAGTTTGAATGTTCACAAAATATGCTTACCAGATGGTGTCTTTTGCCTTAAGGCATCACTGCCTGTACCTGAAATTTATTAATTCGGAAATATATACACACACAATTGCCATTATTCGTAATATCTTAGATGAGTTGAAATCATTGAGTGCATTTGTATATACATGATTTTGATATAATTAAACCCTTAGCATTACAAAGTTACATCCATGAACATTTTATTGATCTTCAGATACATAACTTTACGCCAAATAAACAATATTATCTCATATAAAGTATACAGAAATTAGTAAAAAAAGGGATCATACATAATTTAAAAAAAGCCGCGGATGATCATTAAGGGACATTTAAAAGTCGAGGAAAAATTGATAACGTCTTTTCAAAATACAAACAAACAAAACAACCGACGAACCCCACAAAACAGCGAATGAATTCATATGCTTCAGAAAGCTTAACTGTTTCTGTTGTTTTACCGTCATGTTGTTCATGCAACATTAAATCCTTTGGTAGGTCTTATTAAGTGATGATGCAATCGAGGAAAAGAGGATGGAATTATAGTAAAGACAATTCATATAAATATATATGTATACAGTGAAACCTGACTAAACCGAATCCTGTATAAACCAAAAACCTGTCTAAACCAAACAAGTTCTTAAGTACTGTCATATTAAATTGTTTGCGTTATGAACCTGATAAAACCGTACATCGGCTGAAACCGAAAAATATCTTAAGTAGCGAAGAGGATCGGTTTAAACAGGTTTCACTGTACAATAAAAACTGTAACACAAATTCCCTTACGTTTCGATCATTACGGCCTCCTTCATTGGAATAAATTACAACATTGAAACAACAATTATTACTCAATTCATTTCACTTGACTGGGCGGAGTTTAACCGTTTCGCTCATAATAAACCAGCCCATCTATAAATAGGTGTTTTAGGTTAAACTCATTAATGAAATGTCCAGTCAATCTTTTGTAATTTCTTTTGATGACACTGATAGGTGATTAGAAATCACTAAAAATATAACGGCAATCATCCTTATCACACACATCTTCAAATAAACTGTCCTTATGCAAAATAAAACGTAAGCTCCGCTTGATCAGTTGAAATAACATTGGTAATACATCGCTTGGATACATCACGTTATAATAACTACTATGACATTCATTTGTCGCATTTTTTCTCTGTTTTAAAATAAATACTTTTATTATCGTTCATATATTGTGTTGAGTCCTTCGGGTTCTAAAGTTTTTAATTTTTTTATATTTTTCTCAAAAATTGCTTAGACAGGGCTATGAATCAATCAAATTAAGGTAGTCGCTCAAGAAAATTTACGGTCTCCATCATCAGCTGATTGGCCATTATGACAAAAGTGTGTCAGAAATCATATCTGATATTCCTCCTTAGTCATAATAACCTTCCATCATTACCGAACTGAACAAGGAAATAACAGAAAGGGTGCCGTATACGGTGCTGGAAATGTTTACCCTTACGTAGCACTTGATTTCACACCCGGTTTTTAGTGGAGTTCGTGTTGTTTCTTGTTTATTATTTTTAACTGTTGATATAAAATGTCTGTTGGTTTTATGAGTTTTTTATTACTCCTTGGTTTTGTTGTCCGACATGTAGAACGAAATCGACCATGTCAATTTCAGCATGCATGTTAAGTGAAGGCAAGTTCAGTTCAAAATTCTGAAACGTAGGACAACTCGTACATTTTTGTTTCAAATTGGACAATGTTTTGTTATTTGTTTTAACTGTTGAAATAAGTTGTAAGTAATAAATCATTCAGTCTCGTGGCTCATGGTATTGAAAAATCAATGAAGATCATTACATAGACAATAACTGTTTAGTGTCTTCACATATCAGCTGTATTCGTACTCGGCACGAAACAGGAGTAATAGCTCGCTAAAGCTCTTATTACACCCGTTTCTTAGCTTCGTACAGCTGATATGTAAAGACACTAAACAGTTATTATCTATGCAATGATCTTCATTGATTTTTCAATATTATGAGTCACGATAATAAATGAAATATTACTGTAAGAAAATGAAACTGAAAAGAGTCAAGCTTTTAAGAGGGATCATATCGTCAGATTAATATGCTCTAAGAACACATAAAGTCAATTTCATGCCGAAAACCTTTTAGTAAATACCAATATATAATAAACGAATAAAATAAAAGTCAGTCTTACTTATGAATTTTCACGTACACGTACTCTCACAGCTTTTTATGTCCCTATACATACAACTTACTGCCAGAAAAATGTCTAGGACTTGATAGACTTGATAGACTTGGTAGACTTGATAGAATTGGTAAAGAGCCGAAGAATTTGTCTGAAATCAAGATATATAATATAAAATTCTCTGTTTCAATTTTAAACAAACCATCAAGGCAGAGATATCAACTTGATTAAACTGTACCAAGATAATCACACGATAACAAATTGTGTTTAAAAGATATGCACGTGCGAATCGAAGTTAATTAAATATTTATCTTTAGTTATGGAAAAAAAATATTTAAAAAAAACCTAGATGGATTGATGTTTTAAGCCATGATAAATGTATATTTACGTATTCTTCGTGATTAAGATTATAACCATGTTGACTGCTGTACCCTTAATTCTGACATTTTTTAACTATTATGTCTGTTTAGCAGTATAGACAAAGCAACATAGAAGATTAAAGGCTCAACAAAATGGCGCGCATCGTGTTGTCAAAAATGCATTATTGATTTGAGCGCGAAAAATGTATTTTGATAATTGTATAAATTTAATTACTTTTGTATGAAAAGCTTTTTGGAAATGTTTGATAACACAAATCACTTTGAACGTCTTATTTGAAGACAAATTGTTGTAGTAGATACAAATCTATAGGATTGATTGTATAAATATCGTTAAATTATAATAACAAAAGTTATAAGTAAAATGTAAACACACAGACTCACCGACAAAGGACACATTACTGGAACGTGATTTAGATTCTATTTTGCTCTCATTGATTTCTGAAAATAAACAAAACATAATCTATACATTTACTATTTTTTTTTTTAAATACAACATTTGCTAAAGTTTCTTTTAATATCGGCATGTAAAGTAATATTTTTATGTTCTAGAGATTTTTCATGATAATCACTTTCGGTACACAATTATGCTTTTTTTGTTTTTCCTCCAAACTTCTTGAAAAAGGCGAATGTAATCGTTTAAGATTGCTTCAACATATAAACTATATAGAAAAATCCATTATGTATACCAGGGTTAAATCCGTGATTGCAAGACACGAATTTTGTATTCAAAGATTCGTCAGTGACGCGCGATTTGTTCGGTTAGTAATTGATACGTTCACAACATTGTATCCACCATCTGCAAATCTTTGTAGGCAAATTGCGAATCCTGTAAACCATTTTTACGGTATCTGTTATGTATTTCGGACTAAGAACAGAACAGACAAACACATAATGATTTTTGAATAATACACAAAATATTATATCTAAGGTGCCGTTTGTATGTACATAAGCTATACATGTAAGAAAAGCAGACATCTTTTTATTGCACCAACACACATTAATGTGTGCAATTGATATCAAGATGTGTTAATATTTAGAATTTTGAAGAACAGAGAGGGATTGCAGAAGATTTAAAAGCACCATTTAAGTTTTAAATCACAAAAAAAGCTGATCTCAAAAAGTCAAAACGCGAAAGTACTATTCAAATTGAAAACTAAAAGCTCGAACACATCAAAAGAATAGAAAACAACTTTTCTGACGTGATTCAGGCATTTTTAATGTAGAAAACGGTGAGTCAAACCTGGTTATATAGATAGCTAAACCTCTCACTTGTATTATAGTCGAATAACATTTGGGTGTTTTGATCGAAATGTTTACTTATCTTTGAATCGATTTCACAACTTGATGGTTATTGGCGCTATAAATAAGATATAATTTTGAAAAGCTAGTTTTGCCATTCAATGCCACTGGTTTTTGATGGGATTCATGTTTTCAGTCTTTTGTTTGATATGTCATGTTTTAAATGCCATTGTTTATAGATATAGGAAGATGTGGGGTGAGTGCCAATGAGACAACTCTCCATCCAAATAACAATTTATAAAAGTTAAATGCTGTTGTTTGTCTTTTTTTTTCCTTTTTCTTTCTTGTCTATGGCGTTCTCATTTGATTTTCGACTTATGAGCTTGAATGATCCTCATGAATCTTTCGCCTCCCTCTTATTATTGTATACATACATTTTCGATCGTAAAATACGTAACATCCACGCGGATTATTACTGTAGTGCTATAAATCACGTACCGATGCAACCTCATCGTTTCGTATGTCTTTGACACAAAATCTTGCAAACGAAATGTGACTTTCACATTTTTTATATATCCCAATAACTTATATATCACAGGTTTCTGAATATTTAACAGTGCATACATCTTATATTTTAAAGAATTTTCTAAATAATTCTACAATTCGTACCAGTTTTCTTTTTAACCATTATCTCTTGTCTATTAAACTCCAGTTGCATTTCCTTACGAAGTTTGTCTCGAATTTCATATTCAGTGTTTTCTTTGGAAACACCTACGTTGAAATCAGTATACATGCATCCTTCATTTTGTTGTACCAATTTCTTTATTGTGCTTAAGAGACCTTTTCTCTGTTTTTCTTTGCTCTCATTATCACTGTTTTTATTTTCGATTGCAAAGTAGCGATCCCCACAAGATTTCAAAAACCCTTTCAAGGCAGACGGTGCATTTGCAACGTATTCGTCAATGGACCCCTCAAGTCTTTCTGCATTTGTAAATACAACTATAACGTATCTCATTATTCCAACCCCAAAATGATGTTTATATTGTTTTAATATTTCCTGATTCTCACTTGTAAAACGCTCTGATAGGGAAATTACCATCAAAATAGCATTAAACCCGGGTCGGGATAGTTCTATGCATCTTTTCATCTCTGCGTTAATAGTATCTGCATCTTCCTCAACATCAAATATTCCTGGAGTATCGATAATCATTATATTCCTTTTAATATCGTCTATGAAAGATTTAGCACTCTTACAGGATTTTGTGGTTGGTGTATTCGAAAACTTTGATTCAAACCCATTGCCCCCCAAAAGTGTATTGCATGTTGCACTTTTTCCAGTCCCTGATTTTCCAATAACAACAACGTGCCAAATCGTTTCTGTAATTTTAAAAGAAAATATAAAATAAATTTTACATTTAAGATGTTACATGGTAAATCATCGTTTATTCTTAATAGGCTGTATCATGTAGGAACTTCTTAGGAAGAAACAAAATAAGTTAGCAATATCCTTTAACTTTACTTTCTACTATTTTTTACTAAATAATACAAAACTTGGTGACTATGTTGAACGCATTCATCCCATCACTCGAGAGATAAAAGATAAATAATAGATACATTTATGTCTGCCTCATATCTTGAATTACATCTAGAAATTGACAATGAGGGTCGGTTGAAAACAAAAGTGATGATTTCAGCTTCCAAATTGTGAATTCCATTTCTATGTAAATGTAGCAACATTCCAGTAGAGCCTGCATATTGAGTATAAATCTTCCAAATGAAACGATATCCCAGGGCTTGTATTTCCTATCTCTTTCCCTTGGTAGAGGTATGCTGCTCACAAGGAAGCTATTAAACAAATGGTTCAAAATGGTTAAGTTGAACTCATCCCTTCGTAAATTTTACAGACGCCATAACGAGTTAGTTGACCGTTACAGAATATCCGTTTCACAGATGATATCGGATATGATCTATTTTTATGAATGTGCTCTACCGATACAGACGACTTAGTATATACCGGGTTTAAAATGATAGGCACCACGCCAGGTGCCACATGCGGAGCAGAATCTACTTACCCATTCGGAGCACCTGAGATCACTACCAGATTTTGGTGAGGTTCTTGTTGCTTGGTCATTATTTTTCTATGTTGTGGTTTTTGTGTTTGGTCTGCTTGTTTTTTCGTTTGTAACTATGGCGTTGTTAGTTTATATTTGGTATATGAGTATGTATGCCCCTCTGGAATCTTTCGACCATCTTTTAAGCATTTTCCCCCGTCAAAGCACTAACTAGTAAGTACACCTAAGAGGTTATCAGATGATCACAAATATACCCGGCTGCATCATCTGAGAATCATTAGTTTGATTCTGCATAATCATACTATGAAATTAATGCAATATCGGCATTTTTCAAAGGCAGTGAATGTGTAGAAATTTGCTAAATGCATTCCTCCTAAACATTTGTTGATGTTATTTAGTGCAATTTTATATAAATCTGACGAATCAGTGAAGTATAAATGATGACCTTATACACATATGGCATGCTTATTTTGTTTATTTATTTCAATGTTATCCCGATATTCACCTGAATGTTGATGTACAGGACAATTAAACTAAACCAACTACAAGTATTTATTTCAATGTTGAAATGAGTAATAGAATAACAAACAAATAACGAAAAAAGGGTATTTTGGTTTTATCGAACAAGCATGTACCAAAAACTGTAAAACGGATACAGTCAAAACAACGAAAATCATATATCTGCCTTTAGGGCTCCATGATGAATTTAGTTATAACATTCCAATGAAGGTTGTAACTAATAAAAATAAATGAGGGCGAAATTAACCAGAGGGAGAGTCAAACTCGTTGAGCGAAAATAAACTGACAACGCTATGGCTAAAAAAGTAAAACACAAACATACAAATGATAGTACACGACAAACAACATAGAAAACTAAATTTAAGCAACACAAACTCCACAAAAACTAGAGGTATTCTCAGATGCTCCCGGGGGGAGGTGGGTAATCAAATATTGCTCCACATGTGGCAGCCATCGTGTTGCTCAAGATTTTGCTTACCCGGTAACTTGTCTAATTCGGTAGGTCAAATTCATGAAAAGGGAAGGGGATTGTAGTAACAACGCCAGGAACATATCTATATATTATTACTACAGTTGCATTTGATTACCTTAGATGTAGATAATAACGTTGATGAGGGGCATAGTTGTTCATTTATTGGCACTTATACCACATCTTTTTATAAAGAATTTAACAGTAAACAGAAAAACTGACGTCTTTTTTTCCCAAATTTCAATGTTATGAATTAGAATAATAGTGGTTACCGCACTTCAATATGTTTTTTTCATACTTACGAACAATTTTGTTTTCTTTTTATATTGATCGCCAAATACAATGATATTAATTCAAATATAATTAGAGAAGAGAACAAGTAAACAAAATAAGTCTGTTTACTCAACCAACGAGTCTGTATACCCCTTCTATTAAACAATGGTCACTTTTGCTTCAATGCACGTTTTTATCACTATTAATGAAATAACAAATATAATAGCACATGTACAGCAATTCAAACGAAAAAGCATACGGCCTAATTTATTAATATATGGATGCAAAACACCTAACGAAAACGCAGACCGGACGTGGCAATTTATTCAGATCTACGAGTACTCGCAGTTACTGCAGCTGCCAGCTTGATCAAAATGGGAAAAAACGTCTTTCGCAAATTGTGTTGTAATAAATGAGGTCGTCAGATGTTTTCTAAATAAAAATATTTTATATTTTTCATGTCGGAACCTATATTAGGCGATCGATTACACATCCACTTCATTTAAACTTTGGTTGATAATTGTCTCATTGGCAATAATACCACATCTCCTCTTTTTTTTTAAATTGGTGGCCTAGAGCAGTGACAGATAAATCAAACAGACCCAAAATGTTACTAAATTATAAAAAAAATACACAAATAACTGTACGGGAAGTATTGTAATATATTTCTATTCCATGAACAAATGTTAATAGCAACCGATAAGGCGTAAAACGTAATGACTTTTAGACATACCTGTGCTTGCTACAATAGTTCGTGAATCATTTTCCATTTTTGTTTGTTCAATTTCCCTATAACAAAAGTACTAACATGTGTATCGTGGCATGTACAAACATAAACAGTGTGTGTATATTTAACTGCAAAGCTTAATTATGGGAAATGTGAAAAAAAAAGTATGGGTGGATTTAACCCCAAAAGGGGAACATTCTCCACAAGATACAATATGACGCTAGAGTTTACAAGTATAGACCACTGTACATCATTACACAATGTGTAAAACACAAACCGCATAGCAAGCTTCAGCTGGCCCTTATATAATTTTGTTTATCGAAATCTTACTTATTCTGTTTTCAAAAATACTTAACTGTAAATACCTATTGCCAAAGTCTTACAAATTGGCAATAAGAAATCCAATAAAATCAATCAATCAAAATGGCTGGATATTAAAGTTAATTTAAAAAACTTATTTATGACACGCATTGCATTGATTTTACAAGTTCTCAACTGGAATGTCGTCTTACCTGTATGCATATAGTTGTTATGTCATGTATGTACTCAAAATCTATTTTAACAAAAAGATTATATGAATCAATGGTGAATCATCTTGGTGATGTGTATTCATTTTACATTTAAAGTTTTAAATTCTGTAATTTGAGTTATTTAAAGCATAAATATAAGTAAATACAAAGATGTCTCCAATGAAAATAATATCTTATAATCGCGACTTGTGCATGCATTATGAATACCAAAAACTATACAAAAATACATTTGAACACGACTACCCTATTTAGAGAATAATCCATCTTCAAATATGCAAATAGCAAGTAAACGTTTTACACTAACTAAAATGCAATACATATAAATGAAAATAATTGACTTTTTAATCGACATCATATTTGTTTAATTTCTAAGGATATGGTGGATCATCGGAATATAAAGTGAAACTCAAGAAACATCAAATGATAATAAATCCACAGTAATACTGTTAAATGTTAAATGTGACAGAGGTTTATCTAAAAGGGTATTAGACGTCAAATACATTTAACCGATTTGACTTAAATTCTCATATTCGATATGACATACTAAAACGTATATCAAAATTACAATAATTATGAAAGAAACAGTTAACAATGCATGCACTCGATGTTACATTTTAGTCTAGGCTCCATTTTATAAACTATCGACGATAGTCATGAAGACTGCCAACTGTCACGTAACTCGATATCAACATAAACCTAATATAAATTGATAATCTTTTGCAAATAGATTTTTCTAGTTCTGTTAGATTTCGTGTTATAGGTTATATATGTAACTTAATTATCGTTTGTACCTGAATAAGAACGTGTTTTTGTTGTGAATCGAACCAGTCATCGAAATGATCAATGTTGGCATTACTTCCTTTCAACATATGAACGCAACTAATGCATGCGTAATTAATCTTTTTGCTGATCAGCAAAATTGAGGCAGACATTAAACGAGGTCGAATTATTGACTGGCAAGTAAATAATTCATCACCGATGTTTCTTCCCTATTTTAACAAAATTGACCAAGATTATCTATATTATAATTATTTTATTATTTCACTTTTATTTATGATACAAATAATTGAACCAAACAAAATCATATATCTATTAGCTAACGCCCATATAAACTCAGTACTAATCACTGGTATAAGTGATTTTGTTTTTGAATCGGTCGTCAATTATCGGTTAATACAATACTTATTTGACGATATGCTATTTGATAAATAAAACGACCTTGGTTATCAGTCTATAGAAGAAGCGAATCGATAAAAACTTTTCTTATCTCACATAGCGATATTGTCTAATATCAATTGTAAATATGCAGACATTCCATGCAGAAAATGCTGTTTTCGGCAACGAAAAATTAAGAAAATACTAACTTTAAAACTTATTGTTCAAATATAAACAACAATTGAGTCTAAATATACATCCAGAAGTAATTAGTTAGAAGCAAACCTTTATGTCCGTGTACAATTTGAAGTGCTGTGTTTTTATTATATACATAAATATACAAATGCTATTAGTTCTAATATCAATGCGATACTTTAAAAATATCATAACGGTGTTTTTGTTATATCAATATTAGTACTTATTAGTATTAATATTTGACTGCTGTACCCATATTTTGACAATTTTACCTATTATGTCTGTTTTGTTCACGCATTGTTGTAAATATGAAAGAATTTGACGAGACTGTCATACACGTGAGAGGTTTAGCGCTAAAAAACCAGGTTCAATCCACCATTTTCGAAATTTGAAAATGCCAGTACTGATGTGGTTTAATAAACAATGTCGTAATCAAATAGCTAAGTTTCAAAATTATTGATCACAGATATAACATTTTATAGCAAATTTTATAATAAACGCACCGACATAATATATATCTGATATACTAGCAACGCACGCATGGAAGACTTTCTTGATTGATTACTATGAAACTAACTTGTGACAAAGATGAATCATAATGTCCACGTTCAGATTGATTCGACAAAATCTTACCTGTACTTTTTAATCTCCTTTTTTTATACAAATTAGACCGTTGGTTTTCCTGTTTGAATGGTTGGACACAAGTATTTTTCTTGGATCTTATATAGCGTGATGTTCACTGTGAGCAAAGGCTCCGTGTTTAAGGCCCTACTTTGATCTATAATTGTTAACTTGAAACAAATTATTACTTTGATGGAAAGTTGTTTCATTCGAACTCATACACCATCTTCTGATATCTATAAATCTTTAAAATTTCCCCTTATAAATAACTGATTTCCAGTCCTCCAAAAACTCATTTGGGTGCTGATTCTTTTGTAAAGTGCAATATGAACAAGCACACTACTAAAGCTGTAACGGTATAGAAAGTTATGATGGCACAAGAACGGTTACGGCAATAAAAATACCAAATAAACAGCACTGAACGATCTAAGTTTATAAATATAGAAAAGATATACATGTATACACAAAAGTATTGCAACACCTTGATTTTTTAAAACTTGAAAAATCAGCCTTTTATTTTGGATTGAATTTGATAAAATATTTGTAAAATATTATTGAAACATACTTTATTATCACATTGGCATTTTAACGAACAAAATATTTTTGAAAAAAAATGATTTATTTAACCACAATCTTAATAACAAAATGAAGTGTTTTTTGTACAAAAAAATGCATTTTACAACTTTTACTGTAGTCGAACTTTACAATGTCAGACATTTCAAAATTAATCTTAAGATGATTGTTCACATCATGGTTGATCGTTATACGCCAAAGAATTAGTACTTTGTGCGCAGCCTCCATTCAAACGGTTAACCGCCGTTTAACGTCTTCTGATTCCTGGCATAAATCGACTAATTTGTTGCTAAGGTAGCAGCGACCATTTCTGATGAAGGGCATTGTTAATTTCATCACGTGTTTGGACTGGGGTGTCCATTCGCGCACATTACGCCCAATAGTGTCCCATATATGCTCCATATGGGTCAACTCCGGGCTACGATCGGGCCAAGGAAGATAAACCGAATTCCATTGGAACAATGGATCTTCCTCCACGATGCTTATTTCCAACTTTGGCGAGCTCTGCCTTACATTGGATACTGACAACTGTGTGTCTGTTCGTAAGCAAAGGTCCCCGAAATGGTCTTATCGCACGATAACCAGTAGCGATGAGTCGATCTCGAACATTTTTTGTTAAAAGGCTCACCAATCTCTTTTTTATGATTGAATTGTATGCAATGGGTTTCTTTCTGGCCAACCTTCATTATGCTTGATTTTCCCCAGCAGATGGCATAAGGGGTCTTTTTGATCTCGGATAATCTTTAACATCGTTTATTGCCTGATTTATATTCTCAAAACGACTAATAATGGAATGGTGATGACCAACAAAACGTGTGGTTATCACAGCAACATTCCTGCTTCTCTCATGCTGATAATCTGCCATCTTGATGCGGTTAAGAGTTGTGGAGAACCCATTACAAGGTGTCAATCACCTAAATTTATAAACTTGGTTATTTAAAGTGTTGAAAACAATGAGGATCAAAACACCTGTTTTGCTGTTTACGGATACAGTAGCTGCATGTGCAGATAAGAACTTATCGAGTCGATAATTATTGATCAAACTCAGGTGATATTTTAATAATGTTTAACTGGTTCTATTTTAACAAATTATATCACAAAAAAATAAAGAGTGTTTTTTTAATTTCACTTTCAATTTGGTGTTGCAATACTTTTTTCCATGTGTATATACACATTTCTAACGTCAACAGACATTTACATCTTATTTATTTGTTTTCTAAATAAAATGTAATATTCATTGAAGAAATGAATTTATAACAAGCGATACGGATTGTTATTTTGCACTAAGAAATGTTCGCGTATTTATACGATCGGTTACTAGTCAAAAACGAAAGTCAAATATATGTTGCAACAATACATCGGAATGCCCTCACGGTCATCGCGATGTAAAAGAGGGTCCACGAGGTACGCTGATTATGTTCATAGAGATATCTATCAAACAAGTCTTTGATGTCCAAAAATAACTGTTTTCCTTCACAATATTTTTTTTTCTATTTTAATGATAAATACATTTTCTGTTTGACAAGATGTTTGATTTTCGTTGATTCTGAAGTTGTTCAATTTATAGTATAAGACTACTCAGTTGGTATCTTCAAATTTCGGTACATCAGCATTTGTACACTTTAATTTGTTTGGAATATTTATTTTACCATTTGAATATTCATTGTTATTTGGAGCTGTATTGGATTGGATTGTTTGAATGAATGTTTTTTTCTTTTAAGTAATGATATTTTTTGTCTATTTCGATATTGCTCATGTGGATATGCTATAGCAGTGTGACCTCAAGGGCGGATCCAGGCGTTTTCAAAAGGGGGTTCCAAACCCAGGATAAAGGGGGGTTCCAACCATATTTCCCCATTCATATGCATTGATCGACCAAAAAAAGGGGTTTCCAACCCCCGGACCCCCCTTGGATCCGCCGCTGGACCTATATTAGAATCTGAAAGGTCGGTTGACTATTTACAACCACATTTAAATTCCGCCATTGCATCATCACTTCAGAGAGAATTAGTCGGTTAAGCCATGTGATTGAAAACAATTGACTGAACAGGTTGTTAACACTTTCAACTATCAATAGGGTCAAGCAACATTTTCGAAATGATAAGTTCATGTAAGCGTTAATTTTGTTACAGATACGAAGTTTTAGTGATATTGATCCTCAAACATTAAGCCGGTCATGAACTAAGTTTGTGAATTTTGTTTGCGGTTTTTCTTGACATGCATTATGACGTGTCATCATCTTCATTTTATATTAGAAAACTATAGCAGTTTATTAGCAAAGTATCGCATTCATAAATCTTTGATATTAAAAAAACATCGCTATGATATAAGAACTAACATAGCATTGATATAATAACATATAGTAGTATCTTTGGCTTATAGGTGATTTTGGCCTAGCAAACAATTAAATTCATCTTAATTGCATTCCACTGAATTTGCTTCATGATATTTATTGAATGTGTACATTTACAAATGATAAATCGTGCATTTATGTTTCATTTATTCAACAATTCAATTTTCTCGTTTAAATACACCTTGCTTGTTATTACATAATAGTTATCAAAAGTACCAGGATTATAATTTCATACGCCAGACGCGCGTTTCATCTACATAAAACTCATCAGTGACGCTCAGATCAAAATAGTTCAAAAAGCCAAATAAATACAAAGTTGAAGAGCATTGAGGACCCAAAATTCCAAAAAGTTGTGCCAAATACGGCTAAGGTAATCTACTCCTGGGGTAAGAAAATCCTTAGTTTTTCGAAAAATTCAAAGTTTTGTAAACAGAAAATTTATAAAAATGACCATATAATTGATATTCATGTAAACACCGAAGTGCTGACTACTGGGCTGGTGATACCCTCGGGGACAAAGCGTCCACCATCAGTGGCATCGACCCAGTGGTGTAAATAGTTATCAAAAGTACCAGGATTATAATTTTATACGCCAGACGCGCGTAATTCATGGAAATTATACAGCAGACGTATGTCGTGTTAAATGTCAACCTGTTTTAAGAAAAGGGTCATTACTTTATACCGAGAAATCTGCCTTTCTTTGTACAAATGCTAACATTCGTCTGAAATTTCCCACAATGCAACTCGTTGATATGAGAAAAGTTTTTATTGATTCGCTTCTCCCATAGACTGGTTATACCTTGTAGGAAAATTTTTAAACAGTTCTTTTCAGTAATTTATAAATAGAGCTGAAAGTATAAGCAAATACCTAAAGAATGCATTTGAATATCTTTCAATAAATCATGTAATTTGAGACTAAAAAAATAAATGTTATGTTTAAATGTAGAGGCTATTTATTAATTCAGTTATATACAATTACTTACAATGTGCGTATGAACAAAATGGTTATATAGTGGATTTTAACACAACTCACATTTCTTAAAGATTTAAAATGAAATTTCAGAATTGTATTATCTATGTTTGTGTATATAATTTTACCTGAAGTTTTCTTTACAGTTTACACGTTTATTAGAGTGTATCTCTTAAATGTGCAACCTCATAAACAATCAATTGGTTATAGTTAAATAGGTTATTCTCGATCTTGTGTTCCTTATTTGAAATAACAAAACAGCCTAGTGTATTACGGAGATCAGTAGTCAAGACTTACTTGTGAAACTGACTTCAACCTATGCAATATCGTCCCCCTCATCAATGTGCCTGAAATATGCAATATATATTGCATTTTAAGCAGGGTATGCTTACTCTTGTGTACAATTATTATTATTGTAAGTTTTGATATGAGTTTTTATGCATTGGTTATGTGTTCTCTAGTCTTTTTATATCTGCTTGGCTCCTTTATATTCCTCTAGAATTCGATCATTGCTTAAATTAATTTGTGTTGCATTAAATTAACAATCACTAGCAAGTTCCTTTCAAATAAAACATCCCTTCTGTTCATTAGGAAAGAGCAACATAACACACTAAACCACTAAACCAAGCACAAATAAGAAACATATAAAGACACACTATACAAATGGTTAAAATAGAAAGGCAGAAGATACACCAATAATCTTGTATTATTCATTTTGCACTGGTGTCAACTATTTACATTTAACTATTTGACCTATGCTATAAATCAAAGGGATTGTAGTTTTGGAATATCCTTTAAATCTTTATTGCATATTTTACACACAGTAAACATGGTCAATTCAAATCCTATAAAGTAGCTATGTCTAAATTAAAATAAAACAGTAAAATTTACGAAACAAAATGAATTTACAGTGTTTAAAATATTACTTACCAAATTCGCTAATGGAACCTACGTTTAAACATTTGGTAAAAATAGATTAAATCGATTTACTACGGTTGTTTATGTGTATATAAAATTTATTTACTTGGAACAGTTCATGTAGTCTTGGTGATAATGATGCATACAATAAGTGTTTTGATCGAGAGAATAAAAAGAAATTGAGGTAGGTGAACAACATGATACGCAGTTATTTATTTTTTTCGTAAATTCTATCACGATGAACGTTTTTCATCAAATTTTCAAATGATTTATTGAAGTGAAATATTTATGATACGTAAATTTCATCTAGTGTAAAACTAAAAGTTAAATTTTGTCCCATCAAAATAATATCATATTACCCTTGGCATATACTACTAAAGGAAAACTAAATATTGTGACGTCAATTCAACAAAGCAAAAGAAAATTCTCTTTTCTTTTAGACGACATTTCACAAACCATCGATGTTACATTTTAGTCTAGGCTCCATTTTATAAACTATCGAGGATAGTCCTGAAGACTGCCAACTGTAACGTAACCCGATATCAACATAAACTTAATATAAATTGATAACGACCTTTTGCAAATGGATTTTTCTAGTTCTGTTAGATTTCGTGTTATATGTTACATATGTAACTTAATTATCGTTTGTACCTAAATTAGAACGTGTTTTTGTTGTGAATAGAACCAGTCAACGAAATGATCAACGTTGGCATTATTTCCTTTCAACATATGAACGCAACTGATGCATGCGTAATCAATCTTTTTGCTGATCAGCTAAATTGAGGTAGACATTAAACGAGGTCGTCTTATTGACTGGCAAGTGAATAATTCATCACCTATGTTTCTTTGTCTATTTTAACAAAATTGAACAAAAGTAGTAAGGAAGATGCAATATATTCATTGTCTGTCTGCATTATTACATATGAGAAATTTTATTATACGAAAATATGAATATACTTTATTTAAAGTGCATTATTAACCTTGGGTCTGTTCCTAAGCCTTCTGATAAACCAAAACATATCAAGAGTAATTTGTTACGCGTTTCGTCCACACAAGACTCATCAGTGACGCTTAGATATAATAGTTGTAAAGCCACACATGTACATAGTTGAAAAACTTTGAGGACCAAAATTACAAAAAGTTACGCCAAATACGCGTACGGCTAAGGTAATCTATACCTGGGAAACGAAAATCATTAGTTTTTCGAATTATTCAAAGATTTGTAACAGGAAATTTATAACAATGACCATATAATTGATATTCAATTGATATCATTTGACACCGAAGTTCTGACTACTGGCTTGGTGATACCCTCCGGAACGAAACGTCCACCTGCAGTGGCATCGACCAAATGGTGTAAATAGTTATCAAAGGTACCAGGATTATAATTCAATACGCCAGACGTGCGTTTCGTCTACATAAGACTCATCAGTCACGCTCAGATCAAAATAGTTATAAAGCCAAACAAGTACGAAGTAAGTAATGCATTGAGTCTCCAAAATTCCAAAAAATTGTGCCAAATACGGCTTAGGTAATCTATGCCTTGGATAAGAAAATCCTTAGTTTTTGGAAAAAATCTAAGTTTTGTAAACAGGAAATTTATGAAAAATTACCACATTATTGATATTCATGTCAACACCTAAATGTTGACTACTGGGCTGGTGATTTCCTTAGAGACGAAACGTCCGCCAGCAGTGGCATCGACCCAGTGGTGAATATAGTTATCAAAGGTACCAGGATTATAATTTAGTACACCAGACGCGCATTTCGTCTACATAAGACTCATCAGTGACGCTCATATCAAACTATGTATAAAGGTGTAATACCACAATTGATTCTCCCCAATTAGTCTTTGTTAAATTTGCACTTTTACTGCAATAAAATGTAGAATTAATAACTACAACTGTCAATTCAAGGGAATATTTTTTCGACCTACTTTCGTATACAACCGGATGTGAGGTACCATGATTTGGTGGTATTACACCTAAAGCCAAGCAAGTACACAGTTGAAAAACATTGAGGATCCGAAATTCAAAAAAGTTGTGCCAAATACGGCTAAGGTAATTTTTGCCTGGGATAAGAAAATCCTTAGTTTTTCGACAAATTCAAAGTTTTGTAAACAGGAAATTTACAAAAAATGACATTCGTAATACAAACGCGACTAAAAAAAAAAAAAAAAAAGACGTAGTAGGAACGTAGAAAAGCTCAGTAAAACGTAGAAGGAACGTAGAAATACGTATCAAAAACGTACCTGATAAGTACCTAAATGTTTTTGATTCTAATCACTTGGTGTTATTACGGTTAAGTACGTATCTGCCACGTTTCATAAGGTTTTTGTACGATATATTACGCTTCATGGTACTCATTTCTAGGTTTCATTACGTTTTTATAGGCATTATTACGTGTCTATACGTATAACTACGCATTCTTATCTTCTTTTACGTATAATAAAACTATAAGACTCATCAGTGACGCTCAGATCAAAATAGTTAAAAGCCAAACAAGTACAAAGTTGGAGAGCATTGAGGACCTAAAATTCAAAAAAGATTTGCCAAATACGGCTTAGATATAATCCAAAGGAAATTTATTACAATGACCATATAATTGATATTCATGTCAACACCGAAGTGCTGACTACTGGGCTGGTGATACCCTCCGGGACGAAACGTCCACCAGCAGTGGCATCGACCCAGTGGTGTACATAGTTATCTAAGGTATCAGGATTATAATTTGATACGCTAGAAGTGCGTTTCGTCTACATTAGACTCATCAGTCACGCTCAGATCAAAATAGTTATAAAGTCAAACAAGTACAAAGTTGAAGAGCATTTAGGACTCAAAATTCTAAAAAGTTGTGCCAAATACGGCTAATATAATCTATTCCTGGGATGAGAAAATCCTTAGTTTATCGAATAATTCAAAAATTTGTTACAGGAAATTTATAAAAATGACCATATAATTGATATTCATGTCAACACTTAAGTGCTGACTACTGGCCTTTTTTTTGGCTTGTGATACCCGCGGGGACGAAACGTCCACCAGCAGTGGCATCGACCCAGTGGTGTAAATAGTTATCAAAGGTACCTGGTTGGTGTATACCGTAAAAAAAAATCGGTTACCATATCTTTATTTTGTATCTTTAAAACGGAAGCTTAAGTATCCACAGGATACAGTTTGTTTAAGAAAAAAATACGAAGCGGAAATTAGAGGTTTTTTTTTATTTAAAGACAAATTTCGAAAGGTTTTTCGCCGGTTTTATGTACTTTTTTTTTACAAATGTTCATCTTTTGTGGATGAATTCAATCGTTAATATTTCAAATGATAAATGAGATTAATGCATTATTGTTTTCGATTTTCAGATGCATATTATCAAGGCATAGTTAATTTAAAAATTTTACTGAAATCTGTGAAATATACCATTTATTGTAACTTGACCCTTCGTTTTAATTGACAATCAATCCCTTTATATACTACACACCCAAACTTTCAACAGCTATTGATAAGACTAACACATTAGTTTGCAATGTTAATTGGAAGACTACAAACTGTATAATCTTCTTCTTCGAGGTAAAAAGTAAAATCCCCAAAATATTAAACTCCGAGTGTAACAAATAATGTTGGCGAGTCAGAACAACCTGTTTTTAAACGTATAAATGGCTATCAAAGTAACTACGACTGTAAGCCAGGACTCTCAGTCGACATTTGAGTTTTCCCGGTTACTCCGAGGCAGATCTGTAACTTTAACATTACGACAAACGATGTACTCTGTTAAATCTCAAAATAATACTTTAAAATAAGTAAATTAATAGTTCAAACGTTTATATAATACTAAAACTCTTAACTTTTCATCTTTTCTTTTTAATAAACGTAAGTGAAGGGCAACATTATTTAATTGTACGTTGTCTTTCCCACTTACGATTTTCTGTGTTAAATTTATTGATAGATCAGGAGTTTTCTTTTAACCAGGATATCTTGTGATACCATGTAACACGAGACTGATCAAACTGATGAAGGATAATTGTGTTATCCAATACTCTTTGAAAATATGTACATTTGTTTAAAATTTTTATCATTGTTTTGTGTTTTGTGCACTTTTGAGACTTGTTTTATGCTCCTACAAAATGTATAAAACAACACCAAGAATAATAAAAGGAAACAGTAATTAGTCTCTGTGTAATTAATTAACCTAAGTCAACTTTCACTTCAAACTTTTAGAATTGTTCCTGTTTGAATCTATTAGAATTACTAGTAGTATTCATTTGAGAATTCTAGCACGTTACAAGCGTTGTTCGGCTTCCTATTTGTATAATGTTTAAGATTGTTCTACGCTAAATCAGAATCATACTGATGAATGATTTCTTTTATCCGCATTATTTATAGATGCTTATACTTTTTGTTTACTTTTTTATATTTAAATTGTTGTGTACAATTTCTATGTCCGTTTGTTTTTTTTTTTTTATACAAAAAGGTTATCATCATTTGTTATTTTATTTCATTATTTTCATTGTGATCAAGATTATTTTATAAGCGCGATCATTTCGATAATATTAAAATTATAATCAACAAAGAAAATCACGACAGGTATTGAACATTATGATGAAACATTAAAAAATGAGGCTAATGACACCATTTTATACATTCTTTGAACAATGTTTTTTATAGCACAAACATGGATTCCACGTCAAGTGGGGATAGTGCAAGGGGAAGTGATTTTGGTAAGTTTTTTTCTCTTTTCTCTTTTAGGCTACTTATACAGATTGCGTATACATTTCTGTCGTTTTTTTTTCTGCACACGAGGCAACCGTCAAGCTGCTAATACTAAGTACAAAGCTGATGAAAAGTTTCATTCGATGATCATTGCTAAATCAAAGAAAAGAGTGGGATAATATCCGTAGTCATATGTGATGAATCATATCATATCTTTATTGAGATAGTAATGAACAAAACACACAAATCCAATAAAACATATACTATTAATCTTCCATTAAACTCATGTACTTGCTAAAAATATCATAATTTTGAATTTCAATCATTTCTTCTTCCACCCTATGAAGAACTTATAGTCAACATCCACATATTATTATGAATATGCACGTCAAAATGACTGTTTATATTAAAAGGACAATGAAAACACTTTTTATCATAATTTAGTGCTTGGTATAACTACCAGATATAAGTAAATGCGTTAAGTGATGATTTTCGGATTAAATAACTGCTAGTTGTGTTAGTGATTGATTCACATATAGGGTTTACTGCGTAGGGGTTGGAAACCTTTGACCATGTGACATTTATAGTATGTCATATATTTTTGACATAGCTATCATAAATAAACTCTTAACAGTTACCAGGAGTGACATTTTATAGACCCGCGTTTCGTCTACAAAACACGTATCAGTGACGCTCGAATAAAAAAAATTTAAAAAGGCCAAATAAAGTACGAAGTAAAAAAGAATTGAGAACCAAAAATTCTTCAAATACAGCTAAAGTTATCTTAACGAACTCTTGAGACCGAAAGATTTCGAGACAAACATGTAACAAAGTTGAAAACAAGAAATGATTCTAAAAACATACACCTTAATCGTAATCGTCGGTTTAATATCAGGCATAGGCTGAAGAGTGACTTGTACTTTTTTCATTTGCTTGGCAACTGTACAGGACAAAATTGTCTTACATTAATGTGCCAAATAGATTTTATTGCAAACGTTATGTTATGTATTCTGGACACTTGTCAACCTTAATTACAAAGTTCGCTTGATTTCGATAGTAAAAAAATAGAAATTATTCTACGTTTCAACGCATCAAAATCGAAATAGCCAAATCAAAAATATAAGGACTACTATAATTACACAGTTCTTGTATATTATTTCCGTTCTTCTTTTCAATATTCGTGATACTACATTAAGTAATTAAAAATCTGTACAAGTATTTATTAAGACCGGATAGACTATATCAATGTATTTTTTTCTGCAATTGAATAGGTTAATTGTAAAATTAATTCACTTCATACTTCATTAAACTTGAATGTTTCCCCAAGACTGGAAACGGGGATTATGGAAATCTGATCATGTATGGTTTAAAAGGTTTTCATTTTTACTTTGTTCCGATATAATGTAACCCGATTCCGAAAACACATTCATCAGATTGTTCTGTATTTGATTCTGGAAACAGGTTTAATTCTATAACATAGTCAACTTTGCTTACTTACTGCTTTTATCCGTTGTACATTTTGTTTCATATAAAAATTATATAAATTCAACAATGCTTTTCGAAGACGGTATTAATTTTAATTCAGTGGAATTTGAAATGTGAAAAATAGTAACTAGAGGCTCCTAAGAGCTTGTGTCGCTCACCTTGGTCTATGTGCATATTCAACAAAGGAAACAGATGGATTCATGACAAAATTGTGTTTTGGTGATGGTGATGTGTTTGTAGATCATACTTTACTGATCATTCTTGCTACTTACAATTGTCTCTTTATGTAATGAACTTGGCCCTTCAGTTACAGAGGAAAACATTTTGTAAAAACTTACCAAAATTTACCAAATTAATGAAAATTGTTAAAAATTGACTATAAAGGGCAATAACTCCTTAAGGGGTCAACTGACCATTTTGGTCATGTTGATTTGTTTGTAGACCTTAATTTGTTGAACATTATTGCTTTTTACAGTTTATCTCTATCTATGATAGTATTCAAGATAATAACCAAAAACGGTTAAATTTCTTTAAAAATTACCAATTGGGGGGGGGGGGGGCAGCAACTCAACAACCAGTTGTCCAATTCATCTAAATATTTCAGGGCAGATAGATATTAACTAGATAAACAAGTTCACACCTTGTAAGATTTGCTTTTAATGCTTTGGTTTCAGAGTTATAAGCTAAATCAACATTTTAGCCTATGTTTTATTTTTAGCAATGGCGGCAATCTTAGTTAGTTGGCCGGGTCACCGGACACAATTTGTAAACTAGATATCCCAATAATGATTGTGGCCAAGTTTGGTTAAATTTATCCTAGTAGTTTCAGAGGAGCAGATTTTTGTAAAAGTTAACGGAGACGGACGACGGACGACGGACGCCAAGTGATGAGAAAAGCTCACTTGACCCTTTGGGCCAGGTGAGCTAAAAATGAATATTAACGTATTTTCATCATTTTTATATACATTTCATACATTTATAACTATATCCGAAATGTTACCAATTACGTTTTCTTTGCCGTAATCCCAAAAAACAAAAAGGTATTTAAATCTATCAATATTTTTTTCTTTAAAGAAGAAGATCCGGTCCGGCTTGTACTAATAGGAAAAATGGGAGTAGGAAAAAGTGCCACAGCAAATACTATATGTGGCGAAAACATGTTTATGTCGAAACATAGTGCAAGTTCTGTTACAGAAACATGTAAGCAACACAGTGTATCATCACATGGTAAGAGATTATTAGTTATTGATACGCCAGGCATCTTCAACACTGAATCCGACCATGAAGAGATCAAAAACGAAATCAAACAATGTGTCAATTTATCAGCACCAGGCTTACATGCAATTTTGTTTGTAATTTCAATGGCAACAAGATTCACAAAAGAGGATAAGGACACTTTTGAAAAGTTTTCAGAATTATTTGGGGAAGATCTTTATAGGTTTTCTATTGTATTGTTTACTAACGCAGATATCCTTGAAGATTCAGCTGAACAGTATGTTAAAACATCACCCACAATCCTTAAAACATTTATTACAAAATGCGGTGAAAGATATACCTCATTTAACAATAAAGCAGAAAATAGAGAGAAATGGTTACAAGTGAAAACTCTTCTAGCGATGATAGATTCAATGAACGCACAAAATGAAAATAAGTACTTTACTAATAAGCAGTTTCAAGAAGCCGAAGAAAGGGCAAGAAAGAGAGAAGACGAAATTAAAAAACAAGCCGAAAAGGATTTGAAAGAAAAAGTGGCCAAAATACGACTCGAATTAAAAGAGGAATTTGATAAAAAATTGGAAAATCTTAAGACTGAACATCAGAGACAGATGCTTCGTATTAGGGAGATTGTTATTCAAGAATATGTCGAAAAACAAAATGAAGATGCCGCAAAAAAAAAAGAAAAAAAATAAAGATTGGTAAGTCAGATATAAGTTGAATACATAATACGATATATTCCAGTTGATTTAAAAAAGACAAATTCATGATAACGTTAATAATGAACTAAATAAAGTGATTTAGCATCTTTTTATTTGATGTATTGGTATTCGTAGGCATAACAGGAACCTTTTTCAATTCTCGTGCTTTTTCCGAATATTTAAGGATTTACAAAATCATGCCTCAGTAAAACCCTTCAAATGGAAATCATGTATAAATATTTGTCTTACATTATTACTTCGGAGGAAGATGGTGTTTACAAGTTCATATTCTGTAGTGTAGTTATGACATAAATATGGTACAATATGGATTGTAGACGCATGTTTGGAGTGCGTCGATCACTGTTTAATTGAGAAAAGATATGTTTTTGTGAATAAGAAAAATATATGACAATAACCTTGTTATCGATCTTGTTTTTGCTTGATCATTTTGTACGTATTTTGGGATTTATTGTTAAATAATTCTCTCTGTAGTATCACAAACACCCATACTGGTAACTTTATGAATCAAAGAATCTGTGGGTCTTCACTTAAGCATTTGTAATAAATATAGCGCCAGAAATCGTATAGACTTTTCTATCACGTCTAAGGATCATTCTTTTGAATTAAGGGGTTGTAAAATTAATTTGTAGGTAGGCTAACAAATTGCTTTTTGAAAATAGTGACGACTGTAGATTAACACTTCCGGCGCCGATTCCGGAATACAAGGGTTCATGTATGAAAATTCGATTCCGTTTTGTCCAAGTATGACCACCATGCAGGGGATATACTCATGTATATACAGGCGTGTCCGATATGGAAAGAAAAATGCCTCGTGTAAAGAAAGTAATCATGTTGCCTTGATTTTAAATTGAACTTTGAAGTAAGTAATACATTTTGAAGAAGGCAGCCTATATTAACCAATCATTTGCGATAGGCACCTAGAACTGTATTTAAACAAAATCTGTTGAAAAGTCGCAAAAACAAAATAGAAACAACCTAGATTTTGTGTAAATTATTTTTTGATCATGTGTACATATAAAAAAGAGTTTTATTTGATGAATTATTTGTCTGAAGAGATCAATACCCTTCCTCTAATGCTGAAAAGGCGCCCTTTGGCCTTATATGGGGAATATGAAAAATCGTGACCAATTTGAACATCTTCACACTTTAATTGTCTATAAATTAGACATTACTTTTGTTATTTGTCTCTTATTTTTCTTTCAGTAAAATACTTTAATCGACAAATCAAGCTCCAGATCATCACATAACAGAGACACAGATAGAAACAAAACAGTGATGTCCAGTCATTTTTTTCATATTGGTGATTTATCGAGAATACTTTTTTTAATGGACAATTTTGTTTAGAATATGTAGTGTCCATGTATAGACTCATGTGGTCGTTTGCGAGTAGTAAGCATGATATAGTGTACACAGACCTGCACATGCACTCACAATTCGATTGTTTTGTCCGTTTATGTGGCATATTGACGTTTATCTATTCCATTTATATTAGTTTGCTTCACGTGCCTTGAACTTTTGTAATAGTTATCCCATGAGGATGCCGTGTGTCAGTATAAGATCATCCTGATGGCCGGAGGACAGAGTGTAATCTTATTCTGACACACCAAGTCCGAATGGGATATTTATTTTACATACCCTGATTTTTTTCTACATGAATTTTAATATTAATTTTTTTCTGTGAAAGTGTTTTTTTGTTAAATTGTGGATTTGTCATTCCCGCCAAAATTTTACAGAACAAAGGAAAGCATGAAGAACAAAACTAGGGTGATATGGTAGGGGTTATCTGGTTCAGATCAGCCTGATAGAATAAAAGAGCTGCGACGTACCCACTGAGAATCAAAATGATCGGGCGACAGCTGCCTGGTTTTGTCGTCTTTCTTTTCTGGTTTTTTTAAAGGATAATGTGGGGGAAATAGTTTTGGAAAGTGGGCGCCCCGGTTATTTTGCTTTCTTTTCTTTTTCAATAACAATTTATTGTTCAGATTAGTGGGTATTATAGATAACATGCTTTAGTTTGAAGCGATGAATTTGTTAATCCTGGAACTTTAAATGACGGAAACCTCATACGGAAATCATTACTTACATGATATTTAACAACAATGCGTATGCTATGAAACACAGATCATTACATCAGGTTTATGCTGATAGAAATGTTATGTTTAATTGGATTTCCTATTGCAGGTCAAACGTGTACACATTTTTTTTAAAGCTAGTCAATGAAGTGTAAAATCTAAAGCCAACTTTAATTAATAAAATAAAATAAAAAAAAAAAACGAAATGCAAGGGAAATTTCAATTGAAAAGTTCTTTTTAAAGGGCAAAATCAAAAACTCAAAATAGTTAACACTCACGTTTAAGGCAAAATTTCCAATGGTTTGAAAGGCGATCTTGCAGATGGAAATTCACATGCATACTCGTACCACTGTACATATGGCACAATTTCAAAAACGCTGATCAATTTTTCTTAGTTGGGGTTCTCTTATATTAACAACTGAGATTAGGGACTTTCCGTTTAGAATTTTATTTCGGAGTTCAGTATTTTTGTGTAGTTTTACTTTTTTTCAACTCTCGCAAACTTCAATGATATGGGTTTTTATTTAACATAAACAAACATAAACACTGTTGTTGGAGGTGTTTAGTTATCAATTATAAATATGTTATTTGGGGCATAACTACTGTCATTTTAACAGAAAACTCAACTGTATGCTTTATCAGCAGAATTAGTGGTTAACCAATGTAATTTCGTATTATTCGTAATCTTTCAATACCATTTATTTATGTGTCAAGTGTTATAAGTCATATATTGTCTATATATTGTTATGATTATTTTTTATTCGAGTAGACTTCGTAAATCAACAACTTATCTTGTATCTTATCTATCATGTTGATTCTTGTTTTGACAATAAAATGCAAATGTATGTGTAAAGCAAAGTAGTGTCGTGTCTTGTTGGTCGTTAAATGGATACATTACACAAATTTTAAAACAGAAAGAAACCAAGAACAACGACCGAAAATTTTCCAAAAAACAGATCTACAAGAAGTGATATTTCAAATGCACCCGTTTTGTGCGAGGCATACCAACTCAAGTAACTGACAGTTTAAAAAAAAAAAAACTAGAAGAAGAGGTCTGACAGATACGAAAATCACACACGTTCCAACTCATCACTGCCAAGCTGTTAACAAAATGCATGTAACAAATAATTCCAGGAAATTATTAAGAATATGTGGTTTGGTCGAGCGTATCGACAGAAGGATAAATAGATTGCATTATAGCGCTCTCTGTCACATACTTTTGTATTAGCACAGAATATAAATTCTGGATTCCAAATGTACTTAGAGGTAAAAGTACAATAAATATTATAGTAGGCATATCTTATCAAACAATGTAGCAATTCTATAGTTAAAATTGATATACATTTACTGTGATGTACACTCTTTATGAATTATTCTGGTTGAACTGTTATGAATATGCTATACTCGGAACTGCATAAACTATTACCAATGTACACTCGAAAGACTACCATGCACGTAATGTTAAAGAATTCCGATGTTCCGCCTGATATTTTGACAGTCATTATCCTAGTTGTTATCCAGATCGGACGTCCCCACATTGATGAGCGGCCTATTAGACGACTAATGACTCAAGCATAGGATTGTTATATTTAGGTAATATAACACTTACACATAACCCTATAAAATCATTACAGTGGTGTCAGAAGTCGGCACGAATCCACTGATTTACACTGTTAATCGGTGACTTCCATTTGTCCCATATATTCAATTTTTTCTTTGTTTTTGCGAGAGGAAAATCTTTGTTTCTTTTTCCCCCGCGATTATATTATTTCATAGCGCGCTGATTTATCAGTACTATTGATATTTGCGCGAGTGATATATTCATTATATTTTTATATTGTGATTATCAGACTTTCAGTTTGATAAAATTCCCATCCCCTTTTTGTCACACATTTTTAAAATACACAGATTTGCATACACCTTGAGAATAAGACAAAAAAACCTTATAATCAAACTACTAGTGGATAGTTTTTTTATTATCTAATTGGTTTATTTCAGGTTTTGTTTATTTATATTAATACAAATCAACACATTTTTTTTCATTCATTGATATTCCGTTGAGCGTCAGATCTTCTGATGTCAGATGTCATTCTTTTGTTTTTCATAAATTATTGATACAACTGTGTGTGTCAGATCTTCTAATATCATAGTTGTTATCATTGTTTGTTTTTTTTTTTTTCATTTTGTTTATTTGTCTGGTCTGTTTTACCGTCTGAAAAGTGTTCACTTATTAAAGCATGAGTTGATAATATACTTGTACTACTATTTGTTGTGAATTGTGTATACATACGTCATTGTTTACAATTTCATACCTGTGTTTAAATAGTAATTTTTCTGAGTTTCTGAATTTGTATATTTGATATTAAAAAAATTGTGATTGTATGTACAGGTGTTTGTGAATTTGTTTTTAAATCTTGTTTGTGGGTGAAGTATTTTTGTATATTGAAGTGTTACACAATTTGTATTGTATATATTGTGTGTGCAATTCCTTGTAATTTAGTTTGTTTTAAGCTTCAATATGTTTTTAGTTAGTAAATCACAAACTCGACTCAAAATATGAGTAATTCAAGTCATTTAGACGGTACAGCGCCACTTGGATGGTCCCTGCTGAAAGCCGATATTGACTCTACAGCTTTTGTGAAAGGGTGGAATAGTGAACAAAAATTACAAACATTGGTATCGAGAATTACTGGAAAAGTACTGAAGTTCTTTAGGAAAAGGTCATATACAGTACAAGCAGACTACGAAACATTATGCAAACTCTTTAACGACCGATTTGACTCAGTTGGATATCCATTACTCATTTTTTTTAATCTAGAGGACATCTTCGCATATCCAGATGAGTTATTGAACGATTTACAGACAGGAATGAAGAGTTGGTAGAAGGGGCATTCAAAAACGAATCAGAAAATGTAAAAGACGATCTGATTATAAAATACCTTACTAATGCTTGTTGTGATGAAGAAGGGAAAGAACTAGTGAAAGCTGTCGCCGAAGGTTCAGTGTGCGAGGCAAAACGCTATCCATGTATATTAAGTAAAGTAGCAACAAAGAGATATTTAACACTGAAAAGTTTATGGGAACATGAAATGACAAATAGAATAGATGATTATAATTTCAAGATTGAAAAGTCCGGCAACCATGCTCCTATTGTAAGAAGACAAGAAACAGGTGAAATTGTTGATTCCAAAGAGATAACCAGAACAAATAACAACGATGAACAAGAATGTTATACCCCATCTAAACATTCGAGCGAAGTGAAATGTAATGGAGCAATGGAAAAGAAAGGAGCTGATACCAATTTGATATAAAAGACGTTATGATAGGACAAGGAACAGAGCAAACAGTGCATCAAAGAGAGAAAATCGAGAAAGTATCAGACCCAGTAATAAAACACCATGCAACACCATGACATTCCAACGTTGTGAAGAAAGATGCAGTTTACACAATCGAAAGTCCCAATCCCAATTACGAAGCGTATTAGTTAGTCGAAGATGATGATAAACTGCATACAGAAGAAAGTTCCAGTCCCAAGTACGAAACAGATTGTTTAGGTGAAGATGATGATAAAATATAGACAGAGGAAAGTCCCAGATCCAAATACAAGACAGATGGAATATGTGAAACCGAGGAAAAGGGACATAAAAAACTTACCAATTCCCACTGTTTCAACGAACAAAAACGTGATTGTGATAACAAAATAAATAAAAGTAAAGTCAGTGCAGCTAAACCATGCAAAGAAACATCGAGGTTAATAACTCGACACAAACTCCATCTACTTGTTCAATCAATGGTAAAAGAAAATAACAACTTAGATAAAAATAGGTCAACAAGCAGACAGGAATATATTTTAGAAGAGTACATACATGTCAATGAAGATTCACAGGGTATACTAGCATACAACCAGGTCAGGCAAACTCAAATCAAACACGAGAAAGGAGAAAATAAAGACAAAAAAACAGTTCATTAACAGAAATTCAGACCAAAAACAGTTAGGTCAGTCAGAACTAGAGTTGCTTAGCAACATCATTGACCGCTTTACTCCAAATTCTGTATACTGCAAAGATAACCTGTTGACACTTTAACTTAAGGACAAACAATATCGTACTGGATGACATCACATGGCAATATGGAGATCCATAATCATGATGAAGGAGAAGAAAGAGAACGAGCTAGTAATAAAGAGGGGGAAAGTCTTCAAGATACTATGAGTAACTGCGTCAAAAGACAAATTATGAAGACAGAACAAGGGACACAAACTGATGAACTATCTTCAGGAAAAGAACCCTGTCTGACAAAAAGAAAAGAGGTGAAGATAGAGTACACAAACAACAGATGATCACCAAATTCCAATACACTTTGATCAAGAACATAAATGGAGCATGCATTTTACACAGACAGCCATCAAACATCGCAATACAGACAAAGCAGAAGATAAACATTTTGATCCTGGTTTCCTTAAAGGAACACTATTAAAAGGAAAAACACGTACAGAAAAAAATCAGGAAGCAAAGTGATGTACAAGAGCATACGAGACTAACAATCTGGTCAGAGATGATTTGAAAGATACCGAAAAGAAAGCTTACGTGAAGACTGAAAGGTCCAAATACAAGAAAATAAACTTGGAACAACAGATAAAAATTATAAAGCAAAACTTGATCATTAAGAAAAAAGAAACTGCTACAATTAAAAGGAAGATAATGAGAACAATTAAGAAAAAAGAAGAACAAGTAGCAATGAGAGTGTTACCAAAGACGAGGAGTTGGGGTAAAGACTCGAAACTTAGATGGAAGAGACCTAAGGCTAAAAGATTCCATAGTAAAACATTGGTGAGATCGGATTGGAACCTGAATCGTGACAGAAAGGATTGTCAGACTGAACGTTTGGTGATGGACACATCATTTGATATTTCTGCCGAAGATGGAGATATTGTTGCCATACAAAAACTAGTTTCTTGAGTTGTGTTTTTATGTGTTTAATTTGATTGAAAATAAATGTATATAGTAACTGCATTTTTTTATTATATCAGAATTACATTTATATTGAATGCTATAGTTACTGCCATGCATATGTGTACTGGTGTTGGTTCAGAATACCAGGTATAATTTTATTTGGAATTTATATTTGAGATGATTTAAGTTTAAGAAATTTTTGTCTTTAGATATTCGCCACTGGACATAAATGAGAAAAAAATATAATCCATCCATTTATTAATTTTCAACTGATATTTCGGCATATAAACTACAAATATTCCAGCTTTTCTTTGATATATGTCGGCATCATTTTATATTCATATTAAGCATTTATGTGTCTTTCTAGTAGCAGGAATATCCTTTCTTCCAAGAATTCTACTGGTAAGATCTGTACAACGACGGAGTAGACTATTTTACCCCGATGAAATTGTACTTGCATTTATATTAGTGTACACAACTAATGTTTTTGGAATAGAACCATTGTTGTTATGGAAGGGGGAGGAAGTGGATATTTATTTCAAAGTCACATTTTGCACTTACGTTTTAATAGACATGCATTCTGTATTCTTTGGATAATTCTACTTCCAATATATATGTTATCCTCAGGATAGACGAACTTGTTCAGCAATCTCAAGATACCGTGATGAAAATTAAGCTGTGTTTTTAATATAATTGTATATTATAATATATATACGTTTTAAAAAAAAATTGACAATACATCAAATTTCATAATCTTCATAATCAATTTTGTGTATAGAGATTGTTTTATATAAATGTGTGTACAGAAGAAAAAGGTTGGCTGGAATTAAATTATTTAAGCGTTATGCATACGGCATTACATTTGAGAATTCATCTACATGTATCAAGTACAACTTTACTGACTAGTCGTTTCAAATTAAGGATATATTTTCTCGCATATAAACTTCAAACAGTAATTCTACAGAACGGATCCAATTCTACAAAAGAGGGAGGAATGTTATAAATATGGTATACTCGGAACTGAATATACTGTTACCAATGTACACTCGGAAGACTACCACGTCATGTTAAAGAATTCCGATGTTCTCCATGATATTTTGACAGTCATTACCCTAGTTGTTATTCAGATCGGACGTCCCCACATTGATGAGCGGCCTATTAGACGACTTATGAGTCAAGCATAGGATTGTTATATTTCGGTAATATAACACATACACATAACCCTATAAAATCAATACAGAACTTTATTATAAATTCCTGATCAGCTAAAGTCTAATTCCTTGAATATGAAATAAATACCACTCATAATCTTCCGTATTTGAATCACTTTCAGACTGATGATACATCATATTATTAAAATGATAACAATTGCATTTCCTATAGAACAACATAATTATACAGTATAAATGTTAATGCACCAAACGCCCATTTCGACAATTTTTATATCTTCTTTGATCCTCAATACATAATACAAACGTTAAAGATTTGATAAAACAAAAAAGATCAAAACTAAAAAAGAAGAAAACACAACCTGGACAAGGAATGTATGCTTGAGGGAGATTCATTCCCGAGTTAAAATTATCTCAAAATTGTATACCAGTAAATTCAAATACCACAATTATCAATATTTCCACGCCAGTACCAGTACCGTGGTTGCTAATGGGTTGGTGGTGCCTTTTGTGAACTATTCCCTCTATACAGTTTTTTACGATTTTGAAAAATAATGATTACTTTTTAGATTGGATTTTGTCACTGCTTTAAACATGTTTTCTCCTTTTTCATCATTTTGTTATAGATTATTCTCCAGCAATCATAGACATTTTATTTTCAGGCTGAATATTGATAAAAGATGAAAATGAACGGCAATAAAAAGGAATTATATATATATAATGATATGTGGTAGATCTATGATTTAAGACAATATTACAGTAAATTGAATCAACATCAATAAATAGTATGGAGCAAATATCAAACATACCATCATTAAGTAAGAGAAGGGAGTGCAGAGCCTTGATAAAGGCCATCAAATACCAACATTCACAAGACCACCAAATGAATACCAAACTGAAACAACTCTCCTCCGGCAGACAAAATCGACCCAGCTTTACATAAGAGACAGATCTTTACAAAGAAAACACCATTTCTACATATATCAAACCCATAGCGTTTTACCACAAATAACAACCCTTGTTAAATTATTATCGAGACATCAGTTCGCTCATTACTACAAAAAAAAACAGATTAGCCCTGTGAACTCAACATTGTCAATAACACTTTCCTGTGTTATTCAAAAGTCTGAAATATCGTGAGCCTAAATCCATCAATTGGAAACACAACTACAAAATATTGATGCATTTGGTCGAGATTTATGCCAGATCAAAATTAAAAAAAACAAGAAAACCCAACCTGGACAAGGAATGTATGCTTGAGGGAGTTTCATTCCCGAGTTAAAATTATCTCAAAATTTAATACCAGTAAATTCAAATACCACAACTATCAATATTTCCACGCCAGTACCAGTACCGTGGTTGCAACTGGGTTGGTGGTGCCTTTTGTGAACTATTCCCTCAGTTTTTCACGATTTTGAAAAATAATGATTACTTTTTAGATTGGATTTTGTCATTGCTTTAAACATGTTTTCTCCTTTTTCATCACTTTGTTATAGATTTTTCTCCAGTACTTTGTACTTTTGTTTATTATAGTTCAGTTTACAGATGTACATTTGATATGCATCTTTAGAACTTACATCAGGATTACTTCTACTGAGGTAGCTGTGTATCTCTGCAGTTTTGGCTTTTTGTCGTTGTTAGATGCCGTGATGTATCTATAAATGCTGAGATCTATTTCGTAAATTTCGTCAGCAATCATAGACATTTTATTTTCAGGCTGATCATTGATAAAAGATGAAAATGAATGGCAATAAAAAGGAATTATTCTTATAAAATGAGGATGTGGTAGATCTATGATTTAAGACAATGTTACAGTAAATAGAATAGGAAAACAAAATTTAAAAGTTATGCGATACTGATTTTTTTAAACAGTAGATAATATATTTATGCAATTCTTATTTCAATAATTTCCAACTTATTACCAATTAACACTGTAAAAAAATTCCAGACAGATATCTGTCTTACAAGGACATGTACGTCCACATCTTGAATACTGATCTAGCTCGTGAATGACGACAGCTAATTCCTACCATCAGACTCAGATGAGTTTAGAATCAAGCACTACGTATCATTAAAGGTACTATGAAATCAACATCAATAGTATGGAGCAAATATCAAACATACCATCATTAAGTAATTAAACTCATCATAGATTCCAGGACTAAATTTTATATATACGCCAGACGCGCGTTTCGTCTACAAAAGACTCATCAGTGACGCTCGAATCCACAAAAGTTGAAAAATGCCAAATAAAGTACGACGTTGAAGAGCATTTAGATCCAAAATTCCTAAAAGTTTTGCCAAATACAGCTAAGAGAAGGGAGTGCAGAGCCTTGATAAAGGCCATCAAATACCAGCATTCACAAGACCACCAAATAAATACCAAACTGAAACAACTCTGCTCAGGCAGACAAAATCGACCCAGCTTTACATAAGAGACAGATCTTTACAAAGAAAACACCATTTCTACATATATCAAACCCATAGCGTTTTACCACAAATAACAACCCTTGTTAAATTATTATCGAGACATCAGTTCGCTCATTACTACAAAAAATGAACAGATTAGCACTGTGAACTCAACATTGTCAATAACACTTTCCTGTGTTATTCAAAAGTCCGAAATATCGTGGGCCTAAATCCATCAATTGGAAACACAACTACAAAATATTGATGGATTTGGGTCAAACGCGAGAAAGAAGACGTATATACTCTTTCCAAATGGATTAAGGATGCGAGGACGTTGATCAAAATTAGAATTAAAAACACTGAAAGGGTCTATCAATACCCATGCCACGTCAGTCTTTAAGATCGAAATATTACAAAACACTTGTCCTACCTCCATAACAAATAAAATGTTGTCTCCGCAGATAAAGCCCCAAACAACTTCGTTTTTGTGTTTTTTACATAAAGTGCTTGATAAATGAATAAGGTATTAACAATTAACTTGGAAAAGTCAACATATATCACACAACATTTACTAAAGAGGAAATCGTGGATAATCATAGGCCTATTTTATGTTCCTTTAGAATTTCAACCAAAGATGAAGAAATGGATCTTCCATCACTGTATTGGATACCTAAACTACATAATAAGTATCCTTACAAACAATGGTATATTGCTGGGTCTTCCAAGTACTCCACGAAATCTCTTTCTAAATTATTAACATCAATTTTATCAGCAATCAAAGCTGGGTTTCAAAGTTATCACGAAACTACAAAAAAGTTCCAAATATCCTTTGGAGTATAATGTATACAATCTAAGACTCTTGCATCTTGCAATAGTATATCAAACAATATTCCACCATTCAAACTAAAAGACTAAGAGTTGATATTGCTTTGTTTCAAGAAAAACTATGTTCAACGTAGACACAAGTATTTTGCCTTAGGAGGGATACATCCTTCTTTGTAAAAAATCACTCCGATTTAAAACAAAAAATTCTCAGAAACTGACAATATCAAGATGCTTGATTGCTTGATTGACAACACATGTGTTACGTTCAGCAAAATATCGGCATTCTTATGAAAACCTAAAGTGTCCCTCTTCTTGTCGATTTGTAACTGTATTCTTGTGATGCTGATTGTATACAGGAACTTCTAAGGAAGAAAGAAAAGAAGTCAGCCATTTCTTTAACTTTACTTTCTGCTATAAAGATAATAATTCAAAACTTGGTAACTATGTTGGACGTATCTATACCATCAACCTAGGGATACACAATACAAGAGATACCGGTACTGTGGAGTTTGGGGTAATTAACAAGCCGATAAATTAGCAAGGCATGGTGATAAACAATAACAGGAAAAACATCCAGTCTGCCAAACAGAGATGAATACTATCATCAATTCTCTGTTCAACATCCTTCATCAACAATAAGACAGTTACCACCAGCTAACAAGATCTGAATAAAACATCTTTAGACTGAGGACCAACATATATACAAAGTCATGAAAGTTATTCATCTCCAATGTGGCCTTGCGGAGAAGCAGGGCAGGATACATCACACCAATTACAGTCATGCAAGATCCAACAGGCACAGAGAGATATGATATGGCATTCAGAAACACCTCTTAAAGAGAAGCTATAAACCCAGTGAATGCCCTACAGAAGACCACTAGATTTGTTGAGGAGACTGGTATTCGAGTGTGAATGCGAACGATAAGAAGAAGAACTCCGTAATTATATCTTTGAATATTGTTTTATTGCTTTTAATATTGACTTTGTCATCAGCAAACTAAATGTTATTTTTATATACATATGCACTTGCATGAATCTATGTACAACGTGTTGATACCTGTATCTTGGCATTGCACATGGTCATGTTTATTCTCGGACTATTTATGACGTCTTTACACTAAATATATTGGATGATGGGTTTGCAGTTGCTGATAATTAAGTCTAGGCTGCGTGCATTTTTTTTATAATTGTTATTGGCTATGAACTAGCTGACAGTAACTGTGAGTACTCTTTGATCTGCACGTACATTGTACTAATGATCTTTTTTAATTTGAATGTACAAGTACCCAGCTACGTGTGTTTTGTTAGATGTATTTCTATTTGTGTCCACCTTATGAGTTAAGCCTTTCTCAGATGATTTGTAAAGTTCGTTCTTATTTTGTACTGTAACACCAATGTACCAAGTTAAGGGGAGGGTTGGGATCCCGCTAACATGTTTAACCCCGCCACATGCTGTATGTATGTGTCTGTACCAAATCAGGAGCCTGTTATTCAGTGGTTGTTGTTTGTTTATGTGTTACACATTTGTTTTTTGTTCATTTTTTGTACATAAATTATGCCGTTAGTTTTCTCGTTTGAATTGTTTTACATTGTTATTTCGGAGCCTTTTATAGCCGACTATGCGGTATGGGCTTTTCTCATTGTCGAAGGCGGTATGGTGGCCTATAGTTGTTTATTTATGTGGCATATGTGTTCATACCGAATGTACTTCGGTTAACGCTTTTACACCCAATGAATTTACAAAAAGATGCATTCAATTATCAAATAATTACATTGCATGTATGTTTCATCATGATACGTTATTTTGATTGGCTATCAGCAATCTCGCGTCCTTCTGAAATTGACAATCATTACACAATAAAGTGCAGCGGTAGAAACAAAAAGAAAAAAAACTTCATAGAAATTTTGTGTTCATGATCCTAGCTAAAAAAATGTAAAAAAAAAAAGTTGACCGTGCGAACATCTTTATAATGAAGCGCTCTCTGCGCTTCGTACAAAATGTACTTCGGTCAACGCTTTTACACCCCACTGAATCTACAAAAAGAAGCATTCAATTCTTATGTATTATTTGACACTTCATATATATGCCATATTTAAAAGTTTTACTTTCTACTTTTTCATTAAGGAAGTTCATCACTAGTTCATGGCCCCATTGCTTTCTATGTTAAATTCCCAAATTTCAAGCAGACACAGCTCTTTCATTTGATTTAAAGTTCAAATAAAGTGACATTCATTACATGTCAAAGCTAAACTGTGTGGTGTCTTGTACTGAATTTAATCAACATATCTTTCATGGCATATAAGAAGAAACTGGTTCCCGGAACTTCGGATAAACCAAAACAGGTACTTCAGATCTGACAAACAGGCAAAATATACACTCTTTTCAAAATTTGGTGCAGTTTTTTATACATCCAAATTTATTTAAAAGTTGCCCCAACTTTTTAACTCTTAACGCAAGAGATAAACTGATATGGCTTGTGAACATAGAAGATGAGTGAATTCTCACTGCTGCATGTTAATTTATTTCGGAAAATTGTTAATTATGTGGCTTTCTTTTCTGCCTCAGACGCGAGGACACAGCTCCTTGAGTACCGCCCCCTGGGTGTCTGTTGCAGTAGAGAAACATACACTATTCTCATTACCTATTACTGCAGTATATTGTATTTGCTGTGAATACACATGAACTTTTTTTACATTTATGTTTGTTTTTCTGCTTCAGATACGAGCAGGATTGTTAGAGCTTTTAATCTCACAATCCTAGATTATCGTCCCTTGGTGTCTGTTGCAGCTAAACAATCATTTATATTTATACATGTCCTGCAAAATATTATAAAATCAAGTGAGAAAAAAAAAGAAGTTTGCCACATCTCTGGAGAAGCAACTGTTAATAAATACTATTTTTATTTAACATGACTAAGGAATGACTTTATTCAGTGTTTGCTTTTATTTTATTTATTTGCTTAGCTAGCTTTGGTCTGTGTGCCAATTTAATAAAGCAAAATTTGCTTTTCCTTTCTTTTAGCTTGCTAGCTTGCCTTGACTTATGCATGTTTGCTTAGCTATTATATTATGCATGTGTTTTATTTGTATGTGTAGTTTGTCAAATGTGCTGATAATATGTTATTTGTTTTAAATATCAAGTCGGTTAAGAGCTCTACAAAGCTCATGTTTACCTTGTTGAATTGTACATATCATATGCCCGACTCAAAATAAAATGTACTTACTTACTTACTTACTTACTTACTAACTAACAGTTAAAGTTTATTATATGAATGTCATGTAAAATACTGTATGATGTATGACTTATATATGTTATGCGTATGATATGCCCCCCTGTTGACCTAATATGGAAAATAAAATTATATCATCTGTATCTGTATGTTACACAGTGCAGGATTCGATCGCGGATATATGCGCACTGGAGGGATTTGTGAGTTTGGATCTAATTTTGTGAGTACTGATTTAAATTGGTTATTTAGAGTTTCTGTCTTTTCTTTGCTGTCGTTTGTGAGGCCTCCATTTGATTTGAGTGATGCTACTCCTATATTATCCTGTTTCTTTGCTTTCATATAGTTCCAGAATGGTTTTGAACTAACCTTCTTTTCAAAACCTGCATTGATGATGTCATTTATATAATTCCATCCTGCCTTTCTAAATTGCCGGGCGTTTGCAGTCTTTTTGGAATTGTTTCTATTCTTTGTAGCTTCCAGTACTAGTTTTTCTTGCATGTTTGTGCAACCTTGCTTTCCTTTTGAGAATTTCGCGTAATTTTCTGTTTAACCATGGAACAAAGTGCTTTTTCTTTATCATTTTTGATGGTAAACTGGTGTCAATTGTTGCCTGTACTTCGTTCTTGAAGTTTTGCCTGGTTTTATCTATTGGCATATCGTGTATATAATTATAGATGTCCTTTGTTATTATGTTTATATCCGTTTTAATCTCACGGATCGTGTATCATTTTTGTGGGCGTTGTTTACAGTAGTATGGTTTATCAACGAGTCTGTAATGGCGATAGCATGATCTGAAATTCCACTTGGCCAGTTGATTTAATAAGGGACCGTGGTTGTTTGTGAATACCAGATCCAACAGACTTCCCTCTCTTGTTGGTTTGTCGTTGATTTGGACAAGACTGTGTTCAATAGATAGGTCCATAAGCGCTTGTTGTACTTCTTTGTTTGGTGCTCCTGTTTTTATCTCTATATTTATCCAGTCGATGTCTGGGCAGTTGAAATCTCCAGCGATAATAATATGGTTAGGTTTTCCTGTAGTTAACTTATAAGTCAAAACTAATATAAGTGTTCTACAATGATCATCAGTCATTCAGCTATCATTTGATACCAAAAAAACATAAATATTCTACATATTAAAAAAGTTACACTCATGCGTAGGAATAGTCCAAAACTACATGCAGTACTTGTATGTGCTTTCTGGTCGGGCCCGAACCTTAATGATGTATGTTTCATTGATACCTGTTACCTGTTAATGTTTGGTAGGTTCACCCTTTCTAAGGGTCACTCCCAATGGGATTTATTTAGGTTAGTATTAAGTACATGTACATTATTTACAGATGTAAATTTAAACTTTTAAATTAATAATACCTGTACAGTAACACCATAAACCAAGAAACTCCTACTTTCACTTGATAGACTGATATAGTTCGTATAGGTAAATGTAACTCTCGTTCAACAGTTTTGTTCGTTTTGTATGTAGACCATAGCATAAAGTTCGTGTGATATTCTCAATGTCTCTGATATTTTGATATTTGCTTGATCTTTTCAGATGATGAGTCCAGAATAAACTGCACCATTTGTCCTTCATCCATATTTTTTTTCGAATATCTTGTTGCCTACGTTGTTTTCCACATATGATTTTAGTGTTGTTAAATGTTTATCTTTTTCGGTTTGCAGTGCATTGCATTCTAGCATAAAGTGTTCTGTATCTTCTGTAGCTGAATTACATAATAGGCACATATCCTGCTCCACATTCCTGCTAAACGTGGCTCGGTCTACTTGACGTGTATAAGTTCTAGTTAGAAGCTTTGCTTTTATTTCTGCTTTTTTAACTTCTAAGGTATTGTTTGAGTGAATTTCAATATTTGGTGCTAACTTCCAATTGGCCTTGTTTTAATGTTTATGTATTTCATTGTAGATTTTTCCGATTTTTCTATCTCCCATTTCTCTGCCCAATATTGCTGAATGGAATACTTGACAGTTGTTTTCCATTTTTCTCTAGTTGGTTTGACTAATAGCAGTTCCTGAGCTTTTGGTAGTTTGTATTTTGATAAAGCAATTTCTAATCAACTAATGAACGTATTTGCATTTGTTTTGACATTATAAGTTGCCTTTCTATAATTCTGTATTCTATGCTGGTATTGTCTTGAATTATACCTCAAAAGAAAGTGAGTAGCAATCGGTCCACATGCAGTTGACTGTATTGGTTCTATACCAAGTACACTATAGTTGGCAGCACTAGTAACTCGTTTTGGCAGTCTTTGTATCAGTCTGCATATTTGTAGTTGCAGTCTCTCCAATTGTGTGATGTCTGACTTTGTATAGATTAGGATCTCAATACCATACAGACTCCTTGAATTGGCAAGACGTAAGTTTGCCAGAGTCTTGCCCAGACAATTGGTGACATTTCCTTTCTGGCACTCAGTCCTGGACCAAGAATAGCATATATGGTACGTCGTTCAACTTTTAACCGGTCTTCTATATTCACTTTGTTCTTAAAAGTTCTAATAAGACCCAGATGTTTAACCTCTTTCTTTTCGTCTATTCTTTTGTCTCCTAGGATTGATTGACACAGTCTTTGTTTGTCATATGTCTACTTTATCAAGTACAGTCTGAACCTCATGCTCCTTGTTGGCAAGTATGGCAATATCATCCGCACAAGTTGGAGCGACAACATTAATGTTGCCTATTCCTGCACCGATATCAGATCTTTCTAATGCCTCTAAGATGTAGTTGTTATAGCGTTTATATAGAACAGTCGATAACTTTGCGTCTTGTCTTACACCTATTTCTTGCGTAAATTTATCTGAAAATTCAAATGCTTGTATTCCACTTGACTTTAACAGTTACATTTCTGTACATATTTCTTATAGTAATAACCACATATTTCACACAATTCCATCATGGTACATTTTGTTAAAGAGGATTTCGTGATGTAATTTATCGAAAGCTTTTTGCGCATGTAGTGTAAGTAGTATGAGTTTTTCTAGGATCTCTTTGTAAAAATCTGCTGCTGCAGATACAATAAAGGCAGTATTCAATGACGATGTTTTTTCCGTGAAACCTCTATGTGGCTTACTTTGAATTTTCAGTAGTTTGGGTTCTAACCTGTCTTTTAAAATTCCTGCTATTAGAGTAGAAAAGGTATTGGTTACTGTAATACCTATATAGTTTTCTGGATGTAATTTATCTTTCCCACTCTTGTGTACAGGAGAGACAACTCCTTCTTTTGTTTCTTGTGGCAGATCTTTATCCTTAAATATAAGGTTCACTATTTGCACTATGTATGTTAATAGTTCTTCTGGCATTAGTTTGAAATGCTCTGCTGACAGTCCATTAGGACCAGGACTTTTTCCAGTTTTAAGTGCCTTAATTACATCCTGTAGTTCCAAAACATTAGTATTGTCAATTTCTATATTTCTTTCTGTTTCCAGTTCTTCTATTATTTTGTTTTGTGCCTCTATCACTCTAAGTTTTTTCTGTATAAAAATTTTGGTTACTGTTGAGATTGTCAAGTTTGTATAGATTTTCAAAATAATCTTTCCATCTACCATGTCCACTCATCATAAGTTTTGGATCTGATTCCTCAATACCATTAAAAACCATAGTATCAGTTAGAATGTTGTTACATTTTCTTTGGCCATTTACAAGTTTGTGGAATAACTTTGAGTCATTTTGAGATGCCTACATAATTTTCTCAGTTAGCATATTTCTTTTCGAAGCATGTACACGCCTTTAATTGTGTACTTCTCAGTACTTTACATGCCTTGTTCGTTCCTTTATACTTGCTATCATCTAGCCTATCATTTTTCCATTCAAAGAAAGCCAACTCTGAGAGTTTTGATGCATTGCTTATTTCTTTATTCCAAATCCCTCTTCCAAAAAAAAAAAGTTATCAAAGTTCCAACTGTCTTTACAGTGATTGTTTCTCTGTAGTTAGGTATGGAATTTTTACCCGCACTTTGAAGCAAGTCTACTAGTTTTAAAATTTCACTAGACGCATTGTCTAGGTTGACAGTGTCTATATTTGTCACCGATTCTCTGATTGCTTCCTGATATATTTCTCCTTATCACATCTTGTCCAGTTTGGCCTTTTAATAATTTGTTTTTTACCAACACTACTCTGCGATCCCTTTTTTATTCCATGTATTATTGCTATTAGAAGTGTGTGATCTGATACATTCATAGGATTTCTATCGTCTATCTTAACTGTATATATATAAAGTTGACATCACGATCTACGTGTATGATATAGTCAATTTGTGAAGACATCACTCCATTATGATGATAAAATGTTGGTGCCTTTGGGTATTAATTTATAAATTTATTAAAGAAATTATAGGAATACATTGTAAAGCACCGAATGCTGCATGTTTAGCCGAGCTGAATAGATTGCCTTTATATACCAGAATAGAATTTTCAGCAATAAAATATTGGCTTCATATACTTGAGTCAAATATTTCACTTTTAAAGCCGTAAGGGGACACACAAAACATTAGAAAATATTTTTTTTAATTCGAGATCACGAAAAAACATTACCGTTTTACCGAGATCTCGATAAAAAATATATCGTTATCTCGATAAAACGAAATTGTTATATCGAGATCTCGGTATTTAAATCGTTATCTCGATTTATTATATCATTATCTCGATTTATTATACCCAGATCTCGGATTATTATATCGAGATCTCGGATTATTATATTGTTATCTCGGTTTAGTATATCGTTATCTCGAGAAAACGAAACTGTTATATCGAGATCTCGTATTATTAAATCGTTATCTCGGTTTAATATATCGAGATCTCGATAAAAAAATATATCGTTATCTCGAGAAAACGAAACTGTTATATCGAGATCTCGGATTATTATATCGTTATCTCGATTTATTATATCGTTATCTCGATAAAACAAAACTGTTATATCGAGATCTCGGATTATTATATCGTTATCTCGATAAAACAAAACTGTTATATCGAGATCTCGGATTATTATATCGTTATCTCGATTTATTAAAACGAGATCTCGGATTATTAAATCGTTATCTCGGTTAAATATATCGAGATCTCGATTAAAAATATACATCGTTATCTCGATAAAACGAATCTGTATTTCTGAATTCGTCATTTTGAAGTTATCTTACAAATATTCAAATTAATATCAGAAACAAAAATTCAAAGCACTCTTTAAAAATTTTAACTTAATTCATTCATTTATTTAGTTTCGGAGAATAAACTAGTGGATTTCCCTAACTATTATTAAGATACTCAACGTTATCTTTTTTTATTTTCACGTTACCTTTGCTGTTCTTCATCCCATATATATAGATATAACATGTCCATTGTGCCGCAATGACCATTAGAGGGGTTACGGAGGACCTAAATGCCAAAATACGCGTGAAAATTATGAAAATAGCCAATTTTAAATAATGGAATGGATATTTTGAATAATGGAATGGACTGCTGCGACCCTTTAGTCCCTAATTACATACATACCTTATACCTCATTTGAAAGCTTATTTATAGAGAACAAAAGACATATAGTCAATATGTTCCGCAACGCATATTAGAGGAGTAACACAGACCCTTCGGCCCCTTTATACACTACTTGAAAGCTTATAAAAAGAGAGATAAAATGGTATATTAATAAGCTTTCGAATGAGGTATAATGTATATTTGGAATTAGGGGCTGAAGGGTCGCAACAGTCCATTCCATTTTTCAAAATATCCATTCCATTATTCAAAATAAGCTATTCCTTAAGTTTCACGCGTATTTTGGCATTTAGGTCCGCCGTAACCCCTCTAATGGTCATTGCGGCACAATGGACATGTTATATCTATAAATATGGGATGCAGAACAGCAAAGGTAACGTGAAAATAAAAATTGATAGAGTTGAGTATTTTAATATTTATAAATATGTTTTGGTATTCAGGTCGTCCATACATCAAACCAAGGAATTTCTGTTAAAAATAGTTAGGGAAATCCTCTAGTTTATTCTCCGAAACTAAATAAATGAATGAATTAAGCTAAAATTTTTAAAGAGTGCTTTGAATTTTTGTTTCTGATATTAATTTGAATATTTGTAAGATAACATCAAAATGACGAATTCAGAAATACAGATTCGTTTTATCGAGATAACGATATATTTTAATCGAGATTTCGATATATTTAACCGAGATAACGATTTAATAATCCGAGATCTCGTTTTAATAAATCGAGATAACGATATAATAATCCGAGATCTCGATATAACAGTTTTGTTTTCTCGAGATAACGATATTTTTTATCGAGATCTCGATATATTAAACCGAGATAACGATTTAATAATACGAGATCTCGATATAACAGTTTCGTTTTCTCGAGATAACGATATATTTAACCGAGATAACAATATAATAATCCGAGATCTCGATATAATAATCCGAGATCTCGATATCATAAATCGAGATAATGATATAATAAATCGAGATAACGATTTAATAATCCGAGATCTCGATATAACAATTTCGTTTTATCGAGATAACGATATATTTTTTATCGAGATCTCGATATAACAATTTCGTTTTATCGAGATAACGATATATATTTTATCGAGATCTCGGTAAAACGATAATGTTTTATCGTGATCTCGAATTAAAAAAAATATTTTCTAATGTTTTGTGTGTCGCCTTACGGCTTCCGTAATACGGCACTTTCCCTAAAAATATATAAAGCAACTGAAAAAAATAACTCTTGGATGATAAATATGAAAATTTTATTTCAAGACTTGGATTTCATTTTATTATTCTAAATCCTATTGATATTAGAATGTATTTAAAACCCATTCAAGAGAGAATCAACGATATAGCCTTCCAGAAGCAAGAGACTGACATCAATCAAAATAAAAAATGAAACTTTTTTAATATACTATAAAAACCAAATAGTTTTCAATAAAGCATTTAAAGCGTTTATCTCTTGATCTATCATCCCAAAAGAGGGAAATATTCATATCTCCGCATAACATAACTTGGTATCTAGTGTGATGGTACTTTTTTATCATATCTCTTCTATTTGAGAGAGAATGTCAATATAAAGTTCATCACCATGTTTATTATGAGACGGCATGTAAACACCAATAAGACACAAAGGGTTATTTGAAATGTTAAAAGTTAAAACAACTATACGGTCATTTCCATCAGAAGTAAATTTCACAACTCTGTCAATATCTTTTCTCCAAAAGACAGCATTGCCACCAAATCCTCTATTTCTTACAAGTACATCTGTATCTAAATCATCATCTACGGGTTTTGCCTCAAATACATGTGTTTCATTTATTTCTTGTAGTTTATGCTTATCACACGAATACAACCAATCTGAGACTACCTGAACTTATAATTTATAGTAGTCTCAGACCCAATGTTCTTGTACAAATAGTATGATACATTTTTTTAACACCGTGGAGTTTTACATATTCCGGAATTGCATGTCCTGAACGTATTCACTTTTTAGAAATTCAAAATGTCTGCGCCCATGACCGAAAACAACTTTGGATAGAAGACTTTTAATACGCTGTGTAGTCTTTAGATCTTAGATAACTATAGTAAAAAGGATGTCTAGCAGAAATTTGCAACATATTTGCAAAAATCTTTTAAACACTCATTTAAATTCATTGAACAGGAATATTTGCAAAAGGAGCAAATGTGTAAATTTTGTTCGTATGGGATCGACCTTCACTGAAGGCTTCAAAAAATTGTTTAAAAAGTCAACAGGAAATGAATCAGTTTCGGCCAAAATTGGTGAACTAAATCTGAGATATGTATTTGTACGTACGTGTGTAGATTTCTGGACAGATATTCCTGTGGGTGTGATGTTTGACACTGCATATTTAGATACACACCCTGGGATCAGCCTCAATCTTGATACACCAGTGATAGTAGCGCTTCATGACACTCCCGGTTCACTATATGATATGATTCCTATACTACAACCATTTTGTAATCTTGGCTATAGAGTTGTTGCACCTAATTTCCCAGGTGAGACTGGATTAGGCTCTTACTAGTCGGGCTACACCACAACTCGGTATCAGGTCCGTTCGCGCCCAATACACTTTCACACCCTACACGTTCGCACCTCGCACGTTCGCACCCAAGGTCCGTTCGTACTCCACACGTTCACGCCCAATTTGAATTCAAATTCCAGTTTAATAATTGGAAAATCATGATTGTTGTTTTAAAATGCTTTGGTGTAAATACTGAATGTATTTAACTTGGTATGAGTAAAACATTGATTTTAAATGAAAAACACAAAAGATAATTGTTTTTAACAGCTTGGTTCCTTTGATCTGAAACAATGATACAATAAAATGTAGCAGTACACTATTATAACCAAAACATGATAATTATAGTATAACTAATCGCCGTATTTTAATATAAAAATTAAGACAACGCGTGACCTAACGACGCATGGATTAAACGAGTGCGCAGCACGAGTTTAATCCATAGCGGCGTTCGGTCACAAGTTTTTTTTTTATGAAATTAATGTAGAAAATGTAAGGAACTACATGTATATCTTTTTCCTATGCATTGACAATTCATTTTGATCCGACGTTATCGACGTCTTGACAACGCCTATTGTTGTATGACGTCAGAGAGTGAAATAACCACGTTTATTTCACATGTGAAATTATCGGTTTTTATTTAACCATGTTAACTGGGAAATCAATGTAATTCATTGCAACCAATGTAATAAAATTGTTTATCACACAAACATGACAAACAAAAGCGTAGTCAGAATCTCACTTTATTTTGAAACAAGTCAATGTAACAAAGTTAGGAGTTGTGGGAATCCGGAATATATGTTATATAAGAATAACCTCTGCTGGTGGACTATTAGTCCCCGAGGGTATCACCATCCCAGTAGCCAGTACTTCTGTACTGGCATGAAAATACAGATTTTTTGTGTTATTAAAATTTGCTGTTACAAAATATTAGAAATTATTATAAATTAAGGAATGTATCTCCCTCATGCAAAGCTCTGATTCCTTTCACGGATTTGGCTATACTTTTTGGACCTTTTGGATTATAGCTCTTCATCTTTTTAAGCTTTGGATTTCAGATATTTTGGCCACGAGCATCACTGAAGAGACATGTATTGTTGAAATGCACATCTGGTGCAAGAAAATTGGTACCGTAAATTTTATTATAGCAATACACTATAACCATGATAACCAAAACATGATTAAGAGTTATTCAACACAAAATAAAACGTTGACAGAATCCCACTTTTAGAAAGGATTATTATTTTTTTAACAATACACTATCCAAAACATGATTAAGATTTATTCAACACACAAAAAAAAAATGCTGTGTCACTTTATTTTTAGACAATGACAACAAATATACTTATAAGAATACATTTTCCAAAACCTGATTACAAAGTTATTAAACACAAAACCAATTAAAATTGGGCGGGAACATGTAGAGTGCGAACGGACTGTGGGCGCGAACATGTAGGGTGAGAAAGTGAAAGGGGGCGAACATGAGTGGGTGCGAACGTGAATGGGCGCGAACGGACCCGGATTCCCACAACTCCTACTTTTGGCAACTCATACTCAACCAACTTGTACCCATGATTTATTTGATAATCAGGCCTCAACAATAACGCTTGTCCGATTGTCCCATACCAGAGAGAAAAAAGGTCGGACAAGTAAAAGCTGTATCAAGCTTGTCCGTCGGGACAAGTACAATTTTTCTGAAGAAAATAAATTTCATCCAACTTTGATAAACAAAGTATAATTATAAACAAAAAACAGAAAATTAAATATTAATTTGACATGTTTCTGTATTCCGTTTATTCAAATGCAAAACCTTTTTCGTCAACATGTTTACTTGCAATCAATAATTTTTAACTGGTTCTTAGACAGGTATCTTTTAACAGGTTAAAAGTATACTATTCTCGGAAACCAGTCTTAATGATCGAATCAATGCTGGGCTTTGTAGATAAGGTAAATTTACAGGACAGTTCGTCACCTACATGTAGGTTTAGCTCAAAGTTTAATAGACAGTTTGGCACCGTAGGAGACATATTCAGTAGACATGATTGATAGACACTTTGGCAAGGCAGGAGACATTTGGGGACCGGTAATTTTTTCACAAACATATTTTTTTTTATTTACCATAATTTCATAAAATTTACCAAATCATATTTGATCATAAGTAGAAAAAAACCATACTTGCAATATGGTGACCTATAGTTGTTAATTTCTGTGTCATTTGGTCTCTTGTAGCGAGTTGTCTCATTGGCAATCAGACCTTATCTTCTTCTTTTTATTGATTGCATTTGAATAAGCTTTTTTCAACTTAAAGAAAAAACAGGATATAAATCCAATGAGTGTACAGGCCTATCAGATGGTGCCTCATGTTTAGAGTCTGATGAGACTGGCATTGATGAAAACTAGAACCTAAGTCTTGTGACATGACTTGATTCAGTTGTACCTGACTCATATTTTTGAAAAGTATTTCAAAAGACAAATGAAAGAAATACATCAAATTCTGTTTTATTGTTTTAATTCGTTTTGTTCCTTTAATCAACTTAAAATGTAAAAAGGTTATTTTTAATTAAAAAAATTTGGACAAATAACAATTTCATTCGGACAAGTAAATTTTGGTATGTTCTTGTCCTACTGGACAAGTTGAAAAAAAAGTTATTGTAGAGGCTTGATAATATTTATATGCATAGTTGTTGTAACTTTCTTTCGTATATCATTATATTGCAACATATTATTAGAAAAACTTTCATTATTTAATAAGATGCAGTCATAATTGTTTAAAATATATATCAAAGCTTAATGTACCAAATGCTAATCAATATAATCATTAGTCCTAAGACCATGTAGACTCTATGATTATATGAAATTGTTTCATTGTTTGAAATTGTTTGGATGGCAATTTATTTGATATGCATATTAAAATAATCAGTGGTCATTAGTGGATAACAGACCTACAAAAATAGAATGGATTTGTTTAAATTAGAATAAACATAGAGAAGTATATGAAAACAAAAATTCGGTATAAGTGCGGCACTATGAACATCAAAGGCCATTGAGTTATAATATTACAATGTACATGTATAGAAAACTATGTAGGTTATGACTATATATGAAAAGCCTTCATACAAATACATCTTAAATTATATGGTACATGTACAAACATGCAAATTTCAAGAAAAGTTCTACAAACAACATGAACAAGCAAAGGATTCAAAGTTTTAAAAAATTGTTCCTATAAATTGTGTCTGTTCAGGCTAGTTATAATGTATGTTGGGGTGCAAAGATTTCCTGAGAACTAAAAAAACCTGAATATTTTTTTTATCATTTGCAGATACATGTAAGTGATTATAGTTTGCATTGTATGCCATGGTTTGTGTAAACCTGATCAGTTTTTGGTTTTATTTACGATATTATATAAAAAAAAAAAAAAAAAGCTTTTCCTTTATCATTGTTTATTTTCAATAATTTTTTTTAATTTAAATTATTTTAAGTAAACAATTCCTAAGAACATTTTTGTAAGAAACAGCATGGAATAATTTATAGAAAAAATTCTAATTCCTGTATTGACAAGAAAATATGATACACATACATGTATATTTACAAAAGACTGTGTAAACATAAACGTGCTGTTTGTGATAGAAGATGTTTAACTATATTTTTTAGATAAAATCCATACAAGAGGAATGAATAGATATGATGATACTACATTTTCTGGTAAAACAGATGAAAGAGTTACATTTATTCATGATTTCCTCCAAACTATTGGTATAGAAAGGTACAAAATTTATATAGATATTTGAAAATGCATTTCTTGTTTTTCATGCCCCAAAAAATAAAACATACATGTATATTTTGTTTGTCAACCAAGTAGCCCTGAATAAGTAGAATAATTCCAACCATAACAGAAGAATTTTTTTGCTTAATTCTTAAGATAAAAGGTTGAAAAATAGTAAGTAAACAAGAAAAAAATTGGTAAGGCCATGAAAATCTTCAGAATTCAAGAGGTTGAAAAATAAGATTACATGTACATGTAAAAGTAAATTTTTGGTGAAAATTAAGGGGAGATAATTCAAACATCAAAAATGTACTTGCAATAATATCAATTTGTTTATATAAGTGAATACAAGTACACACCCGTGATATCGCGGGTACGTGACTGAATTAAAGTATATAACTATGCCTAAGCCTTATTTTAGTAATTGGTATTGTCATCTGATAAGTCATGTCGATTATAAGATACACAGTTTTCTCTGCTTTCAAATCTTTCTGTTTAAATCCGTCGACCTGGAACTTATCAATTATTGGAAATATTAATTATTTGGAAAACAAAAGGTCCTGGCTATCCAGGAATGGAGTATTTTTTAATCAACAGCATTGTCCTATATTAGTTATCTTAGAAAGTCTTGCTGATTGCTGAATAAAACTACAATAGGGAACAATTTGACAATGATTGCATTTAGTAGTGTCAGTCCTAGAACACACCCGTGATATCGCGGGTCTGTGGCTGTATTAAAGAATATAACTATGCGTAAGCCTTATTTTAGTATTGTATTGTCATCTGATAAAGTCATGCCGATTATAAGATGCACAGTTTTCTCTGCTTTCAACATCTTTCTGTTTGAACCCGTCGACCTGGAACTTATCAATTATTGGTATTATTAATTTTATTTGGAAAACAAAAGTCCCTGAAAAGGAATATTTTTAATCAACAGCATTGTCCTTAATGAGTTATAATTAATGTTGAATTCTTTGATTCGCTGTTTTACGTCATTCCGGCTAACAAATTGAAAACTGTACATGCTGTACCTATATATACGCCTTATTTTAAGTCCAGAATTATATTATTCGTATTGTCACCTTAGAAAGTCATACTGATTAAAATACTACAATCGGGAACAATGTGACAATGATTGAATTTAGTAGTGTCAACCCTGTGATTACGACCCGTGTATATATAGCAAAATCCTAAATACAGCGTTTGGTGGTGCGCCTGTCAGATGCGGAACGTACAGATAAGGTAATAGGTAACAGGTGAATATACTATTGGTATCGGTATCAGATTCGACCCGGAACTTCTTAATTATTGGCAATATTAATTATGTGGGAAACAAAGGGGTCTGGAGTGGTGTAATTTTTAATCAACAGCATTGTACTATATTAGTTAGATATAAAGTTGAATTCTTTGATTCATCGTTTTTACGTGATGACGGCTGATAAATTGGACCTCGTAATTTTAGTATTATAGATTTCTTTCATCTTCAAGTAAATTGTCAATACTTCTACACATGTTACCCCTGAATGAACATAAAATTTATTTTGAATTCTAAGCTTTGGTGAAAATTAGATTAGTATAAATATTTTCCTCCTTTTGATTGCAGAATTGATATGCTTATTGGTCAAGGGAGTGGATGTAACACAGTCATAAGTTATACAGCTAATTTATTAAATAAACATGCAGTCAGATCTATAGCCCTGCTCAGTCCTATAGGTCACAAGCCTGGCAAGTAAGTAATATGCAATTCATATTTGTTCCTGGTTCCAAAGTATTATATAAGTTATAGTTTGCAAGTAAGTTGATAACTTTGTTAGTTTGAAGTGAAGTGACTTAGTACCTCATGAAAGCAACACACATACATAATAAAAATTTGCATTAGATGCAGGTCTATGAAAGACAACATACTTGTGCATATATCTATATTATATGTAAACAGGGGAGACATTTAATTGTGCCCACTCTTGTGATCACCTTTTTTAGTGCAGAATTTGAAAGATGTAGTCAGTATAGGAATACCTTAATATATTATTAAAAAAATTATGATTGATACAGGCCATATATGTATACATAAAAAATTAAGACAAGACATTTAGCTTGTGCAATGTGCAGTCTGCTACAATATATGAATTGATTAATGATGTAAATTACTGTGGATTCTTTATAACGAGTTGGAAATTACTTTTTGTGAATCTTGCAAACTGACAAAAATAACAAGGAATTGTTGAAACCAGGAAATGAAATTCATCTAGTTTGTCCTCACTCCACAAAAATAGATAACTCCTCAGTAATACTTATTGTTATCCTTGACCATCCTTCTGTCTATCAGTCTTTCTATGTCTGTCTTTTTGTTCATCCCAGAAGTATTTTCACTAATTATAAACAAGCTTGAGCAGGGTAATTTGTGTCCTCAGACACATCTTTTATTTAAACCAGGTTTACTTGGAATAAATGCATTAAACAACTGTGTAGCAAAATTGATTACAGGCATTGTCATAGACAAAATGGTAGATAGATATGTGAATATATTTTAGGGCATTAAAAGAGTATCCAGCTGTATTGGAGTTTGACATGTTATGGAATAAGAGTACTTTATTTAAATATCCACTCAGAGCATCACTAGAGATTTCTGCATTTCATAAATTTCCAGTTCTCAGAAAATATCGTCAATCAGACAGATTAAAAGTTATGCTTCATTTTGCTGGATTTCAGTATGAATGGGTAGGTATAAGATATTAACTATAGGTTACATTTAAAGTGAAATATCTGTTTTTCTCAAAACAGTAAAACTGGCTAATTTATGTGCAGTAAGTTCAGAAATTAATGCATGCAATTATGATAGCAAATTCCTGACAACCAGCAAGAATGTGGAATCTAATAAATGGAATTGCAAACATTTTATAATTTGTAAAAGCATTTTTGTAAGTCTCAGTTCAAACCTAACTGTGAAAATGATTATTTTATGGTCCTCACCTAGTTAAGTTACTTTGGAAAAGCTGTTCAATGTAAATTGTTACTAACCATGAATGAATGGTGAAATTTTAAATCTTTTTTACATTGACAACTGGCTAATTGGACTAAATTCTATATGCCAAAATTAGTTCCTGTTATTTACAGTCAAAGTGTTGTTATATTGGTGAGTTACAAAACATTGTCCAGCCTGCCACTTTTGTTGCAAAAGCAAGACATTGCAATCCTACATTCAATGGGCAGCATTGTCAACAAATATTCAATCTGGTTAAATTCTTAGAAATTTTAATAACTTTCTTTAACTATCTTGGATTTAGTCAAGACACTGGGTTCCGCAGAACCCTTACAAATTTTGTTAGAATTGAACCATAAAGTAGGCCTTCTGCTTTTAAACCCTTTAATAAATTGTATCTATGTATCACAGGATGGTTCAAAGTTCTACAAATGCTTGATTGATATTTTAAAAACAATGTAGACACTGAGAAGATTGCAAATTTATTTTATTTTTAAACCATTTGTAAAGATGACTATATGTTAACAGTTCAATTAAGACTCAGTATTATTTTAAACACAGTCATATATAAGAATCATTTCTTGTTTTTGCTCATTGACTATGCTAAATCTTACAAAACTTTAAGTCTGTGTTACCGAAATTAAGCTTTTAACATGCTGAACATACATGTTATTATTGCAATCAGGGTGAGATAACTCTTTTAACATGTTTAAATAAATTTGTGACTTTAATGTTAAAAATAGAATATTTCTTACAAATTTGACAAGATATTTCCTTAAGTACATGTATTTAAAGCAAATACTGTGTGAATTTAGTTAAGTTCAAAAAAATGTTTAAACCTAAATCAAAATTGTTTCAACTTAGAAAAAAAATCTTTAGTTTTATTCAAGCATGTTATATCTAGATTGTATTTTCAGCTAAACAGTGATTCCTTTGGTATTGGGAGTTCTAGTATACCCAGATTGATGACATATAATTTAAATAATAAACTGGTAGATAAAGATCTAATGGAAGAATATACTGACCTCCTGGGTATACCAGAGACAAATGTCTGTCATATTGGGACAGGGGAACAAGTTAAATCTCCAGAAAATAGTATGTATTTATATTTAAATTATAAGATAAAAATCAAATTTTCCACATATTTTTTTAGAAAAAAAAAGAAGAAAAAAATAGATAATTTAACAAATTTCTAAGTTTTAATAAAGATGTAGAATTGATATTGTCCATCCTTCTTTGTGATCTAATTTTAAATTGTCTCTTTCTGTACATGAATCTTATTTTTACTATCTTTAGTCCCCTACCGACGAAGTCAAAGGAGACTTTAGGTTTGCACTCCGTCTGTATGTCTGTCCATCAGTCAGTCTGGCAAATCAGTTTTCCACACTTTTTCCTTCATACTTGAAGATATTGATTTAATATTTGGTGTATTGATTTATCATGACAAGTTACAGATCAAGTTCAAATTTTGTTTTGGTCTGATGATTTTGTGCAGAGTTATAGTCCTTTGACTTAGAAAATTCACTCACAAAATCAGTTTTCTGCATTTTTTTTTGTCATTCTTGGAGATATTGATTTGTTAATTGGTATATAGTTTTATCATGATAAGTTACAGTTCAAGTTTAAATTTTGTTCTGGTCTTATGATTTTGTGCAGAGTTATAGTACTTGGACTTTGAAAATTCTCTTAAATAATCATTTTTCAACATTTGTTTGTCATGCTTGAAGATTTTGACTTGATAATTATTTTATAGTTTACACCATGACAAATTATAGATCAAGTTAGAATTTGTTCCAATAAAATTATTTTTTAACCAGTAGGGTACTATGTATTGCCATGCAATATGCACAGAACGCTTGTTACTTTTATGAATAAGAGTTCGTCTAACATGAACAAATATCAAAAATAAAGAGTACATGATAAAAAAAAACATAAAAGTAACAAACTGAAGAAACAGAAATATATAGATTCCACTACAACAAGTGTGTTGATATTTCTCCACTCAAGACCGTTAAATTTTAATATTAAAAGCGTGAGGCTTGCCTAGCTTTTTAAATACTTAAAATTTAACTGTTGAGAGTGGAGAAATATCGTAATACAAGAGTAATAGTGGTAGAATTTGTTTCTCTAATGATTTTTATCCTTCCCTTTCATAGATTTGAAGAAAGTTGTGTACTTTTATGTGACGTCATCAGGCATTGTCACCTTTTTTCATGACGTGACAATAGGAAAAATTCTAAAAGAAACCCCAAGAAAATTCAATGTCACAATTAAATATGACCAATCATTTGCCGAGAACAGATTTTTCACTAGTGAGGAGAAACAATTTTCTCACACTGATCAAGAAATGTGAAAATAGCACAAGAATTAGAGAACTCTATTTTCCTACTAAAAATCGCAGAATACTGAATTTGAATTTGATGGTATGCCACTGATCACATAACAAAATAGGAGAAATTTGGAACTTTCTGTTTTACTTGGACATTATATGGTCATTATTCTGAATTGACTGTTAACTTAACCTAGGAATAAGTTACCTTAGCCATGTTAGCTGTATGAGGCAAAGAGATATGCATCCATAGGGATAGGGGGTGACCTTATGATGGCATTAAACCCTTCACATTGTCACTCTTGTACCTAATTTTGATAAATTACTATATAAGACATTTTTAGACAGAAATGTATCACACATCTTTTGTATAAAATATCTTGTTTGTATTTTTCAGATAATACAGCATTGAAGTGTGTGGCCTTTGAAGACAAAACTTATACATTGAACAAATATTCAGGACAATTAACTTTACTATTACAAGATTTATTGAAAAATGTTATTAAAAAAGGATGGTGATTCTGTTCTTAGTATTATTTGGATTTAAATTAGTTTTATTTCCACCATTTATGTCTATAAAAATTGGACCCATCAACTCCTTTACTCAACATGAAACAGCTTTAGATATATTTTATACAGTGTCGGTTTGAACACTTGCATTTAATTGACTTTTGTTGTTTCTGAAAAGTTTATAGTATATAGCATTTATTTTGTTCAATTTTATATTTATTGATGAAATAGTACTCAGTAGAACATTATTTGAATATCCAAAAGCATGTTAAAAATAAAAATCTGATAAATTTATTATTTGCAAGAAAGTCAGGGTAGATGGCATATTATCAATTTGTCATACATCCAGCTGAAATGTTTTAAGAATAAAAATGTGTATTCTGTTTAAAAAATGATAATCATGTAGAACAAGTCTGTAGGTTTTTCATCACTCAATATTGATTACTATATGTTTCTTAAGAATAGCTACATTTAAACATGCTTAAGATTCAGATAAATTTAAATATGCACATGATAAAGATTTTATGTACTAATGAAAAAAATAAAACAAATGTTTACAAGTATACCAATATTTCATATGTAAAAATCAGAAAATTAAAACCTGTTTCCATACATACATACATATCCACCACCCAAACTGTTAATAGACTTTGTGGTTTGACGGTAGTGTGCTAATTATAACTTTATTTCATCCTTAATTTGCATGTTATATTAGCCACTGGACATTAAACAGTCATAAATTAATCATTGTGATTTGTTTTCTGTCCATTCATACTGTGCTGAACATTCATCACACTGTTATATTTATACTAGAAAGTAATCTGTGACTGTTTAAATGCTGGAATAAACAAACTAAAAATCATTATGGATATTTATGACTGCAGCTGAGCTTTAGAGTTCAATCATATTTACCTGTATATAAAATATTCTTTGCAACCATCATAGCTTTTATTAAAGACTATTTATAAATCAATCTTGTAAACGAAATTTTACTGCCAGTGTAAAAATTCTTCAAAAAAATTAATAGGTGATGTAAAGGGAGACAACACTAATATTATTAAGTATTCAAAATCTACCAAATTTCATAATGTTAGTAATCATAAATTACATTAAATACAAAAGGATAGATTGATGTGGATTGCAGACTAAAAAATTATAAAACTCAGTTGGATCTTTACCTCAGAACCTAGTATCAATATTTCTGATGTCATTTATTATTGTCGAGCCTGCAACTTTTGTTGCAGAAAGCTCGACATAGGGATAGTGATCCGACGGCGGCGGCGGTGTTAGCTCACTTCTTAAAAGCTTTTTATTTCAGAAGGTGGAAGACCTGGATGCTTCATACTTTGTATATAGATGCTTCATGTTACGAAGTTTCCATCAGTCACATGTCCAATGTCCTTGACCTCATTTTCATGGTTCAGTGACCACTTGAAAAAAAAGTTCAAATTTTTTGTAATGTTGAATTCTCTCTTATTATAAGTAATAGGATAACTATATTTGGTATGTGCGTACCTTGCAAGGTCCTCATGTCTGTCAGACAGTTTTCACTTGACCTCGACCTCATTTCATGGATCAGTGATCAAGGTTAAGTTTTGGTGGCCAAGTCCAAGGCTAGTATATTCGGTGTATGGAAGGACTGTAAGGTGTACATGTCCAACTTGCAGGTGTCATCTGACCTTGACCTCATTTTCATGGTTCAGTGGTTATAGTTAAATTTTTGTGTTTTGGTCTGTTTTTCTCATACTATATGCAATAGGTCTACTATATTTGTTGTATGGAATGATGGTAAGGTGTACATGTCTAGCGGGCAGATGTCATGTGACCTTGACCTCATTTTCATGGTTCAGTGGTCAAAGTTAAGTTTTTGAGTTTTGGTCTTTTTATCTAATACTGTATGCCGTAGGTCAACTATATTTGGTGTATGGAAATATTTTATGATCTTTATGTCAGTCGCGCAGGTTTTATTTGACGGTGACCTCATTTTCACAGTTCATTGCACAGTGTTAAGTTTTTGCGTTTGGTCTATTTTTCTTAAACTATAAGTAATGGGTCAACTATATATGTTGTATAGAAGCATTGATAGCTGTACATGTCTGCCTGGCATGGTTCATCTGACCTTGACCTCATTTTCAAGGTTCATTGGTCTTTGTTTAGTTATCTTGGTTAATGTTAAGTTTATGAGACAGTTGTAATAAAACTAAGCTTTATACTTAGGACTATCAACATAATATCAATGATTAGTATAGAAGGCGAGACATTTCAGCGTGTGCACTCTTGTTGAAATTCTTTTCTAGGTGACTTTCATTTTCAAAAATGCGTAAAAAACGAACTTTCAAATAAACACAGAAAAGGTTTCGTCCCCGAGGGTATCACCAGCCCAGTAGTCAACATTTCGGTGTTGACATGAATATCAATAATGTGGTCATTTTTATAAATTTCCTGTTTACAAAACATTGAATTTACGAAAAACTAAGGATTTTCTTATCCCAGACATAGATTACCTAATCTGTATTTGGCACAACTTTTTGGAATTTTGGATCCTCAATGCTCTTCAACTTTGTACTTGTTTGGCTTTATAAATATTTTGATATGAACATCACTGATGAGTCTTATGTAGAAGAAACGCGCGTCTGGCGTACTAAATTATAATCCTGGTACCTTTGATTACTATTTAGTTTATGTATAAGATGTAAGTTTGTCATATGCTAGTGGCTTTTGTCTGGCAATACAAATCACTGTACTATCGTGTCTTTCTGGTTTAGTTGCTGTAACCTGCTGATAAAAAAGATAACACTTGTATTAAAAAATGCTAATGTGAGCACAACCTGCACATTCTAAACTCAGTCTCTACCTGTTTGAGCCATGTGTTTCCTGAAAATTTAACAACGTTGTTCCTTTCGTAGTACAGATTTTTTATACATATCACAATATAATGTCCTAAAAATATCAATGAACTTTTACTAGACGTGGTGGAAATCTTGGTACATTGTAAAAAGAGCGAAAAAAGGAGATATTTACTATCCACCAGTGAACAAAGGGTGAGAAACTTATCAATTCAAGGTCACAGCCTGTCCTTTAACAATGAGCACATCTACAACCATTGGTTAGCTATAAAATGTCCAGGTATTACCGTTGTCCGTCCGTCCGTCTGTCCGTCGTCCGTACGTCCGTCCGTCGTCCACACTTCGGACAATAACTCAAAAACACTTTCACCAATTTCCATGAAACTTAAGTGAATTGTTTATATCTATTGACGTAAGCTCCCTTTCGTTTTTTTTTTAATTTCAGATTTTAAGTTTTGGATTTATGGAGCTTTATTCATAAAAAAGGGGGGATTTTCAACACTTCGGACAATAACTCAAAAAGGCTTTCACCAATGTCCATGAAACTTTGGTGAATTGTTTATATCTATTGATGTAAGCTCCCTTTCAATTTTTATAAATTTCAGATTTTAAGTTTTGGATTTATGGGGCTTTATTCATAAAAAAAAGGGGGATTTTCAACACTTCGGACAATAACTCAAAAAGGCTTTCACCAATATCCATGAAACTTTGGTGAATTGTTTATATCTATTGATGTAAGCTCCCTTTCAATTCTTATAAATTTCAGATTTTAAGTTTTGGATTTATGGGGCTTTATTCATAAAAAAAGGGAGATTTTCAACACTTCGGACAATAACTCAAAAAAGGCTTTCACCAATGTCCATGAAACTTTGGTGAATTGTTTATATCTATTGATGTAAGCTCCCTTTTAATTTTTATAAATTTCAGATTTTACATTTCCGTTTTATGAATTTTTATGCTTAAAAAAGGGGGGATTTTCCAATTTTGGGACAATAACTAACACTTTCACAAAATTTTATGCAACTTTGATAAATTGTTTATATCTATTGACATAAGCTCCCTTTCCATTTTTATAAATTTTAGATTTTACGTTTTCTTAAGTAATGAATTTTTATACTTAAAAAAGGGGGATTTTATGAAACTTTGGTGAATATAATAATGTAACATCCCTTTTGATTTGCATATATATTTCTAGTTGATCATATAAATTCATTTAAAGCATAAAAGACAAGTTAAAAGAGCAACGAGCGTATCATGCGCTAAAGCGCAGCCCTTTATTTGGTTTGCTTTCAGATTGTCTGGTACATGCGGTCATGTATCCGCTGTCCTGCATCAGCTTATAGAATGGTCTCAGAGGTACAAACAGAAAGACAACTCATTACGTTGTGAGAAGAAGATTAATATCGATGACAATACTCCTTGCACTTCAAAACAAAACACCTGGAAACCACCCAAAAAGAAATCGCTGTTACCTAAAACATGTATAGCTGACTACACATTTCATAAAAACCTATCTGTATGGGAGAAACAGCCAACAAAACGCAGACAAAAGCGGGATTACAAAACATTCAATTCAGACCCTTCATTAACTGAAGACAAAATAACAAGTCGTGTACAGAATGCAATTGATAAATTACAATTGTCAGAGTTTGCCGTGTACAAACAATATTGCAACTTTTTTTAAAAATATGCCAAGAAGGAATAAATTTGTTTTTTAACAACACGATTCTGTTGCAAATTATGTACGTTTCTGTGTATTTTAGTTGCATGTGAATAAAAATATGTTCTCGTGCCAACCAAGAAACAGATATTCATTCTGACCGGCCAACCAATGCCTATATAAATGTAATAAGGGTTCAGATCTTTTTTCTTTTTTTTGCTCATTGTTGAAGGCCGTACGGTGACCTACAGTTGTTAATGTCTGTGTCATTTTGGTCTTTTGTGGATAGTTGTCTCATTGGCAATCATACCACATCTTCTTTTTTTATATTTCAAATGATGCTAATGCTGACTCGTTATCATGCATAGTACAATTCATAATTAAATTTCACTCAAGTTCTAAATTAAATCATCCGGCAAATGACTGAAGACATTCTTTAATCGAATGTAAATTTATCTGTTTCATTATTTCCTTTTGCTGTTTCTGATTGCTATAATATATGTATTTTTTTGCTCCGTATCTGTTTGCTTTTTTTCTTTTCTGATATTTTTTAATATATTTTCGTAAGTGTTTGTATGTATGTTTGTTTGTTTGTTTGTTTGTTGTTGTTTATTTAAGCATGATATATTATTTGCTATTCATTTTTCACTTTAACTGTACTGCAAGTAATCATTTCTTATGACCAACGTTTTGGAGACTGCATTCTTAGTATTAGCTAATTATAGACAAAGATTTAAGTTTAGAGTTATATCTTTTTAATGTTTTAGATTTTAGATCTGCAGACTAACAAATGCTGTACACTTCATCGGTTTCAATCTCCCCTTCAATTAACAAATCGACTAACCCAAGCACCAGCTCTTCGTCATATTCACTGACGTCAATCTCAGGAATGTCAGGGTCACCGTCGCTGACGTTTTGTTTTGCAATGGGCTCAGCGATGTAGAATTCCTCTATGTTTTCCTCTGTGTTTTCTTCGTTTTCATCTAGTTGTAAAAGCTGTTTGCAAAATTTTTCAATGAGCACTTTACGGCGAGAGACAAGTATTGGATCTGCAGCAGTGACGAATGAACGTTGGAAATTTGTAAGGTAAGCGATGTTTTGTATGTGTATTGAAGCCAATTGAAAAGATGAAATAGGAATTCTCCTATAGTTAAGAATCTATACGATTTTATTCTACCTATCGCCTGTTCTACAAATATGCGGGTAGCTGCTATGTGTTTTGTTTTTTCGACCTGCTGTGGATTGAATTGTTTCTTATTTTTATTTGCAAAAGGAGGCACCAGAAGTTGCGCACCCTTTTCTTGAAACTGCCTCTGAAGAGTGAAACCTTTGTCGGCCATGTATACCTCGCCTTTTTTAATGTTATCCAATAAACCTGACTTTGTGCACATCTCAACATCTGTTGTACTGCCGGGGAACAAGTCGGAGATGAAAGATAATGACCCCCATAAAGTACAACCAACTAATACCTTTGCTGTATGACGACTCCAATACTCGGACCAAAATACTGACTGTTTATCGAGCTCACTGGGCTCATCGACCTCAAACTCTGTACAGTCAAAAATCATTAAGCAGTTTGGGAATTTTTTTAGTATATCGGGGGACATAATGTCTGTAATTCGTCCATTGTAGGGTTCATATTAATTTTTGAAAATGTTAATTTCATGTGACAGGCCCATGTTGACAAAATACACGAAACAGTAGATATTGAAACATTGAACATAGAGGCAAGAACGGTTTCGCTAATGTCTTGTCGTAGCCTCAATAAATACATGAAAAACTCGTCTTGTGGTGATAAAGCTCTGTGTCTACCAAAATTTCCATTTAAAATCTTCTTGTCATAAGACCAGTATTGTTTAGGTTTGTCAAATAACGTAAACAGAATGTCAAATGTGTGATTATCAGGTAATCCGGTTAATTCTTTTATCTTTGAATCACTGTTCTTGAAATTGTTATATCTAAAGAGTTTATTAATGAGCATATTTTTTTCATTTGATAAGTTAGTATTTATGTTCTTTTCTTGTTCTAGCGCTTTTTCTAGATCTCGGATTTTCTCTTTCAGTTTATTATGTTCTGTTTCATTGTCCGTGGCCGTGGATTGTGGTTGACATGCGTCACCAGAAGGCATTGAAGGTAATTGGGATGGAGATTCATTGTTAAAGTATGTTGAAAATTCTTCTGCTACTAGGACCTTTTAGCTTTACTTTAGATTTCTTTTCTATCTTTTGAGTTTTCCGTTCACATTTTTTACCTATTTTGCCTGCCAATTGAGAGGTCGGGGATACCGTTACTCAGAACCTTTTCACCAGCGAAAAAATGTTCAGAACAAATTCTTGTTCCCGTATTTACGTCTTCCTCCTCTAAGTTTAATGCATTTAACCACTTTTTCCGTAAATTGTTTTTTGGAATTCTAAAAAAGCTCAAGTTTTGTGTGTTTCTAGATGTATTTGTGCACACGGCACATGTCCAACCCATTAGTATTGACGTTTTTTTGCACCAGCTACGGTAAACGTTACGGCGTCCTTAGAAACAAGATGGCGTCGCGGCGTACACCAAAGAATATTACCCATGATGCATTAGATTCTGAAACGGCGAAATTGAAACAACTGTTATAAAATATGTAAAGCTCTAAAACTTTGTAAATAGATTAAACGGACACAATTAAAGACATGTCCAAGTTTTCTTAGTAGTTCAACTACTGAATCACTAGCCTGTTAACACAAGTTACTAGCTTGGCAGGCGCTTTAGACTCCAAACTAGAAAAAATGCCACACATGTGTCGTGTATGTACATTGAAAAGCATGTGGTATATTTTCTTGTGTTAGATAGTCCGTTTTAGCTCCGTAGGGTTGGTGGTCCTTTCCAGGCATTCTCGCTTCCTCTACCAATAAACACCAACTACCCCTCACCGTCACGAATAAGCTAATAGAGCTGGAAATGTCGCTAACTCACCAAAATCAATCAAATCAAAGTCCTGTAATCAGTACAAAATTCTTCAAATGAAACAAAACGAAACTAAAACAAAGACAACCAGTTCCGAGGTGCATGCATAAGTGACGTAGTCAAACTAAAATACAAAGACTTGGTATATTATACTGATATACAGTTAAATATGGTATGACTTTAATATTTCAGAGGCTAACATAGTTCAAGATCATCTTGCAACGAGCAATGCCATTGACATGTAAATCCATTAATCTCCTAATATAAATGACCGCGCTATTCAATATTCTGAGTCTTCTCCCAAATGTTAACAATGTATTCAACAGATCAACGTCTTAACTAGGCTCCAGACATCTCAAAGAGTTTAACAAAGTACATTAAGTTTGAATAACAAACGCGAAGAGTCATTTGTTTGGTGCCATATTGTAGTCTTTGTGGCATTTGTTACTGTATATATGTTATTAAATAATTGACCACCTGTTGTGTTATTGTAGACACTTGGAGTCCTTCCGACCATGTAATAGTTACTTTAATCTCCTTACAACTGCATATATCTGACCGGTCTTTTAACTGCAATTAACTGGGTCTTCTCAAAATATAATACTACCATCGGTTAATCCTATGACCTTAGATTTGACTCCAATTATCAGATTTTGTACCAGATAAGTTGTAATTTTCTTACACCTGGGTGTTCTTTTAGCTTCAAGTATTAACGTATTGCTTTTACTTTTAATAATCAAATCAAATGCCGAAATAACTGTAAACGCCCAATGTCTTGTAATTTATACGAAATAGACAAAAGGACAATATTTACTACAATATCATTTATAATAAATCAAACCCATACCGAAACAAGTTTTATTACCTACAGTAAGAAGAGAGGATATGTCCACTAAGTAAAAATACTAGGCAGCTTTCTCTTAGAAGAAAACAAACCAAAACACAAAAACTGAACACTGAGCAATGAACCGTGAAAATGAGTCAATGTCAAATAAAACGTGCGCGACTGACATATAAACATAAAATATTTCCATACACCAAACATAGCAAAAAATACCAAAACTCAAAAACTTAACTTTGACCACTGAACCATGAACATGAGGTCAAGGTCAGATGACACCTGCCAGCTAGATATGTACACCTTACAATCGTTCCATACACCAAATGTAGTAGACGTATTGCACACAGTATAAGAAAACATGCCAAACACAAACAAAATAACTATAACCACTGAATCATGAAAATGAGGTCAAGGTCAGATGACACCTGCCAGTTGGTCATGTACACCTTACAGTCCTTCCATACACCTAACAGTCTAGACCTATTGCTTATAGTATCTGAGATATGGACTTGACCACCAAAACTTAACCTTGTTCACTGATCCATAAAATGAGATCGAGGTCCGGTGAAAACTGTCTGACGGGTATGAGGACCTTGCAAGGTACGCACATACCAAATATAATTATCATATTACTAATAATAAGAACGAATTTAACATTACAAAAAATTCAAGTAGTCACTGAACATGAAAATGAGGCCAAGGACATGGGACATGTGACTTACGGAAACTTCGTAACATGAGGCATCCATATACAAAGTATGAAGCATCCAGGTCTTCCACCTATAAAAATATAAAGCTTTTAAGAAGTTAGCTAACGCCGCCGCCGCGGATCACTATCCCTATGTCGAGCTTTCTGTGACAAAAGTCGTAGGCTCGAGAAAAAACTGTAAACGTGGTTAAAATCAGTTGCACTGGCTTAACTCTATAGATTATATATAGTACTATAGTATTCATTAGTTTTTGAACTTTTGATATTATCCTTTATGTGAATGATTAAAGGAGAAAATCATAGTTAATCCAAACGAACCTTTAAGCTTTAAATAAATAAACAATTCAAAATTGACCTTGAATACGTCGACAACAAGACGTTATATTGCATATTGCAGACAAGCCAGGTGAATGGACTCGTAGGCACGACATGTTAAATATCCCTCAGTCCCCGCACCTAACTTTAACAAATACTTATTAAAGAAATGGTTACATGCAGGACTATATATTATATATACATATAACTAAAATTGCTTTCAATCATTCAAACCTTATAACCAACAAGACGAAACCGTTACATTGGTTCTTTGAGCACAAAAATCTTACGACTACAACTAATTGCAAGTTTTGATGACTTACGATAATTCAAAGCTTTTTGACGCAGCTTTATTACGCTTTATATGTGTAACTATGTAGGAATAAAAGGAGGTAGCAACCCAAATGCAAAAATAACCAAAAGATATTTAACATAAAAGATCAACATGAGAAGCAATATGATGTGGATTTATTTATTTTCATGGGTACCATTTTTTGTGAATTTAGGAAAACTTGCATGTACATGGATAGTTAAATTTGAGGTTTTGCCGAATTTTGCATAAAAGCTATAGACAATTTCATAAATTTTGTTATTTGTTGAAAATTTAATTTTGTGGTTCACCTTTACCCATGAATCAACGAAAATTGGTATCCAACGAAAAATAAGGAATTGACAGTAACAGGTTCTAAATCTGCCAGGGTCTACAGAAATGAAGTGAAACAGAAACAATTAAAGATTTGCCATCAACATCATATTGTTTAAATAAAAAGAGTCCAAAAAAGGGGGGTAGATAAACACATAGACATGACATAAGACAAACGTCGACGAGGATATCACTGAGTAAAAGTGAAGTCTTCAATAAAAATAATTAAATTTATCATTCCCTTTCGATGATATATACTGCCGATATTTTCAATTTTCCAAAGTAAACGGTTAATCTTTGATTATTAATTATTATAGACCAACTAGATCTAGTGAAACATCTTGTTGTACTGAAGAAGAAAACACTTCAATTGTTTTATGATAACGCTATATTAGAAGTTTGAATACAAAGCTACTTAGGTACTTCATTTTTGACAAAAGTTGGGATGGACTGAAATTCAACTTTTAAATGTCATTTTGTAATCTAAGCTGTTTAAAGTCACACGAATTATTATCTTCTAAACTTTGTCTGAGTACTATAGTAATTACATGGTTTGTTCCTTGAATGCCAACATCCTTTGATCTACCGACAATTTACCTGTAAATTTATGTTGGCATTCGAGGAATAGGTGTAAGTAGTTATCACATCAAAAGTACATGCTAATCAAAACAATCATACTAATTAAACAGATAGGTAAATTGCAGGTAGCTAAATCTAATTCCTGTTTGTCAAGTTGTTGAAAATCATTTGTTGCTGTTACTGCTTGAACAGATATGGATTCTTGTAAAATGAAACTTTGAAAAGTGTTGCATCACAGGGTCAACACAAGCATATTGAGAGAAATTCCAGTTTGCACAAGTTCTACAATAGCCTCTTTGAACTTTTTTTTTACTATATTTCTATAGTTGTGTGTGCTGTAATAAACTACCATATAACTTCAGGAAATTTCTTTAAACTTTGTATGACGTGTTAGATTACTATGTTTTATTTTGATCAGTTTGTTCAGGATATTTTGCCTGGTAATAATATTATTAGGTTTTAATTATAATTAGGTTTTAATTATAATTGCAACTCATCTGAATTCTTGTTACCCTATGTTATAGATTTTCTTGAAACTTTGTAGAGTTTCCATCTGGCATGTCTAGGAAATAATCAAATTTACTTTTAAATTATCATTTCTGATGATTTTTAAAGTTTAATCAATAGTTCAATTTAAATCTTCATATTGTTCATATTAACCATATAATTTAAAATGATATGGAATTAAATAAATCTCTTATGTCCTTTTTTTAGTTTGAAATAATTGTATTTAACTAAAATTTCTTCAATATTTCTAATACATGTATTTCTTATGTTAATTAACATTTTAATTGCCAATGTACTTTTTTAATAAAAAGTTTTAATTTTATTATTTTATTTTTTTTATTTTAAATTAATAATAATTCTTACCCTAAAATCTACAATTTTCATATAAAAAAATGATAAAATGTTGCAATTCTATCAAGTTCACTAATTGTTTTTACATGTTTAACAGTTAAATACTTGTAAAAACACCTATTGTTATTATATAAACATCTATTGAAATAATTTTGTTGGCATTCAAGGAATAGATAACATATAAAATGTTGGCATTCAAGGAAGACACCAATTACATGTGTTATTATGTGAAAAAGCTATTTTTTAACTGAATATGATGACTCGATCTCTAAGTAAAACGTGATCAAGTATAATAGCACTTGTATACCAAAACAGTTTATCTAACTAACAATTTAATTAACCGGTTATAATTTACTTAAGTTTTTAATTCATTAAGCTATTACTCTTGACTATTGGTTCGTTTAATCCGTCCACCAAAACAAGACTTATTTAATGAAACTAAATAAATACAATTTAATTCATTTCTATTAGGCAAAGAGTTAGCATCGCTTTTAGAAATCGTGACGTGTTTTATAACACAAAGCAAGAAAAAAAACCATTTGTTTTATTTCAGAATGAAATAATTTTGACTACTTGGATTATAAGTTCATGTTAATGGTATGATATATAAATATATTTAATTTTTCGATATTTTTAAAAACTTTATTTTCTTTTAATTATCTTCGATATAAAAATAAGGAGTTATGGTATGATTGTCAATGAAACAAGTACCCACATAAGTGCAAATGAAATAGATGTGAACGAAATGTTTATTTAGCAATTAAATATAATATATATATATATATTAGTTTGTTTCAATTATACATACACTCACATAGTTTGATTTTTCGACCCACATGGTTCAAACTGACGGAAATATTTAAAAAAAAAAAAAAAGAAATTACAAGGATAAATAGTTGAAATAAAGGATTTCTTCTAGAAAAAAAGGGCCGATGATAAGTAGTAGTAATGTATTGAAATTGACAGAAAAGTGAAACGTCCAGCAAGTACCAGATTTCATATGGTTACACAGATTACAAGTAGTTAAATGATATATTTAGCCTTGAATATCAACTTCAAGCGTACGAATTTCTGCTCCATAAATTGACTAAAATAAGACAAAAATGTCGACTTCTTTTCAGGATAGACCCTCCTCATCCCTTTCTACATCAAGCATGCGACCCATCGATATCAACTCCGCTCATTATTATGATAAGGTAATCAGTGTTATAACAAAGAAACCCAGCGACAGATCAAATGGTGATATAAGCCAAATCAAATCATGGTTTCAAAAGAAGTCGGATTTATTTAACCAGCTAAATGACGGTAAGTAATACAACCTTTAGAAACCATGTGTGATTGTTGATGTTAAATCCCCTTTTTCATGATTGTTTCCCGTTTTCTAGAGAAAACAAAATTGCAAATAATTATAAATTATGAAAGAGGTATATATGCATGTGTAGAGTTTAATTCTCAGTATCTTTTTTAAAATAAAGAGACCATTTTCAAAATAGCATTGAATCCTTACCAAAGCAGACATGGTTAAATGCTGTTTTCAGCTCGTTCGTCGGGTTGATATTACTTTAACACATTACCGTTTCCATTCATAATATTATTATAGCTTCTGACATTTTCAAGATTTGACGGAATTGGAAATGTTAAACTTTGTAAATAGCTTAAAGCTGATAATTTGATGTTTTATGGTATTCTGAGTATTGGTCGAGAAAATGGCTAAACATTTGAAACAAAAAACCCATATAAACCAAAGCAACGTGTGCTTCATACTACATTTGAGAGACATTTTAAACTATTTGGTTTAATATCTTCTTCAACGTAAAATTTTACAAAAAATATAAATTACAGAAAACCATACAAAACTTTCGATGATTTAGTTTTCAAAAATGTCTTTTAAAAATGTAAAAGTATGGGTGCTGAACTATATAGCTATTGACTTTCTGAGCATGCTATATAAACTAAAGGATAGCACATCTTCATTTTTTACGGAAATGTTGTTTACGGAGACTGGAAATTTGGAAACGATCCGAGTAAAAAAACTAATCGATTCTTTATATAAACTTATTCTAAAAGGTTACCTATGGAACACTGTAATAAGTTCTTTGAATATTGTTTTTTTTTTTTGGTAATAAACTATTGATTTTGTTATCAGTAAATTAAAATCAAGCTACATATTATTGTTATATACATATGCACATTCATGGCTCTACAACCTGTCGATACCTACATATATTGGAATAATACAAGGTCATGATTTTCTCTGACTTTTTATGACGAAATCCAATGAATGTTGGATGTGTACTGATTGGTAAGATTTAGTCTTAGATGCATTATTATTTTTATAAGTTTAAGTTTTGAACAAGCTGTCAGTAACTGCGAGTACCCTCAAATATGTACTTAGCGTATTTTTGTTATGGGGATGTATAAGTACCCATCTACGTCCGCATAATGTTTTAGTTAGATGTATATTTATTTGTATTCATCTAATGATGTAAACCTTTTTTAAATATTTTTTATAATGTGATCTTATATTGTTAAACCACTGTTCTTGGTTAGGGGAGCATTGATGCCTTCAAACAAGTTAAACCCCTTCAAATATGCATTTTTTTCCAAAGCCAGAAGACAGTAATTCAAGGGTTGTCGTTTGTTGCTGTCACGGTTACAATTTCTTTTGTTTTTCGTACATCATTTTGTATATAAATTAGAACGTTAGTTTAATCGTTTGAATTTATTTACATAAGTCTAATTTCGGGGCTTTTTATAGCTGAAAATCATGTAAAAATAAGAAACTCTACTGAAAATTGTAATATCAGTCACGGTCCATACAGACCATTTCTGATATGGTTGATAAAAATATGATATATATTTCATTCATATCAAAACCCATATCAGATTGAACCGTTGAACCTCTCGAATTATATATATTTCATTGTGTGGAAAGCACAATTTGATGTCGTGTATATATTTCCTTTCAGAAATAATCCACGACTTGGTGAAAAATTGTGAATTTATGAAAACTGAACGCGACTTTCTTCTCATCGAGCAAGGCGAAAAAGGCGACTGGTGAGTTTATTTTTGTGCTTATAACATCCTAACTACTTTCATAATATCTGTAACCGTATGTTGTGTGTATAGTTGTGAAACTTGTAATATAGTATCTGCTGTGATGACACGAAAATGCGAGTTTGTTTTTTCATTTCATCTAAATAGAGCTGCCGTATGGTAAAATTAATAAACTTGAATGAACAATGCTGTAAATAATTTACATTAGAAACTTTTATAAAGACGTAGAGAGACTATTTTATGGTTGAAATCATTTAGTCCATTTTATGTTCAAAATATTGAGTTATTATTTTCTTCAGCTTCTTCATCATATTGCATGGATCCGTATCTATATATATAAATACCACTCTGGAACTAGAAAAAGATTTACCTGATGTCTCCAGAAATCCAGACCCACTGGCAGAAAGGAGGGAGAGCATGGGTAAAGTAGAGGATGAAAAAATCAAAGAATTAGATCGATCAAAGTATGGCATATATGTGGGAGAAATAGGCAAGACTTTAACACATATTTGTACTGTTACCAGTAACTGTTACAACATATATTTCAAACAAACAAAAAAGACACTTTCTATACTCTTAGTTAAAAGATTGGTAACCAATAATATGACGCGTGAGAGCATAAAAATCAACAAGCGTCAACATAAAACAACCATAACGGTATTCTAAGCAATTGTACACGCTTAGATTTATTTACATGTAATGAATTTGAAATTTACAAACAAATTCGTTCCTATACCAATATCGAAAAACTGTTTATAATAATTGACGGATGGTATCCTCTGGTGCTCATTAACCCCCATCAGCAGTACTAACAAAGTTGAAATACAGAATTTTGGGTCACTGGATGAGCCAAGATAAATATTAATAACGACTTGAAATGGCAGAAAACATGCGCATGCATTTCTAAAATAATCGTCTGATTTGCCAAATATCATGGTTTACTTAATGGCGGGTAAAAAATACACTTATACTAATAAAACAAATGCAGCTCAATAACAGATTTTTAATATGCTTACTAAAAGCAAAACTTTAATAAGAACTTTTTTTCTTCTTTAGAATGTGGCAAAAGCTTTGGAGAACTTGCACTTATAAACGCCGACAGCGTTAGAAATGCCACAATAATCACAGACGAGACTACAGATTTGATTGTAATTGGTAGAGACCTGTACAACAGATGTATTAAGTCTTTCCATGCTAAGGAATTTGCTGAAAGGAAACAGTTTGTCGAAAGTAATCCTTTATTTGACAAATGGCATCCAAAGTATAAAAAACAACTCGCAATGAGCTTGAAGAAGGAGAAGTTTCATTTTGAAAGCGTCATAATAAAGCAAGGAACTCGGTTTGATGGTTTACGTTTTATAATCAGGTAATCATTGCTGTTAATAAAACAGACGGGTATCTGTAGTGGTATGTAGGGGCGGATCAATTCAAAATCATTGGTCGTCAAAAGGGGGTTCCAACCCCCGGATTCACTCCCCTGGCTCCGCCACTGGTATGATTGTCAATGAGACAAACAGACTCTAAATAGTTTATATTCAAGCACTCATAAGTCACCGAATGTTTACTACATTTTAAAGCTTGCGACTACTGCTTACATAGAACTTATTGAAACCTGAGGTTTCAGAGTGAACATAAAGTACTAATACACATGAAGTTTGTTTGCAGGAAAACAACACGAGAAATGCATTATTGTGTTGAAACCAATTGTTTGCCCTCGGCTGTTTCCTGGTTTGGTCGGGTTGCTGTCTCTTCGACACATTCTTCATGTCCATTCTCAATTTTATTTGTTCTATTACATAAGAATCAATTACATACTTTTCATACCATACACTATATTTTCAGTGGCCAGGCGAAAGTGATATCAGATCCATTCCAGCATTCTACGCAATATTCTCACTTCTATCCTTTACCAAACATTGAAGACTTGAAGAAGGAAGAAGCACGCGAATCACTTAGAAGGTATATAGAACACTCGCTTTGTTACTGAATTAAACAACAATGTGTCCATAGTACACGGATGCCCCCACTCGAACTATCATTTTCTATGTTCAGTGGACAGTGAAATAGGGATAAGAAATCTAATTCGGCATTTAAATTAGAAAAATCATATCATAGGAAACATGTGTACTAAGTTTCAAGTTGATTGGACTTCAACTTCATAAAAAAATACCACAACCAATAACTTTAACCTCATGCGGTACAGACAGACTAATAACTTTAACCTCAAGCGGGACAGACAGACGAACGGACGAATGGACCCACAGACCAGAAAACATAATGCCCCTCTACAATCGTAGGTGGGGTATAACAAATGAATTATGAGGGGACAATACTGATCAAAACTAGCCATAACAGGATTTAAATATATTCTATTTTAGAACTAATATTTGAGCGCCAAATCATTTAAATAACTTGTTTGCTACACATTCTTGACCAATTCTTTTTTTTACTATAAAGGATATACTGTAAACTTATTTAAGATAGAACGACATTAGTTTGACGAATTATAATCACTAGATTAGCTTGGGATCAAGTGAAACAATCTTTAAAGTAGGATCTATATATAGCAAAATGTTTGCCAATACTGAGGAAATGGCTCATTGTTAACATATATATATACAAATAAGTTAATAACTTTTAGCGCGGGCGGGCATGACATGTCAATATTACATATCGATTTCGATGTAAAAGAGGGGCGAAATATACCAGAGGGATAGTCAAATTCATAGATTGAAAATAAACTGACAACGCCATGGCTAAAAATAAAAAGACAAACAGACAAATAATAGTACAGAAGACAAAACATAGAAAACTAACGACAAAGCAACACGAACCACACCCAAAACTGGGGGTGATCTCAGGTGCTCTGGAAGGATAAGCAGATCCTGCTCCACATGTGGCACCCAAAACCATTTTATATCAAGACGAGCCGACATGCACATTCAGCCATTTAAAAACAACACAATGATTTTTTATTTTCGTTTAAATATAAGGTAATAACTACAAGGTTGCTTAAATCTGATTGGTGGTTTAGTGTGTCTATTGTTTCCAGCAATGGTATACTTTGGTCTAGAGCTACCCGAATCTGAACCTTTCTGTGGCACTGAGATCTCGTTCTTGGTGGGGTTCCTGTTTTTAAATCTTTAGTTTTCTATATAATATATGTTTTGTGGACTTGTTTGTCTTTTTATCTTGTTACTTATTGTACGATTTTAATATGTTTAGTTAGTCGAATTCTATTGTTCTGTTAGTATTTTAGCATCTCTTAATAGGGGAATACATAAGAAAGAAAAGTGTTTTTGATTCGTAATATAAGTGCTTTTTATAGCTTGATATACGGCTTGAGTCAGTTTGCTAATTGCCGAAGGACATACGGTGACTTATAATTGTTAACTTCATATGCAATCAAACCTACCACATCTTCGGTGGTTTTTTTTATTGTGATATAATTTTATGTTTAGTTATTGGTCTTTTCAAAGACTTATGATTGTTATTTTTTTTAAATAGGGAACTAAGTGCACTTACAGGTGCCAATGGTTTAAAACAAAACCGTATAAGCAGACCGAAATCGTCCCTTAATGTTTATACCAGCAGCGAGTCCTCCTCCCCACGAGCGAGGTCAACAAGTGGTAGACGGTCACCATTACCAACACGTCGTCAACTAGAATTCTGTTTGGTAGCCCCTCAAGAAATATTAGGTAAGATATTAGTATTAAGTGTCATTATATACTTTATGGTTGAACGTCCCTTTGTTCTACACTCTTTTCTCATTTTGCCAATTTCTTCATTTTTGTCTCGCTGGACGAGCCACTAGTGGTAAGTTAATGATAATTGGTATGCAGTTGAATAGCATTGGCATTTCTCATTTCCATGGAGAGCATTTAGTCCCATCCCCTACGTCATTGTCAATTGACTTTGAAATATTTGCATAGTTTTCATTTATTAGTTTGTGAAATGGTCAGTTTATGGGGAACCACTATTGGTAGGTCAAAGATATTTGGTATGCCGTTGTATTAGCATTGACACATCTCATTACTATGGATATTATCGGACCCAGCCCCCTCAAATATAGGTGTTTTTTTTTTTAAATGTTGTAATGTTTACATGTTTTAGTTTGAGTTTAGGTTTGTTTAACTACTTATGATAAGTCAATGGTATTTGGTATGCGTTGTATTAGCATTTTCATCTAGATTGTTTAGCCATGTACCTTCAGTCATGGTTCATTGACTTTAAATATTTGCAAATCTTACATTTTAAAGTGTTGCTATTTTAATTTCAACATTTGCATTATCGAAATTACCAAAAACCGAGACATATCTCTGTGATAACAGTTTATTAAATTGCGTCCGTTATTCTGTATTATGTAAATTCCATTCAAGTCATCATTTCATGCCAATCGATCGAACGTTATTTTGAACTGATGTGTATTGTTAATTAGAACCATTGTACTCCTTTCTTCAGTTTGGGTTGAGATTTTCAGATGACAAGCGTTTCGGACGCACAAAGTGTTTTTTTCGTTTCTTTAGAATATATGATATATCTTTCCTTTATTTTAAAGTTTTGAAGGAAATAAAAGTGTTTTATCAAATCGCTCAACACGTGTAAACGTTTTTAATGTTTAGAATTCATGGTCAAAATAGATAGGTTAGACTTTCTAAAAGATGATACAGCTATGAACTATATATTGCATAGTACTTAATAAAACTCACCTCAGCTATTGAAACCCTGAACTTGATTCTCACAAATACATCCCAAACTGAAAATTATAACAGACTCTAATTGTGATTTGCGAGACAAATGTGATCTGGTTACAAATTAATAGGAGCAACGAAGTCAAATGTTTGAATCAAACAACAAACTATGAAAACACAGAAAAAGCATGTAGAATCTCACTGTAAGAAACTATAAAAGTGTTTCTGGCGTACAAAATATAAGCTGGTATCTTTAATGAGTATTTTTAAATACCTACATACAGTGAAAATCAACAAGGACTTACAAAGAGAGAACACGTAACATTCACTGAGCAGCCGTATAGAGTTGGAACGAATTATTTTTAACTGTCTTTCTGCAACATTTTTTTTCTACAAAGAAACTCAGATTGAAATCGTGTATACCAGACGAGCTTTTCGTCTTCAAAAGACTTATATCAGTGACGCTCGAATAAAAAAAGTTCAAAGGGTGAAATAGAAATCAAAGTTGAAGAGGATTGAGGACTAACAATTCCGAAATGTTTTCCCAAACACCATTTTGGCTATCCATTCCTGGAGTAGAAAATCATCAGTATTTAAACCTCCCGGGTTTTTATGCCCCATTTATGGGCATTATGTTTTCTGGTCTGTGCGTCCGTTCATCCGTCCGTTCGTCCGTTTGTCTGTCCCGCTTCAGGTTAAAGGTTTTTGGTCGAGGTAGTTTTTGATGAAGTTGAAGTTCAATCAATTTGAAACTTAGTAAACATGTTCCCTATGATATGATCATTCTAATTTTAATCCCAAATTAGAGATTTTATCCCATTTTCATGGTCCACTGAACATAGAAAATGATAGTGCGGATGGGGCATCCGTGTACTTGGGACACAATCTTGTTTTAAGTATGTTAATGTCTATACATATGAATTGATTTCCATTTAGTTTTGATTTTATTTCCAGGTGATTTTGAAGTCGCTATGAATTTGAACACATTTTCATATTCTATCACATGCATGCAGGAAACAGAAATATATGTTTTGAATCAGACAAATTTTGAAAGGTTAATCGAAAAACGAAATCCTCAAGTTATTAATGTGATCAAAAATTCTGTAATGGAGAAATACTCAGTTCGAATGTCTTGGATGAAAGAAAAGAAAGACATTCCTTTGTTCCGTTATTTACTATATAAGACTGAAGAGAAAGAAAGAAGAAAGAAACAAAAAAAGTGAAAGATAAACGATTATGAAAACGCATATAAATGTTCCCGATGATGACTTCTTGTCTACATTATTTTATTATGCTTTTACAACATACTTCTCACAGAAGAATAAAGATGATGAAGTGTAGATCTATTTCTGGACAAGAATTATTTGTTTAAAAGTACAATATTTTCCAGCAGAAATATCTTGGCCAGTGCAAGTGGCGATAACGAGATATTTCAAATTTAAATGCATATTTACCTTTATTGATAGATTATCGTTGATCATCTCAACGAGATTGATTTTCTCGCTTGAGCCGGGACGGCGAAAGCGAGAAAGGCAATCGAGTTGAGATGATCAATTAATCTGTTTATCGCCGCTATTTTACCTATGACGACGTTGTCAATTTCATGTAAATTTCGTTAGCAACGCCACGTGCCTGCTTAGTTTCTAGCGATAATTTTCCATCTCAAGCGAGTAGCATGATATGAAAATTATCACAAAAAAAGATCAAAGGAAAAATGCACAAAATAGCGATAAACCTTAATATCTAGTATACAATGTCTTTAAATTTCTTAACCTTTCAGGTAATACTTTATAAAAAGTATGAACTAAAAATCATGTATTCGTTAAGTTTGCATCATTAAAATTGTAAATATTATAATAAAATGTATTGTGCACTGAAATTATTTTCAAGTTACAGATTGTGTTAGGGACATCAAATATAGATGTCGGTGGCCGTGCTAAACTTTCGGAATCATAATTTTATAGGTTAATTTAAAACACATATATAATTGAGCAATGAATGTGGATGTTCAATTTGATGTTTTTTGTGCTTCTTTTTTAAATATTTGTTTTGTTTTTGTTCTAATTGAGATTGACACGGTGATGACTGCTGTACCCTTATTTTGACAATTTTACCTTTTATGTCTGGTTTGTTCACGCATCGTTGTAGATATAATGAAATTTGATGCGACTGTCATATAAATGAGAGGTTTAGCGCTATTAAACCAGGTTCAATCCACCATTTTCTACATTTGAGATGCCTGTGCCAAGTCAGAAGTATGACATTTGTTGTCCATTCATTTAATGTGTTTTATCATTTGATTTTGCAATTTAATTAGGGACTTTCCGTTTTAAATCTTTCTCGGAGTTCAGTATTTTTATGATTTTATTTTTTGCTTCGAAAAAAAAAGATGTACAAAACAAAACACAGAACACAAGAGAATGATGATTGTTTGTGCCATAGGGTTGTTTTCGCATTTATGTATAACCTATACTCCTATTCATATTGAAGAAAGAGTTTTGAAACAAAACAAAACATAAGAAGATTTTATTTAAATTATCTAGAAACTTAACAGAATGCGATGTATGATATCATAGATAAAATTTCGTTCAATATATTAAAAAAAATATTATTCAGCCACTTTATCGCAATTTTTAAATCATTTAAAATAAAGTTGACTTTTTTCTTTCTTTATTTATAAAACATTTATTTCCATAAAACAAAGCATTTTAAATTTTGCGATTTTCTATTTTAGCCGGGAACAGGAATATTTTCTTTGATATTCCCAAAAGCATTTTCTAACAGCTATCTTATTTTATTTTACAATTCTAACTTTAAGTTTAGCGTTAAAGCTCATAGTGATGTTTATTCCTGTATAATTCATACAGAGTGTGTCGAGTTACAGGTTATTTATTTTTCTTTCTTTTTAACGAACAGTTTTGCCAATAAATTGCAGTTTATTCTGCAGTGTTTACGTCAATGCTTTATTGGTATCGTTTCAGAACGGTTTCAAATGGCAATTTCCTGTAATGAACTAATAGGACAGTAAAGTCATCAGATAATATTTTCTAACCCTACTATACCTCCATGAGCTAATTGACTTGTAGCCGAGTAACACATTTATGAAGAAAAAAAAGGAGAGTAAAGTTTCTCAAATTCAGTTTTTTGACAATGCTAAATCATATGTTTAACAAGATTGTCGAAAATAATAAATAAAGCTGTAATGATACTTTTATACGTAGACACCACTTACAAAGTCAGACAGTTTATGTAACGACTAGGTCTTTTGTTTGTAAAATAATGATTTACTTTACTTGAACAACTTTATTCAGTTATACAGAACAATTGATAGGATCATGTGTATATTTAAATGTCATATTGTGATGAAATGTCTTTTTGGATATCTTTGTTTATTTGTGTGATTTGTCCTTGATATTCGTTATCAAATAAGGACAGTTGTTCTAAAGAACAAAACGCACTGTAGAGTGAATTTGAAAGGAGGTGTATAAAAGACAACATGGATAAAACGTCTGTAAGTAAGAAATATTTTGTCCTAATGCAGGTTTTTCATTGAGATAAGTGTATATGTATCAATTAAAATTTAATGTTGTACAAATGTATCCGATATAATGAAAATCCGACTTTCATATTCGGCGATTTTGATTAGTGGTCATATGTTTGTACATGTATATTGGTTTTTCACATCTTTGTTTCTGAATACATATAAACAATGGGTATTTGGAAAATCTTTTATTTTTCGATCATGCATTCAACATTATTTCCAGTTTTATACTGGAGTGAAAAAAATATATAAAAATGTGCGTTTTCAGACAGACACTATTAACCGTTCAAAATTCATAGATTTTTGTATCAATAACTTTCTATTAGGATATTTCGAGTGACTCTTAAACCGACGATTAAATAGAGAATAATACATGGCAAAATCCGTATCATATGTCGTATCATCCCGAGACACAAATATCAGCCCAAGGGCCTTTAGGCCTAAGGAATGATATTGGTCGAGGGTGATACGGCATGTGATACGGATTTTTCCATGTTTTATACGCTTTATCATATATTTCAACAGGAGAGTATATATGAACTGTTTTCTGATCCATAGCACTGGGTTACCTTCAGTTAAGTCGGCCTCATATCTTGACTTACATCTAGAAATTGACAATGAGGGTCGGTTGAAAACAAAACTTTACGACAAAAGAGATGACTTCAGCTTTCCAATTGAGAACTTTCTATTTCTAAGTAGCAACATTCCAGCAGCACCTGCATACGGGGTATATATCTCCCAATTGATACGATATTCCCGTGCTTGCATTTCCTATCATGATTTTCTTGATAGAGGGTTGCTGCTCACAAGGAAGCTATTAAACCAAGAGTTCCAAATGGTGAAGCTGAAATCATCCCTTCGTAAATTTTACGGACGCCATCCCGAGTTGGTTGACCGTTATGGAATAACCGTTTCACAAATGATATCGGATATGTTCCTTACGTCGTAACTACAATCCCCTTCCCTTTCATGAATGTGACCTACCGAATCAGACTATTTACCGGATTTGTTATCGCATAAGCAACACGACGGGTGCCGCATGTGGAGCAGGATCTGCTTACCCTTCCGGAGCACCTGAGATCACCCCTAGGTTTTTTGGTGGGGTTCGTGTTGTTTATTCTTTAGTTTTCTATGTTGTGTCGTGTGTGCTGTTGTTTGTTTGTCTCTTTCATTTTTAGCCATGGCGTTGTCAGTTTGTTTAAGATTTATGAGTTTGACTGTCCCTTTGGTATCTTTCGTCCCTCTTTTAATACCTCAATTCTGCTGCTGTATTTTACACCAGGAACAACCAAATTGACCCTTTTTGATATATGATTGATAAGTCCAGATCACTATATTTCTATACTCCAGTCAGCCCTTTGGATGGCTATGTCGGATTTAAAGAAAATAACACTATGTAATGATACTCGAGGACTCTGTTTTCACTCATAAAAGCTGGATACGAAGTTAAAGCTTTTAAATAATAATTTAATTTGGGACGGAAGACGTATTCTGATTTGCTGAACTTTTTTTTTATCTATCAACTCATCTATCAAATTATGTACATACATTTAATCTCACTTGTAGCAGAATTAGGCTGTTAATTACATAGCTGAACTGGGAAAGACTTTTAACATGAACTATAGGATTGCATATGATGTCACTATTGAAAAAGATATTTATAAAAACGAAATATTTTTCTGTTGCCCTTTTTATAAATCACTCACTGGTTAAAATAATTGAATATATGAATTCCATAAGTGCAGTAGGGAAAACTACCGAAAAATATATACAAACATGTTACTTTTAAACACTGGTTAATCATGCATTCTTTTCATTATGACTCCTAAAAATGTGTTGTAGTATTTCCGAGGTAAAATACCAAAAACGGTGCTTTTGAAGTAGAAGAACAATTTCTAGATTTAAAGAATCCATCAACGAACATGCATTTCTAATTTGTAATTGGAATCAATTTCTTAAACAAAAGATGCTAATCTTCTAATATATATTCTCGGAAAAAAACAATACACCCATTCTAGTTTAGACGATGGTCCTCTATGTAAAATATTACATTTGTAATTAGTTTGATATCTTGTACACGATTTTATTCAATTTTATAAATCTGTCCGATAAAATAAATTAATAAAACATTTTTGTTTTGACCAAGTATCCATGCTTAGATTGGGTTCTGATTATTTCATGATTCAATGTTAGATATGAATAAAGCGGAACGGCTAGTTGTATTCATACTTAAAAATGTTCGTTGTCCTTCTCGTTAATTAAAATATGTGTACATGTAAAATGGATTATTAACACACAAAACTGGAATTGAAAGGTTGCGCACTTACAATTTCAAATGCTGGCATGTCAGTAAGTGCTAGTAGTCCTTTGTTCTTTTGTTACCTGTTCTGACACTATAGTCTTAGTGAGACTTAATTATTTCTCTCTCCCTCCATTACTCACTCACTCAAATCCAAACTCAAACAAAAGTATACAAAATACAACATTAACTGAAAATTAAAGACCAACCAACACGAAGGATTGAAAATAATTATATTACATTGTAATTTCTATAAATTTCCTGTTACAAAACTATTAATTTTTCGAAAAACTAAGGATGTTCTTATCCCAGGAATAGATTACCTTAGCCGTATTCGGCAAAACTTTTTAGAATTTTTGGTCCTCAATGCTCTCCACTTTGTACTTGTTTGGCTTTACAACTATTTTGATTTGAGCGTCACTGATGAGTCTTGTGTGAGGGGGCAAAATAGGGGATCCGTTAACATGTTAACGCAATAGCTCGATTTTGGCAAAAACAGTTAACAAAAAATGCAAAAAAGCTGATAACAGTTCAAACAGTTGGTTGAAAACAATTAACAGTTTAAATTTACCTCAGATAACAGTTAAAATCACCTTGAAAAAGGCCAAAACAAGTTAACATAAAAATGTATCCCCCCCATTCTGATGTAGACGAAACGCGCGTCTGGCGTACTAAATTATAATCCTGGTACCTTTGATAACTATTATAAATATATATCACGTCCGTATTCAGCTCTTATGCAAATTATTTGTGCAATGATTACTTTTACTGTGTAAACATTGTGACTGGTTATAAAACATAACATATCTAACTTGATTGGTATCTATGCACCTAGGTCTCTACAATGGGGATGAGAATAAAGGTACAAAACAAAGATATTGTATTGCTCTTATAAAATCAAATTTTATTATATGTACACGTTCTCAAACCAATAATTTAAAGTCCTTACAATCGAACAATATGTTTCTGTTTTGAATGGCATCTGATTATCTTTTTGATAGGCTTTATATGGGTTATCATTAACAAGAAGGACATGTTTTATTCATACTTTTAACACAAAGAGAAGTACCGAAGTCCTGAAAGTATGCTAAAAATCATGCATGTAAATGGAATGAGGACATATAGAAAACAACATAAAAGTATTCATCTTTTAAATGCACTTGTGAATCTAAAGCTTATAAATATCAAATTGATTACTTGGATTGATTCTTGCTTGCAAAACGTCAAGTAGCCATTGTATCATGCATATTTAAAAATAATTATCGCAATAGACAGTACTTTGGCACTTGCAACAAAATACTCACGCACCCATCATAGATTTGTTGCATGGTTTTAATAACGTGCATAGAGCTTGTACTGTACGTATATGAGACATTTGAGTTAATGTCCCCATTCGTGCTTAATGTGACTGCGTATTTATATACGCACCAACAGCCATCGTTATCACAGTCAACATTTGCGGTGATTACCTAGACCCCTCTATTGATTTAGATCCGTAATAAAAAAACAAGTTGAGATATGAATATATGCAATGCAACGCTTGGTCTAATTTTAGAGAAAAACTCAACGCTGTGTGCACGTTATGCTGAAAGTTAAATTTTGCATTGCAAGATTTTTACTTTTACATAACAAAAACTTATTTCTCATATCAAACAAAATTGCCTGTCTGCATCCATGACTGCTCTTCATTGATTTGTTGTTTCATTTGCTGTAGTTCTCGGTATATATACTTACTGCCATCATACGCTTATCCATGAAAGAACCGTTGAAAAACTAACAAAAAATAGGACTTTACCAACTATTTAACTTCCAAGGTAATGTCTATATAAATTGAAATTTAAAAACCCAGTCAAAACAGTCGACATACCAGTAGAACTTATAAATGATAATTGGGGCTAATCTTGGTATTAATGTAATCAATCATATATTGAACTAAAACAGTCTTGCATGGTTCAGTGTAAATGAATTTTTATTCTAAAAATGAATAAATAAAATAACTTAGATATTTCAAATGAGAATATAAATATATCTAAAGCAAATATGAAAGAAATAAGTAATCGAATGCTTATAAATTTACACGTTCTTAGAGGATCAAGTCCTGTATTTAGTAAGTGTGTTTAATATGTCTTAACATCTTAAATATGTCGAAAACAACGCCCGAATACATTCCAATAGATTTTGAAAACTTAATTCACAAAACAAAATTCCCATTCAATCATCTTCATCTCCGAAATCATTCATTTATAATAACAATAACAGCAGAGTGTGAACTAATTCCATAAAACATTATATATAATTATGTTAAGAGTTGATTTCTTATTATTACTAGAGGATGTCAGCGTCTAAAGTCAAACCTCCAAGAAAGTTAAATCATTTTGAACTGACACGACCAACAGATCTCGCTGCTGCATATCATTATGATAAAGTACTAGGTGTCTTAGCCAAAGAACCAAATGACAGGTCGGATTCAGATATATGCCAAATCAAATCGTGGTTTCAGAAAAAGTCAGATTTGTTTAACCAGTTGAACGATGGTATGTTATTAGTGCACGTCTGTCAAGTAACGCTCTTGTATGACAAAGGTCATTCAGTCAACATTTAAAAAATTGAAACTAACATATAAAGTATTAAGTTAGCTTTTATTGTTATTTGTTTATTTTACTTATATTATTTTAGTACCTTCGTTCTATAAAACTTTTGTATTTAATCGTTTTGATGTCCACGCACTTTCAGTTATTTATTTTTGTTGTTGTCCACAACGATATCTTATTCTAACCATCTAATTTGATTATTCATCTACAAAAGCAATAACAGTAAGCTTAATCAGATATATCTATATATTTTACGTCTGAGAAGTAACTTTAAATACTAGACATTTTAAATTACAAAGGATAAAGTTACAAAGAGTAAAGTTATTGCATGTTAATTTTATAATTTGTTCACCTTTATTATTCTTTTATTTTATTTTTGTGTTTGTATTTCGAATAGAAATTCAAAACCGTCTCGTAAATGTCTAACTGATACAGTTTTAATCTTATATTAACAAGGTGTGTTTCACCAACAGGAAATACCCCAAAATATGAAAGACAACATTAACTTAAACGTTATTCAAGAGGTTGGTTTTAAGTTTTAAATTTCATATCTATTGGTAGGTATTCTGTGTTTCCCAACGTCTCCTCAATCAAAGACTGAATGTTGCAATTAATCTTCAACATTTACAGTAGTGGATCGCACAACATGCATGAACACGCAAATTAAAACAAATTTCACCAAGATTTGTATTTTTCCCATATTTTATCCTTTTTTTAACTTATATTATATATATCTCAAGCTGATATAACTGGTAGGGATTCCATGCCTATGGTTTCCTTTTCACAACATTCTTCTATCATATCTAGTAACTATAACAACGAATATATCCTGTTTGCAAAGATGTCGAGACTGTCTAGTAATTTAATTTCCTTTCAGAAATTATTCTTGATTTGATTAAGAACTGTGAATTTGTAACAGTTGAACGTGATCACGTGATTATCAAACAGGGTGACAAAGGCGATTGGTGAGTTTAAATAATGTAGATCACAGCTGATGATATGCAAGATGTAGAACCAAAATATATAGCTAAATATAAAACCAAGTTTAATTCACCATTTTCTACTCAAGGAAATGCCTGTATCTAGTCAGGAATATGACAGTTGTTTTCTATTCGTTTGATGTGCTGGATCCGTTTAATGAAGAACTTTCCGTTTTAAATTTTTCTTAAAGATCGGAATTTTTGCCACTTTACTTTTTATGGTACCTATAGTTAGACTACTCAGAGTATGTATACTATAGATATAATTTTGTAAGTACTTAGATCAAACATATCAAAATAAAGAACTACATGTATCAAGAGGAAATTCAAAGCTCATAGTCGAGCAGAGATTACAAAGAGAAGCCAAATGACAAATGACAAAACAAAATGAACGGAACAGATGAACAATAGACCACTTCCCACAATTCCGGAAACAAGTTGATAGAAAAGGACATGATGTAACAGCTCAAGAAGGCAAACTAGAAGATATAAAACTTTTAATCAATATTGTATCAAAAAAAGAGATCACAAAACACTTTTGCTAAACATGTTAAAGGAGATAACGCGAACAGAAAAAAAAAACAGCACGCAAAACTCTACAGAAACAAATTTAACGTTCAAAAGTCCGGTGCGTTGTTTAGGTTAAAAGTAAGCAGTAACCTGTCTACATGTACCAGTGTCATTTTTCCTATGTTTGTCTTAATAATTTAAAACAGCTAAACAGCAATTATTGCACTAAAAAAATATAAGAATGATAATATTATATTATCAGACAGGACGGAAACAAATTAAGCTAAACGTATATCAGCAATGACCGTAACTGGATTAAGTTGGTAACATATTTAAAAGAGTTTGATACAACTGTGTGAAATATTACTACATCACCATCCCAATAACATAATTCATAGTCATTATTATCAAACACAAATATGTTGCTAGCCTCAATATAAAAATTAGGGAGGTTTACATTTACTACTTTATTTTAGACAGGCTATTAATATTTTTATTTTGAATGTCTGCAAGCCGCATAAAAGAGGACGGACAATATTTTGACCAATTCATCCTCGAGTTATTTGTGATTAATCCTTCTCCTGTGCTGAAGATAACTAAGTGTTGTTTTCATATAAATACATCCCCAGTTTGAGATTAACCATAGACATAGATATCAGAAACTGTAAAAATAAAACAAGTTAGTATCTTCATTCTGATGCAAATTTCGAATATCCTTTATAGCTTCTTCATTATTCTGAATGGATCCGTAGCGATCTTCATCGGTTCAACTATAACAAAGGAAGATGGGCGCCAGGAAAGAGCTTTAGAAGAACTTGAATCGTCGACAAAAGACACCGAAATAACTGACTTACAAGAGGATTTTAAAGAAATGAAGTTCGATCGTTCTAATTTCGGAAAATATGTTGGCAAAATAGGCAAGAAATAAAAACTGATGAAATGTTGAGCCGCATCTACATCTAGTTAATGCATTTTAGTCTTATAAGGTTATTTTGGTCAATACCTTATTTGAAAAAGTCGGCAGATAAAGACGTTAATTCTTGTTTTTAGCTATTTTTCAGATATTTTCTTCTTGTTAATTAAGTTATGTTCACATTTTTTGCTTGGAGTCAATAAGTACTTTTTAGTGCCTTTGTCCAACAAATCAGTATGTTGCTGTCAACCATTATAAATCGCATAAAAGTGCTGAATATTATTTCGACATTAATAGTCCGAACGTAATTAATATACCTGTAATTTTCAATAGTAATACAATATCATTTTCTTTAAAAAGAAATTAGTAGAAGGATATATATGTAAATATAATTTCAAAGAATAGACCTTTTTTAGTGAAAACATAACAAATAACATGCATAAACAAATATACAGACAGAAACATTCATATAGGGTAAATTCTTTCCAATGTTAATAATCATGATCAGTAATATTACAAAAAGAAACCAGTACAGATCGACACTATTTATTTCATGCATGTAGTTTTTGTTTGAAAGCCTGAACGAGTAATGTAAATCAATGTACAGTAACATTACATATGCTATTTTTTTTAGAATCTGGTAAAAGTTTTGGAGAACTTGCACTTTTAAATGCTGATTGTGTTCGGAATGCATCCATTATTGCGGATGAGGCTACAGACTTGATTGTTATTAATCGGGAATTATTCAATAGATGTATCCGTTTGTTTCATGCTAAAGAGTTTGAGGAACGAAACCATTTTGTTGAAACAAATCCATTATTTAAAGGATGGCTCCCTAAGTTTAAGGTACAAATGGCGATGAGCTTACGGAAGGAAAAGTTAAATTTTGAACGTGTCATTGTAAAACAAGGAGATCGTTTTGACGGTTTACGTTTTATTACCAGGTAATCAATGATTTTTTGGCTGAATTTCATTTATATATAGCGTTGGGTGGTTTTCTGCTCGGGCAGTCTTTTTGACGCAAGAAGATATGATACTATTATAATATCAAAGATGTTTGAAAGGATATTAGAAATATGTTGTTGTAAACTATAAAGAAAGATACCATAGTTCGATAGAAAATATATAGAGTAAAAAAGACAAAAAACAACAAGTTTAAAGGTAAAATTCAAACAATGTTTACAAAAAATATATAGAAGGTTAAAGGAGAAAACAAACAAAACCCATTATTAAAATTTGTCATTCAATATCAGTCGAAAAGTTGTATCTGGTATTACCTGTATGCATAAAGACTAGTAAGGGATGTTTAACGACCCTGGCTTCCTATGAGGATTAATTCTTAAACCGTTATATATGACCATAAAAATTGAAATACAAATACGGAGATTAGCTCATCATAGATACCAGGATTAAAATTTGTATTTTTGCAAGACGCGCGTTTTGTGTACAAAAGACTCATCATCAAAGAAATGATAAATTCAATACCAACGGAGACACGATATACATTGAAATAATATTATCTAGTACATAAGATAATGCGCGTTGGACGCACGGAAATTATTTCATAGCACAGACAAATACATATTGGCACTTCAGAATATTAAAGCTGACCACAGATGCTTTTAATTCGTAAGCTATTCTTGCTTCATAAGCTGCACCATTGTGTAACTCATGACGATAATAACTCATTAACATGTCTCATTTGATGCATAACCATGCTAACACTTTGAAAAGGAATGTTATTGTTGCTTCGACAAATGTATTTTTTAATTTGTAATTCAGATATTCTGTCACTATTTACTACGTTATGATGACTTATGTCATAATGTCAATGAAATGACTTCAAAATTCAGTACCCCTAGTTCAGTAGTTTCAGCGTTCTCAACAAGTCAGGGATATATTGATAAAAAAAATGGGTTTCGATCCACGAAATCATTGTTTTAGTAGCAAATCGTTGTAAACGTCTTAATCTTGAAAAACTACCAGATGAGACACGTTTAGTTGTTCATTTATCGGTTTGCTTTTTAAAACTATCTATATTTAAGCTAACACAAGTTCTACAATATGTGTTGTTCATGTATACACTCTTTCTATGATCATTTTTAGGATGAATCAATGATTCGTATTTGTTGTTTTTATTTCAGTGGCCAGGCCAAGCTTACATCTGACTCATACCTGCATTCTATCCAATATCCAGACTATTATCCTCTACCGGATGTTGACGAGCTGGAGAAAGATGAAGTTCGAGAATCACTTCGTCAGTTAGTTTATTTACTAGTTAATAAGATAAACATAAAAACATTTTGCTCAAATCTTCTTTGTTATACAATATAAAATTGATATACTTTTAAAACCTGACATACAACGTTAACAGCATTTCAATTAACAGTACAAGTAATTGTTTTCGTAACATTTATCTATAAGAATAACAAAAACGTTCATAAGAAGGCTACGTAAATATGGAAGATAATTTTGAATGTTTGAGGTACGGTTCATTTCTAGCATTTGCAAAACGAGCACTTCTTATTCTAAAATATTGTTTTCTATTGAAATCATTTAATATAATGTTATATAGTGGTATACATATGCATTTAGGGAACTGAAGATGAATGAATGCAAATCAGCAACAAAATCCCGTCCAAAGCTCTTCACAAATGATACAGATAGGAGCGACAAACGTTCTCCAAAACAGAGTAATCGTAACATAGAACTTTGCTTAATCTGCTCTCAGGAAATCATTGGTATGTCATTCTCTTATTATTAGTATCATATATATTTTCAATAGAATGCATCCCCTTAGAATATCGATCGTCTGTCTGTTTGTTCGATTGTACTTGAACACTTTATTTAAGTTCAAATTTTATAAAACATAAGCACCAAAAGGGTCTTCATCCAAAGACTTTGTATAAAAAAAATCAGACATCATCGTTCTGTCATAACAAATAATTAATAAGACGGAACTTTATGCATATGGCCACTGGAACGGACATGGCTACTGCATAGTTTGCACTGATGACCATCAAGCCACGGAACCGAACAAATGGAATATAACATAAAAATAATAAAAATTTAGTTAACAATACCGTGGTATTATATTTATTAGATACAAGTTTTATGATTGAAATAGTGCGCCAAAATGAGGCTGTGTACATTGCAAACATTGAATCATCTGTGTTTTAGTTGGAACATTTAACATGTTTGTAAAGACATACAAAACAAACCAAAATTACTTTTATTGTGCGAATTTTGTGCATGGTTCAATGAAAAAAACAAATAGCAACACAAGCAAAGGTCATTTTTTTTTCGAACTAATTGTCATCTGTACGAATCTATACGTACAGATATCTAACTACCTATTTATATGCAGCTCATAAATGAACATGTATGCGCCTACATGATAGCTATTCATAATAATTTAATAACACCGAAGACATATTTCAGGTGACATGGAAGTGGCCATGGAGCTAGACACATATTCATATACCGTAACATGTATACAGGAAACAGAAATGTATGTCTTAGACCAGAAAAATTACGAAAGGTTAATAGAAAAACGACATCCACAGACTATTGAAAAGATTAAAAAGTCAGTGCAAGAAAAATACTCTTTAACACTATCTTGGATAAAAGATAAGAAGGAAATTCCTTTATTTCGATATTTGATATACAAAATTCAAAAGAAGGAACGAAAGCAGAAAATTAAACAAAAAGAAATAAAAGAACAGGATAAAAAGATTTCAGACGCTTGGATTGCATCTAGTCTTAAAACTGGACCTTTGGTTGACATGTTCGGACCTGGGAGTGTATTTCACATAATACGAATGAAAGCAAAACAGCGAAATATGGAAAAACTAGATTATAAAGCTAACAAACGCATAACCCGAGAATGCAGTAGACATAACAAATATCCAGCTTAACAAGTAGACTGCCTGACAAATAATGTTTTATATAAAAAACGATATCAAAATTGTTGTCATGTATTTTTAAGTATGTTTTTAATATGTCTACATTAGTTGTTCCTTTTGTTTACAATTAAACTACTACAGTTGTTTAAACAAAGAATACTCAACCAAGGTGCCACTGAAAAGTGATGGAGTCGGATTCGATCATCTATATTTTATATCTACCTATGTGACGTTTACATGCTGATCAGCTGATATACGTCAAACACGCTATTTTACGTCAGAGTTGATGTTAACATAACATCAAATTTTGAATTATTCGAAACTTTGTTTTTACCTTAAGACACATATGGTCTAAGTCGTATTGGGCATATTGTTTCGCATTGTCTTCAATTTGTATTTGATTATTCCATCCAACTGTTTTTGATTGGAGCGCCACTGATGAGTCTTATTCAGGAATATGGCAGTTATATTTTTCCCCTTGTTCTTTCGATTGATAAAGTTTGATTTTGTCAGTTTATATGGACTTTCTCATTTTGTATTTGCCTTTGCGTTTAGTATTTTTGTTATTCTCTTATAGATGAAATGTTTTTAATTAACAAATTATAAACTGGTATTTTTGACAATATCTTTCCTATCACATCAAAGCCATTTAAAGTAACTTTCATGTTCTCGTTTTTAGATTGCTTCCTTGAAAATACACATATATCTATTATTCTATGAGATAAAAACTCATAAAAGTTATCACACTTATGATTTGATAACAAACGCCTGTTTCGTCTTCCAATGTAATTAGTATTAGCTCCATGCAGCATTTTTTTTTTTGTCAAGAGGAAAGATTGACCAGGCCAGAGTCGAAATAATTATTTCCATGATGAAAAGTCTTACTTATACATTGAAAGCAATAATTATCAAAATTTACTTAACTATATATCATTAATAAAAGACGATAGAAGATCTGCTGCAGGTTACACATTGACAGCACGAACGATAAAATTACTTGGTCATTGCCCAATCAATTTATAAACATGGTGAGAGGGGGTTCTTATCATTTAAAAAGAATCAAAGGTCAAAAATGAACCTGGCGGTAGAGGCACATCTTGTATATCTTAATACATCTTAAAACCTTGTCAGAGGGATCAAAGCAAAATAGAACTTTTGATTTACCTATAACTTGTCAAATATCAACATGACATGGCATGGGTTTTGTAGATCCCGAGAGCAAATATTGTCAGTGCATTACAGACTAAATTATTAGATAAATCGTATGTGTTTAACAACAATATATAATATGCTATTGATTTTACGTCAAAAGAAAACTTCTAATCATAAAAAGTTTTGGTCCATACCTTAGCAATAAGACACTAACTTAAGATTTCTTCTTTAGTAAAATAACTAGAATACTGAACTCTAAGAGAAATTCAAATCGGAATGTCTCTAATCAAAATAGCAAAATCAAAAGCCCAAACACATCAAACAATTGGAAAACAACTGTAATATTCCTAACTTAAAGAAAATCTCAAAGATTTATGTGTTGAAGAAAATTTAATTTTTCTTAAATCATAGATCTTATCCTATATTAGTGTGCTAAACAGTTATCATCTGTTTGACGATATTTCCAAATCGTTCGAGAGTAGGATGTACTCTACTTCAGTAGATAGAGACATATGTCATTATGTACATTAATTTTGTGACTGGTATTATACGCATTAACGTTAGGGATATTGGTGTCGTTTTAAGGATTACAAGAAATTTGATTGGAACTTGGTGTAAAGTTTAGGCACGATCTTTTTCTTTTTGACACATTTATTTACTCAAGAAGACTACAGGTATATGACCTTTGTATTATCACTAAAAGCACAAGTATAAGGATTTTGAAATGTATCTTACCTTGTGAACTTTTTTTCTAGTTGTAGAAAGATCAATTTTCTTGTTTTCATTGCTTGAACACTTTGACATCTTAGGATTTATTATGAAACTACTATTTCCAACATGATTTTGAAAAATAGAAACTTCAAAGATAAAGGTATAAAGAGCATGACTTGTATTGGTGCTGTACAGCTTAACATTGACAAAGTGCGCGCAGAACATGATCAATGATGTGTGTTGTCCATCTACCAGGTTAACTTTAAGCAAATATTGGAATATGATCTGTTCTCTTAGGGTATTGGTTTTAATCGTTTTGAATTTTCCTTGGGGTTCAGTATTTTTGTTATTTTACTTTTTTGTAGTATTATCACAGACGATATGTATATCTGTAAACTGCACGGTACATACAAGTTAACCATTTTTTTTTTTAAATCTTCCTTAGGAAATGATATTATACAAATATAGCCTTTGTATGAGGTCGATACAAGGTTATATTGACCTGAAAGAAGTATATTGACTGAGGACGAAGTCCGAGGTCGATATACTTCTTTGGGTCGATATATACTGTATTGACCTCATACAAAGGCAATATTTGTTATATTATTAATTTCCGACCATGCTTGTATCAAAATCGTCATTTAGGTTTGTTGGAAGTTTATAGATATTACACTGTCTCCTTGACAATAACAACATATTAGTTGTTATTTCATTTACTGTTTTTTGACATCTTATGTATTTGAAGATTTTTTTTCGTCAAATAATCGATCACAGATATCATTTGTTTCAAAACGTTAAACAATATCCTGAAATTCATTACATGACGTCACAAAGTATATCGGTTTTTAGATATTCTAAAAATAACCGTGCAATATGGTTTTTGCCGGTCAATATGCTTTTTGCTATCCGCCGTTTTCTCTCTACCTTCGAAAATATAGTTAAACATGTGACTATCTCTAAACGAATCAAATTTGATAAAATATACGAATTAATAATATATCAAAATACAAAAAAAAACGTCTCCCACCATATTCTTCGAAACCAATCCTGTATCAAGTCAGGATGACGACTTATTTTCCACTTTTCCCGATGATTAATAGCGTTTAGGATTATGTCAGTTTTATGGACCCCTTATAAAATAGACCACGGAGTTTGGTATTTTTGTTTTATTTTTTCCCATAAATATATTTGACAAATCATGACAAAAATGGTGATACATGGTGGAAACGAATAGCTAAGGGAACGACCATTTAACTTCAAGGGGTTGGTATTGTTTTTTTCTTAAAAAACAATTTTACTCAGACAAAATAATACCTCCTTTTTTAAAATTTATAAGTTGTTCCCTATAAACAACAATTCACAGTTTGACATCTCTGCACGATAAGTCTTGTGCATATCTTTTCATTATTGAATTGATAGTTGCTTCATGTCCATCAATATACTTCGTTTAAATTTTGCACTTCATTTACTTAGCAACTGGATTTACGTGTTCTATCAGGTATCAATTTAAATAGTGTTATCGCAACATCTATGTTTAGAATAAGTTTTAAATGCATTGTTTACGTATTATTAATGATAACTTATTCAACTCTCGTTTTCACAATTTCAACATACTAACATAGAAAGCAAAAGTATCGAAAGGTGTTTTTCTGAAGTTCTTTTATCGTATGTGTTGTACAAACTGTTCGTCCAGACTAACTGTAATTTCCTACGACTCTGCAATTTACTCTAGCAGGTTGCATATCGGATCCACCGACTCTTTTAAAACATGACAGTTAACAAACATTCAACAAGTAAAAATAAACAGTGAACATACATTGAAAACTACAAGAAACGTGAGCAATGCATTAAAATCGTCAGCAAACACTCAATCGTCTAATTAAGATGATTAAGTTCTTGGATAATTATTTTCCTGTGACTGACATTTAACATCCTTGTCATCATTGCCAGAATTACATTCTCGTCATATATAATTAAAAAGTTCCTGTATACAAAAGAGGCGGTGGAGGAGACCAATGAGATATCAAAAACTCCTAATGCGAAGAAATACTGACAAGGCTATGGAAATTGTTTGAAAAAAAGACGAAAAGACAAAATCAGTCCACAAAACACTACATAGAACTCTAAACGGATTATTTCAATCGTTTTGAGCATGCAGGTCTACTCTCTTGTTGAAAGTTGTCACATGATTAAGTTTATGATTCAGTATTACATTTACGACAAAAACACACACGACTGAAAGCATTCTACTACAACTTAGGAACTAGAAATATATATTATATAGTTTAGTGTCCCAAAACAACACACCAATTTGTCCGTTCACTGACAGATTTATCGCCCTGCTTTTTTCGGCTCAGAATTTCTCGGTTTCTGCATATCTCTTACTCCTAGATGCATCCTCATGATAATAGGTAGAATTAATACGCGTTTTAAATGCATCGACTTTTGTATGTTGATTTAAAATAGAAATTAGTTGCATTTCTTGACAACATTAAACATCAATAGACGGTTGCGTTCGATAGACCTATACATGAATGTCCTATATTTTGAATACATAACAAACTTACTTTCAGTATATAAATTAAAAGACTTGTTGTTCTCAAAATAATTTAATGAATTGTAAAATACCTCCGTTTAAAGGATCAAATCACAGTAAAACGGATATACAATCAAAGACGGAATATATTTAAATGTAATACAATAACGAAACGGATGAACGCTCTGAAATTTCAATAATTATTGTGAGTAATTGTGGTTAATATAAAGACTGTTGACTAGTGGAATCAAAACCTTAGTGTGAAAGTTACCTTGGCGGAAAAGGAACTAAACACAAAAATGGCAAAGAATTCTACTTATACGCCAGTAAGTTTAATAATTAATGCTTATAATAGATATTATGCTTATGTATATATGCTTGCATTGTTGTTTGACGTTTACCTGATAAAACGGTAGTTTTATTATTCGATTTAAATAATGTTTGTTTATATTTCCTATTGTCTTAACCTGTTTATAAAACCAAGTTCTATACACCATTTTCAACATAAGAAAATACCGGTAACAAGTCAGGAATATGACAGTTGTTATCCATTCGTTTGATGAGTTTGAAATTTTGATTTTGCCATTTGATTAGGGACTTTCCGTTTTGAATTTTCCTCGGGGTTCAGAATTTTTGTGATTGTACTTTTTACTTGTTTGTTCATTTCATTATTCCCATGTTTTGCTGGAGTTACATTATGAAGTCATTACATTGTTTAAGTATTTCTTTTTATTCTAACTCATTCAACATCATCACAGTTTTATTTTTTGTCAACAAAAGTGCATCATATTAAATTGTAAATATTGAAAACTATAAAATCAATATTATCAAATAGTTAAATAAGTTATTTTGATTATGAAAATACACCTACCGTTTTTGAATCATAAACGTAAATATATTATCCATGAGACCACGAGTACATAATATTTTAAATTTACAGCCATCAGACTTTCCTTGAGCTGTTTATTTGACGTTTTAGACGATCCATTGTATGGAATGGGAATGTTTATAGTATTGTGACAAGAAATCTGTAAAGGGAACTCAATTGATTTTATAAACGATAAACTGTATAAAACAAAGTTTGAAAAGTAATGAAATGACCAGACTAGTCATTTTCTTTCAGAATCATACGTGTAGATACAAGTGGACAGTTAATGCAACTATTGTTTGCTGGGGTCAATTTGTATGATGTAGATGATATTTATATGTATATATCTGTCGAAACATTTCACACTGACTTCTATTTTTACTGTTAAGTGTAATATCTGCGTATATCTGCATTCCTTAAAATTACAGTTATGTAAAAGAAGGATATGGGCATTCATTCATAGCACCAAATCAGTACACGCACAGCTCAAACACACAAATATCCATTAAACGGCACATTTATTGTGGTAAATCATTGTGAATAAACATATGCTGTAGGAAGGGGGAAATCTTTGTTACTGTGTTTCATTACCTATAATTTACACGCGTTTGAGTCGAAGACAAACAATTAGTAGTGATTTCATTTGATAATAGATATAGAAAGATGTGGTATGAGTGCCAATGAGACAACACCAAGTAACAATTTATAAAAGTGAACCATTATAGGTCAAGGTCCGGCCTTCAATACGGAGCCTTGGCTCACACCGAACAGCAAGCTATAAAGGGCCCCAAAACTATAAGTGTAAAACCATTTAAACGGGAAAACCAACGGTCTTATTTATATAAAAACGAGGAACGAGAAACGAGAAACACGTATGAACTACATAAACAGACGACAACCGCTGTACATCAGGTTTCTGACTAAGGACAGGTGCAAATATTTGCAGCGGGATTAAACGTTTTATTTGAAACAAACTTTCTGCTTTTTCTGAAACAATAGTATAACATCACAACATAGAAACTCACACTATGAAATATCAATTTGAAGGCTTAACTCAATAAAACAAAGCAAATTTACACACAATGAACGAATACATTTGATCTGTTATACCTGAATGTAAATACTGATTATGAAAAGTCATCAAGGAATCTTATAGTTTAAGTACGTCGAATCAATATATTTATAAGGCTGAATATAGTACGAAGTTGAGGAACATCAAAAAGCTTATCATTCCAAAAAGGTTAAGCATGTTCTGATTAAGGTCATCCATGCCAATGGATAGTATAATCTGAGTGAATAGAATGTTTAAGATCCTTACTGAACACTACATTTTCAGCAACAAAACATGAACGCATTAATAATATGTTTTATCAGCAAACGAAGCCGACTTCTAGGTGTAGGTATAAATATCGCCTACGGATATTGTAAATACTTAAATGGTTTGCACAATCAATAGTACTAAACATTGTATGACTTGGTGTAAAGCATTTTATACCTCCAATATTGGAATATTGCTTTTCTCTGATAGTATCTGACAATTAACAACCCTCATACTTTTACCATTTATGGGGTTTCAGTTAATATCAAAGTTATAATCAATTATCAATAATTATATTATCTTCACGTTTGTAATGATCGATTATTGGGAGATGACATACAAGTTTTATTTTGAGATAAAGAAAAAAAAACGTTCATTTTACAAAATATAATCAGTGGTGTAGATTGTCGTGTTTATTTATTTTTAACATGAGACACGCGATAATAATGGTTGCTTCAATTGTAAGAATTCAAGTTAGAAAAAAAACTATAAAATTTATCTTTCAGATATTTTTAATTACTTTGCCGATAAGAATATATTATTTTTATAACCTTTTGTAAACGCTGAAAGGCAATAAGCCAGCAAATAATGATTGTAGGGAACATAACACTGCTATAATCAATAACCTTAAAATGCGCATTAACAAATACATACCTGATTTAAATATTGACTGAAGAATTGTAAAAACAACTGTAATACAATAGGCATAAAGATCTACATTGTGATCAGATAAAGACCTGCACATTTGACTAGCGATTTTGACAACATAATGATCCGAGTACTAAGTTAAACTTATTCGTCAGACCGAATTATTTAATACACCAGGATAACAGCTTTAATATTGAATGGATATCACTCTGGATATATATGTTAATGTAGCTCATTCTTTTAGATAAAATTGTGGTGTATTTTTCCTTTGAGTAAATACTTATATAAATTAAACGAACATCACACTTGTATTAAAAGTGCCGAATAACTAACATCACAACTGAAAGACCAACATGAACAAAATGAAAAGTATACTATGGTATATACAAATCCGACCGTCTGGTTTCATCTCTAACAATAAGTCAAGTCTATTTTACTTGATTTTTGTGAAATTGTAAAATAATGTAGTAATGAAAATTATTATGCTTCTTGTTGGAACCCCCTTCTTTCTGGGCGATCAATGCATTTGAATGGTGACATGTGGTTGGAACTCCCCTTTATCCTGGGTTAGGAACCCCCTTTTTAAAATGGCTCACATTTCATGTCACATGAACTAGATTTTGGCTTTTCAATAAGGTTATCTTTGTAATAAACCTATTTATGAATCTCTAGCTTATGTTTCACTACTTCCTGAATATTTTTTTAAACATGTTTTAGTTGCAAAGTAACTGTTAAAACTGTGTTTATTGGTTATGGTATTTAACTGGGTGTCAATCTTCATATGGATTAAAGTTGATGAAAAATCCATGTGTACACCAAATAGGACATAAAAATGCATATGAAAGTTCCTTTACAGGTCAACAATCGTTCAACACTTAAATATGTATAGACAACATGTAAGACTTTTAAATGCAAATGCAAATGCAGTTAATGATTTACATAGTGAGTTGCATTGGTTAGGTGCGTTTTTCTTCGGTTTTTGTTTATATAAGATAGGAAATAAATCTCTTACAGACGTTATGAATGAACTTGATAACAAGTGAAATTGATCATATTGTAAATTGCGTGTTTAAACGAAAGTTTATGATTTAAAGTTTTTAAAGTTTTATGTATTCATATGGATAACAGATAGATTTATAAAATACATATTATATACACTTATTATTTCCACGTTCTTATACCACAATAACATTGCATTTTACTTTTTAGCGTCATAGTAATTATCTAACTTTTAAATATTTATAACCATATATGCATCCTGTTATGCAGGGGTATACTTAGTTTTGATGACGCGTTTTTCAGTAGCCCAATGGAGCTATTCTCCGTTGCAAAGTTGTAATTTTACAGTACATTACAAAGATTTCATATAAATAAAGGCAACAGTAGTACACCGCTGATCGAAATGAAGAAATCGATCGAGAAAGATCGAATCCGGGTTACAAAATAAAACCGAGGGAAACACATGAAAAATTATAGGAGAACAACGACACAATAGAAACACTAAAATGCAAACAACACAGAACTATAACATAACAATGTGCATTTTCCTTACTTTGTACAGGACATTTTAAGAAAAAATACTGGGCTAAACCTAGTTTTGTGGGTAGCCAAACCTCCCGCTTTTAAGGCCTTGTTAAATATAACATTGAAATGACAACATAACATGACGGGACCACGATACTAATAAATCGAAGGACAAACAAGACAGAGAAACCAAATATGGCTTAACAATACATAGCTGTATTTAGGAATTTTTAAAGTTAATATAAAGTTATCTACATGCAATGTATATGATCTCATGTTTGTGAAAAGCACTAAAATTACGGGAACATCTTAAATCAATATTTCATATTTCACTTTTTAAATTGTAATACGGTAATATCAGCAAGTATTTTTTAAAGTTTAATTTTCCAGATAAAGATAGAGCTATAAATATATAATAAGAATTTGAAATGTAAGTACTGAAGACAACAGTAATTTGAACCAGCATATACTGTCATGTTATGAATTAGTGTAAGTTGCGTTTCTTACATCCATCTTGCAGACTATAGTTATCCTTATAATGTGCATCACAATCAGTGAAACATTTCCTCATTCAATAACGTAAATCACGATCAGTGAAATATTTCCCCATTCAATAACTTGTTTATCACTTTTTTTTTCTTATCAGGATGGATCACTTGTTTCTGGAGACAGTGATAAAAAGAATGGGAAGAAACTCAATCATTTTGAAATATCCCACCCGACTGATCTTGCTGCGGCATACCATTACGATAAAGTAGTTGGTGTAATAAAAAAGGATACCAGTGAGCGATCTGATGCCGAGATACACCAAATTATATCATGGTTTAAAAAGAAATCGGATCTATTTAATCAATTAAACGAAAGTAAGTTTCAGAGATTGAGTCTATATTTAAGCTTTAGGCTTAATATTATCTGATATCGATACGCAATGTCCAGTTGATTGCATTGTTTGTGGTATTATGATTTATATTAGGATAATAACCATGATGTATTATGGAGGAAAATGAAAGTTATCTTTATTTGCAAAATTAATGGTTTTATATGTCATATTATATAAAATAAGAACAGCAGTAGCATTCCGTTGTTCAAAATTGATAAATCGATGAAGAGAAAACGAATCAACATTGCAAACTAAAACCGGGGGAAATTCATCATCTAAGCGTTATTAGTTAAGACTTCACAAGTAACTGTAAAAAATAACTGTAGGATTTTAATTACATTCTCGATCGCTGTATAATTTTATCCATAAACTCTAAGGGGACATTTAATGGACCCCCAAGTGTACAATTATGCAGGTTAATAGCATGTTTAAATCTTTCTTTCACGTTTATATTTCATTTTCATATGATCGGATATAATTGATACAAATAAAATAAACTGAGACAAATCCTGTTTGATAGATTTGTGCAGCCACACTCCTATTCTCATTATATAATAATGTCTTCAAATGTCATGGATTGTAATTGACAAAGCATGGCGGGTACCACCGATGGAAAAGGGACTTCTTACAAATCAGGCACACTCTTGTTAGCAAATACAAATTATTTATTTTCGAAAAATCGGGACAAGTTAGCTTCCTTTGAGTGAAAGGCATATCCGTCAGGTGTGGCTAGCCATGAAACTACGTTCAACCCACTATTTTTCTTAAAATTCCCTGAACAAAGTCAGGAATATGGCAATTGTAAATATTCTGTTTCTTTATATGTTGACGTTTGTTTTGAAGCTGTTAAGTGTGTCGGTTGTTTCTTTGTTTTCCTCTTATAGGTGATATGTTCCCTCACGTTTGGTTTGTGACCCTGATTTGTTTCAGATAAATTGATTTATTGCAATTGAACAGAGGTATACTACTTTTGCTTTTATCAAAGGTCTCGTGCTTGCCCCGAACGACTGAATTCGATCAACAACTAGCCTATTCAGTGTCAGAATCAAGTGTCTGGGTAGAATGGCATATCTTCGTGTTCTGTTATTTGTGAACTACCACGTTATAATTTAACAAACCACAGTCTTAGTACAAAGCAAGGTCCATAATTATATCACACCAACATGTGCTTGTCCTGATATGCATGTAACACCGAAACAGAAGAAACAATACATAATTTAGTCAGGCATCCATTAATATAGATATCAGTATTGATAAAGAGGCATACGTCGTTTTGACTGCAATCCAATGAAAAAATCCTAAAGTCGTCCTTAGGTTCAACAAAATACAAATATATCTTTACAATACTTTATGGTCTTAAACCTTTTTTCCCATCCGAAAGAGAGAAAGAGAACAACTTTAACACATTCTGTCTGCCATAACAATCAATTACAAATACAATAAGCATTATCAAACTACCTAACAACCTTCAAAAACAAGACAACAAAACAAGTAAATCATGTAAGAATTAGAATAGAATTTTAATTCCATATACATTTTTCTTCTTCGATTATATCAAAACAATTCAACTGATGCCAAAAAAAAATGTTTTTCTTCAATGTATTGAAATAGGATTTATGTTACAAAATTGGATACTTTTAACCACTTATTAAAGGTCAATAGACAATGTTTTTAAATAATGTGTTTAATGCATGAGTTTGTTATCCAATTTTTCAGAAATAATTCACGATTTGATTAAAAACTGTTCCTTTACGACAGTAGATCGTGATTTTGTGGTAATTAAACAGGGGGATAAAGGCGACTGGTAAGTTAAAATTAATATGTCTGTATGTTGGTTAGTTCTTAGTTTCATGTGTTGTTTTATTTCTTACATCTCTGGGTCGAATCCTTTGATGTTGGACTACCACCCCGAGGATATCATCAGCTCATTAGTTAGTACTTCGGTCCTGACATGCTTTATAACCCTCGTTTCTAAAATTGTCCCTTTTGAATCTTTAAAATCACAAAGTAACCAACAATTTAACTCAAGCAAGGTTGACCTAAAACGGATATAGATATTTTTCCAATTCATTTTGTTTCAATCAATCTTCAACTGTGTCCGTTCTTATACATCCTTGGCTTTCGAATATTCTGCTTTTAGCGTTCCTGATGCAGAAGAGCGCTTCAGACGAAAGTATAATGTGATGTTTTAATTGTTGTCCTTCGTTTATTGATAAACATATATCATCACCATAACCAGCCGCGGTAGTCTCATAACAAAATGTTCTCCTTTTCCCAAGACAGATCAAATAAAAGCATTCTTTCGAAATGTATATGACTCAACAGTCAAAGACCATCACGGATAGTCCCGGACGAACACCCCATAGTAGTTTGATTGTTGGCCCTCTTTCCATATGTAATTACATACAAACTATTTAAACACGTGAATTGCGAATAAGTATATTGATGCATAAGTGCTTTATAAAGATTCTTTTATTCATACATTTATCTCATCATTCAGTGCTTATTAATTTCAAATGTTCAGAAATTTAAGAGATAAAATATCATCTATAAAATATGGTTTAGATTGTTTCTCCTTATTATTAAAGGTCTACAGCTGTAATATATACAACTGATGACAATTACATGAAATATATCAATTTAAGTTTTTTGTGCTACAGAAAATTCTCACATTTTTTCCCCATATTTTTCAGTTTCTTTATAATTCTAAATGGATCTGTGTCTATCCACATTAGTACTACGTCCGGGTATGAAGATGAGCGGAAGGAAGGAGGATCGACAGAAGAACAAGACGACAAGGGAAAGAAAGAGGAGGGGAAACCCAAAGAATTAAATCGATCTAAGTTTGGAAAATATGTTGGGAAAATAGGCAAGGATTTGCATAAATATTTCACTGAATATTTCATCAGGCTTATCTAAATATCAAGGTGTCTTTTGTTTAATTTAGGATCGTGTCTCATCGATTTTTACCACATCTATCCATGTTTAACTATCTTATGATATGTCTGCGGCAAAGATCATGAATACTACGAAATTAAATATTCCATAAGAATAGTGATACACAGATAGGATAACCGGAATTCCCGAAATATTGTATAGTACAGCAAACTTCACCAACCACCAATTCCTCCAACAAATAAGTACAAATAAAAACAAATTTAATTGTCAAAGTGCTCTCCCAAGTTACATCCCAGCTCCTTTGTTCTAACAGGGGTGATCTGAGCCGGATCACAACTACCAGATCACCACAGTTTAAGTTTCTTTGTTATGCATGCTTTCCTTTGTTCTGTAACATTTTGGCGGGAATGTCAAATCCAGTATAAAACTTATAATTAATTATACGGAGAAGACTATCTATCAAAATTCACGCAGAAAAATTCCAGTGTATATGCTGGGATTCGAACTCAAGACCTTTAGCATATCAAGCCACAACACATACCACTTCACCGGGACGACTGGATACGAACTTTCAGAAATTTAACATACTTAAAGGAAGCAAGATATTTTTATAACTGGGGCGAGTTGGCAGACCTTTACTCAGTGGGGTTAAACCCTTTTCGTTTAATTAATGAGTTGTCAGACTGATTGTTCAATTTGATTTTACACTTTTTTAAAGTTGGGCGAGTCGGTTACAAGAGTGGGCGATTTTTTCATAAAGTGGCGATATAGTGTGGGCCGATTGGCCAGTGGGGCGAGTTTACATTGTTTGATATCTACTCATCGTGTTAGGGGGTCATAAAGGGTATACATCATATAGTATCCGGCCATCGGGATGATCTTACACTGACACACCGCGTCCTTATGGGATAACTATTAATTCTAAAGGTAATGTAGATTTGGTTTTCTGAAATGCAATATATATCTGAACAAAAATAACATTTCTGAATGCATTAAACTAGCTATGTCTACAAAAAATTCATCATCAGAGTGACACTCGAATCAAAAAGTTCAAAAGTCAAATAGAGAATAAAGTCAAAGTGCATTAAGGACCCAAAATTATGAAAGCCTTTGCCAAATATTGATTTATACGTAATTTATTTCATACTGTATTTAGAACCATTGCTACTATTAATGATTGATATGCTACATGCCTTTTAAACTTTTTTGGATTCGAGCGTCACTAATGAGTCTTTTTTAGACGAAACGCGCGTCTGGCGTATATACAAAATTTACTCCTGGTATCTATGATGAGTTTATATGTATATTGATATTTTTTTTAATTACATCATATTTAAAAAAAATCTTATTCTACATATTTTATTTCAGTTTCTGGTAAAAGCTTTGGGGAGCTTGCTCTTATTAACCCAGATTGTATAAGAAATGCAACAATTATAGCAGATGAAACAACCGACTTAATTGTCATTGACCGAGAGTTATATAACAGGTCTATACATTCTTTCCACACTAAGGAATTCGAAGAACGGAAGCACTTTGTCGAAACTAATCCCCTGTTCGATGGCTGGCATCCAAAGGATAAGAGACAATTGGCAATGAGTTTACGGAAGGAGAAATTAACTTTTGAAAGCTATATTGTCAAACAGGGATCCCCATTTGATGGTTTACGATTTATATTAAAGTAAGTTCACTGTGGAATAATTTAGTTTATCTAAATAACATTATGCACCGTTTGGAGAAAAACAAATGTTTTAATCAATTGGTATCCTTAAAAAAACACGACAAATTCAATGATTCAGCGAATTAATGGAATTGAGAATCCGTGTCAACGGATCATTTAAGGTTTATTCATTTGTTTTAAAAAGAGTTCATGATTAATATATGATATGAGGATGTACAGACGACACGTTAAGAGTCTTCAACACTTTATGAAATACTAGTTATGCAATGTCAATTGACCTGCAGTAGACTTGCACCTATTCAAACATTTGTTTTTTTTTTAGATGTTAAACGATTAAAATGTATACAAGTTGCTATTGTATTCTTGGTGATTTCTAAGACTGGTAGATTTTTCTCTCCATTTTAGTCAACTGTCTCCAATGATATCAATACATTAACTAAAGACATGAATTAATTTCAGCCTGCAGGTATTTCTCCATGCATCTGTAAATTGAAGTACAACATTCTTGAAAAGAACTAGGAAATGTATTATTTTAAAAATATATAATATGAGTCCATAGACCGGTGCGCTATTAAATCTATTACATTGCCATCTGACGTAAAAGAACATTATTTTGATCACACCTTCTTTTGGCAAATATTTAAGTAAACATCGTACTAGACATCTGTAAAGGTTTATAACAGGCAAACGGACGCATTCATGGGTTTCATTGATGTCGTATGTGTATGGGGCATACACACTTATATATATATATGAAGTCTATCCGTGTTCAATTAATTACGGTTGTACAAACAACAAAGAATGCCAAACAAGGTAAAGTAACAGAAATAACGGCCTCAAATGCTTGAAAATTCCAAAACGAAAAGTCCTTTATCAAATAACAAAATCAAAAGCTCAAACATTTGTCATATTCCTGACTTAGTACAAGCATTTCTTTAAGTAGAAAATGGTGGGTTAAATCTCTTTTTTTTAAGATAGCTGAGCCTTTCAGTTGTATGACAGTCGCATAGGAATTCATTTTATTGACAACAATGTGTGGGAAAAACAAACAGACATACTAGATAAAATTCTCAAAACATTGATGAAATTTGCATGTGCTTAATCTTTTCAGTGGCCAGGCAAAACTCTATTGTGACCCACACATGCATTCTATGCAATATCCAGATTATTACCCTTTACCAGATGTCGACGAGTTGGAGAAAGACCAGGTCAGAGAATCATTAAGAAGGTAAAATAATAATAATACAATGAATCATTGAATCAGGTCATCATTCGCCTTTTCAAGTGTGTTTACATAAATGTTTATAACAGTATTCCACAGATCTTAACCTGAAGATATAAATTTTACGAAAAATTGAACTCCGATGAAACACTATGATAGTAAAAGACTTTTTTCAAGGTCAGAAAACGTACATTGACCTATAATGGTTTACTTTTGTAACTTGTTATTTGGTTTGAGAGTTGTCTCATTGGCACTCACACCACATCTTCCTATATCTATTTACAAATTTCCCCTTGTATGAAGACCGATCACTCACTTGCTAATCCGAATCTTAATGTAACAAGAGTTTATGCACTGTTAATAACCTAATGTCATTTTAAACCTCGTATGTTCTATCCGCATACATTAACAAAAACACCCAAACATGTCATGAAAATAACGTAAAATTTCTTTGAAAAATTAATAGAAAAATCCGATAACAGCAACAAAAAATGAAAATATGAAATTGCAAAAACATCAGCAAAAAAACGACAGACAAGCAAAAACCACAAGACGACGATAGAAAGAGAACAACAACAGAAATGTAATAAAACAGAAAACAAATGGTTAATCGAACGTTTTGCAACACGAACCGTAGCAAAATATGGCTGCTTCAGAGGAACCAGTGTTTTGGTCTACCAGTGATACCCGTCAAGTTGGTCTTATTACAAAATATTAGATCTGCAATAATTGCACTAGCTAATATCTGTCCTCCCCTAAGTTTCTATAGTATTGTGGCAACATATGCAATTAAAAGTAGATGAACGACAAAAACATAAAAAAAGCATTGAATAGGGTTGAATAAACTTACGTTACTTCTAAATTCTTTTTCTCCTATATACATATATATGTGAGATAGAATTTCATTGATATACATCATATTCATATCGAATAACATATTAATCAATTAATTAAATGCCCGGTCTAGAATTACGGGTTAGTTAAAGTTGAAATGTAAGTTCATAGTATGATTGTTTGAATTCCAGTTTAAACAAGTTTTCTTGTAATATTTGATTGTTTAAAAAGGGCAAATGCTATTTTCATCGTAGATCCAATGATTTTAACACAGTTCTCAACAAATCAAGCATACAAATCAGAATTTATTATTATATTTGTATATTCTTAACGTTCATGTATTGTACGTACGTAGGTGTGCACTTAACAGTTTGATAATTTCTTTAAATTTTAATTGATATAAAACAAAAATAAAAAAAAGATAGAGTAAACCGATGCACAAGGATGTCAAACATTACGTATTTTGCTTCATTAAAGTATAAGCAAAACAAAAAACAAAAAAAACAAAACAAAGCATTGGTCTGTTAAATATTCATCAGAAGTATGTTCTACAGTTATTAGAAGCAAAAACAATAAACACGAAAGAACTGATCATTAGGATATATATTGTCATCTATGTTTTATAGGGAACTTGGTCTTGACACACATTCACATAATAAGCACGATGGGTATAAGCCCTTGGTAACAAATCTTCATAAGCTGTCTACACAAGACACGGAGAAAAGTGGAACAAGATCTCCACATCAACATCATATAGAACTATGCTTAATTTGTTCACAGGAGTTAATAGGTAAGACCATGTGATTTCTTGTACTGTTTGTTCAAAATGGTAACGGGCGATGTAAAACGATTCAAATTGGATAATCTCCCGTTACATTTTAGTTGAAATTAAGAAATGTTGGACGTCTTATTAACGGCAAACATGATGTTGGCAATGAAACCAAGAGTGGATAAAACATAAAGTCATAAAATCATCGCTAAAGTTTAGAAAAACAGATCTAGCTAAACTTTGTGACACCAGGCTTTTGTCGTTTGTTGTTGTGTTATATATTAGTTTTCGTTAATTTTTGTACATATATTAGGCCGTTCGTTTTCTCGTTTGGTGTTTACATTTGTCATTTCGGGGCCTTTTATAACTGACTATGCGGTATGGAATTTGCTTATTTCTTTAGACCGTACGATGACCTATAGATGTTAATTTCTGTGTCATTTTGGTCTCTTGTGATGAGTTGTCTCATTGGCAATCACACTACATCTTCTTTGTTATACTTTCCCTTAAATTAATAAAAGCGTGACTGTATTAATATCGATGACATTAAAATTGATCCTGGTTACCATAATTCCTTTTAATTTATGACTTTCAGGTGATTTGGAAGTTGCTATGGATTTAGATACATATTCATATACCGTGAATTGTATACAAGAAACAGATATATATATATTGGACCAGAAAAATTACGAAAGGCTAATCGAAAAACGAAATCCAAAAGTTGTTGAGAAGATCCGGAGTTCAGTGCTAGAGAAATTTTCACTAAGACTTTCTTGGATTCAAGATAAGAACGATCTTCCCTTATTTCGGTATTTACTATATAAGATTGAAGAGTCAAGGCGACAGAAAAAATCAAAGAAGAAATTATGAGAAGGAATTTGTCTACAGGATATAGTTTGATGATGAATATTGAAAGCAATGACCTTTATAATCGGAAACTATAATAATTTATAAGAATTCCATGAAATGAAATAAATATATCACATAGCATTAGCTTAATCTATCACTGATTAAAATATATAATGCTAGGAACTGAACCAAAATAATTTGAAATTAAATGTTTTTAACCTTCTATTTTATCTTTGTATACATATTATATGTTACCTACACAAACAAAGCAAAAGAATATCTAATTCAATATGCAAAATAGATATAGGTCATTTTTAAAGATAAATGAAAATGATTTACATTTTAATGTAGGTAAAACCGAATATTACGGAAGAAAAATATTGATTTTCCCTATATATTCAATGTAATTTAGTGCCCTATAGGACCATTTTAAAAATGTTTTTTTCTCAAAAACGAAGTCGGTGAAATATACATTTTTTTACATTTCCTGATGTATATTTGCAATATCTAATTGACTTCTAAATTTAGAAAAAAATCTATGAACTGGTCATTTACTTATCATTGACCTTAACACAAATACAATCATCGATTACTTTTGCATTTTTGTTTACTTCGTTAGTATCCTTGATAGCCAAAGCTTGAATTGGAAACATACATTGACCGTTTTGACTCGTTTTATGCATTACTCTAGGAAGTATTTCCAAAAACTAATAGGAACTTAAAAGATTAATCTCGTTGAGCTGTTTGGTCAAAGCGATTAATGGGCGTCATTTTGTATCATGAAATAATGAATTATTGACATAAACTTATAAAAACATGTCTCGTTCCAATAATTAAGATGTATTGTAATACAATACTATTCAAGTATACTATGTTTCCTGGTCTCTTTTTAAAATATTCAGCAAAAATTATCCATTTCTAGTACCTCTTTTGCATGTCAAAACACCATTTGATGGAATAACACGTTTTAAGCAAAACAACTTTATATTAGTGTAATGTGCAAGACGCATTCACAAACTTGTGAAATTTAAAAGTATTAAGCTAAATCAAAGACATTTGACCACGTGTTTCAGTTTATCAAATTATATTTTCTTGAAAAAAAAACCTGATAACTTGTCCACAAAATATTAGGGCAAAATATGTATTTCATATATATCTGTTCATTTTTTTAATGGCAGTTCGAATAGATTACCTCTGTGTTATATATATATATATACTAACGCTAAGCCTGAATACATATATAACAACCAAACAATAGATAAGCAAAATTGTCTTTGTGATCCAAGAAATATAGAAAAAAAAACGCTATCCCTGTTTGTTCGAAAATACTGTTCTGTCACAACAGGTTGAAACATGTAAGTCAAATAGAGTTATCAAACTTTGATCAAGATTTTAGAAAATACACAATTTAATATACTTTTACAAACCTGCAACAACAAGAGTCAACAACTGTTGACCTGACTATCGAAATACTTTTACAATAGAAACATGGCTGTCAGATTTTTAGAAGTGTAGTTCAATTCAAATTAAGCATATCAAATAATACATCACCAAAAGTACAAACTATCTCTTTTAAAGTCATAAGAAACCTCAAATCAAAAAAAAATAATGCATATGTTTTTTATAACTCAATGGATAGTTGTCATTATAAAACTTATGTACATATACTTTTTTCTGAAGAAAATTCATTAATTTATTTATATTTAGAAGAAGTTTACTTTATTTTAATTGCTTCCTTTTAGAAAGCAATTCCCCCGACATATTTTCCGTATGCAAAGTGACCTCAGTGTGACCCATCTCGTAAAAATCCGGTGATCACAATACGCATGGATGTCCTCAAAATAGACTATTATCTGAATTTACATGTTAAACACGTGCTCAATTTCCATGCTTTTTTTGTTGATTTTTTTGTCGATTGTTGACAAACAGGTGATAATCGTACGTTAAACTTCGTCTTCAAAACACGAACTTTAATTATATTTTGACAACGACACTGACCGATTGAAAAAAAAATGACGATTAGACGAAATTTATACGAAAAAAATGATAAATTCGTGCACAGAAGACTAAGTTTATGGTGTTTGTATGCATTGGTTCAAGAATTGGAAGAGCATTATTTTTCACCGGTCACTCGTTTCTTATGACTTTAATGATTAGAAAAATAAATAAATGTTCGTAGTGATACTTGTATTACCTGTTTGGTGTTTTACGCTCATAGTTCGCATACCATTAAATATTTTTACTTTATTCTGAATGCTCGATTCTCTTAAAAAAAATCATTATTCGTAAACACTCATCAAAGATGACAAGATTATATTTGGTACGTACGACGCCCGTATTGTCTGCAACGCATTCTTAAGTAGCGCTGGAATCAAAACATTTCAAACCCGAAATATTGTGTCATAGGAAACTACAAAAACAAAATAAGAAAGAAAATGTTTTATATTGAACAGAAATTTTGTTTGTAAGATTTGAGAAATGAAATTTAGGTCCGAAAACAGAGTTATCGTCGTATGGTGTCCCGGTGTAATACTATTTTTTCATACACGTTCCAAATATTGTTTTTTTTATTAAATGCATGACGATATAGAAGACAAATAAACACACTTCACAGATATTCGCGCTATTGATCTAAAAAGTCTCTTCCATTCAGCTCTTATATATAAAACGTTGGAGGTCCAACTCAAACATAATCAAATTATTTGAAGAACAAACTTTTATTCTTTTATTACTTCTAGGCATATATGTCCTTAACAGTATTTTAAACATCTATTCCAAATTATCAACTTCGCGTTTATTACAGAACCATTGATTAGTCTGATATTTTACACGAAAAGAGCATCGGCAAAACAAACAGTAATATAATTAGATGTGGTATGATTGCCACTGAGACTACTTTCAATTGTTAGCCTGGAATTGTTACTGTGGCTTTACAACCAATAGATTGATTCCACTGCTAGTGGATGTTTTGTTATTCTAGCCTTGTAGTCAAAACACAGTGTTGACATGAAATATTATTGAACTGGTCATTTTCAGTAGATTTTCATTGCATACAATTTTCTAATATTCGATAACAAATAACCTAGTGCTTCTAAAAACTCATCATATATACCAGGCTAATAGAAAGCATGTTTCGTCTAGACTTACCACTTGTGCTCTTTCTTATAAAACATTGGAAAGCCAAATAAAACACGAAGTTGAAAAGCAGTTCAAACAAAAAATCTTCGGCGATTGAAATTAAAGTTAGAAAGTTAAACGTGTTCTTTAAACTTTACAGTAAGATAATTAGAACTATATATGGAAGAACACGTGTGAAGACTTTCCTCGTTATATACTCATATTAACAGGTCGTCTGCCTACGCTTCAGCAATTTTATCATTTAATTTTTTTATTTTTACAAAATCTAAAATGTACCAAATTGATTTCCACTTCAATTTAAAAAAAAATATTATTCAAGAGTCTGCATCAAAAAGCAATCACAACACAACACGATGAACATTATTTTATTTCATACTTGTACTTTTGGTGGGAAGTTAATGCGTTTCCAATCATACTTTATGTTTCCATATTTGATGTAAATCGATAGATAGTTACGAGCTATGTTTGTTTGCATTCCTTGAAGAGTTGTGCATCAGCCGTTTAACTCAACAGATCAAAGTATTAAAAGTAATAATAAACTTCCAAAACCCTAGGGACTGTTGTTACAAAATTCATTTGCGGTTTGTATGATTAAATTCAAAGCAATAACTTTGAAATTCTACATATAGCTCGCTATTACTTTTTTTTTTGCATACAAACGATCAATGTATGGCATAACCCTTAGCTTGAGGATAAACGCTTATTGGATTCTGTCATTCTAAATATGAAATTCAAATGTATTTTTGATGTTCCTAGCGAATTCTCCATAACAAATATAACTCGCAAGACTTACTAACCAGCAGCACTAATGAATTCAAGTATGACGATGAACATTTATTCTTAGATATATCTCATGTTCTAAGCAAAATCGTTAACTTAGACAATTAAGCATATAAAGAACCGCATTCGCATTTCATATTACATGTTAGGGAATTTGGATCTGATTTATTCTTTACAGAAGTCATGTAGGTTGTGAGTTCAAACCCCGCTGGTGACAGTTGCGTTTTGAGTACTATCTTAATTGAATATGCGCTTAGCGCTCTCACGTATTCAAGTCTAGCAAGATTTTGTTACATAGGATTATACAGCAATGTCAGTAGATATCAAACATTTGTTAACGAGTCCGGTCTTCCTTCACGCGCACAATTTTTATAGTAAATAAAATATCTGTTATGCCAGATATGTGTTACTTTCCTTCATTTCCGTTAGGTTTTACTTCTGTTATAAGTTTCGATTTCGAGCTTTATTTGGCCTTTTGTATTTGATCCTTACTGATGACTCTTGTGTAGACAGAACGCGCGTTTGATTTACAAAATTTTAAGTCAGGTATCTTTTACAAGTTTGTGTGTTACATTATTGCTGATTCAATTGTTGAAAATATTTATTTCTGCTACGACGGCAACGTCAAAGGCGATGGTGTGTATGAGGATTATGATAATTGGAATGTGATTTTTTTATTGTTAGAAGTGTCTCTATCTAGTTTATATTATCTAAGTTTTCAAATGTAAAATAATGTTTTGTATAATTTCCCATCAAACAATGAATGTATACTACTAAAAATACGATAAGCAACACAACTTCTGACTGAAATTAAAGTTTTAAATATCTCTATTTATCTTTAAAATTTCAGTTTCGTAATCTCAATCATTTTTTGGTAGAATTTCAGACTGCTACAGTGTTCGTAAACTTCGAGGGAATTAGTCAAAATTGAAAGTCACAATTGTTTGAACAAGTTCTAGTAAAATGAAAGCAACAATTAACGCACAAAATTACCAAAGTGGGTTATATTATTGATCTGATTGATAACATATAAACTGAAACTTATATTTCTTGCCAAAAAATGAAAGAAAAATTGGAGGGACAATTTATTACCGCCCCTTTTTCCCACTACTACCAAAAAATCATATGTTATTAGTTTTCTTCTTTAATCAATAGAACACCCTTTAAGACATGAATACTGATAATTTCAGATCGTCTGAAGGATTTTCTATAAAGATATTAGCCCTCAAAGTTTGACCCCCGCCCCCCTCCCCCCCATCTATCTTAATGTAAGTATTGCAGCAAACATTCTTTGGATTGTTCAGTTTTGTTTAAATTAATCCATGCAATTATAAAATTCAGTCATGTTTATAACACAAACGTTTATGCCCGTGTAGATTTTTTATAGTTTATATGCTATCAACATTCACTTGAAGCTGTCGTCTTCTATGCTTTTTGTTAGTGATACACAGACTCTCAAGTCTTGAGGTAATGTATGTTACTGATCTAGCTAAGAAGCCAGGAACAATGATTATTTTCGATCCACAATTCAAGATTCAAACACACAACTTTTTCTTTAAATTGATTTTTCGAATATTTGATTTTTTTATCCTGAATTTTATAGAGTGTACGTCATGAATAAATTATTTCGAAACTAGAACTTTAGAATAGATATACATATATTTTTATTTCGAATTAATAACTTTAACTTCAGATGCTCAATCTCAAATTTTGCACAATGTCTGTATAGTTGTTATAATTCAAGATATGATTATATCTCAAAACGAAGATTGGCGAAACGTATTAAGAATTCGTCAATGATATAAGTTGATAATGTATTTTTCATCTATGTTCCTTATGATCTTCAACTCTTGTAGACGTTAATAAATTTTTACTATGAGTATTGTGTTTTCCAGGGTTTTTTTTTTTTTTTTTGGTGTTTTTTTTCACATTTTAAAAATAGCTTCATATATTATATATCAATTGTTTATACTCCGTAAATTAAATGAGATGGTTTTAAACAAAGGGCAACATATAGGTCTTTTGTATTTATATGTAATTTTAGTATTCGACTTCTAGTTATATAAAATCCCTGTCATAACTGGGTTGGAAAGGATAACAGACTATATTTGTCTAGAAAACAACGTAAAATACTTAAGATATTTTCATACAGAAATTGACATGTAAATAAAGATGCTTTTAAGCACGTCACTTCTTTTTAATAATTCCGTGTCTTCTTACACTTAAAATGCTCTGTTTATTTTTGAATAATCGACCTTTATATTTTTAGTATCAAAACATAGTTATGAATTATGTTAAGATTTATAGAATTTATCGACGTCCTTGCATAATTATTTTTGTAATAAAATGCAATTTCATTTCAAACTAAACAAGCTAGTTTTTATATAGAATTTTAAAAAGCTATCGAAATGCAATCAGCATCAATTAAAAAGTCAATTATGAAATATAATGGTGGTTAAGGTGTTAACTGAATAAAGTACGAATGAGAACCATTCACTTTAACTTTCTTAAAGGAATAATGAAAATATGAAAAAACAAGTTGAAAAGAAAATATGAAAGAGGAAATAATACCAGTTTTTTTCATTCTGAGCTAAAGCGAAATTTGTATACTTAATGGAGTGGTTTGTGAAAGAAATCATTGAGTTTTAAGCTATTGTGACTACCAAAAAAATTTACAAAGGAACATTAAACATTATTGGTCATTTTCAGTATATTTTCTTTACATACAATTTTGAAGTACTCGAAACATATTTGTTTTTCTATCCCATCGCATAGATGACTTTTTACGTATGTTGCACAAGTTTTCGGAAAGCTTTGGAGAATAACATCTACAAACAGAAGCATCACCATAGTGGTTCTAACACTCATCAAAGATACTTCTCTCATATGACGTATGTTTTATCTGCATAGGGTAACAGTGGTGCTCTAATAACAAAAATAGATAGCCAAATCAAACACGAAGTCGAGGAGTGTTCAAACAAAATCTAACGGTGGTTTTCCTGCGAATATAAGTTCCTTAAACATTGCTGTGTAATAATTGGAACTAAATATAGAAGAAAGAAGAACACATGTTAAAATTTTCTTTCGTGTATATTTTTTATATCAAACGTGAAGTCGTTTGGCTAAGCCTTATTTTCCTAACAAAAACAGAAATGAATCAAATGATTTCCACTTCCACGATTTTTTTAATGCTTTGATTCAAGGGTCTGCATCCAAAAGTAGTCATCACAAAACGTTGGAATGTAGTTTAAGATGAATTCTACTCGACTATTATGCAAGTGAGGGTTTTAACTAGAGTTTTAGCATCATTTTCTGCAAAAGGAAATGCCTGTACCAAGGAACATGACAGATGTTTCCACTCGTTTGATGTGTTTCAGCCTTTGATTTTGCCTCCTGTTTAGGGACTCTTTCCCGTGTATTTCTGTACCTTTGTTATTATACTTTTATCTTATTTTTGTACTTTTGGTGGATAAATTATGCATTTCTAATCACACTATACACTTTTTTTTTTATATAAATCGATAGATAGTTATGAGCTATATTGGTTTTGATGCAATAATTTTATCATCCGTTTTGCTCAAAAGATCAAAAATTTAACAGTAAATATTACCGATCAAAACCATAGGTACTGTTATTACACAATTTAACTGGGTTTTTATTATTAAATTCACATCAATAACTTTGAAATTCTACATATAGTTCGTTATTACTTTATTCAATACTAGAAATCAATTAGTTTATTGTAAAATCTTAGATAACTCATTTTCAGGGCTAACATTAATTGGATTCTGTTATTTTGAATATGATATTCAAATGTACCGTAGGTTTGGTTAGTTGATGCTGCTTTCTTTACAGTTATATCCAGCACAGCCGGCTAGCAATTATTACAATGAATATTCATTCGTAGATATATATATATATATATTCTTGTTTAATTATTTTTAATTCCTTTGGTTATTCAAATCAATAAAAAGATTTGCATGTGCATTACTGTTAAATACTATGTTGGTAGGTGGGCTAAAGAGTTCCAATAAAAAGATCACTGGCCGGTCAACACTGATGTTGTGAGACTGGATCCTGCTAATTTAGATAGACAATGACTGTTACTTTTACTGCCAAGTGGTCAATGGGTCTTTGCGGACACTTTGATATCCTAAACAATCAAGAGCTTGTCCTCACGATTAGCTAAATATGCAAAACATGGCGTTAAAAACAAAAAATCGATCAATCAAACATAATATATGAGTGTTCCTTTTAAAACCTGATGTACATCAAGTAAAGGAGAAAAGACAGCAACAAACGGAGAAATGAATGGACTAACAACATATTTATAATATTAGTGGGTAATAGATATTTTTCCCATGGTGTCCGTTTGTCCGGTGATTTTTGTAAGCGAAATAATGTGTACAATTAAGGACAGATTTTAATGTCAATTGTATCATGGAATTATTCCAGCATTGTCTAAGATCAGTTTGAAAATCAGTACTGATAATTTTTTTTTTTTCGTAATTAAGTCGAGCACCATGGAATGTCTATTTGGCCGGTCGTTCGGTCATGTAAGAGGGTCAACGGTTGTTTTCAATAATTTAACTCCTCTTGTGAAATAGAAATTACATTGAAAATTCCACTTTCCGCGATTTCTCGTCTTTGATTCATTTAAGATATTTATTTAGAAAAGGAGGAAAATGACGATGACGACGATGTTGATTTTGTAAATGACCCATGCAATAATAATTTATGAACAACTATGGTTTATGAAAATCAGTCATGCTTATTACACACACACATTCGTACCACTGTAAATATTCTATAGATTATCTGATATCAGCATTAATCTGTCAATATTTTTATTCAACTGCTAATTCTGCAAATTCTTCTATGTTTGAGTTTTCCTCGGAGTTCAGTATTTTGTTATTTTACCTTCAATGTATTATCTATGTTCCTTAACGTGTCTATAGCATGCAATTTTTATGTGGAGATTGTAGTGATAGATAAAATGATAGTGTTCGTTTATGGCATGAGCTTCTACTAAGATTTTATATTGATAATACTAATACATGTAAACGTATGTCAAAAAAGTCAACATGCTAACGGTGATAATTATGTCTTGCTATTTAGACCTTAGTAACCAAAATCGTCAATATTGTGTTATACTGTACTTTTTTAGGACTTGTATTCTCATTTTAAAGTAGAGTCATTAAGTTAGTTATTGTTAATTATCCGTAAATCACTTTAAATTAAGACAAGGGCAACATATAGGTTTCTTGTAGAATATGCATTAAAAATCGCTGCAACTATCACTCATCTGGAAAAGGAGACAGACTCTGTTTGTTCCCTCAGAAGACAACGTAAATATATTGACACAAATTGACGTAAAAACATGCTTGTATACACGTCAATTATTTTTTTAATAATTGCGTGTTCCTGTTGCACTTAAAATGCTTTTTTTAAAGAATCAACCATTATATTTACAGTGTTAAAACATCTGCTTGTCTAAAGGATATATAAATAGGTAACATAGTTATCAATGATGTTATTTAAGATTAACAGTTAATTGTCGTCATGTCGTAATTATATTTTTACTTTAAAGCAATTTCATTACTTACCAAACAACCAAGTTTTATATAAAGTGTTGAAATGCTATAAAAATATAATCGACTTCAATTAAAATGTCAATTATGAAATATAGTGTCGGTAAAGATGTAAATCGATAAATTCATTTAAGAAAAGAACTGAGTACAGTACGAAAGAACACCGTTCGCAAAACATGTCATTAAGGGAATAAAGGAAAAATGGAAAGAAAATAAAAACAAATTGTTCTTTCTTAACTTAGGTGTTTTGAAATGTGTATGTTTAATGTAGTGATTTGTGAAAAATATTGATAGTTTAGCTTTTGATTCGTAATTGCCAACAATATATAGTGAATAATAAAGAACTCCACCTGCTTTTCCTTCTTTAGTATAGTAGTTAAACGTATTAATGAGTATTGAATAGTGTTTGTGTGGGTAGGTGCTAGTAATATCTATTTACAATAGATATCATAAAAATGCAATCATACCGTGCATGCTGTAAGGTTTGTGCAGGATAAAAACATTCCATCATCTACGCAGTCAAGTGTCGTGAAATGTTCATTAGTGCGAACTTTCGCCGTCTAGTCCGATAATTTTATTTTAGACTTCACTATACTTGAAAAGATAGCTGTTTTGAAATAGTAATTTCTTGGGCCAAAAATATTGTGTGCTTTACTATTGTACTGTTTAAATGACCCTTATTGTGGAATTTGTTGGTTTTCAGTTCGAATGGTTCGAGTTCATTAACTCTTTTGTAGAATACACATAATTGTATGTTACCTACTCGTTGGTATAGTAGTATAATGTTAAGAAACCTTATCATAATATTGATACTTCATGCAATTATGTAATCGTTGATGACATAGCGAGCTTCTTTTTTTACTGGCTCTGTTTTATCTATATTTCCCTTGGTATAGGGATCTCATATGGCGACGCTACATTCCTCTCTTCCACGGTCTTACTAGTGCGTTAACAACATTGCTTTTTGTTTGTTTTCTTTAAGTTTCTACTAAACTTCGCATGTGCTAAGTTTGCAACGACTACAATGTTATGAACATGAAGGTTCCAGTTTAGGTACGTGCATAGTTATACTCCACAAGCAGCAAAAGAACATTCAAATTACATTATTTAACAACATTCAATGAAAGTGTACTTCAGCTTGATGTGTTAACTTTATCAATCAAATGCAAAATAATAAAATTCGAAGCTGTAATATATATATATAAAGACACCTCTACAAACAAAATATCAAAGCCAAATTGATATAAGTAGCCAAATGTTACTTATTATTTTTTTGTACGAACTCTAATGTCAGATGATTCGTCCCCATTTACTTAAAAACCTAATATTTATAATTTACCGTGGCTTTCAAAACCCTAAATCGCAATTCCTTAAATATTTTCTGAAATTTTGTTCCTTTAGAGGATGTCATATCAATAAGAAAATGTGTAGACAGTTTTGTTTAGGGGCAAGCTGAAACTCGCTGTGTTGGAAACCTACTAGTGGCCTTGGGTTGTTTTCTGCTCATTAGTCGGGTTGTTGTCTCAAAATTTGACGTGCGGTTAAGACAAGCAATGGATCAACCTTCTACACAACCATATTATTTTTACCATTTCTGTTGGATGTTGAAACACCAAAAAAAACCTTTATTTAAAAGTCATGATGTATGGCCAGTGTGTATCTTTATGCTGTTTGTCTTTCGATTAAATTTTTTCAGAGGAGTTGTGAGTTTATTGGTTGATGTTTTCGTATACTTTTAGCTATTTAATTTCATATTTCTTGTTTTTGCAAAAGTATCTTTTTATAAAGTTCGACGACTTTGTGTCGTGGAAAACGTCAACAAGACGATATGATCTTAGGTTGCGTAATTCCATTAAAAATATGTAATACACTTCGTACCTACACAAGAAATTTAGAAACCTAATAGCAATCAGTTACCATATTGATTCGCACTTGAATAGTAAGCGCATCGTTACATACCATTTACTTCTCTGAAACAAATGATTAATTTGTGCATTTATATTCTTTTGTCATGTCTAAGTGAGATAAAACACTGAGTGCACTCGATTATTACTTCATAAATATTAGATTTTAATTATTGATTCCATTTTATTACTTCTATTACAAGTAATTGCTTATTAAGAAGCAAACTTAGCATGTGATGTTGATATTGTTATACAAGAAGCTGATTACGTAAAAGTAAAGGAGAAACCATAGTTCAGTCTTCGGAAAAGCTATGTGTTGAAGTACAAAATACGCGATCCCATATTAGTACGTCAAGCTTAATGTCCTCTTAAATGGTTATATAAACTGATTTTGCTTGTCCTAACTGTAATATTGCTGCTGAATGTTCAACACAGTTCTGTTTACAAAATTTTATTTCAATTAATCCGATTCAACCATCATATTTACTCAAGTAAAATAATTTTATTTTGACATTATGCAAAATAATTTCAGAAATAGTTCTATGCGTCGTTAATTTATAAAAGTTGTATGCTCTTCCTAATGCAGAATGATTTCTACTGTGACTTTGATGATATAATATGTAAACATGTAACGGTGCAGAGAAATGTACTGCATGCAATTGATTTAAACAAGGATAAGCATTTTGTTATTTGGAAGCAAAGTATTTTGAGCATCATAAACCTTGATGTGGTGTAAAAGTTACTATCGGTAGATAATCTAATTGAATCGTTGTGGGTTTTTTTTTTTTTTATATAAAATTGAATTGAAGTCGTCGAGAAATAATAGCATGCTTGATAAATGACGTCAATTCATACATTTGATTCATTATAAATTGTTGACAGGTTTTCTAAAAATCGCAGGTTAACCAAAGATTAACTGTTCCCGTGCACTATTATCAAATATGTATATGCATGTAATATTTGCTACATGACGTTAAACTAAACCAACCATCCATCTATCTTTGTTTACACGCATCGTTGTAAATATAATGGAATTTGATATGACTGTCATGCAAGTAATAGGTTCAATTTCTACATTTGAAAATGCTTGTACCAAGTCAGTAATATGACAGTTGTCCATTCGTTTGATCATTTGATTTTGCCATTTGATTAGGGACTTTCCGTTCTGAATTTTCCTCAGAGTTCAGTAATTTTGTGATTTTATTTTTTACATATATCACTGGTACATCTGTTCCAAAATTATCGAGTTCGATGCATTTCCTTCAAAAACTCTGGTTTTAGTGTACGTCATTTGTGCGTTTAGGGGCGTCGTCACTTCCATTCTAATGTTCAGGGAGTGGTTGGAAAACTATAAGTCTACATTTTACAAATTATTCGGCAAATTGAATTCTCAAAATTGATCATCAGCACTGCTGTCATTAGGGAATTGTCATTAAGTACATATAGAACAACCGTTATTTCTGTTTATTCTGCACAAAGACGATCACTAAGACGCTTAAATAACGTTAATATTGCAGGGATACAGGCGAGGCCCTCTATCTGGTTAATGACGTCATAAAGGCCTGCATAATTGTCGAGTTTTGTCCGGTGACGGATGAACTCGAAAGTGGTCTATTAACTAAGCAGCGTTACGTATTTTAAACTTATTATTGTTCTGAGTTGTGATCGATACAACTGATAACTTGTTGTTTGTCAACTTTGTGAGTAATGCACTTTTATATTTGCATTGCCCCATATATGTTCATTTATTTTCTTATAAATAAAAAATCAACAATGTATTCAGTGTACTGTTTCTATGCTTGAAATGCTTCTAAGCCTTTATAAATCTCTAAATGGGTGTTCTTTTCTATACATGTTAATGATAATGTTTTCAAACCATTCTTGTATTACTACAAGGACGTTTAGATCATATATAATTAAATCTTGGACACCCAGTTAGATACTCATTAATCATACTACTAAACAAATGTCCTTTGTTATCGATGAGGACAAATATTAAAATCATATCTTTTTCATCTTTTAAATTTCCTTTCTCGATTGTTAGTTTTACTTTCACCAATAATGATAGTTCATATCCCTTTCATTAACAATGATGATTCGTTCCAGGTGGAGTTTATTTTTTTTTAGTTTCTCCACTTTACCTGAGTTTACGTTAATATTTAAGTGTCATAGGAATACTTCAGTTCATTGAATAACATGTATTCATTTAAAAGAGAGAAGAAAGATACTAAAGGGATATTCAAACTCATCATCCAAAAACAAACGGACAATGTCTCGGCAACAAAAAAAAAAACACTCACAAAACACAAACAACAGTACACAATAGCACATCATACAAAAGCCGGTGTCCTATAGCCATTCTTCCCCCTGTGAATCCCCCCCACATCAAGATCAGTCCTATTTTCACGCAAGAAGCACGATAGGCTATTTTTATATAGCGGATGTGTTCAAGTGGTCTAGAGCGCTGGACAGTTCAAATTCCGTTTAATAATCCCTGCATAACAATCTAATTCTAACACTGTATGTTTTTTTTTTTCAGACTTATATATAAAGTGAAATGTATATTGTGTGGGGGGGGGGGGGGGGTGGACGTGTCTATATGTATACGTATTGCCAAATTTTTGCGGGGGAAGAATGGCAATATCCAAATTTTCTCCGATGTATTCTATAATTTTAATGTAAAACAAAGCTGTATATAGAAATGTCCTCATAAAGACTAACAAGGTTAAATTATGAACTTAATTCCAGAACGATTAATTAACAGGGCCGTAACTACCTATGAGGCAGGGGAGGCAGTTTACTGCCCTGAATTTACTACAACATTTTTTTTGAAGTAATAAAATGAAATATTGACAATATGTCCACGAAGAATTTGAATTTATATTATAAACAACACAAGTTTACAGTTTTAACAGTGTTATCATGATACGTGATATATGTCATTTTCCGGATTTTTGATCGATAGTGAAACGTTTCAGTATTTGTTTGTTTTTTTTTTTTTTTTTTTTTTTTGTTCGTGTGGCCGTCCGTCTGTTATTCAGTATTCGTACGAGCACACATATTAAACTTTGCTTTTCGATAATTTTGAATAAAACAGAACTGTTCACATTTATTTAGGGACTCAATTAAGCATAGGAAGTTCCCTTTGTATTGTGAATCTTTAATAATATCGGAAATTCGTTACCAGCTGACATTTTTTTTTACATTTCCCGATCGTACGAGAACATTATTGTCAATGCCTTAATTAGTAGTCAAACACTCCCATTTGTTGTAGCAGGGACTTTCTATACTAAGTATATAACTAGTACAGAAAGTCCCTGGTTGTAGTTATATGTTTTTTTTTTAACTTACCAGTTTGATTTCTAACAAAAAGATGTTTAAATACAAATAATAATTGTTTGCAAAAAAATTGCTTCCAGGATCCAGCAAAACTGATGTTTCTTAAAGAAAGGAAATCGAAGGAAAACGGGTCATTTTAGCTAGATTTTATTGAGAAAAACATCCGCGGTCACAATGTATTTAATGTTAATAATTAAAGGTCAAAGTACGGCCTTCAAGACGGAGCATTGGCTCACCCCGAACAGCAATCTCAGATTGTTTTTGCATAAAAATTGCTTCCAGGTTCAAGCAATACTGATGTTTCTTTTTTTTTTTTTTTTTTTTTTTAAACGATAAATCTTTTATTGCACACTTCTCTGCTGTTTAACAAATTACTCGACTCACAGCATTCAGCCGGGTATCCCTGTGAATTAGTTACTGTTTAACCAGGGAGATTATACAGTGAATTTATATTTATATATATATATATATATGAATTATGATTAGTTATTATAAATACAATACATTGATTTTAACAATTTGTCAAAGTTCTTAGTTTTGTGGAGGTCATCATAATGTAACGTAAATACGGAAGTTGTACTATTCATTGTCCGATGTTGGTTATAATTTAATCATTGACCCTTAACCTTGATCAAAATAGAATGAAATTCAAAACAGTGTGGCTCTGGCCATTGATTGACACATTAAATTCATCCATTGACTGGGACAATTTACGTGAACGTTTGTCTGTAACGACCACTGTTCACGACGTACCTACGATAGACATTTAAACTGTGGGGTCACCAAAGATTTCTTAACGCCTTTAATTATAAAATAATTCGAAAAATTAATCAGGAATAACCTTTATGCTTTGATTTATATAATTGATATAAATCATAACATCGTGTTTTTTCTGATTAAACCTTTGGTGACCCCATAGTTTAAGTGTCTTTAAAAAGTACATAGTGAGCAGTGGTCGTTACATACAAACGTTCACCTAAATTGTCCCAGTCAATGGATGAATTTAATGTGTCATTCAATGGCCACAGCCACACTGTTTTGAATTTCATTCTATTCCCATGAAAATTGAGATGTTTCTTAAAGTAAGGAAATAGAATGAAAAAGGGTCCTGATGAAGGTAAATCCAGAAAAGCACTTCGGACGCAATAACGGCCCTGATTAATAACATATAAATATAAGGAAACAGTTATTGTTGTTCAAAATTAATACTCGCACATCTTGTTTCAGCGTTATTTTTGTTTGACAAATTTATTATTAAAAAAAATAACGTTTTAAAATACCTTTTATATTTTTCTCTTTTAACACTGAAGTTGCCAATCTAAAGTTTGCACTGTTTGTTGTGTTTTTCAGTGAAATCTATGTGGATTAACATCAGCGGACTAAAGATAAAATGTATTATCAGAAAACGCATAACTATGTCTGAGATAAATATTTTAAGGTTTAAATCAAAATTATACTAGTACAAAGCACTAATGGTGTATATAAGTCCAATATCGTGATATTTGTCGTTTACTGCATACAATATAACCATTGTATAAGTTTGTTTTTTTAAAAAAGACATGTCAAATTTTCCCATTTCTTACAAAAACTTCCTTTAAATAGATGTTGTAACTATAAGGTAACATTTATGTCAGAAGGCAAATAATGGTTTATTCCTTTTTAAACAGTTGTATTATTAAAATATAATGGGCGTGTTCAATATCTCAATTTTGACACTTCTCTTCTAAAAATTACATCACCAAACAATGTGTGAAAAAATCTTTTTCCACAATAAAGGACTATTTATACTGTGCAATTTCTCTGCAGTGAGAAAACTTTTAAATATATGTATATACATATTTCTCATAATTATACAACTTTCCGTTGAAAAAAAAAATAAATATCAACCTTCAAGTACTCTTAAAAGTATTTGTATAAGTGTAGAAATTCAATAAACAGATGCATTCAAGGAGTGTATATCAAACACGTTAAACACCATTTAAAGAATTTAAGTAGATAACAAGTATAAGTTGAGTTTATTATACTGCACTGAGTAAAGATACGGTAACAAGTTGTTAAATATTTGTTTATGGTCACAGCATATGGAGTAAAGAACTGATTTATGAAAAGGTGTTTATTCAAACTCTAAAATATAACATTTAAATTGTACACAATAGTGCATAGTATTTGACAAGAGCAATCCAAATTTATAACTGTATCTATACCACATGCATCACGAAGGAGAGTAAGGAGATTTATTTTCTTTAATTTTTGGGGCGAATTAAACTCCTCCCGAGCAGTTTATTATTTTATATAAGCAACGTGTGGTTGGTCTGATTTCAAATCTTCATTGGTGAAAATTCTATTATGACGTGAATTTAGTTCTTCCCTCTGAGAAACAAATTCCACCACTATATCTCTTGCGAATACCTAAATTCTAATTTAATTAAATTGAACATTTAAATGTCTCGAGTGGAGAAATATCGCATCACACTGTAGTTGTTAATTATATATCTTATATTACGGGACAAATAGAGATTGCTAACACATACTGCCTTGTTATGATATGTAACAGTTTTAATTTATGACTTATCAGTTTTATTCTTTATAGCATGGTTAAAACTGCCTCATGGTAGTTACCGGGATGTCAGGTCTTTGAGTTGTTTAATATTAATGATTGTAAGACAGATACATGTAAAATCGAGAACGTTCAATTGTGAAGTTTCCATGTCTATTCAGCAACATTCCAGCAATCTTTTGACTTATGAGTTGGAATGTTCCTTGGTATCTCTCATCTATCTTTTATAATGCTTACAATTCATTTTATGGTTTCTGGCTGTATGGATTCAAATGAATTCAATCCTCAAAACCATAAAATTTTAATAGAGAAAAAAAGTACTCATTTGAGAAGCAACCTCAAACAGATCGAAAGAAATGCGAAACAGCAAAATGTCATGTGTTCTTTTTCATCCGCTGTTTGTAAGCAGTATAAATCAAATTGATGGGTATTAAACATGATTACATTTGTCATGTGTTATTTCTCTTTTTCTCTTTGAAAGTAGTATAAAGCAAATCGATGGGTATTAAACATAATTTGCATTGGCTTTGTAAAAGTACATGGAAACTTGGCATGACAATAATGCCGAATTTCTGCTTCATGTTGTGTAGATGACAACTGATAGATCGCCTAGCTTGCTACAGTATGCCCTCTCGAATAAATAAACATATTTTAAATTTCAACTAAATAAAAGTTGCGATAATGATTTATTTTGTAACATATTTAAATGGTACATAATTTGTTATTTTGAAGTAAACACGAAGTTTTTAAATGTCATATGACTATCACAGGAAAAATTTAAAGAATCGCAGGTCATCGTGTTTTAAATGAATCGTTAAAAGGTTCCTATTTTACAACTTTATTTTGAAAATCTCTATCGCCTATGCTTTGAAAATTTTGGGTTTTCTAATTTCTTTGAATATTGGCATTGATATGGGTACAAAACAACTGATATCAGAAAATTATTTGACTTTCAAGCACCTCGTTTATTACTGCGCAAACGTTTTTACCATTTCTGTGAATCCATTTACCCTTAACAATAAATGTGTAAAGAGTTTAAAAATAGTTTGTTTCGTGCAGCTTTCTCCTTGTATCTGTAAATGGCATTGCTTAACAAATGACTGATATTCATTTTCATTGAAAGGACCAAGTTTATAAATAAACTTTATTGCGCATTATTGAAACCTTTCGATATTATAAATTCGTTGGACAAAAAAAACCCAAAAGGATCTTTTAAATAGAAAATCATCAAACGGCAAAAGGAGTAGGTCCGGTAATACCCTAGTCCCACTAGGCCACGATCGCACTACGATCTGTGAAAAAAATGCAAATTTTGATGATCGTGGTACGATCGTGTAGGTCGCAGTAAGGTCGTACCACGGTCGTGGTGAGGTCTTCAAGATCGTGAAGAGCGTGACCAACTTTGAACATGTTCAAAACAATCGTGGTGCGGTCGTGGCGAAATTAGGTCGTAGTAGAAGCGTTGTGAGAGCGCACTAAGATCGTAGGAAGATCGCAAAGGTCGCTGTACAATCGTAGCGAGAGCGTAGCGAAAGCGTGATTCTATTCGGAGAGATTGCGCTACGATCTCACAGCGACGTTATCACGACCTTACGACGACCATCACGTTCTCACCGCGACCCAACTACGCTTCCACTACGACTTTACCACGCTGTTCACGACCATAACTTACGATTCTAGCACGCCCTTGCCGTCCTTATCACGCTCTTCTCACGACCTTACTACGTTCACACTACGACCATCGTTTTTATTGTCATTTTCACATAAAATATATAAAAAACTCCCTAGATTTTGTTTGTTTGAATGTATTTATCCATTTGCTCTAACGGCTCAACCATGCTTCTCGTTTTTATATAGAATAGACCGTTGGTTTTTCCCGTTTAAATGGTTTAAAATTAGTATTTTTTGGGCCCTTTATAGCGTGCTGTTCGGTGTGAGCCAAGGCTCCGCATTGAAGGCCGTACCTTAGCCTATAATGGTTTACTTTTATAGATGTTTACGTTGATGGAGAGTTGTCTCATTGGCACTCATACCACATCTTTCTACATATATTGACACATCTGTGTCATCTCTGCTATCGTTCTCTAAAATATCGTCATTTGAGCTTTATGGACCAGCAATAGGTTGTAATTTAGGTTTGATTGGTCGTTCCGACATCTCTTGATGACAAGTATTATACTACTTATGTGTAAAGTATCAGTTTAATTGAAGTCTGGAGCTGGCATGTCAGTTAACTGCTAGTAGTCTGTTGTTATTTATGTATTATTGTCATTTTGTTTATTTTCTTTAGTCACATCTTCTGACATCAGACTCGGACTTCTCTTGAACTGAATTTTAATGTGCGTATTGTTCTGCGTTTACTTTTCGTCATTGGCTAGAGGTATAGGGTGAGGGTTGAGATCTCTCAAACATGTTTAACCCCACTATTTTTGCGCCTGTCAGGAGCCTCTGGCCTTTGTTAGTCTTGTACTATTTTTTATTTTAGTTTTTTGTGTACTATTTGGAGTTTAGTATGGCGTTCATACTTTGCTCCCTCTACCTCTACATCAACCCCTACCACCACGCCCACGTGTTCTAGTAGATTTTGGTGGCATGAATGTATTGTTTTTGAGAAATCTCCGTTTTAATCAGAAATAGAAGGAATGGAACTATATTAATATGAAACACGATATTGACGGTATTGCTGAGAACGGAGTAAGATCGCGGTTTGAACGTAGTGTAATCGTGGTAAGAACCTGCTATAATCCCAGTAAGATCGTGTTGCAATCGGATAACTCGCTGTATGGTCGTAGTGAGAACGTGAAGAGCGTAGAAAGATCTTTATAAGCGTAGTGAGGTCGCAGAATAAGCGCGGTGAGAACGTGGTTTAATCGTAGCGGGATCGTTGTAGACGCGTAATTAGGACGTAGTAGCATCGTGAAAGCAACGAAAATTAACATTTTCATGCCGCTCATACCGCGACCTCACCACGATCTAAATTTATTTTAGATCGCGGTGAGCGTGGTACGATCGTGGTCTAGTGGGACTTGGGCTTAAGGGCCGATTTCGGCCTCAATTTTCAAGTTCATCTAACGAAAGATTTTAGACACTTTCTAAACACTTAAGTATCTATTTCAATTGATTCAATTCGTTAATGTGGAAAATTTTAACTTAATAAGTCATTTAAAACGCCCCGATTCAAGCTTAAATATGAAAAATCTATCAAATATGCCAAAAATCGTCACTTTTCAGATGGTTTTTGTCAAAACTGAAAGTGGCCGCATCCGTGTACATCCTCAACCTTTAATTATATTATGTATTATCATCAAATACAACTTACATTTCAATATTATGAATGAACACGAATGCGGCCACTTTCATTTCAGACGGAAACCGTCTAAAATTTAACTAAAATGCTACAATTGTGAAGATTTCAGTAATTTAGCATGACTTAATGATGCTAGTACCCAATATATGTGCATTGTGTTGTCAAAACAGCCCATATTTATTAGCAGAGGCATTCTACTTTGCAATAAATATCTAAACGATTACATTTTCACAATTTTCTAAAACTGCTATATTTTGAGGCCAAAAAGGGGTCTTACTGAACCTACTCCTTTCATATCTGTCAAAGGGATTTGCAATCTTCGTTTTTCTTTAATAACATAATCTAAAGACTATGCATTTGAATCATACAATAACCAACATTTGATACTAAACAGATGATACTCTATTAGGTTCTGATAGTCAGTCAACATTGTACAGTGTAGTAAACAGACAATGCATGGTAAATATTTCCAGATAAATGGTAAGTGTGGAACATTTAGGAAAAACGTTTGGAAACCAAATCAATTAGAATACTAGTATAAATAAATTATTGTAAGTGTTGTGTTTTTATTGCGCGTCAGTTTCACATTTTTCATCTCCCAATCGTTGTGTACCAGAACATTTCTGATTCTGTACCTTCTGTTGCTATTTTGAGTGAATTAAGTCATGAATTTTACACAGTTGTAGAGTTATCATTCTGTTTTCTATCTTATATCGTCCAAATGTGGGGAAGACAAGCGATCCTCCTGACTTGCATGCATAAAGTATATGATGGTTTAGTCTTTCAAAAATTAGTTTTTTTCCGTTTTTGTGTACTATTATTATCATTTAATTGGGCCTACAATAGTGGTTTAAAAATTAGAGGACATGGACATTATTTTGAGGCAACGTTTTCTCATTTGAAATCTCATTTTTCCTCTGAAAGGTGGTTTCCTTGCTCACAGAATAACAATCAACCTGACTTAGATAGAAAAGCATCAAACGACAAAACTTCATATTCGCAATCTTCGTTTTTCTACAATAACATAATGTATGCATTTGAATCTTACAGTATAAAAATTCACCCGACTTAATCGATATGTTATCGACTTATCATTTTATATTTGGTAACCCAACAATCAGAGTTCAGGTTTGTTTATACTCTTGTTCCTGTGTGTCCGTCCACCTAATAATCCCAATGTGTTTATTGTAAAGAAAATACAAAATTTACAATAATCGCAGATCACTGAGTATAACTTCATATCCCTGTGTATGGCCTCTTACCATTCAGTCCCAGCTAATTTTCAAAAGTATTAAGCGATAATAACAAGTCTTTAAGATGAAAAATTCTTTTTATGTCAACGCACATACGGTTGTTGATTTCAGTGTATATACTTAATAAATAAATTAGCTTCACGTGGACAGATAAATTCTAAACTGGAATAATTCATCTAAAATTTGATAGAAAACCCTAGTCACGCAATTCTGTGGTCACAGAAGAAAGTTTTCATGTTAAAACTCATAACCGTAAACGTATTACCTAATTATTTCTGTTGACGGTTTAAGTTCTTTATTGGAAAATTATAGTGATTTACTCTAAAACTTCGTTTTTCATAAGGTAAGTTCGTTTTATTACCTTCATTCTTAATTTTTAAATATCTTAATTCTAATCCGTCAAATAACGAATTGAGACGCTATTTAAATACATGTACAACTATACCATTCTTTTCTCAGATCACTGATAATTTAGTAGTTTAAAAAATAACATAATAACTGTTATAATTACATTTCAGCATAAATTACAGCAATTAATTCACGATTTAAATGATTTCTTAAATTGACGAATAGATAAATGCATTATCACAGAAGAATCTTTTGATTTTTGTTTAAAAGCTTGATACTATATGTACCATTTATATGGCTGTATCATCTATATTGATACAGCATGTATATGGTTACCGTCAACGTTAATATTAGTATGCCCTACCATTGCTTAATAAACTTCTGTCAAATGATGACTTGTTGGCGTTGGTTCATGTCTGTCATATTTGTTTTTCGTAAATTGTTTTGTTATAATTTAGGCTGTTAGTTTTCTCGACTTGTTTCACATTTTTCATGTCGTGGAGTTTTATAGCCGACTGTATTGTATATGGTATTCTCATTGATGAAGGTTGTTATTGTTACCTAGATTTGCTTAAGTACATACTCTAAATTTTAACTATGGTTGATAGCTGTCTCATAGTTGTCATCATACATTACCTTATCTATCTATTTGTATATTAGTATTACTCAATGAATTTTGTGACTTTTTTTCTACAAATGCTCGAAATAGGGGTTACGATTTCCAAAACCCAGTTTACCCAATTGTTTCTCAATATTTTCATATGAGTGTCCAAAATGATGTTAACACGTTGTCTTTCCTATAGATGGTTTTTAATTTGTATAGATTTTGGTGATGGGTTCCGATATGTTCTTTCGACTGTTAAATGCCTTCAGTACTTTTTTATAATACTTGGAGTATATAAACTTACAACGTGTTCATCGTTGTTGATGTTAAGGTTACCTCTATAGAGGTCAGTTATGATTATATTGTGTATGTTTTAGAACGTGTTCATCGTTGTTGATGTTAAGGTTACCTCTATAGAGGTCAGTTATGATTATATTGTGTATGTTTTAGAACGTGTTCATCGTTGTTGATGTTAAGGTTACCTCTATAGAGGTCAGTTATGATTATATTGTGTATGTTTTAGAACGTGTTCATCGTTGTTGATGTTAAGGTTACCTCTATAGAGGTCAGTTATGATTATATTGTGTATGTTTGGTTTTAAATTAGCAGTTTTTCACATCATCTTTTATTCTGTTGTTTGTCAAGCGTCCAGTGGCAAATTTTTCATCAAGTTTCATTGAAAAAGTTCAATTGTACATTGAACAACTATGAAGCATGCATAAGCTTAAACGGTTGGTGTTTGGGAAATTCAATCTGCCACTGAAAATGATATAATGTTGGATAGAAACAAATATTTTGCCTTTCATCAGTCCGTACAACGGACTCCTTTATGGGTTATTACGAGGATTGTAACTACCTGAACTAACGGATACATTTCAATCGGACGTGGCTATGTATTTATACATCCAACATAGCCAACCCATTCCTACCTATAAGCATTGCTAGACGGAAGATGTCTAGTATGTTACAATATTTCTATACCCCAGTCACCATTGATGTCTCTACAATAAGGTCTTAATACACAGTTTGAATAGTTTATATTGAAGTTAGAATTATTCATTCCTATCATGTATAAAAAATGTAAATACCCAATGAATAAACCTAATGGAGTGACTAGTTATCCTCTTTTGTCCGATTACAATTTTTATAACTACTTTTAAATGCTTTTTTATATTAGATTTATTGTGTTGTTGATCTTTTCGCTCCATCAAAATCTATTTGATATAAAACCATTTATACAGATTAAATATAAATATTATTTTTTCCAGAAATATGAACATTTATGGACATTTGCATATATATCTCTATAACTAATAATAAATTGTATAAAATATCAAACCACATTTGAATAAATGTTTTTATCGAACGGAAAAATGTGTTCATAATTTTATCTTTATTTTTCTAAAGATTGGATTTTTTTTGTAATGCAATCTTACCAAAACTTCATTTAATGCACAATTATGAAAAACAAAATTATATGGAAATATGGTAGGATCGACATGGGAAGATTCCTGTTGCTTAGGCTCGCTTAGATACGAAACTGAATAGTAAATAATTCAACAGCACAATGTAAGTACGATTTCACTCTTGGCATTACATTCACTATCTTTGTTTTTTTATTATTTCTTATACTGTGAAGGTTCAAAGGTTTTTGATTTCCCTTGAGAACTTAGTTAAGCTCGAAAACAATTAAACTTACTTCACAAGAGGTATGATTTGAAGCAGGATGGGGAAATTGATAATTTGGTGTATCAGTACATTCTAAAATTAGTTCCAATCTACATGAGGGGAAGACACTAAATTATCAGTGTAATATAATTTTCAATTCTGAAAATATGTATAATCTGATAAAAAAATAAATATTTATATTTGTAACCACTATAGCTGCGGCAATTTTGAAGTCTTATTCTACATATGTAAAATATTATAATTTACTTGTTCGATCAGTTTTAAATATATACATTGAAATTAAGAACAGCAATAAAAGCACATTTGCTTTTCGTGACCATTTAGTTGTGCGTGTACTGGTTTTGTGCCATGGTCTTATGAATACCTCATACCTTTATTTTTCTATGTATATTTGATTTATGTTTTTTTATGTTCCAGTCTGCATACTTATAGATACACAAAACAATACATGCTGCATTATTCTATTCTTACGTCCAACATGGAGACAAAAAACTTACAAAATGGAACACTTTGCCCTCGTTCTGGACATGCATGACATATTTGCCACTGGACGCTAAGCAACCACTGATCAATCAAACTTTAACCGACAATTATTGTAAATCAATCAATTAACATGTCTAGTTTTTTATAACCTGAAATGACCATTTAATGATCTTAAATATTTATTAGCTGCACATGTTGTTTTTAAAACGAAGACATGTTTTCACTTATTTGCGATAATCCTTAATTCATTAATTCCTATTTGTAGAGGTCATTTCTGTTTATAGCTTACTAATATTTCAAAAATCTTAATATGTAAGCTGCACATGTTGTTTACAAAACGAAGACATATTTTCACAATTTGTGGTAATACTAAATTCATTACTTTCTATTTTGTTTGTATGCCCCATTTCTTGGCATTGTGTTTTTTGGTCTGTGCGTCTGTTCGTTCGTTCGTTCGATCGATCGTTTGTCCGTCTGTTCCGCTTCAGGTCAAATTTTTTGGTCAAGGTAGTTTTTTGATGAAGTTGAAGTTCAATCAACTTGAAACTTAGTACACATGTTCCCTATGATATCATCTTTCTAATTTTCTTGCCAAATTAGAGTTTTGACCCCAATTTCCACTGAGCATAGAAAATGATAGTGTGATTGGGGCATCCGTATACATTGAACACATTCTTGTTGTAAAACTCTTTTGCCGTTGCGTTGTGAGTAATTCTCGATTTATGAGTGTGATTGTCCCTTTGACATATTTTGCCTCTCTTTTCAACTAAGTATTTTTCAAACTTTTACGAAATCTTTAGACTGATCCTTACTCGATCGTAAGATGTAAACGAAAGCGTCTGTGGGTTTTTCGTACACATCTTCCACAACATATACCAAACGACGAAAAAAAAGAACTCAGTCTTGGAATCAATTAGTAATTGATAACTTAGCTTATAAAATTCGTTGTCCGATTGAGCTAATTTAGAATTGTACTTATATATGCGAGGTCAAAATTGGGCTTTATAAGGCATATTAACTGGACCAAGGTTAAATATATTTGTTTGTTAAAGATGATGTATTACATTATGTATGACTGGATGCCTTGGTCTTATGTAGACTCATAGGAACCTTCGAGGATGATACTAGCTTTGTTTTAAGACGTCGTTAATACTATGTCAAAGTTTTAACATTTGCTCCAGCGATTTTCAAGTAGTTTGTTTAGCAATTTTTTAATACTTATTTAAGTGAATTAATTTTTTAATCCCTTTACAGATTGATTTAACGGAAATATGTGTCCAAGAAACTTCGCAAATTTACCGTTTAACACAAAACTAATTTCAAATGAGAAACTATCCTTCAGAAAAACATACAAGACTGGGTAACATTGATTTACTTATATGATCTTGGATAAACTTTTTAATAGCAATAAATCGCTAACACAGCGAACATCTACATTTTACGTCATTCGAGTCAAGGAGTTTATGACTTAAACTATTGGAACCATGTCACGTGTTCTGGCGAAAATTTTGAGTCAAATGAGAGAGAATTTCTCCTTCTGTAATTAACAAAGATAACAATAAACTACGAAAAAAAAATAATCAAAGACGGTTTTCTGATATTTACTGTACATAAACGTATAGTATACACTAAATCTGTTCAATTAGTATACTATAGGGCTGTATAGTTGTATATAATCTGTTATTTACCATATGATTAGAAAAATATCCTACAACAGGACAGCTGATGCAAAACAAAATCACTAGACGAATTTATTAGTAGGCTTCTATAAGTTTATGCCGACTGGTTCAAGACATAACTGCCCTGGATCCTGATTACAATGAGCAAATCGGCAGTAGCCCTTAGTCGAACAGGAACTGATTTCTCTTCCGGAGATCTCGCTTTTTTCTTAGTTTTCTGTAGATTATTTTTTTAACTGTTGTTTGTCTGTTCATGTTTTGATTTTTAGTCTTTTAGTTATTGTGTTATTTGTCTTTCATTTTAGTTTAGATTGACCCCATGGTAATAACTCCAGTTTTAATTTGATTTTAAAACTTTTTCAATAATCTTTTCTGAGGTTAACGTTTTTGAAATAATCATAACAATATATACAGCTTTAATCTGTTTTATCCCTAAAGTTCACGACATTTTCCTTCGCCCTATACATTGTACGTGACAGTTTCCGTTTAATAGTTTAATGCGCTCATTAGCCATTCGTAGTCTCTTATTAGAAAAATAGATTCGGATTACGTTGTGCTAAGATTTTAATCCATTCCAATACATTGAAATACAATTCAAGGCCATGTTAATCAATACAGAATCGGAAACAGTTCGTTGATACGGAAGTTGATCGGTCGATTATGACTACTTTCGTGCTAAAACACTTTCGCAAGTGAAAAATAGATATAACAGAAAGAACTGCAATCTTAAACTTTTAGTGAGATTTATATGTTTGAATGTTCTAATGTACTTTTACTACATCATATGTTCATCGTGAAATGTATTGATTTTAATTGAAAAATAGCAGACAAACTTAAATAAAATGATTTACATATTATATAGGGGATAGTTTCACTCAGATGAACATGGATAGCAGTTTCCATAGAACCAATGGATATAACTTAAACTGTTTAATCGAAACGTGAAGCACTGATCGTCCGGATTCAATTTAAAAACTATAAAGTTAAATAGAATTGACCATTTGCTCGTATAGTTTAAAACTTTTTCAGATCTGTATCAATTTTTTCGTACTCGTCATTGATTGCAAAATGCAATGTCCATTCTGATATTTTTATTCGTGAAAAGATAACAGCGAAAGGATCGAGTAGGGGAGAGGGGTGTTTACACCATGTACAAAATATCTCCATAGCAAACTTCATATTCCAAGAAATGTCCCAATTCTGGTATTTGGTAAAAGCCTTGCAATAAAACGGGCACGGATACTTGATTTAAAAATATCTATCAACATTATTTTTAAAGAGTCAAGTGTTTTGTTTGTAAATTAAATGATTTATTTTACTTAAATAATGTATTCAATGGTTAAACCCTTGAGTTTGTACGATTAGAGAATAAGATTTAAAGGCTCTCCTATTAAAATAGAATTTCTGTTGAACTTTTAAGGTGAACCGATATTAATTTAAAACGAACTTGAATATAAAGGACAGATTTTGAATTATGACCAATTACATACGTTCATCCAAAAACAAATCTATTGACGAGGATAGACAGAACAATGCCAGCTGAAATTATGTTGATGTACTAAACATATCATTCACATTTTGAACTCGATATCTCAGTGAAACCATCGCATAACATATTTAAATGTCATTTAAAGATGGGATGGATGAACGCCTCCTAAATTTCAATGTTTGTTGTTAATTGTTTGGAGAAAAACAATTTTGATAAAATATAGTGAAGTTAAAAAATCAAAAATAAGACTGTTATTATAAACATCGTATTGGACTTAAAAAATGGATCCAAATATTGACAACGATTCCGTAAGTTATATCATGTATGATATGGGCATGTGATAATAATTTTATCCCTTGTATAAAAATGCAATAATTTATTCTGAATGTGTTCCTTTACGTATAATCAATGGATTCTTTTTATTTTGAAATCAAACATATTAAAAGTATCTAGGTATGAATTTTAATAACAAAGGACAAGAAGTTAGACACCTATATGTTTGTTTATTATTTGATTTACTATTTGACAATTAAAATATTTCCTGATTGAAATGAGGATATGTTTTACTGTGTTGATTATCAGTTGCAGGAATAAATTAGCCTTTTGATAATATGTTTCTTTAAAAGCTGTGACAATTTGTGTTTTTGTTTATTCTTTTCTCTGGATCCTGTTGATATATATATTTTTTAGAAATGGAATACTTTACACTCTTTAAACCTGCACTGATTTCATCAATTATTGTAGATTCAGTATTTAACATCCTTTAACATAAGTATGTTTTAACTTCAAAGGAAATATCTTGTTCTAGATCGATTCTCCACTAAAATAGATCTAAAATAAATCTAGCGGTTCACACAATCGCTAAACATATTTATAAAAGAGTAAAAAATTATGATGTTTGCTCATACTTGTGCTTCAAACAACGTATACTACAAATACATTTCAAATTATTGTACTTGAAACATAAGCCATTATTGAAACATAAATAGCATTCCACTTTTATGTGAGGTTTATATATAGTTACAATTAAACCTTTTATAAACTTTGTACACGTATACGTATGTAAAAAATATAAGTAAAATGTCAATGGTTGCTACAAGCTGCTACAAGAACAGATATCCCAACAAAATGCACATGTACTATTCTTTATGATACTAGTCTTAAAGTTTGTTATGGCTGCTTAAAGGGACACGGGCAGTCAAATTCATTTTCACCAATCTAACTCAAATTCTCATATTTGATTTATAACGTTCTGAAAAGTATATCCTAATAATAAAAAAAAGTCTGAAATAACCAATTTACAAGGCATGGGCTCGAGAATATGTTTCATCTTTTCATGTGTATAGCCGCCATTAAATAAACTATTGTGTTGACCTCCGAAGACTGCTGACGTTCATATAAGCGATTACGACATAAATACATATATAAATAGATAGCGAACTCGTGCAATTAGATTTTTCTAGGTCTGTTTAATTTCATATCATAGGTTAAAATATATGTTTATAATCGTTTTAACATGTATAAGAATGTGAATTTACAAGGCATGGGCTCGAGAATATGTTTCATCTTTTCATGTGTCTAGCCGCCATTAAATAAACTATTGTGTCGACCTCCAAAGACGGCTGACGTTAATATAAGCGATTTAGACATAAATACATATATAAATAGATAGCGAACTCGTGCAATTAAATTTTTGTAGGTCTGTTTAATTTCATATCATAGGTTAAAAATATATATTTATCATCGTTTTAACCTGTATAAGAATGTGAATCGAATCAGTCAACCAAATGATTTACCTTTTTTCACTTTCAATGTTGACTTTATTTGTCTTTTAATAACTGAACACGCACAATTCATGCACAATCCAGCTCTAGATAAGAAGTTAAATTGAAGGTTACATTAATACGGATTCAATGAGATCGAATTATTCACTTATCTTATTTTGACAAAATTGAATTATTATTTCGCTATTTCACTTTCACTTATGATTGAGAAAAATAAAATCATATTTTTCGCTTTTCATATATCTCGTAACAAGTGGCCCTTCACAGACGTAGCAAATTCATTTTAGTTTAAATTCGACTTGAATTGTATGGTAGGCGTAAAATATTTACAGGGTTGAAAGAAGAAACTGTTAATAATTGTTTATTTTTTACGTGGAATACCTGAGACGAATGAAATTTTAAATGATAACATATTAACTGTTTCATAACCTTCTGTGTATTAAAGGGGTTCATATAAAAACATGTTAATTGCTCAGTTGACATTATAACGGCGATATAAATCAATAACAGTTTAAATGCGCACTTTATTTCTCTCGGATGTGGCAGTTTTATTTGCACGTTATTGCATGTTGACAAATAAGTCTACTTTTTATGTACTCCCTATAAGTGGATGATCGTAGTAACATCAATATGGATCTTCACTACAGAGATGTAACTATTTGTTTAGAATCTTAGTAACTAGTGACATATCTCCGACCCCCTAGATAGATGTCATCATGTTGCATATCATATATACATATTCATTTCCAAAGATCAACACGACCCCTCCCCAAGAAAATACAACGGCCATCTCTGTAATGCTTTATGAAAACCACCATTTTGCTTGTACTAAAAAAGAATGCATAGTTTACCTTAACGATTCTAAGAGTTTTATTAAGTATCAATCAAGTGACAAAAATTAAGTATTTTTATATCTCTTCTGGTTGTTTTTTTTTTCAACTAACATAATATTTGTCTAGCAAATCAGTCAACATTTGCATCAAGAATCACTAGCAGTTCATTTCGTACCTGAATAAATATAAGAAAGTACAAGTTCAAGTTCAAACTCAATATTTTATTTTACTGAAAATGCAAACATGCACAATTTGAAAGCAATCCTTTACAATTGCTATCGAATAGACATTATCTTTTCGTTTAAAATACATCTGCACTAATGCAGGATTCGAATAATTTGTTAAAGTGTAAAAGGATTTTTTCTTTCTATAAGTAAAATTTAGACGTAGGCTTAAGCTGAGAAATGTGAAGAAATTCTGTATTCAAAGAGAGATCATGTTCATGATGATGTTGGAAGACGGATTTTATTTCTATTGATACTATAGCCTGATAGAAAAAATGCTGTGTTAATTGTTAAATTATTACAGTATTTCTCTCTGAATATGTTTTATGTATGTTTTACGACTGTTAATTAAATCTTATTTAAAAATATCCAATTCAGTAACTACATCTGGTACTAGTATCATACATCAATATAGAAAAACCTCTTTAACAATAACCATCAAACATGTCACGTTTTCATTCTGTATCAAATGTAACAATGCTTTTGCTTCATACATATTTGACATCAAACATAGGACACTAAAAGATATAGTCTTCTCTGAAGACTCGGGTATTGGTGTTGTAAAAAACCAAAGGGCATATAGTATCCATCAATGACGCAATAAGTTAATGCACAACAACAATTTGTATGATTTTTAATTTTATTTTTTTTCATATATTTCGGAGTTAAGTATGACGTCCATTATCACTAAACTAGTACATATTTTTGTTTAGGGGCCAGCTGAAGCACGCCTTCGGGTGAGGGATTTTCTCGCTGTATTGAAGACCTATTGGTGGCCTTCGGCTGTTGTCTGTTCTTTGGTCGGGTTGTTGTCTCTTTGACACATTCCCCATTTCCATTCTCAATTTTATGATAAACGTTTTCAAGTCATTAACCCAAACAATGAAATACACGAGTATCATTTTCAATTGTTCTGTATGTGAATGTGATAGAGGCTTTACTTATGGTGCTATCGATTTTTAACATATTACATCACGAGTTCTAATCTTATGCATAGTGTATTCGTGTGAAGAAATTCTGTATTCAACATAAGTCGAATTTATCAGCTAATGAAAGGGTAGATCTTTATTGTATATATAAAACCTGTTACATTTATCATGACTTTAAGCCCGTATGACACGGAAAGCAATGCATGTTTTTGTTCATTCTTATCAATCATGTATCTTCCTTTATTATATGTGAAAAGCTTTATTGATTAGTCTTAAACCACGATTTATATAATATTAAAGCTTCTTAACAAAATGTGGTAAATAAAATATCTTATTTATCATGTTTATATATAAATAAAGCGCATCTCTATGCATAATATATACAAAAGAACATTTTGATACACTTTATGTAGGACTAAAGTATAGATTTTTTTTAAAGAAAATAAAACATTTGCTTTTAATGTCTCATTCATAAAAGATAATTCAGCGTTAGATTAAATCATCTTGCATATAAATACATATAAGCTGTGCATTTATTAAGACTAAATTGTTAGAAATAATCTCGTATACTATTACTTTAAAAAATCTTATTAAGGTTGTTAAATGACCATATACAATTAGTTTTGGACAATCTAAGCTGTGCGAAGTGTCATTGGGTTACCTAAAGAAAGTTGGTTATTAACTGTGATAAACTTGCTATTGCAAACTGTTTATGTTCAACCTAAGACCAGTTGTTCTGTTTAGCTGTGACAACTTACCACTGGAATCTCAAATACTTAACTCAATAAAAGTAAAACTGAAGTGTGATAAACAGTCGTAAACTTAATTGTTCAACATAAGTACGTCAAATATGAATTATACATATGTCAAAGGTACCACCTATTTCAAATATGCCTATTCTAAGTCAGGATCGTCCTGAAAATGCATGAAATATTTGCCACTAAACGTTATGCAACTAACAATCCAAGTTAAGAACTCAGTAAAAATTGTCTTTGATATATTTCCAAGCTTTTAAGTTTGGCATAGGTTATACACTTATACATATATATTTTGTCTTTTTTTATGTTGTTGGGTTTTTTTTTATTAGACTGTTGCTAGTCTTTTTGTCATTGTTCGTTTGTCTCTATAAGACTCTATGGTTTGTGTTTTGATTCTTCCTTATGTATCTTCCGCCTCCATTTCATTTAAGGCACCTGCTTTAATAGTTATGTTGCTTTCAAAGACGTGTTGGAAAAGATTTTACTGAATGTATTATCCCTGATCATCTTTGAGAACCGGTACTTTGACAAGGTCAAATTTTAGAAATAGTTTCGTTAAGTTGGTTGGGTGTGGGGAATCATTGTAATTGACTTTTATTTCTATATGACTTGTTTTATTTATTCATAAATTATTTGACTGTTTGTTTGTTTGTTTTATTAGTTAGGTATTTATCACTTAGACATACACTTGTAAATTTTCATAAATATTTTGCTATATGTATCATTCCTCCATACGATACAGTATATGTTCATGGATTCCTTATGCACACAATTAATTTCTTCTTCTTTTTAAATATTGTAATGTGGGCTTATGGTAGGTTTTTTTTACATAAAGTTATCACAGTAGGTAATATATAGGTACATAAATATCACTGTCACAACTTACGTCCTGAAATTGCAAGAATATTAGCAACTAGACATAAGACAGACAACCTTTTTAACACAATTCAATTTTCACAAAAAAACAAATCCTTTGTCGTGAGTCTAATAGGAAATTGGAATTAATTTTTCGAGCGTTAATTGTTCATAATAATAAGATGTAAAGTAAGCAAACAAAAATATGTTTTTTCCAACATATATCATATACGCATATCACATACATAATAAGGACATACACAGATTTTAAAATTGATTTAATAAACAATGAATAGTAAAATAATAATGAGGTGAAATAATTACAAATATGAGCCAATGTTAAGGTCGGTATATATATATAGTTTTAATGAATTATATATAGTATCGAATATCTATTGATAGTCATCAAATTAATGCATGTCATATTCGTTTATAACTTACTGTGCTATAAAAACTTTAAGACATTCAACAATTAACCGAAGACCGTATATTTACATAGTATTTATTAGTACAAATGCACCTGTAAAGATAATATTTTAATCAATTCGGAGGTTTCAAATATCTATTTAGACATGAACATATATATATAGATATATTTAGAACACAAGTTGGACACAATATCAGTATCATGTCTTTCTGAATCCAATAACGACAAAAGAGCGTGTCATAAGCATGCTGCTAATAAATTATAGTTGCGTAACAAGTAATTTTGTTAATCTTTTTTGCCGTTGTCATCTTACACAAAAACACTCAGGAATAAAGTAAAATGGTCAATTATTATATGCTGACATGATAATCACATTTGCCATACTAGATGAATGTATCCGCCAATTCCATGTTACACCATATACATGATATAAGGCTCGTTAAAATTCAATTAAACGCTTGTAACGTTAACATCTATGATAAAAACAGTCTTCAAATGGAAACCAAGCTGTTAGAACTGTTACTTTTCAAGTTCGTTAAGTATTGGTTATATCCTTCTCCTTTAGAAAGGAGTCAACATCCGACAGTTATTTCAGGCATATTCATGGTCATATATAAACTGCATACTTTTATGAGGTTTGGTTATAAAGCTGAAAGGCGGGTTAAATAAAAGCCAGTTTCTTTACTCAGACTAAAGGTAAGTAACATTATGTAGAGGGACTTAGGTAAGTAACATTATGTAGAGGGACTTAGGTAAGTAACATTATGTAGAGGGACTTATGTAAGTAACATTATGTAGAGGGACTTAGGTAAGTAACATTATGTAGAGGGACTTTCTAACTTAGGACATTGTTTCTTTTTAACTTGACTCTCATTAATCAAACGTCGGCAACTTTCTGTTAAAAGATACTATCATAATGGTAACATTCAAAGGGCACAAGACAAGACACGGTCATGGCAAATAACGATAAACAAACAACTTTAACCAGACAACAACACACTACATAGAAAACTAAAAGCCTGAGCTACACGAATCAAACTAAAATAAGGCAAGGCCGTAATTACCATTGAGGCAAGTGAGGCAATTGCCTCACTCAAATGTCGACACTGGTTTTTTTTTTATACATATATATAAATATAATAGTCATTTGGTGGTCTGTCTCAACCTTAATTTCTATAACTTGTCATCATTCCTTTTAAATTATTCCTCCTTGATATAACTCAGCATCTCAACGGTGCTGTTTCTCGATTATATATTAACCTATATATTGTAACGATAATCATCATGGATCTCTGGTTAAAAACATGCTCTTGCAGAAAAAGGAAAAGCGATACTGAAGGTAAAGAAGGAATAATTCTAATAAACAAGTTTTTTTGTGTGAACAGAGTATTGAATACAAATTTATTAGAACTAATCCAAAAACGATAAGTAGACTGACAAATCAAGTACTGGGCATCGCAAAGGGGCAGTCGTGTCTGCGTATTCATTTCTCCGTTTCACCAACTTTTGACAAATAAAGTACTGCGCATCGTAAGGGGGCAATCCTGTCTCCATTATTCATTTCTCCGTTTCACCAACTGTAATCTTTCTCTTTACAGATAAATGAAATATAAATAATATGAAACATGCATGGATTAGTTTTTATCCATGTTTCTTTAACCTTAAAAATTGAAAGAACATCCCATTTTCCAATTTGACATTATTGAGGAACGGTAGGACATTTAAAACAGAATGTTGTCTTTACTTAGTCGGGACTACGGAATTTCGTGTCTTTATATTCGGGGTTTAGGAATCGGACACCCCCAACCCCTAACTCCTGAATTTATAGATTGTGGAACAAAAATAACACAGACTATTTCCAGAAATAATTTGAAATTGCGAACCTACATGTAAACGTCGAAAACTACAGTCCAACCCTTGTACCCATAGCATACTGGTAAAAAAACTCTAGATCGAATCATATACATGTATCTCATCTCATTTTATCCCTAGTTTGTTTACTCTTTGTCAGCATAAAAGCGAGTTTAATATTTTGTAACTGCGACTGTATGGTGGTGCTTACAGGAAAGCTCAATTCCCTTTTGCAAACAAAACTGTTACTACTGATGCTGCTACCGAATTGCCGCATTGACGGAGAAGGAATCGGAAGAAGACATTGATCATTGTGTTGATGATAATGTGCTACCTCTAGAAACACAGACTGCCCTGAAACGACTGAAAACTTGAAAAAATCATGCATGAGTGGCGAGAGATTGTGCGGTCTTGCCATGCTCCATGTTCATCGCGATAAGGATATCAGCAGACCAAATATTCTGAAACAATTTGACTGAACCGGCCATAAAAATATTTGACAAACTCTACTGAATCGATGTTGGTTCTATGTTCTCGCGACAGACTCAAATTGATATTTGGATACCTATCTTACCTTTAAATTTAAATAAAGTTGTTAAAAATTTGGTGTTAGTAAAAGTCTTAAGAATTAAAAACAAAATATAAAAAGTGTCCAAATTCAAAACATTATCAACCTCTCTGGAAATGCCTAGAATGCAGGATTTTGCACCATTCATTTCATACCCTCCAAAAAAAAATTCAATTATTTTGCCTCACTAAAATAATATGCCTAGCTACGGCCTTGTAAGGTGTGATTTAAGTTGCTCCTGAATGTTAAACATATCCTGTTCCAGGTGTGACACCCGTTATGCTGCTCATGGAAAGTACAGTTCTAATTCAGTAGGTCAAACTCGAAGAAAAGAGGACGGTATTGTGGTTACGATATTGGAAAATATCCGTGGTCATCTGTAACAAATATTCCATAACGGTCAATCAACTTGTGCCGGCGTCCGTGAAGTTTTGTAATGTTTGCTCTTTAAAGCTTAAAACGGACATATTTCTAAACTAATTAAAAAGATATACATAATACTCCACATAACCTTCGCAACATTCTAATATCATAGACGACAAAAACATAGTAAAACTCTACAAATTAACTGGAAACCAATTCAGGTTATAGTACCTGTTTATGGGGAAATCATTTTTTCTTTCTATCTATGGTATTCAGCAATAACTTCTCGGAGCCAAAAATATACCCATTAAAATCTCACAATTTTATTGTAGATATTTATTTTGTAACTGTTGCACTTCATCGGCTCATTTGGATTACTTTTAATTGAATTACGTTTCAAGAGAATTCCATACTATTTGAATATAAATGAACGTGGGACCCTCCCAGAGTTTCCAAACTACTAGTATTTGATCCCTTTCAATATTCCAACAACTTTCCAGAGCTAATGAACTTATTAATGTACTATTGTTATAAGGAGTACCATAGATATAACATTACATAATGAGGTTGCCCTTTTTTTGTATATAAACTATAGCAGTCTAAATATACGTCTAACATCTTCAAATCTATCATTATGACCGTATTACTAATTATGTGATATGTTTTGAGGAGAATTAACTTAAATGACGGAAATTATTTTATTTTGAAGTTTTTCCGCCATTTGCCATGTGACTCCAATCTAAATTGACTAGGATTATGAATTTTATTGACGAAGGTGGGTGGCTCCCTCTGGTCGCAACAAAATAGCCATTGTATTGCTGAAAGTTAAAACACCAACCAATCAATCCATTTGTCATGGTTTTGTAAACAATCAATTCATTTGTCATGGTTTTGTAAACAATATTCTATTATACCATCATTCATTTTAGTTGATTAACATCTATCACAACGTCTCTTGAATGTTTGTATACATGAATAATGCAAAAGCTATTGCAGTTATTCCAGAAACATGTAGTAAACCTCGTTAGAATAATTCCCTGTAACCATTGTTCTTTCGTGGTTTTATGAGAATCGACTTTATATCTATAGCAATCACAGTAACAGTGTGTGCTTTATTAGTTTCTAAATTGTCATGATTTGAACGTCATGCAGAGTTTGCTTATCTTGCGCATTCAAATAATTCTACGAAAAAGACTTAATATAAGTTCATTCAATTATAGATATCTAAATTATATTAAATCTTTGAAATGGGATTCGACATTTATTTTACAAATCTCTATATAGAAACCAAAAGATTGAGCAACAGAAACACAGCAAATCAAAAGTGGAAATACGAACAACATCACAGTCAAGAGAAAAATACAAACTGACCATACACGAAACCCTAAACAGAAGCAACATAAACCGGTTTTAAATCCCATGGTTTAATAGCACATGTCGTCGACTCAAAGGGTTAGCAAGTCTAACTCGTCGTATTGTCACCCAAGTAAAAATCAAGCGATACGAAATATTTGGAAATGCCAATAACGTGGGGAAAATGGACAGATTTGTGGCTATGCCATATGCATGAAACGAATCTGACAAGGGTGTTCATTTATGCCACTAATTTTTTTATGAAGGTCAACTTAGGTCAACTAAACCATGATGACAGCTTTTTGAAATATGGCTTTAACTTTAAATTCAAGTACCCTCAGTTTAAAATCTGCGATTTGAAAAGCAACACTTTCAATTAAATACCGAAAATCTAGTTCTTGAATATCTCAATCATAGAAAGTATAACGCTTTTTAGGCAAGCGATCAAACTGCATCTTTGGTATCTGTTACTCCAAATTCGTATAGCTAGATGCGTTGTACATGAGTCGCCAGACTTTCAGGAATAGTTCAGTGAAAAACATAATTTATAGCTTTAACGTAAAAGTATAAAAATCGCATTGTCTGTCAAATGTTTAATGCCTATCTCAAACGAAAAGTCGAACAACTTCAAGCCTGAGATTATGGATTATGAGACGATCTTGATAAAATGTCGGGTTTAAGTACTACAACGTTAGTGCTAGAATTTCTTGCAACTTTATGACTTTAATACTCCCGATTTAATTAAAGTAGGTATCCCTCATTTTGCTTTCACACGATAAAATAGAAAATTGGTTACTTTTACTCAAAGGTGTTACAATTTTATTAAGGTATATTACAGGACAAAGTGAGATTAAGTACATGACTGGTAAATTTGATATTGGTCAGGATTATGCCAATACACTATCGTTAACGTAGTAATGATTTAATTGGTTCAATGCGGCGGAAATAATTTCCTTAAGTTTTTATTCAATTTACCAATTATTCCGAACTATTGATCCGTTATAATTTTTCTATCTGGAAAGATTATTTAATGAATTTGATTAAAATATCTTGTTTATTCCACTTACATTTGAATTAGAGAAGTAACACTGGTTTAATTATTGTCGTTGTTTTTCACGTCTCTTGACTGACTGGACAATTAAATTCTTATTTCAATTTTATTTGTCGGACTATCAGAATAATTGAATATTCTAAAATGAAGGTATGATTTTTCATTATTACTACATTTTCTTTCTAAATGAAAATTAAACTTACTTAATACAGATGTAAAATGACGTCACAAAGACAAAGTGGTACATTCATAGTCAACTAGTACTATTTCAGAAGCATTTTATTTATAACAATGCTTTCTTATAATGTAATTAATGTAAATTGAGCTTTTCATTTGCACTATTTTCCTTTTGACATTAAGCAGTCATTCTCACTATTTGTAAACAGACAGAAAAGTGAAATATATTAAAAGACCGTACATTGACCTATAATTGTTAACTTTTTATACAGTGTGACTCGGATGGAGAGTTGTCTCATTGGCACTCATACCTCATCATCTTGTTTATATTGCTTGGTTATACATGGTATATCACTGAACTAATATACATATTTGTTTAGGGCCAGCTGAAGGACGCCATCGGGTGCGGGCGTTTCTCGCTACATTGAAGACCCATTGGCATTCGGTTGTTGTCTGCTCTATGGTCGGGTTGTTGTCGGGTTGTTGTCGCTTTGACACATTCACGATTGTTATTCTCAATTTTATTTATATTAGACAACGTACAGGAGAAGTGACAAGTAGTCCTATAAAGACAGATGGTCTTTTGAAGCAGGTTCAATCTGTCTCAGATTATATTGCATATAAGATGCGCTATACAGCGGGACTTAACATTAATGCTTTATTATGCCCCATTTATGGGCATTATGTTTTCTGGTCTGTTCATCTGTCTGTTTGTTCGTTCGTTTGTCGTTCCGTTCGTCCGTTCGTCCGTCTGTCCCATTTCAGGTTAAGGTTTTGGTTAAAGTTTTTTTGGTCGAGGTAGTTTTTGATGAAGTTGAAGTCCGATCAACTTGAAACTTAGTAAACATGTTTCCTATGATATGATCTTTCTAATTTTAATACCAAATTAGAGATTTTATCCAATTTCACGGTCCACTGAACATAGAAAATGATAGTGCGGATGGGGCATACGTGTACTTGGGACACATTCTTGATACACATGTTTTATTTGTTGTTGAACACCGATGTTCTAGTAATTGTTTCATTCTTTATTTCAGGAGGAATCTGGTGAAAATGTTCCTGTGAAAGGACTTAGTAATTGTGATATAATGCGACCGACAGATCTCGCTGCCGCTCACCATTATGATAAAGTTGTTGGTGTTATAACTAAGGAACCATGTGAAAGGTCCGATGCAGAGATTATTCAAATAAAATCATGGTTTCAAAAGAAATCAGATTTATTTAACCAGTTGAATGATGGTAGGTTCTTAGAAGATTTCTTTTTTTTTTACAAGTTTTCTTCTTTTTTTATGCTCCATTTATGGGCATTATGTTTTCTGGTCTGTGCGTCCGTTCGTCGTTCCGTTCGTTCGTCTCGCTTCGGGTTAAAGTTTTTGGTCAAGGTAGTTTTTGATGAAGTTGAAATTCAATCAACTTGTTACTTAGTACACATGTTCCTTATGATATGATCTTTCTAATTTTAAAGCCAAATAAGACTTATGACCCCAATTTCACGGTCCACTGAACATAAAAAATTAAAGTGTGAGTTTCAGGTTAAAGTTTTTGGTCAAGGTAGTTTTTGATGAAGCTGGAGTCCAATCAACTTGTAACTTAGTATACATGTTTCTTATGATATGATCTTTCTAATTAAAAGCCTAATTAGACTTTTGATCCCAATTTCACGGTCCACTGAACATAGAAATTGAAAGTGTGAGTTACAGGTTAAAGTTTTTGGTCAAGGTAGTTTTTGATTAAGTTGAAGTCCAATCCACTTAAAACTTAGTATGCATGTTCCCTATGGTGTGATCTTTCTAATTGTTATGCCAAATTAGTTTTTTTACCCAATTTCACGGTCCTTTGAACATGGAAAATGATAATGCGAGTGGGGCAACCGTGTACTTTGGACACATTCTTGTTTGTACTAATACGGTTTGGCATCCCCTTTGACAAATTATTGGTATATATATGTTTAGTTTAAATTTGCCTTATGATTGAGTTTGGTGAGTCCACAGACATCCGTTTACCGTTGCTATACTGAGAATGCAAAGTTTAGCAAAGTATGGTTTTAATGCCATATTTCAAAACTAAACAAAACTTCAAAATAACAATAAATAGATTAATGTAACAAAGAAATATCTATTATGGGGCCAGCGGAAGGACGCATCCGGGTTCTGGAGTTTCTCGATGCATTGAAGACCCATTGGTGGCCTTCTGCTGTTGTCTGTTCTATTGTCGGGTTGTTGTTTCTTTGGCACAATTTTAAACATAAACATAAGGTTCAACTTTTACTCGAGTCGATAAAAACACGATTTTAAAATTATTTCGGATATTTAGAAGGTTTTAACTTTTTTCTATATGTTGCTAAAACTTTTTTATTCAGTATATCAATATGACTTTTCCATGCAATCGTATTGCATCAGCTACCAATTATCCAATTTTCTAATGTTTCGCACGTTATGTTGTCATGTTGTCATTCATATCCTGGTGAGCTGAATGATGACAATTCGTCCCCAACCATTGTGTGTCAATCTCCCGTTGTTATCTACACTGCTATTGACTTTCTAACTATTATGTTTATTGAACATTTGTCAAGTTTCAATATTGTTCAATTAATCATAATAAATTGATTACGCTTTTCAAAAACATCACGAATTTCTCTGATTCTAGGAAGTAAAATGGCATCTATCGTTGTTGCCTTGCAACCAAGCTTAGGGGTATCGAAAATGGATATAAAAACAACATCATTTCTATATGTCACTGTAGATTAGTAGGAAAACTATTGTCTGTGGTATTTTGTAATACAAAACTTTAATTGTTTGTTGTTCCTGTATAACAACGTACTTAACAAGTTAAACGAGCTTCATTCCATTATCATGCCATCGTCCCGTTAATGAATTCTTTTTGCAACAAATAGATCAAAGATTATTTCAGCTTACTTTGATGTTCACAAAAGAATAAGTTAATGCGAAAGCACTGTCATCTTTATGTTGTATTTCAAAGCACCATACAATCCTGCACAGCTAGTCTGTGTGTTTTAATCCGATATTGTCATTATATATGTTAGAGCATCAAGTTGTGTTTATTTTTACACGACTTGACTGGGGTATATGGACTGGAAATTGTTCGTTATGTAATGTTTACAAGTAAATATATTGATAGGCAATTGTCACTGCTACTAAATTTGGCCGTGCAAATAGTTTACACATAGGCCACCCATCTCCTAACACTCACATATATATATATGTATGAATTTAGATTATTGACTAATATTTCACTGCTTGTTTTTTACTATAAAAGCTCAGTTATAAATGTATTAAAGACTTTGACATGATCGTTTGTGGTGGTTTCTTTTTATCTTTAGATTTTGCAGGAACATATATATTATATATACGGTCACCAGGTTTTTTGCTTTCTTTGTTTATAATCACAGTGGGGGAAAATCGCCCTATCAACCACCCACAAAGCAAAGACGGGTTGTGTTATGTGTCATTATTGGTGTTTTTTTTTTTTATGTTTGAATAATTACGTCTAGTATTTGTTATATTCATAACACCTCGTTCCAACTTATATTTGACCTTTAAAAAATCACATCAAACCGATACTTATGCAAAGTAAAAGACCTCATTGGAAATATGCTGGTTGTCTTTAATAGGTATCTTCGATAAATAAAATCCCGTCTGCATTGATTTTAACATTAATTGAAGATTAAATTGTCCATCACAGGTTTAACTTGTTATTGAGTTGTAGATTGTTTCAAAATACAGCAACCACAAACCTTGAACAAGAAGAAGCAAAACCATATCGATATTTTTGCAGATATAAATATAATCATGAATACTGTTAACTTCAGAAACAAAAATACCACTGTTACAAAACCGTGTTTCAAAAAAAAAGTTGTTATACATGGTTTTGTATTGTAATAATTAGAATTGTTATGCTTCTATTTCAGAAATAATTCATGACTTGATAAAAAATTGTGAGTTTATGACTGTAGAACGGGACTTTGTTGTCATCAAACAAGGAGAAAAGGGAGACTGGTGAGTAACATAGTATATATTGATTAATTGATTGATTGATTGATTGCTTGATTGATTGAATTGTTGGTTGATTGATTGATTGATTGAGCAGAACATTATTAACGAATTTCTACATTGTTTTTGTTACATTTTTTTTGACATTCACTGAATGAATCATCTGGAATCAACTCTAATAGTCAAAAAGTACATGTATACTTTATTGTAGTATTCTTTTATCTATTACCTTCATCACGTCAGACTATAATAGCCAGTGGATGGATGCCTCCGGATGCGGGAGTTTCTCGCTACATTGAAGACCCATTGGTGGCATTCGGCTGTTGTCTGCTCTATGGTCGGGCTGTTGTCGCTTTGACACATTCCCCATTTCCATTCTCAATTTTATTAATGCGAAAAATACATACCAGAGATCAAAATGACGTTTAAGTTAGTAAATATACTTCTTCGTCGGTGACATGAATATATATTGCAATATTCCAACACCGTCATAAGGGAAATGGATTTTTCATTCGCAAACAGTGTTAAAATGTAAGTAACTCACTTGAGACAGATTTTAATGACTTTTTACACTGCTTTTAATGCTGTGCATAAAAGAAATACAAGTCAATAGTAGTGATTAGATCTATTAAACAAGATTTTATAATAGATATTAAAGTATAGTACGTGAAGCTTACTCCTAACTGGTATTTATCTTACCTACAGTTAGTAATCCGGCTGGCGACGCCTCAAATGTCAAACTGCAAGATATAAAAGTGTTAATTCAAGTAAATGTAATTAGCGATACCATTAAATGCGTTATGTAAATATTTGTTTAAAAAATGGATTTATTTCATTGGAAATTGTTATGAAAATATAATTATGTATTAATGTTAAAGAACCGAGAAATACTTGAAAGTTATATTAGTAAGTCAGACACACTGGACAGAATAAGGTTATATATCAAGTGATTGAAAATTAAGTTTATTTAAATGTTTCCAAATCAAAATGACTGAGTGAGAAGAGCCTCAATAAGTAGGTTTTTTTTTCAGAAGAATGAATATGAGTAGGAAGATAAATGATAAGAAAAACCAATAGGGCTGCACTCTACAGTTGTTTTAAGGTTTTATGTAAAAATGTATGAATTAGGTCGTTAGTTTTCTCGTTTGAATTATTTTACATTGCTATTTCGGGCCTTTTTATAGCTGACTATGCGGTATGGGCTTTGCTCATTGTTGAAGGTCGTACAATGACCTGTAGTTGTTAATTTCTGTGTCATTTTGGTCTCTTGTGGAGTTGTTTCATTGGCAATCATACCACATCTTCTTTTTCATAATTAATGAATCGTCTTGATCATCTTCATTGTAAGTGTATAAGTCAAATGTTCTTGTAAGTAGCTTCAAGACAGGGTAAAACAGTTCTAGTAAGTATCTTCAAGATAGGGTAAAACAGTTCATTATAAACAAGATAGGGTAAAACAGTTCATTATAAACACAAATAAGTGCAATCTCTTTTTGGTCATTTAAAGAATTTCTTCATCGTAAAACAATGCATTCAAAGACTGGTCGTTTGAAAACAAATTACAACACTTATCTGTGAAAAAATCTAACCCTTTCAAATGAATATAATTCCTAAATCTATACGTTTTGACTGTTTCCAGTTTCTTCATTATTCTGAATGGATCTGTTGCTATTCATATCAATACGACTTTGGATCTGGAGGACGATAGACAAGAAAATACAGATAAACCAGATCCATTGAAGGAAAGACGAGATAGTAGAGAAAAACAAGATGAGGAAAAACCTAAAGAATTGGACAGATCAAAGTTTGGAATATCCGTCGGAAAGATAGGTATGGCACTTCTGTTTTCTTATATAATATACATGGTCACTATACCACGGGGAAAGATAGGTATGGCACAAGTTTCTGTTTTCTATATATAATATACATGGTCACTATACCACAAACATTGCAGAGAGTTTAACTATACCACTGAAATCAGAGGCGGGTCCAGGGTCAAGGGAAAAGGGGCGTTAATGTCATGCAAGAATCGAAAAAGTACTGCTGAGCGGATCAAAGCACAATTTGGGTTGACGAATTTAAGCTAACTAATGATATTTTTCATCAAATGGGAGGGTGTTTGCCATTTGTGAACTTTCACCTGCGTAATTATCTTCTTGGTTTTTTTATTCTTGAATAAAGAATGGAACCATTTCTTTTCGGCTCGATCCTTTCTGTTCCGTGTTTTAGGATACCATTCCTATAAAATTGAGAATGGAAATGGGGAATGTGTCAAAGAGACAACAGCCCGACCATAGGGCAGACAACATGTATATTTTATTTCTGTCGACCTTTAGTCGATTCTAAATTTGCCATCTCTTTATTTATCAAAAGTATATTGTATGTGTTACAAAAAATAAAAAAAAAATAGCTCGAATTTTGTTTTACATTTCAGAATCTGGCAAAAGTTTTGGAGAGCTGGCTCTTATTAATACTGATTGTGTCCGAAATGCGACAATTATTGCAGACGAAGCTGTAGATTTAATTGTGATAGACAGGAATTTATATAATAGATGTATCAAATTGTTTCATGCAAAAGAGTTTGCAGACAGAAAACGTTTTGTTGAAACAAATCCTCTGTTCGATAGATGGCATCCGAAGTATAAAAAGCAAATGGCTATGAGTTTAAGAAAGGAAAAATTAAATTTCGAAAGCGTCATTGTAAAACAGGGAGCTATGTTTGACGGTTTACGGTTCATTTTAAGGTAATTGGTTAATATGAGGAGTTATTGTCAACGTATTTGTAGATCTATCACTAAAGTGCTAATTATTTTATTCCAATTACTCAATGTTTTTGAAATATATGTAGTACTTCCAAGATTCGTTAACACAATCACGAAACAGATAGGCATGCGAGAGACAAGAAGTTCTCAGTATAAAATTCAAAAGCGTTCAATATAACACATCCTTCCTAAAACGTGTGGATTAATATTATGACGATTAAAAGTTGAACATTCCAGTATCTGAAGTTTTCACCATAAGCCAAATATTACTACACTAAATCCTTTTGAAGCATTTGTGTTTGTCGTAATGGTAATATCTATATCTGCCTATCTATTTTACAGTGGTCAGACCAAACTTTGTGAATGTCGTAATGGTAATATCTATATCTTCCTATGTATTTTACAGTGGTCAGACCAAACTGACATCTGATCCCTATTTACACTCTATGCAGTATCCTGATTATTATCCCTTACCAGACGTCGAAGACCTCGAGAGAGTAGAGGCACGAGAATCACTAAGAAGGTATAAGCTATAACCTTGAAAATGATGCAAGATCACAAATGTATGTCAGTTATAAATGTCCATGAAATAACCTGATATAGGGCCTTGACAAATATAATAATGAATATCATTAAAATGATCCAGTAAATTGTATCCATGAAGATGAGAGGAGTATGTTTCATGTTATTTATTTGGTATAATTCATTTCAAAATAGATAAATTTTATTGTGATAAAAAAAAACGCGCTATATTATAAGATTCAACGAATGAGATAACAATACAAACATTATGTCATCACCAGTACAAATGGTCAAATATTAACACATAAGAATATAGTGAAAAAAATAAATCTATTGATTGATTGATGGATTGATTGGTTGAGAATAGATGAATGAGTAATACAATCTTCTTATCATAAAACAAATGCAATATTCGTTCAAAACTGTTTAAAGAACATTTGCTGGAAATGTGTCATATTTCTAATAGCTGCTTTTTAAATCTTTCATAGGGAATTGAGCATGCATTCACAGAAAATGGATGAATACAAAACACTAGTACCAAGTCGTCAGAAATATATTACACAAGATACTGGAAAGAACGGCAAACGATCACCAAAATTCATGAGTCATCGACAAATAGAACTTTGCCTTATTGGTTCTGAAGAAATAGTTGGTAATAAGAGACAAATTTCTATCTATATTGATAGTCACATCTTTCACGAATCAGGAAAATTCAAAAGAAAGTGATTTTTTTTATCCCGGGTGGAGAGAATCGTGGGCTCCCGTCATTTCGTTGTTATTTTTTTTTCTTTTGAAAACTGTATACTTTAATACCACTGATATGTGTCAGAACGAAAAATAATCACAGCAACAAAAATAGGACATGTTAAAAGTGAAATAGATATGACATAAAGCTGAAATGGCTGTTTGTGTCATAGAAACTCTTTTTAAAAGCAGTTATTTCTATGAAATATCTATCGAATTTGAAGTACATGTATTTCAGGTTATATTCAGTCATAATTGTTATTAAAGTTAGAAACATATAACTGTGTCGATCTTAACAGTTTTCTAGGGGAAGTAAAGCTTAAATATATATAACTATTTCATTCTTAACTAATATATGTATACTGCATGTTCTTGGTGCAGAAAGATCACGTTTCACTAAGGTCTTTTTAATCAAAGAGGCCCAAGGTTTTGAAAAAAATCGTGAAGATGTAAAAGTATAAAATTTTAAAAAGCTTAACTTTATTCTCTGTCATAATGCTGTTGTTTTTATAATGACATGCCCGCAGTGGTCTTTATATTACTAGTACTTAAAATTATTAGCTATACATGTAGTAGTACTTTACTAAAAAAAATAAAGAATGACTTTTACAGGTGACATGGAAGTAGCTATGGATTTAATGACATATTCCTACTCAGTTACATGTATACAAGAAACTGAAATATATGTGTTGGACCAGAAAAATTACGAAAGGTTAATAGAAAAACGTAATCCACAAGTTGTTGAGTTGATAAGGAATTCAGTGCTAGAGAAATACTCTTTAAGACTGTCTTGGATGCAAGACAAGAAAGATCTACCTCTTTTTCGTTATTTTCTTTACAAGATTGGAGAAAATGACCGAAAAAAGAAATTAAAGAAAGAAGAATTAATGCGTCAGGATAAGGAAAGAGACATTACGGATGATTGGATGGTGTCTAGTCTTAAAAAGGGACCATTAATCGATATGTTTGGACCTGGAAGTGTGTTCTACTCAATTCGAATGAAAGCTAAGCAAAGAGAAATGGAGAAGTTAAGTTATAAAGCGCGTGTTGAGAAAAGACGCTTACTTAGCGAACGCAAGTCTCCGGCTCAAACTAAACCTGTTCAAGTACAAGGTGCTTCCCCAACAAGCTTTGTTACTCAAGCTTTCAAAAACAAATACGACGTAGAGAGTGGCGCTTACGATTTTTCTAGTGAGGATGATGTTGAAAATGATTCAGTGGACGGTAGTGTAAACCGATCACAATTAATTTGTGATAAAAGTAGAAATGCACATTCTGTATTAAAAGAGACACCAGAAACCGACTTTGAAGACTGGGAATCTAGTGACGCTAATCTTTGTAAACTAGAAAACAGGTTACAGAATTGGTATAAACATTTTGGAGACAACGAGAAGAAAAGAGATGTATCCATAGTGAAATTACGTAGATATCAAACAGAGGTATGTTATCAGTTTTGAAATAACGTAAACATCATTTATAGATGTGATATCAATATAATTCACTGTAACCTTTGTTCGTTCATGGTTTTATGAGAATCGACTATACATCTACAGCTATCACAGTAACAAGTGTGTGCTTTATTAGTTTCTAAATTGTCATGATAATGATGATCAATGATAGTTATTCCTTTCGATATTTTAATATTATACAATACATTAATGATTCGTCTAGTATCAAATAATCTTGTTATTACGTATAAATGTCAATCAGATGTAGATTAAACGAAGTTAAATTTCATATTTTTTCAACGTTGTACTATAAAAAAAGAAGATGTGGTATGATTGCCAATGATACAACTCTCCACAAGAAACCAAAATAACACATAAATAAACAACATACTAATATGATATAGAAGTATGAAGTGGGAAAAATTTGGTTGATTATATAGGGAATCACTGAAGCATGACTGGAGCGGGCCCCCCATTAGGTCAGTCAGCGGGCCCCCCTTATGAATAGTTCTCGATCCGCCACTGAAAATCGACATGAACCGATACTTTAGGTATGTAAAGTGTCTAATGTCAATGACATGGGAACCTTTGCATAAAAAGGTTTATGTTACACGGTACCTTGATCTATTTACAAGGCGGAAGGACATGATAATGTCTGTTTGTTGTCCTTTAAGGTCCTAGCAATGAAGCAGTTGAATTGTCTATTGAATGAAATTGTACACATTGATCTGTGAATAATAAATATCAGGACACAAGCAATAATTACAGGCTGCAAAGGACACGAACCTATTTGAAAAATATAGATATTTTCTCCGTTAAAAGATTCAGCTTGAAATAGGATCATAGAAATGAATCCCAATAAACTGAATTTACATATGATTTGATACAATAGAACATTGCTAACATTTCAATAACATTCTTTTTAGGACCCAGGAAAACCTCCCTTGCCAGGAAAGAAAATATTTATCAGAACAAAAGCAAAAACCACCACAGCATACTTAGATTCTTTGAAACATACTTTAGATGATGATCAGCATATATCTAGAATGCACAGGTATAATGTTCACTATAGTTGAATCAATAGGCACGTCAAATATATGTACGAAATCTGTCAAGCAGCATTAAAATTTAAAGGCTTTATTTCTGATCAGTATGAAGTTAACATAATTGCACGTTTTTGCATGTGAAACTCATTACAATATGTATATTATATGCATGATAATAAGCTTACTGAAATAATTTTCTCCGTTTATAGAGAGTATATAAAATGTACAGTTCTTTCAAAGATCATTATGGAAAGTTCATTTCAGGTAAAAGTAAACAGTTTAAAACAATACATGATGACAACTGTGTTGTGGAAATGTTAATACTGATTGTGTTGTGATTTTGTTTTTTGTCAGCGCTCCAGCTAGGGTAAAATGTCATAGTGCACCGCCAGTTTTTAGACGAGGTGCGAGGTGTCAATCATAGTGCTATAATTTGCACATGGCGTGCTGACAGATCATTGCAGTACTAGTTGTACGAATTATTTTTATCCCGACCGAATTAAAATTTATCTCGACCGAAAAACTTATTTACATAATTACTTTGCTTTATTAAACATTGTATTGTAGTTTTTTTCCAACTTGTTTTGACTAAATGCTTCTCATTCTTGTAACAGATACTTTTGAAACTTATGCTGTTTTAGTATATTTTTTTCTTTGAAAGCATCGACTCTTGCATTTTTAAGAACAACATGCATGGCATGTTCAAGCATTAACAACTTGCAAGTCCATTTGAATTAAGTCGTCAATTAAAAGTCTGGTTCTGTATTTTGTTTTTGTTTATGAAAAACTATTTAAAACATAAATTACAGAAATTGCTTTGCTTTGAAATGGGTTTTAAATCTATGTCTATTTTACCCGAAGCAACCTTTTTTATCTGTGCAATTTCAATGTTTATAGTTGGAAATACAAGGTTTACCCATATTCCTATAGGATAGTGTGGTTAATACTGCTGTCCTAGGTTAGGGGGAGTAAGCGTTTTTTTTTCCTTTGTTGATTTTTAATTATTACTACATGTTCGTCCTCCGGTCTTTACTTTCCAATTTTTGACTTGCGATTTTGGTTGAATCATAAACAACCGAATGTCAAATATTATAGAACAAACCAAAACATGGTATAAAAATTCCAGAAGATATACTGCATTCAATTGAACTGTTTCAGCTAGTAAAAATGAACATGACAACACAAGTTACTGCTATTATTTCATGGTTTTGACACTTGCAAGCTAAAATTATCACATCTGAAATCTCAACTAACAAATTGTGTTTTGCCTCTCTTTGATTTCTATTTTCTTTTCAGAATAATTTTTCTTCGGTATTCACTATATACTTTGATAGATACTCTTGAAAATATTGATCTCACTGGCAAAACTAATGCTGTTTTATAGATTGGAGTAATTTGTGAATATGTTTTAATATAAAACAGGCTTGCTCAAAAGATACCTTGAATATTCTTTCAAATAACTTTTTATTCATTATTTGTTTATCTGTTTGCTTATTTACTTGTTAAAATAAAGTGGTGACAATCATATAATCAACTAATAATTTTTAAAAATTCTGTGGTCATCCGGGGGTAGAGGGGATTTTGAAATTTTTCACGTTATTTCAACAAACGTGTTGCAATTACATTACAAAACCAATAATGTACAGTACTGCAATGGTTTGTCTAGTGTATATCAACCATAAATCTCTGAACTGGGTCTTTTTGCTTTGTCTGGTGTATATAAACTATATATCTCAGGATTGGTTCATTTTGCTTTGCTGATTCTATATCTTTAAGCTGGATATTCATATAGCTCTCTCTCTATATATATATATATCTATTTATATTTTAAAATGCTACTTTATACAAACATATACTTGATATTTAGTGTAGATTTAATATGTAGTCTAAATTCATCTTGGACGAAATGTTTGAATGAGTCTCTCCATATACATGTACAGTGCTGGAGACAATAAAGCATACACAACTAATTGATAAAAATTTCATAGAATAAGATGACTTTGCAAGAAGAAAATTTGTAGACTTAATAGATTTTAATTATACAAATAATCAGTTGATTTTTTTTTTCGAAGAAAGAAAAATTGCAGAGATATATAAAAAAGAAAAAAAAAGTTTGATTTAAGTGAGATGTATCTTTTGTTTTAATTTTCAATGATAAATATAATGTATTATCTAATCTGATTTGCAATAGAGAAATATATAGTATTTAGTTGTTCCTTGACGATGAAAACGGCGAATTTATCTCTAGAGAATGATAGTTTTAAGTTGTTCTTTGGCTTTGAAATCAGCCAAATAGATTTGTCCCTTGGAAATCAATTTGATAAAGAATATATTTATCTATAAGTATATTGCCATTTTACAGTTTGTTGTGCAGAGACGATGATGGACCAAAAACCCAAAGAAAAAAGACCAGCGTCCTCTTATAGGTCTCCTCTGACACCAACTCTTTGTGTCCGGACGAAAAGGGTAATTTATTCCTATAGATCTCCTCTGTTCAACACGTTTTGTTCTGACAAAAAGGGTTAATTTTTTTTATAACTAGCGTCCTCCCCTGACAACGGCAAAAAAGGACAGAACATTCTTATAGGTCCTCTCTAACACCAACACTTTGTGTCCGGCGAAAAGGGTAATACTTTCTTATAATCAGCGCCCTATCCTGATACCAATTTTTTTTTGTACGGCGAAAAAGGGTAATGATTTCTTATAAAATTTAGTAGTATTTGCAAAGGAAAGACGGTTCGGTAGTCTTACGAAGACACCGTTAGGTTTCATTCGGTACTGTTTTGAACACATTGAAACATAACTCGAATTTGTAAATAGAGGATTTTTAGAAATACTGCTAGTAGTCTGTTGTTATTTATGTATTATTGTCATTTTGTTTATTTTCTTTGGTTACATCTTCTGACATCAGACTCGGATTTCTCTTGAACTGAATTTTAATGTGCGTATTGTTATGCGTTTACTTTACTACATTGGTTAGAGGTATAGGGGGGGGTTGAGATCTCACAAACATGTTTAACCCCGCCGCATTTTTGCGCCTGTCCCAAGTCAGGAGCCTCTGGCCTTTGTTAGTCTTGTATTATTTTAATTTTAGTTTCTTGTGTACAATTTGGAAATTAGTATGGCGTTCATTATCACTGGACTAGTATATATTTGTTTAGGGGCCAGCTGAAGGACGCCTCCGGGTGCGGGAATTTCTCGCTACATTGAAGACCTGTTGGTGACCCTCTGCTGTTGTTTTTTATTTGGGCGGGTTGTTGTCTCTTTGACACATTCCCCATTTCCATTCTCAATTTTATTATTCTAATATGTTGTCCTGAAAACAACAAGTGTCAACTATATGTCTAGTCTAGTATTCATTTTTAAATCAATATTATGAGCACGATTTATACGAAAAGTGTCAAGATCTCTTATCCTACCCACATTGTATATTACTCACTTCTGCACGTTAGACAAAACTAAATTTAGTATGCATATATAGACTTTTTCTTATGTCAATTTTTTTGTCATTGTAGCCAAAGTCAGCTCATCAATATACAGCTCAAGAATACGAAGCTCTGAAGGCTGAAATGAAACAACGACAAAGGTCTTATAGAACTATGTACTATGACCGACCAATGTCAGCTTATTTGTAGAAACAAAGAAGAACACCCACAAAATTTAGATTTTATACAACTGCCTCTTATCTTATATATCATCATGCTCAGATAGATTATTTTTCGAATATGAAGTCATAATAAAAAAAAATAAGATGAAATGCATACTTTTATTTGTTTTTAGTAATTACTACATCTTTTAAATCCGTTCTTTCGTCAGTTCTTACATCAGATATGTCGACCATACTTTACACAAATATTTCTAGATATACCAGGATTACTTCACATTTAGTCATCAGCTCAATAGTGATAAGATGTAAACGTGGAGTAACTTTTACAATCTCTCACTCACATACTGTATGTTTACCTATACTGTTTACTGTCCGAGTATAAGAAAAAAATATTCAAATTTCAATCAAATAAAAGCAATTATAGTAGTATACTGTTGTTCGAAAGTCAAAAATCGATTAAGTGAAACAAATCCGGGTTACAAACTAAAACCGAGAAAAACACACCAACTATAAGAGGAAAACAACATAACAACAGAAACACTGAAGTTCAACAAAATGAAAAACGACAATGCAACACACACAGAAACGAACTATAAGATAACAATTGCCAATTTTTTTGACAAAGTACAGGACATTTTAAGAAAAAAAATGGTGGTTGGACCTGGTTTTGTGGCTAGCTAAACCTCGCGTTGTTATGGCAATGTTATAACATCTAAAATGAGAACATTACATGACAGGAATACAGTACAAATAAATGCAAGAACATTCAGGACATAGAAATACACAAATAAACAAAACAATTTTGAAAAACATTTAATAAAGAATAGTAAATCCACTGAAATAGACATCTGGATAGGTATCAGTGTTCAAAAGCACTCAAGCCACTGAAAGAAACTAGCACTTTATAATTCCATGCATCCGCATCGCTTTCCCGGACTTCCCTGTAACTAGAACGCTCAAAGCTGATTCTGAAAAATGTGGATGTATAAGAACCGAAACAGTTGAGCTATAACGACACAAAACGAAGACCAAATCAATCTAAGGTCAAAGTTGTCTGAGGGAGTTGAGTTTTCTAATAGAAAAGATAAAACAAAAGCGTATTTGATTAATTAGAAACATAGAATTATTTGACTGTCTTAAACGAAAACAAAATTTAAATATACATTTATTTGGTTTTTTTTTTACATCACACAAAAAAAAAATCAGTATGGGTTGATCACAGTAACTCGTTATATAGACATTCAATGTGAAAATAGAATTGAGAATGGACACGGGGAGTGTGTCAAAGAGACAACAACCGGAATAAAAAGCAGAATAATGGCTCTTGAAGGACCATTTTTTAAATTTCTTTTATGCTACATATATCATGTATTATATTATGATATGTGAGTGAGTGTATGGTAGAGGTTGTTGAGTTGCAATGATGAAAGTAAGGAACAGTTCACCGCAGTTCATTATAATAATCCGAACTCGTAAATTATACATTCACTCAACCAGGAGAGAGAGAAAAGAACGTGGTTTCAGAATTCTAAAGGTCCAAAAAAAATCTAATAGATGTGCAGTTGTGGACAGGCAGCAGAATGCCATAATTTGAGTAATCAATAAATAGAAAATTAACTTAACTAACAACAGTATTAATTTCACAAAACTCGCATTTATTGAAAGACTGTTAAACACGTATGTTTAATTTATGATTATAACCTTTTTACCTACACAAAGATATTAGCGAATATGTATCTAAACTAGTCAAAAGTATATGAGACAATATCTGAAAAAGTCTATTTTTTTGGCAATAAGAAAACAACAAAAAAAATGTCTTTAGACCCAGTATTTCTATAGCACAAATCGAAGAACACACATTGAGGATCTAAGAACTGTTGTCTGTAATTCAAACAATTGTTCATTATATACTCTAGTTAATACTGAAATTTAAAATTTTCCCAAAAGATGCCTGAAAAAAATAAATAATTGCAGGTGAAAGACGGGACATGGAAATTAGACTTTTTCAGATATTGTCTCATAGACAGCTTTCACATTCTAAGAAATTGATAGCCATGCGCGTAGCTACGTTTACGTCAAAACGCCCGGGCGTACACTTGAATTTGGCAAAAAAAAAATCATCTCAATAAAATTAAAAAGAATTAAATAATAGTACATCAACCTTCTATGTCTTTCTTCAATGGCTTGTAATTGCGAATAAAAGAGACAAACATTTTTATCATATGATATTTTTGTTCATTTTCTGTCAAAGTCTTAATATACCGTGAATTCTATACTCACTTTCCTTTTCTTTTTTTAAAGCAATTCATTATGTGCTAAGATTCGATATGCGGTTTTCATTTTTTGTCGAGCCATTGCCATTTATGTCGCAAAAGCGAGACATTTCGATCCTAAATTTCGCCAGCGGTGCCAATATTATAACTATGTACATTTAGGTTCAGTATGTTGTTAAAGTTTTAAGATATTAATAACTTTAATTGTCAAACCTTCGTAAAATTTTACGGTAGCTGGACAAAAACTGTTGATGGTGACAGGTCAATAGAGTATCCAGAGTATAATGACGAAATTATATATGATGAGTTTTCCCGTAATTTATGGATAAAAGGAATTCATTTTGCATTTACAGTCTGAGATTAAAATGTGTTACATGTCAATTACTTTGTTAAACATTAGTCGAATTTAATGAAACTTTATTGAAGTTTTTTTTATGGTTAATTTCAGAAGCAAACTTTTTTTCGTTCAATTTTCCGTGTAACTGTTATAATGACAGACAGACTTTAATATCTTTACGCAATTTAAATCAGACGATCTGGAATTTTTGTCACGTTTATTTCGAGCGACATTGATGTCAATCTAATTAAAAACCGATCACTCATCGCTCCTGTTTCTGATATGTCGCGTGGGACGCGACATATCAGAAACAGGAGCGATGAGAGATCGGTTTTTAATTAGATTGCATTGATGTGTCCTTTGTAGACGATACGAGCGTCTGGCGCAAGTACAAAATTTCAAAGCTGGTATCTATGATGAGTTAATTTTCGTGATAAATTTATAAACCTCCGTAGTTTGTCATGAAACTTGTGCAGAAATTAATATTCCTGACCAAGACAAAATATCTAATGAAAATATTTGATTTGTTTAAATACTGTAATGGACTGATAAATTATTTTTCGCTTGGAGAAATCCCAGGCGAGAACCAGAGAACCCTTTACAAATTTTAATATTTCACCTGAACAACTCATTTACGACATTTGCACATGAAAATGTGTTTTCGGTTATTGAGTGCTTTACCCCACGGCCCCTAAGGCTTTAAGGGGAAAAATTTGTCCCTTTATGACATATTTAAAGATTGGGAGTTTGAGAAGCTAAATTTAAAATTTTGTAAGTATATTATTGGTGTTACAAAGATGTGCACAAATGTAGCAGTCCTGTCTGAATTGGGTAGATATCCTCTTTATATAAATTTGCTAACACATATGTTTATGTATTGGCATAGACTAGAGAATTCTCCATCTGATTTATTGAAAAATGCTTATGCTGAGTTAAAAATGATAGAAAGTAAAGGTCAAACCAGTTCCAATAATTCATGGCTCTCTAATATCATTTTCTACAGTGAAAAATTGGGTATTGACCTAAATATATGTAAAAATCTAGGAAAAAATAAATTTAAAAACTTATTGAAAAAACAGCTCAAATCAAATTTTCAAAATGATTGGGAGAAAATGCGAGATTTTTATTTACAGAATCAAGGCAAATTGGACACTTATTTTTCATTCAAAAAGTCATTTGACTATGAAAATTATTTAGATTTAAAGCACCCACAAAAACATTTATTAACAAAATACAGACTTAGCAATCACTGTTTAAGAATAGAAACTGGCAGACATGAACGAATTACCAATGTATGTGGTAAATATGAAATATTACCTCGACATGAGAGGATATGTTTATATTGTAATACAAATTGTATTGAAAATGAAATGCACTTTCTTCTGGAATGCCCTATTTACAATAACCTCAGAAGAGATATCACTGATTATATAAAAAAATACCCCAGTTTAGATAGTTTAAATATAAATGATCTTTTTTCATGGATCATGATTAATGAAGATAGCAGATTTCTATCTATTTTATGTGCATACCTGGATAAAGGCCTGCAACTAAGAAAATCAGAAAATTAGTTAGATACTCTAAAATATATCAAAATTATCTCCCCTTGACCACTGATCCTTTCTTCATGCATTTGAATTTCAATTATTATTTTATGTTTCTTTAATCACTCTGTAATGTTTATGTCATGTTGTAATTAATGTTATGCTCTTAATGGGCCCTTTAATTTGGAAAATAAAAATATTGTATTGTATTGTATTGTATTGTATTTAATCATATTTGAAAGTAAAAACAATGAATAGATAAAACATCAAAAAGAAACAATTTTTAATCTAAAGAATGTTGTTATTGATGAGTTTTCATTGACAGGAATGGTAATATGTCATTCTCGATAACGCATAAACTTCCGGAGGCTTCACCCCCGCTAATCTACTACCAACAGGTTCTTTGGCCTGGATCCGCTTGGGCCTTCAGGCCCCTCAACAAGGTTCGGGCGTACACGTAAAAATGACCTAGCTACGCCACTGTAATATCGTTATTGTAAGTAAGATAAATGAAAACATTAACATAAATGCACAACAAGTATTGTGGATTCATTTATGTTCGTGAGTGTCAATTTTAAGCATGATAATGATTGTTACAACCCGATACAACTCAAGTCTTTCAGAAATCAACATATTGGAAAGGTGCAAATGTAGCATCAGTATCTAAAATTGGCGTCACAGTGGCGGATCCAGGGGGGGAGGGGGTCCGGGGGTGCGCACCCCCTTTATTTTTGCCGATCAATGCATTTGTATCGGGACATATGTTTTGCACCCCCCCTGCACCCCCCCCCCCTTTGCCCTGGGTTAGCACCCCCCTTTCGAAAATTCCTGCATCCGCCCCTGCGGCGATAACTTGAAATGTCAAGCCAGAATAATATCAGCATACACCACAGCCGTGTATATCGTAAACTATTGTCCTGGTGGAGAGTTCTCTGCACTAGTAACCCGAATTTAACTTGAACGGACAAAAACGTGTTAACGCTATTTAAATGAGATTGATCGTTATTTGATAAAGATTGACAAAAATTAAAAATTATATTTAATTCATATCAATTCATATCAATTCATTTTAACGCCAGTCAAATAGATTTCTCTGCGGTGAATCAATTGAAATCAAGTTGCTGGTTAGTTGCGTTAAACTAATAGGCCACGCCCCCGTTAAACTATTTCAAACATGCATTAATTCGTTTTAAACATGGATGAGACCCGAGCTTTTTACAGGTAAATCACCCAAGCAAAACGACCTCGATGTATCTATCGTTTTTTGTTTCAAACTTTAAATGCGTATAGTCTTATTAAAGTCACATGCTTCACAATTTAAAACGTTGAAACGAATGAATAATACACGTATCATGTTCATATGTAAGGAATTAAAATAAAAACATTAAAATATATATGCACACGCGGTTAAAAAAGCAAAACTTGTGAATCTGTTGAAAAAAAAAATAGTTAAATATATAACATGATGGTTTTCTATATTGTACTCGTATTCAAATGTAGACACGGAAACTATGTACACAAAAATTATTTATTGTGTACATAATTTAAATCGATGTATTTCATATTTTCGGCATTGACTGTAAAAAGTGCTTAAGTCCTTTATGAGTAAAATACAGAATTAAAAATAACTCTACCTTTTTTTATATTTCTTTATTTTAGAGGTAAGCTTCTGGCAAAGTGTCACTGATTCTGTCGCAAATCATTTACTTCAATAACCAATCAATTGTATTCTGAAAGAAGTTGATTTGTTTTCTGTACGAATACATGAAATATTTCTCACTGAACGTTATGTTTGCAATCGATGTTCAAATACAAATCTACAGTATCTATATGAAAGAGACTTAATAATATATTTTTTTTATTATTATTCTACACATGCATATTTGAAGGATCGAAATAATCAGTTCTACAAATGGGTGTTATTTTTAAAGACTTGAAACTTTACAATTATCAAGTGAATCCATGAAATTTTTATCGACGCACCAAACTTTCATCGTGCATAGCTCATTTTCCGATTTAACGATCTTCTTACTTGTTCATTACATTCTAAAATTAAAATCCTTCACAAATTGCAAAAACTTGTATTCTCCGGCTAGACTTCGCAAAAGATAAATCTTGCTTTGTTTGTGTTTACACAATGTTTTGAAGGCCGATATCCAGTTTGGCTAAAAAAGAATTAATTTGCACCACAAGTTAATTACGCGAATTCTTTTTTTGCACAACTTTATCATAAAAACTGCAACATTCATTAGCGCCAATAAAACAATCATTTAATTGCGCAAATATTATAGACTTCTTTTCAAATGTTTCTTCTTAGTGCACTGAGGAGGTCCTTTTAGGTATTTTCATGTAGGTACAGAAATCGCAAACTGAAAGGGCCTCCTTAGTGCACTTAGACTGACAAAAAAAGTGCACTATGGACCTGATGGAAAGATAGAATTGACACAAAAAAAACATAGCATACGGAAGGAGAAGTACATAATTTTGAATTTTAGTAATTATAAAGTTATTCAACAGTTGAAGTAGGTATTCTAATGTTACATGTACGTGTAAATAGGTTAATAGTTTCGAGATAAATATGACACAATTAATAAAATTGAGAATGGAAATGGGGAATGTGTCAAGTTTCATTTCTTGGCGCAATACATATAATAAAAAAAGAGATGAGCGCGATTCAAAACTTTACAATATGACAAGTTACACCTAACCGTTTTGACAAATCAGTAAATTCTTCGCCCGGGGATATACACCTGCCAGTAATCTACCTTCAGTAACTTTACAATACCCAGCCGTGTCATTTCCGTATATTGTACATGTAGATAGCAAGTGTGATACATGTATATACACCAGAAATACCCATTCAAGTGATTTTTAATTTCAGAAGAACTCCATATCGGGTACATAAACATAAAATTACAATAATATGAAAAAATGTATTAATAAGTTCAAATGTTGTTTTGGTAAATGCACCTAGGTATGTATTTGTAAACTTATGTTAATTCGTTATTTCATGTCTCTTTCTTTTTTTTTTTGCTTCAATTAATTTTTTGTATCTTATAGACTTATTCGTAAATCGAAAAAACTCACAAATCTGAATAGAATCATATGGCAATGAACATGTTGAATGATTTCTCTAACTCAAAACTAGTTATAGATGTACATGTAGATGCCTCTGAAATTATATTTTTCTCGTTGGGTTGCTTGTTCATTAATTGACGTTTACGATATATTCTAATGTTCAGTATTTGTGAAAACCGCTCATTTATCAATTTTACAAGAAATATTATAGTACTTGTAAGTCATGAACATTGAAGTTTAACTTTCTATCATTTTTTCGTATACGCACAAACATACAATAAAATGAAACACTTTAAATCGGTTTAAATTATGCAATGCATTTTGAAAATATAGTTTTGAAAAACCGGATATTTTTGATTCATACTTTTTCTATCCCTTTTCTTAAAAATTAGGACACGTGTCACTGGTTAATATAGAATACAATTAACGGTACCAATTTTCTTGTACTAGATGCGCATTTCGAAAATACATGTCTCTTCAGTGATGCTCGAGGCCAAAATATATGAAATCAAAAGCAAATTTAATATAAAAGACGAAGAGCTATAATCCAAAAGGTCCAAAAGTAGAGCCAAATTCGTGAAAGGAATACTAGTGAACCATGAATAATCCCAAACAACAAATTTGTGATTCAATTTGGTTTGTCACACTTCCTTATATTATCAATATTATGTATTGTTTTCGGCTGAGACGACTACATGTATAAAATTTATAGTAGCCTCAGTTTTCGGCAATATTGAAACAAATTGGATATCCTTTGCATTGCTTCTTAAGTTATTTTAATATATAAACTGAGCCAAAAAAGTTTAGCAACAAAATTGTGAAATTTTGTTTTATTACAAAATCATAAAATTTAAACATATAATTTTAATAACACAAAAATGGAATTATGATATGTCAGAAGCAACATGAATGTTTATCACTCACATTAATTAAGATTTTCTTTGTATGGAGCGCGGGAGGGTCAAAATGCTTAAATGAGTATAGTGTTTCTCAAAATCAATTTCTCAGCCATGCCCTTAGTGCACCAATGAAGGATTGACAGGAACACCAGCAACTTCCCTTAGTCAATGCAGTACTTTTTTAGCCGAAAAAAACTTGTCACGTGTTGACGTAAAGCGAAGGAAGCGCTCCACCCTTGACGATAGTTTTTTCTTGTCTACGAGATATCGACCTATCCTATGCAGTTGTAATTTGTCGATATCTGTTTGTTAGTCTCTGAACTATTACCTAGTGCACATTAAATCGAGCCATGATGTCAACAACCCTCATTCCGGCATCAACCGTTTCAAGACCTTTCTGACTGTCATTTTCGGGGTGGCCTGGTTGACGTCCCAAGCAAATTTTTCAACGGTGTTTGTGTTTTTCTTAAGGAAAAAAGTACGACTGTTACAGGTAAAACTAAGGATTATATCAATGATGTTTAAATATTTTTTTCCAAAAACAACCAAAAAAAAATTATAAAAAAAAAGTGTTGCTAAACCTTTTTGGCTCAGTATATATACGGAAAAACAAGGTGGATATTTAATCATCGGCTCTCGTGAAGTTTTCTTGTAGGTTAAAAGAAGGGGACAGTATACCTCTAAGTAATAAAACTTTAAGATTTGTATTCTTTAAATTGTATAACGTCTTAGTCTGGCTTTCTCTTCAATTTTTAGATTATATTCAGAATCACGTTTTTATGCCAGATCTTTTATCATTTGTTAAATCAAAGACATGTAGTAGATGTATTTTTTTTAGACCAAAAAAACTATCATACGGTATTCCACATGTACGGTGAATTAAATTATTGACAAGCATACCACATCTTCTTATATTCATTCGTTATTTGATGAAGATCTTCAACAAGCCTTAAAGGGATAATTCGCGATTTTTCACTTTAAATAAATGATTTTGAAAATGAACTTATTGATAACTATACACTTTTTAATTCTAAATAATTATGTTTATCCAGAGACATATAATTGTATATATGTCTCTGGAACAAGCATGTGCATACAATAATGCATGTATGTATACGCATGAGTTTCTCGCTACATTAAAGACCCGTAATTTAGGCCTTCCTCTTTTGTCTGCTCTATAGTCGGGTTTTTGTCTCTTTTACACATTCCTCATTTTCATTCTCAATTGTTGTAATATACGACGGTATATTGTTCCTGTATCAAATACCATTTACATGTACATATATGAGGCTATGAAAGTAAGTTTACAGAAATAAAGATGATAGTGGAATAAGCACTTTAAATTACAGAATAAAGAGATGAAAATATAAAGAATAGATTAAATGATTCATGATTGCTTAACGCCCAGTTACAAATATTACACTCTACCCCTCCATCTTTTTGTCCATCCTATTTAAAATGATTCTTATAGGAGGGTCTGAATTGGAAGGGGGGGGGGGGCTGTTTTTCTGTAAACATTTAATTTTCACCCCTTTTTTTTTCTTCAAAAAATAAGTCTATTCTTTAAAAGTAATTTTTTACGCATTATTCTCTAATTTTTCCCCAGTTTTCTTTAATTTAAAAAAAAAAAGTAAAAATCATTCTTTTAAATGAATGAGAACGGTGATTTCCAAACAACAGCAAGGCTTTCATTTGTTACTCAACAATGACGTGTTGGTGTGTATTGTTCTGCATGATTTAAGTGCTAGTTCTATGAAGAAACAAGTCCAAGTTTTCATCAGTTCTTTCCAGTGATTTTGACTACACATAAGAAGATGCCAATGAGACAACTCTTCGAAGAGACCAAATGACACAGAAATTAACAACTATAGGTCACTGTACGGCATGCAACAATGAGCTAAAGCCAACCGCATAGTCAGATATAAACAGGGGCGGATTCAGGCTTTTTGAAAGAGGGGCTGTAGTTTTGTAACGAGGGGAGCGAGGCGAAATTTTTTTTTTGCCCCTTTTTAGGACTTAAAACATAAAATAAGTGAAATATGCACTTTTTAAACGGTTCCTGGCGTGGGGCATGCATATTTTGTAGTTGCTGGTAAGGTGTAAGGGTTGGACATTTTAGATGCTGTATCTCCCTATTTTTGAATGTAAATGAGTAAAAATTTGTTTATATTTATATATTGTGTCTTATACGCGTCTCATTTATCTTTTTAAAGATTGATGCACACAATGCAAATGTTTAAATGTTTTGTTTGGTTCTGTGATTCTCATTTTATGTTTGTATGTGGTGAGACTTTAAAAAATAATAATAATGATAAAATATTGAATCTAAAAATATTCAGAAACTATTAACTTTTCTTAAATTTATACTTGAGTCAGAAAATTAAAACCAGCAGTGTCAAACATGTTTAACACTCAGCGGGCATTCGATATCATTGACATACTATATAGCACTAATCGCAATATGTATACATGTACATATATTTTGGGCATCTTATCAGTTATCTCTCTATTGAAGATGTTGAAATATATGTATTATAATTATTCGCTTATTAGGCAAATTCATATTCTACAAAGATATTTTCAATCATTTTAGTTTTGATAAATACCATTACAAATAACTTATTTTGTCTAGTTTCCTGTGTGAGGATATTTGATTGATAAAATTCAATAAACAATTTAAGGTTGTCGGGTAAATGTGGATTACGGATTAAGATGTTAGATGTCAAACTTGAATTAACAAACTAAGGTGAATTTAACCCGAATATGTAGTTTCTCTTCAACAGTGTTTTAATTCCAATTTCCTTATTGTCATTTAAACTAAATTAATTAGAATGAAAGAAAGATTCGAAACTAAAGATAGTCACAATTAAAAATATGTATTTTGAAAAAAAGACAAAAACCGCCAGATCATATCTGATTTAAATCCAGGGTCCGTATATGCATCTTCTGACTTCAGACTCAGACTTCTCTTGAACTGAATCTTAATGTGCGTATTGTTATGCGTTTACTTTTCTACATTGGCTAGAGGTATAGGGGGAGGTTGAGATCATAAACATGTTTGCGCCTGTTCCAAGTCAGGAGTCTCTAGCCTTTGTTAGTCTTGTATTATTTTAATTTTGGTTTCTTGTGTACAATTTGGAAATTAGTATGGCGTTCATTATTACTGGACTATATATATATATATAGTATATATTTGTTAAGGAGCCAACTGAAGGACGCCTCCGGGTGCGGGAATTTCTCGCTACATTGAAGACCTGTTGGTGACCTTCTGCTCAGTGTTGTTTTTTTTCTTTGGTCGGGTTGTTGTCTCTTTGACACATTCCTCATTTTCCATTCTCAATTTTACAATGGTACGTAAATTAAGATTTTATTCGAAAAGACGGATTTTTCTACATGTTCTACATGTACCAAAAAAAAATGTACAACTATTGAATATTGTAAATGTTTAATGATGATACATGTCCAGATCTAGATCGAACTGCTTTGCTTCGTCGAAAGTACGAATATAGAAAAATCACAGATTTATATTACAACTAGAAAGTCCTCGAACAGTTGAAGAAATCATCAGAATTTGTTTATTGTAAGTTATTTTGTACATGTATAACTATAATGCGAACCCGAAGTTGTGAAATCGCAGCTAAGCGTACTTTGGAAAAGCGACGGTTCTATGAAAACCTATTGTCAAGTTCAAGTTCTGTTTCGACATCATTGTAATATATGTCACTGAACGTTAAAATTCAATCCTTTATTTCGTCTTCGTCTTCGTCAAATAGTGCTGTTGGTTTCTTTTTATTATTATTACATACTAGTATACATGAATACACCACAAGTTATTCCTATGTAATCTCATTTAGATATTTAGTAGTTTAAACATATTTTATTGGTCTAAACAAATGGATTAGAAATTTAGTGCATGCAAAGTAAATTTTAAAGATGACAATGATTGCAGTATCTGTGTGAATCTACTTCTCAATCACGCTTCATAAAGATATTACAGAATATTCAAGATTTACAACTTTTCGTGAATATGATTGCCAATGGAATAAACCATGCAGCAGATTTCAAAATAACCATATTAATTTGTGTCTGAATTATAACAACTGAAACTGTAATTCTGCTGTAGTGCACCTTTAGAACTTGTATTTCAGATAATTTGACCACGTGACAAGAAATTATACAATAAACATTGGTCACGCACGATAGGTTCTGATGTAAAACACGTACCGTTACAATACCCAGTTTACACGCATCAGCGCACACAGGTTTCTCAAACGCCTTTGACATAAACATAAATAATACATGAGTAATATTACAGAGATTTTGAAAAAAGTTGAGACTCTAAATTCTAACTTAAAATTATAAATTTATGCTCGTAATGCATTTTCGCAATTTACAATAAATGTTATACATACTTTCACCTATCTAGTGAGGAAAAAATAGAAATTAAAAAAAATTGCAATTTACAACTATTTCGAATTATAGTGCACAGCAAGGACGTATATTTGTTTTCCGTCCTTGTGCACAGTTTGTGATAAATGGGTGTCAAAATGTATTAAACAGAAACCCAAAGACCAGTTTCAAGAAGAATTCTTTGCTTTTATGCAGAATCGCATAAAACATAATGCTGTCATATTTTCAAAAAGAATTATCAATTAGAAAACTCCTTTTTACATTTCTAAATTCATATATTACGCAGATATAGATGTGGTAGTTGCCGATTGAGTCCAGAAGGTGTCAGGATTTACACAGAAAAGACAGAATATGTCGTCTCTGTGACACAAACAACATTGATGATGAGTACCATTACATTATGAATTGTAGAACATATAAACTATAGAAAAAGAAGGAAATGTTTAAGGAACTACTGTTAGTCAAACCCTTATATCTTTAAAGCCGATCAACAGTTAAACTCATCAAATATTGTAATATTAGAAAAACTATGTAAAAGTTATAAATGTGAAAGCCAGTCCTCCAAGCTAATTTAATTGTATCGTTTACACATGCATGTACTAATTTTACCTTATAATTATGTGTATGTATGTTCTTGATAACTAGTAATTGAAGTTTTATGAGAAATAAAGTATTCGTATTCCTTTAAACATGTAAACCATAAATTGCAGTACACGAAGACAGCCTACGGGTAAAGTACAAGTGAATATATCACAAAAAGATTATATTTAATCCTCATCCGTACGCGTCCTTGTAAATGCCGAAAACTCTGGATTTTCTTTGAAAATTACCTGAGAGGTTATAAAAGATCTAGAAAAGACCAAAAATGAATTGAAATAAAAGATTTTTGTGTAGACGAGTTACAACATTGCATAAGCATGATTAGGAAATTTGAACAAAAAAAGTTCGTGCTCATCTTTGTAGTGGCGAAAAACACGCATATCGAGTTACGTAGACGAAAAAGAATAATTACATTCATAATAATTATGATGTAAATTCACGAAATTAAAAGGTTATAATTAAAAAACAATCTAAAACACGATTCGTCATTCCCCATGTATAATTATAGATTAAAACAAAATTATAATTTTAATTCTGAAATTCAAAAGGCATGTTTCTGATACGTGACAGTTCAGCGAACACTATTACATGAAATGCACGATGATATTGACCGAAAACAAAGGTGAAAGATTCAAATTGTAAAATCATTCGCTGAACGGTAGAATTTCTATCAATCATTCAACGATATAAAAAGCCTTTTGAGTGTAAAAGTATGATAGAAATACTTTTAATTTATTGAAATGCCTGTTATATTGTTCCAGTCATTGGTTACTAGTGCATGATTGTCAGTCCATTTCGATATTTCATAGCACTTTTACAAATTCTGAAAAAAAAGAAAAGAAAAAACTAATATTCTCATGGGAAAAATATATCTTCCCATGAGAAGAAAATTGTCCCGCAAAGTGTTCAACTCCCACAAAAGGGAATCTAACCAACTAAGAAATGCATAATCATCTGTAGATTGATTTTTATATATGAAACGATGTGTATTGATTTTACTTGGTTCAATGTTCAGTGGCAAGTATTTTATATATGCGCAGGTCCTGAGACAGATAATCAAATTATCAGATTGCGGGATGACGGACAGGAAGACTCCAAACGTAACAGTGTGAACTAGCTGTCAGAAACTTAAGAACTCTCAGATTCTTTCATCGTTGAAGACCCTCTAGCGACTATAAAGATGAATAGGAATAAAAACGCTGACCATTGATAATTTGTATTTTTGTTAAGCTCTGACTTTGTGTTCGATTAGGTCCCGTGTATGTTTACCCCATATTCCTTTATTTTCTATAAAGGCGTCTGTCTTGACAGTAAGTTGACACGACTTAATCATGTTAATACTAGTTAAACCCTTAAATGTAAGACACCAGATGGAAATACTCAAAAAGGATAGCCAGTTTGGTTCTCTTTAATGTTAGAGTTCAAATCTTCATGAAGAAACGACTATATGTTTTCTGTATTCAGCATAGAATAATATCTTCTAAACTATATTTTTTCGCACAATGTCTGGATATTGGTGGACATGCATTATTGCGAAACCAGACATTTACAAATGAAAATTAACACTTAGACTATCGACATTTAGTAGGGAAGTAAATGAACAAAAGACAAGTAATTCATAAACATAAAATTGAGAATGGAAATAGGGAATGCATGGATCACGCAAAATTAAGCAGGGGCGACATCGGAGTAATGGGAGTTTGCTTCTTGCAAGACATTCGCCGTGAAAACAATTTGATATGAAGACAAGCCTTTGTACTGTGACTTTGTTTTAAAATTTCAAACATGAGGCTGTTACGGCCCTGGTCAATGTTTTTAAGCAATACATAGTTTCCTTTCATTTTGTTGTTGGCTTTCTGAAATAAATGTTTACATATTATAGACTATCATGATCGTTTTTTTTTCAATTTCAGTTAAACACTATGTCTGATTTGCTTTTTCAGAAACTTTAGCATGTTTAAATGTCTTTTTCTTTTTCTTCATCTTTTTGAAACCCTAGTTTTGTATTACCACTGACCAGTTCAGTAAAAAAACAGCTGCTTCATGTTTGTATAAATGTGTTTGTAACCTTTCTAACATGCTATTATTTTCCGTTATTTTTTATTCCGTGTCTATAGATAGTCTTGATCGGAGAGTCAAGATTTATTTTGTCTGTTGGTTGCTTGGCTAGCGTAAGCTAATCGATTTACCTCACATTTTGAAGTTGGATGGAGATTGTTTTTAAATAAATGCCGTACCTTTGTACTTTGGTTTCCTGTCGGTTTTTTCTCAATTTTAAATTGGGAAGTTTTATCATTTGTTTTGCATGATTATTAATTTTGACTTGCAAATGAACAATTAATAAATCTAGTCCCATGTGTGCTAGCGAAATGTCTTTAGTGTAATCTCGGAGTGTAATTTTTATTTCAACTTTTACGTTTGCTTCAGCACAACCTAAAACAGGAAAACTTTCATTTTCTTGTAAGAATGATTTTCGTTACTTCAAACAAAAATCGCTTTTATCTTTTTTTTTTTTTTTTTGCAGTAAAAGACCGGTTTCTTAAAAAAAACTTTCATACAATCGACTAAACGAAGTATAAGCTTCGGGAAGGTCAAGGATTATAACATATTTTTCGTAATTTTGCAAAAATCGAAAATTTACGGTATTTATTTTAGTCATCTCTGGTGTATTTATGATGGCTTGGTTTGAAGCGAGAACAGACGAACTATGCTTACTAGTGTTGCATAAAAAAACATGAGGATATGGTTTCCCCTTTATGAATCTATATTGCAAATTTGACTCATATAAGGATAATGTTTGTCTCATAGAAAAATCGGTAGTTTTAACCGATAATTTATTTTTCGATTTTTATCGGATATAGTAGTTATTTGGAAAAATACAAACCGTATAATTAATTATTAAAGTTTCGTATGCATCATAAATCAACCGGCTCCGGCAACTTTTGACTTGTTCTAATATCAATAGTAATGATTTTCAGCGGAGAAAAAGATAGATATTTTGGTCGTGGTTGAAAGAATCGTAAAAGTGTTATTTTTCTAAATTCTGTTTGTTTAATCGGACAAAGTAGAGTCTTAATTTGATTTTTTTTTTGCCGAACTGGACTCTATATTGTGTATTGAATTGAAAGTTTGCAAACGTTCCGACCAATGAAATTCATTTTAATATGTAACGCGAACTTCAACGAGAGCACCTAGATGAAATATTTTATCTATACTACAATCAGTTTTAACTTAGAAATTTCCGCTCAAATATATAGGAAATAAAATTATATGAAAACAACAATGCAGAATGTTTCTTTTCCATTTTTTTTTTAACAATGTTTATGTTCATTTCAATTTGGTAGGTAGACTTATATTTAATGCCCAAAACGTAAATATATGTTTTCTTTTAAAACATTAAAAAACGTGAGAGTATGCCGATAAATAGCCAGTCTAGGTCGTTAAACTTAAATCAACTTACCCATCGTTATCGCAGACTAAAATTTATCTCATATATATATGTTCATTTATGACAAGTACGTCAGGATGCATGACAGCACAATAATCTTTTTACAGAATCGTAAGAACAATATTTTTGTTTGATATTTGCTTCTCTTCCACAATTAACGCCCGATTTGGCCAGTGACCGGTATTACAATTTAACACAGTTTTAAAAGTTCAGTGGGCTGCTACTTCATTTATAATTTTGGGTATGACTTTCTGTTTATCATATTCAACATACGTCAACATTGTCTTCATCAATTTTATTATTCAATTCATCAAAACCTTGTTTTTCATTACAAGCTTTTCCGTATATCAATATACGGCAAGAGAATGAATATTTGTTGCTTACCGGAAATATAAGATACATCGATTTAAATTATGTACACAATAAATAATTGCTGTGTAGTTTCCATGTCTACATTTGATTTACGAGTACAATATAGTAAACATAAAAAGAGAAAAGAGAAACGGTAAATATACAGGAATACATAAAGTTTCGTAAATAGTTGCAAAGGACCACATGTTACTTACATGCCATGAGGTTTCATAGCATTCAGTAATTTTTGAAACGCACATATATATGTGCGATAAAGATCTAGTGCATTTGAGCAAATTAAATTTATGTTATCCATCTAACTATTTTATTTTCAACAGATTCCCTAGTTTGACATTTTTAAACCACGCGTGCATATATATTTTAATGTTTTTATTTAAATGCCTTATATATGAAAATGTCACGTGTATTATACGTTCGTTTAATTAAATTGTGGAGCATGTGACTTAATAAGACTACGCATTTAAAGTTTGAAACAAAAAACGATAGATACATCGAGGTCGTTTTGCTTGGGTGATTTACCTGTAAAAAGCTCGGGTCTCATCCATGTTTAAGTATTAGATAAAATACAAAGGTAACAAAGAAACAGGCCGGTAACAACCGTTGCCGGATAGTTTTTCTGCACGAGTAGTCAGGTCAAGGTCCGAGGCGATAGCCGAGGACCTTGACCTGACTACAAGTGCAGAAAAACTATTCGGCTGGTTGTTACCGGCCTGTTTCTTTTGTTACTTTTGTTTTTTATCTGACTTGTACGACGTTTCAAGAAAGTAATAATACATTTTGCAAGACTAAGATTTGAGAAACTTAGATAGCCATAAAGCAGTATATGTAAGTTATAATAGTATAAACACATTTTTTTTTCATTTCCCTACAACCGAGATTTTTTTTCAAGAAAAAAAATCAAGAATCTAACAATTTGATAAAAAAGAACCATTTCAAGTAAAAGATGAATGTTGTACACATTTAAGAACTTTTAAAATACAACTTCATAAAAAAGTAACATATTAAAAAAATATTTTAGTGGTAAATAGGATAACGTTTGATTTTTATGGATGAAACGGAATGCGGGGAGGGAGGGGGCGGGTAATTCATTTTAAAATAAACAGGCTGTGATCTTTATTTTTGATGAAAAAAGGAAAGGCAGGATGTGCCATTCCATCCCCCATTCCCCCTTGAAAAATCGTAGAAATCGCGCGTTTGTTGCAAAATATATGAAGTTAATATTCAGTTGTGGGGGTCCCGGGGGTTGGAACAACCCTTTTTTGGACGATCAATGTATTTGAATTGGGACATAAAATTTGACCCCCCTGTTTTGTCCTGGATTTGGACCTGGATCCGCCACTGATATAAATTCGATAACAATATAAATGTATCAAAAGAATGAATTTCCTATTTTATTAGTGAATGAAATGTTTATGAAAAAATCGATTTTGTCTTAATATTATATATATTCAGGCATATACTTTATTTTTTTTTAAATGCATGCTTGTCTCTAGATCTGCAAGTGTTGATCGGGATTAATCACGTGTTACATTATGATCCAATCGCAGCTTACCGCCCAAAATTGATGACATAAGTTGAATGATTTTCCTCTAGATTTGCTGCTTATTTGGACGTGTATTACATCAACACTTTTTGTTTATAGAATCAATCGTGCATTGGTGAGTTGATGGGGAGTTTATCTTTTGATTAGATTTGATTTTTTTTTTTTACTTATTTCCTGTCTTATTTTTATTGAAATATACACGTCGGTATCATCATTTCATTACTTCCAGCATTGTCCAAAATACTATTCATGTCCATATATCGAAGAAAACATTTATTGACCGAATATTTTGCTTCATACAGGGGGCGGTATGTTCTTTTTTGAGTATATCAACTATTTACTTTTCAACGCCATCACCCAAATGTTTTTGTTTAAATTAGCACTATTTACGGTATTCAGAAAATCAGGAATCATGCAAAACATTTGTCATCTGCTTGACCATAATATTTTTTTTCTCATAAAATTTGGGATCAAAATATCTGTTTGAGGAGAAACCCCCCCCCCCCCCCCCCCCCCTTTTTGAAGTTAAATGTCTAATCCCTTAGTGTACTGATATGAATAGTATTTTACTGGAAATGTTTGAAAAAAAAAATATTGATGCTAACGTAAATATTTTGTTCAATGAAAAGACAGGACATAAAAGTCGGTGAACCAAAACGTTCAAATCTAGTTGAAAGTTAAAGTGCCCATGAACTTACTGATCATGCACGAGTGATTCTATTCATAAAAAGTGTCCGTGTAACAACTAAAAAGAGTCCGTGTATCATTTAAAAAGAGTCCGTGTAACACCCGTTAATGTACTGTTTTTCTATAGCTCTGCGGGGGGCAAAGTCGTACAAAACGAATTAATGGATGTTTGAAATAGTTTAACGGGGGCGTGGCCTATTAGTTTAACGCAACTAACCAGCAACTTGATTTCAATTGATTCACCGCAGAGAAATCTATTTGACTGGCGTTAAAATGAATTGATATGAATTGATATGAATTAAATATAATTTTTAATTTTTGTCAATCTTTATCAATAAACGATCAATTTCATTTAAATAGCGTTAACACGTTTTTGTCCGTTCAAGTTAAATTCGGGTTACTAGTGCTGACGGGGATCCTTTTTTTGTTAACTCAGGCGACCCTTAAGAAAGTCTTGGTGTTGGAGACTATAAACGACCAAGGATTTGTATAGTAAGACAAATACTATACTACAAATCCTTGAAACAACACATAAAAGATATGTGAAATCAAGTAAACCCAGACTGCTTGCACTAATACTTACTCTGTGGTAAGCTGGTACGATGTGCTAATGAATAAGCATTAACAAGTAAAGTTATAGTATACCTTCTCATGGTCCTGCATACATTGGCGGATCCACCCATTTTAAAAAGGGGGGTTCCTAACCCAGGACAAAAGGGGGGGGGGGGGGTTTCCAACTATATGTCCCCATTCAAATGCATTGATCGTCCAAAAAAAAAGGGGGGGTTCCAACCCCCGGAACCCCCCTCTGGATCCGCGCCTGTGCATATAATCTTTTAGGTTGTTGATCAATCAAGCCCATACGCTAGCCTTTAAAAATCAAAATATGTCTGATATATGCGTCTCTTTTTGTTTGATGAAAATAACACTTTATAAAATGTGTGCGTCCGAAATGCTTTTTGGGTCAACCTTCATCAGGGACGTGCGAACCCCAAAATTGGAAAGCCAATCATGTATAAGTATCCAAACGAGACAATAAAAATCAAATTCCTGTAAGGTCAATCTGCATGAAGGATTCGGAAAGTTTGTTTCTCAATCATGAATTTCTCATTTTAACAACAGTGAATTTAGAAAAAGTGTTATAAATCATGTCAGAACCAGACCACTCATTACGGAAAGAGTATACCATCGATAACTAACAGTACACCAGCAGCACTATCCACCCAGCGCAAGTAACTTATAAGTTCCGTTCGTCCAATCAGTTTTCCTCGTCTTAGAGTTGAACTTGCACCGATTTCTGAGAAACCTGTTACATTATTATGTCAACGCTACTTCACTTGTAAAGTAAATATTGTTAATCAGCATTTAAGTATTTATGGCCAGTATATATATATATATATATATATATATATTGTTGGGTTGATGTTTAGACGAGTTGTATATACATTATGTACACAGCCATGTATCACCATCATTGATGGCGATCCGATGGATACATCTGTTGTAGAGTTGTCACTGACTCAGACGTACTTATAAATATAATTATTTTCTGTGACTGTATATTACATTAATTTGTAGGATCCTTTACTATAGATAATTTAGCTGATCTGTAACAATAACATCTTCATGCCTTATATATCATGTACTGTAGTACGCCGCTAGATTAAAACTGACGAGGAAAGGTAACACACGGCCAGCGAAAGCTCTTTTTTTGAGGGCCCAGGTGGTCGTGTGGTCTAGCGGGACGGCTGCAGTGCAGGCGATTTGGTGTCACGATATCACAGTAGCATGGGTTCGAATCCCGGCGAGGGAAGAACAAAAAATTTGCGAAAGCAAATTTACAGATCTAACATTGTTGGGTTGATGTTTAGACGAGTTGTATATATATATATATATATATATATATATCAGTTTTGCTTTTTGATGTTTATTGATTACATCCTAGGTATTTCGTGGTTAGACATTTTGTATCAAATTCACTGGCGTTATCTTTTGAGAGTTGTTTGAATAATTTCAAATCATGTTGACATATGCTCTTCATATATCGCTAGTGCAGTCAGTTGCATGAACAGTGGCGGATCCAGCCATTTAAAAAAGGGGGTTCCCAACCCAGGACAAAAGGGGGGGGTTCCAACTATATGTTCCCATTCCAATCCCCGCCCCCTCCCCCCCCTGGATCCGCCAATGATGAACTACCGTTCTTCAGAAAGATGAGCATTTTTTAAATGGATAAATGAGCTAAATGCCAGTAAATGACAGCTAGTGGATTCTTTAATCAGCATTACAATTTCAAATTTCAATAAAAAAAAATGGCAGTCTCTAGTTTTAAGTATACTTATTGTGTAAACAGAGGAAATTACAAATACAGATTCACCAAATAAAGTTTATCAATGATTAGCCCTGTAGGACATGAGATAGAGAAAATCAAAAATTAAGATAGATTGCTTATTGATCAGAATTACGGGACAGGGGCATTTAAGAGGTTGGTATTCCAATTAAAGCTCTACTTTTAGGCTAAAAAAAGGTATTGTGTGTTGGTTATGGCAGTTCTCTATCATACTGGTATTGTATCAATACTCATCAAATTGACAAAACTAACCTGACATACTTGTATGAACTGCTTTAAAGATATAAACTATTTTTTCACAGTTAATATGTGCATGTGCATACATTGTATGTTCACAGACATGATAATTATTATGAATCAATTATATATTTGAGTAAAAATTTAGAAACAAACCAGGTTGCTACATCCTGTTTTGAGAGGCCTCATGAATGACAATACACTACTGAACTCCTTTTGTATACATATTTTTTGAGTAATTGGAATTTACATATCAAAGTGGTTTTAAGTACTGTAAGGTAAATATTGCTTTACTATATCAGTGGGAAGTAAAATTAAACATTGCATGGTATTAAGCATTGGTTCAGTGTGGTTGATTCAACTATTATAGTCAAAGGAAGATAACTCCAATTTTAAAGATTTCTTTAACAACGAGATCATTGATACAGACATTAAATTATGTTCCTCAACCTTCCACAAGATATGTAATTCTCTTCACAAGTATAACATCATTTTGTAACTTGAATTTCTGAGCATATATATTTTATGGGCAAATTTCTGGAAATGTTCATTTGTATATCAAAAATTATGATAGACCTTGGAAGATTTAAATATCAAGCCAGTACCATAGGGTTTTGATTGCATTTCATGGTTGACTGAAAATTATGGGGAAAAAAATTCTACTTTTTCAATAGAAGACAAATTCAAAAGAGGTGTATATTTCATTTGAAATGCAGTGGATAGTTGTCTCATTTGCAATCATACCACATCTCCATACTTTTATAATTCTTTTGTTCCTATCCCATTTTAAAGCTTTATTTATCAACATTAAATGTTAATGTTATAGTTTGGCAGATACTAAGATATCTTTTTTTTTGTCTAGGGATCAATTTTAAGGTGCACACATCTATCTGGAGTTACCTATAATGATGAAGTTATAATACATTGGCCCTTAAATTTTAATGTTTTTTTTTTAATCATGCTAAATATTCCCTCTTCTGAGGTACACCACAACATAAATCAAAGAGCTGATAGCTCTGAAGTGGAAGAAGGTGAATAAAAGGTAACTTGAATTACCATAAAAGCAGCCCCACTTACCCAGGCTGCTTTGTTCCATTATCGTTAAAATGTTTTTTTTTTCTTCAAACAAGAAAAGGTCATAAGTACATGGATTTCCCATCCGTACAATCATTTTCTATGTTCAGTTGACTATGAAAATTAGGTAAAATCTTTAATTTGGCAGTAATTAAGAAGATCATATCAAGAGAAACACATGTGTACTAAGTTTCAAGTTGATTGGATTTCAACTTCATCAAAAACTACCTCGACCATAAACTTTATAACCAGAAGCAGGACGGACGGACAGACTAGAAAACATATTGCCCATAAATGGAGCATAAAAATAGTAAGACTTGTTACATACCTGCCAACTTTTGAAAGTTCCCATATGGGTTTTTACTGCACAACAATTTTAAAGGTTACAATTTTTAGCGACGTATTTTGCAAGATCTGGATTGTCTAGAAAAAGTGTCATATTTGTATGATGAACTTACATGCCTTTTCCTTAAGTCTGTTTGCATGATTCTAGTTATATATTAAATCGGTAGAAAAAATATACATGAAGCTAGCAGACCAGGGTTTATTTTCCAGATTAAGAATATTAGATGCTTGTTGAAATTTCCAATTTTGAATTATGCACAAAGATGGACCTTTAACAGGTTGGGAACAACACTCCAAATGAGGGTAACCTAACTGGAAAATCATCACAACCCACTGTAAAAAATGAACATAAAATAAAAATTTTCAATAAAATGCTGAAAATAGGCTTTAAAGTATTAAAATGCATTGCAAAAAACAAATATTTCATTAAATAAATTTAAGTAGAATATTCCTATGATATTCCTTTTCATATTGGATACAAATTTTATTGAGTCTACTGCAGACACTTTGTAGTCAAAGTGTTTCAACTGAGGTACTACACAGGCGTCAAAAGGCGTCATTATGGAGTAAAGGGGGTGGCGTCAAAAAGCGTCATTATGGAGGAAAGGGTTAAGTACTGAATGGTCAAAACATCATGTTTTTTTATCAACATAAATTTTGTCATAAATGTAACCAAATGATGTAGAAATTGTGTTTTTTCTTCAAATTTCCATCAAATTGTAATGTTTATAGTTCCATTATTGCCTCGATCTCTATTTGAATAAAATAAAATAATAAGAAGAATCTGTTTCTTGTTTTGTTTTGTTTTGTTTTTGACAAATGATTGTTCACTGCTAGCAAATGAATCATTATATTTATATATCTTATCTGTATATATTTTTGTTCATGTCTTCATCTCCTTATCATTTGTAAATGTATAGACAAATAAGAAAGAAATAAGCTCCTTTTTTTTTTTTTTTTTTTTTTTTTTTTTTTATATTTCAAACTCAAAGAAATAAGCTCCACATGTATATTTGCAACATCGTAAATTAATTGAAAAAATTCTCTTGTAAACAAAATTATGATATAAACTTCAATTTAATCCTTGAAAGGAGGTCTAGATTGCTAAAATAATTTATAAATTTTTAATTTTTTTATTTGTCTAAAATCATTTAAATTCATTTAATCAACATCCTTTTATGATTATTTGATTAAAATATTAATCATTTATAGTCTTTTTACAATTTACATTTTTAAAAGCCAAATAACTGAAAACAGGATAAAACAAAGGGAAGTAACAAAAAAGTATTTCAATTTTCCCAATACACATCGTTTTGATAACACAACGGCAGTTAGCCGGAGGTAAACATCGTTGATTACCAGTATGTTTGACACCCAAGCTGTTAAGTGAAGCCATATAATTATACATCTTCTTTGATGTTCAGGTAAAATTTAACACAGGTGTCAATTACACCCGTACAGTAGTAAGAAATGATCAAATATGGCCGTCTGAAAAATTTCATACACGGGAGTTTTTTCTCCTAAACGGGAGGTTCACATGTATGTTACGAAGGGCATCTAATTCACATGACAAAGGAAAACCATGAATAAAGACAACACTTTATATATCCTTTTTATTTATATAAAAACAAAATCTTCTTGTCTGCAGGATTGCAAATTCGTAACTTCAAGGGCGAACTTGTAAATAGGGCGAGTTGTCCCGATACCAAATTCACGCATGCGTAATACAAATATCTACAGTTAAAACATCCTGTTACAAGTAAACAAATAACGTTCATGTGGATGAGATGAAATCTAATAATTTACATAAATAAAAGGGTCATATTTACGATAGTGATTGTTTTACAATCATAATTTACAAATTAAATGATTCAGATGCCTTATCATGTGTAAAAATCGGTGTCAGGAATCTAAGTTGTTTTGAAATTGTAATACACGAAATGAATGCGGCATACGGAGACTCAATGCCAATGGTCAGCCCCTTAAGTCTTCAGAAGACTTGACGTCTTCTTCCACTAAAAATAAAAGTGATTTTCATCCTCAATTTCATTTGAGGTGCACCTGAGACATAGTCTGTTTTGTTGAGAAATGCCATTGTATCTATCTTGTTCAATTCTAAGTATGTGAGGAAATATGTAATTGAGTAAAATTTCTCCTTCGCTCAGGGAATCGTAATACAATAAGATATTTTTCAAGACTAAGATATATATATAACTATTAATACAAAAAAACCTATCTGGCACCTCACTTTATAAATTACTAAGTAATGACCCCTGAAGTATGCATTATTTGTGTCTTAATGTCAGTTTTAGTCATTTTTTCTCTCCATAGAATTTAACATTTTTCAGCCTACTTTGGCTGCCATCCCTGATTTAGATAATTTTTGTGTCTAGGGATTCAATATAAACCATAGCTTATTTTATTTGCAAAACATTATTAATTGTAGGTTATAGCAATGGTTTTCCTAAAGCCTTTACAATTTGTTTACATGGCATTAAGGCTTTTAAAATTTAAGACCAAACTTTTAACTCTTCATATTTTATGATAAAGTTGAAATTCAATTCCACAATTAGCTAAAATGTGAATATTGGCACATTTGTGGGAGAGATAAAAAAACAAAATGTGGCTGTCAGTGGTCTTCTGTGTCATTGCATCTGTGTTACTGTCTAATTGCATTATATAACCCACACGATGTCCATTCATGTTTCATACAAAGTCAGTATTGAATGACTATTATGTGTTAGGTATAAATTTACATTTATTTACATTAAAGACAATATGGTTATTTACAGTGAAAAAAGTAATAAATGTCTTTCTTGTTTTTTGTCTGATGGTCCATACTTGTAATTTATTCTTCAATATCAATTTTCTTCTAATAATTGAGTTATTTGTGGAGTCACTGTCAACTGGATTTCTGTAAAAAAAAAAGGGAAATGAAGTTACAAATATTCATCAAATCTTTAAAGTTTCAAAATCAAGTAATGACAATGAAACAATTTTATGTTCAGAACATTTCAAGGATTAGCTTGCCCCTGACACCTTTCTTTTTAAATGCAGTTTCAAGGCTCTGTTCTGTTTTGTTTTTTCAAGAAACAGGTGTTTTTTTTTTAATCTATAAACCTATACCAAGGTTGTGTTTGGCGAGGCAAATTAGAGTTATGGCTGGTGAGGGTTCAATACTAACCCCCTGACACATTTTTAAGTTGAAATATTTGTATTTATAACCTGTATTTATAGCACAAAAGCCATATAAATAATCAGAATTCCTTATATCATACATTTGTACATATTATTTCCAAAAACATTGTTTTACTTAATTTTTTTATTTCTGATAATTTGTTAAAAATATGAAGTCTTATCCAATCCTACCTCTCTCCAATAAAAAGTATTTACATAAAGTTTCATAATATTTAGTTGGTGTAAACTGAAGTAAGAGAACGGAAACAAAAATTCAGCCATTTTTACATTTGTAAACAGCTGGCATAACTAGAGAACAGTAAAAGTGATGCCACAAAAATTCAAAAGTTATCTGTGTGTTTTGGTTATAAGCATTGTGCGTAACTTTCATAACATTTGGTTGAGAAAATCTTAAAAACAGAAATTTGAAATTCAGCATATTTTACATTTGTAAAGGGTCATAACTCTAAAACAGTCAAAGCGACTTAATCAAATAATGAGCATTGTGTAGGTTTCATAACACTTGGTTGAGGCAAACTAAAGTTAAAGAATGGAAACCAATTTCGGGATGTACAAATGTACAGACCTACGGACGGATGTACAGACAGACAAGGGTAAAACTTAATGTCCCCTCTGCAAAAAAGTTTGAAATGATAATGTCTTTTTTTTTCATTCTTCAGTGAAAGAAATTTTAAATTTTGACAAAAATTATATATTCAATGTACATTCTAGAAAAAGAAACATTGAGATATGGAAATATGAATTACAAACGTATTATTATTGTTGTCCAGGGTTTCCAGCAGATTTAGCAAGCGATAACTAAGTGACAACTATATAAGTATGATATACATGTAATTTAATGTTCAATATATATCCAGTAACAACTTACTTTGATTTTTTTTTTAAATGATCTTCAATATCTAGTAAAATACTGACATCTCTTTTCTGTTACTGGTAATCCTATATATATATATCATGTACATGTTAAGGCAATAACCTACCCTGATATTGGCTGTTTCCCTCCGTAGTTCCTGTATAACAAGAGCTAAAGCCTGAGGATTGACACCATTTTCACATAGTCTCACACATGTAGCCAACTGTTCCGCATCCAAACCAGTGTTTAACAACTTGGATATCTCTAGAAGAGCTGAAAGTGAAAACATATGTGACATAGGTTATACAAATATTTAATAAAACTAGCAAATTATTGTAAAATGTTAAGCATTTTGACCCTTGTGTATTTTTTTTCATCTTCACACTAATTACAAGATGTTGAAACAGGCCTGAAGAATGAGGAATACTGTTACCTAATTAAGTACTGTGAATATATCTAAAAATCAGGCCAAGAACAAAAATGCATGTAGCCTTAATTTTAACCCTTTCAAGGCGAACAATGTGTTGAGGCATCCCTGTAGCTAGGCTGAACAATGCGTTGAGGCATCTCCGTAGCCAGGCCGAACAATGCTTTCAGGCATTGACAATCATGTGATAAAAATTTTTTTGTCTTTTAACTTATTTCCCCCGTAAAGCTACTTTTAAGCCAATAAATATATATCAGTCAGACACACAAGGGTCGTCAAACAGCTACTAGGTAGCGATGGCTTATCAGACATCATTTAAGACATTTGACATGCAGTAATTGGTTCCTGCAGAGAATCTAACTGTACTATAAGTTTTAATACTTGCCAGATGTATATCAGGTTACTTTTTCCCATATGATATGAAATGACCACAATATAATTGCTTTCACAATCTTTTGTTTTATAATTTTTCCACATAATATATATAAATGTGTGTGTTTGTTGTATTAATTGCTCAGAGACATAGAACTTTTTGATATAAAAGTACTTTTTGATATCTAGTCAAGACTTGTGTTGAATACATTGAAGAAAAAGGAATGTGTTCTCAAAAGATGCTCATCATCATCTGATTGATGGATTTTCTCCATGAAACAGGTAGGACTTTTTATATACTTCTTTAAATATCTTATCATTTCATTTTTAATCAGTTCATCTTTATTATTTTTCAAACAATGCTTTAAATTATCAAATTTGTCGAAGCTCTCATTAAAGCATTTATTATATTTATACATTTTGATTACTTCTTTCAAAAGGGTGACACTATTTTAAGAAATAGCAAAATAATAATTATTCTTTTAAATTTAACATGTAAAAAACAAACACAAAGAGAGTTATCAATTAATTTGATAAAGGTATCATTTTATAAGACTAGTCCTCATAGCCTAGAAAGTACATTATTTGAAACAATACTTTCAAGGGGAAGTAATAAACTTCAGTTACTTTTTTTATTTATTGTAGATTAACTATGCTGTTTAACAATCACCAGTGATGTTACACGCAACACTCTGTCACTCACAAGGAATATGAAATACATGTATTGAGTACATGACAGAAGCATATCGGTAAGCACAACCTATAAATATAAATTATGTTTATTTGATATAATATAAAAAATGGATGAATTGTTTGAAATTAGGGATTACAACTATAAGTCTTATAAGTGCTCTGAAAGGAAAATTTGAGGATGATTTAAAACGCTTCATGAAATAAACAAAAAGAGTTCCTGTATCACGATAGCATTGATTTAATTTGTTTTCCCCCCTTTTTTACAGTTATGGTTTGGGCTGTAGGCGCTTTAAAACAACTTGATGTCCTCACTGATGATGATGGTAATGGCAGATGGATATACCTGGAAAGCTTTCTAAAATTTCTTAGAGAACATCATAGACCTACAGATGTAATCAAAGAAATTAAAAAATGCAACATTACCAAGGAGTTAAAAGGACATACAGGCGGATTGAAAGAAATTAATAGTCAGGTTGCTGTTGCTGCTAAATCTATATTGCGTTATATTTTTCATCATGCTGAGCACCTCTTTATATGCCAAAAATTAGTAGATCAAATTGAGAAAAAGTGTCATGATAATAATACTAGTGTGAATACTTATGATTTAAGCATAAAAGAGATATATAAACTAGTGGTAAAAACAGAATACAGAAATTTAAATATTGAAAAATACATACTTAACACTTTATCATTTCAAGAGTCTGATATAGAGACCTTGTTTGTTGACTATAAGAATGACTTTACTGAAGGTGATTGGAAAAAAATATGCTTATTTGAGCATCATTTTAGTAAAAGTTCATTTTTCAAGGCTGATGGAACTTATGAAAATATTGTTGAACAGAGACGAAATTTCCTCAGCACACTTCAAAATTGTCACGAAATTCAAAGCCTGCTTTTAAAGTCCTCAAAAGATGCAATAATTGAAAGAACAAAAAGGAAACAAATTGATGAGACCAATGAGGCAATCTCTGTAATTGGAAGAAAACGCCACTATCCCGAACTTTTAGAAACTTTGATACCAGAAATTTTCCCAGATAATTCGAAGATTCATAAACTTATTTGTCTTGATTGCACAAGTGTTTGTCAACATTCAAAGGCTTTACACATTTATATCGAAATTGAAGAGGATGTTATTTTTGAAGACTACATTCTTCTTATATCTTCGTACTTGTTAAAAGATCATGGAGAAAAATGTGGTGAAATTGTTTTCCTTCAGCCAGGAACTTTAGACTATTATACAGACAAGTATGACAAGCCAGCCCGGTTTGAATTTAGAGACGATCTACTCTTAAAAAAAGTTAGTAACAGCATCATTTTTGTTTGGAATATCAATAGTCAAGATGAAGTAGACGTTGAAAGTGAGTCTTCTGTTGGAAATTGTCAAACCTGTTACAGTGATTCAATTACAAAGCCATTGAATATGAAAACATTTGACAATAATACAGAATGGAGTTTAAATGTTCCTATATTTGGTCAACTCTTTTTAGAAACATTCATAAATGAAAAAAGTTTCAGAAGATCAGAAAATTTAGACAAATTTGCTTCATCCAAATTGAAAAAAATGTATGGCTGTTTTGACACTCTCCTTAACCTGCTGAATAAAAACTACATTGGACTTCTCCAGGACATTAATTCTCAAGAACTTGCCATGAATTACCGATCTATTAGTACAGTTTTTTCTGTCACATCAACATCTGGAGCAACCTTGAGTTTAAATGAATCCGAACAAAGGTTGAAAGAAAAGGCCAGTAGCGACTTGTGCTATTACAACACATACCTTAAAAAGCATGCAATATCATACGAAACTGTTGCCGGATTGACACAGAAGGAACTTAGTATCAGGGACTGCATTCTTGATGATGGACAATTTGGTAAGATTGAAATACCATAATGACCCAGACCCAGGAGAAAGTCGTTCCATGCAAATTTGCACTTTACCCATAACAGTCAAAGGGATGCCCAAAGATGCTCTTATTGTTGAAAGTTGGCACGATGAGCAGGTTTGCGATGGTACTGATTCGTGCGCATGTAAGGAAGACGAGCAGCTGACCAAAGAAGATTTGGAAGACTTGGTTCTTACTCTGAGTCCAGTTGAAGTCGAAGTAAAGAAGCGATTTCAGCAACTGATGACCTGGGGTTATGCAAATCTTCTTACAGAAGCTTTTGATAGTAAGTGGTATTTATAACATAACATGAACAGATGAAAATTTTCTTCGGTAAATGACCATAAATGAGTGTAATAAGATTCACATCTACATGTGAGATATATATAAAAGTTTTTTAATATGGTCGAATAGTTATGATCGATCTTGAAAGTTAGACAAAATTTTAAAATAAAACAGGACTCAGGGTGGGATATGTAGCTATTCTGGAGCAGCCTTCGTGGACACCTAGTCTAATCTTTGGAATTATTTTTTTTTAATTATTTTTATAGATGGCATTTGGAACACACTTGCAGTTCAAACTGTTGAAAACCCAGACACAACATTGGAGACATCATTTGCTTCCTTAAAGGTGGACGACGAAGATGACACTCTGCCTCTGTATGCAGATGAAATGGCTATGAGCATTGTGTGTTTGACTGATATAGGTTTTCAGGAAGCTTGTATATCACAGTTAAAGAATACCTATTCTGACTGAATTTGATACCTATACTATAGTACTATAGTATATCTAGTAGGTGCTAGTCTTTAAAACTTTTCCAAGTGCACTGAGGTTAGTATGTACTCCGAGTAGTGAAACTAGTTTTTTGTCAATTTGTTATGATTAACTTATAACCTCAAGTTATTTTTCGCAAAACAATGTTCATGTGTTATTATTGTGCATTCCAGTGTGTCAGCACACCTGCTACTTTTGGCTTTACATTGATACACTAATATAATCAATAATCTGATCTTTATGTATGGTTTTAATCGTAATATTTTATGTAATGTTTGTCCAAAATTAGGGAAACCTCTGTTTTAACAGTTCTCCATCAAATGTCCAGTGGTTTAGTGCATTCCTTCTAAAAATAGCTAGTTTTTAATGTAAATGATGAACGTGTAGTAGAGATTTTTCGAAATATGGTTCTGTTTGATCAAACAGATTGCAAAGGATGGGGAGCAAATTTCTTTGTATTTGATAAAATTTGACTTCAAATCATACCAATTTTATTTGATGATATTTTTTTAACAACAAATGGCTCAATATGATTAATCATGCATTTGTCATGCATGGGATTGCAAATATAAATTTATGCTGGAACTAATTAACTTAGATCTTTTTTTGTCCCATAGCCATTTCTGGGATACAGTTTTTAGACTGTCTGTCATATATATGTGAATTCCATCACCATGTGACAAAAATTTATGCATTGTTATTTCCAACACATCATGCACATGTTGAGCATTTAACAGTTAAAAATGTTTCATTTTATACTGCACCAAATATTTGGAAAATTAAAATCTAATAAGATGGTCCCCCTCCCTCAGTCGTACAGGAATCAAGATTATGCACTTATGGAACATACATTTGTAACTTATTACTTGATATAACCCTAGAGAATGAAGATTATGAAAGTGCTGGAAACACTTAATAGAGCAATACCGGCGGATCTAGCCATTTTAAAAAGGGGGGGGGGTTCCCAACCCAGGACAAAGGGGGGTTCCAACTACATGTATATGTCCCCCAGAACCCCCCCCCCCCCCCTCCTGGATCTGCCACTGCGCAGGAATACAAGTGCCTTCTTTCTGGTAAATGAAATCACTAAGGCGTGCAAAATTTATGTTTTTTTCTGGTGAGGGACATGATTTTGGAACTGACATATTGGAAGAGTCAATTTTTTTTTTTTTGTCCAATCTGATCAGAATCTGAACAACTAAAACAATTACAAGATTTCGTTTGTGTAACATTGCAGAAATGACAATAAAGTTAGGCTCTTTATATTACCGGTGGAAACACATAGGATATATTCAACTGTATCTTTGTTTAAGAATTAAAAAGAATAAGTCTGAATCTGAATCTGAATTAATACGTTGCAGGGCCAGGATATGGCATCAATGGCAACGGGAGAGAGGCGCTGGAAAATTAGTCCAACGTTGTGAGAGCAACCGAAGTTTTAAAGCTCTCAATTGTCTTAGCACACACGAGATTGTCTGGTAGTCTATTCCAATCAGGTATTGTTCTTACAAAGAATGACTGTTTGTATTGTTCTGATTTGCTAGGTGGAATTTTGAAGCAACGGCTGTTGTTTTGAGCAAATTTGTCTACAATGTTTATTGTTTTAAAGTCACTAAATTGTTTTGGTTTAACTTGTCGTTTTGGTCTCTCTTTGACTAATACTAAGTCTTGTGGTATAGCTGGTACCAACTCCCCGGCCACCTTGTAGAGAAAAGTAAGTCTACTGTGACGACGTCCGTTTTCCAGTGTTGGAAGTTTTAATTCAATCATTAGTCTCCTTATGCTACCTTCCTCTCTGCTTGTGTAATCCCCACTGATGAAACGCACTGCTTGTCTCTGTACTCGTTCAAGTGCATTAATGTCCTTCATTAAGTAAGGGTCCCAGACTATGGACGCATATTCTAGAAGTGAACGGATAAGTCCTATATACGCCTGTTTCCTGCAATCCTTTGGACAGTGGCGGAGGTTTCGTCGCAAGAAGTCTAGAGTTGAGTTGGCTTTCTTCACGGTTTTGGTGATGTGGGCCCCCCACCTCAGATCATCTGAGATAATTACACCTAAATACGGATTTTGTTGTACCTGTTGCAGTATGTGATTGTCCAGTTTATAAAAATGAGATGATTTGTTGTTGACACTCATCACGTAACATTTTTTGGCATTAAATCTCATACCCCATTTTGTAGCCCATTCTTCCAACGATACAAGGTCGTTTTGTAGTAGTTGGTGGTCTTGTTGTGTTTGGACTTTCCTATACAGTAGGCAATCATCTGCGAATAATCTGACTTGAGATTTAACAGTTTCGGGTAAGTCATTAATATGACATAGGAACAGCAGCGGTCCTAATACCGTGCCTTGAGGTACTCCTGATGCTACCCCTACAGAGTCAGAATTTTCGCCATCCACCAAGACTCTCATGGATCGTTTTGTCAGGAACATGTTGAGCCAATCTAGTATTGGACCATCAATACCATAACTTTCGAGTTTGGCTAACAGCCTTTGATGCGGGACCGTATCGAAGGCTTTAGAGAAATCTAGTATATCTGTCTGCAGGCCTTTGTCATGAAGTTGGAATAGGTCGTTCATCGTTGTTAGAAGCTGCATTTCACAGGAGAAACCTGAACGGAAGCCATGCTGGAGTGATGTAAGTATGTTGTTCCTTTCAAGGTGTGTCAGGATGTGTCTACATATAATATGCTCAAGCAGCTTGCAGGTAACGCAGGTAAGAGAAACCGGTCTGTAGTTCTCTGGTGTGTTTATATTTCCTTTTTTAAATACAGGAGTGATATTTGCATTTAACAAGTTAGTAGGTAGAGTGCCAGAGTTTATGGATTGCTGGAAGATGTGTCGCAGCCCAGGTGCTAGTTGTTTAGAGCAGTTTTTAAGGACAATGTTTGGTAGATTGTCTGGCCCAATGGCTGTAAGTTTTTCAAAAGTTTTTCGACTCCATCTGTTGTTATTTTCAGTGGTGGTATTGATTTTCCAACTTTCTTATCTAACTTTGGTGTTGCATTTAAAGTGTCTTTTGTAAAAACCGATTCAAATTGGTTTAAATTAAATTAAAGTCAAATTAAAAATATAACCATACTCATCAAACTATAAATGTCTGCATTGATTTGAACCTAACAATACTCAATTCATTTAAAGGGTGAGATGGTACATTAGAATTGTTTGAGTTGTTCTGAATCTGTGTGCAAATAGTATAATGATATCTGCATTGGTGGAAAGGTCGAACAAAAACAGGGTACGAACTGACCCTATTTCCTCTTATTATAGGATAAAGACACATGCTAAAGCTGTCGTATCTGCATTTATGTTTGAAGAGTTCAAATAAAATACAGTCATATACTTTTAATGTCTTTAAACCTCTAACATGTACGTACTATCCATTGTTTCCCTGGCTGACGAACTTTTCTTTTTCCCTCTTTCCGCCATGTTTGTATTTTCGTCAATATACAACACAAAGATTATTAAAATATTTGATTCGTAAAATTCAAAATAATTATTACAATCCAATAATTTTTAAATTTATACTTGATTTGATATTTGATAAAAAAAAATATTATATTACAGCTAATTAATAGTATTTTATTTATTTTTATGGTGATTCTCAAAACCGGAAAAATGTTTTTATTGGTGTTGCAGAGGCGGGTATTTGAAATTTCATTTGTACACACTCTGCAAGCCTGAACATGTCTTGTTTATATACACTACGAAACATGCAAAGCGAAGGTACATACAATTGATCAAAGTAACAGCAAATAACATTTCATTTTTTTTTTAAATATAAGATATCGATTACACAAACATTGACAATTGTTTTGAAAAATAAAAATATCAACATCAATAATATTTAGACTGTCCATACAATACATATAAGTCAAACAGATGTAGAACTGTGGTAGGCAGCGTAAACAAAGAACTGTGTGTTCTATCTTGGTATTGCAATGTAAAGTTGTATATACTTGTATAGCATGTGCATTGTTAATATATTATTAAAGAAGGAGGGCAGAACCTTTTTTCGTGACGTCGGGATTGGGTGCTTTTAAGCTCGAGATTTCAGGATCCAGGATTTCTTTTTTGAATTTCATGATGTCAGGATTTAATTTGTTTTAAATTTTGGGACTTCAGCCAGGATTTCAAGTTTTTAAGCCTTGGATTTCAGGATCAGGACCGCTCAGAACCCCCCTCATTAATAAAATTAAATTGAGAATGGAAATCGGGAATGTGTCAAAGATATTGGCATGATTCTACATACAAAATTTTACAATATCATCTTTGTCCCCACTGATATTCAAATCCAAAGACTGGTATTTCTGTACAAACTGGTTGAGGGTTAAACCTGACAATTTTTTTGATAAAAAGCAAAACCAAAAGGATATAGAAGCAGACACGCTTTGTGGACTTTGAAAGCACAAATATAGTTTATAACTCAGTAAACAACAACTCAAAGGCAATCGAAACTACAAACTGTAAAACTGAGCAATTTAAGAAATCATTCTTCGTCGAGACTGTGATTCACTGGAACCAACATGAAGAAGTCATACATTTGTACATGTAGTATGCGCCAAGTCAATTGAAAGCTTCAAAACAGTTCTCCAATGCCGTCAATAGGTGCTCTCTCTCCCGTCGAGTTGAAGCCAGTATTGGCATCTTTGACACACAGATACAGATACCCAAAACCTCTGTGTTACAAGGCAGCCACTATATGGACTGAGCTCAATAAGTATTTCACAAACTTAAATGTAACAGTGTTCTCAACTTACATGTAACCGGGAGTACTTCTTTAGCTCAGTTGGTTAACACGCTTCCTTGCATACATGTCAACCTCTGACAATGGGAAATCATGTCATGACATGACATGATATGTCAAAAAGCGTGTGAAAACGCGTGACGTAGTTGCGGACTTGTTAATATGAATGTGGTAATGTTCATAATTTCATACAAATTTGTGATTATAAAAAAACAATATATATTCTACTGTGAACTTTTATTGTATTAAACAGTGGTCTGTTATGTTGCTTTTAAAGCAACACCACTAGGCACATATTCAAAACAACTGCCAGTTTCAAGTTTAGTCACATTTATTTGATAACAGCACACAATGCAAATGTAACATAGTCAAGTTCTGCTCAGAATTCAGTATCAATTTCTTTATAATTGAAAAGGCTCTCCCACAGTAGGAATTGATATTTGACTGAATTAGTTTCATCAAGATTTGAAAGAATGTCATAATATTTTGTTTTTTTGGCAATGTAAAATGTCATCTATTATCTCTGCCATTGCTCCCATTGCTATTGCTTGGTTAAAACTGGGTAGTTCATCAGAAGGTTGCTGGTACTATGAGAGCTGATCCAACAGTTCTGTGATATTTGTATCCCTATGGCCTGTAGAAATCTGTTGCCGTGTTGGCTAGATTTGAAACTGAAATTGAAAAAAGAAAAATGTTTTATAAATTTGATTTCCATTAGATAAACATGTTAAATGCTTATTCAAATAGCTACATTGTATTTCTCCTCTCACATGTATTGTTTTTTATCATTGCAACATAGAATGCACAAATTATGCGTTACTTGTCACTCGATCATTTAAACTCGAACTCCAAAATATAATTTATAAATCTTGAATCTTGCCGTAAACATCGTTTTGGCTTAACAATCGGCACTTTAGACGACTGTACAGGTCCTGTAAGTGACCTCTTTCTGTGCACATTTCCCCCATAAAGTGAATTTGAAAGAAAGTCACAAAAACGTTAAAACTAATCACAAACTACTTACCTTTTACTTTTTGTCCATATAGAAAAATAAACAATATGTTGCAGCCAAAAAATTACTTCGAATTTTTGGGTATTTATCACCGAATAAGGAAAAAACCCGAGAATAGCGATATCACTAATGACCAAAAAATGAAAAGAACGAAAAAGCGTGTAATTGCGTGTAAAATGGTGAAAAGCGTGTACACGCCATGTGACAAAATCCTCGCGTGTAAACCGTTGAAAAAGCGTGTATTACACGCGAATATCATGTCACTTGACATGTATGCTTCCTTGTAACACAAAGGTCCCGGGTTTGAGTCCCAGTGTAGAAAAAAAAATTCTGTAGTGAAATTCATGCTCTCCAATAATATTGGAGCAAAAACCCACGGTGGTTAGAGAGGAATGGTCATGATGGTATGATTTAAACCTAGGCTAAAATTTCAAAAAATAAACATGATGGCATAATTTCAATGCAAGTCCATCATTTTTTGTAAGCTATTATTTTCTGTCTTTGGATGGCATGTAACTATAACATATCAAGATAATATTAACATTTGCAATCTATACCAAGATTACATAGTATTTTTTCTTACAACTTTGTGGGACTTCAGATATACATTATGTGAATAAATATTTAAGTTTAGATAAATCCCTCAATTGAGTTTCTACCATTGTCATGTTTGTACAAATATTAACTTAATTCTTTGTGTCATAAAAAATATAATTTTTCTAATTTTTTTTAATAGATTAAAATAAAAAGAAAATGGATTCCGATGTTTCATCACCAGTTAAGCCTTTACAGACCCCAAGTAAAGGTCTTAATAATATAGAGATGATGTGTAGTCCCATTGCATGTGCAAGGTCAAGGACTCCTGGAAGTTCTACTAAAAAATTAGGTCATCCTTTGATGATGTCCAGGTTTGTATACATGCAGTTCTCTCTATACATATGATACATATTTTAATATGCATGAAATATTTTCAACTTGACATTGATTGAGCATGTTGAGTTATAAAACAACATCAATATAAATACTTTTTGTTTTTTAAATTGTATGTCAACTGGGGAAGCTGAATATTTTTTATACAATAATTACATACAAGTATTGCAATAAATATTCTAACTTGGAACAATTCTTACAATGAAAGACATTTTGGCATGTATTTTTCTTTTTGTATTTCTTGAATTAAATTCAAAATTTACAATCAAGTTGTGTAAGAGAAATTTTATAATATTAAATACATAATTGTGCATACTGGGCTGAAGATGATAAAATGTATACCAGAATATGCTAAATGACAGAATCATCATATCCATTGGCATTGAGGTTAATAATGGTGATGAATTGAAAGAACTGAAATCATTTGTGACGCAAATGATTCTTAAAACTTTCAAAACATTAGATGTTGAAAAAATAAAACTTGAATAGTGAGCAGCTATTGTTAAAAAATGATGAGATTTCATAAGCTATATGAATCTCCGATGTAATGAAATTATATTTTTCAGCCCAAGTCCAGCTCATAAATTACCGGGCAGTAGTACTAGAAATGAATTATATCTCAAAAGTGTGCTGAGTCCATACCACAAAAACTACACACCTCTGTCTGCCACACCTACAGGGTTCACTCCTATGTATAGAACCCCAGGAAGAAATATAGGTAGTAGTCCTATTGTCAAGGAGACCCAAGAAACAGCCAAACAACATCACTTTGTCACACCTAACAGACTTGGACCAAAAAATCCATTTGAATATGAGGTGGAACATTTAGAAGGCAATGTTTTTATGAGTCCTGGAGTATTCTCTTTGCCAGGATCAACTCCTGCTTCAGATGAAAAGGTATTGCTTAAGTTATTTGAGGCTATATATTTGTTTTTAATTGACACTCTGAAATATTTACAATAAACACTCTTTCATTAAATCTTACGAAAGGATATTTCGGCCTTTGATGGAGTTTGGGTTATATTAATTATAAACTGTTAGTTGTACGATATTGTGCAGTACTTTAGGAAAAGCTGTATACTTTTAATCTGAAGGCACTTAAATTTTTTGGTGAACTCTAACATGACAGAAAGCAAATATTTGAGATTTCTACTAGTTTTACATGTACATAGCAAAAGCCTTAAGTGTGCTTTCTTATCCTAATTTACTCATTGCATGAATTTTATCAGTTTCCTGAATAGCCCTCAGCCATACATGTCATAGGAAACAAATGAAGATTTTTTTATAATTTTGAAATAAACATGATCAGACCACATTCATGACATGTAAATATATTTGAAAAGCACAAACCATTTTTCAACAAAATTTAAAAAAAAATGAAAAATTAGATATTGACATGATTGATTATCAATGATTATCCTTTATTTTTGACATGATTGATTATTTTTTATTTTTGACATGATTGATTATTCTTTATTTTTGACTTGATTGATTATTCTTTATTTTTGACATCATTGATTATCCTTTATTTTTGACATATTGATTATTTTTTATTTTTGACTTGATTGATTATTCTTTATTTTTGACTTGATTGATTATTCTTTATTTTTGACATCATTGATTATCCTTTATTTTTGACATATTGATATCATTTATATTTGACATCATTGATATCATTTATTTTTGACATCATTTATATTATTTATTTTGACAGAAAGCCTTCAGATGGTCTATAGAACATTTAGCTGTCCTTCATCCTGCAGATATTGATGAAATGCCACATCAACAAGATCCACATCATGGGTAATTGAATTTGTATGGTAGTGTTGTGTTTTAATACACTTTCAAAACATTTGTTTTTTTATTGGATAAACCATATGATGTCACAACCTTTAATAATTGTGAACATGTAAATGATGATAACTTGCCTCCATTGATGAGTATTGAATATTAACACAACAATATTTTTTATTCCACTTTGATGTTAATATATTATTTCACATTAACAAACATATTTGTTCTTTGTTTGTGTTATAAGTACTAATGTTTTTGTAGGCACAGATGACAAATCATGGATAGTAGCTGAAAGCTTTTGAAATATCTTAAATGCACTTTAGCCAATTTGTAAGAAACTTTGGTCAATGTTTATATCTATAGACATACTAAGGTTTCCTTTTCTTTAAAGTGCTAAGAGCAGTTTTCATGAATCTTTTGTTACTGGTTTATATCTATCAAGATAACCTCTTTTTATTTATTTTTATAAATTTCTATGACATTGAGAAGTTATTGAACTTTATTCTTTGAAAAAGGGACAGGCGTGTTTTGCACACATGGGGCAGCTGTTTAATATGTATAAGTCTGTAGGTTAACAGCTTAATTCGAGCTTTGTAATCTGTTTAAACTGTATTACTTTTTTCTTCAGACATGACAGAGAAACAGAAGAGAAAGCCCAAAGAGCCATAGATACCTTCTTCAGTAATAATCTAGTTGTTCCTTCTCCTGCCACAGGACTTAAAGCAGCTCCTAATTCAGGTATTATAAATTCAGAAATCAACGTGATATTTTTATTATCGTGAAAAAATGCGACATGGTTATAATTGCAATAATTTTAACTTGCATTTTGAAATATTTTATATGAATAAAACTGGCTTTTTCTCAATATCGCAAAAATAAAAATCGCATTATAGTCTAAAATGATAAAATCACAATAATAAATGCACGCAAAAATTTCTGAATTTACAGTATTCTTCTTGATTTATAGACATAGTTGATGTCAATACCAAACAGACACCATCTTCATGATTAATAATAATTTTCATCTACTGAATTGAATTTTAACTTCAGAATGTACAATTTAGCTCAACATTTTGTATAATAGATATATTTTGAAGACTAAAAACTCAAACAGAATTATTTGAAAAAAATAAAAACAAAATCGCACAGCCTTTTGTTCAAATGATTAAAGATTTGATTGCCCCTTTCCCTGTCTAATGAAAAATGAACTCACATTTGTTAATTGTGATACCATTGACAGCCATTTTGATGAATATCTTCTTTTCAGGTCAGAGGCTAGGATGTTTGCCTGAAGAGTTGCAAGGTTCAATAAAGAAGCAGCTACCAGGAACAGTTCAAGTAGACAACAAAAAAGAAGGTATTTCTAAGATGATAGAAGGAAGTGTATGATATCAATTTTTGTGTGCACTGGACGCACGTTTCTGGAAAATTACCTTCTTTGTAGATATATAGGTGTTTTGTTAAATGATTCTGATTTCAGTGTACACAAGTAAAAAATCAGTATTTGTCAATATTTTTTAACATTCCATTAAAAATACATTAAACAAGCATTCTGTTGCCATAGTCCCCTACCGATTAAAACTTCATTGTAATGGAAGAAATTCTAGCTTGATCTATAACTTGTCATGGTTTTAACTATTTAACAATATCAAGTCAATGACCGAAAAAAAGTGTTGAAATCTGATTATTTAAGCGAATTTTCTAGTCCAAGGACCACAACTCTGCGCAAAATCATCAGACCAGAACAAAATTCTAACTTGATCTGTACTTGTCATGACAAAACAATATGCTAATTTCAAATTTAACATTTTCAAAGCATGACAAAAAAAGTTCAGAAAACTGATTATTTAAGTGAATTTTAAAAGTCCAAGGTCTATAACTCTTTACAAAATTATCAGACCAGAACAAAATTTCAACTTGATCTGTGACTTGTCACAAGAAAACAATATATAGAAAGATCAATTTAATATGATCAAGCATAGCAAATAAAAGGGCTGAAAACTGGTTATTTGAGTGAATTTTAAAAGTCCAAGGACCATAACTCTGCATACAATCATCAGACTGACAAAATTCGAACTTCATCTGTAGATAAAACAATATACTTAATATCTAATCAATATCTTCAAGCAGGAAGGGGACTAATTATATTGAAATCAGGGTTATCAGGATAAGACCAAGTTGTTTTCTTTTATACAAATGTATATCTTGAATTTATGTAAATTTGTTTTTCTAAACATAAAACTTTTAAAGTTTATGTGATTCCAATTTATTGTTAAACTTTCAAAATAAATTTAAATCACAAGACATTTTTATGGCCCTGTACGAAGTTGTCGGTGCCATATAGTTTTACCCTTGTCCGTCATTCCGTAACTGTAATTCCGTCATTCCCAACAAACCATTATACAGAGTTTTTTTCTAAACGCCTTGAGATATTGGGCTGATTTTTGGTATGTGAGTTAACCATGATGAGTTACAGATCAAGTTTAAGTTTCGTTCCACTCCTCTAATTTTTGCCTAAATTACGGGCTTTGGACTTTGATAAATTATTGAAAATCACAGTTATACAGACTTTTTTTCTAAACGCTTTCAGATATTGGGATGATTTTTTTGGCATGTGAGTTAACCATGATGAGTTACAGAGTTTTAGTTTCGTTCCACTCGGCTAATTTTTGCTGTAATTTCAGGCTTACAACTTTGAAAATTGTTGAAAATCACAGTTATTTGGACATTTTTCTATACGCCTCCAGATTTGGAGCTGACTTGATATGTGAGACTACCATCATGTTTCACTTTGTGTCTACATGTGTTATTGAAATTGTAGATTTTTTAAAAATTTTTTGACACATCTAGTTTTATAACCTGTATAACTTTTTTTGTGTAGATTTTATTCAACTGCATACAATTCATTGTGCTTCTGTTGTTCAAAAATATTAAATGTAGCAGTAAGTATGACCAAACAAAATATATACTTGTTTCCTGCTCTCTGTTAGAAATACATTAAGTTGGTAGGACACCTTTTTATACAATAATTTACATAGGGATATATTCTGCAACAATGCTTTAATGAAACATGTATGTTTTTGCAACAGTGCTCAACAAAATATTCATAAAATGTATAAGAGTAGGCATGAAAATCCAGGGCAATTCGGGAGGACAGAAACAACTATATTTGTTTTACCTTCAGAAGATTGATTCTTATGAATAAAAATTTAAGTAATGTTGATGTTTTTTTGCAGTATCATGTCAAACAATGCTGTCATTGCCAGTGGATTTTGACATCAACAAAGTTTTAGGTAAGTACTTTTGATATAGAAACTATTAGTTGATTTTGAGACCACTAAAATTCAGGAGGTCTTAACAATAACTTCATGAAAAACAACTTAATCTAAAAAAAAACATATGGAGAGAAAAACAATGACATTCCTGACATTAGATGAAAAACATGGTCAGTTACACTAGGTTTTTTTCGAGCCTTCAACTTAAGTCAAAAAAGCATCAGCGTCAGCGGCGTCCACAAATATTCACTCTGTGGTTAAAGTTTTTGAAATTTTAATAACTTTCTTAAACTATCCTGGATTTCTAACAAACTTGGACAGAAGCTTGTTTATGATCATAAGATAGTATCCAGAAGTAAATTTTGTAAAAATATTTTACTTATAAATGGACTTAGTTTTTCTTCCAATTAACATTACATGCAGTCTGCAGTTAAAGTTTTTAAAACATTAATAAGATTCATAAACTATCCTGGATTTTTATCAAACTTGGACAGAAGCTTCTTACAATCAAAAGATAGTATTGAGAGAAATATTTATATTTATAACATGAAAAAGAACTGTAATTTCAGGCTCTTGGAAAGATGATATGTATTTAAAAGAGTAACTGGAAAAAAAGGATAAAATGAGTAAATAGGGGATACTGAGTCATGTAAATAACAATGAATAATTATAAGCTACAAACCAAACACCAAAGTTACAGAAAGTTCTTAAGTTTGTATTGAACTATAAGCAGAACTCAATATTGTGGCAGATGCAAATTTAGTTGTGGCTTAGAATCTTTCCGTAGTACTTACAATGTCGATAATATGTCTTCAAAAATTAACAAAATATCCAACAAGAAAGAAGCAAATAAAAATATAAAATGCAAATAATTTAATTTTCTAGGTCAGTTTTTACAGAATCAGCCTGGGCAAGATGACAATCCAGAAATGTTGAGCACATCTTCACTCAGAAGAAAACTTTTCTTCCAGGGAGATAACTCAGGAGTTGCTATTAGTCCAGTCAAGTAAGTGAAAGAAATACTTGGACAAAATCGTTGATTCTCAATCAGACCATTTTCTACATTTATTTGCTTAAAAAGATTTTATTGATTTTGACATTTTCATATGATGAGAATTAAAAGAAGAAATATTTGTAAATATCCAATAGAAAAGGGAATATTTGTAAGTATGTACTAGAAAAAAAACATTTATCTTCATGCTTCAAGTAAAAAGAATATTTTGTAGTGTACTCTTCTTGAATGCTGGGTGATTCTGTATTTTATACCAAAACCAAAATTTACTCAGTAGAAGAATAGGATTCAGTTATGCAACAATCAATTGCTATGTGGAAAGTTACTAACATTATCTTTTTTTTTTTTTTTTTTTTTTTATTTCAGAGGGTTTTTAGGAAAAGATGAATCAAGATTAGCTGGTGGTTGTGCTTCACCAGCTATCCTGTCTTCTAAAACTCCACAGAAAATAGAGAACCATGCTACTCCACTAAAGACTCCTTCAAGGGTAATATCTTCTTGTTTTAACATGATAAAAAGCTCACAATTTATGTTTCCATGTCTAAATGTTTCTCTCTAGACCACGACATGTTATTTAAATGCTATGGCACAGCATGATTTAAGTTGTTTATTTTAATGAAAAAGATGAAAACTCGCACTACTCCTAAAATAGGTTATTTCAAAACATGAATATATTTTACTGATGTTTTCACATGAAAAAAAAGCTTTATTACTAAGAATTTTGGCTTGTATAGTCTGCATGTTTTTCTAGAGAGTAAGATAAGCTAGAAATAAGAGAAAAAAAATCGATTTTGTGAGGTTTGTTTATGTTCTGCAATTTCGTTATTTAGATTGTAGAGGTGGTCCTTATTTGATATTGTCTTTGGACATTGAGCATCTATGAATAGATCAATTATACCTTATGTCATGTCAGAGCACAACTGTTTATTTTGTTCAGATAAAAGTTTTAGGAAGTTAAATTATCATAAGGGCCCTCTCTACCTAATGGCAGGTCTCCCTATAGTCATGATAGTGATCAGTCTGTCCTTCTGTAACAAATTGTGTCTGTTCTATATCTAGAGAACCGTTATCATTTCGTATTTTGTACTTGACCTGTATATTAGCCAACACCAGAGGGTGTGTCATAATTTAAGTTCAACTTCCTAGGTCAAGGATCAAGGTGGTAAACTTTGATTCAATTGACAACCACATGTCATATGGGAAAGGTACAAATTGTTTACCACACCTTATTTACAGCAAGGCCCACAGAGATGGCTCCCATCTCAATGATGTCTAGTTTTGACTATTGTTTCAGTTATTAATAGGTATAAACTAACACTCACATGTTTCCATGCTTTTTAACAGTGAAATTGTAATTTTACCTTATCAACTTTTAAGAAATTTATGATCTTTACTGTTTTCAAGCATACCTTTATTACTTATACCGGTACTTGTATTTTTTTCAGAATCAGTTTTCTTCTAGTCCTATTAAGAATGTAAGAGATTTACATACACCACTGTATAAAAGGACACCGGGTGAAAATTTTCTGGACAACCTGGACTTCTCACCTATAGTTCACGGTCATCTGTGTAAGTTTTGTATAAGTACCAGTCTGACTGAGAATCAAGTTGTGATAAAACAATTTAGAAAAAATAACTTTCATTAAAACAAAAAGTATAAATTAAATTTATCTGTATTTCTTAATCTAAAAATAAAGTTGAAGTAGAGGTAAACTAAATCCATATAATTTCTAAATCTGAGACTATAACTGCAAACAGAAAGTATTTTTAATTGTCTCATAAATCAACAAATAAAGATAAACCAGATAACAATCACTGACATGGGTCAATATCCCTAATGCGCCTCGAAGTGAGGAAACAAATGTTGTGTGTAAACAAAATATCTCTGTGTAGTGATATTGGACATGTTTCTATTTTTTACAAATGACTGAGTTTATCCATTTGTGGTGATTAGGAAAGTAGAGGAATATAGAATACATGTATAAAAACTATGGAGCTATTAAATGTGTTCAAAGTATTAAATTTTGAAAGAACTTATTGTGTTAAAAAAAGGGATTTTTTACCACGAGGAGCCACATCACGAAAGGATGTTCAGGGGGTGCTAATTTACGTGAAAAGTAATCCCACTTCGTACCCTGAAAATTTAATCACATATGTGAAAATGTTGCAGCTTCGAAAAAAGCTATCATACATATCCAAGTTTACGACATGGACTGAGCTACAGGGAAAACGTTACCATGACCGCCTATGGAAAAACAATTAAAGATATTGACCAAAATGCTATAACAAGTAACCAAGAATGCATACATGAAAATTTTCTTACTCACTGAGTCAGAATCAATGGTTAGATTAGAATGCTAAGAGGAGATTGAAGTTTTCTTAGAATTCACATCTTATTAGGGATTATAAAACAGTAATGGAAAAATATTTATAGGTCAATGTAAAAAATGTACTCGCCCATACTAATGGCATAAAGTGTGTCAAAGTTAATATATTGTATTTCATAAAATTAAAAAAAAATTATATATCATTATAATTTTTATTCTAAATCTCCAAAAACTAGTATGCTTTGTCTTAATGTTATTTTACTTGTGCCAACGGGTTTGTTGTCTGTAATGCCAATTTAGTTTACTAATTATTTATGTCATATTTTACAGCTCGAGTTAGATCATCAGGATTATTTAATCCCCATAATGGCAGTTTTGTAGAGGATGAATGCTCTCCTATTAAAGATGAACATTTAGCTAGACCACTGGAAAGTCCAGAGATATCACCAATCAAACCTGCAGTATTACTCAAAACACCGTCCATCTCTAACAGTGCTATAAAACCGTCCTTCCATAGTCCGGGTGTGTCACCGATAGCTGTTGCATCACCTGTTTTGTCCCCGCCACATGACGGATCATTTATTCAGACACATGGTAAAGTAAACTCCACTGTTATAACTTTCATAATGTTTCACTTATGATGATGGTTTAAACAGTTTAACATAATGTCATTTTGTCCCACCTGCATGAAAAAGGTGTGTTGTTTCTAGCAACACACCATCAGTGTAAACAATTGCTTAAGGTTTTAGTTTGGTTTCTATAGTACTAAGAATAGGCATTATTCTGTGTTTAGAGTTTATTTTGATTTAAGATATTCACCTTAGGAATAGATAATGTCTGAAAAATCTCAAAAAAATTATATGTTAAAACATCGTTTACATATTTTCAAGAAATGTAACATGAAGATTTTGGAATGTAGTTTTTTGGTTGTAATATTTGCTATAAGTTTTATTTTAATAAAAAATTATTCTGTCAAAGATTTTTTTGAATGCAGAACTAATCTGATTATTTTTACAAAAAAGTTTGCTTTTGTTTTACATTTTGTAATAATTTGCTTTTATTCTTTCTGATTTAGAAACACTGAAACAGTTAATGAAATTGTTCTTCTCTTATTTTGCAAGGATTATTAGGCCATAATTAAAAATATTTCAGTTTTCCCAAACCCGACCCATGATGACTGGGTGTGGGTAGGTAGGTAGGCAAATTCTTTTTTTTTTTTATCAGAATTTGCATGAAAAGGTTAAAACAGTATATCTTTTTATTCCGTCAAACCTTTGAAGAGACAATCTAAAGCCATGAAAGACCTCTATATCCTAGTCTACTATATACGATCTGTATCCTGAGATGTTTATAACCCTGACAACTGCTAACTATGTGAAAGAGCTGGAAGATTAATGAAGTGATTTTTAACAGTTACATCAACACGATGTTTGTGTAGAAAAAATACCAGCTGATTATGTAATGATTAAATTTGTTTGCAGTTTTTAAATCCTATATCTATTAAAATAGATTAATTGTCCTAAAATATTTATATGAATTATTATCTACCATCCATAGTTTGTGTCTTGTTTTGTTTTGAAAACAAATTTATATTTTACATTATCACACAGGTAAACTAATTTGGCTATAAATAGATCAAAGCATGTTCATCTCCAAACTAAAATCGTATTTGTTATAATTTTATTTCTTTAAATAATCAAGTTTAATTTTTTTTAAATAATCATTATTGATAAAATATAATTGCATAAAGTTAACATTTTCTGAAGACTTTTTATTTTTAGTTTCATGGTTCTAGAGGCTTCCTCACAAATTTGTAAAAAATCCAATATGGCGTCCATAACATGTTTACTTTTGCACATGTGAAAAAAATATTTATGACAAAAGTCAGATTTCACTTGTCAAAAGGGATTTATATTGCAATAAATTATTCAGAAGGAGGTACATTCAGTTAAGATTATATTTCTGATTCTGTGAGCATTTTATCAAATTCTCCCAACAGCAATGTACTGATCTGTCAACTGAGAGGGGGGGGGGGGGGGTAGGACCTTTATCAGGACTCCTGGATCAGGTGTTTTTAAGCTCGGGATTCAGTCTGCACGGTAAGCCACTAGTCTGATGCCCCAGACTAGTCAAATTTCATTCGGACTAGTAAGTTTTTGCAAAACTTTGTTTGGCCAAATAAGAAAAATGTCAGAATATTGGTATTCGGACTAGTAGTTGAAAAAGTTTTTGGTGCAGACTGGGGATTTCGGGTTTGACCCTTCGGGATCCGGGAATTTCTTTATTAGAATTTTGGGACATCAGGATTTTTTAAGCCTGGGATTTCGGGATCAGGACCCCTCCTATCCCCCCTCAACCATTGTCAACTGCGACTTGTAAATTTGAACTATTTGAATAAAAGGGCATTTAATTCACATGATATAAAAGGAAGATTATAATTAAAGACAACAATTTATCAAGAAATAGTTCCTTTTTATTCAGTAAAAACAAAATCTTCTTGCAAGATTGTAAATTCGCAACTTACGGGTCCATTTCCTGTCAGAATAACATTAAAAATATTCGATTGCACATGGTTTTGAACAAATCTACCTGAATATTCTTATCCGATTTGCCGGTATATTCTTTTATCCGATATTCGATTGCACGATGAAATAAACATTGAGCATATAGGAAAGGGTATGGTAGCACAGACGACGACAGCATAAAAAACTGTCTGCCATTCATTTTCTGACAGTAAAAAACTGTCTGCCATTTTCACATGTTTTACATCTTTACGTTTTTTAAATCAGATGATAAAAACAGAGAACATAGAATATCGATTGACTGTGTCTCTTATGCGCTTTCTTTTAATCTGATTCCGTTACTTTCAGATGCAAAGACGATAAACATTAAGTTTTATACGATGACTGACGGAGTGGACACGAAAAAAATCAAAAAAAAAAAATTCCTCCAAAAAAACGGCAAAAAAAGAATTTGAGTCAGCGTTTTTTTTTTTGGGTCGGTCGCTTTGGGCAAACATACAATCTTTTTATTTTGGCCTTATTTTAAGACAGCCAAATACCAATAATTCTAGATTTTACAAAACTACCATAGAAAACAGGCAGTGCAATTGTCCAAGGTTTATTTGAAAACATTAGACAATTTCTAATGTTGCAGGCAAACATTTATCTCCCCTGAACCTATCAATTCTTCTAGAGAAAAAATATGGTAAAAAACTTCTTGTTATCTACTTGATTATAAACAATTGAAGTTCAGGTTGATTTGTTTAAAAAAACAACATGCAAATTACCCAATGTTGATATAAAAGTATAAAACTGAAAAATATGTGAGAATTTCCAATTTAAAAACTCAAATAAATTTCAATGAAGTCACGATTCATCATATTATTATTATTTCATTATTTCACCCACCCTGCTAATGTATTCAAGAACAGCAAATGTTGAATTGCTACCATATAAATATAAACACTGTTTCAGACTGGATCAACACATCAGGTCAGATTATTAATATAAAATATTACAAGTTAACTTGCCCTTGAAACTATGTCTCCTATTCATAAGGCATTAATCCACCTCAGTCCTAGTTCTTACTTCTAATGCCACATTCAAAAGTGAAGCAGCAAATTGTGGATGTTAATGTCATAACCTGACAAGACCAGGAATAATCTACACTAGAGGCTATTAATGCACTAGCATTTCCCTTAATGAACAGTAGATATGGTAGAGATATATTTTTTATAAAATTATGATAAAGTTATATTAGATTAAAAGATTATTTATTTATTTTCAGAATGTTCACCTGATGATTCTGATGAGGATATGAAAACTCCTTTACCTGCTGAGGTAAATGAAGATAAATTAAAGAAGGCTGAATCGTGTCGGAAAGTATCAACACTTGGTCGACATAGACAAAGGAATATATTCCCAGAATTTGATGACACAGCAATGGACTTTGAACCTGTGCCAATTCATAAAAACTTGAGATTTGCTGATGTTGATGATATAAAAACATCAAGTTTACTAGTCAATCGTGATACGTCTTTTGGTGATATGGAACTAACAAATGATAATGTAATTCAGCCAAATTCCACCAGTCAGGATACAGGCTATCAAACAACTAGCTTACAAATGACCAGTCAGGACACAGCTAGTGGGTCAGCCTCAAGTTTGACCAATCATTTTCCAGTTAACTCAACTGGTATTTCAAATTCTGATGTTGTATTTTATGGGCGACCATCTACAGTATTTTCAGATATACAACATACAAATTTGACAGCTCAGTTTGGCTCTTTGCCAACAAATTCATTTTATTACGAGGGTGATAGTGTATTAGACTGTAATGATCACCCTATGTCTAGTCCAAAGGAAAGTTTAGTTCACCATATCTTAGATATTACAAATCCAGAAAAGTTTGGGCATGGACCATATTCTGAAGAAGAGATAATAGATAGAGCAAGGAAAGTTTTACAGCTAGCCAATGAAATGTATCCAGAGTCAAATAAAAGTAATGAAAGAGAAGTACAAGATATTTGTGATAAAACGGGGTTATCTACCTTGCATGAGCTAGAAACAATTGTATCACCAGAAAAGGGCATCTATACCCACGTGCCTTTTAAATCAGCCAGTAAGTATGAGTTAGATATTGAATACAAACACTAAGTTGTTTTTAGTCATAGAAGATTTTGCCAATGATTTATTCTGATGTTATAAACTATATTATCATGATTATGGATAACCAATTACAGTAATTTTAGACATACAAAATACCAACATAACAGCTAAGATTTTATGTACTTGAATATTGGTTTGGGACTGCACATCTTCTTATTATCAATTGACATGATAGGCAGGGCTTTCCCTTGAAATTGAAGTAGAAGGCTCAATTAAAATTATAGGCAGCTAATACATGAGTTTGGCGAAGCCGGACGCCCACCAAGCTGTAAACTTGGTGCCTTACGGCAGGGGGTCTGGGGTCCGCTCAAGGCCCCAGAAGCTCTGGCATAAATAGAGCAAAATCCTGCATTCTCGCATTCTCCTGGCACCTAATTTCATCTTTCAAATGACCATTTTTTATGTATGAAATTAAAGAAAGAAAAAAAAATCTCAAAGAAATTTCATTTTTTTTTTATGTTATAGTTTTTTATATTTATTACCTTATGCTTAAAATTCATTTACTTTTAAAGGAGTTTTATTTATATAATAAATCGGTTTGTTAGAAATCTTGATCGATTTATTTTGCATAACTACGTGCATTTGTAAACAAATGACCCCCTTTTTCTCTATAAAGACTGTTACGCGTATTTAAATCATACAATTATTTCTCAAGCATTGACAGAAAATTGATATATCCTCTGATTTTCTCTTTTTTTTGTATACTGTTCAATAAGTCGGATACATAAATCATTTGGAAATGTTATTTATTTGAGGTCAATCGACAATATTCTACTTTCATTTTTGTCGAGCCTTCGACTTTAGTCGAAAAAGCGAGACTAAGCGATCCTACATTCCGTCGGCGTCGGCGGCGTCCACAAATATTCACTCTGTGGTTAAAGTTTTTGAAATTTTTATAACTTTCTTAAACTATACTGAATTTCTACCAAACTTAGACAGAAGCTCGTTTATGATCATAAGAAAGTATCCAGAAGTAAGTTTTGTAAAAATAAAATTCCATTTTTTCCGTATTTTACTTATAAATGGACTTAGTTTTTCTGCTAGGAAACATTACATTCACTCTGTGGTTAAAGTTTTTAAAATTTTAATAACTTTCATAAACTATCCTTGATTTGTACCAAACTTGGACAGAAGCTTGTTTATGATCATAAGATAGTATCAAGAAGAAAAATTTTTAAAAATAAATTTCCACTTTTCCGTATTTTACTTATAAATGGACTTAGTTTTTCTGCGAGGAAACATTATGTTCACTCTGTGGTTAAAGTTTTTTAAATTTTAATAACTTTCATAAACTATCCTTGATTTGTACCAAACTTGGACAGAAGCTTGTTTATGATGATAAGATAGCGTCAAGAAGAAAATTTTGTAAAAATAAATTTCCACTTTTCCATATTTTACTTATAAATGGACTTATTTTTTTTGCCAGAAACAAAACATTCACTCTGTGGTTTAAGTTTTTAAAATTTTTATAATGTTCTTAAACTATCCTGGATTTCTACCAAACTTAGATAAAAGCTTGTTTCTGATCATAAGATATTATTCAGAAGTAAATTTTGTAAAAAAAAAAATAACTTTTTCCGTATTTTACTTATAAATGGACTTAGTTTTTCTTCCAGTTAACATTACATACAGTCTGCAGTTAAAGTTTATAAAACATTTATTAGATTCATAAACTATCCTGGATTTTTTACCAAACTTGGAAGCTTCTTTCAAACAAAAAACAGTATCGAGAGGGAAATTTTTATTGATGTCTTGCCTCATTTTTGTTGAGTCTGCGATTAACAGCAAAAGTAGGCGAGACACTGGGTTCCATGGAACCCTTACAAATTTTTTACCTTGATTCTCTGAACACCACGTGAGTTTTGAAAAATGAACTTCAAAAGATACTGTTTTCCAGATTCTGAACAATATGATCTACTACATTTTCTTTAATTTGACTGCTATTATTCCATAACATAAGATTGTCATCCTATCTGATTGTCTTCACGTTTTAAAGCCAAAAAAAGCCAACGAGTTAATGACCATCGGAACGTCTCTATTGTTATCATTCAATGACCACCGGAACGTCTCTCTTGTTATCTTTGAAAAGAAAAGATGCATTCTGACTTTAAATAGACAACCAATCAGTGACCTGAATTCATGTGAACTATATTTAGCCCAAGGTAAACACTGACTTTTCATCCTTGTTTATTGTGACCGCGACTTTGCGACAATACGTCTCTCGGCTGCCTGTAAACATTTGAAAAAGATATTTTTGTCTTTTTGAATTTATATTTTTGTCAGTGAAGTAGCCGGCACTTGAAGCCACCGCAAACGGCGGATTTCCGCCGGCTACCGGCTTCAATGGAAAGCCCTGGATAGGTATGCATGTCACCCTGATATAAATAGATATACATGTACACATTATAAATGATATATATAGCACATGGAATACAATAATGATGATTTTATAGATAACAAAATGTGCATTACCAGTTTAGCTATGACCTGTTTATGATTATGATCAAATGATTTTTTTTTGTGGTTATATCCTGGCATCATGGTCTATCAGTGTAAACAGTCTTGCAATGAATTAACAGATTCACTATATATATATTGTAGTTGGCATTCTTATTCAATCATTTGTTGTCAGAGCACATGTGTAATCATCTTTAGTTAAGGAACAATAATAGGTTTCAAAAATGCATCTGTGAAGTTTCCAGACTTATTTTAACAAAATGTGATCTTTTGAGAGTTAGATCCAAAAAACTATTAATATTTGATATTTATTTTTTCAGGTGATCAAGCAATGGAGATTTTACGTCGAGCCGGAGAAGACCTGGCTAAATTTGGACATTTATTATCATCAATCAAAGCTTCAGCAGAGAAAAGTATTCTGAACTTATGATATTTATTGTATGATCAATCTTCTATGCCTTTATCAGTATTTTATTGTTAGAAAAATCTGAAGTGATTTTGTTTTTATTTGAAAAGATGTATACATCATGTACATGTAGTTTGTAGGTACACTGTGGTCAATTTACAGAAATCCTTTGTAATAGATAAATACTTAGTTATTTTCAATAAGAGTAATTTTGCACGTTCAATTTTCATAAAGATTTGACAAAAGATTTAATTGGACACTTTGACAAAAAAATAAAAATTTGCACTACACAATTTAGCAGTTTGACAAACACTAATTTTCATCATTGATAAGCTTTATATTTCCTTAACAATAGAAATGTGATGAATGTTCAGCTAATTTAACAGAGTTATCTCCCTGTAGTATCATGTACCTTAAATAGTACAAAACATTTCCTAATCCTGAAAGAATCTACAGTTCCCATGATGTTTGGTCATTGTTAATTAGTTTGCATCTATCTGAGAATATTGTATATTACAATGATCAACTGATGTTTAGATTTTGAAAATTTAAAACATTTAAAATGACGTGTAATTATAAGATATCAAGCACTGTTTTCAACTTGACAATTGCATAATATTGTTGGCAAAATTGTTTTTAATTAGATATAGAAATTAATTTGGACAGTTTCTATTGCAATTTGACATCATGTAACGCTAGTAATGATTGAATGACCATTCTGTCCTTTCCAGGATTAAAGGTCAAATTCTTTAGAATCATTGTTGAGAATTAGCATTCACTTTCAAATTAATTAAATGATAAATATCAAATATCATGAATATTTAACATGTATTGCATTAGAATGAAAATGGGGAATATTTTTAAAAACATATAAACAAAATATGATTGGGGCTAGCAAAAATGAAAATTCAACCAATGGTTTGACAAAATGTTCAATTTGGATCATGTGGAAATGAACATTTAAAGTCATACAAAACCTCAAATTAAAAAAAATATATGCATATGTTTTTTTTATAACAAAATGGATAGTTGTCATTATTAAACTTCTGTACATTTACTTTTTTCTGAAGAAAATTCTTTAATTTGTCCCCATTTAGAAGTTTACTTTTGTTTAATTGCTTGCTTCTAGGAAGCACTTAGCTGACATATTTTCAAAGTGACCTTAGCGTGACCCTCCTCATAAAAATCCGGTGATTGCAAGAGTCAGAAAGGGTGAATTATGATGCTGTAGTTTCTATCTCTTAATTATGATCTCCAATATTCTTTATTCAGAAATATAGAGAGTATGAATTAAATTCCTAAATATTTAGACAGTTAAAATATTTTTCTTATAAGCATTTAAAAAATCCCCACATTGGCTGACAGTTTTATTTTTTATCTTATCTCAAATATATTCAAAACTATTTAACCATTAAGAATGATCTTTCAATTTGTTCCCTATTTCCAAAATATAAACAGATCAAATACTCATTGTATGTGAAAAAATAGTTAACATGTTGACAATAAGGCATAATTATTCAATTTGACTGCATTTTTTTTTTGTAGAAAGAGTCATCATTTTATTAAACATTAAATTTGAAAGAGATTAGTTTTGATAAATGAAAATTAACAGTAGGTTTTTATCACTCCTCTTACTTTGTTTCATCACAAACACATTTACAGTTTGTGAATGGCTCACAAATTGCATATCGGTTTCCTTAGATTTTTTAGTTGACCAATTGTTTCTCATGAATATTTTGTGTATTGTAAGATTAAGGTTTAACCTTAAATTGTTAAATTTTAAATAATGATGTGTACTTGTATTGTTCATTTTAATGTGCATTTGATATTTATTATCCTACTCATAATATAATTATTTTATATATTCAATTTATTAAATAAAATGTTGAATTTCTGTTGTAAAATTATGTTGCCTTGGATATGAACAGAAAAGTGATACTTTTGATTTGCATCATTGTAGAGGCCCCTCAAAGTAATCACATAATCACAATTTGTTTGCCAATAGAATCACATGATCATTAAAAAAAAATTAAGGAGCTAATCAAATAATCTTAAATACAGTCCTATATTGTCAAATCAATAAATCATGAAATATTTGGTCTAGTAATCAAATAATCACTATAAAAACGGCCAAGTAATCACATCAACAAAAACTCCAGGAGGAGGCTCAATGTCAAGGATTCTTATTCAAAGATGTCAGTATCAGTCCCTATGGAAAGCTGATAGTTAGTATGATGTTAAAGTGGCCAATACATTTCAGACTCATTTCATTTCCCTCAGTTGTGCACCAGTGCATTTCACATATAGTTTCTAGTTACACTCCGACAAAAAGAAGGCAATTAAACAATAGAATGGAATGCATGTAAATTGTTATTTAAAAAAAATGTAATTTATGTTCATTTACATTTTCTACCCCAATGTAGTCACTCGCAGGCTTAATACCTATTGCTCAACTGTACCAGGTTGTGGAGGGTACAGTTGTGCAAACTATTTATCCCCTTCGCATTCTGTATTTGCCTGTTCCAAGTCAGGAGCGTGTATAGTTAGTGGTTGACAAATTGCTGGTTTTTTTTTCATTATTTGTTCACAAGTCAGGATGTCAGTTTCTCTTTTGACTGACTGTTTTCATTTTGGGACATTTTATAGCAGACTATGAGGTATGGATTTTTCTCGTTGTTGAAGGCCAAACAGTGACCTAAAGCTGTTAATTTCAATGTCATTTAGTCTTGTGGAGTTATCTCATTGGCAATCATACCACATCTCTTTTTTTATAAGTAATTTAAAAGGATAGGCATTTAGCTCATCTAGCTAAATCATGAGCTGTTTTCACTAGGCATCTATCATTTTCCCAAATAAAAAAATGTCTTCTCTTTAACTACTGGGCCAGTTTACACCAATACAATTCATCATATGGTCATAATTATGGAGCTATATGGTTGATACTCTAAACCTTGACCAGGAATGCATAATCAAAAGTAAACTATCTTCAAGCAAGGATAAGTATGTACCCATCCGCCACAGGCATCACATAGGTTTGTACTTTTAAAAGTATGTCGCATATGACTGCCATTACATTAAATATAAAGGGTTTGGTATGATTACCAATGAGACACTTTCCATCAGAGACCATCACAAGAGCTATATTAAAAATGTTTGTGACATCTTCTTTACACGATTTCTGGTGAATTCAGTCACTGTAAGTTGTTAAATCCGGATGAGTGATTCAGACTCCAAAAATATCTCTAAGTATATTTTAGAATAAGAAGGGGCATGATTGCAAATGAAACTCCACCAAAAACCAAATGAGATAGCTATACTAGCGTTCAGTCTTACGATACCTTTACCTATCCAGTATTTGCCACCTCTGTCAGATGAACCACTGACACTGTTGTCTTTTGTCAGTGTGAAATATGCTCTTTAAAATCCTATGAATTGTCACTATATACGTACACTGTACAAATCCCACCAACATTTTATCTGCACAGTTACAGTTCTCAGTCATTTCTAATTATCACATATATTTCCATATCATAGGCATTTCTGTTCACTATTATAACATTGAAGAACGCTTTTGATATAAGCTAAAGCATAGGCCCGCTCTAATTTTCTCAATGTGTACATGTTGTTGATTTGTTAAGAAATTAAACTTCGAGCAGTCAATAATTAATTGTTGTTACTCTGAAATAATTCATTAAATAGAGTTTCACTAATAATGTCTTTAAGATAACATTTCAGTTTGTCGATGAACGGAGACCTAACTTCCTCCAATACTTTTCACTTGACTATAAAGTGTTCACGATCTGCAGGTTCATGCTTACATAGTTGACAAATTGGACTCACGGATTGCCTACTAAATTTAGCTCTGTCTTGTTGAAGTGTGTAGGTTCGGACTTCCACAAGCGAGTTTGGATTTTATGTTGCAACGTTTGACAGCAAACGGCTCAGCTCCCACTAAACCAAATGTTATGAGTTTTACCAATAATTGTGTCCTTTATAATATTAAGTAATTTGAGAGTTGATTTTTCTTTGGCCTCAGTTTTTAGTTTGTCCAGCCAGAAAAAGTTAATGTTCAACCTTCGAGACCAGTATTTTCCATTTATATTTACACGGAGGATTGACTAATAACTCGTGAGGAGATGGTAGTTCATATTTGTCAGTAAACTCAGCAATTCTTATAAACCAGCTCTTAGAGTCCTTGTTTTTTTATAGCTAATTGTCTATTGGCAATAAAAATTCAACAGAGTTTTTGTTCGCTACAATGTTTCTAAATGTACATAACATTCGCTTATGAGCAACAGCTTCAATTGGGATCTGACCTAGTAACAAAAGAGTAGCAATATTAGCAGTTCTTTCTGGTAGATGCTGGATTTGTTTCATAAGTTTAATGAAATAAGTACTAAGGTTTTTAATATCTTTTGCTGACAAACAAATCACCTTCAATCCATACAACAACCTTAGGATTACATAACAGTTAATACGATGAAGAGACACTTTTGGTTCTTACAACAGCATTCATTCTTTTCCACCGAAATTACGGTAGAGCAAAATATTAAAAAAAGCTGTTTACATCCTCGTTCTTAACTGGTCGAATTTTGTCTCATTTGAAATTATACTAGATCTACTTATTTCATAAATATAACAATTAAATGAATAAGATATTAGATTATGAAGAGTGCGTTTGTTTTGGGATTTAATATTCTTAAAGATGAACAATCGGTTTCAGGTAAATAATCATCATTTTGATCCATAAACAGGTACTAGTATTCCTGGTATTTTTTCAGGGATAAATCAACAATTGAAGGGGAACGCAAACTGGAGTAGAAATTGATCCTTTTGAGTCGTATACCTGAATAATTAAAATCTTTCTTTGATCACTCAGCCTATGATAGATTTAAGTCAATCAAAAAATCTTGTGCGTTTTTTAATTTTTTGATAGAATGATGCCTTTGCCACAGCGAGATTTGTTGTTTGTTCTACCTTCAGCTGCAAAGATTTCATGCATGTGCAGGAACAAATTAAAAATAAATACTTAAAAGGTTCTAAAAAAGAGGCTTCGGGGATGAAGGTCGGGGCAATTTGGACTGTCATTGGAAAATGAGAGAATATTGGAAAAGGACTGAAATTTTGCCAAACAACAGCCCACCGGTTAAAAGATTTTAAAACACCACATAAATAATCTGAAGCATAATCAAAATATATTTATATGAGCGAGGTGGCTTCAGCCTTATGATTTGTCTTCGGTGTGTTATAACAACACATGATATGTCAATTACGGCGTTTTGCATTTGCCCCAATCTGCTTTTCAATGCATGGCGCCAATCTTTTCTTTCATTTGCGCCGATTGTTTACTGGTAAATAAGTCGTCTTAAAAGATAAAATCAGATAGTAAACATCTATAACATTCAAAAGCACTACATTTAAGTCCATATAAAGGTATGCAATGAATTATAAATATGTTGTTGTCAGTATTTGTAGGCTACACATGATTTATCTAATTCCTTCCTTGTAATTTCATCTCTTCTATACTTGTTGCACTTGGCTTGTCTTGATGCCATCCAGTTAGAATAGTGCGAATAGAACTATTCATTGTAATTGCAAATAAAACGATACTTGACCGTTATTCGTCCTCTTGCATATTTATAAAAAGTTATACAGCTGCCAAGAAATAAAGTTGATAACGTGAAGTTGAACTGTTTTCTCCTCACTTTTCTCGTTTCCATATTCTCAATTTTATAAATATTATGTGCATGTCATAGAGACAACAACACGACAAATGGGCGTGAAAACCAGCAGAAGGCCACCAATGGGTCTTAGAATGCGTTAACTTATCCGACCAAGGAACACGTCTTTTGGCAATCTAATTAAAATATAGATCTCTGATTTCGTTATACTACACTGCTTTCTGCTGTTATAAATAATATTTAATATTTGTATTTTACAGCTCAAAATGATAACAACACTATACAGATTTGCCTTCATCGGGAAAGCTCAAAGTCGTCGATATCTGAAAGTCACTGATATATATATATAGGAACCGAAACAGTTGAAAAGCTGTATGAAATAGAGATTTTAACTAAATCCGTCTAAGATTTACTTTGCCTGGTTTGTTATACTATAGTAAACCATGTCAATACTGACTACTAAGCTGATAATGTCATGAAGTATAGAAGTTCCTTCATTACATAAGATCCAAGTTGAAAATACATTATGCAATATTATTTCCTCTGGAACCAAAATAATAAAAAAAAAAAAAACCCGGTTAAACATTTACTTTTGAGGGAAAAATGTCATATCATACATAGCCATTCCTAGGCTGTAGGGAAACTCTTAAATATAAATTATGAAAATACTTTAAAAAAAAAATTATGCAAAAAGTGCAACAGCAATATCATAAAATCTTTTATTATGAAAAAAGGTCAGGTGTAATTACCATATTGCTGTAGATCGAAGAAATTAGTTTGAACAATGTATGTATCAAATCTTAATTACACTGTACGCCTAAATGTTGCCTGATTTGTTGAAATATATTTAAGGGTACGGCCATTTGGTTTCTGAAGGCGGCTGCAAATGAATACCAACACACATTTGCATCCTAATCTTTCCTACATTTTGTGTTGTGAAATATTAACTTTCGCCCTGTTGTGTGCAAAGTTATACATTCCCAGTTTGTACAAGGCAAATTACTTATTTTAACTCCCCCCCCCCCCACCCGAGAATATCCATATATTGCCCCTAACGGCCAAGCTCTTATAGTTGCAACGCGAGCGCATATACTTTGTTATGATGATATAGAGTAATTTGAAACATAGAAGGTAAAAGATTAAAAGTATGGGCATTATAATCATTAATTTGAATCAATAAGTAAGGCATTGATATTTCAGTAAAAATTGCAACTTCCATGCCTGCTTTCAACAATGTTGACATTAACCATTTTGATTGTTTTGTTAGTAAACCCAGACAACTATAGTATACTTGTGTGATCATAGTCTCAATGTTTAAGTTCTTTTGATCTTTTGATCTTTTGCTCGTAGTGATCTTGTTAGATTGTTTTTTTTTTTCGCTGCGATTTAGCCTTTCTTGCGTAAAGCGATGTAAAGCAATCACTAACCAATCGGGAAGAATCCGTTTGCGCCAAAAATGCGCCCTTTTGCGCCACTTTTTTTTTCTCTTAATGCTACGTTTGCGCCACTTGTTTTAAAATTACATACTTTCATTTGCGCCAAAAATAAAATATACGATTGTGCCAATTAGTAGGAAAATGACTCCCATTTTCCTTCATTTTAAGTTATTTAATAGAATACACAAAAAAATAGGTACAGTCGGACAACAAATATATCTCATTAGCATGGGTTCGAATCCCGGCGAGGGAAGAACAAAAAATTTGAGAAAGCAAATTTACAGATCTAACATTGTTGGGTTGATGTTTAGACGAGTTGTATATACATAATGTACACAGCCATGTATCACCATCATTGGTGGTGATCCGATGGATAAATCTGTTGTAGAGTTGTCACTGACTCCTGATGAAGACGTACTTATAAATATAATTATTTTTTTGTGACTGTATCTTGTATTAATTTGTAGGATCCTTTACTTTAGATAATTGAGCTGATCTGTAACAATAACATCTCCATGCCTTATATATATCATGTACTGTAGTACGACGCTAGATTAAAACTGACGAGGAAAGGTAACACACGGCCACCGAAAGCTTTATTATATTGTGAAGCCCAGGTGGTCGTGTGGTCTAGCGGGACGGCTACAGTGCAGGCGATTTGGTGTCACGATATCTCAGTAGCATGGGTTCGAATCCTGGCGAGGGAAGAACAAAAAATTTGCGAAAGCAAATTTACAGATCTAACATTGTTGGGTTGATGTTTAGACGAGTTGTATATATAACCCAACAATGTATATATATACATTAAAGGCTCGAATTTGTAACTCATTGCATAAAGAGGGTGGTAAAGGGTTATTTTCGTGCAACGTGATCGCCGTTTTTTATTTGACGTTCAACGTGTTTTTACTTTTTTATTTGACGTTCAGTCGTGCAAGACGGGTGCCTCGTTCAACGTGTTCTGCTTATTTAATTTTACGTGCATCGTGATTTTCAAAGTCTTATTTTGCGTGCTCGGTATTTTTCAAATAAAATTCAAACACTTGGCAGGGATCGTCAAGAAATACTTTTTTAAAAGCCGTAAACCAATTATATCATAAATGTGTATACTAAATCGGGAATATCAAGTAAAACAAAGAGTTAATATATACAAGAAGACAGTGACTCAGTCACAAAAGGTTCAAATAAAAGTATTTATTTTTCGTGCAACGTTCATCACAGAAATTATTTCACGTTCAACGTGAAATTATGTCTTATTTCACGTTTTTTTCGTGCAAGCACACCCCCTTTACCACCCTCCATAAACAACGGCTCTGCTGCGCTGAGTTCTCCTGCATTTTTTGAACGTCGTCTTTTAACTGTTGATGCATGGTTACTGTATTTTATTATACATGTAGTAGCTTGAAGCTTCACTATTTTGTCAAAAAACACATACCGACCATATGTGTTTGAACGATGGGATCACCATGCAAGAAACAGTTAAACGATGTTATGACATTATTCTTTTGGAATGCCTCTGCTCCATTATTGGTATCTCCTGCTGATTTTCTAATATTCTTCACTGACTTCACTGAACACTTTTAATACTAAGTGTTCATCTGTTGGTTTGAATACATTCCTTAGTATAGAGATCTATATTCATGAGCCAAAAATAAGAATAAAAATATATTTATTAAGCATTAACATACATGTATGATAGATATGTGTACAGGTAAATTGGCGCAAATGAGTTCCGAATATTGGCGCAATAATTGATTCATTTGAAGAAAACAATTGGCGGAAATGTCTGAAAAACAGTAATTGGCGCAAAGGGACTCCTGTCAACCAATCATTTATTGCAATGGCCTAACAGAGAATAAACCAATCAAATTCAACATCCGGTTTAAGTTGTCACGCGCCAAATGGCGAATATTTAAAAGCAGACGATGTAGAAATGAACATGGCCATGAAATGAACATCAGCGATCTCTTGGAAATCTTTCTGATATCATGACTTTCGTGTACATACTGTAGCTTAGTTTTACACCCTAGTTTAACAATATCTCATGCTGACATATTGGTGAAATTGTTTTGGTCATACATCAAAAATTTAATATCAAGGTGAAATTATTATTGCAGCAGAAAGGGGTGTGTCAGTTATAAGCAACTATGTTTTCTTTTGGTAGTAGAAGACTACCACAGAGGTCCCCATGTCTGCAAAATTTCCACAAGAGACGAAGAAGAACCCGAACCTCCGATAGGTTTATACATGTTTATGCAACCTCCTCTGCAGAAACACAAAACTATCAGAACTATATGAGAAGTGACCCACATAATCTAGCAGACGTTCCTGATCCTTATTTGATTGAAGAAATAGATGGAGTTCAGTTTTATAGAACAACTGTCCCAGTTGTGTGTGAATCAGTCAAAAAGAGTCTCATGTCATCGAATAAAATGAAGAAGTCTATCAAATTCAGAGAGCAGCCCACAACAATAATACTTCCAGAAAATAGAAACCAACTAAAATTAAGGGGAAGAAAGGGCAGAAGACTATTTGACAAAAGAGAACCAAACTCATTCATTTGTAGAGAAATTTCTTCAGGTTACTATGCCATATATTGTTTTCACTTATCTACTTTACTTTAGCTGTCTTCAGTATTAATAAATTTTTAAATATCATTTAAATGACATTTTATTAATTGAGTTAATCCTTTCCTTATTTCAAGAGTTGTCCTTCAGTGGTGAAACTGTGCTTGGTCATCATCTGTTATGAAATAGAGTGACAAATTCTCTAGGCAATTTTGAAGAATCACTTTTAATTTATTATTTTTTCTTGTTAAAATATATCCCTTATTTTTTTCTTGTTAAAATGTATCACTTATTTTTTTTCTTGTCAAAATGTATCACTTATTTTTTTTCTTGTTAAAATGTATCACTTATTTAGTCATAGTTCTTAATGTTTTATATTTTATACAACAAAGTTGTTAATGGACTATTTTAATATTACAGAGATTTCCTTAATAAAATGTTGAAAATTTAATCCATTGCTTGCATTTTCTTTTCAAAGATCTTTACCTCTAAAACTTCTGAACCATTTAAAACAAAACTTGATATGAATATCTCTTCTAAAAGTGATTTTGAACTAAAGTAAACCAAAATAGACATGAAACATTCTTATTGTATGCCTATATTTTAGTTTGTGAATTATATATTATATGTCAACCAACATATAGCCACCCTAAATAAAAATATTAAAACTGCTGTTACATAATGAAGATAATTGTTTCGATATCAACAAGAACTGTAGTAAAGTTTAAAAAATAGACATGGGACAAACATTCTCAGCAAGTCAATTTCTATAGTTAGTAAATCAAAATTTAAAAGACAATTTCTCATTTGAGTTCTTCTCCTTTAGTTTATTCATGAATTGTATGAACTTCAAATACCTAAGTATCTCATTTTCTTTATATAAATAAGTATATATATTGCTAATTATTGAATTTGATTTTTAATTTTAGGAGAGGAAAATGAGGAGAGAAAAAGACAAATTTTGGACAAACTGGAAAATGATAAAGAAAACCCATTGACAAGAGTAAGTATATATGTACATAAATGTCTAAAAAGAGGATGCTTTGACTTGTTTTACAATTGAAACATTCTCAATGAAAAGAAAGAATCACTGAAACCATCAAAGCAAATTATGTAAGAATATATCTTTTTGAGCTACATTCCTTGTTATGAAAAATTGATTAAGCAAGAATGGACTTTTTAGCTGACTATGTGGTATGGTCTTTGCTCATTGTTGAAGGCTATAGTTGTTTATTTCTGTGTCATTTGGTCACTTGTAGAGTGTTGTCTTATTGGCTATCATACCGTATATATTCTTATTTATATCTAAGCTTGGGGGGGAAAAAAAATCATATTTTACACATTTTACAGGTTAGTTATATTACAGTCACTGGGCACTATGTATCATGTTTATTGACATTGTCTAGATTAATAATTATATTTGAATTATTTTCATTCCTAAAATTTTTTTAAAGGCATTTAAAAAAAAAATGATTTGATAACATGTAACTTTAAATACATGTACAATTAATATAAAAGAAAAGCTTTTTGTTTATTTTTTAGACAGAAGAAGAAAGAATTCATGAGAGAGCAGAGTTTTTTTCCATGTCTATAAAACCTGATTTGAAATACCTGAGTTTACCTGAAGATTTTAGTCACAGAGATGATCCAGCTTATGCTGCCAGTATGTGTGGACAACAGTTAGAATATCCATTACCAAAGAAGAGGAAGAGTCGTAACTTGTACACAGATAGCTGCTATGTGTCCTACCACTCAGATGATGATCCATATGATAATAGCCAAGGACTACCTTGTGGTATGCTTTTGTCGTAATTTCTAGATACTACTGTAGTCCCCTCTTGTGATGTAAAATACAGAGTGGTACAATTGACAATGATATAAGTACTTCAACAGATTGCATGTTCTCCTTAAAAGGTCACCTTTATCATATTATTGTAATGAATAAAGGAAATCTGTGAAGTAATTATACCCAACATTACATATACCCCACGCAAAAAAATATTGACAGGAAATTACGATTCAATATTTTTCTAGGAGTTACGCCCCTTTGAACTTATTTGTTTCAATATACTTCTGCAACAGCTTGTCATCGCAACTCCTCTGAAACCACACAACAGAATTTCATGAAACTGTGTAGATAATAAGGACATACTACGTAGGTGTGCATATTGACAGGAAATTATGATTCATTTTTTATGCCTCACCTACGATAGTAGTGGGGCATTATGTTTTCTGGTCTGTGCGTCTGTTCGTCATTCCTTCCTTCCGTCCGTTCAGGTTAAAGTTTTTGGTCAAGGTAGTTTTTGATGAAGTTGAAGTCCTATCAGCTTGAAACTTAGTACACATGTGCCCTATGATATGCTATTTCTAATTTTAATGCCAAATTAGAGTTTTGACCCCAATTTCATGGTTCACTGAAAATAGAAAATGATAGTGCAAATTTCAGGTTAAAGTTTTTAGTCAAGGTAGCTTTTGATGAAGTTGAAGTCCAATCAACTTGAAACTTAGTATACATGTTTCCTATGATATGATCTTTCTAATTTAAATGCCAAACTATAGTTTTTACTCCAATTTCAGGGTCCACTAAACATAGAAAATGATAGTGCAAGTGGGGCATCTGTGTACTATGGACACATTCTTGTTTTTTAATTATTATCTAAATGAGACACTAAATCAACCAAAGCAGAATTGATATTTTAAAAGTGAATGTTGTACAAAAGTATTTGAATCAGTACTTTAAGAATCCAAAAGCTTAAATTATAATTGAGATGTTTGAAGAATGGAAAAAAAATAGATGTTAATTATTGTGATTTTAGGAAAATAGCTACATAAAGATAAATTATTGTGGTAAACATGGATTATTTTTTTTTAAATTATTTGATTTTATTGACAAATGAAATATGTATTATATAGGAACAAGACTTTACAGACCACCAGACAAACTAGTAGAGTTAGTTGCTGATGCCATAACAGAAAGTCCAGATGGTATGCTCCAAGTTCCTCAGATATATACTGTTCTTATGTAAGTAACAATAACATTTGAGCTACATCAGATAGAAATCGACCATGTGCAAGTTCTCGCACCCATGTACATGTATAAGACTTTAAGTGATTTTAGAACATACAGATACAAAAGAAATGATGAATTTTGCTTAAAATAAGTAGGATTCTTTTATCAACTCAATTTTTAAACAGACTTTCCATAGAGATTTTTCAACCCAAAGTTAGTTCACAGATGCATTGATATTCATTTGTATCTGACTCAGCTCGTTTGTTAAAATACAGTTAGTATGTGGAGCAGGATCTGCTTACCCTTCCAGAGCACCTGAGATCACCCCTAGTTTTTGGTGGGGTTTGTGTTGCTGTGTCTTTAGTTTTCTATGTTTTGTCTTCTGTAATATTATTTGTCTGTTTGTCTTTTTATTTTCAGTCATGGCGTTGTCAGTTTGACTGTCCCTCTGGTATCTTGTCTTTTAGTACATGTGAAACTATCACTACAGAAGTTCAAATATTCTATAAGCATACAAAAAGAGCGTTCTTATAAAAATTTATGAATAACTTGTCAATTATTTTTCAGAGGTTATCTAATAATACATTTTCTGTAGAACGATTTATCATACAAGATATATACTGGGTAGTTTTTAATAAACTCTGTTTGACATTCAATGGTCGACTGACATTGGGAAATATATTTTTTACTTTTCTGGATTTACCTTTTTCAGGAATACTCAAAGCTGAAAAATTTGAAAGGATGGATAAGAACCGAAACAGTTCACGAGTGAAATGGCCAAAAAGGACCTAAAAAAATAGCCAAATCCATCTGAACCAACTGCAGCCAAGGATTCTTTTCACTTGTCTTTTAGGTTGTCCATAAGAAAAAACACACCTATAAAACCTATAACTAAAGCCTATAAAATTTAAAAACCATATAAAGCTGAAACCTGTTATATATTATGTACAACATACAGATGAAAAATAATGAATAGATATTGTCATTTCAAGTAACGTTTCAAATCTTATTTTCCAGGAATAAATATCCCTATTTTAGATACATGGATAAGTCTGCAGTCACAAGCTGGAGGGTAAGGTATTATAAGAACCTTACATAATGATTACAAAATGTAGGGGACAATCTAATAACAAATAAATATGCAGTTAGTAAATAAATATTTATTATAATTTCTATAATAAGTTTGAATTGGAATTGAACATTAAATTTTTCAACAGATGTAAAATCTATTAATTGTTTACCTAAAATCTTTTAAAATTGAATTTGAAGCACACTTATTTTCAAATCACATAAATAAGTTGGGATGAACTCATTTAAATGAGCTTTTTTTTTGGGTAAAAGTATACATTTAGATATGGACATAAGGATTACAATCAATGAAAGAGCAATATATTTTTGTACAGTTAAGAAAAATCAGTCTTTAAAAAATAATGAGTTATCTCCCATTACTACTGAAAGAATTATTGTATACATACACATTATCAGAATATATCAATACACAATTTGTTTTACAGGTTTAGATATTAAAGTTATTTTTTCTTTTTTTTAATATTTTGAAAGGTCATATTTTTATGATGTTATTGAAGTTCTTGTCCTTAATCAGTCTCTAATATGATAAAATGAGTTATCTCCCATTACTTTTATTTAACTCTATATATGAATGTATTCAAACTTAAACACTTTCAAACTTTCCAAATGAAAAAAAATCATCCTGCTTATATATTAGTTAACCCATGCTTTTCAGTAAACTTGTTCATTACTTTAGTCTGATTTTACTTTTCAGAGTTCTGTAAGACATGCACTTTTCCAGAAATGGTTTAGGAAAGTTAAATTCACAACTCCAGAAATAAGCAGTAAAGGATGTTTTTGGTGCATTAATACCCAAGTAGATTATGCAGAAATTTGTGCTGCAAGAACCAAAAAAGGTAGGAAAGTTGTTTTTGTAAAGTGTTTACACTTATATTTGTTACTCTGTTGTTGTGATGAATGACTACCAAAGGATGACAACTGCTTACAGTAAAATAATTGAATAATTTAAATTTCGATTTCCACTGGTTTTTTTAACAAATGCATATGGTTAGGCTGGATAGAGTAATTCCCTGTCATTAAGTTTCAGGGTAACCCTTTGAAACATTTTTTTTGGGAAAAAGGACAGATTGTACTTAAGACCCTTGTACAATCTTATAGCTCACACAATGCAACAAAAGTTACTGTTTTAATATTAATGGTACTGTCATTTTCAGAACAATTGTTTAAAGATTTTACAGTATGGATTTGCAACATGTAGTTGTAGTATTATTATCTCTTAAATTTGAGCACATCTTTTTTACAGAAGAAAATACAGATGATTTAGACATAGATCCAAATCTACCAGACAATGTTATAGCATTGCTAAAGGAAGAGGAGAAAGAATTGCAGAAGGTTGTTGTTAAAGTAGAGGTAAACAAAAAGATTTATTTCATTCTATTATTATGACTTCCCTGTAAAATGAAACATCACTTCACATGTGAAATAAATTTGAAAATCTCATCCCTTTGAAATATCATACAACTTTGGTGATGTCAATATATTTTTGATGACATTACATCAAAAAAAAATTGAGAATGTGTAGATGAAAGTATAGTTTTTTTTTTGCATTTTGTGTACATGATAATTTTACGTTTGTTTTAGGTTTCTCTTGGATTTTTGCTTGTTATTCTATTTTTTTTTTTAAATTGATAAGAGGGTAGCCATTATTACAGTGTCATCTCAGTATGAGCTAGTCTTGTATGTTTTAAGTTATAAAATAGTTATAATACATCACTAAATGTTGTTGTTTAATTATTACTCATTTTTGAGTTTGTCTTATCCCCAATGAGTGAGGGCTTGGTTATATATTTATTTTCATTATTCTTTTCTGTGGATGGCAAACATTTGAATCTTACAGATCAGTTTCACAACTGATAAATGAGTTGAATATTATCTTGTTGTTGAGCATGGATCCAAGTTATTCTGAAAACTCTTCATCTCATGACCTAAGTATGCTGCAGATATTTAATTCAAGTTCAAAGTTAACAAATGTATTGCTGTAGGAATATTTTGTTTGCAACTTTCTTTGATCCAAATATCTGTCTTAAGACTCAAAGGGTTAATCTGGGAGGTCAAGGTCACTTCATTTATTCACCCTTAATCAGGTGATTCTGCTATCTAATAATGATTTAAAGTTGTATAAAACTAGGAGCCAATTAAGGTTACATCTGTTAGGTAAAGGTTATACAGTTATAACCATGCTAAAGCCTTCTTTTATTTTAAATTCACTTAAGAGGTTGACAAGTGACCATTGGGCAGTTTTATTTTATCAATGATTTATTTTTATTTCAGGATGCAGGATTGGTGAGTTGTTCTACTGTCAAAGTACCTGCACATCTAATCAATCAAGAGGCGGATCATGATCCAATACTAACAACATGTTTCACAACACCAAAGGCTGGTTATTACTGTAAGTCTGTCAGTATTTAGATACTTTTGATGAAATTATCTCCCCTGCTCGACAGCAGACATCTGTCTCATCCACAGGCTTTTTTTTATGCCCCACCTACGATAGTAGAGGGGCATTATGTTTTCTGGTCTGTGCGTCCGTTCGTTTGTCCGTCCGTCTGTCCGTCCGTCCATTCGTTCGTCCGTCCGTTCGTCCGTCCGTCCGTCCGTCCGTCCGTTCGTTCGTTCGTCCGTCTGTCCCGCTTCAGGTTAAAGTTTTTGGTCGAGGTAGTTTTTGATGAAGTTGAAGTCCAATCGACTTCAAACTTGGTACACATGTTCCCTATGATATGATCTTTCTAATTTTAATGCCAAATTAGAGATTTTACCCCAATTTCACGGTCCACTGAACATAGAAAATGATAGTGCGAGTGGGGCATTCGTGTACTGAGGACACATTCTTGTTTGTATACTAAGATCATACATATACTATAAAGGAAATGTATTTGCTATTTACTATCAATTCCAAGTTTACTATCCGCAGCTGTTACTGATATTTATCATATAAGGAGTCTCTATAATGACTATATTGCCTAGGACAGTAGACTTGGAATGGATAGAAAATAGCAAATACACTTTTTATAGTGTATGTATGTTCATAGTATACAGAAAAACAGAAAACAAAAATTAATGGACTGGAAAAAGGGGGAGGGCTTAAAAAATTGTCCTGTCACCAAATACCTATTACTTTTTATACTATTCCTGAAATTGTCCAGTTAGAAAATCTTTTAACAAAAATTCATCCTCATACTTTCAACCCTGCTCTAAATGCCAGTGATTTTGTGGGTGTGTTCTAGTGGACAATAAAACTATTAAAAAGAAATCTAGGACTCAAAATGGTATTGAACTATTCATAACAATAATTGAATAAGCAAGAATTTAGGATGTTCCCAGTCCCTAATCTTTCATTTGATTATTTGTAAGATATTCCTCTGGATTTATCCATTATTTCCATGCAGTGCCATGAAATGTTTTGCCTGCTAACAACTACTGTTCTTTTCATAGGCGGATTTAGGGGGGGGGGCCCAGGGGGCCCGGGCCCCCCCTTTTGGGGAAAAAAATTGGTTGCTTATATAGGGAATCACTGAAGCGTGACTGGAGCGGGCCCCCTCTTAGGTCAGTCAGTGGGCCCCCACTTATGAAAATTTCTGGATCCGCCACTGCTTTTCGTTATTTCATCACATAAAATTTTAAAATAAAATTTTTGAAAATCTTTGTTGTTTATGCCCCTGCCATAAGCAATAGGGGATTAAGTGTTACCTTTGACTATCAGTCATATTACATTTTCACACTTAAGTTTTATTATCAAAATGTTTTGAAATTCTCACACAATGCTAAGAAACAAACCTCACTATCACACTCTTTTTTCATCATCATTTTATGAACAATGCTGAGAACCACAACATGCAGACAGAGTCAGTGACTTTAACAAAAAAGAATATCTGCTTTTCAAGTTTTATCATTTGAGAAGCCTCGAAATCAAATATTTGTAAAAATTAATATTGCAAATTTTATGGAATTACTGACTTAAAAATGTTCAAGAACTGATATTTTTGGGCCAAACAAGTTCATTTGGTATCATTTCAAAGCTGAGATTAATTTAATGTTTTATGTATGAGGGGACATAAAAAATAATGGCTGTCTGTCTGTCATGGTATTGTAAGGCCTCTTGTACAATTCTTTGGGGATTTTTAGCTCACCTGGACGTTAACTTTTACAAAAATCTTCTCCTTTTAAACTGCTTGACTGAGTTAAACCCCCCCCCCCTCCCTGCCAACCAGCATGGCCGCCATCGCTAAAAATAGAACATAGAGGTAAAATACAGTTTTTGGCTTATATCTCTGAAACTATAGCATTTAGAGCAACTCTGATGTAGGGTAACAATGTTTATAAAATAGATATCTATCTGACCTGAAATTTCAGACTCATAAGTACAATAGAAATGAATACAGCAGGCTAATGGTAAACACTTTTTAAGTAAAAATTGTAAATATGTATTATTGTATATAACATGTTAAAATGTTGCATGAATTATTTTTTCCTGATTTTTATTTCCAGACGGTATACATAGTGGATCTGTTTTCCCCGTCTCCACACGAAAAAAGGCAATATTGCCAGTCTCCTACATGAACAGATGCCTGACACCATCATTGATAGGCAGTAGAAGTATGTCTCCATTAAGTGACAGCTCAAATAGCTGTTCTTCTCTAGTCAGTCCACTACTGAATAGTGTGAAGCCTGATACACTAGGGGTTGACTCTCAGACAAGTCTTGGAAATTCTTCCATTAACTGGGCTCCAAAGCTACCATTTGATCAGTTTCTTGATGGACCAATCACGCCTTCACAAGAGTTTTTGCCAGAAAAAAGTGAAGATATACTATCAAACTGCCATTATCTAGAAAATGATGACATTGTGAGAAGCTCCTGTTCAGATCTGAGCAGTGGGAAAAGTTCAGTGTATGGGGACTGGGAACCAGGGTATGAGTTAAAGGAAAATGATTTGTTACAATGTCTGAATGAAAATGTGAATACCTCTATGAACTTTAAGTCTGAGGACAATACAGAAATAGGCTACATAATACCAGATGGTGTGAAGTGGGGGTTTATTGGAATGGATGAGATGCCCACAGCAATATTTGACAAGGATGTCATGGCTTCATCTCCGGAATACCAATCACTTAGTCCTGAATCTAATCCAGAAATATAGAATTATCATGATAAGAACATTATTCCACTTTTTTTGAAAGAAAAACAAGAATGATATTTGAAACTTGATCACATTTGAGAGTCATTCTGTTGTAGGAATGAAAGTTTTTTTAATGGGTTGATAAAGTCAGAGCACTAAATTAAGCAGATTATTAATAACTGTTATATACTGTGGACTTATTGATATTAGTTGGGTACCAATTTGTTTTGATTTCTTGGGAAATTAGACAAACACTCAGACTACACGAAATACGTCGGACCGTCGGACAAATCCGGTGAATAATGGATCGGTCTGGTAAAATTTTGTTAAATTCCGGTCCGAATGTCCGGTGTTTTTTTTCATGGATTTTTCTAACATTCTAGCGAAATTGCCAAACGATCTCAAATTCATTTTCATCTTTATTATTCATTACAGCGATGTTTATTTTGTTCAACCGCTAGCTTTATGCCGAACATCGCCAACCAGTAATGTGTAAATCCGGGTAAAAACATATCTGACTGTCAAAAACAACAATGGATGCCATCATTGGCACAACCGGAAATGTAAATAAAACCGGATCAGATTCTGGGAACGGATAAGGATAATTCTGGGTTTGCCAATTTAAATACAGTAAATGAATAAAAATCCAAGCAGATCACAAAATTTAGCTATGAAATATAACCACAAGAATTGAAAACCAAAAGATATATGAAAAAGAAAGAAGAAACAGGAAATAATATTTTATACAGAAACTCTAAATTATGTTTAGTTCACAAACATTGTCAAAATCCAATAAAATGGGACATTACTCTTCACTGAAATGCATTCAAGCAATTGTGCACAACTTTCATAACAATATCCCCTCTTGCTACATCATTTTGTTTTAATTTGTGCATTTTGGGGAGGAGTAGGGCACAACAAAGTCATATGTTTGTTGTTTTTTGTCGGATAATATACAATTAGATGTAAAAAAAAATTGGTCTGGTAAAATTTCATTCGGTCTGGTAAAGATAGGATGTTTACCAGACCGAATGTCCTGTAAAAATAAAATTCATTCGCGTAGTCTGAACACTATGAACTTAATATTAAGCAGAAAGTGATATCTCTTAAGGATGTACTTTGGTGAGGTTAGGTGAAAATTAATAAATTAAGAAGTTAAAATTGAAACTATAAGCTGGTAGAGCATCCATTAAGGATAAAAATAAGCTAATAATATTGATAGGTCATGGACCTCCTTTTCGAGATATTTGAGATTTAAAATATGGCGGGAAAAGGCTGACTCGGATTTTTACCTTATATTTGCATTGGTATTATTAGGTCTCAAAACAAAAGAAAGAAAATTAAGAATCTTCTAAAATTTTGGTAAATGACCTTTTATGAGCTATTAATTCTTATATGAAAAAAATAAATGGGTGTTATGGGGCAAAATATTTCACATTGTATTGTATGGAAAAACACCAAGGAGTCCGAACATTTGACACAAATTCCAAAACCTCACCTAAGTACATCCTTAAGGCTTGTATACAAACTTGGGTAAAACCATATAATCAAGTAGCCACAATAACACGCACACACACAAACATTATCTTCAATCAATGAAAATTGGTACCCATGAAATTAAATGAATCCACAGTAGAAAACAGTTTCTTTTGAGAACCATCTTTATAAACACATCATTTTGGTGTAAGTTGTAAATTATGTGAAATTCTTGGAACAAAAACAAGTATCAAGTAAAATATTATGTTCTAACATTAGATAACAGCTAGATATTGTAAAAATATACATTTCATATAATCGTTCATTATAATGAAAGTATGCAAGGTGTTTCTTTCAAATCAGGAATGATAATTTATTCTATGCAAATCATATTTCTGAAGTCAAAATATGTTGGTGCAATTTGACAAAATAGTATAAATATAAATATTTGTATAGTGCATGCTTTAGATCTTAGTTCAGTTCAATGGTATTTTAGCATTTTATTTCTATCAAAGAAAATTGCATGGAAATTAGTTTTTTTGTTATTTTTTGCTATTTTCTATGTCTTTTTCAATCAATTGTACAAAAGTAGACACTATTATTTAATTCATAAATTTTTTTTTTACTTTTAAGACTTGTGGAACATGCATGAACTGTTAATATAGAGTTATGTCCCTTTCCAGTTATAAGTATTATAGTTTTAACTAAACTGCATGTGAAAAAATATTATGATCTAGTCTCCGATTTCATTAAAAAATTTCAATTTATTAAGGTTTATTAATTTAATATGGTAAATAATTCTCAAATTCCACTGAAAGGCCATTCCTAAAAGATTTGTGAACATTTTAAACTGAAATTTAGGAAGAACTTTGTCCTCAATTTTTAAGTTTAAAAATCAGAAAATTTTGAATTTTCAATATATGTTCTCTAATGATTTTGCATGTTAACTTTCTTAATGATTTTCCTGAAAAAAAAATTGTTGACATCTAGTTAAGCAAAAGGCATGTGAAAATTTGTTTCTTTTTGAAAGATTCAGAATTTCATCAATGGAATTAACATACAATAAAAAAAAAATAAAACTGATTATAATACTTATAAACCTTTAAATGTTTACAAGTGATTTAAGATTGAATAATAAATCGTATGAAAAGAATAAGTGCGAAAATATTAAAAATATAGTATTGTGTAATCAACATAAAAAAACATTGTTTGGTAGTAAACAAAACTTGGATGTTTAAGATTTAGTGAGTATTTAACTTTATTTTGTGTTTCACAAGTACAAGTTATGGAGTTACATTTTAGCATTTTCATATATTTTAGCCTGTATTATTCATTGTATCTTTGTTTTACTGTGGCAACTGTAGTTCTTGTGGAATTTTCACATAATGATGCATTGTATTTTTCATTGGAAAGAAAGTTTTATAAAATCAATACAGTTTTTGGATAGTTTAAACGACCATCATGTTTCTTGAAATAGGGTGAAAAGCTTTTAAATGATAAACGGAAGAAAAAAAAACTATTTCATTGATGTTCAAGAGCATAATTTCTTCATCAGATTTTGAATTGTCTCTATTTTCAAACAATATGAAACCATTGTAACTTCAAAATATAGAAACTTATCAAAAAAATTATGTTATTTAAGAATCCATTAGTTAAATTCATGACACACCCTTTAAATTCAGGATTGATCATCTTAACATTTGTCAAATACAGTTGTAACAATTTAGAATGCTTTTTTAACCAAATAACAAAAAAGTGAAAATCATGAAAGAACTTAAACTTCATTGAACTTAATGTTTCTTGCAGGAATAAAGGTACATTACCCCATAAAAAGGTGAAACTTGACCATATCATTAGCCCTTACTTTTGAAAGAAACTTAATAAAAAATAATGATAAATTTATCAATTCTATTTTGAATTTATATTAAAGCCTTCTTAAAACATGACTTGCTGTTTAATAAAATGGACAATAATGGATTAGTTATTTTGTCTCTTTAATTTAAAAAAAATAAAGAGTTAATTTGGTTTATTCAATGTGCCTTTATGTATTAACAATTATCAGGTAGTGCTGAACCACAAATTTTAAAGAATAATGAAGACTTAGATGTGTATGAAATTCAAGAGGTGTGAATGCTCTTTTTTCTTCTTCATTTTTTTAATGTTCACTATCATCTCCGAGGATAAATTATTTTCCATCTGGTTTTCCTTCTTTTTTTGTTTTTAAGGTTATCCAAAGGTTAAATCATCTAGCAAATTACAGTGAAAGTGTTTATCTTCAAAAGAACAATATGTCGATACTCACACTTTTACACACACGCAATATTTTTTTAATTGTTTTCTTAGCATTATATATTATGCACAGCTTAAACTTTTATTGTATGTTGATGCATTAAAATAAGTATTTATTAAATACTTCCACTTCACAAAAGAGATATAAATGTGAAAATCCCAGAATCAATAGATTATTTCAGTGTGGCATAGATTTCAAAAGTTTTGTTGATGTAGAAATAAATCATCTTTATAATATTCTATTTATTTATGTTTTAATGTAACTAACTGTTTTGTTTATTGTTTTGATTGTTAGATATTTATTATATTATGGATTCTAATTTAAGTTCTTCAAATATGCAAGAAAAAAGTTTGTAATAAAGAAATGTGAATTGTGTCTTTCGTTTTTGTAAACTATAAAGGGGTGGTTTCTTGAACACATGTAGTTATCTCAATCTGTCAATGATTTGCCAGGCTTTTTCATTCAAGTCATTTTTTGATACTTTTCACAGAGGTTTAGTCAATTATATTTAGATAGTCAAGGTAGTAGGAGCAGGGATTGAAGTTCAGGTTTTGGCAATGGTAGTCCACAGCTTTGATTCTATAACCAATCTATATAGTTCTATACAAGAAAAGCAGAAACTTTAGGAGCCTACATCAAATTTTAGGGGCCATTGGCGAGTGGGCCCCTAATATTTTCATATCCTGAAGAGATACATGTATTAAAACAATGTCATGACCCTATTTTAATGGCCCTGACTAGTTTATTAAGTTTTTTCTTATCTGTCATTATGCAACAAATAGTTATAGACTCTTTTCTGAAAACCTTCACATATTGAGCTGAGTTTTAGTATGAGTTTACTATGTTGAGTTACAGGTTAAATTTACATTTCATTCTGCTCAGCTGATTTGTTCTCAAATAAGGTCTCTTGATATTGAATATAACAGTTATACAGACTTAATTTCTACACCTAAAAATGGCTCAAGTGCTTTTTGTGATCTGGACCATTAGCTTTGTTCCAACACATCTAGTTTTTAGTACTTGTTTGGATCACACTTTACACAATTATTTTTCATGACTACATTCATACATGTAGGTATTAAATTGTGCCAATAAAATATATTTCACTCTCCTGTCCCGTAACCTTTATATTCATGCTATCCCTGCACATTATATGGACATTTTTGACACCATTTAAGTAGAATCACTTTTTGTAAAGCACTGTTAAAATCCTGAATATTTCCCTATTCAGCCTAAGTAAAAATTGTATTTATTGCTTATCATTTTTTTCTAATAAGGAAACAAGATTATACATGTTTTCAAGATAATACAAATTAGGAAACAGCAAAGCATGTAAATGGAATAGCATTTAACAAATTTGGTACATATACTTAAAAACACAAATAGCCTTACGTTTCATGAATCTCAATAACTCCAAGATATATTTCTAAAAGAATAATATTGCCTCTAACCCAAGTACTTAAGTAAAAGTATATATATACAGATAACTAGTACTGTAATTGATTATTGAATAAATTTGAAGAAAGAAGAATTGGTAATTTTCACATAGTACAATTGACTTGATTAACATAGGTTGTCAAATGAAGTAGTCAATCGAGCAAAGAAATGGCAGATTTGATTTGGATGTAGTAGTGAGACAATTGTATCATGTAACAGTAGTCTTGTTTATAAGATAAGTGGTTTCTAGATAACAAAAAAACATCCGAGGATTCCGTGGACACAGCAATTGTATCACTTAACAGATTTGTCTAAATCATTATTATTCGGATTGTCGTCCGAGTCCATCATAGGACAAACGCCGAAATTCGACGTTGGTTTTGGTGGCAGTATCCGTTTCCGCCAGAAGTGGCCGTTATGGTTATGCACCGTGGTAGTGAGTCAAATGTACAAATGGGTTCCTTGGTGGAAGAAAGGTTTGATTGGTTTTGTCGATTTTACAGGAGTTATAGAAAAGGAAGAGTTCAACAGACTTCTTGATCTACCTGAGAAGAAGTGTCGATAGTATTGGCTTATTTGACAAATGTCCTAAATAAAGCCATCCATATTGGTAATGATCACTAGGAGTATATCATTGTTAACTCTTACAAAACCATTGGGCTAAGTATTTCCAAATTTGTTATTTAGTTTAAAAACTGCATCTGGATTAAAATAGAGGATAAGGGTGAATTCAGTTCTTGGCTTAAGTCTCAAAAAAGGAGTTAGAACAAAACTGATATTGGTTTGAAATGATCAACAGTTCACTTTCTATCTTGTACTTAAAAAAAATATATATATATAGGACTTCTTTTTTTGAGTTACTGTTCCTGAAAACTAAAGCTTTAGAAAAGATCAAAGTTGTGGCCTATAAATGTAACCAAAACTTAGAGTTCCAAATATTTGCAGGTCTATCTCCTAAATAAGGAGATTTTAAAGTGTGCAATGTAATGTTGTGATGCTACACTAATGTTTCAAGTAAATTTGAATGTTGGTACATATTAAAACGTTTAGATCCGCTGCATGTGTATGCTTCTATCCAAAGTCAATAACCTGATGTTCAGTGGTTGTCGTTTGTTGATGCTGTTTATAAGCCTTGTTTCTTGTTTTTTTTTTTTTTTTTTTTTTTTATAGATGAGACCGTTGTTTCCTCGTTTGAATTGTTTAATACTAGTCATTTTTGTTGGGCCCTTTATAGCTTTCTATTTAGTGTGAACCAAGGCTTTGTGCTGACGACCGTACTATGACCTGTAATAGTTTACTTTTAAAATTGTAACCTGGATGGAGTAGAGACATATATTCACATATATATGTCTCTGCTCCATCCAAGTCACAATTTTAAAAGTAAACCATTACATATCTGGATATCTTGTTATGTAGTGAATGCATTTTTATGTAAAATGTTACCAATTGACTTCAAGAGGGAAATAAAGGTAAATAATATGGTTATTGTAAGAAACAAGTTCAATTATCAGCATTACAAAGAAAACTTTCTTTCTGCTTATTCATACTGTCCAGTGACAAAAAGTTCACTAATACTCATTTCTGAGTACGATCAATTGCTTATAAGATATGTTTAAGATACAAATACAGCAATAGACAGACACGTTGGGTTGGATGCCACAAGTTAACGCGCTAGCCCATACTTAAGTCCACATAACATATCATCATACCCTGATACATTATTCTGTGTCTTAAATCGGTACATTTCGTATGCTTGGCAATCACCCAATATGTAGTTTGGCGTGTCCCTAGATTTAACCCATGAGTCCATGCACTAGAAAACAAAATCGACAAAACAACCAATTTCTTCAGTTGTTTTTATGTTTTCCTGGTGCGAACATGTTTAATAATATTTTCAATTTAATTTAGATGAAATATATACAGTCAGCCTGTGAACATGCTCGTTAAAATTGATAGCAAGTTTATTAAAATCCAGCTGTAACAATTGTTATTCCCAAAATAATCTTAGTTTTGTTCAAACAAATTATAGGGACAAATACTGAAAGCCATGTACTGTGTTCGTCGAATTTTTCAAACGGACCACGGACATCTTCTTTTTGTCATAAATGACATAGCAATATGATGCTGTCATTTTTTTTTAGACTTTTACTTGAAATTCCCAGTTCTGACACTTTGGAATTAAATTCATTATGTTGTTTGATTATTCTTTTTTATTTTGGTTTCTATTTACATTTCTTAACATTAACTATTAGTTAACATGTTTTGGTGAGTTAATTTGAAATTCTCAGTTTGGACATTGAATGACATATTTTTATTTATTACCTAATTAGTAATCATTTACATTATTCATAAATGTACATAAATGGTAACATACATGGAGATATGGGTGGAAAATGGATAAGTGTATTTAGACACTGGACAAGATGGGCAAACATGAGTATTTTTTGAAGTTTCAAATGATCGAAGAAAGCTAGGGGCAATAAGAATCAAGACTTGTGACCATAAAGTTATGGAAAAAAGTAAAATCTAAAAAATACATTCCAAACGGAAAGTCCCTTATCAAATGGCAAAATAAAAAACTCAAACACATCAAACGAATGGATAAGAACTGTCATATTCCTAACTTGGTTCAGGCATGTTTAAACTCATAATGTTAAAGACTATTCTAACCTTGGAACTAATGTATTAAATACGAATATTATTGTACAAACTGAAACAATAAGACGGACTTTGAGAAATAGGATATCTACGTAGGCTGAAGCTAATAAATAAAGAACATATACTAGTAAGTTATTTGGATATGCCTATTGTATTTCATCTTACTTAAAATGTAATTTGTCACCTAAATTCAGGTAGTTTCGATAACAAGAGGCCACATCATATATTTTATTTGAAACGTTTCTTGTGTGGTTTCAATAGGACATTAATTGACGCCAACTGTAGTCACCGGCAACACATTTTAATCGATGAGCAATGTACGGTAAGTTGTAACACTATCAATACCAATCTACTGCATACGATACTCATTTCGATAACTAAAGTCTTATTGATGCCCGAGGCACACATTTTTGAAAAATATAATTTTGTCGAACCTGTATTTAACCAGAGACATATAATACAATTGTATTATATGTCTCTGATTTAACATATACTTGTAGGTATATAAACTTTTAAATAAGTTTACTTGGCATGTTAGAAAATCTATATCTTGTAAACAGATGATTTGCTAAGGTATGAAATAAATGTGTGACTGTTATGTTCGTTGTCTTTTCATCAATTACTAAAGGAATACAAACAGTAGGTATCAATAGGAGGTCAGTACCAAACCGTTTAACGGATTTATCACACACAAGACTTTAAAGTTTTGTTTAAAAATAAATATAAACAAGACGCTCAGAAGAACCTGTGTTGACCTCCTAGGTATATGTACATCTTCTAAAAGAGGATAACAAAATCGTAATTCAAAGGCAATAACTCTTATCTAATATTTTTTTTGAATTTGACCTGATTCTAGATTTTGGCTTGCTGATAATTTTTCTTGTTTAAAGTCTCTATCTATCGTATAAAGTTTTCAAAATAATTGCTAGAATTATCATTAAAAGGCAATAAATTCAATAACCAGACAAATGAAGAATGCAACCATTCGACTTATGTGTATTTTTTTACGTTTTCTATTTAAAGTCTCTATCTTTCTACTGTATATTTTACGTAGCGATTGTTGTGAGTCCTTTTTTTGTGTTTTTTTTTATTTATCAGGTTTTGTTTTATCTTCTGAATCTTTTTTGTTTAATTGATCAACATTTTTTCACAACAGTTTCCAAATAATGACAGTCAATTAGGTGTTTGCCCCACTGCTCACCTCATCTTAAACAGGATTACACCTTACATCATTGTCCTCGCGCATTTTCATCTACCATGAAATCCGTTTTTATTTAAGAAATAATTCATGGAAGCCATATTTTGTTGGAAATTTACACATGACCTGGGCCGTGATATTCGTTAATTTTATCCCTCGCTTCCATAGAATTATTTCGATTCTAATAGGACAAATACGGTCATTAAAAAAACTGAAGCGAGTGTGGGTATGTTGTGTATATGGCTATTCTTTTTTACTCCCTGTTAACTAAAGCTCAAATATCTTTATAAATATGTAGCTTGCGTAGGTTATTACGTGAATAACTGATAGAATTTTTTTTTTAATTCTCAAACCCAACATTTGCCGTTTTTAATTTATATGTTTTTCTCATAAGCTTCCGTCAAATCCAAAGTTGACATTTTGTAACTTAGGAGCCGCCATGTTGACTTGCTGAAATGAGTAAATCTGCGAATAATGCAATAGAATAGAAAATAAAACAAAAACTACCTCAAAAATCAGTTTTGATACAATATCATACGAATTCCGATGGTTTACGTAACAGAAAACTCTCAACTTTAGCGGTTTCATTTATCAAAGTGTTGTTTACAAAGCTAAAGAAGCACGTCATATTAGAATCACAGTTAATAAATGGATCATTGAACAATTCACAAAAAACAGAAGTAAATTACACTTTGTCATCACAAATTAAACGAACGGAACTCATCTGTCATATTCCTGACGAGCGACATTCATTTCTGTACGTAGAAACGGTATTAAACCTGATTTTATAGCTAGCTAAACCTCTCGTTTGCATAAATGCAAAACAGCATTTTTTTCAAATAGTTTCATTATACCGCATGTTCTTCTTGCACTAAAATTATTATATGCACCTGTGTACGTTATTTTATTGAACGTCCTTTTTTGTTCGATGTTATAGTTGTCTTTCTGATATTGTTTTACATCTCCCCCACTTTTAATTTTGTATTTGCATAGTGTTAAAGATCAAATTTATTGGTTCAGTGTATATAACTTGTTTTTTGTTATTATGTCTTTATATTGAGTTAATCCATTTCAATTGATACTCTATGGTGGGTCTTTCTATGTTGTGATGTTACATTCACTTCAGGTTAGAAAACGGGTTAGTATTAAATCATAAAAACCCACTGCATTTGTTTGTACCTGTCGTCAGTCGGGAACCTATTGTTCAGTAGTAGTCGTTTGTCGATGTGATTCATAAGTGTTTCTCGTTCCTCGTTTTTTTATATAGATGAGACCGGTGGTTTTCTGGTTTGATGGTTTTACATTAGTCATTTTAGACCCTTTATAGCTTGCTCTTCGGTGGGATCACATGCTCGGTGTTGAAGGCAGTATTTTAACATAGAATGGTTTACTTTTTTTAAAATTGTGACGTAGATGGAGAGTGGTCTCATTGGCACTTATACCATATATTATTATATCTACTTCATTAACGTTTTACTTTCATAAGCATGAGGATGTCATTACGGGTGAAGTAATAGTATCAGAGCTACATAAACATGTAAACCTTGATATTTACATGAAATGAACAACAGCAAAATCTGTTAAAAACACAGATAAGCATAAAAAAGCAAAATCAAACGACTTTTAAGGATAAATTAATTTTTCCGTTCACGATGGTCGTGAAGTATAAATTCAAAGTACTGACATTGTTTATCATCTTAATAACTTCTCATTGCATTATTTGTCTTTGTGAATATTACTTTCACTGTTTAGACTATTTTTGACAAGATGTATTTGAAGAAGCTCGGTACTTATACATCCCATCATTGTGCTATTTTGCAATGTTATATCCATTAGTTTGATGTCTTTTAGATTTTTATTTGTCATTTGATAAGGGACTTTCCAATTTGAATGTTCATCAGAGTTTGGTATTTTTGTTATTCTTCTTCTTACCTCACGCGGTTTTAAAAAGAAGAAGCTTATTTTTTCAGATTCATAAAAGGCAGTTTTATATAATCACCTAGTAATTCTAAAATCTTTTGAACATAGATATTAGTCGATGACTGGCTAATATTAATAATCCGAACCATATTACAATACTATTAAATTATTTATGAATAAGTGATCACGACCGTACAAATTATTTATGTTTATGATCATCCAGTAATTAATACATTGATTCTGCTGATCCAGACACATCAAGAATGTCAATGTCATGTAAGTAAATGTGCATGTATTGTATTAAATTAAAGAAAAAAATGATAATGGACTCAAATATTAATAAGATTTCAAATTAGCGTTCGATTTAGTTAATACACTTGTATTATTTTCAAAAGTAATGTTATTGTTTAATCTTTATTTCAATTTGAGTCACTTTTTTATAACTGTTATTTTATTAAAAAATATGTATTCGAAGTTTAATGTTACTAAACTATAATAAAGATTTGCTTAAATTTCTACTTTTTACACTAGCTAAGTAACTTGCAGAATGAACAGAAAGTTACAGGAAATAAAATCACAAAGGAGTAGGGGCTATAAGGGCCAGATTTACAAGATGATAAAAATTCTAACAGAACAGATTGTTCTCCCTAAATTTTTAGAATATGAGTCAATGATTAAAAAAACTGTTTTTATCTAACAAAAAAAAAAAAAAAAAAAATCAATGCCGTCACAATGGTAGGTGTAAAGGACGTCATAGTTGGGAAAATAGGCAAAAGTACAGAAATGTGGATGTTTTTCTAAATTTTAACATTTGACAAGTTCACACATATTAAACTTTGGATGAAAAATATTTTGGTGCAAGGTTGGTGCGATAGTTTATTCTATATATTTCATAGCCAAGCGGAGAATAGAAAGCTGAAATTTGCCATCCAAATTGGACCTATTCATCTGTCAATGTTTAGTTTATAGATTCTTATGCCTATCGAAACGTTATTTCTTTCGTTTATGAATGTAACCTGAATTCCTTATTCTATTTCTGTAAGTATATCTAGTTAAACTTGTAAACGAATCTGAAAGCAATGAACTACATATTGAAAGGGAGTCAATAACAACTTTGAGGACATTTTTTTTAATTATGAAATTTTAGATAGACATGCAATATATCAAAATCTGTACATTTCTTGTGTTTCTGCTAATTATCAATTCAAATTTTGTGTTTGAATGTGGCAATCTTCTCTCTCTTGTATTAGGGCAAGATCCATGATTTATGTGAGGAAAAGGATTGGGGGAGACAAAGTATACCGAATCTAAAAGATTATTTTGCTTAAAGGTACATAATTGGCTAGAAACATGAGATTTATTTTGAAAATGAAACTACCTATATACCAATTGGATGTGTCTTTGTTGGTAATGAGCATAGAGAACAAGTTTCATAAAATTTTGTGGTTAAAGAACAGAAAAGGAGAAAGGTAGACTATCCATATACCAGTATATATATTTATACATGGATAGTCGACCTTCCCACGCATAGAAACGAGTGCAAGTCTGTAAGCATCCTACATGTCTGTTACCTTTTTAATGGTTATATTTTAAATAATTTTTAAATTATTTTGTAATGTGATACTGAATAAAAATAAGCTGAATATTAAAATGAGATAATAATATAACTTTGTTCTTCAATTTTCTGAAATACCATATCTTGTCAATCTTCTTCTTTACTTTTTAATGCCTACCCATAACTGAAAGGTTATAATATTTCAGAAATGTCTGAAGATTAATCCATCATTTGAAATTGACTTGTCATTTTTTTTAGCTCACCTTTAAAAAACTGTTTTTATCTAACAAAATCACAATATTGGATAGGTGCAAAGGACGTCATAATTGGTAAAAAATCAAAAATACATCATACATGTCTGTTACCTTTTTAATGGTTATGTTTTGAATAATTTTAAAATTATGTGTAAATATAAAGTGTAATTTTAAAAATGTGATCAGGTTTTGTTGTTATGCCCTATTTATGGGCATTTTGTTTTCTGGTCTGTGCGTCGGTTTGTCCATTCGTCTATCTCTCCCGCTACAGGTTAAAGTTGTTGGTTAAGGTAGTTTAATCTGACATCAGACTCAAACTTCTTTTGAACTGAGTTTTACTGTGCGTATTGTTGTGTATTAGTTTTTTCTACTTTGGCTAGAGTTATAGGGGGAGGGGATTTGACATCTTAAAATATCATGTTTAACCCAGCCTATTTTTCCCCTGTCCCAATTAAGGAGCCTCTTGCCTTTGTCAGTCTACCGATTGGGGCATCCATGTACTAAAGACACATTCTTGTTTTCAACTATTTTGACATATATATATAATGAATAGTGTCATAATAATCGAAGACCAAGTCATATGTCACTAAGATTGGTGAAGGCGAAGGATAAACTAGTCACAGTGACAACAACTACAATAAAACAAAAATATAAATTTTAAGAATACAGATAGTAGCATGTACCAGTTTTGTAATGCTATAGATATAGTTATCTGGACCTCTAAAATATATAATAAAAATATTAAAGATGAATTTCGAAAAGGTCTAACGATCCTCTACATATGTCTAGAGGGAGGTTTTTATTGGGGGGGGGGGGGGGGGGGGGGGTGGTGGTGTACTTCAATACCTAATTGATAGGGGTGTCGTTGTTTTGTTACCTCACCCTATTTTAGATTTAAAAATTAACACCTTTTCCCAGCGAAGACGTTATGGGAACTTTATTGTCCTTATCATATATATCTGATAGTTTTCTTAACTTTTTACATAAAAAGGTGACCTATTCCAGAGGCACGTCCTATATATATATATAAAACCTTGTAAATAGAAGTGCCGCCTTCCAACTCTAACACCTACCTTAAACATAAGTACTGTAATGGAAATACACCGATATCTAATAACATCCTTTAATGCATGTGTCTGTATCGCTGATCAGTGAGACCGCACCAAGCCCTAGATGCACAATCTGTATATATCAACAAATACTCGGTGTTTTGTTTTGTTTGTTGATGTTTCAATATTGCTTTTCCCCTGAACATTTACTTTGGAGTTTGTTACTTTTTACAATTTGCATCTTAAATTGCCTTTCTGTTGATTTTGCCATGTGATTATGGACTTTCCGAATTGATTTTCCTCTGAGTTCAGTATTTTTGTGATTTTACTTTTTGCAACATATTTAAAATTATAAATCTTGTAAAATAGAAAAAAAAATTGACGTTGCCATGGGCACATATGTGTTGCTAGGGAGAAACAACAGTGAATTTGGAAAAACAAGTGCATTTGATTATGTAATATTTAAATAGTATATACGTGTAAAATACACTTCATGCTAAACAGGTATAATTTCAATTATAGATCTATAGATTTAAGCTATACATCAATAATATTTGATCAGTTTAACTCCGACATTATATTGGTTGCTAGACAACAGAATAAACGAGTTTGACCCAAAATGCAATTATTTTCAGAAGGTCTATGGTATAGAGTTACAACATGACAAATTTACTATTTACTATTACAATCGTTTTGCTATCACTCTTCTTCACAGACATATGGTTATAGATTATTGTTGATCATCTCAATTAGATTGATTTTCTCGCTCCAGCCTAGTCTTTTTTCTTATTATCTATGAGGACATTGTTAATTTTGTTTGCCCTTAGTTGAGAGCAAATATTATTCGTCACTCTACTGTGCTGTGAAAGAAAATTTTCAGTCAGTAAGATCAAAAGAAAATTTCATAAAATAGCGCTAATATTTGCTACTGGACGTCAAACGTCATATACAACTGTATGCATATTATTATATAATATAAACTAACCTACACGGTTCTATTCCTCAATTTAAATTACAAATTATTGTATCTATTTTATACCAGACTACTATAATCTAAGATTTTGTTAAAGATGAGAACAGGTTAAATTTGTCTTTACTTTGTAACATATGTATATTTACCTTTATCTCACACGTACAAAAGTATCGGAATATGGATTTCAGATAGACATCTTTATAATTATTAGTATGATATTTGTTCATGTTGAGTTTTAAATAATTTTTAGGTATGTTTTTATGTATGTTCACAGTTCATTTTCAGATAAATTTATACACAAACATATTTTAAAGTATTAACTTGAAAAAATAAAACGGGAGTACAAAGTCTACATTCGATTGTCTTTACTTTTTTTCGACCGTGCGAGGTCTGTATAGCCAGTCAAGGTCTTTAAAAACTCCCATCAGCACTGCCTTTTTTTTTTATTGTTTTATCTTACTTTAAATATTCATCAAAATCCTTTTAAACATATTGCTTACAGATAATTAATCATAAACGTATGCATGAGCTTGAAGGAATAAACAGAAAAAATCAAATATGACTCAATCTCAATAAACTAAAATTAAATTGACTCGACTTTTAGTAATATATAAGGTGATTTAATCGTATTGAAGGAATTTGATATTTGTGAATAAAGGTTGAATTATTCCATATGTCTTTCAAGACCAAATATCAAAATAATACCACAAGTTTTTTTTATACATTTGATGTAATATTATGCTTTTTAAACCATTAGATAAAAGGTCGAAACAAAATTACATTACTCTTTAGTGCTGTGTTCAGCTGACCACCAAATAAGGCAAACTGCAGCACTTTATTTATTATGTAGAGAATAATAATCAACATTGTATATTATGTAGACAGTCATATTCGTAAATAATAGCAAGAAAGTTAAAAACTAGTTTAACAGGAAATGCTTACCCTTCCGAAGCACCTGATTTCACTCCCGGTTTTTAGTGGAGTTTGTGTTGTTTCTTAATTATCATTTATAGCTGTTGATGTAAATGTCCTTTGGTTTTGTGAATCTTTGTTTACTCCTTGGTTTTGATTATTATTGTCTTATATTCAATGTACTTAGCCATGCAAAAAAGAATGTTTTTGAGACATGTCTGACAATATAAGAATACATACATAATATCTCTTCCACAATACGTTTTTTGTATGATATAAAAATGGACTTGTTCTATTTATATAAACAGTCTATTTACATAAATACGTCTATGAATGGCCAATGATAATGTGTATAATAAATACTTACTAACCTGGTCTATCATTTTTTTTGTTAAAATTTGCGTCATATTTACGGGGGGGGGGGGGGGGGGACTAGATTCCATTCGAGAGGGGAAACCCGAACAAACACCTATCAAGAATTAAGGACCCATCCGGATAATGAGGAGGGGGCAAGGGGGTCCCAATAACAGCAAAACAGCAAATTAATTTGGCTCATAACAGATAACAAGGAATTGTAATGGACAAAACAGATAACAGTAAATGAAATACTAAAATAATTCGGTCTTTGACAAATCAGTATTTCTTATTACGGATATAATCTTTTGTAATGCATTCCATTTTCTATGACTATGTTTTTAGTATTAATTTATGTATCTAGAATGTTTTTAAATTACTACTCAATATATTATAATATTTTTTATACGCTCGTTTACGGAACGTATTATCATGATTATGGTATACTGTTGTCCGTCTTTTGTCAACATGTCGGACATTAACTCAAAAACTCTTTAACCAATTTGCATTAAACTTTGGGAAATTGTTTATATCTATTGACGTGAGCTCCCTTTTTGTTTTTTTTTGTAAATTTTAGATTTTAAGTTTCTGGGTAATGTGGTTTTGTTCAATAAAATTGGTGTTTTTTTCAGTTTTCTGATAATATCTCAAAAATGCTTTCACAAAGCAAGGAATTTTGGTGACTTATGTATATCTATTAACATGAGGTTACTTTCAATTTTTATAAATTTTAGATTTTACGTTTCCGAGTTAACGGGTTTTATTAATTAAAAAGGGGGGATTTTTCAGTTTTCAGACATTAACACAAAAATGTTTTCAGCAGTTCTCATGAAACTTTGCTGAAATGCTTATATCTATTGTTGTAAACTCCCTTTCGATTTTTATTAATTTTAGATTTGATGTTATTGAGTTAAGGGATTTTATTCATTAGAAAAAGGTGGTATTTTCTAGTTTTCAAAAATAACTCAAAAATACTTTCAGCAGTTCTCATGAAACGTTGGTGTATTATTTATATATATTGACTGAATAATTTGTTGCTAATAAAAAAAAAATGACCTAAAAGAGTTTGAATATTCTGACTTTTTCTAAATGACCATCTAATGAGGTGTGTGAATTTTTCTTAATAAGACTATGAGGCAAAGTGGTATATAGGGTAGCAAAATCAAAAGCACCAATTATAAGCATGCAATTTATCACGTACTTCGAACGAATTTTGACACTCCAAAAGCAATTTATTCCACTTTTTTCAAAGGCCTTATTTGAACAATTTTTTTTATCAGCTGAGGTTTTTGATTGTACCAAGTGTACTAGTAAACAGATTACATAGTTTAGTAGGGAAACAATGGCTTGAAACGAAAAAAATCTATTTGGTTCTGCTTTGAAAAGAATCACAGAGCTGAGTCTATGTACCATATTATATAAAAGGTTAACTGGTTGTTAGGACCTAGTCCTTAATTGAGATCCTTGTCAGATATTCCTGGCCATATGTTTTCCTTTTTGTCATATTAAGAATTGTTTTAATTTAATATGTTCGTACGGGAAACAAGGAACATTATTCTCATACAAAAAATTAAGATAATTCTAAATACACATTCATAAAAAATGGAATTTATTACAAAGGATAATCATAAGATATACTTGAATTGTCCTGGACCTCACTTCTGTGATGGGTAAATGTTAATGGAATCCTTCTCTGAATACGGGACAAACATATTAGTAGTGGTAGACCCCAATGTCCAATAATCTTGAATTTATACCGAATATTAACTGTCAAAAAAATTTTCAATAACAGTTAACAGCAAATACATTATCACAATAACAGATAACAAAAAAAAAAACTAATAGCCCAATAACAGCTAACAAAGAATAAGACAATAACAGCAAATTTATTTTCAAAATAACAGATAACAAAGAATTAAATTGCCCCATAACAGCATAACAGTTAAACCCCTTGCCCCCTCGATAATATCCCATCCGGATTATATGCCTACATTGTTTATACAAGGTGTGTATCGTACGTCATAGGTAGGTACATGTGATAAGACAATTTTATTTGACAACAATATATTGTTATTTTATTTTACAAAATAATAATTTAAAACACTGAAATCTTTTTCGAAAATCGACATGACGAAAACTATAACAATGATACTTTGATATATTGAAAAATAAAGTAATTTCACATTGAATATTTTTGAAGTGGTAGACAAATAATGATTAAGATAAACTGATGATATCTGCTCCAACCTCCCTTTCAAGAGTTAATGTATCATCTGTATATGTATCTACCTATGACGTACGATACACACCTTGTATAAACAATAAAGGCATATAATCCGGATGGGTCCTTAATTATTGATAGGTGTTTGATCGGGTTTCCCCTCTCGAGTGGAATCTAGTCCCCTCCCGTAAATAGGACGCAAATTTTAACAAAAAATAATAGACCAGGTTAGTTAGTATTTATTATACACATTATCATTGGCCATTCATTGACGTATTTATGTAAATGTTTTATATCATACAAAAACGTATTGTGGAAGAGATATTATCTATGTATTCTTATATTGTCAGACATGTCTCAAAAACATTTTTTTTTGGCATGGCTAAGTACATTGAATATAAGACAATAATAATCAAAACCAAGGAGTAAACAAAGACTCACAAAACCAAAGGACATTTACATCAACAGCTATAAATGATAATTAAGAAACAACACAAACTCCACTAAAAACCGGGAGTGAAATCAGGTTCTTCGGAAGGGTAAACCTTTCCTGTTAAACTAGTTTTTAACTTTCTTGCTATTATTTACAAATATGACTGTCCACATAATATACAATGTTGATTATTATTCTCTACGTAATAAAGAAAGTGCTGCATTTTGCCTTATTTAGTGGTCAGCTGAACACAGCACTAAAGAGTAATATAATTTTGTTTCGACCTTTTATCTAATGGTTTAAAAAGCATAATATTACATCAAATGTATAAAAAAAACTTGTGGTATTATGTTGATATTTGGTCTTGAAAGACATCTGGAATAATTCAACCTTTATTCACAAATTTCAAATTCCTTCAATACGATTGAAACACCTTATATATTACTAAAAGTCGAGTCAATTTAGTTTATTGAGATTCAGTCATATTTGATTTTTTTCTGTTCATTCATTCAAGCTCATGCATACGTTTATGATTAATTATCTGTATGCTTTATATGCTTAAATGGATTTTGATGAATATTTAAAGCACGATAAAACAATAAAAAAAGGCAATGTTGATGGGAGTTTTTAAAGACCTTGACTGGCTATACAGCCCTCGCACGGTCGAGAAAAAGTAAACACAATCGAATGTAGACTTTATACTCCCGTTTTATTTTTTCAAGTTAATAGTTTAGAATATATTTGTGTATAAATTTATCTGAAAATGAACTGTGAACATACATAAAAACATACCTAAAAAATTATTCAAAACTCAACATGAACAAAAATTATACTAATAATAATAAAGATGTCTATCTGAAATCCATATTCCGATACTTTTGTACGTGTGAGATAAAGGTCAATAAACATATGTTACAAAGTAAAGACAAATTTAACCTGTTCTCATCTTTAACAAAATCTTAGATTATAGTAGTCTGGTATAAAATAGATACAATAATTTGTAATTTAAACTGAGGAATAGAACCGTGTAGGTTAGTTAATTATATAATAATATGCATACAGTTGTATATGACGTTTAACGTCCAGTAGCAAATATTAGCGCTATTTTATGAAATTTTCTTTTGATCTTACTGACTGAAAATTTTCTTTCACAGCACAGTAGAGTGATGCAAAATATTCGCAATAAACTAAGGGCACACGTGCCCGCTGTCATTGAAATTAACAACGTCGTCGTAGATAATAAAAAAAGACCACCCCTGTTACCGGCTCAAGCGAGAAAGTCAATCTCGTTGATATGATAAATCGATAATCTATAAATATATGTCTGTGAAGAAGAGTGAAGGCAAAACGATTGTACCGGTAATAGTAAATACGTTGAAGAAATTTAAAAGTATCTTAATATTTCCATATTTTTAATCATATTTTTCTTTTTTATGTTTCAATCCAGTGGTGTGACTGTATAAGATGAGACAGACGAAATACAAAACAGTGAAAACGTTAGCTGTTATATTAGTGGGATTAATGATGGTAAAGATATTTATTCCTGAAATGTATGTACAAATGAATACGAATACTATTAGTTACGCAATGTAACCTAATACGATACATGCATGATCAGTACATTCTATATAGAACGTCTCAAAGCGAGCGAAGCTCAAGCCCTGTATGGAATTTACTGTCATTGTATATATCATGTTTGGTCACTAGCACAATGTATATCGAATTTATCTTATAGACTATCTAGTAACATAAATAAGACAGTAAGTAAATAAAATGGTTGTAAACTTTTACAATTTTAACACAAATGTCCACAGAATATTCAATTATTTAAGGTACATTGATGGTATACCGCCATCTTGGATTGTACTAACGCACTAACAATCAGTCTAGGAATCTGCCCAAATCTGCAAATTTGTAGACAGATGTGCAATTTTCTTCGTTAGACTGTTTATTTATATAAGGGAAACTTGCTGATTTATTGCATTTTCCGATATATTTAAACAAATACCAAACATTTGTGTTTTAGAATTATAACTCTTTTAGTAAAGAAATATTCTGGTCTGATAGGACAATTTTTAATTTTTACAAGATCTGTTACATCATTTTTTCTTTTTATCTTCTTAAAACACATTTTTAAACCTATCTTCTCACTATTTATTTCAAAATTCTAGCTTAAAGACTTCTTTTTATGCACAAAAATGTGTTTTTGGATGATCATTCTAAGCAAATTTAGGCAATTTTCAACGACTCATAGCTTGAAAAATAGCACGGTGACCCATCCTTTTTATTATATTTTTGAAAGATCATAGAAAAATCTTCATTTTAGCAAAATTTAAAAAAAATCTATCTCGGGGAAACTTATACCTTAAAGTGAAAAAAAAAATCATGGGCTCTAAGACATGATTTGTTTACAGCATGAACATGTCATAATTATGTATTTTTACAATAAATGATACTTTGAGACTAACATCGTTTTTTATTGTTAAAGTCGAACGTAACTCTACCACTCTCCGTGTATTGATTTTATAAAGTGACATCCCACAACTAATAACCGTTTATTAGAATAAAACACGCCCAGTTACCATAAAAAAAAATGATACACACGAACTCCACGTGCACGTGTACGCTTTTCACCTGAATATGACAGCTTTACCGAGTGTGAATGACTTTGCCTTGCTACACGACGTGTCTCGGTATTTTGTACATTCAACATTCATGTATTTATTTTTGATGTTTCTGTTATGAAATAGTCTTACTGTAATACAAAAATATTAACTCTGTTTTAGGCATCAACTTTCAATTTCATGTTCACCGATTTGATCTGAATTCTCATTTATGATGCATTTCGTGTGTATTTTGAACTAAACAGTGTTTAAGGATTCATCTCTTAAACTGCCGATGTTCATATATCCCGCTATAAACATAAACAAAAATATAAATTGACAGTCAAACCAGTGCAACCGTATCAAACGATTTTTCTAGGTCTGTTTAATTTAATTTTATATCTAAAAACATATGTGTATCATCGTTTTTCCTCATCGTAAGATTATTATAGTCTTTTGGGGCATCTTCAGTCAAATAAATTTAATTTATTTTTTAGGCATAGTGCTTTAGATAACAAAGTTGAAAGAAACCAAATTGAACTGAACTTTAATAACAACAGTCACAAAGAAAGACAGGAATCTGAAAGGAGTAAAGAGGGGAGTAAAGAAAACAGTCATACGAATTTCAAGTTTTTTATATACGACTTACCTTCGTCACTTAATAAAGACATAATACCATGCGTTATGAAAAAACTAGGAAATTGCTTTGGCTTGCTCAGCGATGGGTATGGACGTGAAATGTTCCGAACCGGAAAACATCAAGATATATCTGTGCGGAGCACAAATCAATTTAGCCTTGAAGTGGTCATGCATAACAAACTTCTACATAATCGTTTACGTACCATGAATATGTCTGAAGCTGATATATTTTACATACCGGCCTACCTAGGATTGATGACCTTTTGTAACAGAAAAGAAACTAAAGATAGAATTCAAATATTAAAACGGTTTCTGTCAAAAAGTGATTTTTTTCTTCGAGGACTACCACATTTTTCATCAGCCTCTAAAATAGAGCGTGAAATGTATTTCTATTTTAATGAAGGTTTTACTAAAAATATAACTTTTCTTGATATTGAAAAGCAACAAAGTCAGATTGAAAAAACGCATGTTATTGCTGTTCCGTATCCATCCTACTTGCATCATGATTTAGGGGGTCAATCGTATTTAACAACAGAACTTTCAGAAAGAGATATTTTCATACTGTTGGCAGCAGGAGAGAGGCGAAGCAATCGAGATCGAGCTAAACTGATGGATCAATTTGAAATTACTACTAAAATGTCTTATTCTGCGTTCAAAAATCACAAACGGGGTAAATCATCAGATATGGTTTTATTCTTTACGAACGAATGTAGTGCTAGGGCAATAGAAAACACTATACCATGGATGCTAAAATCTGTATTTTGTTTGCAACCACCAGGGGACTCGCCGACTAGAAAATCATTTTACGACGCTATGTTAAGTGGATGCATACCTGTTATATTAACAGAGGGGCAATACAATCCGTACCCTTTTCAAAGATTTTTGAAATACGATGATTTTTCGGTGTTGATACCCTTAAGGAACATAACTTCAGAGAATCAAAGTATTTATACCATACTTAGAAGGATTCAGAGAAGTGAAATTGAAAGATTATACAAAAACATTCGCCTAGTGGCTAAATTTTATCAATATTCTTTAATAGGAAAAGGGAAGTTCAATGAAAGTGACGCTCTTCAACCTATATTTGCTGAGTTGGCTCATGCCTATAATCTTAACTATTCTTCGGACTAAGTTTATATTTGTGTATATTAAGGTAAACATTTGATTATACGCATTCCACTAATGCATAATTTGACTGTTTCGAAAAAAGATCTAAAGTAAAAAAGGAGAGTAGACCAATTATTTCATTTTCACAAATCATCTCAACTGTCATTGATGAATTATTTTTTTAAAGCCGCATGTAGTTATTATGCTACTAATAAATAGCGAAAACCCTAACCACAAACAGTATTCATATTAAGGTACAAGACTTAAAGGAATGTTTAACAAAATGCTAATTTTATGTATCTCAAATAATTTTAGTTTTCCTGGAAAAAAATGGTTAGTTTAAAATGATCACTAGTAAATTAATATCAATCATAATTAAAAAAAATCATTAAATATAAACGTCTTTTTCAATTTTGATTAAACTTGGTATTTTAATCACTACTGACAAGTACTATCAACTGATGATCTTTGATATAAAGTTTTGGATGCAAATTAGTTTTAAAAATCGTTTTTATAGAAATTTTGATATTTATATTATTTATTCACCATGTGGTAAAAATTTCATGAACATGTTGACAAAACGTGAGAGGATTTACATTTCTCTGCAAATAACAAAAGAATAGACATAGCCTTTTGTTCTGGTAACGAGTCCGTTGATTCTAGAATAAAAAGGCTTCGCGCATGGATTGGGTTTTCAAATCACTCAATTTGGAACAGTTGAATGGAGGTCATGATTTACATTCCAGAATCACTTAGTAAAATGGCACAAATCCTGTCAAATCAAATGATAAAAAAAATCTAAAAAAAAATGGTCAGGAAACGCGAAGTTAAATAACAGTCGCTGATTAAAAGAACCAGTAAAAAAATTCAGACACAGTTGCGTTGATTCAACAAGACCAATAACCGAGGTGTGTTTCTGTGTAATGTATCTGACGATCTACATGATGCTTCGGCATTTATAATCGACAGAAGAGAAGATGAATGTGAACTTGAAATGACACTGTTATTTTAGTCAAACTAAGAGCTGGAGTTTTAATATAACTGGAAGCGAAGTATTATGCTGAATATGTAATAAAAATTAACAATAATAAATAATTAATAAATATGTTATGAAACTCGTCCCTAATTTTGTTCAATTCGTATAACGTGCAAACTATTTTCACGTTGGAATTTTGCCATAAGTTCCCTATTGGTAACTTGTGATTTGTTGGCATACACGTGCAGAGTTCAATTATTTCGTAATTTACTAAAATATGAAGATTACTCTCATATTTTTTGTTATAAAAAAGTAAAATTACAAAAATACTGAACTAAAAGAAAAATTCAAAACGGAAAATCCCATACCAACAGGCAAAATAAAAAACAGACCAAACGTACTAATGGTAACAAACGAGTTATCCATTTCACATGCCGCTTATCTTGTACTTTAACAACAGTTTTTACAAACCATCCCTTGTCAATAAAATTAAATATATTCAATATAACCTCAAGTATTGAGTATACTCGTTATGCTCAATGACCCTTTATTGTTACTTATATTCAATTGATTAATCAATGTGTATGTTAAAGAGGACAGTTTCGAACATTTATCGTCTATTAATTTAACAATTGTTGACTTTATTTATATTTCGAGAGTACACATTGAATTCTAATAGACAAATTGTGTAATCTTCCAAGCTTAAATCTTCATACTTCAGACCTTTGCGAGAGTCTTCTCCTTTTGCGTTTTTAAAGTTTCTATTATGGTTGAATGTCTCTATTATGTTTCCCTTTTATCGAAATTTTATTGCACTTGGAATTCTTTCCCTCGAAAATATTACTATCTTTGTTTTATTTACATTCACCTTTATTTTTGCATTTCTTCACCCACCATGCAATTTCAACTATAAGGAAAACTGCAACAATTTTGTCTATGAAAGGGAAGGAGGATGGGTTGTAATGTTTTGTTCAAAGATTATTTTTTTACCTGAAGTTGAATATTCAAAAATCCACTGTCTGTTAAATCCCCGAGAGACAAACCTGTTTCCAATTACAAAAAAAAAAAAAAAAACAAAACAAAAAACAAAAACAACAACGCAACACATTATTCGCCGAACACGGTGTCGGATTCTTAAAAGTGGGTCCGAGTGAATTGTGTCAAGTTGAACTGGGTTATAAGTTTTATCAAATATTTCAGGGAGGTCATTAATGAATAATTAAAAAAGGTTAGGACTAAGATTTATTGACATGATTTATTGTATTCTTTCTTAAATTCACCGTTCATTAATAAAGAAATTATTAAGAATCTAAGGTTCCAATTCCCAGGAAAAGTTGATGATAGATGAATTTGGCTATCACATGTATGTCCCTTTCACAGTCGTTCAATAGCACATAACGTATCCATGTACTTGCACATCATTGCAGAAAATGTGATTCATATGTTCCAGCAGCAGAAGGGCGTCAGATGAACGACATTTCTTAAAGTGTTACTTTGGCTTGATGTCACGCTTTATCCGACAAACATATCGTAAAAATGTCAACACTCGACCTCATTTTGTGCGAATTATCAGATTTTTATAGTTAATTAACACTATACCATATCTAGCAATGTCAATAGAGGACATGAAGCCCACTTCACATGTGTTGGCCTTTGTAATGCGAATAGATAACCACACATAACCCAGATGTAAACACTTAATGAACTAGGGAAATCCTTGGTACAGATATGACAGAGAGACCCTCTTGTACAGGAAAAAAATCACTAATCTTTTAAATTAAATAATTTTCTTATTGAAAAAGCTAGACAGTATACATACTTTTAAATGATAATAACAATAACAACAAACCGAAATTAAAACTTTACTTCATATATGTGACCACACAGTAAAACCAATTTAAACTTATGGAAGTGAAATTTGTGGCGCTTTAGATTAAAAAAGTTAACTGAAAAAGGAGATTGTTATTTTGAAAAATTATATAAATAACTGTTCATTCAAAAATCGGTTACTTATTACTGGTAGTAGGAAAGAGAAGCACAAAAATGGTAGTGATAGGTGAGCTAAGTTATAATTAATATGTTTTTATACTTTTATCATCACGTTTAAACAGTAAAAATGATTGTCTGAAGCTCTTCTTGTATCAAAAGCCTTATCAAACCATTGTATGAAAAGTTGGTATGATTCTATGAGATCATTAGCAAAATATTTAGACATAGATTTTAATATGAAAGATTTATGTTATACATACTAAAATTATAGTATAATAAGTTGTTATATTCTTCTTTAAACGATGAAAAAAAAAATGTCATTTGGAAATAAACTTAGAGCATACAGACTTTTTAAGAGAAATATAAATTTTGAACCTTATATGTCTATAGGCAATAGGAATCCGAGAATTCAGATAACAAAATTCAGAACTATTTCTAGAAATAGAAAGAGGTAGATACAGGGGACTGCAGGCAATGGATAGAATTTGTAATCTTTGTAAGAAAGAAATGGAAGATGAACTCCATTTTGTACTTAAATGTTCATTTTTAGAAAGTGAAAGAGTTTCCATTATTTCCAACGTAGTTAAAAGTTACAAAATTTTTCACAATTTAGATTATCAATCACACAATTCATTTTGCTAATGTCCAATGAAGATATTCATATTTTTAATCAAGTGAGCAATTTGATTAATAATTTAAATGTTGTTCGAAAACAACTATTACAAACTTAGTGAAGTTATAGATTTTACTATCAAAAAGACAGAGTCATAATGTAGATTTATGTAATTCTAGCTTATTATTGTATGCTTATAAAAGCACCAGGGGAAAAACCAGAATATTAAAATCAAGTTTCCTATATGTTTTAGGATCACTTTATTTGTCAAAGTTGAAACATGCTACATTGTTTTATAAATATACATTAGTGTGTGGCTATTCTTTTCTTTTCTTTTCTTTTCATTGTAATCAAAGATTTAATTGTATTCAAATAATTGTAATCATTTTGTAATCATTTGAACCAAATTTAACTTGTGATTATTCTGCCTGTAATGGGCGTCTTTAATTGACAATACAATATATTTGATTTGATTTGATTTGTCAATATAAGGCAATAAAGTCCTGTCATCATTGTTATCATTGTTCTTTTAAAAGTTTAGAGGGTCGTGCAGAATATAAAGATGCTACTTGCAGTTACGTGAAAGGCATTCCAATATTCTTACACCTCTGACCCCAAACGCTGTCAAATCAAGAATATTACTGTCTATAAAATAGGGATTGTTTTCTCACGATTCAAACACAATACTACCTTTAGTCGGTTTTGAATGAGACAGGTTCAAATCTGATCGATGAATTCTTCAATGGCGAGTATTTCATTGTCGATGGATTTGAACGAGCCGCACTTGTTCCCTACGAAACCTTACAGGAAGTTGTGGCCATTTGATTGGTCTTTGGAACAAAGTGTTGAAACTATTATGGTAAGCCGTTCTCGTCAAAACTATGTTTAAACCCTTTTTTTCGAAAAAAAAAATACACACTGAGATTTCAAAACATAAAATAACACACTGAGAAATCGAAATTACACACTGAGATTTAAAAAAATAAAAAACACACACTGAGAATTCAAAATTACACACTGAGATTTTAAAAAGACACACTGAGATGAAATAAATTGAAAAACACACACTGAGAATTGTTAATTACACACTGAGATTTCAAAAATACACACTGAGGTTAATATGCAAATTACTAATATATATTCCTGAGATGAACAATTCAACAGATTAATATCTTGATCTCAAGAACTCTTGTCATTATAATGAAATGCGATTCCTTCAACCAACATTCGTTATAAATTTCAAGACTTAAAATCGCTCATATTCATAAGTTTGTTGCCTATAATTAAGATTATTACTACCAGTGTATTGGAATTTTTTTTAACTTAAAACCGTTTAAGCATGGGTCCCATTTCAAACGTCTTCCAACTGTTACCTTGATTTTGCAAGGTAATCTTTTATATTTTTGTTGCGTTTATATGCTACACTTGAGTAAAAATTTCACTGCATTCTTTGTTTTTTTGCAGATTGTTCCAATGTTTTCGTATAATTTTAATAAAGTTTTACACCATTTGGTTATAAGTGGGTATTTTTCTTGTTCTAGTATTTCTAAAGTTTTTTTTAAATATAATTCGGAACCAAATCGAAGGACTGACGAGTTCTGTCCCCTTGTTGTTTTAAGCTTGTAATAGATTCAGATTAAGTATGCTAATTAGATATGTGCGCATAAAAAGTGCGCACAAATCTCAGTGTGTAATTTAAATTCTCAGTGTGTAATTTCAAATTCTCAGTGTGTGTTTTCAGTCTATTTATTCTCATTGTGTCTTTTTGAAATCTTAGTGTGTAATTTTCAATTCTCAGTGTGTAATTTGCAATTTCCAGTGTGTAATTCTCAATTCTTAGTGTGTGTTTTTCATTTTTGTAAGTAATCTCAGTGCGTCTTTATGAAATCTCAGTGTGCAATTTTTAATTCTCAGTGCGTAAGTTTTTATTCTCAGAGTGCTTTGTTGTAATTCTCAATGTGTAAAATTTTCGAAAAATGGTTTAAACACAGTTTTGACGAGAACGGCTTGCAATAAACTATGCAGTCTGCGTATCAAGAGTTTTTTCAAGGCTATCAGGCAAACAATGACAAATATGATGAGATGTTACAAATTCATTCACCCTGATATACCGGGTCATGTATTTTTCTTTTCTTGACGTAGTGTTTTTCGTGTCATGATTAAACTGTTCAATATATAAAAAAAGAAGATGTGCATATGCAACTATTCTAGTCATAATTACGTTCGATAACTCTGCATGTTACTGGTTTAATTAGGATTATGTAAAATTTACTGGTTACCCGATGAATGATTTAAATAAATTGCATCGAGAACACTAATTAATCTAAATTGGTATTATTATTATTTATTATTTAGGTATTGTCAAAACTTACATCGCGATTAGGTGCCATGTTTATTTTCGATCTTTGATCACGTTGATGTTATGACTTAATTAGTATCTCCTTCATCTAGCTATGCCCTTGGCTATCATTATAGTGACTAACATGTCATATTTAATTGCAATGTAAACAGTGAAATTAAATTGACTTATGTGCATGTACAAAATAAGTGTCGAACATCGTCCACGTTTGAAAATGATTTGGTCGCCATTTTTTTTCAAAATTTTATAAAATAAACAGCATGTAACAGCTTTATCAAAGGAACCAATGTTTGATTCTATGGTGCTTTAAGGTAAGACAATGACTGAAAACGCGAGCATCCAACGGTTATTTGATTTTCAATGTAACAATCTTACAAAATATATTTTTACCAAGTCGTCCCACGCTGTCAATGAGGTCGCCATCTTGAAAAATAATACCAGATTTTCTGAAAATGACTGATTTTCAAATCAATTTGGAATGGACATAATAAAAAATTAAACTATTGCATATACGATTTTTTCAAATATTTATGAATAAAGTAATAAACACATGTTCAAACAATTATTCCATCTGTTTTGTTTAAATCGCAATTTTAGGTTTAAAACGACAGAAAATCCAATATTTATCGGAGTTGGATGATTAACAGTGTGAACTTATCGAGGCAACAAGACGAATTTTCAAAAGCATTTGGAAGGGAGAAGACCAAAATTTAAACTTTTTCAAAAGGGATAAATATATTTCTTGATATATGAGGAACTACTATATATTCCCACACTTTTTGTATCATGAACTTAAAGTACTTTATTTTATCGATTCTTGAAAGCTCCTGTGCATTTCTATACATTTTACTTGGGTTTAATACGGGTGATGTGTGACGTCGTCAAAGTCACGTGATGACTGCTATAGTTGGATATGGTATGATTGCCAATGAGACAACTATCCACAAAAGACTAAAATAACACAGACATTAACAACTATAGGTCACCGTACGGCCTTCAACAATGAGCAACGCCCATATCGCATAGTTAGCTATGAAAGGCCCCGATAAGACAGTGTAAAACAATTCAAGCAAGAAAACTAACGGCCTTATTTATGTAAAAAAATGAACGAAAAACAAATATGTAACACATAAACAAACGACAACCACTGAATTACAGGCTCCTGACTTGGGACAGGCACATACATAAATGATGTGGTGGAGTTAAACATGTTAGCGGGATCCCAACCCTCCCCTAACCTGGGACAGTGGTATAACAGTGCAACATAAGAACGAACTATAAAAATCAGTTGAAAAAGGCTTAACTCATCAGATGGACAAAAATAAAGTGGACGTGGCCCGATACTTATACATCCCGACACAAAAAGACACAATGAACAGATCTGAGAGTACTCGCAGTTATCTGACAGCTAGTTCAAAGTCACTAACAACTAATAAAAAAAATCATGCAACTAAGACTAAACTATCAATCCGTACACATCCAACATCCAATGGATTTAGTATAAAGACGTCATACACAGCCAGAGAAAAACATGACCTTGTGCAATGCCAAGTTAGAGGTATCGACAGATTGTAGTTCCATGAATATGTATATTTAGTTAGCTTTTAATTTACTGATAACAAAATCAATATTTATACCAATAAAAACAATATTCAATGATCTTATTACAGTATTGAATAGGTAACCTTTTAGAATAAGTTTATTTAAAGGAGCGACAAGTTTACATGGATCATTTCTAAATTTCCGGGCACGGTTAACAACATTTCCGTAAAAATAAGGATGTGCTATCCCGTTTGAAATAAGTTTTCTACAGGTACAACCAAACTTCAAAACCAAATCTTTATATCTATGGAAAAATTTAGTCAAGGTTTTAAGTAAATTATGGTAACGATATCTCTGGTTTAATAATTTACCAGTAATACATAGGTTGCGTTTGTTAATAAAAAACGTCACAACAGACACGGGCATAGCGAACAAGTTGTGAAATATAAACACAGTAAGATGGTGCCAAAGGAACATCACCATCTAAAAATGAAAAATTAACAATAGGGAACGAAAAATCTGGTCTCTTTTGTCGTAAATTTTAGTGTGGAGTTTCCCGTTTAAAACCGAAATATCTAAATCCAGGAAAGGACAGTTATTACCGAATTAATTTGATTTATTTAAAGTAAGTTCCTTGGGGTAAATTTCCGCAGTATATTGAGAAAATTCTTGATTATTTAACGAAAATATATCATCAAGATAACGGTAAGTGTTGTTGAATTTATCAATTAAATACAATTTCGACGGGTCTTTACTGAGTTTAGTCATGAACTGTGATTCGTTACAGTACAAAAACAAATCTGCTATTAAAGGGGCACAATTAGTGCCCATGGGGATACCTACAACCTGTCGATAAACTTTGTTTCAATCAAAATTGTATCATTAACATTTTAACCTGTATATATCAGCTACAAATAGTTCCCAGTACTAGATGTAACACTCTGATTTTTATAATTGTTATCTTGAATTTGGTGATTATTATCTTTTGTCTAATACATATTGGTTGCCATTAAAAAACAATCAACTAATTATACTGTTCTGTTGTGTGCATTCAAGTTATACTATTTATTGTATAAAGAGTCATATTATCATTTGATATTATCTAAAAGAGGGATGAAAGATACCAAAGGGACAGTCAAACTCATAAATCTAAAACAAACTGACAACGCCATGGCTAAAAATAAAAAAGACAAACAGAAAAACAATAGTACACACGACACAACATAGAAAACTAAAGAATAAACAACACGAACCCCACCAAAAACTAGGGGTGATCTCAGGTGCTCCGGAAGGGTAAGCAGATCCTGCTCCACATGTGGCACCCGTCGTGTTGCTTAAGTGATTACAAATCCGGTAAATAGTCTAATTCGGTAGGTCATATTCATGAAAGGGAAGGGGATTGTAGTTACGACATAAGGAACATATCCGATATCATTTGTGAAACGGTTATTCCATAACGGTCAACCAACTCGTGATGGCGTCCGTAAAATTTACGAAGGGATGATTTCAACTTCACCATTTGGAACTCTTGGTTTAATAGCTTCCTTGTGAGCAGCAAACCTCTATCAAGAAAATCATGATAGGAAATGCAAGCACGGGAATATCGTATCAATTGGGAGATATATACCCCGTATGCAGGTGCTGCTGGAATGTTGCTACTTAGAAATGGAAAGTTCACAATTGGAAAGCTGAAATCATCTCTTTTGTCGTAAAGTTTTGTTTTCAACCGACCCTCATTGTCAATTTCTAGATGTAAGTCAAGATATGAAGCCGACTTAACTGTATCTAAATGTTTCCATTCATTATACAGTTGATCATTTTTCTTTTATTGCAATTTCATTGTTAAGTTTGATTTTTGATTTATGAGTTTGAATATTTGCTTCTCTTTTAGTTCAATTAAAGATAATTGTATTCATTTGTTCTGGTGTAGTATGAACGGATAATCTGTGTTGCTCAGTATTTCAATTTTACATTTTGTTTGTAGATTATTGAATATTGTTTGTCTTCTAGTTGTATGTTTGTCATTAATTTTGTCAGTCTCTCATCGAGTTATAAGTCTGCTTTTGGTATTTACTGCCACTTTTTAAGTGCCTATATGATACTACTTTAAATATCTTTAAAATTTTTCATAAAAGGAAATTAAAATCTTGTTCACAGTTTGAATAGTTGTTTAAGACAGTTTTGATACAATATCGCACATTGTGAATGTTTTTCTTAAATGTTGGATTGAAGGACACCCTAAGCCAACGCAAATCAATTAGTAGCATTATCAAATGAACGTTCTGATAGCACATTGATATTGGTTTGGAATGTCATTTATGAATTAATTAATAAAAAGTTGCCACAATTTTAGATTCGATCAATTTTTAGCCCTTTGAAGATTTGTAATTTATCGAAGTACCCAATACTAATAAAAATCAAAGTTCACTCATGACGCCATCATAATGGACATTTAAGTAAAAATTGGCAGTCGTTTTGAAAATGGCATTAACTTGAAATCAATTCTATGGAAAATTAACCTTCATCTTTTAACCAAACAATTAAAAATTAGATTTAATACAAAAATATAGCTCCCTAGTCTTTTCTATGTGAACGTTTAATCACCTACAAGTATCTAGTCATAAGATGCCTCGTGTATAAGTCACAAATTTATTTATATTTATCCTAAATTCCAAATATTGGTTATAGCAACACCAACAAAAAATGTATATTGAACTGTTAGTCGACAAATTTAAATTTAAAGTTGAAATATGTATTCTTTCTTTTTTATATTGGTTGTATCATTGAATGGGAAAACATATATAATAAATTTTGTAAAAAATAATAAATGAGAAAGCACCAGTCTACTGACCGGAACGTAGCTTTATTTAACATTTTATAACATAAAACAGCAAGAAACATAAATATTCATAAAACATTTGCAATAACTCATATCTCCTTTATATTTCGTTCAATTTTCACCATGTATGGATAAAATATGAAAAAAAAACAGAATTTGCAAACTTCCAGTAAAACAGCGGTATCGTTAAACATTTTAAATTGTGTAGTCCATTTTCTTCTTTTTTGTATCTTGTTCAGCGACGATGACTGTGACAGATGCTGAAAAGTAAATATACAATTTTTTGATATTTTTTTTTATTTTTGAAGTATCTTTGAATATGAATAATCGCTAGATACAAGCAGTAGCAAATACATTAAATTAATAAATGAACTTCAAAACACCGGTATATCTATACGATATCAATCATTGGTTTTGGCGTAATATACAAAATGCTTACGTTTTTCCTTTTTGTGGATCAATATCTACGCGCTAGTAAATATGTATTGATGTTTGGTAAACATTGTTCTTTGTATTGTACCATGTTATGTCATCATGTAGTAATCCTGATAGCAACAGAAGTAGTTAGAGTGTAATACGACGTAGTTTTATCTATCAACTTTGAAATGTTATTGCATTGTTTAATAACATAAGCGGTACCAATTTTTCTGCACCAGATGCGCATTTCGACAATCAATGTGTCTTCAGTTTTGCTCGAGGCCACACTATTGTATTGAGAGGTCTGTTAAAGTAAATGTCATATCGCCCAGCAAGGGACCATAATTGGATTGATATTTAGTCTTATTCTAATTCTTATCTTTTTAAATTAAGATATAATAATAAGCAGATGTGGCAATACAATAACTTAAAAAAATAGCCAAAATAACGTAGAAACTAATAACTATGTGTCATCATAAAGTTCAATAATAAGCAATACTCATAATGCACATCAAGCTATTTAATGCCTCGACATGACAACTATAAGAAATTTTAATAAGAAAAGACTGATTTATGTACAAAACCATGAACGAAAACAAAGATAATATACAGCAACAAAAATATTATTTAGACACCTGTTCATGGTTAAAAATTTAATTGCATTTTTTGTTATTGTACACTGTATCTATGCTGTTGAGATTTTGTCTCAATGGTTTATACCCAATCACCTTTACCACACCTATACAATTGGCTGGCTAGCTGTTTAAAAAAGAGGTTGCCACAAGCATAACACAATACAATTTACCTTTTTATGACATACAACCCTTGTATTTAATCATCCACATTTTTCAAAGATTTATGTTTGGCGTTCCTGGTGAATGTTAATATAAAAGAGCTCAGAAAGTGTGTATTTCATAAACCGTGGTTGTCATAGAGGAACATTCGTTTTCTCAATTATAGTAACCTACTGTTATTTTATAAAGTTAACACAATTTGTTTGATAATGAACCGTAAGTGTAAATTTGGATTTTCTGTCTAAGTTTTGTCTATGATTATACATTTTAACCTTCAGATGTAGTGTTTTTTCACAGCATAATATAGAGTCATTTTTGTAAACGAAAATCATAACGACAAGACAGATACTGGTGTTGCAATTCAATGTATATAATTCAGTTTATCAGTTATATTACTTAACATCAAGATGTGATTAATTTATAAAAGGAAGTAAAATTAAGTAATAACATAACCAATATTTTATTAATAATCAAATTAATCAACTAATAACTCATATAATGAACTTACCATCCATCGAACAACTTGTATACTTTGACTGACTTTGACTTTGTTTACGTCTAGTACTCCTTTTGCAGCAAAGGCAGATGAATATAGTACAGACAGAAAATGCAAATGCAGATATGATAATAATTTGCAACCAAATTTCCATTGGAAATAAATATCTGTTATGCAGTTTTCAAAAGATTTTTAGTTCGAAATATATTTCTGATATAGTGTCATTATGGTGAATGAGTTTTGTATTTATACCGCGTATGGACGACTTGTTAACGTCATTTAATGTCAGATTCAGTTCTGTCCGATATGTATGTTATGTATTTAACATTTTAACATTTATTTTAGTAATTTAACATTTATTCAAGACTTCACACTACACGAACAGCTGGCCATGCTATTCTAGTAAATAAGGAAATGCAAAAACATATATATATATGTCGCATATATTTTTTAAATGCTTCAGGATGAAGGTTATATGAAGTATGGACATCTATTTAGCCGGTATAAAATCAGTTAATGTTTTATGTTTTACTACCTCACTGACACAATCTAATAGAAAAAAGGAGATGTTAGGACAGAGGGGACAATGAAAGACACCTTACAGCATTTAACAATGACCAAAGCTAATACCATAAGAGAGATACCAATTATTTTTAAGGGAAAGGGAAGGCGTCTCAGATGGAAAATGTTATCCTGCATTTGTTTTAGTTTTAATCTCTGCATTTTTTTCACTCTATTTGGTCCTGCATTTTATTTATTAGTTTTATCTAATTTGTTTACATAAATCGTCATTCTGCTTTTTTTGGCAAAGTTGCTCATCCTGCCCTCCCCTTTTTTAAACCCTAAACTCATTTTCTGCCAATTTTTTCTTCAAATTTTATCCTAGCACCTCATATAAATCAAATGGTAGCTCCATAAAGTCAAATTCAAAGGCCACATTATGTTTAAATGTGAAACAATTTAATAGAAAGCAGTTTAAGAGAAAACAATCGTTCGTTATATATAATATGACGTAAAAGACAGTAGAAAACATTTCAAAGATGTGTGAAACAGTATTTTTTAATGTTGACACAACTAGCATCTGTGACGGACTGTTTTTGTTTATATTTACAAGCACGTGTAGAAAGAAACAGTAAATAAACTAAAAAAAATAACACAATTTTTACTTTTTTCTAATCGTTATTGGATTTGCGCATTTTTGAAAACCAAATCCGAACTTGTAGTTGTTTTCATACATGTCCTGTGGTCCGTGGTTGTAGTTGTCTCGTTGTCAATTTTTCCACGTATGCTCATTTCTACTGTGCATTTGTACTAGGATATTTGTAAATTAATAAAAAAAAAATACCTAATATGTTTCAACTTGTGTTGTCGTTCCCACAATCCTGTCCGCTTTCGAATGTGACACTATCGAATTTGTACTTACATGATCAACCTACAAATGAAGCAGGATCTGCTTTATTATTCAGATCACATGATATTACCCCCGATGTTTGGTGAGATTCGTGTTGGTAAGTCCTTTGTTTTCTATGTTGTGTTTTTTGAAGATTGGTCTATTTTGGTCATTTTTTTCATTTTTTAACATGGTGTTGTCGATTTGTTTTTGTCTTAGTCTTTGTCTCTATTTGAATAATAACTAAGATATGTTGACCATAAACTATGACAATTGTATCAGGTATAAAATATTTAGACGAATTCCGCTGCCATTATTGCTGTCTCATGTTATAAACTTCGATGTCCTTTACTTCTACTTGAATACAACCATCCATCAGTTTAAATATTTTAGTCAACGGTTAACGTGAGTTAAATCAATTCACTGTTTCTAAAAACAAGATGTGGTATGTTTGCCAATTCGATAATGCTCCACAAGTGACCAAATTAACAAAGATAGGTCACCGTACATCCTTCGCCAATAAAACAACTTTCCACAAGGTTACTGTGCGGCCTTAACCAATGGGTTGTGTTCGCCATAAGAAACCAAATTTAGAAATTAAAAACTACATTTTATTGTACGGCCTTCACCAATGAAACATTTTCCACAAGAGACCAACTGACATCGAAATTGACTATAGGTCACCAAAAGGCCTCCTACAATGAGTAACAATCTATTTACTGACGTATCTCTCAGGATCAAATGCTTATTATCAATTTTTTTTAAAGAATACAATAAATCAATATTCCAAAACGGCAGTTACCAGTTAAATGAAAGGCTCTACCAACGAAGAATGAAGAAAACTTCCCTGTTATCATTGTTGTATTTATATATCCATTTACTATTCATCATCTGTTCAAGTTTGAAAAATTTAAACAGCAAGAAAATGCTAAAATATGAATTGGTTGAATGAACTTAGATGATTGCTCTTAATTCTAATGCAATTTGTTTATTTTCCTTGTACTTTGAACAATATTGTAAAGATTAAATTTCACGTTTTACCAGTCCGTAACTAAGACAGCCACCATTTTTTAGGTATTTAATTTCTCACAAAATAAAGAAGAACGTAACATTTTAAACCTCAAATTTAAAATCCCCATTTTTGAGCAATAAAACCATTCTGAAGCGAACGAAAGGTAATGTAAATACGTCTAGCGTTTATGTTTGACATCGTGCTTATATAACATATGACGTCACATTTTTTAGATGCAACAGTTCTTTTTCATTTATGTCATTTTGAGCCAAACTAGTTATAAATATGCTGCATTTTAATGGAGATAACTGTATTGTGTGTTAAGCTTGGTCTTCATAAAACTAGATTTTTACTTGATTTTACGCGTCGCTAGGTTAACTCAATTTGCTGCAGTACGAAGGCCAAGCTTAGAACAAGATACTGTTATCTCCTAAATAGTAACCGGGTCCTTCCCATAAAACTGTTTAAATATTTTCTAATAATATAAAATAGAATTAATAGTTTAAATTTGGTCAATATAGATATAATTAATTGAAATATGAAAAAATATAACAACATAAAATTTTAATACATAAGCAAATACATAAAAACAACCGATTTTGTTGTTTGGAATACGTTTCTTTAACAATAATATGTCTTCCTATCGGAACAAACTGTGCTCCTCTTTTAACCTATTTGCTAGAAAGAAACATTTAAATTAACTTAACTTTATTCATTTTCAAAGCGAAACAGTAAATGTGTTGGCTATAATTGTAAAGTCTTAATGTATTTACGAATGTCCATTTTTAAGTCTTCTTTATGAACTAGTATACCTATTTCAACATTTGACCAGTTATGATCCTTTCCTAGAGTCTGTTGCAATGTTTAAATGTCAATATCATAAATCAATGATTGTTGTTGGACAAAAAACTTATTTTTGCGGTATTAATAGTATGACGTATTTTCTTTAAATGTTAAAGAGCTATTACGATAACGTTGTTTTGATTTATAAGAAGATAATACCTAACCACCACAACACATGGCATTTGACCAAAATTACCCTCATAAATATGTTTATACAACAGAGATGATTATAATTAGTCATAATAATATCTTGTTAAGATACAAATACAACCGATAATGCAAACGGGGTATGTACCAAAGAGAAAACAACCCGACGACAAAAGAGCATAAATAGTCCAAGGTTACCAATGGATCTTCAACAAAGCAAACAATACCGCTGGCGTGCTTCAGCTAACTCCTCGACAAGATTGTGTTCTAGCTCAGCATAAGGAGACGTCACACTAAACTCCGAAACATATAAATGGGCAATCTATTTATCGATAACAATAAAAACATACTACTAATCGTTGACATACTGAGAAATGTTGAACTTTCCTTTTCCCATTGAAGATATGAAACAAATCTCCCAGTTGCAGTTTTGGAGTTAGATATTGTGTTTGTAAATGTGCATATTACACAATAAAACAACTGCCATACATCTGGGAGGATTAGCAAGATATGAAACTAGTTGCAATCTAAAAAATAATAAAAATAAAAATAAAGCTTTTGGTGGCCGTGTGTTACCTTTCCTCGTCAGTTTTAATCTAGCGTCGTACTACAGTACATGATATATAAGGCATGGAGATGTTATTGTTACAGATCAGCTAAATTATCTATAGTTAAGGATCCGGCAAATTAATGTACGATAGTCACATAAAATAATTATATTTATAAGTACGTCTGAGTCAGTGACAACTCTACAACAGATTTATCCATCGGATCACCAGCAATGATGGTGATACATGGCTGTGTACATTATGTATATACAACTCGTCTAAACATCAATCTAACAATGTTAGATCTGTATATTTGCTTACATAATATTTGCCAATAATAGCCGGATGTCAAGGTTGTTATTAGCCCTCGGGGCCAATATCGATATCAGCCCTCGAAATCCATATCAAGCCCCTGACTTTAACTTCCGGTAACCTGTCAATCAAAAACTATTTGTAAACAAGTTTTCATCCGAAACAGCTAGACTATCAGGAGGGTTTCTCACAGATCAAATGAAGATGTATGTCTATTCATACAAAAATGTTTTTTGGATTTTTGTTGAAAATAATTTGGTATATGCTATCTGTTTTTCTCTTGCTCGAAAATGTGTGATAGATAGATTATTACATGGCATTTTCCATATGGTCCGTGGTATCAGCTATAGACCCCTGGCTTGATATGGGAGTCTAGGGCTGATACCAGGGTCAATATGGAAAATGCCATGTAATAATCTATAAATATATAATGAATGGAAATTATTTTTCAAATAATTATAATATTGTTTTTTCATTTTTATGAAGCCCAGGTGGTCGTGTGGTCTAGCAGGACTGCTCCAGTGGAGGCGATTTGGTGTCACGATATCTCAGTAGCATGGGTTCAAATCCTGGAATAATGGAAATTATTTTTCAAATAATTATAATATTGTTATTATCATTTTCCGTCTATAGTACATTTATCTACCTTTGCTGCAAAATGAGATATGTAAAGAATTCTTATGCGTTGTCAGTTTATTGTCGATTTATGAGTTTGACTGTCCCTCTTGTATCTTTCGTCCCTCTTTTATGGAAATCTTATGGGTGTGAACAAAGCCAGTCTATGTATTACAGTTGTTCAATGGACGGTTAGTAAATTATATCGTTTTTATTGGCTGGTTAATAAATTTATCTATAATATTTTTAAAAACATTGATTGATACTTCCGTGTTCATTTTATTAATATGTCATAATTTTGAAATACAATAACTGAACTATATACATAGAATTGTAACTCCAGTATCCTTGGTATCGTCAAAATGAATGTACGTTTATGATCAGGTTGAAAGTAAATCATAAGGCTTTCAATATCAACTTAAAAAATAAAACCAGGTTTAAATAGGTGACATAATAAAGTTGCACATTATACAACCATATTCCGATTGAACACGTTCATTCCAAATCGAGGGGATCGACAACGAAGTCAATTGTATGAATAAACGATGATGTTGGATACACTTCAATGAAAAGGCAATAAACAACACAAATAAGTCAACAAAACCTGCAATCTTCAATAGTAAAATGGATCTATACAATTTTTCAGAGATTCAGAGTCAACTATACTTGGGAGTAAATAATCAGAAAGTATCAATTATTTGCAACAAACAACAAATTTTCCAATAAAAAATTGACCCAAACTAGCTTTACAAGGATCTAATTAAGATACACAAGTTGTTTGCATTGCTTTATATTTTACTGATTGTATTTTGTTATGTTTGATATGCAGGTTTACTACACATTAATAAAAAAATAAACACTAAAGATTTTTAAAAAACTTTTTCCAGCGGCGCCAACTGTCATCTTAACAGAACAAGCATCAGCATAAGAAATTTAATCCAATTAAGGAAGGACTGTAATATTTTTTCTGTCTATGAAGAAATAACACAAAAAAATTTGTGCACACTGTATAACGCGCGTAGCGGGCTATTTAACAGTGTGCACCACATTTGTTATGTTATTTCGAATAGACAGAAAAAATATTACAGTCATTGTTTATAATTTAATTCCAAATTCCATTTTAAACCGTAGAAAACCATTAAAAAAACGTTGATGACGTCACGGTCACATGACTACATTATGTCTATGGGCTCATAACAAAATAAGGTCAGCTAATCAGAAGACGCGTTACATTCAAAATTAAATTATATGTATATAAATTGTTTTGTAAAAATTGCAAATAGATCAAATACTTTGTTTTGCATTAAGCTTATTTAGAAATTTGTAAGTTTCTTGCTTTTGTATTTTGATGTATCCATATTCTGTCTTGGAAATGTTTTCGAAGTAGATACAAGATATCTTTTATAGAAAAATATTTTTAAAATATCAAAGTCAGATTTATTAGGCTTACATATGTGTTACGTAACGTATAATTATTCTATGTTCGATTAAAAAAGGTGGCGTTTCAAGTTTTTTTTTGAAGTACATGTAGATATTAACAAACCCATCGTGGAAATACAAAATCAAATTATGTATACAAAATAAACCAATGTTTGGTCGTTTTGATACTTCTTAATTCGCGTTGACCAAGTATGTCCTTCAAATTTAAATTAACACTTATATATTATCAATGTGCGATATTATTTCAAAGCTTTCTTCGTCAACAAAGTAAGTGCTGAACAACATTTTACTGTTATGTATTAAATAATTATGACATAGTAAATGATAACTGTATATTATAACGGTTTTTGGATACAACACCCAGAGGTGAAATTATTTTTCAAGACTTATTTTTGTGATTGTTTTAACTCATTTGATGTAGTAAGTCTTTCTCTTCACAACAAATCTAAGGGCGCCAATTATCCTGTTTCGTTGTTTCCAAAGCAAGTTCAGCGGATTTTTTCCACTCCAAAGTACAAAACCACAAGCAAATTTTACACTAATTATTCCCGTAATACGAAAAGAGAAAGATGTGGTACAATTTCGTATAGGACTACTATCCACCAAATTTCAAACGTAAGCAATTAAAGGCACCCACACGACATTGAGAAAATACACACACTGTATTTGCAGCTCGAATACGCCGTGAAATGACAAATTAAAAAAAAATTGATTGAGGAAATAAAAGTCCGAAGTCATAACATTTTTTATGAAAAACAAATATAACAAACATTCTTAATAGTCAATGCAGTAGCTCACAGTTTCAGTATCTTCAGAGTTTTTCTTTTTTTTTCTTTATAAACGGACAACTTTGAAACTTATATTAACAAATATGATTAAAATGATGCTAGTAAAATGAGATAAAGGACACGGCGAAATAATTTAAAAATTGCTTTCAGCAAGTGGAGAAATGAAACAAATAAATCACCATTGAGTTCAATACACAGACAAAGAGTTTGACGGTCTTGAAATCAGAACTTGGTAAAATTTTAAAAACAAGTAAGATCCAATAGAACTAGTGTTAATACCCGAGGGTATCATCAGCTCAGCAATTAGTGATTTTGTATTGGTATGATTTAAAACATGCCTTTCTAAAATTGTCCGTTAACAAATTAATTTTTTGTAGTATTAAGAAACTCGGGCTTCTATTCATTTAGACAAAGTTCACCTAAAAGATGGATTTGACTACTAGTTTTAGAAGTTGGAGCCCTAGTTTCCTAATAGTTTCTTAATTTATAACGGAAAGTATAAGAGTTATCTTACAAAACGTGTCAGTACAGACTACTGACTTTTAAGCGAATTCTAAATTCAGAGAAAAACAGCTAATCAGAAGAGGTATCAACTTAGGAAATGAAACTCTGTACAGAGAATAGCAGTTTTCATAGTCATTTTCTTTTTCCAATAAAGAGATAGCTGTATGTTTAAATGAAATAAATATTTTGGACGACCGGTCGAAAGGGTTAGAACATTCATTAAAAAAAAAAAACGCTTTCTGGTGAATGGATATAAGATGAATTCTTTTTTTTTTTGTAATCACCTTTTTAACATTTTCTACGTGGAGAAGAAAAGACATCTTTATGATTAATTTGTGTCAAATGGGATGTTTTTCTTTTTTTTTATATAACTAAAATATATCATAAAAAAAAGATATATTGTCTTACAGTATTTATAAACTAAATAAATTTCATCAATGTAATATATATTTACTAAACCGTAACAAAACGTTGGAAATATAAAACAAATGTAAGCGTTTTCTTCTGCTGAAGGGGACATACCTCTACTGCCGATAGTAGGGAAGGGATGATTTATATATAAATAAAATGATAAAAATACCTGGTTGATAGTTTTTTACGTTTCATCTACATAACGCAAATAAGTGGACAAAAAAACCCCTGGGTGGCCAGCTACAAACACGAAATTGAAGAGTATTGCAATTATTTCAAAAAGTTTATGCAAAATAGGTCTTAGCTTAAGATATTATAGACTGGTGGCTAGAAAAAACCCCACAATGTTTCGAGTATTTCAAAATTTGATGATTTTTTCAAAACTAGAAAACTAAAATGATCGACAATTTTAATAATACTTCACGATAACTCAAAACTAATAAGCTGTTGATACCTTCAGAGACGTAACGTGTCAGACCACTATTTACTATTCATATATATTGCTCTGAAATATTTCAATCTATCAGAATCATGCAGAGACAAAGCCTTGATTAATTATTAATTGCAATGATTTAAATTCATCATATAATTTAGAGGTCTTAAATATTGTTTTTATTATGTAAGACTTTAAACTCTGCTGAAAAGAGATAAGAAAACTCATATGAACTTGTAAACCTGAAGTTTACTGTTACAGACATTGAATTAAATCTTGGAAGTACATGAACAAGCATCACCAGAGGTAGACGCAGACATGCATGTACAAACATTACCAAAGGTAGACTCGGACATGCATGTACAAGCATCACCAGAGGCAGACTTAAACATACATGGATCTAACGAATGTTATGCACTGGAAAGCAAAGACAAGTGCTCTGAAATAGTGACATCTGAAAAAGAGGAAATTATCTACATAGCAGTGGCTCTACCCATGGAACCTCAAAGGTACAATGCATATATCTAAACAGTCCAAGTGATAAGTTATAATATCATGTGTAAAACCATTCAAGCGGGAATATAAAAAACGAGTAACGTGAATCACATCAACAAACGAAAACCACTGAAAATCAGGTTATAAAAAAAAATTCTTATAATATCACAACGCAACGATCTATGCGAGTCATATAAAAGGAGGTAAACACACTCATTGCAATATCAATTCATAGACTCTCACACCAAATATATAGAAATCCAGAGTGCAACAAGTAAAAGCAAAGGACGAAAAAAGTTGTTCAGAAAAATCAAATTCATCAACAGCTGCTGTTTGACTGTCTGCCAAATAGTTGAAAGGAATATACATATATTCAATATCAAATATACAGTCACGCAATTTTCTCATATTCGTTTTCAGAAAATAGAAATAAAATGAAAGTTAAAGCAAATATAAGAAGACATCACTCCTTGACGTATTAATTAAGCAAACTAAGGTAAGTTATAGTTTCTGACTCCTGTTATTATTTTGTTGTATGATCTCAAATACTTTAGATTTAAGATATTCAACTGTGTTTCCGTGAACGGTTTTAAAACAAGAAATGATCTTTATTTGTAACATTCTTCTCAAGAGACGGATATCTATTTTTCGTTGTATATCTAATACACAATAACAATAAAGTTACAAATATAAATAATTCAGCACCACCGAATTCAATATTTTTAAACTTATTTGCGAAAAAAAAACATATGTCTTGATACCTCTAGTTTCAATTCATAAATCCTATATATTACTTGCATTATATCTCATTGCAGAATTAACATGAATTTACCATTAGTGACAATAGTGCTGACAACTGTTGTTGTAGTTGTCAAAAACCATGAATGTAAAGACTATGACCTGTCGGCTTCAGATCAGTCTCTGATAGATATGATGAAACATTATCTTCATACGTCAAGGAAAGAAGAAAGTTCATATCATGCAAGCAAACCTGCTGATACAGGTTATAATATTTTATACCAAGCTTAATTTATTTGCCTTTTAATATAACGTTTTAGGCATGTTCAACAGAAATATATAAAATGATATGCGACGAATATACTTATTGTTGATCATTAAGTTATAATATTATCATTATTCATTCAAAAGATTCACAATAATAAATTAAGTCAGCTGTCCTCCAGATTTTTTGCAAAATTTAATGTTAACCCCCAAAACCGGTTTGGCCATTATATAAAAATTTCAAGTTAATTTACTATTTCCACAGTGTGTATGTTAAATATGTTTAAATAAACATGTGTTCCAATAGTATTGACTATATTTATTATAGGTTGAAAAATACAAGCAAAGTTTAGATATTTCTGTAGTGTCTTTTTAGTGTATTTTATTTTTACTTTAGTGGAACCTTAACAGTTGTTATTTGTTTTTATCGTAGGAGTGACGTACGTGCATTGGGGTAACAAAAGCTGTCCAAAAGGAGCGGGTATAGTGTATACAGGTAACGAACTTTATATCTTAGTAGCATGGTTTCGACTCCCGGCGAGGGTAGAACAAAAAAATTGCGAAAGCAAATTTACAGATCTAACATTGTTGGGTTGATGTGTAGACGAGTTGTATATGCATAATGTGCACAGCCATGTATCACCATCACTGCTGGTGATCCGATGGATAAATCTGTTGTGGAGTTGTAACTGGCTCAGACGTACTTATAAATATAATTATTTTATGTGACTGTATCTTACATTAATTTGTAGGATCCTTTTCTATAGATAGTTTAGCTGATCTGTAAGAATAACATCTTCATGTCTTATATATCATGTACTGTAGTACAACGCTAGATTAAAACTGACGTGGAAAGGTAACACCCGGCCACCAAAAGCTTCATTTTTATGAAGCCCAGGTGGTCGCGTGGTCTAGCGGAACGGCTACAGTGCAGGTCATTTGGTGTCACGATATCTCAGTAGCAAGGGTTGGAGTCACGGCGAGGGGATGAAAAAAAATTGCGAAAGCAAATTTACAGATCTAACATTGTTGGGTTGATGTTTAGACGAGTTGTATACCATAATGTACACAGCCATGTATCACCATCACTGCTGGTGATCCGATGGATAAATCTGTTGTAGAGTTGTCACTGGCTCAGACGTACTTATAAATATAATTATTTTCTGTGACTGTATCTTGGATTAATTTGTAGGATCCTTTACTATAAATAATTTAGCTGATCTGTAAAAATAACATCTCCATGCCTTATATATCAACTCTTAAGAAAATTGACAACACCACATTAAGGAATAAATTGTCAAAGAGACCGAACATTCAAAGCCGCAATCCGTCCCCAGAAATTTTCAACAAATCAATGATGAATGGAAAGTTGTAAATAATAGAAGCAGAGGACGCGGAGGAAGACGTGGACGAGGGCGTGGAAGAATAGATAACCCTAATCGCGGTTGTAGAGGTGGGGGCATCACCAAACATGAAGCATATAGAAAAGAGATGGAACGTTATTTTATACAACGTTCCAATCGAAATTAAATCCAGAGAACTTTTAATAACGAACAATGGCGGAACGTAATAAACCTCCTTAACGACGTCGCCTACATCGACACTACATCAGTTATCCTGAAGAGTCCCAATGGAAGGATGAAATCGATAGAATGGAACTGTTTTACTTATTCTATTATTCTATTTAATGAATGTATATATATATATTGAACAATAGTTTTTTGTTTAATCTTAAATATTATATTCAATCTTAAGTAATTTTTTATGAAGCAACTTATGTTTTGGTTATTTCAATAGAAATAAAAGATGATGTAAAACAGAATTCCTCCAACACAAGAAGTTGTAAAAACAAATTTTTGACAAGAAAAATGTTATAATTCATTTCATTTCTACGCTGTAGTAGAGTTTGTCTATTATGTTTTTGCGTATTTAAGGACAAGTTGGTGGTACCGATCGTACCAGTAAAGGAGGTGGTGTGAACTATTTGTGTCTCCCTGGTGACCCAGAGAATGGACTGCATCAATCATATGGCAATGCTCAAATATATGGTAGTGAATATGAACTTGGTTCATCATACAAGCCATCCGGATGGTCTGAAAGTATGAACAACAAGGAAGTACCATGTGCTGTATGTTACAAAAAACACAGATCAACGGTCCTGATGATACCAGGTATGTCCTTGTTATAGACTTTGATAAATTGGAAAGGATTTATAATCAATTTAATTATAAAAAATATCAAGAAGATGTGATATGATCGTCAATAAGACAACTCTACACTAGACACAGAATGACGAACAAATAAGCAACCATAGGTCACCCTCTGGCCTTCATGAATGAGTAAAACTCATACTGAACATCAAGCTTATAAACGGTTTCAAAATGACAAATGACGAATGCTAAGTTTGTGTGTATGATCATAATAAAAGCAACGACAGTTTGACTGATATATTACTAATCTGTTATTGAACTATAGGAACAAAAGCTTTAAGCGAAAGGTTTAACGATTTGCTACGTATTAAACCAGTTTGCATGGTTATGCTGCATTGTTATGCAATGAATAATATTCAATTTTGTTTGCTATTATGAAAATACAACACTTCAATGAACACTTGGTACAACGAAGATTCCATATTTTAATCAATCATTCAGTGTTTTACATTTTAGTTTTGCAAATCCAAAGCATTGGTTCTTTAACAAAAATTGTGAAAATACAATGTATAAAGAAAAATAAGATTTAAACATTAGGCTTATATACAATCCAAAGATCAAACCAGTTTAAAGACTTAACAAACCTTTTGTTACATCAGCGATAAACTTATTCAATTACTGTAACACTATCAAATTTCAACTGCAAAATTTGTAAATTCAGTAGTCATTTATAGAAAAATTAACATTAAGTCTCATTCTGTTTTTTTATTTGTAAACTTTTACGTTTTTTCGAATATGATATAATATAGCCAAAGTGACATATAGGTCCAGTGGGCCGAATGTAAATGTCAAATTGCTATGTATATAATTGTATAAATGCATGTTATGATTCACATGTCACTCTAATAAAAAGTAACTTACTTACTTACTTACTTAAATTATAGTAATTATGGGTTAACTCCCTTTAGGCAAAGTTAAACTTACATGGATATGGCTATTATTTTTATTTCCTTTTCGGTCATGTAGCTATATAGCTCTCCTACTCTTTCTTGTATATATGCATTATCTATTAATTTCATGATTACAAAATTATGAATTTGTCGAATTACCAAGGATTTTCTTATCCCAGGCTTAGATAACCTTCTCCGTATTTGGCGTAACCTTTGGGAATTTAGGGTCCTCAATGCTTTTTAACTGTGTACTTGTTTGACTATATATTTATTTTGATCTGAGCGTCACTGATGAGTCTTATGAAGACGAAACACGCTACTGGTGTTATAAATTTTCAGCTTGGTTCTTTTAATAGTTATATAGATAACAAGATTAGAATTACATAAGGCTAGTTGTACTATTATATATATATGTTTTTTTTTATAAAACTTACAGCATTCTTTTTATGAAATATATGACATTTTCACTTGATTGTTTATAGTTATAGAATATAAATGCAAGCATTAAAACCATGAGCACATGATAATACAACTTTTCTTGGTTTAGGTGGTGACTTATTATGTATTAATATAATTCTTTTATAAACATTTTAGGTCGAAAGACTTGTTATAAAGGATGGACCTCAGAATATCAAGGTTATCTGTTGAGTAGTCACGCAGGTCATTTTAAAAAAGACTTCGCTTGCGTTGATAGAAATGCAGAACCGTTGGATAATAAAAATGGAGATGAACACGGAGCTTTGTTTTATGCTCTCCGGACCAAATGTGGAAGTTTGAGATGTCCACCGTATTCAAATGAAGCAGACTTACTTTGTGTTGTTTGTACAAAGTAGCATTTGACAAAAATTAACATATTATAACAAATAAATTTATTTTTATTTGAATGACTTCAGAAGGTTATCGATTCTAATTAAATCCACTTGTTACATTAGCAAATAACACTACAGGGAGGAACTTTAGTGTCATCAATGTAACACTAAGGGAGATTGTTAACAACTATTGCACACACACATGTCTAAAGTTGGTATCTACTTTAACAGTCACTAGGTCTATACAACGTACTACTGGTTGACCTTCTTCCTCGATGGTATCCCAATACCAGCAGTCAACATTCACCCAATGTCCTGTTAAAAATCTGTTTATCAAAGATGCAAAGTGTATTATTTTGTTTGCCATACTCATCGGTGACGCTCTAATAAAAAATGTTAAAATGCCACAATAAAATATTATGACATTATTTATTTACCCATAAGCAATGGCCTTCGATACATGTTTTGTTTTTATCAGTTGTAATTGTCTTTGGACTAGCTTCAATAACTGCAAGTCATCTCAATTCTGTACTCAGTGTCATTTTGTTGATTGGATGTACAAGTACCCAGCCATGTCAACTCTGTTTTATTGTTGAATGTTTTTCTATTTGTATCCACCTGATGTGTTTAGCCTTTTTCAACTGTTTTTATTGTTTGTCCCTATGTTGTTTTGTTACACCATCGTCTCAGGCTATGGGAGAGAGGTGGGCGTCCATGAACATGTTTTTACCTTGCCACGTTCTGTATGTGCATATCAAGTGAGGAGCCTTTAACTTTGTACTTGTCATTTGTTGACGTGCTATTTCTTTTGTTTTTCGTTCTTTATTTTGTATATAATTTTGCAATTTGATTTCTCTTTTTAATGGGTTTACATTTTCCATTTCGGTGCCTTTTTTATCTAGCTATTGCTTATTAGCTTTGCTTATTGTTGAAGGCCGAACGATGAACTATATTGGTAAATGTCTGTGTTATTTGATCTCTTGTGAAGAATTGTATAATTTGCAATAATATCCTCTTCTTATATTAAAAACATTTATGCGCACCAAAGTAAGTTTTTAAAGCTAATTATATTAATCATAAATCACTATCTTAAAACTGGTAATTTCCAAACCAGGAAGAGATATCAATACAATAATATAAAATCGATAACTGCAAGTATGAACTATTTCCGGAAACTTTTTCTTTCCAAACAAGCTAGATACACATATTAATAAATTAAAATTTCATATATACTTATTTATTTACGGTCAAAAATGAAATATTTATAATATAGATTAGATAAATGTTTTATTGTTAAACAGAGAGAAATCCTGGATTTCTTGTTAAAATAAGGATACCCTTTACTAGAATGCTGGACTAGTGAAGTAAATTGTTAACAGCAAGCAATATATTGTTGAATAAAAAAAAAAAAAAAAGTTTTTAAAGCTCCCAACAAGCAGTTGATTTAGCATTTTTATTCGAGTGTCTTTAGTGAGTAGTATGTACACAAAGCGCAAATATGGCGAGGAGAAATCTAAGTCGATATCATACGTGGTCGCTGTTTCATCTTCTGGTGTATCACAGACAACCCAAGTGGTCATAGCTCACCTTATACATGAATGGGCGTATTTTTTTGGATTTATTTTTCATACAAAAGTTATATAGTGTGTTACATAGGAGCATAATAACGACGTTAAGTCGATATTTTAATTCGGACTATACTTTGCAACAAACCTCCAATCATATTGTACAAAGGCATGTCAACAAGCAAACCCCTAAAAGTGTTTCCAACTGCAGTGTTCTGATCGGGAGGTATTAAATATTAAAAATTAAAAGTATTCAAAAAGATGTAACAAAAAAAAAAAAAAAAAAAAAAAAAAAATAACAAAAGCAATTAAAAACCAATTGTTCAGAGAACAATTGAAGGTCTTTCCATCAAAACAATGTATTTTGATATGAAAAGTTGTGAAACTAAGTTTAAAATGTCATTTCAATCGTCAAATGATAGCTCCTAGTAAGCTGATTCCAAAAATATATTGTTTCCATACATTTTTTTTAAATAAGGGAGATAATTTGTTACTTCCGGTTTAAAAAATGTTACTTCCGATTATATTTGAATATTTACTTGACACTGATTCCAAAAATATCTGGTTCTATATACTTTTATATTAATAAAGTACAAAAAAATATATATTTCCGGTTTAAAAAAGGTCACTTCCGGTTGTTTTTTACAAGGTTAAATGGTTTGATACCTTTTTCTAAAAGTTGTATATCTTTATCATGTATACATATAGAATAAAAGCAAAGGTCAAAATCTAGAACGTCAAATTAAGCTATGACCTTGAGATCAATTTCAAGGTCATAAACCAAGGACCTCAAATCAAAAGACCATAGGTCTTTATTATATTTAGTTAATGAGTTATATCACCAAACGCGTATTTTTAAATACAAGAGGGGAGAAAACTCCCTTTTACATTCAACTTACGCTTGCAATCAAAATTTACATCTTACGACATGTCGCAACTAACAATTTAGTAAAAATAATTTGTTGATATCTTATACAGTCTTTGGATATAAGTGAAAATAAGCCAAATTCAAATATTAGAATATGACCTTGACTTTTGACCTTGACCTAATTTTCTTTTTTGGGACCAAGGACCTCAAATCAAAAGATCCTAGGTCTCTATCACTTATGATTTATAAGATAGAAATTCATATCACTTATATCAGATGCATAAGGGGAAATAACTCTCATATGGAGCGGTCATATCGCTTCGGTCAAATAGGACAAATCATGCGAAGGATATAACGAGCAATTTTGTAAAATAAATTTGTCATAATCTTTTACGGTTGCGAAGGAGATGCGCTAACAAGGAAAACAGTGTTTGGGGAGATAACTCCTACAAAGAAAAGTATTCGTTTACGCAGGGTAAATTTCAAAAGCGCATAAACTGTTCGATATCATATACCAAATATCTAAGCGACATATTGCGAAACAAATGTTTATCGCAAGAACAAAATTAGGCGGAAGAAAAAAAAAAAAAATAATCAGAAGAAAAACAATAGGTCTTTCCACAGAAAAGTGGAAAGACCTAATAAATAACAAAAAAAAAAAAAAACAACAACAACAAATTAACCCCAACAATTTAAAAATTTAAAAAAGCAAATTTACAATATTTTGTCTGCTAAAATCTTATTTCTTTTTTTTTATAAGCAAATTAAATAGTATGCATGTTATTTCTGTACTCGATCAAACGAAAAAAATACGTGAACGACATCACATATCCAGTGAAAATGTCATTCTGAAAGGTCATCGACTATGGTTAAAGATAGGTTTTAGGAGAATCAAAATATTAAAATATATAAATCAATTGAAACAATGAATAGAACGCAATACCTTTCTTCAAATATATAACAGCAAATCTAGAAAACTACGTGAATAACATTAATTTGGTAAATCATTGAGATGGTGTCAAAATGGCTACAGTAGCATACTGGTGTTCAAAAGTCGTACATCGATTAAGACAAAACAAACCCTGGTTACAAACCAAAACTGAAGGAAACTCTTCACCAATAAAAATGTAAAAAGTAAAATCACAAAAAACTTAACTCTGAGGAAAATTCAAAAAGGAAAATACCCTAATCAAATGGTAAAATCAAAAGCTCCAAAACATCAAACGAATGGATAGCAACTGCCGTATTCCTGATTTGGTACTGTCATTTTCTTATGTAGCAAATGTTGGATTGAATCTGGTTTTATAGCCAGCTAAACCTCTCACTTGTATGACAGTCGCACCAAATTCAATTATATTGACAATGATGCAGGAACAAACCAAACAGACACAAGAATGTTAAAAAGGTCAAAATAGGGGTACATCAGTCATTATTGTGTTATAATCTTAATCACAAATGACATCACCGAACTACAGGCTCATGGCTTGGGACAGGATGACAATTATGACAGGGTTTTGCATTTGAAACATTATCTGCTAACCATTCTGAAGAACCTGAAATCACTACCATTTAGGTCTTTATGTAGTGATCGGTTGTTTGCCATATCGGCACCTTTTGTATTATTCCGATTATTCGTTTGGTATCTCTTCGAATTATGTATATTAGATGTCGGCTTTATTCGCAGCTGTATTTCTGTTTTCGTATTATGTATAACCTTAAAATACTTCGGAATAAGTGTGCGGAGTTGAACGCTTTTGGTGTTAAATTAAGACGCACATCATATATTTATAAATATTAGAAACTTACTCATTTTTAATTTAAATCATCTTTTACATTTCATGTTACCAATTATAATCATTAAGATATCTCATATTAATATATCAGTTTTACATCAAAAACAAATAATGAGATGTGTTATTATTACCCATGAAACAAAAATCCACTAAGGTTCAAATTTCTAAGATATCTAAGACATAACCACGATAGGTCACCCAATGTCCTTCGACAAGGGAAATGTATATATGTTTTTTCTTGAGACAATGAGCCCACGAGACAAACATCCGCTAATATTTCAGATATCTAAGACATAACCATTATAGGTCACCCAATGCCCTTCAAGGAATGACTGTAATATTTTTTCTGTCTATGAATAAATAACATAAAAATGTGGTGCACACTGAATAACCGCGTAGCGTGTTATTTTAAAGTGTGCAACACATTTTTTTAATGTCATTTCGAATAGACAGATGAATTATTACAGTTATTTCTTATAATTTAATATTTAATTACACCTTATGTAAGAAACCTGGGTTTTGATTGGTTGATAGCCAGTGTATTTTTCAGCAAATTACTTTTATCAAATGAATATCGTTCATTTCTAAACATCGCCGGGTTATTTGCAAAAAGGATATGCCTTTTTTACCCTCTCTGTCGTGGTATTTTCCAAAAAATACTCTATCCGATGGGTTGCTTGTAATGTCACGATCATCAATGCGTTTTGAACGTTAACATTCGTTGTAATTAAACAGATATAGCATGTTCTTGAGGGGTATTTGCGAAAAAAACCAATATTGAAAATGAATTTCCCCTCGACTTACGGCTCGTGAAATATAATATTCTGTCGACTGGTATTTTTTGATAATACCCCTCCTTCACATGATATATTTGTTCAAAATTCCATTTTTAACTAGAGTAAACCATTGAAAAACGTTGATGACGTCATGGTCACATGACTAAACTATGTCTATGAGCAGACAAAACGACGTCAGCTAATCAGAAGACGAGTTACATCTACAATTAAATTATTCAACAAGGGAAATGTTTTATTGTTATTCTTCCTCATATTCTAAATTTTATCATTCTTAAACATTGTACAGAACGGTTATCAAAGGCAATCATTGATGTAATATGCCGTTTTGTCTTCATTTTGAATACTTAAAGATATTGTCCTTGAACCCAACTGACTATTCGTATAATGACGTCAATATTTCGTTTCTACGCGGTATAAATACAAAGTTCATTCACAGTAATAATTGTATATCTGACAACTTTCTAACACAATTTCATAAAAGAATATATCGCAATTATATATAACTAAAGGAAATTATTTTACAATTAATTATAAAAGTTTTATCATCATTTTTCATCTGCTTTTGCCACAAAATGAGATCTGTGAAGAATTCTTATGGGTGTGAACAAAACCAGTTCAAGTTTTATAGTTGTACAATGGACGGTAAGTACATTATATTATTACTTAATAAATGTATCTATAATAATTTAAAAATGTTTATTGATAATACCGTGTTCTATTCATTAAACATGACATACTTTGGAAATACAATACAAAGTATTGTAAAATCAGTATCCTTGGTATCGTCAAAATATAAGTTTTTGATTAGGTTGAAAATAATTTCATTCGGCAAAAAATATCAACTCAAGAATTAATTAACTAATACCAGTTTTAAACAAGCGAAATAACAAAGTAGTAGAATATATGACAACTTTTATTTTAATTTTAAATCGAAGGGACAACTGTCACAACAAATGTGTACAATTAACCAAATGAAACTATAACGCCTAAACCTCCATGATAACTGAAAGAGATAATATAATAGGTGTGTCTAGTGTGCTCTTCGTTTAATAATCTTTTTAAGGACAACGAACTCAATTGTTTAAATAAGCGGAGATGTTAGCTATACTGCAATGAAAAAGCAACAAACAACACAAATAAGTTAACAAACAAGACCTGCAATCTTTATTAGTGAAACGTGTCGATACTATATTTTGAAAAATCGGAGTCAAACTTTTATGAGTAAATAAACAGACAGTATCAGATATTAGCCACGTACACAAAAATTTCCGACTACAAATAGCAAAAAAGTAGTCTTACAAGGAAACAAAGATGCACAAATTGTTTGCATTCTTTTATGTTTCTGCTGTACCTCAATCTTTTTACACTTTAACCTACTATGTCTGTTTGTTTTATTCAGATATCGTTGTCAATATAAACGAATTCTATGCGACTCTCATACAATTGAAAAGTTAAGCTGGCTATAAAACCAGGTTTAATTTACATTATGAAACACATGATTTTCACAAAATCATCGGAGGTATACACATCAATTTGTTTTAGAAATAAGACTATAATTGGTCTTTTAGATACTCATTAATTCGCGTTGGCCAAGCATGATGAAATGAAAGTTTACAATAAAAATATGAACAATGTGATATTACATCTAAGCTGTCAAAACAAGGTCAGTTCCGAACAACATTTTATTGGTATGTGTGAAATAATATACCATAATAAATATTAATTATAACGGCTCTAAAATACAACACACAGTAGGTGACCATTTAAATGTAATCCATATTATTTTACAATTGTTTTTTGTGATAGATTGAACGCATTTGATGCAGTAAGTCTTTCTTCTTTATTTTTCTTCTCAAAAAGTCCATATACTCCCATTATCCTGTTTCGTTGTTTCCAAAGCAGATGCGGCGGCTTTATTCCACTCCCACGTATCATAACAACGCATACACACACAAATGTAACACTGATTATTCCCATTATACTAAAAATAAGAAGATGTGGTATAATTGACAATGAGACTATCCACCAAATTTCTAATGGAGTAAATTTAAGCAATTAGAGTAAACCGTACGACCTTCAAAATTGAGAAAAATACTTACCGTATTGTCAGCAAGAATAAGCCCCGAAATGAAAAATATGACACAATTCAACTTAGACAACTAAAGTCCTGGTTCATAAACAAACAATTTACGAAAAAATAATATGAAAAAAAAAAAAAAATAATTAAACAGTCAGAACTTGATATAAATAGTCAGAACTTGATATATTTAAAAACAAATATACGCCTCTAGAACTAATGTTAATACCCGAGGATATCATTAGCTTTGTAGTCAGTGATTCGGTTTTGGTATAATTCATAACAAACCTTTCTTAAATTGTCCGTAACACAAATTTGAAGAGTATTAAGAAACTCAAATTTCTATTCCCCGAGACAAAATTCACATGAAGGTTGGATTTGACTACTATTGTTAGAAGTTGCAATATTAGTTTCCTAACAGTTTAGTACGTTATCAACAAGAAAGAAGAATAATGGAAAATAGAGGGTTAGTATAAAGATACTTTTGAGCTCATCATACCTTCATAGAAAAATATTTAATCAGAAGAGGTATCTATTGTTAGAAAATCACTCTTCTAGTCTAGTGCGATTTTCTAGATTTACCTTTATCAAACACGCAAAAAGGCAAAAGGTTTCTGCAGAAAGTCCCATTGTTCAAAGAATAAAACGTATTAATTGTCTTTTCAAATTTCAGATTATGGTATTATGTAAAGAAATTATAATTTCGAGACAAACGAAAAGTGTTGTACACTTTAATGTGAATGCAACTCTGTACAAAGAATTGCAGTATACATAGTCATTTATTTTACAAATAGAAGGTACATTAATGCTAATATGAAATAAAAAGTTTAAACAACCGGTTGAAAGGGTTGGAACTATAACTATTTGAAAGAAGGTAATGGAGAACGTCTGATCCACATGTTGTGATTACGGTGTAGAAAATCTGTTAAATTCACAACCTTAGCTTATTTATTTTAAATGTGCTTAAAGATTGTAGTTTTGAATAAATGATCAATTTATTTTAAATATGCTTTAAGATTGGAGTTTTGATGAAGATTATATGTTTAATGAAAGTAATACAAGTATAGTGATGATTTTATTGATTGAATAATAATTTGGTAATATAACAGGATGTGTTAATTCGAGGGAGAAAAACCTTTAATTTGTTATTATCAGAATTGTATAGACATGATTTAAAATTACATTTTTTACATAATTCATTCTATGAGTGTTTTAAATTTGGTCAATTTTCCTCTGTTTGCAGTGAGGGGACAATAAAAATAAAACGCTAAAGCACTAAATCAATTATATGCGATTTTTTTAACTATGGTTAGCAAGAAATTTGAAAGATACGAATGCATGAGTGACGAAACACGAAAAGAGCTTTGAGACCAACAGGACCCTAAAAATCTAAAGTCATCTTAACCTGATGTAGTTGGAACCTCAGTTGTATTTAAAGATTTATATAAAACCATTTATAGATTCAAGAAGTCCATCGACTTTTGGAGCATAACGTTAGCCCCTATGTTCTATTTATTGTATCGCAACATTTGATAATACGGATGCTGTTTAGAAACTAGAGATGTAACTATAAAAAAGCTATTTTTCTTATAAAAGAAGTTCTATAATTTGAGAATACAAACAGGGTGTCTAGCAAATAAGGATAAAAATGAAAGAATATGTTCCGTATATGAAATGATAAGGTTGAAAATGAGAAATCTAATATTCAGTGCATAATGTAGATTTTTATAATTTTTTCATGACGAGAAATGTGTTTAATTTTTTTCAAAGTATCTATGGTTATACTATATAGTTCAGTCCTGTTTCGAGTGTTGCCATCTCGAGTTGGTTGACCGTTATGTAATAATCGTTTCACAGATGACATCGGATATGTTCCATATGTCGTAACTACAATCAACTTCCCTTTTCACCACGAATGTGACCTACCGAATGGGACTTCTTACCGGGTTTGCAATAACATGAGCAACAAGACAGGGGCCACATGAGGAGCAGGAACTGCTGAACCTTCCGCAGCACCTGAGATAACCCAAAGTTTTTTGGTGGGGTTCGTGTTGCTTGCTTGTAGTTTTCTATGTTGTTTCTTGTGTATTATATTTTGTCTGTTTGTCTTTTTTATTTTTTAACCATGGCGTTGTCAGTTTTTTTTTATCGATCTATGAGTTTGACTATCCTGCTGATATCTTTTGCCCCTCTTTTATATCTTTTTATACTATGATATCGTCCTTTATCACCCCTGGTTTGTTCTATAGGGCACTGCCCTTGAATATTGTTTGTCTTTTTGATTGTGTATACTGTTTGGGTGTTTACTAGGGATACAATGTATTGAATCTGAAATGTTATTTAATCATTATACTAGAAACAATGGATGTAAATATTCTGAACTGATGATATACATAAATATAAATACAACAATATCAACCCTCAATTTTAAGTAAAGGTGAATATTTGTTATTTTATTGGCCAAGCATAGAGTGTTGTTAAATCTTGGTATCCGTCACAAAAGAGGGACGAAAGATACCAGAGGGACAGTAAAACTCATAAATCGAAAATTAACTGATAACGCCATGGTTAAAAATGAAAAAGACAAACAGACAAACAATAGTACTCATGACACAACATAGAAGCCTAAATTTACCTGTAAGTAGAATCACATGATGTAAATAAGGAAACATTTTTTAAAGACATGAAGTAGGATTTTATGCATAAATCAAAAATGTACATAAAAGTATTATTATGGTAGCATTGGACACTAGATGGTCAGTTAGATCTATCATGTGGTCTGCCATCAAAAGAAATGTCAAAGTCGTAATTAACCTCTTGTTCTAAACAAACATGAAATATTTGCCACTGGACTTTATGCAACTAACAATCAGTCATGTTCTTTACCTGTTATACACCTTACATGTGTTGTCTTTTTTATGTCCGTCACTCAAGAGTATCGTGTCAAATGGGTATTTTGATATTTATTTTCCTTTATAACTAAAATCTGTAATAATAACAAAGAATATTGTCTTACAGTGTTTATAAACTAAATAAATTCCATGAGGCGTATTATATTATGTACTCTAATTAATCTGAACCGTAAGAAAACGTTGGAAATATAATAAAAATGCTAGCTATTGTTTCTGCTAAAAGGAGGCACTCCTCAACTGCCAATAATAGGGGGAGAGGTAATGGGCGTTTTTCAATAAAAACGTGATTTTCAGACTTAGAAAAGGAAAATCAACTTGTCTTAAATTTTATTTCAATAGTTATTTTGAAAACCTCTATTATAGACCTGTTTGTAAACAAAAAGTGCAATCTTAAATAATCTTTAAAATGATAGTATTTTCATAATTTGTGTACTATTTCGTAGGGGACATTTGTCCACTACGAAACTGCTTCTAAACACACATTTTATAGCAATTTTAAATGTCTCCTATAGACAATCCAGTTTGTTTACTTTATAGACAAGAAAGATCTCATTTTTTTTTCTGAATTGGAGAACCATTTTTATCGATAAAGATTAGACAGTACTTCACATATGATGGTACAACTCATGTTACGTAGTGGACATTTTGATGCGTTTCATAGTTGACAAAACCGTTTCGTAATTGACAAAGAGTTTCGTAGTTAACATGAACCTTATTCTATGTTAATAAAAACATACTAAAAATTACATTAAACTAACCCTTGTTATTGGTTTTCCACGAATATAATTGAAAAAAAAGAGTAAAAAAAGACTACAGGGTAGTGGTAGTGTCAACTACGAAACGTTTTTTTCCCATACTTGTTTCGTAGGTAACCGTTTCGTAGGGGACATATTCACATGTTTTTTCCCCACAATTCCTATATTACAATTGTAACAAAACTGATTGTATTCATCAAAGCATGTATTAAGCTGTACACTGATATTTTTTTCATAATTTTAAAACCAGATACTGAAAGAGATTTGACCCGTTTTGTAGTGGACATTAACAAAAATACGGTATCACTCTGGTCCATTTGCTGTGTTTAATTTTTCTAACAATTTAACTGCCGTTACAAAAGCATCTCTTCTTTTGTAAGACCCTAATGTTTATATTTCTTGCAAACAAAATTACATTGATTTCATTAAACTGTTTATTAGCAAATTTTAATGACTTCGTTTCGTAGTGGACATTTTGTCAGGGACACACCTTCTGAAATTAAAAATCTTATTTTAAAAGCTTTTTATCAAAATATGTTGGCTCTAAACATACTTTTGAATTAATAAAGAACTTATATTAAGTACAAACAACATTTATTTAGTCCATGAATTACTCTCCCTTTTTTAAGAAATGAATACTTATAGAACATATTGTATTTTCTTATTTTAAAAAGATGACGTTTTGATGACGTCACATGGAGACGTTTCCGTAAATTTTGCCTTTTCAGTAAACATTTCATCTGTTGATAAATGCTGTGAACGTTTTGTGTATATCTAAATGTTTAAAACCTATGTTGAAAGACGTGCAAAGTATTAAATCATAAATGAAAAAAAGATTGTTTAGTCTCTAGGAAGTATTGTTAGATTTCCGCAGTCATTTTTGCTAAATAATTGCAATTCTGGTACTCGGTGCAATTTGGGTACCATGACGTTAAGAATAGTATAGCCTGGGGGTTAAAATACACAGTGTTTCGAGTAATGCATAATTTGATTGATAGCTAGAAAACTGAGAGAATAATTAACACTATTAATAATGTTTCATGATAAATGCAATTGCTGACTACTGGGCAGTTGATACGAAACGTGTCAGACAACCACGTTGTGAAAATGACGGAGGCAAATCTTGCATTCCCAACTAATGCCACTGGACCTGGCACATTACTATCATTTACATATATTTAGGATTCTCGTAGGGAATTTTTGAACAACATTCGGAAGAAGGTAAGAGAGAAAGTCGTATCTTCATGTTAGACCTACGTCGTGGGAAAACAGTGTGATTTACTACTTTCGCATGTTGGTACTGATAGTATTGCGTATTATTTTAATTTGCACCCAGTGTAGACAAAAAGTTAGTTGTAGTTTTTTTCTCTCTCAAATTCCGAATGTGTCAGATGTCGATGTTTTACGATATTTGAATTTTTTAATTAGTTTTACCATGATTGTTTTAGAAATTAGCTAGAGATTTCTAGGGAAGACCGAGGGCACTAAAACTATCAAATAGGGGTCCATTCTTGAATATCACATTGAAATATTGAATATCAATTATGAAAGTATTGAGTATTTACTCAACTACAGGAGAAAAACGAGTTATGGAATGTTCGTTGATTGTGTAACGTTTTGTGACAAAAATAATTAGCAAGTTCAACTTTAATTAAGAATTAGTTATAAGAAAAAAGTCTTGTTTTTTAGCGTTAGGGTTAATTCAGTAACGTCCCATAAGATTTGAGTCCGCTCAGTAAATACCCCATTCGAACCCGAATTAATGTCCTAATTATTGTGTCTGTTTGTTTTATATAAATGCATTGAGTTACTACATGGTCATTGATATTCGTTATTTTACATAACAAAGAAGGTGAAGCTAGACATTGCAATAGCGACGTCTGTGATCAAACATAATGCACTGGTTTAATTCTTTGCTTTTTTAACTGATAATTAGTCTATGGCGGGGTTGGAAAATACAATAACCAAAACAGTTCCTTTTATTCCACGTCCCTATAATTAACAGAAATAAAATCCCTCAAGAGATCATAGAAAAAAAAGAACGATGCATGTACATGTCACAAATAGTTATGCATTCTTGGCTTTCACAATTTAGTTGTGGAGCGTTTATGGCTCGGAAATACATACATTATAAAGTAATATTGTTCCTTTTCTAACACTGGGATAATGCCATTACTGTTAGATTGTTAGTCGTCCTCAAGAGTGTCATCAGCTCATTAGTCAGGGATTCGGTATTAACTTGATTTATACTTTTCGTCTTTAAATTCGTTTTTGGTGAATTTATAAATTATACTAAACTGATGTTCTGCCTATTAAGTACGATTTATAAAAATAGTCTTTATATGGTGTTGTTTTATTCTTCATTAGATCACCACTATTAATGAGGTTATACACCCATGGCTTTTTTAATTTTTGATCTAATGTGTCCTCTTCGAAAACGTTAACACTGAAGGTGGTTAAAGGCTATAAAGAAATTTATAAAAATATCACAAAAATCTATGCCAGTCATTTAAAAGGAGGTAAACACATTCATTGTTACTGAAATCCATAGACCCACACACCAACACCGATACAAATCTAGACATCAACGAGTGACAGAAAGGGAGAAATAGGGTTATTCAAAAAAATCAAATTCATCAACACCTGCTGATTGACTGTCTGCCAAAAAGATGAAAGTAATATACATATATTCAATATCAATATACAGTCACGCACATTACCTAATTTCAGTCACAATAAACAGAAACGAAATAAAAGTGAAAAATAATAGCAGACACCACTCCCTGACGTATTAATTCAGTAAACTAGGGTAAGTTAAGTATAACTCCTTTAATGTTGTTTTCAACTTATTTGTAAAAAAAACATATGTCTTTACCTGTAGGTTCAATTTAACAATCCTATGTATTATAAGCATTATATCTAATTGCAGAATTACCATGAATTTACCATTAGTCACAATTTTGCTAGCAACTGTTGTTGTAGTTGTCAAAACCATGACTGTAAAGACTGTGCCGGAAGATAAATTAAGAATATTTGATTGACAACTGTTAAACCAAATGTCCATGACTTAATTTCAGACATAATCGTGCTTTGTCGGCTGAAGCAACTGTGTTTATTTATTTCGGATGCTGGAAAAAGAACGTATGTCCTGCAGTCGACCATTTTACTTTATAGATACAAAACAAAATACGCATATGTATCGTATATCCTGCTTTTATTGGTAGCGAACGGATGCACTGAAATCATTGTTTACTTTGCAGTTTACATTGCGGTCCCCGTATCGATTTTTTTACAGAAAAGAGAAAGCTCGACGAATATCGCCTTTTTCCTGCATTTAGGATTAACGCTAAACTTATGGCCTTGTACAAATAAATGTTACTTATTCAGACAATGTGGTCGGTCTTCTAAATTTAGAAACTATCACTTGAGCTTAATTTTATCATAAAGCCTATCACATTTGTTATACCTTAGCATACAAGCTTTCGCAAACAGACTATTTTTTTTATAAATCCATGTATTTTAATCTTTTAAGCCGTCTAACCTTATCAAATTGGTCCATCGCACTTTAGCGTGACATATATATACTATCGTACTTTAGCAAACAAACAACCATCGCACTTTAGCGTTATACACCATCGTACTTTAGCGTAGATCATCGCACTTTAGCGTGACCATCGTACTTTAAAGTACCATCGCACTTTAGAGTTCTACATATATATTGAACAATACTTTTGTTTTATCTTAAATATTATTTTCGTCTTTAGTAATTTTTTTATTAAGCATTTTACGTTTTGTTTACTTCAATAGAAATAAAAGATGACATGAAACAATAATTCTCTAACACGAGAAGTTGGAAATACAATTTTTTGACAAGAAGCTTTAGTAAAGTTTGTCTATAATATAGTTGTGAATTTAAGGACAAGTTGGGGATAATGATGTTAGTCATAAAGGAGGTGGTGTAAACTATTTATGTCTCCCTAATGATCCAGAGAATGGACAGCATCTACCATATAACAATAACCAGGTATATGGTACTGAATACGAACTGAGTTCATCAGTCAAGCCATCAGGATGGTTTTAAAGTATGGCTAACAAGGAAGTACCATGTGCTGTATGTTATCAAAAACACAGATCAACGGTCCTTGTGATACCAGGTATGCCAATGTTAAAGACGGTGATCAATGTGAAAGGATTTATAATCAATCTAATAATATAAAATCAAGAAGATGTGGTATGATCGTCAATGAGACAACTCTACACCAGACACAAAATAACGTACATATAAGCAAGCATAGGTCACCGCCAGGTTGTTATAAATGAGTAAAACTCATACTAAACATCAAGCTTATAAAATGTTTCAAAATGACAAATGACGAAAGCTAAGTTTGTTGTATGATCATAATTAAAGCAACGCACTTCGACTGAAATATTACTAATCTGTTATTGATTCATAGGAATAAATGTTTAAGCGAAAGGTCCAACGAATTGCTACTTATTAAACCAGTTTGCATGGTTAACAATTATTACAACAATTATGCAATAAATTATATTCCATTTTGTTTGCTACTATGAATACAACATTTCAATGAAAACTCGGTACAACGTAGATTTTATATTTTTTATCGATCATTTAGTGTTTTACATTTAGCATTGCAATTTCAATGCATTTGTTCTTTAACAAAAATTGTGAAAATGTATACAGAAAAATAAGATTTAAACATGAGGCTTATATATCATCCAAGGATAAAACCAGTTTTAAGACTATTGACTTTTTGATTTGACTTTTGTTAAATCAACGAAAAACTTTACGTCTCATTCTGTATTTTTATTTGTAAACTTTTACGTTTTTTCGAATATGATATAATATTGCTAAAGTGACATATAGGTCCAATGGGGAGAATGTAAATGTCAAATTGCTATGTATATAATTTTATAAATGTATGTTATGATACACATGTCACTCTAATAAAAAGTAACTTACTTATTTACTTACTTACTTCAATTGTCTCTCTATCAAGTAATTATGGGTTAACTCCCTTTAGGAAAAGTTAAACTTACATGGATATGGCTATTATTTTTATTTCCTTTTCGGTCATAACTTTCCAACTCTTTCTTGTATATATGCATTATCTATAAATTTCATGATTACAAAATTATGAATATTTCGAAAAACTAAGGATTTTCTTATCCCAGGCACAGATAATCTTATCCGTATTTACCATAACTTTTGGAAATTTTGTGTCCTCAATGCTCTTCAACTTTGTACTTGTTTGATTATATAACTACTTTGATCTGAGCGTAACTGAGGAGTCTTATGTAGACGACACGCGCGTCTGGCGTATTAAATAGTCAGTCTGGTTCCTTTAATAATTATACAAATAACAAGTATATAAAATTACAAAGTACTAGTGGTACTATTATATATATTTGATTTTTAAACTTTCAGCATTCTGTTTATAAATTATTTTAGATTTTCAATTGATTGTGTATAGTTATAGAATATAAACGCACACATTAAAACCGTAAGCACATAGCAATACAAATTTTCTTGGATTAGGTGGTGACTTATTTCGTATAAATGTAATTCTTTTATCAATATTTTAGGTCGAAAGACTTGTTATAACTAAAAGACAAATTGAAAGAGTTGGTATTGCTTTGCTTCGTAAAAAAGAATGGCCAACGTAGATACAAGTATCTTGTCGTAGGGAGGGATAAATCCTACTTTGTAAAGGATCACTGATATTATCAAGATGCTTGATTTCTTGATTGACAACATATTTGTTACGTTCGGAGGACGTGTTTTTCAACAGACTGTCGGCATTCCAACGGGAACAAACTGTGCCCCTCTACTTGCCGACTTGTTTCTTTAATATTATGAGGCTGACTTTATGCAGAAACTTCTTAGGAAGAAAGATAAGAAGTTAGCAATATCCTTTAACTCTACTTTTCGCTATATAGATGATGTTCTTTCACTAAATAATTCAAAATTTGGTGACTATGTGGAACGCATCTATCCAATCGAGCTAGAGATAAAGGATACTACAGTTAAGTCGGCCTCATATCTTGACTTACATCTAGAAATTGACAATGAGGGTCGGTTGAAAACAAAACTTTACGACAAAAGAGATGATTTTAGCTTTTCAATTGTGAACTTTCCATTTCTTAGAAGCAACATTCCAGCAGCACCTGCATACGTGGTATATATCTCCCAATTGATACGATATTCCCGTGCTTGCATTTCCTATCATGATTTTCTTGATAGAGGGTTGCTGCTCACAAGGAAGCTATTAAACCAAGAGTTCCAAATGGTGAAGTTGAAATCATCCCTTCGTAAATTTTACGGACGCTATCACGAGTTGGTTGACCGTTATGGAATAACCATTTCACAAATGATATCGGATATGTTCCTTACGTCGTAACTACAATCCCCTTCCCTTTCATGAATGTGGCCTACCGAATTATACTATTTACCGGATTTGTTATCACATAAGCAACACGACGGGTGCCGCATGTGGAGCAGGATCTGCTTACCCTTACGGAGCACCTGAGATCACCCCTAGTTGTTTGGTGGGGTTCGTGTTGTTTATTCTTTAGTTTTTCTATGTTGTGTCGTGTGTGCTGTTGTTTGTTTGTCTTTTTCATTTTTAGCCATGGCGTTGTCAGTTTGTTTTAGATTGATGAGTTTGACTGTCCCTTTGGTATCTTTCGTCCCTCTTTTGTTATAAAGGATGGACCTCAGCACATCATGGTTATCTGTTGAGTAGTCACGCAACTCATTATAAAAAAGACTTCGCTTTTGTTGATAGAAATGCAGAACAGTTGGATAATAAAAATGGAGATGAAAACGGAGCTTTGTTTTATGCTCTCCGAACCAAATGTGGCAGTTTAAGATGTCTTCCGTATACCAATGAAGCCGATGTTCTTTGTGTCGTTTGTTCAAAATAATATTTATGAAAAATAAACAGGTTATATTTGGTTTTTGAATAACTTACCGTTATCAATTATCAATTGATCAGAAGGTTGACATTCTGGTTAAATTCACCTCACTTGTTTCATCATGAAGTAATACTTTGACAGACACTTGGTCAATACTACTACTAGTTGACCTTCTTCAACGATGGTTTTACCAATCTAGGAGTCAGAAATTCTGACAAAATATTTTATTTCATGTTCTGTCAAAATCTGTTTATCAGCACTTTTGGCTGTTATAAAGTGAAATGTTTAGCAATCTATAAAACCAGGTTCAATCGACCATTTTTCTGCCAAAAAAAAAATAGCCTGTACAAAGTCAGGAATATCACAGTTGGTGTCCATTCGTTCGATGTGTTTGAGCTTTTGATTTTGCCATTTGATTAGGGTCTTTCCGTTTTGAATTTGCCTCGGATTTCAGTATTTTTGTGATTTTTTTTATCAAATATACGAAGTGTATAATATTTTGTTTTTATACTCATCGATTACTCTCAAATCAAAAACGTTAAAAAGCCACACAAAGCCAAATAACTGAACAGTAATAACTACTCAAACTGTGAATAAAATTTTAAGACATAGTTGTTTTCTCTAAGCAAAATGGTATTTCATGCATGATTTTATTTTATCAGTTCTTATTGGCTTTGGACTAGCTGCAATAACTACAAGTACGCTCAGATCTGTACTGGGTGTTATTTGGTTATTTGAATGTACAAGTACCCAGCCACGTCCACTCTGTGTTTTTGGTGGATCTTTTTTTTTAATTTGTATCCCCCTGCTTAGTTTAGCCTTTTTTTAACTTGCCACATTCTGTATGTGTATGTCTTCAGGTTCTAAATGCTCAACATCTTAATTTAGTTAATTTGAGTGCCTTTGGTAAGTCGTATGTACACGAAGCGTATGTCTGGCGTAGTAGAAAACTTCGTCGATTTTAGCTGTTTCATCGACAGGCGTATCACATCCAAAGTGGTCATTACTCATCTTGTATATCATGTCTTTGGATTTCTTCATACAAGATGTTTTGTCATCATCTTACCATAAATCAGTCACATAAGACATTTATAAATTTACTGTACTTCGAAAGAGCACACTCACAAGGCTTAGCCGCCATTTTGAACTATATATTTGGAACCCACTCCCAGGCAACCCCTAATAACGTTTCAAACTGTAATGATCTGATTATGAAATGTTAAATATAAAAATAACCAGTATTTAAAAAGATTGTTACAAAATAAATTAAAAAAAAATAATAAAAAAGAAATTAAAAAAAATATATATTTAAACGCAAATTTACAATTTAAGACTGCTAAAATCTGATTTCTGTTCTGTTATTAGAAAATAATGGTACGCGTGTTATTTCTGTACTCGACGATAAAAAATATGAAGCTACCGACATATCATATCCCGTGAAAAAGTCATTCTTAAAATTATCAACTTTGAGTAGAAAAAGGTTTTAGGAGAATTAAAATAGCAAGACATATAAATCAATTGAAACAATGAATAATAAACAATACCTTTCTTCAATATACAGCAAATCTGGAAAACTACATAAAAAGCATTCATTTGGTAATTTATTGAGATGGTATAGAAGGAAACAATGGTAAACGGGTGTTCAAAAGTCATAAATTGATTGAGAAAAAATATGTCCGGGTAACAAACAAAACGACGGAACACATAAACTATAAGAGACAATTATTACAGTGTTTCATATTTGAAATATTATCTAGCTACCATTCTGAAGAACATGAACTTGATGAAGCACTCCAATTTATGTACTGATTTATTGCTTGTTATATCGTCACCTATTGTATTGTTTCGATTATTCTATTGGCGTCTCTTCGACTGATGAGTATTAGCTCTCGATTTTATTTACAGCTGTAGTTCTGTATTTGTATATTGTATAATCGTACTTAACTTCGGAATGAAGTGTGCGGAACTGAATGTTTTATGCGTTAAATTAAGGGCATACGATACAGTTTTGATCCTGTATTTACAAGTTCATGAAAATTTGCATAGAGGCTATTTTTTACCTGATTAAATCAAATATGTAATAAAAAATATACCTTCATATGCTACTTTTTGAGTAAAATGAGGTCGAAATTTTGTATATTTGCTCAAAATTCAGATTTGTGGCCGTAATTTCTTTTTCAAAAGAAAGACATAACTTTTTTGTTATAAAAGATAAACACAAATTGTTTTTTGTTAAATAATCGTTAATTTCTGTATTTTATAAGTATCCTAAAAAAATATGCATTTTTTTATTCAGAAAAAGCTCATATTTATCAAATGTTCATGAACTGAGGAAAAAACGTCATATTTTGCTGCATGTTTATCAAAATTAAAAAAAATCCTCTATTTACAGTTTTATAAAATTTGGGTCACATAATCTCCCTGCAAAATGAAACAAATTGCCGTTTTGAAAAATAGGGGTCCATGAACTCGTTTTCAAATTAAATCAGTTTTAATGATAAAAATCAGTCGAAAAATGCATCTTTTCCCGATATGTCACAGTTTGACGTCGCGAAAATAACATTTTACGTTAGCAACGTCATTACCTTCCCTGTAACTGTATCGTATGCCCTTAAGAATAGGTATAACGCACGTCGTTTATTTATGTACAAACTTCCGTTAAAAGTTATCATCAAGCGAAAAGCTATTACTTGTACCGTAGCAAAAAAAAAAAAAAAATCAGTAAAAATAATGACCATATTAACTCTTGGTGAAGGTGGAATTGTGCCTGTTTAGAGAGATAGAAGTCCATATCAATGAAAGAAGCACTATACAAAGGTACAGATTGTGCGTAAACCGACATTAGTATAACTAAATATTATTATTATATACTTTTACACGTTCACGATTCTACAATCCGTTGATACCTATATTTTGGTATTGTACTAGGATATGGTCTTCTTTGACTGTTCTCAACACTAAATGAATTGTATTTGGAATGTGAACTGTGTGGTTTTTCAGTCTTAGATATACATGTATGATTGTTTCATTAGCTGTTATTGACTTTGAACTGGCTTTCAGTAACCTCGGTACTCACAGATCTGTCCTTTTTGTCTGATGTGTTTATATTAGGATTGTTTATGTGCTTTGTATCGATTTGATCACTTAAGCCTTTTTCAATTGGTTGTCATAGTTTGATATTATGTTGTAGTATTACACCACTTCAAAAGGTCAGAGGTCTGGTATAGCGCAAGAAAACGTGTTCAATCCCGTCACATTCTGTATTTTGGATCAAGGGGATAATTACAAATGTTGGTAAGCTAAATAAAATTAAAACCACAACGTAAATGATCACCAGGGGCCTTAAATTAATCGTTATTTAAAGTGACCTTAGGCTGAGGAAGTTTGAACCGCAGTTAAACATATATATTTACAAACAAATAGTTATAGAAAGTTCTACAGTAGATTAAAATTCTGGTGAATGGGTAAATAGATTAATTAAATCAAATATTTTTGATGATTAACCATTTTGACATTTTCCGCGTGGAGACGAAAAGACAGCCTGACGATTTTATGACAAACGGAGTTTTTTTGCAATTCATTTTCCGTTAACACTAAAATCTGAAATAATAATAAAATATATTGTTTTACAGTATTTATAAACTAAATACATTTCTAAAGGATAATTAATTGTTGTTTCCCTCATGCACCTAAACCGTAACAAATCGTTTGAAAGATAAAAGAAATAAAAGCTATTTTCTTCTGCTGAAGGGGAAATTTCTCAACTGTATATTGAAGTGGGAGGGGTAACATTTCCAAAAAGTTGTTCAATATACAGCTTAATGATAGTATAACCTGGGGGTTTAAAACTGCATAATGTTTCGAGTAATTCAAAATTTGATGGATAGCTAGAAAACTTAAACTAATTGACAATATTTAAATATTTTAAATATTTTATACGTTCAGCGTATTAGAATACGTAATAGTAAAAGTTCAATGATAAGTTAATATTGATATTAAAAGACCTCCGATCAAAAAGGGGTGTTCAGATCCCCGAGCCCGAAGGGCAAGTGGATTAGAACAGCCTTTTTTGTGAGGAGGTCTTTTAGTGTCAATATTAACTTAATCATTGAACTTTTACTGATTTACAAACCGTCCAAAATATAAGAAAAGTACATAAAAAGCACTTGCAGAAACCTAATTCCCCTGAACTGGACCAGTCTTAATATGTTAAACTTAATTGATAGTTAAAAAATACTCAGACTGATATAAACAATTAACAGTTACCAAATTGACATGAAAACGGACCGATTTAATGGCATTACATCATATAATTATTCATTTATGATAAAAAAAAAAAATAAGCATCTAAATAACACCAAATGATAGTTTTACAAAAATTAGGGGTTAAATTTTAATTTTTTAGCCAACTTTTCAAAATAACGATTTCTTATTTAATAAATCAGGCAATCAAAACCCCAATACAGACCTCATTTATAACTGACCAATGAATATTATGGTCAACAACTTCATGCTTTATATACTTGATGTTTTTTGATCTGTCAGTAATCAGGAAATAGAATCGTAAAGTTCAGACCTTAGAAAAAAGTAAGTAAACTCTTCCAACAATTAGCTTTTTAAACAGATTGTTTAAGAACTTCTAATCGGACAGTCCTAGATGCATAAGGTCCTTCACAATATTCATCCGGTAAATGTTCCTTTTGTTTCTGATTTGGTAATTTTCCTACATTAAGATACATACGAATGAAACATAATTAGTTTTGTCTATTCAGTCCAATTAATTAATAGATCTTGCCTTATTTGTGTGGTTTTTTTTTAAATAAGAACTATACATGCAAACTTCAATGAATATAACCGTATTAAACCAGGTTTCACTGTCCCGATCAAAACGTGTTGGGTGAGATATATTCGCAAGTTCAATATATTATATAAAAACAAACACTTTAATTTAGTCGTCCGTTATTCCCTTTTCATGTGTAAATGAAGCAAAAACGCCTGAAAAAAACTTTTATCTTTCTTAGTTTTATCCTTGCCTGACAAAAAAAAAATATATGTTATAAATCGTATTTAAACATTAGATAAGAACAATAGTAAAATAATATTTAAAATTTTTGAATAAGCAGTCGTCAGTTATGTGATAAACTGAAGAGCCCCCCCCCCCCCCCAAAAAAAAAAGAAGAAAAAGAAAACAACATAAAAATTTAAATGGAAATTGTAAATTATAGCATTTTACAAGATCTTGTCTTTGTGTGCTAAGCACTAGTACTGTTACAGAGAAATTAGTTAAATTGATTGATTGTTGTTTGCTTTACGTCCAGTAGCAAATATGTCATTCCTGTTAATGACTATAACACATAAAGTTTAAATACAATAGGTAGGTCGTACAATAGGAGGTCGACAGTAAGGTTGGACGTGAAACTTTAAAACACCACTAGAAAATGAGAGTATATTGAATAAGGACAGAAATTAAGACTTGAAACAGCAGGCAATATTTGGAACACTAAAAAAATAGGTGCAAGAGTTTTTAATTTGATCCATAAAATCTACCCTGAAGTCGATCATCCATGTTTACGTGTAGCTTACAATATCATTTCACGCATCCAATTTAGGTTAGATACTTTTAGCTCGCTTTAGTAACTGTGAGAATTCTGTGAGACTGCATTGTGTATTGTACTTTAGTTTTTGGTATGATATTCTGTACTACCGATCACTACCGCTCTCCTGGTTGGTCTCGTGTGGGGGCGTTCGCCTCGAGAGCGGGAGGTCATTAAATTTGTTCGAATCCCGAACAGGTCAAACAAAGACGTTAATTAAATTGGTATTATATTTCAACGCTTAACACGTGGCATCATAGAGTAAGAGCACAGACTGGCCGGCTCAGAGTCGGAAATGTGTCCGGGTCGGGTGACTTTTCTTCCTGCGAACTAATATCTTGTAAATACACGATAAAAAAAAACCGACTCAGCTTGTCAGTTTAGTAAAAAACTGGGTTAATACTTTTATTATATTTACACGTAATCGTCCTAAATATTAGTTGTATTCGCCGCTGGTCATCGTCCACTATCATTATTTATTTCAACGTTTTATTATACAGTGCTGTGTTTTTCTTTTACTGGTATATATTAAAACTTCTTAAATTTTCACGGAAAATATTATTGAATTAACTCCGTATAACTATTATTTAGTCATGGGTCGGTTTTGAGCTTATTATTCTCTTTAGGGAATGTTCTATAAAAAAAAGACCGAATGTTGACTCTAAATATTTTTATCTATCTGTGTCTTTGTGTTGCTGTCGCATTTATGTATACCTTTATCTCCTTTTATTCAAAACCATGATTCGCTTGGGTATAGAAATATTGACCTCTCTAGACCTCTCCCGTCCCACAGTATACCCTTGCTAAATGGGTGCGTTCGTTTGGCTTTTTGGTTATATAAATACGCAGCTTTGTCCGATCAAAATATAATAGGAATGTATATCAGATACCTGGTGCAGTGAGAATGCCACGCAATCTTTACCTTAAAAAAACATTAGAGGGAAAGACGATCTACGCACGAGTTGAATGATTGAAATGTGTAAACAACAAGAAAGGTCAGCTTAATCTTTTTAAATAAGTCGCATGGCTGATTTTAACAACATTGCTAGAACAATAGTAGATGAAAAAAAATATATATAACAAAACCGTATAAAAAAATATGAAACGCTCGAAATAAGTTGAATCTTTTTATAAATTGTTGTCAACCTTTTTTTTATTACAAAAATGATGGAAGAAATGCTTAGATTTACGCATAAAAATTCAAATGTAAATAACAATGAAATATATAAAAAATGGAAAACTGTTTGAGACTATAATCAACTGAGGACACATGATTATAAATCACCGAATGAAGCTGCTAAATTTATTGCTCCTACGTGTCCAGTGACATTTGTCATGCATATTCACGACTAGATTCAAAGTGGATTAATTGGAGGCAAATGTTTACAAATTTAGAGTGGCACTTTTTACAATAAGGCAGAACGTTCGCTAGAGGTAAAACGTATGCCGTAATAGAATAGATTTCAACCATAATGATCGAACTCGTAAGTTAAGACCTCTTTCCCTCTTTTTTCTCCACGATAGACGAATGCCATAAACAAAACGTCATAAATTTACAATCTATATAACGGCCACTATAAGTAAATGAGATATGGACTTTTTTTTATAAATTAATTCCTATTGCAGCCAACATCTCCCGGTTTGGGACAGGTTATTTATTTCCACAAAATACCGCCTAATTATTGATCAAAGATATTTAAGCAACCAAAAGCACTTTGAATCAAACAAATTCTTGAAATTGTAAATTAAGGTATTTTGCTGGGTGTTTTTTCCCAATCCTATTTCGGACCCCCTGATTTTAAGAGGGCGTATCTAATTAGTCATGCCCGATTTACTTTAATTGAATTGAACCTCAATTTAAAGACCTACATCGGGTAAATAAGTTCGAGGTACAATAAGTAGACAATAGAAATTCTTTGTGAAATAAGATCGTCCCAGGTATCTTAGAAAATAAATTTGCGTTGAATAACAATGAAAAATGCACGAGCAGGTTTGTAATCCTATCGAAAACACCGGGGTGATTCGGAATTTAAAAGTATCACATCCGCTTCCGGGTGTAAACCACATCCAACTTTTCTGAGTAGAAATCACCTGGGTAAGAATTGGTTTAAATGTTGCGTTTAATTGATAATAAATTATCAATCATACACAACAGGAAATTTATGTATGGGTGGAGGTGGATTCAGACAAGTATATTTAATAAATATGTTCTCATAAAATCTCTTCTTTATATCAAAAAAAATATCCATGTGAATAAGTTACAATTAAGAATGGAAATAGGGAATGTGTCAAAAAGACAACAACACGACAAGTAAATATACTTGCCTGATGCATTTAAATTATAATAGAATACTCACTGATTACAAAGCAGTGAATGGTCTTCGGAAGGTGGATAAATTTCTTCTTTGAAATCCATCCCCAATAACATCATAACACCAAAAACAGTAAGTAAAAATATATACAAATGGTATTTACAACTGAAATAATCATCACTCTGAAATAAAACATATAAGAATTTGTGGGTATCTAAATCCCTCAAATTAAACTTAACCAATTCAGATGACCAATCTGCAGCATCCAAAATACATTGAGTGGATGCCTCTTTGTATAATGCCCAACTTGGAGCAATTGCACGATTGAAATGGGCATTAACTTTTAAATTTTCATCTGAATATGATTATTTTATTGTTTAAACAATGCAACTAGCAATTGTAACTGTACCTACTGGTTTGCGAGGTTCTTTCATAGCAATACAAAGTTTGACTTTTGTCTGTCACTTCTTATCCAAAGATCTTTTAGAGTACATACAATCTAACTCTCTTTCATCTTGTAAGAGTATTAAAACATTTGACTTTTCTACTCTTTACACAAGTGTTCCACATTCCAAACAAAGAGACAAATTGAAAGAGTTGGTATTGCTTTGCTTCATAAAAAGAGAATGGCCAACGTAGATACAAGTATCTTGTCTTAGGGAGGGATAAATCCTACTTTGTAAAGGATCACTCTGATTCAAACAAAAAATTCTCTGAAACTAATATTATCAAGATGCTTGATTTCTTCATTGACAACATATTTGTTACGTTCGGAAGACGTGTTTTTCAACAGACTGTCGGCATTCCAATGGAAACAAACTGTGCTCCTCTACTTGCCGACTTGTTTCTTTATTACTATGAGGCTGACTTCATGCAGAAACTTCTTAGGAAGAAAGATAAGAAGTTAGCAATATCCTTTAATTCTACTTTCCGCTATATAGATGATGTTCTTTCATTAAATAATTCAAAATTTGGTTACTATGTGGAACACTTCTATCCAATCGAGCTAGAGATAAAGGATACTACAGATACAGTTAAGACGGCCTCATATCTTGACTTAAATCTAGAAATTGACAATGAGGGTCGGTTGAAAACAAAACTTTACGACAAAAGAGATGATTTCAGCTTTCCAATTGTGAACTTTCCATTTCTAAGTAGCAACATTCCAGCAGCACCTGCATACAGGTATATATCTCCCAATTGATACGATATTCCCGTGCTTGCATTTCCTATCATGATTTTCTTGATAGAGGGTTGTTGCTCAGAGTTCCCAATGGTGAAGTTGAAATCATCCCTTTGTAAATTTTATGGACGCCATCACGAGTTGGTTGACCGTTATGGAATAGCCGTTTCACAAATGATATCGGATATGTTCCTTTCGTCGTAACTATAATCCCCTTCCCTTTCATGAATGTGACCTACCGAATTAGACTATTTACCGGATTTGTTATCACATAAACAACACGAGGGGTGCCACATGTGGAGCAGGATCTGCTTACCCCTCCGGAGCACCTGAGATCACCCCTAGTTTTTTGTTGGGGTTCGTGTTGTTTATTCTTTAGTTTTCTATGTTGTGTCATGTGTGCAGTTGTTTGTTTGTCTTTTTCATTTTTAGCCATGGCGTTGTCAGTTTTTTTTTTAGATTTATGAGTTTGACTGTCCCTTTGGTATCTTTCGTCCCTCTTTTTCTGTCTAATAACTTTATTTCTGTCTAAATATACGGAAATGGACCTTTTATGATCTAACAAAGGTCTATCTTTGAAATGTGGTAAATGACTTTTAACCCCAAAATGACTATCCTGTTTTGATAAATCATCTAATAAAAGTGATACCCTTATCTTGTATCTTCATTGACAACTTAGTTGTTTTAAAGACTAATATTTGAAAGTTGAAAGTAAATGATTCTAATACGTAGGTGAGTACATCTTATGGATGTAATTTTTAATCACCAAGTTAATTGCGATGAGGACATATTGTGAAAGCAAAATCATTTTGTCTATCCTGGTTTGATAAACCATATCTAATAAAAGTGATACTCTTATCTTGTATCTTCATTGACTCTTGATAAATTCTATGACTCTGTAAATCACTGCACCTTCAGCAAGTTGTTATTGCAGTAAGAAAAACTGTTTTCAAAGTCAACAACTTTAGAGGTACATCATTTGAAGGTGCAAAATGTTGTTTTTCTAAAGCTTTTAAAACGACTTCTAAACAATTACATGAAGTAAACCATTATAGGTCAAAGTACGGTCTTTAACACAGCACCTAGTCTGAAACCGGACAGCAAGTTATAAATGGCCCCAAAAAATACAAATGTAAAACCATTCAAGCGGGAAAACCAATGGTCTAATCTATATAAAACACGAGAAACGAGATACACTTATGAACCACATAAACAGACGAGAACCACTGAACATCAGATTCTTGACTTAGGACGGATGCAAACAATTGCAGCGGGATTAAATAATAACCCTATTGAGTGTGTCTGTTTTTTTATAATTTGAATCATTGAAACACTTTCTGTTATATCACTCCACTATAAATAACGCCGGGAAGTTAAGAAGAGGACAGAGAAAAAAAATCACCATTCATGTTAGTTTATATACATTTTTCGGCTTTCAAGATATGTATTTAGGTTTGAAAAACAAAGTAAAACAGCAAAAATACCGAGCTCAAACAAATCAACTTTAAACTAAAAGTCCTTTAACAAATGGCTAAATAAAAGGCTTTAAGTGCGTTCTTTGCGAAGGTAAATCAGGAAGTGATATTTGGAAGTTGAAACATCATAAAGTGTTATATATTTTTAAAACACTGGGTAGATACAAATGATGTTTGATTGCTAGTCCAATACCATCTGGTCATAAGTCAGTGCATCAGTACTGACGTGATTTATACTATGCTTTGTGAAATTCGTTGATGATGAATTTATAAATGTAAATGTAAATTATTTTCCGACTCCCTCTAGACAAGTTCTACATTTTTTGTAAGTACGATTGACATATTTAGTTCTTTTTTATATCTTTGATCTTAAGCGCTTCTCGTGAAGGATAACAAAGAAAATATTTAAAGTCTGTGTATTACTAAGTAATATAAAAGGATATGTACGCATTCATCGTAATTGCGAAACATAGAGTCACATACCAACACAGATAGAAATCTAGAGGGCAATAAGTGAAAGCAAGTGACCAGTAGGGTTATTCTGAAAAAATCAAATTCATCAACAACTGCTGTTTGACTGTTTGCCAAATAGTTGAAATAAATATACATGAACGTACGATATCAATTTACTGTCACGCAAGTTACTCGTTTTCGTTTTCCACAAATAGAAATGAAATTAAAGTTGAAAAATAATAAAAGCAGATATCAGTCATAGACGTTTTATAGATACAAACTAAGGTAAGTTACAGTTTCTGACGCTTTCATTTTTGTTGAATGATCTCAAATACTCTAGATTTAAAATTCCTTGAACAGTTATAAAACAAGAAATGATCTTGGTTTTTGACAGTCTGCTAAAGACGAGTATATGTATATGTCGTCGTAGATCTAATGCACAATACCAGTAAAGCTACGACATATATATTTAAGCATCAATGAATTAAATATTTCTAAACTCATTTTACAAAAGACATATGTCTTGCATCTCTAGGTTCTATAAAACTATAGACAAAATTATTTTATATCTACCTGTGTGACGTTTACCTGCTTATCAACTGACGTACGTCAAACAAGCGATTCTACATTAGAGTAAATGTTAAGCTAACCATGTGTCTGTCAGGGTTAGGATTCAGTTCCAGTACTTCAAAATATTTTAAATCTTTATGGGTGGTTTTAACATTAATACATAAAATCGTATAATAAAAAAACAATAAATGAGGTGTTTAAATTTGATATATGCCTTTTTGTGCTTCTCATTTACATATTTGGTTGTTTTTATTGTGATAAAGATTATAACACAATGTTGACTGCTGTACCCCTATTTTTGACATTTTAACCTATAATGTTTGTCTGTCTGTTTGTCTTGTTTTAATAAAATGGAATTGTATGCGACTGTCATACAAGTTATAGGTTTAGATAGCTATAATTGAAACCAGGATCAATCCACCATTTTCTACATAAGAAAAGCCTGTACTGGGTAAGGAATATGACATTTATATTCATTCCGTTGATCTGTTTGAGAATTTGAATTTGCCTTTTGATAAGGGGACTTTCCGTTTTGAAATTTTCTTGGACTGCAGTATTTTTGTGATATTACGCAAAAAATTAAAAAAAATAATTATTGTATATTGGTATCACTTCGTCGTCGTACGCGTCGTCCGAAGACAGATGCTTTCCGGATAATAACTTTATTATAAGTACATAGAAATCAATAAAATTTTAACACAAGATTTATAACCACTAAAGGAAGGTTGGGATTGATTTTGGGGTTATGATCATAAAAGTTTAGGAATAAGGGTTAAAAAAGAGCTCAAATAAGCATTTTTTTTTTGGTTTTCGGAAAATAACTTTAGTATAAGTAAATAGAAATCAATGAAATTTAAACACAAGGTTTTTGACCACAAAAGGAAGGTTGGATTGATTTTCGGAGGTTTGGTCCCAACAGTTTAGGAATAAGCGACCAAAAGGGTCCAAAATTAAACTTAGTTTGATTTTAACAAGAATTAAATTCTTGGGGTTCTTTGATATGCTGAATCTGAACATCTACTGAGATTTTAGATTATGTGTCCAGTTTTCTAGTTGGTCCAAGTCGGGTTCCAAAATTAAACTTTGTTTGATTTCAACAAAAATTGAATACATGGGGTTCTTTGATATGCTGAATCTAACCATGTATTTAGATTTTGAATATTTGACCATAAAAGGTAAATGTCCAATTGATTTTTTTTAAGTTCGTAGACCACATTCATGCTGTGTCAGACACCTATGCTGTGTCAACTATCTAATCACTATCCAAATACAGAGCTTGAATGTTGTGTCAATACTTTCCACAACTGTTCAGACCTCTGCGGTCGTATCAAGCGGCGCCCTGCTGAGCACTTAAATTTTAATATAAAAACCTTATAGTTATTTTATTCACTTGTAGAATTAAAATGTATTCACCATTAGTGACAATTGTTCTAGCAACTGTTGTTATAGTTGTCCAAAACCATGATTGTAAAGACTATGTCCTGTCATCATCAGACCAGTCTATGATAGATATGATGAAACATTACCTGCATACGTCAAGGAAAGAAGAATATTCAAATCATGCAGGCAAACCATCTGATACAGGTAATAATGTTTTGTCCCAAGCTTGACATATTTGAGATTTGATTTTTAGTTTGAGGTACAACAGAAATACATAAAACCGAAACGGCAGTTTGGCAACAAATTCTAGGCGACGAATATACTTTTTGTTGATCAAAAAGTCAAATTATCAATTGCAAATATCCTTAAAAACAAAAAACAAAAAAAATTTGCAGTGGCTTCCAAAAACAAATTGTAAATTTTGGTGCAAATAATTAGGTCATCAGAAGAGATTCAAACACAACATATTGAACGCACATACGAATACGAAGAACAATTACCTTTTTGAATTAATTTTGCTGGAGTTCAACATTAAATTGTCTTTTTTCGAAAATTGATGTGTTAGTTTTTACAGATAACTGATGTGTTTATATTTTTCCTTTTCCATAGGAGTGACATACGTGCGTTGGGGTAAGAAAAATTGTCCAAAAGAAGCGAATATTGTGTATACAGGTAATGAAACTTATATCCTAATATATTTGATTCGCATTAGCAAAAAAACAAAAAAATATTGAGCAATAATATTTAGTTCATTTTTAATCTTAAAGTACTTTTGAATGCAAAATATGTCTAATTACTTATATGGAGTAACTTATTTTGTTTTTACTTAAAAAATACAAATGCAGATATTTGTATTGACACAAACTCATTAACAACAAATGGTTAAGACCTATTACATATATATATAAGTATTTTTATTGAAAAATACTGTTAATATATAATGATAGAATGGACAGTTACACTCTGATATGAAAGAGGAAGACAGTCTATGTAATAATGCTGAGCTATTGTTAAGCGAAATATATGTTTTTTCATCAGTGTGAATGTTACGCTGTATTCTTAATTTTAACATTAATTTTATTTTATAATATTTCTTATTTTGAGATAAATCTATTACACTGTAATCTTTCTAGGATTGTTAAGATGTTTTTCACTTTCAATCATTAAAGAATGTTCACTTATGTTCACTGTTATTTATGTCTCCCAAATGATTCTGAGAATGGACAGCATCAATCATATGCCAACGACCAGGTATATGGGGTTCGTGTTGTTTATTCTTTAGTTTTCTATGTTGTGTCATGTGTACTATTGTTTTTCTGTTTGTCTTTTTCATTTTTAGCCATGGCGTTGTCAGTTTGTTTTAGATTTATGAGTTTGACTGTCCCTTTGGTATCTTTCGTCCCTCTTTTATGCGTATTTGGTATATTGTTGCTCTTATATTTAATTATTTAATGAATCACCACATGGTCTGTGACCTATATTGTAGACTTGATGAAAGAAACTGAGTTCCTGTATATTTGCTTTTTTTTTTAAATTCCAAGCACTGCTCATAAATCTTTATAAATAGAGATAAAAGATGATTAAACTGCAATCATTCAACACTTCAAGTTACAAATAAAAATATTTTATAAGAAAAATGTTAATATATTCATTTCTATGTTAAAGTAGAGTTTGTCAATGATCGAGTTAGAGCTTTATTTGTCTATTTAATATTGCGTTTAAACATATATGTTTTATTAAGGACAAGTTGCTGGTAATTATAATGGCAACAGAGGAGGTGGTGTGAACTATCTATGTCTCCCAAATGATCCTGAGAATGGACAGCATCAATCATATGCCAACGACCAGGTATATGGAGGTGAATATCAACTTAGTTCGTCAATAAAGCCATCGGGTTGGTCAGAAAGCATGGCCGACAAGGAAGTACCATGTGCTGTATGTTATCAAAAACGAAGATCAACAGTTATGATGATACCAGGTACATGTATGTCAATAAATTAGACAGTGCCCAATTTGAAAGAATTTATAATCAATTTGATTGATATAAATATATGAAGATGATCATCATGTGGTATGATTACCAATGAGATAAATGATGTAGAAGTAAGCAAATATAGTTCACTGTACACCCTTCAATAAAGAACAAGACCAATACTGCACATCACGCTATAAAATTATAAGGGTCCCGAAAAAAACAATGGTTAGTTTTTTACGTGATCATAATTAAACAAAACAAAGCAACTCTGACTTATATATTACTATTATCAAGCGAAAATATTCCAAGAAACTCAACTTATTAAACCAGTTGATCCTTTTTGTCATATAGCTTTGGAGGTCTATATCATTTCTTATGTATAAACTTTAATTAAAGATACCAGGATTGAAATGTTGTACTCCAGACACGCGTTTCATCTCCAAAGTACTCATCAATAGAACTGTCTAAAAAAGTAAAATAACAAAACACTGGACTCCGAAAAAAAAAAATCCAAACGGAAAGTCAACTATCAATGACATAATCAAAACATCAAACACATCAAACGAATGGATAACAGATGTCATTTCCCGATTTGGTACAATCATGTTCGTATGTGGAAAATGGTGAATAAACTTTTAGCATTTCTTTAATGTATTTTATAAAATTTGCAATTGGTTGTATCTAGTTATGAAAATAATTGCACGCATAAAAACCTTAAACACATGATCTGACCACGTTTTTTCTCCTATTTGTTTTTGATACTTATCTCTTATATTATTCTTATTGGAATATTTTAGGTCGAAAGACTTGTTATAAAGGTTGGACCTCAGCATATCATGGTTATCTGATGAGTGAGCACAAGAGCCATTATAAAAAAAGACTACGCATGCGTCGACAGGAATGCAGAACCGTTGGACAATCAGAATGGAAATGACAATGGAGCTTTGTTTTATGCTCTCCGAACCAAATGTGGTAGTTTAAGATGTCCACCGTATACCAATGAAGCCGATGTGCTTTGTGTCGTTTGTACAAAGTAAAAAAAAAGTTATAACAAATAAATTTGATTTGAATGACTTCCCGTTATCAATTATCAATTTATCAGAAGGTTGTCGTTTCTTATTAAATCTATTAGTTTCGTAATCAATAAAAGCAACAGTAGTATACCAGTCATAAATAGATTAAGAGAAAACAAATGCGGGTTACAAACTCAATCCAATTGAAACTCATTAACTATAAGATGACTTAAGTGCAAGAAAACAAACGGCAACATTATAAGAACAAACGATGGGATGAACTGGTTCTATGGTTAGCAATACCACCCGCTTATGTGATAATGTTAAAATAGATATTGCTAAAATGACTACATTCGTCACAGAAATACAGCTCACACACATGCAAGAAACACTACATTGAAGAACCTCAGTGTTTAATAAAAAATGCACTGAAAGGTATTGTTAACACATAATAATGTAAATACATATCTAAATTGCTAGTAGTGTCTTTGATATGCATTTTGTGGAAACCTCAACTGGATGACTTATTCTACAATAGGATGATCGTCACATCAGTCAGCAATCCTCTTATGATAAAATATTGTATTTCATGTTCTGGTGAAAATCTGTTTTTTCAAAGATACAAAGTGTAGAATTTTGTTATTCATTGGTGACGCTCAAATAAAAAAATCAAGTTAAAAGGCCACCCAAAGCCAAAACATTACGACAAAGAGTACCCAAATATGTCAATAAAATGTAAAGACATAGGTTTTTTTTACCGCGAAACAATAATGGCCTTAGATGCATACTTTTTTATTAGTTGTTATTGGCTTAGAACTAGCTGCAATAACTGTAAGTACTCTCTAATCTGTACTGAGTGTCTTTTAGTTTTGTTGAAATGTATAAGTTCCTGGCTATTTCCACCCTGCGTTTTTGTTGGAGGTATTTCTATTTGTATCCACCTAATGAGTTTAGCCTTTTTCAACTATTTTCATACTTTGTTCTTTTGATGTACTGTTACACCACTCTCGCAGGTTAGAGGAGAGTTTTACATCCGCTAACATGTTTCACAGTCCCATTTTGAGTGGGCACGTCTCAAGCAAGAAGCCTGTAATTCAGTAGTTGTTTGTTATTGTTTTACATATTTGTTTTTCGTTCATTATTTTGTACATAAATTAGGCCGTTAGTTTTCTCTTTTCTATGGGTTCTCATTTGTAATTTCGGGCCTTTTATAGTAGACTATAAGGTATAGGCTAAACTCATTGTTGAAGGGTATACAGTACCTATAGTTATTAATTTCTGTGTCATTTGGTCTCTTGTGGAAAGTTGTCTCATAGACAAGCATACTACATCTTTTTATATTATAATATAAACGCAAGCATTCGACGCATTGAAAGTTTGCAAAAACACGAAGAGTTTATTATTTTCACTAGAATAAACTTGATATATTCTTTATCCAATATCATATGCGAGAAGGCCGCATGGTGACCTATAGTATGTTGTTAATTTCAGTATCATTTTATCTCTTGTGAAGAGTTGTATAATTGGCAATAATATCACATATTCTTTTTTTATATATATATATTAGATACATTTATCAGAACTTTATGTTTTAAATGGTCAAAATCTTGCAGTTGATTTGGCAATTTGATTGGAGTTCTTTTGGCAAGTCGTATGTACACGAAGCGTATGTCTGGCGTAGTAGATAACTTAGTCGATATCACACGTTTTAGCTGTTTCATCGACTCGCGTATCACATCCAAAATGGTCATTACTCATCTTATATATCATTTCTTTTGGATTTTTTTTCATACAAGATGTCATGTCATCATCTTACCATAAATCAGTCACCTACGACATTTTCATAAGAGCACACTCACAACGCTTAGTAGACGCTTTGAAGTATACATTTGGAAAAAAAAAACACTCCATAATATCGTTTCGATCATTAAAAGTTGAATTTAAAATTTACCAGTATTTAAAAGTGCTGTTACAAAAAAAAAAAAAAAAAAAAAAAAAAAAAACAGAATTTAAGACTTATCTGCCAAAATGTGATTTCTATGCTTGTTTTTTTAGCAAATAGAATGGTATGTGTGTTATTTTTATACTCTACGAAGTTACGACATATCATATCCAGTTAAAAAGCCATTCTTAAAATTATTAACTTTGGGTAGAAATAGATTTTAGGAGAATTGCAATGGTAAGACATCTAAATCAATTGAAACAATAAATGATAAACAATACCTTTCTTCAATATTCAGCAAATCTGGAAAACTACATAAAGAACATTCATTTTAATTTATTGAGATGGTATATAAAGCAACAATAGTAAACAGGTGTTCAAAAGTCATAAATCAATTGAGAGAAAACAAGCCCGGGTAACAAACAAACACCGAGGGAAACGCATGAGAGACAATTTTTACAGTGTTTCACATTTGAGACATTATCTGCTAACCATTCTGAAGAACATGAAATAACTCTCATTTAGGTTTTTATTTAAAGATTTGATGTTTGTTATACGTCACCTTTTGTATTGTTCCGATTATTCTGCTGAGAATGGATTATCTGCCTTATTTACAGCTCTAGTTCTGTATTCGTAAATGTATAACCTTACAATACTTCGGAATGAAGTGTGCGGAGCTGAACGTTTTTGAATGGAATACTAATAGATAAAACGCACGTCAGATATTTATGAACAAACTTCTGAGAAAAAAATATCATTGAACGAAAAGCTATCACTTGTACCCTAACAAAGAAAATAGTTTTTCAGTAAAAAATAATGACCACATCTTTTTTAATTCTTTGAGAAAGAGAAATTGTGCTTGTTTTGAGAGGCAGAAGTCCATATCAAAGTAAAGAGCACTTTACAACGGTACAATGTGTACTTAAACCGATAGCTAAAAAGTATGATTATAGACTATACACGTTCACAGTTCTATAATCTCTCGATACCTATATTTTGGAAGTGCACTAAGATATGGTCTTCTCTGACTGTAAACGACGTCTTAACACTAAATGAATTGTATTTAGGATGTGTACCGGTTAATATTTTAGTCTTTGACACATGCATGTTCTATTAGTTGTTATTGGTTTGTGACTACCTTTTAGTAATTAAGGTACTCTAAGACCTGTACTATCTGTCTTTTGTGTTTCTATAAGGAGCTTTATGTGCTATGTATTGATCTGATCATTTAAGCGCCTTTCATCTGATTTTAATAGTTTGATTTTATGTAGTGTTTCACCACTGTCAAAGGTGAGAGTGACGGTATAGCCCAAGAAAACATGTTTTATCCCGTCATATTCTGTATGTGCCTGTGTAAGGAGCCGGTAACTGTTGTTGTCATTTGTTGCCGTGAGTCACATTTAATTTTCGTTTATGGTTTTGTAAATACATCAAGCTCCAATTAGACACCAGTATAATTGCATAGACATGATTTATTATGACATGTTTTGCATCAAGTATGTTATAAAAAAATTGTTACATCTTCCTCTGTTTTAGGTCAAAGTAAAAAATTAAAATAGAGGCGAAAGATATCAAAAGGACAGTCAAATCATAAATCAAAAATAAACTGACAACGCCATGGCTAAAAATAAAAAAGAAAAACATACAAGTAATAGTACACACGACACAACATAGAAAAGTAGACTAAGCAACCGAAACCCACCAAAAACTGAGGTTGATCTCAGGTGCTCCGGAAGGGTAAGCAGATCCTGCTCCACATGTGGAACCCGTCGTGTTGCTTATGTTATTACAAACTCAGTAAACAGTCTTATTCGGTAGGTCACATTCATGAAACGGAAGGGGATTGTAGTTACTACGTAAGGAAAATATCCGATATCATCTGTGAAACGGTTATCCATAACGGTCAATCATCAAAATTACGCTAAATTAAATAAAATTAAAGCAACACTTATTCAATCATATACAGCCAGAGCAATCTTCTAACTATGATAAGCTAGATATTCAAAAGCCAAGAATGTATGAGTGCGTGAACACGTGAAAAAAAGCAACAGAAGCCTTAAAATAATAGTCATATAAAGTCAACTAAGGCTGAACGTTAGTTTAGCTGATAGATTTATAAACAAATAATAATAGAAAGTTCTACATCAGATTAAAGAGATCCGTTTACCTTTTTGGTTCAACATGTGCTTTTAACGGTATTGTAGTATTTAAGATAATAAGCTTGTATCTTGTTTAGAAACGAGAATGTAGTAAATGAAGAGCCAAGTCAGGTACATGACAGTTATTATCTATTTGTTTGATGGGATTGAGCTTTTTATATTAACATTGGAATATGCAACTATGGACTATGCATTGAAAAGGTTGAGGTTGATAAACTTGTAATATTCAGTGCAACATGTCGAATTGTATAATTGTTTTGAAAATAACCATGGATATGCTTTATTTTGAAAATTGCACCTTTTTAATAAATGATATCGTCACCAATAATTCCTAGAATTTAAAATAAAGTCTATGTTGGTCTGTATTTAATAACATTATCCTTGCAGTTTGTATGTTTTTATGGTTAGTATTTATGTTTGTGTGTTTATAAGTGGAACAAATATTGAATCTTAAATCATATTAAGTCATCATACTAAATCAATTGATGTAAACAGTCTGAACTGATGAAATGAACAAATGCAACAACCATGTCTTCCAATTTTGAGTCAAGGTGGATATTTGTTACGGTATTTCATTGGTCAAGAGCACAGTGTTGTTAAATCTTTGTATCGGTCACCAATGTACCTGTAAGTAGTTAATAAGATGTAAACAAGCATAGATTAAACTTTTAAAAGACATGAAAACATTGCTGAAGTACAATTTTACAAAAACAGTACCTAAAATATTATCTATACAATTAAACGAGAAGACCTCATTTTGGGTGTCGCTTCTCTTCTTTCCACAATAAATTAATCAACACGCCTCTGTGTCCTATAGGTACAGTGCATAGTCGCATTTGTCATCCATTCACATGATTATTCAGATTGAGTTATTTTGGGAGAAAAACGAGAAAAAGGGTATCCGGATATTGTTCCGTCATTGGACAAAATTTTAAGTCAGATTATACTTCCGGTTTGCGTTTTTCTGTATACTTTGAACATACATATACTACGAATAAAGTGTATTTTCAGAATTTTATCTGCTATCATTTTCAAGTTTACTATCCACGGTGGTCACAGAGTTTATTAAATAGAGAGGGTCTGTATACTATATCAATGACCACCATGGATCGATTAGAAAACTTACTAAGTTAGAATTGAAAGTAAATACACTTTATTTATATATAGATACAGATAAGCGCTAAAATTATTCATGTGCACTTTTGATACCTTTTCTGAAATTCTCCAGTCATTAAATCTTTTTTCAAAATTCATTGATTACAAAAAAAAGAAGATGTGGTATGATTGCCATGTTGACAACTCTCCACAAGAGACCAAAATGACACAGAAATTAACAACTATAGGTCATCGTACGGCCTTCAACAACGAGCAAAGACCATACCGCATACTCAGCTTTAAAAGGCACCGAAATGACAATGTAAAACAATTCAAACGAGAAAACTAGCGGCCTTATTTATGTACAAAAAATGAACGAAAAACAAATATGTAACACATAAACAAACGACAACCACTGAATTACAGGCTCCTTACTTAAATGTTCATAACATACTAAATGTATATTCATATTGAAATTGATAGAAAACCACAAATTGGGAATTTTGGAAATAAAGGAGGAGGGATTAAAAAAAAAACATTTTCCTGTCCCCAATAACCTATGATTTATGATACTTTTGCTGAAATTCTCCTGTTATTCAATATTTCACAAAATTCTTCAAACAACACTTTACATACTTTAAACTACGCTCTGAATGCCCGCGATTTCGCGGTTGTGTTCTAGTATATAAGTATGCTAGCATTAACCTCAGATGCATAGTAAGTTGTATCATATGGACTACTAATATATCATCCATGGAAATGTCGGAAGTATGATTAACCTCTTGTCTTGAACATTTAGCAACCAACTCATGTAATTAACCGGTTATACATCATGTATGTCTTGTCATTTTGATGACCATCAGTCAAGGTCGAATATTGAATTCACATCAAAATGTTTCTGTATTTATGTTTTAAAGATGGTTTTGAATGTTAATGAGCATGTACATTGTTCATACTATCAACAGAGTACTTTGTTCTTCATAAATAATGTACATCAAATATTGATATTTTACATAAAAAGTGTTTTACCCCCTAATTTATAATGTGTAACTTACCTGCTGTTCTGGAAGGGGTAGTATAACTAAATCCTCTCTCCTCAGGCAACTTTTGACATACCAATCGACAACAAAAGCAAACAAGAATAACACATACAATCACTATTGTCAAAAATGTAATTATTAAGGCTTCTAACCATGGCTCCATCTGCTTGTATCAACATATGTACATGCTATTGTTGTTCACACATCTAAATGCGACATTTTATACGCCATACGACGTCACGAATTAGCACCTTTGTGGAATCAAAAATACATTAACAAAAACTACCGACCTCTAAGGGAAATTCAACGAGATGTCTATAAAGCTGAGAAAATCAAACATTATACTACTGTGTTTAAGGTAGATGGGGTGTCTAAATTATAATCCATAAATATTTTTAATAATTTTTCAAAATGTAGTTTATATCATGCTTTTTAAAAACAAATGGGTCACCGGGCTTATTTTCACGCTACACGATGTTCAAAATTGACAAAATTTGTATAGATTATGTATGGAAAACCCAATTTTCTGCAATAAAGCGTAATCTACACCACAGAAGTTTGAGATAACATAACAGAAGATGGCTTTAATAGTATGCTTTCAGTTAAGAAAAAGAAACAATGGGGTCAACTGACCCGTTTTCTTGCTACATTATAAAATAGGTAAATTCCTAACACATTCTATTGTAAAAGTACCTTAATCTAAATTATCTGCCCTTGCAATTGAGTTGCCTCCCCTTACGTGGCAAAGTTGGCAAAAAATTGATCAAACAAAAGTTTTCTGTTTTTTGTAAAATACAACCATCAATATGATAAAACATGTCATTTTCTATATTGAGGTGTAAGTTTTCACACATGCATTACCTACTACTCTATAAATTTGCACATTCTGCTAAAGATCTAGACATTGTTTTCTGGTATTTTAAAATCCAAGACCTTAACTAAGATAAAATTGAGAAAGGAAATTGGGAATGTGTCAAAGCGACAACAACCCGACCATAGAGCAGACAACAGCCGAAGGCCACCAATGGGTCTTCAATGTAGCGAGAAACTCCCGCACCTGGAGGCATCCTTCAGCTGGCTCCTTAAAAAATATGTATACAAATTCAGTGATAATGGACGTCATACTAAACTCCGAATTATACACAAGAAACTAAAATTAAAAACTAGGAGTCCATTTATGGACATTCAATCAGCACCTAATAAGTAGACAAAATCTATAGTAATTGTTTACTTTACATAATGATGGCCATAAAAACTGTTGTCGCACAATGTTGACTGTCGTATCATTATTTTGGACATTTTTGATAGTAATTAAATTGAGAATGGAAATGGGGAATGTGTCAGAGTTATGATTGTTTTTTTTCACACATCGGTGTCAATACAACGAAATTGTATGCGACTGTATACCTGTACTAAGTCAGGAATATGACAGTTGTTATCCATTCGTCTGATGTGTTTGAGCTTTTGATTTTCCTAGTTGTTTGGTATTTTTGATATTTTATTTTTTTTTCTATTTTTAAGTAAGGCTTGAAACGAGTATGATGTGAATATTCAATATACATATGATATTTCAAAGGAACAAGCCGTTTTCTGTTGTTATATTTGTTTATTCATAGGATTAAAGAACCTGTTTTATAAAGCTCTTCTGATATCGTTACAGAACGGTTTGAATATAGGTGAACATTTGATCAACAAGCATTTTAATCGGCGAAAAATGTTCTTTAATTTATCTCAAAGTAATCTGAACTCGAATTTCTAGTAGATACATATTTCTTAAAAGATCAATTGTTGATGATACATATTTTCCCGTTTAATTGATGTCAAATGATGATAAGGTCACCGACTTCTTTTTGTGCATTGACCAACCTGTCAGCTAGTTGATTCTTTTTTGTTCTATATGCTTAACTGATAAGTCAACTCTTTTCAACTGATCTTTTACAGTTTGTTTTTATGTTGAGCTGCTAAAAGTTAGGGGAAAGGTTGAGTGCCCTCAACTTAATCCAACCGAATTCTGTATATGCATGTTCAAGGTAAAGGTTTATTTATGTAACGCTATTATGTTATGCTTATTTCGATGTTTTGTTGTATTTGTTTCACACCACCTTGAATGCGTATAGCATAAAATCAAAGTCTGTGATTTTTTTGATTTTTTTTATATATCTCCGTCATGCAAACCTCAAATGTCTTGTCTGATTTTCGATATATCTTTTTTCAAAATTAAGGTATATATTCTTTTCAACTGTTTTAATAAGATTTTTATTTTATATTTTTTTTGGCCTCAAGCATCACTGTCTCGTTTATTGTCGAAATTCGCATCTGGTGCAGATAAAAATGGTACTGTTTATGGTATTGAATTATTCAACTTATGGTCTCCATGACATTCAAGTGTTTATTTTTTGGCCTGTTAAGGACATGTTGAAAATGTGAACTTCAACCCGTAAGTATACCAAATCATAAGCCAGGTACCTTTGATAACTAAGTAGTCTTAACATGTTATTATTGTCGAAAAATTGCAGATTTACATGACAAACTTGAAATTTAAACAACAACAACCATGACACCTGCTTACCTGTCTATTACAAAAAGAAGACAAAATCTGGAAACAGGCAAACAAGCAATAAAAATATTGTTGTAATTCAACACCAACACATACAAAACAAATAATATCAATATTAGCACTTATCAAGGATGCCTTAAATAAAACAAACACGCAGGTGGAATGTGAAATTTTTGATACAAAAAAAGAAACCCAAAGCTGTGACTTGAGGTTGAGCAAAAGCTAATTATATGACTAATATGACTATCAACAATTCATATAATAAGAAAATATAAAAACGCATGAAATTTACCACGATCGATGTATTGCAGATTATTATTTGAACGATATGAGCCCGACCTCATATAATCAAAGTAAAAGAAAACCTCTAAGATTCTTTATAAAATATTTATCAATTAAAAAACAAATGTTATGAAAAATAAAACATCATGAGTATTATGTTTTCTGTAGAAGAGATAAAGTAAATTGTGTATAAACATTGAAAGTATTAAACAATGTGAAAGTAAACAATAATAATAAAACAAAAATCACTAAAACAAAATGAAATATTTGCTTTTGATATTCTTTAAATTAATTTATCTGCTACATCTTAGCATATTTGACGTTTTACTTCGATTGTTCAAAGATATATATTTTTGCATTACAAATGTATATGATCATTATCTAAATTGATAAAAACAAGATAGCATTTGATTTACTTTAACCTTGCAGAATATTTTTATTATCATCCAAAGTGTCAGGAGGAATATTTACAAACCATATTCTAAAGCTGTTCTGTGCGCATATTCATGTATCATTCTCAACTTGTTTAGACTGCAGGAGTGGTGCTCTCGAAAGTATCCTAAGATTCGTCCTAAGTCATAGATAAGACCAATTTTAGGATTGACTTAGGACACTCTTAAGTTGTGTCTCGAAGCTATCTCAGACACATCTTATGTTAAAACGTCCTCAACATATCCTATGTGCGAAATTCTAAATGGTTAAAGTAATTGTTTGATTAAACATTTATTAAAGACGAAACCATATGATACAATTGTTCACGGAATTTTGTAATAACACCTATTTAATAAAATGCATGATTTCAAATGTAATTATAAAATAATATCAAAAAAAAGGTCGTGAATTAAACTGGAAAACAATTTGTTTTGAAATGAGAATAATGAATTCGTAGTGTCATCGTATCGTAAAACACGAAGTTCAAAGTTTAAAATTCTGCACAATTTCTGTATACGAGTTAATAACCGATGGTGCGTTTCATTTCATCTTCATCTTCACGTAAAAAATTGAGAAAAAAGCATGCAAAAAGTTATGGTGAAGATATGATGATCTCAAGACACCTAATTAGGTGTCCTAAAGTTAGGACGAAAAACGATATATCCTAAGTTAAGAGAGCTTCGAGAACACGACTTAGGACAAAGACTTGTCATAAGATGGTCTTAGGACACGTCCTAATTCTCAGATAGCTTCGACAACACCACCCAAGTCAGTTTGAAAATGTTTTACGTAGATATTTGCTATTCTATTGAAGGCTACATTGGCTCCACCCATGAAACGTTTTTATTTGAATACTGTCTAAATGACATACGCACATATCGGGATTGCATACAAACGATATTGAGATACGTAGCTGTTTTATATCGTTCTAAATATAGCAGACACAAAACTAATGTGCATACTTAACATTATAAGTGTACCAGGATGTTTTTGTTATGATAACATCAACATGAGTGATCCTATATTTATCAGTTTTATTGGAGAGAAATATGTAGGAAAGAGCTCTATTGTTGATTTCTATGGTTCGAAACATTACAATCCTGAATTGTATGCAACTACGGGAGTGGAGACCCATATCATGAAAAACACATTTACTGGAGAGTTAAATGTTCATGTTCTTGACATGGCAGGGGAAACAAACGAGTAAGTGTAAATACTAAACGTATATACAAAACTTAATATAACGGATCATATTAAAGGGGGGGGGGGGCATTGGCTGTCAAATTTATGTTTTGACTCAAGTTCTCTCCATTGAAATATAACATACTCAAATGTACATCTGTATCACAAGAGTCTAATATAAACAAATTTACAATGCATGAACTGGATGATATATATATATATATATATATAAATAGTTTCAAGACCATTGTTATCATTGGACAGCAATCGAGAAACATTCTAAGTTATCCAAAATCTTTCCTTAGCCTCCCATGATTGCCTTCAAACAACCTAACAGCCTGAGAAATATACTTGTCCGTGCTGACCTTTCCAAACCTAACCATACTGTAGGTAATTGCCAGCATTCATCAACATTTCACAGTAAGACCACAGAAAAGACATACAAGATCTTCTGCAGTATCAACTGCAAAAGCTCAAACGTGATTTACGTTCTTGAGTGTCCTATATGTGGTCTCCAATATGTAGGTGAATCTATGCAGCCATTTCACAAACGCCTTAATGGTCACAGGAGTGACCTCACAAAAAACCGTATATTCCTGTCAGTAAACACTTCAGGTTACCAGATCACAATCTGGCAGATTTTGATCACATGAAGATCCTTGTGATCGAACAGGATTGTACATGGCAACATAGGCAAAGAGAGAATCGGGGGAAGTTTTGGATAAAAGAACTGGGTGTCATCTTTACAGATGGAATCAATAGAAAGAAATAATTAAATTTACAGTCTAATGTTTATATTATTATATTCAGGATTTTGGATTAAAATCAATCGACCAAAACTTACCTGTATTATTACTGATCTATGTTTACACCTTATACATTATATATCAGTATTGTTAAAACTTTTAACACTGACGAAGGCCATTTGTTGAGCCGAAATATTTGCAATTATTGTATAATTTATATCATCTGTTCAGTTTTTCCATCTTTGTTCGATGATATTCAACATTTTTTAGTGTTTTGTTTTCCATCTATTTATCGGTATTGTTACACAATCTTTTATACTCTAAATTCCCAAAGGTGGTGACAGTTAAACAATTAAACTCATCATAGATACCAGGACTAAATTTAGAATATACGCCAGACGCGCGTTTCGTCTAAAAAAGACTCATCAGTGACGCTCGAATCCCAAAAAGTCAAAAATGCCAAATAAAGTACGACGTTGAAGAGCATAGAGGACCAAAATTCCTTAAAGTTTTGCCAAATACAGCTACGGTAATCTATGCCTGAGGTAGAAAAGCCTTAGTATTTCAAAAAATTCAAAAATTTGTAAATAGTTAATTTATAAATATAACCAATGACAATTAATGTCAAGTGCTGACTACTGGGCTTGTGATACCCTCGGGGAAATAAATCTCCACCAGCAGTGGCATCGACCCAGTGGTTGTAAATAAACTCATTATAGATACCAGGATTAAATTTAGAATATACGCCTGACGCGCGTTTCGTCTAAAAAAGACTCATCAGTGGACTGGACTCATACACTTTTCAGGAATTTTTAAATTATACTAGTTTTAATTACAGGTTAACGACTATTTGCTATTGCATTATTTAAGATCTATCTGAGTTCATGTTATAGGAAAACAATATTTTAACCATCGTTTATACATGTATACGATTTTTTGTGTGGATCAAATCGGTCAACGAAATGGTGCACCATTGTTTCACTTTCAATGTTGACATTTTTTTTCTTTTAAGAGCTGAACACGCTTATTACATGTGTATCCCAGAACATATCCACGTTAGGGGTTAAATTGAAGTTCACACTATAGCAAACTCACATGAGGATGAATTATTAAGTACAGCTCTTTGTAAGAACCAGGCAGAGTGCGATACATGAAGGTTTCAGATTTTATCTATAATTGGCCTAGTAGAAGCAATAGTGTGGTAAAATCTTTCAAAAATCAGCTAAATCACCACACTTCAGAGCCTGATTATGAATAGAATCATTCATTTTTCATTAATGTTCATATGTGACATTGATACAACTTGGTTTAAGCTTCATTTTCGTGAAAATTTCATGTCAATTAAATTTGTAAATTTTTTGAAAAATTTTGCCAAAAAATGCATATTTTCAACTTTTCTGAAATTGGGATTTTTGCGAAATTATCAAATTTTCTCTGGTGTTTTTCAGAAAAGTGCAAGTGTGTACAGAATAGTTAGCACTGTAGTCATGAAGTTTTGATTCTTCTTTACCAAATTAAATAAAAAAATGTGAGGGATTTTTTTTTAGTTTTATCACCATAGCAACCAATTTTTTCCTTGGAAACGGAGTTTTTATTTACAGAATATTGCAGTTTAAGAGCTTAAATGTCCTGAATTGTTTTATAACCGATAAGAAAATACATAAAAGGTAACACAAACTTTAAATTACTATCTTCAAGTGTTGTTGAATTCAATTGTTACCATGGAAACACATATTATCCATAGCAACATCCACTCTAAAACTGCATAAATAGAAATTTATGTAAAAAATACATAAATATAGATTAAAGGATGTTTATTTTTCAAATTTGAATATGACTGCATGCTTTGCTTCACTCACAGTTTTTTCTGTTCTTTTCATAAGGTTCAACAAATACAAATGTAATATATAATGTAATATTGGGGTTGGGTGGGGTGGAGGTGATTTAAAAAAAGGGGGGTAGTTTTTTTTTTAAAGATATCATAGATGTAGATTGTTGAAAAGATAACGTTTGGTCGGAGAGCCTGATTATAAATAGAATCATTTTTTTCCTCAGAAATTTCATATATTACATCGATATAACTTGAGTTTAGCTTCAGAGCTTAGTTAAGGTACATTGTAGTTCGCTTGTCATGTTTTGGGATTTTTGTCAGATTTTCGGAAACCGTACGTTTTATTCATTTGAATGCCTTAAAAAAAAAATTGGCATTGACCCTCATTTATCTTTTTACAAATCTTTTACATGTATAATGATAAGCCATCTGTGAAAGTCGTATAAAATTTCTATCATTCTTTATTAGCTTTTGAGAATGTTAACTAGTCATTGATAAAGCTATGTAAAGTCAAGAGAGAATATTTTCCTGCCAAAATTTCAATGGCTAATATCTCAAAAACAGGCACATTGACCTGTATGTTTTTTTACTCTTTTGATTCCTTTATTAATCCCCTATCGATATTGACTAACTAATTAATCTGAAACTGAGAAGCGTACTTGCTTCAGATTGCAGTTGAACCCGACTTTTAGATTTGTTATTTAAATATACAAAACATATACAAAAAACACATATTTTCATTTTTTCTGAATCATGGAGTTTTGTGAAATCATCAAATTTTCTCATGTGTGTGTGTCTTTTTTTTTTTTTATTGAAAAACATAGCTAGCATTGTAGGAACAAAGTTAATTTACCAAAAAGTAATTCTTGTTTTTACATTTTTTCCTAGAAAACTATATATTTGTTTGTTTTTCTTTATTTTAAAGTTTGAACCAGTTTATTATTTGATACGGACCCTACAGCCATTCAGGTGTAAAATTCATACACAGATAGATAAATATTAAGAAAAGTTAACGAACAGAACGTACAAGGGTTTTAAAAGTAGCAGTCAAGCTTCATTTGTAGAAAATGTACCTTTTAACATGATTATTAATGTAGAATAACTTAAAACAGGGTTTGTTGTTCAGCTTTTTGATATTGAATCACATTCCACTTTGTTGTTTTTGTGATGCTATTCATGTTTACTGTTTAATATTTATATCAATATATATATATATATATCTGTTGTATATGCGATGCATTTTCACAGAAGGATTTTAATTTAGCCGAGTCTGTAACATAATTTATGAAGTCAGAAGGATTTATTATCTATGCATACGTTGTGAGTGAAAGTCTGAGGTAATATATTTATAAATGCTGTAAAAATGGCATTTATTGCTCATTGTTGAAGACCGTACGGTTACCTATAGTTGTTAATTTCTGTGTCATTTTGGTCTCTTGTGAAGAGTTGCCTTATTGGCAATCATACCACATCTTCTTTTTTATATTGTCAATTCTATATTCTCTGATAATTTGAACAGACCCAGATCTATATGGAAGATTAAAAATATCCTTTCCTATTACACGCCATCATTGTATACATATATCTTGGACAGCTAAAGTAGCAACCATGTGATTTTCTGATGGGGCGGGGGGGAGGTCTTTGATTTTTTTTACATTGACCAAAAGTAACTTGTAATGTTTTTCCCTGTAAATAACCTGTATTTTTTTCCAGGCAAAGTAACTTGTATTTTTTATAAGGGCCAATCGAAAACATTTTTTTTTCACGTAGTGACCCGAACCTGCTAGGAGGGTTTGGGTCCTCCCTCCAGCCCCTAGAAAAATTTTGAAAATTAGACCATACTCATTTTCTTCAATAACACATTAATATAGTTCTTTTTCCAAAAAGAAATCCGTTGTATTGAACGGAACGGATATGTGATCTCTGCGCCGGAGGTTGTAAGCTAATGTGCCATTTCAAGTAACTTACCCCCCCTCCCCCCCAAAAAAATCAAATGATTGCTACCGGAAAAGCAGTCTACGATTTCGGTCTAAATATACAGCAGATACTTGAGACTTGCTTGCTTGGTTTGTATTCATGTTTGCCTAGGCATTGTAATTGAGATAGAGCTTGAACTTATGAGATATATTGATTCAATTATTTTGCTTGATAATTTTGTTTGATAATTTTGATTTGATAATTTTGCCGGTAATAGCATAATTATTTTACCGGAATTAGCACAATTCCAACTTAGCAAATGTATTCTATTTGTCTATCTCGGAGATCCGGAATTCCAATTGCGGGATAGTAGTACAATAAAGGAGTTATTAATGAAATGTTAATAGCTACATGTATATCTTAAGAGGATTCCATTATACTGGACTTCTGATATTAGTGATCACCAATTGACTAATATTATTTTTAAGTCACCACCAACTTAACATGTGTTCAATTTGCCTGTCCGTCTATTCGTCTGTTCATCACACTTCAGTTTCAGTTTAGAAATGCTTTGACCAAATGTTTCTATTATTGGGATGTACAGCTTAATATTATGTTACAGGTCAATTTTGTGATTTATGCTGGTGTAATAACATCTCAGACGGGTGTGTGCCATAAGAAATTAAGAATGTTCTTACAATTATTTGGGCCATATCTACCTTTCCTTGCCATAAGCCCGGTTGGCCCGGCTATTGCAATCCCATGAAGTGCATAATCTGTTCACTTTCAAAAATTTGATTATAAGATGATGAACTCGGAACAAAGTCTGACCAAACGCAAGTATCTTTACAAGTATCTACTTGTATGCAACATTTAAAAAAATTAACATACCTCCCTCTCCCCTTTTCCACGCCACCCCCTCATCCCCCAACCCAAATGTTACATTATATATTATATCTATTGAACAATCTGAAGAAAAAACCCAGATTAGACTGAGAGTGAAGCAAAGAATGAACTCATATTCCAATTTGAAAATTAACACCCTCTATTTATGTTTTTTTTTACATAAATTTTTATTTATGCAGTTTTTGAGGGGATGTTGCTATGGATATTATGTGATTCCGTGGTAACAATTGAAATCAAATACACTTGATAGTAATTTTAAGTTTTCGTTAACTTTTATGTATTTTCTTATCGATTATAAAACAATACAGGACATTTGAGCTCTTAAACTGCAATATTCTGCAAATAAAACTCCGTTTCCAAGGAAAAAATTGGTTGCTATGGTGATAAAATTAAAGAAAATCCCACGCATTTTTCTATTTAGTTTTGTAAAGAAGTATCCAAACTTCATAACTACAGTGCTAACTATTCTGTACACATTTGCACTTTTCTGAAAAACACCAGAGAAAATTTGATAATTTCGCAAAAATCCCAATTTCAGAAAAGTTTAAAATATACATTTTTTGGCAAAATTTTTTTCAAAAAATTTACAAATTTGGTTGACATGCAATCCTCACTAAAATAAAACTTAAACCAAGTTGTATCAATGTTCCATATGAACGTTAATGAAAAATGCATGATTCTATTCATAATCAGGCTCTGAATTGGGGTGATTTAGCTGATTTTTGAAAGATTTTACTACGCTTATCAACTAAAAAATAGTGTGTCCGTTACCATGGCAACCACTCATATTTTTCCACTAAAAATTATTTTTTGATCAGTTTTCATTTATTGCTTCTACTAGGCCAATTTTAGATAAAATCTGGAACCCTCCGTGTATCACATGTATACAGCACTCAGCCTGGTTCTTATAAAGAGCTGTACTTAACTTTCAAGTCACTAATAAATGAAACTAAAAGTATCGTATCTTAAATTTGTATCGTACTCGAAGCTAACGCCCCTTTAACATAAAATTGTCCCTTGTTGTACAGTATATGCTGACCAAAACTGCATAAAAAGAAAGTCTAGTAAAGTTCACTAAACTTCTACGTCATTTTGGTCTAAGGTTCTACGTTATTTGGTCTATAGTCGATAAATGTCTCATTGGCAATCATACCACATTTCTTAATTTTAATATTCGGCCATTTTGTCGTAGAATTGTGTTGTATATTTTTGACTTATGCCGAATCAAAATATATTTTCTTCATATTTTTCTTATATAATTTTTTATAAATATAAATACTAGTGTGGCAAAAAGTGAAATAAAAAAAAAATTAACTCCGAGGAAAATTCAGAAAGGAAAGTCTCTAATCAAATGGTATAATCAAAAGTCCAAAGACATGAAATGAATGGATAACAATACAAAGGTATAACATTATAAGAAATATTGTACAATTAATTATTTAATTTTATTTAAAGAGTTAATATCATGCTACATACAACATGTATGAACATGACATTTCTTTGTTTTTTTGATATGTTCATTCTATAGGCTTAAGTAACACTTGAAGTGGTATTTTTTTGTTTTCTATGTTATAGGGCGACAATTATAGCGTTATGTGTCACATGCGACGTAATTGTTCTTGTTTATGACAAGACGTATAGACAAAGTTTCAGGAAGATTGACGATTTCCACAACATCATCATACAACATATATATCCAGAGAAATCAGTGGTTGTACTATTGGGAAACAAAACAGATGACACAAACGGAGAAAAGGTGAATTCAGACGAAGGTTATAATAAACACAAATATCTGAAGACAGACTTGTTCATAGAAACCTCAGCAAAGACAGGATACAACATAAATGTGCTTTTCCAAAAAATGGAGGAAGAAGTTAAAAAGAAACGGGAATGGAACGTAGAAGTTTTCCAGAAAGAGGACACTGATTATTTGATAGAGCCTCAAATTCAAACTTATATTTGCCCTTGTTCATGTAGATGCATTTGTCCATCATGCCGCTGTTGTGAATGTACATTAGTGTAGATAGTGCTATGAATGATACAACAAACAATAGATAACATATGGGAGAATTTCAAACACTTTTTTTACTTTTTACTCATTTAGCTTCTGCATATAAGATGATGTACTGAAATTTGTTTGTACATTCTATCAAGAACCGAAGTTTCTTTAAACATGTTTTTGTTGTTGTTGAAAAGAAGGAAAATCGATGTATCAAATGTAGATAAATATTTCAGCTGTCTAAGTTCTAGAAACTTATATTATTGTTAATATATAGTTATGCAAATTTATCGTTTCACCCTAACTTTAAAATCTATGAAAATAATTAATAATATATATAAATATATATTTTTAAAATTCGATCGAAATTTTAACTTTGTAGATAAATTACGTCTTAACATATTTCATGTTAAATACCTATATATTTGGCACCTTTTGTTGACAAAATTGTGATACAGCTTGATTATATTAGTTTCATTTTATGATGCATAAAAAATAAAATCACAAAAATACTGAAATCAGCGGAGTCGAAATGCAATGTCACTAACCAAATGACAAAATCGACAAATGTATCAAACAAATGGACACCTGTCATATTTCTGACTTGGTACAGAAATTTCCTTTTGTAAAAAAATGTGGATTAAATTTGGTTTTATAGCTAGCAATAGTGAATTTACTGCGAATATTGAGTTCAATAATTTTATTTTATGGTTATTTATGAGTATCATTCATACCGACATGAATAAAACAAACCTGTTTCTTGTAAATCATGATAGTGATGATAAGTTATTTTGTTTTTATCAAGATTATTACTTTTTCTTCTAAATTATAAAACTCCTAAACGCAATGAGTATGAGTTTTAAACTTTATAAGCTTCTGCATATATATGAGATAAGATTTGAAAAATACAGGAGAATAATTGGAACAATTTCAAAATATTACTGAAATAAATGTGGGTCTATGATGCCCTCCGAACTCAAGACGGCTTTCAGTAACCTACCTCAAAACTATGAATAGACATACGACCATTCGAAGACGATTTGTTACCCAAAGGGAACAACATCAATAAATAGGCCTCAAATTTTTAGGCCTGACATTTGATTAATTATAAAACTAGGAAAGTGGAATATATCTTCCCTATTGTCGCGGTTTCTTGTCATATTCCTGACTTGGAAATGACATTTGCTTTTGTAGAAGATGATGGATTAAACCTGGTTTAAACATCTCACGTGTATGACAGTCGAATAAAATTCCTTTATATTGACAATAATTTGTGAACAAAACAAACAGACATAATAGTAAAAACTGTCAAATTTCAGGGTACATAAGTCAACATTGTGTGATAATCATAATGACTATAAAACAAACAATATGCCAACAAAGAAAAACCAAATGTAAACATATAAACAAAGCACAAGTACATATAAAACATTTAAGACAAGAAAAAAACAAATCACCATAGCTTAGTACTGTTAACTTTTGAATACAACAGACTAAAGTAAGAACCATTTAATATATAGCGGAAAAAATGAAATAGATTAAGTGAAGTATTATTCAATATAAAAAATAAAAAAAGTAAGATCACAAAAATACTGCACTTAGAGGAAAATCAATTCGGAAAGTCCATAATCACATGGCAAAATCAAATAACAAAAAGCATCAAAAACGAATGGACAAGAACTGTCATATTCTTGACTTGGTACAGGCATTTTCAAATGTAGAAAATGGGGGATTAAACCTGGTTTTATAGCGCTAACCCTCTCACTTTGATGTCAGTCTCGTCAAATTCCGTTATATTTATATTGATGCGTTAACTAAACAGACACAATAAATAAAATAGTCAAAATATGGGTACATCCGTCATCATCGTATAACAATTTTAAAAGGGACAATTTAACAGAGCACAAAAACATCTATCTACAAACTCATTCATTGATTTGTGTGTCTGACGTCAAATTATTTTATACGTCACATACATTTGTCGTTCAATGTGCATGCAAACAATTTTAAAGTTAACATAGGCAATGTTAGCATGTAGGGTTAATAAATCAAAAGTATGTAAGAATAAATATCAGAAAAAGACCGAGATTGAAAATAGTCCAAAAGTTGTATATAGAATTTATAAGAATCCACAAATAGTTAATTCCACTATCGAAATATAGACTAATCTAAGTACTGTTCAGTAGAAAATATGAGCTTTTAATATAGAAAAATCAAACATACTTTAAAATAGAAAAGACGAAATATAAACATATTCAAGTAGTTTTTAATCGACATAACGGTTATTGACTATGCTAACTGCTATTCAATACCAAAGACATAATATAGAAGAGGGACGAAAGATACCAAAGGGACAGTCAAACTCATAAATCTAAAACAAGCTGACAACGCCATGGCTAAAAATGAAAAAGACAAACAAACAACAGCACACACGACACAACATAGAAAACATAAGAGTAAACAACACGAACCCCACCAAAAAACTAGGGGTGATCTCAGGTGCTCCGGAAGGGTATGCAGGTTCTGCTCCACATGTGGCACCCATCGTGTTGCTCATGTAATAACACATCCAGTAAATAATCTAATTCGGTAGGTCACAATCATGAAAGGGAAGGGATTGTAGTTACGACGTAAGGAACATATCCGATATCATTTGTGAAACGGTTATTCCATAACGGTCAACCAACTTGTGATGGCGTCCGTAAAATTTACGAAGGGATGATTTCAACTTCACCATTGGGAACTCTTGGTTTAATAGCTTCCTTGTGAGCAGCAACCCTCTATCAAGAAAATCATGATAGGAAATGCAAGCACGGGAATATCGTATCAATTGGGAGATATATACCCCGTATGCAGGTGCTGCTGGAATGTTGCTACTTAGAAATGGAAAGTTCACAATTGGAAAGCTGAAATCATCTCTTTTGTCGTAAAGTTTTGTTTTCAACCGACCGTCATTGTCAATTTCTAGATGTAAGTCAAAATATGAGGCCGACTTAACTGTATCTGTAGTATCCTTTATCTCTAGCTCGATTGGATAGATGCGTTCCACATAGTCACCAAATTGGGAATTATTTAGTGAAAGAACATCATCTATATAGCGAAAAGTAGAGTGAAAGGATATTGCTAACTTCTTATCTTTCTTTCTAAAAAGTTCCTGCATGAAGTCAGTCTCATAATAATAAAGAAACAAGTCGGCAAGTAGAGGGGCACAGTTTGTTCCAACTGGAATGCCGACAGTCTGTTGAAAAACACGTCCTCTGACCGTAACAAATATGTTGTCAATCAAGAAATCAAGCATCTTGATAATATCAGTTTCAGAGAATTTTTAGTTCGAATCAGAGTGATCCTTTACAAAGTAGGATTTATCCCTCCCTAAGACAAGATACTCGTATCTACTTTGGCCATTCTTTTTTAAGAAGCCAAGCAATACTAACTCTTTCAATTTGTCTTTTAGTTTGGAATGTGGAATACTAGTGTAAAGAGCAGAAAAGTCAAATGTTTTAATACTGTTACAAGATGAAAGAGAGTTAGATTGTATGTACTCTAAAAGATCTTTGGAATTTTATAGTATCCACATCTGATTCACGCCCCCTCTAGAATAGGCAGATTCACAATAACTTTGAAGCCCGTCTTTGATTGCTGATAAAATAGATGTTAATAATTTAGAAAGAGGTTTCGTGGAGCACTTGGAGGACCCAGCAATATACCGTTATTTGTAAGGACACTTATATAGTTTAGGTATCCAATATAGTGATGGCAGATCCAGTTCTTCATCGTTGAACTTGCAAAGGAACACAGAACAGACCTATGATTATCCAGGATTTCCTCTTTGGTAAGTGTCGTGAGGGTATATGTTGAGTTTCCAAGTGAATTGTCAATACCCAATTCGTTTATCAAGCAGTTAATGTAATGAGTTTTACACACAAAAACGATGTTGTTTGGGGCTTTATCTGCGGGGACAACAACATATTTGTCATGGAGGTAGGATAGGTGTTTTGCAACATTTGGGTCTTTAAAGATTGACGTAGCATGGGCATTGATAGACCCATTCAGTTTCTTAATTCTGATTTGTATCAACGACCTCACTGCCTTAATCTATTCGGAAAGAGTGTCTACGTCTTCCTTCTCGCGCTTAGCCCATTGCCTGGCATAATCCTCAACTGAATCAATCAAAATTTTAAAGTTGTATTTCCAATTGATGGATTTAGGCTCACCATATTTCGGACCTTTCGATAACACATTTCGCAGAGTAGTGTTATTAACAATGTTGAGGTCACCGGTAATAACGTGTCCAGCAGGATTATATGTGAATTGGGAACTAGCACAAGCGCTTGATATTTCGAGACGACGCTAAGTCCTATTTAGTTACAAAGACAGGATGTTGACTACGCTAAGTAGCATTCCATAGCAAAGACAAAATATAGACTATACTGAGTACTATACAAATAGAAAATATGGGATATAGAACTTCGGTAAGTTCTTTTCAGTATCAAAAATATGATAAAGACTACGCTAAGTACTAAACATAGCAAAGCCAGAATTAAGACTACGCTAAGTACTTTTCAATAGAAAAGACGGGGTATAGACTTCGCTAATACTATGCAATAGCAAAGACTGGATATCGACTACGTTAACTTGTAGCAACTTTACCTGACCATATCGGAAAATGGGTATTTAGTCGGATCTTAACACGTACTTGTGATTTGGTTAAAACCGGTTTTGATCAAAATATACGAAGAAATGTCGAAATGTTCAGGACTTAATTAAATCCGTATTTCGGTAAGATGGTGCAAGCATACGATTTTTAACCGGATTTTTGTGACAAAAATGTCGGTTATTGATTTGGGGATGTACGGCGGACGGGCGGTCGGGCGGCCGGGCGGTCGGGCGGCCTGGCGGTCGGGCGGGCGGCAATCAAATGTTGTCCGTGCATTTACTCATGAACCGTTCAACCAAAGCTTTTAAAATTTTAATATGTTGTTACTGACAACTAAATGAAGGTCAAGTTCAATAATGGCGATTTTGACTTTTACCGTTCAGGAGTTATGGTTCTTGAAAGATTGAAAAATGGAGTTTCCAGTCGTGTCCGTGCATTTACGCATGAACTGTTCTACCAAAGCTTCCCAAATTTTATTATGTTGTTACTGATGACAAAATGGAGGTCAAGTCCAATAATGACGATTTTGACTTTTACCGTTCAGGAGTTATGGTTCTTGAAAGATTGAAAAATGGAGTTTCCAGTTGTGTCCGTGCATTTACGCATGAACTGTTCTACCAAAGCTTCCCAAATTTTAATATGTTGTTACTGATGACAAAATAGAGGTCAAGTCCAATAATGACGATTTTGACTTTTACCGTTCAGGAGTTATGGTTCTTGAAAGATTGAAAAATGGTGTTTCCAGTCGTGTCCGTGCATTTTCTCATGAACCATTCAACCAAAGCTTTTGAAATTTTTATATGTTGTTACTGATGACAAAATAGAGGTCAAGTTCAATAATGGCGATTTTGACTTTTACCGTTCAGGCGTTATGGTTCTTGAAAGATTGTAAAATGGCGTTTCCATTCACGTTGTTGCATTTACTCATGAACCATTCAATCTAAGCTTTTCAAATTTTAATATGTTGATACTGATGACAAAATAGAGGTCAAGTTCAATAATGACGATTTTGACTTTTACCGTTCAGGCGTTATGGTTCTTGAAAGATTGTAAAATGGCGTTTCCATTCACGTTGTTGCATTTACTCATGAACCATTCAATCTAAGCTTTTCAAATTTTAATATGTTGATACTGATGACAAAATGGAGGTCAAATTTGATATTGACGATTTTCCCTTTCACCATTCATCAGTAATGGTTCTTGTGATATTGCCAGGACACAAATAAATATTAATAAATCCGGTTTGCTGTCGTTGTGACAGCCTCTTGTTATTGCGTCTTACACTTTGAGAAGCGAATAATCTTCAACTACTTTATTCAAATAGTGTGTAAAAAAGTTAATTTTGAGCTATGAAAGTCAAGTGGCTCGAGCATTTTTCTGAGGAAGTTTTAAAAAATTGCAAAGAAATATTTTTACAGTGGGTTAGCTTTCATTAGTCTTAACTATCTATAGATATACAACTTTTGGTTATATTTCTAATTTAGAATCATCATTGAAGGTGGGGACGATTGCACAGATAATTAATTATATTGATGTGCCATTTGTATGCAATAGTGACATTCCGTTGTATTATCTGCCAATTTGAAAAAGTTATGCGAGTATTCTCTCCCCTTAACAGGTTCATTCTTTTATAATTAAGTTAAGGTTTCTGATATAATTTTGAATAATTCCAAAATGTATCAATTCAATATATTTCAGTTTTTGTTATTGGTGTATCAAAAACATTGATGTACGAATATAATTTTATAAATTTGAAACGTTTAAAATGATTACATACCAATATAAAGAACCGTCCATAATTTTTGAAAAACACTATGAACAAAATTCGAATTAGTTATCTTCCCTTGGTGATAGATTGATTGGGAAATGAACCAGTGTAATCTAATGGTAATGACAGAGAGGGACCAGCAAGCAAATTTTAGTTGTAGCTTATTCAACGTTAAAACAATTTTCCACTATAAACGAATGTTACTTTATACAAATATAATGACTTTGTTGGCTAAATCTACAAATTTTATTAGATATTATGATTTTGTATTGCAATAGATTAATATGCTACGTTAAGTATTATTCAATAGCATATGATTGGTACACAATGTATAGACTACGCTAAGTACTATTCAACAGCAAAGAAAAGATAAAGGCAAATCTAATAACTACTAGTATTCAGGAGAAAATACGAGAGTAATCCAACATATTGTTCAATAAAAATGACGTAATATGAACCTAACTTAGTAATTTTTAATATAAATATCGGTCATAGACTATCACGTTTAGTACTATTTAATAGTAAAGACAGGATATATTTTCTATATTAAGTATTATTCAATGGCAAAGAAGAAACATGGTCAATTTAGGGACGACATCAAAAGATCGATGTAGGATAAAAACTTAAATCGAATAGTTTGGGGCTGGGGGGTCAACATTGTTGCAAGTTTTGTTAATCTAAAATCGATTTTACATATATCCATATAGGTAAATCAATTTTTCCCAAATTAAGTTAAGAAGGGGGTAAGGAGGGGGGTGGGGGGTAGGCGAAAAAAACTATGTGAATTAAGTTTTTTGATCCTACATTGAACTTTTGATGTCGTCCCTTAATCATGGCACACTATCTCATTCAACAAAGCCATAAGCAAAGACAAGGCGTGTATGATACTCTAACAACACTTATGAAAGAGGAAATACTAAACGATAATAGGTCTTTTCTTTGTTCTTTTTGAATGGAAAACTGGAACGGTCCTAACTGTACTAGTTGTCAAAACAACATAAATGTTTAAAAACAACAAGTCCTATTTCTATGAGACTGAACAAAATACATGATATTAAAATGAGCAACGCGACAGATGCCATGCAGAGAAGTATCATTTTCATTTTCGTTTTCATTGTTTTATTTTTCGTCTGACGCTTGACATTTTAAAACGAAAAGCAATTATCACATGACATGCAGCCACTTTCTGTCTGACATACACTCAAATCCATACAATGGGGATGCATTTAAAAAAATCAGACGATCCTATAGCACATCCAAATATGTTGGATAGCTTGACATGAAATAACGTATGCACAGGGGAAAATTTAAATAACGAGGATAAACTGCATAGATATAAAAAATTCGATAAACATTAACAATCCCTTTGATATCTTTCGCCAGTCTTTTTTATTTCCAATTTTTCACGATTAGTCTGTTTTGTGGATAACTCGGCTAAGGTAATTGTTAGCAGATTGCTATATAGATATGTTTCATCTTTAAACGATAATTTTGTTTGATATTCTGCCAATTTGAGTATATATTTATATATTTAGGCATTTAAAAACTGTACTGTTAGTAGTAAACAGAACATTTCAATAAATATGAATATATAACGCCACTTCTACGTACACTAATGAGTATACCACTGTTAATATGTGAAATGAAAGATAAGTAGAAAAAAGTATTATAATTTTATTAATCCAAAGTCTTTTTTGGGTTAAGCTTTAAAATTCTATTTTAATTCATCCAAATCCAGGCTTTTGTCCTGATGCCTCAGCTTCCATATGCTGCAAAGAATAACAATATCAGCATTTTTCATAAAAAAATATACTTTATTTATAATACATATACATTTCTAATATTAAATTATAGAATCTCAACAATAAAAAAACTGTGATGCATGCATATCAACATTTATTCTTCAATTGCACGAAATTTACAAATCAATTTAATATTGCAAGTGACAAACCTATATAGTAACAATAATTATTTTGAAAAAAAAAACATTTTATGATTCGCATTTGAAAACTTAACTTATAACAAAACATGAACTTCTAATAACTTACATCAACTAAGTAGATCAAAAACTGATGTGTGTCTCTTGGAGAAGAAATATCTGAAATACAAATACTAAATGTTTAAAATACATTAACCATTTAAAGTCACATGAAACCTCAAATAAAAAATTATGCATATGATTTTTATAACTAAATGGATACTTTTCATTATTAAACTTATGTACACATACTTTTTTTCTGACGAAAACTCTTTAATTTGTTCACATTAAAGCAATTCACTGATATATTTTCCGTATATGCAAGTGATCTTAGCATGACCCGTCTCGTAAAAATCCGGTGATTGCAATACGCATGAATCTGTCAATAAAATAAACAATTATCTGATTGTATATGTTAATCACGTGCTCAATATCCATGCTTTTTGTTGATTATTAACTATAAGGTACAATCGGTAAACTTCGGCGATTATACGATATCTTAATGTAAAAAATGATAAAATCGTGCACAGAAGACTAAGTTTATGATATATACATGCATTTGTTTAAGAATTGGATAAACATTATTTGTCACCAGTCACTCGTTTCATATGACTTTAGTCATTTGATTTAAATAATGTATTTATCTCTATACATATAATAGAAATAATTCATATAGATTATATATCTTGCAAATAATAACGTCATTACAGATATGAGCAAAGTGAATGCGAGGGAATGTATAAACACCTAAGACGGACGTCATATCCCTCAAAAAAGGGAAAATTGGCTATAGGAAAAGCTAAATCGTTCTATTTGTCGTATTTTTGTAAAAGGTTTCACGTGGAAACCTCAAATATGAAAGGAGTTATATTGTTTTATTTGTAGGATGTTCCCTAGGGTAAACTTCGGAAGTATATCAAGTGGGTAGTTTTTGATAACATCAAAGTAACGGTAAGAGTTGTTGAATTTATCAAGTAATTGAATTATGACGGATTATACTGAGTTTTAAACAACAGAACACGTTTGCTTTTCACGGGGTACGATTTGTGCCAAAAAATACCTACAACCTGTCGATAAGCTGTATTGCCGAAACCAACAAAGATGTTGTCAAGAAGAAAATGTTCGTCTTTAATTATCATATCAATTTTCCAGTTATTAGAAATAAAAACCTTCCCGTCAGCGTGTTTTTTGTCACCTTTATCTATAGAAATTAAACTAGAGGCTCTCAAGAGCCTGTATCGCTCATTTGACTCTACTTAGGTTTTTGAAATCATATAAAAACAGATAAAATTTGACTACAAAGTAACAACACTTGGTCAGCACTTCATAAGGAAAGGACTGTTCATGCTATGTTTGATTTCATTCAATTCCTTGGTTCTCTAGAGGACTTCTGTATGCATTTCCCATAGGATCCTATGTTAAACTAAGCCCCCCGCTGGATGATGGATCAGCTACAAAGTAACAACACTTGGTCAGCACCTCATAAGGAACATTTTTGCCATGTTTTGGTTTCATTCCATTCAGTGGTTCTCTAGAAGAAGTCATTTGTATGCATTTCCCATAGGGTCCTGTTAAACAAAGTCCCCCGCTGGCGGCCATCTTGATTGATGGATCGGCTACAAAGTAACAACACATGGTCAGCACCTCATAAGGAACATTCATGCCATGTGTGGTTTCATTCCATTCAGTGGTTCTCTAGAAGACGTCATTTGTATGCATTTCCTATAGGGTCCTATGTTAAACTAAGTCCCCCGCTGGCGGCCATCTTGGATGATGGATGGACTACAAAGTAACAACACTTGGTCAGCACCTCATAAGGAACATTAATGCCATGTTTGGTTTCATTCAATTCAGTGGTTCTCTAGTAGAAGTTCAAAATGAAAAAAGTTAACGACGACGACGGACGACGACGACGGACGACAGACGACGACGACGGACGACATACGACGGACGCCAAGTAATGCTAAAAGCTCACTTGGCCCTTCGGGCCAGGTGAGCTAAAAAATCAACAAACGTATACGACTTCATATTCTCTATATGCTGTCATCCAGCATCAAATGTGGCGAACAGTCATTTAAGATAGTTATTGTTTGATTCAATGTCGTCTGAACTTATAATTAGCATAACATATTCTTTTGAATAAAAATTACGTACGTTCTACCAAAGCTAGGACTTTACTGTATCCAATTGTATGAATAAATTCTGTGACGTTGTGATGTTGAGCAGCAACAAATAAGTCAACAACCAACTGCTTATCCTGCTGATTCATAGTAGTATACAAATGTGTCTGCATAAGGTTATTGACCTGTGTCTGGAGATCGCGTAGCTGAAAATAAAATAAGATATGTAGTGTACAAATGTGTCTGCATATGATTATTGACCTGTGTCTGGAGATCGCGTAGCTGAAAATAAAATAAGATATGTAATGTACAAATGTGTCTGCATAAGATAATTGACCTGTGTCTGGAGATCTCGTAGCTGAAAATAAAATAAGATATGTAGTGTACAAATGTGTCTGCATAAGATTATTGGTTTGTGTCTGGAGATCTCGTAGCTGAAAATGAAATAAGATATGTAGTGTACAAATGTGTCTGCATAAGGTTATTGACCTGTGTCTGGAGATCTCGTAGCTGAAAATAAAATAAGATATGTAGTGTACAAATGTGTCTGCATAAGGTTATTGACCTGTGTCTGGAGATCTCGTAACTGGAAATAAAATAAGATATGTAGTGTACAAATGTGTCTGCATAAGATTATTGACCTGTGTCTGGAGATCGCGTAGCTGAAAATAAAATAAGATATGTAGTGTACAAATGTGTCTGCATAAGGTTATTGACCTGTGTCTGGAGATCTCGTAGCTGAAAATAAAATAAGATATGTAGTGTACAAATGTGTCTGCATAAGGTTATTGACCTGTGTCTGGAGATCTCGTAACTTGAAATAAAATAAGATATGTAGTGTACAAATGTGTCTGCATAAGATTATTGACCTGTGTCTGGAGATCGCGTAGCTGAAAATAAAATAAGATATGTAGTGTACAAATGTGTCTGTATAAGATTATTGACTTGTGTCTGGAGATCTCGTAACTGGAAATAAAATAAGATATGTAGTGTACAAATGTGTCTGCATAAGATTATTGACCTGTGTCTGGAGATCGCGTAGCTGAAAATAAAATAAGATATGTAGTGTACAAATGTGTCTGCATAAGATAATTGACCTGTGTCTGGAGTTCTTGTAACTGGAAATAAAATAAGATATGTAGTGTACAAATGTGTCTGCATAAGATTATTGACCTGTGTCTGGAGATCGCGTAGCTGAAAATAAAATAAGATATGCAATGTACAAATGTGTCTGCATAAGATAATTGACCTGTGTCTGGAGTTCTTGTAACTGGAAATAAAATAAGATATGTAGTGTACAAATGTGTCTGCATAAGATTATTGACCTGTGTCTGGAGATCGCGTAGCTGAAAATAAAATAAGATATGCAATGTACAAATGTGTCTGCATAAGATAATTGACCTGTGTATGGAGTTCTCGTAACTGGAAATAAAATAAGATATGTAGTGTACAAATGTGTCTGCATAAGATAATTGACTTGTGTCTGGAGTTCTCGTAACTGGAAATAAAATAAGCTATATATAGAGAGCAACAAACAGTGTTATTTTGAAAACAAATAGGTAAAATCACCACAAAAATACTGAATTCCGATGAAAATTCAAAACGGAAAGTCCCAATCAAATGTAGACATTGGTGGATTGAACCTGTTTTTATAGCAAAAGCACCATGTCAAATTCGAGGTATATTAGAGATTTCCAATTAAATGACATACGTACCTCACTCGACGTACGCACGTAACGGGACCGGTTATTGCTAACCAACTAATTTTGTTAAATGCGACTCTCAAATTTTAACTAAGTATTCCTTAACTATTAAACCCATTCATAATTTATTTTTTTAATATCAAGTGTTTCTTAGATGATGAAAAACGAAAGAAATCATGATTTTTATATATCACGTGATTCCTGCGTAATCTTCACTGTCATAAGACCACGTATAAACGGTATATATACGTATCTTTACCTATCATTCGATTCATAGGAGTTGTCTTTCATGTTTTTGACCATGACTTTGTTTGTCCGATATACTTTGCAAAATTTAATGAACCTTTTATCACCGTGTATCATCAGTACACCGGATATAGGTACTAACCAAGCAGGCATGATCGATTTTGACCTTTCATGATAACAAAAAACTTTGTTTTGCTTTATCAATATTCAATGTATATTTCTGAACATCTGAAATTCCTGCTCCCAAATAATTTTCGCATCGATTTTTTCCTATTCATAAAACAACTTTGATATCTAATAAGAACAATTAACTTGTAAATTTGCAAATAGTTGTGAATGTCAACACCAACTTTCAATTTCGATACAGTTGTTGAGACATTTACATGAGTTGCAATGAATATAGAATAATATCGGATGAGACGAGTGCCAACTTCTTTTACAAGTATTTGCACATGCTTTTAGTAATCCCTCTTGTTTTGGGGAAATAATGAGACATTTCTAATCATCAACCTACGACCAAATCATTTCTTAAAACATTATGTTTAGATTGAAGTACACATTGATATTATGTGAACAAAAACAAAGATTTTTCGTTACCGTGTAAGATAAAAATCGCTCAGGCCCGCTTGGTTAGTACCTATATCCGCTGTACGATGATACACGGTGATTATTATTTAATATTTTTATTGCTTCTGTTTGTCGTTATCAGATTGGTGTCCCTGTTCGTTTATGTAATGTTTTATAATATTTAATTTTCGCGGGTATTTATTATTAAATATGGTGGTGGTTTTTTTTTATCAATTTCCAAAAAAGTGAACTCAAAGTGTTAATTAGAATGTGTCTGTTAAAGTTGATAACTTGGATTCCATCCTACAATATTAAGCATTATTTCAAACGTTCTCCTCTTCTGCAGTTAATCTCCTTAATTTACAATCTCGGAATTTTTTTAACTGGAAAAACGTACGACAACGGGATGTTTATATTTAAAAAAATTAAACAGGTCTTGTACTTCTTTAAATTCAATGAGTTGACATACACTTTTCTTTCAAATGAAAGTCAACTAACATTAAAGAAAAAGAATATTGTAATTGATAATAATGTGTGTAAATAAGTGTGTACATCAATTCATTATTTATATATAGATTGTAATTTGGAAGGTGTGCTTGATTAGCAATAGTTATCAAAGGTACTAGGATTATAATTTAGTACGCCAGACGTGCGTAAAATTTTAAAAAGATGTGCCAAATACGGCTAAGGTAAAAAAGGGACGAAAGATACCAAAGGGACAGTCAAACTCATAAATCTAAAACAAACTGACAACGACATGGCTAAAAATGAAAAAGACAAACAAACAACAGCACACACGACACAACATAGAAAAATAAAGAATAAACAACACGAACGCCTACAAAAAACTAGGGGTGATCTCAGGTGCTCCGGAAGGGTAAGCAGATCCTGCTCCGCATGCAGCACCCGTCGTGTTGCTTATGTGATTACAAATCCGGTAAATAGTCTAATTTGGTAGGTCACATTCATGAAGGGGAAGGGGATTGTAGTTACGACGTAAGGAACATATCCGATATCATTTGTGAAACGGTTATTCCATAACGGTCAACCAACTCGTGATGGCGTCCGTAAATTTACGAAGGGATGATTTCAACTTCACCATTTGGAACTCTTGGTTTAATAGCTTCCATGTGAGCAGCAACCCTCTATCAAGAAAATCATGATAGGAAATGCAAGCACGGGAATATCGTATCAATTGGGAGATATATACCCCGTATGCAGGTGCTGCTGGAATGTTGCTACTTAGAAATGGAAAGTTCACAATTGGAAAGCTGAAATCATCTCTTTTGTCGTAAAGTTTTGATTTCAACCAACCATCATTGTCAATTTCTAGATGTCAGTCAAGATATGAGGCCGACTTAACTGTATCTGTAGTATCCTTTATCTCTAGCTCGATTGGATAGATGCGTTCCACATAGTCACCAAATTTTGAATTATTTAGTGAAAGAGTATCATCTATATAGCGAAAAGTAGAGTTAAAGGATATTGCTAACTTCTTATCTTTCTACCTAAGAAGTTCCTGCATGAAGTCAGCCTCATAATAATAAAGAAACAAGTCGGCAAGTAGAGGGGGACAGTTTGTTCCCGTTGGAATGCCGACAGTCTGTTGAAAAATACGTCCTCCGAACGTAACAAATATGTTGTCAATCAAGAAATCAAGCATCTTGATAATATCAGTTATCTAGTTATCTATGCCTGGGATAAGAAAATCCTTGGTTTTTCGAAAAATGCAGTTTTATACACAGGAAATTTACAACTGATGAATAATAATCTGCATATAAACATTGGTCACTGAGGATAGTAAACTATCAATTTATAGTACATATTAATTGTCTTAAATATCCTGTTCCCAAGTATCTCTGGTTAAATGTGGATGAGAATGCCAGTTTACATACTTGTTACATTTTTGGGACAGTCTTCACGGGAAGTTTGTTTTACTCTTACTTTACCAATAAGAAGTGGATTCTAAAGTTATCACATATTTTAATTGAGTTAGAGATTTTTTTTAGTTTCAATTTTTGTCTCGCTTGAAGGTTTATATATATAAACGTGACAACTCTGCGACAGATACATGGACAGAATCACCAGTGAAGGTGATACACGACTTAAAAAAACCTGTTATACACATAATTATATACTGGTACAATGTACATGGGATTGACTTGTAGCAGACTAGTCTCGAATACGGGTTCAATTATTGTGTTGTATCCCCTGATCGAATGACTTTAAGCCTTGTAACCTAGCATATGACAATGCGACTCTTAGTGTTGGGCATGTACAAAAAGGTATATGTATTTATCATAATCATATCATCATTCTTAATATAAAACTAGAGGCTCTAAAGAGCCTGTGTCGCTCACCTTGGTCAATGTGAATATTAAACAAAGGAAGCAGATGGATTCATGACAAAATTGTGTTTTGGTGATGGTGATGTGTTTGTAGATCTTACTTTACTGAACATTCTTGCTGCTTACAATTATCTCTATCTATAATGAACTTGGCCAAGTAGTTTATGAAAATTGTTAAAAATTGACTATAAAGGACAATAACTCCTTAGGGGGTCAATTGACCATTTCAGTCATGTTGACTTATTTGTAAATCTTACTTTGCTGTACATTATTGCTGTTTACAGTTTATCTCTATCTATAATAATATTCAAGATTATAACCCAAAACAGTAAAATTTCCTTAAAATTACCAATTTAGGGGCAGCAACCCAACAACGGGTTGTCCGATTCATCTTAAAATTTCCGGGCAGATAGATCTTGACCTGATAAACAATTTTACCCTTTGTAAGATTTGCTCTTAATGCTTTGGTTTTTGAGTTATAAACCAAAAACTGCATTTTACCCCTATGTTCTATTTTTAGCCATGGCGGCCATCTTGGTTAGATGGTCGGGTAACCAGACACATTTTTTAAACTAGATACCCCAAATAAAGGCAACAGTAGTATACCGCTGTTCAAAACTCATAAATCCATGGACAAAAAACAAAATCGGGGTAACAAACTAAAACCGAGGGAAACGCATTAAATATAAGAGGAGAACAACGACACAACACCGAAACGCAACACACACAGAAACGGACCAAGCAATAGACAAAACACCACGAGAATAACAAATATAACATCAAAACCAAATACATGAATTTGGGATAGACAAGTACCGTGCCACGTCTTATCTAAAAAATAAGAGAAAACACAAACGACTCAACGTTAAAATGCAACACACACACAGAAACGAACAATATTATAACAATGGCCATCTTCCTGACTTGGTACAGGACACTTTTAAAGGGGAATAAAAGTGGTGGGTTGAACCTGGTTTTATGGCATGCCAAACCTCGCACTTTAATGGCAAAGTTAAATATAACATTGAAATGACAACATAATATTACAGGACTACAATACAAATAAAAAGGAGACCATATTAGACAAAGAAAAGCATGATTAATAGATAACAAAAAGCATCAGGTTTAAAATTCAATACGCCAAAAACGCGTCTAGTCCACACAAGACTCAATAGTGACGCCCAGATATAAAAGATCGAAAGTGAAAAAAAGGGTACAAAGTTGTACAGCACTGAAGATCAAAAGTTGAAAAGGTTTTGCCAAATACGGCATTGTTTGTATGCCCGGGATAAGAACATTCTTATTATATAGAACAATTCATGCTATTGCAAACAGTAAATTTTATCAAATGAATATGAAAGAGATATACATAATGAAACTAAAGTATTAACTAATTACAGAAAACTAAACCCGAATACATAACGCCCAGATATAAAAGATCGAAATTGAAAAAAGTACAAAGTTGTACAGCATTGAAGATCAAAAGTTGAAAAGGTTTTGCCAAATACGGCATTGTTTTTATGCCCGGGATAAGAACACTTTTATATAGAACGATTCATGCTACTAGTATTGCAAACAGTAAATTTGAACAAATGAATGTGAAAGATATATTCATAATGAAACTGAAGTATTAACTTATTACAGAAAACTAAACCCGAATACATGATGCCAAGTTCAATACAGCATAGACACACCCGAATCAGTCCAGGCGTCAACGCAATTAAAAAAAATGACGTCACATACGATGGCGAAAAGGCAAACGTTATGCCACATTTGAATTTATGAAATTTAGAAACAGCATGACGTCACACATGAAAAACTATAATTCAAAAGTGAGATAGAATTAGGATTGCTTAAAGATTATATTAGAACTAAATACTGATAATTTATAAAAACAAAATGCATATTGCAATACTTATTAATAGCAATTAACTGTAATATATATAAGTCCAGTTTGTTATGAATCCAACTTCAAACGTAATTAATCGTACGAAATTAAATATAATAAACAAAGGCGGTGATTAATTTTTCCATCCGTAACACCTAAATATAATAAAAAGACGTCAACACATTTGACAAAATGAGAATTACAAATATAACATTAAACATGTAAACTAAATACATGAATTTGGGATAAACAAGTACAGAAACACGTCTTATAGTAATACGAATTCACATTCAGCAAAACAGTCACAATCGGGAATAAGTCACGTTTGGTAATTAAAAGATTAGACGACATAATGACAAGCCACAATCTACCATGTGGTAAAAATGTCCTTAGCTAGTTTGGTTAAAGAGACATCATATGGGTCCACCAATTCGTGATGGTGTCCATAAAATTTACGGAGTGTCAATTTTAATCTGTCCTCCTCATAACTTTGTTGGAGCAGTTTCTGCGTAAGGAGCACACTCCTGTATATGAAGTCCGTATAGTGTGAACAAGCACGTGAATAACGTATCAATTGTGATATGTAAACACCATACGAAGGGGCAGAGGGTATGTTACTGCTAAGAAATGGGAAATTGATAATTGGGAAGTTGAAATCGTCCCGTTTATCATAGATTTTCGTGTGAAGTCGTCCATCTACGTCAATATTGAGGAAAAGATCAAGGTATGAAGCAGTCCTTCTAGTATCAGTAGTATCCTTAATTTCAAGTTCACTAGGATATATGAGATGTAAGTATTGGCTGAAGTATGGGTTGTTCAATGATAAAACATCATCAATATATCGGAAAGTAAAATTAAAGAATTTCGCAAGGTGCTTTTTCTTTTTGTCTTTTAGAAGGTTCTGAATAAATTCTGCTTCATACGAATACAAAAACAAATCAGCCAGCAGGGGTGCACAATTAGTACCCATTGGAATACCGACTGTCTGTTGAAATATAAATCCTCCAAACTCAACAAATATATTGTCGATCAAAAAGTCCAGCATTTTAATAATATCATCTTCAGTATATTTTCTGGAAGATTCAGTGTGATTCTTTACAAAATATGAATTATTGTATCCCAAAACAAGAAATTTGTATCTACGATTCCCATTTTTATAGAAAAAGCTCTGTTTTATGAGATGGTGAAGTCGATCTTTCAACTGAGCATGGGGAATAGTAGTATATAGCGTAGAAAAATCAAAAGTTTTTATGTTGCTGCAAAATTGCAAAGATTGTGATCGAAGGTTAAGCAGTAGATCTTTCGAATTTTTGAGAATCCACATCTGGTTAACACCACTGGTAGAATATATCTCCTCACAATATTTTTGCAGCCCATCTTTAACTGTAGAAAGAATAGTAGTCAATACTTTAGAAAGGTGTTTAGTCGAACATTTTGAAGACCCAGCTATGTATCGTTCTTTATATGGAGTTTTGTGTAATTTAGGTATCCAGTATAATGAGGGCAAGTTTTCTTCGTTTTCTTTGATGTTGATACCAAAAGAAAGAAGGACAGATTTATGATTTTGTAAAATTTCATCCTTGGTAAATGATGTTAAAGAATATGTAGGATTACCAGTAGTTTTATCAATTCCAAGCTCTGTAGTGAGACATTGCAAATAATGTTTTTTACATATGAAGACGATATTATTGGAGGCTTTATCTGCCGGAACAACGACATATTTGTCATGCAAAGAGGATAAAGCATCCACAACCTCCGGATTCTTGAAAGGGTTAGAAACTCTAGTACTCATATTACATCGTAGTTTTTGTATGCGCCTCTGAATGCATGATCGAATAGCTTTGATCCATTCAGACAAAGTGTCCAGTTCGGGTTCGTCTGGTTCGCGCTTTACCCATTTTCTTGCATAGTCCTCAACTGCATCCATCAGTAACTTGAAATTCTTGTTCCAGTTGATGGGCTGGGGGATTCTATACTTTGGTCCCTTGGCTAGCAACTCTCTTAGTTGTTCATTGGTAACAATACCAAGGTCACCAGTAATAATATGACCAGCTGGACTATAATTGTATTGAGAAGATGCACATGAGCAATCCGGAGGCTTGGATTTTGTATCTTTGAGGTTAAAAGCCTCTAAAACTCTCTTGTGGTTGAAAATCTTTGATGCAATAGACTTGGTGTAAGTATAAGAAATAACAGGTGTAGCTTTATTTTTGAAGTAATCAGGTATAGTTTTTTGTACAGATTTTTGATGGAAAATATTGCCAATATTTATAGCATCTAAACCTTTATTGGCGAATTCTACCTTAAAAAAGTAACGTTTTTCCTCACTATTGGATGTAGTCAATACGGGTTTGAATAGTCTATGGTTAGCAATGTCCATGATAATTGCAACTAATCTATACAAAACAGAACGAGAATCAGTAACGGAAGTATTTTTGGCATCTTGAAATAGTAAAGAAAGTTTTGACAATGGAATGGAGTATAATTTAGTCCTAATATGATGAATTCCTAAAGGTTTTTGAACAGACGATAATAGACTATCAATCGTCACGGTGTGTACAGCAGGTGGTATATATTTTCTGTGACCATGACTTCTATTTCGTCGAGCAGAAGTATTAAATAATTTTAATGTATTGACAGTACTACACCTGGGACTAGATAAAATACCTACACCATCAATTTTGTCATTGCATCCATAGGGAATGGCTGTTCCCAACTCTCTAATCCAAAAGTCTTCTCTTTGTAAACGATATGGTGTACTCAATATGGGGTCATTTGTAGGATGATATATTTTCTCTATAATCCGGACTTTCATTGAAACAATAGAATGGTCAGGCTGATTAAAATGTTTATAGAGAAATTTGTTGTTATTAGGATCATTAACATTTGACCGATGATCATTCATCCTAAAATTGAGTCTTTGTCGAGTTTCCCCGACGTAGATCAATCCACAAAGAGTACATTCAATACCGTAAACAATATTGGAGGCAGTGCAATTCAAATCCTCATGGCTATGTGTATTGTAATTTTTGGTGGTTAAATTACTTTGAAAGTGGGTATCAGTTATTAGTATATCACAGGTTTTACAATTTTTACGGTTACATTTGGAAATAGAGCAATATTGATGGTTGTCATTGAAATCTAAAATATCTGAAAGTTGAACAGTACACGGCCGAATATATTCAAACTTGTCTGAATTTTTATAGTACAATGCGGATTCAGAAGACTGCACATGTGTCATTTTCATAACATCATTTAAGATGATCCTGGGGACACCTGATAAAATCGGTGTTGTTGTGTCCTTGACAACAGCCGATTGACACCTTTTTATCCTGGGCGTCGTGTCATCCAGTATAATATTATTTGTTCTACTAGTTTTCATGCTGTTAGGCTACCGGACTACCGGACTTTAGGCTAAAGATGTTTGTGGCCAAGTTTGGATTATTTTGGCCCAGTAGTTTCAGAGGAGAAGATTTTTCTAAAAGATTACTAAGATTTACGAAAAATGGTTAAAAATTGACTATAAAGGGCAATAACTCCTAAAGGGGTCAACTGACCATTTCGGTCAGTTTGACTTATTTGTAAATCTTACTTTGCTGAACATTATTGCTGTTTACAGTTTATCTCTATCTATAATAATATTAAAGATAATAATAACAAAAAACAGTAAAATTTCCTTTAAATTACCAATTTATGGGCAGCAACCCAACAACAGGTTGTCCGATTCATCTGAAACTTTCAGGTCAGATAGACCTTGACCTGATAAACAATAAACCTGTGTCAGATTTGCTCTAAATGCTTTGGTTTTTGAGTTATAAACCAAAAACTGCATTTTACCCCTATGTTCTATTTTTAGCCATGGCGGCCATCTTGGTTGGATGGCCGGGTCACCAGACACATTTTTTAAACTAAATACCCCAAAGATGATTGTGGCCAAGTTTGGATTAATTTGGCCCAGTAGTTTCAGAGCGGAAGATTTTTGTAAAAGATTACTAAGATTTACGAAAAATGGTTAAACATTGACTATAAAGGGCAATAACTCCTAAAGGGGTCAATTGACCATTTCGGTCATGTTGACTTATTTGTAAATCTTACTTTGCTGAACATTATTGCTGTTTACAGTTTATCTCTATCTATAATAATATTCAAGATAATAACCAAAAACAGTAAAATTTCCTTAAAATTACCAATTTAGGGGCAACAACCCAACAACGGGTTGTCCGATTCATCTGAAAATTTCAAGGAAGATAGAACTTGACCTGATAAACAAATATACCCTGTGTCAGATTTGCTGTTAATGCTTTGGTTTTTGAGTCATAAACCAAAAACTGCATTTTACCCCTATGTTCTATTTTTAGCCATGGCGGCCATCTTGGTTGGAAGGCCAAGTCACCGGACACAATTTTTAAACTAGATACCCCAAAGATGATTGTGGCCAAGTTTGGATTAATTTGGCCCAGTAGTTTCAGAGAGAAAAATTTTTGTAAAAGATTACTAAGATTTACGAAACATGGGTTAAAAATTGACGATAAAGGGCAATAACTCCTAAAGGGGTCAACTGACCTTTTCGGTCATGTTTGACTTATTTGTAAATCTTACTTTGCTGAACATTATTGCTGTTTACAGTTTATCTCTATCTATAATAATGTTCAAGATAATAACCAAAAACAGCAAAATTTCCTTAAAATTACCAATTCAGGGGCAGCAACCCAACAACAGGTTCTCCGATTCATCTGATAATTTCAGGGCAGATAGATCTTACCTGATAAATAATTTTACCCCATGTCAGATTTGCTCTAAATGCTTTGGTTTTTGAGTTATAAGCCAAAAACTGCATTTTACCCCTATGTTCTATTTTTAGACGTGGCGGCCATCTTGGTTTATTGCCCGGGTCACCGGATACATTTTTTAAACTAAATACCCCAATGATGATTGTGGCCAAGTTTGGTGTAATTTGGCCGAGTAGTTTCAGAGGAGAAGATTTTTGTAAAAGTTAACGACGCAGGACGACGACGGACGACGACGGACGACGGACGCCGGACGCAAAGTGATGGGAAAAGCTCACTTGGCCCTTCGGGCCAGGTGAGCTAAAAATTGTATGTAATATTTGTCGCTGGATATAAAACAAACATCAGTATCAACATCATCATAAGTACTATAGCTTGATGCTAATTCCCCGTCGTAAGTCCGTGCATTTTATAATGCTTGAGGCTTCTTCGTAAGTATTATAACTTGAGGCTTAATTCTTATATGATATTTTTGCCAATTTATGTCAAGAACTTATTTTACGCATGCATCTCTGTGCTACATAACTAGTTTTTATAAATGTCCAAGTTAAAGGCAATAGAGATCATAGAAGTATGTTTATCGAATGATCATGTCACAATTAAAACAGTAAGAAAGGGATTGACGTGAAATGAAGTATAAGAAATCTATAGACAGTCTAGAAAAGCAAGACATTTGTCATGTCAAAAGAACAGAGTGTGTGTAGGACCATTAGTTGTATAGCAGAGTATATGTAGTTTCCGTGTGTCCATTAGATTACACATCTGTATCAAATTTCTGTGTTAAGTGAGCTATTAAATTACGGGAAAATCCAATTCAGTATACATGTAGTCTCAAACTTTTACATTTCATGCGAAATGTCTAATGTTCAGACAGTGTTGTTTTTAAACAGTAGTCATCAAAGTCAAACGACAATCTTTTATTTTTTTTTATTTGTTCAATACAATTTGTGAATATGGCTGGATCCAAGATATTTGAAAGAGGGTGTAGTTCCCGATATTGGACTTATGTTGACGAGCGGAGCAATGCCACAAAATAGTTTGGACGATTTCTAGTATACGCTAAAAATGTGTATAGATATTGTGGAAAACATGAGATTTTCAAAATTATTTAGCGATCGAAAAAAGGGGGTACGCCCTCTACCCCTGTATCCTCGAATGCACGTTTAGGTATACAAGGACAAACACCTGATAATACTTCCATGGTATAGGTATTAAAAGACGAAAAAGTACTTTTGATAAATATATCAATGATATGAATTTCCGCCCACATCAAATTATCTTCAATTAAATTATAGAAAAATACTATTAAAAAAATAGTCGAGTACACCTTTCACATTCGGGTGGTTGGAATCTACTGTAAACGTTAAAACTTGTGAAAACAACACAAAAGACAACCTTCTCGCTTCGGAATTCATTATTTTAATATATTATTTGCTAAATTTCGTCTTTGTAGTTTTTAAAATTCATAATTTGAAAAGAACTAAAATATGGGTCAAGTAAAATGACAAGTAATGATGGGTGTATTTGATTTCAAGTTGCTAACTTACTTATTCCATTATAATATTTGTATCAATAAAATCTTTCAAAATTTAATGACAAAATATTCAAATATTAAAAAAATTATTTAGGGTTAAATTTTACATAAAGTATATTCCAGCTAAAAAGGCGTGTTCAAAGAGTAAAACATGCATGTAGTGTATTCTTTCCTTCGTCATACTACAATGCAAATACGTTGAGTTAGGTCGGTTATGTCGAGTAAAGTCGTTTTATTGAAAATCTCTAATAAAAAGACATAGTTTACAAAGTTATGCTCTTAAAATAAACTTATCATAGATACCAGTATTGATATTTTTACGCCAGACATTACAGTATATGAAGAAGTTGACATTGATTCCCACACACCGTGTCATTCGAAGGGGTACATGTATATCATTCCTTCTCCGCATAGGACATCCGTATTTGTTTGCTAACAAGTTACTATTTAATAAGTTAAAAGAGTTGATTTATATTAAAAATCTAGTCGTGAACGTATAGAGACGACCGGTATGTGACTTAGAAAAAGTAAAGAACTGTACATGGCGTTCATTATCACTGAACTAGTATATATTTGTTTAGGGCCCAGCTGAAGGACGCTTCCAGGTGAGAGAATTTCTCGTTGCATTGAAGACCTGTTGGTGACCTTCTGCTGTTGTCTGCTCTATGGTCGGGTTGTTGTCTCTTTGACACATTCCCCATTTCCATTCTCAATTTTATGTTTTGCTTGCAACAACAAAATGCATTGACCCTATCAATGTTAGCTGTCGACAGACACTAGGCGCTCAAACCTTGCTTGTGTATCTATTATGTTGATGGCGTTATCGGCATCTTACATTTATCGTGCTTGTAAAAACAATCTTATATATATACAATTATAATCTGTCGTGGGCCTTTAGTTGGTGATGTAAGTAATCTCTACATACACATATCAATTGATACAATAAACGTGTGTTTGCATAAAAATGTGAAGGAGTTTGTTCACATCTTGGAAATTATATTTAAGATTAGTAATATAACGAGAACAACTATTAGATTGTTTTGTCGTATATATAGTGTTGTCAATGCTTATTCTCCTTACATAACTATTAAATTTAACAATAGGGTTGGAAGAAACCAAGGATGCAATAAAAAGTTGGGAAATATAGACGATTCAGATAACACAGATGAAATGCAAAACAAAAAAAAAAAACGGCCGAATTAAGTACAAAGTGACGTATTTACCTTTATAACAACACTGTCATCTGAATGATGAACTGCGGTCACTGTCTCCTGATTTAATTCCTAGAATAAAATAAAAATGTCAAAATTATGTGTATTTACTGTCCACTGACTCGGTGAAGATTATAGGTACTGTGATACCTCATGAATATCTTTATAATGCCATCCTAAAAGTTGAAAGAGAACGATTACAGAGGAACGTTCAAATTCACAAGTCAAAAACAAGCTGTCAACGTCATGGTTAAATTTGAGAAGACCAACAGACAAACAAAAGTGCACAAACAAAACATAGAATGTAGAGTGTGCAACACGAACTCCACCAAAACAATGGGAGAGTTGTTTATTCAAATCCTGAAGAATAATCAGATAATGTTCTACATGTCACACGTACACCAGTTGTGTTGCTGATGAAAGGTTAAACATGGCAATTAGTCCAATGATAATTCCGGGGAATTGTTTTTAAAAAGTTTTATTTCTACACCCGTTCATGAAGCATGATCGGTGTCGAAAACTTGCACATAATACTTTTAACGCCGATTCAATTTCCTGTCAAATTTCTGTTCATTAAATGGTCAAATCATAAAAACACTGAGGTTTTTCAACTACGGGTAGTCATTGTCCTATCCGTAATTTGCACCACTGTTTGGAATTGTTGGTTATTATTGCTTTGTCATATTTTTTTAATTCAAGCTCCTTTGATAAGTTTTTCTTAGATTAACCGCATGTCTGGAAAACCTAATTGATATTGAATGCATGGTGTCTTGAAAAGTACCTCTGATTAACGTTAATATAGCGGTTACTTATTCGTAATGTTAACTGAGATTTGTGTAATGACTTTCAAATGGAATAAACCCTTGAAAAAATATGAGTCATAAGGACTTTTCATGATCTACATTCATCTAACGCGCTCAAATCTTAACCTAGTGAATAAACAAATAGCCAAATTCGTGAAGATTAAATTGCATGAAGGAATTTGAATTTTAGTTTCTTAATAATGTTTTAATTAAATAACGGGGAATCTTAAACATGTTGCTTTTTCACTAGAGTAATTTTCAGCAGGAAAGCGTAAACCTCAACACTTGAAAGCCAAAGATGCATCAATACATTGCACCTTTATGAACATATAACCAACTGGTTTATGCCCATGTAAAATTTTAGAAGGAAAGGAAGAAGTAACACAAACCAACTGCTGACTAAGAGCAAGAAAGTTCCTTTGTTATTCATGAAAATGACAGTATATTATGGTGTTACCACTCTAACAGTTAACGACTGTATCTGATTATTGATAGTCTCAAAAACTTCCTTCTTGGTGTTCATGCCAACAAGTATATTATAATTAGAAAGTTTTAACGTGACATTAGGATAGTATACAATCGTATATTCTAGCATGAAAATCAGCTTAAACGTCAGCAGTGAATAGTATTAAGAAAAAATGTTATGCATGTATTAATAACTATATTAACCTGTATCAGATAATGTTCCAAAAGTTTTGCCTCCCCTTGATCTATCTTCGTTACATCTGAAATATAAAATTGTTTGCAGTAAAATATATCAACCTTTCGGTTTCAATATATGAGCTCATACACGTTGGAAACTAGACAATACTATGTCTTTCCGTGTTTAAACTACCTTCTTAAAGCGCTAAGTTAAAACTGTCTTATAAACTCCTTTCTATAAACTCAGTACATTGATTTTCTGAAAATAAATTTTCTTTTCTATTGTCGTAATATATAAAATAATAAAATTTGGAAATTCATCATTAGGGTATACTTTCTTCAAAGCAGTATCGAAATAAGCATAAAACCGTCGTTTGTTGATTTTTTTTATACACATGTACAAGTCTAATCGAAAGGAATTCATACACATATTAGAGAGTAATGCTTTTTTTTTTAACCATTCTAAAAAAACAAAGTTGTGTGAAAAACTATATACAGATACGTGACATAATATTGTTTTGTAACTTTACCAGACACTAGATTACAATTTTGTTTTGTATCGTTATGCAAATCATTCTTAATTTGGCGATATTTCGGATTTAATAAAATTCTACAGGTTGAACTCCATACGAATATATATATAAAAAAAATATGTGTACCAGTTATAACACCAGATATGCAACAATTACAACAGTATATAATAGGTGTATAAATGTATAGAATGTTCGTAAAAGGCGACGAAAATTATTATTTGCCTTCATCTAATTTTTAAATGGCATTCAATCCTTCACTTATGTGAATAGTTTTCATGTTAACGTATAATGTTTTTATAATAGATGTGGTTTCAATTGCACATTATCTATAAACTATATCAATTTATCTGTGATGCAGTTTTATTGTAAATCTTTTTATTTATATTTTGTTATTCCACTGGTCGATATTAAACGGTAGATGGTATAATTTTACAAACAAAAACTAGATTAGAATATTGTATATCCTATTAATGATTCGGATTTGTTTTTTTGTGTCTGTTGAAGTTGCTGTTTCATTGACACGTATTCAAACTTGTTTTTTGTATTAATAACTTATTACATACGATCAAGAAACTGAGCAATTCGAGCGAATCCAACTCTGTCAATTAAATGTGTGACTTGGTCAACCTCTGCTGCAGCCAATAACTCTACCAGTAGCACCCTCTCTGATGACGGCAGGGAATTGTAGATATGAGATTTGTGCATTACCTCTAAAATATTAAGTAGATGATCGGTCGAGACTGACACTGTAGTTTTCGGCGTTTGTGCAAAAGTGCACATTGCGCATGTCAAAACAATTAGTGCTGTTATCCTGGAAAATAAGCATGAATCGTGATTTCATTCAAGTTTCTAAACGACAATAACTGTTTAATATCGGTTTATTCCAAATTCGAGTAAAATTGTCTTATAAAACTTTAATGTGATGGACGAAATATGAATTTCCAGATAAAAAAACCCCAATTGAATGGGTATCTATATTTTGACAAGTTATTTACAATTAGAATGCACTCCTCATGAAAAATTTAAAAAAAGTTCAGATGATCAACACTACAATATATCCTTCTAACAAAGCAGTTGCTAAAAAATGGAAATTCTCTACAGAACAATGCTGTTATAATTTAACAGAAGAGAAATAAGGTTTATATATTTGTTTTTATATGTATAAGATTAACATATCAAGCAATAACTGAAAGTTTTAAATCATTAGAACAAAAGACAAAACAGTCAGGTATTTTTTTGTTAAACAAAAGATAGTAGGAACAAGTAGTTTTGACCATGCTTAGCAGTCATACCACATCTTCTTTTTTATATTAGCTATATCCTAAAAATTTCATTGAGAAAAATAGAATAGAGAATTGGAACGGGGATCGTGTCTATTAGACAATGACCGGATCAAAAAGAACATTACAATGTAAACTCATTGGTCCCATTGGATATCAACTACTTACTTGGCGATGAGCGAAATCTCTATAGGGAACAAAACAGTTATTTTGAAAAATATCTAAAATATTAGTATTTCCAACAATTTTTTGACACTCTAATTGCTGTTATTTGCACTATTTTCGTAGACCTTATTTGAAAAGAAAATAATAAGGTTTTTGATTGTACCAAGTGAAATAGTAAGTAGAATCGACAGTTAAGAAGTGGAAACCAGTCTTGAAGTCGAAATAAATCTTTATTTGAAAATGCATAGTTAAAACAGCTCAATCACTGAACCATTTTGAATATTTTTATGTTAAATGTGTTTTCTTTGCCTCTATAAAAAGATAATGGTAAACAATTATATGCAATACAGATAATGGAAAAGGTGAACAGGAAAGTAGTGATGGAACAGGTCAACGGGAAAGTATTAACCAATCAAAATACGTCAAATGAAAAATAACTCATGTGTTACCTTCACCTGACTGTTAAATGCTTTTCAAATTGGGTAACATATGAAATATCAATTTGTTCATACAAACTATTTGTTATCTTTTCCCACAATTTGTGTTTTATATTATTTTTATATCCCGTTCTGTTTGTTTGCTGCTCGTGTTGATGTCAAAGTGTTTTTTAAAGTTTAACTTCTAACTTCTGGGTTCATGCATAATGTAAAAAATGTTGTTTAGTAATATTTATCGTTTGTACTGATATCATTGCCCCCTACATATCTTGTATTATCCTGGACTATTTTTACATAAGTTTTTTTGACCTAATTTAGATGTACTTCTATTTATATGATAAGGTTATCTCCTTGATCTCAATCAGAATGTCACTTTCAATTATATTGGCCAATCTTTAACACACTTCGTCAAGGTGAAATTTAATTTGGAAACAAGGAATGTGTCAAAGAAACTCGGCCAAAGGGCAGATAATGGCCTAAGGCCACCAATGGGTCTTCAACACATCGAAAAACAAAATCATGCAACAGTAGGCGGGATTCAGCAAGCCCAGAAGCAATCATGTATAATGTGAAATTAGATGTCATTCTACACTAAAAAAGAAAATTTACGAAAATTTACGAAACATACATGACTTAATGTTGAAGCCGTATAGGTTGTTAATGTCTCTGTCATTTGGTCTCTTGTAAGAGTGACCTCATCTGCAATCATATCATATCATCTTTTTTTGTTATATAACAAACGCTATAGGTTCCTGACTTGGGACAGACACAAATATGTAGCGATGTTTAAACTGTTTTGTGAGATCTCAAGTCTTCACTAGCCAAAATGGAATACTCCACCGCTTATCAATACGCTCAATACAAGTCAGTATTAATGAAGTCCGAGTCCGAAGTTAGAAAAGGTAAAGAAAAAAACTGATCAAAATGACAATAATCAATGTAAATGAACAAAGGACTTCTAACAGTTACTGTCATGCTATCTCCAGACTTCAATTAAATTGCTTTAAAGATTATGTATTCATCATAAGACAACCAACCACAATTCCTCCTGTTAGAGGTTTGAAAAATATAATAATAAAATATAGCCCGTATCATGCCAACAACTGGTTTTACATTAAATGTTTAAATGTGCAGTCTTTTTGAGTAACGACATATAGTCATAAATATTTCAATTTATTTCTCGTTTCATACTATTTTGTCAAATATTAGAGTATGTGACATTTTATATATGAGATAATAGAAGATAGAATACTTACTTCATGATTGTGCCTCCTGATAGAAGTAAGTTAACCTAAATATTTACTTATCATCTGACGATAAGACGATTTCATGACCATAGGCAATACTGACAATATCTGTCTGTCCAATAAATAACTGATAACTTACTTACCAAAGATAGAATATGAAAATGGAGGTCATTTGCATGTAAATGACTGAATGCATTGTCATGCGTTACATTTTTAAATATTTTTTTTTAAGATAAGGGTCACCGATTTTGTCGAACCAAGTTCTTTTTCGATGATGTTTTCTTCTGCTTCCAAAGATTAACATGATTAATATAAAAATAAAATTGAGAATGGAATTATTCAGATATAATTCAGACTTTTGTATTCCATGATCAAACTTCTTCATTATTCATCTTTTCCTAATTATTTCGTAAAGATCTGTTGAATGCGTAATATAGAAATAGAACACTTGTTGGAGTTTTCCGTTATTGGTAGATATGGTGCATGTCTCTTTAAGCTAATCCATTTAGCTTTGGTTTGCAAAGCCAACCCTACTACTCTGTTGCGCAGTATGTCTTCGACTTTAAGCAACACGAACCAACTAACAAACTGGGGGTCAACTAAGGTTGTCCGGTAGGGCAAACAGATCCTACTTCAAATGTGACACTCGTTGAGTTGCTTATGTTTAGTTAGGCATCACAATGAAAACGAGGATGTTTTAAAAAACATTTCAAACTTGATCACATTACATATATCGATTGTACCAATATCAAGACACATTCAAATTTATAATTAGATAAATGTATGAGCGATACATAAACAATTGGACAGTATATGGTCTTCTGAAATGAATAAGAATACTATATTTGTACTAATTACAAGTACACGTTAAATATCCCCCATAGAAATTAAACTAAAATGAACATCCACAAGTTTAATACAAATTTATTCAGTTTGATAACATATATATATGTAGTTTCCTGAAAGGAAGATATTTTGATAATTGTTTTTCATTGAAACAAACTAATTTTAGCAAACTACTTGGTATTTTTTCCCTGATTTTGATCAATCTACAGACCGTATGACCACGACTCCAGTGGTCAACTCTCAGTGATCAATTATATTATATCTATACTCTTAGGAATAAAGAAATTGGTTTGGTGTCAATTATGTTACTCGTGATATTTAAATGATGTATACTTAACACTATCTCTGGAGAAAGTTAGCGGCAGATAAAATTAAATAACAATAGTTTGTTTAGTTATGTATATTAAATTCTATACTGGTCCACTTCAGAGAATGGCCTTAATCAAATGTCCAGTTATCAATCATCACCGTATCTGTCTACTTCTGGGGATACATTATATATCTAGGTTGAATCAGATTATGTTAATAAGTGAGTGTTTACACTATCAACGGTTTCTATAACAATATACATATACATGTACTGTCATGAAAAGCAATATTTTTCATTGCTTGGACTTGATGGGTATGCTGTTTGATTCATAGATGAATTTTGCAAAATAAAAAAATATTTCAATCAAAGTTAATTACGTTTCATTCTTTATAATAACTGTATGTTATTCAGATAATTCAAATGTTTGTCCTGATATCGATTGCAAAAACTTTACAATACTGCAGAGTCAAACCAAACATATGTTTTATAGAAAAAAAAATCTTCTAAAAGTCGGTGTTAAATCATTGAAATAATTGACAAAAGATTGAAAAGGAAGATATACTCTCTGTTTGTTAGAGTTTAATAGGAGTTTGAACTTCGTGATAAATCTTATAGGTATGTTTGAAAAGTCATTGTAAAATGAAGGTTTGTCAGATAGGGCAGATATTGTACCTACGGGTCATCCAATAACTTATCCTTAGGTTCGTTTGCGTGCAGACATCATGGCACTATCTCTACATCAGGATCCCGATCAGACGTTGCTGTGGATTCTTAAATCATCAATCATGGACACCATTATCGGACAATATGTATACATCACTCAATCCTATGAGTGTGATATATATGACTGACAAATACATAACATATATTTATTGATGTCATACACTTATTATTATTACAATGTATTACCTATATGTAAATAGATATATTTCCTTGGTATGCAATTTTTTTTTAAATTTTAGTATCAATTTTAAGGTATAAGATAAACGCTGTGTATAGAAAAGAACTAACGAAAATTTCAAAAGTACAACTGAGACGCGTTTCGTAAACAACATTGATAACCTAAGTAAAGCATCTAAGAGTTTGAATAAGATAAAGCTGTATGAAACTATTAAAAAAAAATCTTCACCTTTTTTCTTAAATTTAATCAAAATCCGTTGTTTTACAAAACTAACATATATGAAAGTACAACCTACTCAGTTATATTAAGATAAAGCACTTCACTGAACAATACCTGCAGAATAAACAATAACAATATAGGTTATATAAACAAATCAGTAATATACAATTATTGCTTTTGTATGAGGGCCATGCAAGGATATAATGATCTGAAAGAATCATACCGACTGGGGACGAAGTTCTAGATTGGTATACAGCTTAGGGTCGATATCTCTTTTATTGACCTCAAACAAAAGCTGCAAATGTTATATTATTAATTTTCAACCAAATTTGTATTATAATCATCGATGCATTACAAAATGTATATAGACTCTTTTTTTTCGTTCATTTTAATTTGTCGGAATTTTATAGATACGACAGTTAAAACATTTTAGTTGTTATTTTTTATGGTTTTTTTTGGGGGTACATCTTTTGTGTATGAAAATTATTGTCATTAAATATTTCGATTGTTAATATACACTTTTAAACACTTATAACAATATCAAGAAATTTATTAGATGACGTATCGAAGTACTACGGTTTATAGTTTTTTCTAAAAATAAAAGTGCACAATTATCACCTTTCTATCCGCCGTTTTCAATCGACCTTTATGAAATAAATTTTTGATTCGAGCGACACTGATGAATCTTTTGTAGACAAAACACGCGTCTGGTACAAATATAAAATTGTCATCCTGGTATATAGGATGAGTTTATTTACAACCACTGGGTGGATGCCATTGTTTACCGAGGGAATCACTAGCCCAGTACTCAGCGCTTCTGTGTTGACATGAATTATCATTGATATGGTCATAATTATAAACTAACTGTTGAAATACTTAGGTTTTTTATAAACGAAACGTTCGGCCGGTTTAGATATAAAGTTGCATTCTTGGTATCTCTGATGAGTTTATTTCACATGTGACTTTTCCTGAACGAATCAAAAAAGTTAAAAAATACAAATTTATAACATTAAACAAAACAAATGATTAACAAGACTGTATCAAAATAAACTTGTAATTACCACTGACAATATACTCGTACCCTACATGTTTATGTGGAATCGTGCTGGCTTAGGCACTGAAATATGATGCCGTACTTAAAAGATAATTTCAAACAGCAATCCCATAAACAACAAACACCCATATCTAATCTTTCAGTGTCAAGAGCTTACAATTTTATTTAAGAAAAAACAAAAAAGAAATATTATCACTTCGACATGCTTTCCCAAGTGTACAAATAACCCACATTTTTGGACTCAAAAGATAATTATGTCACTGATTATAAATGGTTCTATAGTATTATTTTATTTGATTAATTGAATATTATGAAATATAAGACGGTTGTAATCATACTTTATTTTTTGAAAATGTTCACGTTGAGGAATTTATTACATAGAAGACAACTGTGTCAATTACTTTTTAATAAAAAAAAAAAAAAAAAAGAATTATTCATATTTGTTTTGTATAATATGATGACAAATCAGACATCAGGTTAATTCGCGTTATGAGTATGAATGATACCTTCTTTGGAACTGAGGCCTCTATCAGTCCCAAAAATTGAAATGAATTATTTCACATAACTATATTTCAGATAATGCATACTTTAATGTTTTTCTTGTTGTAAAACACACCGACGGGTATCAGGGTCGTTCAAAATAGAGATCAACCGTAGTTTGTTGTTGATGTGTTGAGAATCAACACTTTGCTAAAACACTTATCATTGCAGACATTTAACGACACACTAGAATAATAATGATTATTCTTTATTTCTAAGAAGAGTAAAAAAAAGAATACTTTATCGAAGTAAGCACACATAGTAATTCATTGAAGTTGACCCGGCATTTCTTTTTATTATAATCTATTTGTTGTTTTGGTCTCGTTGTAGCTTCCTTGCTTCGATTGTGGAAAGTCGTGATTTAATATGCGATGGGAGATTCGTCGGTTGGGAGTCGAAACATTAATAATTTACATATCCTGTAGAACGAGCGTCTGCCTGCTAACTGTTACATAGTAACTGTGAACTTACAAGTTAAATAAAACTTTACATGAGGTCGTGTATGAAGTATTGTTCATATTCTGAATGAATTATATTAAACATGAATGCTCTCTTTCAACTATGCAAGCAATAATTGCCACTCTAACACCAATCAATCAATATCCTCTATCTATAATTTCAATATTTCGAGAGTGTCCTCTGTAGTTATTCACACCTGTTTTAACTAACCTTTTGTTTGTTAAATGAAGTTGATCTTTCTTATATGATTCCATCCTTTCTATATAAGCTAACTGATCTTAGATTAACTCTTTTTAACAAAAGCCCAGACATTTAAAATATACATTCGAAATTGTAAATGCGACGTCTTATGTTACTAAGACCAACTTAATCGGTGAAGTGGAACGAACAGCTACGATTAAGTGATTTCGAAATGAATTTTTGGCAGTAAACATTAAACGAGTATTGGTACGTGAACATTACAGTTTCCTAAATGGACTATATGATATAATAATCACAAAAGATTCAATTGTTCGTTCTCTTTTGTTAATTTTCGTTTGATCTCATCTCTCGGTCTGTTTTCTCCAAATATTTGACTGTCCACTGTCTACATTGACGTTTTGGATTTCAATTATTTTATAAAATGGCAAGTTGTATGCGAGTAAGTCAGAGATTTCGAAAATAAAATGTTCATAAATGCAACTTATATTTTTTAACGTTTGGCTGTATTTGTTATTAAACGGAATATCGCATCCTTTTGCGAGGGTAGTTTGTTTTCTAAAAACAATAAATTCAGCTACAATCCATTTACATTTATTGATCTTTGTTAAATATAGTCTAATAGGTTATCTGTTTCACATCGTGGTAAGATCTCTGAATAATGTTTCCATAGATTCTAGCTTTGATTTTGTGTTTTTGATTATTGTTTTTTTTTTGTGTTTAATGACATTCTGTCAGCATTATAACTACATCGTGGCGGACAGTTTTTATTTGTGAAGAAACTAGAGTAATCGTTGAAAACCACACCGTTTCGACAGGAAAAACTTATAATCCTAAATTGTCTTCATTTTCTTGAGAGGCCCAGTCTCTATACGATTTACTAAATTAACTCTAAGCAGCCTTTAATCAAGTAAGTTTGGAGTTGAAGTCAACTGAAGTCAACAATTCTCATGTATTTTTCAAACATAATTGAATAAAAGTTCTATACAATTATGACAGGTAATGCCAATGATGAAACATTTGCAACTGGACGTGACAATTGCAGCAATTAGGCAACAACTCTATGATTTGTTGGACATAACATGACTCAATTGTCTCATATTCAACTACAATGTGACTAATACGTAGCCGTTGTTTATAGCATCATGAGACGTTTTAACATACTCTTTGTGAATAATGTGAACTATTACAATATTTCTTTTCCGATATCAATGCGTCCATGACCGATCATTGAACTATATATTTAGCCATAATCATAGTTTATTAGTCTTTGGTGCAAATTAGTTTATGTCTTGTTTTTTTGTAAATCTTCACGCCAAAATAACAAAACACCTTATTAATGAAGTAATTTGTTGGATGTATAATGTGACAAGATGTATAATTGTTTTGAGCGAAAAAATAATTTCTAATGCGATCAAAGGTTTGTATGATGATAGTTATCAAAAGTACCAGGATTATAATTTTATACGCCAGACGCACGTTTCGTCTACATAAGACTCATCAGTGACGCTCAGATCAAAATAGTTCAAAAAGCCAAATAAATACAAAGTTGAAGAGCATTGAGGACCCAAAATTCCAAAAAGTTGTGCCAAATACGAATGTGTTCCGATTCAGTATCTCTTTACGAATTCTCGTGGACATAATTATTAATGAAATCAGCTTTATTTTCAAGAGAAAAATTTATCTAATTATTGACATCAACTGTTTGAAAAATAATTAAACATTTTTAACACAGCTATGATAGAAAATAAATTCAGTTTCTGACGTAAAACGAAATAGAAAATATTAAAATTACAAATATGTTAATAAAACATACGTACGCAAGGTTTAAACTACATTTTTGTAAGTACAAAAAAAAACGCCCGTATCACATGCATGTTGAATGCATCATTTAACAAATTTTGATATATAGTGAAAAAGAAAACACATTTATATTATCAAAGGCACAATGTACTTACAATTCCCAAAAGAAGCAAACTGAATGCATTTACTATCACATGATTATCAATATGTTCACTTCATTAATTTACTAGTTTGGAAAACAACCATTTATCTAATATTATTGCGACTGGTCTTTCGTAGAATGTAACATAGAGCACAAAAAACAAACACAACAATAACCCAAATAAGAATTCCCTGATCAAATAATAACGCTTAAAACATATAGATAACTCAAAATGTTTTTTGTGTTGTTGTTGTTCGATCGATATTTTTTTTCGGGCACAAATCCATTGACAGTTATTATTTAGAACAAAACTACTAGTATACAAAAGGTAAATATTTTATTTTTTGTGCATTGAAATTGTAAACTAATTAATTTGCACATTATACAAGATTATTTTCTTCCTATATCTCTTGTTTTTTACATTTTTAAATCGACCTTTGAAGGACTTGACAATTATTGTAGATCTAATTTGATCGTTTCACTATTCTACTATTTCTGTCCTTATACTCCTTTGCTTTTCAAATATTCGGCTTTGAACATTTCAAAGGAAGTTAAGTCCGGTTCGGAGGGATATCTTTTATAACAAAAGTGATGTTTACATTTTTAAGGCGGTGAATTTTGCAATGAAAATATCTAGTTTTACTAACAAATCCAGAGGACATTTAGAGGTTAACATGTTAGGATCTTCAACTTTATAGTTGTGTTTTCCACTAAGTCTTGTAGTTTAATCAAAGTGTGAAAATCTTGATTGGCAAGTGACAGATTTAAAATGAATGTATACCTGTAAAGCAATTATTGTTTTTTTCTAAGATATTTTGAGATTATGTTAATGTGATCTTTGTGCTCTATGTTACACTCCGTCAACTAAAAAATTCAAAGAGCCAAAATGTACAGACAACTTTACTTCAAATTGTAAAAAAACGAAATTTCATCAACTGTATGAGCTACACCATATCTTTTTCTATTTAATTTTTTAGCGTTTGTTCACCTAGTTGCTTGTGGATTGATGAATGCTATCATGAGAGAAAGTGAAGAAGGGCATTGACATGCAGAACTAATGAAATTGTTTTAGTTTATATGGTTGTTATTGCTGAGGTCGTTTACAGAATTGAAATAATGAACTTTTACAAACCTGTCTTTCTAGAAATTGTAGTCTAGTTCTATTATCTAATTTCAGCTTGTGAATTTTCTATTACTAGTTCTATTTTGATAATAATGCCCTACTAACTTAGTGTCACATTTGCTCCCCGTACTGTTGATTCATTTTCCGATAACTTACACAAACAGATTTTTTTTAGAGTGGTCATGTAGTTTGCTGTTACTACGTCGACCGAGGTTTGGCCCTAGTAAACATGCTTAACTCTGTCACAATTGTGTATGTATCTGTCAGGGATCTATATTTCAGTGATTATCGTCTGTTGCAGTATATTTTTTGTTTGGTTTTGGTTTATTATTTTTTTGTACATTTTATATAAGTGAGTTATATCGTTTGAGTTGATTTACACTTTTCATTTCGGGTTCTTTTTAACTTGCTCTGTCAATATTTAATGCGAATATGCAGAAATACTTAGTGTACGTTTATAACCCAACGACGACAAATCATCTAGAAAGTATTATATGTTCCCCACCAAAAGAGGTATTTTTATCTTTTATGAATGCATTATTTCTTACGCATTGTTGATTAACGTACCTCTCTTTGTTATATCATATCATAACATACCATCAACAGTACCATTGTAAATGCATCATAATAATTATGCTAAATACGACAATTTAGCGTTCCGGTGAGGGTAAAACCAGAAAAGCGGTTCGAATGAATGAAATTTATAATTTGCTGTTTTCATTTTTGAATGCGTATTCGATGATTTTATTTTATTAATTTTCAAACCCAAATCCGACATTGATATGTTGGAACGTTGGAATTGAACAAAACAAAATATCTGATACGGAATATTATTTAGGAAAAAAATTCAGACCGAAAATTGGTAATAGTTTAGCTCACAAACATCAAGTATTTAATAATAACAAATGTTAAGCCTGTATTTCTCTTTTGACAAAAAGACCTCCTCGATTTTGAAAATTTGAAAATTAGTATTTACTCAATGAAGGTCAACATACATGTGTAAAAAATTAACTTTACTCAACTTTTTTTCGGATGAGGAAAAGGGGAGGAATCTAAATCTTGTTTTCTTTGTCTATAGAGTGTCTATATGGAATTATATTTTTCTTTGTTGAAATAGTTATTTGTTTTATAGTGTTTGTGTTTATAACACAACTTTGCCTGCTGTACCACTATTTTTGACAACTTTACTTATTGTGTAAAAAGTAAATAAAAAAAAAATACCTTACTCCGAAAAATATTCAAAATTGAAAGTCCTTAATCAAATGGCAACTTCAAATGATAAAACACTTCAAACGAATGGACAACAACTTTCATATTCCTGACTTGGTACAGGCATTCGCAAATGCAGAAAATTGTGAATTGAACCTGGTTTTATAACCCAACGACGACAAATCATCTAGAAAGAATGTAACCGTAAAAATTGTAAAACCTGTGATATACTAATAACTGATACTTTCAAAGTAATTTAAGCACCAAAAATTACAATACACATAGTCATGATGTCCAATACTGTATAAGGTATTGAATGTACTCTTTGTGGATTGATCTACGTCGGGGAAACTCGACAAAGACTCAATTTTAGGATGAATGAACATCGGTCTAATGTTAATGATCCTAATAACAACAAATTTCTCTATAAACATTTCAATCAGCCTGACCATTCTATTGTTTCAATGAAAGTCCGGATTATAGAGAAAATATATCATCCAACAAATGACCCCATATTGAGTACACCATATCGTTTACAACGAGAAGACTTTTGGATAAGAGAGTTGGGAACAGCCATTCCCTATGGATGCAATGACAAAATTGATGGTGTAGGTATTTTGTCTAGTCCCAGGTGTAGTACCGTCAATACATTACAATTATTTAATACTTCTGCTCGACGAAAAAGAAATCATGGTCACAGAAAATATATACCACCTGCTGTACACACCGTGACAATTGATAGTCTATTAACATCTGTTTAAAAACCTTTAGGAATTCATCATATTAGAACTAAATTATACTCCATTTCATTGTCAAAACTTTCTTTACTATTTCAAGATGCCCAAAATACTTCCGTTACTGATTCTCGTTCTATTTTGTATAGATTAGTTGCAATTATCATGGACATTGCTAACCATAGACTATTCAAACCCGTATTGACTACATCCAATAGTGAGGAAAAACGTTATTTTGTAAAGGTAGAATTCGCCAATAAAGGTTTAGATGCTGTAAATATTAGCAATATTTTCCATCAAAAATCTGTACAAAAAGCTATACCTGATTACTTCAAAAATAAAGCTACACCTGTTATTTCTTATACTTACACAAAGTGTACTGCATCCAAAATTTTCAACCACAAGAAAGTTTTAGAGGCTTTTAACCTCAAAGATACAAAATCCAAACCTCCGGATTGCTCATGTGAATCGTCACAATACAATTACAGTCCAGCTGGTCATATTGTTACTGGTGACCTTGGTATCGTTACCAATGAACAACTAAGAGAGTTGTTAGCCAAGGGACCAAAATATAGAATCCCCCAGCCTGGAAAAAGAACTTCAAGTTACGGATGGATGCAGTTGAGGACTATGCAAGAAAATGGGTAAAGCGCGAACCAGAAGAACCAGAACTGGACACTCTGTCTGAATGGATCAAAGCTATTCGATCATGCATTCAGAGGCGCATACAAAAACTACGATGTAATATGAGTACTAGAGTTTCTCACCCTTTCAAGAATCCGGAGGTTGTGGATGCTTTATCCTCTTTGCATGACAAATATGTCGTTGTTCCAGCAGATAAAGCCTCCAATAATATTGTCTTCATATGTAAAAAACATTATTTGCAATGTCTCACTACAGAGCTTGGAATTGATAAAACTACTGGTAATCCTACATATTCTTTAACATCATTTACCAAGGACGAAATTTTACAAAATCGTAAATCTGTCCTTCTTTCTTTTAGTATCAACATCAAAGAAAACGAAGAAAACTTGCCTTCATTATACTGGATACCTAAATTACACAAAACTCCATATAAAGAACGATACATAGCTGGGTCTTCAAAATGTTCGACTAAACATCTTTCTAAAGTACTGACTACTATTCTTTCTACAGTTAAAGATGGGCTTCAAAAATATTGTGAGGAGATATATTCTACCAGTGGTGTTAACCAGATGTGGATTCTCAAAAATTCGAAAGATCTACTGCTTAACCTTCGATCACAATCTTTGCAATTTTGCAGCAACATAAAAACCTGTCATTTTTCTACGCTATATACTACTATTCCCCATGCTCAGTTGAAAGATCGACTTCACCATCTCAAAGAACAGAGCTTTTTCTATAAAAATGGGAACCGTAGAAACAAATTTCTTGTTTTGGGTTACAATGATTCGTATTTTGTGAAGAATCACACTGAATCTTCCAGAAAATATACTGAAGATGATATTATCAACATGCTGGACTTTTTGATCGACAATATATTTGTTGAGTTTGGAGGATTTATATTTCAACAGACAGTCGGTATTCCAATGGGTACTAATTGTGCACCCCTGTTGGCTGATTTGTTTTTGTACTCGTATGAAGCAGAATTCATTCAGAACCTTCTAAAAGACAAAAAGAAAAAGCACCTTGCAAAATTCTTTAATTTTACTTTCCGATATATTGATGATGTTCTATCATTTTATAACCCATATTTCAGCCAATACCTACATCTCATATATCCCAGTGAACTTGAAATTAAGGATACTACTGATACTAGAAGGGTCCGTGTAACACTTATCATTTCATACCTTGATCTTTTCCTCAATATTGACGTAGATGGACGACTTCACACGAAAATCTATGATAAACGGGACGATTTCAACTTCCCAATTATCAATTTCCCATTTCTCAGCAGTAACATACCCTCTGCCCCTTCGTATGGTGTTTACATATCAAAATTGATACGTTATTCTCGTGCTTGTTCACACTATACGGACTTCATATACAGGAGTGTTCTCCTTACGCAGAAACTGCTCCAACAAAGTTATGAGGAGGACAGATTAAAATTGACACTCCGTAAATTTTATGGACACCATCACGAATTGGTGGATCCATACGATGTGTCTTTCACCAAACTAGCTAAGGACATTCTTACCACATGGTAGATTGTGGTTTGTCATTATGTCGTCTAATCTTTTAATTACCGAAAGTGACTTATTCCCGATTGTGACTGTTTTGCTGAGTGTGAATTCGCATTACTATAAGACGTGTTACGGTACTTGTCTATCCCAAATTCATGTATTTAGTTTAAATGTTTAATGTTATATTTGTAATTTTCATCGGATTTTGTCAAATGTGTTGACGTCTTTTCTATTATATATATGTGTTATGGTTTAAAACAAATTTATCACCGCATTCATTCATTAGATTTCATTTTGTTCAACGTAATCAGTACGATATTTTACGTTTGAAGTTAGATTCAAAACAAACCGGACATAGCTTTATAATATAGTTAATTGCTACCTTAGTTTGCTATTAATAAGTATTAAAATGTGCATTGTTATTAAATGCAGTATTTAGTTCAAATATAATCTTAAATCAATCCTTATTCTATCTTATTCATTCAAATGTGACGTCATTGTTGATTTTTTGATGATCTGTTTTACAAATTCAAATGACGTCATTTTTTTGTCATTTTTTACAATTTCAAATATGATGTCACTTGGCGTTCAGGTTTAAACCTATTCGGATTTGTCTACATTTTGTGTTACAAATGTCTGGTTATGTAATGTATTTCAGTTGTTTCCTGTAATAAGTTAATACTTCAGTCTTATCATGTACATCTTTTGTATATAATTTTATAAATTTACTGTTTGCAAAAGTATAAATTATTCTAAATAATAGGGATGTTCTGGTAACTAACAGAACACCCTGGCCGTTTTTGGCACAACTTTTTTGATCTTTTGGTCCTCGATGCTGTTCGACTTTATGCTTGTTTCGGCTTTCAAACTTTTGTATCTGGGCGTCACTAGTAGATCTTGTGTGGACAAAATGCACTTCTGGCGTATTAAAATTTTGAACTTGTTGCCTTTTGTTGGCTGTTGTTTGTGTGTTTCTTTGTCGATTGTGTTCTCCAATTTATTTATATTGTAGTCCTGTGGTGTTGAGTTGTCATTTTAATGTTATATTCCACATGGCTATAAAAGAGGGAGGTTTGGCATGCCACAAAACCAGGTTCAATCCACCATTTTTTCCTGTTAAAAATGTCCTGTACCAAGTCAGGAATATGGCCATTGTTATATTATAGTTCGTTTCTGTGTGTGTTGCATTTTAACGTTGCGTCGTTTGTTTTCTGTTATTTTTTAGTGTAAATTCACATTGCGATAAGACGTGTCACGGTACTTGTCTATCCCAAATTCACGTATTTGGTTTTGATGTTATATTTGTTATTCTCGGGGGATTTTTTCTGATGCTTGGTCCGTTTCTGTGTGTGTGTTACATTGTAGTGTTGTGTCGTTGTTCTCCTCTTATATTTAATACGTTTTCCTCAGTTTTAGTTTGTTACCCCGATTTTGTTTTTTGTCCATGGATTTATGAGTTTGAACAGCGGTATACTACTGTTGCCTTTATTTATAGTGTCAGTATTTATTTTGCTCACACATTGCTGTCAATATAATGCAAATATGTGCAACTGTCATAGAAGTGATAGTTTTAGATAAATGTAGCTATAATACCATGTTAAATCAACCAATTTGTTTATAAGGTAATGTTTGTTTTAAGTCAGGAATATGACAACTGGTTTCCATTTCATTTGATGTATTTCATCTTTTTATTTTGCCATTTGATAAAGGACTTTCTGTTTTGAAAAGTGCGGTATTTTTGCAACTTGTTTAGCTCATGGTGCCAATTATGGTTCTACTCACATCTCCTCATTTTCATGAAATATGCATTTTACTGCTAATATGTATATAGCTTAGTTCCATATTGATTTCAATGCAACAGATAAAAATAAGAAAATACATTTAAATTGTCGTTTAATTCAATTCAGTTTCTCTCCGTCATCTTACTGTTCAAGTCAGATTACAGATCATTGCCAAAAAGCTTAATTAACAAATATATGTATTGTTACATTAAATTGTTTGGCATAATATATATTACAAAGGGTTATAGAATAATTAGTGTGAATGATATATATTGCTAACTTCGAAAGCAAAGAGGAAGCGTGGAAATTCTTAAAGCAGCAATCTTTAAAACTTGTCAAACAGTTCCATGCACATACTGCTACATACAAATGTATATGATACCGGTATACTTGTTAAATGTGCTAATCTTTGTCCATCAAAGCATATCCGAAATGATGCTGTCTTTCTGTGAATTTGTTAACTGTGAAAATTATAATTGCCTCTTTCAATTCAAGTCAGTATTATTCATAGAATACTTACTCTTTTCAATTTTGCTAAATCTCTTTTTTCGTATGTGTGTGTCGAAAATCGTGCATGAAGGATTAATTCAGGAATGTTACATAGCTATCTATCGTCCTTTTTCGTTCCTAGACTGTTTATTATATTATTTAACGTGGTAATGGATCACAGTAATTTGTTTCTGGGGATAGATGGAAAACCGTATTCAGGAGAATTAACTTTGCCGAAATCAAATTACGGTAGCTTATAATTTTGTTTTCATGTCAATAATGCAATAGTATTTGAATAAAATATTAGATGAAGCTAATTGATATATTCATATTTGTTATATAATGCAATTTTACCGAAAGATCTATTTTCCCGCACTTTTATAGTACACCCGTTTTTCATATTTCATTATCTGTGAGGTGCATGTCAAAACATGTTAAACTTGATTATTAACAAGGGAACTAGGACAGTAAGAATGTACTTTGATACTACAATGGTGCCAATTATACTGTACTTAGCAATTACGGTAAAAAAAAAGTACAATGAATGAGTGTAATGGAGTAAAGCGGTTTTTGCAAATTCCATAAAGATTACATGAAACAAATGATCTTCAAAATGATATGTTGCAGCTTGTGGAGATTTTCATTATCCAATGCTTTGATAGAGTGTACAAATAGTACTTTTGATTGTCATTTCCGCATGAAAACTTAGTTATACCGAATAACAAAAATAAAGCAACACACAATTTGTTTTGTTTTCCATAGATTCACATGAAATGAAACAATAAATGTTACTTTTATAATAAACATTTTAAAAATTACCAAAATATTTTTTTCTAATCACTTGTTATATATTTATTTATTGGTATCAGGAGACACGAGTTATACAAACGTGAGGAAATGTTATAGAAAAATGAAGAGTTGTAAAAATGTAGCAATTAGATAATAATATGTACAATGTGTTACCTTAAGACTATGTATAGTTTTTATTTCGTAATTTTCCTTATGTCTATTTATTTGTTATAGACTTGTAGCCAGACCATTTGAGGTATTTCCTATTCTATACAAATAACATCATCAAATTTATATCATTTCAGACCAGACTTTTGATATGGCTTATCAGACAAAGTTTGCATTCTTTTAGGGAGTAATCATAGGATGTAAGATGAGGACCCGGCACTTGTAATTAGGTACTTCTGTCTGGTGAGGAAACGTCGGTTTTCAATTTGTTCTTCATTTCCAAATTATAATTATAAATCTCCTTCTCAATCATTTACACACTATTTACTGCAATGATAGTTCAAAACTTATGTGAGAGTGAGTTCAAAAATCATGCTGCTTCATATCTATAGCATTCCCCCTATATATACACAGAATATCTGTACAGATAAAAAATATATGTGACCTAGTTTTACGACAATTCAATAAATTGCTTAGGCAAAGTTTTTGTACAACCATCACTTATTTCTGAAATCAAAAATGTTTCTTTCCAATCCAACCAGTTTTCAAAACACTTATATTTTTATTCAACGTTTGAAAAAATATACACATGTAAAAATTCAGTACTTGTTATATTTGTTTTGTACGTTGTCTTTCCATATGTCTGTGATGAGAGATGGTCTATTTGTTACTGGTAATTTAAGATACTTATTTGCCTACTGGTATGACCAGAGACATATAATACAAATATATGTATTGTTACATTAAATTGTTAAGCATAATATTTATTAGAAAGGGTTATAGAATAATTAGTGTGAATGATTATATATTGCTGACTTCGAAAGCAAAGAGGAAGCGTGGAAATTCTTAAAGCAGCAATCTTTAGAACTTGTCAAACAGCTCCATGCACATACTGCTACATAAATGATACCGGTATACTTGTTAAATGTTCTAATCTTTGACCATTTAAGCATATCCTAAATGATGCTGTCTTTCTGAAATAACAAATGACTTTGTTAACTATGAAAATTATAATTGCCTCTTTTAATTCAAGTCAGTATTATTCATAGAAAACTTACTCTTATATAAATAATACAAATCAAAATTAAATGACATTGAAATAAATAATTATGTATGAACTCAAAATACTTAATTACTTATGTTAAATTTAACACTGAAACAATTAATTTATGCTTAAACATTCGCCCTAACTTCAAGTACTTTTAATACTTTGATAATGACTCTATTACCCAAATAGATCTCGCGAGGTTTAAATCTGGCCGTGTAAAATTACGGGATTTCGCCGAGTTGCCAATCTCTTTTATTATATGTCTCTGGTATGACCTAAATGATGAGCATGGTAGACATTTTACTGATTTCCCCTAGAGTCGTTCACAATATGTTCACTTAAAATTTCATCCAGTCTGCTTCTATGTTATAATTTTTGCCAACGCTCCTCAGAGTTTCAGCGTTACACATACTCATTGAAACATAGTAGTTAAAAGTACAGTATGTCTCTTATTAAGATATGCATCTCAAAATGTCCCTCTATTGATAAAATTATAAGTGGATCAGAGAAAGGGTTTGATATCTCTATCTTCGGAACATAGAAACGCTGAATTTATTGTTTACTCCATCAATCAGTTCGAACAAAACAACAAATTATGTTCATAATCAGAAATTATGGAAACTGAAATGTATTTTCCTTGAATAAGTGTGAGTTGTTATTTTAACACTATTATTTTAACTTTAATATTTGAAGACGTATTTCAATATTAATCTCTAGTTAAACAAATATGACTTTACATTTTTTTTTTAATTTTAGCTAAGCAGATGATATTGGTAAATAGCATATCAGAATTTATATCTTTTCAATTTGTTTTCGCACCTTTCTGATCTGGGGTCGATTAAGTGCTTGACCTTTTACAAGTAACGTGCCTATTGTTGAATAATGTATGCTAATACCGAGACGTCTTTCTGTGCGTGGTTTGATATGCAATTGACGTATACTCTAGATTTTATTCATGCATTTTTCCTGCTCTAATAACTTTAAATCCTACAGTGTTAAGTTTGAAGACTGGAGTGCTTTACTTATGGATGAAGTCGATTTTATCAAATGAGATGTCATGTATTATAATGACATAGAAATCCAATACTGTATCTCTTTTACTCCATTCTAAATCATCCACAGATTGTAAAGCTATGCAATTATTGACTATCCAATGTTTTCCTGGAAAGACAGACATTTAGTAAACATTGATAAGATTTAACGTTAAAGTGCTAATGGATTTAGTGAGTCACAACTTCACACAAACATGTCACTTATAAATGATGAAATCCAATGGCAAAGGTTATTTCGTTTATATTGTCTCTATTTCTTGTTTTACTAAAGTGATATACTTTTTTAATATAAATATGAAGTAAGACCCGGTTTCTACATGTTAAAATGTTTTAATAAAGTAAGAATTTGAATAGCATTACAGATCCCAAATTCAAAAAGGTTTTGCCGAGTAAAGCTATCATAGTAAAACTGTAATCCTTTCGTTAAAACATTTTTGTTCAAAGGCTACACGTGAAAAAGAGGCGGACGATAAGACATAAATAAAGCTTTATTTAGAGTTGGTATTTGCAACACAGGTACAAACATTAGCTCTGAAGAGCTTTTAAAACCGACAGAGCAACAAATAAAACAAAACATACATATCAAGTCATGCACACACAAATTAAACATATTCTGTAAAGCAAAAGTTCATATCAGTATATAAACCTGCAGCACATAAGTTCTTTAAAGCATGTTCAGTTAAACACACACTGAAACATGCACGCGTACGTATGAGATAAAAACAAAAAAGCAAAAAATAAAATAGTTTGCACATTTAAAGCACACATATATATATTGGTTAGTTACTAAAATAGGCAGAAAGCAGCAGAAACACTATTGTAGAGATAACAAAATAAATTTGCCAAGCTGAAAATAAAGCATTAAACCAAAAATAAGGAACAGACATTAACTGGTTGTGTAGGCAAAACATTGGCATGAGTAGCCAGACTAAGAATTTATCATGCTCTTGAATTGAATTAAAGATGATTGCTTAGGTAGCTCATCTGGCAGCTCATTCCAAAGCTTAGCACCCGCATACTTTAAAGATTGTAGTCCGTATGCAGTTGTTCTTACATGTGGTAGGTCGGCTGTATTCTGGTATCTGAAAGAGTAAGTGAAATAAACAGGACAATCTTTATTGATAATTTTGAGACTTCAATATCCATTTGAATTGCAGGGTGGATCTTCAATACTTGCTAAATAGTCTTCATAGATAAACCTTAGTGCTCTTTCTTCAATTTTCTCTATATTTTTTGTATTAATCATCTTACAAAAGTGCCAAACTAGTGGGCAGTAATTAAAGTTGGACATTATGAAAGAATATCAAATTGTTAAGTCAGGTGGTTTCCTCTAAGTTCAGTATTTTAATGATCTTACTTTTTCCTATTCTTTTTAATACATTTAGCTGTTTGGATGCTTTTTATTTTACATTTATAGAGACGTGTTCATTGAAGTTAAGTTTCAAATCTTGTCTTACTCCTAGAAGTTTTATTAACTTTATTTTTTAATTCTACTTCATTACCTTCTCATTTAAATTTTAGGTTTTTGTCTGTAGTTCTTTTACCTACTGCTATTGCTGGACATTTTTCTGGGTTAGCTTTCATTTTATTTATTGAGAACCAATTGCATTTAAAAAAAAACAAAAAAAAAACTTTTATCTTCTAGAGTATTAATTAAATTGTCTGCGTATGAAAGGGTCATCTGCATAATTATAGAGTTCACTTTTGTGAATAAAATAGAAAATGTCATTTAAAATATATTGAATAATGTCGGTCCTAATATCGACCCGTTGTGGGACCCCTTTAAATATTTTGCCAGAAGCTTGAATTAGTACACACTGTTTTCTATTAGTTAAATAGCTTTCCAAAAGTTTAAGAGAAGAGGCGGAGACCCCATAGATTGAATGAGTTTATGGGATAGGCAGTCAAAAGCCTTGGACAAGGCCAGTAATATAGCTGCTACATATGTATTCTGATCTAAAGCCTTTTTCTAATCTTCAATTATTTTTAACGGAGTGGCTATTTGTCCGGCTAACCTGACGAATAGTGCCAGGGATATTTGTCCGTCCATTGCAATGCGCATGTCATATAATGTGCTTTCGGAAGTGTGTGCAATATTATATTCAGTAGCACCGAGGGGGCGCGTGTAATCCGATCACTGATTTTCAATTTTAAGATCATGGATGAAAACGGCGATATCAATATTTGTGATAAATCTTGAAGTTTTCGGAATTTGACAATGAAAAACAATCAGTATAAACTTCAAAAAATGATATAATCTTATGAAAAGGACCAAAGAAAGGGGGGGGGTACAACCTTGAAATGGGGATGTTGGATATAGGATTATAAAAAGTGGGATAATAAAATACAGGGGACAACAAAGATGGGATTAAGAGAAAAAAAAAGGAAAAGAGTAATTTGGGAAAAGAAGCACACTGTTTCACCCCGACCCCTCACGTATATAAAATAAAATCCAACCTAGAATTTCTGAACAAGATTTTAACAGTGTTGTTCACTTTTTTTGGGGGGAGGGTGGGGGGGGGCATTATAGAAAAATCTCCCATCTCTCACTCAAAATATGGATAACTTTATGTCAAGGGGTCTATAATGTTATTTTACAGCCACAGACATAATAATTTTGTACCTTTTTCAGCTACACAAAATCCTTAACGTTAACTTAAAATGCACTACTGAGTCAAACAATACTTAAGTTTGTTTTACTAGTAATTTATTCTTTCTACTTATTTAAAAAATATGGAAAATACATGATTTTTTTATAATTATTCGTCATCCACATTGGACTTTATTCTGGTATGAAGAAGACAACAATTTCCATTACTAGTAACAAGATTAGGCCCTAACAATAAAGATTACAAACATGTGCTACCCCCTGGTGCTGCTGAAGATAATATTACACACAAATAGTGACATGCGCATTGTATTAGCCGGACAAATAGTACTGGTTACATTCGTCCGGCTAGCCGGACAAATAGCAACTGCCTATTTTTAATAAAACGGTTTGACATCCGTATTCTTTTCGAAAAGCTGACAGAAAAATGTGGAAAAATGAATTAAAATATTCCACAAGTTGATTTTCGATAAACCTCTCAATTTTATTTTGAAATCATGGGCAATATACTTCAAAGATCTATAGTTTCCTTTATCTAGAGTGTTTTATTTTTTTTTACAGATGTATTACTTGTGCATCTTTTAATTTGATATACGGTTAGTAGTGGAGTTAATATGCCCTTTATAATCCATAAAAGGTAATAAGGATGCGGGGCTTATTTGATACACGGTTAGTAGTGGTGTTGCGTCCCTTTAGAAAAACAAAACAGTAGTGAGAAAAAATCTTAAAGGTTTCAACAGACGAAGAAAGTGACGATGAAGTGAAATAAATTCATAAAACACATTTAAATCTAACAAGTTGTCATTGTTGGCATCTGTTTTTGTAGGATCAAAGGAAGTAGTTTCTTAATCATGTTAATGCTTACTGTATTGAAGACTTGCTCATTTTGATAGGTCACTAGTCTGAATTGTACACGTTAAGATAGTCGGTAAGATGAATTCGTTACATAGTACCGTACGGAGAGTATCACTGCAAGTGCTTATAAAATTCGAATGTTTGACATATACATAAATGCAACAGTAGTATTCCGCTATTAACAGTCACCAATCGATTGAGAGAAAACAAATCAAGGTTTCAAACTAAAATTGAGAGAAACACATCAACTATAAGAGGAAAACAACGAAGCAAGAGAAACATCGAAGTAAAACAAAAACAGACGACAATACAAAATACATAGAAACGAACTATTAGTTAACAACTACGTTGCCTAAATTTTGACTTATTTGATAATTTGAATATGTGTGTCAAGTTTGAATGCGGATATGTTTCATCTTCTAAGATAGATACAATGTCGTTCTGTTCTTTTTCAGTAGTTATCTCCCTTGTCTGTCTGTAAATAGTTGACATGAATTATGATAGCTATACTAGCAGTAAATTTATCAATAATTACTGTTTATCACTAGATTTGAACATGTCAGAAACAACACTAAGGATGCAACTATTTGACGACGAACTGTTCACCCTTTACAACCCTTGAGTGTACAACCTGTATCAAATGCTCTTTCTTTTGTGTAATGTAAACGACGACTGTTCTGTCTTTGTTTCATAAGCGTTTGTTTTTATAGTGATTTAGATTATAATACAATGCTGACTGATGTATCTCTATTTATCAAATGGTTATTTTTTACAAATGTATGTCTGTTTGATTTGTTCACACATCGTTGTTAATATAATTTCATTTTCGCGACTGTCATACAAGTGAGATGATTAGCTAGCTATACAACCAGGTTTAACCCAGTTCGTTCTTATGTTGCACTGTTATATCACTGTCCCAGGTTAGGGAGATGGCTGTGATTCCGCTCACATGTTCACCCTGCCATATTACTTAAGTATGTGCCTATCCGTAGTCAAGAGCCTGTAATTCAGTGGTTGTCGTTTGTTTATGTGTTACATATTTGTTTTTCGTTCATTTTTTATATAAATAAGGCCGTTAGTTTTCTCGTTTGAACTGTTTAACATTGTCTTATCGGGGCCTTTTATAGCTGACTATGCGGTATGGGCTTTGGTCATTGTTGAGGGCCGTACGGTGACCTAGTTGTTAATGTCTGTGTTATAGTTGTTAATGTCTGTGTCATTTTGGTCTCTTTTTTTGGACAGTTGTCTCATTGGCAATCATACCACATCTTCTTTTTTATATTAATCCACCGTTTTCTATCTAATAAAATGCCAGCACCCAAGTCAGCAATATGACAGTTGTTATTCGTTCGTTTAAAGTGTGTGTGCTTTTGATTTTGGCTAATTAACACGAACCCAAGCGAAAATTGGGATGATCACTTCGTACATCATTTGGCCTTTTTTCTTATTTTAGCGTCACTGATGAGTCTTTTGGAGACAAACTCTCGTCTGGCCCAAATGCAAAATTTCAATCCTGGTATCTATGATGAGTTTATTTTCTCGGAGAGTCGAAATTTTTGTTATTTTACTTTTTATTTGTATGGTTAGTCATGCGGTTTCCTTCTGTATTTCATCGTACCACCGTATGGTATCACCAAAGTCACTAAGATATATCATGCCATTCCTTACGTAAAAAAAAAAAAAAAAACATTATTTTTGCAAGCTTATGGGTCTACAGACTACTAGCTGTAGAAATGAGTTCTATAGATTATTTAGTCGAGTTACACCTCGAAAGGTTTTTTCAAATATACAATGTAACAAAACATATATTTAACCTTGACCATTAGTTCAAGGTTCTGTACATTTTATAAAATAAACTTGAATTATTCATTAAGGATTTAAAGCTGTGTCTTAATATCATTACTAATGCCTTCAAACATATAGACATGATCATTAAGGCAAAGACAATAGTCAAATGATTAAGGTATCAGATTATTGTTTGATTGATGTATTGCCGCTGACATATTCACAAATTTTGATTATAAAAACTTGTGTTTTATTCGTCTAATATCGATTCTTGTTTTGATTCAAAATATTATCACTTGATTAAACTATCGTGAGACTTGTAATATTGTCGCTTTACCAAATGTTTTATGGATCTTCTGCATAAGATTAATCTTGTTCATCAGGAAATTAAATCATATATTTGTATGACCTTGAACTGACTTCTTTTGAGATTGTATGACATTCCAAGCAATTTTTCCGTCTGAAAATCATTTTATAGAACATGATAAAGACGCAAGCTTTCGAGTACTGGTAAAAACAAACAACAAAAAAGGCATTTAGAAACATAAAAATGAGGAGGTGTAGAATGATTTTGATTAAGACAAACATCTACCAAAGTTAAAAGCAAAATTGGAAGTGAACAATTATAGACAACCGTATTGCCTTCAACAGTTAGAAACCACCATACCGTATAGTCAGCTAAAAAAAGCCCGGACAAAAAATATGAAACAAAATTTAATAGACAAAACTAACGGTCTAATCTACAACAATTTAAACAAGAATGTGTTCATAGTACACTGATTCCCAACTCGCACTATCATTTTCTTTGTTCAGTGTACAGTGAAATTGGCGTCAAACTCTAATTTGGCATTACGATAAGAAAGGTCATCTCATAGGGAACATGTGTACTATGTTTAAAGTTGATTGGACATCAACTTCATCAAAAATTTAAACCAAAAACTTTAACAAAAAAAAACTTTAGCCAAAATCTTCAACCAAAAACTTTAACATAAAGCAGAACAGACGGACAGACGAACGAACGGACGCACAGACCGAAAAACATAATGTCTATAAATGAGGCATAAAAAAAGAAAGTAAGAGACACGAATCAACGACAACCACCGAACTACATACACCTGCCAACCTGATATAATCTGCGTTCGCATGGTCGATACTTTTCGAATTTGTGAAGTCAACGACTAAATCGCTACTGTGTGATACCTAATGACTTGACATAGCTTATTAATAAATCTTGTAGAAGTAATGTTTAACACGATGGGTTTCACATATGTTTACCCTTCCTCGGCCCCTGATATCGACTCCGGGATTAGCGGAGTTAATGTTGCTCAGTCTTTAGTTTTTGAGTTTTCAGAATGTTGTTAGTTTTATGTCGTTATTCAATTTCTGCCATGATATTGTCCGTTTGGTGTCGACTTATTAGTTTAAATCCCTTGATAAATTCCGTTTGGTGTCGACTTACTAGTTTAAATCCCTTGATAAATTCCGTTTGGTGTCGACTTATTAGTTTAAATCCTTTGATTACTTCCGTTTGGTGTCGACTTATTAGTTTAAATCCTTTGATTACTTCCGTTTGGTGTCGACGTATTAGTTTAAATCCCTTGATTACTTCCGTTTGGTGTCGACTTATTAGTTTAAATCCCTTGATTACTTCCGTTTGGTGTCGACTTATTATTTTAAATCTCTTGATTTCTTTCGTTTGGTGTCGACTTATTAGTTTAAATCCCTTGATTACTTCCGTCTCTCTTTTACGTATAGTAGCTGTTTAAAAAAGTTAGATTGATAAGGTTACATTTTTACCGTAGCTGTATTTGAAAAATAAAAACAACTATAATGGCCGTGCAATTTCGACGTAAATATGTAGTGAAATCCATAGTGTTGTTATTTGAATACGTATTGTTAACTTTCCAAAGGAGAAGAATGGCAATGATCCCAAATTTACCCTGGTGAAAAATGGCTGCATTACACTGGTGATGTGGAATACGTTTTAGTTCTCACATGTTTAAACTAATAGGTACAAAACAGTATACGCAAAAGCTTACCCACTCGATTTTAGCATTCTTAATTTACACAGAATATGGTGAATTACATAAGCTACCCATAACAATGTCAAATGACAGGTAAATCAAACGAGAAGTTATTCTTTTGTAAGTATATTTTTCAACAAGTCTTGACATATTTATGTCAAATAATTCTTCCTATTTTTCTGATTTAATTCATCCTTTAATTTTAGGAACCATAAACGCCTTACATATTTGTTTTTCGTTAGTTTTTTTATACAAATAAGGCCGTTAGTTTTCTCGTTTGAATTGTTTTACATTGTCATATCAGGGCCTTTTATACCTTTTTATGCGGTATGGGCTTTGCTCATTGTTGGAGGCCGTACGGTACCTATAGTTGTTAATGTCTGTGTCATTTTGGTCTCTTGTGGACAGTTGTCTCATTGGCAATCATACCACATCTTCTTTTTTATTTTCAGAATACATATCAACTTTTCAAGATACGGTGTCTAGAGTAACATCAGGAAAACGCATAGACAAGTTATCGGACTCACAATGTATTAACACTTCAACCAAAAGTCTAATCAACTTGACAATCCTCTACAAAGATTGAATGGCTTAATCTTAAGTTTTGTGTTCACGTAAAGTTTGTCATCTATTTCAGTAAGTACGTTGTCTTAAATGGTGTTTAAAACGTTTCTGTTGATACTGCTTAAGCTTCATTGTTATGCCTATTAATTTGTGTAATTCATAAAAGTCAAAATCCTTCAGAATTAAATTACTAGCATCTTTGCGGTATGGTCTTTGCTCATGTCGAAGGTCGTACGGTGACCCAGATCTTAGCGTGTAAAGAGTTGTTTCATTGCATTAAATTACAATCATACCACATCTCCTTATTTTTATACAATCACATTTTCTATGAACTGTAATATTTTCATATATCTCATAAAGTATCATATGACATGAACCAATTACAATGTATTGATTTTCCCATGAGGTGTAATGTTAACACAACAAATGCATGCTTAAATATAAAGGATTTTTAAAGTCATCTTTGAATTAATAGTAAATTTCTACCACAAATTCTTTGTGAATCAGTGATATCTGTATAGAAATTAAGGTATCTATACTGACGAAATACAGTGTATCAATTGAGTTCAAATTAAGTAATGTATCTGCCCATATTTCTTAAACATCAACCGATCGCAACAAGTCTTGAAACTGTAAACACGTCACATTAAATTTTGGACAATAAAGCAAAATATATACAATGGTTTACATTCTATTTTATTTTATGTTACATTTATTGGTGATCCTCGTTCGATTCTCCTATAACCGGTCCTTAACGGTTGTTTTTCAACACATACATTTACACCAGTTTTGATATCATGCACACGTGTTATTTTTGGCAAGCTCTTTTCTAAATTAAATTTCATTTTCTCTTTCCAAGTTATTTTAGTCAGAACTTATATATACAGTGTTAAACATTTGTTAAATACAGGATTAAAACTAACATCAATAGCATTCTTGATCACAAGCATTAGCCTTTCAAAAAGGGCTAGTCGACTCTTAGCTGATGAAAATGGAAAGTGCTCTCGCTTTGTAGATTTATTCATTTAATAGAATAGCCCCGTGCATCAATCAACAAATTTTACCACACACGTGAGGTCACACGTTATGAAGTAGTATATATCGTTTAACGTTGTTGTTTACGAAACTACAGAAGATTCGACTATTTATAGATAAAAGTTACCTGTGTACCAATATAATGAATATGCATGATTAATGACCAGGCAAAATCTAATTGCTAAAATAGAGAGGACAAATCCGATACTCTACGGGATTGAAGGACATTTACTAGGTTTGGATTGTCCTAACCAATCAATAAAGTTTGATTATTCGCGTCTCGTAATATCTTCCAATCAGGTAGCAAGAAAAATTCACGCACTGACTGTCCATCGTTCAATTCTTAATATCGACTCCCAGGAGTCAATAACAATTCTAGGAGTCGATAATGAAGTTTAAGATAATTAGACAATTATACGTATAGTGTCTTGAAATATGAAATTTATTTGTATGAGGCTTAGAAACGGGAAAATGCGAGGTTCTACCGAGCATTTTCCCGTTTCGTGCCGAATACAAATAAATTTCATATTTCAAGACACTATACGTATATTGTTTTTATACTGAAATCGATAAAAAAAAATGAAAAAATAATAAAAAATATGAAACAAATATTATTAAAAAAAAGTGTTTGGAATTTCCCCCTTGGGGTACCATTTTGGGGTATTTCCCTATGAGCGTAGTCTAGGCGGTAAGCATTGACAATTTAAAGAATTAGAAAGGGAAAATGAATTTAATTAATAACATTTGATAAACATGGTATATAAATTACCAATTTGAAGACATAACAGGTTTAAATTCATAAAAGTTTGACCATTGTTACTACACGTTGTCATGGTTGTGACGTGACGTTGTAAGTAGGCGGGGCTTATAGGTGAGTGAGGTCATTGACGTATAAAGCTAACGTTTATACGTATAGCTTTATCTGTATAGTAAAATAGCTGATTGCAGTATAAAACGACTTATCCAACTACAGCAGAACAGAATACCACTTTTTAAGGTCCGGTTTGTACAGCTGTGTTAACATTTTCAATGTCATTTGTAAAGAAACCTTTACAGTTTCAGGTAAATTAGACACATATGGGTTTAAACCATATCTAGTTATTGACTATGTTGTAGTTTTAACGTCTATCCATACATAGCAAAAATATCTTAAACTAAGGTATTGTCATCTGTATAATCAGATTCTGGCAAGCCTCTGATAACTTTGTTCATTACACGATTTTGTATTTCAAAATTGTCGGTATACACTTTAGTTACAATATTTATCCAGCCTTACAGTTTATTAACTTTCATTTCAAGAGTCTTTTAAACGTGTAAACTGGAATTATCTGTATTAACTGTGTTGTAAAAAGCCAGTGTCATATTTTTATCTCCATTACACCTTATTGCACTGCAATAATATATAAACCACTGGCGATGGTAACACTATCATCAATCTATCACATCGATCATTAACATTATTAACAAATATAGATTTTTATGATGGATGGATTGTTACACCTGTAAAAATTTAATTATAAAAATATTTTACACTAAGGTTTTTATGCCCCACCTACGATAGTAGAGGGCATTATGTTTTCTGGTCTGTACGTCCGTCCGTCTGTTCGTTGTACCGTTCGTGCGTCCGTTCGTCCGTTCGTCCCGCTTCAGGTTAAAGTTTTTGGTCAAGGTAGTTTTTGATGAAGCTGAAGTTCAATCAACTTGAAACTTAGTACACTTGTTGTTTATGATATGATCTTTCTATTTTTTTTAGCCAAATTAGACTTTTGACCCCAATTTCATGGTCCACTGAACATAGAAAATGAAATGGGAGTTTCAGGTTAAAGTTTTTGGTCATGGTAGTTTTTGATGAAGTTGAAGTCCAATCAACTTGAAACTTAGTACGCATGTTCCCTATGGTATAATATTTCTAATTTTAATGCCAAATTGGATTTTTTACCCAATTTCACAGTCCATTGCACATGGAAAATGATAGTGCAAAGGGGGCATCCGTGTACTTTGGACACATTCTTGTTTTATTTATAAAAAAAACCCATTTGTTTATCTATAGAGAAGAAGATCATGAACTGTACTTTCTTTTTTGGGCAATCTTCGAGGTAAAGGTTTTAAGAAAACTTTTTTTCGATCATTATGTCTGAAATATATTTAAGACTTATATCATTTACTAATCTCAAATACTATGAAACTGACTAAAATTATTATTTGGTTTGATCCGTCTTTGGAAACAAATTATGATGCAAAGGAAAAAAATAATGAAATGGGGGTCAAAAGTCTAATTTGGCTAAAAAAAATAGAAAGATCATATCATAAGCAACAAGTGTACTAAGTTTCAAGTTGATTGAACTTCAGCTTCATCAAAAACTACCTTGACCAAAAACTTTAACCTGAAACGGGACGAACGGACGCACGGACGGACCAGAAAACATAATGTCCCTCTACTTTTAGAATAATACATACCTGTGTAATAAAAGACTGTTTATCCAATTACTCACTGAATTAGTGTATGCAATCTACCCCATAGTCGCCGGTAGCAGATTGCTGGACAGTTTTTTGTCGTATCAGCGGGATATAACGGGATAGAATGTAAAATTATATCCAAGATTTTTCACGAATGGAGTTTGACAAAGAATCGTTCCAGCAATTATTGAATAAAGGCAGATTACATGCAGTTACACCGCAGCACCAACAAATTAAATGGATCGTATTCAATTCTTTAATTTTTGGCAGATGAACACTGTAATAGAATATATGTGTTGTTTTTTTTACAAGTGCGCCAATATACCACCTAGCATATACATGTAGATCATCAAAATAAACTCTGCCGTCATATTAACAGTAGGAAACTACATTTTCTGTAATTGCTTCAAGGACCTATTTTCACCGAGGAGATTTTACTTATGGTTGAAATAAATAACATTGACATGATGTGATAACTATAGTAATTGTACGCGATTTGTGGCAGAAAGACACCAAGAAACTGAATCATAACTGTTTGCAGACAAATTTATTGGTATAATAGAATAGAGAATGAAAATAGTATGATGTCCGTACGTATTATTTGTCTTCTTTTTAGACTTTCGTTTTCTCTCGTGGATTTTAGGGGAGTGTGGAGGTTTATATTTTTGTCATTTATTTTTAGTCTATTTGTATAAATCTCTATTTTAAAGATATTCATAATGAATTCAGAATGCACGTTTTATATAGTTAATGAAGTTGAGAATGTAAATGGTGAATGTGCCAAAGAGACAACAACCTTTTCATAGAGCAGAAAACAGCCAAAGGCCAAGAATGGGGGTTCAACACCGAGAAAATCCCGCAACCGGAGACGTGCTTCAGCTGTTCCGTTGATATAAATATGTACTATAAAATTGAGAATGGAAATGGGGAATGTACCAAAGAGACAACAACCCGACCATAGAGCAGACAACAGCAGAAGGTCACCAACAGGTCTTCAATGCAACGAGAAATTCTCGCACCCGGAGGCGTCCTTCAGCTGGTACGTTCAGTGATGATGGACGTCATACTTTTAACTCCAAAACATATAAATGAACTTAATTTAAAAATTATACACGACTAACAAAGGCAATGTTGGCGTAATAAAGCGGATAAACATGTTTTGTATCACCATCTCCTGTACTGAATTATAAAGCATAACTACCAAATAGTCTGAGAAGAAAAACGTTTTTTTCGGAAGAGAGAAAAAAAAAGGTACTATTGAGGATGAATCAAATTAAGAACATCAAAAGTTAAAAAACCTTGAGAAGAGTGCTATTACAATTTAATGAGTTACTTGATGTGTAGGAGGACAAGCAATGTTGTTAATAAATCAGCTTTCTATGATAACCGATTCCGTGGAGGATCCTTACAAATGTTGTTGCACCGAATAATCCATATGGTAGTCAGTGCTCATGAAAACCCAACTGAAACAATGTTTATACGCGACGAGTGCATCTACAAAATTATATTTTAATGTTTTAATTGATTTTACGATGTTTACTGGTTCATTATGTAATTAACCATCCTTCGTTACATTTCAGTTTGTGTCCTTGATACACAAAGCAGTGAAGGTTACCCTGAGTAGGAGGAGAATGTTCTTATATGTTTTCGAAGAAAGAGAATATATCAAGAGAGCATTCGAAAATTGTTAGTTCTATAAACACAGACTTCACCGAGAGCAAAAAAAAAAAAAAAAAAAAAAAAAAGACAAAACAACAAAAACAAACATCACAAATAAGTCTAGTAAGAGATTGCATCCAACGACCCCCCAAACCTTCCATTAATTAACATGGGGACACATTGTAGCCTCTCCCAAAGCATTAGCAAATATTTTTTTTTCTGTATATTTACAACGGTTTAAATTAGATGACGCTCTTTCTCTTCTTAAAGTATACTATTCTTACGTGCATGGTATTAGTTTGTTTCTCAAAACATTAGTTACAGCACGTATTACAACTAGAAAAAAGATCGCCGTCGTTTCTTGTCATCACCGGCTCATACAGACATTGATTACTACTATTAAAACAAACAACTACTCATCACAAAAGATAGTCTTGCCTTTTTTAAGATCTCAAACGAATTTAAATTTAGAAAGGTTATATATGAGTAATAAAAATTCCATTCATCATCTAAAATGAGACAGAATGTTTCTTTTTAATCATGAAATTTCCAAAATAGTAATTATTGATTGACATATACACTCTCGTCTACGAGAGTTCTTCCGTCTAATGCAATATTTATTACTCATAATTCTTAATTAATTTCAATTTTAGTCTGATATTTTCGATTTTTCGAAGAGTTCAAATTGTCTAGAATAATATACATGTATAACGTCAATGCTTCTATTACATCCTATTTGTATATTATATCTTTCTAGACCCCGCTCCTTCCTTCAGTATACGAACACTTAATATGGCAATCCCAAGTGGTGACCAGGATATTGAAATATGGTCACCTGGATTTTGTGAATCTACCACTTTAACATATGTATATTAAAAAGAAGCGTCCATTTACAATATCAGATGCACAAATACTGAGTCATGCGCTTCATCCCGGGCCATTTATCTTTTGACTTTTCGCTAAGCATTTATCAATTTTTAGATTAAATTTATAATTTCAAATCACTCATTAGACTCATTTTAGCTATATTGCCAAAAAGTGTAAATTAAAGTTTTGGACTTAAATATGCCAATGGGATTTAAATTGGACAAATCTCACAAACAATAAATTATTCTGAAAATTTGCTAAATAACAAGTACAACAACAATAATGCCGAACTCCAAGGAATATTCAAATTGGAAAGTCCCATTATCAAATAGCAAAATCAAAAGCTCAAACACATCAAACGAATGGAAAACGATTGACAAGCACTTGTCATATTCCTGACTTGACGGATTACATCTGGTTTTATAGCTAGCTAAACAGCTAACTTGTATGTCAGTCGCATAAACTTTTATAATATCAAACGGTATTTGCACCTTGCCATTAATATTATGTTTTTGCTAGGGTGATGTGTTTTTTCAACATAAATATATTTCCCAGTTATCCAGTTTTGGTTGGTGATCCTAACCTTCTTAATTGAGGAAAGAGAACCAGAAATCAAGTAAAAAAGTGTTACTGTTGATTAAATATGTCTAAAGAACAGAACGGTAATGAAACCAGACAAATTATTTTGGAATTAAATATAATATTGAAAAATTAAAGTTTTTGTAATCGATTGATTGATTAAAAGACAGACAGACATATATAGCACTGAATACATAATATGCCACAATGAATTAACACCAAAAATCTGAAGACAACTGGTCTTGTTAACCCATTTTTTTTAATCTATGTTTTATCTTTCTTTTATTTTACTACACAATTACGGCTCAGCATGGTAGATGTAACATTATGTCAAATCTGGTTGATCAAGTAATCAATCATACTAACTATCAGACAAGGCCTTGAACTTTTTTCTCTTCATAAAAAGCTTTGATGTTTCTACAGGCTTTCTTCTCTGTGTATTTGATATATAACTGTGTCATTGAACTGCCAGAAATATTTGATTAATGTATATTCAGTGTCATTTGTTACAATATTTCCACTGTGAAGATTTTTTCAATTAAAAATGCAATATATGTTTACACAAACCTAGAAATAATTCTATTTCCTATCTCCATTGTGTGAGTTTGGCTGGAGAATCAATCCAATCAAATGGTGAAAAGATAGAGAGTTGATGTACCCTGAAAATATCAACAGCACAGGGTCAATCGCAAAAGTTCTATTGTATCTATGCTTGAATTGACGTTAACTCCACTAATGTCTCTGGAAGTTTTGACAGCAATATTTAATTCCTACAAAGTTATGCTCAGAGAAATGATTACTAAAAGCGGCAATTTACATACATTTGCTTATTTTGAAACATTGTTTTTAAAGATAAATAATAAAATTATCGCTTCATTGTAATCAAAATTAAGCTTTAAAATAAAAAACTATAAAAATCTTTTAAATGTAAATCTATTTTCTTTTTCCTTGTACTCTACCATTTTTACATAAAAGCTGTAAAACCGGAAATTACAACAGCAACTGATGGGAATAAATGATATCCAATATCTTTAAAATATGTCGTAAATTGTTGAAAGGATCTACATATTGAATTCCACTAGTTTAGAATTTATGAACATCCCGATTCTTTCACCGAAATACAAGATGATAGGGAAACTTCGCAAAAAAATCAAAAAATGATATTATGTCCATTCTGTATAAAAATTCTCAAATTTATAGATATTAAAGTTTAATCCGCTAGATAAGAGATCACCATCGATTTTAAATTTTGAGTATCAATTCTCTGCGTTCTGCCATTTTGTCATCTTCTACGATTAAAAATGACGATATGTCTATAAACCACAAAGGACCAAGACTACAGTAACCGATGTAGTCGTAATTGCGTGTCGATATCTTGTCAATATAACCATAGTCTGTTATTTTTAAACTGTTAATATTGGAATTAGTTAAAAAGTCAAAGTTCAAATCTTAAATAAGTGTTCCGTGAAAATTGTTTTCGAAAATCTAATTCGTTCATAATTCTTTAAAGTAATAAACTTTATTCAAATAAATTCGGATCTTCCCTCATCTGATCACTAGCATGGCTAAAGGTATTACTCCCAAAGGTATTGTGAGGGGTGTGAGGTGACACGTCCAGGTGTTCAAGCGATTTCCTGTCGGGCTTGCAAGTTCATGCATCGTTTCACTTCTGTAGGTATTGACCAGTGTACACGGCCGATAACTTATAACTCTCCATTTTGAACTATCAGGTGTATGTAATATACATCTCTGTCTTGCGTGTCCGGAAGTGATATAATATACTAGTCATTACTTAACTCATACGCTTGTTTATAAATAACATTTCTGGTGTAAAGAATATTATTTATAAAATTATAAATAATACCAAAAAAAAATTAAAAAAATTGAAGAAATAAAAATCTATTTACATATTTTTTCCAAGGGTTAATTTGGGAAAATGTAATATATACAATAGTAAAGGACTGATTGGAACATACCAGAAATATTGATTTTAAAAAATTTACGCACTTGTCGACGATTCTTTTATACGCCTGGACAGAAAGTTACGGAACTATAGCGAAATTTAAAATATATACATGTATACATTGAACATAAGAAAGAAACATACATTTTGTGTAAATTGGGGTAATAGTTTTGTAAATAGACTAGTCCACGTATGCCAACAGTATGTAATCAACGAATTCGATAGACTATTGTATACCAAAAGAAGAAGAAGAAGAAGAGAACCAATTTGATTTAAATACAGGTCGATATATAACTTGCTTTGGTTCATCGAAGTTATGAACATAGTTAAATCACAGATTTATATATCAATTAGATTGTTCTCGAATAAAGGAAGACATTCGTCATCATCACAATTGTTCCGATATTCATGTGATATATATGCAACTGGACGTACTACACTAATAATCACCAAGGGATGTGAATATTTTCTAGGAAAACTATTGAGTATTAAAGTTTCAAATCAATTTCGGGATTTATTTTCTTTCTTGATATTCAATGACAGCAATTTAAAGAATAAACTGCTTGTCCGCTTTAGGGGTATTCTTGTCAGTTGAACAGACTTATCATTACATTCAAAAATAGGGAAAGATGACATTAAATTCGTTGTCTTTTGTTTTTAAACATCGTTGGTCAAATAGCTAAAGTATTATACGTTGTGAGACGAAGACTATTTTAATAAGGACGTTCCCGATTATGAATAAATTTGGTTGACGTTTTTCACACTTGAAAAGAATATTCGTAATTTTTCGATTCCATTCCAAGAAGATCCTTAAATTTCCTGTCAATTTTTTAAAATATCTTTTTTTTTCAAATAGCTGAAGTATTCATGCGTTGTGAGATTTAAAATATTTTGATGAGAACATTAATTCCTAAATAGTTAAATAAAGATCGCTTTGGATGGACTAAATTATATAATTGCATCGTACGACCATCCAATACAAGCAAAGCCCCTACCGCAAAGTCAGCTAATTGACAATATAAAACAATTCAAACAAAAAAATAAAAAAAAACAGCCTAAAATATTTAAGAGAAAATGAACGAAAAACAAATAGGTAACACATTAACAAACGACAACCACTGAATTACAAACCACTGACTTGGAACAGGCACATACATAGATAATGTGGCGTGTTAAACATGTTAGTGGGATCCCAACCCTCCCATAACCTTGGACAGTGGTGTCACAGTACAACATATGAACGAACTATACAAATCAGTTGAAAAAAGGCTTAACTCATCAGATGCATAAAAATACAAATACTATAAATACAAGTGGAAGTTATCTTTTTTGCAATTTGAGAGTAAATGATGTATCAAACGTTCAAGAATACACATGTAATATGTGTCACTGGATATAAAAAAAAATCATCCTGAACACCTACTTCCGTATGGGACTTCCCCTTTCAGTGACCTGCAAATTTAACAGATGATACACTTTCTAAGATTTATATGTCCAACAACGACCCGCTGCTCTACATGTGTTACTAACAGCCTAAGATAGCAATTCTTTTGTTAGGTCAATTCTCTTTCGTACAATACCAGAAAACAAGGAAAATAAGTTCTTTAAATTTTGACTGGAATTAATACCATTTTTTCGTGCGAGAAACTTTATTTCTGGCGATGAGCAGACATGGGCGAAAAACAATAAAAAGATAGGTTTAATATTTGTTCATTCATTTAACATGTATAATATGAATATCATTTAGTACACTTCAGTCTATACAAAAGCAGAATATACCATGATGGTTTGATTTCGTCAAAAGATATAGACGCAACGTCAGATATTGCTACCATTTAGTGCAACAGAAAAATGACGTTAAATTGGAAACGCGCTTTATCTAATTCTTCCTGCTTTCCTTTTTGGGTAAATGCAAAGAATAACACACAAGTATAAATGCCGTGAGAATATAATCCAATATGATTTTATAATTAACATAGGATATTCAATTTTACTGGCAGTAATTATGTGTAATTGGAGGAATATTGCTGCATTATGTATTCAACCCGAGTATGATTTTATTCAAGCAGTGACATACAATAGTTTATACCTATGATACTGAAGTTTTCTTACTTTTTGATCGTCTTGTAGATGTGTATTTTTGTAATGTGTGCATCATTTCGTTTTGTTGAAAGCAGGACATTTATATTTAGTGGAGGAAGGAACACGCGAATGCAGTTCATGCCGTCCCTAGCATATTACGCTTGTTGCGACGTCAAATTATGATAACGGACAAACTCGCAAGACATTTTCATTAATCCGTATTTTTTATCGATAACCCTGTAATCTTAATGCTATTTAGTGTACCAACTTCAACTTTAAAAGTACTTTTTATTGGTATAATTATCAAAGCCGAAAAATAATTTTCACGAAATCAAATCTCTGTTTTTTTGGCCGTAAAAGTTTTGTGAAGGCATGAAAGTTTAACTCGGACATTTCCGCACGACATTGCAAATCTTTTGTTTTGAATTGAGTACGTAGCTCAATTTATTTTTCGATTCGAATTTTGGGAGCTAACACTTAGTACAAAACGATCGTACTTACAATTTAATGAATTATCTGTCAAAATTTTATTTTTGAACTGAAATGTTTCAAGTTTCCAAATTAAATTTCCGAAGGGACATTTCCGTACATCATATTCTTTTGAAAATATGTATGAAAATTTTAAATGGAGACAGCCATGTTAACCAATACTGAAATATATCACGTCATAGAATGTTCATGGAAAATTTCGAAGAGTTGCGTGAACATTTCGCGAATTTTTCGAGTTTCATCTTTCGAGTTTGTTACATGGGACAACGCCAAGTAAACGTTTTTCGGATAATCTGTGTCTTCCTAAGCCTATGAATATTATATTTTTATCCTTTCTCTATCATAATGTGAAAATTTAAGAATCAATCTTTATTTTCATGTATAATTTGAAATATTTATTTCAGCATTTCTATAAAAATTTTCCCGTCAAATATTTACTTAACGCTATTTTTCGTGGTAGTAGCAATATCTAACGTTGCGTCATAAGCGATCTGACAAATAGATTATCACATCGATATTGCAAGACACCCATTTATAACTTTGTACTTTTGCATACCAAACTTTCGCAAAAAGATAAGTCATTTGATTAAATAAGAAGTTGTGGTTTGTTTTCTTGGCTGGTTTCAAGAACAACCGGGTTCAGACAAACTGTTCTGAAATCGATATTGTCACTAATGCATTCACCCAATTCAATATTACAAATTCGTGGCAACAAAGACATTCCGTCAATAACGGCTAACTATGCATTTAGTACACGAACACCAATCTGTGTTAACCTGGCGAGGGTTGCTAAAGATATCTTGATTTCGGGAACTTTCTGCAGCTTCCATTTCATGGAGCTCTTCTTCGGTATACTCTGGCTCTAGTGCGTACCCAAATTGACCATACACGTCAAAATCTGCCTCTCTTGACGGACTGGAACCACTGTTAGTACTATCATTCTCCGAACAAGACATTTTTTTAGTTATGATTTTATGATTAATTTTTGGTCGATATATACACTGTCTTATAGAAACAAGCACGCACAAATCATAAGAGAAAAATATGTGAGGAAAAGTTAATTGAATTATCAAAGTTAATATCCTTTGGTCTCGAATCATGTTAACTAATTAATGTGTGTTTATAGGCTAGCTCAAATCCTCATCCAAATAATATATTAATCTATATGTAATAATCGTTTCCTACCACACCGAGATTTAATGCCAAGCGGTAGACATATTTAGTACTTATTAAGTAATTAAATGAAGAATAGATAACAATAATTAATCATAAATGTGCAAAGATTTAAAAACAAAAGTATTTTTTTTTATTCGTACATATTATATTCTGCTTCGGTAGAGTTTTTTTAACAGATAGTTTCAGATATTGATTAATACATGGGTTTCAAAAGTCTAAATGTAAGTGTTCTCGTACATTTGTTTGCCTAATAAAGACAATCAAAATGCTTTGGTAAATCTATTTCTAATTTCTAAGTTCCCCTTTTTTATGAGACATAAATCAAGGACAAGAGGTGTATCTCATTTCATTCTGACACATGAATTAAGTTTCCCGTCTTTAACCGAAAATTGTTTATTTCTTAGTAAATTAATTTATTTGAATTCAAATATATAATAGCACCAAATATAATAAAATAATTCCACGGCGATCTATTTTCATTTGTCACCAACTTGAATATGTATTTTAAATGTGTGTATTAAATGCTCCCTTGTTTTATAATCCACTGATCCGACCTGGCAAGGTGTGCCCTAGAGGCTTGGTTAAATACCGAAGTGCAAATAACAATTTCCCTTTCAACAAGCCATCTACGAGTATTGCCACATAACCGTGAATTATCGTATAAACCTAGTCATAGCAGAGACAGTAAAAGGTCAAGAGTACACCACCATATTGTCTTAACAGATTATTGTACTTTAATTTGTTCAACTTATCAGTCCGAAAATGCATTAATTACAAATAAATTTATAACTTTTTGTGTTGTCTAAAAAAATAATTCAAATATATACGTTTAACATAGAAAATTTATCTCATGAATGTGTACAATTGCACGTCTGTGCGTTTTATGTTCTTATTATCGGCTGGTTATTAGATAAAGCATAAGTCATCGGCGCGCTTACGATTACGTTAAAATATGATTAAAAACCAAGACTTTTTTTATTAATGATTGTATTTTAAATCCCGGCATGCAAAAACCAGGAGAAAACGTCACGACCTACAGGAAGTTGTTAATATTTTTTCATTAATTATTGAATTTCTCCTTTATTACTGCACATATAGCAATAAAACTTTGTGAATATATATATATTATGTCATAATGAACATATTTAAACCATAAGTAAAATATCGCGAATTTTCCCCTTAAACCGTTCCTCATGTTTATTCCAATAGAATATACAATGTGTATGTCCAAACAGTGTTATCTGTGGACCAAACATTGTCATCGCACGACCACACAATAAGTTTATTGTACCTTAATAATTCATGTTTTTCAATAAAATATTGAAAAGAATCCCCACAACATTACAATGTAATTCAAGTTATATAATAGGTCATGAGTCAGAAAAAACAGACTAGAAATAGTCTGGCAATTTGTATGATCCTAATAATTTCTTGTTTGTGGTAATTATCGTGGATATAAAATGTATATTTGTGTATGCGTTTCTATATCAAAAAGATGTTTATAGAAATAATTAACGAGACATGCAGTAAATAGATAATACAGACACGAAAAAAGGATAGAACATTATGTACGTCCGAATAAAACCACCACGAGTAGAACAGTATGTACATCCTAATTAAACGACAACGTATTTCATTTAACCATTAATAAAATGATAATAGGAGCACCGCGTCTTTCTAAAGAGGGTACGAAATGTTTTATATTTTGTTTGTTTCTTGCATAGTTGTGGTATGAAATCTACTTGCTGCATCGTCTTGTGTAGTATTTTCTGAAACGTGGCCTCTACATCATATACATTTTACCTGTTATCAAACTGATTACTATAACAAACATTTTTATTACAAAATGATAACTTGTATGATGGTTATAAAAATCATCTGTATGTTCCCTTCATGAAACACATCTCTTGAACATGAAAAAGGTTTATTTGCAATTATGTCTATTTTTACCGCAGACAAGTATGTTTATAGAAACATTTAACGCTACAGGAGATATGATTCGTCAATGAAAAAGCTTTATAATAAATTAGCAACATAAATAGAACTTTCATTCAAAAACAAATAATACGCATTGTGTTATTTATTTATGTTAACCGCTATATCGTGAGAAATTAATATAACTCTTTTATGCAAGCTATTGTTTTGCAACAAAATGGTATGATTTGACATGAACATTTACAATAACATATTTGTTTATTTTTTCAAGGAAATTCGATTCTTCTGTTCCACAGTATACACTGTCGATTTTTCCCCAGTTTATAGATTTTAAGCTTTACAACAATCTGAGACCTTTACATTCATAGCAGCTCTACAACAATCTGAAACATGTACATTCATAGCAGCTCTACAACAATCTGATACATGCACATTCATAGCAGCTCTACAACAATCTGATACATGCACATTCATAGCAGCTCTACAACAATCTGATACATGCACATTCATAGCAGCTCTACAACAATCTGATACATGCACATTCATAGCAGCTCTACAACAATCTGAAACATGCACATTCATAGCAGCTCTACAACAATCTGATACATGTACATTCATAGCAGCTCTACAACAATCTGATACACGTACATTCATAGCAGCTCTACAACAATCTGATACACGTACATTCATAGCAGCTCTACAACAATCTGATACACGTACATTCATAGCAGCTCTACAACAATCTGATACACGTACATTCATAGGAGCTCAGCTCTACGACAATCTGATACACGTACATTCATAGCAGCTCTACGACAATCTGATACATGTACATTCATAGCAGCTCTACAATAATCTGATACACGTACATTCATAGCAGCTCTACAACAATCTGATATACGTACATTCATAGCAGCTCTACAACAATCTGAAACATGTACATTCATAGCAGCTCTACAACAATCTGATACATGTACATTCATAGCAGCTCTACAACAATCTGATACATGTACATTCATAGCAGCTCTACAACAATCTGATACACGTACATTCATAGCAGGAAAGGGACGGTGAGTACACATTAAATTTTACAGCTCAACGATGGAAAATGCCCGATACAATGTATCACAATATATAACAATGACACGGTAAAGCATAATTATGTGTACACTTAGGTAAGGTTTTGAAATTTGTGTCAGATTTTTTCCCTACGATACAGGGTAAACTATTTGGCCCCATAAATGTTAACACCCATTTTGCTTTTCATGTAAGATTTCAATAGTGCATAATAGGTCATTAATCAAAGTTTAAGCAGATTCTAGGTTGTTTTTCTTTGAGACCCAAACAACACCTATGCAAATACAATGTAAAATTCAGAGTCAGTCTTTTCTCGAACTTATTAAGGTACAATAAACTAAACTTAACAAGTATAGGCACTTCAACGTAGACGGACTGAGCGCGCGCGGGATTCAAGGCGGGGAATATGTTACAGTGTTACAAATGAAAAAAGATTTGTAAAGACAGAACTTTAGCATTGACTATCTACAGACTCTGCATGTATATATATATATATATATATATACTGTTCCAAAGATTCCTTATGGTCACAAGACACGCTGCCGAAATAGGTTATGACAATCATGAATGAGATAATGGTGGCATACATGGCCCTCATGAGTTTGTGAATCATTGACAAACTATCTCCTTTCAATTCATATAGAAAAAGGGAGATGTGGTATGATTGACAATGAGACAACTACATGTATCCATCAAGTTCAAATTTAGTAGATTCAATCCATCATAGGCAACTTCCTTTTACAATGAGAAAACCCCATATCGCATAGTTTGCTATAAAAGGCCTCGAAATGAATAATATGAAACATTTCAATTGAGAAAACAAACGGTCTAAGTTATAACAAAACAACAATTTTTTATGTAGATTAGACCGTTGGTTTTCCCGTTTGAATGGTTTTACACTAGATATTTTTTGGGACCTTTATCGCTTGCTGTTTGGTGTGAGCCTAGGCTCCGTGTTGAAGACCTTGCCTTGACCTATGATGGTTTACTTTTATAAATTGTGACTTGGATGGAGAGTTGTCTCATTGGCACTTATACCACATCTTCCTATATCAATATACGAAAAATAAGTATTGACAAAAATGAACTAACGAATCGTATTATACATTAATATTATTTATAGATACAAATTACAACACCAAATCAGGAAAAAAAAATTGTCATAAAAACTCATAGGCTACTTGTTATTTAATTGGTAATGCACAATGCAATAATTTGACAGATGTAATTTACGGTAGTAAACTACTGAAGCTGAACGACCGCAGTAATTGCCTTTATTGCAACAGAATAATATCGAATTTACATCATTCAATATTTTTAGAAAGCAACAAACCGGACTTCAAACATAAGGTTAACAGGAATTACAAAACGCATTCGACGCAGTACGACATGCCACACCAACCACGAATATCTGACTAAACCCTCCCTCAACACGTAATGCATGCTCCAGATATCCTGAATTGGTACAAGCTGAAAATATCAAATTGTAAAACCGTTTTTTTCTTCGTACGGTAATCTCACCCTATTTGACTAGTTATCTAGACCACATGTAATAAAATCAAAACACAACTTAAAAAAACTGCATCTACCAACAGAAAGGTCAGTATCATGAGTTAAGAAATAAAAGGATGTACATAGTTTAAATGCACGATAGTACACGAAGTAGGCCAATAGTGTTGGTTGAATACAATCAGTAAAACCACTCATAAAAGTGCACCAATATTGGCATTTTTGTGCACGACAGTCGAAGCTAACACTGCATGTATTAACTATTTTATTGTAACAAATGTGTTGTTTAAACAAATATGATACTGACAGGTGGGTTATGTATTTTTAATGTATTTGTTCTCATCAACGTTTCAAGTTTCGACTTTAATGCTGCAGTTTCTAGATAGTACGGTATCATATTGTGCACGTTGGACTATCAATCATAGGCATGTATAACATAGGAGTTCACCTTGAAATTTACACATTTCTGTCAGCTAATGCTAGAAAACTGTGAAATGCTTAAAACAGTTTGTGTATTTTGTTTATTAAAACTCATCGATCAAATTCATGTAAAGTACAAGTTCAAATATGACTCAATTGTGTTAACGTAGGGACTAACAATGGTACCATGATGCCTATTTACTTACATTCATCGTGATTATATGTAATTTTCTATATTTAATTTTTTGAGAAAAGTTGGGTGCTTAAGGTTGTTGTTGACCGTTGTACTATTCACGACTGTTTCGAAAAAAATCAGTGTTAATGAAGCGTCTTGTTCCGTTGCACTGTCCACATTTCTTTTCGGACTATCATTTATCGATGGTTTGGTTTGTTGTTTTGTCCAATTCTGTCACCCATAACCCTTCTGTGTGTTCTGTCAAATATTGTGTGAGATTCCCGATCCCTATAATCTTTCTGTCCTGTCTAATATAGTTGGAGAATACTGTCATCTACAACCTTACTGGGTGTTCTGTCCACTATTGCTGTAGAATCCGGTCCCTATAAACTTTCTGTGTGTTCTGTAGAATATGGTTGGAGATTCCTGTTACCTTTAACCTTTCTGTGTGTAGGTGTTGGAGATTCCTATTAGTCATAACATTTCTGCGTTTTATGACATATATATTTTTTATTTCTAACGCCAATGATGTAATTATGTAAACAAAAAAGAAAACATGAAGCTAAATCACTTAATTCTGATAACATCAAGTTTGTTTTGTTGATCTAATGTGCCTTTAATGCACACTTCTTTGCAAAGCATATGTACCAATGCAATGTACAGACATTAAGATGTCAAATTAAATCAATCAAACAATTGTAACAGTCGACCTTGTTACGTACTTTTTACAAATTTGATTATACGAAAAATTGTATGAAAATCTGCTCCTGTCAGTCAAACAGTTAAAACTGCTTCGGTAGAGAGTTCTAGGTGCAATTATTTGGCATTAAAATCTTTTAGCTTTAAATTCCATGATATCAACTTGAGCTGTAAATTATATTTTTGGCTTCAAATAAACGCTTGCATTATTGAGAAATTTAACTTCTCTGCCATTATGGCTGTTTGGTTTTTGAAGACTACCTTTGACACATACAGTATTGCCAGGTAAAGAAAATATTGCAGAAATTTGCTTTTAGAAAAGATCCCTATCCTAAATACCATACTAGTATTTTGTTTACGGCATTGTTAATCAGATCAAGGAGATCTAAAGCATAATGATTGTATTTAAAATAAAATGCATTCGGAATCCTTTTTGACGGAAACGTTTAACCTTTCCAGAGAAGATGTAGGTGCTGTGTTATTCAAATTCCCGTAAGAAACAGTGAGAAGTATACATTTGACCGAGATACGACAAGGAAAAAACAAAACCTATGCTATTGACAACGAATTTCATTCCAATCTGATTAAAAATATGATAGCGCTTCATTCTACTTTTAGTTTAGATATCTTTCGGAATCGTTTAGTTTTGTCGTAATGATATTATAAAACATGTAGGCTGACATGTAGTGAGCCGATGTTATAAGTACCAAAAACATAAAGTAGAACTGAGTGATGACGAATGCTTCTAAGCGAATAGTGAATACATGATCTAAAATTCAATAAGATTGCATTTCCATCAAAACTAGAAATGATACATCTATCAGGTGCTGCGGAAGGAATTGCATATCCTGCTCCACGTGCAACATCCGTCATACAGTTTCCGATTAAAACCAATAATCTCTATAATTCTGTAACGTTAGCAATCGATCAAAGGAAATTAGAAAATCAAATACAGGTTTACAATCTGCTAATGGTAAGATGAGTTTCAATAATGATAAGAAAGATTTTCCATATGAATGAACAAAATCATATATGTTTGGTTTTAAAAGATCGATTTTTACCACTTACAACTTTTGCATCTATAGTTTTTAACTTATTACAGTTTTTTGCATTTTCTCCTCTTTTTCCCGTCTTTAATAAGAAACTGTAATGGTTTACATATGTTTTATTATTTGTAATTTGCTTAGCAGTTAAAAAAATCAATGTTGCCGTCAAGCTAAATTAAATTACTTGAAACCTTGATTGTAGCGTGTTCTCATTGACTCTAGATATATGTTATTATGTGAATTCATGACGAGATAAAACGATGCTACAAGAAGGAAACGGATGTATCTAAAGGATAAAATAAAGATATAATCTGTCACAGTTTCATTCTTTAGACAAAGCTTTATCACAGATATATAGAGATAGCTGATTAAACCATTGTATGCATTGGTTCAAAGATGAATGCTAATGTTAGAGGTGGAATTCAATAGTGTTCACGCATTATGTAAATTGTGTATTGTAATAAGTAAAAAACATTGATTTTACTTGTCGATTTAAGAATGTCTTTTTTTAATCTTAAAAACCAAATTCTCACTTAATAAATGTTATGCGTACGAAGCGTTTTGTCAGTAACTACTTTTATTAGTCACGATAGAAGCCAAAAAATTGAAAGCCAAGGATGTATATGTACGGAGACAATATATTAGTTGTAATGTGAAAGACATACATAAAAACCAAACATTTGCCCGAGACAGTTGTTACAACCGTAGTTCTTACTAATTTATAAATTTATCAACAGACAAGAAACGGTTTTTTAATAGTAAAAAATCTTACTTTCGTATTTTACAAAGACACATATTGTTTTCGAAGATTACTTTCTAGAGACAAATATATATATACCAGTTGACAGACAATAAATTCAACAGGCAAGGCTCATTTGGTTACTTTTGCTTTCATTGCAGGTGTGAGATGTACATGTACATGCACAATTTGATATAAATTAAAGAATAAATAGTAAGTTACATTAGTTGAGCAGAATATACATTATATATTAACATGGTACATATTTTTTTTTAAATTTTGGTAAAAATATGTACATATATAGATATATGAAGATGTGGTATGAGTGCCAATGAGACAACTCTCCATTCAAATAACAATTTATAAAAGTAAACCATTATAAATCAAGGTACGACCTTCAACACGGAGCCTTTGCTCACACCGAACAACAAGCTATAAAGGGCCTCAAAATTACTAGTGTAAAACCATTTAAAAGGGACAACCAACCGTCCAATCTATATAAAAAAACGAGAAACATGTAAAAATTACATAAACAAACGAAAACTACTGATTCTTGACTTAGGACAGGGGCAAACATTTGCAGCGGGATTAAACGTTTTAATGGTACCAAACCTTCTCCCTTTTTCGGAAACAATAGTATAACATCACAACATAGAAAAACACACGAAAAAATATCAATTGGAAGGCTTTAATTAATCAAACAACGTAAATTAACACACTATGAAGGAATAAATTTGAGCTGCGATACCTGAATATGTTAATATTAAATATTTGTAAGGGAACGTAAACATAAATCTGTTATTTTAAGCTGTCGACTGTTGTACAAAGGGCAGTTAAGGTGGGTAACTTTTTCAACTGATCAAATTTAAGTTTTTATTAGTTTGTACTTGGCAGAAAGGATATCGGCTATGTTGATGCTTTTTTTTTAATTGAAATTGATGTGGATGTATTTTGTTTCCTAAAATACTACTTGTCTACTTTTTGTGCTTCTCATTTGTATTCTATACCACTGTAGATATTTAAGCATATCTGACACAGAGCTGACATTTGTGGTATATTGATAAATTACGGTTTTTGTGATACATATTCGAGACTCGCGAGATAAAAGAGATAAAAAGGAATACATGTATTTGATTTTGGAAAATAATTATTCCAAGCATTTCTACCTGGAAGGGATGAAAAGGCATGTAAATTTGACAATACGAAGAAAAGACCGTGAATATTTAAATGTATACATATAGGGTTTCAACCAATAAAAACGCAACATTGTTATTTAAGCATTGAATGTTTTTTTGTAACTTCATAGGGGTGGGTGTAAAAGCGTTGACCGAAGTACATTTCGCTTCATTCTAAAAATGTGCGCACGGTCAAATTTTTTACAACCCTTTGAAGTTAAAAATAAAGAAGCATTTAATTCTTATAATTACATTTTTTCAGCTAGGATCGTGAAAACACAAACTATATATTTTTTTTTAAATTTAAATCACCTGTGCACTTTATTGCGGGAACACGTGTTATCATGAATAATACGTTTTATTGAGTAATACAATTGCTGAAGGAATAACACGTGATGTGCAGTTAGCCAATCAGAATAAAGTATTGTAATGAAACATACATCTTATGTAATTATCAAGGTGTACTGTGTGTCTTATCTTATAGAGTACCACAACCATGTTTTTTCTCCCAGGTTAGAGAGAGGATTTGAATCCCGCTTACATGTTAATACCCGCCACATTACGTATGTAGGTGCCCGTAATTCAATGGTTGTCTTTTGTATATGTGTTACATATTTGTTTTTCGTTCATTTTTGTTATATAAATAAGGCCGTTAGTTTTCTCGTTTGAATTGTTTTGCATTGTTATTTCGGTGCCTTTTATAGCTGACTATGCGGTATGGGCTTTGCAAATTGTTGAAGGCGGTGACATATTGTTGTTAATTTCTGTATCATTTTTGTCTCTTGTGGACAGTTGTCGCATTGGCAATCATACCAAATCTTCTTTTTGTTTTATATTTTTTCATAGTTTCCCATGAATTAATTTATTTGTTTACTTACTCTTTATAAAACAATTAGATAGAGAGGTAGACATTTGAATTTCCACCAGTCGACAATAAAACTAATATTGTAATAATTACTAAAACATTACATTAAATTTGCTGTAATGATATATCACTTACGGATCTGCACTGACACTGCAACCGACACATACACACACAATATGTCAATTTAATTTGATTTCAATACATCCCGTATTCTTTCCATGATAATTGTGTTATGACGGTTCACTTTTCCTGGAAGACTTGATGCATACTTCCGCGTTATATTATAAAAGAGACACATTGTTCTAATTCTTGCGTTTCTCTGTAATTTTATTTTGTTAGAATGAATATAACAGGATCTGTAAATTTTCCTTAACTCAATATAAAAGTTTGTTATTTACTAGGTAGTATCCGTGTGGGGAAGATAAGTAACGTGCAATCACATCAGTATCTACTATTTGATGCAAGGTTCTAGTACTTTGGCACACTTTTTATAGAAAAGTCAAGTCTTCAAAGAACTACTTTGTCACATGCGTTTTGGCTCACATTTTGACTGAACGAAGACTTTGACTTTGTCTTAATTAATAAGGATTATACAAATATTTCGTTCTAATTGAAAGCTGTCACATTTTTTGTAGATCTCAACCCTTCCCTATGCCTCTAGCTAATGTAGAATAAACAAACACACAATAGTATTTACATTTTCACTAGTCAATTGAAAAACAGGATACAGCGGCATTCAAAATTTAAAAGAGAAATCTATATAAACCATTTACTAGTAAATAAGTAATAACAGATACAAAAATATAGGTGTTTAACGCAGATCTTACTTACACAATCTATACTTTTGATTTTGAAAAAAAAACATTCTATGATTAACAAACACAGTTTCAGAGATGCACATTGGCATCCTGTACTGAGCAATTTAACATGATTTTATAGAAAGTCATGTTTTGGGTTTAGTATCATAACATGATTTGGTGTTTATCCTTATTTTGAATAAATTTATGCTTTCCTATTTGCATTGGAAGCCCAAAAAGTAATAACATGTCTGATTCATAATGGATTAATAGTACAAATATATCTATCACCGAAGTATCTTTTCTAACAATTACATTTCTGAAAGATCGAAGGATGAACACGTTTGAAAAACAATCGAACTGGTATTAAAAAAAAACGAAACTTTATCACTTTGTGTTAGCCTCCTGAATTATGCAAAGAAATATAAATTTCGTTTCATTCCTTATGTGATGGTACCCAAAATTGAATCTTCTTTGACAGTTTGTTTTAACTACATGAAGTTATGACCTAGACATAAATAAGTTTGATTACTAATTAGACAACTATCATTCAAAGTTCCAATGGAATAAATGGAAGTAATTATACGGCCTTTTCCAATAAAAAAAAGTCGGATATAAAAGACCTCGATATGAAAAATATGAAACAATTCAATTGAGAAAACTTACGGAAGCGTATTAGCGCCACACATTTTTTTTATTTTTCTTCCTATGTTTGCGTTGTAACGCAAACAACCTTTGCGATATAACGCTTCCGTAAAAACTAATGGAAGTTTGTTATTATGATATATACTAATTGTGCTTGTTTCGAATCAACTATACCGGTATTTAGAGCTTCTTCTGAGGTTGATTGTTTCATCGAACATGCTTGAAATATTTGCCAATGAACATTTATCAACCAACAATCAATTAATATACACATATTTTCCAAAAAGTACTTTGTTTACTTTTAAATTTGATATTAAATGTGATTCAATAAGGTAGTTATATATTTTTTTACGAACAATATCTTTAACATATACATTCGTGCCTGACCAAAGTCCGGAATCTAGAGCTTGGATATATAATAACGTGCTGTCCTGATGACAGTCATTTCACCTTACTCATAAAACAATCACTGATTAAATGTTGCATTGCTTTTGATCTAATTGTTTTCATTTTATTATGATAAGATCACTGTCTTTCACTTTTAACACTTTAACACTTCAAACAAAATTTGAACCAGAAAAATTGCACAAAGCGCGATAATAACAGCCAAGTCCCAATCAAAGTTTAATGATTAACATACTGCTAAAACAAACAATAATTTACAATGCCCTAAACCTACATTGTATGCATTACCAAAGACTGCTAAGCCTGTTTTCTAACTGCTGACAATGTATATGAATTATGCTTTTCTATTAGAATAAAATTTCTAATTGTGTTTTATAATTTGCTGTAGCGTTTATACGTTCCGATTTTTCTTATTTTTCCTATTTTTTACTTTTTAAACATTCTCTGTGGGAGTTCATATTAAAGAATCTGGCTGTATAATTTGACGTCACGTTTTGTACATCACGGAGACATCCCGTTGTAATCCTATGGATTTCAATTCATTATTTTCCTGCAATTGCTTTTTATGTTTTGCAACATTCTACTCTTATAATTATTTGAAACGTTTGCATCAAAGACTAATATTGAGGAAAAATATAAAATCCAATAATTGCTTAGTATTTTAATAACCCGTAAACCTTATTTGAGGACCATGTTTTAATTTCTTCGGACGGAAAAATTTACAATGGAACAAAGAAAATGGAAAATTTACAAGAAATTAAAACATGATAAAAAGTAGGAATTATGAGAAACTGACATGAGTCAAACATTTATAGTGCTTCACACGATATAACAACAAATGAAAATCAATGCCTAAGCTGACAATTTCAATAATGATTTTTACAACTGATATTTCATTGCACCATAGCAGCGACGATAAACAAATTTTTATATTTTCTTATTTTTACACTCGACGTCCTAACAGCATGGGACAAGTTAGCCTCATATCAATGTATACTCTCTAAGCTGGTTAATTGTTCAGCATTGACTTCAGGCGAAGACAAGCTCCATTCGATACATATCTGTTATCATGTTACTGATATATTTAACAAGCATTGCATCAATTTGCTTTCATCAAGGAAGAGCAACAAGTATAAAGGTGTAAAAAGTATAGGTAACTAATTACTAGAATCGTTATCGGACCGCAACTATTTGTTTTAATTGTCAGGATATGCTTAAGAAACTTATAAAAACGTGTAATTTTCATTTGATTTGTGCAAAAGCTTGAACTAACGGATATTTTGACTGATTTTTATAGTGTTATGGATAAATAGCAGCATAGCATTATTGAGGTAAGTGTCTCTTTTTTTCTACATTTCAATTATGTATAAATTTAAAGTTATATTTTGCTAATTAAACGAAACAATATATGTTATTTATGTTACTAGTTTGGCTGAATAAATATTTCGATATGAGTGTCACTGATGAGTCTTATGTAGACGAAACGCGCGTCTGGCGTACTAAGTTTTAATCCTGGTACCTTTGATAACTATATGTAAATCATCAAAATTTCAATTTGTTTAAGAAATATTATTTAAAAAAAACAGAGGGAATGCTATAATACACGATTTAAATGCACAAAACAAATTCTCCAATCTGTAGAAGAAAGGCGAACGATACCAAAGGAACATTTTTATATGAATTTATAGGGTTTAATATACTTACCACAATCCACCACCACCCCTGGAATAAATTCATTTTTTTTTGTTCACATAATTGAAATTATTCAATTAAACGACAAATTAAAACTAAAGCTAGTGTATGTTAGTTACACAGGTGAACTTTGACGTAGGTGAGTACATCTCATGGATGTAATTTTTAATCACCTAGTTAATTGCGATGAGAACATGTTGTGAAAGCAAACATATTAATGATATTTCTATTTAGAATTATCATCGTAAGGAAGAACATCAATATCTCATCAATAATTTTGCCCATATCTTTATGAAAACAGATTATCAAGGTTTGAAAAGGAATGTGAAGAAAATTATGACTTCTTTGTCTTATTTCTTTGTATGTACAGTTGATCATTTTTACAAGACTAAATACGTGTGTATGCTTTCAGCACATTTTGGGTTTTAGTTCGAAACATTTCATCTTATGCAAATGTGTCCAAAAAGCGGACACATAACCCCAAAACGGTGAATGAGGTGGCGAACATGATTTTTCATTAGAACTTTAAAAAGATAAACGTTACTAAGAAATCTCGCATAAGCATGAATCCGGGTGCGATCACCACCAATATTCTAAACCCGCTAGTTGTAGTAGCTTTTTACATTGACATCTACAAATATTTTATTGATAGAAAGTTTTAAACAGTATTGGCATTTCTTTTTAACTGAAATTACTAATTATGATTTTTCGACTTCTGTTTATTGCTTTTTTTTTCTAAATCAATCAAAATGAACAATATTATTCAAGTTTAGTTTTATTTTGTGTATATAATAGTTGTTGGGGTTCTTTTATGGTTATTTAGCAGACTTAACAAATGCAAGCAACATTACATTTTGCCATCTAGTAATTGAGTTATAGAACTACAAAATCTAAATAATTGGAAACGTTAGTTAACACTTAAATAGAGAGAAAACAAAGCCATATTTGATTTCAAGAAATACACAGTATAGAGGAATTGATGGTAGATGCTATGTGTCTGTGTTTCACTTAAACCTGACTAAGATGCTATGTGTCTGTGTTTCACTTAAACCTAACTAAGATGCTATGTGTCTGTGTTTCACTTAAACCTGACTATAATGTTACAGTCCTTGCAGTCAATATATTTATATTCATCCGCGTTAAGGGTGTTTCTTAGAACTGTCGGAAAACCCCTAAAGATATCAGTATTATCTAATGTTACCCAATAGAGTAAACGTTATGTGTATTCCAAGGTACTTATATATAATATGTAACAGTACAGCTCTTTTGTCTAATGCAAATGTGCCCAAGAAACGGAACAAGAACCCCAAAAGTTGATGTGGGACCCTTAAAAGCTCTTTTGTCTTTTTTGGCATGTTTGCCACATTCCCAATTTCCATTCTCAATTTTATCTTTAAAACGTTAAAACGACTACGAGCTACTCATTTCACACTAAAGCAGTGCACTCCAATTATCCAATGAGTGGCTTGCTCCACAAACTATACACAATTAAAAAAAATACTAAATATGGTGTATCATTTTATGACACATAATTACAATGTGGATATGACAAACAATAAATACTCTTAATCAAAGGAACAATGATTTGTTTAGCTTTGTCTCTTCTATAATTCACATCGCAGCTATAGACATGAAACACAAAACTAGAACCTCACTGCCTTTACGTAGTTTTACTAGAAATGCTTTTCATATTTCAATAATTCTGTAATTTTATATTCAAAATGTATTCATTAATCCTATAGATAGAACAAACATATTCTTGAAGTAAAATTCAACTTTTGGTTTCGGTGTAACCATTTAAATGATGTACAAAATTAATGGCATAAGTAATTTAAAGGATTTCATACGTCTGATACATCTTATTGAGCTAGTTACTTTGACATTCATGAAACACGAAATTTGTATATCTAATCAAATTGGTAATTTTTTAACTGTGTTTCAGTAAATGGATTTCCGTTTTCCTGGTAAAATCGTATTGCGTCGAATATAATAGTAATGCAACAAATGTTAGTTCGCTAAATTCAGTAAATAAAAAAAACAGAAAGTAAGATATATGGCACACATTTATTCCAAGTGTATAGAAAGTACACGAATCGATAGCTAGCATGCCCATAAGAGTTGTTGTAATAGTTTAAGTAGTTAATAAGGCATTAAATTTTGTACGCCAGACTTTCGTCTTCAAAAGATTCATCAGTACCGCTCGTATAAAAAAAATTTAAAGCCAAAAAGTACGGCACTTGTTTTTTTTTCAGTTTAAAGTTTTAGAGGATTTAGTGGATGCAATGTTTTGCATAGAAAAATAAAAACTGAAGATTGATTGATTGGTGGTTGCTTTACGCCGCATTAGCACAAAAAAGGCTATATCGCGGCGATAAAAAACGAAGAAAATGTTAAGGTCAATCCAATGTTTTGCTCTGGATTTGATATTCTAAAAGATGATGGATACTAGTGTAGGTGTTTAGTGTCCAGACGTCATAAATGTTATTCTCTGAATATTGAAACCCTTTTACGCCATTTATATATATATTATGAATTGAACACAATTATGGATATGCGATCCCGCTAATGATTTATTGAATAAATATGTTGTATGCAACATGGTATGGTAATATCCTTTATAAATCAAAACAAAATAAGACATTTTCGTTCAAATCTTTCTTTTTTTACTTGATGTAATCAACGTTAAAAGCTACGACGTTATTGTTGTTGTAAATTGGATATTTAAATATATTTGGTGTTTTCTTGTTTATTAAAGTTGTGGGGTGCCATAAAGGTACTTTTCGATATCAAACTTGCATGCAATTGCTATTCCCATTTTTTGTTTTATTTGAACCCTTTCAAACAGAAACTGCAAATGTTTTCGATAGACAATGCTAAAAAATATGGAGTATTTACTGTCTATGCATGCTATAGTCAAATATCGGTTCTAATGGTTTTTAGCATACTGTAATATGTTTTCAAAATAGCAGTAGTCGTAATGATGGTATTTGAACGGTACTCAGTTTGATCCTATTAGCATAGCATATAATGCTATTGTTTTAATGGCATGTAAACAAAAGAAAAGGAATTTGATATCGCAATGTAAAATTTGATTGACGTTTAATGTAAGGAATCGTAGATATATCAATATTGTATACAACACTGGGAGTTAAAACGCGTTTATCAAATGGTCTTTTAATTTCCTCACACAATTCGACCACTTTGGTTTTATTTCTTTTTTTTTTTTAATAAACAAGAAACAGATCGACATATCATAGACAATTTAATAAATATGTACATTTTACAAATTTCATTCACAAAAACAACAAACAAAAGAATCAATTGATCTATAATCTGTTAATAATAACTTTAAATAACTTATTTTGTTTCTGTTTTAGGGCGATGCTAAGTTTTTTCATGTATTCAAATTTCTTAAACTTTATTGTAAAGATTTATCAACAATTTCGCTGAAGTATCGATTAAAAAGATTCGTCTCGAAATTGGTATGGTTTTGTCGCTGATATCTTGTTAAAGTCCGTTAATGGTAAAAGGGTTTCTTCGCTTGATTGACTTCAAATTAAGCGAAAAAAACATGACTGTGTTTAGGAAAGTCCCTCATCCAATGGCAAATTTAAAAGCTCAAACATATCAAACAAATGGATAACAACCGTCATATTACTGACTTGGTACAGGCATTTTGTAATGTAGAAAATGGTGGATTAAACCTGGTTTTAAAGCTAGCAAAACCTCGCACTTAAATGACAGTCGCATCATCATATTGACAACGATGTGTAAACAAAACAAACAAACATACTAGATTTTAATGTCCACAATAGGGTTATATCAGTCAACATTGTGTTATAATCTTAATCACTAAAAAAACAAACAAATATGTAACAAAATATCACAAAAATGGGATATAGATCAAGGATTTTAGCAAAAAAAAAAAAAAAAAAATGACGAGAATACACAAATTTACCAAAGTACAATAACGCAATGACGGGAAGTTCAAGTACAGAGTCACGTCATATGTAGATCAAAGCAATATAAAAAGGCATACTTGTAAAAATGAAAGACAATACAAAAACTCACTCAAATACAAATTACTGTCTGACGAATTGCCATTTCTGAGCACTCAAGTTGATGTGAACTCGTCCGTTAGGCACAATCACTATGGACAAAATTAACTAATAATTTTCACCTCTTGAAAAAAAAACCCTAAACATGAAGTAAAGAACAGAAATTGAAAAATCCGATCGAGACATAAGCTCATTGATATGGATAAACAGGTCTTTTAAATAATGTTATACCGATTTCAATCGTTGTTGGTATAAATGGTCGATTATGAAAGTAGATGCAGTATATGGACAGTCAGTTGTCTATTGCGGAAGACCATATGTTTCCCATCTGATGGCATATTACGTTTATTACTAATATCGTAATTAGAGTCTAACTGCATCTAGTTTTTCCGTTTATAACTTTTCTTAACATATTTTACAGCTTGACTTTAAAAAAATCGACATTTGAGCTAAAACATAAATATTATGAGTTGAAACGGGTTGGCTTCCTGTGTAACGAAAATATGAATTTCTCTCATATGTACCCTATTAAAATGTATTTTTCGTTACTGTTACCAAGTCTCTTTAATGCTTTGATATTTGGTTGTAACATATAGATTATGATATAAACCGGACATTTAAGTCTTGTTTGACGACTCTTTTTGTTATACAATACTCAGAATCTGTACTAATGAATGATTTGATAATTGATCACACACTGTATGATACCGAGTCGTAGCATGCTAGTTGTTTTCATATCTGCTGGTCAGTCACATAACGTTTGAAGGTAATACATGTATATACTTTTATCAAACCTAAAAACATACAACTTTTTCTGATAAGGATATACATGTACTTTGCACGATAATCGTGTATAACTTGACGTTTTTTTTTCCGGGTTAATGCCTCATCTACGTACTTTTACATAGTTATAACAATTAAAAGCAAATTTTGGAAAAGATAATTTAGATATAATACCTCGTTTTTAATCCCAGTTGATATATTATCCCATTACTCCCGTATGAGCCTTTCATGTTGTCTGTTGTATGTTTGAAGGATGATATTGAATCTGATGAATTCTCTGATACGATGGATCAATTTTCTTAGCTTATACCATTTTAATCAAAACGTTTATACACAACAAGAATTTGATTGATGCATTTAATATGAAAATAAAGTTTTAAACAGCATGTAGAGTTTTCACTATGCATATCGTATTGACTTTTATGATACGAACATAACTGATGAGATATTTGTAGACGAAACGTGCGTCTAACGTCCTGGTATCGTTCATCATTATGAAGTTAGACAATGCAAATTTCACAACCAAACAAATTGAAAAGACTATGTTATAAACGATGCATGTATCATGTAAATATTCTACGTAAATTTTTTGACTGTACTGATCTTTTTACTCGTGTGTTTTATAATGATCAGTTGGTTGGTTTCCTTTTGATTTTTTTTAACAATAGTAATTTTAGGAGCCCTTTAACTTGCTGTTCGATGTGAACCAAGGCTCCGTGTTGAAGGCCATACTTTGACTTAAAAATGTTCACTTTTTACTAAATGTGACTTTGACGGAGATTTGTCTTATTGCCGCTCATACCTAAATACATATTATGCCAATAACGTAAGCGTATTTGCGCATACCCTTTTTTTTACTTCAAACAAAGATATATGGATATGTCAATGACACATTTAACAAATGATCAAACATATAAAAGTCATTTTAAGTATAAAAAAGAAGATTTGATATGATTGCCAATAAGACAACTGTCCACCAGAGACCAAAAATGACACATACATTAACAATTATAGGTCACCGTACGGCCTTCAACAATGAACAAAGCCCATACCGCATAGTTAGCTATAAAAAGCCTAGATATGACAATGTAAAACAATTCAAACGAGAAAACTAACGGCCTTATTTATATAAAATAAATGAACGAAAAACAAATATGTAACAACAAACGACAACCACTATTTACAGGCTCCCGACTTAGCACAGGCATATACATAAATATTAAACGGGTTAAACATGTTAACGGGACCCAAACCCTTCCCTTAACCTTAACAGTACAACATCAAGGTCAGTTTACAGTTTCAACGATGGACGTCAAATATCTATAAAGTATAATTTATTGAAAGCTCATCTTACCATTTTTAATCCTGAACTTAATAAAAGTCATTATTCTTTTTACAGCTTACTGTACAGTATGAGCTTCGTCCATTGTTCAATGCCATACGTTGATTTAACATGTGTACATGTAAAAATTAAAATGTAAACGGATTCAGCTAACGGTATTTTTTTCGGGCAAATTAATTTACGAAAAAAAAAAAATGACAGAAATGAAACTACGACAACAACTGAATTACCAGCTTCTGCCTTGGGAAAGACGCATACAGACTATGACAGGGTTAACGATGTTTATTAGCCAACAGACCTCCCCATAGCTGATACAGTGTAGTTACAGCACTATAAACTTTATAAATCAGTTGCAATTGACTGTACTCAAAAGATCAGTACGATGAACTAAAAGAACTCACATAAAACAATAGACATAAAGCACTAAAATAAGAGTACTCTCAGTTATCAAAGTCAATTACCTAATAAATAGATAACAATCTCCCGGACAAAAGTATCAATTACATCTTTTAGGATCATGCGAATAGCTGTAATTGGCAATCACGCACCAACACCTCATTAAGATATATATATATATATATTAACCTCTAAACTATCTCTTGTAACAATAAAAAAGTTAAAACTAATTATTTAAATAAAGACTGTCAAAGAGTTTCCAAAATTACAAAACCGTGAAGATATAACTAAATTCCCGAATAATAAATAAACTAATTCCTCTCTGTGTCTAATACCAAACCCGAAAGAATGATAAAACTTAAACAAACAGTGTATAGATAGAATTCTGTCCCTGATATTTTTTTTTATATAAAACTAGGATAATAGGCCTAGCATCAACCGGAACTTTATAAGTATGCTGTGTCAAGGAAAAAGTATAATTACAAAAATACTGAACTCCGTTGACAATTCAAAAAGGAAAGTCCCTAATCAAATGGCAAAATCAAAAACTCAAACACAGAAAACAAATAGATAACAACTGTCATATTCCTACCTTGGTACATGCATTTTCTTATGTAGAAAATAATCGTAGATTAAACCTGGTTTTAAAGCTAGCAAAATCTCTCACTTGTATGACAGTTGCATCAAATCCCATTATATTGACAACGATGTCTAAACAAAACAAAGACATAATAGAAAGACATGTCAAAAATAGGCGTACGTCAGTCAGTATTGCGTTATAATCTTAATCACTAAAAAAACCCAATCAAATACGGAATAAAGAAGTACAAAATGGCATACAGACTAATCATACTAGCAAAAATTAAAGACAAGAACACAAAAATTTACCATATAGCGCAAAAACACGAAGACGTAAAAGTACAAAGTCACGTCATATATGTATTTTAAACCGACTGTCTGTTAAAATATCAAACAATAAAACTAAACAAAATGTTGTAATAAAAACTCTGGAACTTTTATGTTCTATCTTATATTCTGATTTAATGTGGTTCTTCAAAAACTACGAACATGACCAAAAACACAGGGTTTTCAAAAACAAAACAATGTCCATTTTTTTAAAGTAAATTTTCTAAAGCATTGGATAACAAATTTACGTTTAGTTAAACGTACTGTTATGGTATTGTAATTAATATTGCATCTATTTATGTTGGCCTGATTTATGTTATGTGGCCTGATAGTTGTTTACAAAATATTCTTATAACTGTGCAGTTTAGAAATCACTGGAACAATCACAGATACTGATAGAATGATTGGAACTTTCCATTTGACTTATATAACGATCCCAGAATGATCCTAATAAAAGATGCGTTATTTTATCTTCTACGTTTTTCCAGAAACTTCTGTTGAAGTTTACTAGGATATTCCTTTTCCACAATGTTGTAGAAATTTCCGTGACAACTTTATATATACAGACACTAAAGTTAAACTTTGAGACTTAGACATCGATAGACATTAGTATTCACAGCATTTGGATTGACACTTTTATTCTACAAACAACATTATACTGGATTGTGACCTTAGTAGTGAACGTAATATTCAGATTGGATTCCGAGAAGATTTCCGGATACAGATAAAGATAAAAGATTGGACTCATATTTTGACAGTTAAGTTGACAGTAATATTTGTGTAATACTTCTTGTAAACTTTTGTATAATAAATCTTGTTAAATTTTATTATCGATTTGTGTCTTTTGTCGGCTACAATTTAATTGTGAGTTCTGACTGTAGCACGCATGTACTCTCAGAAAAAGAAAACAAAGTGATACAACATCAAACAGTATTTTGAAAATTAAAATAAATCAGTCTTGAAAAATATGCTTGCCTTGTTGTGAACATGGTGAAGAAGGTTTTCTTTTTATTGAACTTTATATGAATCAAGGTAAGGATGGGATAATAGTATATGTTTTGTATAGATTTTTTTGTGTTATCTAGTTCTATTTTATCATCTTCATTACAAGGCCGTAGCTAGGCATCTTATTTTAGTGAGGCAAAATAATTGAGCCGAGCGAAGCGAGGCGAAATTTTTTTTGGAGGGTATGTAATGAATGGTGCAAAATCCTGCATTCTAGGCATTTTTAGAGAGTTTGATAATGTTTTGAATTTGGACACTTTTTATATAAATTTTTCATTTTTTTAGACTTTTACCAAGGATTTGTATAGTTTACTATACAAATCCTTGCTTTTTCTAACACCAAATTTTTAACAACTTTATTTAAATTTATATGTAAGATAATCATCCAAATATCACTGATTTGAGTCTGCTGCCAGAACATAGAACAAACATCGATTCAGTAGAGTTTTCCATGGCCGGTTCAGTCAAAACGTTTCAGAATCATTATTTGGTCTGCTGATATCCTTATCGCGATGAACATGGAGCATGGCAAGACCGCACAATCTCGCGCCACTCATGCATGCTCTTTTCCAAGTTTTCAGTTGTTTCAGGGCAGTCTGTGTTTTTAAAGGTAGCACATCATCATCAACACAATGATCAATGTCTTCTTCCAATTCCTTCTCCATCAGCAATCTGGTAGCAGCATCGGTAGTAACAGTTTTGTTTGCAAAAGGGAAATAAGCTTTCCTGTAAGCACCATCATACAGTCGCAGTTACAAAATATTAAACTCGATTTTATGCTGACAAAGAGTAGACAAACTAGGGATAGAATGAGATAAGATACATGTATATGATTCTATCTATAGAGTAAGTATATATGGGTACAGGAGAATTGGAATGGATTTTTTGACGTTTGTACATGTAGTTCCGTAATTTCAAATTATTTCTGGAAATAGTTGGTGGTATTTTAGTTCCAGAATCTATAAATTTAGGGGTTAGGGTTTGGGGTGTCCGATTCCGAAACCCCGAATATAAAGAAACGAAATTCCGTAGTCCCGAATAAGTAAAGACAAAATCCTGTGTTAAAGGTTCTACCATTCCTCAATAATATCAAATTGGAATATGGGATATTCTTTCAATTTTTAAGGTTAAAGAAACATGGATAAAAACAAATCCATGCATTCATGTTTCATATTATTTATATTTCATTTATCTGTAAAGAGAAAGTTTAAAGTCCGTGAAATGAATACGCAGACAGGACTGCCCCCTTGCGATGCCCAGTACTTGATTTGTCAAAAGTTGGTGAAACGGAGAAATGAATACGCAGACAGGACTGCCCCCTTCCGAAGACCAGTACTGTATTTGTCAGTCTACTTATCGTTTTTTGATTGTTCTAATGAAGTTATATGCTATACTCAGACTCTGTTAAAAAAAATAGTTTACTAGAATTGTTCCTTCTTTACTTTCAGTGCCGCTTTTCCTTTTTCTGCAAGAGCCTGTTTTTAACTCAAGATCAATGATGATTATCGTTACTATAGGTTAATGTAATCGAGAAACATCACCCGTTGAGATGCTTAGTTATATCCAGGAAGAATAGTTTGAAACTAATGATGACAAGTTATAGAAATTAAGGTTGAGACAGAACAACAAATGACTATTATATTTATATATATGTATAAAAAAAATAATCACTGTCGAAATTTTAGTGAGGCAATTGCCTCACTTGCCTCAATGGTAGCTACGGCCTTGCATTAATTCTAAACTTCTAAGCATACCATTTATTCAACTATTGCATAGAATTGTTTAACTTCATCACCACCAGTATCTACCACGTAAAATAAACAACTACGTAAATGTCATCAATATTATTAATAATATTGAATCAATGGCAAATCACCAAATAAAGTCTTTGAGAAATAGACAGAGTTTGTTATTAGGACTATAAACAATCCATCAAACTATACTATCTAAGGATTGATCAGGTCAGCACTGTTATTAAATTCTTATTAATGGAAGATATTCACGCTGTAAAAAGATTTTACTGAGATCTTTATACGTTCGCGATACTTTTTATATACTTCCGATCTCTTCTAATTCTACTTCCGATATCGTTGGATTCTAAGTCTAAGTTTTATTTCAAGAAAATCCAGATGATTAGCTATTTGTTTATATGTATCTCAGTTTTATTGATCAAATATGTTTTTCAACCTGTCAATTTATGAAGAAAAGATACTCCAATTGATTTTGTTATAATGTGCTTGTTAGTATCACTATTAACATCCGATTTAAGCATCATTAGCCGTGTTTAGTTATATAACTTTTCCAAACGGTGTTATCAATTTTTATAAATGTCTATCGATATAGAAAGAGTGAGTAAAACTGTTCCAATGTTTTAGTTGTGATGCTGAGTTTCTGTCTCATTGAACTATATACATGTACCACACATTCTTTATTCGTTTCAACTAAATGGCTGCGTTCGAAACTAAAAATATATTCAAATAAACACATTCAAAATATGTTGCTTTATTTTCTTTGAAATTGAAGATATATTTGTTTTCAAATTTAAATTAGATATCTGCAGATTTTTAACAATTTAATCTTTTAAACCCTAGTCTCCGACATATCGATTGAGGTGACCTTTTGTTGATATTGAAAAAAGAATTGAATCAGAACAGTTGTAATACAGGTCTGACTGAGGAAAACCATCAAAATGAGAACATCTGCTTTTTATTTAAAAAAGGCAACACGTGCGATGTTGATTTCATAGAATTTTGAAACAAGTTCAAGTCTATCTCCGCCAATCAATTATTAAAATACTTGCAAGGGTTATTTGTAAAGGCATGATTAATTTGAACACAGACAGTGGAAGCATTTGATGTTCAAACCATAAAATCGAACGCACAGTAAAACATTCACACTATATTGGTGGCTATGTGGTATGATGGCCAATTACACAACTTTCCACCAAAGAACAGATGAGGTAGTTGTCAGTAACTTTATGTCACTTTAACAATTAGAAAAACAAGCTTTAAAAGTTGCAAACACTAGCAAATGAGAAAACCAACGGATTGATGTATGTATAATACAACATCTGAGTTACATGCCATATTGTTTTGGACAGGCACATACAGAATGAGGGACAGTTTAACATGTCTTGGTAGTATTAAACTTGTTTGTTTAGATTATAATATTCTGTTTTAATTGATACGGTTTTGATATAACCTGTTACTTCCATTTATTCAATAAGTAATAATCAGTAGATAAACTTTAATTAAATAGTAGAAATGACATTGGAAAGAAATACTCAATCAATCAAGCCAATAGTTTCTTTTTCATTGATCAATAACTTGCGTAGCCTTCAATTTTTGCTCTCACGTACCAGTTATTAATACTCATCCAAACAGAATGGTGAAAGAAAACATATCCATTTTGAGAAAAGTAATGTCAAACTGTTGGAGTGTTCTTTCATTACTACTTTAAACAACTTAATGTTATCTAAAATCAATATAAATATTCCTAAGCTTTCTAAAGTCAAGATTGATTGATCTGTTATGCTGCTCAGCTATCGTCTTTCAATCTAAGGGTGTTTTTGTCTAAAGTTGTAATTAATATCTTAGATTTATAATTGGCAACCGTATAACTAGTTGTTTTTTTATTGCGTTTAAAAATCTGAAACCGTTAAATTATCAATCAGGCCTAGCTTTACACTTGAATAAACCAGTTTGTATTAATATTATTATTTGATTAAAAAAGTACATATGCAAATCGATTTCTATAGGTTAGTGTTATTACTGTGCAGATATTATCATAACAGTCAGTGACTAAGATCTCAAGTTTCAGTCGTATTTACACAATATTTATGGACGCTTCGTTTCTATTTTACTATTTTTGGTATCACAATGCAGGATTAATTGATACAGTTACACCATACGTATCTCGAAAATGTCGTCAGCAATTTAGAAATTTGTGGATTTAAGCTATGATTGATGAGCTAGGCAAATATGAATATTGTAACTGTTACCTATGATTCCTTTTGTGAATGCAATGGTACACAGAAAAGATTAATAACGAGTTACAGCAAAATGTATTTCATGTGTAGACATTTGTACTAGCTTACTTGCTAGCTGAACCTTGAAGTCATTATTTGGTAAGGAAATTATCCTTCTTTCGGAGTAGTCTAGTCCTACAGACAGAAGGTCGGTTTTATGTCAGACTTTTCTACCCTTACAGAAGGGTAGTATACCTAACCTAACAATATATACGTCACGGTTCAACTAGCAATCTTGTAAGATATATAACCTATATCTGAGCACTCAATACATTAAATTTAATGTAATAACGTTTTCTTAGAATCATTGAAACATGTGCGCATTCAAAAGGATATATAAGTTAAACGTTAATAACAAACAGTCTAACAACATTTTGGTCTTTTGTGTCTCATTGGCAATCATACCACATCTTCTTTTTTATAACAACATACATGTACGTTAAGACGAAATAGACTCGATAGTTCTAGATTGAGGTTCACACTTTCTAATACTAATTCAAGAGCAGATATAACATACTTTCGGTAGTTCTAATTTTAGGTTCAAACTTTCTAGTTTTAAGAAAAGTGCAGATATAACATACTTTCGTTACTTCTAAGTTTAGGTTCAAACTTTATAGTTCTTAGAAAAGTGCAGATATAACCTACTTTCGGTAGTTCAAACTATCTAGTACTAAATTAAGACGACAGTAGTCAACCGATGTTCAGATCTTGTTAATCGACTATTACGAGACATACCGAAGGAATAGACAGAAACTAAGGGAATCGGATGTATTGAACTAACATGAGTAGTAAGACATTTAGACACAAGTGGGATACAAACCTATCAATACAATTTAATCAGTAAAGTCAAACACTCACTGCTCACCAGAGAAAAAGAAAAAAAACTTCGTCTGCAAAATTCTCACCTCATCAACCAGTGACCCTCGAATAGAAAAAAAAAATGACCAGGTCAAATTAAATATTTTTGAATGCTTTTCTTTTATTTGCATTTTTTTTAAACTTTTATACTAAGGGTGTTAAAGAGCGTTACATACTTAAACATACTTGTCTCAACAACATTCTTTATCGTATATATTGAAGAGATTAGATTTATGCGACAAATAAATACAAAGAATATACCCATGAAATCCCTCAATTACACCCTCCCCCGCTTCTACACAATGCATGTATAACAAAGTAACAAAGAAAAGCAACTGAGCTACATATGTACCTAAGCTGACTCAAAGTACAAAATAACATTGTATTTCATCTTTCCTCAGCTTGAGATTATCGGTGAAATAGTTTATTTACATTTTCTTTTCATTTACTTTCCCGTCACTAAGTCTGCAAACATTGATTCTTGTTGAAAGACTGTAATGAAAATTTGATCGAAAAATAATAGATTTATTGCAGAATTTCAAGTACACTGTAGAAGGAGCACGTTCTTACATGATGGTTTTGTACCATTATGAAGTATATTTCTGGAACCCAAACTAGAACAGCAGTGAAGCTAGTGTTCTATCTATCTGGATGTTAGACAAATGCTGTTAACCTTTAGGTTTCTAGTTATGGATTGACTTAAACAATTCTGTAGATCTTTTTTGTTTTATTTATTGATTCTCTCATTATGTGAATTGTCCTTTAATCATTTTGATGTTTACTTGTTAAATTACTGTAAAAAATTAGAACAAATATTAAATGAAATACAATATCAACTATGTATCCGATATAGCTACGTTTCCGATATTGTATTTCGTCTAAAATAGTTGAAATACATAAACAACTTAGGCTTACGTTTTCTTTTGTGTTATTATTGTTAATATGTGTATTTACATTGTTTCATTTCACTGAATTTCTCGTTTGGAAGAAAAATGAATATACGTCAGTAAGACAAATATAAAAAAAAATGAAAATTCAGGCTGAACAATTTATAATCTAAAAGTGCGTTTCGTCAACAAAAGTCCCATGAGTGACGCTGATAAAAACAAATTGAAGGCCAAATCAAGTTGATAAACAAAGAGCAAATGCCATCAATATGTCAAATAATTTGTTCATAATAAAAAGCATTCTTTGCAAGTCCAAAAACAAAGTTGTGAATAAATCTAGCAGGGCCTAGAAAAAAAATAAATCAACCCGTTATTCCCAAATATAACAAAAAAAGCAACAGAATTAGAGTTAGGCTAATTGTAGATCTCAACATCTTACCTGTTAAGCAGTTTACTAAAGCGGTACTTTACATAAAACAAAAAAGAAAAAATAGAAATTACGTAATCTCCATTATAAGCTTATGATACCTTATTTTAAAAGCACATTACAATTAATGTTCACAAAATAAAATAAACATAAACTACACCATATCAAAACATAAAAATAGATTCATGATGGGATCTAGGTTAGAAGTCTTCTTATTTAAATAAGTTCGCTCAGTTCCGTGACTTATTGGATTTGTTTTATTTTGTTTTGATTTCGTTAAGCTGAATGTTCATGTCATCGTGACTTTCGTTATCCTTCTTAAAATGTAATAGATCATTAATAAAGACTACCCTTCACCCATATTCTACTTTATAATCATGAATCTATTTATAACAATACCATTTCAATTTTTGATTGGCATGATTTTTTGTGTGTTGAAGATGAACTCGTTATAATTGTTGATAAGCGCGTTACTGAGCATTCCTTTCTGTAAAACCTTTTACTGATGCAGTAGATTGATATGGGTGTTGGCATTTTCTTTGAACTTTTTGGCAGAATCCATTATATGTACGTTGAAAATCTTATGTAATAACAGTTTGAGCTTGTCTCTGGTGCAAAATGTATGCAAAGTTTTTTTGCTCAACTGTTCAATACGATAACACTCATTTTTATTTTAACAAGGTCAAATGCAATCCTTAACGTCTTGACGAGAATACCAAGTAACTCAATTTAGCTTAACTTTGCTGGAAAGAGTCGGAGCTTTTGGAGATATTCTTTTAAAATTCAAAACCACGTCCACTCTATGTTTTGTTATATGTATTTATGTTTGTATCAAACTGATGAGTTGAGCCTTTTTCACCATTTTTTTAGCTCGTTATTATGTAGTTTACTCGTTTGAATTGCCTTACATTTGTAATTTCGGTTTTTTTTTTCAAGCAGACTATGTGGTTTGGGATTTGCTCATTGTTGAAGGCCGTACGATGAACTAAAGTTGTTTATTTCTGTGTATTTCGGCCTCTTGTTGAGAGTTGTCTCATTGGCAATCATACCACATCTTATTTTTATATAAGAAAGTACAAAAAAAAAATGTATAAAATTAAAATTGAGAATGAAAAAAAAACAGATGTAAAACTTTGAGAGAAGTTATTCTTGTCTTGTGTGTCCCAAACACACTTATGTTATAAGTTTTCACTGTAGTAAAACACATTATAACACTCTGTCAAAAGGAAAAATACGTTCACAAATCCTAATTTTGAGTAAATATGTGAAATTTCGACCTCATTGTACTCAAAAAGTAGATGAAGGTATATTTTTTATTACATATTTGATTTAATCAGGCCAAAAAATTGCCTATATGGAAATTTCCATCAAAATTTTAAGACGGGATCAAAACTGTATCGTATGCCCTTAATACGTTAAAGTTTCTAGAAATTTGTTTTTTTGTATCAAATTTCTTGATTTTAAAATGAGTTGTTAAAACTATTTGTTCCTGAATATTGAATTACAATACACCATTTGATCTTTTGTAAACGAACCGATCGAAATACTATAAGCAGTTATGGTTATATTTGACATTATCGGACAATTGATGTACACTTCTATTTTCAGTTCAAATTGAAAGAATAGGAAATCGTAATTGATCCAAGATTAAGTTAAGGGTTACGAACCGGAAATCCAAAATACCTGCAAAAATAGAATGATGAAACACGATGAAAATAAATGTTCCCCGTGGAATTCAGGCACGTGCTCTGAGCAATATGAACGTGGTTGGAAGAATTGGGATGTACGACTTGCTTTTCGGCCAAAATGTGTGACATTTATTTCAGAACAAATAAAACACACATTCTTCATTAAAGGCTATCAATCTTTGATTTATACATCTGCATATTTGCGAACATAAAATTTATCATCAAATTGTATCAGTTTAACATTCGCGTATCGAAGTAAACTGCAGGTGACTTGGAAAATGATAAATTTTGAGAAAGAACGTTTATTTCTTGTTTCTTTTATAAGTGACTACCCATATAACAAGTACAAATGCAATTGTTCACCTCCTACTATTGTACTATATTCAAAATAATAATAACACTATGTCATTATAAAATTCCAAGAATCTTTTAGATCCGACTGATAAAAAGGTGAATGCACGAAACTACAAGTTATCTTTCTACGTACTAGAACACGTCGTAATCAAAGACATTCGCGGATGTTGTTGTTTTTGCTTAGCTGTTTTTTTAGAGCTTACCATTTGACCATAATACTTTATCCTTTGCCTAAAAGTATTTGTGATAACCTCCTTTATTACTTTGTTCATGTTCAGATGGTACAAAAAACAAGCATTATTTTGGTATATAATAGACACTTTGTAACCAGAGCAATCATGATACCAAAAACAAAATTGTTTATACATTTGTATATAATGTCATTATTAAACAAATATCTATTTATGTAGATCATGTTATATTGACTTTTGGCTTCACACAAAACAACAGTTTTTATGTATTTAACGGTATGGCTTTAAAAGAATGTGTGGTTTTTCAAGATTGAAGATTCTAAATGAAAGTCACTCATCGTTTAGCGTTATCTAACTAATCATCATAACAAGCTAAACTATGGAAGGAATTCATTACCTTACCTTCTTATCAACGCAATTTATTTCATTGATCGTGATCATTACATAACTATAATGATTATAGGGTTCGAATTTATACTTCACCAGTTTAAATAGTCATAAACTCATCAAAGATACAAGAAGAGTTTACCGCCTTTTTTTAAGCCTCATCCCAAATTATTTCACACCTTTCTCTAGAATTAATCTTTGTGCTTGATGTTTAGAGCTGTTAACTATGCCATTGAGTAAACAGATATGCCAGCTTTATTTGATACAAACGACTTTTAGGTACACTTGTGTTTCTAATTAATCATTTCTTATTTGAGCTATGATTTGATCCATTTCATCCAAACAGTACCTTCATGATTTAATATAACAGAATACACATAAATATTCAGTTATGTAACACTTGCCTTCGTCAAGCGTTGATAACTCTAGTATAATCAATAGTAGTTAGGTTTATTCATAACAATGATGAATAACATTGTGATAAGAACACGGCAACTTGTTCGGATTCTTAAAGAAAACAAAAAAACTTCATTTGATGTTTGCAATTAAATTGAATGAGCCTTAGGAGCACATTTTTGGTGTATCTTAATCTTTCCACTTTTTGACAAGTTTTTTTTTTTTTCCTTACTTGGTTTAAATTCAAATATTCTTACGATATCCTCTATAGTGAAAGCGTATCCAAGCAAGTAGTCAGTTTTTGACTTTTGATTACTGAATTTATTCCTATGTTTCTTAATATGTAATCTACATGTTTTTAATACATTTGTACTGCTGTCACTTTTGACAAATTATAAGATGTAAATAGGAAATGTCATGTGGAAAGGACGCGATTCTATGATGCTACGTTCTGCTCCATGAATTCGAAAAATTAAACAGTATTATAATCTATCAATCTATGTATCTGGTATTCACGAGAATTCGGTCTGTAGGACATCAGTTTTTTATTTCTTATTAACATTGTCTAGCACAAGCTGAAAAAAAGTAAAATCACGAAAATACTGAACTCAGAGGAAATGAGGGACTTCGTCAACTTGTTTTAATGCTCATGTTGAATTTGATATATGAGGACCTGTAGAACTGTGTGTGAATAGTAGAAATGAATACAGTGTCAACCAATCAAAAGAGGCGTTATATATCATATTGCATATAGTTAAGTTGTACAAATATATTTACTAATTTGATTCGTTCAAAATTAGTCGCATGCAAAACTATATTTTCAAAGGTCGACTGAAGACGGCGAATAGAAAATGAATATTCTTAGAATATCTAAAAACCGATATACTTTGTGACCTGATTTAACGAATTTCATGATATAATCAAAAGATTTTAAAACGTTAATAGTTATGATTGATTATTTGAAGAAAAAAAACATGGATCATAACTTTGCAAAAACAAATCATAAAAAAATAATTGAAATATCAACATATATATTGGTATTGTCAAAGAGACAATACGATATTTATAAAATTCCAACAAAATTAAACGATTAAAAAAAACATGACTGTAATGCACTAAAAATTATGAAACAGTTATGTTTAGAAGTTAATAACATAAAAACTGTATCCTTTGTACTCGTTAAGGTAGATGCTTTAAAAAAAAGAATAAATCAAATGGGTCACGGGAATTATTTTCACTCTACAGGTTGTGCAAAATTGACACATTTTGTATAGATCATGCATGGAAAACAACATTTAACACAATAAAATTTTCAGATAAAATATGGGAAGATAGCTCTAATATTGTGCTTTCAGATACGAAAAAGACGGGACCCGTTTTCTTGCTACATAATAAAATAGGCAAATTCTTAACACATTCTATTGTAAAAGTAACTTTATCTGAACTATCTGCCCTTACATTTGAGTTGCCTCTCCTCATGTGGCAAAGTTGGAAAAAATTGAATCAAACAATGGTAATATGTTGTAATAAAATACAACCCATAAATATGATAAAACATGTCATTTTCTATATCAAAATGAATTACCCACTACTCTCAAAATTTTCACATTTTTTAGAGATCTAGATCGATTATTTTCTAGTATTTCAAAATCCAAGATGGAGGAATACACCACATCTACCTTAATACAGGATATAGCCACTTCATCCTCAGTCATTATACTTCTTTAAGGTCAACATATCCTTGTATCAACCTCGTACAAATACTCTAAAAGAGGGACGAAATATATCACAGGAAGAGTCAAACTCATAGATAGAAAATAAACTGACAACGCCATGGCTAAAAATAAAGAGACAAATAATAGTACAGAAGAAACAATATAAATCTAAGGAATAAGAAACACGAACCCCACAAAAACATGGGGTGATCTCAGTTGCTCCGGAAGGGTAAGCAGATCCTGCTCCACACGTGGCACCCGTCGTGTTACTTACAAATGTATGTTATTACAAATCCGGTAATTCCATAACGGTCAACCAACTCGTGATGGCGTCCGTAAAATTTATAAAGGGATGATTTCAACTTTACCATTTGGAATTGTTGGTTTAATAGCTTCCTTGTGAGTAGCAATCCTCTATCAAGGACATCATGATAGTAAATACAAGCTCGTGCATATCATATCAATAGAGAGATATATACTCCGTTTGCAGGCTCTGCTGGACTGTTGCTACATAGAAATGGAAAGTTCACAATTGGGACGCTGAAATCATCTCTTTTGTCGGAAAGTTTTGTTTTCAAGCGACCCTCATTGTTAATTTCTCGATGTAAGTAAAGTTATGAGGCAGACTTAGCTGTATCTGTAGTATCCTTTATCTCTAGTTCGATGGGATAGATTCGTTCAACATAGTCACCAAATTTTGTATTATTTAGTGAGATAACATCATCTATATACCGGAACGTAAAGTTAAAGCATATTGTTAATTGTATAATACATCCTTTTTTATAAATCTTTCAATTTCAAAATTTTTAAAACATCAAATTTCAATATCTGTAGCATTTCGTTTGGGCTATTTGCATTGTGCATGTCTAAAATGTCCAAATACATTGTCATTATATGTCTCGAATGTCTATTCCAACATGTCCTTCACATTATAGCGATATTCAATCGTACATGTCTGTTCTAAAGTTTCAGGATTAAATTCGTCTATTCATTATTTAAACAACAAAACGTTGACTCCTTTGTTGTCCTACGTCTTAAATCGGGAAATTGTTTTAGTACATTTGTTATAATTTTACATAGCAGCCAAAAGTTTTTCAAATTATAAGTAGACAAGCTTTCCTTTATTAGTAAAATACGCTAAATGTAAATGACTGTTCGAAACTTTCATTGTAATTTTTCTACATGCTTGCATTGTTTTAATCAATCCATATTTCTCTTTAGATAAAGCTTTGATCTTTCAGGTTCTTTAGATATATTTTAGTGCAGCATGCACGTAAAACATTTGTGTTATCTTTTCTCCATCTATTTTTATAATTAAATCAAAGTAGGAAAAATAATATTCTCCAATCTCAATCAATAATTTGTAAAATCATGCAGTTCGTAAATGAATATTGCCTGTTTTATAGACATCATTTCTGTAATATAGGTGTCTGATGAATACTTGTGGTTTTTGTGTTTAGCTTGCCATTACTGTAATCCATGCTGTGTTACTGAAATACCCATAAATGACTTTATGGTGTGAAGCTAGTGGTTTCATTTACAACAAATTTAATTAGTACAGTTCTCATGCTCTTGTGTAAGCTAATGTTGTATAGTCCGTTTGACTTCTATAAATCTTCAAAAAATAATTCTTAAAATTTCATTTTTAAAGATAAATATTTTTTTTCTTCATGTATGTTAATGTGTGATATATACGAACTCTGACTATGCATATCATAATTTTAAACCTATAATCAAAAAAGTTACTCATTAGGTCTCTATGTTACTTCAATTTATTTTAATATATAATACTCAATGGAGTACGTATGAGTAGTGTAACAGCCTTCCATTCAAAACAAAAACATTAGACATGTGCTCTAAACCTGTTTTATTGTACCATGTGACTTTACTCATTTAAATAACTCTGGTCATTTGATTACTGAGCTTTCTGTATTCAATGAGAAATACAAAAGCATGCACACATGACCAGAGTTATTTAAATGAGTAAAGCCACATGGTACAGTGAAAGGGGTTAAGAGCACATGTCTAATGTTTTTGTTTTGAATGGAAGGCTGTTACACTACTCATACGTACTCCATTGAGTATTTTATATTAAAATAAATTGAAGTAATATAGAGACCTAATGAGTAACTTTCTTGATTATAGGTTTAAAATTATGATATTCATAGTCAGAGTTCGTATATATCATACATTAACATACATGAAGAAAAAAATATTTATCTTTAAAAATGAATTTTTAAGAATTATTTTTTGAAGATTTATAGAAGTCAAACGGACTATATGTGTGCTTTGGTTTTTCTGGTTGGGTATACCTCTTACATGTTTGCTGATTTCTGTGTATGTTTATACTGATATTTGGGTACCTCATAATCAAAGAACGAACGATAACTAAACAAATTAAACAGATAAACATAAAAAGGCAACATGAGAGCAACATACATAAAAGAACATCAGTAATTAACATCGTCCCGAGTACAAAAAGGGCACAAATACTACGTTATAAAAAGGTACGACCACCACTGTCGTCGGTTAAGTTGCAAAAAGGTTAACATACTACCAATGATAGTAAATGAGCGGATTAGATATACTCTTGTAGGTTAATTTTACGAAAAGTCTTCCTTATTGGAGAACAAGACAGATGACAATAATATTTTAGTAGAAAACGATGTTTTGAATATGTTTATATATGTTTTGAGTGACAACTTATTTGTTAAGTTTGATTTATTGTTATTCATCTAATAGTTATTCCAATGGGTACTAATTGTGCACCCTTGTCTGATTGAATTGTTTCTTTTTTGTTCTTATGAAAAGGATTTCTTTCAAAACATTTACCGAAGTATGCATCTTGTCAAGATCTTCGATATAAGTGCTGTCACTTTATAATCTACTTTTAAGGAAGCGTTTATCTCATATATCGAAAAATGTTAAATCATAAAAAGAATGAACGCCGAGGAAAATTCCAAACGGAAAGTCCCTTCTCAAATGTCAAAATCAAAAGCTCAGACAAAAAACTGGATAACAACTGTCATATTTCTGAATTGCAATTGGTACAGGCTTTTTCTTATGTGGAAAAAGATGGATGAAACCTGGTTTTATAGGTAGCTAAACCTCCTACTTTTATTAAAGTGAACTTGACTTTAACGGCATTCCGGCAGTCTAACGTGATGTCACTATTTTTATTTCCCTATTTCGCAGTGGTTCAAAACCTTCGTTACAGGTTGTTTATATATCTAATAAGTAATAATACGTCTTTCTACATGTTCTTATTCAGTGCTTGCTTTGAAAATAACGACTTAAACCTTCCCTTTTAGATATTGTGTACATACACAAATGGCAGTCTTAACATACGGTAATGATTCCTACCTCGTAATATATCAACAAAATAGCAGTTCACATGTCTTCTATTAATCATAGGCGGTATTTTGTCATAAACAAAATCTATTTTTTTTATCAATTAAAAGCCTTTTTCCACTTACTAGTAGGTTATTAATAATGAATACTGAAGTGCATGGTGATTAATAATGTATCACCTACATCTATTGGTAAAATAATACAAAAAGTGCAAATGTGCTGCTTATGTATCATCTTCCTGGATAGTCAATTATTTAAATGTTGTTTTATTCATCAACCCCCTTAACACCATAGTCATTTGGTGATGTTAAGGATTGCCTGACTAATAAAACGTGTGTTTTAAAAATAATTTGGATAGATGATGATTGATTATTAAAGAGAGAACTAAATATTAAAATCATGCAGGATATTATAAAAAAAGCCTACAATTTGGTTCAGTTGACTATTCATGCAAAATTTAAGATAGGTATAGATATATAAAGGATGTTTCTTCAGTCATTTTCTATTCATAAAATACATTCAACATAATGTGTAAGTGAAATTACATGTAGAGTAAAAGTTGCTCGACTTTTGTAATATCGTTAATTGAATCAATAAAAAAAACAGATTAATATTGAATACTCTGTGAACTTGTGGTGAGAAAGGCCATTCATAATCATAAACAAATTGTATTTGATTTATTTGGACAAAAGTGGTAATTTTACACAGAGCTTTTGGACAAAACACAAAGGATGAAAAGTTTTTACCAAAACGTTATTTTAAACAAATTGGAATCTTTATCAAACATATTTTGCTGTTAAAGGTTTTTGGCTCTTTTAGATCTAGACATACGATCTTAATGTCAATATTTTCTAATTCTTTGCATAGGATACAGTATCATGAATAGCAGGTGTCTTTTGCTTGTGCATTGGAATGATTCGAATATTTCTTAGCGTTAATAAAGGATCGCAGATTGTAAATCATATGTTTCTATTGTATTTACATCTACATGTATGTTAAAACTACTAACTGTAAAGGCTATGTGAGGGCATACTTTCTTCTGTATCATAATGTACCTGGCATAATGATTTGTTTTACACTTTGAACCTTAGATAGATTGTAACAGTTTGCTGAATGTACAATTGTGAAAAATTATAGAAAAAAAACCCCAACATTTACACATGTAAGTATTCCTTTTCAATGATCAATGACCGTTGTATATCAGTTCTATATCTATCTTATGGTATTTATAATTAACTTACCACTTCAAACACTTAAATGAATAACACATATGTCTCTATGGTGGTTACAAGAGTTGAAATGGTTATTGAGAGCTTGATTATATGTTCACAAGAATGTTGAAACATTTTTACACGTGTTTCATAATTGATTTTGTGCTTTTATTAATTTTAAACAACAACTAGTTATGATCCTTTTTGTGTAATGTGGCTCTGAATAGACATTACTAAATCCATTTCTTATTCTTTTTTTTACTTATTTCAATCTTTATATCTATTCAGTAACACAAGAATAAAAAAGCCGTCGTATATATGAAAAAAAAGGGATTCATGATACAAATGGGACAATCAATACATAGTTATTTCTATAGTAGAGCCTTATTTATTTATTCACATTTTCAACCCCGACACTTGTTTAATGAACAATTCATCTAGTTTCAGCAAATGTTTCCACGTAATCAAAGATAAATTTATTGCTAAATTAACGTAGAATTCCTTGCGTTAGAACATTTCTAATTTCAATCTAATTGCTACAAACTTATTCAGAGGAAACATTGAGTTAACCAAACTGTCTACTTAACTCTATTTAGGTGTGTCGCTTTAACTCGGGTTTTGCTACATGTTATTTCCTGAATCGTAAAGAATCGATAAAATTTCTTGCATATAACATGCTATAAATAAAGTTAAATGTGAAAATAAGTTGTACTTGTTTTTGTGTTAATTTCTAATACAAAAGTTAAACCAAAAGTAACTGTTTTGTCCAAGTTTTTATCATAAAAAATGATAAAATTAGAATATGTATGTATTGGTATTTTTAGAGGAATGCATACTACAGTTTTCCGTTTTCCCTTACCCCCACTGGTATGGTGACAAAATTGAGTGTCTGAAAATTCCGAAAAGCTCTCACAGGTTGAAATTCATCGTTGACAATCTACTGGCTACACTAAGTAATTTCAATTATATGAACAGTCTCGGTCCTACAAGACTCGCACCCGTTTTTGTTTCTCACTATAATTAATTTATAAAACATTACTAATAGATAAGTAGACAAAGGCAATCTTTCGCTACATCTTTTTCATGTTTCAAGAGAAGTGCGTACTTGTACTGTTTAATTAAGCAATGGTTAAATCGATTTTATGATTGCAAAACATCCATATGTTTGGACACACAAACTGTATTAAGTGTTATCTTTATATTATTACATTAACACAATAAAAAGCTAAATAGTACAACGTTTTAACTAAATTCCCAAGATGCACGATACGATTTTATCGCAACTTTATTCAATTTTGTTCTAATTATTTAGTGCCTTCTTTTCAGAAAATGCTTATCTAATTTTTTAATCTTTTTAACATGATTTATTGTTACATGTATAATAAAGAACCAAAGTCATAAAAAGAATAGTAACAATAACAGAAAATAATAGATTTATAAAACTCAAATAACTATTCTGTATATATTTTTGTAAATTGAAATGCATCTTTTTATCGTCAATCATCCACCTGGGAATAACAATGCATCTTCAACCGTTATAATAACACGATTTATTTCTGATTACGTCATTGATTAAATTAAGTTGATATATATCGAAATTGAACCGTAGGAGCATGACGTGCAAATAATCTCACATTTATGTTTAAGATTTTTTTCAATCAATATGTTCATTGTAAATGGATTATAATTACGAGGATTGCATATTCTAAGGTAGGCATATGTATGTTTTAACAAATGTAACCTAAAACTGACAATTCTCAGAGGTCAATTTTATAATTATCATTGTTATTGAAAATTATTTTTATTTGATTACAATTGTTTATGGTTATTTGTTATATATCATTTCCGCATTCGAAAGTTGAAACTGTATTCAAATAACTGTCAACATCGAAGAGAGAAGTGTTATATTAGTTCTGAGTGCTTTGAATTGTGACATAATTTGAATTACTACTGTCATATTGTTGGCTGTTCAATTTATTTTAAAACTAAATAATTCAAAACTACTACATATGTTTTAAATGTTTCTATTGATATATTAACGACAATTTCACATCTATAAATTTTTCCCTTGTGAATTTATTGCTTTTGTTTTGTTTGACCTTGAATTGTATTTTCGGAATAGATTTATGAGATTTAGACATCGGTACACCTCTTATGCCCCTCAATAACACTAACGTATCTTTATAAAGACCACGTTTTTTCTATCAGTTTTACAACTATCGTATTTGTAGGATCGCTATGCTCCATGAACACTAGCCATATAATGCAGTACATGGGTACTTGTAGCGTTATAATAAATGTTCATTGACTTCCGAATTATCTATAATGTTTTTGTTCTTAACTTGAGGTTACAAACAAACAAAGTAACGTTGAAAAGGTTTATTGATCTGTATTTGGTTACGATCATACCAAAAGTTTGTGAATTTGGCTACATCTTCTACCAGCCTATATTTAATCTAATTCAGATCCTTGGAGAGAGATCACTTTACTACTTTATGCATAATGATTTAAAAATGAATGCATGGCATATATTATTATCCTATAATAGATTCCTGCATACAGCAGTCAAACATATTTGAAAGTGCACCGACCTTTCTTATCAGGTGATAATAAACATTTCTTTTCAGCTCCTTATTACAAATTATAACACAATAAAAACCTGCATCGAAGCAACATTCCCCACATGACGCTAACATGCTAAAAGTATATAAGTCTTTGATGTAGCTGATGCATTGCATGTAATAAAATATTGAAATAACATTCGTAACGAGAAAAACAATGTTATTATTAGCTCACCTTATCATAAACCCACTACCACTTGGCCTCAGTCGTTAGCTTGTATTTTTTTTAAATATCTTTCTTCTAATTTTAGAAAACCAATTGAAAAAAATATCATCAATTATAGAAAATCTCCCTTGATATTTATATCTATGCTTCAGACAATTATCAAACCTGAAAAAAGATATCATGGAACCAATGTCAAAATAACATTTGTTTAAATTTATCTCAAAACACAAATTTGGTAGATTTCTCTTTGTACAAATGCAGCTATCAATAGGTTCACATGCTATTTGAAATAAACAGTTGTAACATGTAATATGATTTTGACGGTTAAGTAGTGTTGTCATTTTAGCGGTGTCTTATCATTGTCAAATCAGCGAGAGGTTTGGGCTAGCAATAAAACCAGATTCACTCCACCATGTTGTCCTAAAATGCCATGAAGGAAGTCAGAAATATAGCAAGTGTTATCAACAGTTTGTTTCTATGTATGTTGTTGGTGTTTTTTTTTTTGCTGTTGTAGTTGAGTGTTTTTGTTGTTCCATTGTTTTCAGCTTATAGTTGATGTGTTTCTTCCGGTTTATAGGAGTTTGACCCGGATTTAAGTTTTCTTAATCGACATATCATTATTGAATAGCATATATAAAGTTATAAGCTGTAAATTGTCATATCAATCTTTTTTATTTGTTTAGCATAACAAATTTAAAAGTTAAAATCACAAAAGAAATCAAAACGGAAAGTCCCATATCAAATGCCAAAATCAATTGTTAAAATACATCAAACGAATGAACAGCAACTGTCATATTCCTGACTTGGTACAGGCGTTTTAAAATGTAGAAACTTGTGGATTGAACCTGGTTTTATAGCGCTTAACCTCTACCTTGTATGACAGCCACATTAAATTTAATTATATTCACAACGATGTGTGAACAAAAAAGACATAATAGGTAAGATAGTCTCAGCAGTCATCTTAGTGTCACAATCTGAAAACAAACAATTAACTGAAAAGCACAAAAAACATATATCAAATTTAAAAACCTCAAGCATTGCTTCGTGTGTATGACGTCCGATAATATAAACGTCACATAGGAAGAATGTAATAATTTTGTCGTTCAAAGTATTTTAAAAAGAAAGTACAAGTTCACATGGGGAATGGTGGTGAACAGGGTTAAAAAATCAAAAATTAACTTTAGTGATTGACATGTCAGTTACGTTTAGTAGTCCTTTGTTAATAAAATTGAGAATGGAAATGGGGAATGTGTCAAAGAGACAACAACTCGACCAAAGAGCAGACAACAGCAGAAGGCCAACAACAGGTCTTCAATGCAGCAAATAATGCGGCGGGGTTAAACATGTTTATGAGATCTCAACTGCTCCCTATACCTCTAGCCAATGCAGAAAAGTAAAATGACAATAATACATAAATAAAATCAGACTACTAGCAGTTAAATGACATCCCAGCTCGAGACTTCTATTTAACTAATTGAATGATTATGTCGTCATCATATAAATATCAGACACAATCCTTCCCGTGAGGGGTTTAGTATCATACCATCATAACAAATATGAGAAGAACATAACCAGTGTCATGCAAACAACTGCTTTTTTTTTAATTAGTGTGTCTAGTTCCGATGCAAAGACCCTATAAGTGAATCAATATTAACGCCAAAATATGCTATGTTTAATAACATGACAACAGTATCGTAACTATATCCCTTCTTAATAAGTTTATTTAAAGATTTTGTTAGCTTTTGAGGTGAATACTGATAGTTTTGTGCTTTGTAAAGAATATTTATATGTATCATTATAATTTTGCTTAGTTTCTTTTGTCATCTATTCTGACATTGAACTCGGACCTCTTTTAAACTGAGTTTTTCTTATTGTAGGTGCAGTGTGTTAGTTTTGGCTAGAGGTATAAGGGGGAGGGGGGTTGAGATCACACAATATATGTTAAACCCGTCGGCATTTTTAGGCTGTCCCAAGTCAAAAGCCTCTGACCTTTGATAGTCTTGTATAAGTTTCAATTTTGGTTATTTATATTAAAATTTAAGCCTGGTACCTTTCATAACTATTATATATTTTGGAGTTTAATATGATGTCCATCTTCATTTAACTAGTACACATTTCTATTTAGGGGCAATTTGAAGCAAGATTCTTGGTGCCTAATGTTCTCACTGTAATGAAAACCCATTGGTGGCCTTCGTCTGATTTCTGCTCTTTGGTCGGGTGGTTGTCGCTTTGACACACCCGTCATTTCCCTTTACAATTTATTTATTGATAAAATTAACTGAGTTTACTTTAGTCAATCGTTGCATTTTTTTTTTTTTAGATGAACATCAACCTGGTGATTTACAATTAACAAATGAACTTAACTATACCATTGATTTTCCGTTTTTTTAATTCTTTAGTTATCAATTTTTATGGGTTTTGCACATTATTATAACTTCATGTAACGCTTATGGCCCTGTTGATTGGTTTGTTGAGTGTTTCTTTTTAATGGTCATTGTGTGTCATTAAAAGAGTTTATTCAGAATGAATGTTGTTGTAGCCTCACTATTTCCGAAATAGTTTGAACACAGCAAAATGACCATCAGTTAGTGTGATATTTAATAATAAAATTTTGTTTGTGTTTAAAGTAATTAAGATAATAACACTTTGTTGATTGCTGTACTCCTATTTTTGACAATTTAACCTTGTATGTCCGATTGTTTTGTTTACATATCGTTGTCTGAATAATAAAATTGTATGCGACTGTCATACAAGTGAGGGTTTAGCTAACTATACAATCAGATTTAATCCACCAATTTTTACATAATAAAATGCCTGCTCCAAGCCAGGAATATGACAGTTGTTGTCCGTTCGTTTCATGTATTCAAGCCATTTGATTCGCTATTTGATTAGGGACTTTTTGTGATTTTACTTTTTAGTCTTTAAAAAATCATCCACCCATAGAGGGGAACTTAATTAGACAAAACAAAATATCTTCCTATAGGGTTACATACCTAATACCATATAGTGTCCAATTATCAATACTTTACTAGTATTTATAAAAACAATTTTGTCGGATACCAAATTTAACTCGCAAATGGCAACAAATTCATCATTGCAAAAATCATCCAGAACAGAATTAAGAAATTTAAAAATGTGTCCATACATGTTCTGTATTATATTATATCATATATGTAAGCAGTCCCTATTTAGCTTATTACCCTTCGAGACGGTTAATGATTATGATACATCAAATGCAACACTCTAAGAGGATTACGATTATTTGAGGACGTACACATTCATATCCTATTCTCTATTTCTGTCCTCACTTTCCTACTTTTATTTACAAATGATATACGCAATCAAAGTTAAAAGTGGAAGTAAACAAAGCATGTATTGGTGTCAACTTTGAATACTATAGGGGTAAATTCAGTAAAAGATCTCCCATTGACTTGAATGCTAATCTATGTATGGAATTAAATTTATACTTGATTTGCCTTTAAAAATTGGAAACTTTCAACTAACATTCATGAAAGTACAAATGTAGCCCTATCTTTTGCAACAATAAAAACATAGGGTCATGCGGCATTTTTGGGCATTCACATGGCCTTGTTTACAAACAATGTAGATTCGCACTGAATTCCTATACTGACCCTGTAGTAAAAAACAACCCTGTAGTAAAACAAAAATAGTACATTCAGCATTTATTTTTTTTATTTTTTTCAAATCTAGTTTTGATCCATCTGTCAAAAAATATTTGTTACAAACATTACCTACCAATCAGAAGAGCATATGACTTCAGTGTTATACAGAAAGCTCTCCCCTAAATGGGTGGTCCCTTATGACATATATTTATTTACTGAATTTACCTCTATAGTACTTGATCATGAATGACGAGTCGTTACAATTATGTTGGAGTTAAAACTGAAAAATCAGACAGAATAAGATATGTCTTATTTGTGATTCTAGAACGTTACTTTTAACTTGGGTTGTAAAACGCATCTTCGTTACCAAGTTCGTAGTTTGGTACGTTAGAGGCATGTTTTATTTACAGTTGAATCAAAACAAGTGAATGGCTAAATCAGACACGAAGTCGTAGAGCATAAAAAACGACGATTTCGTGTCTGATTTAGCCATTCACTTGTTTTGATTCTACTGTAAATGAAACATGCCTCTAACGTACCAAACTATGAGCAAAATACGTACAGATAACTGGATTTAGCTGCCAACGTCTTCCACTTGTGTGATTTCCTTTGATACTTGCATCAGTACAAACTCAGAACATATCATGGTTCATCACGTTAAAATTATGCAATTCACTTATTTTCCAAATGTTTATTTTTACCTGACGATACCTATATATAATTGAAAAGAAATTATATAATAAAATACACATTTGCAGGGTAGTAAGATATCATTACGACATAATTGTTGTGGTTTTTAACAACATTTATTTATATTCTTATCTGCATTAACAAATCACTACTCTGATGCATTGATGAATAAACATCATAACATGAAAAAAACATCTTCAAATTAGTTAGTTATGAGGAACTGTATTTATAATAGAACTATATCTAAAATCAGGGAAGCATGAAATGTAACAAAAATATTGAAAAAAGTCTTTGTAGCATTAGTAACTACATTAATTACATTAAAAAAAGCATAACATGAAATGATATTAACATCTCAGAATATCGATATATCTACTGCACAACACAAGTTTTCCACGAAGAGAAGGTGATAGCTATTAAAGCAATCAATCATTTAAAATTATTTTTCAATAAAATGGATGAAAATAAATAGATGCTTGTTACGTATGCTCTTTGCATCATGTTGACTTTGTATTTTCACAAAATTATCTTATTAGAATATATAAATATGAGAATATATTAGTCAGATGCAATATTTCTATATCTATATTTATGTATATTTGATTTTTTCTCGACTATTAGTGATATTGGTTCAGCATAAACATTGGCCAAAAATACCAGTCGTATAAGTCAAAATAAACGAATATAAAGTAACAATGTAACATATCGACTGTCGTGACATTATTTTGCCCAAATCTTCAAATTTGAAGACTGATTTCAATTTATTGGTTACTCTGTTTATTTATATAAAAAACTTAGTTATTCATTGCATCACCAAATATTTTTGTTTTTTTGGAATTAGTTTTTTTTCAAATAAGCCATTTAAGGGGAGATAACTCTTTTAGTACAGAATTTGTACTACACATGTAGGGAAATTTTCATTTTTTACGTGTAGCAACGAAACAAGTTCGATGACACCATTTTGTCTTTTTATTTTCTTAAAATATATGATAAAACCTATCTTCTCATATCTAATTTTAAAATTCTGTCACCTACATTTTGTTCTATGTACAAAAATGAGTTTTTGTAATAACATTCTAAGCAAATTTTTGCAATTTTTAACGACTTGTACTCATACTTTTTATCATTTAAAGAAAAAAGCAAGGTAAACTCTCCATTTTGGCAAAGTTAAAAAACAATCTGTAATTTTTTTTTCTATACCGGTACTTCTGAACTACCTTAACATACATCTGTGACGAAAAACATGTAAGCACGAAAAGGTGTATGGTACTATTTTAAAGTATACATTCAGTACATATCAATATAAATACAAAAATGAGGACTGTACCTGTGAACAATGATCAATCTTAAGGAAAGTTGCAGAGGTTGTTTAAACTTTTTTGGTAATTGTTTCAATTCATGTAAATGGCAAATGTGTTCATCAAACATCCATCCTACTGTGCAGGTTTACTAAAAATGTGATAGTAGACAAAAAAGGAGGGATACAAAAAGACTGATAACACCATAGCGATGAACAAACGTTGATAGACAAACATGCAAACAACAACCCTTAAACCAATAACACCAAAATAACAAGGAAAGAACATTTCAACTTTACCACTGACGTCATCATGATGTTTGTGTATAGTCTAATATAACTCTTTACTGCCAAATATACTACATAAAGCATAATCTCGGACAAAAAAGAAAAATAGCCGAGTATGATTTGGATAACTGTTGTGAATGTATTAATGAGAACACTGGGACAATAAGAAACATTTTGTTTGATTGAGATCATTAAAATGCGCATTAACATGCGCATAATGTTACATTCAATCCTTTTTGTTCTTATACTTATAGTTTTTGAAAGCAATCAAACAAGGTTTTCAAATGACATTAGAAAAAAATGCAGACGGTTTAATTGTGTAATAGGAATCACATAGATTGAACATGTTTATTTTCAGATTTTATATAGACAATACCAGATGAATATATCTTAGACTCATTTATCATATTGATATTTCTCCAGAGATTTGTTTGTGACAGGATAAGGTAATTAAACCGCATAGCTGACCATTTTAGACTATAATTTTGTTGCTATATGTACAGTCCAGTTGCCCATAGTTGGCAGTTTATCTTATATAACAATATTTTCTCAGGGGAAATTGTCTTGCGGGTGATGTTCTCCTTACTTATTATAAATCGATTGTACTAAAATCTTATCTTATCAATCTAGTGAATGACAGTCTAACTCTCCAATCAAAAACGTTATAAACAAAGGTCATGAAAGCTGCCATATTCTTTTATCAGTTATGAACATAGATAAGAATCAATTTATAAACCATAAGAAGACATAAATTGATAGTACAAAAAATCGAAGAATGGTTTTATTGCAACATATATTTTATGTAGGGGGATAGGTTGAGAGTTAAAAAACATGTATAACCGCCTACATTTTTGAGACTGTTTCAATGCAAGAACCTCGGTTTTTTGTAAGTCTTCAGTGATGTATTTTTTAAGATTTGTTTCATTTATATTTTTCTAAATGTAGTGTTGCGTCCATTTTACTGAAATAGTATATACATGATTGTTATGTTGGAAGCTGAAGCACACGTCATCGGGTTCTTGATTCTTTATTCTTCATTTGTTGCCTTGGGTTGTTTTCAGTTCTTTGGTCGGGTGGTCATTCTCCTTTCGTTCTTCATTTAAGCTTTCTTTACGTTACCGATACAAAATGTTCAGCTGAAGCTTGCAAATGCATGTGAACGTGAAAGAAATGTTCAGATATAAAATATGCAAAGGGTTCATTAAAACATAAATGTTCTAGTACTTTGAATAAAGTTGGCAACCCTTTTTCTTATACCGGATGTTCTATTGAATCATGTGTTGAAATTATATGACGCTGCTTTTAATTTCTTGACTGCTGACATTTGAATAAATAGTGTTCATATCTCGTAGAAATCTGACGCACCGTTTATTCTCTATAAAACCTAGAGATTTATTATCAAATGTTCCCTAATGGGGATATATTTAAAACAAATCGTTCAGCGCTATGAAAGTATTATGCTATAATCGTTCTGAAACGTCTTTGATCTAAATAATTGCTTTAAATTGTGATGAATTGGCTGTTTGTCTGCAACAGAAATAAATCTGTTTATTTAAGCCGAAACAAAGATTGTTCTAATTCCCATTGAAAAAAAACCCAATAAATTTGCAGAAATTGGCCAATTTTCAGAAACCATAAATATAACGCCCCTTGCCATATGATATATTTAGCTATCGGTATTATATAAATGCAAATATATTTTCTGAAGTATGATTTAATAAATTTTGACATCAAAATTACTAAACTTTCGAAGTATTATTTTATATCAAATTCAAGGACAGTGTGTGTGCTTCTCTGTCACACCATCAGTACCTATTCATATTCTATGATTGATCGAACTAGATATATTATAGATATTTCAATAGTACCAATCAGCTGGTTGTTTGACTTCTAGTAGAATTAGTCTAGGATGAAGATGACAGGTGTTTAGTGTGTAGATTCGAACTAATTTGACATATGACTTGAATGATGTATATTTTTATTTAGTGGCCTAATATATTTGTATGTCCGCCGGGCAAATCTTATTCTGATAAAAACTATATTGCAGCAAATTAAAAGATATTTAAATGCATAGACATTGTCAAAGAAACAAACATTAAGCCGTAATTATTCGATAACGTTTCAAGTTTTCTTTGCAAACCACTGTGAATATTGGTACATGAATCTTACCGAGTATAGAAGATGCATAAAAGCATTATGAATCTATAATTAATGATGCACGTTATTATTTATCGCATGGAAATTACTCAATGTAGAATTGTAGTAAATGTTAACAATGAGAACTTAATGAAGCTAGTTGGAAATTTATAGATGCATTTACTACAGTAACTTTAATCTATTTTATGAATTATGCATTGTTTTTTTTTCTCATAAAATAAGTGCATTATTACTTGAAAAAAACATACGAAAATATCTTGTATTCAATCGCACCTTATTTTCAGTTGATTGTGTTTTAAAAAAATACAACTCGTAAGGATTTATAAAGTAATATACAAAATCTAGCTCTGCTTAACATAACTTTTTATATGGTCTTTTAGATTTTGGAAAAGTATTTTGTTTTAAAAATTTGAATAATGTAACAGACAAATTGTAAGCTGCAATTTTTTTTTTAATCAAGACCCAATATTCATTTTCTAATTATGCGAATGCAAACATTTGAGCTCGAGTGTGCATTTATTATTATTGTGGTTCTTAACAATGAATAGACATGTAAAACTACATGTAGTTATATCAATTTCGATATCAAGGAATGCTACACACATATAATGCCATAACAATTTAAAATTCTAGTGTTATTTTTTGAAACCTATCCCATCGTTTTATTTGACTTTGTATAAATAAAAGGTGAATATTGGGTCATGATATTTTCATTTGCATTATATAATTTGTTCCATCATTCACAATGAGAAAAACTAAACAGTACATTTTACAATATCATCCGAACAGTTACAAAAATCAATAGAAAGAAGAATTGATAAAAAGATTGATTATGTATTGGTGAATCCAAACTCTTTTATTTATCGGCTTAAAAAGGAGTAGGTCCGATAATGGCCGATTTTGGCCTCAAATTTCTGGTTCATCTGATGAAAGATTTTGGACTTTTTTTGAACACTTTTAAGTGTCTACTTCAGTCGGTTAAATAAGTTTATGTAAAGGATATGTACTGATTAAGTCGGGTACTAGTACCATTAATTCAAGCGTTCATGCACTTTTGAGATGTTTGTTTTTAGTCAAAAATGAAAGTGGGCACATTCGCGTTCACTCTTAACCTTTGTATTTGTTATGTATTATCGTCAAATACAGCTTGCATTTAAATATTAAGAATGAACACACATGCGGCCACTTCCATTAAGACGGAAACTGTTTTAAATTTCAAATGCTAAAATTGTGAAGGTTTCAGTAACATTGCATGACTTAATGATACTAGTACCCGATATATGTGCACTGTATTGTCAAAAACAGCCTAAATATATGTAACAGAAGTATTCTTATTTCGAATAAATAGCTAAAATTTTACATTTGAACAATTTTGTAAAACTACTATACTTTGGGGCAAAATAGTGTCTTACTAGTCCTACTCCTTTGCATTGGGAAGGAATACGGTTTTCTGTAAATTTGAATAGCTCTATTACCAAACAATACAATACAAACACATTAACTAAGTCCCTTTTCTCTAGCAATGACTGCCAGATGTTATACATATCGCTAACATTTTTCACCATATTGTCAAAGTTTCCATTCTCAAGTTTACAAACAGCTTTGACGCGTTCGAGCCCTTCACGTTCGACAACAGAGACAGACCTTTACGTCAAACTGATTTATGAAGTATCCAAAGACAAGAGTTATGTTTTTAAAGATCATTTTATACTATAAATGATTTTTTACCTTAAGAAAAACTGGTATAACAACCCTTGAGAACTTGATATCAACTCGCGATTTTTGATTTCAATAATAACGTTATAGATAACAATAAAAAGGCTGGTTTATTATCATATTAAGATTAAATAAAGTTTATATCAAGCGACATCAAATGCTCACTCGTCACGGAAAGTACTAATCTGCATATATAATGTAAAAAAGATAAGATATTTTGATTGAATACGATATGGATGAGTGAACCGTAATTTGATCGTGGTTTTATAAATTGTCTTTCCTTGTCCTCTGTAGAAATGATACCATGATTCCAAACGACGTGCTAGTATTGACAACACATTCATAATAACAAAGCGAGTATAGAGAAAATTACACCGGAAATAGAGAAACTAGTTTTAGAACGGCTCAGTAGTCATAATAAGTTGTAAATTCAGGTTGCAATTACAAAAAGACAAGCGTTATTAATTTATAGTCATGGCATTTTAGGGGTCCAATGGGGGAGTTTCCTTCTATTTTCTTTCACACCCTTTTAAATGAATATACACAAGTTAGTGTTGGCGTAAATGCTTAAACAAAGGTTACCAATTCGCTTTTGCGTATATGTAAATCTTTCCCCTGTTGTTCAGTCTGTAGTTTTCTACGTGTTGTCATGTGTCATTTGATCTTTTTTTTAGCCATGACAATGTGAGTTTCTCTACTACTTATAAATTTTAAATGTCCTTTTTGGCATCTTACGCACGTTAGTTTTTATAAAGTTTATGGAGTTTGGAAGGGAGGTTAGGAGGGATTCTTATTACAAACAAAACGTATTTTCGTAAACTAAATAGTTAAACAGTTAAACTTTCATAACACATGAAACGGTATTGATTAAACACCGTGGCTATAAAATTATATGAATTTAAAGACGCCTCCGGGTGCGAGAGTTTCTCGCTACATTGAAGACCCATTGGTGGCCTTCGGCTGTTGTCCGCTCCATGGTCGGGTTGTTGTTGCTTTGACATATTCCCCATTTCCTTTCTTAATTTTATAGGTAACATCTATACAATGCTTTGAGGTGACGTGAACTTTTCTAATAAGATAAGATATTGTTATTAATACGTAAAGTTTCTTTCAGCTGCCGATTGAATAAAATATTGTTATATATATGTGACACGATTTTTATAATACGTCTGCTTTAAAAAGATATATTGGCATAAATAAATTTTTGACATTTAGGTTCCTCGCGTTCTAATAGAACCTCGTTTTTACAGAATCAGCATTAATCTATTGACGTAAATATGATGAATTGCATAGTTCAATACGTCACGTAAAAAACTAATAAAAATGACGATTTCATTAATAAGTATTGAAGGAGAAGGAATAACGTTTGATTATACACCAGAGTTTTGAACAAAACAGATCACAGCAAGACAAGTATTAATTTATATACATTGTAGATTGCAATAAATTGATACAGACGTCATTCACATTTCACACAAACATATATCATGTATATATACTTACATTTGTAAATTAATAAAAGCATTATTTTAGAGTGTTGTTAATTGATCTTTATTTTAACTTTGAAATGAATCTAAAAGAAATTGATATGTTTATTTTGTTTATGTATTTGACACTGAAAACTAAAGCTTGGGTAACACAAACACAAATTGTGTTTGTGTTAATAAAGACAAGATATGTTTGTGGTACTCAAGCTTTAGTTTTCTGTGTAGTTATTTTTTGACGTTTGTTTTCTTCGTTTTTGAATTTATGTCATATTTTATCTGCTTTTCTTTTACTGCTGATTTTTGCATTGATCTCCTTATCTTCTCTCCTCATTTTTATCACTAATTTGATTCATTTAGGCCAAATTCAGAAAAATATATGCGAATGCAAATAAGTAGAATAACCATATGACACAACGGACGTAAATTGGTGACACAATTGATGATTAAAGTCTATATTTGTGCCGTAGACATATTCTGCTCAAAGTTTTCGAATAATAACTGATTGATTATAGTTTTGAATTCACGATTTACGAATATTCCCAACACATTCATTATCTATCAAAAGAAGACAATACATTAAATCATTATCCAAATAGCCAGTACTTTGTTACACGTGACAAAAACAGATATTGTGGTATGTTATTTTACTGTTATCAAAATTGAAAAGAATACACAAATGTATATTATTATACCTCAGTATGTTTTTTCTATATCAAAAGTAATGAAATAGTTGTGCTATTTCATTTCACAGAACCATTTGCCAGTCAATAGTTTCAAAGACTATTGCCCCGGTTAATAGTTTCATAATCATCTTTCCCGTAGTTTTCCATGCTTATTTTTCATTGGACGATAATGATGTCATTGACTACTCTGCTTGGTTACGTATGCTTTGCAACGTCAAACTCACTCTTATATTGTAAACGGTGGAATCTGTTTGTTTTGATTGTAATTTCACTTACAAGAAGCAATTATAAAAGAGAAAGAAAATCTTCATGGAAATTTTTTAAAAGATCTAAAATATAGTACCTTATTCATAATATGGGTTCGCTCTCCGTATATTAAAAGTGAATTTGCGTTTGGTGTACTTTAACTAGGATTTATAATAAGCACGGAAAGTTTAACACAAGTATTTGTAGTCTTGATTGAAATTAATGAAATATTTATAAATACAAAACGAATTATAAAAAAAGTAAAGTTCATCATGTACATGTAAAGTTATGTGACAGTTTTTCTTTCTTTCAGATGAGATATATACACTTTTAGAAAATTAGTTATTTGGTATATAAAAACACTTAATGGCTGTGTTGTTCAGTATAATAAAACACCTAATGACAGGTTGGGCGGGTAATAGCAAGTTTGTTGTCCCTTCGCATACCAACTATTGCTCTCGGCTTTGCCTCGAGCAATAGTTGGTACCTCAGGGACAACAAACTTGCTATTACCCTCACACCCAGTCAATAGGTGTATACTATATACCGTATAGCGGGGTTTTCTTTGCGAGTGTAAAAATATACGATTTTTATTGAATAAGGTATACAAAATATTTTGGCGGTTATTATTTTGGCAGATTCGATCATTTGTTAATACCTTTGCATGTGGACTTTTATATTGTCGGAATTTATTTTGACGATTTTGTTCTATCCGCGAAAGTAAGCGAAAACTTACACCCCGCGAAAATAACCCACTATACGGAATATGTGACACCATATTTATAATACGTCTGTTTTTAAATAAGAGAATGGCATATATATGAATTCATTCGGAATACATCTGACTCCATGAACGTACATATTTTCACCTTTTTCTGACATCGAGCGAGCATCACTGAAGAGTTATTAATAGTCAAAATGCAATGATTGTGCATAAGCCATTGTACCATTAATGTTATGATTACCACTTTTTAAATGACTCTGCTAAATCCCCGAGGGTATCAGTAGCCAAGCATCAATTACAGCTTGGTATACACTTTCCTGAAAATACGAATATTGTATTGTTCATATTTCCGGTTTATCAACCCCGTCCCCTTTCCACCAAAAAAAAATCCAACTTCTAATAATCAATAAAAACAACAACAACTTGAAAAACAAGAAAACAAGACATCCCATGTTTTGTAATTAACTTCGTCTTAGAAAATATAGGAAACTGAAGTGTTTTGTTAATAACTATAGGAGGATATTAACTTGATTTAATCGAATATTTGTTATAATGTTTTAGTGCTAATGACTTAAATCTGTACTTTTATATATCAACAGCCTCCACAGATCTCGTCCCTCAGTCTCGTCCACTTAAACTTAATCCAACCTCTGTCACTCTACAATTTATAACAAATAGATACAAAATTGTTTTTAGGTTTGATACACATATTACCACTTTAGTTACCCCCAAGTATCAATATATTAATGTAGTCGTTTTAATAAGTTCATAATCGTTATTTAGGAGATAACTGTATTGTATTTTAAGCTCCGACGGCATCAATTGGGGATTTGATGGTCGCAAATTAAGTTTACTGGCGACGCGTTAGCGGAGACATTAAACGGGTATTTGCGACCATCAAATCCCCAATTGATGCCGTCGGAGCTTAAAATACAATATTGTTATCTCCATTCTAATGAAACTGACTGAAAACAACGTTAAAACATGTATTTAAAGTTTGACATTTATGCCGTCTGCGCTTGCGCGTTCGTCCCATTGCATCAATTGTCAATTGATGCCATGTAAATATATGACGTTATCCAATCAAAATGAACGTTACACATTTGTTGCATTAGAATTATTATTCCATGCATATATCAGTCACCATTTTTAATCCATCATTTTCTACATACGAAAAGACTGCACCAAGTCAGGAATATGAAAGTTGTTTTTCTTTCGTTTGATAGGTTTGAGCTTTCGATTATGCCATTTGATAAGAGCTTTAAGTTTTGAATGTTACTTATTGTTCGGTATTTTTGTTATTTTGTGTGTAATGTTATTAAAATATCATTACTCATAACACGCAAGACAACAGCAAATATTTAAACGTGGGAAAGTAAGAATGCCAATGTGCATGTCTATCTACGATCTCCATGAACGGTTTTAATAGTAATAGTTATAATCACTGTTGCACTAACTCTTGTTTTTATACAATTTGCATGCAATATTCAATTGTTGTTTGGGTTCCGCCTCCAACTATTAGTGGCATATGGAACCACGGTCCTGTTAATCTATTATGGTACTATTTGCTAAAAAAATCATGTACGAACTTTACAACAATCCTTCTTGTCAAATTAATTGAATCGTACATACCAGTAATTCAAGCTGTTTCTAAACAAGATTTTTAATTTCTGTAGATAAAATGTAGGTTATATTTGTTCTGTGATCGTTTATGATAATGGGGTACATTAAAATTGATAGTCGACGCGATAAATACATCAAATATTAATCAAAAGAAACAATTATCGGTTTAATTAAACATTAGTGTATCGGTGTTCTATATTTTTATTTTATAGGGAAGTTTGTTCTGTATCAAAGATTTAACAGGATCCGATGAGCTCTAAAGTACAACTGAATTTTATCGATGTTCCCTAATTTTGGTGCATCTCTGAATGGACATACTCCTGATGGCGGAGGAAACAAACCCAAATATGGAAAGAGGAGGGAAAGTGCTATCAGGGTAATATACAATGTATATGTTAAAAATAATTTCCATAAAGTACAGTTATCTTATAATAAGAACCGAATATAACAGTTCATGTGTTCCGTCTGTGCGCCAGTGTGTATGTCTGTCCGTCCTAGGTTTCGATTTAAGGTAGTTTGTGGTCATATCAATTAAGATATATAGAACACCATTCTGTTAATTGTCAAATTTGGGTTCACTGAACATGGAAGTTTTGTGTTTGATGTGGTTTGTGGACTGAATATGGAAAATGAAACAGTGTGAGTGGAGTATTGTAACATTTGGACACACTTTCATGTTGTATCTACAAAGATAATCATTGGATGCATTATATGGTTTTCGTTATGGTTTTGTTTGAGTGACTGATTTTTGTTTTATGACAAATGACAAAGATCTAAACAGGTTCTTGACGATCGCTTTTGTTTTTAATTTTAATGATTGATTACACATGTATTACGCATGTATAATAAGAGTACAAAAGCTATGTATTCTAGAACTAATGTGCCATTTGAGTTAGCAATCTGTTAAAAATGTTCAACTAATATCTGCTTCACTTCAAAGTTAAAAGGAACATTATGGTGCACCTTTTATGAATATTGATATTTGGGAGAGACTTGTCATTGTTTTAAGACTAGCGTGCTCTGTAAATTGTTTTATTTATTATTATGTATCAATATGGTGTCTTATTGACGTAAATTCTTTCTAATTAATGATGAAATTACATAAAATGTCTTTAAATATTTGTCAACAGTTACTGTTGAAGAAAAATAGAGATGCATTTATAATTTTGAAATTAATTGACAATATCATTGTATATTTTGCTAATTATTTTTTTGTTATCTTTTGAAGACTTTGGTAGCAGAAACTTTAGTCCTCGCCAAGACACATGGATACGTGGAAAAGATAGAGAACGAACTCGAGGAGGAACTCCAACAAGACTCTTTACACCTTCATGAACATTTTGGAAAGTAAGAAAGCTTAAAAAAAAAACAATTAAGATATGTTATAATCAATCACTGTTCTTGTAGATCCGTTTTCACACTAAATGTGTTGTAAAAATTAAACATCATTTCATGTTAACGTCTACTACATGCTTATATTGTTTGCGGGGTGCTATTTTTAATTTTAACTTATGATTAATCTATTGTAGTTTGATAATTATGCAGCTGAAATCTAGTCTTGCATACTTACATGTAGGACAAAACAAAAACATACACAGTAACGCGATATTGTGAGTCTAAAAAAATGGTAAACATACACGTCTTATTTCCGTCAATTTAAATACATTACAGTTTAAAATTGAAATTTTTAATTGTCGTTTAAAACAGGGGAGAATGTTTTGTAGGAACAAATACTGTTCTCTGCAAGGAGAAAACCTATGGACAGCTCAAACATTTATGAAAGATTTTTATGCAAAACGCGGATATCCTCAACAAACAACTCATTTCAACTGGACGTAGCTGTATATTTTTTTATCCTGCATATTTTGCACCCACGCCTAGGTTGGATCCCATTTCAATATATCCAGTATGCTTTCGGGATATGAAGCTATCAAAAATTGCCATTTGAAATAATTTGTATAAAAAATATGAAAAAATAGAGGTTTGATGAAAAATTAATTAATTGCACTTCATGGATAAAACTAGAAGCTTTTTGATATCTGACAAACCAGAGAAGCGAACATCTTAAAGGAACATGATATCTTGCTCTTTTGGAAATATAACGAAATACTAATTTATCAGATTCTTGTTTGACCTGGTTAGGGATCGAACCCATACATGATAGACATGATAGCAAGCACGCTATCACGATATGGTGAATTAGGATATTAAGTATGGTTGCCAGTGAAACAACAATATCACAAAATGTGAACCAATTTAAATGAAAGAACAACAGCCTTATCTATGGCAAAACAATCAACGAAAATAAAACCGTTAATTTATGAGTATGGCCATATCAATGATAGCTCAATCAATATATATGAAACATTTAATTCAATATAATGATTATAAAGTACAACGTCATGACAAACTTTTCACCTAAAAAAATTCAAACATTTCACAATTTCAATTCAGTCAACCTTACACTGTAATGCTTTGTTGGAAAAATCTTGCTTTTGAGATGGACGGAAATAGGACGTCTAGGTCTTATCTTTCAAAGAACAAATCAATTACACAAACAACAAGAAATGACTTATCTATCTCTTTGTTGAAGAACCACTATTTTCTTGTACATAAAGTAGAGTCATCAGGGAGTCTTACATGATCCAAGGTATATAAATCATTTTGAGATAACAAGTGGTTACATCGTTGAGGCGAAGTTCCGACAGTTTACGTCAATTGAACATTACGCGGTAGTTTAAATGGTAATTATCCATAATTGGCAAGGTGTAGGAGGACAAGGGTCATGTATTTTTACAGTGTGCATATAATGACTTTTAGTTTCTAAGCACTATATGAAAAAAAATTTGAAGATCATGAAAGCAAAATTCCCTTTAAACAATTCCTCACATTATTACAGTGATGATAATAGATACAGTGCGTAGAAAAATAGCACGTTATGGGCAAAATATAATACAAAATGTTGTTGCAGTTAAAATTGTTTTCAATTTGGAGTTTCAATTGCTTTTAATATCTAAACTAATATTTCCTTAATTTATTTTTAAACTGCATAGTCTGCTTTCGTTTCCTTATAATTTGAAACATAGAATTAAGAGTATGCGGTACATATATATTGCTGCAAATTAGTCGGACCACAGCACACATAAATTAGTAAAACCACTACACAAAGTAATAATTTTAAAATGAGCCCGAAATGACAAAACGCAAAACAATCAAAATGAGAAAACCAAACATGCCATTTTTTACGTCACTCAATTTTTTAAACATACATGTACAAATGTATATAAAAGAGAGACGAAAGATACGAGAAGGACATTCAAACCTATAGATAAAGAATAAACTGACAACGCCATGGCTAAAAAAGAAAAAGACAAACAGAGAAACAAAAGTACACAAGACACAACATAGAAAACTAAACACTAAGCAACACGAACTCCACCAAAACTTGTTGTGATCTCAGGTGCTCTGGAAGGTAATCAGATCATGTTCCACATGTAGCATCCGTTGTATTTCAAATTGAATCTTACTTCCGGATTAGTAGAGACGTTTTATACATGCTGTACCGTAAAGTCAAACGTACAAAATGTACTGCTGCCTTGACCAATTATATCAAATAAACAAATAAAATATTGCAAAACCTACAGTACTGTTAGCAATTTATGAATTTTGATGAACCTAAACATTTAAAAGCCAAATACGTAGAACCGTAAGTAGGATCTGATTAAAAAAAAATTAAGATGGAATCTTAATTCTGCTGTTGCTCCATTAATTCGGTAAGGTACTTGTGTGTTTCATTGACTATTATTACGAACGATAACCCCAGTTTGTCTGATAGGATTTTATTTATAAAATGATTTTAATGTGCATTTGTTCTATATCTATCTATATTTTTCAGGATCCGTCGACGGGGATATGAATTTTTCAAAAGCAAATACATGCTTTTAACACTAGTAATTCTATGCATTTTAGACTGTGCATTAGTGTTAGGGGAATTAACTCTCGATTTGTACAAGGTCAAAGGTAAGCAGTTCAATAGAGAGTCTCACTTCATGTTTACGAATAATCTTCCTGCACATGTACAAGACATTTTATCACAAAAGTATTGCAACTTACTTATGTGCAAAATAACTTAAAAAATGATAGTTTTCTATGAAGAATCATAAAGATCTGTTTTAATTGTTTTGTTGACTTATATTTAACGATATCGATTCTTGACAAGTGCTGTTGTATGAGACTTTACACGGAAACAACTGATGTGTGTACGATCCAAAATTGTCCTTTGAATAAGTATGTTTGTTTATATATGGGCTAGGTTCCTAGTATAACAGATGTATGGTTATCTGGAGAAATCATAAAACAATATTGTACAGGCAATACGGCACTTCATTTCAAAATGTATGTATCACACGTTTTCGTGACATTTGTGATGTTTTATAATTCAATTAATAATTAAAATGTAGAGTAATATTTCTGTCATAATGATTGACATTGCCTGAGAAAAGTAACACGTAAGATCATCAGGCTATTGTTTTTTTTTTGTTTTTTTTTTTTTAACTTGTTCCAATTCTCACATCCTGTGACATAAGTCGCACTCAATTATTGACACTTCGTTTTGAATACAGGAATATGGTTGATTAGTTGTGTGTGCAAGGTTCATTGTATACAGTTTTTTGATTTTAATGCCTCAGTCGCGTGATCGAGTTAGAGTCGTAATGATGGCTGCCGGTAGATCATTAGAGTACAGATAAATATTGTCGCTTCGAAACTCCTATTCTAACAATGTTTGTTTTTTTAGATTAAAAGACGTACATAACAAAAGCATACAAACAATGGTTTTGATACCGTACCGTTATTCAAATATATATACCATTTCATTTTAGTAACCCTAGAAGAAACAGAAAACTTCACCAATAGTACACAATATTTTCTAGCACTAATACGACATTCAAACGAGCAAATCCTAAAAGGAAAACAAACTCAGGAAATATTTAACATGCTTCTACAGGCGACAATTCAGTGGAATATTTCTTATTCTGATCATGATGTGATAAATAATTCCACAAATAGTTCTATACAATACAAAGTCCGAGTGAAACGGACATTACCAATGTCAACAATTCTTCCTGTGACTGATATAAACCCGGATGTACGAACTATGGATAGTATGTTTGATATCAAGACTGTGATACATTCTCATAAGGAATATAGTATAGAGGAAGAAATTGCTCATATTTGTCATTTTGCTAGCATTGCAATTTTAGGTATTGTTTCAATAGAGGTATGTCATATATTAATTACTATGTCACTTTATTTGATATGATTGGTTAATTTGTATTTACGTCACTTTCATCACTTTTGCGCACTTTATGCTAATTTATTGACAGAAAAACCCGGATTGCATCGAAAGAACCGGTATAAAAACTGACAATCGTAGTCAATTAAAATTAAAATCAAGCGCATCTGACACCTGCTTGATTCAAACTGACAACCTCAGTGTTTACAGGCTAGAGATACAGTAGTTCAACTACTAATACCAATAAGCCCCACTTTATAACTTTTATGTATCACTGGTATCATTCTTACTGTTTGATTTTGATTTGCAAATTTCATAATGTGATTTGTATTTTACCAGGGACACTTGATGCCAAATATTCGGAAACCAAAGGATGTATAACTGTCGAAACACGCGAAGAGCTCTCCACCTTTAAAATAGAAGCGCTTTCCTGAATATATCTTCATCGGGAAATATCACTATTTTTTATGGATGAAATTTGAAGATTAAAATCACCGTATCCATTTATCAATAAAAGTAAAATAATTTTGTCTCATTAGAAGAATTGAACTATTTTATTCAATGTATAACAAGGTCTAAATTCAAACTGCCAAGCATATCTCAACAGCAAAAATCCACAAAAAAAAAGACAAAAAAAAAACATTTAAAAAATGCGTAGAATTACAGTCTGACTGATTTCAACAGACATACAAAAAAACGTTGTCTTCTTAGATGACAGCAGATATTTATGAACCAATCATATTTCTATATGGAGAATTTCTTATCTTAAAAACAATTGAGCTAGAGTATTTCTGATTTTTCTTTTGATGTAACAGCTTCATCAGATAACAGTGTTACAAAGTATCTTCGACCGACAAATTTTAAATAAGAGATGAGATATAAATGTTTTTGTTTACCTGAAAGAAAGTCAAATATTCCGGTTAGGTTCATTAATAGTATATAGGTTATTAAAAGTCATCTGAACTTATGACACATCACTTAAAATGTGTATCACCCATCTTATAGAGGTGTTGCTCTATAACACAATGACAGGATGTATAATAACCTTATTTTTATTCTTAGGGAACCCTTTGAATTTTGTGAGGGGGTGGGGATAAGATGAAAAATTGTTTAAGTTGTTATCGCAGTCCTGCATTTCATTTCTATTTGGTTCTGCCTTTCTTTATAGTTAATCCTTACTTTCTTTTACATTAAATGTTATCCTGCTTTTTTTTTTGCATAGAATCTCATCATTTCACTCAAAACTCCTGTCCTGCCTTTGTTTCAAAATTTATCCCTCATAAAAGTCAAATGGTAGCTCTCTTATAAAAAACTGTTCGAACAGTTTAGTTGTAACAATAGATACAAGGATATATTGTATTGTAAAATGAAATAATACTTGTACGCTTAAATCTCCATGGATTGTATACAACATTATACAATATGAAGGTAAGAGAGTAGATTGATGATCTTTACTGAAAGTGAAATTTCTTTGAATTTCAGACAATTTTAAAAGCACTGTGTGCTGGTTCCTTATTTTTCCATAGACGTTTAGAGGTAAGTTATAAAGATTTAAAATCTAACTTAAAGAGAAAAAAAAACATACATGTTATGCAAGTGTTATGTCACACTGTGTTTATGCTGTTAAATTTGATTGCATGGTAAATCATATCAAACTAGATTATATCAAGATTTATTCAGTCGACATCGCAAGTCATGCCTCAGTCATACACTCAAGTATTTTCCAAAAAAAAACGTACGCAGAGTATTTGATAACACATACTCTTTGCCAAAACTGACATGTATAGGATTTTGTTCGATACAAAATAACACTCCTCAATTGGGTTGGTAAAGAAAGAACGTATACAAGAAGTAAAATAACAAAAATATTGAACTACGAGGAACAATCAAAACGGAAAGACCCTAATTAAAGGCAGAATCAAAAGCTCAAACACTTCAGACGAATAGATAACACCTGTCATATGCATGCCTTACTTGTAACATGCATTTATTACGTAAAAAATGGTTGATTAAACCTGGTTTGATAGATACATGTAGCTTAACCTCTTACTTGTGTTAAATGCACAAAACATTTCATTACACCAAAAATCTTGAAGTGGAGACAAAAGTATGATCGCTTTCCTGACATTCCAGTTTGTACCTTTAGCAAAATGATTCCGTATTAAATCTAAAAGAAAAATCACATAATAAATACCCTGCTACTACTTATTAATTGATTATTGTGTGATAGAAAATAAAATGTCCAGTTTGCACATTGACCACTAGAACAATCGACGTTATGTTTATTCCCAAAGATGAAAGGAAACATTTTGACTGTCAATAGAAAAAGAGACATCCTCGTAGGTCACGTACAGACCAAGGAAAGAGTTTTTGCAATTATTTCTTTGGATATAAGTAGTTCCCCTCTTTGGATGCTAGGCATCATAGTTAACCTTCCCATATCGACTAGACTAGACTCTGACTCAATTCTTTTTTTTTAAATTATTAATTACTGGAATTAATGTAAGAATCTCTAATTTATATATCCGTTACGACATATAACTTCTTTGTTTTGCAGGTTTTTGATGCATTTGTTGTTACTATTTCCTTCGTCGCAGATACTGTTTTACTAGTTGCTTTCCCAACATACAGTACAAGAGATTTTGTGTTTATATTGGCCTTTCTGTTACCATGGAGAGTCATACGAGTCGTTGATAGTAAGTTCATCTATAATTGATTTGTTTTATCAATGGAAAGACAACAAGTTAACATGAATACTTAAGTAAGACTATGTGGCCTAACATGAGCGTGTGCCTTTACTTTTCCTTTAAAATGTCTGTAGCAAGAAAAGAATATGACAACTGCTTATCAGCTGTTTTGTGCAAACTACCATTTAATGCAGGATGATCAATACAGATTATCATTTACTTCGTTAGAGTTAATAAACATTATTATTGCTTGATCGTGCGCGCAAACTGAACTCTTTCGGTATGGGCTTTGCTCATTGTTGAAGGCCGTACGGTGACCTATAGTTGTTAATGTCTGTGTCATTTTGGTCTCTTGTGGACAGTTGTCTCATTGGCAATCATACCACATCTTCTTTTTTATATCTTTGTCTTTTTTCTATCGAATTTAACTTGTTTACACTTTTTAATATAAATTTTATCTATGGAATTTATTTTAGCAACGGCAATATAATATACAGCTAAATGTGATGTCGTACTTGTTTGATTCAAATACAATGTCGAAAAAACCTTTTCAACCTCAGTCGGTACCATAAAAATACAAATCGTGAAAATTCAGTCACCAAAGTAGTTAAGGTTTTTCGTCGAATTAATTCTTACCATGGGCCACATGACTGCCACAAAGAGAGCGGAATCTGCTAACTCTCATTAAGCATCAGAAATATTCATAAGTTTCTAGTCGTGTTCGTGTTGCCCAGTCTTTTTTCTTTCTTTATTGTGTTTTGTACACTTGTTTGTCTTTTTGGGATCTACCGTCTATGTTTAAAGTCATGTATAAAGGAAGTTTTAACTAATTCAATTTTTCCTTTTCACTAAATCTCATCTAAAACTTTATTGTGAACGGAACTGTCACTGTATTAAAAGGGAAATAACTGTAGTTAATATGTTCATCATGGTAGTGTGTGCATGTTAGTACAACTAGCATTTGAAGATTTGTTTTAGAGTAATTGTAACATAATATTTCCACTTTGAAGATCATCAATTGACCAGCAGATACTAATGAATTCGAATAATCGTCCTTGAGTCATGTTAGAAAGCGCTGGTTTATGATTGAAATAATATTCTCTTATTTTTAATTAGGAGTATTGAGTTTTTACCTCAGAATAATAAAAACTGATGTGAAAACATAAAGAAAGAATATGCCATGAAAAAAAATACCTTACCTTTTTTAAATGCACGATCAACCAAAGACAAAATTTTATACAGTTACCGTTTGCCTATATATTTTAATACTAGTAAGTTAAGTGAAAGCAATGGAAGATCATGAAAATTGTTTAACTATTTTTGATTTAGTTGTATCAGTGAAAAATCATAAGAATTGTTTTACCATTGAAGTTGGAGTGGGAGAGGTAAACGATGTTGATGAATGTTTACCATTGTAGGTTTAGTGGTAGCAGTGAAAGATCATGAACATTTTAGACTAAAACTTTTGTATGGACGTAAAAAGAAAATACAGAATACTCTTAGAGATACTGAAGTTAAAGTTCAAATATTTAAGGTAACACATAAATATCTTAAAGATACTAAGAAATAAAATTGGAATAAAAAACATATGGTTTTATTTGCATATCAAGCATATTTACTTCTACGTTTTTGCATCACTTCTTTTACAATGTTCATAACGTAAAGCTGTGCCTATTACACTGTGTATACTCGGCAATAATGACGATTTACAACAATACAACAATTTATTATTCGAACAGATGCTGAAAATATATTCTTATATTGTATAAACGTTTACATGCGAAAAACAACTTTTCAATAAAAGTTGGGACATTTTAAACTTGGTAATTATGGATATAGTTATTTCTCTTTTTAAAAGTAAAATCACAAAAAAAAACTAAACGCCGAGGAAAATTCAAAACGGAAAAGTCTCTAATCAAATGACAAAATCAAAAGCTCAAACGCATCGAACGAATGGATAACAACTGTAATACACCTGACTTGTTAAGTCATTTTCTTATGTAGATGGTGGATTAAACCAGGTTTTATAGCTAGCGAAAACTTTCATTGGTCACTGGACAGTCGCATAAATTTCAAAAATGTGATAGCAGTTTATATTTGTAAGTGTTTAGAGTTATCTTTCTTTGTATGAATGTCTTATGTTATATTACAGTATCAGTGCAATGCTTTAAGAAGATTATGTTTAGCAGAAGGTATTGATGAATGGAAGGTTGATCAATGTTTGAAAGCAGAACAGAAGTTCCAGTGTAAGTATATTTTTGTGTGTACGTTTAATAATGTCTTATATTGTTAACATTGATGATACGTATATATATATAGCAATAACTTTGTTCAACATGTTGTTGGTATAGATTTTAGTAGGGTTCAAGTTGTTTAGTCATAAGTATTCTATGTTGTGTTTTGGTTGTTTTTCAATATCTGCCATAACATTTTTAATTCATTTTAGACTTGAATTAATTATCCCTACGGTATATGTGTCTCTTTTAGGACTTCAATGAGGTTTCGGCTGCTGCTGATTCAAAATAATAACAGGATGAAATACAGAAAAAAACGTTCGGTGTTCCTTTTCTTTTTGATTTATTTCTCTCAAAAAGAACTACATAAGTACCAAACTTTAAGGCAAATTCGAAATGTTCATGTATTATAGATTATGCGTAATGAATAAATATGTTCTCTCAAAATTGTCTTGTAAACTGATCCCAGATTCATTCCACAAATTTAAACCGATACGCTGAATGAAAAAATAAAGGAATTGTTTTGTTGATATGGACTACAAATAATTGTGGGTGAATAAATGAATTTCGATAAAACTCAGATTTATAAAAAAAAAAGTTTTATTTTTGATATTGGATGTCAATGCAACATAAGGTTAAAAATTTTGTTAATTAGTTGACGATAAATAAATTAAAAAAAAAGATAAAGAGTTAACCGAAAGGTCATTAATAAAAGTCTCAAAAAGCCGACGAACTTTTGCTGAACTTGTAAACAATATTGCTTAGGGTCCATCTGAAGCCTGTCTGCTGTTGCAGGATTTTATAGCTGCACAAAAGACACATTGATTGCCTTTGGGGTTTTCCTGCTCTTTGATGTCTTCCCCAGTTTTCATTCTCAATTCTATTTTTGTTGACCCTCAGTGGCGGATGCAGGAATTTTCGAAAGGGGGGGTGCTAGCCCAGGACAAAGGGGGGGTGCAGGGGGGTGCAAACATATGTCCCGATTCAAATGCATTGATTGGCCAAAATAAAGGGGGGGTGCGGACCCCCGGAACCCCCCCTCTGGATCCGCCACTGACCCTATCATACTGTTTCAAGAGTTTGCGGAGTATTTAGAAGTCAAGTGTATGAAATCATTTTAGATTAAAGTAAAAATGCATAAAGTGTAATTGATATGTCAAGTGTAAATGAATATACTGCGCAAAGCAACTTGTAATACTGCTATACTGGAAGACAAGATTATATGAACAACTTTATGTGTCATATACTCAAGCAAATTTATCACTGGAAAAAACGTATCAGTGTTTATAAACACCTTTGTGATTGGCTTGTGAATTACTAATATAAAAGAAAAAGTCTGAACAACTGTATTGACTTAATGTTATCATTTTATCATTTATAGCAACGCTTGGAAAGAGAAAGAACAAAATGAAATTAGACAGCTCATCGTTATGTCTAATAAGTGAAAACGAGACTTTGCCATCGTCGTCTAGATCTTCTCCGAGACCGTCAATTCCATCTTTGGATTTTCGTGGTCTCAAATTTATGAATGGGAACTCTGTAAAGCACAACGAAAACGACAGTATTGATGACGTTCAAGAAGTTTAACTTCAACAGTTTGACTGTGAATCTTGTGATAGTGTTTTGTTTATCATATTAAATTTGATTACAGCAAACTACGAAGCATTGATCGTGTCATTCAGAAGTTGACTAATGAAAACATGATTGTTTTAAAAACGTGATTTGTTATATGTTACTTTGTTTCCTTTTATTTTTCTTTCTTACGAATTCAGACCTTTTATGTTTATTCTACGTATTTAATGTATTTATTTTATCCATAAACAGGCTGTTTAATGTTCATACGGACCTCAATTACCACTTATACTACTAATTCCGATATGTTATTGTCCCCCTTCAAATTTTTTGTACACAGTTTACTGTATGACTGACTGGTGCAGTTCAAAAAAGAAAATGAACTCTTCAATTTTTTCATTATGTATACATCATAGGCTTTCAAACATTAGGTTTTATGCTTTCCCGATGAAAAAAAATGCTTAAAAAAAAAAATAACTTCGGACGCATGTAATTTATACTAGTAGTTGGTTATGTTCAATCTTTAAAAAAACAACCACTAAACAAGAAAACAAACCACAAACTATGAACTAAATAGATGACAATGCTTCATCTCCTCTATAGACATACTATCTCAAATTTATAAATATAGTGTTTGCAAAAGTTTTAATTGTTCAAAATACTTTTTGGCATATTGATAAGTCTTGTTTATACGAAAGACATTGCTGGTGTACAAACCATTAGCCCTGTGTCTTCGATGAGTATTTTTTTTTAATCTAATTTAATAAGTTTATTTTAATAATTGATAAAATATCTATACACAATGTATATATATTCACCAAGTAACTTTGTTAAATGTATATACATTTTATTTATATCGTAATCGGACTTTTCTTGTTGTTCCTTAATTTATTTTTATCGAACATGTTATAGTTATCCCGATTTATGTATATATATTTTTATGAATTACGTCGTAAACTTTACCATTGTTTTATTTTGCCTTATGTTTTCATGTTTCGATAGTTTAAATGTATTAAGTTTTATACCGTTTTTTATTGTGCATCATCATTTTTGAAATATGTTTAATACTAAGTATTTGTTTGCAAGATACATATGTCATTAGTATTTTATTCATTCAGGATATGTTTTGTTTTTGTTTTGTGTTAGTAAAGTGATGTCCCATTGACGAAATATGTTATAAGTGATGTCACCTGGAACATTATATCATTTATTAATTGTTTCATGACGACGTTTTACCAAAATTGTATGTCCAAAGTAAATTATTATAAAGAAGATGACCTCCTTACTAGTCCTATAGAAAATGATGTTGATTAATATATTGCAAACAGTTACTTAAAGAATGTTGGTGAGGCAAATTCCCTTGATATACTTGTCCTTTTTAATGATACCTTTTTTTTTCACTGTTGTACCAACAACAGAAGAGTACAAAGGACATTTAAGTTTTAATTCACAGTTAATTATTTCTTTTTCCCCAATTAAATGAGAACAAAATAGTGACAGAGAGACAAGTTAACCGCTAACGTGAAATCATCAAGTTAAGTTTTTTGGTGTAAGCTAGTTTACATTAAATATTTGTTTCTAATCAAATTGGAACTTAGTTCAAATGTTTGTTATTGTGTCAGCTTATTTAACTAGATACCAGTGTAGGGTTTAGGTGCGGAAATTGCTATGTAATAATCATGTTAATTTGTTGAATAAGTTACAAGTAGTTCAAATGAAGAGAGAGTTGTTCACGTCAGCTTGAAACTTAATTAAGTTCAATTTTAAAGATCGATTTTAAGAATACATACCTTATTAGGGTTTGTGACAATATTTTGGGTTTCATTAAACATTCAAATGTAGTAAAACGGGCGAGTAATTCTATTCAACAGACATATAGTGTTGTTTTACTCATTATATGCTCCGATGGAGTTCAAAGCTTAAGCAATAACAATCGTGTCAGCATTTTCAGAATGTTTCATTGTGTAAATGTTTGGCAATAATTATACAATTGTGATGTATCTTTCGTACAGTGATTTAGTAATGGAACGATTCCCTTTATATAAAATGCTGGTCATTTTAGCAAATAAAATTGTACATGTAATATATTCAATGTAAATATTGTATGTTTGTATTGTGTTCTGTGTTGTTTAAGTGTGTTTTAGTTTTATACTGCAGATATAAAAAAAAATCGAAACCATATTCTCGAAAGGAGTCCAATCTGGAATTTCATGCACAAATAAGTTTATCACAAATTAGAACTATCACTCGGGCAGATATAACACTGTCCCTAACAAGAGTTTGTTTGAAATCATGAAACAAAAATCCGTAATAGAACCACATTTGATATCACAAAAATATCTGCATAATCCTTTTTTTTTCTATTAAAAGAAAAAAGATATGAGCAAACTACTTTTTGGTCCGTCCCTTCATCCAAAAAATAGTCAGATAATACCAATCTTTAGATCTTAGTCAAACAAATTTTGTTTCTCATACTTATTTCTCTATATTTGCAAACAAAATGTCGTCTGGATTATGCATGATTCTTGTCTTTCATAAACAACTATATTTACAACTATAACGTTAAAGACTACTCATTATCCTGTGCCAGCTTAACATGTAACTCTCAAAACTTTAAAGTACAAAATTCAACTGATGTTTTTACTATGCAGAATTCAATATTTTAATCTTATTGAAGCGAAGACTATGCATCATTATATTACCACTTGAGGCAATTTGGTTGTGCTTTATTTAACATGTACAATGATGTTTTTGTTATTTGTTCTGTAACTTAATTGTAGACTTGATCTTTTTTTTAAGATCAGAAACTGGATACTGTATTTTTGATGCAAATGAAAAAATAGGTAAAATTGTAAACTTGTAAACTGGATGCATTACCTTGATACCAACTGCAACATAGTAGAAATCCTTTTACAATTATCGGATTTTTGTTCAGTGTTATTCACTATGCGATATTGTCGGAAAGAAAGGAGCCTTCGAAAAAGACAATACGGACATATGAAACATGTTTGATGATTTTTTCAATTTTGGTAGCTTGAAAATTTTGATATAATAAAACTTTTATTGTGATATCCGGTTGAAGTAAGGGAATTGCTTGACACTTCTAATGTTTTTTGCAGTGGAAAGGTCATGCAAGAGTGTTTAAGGTAGTAGATGATTTGAATAGAACACATTTGAAATACCTTTCTCAAATTACCAATTATAAATTTGTGAATAATGGTAAACCTTAATTTCCAAATCCCTCACGGACCTGACCTTTGACAGATTTTGGATATTATGTTTATGAATATCTTAGTCATTTAGATTTTTACAAAAGAGTTTTGTTTCCCTACTTGGAATTCAAATGGTTGGTTTTGTTCTCTTCTGGTGAAAGGAAATGACTCTAATGGCGCATTAAATCTTTAAAGTGTTAAATATATTACAATGTTTATTAATAAAGCAATAAATGTATTCCTTCGATGCATGTTTTGCTTGTGTGCTAATTGAATTACTCTTATGATGTGCAGCATTACTCAGTTTCTACTATGTACATGTTAAAGTTCGAAATGGACAAAATGACTGCTGGGCAGTTTTACTTGCGGTTCGTCATTATCAGGGACATTTTGTCAAAAACATATTTGCACTGTAGATGTTTTTCCTTTTTTACACATCTTGACTGACATTTTATTACAATAAAATTATTTTCCTTTGAATAGATTTCTTTTTATGAGTGAAATGAAAAGAGTTCATATGAAAATCCACCGCAATGACACAATTCAAATAATGATACATGTACATGTTTGTTAGAAACACAAAGAACAACAGATCGGAGACACTAGAGAATATACACAACAAAAAAGACCTGTACAAAGTATCCATGTATGAATGAAGAAGGAAACTTAAAGGTATACGTCATTTTGACATTGTGTTAACACATACAGATGAAATATAAAACATTAGAATAACCATTGGAGGAAAAAAATAAACATACAAAATAATGAAAGAACAATAACAAAAACTACCAGTTGAAGCTAAACTCAATATTGCAAAAAACACGAATAGAATATAGAAATATAACCACACGAAGAAAACATACAAATTTAACCACACTTATTAAAGATATAAATGTTACAACATAAATAAAAAATGGACTTGAAAAGGATGAAATATGTTTCTTTTCTTGTCATCATCCTGAAGCAACAATATCGAATAGAAAACGTCGATAAAATTGCTAATACAAAAAAAAAATACAGTTGAATACAACTAGAGTATTTCTCGAAAACAAATATCAACATTTTATTAAATGTGTATTCATTTGACAGTATGTATACTCATGAATATTAAAATCTAAAAAAAAATATACGCAGAACAAATGTGAGCATTTCAGAAAAAAGAAAAAAAAAAAAAAGAAAAATAAAATAACAAAAAAAAAAATGAAAAACAAGAAACTTTCTAAAACTAGACTAAAAAGATACAAATGCAATCGTAAGAATAAAATATTATTTATAACTTATATATAGTAATGTTCCATTACTTTATTTGTATCATCCCTGGGCAATAGTATCAAACGGTAGACAGTGAAAATAGGAGTTTTTAAGGGTTTGTCTTGAAAACTACTGTAAAAGAGAGGCGAAGGATACCAACGGGATATTCAAACTCATTAGTCACACAACAGTTAACAAAAACACAACATAGAAAACTTAACACTGAGGAACATGAATCCCATCAAAATCTGAGGCAGATCTTAAATGCTTTTTTTTTGGCTATTATCTTTGGTCCGATTTAGTTATTCTATAGCCCTTTAACTATTTTATACACCTTGGCTTTCAAATATTTGACTTTGAGTGATCATGATAAAGGTAAACTTAGAACTTTCGGAACATAAAATGATTTTATTTCGTACAACATCGCTCAATATCGCTGATGGTGAATTAGCACCAGGTCAATAGTCAGTATTTCTGTATGTATTGGCATGATGTATTAATTTTGTTTTTACTGAACTTGTCTGTTTAAAAATTTATAGATTATAAAGAAACAAAGGTTTTGATTCCTTCGGACACATAAGATGTTTTTGCTGATATCTTACGTCATTTTTGGTGCAATAGATCTTAAACTGTTTCGGTTCTGATACAGTATTGACTGTTAAGTATTTTGCTTAGACCTTTTCTTATGAAGATATATTAAAAAAAGAACTTCGGACGCAAGAAATTCACAATGCATTTTTGTTCATTTGTTATCTCCTTTAGATTTATAGTAAGCTAAAAATTCTTTATCAGACATTTAGAGATGAAATGGTTATATAATATACTAAGTAACTCTATATTCATACGCATTTTAAACGCATATTGGAATTTTAGGTCAAAGTAATTAGAAAAGTTGAACAAAAAACATATGATTACAAATGAATATCTTAAACACATTAGCCAGGATTTTATCACCATCAAAAAGCAAGAATTCTATTCGATGCTACTGCTTGCATTTGCAGGACCAGTAATCAGCAATTTTACTCGTGCATGATATACTTCCCAAAAGATCAATTAATGTAAATATACCATGCAGATCGGTAGTTTTGTTACTATTTTTTGACTGTTTCGAAATACCAAGATTTATAATCACAGACATAGATATCCTCAGTTGTATTTGGAACAACCTGTTTGAACTTTTAGTTTTCAACTTTATGTTTGAATAGCAACTGTTTTTGATATGTGCGTTACTAGTGGGTCTTATTTAGCTGAAAAACGTGTTTAGCCAGGTACATTCTTTTGTGTAATGGCAATTTTACTTAGAATATCCATAAATTCATCCCATTGCTTTCTACATAAGAAACATCAATTTCAACCATTCAGAAAGCACGTGTTTCCGGAGTTGTTCTGCACAATTCAACAAACCACCAACAGCAGTATGTCACTAGCGATAAAAAGTACTTAAACAATCAAAAATACTACGCATACAGTGATTTGTTTGAAAAATAAATAGACCCTTCATCTAAATGCACGACCAAAATTCCTATATGAAAAGACTACATTTCGAACTTCATTCGTTTTTATGTTTTCATTTATTTGTTTCTATTCAATGTAACTATATGAGACTTTAAACTAACCGAGTACATTTGTCTCCGAATCTAAAAGAGTGTTGATAATTTCGTTCTAATATTTGCAGGTAAGTTTTTGAACAAGTGAAATATGCAATTAAACGACCGATTTATGTTGTTTTAAATGGTTACTTTCTGGTACGCTCTTCCTAACGGGTGACTTCAAGAACACTTTTTTACAGTAGAGTTATTTCCCGTTTACCAGGAGATGCGGATAGCCAAAAGTAGTGTTTCAAAAATTTATTCTAATATTAAATTTCATTATAACTAGCTACATATATACATAGTTTTAGAACTAAATGAAATTCAGTATTAATATTTTGTTCAATAATAATATAGGGTTATTGCATGAATATTGGGGAATATTGTCCCGAGTAGAATTTTATATTGCACGAGCTTGGGAGTGCAATATATGTTCTACGAGGGACAATATTCCCCAATAATCATGCAATAACCCTTTTATTGTATAGCAATATAATATTTGAAAGAAAAATTGGTTTAAACTAAGATTTTGACGTTGATGACGTCATGAATTTTGAAGATTTATTGCACTAGTTCAATATTATCAGATTATTACATGGCATTTTTCATATCGCATGTATTATCAGCCCTAGGTTCAATATCAGCCCAAGAGCCGCATGGCTCGAGGGCTGATATTGACCGAGGGCTGATAATACATGCGATATGAAAATGACATGTTATGATCTTTTTATCATATGCTTCAACAGTAGAGAAAAATAACAGATTCATATATTGATCCTTCTACGTGGTTCCCGAAAAGAAGTTGAAAGAGTAAAAAGTTTAGGGACGTCGGACCAAAATTTGGTTCATTCAATATGAAATCTTTCTATCATATGCCTCAACAGAGAGAAAAAAAAAACATTTTAATATAGACAAATCGACAAAAAAAAATAATTCAACAATAAACATAATGAGCATTGTTTAGAAAAGTCAACTTTTTTAAAGTAACTTTCTAAATAATGTTTCAGAAAAACTTCAAAATGCATTTATTCAATATATTTTAAAAATTTTTTTTTTTTTAATTTAATTTAATTATTTTACACAACATACTTTCCAGTATTCAAATAATTGTTTTGTACACTACTTTGTAATGTTTTTCACTGAAAACGTAGCATTGAGGTGTAGTTTCCGGAATTTGCCGAGTTTCACCGGAATGCCATGTGATAACGTTACGGAAAGGCATGTGATAACAATCGAAGCATGTGATAAACTTTTCATATCAGCCCGCTAAGCACAAATTCGAAAAATATGGAAAATACGTTAATTTAAAGCTATTATCATACGGTAAAAATCATATGTTATTTAGTCTAAGTATATGATAATAGAATTTATTGCACGCTAACTTTTGGTTACTTTCTGTGGGAAATATTATATTGCTATACATTAAAAACGCATATATGTTTTGAAACTCGATATATTAATTAGGAGAAGTAATAAATGTTCTATTGTACATATAAAAAAGAAGATGTGGTATGATTGCCAATTATCACAAGAGACCAAATGACACAGAATTAATCAACTATCGGCTATCGTACGGACTTCAACAATATGCATAGCACATAAGGTACAGTGTATGTAAAACAATTCAAACGAGAAAACTAACGACCTAATGTATTTACAAAATAATGAGCAAAAAACAAACATGTAAGACAACAACAAACGAAGACCAATGGCTGAATCAAGGGCTTCTTGGAGCAGGCACATACTCACAGAGTAATTTGTTGAGATTTTGCTGAAATTTCAGATAACTTGTTTTCCCTTTACGTGTTTAAAACGCATCATAATTTGTTATGTTAATTATAAACGGTTACAATGAATTATATTAGATATTTGGCTATCCTACTACTTCTTCTTTGACAATGTGTTCTCGAGTCGAGTTATTTTTTTCCGAATGTAATCGCTCTGTTTGGAAAAAATTACCGTCGACTCAGAAACAAAACTTTTTAAGGAGATATGGTACTATGACAGACAATTATCTGACATACACATTAGCTAAAATTAAGTGAATGTTAGCAAAAGTAATTGGTCACTGTAATGCCTTTAACAAGTAGAAAACCCCACACCATATAGTCAGCTATAAAAGGTCCCGACAAGACAAAAATGAAACTATTCAAACAAGGAAACAATAAAACCAACGGTCTGAAATATAAGATATCAACAAAAGAAACATGTATGTAAAACTGGTACCAACCATGATATCTGAATTATAGGAACCTGACCTGGGAGGGGGACAGTCAAAATGATGTCTTGGGGCAAAACGTGTTAATTTATCTGCCTTCAAACACTGGGCAGAGGTATAACAAGATACTTTAATCAACGAGACATACATGTAATGAGTAAAAAATGTCATAAGCAGGCATACAGTTGTCAACATAGAACTGTTGAAGGTTTTATTATGTCTGTTTTTTTTCACATCCCTTTGTCAGTATAATGAAATTTTATGAAACTGTCATGCAACGGAGAGGTTTAGCTAGCTACAAAACCAGGTTTAATTCACCATTTCTACACAAAAAATATACCACTACCAAATTATGAACATGATATTTGTTATCCATTCGTGTGATTGATTTGCGCTTTTGGCTCCGCCATTTTTAAATTACGGACTTTCCGTTTTGAATTTTCCTTGAAGTTTACGATTTTTATTTTACTCCTTACAGCACACATAAAAAATTAACACAATATAATAGACTCACATTTTTGTGAGAAATTTCAAATATTAAAAGGATTTTCATCGCAGAAGTTGAATTTCAAACACAATTCCGGCCCTAAGCTGTCCTTTGAAAAAAAAAAAAAAAAAATGGGGTGGAGGTTGGCAGGGTCACCTAGAATCGTTCCTTCCTTATATATATCTAGGTACTGTCTTGACTTTTATTTTTATATACATGTGCCACTACAAACGTATACTAGTTTGCCCCAAACCCACCTTATTCAAATTCCTGGATCCGCATCTGTAGATGACTTCTATATACTTGTTCACATTTAAAAAAATAAATAACATTATTGCGTTATCATATATAAAATCGCGCATATAAATTAAAAAAAATATAGTTGACATACATGTAATGCAAGAAAGATATGAGTATAATTCCAATGGAGCACTTGGACGCACTAAATTTTGTAGTGTGTTATTTGTATTTGGTAAAGACACAATTAAAGTATTTTTGTCATTAGAACAGGGTCTTAAATAAATCAAAAACATTAAGTTTTGTTGACGCAGTACATTTAGAAAGCCTCATAAATGCTCAGTAAAGGTGAACACAAAGAGATAAAGTGAAACAATATTGAAGAAAAAATCTTAATGAAATCTACCGTCTTGTTTTTCATTTCATTTCATACTTTTGTCTATATTCGAGGGTATTACCATCCCAGTAGTCAGCACTACGGTGTTGACATGAATATCAATTATATGGTCATTTTAGTAAATTTCCTGTTGATAAAACTTTAAATTTCTCGTAAAACTAAGGATTTTTTTTATCCCAGTAATAGATTAACTAGGTCGTATTTGGCACAACTTTTTGGAAAATTTGGGTCCTCAATGTTCTTCAACTTTGTTTGGCTTTATAACTATTTAGATCTGAGCGTCACTGATGAGTCTTATAAAGACGAAACGCGTGTCTGGCGTATTAAATTATAATCCTGGTACCTTTGATAACCATTTACACCACTGGGTCGATGCCACTGCTGGTGGACGATGGCAGAAATCTAATTTTCATGGCTAATTTTGAAACTTTGATGCAACCATTTTTATTATTAAAAATTAACATATGAAACACTTATTTGAAAATAAATATCTGTTTTCGTTTTATATATATATATATATAGTTTTTTTTATCAATAATTTTGAGAAACTTTCCTGGAATGTCAAGAAACTTGTTAATGGACAAGTTGAAGCTTCTTTAGTATAATAATACCATTTGCAGAATTTTCTTTTTCCTGTATTGTACTGACAATGGAGTACGTTACACCTCTACACACTGTCAGTAGCTTTCACTTAGTCTAGCAAAATAGAGGGTTCCGTGGAACCTTACAGACGAATTTTAAGATTATATATCAAAATGAACTTAATTTCATTAAACGGGATTAAACGGGATTTCCACGCTGTACTGAAGACCCATTGGTGGCATTTTGGCTGATTTCTGTTCTTTGGTGTCGGGTAGTTGTCTCTTTAAATTCCCCCGATTTCCATTCTTAATTTCAGTAATCATTAAAGTAAGGAATAATCAATAACAGATCAGTAAGAATGACCATTGAGACTAAGCCAGAGCTTTACCATTAAACATATTACAGACCATAATTACTACGAATCTAGTCTCCAGATAAACCTGCTGTCATTCGTCGTATCTCTACATTAATTTTGGTGTTGGTGAATAGAATGTAAGTATCCAGAAAGTCTGCAATTATACATTCCTTATAAATCCTGATTTTTTTGTAAGAGTTTTATTATTTTCCCTCAATTTCAAAATATTGGTATTAATAACAATAACATATCTAATCATTTAAAAAAGTAAGTATTCATAATTTGACAATTATTGCACAAGGTTATATTTTCTTCATACTAATTATGACATCTCTGTGCATACATTGAAGCCTCAGTCACACCTTACCGGATAGTGAAGTGTAAGAATTGCTTAATTGAACGATCGTATGATATTTTCAGTGTCATTGTAACCGCTGTTAACACTGTAACTATGTAAAATGTTAGCAGGTCGTCCTAGCTGTCAACCCCGATGGCTAACGACATTAAATCATATAAATGTGTTCTTGTGTGAATTCAGGTTGGAAATGGTTCGAATCAGCTACTTTTAGAAATATGTTTGCTGAACACTATACCACTAAATGATATTTACCTTCCATTGTATTCAAGGGGTTAAGTATCAATTGATATTTTCTCCTATTTAATTATTTACCGGTCAACAAATATCAATCATAATATAATTCTCTCCTTTCTAATTAAGTAAAAATTAGCAAACAAGATACTTTTATTATCTGGGGACGGACAGATGTTTAATTGACCATTAATCATTTAATTTGCGGTTTTCGACAGAAATATATGTTTCAAATTAAACGATTTGATATATGTTAATCCTGAAATAGTTGTTATGTACACATACTAAGATTGTTCACTTTAGACAGTTCTACATAAATATATAAACCATATTGATAGGTTAATGTCAGACAATTATCCACTGTTTTGTAATGCTTCGAACTTGGAAGGGCGAGGTTCGAGTCTTTCAAATGTTTTGTGTTAAATTAATATTAGATATAGGAAGATGTGGTATGAGTGACAATGAGACACCTCCACATACAAGCAACACTTTATAAAAGTAAACCATTGTAGGTCAAGGTGCGGCCTTCAATACGGAGCGCACACCGAACAGCAAGATACAAATGTTAAAAAAATGTATATTGGGCCCCCCAAGATTACTAGTGTAAAACCATTCAAACGGTAAAAACTAATGGTCCAATCTATATAAAAACCAGAAACGTGTATGAACCACATAAATAGACGACAGCCACTGAACATCAGATTTATTTGATTCTATTTTGGGTTTCCAAATACACGACCCTGTTCAAACCTTATATTGAAATTGGTATGATTATAGTTTTGAGTCAAAATGGTCAAAATGGTCCTTAAATCACATTTTTTTTAATTTATTACTTCGCTGTGGCGTATTTACCGTCTAATCTTTGTAATTCATACAACCAAAGTCACCCTTACTTAAATTGAAACATGATTATGTGAGGCATATTTTTTGTCTGTACAAAGTTATGTTGAGTATACATTGTAATATCAAAACAGTAAAAATACAGAATAAAAGTGACGCAGATGAATATGTTTTCTCTATCCGGCGCTTACTTTCTGTTTGTAGTATGTACGATTACAGTGTAGGGCTCAAAACTATTGATTCTGTTGAATTTCCTATTGCTAGATCCGAGTAGCACTACTGATGAGACCACTGACGAAATTTATGTTTCAAATAGCTAACGCATATAATGGATCAAATCAATATTGTTTTCTATCAATGTTACAATATAATTAAAGGAGATGTTTTAGTTTCGTCAATAAGAAAGCAACTTAACTGCACAACAACCAGAAAGGATCTAAGCGACTAATATATAGTGTGAATAAACAGACATTTGTCTCTAGAATTCTAAGTGCGTTATTAAAACAAAAATCGTCAGAAAATACGAATGAATTGAACTGCATTTAAAGGGGGAACCCAACACTATATCATAAACAAATCCTGTCGTTTAATTTTTCTTAATTTTATTTCATTGATAAACTAGACCAACCTAAATATCTTGTAAAAAATTTAAAAGATTTGAACCGTAGGTTTAAAAGATTTGGCAACTCAAATATGGCATCTTTTACATACTAGTATAGACCAAAATTGGAAGTTTCTGAAATATGGGTATAGGGTTAAATATGTTAAAAATTCAAAAAAATATTCCTAAATTGACAATAACAAAATGTAGTTAATATTGATAGCTGAGGTGAATATTAAATCACTCATAACCTTTTCTCGTAAGTTTTTTATTCCGGATTTAAAATTTTGCCCGAACTTTAATAGGGGGTATCAGAATCAGCCCCGAAAAGTGAATGCTGTGCTTCTAGTATTTGAAAAAGAATTTTTTTTTGAAAAAAAATGTGTCGTTTAATTTTTTAAACAAACTAAGCATTTGGATTGTTATACTAGTCGGTTGTTCTTGCAAAATCTTTTTCAAAATTTAACCGTTAGATTTTTAGGCATTTAAGTTTAAAATACCCCCACCCTCAAATTGGTTCATTAAATAAGAGCAAAATCTATTCAAAAGTACATAATGGCCATATTTTTTTTCGTCTTTTGAACTAGGCCTTAGATATTTGGCATGTGGATGTACATGTTTCATCACGGGGTTAAGTGTCTTGCATCATAATGACTTTTTTGTGACCTTCAAATGTGACCTCAAGGTCAACTTTATGCTGTTTCTTTTCGTGAAAACCACAATCATGTAGACCATAACTTCTTTGCCTTTTGACCTAGGCCTTACATCTCTGGCATGTGGATGTATCATCATGAGGTGATGTGCCTTCCTAATGTTTGACCTTCATGTGACCTTGAACTTTGACCTCGAGGACGATAATTGTGTTTTTTGATAAGAAACACGTGTACGGGCCATGACTTTTATGTAATTATGAATTCATATTTATTTTAAAAATCATATTTCACAAGCTTCAATCGACCATACAAAAATATAGACATATTTTATGACATGTCAACCCATTCTATGCACACGGAATTCATAATGGACATGTGGTCACATAAAATTGTTTGAAAAAGAAATAGTTTCTATTGAAGCGCAGTGTACGTACTTAACTACTCAACAGACAGCAAAGTGAAAAATTCCTAGGAATCAAACAGTAGGAGGAGTTATGCAAAATACCAATAATGGGACGGACGGAAGGACATATGGATAGGGGTAAAACAATACCCCCCTCCTCCCCCAAAAAGGATGTAACTGATTTTTGATTTGAGATACGAGCTGTTGAAAATGAAAGCATGACAAGCCAAAAATACATATGATACATAAGGAGAAGCTTTAAAGTTTGTAGTTGCTTTACATGTTTACATGATCAAGATTTTCATTTTATTGGTCCATAGATTCATAAATATACAATTCAAAATTTAAGAACAAAACTATTCGTTCAAAGAACCACGGCTCATGAGAGATCAAATAGATCTGACTGTGCAAAATCCTTATACTGTGAAATCAAGATCGTTAAACATAGAACTTTTTAAATATTTCTGCAGAGCTCAAGGTTATGAAAATTAGATACAACTGGTTTTTAGTTATAAACAATTTCAGGATAAACTAATGAAAATTGTAGGTCCCTAAAGAATGAATACTAAAAATGCAGGAAAATGACGTCAGATAAGGGATCGAGGGTAGGAGGTAGGAAGGTCCTGATCCCGAAATCCAGGGCTTAACGACACGAAATCCAAAGTTTAAATAAATCTAAATCCTGACATCCCGAAATTCGAAAAAAAAATCCCGGTTCCCGAAATCCTGAGCTTTAAAAAACTCCCCTCCCCAATGATTACAACTAAAAAAAAATCGGGACACCATTTTTAATTCAAGCCCTCCCCCTCCCCCTCCCCCGCAATAAAATCAAATGGTATTATCCTTAGACTTTTCACTTTTTGTACTTTATTTCATTTTATGTAAAACCTAGGCATTGGCAAGTAAAAAACGAAAACAGTTATGGTCCTTTTTTATTTGTAAATATATGCAGTTGTCTCTTAACATTTTCTTACAACCCAGCATATATGAATTATTATATATCTTTTAAAACTTTATGATGACAATCCTACGAATTAATTATGATATTTATCATTTAGTGATTATTATAACCAAATTCAGTCATCTGTATATAATTACAATGTATTTGTTTCCTTGTGTTTTAAGGTGTACATAGTTACTAAAACTATACCCTTTGGGTAGTGCTCCACAATTAATGGAGGAATATACAAGAAACTGAACTGAACTGAACCTTTGACCTTTCTGTTTCCCTCCTTTTTTAACGTCCTGGTTTTCTTTTGGTAAAGTTATTTCACTGAAATTTCCCTATTATGTCTCTTTGGAGATTAATTCATGGAAAATGAGTAACTTTAAATGGATTAAAATATTAAATGAATAGCAATAGGTGTACACCTGCTCTTAGAAATAATGTAAACATTTTAATCATGATCTTTTAAAAGCTTGCATATTGCACATGATTTTAAAACGTAGCAATGAATCAGACCATGAGTAAGAGTTATCTTTTCTTAGGTGTTCTGTACCCCCTTAATCAAGCACAAAATCCTAGACAAAAACAAAATAAAGCCAAAACTCTTTTTAACATGACGAGGTTTCTGACTTGTGCTAGGCGAACATGTGATGGAGTTATAATTTGAATATTAATCGAAACCCCTTTTAATTATCATCAGTGGAGAACGAAGGTTATATTTCATACAGGAACTAATATTAAACATGTAGGAACATAATAATAAGCTATCGGTCTATGACCATATAAAGGACAGGAACCGATTTTGAAATGATTCAGAATATTTAAAAAAAAGTACTTTGAAATTACCTTCGTGTTTATCATAGCTTGCTGCTCACATCTTTTTTATATTTTTTTTTAGCTGCTTAGTCGTAATATATTATTATATTCGAGTTGTAATATAAATGGATTGAGTCTTTTCCCCCATATTTTGCCCATCCATGACGCCTCGCTCTTGATATGGTTAGTCTTCATTTTATCACGATTAACATAATTTATCTGTTTTAAGGATGTTTTCTTGTCATGTATGGAATTTTTGTCCGATTTTCGGAATCCTCTGGCTTTATCAATTTGATTGCCTTAAAAAAAAAAAATTGCCCATTGCCCCCCCCTTTTTTTTTCTATTTATAAATCTTTTACATGTATGTTAAGCCATCTGTAAAAGTCTTATATAATTTGACGTATTTTTAATAGTTTTGAGAACTTAAACTAGTCAATAATAAAGCTAAGAAAAGTCAAGAGAGAAAATTTTCCTGCAAAAAAATCAATAGCTAATATCTCGAAAACAAGCACATTGACCTATATTATTTTTGTGTCCTTTGGTTCCTTTATTAATCACCTTTCCATATATATTCCAAAAAATTTAGGGAGCATGTATCTACAATTGACGCTTTATTCATTCGTTCGTCAGTCCTTCTGACCGAGGATCAGAAAAAAAAAACCATTTCCGATTGAAATCTTAAGTTACCTTGTTTTTGACAAAAAAATTACCTTGTTAAATTAAACTTCTTTGAAGTCCAACATCATGGTCATAGTTCTTAAAAATCGAACGCATTTAAATGCAGACGCGTACGGTTTGCGGAAGAAATCTTTAATTTCCCTTGCATGGTCAAGGTCGCGACTACTAAAATATAAACTGAAAATATAGGTGTATGATTTGCAATTTGTCTATTCTATGTTGTCAGGTATAATTGCAATACATATATAAAAGTCATATATATTTAAGTTTTATCAGATCCTAAGTTTCCATAAAAATATCCAACTTGAATGAGAGCTATTTTCTAAAAGGAATGAGACCTAGACCCGGCCGGAAATATCATAAAATAAGGACATGTGGTATGATAGTCAATGCAGACTTTTTAATTGATAATTGATTATTTTCATTAAGGAAAATTATTTGCTACCCAAAATTTATCTACAAATGAAAAGAGATTTGATTTGAAATAAATAAAAATGTTTAATTTTCTAAAAAAAAAAGAGAGACTGCAAATATTTTGAGTATAGAAATTACTTGTTCCGGTCTTTCGGAATCAGTATGCGTCATCTAAATTACCCTTTATCTAAATGCAATCTGAATGAGATAAATGTGTGACGTGACAGTAAACCAATACCAAGTCACAACCCGGGTGATATGACAGTAAGCCAATATTTGTCAACAGACAGTTTGATACATACGATTCTCAGAATAATTAAACTTAATTGATGTTGGCATTCAATAAAACAGATAAACTAGGCTTACTGAATGTCATCTGTGGGGCCTTGCGGGGAGGAAAACAATGAGTTCTGCAATATTTATTGTGTTGACCTTGCTCATTATATCTTTTACAAAAACAAAAAATGAAGGAAGAAGAATGATGCTATGGGCTATTATATCAATTTAAAATTTAAAAAAATAAATAGTACAGAACAGCTGCTATTTTGGACGAATTATCTCGTTTGAACTTTCGTATAAATTGGAAATACAGTCGAATCTGATTAAAATACCAGGCAGGGTAATGTACTTTGTGTCTGATCCATTTTAAGGAGGCAAAAGAAATCAACATGAGACCAATAAGGAGAAAACTAAATTGATATGCAAATATTATAGCAATAAAAAACAATTATGGAGATAACAGTATTGTTTAAATCCAATTTTATATGTCTCTTACAAGACCAAATGTTTTGATTTTTAGCTGATTACTGACAAGAAACGAAGCTAGGAAATTACTATGTCTTATCGTGAAGACAACAAGTGGTTAGGGTACAAAATACATTGTAATCATTAAAGAATATCCTTTGTACAAAAAGAAATATTTTAAAAACGCAACCTTGATCTGTGAATTGTATCTCTTTACTAAAAAGTAACGAATAAGGACATTTAGTCCTTGTGTTCGTTCGTAAACAAGAAATATAACCGAGGTTCAAAGCAGATTTGATACGTCGTTTTCAAAATTAATTGTACAGTATGATTATACTAGATCATTGGTTGATGTTTACTTAACGTGCAGTGGCACATATTTCATGCATGTTCAGAGCGATATAACTGAAAGCAGTGAAATCGGGTTCAAAGATGTATCGACCTTTTTACGTTTTATACCTGGGAACAGAATGAACATAAACCTTATAAAAACAACAGGGTTTTCTATAAAAAAATGTAACAACATTTCATGTTATTTGAAAGAGTTGGTATTGTTGTTTTTTTTAATATCTTATATTTATGGATTTTTTTATTGCTTCACTCATTAATAGTCCGTAGGTGGCCTTTTGCACAGAAAAAAACCCTGTACCCTCATTCTCCAGTGGCAATTAAAAAAATCGTAATTTCCTCTCTGACGGCCTCTATGTCATAACCTTCTTTTTATAATATTGTCAATTTGTACTTGCCCTGAACACGTATGCACTATTTGTCATTGGACGTTAAACGACAAACAATCAATCAATAACTTTATTGTTAAGGGCGTACACTTTTTTTCTGGATTATATGTTATCGAACGATTCAATATATTGTTATAAATTAAAAAATAAGCATCAGTTTCTGTGAGTAGTTTATACCATGTATTCGTTTACATTGGATATAGTTAAAACACATCAAAATAACCAAACACTGAACACAACAACGATCTAAAACATATTGCCTGTAAAGTCTTTTTGTTTCATTTTCATTCCAAACTAGGGCTTGATACATTTCCTTTTCTTTTATAGATTACTTAACGAGGAAGATGTTAGACCTATGCCGATACACTTCAGACCCCATGATCATAGGCATATAATTTAAGAAGCACGTAAACATAATGGTTGATATAAAACAAAAAAAGATGAAACAATAGGTACATTGTACTTGTAAGTATACAATGCGATATTATTAACTTTTACAGATTTTTGCTTCCATTAATTAGTAATAATGAACACAATTTAATTGTTTAATTGCATACAACCGTAAAAATTAAATGACAATATAAGTCGAAGGGAAATGGTAAGAAGTATATCATTTCATTATATGGTAGTTTTAAACTCGTGATCTCTAAAATTGTGTATACTCACTTTAAAGTATAATATTATCTGTATCATATATCCAAAAGTAGTATATAACAAAGGTTGGTAACACATATTATGTAATAGTATGGTAATAACACCTTTTCACATACTAGCCTTCGATATAGGGCTGATTCAAGTATGATGTCCGCCATTTTGGATTTTACCGGAAGTGAGACATTTTTTTTCAAATGCCTCCCTATCTGAAATAATAGAGTAATAATTAAGAAGGTCTATGCCAAATTTCATGCTTGTAGCAGGATGTGCACAATTCGTCTGAAATATGATTGTAGCCGCCGGACTATAAGAAACTGTTTCCACGAAACGGTTTCATATACGAGAAAATCACACACAATCAGCAAAACACACCAAAAGCAAAGGAACAATGCTTTTATTGTTGTTCTTCATCTTTAAGTCCCAGTGAGGCCTTCAACACGTAGCAAAAACAAACAAACACCCACAAACTATCATCTCCCTCCTAGTTGAAGACTGCGCCTTGCACCTGTTTGTGTGGAATTCCGCCACAACCATTTGAATAAATTTTGTATGACACGAAATTCGGTGGTTGAATCTGTTTCTCTAATGATTTTATACAAAATGGAGACATAGTTATTCCTTTTTTTTAAATGATCTGCAAAAGAGAAGTGTTCTTTTTATGCGACGCTATCAGACATGATCGCCTTTTTTCATGACGCCAAAATAGAAAATTTAGAGGAAAGCAAGAACACTTAACGTCATAATCAAATTTTGACCAATGAATTTAACTGAGATCAAACGAACCACACGTTGATTACATAAAATTTATCAACACGTAAAGAAATTGATAAATTGGGTTAGATAGTTATCAAAGGTACCAGGAATATAATTTTGTACACCAGACGCGCGTTTCGTCTACATAAGACTCACCAGTGACGCTAATACCAAAATATTTATAAAGCCAAACAAGTACAAAGTTGAAGAGCATTGAGGATCCAAAATTCCAAAATTAGAGAAAAAGGTAAACAGCCTCGTCCATCGGGCTAATGTTAATATTTCACTAGCAATCAAACTACATAGTTCTATTCTAATATGTCATACTTTTTCTGTTGTTTTCGTGGTGTAGGAATCTTCTTGTGTGTTTTGTACAATATTCCCTAGATCATCACCAACTGGTGTTCTCTTTTTAAAATACACACACACTTGATCTGCTGATCGAAAAAGTGGAACTTATTGTACTTAGATTCAAATAGGGAAGTAATTAAATTAGAATTTCAAAGAAAGCTTTTTTGTAATTGTTTTAAATAATAATTTCTTAATGAGAATACATGTATTGTGAAGTTAATTATACTTGTACATTTAATACATATCCAACCCTTTACCATTCATGATTAAAGTTTCCTAGAAGTATTTAGCTCTAGGGTAGGTTATAAATAAGGCATAATGTACTTATTAGCGTTTATTAGAGAGAACTTTGAAGAGGTTAGTAATTCCATGGTCTTTAATAGCGATAAGACTGTTAAAGATCACTCGATTGCTTTAATTTGCTATTGTTTACTCTGCTAGTATTAATTTTACTTTGAACTGTTACGACAATCAATAAACGACCTTATAACGATACTCTAGCTACTTTGATTTATATAAATCGAGGCTAATTTACCAACTGGGATGCAGTTAAAACTGAATTTGAAGGTTTTAATCGAAATGGTATTAAATTACCATCCTACAGATTTTCCATAGGAATAAGTTAAATCTTAAATCTGAAACAAGTTTGATTAAAAATAGATTTCGAGATGGGAAGGATGTTAATCAACAATCATCAACAAATTAGGACTATAATATTTTATTTATTATGATGTTTGTTTTATGTTTTTGTCTTCACGAATTTCATGACAAGATTTGTAACGCATATAATCCAGAAAAAAATAACCATGGTATCCCCGAAACAGATAATTTAAGAAAGTATGTAGGTATCATGGGAAAAAAAAGTAACGTATGTATCAAAAATGCACGGTATGAAAGTCAATGGCGAAAAGAAAAAGATAAATAAAAACATACAACTTAAACGAAATGATTAGAAAGTGCTGATTTTAGAGCACTTAACTACTTGTATTAAGGATGTTCGCTACTCTGTCTCACTCAAACACACCTTTCTGAATGAATGTAATAAATTTATAGTTTAGAAATAAAGAAATAAAAAAATGAAGGGTCCGTGGGCTTGTTTTCGAAATATAAGTAATTGGAAATTTTGTGGGAAATAATTTTCTCTTGATTATTCGTAGATTTATCATTGGAACCTTTCAAATCTATGAAAAAACAAGATTTAAGATTTTCAAAAAATGGCTTTTTAACTGTCTGTAAAAAAAATATCAAAAGAAAACAGGGGGTTGGTTGGCAAATTTTTTATGGGCACTATACAAGGATAAAAAATTCTGAAAATCTTTCAAAAAATCAGAAACCGAAGCGAACATTCTAAAAGTCGATGGCTAATCAAAATAAACCTTAATGAATTAATGTTTACTTTAGATTCATTACAAAAAAAAAATCATCATTGAAACCATGATTGTTTAAACGCATGAAGCTTGTTTTGTCCACACCAAACTAGTCGGTTACGCTCAAATCAAATAAGTAAAATAAAGGTTCTATTTAAACATGTGAAACACTTTGGTTTTGATGAATTTGATGTTTTTGAGAAGGCTCATTCTGGTAACTTTTTTTGGTAGAGATTAATTTGGACTATTGTTTGCAATTTGTTGATAAAATTGAGAATGGAAATGGGGAATGTGCCTAAGAGACAACAACCCGACCATAAAAAAAAACAACAACAGAAGGTCACCAACAGGTCTTCAATGTAGCGAGAAATTCCGGCACCCGGAGGCATCCTTCAGCTGGCCCCTAAACAAATATATACTAGTTCAGTGATAATGAACGCCATACTAATTTGATGTCTGTCAGATGTCTGTCTTTTATTTTGGTTCCTGATCTATGAATCCCCAAACCCATATGGTATCGGACATTCTTTACTTATTTGTTACTTATCATAAACTGTATCAAATTGTATTTCCACATTTAAACTCTGATAGTTGCTTAATAAATATTATAAAGTAAACACACAAAAATTCAAAACAGAAAATCCCTTATCAAATAGCAAAATCAAAACCTAAAACACACCAAATGAATGGAAACAACCTTCCTATTTCTGGCGAGGTACAGGCATGTTGTTGTGTTGAAATTGTGGATCAAACTTGGTTTCATAGCTAGCCAAACATCTCACTCGTATTACAGTCGTTTAGAACACAATAAAGACGCGGAGTAATTTATGTAATGCGACAGCTATTCACAAGAGACGTTATGAAAAGCATGTAACGTTAAGATTTATGAACATTGTTATACACAAGTTGAAAATAGAAAGGTTCGGCATTGTCTTTAGACGACCACACATTTTGAAGGTGAAAATGTAATAGATCAACATCAATTATCAGTACCATCATCATTTCAAAGACAAAATACGGAAGTACTGTTTTAATTTGTTTATTAGGCAAGAACTGAATAAACATGCAGTAAATATGAAAATTGAACAAGTATTTGACTTTTGAACATAGCCTGTGAGAAAAGTAATGGTGGAATCCTATTTGTCTAGCAAGAAAATTCCTAATCACTATTGGGTATAATTATTAATTTCCATGCATGCATTTGAGTGGAAATAGTCAACAATTTTGGCAGTCGAAAAACGGTAGAGAAATACAGTCTTGTTCATCTGTTGATTACATTTCCTAAAATCAATACAGGGAAATCTAATTACTATAATCAAAATGTCATTAAACTGGTTGACCATCGTTAGATGGATTATAACACAATGTAACGTTTAATTTAAGACATTGGGCTCTCTTGATTGTCTTAGAAATAACAGGTTTAAAGGAAAACGACACAATTACATTGAAGTTAATAGCAATTATCTGTAACGGAAGTTGTGATTACCGAATAAAGCACATCATGAACGCTTTTGTTTAAACGAGCAGAAACTTTAAATTTTCTGGCCATTTATCTACTGTTACGATCTAAAAGTGAAGTCAGAGATAACATGTTCATATTTTATTTTTGCGTGCAGTAAAAATTGTCGAAATACATCAATTTTAAAATACTTGATGTGCTTGAGGAAAACAGTTAGTTTCTTTTATTTTTTTCGCGTATTGAGAAAGTCGTGAATTGGTCACTTTCGGAATTGCATTCTGTACAAAACTATGGCAAAAAGGGGAGATAATAAAAATACCCGACTCCAAAGAAAATTGAAATCGGAAAGTTCACTATTAAATGTCAAAATTAAAAGTTCAAAAACATCTAACAAATGGAAAACAACTGGTAATATTGTGGTGGAAGTGACATGAAGACAATATTCGTTATCTCAATGTTGACGTATATGTTAACTTGAATAACTGAAGCAAACTCTTCTAAAAAACAAATACATACTGTGTTTTACGGGATATTTTTGTCTTATTGTATTGCTGTAGGGAGTTTTGTGGCTCTCAGTTTATGTCGATGTTAGTGAAATGAGTATTGTCAGTGCACACACTCTGTAAAAACCATGTAAATTTGATGTACTTCACTTAATATTGTTTTGCAATGATTTCCAGGATGAAACAACACTAAGCTGTGTTAGTTATGCCCTATGAGAGCAAATATTTCTCTTTCATTTACCTAAATTTGTAAACCATTGCTCTGGTGAAAGCAGTGTTCTGTCCAGCAATAACATTATGAGCCTACAAATGTTTGAAAGAGTACTTCCTTCTTTTAGTGTCTAATCTAGATGTATCGATGTATTCAATGTCGGCTAACATATGAATCATTTACAACTCTAAAAACAAAAACAAAAGTCGTCTCTGAAAATATGATATAAAATGTTTTTGGTCTATTAATTATTTGATGTAAAAAAAAACCAGAATTTTAGAACACATTGTTTTGATGTGCACCTCATGGCACGTTTCACAATGTATCACGATAGTTACGTGTCAGTAAAATCTTCTGATGAATTTCAAAGTTGAAATTATCTGCATACAGGACGTTGCTTTTGATTGTATGTTTCTAATTGAATTTTTAAATTGAAATGATGAGGTATGGGTGTTGATTACTTGTTTACTTTATTTCTACATTAATATTACATACCTATCGCCCATGATGGTATTTTTTGTAATTGTACTTGTACGTGAAATTTATCTTCAGAAGCACCGAAAAGTTGTAACAATCAATAATTTGAAATAAAACTGTATAGATTTCGAGAGTAAAAGCGATGTTTGGGATATAAAGTCATTGAGAACTCTCAAATCTAAACATTTGAAAACCATGGGGGATTTGTTGAACCTAGTTTTACCCATAGCTGTATCTGTCATGAGATAATACCTTAGATTAACAACAACAGTATTTGCAGATGTAAATCTCAGAAATATATCAAGAAAATACAAAAATCAAAACAGAGGGAACCGAATGATTTCAAAAGTAGGAACGACGGTACCATTGTTTGCTGTTAGACGTAAAAAAAGGTATAAGTCCGGTTTCTGTCACCCCTCTTTCGTTGAACATAAATTTAGTTTTACTTAAACCTTACAATAATATGTCAAACTGATAAATATGGTACTCTTCGAAGACATTGTTGTTTGTCATACATCCTCACTCAGTGTTGATATTCTTACTCTTGGTTATGTAATATACAGGATCTAAGACGTCATATTGATTTCGAAAATGTAAGCGTTGTGTTGCAGTTAATATACATCACTCACATATGGATGTATACACCGGTATGATACTGTTACTTTAATTAAATATCTTTTATTTTATCGATTATTTCATAGATTAAATTTATTCGTTTAGTGTATGTTGTCTTGTGTTTTATTATAAAATTATGTCTTTTGATTGAGTTAAGCCATTTCAATTGATAATTTATAGTGTGTCTTTTAATTCTGTGATGTTACACTTTGTTTCAGATAAGGGTGAACGTTTTCTACTATTAAAATGTTTAAACCCGCTTTAATTGTTTGCACCTGTCCTAAGTCATAAATCTGATGTTCAGTAGTTGAACATGTTGTTTGTTGATATGGTTCATAAACGTTTTCATTTCTCGTTTTTATATAAATTAGACCGTTGGGTTTCAATTTTTTTACACTAGTAATTTTTTTTTAGGTCCGTTATAGCTTTAATACTGTTCGGTCTGAGCAAAGGCTTTGTGTTGAAGACCGTTCTTTGACCTATAATGATTTACTATTATAAATTGTGACTCTGGATGTAGAGTTGTCTCATTGGCACTCATACCACATCTTCTTATAGATATGTATACATTTGTATTTGTTTCTAGTGTGTTGAACGACAACGAAAAGAAAACTTTATATTGTGCTATGGTCAATTTAAAATTCTTGTCTTTTCTGCTTTGTTCATGTTCTTTGTTTCTATGTCATTTTGAGTTTTGATTATTTGTTTTCACAGACTATAATACAATATTTGACAGTTGTACCCAAATTTTTGACATTTTAATCTATCAGGACTTTTTGTTTTACTCACACATTGCTGTCAATTTAATTGCGAGTCTTCGCTCTCTAGTTTTATCTACAATTTCCTACACAAATAAATGTATGTACCAAATCAGATATATGACCGCTGTATTCCATTTGTTTGATGTCTTAGAGTTTTTGGTTTCATCCTTTTATTAAGGACTTTCCGTTTTGAATTTTTCTTGGAGTTCGAGAATTTTGTTATTTTAGGGAGCGTTTAAACTCCTTATCCATCATAGAATAATTGTCTGATCAGGTTGATGATGCTTCTTATAATTTGCACTGTGTTTCTTAAGTAAAACACTGTTTCTTATAATAATTGTCCCTTCACGTTGATGAAACTTCTTTAGAGAAACACTGTTACATGCTTCAAACAACATATGCACATTAACCTAAAAGTAACTAACAAAGTTTGTCTATTGTTGATAGTATAAATAAATGACACTAAGAATTTATTTGTACCATTTTGGATTTGAGTTTGAAATACATGTATGTGGTGATAATTCGATTATGGATACATGCCTCTTATACAAAATATAAAATTTGGGACCATACTTTATTTCCGATCAAAATTCATTTGCAAAGTTGTTGATCGTAATGAATGCCATTACATATTAATGTACTTAATTAAGGCGACACTATCTAAACATTGTTCAAAGGAGTAAGTTCGGTAAAAGCCATATTTTGTTTCGATTTTTTAATTGAATAATTCAATATAAAATGTTTGTTTAAAAAGACATGTGATATAGAACTATATTTGCCAGAGTTTTATACTCAAAGCTTTAATTTATACATCCCAAATCAAATATAGAAAGAGTTACAAAACAGGATCACAAATCGTTCAGATTTCAACAAAACTAGGGCATAGAAAACAAAGATATCAGGAGTTGACAACTATATTATTGAAGCAGATATGTAAAATGACATTAAACATTGTGTTAATTGTGTCTGTTTCCAGTCCACAAGTTCGAAGTATGCAATTCCTATCATAATTCGAAAGAAGATGTGTGCTGCTGATAAGGAAGGTATTAGACCAAAAATTTTAAGTCGCAAAGTTTAAGTCATCCCTTCAAACATTTTACGGACCCCACCACAAAATGGTTGACCGTTATGTAATATCTATTATAGGTGATGACAGCTTTTTTCCAATTATTGTGCTCACAATACTTTCATCGTTTGTGACATTACTGAATGAGACCCATCATCGAATTTGTATTTATTTTAAGTTAGACGATAGGTGTCACTAGTTGATTAATTGTTGGTGGTGTTCGTATTGCCTGTTCCTTATAGTAGTGTTTTGTAAACTTGTTTGTCTTTTGGTAAGCTTTCGTTTTATGCCATGGAGTTGCCCTTGTTTATTGCCGTTTTAGTTTTAAATGCTTCATTGGTATCTTCCTTCTCTTTTTGTATTTACGTCTGCATTTAAAAAAATAATTGTGTATATTAATAAAAAATAAAGCTGCAAAACCAGGTTCAACCCACCGTTTTTTAATCAAAATGTTCTGTACCAAGTCAGAAAAATTGTAGTTGGCATCTTATAGTTCGTTTCAGTGTGTGTTGCATTGTCGTTTTGGTTTTTTGTTGCACTTCAGTATTTCTGTTATTTCGTTGTTTTCCTCTCATAGCGAATGTGTTTACCTCAGTTTTAGTTTGAAACCAGGATTTTTTGACAGATTGATGTTTCTAGAATGGGTCGATCCTCTAGAGGGTACTTATTGGGATCCGCTTCTGAACGACCTATGTTCTGTACTCACATGAAGCAGAAATCATATAAAACCTTTAAATTTGGAAGAAAAAAATGAAAAAAGAAAATCATGGAAAGTTCATTAATTTCACTTTTAGATAAAAAGATGATATTCTGTCACTCAATAACATACTTTTCAATGGGTTCTCACATCTCAACTATAATCAGATTTCAATTTTACAATTGAGAACTTCCTTTTTCACAGCAGCACCATGTTCTTATCTCAGATTATACGTGGCGCGCGTGCATGTTCACACTATACGGACTTTATTGACAGGGGTGTTCACCTTAAACAAAAACTACTCCAAATGAGTTACGAAGCAGACCTATAGATCTACACTGCGTGCATTTTGTGATCAACATTACGAATTGTTTGACTAATATGACATGTCAGTATTTTAACTCACTAACGACAATTTGCACGATCTTAGATCTTAAAATACATCTTCTGAACAGTATTTTATCGATGTTGTCCTTTTGCCGATTGTAATAATCTAACTGAGCAGAGCAGAAGATGCACATCCTGTCGAGGACACCGACGGTTAGCTTTGATGGCACAATAACAAAAGGAAGCGATATATATATATATTTTGGAATATCATTAACGTCGTCATGTTTAAAGCCAGATCTAAAAGACAGAATAATACTGTATGTACTTCTGATCTATGCAAAGGACAAGCACTGCCTTGCTTTTAAATATACAAAAAAAAGACTTCTTAAACTATATTATTAAGAGTTGAGGAAATGAAAGAAGCAAACAATCTTCAAATTTTATTATCATAGGGTAGCAATACTCGTTATTGAAGCCTTTTCATATCACTGCTTTCACAATTTAGTACAGTTAAATACAATTTTATCAGTTACTTTCTTTCATATTATGCATTCTAACAATATCATGAGATAAAAACAGACACAGTTCTGAATAATACTCTTATATTTCAAGTTTTGTTTTAAACACTTACAGAAAGGCTGTTTTCAAAAGGCAAAATTCATAAAAGAACCCATTGTTTTAGAACAAAAGTTAGATGTCTGAAATTTTAAATTTATGTCCCTCTAGTTGTTTTCATTCGTATTTACGAGTTTGAAATTGAATAGAGGAAATCTATTGCATCGTCCACCTAAATGAAGCAGATTCCTTGATTGTTTCCGTATATTTTGTTGGTGTAAAATCATTTGAATATCAAAACTCCTGGCACATTCCAAATTGTTTACAACACAAAAGGTGCCACACATGGGGCAGGGACTTTTCAATTTACCTCTCCAGAACACTTGCGTTCAATCCTTGATTTCAGCGATGTTCGTGCTGTCAAATGTTGTTTTTTTGTGTGAAATGTTTTGTGGTTTTGTTTAAAATTCTTTCGTTATTTGTCATTTTTCGCCATGGCGTTGTAAGTTCTTCTTCAACTTTGAGTTAAAAATATCTTTTTGGCATCTTCGACCATTTTATTTAGTGAAACGGAAATAGACGGTTTGTCACACTAGATATAGCCATGTAACATGTTAACATTATTTTATATATAATGTACAAATGGTTTCAAACGAAACCATGACAATGCATGCTTTTTTCAAGACTATTGACATTTGTTTTCACCATCTGTAGGTTATTTATATGTTGACAGTAAGCTACGACTACAATAATAATAGAAAAATAAAGATAAACCCTAACTATATTCTAAAATTATACTTCTCCCGAAATAAATCTGTTTATTTGATTTATAACATGTTAGTGTATATGTATCTGTCAATTGTTAGGTATGGTGATATTTAGATGTCTTTTGGATACCTTATGTTGTTTTCTCAATGATGTATTACCCAAATCTTTTATTTCATTCATACGATGATAAAACGACAGGGTATGCTCATTATTAAGCGTATCATAGAGGAGGAACATCATTTGAAATATGCTTACTAAGTCTTGATGTCAAGGATTATATTGATTAATGATATTACTTAATATTCCAGCATTATAATAATTCAATAATTTATGCTAATATTTGACAATAAATTATCAAACCTATTATGACTATGCTTATATTTACTTTGTTAATCCCAAAACCGATAAATACACAGAATCTAACTGAACCTGACTTTATCTAGGTTGGTTAATGCTACAGCGTTTAAACATTTAATTTCAAGTCAGCTTGCTCAAAAGTTTCATTTAAACACATTACGAATAGTTTTACAATAAATTTGAGTATATTCTTAATCTGTGGAACCGGTTGATGATGAAAATTTAAAAGGCAGTAGAAATAAAACGATTTGTCAAAAGTTTACAAACAAAACTAAGGAAACAATAAGAAACGATCAAACTTTTCTGTGGGCCACTGAACCTTTCAATAAAGGATCGTTCGATGTTCTCATTATATGATATTTACACTGAAAAAGCGTTACTGGTTTAGTTGTTTCACTTCCATATTGATACAATAAATCAAAGTTTGATGCAATATATTTGAAGTTTGTTCCTTTAATATGAACGTTTTCCCCAAGGGGATTTGGTCCACTGTTGGCGTTTGAAAGTTGGATTTTTAGTGAAATATCCTTCGTAAGACTGTTGTTGCTCGAAGTTTTCCATGGCCTTTGTTGTTGGATTTGCAGATACGGTTGTTCGTTTCTTTCCCCATCGAGCCTCCCACATCTGGTGTCGTTTAACTGCATTGTGGTCATACACTGGTAGATCCTGCGATGAGTCCAATGAAGGTCCAAACGATGGCATGGCTATTCCACTATGACGAGAATTCCTTTTCCCATAGGCGATCCAACGGTCACGTTTCCCATAAGCTACTGACCAGGAATATTTGCCTCTCTTTTGAGTGCCAAGTTCACTTAAATGAGATGGGTATTTGTTCTGTCTGTGATCTTCATTTGTGTCTTTGTCCCGAAAATATTCATCTAATAGTTCGTACATTCGTAATTGCCCATCTTTTTGGTTGTTATTATTGCTAATTGGGACGGCGTATACACCTACAAAAGAAATAAATTATTTAAAACAGACTCAAAGAAAACAGGTTTGTTATCCTTTGCGTAAGTTTATATCATTAATAAAAATATAAACAACAAATAGTAAAGTATTTGTATAGTTGTTTTACTACCCCATTAACGTATGCTGCACTTTTTAAATTAACACTTAAAAGTGCTTAATAAGACAAAACCACTAAACGTAAAAACGTTAAAACCACCTACATTATTTGATATGTCACCATTGAGTGCAAAAAAGAAAAGTTTTTTCTTTCTTTTTCGGAAAAAAATGTTCCCTGCCCTAATTCCATCACAGACTATTTGCAAGTCAATAATTTCACACTAAAGCTGGAGGTCAATAGTTTTTTTTAAGAATATTAAATGGCAGTTAAAAGTTTTAAAGACTATTAACCGCAATACAGTAGTTGCAAAAACCATTAACCAAGTTGTTTGACTTAGATAACTCCATTGACTCTTCGTGTTACTTTTTAATTTCAAAGGTAGAACATTTACATAAGCAGTATAGTAAAGTGCTACGGAGACTTTTCGTACTTAACGTATTACTAGTCGAGACTGTTCGTACTTAACGTATTACTAGTCGAGCCGCTTTATAAATCTAGATAGCCAAAACGTAATGAATGCTTTCTGGGGGAGCCAAAAATATTACTGAAGACGTCCTTTAAGAGGCTAGCTTCGTAACATATAGTTCAACACAAATGTATATCTAAGACATTGCTATTATCATTTCTACTACAATATTGAATGGAATCCTGCAGATGGGTTTGTTTATGTGTTACATATTTGTTTTTCGTTCATTTTTGTACATATATATATATAAGGTCGTTGGAATTGTTTTACATTGTCATTTCGGGCCCTTTATAGCTGATAATTCGGTATGGGCTTTGCTTATGGATAAAGGCCGTACGGTGACCTAAAGTTGTTAATTTCTGAGTCATTTTAGTCTCTTGTGGAGAGTTGTCTCATTGGCAATCGTACCACATCTTCCTTTTTTATATTTATAGCTAAAAGTTATTTTCGTTTGCATCCGTCTTAAAATATCGTGGTCATTTTCCGAATATGCTTTGAAATTCATAAATTACTTTGTAGAAGCAAACTTAAAAAAACGTCCATCTGAAAATTTGTTTTTTTTTATAGCTCTTAAACATAACTAATGTATGGTATGGGTTTCTCGTCGTCTGTGAAGATCCTGGTGTATTGTTATATAATTTTAATAAACGCTATTCATTCTCAGACAAAAATTTACATAAGGACGCCTGACTTTGAATAGTATAAAATTAGATACATACATCCAGAAGGAAAATACCTTTTTTTTTGGTGTTTATTTTTGGGTTTAGTAAAATACTTACAGAATTAATGACTAGTCTGTAAGTGTATAACTGTTCATTTAATGTCATTCCAGCATTTTCATCATTTTTTGTAGCTTAAACATATTTTAGTAAGACAGCAAATCATAATTACAATTAAAAAAAAATGATAATAATAGTGCTCTCGCAATTCTGTCAGAAGAAAGAGACAGATCATGCACAATTCTTAAATGCACAAAATATTTTTGAACTGTCAATTTGGTTTGAGTTTACACAATACATTTTGTGATTATTTTTAGCTATTTATATAATAGTATTTAACTTTATGTTAACTTGATATACACTTTCCGGCAATTTGTTCATATAAGAAAATTGATATAACAAAACAGAGGGTGAACATTAATTGTGTTATTTTAAATTATTTCAGTTCTAAACTAATAACAAATAGCTTTTGCAAGTAAAATATCTATTTTACTATCGATTTGGAATTGGATTCGAAACTCTAAGCTGAATTAGTTCACATAAATCATCCTCATTATTGTTTTTGTGTCTCCCAGGGCAGGCAATGGGACATCGCTTAGCAGAAAATACTATTATCAATCGTATCACGTGATCACACAACATTTCCGTTATCTTAACGACAATACGTCAGATAGATTTACGGCAATCTATTACGACAATAGATATGTATCAACGTTTCAAGGAAACAGCTTTTATTTCGATTTATCACTGTTATTATTCTTTGTTCGATACACTTTTATAGTAATGCGTCTGATAATGCAAAAAGTCAAGTATTAGATTTTTTGTTTTCAATATTGTATATACTAGTATCTGTTAATGTTATACTTCTTTTTGTTCTATTTGAAAAAAACAACATGAACTATCAGATAAATTTCAGAAAACGAATTAAACTTTAAACCTGTTCCTCAACATATTAACACTTTATTCGTCTAGGGGTTCAACGACTTCATATTAGCTCAGCATATACAGCTCAGTGTAGATCCTTGTTGTTATGCTCTTAAAACATTTTTTTTGTCGTGAGTTCCAAGTTTCCAGAAAAACTTTTTATGATCACAGAATCAAAGTGACATGTTTGGTATTCATTTTTTTTTATTACTTAATTTCATTATAATTGCCGAAGAAAATTTTACTTTTTCTACATACCAATTCTAAGAAACAAATATTTGACAAATGATTCCAATGTTTCTGAACACGTTACATGTTTCTTGTTAGTACAATGTAAACGTACAAACGTTATTAAGATATTAATATATAATTATATTAATATTTATTAATTCTCTTAAAAGTTTATTCAAAATTGTTTCCATTATAGAAAGTATGGTTTAATTTATAAGACCAAAAAGGGGTCTTTTAAAGTATATCTTGAAGGCCGTACATTGACCAATAATGGTTTACTTTTATAAATTGTTATTTCGATGGAGAGTTGTCTCATTGGCACTCACACCACATCTTCCTATATCTATTGTGTATCCTTTTTATCATTCAAATTATGGAAAGATTTCATATATCAAATTTTAAAGTAAGACCAAAAGTACAATTCAGACGAAATTGCCATAGCTTTAAACCAACAAGGTCATTAAAATTTTTTTAATTGCACTATCGATTAGAAGAAATACTTTTTTAATATTCAAATTATTGATAAGTACGTATTTGTAAGTAAAGTTATAGGTATACTGTCTTAAATACTAAAACACATGTAACCACCAGTGAGTGAAATGAAGATAAGTATTACACGGGATATAAGACTAGGTTGAATCAATCATTTGAGGTTTGAATTTGCATTCTATTTACCTCTTTTACCTAACCATTAATTGGTTTTATAAACAGTATTGTATTGTTATAATCTGAACAATAATTAAGCGTAGGAGAAAAACATGAACGGACTTGAATATTATTACATGTACATATGAGGAAAAATAGTTATTAATAGGAAGAGAGTTAAGAAAAACATCGCTTTCGGCTATCAACACAAGAAAAATGACGCAGATGACGCTTCAAAATCGAATTAATAATTACAATGTAATTTGTAATTATGTAGCCAGCGATAGCTTTGATTCATTGCTAAAAGCCTTTAATACATTCTACATATATGACAAATCGGCGATAAAGACATGTGAATAGAAAAATAGTGATAAATTTACTTTCAATAACTAATATATTTTTAATCTAAATGTTATCTACAACTTAAATAAATTTCAAACCACACAGAATTAACAAAGAACAAGACACGCGTCTCATTCTAAGACCTTTATATTTAATACGACTGAAACAGACGGAACACGATACTTTAGATTAAATTTCTGAATATATGAAGTTTTCTTTTTTTGTGGGTTCTAAACACGTTCGTTAAAAAAGATTCTTGAAAACGTTGTTCGTTTTTTGAAGTTTTTATGCCATTTAACGGTTTGTGTCAAATACAGCAAAATCAAAATAAGATCATAATTTTTTTCTTACATGTACAATGTAGGTGATAAGCTATTTCCACAAATATATTTATATATATATATATGTATTAAGAATGCAACACGCTCAATGGTACACATGTAAATTCACGCCTGTGATTATTTTTATTCCATCAAACAAGATCAACTTCACTATTTTGAATTTTATCGTTTGAAAGTATAAGACTAGCATAACAATGTTGCTTTGAAATTTTATTTTGTGTGATTTGAATTATTGTCTCATTGACGTATACCCAAACATTCGTTTATTCATAATTTTAACTTTTCGGTCTTGCTGCGGCGGCGTTCACATTTTGAATAACCCCTTTTATACTTGCATGTGTCACTTACATATATCATTTGGATTGTTTGTTTAAAATTAAAGGCGTTCATATATAACTAAAACATATATATCTCACAATTGTTTTCAATTATGAATGATATAAACCTGAATATAACTGGCTTATAATGGAATCATTTCCACTGTATCACGGATGATTAGGCTGTATAAGTCACTTATGTTACAGGATTTGTCAATTTCAGTGTCTATAATAGTCTAAAAGCTGACGGTTTAATGCTATTGCAATGATCCGAACGGTTTTCTAGAGTTCTTTGTACACAGAACAAACTTGTGTCATTAGTTTAATGTCTAGTAAAACAAACGACAATGATATGACATTTTAACACGATCAGATAGCAATAAAAGTTTTAAAATTTTTTAAAAATCAAAAAGGTCATCGCAACTATAACAAACAATGCGAGTAAAGCACGCTGCAAATTAATTGTCCATGTTTCGTTTTGTACTGTATCAAACATTATATTGTTATTGTAGAAACTGAGCATAAACTACAAATATATGTACCAGTGTATCAAACGGTAGCTAGACCCCAGTGTCACCAATTTTTTTATATTATATTATCAGTGATATCTTTTAGGAAAAATTAATAAAACCTGTTTACCTATATGGAATAAATAAACTCATCATAGATAACAGAATTGCAATTTTGTGTTTGCGCCAGACCCCCGTATCGTCTACAAAAGACTTCTTTACTCCAAATTCATTGGATGTTGGATGTGTACGGATTGATAGTTTAGTCTTAGATGCATGATTTTGTTATTAGTTGTTAATGGCTTTGAACTAGCTGTCAGATAACTGCGGATACTCTCAGATCTGTTCATTGTGTCTTTTTGTGTCGGGATATATACGTACCCGGCCACGTCCACTTGTATTTTTGTCCATCTGATGAGTTAAGTCTTTTTCAACTGATTTTTATAGTTCGTTCTTATGTTGTACTGTTATACCACTGTCCCAGGTTAGGGGAGGGTTGTGATCCCGCTAACATGTTTAACCCAGCCATATTATTTATGTATGTGCCTTTCCCAAGTCAGGAGCCTGTAATTCAATGGTTGTCGTTTGTTTATGTGTTACATTTTTGTTTTTCGTTCATTTTCTAATATAAATAAGACCGTTAGTTTTCTCGTTTGAATTGTTTTACATTGTCTTATCGGGGCCTTTTATAGCTGACTATGCGGTATGGACTTAGCTCATTGTTGAAGATCGTACGGTGACTTATAGTTGTTAGTGTCTGTGTCATTTTTGTCTCTAGTGGACAGTTGTCTCATTGGCAATCATACCAAATCTTCTTTTTTATATTATCAATGATGCTCGAACAAAGGCCAATTTAGGAAAGAAGTTGATGGGCATTGAGGACTAAACATTCCTAAATGTATTGCCAAATACAGCTAAACTAGTCTATTACTAAGGGAGAGATACACCGAAGCAAGTTTGACAATACTATAGTATTTGTTCATATTCTTAAGATATTACTGAATATTATACGGAGTGAATCAATCTTAGATCAAATAACCTGACCTGAGAAAAGTTTTCAAAACACATCATCATCAGTTAATAGAATTTGAACCTACATATATGTTTTTGATTATTACAATCGTTTTATTGTATAGAATTCCTATCATTCTAATTATGATCAGTATACTTATCATAATATACAAGTCTGTTGGATTGATAAGGAAAGAATCTGTTGATAAAGTACATCTTTAAAGAGCAAGTCATGAATAATTCAACAGAATGAGGAGGGCGTTTTTATTACACGATTCTTCAAAGTCAATTGCATCCTCGACAAGGAAACGACAAAAAAAAAACCAACACAACTTTACTTGGAAGTGTACTCTTGTCTATCATTACAATCATTAAAACAAAGTGATACATACAAATTTACCTAACGTTTGACTTCTAATTTGTTACTAATTAGACATAATACGGTCTTCAAGTCTTTTAGAAGAATCATGGTTAAATAAAAAAATGTATTCCTTTTTAAAATTGATTTATATTTATGCAATAAATTCCATTTGTTTTAATCATCGCTGAACACTTGGTGCAAAAGTTACTACCTAACATGCAACATGGAGTGGTTTGCCGTGTCAAAGCAATGTATTAAAACTGGTTTATGCAACCAACAGCTAAAACATTGAAATACTATTTCCGGTCTCCAGACCTCACTAGAGGTAATAGCACTAGTGGTTATTCTATATAAGTAGCATTTAATAAAATTTCTTAAAGCTATCGAAGAGGGGCGAAAATTCCTAGAAGGCGGTCTACTCAATGCTGAAATGTTGCTACATAGAAATGGAAATTTCACAATTAGGAAGCTTAAATCATCTCATTTGGCGTAAAGTTTTGTTTTCAACCGATCCTCATTGTCAATGTCTAGATGTACCTTACTAAGAAGTTCCTGTATGAATAAAGAAGGGCAACATTAGTATACCGCTGTTCGAAACTCATAAATCGATAGAAAAAAAAAACAATTCGGGGTAACAAACTAAAACTTAGAAAAACGCATTTGATATAAGAGGAGAACAACGACACAACAGAAACACAACATTATAATGTAACACACACAGAAACGAACTTAGCATTAGACAAAATCCGAAGACAGCCTCATAATAATAAAGACACTCAAAAAATAGTGTGCTCATAAGATATCGTAATCTCCAAGCCTTAAGGTAGATCATAAGTAAATGTTTTTTGAGACAGATTTTTTTTATAATTTGCCAAAATGAAGATCTTACTACGCTTTTTTCAAAAATATAACGAAAAGTATGGGTCACCGTGATATTTTTCGAGCTATGAGTCGTTGAAAAATGCCTAAATTTGGTTAGTTTGTGCATGAAAAAACACATAAGAGTGCATAAAAAAAATTCTATGAGATAGAATTTTGAAATAAATTGTGAGAAGATAGTTTTCATAATATATTTTAAGAAAATAAAAGGAAAACATGGTGTCACCGAACTTGTTTTCTTGCCACAAGTAAAAATAAAAAATTTCCCTATTAGTCCAGTATAAATTTTGTACTAAAAGAGTTATCTCCCCTTAAATGGCTCATTTGAAAAAAAATGATTTTAAAAACCAAAAAGCTTGATATTTGTCAAAATATTTTGAATAATACAATAAATTTACAAGTTTTCTTAATATAGATAAACAGTCTAACCATTAAATTGCAAATCTGTTTCCAAATTTGTTGATTTGGGCAAATAACTAGACCGATTTTGTACTGTAATTGTACAATCCAAGATGGCGGTATACCATGAATCTATCTTAAGAGATCCTTAGCGAGACATCAATAATTAAAAAATAAAAAAAAAAAAACAAATACACTGTAAACATTACAAGACATAAAATTTAAACTGACATCCCTGTTTTGAATTGAGTGCCACTGGCATCTGGTGTATCCTATTGTAAGTCTGATATCTTCGGATGAGATGTTTATATACTTCACACAGTAATTGGTATAACGATGCAATAACAGACTCAGGAAGTTTAACATGGCTTGAAGTTAGCAAGTCACAACGATTTCAATTCTTTATAAAGATATGGTATTAATTGTACAAATCATACATTGAAAGTTAGCAAATCGGAACCTGCTTATTTTGCTAACATTAATTCCTCGTTAATCTAGACTAACATTTGTTTTTCATTTTCATTTTTGAATGTTTATGGTTAACGCATTTTTTCACGCGAGTTACATTAACCATAAGTAACATCAGTTTATTGATATAATAGCAATACATATAATATTGCAGATAAAAGCAAAATAATGTTTTATCCAGGACAACAAATTTGAATATCATCAATTAAAAAAAAAAACACTTTTGTTCATAGCTACATTGTATATGAAAGCAATTAATTTAATGACTTAAAATATGGAGGCATACAATAGAATGGTCACGATTGCCAATGAATACGATCAAGTATTTGTATTTTATGGTACTCTATTTTATTATCCATAATGAAGGAGGCATTAAGTGAATATCTGTGTTTGCATTGGCTTGTTAATAGAATAATCATATACAGTACACATTTCACATACTATATTCAATCTCAGATTACTACAAGGTGTCTCATAAGTGTCATTTAATAGAAATAGCTAAACATTTGGTAATTGTACAATCAATGGTAATTAATATACTTTATAATCGAGTCAAAGCTGCCCCGTATTAATGCACTTATATACAAGTTTTTTTTCTAAAAAAACTTATTACTCTTGTAAATCAAATAGTAACGTCTGTCACTGGGCACAGTAAAACTGTTGTTTTTGCTTCTTTTTGTTATCCAATAGGCGTACATGTATGTGGTGGTATTTTTTAACGTTAATATTGAATAGTTTAGTTCCAGCATGTATCGTTTAGTGCAAGAAGTTACAAGCTGAAAGAAGAAAAGAAAAAAAACCCACACAAAAGAACGATAGGAAACCTAATTCTATTTGTGTTTGTTAGACTAATGTCTTATCCTCATTGGAGAAAATAATATTTTTAAATTTTTTTTTTTAATACAATTCAAAGGACCAACATATGCTGTTGCATTATGATATTTTTCGTTTGGCTTCATAATTGAATTGCAATAAATAAATGGGGTAAGAATCAAAGAATGAATTGAACCAATCTGGTTGTGTTATCTGAATAGTGTTGCACTTTTCGACATTATTAATATATGACCATGGCAATACATCATAGGAAATGTGCCGAACATAAGAATAAAAGGGGTATATCTATATTGCATGATGAAATGAAAACATTCACAAATCAGGTTAATTGTAGTTGTCATTAAATTGTATCTTGTCAAGAAACAACATAACATTCGAATGTTTCCGTTTTGAACAGTTTTGAGGTTTTATCAATCAAAATATGGCGCCATTGGTCCATTTTTATCTTGACAATAATACATAGAGCAAGCTAAAAATATGTTTATGACAACAGATTATTTTATGACCGATTTCAAAATGTTGTAAAATTGAATTGTAGTGTTTTCCCCAGTATCGTGTCATCAAAAGTTTAAAGTAAATGATTTGACGAAAGCAGTAAGATTCAGGAAATAATCTATGAGGTCAATTATTGATTTATAAGTTTTATGTTGGTAACAAATTATCCGAACAAACCACGTGATACGCTGGAAGAAAATGAATTCTTTTAAATATTACAATTACATTAAATAGTCGTTATTTAATTAAAACCATTGTTGTTTTTAGAAAAAAAATTACATGAAAACGTTACATACGGTATGTTTCAAATGTATGTTTCCTTTCTTTTTACGGTGAGTAACGAAAAAAGGAAATCATGATAATACAACGTCCTTATTTTTTTTGTTGAAAAAAAAAAATGTTTTAATTAACTTTGAGAAAAACCCAAATTAAAATGAAATCCATGCTGGTTTTTTAAATCTAAATTTTCAATAATATGCCACTTACAAAATAGGAAGTTCTTACAGCATGTACATTGGGTTTTCGTGTCGGGCTAAGAATAAATTAACGTGTGTCTTCAGCTTTACAGTTTCCAGCTTTTAGAGTTCGAGATAAAAATAAATGTGAGAAGGCGTTACGGATAGGACGCATACCATTATTAGGTGTAATTTGCATTTCGTCAGATAACACAAATAATTTGTGGTGTAGTTTATACCTTTATTTCAATATAAACAGAAATTTTAAATACATTGTAAATGAATCGATATACGAAGGTAACAGATTGTGAATGTTGATAGTAGCTCTGTTATTAATTTAAAAAACAAATGAAAATAATAAATATCTTCTGAATGGAGCAAGACGATGTACTGTCCAAATTAGTGTTTTAAAGTTGAATTTTTCATTTGGTCATAGGTTCGAGGATGAAAGGTTAATACTATTTTCCTTTTGTTAATTTTGAAAAAAAAAAAAAAAATAGATCAGTATCCGTTTTGGAAAAATGTGAAAACATCTTGACAGTTTCTGAAACTCATCATGACAAAAGTTTGAAAACGAGTTTTCATTTTCGTTATTCGTTATTTAACATTTCAGCATTGACACATTTATTCAAAGCCAATAAACCAATATTGGGTACATTCAAATGAACACAGCGTCAATGTTTTCTCGATTATCTAAAGTACAAAATATTAAACATGAAGTTGTTTGAGAAATATGAGATAAACAAGAGAAAATAATAGCCAATAATACATATTAACCCAGAGAAAAAATAAATTTACAAAACTCTGTCTGAATATGAGAAAATTATGACTAACAATGCAAACTAACCAGGAACAAGAAAAACACATAAAGACGGTTAAGGTAAATTTTAACATTTAAAACAATATGTGTTTTCAAATAGCCTGACTTTTGTTTGGAATGAACATTTTATATCTTTGAAAGCTTTACAGTTGCCTACACTTATCCAATGATCATTTGTGTTGTAGATGAAAATACCATTTCTTTCGACATTGTGACAATTAATAACAGATTTCTTTGAAGCCGTTCCACCTTTAACATGTCGCGGTAATGGAAATTTCTTTAAATGGTCTCTCAACTCATAGATCAAACCGATGTTTGAATATATTGTTTATGTTTTATGTACCAATAAATTGGCAAGAGCTGTAAAAATGACGACAAACATTAGTTTCGTTATTTACTGCGGGATAGTTGTCTTACGACTAGTTCGCAGTGAATTTATTTTATCACTAATGTCTTTGATCGTAATAAACTGATATTTAAATTTTCTACCCTTTAACGTGTTAATTGATATGAAATTGTTTTTGGATTTGTATTTGTTGAAATACAGACAAATGACGTCGTTTTGCAATAAATATAATGTAATGGCGGGAAAGAAATATGGACATTACTTCTATTTTAAATTTTGGGTCAATGGAAGTGCTCAGTAACATATACCATAGTAATTGAAATACAATTTTTACTAGTTTACTCCCACACTTCGGCAATCCTAATGGCAATGTAACAATAACTTTATATACGAAACAATTGTTTTCATGATATAAATATGTCGTATACGAAACAATTGTTATCATGATATAGATATTTATTAACCAACTAAGTACATTATTGCCGAAAATGACTGTTTATTAAAAATTATATATTTTCTGTAATGGCCCTGTTTTTCTGTAATGGCCCTGTTTTTCCTGTAATGGCCCTGTTTTTCTGTACTGGCCCTGTTTTTTTTCTGTAATGGCCCTGTTTTTCTGTAAAGGCCCTGTTTTTCTGTAATGGCCCTGTTTTTTCTGTAATGGCCCTGTTTTTCTGTAATGGCCCTGTATTAATGCCCGGTTTTTCTGTATAAAGCACAGAGGTTTTTAATAAAGTTAATAAAATTAAGTTGTAAAGAGTATAATACTTTTTTTTATATTTTATTTAATTTAGTAACCAGTTACCAACATTAAAGAACCGTATATAGGGATCACTGTTCATCCTGTTTTTCAACACAACTTCTGTCAGAGACATAAAATGACATTTAAATAAATAATTATGTATGAACTCAAATTATTTAATTAATTATGTTAAATTTAACACTGAAACAGTTAATTTATGCTTTAACATTCACCTTTACTTCGGGTACTTTTAATACATTGATAAAGACTCTATTACCCAAAGAGATCTCGCGAGGTTTAAATCTGGTCGTGTGATATTACGGGATTTCGCCGAGTTGCCAATCTCTTGTATTATATGTCTCTGCTTCTGTCAACTTAATATCTTGGATATTTGGTATATTAGCACATACACTTTTATTCAGTTGGTTAATAAATGTATTAAGAAATGGGTGTTTTTATAATAGCTCTGTTATATGTCCTCGGTCAGTAATAATGGCCTCGGATTCTTTAATGGCCCTCGGCGTTGCCTCGGGCCATTACAGACTTCCTCGACCATTATTACAGACCTTGGACATATAACAGGGCCATTATAAAAATACCCATTCATTAATACAATAGTAATGTACCTTTACAATCTATATCAAGATCGGTCTATCCTTTTAGAATGGTAACAAAGGCTTTTGAAAATTTAAAGACAGAAGGACGGAATTGCCTTTTTTGCGTTTAACAGTTACCAAAAGCGTAAGTTAATTATTTGGTATACTAGTATGCAAATTTATTTAAACGTGAAATATCAGTTCTGTTTCGATGCCAATGCAATGATTCTGCAATATTTTAGGAATGCTTTGACAGGTGTATTTGCTTGTTAAAAGGTACAATTGCATTTATTTCAAATTATGTATGCATCTACAATGTGTAACGTTTCATTCATATATTTCCACTCATAAATGTGAAAAGAAGTATAATAAGATTTACAACAAAAAGAAGTAAATCAAACAAGTTTAAACTACAAAACCATACGGCGACCTGTAGTTGCTAATACTTATGTCATTTGAACTCTAGTGGATAATTATGGCGTAACACTATATCTCCTAATTTTTGTATTCACTTCAAAAAGTGAAGTTCTTATCGATTGCAGCAAATATAAGTAAACAGAACTGGAGCTATTGCTCGTCAACTTTGTATTTGTTTGACTTTCTAACTATTTTGATCTGAGCGTCACTGGTGAGTCTAATGTAGACGCAACGCGCGTCTGGCATATTAAATTATAGTCCTAGTATCTATTGATAACTATTTTATCCCTTTTAACTCAGTATATCAATTTTTTAATCCTTATCTGCAGTACTGCCGAAATGCATTTGATAGTTTATTATGTTATTAGTTCTGTTACATATTAATATCACTTAATGTCAGTAAATTCATATGCACGTTCTCAAAACACACACACAAAAAAAAAAAATACTAGTTATAAGTCCAGATTTTTCATTAATAAGAAAAAAAAAACCATTTCAAATCCTATAGCCTAAAACTAAAGATATGGAACGCGTACTTCCAAACATTAAAAATCAATTTTATTTAAAAAAAAAATGATAATATAATCCAAATATGAATAGTAATATTTAACCGTAAAAAACATATTTAAGAAGTACGAATAAATCAAAGATTTTATCCTCTAAAACCTGTCAAAAAGCAGCGGTACTTTCGTGCAATATTGAATTCTAAAACTTAGATCATTATTAAAACTGTATTATTTCAGAAGTTATGTAAATGAATATACCGTTTGTAAATTTCACACAGAGCTGCTTTCTCAAACTTATTTATTGGTATACGCTTTATAGAATATCTTTCCCATCGATAACATATATACGTTTATATCGGTTTGATGTCGTTTATGTCCATTGATTATACTGTAAATTTTTATAGATTTTGTTTCCTTTACAAGTTAATAGTACAATATATTGGTCACACGATATCGTCATGAAGATTTTAATTCGTAGGTGTCACGGCTATTTAAAGGAGGAGGGTGAATGCAACAACATTTCGTAGTAACGAGGGATTCAATAGAGAAGAAAATATAAGCATTTATATATATGAACATTTAAAATGTAAAGTTCTCTGCCAAATTGTGACCATAATGAAACTTTGATTTTACAGTAAAATGCGACCAAGTGCTTTTCCCAGTGTTTAAGACATATGATTAAGAACGGACGAGCCAGGTTTTAAGAAACTTTCAGCAAGGGTAATGATGTTGGTATAAGTCCTAAAACCTTCCTTCGATACCACAATAGTTTTTGGTGGGGTTCGTTTTGTTTATTCTTTAGTTTTCTATGTTGTTTCATGTGTACTATTGTTTGTATGTTTTCTTTTTCATTTTTAGCCATTACGTTGTCAGTTTATTTTCGATTTATGAGTTTGACTGTCCCTTTGGTATCTTTCGTCCCTCTTTTACCCAAACATTTTACTTATTGACAGAGTTACATATATGCGTAGGTACTTTTTGTTTAAAATATTTACTTCTCTCTTGTATGTCTTTCAAACCGAACCCAAATTATGGTTCTATGTCATATAACAGATGAGTTACACCTTTATTAACATTTATTTCAAGATAATAATGAATATACAATGTTCTACAAAAGTAGAAAGTAAAATAACAAAAATACTGAACTCCGATGAAAATTCAAAACAGGAAGTCTTTCTCAAATGTAAAATTAAAAGCTGAAACACATCAAACGAATGGACAACAGGGGAGTTCTATCTAGATTACCATTGATTTATATCGTTTTGACATTGAATATGTTTAAATTTTTAGTTTTCTTCTATGGATGATTTGCCTTTGCAGGTATATTGGTTGCCGTCTTTATATACATGTTTCTACGCCGTATAAGCGCTCATCTTAAAATATCTCGATCACGTACCTAGGATTCACGGCGGCATGGATTTATTTAACAGTATTATATCAGTATTATTTAATGACGTAATGGACTACAAAAAATCACAATGAGGTACATAGAACACAATTTAGGGCATGCACGTATCTATTTCCGATATACAGTCTCTGAAGAATACCAAGCCGGATGTATTGGTATTTTAATCTTAAGACATTAAGTCTCTCAGAGTTTGAGTCGTAGGATGTCAATTTCGTATTGAAAGTTAAATTAACTTTATGTTTGTCATTTTGAAGATACAGTCCATAACGTTCACAACACCTACGTCAATATAACATACGAAAATTGACTAAAACCAGGTAACAATTTACAATTTCGACTTGTTGAAACCATTTAGTTTTTAATTGTTTAGAAAAACATTCTCTCTAAGTTGCCGTTACAAAATATCCGGTATATGTATATTACAGTAAATATTTATGTTAACCTTTGCATCAATAGCATAAACATATGTCAGAGCAATTATATATGGAGACAAATATTCGTCCATGTGTTGAATTGCAATTTGTGCATATTCGGTATATTATAATCTTGTATTGTTAAAAGACCTCTATATATAAAACATTGGTATGCTATATTGACGTAGGTGTTGTGAACGTTATGGACTGTATCTTCAAAATGACAAACATAAAGTGTGGAAGTTAATTTAACTTTCAATACGAAATTGACATCCTACGACTCAAACTCTGAGAGACTTAATGTCTTAAGATAAAATTACCAATACATCCGGCTTGGTATTCTTCAGAGACTGTATATCGGAAATAGATACGTGTATGCCCATGTATAATAATATGCCCATAAATATACATGTAACTTACATTTTTAAAATACCAGCTCCCAGACAAATTAATAAAGAGGAAGTCCATAAAACAGACGCTATCAATCAACGGAATGAATGGAAACGACTGCAATATCCCATGAATATAATAGACACATAATTGATTAAACTGTGTGTTATAGCTAGGTAAATATCCCGCATGCATGACAATATTGTATAGTTTCGTTTACATTGCCAAAACTTGGTAAGCAACCGAACGGGGCCCAGCAGCCAAAACTTTGCAAAATTATAACATCATATTCATACAACATAACTGACTAAAAAAATCCAATCAACACACACAGTTTTTTCTAACAAAGACGCTAAACCAAATAGGATGAAACACATAAATGCCAGGATCAAAATTTAAACACAAAAGAGGAGAGTTAACAACTTAAAAAACATTTGCTGGCGTACAAATTTATCACTTTATCCAAAAGAGAGTTCAGATTTTTGTCAGACTGAAACACAAACATCATCCCATGTTATTATGTGGTACTTTTTGCTCGTTTGTTAGCTGTAGTGTAGTGTTTAGATGACTGTTGTTTGTATGTTGTATAGATTTTTTTAAATTTTGGTTTAAATTATTGTCTATTTTTCTTTCAAGAACTTATGATACTTGGTTGTAATTTCGGTAGGAAACTATATACAGCTAATCTCGTCGTTTAAGGCATATTTCTATACAGGTTTGTCTGTAGAACTCGTGTTTGATGATTGTGTTTGAATCGCATCTAGTTAGGAAGGACAAAGAACTTATAGTTTCAACCCACATTTTGTCATTTTCTGTTATATTTTAATAGACCACTTTCAAGGTATGTCTCTTACTTGGAAAAAGTCGTCAATTAAAAGCGCATTTATGACGTTTTTTACCAGATTAAAAAGATTGCCAGTAACTCTTTTCAATTAAAGTTCATCAAGCGTCTTCGTGATCGTCATTATCCAGGATAAACGAGAAAAAACATTCTGTTCTGTAGTTAATTACTCACAATTGCCTAATGACAGCAGTGCCTATTATCAACGAAAAGAATTGTATTTGCCAAATAATCCTTGCAATATAGCAACCAATGGCTTAACATTGGTTGGTTGTGCAAATGCCCTAAACGCACGAATTATTTCAATAATCGAAAGTTTTTGACGGAAATGTAACCATTGGAAAGTTGTCTCTAGCATTTCCAAACCTTTTATAAATACTACAGTCTATACTTGATTTTAAACTTCACAACAGTGGGCAGTCATCGAAGTTTTCAGTAAAAATGAATTTAATATTATTAGCTTTTTATCTTTGTATCTTGTGTTCTGCAATCACAATTCAGCGTCAAGTCATCGAAAGTTTGTAAATCCCTTTGTTGAAGTTTTTCTCCTCATATGTAGCATAAAGACGATACACTTTTGGTTATAAAAGGGTATGATGTATAACCCACACAACATTGAAATTTTATCACTTACCAAAATACGTTCTATTAATAGCTAGTTTTACTAAGTACTTGAATAAATCATGGCCTTGTTTATAAATGACGAACAAGCTACAAAATGATTGAGAATCATGATACTAGGCTAAACATTTCGATGTACACTAGGGATAGCAAATACACGTCTCTAAATAGAATTCAACGAGCAACACAAAACGTCAAAATTAACAAAATAACATGAAATACCACTCAATGTATAATGATAGGACTTTAATAAAATAAAAACACACAGTCAATTACTTCAAATATATTAATCAACATCATCATTGCTGTAGGACTTAAAATGTAAGTGATGTTAGTTACTAAAATAAAATTGAGGCCATACTTCTTATCTTAAATTGTGCTGTTTTGTTCAGTACTTGTAAAAAAAAAATAACTGAACTCCGAGGAAATTTCTAAACGGGAAGTCCCCAGGCAAATGGAAAATTCAGAAGCTTAAACAAATCAAACGAATGGTAACATCTGTCATATTCATGACTTGCATGCATTTTCTTGTGTAAAAAATGGTGGTTTAAACCGGCTAAATTATATTTGTGTCTATATTCCATGTTCATGCTGCTTGAAGCGTCATTTCAGGTGGTTGTCTTAAAATATGTAGTCAGTCAGTCCCTTTAAATTTCCAAATCAGATGGCATGTTTTATAGAAAGATAGTGATGCTTGTTTAAATATATTTTGCAACAATACTGGTATATTGTCATGCTGTTGTGTTAATATTTGCAGAAATGTCTCATTTAGTAATAATTATATTTCTTATTTACCATTGTCAAATGTTACGTTTAGAATAGACCATTGTCGTTTATATATTTCTATTTAGCGTTAGATCTTCAGCTCATCTATAAAAATCTTTCAAACCGAGAAATGAAGATCCTGGGATTATTTAAACCAATTTATCTCCGTCTTTAACATATCGCTACTGTTACTTGCCTTGACGAGTTTTTAAAATCAGGCAACGTCGACCTTAGATGGATTTGACTATCTTTTAGGTGTTTGTTGTCATAAAGCTCTTCAACTGTTTTAGTACTTATATATCTCCGGCTTTAAAATATTCGACTTGAGTGTTCCTGATGAACATAAATGCAGAATAGTGCTTCGAATGCATCAATTAATTTACATGTTGTTTTTATTTTTTGTTACAATCCCTGGGTTGAAGCTATATATATACACAAATGGTTGACGTTCCGTATACGTGGGTATCACCAGTGTAGTAACCATACTTTATTCTTATATAATCTGTGTTGTCATAGACTTTTACGATAATGAACTGTAAACATTTTTCGGCACAGTCACAGACATGATTAAGGCTATTAACTACTTAAATCTGAATGCTTAATATGTGTTTGAAGTAGACGAAACAATGGTTTGGAGATACTTAGTTAATATCCTTGATACATTGTCCAATTTGAGATCATTATATGCTTTTTTCGTAACTTGTACTATAAATAAGAAAAATATATAGGCTAACACAGTTATGAGACAAAAACGGACTGATGGCATCAATGACATACAGGTAAAAGACGGATAGAAAACTTTATTCAACAGAGAATTTGATAACATGACTAGGCAATATTAAACCTTTTCAAAAACAGTTGATGAAATCAAGTATGGTAAATCTTTTTCTGTAATTTCACTAATTTGCAAATTAAGTCATATCAATACAGGAAAAGTGCAGAAAAATATTAACTGTATTACAATAAACATAAGTGTTGTTCCCTGATTATGTAAGGCTTGAACAATAAATCGATTCAAAATCCAACTTAAGATGAATTATAAGGTAAAATGTGGTAATATATGTTTTACTTGAAGGAAAAAACAAAATAAAACAAAAAGATGTTGTATATAACATTGATTGATCGATTGTTGGTGTTTAATGTCACTTTAAGGAATATTGGCTATATCGTGACCATCAATGTTTATTGGCCGAGAGCCGGATGCCCGGCGAGAAGTATGACTTTCAGCATGATCACAGATAGTTTTAGTCCATTAGTATTGAAGTAATAAAGCATCTGCCATTTGCGGGCTTTGTCCTCACAACTTCATTAATGCTAGTTAAGTGATACAGTAGAGGAACTACTTAGAAAACTAGGTCACTATGGCCTCCTTTTCATAAAGCATCTTCATGTGAAGCTTGACTTGAAATGTTTTTGTGATCAGTTTCTTTGCCATTTATCTGTTGATAATTCCGGCCATTTTCAATAAGGAATTGAAAGAACACACTCATATCCGATATAATAAGATATGTTTTAGGACAGTTACCATTTTAGGCGACCATAAACTTGTCATGATAGTGACAATACAATTTGCGTTATTCATCATGTTACTATCATTGCAAACTTCTTATCTATATCGTCTGCAGCTCCATACTAGTAACTAAGTTATTTGATTTGATTGAGTTATTGTGATCTGAACAGCTTCCTTTCTGTCTTTCAGTTAATCCTAATATTTAACAGCAGCGGTCAATTCAAAAGTGTTCAAATAATTCGCTTGCAGTCAGTTGAGATCTGTTCTTTATAAAATTATGTTCAACCTGTTAAATATTTATTATTTACCTGTACACAAAAACATCATTTCACATTAACTGTTATCATTATTTTTGTTTCTGGACGAAGCTATAGACGGCTTTAGCTTAACTGAGCACAACTATCGGAAGTGGTCGTTTTTAATAATCTTAATAACATTCTCGATTTGAGTTTCCAGATGTTTTGATTCTATGTCTATTAAGATGTCCGTCTGATGTGCTCTATCATGATCTTCGAATATTTGAGTACTATTTTACCAATGGGTCGACAACTACTACACAAGGACATTCAACTACCATGGAAGCACTAGCCGAGGAGTCAGCACTCATTTCATGTGCTGAAAATATACCATCCTTGATGCAATCGTGTTTTTTTTTTTAATTATACTGACCACATAAGGTTCAACTCATTGGAATGCTATTATTTTTTCTACTCCTAGAAACCTTTGACCTTAGCAGAGATGTTTTTTTGAAATAATTGGTTTCTACGCTAGCTCTTTAAAATTGTTATTGATTTGCCCTTTAGAATAGATGATCTACTGATTAGACTTATGTAGAGAAAACTCACGACTAAATTATAATGCGGATATATTTGATGACTTTTTTTAACAATTTGGTCGACACCTCTGGTAATCTATGTTCCTCGGATAGTACAACAAAGTACAAATTCCAGTGCAGATATGCTATTTAATTGATGTAAATGTTTTAAGCGCGACTAATGACTCTTTTGTAAATAACAGACGCTTACGACGTGATAAATCAAAAGCCCGGAATCTTTATATGCTATTTCCTAGTGTTTGCATTACACCCCACCACACTGTACATATCTATGAAACCAATTAATCTCAAGTTGGAGTGCTCCGAAATATAACAGCGGAAATACCTATACAGAACAAAATATAGGTTTCTTTCCCCCTTACTTATATTCCCTATCACAAAATGTTCGTTGTTAGAATAAGCATGATAAAATACAAGGAACCTCTGCAAGAGTTGCCTTCAACTGCAATTATATTGTATGCTGGCGAAACAAAACTATCCATAGCCGCTGTAGGATTATACACCTGTCCTGATTGATTCAGGGACCTGTCGTTCAGCAGTTGTCGTTTGTTGATGTGGTGCATTGGTATTTTCCCGTTTGGATATATAAATTAGATCGTTGGTTTTCCTGTTCGAATTGTGTACACTAATGATTTTGGGTCCCTTATAGCTTGCTGTTTGGTATTGATAAAAGCCCTGTGTAAAAGGCCGTACTTTGACATCTTTTTGGTATTATCAGATTGGGAACAATACCCCCCCCCCCTTTTCAGACAAGGGGTCATTTTACTGTTGTAGAAAAGATAATAGAAATTCCAAGGATTTGTAAAGTGCTACTATATGTTGTATTTACCCTCTTTTTGAGAAAAAGGTTAAATACAACATATTTTTAACAACTTTTCTAAAAGATGGGTTCTCTTATTTTGAATAATATTAAACTGTTATAGTAAATTTGTTAACATGTTTAAAGTCCAGAAATATTACAAAATTCTTGGACCAGTTAATACCAGATAGACATATAGTTTTTTGGGAAAATAGGAGCCCTTTTGTACTAAAAGGTTTTTAAAAAATATAGATATTATAAAGTTATATTGACCCCTCATTAAAAGGGATATTTATAACATTAAGGGGTTGTTCCCAACCTGATTATGACTTGGATGGAGAATTGTCTCATTGTCTGTCACACATACAACATATACAAAGACCAGATTTAATTATTCAATTAATTCTTGGTAAACAGGAAAAAAATACTTCATAAATTAAAGAAAGTACAAAGTACAAGTGATAAATCAAGTTTAAATATTGTCAAATCCTACTATTTTATGTTTACAAAAAAAATTATAATCGCTCGCCTTTACTTTTCAAGCTTCGCCTAAAAAAATTGCAAATTTAATATTTTTTTATTAAAATTTTCAAATCGCTCGCTCGACCCAATTTTTGGAGTCCAAAAATCCGTAGAACAAGAAATTAAATTGGTGTGGCCTAACATACATTTATTTATATATATAATATATATCATTGACAGCTGTTAGATTTACAGCGAATAACACACTCTAAACTCCATGAAATCTTTACTTCATGGTAGTATCCTGTGGATACACTCACCATAGATATCAAGATAAGAATTAAGACGTTAGGCTCGTTTTCAGTGTTCAAAACACTCAAAAGTAGTCAATTGTTAAAATGAAACTGTCTTGCTAAATATTCTTCCCAACTTTGAAGTAGACTTCGTTTAAAGTAATAAATCTTTAGATATTCATTTAATTTACTCCTGATTACGACAAAGAGAAACACTCATTTCCCAAATATCATTAGTAAAATTAAATAAAAACTTAATACGTTTCTCTAGAAGTAAAAACTCTCTTCCGTGAAATCCAATGTGATAAAAATACAACACACTAAGCATGTCATTTTTGTTTATCTTGGACGATTATCTCGAACATAACGAAAAGAACGTAGACAATAAAATATCATGAAGTATAAGATATACAGACATAATAATATATTTATGTTTCTGTCGATGTGGAGTTTGATATCTACTGCAGTTTTTCATGGAAATTTACAACTGCTATAAAACTGCAAACTGTATAATTATTAATTAAAAATGACATTTATACCAACATAAAATGAAATGGTCATGATTTCTATAGGCTGACTTCGTAGCTTGGAATTACATTTTATCATATTAATTGATTTGGTAATCTTCCATGTAATTTTATTGACCATTTAGCTTATCGAATTAAACCTCAAATATAATGTCTCAGTGGTTGAATAAACAATTATGTTGCGAGTTGTAGAATCATTCAAGGTTCATTGGTTTACTATTAGTCTTGATATAATCATAGCATAATATTACAAGGTATCTGCCAGCATTGTAATCAATTAAACATTTTACCTTAACAAAAATAAAAAAAATCAGTGATATTTACATCAGAGAGAGAGAGAGAGAGAGAGAGCAGATTTTTTAGTTTATTGATTATACATGCCATGCTGTTCATATACAGTTAGTCAACATCGTTCCCAGATATATAGTCCGTTTGACTTCTATAAATCTTCAGAAAATAATTCTTAAAACTTATTTTTTACAAATAAATATTTTTCTTCGTGTTTGTTAATGTTTGATACATACGAACTCTGACTATGAATATCATAGTTTTGAACCCCCCTCCCCCCCCGCAAAGAAAACAACAAAAAAAAAACGTTACTCATTAGGTCTCTATGTTGCTTCTATTTTTTTTTTAATATAAAATACTCAATGGAGTAAGTATGAGTGGTGTAATAGCCTCCCATTCAAAACAAAAACAAAAAAAGACATGTGCTTTAAACCTATTTCGTTGTATCATGTGACTTTACTCCTTTAAATAAGTCTGGTCATGTGGTTACTGAGCTTTCTGTATGCATGAATTTGTATTTTTTATTGCAGAAAGCTCAGTAATCACATGACCAGGGATATTTAAAGGAGTAAGGTCACATGGTACAATGAAACATTGCTTGCATGTCCCCCTGTATTGATCATACCATATTTGGCTCTGTTTAATCGTAGCGTTTACAGTTGTTTTTTTTTTTTTTTTATTTTCTTTAAAACAGTTAGATTTTATAGTTTTTCTTTAGAGCGAACCATTTTTCGTTATTCAGAAAAATGTCTTGCGTTTTTGAAATCGGTACATGTCTAATACAACAATTAAACTAAAAAGATCCTAATTAAAGTATACGATTTTGACATGTACAAGATGAACTACCATTATGTGCACTCTTTTCTTAATGTCCGTTTTCATTTATAAAGGGACAAAATACACGATTAACGTAAACAGGTTAAAGACAACAGACACATATGGACAGGTTTATCAGATCAAGACTTGTTATTAATTCGTGAATGATGAACTTCTAATGAAACAAGCAAGACAAACTATCTATTATCAATGTATTCTTGTCGTTCATCGGCAGATCAAATGCACAGTAGACTTTGTTAGCAATCGGCAATTATGGAAATGTCAGTGGCCATTTTGTAATGTAAGATTTCACCCAAAGGAAATCTGCAAATGATTCCGTGATCAACATGAACTTTTGTTATTTAATGATATTATGAATAATTTCATACAATTTACTGATGAAGCAAATAGAAAATAAATGACGTATCTGATGTGTTAAATTAACAATCCGATATGCTTAATTAGAAAGGAAAACAACGGTCCAATGTAAAAATCAAGTACTTTTTAGAGATAAGTAATCTACAATGTGTAGATTTGTTTAGTTTTGATAAATCCAAATTATCAATTGATTTGTTGGACATAATAGGAAAAACTAAAACTATCCATTACAATATCCCACTACAAACATTATAAGCAAGACCCGTTTTTTTTAGTTGCTGTATGCAGTCGTGACTGTGGCTTCAACAAACAGAGTTAAGTAATATTCAAAGGAGTCAATCTGTTCATTGAGTCCAAACAGTTAGAATATCTCAAATATAAATACCATACATAATAAAACTTTTCATTTCTTTCAAAACTAAAGTTTGCATCAAACTTTAGCATATTAATATTTAAATCTAACATAATGATTTAGATAAAACGACTTACGAATAAACAATAACAACAACCAAACAACCATTAGTTTTGATGTTTGACGTGAGTGCTATATCTTTAAAGAGATACTCGAACGTTTATTTAACAAAATAAAATACATTTATACCTACTATATGTACTTAAAGGGGGAGGGGCTTCTTTCCGAGTGATCTAAGAAGTTTTATTTTATCAAAGTTCGATGAATTTCTCCGGGTGCAATAGTGCTGAAAGTGGCGTTAAACACCAATCAATCAATCTACTGTTTCAACTACGGCTTAGCTAAAAGCTGCCACCAAACACAATACGCTCCTCACTTTGTAACGACCCACAAAACAATAAAAATTATTTTTGTATAACTAACTGCATACAAATATAATATAGTTTACTATTTGTGTTAAGTACATGTATGGAACTTTTGTGGATTTTGTTGTACATGCCTTATTTTTGAAACTCTGTATCTCTTTTTCTGGAATTATAATAAGAGTTTGACATACCTATCTTATATGGAAATTTGTCAAGTACATTTTGGGGAATGGTAACTATTATTGTTAACTATCGTATTGACTTAAACAGAACAGTACTTGATGTGTGTAACAGTATCGAAAAGTTTCGAAGATTTGTTTTGAACAGTGAAAACACATTATCAGTACAAATTCGAAAGTTGATTTTAAATTGTTAAAATAGCCGATTCATTTTACTCAATTGCAGTGTTATTAATCAAATACAGACAGATGCTATTTCATTTTTCATTAGGTTGATTTCAAGTCTGAAGTTGAACGTCCATGTAATACTTGTTAAAAGTACCTTGAGTTTGATTAACAGACAGCGCTACAATGTGTTACAGTTTTTTTTTTTTAAATTACTTATGTCGACCCACCTTCCGGGCTTATTATTAAACTAATAGATATTCTTTCATGCTAAAATTACAAAGAACATATACACATCTGATCCTCCTAAAACAGACTTTAATTAATTTAATTCATGATTAGCTTAGAAAGTTTTTTACAGAATAAATATAAAGAAATGTTTTCTAAATGTCAATGAAACAGCAAAAATAAATTTGAGACGTATGAATTATTTTTCTAGAATAGACAATTTGAAAACAAATGAGAACTTCGAAACCTCAGTAAGATAACATTCTTTGAACCAACAGGAATTACGTCGTTTGTTTCTGTATTTTTATGCAATGTATATGCAAGCAATCATTAATTAAAAGTATGCTAATGTTGTTGCAAGCACTCCTAACGTTGATTGATACATTTTAAAGGAATAGTCTATCTCTAAAAAGATGATTCTTTCAATGTTAACTTGTTGATAACCTATTGCCTTTGTTTTAGCTTCTGTAAAGACACAGCTGATGATTTCAATAACTAACCAACATTCAGTAAACTTTGATACATGTACACTATTCCGAACAGTAGTTGCATGCAATGATCAGACCAATTTATTTGAACTTAAGGGGGCTCCTGGGTATAAATCAATTGTTTTTTCTAATATAGGATTTCGCTATATTTTTTTTATAGATGAACTTTATCATATACTTAAAAGAAAAATGAAATAAAAAAATGGGGTCACCGTTCATTTAAGCTCACAATATGCCCTTGGAAGGAGCATAATTTTTTGTTAATGTCCTTTTTTTTCTGTTTAACTAATAGGAGAAATAGAGGTAATATCGAAATAAAAAAATAACCTAATTACAGAAATCGCTTAAATTTTACAATTATTTAGTTTATGTACAGCTTATTTGAAAACCATTATAAAAAATATAGGTCACCGATGAGTTAAAAAAGAATTTTCAAATTTAATGCCAAAAATGGCATTTTTGCTCCAAAGGATGATAATTTTTCAATGATACAAACATTTAAAAGTCATCTGGGGCAAAACCGAATCGAATTTTTGGGTTGAATTTTGTACCATATCATAAAGTAATAACTAAAAGGGTAATAAATAAAATTTGTAATGACAAAATAAAGGTTTAATTTTTTACTGAAATTTTTGTACCCATGAGCACCTTTAACAGTCGATTCTGGAGTATCTTTCAACAGAACTGACTGAGTCAAATTGAAACTCCGTAAACAATTAAAAGCAATAGAAACATTTTTCATCCAAAATTTTATGACACCTTACATGAGATCAAACACAAAACTAACATCAAAATGCAGATATACAATGCATGACCACAAAACCTGGAGTCAATACAAAGCATTCAAAACGAACTTAAAATTAAATGGTAGAAACACCAAATTCGGCCAAATAAAAGTTTAAAAAACGATCTTTAAACAGATCGTACATGTAGTTAAAAACAAAAAACATCGTGGTGAACAGTTTTTTCAATAAAAAAAGACGAATATTTTTGTTTATAGTAAATCTACGTTTTGTCTTGCTAAGATATAATTAATTGTAGTAAGGAATGCCCTCACATGCAACACGAGATTTTCCAAATTATTGCGATTTTGTTTCAACATTCTTCTCGACAACAATTTGTAATATGTGCAACAAAAATATATACTATCTTCAACAGCAAAGTATAATATTTAATAACAATGTATAATGTCTTCCGCAACAATGTAAATTAAATTTTTTTAACAACTTTTGAACTTAAGGTGTATGCTTTAGGGACAAACGTAAAATTGTATGGATCTTTTTATATGGATTATACAAAATCTTTGATAATTAGATTCCTTTTAAAGCTATAGTTTCTTTCGATTTTTGGCTCTACGAATGAAAAACAAATCAGGATAAATTATAGAGGATAAAACTGTATACTAATCATGGCTACCTGTAATGTTCTTAGATTTACCTTCATTTTTGCACTTTTAATACGTGCTGAAAATTGGATAAGCGTACATCTGATCTTTTCGGGGATAACAACCCACAAAACATCAAAGATCATCGAATAAAAGCATGTACAACTTACAATTAATCTTAATCTAAGACAAAATTTAAATAATAAAATTAATAATAAACCAAGGAAGTAGATAAATAAGTGTTTCGAGTACTTTTTTTGTCGTCACTTATTGTAACTTTTTGTTTTTCTAAACACACGCAGTAACTGTTATTGTCTGTTATTCTTTTAAACTAAATATCGTCTGAATAGCGTTTATGAACTTGACGGATTTTTCTGCTGATTTATGTTCGCTATTATGAATTTTTATCTTCAGACATTAAAATGATTAAAAGGACATATGACGTATAGGTCACCATATTAACACAAAACCCCAAATGTTTTCAGAGATTAGCAAGCATAAAAAATAGTATTGCAACATTTGATGAACTAACCCAAGAAAAGTAAAACAAGTTACAAGATATAGCAACGTTGTTTTTATTGTTGCTTGCTCATCGTCAAGTATTAAATATTTCATGAAAATATTACAAAGGGCTCAATTGGAAAACTTCTTTAATGCATTGTGAACACACTTATTCAATTTTAAAAACTTTTTTTTCAATTATGTTGAGAAACGCGAACAAAATAATTCAACTATTGTCGATGACACCCTTAAACCTAAACCTCAATTTGATGGCTTTCCAAGTCAACATTCAATAAATATTCAAGAAGAATTTTTAGCAACGAACAAAACAGATTCATGTGAAATTACATCTAGTCAATCTTTCACTTATCAAAATCAAACAAAAAGACAGATGTCACAATTTATAGTATTAAATGATTATGTAAATTAATGAGTGATACATCAGTCAATAACATTGATTACATTTAAGAAAATAATTCAGTCAGTGATATTGCAGATTTTTTTTCTGTTAATCTTGAATGACAAAATATCATCGCCCATTTCATCAGTCAAGAAGACTCCGTATCAAATATGTCGTATTTGTTAATACAATTGATTAATTCTTAAATGTGCGTGAAGAAATCAAATATGTACACGTGTTTGGCAACCTGTTCTGTACATTGTATGAAATATTTGGCAAAAACGCAAAGCAATACTGAATATTCATAACGTAAATGTTTTCTATGAGAACTATCCTGAAAACATTGTGGTTCTCTTATATTCCTTTACATTATATAAACTTTTCAATGTACAAATGGATCATCTTGACTCTCCTGGTTCTGCTTTATCACAAAATACGATTGTCTTATAGATAAATTTGAAAATTATCATTTCCCATTAAAATCTTATAAAACAAAAAATCAGTTGAAAGTATATTGAATTTGACCAATTCTTAGCAGTTAACATTTCCGAAATCGAATGAAAAGATGTTTGTCTGTAGTGTAACAATACACAAATACTTAGGTTTTGAAACTTTATGTTCTTAAAAGTAAAATAAAGCAAACCCCCTTAAAATAATTGACTCTCTAAGTAAGTTACTCTATTAAACATAATTTAAATATGAATACCGTAAATAAGCAGGAAATAACTTACCTTTAATAATTAAGGCCACTACGTGTAAAATTGCCAGGTTGATAAGCATTGCTACCCGTATCTCTTTTGTATTCTGTGTGTTAACTGGATTTCCCCTGGTTATTATATCGGTGATGTGAAGCTAGTTAAGTAAACGTGTGTAGGTCTTCGTTGCTAATGACATCATCCAATACAGGTGCCCGTTACGGGATTGGGTTGTGGATTTCACACCGGATTTCTCTCAGGTGTTTTATTCCAACGTTTGTTTCACTTTGACAAAAACAAGTCTGCACAAACTAAATTAACAGGATACTTTTCCAAGAATCGAATACTGTTATAGATCTTGAATATAATAATTCAAAACTTTGCAGTTAGGTTTTCTTTTAAACAAAGAAGACAAAAGAGTTTTAACGAAGCTTTACAAATCTTGAAATTAATGAAAGTGATCTGTAAGCAACTGTACGTTATTTATTCGTTTTGCAAAGGAAGTAATGAGAAAGATAAACGCATTGCCATTATAGGGCGTATTAAACAATTAACCAACCCCAAGTGGTTTCTTAACTAACTTGATATTATATTTGTAACAGAACGTAATCACTTTAGTTTCATCTACCAATAGAAAACTATCTACTGATCAGCTGATGAGAACAATGTGTAGTCAGAGCATAGTGACATAAGAAGTTCTCTTTTCAAACTATTATTTTCTCTTATAAGTCCAATATATTGCTAGTGCTGTCAATGATACAAATGTTATATACTCATTATGGAATATATAAGATGAAATATTTTTACTTATATTGAAGGAACCGTATGTGTGTACATTACTGAAGATGTGCAATCAATCATTAAAACTGTTTTCTGCTAAAAAATGCATGTGCTTATGTTAGAAAACTTCTTTAAAATGATCTTCATCAATTAAAAAACACACGAAACACGATAAAAGATTTCATGCAATTTAGAATTTATATGTTTGATAGAAGCATAAAAAAATTTGCTAAGAATATGATAATACTGTTACATTGTATCACCCACTACATGTACGGTATGCACAATTTAAAAAGGAAACATCCTATATATATAGTTTGTATTTTTGAATTTGTATAAAAAAAATAAATATACACCGTATCACATGAAGATAACTTGAAATTGTGTTGTTGTTTTTAATGAGTTTAAAGATATCTGCCAACATCGCCAGTAAAAATCAAAAACATTATTTAAGCTTCCTTTCGTTTCATGTAACTACAGAGAAGTAGTTCTACCGAATTTAAACTATAGCTTGGATATGTATCTTGCTTAACGTAATGAGAACTACAGTTCATAATTCTTTGATAAAAAGGTGTAACGATGAAAAACAATGTACTTAAAAAATAATTCGAAGACAATATGTGTTTGTGTGTGGAACTAAAAATGCACATAGTCTTTCCCGAGCTTACGATAAAATACATTATCGATCATTTACAAACGTTTCCTAGATTTACAACATGAGCTGAATTTTAGTTATAAACAAATGATTAAGCAACATTTCAGCTTAACCTAGATTTAAGAAATAGAGGAAGCCTTAAGGTTTAAAAAAGGTTTTTAAAAACAAGGATGCGAATGATAAATCAAAAACTGCTAAAATCGTTTACACGTATTAGAAAGCATAAATACGAGTAGTTCCAGCGGAAATATCCGCGTATACATATCAAGTATGTCTTTTGAAAAACAAGGTTTCTGTCAATAAATGAGTAACAAACGCTTATCAAATGAGACAACATGTAAACAATTTACAATATAAACAATAAAAAAAACAAAAAACAAATACACATTGACTTATTGCTGTTCTTCATTTTGAGGATTATCTAAAACGTCACAGACATATGTCAAACGACAGAGCAACATAATTATTACTTTTATGAATGTCTTATGACGTTTACATCACCAAGTACATTTGATTAATGTTTATACAATTATCAGTAATACATTGTTTATCTGAGAGTGGATCGACACCGATTTCTCTAATTCAATATGTAACTGGTTATTGTCTTTCATTTGTACATACTCTTGGTAATTTATACCACCAAATGTGTTTAATCAACGCTACAAGTCGGTAATCAATAATTACTTTTAAATGTGCATTTATTTGGAATTAAATAAATATTATATATCATACTTTGAAGGTCAGCAGTTCTTAAAGCATCTTATATCGTTGGTTTATATTTGTTTCATGTGGATTTGATATATACATTTCAATATTTCTTTTATAAACACAGTCTATGACTGTTAACAATCAAATAATATACATTTTTTCATTCATAAAATTAGTAAAGTTTATATAAAAACGCTTTCATTAAAGAGTAGAGTAGTTTCAATATATAACATATCAATGTAACAACCAGATTCAAAAGAAAGTTTTATAGGACATTTTGTCATTGGTTTGACCTCACAATCGATTTGATTTAGGCGCCACTGATGAGTCGTATCAAGAGGAAACACTCCTCATGTGCATTTCATAAACGAGGCATCTTTGATAAGATTATCACAATGAAATGTTGTTATATAGCAGGAAGGAATCCAAGTATCCGTTCCATTGTTTTTCACAATTAATCAAGAATAATTTAATTTTGGATGTAACACGTCTTCTGATTGGCTGACGTTATTTTGTTATGAGCCCATAGACATAATTTAGTCATGTGACCGTGACGTCATCAACGTTTTTTCATTGTTTTCTACGATTTAAAATGGAATTTAGAATTAAATTATAAGAAATGACTGTAATATTTTTTCTGTCTATTCGAAATAACATAAAAAATGTGGTGCACTGTTCTTTCAACGAAGAATACTTGTCTTTAAGTAATATGACACGAGTTTCGTCTAAGTAATGATAAAGAAAGTTATAATGTTATAGAAATAATTCAATCAATGCATGTATATGTACTGAGTCTTCTATATAAATACATGTATAAGGACACGTTGTATGATTGCCTATGAAACATCTATTCAACAAAGTTTAAATTACGAAGGTAAAAACAACATTTAATATGAATTAATATCATATAATCGACAAAAATATATTGCTTTAGTAATTGTTCTTCGAAAACTTTTGCTGTTAATTAATTTTTGAGTTTTGTTGCCGTCATTTATTAACACAGAATCAGCGAGCACTTAAAGAAAACGTTAGAGAAGAGAGCGATGTTTATTTGTTTAAAAGTCATTCGTTTCCATTTGTTGTATACACTTGATCATGATTTGATGTCTTTTCCATCCATTGCACTTGTGTTATGCATCTGATGGATTCCGGTTGAAAGGTCTCGTGTAATAGGTCATAAGCATGCGAAAAATTATCGGAGAATTAGAATACGGGAAGACAATAATTCAATTGCAGCCTATTTATGAACAATTTCATTGGATAAACAATTTGCTTTCAGAAGATTATCCATGTACACATGTTTTGAAGTAGACATAAGCTATTCAATGTTATGAAACATGTTAAACTATCTATAATTTGAAGTATCATATGGCTTTCATTAAGTTGAAGTACACATTTAACAATAATAGTGATATATATCTCCTTATTCAATCTGCAACTAAAGCACATTATTTAGACAATGTATTTTAGTGAATCATCGTTCATTGACGCACGTTACGTCTACACAGGACTTGAAGGAATAGACCCAAATCAATACCGATGTAACACACAGGTAGTAACGTTGTCAAATCGAGGGGCTTTCAGTACAGTGATTGTGTCTTGGCTTTGATCTAGATGGTCATGGTTTACATCATACTTTCATTGACAGTGTTTAAACTGTGGTTGTTGAAATAAGCCCACGTAGAGCACCCTTTTAAATTTGGATACAGTAATTATAACCTATATAACCTAAGCGAGTATGTTATTAATGCATAATGCATCCATTACAAAACACAGCTACTGTATTCATTTACTTAATTATGTTTGTTGATTATATAGTTTTTTTCTTAACTCAAATTCCAACTAATAAACACAGTACAAAGTATGCAAATATCATGTTATCTAATAAATAATCTTATCTCATTTTCAAATATGATTTTTTTGTTCTTATCAACAAAGCAGCTATGATGTATACTGTATTACTTTCTCATTAAGTTTAGTTTACTATGTCAACTTAACACTAATTCTATTCCTCTGTGTAATATCAATCATCGTGTCATGCAATGAAGAGAAGATTTTACACTAATGTAAAATGAATGGATATAAAATAACAAAAAAGTGCATGTGAAATGAATGAAATGAATGAAATTATTAATGTTGTGATTAAAATATTGTGTTAATTTGAAATTTGATATGCAATTGAAATAGAATTGAGAATGGAAATGGGGAACGCGTCGAAGAGACAAAAACCCGACAAGAGAGCAGATAACAGCCGAAGGCCATCAATGGGTCTTCAATGCAGCGGGAAACTCCCGCAACCGAAGGCATGCTTCAGCTGGCCCCTACACAAAAATGTATACTAATTCAGTGATAGTGGACGTCATACTAAACTCCGTAATATACACAAGAAACTAAAATTAACAAAAGCACAACAATAAGCACAGTAAAACTCAGTTCAAAGGAAGTCCGAGTTCAATATCAGAATAGGTAACAAAAGAAATTAAACAAAATGATAATGATACATAAATTAACAGAGGACTACTAGCAGTTACTGACATGCCAGCTCCAGACCTCAAACTGATTGATAGATTATGTCTTCATTATTTGAATTTCAAGTACTATCCCTCCGTTAGAGGTTTAGTGTTGTACCATCATAACATATATGAGAAAAACATAATCCATATCATGCCAACAACCGGGTTTAGAATTAATGTGTTTATTTTGGTGTAAAGACACTATAAATGAATCAATATCAAAGCAAAAATATTCAATCTTTAATAACCTGACAACAGTATCGTAACTACAAAAATAATTCCCTTCTTAATAGGTCTATTTAAATGTTTTGATAGCTAAATTTGTAGGGCATGCTCGATCACCTAATGGAGTCTTCTTTTTTTGTTTCGTGGAGTTGTTTGTCTTTCGTTTTTTCTGCCATTTCTGTTTGATACACATATTGGGGTATAATATTCCTTTGGTATCTTCCATCTCTTGTTTTTACTTCTGACTATATTTCGTTCTTATCATCATCTGTTGCAGTCAAACCAAATGTCCATTTTAGGCAATTAATTATTTATTGTTTTGCCCATCAAAAATAAAGTACACAGAAAACAGACCGTACCTTACTCGGTGGCAAGAAACGTGTCTTAGCAGATCAGAATTTACTGCAATGGAAATGAAAATGACATTACATTAAATAATTTTGGTTTACTAGTTTTTCAGAATTTGTTTTTAGAACCACCTTGTTATATTGAATAAAGGCTTAAATTTAAATCTTCTTTCTTTTTTTACTGATGACTGCACTTACAATAAAGGTAATTAAAACATTATAGTAAAGCCCCAAGTATTGGCTTTGAACTAACTGTCAATAACTGCGAATCGTCGCATATCTGTAGTTAATGTATATATTGTTTTGGGGAGGTATACCTGACGTCCACCTTCTGTGTTTGTTAAGGATGCATTTCTATTTGTTCGATCTGATGAGTTTTTTCAACTGATTTACATAGTCATTTTCTTGTGTTGTACTATTACCCCCACCTTTTAAAATAGGCGAGGGCTGGCGCCTTCATACGGATCTAACCCCACCGCATTCTGTATGCATATTCAAAGTTAGGATCCCGTAGACGGTGGTTGTTGTTAGTTGCTGTTATGTTATAAGTTTTACGGTATAGACTCTACGAATTATTGAAGGCCGTCCACTGACCTTTAAATGCTAATTTCTCTTTCATTTGACTTCTAGTGGAGGATTGACTCATTGGCAAACATACCAAATCTTCTTTTTATAATTACATTAGTTGAAGAGAGTAATTTGTTTGGCTGGTATTAATATTTCAAATACCATAACAGAGATAAGAACTGCATGTTGTCACATCCTTGTTAGTAGAGAATAGACACCAAGATCTGCATTTTAATAAGATTGTGTTCTTCCCTTTATTTCAAGAGAATAAAAAGAAATTGTCATTAAAAACACACGTCTATAACAAAGAATTGTTAGAATGAGAATAGCGAGTCTTGTTGATTTAGTTATTCTTTGGACATTTTCCCGTCGGCAAATTATAGTGATATTCAATGACCTTTCAGATGTTTCAGTGTATATGGTTTTGGACAATTAAATAGTATAAACATCGGAAAAAAAGATATAAACAGATCTGAATTGTTTGTCTGTACTAATCAGTTATGTATATTTTGAACTACTACATCTTATATGTTTGAGCGTTTACTAATTAAAGAAACTTATTTATCAATGTTTCGGCCATTAATAATATTAAGTCTTAGATTTTATTGCGCCAGATGCGTATTTTAACGGTTCATGTGACTTCGTTGATCCCAAAGGTTAAAGTGGTGGAAAATCCAAACCTTATCACAAAATGAAGAGCAGATAATCCAAAAAAAAAAGGAAATAAAAGGTAAAGCCGAAGCTTTAGAGCCAGAGCTTTTTACGAGGGAAGCATAAAAACAAATTTGTTAAGATCCATCAAAATTTTCTTGCAGTCAAAAACCTTTTTTTAAATGTATAATACATATGTTTGTATGTAATCCGAATGGTCACATAAGAAAGGCAACTACATTTTTTGATGTCATGTGATGGTGAAATAAAAGATTATCTGAACCTCACTGAAAACATCAAATAAAATTCTTTTATATTCTTTCTATTAGAACACACACATGACCTCGCGTGTCAATAACTGAATCAAAGTACCCAAGCCTTTATTTTTAGCCTGAATTGTTAGTACTCATATCGTAAAGTGTTGTTGATTATTATGTTTTCTTTGCTTTCAAAATCTTTCAGTTTAAATCAATGTTTTCTTATCACAACCAGAAACTACATGTACATATATATTTTGTTGTCAACGATTTAATGCAGTAGTGTCAATCCTGTTCATGTGAGAAAAAAGTAAAATCACAAAAATACTCAACTCCGAAGAAAATTCAAAACGGAAAGTCCTCAAATAGCAAAATCAAATGATCAAACACATCAAACGAATAGACAACAACTATCATATTCCTGACTTGGTACAGAAAATAGTGGATTGAACTGATTATGATCCGTATATATACATGGTATAAATATAATTATATACCGTTTGGTAGTGCGCTTGACTGAGGTGGGAAGTTCAAATTGGGCAACAGGTAACAGGTACTATTAGTATCGGTATCGGGTTAGACCTTGAACTTGATAATGTATTTCACAGTGTAAATATATCCCGATTTGCATGAGATGTGCGTGTTTAAGTTTCGGGATATATGCACATGGGGCCTCAGTGGTCGAGTGCTCTAAGTAGTCAAACTGCTTTTTCACTAGCATAACACACCAATGTTGTGAATTTCGAGTTCCACCTTGACAGACACTAACATGCCAACAGTGCTGAATGTGGTGTTTAACACCAATCAATCAACCAATGAACGAAATCTATGTATTATTGGTAAATGATTAAGTCTAGAATTTCGTTACCAAAATCAATTAAAACTTTTCTTAAGTTTTTCACAAATACAAAGTCCGTAATTCAGTGATTGTCGTTTATTGTGGTATATCACATTTGTTTAACGTTTTAACTTTTATAGCTGACTATGCGGTATGGGCTTTGTTCATTGTTGAAGGCGGTACGATGACCTACAGTTGTTAACGTCTGTGTCATTTTGGTCTTTTGTGGATAGTTGCCTCATTGGCAATCATACCACATCTTCTTTTTTATATGTTTAGTGGTATGTGCATACATCAGTCTGATATAGTTTGATCATTTGAATTGTTTCACATTTGTCATTTAGGGGACTTTGTCAGCATGTTTGGTTATGGAGTTTGCTCATTGTTGAATGACAATCGTTGACGTATAGGGTTGCTAATCGTCAACGTCATTTGGTCTCTGCCAGAGAATTGTCTCATTGACATCATACAACATCGTCTTGTTTGTATACAGTTTATAATTATACTTTTACTTAAATGTGGATGCATAAAAAAGAAATGTTCATTTCAGCAAATATAAAAGCACCAATTACCCGTTGATAAATTATTAAAAAACATAAAAGTCTTCAGCGTGAGAAAAAGACAGATGAAAAGACTTGGTCATATTTCTTCTTAATGAAGTGTAAATTTCATCAACTTGAACAAGATGTAAACATTTCATTGGAATATCAACGTTAGATCCATTGTTTCAAGTAAACATCAAGGGTTTGATCATTTCCCTAATGATATAATCAATAGATAATAAACAGGTTTAAAAATATTAAAATAAATAATCTCACATTTAGTTATGAAACTAGACAAATGGGTATGACGTTCTATTTTGTAGTGTATTTAACGAATAATGATACACGATTATCATAAAACCAACTTTTGAGTCACAGTTTACTATTTATATACATGTTATTTACGGTGTCAGAGCAGCTTAAGAAAGTAAAATCAAGATTACAATCGGTACATAGTTTTTTTAGTGGGTGGGGGAGTACTACCTTTCATTTTTTCTTATAGAAAAATTGGATCGATTATGCGTCTGATTTTACATACAAGGATGTCCTACCTCAAAGTTGTTATTAGACTATAAAATCCGGGGTCAAGGGTCAGTAACATGTAAATGGTGTATTGAACTGTATGTAGTGTTTAAATGATAAAGTGTTTCAATAAGAGCCTAGTTTAGCAGTTGCAGTACATACCAAGCTGAATTAATCTGGGCCCTCTCTCCTCTGTTTTAGATCATCGCTTTTATATTTGAAGCGTTATTAGCAATATGCTATCTAAATTTTGGTAAACAATTCTTAAAACTAATGTTAAAATATTGCTGTAATATTGTAGCAAATAAACAACACCAAACTGTTTAAACAAATTCGATACATTTATCGATAAAAAATATGTACTAGTCTCATATCGCTACTTATTATAGGTCGTTGTTATAAAATTAACAGAACCAATTTTGCTTCACCAAATACATTTTGGCAATTTATGTCTCCTGATTGATGCTCGGGGTCACAATATTTGAAATTCCAAAACCTAAAACATACGTTGAAGGGTTAATCAAACAAACATAGTTCTGAAGTACAAAACACCTGGACAAGGTATCGGAGTTGAGCGAGAGGAGATAATTTCCCTAATTCAAAATAGTTTCAAAAATTGTATAACAGTAAACTATTAGTACTTTATTAAAAATGTTCCTCCAATCATTTTACCCTAGACACAAATTGTCTAAATGAATTGATTCTCTCCTTAAATTTTCTGAACGAATTTTTTCTCTGCCTGAATCTCTGTTATGTTTTACACTTAAAATTTACGAATAAAATCACAAGCATCGTTTTAAAATATACTTGATTTTTTTCTTGAATCAAATTCTAGATATCTTATAACATTTTGCAAAGTAGAACATTACTTTACATTGGTACCATCGTCACCTTTCTTCTGATAATTTTGATTGTATAAATGTGATCGTTCCTTTTGACAACGGTATGTGTTAATATTGAAACTGTACTAAATATAATCAGTATCTGATTTTGTACATACTGTTTCGCCTTTGTAGTGACAAAAGGTCTCAGAGTTTATTCTGAACAAATTATTTTGTCATAAATGATTTTACCTAAATATAGAGGCAGCAATTGTATACCGCTGTTCAATGATCATGGTAAGATTAAGCAATTTTAAATATGGGTAACAAACTAAAACCGGGGAAAAAATCAAAAATAACGTATAAGAGTGAAACAACGGAAGAACAGAAACACTTTACTGCAACAAAAGCAATCGCTAACATACATGAAATAAACTGTAGATAACAACTGTTATATTCTGACTTGGTACATTTGAAGAAAAACCATGGTGGGTTGAACCTGGTTTTATGGCTTTCCAACACCTCCTACAAATACCTGTTTAAAATAACCGCTAAAATGTTAACACTTCGTGACTGGAATACAAGCCAAACAAACACAAGAACATGTAGCACAGAGAAATACAGAGAAATACATAAATGTACAACATGTCAACCTCGGAAAATCAACGAACAACTCCCATGAGTTTACGACAGCACCCCAGGACACCACAAACGATATACAAACTGCCCGTCACATTAATGGATAAACACCACAACGTATATTTTGTTACGTTTCTATTATCAAAGGTAAATTTCTAACAATGAAATAGATTTGTTTTATGCATAGCTATAGACACGTGCAAGAATATGAAACTGGAATAAGGTTTGTATTAATGTTATGTTATGTATTTTCTAACCATGACAAGAGTATTAGAATGGAATTGTGTTTCAAAGGGTGATGTTTTTTTGTCTTTAACTATGTCTGTTTTTCTTCTAAATCTAAACTGTGTATAAACAAATAAGGCAATACCATTTAAGACCAAATACTATACACACATGAAAACAAATACATAAAACGAATACCATTTAGACGAACCACAAAAAACTTGATAATACTGTGACAAATAAGACACATGTGAAGTGTACTAAAAATACAAAATTCAAACCACAAACGAAATAAACAGATAACAATTCAACTCAAAATGATAACCCAGACCTCACGTATAAGAAACTAACTACAAAATACCCGAAAGCAGGATATAAACCACATCGTTTCTATCATCCCGATGAGTGAACATACATTTAAGCCTATTAAATATAAAATTATGATTGAATGGTATCAATTGAAATTATAAGAAATGTTATCATTTAAAAAAATTAAATCAATATAAGATAATACTGTTTTTTTTAATTTTGAATATATGATTCCTTTTACATTGCCAATCAAGTTTCCTTCAGAAAACTGAATAATTATTGAATGACCGTAATAGTTGACAAATACGGGTAAGTTCCTAATGAATTCATAAATGATATACCAAGATTTAATTATGTACACAAGACGCGCATTTCGTCTACAAAAAAAAAATAAAATGCATCAGTGACGCTCGACGCAAAAAAACGTAGAAGTAGAAGCCTTCAGAGTGTAAACTATCTTAGGTATAATTATATAGTTCAGTATAAAGTGATATATTTCATTTGCATACTTTGTGGCTCAAGTGAAATTTCTTATAGTCATACACGAAATTTAAACAGTAAATGTTATATTTTGATAAACACCGAAACCCTTTCTAAATAGCTTTTAACCGTTTGTCTGTTGATATTAAAAGCAACTGCATATACAAAGAAGGATACTATCAATGTATGCACTTAGCTGTAAATACATTGTCCGACTTATATTGAATAAGTGACAGGTAACATAAAGAGATATAACTACTTATTTCTAACAAACATTTGGTGTTTTTTATCTGCAACATTTAAAAGAGACATTTCAGAATTATAAATGGCAATAACTATTGGTGATTTCACAGAACGTTAAGCACTTAGCCATTGGATTAGGTTTACTCCGATACAATACGGAAATTGATTTTAATCTCTGTGGGATTGTTATCTTACCCGTGTCAAACGAAATTAATCGGTAATAAGACACCCACCTGTATAACATTAAACAGAAGTGCCTATTGACTTGTCCCTTTCTAGATATTTTGTTCAAATCAGATCAAAACAAATAATAATAATCAACTCATTTAGCAAACTAGTAGCCATCTAAAGCGAGTGCAATACAATGTTCCATCCTAGTGGACATAATATGTTATCAGGAAAAAGCTAATTTCAATAAATTCCTTGAAAGTTGCAACCGACTTTTACTCAAGTTATATATTCAGTGTTTTTACGAATATTATATAATTGCCTTTTTGTGGGGTATAGATTTTGAAACGTAAATTCTACGATGAAGAGGACAGATACTAAAAATCAATATTAAATAATAAAAGGCATCATAGATAATAGGCTGGCATCATAGATACTAGGCTGAACATTTTGTACGCCATACGTGCGTTTCGTCAACAATAAACTCATAAGGGACATTTTATTAAAGTGAAAAGGGCTAAAAAAAAAGTCCAAAGCTGAAGAAACAAAATTGGGGACCAAACAATAATCTAAATTGTTTACCAATTTAAAACACCCCTTAAAATATACATACAATGTAACATAACAAAAAGACAAACAACAATATGAATACAACACACACCGATTGCACAACGCATGCCCTAACTAAAACAAGAGTCTGTTAAATACTATTGCACATCTTATCGTTAATTAAATGACTGTGATATTTTGATTTGATATTTAAAAATGTGCCAAATATACCTAAAGACATCTGTGCCTTGTAGAAGAAAAACATCAAGTTTACCTTTTCACAGAAAATTACCATATTTCTTGTAAATACAAAGTACTGAACTCGGCTATTAATCTGTGTCTAAAAACTGTAGGTTGCTCCAAATGTTTTATCACCATTATGGGTTTTATACCATTATTCAATCCTTATTTTGCTCTTACAATATAGTACATGCTCTTAGTATTACATGTATAAAATACCTGTCGACATTTAAAATAAGACATATATTATACTTTTATTTCGAGTCATTTATTCGTTGTTCACATCGTCATTAGTACGCTTTATTTATCTCAATGATAACAATCATACAATTCACATAATACGTATGACAAATGTCAATTGAGCTAATGTGTAGGCAGAAGGATCTGTTTAATAATACTATTTAGTATACTTCTCAAGGTTTTAACTATCTTTTTGACATATAAGTATATAGCAGTGTCTCAATAGAAGTCGTGTAACAGTTCTTACATAATCTATTATGTGTAATAATATCATACTAACTTCCCTATTTTGTCAATAACATTAGAGCTGATATACGATATTTACAAATATATGTTTTGTATACATATATAGTTTACAGGTATATGACAAATACAAAGCATGTATACTATACATATAAATCATTGAACGTGAAATTTCCATGAATTTATAAATAAAGTTGCTACATTTCCAAGAAAAAAAAACCGAGCAATCTTTGTTGATTTAACAAAAAAAAAAAAAAAAAATAAGTGTACACAATTTAATAAAATTCTATATAATACTAAAATTTCCCATGGTATACTCTCTCCTTTTTGTTATTATAACTTATCTTTGCCAAGGCAGCCAATTCATTTTCATTATTACTTGACTATGATAATGACTTCTTCCTTTTTTAAATTGCACGAAAACAATTTTGCACTTGCCGATCGTATTCTCTCTTTCGTCACCTGTCGCCAGTTACTTTCAAAACTATATTGCAGTTTCATACCATTAACTGTTATTGCATAAGTGCACTTTTAATCAAACATTTTTCTTTTTTGACTATATGCGAATTAATCTAAATTGTTCATCTTAGACATGGCTTTCAGCTATACTAGGAGTTGATACCAATATGTTTTGCACAAATATTTCATATAATGCTAATATGGTGAATGCGAAGAACTATTTTTTACCAATAAATATTGAAAGTGATAGGTAGTTTATAAATAGTCATTATAGCATATCTACGTCCTTGTCGTAAATCTCATTCGTATTAATTTATGTTATGCATATGACATAAACAAAATACAACTCTTGTATGATCTTAATATATGATATTATAACGCGCGTCTGGCGAATTAAATTATAATCCTGGTACCTTTGATAAATATATAGGGGCTGGTCAGGAGAAAAGAGGAAGTTAAAAACAAAAACAACGATTTTGGTGTAAAAACAATTTCATTTCACTAAAATTAATATTGCATACAAACATTAAATTGTTCAATTGACTGTAACGGTATTCTTTTGTCAAACCTAAGATGAGCCACCTCGTGTCTTTTTTTAATTATGTGATTACTTGGACCTTATTGTAGTGAGTATACGCGTTTACTGGTTAATAGGCGGACATTTCACGTTGAATGCCATTCTTTTATCTAGGAAATATATTATGCTCTGCAACACCATGCTAATCATTCTTTAGACCTGAAGAAACAGTTTATTCATATTGTGCCATACTTCATATCGGAATCTTTTTATAACACGAAAGCAAAGATGATTGTTTTTAGGGTATAATATATATATTCATGTACACCTTAAAGAAAAACAACGCATCTTCATCACTACGATTATACTTCAATATACGCTTCAAATGATTAAATGCCGATTGCAATTAGTGTAAAATAATAGTCTTTAAATGGTTCAATACATTTCCAGAAAACTTTAGAGATAGAGAAAACAATCGCCGTAACTATTTACGTCTAAAATTTCTATTTTAAAATCACACCTTAAAAAAAAACAAAAAAAAAAAAAAAAAAATTCGTTACATGTTTCTTATCTACGTCAGTATATTGTAAACTGCCTTCGTTAAAAGTTGTTCGAGTTTCTTCAGACTATAAGACTCGATGATTAATGTTGGAGCTGTGTAGTTGTTCCGTTTGATCTTAACCTTTTAAACGACACATGAACATTTTACGACAGTCTTCACCACTATTAAACCAAAGTATGAATAATTATGAGAGGTGTTTCAGAAAAGAAATATATTTACAATCTATAAATCTGTAAAACTATTGTTCGATTTAGACATCAATAGGAAAGATCAAAGATAAGGTAGCATGCATTAAAAGGAACCTGCAATGTAATTTGTCCATCCCAAATGATGTAAAACTATATACCATTGCTTTTCAACCCGAATGATGTTTTGTTTGTGAGTTTGAATATGAGATAATGGAAATGTAGTGCTTCATTAATCGATGAAAAATTAAAGAGTGATAAATGACTCATTACTACTGTCGTTGGTAATATCTATTTTAAACTTAGCAAAGATGTTTTACTCCATTTTAATTTTTGTTAACAATGATTGAAACAGTAAAGGTATAAATAGTCTAAGGAGCACCCAATGACCATGACCGAATCTATTAATACTAAAATATATCTTTATTTGTGCTCTGGTCCTAATTGATGGATGTCTGATAGGCAATCCTACCACCTCTCATTCTTTTTAGACAGGCATGACGCGTAGCATTTCAAAAAAACTTTGTGTTAGTATTTTAAGTACAAATGTACAGATAGACTAAGTTATATTAATATACCTCTCAAACCTACAAATTAAATTTTTCAAAGATACATGTTTAAAAGAAACGTGCATTTCAAGTATTAAAAAAGCTAAATAACAAACATACCGAATTCAAAGAAAAATTCAAAACGTTAGTCTGTTATCAAATGACTTAACCAAAAGTTCAAACAAATGGATAAGAACTGTCTAATTATTAACTTTGTACAGGCATTTTCCTATGCAGAAAATTGAGGATTTATTTATAAATAAAGAAGATGTGGCATGTTTGCCAATGATACATATCTTCACAAAAGACCAAAACGACGCAAAAATACAGTAAAAGAAATAGAATATTAATCCTCATAGTGGAATAAGTAGACAGCTATCCCACAAGTAAAAACAAGGTGAAACATTTATCATATCAAATTTATAAATATTAAATTTATAAATCCTTTTACAAAAAAAGGATATGATGAATTTTTTTCAGTTTAAGAAAAATATTGGATCAAGCTCTGAGTTCCTGATTTCTTGGTGACAAGAAATCAAGAACAGATTCGTAGGAAAGTCTGTCTGTTTACCATTTATTAACTGTATCATTCATTTTACTGGTGTTTTAGTTCAAGCATCTGACAATGAGATTAAATAAAGTAAAATGTAATAAACAAAACTTATGTTTAGTTTTAATTTAAGATAGTTTGATAAGGTTACAGTGTTGCCATGGGAAATGTTAAAGATATAAGAATTTCAACTTTGGCGAATGAAAAAAAAAAGTTACTTTTATGCTTCTTAGCGCTTTTCTAGATTTACGTTCACCTTTAATGTTCAAACTCACAGAGTTAAAAGCCAAAATATATATCTACATGTACGTTGACATGTTAGGATATGTTTGGCCAATGGATCACCTATAGGTGAGCTATTGAAAATTCCACTGTGAATGGTTAAAAATGCAGGTATGATTGAAGGACAGGGTCAGACGGATACGTGTGCGTATATGGTGTGTGTTTAAGAGGAACATGTACTTCGATATATATATGTATATCTTTTTATAGATAAATATTTAGCCTATTCATGTTTTTAATGTTTTATTCTATCAGTATGTTAAGGGCATACGATACAGTTACAGGGGAGGTAATGAAGTTGATAACGTAATATGTTATTTGCGCGACGTCAAACTGTGAGTGACATATCGTGAAAAGATGCATTTTTCCACTGAATGTTATTATTCAAACTGATTTAACTTGAAAACGAGTTCATGGACCCCTCGTTTTTTAAATGACATTTGGATTAAATACGTATAAAGATTATCTATACCAAATTTCATAAAAGAGTCAATAATGCAATTTTTTTACATACAGCAAAAATGATGTTTTTTTTCTTCTAAATTCAAGAATATTTGATAAAAAGAGGTATTTCTAAAAACAAAAATGCACAAACTAATATGATACTTATATAGAATAGATTTTTCAAATAATGTAACAAAAACAGCTTGTGTTTATCTTTTAAAACAAAATAAGTTATGTAATTCTTTTGAAAGAAAAAAATACGTTAAAGGGGCACTAGCTACGAGATATATAAAAAATCAAAAGTATGATTTTGTTTGTTCAATTTTTAATGAAAGTGAAAAAAGTAAAATAATAATTTGCTTTTATCAGCTAAAATGGTTCAATTTTGTCAAATTAAGCTAATAAACATTGATAATGAAATATTCACTTGCATCTTAATCCATATACATGTGAACTCCAATTTTATCCCGTAGAAAGTGATAGAATAACGCATGCATTGTCCGTGTTCGGGTATTTAAAGGAAAAGAATGTTAACATTGAAAGTGAAACAAAGGTAAATAATTTGATTAACTGATTTGATCCACACAAATTTTTATAAAGATAAAAACGACGATAAACATAAATTTTCAATCTATCATACACAATTTAACAGACCTATAAAAATCCTATTGCACGAGCTACTTAATCTATTTATATCTGTGTTTATGTTTACATTGCTTATATAGAAGGTAATTCGATAGTTCATTAGATGGCGTCTTGGCTAAATTTCACACGACACGAAGCAACATCTTATTGAGACCATGTCCTGTAAATTGTTTATTTGATATTTTTGATAGTTTGGAAAAAGGTTTTACATTGTTATAAATAAAATATGAGAATTTGAGTCAAATCGGTGGACATGAATTTGGCAGCTAGTGCCCCTTTAAGAAATGCAAATTTGGAACAAATATCTTAATATTTCGACCTCATGGTACACAAAACGTAGCACATGAAGGTATGTTTTCATTACATATTAGATTGAATCAGTTAAAAAAATAGCCTATATGCATTTATTCATGAAATTTTCAAGATGGGATAAAAACTGTATCGTATGCCCTTAACAACAAATATGAAATATATATATATTTAAGTGCATTATATTATGTAATAAATACCCCACAAGAAAGTGTTCACTTGATTACTTTTACATGTTTTAGGTTAACCTTCTTCAAGAACGCAAACAAAATAATTAGAGCCTACAGAGATTATATTAATGTCTTTCGTTGTTTTACCATGGTAATATCAGTTTCGACTTAAGAGCCTGGTAGTTCCGTTGGAATCTTTAGCATCTCTCGTTCAGAAGCTTTATGGATAATTGGTAGCAACAAATAGTGAAAAACAAAAATTAAAAGGAAAATGAAATATTATTTGCAATTGTACTACATTAACAAAATCTTCTCATTTTATGTTTTCATGCCGACAGATAACGTGACATATGCATTGGTTTTAATTGGTGGTTAATACGTGATTTAAATTGAAATATTGTGTACAAAATATTACACAAGATGAATGTAAATTATAACAAATTGCTCAATTGAATATTAAATCGTAGTTTGGTACTTGTCAATACTATCTTCATTAGATCTCTCAAGTTTTATATTAGTGATTATACAATTACTTTTATATAAAAAGTGAATTTTGGTAAGAAATAGTGCGTCGGCCGATCAGATTAAATCCAGAAACATATACCTTCCGGTTTTAGTAATAGAGTCCTACGTGTTTACTTGTGACCAAGTTAATAGGTTGTTCATTTTTAATAATTTGTATGTTAAATAGAAGATTTATGTCATTTTTCCGTTTTGCATCCTCATAAATAAAAATGATCTCGACGTTTTGCCATACTTATCACATTATAATGTCATTTCTATAGAATAAACGAGTGATAATGTGTATAATTTTTTTAAAGATTAAATTGATCAACATTGCCGCTTTTCTTATATAAAAAGCGAGATAATCATTTTTGACTTATTACAGAGAAATGTACAAATATTCTGAATTGTTCATGACATAATATTCCAGAACTGTTCAAACTAAGAAGAGAGTAATTAGAATAGTATTGTCGAAACTATGATAATTGTATAAACAATCACAATATGGATGCGGAAAATACCAAAATGATACTCATTCTCATTAGTCTAAAAACAAACTGTCAACGGCATGGCAAAAAACGAAACACTACCAACATCTACAAAATTCCCGAATAACATAATTATTTTTGAAACAATAATCTAAATGCTTTTGGTAAAAAACATGAGGGTTTTACGTCTTAATTTTTTAAAAATAATTTCTTCATTCTGCAGACAGATAGTATTTCAATAAAAGAGTGTTAACTACCGGAATAGTAAAATGCCCGGGATCTAAGAGTCTAACAGATGTCTTAATTTATTTCGTATTTATTAACACTTTTGAATTTTGCTTTATTCAAAGAAAGCAAATTCAATATATCAAAACATTTCTATATTAAATGGAAAAACAAAATAGAACAATGATAATTTCTTCTTTCATTCAACATTGTTTCTATAAAATTGTGTAAAATTTAACAGTAACATTTAAAGCCTGCATTCAATATTTTATTACCTGTGACCCTCTTATTTTATATTTGTCTTGTGCTTAATAATGATCTAACAACACAGAAGTACACCTATTTCATATTACCTGCAAATATTCATCTTTAATTCACGTTTGCTCCACTGTTTAATGATAACAAGCTATTTAACAGAATTTGACAAATACAGGTCTGTGTCGTTTTTGTGAGATATATATCAATTATGAAACTCTCTAGATTTTTACAAACACACTATTTTTTTTACCAATGATTTTATAAATATTTTAAAAATGAAAATTAAACTATATGTAATAAAGTTATGAAAAAAAAGTATGGTCAGATGGCATAATATTTATTGGCACTACATGGATATAACTAGAGGATTTCAACCATCTAACCAAAGTTCAGGTACAAGAGAAGCACATATATTTAAGAGAGGAACGAAAGATACCAGAGGGACAGTCAAACTCATTAATCGAAAATAAACTGACAACGCCATGGCTAAAAATGAAAAAGACAAACAGACAAACAATCGCACACATGACACAACATAAAAAACTAAAGACTAGGGGTGATCTTAGGTGATCCGGAAGGGTAAGCAGATCCTGCTCAACATGTGGCACCCGTCGTGTTGCTTATGTAATAACAAATCCGGTAAATAGTCTTATTCGGTAGGTTCATATCCGATATGATTTGTGAAACGGTTATTCCATAACGGTCAACCAACTCGTGATGGCGTCCGTAAAATTTTCAAAGGGATCATTTTAACTGCACCATTTGGAACTCTTGGTTTAATAGCTTCCTTGTGAGTAGCAACCCTCTATCAAGAAAATGCAGGTGCTACTGGAATGTTGCTACTTAGAAATGGAAAGTTCACAAATGGAAAGCTGAAATCATCTCTGTTGTCGTAAAGTTTTGTTTTCAACCGAACCTCATTGTCAATTTCTAGATGTAAGTCAAGATATGAAGGCATATTAACTGTATTTGTAGTATCCTTTATCTCTAGTTCGATTGGATAGATGCGTTACACATAATCACCAAATTTTGAATTATTTAGTGAAAGAACATCATCTATATATCGGAAAGTAGAGTTAAAGGATAACTTTTTATCTTTCTTTTTAAGTTATGTATTCTGTGAAAATTAAGATTTTGTTAGCGAAAAAATATTGATGATCTTCGTGGTACAGTAGTTATTCTTAATTATGAACTTCTTGATTTAGAATATGATTTTAGAATACCAAAATAAATCTCATGGTTAAAAAATATATGTAAACTAAGCTACGTGATCAGCCTGGACGTCTCAATCTGACAGTGTGTGACTTATTGAAACAATGACGTAAAACTTCGATTCAAACAGATCGATAACCGAAATGACAAATGTCTATGATATAATATAACTTATATAAAAATGTAAACGTAAAATAAAGATTATCGCAATTTACACATATCAGATTTGAAAAACTTCCAAAAGCTCGTACATAATAATTATTGTGAACCAATTTGGATATTCACTTATCAAATTAATTTGAATAAAAAGTAAGAAGATGCAGTATGATTATTAATGAGAATTTTATCTGCCAGAAGCCTAAGAGGGACGAAAGATACAAGTGGGACAGTCAAACTCGTAGATTGAAAATCAAATGTCGTAGATGGAATAGGATTCCAGTTACGACAACCAGTCCAGTACCAATTAACCAAGTTCTCTGGCCTTATGTTTTCAATTCATTTATATCTTAAGGAGCTAAGTGTGATGTTAATTTTCGATGAACTAATGCACATTGTTTTAAGATACAACTGAGGTCCACCTCCGGGTGTGGGATTTTCTTGCTGTGTTGAACACCCACTGGTGGCCTTCGACTGTTTTTTGCTCTTTGACATATTCCCCATTTTCATTCTCAATGTTAATGTTATTATAATCAAAGTTCTGTACGCCATAGTAGATTTGTTTGAAATGAAAGGCTTTTTAGTTGGAATTTCTGTAAACATTTTTTTATAACTTTCAATGCAATATGGCGTCAGTGCATTAAAAAATGCCATAATTTTACCTTGTTGTGAATCAATACAACATTTTGCAACGAAATGTCGGTCATTAGATACCAATATTGTACTATGACGAAAACAACGTCGAACATGAAACACATTTCCCAATGTGAATATCAAATTTGTGTTAGGGAACAGCAACCAATTTATTTGCTATGATTTCCAATGCATTTTAAAGGAACAAACAAGAACTAACCGATTATAGGTATTTTGCTTTCTTAAAACTGGGTAAATGAAATAGAATGAATAACTTCCTCTACGATACATTCAACTTTTTCGGAAGCATTATGGATATTATAAAATTTAGCCATCTAAATAATATAAAAAAATAATGTAAAATGTTTCAAAATTAAAACAAAACTAATACATGTACATGATGTCGCTAAGTAGTAAATTTCGTGTTTGATTAATAAATATGATCCTGTTCAATAGTTCATATTTCATGTAATAAGTATTTTTCAATAAAAAATCAAGTGTCAAATATGTTTTCTAACACATTATACAATTGATGCTATTAAACATAGAAGCGTTTGATTTTTTGTTGTAACAACTACACCTTTTATTCATAGTAAATGTTTCAATTCATATGACAAAATAGCATTGAAAATACTAGGGGCCTGTTTATCGATATGTTCTTAGTACTCGGACATGTCCTAAGATCATGTAAGGAAGTGGTTTTTTTTTTAACATGTCGTAACTTAGGAAAAGTCGTAGGAATCGGTGAACTAATGCACATTGTTTTAAGATACAACTGAGGTCCACCTCCGGGTGCGGGATTTTCTTGCTGTGTTGAACACCCACTGGTGGCCTTCGACTGTTTTTTGCTCTTTGACATATTCCCCATTTTCATTCTCAATTTTAATGTTATTATAATAAAAGTTCTGTACGCCATTGTAGATTTGTTTGAAATGAAAGGCTTTTTAGTTGGAATTTCTGTAACAAAAATTTTATAACTTTCAATGCAATATGGCGTCAGTGCATTAAAAAATGCCATAATTTTACCTTGTTGTGAATCAATACAACATGCAACGAAATGTCGGTCATGAGATACCAATATTGTACTATGACGAAAACAACGTCGAACATGAAACACATTTCCCAATGTGAATATCAAATTTGTGTTAGGGAACAGCAACCAATTTATTTGCTATGATTTCCAATGCATTTTAAAGGAACAAACAAGAACTAACCGATTATAGGTATTTTGCTTTCTTAAAACTGGGTAAATGAAATAGAATAAATAACTTCCTCTACGATACATTCAACTTTTTCGGAAGTATTATGGATATTATAAAATTTAGCCATCTAAATAATATAAAAAAATAATGTAAAATGTTTCAAAATTAAAACAAAACTAATACATGTACATGATGTCGCTAAGTAGTTAATTTCGTGTTTGATTAATAAATATGATCCTGTTCAATAGTTCATATTTCATGTAATAAGTATTTTTCAATAAAAATCAAGAGTAACATGTGTCAGATATGTTTTCTAACACATTATACAATTGATACTATTAAACATAGATGCGTTTGATTTTTTGTTGTACCAACTACAACTTTTATTCTTAGTAAATGTTTCAATTCATATGACAAAATAGCATAGAAAATACTAGGGGCCTGTTTATCGATATGTTCTTAGTACTCGGACATGTCCTAAGATCATGTAAGGAAGTGGTTTTTTTTTTAACATGTCGTAAGTTAGGAAAAGTCGTAGGAATCGTCCTTACTTAAAGACACATACATAGGTTCTAAAGATGGTCTCATGATGGTCACAACTATAGGATATATTTCATGATGATTAATTTTTAAATAAATACTATTGCCTCCTATGTTTTGATCCCGCTAATATCTTAATATTGTTTTCAACTTTCATCACTTATTTAATGTGTTTTTGCTCTGATCCAAAAGATATTACATACACCATTAGATATGTATGGCACAATTCTATTGATATTTTCCACGTTGAAAATACGAATAGGGGGGATTCATATATATTTAAACATACACAATTAAATTAACATATTAGGTTAAAATATTAAAGAATAAAAATTTCTGAAAAAAGTTGATACATTACATGTACCCAAACCAATACGAAAAATGCAAGATATTTCCCTTTGAACTCTGTAAAGTGTTAAACCGTATCACTTCGAATTAAACTCACTCAAAAACATTGTGCTTGTTTCCGATTGTCTTTTGTTAGATATCACTGTAACTGCTGTTTACAAACATTTTTTCCTTCAATTATCACATAAAATGTCTTTACATTTTTGATATACCATTATTTAGATAAACATTATTCGTTTTCTTTATGATAATACAAATAACATTTTTAATCTTTATTATTGTAAGTTTTTACTACTGATGAATTCAATGCATTCTTTGAATTAAAAGAAATCCTATATTCGTTTACATTAACACGAAGGACAGCGGTTAGGATATCCTAGCTAAGATTGTCCTAAGATAGGTGTGCATTCTGAGTCATGTTGTCAGTCGGTCCTAACTGCATCCTAATTTATTTCTATGAAAGGTCTAAGGACATTCCAAGGACATCCTCAATAAGCAGGCCCCAGGTTTTATCATGTTGAATGCAAGACGCTCGTTCCGTCTATAAATGATGAGATTTTAGTGATTACAATGTCAAGTTAATTGATAGATGATTGGTGTTTACAACGCATTTGCGCAACTGGCATACTATGAAGGCCTCATGTTCTAATTTATGATTAAAAACTGGTATAAGATATTGTTTTAAACGAATTTTCTCAGGAGTGTTCTTTTGTCATGATTTTCAAAAATATCTTCAAATATTGCATTGTCTTGACATGACGTTAGCTTAATGGATTACAAGAGACAAAGCTTCAAACGCACGTCAGATATTGAATGCTCTTCGGCTTTCTCATTAATACTCTACGTATTTTTAAAAGCACTAAAAACTAAACATAGACATTACATAAGATAACCAACATCTATTTGAATCGATCATTTTGATCTGAATAGCCCTTAAACAAGTTAACAAATATATATCAGGTCTTTTCGAGCCTTCTGTCAGTTAAATTTCAGACTTATCTACTGAGAAAAATATGCTGTTAAGCCCCCGTCACTATACACCCCGATTGCACCTCGCTAAAATAAATTCAGATCATGATGAGGTCGCGGTATTAGCGGCATGAACACGTAAAGTTGTATTGCTTTTACGATGCGTCCTCTTACGACCATACCACTACGACTGTTACTACGTTTTCACCACACTTATTTTGCAACCTCACTACAAGTATCATAATCTTACAGCACTCATCACGTTCTCTACGACAATACCAAAATGTATCCGATTGCAACACGATTTTCCCATACTTCTGCTGCGATTACACCACACTGTTACCACGATGATACCACATTCATACTGCAATATAATTACGCTCTCAGTAATAACGTCAACATCGTCTTCTATATACATACTGTTTCATTTCTTCTATTTCTCATTCATTCATAGAGTTCTCGGAAACAACACAGTCATGCCACCAAAATCTACTAGAACTCAATTGCGTGATTGCTGAGGTAGACGAAGAGGCACAGGGGCCTCTGATAAGAACCCTGATGCATTAGAGATGTCGGACCGACTCATCCTCTTGAATCACAACCTATTGCTGTTCCATCTCTGGTGGAATTCTCAACAATTTAAAGAAAGAAGGTTCATCCTCGATTCGTAACTCGTTCATCAACTGATCATAATGGCCAAACTGGAGTTGATAACCAATGACGAACCCTACAAGATCGAGGCCGTCTACAAGCTCTCAATAGAAATATTATGGCCTGGTTGTTGATTTTGTATTTTGCGTTAATGATTGTAGATTTATTACTGCATGCTCATGGTTTTGTGTTTCCATGGTTCAATTGAAATTTTCATGTTTAGCCATGGCGTTGTAAGTTTATTTTCGATCTATGAGTTTTACTGTCCCCTTGGTACCGTTTGGCCCTCTTTTACTGATATATATGTATAGTGCACATAATTTGCATTTAATGTATACCTGTAAACTATATATGTATACAAAACATGTATTTGTTAATATCGTATATAAGCTCCAACCTAACGAGAAAATGTGCAACATTATTCAACAGAGTTTAGATTTTAGGTAGAGCGCAGTTGCTATATAAAAATTAACTGGTTAACCATTCAGCATCTGAAAAAACGAATAACGAATACCAAAAACAATAACCAGTAACTGGATTATTTTTCAATTTTAGTATTATGCTATAAATGTGCACTGAAATCATTAATGCATTTTATTGAAAAGGATAACGTGCAACTTAGAATTGAAATAACGATTGTTCGCTATATTGATTATTTTTTAACAGTTGTAAACATTCAAATTGTACAAAATTAAAAAGCAGAGAGACTACTTGTCTATCCCCTACAAAAATTTAAAACATTTTAAGAATACATGTATTTGAAGAGTTATACGTTGATTTTCATATTAACTGCATAATTTCTTCTCTTTGGTATAATATTGTTTAGACCTATATTCAAATATGCCATCTATGTCGTCCAGGGCAGAGTCGTTCCATAACCGAAATGCCGAGTCAAAAATAGCAAAATACTCATATTCATTAACTGATTGGAATGAATGTTTACTCAAATTGAAATACTGCACATAATTTTCTGGGAGACACAAGAGAAAATGGAACGATAACCAGTTTTACACTTTGTCAATACTCCGAGAACAAAAAGATTTTCATCGTCTCAATCTTAATGAAGGTATTACGAGCGCGTATAGTAGCATTGGATTGATAAATGTAATAATTCACCGGTAATGAATGCCTAACGCCAAGCCCTTCAATGTATGAATATAAAATTAACTCTTCGTACCTAAAATCGTGTAAAGTAGATTTAAAATATATGTACAAATCTACTTTACAGGCGGTTAAACAGGTTAATCAATCGAAAGATTATGCGAGTAGTCAGTTAGGCAAACTGTTCGATTTGACCACTAGAAAAAATACTGAAAAGTACTGAACTGACTGCAAGCAAATAATCTGAACTAGTATCATAAATACCCAGCATCGATACATGTAGTTGACTATACTCTAGTGAACCATAGTCTACATGAGAGGGTTCAAAATTAAGTTGATGAAATCTTTTTGTAATTCGGTGTTGCTTCGCACATCTTTTGAATAGTTACCAAAGGTAACATGTTAACATTTTAGACACTTGATTAAACATTTCTGTAAACAAAATATGACCAAGAAATAATGTTTTGTCTGTTATAAACAGTTAAGCTCATGATCGAGATGCAATTTCTGTTTTTTTTATGAATGCACTCCGACATTTTTTAAAGTTGAAACCACTATTCAGTTCTACCAGGGCCTACTGATAATTCTTTCTCTGTAACAGTACCACTGAAGAGTGAACTTTCTGCGATGCTTTATGGTATATCTACTAGGCAGTTCATTCTAAGTCTGAACAATACACAAAATATTCTGATCAGGGACATCCGTTTTCTTAGCATTATAATCAGATATTGTTTAGTTCACTGTTAGATTTAATGACCTGTCAAAAAGAAAATTCGAAATATAATTTTTCCTATTGCCTTTCAAAACAAGGTTAAAAAGATCAAACATTCTAGAAGTGCTAATGACATAGTCAATGTTGTAGAAGGCACAACATACTTGATTTTTGCGAAACAATTAAATGAAGAAAAAAGAACTCTGATGAATATTCGAAGGGTAAAGTCTTTGATAAAATGACAAAATCACAATCTCCAACAGCTTCAAACATCTGCGACTGTAATTCATCTATTTATAGAGTCTCAAACAAATGCTAATCAGCCTTATCAAGTTTCAAATGAGTAGAAATTAGGCTAATACCACCATTGGTTTCAACCGATAAGTCTTGCACTGTTTTCAAAAATAATGCAGGATTTATCATGTTTCAAAAACAGGAATACTTGGCATGAAAAAAATGTCATCCTGTCAAGTGATATCGACAAAATTTCACATAAAATGTTATTGCAAATAAAGAAATAACCATCTCTAAAAGTCAACCAATCAAATATTCACCTTTTTTTTTACCTGTGTACAAGCTTTGATAATTATGTAACCTAGTTTCCAAAATATTCCATAGACACACCAAATAGAAATACAATGGTGCTGTGAAACACCCCAGACATATGTTTATTACACAGATTTATTTTACTGCATTGAAATGAAGGATTGTTTTCTACAAATGTCAAATTCAGGGAAATTTTTGTTATACTCTATTTCGTATGCAACTGGATGTGACGTACTATGATTTGATGGTATTACACATACAACAGAGATGTTTAATATTGGAACCTGTAGACCTTTACAGAGTTGGAGAGGATCCGCATTTTTTTAAAACTAAGGATTTTCTTACTCTTGAAATTCACACTATATTTGGCCTTTTTTATGATTTTTCTATTCGAGCGTTACTGATGAGTCTTTTGAAGACGAAAAACAAATATACAATCGTGGTTTCTATGACGAATTTATTCAGATTGTGGTTTGACATCTATGTCGTTTGCCTGTTTAGAAAGTTACTTAAACCGAATATTACTATTTTACCAAGTGTAAATTTGCATTGTTATATATACGACTGTATTTTAGGCATTCCGACTTTCAAGCATTTATTTTTTATTTTTATTTTGTGGTTTTGGTTAGATTATGTGGTATGTCTTATCGTTTGTAGTCCAAATAATTATAACATAGTCCGTTTAATTCTGTTTTTAATATTGTCATCATAACTGTTTTGATTTTTTTTCTGAAAATAATTGTTAGAAGTTCAAGATTACATATTTGTGATTAAGTACATCACTGTTTATGATTTCCTGTTCTCTCTGTCGTTTATGGAAGATGTGAGTTGCTGTTCTGCGGTTTGCATTTTGTGTCATCTTTTATTTTATTTGTATGTGCGTTTTACTGAGATGAGTGTTCGTGCGTGTATTTGTGTTGTATTTCTATCATGCAGTGTAGTCTTTTTATGGTGTATTTTAACATTGTAATATAAATTTGAGGTTTTTCTAGCCAAAAAGAAACAGGTTCAACCGACCATTTTCTCTTACAAAATGTTAAATGTCCTAGAATATTGCAGTCACTATCAAGTAGTTTGTTACTATGTATGTTGGCGTTTGTATTTGATGCACTTAAGTTCCCATGCTGTTCCTTTGTTTTCCTCTAACATGCATGTCTAATAATTGATACGTTCCGCTCGTTTTTGGTTTGTTACCCGGATTTGTTTTCTCTCAATAATCGATTGATGACTTTTGAACAGTGGTACCCTATTGTTGACTTTATATAATTCTTTCATATTTAAGGGTCAAAAACTTTTCTTGAATTAGAATGAGTTTTTGCGAATCGAATTAGTCAACCAAATAGTTTATCCTGGTTCTACTTTCAATGCTGACTTTCTTTTCCTTTAAATAGCTTGACAAGCTTTGTTTATGCGTTACACATATTTACCAGGTGGTTGAATTGAAGGTGACATGAATTAAGATCCAATGCGGTCAAATTATTTAGAACTGTCATTTGAATAATTCATCAACGATGTTTCCGTTTTTTTTTTTGGATAACATTGATTGATAACAAACTAGATATATAGCTGCTGAAAGCGAACTGCTATAAAAAAACAAAGAAGATGTCATATGATTGCCAATGAGACAACTGTTCACAAGAGACAAAAATGACACAGACATTAACAACTATATGTCACCATACGACCTTCAACAATGAGCAAAGCCCATACTGCATAGTCAGCTATAAAAGGCCCCGATATGACAATGTACAACAATTCAAACGAGAAAACTAACGACTAGTTCAATTCAATTAATGATTGCACAAAGCAAATAATGAGTTTTTCATATCTTGTGAAACATAATATATAAATATTCAGTGTCTTACCCGCTGCATATATCCTATCGATACTATCTACCATACAATTTCTAAAAACACTTCAACGGACAGTCTTACCCAAAAGTATCAGTGATTACATCAAGTGACGTAATATTGATCTAATTCAAATTTAATAAATTGACGATAACTAAGCACCTGCATTAATTAGGATTTGTGAAGTTATCTTGGGAATAAATTTATTCAGTTATATTTATTTAAAACAATGCATTATTTTACTTTATTACTAAAAAATCGAGTCAGTTTAAAAAAAGAGAGCTTTGCATTAGTAATTCAGTATGATTAATACATCACCAAGGTAGCTATATAGTTTGAATAAATTCCAAGTTGATTTGAAAAAGTTATTAAAAAACTTAAAATGTACTATATCTATTTTGTTCGAACTGCAAATTCTAGCTTTTTTTACCTAGATTAATTTAATTCTTGAATTTGACAGCAATACAACAAAAAACAGAATGACCTGGGATTAAGTAAGCTTAATATATATCTAAGATAACTCCATAGTTTGATGAAAATCCAAGTTGATTTGAAAAGTTATTAAAAAAATTAAAGTGTACTATTTCTATTTAGTTCGAACTTCAAATTTTAGCTTTTTTTACCTAGATTAATTTAATTCTTTTATTTGACAGCAATACAACAAAAAACAAAATAACCTGGAATTCAGTAAGCCTAATATATATCTAAAATAGCTACATAGTTTGATGAAAATCCAAGTTGAATTAAAAAAGTTGTTAAAAAAAATAAAATGTACCAGTTTATTTTGTCCGAATTGAGAATCCTAGTTTTTTTTACCAAGATTACTTTAATTCTTAAATTATACAGCAAAACCAACAAAAAACTAAATGACATGGGATTCAGTAAGCTTGATATATATCTAAGATAGCTGCATAGTTTGATGAAAATCCAAGTTGAATTTAAAAAGTTATACAAAAAAATTAAAGTGTACTATCTCTATTTTGTTCAAACTGCAAATTCTAGCTTTTTTACCTAGATTAATTTAATTCTTAAATTTGACAGCAATACAACAAAAAACAAATGACCTGGGATTTAGTAAGCTTAATATATATCTAAGATAGCTGCATAGTTTGATGAAAATCCAAGATGATTTGAAAAAGTGGTTAAAAAAATTAAAGTGTACTATCTCTATTTTGTCCGAATTGCAAATCCTAGCTTTTTTTTACCAAGATTACTTTAATTCTTAAATTTTACAGCAACACAACAAAAAACTAAATGACCTGGGATTCAGTGAGCTTGATATACATCTAAGATAGCTGCATAGTTTGATGAAAATCCAAGTTGATTTGAAAAAGTTATAAAATAAATTAAAGATGCCTATCTGAATTTTTAAATAATAATGTTTATTTTTACATATTGTAAAATTAAATTCTTTCATTTCACAGCAGTAAATCAAACTATCTAATAAGCTTGAATTTTGTAAGATCAATATTTAATTTAGTTAGATGGTCTGATTTACACCAGTCAAAACTAAATTTGAAGGTCAAGACTAGTCGGGACTGGTCAAGACTAATCATGACAGGTCGAGACAGGTCGAGCCTTGGTCAAGACCATTTCAAACTACACAAAGATCATCAAGTCCTGCATCAGACTAATTAAGTAAAGTCAAGACCTAGTCGAGTACACTTAAGTACAGTTAAGTACAGTCGAGACAATGTCGAGACTAGTCGAGTAAAATGTGTGCTCGATTTTACCAATATTTTGACTATTTTATTTATTGTGTCTGTTTATTTAACGCATCAATGTAAATATAACGGAATTTAATGAGACTGTCATTAAGTGAGAGGGTTAGCGCTATAGAACCAGGTTTAATCCACCATTTTCTACATTTGAAAATGTCTGTACCAAGTCAGGAATATGACAATTCTTGTCCATTCGTTTTTGATACGTTTTGTTATTTGATTTTGTCATGTGATTATGGACTTTCCGAATTGATTTTCCTCTAAGTTTAGTATTTTTGTGATTTTACTTTTTACTGGTCGAGCACAAAAACTGGTCAATTCAGACTCTGAGCAGTTTGTAGTGTAAAACGGGAGGTTTGGCATGACACAAAACCACGTTTAACCCACCATTTTATTCTTAAAATGTCCTGTACCAAGTCAGAAAAATGACCATTGTTATATTAAAATTTGTTTCTTGTGTGTTACATTTTAATGTTATGTTTCTGTTGTGTCGTAGTTCTCCTCTTATAGTTGATGTGTTTCCCTCAGTTTTAGTTTGTAAACCGGATTTTTTTTCTCAATCGATTTATGAATTTCGAACAGCGGTATACCACTGTTGCCTTTATTTAATATATGATATCGATTCAGTTCGAAAACGTTAACTGGTTTGATTTTCAGGCACATCAAGCATTTTATATGATATATAAAACAAATACCAGTAATTAGGACTTCACACAAAAGAAACAATGTAAGTTTTAAATATTTATTTTCATAAACTTTACTTTGTACAAACAACACAAAACACGTCTGCTGAATTTGTATACGGAGGACATCGTAAACTGCCACAGCTGGTTCGTAGAGGATAGAACAAAGCGCCATTTTCACTTCCATTACTATTGTCTAATGTTCCTGCTTTTCTGTCCACACATGTAAAATCTTTTTTATAATGAGTATAATGGTCACTCATCAGATAACCGTTATATTCTGAATTCCATCCCTTATAACATGACTTTCGACCTACAACATTATTACATTTTACTATAATGATACTAGTGATTGATAGTTATCTATTCTTAATCTAGTCAGAGAAAAACTCTTTGTTGAGTTATGAGCTTACGGTCTTTAATTTGTTTTAGATTTTATCAATGCCAATGCGAAGTAAATATATATATATACATATGTATATATGTGTGTGTGTGTGAGTGTGGATAAGCACAACTATACTATGTATGTGAAGCTATGATCTAAAACTGTTCTGTGGCTTCCTTTGTTTGTTTGTAATATATTTGTATACCTCATATTTTACAAAGAGTATAACTTAAAACTAATTTACGTGGTATGTAGAACATTTAAGCATTTAATGATGAAACAATTTTGTTGGATTCAATTTGCTGACTGGATGTTGTTTTAGTCATAATATTATGATTGTGTTAAGCTTAAGGGGGAAAATGTCGAATCAAAATGATTCAAACTGTAAATTCAAAGGAAGGAGAACAATTCTTAATGATGGTTTTTAAAGAATATATATATCTCACTGAGAAAAAAAAGTAACCGTATTAGTTTCAGCTGTTTATGCATGTCAGCTTTGGTTCTTAAATCATTTAAATTGTGCTCATCTCATAATTTTATATACCTGGTATCATCAGGACAGTTGATCTTCTTTTTTGGTAACATACAGCACATGGTACTTCCTTGTTGTGCATACTTGGAGACCACCCCGACGGCCTATTGCCTGAAGTAATTTCATATTCTCCTCCATATACCTGAGGATTGCCATATGGTTGATGTTCGCCATTCTCTGGATCATTTGGGAGACATAAATAATTCACACCACCTCCGCTATGTGTATATTGATTTCCACCGACTTGTCCTGAAAGGCATAACAAGTGTTTAAACATAACCTTTAAAACACATAAGCAAAACCAAAAACAAAACGTTGTCAAATTCATATGAAACAACTGTTCATTGAAGAAAAATAATAGGATTATTCAAGGAAAGAACTAATTTAGATTCTGTTTAAAGGTATATGTTGTATTGGCCCTCATTTTTAAATTCTGAAAAAAAGCAAGTAATTCTATTTTATCATAGTAGTATAAACATACAAACGAATCTGACATTCCGCTGATGAAATTGACGTTTTTTTTTTAGGTGAATGTGAAAATAATCAAGTTCATAAACTGAACTGAAATGTTTATAAATTACATACTTGATACCGATACGCTTATATAAGAAAACTGTTAAATTACCTGTATATACAATGTCAACTCCTTCTGGACAACCTTTTTTCCCCCATCGAATATAAGTCACTCCTAAAAATAAACACAAAAGACAAATGTAAAGTTATAACAAAACAAATCGGAAACAAATATATATTTTGACAATTCTAAAGGTACATTCGGAAAATATTATTTTAATGTTTAAAGAAAGATAACACTCGTATTATTTCAATCAGAAAACAACATAGTAAATTGCAAATATTAATTGTTATGTTTGATGAATGAATATTTTAACGCATATCAGTTAATTTTTTTCATATTTTACTCTTATCAGTTGTCTCTAACTTTCATAAACAATATAAAACACGATATATAAAATTTGGCACATTTATAAAAACCTGTGTGGGTCGTTTTTCGTTCCTGTGGACACTCATCTTTCCTTGACGTGATCAGGTAGTTTTTCATCATATCTAGCATTGACTGGTCTGATTCCGAAAGGACAGAGTCCCTGCATTCATGACTACGGAGAACCAGCACAACGCTTGCTATCAGCAAAGTCGCATAACGCATACACATATTGATTCTGCAAATCATATAAAATCCAGATATTACTTTTTACATTCTTTACATGTTTTAATAATTATCAATCACCATTCGTAAAAAGAAAGATAACTGGCGTGCCTATACAAGCATTTTGTTGTATATTCAATTATATGTGTTTGATTTATGGTGGTGAATGGTAATTTCATACAAATATCGAAAGCGAATATTCATAAGCTTTTCGTAAGTCATCTTTATTTCTTTTTATTTGATGAGTTAAACGTGTCTTTCTTTTCATTCGATGAGTTAAATGTATGGGTAACGCGACTCCGATGTACTTCATCATAAGCCTTGTATTGTTTATGATTTTTTTATTGATGTAAATGTTAAATTGTAATTTTAATAAAAGGTAATTAAAAAATGTAACTTACCTAGTTACCTTATCTACCGTTCAAAAATGGGTTATGCCTAAAAGACATGTATAGCTGGGGTTTTATGTTTATATAATTTATAGAAAAAAACTTCAGAAAAGTGATAATGAGGTAGATGCGTGACAAGATATTAACTGTTCCGTGAAAACATATAGGTACATTACAAATACAAGTCTCTGAATACCAGTGACAAGCAACAACTATTATCCCTAATTTTATATTCGCGTAAATACTAGTAGATGGTGTCCTTTGATAATCAATGTTACCAATTTAAAGTTTAGTAACAATGTTGAACATGTATCGCATCTTTTAAATCGAATCTACTTATTTAACTGAAAGTATTTCCTATTTTGACAAAATCTAAAACTCGACGTTGAAAGTTCAACTTTAACATGTGCGACAACAAGGATGATTTCTGCTTTCAAAATTTCGAATTTAGAGCTTTTTAACTGTAGTGAAGTAGCACGCCATACATATCCGCATATGAATGCTATATCTCCCTATTAATATGCTTTTTTGAACGTAACTATGTTCTATATCATTGTTACAGGGTTGCCACTTGTAATGGAGCGTTGACCAGTAGCTATCTCCCCACTTGAAGTCATTCATCCGAAAGTGTTGCAGCAACAATCATGATACAGATTAAATGAATATGGTGTTAATATTTCAACAACACTCACGTCTCCTTGGCTTTGATTATGGCATTAATAAATTTGACTTAACACCGATTATATTTGTCAATAATTTACTTTAAATACAAGCCGCAAATATTTCTCACTCTCTTTCATTACATATATATTTCTAAACATTTGAGTTATCAGCTTCCTACATTGTATAATGTTTTATTTTCGTTTTTTCATATATCTCTTGTCATCGTTCATTGCTATGAAGGGGAAATCTAGATACTATCATCACAGTATAACTTGTTCAGTCTTTGATATACGAAATACAAAAATGTATTTCAATGTTATTTGAAGAGCAAATGATCGTATGGCGGAAAACCATTTGGAAGATCGCCTGTTACTATGCTGCGTTTATTTAACTCTTGTAACGCTAAATACAAAATTAACCTTTTATAATCAAATTTAAATCGGTTTAATCAAACAGAACTAGGATACTAGTAGCTTTCATAATGGTGGATAGAGTCTTTGCGGAGCTCTAATGACTGCCTTGCATTCAATGAAAACCATTTGAAAAGGCTGCATTAAAATTAATTTTTCATATTAGATCAAAGTTCTTATCGAACTAAGTAACAGATATAACAAAATGTAAGTTATTGCTGTATGTTAAAGGATGTTTGAATGTAGCCCAGTCCTTTAGTTTGAGCATCAACAAAGGATTGCTTAATACGGTTTGAATTTGATGCGAGAGGTTAAGCTAGCTTTTGAAACCAGATTTAATCCAACATTTTCCAAATAAGAAAATGACTGTACCAAGTCAGATATATGACAGTTGGTAACCTTTCGTCTGATGTTTTGGGGATTTTGATTTTCCATTTGATTAGGGACAATCCTTTTTAAATTTTAATAGGATGATTTTTTTTTTGACTTTACTATTAACAACTTTTTGTAAGGGTCCTAAAATAATAATAATAATATTAGGTAGCAAATTTGTGATATTTTCGTTTCGTTGTTTATGTAGGAAAATTTCTACTACTGCCGCATCGTTTTGTTGTGGTAAAGATTCTTGTGGATTTATAAAATTGAGAATGAAAACAGGGAATCTGTCAAAGAGGCAACTACCCGACCAACAGATGAAGTTGTCGCCAAGAGCAAAGCATTACAATTGCGGTCTATGTGGTAGAATCTAGTAACATGGCTTCTTTGTACATAGTTTTGCAGTCCTGTGTTGTATTCTTTATCTTAAGTGCGATGGAATGTATTTGTTCAACAAGTCACCAAATTTGAATTATTGAGTGAGTTAACATCATTATACATTTTGCGGAAATTAAAGTTAAAGGATATTGCTTATCTTTTTTCTTTCTTCCCAAGAGGATCCTGAATGAAATCACCCTCATATGGATATATAAATACGTCGACAAAAGAGGGACACCGTAGGTTTCCATGGAAATATATGTTTGCATGATTACCGAATTTGTACATGATATTATCATCTTAACTTTGAAATTTATTTAAGTATATGATTCATTTGTTACACATTAAAGTATGATAATCTTGATTTTCAGACTTGTGTCTACATGATATAAATATATCACTACTAAGAAGATATTATATTGTTATCCACTCCATCAAATAAGATACAATATAAAATGAAATATCACGCTTCATAAACATATCTTAAACACATTTAAAGGAACTTACTAATGCTCATTAGCATCGTCAATCTCTTTATTCAGAAGTATAACGTCATATATTTGAGTTGACGGTTTAATTTGGAAAATTTGGAGGACATTCCAAATCTATTATTAAAGAGAATTCAATAATACGATAATACGAATTTTGACCACATTTTGCTAATTAGTGCTCAAGATATGAAAAACAAAACGATTCTAATATTTTAAAATTGTAAACATTTCAAGTCAACGAAACATAAATGCTTGAAACGCAGCACTGTCCGGTACAAACAGACTTCCAGGTAGGAAACTGACAAAAAACAACAACACGGTACTTCCAAGAATCTGTTTACTAGAAAATTCTTATTCATAAATGTGGAGAAAAAAGCCCTAAAAAAGAAAAGAAAAGATGAATGAAAAACGTCTTCGATACATAAAAAATTTGACTGGCGAACACAACAAACTTATTATCCGTGATTGCAAATACTGGGCCAATATATGCACCAATTAAAGATCAAAGTAACTGTAAAATGCATTTGTCCGACCTGAATGTTGCGATTACTACACTGAATTATTTTTGCGAATACTTTAACAAATCAGTTTGTAAGCAATCACTTAATTTCAACAAAAAAGAACATTCTATGATTTACTAATACAAAAAAAAAATGAAAACAATCTAAGCAGTGTTGTGTTACAGAACAAGCATGGACGATGCAACCATTAGAAATAACAAAAGAAAAAACTGAGCTGCGAGAAAATGGAAAAGGTTGAACTTATCAAACGAATAAAAGTGTAACCTCATTGACATATGATAAACTATAACAGATAATATATACCGACACAGAAGTATAACCTCATTGACATATGATCAAATATAACAGATAATATATACCGACACAGAAGTATAACCTCATTGACATATGATCAAATATAACAGATAATATACAGATATATATATATATATACCGACAAAACAGAAGTATAACCTCATTGACATATGATCAAATATAACAGATAATATATACCGACACAGAAGTATAACCTCATTGACATATGATCAAATATAACAGATAATATATACCGACACAGAAGAATGTTCCCAACGTAAAGTATAACCTCATTGACATCTGATCAAATATAACAGATAATATATACCGACACAGAAGAATGTTCCCAACGTAAAGTGATCTCTAGCCTACATTATTTACAAAATTAAATCAAAATTTGATATAATCAAAAATTCAAATGAGCATGTAAAATTGCAAACTAGAAAGCAGAGGTATTCAAACATACGAAATGGAATATGATTTCAAATCAGACAACTCTCCACCACGTAGAATTTAGCGAGTACATGTCACCATACGACCCCAATCGGCATTAACACAACGAATATATTTTCAGTGTTACTCAAGATTCCAATATTTGACACCTGGAAGTCAAATAATACTTTGAAAGATGATATAACCTAAAAAAAAAAAAGACCAAACAGTAGAGCAAAACCCCGACGATAAAAAAACTAGCACCGAAATTTGCAATTGAGATAATTCAATTTGAGTCATGTTCAAGGATTTTTAAGTTATTTTATATGGATATCTATACTGAACAATACGTAATAATTGTGTTAACTTATATTGGAGTTCAGACATATTTAATACAACTTTCTTTTTTATTTTTGTTTTTGGCTACATGAGTAAAGATTCACTCCACATATCGATGCATAAAAAAACAGTGTTGAATCGCCCATTGCAGATGCATGAATATATATATTCATGATTGATACAGAGAATTCTTAAACACCCCGTTACAGTTATTAAGAACATTTACTGTAATTTAGTCTATTATTACTTGTTTATTTCACTTGACTGGGCGGGATTTAACCGGTTCGTTTGTTTAAGACCAGTCCATATATACACAGGTGTTTTGAGATAAACGTATCAACGCAGTGTCCAGTTATTCGTCCCATATCATGAATTCAGCTCTTTTGTGAATCCGTTTGGCGACACTGACACGTGATTAAAATTCAATAATAATTATAACGACAATTATCCTCACCACACACATCTTCAAATAGACTATCAATATGAAAATTAAACGTAAGCTCCGCCCGATCAGTTGAAATAACATTGGTAAGTTACTAAACACTAGTAACGAGTTTTACAACTGACACGATTATTTTAAACATTTTGTATGATAAGCATAGAAAATTAAGATTTATTAACAAAGTACAACATACATAAAATCCTTTTCCGTTAAACAGGCTCAGTTGTTTTTGAAAATTGCATTTGTTAATCCAATTTTCAGTAGGAAAGGCAGTCACATTTATATCGTAACCATCGTTCTTTTTTAGTTCGCGGTAGCCAACATAATGTTTTTTTTCAGAATTAAATTGAAAATAGAAAATGGAAAAATGGCAACAACCCGACCAAAGAGCAGAAACCAGTCAAAGGCCACCGATGGGTCTTCAACACAGCGGAACAATCCCCCACCGGTACTTAGGATTCGGTTTAACAAAAAACAGTTTATCAACACTTAAAAAAGTGACTATGCAGGTGTTTCGTTTTGAGACTCTGTTTTTTAATAAGGATAAATGAATAAGAAATAGTTCATTGGGGCTTGAATAAATACTTATTTTACCATAAAATTATGTTACCCCTTTATGCCAAATATTTTAGAACGAGCGAAAATATCGGTTGCAAGGACAAACCCGAGGTAGAATTAGTATTACTTCAAGCCCCCATGAAATTATTTCTATTCCAGTAGAACAATAAACAATTATTTAGGGTCGAAGGTAAAGGCAAACACTTGCTGTGCCAGTAAAAAAAAACCACAAAATTACATTGACGTAACAGAACAGGGCAAATTGAATTAGTGGAAAGCTTAAAGTATTTACAATAACGTTTTTAGATATGTTTGGATAAATTTAAATGATAATTATTTATATATAACACATTTTATCATCGTTTGTTTATGTTTCCTTGTAATGATTTTCGGTTCATAATCGTGCATTTTCCGTAAAAGGCTTATATTCTTCCGTCATTTGTTAGTGACGTCGGGTAGCTCGTTTATAAAACAGCATATTTGGGAGTATGGTCGAAACAGTCAAAACAATATATTCATATTTTACCACGGGTGTGTACTCAGTGCGTTTGAAAAACATCATATAAGAGTATAATTGATAACATTGGAAGGACATAATATATTCTTTTTGTAGATGCCATTTCTTTCATTGTTACAGCAGACGATAATCAAGCAGCAGTAGCTATGTCATTGACTGATGAAGTATAATATAAAATATATGGCCAAATTATGAGCTGTTCAATTTATCGCAAAGACAAGACTTTAACGTTTTTACAGTTTGAATAGTTTGGCTACCATTTGAGTCATCAGCTTCATGGAACAAACATTTAGGTTTAATGAAATATTTAGATAAAGGCAACAGTAGTATACCGCTGTTCGAAGTTCATAAATCGATTGAGAAAAAAACAAATCCGGGTTATTAAACTAAAACTGAGGACAACGTATCAAAAACAGAAACACAACATTAAAATGTAACACACACAGAAACGAACTATAATATAACAAAGACTTGGTACAGGACATTTTAGGAAACAAAATGGTGGGTTGAACCTCGTTTTGTGGCATGCCAAACCTCCCCTTTAATGGCATTGTTAAATATAACATTAAAAGTACAACATTACATGACAGGACAATAATACAAATAAATAGGAGAAGATATATAACATAGAAACACACGAATAATAGCTAACAAAATGTACCAGGTTTAAAATTTAATACGCCAGACGTGCGTGTCGTCCACACAAGACTAACCAGTGGCGCTCAGATGAAAAGAGTTTGAAAGCCAAAACAAGTACAAAGTTGAAGAGCACTGAATATCAAATGTTCCGAAAACTTGTAGGCAATACGGCTAGGGTTTTTTTTTCTTGGATAAGAACATCCTTATTATTTAGAATAATTCATACTTTTGCAAACAGTAAATTTTATTAAGCCGAAGTGGTGACTAACTACATGATAAAAACGGATACATTACATAAAACAACCTAAATACAAGCACATGCAAATACACATTCAACGCACAAAGTGAAGTCACATTTGATTTTCTAAAACGATTTCTCAAAATTAAAGCTTTTCATTAGGGGATAATGACAAATCAGATATTTCATAGTCAACCTAGAAATATTGCTATCAACCTTTTTACTTTGTATAATCCTTTTTATAACAGCGACCACTATTTTTCAAACTGTAACCAACCTGTTGATGACAAACGATATGTATGTTTCATGTGCTCTAAGTATCATTATATTAAACAGATCCAACTGAATTCCATTTTCTTAATTGTAGTTTAAAAAAGGAAATAACAAAAAAGATTGACTTCCAAAAAAATTCAAGACCAAACTTTCATATTCAAAGGGCAAAAACGAAAGCTCACACTGATCAAATGAATGATTAACGACCGTCATAATCCTGACTTAGTACAGGCATTTTCTTATGTAGAAAATAGTGGATTAAACCTGCTTTTATAACTAGTCAATTCTTCCACTTTTATGACAGTTGCATAGCATTCCATTATATTAACAACGATGCGTGACCAAAACAAACAGACACGCTTTTTCGCAAAATTGTAAAAAGTCGGGGTACAACAGTCAACATTGTGTTTTAATAATAATCACTATAAAAACAAAGAAATATGTCAACAAAAAGTCATATTGACAAAGCACATTACCATTTACATTTGTATCAATATTGACCTATCTATTACTTTATCTGTAGTATCGACCATTGGAAGTTCATTAGGTTAGTACTAACAATCAGAGAATATCATATTGCAGAGTAGTTTGTATAAATGATAAATAGTACTGACATCTATCCTTGTAGATTAAATTCTCGAAAAAGGCTATTTAAATGAAAAGCAAACGCAAGTTTCGTATATTTATTTATTATACAATCACTTTGTACAAACGACACAAAAAAACATCTGCTTCATTGGTATATGGAGGGCATCTTAAATTACTACATTTGGTTCGTAAAGGATAAAACAAAGCTCCACTTTCCTCTCCATTCTTATCGTCTAATGGTTCTGCATTCTTGTCTACACATACGTAGTCTCTTTTGTAATGTCCTTTATTACCACTCATCAGAGTTCCATCCTTTATAGCAAGTCTTCCGACCTTAATTATGATTGAACATATTATGAAAAACTGTAGATTTTAGATAAGGTGAGAGGATTATTTCGTCTAATTCGTGAGACAATTTAATCATATGCTATTATTATTAGCAACTCAACAGTTGCTACCTTAAGTAGCACTACAGTCAGAATTTTCTGACTCCAACCAACAGTCTTTAAAGATTAATTTCTCCAAAACTACTCAATGGATTTTTAAAATCTTTAACTCATTATTAAGCTGAAATATTAATTCTTCTTCATCTGTAGATAAATTTATTTTTGGTATGATTAATCTCAAATTATAGCGCCTTAATTGCCAAAAAAGTGGTCTTCCAACTTAATGAAAATGGCACATTCAGGTCAAATGGTAGTACAAATTTGTTTTCATCACTTTAATCAACTATACACTATAAACAAAACTGTGTCTCATATTTTAGATATATGCATTCAGTAAGAAGATATATTGATTTAACTGCTGGGTGCCAAACCTCATTTCACCTTTCATCTTTGGACACCTATAAATTCATTAAGAAACAAATTATCCAAAAACTGGGACACGGTATTGTAGAAAATACTCCCTTTAATCACATATATCAAAGTCAAACCAAAAGGGGTACCCATGAAGTTTCTATTTTATTTTTTTGCTAACAATTGTCATGAAAAATTGTTCTGAGAAATGACCTAAAAACTGAATTTCCCCCTTAGAACCCCTATAAATGCATCATTAATACAAAAGTTCCACTGAGAACATCCCAGGAGTGTTCTGATACCATTATTTTATCAATATAACCACACACTTTGTGTCTTTTCTCCCTTATACTGTAAATTTTGAATTATATGTGCACTGACCAACACTAATTTGCCATTTGGCGAGAGTTTAACGTCACAGATTTGACCAACATCTGTGATATAGTAATTAGATAAAGACAAAGCTCCGCCTCTATCCAGATAGTCTATGATAAGACAATAACAGGAATGACCAGCTGCATATAAACAATATTTAACATCATTATTATCACTATAAAGAATGATTTTCATTTGTATTTTAAAAAGAAATATACTATGAAATTAGCTAGATCATTAAAATTGTGCAATAAAAGACATGTTCTAAAAAAGACCAAGACCATCCCCGTCCTGAAAATAGACTGTCTCACATGATTTTTTAGTTTTATGGAATTGAAAAATTTCACATAAACTTAAAATTGGTTAAAGTTCCTAAAACTCCTAACAGAAGACAGATTCAGAGACATATTCTTCTTGTTTGTAGTAAGAACCTTAAAAGTTTAAAGTTTGTCAGAGCTTTCAAAGATATTTTCACACTTTTATCCTTATATATATATATATATAGTTTTGTTCATTTTGGTAAGATTTTTTCCCTTTAGATTTTCTCCTTTTTAATAATTTTTCCCTTTTCTCTGTTTATTTCAAAGTTATATAAATTACTATTGTTGCAATACACATGCTGCACTTTTTATCTTGTGGTCAGTGATAAACAGCTGGACACTGGTATCAACAGGTGATTGACATATTAGCCCCTCCTAAATGCCTATAAATTTAGATTAATTACCATGTGCCTTTATTTACATAATTTCATTATCAACTTACTCCCTGTTGTGATATGATAATGATTTTTGGATTTTTACAAACTGTGCAGAATAATAGTTACTTTAAAATTATGTGATAAAAAAAATATCTTAAAAAAATCACTGTTAAGCTGTAGTGCTACCTTAATGAACGTTTTATCATGTTTTCCAGCGAAGTTGTTAACAATGTCTGATTGCCATTATTTTGGTGATCTTGATGAAACAAAAATTACTCAAATGGATAGTCTATAAGTATATTTACGTTATTTTATATCAATGTATATAAAAACAGCTTTATTTTCGAAATCAAATCAACAGTTATTGCTGTTTTGTTAAGGCACTATCCGTGTTTGTATTCACTGATTTGTAGTTCAGATAATATTCAAGAAAGTCTAGAAAAGTTGTAACGACATTTCTAGTTTGATTTCAGCAGTACACATTAAATTGCATTAACAAATATCAAATAAGTCCTAAAAATTTTGAATCATGATCATCGTATTAATTCATATACATGTACCTGGTATCATCAAAACAGCTGATTTTTTTTTTGGTAACACACAGAACAAGGCACCTCCTTGTTGTCCAAACTCTCAGACCATCCTGATGGCTTCATTGTTGAACTAAGTTGGTATTCAACTCCATGTATCTGGTCATTTTTAAATGATTGATGCTGTCCATTCTCTGGATCATTAGGGAGACATAAATAATTCACACCACCTCCCCTATATGAATAGTAAGTTCCACCGACTTGACCTGAACAGGAAAAATGTGTTCAAACATTATTACATATAACCTTGAGAATATTAATTAAAAAAAAGATATGGTATCATTTAAATGGGATAACTATCCATCAACGATAGGATGGTCCAATCAAAGAAAAGTGTTTATACAAACTTACATTTAGTCGTATTGACTTTCTTTATAAATTCGTCAAAAAGTATATCTATCCGTGTACATGCATGAGCGAACAAACAAATCTATAGTTTCACTGATGATGATATTTCAGTAAACAAAATTACTGAAAAGAAAATAAAGTTTATTAATTTTACTTAAAAGTTCAGGGTTGCTATACTTGATAAAGTTAGCTTATACAATTATTTCTATTACCTGTATATACTAGATCAACACCTTTTGGACAACTTTTCCCTCCCCATCGTATATAGGTCACTCCTAAAGATAAATACAAAAGAAAAGGTAAAAGTATTCCTGTTGATATTTTGCCACTTTAAAAGGAGTTATCGAAATTTAAAATTAGGATGATAAAAAAGAGGGGCGAAAGATACCAGATGCATTTAAAATCACAGATCGAAAACAAACTGACAAACAATAATACACATGGCACCACATATTTGTCAACCAATCAAATAAACACCCTATTTATAAATTCAACATAGTTGTACATGACATATACATTCCATATCATCACAATTGTTTAAAACTTATGGCACATTTTTTTTAACTCAAAGCATGTTAAATTGAAAACTCGATATAGTTATCATTTCATTATTTACATTTGTAAGTTGTCGTCCACTCTTTAAATAACACTAAACAGATACATTTAAAAAAAAAAAGAAGATGTGGTATGATTGTCAATGAGACAACTCTCCAAAATAGATCGAAATTCAACATTTTAAATCTTTACAAACACGTATTAAGTGTTTTGTTTTGTGTTGAACATTCGCCTTTTCTTGACGTATGAAGATAATGTTTCATCATATTTACCAGTGACTGATCTGATGCCGACAGGTCATAGTCCTTACATCCATGGTTGTGCACAACCAGCATAACCGTCGCCAGCACAGTTGTCACATTAGCAAAAAACATGTTGATTCTGCTGATGATATAAATATATAGAATTGTTTTTAATCTTACAAAATTTTATGTACAGAAAATCATGGATTGGTTGGTTAAGAGTTCACAAAAAATGTAGAACAAATTTAGTGTTTATTTGTAAAACAATATGTTAATTTGATAAAGTTTGCGATTTAGACTTTTTTTCAGTTAATTTTATTGGCTTTTTGCGAACGATAGTGTAACTCGCTATTGCTTTTGTTTTAAAACTAAAACTCTTCTGTATTAACAAAACAAAAATATCTGACGAAACACATCGAAAACACAGTCATCGTTTTGTTTGTTCAATGATGAACTTTCGGTGATCATTTGAATAAATCATGTATTTTTAACTTCATCTTGTGAACCTCTGAGGAATATCATGTAAAGCAGTTCTTTCCTGCCTTTTACACCATACCGCTGATATCGTACCTGAGATGTAGTTTTGAGTTTAAATAGTTATTACTTCTTTAAACTAAAAGTACTGCAACAGTTTTTAACATACCTTTCCTTCTGGTCCGCTTTGAAATGATCAGACAATATATCTAGCAATCCACCAAATATGTTGTTATATAACGTATATAACCTTATCTTTTGTAAAAGAATGATGAGACATTTGTGTGACCATTTTTCGTGTTTTGACAAAATTGGCGGGATTAAATATATGTAATACGCATATCAAATATTCAGTATAAAAATATTGATATTGGGTTGATTTCAATTGAAACAATGTTTCACCAGAGACCCTATGACATAGACGTTAAAATTTACTGGTAACCGTACGGCTTTCAATACAGATCAAAATACATACCGCATCGTAACCTTTAAATGGCTCAGAAATGACATAAGTAAAACAATTCACCCGATAAAGTTAACAGCATACTTTATGTCAAAACCAATGACCAAAAAAAAAACAACTATGATATACAGTAACAAACCACAAACCTGGGACAGTGCTGTTACAGTTCAACATTAAAACGAACTATAAAAATCAGTTGAACAAGGCTTAACTCACCAGATGGATACAAAAACATTTATCTAAGAAAAAGACAGAGTGGACGTGGCCGGGTACTTGTATATCCCAACAACAAAAAGACACTAAGTACTGATCTGATAGTACTCGAAGTTGCTGACAGCTAGTTTAAAACAACTAATAAACTAATAAAGATAATCATGCATGTTAGACTAAATAAACAGTCAGTACACAGCCAACATCCAATGGATTTAGTGTAAAGATGTCATAAACAGTCAGAGAAAAAACATGACCTTTTGCAATGCAAAGATACAAGTATCGACAGATTTTAGATCCATAAATGTGTTTATGTATATAACAATAATATTTATAATTTCCTGATAACAAAATCAATATTAAATATTACCAATAAAAAATATATATCCAATGATCAATTTACAGTGTTGAATTGGTAATCTTTTACAATAAGTTGATTTAAAGGATCGAAGTGTAATCAGGATCGTTTCTAAATTTCCGTAACAAACATTTCCGTAAAAATGATGATGTGCTTTGCCGTTTGAAATAAGTTTTTTTACAGGTACAATTAAACTATAAAACCAAATATGTATATCTATGGAAGAAATTAGTAACGATTTTAAGTAATTTGTGGGAACGAAAACCTTGGCTTAATAACTTACAAGTGATACATAGATTACATTCGTTAAAATAAAAAACGACACAACAGACACGGGAATAGCGAACTAGTTGTGAAGCCGGAGTGCCCGGAGAAAACCACCGACCTTCGATAGGAAAACTGTCAATTCTAGTCAATTAAGAATGGAGACGAGTGCACCCGTACGAGCGGGGTTCGAACTCACAACTTCAGTGTTGATTGAATAGTGATATCAGTAATTACTACTAGGGAAAATCAACAATATGGAACGAAAAATCTTCATGCCATATTTGGCCAAAAGTAAACCTTCTCTTTTGATAGAGATTATTTTAAGCTAACAGACACTGAGACAAAATATAAAGTTACAAAAATACTGAAATTCAAAATGGAAAATCCATAAGCACATGTCACAATCAAAAGGTCAAACACATCAAACGTTTGGATAAAGCCATTTTGAAATTTTATAAATTATGAAGTCAATGCCATATTTGACCTAAAGAGAACCTTCTCTTTAATACAGAATATTTTCGGTTAACAAACACTAAGAAAAAAGTAAATTAAAAAAAAAAAAAACGAATTCCTTAAATTCTAAATAGAAAGTCCCTAAGTAAATGGCAAAATCAAAGGCTCAAACACATTACACGAATAGATGACAACTGTCATATTTCGGACTCGGTTCAGGCGTTTTCTTATTTAGAAAATGGTGGATTCAACCTGGTACGCTATTGTTAATTGATCAAATGTCATCGCTTTGATTACTGTATTTTTCCTTATTTGTTAAGTGTTGTCAACTCTTAGTTTCCTTTTTTGTCATATCACCTTTAGAACAACTGTTTAAAACTAGGTTGTTTCTCTACTTGCACATATTTCTTTGACCTTGAAGTATTTGAATTTTGATTTTACATCTATAATTGATTGGTCTGGTCTGATGCTGACAGAATATAGTTCTTACATACAGTAAACATGATAGTAGTTGCGGATACATGTGATATTTTGGACGAATTCTAATTATGCAGATAACATCAAAGACAGCTTTAGAAAATCCCAAGATTTCTTATAAATGAAGAAAGTCAATGCAAACCTTTTTAACTCGCAAACATCATTTTTGATATTAGACTTTTTGGCTTGTCCCTTCTATATTTATGGTCATAGCTCACTTCTTTCAATGCAATTCTATAAGGTCTTAATTAAACGAATGCATTTTTATTTAGCGGTCAGCTGAGGCCCGACTCCGGGTGCGGGATTTTCTCACTACGTTGAATACCCATTGGTGGCATACGGCTGTTGTCTTATCTTTGGTCGGGTTGTTGTGTTTTTGCCGTAATCTCCATTTCCATTCTTAATTTCATGTTATAGAAACGAAGATGGTTCATATTGGACATATCAAATTATATTTTATATTTTCGTATTCAGATGCAGCTCAATGAGTGCCTTTATGTATGTAACCATTACCTTAACCCCAACCAACTTTGTGTCTTAATACGAAAATATAAAATATAATAGAAACAACCTACACTTATACATTCCTTCATTTTCTTTGTTGCCATATTGAATTTCTTTTCGTAGTGATAACGATTATAACAGAATGAGGACTGCTGTTCACCTATTTTTGATTGACATTTTACCTACAATGTCTGTTTGTTTTGTTTACACATTGTTGGGAATTCATATTATAATAATATGCTACTGATTTAAATAGCTATTACACCACACAATGTTAAATCGTGTTAACCAAATAAGGAATATGACTGTTGTTTTACATTCGCAAGATGTGTTTGAGCTTTTGATTTTGTCATTTGATTAGGAACTTTACTTTTTCAACTTTCCTTTGATTTCGTTTTATTTGTTTGTTACTTTACTTTTCGATTGAGTGACAAGTTTACAAATCGATGAACATGTGTACAATAAACACATACACTTGGCGAAAACCGTTCTTGGATTTATCTTAAAATCATCAAATCTTCAACTACCAATGCGTAGAATTGTCATTAAAATTTAAAATACAAATGTATGTTGTTGATACATAAATCATCGATTTAATGGAGTACAATGTTAATAAAAGAGAGACGAAAAATACCAGAGGGACAGTCGAACTCATAAATCGAAAATTAACTGACAACGCCATGGTTAAAAATGAAAAAAAAAGCCAAACAGACAAACACTAGTACACATGACACAACATAGAAAACTAAAGAATAAGCAACACGAACCCTAACACGAAAGCTTCTTTTGATTTGTGTACGACCATCATAATAAAAAAATCAAAATACCATAAAACTATCAAAATAACGAGACATCATTGTTGCAAAACGTAACACGTAGGTTTACATACGTTTTTCGTTACAAATGCCGATAAAGATGGGTTATAACATTAAGCCCTATGATTGTCTTCCGTGAATTAAACATGAATCAACAACATATCAAAAAAGAAAAAAAAAAGCTTTTAATTCATAAATAAAATTTGTAAATTTTGAGACAAATATATTAACTAGTTCGTCAGTTTAATAATACAATATTTGCCATTTCAATGTAGCAATTTTCGAACGTTCATATTGAGTATTTATCACCAAGTTATAAGATAATCCGGAGCTTTAATTTTCTTGATAGAGATTGCTGCTCACAAGAAAACTATCATCAAAGAGCTCCAATGGGTGAAGTAAAACTAATCACTTCACCAATGGTATAGCCGCCATAACGAATCGGTTGATCGTTATGGAGTTTATGTCACATAGATGAGAATCATTTTTCCTCAAATGTGCCCTACCGAATAAGAATATTTACATGGTTTCACCTACACTTTGTGGGGTACATGTTGTCTCTCGTTTTCTCTGTTGTCTTTTGTGTTCTGTTGTTTGTGCTTTTGTCTCTTATCTTGTATTTTGCCATTGCGTCGGTTACCTTTATCTTATGAATGTGCATGTCATTTCGTAATAGAGGGCTGGAGAAATCAAAGGGACAGTCAAATTCATCGATCGAAAATAAGGTTGCGATGACGACCATATTTGTTTCAGGATAGGTACGATATATAATTTTCTTTGGAATTTTATCAACTCGTCGATGTAGACAAAATCAGAGATTTTAGTCTCTGATGCATGATTTTTTATTATTAATTGTTTTTGGCTTATAACTAGCTGTCAGTAACTGCGAGTACTCTCAAATCGTATTTTTTTTTTTGTAATTTTATATTAATATGGATCTTGTCTTTATACCAGCTTTGATTATTTGGATTATCTACTAATTTTCACTTCTTCGTACTACGTTTGTATGAACATCAAGATTATTTTCCTCAAATTTGTACAGGGAAGTTTTACCTAGCTCTAATTGTATAGTTTTATTGTTGATATTCACCCCAATTTGTATCTAGTGTTAGATTATGTATTAATATGACAGAACTTTCTTTGTATTCCTAATTATTGGAAGAATTTTATACATATAAGGAGTATACCAAAAACGACAAAGTTATTTTTCATTTAACTGTATATATTATTAAAACCAGTTTTTTTTCAAAAGTGATTATTTTCGAAGGGTTAAATATTTCGCGATGGTGTCTTGCCATGGATTTGTTTGGACTTGTTTGTTTGCTTTTTTGCCTTCAATGTTTGTCCCTAATATTTTATTAACTGTGCATTCAGGTATCGCAGATAAAATTTATTCGTTCATAGTGTGTTAATTTACGTTTTATGATTGAGTTAAGCCTTCCAATTGATATTTTATCGTGTGTTTTTCTATGTTGTGATGTTATGCTATTGTTTCAGAGAAAGGGAGAAGGTTTGGTACCATTAAAACGTTTAATCCCGCTGCAAATGATTGCACTTGTCCTAAGTCAGGAATCTGATCTACAGTAGTTGTCGTTTGTTTATGTAATTTATACGTGTTTCTCGTTTCTCGTTTTTGATATAAATTAGACCGTGGGTTTTCCCGTTTGAATGGTTTTACACTAGTAATTTTTGGGCCCTTTATAGCTTGTTGTTCGGTGAGAGCCAAGGCTCCGTGTCGAAGGCCGTACATTGACCAATAATGGTTTACTTTTATAAATTGTTATTTGGATGGAGAGTTGTCTCATTGGCACTCACACCACATCTTCCTATATCTATAAAATCATAATTGTCTTTATTATGCATCACATACTCTCCGTGATGACTCTATAAATAAACTTTTGCCATTTATTCAAATACCGTTGATAAATCACCACATTCTCACGAAGTTTTATTCACTACAACTTCCGAAACCTAATGCTTTGAACACCCAATCTACTATCCCTTCCGAAGAACCTGAAATCAACCTGGTTTTCAGTTGGTGTCTGTTGCCTAGTCTTTAGTTTTCGATGTTTTAAATACTGTTGTTCGTTCATAATCTGTGTTTGGAGTTTTTTGTTGTTGTTTTATTTGCTATAACGAAATCAATTTATTTAATACGTACGAATTTAAATGTTCCTTTAGTAACTTGCGACTTTCGTTTACAAAATAAGTCATGCTGGTGCTCATTATGAAAAGACGATTATACAGGACACACAAACACATGCAACAAACATTCGACATTTATAATTCTAAATTTGTACATGTTAAAATGAATCTGGAATATTGCAGTTTTATTTAAGATCCAAATCATAAACTTTCTTTGTTTTTGAACACTTTTATTGCGTCGGATATCTACGTTTACATCATGAAGCGTGAAAAGATCCATTCTTGTAAAGTTCAGCTGAGCATTTATCCTGCAAAAATACACAAAAATGCTCATACGTATCATCATTTATGGTGGTCTTTTTCAAAGATAGAGGTTTGCTACTTACAAAGAAGCTACAAGACCAACAGATGAAATTAAGTCATCCATTCAATTATTTTACAGACGCCATCATCAATTGGCTGACCGTTATACCCTCTTATAGGATAAAAAAGGAGAGGCAATTTTGTAAATGTCAAAAATGTCCTTACAATTGTTCACGGATTTCATATTCCTCCGTAAATAAGGTAAACCGAAACCGCTCGTAAACCGTTTCCGACAACAGGTCACAATTTGTAAGATACTCGCAATAATCCGTACAAATATCAATTGAAGAGGAATTCACATAGCAAATCGTTACAAAACAAACAAAACAATTCTTACAAAGAACAAGACACTCATAACAGAACTGTCAGTTTTCGCAGTTACTTAATAACATCTTCTACAAATGATGTAGCTTAGACTAAGAATATGAATGTTGCCGCTTTTCCTGCAGATTTTTTTTTTTGTTTTTGCATTTTGGTTTAATATCATTGATGTATATCATATACTAGTATATCACATCCATCGTTTGTATCAGTGTAGGACAGATTTATCGTGTTTTACTACAACAGAGGTATAAAAGGTCTTAATATGTCTTTTTCTGTTAGTTATGAATAAATCTTATTGACGGATATCATGTATATCCAATCTATCTTTTGTATCAGTGTAAGACAGTTTGATCTTTTTTCGCTACAAAAGAGGTAAACAAAATGTCTTATGTCTTTTTTCTGTTGTTTATGAATAAATGAATTGTGTGGCTTTGTATTGATTTCAGATTTGTTTTATTTTCTACAAATTATATATATAATAAAATTGAGAAAGGAAATGGGGAATTTGTCAAAGCGACAACAACCCGACCATAGAGCAGACAACAGCCGAAGGCCACCAATGGGTCTTCAATGTAGCGATAAAATCCCGCACCCGTAGGTGTCCTTCAGCTGGCCCCTAAAACAATATGTATACTAGTACAGTGATAATGGACGTCATACTAAACTCCGAATTATACACAAGAAACTAAAATTAAAAATCATACAAGACTAACAAAGGCCAGAGGCTCCTGACTTGGGACAGGCGCAACATTGCGGCGGGGTTAAACATGTTTATGAGATCTAAATATATATCGTATAAAAAAGAAGATGTGGTATGAATGCCAATGTGATAACTCTCCACAAGAGACCAAATGACACAGAAATTAACAACTAATGGTCACAGTACGGCCTTCTTTTGTGCTTATATTGTTTAAAAATATTTTTTTTCATGTTTCGCAATGACTACTTATACATAGAAAATGTATATATAATAAAAAGAGAATTGGAAAATGGAAATACAGTGTATCAATAGACAAAGATATTATATGATTATATGAATCTTATCTCTAGATAGACCTTACTAGACGTTAATTCTGACATCACCAACTGAATAAAAAAAATGAAAAGAAAGAACATTTCTAATAAACAATAAGAAAACCCTTAAAATGAATTAAAAGTAGAAAAAAATCAATAATAACCTTCAATGGGTTCTGTCCTACACTTCACTCCAACAGTCCCTAGATACCTTATCGTCCCACTTTCCCATTCAAAACTACACTCCTGTAAATCGTTGGCATCCGGAGGACATGTAATGTCGTCTATCCACATTTGTCCATATAAATGGGGGATGTCATAATTTTTCGTCACCTCTCCATACCTATATAATGTTTGGTTGAACTTGGTTCATAAAATGTTTATTGACATGATATTTAAAAACAATTCAGTTTTTTTTTTTTTTCAATTTGCAATTCTAAATTACATGGAATTTTAAATATATCTTTTACAGGTGATACAATATACCAGAGGCTGCAAACATTTCATGATTGATTCTCTTGAAGTAGGATTTCTGCTTACAAGGACGCTATGTAACTTAGAGTGATAACTAATTAATTTGGAATCATCATTTCGATAGTTTAAGGACGGTTTCGCAAGCTGTTTTACCTTAATAGAATATATGCTTAACCTGCATGAGCAACACGCCCTGGTTTTACATGTGGAACCAAAACGACTAACCTTCCAGATCACCTACGTACTTTTTTTTGACATTGGTAATTATGAGTTTTGAATGTCTCTTTGGTATCTTTCGCCTCTTTCTTTATATGTTTTATTGGCATTTTTTATAGTATATTCCATCTGCGAACGTCTGATCTCAAATCAACAACTCTATTCAGTAATATTATCACGTATCGAAACGATATAAAACTAATGTACCATGAAGTATAACCTTTTACAACGCGGGGTTCCTACTTGCGAAAGGTATATTATCAAATTCGTGCCATCCTCGAAAAATACACCAAACATCCATCATACTGTTTTGCCCGCTCAACTGACAGGTATTTTAGCACCAATATAGCAATAAAATTATTGTAATACTCACTTATATCCCATCATTCTACAAAACACGCCTGCTTTCGGATTTCCAATCGAAGAGTCTGCCAAAGGTCCCCAAATGTTGTTGTGAAAAAGTTCAACTCGTCCTTCGTTTTCTTTATTCGTCCCTGCTAGTCGTACACTCACCTCTGGATTAATACCTTAGTGGAAATTTTATGAAAACAAGTAGTTATTACAATTGTGTTCTTTGATAAATATTTTTTACAAAGATATTGAAACGTTTACTGAAACATGGATTCTATAATTGCAGTTTGTTTAACATTTGAAACAAGAAAAAGTCCATTTTTTATATCAGTATTTTTTTGGTTTCTTTTATAAATCAGACTTTTATTTTATTTGAGCATATACATATTCTTATGAGATGCTTTCAATAGAATCCATGATTCAGTAAACGTATCAATATCTATGTAAAAAAATAAATACATATATTTAACACAAGTTAGTGAAAATGTAAGAAAACAAACGTCAGCTTGAGTGATCGGAACATTATTTCTATAAATGAAGTAAATATTACACTCACATTCCTTGCTCTGGCGTCACAGTGTATAATCTAATTATTATATTTTTTTCTATTTTTCGTGAACCTTTTTTGTGGTGATTAAAATTGTTTAAATAAAGGTGTCCGCACAGATAAGCATTTCAGCAGGTAAAATTGTATTAAACTCCATAGCAATAAGGTAAACATAATTATGTTTTCATACTACGCATGCGTGTTTCCTCTACACTTACTTATTTCCGTATCGGTCCAACATCTTATAGCCAATGTCATAGACGTTCCCAGATCACATCCACATGATGTTGCATCACATCGTTCTCCCAGTCTGTATGCCTACATTCATGAAAATGCATTGCGTTCTCGGGGCATGAGATGTTTTGTAAGTACTCTCTCGTCATGTCCAATGAACTATTCGAGAGGTAAATATATTCTTTCCTATAACTCATACCACCAAATCTGTTATAGATAATGCATATTTAAGGTTTTTCTTGTCGTAGAACACCCCGAGGTGTGTTCTACGACAAGAAAAACCTTAAAATATGCATTATCTGACTTATATACCGTCAAAAAATATTAATTTTATAAAGATTTGTAAAATTTAGTATCCTATTTTACCGACAACACTAAAGTGGGATATTCCTTTCTAATGCGTTCAGGTTTTAATACGCCCTGTGGCTCATTCAGAATGTGAAATAAAACTCACTAAATAATTTAGATATAAACCTTTTAAAAATTATTATCCATACACAATAAAAATATTACTGTAACTGCATGAAGTAAGACACAAGTGTATTGTTTACAATGTACCATCCGATAACGGTGTATGACAAATACAAGACACATTGTAAGTTATTTATTGTACCACTTAGCTTATGGAAAAGGGGGAGGGGGTATGTGTTTTTACTATTTGTTATGTTATTTCTATCGCGGAAAAGTGGTTATTTTTTTTAACAATTTTACTTGAATCGAATGAAAAATTCAGGAAGATTGTCTTTTGAATAGAAATACATTTTATTAAAAGATAATCAGGATATAATTATATACCCTCCGCACCCGACCCTTTCGTGAGTTACGTTAATGTTATTCAATAGAATATAAGATTATCTTATTAGTTGATCATTTGATAGAGTAAAAGGTATACATAAATTTAAAAAATTTAAGAACTGACACGAAGACGAATATAAATACATGTAGGTCACAGTATGATTTCCTATTCAGTGTGTATCGTTCTAAAAATGCATGAAATATTTGCCACTGGACGTTAACAAAGCAACCAAAAAATCAATCAACCTATTCAGTTTGACCCAATAAGATTTTCAAAATCTTACACACGAATATGTTAAGTCTTCATTAAAATTCATCTGACATATATATATATGATAATGTTTCTTTATTGTAGCGATAAATTAACAAAACTCCACGTTATTGTTTCTTAAATTAAAATGCGGGACTACAATGACGGTTTCTTTTACACCTATCATCGATTGAACTTTAAAAAATAAATTTCCAAATCGGCAACAAAAAACTATTAGACGAATAAAGTTTTGAAGTAAATCATAGATTGCATGTTTATCAAGGACAATAATGACCTCACACAGGTCATTATTTTATGCCTTGGAGCATATATCATTGAAACATGGTATCGTCCAGGTTGATTCTGAAAAAGAATGACCTGTCATTCTGAAAGAAAATAACTCCATATAGGTATATAAAGAGAGGATAAAAAAAAATGCAATGACGAATTGTTTAAGTTTTTTTACGGTTTTTGGCACAAATCATATCAAAGTGTACAAAACCCTACAGACTTTTACTCAAAATATGGAATGTTTTATGTTAAAGAGGTCTGTTATTCAGTTTGACAGCTTCAGACAATCTAATTGTTGAACTTTTCTAACTGCTTTAATTTATATCTGAACATTCATGCCCCATTTCTTTTTGGTGTGTATGCAATAAAAAGATATGAATGTGGTAGGCATATGAAACAAATTTGCAAACTGTCCACACTAGGTTACTGTTTCTTTAGCCAAGAAAATCAAAGGACAATGACTGTGTTCCCGGACTTATAGCCTTATATCCCCTTTTTCAGTAAATAATTGGCTTTCGAGTGAAATTTACATTTTAAACATAACTTGATTCCTAGTTCAGATCCAAGAAAGCCTCTCATTTCTCGATTAAATCAAATATATAAACAATATAGTGTTAACAGGTTTATCGTATTTTTCCAACTGTTTCGTGCCGAATACATAAAAAAAACAAGTTGATACTTTCAAAATCTTGATCTTATAGCAGCTAAACTTGTGCTTCAAATATAGTAAATTGTCAACATGAATCAAGAATTATTTTCCATCCCATAACAAGGCTTTTTTTTGTGATAACAAGTGACATTACAGGAAATCAATATTGCTCGATATATCACGAGATATCACTGTGTTTTTGTAGGTAGTAGGGTAAATATATCCCATGTTATTTTATCATTACGTTTATGTACCTGAAACCAAGTGTTTGACAAAGTGCATTGACTTCGGACGGCCCGTTACTTCCGTTGAAGCACACAAATCCCCAGTGGCCATTGCAGAAAACTTCCACAACTCCTTCGTGTAAGTTCTTGAGATCCATGCCTGGTATTTTCACTGTCAATCGAACTGGTACATCTGGAACTAAAGTCAGTACATGTGATTTTTAAAGCATTTTCCATTATATTTCACAACTACAAAAAACTTAATATAGTTCTGAAACATTTTCTACATGAACATTAAAAATAATACATGAAATAGAATTAAACCTTACTTTTTTTAAACCAATTTCGACTATTGAGATGGGTTACAAGAAACGATTTGGCCCCTTCAGTATACATAAAGAAATTTTAATGTTTAGCATATCCCACAACTTGATCGGATTTTTTTTTTTATTTTGCCTTAACTGTGTTTCGTTAAAATGTACCGAATGATGCTAATTTAATTGAAGATAACTATAACTGAACTTATAAGATCATACTTACGCACTTGATATTATACAGATATAGTCTTTCATTATACGAGGGATAGCTATTGTTCGCTTGCGAAACGGCAGACAATTGAAATGTGGAAAGTGAAGTCTTTTATTTTCCAACACAACTAATCTTCTTTCATATTGAAAATAAGCAAATGAAGGATGTTTGACATTCAAGTCTTACCAACATTTGGCCATCTTTGTTGTATAGAACATAGCCAGCGGGTTAAGAGCAAATACAAATTCAATGAATTATAGAAAAAATTAAAACAAATAAAAGAGTTGAATATTACTTGTAATAGTTTAAGCTGAGAATGAAAACGGGGAATGCATCAAAGGGACAACAATCCGACCAAAGGGCAGAACACCACCGAAGGCCACCGATTGGTCTTTAATACAGTGAGAAATCCCGCACCCGGAAACGTGCGTAAAGTTTAACAATAATGTCATATACAAATATATAAAATACTGTTAGATGTATAACAATGTAGATGAGAGATAAAAAAAAACATATACTAACCATGCTGACATTTACTTAATTTTAATTATGATGGATAGTTGTCTAATTGACAATCATACCACATCCTCTCATTTTTATAAGATATTGCACTATTACATACTTTCTATAGGTTGTAATCTACACGTTACTCCAACCAAAAACATACAATCGGTCTTCGGGTCCGGCCAGAAGCACTGACTTATATCTGTAGCATTCGGAGAGCATCGGAGTCCTAATATACACATACGATGTCGATTTCTTCTTGAAGTTAGAAAAAATTCAAACACAGGCTTGTCATCTATTAATCGATTACGTGGTACTCCTCCATACCTGTATAGACAAACTGGTTTTTTTTAATTTTACGAAATGGCAGATTTGGGTTTAAAAAATAAATAAATGAGTTATTGTTCGATTGCCAGTGAGACAATTCTCCACCAATGACAAACTGATGCATATCAATGTATATGTTAGCAACTAAAGGTTACAGTCGGGCGAAAATAAACACTGCATAACAAGCTTTAATATAACCCCGACATTTGAAAACAACGTAAATTAATTCAAACGAGAAACCAACACCCTGATTTATATACAACTAATTACAACAAGGGAAACCAACAAACTGATTAACATGTTACTGATTTTATAAAGACACATACCAATTAGGGCCATACTTTCTCCAAAAATGTTACAGCGGTGTAATACCGCAACATGTATAAGATCACACTATTAAAATCAGTTTAAATAGCTTGACACATGAGAACGATACAAAGCGCAAAACCAAATAAACAAAAATACTAAAATCACAATCTACCGATCTGAGAACCTAAGACTTGCTGAAAGTGTCACACAACTTCAAAAACGCCATATATCAAAAACAAACTATCAATCAGTACAAATCCAATGGATTTATAGTAATGATGTCATATAAAATATAGAAAAATAACTTTGTGCAATGCCAAACAAATAAGTATCGAGCGAATGTAGAACCGTAGGACTTTATAAATGTTTAACAGTACCTGTTAAATAATGCATTAATGTATTGATAAGAAAATCAATGTTGATACTGGTTGAAGTCGAATTTTCAACTGAGCATGAATATTAGTAGTAAACATAGAAGAAAACAAAAGCAATTACTAGTATATTTCTACACATTTGAGATCTTTCTTATATTTGATAATTCACATCTGATTGACACCGTTTGATAGATATACCTTATCACAATATTTCTAAAGACCATATTTTACTGTACAAAAAATGGTGGTTAAAACTTTGAAATGGTCTTGATGACAATTGATGTTTGTGAAGTTATGTAATCCAGAATAAATAAAGGAGACTGTCAACCCTTTTATTTATTTTATCTTATTACAAAGGAAAAGCATAGGGGATTTGCGTTTTAATAAATCTTGCCTTTCTTGTATGATGAATGGGGTTATTTTGGATTTCAGTTTTTGCTGTGAATACCAAGATCCTAAGTGAGACATTCCAAATAATTATATTTTTCATTTAAAACAATGTTGTTTCAGGATTTGTCTGTTGAAACTAAAACGTATGTGTCATGAAAGAGGATAACTTAGTTTCTATGTTGTGTCATGGGTACTATTGATTGTCTGTTTTTCCTTTTCATTTTTAGCCATGGCTTTGTCAGTTATTTTCGATTTATGAGTTTGACTGTCCTTCTTTTATCTTTCGTCCCTCTTTTATTTGTATCCTTGTGTATCTTCAAAAGTCAGAAACCCGTATACTAATTGACATCGTACTTTTTTTATGCGCATCTGATTCCATGACAGGTTTAATTCATTCAGATATCGATAAATAACCAGTTTAAGACATTGAACTTTTAATCTATTTTTAGACATACCGTGTTGGTTTTTCTCATTGTACCGATCCCTATGATTGCTTCTATCCACTTTATTTGAATAATAGGTATTTTTTTGTTATTATTTCAAAGACCGCAACTCCGTTCACGACGACAGGCGGCGTTGAAAAATACTCATTTGTTTTAGCAAACATCAAGAGCATGAATTAGTCACAAAGAAAGATGTCAAGATGATTGTATTACAATTATATTTGGTTTATACTACCACGAATTATATTAAATGGTATACATACGGATATCCAAGTGATCAACACACCAAGGATGCCTCTATTGTACTGAAGCCCCGGAAGTCAAACCGATTCCATTTGTTTTGTTGGAGAACTTCAACAAGTCCTTCCCCTTCCTGTGTATATGACTCCAGTCTCGTGGTGGTTAATACTGATTCTTAAATTCATATAACTATCATTGTAGGAAATGTTATTATCTGATGTCCTTTCTTTATACGTTGAGGAAATACATGAAGATATGGCAGTTTTTGATAATTGAATTATATTTGTTAATAAAAGAGTGAAATATCTTCCCCAAATCCGATGTTTAGGTTTAACTTACGGACAAATCAAATCGAAAATTGCGATAAAAACATAAAGGAAATCTGAATGCTGACTGCAATTTTCTTGACTATTTCGTCTCCATGAGTGTTGATCACAATATATAGCCTGAACTGGCTCTATTGATGCTGTGAATGTTGATCCCATTTAATTACTTGTAAGTGTTGTGTTTTGGGGGAAAATCTGAAATACTGTTACTGCTAGACTCGTCAGTAATGCTTGACGTAAATAAAATGCCCAATCCGAAGAGATATAACTCAGTCGACCTACACTTTATTATCTCAGAGAAGGTTTCATACAGTAAAGTATAAATTTTAAAATTTGTATTCATCACAAAATCTCGGCAACTAGATATTGATTGAAAACAAAAGTTTATCAATCAATATTTTCAAAGAAGCTAGCACATGTATGTATACAAGAAATGGCTAATGGTCGATTCCTCATTTTGGAATCTTAATTTTCAATTATTCAAAGTTACTGCTTCACGCCTTTCATTTATTTTATTTTTGTTCCCTAACAAGGAACTAACATCTGATTGGAAGTATATTTTTTAATAACATATAAAAACGATTTGCTTTATCCTTTATATGGAAATATGCTGTTGTGTTTTGTGTGCTATTGTCTGTCTTTATATAAAAAAGAAGATGTGGTATAAATGCCAATGAGACAACTCTTCACTCGAGACCAAATCACACACACATTTACAACTTTATGTCACCATATGGCTTTCAACAATGAGCAAAGCCCGACTACATACTTACATTTGTAGCTTAAAAAGGTCCCGAAATGACAAACATAAAACAATTCAAACGAGAAAACTAACGGTCTATTTGTCTTTTTTGGGGGCAACAGCGTTATAAGTTTGGCTTGTGAGTTTGAGTGTTCCTCTGGTAAATTTAGTTCTTCTTTTCTGCGTGCACGTTTTACCTAGATAAACATCATTGATTGGTCCTACATTGAATGTTAACACTAATCTTATGACATTACATTGTTGATGAGTTTTTATAACTATCAGTTTGATTGTTATTATTGTTGCCTATTAATATATTAGCCTGCAGACAGTATTTCGTACTAGTAAATTTTTATAAATTCAATGTGTTATTTTCATATACATTTATTTTTATATACAACTAATATTGAATAATTGACTTTTCTATAGATTCTTAAAGAACAACTGTTGATAAATATATCTGAGATTTCAATACATATGGCATTACATATTGATTTGGTCTGCCAAAGGACTTAAATGAGACTGTTATGGTAAAGATTGTAGCTGATAAAGCAAAATTCATTGTTTTTTTTTATTGTTTTAATGTGTACTGTTTTACAAAATGATTTATTTTTTCTTGAATTAAGCAAAAAAATAAAGCATTGCTTTTTAGCAATACAATAAGTTCTATTCCATTTATGGAGGCTCGCGGGTACAAAAAATTCAGCAAAAAATTAAACATTTGTTTTTTCAATATAAATTTTATTTATTACACTATTAGTTATTACTTTATAAAATGATACAAACATCACCCAGACAAATCGATTTGGTTTGGCCACAAATGTTTATATCATTGAAAACGCTCTAAATTATCTCCCTTTGGTGCAAAAATGTAATTTTTTGACGTTCAAATTGAATATCTTTTTTTACTCATCGGTGACCTATATTTTTATTACTGTTTCCAAACAAGCTGTACATAAACTAAATAATTGTAAAATTTAAGCGATTTCTGTAATTAAGTTCTTTTTTTATTTCGATATTACTAAAATTTCTCCTATTAGTTTAACTGAAAACAAGGACAGTAACAAAAATGAATGCTTCTTTCGGAGGCAGATTGTGGGCTTAAATGAACGGTGACCCCATATCTTTATTTCATATTTCTATTAGGTAAACACAATGTATAATCATAGAAAAAAATGCAAAATCCTATTTTAGAAAAAAAAGTTGCTTTAGACCCGCGAGCCCCCTTAATTGACCTGAGCCGACTAGCATTGCCCAAAAAATTAACAAGTAAGCAGTACATAACGCTGTTACATCTAGCAATATAACAACTGTCACCAAAAGTGAAACACGTGGGGATCGTATCAACTTAAACCGAAGCCATAGTTTTTGCGTCGACAGGATTAGCATTTCCTATTATGCATTCTTCAGATGCCATACAAATCCACAACGATTCGAAATGTCTATACAGAATTGGTTACAGAGATACATTTAGGGATAAAAAAAACTGGTATGTGATAAAAAGTCGAAGACCAGGTAAAACATGTTATTATGTGTATTGCTGAGCTGGCCATTTCCTTAATCCAACCGAATATTTGCTTTCTTCACTTGCGTTCATTGTGATTTTTGCAGATGTTATGTTATCTATCCTCTCCCACTGGCAGATAATGAAAAAATATTAACACAGAAGACACGATTTATTATTCGAATACAAAATTCAAAACTGAAAATGATAATTCCATACATAATATATATTTAATGAACGTAGCAATTGAAAGTGAAACGTCTTACTATATTGTTAAAGTATTTTTGTCTTGCACATCATACTTTCCAAATTTCCATAATAAAAAATCATGAACGACTCTGTAAATTTGTCTTCAACTTATTTATTTCTTATTATCTTTTTTTAAATTAATATGATTTAAACATAAACCTTCTGAATCAATATTACTTTAATAATATATTCTCTTTTTCATTCTAAATTGTTATATGTGATATCAAATATTCGGTTTTTCTTGTTACATTTATTTTTAAATATTAGTATTCATAGCAGATCTTACGTTTCAATATTTTAGTTATCCATGTCACATTCTATGATTGTTCAGACAAAACTTTAAAGGATATACAATATTTTGATATCAGACTGATTACTGAGCGACCTTTTTATACCAGTTATCCAAATGAAGATATTTCTTATTTCTTTCTATTCACCATATCTGCCTTTACTACCTTGAAGATGCACCATCAGAACCAAATTTAAACCAAAAGGTTCAATCACCTAACTCCGTTCCGGAACTATTTTCCTTTTCTCTATCTATCAAGAGTAGTATGCGGATCGGAACTAGAAATGCATGTGAGTTTGTTCAGTCACATGTTCAAAGTGGAGAAGTGTGTAAACCGGTTTGGGGCTGTTGTTGTATGTCTTCAGATTGTATTTGAATGAAAATTAGCAGATTCAAGATAACGAGTTTATCTTTGTCGTTATAATAAGTTAGCTTAGTATTGATAACGAGTTAGCTCGGTCGAGAAAGTACACAATGACACTAACCTACTGCCGTTCAAATGTCCTTGTTAAATCAACAGTTTTCAATTTCAATGATATTGTGAATTACACGTTTTATTGCAACTTAATAGGTATAAGAAGATGTGGTATGAGTGCCAATAAGAAAAACGCTCCATCCAAGTCACAATTTGTAAAATGAACCATTATAGGTCAAAGAACGATCTTCAACGAGGTTATTTTGTATTACTACTGTGTTTAGTATTATTGTTTTTGACCTGAACACAACAACCTATGTGATATACTAAAAGCTTCTAGTAAGTCTCTGACGATCAAATTATGTAAAAGTTGCCAGGAATATTCGATCTAATATAGTATCATAACTTTATATGTCATTGTATTATACTATTGTTCTCTGCTGTCTAGTATGTTTTATATTATGTTTTATATGTTGTCAACTTTGCCAATGCATGTCTATGCTTTTACTATAAAGATTCATTCATTTAGCTTCCAATTTATCTTAATTATGTTTATACATTAAAAAAATCACCTGAAAATTAGGTTCTGAATCACTGCGAACCTTACATCTAAGAATAATTTGATTGTTTTCTCCTATTCCATAATTACTATAGTAAGGCGGTAGAAACTCTAATCCAGGTACACTTGTTACATCTGAATAAAACACATTTTGAAAATCAAAAATTTTCAGTAGAATGAAAGCATTTACATCACTCATGATGGAAAGTTTATGGTAGAATTTGTCACATATTTTAGTTTTTATCGTGCATTTCATTCATTTTATTTTACACAAAACTGTAAGGTCTTTCATACATTTTTGAAAACTAACCGTTATCAATTTTTAAAGATTTTCTTTAGGGCAAGTTTGTTTGAAAAATAATTGAAAAAAACCAAACACACCTACTTTGTTTTGACGCATAATCATGATAATTATTCGTTCTTTTATATTGGCGGGTCATGAAACCTTTTGAAAATGAAGCAAAACCGATATTGTATATATTAAAACAATTTTGACGACATCGTTTTACTTTGTTTCTTGTTCGTATACATGATGAATTTTCTTGCATGTGTTTTTTTCATCTGAGAAACCAGACAATATATAAAAGTCATACGAAAAGTGTGACTATTGCAAAAAAAGTGTATCTAGTGCTTGAACCAATGCATGCATTTATCGTAAACTTAGTCTTCTGTGTACGATTTTATCATTGTTTACCTTTGCCAACAATCAACAAATTATCATGAATATTCAGGTAATAGATTAGGTCGATGACGGAGCTATGTTTAAGTTTGTTGATTTTCTCTGCCAATTAGGTTTTCAACTTTGTACTTGCGTAATTGCGATCCCCCGATTTTTACGAGAAAGGTCACGCTGAGATAGTTGCATACGAAAACATGTCGGAATTTGCTGGTTGCAGCAAACAATTTAGAAAAGTGAATTTTTATTCTTATTTCGACAAATCAGAGATTTTTTTTCAGAAAAAAAGGATATGTACAAAAAAATTATGAAGAAAACTAATCATTAAGTTATAAAAAAAAAAGTGACATCTTTTTTTTTAATTTGAAGTTTCGTATGACTTATAATTCACATGTACTTCCGATGGTTTAAAATTAAGCTGTAGACATGCTTAAGGAGATTTCAAAGATAATGATAAAAATACAGTCCAAACGTTGAACCTGAGAATTATATATACTTACCATGTGTTTCAGGGCGTCAATAAACATCATAGCCTTCATAACCCATATAAGCCTTGGTGTGGTGCCCAGCGCCTTGCAATAAGAATATGTATAACCATTGAATCGTGTAGCCCACTATAAACTCTTAAAAATATATAGTTATGTCTATTAAAGTAGGACTTCACTAGAGAAAAAGTAACTATCTTTAATAATTTGAATATTTGAACTGTCTATCTAAATAGTGATCATCTCAAATTGGCATTAATTTCACTTGCATTAAAACTGTATTGTTTACATTAAAGTGTTGATTACACATGTTTATATACTAATTCGCCTATCTAACAACTCGTAAATTAACATCCTTTCAAATGCTTGAATTTATTTTCCAATTGTGTATGTAAGATATGTTTTTATGACTGATATTTTTATGTATGAAAATCGGATGCAGATGTTCGCTGCTCTTGAAATATTTCATGTGCAATTAAAATTATACCATTAAGTTTGCTTTTTATGCAATGTTCTTGTTATCATTATGTAACCACAGTCATTCAGACCCCTGAAAAAACTCTGACCGAACTCTTGGTAACCATCCTGATGTAAATGTGACACCCGTCTTGTTTCCCACGTAATTACTAACTCAGTTTATATTGGTAGGTCACTTTTGAGGCAAAATAACGGAATTGTGGCTAGGACGATTGGAACATGTCCGTCGTTATCTATGAGTTACATATTCAATAACGGTCAACCAATTCGTAATGGCGTCAATACAATTTGTGAAGAGATAATTTCAATTTCGCATTTTGAAATGTTGGTTGGTGGATTTCTTGTGAGTAGCAACTAACTATCAAGAAACTCATTAAAGTATATTCAATCTGTGAATATAGTATCAACAGGGAGATATGTAGGCACTTTTAAAATTTAGTTACATAGAAATTGAGAATTCACAATTGTAAAGCTGAAATCATCTCTTTTTTTGTCCAGTCTTGTTCACAACAAACCCTCGTCAATATAATAGAACTGTACGCATCTGTAATACAAGTGAGAGGTTTAGTTAGCTATAAAATCAGGTTAAAATCACAATGTTCTACAAAGGACAATGTAAGAATGAGTCTGTACTAAGACAAAAATACGACAGTTGTTATCCATATGTTGTATATTTTCGAGATCTCGATTTTGCAATTTGATTAGGAATTTCCGTTTGAAATTTCCCTCGGAGATCTGTTTGTTTTGTTATTTTGCTGTGTATGTGTTTCGGAGTTTAGTGAAACGTCTATTTTCTTAGAATCATTGTACATTTTGTGTGTAGGGGACCGCTGAAACCAGCTTCTTAGTTCGGTATATTCTCTATGTGTTGAGAAACTATTGGTTGCTTTTGCCTGTTATCTACTTTTTGGTCCGATTGTTATCTATTTAACACTTTCCCCGTTTCAATTCTCAATTAAAAGTTATATAACGACCTTTGTATTACCAAGTTTAACCTTGAATTCCATGAGCATAACGATACATTATATGTTTTGTATAATCTAGCTAATTTGATTTAACCAAACAGAGTTACATCTTCAAAAGTATTTCAAAAGTAAGACTAAAAACAGCCGATATTAAAGAAATATTACACAATTTTCTCAATTTTTCTGAAAAAAATATTATTAAATGCTGAAACAATCGTAATAAGCAATCAAATGATCAGATCATAATTAATGAACTGGTAACAAATCACTGATACAAACCCTTTTTGTAAGACCTTTTCCAAGTATTTGTATCGTTTACACAAGACTCATCAGTAATTGGCGCTTCAATATGGACAATAGGAAGGATACACAAACAAAACATTGTTATGCGTAAGGGATGACTTGATACTTGAAACCAATTATCCAATAACTTCTCCTTAAATTACTACCCTGTATTAAGTTTATCATGATGGAAAACACAAGCTTTGATATGCACTTTGTTTAAATGACAGATTCTTAACTGGAAATCAGAAATCATAATGTGCCGTATACTTATTTCTCGATTGTTCCACCTTGTCAATATCTAGATTGTTTTAAAGATATTAAGGACACTTACATTGGACTGTTTTAAGTATCATTTCTATCAAAGTTTAGTTTAGTTTAAACATTTTTTATTTGTTCAAAGCAAAAAAGGATCAGACACAAGTAAAACATACTTATAAAGTCTTCTCCACAATACAATATATATATAACAATACAAATTGAACGTGAGCATGCATCATATAATATAAACAACATAAATATTACTTAACTATACTGAAAAAAAGTAGAGGGAATGAGGAAAGAACGACAGAGATTAGGATGATGATGATGATGTGCGTTTTACCTAATACTATACTACGAGAAATCGTTTTGATCTCTTTATAAAATTGAATACTTGTTTAACAATTTGCACATTTTGATCATAGGAAAGAGTTTCTTTTCCGAAAACCAGTAGTTTTAAGTTCAAATCGCATCATTCGGGAAGCCAGCTGAGACCATTATACATAATAGCCCTCTCATTTAGATAGAAAGGACAATCAAAGAAAAAATGGTGCATGTCCTCAATATCCAAACCACTTTTACATGTTGGATCAGATATAATGTTAGCTCTAAACAAGTCACAATTTAAAGTTTAGTGATATAGTGTTAGACATATTTTCTTAAATGCTTGACTCAAACTGTGAAGATGCATCCTCTTTCTATTAGAGATATTACGAAGATAGTGTTAGTTGGTTTGAACTATCATTCTGCATACCACTAGATATCTGATATACATATTACATATATGTATAAAAAAAGTCAATATCTAGTCACGCAAACCCCTCATTATACTATATTGTATATTATATAGCACCAGCCGCCGTGATAATGTTGTAGACCTATCATATTGCATTTTCAAAACAGACTAGAAGGAGAGAGGTATGTTATTAACGTTTACTCTACATTTTAAAAGGTAGAAAGAACATTTACACTGAAAAAGTTCACGAAGAAACAATACCAGGCGTATATTGTTGTTCATAGGAGCTGCATCACTTTACATTGAATTGGTCAATTGCATAAACAATACATCGGCATAATACTGTCCTCTGTTATTAGTCAGGGAAATTAATCCTTGACCAACGTTTTTTTTTTTTTATACAATATCATTAAAGAGATGATATACATGGCAATTTTGCATTTTAGAATCATTAAGAATTGTAATTTTGATAATGCATGCTAGTTTTTATTTGAAAAAGTTAAAATATAGACAGCGAGCAACACAAACTCAACCAAAAAGGCAATAGTCTTAGATGCATGATTATTTTATTAGTTGTTAGTGGCTTTGAACTAGCTGTCAGAGTACTCTCAGATCTAGGATCTGTTCATTGTGTCTTTTTGTGTCGGGATGTATAAGTACCCGGCCACGTCCACTTATATGTTTGTCCATCTGATGAGTTAAGCCTTTTTCAACTGATTTTTATAGTTCGTTCTTACGTTGTACTGTTATACCACTGTGCCAGGTTAGGGGAGGGTTGGGATCCCGCTAACATGTTTAACCCCGCCACATTATTTATGTAACTATGTGCCTGTCCCAAGTCAGGAGCCTGTATATTCAGTGGTTGTCGTTTGTTTATGTGTTACATATTTGTTTTTCGTTCATGAATAAGGCCGTTAGTTTTCTCGTTTGAATTGTTTTACATTGTCTTATCGGGGCCTTTTATAGCTGACTATGCGGTATGGGCTTTGCTCATTGTTGAAGGCTGTACGGTGACCTTTAGTTGTTAATGTCTGTGTCATTTTGGTCTTTTGTGGATAGTTGTTTCCTTGGCAATCATACCACATCTTCCTTTTTATATAATACCAATCGAATAAACAGACCACATCTTAGACCAACGAGATAGATAAATGATAAAGTTTAGCTGTTCTAAACTTAACCTTCAATTATTTAGAGGATACAGAATGTCTAAGATAACGATTGTAATTCTTTATGAATTGTAGAATCAATATGTGGTTAGATAATGTGCAATTTGTACTAGTAACTGTAATAATAGTTGTGTACAGCCATGATTGTAAGGACTATGACCTGTCAGCCTCAGATCAGTCGCTGGTTGATATGATGAAACATTACCTTCATACGTCAAGAAAAGAAGAATGTCCACCACAAAGCAAAATACTCAATGCAGGTTGTTTTAATTTTATCAATCATGATGTTTGTTTTATTACCATTTTAATGTTGAAGGAAACGTAAAAATGTAAATTAAAAACAAATTATATTGATTATGATTATAAAGTTGTTTTGAATATACCCATTCGTCACCAAAAACTATATACATCATACAATACTATGTTCGAACCTTCGAATAATTAAAGTAGTTTCATGGTATACTGCATTCTTGGATTGACCAATCACAGTAAAAAAATCGGTGTAGTTATTGGCCTAAATCTGCAAATTTGGAGACAGGTTAGCAATTAAATGGTTAGGCTGTATAATAATGTAAAGAAAACTTGGCAATTTATTGTATAATTCAAAATATCATTGGTTTTGCTTTTAGTATCATTTTTTTTTCAAATGAGCTATTTTAGGGAAGATAACTCTTTTAGTAACAAAGTTATACTGGACAGATAGTGATTTTTTTTTCATGTAGCAAGAAATCAAGTTCGGTGACACCTTTTTCCTTTTTATTTTGTTAAAACATGTTACAAAACCTATCTTTTCACAATTTACTTCAAAATTCTATCTCATAGATTTTTTTTATGCACACATGTTTTTCCATGAACAATCTAACCAAATTTAGGCAATTTTCAACGACTCATAGCTTGAAAAATAGCACGGTGACCCCTATAATACTTTTTGTTATATTTTTGAAAAGAACATATTAAAATCTTCATTCTGGCTAAGTATAAGAAAATTTTGTCTCAAAAAATATTTACTTATGATCTACCTTAAAGTGGTATGCAGCTGTAATTATTCTAATTGATTTAACCCCTTCAATTATACATAAATAACAAGAGGCTTAGAAGTTTTGTTATCATAACTTTCATTTTGTTATATCTTTAGGAGTGACCTATATACGTTGGGGAAAGACAAACTGTCCAAAGGGAGTTGACATAGTGTATACAGGTAATCTAAATTAATTCTTGTATAAGTTTAATTAATTTAGGCTGCTTTCACATTGACCTAAAGTCTGTGTTGTGTTAGTGAAACTCACACATAAACTAAACACAATTATGATCCCATTTGTTAAACTCAGTGTTTACAGGCAGTTTAAATCATGTTTTGTCTACATGCAGTCGAAAGTCAATGTAGGCCTTGTGTAGGTTAAGCGTACACAAAACTAGGCATTTAGAACATTAATTTTACCATGTATAATGACAGTTTTTGTCCATTCGTTTTTGATGCGATTTGTTATTTGATTTTGCCATGTGATTATGGACTTTCCCAATTGATCTTCCTCTAAGTTCAGTATTTTTGTGATTTTACTTTTTGAAAGAAGAAACGATTTTTGAATAAAATTGATACATGTACTTATAACAATTATTAATAAAGTTCTTTACAGAAATATTTGTCATAACTTAATATATGTATTTGTTATAAAAACATTTTACGTAGCTTTATTAACCCCTTATCAAGACTCAATCATCATCATTGCCGAACACATAATTTACTTGAAAAGGTCTTCCCGAATCGACTGGAGGAAAACAGAAATATTTTCCACTGGTCTTTACTCAAACAACGATTCACTCATATATGCATTACTGCAAGTATCTCAAGTATCTCAGATCCGTTAAAATACACTTTAAAAAAATGTTACCCCCTCCCTTTGCCAAATACTATTTAGAGAAAAAAAATACCATTTGAAACAAACAGAAAAGATAGAAATGTAGTCAACATCTTCAACATCCCAATCCTTTTTCTTCGCCTGTAAACACGCTGATGCAGCCTACGCGTACGTTTTTAAATGCGTAATCGAGGAATTTTTAGTATCTGTAAACTACTGCAAATCATCAAAATGGCTTTCATAAAGGAGCAACCACTTAATTACTTTAAAAAAATAAGGGGGGGAGGGGAGGGTCTGAGTCAGATTTTATTCGAGCCAAGGTTTTTATTCACTTATTTTCAATGGTAGCAATCAAATATTTTATTTTCAATATTTAACACTATAATGTAAGGGGAAACTTTGAATTCAGAATATTGTTTTTTATTTTAATCCTCTATATAACCCGAATAATATTTTTTTCTATCATATAGTAGAGCAGAATAGTTTTCAAGGAAAAATCCATCCCCCCTTTTTTTGAAGTGAAGCGGTCGTTCCTTAACTGCTAGAAAAGTTGTCAGAAAATTTGAATTTGGTTTTACGCAATGAACATTTAATAAATGACATATAGTTTACGAGTGTGAATAAATCTTATGTACAGGTAATGAAACAAGGTGCATAGATGTTAACAAATTTAATGTCAAACTAGTGTACATTACAATAAACTAGTTGTAAACATGTTTACTGTACACGGCGTTTGGTGTGAACACGGCCTTAGTTTGTGTCACACTGACTCTAATAACTTTAAATATCGGCAGTAGTGTTTTATATTTGTTTTACGCCTATACTGCCGAAGAAGGATATAAATACTATTTGAAAAACGTAAAATGAAAAATATTTTGATATAATGAACGTGTGAACAAACTCACTTCTGTGATTTAAAAAGCCGACTTGATTGTTTTGAAGGATGTTTGTCTCATTTGAATGATATGGTTTTTTTTCACTAATGTTTTGTTTTACAATTGATATTTTGAACACATTTTTTTTCTTTTCAGGACAAGTCGGTGGAAATCAACATTCATATAGAGGAGGTGGTGTCAACTATCTATGTCTCCCTAATGATCCACAGAACGGACAGCATCAATCATATGACAATGATCAGGTACATGGGGGTGAATATAGACTTGATGCAAAAACTAAACCATCAGGATGGTCAGAAAGTATGGGCGACAAGGAAATACCATGTGCTGTGTGTTATCAAAAACGAAGATCAGCTGTCATGATGATTCCAGGTAAAATGAGTAAAACAATTTCCAAAATGAAGATCATTTTCAAATGCAATTGCAGATACTTTGATACGGATATCATATCCAAAGCACAATACAAATACTTCGTGTTAAATTTTAGAACAAATTCATTTTTAACTCAAAGTTATGTTTTGACATAAGCTTGCAACCAACTTAAAAAGTATGATTTACACAATTAAATATCAAGACGATAATACAACCCCTCACACATAAGTAACAATACCATTATTGACGATGACCTTGTTTTTGCCTATGGGTTAATGATTAAACGTTTCGAAATCCTATTCTTTCTTTAATCTTAGGTAAGAAAATATATAGAAAAAAAATTAATTCACCATTGAACATTTTAATAAAATAACTTTACATACATTTGATAGTAGTGTTTAATCATAGATATCACATGATGTTACTATGATGTTACTATGATGTTTTATATCTAACCAAATCCAGACTGAATAGTAACTATTTATCGTTTTCGTTTAATCCAAAATAATTTAGGTAGACAGACTTGTTATAAAGGGTGGAACTCAGAATATAACGGTTATTTGATGAGCGATCATAAAGGTCACTTCAAAAAGGACTTCGCCTGTGTTGACAAAAATGCAGAACCATTGGATAAGAAAAATGGAAGTGGAAACGGAGCTTTATTTTATCCTCTTCGAACTAAGTGTGGAACTTTAAGATGTCCTCCGTATACTAATGAAGCAGATATTCTTTGTGTCGTTTGTACAAAGTAAAAATATGCTGAAATAAACATTTGTTTTTGCTGAACAATGCCTTAGTCTTAGTTTATTTAGATACATTTCGACAGATAAACTAATGAAAGCTTTAGCTTGATATGCGGTATGGGCTTAGTTTATTGTCTGAAGGCCGTACGGTGACCTAAAGTTATAAATTTCAGCATTATTTTGTCGGTCTCTTTTGAAGAGTTACCGCATTGACATTTACTTCATATTTTCTTTTTTCTAATTAGTCATTGAACGAGGCTGACACGTTTTGTTAAGAAAAGAAAAATATTAATTGTTAATGACCTTTTATAGATAACAGCATTTCAGGTTCAATGATAATAAATTGTTTTCTTTCAAATATTCGGCTTTGAGTGTTCATGATACATGTATTTTGTCATTCAACCACATAATTAATGTACGATGAAGTATGTACTCACACGTCCATTGATTGTAAAATTTGACATAAATTGTAAATAATTATTGTGATAAGTTGGTGTCTACGGTACTGTAGGGCCATACAGTGACTATCACTTCAAGTGATTACTTTGGGAAAGTGTAGTCTTTAAAAAATTCGATAAATAGTTGTGACAGCGATAATCCCGATATTTCATGTTCGATAGATATCTAAACTCGTCAGTTGGAGTCATCAGGCAATGAAAAAGTAACATGTATTCAATGAGCTTTCCTATAGACGAATTGTATCAAGTAAAACTCGCTAATAAATATTTACTGGTACCGTTAATGTTATTACTACCACTACGTCGATATCCCTGCTGATGACATGTATGGCCCTGTTCACATTGACCTAAACTCTCGACCGGTGTTGTGTTAGTGTAACTCACACGTAAACTAAACACAATTACGTACCCATTGATAAAACGTAATGTTTACATGTAGTTCAAATCATGTTTTGTCTACATGCAGTCGATAGTCAATGTAGGGCTTGTGTACGTTAAGTGTACACAAAACTTAGCATTTAGAACTTTAATTTTACCATTTATATTTAAGGAAGGAACGATTTCTGAAAAAAAGATATTTATAACAATTATTAATAAAATATTTTACACAAATATTTGTCTAAACTTGATATATTTATTTGTTATAAAAAAATTAAGGTAGCTTTATTTTACCCCTTATCATTCATTTGAAAAGGTCTTCCCGAAACGACTGGACGTACACGGAAATATTTGCCACTGTCTTTCCTCAAACAACGATTCACTCATAAATGCATTATTAAAAAAAAGTGTGAGATAAATTGTTTTGAATGTCTAGTATCTCAGATCCCTTAAAATACACTTAGAAATAAAAAAATAATAAAAAACATTACCCCCTCCCTTTGCCAAGTACTCCTTGGAGATGAAATACCATTTGAAAGAAACAGAAAAGATAAAAATGAAGTGATTCTTTATATCTCAATCCCTTTTCTTCGTCTGTAAGCACACTGGTAAAGCCTACGTTTTTCAATGCGTAATCGAGACATCTATGGTATCTTTAAACTACTACAAATCGTCAAAATGTCTTTCTTACAGGAGCACCCACTTAACTTCAAAAAGGGGGGGGGTATATTTTTTTTTCGCGCAAACGTTGTATTCATTTTTTTTTTCAATGCCAGCAATCAAATATTTTTTTTTCAATATTTAACACTGTGATGTATGGGCAAACTCTGGATTTAGAATATTTTTATCATCTCTATGACCAGAATTTACTTTTTTTTTTTTATCAAATTGGAGATCAGAATTTGTTTAAAGAAAAATCCATCCACCCTTTTTGAAGTCAAATGGTCGTTCCCTAACTGCTAAAAAAGTTGTCCGAAAAGTTTGCATTCGGTTCTACGTAAATAACATTTAAATGACAAATAGTAAATGTGACATATAGTTTACGAGTGTGAACAAATCTTATGTACAGGTAATTAAACAAGGTTTATAGATGTGAACAAATTTAATGTGAAACCAGTGTACATTACATTAAACTAAATGTAAACATGTTTACTGTACATGGCGTTTTGGTGTAAACACGGCCTTAGTCCCGCAAGGTTTCATAATCACATAAGCTTGTACTACATTAATTAATACATGTTACTGCAATGCATGTAAATACGGATTTTGTAATAATAAAATTTGCCGTAACAACAATTTTGAAAATATTTGAAATCAAGGAATATATCTTCCGCATACAAAGTTCTACTTCCTGGCCAGGCTTTGGCTGTAATTTTTGGCCATGTTTGTTTAAAAAAAGTTATTTTGATTGGTTTGTTATAAGCTTTTGATTTACAAATATTTTGGTCTAAAACATAACTGAAAAGACATTTACTGTCGAAATGCACATCTGGTACAAAAAACAAATAGTACTGTTCATGTTGTTGATACTAAAAAGATATATCCGCTTTTCCATGGAAATCCCAATTGATTTGGTTCTGATTATTTTGTTTTCACCCACTTTTATTTCTTAGATGGTTGGTATATGATATGGTGTTTGATTGCATTGATATCCGCATCGTAAGCGAGAGCCTTATCCCCACTGCTACCGGGGTTAACATTATCAATTGGCAAATCAAGCCATTTAAACTGTACTTTGAAAATGATTGAAATATATGAAATAATTCACTAAAAATCTTGATAAAACTAAAGGGGGGGGGTCTCAACACTCGCAGGTGCGTGTAGCTCACAGCTTGATGATATGAGGGAAAGTAAATGTGTTTTATAAATCACAAGTCTACTACCAATAATTATGCACACTTTTTCGAATTTCGTAAATTTTTCGTTTTTGTACCTTTTCGCATGGACTGGCTCATATAGGTGATATCGGCGAAAGTACCAAGCAAAGCCTATGTATAGTAAAAGAGTGATTTCGTCCTAACTTTTTAAAAAATCAACATATTTTAGATGTGTTTTTTGCAAACTAGATGTTTTGATAGATGCCAAATCCATTTGAAACATCAAATCGTTGCTAAAATATTTGGAATATGGACTTTTTGCTGATTGGTGTATGGTTGCTAAGGGGAGAATTTTAGTTGCTAGGGATAATTATATGTCAATATTTGCATTAGATTATAACGTTGGATATGAAGTATTATAAGTATTTCGATATTTCATTGCTTTTTGGCAATTTCGATTTTTTTGTTTTTTTGTGATTTTGAAAATGATAATTGAGCCAGTCCATGCGAAAAGGTACAAAAAGTCCTTTTGGTAAACTTTACAGGACACGTTATCAAAGTTTGTTATAGTATTTTTGAAAAACGATTTTATCCGAAAAAAAATTACATTAATGTAAACATTCATAAGATTGTCAATTCTATCCCGAATTTGTCAACTAAAACAGAAGAAGACGTAGAAATATCTGAATTTTTGGTATTTGAGCAAGTGTAAAATCATTTGTTCCCCGGACTAGTGCTATACCGACCAGAAACTATAAAAATTTATGACACTACAGAGACAAAAGTCAATAATTTCCGTCAGTTCTACAGGTTTAAAGAAAGTAAGACAACATTTAAACATGAGGGAAAATACAAAAACTATGACATCTTGTGTTTTAGAAATTGAAATTTAAGTTAAGTTATTTAATATTATATAAATCAACTTTAGTTGCACGGGATTCGAACCGTTGCCCGGTTTGATTGCATTGATATCCGCATCGTAAGCGAGAGCCTTATCCCCACTGCTACCGGGGTTAACATTATCAATTGGCAAATCAAGCCATTTAAACTGTACTTTGAAAATGATTGAAATATATGAAATAATTCACTAAAAATCTTGATAAAACTAAAGGGGGGGGGGGGGGTCTCAACACTCGCAGGTGCGTGTAGCTCACAGCTTGATGATATGAGGGAAAGTAAATGTGTTTTATAAATCACAAGTCTACTACCAATAATTATGCACACTTTTTCGAATTTCGTAAATTTTTCGTTTTTGTACCTTTTCGCATGGACTGGCTCATATCATACAGCTTCTATGTATACGAAAGTCACCCTGTTTAATGGGTTGTTACTCCCAAAATACTGTTTTACTTTTCTTACATCTTTATAAGCAAAAGAAATATCTACGAAATTATATTTTAAAATGTTTGTTACATTCTCAGGAAGGTTTGACAGCTTCGAACCGAATTGACAAACTAACAACTAACTAGAGTTATCTATCTTTTATAATTAAAATTTTAGCTTTGTTTTTTATACTCAAAACTAAACTGTTTAGACCTAGCGATTTATATTTGAGATCCATGGGTCCTAATATAGCTTGTAAAATGAGATTAAGGTCAACAGGCAAGGTCATGTTAAAAGGTCGCTTGTTCCTGTATCATATCTGAAACCTATCAGCATATGTATGTTTGTGATGGCAATATAATGTGTTTAGTGTGGAACAATTCTATGACATATTATTTGTGTTATTTCTCCTGAAATATTTAAAATGACAGTTAAATGAATATTGTTTCAATATTGTACAGGATAAAGCCATATGATCTTTTTCAAATATTTGATGACATTTTACCTTAAAATTGTAAAAAGGTAGTGCCCATGCGTAAACGGTAAGTTACCATTTTCTGGACTGTTTTAAACCATCTTTAAACCCGAATTAGCACATTATCTCCTTTATTACACACAAAGGTATATAGAAGCCATAACATTTTGGAATCGGTGTAAATACAGCTATCAATTAAGTCAGAAGTGACTATTTCTAAACTTAACGTATCAAAATATCTCCTAAATTTCATGCAAGAGTATAACGAACCCATATATTTTTTGAATCAGTGTAATTAGCTATCATAATCTGGTATTTGTATTGAGTTTTCATGTATTGTGCCCATGTCTCTTGTCAAATTTTCGTTGACTTATCACTCAAACGTGTAAGTATTTTTTTTAAACATTTTCTGTTGCATACATTTATGTTAATGTACTGATATTTCATTGACTGTATTGCCAACACGGCCTGGCGTAGTGAACAAGATAAATTTATGGTGTCGAATGAATGAAAGTTGTAACAAATTCGCTGAGTAGACACCGACACAAATCATTTGAGTTTTTGTAGGATTCGTTTCGATTTGTTTGATCAGTCTTAAGTTTTCTATGTTGTGTTTTGTGAACTGTGGTTTGTCTGTTGGTCTTTTTTCTATTTTAGCCATGGCGTTGTCAGTTTGTTTTTACTTATAAGTTTCAATGTTCCTTTTATATCTGTAGCATCTCTCTCTTTAAGTATGATAAATGTATGGATAAGAAACAACACTTTCTTAAGTCTATGCGTCCAAAACATTGCGGTTTCGTTAATGAATTCAGCACAGACCTGTCAGAAACATTTTTATGTGTGACAAAACATTAAGGAGACATATTTTGGTTTACATAATGTTGTAACAAGAAACTTTATATTGCAATGTGTCAATGGTCTATTTTAGGCAATTTAAAAAAAAAGCCTTTACATCCATTTGAATCAAAGTAATTTATAATTGAAACCAAAAAGGATGTTTATATCTCCATTGTAGTATGTTTATAAAATTTCAACTCCAAAGCTTTACTCGAATCTCATTACACTTAAAAGTATGATTTAACATTTTTAACTTTACTCAACGGATTTGAATGTAATATCTGGAATGTGTTATCTATTCGTTGGATGTGTTTGAGCTTTTGATTTTAGCATTTGACTAGGGACTTTCCTTTTTTGAAGTTTCCCCGGAGTTCGATATTTTGTGATTTAACTTTTGAAATACATCAATTTGATTGCCTCTTTCACCTTGATATTTTTCCTTTTGACATGACAGTGCATATATATGGGTTGTTCAATAAACTCAGGACATACACGTAAGAACAGTTTCTGCTTGATGATTGGACAAAAAGTTACTTCGCTTATTATTTAGTAGTAGGACACATTTCATTAAACTATTTCAAATTGAAATATTGGAATGTAACTTACTTACTTTTGAAATTGGTGTCTTTCTTGCCGAATAAAGCAGATGTTTCAAACGATGTTAACATGCTGTGTTTGAGCTGGATGGCGATCGTTTGTGACTTCAGAAAAAGCCTTTTTTTATCAGTGTCAAATTATCTTTAAGGTACGGTGTCCAAGAGTTTTAAATTTGTGTGTCAATTGGTTTATATGGCGAGCTGTCTCATTGCCAACCATACCACATCTTCTTAATTTTATACTACCCAATTCAAACAAATTAAATCAAATTAAAAAGAATATGAACACATCTATTCTAGATATTTGCAATTTGTCAGAAGTCTACCTTCTACAAGGAAATGCTCAATCGTTTGTTAAATTTAATATGTTCAGTAATTTTAAAGTATGGACTGGAGTTTTCTTCAGCTCAACTATTTAAGGACTTCGCTTATTCATGAAGCCTAAAAAGAACCATTCTTGCACAGTTCAGTTCAGCATTCATCCTACAAATATATATAAGAACTGTTCACACATATTATCATTGATGGTTTACCCCAACGAAGATTGCTGCTTACGAAGAACATGAAGAAGCTACAAGACCAATTGATGTCATCCCTTAAAATATTTTACAGATCTGATGTAAATTATTTCCTTTTCACAAATACAATTTTTTTTCTAACGAGTTCTTAAGGACCTCCAACTTGCAATTGATCGCAAGCATCCGTAAAAACCTAGCTGTTGGCTATGATCAATTCGCCACATTTTGCGACAACTCACAGACACTTTTATCAGTAAGTATCGTTTACCGCTAGTAAATCATGCGAGACAACACGTCACAACTCGCATAGATCCGTAAAAAATCAATTGAAAAATAATTCACATATCAGATCGATACAAATAACATTAAAAACACTTACAAAAGACACAAAAGACAGATCTTCCTGGTATCTGTGAATAAGACGACAACACACTGGACATAACTGTGAGTACTTGCAGTTACTGAACGCTAAAATCCATAACATCTACTACAAATCATGTAGCTCAGGTTAAGAATATGAATACTTTAGCTTTTCCTGCCAAAATCTGTTTTGTTTTAATTTGGGCGTTTGGTTTTTTATCTTATTGAAGTATATCCCGCCTATCTATTGTGCTGGTTGTTTGAACACACAAAGAAGAATATATTTTATATTGTTTTATTGTTTTTAATACCTTAAGTACATGCGTTTTAATTCCAAGCCTTTTAGATACATGTACCTATGTCAAAAAAATAAGTTTTCTAAGTGTAAGATGTGTCTTTCAAAACTTTTCTATTCCAACATCATGATAATACCATTGCATGTAATGCGTCAAAGCTGTAGGAGTAAAAATCATCCTCTTTTTGGTGTCTTCCCGATTGTCCCACTTTTTGAAATTACAGGTAACTAGAGGCTCTAAAGAGCCTGTGTCGCTCACCTTGGTCTATGTGAATATTAAACAAAGGAAGCAGATTGAAAATTGACTACAAAGTTCAATAACTCCTACAGGGGTCAATTGACCATTTCGTTCATGTTGACTTATTTGTAGATCTTACTTTGCTGAAAATTATTGCTGTTTATAGTTTACCTATATCTATAATAATATTCAATATAATAACCAAAAACAGCAAAATGTCCTTAAAATTACCAATTCAGGGGCCGCAACCCAAAAACAGGTTGTCCAATTCATCTGAAAATTTCAGGGCAGATAGATCTTGACCTGATTAACAATTTTACTTCATGTCAGATTTTCTCTAAATTATTTGGTTTTTGAGTTATAAGCCAAAAACTGCATTTTACCCCTGTGTTCTATTTTTAGCAGTGGCGGCCATCTTGGTTTGATGGCCAGGTCACCGGACACATTTTTTAAACAAGAAATCCCAAAGATGATTGTGGCCAAGTTTGGATCAATTTGGCACAGCAGTTTCAGAGAAGAAGATTTTAGTAAAAGATATATAAAATTTACGAAAAATGGTTAAAAATTGACTTTAAAGGGCAATAACTCCTAAAGAGGTCAACTGACCATTTTGGTCATGTTGACTTATTTGTAACTCTGACCTTGCTGAACATTATTGCTGTTTACAGTTTACCTATATCTATAATAATATTCAATATAATAACCAAAAACAGCAAAATTTCCTTAAAATTAACAATTCAGGGGCCGCAACCCAAAAACAGGTTGTCCAATTCATCTGAAAATTTCAGGGCAGATAGATCTTCGCCTGATTAACAATTTTATCCAATGTCAGATTAGCTCTAAATGCTTTGGGTTTTGAGTTATAAGCCAAAAACTGCATTTTACCCCTATGTTCTATTTATAGCCATGGCGGTCATCTTGGTTAGTTGGCGGGGTCACCGGACACAATTTTTAAACTAGATACCCCAATGATGATTGTGGCCAAGTTTCAAATAATTTGGTCCAGCAGTTTCAGAGGAGAAGATTTTTCTAAAAGATTACTAAGATTTACGAAAAATGGTTAAAAATTGACTATAAAGGGCAATAACTCCTAAAGTGGTCAACTGATCATTTTGGTCATTTGACTTATTTGTAGATCTTTCTTTGCTGAACATTATTGCTTTTTACAGTTTATCTCTATCTAAAATAATATTCAAGATAATAACCAAAAACAGCAAAATTTCCTTAAAATTACCAATTCAGGGGCAGCAACCTAACAACGGAATGTCAGATTCATCTGAAAATTTCAGAGCAGATAGATCTTAACCTGATTAACAATATTACCCTTTGTCAGATTTGCCCTAAATGCTTTGGTTTTTGAGTTATAAGCCAAAAACTGCATTTTACCCCTATGTTCTATTTATAGCCATGGCGGCCATCTTGGTTAGTTGGCGGGGTCACCGGACACAATTTTTAAACTAGATACCCCAATGATGATTGTGGCCAAGTTTGGTTAAATTTGGCCTAGTAGTTTCAGAGGAGAAGATTTTTGTAAAAGTTAACGCAGGACGACGACGGACGACGACGGACGACGGACGCCAAGTGATGAGAAAAGCTCACTTGGCCCTTCGGGCCAGGTGAGCTAAAAAGGTAATGGCATTTTGTTGGACAATTGGGAAGTTTTAAATTTGGGACAATTGGGAATTGTTTTGATAGTGATAATAACTTGTGTTTATAGTTTGAAGCAGTTAATTACAGGTTACTAATCAACGTATTTCATAAAGTATGAAAAAAAAATGAAAAAACAACATTTACCTATTTTACAATTGAACAAATACAATCAAAATTTTAGTCTTAGATGCACGATTTTTTTTTATTGGCTTTGAACTAGCTGTCAGTAACTACGAGTACTCTCAGATCTATTCTTAGTGTCTAAGTGTCTTTATTGTGTGGATGCATAAGTAAGATGGTTTTTTGTTAGTACACCTCTGATGAGATAAGCATATTTCAACTGGTTACAATATGTTTTACATGTTTCATATCAGGGCCTTTTATAGCTGAATATGCGGTATGGGCTATGTTCATTTTTGAAAGCCATATGGTGACATGTAGTTTTTAATTTCTATGTCATTTGGTCTCTTGTGGAGAGTTGTCTCATTGGCGATCATACCACATCTTCTTATTTTTAGTGTAAGTTTGGTTCTTGCAAAGACACTGGAAGTATTTGAAAAAATACAAATATAGATTCTCGGAAAGGTTGATCTTGCAGAATTCAAGACAGCAACTTCGTTTTCAATAAAGAAAGTAGTTGAGTTAAGATGAATCTGACGTTGGGTGTTAGTTGTTTTCAATAGTGCAGAGAATGTTGTATCAATGTCCCCCGACTTCCCTAGTAAAATTGCAAAGACCAGTGTAAACATTTCTCTATCAACAATTTTATAGTCGCCGTCAGCTGAAATTCGTAGCGGTTATCGGTAAAAATAATCCAAACTATCAATCGGGTTCACTCGAGATATAGTTTTTCACATGCCATTCATAAATCGCAAAAAGAACAACCACTACTGACCTACCTTTTAAGTGATCATACTGTAATAATCCTGACCTTCACATTTTGCAAAATATTTTCCATTGTAATTCCGCAATCTTCGTTTCTATGAGGATCATTTGTTTACATATGACATTCGTCACTGTACGCAGTTTCCTGATATGTTCCTTTCATTGATGTTATAAGGTTTCCCGCCCTTTATGCAAATTTTATGAAATTGAACTCGACGGAAACACTTCCGGTAAAAACAATGGCTGATTCCACCATTCAAAATCGTCTATGAAAAAGTGAAGGTCAGGATTATTACAGTGCGATCACTTAAAAGGTAGGTCAGTAGTGGTTTTTCTTTTTGCGATTTGTGAATGGCATGTGAAAAACTATATCTCGAGTGAACGCGATTGATAGTTTGGATTATTTTTTACCGATAACCGCTACGAATTTCAGCTGACGGCGACTATAGTGTAAAATGTAAATGAATTTTTACCTTCTTTTTTTATAATTACATGCATTATTTCTAAATCTATTTACAAACTTTATATAGAAAAAAAAGTTAAAATTACGTTATTGACATTTGTTTTAAACATAACGTAACATAGTTGATATATTTCTTTTATCAAAAATATTACATTTTTTTAAACAAAAATGATTTAAAAACATTTTTGTTTATACTTTTAAAAAATCTATGACAAATGTGCAATAATCAATTCTTGTTTGTTTAGCAAAACAAACAACAGTTACCTTGTTTATTTAAGAACATTTTACCTCATGAAATAATGTTGGACAATCAGAAATTTTCATGTGGGACATTGAGAACTCAAAAAATTTATAAAGTTGGACAATCGGGAAGGAATCCTCTTTTTTAACCAAAACATCAGACGTAACGGTTTGTCACTGAATGAACGATTAAAGGAACTGCCACTGAATAACAAAAATAATGAAAAATAAAAATTGTCACCATCAATAGTAAAATATGTACAGGTCTTAAGTGAGATAGCCTCTAAATAACACGAATAAAGACACATTAAGATTGTCATCATCAATAGTAAAATAGGGACCATAACAATATGTACAGGTCTTACGTGAGACAGTCTCTAAATAACACAAATAATGACAAATAAAGATTGTCATCATCAATAGTAAAATATGTACAGGTCTTAAGTGAGACAGCCTCTAAATAACACGAATAAAGACACATTACGATTGTCATCATCAATAGTAAAATAGGGACCATAACAATATGTGCAGGTTTTATGTGAGACAGCCTTTAAAAAACACGAATAAAGACACATTAAAAAATGATCATCAATAGCCAAATTAGGAACATAACAATATGTCGTAGTCTAACGTGAGACAGCCTTTAAATAAAACGAATAAAGACACATTGAAAATGATGATCAATAGCCGAATCGGGAACATAACAATATGTCATAGTTTTACGTGAGACAGCCTCTAAATAACACGAATAATGACACATTAAAGATGGTCCTTATCAGCAGGCAAATAGGGACCATAACAATGTCCAGGTCGTAACGTAATGAATACGGGAACAGCCACTGAATAACACGAATTATTACAAATTAATGGTCACCAACAACAGACAAATAGGGGCCATAACAATATGTTTAGGTCTAACTTTAATCCTAATAGAATAAAGTTTTATTACGTCGAATCTTATTTTAGAAATTCTTGCAGCAGCACTGAATGTTTATTGTGTCATTTGGTCAGCAATGTCGTAGTCTTATATTTGCACAAATGGGAAGCTATGAGTTTTGAATGTCTCTTTGGTATTTTCCACCTCTTTCTTTACATGTTTTATTGGGACCTTTTTTTAGTATATTCCATTTGCTAACGTCAGATCTTAAATAGAGGGTAACAACTATATGCAATAATGTTATCCTGACTTGAGACGATACCACACTAAGGTACCATAAAGTATAACAACTTATTACGAGGGTCCTAAACTTGCGAAAGGTATATTATCAAATTCATTCAATCCTCGAACGATACACCAAACATCCATCATAATATTTTGCCCGCGTTATACGGCTCAACCTTCAGGTTTTTTTGCACCAGTACAGCAATAAAATTATTGTAATACTCACTTATATCCCATCATTCTACAAAACAGGTCTGCTTCCGGATTACCAATCGAAGTGTCTGCCAAAGGTCCCCAAATGTTGTTGTTATATAGTTCAACTCGTCCTTCGTTTTCTGTATTCGACCCTGCTAGTCGTACACGCACTTCTGGATTCATACATTAGTGGTAATTTAATGGAAACAAGTAATTATGACTGTTTTGTTCCGTTATAATTTATTTTTTACAAAGTTATTGATACGTTTACTGGATCATGGATTCCATAAATCGGTTTTTAAAAACTATTGAAACAAGAAAAAGTACATTTTTTATTTCAGTATTGTGTTTTTTTCTTCTTTCGTAAATCAAACCTTAATTTTATTTGAGCACATACTTTTTTTTGATTATGAGTTGCTTATTTTAATAGTTCGTATCAATATCTATGTAAACAATACCTGCCTATATTAAACACAATTTAGTGAAAATGTAAGAAAACAATCGTCAACTTGGGTGATTGGAACATTATTTCTATAAATGAAGAATCAATGATACTTCACATTTCTCATCCGTAATTATTATATCCTCAACATAATATTTTTCTATTTTTCGTGAATATTGTTTTTTTTTTGGGGGGGGGGGGCAGGGCCATACAAAGTGTTAAAATAAAGTGTACGTACATATAAGCATTTCAGCAGGTCAAGATTTTAATAAGGTCCATAGCGATCAGGTAAACATAATTATCTTTTCAATCTACGCATGCGTGTTACCTTTACCGTATCGGTCCAACATCTTATAGCCATTGCCATGAACACTCTAAGATCACATACACATGATTTTTTCATACTACGCATGCGTGTTGCTTTTAAACTTACTTATTTCCATATCGGTCCAACATCTTATAGCCAATGCCATAGAAACTCCAAGATCACATCCACATGATGTTCTTTCACATCGTTCTCCCAATTCTGTATGCCTACATTGATTAAAATGCATTACGTTCTCGGGGCACGTGATGTTTTGTAAGTACTCTCGTCATGTCCAATGAATTCTTCGAAAGGTAAACGTATTGTTTCCTATAACTCAGACCACCAAACCTTGAGCAATATATAAAAAAGCCAGTTACAAATGGTTTAAAATTTTTGCTATAATATCATGTTTAAGTACATGTACCTACGTTCTGTTTGCGCTTTTGTAAATTCTTATGATAAAAAATTCACGGATATTAAAACATGTTTCATAATTATGATTAAATTAAACCACAAAACAGATCACCGTGAACTTGTCGTGACTAAATATATCGAGAGAATACTTTTTTTGTAGACAAACAAAAAAAAAACAAAAATTACAAAATTCCCACCGGCTCTTTCCTTTAACAATGTTAGCTGCTTTTGGGACATATTATATAAACATTATAGAAAACTCTACAGACTTTAACACAACATATGATTTTTTGTTAAGGGGTCTGATATTCAGTTTGACAGTTTCAGACAAACTAATATTTGAACTTTTCAAAATTATTTTATTTATGCCTGAACATTATGGCCCATTTTTTTATCTGTGAAAAATAGAAAGAAATGAATTGGCAGGTATATGCAAACAAGTTATACACTGTCCAAACTAGGTACTTCATTTGTAGACAACGAAAATCAAAGAACGATAACTGTGTATCCGGACTAATTGCCTTTCGGGTGAAAAATTCAAATTATAAACAGAACTGTATTCCAGGTTTAAATCCAAGAAAGGCTCTCAGTTTAAACATATTTTATTTGTTAAAGTACGAATTGGATAAGACACAAGTCAAACAGACTTATGAAGTCTTCTCCATTTAACATTTATAGCAATACAATACAAAAATATATGTATGAGCATGAATGTATAGAATGGTATATCTATTTAGTATATATATAAATATAAAAATGGATCAAAAGACGGAAAATATAACAATAAAAAAACAAATAGTAATAAAAAAAAACAAAACACAAACAAAAAAAAAACAAAAAAAAAAACAAAAAAAAACGAAAAAATAAAAAGGACAAAAGGCTCTCATCTCTCGTGGATCGTTTATTTATCATATCAAAACATTACTATAATATTATTTTAATCGCACTCTCTCAACTGTTTCGTGCCGAATACAGAAAAAAAAACCAAGTTGATCCGTTTAAATCTTGATCTTGTATTGTTTTTTTTATTTTTATTAAAGCTTAATTTGTACTACAAATATAGTAAAATTTCAGTACAAATTATGAATTATTTTTCATCCCGGAAAAAGCCCTTTATTGTTATAGCATGTGACGTAACGATAATCAACATTGCACGAGATATCACAATATATCACTGTGTTATTGTAGGTAGTAGGGTAAATAAATCACATGTTATTTTTTTATTCGCATATAATTATGTACCTGAAACCAATTGTGTGACAAAGTGCATTCACTTCTGACGACTTGTTGATTCCGTTGAAGCACACAAAACCCCAGTGGCCATTGAAGAACACTTCAACAACACCTTCGCGTAAGTTCGTGAGATCCATGCCTGGTACTTTCACTGTCAATCGAACTAGTACATCTGGAACTAAAGTCAGTACTTCATGTTTTTTTATCATTATATTTCATAACTACAACAAACTTAATATAATAGTTCTGAAACATTGTTTACATGACCAATACAATACTACCTAAAATAGAATTAACCCTTACTTTTTTAAAACCAATTTCGACTATTGAGATGGCTTACAGGAACTCTTGTAGTGTACATGAGAAAATTGTTATGTTTAGATATAGGAAGATGTGGTATGAGTGCCAATGAGACAACTCACCATCCAAGTAACAATTTATAAAAATAAACCATTATAGGTTATGGTACGGCCTTCACCACGGAGCCTAGGCTCACACTGAACAGCAAACTAGGACGAGTCCACAAATAACTAGTGTAAAACCATTCAAACGGGAATTTTGCATATCTTTCCACTTGACCGGATTGTTTGTTTTTCGTAAACGGTGTTTCGTTAAATATCTATAATACTAAAATTACGAGGTCCAATTTGTCAGCCGTCATCACGTAAAAACGACGAATCACAGAATTCAACTTTATATATAACTAATATAGTACAAAGGTGTAGATTAAAAATTACACCACTCCAGGCCCTTTTGTTTTCCACGTAATTAATATTGCCAATAATTAAGAAGTTCCGGTTCGAGTCCGCTACCGATACCAATAGTATATTCACCTGTTACCTATTACCTTATCTGTACGTTCCGCATCTGACAAGCGCACCACCAAACGTTGCATTCAGGACTAATATGCTATATACACGGGTCATAACCACAGGGTTGACACTACTAAATTGTCAAATTGTTACCTATTGTAGTATTTTAATCAGTAAGACTTTCTAAGATAACAATACGAATACTAAAAATCTGGACTAAAAATAAGGCGTATAGGTACAGTTTTCAATTTGTTAGTGGGCATGACGTAAAACAGCAAAGCAAAGAATTCAACTTTATTTATAACTTATATAGGACAATGCTGTTGATTAAAAAATACTCCATTCCAGGACCTTTTGTTTTCAAAATAATTAATATTACCAATAACTGATAAGTTCCAGTTCAACAAGTTCAAACAGAAAGACTTGAAAGCAGAGAAAAACTGTGTATCTTATAATCGACATGACTTTATCAGATGACATGTACAATACTAATACTAAAATAAGGCTTGCGCATAGTTGTATACTTTAATTCAGTCACGGACCCGTGATATCACGGGTGTGTTCTAGTATTTAATTTAAGATAACAAAAACAGAGCTTATAACATCATATTTACGCATTTGATATTAATTAGATCTGTTGGGTTTTTTTTAGACGAAGGATAGCTATTGTTCGCTTGCGAAACGGTAGACAGTTGAAATTTGGAAAGTAAAATCTTTTATTTCCAATACAAATAACCTTCCTTCATAATGAAAATAAGCAAATGGTGGTTGTTTGAATTTCAAGTCAACCTAAATGTTCAATTGGTCAACTTGTTTGTAAAGAAAATAGACAGCGGTTCAAGAGCAAATATAAAACATATAACAAAGGCGATGAATTATATAAAAACAAATGAAACAAATAAAAGAATTGATAATTGATAGAAGCTATCAGATTAAAAAAAACTGATTAACTTATCGTGCTGTGTAAAGAATTTAACCGCATTTTGAAGTAGTCAGCATGAAGCACTTGTGATGTAGTGTCATTATGAAATGTACAAAATATGAAGTGATCAAAACAAGGGTCCAAAGACATGGCATGATTTAACAATAATGTTATATTCTAAAAATATAAAATACTGTTTGATATGATACGAAACAGATGTAGATACAAGATAAAAGAGGGGCGAAAGATACCAGAGGATCAGTCAAACTCAGAGATAGAAACTGATAACGCAATGGCTAAAAATAAAAAAAAAGACAGACAGACAAATTATAGTACACAAGACGCCACTGAGAAAACTAAAGACTAAACTTACAAACACTACTAAAAACTAAGGGTGATCTCAAATGCTCAGGAAGGGTAAGCAGATCATGCTTCACATGTGCCACCCGTTGTGTTGCTTATGTTCTTACGCACAAGGTAACTATTCTATTCCGGTAGGTTACATTCGTGAAAAGGGAACGGGATTGTAGTAACGACATAAGTTACATATCCGATACCATCTGTGAAACGGATATTCCATAGCGGTCGCTAGGGATGATTTTAACTTCATCAGTTGTTTTGAAAGCTTCCTTGTGAAAAGCATCCCTTTATCCAGTAAATGATAGGAAATATAGGCTTTAGAATATCGTGTTAATTTGGAGATATTTATTCTGTATGTAGGTACTGCTGCAATGTTGCTTCATAGAAATGGAAAGTTCACAATTGGGATCTAAATCATCTCTTTTGTCGTAAAGCTTTGTTTTCAATCGACCCTAATTGTCAATTTCTCGGTGTAAGTCAATATATTAGACAGACTTAACTGTACCTTTTGAATCCTTTATCTCTGGTTCGATGGGATAGATGCGTCCAACATAGTCACCAAATTTCAATAATTTAATGAGAGAACATCGTCTTTATATCGGAACTAAACGTCAAATGATATTTCCAACTTTTTATCTTTCTTCCTCAGTCCTGTATAAAGCCAGCCTCATAACAAAAACGGAACAATTTGACAAGAAGAAGGGCACGATTGGTTCCCATGGAATGCCGATAGTTCGTTGAAAAACACGTCTTTCAATGCAAACGTAACATATATGTTGTCAATTAAGAAATCAAGCATCTGGATAATGTCAGTTTCAGATAATCTTTTGTTTGAATCAAAGTGATTCTTTACAAAGTAGGACTAATTCTTCCCTAATACAGGATACGCGTATCTGAGTTGGCTTTTCTTTTTTTATATAACAAAGCAATCCCAACTCTTTCAGTTTGTCAATAAATAAATAGATACTTGTAATGCCTATATTTACTTCATTTGAACCATGGTGGATAGTTGTCTAATTGACAATCATGCCACATCTTCACATTTTTATCAGATATTGCAGTATTACATACTTTCTATAGGTTGTAATCTACACGTTACTCCAACCAGAAACATACAGTCGGTCTTCGGTTCCGGGCAGTCGCACTGACTTATATCTGTAGCATTCGGAGAGCATCGGAGTCAAAATATACACATACGATGTCGATTTCGTCTTGAGGTAAGTAGTATTTCAAACACGGGTTTGTCATCTATCAAGCAATTGCGTGGTACTCCTCAATACCTGAATAGACAAACTATTTATTATTTTACAAAATGGCAAATTGTGCTAAAAAAATCAAATAATGAGATATTGTATGATTGCCAGTGAGACAATTATCCACAAACGACAAACTAATGTTCATCAATTTATATGTTAGCAACTTAAGGTAACAGTCGGGCGCAAATATACAATGCATAACAAGCTTTAATATAACCTCGACATTTAAAAACAACGTTAATCAATTCAAACTAGAAAACCAACAGCCTGATTTATGTACAACCAACAAGCTAAACATAACCAAATATAGTAAGAAACTGATTGACAAGTTCCTGACTTTATAAAGGCACATATCGAATTGAGCGGTGTAACACAGGCTAGGCGCACAACCATCTAAATATGTACATGTAAGTCATAAGGAACTGTAAATATGTAAAGATGATTATGTTGCAAACATAATTCTAATGGAATTATTTATATATCGATGGTTCTGATTTGATGACAGTAAGCATACAATTTTCTATCTTCTTGTCTGTGACTTAGGAAGCCGACATTTTGAATTGCGGAGTGCATTGAGATGTAACTTCTACAAGCCATTATGAAATTTTGTTACATTTTGAATCGGTCAAGAAGCCAGAAAACTCCTAGTGTTTACGTTTGACGCCCGAAGCATACCAGTGACGTCATCTGGTTTAGGTGCCATAGAAGTTAACCTCTTTTCTTGGAATGATATTTTTTACTGAAATAATGATTGAAATTGAATTATGTACGTGTTTTGCATAAGAATAGAGATAACTGTATTGTATTGGCAGCTTTGCTAAGCGTCGCAAGGTAAACAAAAGTTTCAAAAGTAAGACTTTCAATGGACGTCCGCAAAGCTTCAAACACAATATAGTTATATCTCAAGTTGTATATTCTACAAGAATTATATCAAATGGTATACATACGGATATCCAAGTGATCTACACACCAAGGATGCCTCTATTGTACTGAAGCCCCGGAAGTCAAACCGATTCCATTTGTTTCCTTGGAGAACTTCAACAAGTCCTTCTCCTTCCTATGTATAGGATTCCAGTCTAGTGGTGGTTAATACTGATTCTAGAATTCATATAACTATTATCGTTTCGAGTTATATTATCTGATGACCTTTATTTTACACTGAGGTGATACATAGGATAGTTTTTTGATAATTGAAGGGTAAAATTTGTTAATATAAACAGTAAAATATTTTCTCCAGTCCAATTTTTACGTTTCAGAACAAATCAAATCGATAAAATGTAAAGAGGGAATTTAAAATCTGACTGTCATTTTTCTTACTATTTGGGTCTGTAGTGTTGACCGGAATATATCCTGAATATTGAATGGTTTGTCAAAGGACTCAAATAATGTTTTTCTATGTTGTGATGTTATGCTATTGTTTCAGAAAATGGGAGAAGGTTTGGATCCATTAAAAGGTTTAACTGCTGCAAATGTTTGCACCTGTCCTAAGTCAGAAATCTGATGTACAGTAGTTGTCGTTAGTTTATGTAATTTGTACTTGTTTCTCGTTTATCGTGTTTTTTTTTTTTTGTTTTTTTGTTGTTGTTTTTTTTATATATAGATTAGACCGTTAGTTTTCCCGTTTGAATGGTTTTACACTAGTAATTTTGGGGCCTCTTGTAGCTTGTTGTTCGGTGTGAGCCAAGGCTCCGTGTTGAAGGCCGTACATTGACCTATAATGGTTTACTTTTTTTAAATTGTTATTTGGATGGAGAGTTGTTTCATTGGCACTCATACCATATCTTCCTATATCTGTCATGGTAAAGAATGAAGCTGATAAAGCAAAATTCTTTTTTTCTTTGGCATTTTCTTCAAAAGACAATTCGTTGAATCTTTAAAGTGTGCTATTTTTTTTTAATGATCAGTCTACTAATGAATAAACCCAAACAAAGGCATTACTATTGAACAATAAAACAAATTATATCAAATTTAGATGACGTGAGCCGACAAGCATTGATAAATAAAGTCTCCTAAAAATGTACCAATAAGCAGTAGATAACGCTGTTAAATCTTTGAAAATTATTAGCAATATACCCAAAAAGATAAGCATATCCTGTTATGCATGTATCCCCTTTCATATCAGTCCTATACATTTTAAAATGTCTAATTAGAGAATAGGACTTAATTGACAAATTTACATTCAAGACAACAGTTACGTGAAAAAACATGTTTTTTTTCATATTCCTATTTACCTTGAACAGAAACTTTAAATTGTCTTTCAAAGACAGTTGATCCTCCCGCATTTACACGACATCTAAAAATTCCAGAGTTTGAAGCTTGCGTATTTCTTATCAAAAGTTTACTCTTGTATTGCTGATTTGGCCATTTCCTTAATCTTATCGAATATCTGTTAACCTCACTTGCGTTGATTGTGGTTTTTGTAGATGTTATGCTATCCTTCCTCTCCCACTGTCCGTCAATAAAAAAATAAACACTGAAGAACCAATTTATCATTCAAATTAAAAATACAAAACTGAAACTGATTATTTGAATCTTTTTGAATGACATTTAATACATAGTATATATAATGAACAGAGTAATTGAAAGTAAAAAGTCATACTATATGGTTAAAAAAACAAATTGTTGTGCATCATACTTTCAAAATATTCATAATAAAAAAATAAAAAACGACTTAGTAAAGAACATTTATCTTCACTGACCGACTCTTACACTGTACTCCAGGTGTTAAAGTCCTGTACCAAGTCAGGAATATGGCCATTGTTATATTATAGTTCGTTTCTGAATGTGTTACATTTTAAAGTTGCGTCGTTTGTTTTCTCTTATTTTTTAGTGTAAATTCACATTGCGATAAGACGGGTCACGGTACTTGTCTATCCCAAACTCATGTATTTGGTTTTGATGTTATATTTGTTATTCTCGTGGGATTTTGTCTGTTGCTTGGTCCGTTTCTGTGTGTGTTACATTCTAGTGTTGTGTCGTTGTTCTCCTCTTATATTTAATGCGTTTCCCTCCGTTTTAGTTTGTTACCCCGATTTTGTTTTTGTCCATGGATTTATGAGTTTGAACATCGGTATACTACTGTTGCCTTTATTTAAAAATACAAATTTAAATATCAGTTATAAGTAAAGGTAATATGTAGACCGAGTGTGTCTTTTGATGCATTTATCAAATGTAGAATGTTATAAATATTTTGTACGCAAACTCTGTCTGTGTCATGAATATGAATGTATAACTTACATGTATGTGCAAAAATAATAACATAGATTTGTTTTATAATATAGTCCACCGTTTATCACAGGTGTCATTGTCAACACATAGTGCCCCTTGTGCATACTTCCATGGGTTATACAAGGTAAATTTCAAGTCTTAAATAGTCTTTTTTACCAACTTAAAGATGCATGTTCAGAATCAAATCATAAGTTCAGTCACATGCTTGAAATGGAGCATTAAGAAAGTTGGGTTTGTGTCTTAACAGTTTTTTTTTTCTTCACTTTATTCGTTAGTTAGTCATAACGGTTAATACATTGAACAAGTTACTAAGTCATAATAACAAGTTATCCTAGTCATGAAAAAGAACTAGCATATTCAAGAAAACGAGTTTATCTTTGTTGTGATTATAAGTATCAATAACGAGTTAGTGTGGTCGTAAGACTAAACAATGATACTTACTGGCTGCCGTAAAAATGTCCTAGTTGAATCAACGATTTTTTTCAATTTCAGTGCTATTATGGATAAAACGTTTTATTGGAACTTGAGGCTTTTTTGTATCACAACTGTGTTAGCTTAGATGTGTTTAAACATAAACTAAACTTGCCAGAAAATTAGGTTCTACATCACTGCGTACTTTACATCTAAGAATAATTTGATTGTTTTCTCCTGTTCCATAATTACTATATACTAACCCAGGTACACTTGTTACGTCTACATAAAACACATTTGGAAAATCAAAAAAATTCAGTAAGAAGGAGAAATCATGATAGAAAGAAAATATTGGCATTTGTCACATATTTTAGCATGTAATCGTGCATTTCTATCACTATATTTTACACTAAACTGTTAGGTGTTTGAAAATTTTATACATTAACCGGTGTTTTAAGGTTTTACTATAGAACAGGGTTTTCCTCATCAAAAAAAGAAAGAAAAACTAAAACACCTGCCTTGTGTTATTACATAGTCATGACAATTGTGAGTTTGTTTATATTGTTGGGTCCAGAAACCTTTTGAAAATGAGGAATAACCCGAGTCATGCTAAAGGGACTTCAACGATAATTACAAAAAACAGTCAAATGTTGAACCTGAAAATTATATATACTTACCATGTGTTTAAGGACGCCTGTATACATCATAGCCCTCATACATGTATGCTTTGCTGTTGCGCACAGCGCCATATAGTAAGAACATGTATATCCAATGTACTTTGTAACCCACCATTACTTTCAGAAATATATAGTTATAACTAACAACATATCATTTTAGTCTGTAGAAAAAGTCACTATTTTTAAAAATTTGAATATTTGTACTGTACTATCTAAATAGTTATCATCTCAAATTGGCATTAATTTCACTTACATCAAAATGGTTATTTTGACGCATGTTTAGTGAGTGACCTATTTAACATTTCGTAAATTATCATCCTTTTAAATACTTGTATTTATTTTCAATGATGAGTGTTAATTATGTTCGATGACTGTTCTTTTTACACATAAAACCGGATGGTTGTCGTAGTATTAATCTAAACAGATGTTCATTATAACATTTAGTTTGCTTTTCATGCAATATTTTTGAATCATAACGCCACAAAGACCATACAGACCCCACCGAAAACTTGTTATGAAATGTGGCACCCTTTTTTTGAAACACGTATTTACTAACCCGGTGACAGATCTAGTCCAGTAGGTCACATTCGCGACAGACACGACGAGATTGCGGTAACGGCGATTGGAACATAACTGTCGTAGCTTTCCTTTGAGCAGACACCTTCAATCAGGGAACTCATTTAGGAAAATACAAACTTTGGAATATAGTATCAACAATAGAGATACATATTCTATAAAATGTAGCTATATAGAAATTGAGAATTCACAATATTTACTTGCAAAGCTGAAATCATCACTTTTGTCAACAAGTCTAGTTTTAACCAACCCTCGTCGAGTATATAACAGAACTGTCATACAAGTGAGAGCTTTAGAGCTTTAGCTGCTATAGAACCAAGTTTAATCCATCATTATCTACATAAGGCAAACGTCAAGTTTTCATATTTTTGACACAAGAAATGCAACTATAAAAAAGAATTCAACGAAATACCATACAAAAAAAAAATCTTTTTTAAAACAACAACAAGCAAATTGTAAGGTAACCCATGTGTTTCGAATGAGTAATCGAGCATTTCTTTTAAAGCTTTTAAAACAAGACAAAAGTCAAAAGAAGAAATGAAGGTAACCCAGGTGCTAGGGATCAGGAAGCAGTTCATATATACTCTCCTGTTGAAATATATGATAAAGCGTAATAAACATGGCAAAATCCGTATCACGTGCCGAATCACCCTCGACCAATATCATCCCTCGGTCCTAAAGGCCCTCTGGATGACATTGATATCTCGGCATGATACGGCATATGATACGGATTTTGCAATGTATTATTCTCTATGTTATCAACTGCTTCCGGTTTATATCAACTGCTTCCATTTCATATTCACTTCTTCCGGATATTATCGCATGCTTTTATGTAACGTTATCGTACGAAAGCCGAGAAGGCTCACATATAATTCAGAATTCAACATTCGGAATTCAGCATTCAGAATTCGGAATTCAGAATTCGGAAATATTCGTTTTATAATGTTATCAACTTAGTTATTATTGTAATAATTACTATTTGTTTTCATTGTGATATGAAAATTTAATACCTGTATTTATAGCATCTACTCCTTCTTATATAAAGAAATTCTAATTATTTGTCCATGGCATAATTTATATAGGAGGGTTTGCTTTCATTTCATCTTTGTGTGTTTACTGGTTTGAAATCGACCCCTGTAATCCTATGATTTTAACTTCCACCCTTACCACAATCCCAACATACACCACTACGCTGTTTATATTCCTTGTCTTTATTTACTCTCTTAAAACATGCATGTTCATCAAACCCCGAAAATATCTTATTTCAAACAAAAGGCGAAAATCCGATTAGCGTTAAAATTAAATATAGAATTACATAAAACTTAGGTAGTAAAATCTTTTTCATGATCGAAAGATAATTTCTCTGGCAAAACTTTGTAAAAAAAGTATTCTTATTTATCCGTATTTTGACATGTAGATAAACTCATCATACATACCAGGACTAAATTTAGTATATACGCCAGGCGCGCGTTTCGTCTACAAAAGACTCATCAGTGACGCTCTAATAAAAAAAAAGTTAAAAAGGCCAAATAAATTACGAAGTTGAAGAGCATTGAGGACCAAAATTCCTAAACGTTTTGCAAAATACAGCTAAGGTAATCTATGCCTGAGGTAGAAAAGCCTTAGTATTTCAAAAAATTCAAATATTTGTAAACAGTAAATTTACGGACCTCCATATAGTTTATATCTATATTAATTTGGAAGGGATTATTTAAGGGGAAGAAGCAAGGCGACAAACAGGTGACGCGGATTCTAGCACTTTTCTAACTTTGGGCTTGCTCTCTCTCAACACTATATTACATGCCTATGAGTCTAACTACAATCCCTTTTTTGTCAGTTGCCCTTGTATAAACGCATGTTTCTGAAGGGAATATTTACTAGTTCCGTGAAACGTTTTCTCGGAAAGATGTTTGATTGTGAAAAAAAGTTTAAAGATATATTATATCCTATATTTATTTGCAATCTCCTTTCCACTGAAGCGATAAGAACGATATCTGATTGGCTTTAAACTTTACACAATTCTTTGTTATTATATATAGCCTTAGGGTCTGTTTAATTTTTTATGACATTTTCATTTAGGTATTTAGTTACAAGAGATATGGACTTCTTTTAATAAAAATATTTAAAGGGAGAATATATTTCGCATATGTCGCGCTGTATTTTGAAAATGCCTCTTATAATTGGCTTAACACTTTACACAGTTGTTATTGTGATAGTAAGGTGGTATGAGTGTCTTCCTCCATCTTGGATTGTAAAAAACAGAGAATCAAAGGTCCAGATTTTCCATCAAGTTAGCAAAATTTGATGCAGGAATGCAGATGTTTAATGTACATTTTCATTTAAAGTACCAATTTATAAGAATATAACTGCTAAATATTGATATTTTTGCAAATGTTAATTATTTTTGGTTGTTTTTATTTATTTTTTTTAAATTGGCATTTTAAGGGGAGGTAACTCTAAAAAAGTGCATTTTCTGAAGGATTCTGTATGGAATTTTCCTATTTTGTATTTTAGCCGGAAAAAACGTACGGTGACTCTGTCTTTTCTTTTGATATTCTCAAAGCAGTGTCTGAAAGCTATCTTTCCCTGAAGTATTTAACAATTCTATCATTTTGTTTAGTTTCTAATCACAAAATGATGTTTTTTCCTATATAATCCATACAAAATGTGTCATTTTGTCCCATCCTGTTGCTTGAGAAAATGCGCGATGACCTATCATTTTTATGTTATTTTTCAACATGTATCAATAGATACAACGTTTTCGCAAAGTATGAACAAATTCTGTCATTTTTATTTTAGACTCCCATACCACCTTAAGGTCTGCAGACTTTTGGGTGAAATTTTATTATTTCACATGTCGCAATGTGTATTGAGAATGCATTGTTTTATTTACTTCCGACTTAACACAGTTGTATGATGTCATAGTCGGTCTGTATATTAACTTAAGCCGGGTCATACACGTACGGTAGGAATTTTACCAGCTGGACCATATGAGTATCAATACCAAATAGGTATTTTATACATGTATCAGAATATTTTAAAAATATCTTCAAAGATATAAAATTTAGATTCCACAAAAACGATGATAGATTTCAATAGTTGAAATTGAAATAGCTGAAGAAATTGAGAGATTTTACAGGATCAAATATTAATTTTGTATATGTGCGTTTAAAAACAACACTATTACGGTATTGTTGTATAACCGTTGTCCGTCCGACCGTCGTCCACACTTCGGACAATGTAACTCAAAAACGATTTTTTAACTTTAAAACATCCGTGCAACCTTGCATTATATTTTGCCTGATAGGAGCCGGCAAGGTGAGTCGCGTTTGTCCTACAACTATTATTCAGACAACCCATTACTCCGACAGCTCATTATTCCGACAGCTCATTTTACCGACAATGCATCTGCCATAACTTTCTGGGTTAAGTTTCTCTAAAATGACCAACTCCATTCTCCATATTATTTGTATTTGTCCGTTTTTACTCCCATTATTCGCCTCATGATGGATATTTGCCTGATATTTGTCTCAGTTCCTTGGAGATTCACATTCTTATTAATTGACCCCATAAGGATAATTGCCCTTTGAAGTCATTTTTTTGTCATTTTTTGTACACTTTTGTAATCTTTTACAAAATTCATATCCTCAGAAACGGCAGGGCCAGATTAAACCAAACTTAGCCTGAACCATCCTCAGGGAATGTTGTTTAGCAAAATGTATCTGAAAACCTCGCCCATCAACCAAAATGGTCGCCATAGCTAAAAATAGAAAAGGGGGTAAAAAACAGTTAAGCTTATATCTCTGAAACTTAATCATCAAGATCTATCTACCGTTGAAATTTTCACACGCATCGGACAACCTGCTGTGTGATTACTTGCCTGAATTGTTAATTTTTAGGACATTTGGCAGTTTCATTCTTTGTATTCTTGCCTATATAGTACTTGAGTGTCCTTCGTTTAATATGCACTGCAGCACATAGACCAAGGTGAGCGACACAAAAGCCTCATGTTTTGTTTTGTCATCTTTTCTTTTCATATGTTTAGTAGATCTAATTGTAATTAACACCTCTTGTAATCTTTACAAAAAATTTTAATTATCTTTGATTATGACTTAAGAGCTACCTTAGTCTTATAAACAATTGCTGGAAATTTTGTCGGATTAGTTCGAGTCAACATCAATGTGTTGACTTTTGAAGAGGGTTAATTACTTGGGGAGTGTGAAATCTGCAACAAAATACAGATGGATAGTTTTAGATACGAGTCTGATAAAGTGATGCTTACATTTTAATCTAAGGTCAGAACTGTAAAAATATCTTTATCTGATTCGCATCTTTTTCGTTTCGCAGTGAAGATATCCACCTGGATTCGCACCTATAGTGAAAAAGAACTGATTAATATGACGTTAAACGGTTGTTTGCTTCTTCTTTTTTTTCGGACATGATACAGTCAGGGGTGGGGATAGTTAGTATTTGTATTATCGTGTAATGGACATATTTTGAGGGAGCTAATAGACTATGAAACTAGGATTGAAAAACAACGTAGGGGTGTATGTTAGGACGGTGATGATGGGGACATTTGGAACCAGAGACTTACAGGGGTAGATTCCAAAACAGCAAAAGCACAAAGATATGACGAAAAGCAACTCCCACTATAGATTATATTATTGACAACAAAAAAGATATAAACTATTTATATAAGGTGGAGTAGTTAACATAAAGACAGGCATACAATTTTCATATCACAACTAAAACATGATATATCAATTATTACAATATGTATGTTATAACATTTGATAAAAATGATTTCCCAATTCCCAATTCCGAATTCCGAATTCTGAATGCCGAATTCTGAATGCTGAATTCTGAATTATAAATAAGCCTTCTCGGTTTTCGTATTATCGCATGATATTTCGACGTCATTCGGCAAAGTCCGGAAAATACACATCAATGGTTATTTTGTGTGTAAAACATAACAAAGTTGGATAAAAAGATATGAAAAATCAAGAAAATATATAATTATCAAAAACTGCAAAACAATATAACAACACTGAATGCATTGATTCAAAGTTTATAAAATAGTTTTAATCTGTATGTCTTCTACTGAAATATATCATAAAAAGAACATACCATATCATTTTTCATATCGGACCTTTCTCAGCCCATGGTCAAAATCATCACTCGAGCCTGTCGGCTCTCGGGCTGACATCATGACCTAGGGCTGATAAGAAATCTGATATGAAAAATGTCATGTTAAAATCTATATATACTTTTATCGCTATTTTGTGCATTTTTCCTTTGATCTTTTTTTGTGATAATTTTCATATCATGCTTCTCGCTTGAGATAAAAAATTATTGCTAGAAACTACGGAGGCCACGTGGTGTTGCTAACGAAATTGACATGAAATTGACAACGTCGTCCTAGGTAAAATAGCGATAAAAAGATTATCATTGGTCATCTCAACTCGATTTCTTTTCTCACTTTCGCTGTACCAGCTTAAGCGAGAAAATCAATCTCGTTGAGATGATCAACGATTATCTATAAGTATCAACCTAAAGAAGTATATCGAACTTAGACTTTGTCCTCATTCAATATGGTTCTGCTACGGGAATATGTTTGTTAGTATCTTTACCAATTGTTTAGAAGTATCATATTAGACGTGTAACTATTAGGGCTTTTCATTTTTGAAGACACTTCAATAGTGTTCTATTTATCTAAAAATTAAAAAGAACATAAAAATAAACACTGCACATAAACGGATTGACTGAGCATTACAAACCCCTTCAATAACAATTGGTGATCGTATGTGCCACACAAGGGTTCTCTATTGTTCATCCACGAGGACAACCATTGTGCTGGTCATGTCAGGTACACACTTCAGCTTGGTGCATCTTTTATTATTGTTTAAAAAGTAGAAGATAACTGCATTGTAAAATGTAAAATATGAAGAAAAAAAGTAACTAGTTTGAGTAATAGATTTGACATATTTTGAATTATACAAATCAACATGACCAACTGTTTTAAAAACTGTGATGATAATGACGTTATGGAAAAACAAATTCATCAAACAACAAAAAGACATGAATCAGGTAATACTATGTTGGATGCTGTATAGCTAATTATAGGATAATCCTGCGTGTAAAAATTGAATATTCCTGATATATTTATAAATTGTCTAAAAAGAAGTCAACAACAAAAGGCATATTTATTTTCAATTTCGTTGTCATGGTTTTCTTTGTTGTCTTTTGTGTTTATATTTAGGAGTGAAATATGTACGTTTTGAAAAGAAGAGTTCACCAAAAGGAGTGACTATACTGGTAATAATTATTCTTGTATTAGCTTTATATTTAATACTAGTATATAAATCTTAAACTGTTCAGTAATGAGTAATGGGTTTATTTGCAAGTGATTTAAACAAAATTACAGTCGGTGGGAATCAATATTTATACAAAGGAGGAGGTATCAACTATCTATGTCCTCCAAATCATCCTGACAATGGACAGCACCAATCTTATGACAATGACCAGGTACATGAAGGTAAATATGAACTTTATACTTCATGGAAGCCATCCTGATGGTCCGAAAGTATAAACAACAAGGAAGTATCATACAGAATCCCTATATGACGTCAGCTTCATATTAAAAAAGAGCAAATAGAGGAACACAGCTGGTTCCAGTGGGAATGTGGACAGTTTGTGAAACAATGAGTCCTCTAAAAGTTACATGGGAGAAGAAAATTGTATATTTTACGTTGGCCAATATTATAAGTAGTATACCGCTGTTCAAAACTCGTAAATCTATGGACAAAAAACAAAATTGGGGTAAAAAACCAAAACTGAAGGAAAGGCATTACATATAAGAGGAGAACAATGACACAACATTAACACTTAACTCACACAGAAACGGACTAAGCATTAGACAAAATCCGATCGGAATTACAAATATAACATCAAAACCAAATACATGAATTTGGGATAGAAAAGTCCGTGACACGTCTTATAGTAATGTGAATTCACACTCAAATATAAGAGAAAACAAACATTTTTTTCCAATTTTCTTTTAGTTTGTAAATGTTTAAAATAAAAATTGTTATTATTCTGTTGCAAGAAGATGAGACTTAAAAAACTTTTATAATTCTTTCTATTATTGATTCCCGTCGTCCCTATAGTGAAATTTCACAATTTTGCAAATATTTAAAAAGAAGTTTCAATGAGTATTTTGAAGACCAAGCAATATAAAAGAAAGACGAAAGATACTAGAAATATACAAAAACAAATTGACAATGTCAATGCAAAACAACGGACAAAAAGACAAACAATAAAAAAAAACTCAGCTTTAACTAATTAGAAACATGAAACCCATTAAGTATTTAAGCTGTTCTCAGGTACTCTGGAAGGGTAAGAAGATTTTGCTCAATATGCAAATACCGTTGTGTTACTCCCAAACAATACGTTGATAAGGTATATCAAATGATTCGGCATAAAATATTAGGGGTTAGATAGCTGACACATATCTAACCGATACATCACCCAAGCAACACACTCAATTGAATGAAATTATAACGTTACGTGTGAGGACAACAATTAGGTTTTCAATGCAGTACAGGAAGATCCAGTTTATTTAAGCAAAGTTTGCTATTTTCCCCGAAATTTAAAAAAAAAAACAAGTATAAGCATATATAGGCTTGTACTAAAAGCAATTATTCTAATAATTTCTGGATTAAAAAAAATCTAAAAGGACAGCACTTGTATTACTAAAAAGGAACTCCTGTGACTTTAATGGAGTATGCCATGGATAATACAAATTACATTCTGGTACCAGACATAAAATTGACGCAGAGCAAATTAATTGCATTCCTAAACATATGCATGTAGTAACGCAATTTTCCAGACAGTACTACGACGGACTCAATCATCGAGTTTGGTACTTCACAGATAGGTGAACTATATGCGCCTGATAAAAAGTTAGAACGAAACGGTTAATTTCGTCTGATACTCAAAAATAGTTGACATTCCGTCAATTATGAGGAAAACCTATAATACCAATTCTCGTCTGACTTGCTTGGTAACCATCTTCAACCGTCATCGCTGTTAAGCAACAATGGAGAAAATTGTTCCTACCGTCACAACACCACCGGAAGAGTCCACCAATCATACATATCTTGTCGTAAATATAATGTCTCTAAGTAAACAAAAGATTTTCCTGCCTAGTTTCTCGTGGGATTGATTGTATAATTATTTAAGAATTTCTTGTTGTAAGTTGTTAAATGATAACCAACATTTCTTAGACCAACAATAGAAACAATTCACGTAAATATTCAAGCACCATAATAAGGATTGAAATCTATAACATATATTTGATTTTTTACGGAATATTTATATAAGATTGATGCCAGACGGGGAGTGTGTTATTTTGATCCGTTAGTTTGTTTTATTTTTTCGGTATAATTGTATGTACGAACAGTTTACCCTTTAAATCGTTTCATCTGAAAGTCACAGTACAACATTTTTTGAGTAACCGTAGCCTCTAATTCGACTTTTGCAAATTAACCTATGCCGCAGCTTTTCACTTAACGTGACAAGAATCTATCGCATTATTCAATCTTGCTAACAATATGTTGGTACCCTAAAGGTAAGTTACATTTAATGTATCACAGTTGATGCGTTCGAACTGCCTTGGATATGTTTGACTGTTCAAAATAGTCAAATTATAAATCTAACATTTTTTTCATATTTGGAGTATTTCATTGTTACATTATGGACAAAAACCATTGCTCCACACCAGATGATTTTATTAACTTTAGTAAAAATTTGACACATTTTTGAATTGAACTTTATTTTGTATTTCAGTAATTTACCACTTTCGAATTAACACTGAAATAAAAATAAAAATGACAAAGTAAAAAGAAATACACTTATTGGCGATTATCAAAAAGGGGGGTTAAAAATGGTTGATTTTGATAGCTATTTTACATCACTGAAAGCTTCATGGGTTTCCAAATTTAATTCAACCACTATGCCGAACTGGAAGATTGTTCCTACCAAATATTTCAACAATCTGGGAACAAATTATCTTGTCTTTAAGATGAATTTAGATAATGTTAAATCACTAAAAGAATTTGAAAATATACCAGACTTTAATTTCAAGCTGGGTGAAAACAGGGGGAGGTTTTACAAAATTTAAAGATCATTTTTCAAAGATTAGAAAACAGATTATTTGGGGAAATAGATACGTTAAACATTATAACAACAGTTTGTTCTTTCAAAAGTGGATAGCAAGTGGTTTGATTTATATCAACAACATACTTGATCGTGAGGGAAAGTTATCAGAGGTTTTTATTTTAGAAAATTTAAGCAATAAGTCTAATTGGATTGCAGAGTTTACGATATTAAAATCTTCCATCCCAAAGGAATGGCAGCAAGTTCTAATCAAAGAAAACTCTTTAAAGAGTAAAATCAGTATCAATAAGGATTATTTGAGATTGGGAAATAAACAAATACAAGCAAAAGATATCTAATAAAATGTTATATAATAGTCTAGTAGACCAAAAATATACACAGCTAATTGGTATCAATATTTGGACAAGAAATTCAAAGTTAGATAGCTAGCCAAATACATGTATGTCATTCGTAAACGATTTTATATTTAAAATTTTAAGAGAGAATAAGATGAAAATGTTTAGATGGAAACTGCTAAATTATATTATTCCCACAAAGCAATTACTATTTAAATGGAAAATTTCTACTAATAGTAAAGGTAATTTTTGTCAAACAGAAGACGAAGATTACTTTCATTTCTTTATAACATGTTCTTTTTTAAAAGACTTTTGGAATAAAGTGGAACATCTTCTTGCACAACTCAATTTTATTTAAAAATAGGATATCAGTTAAACAATTAGTTTTTGGATACAAAATATCAGATAAAGGTTATTATGGTTTAAACTATTTTTTGACAGTGTTAGGTTTTTGCATTTTCAAGTCATACTATGTTTCAGAGCAAAAATTGAAATATATAGATGTGTATGAATTGTTTATAAAAGAATTAAGAATGGTTATGAATGAAAGCAAAAAAATTTCTCAAAGTGTATTTTTCATAAATTTTCATAAATTGATTTAATAGAATAATTTGCATATATTGTAATAGTTTATGTAATATTGTTTATTATATTCTGAGTATGTTCCTGGCAACTCAGAAGTTTTTTTTCACAGGAATACTCCTCTGGCGCTTGGACAGTGAAGTATAATTGTAACAAGATATCTTTAGAATAAAGTAAATATTTGTTGTTAAACAAAAAAGAAATAAAAACCAACAACTCATTCTTGAAATCTTTCTAAACCTACTTAAAGCTGACTGGTGGAGTCAGCGCAGTAATTTAAATGTGTAGTTTTTTTATTAATTTTTAATAGTGATATATTATACTTGCCCTTTTTACCTCCGAATTCCAAAAAGGCGAGTCTAATTATACATTTCCGAATTACTTTTAGTCAATAAAACATTACTTGGCTTATACGAGAGTTAAACACTAAATATACAAAAGAGATCCTTTGTGACAAGAGATCGTGCCAGGTATCTTAGATAATTATTTTCCTAAAAGAGGGACGAAAGATATGCAGAGGGACAGTCAAACTCATAGTTCGAAAATAAACTGACAACGTATGGCTAAAATTGAAAAGGACAAACAGACAAACAATAGTACACATGACACAACATAGAAAATTAAAGAATAAACAACACGAACCCCACTAAAAACTATGGGTGATCTCAAAGGAAGGGTAAGCAGATCCTGATCCACATGTGGCGTTCGTCGTGTTGCTATTGAGATAACACATCCGGTAAATAGTCTAATTCGGTCGGTCACATTTATGAAAGGGAAGTGGATTGTAGTTATGACGTAAGAAACATTTGCGATATCATTTGTGAAACGGTTATTCCATAACGGTCAACCAACTCATGATGGCGTCCGTAAATTTTACCAAGAGATGATTTCAACTGCACCATTTATAAATCTTGATTTAATAGCTTCCAAGAAAACCATGATAGGAAATGCATGCACGGGAAATCGTATTAATTGGGACATATAAACACCGTATGCAGGTGCTGCTGGAATGTTGCTACTTAAAAATAAAAAGTTCACAATTGGAAAGCTAGAATCATCTCTTTTGTCGTAAAGTTTTGTTTTTAATCGACCCTCATTGTCAATTTCTAGATGTAAGTCAAGATATGAGGCTGACTTAACTGCGTTCGACAGTCACCAAATTTTGAATTATTTAGTGAAAGAACATCATCTATATAACGGAAAGTAGAGTTAAAGGATATTGCTAGACATCTTGGATACATTTATTGCAATAGACTTTATCCTTTTCAATACAAGGTGACGGTTTGCAAGAGAATTCATGAGCACCTTAAACATTTAGCCGTCATTTACTAGAGGTACAACATGTATACAATAAAAACTGTGATGTAATATTTTCTGACATATTTTTCAATAAAAATTGACTTTTAAAGATTTAAAAAAAGTTAACACAAACATTGTCGTGTTTTTATATATCTATATTTAATGTATTGATGTTCATTATTATTGTCATTTAACAATCAATTTACATTTGTTCTATTTTGACATGTTGTAGAGATTTTTGTTCTGTTTTTGCAATCAAAGGATTCATGATAATATCCAGATGGAAACGTAATTTGAATACGACAACCTACTTCAATATTTTGTTTTAGGTCATAAACATTTAAGATTTACAATTTAAAAACTTGAAGTCCTTGAATTATGACATTGAAGTGAGTACGAGAAGTTTTTCTGTTTTTATATTTTGTTTATTAGGCTAGGATCGCTCCATTTCTTGACGTCAGCACATATTTGCAAAGTAATTTCCCATATAGAACATGTAAACGATAGACATGGCCTTGAAAAACCAATTAATCGACTGAAAGAAAAACAAGCTATGTGGGCCACCACGACTTAACTACGACTTACAAATACGGGGAATTAGTGGGACACTCTCAAGCTATATATAGAGTGTCTGTGACTCATAATAAATATTTAGCCAAATTATTCAATTTTAAATATAAAAAATAATCTTAATTTCGATTTTAAGTTTTTAAATGTTCTGTTTACTTACTGCACGATTCAACTTTCGTTTACTGTTAAGTAATGTACCTTTGCACATTGATTTAAAGTCAATACACCAGACGTGCGTTTCGTCTTCATATAACTCATTAGTGATGCTCAGAACAAAATAGTTTGAAAGCAAAACAAGTACAAAGTAGAAGTGCATTGACGACCAAAATTACATGCTTATCTCTCTATATATACATGTATATGTTAAATTGAACGCAAAGTTTAACCTATGATTGCGTTGGATAATATGCGTATGCATACAAAACAAACGTGTTGATAAAGGGGCCTGAATACAGCACAAACAACATTTTCCAAAAGACAAAAAAAGTGAAAAATAATATTGTCACAGGAAATTTATTACAATGAGCATAAAATTGATATTCATATCAACACCGAAATGCTGACTACTGGGCTGGTTATACCCTCGGGGACAAAACGTACACCAGCAGTGGCATCGACCCAGTGGTGTTTGTAGTTATCAAAGGTACCAGGATTATAATTTAGAACGCCACACACATGTTTCGTCTTCATAAGACTCATCAGTGACGCTCAGCTCAAAATAATTATAAAGTCAAACAAGTACAAAGTTGAAGAGCATTGAGGACACAAAATTCAAAAAAGTTGTGCCAAATACGGCTAAGGTAATCTAATTCTGGGATAAGAAAATCCTTAATTTTTATGAAAAGGCAAACATAATTATGCTCCAAATTGGAAACAACGTTAAAACCTATTATTGAGTTGGATGAAAATTGCATTTTTAATGAGTGTGCATTCAAAAAAAATTTCGGGTACATGTTTTGAAATATTATGGTAAAGCAGCATGTAAAAGGATAAGCTTGTTTTAAATATAGCTAAACCTCACACTTGTATGACACAATATATCGGGGTGAAAATCAAATCTTGGATATACTTTTGAACTCAAAATATCAAATGTAAAAATTGCACAAAATAACGACGTATAAGATAGAAATACAATCAGTCATAATACAAACTCCAATTGAAAAGCTATTACATTTTTTATGTACATAGATTGTAAATGTCACACATAGACATACTGCAACTATCAAGGGCGAACTCGATACAAAAAAAAGGTAAGGAAAAATAGGGAATACCACAATGATTATTATTTAAAAAAAGATTTTCATTCATCCGAAATGAGGTCTTAAATTTCATTCATCCAAAATGAGGTCTCGAATTGAAGTTATTTATATAGAACGGTTTTTCCACTAGCAACTGTATATAAGTTAGGGGAGAGTGTAAACAATCACCATGATAACATGACGATTAAAAATCCTCTACATGTACTTACAAATCGACGATGAAAACAGTTTTTCATTCCTTATTATTATTTTCTTTATTATCAGGTATGTATATTTGTTTTATATACATCATGTTATGTTATAGCAACAGGTACTTTTAACCGTTTAATGAAAATTATAATCTTTTACAACGCTTTGCAACTAATGTTTTATTCCTGATTAGAAATCTATAATGTTAACGTTTGTAATACTACTTTTGACTTGCGCTATGCAGTTAAGGTATACATATGTTCATTCTATGTGTATTTATTTGTCTCTTTGTTTTGTTTTCGTTGTTGCCGTGTTAATCTTTATCTTGTAAGTTGTATGTATGTCCAACGTAAATTAATTTGTCTTAAGCTGAGTACTTAGATTTCAATAAGTTCAAAGTTATGAAATTATATCAATTGATGAATCAATTAAAGCTAACTTTTTCGTCCATCGAATTTTCTATTGCATTGAGGTGTAATACCACCAAATCATAGCACGTAACATCCAGCTTCATACGAAATACGGTAACCAAAAATTTCTTGAATTTGATAGGAAATTAATCGTGCATTTTATTTCAGAAAAAAATATTCTGAGTCATAAACATATATATTGGGTTTTTTAAAGCAACATTCCTTTTGTATTTGCTGTACATGTATTTACGAAATATTTCGATAACTTCTTGTGAAAAAGCTACTAAAACTAAATTTTAAAACGGACAAAAGGGGCGACAATTTGATTGGTTTAGTTCCGATGATGGTGCAATTGCAATGAAATGTTATTTAAAGTTTTCATTGTAGTACTGGACAGGATAAAATGTATTTCATGCCAAGTATTTATTTATTTATTTGAAAGAGAAATTGGTTATTGACATTTTTTGTATATTGCAAAATTAACAAAGACAAAAATGCAAACTCTGAGAATACCAATAGTGTAGTAGAACTGCTTATTTCCTCGGAACGCCCAGGTATTAACCCTTAGTTTAAGGTTTGATTCATGTAGCCCAATTTTATGTTATTAGTGTGGTACTTTGTTATTGCTTGGTTGATTTTAATCTTTATTTTGAAATGTCCCCTTGACTCGACTTAATGTATTTTATTGACCTCTTCATATTTGGTCTTTCGCTGTCTCTATTAAACTAATATTTTTCTTTCCTTCTGCATTGAAGACAGTTGCGTAATTAACTTATTAAATAATACAAAGTCTAAACGAAGATTGAGAAAAGTAAATTTTAAAAATATGGTTAGCCCCGGTCACACCTTACCGAATAGCACGAACTGATAACTCTTTTCCTCTTTTTCAAAACGTTCATGTCCGTAAGACGTCTGTTCTTATCCCTTCTAAAGACGTCGTCAATATCCGTTCCATGTCCGTTTAATGTGTCCGTTTAATACGTCCGTTTTAGCCGTCGACGTCCGTTCTATCCGGTTGAAAAGTTTGAGCATGTTTTAAACTTTGAACGGACGTCCAACGGATGAACGTCCGTTGAACGTCCGGTAGTCGTCCGTTGTTTACGATACTCTTCCGTTCCGTGTCTGTTTTGTATCCGTAAGTGGTCCGTTATTCATCGTTCACCAACGGACTTCTACTGGCCGTATAACGGATAACACGAACGATGAACGGACATGAAAAGAAGGATAACGGACAAAAGAATACGTAACGAATGCAAAATGGATAGATGATAACTGAAAATGTCGTGTCAGATATGCTAATTACTGTTATGTCGGATTTCTTTAATGTCATGAATGTTTATTATTCATGATGGATCTTAGATAAGAGCACATTTTTAATATCAAGCAGCTTTTATTCAGACCGGACTGAACTTACAAGTTACAAATAGTAACCAACTAGCTGTCGGAAGAAAGAGAAGAGAAGACAAATGAGATGATGCAGAAGATTATGGCTTATTCCTGGAGGGTTTAATACGACGCAGTGTTGGTCTATATGACCAAATAATTACTAATATAAGCAGGAGGCTTGACACTCCTTTGTTCACTTTTCTTAAATGCCCCCAGAGATGTTCTACAAAATATTACAGCGTGTCGGCCTTCGAATAGCAAAGCAGAACAAATTTTCTAGAAATCCGATAGAACCAGGTCTCAAGTAAGCAATCACACTTAAACACCTTGCTTTTGGATCAAAATATCGTAGCATGCAGTAGGGATGTAGAGTTCCATATACATGTACTTTCAAAGCAGTTAAGTATCCTGTTCTAATTCCCGCCATCTAGAGAATACATATAGTTTCACAATGACTTTGACGCCCGGCTTTGATATGATAAAATTAAGGTTAATAATTTAGAAAGAGGTTTCGTTGAACACTTGAAAATCCAGAAAGTTACCGTTATTTGCTAGGTCAATTATGTAGTTTAAGTATTAAGTTCAGTGATTGAAAATCTTGTTCTTCATCCAAGGTAATAATTCCAGAGGAACACAGAACAGACCTGTGATTATCCAAGATTCCCTCTTAATCAAATGTCGTGATTCGATGTGAATTGTCAAAACCTAATTCACCAATCAAGCAGTTTATGTAATGTGATTAACACACAAAAACGATGTTTTTCAGGATTTATATATGGGGACAAAAACGTAATTGTCTACAAGGACAGTGAAGAATTTAAAGCGATAAGAAACGCATGTTCTTGAAAATGATCAAATGTTGTATAATGATTTGCGAGACATTGCTAAATTATGTGTTTATTATCTTTTTCACATAGTTGTTCGTCTTTTATTACTGACAACATTTCTAAATGTTTTTATAAAACGATTGCTTTGAATTAATACCTATATGATTGCTTTATCTATTATTCTGATTGACGATAGTTTCACACGCATTGTCAAAAGTGATGACCTGCATTAACCCGTTATCGAATGATCATCATATTAACTAATCTGTCACATGTTTTAATTTTGTAAGCAAATGATGATGCTTTATATTAAGTTTCTGTCAGCTTCTTTAGTTTTCCTTTATTTAACGAGTATCGTGTTTACTAACTATTTTTGAATAGTAAGATACTGAATATGTCGTTACTGTACAGTTAAAATTACCCGATAAACAAACTGCATTTGCGTATGGACTGTTTACAAGTGTGTTCGTCATTTTCATTTTGAAACTGTGTATCAGATTTCGCCGACTTCAGGTTTTAATTGCATTATACATATTTTTTCCTTTTTGTAACAGTTGCACACATAATTTTCCTTACAGAATCAATATGCAATGCAATTATATGAATGTTACTATTTTAAGAAATTTTGGTATATCATTGACATGCAATCGCTGGTTACAGATAACATTTTCTATGGTCATAATACATAATGTCGTGATTATTCCTTTCTACCGTCTGAACATATGCATACACAATCAAAGAAGTTTTAAACTGCGCAATAAAATCAAGTATTTAAAAACAGAAATCAAATTTTATTGAGTCATCGTTTGTGAAATAAATCTTTTTAAACAAACAAACGTCAATTTAAAATGTTTCACCATTACATGTACAAAGGGAATATATTTAGAACTTACATTTAATTTTTATCGTATATTAAGAAAATACGTATACATGTATTTGTAAATGAATAAATATATATTTTTGATTAAAGAGCAGTATGCAGTTCAATGATTTTACATTTTGTATATATTCATTTTAAAATAATTAATCTTGTAGAGACAAAACGCGCGTCTGGCGTATCAAATTATCAGCCTGGTACCCTTGATTACTATTAGAACAATTTTAAGAAATATTATCGGTAACAATTAATTCATCCAACACAGAGCATAATATAAGTGAAATGTACACAAAACTAAATAACGAACTCCAAGGAAAATCGAAAAGAATAATTTCTTGGCGAATGGCAAAATCAAAAGTTTAATCAAAACAAAACGAATGGAACGCAACTCATGTTCCTGATTTGTAACAGGCGTTTTCTAATTAAGAAAAAAGGTGGGTGTTACCTGGTTTCATATCTAGCTAAACCTCTGACTTGTATTACCGTCTCATAGAATATATATATATACAACAATATGTCAGCAAAACAAACAAATGGGCTAGGTAAATATGTCAAAACATGGGGTAAAGCAGTCATTAGTGTGTTATAATCTTAAATTGGAGCGGCGGAGAGGACAATTTTAGAAATTTAAATAACCTAAATACCTCATGCAATTTTAATGTCATACAATTGTCTATCGATTATTCAGCTTCAGAAAAATTTTTGTCGTAAATATCAAATCTGGCAGTAATGACGTTGAAGTCAGCCGTAACTTACGTTAAAATCAGCCTTAACTGACGTTACCCAACTTGCAACGAATACCACACTGCTAATTCGGTTGACAAATCTTATAACTAACCCCTTCTAAAAATAATTTGTGAACGTAAAAGGCAAATTCAGTTACTCTTGAACTTCAAAAACTATAATGACATTTTTCTAGTAGTCCTATAAGTGAAACACAATACATCTGCAAATGGTTCAAAATAGCAGACAAATCATCGTTTTTTACCTGCATGTAGCATTATTTGCACGTGCAGTATATGTGTATTTTAAAGTTACAACATATGTGTAACACATATTTGGATAAAAAGCCAATATTAAGCCATATTGTTATCTTATTACGAAATAACTTCAAAAAGTATATCAGGTCGCGGATCGATTGGCGTATTATACAGAGATTTATTTTATATTAGTTGTATAACACGCTTGCACTCATTGCCGTAATGTCCAATATATATTAAAAGTATTAAAACTCAACATAAAGAAATAATAAGGCTTCGGACAATTCTAAAATGAACATGAAATGAGCTCGATAATGACTACAAATGACGTTAGCTATATCGCCTAGTAAGGGCATATAACTCGAAACCACAACAGATTCGGTAAATGTGTGACCAATATTCAGACTTGAAATCTAGATGCAGATATTTAAGTAAATCGGGTCGATTGAAGTATTATACGGCGGCTTTACTGTTGGACCTTTAAATACACGTACATGTATACTACACGTGCACACAATGCTAAAACGATGATTTTTTTCAGTGCTATTGTTAACCATGTTCAGATGCTTTGTGCTGCACATTTAGGACTACTACACAATTGCCATTATAGTTTATGAAGTTCAGGAGTAACTGTATTTACAAACGTCGTTCACAAAATACTTTTAGAAGATGTTAGTTATGAGATTTGTCAACCGAAACTCGTTAACTAAGCGACTTATTCAACATTCGCCTTAAAATGGTTACATTATATCCTATCCAACCATACTATATGTAGGAGGAGGGAAGTGGAACAGAAAAAATGCATTGATTGGCAACAAGTCATAAGCGTACAACGACGACTAAGTGACAATATTTGCTTTTTTTATTTTTTTATATCAGGTATGATTGTTGTTATAAAGGCAGCCGAACAGTCCTTTAGCAAGGGTATACTGTCGGACTGGAGAGATCCAGATATGCCAATCTTCATATACCCAATTCAAGACTTTGGTTTTGAATAAATTGAGATAAATGTATACATTAATGTGGCAGCTACCCAACGATAAAGACAAATCAAAATATTAAGAGTTAACTTAATCTTTTGTTATAGAAAGATGCGTATACAGAATAACCTCAAAACTGTTCCATGACTTAAAAATACAGCATTAATTTAATAACATTTATTACAACAGGAACATTTGATTTCAAAGTATTTACCGTCAAAGATATCATAAGATGCAAAAGTGTTTGGTTGAAAAACATCCCCTGCCACTTTTTTTAAATTCGATCGGTGGAAATTAAAGGAGGTTTGATTTAAACCAGTAGAAGAAAAACACTTCACTGTATAGAATAATGGTAAAATAAATTATGATAATAAAATAAATACTCCGGACAATTACATGTAAATATATTATGAGTATTAACCATGCTTTGAACTAAATTGACACGCTGAGCCAGTGTTTACGCGTAAGTTCACATGCAGATATCATTTAGCATGAGGAATAGTCATCCTATCCGGAAACTTTTCTGGCTCCGAATCTGTGCTCTTGCTGTTAAATGCCAATATTTTAGCTTTAAAACAGCAGATACATGTACCAGTTTTAACGTCTTTGTTTGACCCGTTCGAGATTCTGAAAGGACAACACACGAAACAAATTAGGAGAGCGAAAGTACAAAAAATCATACCAAAATATAATGTACAGAGATAAATAAAATAAAGTTGCACCAAATTTCATAGTTACTATTATAAAAGTGGTGCTTAAAGTATCAGAATATATTTCATTGATCAACGCTCTCTGAAAATTAACTGTTTTTGTACCAACTATTTAAGGCTTGTGGATGTTGCCAGCTTTTGCAAGGATTTATTTCTGTCTTTATTAAATAAACCCTCATGATCAGTTCCCAGTGATATTCCAATTTTCATGTTCTACCTCAATGTCTACCGCCTTTTGTAAGATCTACCTATTGTATTAAAAATTTATTTGATCTCGTTTTGAACATGCATGACATGTTTGTCACTGGAGGTAAAGCAAACAACAATCAACCAACTCCATAAATTATTCAATGAACAAAGTACAGGAAGACAAGATCTTGTAAATTGTTATGATGTAAAATTTCCCTTTATATAACTCAATGATAGTGCAAACTTTTTTTTTTATAGTTTTACAATTTGCTACATAACTTTATATTGTTTTAAATTTGTTTCTACTATGGTTCTCATCTACGATTCAATTTCGATTTATGATATATGGTTTTTTCAGGCGGCTATAAAGATTAGAAAGGCAAAAGGCTGTTGTCAAGTTATTTTTTATGATACATTTAGATGTGAACAGGGAATGACTTTAAAATTATATAACGCTAAATTTCATTTTGAAATTAATATCATATATCACATTGTTTTAGTTTTATTAAGTCTATGACCATATATTTTGGGAAATTGTATTTTTGAGATGACCCACAGGTAAATGTACCTATAATTATAATTGTCAACTTAAAAGTCAGTGGGAACTTTTGTTTCCAAAATGATATACATTAACAGTTTTGCAACAAGTTAGTATACACATTTTTGAAGTGTTGGTTTATACTGCTTAACCAAACTTATGGCCTGAAACGAATGTAGCAAGAAACCTACTACAAAACCATTACGGATGGCATTAACATAATTTTTTTATTTCAACATTATTCAGACTTTATCAGTTTGTGTGTGATCCTTGCACATACATGTTCAGTGTCAAATAGAGTTTTGAGCCAGAATAACTGATTTTGATACAGCATCAATATAACTGTCAAAATCACGAATTGACTGATACGACGAGTTGCTGTCTGAACTTACTAGCGACATATTTTCACTTCCTAGATCGATAGATATCAATTTATTTAGTTAATCTGTATTGATATGATTGTGTCCTTATTCCGACTGATTGCATGCCTAATTATACTAGCATAGATGACCGCACGCATTTTCGATTTTCTCGGTTTCTATTTATTACTTTTATTGTCTCACTAATTTTTCTGAATGATCTTAAATGTATCTAAATTATCTATTTCTTTGATATTATTTGGTAAATTATTCCAGGTAATAAGACCAGCATATTTAAATGTTCTTTTTAAAAATTCAGAATAAGGTCTTGGTACATGAAGAAGTCTTGATATTGTCGACCCGAGACAATAATTTTAAAGATCAGTACATTTGTACAAGCATTAAATTTTAAAGATAGAAAATCAGGTGCTAGACTATTCATACATTAAACATTAACACAGCTTGAAAATATTGTATCCTCGTAAATATAGTCATCCATGCAAGCTTTTTAAACATTAATGTTGATGGAAAATCAAAAACTAATCTTGCAGCATGTTTTTTTAGCTTATGTATCCTCTCCAGATTACAGTTTGTGGTAAGACCCCATACTGTACAACAGTAGTCAAAAATTAATAATATAAAGATATTTTAGAAAAGAATAAGAACCTTTGACCGTAAATAACGTTTCAACCATTTTAACAGGTATATTCTGGTTGGTTTAGTTTCGTATATTTTATAACTTTGATTTCGCCATGATAGATATTTATCAATAATGATTGCAAGAAGTTTTTCAAATTCAACATTATTTAAAGTGATTTTATCTTGTGATAAAACACATAAACATTCATTGCAGCTTTCCAGTTTTCTGTCTGATCCAACAAACATACATATTGATCTCTTGCTATTGATCATCATATCATTTTCTTTACACCATTTAATAACATTGTCCTAGTCTTTATTCGAACATATATTTCTTTTACAATAAATTTAGATGACAAATGTAAAGTTGTATCATCAGCATAAAGATCGGACTCTGTATATTTTAAGGTTAATGGTAAATCATTGAACAATAAAGGTCTCCAAGTATAGAACTTCGGGGAACTCCATAAGTTACAGTTTTATATTCAGATTCAGTCGTTCCTAACTTAACTTTTTGAATTCTCTGAGACTGGTATGATGAAAACTATTTTACAGAGTGGTCATCACAACTGTATAATTTTAGTTTAGATAAAAGTATATTCTGATTTACTGTATCAAATGCCTTCTTAATCTAAAAAAAAAATAATAGCGGTAAAATTTCCATTGTTCAATTTTTCTAACAATTATTTTAATGAGTGCTGTATGACAAAAATGTTTTTACTCAAAATTCAGACTTCTGTTGTATTAATAATTTGTGTGTGATTAAGAATAAATGTAGTAGTTTAAAGACAGTTTTTTTTTCAAATAACTTGGACACAGTGGGTAAAATTGAAATGGGTCGATAACTGTTTGGATCTGTTTTCTGCCCTCTTTTAAATATGGAAGCAACTTTTAGCAAATTTTAATATATAAGGAAATATTCCTTTACATAAACTAAGGTTTATTATGTGAGCAATGGGGATTGCTGCAATCAATCCTGATAATTCTAAAACATTTTGTCCAACACCATCAGTTCCGATTACTTTAGTTAAGTCTAGATTCTTTAGAGCTTGTAGAACCTCATCATGTGTGACAGTATATAATGAGATTTTAGCATCATCATTTATTTTTGATTTAACAAAGTTATTTATTTTCTCAGATTTAAAACTTTTGTGAGGATTTTATATTAGATTCTCATCTACTGTGCTAAAAAGATAATTTAAGCAGTTAGCAATATCATTTTTGTTTATAAGTACCTTTCCTTCGTGTGTTACAATGTCAACTTCCTGGTTTGTTATTGAAATCATATCCTTCAAATGCCCCAAAGACTTTTACAGTTTTTATCGTTATCTATTGCATCCATAAAATATTTTGCTTTTTCAGAATGAATTAATTCACTAGTTTTATTTCTATATTTTATTTTTATAATTTTCAGTGTTTTTCTTTTTTGTGAACAAAAAAATCTCTTTGGAATTTTGATTTACTAATTTCATTAGTATACTATTCTGGTTGATATTTATTTTTTACACGTCTAGTAACAGCATGTGCATGTTTATCTAAAACATTGACACTGAAGTCGATTCACGAGCTTTAAACATCTTTTTACTACTACCGCCTCATTTGCACTTTATTTCAATATGTTGGCAGGATTTATTGGAAAGATTGCTGCTGCTACAAATATCTACGCCAAAAATGGATCTCAAGCATTCCTTCCGTGTGAATGGGCCGATGATTCTGTAAGGTGGTATGGAGTTGGTGACCATCAGTACAGTACTGGAAACAACATTCTGCAAAGTCTTCCGATTTCTCTGAGACAGAGACTGCAAATTATAAATGATAATGGATTCAATTTAGTTATAAATGACATACACAAAGATGATGAGGGAAGCTACAAGTGCATTAGTGACAACGGGACAATCAATTATAATTTATACCTTATAGGTGAGTATAAAACATTTAAGGAATGACTGTAATATTTTGTCTGTCTATGAAGAAATAACATAAAAAATTTGATACACACTATATAACGCGCGTAGCGGTTTATTTAACAGTGTGCACCACATTTTTTTATGTTATTTCGAATAGACAGAAAAAATTTTACAGTCATTTCTTATAATTAAATTCTAAATTCCATTTTAAACCGTAGAAAACCATGAAAAAACGTTGATGACGTCACGGTCACATGACTAAAATATGTCTATGGGCTCATAACAAAATAACGTCAGCCAATCAGAAGACGCGTTACATCCAAAATTAAATTATATCAAGATGTTACTTATTTCCTATCTATTGTGACTATACAGCAGTAATTTAATACAAACATGAAAAGGTATTAGCAACAAATGTTCATTACATCCTCAACTTTTTTTTTAAATATTGTTAGATTAAACTTTAAAGGTACAAAATGCACAGGTTCGTTCAGAAAATAATTGATGCAAACAAAATGCTAGGTTGCGAGAATTACATGTGGGAAAAGTGTTTTAAATAGTTAAAAATTGAATCACACATCTGTATAAACATCAACAATGATAAAATAAAATAATGATTTATTTTATTATAGTGTCACATATTTGATCAGACATATATATACACAATTTCATAAACAACACAAAATAAAAAGATCAAATACCCAGCCTTATGTAGACTTACGAGACACTTATGTACAAACATTTCTAAAATCAAAAAGTTAAAAGGTTTCATTAAACAAGTCATTGTAGTCTAAATGTTCAAAAATTCAAATTCTAAAAATTTTAAAAAGATTTAAAAAGATAAACTTATCTTCATACTGAGCTTTAAAAATAAGAAATAACAATAGAAAAATATTAATTATCACAGATAAACTTACAAAAAAGTAAAGTTTTTCCAAAATGACTAAATAATTTGAGTTAAAATCACTGTTTATAAATATAAATAGAAAAACATTAAATATTTTTGCTTGATAAATTCTCATGTGCTAAATAGTTTTCGTCTCTGAAAAGATTTAAAAATTGCATATGACAAAGAAGTTTGTATATCTTCACAAGACATTATTTCGATAAATTTACTGTCCATATCCAAAGTATCGAAGCTATCAATTAAAGTTCTAGCTTTAGCAAACAATTCAAATCTAATATCGTCATATAATGGGCAAAACAACAAAAAATGTTTTTCACTTTCAACATCGTTGCTATTACATAGTCGGCATAGTCTTTCATCTACTGGTGTTCGCGGTCGGGCATATCGTCCTGTCTCGATCGCCAACGGCAGAGACCCGCTACGGAACAGGGTAACAGTTCGACGCACATTTTTGGGGAGTTGTAGCTTAAGGTATCGCTCAGTTTTAACGTTTGTTTTGTATAAACGGTATGTCCTTAATTTATTTCCGTTCACATTGTTCGAATCGTCAAATAACGCTTGTTTGAATTCATCGTTATCAACCACATCAAAGCGTTCCTTTATTGTTCGCATAACAGTTTTTGTAGAAATTAATGTATCATTAAGAATAGCAGTGGCATCAACGGTTTCCGCAAAACGTTTCACTTTAACATACCATCCTTTACGTCGATTTTTAGTCCACTCGGTAATCTTTCGAGTTAAACGCGTATCATCAGATCGCAATATCCGACTTAATAATCGTATACATGCAGTTCTTTGTTTCGTAAAACACGAGGTCCAACCCATATCTCCTCGAATCGCAGTATTTGCAGTGTACCTTCCAACAGACATGAAAAATTTAGCTGCTTTGTTCTGAATAGAGTTTATTACTGAATGCACTTTTGTGCCCCATATTCCCGAACAATAAAATAACACTGGTTCAACCATAGTAGAGTACAACTTGGAGTATACAGAGTGTGTCATTCCACCTGCGCTTATAAATTTGCCATATAACGCACCGAGTGCTCTGCTCGCTGATTTTGATAGTTCACGTACGGCTTTGTCGAACGTTAAATGTTCATCTAACCACATGCCTAAATATGATGATCTAGCATTGTTTGTTTGACAAAGACAAACATATTTTTTTTTCGATTCAACTGATATACCGTAGATGTTATCAATCTTTTGTTAGCTTTGATCATTCTTTTTATTGTTACCACACTTTTGTATGAATTTATATAGTACAGTGTTGAAAGTCAAACCAATAATCATTATTATCAGAATGTTCATCAGTTTCCATTATTTTTGCATGTAAAGTTACCACTGGAGACTTTTCCATCAAAATAAAATACATGTATGTGGTTACATTTAAATGTAAATTTACATTTCAAGATGGATTACTATTGGTTGATATATTTTAGAGAAATATGAGCAAATAAAACATCATAGAAAGTTGAGGATGCATTGAAAATATCTAAAAAACAATCGCAGGTCATGATGATCGAAATATTTTAATGACATGATACATTTTGTAATTAAATAAATACCATGATCTGCTCTAGGTAGCCTAAATTCTATCGTAACTACTTAAATAAGGAATGTTGAATATTCCTACCAACAGTTACAGTTCTCGTATCGTACCATTACAATTTGTTTAAGATCTTAATGCCATCCTGATATCCGCGTAGAGAAAATATATAGAGCATCTGATTCGGTTTCAAAAATCATTCCCGATCCAGCAGCATATCATCATGAAGATCTCTGTTCGTCTCTCATATTCCTCTCCTTCATTGTCTCACTCTCTCACTCTCTCTTTCCTGTTTCACAATTTCTTTATATAGAAATATCTATATATTATTAAATAGATGACATAAGATTCACATGTGCTGGGTAAATATTGCTAAATTGAAAACTACGTTCAAACCTATGATTGCGTTTGATAAAAACCACAATTTTTCTACGTGTGCATGTAAAACAAATTTCGTCGTAGAAGGGTCTAAATACAGCACAAACAACATTTTCCAAAAGACCAAAAAAGTGAAAAGTATATTTAAACAAAACGCATTTGACTAACAGGTCGAACAACTGATGTTCTTTAACCCTGCTGACTGCCATTGGCGATTGCCAAATATATATCAATAGAATATGGTTGTGAGACTACCATACAGGATACATGAGTAGCATAAGGGACTTTAGATTTCCAAGTGCACGAACTCTGTTGTATGTTCTTGTTATATATAATTCTGAGTTATAATAGTTTTTCTGTCTATTTGAGTACAAGTGCACAAGGAAGCTAATCTTCTAGCTTGAATTGGTATACATAATTTTGGGCAAAAAAGACCAAAATATTTCTAACTAGTTTCTCCAAAACCTAGATTTTTTTTTTTAATTCAATTTTTACATATACATTTGTAAATTCTCCAGACAAGCACGGAACAATTTTTTCTTTATGTTACTTGACAATTATCAACTAAATGTCCAACTTATAGTTTCATCTTCACATCTACAAATATAACATAACTTTGTGTCTTTGAATATAAATGTTTAAGAACAAATGTATTTGTATTAATACTCATATGTAGAACTGATATTTGAAATTATACAAGTATGTATGCCTGCAACATTTTTGAAGCATACACACATATTGTTTACAGTCTTTAATGTTAGTATGCAGCTAATCTTCTTAGTTTGAAAATTCTACAAGTGCAGGATACACATGTTTTGCAAAAAGTCTGTTATATTTTTATTTGATATTTTTGGTGATATAATTTGCTCGATAAATTATCATGTGGCGTCAATTATCTGATTCAGTATAACCAAACGATTATGTAACAACTGTCATATACCTGTCTTTTTACAAAAGAAACCGGTACAATAGATAAATATGTCAAAAGTGGAGATACGTGTACAGTTGTTAAAATTGTGTTATTATCTTTGGTGCATTGTACCGATATGAAGGAATGTACTTGACCACTAAAGAAAATACAATATGGTTAAAGCTTATTATGCATTAAAAAAATTATGCTTAGTGTTTATACGTGATGCTTCAAAATTGACTGTGCATGTATGAGATGTGCTAACATATGGTCAACACATTAAAGTAGGAGACATTACTACTACAAAGAGCAAAAAGTAATTTGATAAGAAAGACGTGTAGTGTTTGTTATAAAGGAAAGCATTGCAAATAAAGGCGAAACATGTCATCTTAATTGCTCGATTTGTCTTTTTTATTTGTTTTAAAAAAAATCAGTCTTCTGTCAATACTAACATATTGTAGAAACAGTATTTACACACCAATAATCATTTCATGCATTTTATAAATTCTGGACATTTTTTTTTAATATAGTTGCACCAAGCAAGATTTCACTTCGTAGCTCAACCGATGAAAATGTTATTACAGTTGACGCAAATAAAATGTTCAATGCCACATGCGAAGCGGATGGTGGATTTCCTCCGCCAGTATTATCATTAATGATGAACGAAACTTTGTTAACAAGGACAGAAACCAGAATACTTTCTTACACTATAAACCCAACAAGAACGGATGATTTCACGAATGTGACCTGCACTGCTAACCATTCAGAACTAAATCATCCGTTAGAGATTCATGCCATGTTCTATCTAAATCGTAAGTACAAAATTTTTAACAATTATCCTTGACACTGGTTTTCCCTTTTCTGTCGTACTTTTGTCAAAACAGATAAGAAGATACAACAAGGGGAGATGCATTAGCGATTGTAAGATAAAGTTCATTTATATCTTAAAAGTATCTATTGTTAATTCTAGATGACTTGTTAAATAAAATAAGTATCAATTAGATGCATATTTGTCACACGAATTGCATTATAAATCATCCCAGGCAAACTTTTCAAATAAAAAGAAACTAATGAAATGAATGATGCTGTTTTAAATATGAAAGCATATCTTTCTGTCATTTTTAGTTTCACCGATTCATCTTACAATGATTGAGTTGCCAACTTTGTTTGAAGGGAAACTTGTGAACATTTCATGCATATCTATAGGGAGCAGACCACAAGCATCCTCTGAATGGACAATAGATGGATATGTGATATCTAATAGTTCAGAAGATCAAAGTGAGATTATTAACCCGACGGAGACATACAGAATTACATCTATACTAAGCGTTGAATTCAATAGGTTGCAAAATAGAAAAGAACTGTCATGCCGAAGTTATAATTTAGCTGATACTAAGGGGATCATCCAATCCCGAATGATTGAAGTTTATTGTAAGTTAAACAAATAATCCTTAGAAATGCAAGTTCAATATCTATTTTTGACAAAAACATTTCCCTTTTCAGGAAAAAAAAGTTTACATAAAGGATACAGTTACTAAATAGCAACCGCGGAAGTATAACTAAGTCAAAACTTAAAAATTGTCCAGGCTATAAAAGCTTGTCAGGATTAAGTTTTATTATCATATGAACATGTGTTTAAAGAATAAAAAAGACAACATTGTATAAATGTCATGTGTGACGTTTATCTGGCATTATAAACTTGTCAAAATTACATGTATCATTTTTGAAATCATAAGGACATTTCACAAGAACATGTTTTTCATAATATATATATATTTATATATACCTACATATATGCCAAGGGTTGACCCAAAAATATATTAATCACTCGTACGAGTTTTCGTGAAATACACGTTCAAGTTATATAAGTAAATCTAGGCTAATATTCATATAAATGACAAGAATGATAACATTCAAAACGGCGGCTACATATGTACTTGGGGTTCATTCGCCAATCAAATATGGGGATTTCATTCGAATATAACACTGATTTCTTGTATAACAAAGTAAAATATGAACCTGATGTGCCTAAACGAATGAATGTTGAATATACACAATACTACAATTAAACAACGTTGATATATTTCAAATTTAAAATGGTTTCAAAAATAATTTATTATCAAAATTAGATATCCCAGGAGGGATGGTGGGCATAATTTTAGTTCCAAAGTGTTTCTTCCAATTTCTATCTGCAAACGGAAGCACCATCTGAAACCAGATAACATCAATGAGAGGAACTATCTAAGTATTAGCATTTCTCCAACATAAAGTCAGAGTTATGCCACTATCTACATTACCGCCTAGTTTGCCAAAAATCATTTTTTATAAAAATTAGCATTTTTGTCCACACAGGCTTCCTCTGTGTGATGGGATGAAAGAATTACAAACAAACAAATATTTATCAATTAAAATAAAGAAGAAGCCCATCCAAGCCTGTGATCAAAAATTAAAAAAAAACCACGTTAGTCCTAACTAACAAAATTAAAAACACAAAATTATATATAAAAACAATAAATAATCATCAATCTAAGTAATCCACATCTATCTAAGAGCTTTCATTCTGGATTCCGAGAACTTTGACATGACATCTATCCCATGATTATAATGTTTCTACAGATAAAATAATGGTCACAGAGTCCCATGTCCTCATGGCAACCAACGCCAAATAAACCTATATTGACATATTTCTCTAGTCCTATTAAAAATCTTTTTTATTCGTTACTTTGTTGATACGATATATTATTTTCGACTGCTAAATTTCGTGAAAGATAAATGCATTTCCCCCTGAGTTTATTACAGTGCGTATAGTTAATTAACAAACTTTATGGGATGTCAAAATTTAGGACAGTAGATCGGTCAAGAGTTTAACCCATCGTCAGATGCAATGGCAGACGGGGATTTATAACTGTTGGTTTTATAATCCTCTGATAATTGGGGTAAAAAGGTATACTATTGCATGCCTAAATGCGCAAACGTAAATACTTAGTATTTATTTAGTGCTAAGTTATCGTCGAAAATAATGATAAAAAATGGTTGTATCTCTTTCAAATATCTCAAATTAGTTATAACAAAGAACAAATAAAGCTGATCTTTTCACTTTTATTTATACATATATGTATATCCTCTCAAAATATGGTTGTCAGATCCCAATGGCAACCAACACCTAGCTAAAATTTTTATATACTACACAATGTTAGCTTAGTCTACAATGTACACAAGATTGAAGAAAGAGGCCCATGTCCCCATTTCATTTTTCATCACAAATCAAACATAGATTTTTTGAAGAGTCCTATGACACTTATATCTACATGTGGATACCGTCTCTTATTATGATTGACAGAGGCATTTGTTCCCATGGCAACCAACATACTACAATAATTAGTTCTCCATGTATAGAAGATTGAATGGAAGAGGTCCCTGTCCCCATTTCATTTGAAGACATCTACCTGATTTTACCTTCTCTTATTCCACGTAAAATATACGTCTGTATAAAATTGATAAATATCTATATCAAAACACTTTCGACTATATTGTCATCAAAATTATTCAATTCTTATACATGTATCGAAAATACACCGAATACAATAATAAATATTTACTAGTAAAAATGAGAAAAACATCAGGCAAGAGCAAAAGGTTGAAAATTAAATTTAAAAAAGTGTGAAATTCTTAACTTTTTGTTACACATAACTAATATAATACTATAACTAATACTGACATGATAACACATTCATGAGACAGTGGCAAATACAAGAGACCCTTTAATGTGTTTCCTGAAAGAACATATGTGTGTTTTATTAAAGGTTCCTATTTCCCTGATACAACATCAAAACACATAAAAACAGATTCAGATGTTAAGACGAGGCATTGGTTTTCCCAAATAAGCCCAATGCATGGCTTATGCCTTATTGGATAACTCCTCATTTACTCCATCCGATGATAAATGCAGAGTATCTACTTCCCTATACTGCCTATATGCCTGATCATAAGAAAATGCCGACTCAAAACCAACTTTTTCTGCCAGGTTTGCAATTAGGTCGCATAGTTTATTCCGTAGGATAATTTTCAAAATAAGTTGCCCAATAAATGAGAAAAGCTTTGTGTCACTAAAGTAGATTGTTAACTACATGCTGATTTGGATTTGATTTGGAGTTCCTCCAATTGACACAGAACACTGTTGGCAGCTTTTGTTAATAAAATCTTATTGAGAAGGATTGCTGCTCTCAGTAAATTGGTTAACGATCATATTTGAGGCGTGTGACTGTGATAGTGTCGTCATATCTGTTGCATTACATGTATTGTTATCTTGCCTTGGAAGACAAATGGAATAAAACACTCTGCGACTGTTGTGCTGGTATTAAAGTTAGATCTAGTGAAATTGCATCCTTGCCTTGTACAACACCAGTGCATTTGAGGAATGTAACCACAGTTTGTTTAATGATAAGTGTTGCAACAGTCAATATCCTCAGAACTTGCCCGTCATTATTAGTATTTTGAACATTCGGAATGGACTGTTACTTGTCATAACTGTCTTTGTTTCCCGTTAATTCTTAGAGCCTCTGGGAAAGGGCATCGGTGGCCGAGTGTCTGAGTAGTTACTACTGTAATCACTAGCCTGTCAACACTGAGGTTGTGAGTTCGAACCCCGCTGGTGTAGGTGCACTCAACAAATTTGACATAAGTTCCACTACTCATCAAATACATTATGTTTTATTGTTTTGCAGTCATTGTGACAACTGACTTTTGGTTTATACTATTATACTAGAAAATCATATACTGCAAGACTGTTATCTATGCAAATGTTTGTTTCACATTGGTATCAAAATTGCAACACGTACTATTGTTTGCATCTAGAAAAATATATGCATAGCCTAAGCCTTATGTGAAACTTTTTTTTACAGCATGTGTGCTACATGTATTTGCCCTTTATTTTTTATAAGTCTGAATCATGCATGCACTCCGGTTGGATCGTGAATTCTAAACAAACACCAGACGTTTAATACTATACTAAATAATGGTCAGCTGTAACAACATTTAAACTTTTTTACAGACCACCCGTCAATTGAAATAACATACAAGAACACTACAGAAGATGAAGAGTTGCGACAATTCAATTGTAAGCCGAATGGAAATCCTGCTGTTTATGAATTTGATAAATGGGAACATTTCTCCATGCACAATCAATTCATTCGACATTTAGAAGGCAGAAAAACTGCCACAGGAGCAGGTGAAGTTATCTTACCAGTTACAAATTTGAATGAACGGTATCAGGACAGTGGAATATATATATGTCGTGCACAAAATGATATCGCGGACAAATATGGTAATAAAATGCAAAATGGATATGTTTCTTTTATAAGTGAAGGCAAGTTTTTCTTTGTTTTATAGGGATTAAGATAATAACACAATGTTGACTGTTGTACCCCTTTTGACATTTGTACTTATTATATCTGTTTTTCGGTTCACACATCGTTGTCAATGTAATGGATTTTTGTGCGACTGTCATACAAATGAGATGTTTAGCAAGTTATAAAACCAGGTTTAATCAAACATTTTGTTATTAAGAAAATGCCTGTACAAAGTCCGACAAATAAAAGTTGTAACCCATTTGTTTTATAAGTCTACAATTATGTTTTTGCCATTTGCTAAGGGAATTTCAATTTATAATTTTCCTCAGATTTCAGGATTTGTGGTATTTTCTTTTGAACATTTTGGTTTAATATTTGCTTTATTTAAGGACTTGCGTATCAATACGATTTTACGTCCATTTATTTGGCTCTTTATCGCAAAATGAAGAATCCAACAGTTATATATATAATATACCATTAAAATACGTTATTTTTTTACAGTATACAATGCATGCACATCGTCATGATTTGTATTTCATTCCTTCATAGGCACTCCAGCAGCCGCATCTGAAAATGTATATTCAAACAAAGGCAAACTAGAAGATGACACGATTTTGATTGTTAAATTCGTCAGTCTACCGGCACCTATAGATGTCTTTTGGTTTAAGATCGACGATGGAAGGGATGTATTGATAAATAATTCGAAGAAATACACGAAAGTCATTACACCTGCAATAATACAGGACTCATTCCATGGACAAATAATTCATGTTGATGGATACATTATCTCTTTGTTTATAAGAAACCTCGAAGTGAAAGATTTCTCCAAATACAATTGTGAAGTGCATAATAGATACGGCAACATATCTTTAACTGTAGAGCTTGTACAACTAGCAGGTAAATCAGTTCTGTATTTTGTATAACCATTTATTTGTCAACTGAACAGTCTAAGTGGCCGAGTATCTGGCGTGCTAGACAGAGTGCAGGTGGTGATGTTTGGATATTCTGGCGAGGGAAAAACAAGAATCCGCAAATATATTTTATATCTATAGATCAGTTTTAAATGATAAATTAGAAAACAACACATCGATATTAGAATCTTGTGTCTGTTTGCGATTACACCGCATCTCCTACTGCTCATCAAACCGAATTGACGTCGTTATTGTAATATATATATCGTATGCCAATATGAATACATGACATTCCATAAGGAGCTCTGGTTGTCTGTATCTAACACAGCTCAATGATTTTTCTTTTAATTAAATTACTTTTATCCACTTATACATTCAAAGTAAACAGTATCTGCAAAATTAGTAATGAATCCTTTCGTTCATAAATAGTTGTTTGAAAATGCCTTTTTGATGATTTCATATTATGTCTGTGTACGACAAAGTGACCAGATCAAAGATTTATAACCTCTATTTAAATTTGTAGAACTTGAGAATGCGCGTGAAGGTGGATGGCAAATTGCTGGCATTGTTTTGATAACAATTGTAGTACTGATGGTAGTGCTAACTGTTGCGTTTTTCATCTACAAAAAGAGAAGTATGTTTTCTACATTAAAAGATAGCAACTTAGATATTACAAGTAATTTAATGAATGTTTAAACGGTACTTTTGAAAATCTTCGTTTCCGTATAAAATACACTCCATAATTAGTTTACACCTGTATTAAAAAGAACATTGAATAGATTGGTATTCTTCTGAGATAGATCCTTAAACCAATGTTAAAGAATTAAAGCAGATTATGTAAAGGATCCTGTAGGGTTTATATTGGCTAACGTTAAATAAAACCTTCAAGACGAATTTGGTCAAGAAGACCCCTTTTTTAGGTGTTCTAACTATTAGGAACAATCTAAACAAAATGTTACTGTATAAAAAGGTTTAAACTATTTATCTTTTAAATATCATAACTATTTATTTTCTTTTATGGAAAGTGATTATATGGTACAAATGTATAATTCCATATAACTTTATTAGAAGTGAATAAAATCATTGGCTTGTAGTCGGGTTAATTTCCATTTTCCGGGGATGAAGTACTGTGTTAGTCAATAGTTCTGACGTAGTCACAGCATTAATTCAGAAAAGACTTTCAAGACCGTCTTACTCGTGAGTTATTTGGATTTTTTTTGTGAAAACAATTGCAAGAGTCGTGTCGTATAATATATATATAAAAAAGTAAAATCACAAAAATACTGAACTTAGAGAGAAAAATCAATTCGGAAAGGCCATAGTCACATGGCAAAATCAAAAAACAAAAAATATATACGTCTCAAAAATACGTCACTGTTTGTGGTGTGCTATAGTTAAAGGGCGATGTCCGTCATTTGTGTACTTATAGTTGATGTGATTCCCTAAGTTTACGTTTCTACCCGGATTTATTTTCTCTCAATCGATTTTTGATTTTTGAACAACGGTATACTACTGGTGACTTTTTTTTACATCAAATCGGTGAATTACTGTTTTTGTGACGTCAAAAACTGCGTTGAAGATGGCACCATGGGTTAACATCAACAGCTTTTTAATTTTCAATTTCTACATATACCAAATTATAAAAAGAAGACAATTTAAATCAAAGTTCGATAGTCCAAATTTGAGTCTTGTAAATAATAGAATTTGAGAATTAAAGAAAAAAAGAGGAACATGAATAGTTTGTCTGTCTTTTTTCTCAGTTTGGTCCTTAGATATTTTCTTGCCTCTTTTGTAATTCTCAAACAAATGTACTGTGCGAAATTAAAGTTTAAATGCAATGACAAATTTGTTCTGTTTATTTTCAGAATAACAATTGAAATCCCCACTCAAATAGATCATTGAAAGTGACCAATGAACGAAAGGACAGAAAAAGCTAGTTTGAAGTCAAATAGCAATAATTTATAGTAACATTTTGTATAGAACTTTGTTAATTTATGAAGCCAGATATCCCATAAACACCATTTGTTTTAAACTGCAAACAAAATCTTGTTATACTTATATCCACCAAACTTATCAATGTAACATTTTAATCTCATAAGTGTTTTTCATTTTGTTTAGAAATATAATGTTAGATTTTTTTACAATAATTATATAAACATCTATTTTTCATACGGATTATTCATGTTAGTAGGAATGCCGATGTACAGATCACAGCAAACATTAAACAAAACAACCAATTTATTATGTATTATGTGTCTGTCCCAAGTCAGGAGCCTGTAATTCAGTGGTTGTCGTTTGTTTATGTGTTACATATTTGTTTTTCGTTCATTTTTTATACATAAATTAGGTCGTTAGTTTTGTCGATTGAATTGTTTTACATTGTCATTTCAGAGCCTATAATAGCTGACTGTGCGGTATGGGCTTACGGTGACCTATAGTTGTTAATTTCAGTGTCGTTTTGGTTTTTTGTGGAGAGTTGTCTCATTGGCTTTCATAGCACATCTTATGTTTTCTTTACATTAACAGAACTACTCTAGCTTTATATATAATTAGTTGGCTATATTTCAACATTTTGAAAATACTAGAACAAACTTAGTTGATTGAAAATTTTGTGTTAATTTTTATAGATATAAGAAGAGACATCTCTCCATCGAAGTCACTGTTTTTAAAAGTAATTCATTATATGTCAAATTACGGTCATTGCTGTAGCATCGATATCCTCCAGTGTGTTGAACTAATTTGTACAACCTTCGAGTGTAGTGGCTGGTAAAAGTGGACGAAATGCAGCTTTCCGAATAAAAATATTGTAAATTTCGCCTTGTTCATTGCATGCAAACAACAAACCATGGCTTTGTGCATTTCCCCAGATACACAGAGTGTAGAAAACAAAACGTTAATATGAAATAAGAAGATATGGTATGATTGCAAAGAGACAACTCTTCACAAGAGATCAAACGACACAGAAATCAACATCATAGGTTACCGAACAGCCTTCAACAATGAGCAAACATATTACATAGTCTTCTCTGAGATGCAATATGTATAAAAGACGATTGTGGTTTGGATCTATTTTGGTTGGTATATTGTTGTGTAGCGGACGGGCAGTTACGAGTAGATCATTTCCAATAACATTTGCCGCTATGTCTTAACTTTATCTGTAATTTGAAAGAATTGTGTACTAAGTTCTGGTTGCCTAATTTATTTGTTGTAAATCATAATTTATTCAAATAATGAGATTAAATAATTCTTTGCAGCTTTAGTTGAAATCGTTGGTTACTATTAAAAGTTTCGATTACTTTTTCTTTAAAAATAATTTTGTTTTCAAGACTATTAAATGCTTAAACTACTTTTCTTCTATTTTTTATCTCAAGAAATTCCATATAAGAAACACTTATAACACTTGAGACATGTTTTCAAACCCGAAAAAAATAATTATTTTTATTTGATTTCTGCAAGTAAACTTACCTGTGACCTAAGTAGACACGTATGACTAAAACAATTTATTTTGCAATAACAAAACGCATTGTTCTTTCCAATCACATGTAGGAATAACCAAAATAGTCAAAAACAAAATGTCTGACTAACCAGAATAGTAAAATACAAAATGTCTAACTAACCAGAATAGTAAAATACAAAATGTAGGACTAACCAGAATAGTAGAATACAAAATGTAGGACTAACCAGAATAGTAGCATACAAAATGTAGGACTAACCAGAATAGTAAAATACAAAATGTAGGACTAACCAGAATAGTAAAATACAAAATGTAGGACTAGCCAGAATAGTAAAATACAAAATGTAGGACTAACCAGAATAGTAGCATACAAAATGTAGGACTAACCAGAATAGTAAAATACAAAATGTGGAACACTAGAATAGTAAAATACAAAATGTAGGACTAGCCAGAATAGTAAAATACAAAATGTAGGACTAGCCAGAATAGTAAAATACAAAATGTAGGACTAGCCAGAATAGTAAAATACAAAATGTAGGACTAACCAGAATAGTAAAATACAAAATGTGGAACTAACCAGATAGTAAAATACAAAATGTAGGACTAACCAGAGTAGTAAAATACAAAATGTAGGAATAGCCAGAAGGCAGTATCCAGTAAGTTGAGTAACACACTCGACAATTATAGGCTTACCATCAACAATTAATCACTAAAAACAATATTATGTGTCGATTATACGTTATAGATTTGTTATAAATATGACACACCATGCATGTAGGACTTAGTTTAGTATATATGAATGAATTGAATCAATAATTTCGACAACATTTAAGATTCAAAAACAAAAGTAATGGCAGCCTCCATGTATTTTCAAAAGCCAAGGGAAATCAACAAAGTACCCATTTAAATGTAATTGAAACGACTTTCATATTGATTTCAAAAATATAAATAAAATATGGTTTAGAAATGTTTCTCAGCTAATAAAAAACCACGAAACAACTGATAATGTTTTATATATCATGTACATTTCAAATTATATTTCTGGATTTTAAGCTTATAAAAGAATCCAATATAATTTTTAATCTGTTCAGTTAGTTACAACCCAGTCGCCAGCGACAAACATGTCACTATTTAACTGAATAAAATAGTTTAGATAAAGTACTTATATATATAAGTGTATATGTTTCTTAAGACTCACATGTCTTTGCGGTTGTATGTGTAGGAATTGTTACATCCGCAGACTAATATGGACCTCTCAGAAAGAATTGTTGCAAGTGTCCTTTAGCATGCAATGGGTTATAATTGTCTATCCATGGGTTTAAACATTCAACGAAGTCAAATCTGTATCCGCTTGATCTAGTTTTACTGTTATATCAACTGCTTCCGGTTATTATCGCATGCTTTGATGTGACGTTATTGCGTGACATTTTGACGTCATTCGGCAAATTCTGGAAAAAACTACTCAATGGTACGTTTTTGGTGTAAACATAACTATGTTGGATAAAAAAAATATTAGAAATCAGGAAAATGTATAATTAAAAATTACAAATTTAATTACTACAACAAAATATTTTGGGTAGCTCTGGATTGTTAGTATGTCTTCTGCTGAAGTATACGCTAAAAAGAACACAACATGTCATTTTTAATATCAGACCCAGACGGCTGTCGGGCTGATATTTTGACATAAGGCTGATAAGGGATGTGATATGAAACAGGCCATGTTATAATCTATATGTATAACCAACCAGAAAAATAATAATCTCTATTTAGAATCTTAAAGCCGTGTCAATTGAGTTCGTTTAAGGTCTGTTAGATTCATACGCCTCTAAACAATTTATTAATCTCATAAAGATTCATCAACATTTTTTTCTAGAAATGTTGAATCGTTTTCATATATAAAGTTAAGGCATTTTTTGTTATGATATGTAGTTCACGTCTTTGTCATTATGAATAAAATAATCTCATGCATTAAATGATTTCTCCGAAACAGTACTTACATGTATAATCGAGTTACGTATCAATCATAGCTGATACGTAGCAATTCATGATAAATTTATAAAGCAGATATCGTGGTTGAATCTCATAAATGAATAAAATAGATACATTACTGATGAAAAAAAAAATGACCGAGCAATACCGGAGTCAAGTACAAGATACTTATGTCTTTATATTCATGCATCAACCACATCGTAAATCCGTATTTCGTCAATTGTAACAATCATGATAAGGAAAATTTACAATACATTTAGAGATCGGACAGGACCCATGCTCAGTTAACATCAAGACCACGAAAAGACGTCACCGTTAGTTGAAATGACTCACGTCATATTGGTCAACCTATTCTCAAATTTGACCATGACAATTATGACGTGTCGATTTCAATTTTCAATCTTTTCAATAACTCTGTTAATGCAGGTAGTTTTAATTTATTTGGCTTGTGGCAATATCTAGGAAAAGATCTGGATATTAATGTTGTGACGCAGTTGGGAAAAAATGCGATCATTTTGGCAACCAGAAAATGAAAATTAATTGGATGAAGTTAAACATTTAGAACTACGATTGAGTGTTACCGGAAAGTTGACGTTCACTATTATAGTTTCAGGTAGCAAATCAGATAGGCCAGTTGAATTTACCGAGTTGAATCATCAAAGACATGATGGTAAGTCATTTGTTATTCACTAATGGATCTTAGATATTGTAGCTTTACATAATTATAATTTCTGTAAGATTAACTAGTTTTGTATAACTCTATTCATACAAAGGTGCTCTTAAACAAAGCTAATTAGATTTAAATGCGAACAACGAGAGAGCTACAATGAAAAAACAACAAAGATACTTCTTTAAACTATACAATATCGTCCAGAGTCTTAACAATGCGTACATTTATTCTGTTCATATAAACATATTTCTACTGAAAATACCAATTGTTACAAATAATGCAAACTTGTCATATCAAATACTACAACTGCTGATGATATTACATGTTGTGGCTTAAAAATAAAAGGATCAATTGGTACAATTGATTTCATGTTTTGAAATCTCAGTCCCCCTTTCTTATCTCGATCAGCAGACCTATTAGTCGTTTATCCATCCGACTTACATACGGCCATATGATATTTCGTTCAAATATATACGTTATGTTTTGCCCGTTCGTCTTTACCTTATACGTTGCAAGTTCCATTTAATCAAGGTTAAAGTAAAACAATAAACATTCTATTTTTTTGGCAAAAACTTCCATAATAACAATTTCTGATTTTGTATGATCATTTGTTTTTCTTTTTAAAAAATCATATAAATCTTATATAAGAATTATACTAATTCTAACATAAATAAAACTGAGGTGTAGCTGTACTTGAATTTATGCCTGATATTCTGAATCCTTAATTAGATATAGTTTTAGAAGCCATATTCAAAAATCTAAAAGAAGTCCTTCTCATCTATCCATAGTTTTTAAAGAAAAAAATACAAATGTTAAACTTGTTAAATATATGAAAAAATATATATAGAGAAGTATTTCAATGGCTTATATTTCGGAAAAAAGCACACGGACTCTTCATTTTTATTATGTATTCTTAATTTCTTCATATGTGTACTATATGTTCATAAAAAACTTTTAAAAAGTTTGTTATTTTGAAAAAGAGTAGCTTCATTTATCTCAATATGTCCGATTGTTTCCATATTTACAAACCTTATTGGTTTTGTACTTTTTCATGTTAATTCATTTGAGATAAGTATTGCAAAAATGAAATGAAAAGAACAAATAAAAGGCTGCAATCATCATAATCTGATTAAGATTTTTTATCTCGTGTTGTTGATACAATTTATTGGAATTCATTTTTCAATTCTTTAATTGTAAAGAAGTATGATACTGAAACTTACACATTGTCATAAGCAATCTATTTCGACATTTGTTTTATTCAACAACAATATTATTTTACATTTGTTATTCTCGTGGGAGTGTGTCTGATGCTTGGTCCGTTTCTGTGTGTGTTACATTTGAGTGTTGTGTCGTTGTTCTCCTCTTATATTTAATGCGTTTCCCTCGGTTTTAGTTTGTTACCCCGATTTTGTTTTTTGTCTATGGATTTTAGAGTTTTGAACAGCGGTATACTACTGTTGCCTTTATTGCACATGCTATTAACAAATTTCTTTACTGGTACAGCTATTGCAGTGGAGATCTCTGAATATTAGTAAAAAAATGTAACTTAAGACCTGGGTAAAACGACAATTTTGTGAGAAGAAAACTTAAAGTCTCTTAATACTACCTGCGGAGACAAGTGGAAAGGTCATATCAAATGCAACAAGTAAAGAAGAAGGTCTATGACTTTTGAGAAACAATATACTATTGTTGCCCTTAGTAATGATGACATACACACAGTTATAAGCATTCCTCCAGCATTTTTATTGTTCACAGTTGTCTAATATTGGGGCGGTTTAGTACCGACATTTGACAAAATCATGCAAATGGTGATGCAAGCATAGGAGTTGTCACAGGTGTCCTTTAGTATATCAGAAGGATAGCATACATATTGTTTGAAAGTTTATCACCGCGGCAATCTTGAATTTAAAATAGACATCATGTTACTATATATTTAAAATCTGAAAACAGATCCACACCTTTTTAATGTGATATAGTTCATGAAAACTATTTAAAATACAACAAAATAACATGAAAATATGTCAAACAGACAGTATTTATAAAACAAAATCACTACTTCCGGGTAGCGAAATAAACGTTCTTACAATCGAGTGGAATAATAGGGATACGGACGGATATGCTTAAGACATGTCAGTTTGGTAAATAGTTTATTCTTCAAGACATACAGGAAGGTCGTTTAATGTATTATTCTAACATATTTTCCAATGTATTTCGTTTTAAACGATACAGGAACACAATGTTGAACATGTCAAACGAGGTTTGTAGTACATGCATCTACCAGAACAAGTTTTCTTGCATCCACATCTGTGTAACTCCTGCAGCAATAGCTTCTAATTATGTCAACTTTAAAATCTACAACCCATCTGCGTCTCCTTAATCAATTCCTAATTCCCAGACTAGGTAGGTGTTAATCATGTTTGACTGCATGTTCCCATAAATGACCACCTTGATAGGCAGTATGTTTGGTATGCCCATGCAGTGTAAGTATTGCGGGCTTAATTGTTTCATACTGTCTTTATTGAGCGTACAAATAATTGAAGCCTGAATTTATTTGATGTTAAATTTTGTTGTGGGTCTATCGTTCATAGCTACAACAAAAGTCTCGATCAGCTCCGTAGCTTCTTCAATTGCCAATTGCGTTTTCTAACGCAATCGCATACACTCATACTCACTCTGTAAATTCATGAAAAAATAGTGGTAGTTAAGAATGACAGAAACATCCTAGGGCAAAATAACTAGTTCTGGTTTGTTTAAAGATACAATGTATTCATGTAAGCGTCAGTAAGTTAAGGTAATGTTTTAGATTTTGGTTCAATAGCAGATATAATTATCTGATACCTTCTAAAGTCAACATTCTCTTTCTTTGGATGTTGATTCCAGTCCCATGATATATAATTTTGTTTGATTGCGCACCCGCACGAGCATTGACAGAATAGTGATAACAGCAGTAACTACTCAGACCACCCGGCCACCAATGCTCCAAATATGATTTTGATGTTGTTGAGCTACAGTTGTGGTCTATTTTGTCGACCGTAGTCGTGGAAAACACTTTGCATTAATTCAAAAAAGCTAATAATCCGCTCTTTCCTTCAAATAGCGTTTAAATACAGCTTCATATGATTTATTTGATATATTCAGTATCTGATCATAAGGTCCGAGACCACAATTATTTCGTAGTGCATTTCTTTTAGAACATAAATCAAAATTAAAAACATCCTACCTGCGCTTTCTCAATGAAATTTTCACAGTGTGTTGTACTACGTTTGGAACAAATTATATCAACATTATAGAAAAATGCACCGGCTCTAACTCACAATATGGACAATTTTATGTTTAGGGCGTCTTGAAATCTTTTGACAGCTTTCGAAGTGCTAATTTTAAACCTTTTTCAGCTGGACCAAATCACTACTTTCCTATAAAATTCTGGACCCAAATTGTTTTACAGTGTAATTAAACCCCCTTGCTTGCAATTTGAGGCATTAAACATGGAGAAATAGATTTGGAAGGGATATAAAAATCAATGGCAAGTAACCCACTGTCAACTATAGGGACTATATTCGTGGACAACGACAAAGACAACGAAAATCAAGGACGGCAATGTGGTCTCGGACCATAAGAGATGCACAAACCCATCTTTAAAAATTATTCTATATGTTGTTACCTCCTAGTTTGTGTTTATAGTGCAAGATCCACACAGAATTGTTTCAAACGATCACCTAAATGTTGTTTTTTTTCTACTTGGGAGCCCTTTGACTGTTTGTTTAATAATTAAACATAAATAGTTAGACAAGAACTAAGTCGGACATTGTAGAAACGATATTAATGCGATATATTATCAGGTTCGTGTTGTATCCTTTTCACCAACTGTTACCAAGGAGATATACTGTCATCTATATTTACAGAGACCAAGGATTCATAAAAATGTTGTCTTTATGGTAGCTAACTGGCAGCGAATCATTTCGGCCTTTTCTATCTTAGACACAAAAGTATATGTATGACTCGGCGACGCTACTCCGAACTACGATGGTCACGCTGTAGTTCGATAGTCCACGCTGAAGTGCAATTGTGACACTGTGACGCTAACTTGTTGATAACTACGCTGAACTGCGATGATCTTTTTGCCTGTGACATTGAGTATAAAGCAAAATGTTCAAGACCTGTTAAAAAGACATCATTAAGAATTGACAAAAGTAGCTGCTAGCCTCAAATTTGAATTGTCTTTTAACTTCTGTTCGGTACCAACCAAAGGCTTTGAAATCTTAATTTGTTATAATTTTACTTTGAATTTGTCAATTTTCCTATTAGTACACAGTAGTATGGAGTTAGTAATTAAAGTGTAGAATGTTGGCGAAAAGTGAGATCCAGAGTGTACGTCTATATACAATTATATTGTCCCATTTTCTGCCAAACACATTGAAATTAGCTGATTCGCCGCTGAGGAGAATAACATAAATTGGGAAGTACACTGCGGGACCAGTCAAGTAAAATGTTGGCCTAATATATTTTGAAAAACTTAAACACTGAACCACAAATAAATACGGCTAGAGTGACTGTATTCTTACAAATATAACTACGTTCATATTTTGCCGTTTGTGTCCAATGATTTTCCGTCTTACATAGAAATATCCACCTGCCATTATACTGCTTAAATTGTTTTTGACTTGTATTTTTAGTGGAGTTCGTGTTGTTTCTTATTTCTTATTTATAACTATAAAATGTAAATGTCCTTTGGTTTTGTGAGTCTTTGTTTACATCTTGGTTTTGATTGTTATTGTCTTTCTTTCTTTTTTTCCTTTGTTCAAATCTTGTTCACCTGCCTGCATATCCCTGTTGTATTCAGACTTGGGGTAATGGTAATTGTAATCGTTAATCAGCTAGCTGTAATTGATTACAATTTTTCAAGTAAACATTGTAATCATTAATCAGCCAAATATCTGATTACATGTAATTTAATTTAATCAATTACTTTTCAAAATACCCTGTAATTTTGATTACTTTTTGATTACATTCTGATTACAATGAATTTTTTTAACTGTGTTTATGGTCAAGAAGTACACCTTTTTGTTATTCTTATTTAATAAATATTTAACATGTTAAGTTAGTTTGGTTTACTTTATAAAGCATGTAGATTAATTTGTATACTTCTGTAAAAAATAAACTGTTACAGTATTGAAAAGTCATCATTATTCTAAGAAGAGACATATAAATACAATTATATCTCTTTGGCCTTAGTAAAAGATATTGTACATATATTGACAATTTAAAGATGTACATATATATATATACTTTAAACACAATAGAAGACGAGTTTCATTTCATTTAACAGTGTGATTGTTATAATGCAATAAAGAGACCATATATTTAGCCATTTTATTTTAAGCGTTCATCGTCCTGTAAGCCTATACAGTTGTTGAGCACAGAAAATGTAAAAGACATATTATAACCTTTGTAAATTTCTTTTCCATGCATTTAAACGTAGAATGTATTCATTTTTCAGTTATGTATGTTGTATTTATTTATGATATATTGTATTTGCATATATATTATATTTGTACTGATGAGCATTATTTGCTCAAAGTAATAAAGAATTGAGTTGAATATATTTATTCGATAATATCTGGTATAGTCTAGTAATACTTTAACCCTGAAAAATTATTATCTTTTGTATTTATTTTGATTTTTGTCAACTTTGAATTGATAACCAATTAAGGTTTGTTTTTTATTGCAATTATCAATTGAGAATAGCTGTAGGACAATATATGTGATAAAATATTAACTAGACATTCGAAATTTCTATAATTCAGATGGTACCTAACACTACAGGGAGATAACATCAGCTAAACGTTTTAATTAAGCTTCTCGATGATCAAAATAAATGTTTGGCAAACTGCTATATAACTAGTGTAATTTGTCTGATAAATTGGTTGGTACAAATATTTTGAATTTTTTGTATTTTTTGTCAAAGGGTCAAGGTAAATACATTGTCAAAATTTTATGAAAATTAAACCAGCCAAACTAATGTAGGTGTAGGTGTTGGATACCACCTTAAAACAAACTAAATCAAAAGTTGGAAACATTATTGTCTAAAATAAGCACAATTTTGTATGTATTTGGACTGGCCATGTAAAATGCAATGATTTTGAGTACTTGCATGTTGTTTACAATTTAATTAAACAATTCTATAAATATTTTACATAGATTTTTACTGGTAACTTTATATCATCCATAGTTTAACTTCCATAAACTGCACTTTGAAATACATATAAAGTCTGGAAGAGGTTAGAAGACAAACAGCAAAATCTTAATAAAGCTTTATTCAATTGAAGTCAAAATAATTCAGAGATCAATCATGATGAAGTGTAATGGGTCAAACAAATGACACAATGTTCATGTATGTAATGAAGTTTTGTGGTTTATTAAATAGAGGATGTTTAAATTTATCATTTTATAATATATCAAACCTAATCATTTCTAAAAATGCTATAGTTTTATTAGACTTTTATTCATTCACATCATTCAAAATGTGTTTTTTTAATTCATTGTAAGCAGGTGTAATCAAGATTACTTTGCCAATGTAATCATTAATTTAATCAGACACTTTCAAAAATGATGTAATCGTTAATTTAATTTAATCGTACAACTGACAAAGTAATTGCAATTTAATCAATTACATTGAAAGTAGTCGAACCCATCTCTGGTTGTATTTGATGTAACGTCGTATTTGAAAACGTCACACTTATTCAAACTTCATGGCAAACCTTCGCACTTCTCAGCTTAAGGACCATCGCTCTTAAGCAAAAGGACCATCGCACTTCATTGTAAGCAATAGCAACGCGCTGCTGCGACTCCATCACACCTCTGATTTCTACATATATTTTAATATTAAATGTGAAATTCAAGTAAATATTTTCTCATTTAAAATCATATGTGACCTTACACATTTAAGACATATGCAAATAACACATGTGTATTATTGGTTTTCAAATGCATGTTTGGCATACACATTTGTATGTGTGTTGCATGTGTCACATGTCTTTTTAGAAACATGCGTGACACGTGCATTTTAATAGACACCTGCTTGCAATTCACATGCGTGTGTATCACAAATTAAAGATATTCATGTGAAAATAAACACTTAATAATGTCAATTTACATATAAGGAACGCTTACGTGTTTTTAAAATCATACATCTTACTTGTGCATATGTCAAGTACATGCGTGTCATATGCATTTTTTTCAGACATGTGACGCATGTGGATGCATGTGTGTAACCCATGTTTTTCATGCGTGGAAACAAACATGCATGCCATGCATGTGATACCAATGTGTCATATGCGTTTCAAGGAAAATCCGTGACACTTTGTACGTTGCATTTTATCCCAGTACGTACATGTTCAAAAGTGACAGTGATTTGTATACTTCGTTTATTTCCAGATATTTTTCATTTTTCATTATCATCCATATTTTTTAAACTTGCTTTTCAATTCACTCACTGATTCGTTAAATATTTGATCAAACAAGTTAATAAATTAATTTATGTAGATTCAGTCAAAGTTTCTCTTTACAAGTTTGTTATACAATTTAGGTGTACAAGATCCTATCAACAGAGCACCCCCTCCTTTGCATGTTGCTGAGCGTTATGTCGATGGTAAGTTCTGTGGCTTTTATAAATGATATTTCAGGAGGCTTCAAACTATATGTTTACATGTATATGCGATTTGTGGAAAAAAAATTCATTATGAAACGAACGTTTATGTTGTTGGCTAAAACAAGTTTTGATGCCGAATGATTTTCTGATGTTGGTCATATTTTCTAAAAAGAAATAGACTCCCTCATGCAAAGCTCCGATTCCTTTCACGGATTTGGCTATACTTTTTGAACCTTTTGGATTATAGCTCTTCATCTTTTATATAAGCTTTGGATTTCAAATATTTTTGCCACGAGCATCACTGAAGAGACATGTATTGTCGAAATGCGCATCTGGTGCAAGAAAATTGATACCGTTAATTTTATTACTACCACTGGGTCGATGCCTCTGCTGGTGGACTATTAGTCCCCGAGGGTATCACCAGCCCAGTAGCCAGTACTTCGGTAATGGCATGAAAATACGGATTTTTTGTGTTATTAAAATTTGCTGTTACAAAATAATAGAAATTATTATAAACTAAGGAATGTATCTCCCTCATGCAAAGCTCTGATTCCTTTCACGGATTTGGCTATACTTTTTGAACCTTTTTGGATTATAGCTCTTCATCTTTTATATAAGATTTGGATTTCAAATATTTTGGCCGCGAGCATCACTGAAGAGACATGTATTGTCGAAATGCGCATCTGGTGCAAGAAAATTGATACCGTTAATTTTATTGCTGGCGTAAATTAAACATTGGGATATGTGGTATGTTTTACACTGAGACAATACAGTACAAATGAAGTAGATGTTAGTAATTAAAGACAATTGTACGGCTTCAACACAACGAAAATATAGTAGGTAAGTCTTATGTGGACGAAACGCACGTCTGATGTATTTTTTAAACTTTTTGTTAGCTAATATTCGTGTGTTTCTCTGTCCTATGTGTTCTCCCATCTATTTGTGTTGTAGTCCTGTCATGTAATGTTGTCATTTTAATATTATATATTAACATTGACATAAAAGCGGGAGGTTTGGCATGCCACAAAATCATGTTTCACCAATGCATTTTACAACTTTTACTGTAGTCGAACTTTACAATGTCAGACATTTCAAAATTAATCTTCAGATGACTGTTCACATCATGGTTGATCGTTATAAGCCAAAGAATTAGTACTTTGTGCGCAGCCTCCATTCAAACGGATAACCGCATCTAAACGTCTTCTGATTCCTGCCAAAAATCGACTATTTTGTTGCTAAGGTAGCAGCAACCATTTCTGATGAAGGGCATTATTTATTTCATGATGTGTTTGAACGGGGGTGTCCTTTCGCGCACGTTCCGCCCAATAGTGTCCCATATATGCTCGATATGGTTCAAATCCGGGCTACGATCCGTCCAAGGAAGATGAACCGAATTCCATTGGAAAAATGGATCTTCCTCCACGATGCTAATTTTCAACTTTAGCGAGCTCTACACTACATTGGATACGGAAAACTGTGTGTCTGTTCGTAAGCAAAGGTCTCCGAAATGGTCTTATCGCACGATAACCAGTAGCAATGAGTCGATCTCGAACGGTTTTTGTTAAAAGGCTCCTGTATGCCCACCGCTCTCTTTTTAGGATTGTCTTGTATGCAATGGGTTTCCGTCTGACCAACCTTCATTATGCTTGATTTTCCCTAGCAAATGGTTTAGGGGGTCTTCTTTATCTCGGAAGGTCTTTAACATCGTTTAGTGCCTTATTTTTATTCTCAAAACGACTTATAGTGAAATGGTGATGACCAAAAATACGTGCAGTTGTTTCAGCGACATCCCTGCTTCTCTCATGCTGATAATCTGCCATCTTGCTGCAGTTTAGAGTTGTCGAGGACCCATTACAAGGTGTCAATTACATAACATTAAAAACTTGGTTATTTAAAGTGTTGAAAACAATGAGGATGAAAGCATCTGTTTTGCTGTTTACGGGTACAGTAGCTGCATGTGCAGATAAAAACTTATCGAGTCGATATTTATTGATTAAACTCAGGTGATACTTAAATAATGTTTAACTAGTTCTATTTTACCAAATTATATCACAAACAAATAAAAAGTGTTTTTTTAATTTCAATTTCAATTTGGTGTTGCAATACTTTTTTCCATGTGTATATAAATAAACAATTGATGAAAACAAATTGGAAAGACATATACCAACGTCAACTACTGAACTAAAGGTGCATGACTGAATTGGAACAAGCACATGTAAAATGTTGCGAGGTTAAACATTTGTAAATACACAGCACCCCATAAACTCGAACCTGGAAAAGTGGTGTAGCAGTATACCATACGTACAAGCTATAAAAATTGAACAGGGCTTAACTTATGAAATCAGTATAATAAAAAAGGCACAAAAACAATAAAACCACAAAACTGCAAAAGGTGCGGAAGAAATAGAGAACTTGATATTTAATCTGCTAATAAGAATAAGTGTATTGTTAATGAATATATCAGCATTAACTTGACAGAATATCTTTCAAAAACAGTTAAATTGATTTTGTTAAACCTTCATATTTCGTTTTGTCACCTTATTTAACTTTATGAATGTGCAGTGATGCAGAGTGTGTGTTTTAGTTGTTATAGAATAATCTTGCCGTCTATGCTACAAACACACAGTCGCTCAAACACTTCGGTTAAATTATCAAATATTTCCATCGTCTGTCATGCCAACTTCTGTTCCTTTCCAAGAAAAGTTGAGACCGTGCCACATCCAGCTTAAGCATTGAAAAATGGCAAAACCTCTTTAAGTCTTTAATTTTCCAAATGCAAGCTTAAGTCTGTATTTACAAATTTGTTATACATTTCAGACGTACAAGATCCTATCAACAGAGCACCCGATCCTTTGGCTGTTGCTGAGCGTAGAATCGATGGTAAGTTATGTGGCGTTTAATAATGATACTTCAAACTATATATCTACATGTACATGCGATGTGTGGTAGATGATTTATGATCACACGAACGTTTATGTTGTTCACTTAAAATATATTCGTTGCCAAATGATTTTTTGATTTGAGGTCATAAAAAAATAGACGCAGATTGTTGGCGTAAGTTAAACATCAGAATATGTGGTATGTATAGCACTGATACAATACAATACAAATGAAGTGGGTGTTAGTAAGTACTTAAAGACAACAATACGGCTTCAACACAGAGAAAACCTCAACCATATGCATGTAGTAGGCTAAAAACAATATATGAAATCATTCAATTATGTATGCAAACATTCTTATTTATATAAAACAATTTCGAAAAACAATTATGCTATGACAGACATAAGCCAACGACAAGCAACTGAACTGTAGACTCCTGATTTGACAAAAGCAAAAATATAATGTTGCCGGGTTACCTGTGATAGATCTATTTTTCTATAAAGTTGCATAAATATCCATTCATATCAATTTGAAGACTCTTGCTCCTATTTCATTGTCTAGTGACTATTCCAAATCGATTGGTCATTTTCAATGTTTACATCACTGAGTAACATATGTACTACGTTTTTGTGTACTTGTAATGCTCTATGATTTTAATACAATGTTCTATTACTATCAGTACATATCAGTTTGCAACTATTTCAAGGACCTGCCCAATACAATTTTGTAAGTCATGCTCCCGTGACTTTCCATTAACTTATAAATTTTGTTTTGTAATTTTGAAAATAAGATAGACTACAAAAGAGAGAACTATTCTTTAAAGATGAAATAAAGTGGATGTAAGCAATTATAGACATCCGTAAAGCATTCTACGATGACAAAAAAACATGTTCCTAAAAAACAGATATAAAACACACTGACATAAAAAAAAATAGGAAACAATTCATTTAAAAAACTTCAAGCCTAAACTATAACTAAACAATCCGAAAGACACATACCAACGACAACCACTGAACTACAGGTGTCTGATTGAATTGGAACAAGCACATATAGAATGTGGCGGGGTTAAACATTTTTAATTCATAACACCCCCTTTCCCTCCAACCCGCACATGGAAAAGTGGTTTACCATTATACCATAAGTACAAACTTTGAAAATCGAAAAGGGCCTAACTCATGATATCAGTATAGTCAGAAAAGCACAAAATTACTATACAAGAAAACTGCAAAAGGTACGGAAAAAATAGAGAACTTGATATTTAATCTGCTAATGAGGAATAAGTGTATTGTTAATGTATATATCAGCATTGACTTGACAGAATCTTTCAAAAACAGGTAAATTGATTTTGTTAAACCTTCATATTTCGTTTTGTCACGTTCTTCAACTTTATGAATGTGCAGTAATGCAGAATGTGTGTCTTAGTTGTTATAGAATAATCTTGCCGTCAATTCTACCAACACATAATTATCTTTATACTGCACTCGTTCTTTTTGAGCAGTCAAAATGCATTGGTTGTATATTTTATGTTATATACAGTTACTGACCCGTTATCACTTTTCCTCATAAATATTTAAATAGAAGTTACCGAAACTATATTTCATTATTCATACGACCTTTTCAACCTGTTCTTGCTTCCAATGTATACAACGAAGTGTGGAACGACTCAAACTTTTTTGGTAAAACATATTTCACTTGTTAATATTTTTTGTTTGAAACCTTTAAATCATTTTGTTTTATGCTTGTTGTTGATAGTTTAGTCCATACTCAAACGAATTCGCCATCGATTGCGGGTTTCGACAGGTGATAAACGTTTCTTTGTGTTGTATATTTCTCCGTCTGATACCGGTATAAGGCCTTTTGGAAAGGAGATGTTTTTCCAATATTTAAATCAAATAAATAACATTTACGCTTTGAACCACAATAGAAAATGCATTTTTCTAGATTGTAGTATAAAAACAATTATAGTGCTTTGACTTGACATATCAACGAAATAAGGATTGGCTTGAAACGGGGTTAGCTTGGCAGAGCTAGCATTTGCCCATTTCCACACCTCATCCTTCACTTGTTGATGTCAAGTCAATGCACTATTATTTGGTTTTCCCGTTTGAATGGTTTTACACTAGTAAATGTGTGGGACTTTATAGCTTGTTGTTCGGTGTGAGCCAAGGCTCCGTGTTCAAGGGCGTACATTGACCTATAAAGGTTTACTTTTTTAAATTGTTATTTGGATGGACAGTTGTCTCATTGCCACTTACACCACATCTTCCAATACCTACTAACTATTATTGTCTATATATATAATCGCACAAACACTTCATTTACATCATCAAATATGTCCCACGTCTGTCTTTCCCATTTTTTTCCCTTTTCAAGAAAAATCGAAACGGTGCCACATCCAGTTAAATAGATATAGGAAGATGTGGTATGAGTGCCAATAAGATAACTCTCCATCCAAATAACAATTTATAAAAGTAAACCATTATAGAAACTTTTGTCGTCATGGTAGCCAACGGTGCGTGAGTCATTTTGATTGTCTTTGTCATACATTGTAGTATGCATTGTGTCATTGTTATCAAAGGCAAACGCTATATCTGGTCCTATATCTTATTCAAACATCAAAAGAAAATCTCTGCCTTTTTTATGTGCTTCTTGTTCTGGTATCTTCCGTAAAAACTTTGCATTCATATGAAGCGTGTAGAGTGTTTATGTGTAGAAGTAGAACCGAGTTATGCCAATCTTTCTCGTATAGTATTGCCAAGTCTGCTAATCAAAACATCACTAACTCTTAAATATTTCGTTGAGTTTCAAATATTTATGTAATCAACATAGCATTGCAGTTTTTTAATATTGCTTTCATGAGTATTACTGGTTTCAGTCTCTGTTATCCTATTATGTGTTCTCTCTCTGTCGAATATAGTTATTCTATTCTACCAAAAAATGACCGCTTTCAACAAATTGAAGAGTATGTCTCAGGAGGAAACTTACAACAAGAAATAGATTAATAAATGTAAAGTTTTTAAAAAATACGAAAAATTAAAACAAAAAATGTTGTGTATAATAAAGTAAGATTTTATAATTGAGTTAATATTGATGCTTTGTAATTGAAAATTTGAAAGAGTCTTCTGAAGTGCAATTTATAATGCTATCCGGTAGTTAATTATCGGTAATAGTTCTTGGAAAATAGGATTATTTTCTGTACCGTTTTGCAGGATGAAATTTGGAAGCTGTTCGAATTATAATGTTTTTTTATGTAGGATTAATTCATTATTTTTAGGTATTGCAACCTTTTCGTGTTCAATTTTGTAAAGCATTACTAATCTGGAGTCTTTTCTGCTGTCAGAGAAGAGACTGACAGATGTAGATGTTATCGTGAGGTGTTTCTGTATTTGTTGGTAACAAAACGTTTGAACTTTTTTAATACTATATATGTCTTGTTGTAAGTATGTATCCCAAACAGAGCAAGCATACTCTAGTGATGGTCTTATTAGGGACTTATATGCTTGATCTTTATTGGATGTTGAGCTTATGTTCAGGTTCCTCCTTAGAGAGCATAGTGTGCTATTAGCTTCTTGCATATGTTATTTATATGCACATCCCATTTAAGGTTAGAACTGATGGTGACCCCCAGATATTTACTGTTATTACATTTTCTGATGAATGATTGTGAACTGTGTAGTTAAATGTGATTGGATTTTTTCTTTTTTTTTCTGGTGACTGAAATAACATTACACTTATCTAGTTACCCACGATGCCAGTTTATCAAGACTTTTTGTACTGTTGATGCATCAGAATTTTATTTTATTGCAAAATAAACTTTTGTGTCGACTTTAAAAAACGTACTGTAGATGTAAGACCAGTTGGAATGTCGTTAATATAGTACAAAAAGAGATCTAGACTTGGTCCAAGAATTGCCCCCTGTGGAAGCCCTGATTAAACTGCAACATACTCAGGTTTCCCCCTCTAGAACTACTGCCTGCTTACGATCACTTAGACAATTTTTAATCCAGTTATTTAATTCCCCCTGTATCCCGTAATGGTGAAGCTTATTAGTTAGATAAGAATGTGAAACTTTATCGAATGCTTTAGAAAAATCCATGACCAAAATATCTATTTGTTTACCGTTTTTCATGTTAAGTGAGACATCGTCTATAAATTCCAATAGCAGCGAGACAAGACAGGTGATACATTATTTCTTGTACTTTTATATCACCACTACTTAATTTTGCCAACAGCGGTTTATTCGGTAGAACTGTTGCACAATCCCCTAATCATTGATTCAACTTTATTGCATTGCCTCTCTCTCTCAATGTAACTCTTAATCGATATCACAAATGAAACATTGATATTTACTATGATCATTTATTACTTATAAATGAACAAAAACATGTAAAACTTTAAAACATGTCAATGTGTGAATGTTAAAGCATTGCATGTATTTTAAATAATCTTGCAAATCTGAAATATGATATCCTTGAACGACGGATTCAACTTTAAAATAAAAATTTGATGACTCAATATATCAAAATATCTGACAAATACAAATAAGGCAAGTTTTGACGAATAAGATTGATTATCATGTTATTTTGACCTTATAATTGCACACTCTTGCTGAAAACAAATCATAATTCATTATCATAACAGTTTTTGTTTAAAACGGTATTGGCCACATGCAAGTACCGCCACAAAATTTTGATAGGATGAATATTTCACTCATATACATGCTTTATGAAACAATTATTTTTTTTCACAGGACGTGCTTTAAGATTTTCATAAGGAAATATTCCTTTAAAATACATTACAACAGATAATATAATCTAAATATGCATATCTACATGTAACATCGTGCATATAGGATCATGCATACGACATTACAAAGATTCAATTTAAGGGACACATTTAGGCCATACCTCAAACGACTTGAAATGGTCGAAGTATATATCTTTAAAACAAGGTTTTATTTGTGCAAAATGTTTTGGCAATGTAGTTACATTTAACAGTAACTGTAACATCACAAATGTTATGTTAGTCAAATAAGACTTTCTTTTACAAAATAGTATTGGTGCTGATAGGATAGGATTTTACATCTAAACAGATATTGTAGTCCATATTCTACACAAATGAAGAATGCACCATGTAAATGAGTCAACCAAGAAGACAAGTTTTTTTTCTTTTTTTTTGTATAAAAGGTATAATAAACAAAATATCGATTTCAAAGATATCAAAACAGAACGTCCTATTCAATTTGCTAATTTTCCGTAAAACGTATTTAACAAAATAAGAAATTGAATAGACTTTTTTTTATCTCATTTAGTCATGTTACCCATATTTTGGTCAAGTATTGTAAATATATTCTTTTTCAAATATTTTGATTAATGTGTTCCTGATGAATTGATGATTTTGATGGTTATATATTTTTTTTCTTTGTAAAAATGCAGTTATGACTTTTAATCTGTTTACCTACAAAGAACCATACAAAACATGCACAAGTTTGACATTTGATTTATTTTTCGGAAAAACTTTTTGAACATGTTTGGAGTTGTTTTATTGATTTTGATTATATCATTGTATCGTTTGTGTACAAAAACAAGAGTTGCCCGGACATTGATTGTTGTGTCGCTTGACAAAAACATTTTAGTATATTACAATATCAAAATGTCTAATTAACATAACACAAAAACTTTTAAAATGGCAATAACTATTACTATTTCAGGAACAAACCAATGTAATGTTGTGCAAGACCATAGAGAGACGGTGAATAAGGAAGACAATTGTCGAGTCAGTATTGATAACGTGTATATTGTCCCTGAAAATCAACACAAACATGGTAAAAAATATTTTAATTTTGGTGTGCTTATTACATTCATACACATGTATTGCCTATTTTTTCTTCTGCATCACTGGGCTCTTACAACATTTTTAATTACGCTTTTTAAGTAAGCTATATCTCTCCAAATTGCAATTAAAGAGGAAATAACTCTTCAGTTTTACAAAATATAAAAATCATATCTTTTACTTTTCTTAAAGCATCTTATGAAAACTATCTTTTTACATTTTATTTCAAAGTCAAATCTCATTGGTTTTTTATTCATTCACTCCAATGTGTTGTTTCGTGAACACTTAATGCAAAATTATGCAATGTTTGATCACTTGTAGCTCACAACATAGCACGGTCACCTATACTTCTTATTATTGTTTCTTCAGAAAGCAATGTTAAAGTAGATCAGGGGTACAGAAAGATTTTTTTACCCCTAAAAATGAGTTGAAAGAGGCTTTATGGATATATAGGGGAAATGGCCATAACATTTTAATTGAACTTTCAGAAGTTACTATTTCTTTTTTCATACTGGAAAGCTTGATGTCTCTATTTTATAGAATTGGAAAGAAATTTGGGGGTCATCGTCAATATAAGAAAAACAAATTTCTTTTGATGACTGACTTACCATGGAAGCAGTTAATTCAGAAAAAAAGCAATTCTTTATTCTTGGAGAAGTTTGATGTCAGCATATCAGCATATCTTTAAAAGTTTCCAAGGGAATTTAATAAAATTTAGAAGGATAATTATTTTTTATTTGTAGAAACATAATTTTCCCATGGTAAAATACGGACTAAACCATTAATCTATTTCAAATGACATTAGCATATCGTTTGCATTTTCCATTTGTAAAAATTAATTTAAACTTCATAGGATTATTTTTAAGTATCATTTGTAGATACAAATAGCGTATTTATATATGTTATTTACCATACTGACTTTGTGGTCTATTATCATGATTATGTTAAACAAGGGCTTAGTTATTTATGTTTACTCTATATATCTTCTTTTTGAGGAGTACATGTACCACCTTTCGATATGGTGTATAAAAAATTACATTTCGTACATGGAACAGGCATAGATTAATGAAAGCATTTGCTTTTCCAGTTTAGTAGTTTGACTGTGATGGTTCTTACTACCACATGGTTAACTATCTTCCAGTATATTTGCTGTGTGTGTTTGTGGGGGAAGGGGGCCGGACAATTCAGTCACTTATGGTAGCGATTAGAACTAGTTATATCTAGTTCCCTGCCATAGGACTTCACTTAATTTATTTCTAGTTTTTAAATTTAGTGATCCAACATTAATTACCATTATCTTTAAGGATAGTCTCAATACATTCATTCTCTTTTGTACACTTTAACAAACCTAGCTTGTCTTGTATGGATAAATGGTTATGTAAAGCAACATTCTATCCGGCTGAAATATCATCAGGCGGATAAAATGTTACAAATGATATTGTTAGATATTTTCCGTAGGAAAATATTTCATTGTGAGAAATATATTCCGGAAAGTTAAAGTTTATGAATTGTTAATAAAAAAAAAAACATATATATTTTTGCAAAAACTATATAAAAATTATACGGAATGATAATTGTGTATTTTAATATTAGCTAAACTAATGCCCCTCCTCTACCGTCACGGTACCCAGATTGCACCCAGTACCCAAATTGCACCTTTTCAACATAAACAGCTGATAAATTTTTAAAAGGTTTCTTTGCGACTAAACATTTTGTATTTTGATTATTTGACATTATACACGTCCTACAAAACAGTTGATTGTTTTTAAATATACAATAAACGTTCACAGTTTATATGAACAGATGGAGCTTTCACTGGAATAGAAAAATGTACGAAAACGCCGCTAGGCGACGTTAAAAAAAGTCATCTTTTAAAAATGAACTAGAAAAATATGTTACAAGCCTCCATTAAAAAAAATAGTAAGCATGTACTAATGTCAAATTGTTCTAAATATCTGAAAAATAAAACAAAACATTTTTTATTTGATTTTTAATGATGTGAATTTCAGTATGGATGCAATTTGGGTACTCCTCATTACGAAATGATGGATAGTTTGGAGTTTCGATTCAAACCATTTTTTCTATGACTAAATAGGGATTAAAAATAAAATTAGTGTACCTATATTAAAAAGAATGATACGGTTACAAAATAAATACATAATGGATATTTTTGTCTTTATCATAAAAAAATAGCTGAAAAAAATGTCAAAATATGCGCAATTTGGGTACCGTCACGTTACAGCAGAGCATACACATCATTTGTTAACCTTCATTTGTTATGATATAGCAGGACAATTACTTCTTAGTCTCTACCAGTCATATCTTTAGATCATTTGTCATTCGTAGATATGAATTCTGCTATTCCTAAAAAAATAGACATAATATGCCCCATTATGAAAAATTGGAAACAATTCATTTGAAAAATTAACAGCCCAAATCATAACTTAAAAACTTAGACAGATGTATACCAACGACAGCCACTGAACTTTAGGTGCATGACTGAATTTGAACAAGCACATATAGAATGTGGTGGAGTTAAATGTATAGCACCCCCTTTTCCTTCAACTTGAACATGGACAAGTGGTGTAGCAGTAAACCATTAGTAGTAGCTATAAAAATGAAAAAGGGCTTCACTCATGATATCAATATGATCAGAAAACCACAAAACCACTTAAACATCAGAAGTGCAAAAGGTGCGGAAGGAATAGAGAGCTTTCATTTTAATCTTCCAATGAGGAATAAATATATTGAAAATGTATATATATTAGCATTAACTTGACATTATTTGATTATCAGAGATTGAACATCTTTCAAAAAACAGGTAAATTGATTTTGTTGAATCTTCATATTTCGTTTTGTTTAGTTATCTAATATTATGATTACCTTAATACATCCTGTTGGAAAGATGCATGGTTCCGTCTTCAGGTGAATCCTCCTTCCACGGCTCTTTCACCGCTGTCAACTACAACCTCCAGAGGTGCGTCGACTGGGGTGATTAAGTCCCAGCCCGAAACCACATGGCTATCCATCCCTGCCTCTACACTTAACTGCTTCCACGGTTCTGACCTTTTTCTCCATAACCACATTGATACGGTATCTGCCTCTTTACACAAGTTCCCAATTAGCTTTCGTCTTTCCCCTCCAACAATACCAAGTGCTCTCAATGCTCGCCACATAGACTGTTTTTCTTTCGTTGGCATCTTCTTTTCTTTCTTCCCACATGGTTAGTTCCAGCAGGATTGCCTGTTTTGCTGTGTGTAGTGACATGAGTGATGCAGAATGTGTGTTTTAGTTGTTATAGAATAATCTTGTAGTCTATACTACAAACAAACAATCGCACAAACACTTCGGTTACATTATCAAACATTTCCAAAATATATCATGCCGACTTCTTTCCCTTTCCAAGAAAAGTTGAGACAGTGCCACATACAGTTAACGAACGGAAAATGGCTTAGGTTTTAGGTCTTTTATTTTTCCAAATGCAACCCAACATTCTTCTTCTTGTTATGTCTTGAAAATGCTTAGCTAAGTTGTTTGTCAGTATAGGCTCACATCCCCATTCAGTTGCTATTTGGATATGAACAAATATTCTTGTGTCTTGTTCCTCGTGATTACAAAGACCTCATGAATATATATTCGTAGTAAAGAATAGTAATAACATCATCGGGCAGGGTAACACGTTCTGGTTTGTTTTACGATACGACTTATAATTGTATATGTAAAAGATTTTTAAAAAGAAGAATGAGGGTTAATGGGCACTTTTTTTTAAGGCGATCAAATTGGTAAAACAAGAGGATTCCGAAAACCCGACAAAACATCCTTAAAGACGCGTTTTTAGAAAGCAATATATCTGATTATATTATGCTATTTACGTGTGTTTTGTTTTATCTCATTCCTTTCAGATGGTTGTCCAAAAAAAAGTAAGATTTCTTTTTTGCAATTGAAGTGTTGTCCCAAAGAATCACATACCGACAAAATATGGTACCAAGAAATCACAGGTCTATACAAATTATTCGTCCACTTTGTTAATCAATTTTTATTTAAAATATTAACACTACAGATATTGAGAATGGCATATTGAAATAAAAATAGAAATCTGAAACATAAGTTTCGTTTTGCTTATTTGAAAAACGAAACTTTGATATAAACCTCTCTTCCAAGAGTCAAGAATGAATAAATACATTTACATGTTTGCTAATTTTGAGACAGATATTGAATTTATGTTTAAAACAATTTAGTTGTATAAAAAAAAATAGCAGTTTAATGCATTATCAAAAATGATTAAATAACTTCCAGATATTTGCGTTTTAAGCTTTACCATTAAAGGGGAGATAACTCTTCATGTAAACAAAATATAAGAAAATGTCTTTTCTTAAAGCATCTTACAAAAACTATCTTTTTACATATTATATTAAAATCCCATCTCATTGATTTCTTGTCATGCATTCACAAAATTGTGTTGTTCCGTGAACACTCAATGCATAATTGTGTAATTTTTTACCATTTCTGCTCTCAAAATAGCACGGTGATCAATACTTATTATTGTTGTTTTTTAAGAAAGACCAGTTAAAACAGATAAAACGAAATGACAGAATGTTCCTATACTTTGTGAACTTAACGTCTGTAGCATGGTAATTGCAATAATACACACAAAAAAAGTGTGTCACCGGCCATCCAAGAGGTTTCTTTTTACCTCTAAAAATGAGTCCAAATAGGCTATATGGATAAATACGTAAAATAGACATAAAACCTATTTGATTGAATTTTCACAGCAAAAGAAATAACAGAAGTTGGTAATGTTTTTCATACTGAAAAGCTTGATGTCTCTTTTATAAAAATGGAATAAAATTCGGGAGTCAATGGCCATCAAAAAGATGTGTTTACCTTCTGAAAATGAGTGAACATGCTAGTAAGCTAAATAAGGCAGAAATTGCTGTTTTTTTTCATACTGAAAAGCTTCAGGTCTCTATTTTATAGAATTGGAATACAATTTGGGGATGACCTGCCCTCCAAAAGATTTTTTGACCTCTCAAAAGTAGTGCAAATAGGCAAAATATAGGGAAAACAGACATTGAACCTCTTTGATTGAATTTTCACAGAAAAGAAAAAGACAGAAATTGATAATTTTTCATACTGAAAAGCTTGATGTCTCTCTTTCATAAAATTGAATAAAATTTGGTGGTCACCGGCCATCAAAGTGATTTTTCTATCTCTGAAAATGAATGAAAACAGGATAATTTATCAAAGAATATAGTAAAAATTGAAATAAAACATCTTTGATTGCGTATTCACAGCAAAACAAAATGACACAAGTTGCTTAGTTTGTTCATACAGAAAAGTTTATAGTCTCTATCTTATATAATTGGACCAAAATTTGGAGGTCAAAGTCAATAAAAGATTATTTTTTTTATTGACTGACTTACCATGGAAGCAGACAATTCAGAAAAAAACCAATGTTTATGCATAGAGAAGTTTGATATCATTATATATCTTTAAAAGTTTCCAAGGGAATTAAATAATATTTAGAAGGATAATTAAGTATTTTTTTGCAGAAACAATAGTTGATTTAAATTCCCCATTGTAAAATAAGGACTTAGCCATTACTATGTTTTAAATGTCATCAGCATATCGCTTGCAATTTCCATTTGTAAGAAATAATTGAAATTTCAGAGGATTATTTTTAGTATCATTTGTAAATATACAGATAGCATATACATGTGTAATGTTTCTTTTTACCATACTGCCTTTGTGGTCAATTATGTTAAACAAGGACTTATCTATTTATGTGTCTCTATATATCTTCTTGTGAGGAGTACCATCAGTCGAAATGGTGTAAAAAAAAGGACATTTCGTACATTGAACAGGCATAGGTTAATGAAAGCATTTGTTTATCCAGTTCAGTAGTTAGGCTGTGATGGTTCTTACTACAACATGGTTAACTACCTTCTATTCCTATTTGTGTGTGTGTTTGTGGGGTAAGAGGGTGGCAATTAAGTCACTTTTGGTAGCGATTGGAACTCGCTATATATAGTTCCCTGTCATGCATATCCATAGGACTTCACTTAAAAAAAATAAGTTTTTAATTTTAGTGATTCCACCATTAATTACCATAATCTGTAAGGGTAGTCTCAAAACATTCATTCTCTTTGATACACTTTAACAAACATAGGGTGCATTAACAGATGGTTATGTACAGCAACATTATATCCGGATGAAATAACATCAGGCGGATAAAATGTTACACATGATATTGTAACATTTTTTCCGTAGGAAAATATTTCATTGTGAGAATTTTCAATTGCAAAGAAGTTTATTCCGTGAGGTTAAATTATTAAGTTGTTAATAACAAAAACTACATGTATATCTTTGCAAAAACTATACACATGGAAAAAAGTATTGCAACACCTTGATTTTTTAAAACTTGAAAAATCAGCCTCTTATTTTGGATGGAATATGATATGAGCATTAAAACGAACAAAGAATGTATGAAAAAAACATGTTTAATCTAAACAAAATATTTATAACAAAACGAAGCGTTTTTTGGACATAAAAAATGCATTTTACAACTTTTACTGTAGTCGAACTTTACAATGTCAGACCTTTAACAATTATTCTTCAGATGATTGTTTACATTATGGTTGATCGTTATACGCCAAAAAATTATTACTTTGTTTGCAGCCTCCATTTAAACGGAAAACCGCCTCTTTACGTCTTCTAATTCCTGTCATCAGTCGACTAATTTGTTGCTAAGGAAGCAGCAACCATTCCTGACGAAGGGTATTGTTTTTTTTTCATGACGTGTTTGAACTGGGGTGTCCTTTCGTGCACGTTACGCCCAATATTGTCCCGCATATACTCGATGTGGTTGAAATCCGGGCTACGATTGGGCCACGGAAGATAAAACGAATTCCATTGGAACAATGGAACTTCCTCCACGATGCTAATTTCCACCTTTGGTGAGCACTATATTGTATACGGGCAACTGTGTGTCTGTTCGTAGGCAAAGGTTCTCGAAATGGTCTTATCGCACGATAACCAGGAGCGATGAGCCGATCTCGAACAGTTATTATTTAAAGGCTCCTGTATGGTCATCACTCTCTTTTTAGGATTGTATTGTTTGCAATGGGTTTCCTTCTGACCAACCTTCATAATGCTTGATTTTTCCTCGCAGATGTTATAGGGGGTCTTCTTGATCTCGGAAGGTCTTTAAAATCGTTTGTTGCCTAATTGTTTTTCTCAAAACGACTTATAGTGGAATGGTGATGATCAACAATACGTGAAATTGTCACAGCGACATACCTGCTTCCCTCATGCAGATTATTGCCATCTTGCTGCATTGATGAGTTGTGGATAACCAATTACAAGTTGTCAACCACATAACATTATAAACTTGTTTATTTAAAGTGTTGTAAACAAAGAGGATAAAAACATCTGATTTATTGTTAACGAGTACAGTAGCTGCATTTGCAGATACGAACTTATCGAGTCGATATCTAGTGATTTAACTCAAGTGATATTTAAATAATGTTGAACTAGTTCTATTTCAACAAATTATATCACCAAAAATGAAAGAGTGTTTTTTTTATTTTGAATTTCAATTTGGTGTTGCAATACTTTTCTCCATGTGTATATATATACGGAATTATATTAGTGTATTTGAATATTAGCTTAATTAATGCCCCTCCTTTACAGCGGGGCATAAACATATAAACATAATCTGTTAAGCTTCATTTGTTATGATATAGAGGGACAATTACTCCTTATTCTCTACTAGTCAGGACATTAATCATTTGTAGCCATGAAGTTCTGCTATATTTAGTCTTAAAAACCTTTGCCACATACAAATGTGCATCAGTAATATCTCAAATGTTAAATTCCCCAAAATAGTATACTGTATATAATTATAAATGTGAATTTTTTATTCACTAGTTAATATTACATGTATTAAGAGTACAATGCAGATAGTAAGGTCCACTCAGTGTGAAATTTAAGTCCAACTGTCAGATATTTTAGCCAGGGACGGATCCAGCCATTTTTTAAAGGGGTTTCAACCATAATGTCCACATTCGAAAGCACTCATAGTCAAAAAGTGGGGATTAAAACCCTATGAAGCACTCACTTTCACTTTCCATGATGTCTGTTGGTATACATTTTAAACATTCTTATGAATCATGTATAACGCCGTTATTGCCTGGTTTGCCACATAATTGCTCTGTTTAATGCTACATGTGCATGCTCAAATTGGCTCTTTTAATGTTAATTAAGTACATTCATTGTGTGAAGAAGAAAGGTGTGTCCCAAATATCATTTTGCTATTTAGGATAAAAATATAACTTCTTTTTTTTAGCATAGCCTGATTTTAATGAAGCCTCATTGTAGACTTTATAAACTTTATCAATGAAAAGTGAACTGTATTGTAGTAAAACATGTACTGTTAAATGTATAACTTTATCATTCATTATTCATTCTGAAAAATAAATACAATCATGACGAACATTTTATTACTTTGCTTAAACCAACATTGACCAAGATTGTGACAATACATGAGAAGTGTGAGCTTAGCGTCTGCAAAGTTTGTATGCATAAGTGACATTCTGACTTTCTATCTGGCAGTTTTTGTGTTTCAGTATATAAAAGAAGATGTGGTATGATTGCTTATGAGACAACTCTCCGCAATAGACCAAATGACACAGAAGTTAACAAAAACAGGTCAAAAACTGTTATCGCATAGTCAGCTATAAAAGGCCCAGCAATTACTAATGTAAAACAATTCATATGATAAAACTGGCGGTCTCATTTATGTACAAAATGATGAAAAAATACAAATATGTAACACAGTAACAAAAGACAACAACTGACTTGCAGATCCATGACTTCGGACAGGCACATATAGAATGTGGTGGGGTTAAAAATGAAGGCCCCAACCCTTCCCTCAACCTGGGACAGTGGTCTAATAGTACACTATATGGAAAGGCTTTGTCTAATTACATTATTATAAGTAATACAGAAAAATGGAAAAAACAAAAAATGATATAAAGAATTAAATAAGAAGAAAATGAAGGACACTCCATCCAAACCATCAGTTAGGACAGGTACTTTTGTGAAATGATTCATTTAAAAAAATAATTAATACAGTCTAGACGTGAATTGTTCTAAATTTTAACAGTGTGCATTCTTAACAAAAAAATGCGACAACTGGAATCGGGACAAAATCACCCGCACTCAAATATTCTGCGTTTACAAAAAAAAATCTGTTTGCGTATAAAACTCATACTTTCATGACCTTTTCTCCTAGAAACCAAAATTGTCCAACACCTCTTGAGATCTATAAACACCAGAACTCTAAGGTCCACAATGTTCAAATCAATTACATGAGTAAAGTGCCATGAGCTATGTCTTTGGTTACATGTATATTTCAGCATAAAGAAAGGGGGAGGGGTCATTGTTTTGTTGTTTGACACGGATTGTGTTTTGAAATTATTTCTGCTAATTTAACGCTTGCAAATATTTCAGGGGTCGAAATTCGCTCTTTGAAAATTTATATTCAATTCATTAGTACTTACAGTTTTCCACTTTTCATGATTTGTTTACATCTATCTTTTGGCATATTTGACGGACCTTCTCGCGTGTAAGACAAGGGTGAAACAGCTTCATGAGGTACCAAAATGAAGATCGTTATCTATAATTTCGATGTGCATTACAGTATTCATAAAACGCAGATCACGTGCTCGATTATTATGAGTTATTCTCTCTTCTCCGACGACAAGAACATGCTCCATATTTTTAATACCGAAGTACTATTTCGACAATGAAAATTGTAAGAATGAACTTTATTAAGTTTTGAAAAAAGATTGTTTTGATAATAAAATAGTATTGGAAATGCAAATAACAACAATACACATGACTTACGATATCATTGCGCAACTTTATGCGCAGTCAGCGCAAAAATTTTAACTCCCTGAAGTACCTTAAATCTTCATTTAGACAAAGCATTATATAAAATATATCTTTTTACATGTTATTTTAAAATCCCATCTCATTGATTTTTTTTTTTATTCACAATAATGTATTGTTTCGTGAACAGTCAAATTTGGCCACATTTAGCTCACAAAATAGCAAGTTGACCTAGACTTTTTCCTTTTGGTTCGTCAGAAAGCACAGTAAGTTCTTCATTTAAACACGGTACAAGAAAATTCTTTCTGGGAAAATATATACTAAATATTGATCTAACAAAATCCAAGACAGTTTTTTTAGTTTCAAAGCTTTTGTTAATTCATCAATTTTAAAAAAATACAAAAGCCATTCATTTAAAGACACAATGTATGCCACTTATAAAGCATAATTTGGTTACTCGTCTTTGCATCCATTAACACACAGGTAATTGGTGGTGTCATATTTGATAACTCTTTAAATTCCTGCTTTGTTCTGTTGTTCAAGTTTGCTTTGCTCTCTGTTTTGTTATCCCATGTCATTGGTAGTTTGGTATAGGCTTGGGAATTTGAATTTTCGTTTGTTTCTTTTTGCTACTCTTTTATCAATATTTGTTCTGGAAAAAAGTGAAATATTAGGAAAAAGTATTCTAAAACATTGTGCCAGTAAATAGATTGTTATTACTAAATAATCTGTTTTACCAGCCTAATCTTCATTGCATCATATTGATAATCACAAAGTTTAACGAGGATGTACTTAACGAACACAATTTTGGCCGATTTTTTATAATTTCAACTAGTTATTAGTAATTTCAATTCGTTTTTTAAATGTTGTTAAGGCGATAACTGTGTTAGAATTTAGGAAATGCTTAAATATAAAGACTTTGAAATCTTATTTGCTATAATATATTTTTTTAAATTTCCAATTCTCCTATTAGTACGCAGTAGTATAGAGCATAGAAGGTTGAAACAAGATTCAGGAAAAAGGAGAGAAAGATACAAGAGAGACAATCAAACTCATAGATCGAAAATAAACTGACAAGGCCATGGTTATACAAGAAACAGACAAGCAGACAAATGACAGTTCACTAGAAACAACATTAAAAAAACTAAAGACTACGCAACAGGAACCCTACCAAAAACTCCACATGTGAAACCCATTGTGTTGCTCATGGTATTACAAATCTTGTAAAGTGTGTAGGTCTATACGTAAGTCAGGTTAATTTCGTCATAATATGTTTTAGAAAACTAAAGACTGTAACCACAATTACATACTGTTAGAGTGACAGTGTTCTTACAAATATTAACTTTTTTCATCTTTTGCCGCTTTGTTTCCCATGATTTGCCGCCACATATAGAAATATCCACTTGCACTAATACTGCTTAAAACTGTTCTAGACGTGTATCGATTCTTCCATTTTTCTCTTTGTTCGCATGAAACTTTCATCTACAAACTCGTATTCAACTACCTGCATATCCCTGTTGTATTTGATGTAACGTTGTATTTGAAAACGTCATGCCAATCCATCGCACTACAGCGAAAGGACCAACGGACTTTAGCGTGACCATCCCACTTCTGCATCTCCATCGCACTTCCAGTTCTACATAAAGCTCACATTGCATGTGAAATTTTAGTAAATATTTTCTTATATACAATTATATTTGACCCTACGCATTTGAGACACATGCAAATAACACATGTGTAATATTCGTTTACAAATACATGTGTTGAATATACATTTGTATGTGTGTCACATGTGTCACAGGTGTTTTCAGAAACATGCGTGACATGTGCATTTTAATAGACACTTGTGATTATCATGCGTATGTATCAGAAAGATATTTATGTAAAAAAAACACTACTTAATAATGTTAATTTACATATTTAGGACACATTCGAAAATCACACGTTACACTTGTGCATATCGCAAATACATGCGTAGCATATGCGTATTTTCCAGGTAAATAAATGACAGATATGTTGCATTTGTGCCCCAGTACATGTACAAAGATGTAAATGATTTGTATACTTTATCTGTGTTGCAGGATTGTTTTCATTATCATCCTTGTCTTTTTAAACTTTTTTCTCAATGCACTCACCGCTTCTTCAATTATTTGTTTAAAGAAGTTGATAAATTAATTTATGTTAGTTCAGACAAAATTGGTGTTTACAAGTTTGTTATACATTTCAGTTGTACAAGATCCTACCAACAGAGCACCCGCTCTTTTGCCTGATGAGCGTTATTTCGATAGTAAGTTCTGTGGCTTTTAAAAATGCTATTTGGAGAGTCTTCAAACTATATATTTACATGTATATGCGATTTGTGGTGGTTGATTTATTATCAAAAGAACGATTATGTTGTTAACTAAAAATTCTTTCAGATCACATGATTTTTCCTTTTAGGTTTTTTCTTAAAAATAGACGCTGCTTGTTGTTGGCGTAAGTTAAAAAAAATCCGGATATGTGGTATGTTTAACACTGAGACAACACAGAACAAACGAAATTAGTGTTAGTTATTAAAGAAAACTGCACAGCTTCAACACATGTACAGAGAAAAAAACCATATACATCTTGTACATGTAGTAGGTTAAAAAATATGAAATCATTCAATTCTGCAAACTAATATCCTTATACATAACAAAACAATTTTGATATGACAGACATGAACCAACGACAACCAATTGAACTGTTAACTCCTGATTTTACACACGCACATACATAATGTGTCAAGGTTACCTGTAATAGATCAATGATATTTATGTTTAGATTCATTAATATCCATTCATATCAGTTTGGAGACTCTTCTAATGTCTAGCTTGTATGTCATTGTCCAGTAAATTTGAATTGAGTAGTTATTTCAATGTTACGTTCACTGAGCAAGGTAGCACGTGTACGTGTAATGCATTAAGATGGCACGTGTACGTATAATACTCTATGATTTGTATTAAAAAAATTGCATTACTATCAATATATATCAACTATTTAAAGGCCCTGCTTAATACAATGTTGTAGATCATGCTTCAGTGACTTTCCATTAACTATTCAATTTCATTTTTTTTAATATAAAAATAAGATGGACTTCCGATGAGACAACTATCCTCTAAAGTAAAAATAAATTGGATGTAAGCAATTATAGACATCCTTACGGCATTCAAAGATGAGAAAAACCAATTCCTCATAAACAGATCTAAAAAATAGGAAGCAATTTGTAAAACTAACGGCCTACATTATAACTAAGCAATTTATGAAAAACAAATATGACAGACATTTACCAACCACAATCACTGAACTATAGGTTCCTGACTAAATTGGAACACGCACATATATAATTTGGCGTTATTAAACATGTTTAATTGCAAAGCATACCCTTGCTCCCAACCTGGAAAAGTGGCGTAGCAGTATACCATAAGTATAAGCTATAAAAATCGAAAAAAGCTTAACTCATGATAACAATATCTGAAAACCAAGTACAAAAAACACTTATACTACAAAAATGCAAAAGGTACGGAAGGATCAGAGAGCGTGATATTTAATCTGCCACTGCGGAACATGTAAATTGTAAATATATATATCAGCATTAACTATAGATGGTTTGATTTTCAGATACTGGACATCCTTCAAAAACAGGTAAATTGATTTTGTTGAACACTCATATTTCTTTTTGTTTAATTTTTAACTGTATAAATTTGCAGTGAAGCAGAATGTGTGTTTTACTTGCTATGAAATAATCCTGCCGTCCATTATACCAACACACAGTATATATTATAAATGTATCCATCTGTTTTCATTTCTTATGATCTCACCTGCTTACTTTATCAATCTTTGTAATTGTTATATTTCGGTCTCTTGCGGAGAGTTGACAATCATACCACATCTTCTTTTTCTATATTCCTTATTTTATTTTCTAATAAATTCTTGTACGTAGAGTAAATATTATCATACGAGTACATATTGTCAAACTGGAACATCTATAATCTGCACCAAGAAAATTTTGACTGCGTAATAAATTTCAAGTGTAAGGCAAAGTTTTGTAATACAAGGCACAAGTAAGAAAATTTATTAAACTTCTTTAACCTACATAAACCTCTTCTTTTTATTCTTTTGATAGTTTATTTTGCTTAATACCTATTTACCAGAACTGACCCTTTGGACAGACTTTTGGCTTTTTGACACGTTCATTTTCAATTTGATCTGGATTCGTTTATAGAAGAAGAAAAAACTATCAATTGTATTTATCTTAAATTGTATTCAAGTTACTGTTGTATCAATATAACAGAAAGATCTTTTTCTCCATAGATACTCGAGTCTTTATTATCGACTGGAAAGATGCTCGTAGTTGTATTTGGTCCTTCTTTCTATTTTGAATGATTTTAACTTCATGTTTGATTTGAACTATTATCTTTATTAGTTAATTTATCTATGTGATCGTAGTGATGTCAACTGAAACACACACAAATTAAATACGAATATTACTGGTGTATAAATGTCTGTAATGTAAACTTTATCAAATAGATGCGTATTCACCTTGTCATTTACATTATTTACATTCAGAAAATCTTCAAAATGACATTCTATACACAGCTCCATGTGAACCTGCAGGTATGTAAATTATCGAAATTACACCTTTAAACACTTGATCAAAAATGGTTCCACTTACATTGTGTAACAATATGACGAACAATTTATACATTGTCTCTTTTCTGTGAGTAATTCTGTTTTATATGCTTTGTTTCCTTTTTCTCTTTTGATCGTTAAAAAGGATTTGTTATCACCTTGGTTTTCAATTTATTTCTAATGTCTAGTTCAAATTGGTTAGAACACGTTTAGTTCTTAGAAAAAGAAATACCGGTCTCCAAGGAAATTTAAAAACGCAAAATTAAAAGATCAAACACATCACAAGAATGGAGAAGAACTGTCTTTTTACAGGAATATAAAAAATAAAATGTTGTCAAAAATTGACTTAGAAAAACAAGTGAAAGAATGCAAACAAAATCTCTAATACAAAGCTCCTGTTTTTAATTTGGTATATTTTGGCAGTTGAAAATATTAAATCATTCAAAGCAAAATATGACATCATGTGTCTATTCTGAATCATCTGTATCATTGTTTAACTGAATGACAACTTCAGCATTTTAACATATTGTTTTGTATGCCAAACTAATCATCCAGTAATAACCGACAATAATGTTAAAAAAAGTAAGTGTTAAGAAATGTAAATTGAATGTTTATAACATGTAGTACGTGGTAAATCCTGAGTAAAATATAATATAAACATACAAATATAGATGCGTTAACGTTCTTACAACACAAACCTAATGAAGTACATTTTTATGTAAACATTGAAAGTTAAAAAAATAATTCCTATAAACATATGTATTAGAAACGTGTAAACATTGCTCAATGACTATCAAACATCTGGCAGCAATGTCAACATTATAGATAACATCACATAAAACAAACAAGTACTATACATTACGAGATGAAAAGAGAAATAGACATGATAGAGAGGGAAGAAAGAAGTGGCACACGAATCGAATTATTCTGGGAAGTTAAATATCCTTAATTTCAAGTTCGCTGGGATAAATGAGATGTAAGTTATGGCTAAAATAGAAGGTTATAAATAAATTCTGCTCCATACGAGTACAAAAGCAAATCTGTCAGTAGGGGTACACAATTAGTGTCCATTAGAATACCGAATGTCTATTGAAATATCAATCCTCCAAACTCCACAAATATATTGTTGATAAAAAGTCAAGTATTTTGATAGTATCATCGTCAGTATATGAGGGGGCAAGGGGTTTAACTGCTATGCTGTAATGTCGTTGTTTTCTGTTATTTTGAAAACATATTTGCTGTTAACTGTTATTGTCTTATTTCTTGTTATCTGTTATAGGACTGTTATTTTTATTGTTATCTGTTATTGTGAGATTGTATTTGCTGTCAACTGTTATTGAAAATTGGAATGTTAGCATTTTGACAGCTAATCTTAAATAGAAATTGAAGAAAAATTGAACATTGTGACTTGGATGGAGAGTTGTCTCTTTGACTCTCATATCACAACTTCTTATATCTATTGGGGTCTTTTCATCGGTGGTATGGAGTCCATGTATTTGCAGAATGATTCCAGTAGCACACATCACATAAACATATTAAAAACAGTCGGGTCTCGGACCATTGCTGTCTACATTATTATTATTTTTTGTAATAGATTCCAATGTCTGTGAACGTGTTTGAGATGTATAATTTGTACAAAAAATGTTTTCAAATTATAGTTTGTATTATGATTTTGTTCACATTTTTTCTTACAAACTATATATGGTATTTTGACTTTCACACATTTTTTGTACAAATTAAAATTTGTGAAAATAACAATTTGTAGCATGGATTATTTGGATAATACCAGTTTTGATTATTTGGAATATCTACTAATTTTCACTTCTTCGTACTACATTTGTATGAACTTCAAGATTATTCTCCTTAAATCTGTACAGGGAAGTTGTAGCTAGCTCTAATTGTATAGTTTTATTGTTGATATTCACCCCAATTTGTATCTAGTCTTAAATTAGGTATTTATATGACAGAACATTCTTGGTATTCTTAATCATTGGAAATTAAAACCGTTTTTTTTTTCAAAAGTGATTGTTTTCGAAGGGTTAAATATTTCGCGGTGGAGTCTTGCCATGGCTTTGTTTGGACTTGTTTGTTTGCTTTTTGGCCTTGAATGTTTGTCCCTAATACTTTATTAACTATGCATTTGCATTCAGGCATCGCAGATCAAATTTATTCGTTCATAGTGTGTTAATTTTCGTTTTTTTAAAGTTAAGCCTTCCAACTGATATTTTAGCGTGTGTTTGTTTCTATGTTGTGATGTTATGCTATTGTTTCAGAAAAGGGAGAGAAGGTTTGGTACTATTAAAACGTTTAATCCCGCTGCATATGTTTGGACCTGTCCTAAGTCAGGAATCTGATGTACAGTAGTTGTCGTTTTTTTATGTAATTTATACTTGTTTCTCGTTTCTCGTGTTTTATATAGATTAGACCTTTGGTTTTCCCGTTTGAATGGTTTAACACTAGTAATTTTATAGCTTGTTGTTCGGTGTGAACCAAGGCTCTGTGTTGAAGGTCATACATTGACCTGTAATGGTTTACTTTTATAAATTGTTATTTGGATGGGGAGTTGTCTCATTGGTGCTCACACCACATATATATCACATCCTATATCTATTGGTACACCGTATAAAATTATAATTCAATGAGCACATAATAAACTTGATGTTGTACTAAAATGAATGTTTAAAACAGTTTACTTGACCCCGTCGTAATAGGTAGTATAAGAATACGAATAAGACATATTTTCTTAGTTTATTTATATTAATCATGTTCAAGAAGCCACATGAATTTATTTCTTATTGGAAGTAATACATAATATACGATATTATATAGTATAAACTGCAGCGTGGTAATATTTTAAACAGTTAAATATAAATATATATTTTGTTGTGAATTCTATTTAGTAAACAATTTGCATGTTCCGTGATTCCGGCTCTTAATATACATGCATTAGTTTTGAATTCAGGTTGATTTATTACTACATACTGATTGTTTTTGCAGAAAATGATTCGATAGACAGAGCAGACAGTATTATCAACCAGCCTAAATGTCAACCAGCAGGTTATATTATAATCGATAGCTTTATAATGATTTTGAAATGCTCATCTTTGGGAGAGAAAACAAATCGGGCTTTGCCAAAAACAAAAATCCGCTTTTAGTTTGTTTTTTTTTTCCAATGTGAATATTAATAATGCTCTTCAACTTTGTACTTTGTTTTGCCTTTTTGACTATTTTGGATTCGAACGTCACTGATGACTTTTAGAGACGAAACGCGCGTCTAGGGTAAATACAAAATTTAATCCTAGTATATATGATGAGTTTATTTATTTACATATCATATGTCGAATTTTGAACATGAATTATATAGTAAATATTATTAGCAATAACAATGTATTCATTAACTTTAAAACCTATTTACCTTTTTAACACTTCTTTTTTACTCTTCAAAACGATCTCTCACTGTCTTCTACCATTTGTTTTTTGTTGTCTTGTGGTGTATAAAAAAATCTCTTTTTATGCATATTATAATGAAATGTTAATGCTGCTCCATATTAACTAGATATGTTTTATTTACAGAAATAATATCGAGTGAGCAAAAACAGACAATGAACCATTCCACAGCTATATTAAGACCCTCGCCACTATCATCACAAGTTGAAGGTAATTTTATAGAAAATTTGTATACAAAGTATTTCACAATATATATATATATATCTAAATTATTTTTATATAGCGGATGTGGTCGAGTGGTCTAGAGCGCTGGACATGAGGCTAAGCGATTGATGCTGTAGTGTATCAAAGGTGTGAGTTCGAATCCCGCTGAGGGACGGACAAAAATTTGTCAGTAGAAAATCTAACTCTAACACAGTTTGGTGTAATTTTCAGACTTAATTATATATATATATATATATATATATATATATATATATATATATATATATATATATATATATATATATATATGACGTCGCGTACGGTGCTAGTGATAATACGATGTTTTGTTTTCCAGCTCGCTTTTATTTCATTTGTTGAAAAATTTGAATTGACAATCATATAAATGTAAGAACAATATACTGCTTTTGCTTTTCGGTTGTACACCGTTAGCATACATAATGTTGTGAGCTGCACTAAATGACATAAGTAAGACGTTATTTATACAATGCATTATAAATCATGTCTCATCTACGTTACCAAAACTAGCACCAACACCGCTCACGACGGCATAAAAATGTTAGAGGACTAAAAGCCTTTTTTTTTAAAGGAATGTATTGGTATATAAACTCGACCAATTCACTCACGAACAAATGATATATTTGTGAGTGACATGGTACAGTTTATACACCAAATAGTATTTAATCCTTATAATTCTTTACAATTCTAATATGACGTGCTTCTTTCGCTTTGTAAACAACACTGTGATAAATTCTCGATATATCTATACTTAGCTCAGATTCAGAAATATACATAATAATGGCTGTTACAATATACTTCCCACGTAAATCTACATGTATTGGAACCTATATAACTATATACAGACCCTTTGCCGATTTAATTGTTTTAAAAAGTGCAATTAAAAAAAGACAAAATAACTTTTATTCTTATTCCGATGCATAATAAAAAAGAAGTAATGCACAAGAGCTCGGAGAAATCAACAAAATAAAAATAAAATACAATTCCGCGAAAGTCTATTAATTTTTTTGGCGCATTTAAGTCATTTCAAAACATGACGTCATACAAATGAAACCGCTAAAGTTGAATGTTTTCTGTTATGTGAACCATCGAAATTCATATGATATTGGATTAAAACTGATTTTTGAGGTAGGTTTTGTTTTATTTTCTATTCTATTGCATTATTTGCATATTTACTAATTTCCACAAGTCAACAAGGCGGCTCCTTAGTTACGAAATGTCAACTTTGGATTTGACGGAAGCTTACGAGAAAATCATGTAAATTAAAAATGATAAATGTTGGGTTTGAGAATAAGAAGAATTAAACAGTTTTTTTTCTAGCGGTTATTCACGAAATTACCCATGCAAGCTACGGATTTATTAAGATGATTTGAGCTTTATCTAACAGGGAGTAAAAAAGATCAGCCAGACACACACAAAACGAACCCTCGCTTCAGTATTTTAATTAACGTATTTGTCATATTAGAATCGAAATAATTCATGAAAGCCATAGATTGTTGGAAATTTACACATGGCCTGGGCATTTTAACGCTCAGGATAAAATTCGAATATCACGGCCCAGGCCATGTGTAAATTTCCAACAATATATGGCTTCCATGAAGTATTCCTTAATTAGATATCAGGAATGTATTTTTTTACATTCGTAACATCTATCACACGTAAATTGTATATTTGTATCATTTGTGACGTCATAAATATAACGCAGGAACGTATTTAAAAAAAGGCCTATTTCCTGTATTGTCACTATGTGACCTATGATTCATTGTAATAGTAGTCAAGAAATTTTAATTTGAAATTAAAGCTAAAAAGTGGGGCCATTTAAGGACCTTGCCGATTTATTAATAGATAGATAGTTTATTCTCATAAAACCATGCAAGTACAAAGGTTCAATAGCCGTGTCCATTACCAATCCCAACAAAACATATTAATACCTTTGTCAATAAGTAAATAATATCGCTTCCTGTACCGAATTTCGGAAGTTATATTGCGTATACTATACATTGTTTGTGTAGTTATTGTTGTCGTAGCCTGATTTGACCTTTCTCCATGTAAAATAATTACTGTTAGAAAGGAGTGTGTCTGTGACAAGATTATAATGATGTGTGGTAATCAAGTAGAAGTCTTTGATTTTAAATGATTTAAAAATTATTAAGCTGCACCTGGTGTTTCGAATATCATTTAGGTCATTGTATACCAAGGCCGTAATCTCATCAGGTACCCTAGCCTTGTATAAATATAATAACTATGTCATTATATTTTGATTAGTTCTTGCTGTGGTAACATAACAATTGTAGTGGTATTTTGTGGGCACGACTCCTGGTGAATTTGCAATATCAATATTATTTTTGTGTCCTTTCTTATCTTATTACAAAAAATTGTTTACTGTGATTATAATTTTGCCGAGGTCAAGTACTCCTTCACGTTGTTATGTTTACGATAAGCAATCATAGGTGGTCTGGGAAATAAGTTCTTAGCAGTTATATCATTTTCAATAAACTGCCAATGTTTTCAAATTCGTCTTCCCCATATTAAAGAATGGATTTAATTTAGTTGCTTAAACTAGTGGTGGACAATTTTGATTATTTCTTTTTTTATAACATAATGTATCCAGTCTGTTTTTTCTCGATGCTTTATCTTAAATGGATTAATTTCATTTTCCAAGTATCCTCTTAGTGTAATTTTTTGTTTGAATACTTTTATCTGTTTGTCGATGTCATCACGATCTGATGAACCTTGTAATTTCCCCAATTAAAAACCCTTTGAATACAGATGCTGGGTGAGGAGACGATTTTTTTAAATATTGACAATTATCTGTAGGTTTGAAATATAATTTCACATCTGATATCTTTTCTGTTTCAAATCGGGTTCCTTTAAAGATTGATATATCCAAAAATTGTATTTCATTATTAGAGATTTCAGGTGTAAATTTTAATGGTGGGTGAATACTATTTGAAATTTGTTAAAATTTCTTCAGAGACCGTTCGCTTCCTATAAATAATAAAAATCCGTCATTTCTGTAGACAAAAAGAAGAGAAATGTCAGACGAGTATTGAAACCGTTTCAATAATTCAGAAACGATTTTATATATTTTTATATCGGTTAAACTAGGCGACATTGGGGATGCCATTGGAACCCAAATTGTTTGTTTGAAAATTTGCTCGTTGAATTCAAATTTATTATTTGCAAGGGCAATTTGAAGTAATTCCGGTATAGCCGTTTTGGGTGGCACTGGGATGTCAGTATTACACTGCATTATTAGTCTGCTAATAATTTCAGTATGATGTAGATTAATATTGGTGTACATACTTGAAATGTCAAATGAGCTCATTAATATGTCGGCAGGTGCTTTTATTTTTTCCAATTTGTTTGTGAAGGAAGTTGTATCGTGTGTGCATGTTTAAAATTTATAGACAACTGGTTTGATAAAATAATCGATAAAATGTGCAATTTTTTCCAATGGGCTATTACATAAGGATACGATCGGTCTTCCTGGGACGTTTACATCCCTTATGAAAAGATAAGCATTGCTGCAACCTTGCGGCAATCTTTTTAGTTCGCCAGAAGACCTGAAAGTTGTTCACCAGTGTTCGCCGCTAGCAGCGACCTTTCGGCAAACAAATGTAAAAGTTTGCCGCAAGGTTGCCGCAAACTCTTAACTATCTTAAATTTGAAGAAAATTTGTAAACAAACTTTAAAGGAGTCCTAAAGTTTGCTGGAACTTCGCCGCAAACATTATAGCATACTGAGCATGCTCCCTGTACTAAAATCAGACTTCCTGCTTCTTTGAATTTGAAATAGGAGGGAGTTTTTAATGTTGGTGTTTTCATGTTAAAAGTAAATGGATGTTATATATGATAGATGTCTGAGTTATATATGATTCAATTAGTTCCTGGAACAGGCCATGCATCATTGATCATCTCTTTGTAAGTTAATTTAGACAATTTTTGCATGTTAATTTGCTATTATTGGTACAAAAATTATGTCAAAGAACCCCCATTTTGAAATAACGATTGTGTTACACTCTTATTGCCCTTTGAGAAAGATCATTACAGTTGAAATCTTAAACTTTGTGGATAATGATGTTTTGGAGGAAAGGTCTTCAAAACAAGTTGTAATTCTATATATTGTTTAATAACATTTGTCAGATTTATATTTTAGATATGATTTTATGCTTTATGTTGTAATGCCTTAATCATGTTAATCCCAGTTTCTTTAATTATAATTAGCCTTATAAAGACAGATCTGTTCTTGATTTTTTTCATACATATGAATCTGTTAAGAAATTAATCAGCTCATTCTGAATTATGCACTGAGTAAATTAATAAATATACATGTACCTACATTGTTTTAATTGTGGTCACAACTTTTATTTTTCTCTTTCACATTTCTTTAAAAATGTAATTTGATCAGAAGGTGAGCAGGTAAATATCAGTTATTGGTCATAATAATTAATTTTGATCCACATGTGCATCATTTTGAATAAGAGGTACAGTTTTGAAAAAAGAATTAACATATAAAGGTAGTCATAGGGCATCATTATCACTTGATTTGCCAGAAGTTCACCGCAAACTATATAAGGCTTTGAAAGTTTGCCGGAAGTTCACCACAAAAATTGCCAGAAGTTCGCCACAAACTATATAAGGCTATCAGAGTTCGCCAGAGGTTCACCACAAATATTCACCAGAAGTTCACCACAAACTATATAAGGCTATCAAACTTTGCGGCAGACTTGCCTCAACCTTCATTTGCATGGTAAAAAGTCGCGGTGAAGTTGCCGCAAACTATTTGCAGCAACCTTACCGCAGTGTTTGCGGCACATCTGCCGCAACAGTTCGCCAGAAGGCTGATTTTTCAGTAAGGGATTCTGTATATGATATCAATTTTAGTCTTTTCTCTATCCGATTGATTAATTTCATGAGGTTTTGGTAGGAAGTATAGTCTCCCTAATATATATCCCTGATCATTTATTAGAATCTTAAATGGAACTTCATCAATGGAGGATTCATGGTGTAGACGATGAATAATAGTGTTGATACTGTCTAGTACTTCTGTTGTATGAGATTAATTAATTCTTTCATCGTGTACATTGTCATTTAATTGTTTATTTTGCCATTGTAATATATAGCTCTTTATCAAGAACAACTATTGAGAAGTTTTTATCTGCCTTTTCGATAATGATACGATCATTTAAACGTAGTGATTGTAATGCTTTTCTTTCATTTATAGGACGGTTAAAGTGTTCTCCCCAGAAATTTTGGATAGCATCACATTTTGCGTAAAAAACAATTACTGTATTTTTTTAATGTCATTTGTCGCGTCCAATGCTGCTCTATTTCCTTTATATGTTTTAGTTTATATTGTTCAATTCATAACTGAGAATACAATTAAACTATAACAACAAAAACAGTTGTTTCAGTTGATGTTTTCTTTATTCATTTATAGTTACAGAATTATTTTTTTCCTCTTGTGCCAAATAAAAATAAATATGTGCTTTCAGTTACCCAACAATAAGTCAAATGAATGAATGGTTCATTATAGTGCAACCTGTATACAAAACTATATATCTAGTACACAAAATTAACTATTTTTTTATATTATATTAAGTAAAGATAAAGAAGCAAAAGTAGCAAAAAAAAATATCAATTTTAAAACTTTATTTTATCATGTTTATGAAATTCATTGTTTCATGGCACTGAATGAATTGGTCCCTGTTGTTTCTTATCTTTACATCAAAATGATACGTATTTTCAACAAAGTTATCTAACAAATAGTCTATTAATGCGTAGTTTTCTCTATTGGTATATTTTTGTCTACCGTCCGTCTGTTGTCATTATCGTGAAAATGCGGATTTTTGTCATATCTGGTCCGGTATCGATTCGTAGTTTACACAAAAATGTGCAATGCCGGCCGTAGAAACATTTACGAAAATGAGTCCGAGAATAAACATTGTTTGACAAGAGATTGTGAATGAATAAGACGCTTTTAATGCATTAAATGAATTAAACATAAACTTAAGCCAATTATGATCACTTTTTAAAGAAGTATAAAATTGATTTTAGCTCACGGATTACCGGAAGAGAAAGAAAGTATTTTTTGGAGAGTTGTACAAATAAACGACCTTTAAAAAATCGTTTTAATCTTCGAAATTTCGTAATACAAAACACAGATTTCGAATTGTTTTTGTGATTGCTTTTTTCCATGTCGAAATTGGTGATTGCAGACACGTGGTTTAATCATGTCACAAGTGTCAGCTTGGGATATTCGCATCCAAACAGTTATCACCCTGAGGGCAATTAAAACCTGGCTATTTAATCTCTTAATTGCCTTTAGTGTCCGACTTAAAGGGATTACAATTAAAGGTGATATAATTTTTATGATCATAATCGATAATAGATGAAAGTTCAAAAATTGAGGACAGGTAAAATAGCATCTTCAAAATAATTATAGCGTCGCGGGAATAATTATAGCGTCGCGGGAATTATTATAGCATCACGGTGAAAAAATATAGCGTCGCGGTACCGCGACGCTAAAACGGCCTGGGGAGAAACCGTGATTAAAAACCGTTTTCCTCAAATGATTAAATTTATATTTTTTCCAATTCAATTCTTGTTAAAAATAAGTTATTTTCAATTGCATTATTAGCCCAGTTTACAAAACGTTAATGTAATTCTTCGTAAATAAACTCATCATAGATACCAGGACTAAATTAAGTATATACGCCAGACGCGCGTTTCGTCTACAAAAGACTCACCAGTGACGCTCGAATCCCAAAAAGTTAAAAAGTAATATTCAGTATTTCAAACTTCAAGAATCACTTTCAGTTTATTCACCACAATGTCATTTGAGGAGTACTTCCAGCAAAACAAGGTATTTCATATCTGGTTTCATACGAAAATTGGTCGAAAAAAATCCTTTGTTTAAAACCCTGCATTTTATTGCAGATTACAAAATATATGAGTCATAAACACATAGGGTCATATAGCTTGGTTATTTGGAGCATCACTCTTTTTTCTGTCGGGTTTTGTATAAATAGTTTGGAAACTTGAGGTAACATGGTTACTAAAACTAGTAAACTGGAAAACAAAATGAATGAAATTTAATGTTTTAACTTCCAGCAAGACATTTTGTCTGTAGTGCATTTATTACAAAATCAAATATCCTTAATATTTTTCACAAACACATGAGACGTAGGCAAGCTATTGTACACTAATATATAAAAGCCCATTGTATATAATCTATATATTTATTCATTAAAAAAATTCATGTTAAAAGTTCTTCCACTATCAAGAAAAAATGTGAGATTAAAAACATTAAATACTTATGGTCTTTATTCTGTACTACGGTATGATTCAGACAACTTTCCAAGTATAGTTGAATTAATGTAAAAACTAACATGATAGTGACTAACGAGAGCATACCACGGACAAAGTCTGCAGCTTTTAAATATGATGTAAATTTTATACTTGTAGAAGAATTGTGTCAGTCAAAAAGTTGTCAGACCAAATAAACAATAGATTAATACCTGTGTTTTCATAATTACAATACGGATAGCCATAACTGTCAAAATTATATTTATACTGTCATTTGTGGACCATAAATACTATACTCCTTCAAAATTGTGTAAATTTAAAATCGTTCATCAGAAGCTGAAACAAATCTCCTTTATTTCGATTATTCTAACATCAGATAAAGGTAGATGTGGTATGAGTGCCAATGAGACAACTTTCCATCCAAATATCAATTTAGAAATTTGTAGATTGATTTATTATCACATAAGCAACACATGTGGAGCAGATTATGTTTACCCTTCCGGAACACCTGAGATCACCCCTAGTTTTTTGTGGGGTTTGTGTTGCTTATTCTTTAGTTTTCTATGTGTCATGTGTACTATTGTTTGTCTGTTTGTCTTTTTCGTTTTTAGCCATGGCGTTGTCAGGTTGTTTTCGATTTATTAGTTTAACTGTCCCGCTGGTACATGTATCTTTTGTCCCACTTTTATTAAAGTAAACCATTATAGAGTCAAGGTAAGGCCTTCAACACGGAGCCTTGGCTTACACCGAACAACAAGCTATAAATGGCCCCAAAAATTAGTAATGTAAAACCATTCAAGCGGGAAATGTTTTCTTTTATACTGTGCTTGATAGATATACATGCTGCTCATTTTAGACTAGATATCTATTAGCCTTAAAAGACATGACAGCAAGTGTCCTTCACATTGAGCATATATGAAGCGTATTTGCTGAGTAGTTCAAAAACTTCAATGGCAGATAGTCCTCCATTAACACCAATTTCTTTTTTTATTCTACCCTATGTTAACAATTTGATTTATTCGTAGATAATATACGCATGGAAACACTTTTCACGGAACCAATACATATATCCCGTCCACAGAAACCTTTATCATCATCACTATCACAATTTCTATCCATGGAAGTTATTTATTGACAAGATTAGTACAAAACATTTATGCTGCCTTCTCTACGATATCTGTAATCGTGTTTTTAAATGGAACAACCCTCTATAAACCAATTTCATGTTAGAATCGATTCGGTATGAAATAATTTCGTTCTCACTAGTGGTTTGAATGCACTTCATACAGTTGACTTCACTTATATTTGAAAAGTCAATGAATATTTTATTCGTTTATATGGAACCCCGTAACTGTCTTATAGATTAAATATTTAATGTGTTCTGTCGCTGTGTCTTTACGTCCTGTCGTTTCTTCTTTATGTTATGTGCAAATGTCTGTATTTCTTGACACGGCATCTCTGTGTTATGTCAAATTAGTTATTTGTTTGGTCAACCAGTAGTATGATATGTCATTGCTAAAGTTTGTTGTGTACAATAGGCATTACATCATGCTTTAACTACTATATATTATGTGAATACTTCGAAACTTTATGATCAACCACCTTTACATTCTCTTATATTTTATCTATGTTGTGTCTATTCTTCTTTTACGTAAGTCAGTTAAAAATTGTGTCCTGTCTCAAATGTGATTGTTATGCCGAATGTTCTAAACGTTTTGTTTTAATACACCTTTGTATGCAAAACTCATGCTATTATAGTCTTTTGGCGTTATGTTGTGTTTATGCATATGTATCTCCAGTGAAAAACACAACACATCATGGTATAATTCATATGCGTTTTGCCGAAAAATTAATACTCTCTGTTTACGTCATGTGCAAATGCCTTTTAAATTATGTGCAAACAACTTATACGTTTTGTGCAAACCTCGTTTACCTTATGTGCAAACATCGATCATCCTATGTGCAAATATAGTTTACCATATGTGCAAACACCTATTGCGTTATGTGCAAATACGTATTAAGTTATGTATAACAACTACATCATTATGTGAAAACACTATTACGTTATGTGCAAATACCGCTTACATTATGTGCAAACACCGATTACGCTTATTGCAAATGCCTATTTCATTATGTCCAAACATCTATTACGCTATGTGCAAACACCTATTACATTATGTCCAAACACCAATTACGTTATGTGCAAACACCTATTACGTTCTGGTAAACGCTTTTCTGACACAGATTAAAACAAAACGCATCAGTGATATACTCTTTGAAAATTAAGAAAATTATAAGTTTTAGCTTTCTAAAAAGCTCTGAACAACTTCGCTGTATTCTTTTTTAAGGTAATATCCATTGGATGCTGAATGTGAACTGAAGGTATTATATGTGCATCGGGTTGTTGATTTAGTATTGGAAATGCGGTATTTTTATATATTGATTGATATAAAAATATTATATAAATATTTAGTTTTTAGGAGAAATTATGTTGTTCTACTTAAAGAGTGTGCGTTATACATCCATTCTTTTTATATTTTGTTCACTTTACTTGTTGAAAATTAAAATATTTATAAATAGATAGACACGATTCTCGAGGTGTGTCTCTCTGGAGGTATGCCTAGATTGACAAAAGTTATAAAGTACATTTAATGCATTTTTGAAAACATTGTACAGGAATATTTTTAGCAAACAAATCGTTCATATTGCAGATGAGGAATGCAAATAAAGACGTATTAATGATTGATATTTCAATTTTCAAGTTTAGTGAGTAATATATGCATAATAAAACGACCATGAATTAATAACATTTGATCTGAAATGTAATACACATAGTTAATTGTCCGGCATTTGATGGCTTACTATCCTCAGAAGAGAACAGTCTGTAATTCTTTATCTCATTTAAACCAATAGTTGTTAATTAATATCAGCCACATCATGAAGCAACCAAACAGAATTTATATGTGACATGTATTCATTACAAGATGGCGTGTATATCGACTGAAACTAAAAGCTCAGCGCTGTTATTCGAAGCAAAAAAAAGCTACATGTAAAAACAAAATGCAACCTTATTTCTTTACGGAAAATCTGAACGGAAAATAAGTTGATATAAAAAAAAAACACGTGGTATGATTGTCAATGAGACTACTCTCCACAAGAGACCAACATGACACAGAAATTAACAACTTTAGGTCACCGTACGGCCTTCGACAATGAGCAAAGCCCAAACCGCATAGTCAACAATAAAAGGCCCAAAAAGATTATGTAAAACAATTCAAACGAGAGCACTAACGGCCTTATTTGTGTAATGTTGTCTTTCTTCTGCACCAAGCGGGTCGTTTCATATGCCGCCATTTCTTGCATATATAATCATAACATATGGTTTTGGAAGGCGCCGAATTACATTTATGAATTATAGACTTTTGACACGGTCAACACATTGTATATGCGTCTATTCTGATTATATTGACCGAGGACAAAGATATTTTCTCGCCACCTCTTATCTTGTATTTTTTTTTTTTTTTTAATTAGCAAGGGAGTTTTCGCAAAACTGAGTCCCGAGCCCCCTCTTAATCAAAATGCTTATAGAACCAACAAACGCAGCTTCATCATTTTCAAAAATTATGGTTCCGCCACTGGTCATTGAATGAGAAATCAAAAAGAGAAAAAAAATAGGTCCGTGTGTTTGTTTATTTAATGATATATTAATGGACAATTTCTGTATTCATTTTACATCGGATGCCCGTGAGGGCATTCATGTGTATTGCTGTCGCCTAAATTTCCATTACGTAACCTTCGTTTTGAGATTGTAACCGATCTATAAACATGATAATAATAAATACGCGAACATTATCGAGTGCAAAATTACATTCCTTATCACTTGTTTTTAATTCATTTTAAATGGATACTCCTAAAAATATTTTTGTTATAAAATGTCGTTAAACTTGTAGAAACATAAATGAAGGTAAAAAATCTTTAATATTTATACACACGTACAGAAAAAGTGTGTTACCGCATGCGGAAGAATATCTCAAGAATGTTTGCAATCTCCCATGCAGAGTTAACTGTCTTTGCTCCCTCTCTCTGTGTGGGACATTGAATGTTTTGCTGGAAAATATGAATGCCCACTCAAATTCAATCTATTAGAAAAATCGAATTATTACAGAAGAGTGTCCGCCATGCACTTGCACAGCACTATCATTAATAAAGTGCAATAGAATGATATACAAATGAATGAAAATTATATATTCATGTAACTGTAATTTACAAATATTAAAATAATGTATAACAAAAAAAACAGAGTTTTCTGATTTGTATCACTACTACGATGAGGTTGAATTTATCAGCCACGCACGGACTTGTCTCAGAAAAAATATATATCTATACTTTAACGTCACTTTCATGTAAAGAGTAGGGATTTGGTTTTCTGAGACAAGTGCTTGTGACCGTCCACAATAACTTGCGGTCATCCGATGTTCAGTACTTCAGTACTTTGGTTCATATCTTCAACATAAAGATGTTCTCAAAAAGTAATACTACATAACAAGGGTTTTATATTCTATCTTGATTCATTTTGAGAACTCAGATCGTATCAATGACATACTGCACATGTAAAGATTTTTGAAAACTGGGAGTTAGCTGGCAATTGTTTCATGGTGCTTTAAGCGGATGAACAAGAGGGTTCCGAAATTCCAACAATACAAAACATGACAAGTGAACTTTCTTAATTTATAATCAGTAGCAGGAAAATTACAGAAGAATTTAAGCCTTCCCTTTCGTGTTAAAGTCTGTCACAGTTTTTTTTTTCGGTAGATAGGTGATTTGTTTTTTTATTGAATTTTGACTAAATATGTTACGTCGATTTAAAGGGGAACACAAATATGTTATGCTTTGAAAAAAGTACAGGTAAATCTTAGGTTAAATCAAATTAACCTTGATTGTGATAAAAACACATTATTTTTCAAAACATCTATTGTTATTTGCAAGTGGGAATAAAAGGAATAGTATTTTTAAAAAGTGGGAATAGGAGGAAGACACCGATTGCATCAATTCAAGACTGTGTCCGCACTTTGAGGATAATTTGGATTGAATCAAATGAACTTCATGCCTCGCTAGCTATTAATAAAAAAACGTCTCGCTTTACCAATAGCCGAGAAAAGGGGGACCGATATATCTAAAAATGGCAATATTTAACGTAAACTGCCAAAACATAAATTTTAGAAAGATAACATTTAGATCCAATAGAATATATTTGTATGAAATCTTATATTTTTTTAAATAAGATTTCTCAGAATAATGTGCAGCAAATCCATTTTATGAACATTTGGTTTAATTGTGTATTTAGCTATATTTATCGAACCATTTGCGTTCATAACTAAACGCATCGAAGTTTATACCGTATATCCCGCAATACTATTCATTGAATTTATGACTCTCCGTTCGGAAAATAAGTTGATGTTTCTAGTTTATACGACGATATTCGTTGAAATATTGAACAAAAAGATAAATTCATATCAACAACTGTGGAATAATGTATCTATAATACTAAAATTACGAGGTCCAATTTGTCAGCCGTCATCACGTAAAAACGACGAATCACAGAATTCAACTTTATATATAACTAATATAGTACAAAGGTGTAGACTAAAAATTACACCACTCCAGGCCCTTTTGTTTTCCACGTAATTAATATTGCCAATAATTAAGAAGTTCCGGGTCGAGTCCGCTACCGATACCAATAGTATATTCACCAGTTACCTATTACCTTATCTGTAGGTGGCACGGTAGTATTTCCTGGCCCATAAGGGATAATGATAGCCTTTTTAGAATTTTCACCACTTTCTAACACTGCAAAAAATTCTACATTCACAGTTAACTGAAGTACTTTCATTTTACTATTCAGAAATGAATTTGAATATGTATCATGACCGTTTACTTTTTTTGCTATTTTTAAAAACCTAAGGCCACTAGTACTTTTAGGTATTTTATGGTGCAGTGAATACAAAATTTAAAAAAATTCTCAAAAATTCATTTTCATCTGTATGTAAAATTATTTCATATTTTTCTACACCTGATTCATCCCTCAGTTTGGGAAAGTATGTTCAGTTGATACTGTATTTTTTGTCCAATCACACTGTTTAGATACATTTACCTAAGTAGGGTACACAAGAGAGCAACCTAAATTCTGGAATGCAAATACTACCGTGCCACCTTAACCAAGACATAACAAACTTGAAACCAGTCATGACACCTATGATTCATAGACTTCTTACTTTGGAACATATTACAATAAAGAATACTAGTCTGCACTCATTTCTTACCAAAAAAAATGAAACATTACATCCCTATCCCATCTGGCAGATTTTCACTTTTTTTTCATTTTACCATTTTTACTTAAGGAGTGAACAAAACCCAAATATATTATGTTTCAAATCAACACAGAAGTCAAACATGGTGATTCAGGAGGAATTATTGGATTGCCAACTATGTTTATGGTTAATCTGACTAAAAGAAACAGTTTAAGCACCAAATCATGAAAACTGATATTAAAGTCCATTCCACATTTTACAGCATGCCTTATGTTACTTTAAACATTTCCAGATTATGAGGGCAATACAACAAGAGTCTTTAGATTGCAGTTAACTATTATTCAAAAATCTGTTTGACAATACATGTACTAGAATACATCGCTAAGTTGACTGTTTGTCTATTTCTCATGTATGCATTAAGTTAAATTATGTCCCCTTACATAATCAATTTGCCTTTATTGTGCTTTTCACTGTCAGAAAATATTAACAACTAATTGTATTTGCATGGAAAATGAATAAACCATTTAATCTTACTGATATAGCATCATAAATACATTCTTTGTCAAAAATAATGTCTAGTTAATGTACAGAAACCCCTATTTCTATCTCTTTTTCAGACCAATATGAGAGATAAATGACTAAGTAAGAACCCCTTAACCACTTACTGGTTCCCCAAAAGCTACTTCTGGTGTCATTTTACATTAGAACTACAAATTAAACCTCAAGAAAACTAGTATAGCTGTACTTGTGTTGAAAAAAATAAGAAATTATGCAATTTATTTATTTCGGTGAAAATAATAGGATGTACATGCAACCGAAGAATGTCGCGTCTCAAATTTCAGTGGTTGCACATGTGTCAGACACTGCCAAAAGTTAAAGCGAGCATTTATAATTAAAAATATTTTGCGAGTTACATAAAAATAATGAAGTTCTACTTTCTAGGTAAATGTTTACATTATTACCTACACATCAGCCAAAATTTGCTGAATCAGCAATTTTTACTCTCAGGGGTGGAATTTAAGGCTTGTTTTTATCATAGTTGCCCTTAATCAAATTTTTTTGGATAAACTTACAAATTGCATGGGTAAAAAAAGTTCCTTTATTGATTTAGTGTAAAAATATATATCCCCCTTAAGGTGGCACGGTAGTATTTCCTGGCCCATAAGGGATAATGATAGCCTTTTTAGAATTTTCACCACTTTCTAACACTGCAAAAAATTCTACATTCACAGTTAACTGAAGTACTTTCATTTTACTATTCAGAAATGAATTTGAATATGTATCATGACCGTTTACTTTTTTTGCTATTTTTAAAAACCTAAGGCCACTAGTACTTTTAGGTATTTTATGGTGCAGTGAATACAAAATTTAAAAAAATTCTCAAAAATTCATTTTCATCTGTATGTAAAATTATTTCATATTTTGCTACACCTGATTCATCCCTCAGTTTGGGAAAGTATGTTCAGTTGATACTGTATTTTTTGTCCAATCACACTGTTTAGATACATTTACCTAAGTAGGGTACACAAAAGAGCAACCTAAATTCTGGAATGCAAATACTACCGTGCCACCTGTACGTTCCGCATCTGACAGGCGAATTGTCAAATTGCACTACCAAACGTTGTATTCAGGATTAATATGCTATATACACGGGTCATAACAACAGGGTTGACACTACTAAATTGTCAAATTGTTAACTATTGTAGTATTTTAATCAGTAAGACTTTCTAAGATAACAATACGAATACTAAAAATCTGGACTAAAAATAAGGCGTATAGGTACAGTTTTCAATTTGTTAGTGGGCATGACGTAAAAAAACGAAGCAAAGAATTCAACTTTATTTATAACTAATATAGGACAATGCTGTTGATTAAAAAATACTCCATTACAGGACCTTTTGTTTTCCAAATAATTAATATTACCAATAATTTATAAGTTTCAGTTCGACGGGTTCAAACAGAAAGACTTAAAAGCAGAGAAAAACTGTGTATCTTATAATCGGCATGATTTATCAGATGACAATACTAATACTAAAATAAGGCTTGCGCATAGTTATATACTTTAATTCAGTCACGGACCCGTGATATCACGGGTGAGTTCTAGTTGATTATAAATGTATTTTGTCGTAAACGTGAAATTTTTTGTACGCACTTTAGAAACAGGACGAGAAGCGTGGCTAGGCGAATTTTCTCCCGTTTCGCAGCGAGAATTTATACATTTTATATTTCTGACAATGTACATATATTATTTACAATTTACATCTTGTATTTGAGCATAAATTGTTTAAATCTTAACCATTGTCTCTGATTTTTACAATTATTGAAACGCGGACTCGAAGAAAACCCCAAAATGAACTATTACCCTGAAAGAAATATCCATATTACCGATTGATCAACATGGAAGCGGGTAGCAGGAAAATTAATTTGTACATGTACAAACAAAGCAAAACAAATGTTGTTTACCTGTTATTTGTATACAATAACTAGCCAATTCCAGGATAAAAGCGAATTATTTAACTGTAACCATTGTTTTAAAACTGGTGAAAAAAATTAAATGGGGTGAAAAAATAAATAGATTAGCTGACTATGTGGTATGGGTTTTTTGTTAAAGGCCATAAGGGGGTCTATTGTTATTTATTTCTTTGTCATTTGGTCTCTCGTGGAGAATTGTCATACCACATCTTTTTTTATAGACAACAAAGGAAACGATATGCACATCACTTATAAAAAAAATAATAGAAGAAAACAATAACAGTTTACTAGAATATTTTTTTTGTATCGTTCTTGATGACACGGTTCGAAAAGTTACCGGACCAAATACGGATAAATGAAAGTCAATATCTGGATTTTTCAAGTTGCGGGATTTAATTTCGAGTATGGCCAGTGAAGGTGAAACAAGGCTGATAACCCTTTCATTCAGAAGAAATATGTGTTTGCGTCATTTTTGTGGATTACAGGATAAGGCAGTTGTAAAATAGTTTTGTTTAGAAAAAATGCAGCTTTGTGTTACACCATTCTACCTGTCTAAGATAAGAGGGGCGGGTCACCTGCCCACCCCTTTTCAGGACACCCACCCGTCTCAACACGCCTTGGCAGGAACTGAGGAAATAGTAAGTCTTACGAAGGTTATTCAGAATAATATTCACAACTGTTATAGGAAATGAACGAACATAAAATCTTAAACATTTTGTAGGATTCCTTAGCTGCTACATGAATCGTGGAAACGTCATTACATTTGTAGCATTAACCTAGTACACGCTTCTCGCTAGATAAAAACCCTACTGGGAGGGTTATAATAAATCATCCTGGTCTCTTGTGAAGAGTTGTCACATTGGCATTCGTACCACATCTACCTTTTTATATCGTATTATTCCTTTCGGTGGCACCTCTTGGAAACTAAAGTCATGTCTGTATATTTGTTAAAATTTTCAACAAGTAAAGTGAACAAATTTTCAAAGCATGGATACATAACGCACACTCTTAAAGTAGAGCAAAATAATTTCCCATAAACCTAGATACATTGTATGTATATATAGCATTTTTACACCAATCAATAATAAATATAAAAATCCAGGTTGTTAGAAGGGTCAAACTTTTGATTTTCTTTATTTTCAAAATGCATATTATTTGTTTTAGTCTGTGTCAAAAAAAGCGTTCACCAGAACGTAATAGATGTTCGCACATAACGTAATAGGTGTTCGCACATAATGTAATAGATGTTTGGACGTATTGTAATAGGCTTTTGCACATAACTTACAGGGTGTTTGCACATAATGTAAGCGGTATTTGCACATAACGTAATAGTGTTTGCACATAATTATGTAGTTTTTATACATAACTTAATAGGTATTTGCACATAACGTAATAGGTGTTTGCAGATAAGGTAAACGATGTTTGCACATAGGGTGATCGATGTTTGCACAAAAGGTAAACGAGGTTTGCACAAAACGTATAAGTTGTTTGCACATAATGTAAAAGGCGTTTGCACATGACGTAATGAGTGCTCACAGAGAGTATCAACTGTACGGCAAAACGCATATATATACCATGATGTTTTGTGTTTTTCACTGGAGATACATATGTATAAACACAACATAACGCCAAAAGACTATAATATCATGATATTAACATAGAACAAAGGTGTATTAAAACAAAACGTTTAGAACATTTGACATACCAATAACACTTGAGACAGGACGCAATTATTAACTGACTTACGTAAAAGAAGAATAGACACAACATAGATAAAATATGAGAGAATGTAAAGGTGGTTGATCATAAAGTTTCGAAGCATTAGTATATAGTAGTTATAGCATAATGTAATGCATATTTTACACAACAAAGCAATGACATATAATAAAATTTTTTGACCAAACAAATTACTAATTTGACATAACACAGAGATGCCGTGTCAGGAAATTAAGGCATCTGCATATAACATCAAGAAGAAATGACAGGACGTAAAGGCAAAGCGACAAAACACATTAAAAATTTACACTATAAGACAGTTCCGGCGTATCATAGTTTGCGTCTCAGAAATGTTTATGTGCACAGGCATTTTCATTATCTTTTTGTTTCTTGATGTTTTTATATCTAATTTTATAATATGATCTACTGATGTGCTTTTAATTTTTTTATTTTATATTAAAGATATCAATGTATTTTCAAAAACAACATCGGTAGACGTAGAATACAGCCAATCTTCCAAAATGAATGTTGTGAATCGGTTTCCTGACGCCGTCGTATCAGGTAATATTAGATAACGTTTTACGATGCGATACAGTCCTTGGATGGTGTTAACTTCCCGATAACACCATACACCATTACACCATACACCATACACCTTGTACCATTACACCATACACGTAACATCTTTGCACCATACACCTTACACATTACACCATACACCATTCCCCATTCTATCTACATGATCCGAATGTACCCATAATGCAATTAAATTTCAAATATTAAGATTATTATTATTGTTTATGTTTACAATTCGAAAAAATAAAATAAAAAGAAGTTCGTTTTCAACCAATGAAATGTCGTACACCATCATTCACATCCTTCCCAATCGCACGTTACACAATCACACCATTCCTCAAACACCATTACACCATTCCTCTTACACCATACAACATACACCATACACCTTACACCATTGCATCATATGCCATACACCATTACACCATCCAAGGGCTGTATATTTGTTAATTGTTAATCTGTTATATTAATCATGTTAAAGAAGGTACATTTGAAAAACCTCCTTATTTCCTGATCTAATTTATACTGTGTTAATATGTAAAAAAAATATCGTGTATGATTTAACTTTTTAATATCGTGGTTATTATGGTAATATCATTCACAGCATTATTTGTTTTTCGTTTATTGTTTAAATATAAAACCGGAAGTAAGTAGGCGACCTCCAATGTCATTTAAGTCATGGGGATAGTCGTCAAATACGCAGTCACACTAAAGCTTTTTGAGTATTCACATTAAAAGAGCATATTTCAAATTGATCACTTCTAGTGTAAACTTAAAATGTATGTTTCATAAAATGCAATCGGATTTCGCTCAATTAAAAAGTTTGAAACATTCCGGTAACGTATTTTTATGTGTGTGTGGTCTAGTTTTATTTCTTATTGAATGTTATGTGTCATACGGTATAATATAATTGTTTAAAACTTCAAAATTAGATGGTTTTGTTTTGGGTTTTTTTAAGTTGTCTCCTCTGAACTAGAAACGAATTTCGTTGTTTTCATATTACCATGATATATTTGATTAATTACCAGACGATTTGTTCTGTTTTAAATTCTATTTATAAACAATATGTATGTTTTTTTTTTATTTCCTATAGGTTCTTAATATCCATGCGTTAGTATTGATAACTACATTTTACTGTGTTTGCCCATTTTAAACCATGTGTTATATATGTTGTGTACAAGTTATAAATTTGTACAAATTACAATTGTACTGTATCATCCTATGCACTTACATGCAAGAAACCCCTGAGCTCAAGAACCGTTGCTGTGAATAAACATGTGTCTTTCAGAAATTCAATTTAAATCTAAGCCATAGATATCCTGTTAAAATTGATAGACGTTACGCACGATGCTCGTACCTCATTGCATCGGTGTAGTTGGCAAGATCCAAGTCCAAAATATATAATTTTATCGTATCATACTCATTGCTATTGTACGTATTTTAAAAAATAATGTTTTTTTAAATAAAAACGAAAAAAAAAATTGTTGAAACTATGTTTTATGCTGCATGCGAAAAGCTTCATTTAAAAACAACCGGCTATTTTTAGGTTGTCCCGCGTAACATGTTTTATTTATTGTAACCGCTAAACTATGATTTTCATCTAAACTATTTAATATTTTGGAAAACGTTTTTTTCCATTATTTAACAGAATGATTCCTTCAGCCTTTAATGCATTTTTTATGACGTTATGATGACGTCACAGAAAAAAAAGCGTTCCATACTATAAGGGCAAATCTGTCCCACGGGAAAAAAAATTGGAATTTCAGATTTGAGAATCAATTTGTTTTAATCTAAAATGGAAAAAGCTTAGTATATGTATTTACTACATCAATGTTAATTTGCTTAATTTTATGACAAATTTCCTGAAAAATGATATATGGTAATTCATGAGCGATTTTTGAAAGGCTTAAAAGGTTGTCGCACCGCCAATTTTTGATGTAAATACGAACTCATCTGAAATTTACGTCAATTGTTTGCTTATCAGTGCTCTTATAATGGTAGAATTTTATGATTTTTTAAATGTTATTTTTTCTTAATTTTTCAAAAAACTAATTTATTTACATCAATTTTCGATAAGTGGTTAAAAAGCACCGTCGATTTTGCGGAGTCTTACAAGAATGTCGCAATTGCTTAAAAACAACGTTTCAGTCGAAGTTTTGGTTTGAACGTTAAAAAATATTTGTGACGTTGTGTTACGCTTACATGTACGAACATCGCGCGTAATGTCATACAGTATTCCGATTTGGTAACCAAAATCTCCAGATTCAACAATTAAGTCTTAGATATATCAAAGACAGGTTTGGACACGATCATACTGAGGAATATGTATAATGACATTAACAATAAACAACAATTCATGATAATTACTGGTTGTTTTCCTGGTAAAGTATTATTCTTGGATCTGTTGTCCACACAATGCACACCTCCTTGCAATAATGATCGTTATTTCAATATGAGCCCATTATGCTTGTACTTGGTATACACAGAATTGTGACAAACAATGCCATCCATGTTTACACTATTACATTAATTGAGTAAATGACTGAACATGTAAAATAGTGTAAATAATAAATTCTAGGATATAGAGCTTTAATAACTTATTGAAACAATCGACCCAAAAGTAATTAGCCGTTGCAAAGTGTTCAAGAAGAGATAAATATGAAAGTCATGAAGCAATTCCGGATGCCATAATTCAATCACCTGTCTAAACGAATGACATAGAACAATTTTGTATTTTGTTAATAAGATGTACTGAATGGTAATTTGATAACAATGGTGTGTATCAATGCTTTTTCTCCAAAGTCCATATTATGAATTATTGTACAAGTTATAAGTGAATTTTCGTAATATATAGTACAAATTGTAATTTTTACAGGCACTTTTTGTACAAATTACAATTTGTACAAAGTTAAAATGCAAATTATAATTTGTACAAAAAATTGTACAAATTATAATTTGTATTTTGACTTTGTACAAATTATAATTTGTACAAAAAGTGCTTGTACAAATTACAATTTGCACAAAATAAGGCTTAATTATATGGATATTGTAATATACAAAAGTGTTGATGCCCACTATAAAATCTTTTCCATGCTATTTTTAAAGTCCTTTACTATAGATAATTTAGCTGATCTGTAACAATAAAATCTTCATGCCTTCTATATCATGTACTGTAGTTCGCCGCTAGATTAAAACTGACGAGGAAAGGTAACACACGGCCAGCGAAAGCTCTTTTTTTGAGAGCCCAGGTGGTCGTGTGGTCTAGCGGGACGGCTGCAGTGCAGGCGATTAGGTGTCACGATATCACAGTAGCATGGGTTCGAATCCCGGCGAGGGAAGAACCAAAAATGGGATATTTTTTTTACATTATAAAAATCAGCCTAAATAAAACAATGTTACCATATAATTGATCGGATTCCCTCGCTTTCGCCAATGCGAATATTGTTCTAAGTCATCATGCATTCTTAATTAACATTGACTGCTTCTATTTTATAAAGTGTTTTTATTTTAAGATACAGACTCAAGCAGCGGATTTGCATCATTTCACGGTTTGTTTTTTGTTAGTTTGTTTTTTCTTGTCACAAAAGTTACATTAGGTTTCAAGTATTGTCCTGCCAGTCACTTAAAACAGGAGGCATATCTACCAAGGTTCTTTCAATAATTATAAGTTTGTGTGGGGGGATAGGGAAGTATTAACACGATGACAATTAATGGAAGACAACGAAAAGAACAATAAGTCTACTTCATATACATGATATAAAAAATAAAAGCTTATATAATAATATGTTTCATTCAGCAAGTTAATATTTTTTATCTGTCTACCTGAATTTTTAGTATAAGACAAGTTAAATTCTGAACACAAGCTTTAATTGTTAAACTAATACAACAGCAGTATTCTGCTGTTCAAAAGTCATAAACTGATTAAGAGAAAACAAATCCGGGTTACAATCTAAGACTGAAGGAAAAACATCAACTATAAGTGGGAAGGAAACAACAAACACGCTAAAGTGGAACAAAAAAAAACGCCATCAGGTTTTGCCTTAATTCCTTAATTTGCTAATTATTATGTATGCTAACATATATTTCCTTAATTAATCTTAAGGTCCAGATTCGATGGACCAAAGATCGAGTATACCACGACCAATACAACATTTGTTACAAGATGGATTGAGTAAGAAAACAATTATATTAAAACGGAATAAGTCATGTTTCAATGTTAAATGTTTCAAAATGAATTCGTTGGCAAAACGAAAATCCATATGTGAGTGAAAACTTTTTAACCAAAAACTATCAAAATGTGAAAAGCTACAGACCACATATGCTTAATTTTTTAAATCTTATGTATTTTTACCTTTTAGTTCAACTAATCACGTTTTTAGAACAAAAATGTTCGGGTATATATATGGTACTTTAAATAAAACCGGAAACACCAAGTACAAGATAAATTACAACACTTAAGGCGATGAAAACAAGATAAAACCACACAAATGTAAAAGGATAATTTTCAAACACTACGCAGAAGTCATTTATATGTAACTGACGATATTTAAAAAGCCGACTTATTTCTATTGCCTGAACATAAATCAATGAAATCACCCAGTGTTTACAATTATTTTGGCTCTTCGCAATACTGAGCTATTAAACCAAGAGTTCCAAATGGTGAAGTTGAAATCATCCCTTCGTAAATTTTACGGACGCCATCACGAGTTGGTTGACCGTTATGGAATAACCGTTTCACAGATGATATCAAATATGTTCCTCATGTCGTAACTACAATACCCTTCCCTTTTCACGAATGTGACCTACCTCTGCTTACCCTTCCGGAGCACCTGAGATCACCCCCAGTTTTTGGTGGGCTTCGTGTTGCTTAGTCTTTAGTTTTCTATGTTGTGTCTTTTGTACTATTATTTGTCTGTTTGTCTTTTTATTTTTAGCCATGGCGTTGTCAGTTTATTTTCAATCTATGAGTTTGACTGTCCCTCTGGTATCTTTCGTCCCTCTTTTATGGTGTTAAGTGATATAACTTTATACGTATTTGAATGACCCGCTTGCTTTCATTTACATGATTGGATAAAGCGTTCATGCTAAAGGTTAAAAAGTAAAATCACAAAAATACTGAGCTTCGAGGAAATTTCAAAACAGAAAGTCCATAATCAGATGGCAAAATCAAGAGCGCACACATATCAAACGAATGGATAACAATGGTCATATTCTTGACTTGGTACAGCTAAAACCCAAGAAATCGACAATATCCATTATTATCTATTGCCTTTTCTGCCAAAACAAATTGCATATAACTTCACTGATACCAATAATTTATTAAACTCTTTTTAATTCAGAAAATGTTAGGACCAGCACGTCTGTTGAAATGCATCATACTACAACAACATAAAGTTAATATAGTGTAACGTGTTGAACAATCGTATCTACTAGAGCTGTCATTTGTTTTCATTCGTATACGCAAAAACATCTGTAATGCACAACCAATATCATACTGTAATTACTTTAGGGAACTCAAAGAAAACGTGCTTGCTTTTATCTGATATAGTATGAGTAATGATTTTGTTTTTAGATCAAGAAGACGAAGCAATAGCGATTGATAATCCCTCTTACCAAGGTACATTTATTTATATCTACATGCATCAAATGAAAAAAAGCTTGAAGGAAAGTCTTCCTAATTCTCTCAATTTTTTATGACATTTTGCATGTATTTAAATGAACAAATCGTTGATTCATTTATAGAACGTACATAAAGAGCGACGAAAAATATATGAATGTTTGGTTCATCTATTATTGGTATAAAAAGTTCTGATTAAATGGTACGATATTTATCATGTTTATGTCAAGTTTTTGGTTTTACTTTTTTAAAAGCGAACAATTATTTGCGGTATACTAATCGTATAGGGTTCTACCCTGGGTACAACTCTCCATGGTACTTAAAGAGGTTGTTGCAATTCAATATTGCTGCCATTAACAACCGTTTACACACTTCATCCCAATCCCTCTAGTTTGTAGTACCTACTTATTGCGCTTATTTTAATTTGTTTGTTATAAATGGGCATAGCATTCAATTTGCCAGTAAACGATTGACAAGTAACACTCGCTCATTTATTAGTTACTGGACTAGCTTGTACTATGTCTGTTACAGATTTGAGTATTATTAGTATATTTGTGAGCGTTTTCATCATTGGAGTATAAATCGAGAAATTGTATAGCAGTGAACAAATTGTAATGATTTGTAAATCATAGAGCAATAGCAAGTGGGAACTTATTTATTACACTATTATATATAGGAGATGACTAAAACGACTCATACAAGACAAAGTTGGTTTCCAATTTATTTTCTAACAAATTGCCCAATGATTGTTCAAGCTTTAGCTTTTTCCTAGAAACCATATTGTTTTAAAGCAAATTGATACAGATTTTGGAATAAATAATAGGATTTCAAATTGCGCTATAGTTTCCGGACAATAATGATTAAACAAATCCTATCAACCTTACATTTTGGAAACATGGTGAAATTTGATTTTAACTTAACAGTTGTTCTAAAAAGGATATGATTTTATTCTTATATTTGTTTTAAAACAATAACAGTTCTATTTCTATCATTTTTTTTTTTTCAAATGATAAAATTGAGAATGGAAATGGGAATGTGTCAAAGAGACAGCAACCCCAATAAAGAGCAGAAAACTGCTACATGCTACATCTTGAAGATATTACCAAAGCTTTCGTTTGACATCTGTTATTAATTTTTAATGGAACAATGAAATATTATGATTTTGATTTTTGAAAAATTTCCTTTAATGATGGGGTCCTAAATAACCAAATATATATAGAAAATTTAGTACATTTATAACTTAAACATATAACAAATATATTTCTAAAGGACAGGCATTTAATAATGGTTAATGTCCTGAAACATTCGGGACACTTCTTTTATTTATCCCAACGCCACATTCTCTATGTATGTGCCTGTTCCAAGTCAGAAGCCTGTTAATCAGTGGTTATCGTTTGTTTATTTATGTGTTACATATTTGTTTTTTGGTCATTTTTTGTACATACATTACGCTGTTAGTTTTCTAGTTTGAATTGTTATATATTGTTATTTCGGGGCCTTTTATAGCTGACTATGCGGTATGGGATTTGTTCATTGTCGAAGGTCGTGCGGTGACCTATAATTGTTAATTTCATTGTTTTTCGAGCTATTGTGTATTTTTGTATTCTTTTTTTTTTTTTTTTTTTTGCTAATGTGCTTTGTCTATATGCTTTTTGGTGCTTCTTTGTTTCGTATTTGTTTGTTTTATGATTATAACACAGTTTAGACTGCTGTACCCCTATTTTTGACATGTTCGCCTATTGTGTTTATTTGATTTGTTCACACATCGTTGCCAATAAAATGGAATTTGATGCGACTGTCATAAACGTGTTTAGCTACCAATACAACTTTATTTTAAAAAATTGCATTCATTTAATAAATTTGAACTGATTTATGAATTCTTTGGTAAAATATTTCAAAAAATATTTAAGTGGAAGTTTTGAAGCATTTTTTTTTATATCGGGGCTCTAAGAAAGTACAAAGGTAATAGCCTTGTATTTATCTTTAGAAAGAATATTATAATTTAGAATATACTCCAGATCTATTGATTAAACGGCACCCTAAACACTTCATATTTTCACTCCAAATATGCTCAAGTTCTTAGTTCCGTTTTTGTCAAAGACAAAAAAAGAATAAAAAAAAAAACATTTACAAGATGGACATATATCCTATTGTGTCTCTTTTAGTGGAATTATTATTTGATTTTAGAAAAAAAACGATACAGTTTCATCCATATGTAGCTCGTCCAATGAATGTGAGTTTGAGTACATTTCAATCCATTTAAATAACAATATAGCAGTAAATTCCAAATTTATTGAGCGAGAGAAAAACAACGGTCGCTACTTTCAACGTATGCCTAATAAAATTTGTATCTATCATAAAAACTACTACATGTATATGCATAATGTGGAAGCAAAATGTGTTTATACAACCTTATATTATTCAACTTCAAACAGACAATTTATTTTAAATTGAAAACTGTTAGCCATTGATACAAATGAATAACAGAATGGTCAAATTTTGTCATGATTTGTAGAATGTACTGTAGAGGTGTTTTTGTTTTAAAAACTTTATGATACAAATATTCGCATAGATTCATAGCCACTTATATTAATTTGTATAAAATGAAATATAAAGGTTCCAAGTTGTGTACATTGTATAATCTTGACGACGAAAGCATTGAATATCTAGTTTTGAACGCGCATTATCTTTTCATTTGAGGGAGTCTTTGCAAATATTGTAATAAAGACAAATGGTAAATTTTAAAGTTCTCATTGATCTGTAACAACACATTACATTCATATAAGACATATTGTACTGAAGTAAAAATGATTTGCTATGCTTCTCTTTAAAATTGATTGTTATATAGTAAGCCATATTACATAATGTAGCGTGTTCTGTATTTTTGTTATTTTACCCTTTAATTGATTTGCCATGTGGCTATTTTGCCAGCGCAAGACGGCACTAGCTATAGATTTGCTATAGTGGAGGCCCATTTTGAAAGTAAAAAACAATTTCAAACAAACGAGAAACAGTATAAATATTATATGAGAAAAGTCAAAAAGTTATCTAATGAGAGATAAGTGGATATAGCTTGATATCCACTGGAGTTACTACAAACCATTAAAGTCTGAAATGGCCTATATCTGTACTCGACTGTACTGATTTTTACTCGACCAGTCTGAATTGGTCTGACTTTTACTTGACATTACTCGACCCCAGTCTGAACCATACTTGACTGTACTGAATCGTACTTGACCCTTATTTTTTCTGTTGAAAATAGTCTGAACTATTACTCGACCAGTCTGAAACAGTCTTAACCCATTCTTGACATGTACTCGACCTATTTTTCCAGTCTAAACCATACTTAACCAAAGGTCTGAATAATACTCGACCAGTCTGAACCATACTAGACCAAAAACCCTCTACTTTTTTTAACTGTTTAAATAAAATTTAACTGACATATATAACAACAGCCAACAAAATTTATAAAAGATTTTAACCTTATATAAGAAATATATCTCTGATTATATTTAGGATAAAAAAAATATATTATATATAACTTATATAAAAAAAGGGATACAATTAAATAAATGAATAAAATTATTTTTCTGATTAGTGGTGAAATATAAAGTATAACCTCTGCTTGGGGCAAACTCATAAATAAGATCACACCTGGTCACGGGTATTAAATTCTAAATAACATTGATTCAAAATTGCAACATCCTGTTTAAATTAAATAACAAGGCCTTTCAAATATACATGTATGTACTAGATAAGTAATACACGAATTTAAGAAAATAGGGCTTTCTTTTTACCTGTAAAACACACATGTACTGAGTTAATTAGAACATATTAAAGTGCTTTATGTATGCCATGTTAATTTGACAAAAAAATGCTTAAATTAATTTAAATTTTTTTTTACTGTTACTTTGGAATACATTTCCTTTTTTAAAAAGGTTATCAAGGATTGCTAGGGAAATTCTATTATAATGATTATATTAAATTCATGGTTTAATAAAACAAAACAATTAAGCTCTCATTTTTTTTAAATTCATTAAGTTGTTTTATATACTATTTTATACATATCTTAATAAAAAAAAACATTCACTGCATTAAGTCAACTGACAACATAAATCTATACTAAGCTTAAGTTAATGGTGAAAATAGTCCAATTACCATAAAATACTTCCGAAATATTCATAAAATTAGAATAATATTGAAAATATTAGTCACAATTCATTTTTTTAGATTATTTGATCAGCTTGTTTTATTTATATTTTAAAAGTTGATATATATTATTATGTAAGTGTTGACTAATATTGAGTTGAAGTTATATTATGATTGATTATTGTGGAATTTTAATTTCAAAACTGTATTGAATACATTTTTAATTTCAAGTTGTTGTTTAAATTTCATTTTTATTAAAAAAAAATTCCTAAATTGATAAAATTCAGTTAATAGATACAAAGAATAGGTCTAGTTTGGTTAAGACTTGGTCGAGTATGGTTCAGACTAGGTCGAGTATGGTTGAGACTAGGTCGAGTACGGTTCAGACTTGGTCGAGTACAGTTCAGACTCGTATAAAACGGTTAAGTACTGGTCAAGTACACATTCATACTGTTAAGTATGGTTCAGACTACAGTCGAGTATTATCAAGTAAATCTCAGACGAATTCAGACTGGTCGAGTAAAAATCAGTACAGTCGAGTACAGATATAGGCCATTTCAGACTTTTACAAAATATAATGGTTTGTAGTGAGTTCAATAAATAAAGACGAGCCTCTTTCGTATATCCCGTTCCGGAATCAGACTTTAACATCAGACATGACAAGCTTTTTGTATGCTTCGGAATGTTATATAATTTGTCAAAAATACGATATTCAGATGAAAAACTGAATCGTATCATACTCCATACAGTGTGATTCAAGTGTAAAAGATACAGAGTCACAACCATATGAGAAACAGATTTACCAAATAAAATTTATTTAAAACCTTAAATTCTCATATGGTAAAAATCTATTCGCCAGCGATAGATAATGTCTGATGGAAAATGTTCTATAATTTACTTCTCACTAGCCTTATCATGTTGTGTTAAAGGAAATTCAAAATCCTGATAAATTTAAAAGAAATAAAAAGATAAATTAAAATAAAAAGATAAAACTGATTTTTTAAAGTTAAAAAAAAAAACAAAAAAAAACAAGATAATTAGAAATATCATGTGTATGCCTCTTTACTAATAAGTGTCACTCACTGAGTAAGCAAACAACTTGTAATTTCACATATACTACGCTATCTTTCATACAGAAAAAAACCCATTAGTACTATATATAATACCTGTAGTCGTTTAGAACATAAAACTGTTATACACATAGTATTTGTCTATTGTTTTATTGTTTAAGCTGAAATATGGCATCCATAAACTTCTCAGTACATATATGCATAAGTCAAGTGAATGCCAGACAAAAATATTAAAAAACAAGTTTCGTCTTTGGTGAATGTTGAATGGGGCAATAGTTGAATCACAAAATACTTAGAGTACGTTTTTTATATCTTTGTTTTCGACAGGAGGAAATCTGGTGACAATTACTTTTCGCTCTAGAACTCGCTGTTTGGTAAAACCGAATAACCGTCTTTTTTTCATTTTTTCCAGTAACTATAAAAAGTATGTAAAAACAAAAGGCTACATGTATCATATTGGTTTAAAATTTTATACATCACGTTTAATGTATCAGCCCTAATTTATTTTCCGCTTGTTTGTCACAGGTGCAGGCCAAACATCTGTAAATGTCTAACAGTTATCTAGTTTGAAATATATTATCTACAAATTTAAAGTATGCATAAACGATTTTAACTTTCTGATTTGTTAGTCAACATGTAAATTAACTAGTACAAATGTACATACCGTGATGGAAATATTCAAAGCAATACATCATTAATGTCGCATATATATTTGTAGAAAGTCAGATACAACACAACTGAAAATAATTTTGATACATATGTATGTTTTTGTGTACATGAATTTAAGGAACTCATAACCTGCGTTTTACAAGCAAGTACCGTTAGGTCAATTGACTGGGCATATTTAAATTCAACGCTTTCGTTCTCGTACACACAGCAGAATGTTTGAAGTCGTTCAACATAAATGTGCACAACAATATTGTTTCCCAACTCTGCTCATACCGCATTAAACATATCTATGTTTTTTTTTCTAATTTGTTTGCCGGTAACCTTTCCATCATCTTGTTTATAAACCTAATTGACGTGCATATCTTTGATTGTTCTTTTTCTCTTCTGTTAGTACTTCGTTTAGTATTTCTCACTTTCATTTGACTATACATTGTGCAAATGTATAATGTGTTGTCTTATTATTATAACAAAGACTAAACATAAGAAATTAACAGGATATAGATAGTTCGTCGAAAGGTTTAAGTAAACTTTTACATTGCATTTAAAAGCTTTTTCATAAGCAGAAATGCCCAATAAAAAAGTCATGATAGGAAGGAACAGTTCTGGAATATCATAGTTACTGGGATATATGCAATCCATATGCTTGCTCCATAGAAATGAAAAGTTCACAAATTATTCTTTTCAATCGACATGCGTTGTTACTTTGGAGATGCAATACACAATATGAGACAGATTTACGAGTCTATGTGTTATTCTTTTTTTCTGACGTTCGTTGATAATTGCGTTCATCATAGTCACACAAATTTGAATTGTTTACTGAGAGTACTTCATCTGAACAGTGGAACAAAAACTAGTTAGCCTCACGTTTCCGTGGAGACTCTTGTATACTGATAAAGTCTGTAGTGAGAGGAGCGCAGAACTTTTCATCGGAAGGCCGAATTTTGTGGAAAACACGTCCTTCAAATGAATCAAGTATGTTGTCGAAAACAAATAAAAAATATTAATACTATCAGTATCTGAGATATCACAAAGTGTGATTTATCCTGTCCTATAAACAAAATATGACAATTGGGTAAACTGCGTTAACAGATATATATATATATATATATATATATATATATATATATATATATATATATATGTATATATGCACATGTGTTTGTTTTAGTTACGTTAAACGCGAATAGCTCATTGTGTTTATATTTCAATAATCCTAAAATTCTTATTGATTGAATTCTAGTAGAAAAAGACGATGATATTTATCATGATGCACAAAGTAAACCATGTAAAGTCAGCTCTGTGAGCTCTGAAGACGTTGGTTCACAAGGTAAAATATTATTGATATGAATATATGTAAAACGAGGTGTTGGGTACGATCCAAATAGATAGTGATTTTTATTTTATCATAAGGAATTATTAACTATTGCTTTTTTACACAACAAATCATAATTGTGTCTCATAGGCACTCATACCACATCTTCTCATATCTACAAAAGGGATGTTACCCTTATATAATAATTATCAAAGCTACCGGGCTTATAATGTTATACACCAAACGCGCGTTTCGTCTACATAAGACCTGTCAGTGACACTCAGATCAAAATAGTTAGAAAGCCAAACAATTACAAAGTTGAAGAGCATTTAGGAAACAGGTGCAAACAGTAAATCTATAAAAATAACCATAAAATAGATACTTGTATTCATGTCAACACCGAAGTGCTTACTACTGGGCTGTGTTTCCTGTTTGGCCAATATAATCTTTTCACCGATTTCATTTAATTGCATGAATTAAATTTCCCTATGCTCTTGTTAAAGAGTTCACAATGGTGAAATTCTTCCCGATTTAAATTCATATGACACTACTTCGAAAACTTTACATATACCATATTTTTGAACGTCCGCAATTTTTGACAGAAGGAGATATACCATTGTTTTTAGATTTTACACTCTCAGTAACTGCTTTGAAGACATTGACTGTTTTTATAATTTCAAGTGTGGCAAGGGCTCTTTTCATTCTTTGATCTTTCATCAGTGTTGGTATATATCGATAAATCAGTCAAGAGTTGAAAAGTAAGTTACCATTGACTTCTTTAGTTACAATATCAATCAGTTGAAGAAAATGTAGTGAATTAAAGGACTTCATGAGCATTTTGAACTGTATCTTTTTAAATAATTCTACTGGTGTGGACACATAATTTGATATAATATATATATCCGATATCACACACATGTTTCGCTCTACTGGTATTTACAATGATGTTTTATGTATATCTATATATAGAAAAGACAAGTACTGAAGAAGTCCATCCGCCAACTACAAATACAGACAAAAGGAAGCCATTGCAATATTACCCAACTTTCCCAAAATTGAACAATTCAGATGATGAACCTTGGACTAAACCGGCAGAACCGATAAAAGTTCTAGACGCGTAAGTAATGCACCCAAACCCGATTTTAGGTTACTAGTATATACATCACTGAAGAGACATTAATTGTCGAAATCCGGATATGGTTTAAAAATGTAGCACCTCATGTTTGTGTTTTACCTTCTTTGCCGCAAGTTTATTGTTTTCTGGTAGGTATTACATTAAAATAAAGACCCATTTGTTAAATCTTGCGATCAACTTATTTTGCAATCGCCAATGGCAGTCAGCAGGGTTTAAGAACACCAGTTGTTCGACCTGTAAGTCAAATGAGTTTTGTAAAAATAAACTTTTTAATTTTTTTGGTCTTTTGAAAAATGTTGTTTGTGCTGTATTTAGACCCCTCTACAACGACATCTGTTTACATACACACGTATAAAATTGTGGTTTTTATCCAACGCATTCATAGCTTTGAACGTTGTTTTCAATTTAGACTTGTTTATATTTATTATGGCACCCTCAACGGAGTTGGAGTGACATATTGTTATTGTTCGTTTCTTTTTTTCTTATATTTATTCTTCCACGCTTTTTTGTCCATGCTATTTCTCAGAATTGGCTTGAACAATATTGATGAAACTATACCATAATGTAGACCACTATATGAAATTGTGCAATCGGGTTATGGCATCATCAAGATGGCTACCGTTGCCATGGAAACTAAAAAAATGTAAAAAAAAAAAACAAATTCTAAATCTTTCGTTATAAGAGCCAACCTAATGAAACTTTATGTAAATGTTGGCAGTGGTGCCCTGAGGTAGCAACAGCACTTAGCTCCTGCAAAATCTTTACCATTGCCATGGAAACTTGAGAAAAGTTTAACATTAAACCTATGGGAAAAAACATCAAACCAGCCTTTTCTAAAGGAATATACAATCAAACTCAAAAAAACTTTATGAATATATAACATGGCATAAGTTGATGTTGAAACTGGTGTTGGAATTTTCGAAATAAACACCGTTACCATGGAAACAGCAAAAATGTCCCAAAATCTCAAAATGCTCCAATCTTTAAGAATCTTATTATAAATGACCGATGACAAGTAAAGATAAGACATTGGACATCGGAATTTCTAAAATGGCCGCCGTTGCCATGGAAACTACAAAAATTAAAAAAAATCCAAAATGCTCCAAAGTTAAGGAAACTTTACAACAATGTTAATAGACATCTGTAGATGTGGTCTTTGACTTTGGATTTTTGAAAGTGGTTGCAGTTTAATGGCAATGTGGGAAGGGTGCCATCCGTTATTGCTTGCAATGGCAAATCTAGTTAGGTTTGTTCTTGTAATATATTTTCCCTCCGGTTTATATAATCTGTTCATTCTATTTTGATTCTTTTAAATTCTAGAGTCTATCGTAAATTGAGGTAAATTATATGGCTTTCAAAATACTGTTTCGATCCCTTACATCACTGAAGTGACATTATTTGTCGATATTCGAAATTTCAAACAAGAAACGGGTTTCAGCGTGTCGGTCTACAGTTCTAAGAAGGCTCCAACTAATTGTATCAAATATAACTTGTTCTCGACATATCATAGCTGATAAATTACTGAAAACACTAATTCATGCATGTATATGTTATTGTTTCGTTTTTTAAGATATACAAACACCACGTACATACATGTCTGACTAATAGCGATACGTGACGCATGTCCTGAAAAAAATTGTGAAACAGCTTCTGCTCTGTTACATGCAGGCAGCACTCATTAAGAAGTTCGCGTAGTAGTAATTCTGGTTCATTTTGGCCTTACCCGTTGCAGAGGATTTATACTGTAAGCACAATGACATTTTTATAGTGCCTTTTTTATTATAAAGCAGGATTTATCTGAAGAATAAAACAAAATTATTTCGACTTGCAATAGCAAAACATTGCATTTCATTTTTAGCTTGATAATCAAATCCTGGTATCTGTGATGAGTTTATTCACACAGAATCAAGCGAAAAATTTGGAATTAAAGTCAAAATGAAGATTCAGTTAAAAAAAATGTACCAAATGGTTGCAGCATACTTTCAAACACTGTTTAACCCATCTGCAGTACAAGATAATCTCTCGGCTTTGTTCCCTATGATATTTTGCCTTACTTAGTGTTTATATTTTTTTTGTTACCTCCACCACCAGTGCTCAAAACTGTTCTGGACTTGAATCGATCGTTACTTTGTTTTTCTTTTCCTTTGTTCGCATTGAACCTTCATCTACAAAGTGTTATCCTCATGCTTGCGAATTCATGTTGTATATTAAAGAAACGTTGATAAGAAAACGTCACAATGATTAAAAGTCAAGTCAAACAATCGCACGTCAGCGACAGAACCATCGTTTTTAAGCGTCCCTATCGCACCATCCAGTCCTACTTATGTATGAAATAAAACGTCTAGATATTAGTAAACCACCGACCTTCGATAATCCTAGTCAATTAAGATTGGAGTCGAGTGCACCCGCACGAGCGGGATTCGAACTCACAACCTCAATGTTGACTGGCTAGTGATTACAGTAGTAACTACTTAGACAACTCGGCCACCGAGGCCCCTTGGATCGTTACGTGAATAATGAAAAAGTTATATAAACGCATACAAAGTGTACAAAACAACTCCAATCCAATATAAAAATAAGATTATCTATTAATATTACGGATAACATATTTCCCCACAGTATGATTATGAAGATGAATTAATCATATCAGTTTTATCTGATTAAACTATAGGTTTTTTTTCTCAAAACACGCCTCTTTTGGGGAGATCTTGAATATTCATAGAAAATTTTGGTTACATACTGGTTCCCAGTCATACTTTCTGTGTTCCATCGCACAGAGACATAACTTGGGAATGTTACCAGTAAATAAACATGTGCATATTGCTTACATTGAAATCTGTGGTATCCTTTCATTCGAGGTAGGGGTTGTAAAGAAAATTAGTGTTAGTTTAAACTCTGAGAAGTTCAGGGCATATGAACGTTGAAAATATGCCGCACAGCCCTATATTTTGACCTTTGAACAAAATTGTGGAGGATATAAACTTTCAATTCTAGGATAAGATTTTTTTCAAAACTTCATAGTAAAAGTGGTACAGTTTTAGCCGTAAAAGGAGTTCCTATGGGAAATTGCATTGTCAATATTTATAGAAATGCAACATATAACAATCTTGGATTTTAAATATGGAATTACTTAACCGTTAAATATTTCAAATATCATGCCAGTTAAGATCGGTCAGTGCTGTTCATTTTAAATGTATTTTCATGTAGTTTTTATGTTATATTACCCGATATAAACATAAACATAAATGTTAAAGAAACGACCTCATACATTTTGATTTACTGTGAATTCATTATTTTTGGTTGGATACCAATTTTCGAAGGTTTCATGTGTACAGGTGAACCACGAATTTAAATGTTCAACGAATTACAAATTTTCTATAGGCTTTGTATGCAAAGATTAGCAAGAGAACGAAATATCCCTCAAAGTACATTTTTTTTTCTCAATCCACGAAAATTGATACCCACGAAAAATAAATAAATCCACAGTACTAAGTCTGTTTGATTTCATGTTAAAGGTTTAATAAAAACTTAATTTTTGTTTGATTTTTTTGGAGGTCGAATAAGTCAACGAAATTGTTCACCTTTGTTTTACTTTCAATGTTGACATTATTTTTCTTTTAATGGTTGGCCACGATTTATACATGCGTCATTAATCTTTTTGCTATTGGGTAAATTGAAGGTCACGTGAATACGGATTCAATAAGGTCGAATTGCAAGTTAATAATTCATCAGCAATAATTTTTATTGGTTTATTTTGACAAAATTGAAATAAATTGGTTGCCAAAAAAGAATTATTATTTCATCATTTCACTTATTAATGATTCAACCAAACAAAATCATATTTTAATGTTTTTCATATATCGTAGCTAGTGCCCCTTTAAGTCGTCATAAACTTGCAGTTGGGTGTTTGTTTCAACACATTTATTGGTTTTTTTTCCGTAGATTTGGTCAAGTATGCAGGACTACGTGCTGTTTATAAACAAAGAACCACTATGGCAAAATGTTATTGTATGCATTATGAATTCCTTATGAACTTCAAAGGAGAATTTAAAATGTGTTTTAACTATAATAGATAATAAACTATTTTACAGTTATACCAATTGATAAAAATCAGAACTATTTAAGATCAACGGTAAACTTGTAAAGAAACATTTAACTTATAAATTATTTTCTCGGTGAAAAAAAGATCTGAATGACTAAACATGTTCCATTAATTTTTTTTATTTCTAATGATTCTACTTTTAAATTTTAAATGTGAACGACCGTTTTTACTGAATCTACTTGACTTTTCCACAATTGTTTTTTTTATACCAAATGATATATTTGTTGAATATTTGACCGTCTGCAGGTATCAGTAAACATTTAGGTTTTTTTTCTGGTTCTGATTTTTTTGTTATTAAAAGAATTAAAAATGATTTACAATATTTAGATCCCAAGAAGAGACACAACCGATGGAACTCAACCTGAAAATAACTGATCATAATGATGAGGACAAGACCGATTCGACCAGTGAAGATAACGATCCTGAAACACAAAACTGATAATCGTTATAAAATGAGCTCTAGGAGTAAAATGAACGGCACAATAATATTTTTTCATATGGATTGAAGGCAAATCTGTATACGTCATATATTTTTTGCAGCTCTTATATGTAAAAACAATTAAAACACTCTTGAAAGAGTACAGCTGGTATCAGATTACTAATAAAACATTATATGCATGTATCATAGTTTTTGATATAACATTTTAACCGAAAGTAGTAAAAACATGTAAATGTACCTTTATACGTTTTTGTTATGTTTTTTTTAATTTAATCGGAGATACTGAAATTAATTGTTCTATTCAAGGAGCTCCACTACCTTACCATGTATTACTTCATTCTTCCCGGCTATTATTTTTCAAATTTACTATAGTTTGGTTTTGAGATATTTGAAGGGAATATGAATATTGATATTGTATGACGGTCGAAATCAATGCTGTGTTTATATTTTTTATCAATTATATTATAATTGCTTTCATATTTGTAGCATATTGTTATATTGTATTCAACTTGTATACTTGTGTACTTACAAAGCATGATAATAATTTATTCTACTTTTTGTTTGAATGTGCTCTATTGTTTCTATTCTGTCAGAGAAGCGATGACATCGTAGTAAAATGCTCATCTTGTATGCTAAAAATCATGATTGACGGTTCGATCTCAGACAGGGTCAAACGTAAGACTTGACATTTGTCAATTGGTCTTCAAAGAACGTGGAATTTGGGAGTGAGTGCAGCGAAGGGTTTGGCCAAAGTAATACTAACAGGACGGTTTAGGGTGAAATGTGGGGGTTTCTGCAAACTGTTAACTGGAAATAAAAATATGTTGTATGAGCATCAATCACACAATTCTCAATCCAAGTCAGAATGTGTAAAAGGTAAACAATTATACATCAAATAACGGCCTTCAACACAAATCGACCTGCAAACTGTAAATTGCCCAAAAATGACCAAGGTAAATCCTTTCAAACAGGAAAAACAACGGTATAATCTACATAAAGACAAGAAAACTGAACAACAGGTTCCTGACTTAGGATAGGCACAAACAAAACAGTTAAATGTATCGATTAGTATGTCAACAATACGGCTCATAATGTCGTGCTTGTAAAAAAAAGCATTGTTTATCATTATATCATATTAAAATGATTTCGTCCAAATGTATATGGTACATCATCTACTGGAGCTCAAACACCAATTTATCTATTTATTGATTGTTTATGAATGTTCTCAATCAACTATTTAAACAGACAAATATGTTCTGTGGTTTCAATCTATTGTTGTTCAGAATTTATGTATATTCTGCTCTTACTTGAATCCAACATACAGCTGAATTGCAATTAAAGCATGATTATAGGGAGCAAACAATGCATAGACGGATTTTTTTAAAACCAGTCAACCCCTCCAATGCTGAACAAGACTCTTAAAATGTGTAACTTCCTTAAATAGACTGGTAAAATCGTATGTACAGTAGCAGAAGTGAACTTAAATTACTTCTTACCATGTGTGATAGTTCTTACTCGTAGCGTTTCTACCATGTTGCTGTATAACAAGGAACATTTATTGGGTCTGATACTAGTATAAACTAAATTTTAACATTGAGAGATTAGAAAATATTTACTGAAAGACAAAAATCCTCTAACATTTAACGTCAAACCTGCATATGGAAAAAAAGAAATTAAAATAAGAAATATAATATATTTTCATATTTTACCCTAAGCCTCAAAGATGTAGGCTCGTTTATAAGCTATAGACCGTACATAACTATCAAATTGTTATTCTGAAATGATATGCATGCTGAACAGGTTGAACTCGTATGTTAACAGATATATTTGGACTTCACTGAATTGTTGTCTTTACATGTTTTATTACTTATGCCAAACGAATCAGTTTAACCTAATAATTGAGAACATGCCTATATTATATCAGTTGGATCTACTTACAATACGGAGTTGAGTTGATCCATGTAAGCAGTTTAAAAAGAAAATTTGGTATATACTGACAACTACAAGTTTTTTTTGTGGCGAGTTGCACTGTGCTGATGCTTGGTTGAGTACTTTTACCTCAGCGTAAGAAAAAGAAAGGAGAAAAACCGAAACAATATGTTACATCAGATATTACAATCATAAAGCTGTTATAATCATGACTCGACTTCGGCGTCATTCTACAGAAAAATTCTTTATTATTTATATTGAATGACGATTAGAAACTCAAGTTAGCGTAACAAGCAAGCATTTATATATAAGCTAATATTGTTTTATAAAATATAAATTATGATGACACCTGCACATTAATAAAGGTTAGCACAGTCATATTTTTCCAGACAAAACACTGGAAAATAAAAAAACAATACTATTTAATCATTGTTAATTCTACCTTCTAGAACTAGCTTTAATTGAACAGTTAGGCAGTGAAACAGTCATCCTTTAAATACACAAAAGTCAACAAATTTATGTTTATTTAAAAGAAGACTTCACCGATGTTATAGTACTTACCGATGAAATAGTATGTTATACAAATTATGAGATAAGGCAACATAATATTAGTCAATGTCAACTTAGAAATAATGAAATTTTAATTTGTTTAATCAGTTATATTTTTTATTCTATTCGGTTTATGTCTGATGCTTAGTTCGTTTCTGTGTGTGTTACATTTTAATGTTGTGTCGTCATTCTCTTGTATTTAATGCGTTTTCCTCGGTTTTGGTTTGTGACCCGGATTTGTGTTTTTTTCTATCGGTATACTACTATTGCCTTTATCTAATCAGAAAACACTATTTGTTCAATCTGTTAACATTGTGTTCAGTATAACCCGCCTATCTGTCTTATTTGAGTACAATGATGTATGACACACCTTACTTGATTCCGTTTTCTAAAGAGTTAATTGTTGATAAAAAGTAAAATCACAAACATACTGCATTCCGGGGAAAATTCAAAACGGAGGTCCCTAATGAAATGGCAAAATCAAATGATAAAACACATCAAAACAACTGTCATAATTCCTGACTTGGTACAGACATTTTGAAATGTAGAAAATGGTGGATTGAACCTGGTTTTATAGCGCTAAACCTCTGATTTGTATGACAGTCGCATCAAATTCAATTATCTATAATACTAAAATAACGAGGTCCAATTTGTCAGCCGTCATCAGGTAAAAACGGCAAATCAAAGAATTCAACTTTATATATAGCTAATATAGGACATTGGTGTTGATTAAAAATTACACCACTCCAGACCCTTTTGTTGTCCACATAATTAATATTGCCATAATTAACAAGTTCCGGGTCGAATCCGATACCGATACCAATAGTATAGTAACCTGTTACCTATTACCTTATCTGTACGTTCCGCATCTAACAGGCGCACCACCATACGGTGTATTTAGGATTTTGCTTTATACACGGGTCATAACCACAGGGTTGACACTACTAAATTCAACCATTGTCACATTGTTCCCTATTGTTGTATTTTAATCAGTATGTTCACCTGTCTATAATACTAAAAAACGAGGTCTAATTTGTCAACCGTCATCAAGTAATAGCGGCAAATCAAAGAATTCAACTTTATATATAGCTAATATAGGACATTGGTGTTGATTAAAAATTACAACCACTCCAGACGCTTTTGTTGTCCACATAATTTATATTGCAAATAATTAACAAGTTCCGGGTCGAATCCGATACCGCCATCTAAGAAAATAACAGATCATCCAGTAAATGTATCTGACCATCACTCAATACTTCTCCAAATGCAATGCTACTTAACTCAACATGCTCAACAAACATCAAACAATCAGAAACTGTAAATTAAATAGGAAAAATTAGATAAACAAAAGTACACGGACATCATTAGCAAGGAGATCATCAAATATTCGGATATGCTAGAAAACGTAATGAGAGCATATACCAGATCATTAAAGAAACAACAAATTTAATGTCTGAAACAGCTAAAAAAAAGTTAGTAAACAGAAGACCTATGGCAAGAACAAACTAAAATTAAACATCTGGAACAAAGAAATTACAGACGCATTAAAAGCCAATAAGCAAGCATATGAGATATGGAAGGACAATGGACGTCCAATGAACATCGACCATCCATTAATTATTGAAAAGAAACTGAATAAGGAAAACATTTAGGACGGAAATCAGAAACGAAGAGCTACGAAGGAAACCTAACGAGAGGAACATCTTGATACACTCAAATAGTGGCGACAAAAATCTCTTCTATAAACTGATACGTAAGCAAAGACAAAATGGCAATACCTTCATAAATGACCTAAATTTCGATGGAGAAACGTTTGAAAGAGATGATATCTTATCTGGATGGCAGACTCATTTTAGCAAACTGGCAATACCAACTGACCATCCATCATTTAATTACCAGCATTTACAACTATGTGAAATGAACTATGATACACTTTTAGAAATAAGTCGCCAATTTACATCAAAAGAAGCAAGCCTGGATATCATTCAAAAAGCTATTAAGTCCATAAATAAAGGAAAAGCAGAAGACATATATGGCGTTTCCATAGAAAATTATTTATATGGAGGGGACGTATTTTTGAAATTTCTCCATAAACTCATTAATACTATGTTCCAAAAAAAGGCTGATTACTGATTTTATAAAGATGGGTCTATTATCACCAGTTTACAAAAACAAAGGAGATAAATCCTACTCCAAGAACTACCGTGGTATAGTTGTTTTACCAATACTATTGAAAATAATTGAGTACATACTACGTGATGATTTAAGAAAACATTCTCTCGATCTACAGTCAGTACTACAGAGAGGCTTCACTGCAAATGCTTCACCACTGAATGCAGCAATTATAGTAGAAGAAGTATATAGATAATACATGGACAAGAAATCACCATTTCTTATAGCTTTACTGGATGCGAAATCTGCCTTCGATGTTGTGGTCTTAAAAATGCTACTACGGAAAGTACACTTCACCGATGTCAATCCAGCTACTTGGATATTAATTGATGAAATACATAAAAACACAGAAGCATGCGTCAAATGGGCTAATGATTATTCAGAAAAGTTTCCAGTCCAACAGGGAGTTAAGCAGGGAGGTCTTCTCAGTGCAGATTTGGATAAAATATATATTGAAGATTTACTTCATAATTTTGAAAATCTTGCACAGGGATGCACAATTGGAGAAACCTCTGTTCATGCAATAACCTGTGCGGATGATGTTGCCTCGATGAGCGAAAATCCAGCAGAACTACAAATTCTCATAAATATAGCTGCTAAATATAGTCAAAACCATCACTATCTAATTGCAATTAGAACCAACTAACCGCAAGAAACAGTCTAAATCAGTCAATTTAACTTTGAACGAAAGTCCTATGCCAGTCGTAGACAAGTCACCTCATCTTGGAATTCTTAGATCAACATCTTAAAAAAACTCTCAAAATGAAACCACTGAACAAAACATTACTAAATCTAGAAGAGCCTCATACAGTTTAATGTCAGCAGGACTGCATGGTGAAAATGGACTTGATCCGATTACATCACTACATCTGATAAAAACCTTTATACAACCTATTCTTACGTACGGATTAGAAGTTATATTACCTACTTCATCAAATTTACTAAAATTAGAAAAGTTCCAAAAACAAAAACAAAGAATTATGTCTTTACCGATATGTACACCAGATCTGAGTATTTACATCTTATCCGGATTCTTACGTATAGATAGCATATGTAGGCAAGACAACTCAAATTTAGAAAAGAAATTGGCCATTAGACAATTATCCATCAAAGATCAATCAAGCAACAGCTGGTTTATTTCAATTAAGAAAATGATATTCAAATATGGATACCATCACCGTTACAACTTCTAAACTGTGCGCCAAAAAAGTATCAATGGAAGAGAACTGTTCAAATTGCCATTTATAAATACTGGAAAGAAGCAATAATTTCATCCGGAAAAAGCTATGCGTCCTTACGACATCTTAATATAGATGCATACAATCATGGGAAATTTCACCATCTTTTGGATATAAATACAACTAATGATCCTACCAGAGAAACAACAAGACTGGCAATCAAATTAAAATTAGTAACCGGCACTTATATCTTACAGAATAAAAGATTTAGATATACAGAAAACGAAACACCCATCTGCAAATTATGCGATCATGGCGATGAAACTCTCTGTCACTTCCTGTTGGACTGTCAAATTATAGAACCTATCCGACGAAAATATTTTCACCAGACTGATGAAATATTACAATTAATATCGGAAGAAAATTTTACAACACTTTCCAGTCATGATAAAATCCAAATAATTCTGGACTGCTCCTTACACTATCCTGGAGTAAAAGGAAACAGTGAAAATATTGTTAAATTAGATGCAATATGCAGGCAAATGTCGTATGCGTTACATATAGCAAGATACCGATCCTGAGACATTAAAAGAAAATGAGGATTTTTCATTGTTGTGAACTGAGAATAATATGTTCCGAACATCGATACTCCCGTATTTATACTGTTGTTGTGCCGAGAGCATACCTGTCAAATAGTGTACTGTATATACTCGTGTGATGATTTTGTATCTAAGGTTAAATTGTTTACATTGGTTACAGTTCGGTAGAAGCCTTATTTTATGCATTGTATATATACTTTAATAAAACATAGAAAAGAGTAAGATGTTTCGCGGGTAAACTTTGGGTCAGGTCAAACGTGAAGGGGTGTTCCAAAGAAAACTGTCAACACGAGTAATGAGACACTTTGGAAGAACACCCCTCCTATAATAATGGTACGGCTACCATTGGGGTATAAAAGCAGGAGAGATTCCTAGCTCAGGGTCGATTGTCATAAGTCGTTGGAGACATAAGACCAAGGTACGGTACGCGGATATTCGAGATCGCTGTCTCGTATATATAAGGTATTATAGATAATATTACTAAGTGTAATAAAGAACAGGTTGGTGCCTATTAGAAATACGGACTTGTACGTTTACAAGTTGAACCGTATTGTACCGTATAGGACAAGTGTGAGTCTGTGTGACCACCTTGTAAAGTACATAATTGTACCAGAGGAACAAAGACAAGTGTGTAAACTTGTAGGGTACATTATTTTACCAGGAGGACAAGTTTGTTCTTGACCTAGGACAAATTTGTAATAGTACAAATTTGTACCAGTTGTATATATATATATTAAAGTAGAATTGTTTATAGCTAGTTTAGTAGAGATTGCAAAGAGCAGTTGTACATATTTTGGTTCATTGACGTAAATATTTGAATAAAGATTATTTGTTATATATTCTGTAAATAGAACATTTCGGATCCAGTATCAAACTGGTAACGAACACATTCTAGATAGAAATAGACACGCTTACCCTGTGTACACGTTACACTCGTATAATGTTGAAATTATTTTAAACATGGCTAATTCAGTGATACATGGAGGATAATATGAAACATTGATATCTCCGTACTCAAGTGAATTACCGATAATGTGTGCAAAATAGTGTAAATAGATGTGGTGGTGGAATATTAACTACTCAAAAGAGGTTGTCTCGAAGTGGACGGAGAAAGATTTCCTGGTAAGGTAAGGATATCGATACCAATAGTATATTCACCTGTTACTTATATCCTTATCTGTACGTTCCGCATCTAACAGGCGCACCACCATACGGTGTATTTAGGATTTTGCTATATACACGGGTCACAGGGTTGACACTACTAAATTCAACAATTGTCACATTGCTCCCTATTGTAGTATTTTAATCAGTATGACTTTCGAACATGACAATACGAATACTAAAAATCTGGACTTAAATTAAGGCGTATAGGTACAGTTTTCAATGTGTTAGCCGGCTTGACGTAAAACAGCGAATCAAATAATTCAACTTTATTTATAACTAATATAGGACAATGCTGTTGATTAGAAAATACTCCATTCCAGGCACTTTTGTTTTCCAAATAATTAATATTACCAATAATTGATAAGAACCAGGTCGACGGGTTCAAACAGAAAGCTTTTTAAAGCAGAGAAAACTGTGCATCTTATAATCGGCATGACTTTATCAGATAATACGCATACTTATATACTTTAATTCACGGGTGTGTTCCAGTATTTTATATATACAACGATGCGTGACAAAAACCAGACATAATAGGTAAAATAGTCAAAATAAGGCTACACCAGTCATCACTGTGTCACAATCTCAAAACAAACAAATATTAAACAAAAAAGCACAAAAAGCATCTATCAAAAATTAAATTTAAAAACAACATGCATTGCTTTGCGTGTTTGACGTCATAAAATGTAAACGTTACATAGAACGAAATATAAAATAATTTTGCCGTTTAATTGTTTAAAATTTTTTATATAATTTCAGATTGGGAATGGGGGTAAACAGGGTTAGAAAATCAAAAGTATGTTAGAACTAATTTCAGAGACAGACCGAGATTTAAAATTATCCAGAAAATCTTTAGAATTTTTAAGAATACACCTATGGTTAATACCCCTACGCGAGTAAAATAATTTTGTCGTTCAAAGTATTTTCATCTCTATAATACAACAATAAAATAAAGCCATATAATAGAACAATAACACATGGGGGGGGGGGGGGGTCTTTAAAAGTATACGTCACGTCATATGAACCAAGGAAACGCAAGAAGTCTACGATACAAAAAACACCAGCAAAAATGAATAATACAAATACATTGACGGGATTGTAAATGAATATGACAGAAAACAGATCAAACTGTAAAAGTAATATTAATAATAAAACAAAGACATATGAAAGAACAATAATGTGATTTTTAGTTTTTTCAACACATATTTGCTTATATTTGCTTATGAATAGCATGTATGTTTCCATATGTTATGTTTTTAAGTACAGTTGTTAATAGTGGGTTTATACGTTGTATAGCCTTTCTACTTAATTTTGTAAGTATCAAAATAAACCTATGAAATTTGGTTTTTTAAATAGTCATCTACAATTAGAGCAAAATAAAACCAAACATTTGATTGTATGTTCTAGCACGCCTTAGAAAACAGTACTTCAGTTTTTTTGTTTATAAACAACAAATGAATACAAGGGGAACAACCAGAGTTTTTCTTTGTCATTTTCTTATACTAAGAGGAATAACTCAATGTCTTCATTCACTAGTTTTATTAAGTATAGTCTGTTTCATCAATCATCTAGCAAAGACCGATATCATTTTCTCTGTAATGTTTTATACCACCGCAAAAAATCTGTCTTGTCAAATTAGTTTGGTGAATTGATATATTTTGAAATTTCAAATTAAACAAAAATAGGGGGGGGGATTTTTCTTCTTTCTTATTTTTAGGGGGTCATACTTTTTTCTTCAAGGAAGATAAAAATTTCAATTTAAAAAATAAATATGGGAAGAGGGGGGTTCTCATATCTACGTACTTGAAAACCAATTAGTTAAAGAAAGATTTGCGTTCATCACAGCTTTCATTGGTTGGACTATATACTTCAGACCTCAAACTAATCATTGTTATTAAATCAACCAGTCATATAACATGTATAGGCCTAAGTCTGTCAAAGGAGGTTATAAATGATTTACGTTAATGCAAATACTAAACTTTTTAATATAAATAAATATATTCAATGAATTTAAAATACTATAATATCTAATCAATTTCACAAATATGTACTGAATAAGCATCATGTAAATCATTAAATAAAGAAACATGAAATTTGCAGTTTTAAACAAGTGATATAATAATGAACATTCTGAAACTAATTATACTAGTAAGGGAGACAACTACATATACCCTTTCATATTCAGTCAACGTGCATTACTATGCATTATCTATAAATTATGCGGCAAAGAGGAATGATTTTGTTCAATACAATGAATGTACCTATTGTACCAAATAGATGCAAACAACAGAATCAAAGGTGGAAATAAGCAAATAATGACGGTCCATTCAAGATAATGTTCTGTGTCTATTTAAAATAAGTTGCGATTGCATTGCGCATTTCAACTTCCTGTAAAAATATAGAGTTATTGTCCTTTAAACCTAGTGTCAGGTAGAAAAGCTACGTTTTATAAGGGTTCTTAGTCTTTAGTTTTCCATGTTTTGTCTTGTGTACTCTTATTTGATTTGTCTGTTTGATTTTAGCTATTGCGTTGTCATTTTAATTTCGATATATGAATTTGACTCTTCCTTTGGTACCTTTCGTCCCTCTTTTGTACATGTATTATAGAGAGAGCTTTTATAGAATATAAATATTGATCAATCTTTTGTATATCTTTATTAATAAAGAATGAGTAAAATCAACTTGAATATTACATTATGAAACACACTATTCAATTGTGCTATAAAAGGAATAGAGTAGAATGAATAGATCGATTTGTCGGATGTTTAGCTGATAACGTGAATGGTGGTATTACCATTGTATATTTTCAAAAAGGTTTGTAATGTTATTGTTTTTAAGAACAAAAAGGACAATAATAAATCATTATTGGAAGAATAATCGACCATATCATGATACAAAAATCAAGAAAAGACAAAGATTATTCTGAAAAAAAAAAAAAACCCAGACATTTTGCCTGCAACTTGTTGATATGCCTTTGTTTATCAACTAGATTAGTTAGAAACAAAGACAGTTACAATGTAATAATGAAAAAAAACAGCAGAGATGAACTTCTCTCCTTACAATACTACGTATACACAGCTGGCATTCTGAGATTAAGCACCTATGACTTAAAACCAAAACATCTCAGCTACTCAAGAAAATTTCCTTCTGTATCAGAGACACTGTCAGGTACATTTCAACTTCGAGGTAAAAGATCGGAAATTCGGTTAATACAAGTGGAAACTATCTGTGGTCATCTTTGATACAGATATTCCATAACGATCAAAGAAATCATGGTGGCGTTGATACTTTTGAATGACTTCAACGTTATACTTTGGAAGAAAAAGAAGTGAGAATATGTTGTGAAAAATTAAACCATCTGTGACTAGCTACTTCATCAAGAAAAACAAATCTCGTGTTGTTATTCCATTGTATAGTTACACTATCCCCATTTTCATTTTCAATTTGGTTGGTAGCACCAATTTCCCATGTGATTGGAGGATTTGGAACCAGTAATCATATTGTCCGCTGTCGAATTCTGTACATTCATATCTAAAGCCGAGAGGCAGTCATTTAGTTGTAATCGTTTGTTGCTATAGATCATAAATGTTTTCCGTTACTTTTTCTTGCTTGAAATAGTTTCATTTTTTTTTTCTAGTCGGGGCCTCTCATAAATTGCTATTTGATGTATGACTGTTGAAGCTATTAAACCAAGAGTTCCAAATGGTGAAGTTGAAATCACCCCTTCTTACATTTTACGGACGCCACCACGAGTTGGTTGACCGTTATGGAATAACCGTTTCACAAATGATATCGGATATGTTCCTTACGTCGTAACTATAATCCCCTTCCCTTTCATGAATGTGACCTACCGAATTAGACTATTTACCGGATTTGTAATCACATAAGCAACACGACGGGTGCCACAAATGGAGCAGGATCTGCTTACCCTTCCGGAGCACCTGAGATCACCCCTAGTTTTTGGTGGGGTTCGTGTTGTTTATTCTGTAGTTTTCTATGTTGTGTCATGTGTACTATTGTTTTTCTGTTTGTCTTTTTCATTTTTAGCCGTGGCGTTGTCAGTTTGTTTTAGATTTATGAGTTTGACTGTCCCTTTGGTATCTTTCGTACCTCTTTTATTGTAAATCGCTAATATTTATATAAATGGTATATTTCTGTGACAATTCAGATTTAAAAGAAAAAAAAGATTAGTAAACTATTGTTATCAAAAAAAAATTTTGTCGCAACAATCATAAATAATAATCGAATTCTTTATTAACGGGGTGTTTTTTATTCTGTTAAGTTCATTTGTTTTGCTAATCAAAACATAAATAAAAGTCAAAATATGTAAGAAAAAACTAATTCACTTGATTAATAATATTGCCAAAAACAGATGGTCTTAATAACTTCTTAAAGCAAAACGTACCACGGGATCCGGTTAATTTAAAACCCTTCGAAGTCCAGGCACATGAGTAAAAGGTTTATGAGAAGAAAAAAACAATAAAGTTGAAAAGAAACAATAATGAAATAATAAACATTTGAAAAATATGCTATACATTAATTCTATTTAAAATTATTATAAATAATTAGAAAATCATTCCATTTGCTTACTTAAAAAATCATTATGGTAAAGTTTGTTTTTATTTTACAAAACTTTGAATATTTTGAAAAACTAAGGATTTTCTTATCCCAGGATTAGATTACCTTAGCCGTATTTGGCATGACTTTTTGGAATTTTGGGTCCACAATGATCTTCAACTTTGTACTTGTTTGGCTTGATATTTATTTTTATCTGAATGTCTTTGGTGAGTATTATGTAGACGAACCGCGCGTCTGACGTAAAATTTATAATCCTGGTACCTTCGATAACTATTTATGCAAAATGAAATAGAAGGTGTCTGTGAATAGTGTTTATTTAATAATTTATATCAAATTCCTATAACATGTTTCGTTCCAATAAAATTTCGAGGGGTACCAACACCAGATTGTTTTTTTCCTAACACAATAAACAACAGCACAATACTACGTGTCTATATTGCATTTTGCAGTCAATGATTCGTCTTATATATTTTTTAAGCTGTTGCATGAATTATCGTCTTTTTTTACTGTTTTTACTTTCTTTAGTCACCGATTTCAACATTTATATCGAAGCTGGTTTTTTTTGGTTAATGTAAAAAAACATCTTTTTTTTTTTCTCATGAAGTGATGTAACATCTCAGGTTCTAGTAAGTTAACCGAAAATCCAATCTAATGAATCCATACAGAAGATATAAATCAAGGTAAAATATATATTTCTCATTTTTTGGCTTCTTTACTCCTGTTTGTGACATTTTTACCAAGTATGTCTGTTGTTTTGTTCACACATCGTTGCCAATTTGATTTTTGTTTGTATGTGACTGTCATACAAGTGAGATGTTTAACTAGCTTTAAGACCAAGTTTTATCCTTCATTTTTTACTTAGGAAAATGCTTGTACCAAGTCCAGAAGATGACAGTTGTTATCCATTCATGTTATGTGTTTGTTCTTTTGATCTTGTCGATTGATTAGGGACTTTCCATTTTGAATTTTCTTCGGAGTTTTTTTATGTTTTAATTTTTGGTCCCTATCACTTTTCTGTCAACTAATCCTCACTTTAGTTGTAAGTCAGAGAAAAAGTATACATAACTATGTGTGGTGTATTCTTTGTATCGGATGTAATAGTATAGAGTATAGAGTATATGTACCACCATTTTTCCCCTATTTGTCTTTGTTAATACTTCATCTTTCAAAAAATTGTGCAGAACTTAAATTTGTTTTAAATACAGAAATACTTTGCATGATTTAAGTTATATTCTGTCCATTATTACAGATAGAATTTCGCATAACAATTTATGGCATATAAGATAATTATTTTCGTTTTAACTTAACCACCTTTTTTGTATACAAGAGTTATTAGCCATATGAAACCTCAAATTTCTAAAATATTTCATGGAAACATTAAATAAAAAAAATGATTCTGCTTTAAAACCGCTACCGTATATGTTTCATTTTACTGCAATGAAATATAGGGTTAATTTCTTACAAATGTTAAATTCGAGGGACTATTTTTTGACCGCTTTCGACCGAACATGACGTACTATGATTTTGTGATATAACATCAAGATGCAGTTATTAAAGTTTCCTGACACCAAGTTGTACTTTTTAAATACGAGAGTTTTATATTGATATAGGAAAAAGAAGTCTGTTTTTGTTTTCATTTAATGTCAAACATTTTACTTTGTACAAACGACACAAAGAACATCTGATTCATTGGTGTACGGAGGACATCTTAAACTGCCACATTTGGTTCGGAGAGGATAAAACAAGGCTCCGTTCTGATTTCCATTCTTATTGTCTAATGGTTCAGCATTATTATCAACACAGGCAAAGTCTTTTTTATTGTATGTTACATGATCACTCATCAAAAATCCATTGTATTCCGCGTTCCATCCTTTATAGCAAGTCTTTCGACCTAAAACAAGACAACAACAAAATTTGTATTTAAAAATGTATGTGGGGGAATTAACCACTTTGAGACGATAAATTTTGATATTTTTTCTAAAGTGTTTTTTTTCTACACCAGATGCCAATGTTTACAATAAATGGCTCTTTACTGATGGTCCAGCTGGTCATACTTTAAATGCAAATAATTTCCATTGTGACAATTGAAAATAACTTGTGTACCTGGTATCATCATGACCGTTGATCTGAGTTTTTGGTAACATACAGCACATGGCACTTCTTGGTTATGCATACTTTCTGACCACCCTGATGGCTTAATTGAATAACCAGGTTCATATTCAGCTCCATATACCTGGTCATTACTGTATGATTGATGTTGTCCGTTCTCTGGATCATTAGGGAGACATAAATAATTCACACCACCTCCTTTGCTTTGATGGTCATTCCCACCGACTTGACCTTAGTATTAAAGAAGTATGTTTTGTTATGATGCAAGAAAACTGGTGTATACAATAATGCAGTTAAACATGAATTTAAATTTTCAATTGTTTCCTGTGGTCTCAACATGATTTTGGTTGGTTTTTATTGTTTGTTATTAGAACAAGATTGTATATGTAAATAAAGAATATGTTTAAACCCACGTTAGATGAATTTTAAATTACCAGGGTTGCAAAGGAAAATAATGTTGATTAAGTTTATGCAATAACCAGAATTGATATTGTTAATGTAGTATTAACAAAAGGTTATCTTTATATCACCTGTATACACTATTTCCGAACCATGAGGACAAGTCTTTTTTCCCCAACGCACGTAAGTCACTCCTGCAATATCGAGGAAGTCAATACTGTAATAAATAGCAAATTAAAAAAGCTATACTTGATGGTATATTACAAAAAAATGATTACTCAAGAAATGCTTGTATTTGAGGAATTATTGCTTCAATTCATTCTATAATATAACGGATGGACGGAGTCCTTACCTGTTTGAAAATGATCTTAGCACATACTATTTGACTGGTTTCCAAGTTTACTTGAGAAATTCTCAACAGACAAGAAAGTTAACTTCGTCCTTTGTAGACCAAACATAGGTCTGCTTTTCAGGACTTCTGTAAAAGAATTGACAAGTCTGCTTAGGTCAAAGCCTGTGGACAAGTATGATATGGACCAGTCTTGAGGACATGTCTGATCTAGACCAGACATGATGAAAGGTATGATTTAGACATGTTGACAGATATGCCATTCACCTGACCTCCGGACAGGTCCGCTTATGAAAGATTACCGACTTTTTTAGGTTTGACCTTTACTTTTGTTATGTAAACACTTATCGCATTTTTTCTTTTTTCCCAGTATATTAAAATACTATACAAGTAAGTGACTCTTGTTTTCATTTCATATTGTGATGTATATCAAATAATGTCTATATAATTACAACGCATCGGGACAAATATTCCTCTTTTTTTACATTTTTTTTCTTTAATATAACTATGTGCCTTATATGGATAGTTCATCTTAATTCAGCTTGTTTCGAATTCCCTTGGATAACCGATTCATTACCGGTTATAAATAATATCTGAACGTCCAAAATATACACTTGTTCTCAATATGAATGAATCAGTTGACCCTGGATGTGTAGCTGCAAAAAACAATCTTTTATAGTATACTAACATCAGTCAGTAAACTATTCCCAGATGGTAACTTTTCATACATTTCATCATAATTAAGTACATATATAACTAGTCGTGTCAGTGTTGTATTACAAACCATCCTGGACTACCGATTTAAGTGACGGTTTAATATTATGACTACGGAGAGCGAATGCTAGCATACAAAATTAATGTGTAATCATCATGGTCATTGTGTACCGCTATCACTGTCATGTGTCTTATATGATCCTTCCCGAGTAAACCTTTTATAATTTATGATATATCTATGAAATAGCAAATAATATTAGTTACATAGTGTGCTAGTGACCATATACGGTATATATGGGGTCAGTAAATTCCATATGGGGTGAGAGCGAAGCTCGAATCCCCATATGGAATTTACTGACCCCATATATACCGTATTAAGTCACTAGTACACTATGTAACGAATCTATCTTACCGACTATCTGAACGTGTGAAATTAAGACTAGTGATCTCAAAATGAGCAAGTCTTCAATACTGTTAGCATTAAGAAAATACTTCCATTGATCCTACAAAAACAGATGCCAACAATAACGACTTGTAAGGTTTAAATGTGTTTTATGAATTTATTTCAATCTTAATCATCAATTTCTTCGTCTGTCGGAACTTTTAAGATTTTTTCTCAATACCGTTTTGTTTTTATAAAGGGACATAACACCATTACCAACCGTGTATGAAATAAGCCCCGCCCCCTTCTTACCTAATATGGAATATAAAGGGACGTAGCTCCACTACTAAACGTGTATGAGATAAGCCCCGCCTCCCTACTAACCTAATATCAAATATATACGGTCTGCACGCGGACGCTTTTAACCAATCATATTCCTGGAAATGTATAGGAGGTAAGATAATCATGAATAGTATGGTCGGTCAGGACAATCGATTCCGAGATGATTCCACATCATACATTGCATACCTGTATCTTGTTTATAATCAAATATTGTCAGTGAATGTTGGTGCAGTCAAATATAACTGGTATACGAGTCAGTCTCACATATTACATAAGTATTGATGTTTTCATCAACATTTTGAATAAAAGTAGAACATGCTTGTACTCTAAATGACACTGACAAAATTTGCATAAAAAATGAATGCTATATTATGCGGCTATGTAAATGATCTTAAGCTGCAAATATCTTTAGTTTTTTTAATGCGGTGAAATAATATTGATATTTGAGTCAGTCTGAAATACCGAAATTTTGAAACGAGTCAACCTTTGAACAAAAAAAAACATGTTCGTCTCTATTTTTTCATATCTAAAGCCGAGAGGCAGTCATTTAGTTGTAATCGTTTGTTGCTATAGATCATAAATGTTTTCCGTTACTTTTTCTTGCTTGAAATAGTTTCATTTTTTTTTTCTAGTCGGGGCCTCTCATAAATTGCTATTTGATGTATGACTGTTGAAGCTATTAAACCAAGAGTTCCAAATGGTGAAGTTGAAATCACCCCTTCTTACATTTTACGGACGCCACCACGAGTTGGTTGACCGTTATGGAATAACCGTTTCACAAATGATATCGGATATGTTCCTTACGTCGTAACTATAATCCCCTTCCCTTTCATGAATGTGACCTACCGAATTAGACTATTTACCGGATTTGTAATCACATAAGCAACACGACGGGTGCCACAAATGGAGCAGGATCTGCTTACCCTTCCGGAGCACCTGAGATCACCCCTAGTTTTTGGTGGGGTTCGTGTTGTTTATTCTGTAGTTTTCTATGTTGTGTCATGTGTACTATTGTTTTTCTGTTTGTCTTTTTCATTTTTAGCCGTGGCGTTGTCAGTTTGTTTTAGATTTATGAGTTTGACTGTCCCTTTGGTATCTTTCGTACCTCTTTTATTGTAAATCGCTAATATTTATATAAATGGTATATTTCTGTGACAATTCAGATTTAAAAGAAAAAAAAGATTAGTAAACTATTGTTATCAAAAAAAAATTTTGTCGCAACAATCATAAATAATAATCGAATTCTTTATTAACGGGGTGTTTTTTATTCTGTTAAGTTCATTTGTTTTGCTAATCAAAACATAAATAAAAGTCAAAATATGTAAGAAAAAACTAATTCACTTGATTAATAATATTGCCAAAAACAGATGGTCTTAATAACTTCTTAAAGCAAAACGTACCACGGGATCCGGTTAATTTAAAACCCTTCGAAGTCCAGGCACATGAGTAAAAGGTTTATGAGAAGAAAAAAACAATAAAGTTGAAAAGAAACAATAATGAAATAATAAACATTTGAAAAATATGCTATACATTAATTCTATTTAAAATTATTATAAATAATTAGAAAATCATTCCATTTGCTTACTTAAAAAATCATTATGGTAAAGTTTGTTTTTATTTTACAAAACTTTGAATATTTTGAAAAACTAAGGATTTTCTTATCCCAGGATTAGATTACCTTAGCCGTATTTGGCATGACTTTTTGGAATTTTGGGTCCACAATGATCTTCAACTTTGTACTTGTTTGGCTTGATATTTATTTTTATCTGAATGTCTTTGGTGAGTATTATGTAGACGAACCGCGCGTCTGACGTAAAATTTATAATCCTGGTACCTTCGATAACTATTTATGCAAAATGAAATAGAAGGTGTCTGTGAATAGTGTTTATTTAATAATTTATATCAAATTCCTATAACATGTTTCGTTCCAATAAAATTTCGAGGGGTACCAACACCAGATTGTTTTTTTCCTAACACAATAAACAACAGCACAATACTACGTGTCTATATTGCATTTTGCAGTCAATGATTCGTCTTATATATTTTTTAAGCTGTTGCATGAATTATCGTCTTTTTTTACTGTTTTTACTTTCTTTAGTCACCGATTTCAACATTTATATCGAAGCTGGTTTTTTTTGGTTAATGTAAAAAAACATCTTTTTTTTTTCTCATGAAGTGATGTAACATCTCAGGTTCTAGTAAGTTAACCGAAAATCCAATCTAATGAATCCATACAGAAGATATAAATCAAGGTAAAATATATATTTCTCATTTTTTGGCTTCTTTACTCCTGTTTGTGACATTTTTACCAAGTATGTCTGTTGTTTTGTTCACACATCGTTGCCAATTTGATTTTTGTTTGTATGTGACTGTCATACAAGTGAGATGTTTAACTAGCTTTAAGACCAAGTTTTATCCTTCATTTTTTACTTAGGAAAATGCTTGTACCAAGTCCAGAAGATGACAGTTGTTATCCATTTATGTTATGTGTTTGTTCTTTTGATCTTGTCGATTGATTAGGGACTTTCCATTTTGAATTTTCTTCGGAGTTTTTTTATGTTTTAATTTTTGGTCCCTATCACTTTTCTGTCAACTAATCCTCACTTTAGTTGTAAGTCAGAGAAAAAGTATACATAACTATGTGTGGTGTATTCTTTGTATCGGATGTAATAGTATAGAGTATAGAGTATATGTACCACCATTTTTCCCCTATTTGTCTTTGTTAATACTTCATCTTTCAAAAAATTGTGCAGAACTTAAATTTGTTTTAAATACAGAAATACTTTGCATGATTTAAGTTATATTCTGTCCATTATTACAGATAGAATTTCGCATAACAATTTATGGCATATAAGATAATTATTTTCGTTTTAACTTAACCACCTTTTTTGTATACAAGAGTTATTAGCCATATGAAACCTCAAATTTCTAAAATATTTCATGGAAACATTAAATAAAAAAAATGATTCTGCTTTAAAACCGCTACCGTATATGTTTCATTTTACTGCAATGAAATATAGGGTTAATTTCTTACAAATGTTAAATTCGAGGGACTATTTTTTGACCGCTTTCGACCGAACATGACGTACTATGATTTTGTGATATAACATCAAGATGCAGTTATTAAAGTTTCCTGACACCAAGTTGTACTTTTTAAATACGAGAGTTTTATATTGATATAGGAAAAAGAAGTCTGTTTTTGTTTTCATTTAATGTCAAACATTTTACTTTGTACAAACGACACAAAGAACATCTGATTCATTGGTGTACGGAGGACATCTTAAACTGCCACATTTGGTTCGGAGAGGATAAAACAAGGCTCCGTTCTGATTTCCATTCTTATTGTCTAATGGTTCAGCATTATTATCAACACAGGCAAAGTCTTTTTTATTGTATGTTACATGATCACTCATCAAAAATCCATTGTATTCCGCGTTCCATCCTTTATAGCAAGTCTTTCGACCTAAAACAAGACAACAACAAAATTTGTATTTAAAAATGTATGTGGGGGAATTAACCACTTTGAGACGATAAATTTTGATATTTTTTCTAAAGTGTTTTTTTTCTACACCAGATGCCAATGTTTACAATAAATGGCTCTTTACTGATGGTCCAGCTGGTCATACTTTAAATGCAAATAATTTCCATTGTGACAATTGAAAATAACTTGTGTACCTGGTATCATCATGACCGTTGATCTGAGTTTTTGGTAACATACAGCACATGGCACTTCTTGGTTATGCATACTTTCTGACCACCCTGATGGCTTAATTGAATAACCAGGTTCATATTCAGCTCCATATACCTGGTCATTACTGTATGATTGATGTTGTCCGTTCTCTGGATCATTAGGGAGACATAAATAATTCACACCACCTCCTTTGCTTTGATGGTCATTCCCACCGACTTGACCTTAGTATTAAAGAAGTATGTTTTGTTATGATGCAAGAAAACTGGTGTATACAATAATGCAGTTAAACATGAATTTAAATTTTCAATTGTTTCCTGTGGTCTCAACATGATTTTGGTTGGTTTTTATTGTTTGTTATTAGAACAAGATTGTATATGTAAATAAAGAATATGTTTAAACCCACGTTAGATGAATTTTAAATTACCAGGGTTGCAAAGGAAAATAATGTTGATTAAGTTTATGCAATAACCAGAATTGATATTGTTAATGTAGTATTAACAAAAGGTTATCTTTATATCACCTGTATACACTATTTCCGAACCATGAGGACAAGTCTTTTTTCCCCAACGCACGTAAGTCACTCCTGCAATATCGAGGAAGTCAATACTGTAATAAATAGCAAATTAAAAAAGCTATACTTGATGGTATATTACAAAAAAATGATTACTCAAGAAATGCTTGTATTTGAGGAATTATTGCTTCAATTCATTCTATAATATAACGGATGGACGGAGTCCTTACCTGTTTGAAAATGATCTTAGCACATACTATTTGACTGGTTTCCAAGTTTACTTGAGAAATTCTCAACAGACAAGAAAGTTAACTTCGTCCTTTGTAGACCAAACATAGGTCTGCTTTTCAGGACTTCTGTAAAAGAATTGACAAGTCTGCTTAGGTCAAAGCCTGTGGACAAGTATGATATGGACCAGTCTTGAGGACATGTCTGATCTAGACCAGACATGATGAAAGGTATGATTTAGACATGTTGACAGATATGCCATTCACCTGACCTCCGGACAGGTCCGCTTATGAAAGATTACCGACTTTTTTAGGTTTGACCTTTACTTTTGTTATGTAAACACTTATCGCATTTTTTCTTTTTTCCCAGTATATTAAAATACTATACAAGTAAGTGACTCTTGTTTTCATTTCATATTGTGATGTATATCAAATAATGTCTATATAATTACAACGCATCGGGACAAATATTCCTCTTTTTTTACATTTTTTTTCTTTAATATAACTATGTGCCTTATATGGATAGTTCATCTTAATTCAGCTTGTTTCGAATTCCCTTGGATAACCGATTCATTACCGGTTATAAATAATATCTGAACGTCCAAAATATACACTTGTTCTCAATATGAATGAATCAGTTGACCCTGGATGTGTAGCTGCAAAAAACAATCTTTTATAGTATACTAACATCAGTCAGTAAACTATTCCCAGATGGTAACTTTTCATACATTTCATCATAATTAAGTACATATATAACTAGTCTTGTCAGTGTTGTATTACAAACCATCCTGGACTACCGATTTAAGTGACGGTTTAATATTATGACTACGGAGAGCGAATGCTAGCATACAAAATTAATGTGTAATCATCATGGTCATTGTGTACCGCTATCACTGTCATGTGTCTTATATGATCCTTCCCGAATAAACCTTTTATAATTTATGATATATCTATGAAATAGCAAATAATATTAGTTACATAGTGTGCTAGTGACCATATACGGTATATATGGGGTCAGTAAATTCCATATGGGGTGAGAGCGAAGCTCGAATCCCCATATGGAATTTACTGACCCCATATATACCGTATTAAGTCACTAGTACACTATGTAACGAATCTATCTTACCGACTATCTGAACGTGTGAAATTAAGACTAGTGATCTCAAAATGAGCAAGTCTTCAATACTGTTAGCATTAAGAAAATACTTCCATTGATCCTACAAAAACAGATGCCAACAATAACGACTTGTAAGGTTTAAATGTGTTTTATGAATTTATTTCAATCTTAATCATCAATTTCTTCGTCTGTCGGAACTTTTAAGATTTTTTCTCAATACCGTTTTGTTTTTATAAAGGGACATAACACCATTACCAACCGTGTATGAAATAAGCCCCGCCCCCTTCTTACCTAATATGGAATATAAAGGGACGTAGCTCCACTACTAAACGTGTATGAGATAAGCCCCGCCTCCCTACTAACCTAATATCAAATATATACGGTCTGCACGCGGACGCTTTTAACCAATCATATTCCTGGAAATGTATAGGAGGTAAGATAATCATGAATAGTATGGTCGGTCAGGACAATCGATTCCGAGATGATTCCACATCATACATTGCATACCTGTATCTTGTTTATAATCAAATATTGTCAGTGAATGTTGGTGCAGTCAAATATAACTGGTATACGAGTCAGTCTCACATATTACATAAGTATTGATGTTTTCATCAACATTTTGAATAAAAGTAGAACATGCTTGTACTCTAAATGACACTAACAAAATTTGCATAAAAAATGAATGCTATATTATGCGGCTATGTAAATGATCTTAAGCTGCAAATATCTTTAGTTTTTTTAATGCGGTGAAATAATATTGATATTTGAGTCAGTCTGAAATACCGAAATTTTGAAACGAGTCAACCTTTGAACAAAAAAAAACATGTTCGTCTCTATTTTTTCATATCTAAAGCCGAGAGGCAGTCATTTAGTTGTAATCGTTTGTTGCTATAGATCATAAATGTTTTCCGTTACTTTTTCTTGCTTGAAATAGTTTCATTTTTTTTTTCTAGTCGGGGCCTCTCATAAATTGCTATTTGATGTATGACTGTTGAAGCTATTAAACCAAGAGTTCCAAATGGTGAAGTTGAAATCACCCCTTCTTACATTTTACGGACGCCACCACGAGTTGGTTGACCGTTATGGAATAACCGTTTCACAAATGATATCGGATATGTTCCTTACGTCGTAACTATAATCCCCTTCCCTTTCATGAATGTGACCTACCGAATTAGACTATTTACCGGATTTGTAATCACATAAGCAACACGACGGGTGCCACAAATGGAGCAGGATCTGCTTACCCTTCCGGAGCACCTGAGATCACCCCTAGTTTTTGGTGGGGTTCGTGTTGTTTATTCTGTAGTTTTCTATGTTGTGTCATGTGTACTATTGTTTTTCTGTTTGTCTTTTTCATTTTTAGCCGTGGCGTTGTCAGTTTGTTTTAGATTTATGAGTTTGACTGTCCCTTTGGTATCTTTCGTACCTCTTTTATTGTAAATCGCTAATATTTATATAAATGGTATATTTCTGTGACAATTCAGATTTAAAAGAAAAAAAGATTAGTAAACTATTGTTATCAAAAAAAAATTTTGTCGCAACAATCATAAATAATAATCGAATTCTTTATTAACGGGGTGTTTTTTATTCTGTTAAGTTCATTTGTTTTGCTAATCAAAACATAAATAAAAGTCAAAATATGTAAGAAAAAACTAATTCACTTGATTAATAATATTGCCAAAAACAGATGGTCTTAATAACTTCTTAAAGCAAAACGTACCACGGGATCCGGTTAATTTAAAACCCTTCGAAGTCCAGGCACATGAGTAAAAGGTTTATGAGAAGAAAAAAACAATAAAGTTGAAAAGAAACAATAATGAAATAATAAACATTTGAAAAATATGCTATACATTAATTCTATTTAAAATTATTATAAATAATTAGAAAATCATTCCATTTGCTTACTTAAAAAATCATTATGGTAAAGTTTGTTTTTATTTTACAAAACTTTGAATATTTTGAAAAACTAAGGATTTTCTTATCCCAGGATTAGATTACCTTAGCCGTATTTGGCATGACTTTTTGGAATTTTGGGTCCACAATGATCTTCAACTTTGTACTTGTTTGGCTTGATATTTATTTTTATCTGAATGTCTTTGGTGAGTATTATGTAGACGAACCGCGCGTCTGACGTAAAATTTATAATCCTGGTACCTTCGATAACTATTTATGCAAAATGAAATAGAAGGTGTCTGTGAATAGTGTTTATTTAATAATTTATATCAAATTCCTATAACATGTTTCGTTCCAATAAAATTTCGAGGGGTACCAACACCAGATTGTTTTTTTCCTAACACAATAAACAACAGCACAATACTACGTGTCTATATTGCATTTTGCAGTCAATGATTCGTCTTATATATTTTTTAAGCTGTTGCATGAATTATCGTCTTTTTTTACTGTTTTTACTTTCTTTAGTCACCGATTTCAACATTTATATCGAAGCTGGTTTTTTTTTGGTTAATGTAAAAAAACATCTTTTTTTTTTTCTCATGAAGTGATGTAACATCTCAGGTTCTAGTAAGTTAACCCAAAATCCAATCTAATGAATCCATACAGAAGATATAAATCAAGGTAAAATATATATTTCTCATTTTTTGGCTTCTTTACTCCTGTTTGTGACATTTTTACCAAGTATGTCTGTTGTTTTGTTCACACATCATTGCCAATTTGATTTTTGTTTGTATGTGACTGTCATACAAGTGAGATGTTTAACTAGCTTTAAGACCAAGTTTTATCCTTCATTTTTTACTTAGGAAAATGCTTGTACCAAGTCCAGAAGATGACAGTTGTTATCCATTCATGTTATGTGTTTGTTCTTTTGATCTTGTCGATTGATTAGGGACTTTCCATTTTGAATTTTCTTCGGAGTTTTTTTATGTTTTAATTTTTGGTCCCTATCACTTTTCTGTCAACTAATCCTCACTTTAGTTGTAAGTCAGAGAAAAAGTATACATAACTATGTGTGGTGTATTCTTTGTATCGGATGTAATAGTATAGAGTATAGAGTATATGTACCACCATTTTTCCCCTATTTGTCTTTGTTAATACTTCATCTTTCAAAAAATTGTGCAGAACTTAAATTTGTTTTAAATACAGAAATACTTTGCATGATTTAAGTTATATTCTGTCCATTATTACAGATAGAATTTCGCATAACAATTTATGGCATATAAGATAATTATTTTCGTTTTAACTTAACCACCTTTTTTGTATACAAGAGTTATTAGCCATATGAAACCTCAAATTTCTAAAATATTTCATGGAAACATTAAATAAAAAAAATGATTCTGCTTTAAAACCGCTACCGTATATGTTTCATTTTACTGCAATGAAATATAGGGTTAATTTCTTACAAATGTTAAATTCGAGGGACTATTTTTTGACCGCTTTCGACCGAACATGACGTACTATGATTTTGTGATATAACATCAAGATGCAGTTATTAAAGTTTCCTGACACCAAGTTGTACTTTTTAAATACGAGAGTTTTATATTGATATAGGAAAAAGAAGTCTGTTTTTGTTTTCATTTAATGTCAAACATTTTACTTTGTACAAACGACACAAAGAACATCTGATTCATTGGTGTACGGAGGACATCTTAAACTGCCACATTTGGTTCGGAGAGGATAAAACAAGGCTCCGTTCTGATTTCCATTCTTATTGTCTAATGGTTCAGCATTATTATCAACACAGGCAAAGTCTTTTTTATTGTATGTTACATGATCACTCATCAAAAATCCATTGTATTCCGCGTTCCATCCTTTATAGCAAGTCTTTCGACCTAAAACAAGACAACAACAAAATTTGTATTTAAAAATGTATGTGGGGGAATTAACCACTTTGAGACGATAAATTTTGATATTTTTTCTAAAGTGTTTTTTTTCTACACCAGATGCCAATGTTTACAATAAATGGCTCTTTACTGATGGTCCAGCTGGTCATACTTTAAATGCAAATAATTTCCATTGTGACAATTGAAAATAACTTGTGTACCTGGTATCATCATGACCGTTGATCTGAGTTTTTGGTAACATACAGCACATGGCACTTCTTGGTTATGCATACTTTCTGACCACCCTGATGGCTTAATTGAATAACCAGGTTCATATTCAGCTCCATATACCTGGTCATTACTGTATGATTGATGTTGTCCGTTCTCTGGATCATTAGGGAGACATAAATAATTCACACCACCTCCTTTGCTTTGATGGTCATTCCCACCGACTTGACCTTAGTATTAAAGAAGTATGTTTTGTTATGATGCAAGAAAACTGGTGTATACAATAATGCAGTTAAACATGAATTTAAATTTTCAATTGTTTCCTGTGGTCTCAACATGATTTTGGTTGGTTTTTATTGTTTGTTATTAGAACAAGATTGTATATGTAAATAAAGAATATGTTTAAACCCACGTTAGATGAATTTTAAATTACCAGGGTTGCAAAGGAAAATCATGTTGATTAAGTTTATGCAATAACCAGAATTGATATTGTTAATGTAGTATTAACAAAAGGTTATCTTTATATCACCTGTATACACTATTTCCGAACCATGAGGACAAGTCTTTTTTCCCCAACGCACGTAAGTCACTCCTGCAATATCGAGGAAGTCAATACTGTAATAAATAGCAAATTAAAAAAGCTATACTTGATGGTATATTACAAAAAAATGATTACTCAAGAAATGCTTGTATTTGAGGAATTATTGCTTCAATTCATTCTATAATATAACGGATGGACGGAGTCCTTACCTGTTTGAAAATGATCTTAGCACATACTATTTGACTGGTTTCCAAGTTTACTTGAGAAATTCTCAACAGACAAGAAAGTTAACTTCGTCCTTTGTAGACCAAACATAGGTCTGCTTTTCAGGACTTCTGTAAAAGAATTGACAAGTCTGCTTAGGTCAAAGCCTGTGGACAAGTATGATATGGACCAGTCTTGAGGACATGTCTGATCTAGACCAGACATGATGAAAGGTATGATTTAGACATGTTGACAGATATGCCATTCACCTGACCTCCGGACAGGTCCGCTTATGAAAGATTACCGACTTTTTTAGGTTTGACCTTTACTTTTGTTATGTAAACACTTATCGCATTTTTTCTTTTTTCCCAGTATATTAAAATACTATACAAGTAAGTGACTCTTGTTTTCATTTCATATTGTGATGTATATCAAATAATGTCTATATAATTACAACGCATCGGGACAAATATTCCTCTTTTTTTACATTTTTTTTCTTTAATATAACTATGTGCCTTATATGGATAGTTCATCTTAATTCAGCTTGTTTCGAATTCCCTTGGATAACCGATTCATTACCGGTTATAAATAATATCTGAACGTCCAAAATATACACTTGTTCTCAATATGAATGAATCAGTTGACCCTGGATGTGTAGCTGCAAAAAACAATCTTTTATAGTATACTAACATCAGTCAGTAAACTATTCCCAGATGGTAACTTTTCATACATTTCATCATAATTAAGTACATATATAACTAGTCGTGTCAGTGTTGTATTACAAACCATCCTGGACTACCGATTTAAGTGACGGTTTAATATTATGACTACGGAGAGCGAATGCTAGCATACAAAATTAATGTGTAATCATCATGGTCATTGTGTACCGCTATCACTGTCATGTGTCTTATATGATCCTTCCCGAGTAAACCTTTTATAATTTATGATATATCTATGAAATAGCAAATAATATTAGTTACATAGTGTGCTAGTGACCATATACGGTATATATGGGGTCAGTAAATTCCATATGGGGTGAGAGCGAAGCTCGAATCCCCATATGGAATTTACTGACCCCATATATACCGTATTAAGTCACTAGTACACTATGTAACGAATCTATCTTACCGACTATCTGAACGTGTGAAATTAAGACTAGTGATCTCAAAATGAGCAAGTCTTCAATACTGTTAGCATTAAGAAAATACTTCCATTGATCCTACAAAAACAGATGCCAACAATAACGACTTGTAAGGTTTAAATGTGTTTTATGAATTTATTTCAATCTTAATCATCAATTTCTTCGTCTGTCGGAACTTTTAAGATTTTTTCTCAATACCGTTTTGTTTTTATAAAGGGACATAACACCATTACCAACCGTATATGAAATAAGCCCCGCCCCCTTCTTACCTAATATGGAATATAAAGGGACGTAGCTCCACTACTAAACGTGTATGAGATAAGCCCCGCCTCCCTACTAACCTAATATCAAATATATACGGTCTGCACGCGGACGCTTGTAACCAATCATATTCCTGGAAATGTATAGGAGGTAAGATAATCATGAATAGTATGGTCGGTCAGGACAATCGATTCCGAGATGATTCCACATCATACATTGCATACCTGTATCTTGTTTATAATCAAATATTGTCAGTGAATGTTGGTGCAGTCAAATATAACTGGTATACGAGTCAGTCTCACATATTACATAAGTATTGATGTTTTCATCAACATTTTGAATAAAAGTAGAACATGCTTGTACTCTAAATGACACTGACAAAATTTGCATAAAAAATGAATGCTATATTATGCGGCTATGTAAATGATCTTAAGCTGCAAATATCTTTAGTTTTTTAATGCGGTGAAATAATATTGATATTTGAGTCAGTCTGAAATACCGAAATTTTGAAACGAGTCAACCTTTGAACAAAAAAAAACATGTTCGTCCTAAGACCGGTCAGAACAGTCTAAATTTATGTCGGAGATTAACATTAACCAGTCAAAATCACTGGTTGGAAGAAAACTTGCTGTAGAGTTAGTATTGCACTCGTTTTTAATTAATAGTGCAAAGTGTTATCCCTGTTTGCATGTAATTGCATTTTATTTGATGGAATATTTATTTTATTTGCATATCATCACAAAATCATCATATATATTCACAAATTACCAATTGTATAATTAAAATATGGCCTGTTAACAATAACAGAAAATAACGTTGGTAGGATGTTTACAAATATGTTTTGATTTTTAATTGTTAGTTTGTTTTGGACCTATCACATTCCAATCAAAATCGCTAGAATTTAAATAAAAACCTGAATTTGATGTTTTTCCTTGATTGGGACATTCCAGTCGTCTTGACGTATGCAAGTAATGTTTCATCATCTCTATCAGAGACTGGTCGGATGCTGACAGGACAAAGTCCTTACATTCATAGTTTTTGACAATCATAACCACAGCTACCAGCACTATCTTAACTGTTGGTTTACACATATTCTACAAATGAAATAAAAAATCAAATAATCTCTGCAAATATTTCACTCTCTTTTTATATCAAAACATGTGTGTTACTGGTTTTCATATTAGATAAGTAGTAATTCGGCTAGATTTTGTTTTTCCTTTTTTTATTTGTAGTTGTTCTTCTCGTTTTCTGTTTGGAGGATTTGTGTTGTACTGAATGTAATTTTAACGAGTTTACTTAAATCTAAATCAAAACCGTTTTGCATTAACTAAATTAATATAACGAATTTATGTAGTACGTTCTGTTATATTACCTGAAACAAAACCTTTCGTCAATAACGAGCTGCAAATAATAATTGGTAGGTAAATTGTTATATTCTTCACATTTGATACGGTTTAAAGTATATATTGCTTTAACTTGAGTTGAAAAATATTTAAAAACATAAAATTAATAAAATTGAGAATTGAAATGCGGAATGTGTCAAAGAGACAACAACATCCCGACCATAAAAAAAAACAGTAGCAGAAGGTCACCAACAGGTCTTCAATGTAGCGAGAAATTTCCGCACCCGGAGTCGTCGTTCAACTGGCCCCTAAACAAATATATACTAGTTCAGTGATAATGAACGCCATACTAAACTACAAATTGTACAAAAGAAACTAAAATTAAAATAATACAAAATAACATACCTTTTTGTCTTGACTACAAATGTATAATACAACGCAAATAATATGTTTACGAGTATTTTTAGCTGTTGCTCTGTGTTTTTATCTTCGGAAAAAAGAATAATTAGGTATTTGCGTGACTAGATATTGACTTTTGCACATAAACATGTATATGTATTACAATTTTTCATATTTCAATGTAGGGATGTTTTTCTATCATCTTCTGACAAGAAAAAAGGACTTAAATATCTAAATAGATGAAAGTGCTAAATTTGTTTACAATAACAGAGGCCAATACAATAAAATTTCTTTTAATTTCAGATTCAAATTGATATGCATTTATTGACGAATGAAAAGCATTACTTGATGAAGAGTGAGACATATTGCAGACATTTGTAATTTTTAAAGACTTTTTTAGCTTTAAATTTTTCCGTTGTTATTGAAATATTATTGTTTCAGAATCCCAATAACCAATATCCAAACTCTTCTTTTGATCATGACTTTTCATACGCTGATTTTTTTTTATATAATGATAAGCCGTTTAGGAACGATGAATGCTACTATATACATTTTGCCAAAACAAAGCATTCTCCGTAAGTCTTAAATACATGTAAATATCCCGACCTTCAAACATGATTGAAAGCATGACCTGAATCGGTGGCACAATTTATTAAACACTTTTAATTCTTTATTTTTTGTATTGCGAGCTCGCACTTTAAACATATAAAATTCAACAAGACAAGCTCATTTCTTTCCACTTTACATAAAACCTCTGTCCTTGAATTGAACACTCTAAACATATTTGTCACTGTTTGTTTTGCTACTAACCAACAATTCATTAATAGATGCCCCTTATAGTTCGAAAAGAACCATTTCTTCATAATTATTGATGAACATGGATTCCTCTAAACTTAAATGAACTGATGTGAAAAGAAAGGGTAAAAAAGAGACGAAAGATACCAACGGGACTTTAGGTCATTCAAACTTATAAATCGAAAATAAACTGACAACGCAATGGCTCAAGTATAAAAAGACAAATAGACAGGAAATAGTACTCAAAACACATCAAAGAAAAATACAAACTAAGAATTATTAACCCCACCGTAAACTTGAGTGGTCTCAGGTGCTGCGGTAAGGTAAGCGATTCTTCTTTGCATGTTACTGCCGTCTTTCATATCCTGCTTCTTATAAGTTATCTGAAGTGTTTCGTGACAACCATTCACACGATAAAGGACTTTATGCTTTACTACATGGGTAATCTATAACAGTCAGCCATTTCGTTATTACGGCCATATAACTTCATAAAGAGTTGACCATTTCGTTGAAAAAGATTACATTTCATATGACTACATATATCTGTTTGTCTGTAACAGACCTCAAGACACGGCAGATCTTCTTTCTATAAAGTGATATTTCCTTCACTTGATGTAAACATTAACTTTGGAGATAGAAAAAAGCCTTTTCTGCACTTTGGTTGGGGTTTTTGTCTCTTTGACATATTCATCATTCCTAATCTCAATTCTAATATGACATCCTTATTACGCTTTGTAAACAAAGCCGTGTTCTAATGAGCACAAAATATGTTTGACACATGCGCACGAACTTACTGTTTATATTAACGTTATTTCCATTGTTATCCTTTAAAATATATACATTTAAGCAGCTAACATAAACTTTTATTATATTTTTTTATGAAACAACATATATTTACCCTACTCGTAGTTTTTAAACTTATCAAATTTGAAATGCAATGCACAGACTCCTCGAGGAGGAAACGGGAACAGCCAAACATTTTTACGGTAAATTCGTACGCTTCGACCTATAAAAATACTGTATTTGTCCTATTAGAATCGAAATAATTCCTTCATGTCATGCTCTATGCTCATTTTAACATGGGTAGGCATTATATTTGACCACATTTTACACCTCGCTAACGCTCAGTGTAAAATATCGACAAATATAATGCCTACCCATGTTAAAATGAGCATAGAGCATGACATGAAGGAATTATTTCTTAATTTTATTATAATGACTGTTAACATGTAAAGACAATGTTCAACATTTTTTTTTCATAACTCGGTTTCATGGCTCCATGTAAATTTAAGTTGATGTCTGTCCAGGATGAATTGAAAACCAGATGGAAAGTTCTTGCTGTTCCAATGACACAATATGTAGACATGTCTATGTCTGATCAAACCTATGCACTTTAAAAACAAACATTAAACAAACGAATTAAACCTTTTCGACATTTCCTACAGTCGTCAATGGAAGAATCATTCATCTTTTAATACTTATATTCATAAAATTGGAAGAAAAAAACATACAAGAAAATGAAATAATTTATGACTATATATTACTTGCATATCTTTAAATTTGTATAAATGATGCAAATGCTTTATTTGTTTTCTGTTATATTTATGCAAGTCCTTTTTCCAACTCTAACCCTGACAGTCATAAAAGGAATTACTTTGTAATCATAGTCTAAAACAGATTCATGCGTTATGCAATTAAGACCGTGTTCACACTGACCTAAACTCAATGTTGTGTTAATGTAACTCAGACGTAAACAAAACACAATTACGTTCCCATTGATAAAACTCAATGTTTACATGTAGTTTAAATCATGTTTTGTCTACATGCAGTCGATAATCAATGTAGGCCTTGTGTAGCTTAAGTGTACACAAAACTAGGCATGTAGAACTTTAATTTTACCAAGTATATTTAAGGAAGGAACGATTTTTGAATAAAATTGATATTTATAAAGATTAAAAATAAAGTTCTTTACAGAAATATTTGTCAAAACTTGATCTATATATTTGTTATAAAAAACTTTAGGTAGCTTTATTAACCCCTTATCAAGACTCAATGCATTATCATTGCCGAACAAATAATTCATTTGAAAAGGTCTTCCCGAATCGACTGAACGTACTCGGAAATATTTGCCACTGGTCTTTACTCAAACAAAGATTCACTCATAAATGCATTACTAAATAAATTGTGGGGTAAATTGTATTGTTTGTCCAGTATCTCAGATCCGTTAAAATACACTTAAAAAATTAAAAAAGACAATAGATATCTCCCTTTGCTAAATACTCCTTGGAGCAGAAATACCAATTAAAAGAAAAAGAAAAGATAAAAATGTAGTGATCCTAATCATCTCCATCCTTTTTCTTCGTCTGTAAGCACGCTACTGCAGCTTAGTTTTTTTTAATGCGTAATCGAGACATTTTTAGTATCTTTAAACTACGGCAAATCGTCAAAATGGCTTTCATATAGGAGCAACCACTTAACTTCAAAAAGGGGGGGGGGTATAAATTTTTTTCAAGTCAGAATATTTTTCGCGTGAACGTTTTTCTTCATTTTTTTTTCGATGCCAGCAATCAAACATTTTTTTTCGATATTTAACACTATAATGTATGAGGAAACTCTGGATTCAGAATATTTTTTATATCATCTCTATGGCAAGAATAATTTATTTTTTATAATTGGGGATCACAATATTTTACAGAAAAAGTCCCTCCCCTTTTTTGAAGTCAAATGGATTTTCCCTAACTGCTAGGAAAGTTGTCCGAAAGAGTTGCATTCGGAACTACGTAATGCACATTTAAATGACATACAATTTACAAGTGTGAACAAATCTTATGTACAGGTAATTAAACAAGGTTTATAGATGTGAACAAATTTAATGTGAAACCAGTGTACATTACATTTAACTAAAAGTAAACATGTTTACTGTACATGGCCTTTGGTGTGAACACGGCCTAAGATTAATCATTTGATGATGACGGTGATATTTCCCAAATTTTTTACATGTGTACTTATATATATTATGTCTGTTTGTTTTGTTCACACATCGTATGCGTTGTCATTATAATGGAATTTTATGCGACTGTCATACAATTTAGAAATTTACGTAGCTTTAAAACCAGGTTCAATCCAAGTTATTGACGAACAGGAATATTAGATAGAGTAATAACCCAATAACAGCCATGCATATTCAAGAAGGTTAGACCTCGTTGAAAGACAGGTATTTGGGATATGCTATAACTCGTTGCAGGCAAATTATTTGAAAGAAAGGTTGTTACACGTTGAAGCCAAGTGTTTGAGAGAAAGAATATTACCCATTGATTATGTGATTTCGGAGAGAAAGGTTAGAACCCATGATGGTGAGGTATTTGAAAGAAAGGCTTATTTGTCCGTCACTGGTGAGTCTTTTGTAGAAGTAACGCCCGTCTGACATAAATTCAAAAATTTCATTCCTGGTATCTATGATGAGTTAAGCAATGACAAAAAAAAAATAAAAAGATGATTGAAATAAAGGAATAATTAATGATAAAAGATGGGAAAAAACAAACAATTCAGAAAAAATCCAACACATCTCTGTCCTATATTGCATCTTTAATAATATTATAAAATCATTCAAATAATATCAAATTAATGTAAAATGTTCACTTTTCAATAATAATTATTACCTAGTGCTGTCTAGTAGAATTTTGTTTACTTTGTAATTGAAATCAAATATAATATTTTATGTATTTTAAAATATGTATAACATTCTTAGAAATACATGTACCATATGTGTCCTAAAACAACAAACAATTAATATAATAATACATGTATATGTTTCATCGTTTGGATCTGCCCCATGTAACTTTTATCGTTATCTACTGCATTTGATAAAGTAAGAAAATGTAGATAAGTTTAAGTTAATCCTAAGCCATAGTTTATATCATTTATAACGATTTACACAATATATTTGGTTTCGTTGTCATCCTACCCCTTTCGGTCGCATTTTTTTTTTTACACCAATTAAGAGTTCTTAAACTAAAAAATGTATGAACTTCGCCCTAAATTTTGCGGTTACTAGACTTATGATTCACAGTATGATTGTTGCAAACAATCGCTTGATTTCAGTGAATTGAAATGTTTTATGATTTAGAGATATATCTTACTATACATTTCGTCAGTGGCGAACAGCGAGATATATAAGGTGGATGCATACTTCCATAAACATAATTGATAATAAATTTTAAACAAGTAGATATTGTATGACTTAAATGAGACAATGATCTGCACGAGTTCATAGGAGTTGGTGTCTGCAGTTATAGGCAATTGTACCGACTTCAACAATGAGAAAAAAATAAGATTTTAAATCGAGAATGTTTTCGAACCATCAAGAAAAGACATTTTGGTGTTAAGTTGAAATTCAAACAATGACTTATATATAAGGTTAGACCCTGTTGAAGGACAGGTATTTGAGAGAAAGGTTAGAAGGCGGTGTATAGTAGGCAAGTAATTTGAAAGAAAGGTTGTTACACGATTAAGCCAGGTATTTGAAAGAAAAGATATTACTCTTTTATACTCAGATTTGGAGAGAAAGGTAAGAACTCATGATAGCGATGTATTCGAGAGAAAGGTTTATTCGTACGTCACTGGTGAGTCTTTTGCAGACGTAACGCCCGTCTAACTCAAATTCAAAAATGTCATTCCTGGTATCTATAATGAGTTTAGACATGACAAAAAAAAAGATGATTGGAATAAAGGAATAATTATTAATAAAGGATTGGACAAAAAAAAACAGTTAATAAAAACAATCGACACATCTTTCCTATTTTGTATCTTTAATAATAATATCAAATTAATGTAAAATGTTCACTTTGCAATATTTCATATTACCAGGTGCCGTCAAGTAGAACAAATTTGTGTTTATTTTGTTTTTGAAATCAAATATAATATTTTATGTATTTATGTATAACATAGAATTACGTGTAAAACAACAAACAATCAATACAATAATACATGTCTTTTTGCATGATTTTTTTATTAGTTGCTAGTGGCTTTGAACTAGCTGTCAGATAACTGCGAGTACTCTCAGATCTGTTCATTACGTCTTTTTGTGTCGGGATGTATAAGTACCCGGCCACGTCTACTTGTATTTTTGTCCATCTGATGAGTTAAGCCTTTTTCAACTGATTTTTATAGTTCGTTCTTATGTTGTACTGTTATACTATGAAGAAAGATTTTGTATCTTTCTAGATAAATATTGCCAGCACGGCTTCGGGTGGGATTCCGTCTTTGGGAACGATTCACAATGCGGGGTACTAGCTTTTTATTCACACACAAGTCGGCAGTTCAATACAGTAAACATAAACAAATTAGTAAAGTCCAAATTCATTTAATAAAATCCAAATATAAAGTATCAGTGTTACAATTTAGTTAATTTAAACCAAAAACAATGTATATGAATGCGATGGAAAATCCGAACGCAGTTCATATGCTCTCGTTGGCATATCCAAACGGAGTCACTGAATATCAATTTATCTTTCTTTAAATACCAAATAAAGTTGCTATAACAACACAGTTTGTTGGGGTCATGTTGTAAACAGAAATTATATAATTAAGTGATTTAATTTATTAAAGAGAATTACGATAGGTGATCAATCCATCAATCAATTGAATTATGTGTGTATTTGATATGACCGAATAAAAAGTTGCATAACGAACTTGTAAAAATATTTACATTACTTAGAGTTTAAAAGGTTATTGACAAATAGAAATTTATAATCTTACATGTTTCAGATGTAAACAAATATTTCGGACATGTGAATTCATAGCGAATTTTGAGATCATTAATAGTATTGAATAAATTAAATATGCCTGCTGCATACGAAGTCTACACAAAAGAAGTCAATATAATTAGACAGTTTGAAATATAAAATTTAGTACCAAAGCAATGTGTGACAATACCACTGTCCCAGGTTAGGGGGAGGGTTGAGATCCCGCTAACATGTTTAACCCCGCCACATTAATTATGTATATGCCTGTCCCAAGTCAGGAGCCTGTAATTCAGTGGTTGTCGTTTGTTTATGTGTTACATATTTGTTTTTCGTTCATTTTTTTACATAAATAAGGCCGTTAGTTTTCTCGTTTGAATTGTTTTACATTGTCTTATCGGGGCCTATTATAGCTGACTATGCGGTATGGACTTTCCTCATTGTTGAAGGCCGTACGGTGACCTATAGTTGTTAATGTCTGTGTCATTTTGGTCTTTTGTGGATAGTTGTCTCATTGGTAATCATACCACATCTTCTTTTTTATATGTATATGTTTCATCGTTTGGATCTGCCCCAGATAATCCTAAGCCATAGTTTATATTATTTATAACGATTTACACAATATAAATGGTTTCGTTGTCACCCTACCCCTTTCGGTCGCAGAATTGTTTACATCAATGAAACTTAAACTAAAAACTGTATAAACTTCGACAAACATTTTGCGGTTGCTAGACTTATTATTCACATCTAAGGTCACAGGAATTGTGAGCAAAATATATGAAGCTATTATCATCATTCTTGTAATTTTCAAGGTTTATTCGTACGTCACTGGTGAGTCTTTTGTAGACGTAACGACCGTCTAACTCAAATTCAAAAATGTCATTCCTGGTATCTATAATGAGTTTAGACATGACAAAAAAATTTAAAAAAAAAGATTCAAAATTAGCCAACTTTTTAAAATTTATATTTTGTTTAGAGGTGAGTAATTGTATACATTTAGATTTCGACTTCAATAATCTCTTTACCCAAGTTAGGTTTAAACCTTGTATAAAATTACTCAAACTATTCATTTAAGGCCCTCTCAGTAGTATTTTTGACATTAAACAAAACATTAATTTTAAAGAGTTGGCTACGAGGTATATATCTCCCAATTGATACGATATCCTCGGGCTTGTCTTTCCTATCATTATTTCCGTGATGGAGGGTTGCCACTCGTAAGGATTCTATTAAACCAAGATTTACAAATGGTAGAGTCGAAATCGTCCCTTCGTTTATTTTTCGAACGCCATAATGAGTTGGTTGACCGTTATTGTATATCCATTTCACAGATGATATCGGATATGATCCTTATGTCGTAACTACAATCACGTACCCTTTTTACGAATATGACTTACCGAATGATACTATTTACAGAGCAACACGACAGGTTGGACCTGTGGAGCAGGATCTAATTACCCTTCCGAATCACGAGAGATCATACCCATGTTTTAATGGGGTTCGTGTTGCTTAGTCTTCAGTTTGCTATGTTTCGTCTTGTGTGCTTATATTTGTCTGTTTGTCTTTTCTATTTTAGCTTTGCCATAATTCTCTAAATACATGTAACAAATGCAAGTATTGTTACCGTTAAAAATGTTTGAATAAATCAATTTTGAATTTGAATTCAGTTGCATAGTTTGTTACGGGCTTGGAAGTATCTATTCTTGATACAAAATCATTAAAATATATACTTATGTCAATCACAAAATATATGTACTGTAACTGTGACAAAAAATAAATCAACTCGTTATAATATATTAACCCGCTTTTCTGAATTTACCTTAATCAGGAATGTTCAAAGCCGATTTTTTTTTATAATCGATGATGTTTAAGAACCAAAACAGTTAAAGAGCTATAAAACTAAAAGGTGTCTAAACATGCTAAAATATAGCAAACTCCAACTATGGTCATGTTTGCTTGAGGGAGTTGAAGCTTTAGTTTCTTTATAACTTACAAGTTTATAAACGGACAATTTATGAAAGGATTGTTTAGACTACCGAGCTGATAATAACATCGGGGACTGGTAGTCCCTAAGCAGAGATATTAACCAAGTAAAAGTTGACATTCGTGTGTTGTTGTTTTTTAGACTTATCTTTATCGCCTGTCGACGTTGTATTAAGAATAAATAATTAAAGCTTTTGCGTTGTTTATTTATTGAATGACGATTATCCCGTCCTTGAGAAGGCAATAGTTATCTGAAGCAAACCGAATTTTAAACTTAATCATATCAACGATATGTTGTACTAAGTATGTGAAATAAAACTGTTTAAAACCCGTATAAACCCATTTATTTAAAGATGATGACTAGACGAGGAGTGAGGAAAAATAAAAATACCAGATAACAACCGATCTAGATCTTTAATAAAATGTGCAAATTTCGAAAGTAGAAGTTCATTCGTATGTGAGACTTTAAAATGACATGTTCTTTCAAATTTACGGGAGCTATCTTCTCATATTTTTTCTCAAAGTTATATTGTGTTGTTTTACACAAAATTAGGTTTTCAAAGCATTAGCTATACAAAATTGCACAAATTTGCACAACCTTTAGCATGAAAATGGCCCCGTATTTAAAACTCGATGGATTTTGATTTAGACCCCTTAGCTACATGTACCTTAGCTACCTTGATTTTGCAATATTACTATATTGTGTACGAATTTTGCAAATGTTTATTTATTGTAATTCTTAAGTTTGTTATGCATGATATGTGTGACTTCTAGCAATAGTACGGCACGCATGATATTTATGTGGCGATATCCTCTACCTGATTAAATTGTTGAGGGAGGCAATAGTTGTAATTTACATGCACATGTGTTTAGCCTGCAATTTCGGATTTTTTGACAAAAAATGAAGTATTTTTGCACAGTTATCAAAGGTCGCATGCTTATAAATTTAATACGCCAGACGCGCGCCTCGTATACACAGGACTCATCAGTGACGCCCAGATCAACACAGTTACAAAGCCAAACAAGTACAAAGTTGGAGAGCACTGAGGACCAAAAATTCCAAAAAGTTGTGCCAAATACGTCAAATTAAAGGTAATGTATTCCTGGGATAAGAAAATCCCCCGAAAAACTCAAAGGACCAACCGCAGTATAAAAATTTGGTAATAGAGTTTGTAAAAGTTTATTCGACAACATATTTGTGCAATGAAATCATTATTGAAACCAGAATAAGACTTCAACAGAAAAGTTATGTAATAACCGCAAATGAAAGCTGTTTGATATTTAATATATTTTGAAATATTAAATATTTTTTACGTGATGTAACTTTTGAAATATCGTCCTGTCAGTGATTATATGACAAATTTAGTGTTAATTACTTTATTTTGTTGACTAATTCTACAACGTTAAATAACCAAGCGAAAACATAGTAATTATGAGTGCCATTGAGACAGCTCTCTATCCAAGTCACAATGTTTAAAACAATGAGAATGTATTTGAACAGTTTGATTAAATTGTTTTCCCCTTTCCTTCAGTTTTTGTTTTTGTAGTTTTACATTTATTTATTCAATCAAACGAAGTTTTTATTTTCAAATTATAGGTATGTTATAAAAAATCTAGGAGTTGAACGGAAGGCTAAAAATGAACCAAGACTACCGAAAACGATAAAAGATCAACTATGGCATTGTCAACTACTGAGGTATATCCGACACATCCTCGTAAACATCTTGCTAACTGTAACTGGTGCTGCTCCTAAACAAGTGCGACCAAATGCCCTACCTGACCAGAGAGAGCAGCAATCCCCCTCCATTGTCTCGTCCTCACGCTCGGTCAACAATACAAAACAAAAAAAAGTGTCAGAATATTTTAATATAAAAAAAAAGATGTGGTATGATGAGAATGAGACAACTCACTACAGGACCCATATGACACAAACATTAACAACTATAGGTCACTCTTCGAAAATGAGCAAAACATATACCGCATAGTCATCGATAAAAGCCCTGAAATGACAAATGTAAAATAAATCTAAACGACAAATCTAATGAACTTTATGTTCAAACAATTAACAAAATAAAATATCTAACAGCAACAAACGAAATCCCCTAAACTCAAGACACCTGTTAGTGGGACAGTTGTGTAACCATACAACATAAGAATGAACTATAAAACTCAGTTGAAAAAGGATTTACTCATCATATGCATACAAATAGAAATACTTCTTACAAAAACACAGAGTAGACTTAGTTATTTGTGTATATTCTGCTTCAGATTAAAATAGTTGGCTACTCTTGTGACTTCCGAAATAAGGAACATTTCAAAACACCATGTCAAATAGTTGATTATTACTTTGTTGAACGGTAAACAACTTCTTCCAGCATTACGAGCTACAATAAACCCCTTAAAACGGTAATAGCAAAAAGCATTAAACAAAAGAATTGAATGATATTGGCATGCGCCACAAGCCTCCATATATATTAAAGAAAAATCATACTTGAAGTTTGAACAATTTATTAATCATATGTGTGTCACTACGTCAATAAAAGACCAAAACGCATTTGAACAAATACATTCATCGAATTATTTAAGAATAACAAATGGATGTATATAAATTTGATAATATTTTATTAAATATAAAAATATTTTAAAGTGAAAAATATGCAAAATATTTTTAAAAAGCTACTATACGACAAGGCTCGTTTATTTGAGAACCCGGTTTAGGCCAAGTATTTAAGCAAAGATTTATGACAAAGAATAACATAAATGATGATTGGAATAAGGTAATAATAATGAACTTTTCTATTTCGATTCTTTGATAATATTCAAAAGTCATTCCTATAACATTGTATAATATAAATGTATAATTTTAAGTTATCGAAATTAAATTTTACCAGATGTCGTTGAGTTAAACATATTTGTGTATATTAAACTTTATGAATTACATCATAGATCAAATTTCACACATTTATCAATAACATTCCAAGAAGTACATGTATTATATGTTTTCCAAAAAACAATAAACGATCAATACAATATGTTTCGTTAACTTTATCTGCATTATGATGACTTTAGTTGTTATATAATGCATCAGATAAAGTTGGAATATTAAGATGTAGTACAAGTTATTACTAAGACGTAGTGACAAACCATTTACACAATTTATTTTTGTGTAGTTTTTAAAGATACCATCCTCACTCTTTCCGTCGAAGAAATGTTAACACAAATTAAGAGTTAAACAGTGTTGACCAATATTTTGCTGTTGTTAAACTCGTGATTAGTGTAGGCTGCTTGTTTTCGCTGAATTTGATTGTTTAATGATTTGGAGATTATCTTATTTTACTATTCGTCAGTGAAGGGCAGTGAGGCATATACAATAGTTGCACGCCTCTAAAAATAAGCAAAATTTTAAAACTGATAATAGATATAGAGCAAGAAGATTCTGTCAGATTGTCAGAAAGACAACTAACCAAATGCAGTGGGTATAAACAGTTGTATGCAACTGTACGGCCTTTTATAATTTTAATGGCTTTGTTTTTTACTAATTCTAAGGAATTGTCTAACATGTGTTTGATAATTCCAGTAATCAAAATTGAACTGAGATTTACAATGTTAAAGGAAATATGTCCAACCCCAACTCATGAGCATGTGCTGGTCTGAGGTCATCTTCATTTTAAAAGAATGTAGATTCAAAGGAAAATGAAGGATTGACCAGGGAAGTTCGTTTCGATCCGACATAATCAGCTTCTTAAATGAACAATACTTATAAAAAAGAAGATGTGGGATGATTGCCAATGAGACAACTCTCCACAAGAGACCAAAATAACACAGAAATTAACAAGCCATCCAGTTTTTTCTTGAACACATTTTGCAAAAACGTTATACATTAAAATAATTACGAAGTCGTCAAAATATGCTCATGAGGAGTACAAAGCATACGAAAAACGATAGGAAATTGTATATACTTGTTTATAATATCAGTATATATCTAACAAGGGTATAATACCATGTTTTACGATGTGAAAAACTAAAAATAAAATAGTCGCTAGTGATATGAAATAGATATAGGAAGATGTGGTGTGAGTGCCAATGAGACAACCCTCCATCCAAATAACAATTTAATAAAAGTAAACCATTATAGGTCAATGAAAAAGTTTATATTTGAATTGATAGTTCAAACATTTGTTTTTTCTTCCTATTTCAAATTTCAGGCAAAAATTGTCCACATTTGTAGCTATACATATAGTGTTTATCACATATTTAATAACCAATACACAAATGTAGCAACTAACAAAGGAACATCATTACAAATCAAATAATCGAACTGCACAACAAATTAATGTTTTCAATTTCTTTTTTTTCTTACACCACACGTCCATATTTATTACAATTTCGATTGACATTAAAACCACTGCAAATTGACTACTACGTATACGTTTTCCTAGAGACGTCCTTTATGTGTTATGCTTTTTTTTAGCAAATTAATTTTATATAGATATAGTCTTTAGACCTAGTGATAAAAAAGCACAAACTATTGATGGATCGCTAGAATAAAGATAAATTTGTTTATTCAATGTTGCTCCCAGAAAAAAATCTTACTTTCCAAAATTTAAATAAATATAGTTGAATTTATTGTTGTTTACTGAAAGGATCTTTTCGCGTCAGAAATAACAAATTTTGAAGCATAAAAATAATAATTAAATGTGTGCTTTTATCCCGATCTTTTCCAATCCAAGGAGAATAACAAACTTCAATCTGAATTGAGAATGCTTTTATGAGTATCCTAATCCCAGATATTAATAGATATGTTCCATTATCAACTCCAATCCCTTTCTTTTCACGATTGTAACATGTAATTTTACACGATGGAATAAAAGCTAATTCTACAGGAGCACACTGAGCTCCCTTCTCCGGTTTAAGTCAGGTATGTTTCGGTTATGCGCAATTTCTGCGGATATCTTTAAAGTACTGTAGTATATTTTTTGGTCGTCTGTGTTTAAACAATGTTTTTTTTTCTTTTTCATCGATGCACAGACTGCTTGCATCAATAAATAATTTTCAACCTTTTACTGATAGAAGCAATAGTTTCTACTGCAGAGGGTGAATAAAATCCATAGAGGATTCGGCCATGGCCCTCCCCCTATAGATTTTACTAACTCTCTATGGAACCGTAAGGGGGTCAGTAGCAAACCATATAACTTATAAGCTCACAAGGAAGCTATTAAACCAAGAGTTCCAAATGGTGAAGTTGAAATCATCCCTTCGTAAATTTTACGGACGCCATCACGAGTTGGTTGACCGTTATGGAATAACCGTTTCACAAATGATATCGGATATGTTCCTTACGTCGTAACTACAATCCCCTTCCCTTTCATGAATATGACCTACCGAATTAGACTATTTACCGGATTTGTAATCACATAAGCAACACGACGGGTGCCACATGTGGAGCAGGATCTGCTTACCCTTCCGGAGCACCTGAGATCAGCCCCAGTTTTTGGTGGGGTTAGTGTTGTTTATTCTTTAGTTTTCTATGTTGTGTCATGTGTACTATTGTTTTTCTGTTTGTCTTTTTCATTTTTAGCCATGGCGTTGTCAGTTTGTTTTAGATTTATGAGTTTGACTGTCCCTTTGGTATCTTTCGTCCCTCTTTTATAATTTGTTAGACTTTAGTTTATATGTTGTGTGTTGTTTTCTATTATTTGTATGTTTGTCTTTTTCTTTTTTAGCCATTGCGTTGTCAGTTTTTTTTTTTCGATCGATGAGTTTGACTGTCCCTCTGGTAACTTTCGTCTCTCTTCTATGCCTATTTTTTGTGATTTTAAAAACTGTATAAAAATCACAGTAATTTTATTATTTATTTTATAAAAGAAAAGATTGAGTAATCAAGGATCATTGATAGAAAAACAGCATGTTTTGTCGCTCATATTTAACATTGGTCATTGGTTTTTGATATAAATGAGAAAAAAAATCAAACAAAGTACAGAATGTAATGACCTGAATTTAATGTTTTGGTCGTAGGCTGGCATTCATCAAAGTAATATGCGAGTTTCATCATATATATCTATCAGTGACTGGTCTGATGTTGACAGAACATTGTTCTCACGTTCATGATTGCAACAATCATCATAATATGACAATTTTCACATACAAATGTATAGCAAACATATAATATTATTTCTACAAGTTAGATCAAATACAAATAATCACTACGACTTTGATATCTTAATCTCTTTAATATATCTAGATTTTTTTTGGCTCAAATAAGTAGTGCTGTTTAATTGTATTAGTTGTCTAACGTTGTATATGTTGAACTTCAGTCATGATATCGCAGGTGAAATTTCATAAATTGAAGCCTTAAAGATAGTTTCAATTGAAACCAATTGTCGAATCTTGGGTAAGTGACATTGTAATACTACCACCTTTTCTTTTTCTAGTTATAAATTTCAATGTGTGATGTATAAACTAGTAAAATAAATTACTATTACATTTATTTCATCTTTACTACTGACCTTTTTACATCCACATCATTTTAACCTATTTCAACACATTTTATGATTATACTTATGTAGGTAACTATTGAATCCAATGATACAGTACAAGAATGATATAATGCAAAGTGATGATACTACAAACATGTTCAGTATACCTTAACGTCTAATGTACGCATTTATAGTCTTACTTTTAAATATTTTTACGTGGTCACTGATCTGTTTGAAATCATTTTTGCAAGCTAAAGAGTTTGAACCAGTCGCATCCTTTTCACCCTATTCAGATAAATTCTGAATTTCAAAGCATGCAATACTTAATAACAATAAGATGCATGTTGATGACAATTACACGAAGAAAAAGGAATGAACAAAATAATGAACCCGTACAGATTATGCCTCACGTCTTTAATATAATGTCTGTTTAGATACATTGATTAATAAAACTTTGTATCAAATTCGTGAAACAAATCAGATATGAACAGGTTTTAACTGAAAAATGTTTATTTGTGCTTTGATGTTTGTTTATGAAATATTTTGAAATACATTTACTATAAGCTATAGTTAAGTCAAGAATATTGTTTCCAATCGTTTGATGCGTTTGCGTTTTAAACGTTGTCATTTTATAAAAGAATTCCGTTGGAGTTTGATTACTTTCAATATGGTTTTCCAGTGTTTTAGAAAACTTCTATGGATCCATAGGGTCAATGAACTATATACGAAATTTATCACACACAGGCCTTTTCAAGTGAAGTTTTGTGTTAAATATAAACCCCCCAATAAAATAACATTAATAGGTGATGGCATAAACCCCAAATATGAAACTTACTGCCCTATCAGGGTCACGACGAGCTGATCTGTAATGTTCTATCTTCGTGTCTTATATATCATGTACAGTGTTACAACGCTAGATAAAAACTGACAAGGTAATGAAGCAAACGGCCATCGAAAGCGCGCCCGGGGTAGGGCAAGGTGATTTTGTGTAACGATATTTCTTAGAATGAATTCGAATTCAGGCAAGGGAAGAACACAAATTTGCACCTAGCATTGTTATTTAGACGAATTATATATATGTTTATAGATATGTGAATAACAATATCTGTTACATGTCACGCAAATCACTCATTATCCTTTCTATAAGAATAAAATATATATAAGGCAACAGTTTACAATACAATTTAAAGATTAAAACTGAAAAGACATAAAGGTATGTAAATACGTTTTTTAATTAACTTATAATTCAAATTGACTTAATTTATAACTACACTGGCCTAATATATAACTCAAGGTTAAAAAATATTAATTTGAAACTACCTAAAATGCACATGCATACACATATGTACATACAAACATGTTGAGAAATTCACAACTGAACATTACTTTGAATAATGATTATTATAGAGAAGAAGAATAAACAGTCATTTCATATTAGAATAATTAAACACCAATTATTAATTTCATTTACAGAATTGATATGTGTTTTCCATTAGGGACACTTTTGCTTACAGCTGTTGTTGTGGTTGTCCAAAACCATGAATGTAAAGATTATGCTCTTTCGGCATCTGATCAGTCTCTGATAGATATGATGAAACATTATCTACATACGTCAAGACGAGATAAATGTCCTCAGCCAGCCAAAACATCAAATACAGGTTTTTCAATGTGTACTAATTTTTATTATATAAGGATTAAAGCTTTAACCTTAACCTGAGTTAAAAATTTGTGTAATGCAAATTAATATGTTATGATATGGGCTCAAACTCATGATTTCATCAAACAAAACAGTAACGATATATACCAAAATAGAACACCCTGCATCGGTTAAAATTGATGTATGATGAATTGAAACAATAATGTATAATACATAATCATTTTTATCAATCTTTCAAGATGTTATTAATTATTCAAACAACTATGTCATCAAGTACAGCTATTGTAATTTGCCTGGTATATTTTGTCTGTTTTCATGTTTGCAGGAGTGACTTATGTGCGTTGGGGAATGAAAAGTTGTCCAAAAGAATCTGAAATGGTGTATACAGGTGAATGAAATTGCTTCTATAAAAGTTCCATAACAATATCATATCTAAGTGTTGAATAGTGTTTATCAAATTATTCTTTGCGATATCGTGCGTGTTATCAAACATAGTCTATTGTTATATATATATAGATTCTACCACTGCATCGAGTGTAATACGATATTTATTCACTCGAAACAGTTAAATTTTCAAATTTAAAACGCGAGGCTTGCCCGAGCGTTTTAAATATTTAAAATTTAACTGTCGAGAGTGGATAAATATCGTATTACACGAGATTTGGTGGTGGAATCTGTTTCTCTAATGATTTTCTAACCTTATGCAGGCACACTTATTCCTTCTTTTTGAATGATCTGCAAAAAGATGTGTTCTTTCTATGTGACGTCATCAGGCATGGTCGCCTTTTTCATGCCGTCACAATAGGAAATTCAGAGGAAAGCAAGAAAAGAAAATTCGACGTCATAATCGGATTTTAACCAATGAAGTACTGAGATCAAACGAACCATACGTTGATTAAATTTGTTTTATACAATGGGTGCAGAAAGGGATAAATTGACGAATAATTAGAGAAATATATATATACATACTTTTATAGCACCATAGCATATGCCTACAGTATATAATGCATGCTTACCATATTGAAATGTTTTAATATGATTAAGTTCACAAGTCTTACATCATTATCATGGTAAAGCTTAGAGACATGTTTGATTTAAGGTCAAGTCGGTGGAAATTCCCATTCCAATAAAGGCGGCGGAGTGAACTATCTATGTCTCCCTGGTGACCCAGAGATTGGACATCATCAATCCTATAGCAATGCTCAAGTATATGGTGGTGAATATGAACTTGGTTCTTCATCCAAACCTTCAGGCTGGTCAGAAAGTATGCACGACAAGGAAGTGCCATGTGCTGTATGCTACAAACAACGGAGTTCAGCTGTCCTGATTATACCAGGTGCATTAATCAGTTTCAGTTGTCACACCTGAAATAACGTACAATACAACGTTAAATAACAAGAATTTTAACAATTTGCTATCGATGACTTTTGAAAAATTATAAAAGACTTTTTATTCAAAGTGGTTGCTGACTCATCAATTTCTAAATATACATGTACTCTCAGGAACGTATTGTTTTATATAACTGTGTGTTTTTGTGTACAATGTAACAGAACACCGGGTTTCCTTCAAAATCATATCTTAACAATTAGTCACTTAACACATATTAATTAATACTAACCTTACTTTGCTTACTGTATCGAGTATAGAATAGAGTTATACTACATTGTACTAGTACGTACAAATCGGAAATCCGTACCATACATTATTCCCTTATTATAATAAATAGCTACCACATTTCGATTTATTATTTGCTTATAATTTTGTTAGGTCGAAAGACTTGCTATAAGGGATGGAATTCAGAATATCATGGGTACCTTATGAGTAACCATATAACTCATTATAGACAGGACTTCGCCTGTGTGGACATCAATGCAGAACCTTTGGATAATAAAAATGGAAGTGGAGATGGCGCATTGTTTTATGCTATTCGAACCAAGTGTGGTAGTTTGAGATGTCCTCCGTATAGCAATGAAGCAGATGTTCTTTGTGTCGTTTGTACCAAGTAAAACATTTGACATTAAATAGAAATACATGAACAGATTTGCTCTTGCTATACCAATACCCTAACCACTCTCTGTGCGGAACATGTTTGCTATTGAATATATAGTTTAATATGATGAAACTAAGTTTCCCGCAACTATATAATTGTGGTATATATATGCGTGCCAATGAGACAACTTTTCACAAGAGACCAAATTATACATGAATCAACAACTGTATGTCACCATACGGCCTTCAACAATGAAAAGGCCCATACCACATAGTCATCTATATAAGGTTCAAAATGACTAATAGGAATCTATTCATATCAGAAAACTATATGCCTACATTAAAATATAATAAACGAAAAACAAACATGTAGCACAGCAACGAACGACAACCACTGAATTACAGGCTCCTGACTTTGGACAGAAACTAACATAATGTAGCGGGGTTAAAATTATTAGCGGGCGGCCAAACATCTCTTTGATATTGGGACAGTGCTGAAAATAACAATAAAAGAACTGTACAAAATAGTAAACAAACCAAGCATATGATCAACAGCAACAAAACACAACCACTCAATTACAGGCTCCTGAATTTAGAATGGCACATATAGAACATGTTACGGGTGACCCCCCCCCCCCCCCTTTTACTTGTGACTGTCTATCGCATTAAACTTGAAGCAAAGAACAAAACATACATATTTATATATATATATGCTTTGAATTTGACTTCAAGCCTACATTTTGAAATTCGGTTGACTATATATTATATGCCAAAAGGGGGATTTTATTTAATTTCAACGTATTCTTATTGTTTACCTTTTCATTTATGTAGTGGAAAGCATACTTTATCGCTCATTTGAAAACATGTTTTGGCTTGATTTGTATTCTCTTATGGATTCATAATAGTTGAATACCAATTAACTACTGTCCGGTTCAATTTCAGCAGCACCATTATTCAATGGTCAATTTATTCCAAACGCTATTTCCTTCATATAAGGTTGGAGAGTATAAGGTTGATTGATTGATTTGTGTTTGCTTTATGCCGCCTTAGCGCAAAAAGTCCATACCGCGGTAAGCTTTTTCAGAGTATTTGAACAATTTATAGTATATTTTCATAATCAGACAGTAGGTCCTTCAATATACTTAAACTTATGTCTAAAGTAATCTGCTTAGTTACAAATATAATTCAATATTAAGATAGAATGATAAAAATAAATCTAAAGCTATACAAGAGAGAGACGAAAGATACCAGAGGGACAGTCACACTCATAAATCGAAAATAAACTGACAACGCCATGGCTTAAAATAAAAAAGACAAACAGACAAACAATTGTACACATGACACAACATAGAAAACTAAAGAATAAGCTACACGAACCCCACAAAAAGTTGCTTCGGAAGGGTGAACAGATCCTACTCAACATATGGCACCCGTCGTGTTGCTTATCTGATAACAAATCCGATAAATAGTCTAATTCAGTAGGTCACATTCATGAAAGTGAAGGGGATTGTAGTTACGACGTAAGGAACATATCCGATATCATTTGTGAAACGGTTATTCCATAACGGTCAACCAACTCGTGATGGCGCCCGAAAACATTTACGAATGGATGATATCAACTTCACCATTTGGAACTCTTGGTTTAATAGCTTCCTTGTGAGCAGCAACCCTCTATCAAGAAAATCATGATAGGAAATACAAGCAAGGGAATATCGTATCAATTGGGAGATATATACCCCGTATGCAGGTGCTGCTGGAATATTGCTACTTAGAAATCGAAAGTTCACAATTGGAAAACTGAAATCATCTCTTTTTTTTTGTAAAGTTTTGTTTTCAACAAACCCTCATTGTCAATGTCTAGATGTAAGTCAAGATATGAGGCAGACTTAACTATATCTGTAGTACAACATTTTCATATTTTACAATATATCCGAACATCTTTTTATAATAAAATAATGTTTGTAGAATACTAGAAAATGAATCATAAACATTATCAACATTAAAATGCTTCCTGCGAATATCAAAACATTTTTTTTTAAAACATGTGTAATAGTACATTTGCAGTTGCAAGGTATACGGTCCGTGTAACACTTATAAATAAATAAAATCATTTCTAATTGCAAAATAGATAATTCCAAAAAGAAATAAGTTTTTATAAAACAAATTTAACATCAACATGAGATAACAGTATCCTGAAATTTTATAGGTTTTGTCTAAATTGAGTTTTTTTATTTAATAGCGGGATCACAATTATCCCCCTAACATGGGACAGTGGTGTAATAGTACAACATAAGAACGAACTATAAAAATCAGTCAAAAAGGCTTACCTCATTGTCAAACAAAAACGTATCTATGAAGTTATCCGTGTATGAACCACTCATCATTGTAGCCATATAAACAATACTCTTGTAAAATAGCAAAGTTTATCTTTGAAACTACATTAAAAGAGGGATCGAAAGAAACAAGAGGGACATTCAAATTGACAAGTCGAAAATATACTAACAATGCCAAGGTTATGAAAGAAAAAACACCAACAGACAAATAATAGTACACAAAACACAACATAGAACACTAAAGACGGAGCAACATGAACCCCGTCAAAAACTAGTGGCGATATCATGTGCTCTCTAGACGAGGATCTGTATTTGTATGAAGACATACACAGACATGTCGGTATAATGGTATCTTTTTTGGATGTCAAAATAATAATCTATTTCCGGACTTAAAAGAAAAAAAGATCCAAAAAAAAATAACAAACAATAAAATTATTACCAAAACATACCGAGAGTTATTTCCTGTGCTTAAGAATTATTGTTAGGCTTTTCTTCCTTTGGGGCACCCGGTGCGTAGCTAAGGGTATGCAGAATTTTGGTGTAAAATCTTATTCTGTGATGTCATAACTGATAAGAAGACGACGTGATTATGACTACAATTATTACATATCGCTTCTCTTGCAAATAGTCGGCAAATGACAAAATTCATGTAATAAGTAACATTTGAGGATATCATTTCAAGGAATAAAGATATTACAATATTACTAGGATAAGGAAAACAATATGCTACATGCAAAACAATGATACAACAACTGACTAAAAGGAACCAAACAAAAGACCGAGCGTAATCTCGCGTGATCTATAATAGTTAAACGTCTCTGCTAGAGTACACATTCATCATCCTGGTTCCTGAGACTACGTTTAATGTATTAGCTAATACCCATACACTGTACCTTTTCACCATTATGGGATATTTGTTAAAAAGTATTACATGCAAATCATGAAGTTGTGTATATTATACTTAAATGCGATAGGATGTTAAGTACACTGCAGAGTTAACTGTATACAAACTGAAGCTCCGTATATATATTGACTGCAGATGTCAATCTTAATAAAAAAAAATTGAGAAAATATTAGTATAAACAAAGCAAGTAAGCCAATCAAACCTTTAAACCAGAATAGTTCGGACAATAGATTTTTTTTTCGCCAACCAACCCTAATTTACGTATGTATGTATATGTCAAGTATGAAGCATACATAACTATGTATGGTGTATCCTTTGTTCCAACAGTGATACATGTAGGCTTGATCGATGCAGTAGACGAAGTCTCATAATAATTGACTATTGAAAACGTAAAAGAACAAAAATACCGGGATCAAAGGAAAATCTAAACAGAAAGTTCCTTATCAAATAAGAAAAATCAAAGGTCAAACACAGCAAGCCATTGGAAAACAACTGTCACAATTCTGACTTGCAACAGGCACAATTCTGACTTGCAACAGGCATTTCCTTATGTAGAAGATGGTGAATAACAAATCACACCAAAAAAAAAAACATGTTCCACATATTAAGTGATTATAGTAATAATATAGAAAAAAGCAAATATTTTTTTGTCAAATGTTTTACTTTGTACAAACGACACAAAGAACGTCTGCCGAATTGGTATACGGAGGACATTTTAAACTGCCACATTTGGTTCGAATAGGATAAAACAAAGCACCATCCTCACTTCCATTATTATTGTCCAGCGGTTCTGCATTGATGTCAACACAGGCATAATCTCTGCTTCTATGATTGTAATGATCACTCATCAGATAACCATGGTATTCTAAGTTCCATCCCTTATAACAAGTCTTTCGACCTTATAAAAAATAAACGTAAGTATATTAATTAGCAGTGTGTAATTGTAAGAACAAATGTTTAATTGAACTATTCATTAAGGTTACCATTTCAACACTGTAACTAGTCATTAAATATTATTTTACACACTTCCACGCAACTACTATAGATCAATACCTATATTTTGCCATTGCACAAGGTCATGTTAATAATAATGACGAATTTATAATAAATCCATTTGATGTTGGATGTATAATGATTGATATCTTATTCTAAGATACATGATTTTTTATTTAGTTGTTATTGGCTTTGGACTGCATGTAGCTGTTAGTAACAACGAGTACTCCAAGATCTTTGATGAGTGTCTATTTTGTTTCCGTAACATTGTACACAAAACCACTAAGTTATGCGAAACGATAGAGTGTTATGTCCCTTTAAATAAAATAAAAGAAAAGAAAATGTAAATTTATCAACCAGTTTAAAGGTATTAGAAAAACTTCCAAACGTCATAGATATCTAGTTGTATAAATTCTTATAAAAAAAGCTTGTTCATTGCATATGAATTCAGTTAAACGTACCTGGAATTGCCAGGACGGCTGAGCTCCGTGTTTTGTAGCATACAGAACATGGGACTTCCTTGTTGTTCATACTTTCATCCCATCCTGATGGTTTGTAATATGAACCAAGTTCATATTCCCCTCCATATACCTGCCCATTGGTATATGATTGGTGCTGCCCATTCTCGGGATCATTAGGGAGACATAAATAATTCACACCACCTCCTTTGTGTGAATACTGATTCCCACCGACTTGCCCTGAAAGGACAATAAATGTTCAAACCTTACTTTCAAAGAACATAAGTATAAAAAGTTGTTGTGTCATTTAAATGAAACAACTATACACCAAATACGTAAGTTCGGATCAATTAATAATAGCTGTTTTCTTCAAATAAATATCTTGTCTTGACTACAGCCCTTGGATGGTGAAAATTTCCCATAAAACCTGTATGGTGTAATAGTGTTTGGCATATGGTGCAATGGTAGAAGGTGTATGGTGCTATGGTGTATGGTGTAAGGAGAATGGTGTAAGAAGAATGGTGTAATGGTGTAATGTGCAATCGGGAATGGTGTGAATCAATGGTGTACGACATTTAAAGCTAGGCAAAATATTGATCAGAACTATTTTTTTATTTTATACATTAGTTTGCAATATGTTTTTAATAAAAACAAATTAAAGTCATACCCTTTCTTTGAAATTAAATTGCATCATGGTGTAATGTGTATGATTCAATGATGTGTGTATTGTGTAATGGTGTATGGTGAATAGTGTAATAATGTATGTGTTAGTGGGAAGTTTGCACCATCCAAGGACAATACAAATACGTCACAGTGGGCTCTATATAAATAGTTGTTGCTAAATGATTGGCTATTGTCCCGATAATTAGGGAGACATGATTGGTTTTGTCGTTCCAACTCCCATACTATTCTGCTAACCTAGCAATGTTCTTACAATATACATTGTGCACACTTGTTTAGCTTTATTAAAAATAAATGTTTAATTGCATCCAGTCAATTATTAAAACATAATACAATTTAAATTGCAAAAACGTCAGAACAATGTCTTTAAAATTAAAGAATAACTTTCTTTTCTTTGATTTTACTTCTGTTATACAAAAGAAATTGTTCATTTTTTGTAAAGTATTGATTGTTCATAACTTATTTTTGTACGAACGTGTTCCGATCATGACGACTGCATATTACCAGAAATCAGAATCTATAGTGTACCGAAAAACAAACATAGTATAGAATTTATCGAACGGTATTTCTATAAATTAGATGAGGCGTTGATTAAATTTAAATACCTTGTTAACCTCTACATAAAAAAATGCATGTACCAAGTCAGGAATATGAATGTTGTTATACATATTCGTTTGATGTATTTGAGCTTTTGCTTTTGTCATTTGATTAGGGCCTTTCCGTTTTGAATTTTCCTCGGAGTTCAGTATTTTTAGTATTTTACTTTGTATTTATTTTTAATCTGCCCCTTTCTCTGATAACTATTTACCTGTATAAATCATGTCAGCACCTGTAGGACAGCTTTTACGTCCCCATCTGACATATGTTACGCCTTTCCCTAAATAAAAAAAATTGAATAACTTTCAGTCCATAAAGTAAATAAATATAGAGTTTCACGACTCGTAATTTAGTGGAAATAACAACAAAACAATAAATGTATCTTAATACACAACAACATATTTCAGAGTTTAACTAGGTCAATCTTTTTTATTTCATATACAAAAGTCACAGCGATGTCATATGCCAGTGGCATTTGGAAATACAATTAATATATCAGCTATCAAAATAACAGAAATATTGTATATAAATCTTATTCCTGAATGTTTTTATCTAGTTGCACACAATGCTAGACCAATTTCTTTTTATGTTACATGTTTAAACTGAAAGATAACTTGACTATAGTTTTACTCTGGGTTAAATGTCCTTTCATACAAACCAATATTGTGCTTATAAATAAACTTTTTACTACCATAATATCATTTGTGAAATTGATGTGATACCTATTCCTTTTAAAGAACATTGTATAATTAACGCTCACTACTTTCAAATTATCAATTATAAAAGGAATTCGGTCAAAATTTAACAGAAATTCAAACACAAAAAACAAACACTATCTCTTATAATATTATGAATATCTGTCCAGCTTTCTAAGCTATTTGTATCTACGATGTGAACAAAAAAATCGTGACGCTGACGTCAAGTTTACTTTCCAACTATTTACTTTAATTTGTCCACAAGAAAAAATATTACTTTGAAAATTCCTGCTTTTTTCAATTTATTGTCAATGCTTCACATTAAATTCCAGTATCTGATAGTATCTAAATGTTAATTTTATCAATTGTAGTATGTTATATCTTAACCTAATTTTAAAACATAAACACTAAAGATAAAAGGATCGATTTCCTCATCATGATGAAAGAGTTTTCTTACCGTCATTTTGTAAAACCTCAAGGAAATATTTAAATTTAATACTGAATAGAGTTATCGGAATATCAATCAAATAACCACTTTAATCGTAGCTTGTGCCGACGGTGTAGACATTTTAGTATTAGAGAACGCAAATTAAAATGAAAAACCAAGAGGAGTAATTCCAACTCTGTAATAGTTGTCTCTCCCAAAACATTTGCATTATGACGTGTTTAATCAAAGACGAAAAGAATATGCATATGTAACCAAATTATCCAGTATATAGGGAATTTTCTCAGCTGTTCTTTTATTCTCTTGGAGGGGTCGATATTAAAAAAACTGTAATGATTATCGTTTAAAAATACCCAATAATAAATCCAAGCGTTTTGATGTATCAGAATTGTCTTTGCCATAAGATTCAGAATATTCGGTTTGTTTCAGCATTTCTTTTTTTGTCTCCGGGCAAAAAATTACTGAAATGTTTCTTTATTAATACAGTATATGGTAATCTATCAAAAATGCTATTATGAAGTAGAAAGCATAATGATTGCTTACATTATACACGGATTTTCAAAAAAAAAAATTAAACACACAGTTTCTAGGGACAACAAAACAAAGTTCTATCATACTGACAATCACAGAATGAAACAAATTATTTATCTGATAATTTTGATGTAAGGGCAAATTATATTGTCTTTGACAAGCATTTGACCAAAATAAGTAAACTATGATTTTGTGACCTTTGAATCCGGCTATGCGGTATGGGATTTGCCTATTATAATAATACTAATAGCTGTTGATTTCGGTTGTGAAGAGTTGTCTTATTGGCGATCATACCACGTCTTTTTTTATATGAGCACAGAGATGTGTGTTGAGACGAAAAACGACGCCTATGACTCACAACAACTTTTATTGCAGCAGAACATTTTTTTTCAAAAAACAATACAAATAAACTCATCATTGATACCAGGACTAAATTTTGGATATACGCCAGACGCGTTTCGTCTACAAAAGACTCATCAGTGACGCTCGAATCCAAAAAAGTTAAAAAGGCCAAATAAAGTACGAAGTTGAAGAGCATTGAGGACCAAAATTCCTAAACCTTTTGCCAAATCCAGCTAAGGTAATCTATGCCTGAGGTAGAAAAGCCTAATTATCTACACAATAACAAGAATGGAGAAAATTTATGAGTAGTTGTACATCAAGCACAATACGCTTTCTACAATAAAAAAGAAATGGAATTGTGTATTGATTCAAGGCACAAAATTTCGACACGAACTTGGTTCCGCCAAAACAAAAACAAATGAGTGAACATTTCCATATTTACATCCGATGAATATAAAAACAAATACCTGCTAGACTTTCTTGAATGGCGGCTGTAATAGTAGCATTGATTTCTTCAATTCCTTTGGTTACTATTTGCTTCATAACATCATTCATCGCATTTTCAAAACCTTTCTTTATCTCCGACGCAATATATGTCTTCAGATGATCATTCATATTGCTAACATCTAAGTCTGCTTTCAATGTCGCTTTTAGACCATCTAATAACGGCATAGTGACGATATCATCACACTTACTATCGCCACTACACGTATTTCCCTGTACTTGGATCAAAAGCAGAGACAATGTACATGTAAAGACGACAGTGACCATTAAAAAACACATGACGTCCTTTTACTTCCAAAAATGTTTAACCATTTCGAATTGTGCTCAAGTTTATTTATAAATGAAATGGAAATTGTATTGGCGTCATGGGTTTCCGTCCGCCGGAAACCGGATGCTTTTACAATGTTTTCACAACGTTTTGAACGACCTTGAATATGATTAATTACTCAATCGTTTTTTGAATTTAAACAGCAGATTATTTTTAATTAGAAATTTTGAAATGTAAAAGAAGAAAGCTGCTGAGAACACGAATACCCCCGCTCACGTCTTAATATTTTCCAATTAAAAAAGTGGAAATAACTCTAGCATGGTAATTGATTCACTGCCCTATAGTTCACAATCTGTCTTTGAGTTTTGGTTCCCAGTATTGTATTTGAGTTTTATAATAAGGATGTTCTTATCCCAGACAGAAAACCCTAGCCGTATTAAGCACAACTTTTTGGAACTTTTGGTCCATAGTGCTGTTAAACTTTGTACTTGTTTTGGCTTTCGAGTTTTTTTTTCATCTGAACGTCACTGGTTAGTCTTTTGTTGACGAAAAGCACGTCTGGCGTATTGAATTTTAAACCTGTTACCGTTTGTAAGCTATTATTCGTGTGTTTCTCTGTCCTATATGTTCTCCCATTTATTTGTATTGTAGTTCTGTCATGTAATGTTTTTTAATGTTATATTTAACATTGCCATAAAAGCGGGAGGTTTGGCATACAAAAAAAACAGTTTCAATCCACCATTTTTTTTCTTAAAAACTCCTGTACCAAGTCAGGAAAATGGCCATTGTTATATTACAGTAAAACCTGTATAAACCGGCCGGCTACGGGACTTTGAAAAAGAGCCGGTTTGGATAGTGAGCCGGTTTATTCAGGTTTTCGTTTTGACCGGAAGTTAAATAAATGACTTGTAAAGTCCGATATTTTGCATGTAAACGTTCTCTCTGTCAGATTGTAAATTATATCTGATAAATTAAAATACTTTCACTTCGTTTTTCATTGTTTGCATTTGCATCATAATACTCGCGTTGTTTGGATTGTGAGACGCGAATTTCGATTTTCTTCCATGATCGTTAATTTGAAACGTTTGAATTCCATGGCCGATTAAAAAGCCAGAATATTATCAAACATAATTTCATCACTATCGAAACGTTGTCGTACAGTGTACAATATCAATTGATTGTTGCCATCCGGGTGTTTTTCATTATCAAGGTCATGTGTTTAGGGGTTCACAACAGGGAACCCAGGATTTCGAAATCACGATGTAAATTTCTTACTCCGCGATTTTTTAAATTTGTTCATCCAAGTTACAACGTAAGTTCAATCAGAGATATATTCGATGTGTCTTTTCGTTTAATTGACACGTTTATAATTTTTAATAAATAATACAGCTCACTCCTGTACGATTGGCAGTTCACAGTTTAACACCTGACTAATTGATTATCCTGAAAAGCCATATTGTATAAATAGATATGTTTTGATTGCATATCGATTTTTAAATTAATTGGACAAACCGGTTTTGACAGGTCATAATTAATGTAATTAAGAGTATTGGGACTGCATAATTAGACCGGAATTCGGAATACACAGGGTCCGATTTACAAAGGGTATTTTAACAAACACTTTGAAGGGGAAAAAATGGGACTTTCATTTTCGGCCGGAATGGACAGGAAACCGGTTTATTCAGGGTCCGGTTTAATCAGGTTTGACTGTATAGTTCTTTTCTATGTGTGTTACATTTTAATGTTATGTTTCTGTTGTGTCGTTGTTCTCCTCTATATTTGATGCGTTTCCCTCTGTTATAGTTTATAACCCTGATTTGTTTTTTTCTCAATCGATTTATGAGTTTTGAACAGCGGTATACTACTGTTGTCTTTATTTACAAAAATTGCATAAGGGATATTAAGTAAGAGTTGGTAAATGGAAAATATTTTTTTCAAGTTATAAAGGGTGTAACTCTAGACATGGACAGTGTATACTAAATGGACTGGTCACTTATGACTATGTCTATACAAAATTGCAGTTGGAGCTGTGCCGTCGCTTATGTCACGTGACTTCATAGCAAATCATTTCACATTTACGAAGTGTTTCTCATAACCATACGTTTAATTTTAATGAAGTAACATTTTTATGAACGTTTATACATTTGTCTTTGCAAAATGCTGTTTAAAAAAATAATACTTTGAGTTATTTTGTTACTTAATTTCGAGTGGCTGCCATCTTGTTCAATTTGTAACATATTTGAACGACTGCAGTGATCTTCAAAACTATATGCCCCAGTTTAATAATTTAACATTCTTTTGAAATATTATATAATTGTCTTTGCAAATGAGTATTAATAAGATTTTATGTTAAAAAATATCAAATTACAGTGTACTTTGAAATACGCAAATAATTACCAGCTTCATATATCAGAGATACAAATCTATGTTTATTGTTGGGAGGCCAAGTTATCAATAAAAATTAAAAGAGATGGTCCCGTTAGTATTGATAAACTCATCATAGATACCAGGAATAAAATTTAATATTTACGCCAGACGAGCGTTTCGTCTACAAAAGACTCATCGGTGACCCTCGAATCAAAAGTGTTATGAAAGGCCAAAAAAAGTACGAAGTTGAAGAGCATTGAGGACCCGGCGTGCTCTAAAACATTAAACGCACTTCTACCCGAAAACTTTTGGTTCTTAGCATTGATTATGAGTTTCATAACATATGCATGAGGCAGACTTAAATTAGAGTGAGGAAACGAAAATGATCGCAATTTTCAAGTTGTAAGTCATAACTTTAGAACAATAAGTGACTCACTGCCCACATTTCAAAACTGTCTGCAAATACGAAAAGATCAAATTCAACTATAATTCTATCAGGTTATTTGATTTGAACACAAAATTTAAGTGTACAATTTATTTGTTTTTGCGTAAAAACCGAAATAAGCTTTTTATTTCATTTTTTATTCTTATTTTTCTGTACCATATTCAGATATATGAAGTATTCAAACTTATTTTGTTTCTGATAATGATTCAATCTGTTTTCTTTGATCTGAATCAACCGAACATTCTGAAAACGGCTGGTATGAATCGACCTTGGGTCAAAAGTTCCTTAGACTAAATACGCACAAGATTCTTTTTTCTTGTATTGTCATGCATGAAATGGGTTTAAAACGTAACAAAATTGTGAATAAGATAATTGCTTCTTTATAATCAGGAATATTATTGTGAGCACAAGTTGGCCTACCCTTTTTTGACTCGGACAAAAGGACTTGGAGGTGTGTTCACATTACAAAACAAATTCCTAGTAATTTACATGTGAGGTACGTATGATTTGATTAATGGTGCTAAACATATTCAGATCCAATGTTCATATAAGTGCAAAAAAATCAATATCTTCAGGTCCCCCTTGTTTAAATACCAATGAAAAACATACTGATTTTGAATTGTTTTACTTTGTCATTTCGGGGCCTTTTATAGCTGAATATGTGGTATGGGCTTTGTTCATCATTTTTGAAGGCCGTACGGAGACCTATAGATGTTAATGTTTGTCTCATTTGGTCTCTTGTGGAGAGTTGTCGCATTGGCAATCATACCACATCTTCTTTTCTGATTAGTGGACGTTACAATTGTTTTCTATGCACAAGTACAAAACTTCTTAAAGTTATCCAACTTGTTGAACAAATAATGAAATATGGTATATGACATGGAGTCATCTTTTAAAATAACCTCAATTTATATACACCAATGACCATCGTTCAAATGATATTAACACCATGACTCTATGTAGTCCTCCGTTTTAAGGATATCTACTTAAAAAAGGAATTTCACAACCTTATTAATCAGTGAATAAAACAAATACAAATGGTATTTTGTTGGAGAGAATTAATGTACAAATTTATGGATTTTTTATGTTACTAATTATTGCTTGTTTGAAAGGGATACTAACTGATGTTGAATTGTGTTAAAGTATGGGGACTTATGCAATATTTTTTTCGTCCAAGACAACACTACAATATTTTATTTTTGGTCTAACAAATGCTTTGTAAAAAAAAATTGATGAAAATGTTGTAATGCCCACAATTCACGAGAAACCAGATGACTCAGAAATTAACAAATATGAGTCACCGTACGGCCATTAACAATGAGCAAAGCCCATACCGCAGTCAGTTATTTATAAAAGGCCTTGACATGACAATTGAAAAACAATTCAAACGCAAAAACTAACTGCCTAATTACTGTACCAAAAATGAACGAAAAATAAATATGTAACACAGAAACAAACTTTAACCACTGAATTACATGCTCCTGACTTGGGACAAGCAGATAGATCTATATAGAATGTAGCGGGGTTAAACGTTATAGCGGGATCCAATCCACCCCCTTAACCTCAGTCAGTGGTATAACAGTACAAATTAAGGTATCCGACCCATAATAAAGATTTACGGAAATTTTCCGGAGTTTACCGAGGTGTCAATTTTTACAACACCTCGGTATTTTCCGCCTAGTAAGCGAAAGTATTGTTATTATTTTTAAAATGATGATTAAAATATCAGAAAGGCTTAATTAAAGAATATTTTCATGAACTATATAGTAAACGCGCATTATTTCTATAAATTGTCCAATTTTGACAATCCGGAAACAGAAGTTATGGTAAACAAATATGGACGACTCGGTCGGCTGCCAGACAGACGAAGGCGTTTTACCAATATAAGTACGCCGATTTAAGTCTCTTCGTCTTATCGTGATGTGGCAATAATGTGTGCAGTTTGGATGCAACTGGTTGTCAAATATATTGTACCGGCAAAGGAAGATTAGTTGATAGAAGGAATGTAAACACATCACACACTTGTCCTTTTCATCTGGCGATCTACCCTGGGAGACGATTGGAATGGATCGTTCATTTTATATGTTTTAAAGTTCTGTATTCATATGCTAAGTGTATATCTTGATGGAATTTAACCGGCTTCCTTATGGTTCCTAACATGGAGAACCTAGTAAACAAAAGGCCAAGCTGATGTCAAGCTTCAGTGTAAAACTTTGTCTTTGAGCAGGTGCCAGGTAATTTGCATTTACAAATCCAAACATTTTAAAACTTGAGTTGGACAACATTGTCATGTTAAATATGCCCCACGACCCCAGCTTGTCTGGCAAAACAGCCGTTAGACGTCATAGTAACATAAACTAGATACATGTATGAAAAAAAATGATTATTTTAACAATATATAATCCAGGTCGGTCAGTCTACCTTTAGTAATAATTGAGGAACAAACACCCAAGTCAAGATAAAAAACAAATAAACACAGAGGCGGATTTAGGGGGAGGCCAGGTGGCCGGGCCTCCCCTTTTTGGAAAAATTTTGGATGCTTATATAGGGAATCACTGAAGCATGACCAGAGCGGGCCCCCTCTTAGGCAGTCAATGGGATCCGCCAATGAAACATATTAAAAACAAATGCAAGAAAGCATTAAGTAATAGTGCAGTAGAACTAAACAATTGAGGAATTCAAGCCAAGGCTACCCTTTAACATGTTCAAAAGTTAACTTGATTGCCATGGCACACATACAATGTACATGTATGATCATGTAGCATGAACCATCAATGGCTGTTAAACTTGTCACATTGACACAGACACTGCCACTGTAACACTAATTAATTGATATATGTATATACTAGCATGACTACATGTATAGTAATATATTTGATAATATCCATCTAAAAATTATCTTATAATTTAATCAGTATCTGATTAAAAGTCAAATGCTCATGTACATGATGTAGGATACAAAGAAACATACATTTTAATCTGATATCCATACTATACTTTTTTTTTAGAATAACTATAACTATAATAAATACAAAAAATATTCAACGACTGAGCAAATAAGACAAAAGTTCACTAAGGTGCATTGTCCCTGAGTAAATTTTCAGCTTTGTAAGGTCACAAGTTGTAAAGCTTTTTAATATTTGAATTCTTTGATTAATTAGTCTTTTTATTACATTCATGACATTGGCAAATAGCATTTTTACAACAAATATTATTTTATTATAAAATGTATGTGTTTTTTAATATATGTCCAGTTTTCACTTTATTGTATTTGGTAAGAAAATTTGTATTACAAACATCATTTGTACATACATACATGTACATTGTACTGCTATATATGTACATTCCTTATCTATGTGCTATCAAAATGAAGAAGTACATTTTTGTTACATAAATTTATATTTCATTTTTTTAGAAAAACCATCCTTGTTAAAGATGTGACATTAATCCCTCCAAACCTACAAAACACAATTGATGTATAGGTAAGTTGCAGATTATCTGAGATATTTTTGATTATCATCCAAAAGAAATGTAGCATACATGTACATTGTGTATTACTCTTCTTTCATTTATATGATCATGAAGATACAATGTATATGTACATTGTAATTTGTACAGTTGTATATGTATTTCTGCCATCTGTCACTGTTAATTTAAATGTACATTAGGTTGCAGGAAATAATCAAAACATGATACATGTATAAAGACTAATCATGTGTATTTTCATTAACTAATACACAGGTTTTTTTTGTTGTCAATTGTTGTAGTGTCATTGATAAATGAATGAAATAAATGGTTGTTGTACCTAAAATTATTTGAAACATGTCTGAACTTAACTTATATAGATACAATTTACATTGGATAACCAATTTTTATTTACATTTGTATATCCACATGTACATGATCAACGTATCAATGATGACCAGGAACATTTTAAATTTCAGAGATGCTAATTAACCTTGTTAATGACTGTGGAGAACTTATGCTACATTTACCTAATACACAGACAAACACAGATGGGCATAGGTAATATATAGAACAGTTTTCTAAGATACATGTTCATGTTAATTGTTATATTATGCTTTGTCTTTAAAAAATATAGATTTGAAACATGAACACATATGTACATGTTCCATGTTTACATGTATTAGAGAGTTATCTAACCTGTTTAAAAGCTGATAACTACTTAGTACTATCAGAATTTTAGTCTATTTGTGTCTCTATTTGTCCATGATTTATCTTATACTGGATAGAGTTTGAAAATTAAATCTATAAAGTTGGATAAAATATTCATAATGCTTGCATTGGTACAAAACCATTTTGAAAATAAGAAGATGTGGGATGATTGCCAATATGAAAACTCTCCCCAATACATGTACTTCACATGACATAAAGGATAAAATTGAGAAATGGGGAATGTGTCAAAGAGACAACAACCCGACCAAATAAAAAACAACAGCAGAGGGTCACCAACAGGTCTTCAATGTAGCGAGAAATTCCCGTACCCGGAGGCGTCCTTCAGCTGGCCCCTAAACAAATATATACTAGTCAAGTGATAATGAACGCCATACTAATTTCCAAATTGTACACAAGAAACTAAAATTAAAATAATACAAGACTAACAAAGGCCAGAGGCTCCTGACTTGGGACAGGCGCAAAAATGCGGCGGGGTTAAACATGTTTGTGAGATCTCAACCCTCCCCCTATACCTCTAACCAATGTAGAAAAGTAAACGCATAACAATACGCACATTAAAATTCAGTTCAAGAGAAGTCCGAGTCTGATGTCAGAAGATGTAACCAAAGAAAATAAACAAAATGACAATAATACATAAATAACAACAGACTACTAGCAGTTAACTGACATGCCAGCTCCAGACTTCAATTAAACTGACTGAAAGATTATGATTTCATCATATGAACATCAGGCACAATCCTTCCCGTTAGGGGTTTAGTATCATACCATCATAACATATATGAGAAGAACATAACCCGTGTCATGCCAACAACTGTTTTTAGAATAAATGTGTTTAGTTCCGATGCAAAGACCTTATCAGTGACTCAATATTAACGCCAAAATATGCAATCTTTAATGACTTGACAACAGTATCGTAATTATATCCCTTCTTAATAAGTCTATTCAAAGATTTTGTAAGTTTCTGAGGTGAATACTGACACCTTTGTGCTTTATAAAGAATATTTCCATAAAAAATTGGATGTGAAATACCTGAACGTATTAGAAGTCTGCATGTTGAGCTATATTTACGAATGATGTCTTTATACCGATGATAAAATTTAGTAAATGTTTTGACTAGTTTGTGATATCGAAAACCCTAGTGTAATAATTTTTCAGTAATACATAAATTTCTCTCGTTAAAATCTAAAACATTGTTACATACACGAGCGAATCGTACAAGTTGAGATATATAAACACCGTAAGATGGTGACAAGGGAACGTCACCATCTAAAAACGGATAATTAACGATAGGAAATGAAAAATCATCCCTTTTATCATAAATTTTAGTATTCAGCTTTCCATTAGTGATATAGATATCAAGATCTAGAAAAGGGCAGTGGTCATTGTTAGTATTAGCTTTATTTAAAGTAAGTTCAACAGGATAAATTTCATTAACATACATACTGAAGTCGTCATTATTGAGAGCCAAAATATCATCCAAATATCTAAAAGTATTATTAAATTTGTTTATCAGATGTTGTTTCGATGGGTCTTTGCTTATTTTTGTCATAAATTGTAACTCATAACAATACAAAAACAGGTCCGCAATAAGTGGTGCACAGTTAGTCCCCATTGGAATCCCGATAATCTGACGATATACGGAATCCCCAAAGCGAACAAAAATGTTATCTAGTAAAAATTCAAGGGCATATATAGTATCAAAGCATGTCCAATTAACATAGTTTTTTTGTTTATTGCTACTAAAAAATGACCTAAAAGAGTTTGAACATATATATTCACATTCTGATTTTTTGAATGCCCATTTAATTAGGTGTGTGAATTTTTTCTTTATGAGAATGTGAGGCAATGTGGTATACAGTGTAGAAAAATCAAAACTTTGAACAGATTCAAAATCACCAATATAAGCATGCAATTTATCAAGTACTTCCAACGAGTTCTTGACACTCCAAAAGTAATTTATTCCACTATTTTCGAAGGCCTTATTTGAACAATTTATAATCAGGTTTTTAATTGTACCAAGTGTGCTGGTAAGAAGAATAGACAATTTAGTAGTTGAACAATGGCTTGAAGACGAAATAAATCTATATTTGTAAGGGGTTTTGTGTAGCTTCGGAAGCCAATACATAGTTGGGACTTTCATTGTATTTGGCTCTGCTTGTAATGCGGTGGCTAAAAGTTTATGTTTGTTACAGATTTCGTTTTCTGAAAATGGAGTCAGTTTGAATGTTGGTGAATTGGTGATTTCCTTTTTCAGAACCTCAATGTAAAATTTACGTCAAACAATAATAATATTATTAGCAGCTTTATCGGCCGGGACAAAAACAAATTCCTTGGCTAGTTCTTTTAGTTTATGTTTGATACGAGAAATAGGTTTATTTTGGTTATTGTTAATAGTAAAATGTTCTTTAAAATGTTGAATACGTATATCAACTATCTTCATTACTGAATTAAAAAAAGAGTCCAAAGATTTTTTGTCAGCTTTTTCCCGTTTTATCCATTTCATACAGTAAGTATGGAGTGAGTCGTGGATGATATTACGACACTCATTCCAATTAATAATAGACGGGGGACGATATTTAGGTCCTTTACTGAGGAATGATTTTAACTCTCGGTCTTTAACGATGTTAAGATCTCCTGTTATAACATGGGAAATGGGTCCATAAACATATTCGGAATTACTGCAATTACATGAAGTAGGTGTATTTTCACTGATATTAACATCTTTACACAATTGACCATAATTAAACACAAATTTCCGGGTAGATTTCTTGTAAATATAACAAATAAGAGGTAGCTCAGTATTGTCAAAATATCCAGGAATTTGTTCTTTAACAGAATGGTCGTTAAATATACCGGCAATATTTACAAAATCAAAGCCTTTATTGACATACTTAATTTTAATAAAATGTTTTTTATGATCTTCAGGGCGATCAATTTTGGGAAATAATTTAGAATAACAATATGCCATAATAATTTGAACAATTTCATACTTAGGACTGCTATATGAAATTGTGTTGCAATCCTCCAAAATTTTATTTAACTTATTAACCGGTAACGAACAGAGTTTTGTTAACAGATAATGTCTGCCGTTGTTTTTTGAAATAGAAATTAGGTCCGAAATATTGGTATGATTGGCCCGAAATTTACTTTGATTGCGATTTGTTCTACGACCGTGAGAACGTTTTTTACGAACAGTTTTAGAAACTATATCCAAAATGTTAACGGAATTGGTTCTAGATATATTACCAATTCCCATGATATTATCATTTAGACCGAGAGGGTAAACTGTCTGTAATTTTTTAATCCAATTTAATTCAATTATTTTCCGTGATCGTACAAACTTTGAATGCGATTCACCAGGCTGCTTATTTACTACTTCTAAAGGTTGAACTGCTAAATATTTGAAAGGATGGTTGTGCTTCTTAAGGTGTTGGTAAATGATACTTTTGAATTTATTGGGTCTTTTAAAACGATACAGATGTTCTTGAGTGCGTTTAGATAAATATCGTCCAGTTTCTCCTACGTACTGAATACCACACCCCGGTTTGTTTCATGTGAGTAAATAAATAATACTGTTTGTTTTTCAAGTTATATCAGTTTCAAAATTTAAAGAAAATGTGCTACCATTAAACGTGGACCTTACCGTATTGTTGGTGGAAAGACGGGGACATGTAAGTCATTTTTTGGCATGACACTTATCGATAGAAGGGTAACCACGATTTTTATTGTTAAAAATGTTAGCGATGGTAGTATTTTTAGATAACCGATTTTGAAGATTGAGACGTGTAGATACCCTTTGAACAGGTTTAGTATTTAGTAATTTTCCATTTGTAAGCTTCATAATTGTTTTGTTAGTGAATATTATAATAAAGGAGCAAAGATTGGCGTCCAGAATATGAACCAGCATACAATAATTTAAGTTATATAAAATGGATAAATTTGTTCGGCTAAAAATGTCAAACGCTATCAGTATAAATTACCCGAAAAAGATAGGGTATATCAGGGTAGGACTGATGGCTGACTAAATAGTAGAATGGGGCTGAATATTGAAATACTACTTTTTGATAAATATTCCTAAAGTAATGAACTAGAGCAGTTCTCGCTCGGACACACACTCCATAATCTAGTATATTATAAGAGCATAAACCTGAAGCACGGGGAGGCACTCTACTGCCTCCACACGGCACTAAAGACAAACTCTGTAAAAAATAAAATTGAGAATGGAAATGGGGAATATGTCAAAGAGACAACAACCCGACCAAATAAAAAACAACAGCAGAGGGTCACCAACAGGTCTTCAATGTAGCGAGAAATTCCCGTACCCGGAGGCGTCCTTCAGCTGGCCCCTAAACAAATATATACTAGTCCAGTGATAATGAACGCCATACTAATTTCCAAATTGTACACAAGAAACTAAAATTAAAATAATACAAGACTAACAAAGGCCAGAGGCTCCTGACTTGGGACAGGCGCAAAAATGCGGCGGGGTTAAACATGTTTGTGAGATCTCAACCCTCCCCCTATACCTCTAACCAATGTAGAAAAGTAAACGCATAACAATACGCACATTAAAATTCAGTTCAAGAGGAACCACTTTAAGTCACCATACAACCTTACACAATAAGACAATCCCATACTACATAATCAGCTATAAAAGGCCATGAAATAAAAATAATAATCAGTTAAGATGTACAAGTACCCGGCCTTGTCGACTCTGTGCAATACTTCTATTTGTATCAATCTGATGAGTTAAACCTTTTTCAACTGATGCTTTTACCACTTAAACCTGCGCCGTCAGACCTTACATAGTTGAATCCTCAATTACACAGATTGTTATTCATCAAACTTTGTTCTTATGAGCATCTAGCTTTCCGCTAGATAAATCACAACCAGCATTCAACATGTTTGAATAGTGTAATTAGTGAATACAATTTGTTTAGTTTGTTAGTTTCAAAGCATTTTCGCACACGGTACAGTATTAAACCAGATAAAAAAGTACATATCTATGTTAATATAATTTAAATATTAACAGAGAGATATGTTTTGAATTGGGTTATAAGTTAGTCTGCTTACAAATACTGTACAAACTTTGTCAATCCCTCATTAGAAAGTGTTTTATCAAATTGGATTCCAAGCACTTTGTTACTATGAATGACTTCTATTGCATTTTTATCTTTTTAATATATGCAATACTGTCGGTATTCCCACCTCTATTTTAATATTTTATCATTATTATTCATAAACACAAATCACATACTAATGAAATGTTGAAAAATGAGCTTAAAATTCAAAAAAACATTTTAAAATTAGAAAATAAATCATTGATGGATATTGTGAAACGTAAAGAGTTTAGTAAATAACACTTTGGAACTCCTTATTGAACCTCTCTGAAATTTGACACCTTAAAATATCCTTTTGATAAATAAGGTTTTAAACCATCAAAATCATGATTATCACAATTGATTGATTAATTGAGTGTTTATTGTTTAACGTAACATTCAACATTTTTGTGCTATTCGTTATGTTAGTTTTTATCGAGGAAAACAACATACAATGTACCTTCAGTAGTAAAACTGACAATCCTCAGTGTTGAGAGGCAAGTGATTCAGTTAGTAGTTCAACATTTTGTTCCCTCTTGTCACTCAGCCACCGAGGACCCTCAGTGACCATTACAATCATGATACATTTTCTAATTTCCTTAGTAAAATAAGGCGATTAGCAATTAATATCAAATGCTTTTCTTCAATCAAGAAAACGACCTCGAGTTAAATTCACATCGCGCATCAATTTATTTAAGGAAGACACTGTACCTTGAATGTCCAGATCTGAACCCCGATTGTTACCTTTTTCAATGCTATTCCGAGGTTAAAATATTAATTGATTGTTGTTTGCGAAACATCCATTGGCAAATATTGCAGACATGTTCAGGACCAACACTATTAACAATATATGCAATGACCTATACTAATTGTTAACATTTCTTTTTTCACGAAGAGTTGTCTCATAAGCACTCGTACCACATCTTATTAACATATTCAATAGGTAGGTTTTGCGAAAAGTGTCTTTCAAGATGATTTGTAAGTAAATTTGAATGTATTGGTATATCGGAGAGGCATGGGAATTAATAGCAGCATTCTGAATTGTGTGACTGAGTACTTGTACATTTCGCACAGCAAGATACAGCGCTTTGGCAAAGGTTTTCTGCTTGTCGGAAGAGGACAATGTGACCATATGTCTATGTGACCATATGTCTATGTAGTTCAGAATGAGGACGTTGGTTCTGATATCTCGTGTACAAAGTGGCACGCTCCGTACATGTTAAGATTCATTCCTATAAGTCTTTGCATTACAAATTTCCCAGATATTCATTACGAACGACCCCAATTATTACAGGAATTACTTATTTTATTTTGTCTTTCGTTAATTTGTTCTCGTCCTGAACATGCATGGTATGTATGTCACTGTACGTTAATCAACTAACAATTAATTATTCGTTGAGAAAAGAAGTGAAAAGGCCAATTAACGTACGAAGGTTTAGAGCATTATGAACCAAATTATAAACCACAAATATACATCTTTGACGCTCACACATTTGACACACATCAATTATTTTAATTAAATTTTGTTTACAGGTAGCATGGGAAAACGTCATTTTCTGTGAATGAAAGATTGGAGATAGATGAAGTAGAAATTGAAGACAGATTTATAACTAATAAACTACTTCTTGAATTGAACACCATTAAATAAAGATCCAACGGTGATTACACATACCAGGATGTTCTCGACTGGATATCAAGTCTTTGTGGTAAAGAAAATGTAACCAACAAAAGCTTATATTTAAAGGTAAAGTCAATACTGCTGAGAATCATGACAACAGTTTGAAACAAACAAATATAACAGTGAGCATGTTGCAAATTATTTAAATTTGGTGATAGACACGTGCACTGATACCTTATTAGAAATTCCACACAATCCAAGAATAAGGAAGCATCATATCATTGAAACATATGATACAGAAAAGATTTCAAATGTGAAATCAAAGAAAATAAAAACAAATGAATTAGAATACAGTAATAAAAGCAACGCATTAAGAGAGGAAAATATGTTCTTAATTTCAAACTTCAAAACTGTGAAAAACATTTAAGTCAGACAAAAATGAAATTGAAAGTATTACAGACTCAAAACAAAATAAACAAGAAAAAATATACCAAAGTATTCAAATTTTATTGAATAAGATGTCATTTTATTTTAATGGAAGAATACCAAAAAGAAATATTTAAAAGATTAACGGTCAAACTTATCTGAAACATTTTTGCCTGAACAAAATAATTCATATCGAACTGGATATTAAAAAAATCGTATTGCATGAGGTCATTAAGAATTGAATAGAGTATAAAATAACTGTTTCAATTAGATTTCACAAATCATTTCTTTGGATAGGTTGTCATTTTGGATTTCATCTTACTGTAAACATGTTTATATAGTCGCATTTCTCTAACAATAACGGTAACAGTATACTTAGCATTGTGAAGCAGCAAAATATGAACATACATAAACTGAAGGTGATTGAATAGATTTGTAAGATCTTGTAGTTGAAATATTCCGAATCATCATAGTATAATGCCAACAAATATATACCGTCCAAATAATAGAATGTAAAATAATAAAATTACCGAACTCAAAGGAAAAGATAAAAAGCTGAAAACACATTAAAGGAATTGGAAACAGCTGTCATATACCTGCCTTTGTATAAGCATTTCCATTTGCAGATACCTACCAACCATCGTCCAACTAACAACACAACCATCGCCCGACTATCAAAACAAATATATTGCAAAACGCACTATTATGAAAGAAAAATAATGCCATGGTAAAAATTAATGTTTTCCTCCTAACAAATGAATCAGTAAAAGTTCTAACGACTGAATGGTATAAGTAATTGCTTCATAGTGGGTTGAATACTACGTGCTAAAATCCACGTTTAAGCTTCGGTCACACATTCACGATTTATACTGTCGTCCTTGATACGACCATTCCTGATTTAAATCACAGAAAAGTCGGAACAAAATCCTGTTAATCAAGGCTTGAAATTGACAGATCTGTGAAAACATTTATTTTATGACGACAACAATCACATATTGTTTAGGAAGGGTCCCGTTTCAGCAGTGTCCAGTCAAAATCGTTCAGATATTCCAGTTCTTAATCCGATTCAATACCGATTTGTTTCTTTCTCAGATTTAATTCGACCGATTCTGTCCCGATATCGTTTCGGTTCCCCGAATGCGATTCGACAGAGATCGGAAGCTAATGGAAGACACACTATAGAAAACCATTTCGCACGATCATCCCGTTCTTATCATGTTATCAGTTCGATAATACACTCGATGGTGGTATGAAGTGTATATGGAAGAAGAAGAAGAAACGACTGGTAAAATTTCCGCCCGATCATTCCCGTTCTACAGGACACTGTTCAGACACCTTCTAGAACCAAAGGCCATTGCTACAATGTTGATGCGACTCTGCAGACGAATCTGTTACGACATAGTCATGATTGTGGTCTGACTAGACCGAATCAGCCGAGCTTCCCCAATGGTACGGGACGCATCTAACTATCGGGTGTTTTCGGCCGAATATCCAGACCAATCCCGATCCGAAGGACTCTGTACCGAACTTATACGAATGCGTCCTGTTAATGGAAGGACTTTGACGATCGTTACAATTGTATGTTATCCGCGTTTGTTTTTTTAACTTTTCGAGTCGTGTCGCTGTCGGATCAAAAACCATAAAAACGGGAGCCTACTCGGATCGGCACTGTGTGAACACCGCATTTGCAATAATTCAGTTATATAGTGGCGGTCAGGTTTATTGATGGGAGAAACCCAAGTTACCGCAAAACTACGAGTCCGTTGCAAGTCACATAAGGTCGTATTGAGAACACCTGGTCATGAGCTGTGATAGAACTCACAATTTTAGTGGTGATCTCATAAGTAGTTGTCAGCCGAACTACCATACTTTCACGGCGATAACGGCTGTTCGTACTTTTGAATATATAAAGAAGCAGACTATTTGCAGATTCAATAGATAGTCTTCATGTAAAAAAATATTTTAAAAAGAGCATACATATATACAAATCTTATCTTAAGAAAGTAAAAATAGGTAACTTATATGTCAGAGCCATTTGAATGCTCATGTTGAAGCAGAACCATTACACTCTCGATGTATATTACATTTCGTACCAATATAAACATGCATTGCTTCGGTTGCCAAATGATTAAGTAATTATTACTGTATTCACTAGCCCGTCAAAACTGAAGCTGTGAGTTCGATACCCGTTCGTGTGGTCGCACTCAATTCCAATCTTATGGACAAGAAATGTGACTTTCCTTCATTAAATTTTATCACAGGTCGGTGGTTTTCTCAGGGCATTTCGGCTTTCTCAACTAAACAAAAAAATGACTAAAAAAAGCCCAAAATTGGTGTTAAAACAAAACAGACCGCATCAAAAATCAAATCCAATACTGAAATACATTGTGATTTATGGAGAAATATCGGAAGACTTTTGTGACGATGACTTACGCAGTCCAAACAGCAAAACATAAATATTCCACAATGTTGTTCGTAGAAGGTAAGATTGGTGATGTTTTTCCCAATCATGTTTAAAATCATACAATGTTTTATTGAACTCTAAAAGCATTGATAATGCCATTATAATTATTGTTGAGTATTCCAATTTACCAGAAACCAACGATTCACTGCGAAATATGCTACGCTCCATCACACATGGGTCAATATATTTGAAACACTTCGAACGCATGAATAATCAATGAGCCTTCTTCATAGATTTACTATCAAAATCATGGGGTATATGTTGCGGCTTTCAATGTTTATTTAATAAGTATTGTTGTGTTGTTATGAACATTACTAAATGGCTGATATGTTACTAAATGGCTGATATGTTACTGAACAACACAAAAACGGAAGTGTATATATCATCATGCATTATCGCATTCATTTAATTTAAGTGACAATACAGTATAATTTATTTTAAAAATTAAAAAGAGAAAATAAAAATGTTTTCTTTTTTTAATTTGCTATTTTCATTTTTTAAGGTAACGTATGTGACAATTTTTTGGATGGCAATGGCATAATAAAAGTTTATAGTAATTATCCGGTCTAGAGCAATCCGTTCCAGACCGACATCAATTATGGAATGTTTATGTTATACACAACATTATAAAAATGATCGTCTATACAAATTAACAATAGGGACTCGAACTTGTCGAGTTTGGTGGTCGCCTTTTCTCTTTGCATGAAAATGAGCAATAATAGTTAACCCTTACTCGCTGATGTGTTTCTGTAATAGTATGAGGCGGAGTACTTTCAGTAGCTTTTAAAAATTAAAGTTAAATATATCATTGGCCGAAACCTTTTGATATCAATTGCCGGTATCTTGATGATTTTCTGTCTTCCACTAACCAGCATTTTAGTCAACATCTTCTCTAAATATATAAAATTGAACTTGAAAAAAATCATTTCGAAATTAAATTCTTATTAGACATTGACCTTGATATTGACAGTAAAAGCTGTTAAATTCCATAACTTTCCATATTTTCTATAGCTGCAATATTCTTGATATTTGGATTCAAGCTACATCCTTATGTTCGATTGTCTGCACCGATTTTATTGCCTTGCTCATCAACTTTTTATTTACCAAAAAATTCATATTTCTCACTAAATGATGGTATACAATATATTTTGTCGCACTTTACTCTACAACAACTTTGGGCATACTTTTGATACTTGACTCAAATCTTTATCACGTTGTGCCTGTGTGTCAATTATATTGCCATTGTTCATCAACATCGTGTAATTGTGCATATAGTTGGAAACCATTGATGGTTTCTTATTTGGTTTCTTATTTTGATCACTGGTATACACCTATGGGTGTGGGAGTTCTCGCCTGTTGAAGAACCATTCGTGGCCTAGCGTTGTTTTATACGTTTTGGTTGGGTTGTTGTATCTTTGGCATATTTCTCATTTCCATTCTTTATTCAATTAACAAATGCTAAAATACATGAAATGTTTATGCCAAAAAACAAAACTATCATTATTTCCTATTTTTTCTATCAATTTTCATTTCTGATAAGTCAAACAAAACACAATCACCTTGACCTTCATCTTTGCTTGAATTTGGGCCTTGCAAAGCTATTCAAGCTATTTTATGTGAGTGTTTTTTTGGTATATTTGATATAACCGAATAAAAAATAATATAACATGTGTGATCTTTATAAATTACGCAGACGACATATGTCTCAATAGGAGACTTGCATATAAGTGAATATATAAAAATGACACAACTCTTGAGTAGAAAATTACTTAATCTGGGTAACGAGAAAACCTGCACTGATGTGATCATTTCAACAATTATATGTTCGTCAACCCGAACGATGGGTCCATAAAAAATATGTATCATAGTTTTTTGCTGAAATACTTCAAGTTTTATTTTTGGCTTCTATTACCTTTTTACTGACTCTCAGATGTAAAAACGTCACGACAGATGCAATTAATGAGGAAAAAGATGCTGCCTTTTTCGATGCCCTGATCTCACTCCCGATCTTGTTTTGGAGTTTGTGTTCTCCTACTTTTTGTTGTTGTATACATTTTTCTGTACTATTTGCACGTATCAACTAATAGTTATCATTACCATCGTCAGACCGGTACCTTAACCAGCATGAAAATATGAAGTTGTTTTATGAATCTTGGTCAACTTTTGTCCTGTCTAAAAAGGTCTGAACCTAAGGACACCGGGATATATTACATCACAGCACTATTTAAAGAAATAGAGGTCAATACATTTGAGCAAACTGAAGATTATCGCGTATGTTTCAAAAATATTTACAGTGGTTAATTCTATATTCTCTAAGGGCTCTCTTCAAGCTTTATTATGCTTTAAAGACGGCTTCTGACTAAAGCGCCTTAAAACAGTTGAAATCATATTAAGATTGCCGATACGCCACAAATGGTTTCTATTTATAGGATTTGGAAACCCAAGAGACTCACTGATTATGTTTAATAAACGCAATATTAGAAAACCGCTGTTCAATAGTCATAATTTGATTACAGAAAAACAAATTCGGGTAAAAACACTAAAACCGAGGAAAATACCTCATCTACACGAGAAAAACAACGGAACAACAGAAACAATGAACTACAACAAAAGCAAACGCAATCATGCATAGAAACAGACTGTCGGATAACAACTGCCATATTTCTGATTCGTTACAGTTGGTGGATTGAACCGGTGGCATGCCAAACCTCCCGCTTGTATGACAATTGTTAAAAAATATCACTACAAATACAACACTGTGTGACCAGAAAATAGGGAACAATTCAACACTAACAATGGAAAAAATAGAAACAAAACAACTTATAAACGTCAGTCATGACTACAATAACTTCATAACGAAGTTTAAAGCGCTGAACGACATTACATCAAATTTGTGGGACTTGTAAGATGTTTTTGATTGACATTTAAAGTTTGTCTATCTAATAGCTACCATAAAAATGTTTTCAGTTAAATTTTTGAACGTCATTTCAAAAAGATAATACGAAAAAAATACCATTAACGGTACTCATGAAACAAAAAGTGATATTAAGTGAACAATGTAGTCAACAATCCGTTGCAATACTTAATATAATTATCTATCAGCTCCGGTAACTCTGGGATGTAGTTTCCAAGGAACTAGGCGAAACTGACACATTTTACAAATTTTATTGCAATGTACTGCTAAAATGAAATTTCCATCAAGTAAGAAAGTATCTGTAACGTGTTGGCAACTTCGGGTTTTGTCTGTATATATACAAATTGACTATAAACCTGATGATGGGTGTTTTTTTTTAATAAGATGTCATTCCCATATTGCCTTCTGCTTCAAAAGAAAACTTTAGATTTTCCCTATTAGAATTGTTCACAGAAGTTATTAACTTGTACGACATTTTCACATGGGTTATATTATTTTCATGATATTGTATTCTTAGATATCATCTGTTATAACCTTTTAACGATCTTTGGTAACTTACTTTTAATTTTCCAACTAATGTTTGGCTTCAATGACTTTTTTGTTACATACTGTATGTATGTACCTTATGATTGATTTATACGTGATTGTCAGGAGCTATATATGTGTCGTCATGTACATATAACTACATATCCAATTCGTATATATATATATATATATATATATATATATATATATATATATATATATAAGTGTTCTTTATAGTATTTAAAGGGAGAAAGGAATAAACACAGTTCATGTCTTTTCTTTTATTGCTGTTTAAAAAAATATTCATATAATGATATAGGACAAGAAACAAAACACTGTAAGAAAATAAAATATCTATAGAAATATAAGAAAATATCTTAACAGTTGTACATATAGATGAAATATCTGCCATCATCATTTGTCAATTCATAAATATCAGTCACGACAGCACACAAATTTAACGTCATTGAGAGCTGTGTCGTCGGTGCCGCTGCCTTGAGGTGGTTCAGTCCTGGTTTGTATTCCACATATAGCACTTCCTGTGTCACAAGACCTGCTCCAACTACCATATGTACCCCAATCGCCATATCCGTTTTGCCTTGGTTGTTCTTTAATTTCCTGATAACCTCCATTTAAACCTCGACATTCGAATTTAACATAGTTAGCAGCTGTGTCATCTCTGACTCGGCCTGCACCCTTAAAAATATCAACTGATTTATGCGGGATTTTCCCGCTGTGTTGAAGACCCATTGATGAACGTCGGCTGTTTTTGCTTTTTGGTGGGTGGTGTCTCTTTGACATATTCTCAATTTCCATTATCAATTTTATACAAAGATATTGGTATATTAACAACAGTTATTATTTAAAATAAGTATGAGATATGTTGATCTATGCTGCAAGTGTTTTCAAGGTAATAAGATTTTCAATCTTTTTACAAAATGTTTATATGCTAGATCTGCCGAAACCACCAGGTAGTGTAATAAAATTAAACGTTTGTATTAGTATTTTGGTTTTTAAATATTTTGGTCAAAAGCATCACAGATACATTGATTGTCGAAATGCGCACCTGCATTTAATTAGTACCATTTATGTTATTATTCCTAAAATTCAGCTTTTAATTGTGGTCGTACTTTTTTCCTCTTCCTGTTTGTTATTTTGTTTTACAACTAGTCATTATTCTCATCAGAATACAATCACACATTCAGCAGTTATTTCCACTGTCAGCTTGATAATATACTTAATGGAAACTGGAATAACATGTCAGAATAAAGATTAACTTACCTGGTGTCCTTCAACTTTTAAACTAAAAGATACAAAGAACTCTCCCGGTCGGCACTGTGTAAAAGTAGGGTACCAATCCCCCCAGGGACAAGTTCCTGATGTGATCTTTGGACCAGATGTGTGTTGAACTGTCTTTGTTCCACAAAGTAGTTGTATTGCATTCAATGAAGTGTCATCATGTCTTCGTCCACCGCCTTGGGACACTTCAATCTGTGAATAGTTTTCAAATGAAGAAAATCGATTACTTTCAATGCAGTCTTTTTATACAATATAAATAGATTTAAGTGCAGTAGAAATGTTTTTCTTTATTAATTTAAGTAACTTGAATATGAAAAATTCAGCTGTCCTGAGATAATATCAAAACTTGATGACAACATCCTTAAAATATGCAGTACAGTTGGTAGTCAATGAATATATTTTTCAATCTGTATTATAAATATTCTTATTGTATAATATGGAGCTGTCTGGTTTAGTTTTTTTTGTTTTATATTATTCTTGTTTTGTGATTTACATTTCATTGTATCATATTTTCCGGTCATCTGTCCTTGAATAATACAGAATTTCGTCGTTTGTGTTCGGTTTTTGTCACTTGTTTATGTTGTTACGTTATCGTCATTTATAATATTGATTCGTTTTTTTCGAGTAATCATTTTGATTTGACTGCTCTTCATACTGGATTACCAAACTTAAAGATATCGTATATATTACCCTCATTTTATAGCCATACGCATATTGTCCCGGTTGTGGACATAACTGTAAATTGCGCCAGTCTCCCCAACCTTGTCCATTTGTGACGCTAAGTTCTTTAACGACATTCCTGGAGACGGAATTGCTCTGTGCAACACATATAACTAAAACTAACGCTCTTGTAATAAACATTCTGCAATAAATATGTAATGTATTTAAAAAAAAATCCATACCATATGGTTAATGTGGCTTATATAATTCGACATTGAAAGGTATTTGTATGAATGCTATCTAGATAGTGATATAGAATTAACATTGTTGTGCTGATATTAAGACGAGTTATATATATAGTATTTCGACTCTTCAACATTCAAGGGTCTATCCTAAATTGAGGTAAATTATATGGCTTTCCAAATACTGTTTCGATACCTAAAATCACTGAAGAGACATTTATTGTCGAAATCCGGATATAGCGTATTAATTTTTACGCCTTTTGTTTGCAATATACCATCTTTTCCGCATGTTGTTTTTTTGTATTGTTTTCTGTTTGGCATTGAATTAATAATTAAGATCCATTTTGTTACATCTGGTGATTCGTTTATTTGGCAATCGCCAATGGCAGTCAACAGGGTTTAAGAGCATCCGTTGTTCGACCTGCTAGTCAAGTGCGTTTTATTAAAATATACTTTTTCACTTTCTCCAATCATAGGTTTGAATGTTGTTTTCAATTTAGACTTGTTTGTATATATTAAACATTGGTGTGCTGATATTTAGAGGAATTATGTATAAATACAAGTACACACCCGTGATATCGCGGGTCCGTGACTGAATTTAAGTATATAACTATGCCTAAGCCTTATTTTAGTAATTGGTATTGTCATCTGATAAAGTCATGTCGATTATAAGATACACAGTTTTCTCTGCTTTTAAATATTTCTGTTTGAACGCATCGACCTGGAACTTATCAATTATTGGAAATATTAATTATTTGGAAAACAAAAGGTCCAGACTATCCAGGAATGGGGTATTTTTTAATCAACAGCATTGTCCTATATTAGTTATCTTAGAAAGTCTTGCTGATTGCTAAATAGCTACAATAGGGAACAATTTGACAATGATTGAATTTAGTAGTGTCAGCCCTTTGATTATGACCCGTGTATATAGCAAAATCCTAAATACACCGTTTGGTGGTGCGCCTGTCAAATGCGGAACGTACAGATAAGGTAATAGCTAACAGGTGAATATACTATTGGTATCGGTATCGGATTAGACCCGGAACTTGTTAATTATTGGCAATATTAATTATGTGGAAAACAAAAGGGTCTGGAGTGGTGTAATTTTTAATCTACACCATTGTCCTACATTAGTTATATATAGAGTTGAATTCTTTGATTTGTCGTTTTTACCCGATGACGGCTGACAAATTGGACCTCGTAATTTTAGTATTGTGTTTTAATATATAAACAACTCATCTAAACATCAGCCAAACAATGTTAGATCTGTAAATTTCCTTTTTTTTGTTCTTCCCTCGCGGGTTTCGAACTCATGCACCTAAAATATCGTGACACTAAATCGCCTGCACTATAAACGACGAGCTAGACTACTCGACCACCTTGGTTTCACTATAATAAATGTTTCAGTGGTCGCGTGTTACCTTTCCTCGTCGGTTTTAATCTAGCGACGTAATACAGTACGTGATATATAAGGCATGAAGATGGTATAACTGTTAAAGATCAGCTGAATATCTATTTTAAAGGATCATACAAGTTAATGCAAGATACAGTCGAAGAAATAATTATATCTATAAGTACGTTTGAACCAGTGATAACTCTACAACAGATTTATTCATCGGATCACCAGCATTTATGGTGATACATGGCTGTGAAAATGTCTAAATATATATATAAAGATAGTATTCGTACAGTTATATATAATACGATAACATAGTTCAGTAATATTAAGTTAAGACCATAGCAATGGTCAATAGCCAGACATAAATATGGTTTGAATATTATCAACAAGCTATAAACTTTGGTCACACCTTACCGGATAGCACAAAAGGAGGCCTAACGGATGAAAAGAAAAGTTGTCCGTTGACAAAATTGTTATCAGTTGGGAATCCGTTGATGCACTGACCAAATAAAACGGACGCGTAACGAATGCAACGTACGTCCAACGGACGAGGACCGTATAAAACGGACAACTAACGGAAGCGTACTAGATAAAACATATGAACAAGATATACGAAAAAATTAAAGGCGACAATAATAATACATGTAAATCTCATAAATATTCAAAATGTTTCTATGTAACTGGTTTTGGTTTATTCTTCAAAATGCCACTTAAGGGCAAAGTATGGCCTGAATAAGAGCTGCTTGATATGCGAGACGTGCCCTTATGTTGAAATTGATTATGAATAATAAGAATTCATGAACCTCAAGAAATTTGACATTCCAATAATTGGCATTCCTAACACGAAAATTTCAATTGTCATTTATCTGTTTCAGATCCGTTCATCAACAGTTTTATCCGTTCAACTTCCGGTAGAAGTCCGTTGGTGAATTTGTCAACCAGACCTCCAACGGATGTATAACGGACAAGTAACGGATACAAAACGGAAACGAAACGGAAGAGTACCTCGCAAAATAGACGACTACCGGACGTTCAACGGACAATTCATCCGTTGGACGTCCGTTCAAAAATTTGAACATGCTCATAATTTTCCACCTGACAGAACGGATGTTGGCGGATAAAACGTACGCTAAACGGACACAAAACGGATATGGACTGACGTCTAACAGATAAGAACGGACATCTAACAGACATTAACGGACAGAAAAAAAGTTATCCGTTAGACATCCGTTCGAGCTATCCGTTAAGATGTTACCGAGGCTTATTGGATAAAAAAAAAACCACCACAGTTCTTATGAAAAGCAAATAAAAACAATTGGTTTGTTTCTTCCTTTCAATTCAATTTAACAAATGCGATGTTCATTTATACCGATTTCCCTCTACATATAACGTAATAAGATTAATTAACAGTATATTACTCTTATCCTAATTCTATTTAACGTGTTTTTCGTACTTGTTTTACATAGCAGTTAGCAAATTATGCCAATGATTCAGAACCAAAAGAAAGTAAAAAAACATGTATGGATTTTCTCCTTAACACCAGTATTTATAATAAGTTAAAAAACGTAGTAGGTATCTATAATTAACCTTTGTAGGAGGACGATACTAAGTTCGCTATTAGGAGAAAAACACGCAGTGTCGAAATCCAATGGTATTAAGAGTGTATTTATTGTAAATAAAACACATTAAGTAGTAATAAGGTGAAATTTTATTTAATTCCATGTGAACAGACGTCTAAATCTCTATAAAAAACTTATTACTTTTGTCAACTATCTATACATCTTTGTGAGAGATTATATTAACAATGGTGTTGTTATGTTTTTTGGCGTGTATACTGATTGTTCGCTTTGATTACTGTTTCAGATATGAATACGTTTCGTTCGTCTAGCAAAACCTTATAGATATATTTAGCCCAGACAGTATAAATCCTCTTAAAACTCTTGCGAAGCCACTGCAAAAAACACCAAATTGAATGCATAAAGGTTTTCTCTTTTTACACCTTACTTCGTTTAAACAAAGAAGATAATTTTGATGATTTTTTTTTAAAACGAATATTAGGTAATTGCGCAAAATTAAATCTCGATAAATATAAACATTTATACATAAATATGAGAGGCAAATTATTGTTTCTTGTTTAGTAAATTAGGGAAACCAGTCCCGAGAATTGTTTACTGCTATTATTTGTGGAATTAAATTTTAAGTCTTTTTTTTTTTAATAGTTTGGACAGAAAGAATATATTTACCTGCTTTTTACACAGTAACTATCTAATCCCGTCTAGATCAATGTTAAAATTTTCACGATTACCCCTTTTATTTATAATATAAAAATTTTGCAATATAATTGGTCTACAAAACACGCCTTCTTGTAAAGTATTTCCGTCGATTTTTTTTATCTAATTTGTTTGCCATTACTAAGTAAAATTTTATATTGTTAATTCTTTATTGATAGGAGCAATGACCAGTATTTACTAATAAAATGTATGATGTAATAACATAATGAGACTAGGTCTCATACGAACCAACAAATGCAAATTCTTGAAAATCCAAAGTTGTGAAAACAGCATACTCTAATTTGGAATTTCAGAAACAAAACGGAATATAAATGTATGGCTTTCCCATAATTAGAAGCACTGTTTCCGAAATGATAAAGTACCATAAAATTATCTAAGCATTAGTAAGAAAATTAAACTGGGTATACACTTGAAAGAAACACTATCTGTTGGCTAGATATAACTTGTATTTTTGAATGTTTGTTACGTTTTGTAATGTTTTTAGTATTTTTCACTCTGTCTTTCATGACAATTGGGTCGTAAGTAAAATTACTGAAAATATTCATATAGGGTGTAAAAAGCATGCATGTACATATAATTTTAATGTCATATTTTACTAAAACACCCATACATTTTCAAACTGAAATGTATTGCTTTATCTTGTTGTTACTACAGGACGCCAAAAAATCATTTAGGAATATGAGATTTAAAATTCCTGCACAATCATATGATTTCCCTATGTTATGCAATTTGAGGACTGATTAATCATGATAACTGTATTGTATGCTAAGCTCCAACGACAACAATTGGTGATTATGAAATTGAGTTTATTGTCGACCCTTTAGCGGAGCCGTTAAACGGGGATTTTTTAGCATCAAATCCCCAGATGATGTCATCGGAACTTAAAGTACACTATTGTTATACCCATTCTAATGAAATTAACAGACACTAACGTTAAATCATACATTTAAAATCTGTCAACCATCGTCTGTTCCTGCACTCACGTTTTTATGGCATCAATAATGCCATGAAAATTTGTGACGTTATCCAAACAAAATCGTTACAAACGATGTTGCATTAGAATAAACTTTCTTTCTGAGCAAAACGATTGTTACTGTGTCTTACATGTGTTAAATAACGAAATAATGTTCTTTTATTTCTTTCCTATTGACATACAAACACTTACAAAAACATTTTTAATTCACTCAGTGTTTGGTAACTAGCATAGTTAATTGGTGCGAATTAGGAGTTCTTCTCAGCTATATTTTTGTGGAACTAATGACGAACTGAAGTGCCTCATTATCCTCATCTAATACATACATGTAGGCAAACTTTTCTGGTTTCTGGTTAACACTTGAAACTCAATAATTAAACTTATTTTACTTGATGGGGGTAAACAAAATTTGACAAAACTATTTTACTTTGATCTCGCATTTAGGTGATTGTTGCATTCCTGTGTTCGTGACTTATTAAGCTCAACAGATTGTTTTCTGAAATATTACTAACCATAAAATATGTATTGATTGTTTTAAAATGGCGATTGATTCAATCTAGTAAATTCTGAAAACTTCTGGTAAAATGAGTTTAAATTGACTTGTTCAAAGTACATTTTTAATTTTCAAAGCTTTATTGGGATTCGGGCTACTAATGTAGCTTTCTTTGTTTGGTTTTGCTGATATATATTTGCCATTATCTCTTTTTTTACCCCGGTTTTGTCTGTTCGATTGTTTGTTCTAATATCTGATTTGTGGTTAAGTTTTGGATTGTTCTTCTACTCGTTTTATGTTCGGTAGTTCAGGAAAAATATAATTTGAACAGTCGCACAGAACAAATACAATTGCTAATAGCGTTTAATATATCATTGCGTTCACAATAAAAATTGTATGTATAAAAGATAAACTTTTTACAACGCAGTTCCTAATGTCATACAACCACAAGTTCAAATAGTCATATATTGTCAACCGGACATGTTCCTGATCTTGTATTATATGTTTTTTTCCATTATATTTTAACGGCAACACCCTTCTTTGCTATCAGTTGTAACTTTTATATACCTTAATACGGGTGTGGGTTTAATGTTCTCATATTAAGATTTAGGTTTTTTTTATTGTTTATTTTGTCATCTGTTTATTTTGGCCACGTGCTTGCCCTGTGATATTGATTTCCCGATAAGCTGACCTTGTATTTTCTGCTTTTTTTTGCTGCTTTTTATAATAACTGCTGTACTCAAGAAAACTAACAAGAAGCTTAGTTTCAGACACCTTGTTCTTTGTACTTTAATTGGTTGATATTTAAATGATTTTATATTTCGCCAGAGTTGCCAAAACTTAAGTTTAAGTAAGTCATATTTCCCTCTGTGGTTGGTAAATGTGCCAATACCACAGCGCTTCACATAATCAGAGATGTTTTTTTTTCCTCATAAAATATTATTATTCTGTATTACTACTTAAACAAGATGTTTTCATATTCTTTTCAGACAAAAATGATTATATAATAGATATAAAAATATACTTGTCTCTTTGACACATTCCCCGTTTCCATTCTCAATTGTATGAGCTAAGTTGACAGACATCGTGGGACTTTTTTTTAGGGGGAGGGGTCGGTGCAAGTGAACCCTTTGAGCCGTCCATTAAGTATAACCACTGAATACAACAGTGTGTATGTAAATCTGCAATACCTAATGTGTCTTTCTAGGAGCATTAAGGTCACATAGTCATTAACGGCAGAGGAGATAGCATAATCATGATAAACCTCGTTAAAAACACACACCTTGTATATTGATCAACCTTTGAATAATGTGCATTCCGATAGAACTTATGATTTGTATCTGCGTGTTATGTTTGCTTTTTTTAGTTATTCGAAAACTAATTACAGACGTATAGGCAATATGATGTACTATGATGTAAACATAATCGTAAAGAATACATTAGGAGCAATTGAGAAACAAAGTTAACGAACGGCTAATGCATTGTTTAATTCAATTAGAATAACTTATGGGAAGACATAACATTTCTGAACGAATAAACTTATATTGGCTTTTTTTGGTCGAAAGTTTTTCTGACAAATTATGATGAGATATTAACGAAATACATTATGTACAGAATGACAACATATACGTTTGTTGGGGATATGACAATTGGGGTTTTCCGCGTTTATTATAGTAAACAGGATATGTTTTTTAAAGGTCATACTGAAACGCATATAGCTTGAAACATAACAAAATGTATCGTTTAATTCTAGACCTTAACAGCATAATTTTTTTTTGTTTCGTTGATTAGGTAATAAAATACCATGTATATCCCTAACCATCCGAATAACAAATACCACGTACATTAATATGTTGCATTTACTGTAGGATTAAACGCCGATGGACTTTTATGATATGTTTGTGAGTGACTTGGTCCAGTTTATACACCATTGAATTCCTTTAAAAAGGCGTTGAATCCTTATAATTCTTTAAAGTTGGAGATAGGGAATATACTTTTCCACACTCGTTACCTCTTTCACGCGTAAATTGTATTTTTATGTCATTGAATAGGCCTGGAGCATGAATAGACTTGTTGGTTAACGCAAAAATATGTACTCTATGAAATTTGCTATGTGATAAAAAAATAAACTGCAAACACTCTTATTATCATTCAAACGAATGTTTTTGTGTTCATTGTTTTATCTAACGATTAACGTGCAGTGAAAATAAATTTTGTTAACGTCGTTGTTATTATCGCCGCCATCTTGTTTACATTGGTTACGAAAAAAAGTAACCAACGTCAAGATCAACTGCCGGAAGTTCTATCGACAATCATATCAACGTATTCCCTAATATGCAAATCATATAAGAATAATGCTGTATTTTGATTGGATGAGAAACATGGTATTTTTCACCAATTTCTATATATTGAGATTTTCTTTTCTCTGCCGGGGTATTTGCCATTAGGGAATTCCATGTGCCGGAGTATACCCCTTGTAAGCATGATATATTTGTATAGAATCCATTTAATTCTCTCCATCAACTGAAATCAATAAATCAATATTTCAGTACAGAAATCCTGATGCGCTTTCATAATAAATTATGCAATAAAAAACCCTGTAAAGGTTTTGAAACAATTATAGATAAAGACGAAGTGGTAATAAGTCCCTGTGTATTCCACATGTACGGACCTCTATTATAGTTAGTCCAGAAAGTTTCAAGACGCGTTCACACCTCCCATCATGTACTTCAACGCTTGTTTTGCTACTAAAATAACAGGAGCATATAGTTATCGCTATATCTGTTCTTCTTTCCGTCTGTTATTCCGTTTGGTATTCGAAACATATTGTTTTCGGTTGATAACTAGAGTATCCTTTGCATGATTGAAATGCAACTTTTACAGATAGAAGATAAGGAAAGGGGTAGAAGTCTATTGATTTTGAAGTCGACAGGTCAATGTCAATGTATTTTGTCTCAAAATAGAAACATTTTTTTTAAATGGTTTCACTAGTAAACCGAAATTGAATTGATCGGCCAAAAAGGTATTATCCCTCTTTAAAATAATTACAAAATTGAAAAATATTGACGAAAATTAACAATCAGCTTTCAATTCAAGTTAATCTATTTCTAATTCATTTGATCTAATTCAAATAGATTTTCTTGCGGTCATTCAAGGTAAAATAAGATGGAGTTAATCTACGTGAAACATAATAGCCCGCCTTGAATATAATAGATCCACCCCTTTAAATAAAATACAACTATTATTAATCGGTTTCAAACATTGTAGTGACCCGTTAACTGTCCGAATCATTTTACAAGTTAATCTATCAAGCATAAAAACAATTTATACCTGTAGAATGTCAAATTGTATCGATTGAATTTAAGTAAAACACATATTAAAACTGAAAATTACAATCAAAATAAAATATATTGTCAAAATAAACACAAATATAGCGTTCATCCCGAATACAGAACACAAAATGTGTTCCAATGCTTTAAATCAAAATTAGCACTTCTACAAATACATCTTAAAGTATGGTAGTTCGACTTACAACTACTAATGATATCAGTGCCTGTCACCACTCAAATTGTGCATTTGATAAGAAGTCATGGCCAGGTGTACTCGATATAACATTATGTGATAGAGTTTGTAATTGACTTGCAACAGACTGATAGTTTTTTCTGGTACTCCGGTTTCTGCAACTAATAAACCATTACTAGACCTAATATTATGAAATAACTCTTTATACCATTTAGCTTTCAGAATATTTACTCATTCATTTAGTATAGGAAAATTATTTCGTTTACCCTGGCATTCCTTTTCTCCCATAATAGTGGGTTTAGCATTATATTTGTATTGTAAGTTTTTAAATTCCCTGTTTACAAAACTTTGAATTTTTCGAAAAACTAAGGATTTTCTTATCTCAGGCATAGATTACCTAAGCCGTATTTTGCACACCTTTTTTGGAATTTTGAATCCTCAATGCTCTTCAACTTTGTATTTGTTTGGCTTTATAACTATTTTGATATGAGCGTCACTGATGAGTCTTATGTAGATGAAAACGCGCGTCTGGCTTACTAAATTATAATCCTGGTACCTTTGCTAACTATTAGGCGATGGTTGTGTTGTTTACCAGTGTTGTTAGCTGGAAGATGGTTGGTAGGTATCTGCAAAAGGAAGTGATTGTACGAAGTCAGGATTATGACAGTTGTTCCCCAATCGTTTGATGTGTTTACGATTTTGTTTTATTCCTTGGAGTTCGGTATTTTTGATATTTTTACTTATATTGTGTTATCATTTGGACGGTATACAAACTTGGCATAATATGTTTATGATTTGTAATGCAATAACTACAAGATCTAAAAATAGATGCAATCACCTTCAGTTTATGTATATCATAATTTGTTGCTTTACAATGACAAGTATGCTTTAACAATCATAGTTAGGAAAATGAAATGATTTGTGACACCTAATTGAAATAGTTCTTTTATACTCTATTCAATTCTTGATGACCTCATGCAATACGTTTTTTTTTAATATCCAGTTCGAAATGAATTACTTTTTTCAGGCAAAAAATGTTTCAGAAAAGTTTGACTATTAATCTTTTAAATATTTCTTGTTGGTATTCTTCCATTATCTTATATAATATATAATTTCCGTATAAACGAAACACGAAACAAAATGAAATAAAATAAAATGACACCTTATTCTATAGTTCGCATTCTTTTTTTCTGAATGTAAATTATGTACCATTGGTTTACAAAGTTGTACTAGTATTTCTACCCTGCAGATTAAAGATAAACATGTTCGGTGATTAAAAGGTGTAATATATAATCCTCCGTTGTCATCGACAATCAATTTCCTATATCATATGCCTTATTTTTCTTTACAAGTTAATGCTTTATTGTTTAATTACAATTTGGATTAATTGATTAGCTGAAATATCATTTAAAGCTTGTGTCAGATAGTATTCAAGATTATACTGGACAAGAAAAGCTAGTAATGAAAAAAACATCGGCAACAATAGCATATTATACTGATTTCGCAAGACTATTGATCGCATACACTATCTAAATACTTTCAAATTTACTAAACTGTATTTACATTATTGTCTTTGTTTTTTAAAGGGAACACAACTGTCCCAATAGCCGTTCTGATCAGAGTCATTTAATCCATCGTTAGCAACACTTACGCAGTTATCACACCTATATCCTGCATTGTCACCATTAGCATTAAACTGGCGGGGTTGGAAATAAGTGGACCATTGTCTAAAACATCTACAATAACTAGAATAAGGATGGATGATGGACGGAACAATGGTAACAAATGTCCAGTTCTGCAGTTACGAAGTGTATCTGATATAAAACCACCCATATATTGTATATAATAATATTTTAAAAATGTTTTGTCCTATTTGAGGTATATTTTAGTAATAAGGGTATGATAAGATTTTACTTTTTTGATTTAATATCAGTCCAAAGGTTTAATATACACATAATTCGAGTTAACTCTTATTTATAAGACTTTTTCTTTTGAAAAAAAAATATACTGTAAATTAAAAAATTAATGCAATATTTAAATAAATACGTCTATGCGATATTTACATTAATGAGAACAGTGATTACAGATTACGCCCTTTGCAGTTGTCAACAAGAATGTTTCATATCGCATTTGATTTTGTTTTTAATAACTGTTTTATGCTTTACGGAAATAAGTGCACAAATTGATGATTTCCCGATTTCTCTAATGAGATACCAACCAAAGAAAGACAACTCTGCTAAAAAAAAAACCATCTCTTGACTATTGAATGATTTTATTTGATCAAATTGACAATAACTTACTGTCTGGGTTCTATATTATACATTTTATATTATAGTTGTTAAGTTTGCTAGATTTAAAAAAATATTTTGTCTTTTAAAAGAAAAGAATGAACACTTACTTTGTCAGTATGTTACTGGTCTGGCCTACTGACAGGAAGACAGTTGTCACGAACGTCATTGTTTGTATAAGTTCTATCGCAGCTATGTACATACATGTACGGAAAGGTATATTGATATGATTTTAATGAGAGTATTTTTGTTTATTTTATTCTTACCGTCATCACTTTAATGTTTAACTACACCGCAGTGGAAAAAAACAAGCAAAAATACGAAATTCTAATGCAAATGCAATAGATCTTATCGAAATCAAATCCGCATCCTTGTCCACAGATTTGGTTTAAACTACAGTTATCCTGAATTATTCACATTAATTGTGTACCATTTTGTGATGAGAATTAAGGGTAATAAAGTGAGTTTTTGGTAGGAATTTGGTTGTATAAAATTGAGCATGGAAATGGGGAATGTGTCAAAGAGACAACAACCCGACCATAGAGCAGACAACAGCCGAAGGCCAACAATGCTTATCTCGTTGGGCCAGTAACTTCAACTGAAATACCCCTTTTTCGTAATTTTCTGGAAATATAATACAATGGTTACGTACTGGTCGAGTAAAGGTCAATTAAGAGTTCAGATTGTTCAGTATGGTTCAGACTATAGTCGAGTAATTTCAAGTAAAATTCAGACCAGTTCAGACTGGTCGAATAAACATCAGTACAAATATAGGCCATTTCAATCTCTTACTTGTTTGTGGTAATATTTGACACGGAAAGATAGCATTATCTTAAGCTTAAACTCGACTGTACTGACTTTTACTCGAACAGTCCGAATTTTAAAAAGCTAGACATTTTTGGTTTGCAGTGTAGTCCATTGACTTTTGTACTTTCTTTGCGGTTAATATTATTATTTGTGGAAACAAAAATGGGAAAGAATGAACTTTCACGAATAACACTTTATGTCCCCTTTGCCTGGCGACGGATGCATTAAAATATGTATATACATACTTCAGGTTAAAGTTTTTGGTCGAGGTAGTTTTTGATGAAGTTGAAGTCCAATCAAATTGAAACACATGTTCCCTATGATATGATCTTTCTAATTGTAATGCCAAATTAGAGTTTTTGTCCCATTTTTACGGTCCACTAAGCATAGAAAATGATAGTGCGGATGGGGTATCCGTGTACTAGGGACACATTCGTGTTTAGTATAGGTCCATCAGTGAAAATATACTTGTGTTTATCTATTTATGGCGTAAAATCTCATTGATTACAAATGTACATATTACATATTTTCCTATAAAAGTCTCGAAATGGGGGACAAAATTGAGATTTATAGACAGTAGTTCCTATCAATCTAACTAATGCGGAATATTTCACATTGAGAATTGCTAGTTTATTCAAAGTCAGTCACTGGACCATGGTATACGGCGAAGGCCTAAATAAAGACAACAGTAGTATGTCAATTTTCAAAAAGTCATAAATCGATTGAAAACAAATCGGGCTTACATACTAAAACCGAGGGAAACACATCAACTATAAGAGGAAAACAACGGAACAACAGAATGGTTAGCCAAATCACCCGCTTATATGGCAATGATAAAAGATATATCGATATAAAAAATGGTCGTCAAACTGATATGTACTGATAGTAATGCAACTTAATACAAATTAAAATAGCATTGATCTACCACTTGCAATTATTATCAAACAAGCTTAAGCAAAATACTTAAAACTGAAAATTGCTTATTAATTCAACGCCCCTTGACTATGACCTAGTGGGCAGGTCCTCAAAAAAGTCGTTCTTAGTCATGCAACTTATAGAATATAGCATTGCTCTATTACAAGTAGTTCCGATCACACTGACTTAAGCAGACAATAAAACATTAAAATTGCTTATTAATTGAAAGTGGCTGCGCTATGACCTAGGGGAGAGGGCCTCGAAATGGTCGTCAAACAGATATGAACGGATAGCAATGCAACTTAATACAAAAGATCATTGATCAATCACAAGTAGATCCAATTAAACTGACTTGATCAAAAATACTTTTACCTGAAAACTTCACAACTGTTGACGCCAACGTCGTCGTTCCTGAAAAAGCAATCCATATGTCTCACCTTCCACGACTTTCATCTCAGGCAAAACAGTATATTTCATGAACAACTAGAATATTCTTGTTGGAAATGAAATTCTGACTAAATTCTTCATATGAAAATATCAAATTAAACTATAAATCTATCTGGGTATTTGATTTAAACACATAATTTAAGTGTACGTTTTATTTGCTTTTGCGTAAAACCCAAAATGAGCCTTTTATTTCATTGTTGATTCTTATTTTTCTGTAACATATAAAGACAATAAAGTAATCAAAGTTACTAGTTGTTCATTTTGTTTCTGTAATTGATTCAATCTTGTTTCACTGATCTGAACCAACCGAACATTCTGAAAACGTCTGGTAAGAATCGGCCTTGGGTCAAAAGTTCTTAGACTAAATGCGCAAACCGATTCTTTTTTCTTGTTTTCTTGTTATTGAATTGGGTTAAAACTTATAAAAATTGTGAATGAGATAATTGCTACCTTACAATCAGGAATATGATTCAGCTTGGTAGTTACATTTATGTACTTGCATTTTGCAGTTCATCAGGTTGTTTTAGCGGTACAGAAATCGGAACAGTTTTATGTGTTTTTAGTTATATCCATTTGACGTGACTCTGTACTTGTGCATCCTATCATTGTGTTATTGTTCTATAATTGTTGTATTATCTCATTTTTGCTAAAATAAATGTGCTTTGTCTATAAGACTCTTTGTGGTTTTTTATATATATATATATATATATATATATATATGACGTGGCTCTGTACCTATACATCCCGTCATTGTGTTATTGTTCTATGATAAAGTTTGTATTCTTGTCTTTCATAATTGATAATGTTTTGTCTATCTTTTGTTTTGTGTTTCTTTGATAAATAATGACGTGGCTTTATTTTAGAAGACATTCACAATAGGAATATAGACAAGCGGCAAGAAGGACAAGGGACACTTTTATTTAGATTCTGCAGAGGATATGTCTAAAAGAACTAAAGACTATATTCTGTTCATACATTGAACGATAATATTATTATATATTTACCTGTATGACGTTTATATGCTGGTCAACTGATGTACGTCAAACGCACGAGTCTAAGTCAAAGTTAAAGTAAACCTAACAATGTGCCTGTCCGAGTACTTAAAATCTATCAATTTTTTATTGGTGGATTTAACAAAGATAAATAAAATACTATAATAAAAACAGCAATAAATGAGGTTGTTAAATTTGATAAGTGTCTTTTTGTGCTTCTTTGTTACATATTTGTTTGTTTTTATAGTGATTAAGATTATAACACAATGTTGACTGCTGTACCAATACTTTTGACATTTTTTACCTATTATGTCTGTTTGTTTTGTTCACGCATCGTTGTCTACATAATGGAATTTGATGCGACTGTCATACAAGTGAGAGGTTAAGCTAGCTATAAAACCAGGTTCAATCCACCATTTTCTATAAGAAAATGCCTGTACCAAGTCGGGAATATGACAGTTGTTATCCATTGTTCGAGCTTTTGATTTCGCCATTTGATTAGGGACTTTCCGTTTTGAATTAGTAGTATTTTTATGCACATTCCTTCTTTTCAAAATACCTTCTCAAATTAGGAACATTTTAAAATTGAGAATGGAAATGATGAATATGTCAAAGAGACAACAACCCGACCAAAGAGCAGAAAACAGCTCAAGGCCACCAATGGGTCATCAACAGAGGTCGTCCTCATCTCACCCCTTAATAAAAATGTGTACTAGTTCAGTGAAAATGAACGTCATGCTAAACTCCAAAACATATAAATGAACAAAAAATTAAATAATACAAGTGGAAGACTAACAAAGGCCAGAGGCTCTTTACTTGAGAAAGGCGCAAAAATGCGGCGGGATTTAACATGTTTTGTGAGATCTCAATCCTCCCCTATACCTCTAGTCAAAGTAGAATAAGGAAACACACATCAATACACACAGTAAAACTTAGTCTTAAAGAAGTCCGAGTCCGATGTCAGAAAAGGTAACAAACATACGAATCACCATCACCCACAACTCTCATACATCTTAGTCCATGTGTACTTTCAGCCGCTTTAAATATCCTTGCCTGTGCTGACTGCCATAAACTATTTGATTATATAACAAGTAGTAAGCCATTCCAACTCTTTGAAATATAACTAACGGAGAAATAGCACAGCACATGTTGCATGATGTATCCTGTAACTTAGGTTCTTTTTTATCTTATGTTTTTGTCAATCCAATTGTTAGGTTAAAGTAAAATGGACGACATTCGATCAGATTGAAAAGTATCAATCTATTCTAATATAATTGGAGAATATTTACAGAAAGATATCCTTTGAATCGCCCCATAAATTGCAGTCTGCTTACAAATACTGTACAAAGTTTGATTTTCCCAGTAAAAAAAACAATTCTATTGTTTGTTCATCTGTTACATATTCCATTATTTTTCGCAACCACTTTGACTATTTGAACAAATAGATATAACCTTAGTTTTATCTCTTTTCAAAGTCATATCATAAACTTTCTTTTGAAAAATGTTACTTATGTCATTTTGTTTAATCAGTTTAAAGTTCAAAAGAAACTTTTTTCATCCGGTGAGATAAATCATTGATAAATATTGTAAAACGTAATTGTCTTAGAAAGTAACCCATGTAGTTCGACAAGGTTACTCCATTATTGAACCTCTATGTAATGAGATTCATTTTGATATTATCATGATTAAAAAAGATTTGAACCAATCAATAGCACGATCATCATAGTCATACATTCTCATTAAAGTGAGAGGGTTAGCGCTATAGAATCAGGTTTAATCCACCATTTTCTAATTTTGAAAATGCCTGTACCAAGTCAGGAATATGACAGTTCTTGTCCATTCGTTTTTGATACGTTTTGTTATTTGATTTTGCTATGTGATTATGTACTTTCCGAAGTTCAGTATTTTTGTGATTTTACTTTTTTCCAATTTACTAAGTAAGGTATTATGATTAACAATATCAAATGTTTTTCTAAAATCTAGTAAACAAACACCACGAGTTAAATTATTTTTACCACGCATTAATTGATTTAAGAGGGCAGTTTTGCATGAAAAAAAGCTGCCTTAAATGAACCGTAATGCCTATTCCAACGATAGTCGAGGCCACAATATTTGATTGATTGTTGTTTGCTTAACGTTCATTGGGACATATTGCAATCAAGAACATGAACAACAGCAATTAACAATGTATACAATAGGAAGGTACTGCGAAAGGGGTCGACCGGGCTGATTGTTTAGAAATTAGGAATGTCTCTAGACATCAGAGTAAACTGGATAGGGATGGCAATTTAGTCTTGATTACGCAAGTATTCTTTGCGTGGTATTCTTTCAGTATAACTCATATTTCCCATGGTCAGGCAGATTTGGCAAAAACCAATGCTTGTTTTATATTTCTGTTTTATTACTATGTACATGTACCGAACCCTAGGTAATCCAACATACACATTATGGTTCAGACTTTGGGGTATATGGTTAAGATACGTATACAATGGTTACATATTGGTCGAGTAAAGGTCAATTAAAAGTTCAGACTGTTCAGTATGGTTCAGACTATAGTCGAGTAATTTCAAGTAAAATTCAGACCAGTTCAGACTGGTCGAATAAACATCAGTACAAATATAGGCAATTTCAATCTTTTACTTGTTTGTGGTAATATTTGAGACGGAAAGATAGCATAATCTTAAGCTTGAACTCGACTTTTACTCGAACATTCAGAATTTCAAAAAGCCAGACCTTTATTAGCTTGTAGTGTTGTCCATTGACTTTTGTACTTTCTTTGCGGTTATTATTATTATTAGTGGAAACAAAAATGGGAAAGGATGCACTTTAACAATTAACACTTTATGTCCCCTTTGCCTGGCGACGGATGCATAAAAATATGTATATACATACTTTTTTTATATAGGTTCATCAGTGAAAATATACTTGTGATTATCTATTTAATTATTACATATTATATATTTTCCTATAAAGGATACTTGGTCAAGGTCTAGAAATGATGGACAAACTTAGATGTATAGACAGTAGTTCCTTTCAATCTAACTAATACAGAAAACTAAACATTGAACATTACTTTACTATTCAAAGTCACTTACTGGACCATGCTATAGTGCTTAGGCATAAATAAAGAAAACAGTAGTATGCCGCTTGTTGTTGGTTTTTTTTTTTTAATTTTTAGTTCATTTATATCTTTTGGAGTTCAGTGTGACGTCCTGTTTTTTTGCACTAGTACAGATTTTTATTAGGGGCCAGCTGAGGACTACCTCCGGAAGCATGACGTTAAATCTCTCTTTCTCGTATCCTTATCATCTCGATAGAGGTGCTCAGAAGATTTTTCTAAAGATTAAATTAAATCCATGTGAAAGAATTTTTGAAAAAACATCTAGAACATGTACATTGTGTGAGCTTCATTTTACTAAGTGCTGTGTAGAAAAACATAATGAGTTCTTATAGGTAAACACAAAAAAGGGAAAAACATTACGGCATGACGAATATTGCCAGTCTGCAAGGAATGTTGATCACCGGGCTTGCAATACCGTCGGGAACGAAAAGTTTACCAGGATGAAAATCGACAAAGAACAACGAAACAACAGTTGATGTGCTATTTTCCCAGTACCTACACATACAAACATAGAGGTATGTCTTCTGTAACTATTCAGATGGTTATATAAAGACAAACACAGGTCAATCATCGTTATGTGCCTAAGTTTCTTTTTGACACTTCTTTGATTTTATCTTCATTTTAGTATATTTCATGGTGCTTTGATTAATAATAACATTCATTAGAAACGAGGTGTCTCTTTAATTTTGTTAATTTCATTTGTTTAACATGTCAATCAAGATCATCATTAAGAGTTCAAAAATTTGGATGAAGCAATAAATTCATCGAATAATTTTTCGAATGCGTTTAGTGCACGTTGCATTCTGGGTATTTGAGAGAAAGGTACAACCCATTGAAAACCCGAGTATTTGTGTGAAAGGTATATGACTAAGAATGAAATACATGATAATTTGAATAAAGCAGTAAAGAATCACTAAATTATAGGTCAAAACATACAAAATATAGATACATCTATCCTGTTTTGAATTTTTAATAATTATATCAAATTCATTCCCATATTATAAATGTAATATTTTCAGTTTTCAAAATTTAATGCACATACCAAGTACCAGATGTCGGTAAGTAGAACATATTCGTGTTTTTTTTTCAAATTACATCAGAGATCATATTTCATGTATTTATCAATAACATTCCAAGAAGTATATGTGTATCAATTTTTTTCCGTAAAACAATAAACGATCAATACAATAATACATGTATATGTTTTATCGTTTGATTCTGCCTTAAAAAACAACTTTTGTTGTTATCTGATGCATTTGATAAAGTAGGAATATTTCGAAATAGTTCAAGTTAATCCTTAGACATGAAAACAAACCATTCACACAATATATATTGTATAAGTTTGAAAGATGTCACCCTCCCCCTTTCCGTCGAAGAATTGTTTACACCAATTCAGAGTTCTTAAACTATAAAATGTATAAGATACGACCTAAAGATTGTGGTTGTTAGACTAAGACTAATGATTGTTGAAGGTAATCGTATGATTTCTGTGAATTAGAATGTTTTATGGTTTGGAGATATATCTTACTTTTCTGTTTGTCAATGGAGCACAGCGATGCCTATAAGGTGGATGCACGCTTAAATGATTATGCAAAATTTAAAAAGTGATAATAGATATAGAACAAGGAGATTCTGTGAGATTGTCAATACGACCACTGTCTATCCAACTTCAAATGCAGTGGGTGTAAACAATTGTATGCAACCGTTCAGCCTTTTATAGCTTTCAATATTCCTTGAGTTTTATCACGGTAGTTAATCTGTAATTGTTTACATCTTTGTCCTTTTGTCTCTTTAAAGTTGTCTCATTGAAATTTATAGCTCATCTTTTTTTATATGTACAATAAAGTGAAAGTAAACAGTTCCTTACAATGTAACTTGTTTTCGTCGACTACGATAATTTTTGATACGATTTTGCTTAGTCATGTTATTCGCATTCCTTACTTCTTGTTTATTTGTTATGTATGTTTATTCTACATTGGCTAGAGGTATAGAGACAGGGTTGAAATCTCAGAAAACATGGTTAACCCCGCCGCATTATTGCACCTGATAATTTATATGTTTTGGAGTTTAGTCTGACGTCCATTTACTGAACAAGTACACCTTTTATTTAGGAGCCAGCTGAAGCCCGTCTTCGTGTGTGGGATTTTCCATAGGTGACCGTCTGACTTTGGTCGGGTTGTTGTCTCTTTTACATATTCCCATTTCCATTCCCAATTGTATTCTGATTGTATGTTTTAATCTAAAATAATGTTGTCATCTTCTTTGAGTAAATAACTTCATTTGTACTGATTTTGATGATCGTTAATAATTCTAATCAATTGTCTAATATATATGTAAACGAGGCATATAATAATTCTAGTAATCAAGATTAAATAAGCATTGACAATGTAAAATGAAATTTGTCCTTACCAAACTCATGTGCATGTGCTTGTCTGAGGTAAGACAATTCGAAGACAGATGTCAAAAGTTAGTGTTTTCTGTCATTTGAGTGATTTAATGTTGATAGCAGTATCTATTAAAAAAAATCGGCGACACAGAAAATATATTTTTTCCTTTTAAAAGAATAAAAACAAAAAAATAGTCAGATAAGTTCATTTCTTTACGAAATTATTGGTAACCTTTAAAAGAACAATACTTAGATATTCGTGTTTTCTTTCTCCCACTTTGTAAGAACGTCATTAAACCTATAATAAAATTGCCAGTTGTAAGAATAATATATTTGAGTTGATAGTTGCACCAAACTTTTAGTTACGAAACGGAATTCTGCTAGGATCTTGCACCAGCAACCAGTTCACAGCTGCTTATTCCCATGTTTTTGGTACCTTGAGATGTTTGTATTAAAAAAATAAGTTCTCTTAAATCTTATTCGGTATGCGAGGGACAAGATTTTTTAGAATGTGGATAGTGTGGTATCAAGTAGATGTGCCTGTAGAAATGTAAGGCAAATTTGAAATCGTTGCTGCCATACACATATATTTAATGATTGTTATAATATATTGTGCTTAACATTTTCATATAGTGTGTATTATTTTAATATAATGTGCCTAACATTATAATATAATGGGCCGAACATTATAATGTAACGATCCTTACATAATATTATGTATGAAGGTTATCATTTTAATATACAGTATATAAACATTAAACATTTTAATATACAGTATATAAACATTAAACATTTTATTAAAGTTGAAAAGATTATACAAATTCACTGTAACTTATATATTAAATAGACTTTTAAATAATAATCCATTGGTAGCTGAGAGATTTGTCGATATGTTGACGTCAGTAACACATAGCTGATTTCAAAAACGGGTTCGATTCCCAGTGAAGGCATATAGAAATTAAAAAAAAAGTTTTTAAATTAATTCCATTAGTGAACAAAAATCAGTAAATAAGCCAATTCAAACTTAGTGAAATTAGGCACACAAAGGAAACAATTAAATAGAAGTTGATGAGTCCATTTCAGCGAAGGATTTAGGAAGCGTTGATTCTAGAAAAAGTATCCACGCTAAATGAATAGGCTGACGTCATGGCAATGGTTTAAATATTGATTACACTATACTTTTTTTTTTATGTTTTATGAACATTTAAAGCCCGATGCGAAGCCAAATGTTTTAAATATTCATAAAATATGAGCAATTATTGTCTGGCCAATTTAGAACATACTAACCTATCCAAGTATTACAATAATTTTGATTTTATAATAAATCGAATATAAAAACTTGTATATTTCTTTTTTGAGGCTAGCCATTTATTTCAAAAATGCATTAATATAGCAAATGTTTAAAATAAAAACAAACACTGTTTGACTATTTGAGAACAATACTTTTGCAATTTTATAAATGAACTTTATTCAGATATTCCCTTGAAAAAGTGAACATTATCTCTTCAAAATATGCACATAAGACTGAAAAATAGTTTCGTACACTGATTAGCAGGGGATTGGAGATGTAGTCATTTAAATAATTAAAAATAATCGTAGTAATTTAGGTATTATTTAAATTATTGAAAACAATCAGAGTAGTCCAGCTATCATTTAAATGATTAAAAACAATCATAGTTATTAGTCTATCATTTATTTGCAATCATCCAAATAATTAAACAAAATCGTGGTAATTAAGCTATGGTCAAGCATTGATAAAACAATAATTAGCCAACAAAACAGTTCTTTTCAAATAAAGAGAACAAAAATGGAGGTTAGTTGTAATCACCAAATTAAAGTTTTTGTGTTTTTAAAAACAGTTTAATATGAGAGTTGTAAAAATGTGAAAGTGGCTAGTTAGAAAGTATGGAACTGCCTGATTCTGCAATAATTTCCAAGCACGATATTGAATTTATATTACAAAATAATATTTGCAAAATAATAAAACATGTTATACGGCATTAGCGAATTTAATAATTTAAATTATAATTTGTTAAAACTGTATCTTTTCTGATATCCCATTGTTTATTTTATTTCTGTTGTGTAAATATACACTGGCAAAAATTAAGGATTAAACACAATTAACAACATGTTTCTTAAGATGCATTTATCCAATTTTAGGACATACTCACCTCATGAACTCTACTGAACTATACAGTCGGAAAGCTGACCCCGGATTGACCCCATTTCTTAAAGCAACAATGGACGTCATGTGATTACCATATATGGGCATATTTTTACCGAAAAAAGTTTTTTAGAATTTGTGGTATTTTGCATGAATTAAAACTTATTTCCTTTAAAGTGAACATTCTTGATTATATAAGAAATATATTACTTAACTCATTTATGGATTAAACTCATTTTGTTCTCTCAAAATGTGTCTTCAAATTCAAGGTGTTGACGAAAAAAATTGGTTACAGAAAATTAAAATCGTAATTTTCTTTCTTAACTTCTCGGAAAGCTATGATGAATTTAAATTATGTTATGTGACATAACTTGGACTATGATATGTCAAATTTGTGCCAGTTGGTATGCTAAGATACGCAAATGTGCCACTTAGATGTGTCGATATTTCCGACGAAGCGGGACCGACGGTAATTCACGAGTTACGTCCCTTTGTTTGACACTATCATGAACAAACTATTGTTATATGAAGCACCATATGCTGTTATTTACATGTGGATATTATTAAAATAATCTTATTAACTATATTTTGATACTGTAAACATGTGCAAAAAAAAATAGAGAAACACATTTTATCACTTTTCACAACTCAGTCCCAGTAAAATATAGGCCCTATGTGTCCCTATGTGCCATAATAATTAAATATTAATTCAATATTCCAAGAGTTAATTTAATATTTATGTTTTGGTAAGTATTTTTACTGCTGTAACCAAATTATTTTTACACAGAAATAAATTTCTACTCGATTAATACAAGGGGTAGTCAAAATATTCATGAATAATGGATCTGACAAGACAGGATTAAAATGATAAAAAAACAGGAGTTCCTTTTCATTACTGATACCTGGTCCTACCTTTTGTTTTATTTAAACTTAAAATAGATCATAATGAAAGTATTCTGAATGTAAAATCTTCATTATTTTAAATAAAAGGAAATTAGTTTGCAATCCTTGTATGAACAAACTAAATATAACAATAAATGTTGTCTAATTGATTTCATGCATGTTAGTTCTAATGAATGGACTCAAATCATTAAAAAAAAAACACTAAACCAATAAATAAATGGTGCTAATCATGAACATGAAAATAAATAAGAACAAAAAAGACTCAGTAATATTTTTCTTCTTCTATTTGAAAAAAATAATAATAACATTAAAAAAACTATGCATTTTTATATTTATATAAAAGTATTTCAGAGCAGTTTCTGTGGGCTAAGTCAACAATTATGTTTAGATCACAAGTCAAAATTAAGTCACACTTCATGTCAGTATGATCATGCTTTGAATAAGATTTATTAAAATGCTACTCTAAAAGAGATTGTTTGAAGGCAGCAACTATTTGTTTTCAGGGAGGGGGAACTATGGATTTTTTTCCAGACAAGTTGAAAACAATTCTTCTCTTTCAATTTTAGCATTTCATTTAATGGCAGCTGAGGGTAAAACAAACATTTTTTTTCTCAGGGTCAAAAACAAATTATTTTTTATCCAAAAATTGGAAACAAACTTTTTTTTCTTCAAAACAATCAATAGCCACCACCTCCTACCCCCACCAGAAAACCAAATGGTTGTTGGCTGCCTAAGTTTAAATTTAGGACAATACCTTTTCATTTACTTTTGCAGGATTCCTTTATCACAAAAAAATATATTATTATAAACAACGAATGAGTTTTATGTCAGTCATCTAAAGCAGTTCAGGTTGTGCAAAGACTTATAAGAAATTCTTACCTTGTTTTAGTTAAGTCATACATTTCACTGACTTAAAGAGAATAATTAGTTCAGTCAAATATTCACAGCTGATTGCCATTATTTTTTCGAACAAACATACTAAATGTGTGCACATTGACTGTGTTCAGATGCAAGGTGACATTGATGTGTAAGACCGAAAAACTGCAATGTCAGAAAATGTCTTTCTTTTGGAATTTAGTTCAAACGGGGTTTCCCAAGGGGTAATAGAACGTTATAATTGATGCTTTTTTTCAAATTTTGAGATACGTATTATTAATTGTTTGTATAATACATATAGTCTTTGTTAATCTGTGAAAAATAGAAGAAAACAATTTTAAACGACGATCAACGGCATTACTGGATCATTAAAAGACGGCCAATTTGACATGTTTGAGAATTTTTTTCCCTTTTGATAATAAAATCGATGCTTAAGGAGGCGCGCGGGTATAAGATTTTCAGAAAAAAAATAAACTTTTATTTTTCATTACAAATTTTATTTATTACCTTTAGTAGTTGTTACTTTATCATGTGGTACAAAAAATATTCCAAAAAATCAATTCGTGTTGGCCCCAGGTGACTTTGAAAATGTTTATATCATGAAAAAGCTCCAAATTATCTCCCTTTGGTGCAAAAATGCTATTTTTTGTCATTAAAATTGAAATATCTTATTTTACTCATCGGTGACCTATATTTTTTATTATTGTTTTCAAATAAGCTATACATTAACTAAATAATTGTAAAATTTAAGCGATTTCTGTAATTAAATTCGTTTTTTATTTCGATATTACCTCTTTTTCTCCTATTAGTTCAACAGAAAAAAAAGTACCTTTACAAAAATGTATGCTTCTTTCGAAGTCAGATTGTGAGCGTAAATGATCGGTGACCCCCCTTTTTATTTTATTTTTCTATTAGGTATAAGATAAAGTTCATTTATAGAAAAAAATTGGCGAAATCTTATATTAAATAAAAAATTTGATTTAGACCCGCGAGCCCCCTTAACAAATCGAAATAAATCTATTTCAGATCCTAATGGTAAGTAGGAAACTGAAAAAAAGATAAACTTCCAAATTGGCACCCAAAAAAAATCCGCGAAATTAACGCATTTTCAGAATGGCGGGTTTTAATATCAGTCCCATTGTTGTTTTAAGAAAGTAGCAACAACGGTCGTTTCTAAGGGCTTGCTTTCCGACTGTATAGATATGTTTTCTTTAGTTAACTTTGGTAAAGTTTAATAAAAAAAAAAAAGAATGATGTATCCAAGTTGATTATTTCCCTTTTCATATGATAACGCTGTTTGTCGTCCGTCGGTAATAATCTTTTTAGTATGTGATTGCTCAGTCCAATTACCCACAATTAAAATGATACCTGATTAATTTGTAACACACTTTAAAGTTTGTTTTACGCTTAAATGGAGGAAATTTCAAATGTTTAAAGTAAAAAGTACTTTTGCAATTAAAAAGTACTTAAAATATTCAATGGTATTTTGGGGCATTTCAAATTTAGTTTTCTTTATTTTACTATTTTATTTTCTTTTAATTTTGGCAGGAATTCATAAGAAGAGGGCAGACCCTGTATTTATTAATAAAGAAAGAATCATATGAGAGAAATGGATATTAAGCTTGAAGACATCTGAGGGCCTACGTTGTGCAGTGTTCTATTACAATTAGCCGTTTCAGAATCTAATGCATTCTGGGTAATATTTTCAAAAGCGTACACCAAAACGTTGTGATTGGTTTAAAACGTTCTAAACAATGGAAATTCAACAAATGACGTGACATTATTTTCATTTTGGTGTGCGGACAATGAGATTACCCATAGTCCTTTAGATTCTGAAAAGGCGAATTGTAAACTCGTTAAGTTTCCGCGGAAGGGATGAACATCGAGATTAAGATGCTTCGCAATACAAAATTCTTATTGATTATAAGCAGAACAAACACTGATTGGAGTGTTTCGGAAGAGTATCCAAAAATGTTCAAGGGGAATCAATCACCGGAAAATAGAACCTTAGCGAATTACCCATTAGGAAGATACTTTGAACCCAAGAGACATTGTAAAATTGTTCAGCACGTATTTTAACTATATTCCAAGTGAAGGCACCTTTTTCAGAAGGCCAATCGGGAAAATGGGATTGAAAAATGAGGGAACTTAATTTTCCGCACAAGTCATTAATGTGAATAAGTTGTCTTCATACATAAAGTTAGTGTTTGAAAAAGCAGGAATATATTGCTCAAACCGTTGCATATCTAACCATTCAGAAAACAACATTATGCAGTGATCATCTTAGTAACGCGGTTGAGACATACAAAAGACAAAGCATAGAAATGAGCAGAACTATTATTGATGCCTTCACAAACTCCTCTCCAAGCCGTTTCTGGTGACAAGGAAAATATATCTACAAATATCAATGAATCATGTTCGCGTCCGACGGACCAAAAAACAAAGTCCAACAATGACGAAGACGAATTTATCATTCATGTACACAAGAACGTAAAGTGTTTGAAAGTTGTCTCCTGCGATGGCAAAGTAATGTCATTTGACATGTAAAATACATATAACATTATTCAAATTGTGCACCTTTAATTTATATAATAATTATGTGTTCGTGAAACTCATGTTTTCTTTATTGAAAATTCTCTTATCAATAAATAGATGATTGAAGTAGTTTCAATTATTATCATTATTATCTTTACGATTGATAGATCGACTCATTAAAGGTTCATTGGAATTTGATATGATTTTTAGACATCCCCTTTTATCTTCTCTGTTAGGGAGTCAAATTTAAATAGATTGTTTTAACCCCAAAAAAAATGGAATAAATGATTTCAGATTGTAAATGTAAAAAATAATTGTATTCAAATAAGTAAAAAAACTGCAATATTTAGAAGTAATAAATGTTGTTTTTTGTTTGTTTGAATGGCTTTAGGGTGTCATAATTGCATGGACATACTTTTTACAGTAGAACGCGAATTTGACTTCCTTGCTTGTAATGACCTATTGATCCTTGCAAAGTATTCACATTTAACAGATAGTAATATATGGGTCCGTGTATATCTGCGTCCATTCGTTTTTCGTTTTGAAATATCAAAAACAAAAAACAAAAAACGAAAGTGTTTTCATTTTTCGTTTTTGATTTCATAAAAACCAAAATGAAAAACGAAAGTGTTTTCATTTTTCGTTTTTGATTTCTTAAAAACCAAAACGAAAAACGAAAGTGTTTTTATTTTTCTTTTTAGATTTCTTAAAAACCAAAATGAAAAACAAATGTGTTTTCGTTTTTCGTTTTTGATTTCACAAACAAAAAACGAAAAACAAAAGTATTTTCATTTTTCAATTTTGATTTCTCAAAAACTAAAATCGAAAAATGAAAGTGTTTTCATTTTTCATTTTTGATTTCACAAAAACAAAAAACGAAAAACGAAAGTGTATTTATGTTATCTTTCCAACACAGTTTAATTGTCATTCAAAAAATGACAATGTTGTCATTTGTCATTCATTTAAAGGTCGTTAAAGTATACATGCACAGCGGTTGTCAGATCAATACTACTTTAATCGAAGATAATGTCGACGGATGCAAAAGTCTTTATCAATCTAAACACTAATAAGGGTGCGTGAATTTACTTTTAAGTTTGGAGAGGTTAATCTAAGATGATGATATTGTAGCGTTACTAGCCTCTTTTACAAATAAAGCAAACTATATATTGTTGGCGAGGGAAGGGCTAAAGGACTCCAGAAGAACTGGAAAAAATGATACAAAATCTTTCACACCCTTTCTTAATCTAAAACGCAAGTTTTAATTTATCTATTTTATTATGTTCTGGTCTCGGAGCAAAATATATAGATACAGTGTAAGACTTTTAGTATTTACATGTATGAACAATATCAAAAGACATATGTAGGATGATGAAAAAAATAATGTAATCCACAAAGTCAAGTGTGTGGCTATTGTTAGTTTAAACATATTTATTAATAGTGGATTGGGAATTTTCTCACTGGAACGGGGATCGAACCAGGAACTTATGTTTTTGTATAGTCCGATGCACTAACCTATGTTATTTTTGTATAATGAGGATCAATGGTCTAGTTCCTCGTTGAAGACCCTCCAGCTCCTTTCAAGATGAAGAACAGGCATAAAAGCCCTGTTCATTAATAATTTGTATTTTTTCTATATATTGTGTGCGATTTTGTCCCGTGTACATTTACTCCACATCTCTTTATTTTCTATTTCGGACCTGGACACGGCTCAATGCCAGTTTAGACCTCCAATGTTAAAGGTCATATGTTTTTTTTTTAAATTATTTGATGCCGTGGGATTGGGATTTTTAGCTTTAATGTAAACCATGTCAGGTTTTTAACTTGTATTTACAGCAAAGATAGCCAGTTTTGTGTTCTGTAATATACTGTAACAGTTTAATTTTACTTGTCCGGTCGCATCGGAACTTCTCAAAACATATTCCGAACAATATCTGGACGTTGGTTTCGTGGGCATGTACAATTGCTAAACCACACATGAACGTTCTTTAGTCTTCGTAGATCTATTCCAACTTGAAGTCTTTTTGAGTCTACGACAAGCAGAATATGATATTTTATACCATTAAATATTGAACCAATATTCATGAAGATCGATTACTTGATTGATGTTCCGTTAACGTAGCCGCAGAACAAAAACGCGAGAGCTACTTTTGAATATTTCTACAATTTTAAGTAGTTTTCCACTCACAAACACAATAATATTTTCAACATTTATTAAAATATCTTTTTTTTTACACTTTTTAACTTTTATGTTGTTTTAAAATATCAATTTGACTTGAATTTGGGATCCCGCTAACATGCTTAACCCCGCCACATTCAAAATGTATGTGCCTGTCCCAAGTCAGGAGCCTGTAATTCAGTGGTTGTCGTTTGTTTATGTGTTACATTTTTGTTTTTCGTTCAATTTTTGTGCATAAATAAGTTAGTTTTCTTGTTTGAATTGTTTTAAATTGTCATTTCGGGGCCTTTTATATCTGACTATGCGGTATGGGCTTTGCTCATTGTTGAAGGCCGTACGATGACCTATAGATGATAATTTCTGTGTTATGTTGGTCTCTTGTGGAGAGTTGTCTCATTCACAATCATACCACATCTTCTTTTTTATATTTATATGAGTATATAAAATAAACATGTATATACCAAGCTAAGTCAGTTTATATCTTGTTTTTCGTCTGACTATACAAAAGGCGAGGAGAGCTACTTGATAGATCAGGTTGACTGATAAGCTGTCTATATAAAGTAATGGGACAATGCATGGCATGAAGACATCACCAAATCACCGTATGCAATACTCAAAAAAGACATCCAGAGCTTACCATATAGTCATCAACTACCCACCAACAGGCCGTGAGCTTTGGTTGGCACTTAAATCCAAGAGCACAGCAAAATGTCAAAATATTCTATTCAAACTGGGTGACCTGGGAGAAAAACATTGAAATTTTCAAAAGAAACACACACACCCCTCAACTTTTAATAAGGAGATTTGGTATTAATGCAAATGAGTCAACTATCCAACAAAGTTCAAATGTAGTGGATGTAAGCAATTATATATAGGCAACCATATAATCTTCAACAATGAGAAAAAACATACGGTATTGTCGGCTACAATAGTCCATGAATTGAAAAATATGAAACAGTTCAATTGAGAAAAATAACAGCCTATTTTAAAACAACATGAATTACGAAAAACACATATAAAAGACACCAACAAACGAAAACCATTGAACTACATGCTCCTGAGTTGGAGCAGGCACATGCAATATATTGTGGCGTTTAACATGCTTGTAAACAGCCGGGACAGTTTTGTTACAGCACAGCATAAGAACAAATTACAAATCAGTGGAAAAGGGCTTAACGTATGAGATCGATACAAAACAGAAGGGAAAAAAAGGTCTAACAAAAACACATACCGAATTTGGCAGGGTATTTTACCTCGTTTTCAAACAATCAAAGTACTGAAGTACTGAACATCGAATGACTGCAAGTTCTTTTGGATTGTCACAAGCACTTATCTCAGAAAAAAAATCACATCTCTATACTTAAAGGTGAAGTTAATGTACAGATATTTTTTTTTGAAACTCAGTACACATATTCTATATCATTTGATCTTTTTAATTTCAATGCCAAATATAGAGTTCTGACCCTCAATTCCACGGTCCACTACACATGGAAAATGATAGTGCGAGTGGGGCATTTATGTGGTATGGACACATTCGTATTCAAATCCTTTATTAAAGAAGTCAGTAAATTTACTACAGATAACACTACATTTGTAAATTAGACGAACTAATATAATCAAAATGTATATCTCTAATTTCGTAATACTTATGTGTATGAGAAAATTAATATATATATTAAAAATTAATATATATATATTAATTTTAATAAGATCTTTGAACGAACGCGTTCAATCTTAGGATTTTATTCTTGTCAATTTTTCCGACCGAGCAGAGCGAGTCGAAAACAATTAAATATACGTCTTTCAAGCCAAAGTACATATGTTTGCTATACGTATACACACATATGATTTTATTAAACTTGGTTCTCAATTGTTAATCAAAAATACAGTCCTAGATAATAAAAAATCATGAAATATTTGGTCTAGTAATAAAAAAATCACACAAAAAACAGTAGTTGTCGTTTGTTGATGTCGTTCTCGCTTCTCGTTTTTAGCTCACCTGGCCCGAAGTGTCAAGTGAGCTTTTCTTATATCTTGGCGTCCGTAGTCCGTCGTCGTAACTTTTACAAAAATCTTCTCCTCTGAAACTACTGAGCCAAATTCAACCAAACTTAGCCACCATCATCATTGGGATATCTAGTATAACAAATGTGTCCGGTGACCTTGCCAACAAACCAAGATGGTCGCCATGGATAAAAATAGAACATAGGAGTAAAATGAAGATTTTGGCTTATATCTCAGAAATCAAAGCATTAAGAGCAAATCTGACATGGGTAAAATTGTTTATTAGGTCATTATCTATCTGCCCTGAAATTTTCAGATGCATCAGACAACCTGTTGTTATGTTGCTGCCCCTGAATTGGTAATTTTAAGAAAATTTTGCAGCTTTTGGTTATTTTCTTGAATATTATTATAGATAGAGATAAACTGTAAACATCAATAATGAACAGCAAAGTAAGACCTACAAATAAGTCAACATGACGAAAATGGTCAATTGACCCCTTAATTGCTCTTTATAGTCAATTTTTAACAATTTTCATAATTTTGTACATTTTTACAAAATATTTTCCACTGAAACTACTAGCCTAAGTTCATTATAGATAGAGATAATTGTAAGCATCAACAATGTTTTGTAGAGTTAGATCTACGAACACATCACCATCACCAAAAACACATAGACCAAGGTGAGCGACACAGGTTCTTCAGAGCCTCTAGTTATATATAAAGTTTAGACCTTTGGTTTTCCCGATTGAATGGTTCTACACTAGTCATTTTGGAGGATCCTTATAACTTGCTATTCCAAGGATTCGTGTTGAAAAGGGTACTTCAACCTACTGTGACTTGGATGGAGAGTTGTCTCATTGGCACTCATACCATGCACATCTTCTTATATCTATATATTCTTTCGATATTTTTGATTGGGATCTGGGGCTGGCATGTCATTTACTGCTAGTAGTTCTTTGTTAATTTATGAATCATATTCGTTTTGTGTAGTTTCTTTTGTTTACTATTTTGTCATCGGACTCGGATTTCTTTTAAACTGAGTTTCTCTGTGCATATTGTTGTGTGTTTGTTTATTCTACATGAGCTAGATATAATTGTATAGCGGGAGGGTTGAGATCTAACAAAGCATGTTTAGCCCCGCCGTATTTTTGCGCCTGTCCCAAGACAGTAGACTCTGATCTTTGTTAGCTTTTTTGTGTTTTGTTTGTCAAAGTTACGTGTGACGTCCATTTTCACATTACTAGTATATATTTTTATTTAGAGACCAGCTGAAGCCCGGATTTTCTCGTTGTGTTGAAGACTCATTGGTTGCCTTCGGCTGTGCTCTTTGGTTAGGCTGACTGTTGTTTCTTTGACACATTTTTTATTTTCATTCTCAATTTTATTGATTGATTGATTGATTGATTGATTGATTGATTGATCATTTTACTACAAGCAAAAGTCATGATCATTTGAGAATCCTTTATTTGTATTGTAGTGTTAATTATTTAACCAATGAAACTCGACATTAATGTTTGTCTTAATATTAAATTTCTTTGTAAACTCTAAAATTACCGTCTGATTATAATAAGACACGCAAGAATAAAAAAAAAATATTTGGCCTTCAATGTCTCAACCTTTTTTAATGTGAGTAACTTCATAGTTCACTTAGATTTCGATTTTGATATTGTTTTTGCAAGTTTCCAAAATAGATTTCCGGTAATTGTTCTGCATTAAACCCTATGGGAAAGCACATTAACTAAATTTTCCAAACGTTTATTGGAACCTAATGATTTGGCAAGGTGTTGCAAGCTGTAATGTAAAAAAATTACAGCCGATTGCCGATAGGTAAAGGTAGCCTATCCTTGGTTAGCTTGCTTGTATTATTAGGTTAGGTAAACTACCCTCCTTTAAGAGTAGACTAGTTCGACAAATAACCAATCAATCTGTCTGCAGGGCTAGGCTCCTTCTATAGGAGGGTGGTATACCTTACCTAGTTACTTCATAGTTCGGCTAACAAACAAGCGATCCAAAGATATAACCTTTGTCTACACACTCAATGTAATCGGCTGTAATGAAAATGCGGAGTTTGTGAGACCAGGCTCAAGCAACCAGTCGGTAGCAGTCAGTTTTCAAATATATAAAAACAAATATTGCATAAGACTCAAACGTACTTAAAATGTTTTTATTAATATATAACCACTATATCATTTTTAAAATATAATTTAGCAGTCAAAGACACTTTTCAATGAATTTTAAAATTTCATTTCTGATTTATTTAAGAATTGAATGCTTTTTTTTGTTACTTCATTGAGGTGTAAAGCGATGACCGAAATTCATTTTGTATGAAAAGCGGAAGCGCTTCATTCTGAAAATGTACACACGGTCAACGCTTTTACAACCCTATGAAGTTACAAAAAGAAGCATTCAGTATTTATAATTACATGTTTTAGCTAGGATCATGAAAACACGATTTTTATCAAGTTTTTATTAAATTCACCTTTGCATAGCCAGAAATTAGTAGTGGCTTTGCTAATTAATATTCATAATATGTAAATGAGAATTATACCACGTGATAGTACTTTCAACTCGACTGGCTTGATAGGCGATTTTAATTTTAGTTTCTTGTGTACAATTTGGAAATTAGTATGGCGTTCATTATCACTGGACTAGTATATATTTGTTTAGGGGCCAGCTGAAGGACGCCTCCAGGTGCGGGAATTTCTCGCTACATTGAAGACCTGTTGGTGACCCTCTGCTGTTGTTTTTTATTTGGTCGGGTTGTTGTCTCTTTGACACATTCCCCATTTCCATTCTCAATTTTATTGATATCATTAAAATCTTTAAAACACGGATATTATAAGTTGCCCGTCACAGAGTCCTTATTTACAATCACTTTGATATTTCCGTAAAGTTGTCAGGCGGTCAAAATCAAAACAATGAACGCGAATTTAGTGAATTTTTCGTGCTTTCGTGAGTTTATTCTTCTTGAAATAGTGACATTTAATTTTACGTGGGAACCTAGAGTTCAATGACTACACATACAAGGTTTGGACTTGCTTATTCTTCGGAAATTCAAGTTTCATATTTCACCCCGGCAACCTGTTTTTGTAATGACCTTGTAAGCCAATTTTCAACACGAAGTTTGCAAATTTGACGTTTCAGCCATTTTAGCCTGTATTTTACACTGCAATGTTAAAAGCCTCTCTCTTCGATTTTTAAAATAGCTCAGGAACCTGTATTTTTGCAACAACAGTCATTATGTTTCGTTTAAGGATGTCTGCTGGTCATGTTTTTGAATTCTTGTCATATTTTCGATTTTCTCAGATTTTATCCATACAAATGTATTAAATTTTTTTTTACACGAGACCCCACTTTTGTCTTCATAAATCTGTTCAATAGATCATTTATGACCATTTGAATTTTTGTCATGAAATCCTTGTTATTTTTTCTTGGTTTAAAGGGTAAAAAACAATTCCAATGTTGACAAATAGTAAAGTCTGAAGAAAACCCTTTTCCCGCCATCTTCTAAATGTCTCGTATTTTGAACACTACACACGAGACTATCGATTTTATTACTTTATTTTGTTTAAATATCAAAGTTGTTTTCATTTTAAGCAATCACATGAAATCCTTGTTATTTTAAATTAGAGCAGCAGACATCCTTAAATGGTGTATATTGTTGTGTATATTCATTTTCTGCCCCAGCAACCTGTCTATCACTTAAATTAAAATTAAAACAGACATTTTTTCAAAATTCCCTATCATTTTAATGTAATTTCCGTGACCCGTATCCGATTTCTTTAGTATAATATTCAAATAAGCAAAGTGGCGTTGATTTCTGGATATGGCACTTTATTGTGGGACCTCGTGTCATCATGAATAATGATTTTCGTTGTGTAATTAATGTAACATGAGATGTGCAGTTAGCCAATTAGAATAACGAATTATAATGAAACATACATCTCATATTATTATTAGTTATATAAAGACAAAATCAATCGCTTTCGATATATTACACAGCGTACTGCCCGCTTTACATTTTAAATAGTCAACACTTAAAGTGTTTATAGAATCGTAAATAATTATGATTTTTTTTAATGATGGCAAAATTGCACTATTGGGTGAAATAGCTTTCCTTATTATCGGCATCCTGTCAAATAGTTCATGAAAAGTAATAATAATTCTGCATTAAAAGAAAAGAAAGTTGCACTCGTGCTTTAAGTTTTTTTTGCCACACAAAACATTCTACCTCTGAACTAGTGGATTTCGCTTAAATATGACTGGACAAAAGGTTTATTTTTTGTATTCAAAGTATGGTTGGCAAGTAAATTATTTATTAGCTTAAAAAAGATTGATCCGTGCTATAAATAAACTTGTTATTTTGATCAAGTAGGCCCTAGATCTCTAGCTTAAGTTCTCACCTAGAGCAGATAAAAGTATTGCCGCAGAATTTTTTTTATTAACTGTCTGGTAAGGGTTTTTGTAGGGTATACGACCTAAACTTTAGACCTACTTTAGAAAGAAAAAAAACTAAGCAGAACAGCACCCTGGATTTTTCTACTGTAGACCCCAGCTACCCAGCTTCCCTTTGCACCTAGTGAGGACAATTTTTATTACATTTTCGGTAAGGATGGGGTTCGGTGTTCGACCCCAACTTTGGACCTATCTTTGAAAAAAAATAAGCTAAACAGCAACCTTGATTTTTTTTCTCCAGCAGACATTAGCTACCAAGCTCCCCTTTACACATTGTTCGGACAGAAGTATTTCCGTAGACATTTGTTTATTAACTTTTATGTAATGATGGGGTAGGGTGGGTAACTGTGGTCCACTTGAACAAAATTCACAGGGACTCCAATGTGGTGTGGTCTATGCAGAACAATTACCGGAAATCTATGGTAGTTTGCAAAATAATAGTCTTTTTTTATAATGTGATATGTAAAATGTTGGTAAATAATGAAAGCATGCTTCTGAATTAATAGACATAGAAATAAAGATAAACCATATGATAACAAATAGCAATCTCCCAGAGACAAACTAACGTTCATTAAGGCAACTAGTATGATGATCTGGATTCGGGGTTCTTAATTTCTGTATTCTGTGATATTTTATGCCATATTTCTCTATTCTTTATACTTTTTGACAATTATTTTCTCTTATCATTACATTTTAACACCATTATTCTAGCTATTTTATTTATTTCTGGGTCCATTGTCTCTATTATTTATATTTTTTGTCCACTATTCCCAATTCCATAATCCCCCATCAACGACCTCTAGTTAATGTCACCTTATAGTCTTCACAAATAAGCAAAATTTATACCTTATAGGCTCCTAATGACAAACCAATTTTTAAAATATCCCAGTTTGAATTGTGAAATTGCGGAAATTTTGAAAATTAAATCAAGCAAAATACATTATCGTCCTCGTAGTTCGTAAAATACTGGCACATGGATCTTGGTCATCAATTCTAATAATCTTGGATCGACCTTTCTAAACTTAAAAGTAATAACGTTCACGCATCCATATTGTTCCGATTGCTAAAGAATTTTGCATCCGTCGACATTATCTTCGATTAAAGTAGTATTGATCTGACAACCGCTGTGCATGTATACTTTAACGACCTTTAAATGAATGACAAATGACAACATTGTCATTTTTTGAATGACAATTAAACAGTGTGGGGAAAGATAAATTGAATACACTTTCGTTTTTCGTTTTTTGTTTTTGTGAAATCAAAAATGCAAAATGAAAACACTTTCATTTTTCGATTTTAGTTTTTGAGAAATCAAAATTGAAAAATGAAAATACTTTTGTTTGTCGTTTTTTGTTTTGTGAAATCAAAAACGAAAAACGAAAACACTTTTGTTTTTCATTTTGGTTTTTAAGAAATCAAAAACGAAAAATGAAAACACTTTCGTTTTTTGTTTTTTGTTTTTGATGATATTTCAAAACAAAAAACGAATGGACGCAGATATACACGGACCTATATGCAATACCAGGTTAATTATGCGTGATGAAATATAGTACATGGTTTGATTATGTACTATGAAAAATAGTGTCTCAATTCGACACTTTTGATTGGAAAATGAGATGTGAGAATGTTGTAAGACATGTTACAACCAAGGAAAACAATTGCGATTGTGATAAAGTTAATAGCAGTGTAATGGCTCTCTATAATTCACACTTGAGATGAAAGAATGTTTGTTTTACCATTCAGATCCATTTCTGCAATGACTGCAGCAACCCTCTTTTTCATTAATTCTCAATTTCTAATGTATGTCTTAGAGATGAATATTTTATTTAGATGCAAATGATGGTATACATACAGTGTTTAGACCTACCGACAAAAAACCAAAAACGTTTGATGGATCGCTAAAATACAGATATTGTTGTTAAGTCAATTTTTCTATCAGAAGAAAACTTGTGTCAAGATTAAAACAAAAATAGCGAAAATATTCAATGTTTGCTGAAATAAATTATAAAGTCAGAAATATCATATTTAAGAAGAATAAATTAATAATAAAATACTTGCTCTCTTCTCGCCTTTTTCAACCCAGTGATAACAGAAACTGTCAATCTAAATGGTCTATGCTTTTATAAATATCCTTATCAGATGTGAATAGATACAACATGTATGTTGATTAATGACCTTCGGATAGGGATTTTCCTAGAAGCTCGGTATTTTTGTTATTTTTTTCATAAAATTGCATTTCCGTATTTTCCACGATTGTAACATATTAATTTACACATTGGAAAGAAAACACTTACTCTACCGGAGCACACTGAGGGTACTTCTCCGGTTTAAGTGTGATTTGTGTTGGTCATGCGCTATTAGTTTTCTGTGTTGTGTTTTTATCGATGTATAGCCTGATTAACTCTATAGTATCGGATTGATAGTATTAATCAACAAACAAAAACTATGTCAAATTAGCAAGTATCCAAGTTGCATTTGATTCCGCAGTTTAAATGCAACTCTTTTCCGACTCATTAGTGAAAATCCGAGCAAACTAACACTATAGCATTCAGTAGCACTGACTGATCGTATTTTACAGATATCCTTAGCCGTATTTGGCACAACTTTTTGGAATTTAAACTATTTACAGTAATCAAAAATTTAATTTGATACTTGTCCACAAATTGAAAAAGTGTACTTATTTTATAGATAAAAAATGGATGCAAAGAGTGTTACCTCTGAATCAAAACCCATGATAACAGACTTAAGATCAGCAATAGCTTCTAAAGTCACCATATTATCGAGTATATACCTCACAAGTCCCGATGTAAACAATCACTTTTCTCACATCTCACGTTGAGTATGTAATCATATAATTATTGTTATTTACACAATATTCTGAATTAAAGCAGACGTAATTTTTAAGTAGTTTATTATTTACATTGTTTTTTGCCGACAAATTACTTTTCTTAGTGGACATACTACTTTTTTCATTATCTAATGTATTTCGTGGGTGCCGCCATGACACGGGCAGATAATTTCTCTCCCGTCATTGTGGTATTGTGCTATGGTAAATTTTTGTATTCTTCTCTTTTATTTTTCCTAATGTGCTTTGTCTATATGCCTTTTTGTGTTTCGTCGTTAGACATGACGTGACTCTATACTTATACATCCCGTCATTGTGTTATTGTGCTATGGTAATTTTTTGTATTCTTGTCTTTCATCTTTGCTGATGTGCTTTGTCTATATGCATGTTTGTGTTCTTTGTTACATGTACTTATTTGTTTGTTTTTACAGTGATTAAGATTATAAAACAATATTGACTGCTGTACCTGTTTTTTTTACATTTTTACCTATTATGTCTTGTTAGCTCTGTTCACACATTGTTGTCAATATAATGGAATGTTATGCAACTGCCATACAAGTGAGAGATTTAGCTAGCTATAAAACCAGGTTAAAAAAATAAAATAACAAAAATACCGAACTCCGAGGAAAATTCAAAACGGAAAGTCAGTATTCAAATGGCAAAATCAAAAGCTCAAACACGGCAAACAAATGAATAACAACTGGCATACTATGGACTTGGTTCATGCATTTTCTTATATAGAAAATGTTGGATTCAATCTTGTTTTCTAGCTAGCTAAACCACTCAGTAGTATGATTGGTACAATCCATTCGTTTAATGTGTTTGCGCTTTTGATTTTGCCATTTGATTACGGACTTTCCGTAATATAAAGCAATTGATCAATCATATAAAATTGAGAATGGAAATGGGGAATGTGTCAGAGACAACAACCCGACTATAGAGCAGACAACAGCCGAAGGCCACCAATGGGTCTTCAATACAGCGAGAACCTCCGGCACCCGGAGGAGTCCTTTAGCTGGCCCCTAAACAAATATGTTACTAGTTCAGTGATAATGGACGTCATACTAAACTCCGAATTATACACAAGAAACTAAAATTAAAAATCATACAAGACTAACATAGGTCAGAGGCTCCTGACTTGGGACAGGTGCAAAAATGCGGCGGGGTTAAACATATTTTTTTAGATCTCAACCCTCCCCCTATACCTCTACAAATGTAGTAGTATATATATACTTATAAATGTTTAATATCCATCAGTACTGAGGAACATTTTTTACCGAAACTTTCAAATAGAAAAAAAAAATAATGAATAAGACAATGTTTAAATAACAAAAACCTATCAACGGAATTACATTGAAATGAAACATTAGGTGTGTAAAAAAGTCTGTCGGCTGAAGCCTTGTCGCTTATGTCAGAATTTTGTGAATTATTTAGTTGACCACTGAATCGAAGTGAAACAGACGGATATTTACTGAACATGAAATATGGGGAATACCGCTGTCACAGATATCCCTATTTGCTTATTTTCTTTTTATTCAAAGGGGTATTAGCTATCAAATTCATGTTCACCGAAAATTTTATTTATAACATACTAAAACGTATATCCCAAATTATAAAAAGTCAAAAATAAACAACTTACAACGTATGGTTTCGATGATATTTATCAGCATTTCATGTGTATTATAGTCTAGACGCCATTTTATGAACACATCGAGGTGACCACCGAAGACTGCCGACGGTCTATAACCCGATATAAATATAAATATAGATATGAATAGATAGCAATCTCTCGCAATTGGATTTTTATAGATTTGTTTAATTTCATACAATAAGTTTAAAATATATGTTAAATCTTCGTTTTTTTCCTGTATAAGAATGATTTTTTGTAGATCGAATCAGTCAATCAAATGGTTTACCCGTACTTCGCTTTCAATGTTGACATTCTTTTTCTTTTTATAACTGAACATGATTAGTGCATGCGTTACACACCTATAGCTAAGGGGTTAAATGAAAGTCGCATGAATACGAATTGATAGAGGTAACATTATTCACTTGCATGTGAATCGTTCATCGGCGATGTTTCTTTGCTTATTTTGACAAAATTGAATCAAACTGGCAGCTTGAAGAGATATAATATTTCACTATTGAATTTCATAAATGATTGCAAAATTTCGCAATATTTTTTTTGTTATATCTCATAGCTAATGCCCCTTTTAATTCGACTAATGAATCCTGTCTGGTCTGGAAGGTTCAAGTGAACTTATATCGGGTCACGTGATCATAATTGCTATAAAATATCTATGATGCCACGATTACAAAACACAAATCTATTTTTAGTTTGGTTATTTTAATTGTATCTCATTTTTGCTTTCAATATTTAGATAAATTTTTTGACGAGTAATAATTTTCTACTTAAAAAGTTAAAACAAATGTGCAACACTACTTTATCTCTGGTATTATTTAGTTGAAGAATTATGTTTTGTCAATCAATCTCCAAAACATCGCTAGGAAGATTTACGTAAATGGAAAAGAAAACCACATGCGAGACAATCAGATTACAATTTAGATAAAATACAATAAAATTGAGGCATTCATACAGTAGAAGCAAATTTTTTTTTTTGTACATTTATTTCCATATATCTGACCTGTACAAACGACTGAAACTAAAAGAAGGCTCCATTTAGTTCTTTTTTTCTTCGTCCAATGGTTCTGCATTCGTGTCTTCACATGCGTAGCCTCTTTTAGGAGATCCTCTATGATCATTCATCAGATAACCTTTATATATTGGGTTCCATCCTTCGTGTGATTACTTATTTTTCTTAATCCGGTCAAAGAAATATTGGAGATTAACGTTTTGAGATCGGGAAATGTGTTCATCTAGTAAAACCATGTAAGAAATGCATTTGAAGTATTCTAATAAAGCTAACTTACTTATCAATGTCATTTTGTATGCTTGTACTATGAGAAGAGTGTAATTTTCTAACGTTCAATTATCTATTCTGTTGATTTATTCAAGAGACTAAAATTCATTTCTTCATTTTCAAAAAACAATCTGTTAGTATACTAGTTTTTTTGTTTTTTTTTAAGTTTATCGTTTGAAAGACAGTAGATTAATTTTAACAATTATGCTTTTCTGGTAATTTTTCCATATCGTAAAACGCACAATGCTTATCCGCTTTAGGTTTCGAGCGTTCAAATTCTGAAAAATACGACATTAAACCAGCGCAACGAGAGGTGGAAAGGGCTAAGCGCAAAATTTAATATCTACGAAAACAAAAATTGGTTAACAGTACCTTGTATCGTAATGACAGCTGAAATTACCTAACTCATAGGGAAGTTTTAAAAGGGGGAAGTCCATAAATAAAGACAAAAGTAGTAGACCGCTGTTCGAAAGTCATAAATCGATTGAGACAAAACCAAATCCGGGTTAAAAACTAATACCGAGGGAAACACATCAAATTTAAGAGAAAAACAACAAAATAGAAACACTGAAGTGAACAAAAATCAAACGACAATGCAACACACACAGAAACGAACAATAAGATAACAACTGCCATTTCCTGACTTGGTACAGGATATTTCAAGAAAAAATGGTGGGTTGAAGCTGGTTTTGTGGCTAGCCAAACCTCACACTTTTATAGGAATGTTAAATATAACACTACAATGACATCATTACAGGACAGGAATACAGTACAAATAAATGCAAGAACATTCAGGACAGAGAAATACACAAATAAACAACAAATTTATATTATCTAAATCTGACAATGACATCAACAAACATTTTTTTGTAGTTGATTGTACATAAAAAAAATAATGGCGTACTAGTATACACATTCCCGATAAAATGCAAATTAGAAAATAAAATATAAGGTGGAACAAACTCATAGTGTCTTCCGTAAAACTTTCTTAGAAACAATTTAAAGCTTAGCAATGAGATCAATTGTACACATATCCTTTTTGACATATCATTAATTAGTCAACCGACTCAAATGTAGGCTTTATATCAAATATGAAGCATACATAACTATATGTGTGTTATCCTTGTTTTTAAGTGTAATGGGCTATGACCTATAATGGTTTACTTTTATAAATTGTGACTTGGATGGAGAGTTAAAAAGTGAAAGCGTGACAGACAGAAATTATTTGTATTAATGTATATTGGAATAAAAGTTAATTTAAAAAAAAAGAAAGTTGTCTCATTGGCACTCTTACCACATCTTCCTATATCTATATACTCAGTAATAAAATTGAGAATGGAAATGGGGAATGTGTCAAAGAGACAACAACCCGCCCAAATAAAAAACAACAGCAGAGGGTCACCAACAGGTCTTCAATGTAGCGAGAAATTCCCGCACTCGGAGGCGTCCTTCAGCTGGCCCCTAAACAAATATATACTAGTCCAGTGATAATGAACGCCATACTAATTTCCAAATTGTACACAAGAAACTAAAATTAAAATAATACAAGACTAACAAAGTAAACAAAGTTTCATACTATTATGCTACTCAATAAAAAAAAAATTCCGCACCGTGAGTGATAATGGTAATGATGTAGCAAAAACAAATCTTTATATTTTTATTTAATGTCAAACATTTTACTTTGTACAAACGACACAAAGAACATCGGCTTCATTTGTATATGGAGGACATCTTAAACTGCCACATTTGGTTCGGAGAGCATAAAACAATGCGCCCTCTTCACTTCCATTTTTATTGTCCAGGGGTTCTGCATTGATGTCCACACAGGCGAAGTCCTGTCTATAATGAATTTTATGATCACTCATCAGATAACCATGATATTCTGAGTTCCATCCCTTATAACAAGTCTTTCGACCTAATAAAAAAATGTATAGGCAAGTATTATATTTAAAAGTGGTAGCTATTTCTAAGTCAAAATGGTAAGGTACGGAGTTTAAGTATTAGTTTGCGGTTTGTGCGTTTTTTGTAAATACTTATTTGGTAGCAATTATATAACCATACATAAAATTAGAATTGAAAAAGTAAACAATTGCAGTCACAATGATTCATTCACAAAAATAATGTTTTACAAACTCAAAATATTAGTTTTCTTTATTTTATAATCAGAATTTTCATATAAAGTCATCTTTAACATGTGATCAGAGACCAAGTGGTCTGATACCTTACATAATTAGTCATTTAAAAACACCTAGAATGATATGTAGAATGCAGAATAATGCATGAAGGCAAAAAAGAAAATTAAGAAGGGGGGGCACCCATTCTCATTCCACATTATTAGAAATAAATGTGAGTCTATGTTCTATAAGAATAAAGGTAAACATGAATTCACAATCATATTATATAAATATAAATTGAAAAAATCAATTGTATATTCCAAATAAAATTATGAACTCAAGTCTAAATAGTTTATAGTTTATCTAATTAACCAATACATGTGCAAACTGACATTTCATATCATATTTTTCAGGAATGATACATGTAGGAATTTGTGCCGCACATTTCAACAATTTCCTTAATGGATTGAATGTACTTTCTGTGAATTCATCAGCCATACTTAAAGAAAAAGGAGAATTAAACTGGAAAGAAAATATTTGCAGTTGCAAAAGAATCCTGTAAATAAAGTCAAAAGAAGAAACAGTTTTCAACATGGTTAATTTAATGAATAATTAGAAGGTAATTAAACCTTTAGTCATATAATTTCAAAGTATTTTTTTATAATTTTCCTAAGTAGATATATAAAGTATAACGAGGACCATAATTATATTCATATTTGCACTTAAGCAGTCATAAAAATGAATTAACAGATCTTGGTAATAATTTCAAGTTGAGGGTCAATATTTCAAATCAATTTTGTGGTAAAAGCATAGCTATATATACTTGAAGACTTTCATGTATAAAACATGACAGAATTTGTTTCAACAAAAATATTGAACTAGAATTAGTTACATTTGTATTTATTAAATTAAATCTATATTAATGTATAATTTCAACAAATTTAATGAAACCTATTTGGTTTTGAAAGCCTTTATACATATTATTCTTACACATTTCATTGTTAACAGCCTGAGTTTCCAGTTAATTTTAAATGTAATATGTTTTAGCTATAATATTTGAACACTGCATGCACTTTCATTTATATATATTTGTTATCACTTTTTTTCATTAGGTTGAAGCTAGTTTTGTTGCAGAATTGCAAATGTTTGGTACTGGTTGAAACTATGAAAGTAATACAGGTAAATTTAAAGAATTTAAACTTTAACTTTATTAATAAACAAGAATGTGTCCTCAGTACACGAATGCCCCACTCGCACTATCATTTTCTATGTTCAGTGGACCGTGAAATTGGGGTAAAATCTCTAATTTGGCATTAAGATTAGAAAGATCATATCATAGGGAACATGTGTACCAAGTTTGAAGTCGATTGGACTTCAACTTCAAAAACTACCTCGACCAAAAACTTTAACCTGAAGCGAGACAGACGGACGAACGGACGAACGGACTAACAGACGAACGGACGAACAGACGAACGGACGCACAGACCAGAAAACATAATGCCCCTCTACTATCGTAGGTGGGGCATAAAAAGATCTTCCCAAATGTCAAGGTGAAAGTGGACATTGTAGATTCTAAACACCCATGTGAAAGCAACAGTCTTCTATGGTGAGAGGATGCCATACTTAGCATTAATGCTCTTGTTATTATATGGAATATGGCTTTTTTTATCATTATTTTTACTATTTTGATATTCAACAACCAACATTGATAACAAGTAATATAAAACACTTTTTATGAATCCATATCATATTAATTTACTTATTTAATTTTTGTTATATTTGTTATCAATTGTAGGTCTCATGGTTATCATTTAACAGCAGGTTATTAGCAGCAGTTTTGTAGAAAAATGAAGGATGACTGTCAATGGTAAATACATACATTTTAGGATAATTACATGTAGTTACCTTTGAAAAAAACTTAGGTTTCATTTGAGACTTTTTAATTTGATAATGGTGTTTTGCAGGCATTTATAACATTTCTTTTTGGACAATATATTTAGTAGACTCAACTATAAAATGTAGGATCATGTAAACTTGTACACAGATGTCACTGACCTACATTTTCCACTTCACTGACTTTGGTTACATTAAACATCCAATTTCATATACAACAAATGTATATCTCAGCAACTAAAAGGTGTCAGATCATGCAAACTTATATATACACTCTCAGAGTCTCAGTAACTCAGCTTCCAGGCAAAAGAAGATCACAGTGATCGAAATTTTACACTATTGATTTGTACTTTATTTTATAATTTAAATACAAAGTATATTATCAAGACTGCCACTGGTTCTTATGTGCCAAAATTCTGACAATGAAGATAACTATGTGATGTAGATAACTTATGTTTATTTCAAACTTGGTCACATGCTGTATATGTAAATTTTTACCAAAAAAGAACAGTTCAACTGTATTGATTTAAGGTATATGGTAAAGGTCACACCAATTAAATATACATGTGTACCTTGAATTTGCATTGGACCCTATAATACTCCCTATATCATTTATATTGTCAATTATTGCATTCCAAATTGCCATTGTACACAAAACAAAAACCACTAAAAAGGATGGCCATTATATGCAAAAGCATTATAAAATGCATACCCATCAGCTGACCTAATTTTTGCAAGCACTTCTTCAAAAACCTGGCCATATATCATATTATAAAACTCTTAATGAGTACCTTTGTTAGTCAGGTATAATATAATCTTTTTAAATTTATGTTGTAATGCATGATTGGATTAATTTTGCACTCACTGAAATATTATATAGATTTAGTAGTTTATTAGTATATATTACACCTTTTCATTACAAATAAATAAATTGAACTTTCAGGTAAATGCAGCAATAGAATGTTCCCTTGGAAAATTTATGCAAAAAATTTGGGAAAGTATGAATAAGAAATTAGAGAGGCAAACAGACAACCTGAAAACAGATTTTAAAAGAAGAGAATTGCCACTAATAGTAATATGATATATCTGACTGGGAGCAACATGTACTATTCAATATGGAAGGATTGACAATTTTGACTGAGAACAAAGTGAACTCTAATAATGCTATGACTATCAATAAGTACTTGACTGAATCAGAGGAGTAAACTATTTACATATTTGTAAATATAACAGTTATATGTTTGCTTGATTATTGAGGCATTCAAAATAAAGAAAGTTGAAAAACCTTTGAAAAAGTTATTATTTCATCATTTTTTGGTTATGTTACTATGACAACTGAAATATAAAATGTATTATCATTATGCTTCATCAAACTTAAATCATTAACTGATTTTCGCTAACTTCTGAGTAATTTATTTTGCTCATTTAAGACCACAGTAATGCTAATATAAGCTGCATTACAATGTATCATAATATTTGTTTACATTTACATAGAAGCCATGTGTTGTTGCTCTGAAATCATGGTACTTGATCTGCCATTGTATGTTAGGTTGTTAATCTTGCACATCAGAACAATGCAAAAACTTGAATTTTCCAACTTCATGTCCTGTTGCCATGGTAACCGTTGTTCATAGAAACCAAAAAATTGTTCTCATATGATTGCCTTGTGAAACTGTATTATTCTGTGTTAGTTTAACAAAGGATATGACAACATATGTCACACTTTGATTACCGATGATGAAAGATATACAAAAAACTGCTGTTGATCACTGTTTCTTTAGGGGTCACAAAAACGTTTTTCGGGCAAAAAATAGTCTGGTGACCCATATCTTTTTTTAATTTCTTTTTAAAGCTCATTGTTATGACCATCTTATGTCAAATTTTAAAAAATATTCAATGGACCATTTTTTTTTAAATTTAAGAAAAATAGAAATGTTTAACAAAATCTGTGTTTTTTTTGTGGAGCAGTGTTGATGAAATTAGAGCCGAAATCAATGAAAATGAATAAAACTGCCATTATTTGTGTTTTATTTACATTTTAAATAATAATTTTGTAATAAATGAAGAACAAACCTTTCAAAATACTTTCAAATGCTTAAAAAAAACCAGAGTTTCTACATCAGGTATGTATTTATGCATACACGTGATGTACCAACTTTGGTGACCGTTACCATGGAAACGAGTCTGGTGACATACTATTTTTAACTCAAATTTTCATAGAGGCCATTGCATAGTATATGTATGCAAATTTTAAGAAAAATTCAATGGTGAAAAAAAATTTGCTATATCTGTAGGGATCCACCTTAAGTCATCTGTGTGGCTAAACATAAAAACTTTTTAAGATTTATACTAGTTATTGTCATCCGTTTTTCAATAATATTGTTCACAAAACCCCAAAATTTTATAAGATGGTATGTCGTTTTATTCTTAAACGTATGTTAGGAAATTTAAAGTCATCAACCACTTTGAAAAAAAAAACTCTTCGATAATTTCCAAAAGTCATAGATTGTGTAAATTCTTGTAAATAAAAGATTGATTGTTCATAATTTCAGGCAAATTACAACTAGTTAATGTACCTGGTATCATCAGGACAGCTGATCTTCGTTGTTGATAGCATACAGCACATGGCACTTCCTGTTTGTACATACTCTCTGACCATCCTGACGGTTTGGATGACGAACTAAGTTTATATTCACTACCATATACCTGATCATTGCTATATGCTTGGTGCGGTCCATTCTCTGGGTCATTAGGGAGACATAAATAGTTCACGCCGCCTCCTTTATTTGTAAATAAATTTCCACCGACTTGACCTTAAATCAATATGTGTTCAAGCTTAACAACGATAATGATGTACAACTGGTTTACTTAATACCTTTTCAATATGTTAAGCATGATTAAGGTATTTCAGATGTGTTTCTATGGTGCCATTATTTAGTTTTTTTGTTATTCAGAATAGTATTCATATATAACAACAGAATATGTTCAATAACACTTAAGATACCTTCTGGTTTATGACTATCAAAGAATAATAATTTTTATAAACGCTATTCAATAAATATAATTCATGATATTGTAAAGTAACGCTAATAGAAATTGTTTTATTCACCTGTATACACCATTTCAGATCCTTTTGGACAACTTTTCTTTCCCCAACGCACATAAGTCACACCTGCAAATAAGAAACAGACTGCCGAATAACAAACAAATTAAACAACTATACCTGCTGCTATAACGGTTTAACATTTCAAAGGACTACTCACAAATATTCATAAATGAAAAATTATTGTTTCAATTCATCATATCAAAATTTTTATCAATGCAGGGTGCAACTTTTTAACTAAGTGTCATTATTTTTATTATTTTGGTGACGTACGTATTTTGATTTCCTACCATCACAAATTATAAAAACTATCGTCAATTTTAACTTTGGTTTAGTATAAGGCTTTAATCCTATCAAATAAAAAATTGGTAAACCTGTATTTGATGTTTTTCCTGGCTGGGGATATTTCTCTTGTCTTGATGTATGCAAGTAATGTTTTATCATGTCTATCAGAGACTGGTCTGAAGCCGACAGGTCATAGTCTTTACAATCATGATTTTGGACAACTACGACAACAGTTGCTAGCGCAAGTATCACTAATGGAAAATACATATCAATTCTGCAAATGAAAATCAAAACTTGGTTTTCAATTATTTCAACCCTGAAATTTCTGCCTGTTTTTTTATCATTATTTAAAGTCTATACATATTTGTGTGTTAAAACTGTTTCTTATCACTGGGATAAATATACCTGGTGTATCTTATGAAATATCGTCCTTTGTTGTATTACTTGAAACAATTTGCTTAACTATGAACTACATTACATGGTTTGTATGTAAATATGTATGCCCATGCGTAGTTTTATTGGGTGGTTTCAAATAAATATTTATGGAAAAACTTATCCACATACCTTTACGTCTTTTCGGTGTTAGTTTTAAATAAATATTGTAAATTGTTGCCTTATGTTTATATACCGTCAACGAAAGGATAATGAGTGATTTGCGTGACTTGTAGTAGATATTGACATATCCGTATATATTCATGGATATGTATTTATTTCAAATATAGAAGACTAACATTAATGCATACTGAAAGACTTTTCAATTAGGAACTGCTTTTTCTTACAGCGTACACGTCAGATGAAATTTAAGATCGAAGTTTTACATTTATTTTCTGAATTAAAGCAGTGTGTAATAGGGTTCTTGAACAGAATAAATGGATTCGTCAAGTTTGACATGTTTTATTCATAGGACATAAATAAATTAACCCTGAAAGTACACAAATAACAAAACGTAAATACATAGACAGTACAGTGTACAAAGGGATATAACTCTAAATCATAAAACGGAAAGTACATGTATAAAATACGATAAACTAGCTCTTTTCTGTAAGAATACAACCAATACGATTTAAGTGAATATATTATATATATATGAATTCAATCAAACTCAATTATCAACCAAGTCAGGATTAAGTGCTACATTATGTCCAATTATGTTACGCTACTCATTCATAGATTTATGAATGAACTATTTCTTACTATAATGTTTACATGTTATAATTGACATACAGGTAACTATTAATAGTTATCCCATAAGGACGCGGTGTGTCAGTGTAAGATCACCCCGATGGCCGGAGGCCAGAGGGTGATCTAACACTGACACACCAAGGCCGACTGGGATAACTATTTTACATCCCAGCTGTTTTAGATTAGACGAAAAACCATTTACAATTCATAAAATCTAGTTTAGAACGCCACACAACCATAACAATATACTTTATATATTACTATATGATGTATACCCTTTTTGACCCCCAAACACGATGAGTAGATATCAAAAAATGTCAACTCGCCCCAATTGCCAATCGGCCCACGCTATATCGCCACTTTATAAAAATATCGTCCCAATCTTGTTTATCGACTTGCCCCACTTTGAAAAAGTGTAAAATCAAATTGAACAATCAGTCTGAAAACCCACAAATTAACGTAAAAGGTTAAAACCCCACTGAATAAAGGTTTGACAACTCGCTCCACTAATAAAAATATCTTGCTTCCTTTACAGCAGATTTCAGTGAGTATGAAGCTATAGGTAATATCTTTGGTTAGCTTGCGTGTTAGCTGAACCGTGAAGTCATTGTTAGGTTAGGTAAACTACCCTCTTTTAATAGTAGACTAGCCCAACAGATAACCAATCTATCTCTTTGTAGGACTAAGCTACTTTAAAAGGAGGGTAGTATACCTTACCTAACAATGACTTCACGGTTCAGCTAACAAGCAAGCTAACCAAAGATATTACCATTAGCTACATACTGATTGAAATCTGCTGTAAGTATGTCAAATTACTATTATTTCGTATCAAGTCGTCCTGGTGTAGTGGTATGTGTCGTGGCTTGATATGCTAATCCCAGCCTATCTAGTGGATTTTTTCTACGTGAATTTTGATAGATAGTCTTTTCCGTAAAATTAATTATAAGTTTTATAGTGGATTTGACATTCCCGCCAAAATGTTACAGAACAAAGGAAAGCATGCATAACAAAGAAACTCAAACTAGGGTGATCTGGCAGGGGTGATCCGGCTCAGATCACCCCTGTTAGAACAAAGGAGCTGGGATGTAACTATTCAGAAGACACAAAAAATACATATACTGAACTAAAATTAAATAGACAAACACAGACAATACAGTAAACTAAAAATACATGTAACACTGATCTTACCATGTATATGGTACAAAGGTCTATCTCCGTATTTGGAAACATCACCAGATCAATAGAATATGAAGATATTCTGGTCCTGATTAAGGTTCATCATAACCTTTTGGTTAAAATGGCCGTATTTACACCCCAAATTTTACTCTGAGTACAGACTAACCTATACACCTGCAACAGTTTTAAGGGATGGCAGGAACTAGATATATAAATTTTAAATGCATTTTGTGTTTCAGAAAATTATAAACTTTTCTAGATTTTGCTATCCATTTTTTTTTCGTTCCTGCAGAAGGTGCAAAAATTAACTAACTAGTGAAAACGATTGAGAAGCTCCCCTCATATAATCAATGTTGTGAGTAGTACTGATTTAAATGGACAATAGATGGACAATAGAGACACCTGTAAACAATAGGTGATTTAACAGGTTTAAACTGTGTAACTGAGTGGACCGTATCAAATGAAACTCGGGTGTTTGTTTATTTTGCTATCTTCTGCAGACTGGAAAAAAATGAACATCAAAATCCAGGTAAGTTTTTTAATTTTCTGAAACGTAGACTTCATATAACTTTTATATATCTAGTTCCTGCCATGCCTTAAAACTTTCCTGGATGTACCAGCTTGTCTGTACTCATAGTAATTTTGCAGGTGTAAACACGGCCATATTTTTCAATTCCTTATGATGAACCTTAATATGGAATAAGTGTCCAGAATATTAAACTATATAACTATTTAGATATGGCTGCTACATGTAAAGCTTTCTCTCAAGGTATATCAAAAAGAGTGGCAAAAAACTATGAACTTAATGACTGTGACCAATAGTAGACAAGATAATATGACACATGGCTGACTGAATAATGAACCAGAAAAATAGAGTAGAACTGTACTAAGATATAAGAGAATAGAAGAATTGATGAACTCTTAATAAACGTATAATAAAACTACTTATTAATATTAATTATTCTAAAAGAAAATAAATAGTAATGCTAAACGCTCTACCACAAGTGCATTATAATTCTTTTAAATTTCTGGTTATAATGTACATATAATTGCTGTGTTGGTCATACAGAGTGAGGAAGATTCTTCGTTAAACTTATGTCGAGCTGTAGGTTTTTCACTGAATAAATTCCCTGGTTATCTAGTGACTAATACACAGGGATATTCGGCCAACTGCTGTAGGTCGAGTAATTTGTCACAACAGCAAAGAAAAGTGCAATAAAGATCTTATTTAAAAAAAAAAGAAGGTTTTTCTTTTCCTTTCCTTTCTTAGTATTTGTGAGTTTGTCTGTTTGCTTTCCCATTGACTATTATCTCAAATCTTGTCTACAATCATACCTTTACATCACAAGTCGCTGAATGTTTATTTTACCGACAATAATGTACAAGACCCGAAACAGTTGAAGTGGTACATGACCAAAAACATAATAATAATTCGCTTTTAGTGGCCAATATGGTTCCATTTTGTCAAAATGAGCTAAGAAACATTGATGATTAATTAGTTACTTGCAAGTGAATAATTGAACCTCATTGAATCCGTATTCATGTGAACTTCATTTAACCCCCTAGCTAGAGATTTATAACGCATGCATTGTGCGTGTTAAGTTATTTAAAGGAAAAGAATGTCAACATTGAAAGTGAAACAAAGGTAAATCATTTGATTAACTGAATCGATCCACAAAACATCATTCTTATACAGGTAAAAACGATGATTAACATTTATTTTTAATCTATAATATGAAACTAAACATACATAGAAAAATCCAATTGCATGAGTCCAGTTACTATTTATATCTATATTTATGTCTATATCGCTTATATCAGAGGTTTAGATGGTGTCTAGACTAAAATACACACGAAACGAAGTTACATATTCTCGAGACCGTGCCCTGTAAATTGTTTATTTTAAACTTTTTCTGCTGTGGATAAATGTTTTGCATTGTTATAAATCACATGAAAATTTGAGTCAAATCGGTTAACCTGAATTTTACAGCTCGTGACCCTTTAAAGAACTTCTGTTAATATTTAACCTATCATCATGACCACGCAATATGTGACCCATTCATGTACCAGTGTAGCCAAATCTCGACAGTAATTATTTTGCTATTTATACGACTTTTAAAAACACTTTAAAGACGTTAAATTCCTTTTTTTTTGTGTCCACAACATAAAAACAGTTTGGTGTATAAATGAAGGAAATAATCGGAATAGAAATTAGTTCGTGAACGTTTTTGAGGCTGACGAGTAAAATATTAATGCAAATTTACTATTCACCTTAAAACCATTTTCGTAATAATCTAAAGTTTTTTTAAACATTTGCGGTTTGTATTTCTACGTTCTTACTGAAAGTCTTCCCCCACATGTTATTACGCATTTGTTAGTTTGGCCCCAACTGTCGTTGCTTCAATATGATTCTTCACCTTTCTTAAAAAGCCAAGTGAGTTTCTTAATCACTTTAACACCCTTTGCTCTGCTTCGTCCGTTTTCTTCAACACAAATCGTCTCCTCTACAACTACCAGGCAAAATTTAACTGAACTTTGTCAAAACCGTCATTGGGGTATCCAAAAATCCCACTGATCATCCACCATGGTTAAATAGTATGAGCGTATGGGTTTCAGGCCAATTATACATCAATGATTATAAAAAAGAAGAGTGGTATGATTGTCAATGAAACAACTCTCCACAAGAGACCAAATGACACATAAATTAACAACTAAAGGTCACCGTACGACCTTCAACAATGAGCAAAGACCATGCTGCATAGTCAGCTATAAAAGACCCCAAAATGACAAAATTAATGTTAAACAATTCAAACAGAAATTAATTTGTCAGAGCAAAAATGCTTACAATCAAAACTTTCCAATGATTGTTATGTGATGATTCCCAATAAAAATCGAGTTTAATCTTTTTTTATAATTTTTCCTATTATCTAGAAATCTATAAATGTTTGAGAGAAACATTATATACAAACATTATCAGCAAAACAAGATCTACAAATAAGTCAAATGACCGAAATAGGACGAAAACTTCTTATTTGTATGTTTGCCCTTGGATAATGACTTTTTTACTTTTAAATGTTTTACGTTTTTGCTTTTTTTTTTTTGCGTTTTGCCTAATTTCTTGAAAACTGTAATATAAAGATAGATAGATAGAAACTTAAATAAGCGGAGAGCAAGACAAGATCTGCAGATAAGTTAGATGACTAAAATTATCATAGGACTTCTTATTAAAGTAATTGCCCTTTAAAGGCGACATATTATCCATTTTTGTTTTACGTTTTTGTAAATAGATATCTTATAAACTATAATAATGATGTGTAGATATATTCTTAAATAAGTAAAAATTTACACCAAGACAAGGTCTGGTATTTGGTTTAATGGCCGAAATAGCCAGTCGACTCTTTATTGGAGGAATTGAATGCTCTTTGATGACAATTGCAAACACTCTTTTAGTGCTTTGCCTTATATCTTGAACAATATAATAGACAAAACCAACCGATATTAAGATCTATGAATAAGTTAACATTGCGAAATCGACAGTAGTCTCTTTTTTGGAGTATTTACTCGTTTATTACTTAACTTTAATACTTTTTTCCACATTTTGTTTTTTTCGTGTTTGCCAATAATCTTAATTTTTTTGAAAGAAATATAAGACTTTAATCGACAAAAATTATCCGTAACACAAGTTCAACAAATAAGCCAAACTATGCGGATATCTTAAGTAGACTCCTTATACGAATGATTGCTCTTAAGGGAAAATTATGTATCCATTTTGATGCAAAATTAAAGACGACAGAGAGAAACTGTTGATAGACAAACATTATCTAATGTTATTTGAAAAATGAATTTCTAAATGTATATGAGTAGCACCTTCTTCAAGATCATAGTCATTCTCTTTTAGATCGCATGACTATGTTTTATTTATTTTTGTGAAATAATCATGGTTTCCATTAGGTCAAACCAAATCAATTCCCTGTATTTTGTTAAAGAGGGGCGAAAGATACCAGGGGGACATTCAAACTCATAAGTCGAAAATAAACTGACAACACCATGGCTAAGAAGAAAAAAGACCAACAGACAAACAATAGTACACAAAACACAACATAGAAAAGACTGAGTAGCATGAACCCCATCAAAAACTAGGGGTGATATCAGTTGCTCTGACGACGAGGATCTGCATTTGTATGAAAATATACACAGACATATCGGTGGAATGATATCTATTGTGGATGTCAAAATTATGATTTATTGCTAATTCATCAAGGTAATATATAAAAGGGTCATAGATTCAACTTGTTTTTGAGATATAAGCCACTGAAAATTTGGAAAAAATGATTCTCTCTAGATTTTCATATAATTAAAATTGACACCTTTTTTCTTTCAAAAACTATATGACTTTTTAAACTATATGTATTAAGATTATGAAAAGAAAAGAAGGTGCACGCAGGCAAATTTTTTTAATGACACCACACGAATAAAATCAGAGGATTTCAAACATCTAACAAAATGTCCAAAACAAGACAAGTAAACATTCTTAAAGGGACGGTGCGTTAGAATGAAATTGATGTACTGTGGATTCATTTATTTTCGTGGGTACCAATTTTCGTGGATCGAGGAAAACATGTATATTCGTGGATATATAACTTCGTGGTTTTGGGCAAGTCTGCATACATTCCTTTTGAAAATTTGTATTTCGTTGAACATTTAAATTCGTGGTTCCCCTGTACCCACGGAATCCACGAAAATTGGTATCCGACGAATATTAATGAATCCACAGTATCCTGTGTGTTTTCATCACTTGTACCATATAGCATAAAGTTTTCCCGTCATGATTATTTCCAGTCTTTCATTTAAAATGTCAATCACAACGACAGTGTCAATCTAAACCGTGAAAATTTATCTGGACAGGTCAATTTCAACTATGGTCATAGGTTATTCAGCTTTAATCATGTAGGGATCGAAAGTGCGATGGGGTTAAAGTGCGATGGTTTGCCGTTTTGTCTAACGACATAGACGCAAAATTTTGTGTTTGAGATGGCGATCCGAGATGGGACCATGGTAAAGCGACTATAAAAGGACAAACCACGGGTCCCGACAATAAATATTATATTTCCTCCAGTTGCATTCCGTATTCTCATTAACAGCAGGCGAATATATTTGTTGCTATCTTGTGTTGTTGTGACCATGCAAGTAGTACTTAAAATTCAAATAGCTTCCTCGTTATATTAGTATTTAAAACGAGTACTGGTTTGAATGGACAATAACCTAAAAAATAGTTGCATATATAGCATCTAAAGTGGTCAATTTCTAGACGCTTGTATATACATTGGATTTTTTTCTCCAAGCTTATTTACAAAGTAAACAACAACGTTTCAGTTATGTAACGTCATAAAGTAACTTTTAATGTGATTTTCTAAAAAAAAAAAAACACGAAAAGCTGCTCCTAACAAACAACTCGATTTCTACATAGACACGAAAACATAAAAAAATAAATAGGCAATGTAAGCCATCGCATTTCTGTGTAGCTATTAACAAGATACCGTCACAATGCCACCATCGCACTCCAGCGTCCAACCATCGCACTTAATAGTCCTACACATGGTAGAGTGTTACTTGATATATATATATATGTAGATATATGTTGGATGAATTACTTTACATTAAATATAGCATCTGCATTGCAGTGCGACCATTCATTTAACAGAGTCATTTGTATTTAATAGCCTGTTTCAATGACGCGTTCACATAGTGTCAAATATATGCTTTGATATATGCTTTAATAGATGCTTTAATATATGCTTCCCAATATAAAGTCCCAATTGGGTGGTGTTACATCTTACAAAGTCTATCCAAATTATTTTTGCAAAAAAATCCGCTTAAGCCGGTGTTAGAGGCCGTTTTAAACTTGCAGTGAGGTGAAAGTTGTTTGCTCTGTGTTGAGATCTCAATTGACTTTAAGATACTGACCAGCAATAAAAGCGATTTTTGTACGTTTTTATTTTTGGTTGCACATTTACTGATTTTGTGTCATGGATGGATATCCCATATTCTTTGTTTTTCTATTATTTTGACGATTAGTTTATACCAGTTGAACCCAAAAGAAACATTCCCCTTGTTCAATTCTTCACTTTACGAACGTATTTATTTATAAAGGGATATACTTTTGACATTAAAACTGATCCTACAGCGCTTACAAAATAGGAGGAATGACTGATGTCAATGGTACATACGTTTTACTGTCACCATCGCGAATTAACCGACTGGAAGACTGGAACGATGAATTTATGTCTTAACAAACAAGCGATCTGATATCACTGTATTAGATTTTTATATTTCAAAAAAGTGAGGTCAGTGCAAACAAAATCTATTTTTAACGATTGTCGCCTTACCCTATTGTGACATTTTAACTGGATTCGAATGCGAAAGATGCGTGCATACCAGGAGACGTTCATCCGGTTGACGGTAGCCTGCCTCCCTCCTTTTTGGAGTTCATTCGATGCCCTTTGTATTTATTTATAACCTTGATTTGTATCTTCTTACTCGATTTACGAGATTTTAACATCGGTAAAATACTGTTAAATCATTTCAACCTTGTATTATATATAATAAAAAAGATATAAAAGATATATATATAAAAGGGAACATACGAAAGATCATGCGTCTGTAACAAAATAGTTGCCAAGATGGTTGATTTAATTGATAATAGTCTAAATAGATATGAGTAAACAAGAACCGTAGACATTTCTATTACAAACAGACTTCAATTCATAACTTCTTTTTTTTTCGATTTATATGAAAACGACGTTTTTCAATAAAACACCCATCACATAGGTCTAGAGTGACAGTGCGTGTTAGGTATCCTAAGCATAACACATTTTATCATTGCAATCAAAATATCAAAATTATGTATCTATTTTTTTTTAGTAATTTTGCAAAGTTATTGCCTTCCTGTTATGAAAAAAACTCATGAAGACCGATTGAATTATCTTGGTGTATTTATATAAGGCAAAATCAAGTTTATTTTGAACATCCCCCAATGTCTATCTCTACTATTGATTAAGTCACTGTATAAAATCTTTTATAACATACAGGGACGGGAACGAGACTTTTGGACGGCATTATTTCATATCAATGACATTATTTCTTCTTTTTATAAACCATGACTGTATATAGTAATAGTGTTTAAAAGATCCTACTTCCAATATCTGCTTCAATGAGTTACAGAGAAAACCTGGTAAAAGGTTGCAGCTGTAGTTGACTGGGTTGCTTTTGTAGCATGTTTCACAGCATGATGATGTGTTTTGATAAAAGTCAATACATATTTTCACTTTTAGTTATCATATTACTTGATGTGCATGGATGATTGTGTCTTTTCTGTGGACAATAGTTTGTTTTCTCGTGTTCAACTATTCTAAAGTTAAATATTTTTGATATACGTTATTTTGAAACAAAGGTTTGGATGAATATTCTGCTATTTTACGTTTAAATCATTCACAACTGTTTCAGAAACAGAGCAAAATATACAAATGGTACAAATTGAATCAAAAATCATGTTTCAAAGATAAACTAATGAAAAATGACAACGCCAAGGCTAAATATAACAAAAACGAAATAAAGGACTACCAACAATAACAAAACATTGAATAGCAAGATAAAGACCGAGCATCACGAATTGCAGTTCCTGTTGTACATGTAGCACCCGTCATGTTGCTCCAAGTATAAAGTAATAAGTCTCTTGTGAAAATGTATCAGTATAAGAAATTAAAGATGGGAATGGAAATAAACATTGAACCCAACATCCACATATTCCAACATCTTTATGTAATTCATTTCAACCGTTACTCCAGCAGATTAAGAAAATTTATGCAGTCAGTTTCAGTGATTTTCCAAAATATATTAAAACACCCTCATGAATGAAATATTTTTATTCCTTAATCTGTTGGAGTAACGGTTGAAAAGAATTACTTAAGGATCTTGGAATATGTGGATGTTGGGTTCCATTTTTATTTCCGTTTTTAATTGGAATATTTAAATCGTCTCTTTTGTTGGAAGTTAAGTTCTAAACCGACCTTCATGGTAAACTTTTAAATGTAATAAGTAAATATATGAGACAGACTTACATGTATCTGCATCTTTGTTATACTTCTTTCAAGTTCATATGGGTAGACGCAGTCACTATAGTCGCCAACCTTTTTCCCCATTTTTTTTTTTAGAGTTTCTGTATTAACTCTACCTTATGAGAATACAGGAAATGGTAAAAAAAAACAGGGGCTGAATTTGTCCCCATTTAAATTTCGATTTTTTGTTTAAAACAAATACCTCTAAAAAATTATTTTGGCAATCAATAAGTTCAGCCTTTTGATGAATTCCGTTTCAGTAAAATATTTTTTTAAATGTTTTTTAATTTAGAAATTCAGATTATTTCTGCGTTAACAATTCTGAATCATGACACTAAGTTGGACAAAGTCTTTTAATCTGTTTGCTTTCGTGAGTAGAGTAACGCCTTCCCTTATCTGTCATAGTTGTCACATAACGTTGCATGATGCACCATAATCATCGACATCTTAGATAAGGACTGCCACAATGGTTGAGATAAGTATTGAAAGAAAGATAAGCCAATGTTATTGTATATGCATGTTTTTTTTACACATTTCACTTTGTACAAACGACACAGAATACATCTGCCTGATTAGTATACGGGGGACATCTTAAACTTCCACAGCTAGTTCGAAGGACATAAAATAAGGCGCCATCTTCATTTCCATTATTATTGTCTAGCGGTTCTGCAATTTTGTCAAGACAGACAAAGTCCCGTCCTTGTTGAGATATATGACCACTCATCAGATAACCACTGTATTCCGAGGTCCATCCATCATAGCAAGTCTGTCGCCCTAAAATATCATTTCATAATATGACATTGTTAGACCTAAAGTGTCCTCTACTGAAGTTATGAGTTATTGCAATTGCTATATGTGTAATTTAAGAAGTAATGCTTTCATGCCATGGTTCAATCTCATTTTAACATGGGTAGGTATAATATTTGTAACATCTTTATACCGAACGTAAGCGAGGTGAAAAATGTTGACATATATAACGCTGACCCATGTTAAAATTAGCAAAAAGCATGGCATGATAGAATTATTCGATTCGATATGATGAAGCCACAACGTTACAGAAAATCATCCGTGTCGTGATAAAAACAGATACATGTAAACTAGATTTTAGAATTATTTTATTTAATTGACTTAATTTTTTTGAAAAAAGAATGAGGAATGTCAAGATAGACTCTTTATTTTGACACATGGAATTTTTATATACAAATGTATTCAAGGTCAAAGCATATCAAATTGTTTACCTCTTAGAGAGTAGATATCAGAAACCCCAAGCAATGCAAGAATACAGAACGACTACAAATACGCGATTCTATTATTCGTATCCCGAAATGTATAACAATCGTTTACAAGGTAAAATTTCATGAATTTCGTTGAGGTTTTTATTAAACAAGCTTAACACCAACTGATATATGATTGCTTCTGTCCAATCATACGAGTGAATAAAACAATGTATGTACGTAATTAATCCCTTTTTTAGCTTTTAAAATGCAAAAAGGATAAAAAAAAAATGACTTTCTCTAATCGAACCACACCTTGCATCTGCTAATTAAAGAACTGCCAGAAACCTAGTTATATGGACTGAAATACAGCTTCTAAACTTTTCATAGATCTGTAATTAACCATTTTAAACAAACCAACTGTTTTATATAAATCTTAACCCTTCACCTTTTCATTTCGACCAGTGGACTATAAAAAAAAATGGAATATGCGAGAAGACACAGTTTCAATAAGTACATCATTAGTACTCTACTAAAAACGAAAATTCTATTCTTGGTAATTTCAAAAATGCAAAATGGTGAGCATGCCTCATCGACTAGATACTTAAAATTCATATTTTTTTTAGATTATTTCAATGTTGAACTACCATGATTTTTTTTATTCTTTGTAAAATTTGATTTAAGGAATGACTGTAATATTTTTTCTGTCTATGAAGAAATAACATAAAAAATATCATGCACACTGGATAACCCGCGTAGCGGGTTATTTTAAAGTGCGCACCACATTTTTTATGTTATTTCGAATAGACAGAAAAAATATTACAGTCATTCCTAATAGTTTAATTCTAAATTCCATTTTAAGCCGGAGTAAATCATAAAAAAAGTTGATGACGTCACGGTCACATGACAAAATTATGTCCATGAGCTGATAGACATAACACTGTCAGCCAATCAGAAGACGCGTTTCATTCAAAATTAAATTATATCAAAACAACTAAATCACATCGGATATCCCTAATCAAAATAGATATTAACAGAAGTTTGTAACGATGGGTAAGAAAATTTTGAATCCGATTCCGATGAAAAAAATTATGCTCTGTGGGAATCGGATAAAGATTTGACCTACTCAATGTTACAAACTTTTCATAAATAGCTCCTAGGGATCTGGATCCCTGCGTGCATTTCGGATCGGGATATCCGGTGTGGAATTGGCTTTTTCACTTTTGTTATTCGAGCGTTATACTGATAAGTCTGTCGTACGCGAAACGCGTGTCTAACGTACAACTTTTAATCCTGGTATATATCAAATTTTTTTATTAATGTACCTGGTATAACCAAAATATTTGATCTTTGTTTTTTCAAACAGACAGCACATGGTACTTCCTTGTTGTTCATACTTTCTGACCAGCCTGAAGGCTTGTATGATGTACCAAGTTCATATTCACTACCATATACTTGAGCATTGCTATATGGTTGATGTTGTCCATTCTCTGGGTCATTAGGGAGACATAGGTAGTTAACTCCGCCTCCTCTATTTGCATGGGAATTTCCACCGACTTGACCTTCAATCAAACATGTGTTCAAGCTTTACAATCATTGGGTTAAAGCTGATGACCGTAACTGCATTCACGGTCATACCAAAACACTGTGCGGGACAAATTTGCCATTCCGGTACCGGCAAATCTGACTTTGTCGGTTTACAAGATATCAAAAAAAAATTTTGCCCAGTGATAGATTATTAAAAAATTTAAAAAATGCCATATGTCCCACTTTGTCACTGTTGTCACTCTTGTCACTGCAGCTGATTAAAAGTACATTTCCCATGGGAAATTTGACAATTCCCATGGGAATATTAGAATTTCCCATGGGAACATTGAAAGTTCCCATAGGAACTTTAAAGTTCCCATGGGAACATAAGTAAATTGTTTGTTCCCATGGGAAGTTCTAACTTTCCCAAGGGAAACTTTAAATTTCCCATGGGAATTTTTCTTCCCAAGGGAACTCCTTTTCTTCCCATGGGAAAATACTTTTCCCATGGGAACAATAATTTTTCCCATGGGAACAATAATTATTCCCATGGGAACAATAATTATTCCCATGGGAACAAAAATTATTCCCATGGGAAGTGATATAACTAAAAAAAACCAACATAAACAAATCCGCTCATTGTATGAGTGAAGCTATTTCACAAAACGGACTAAGTTATTATGGGTACAAATATTTCTTTGTATCTTAATTGTAGAAATATATAATTGTGTGTTTTACGATTTTTGTCTTGGCATGCTTAATTGAAAACAAATCACTTTCCGACATAGTGCAAATTGAGTAACAAAAATTTATCTACTATAAATTCAGAAATTATTGCTGTTTTTATTATTGGGAAAATAGTGATAGGGTTATAATCACAATAATATACACTTGCATATTGAAATATTTTATGAACTAAACAGAATTATTCTAAATTTTGCACTAAAAAAAGTGTTTAGGTCTGAAATTGAGAAAAATCACACTTACAATTGCTAGCAATAATTTCTGATTTTTCAGTATTATAGTTTTGCATGTATGGTTTTCACACAGTGTCCTATGTTTATCCATTTGAATGTTTTTGTGTTTTTTTCATGCAGACATTTAAATCTTGATAGGTCTTGCTCATTGTTGACGGCTGTACAGTCACCTATGGATGAAAATACCTTTATCTCTGGTTTTTAGTTGTCTCATTGGCAATCACATACCATATCCTTACTTAATTTCAACACTATTAATTTAAGTTATGTACATTTGAGAATATGATTTTCAAAAAGAGAAAACATTACCATTGGTATAAAAAATAAGGCACTTGTGTTTTAATATTTAATCTTTCACTGAGATAACACCATCAAGTAAAATGTATGAAACAAAAACAGAAAATTAAACAAACAGCAATAAAATAACTTAAGCAAGTGTCATTAAACCTGCACAAATAATATATCTAAGGTCATAAGCAAGTGACAATAAACATACAGCAATAATATAAATCTAAGGTCATGAGCATAAACATGCAGCAATATTATATATCTTATGTCATAAGCAAAAGACAATCAACATACAGCAATAATATATCTAATGTCATAAGCATAAACATACAGCAATAATATATCTAATGTCATAAGCATTAACATACAGCAATAATATATCTAATGTCATAAGCATAAACATACAGCAATAATATATTTCAGGTCATAAGCATTAACATGCAGCAATAATATATCTAATGTCATAAACATAACATAATATAAAATGAATAAAAAAAAGTTTTTAATTTTAGTGTTTTGCTGATTATCTATACTTCATCAACTAAATAAACAAAAGAAAATGTGTTGTTGTTTTCAACAAAGGTTAGATAGTACCATTCACAACAAATAAATGATAATCAGTTTTCTTATGAAAAGATATTAAAATGTCTCTTTATATAGTTGATGACTATTCAAATCTAGTCTGGAGACTTGCACACTTTTTCTCACTTCCTTTCCTTAAATAAGTCAATTATAGGAAAGAGGTTATTTTAGGAAACATTTTATAATTTTTTCAACTAGATGCAGTATTTCCACATGTATGTCACAAACATGCACAACACAGATTGATATTTGTTTAAATTAATAGCTATATACAATTATCCAACATTAAAATAATAAAGCAAAGAACATAAAACATAATAAAATAAAATGCTTTGCCGAGCACAGCCTGATACAACACCAGAGGTCAAACCCTGAATAGTTTGGACAAATTTCAACACAATATTCCAGCTTGAAAATTCCAAATTCAGATTGTGACTAATTTTTGACACTAAATAAATGTGGTTTAAGATCTTAAAAGTCTCTTTCATAAAACTGTGCATTTGGAGATTTTTTCTTGAAACTTCTCAAAATATTTGTTATTAGAAAAATATTGATAAAAATGAATAGGAATTATTTTTTTTAAGGCAAAACCATCAATCCCGGCCTCAATTCCAGACTTCCCTTTGAAGCATAGAACCTTGTAGAACACTTTAAGAGACATCAATACACTTAAAACAATTTAACCTTCTTGCTTCTTGTAAATTCAAAAAATTTCATGGACATTCTTTCACTCAAACTTAAATAATTGTCTGAAAGCAGAATGTGTCTTAAGATGACAATGAAGCAGCAGACGACAATATCATACCAACCCAAACAAATTTTTCTGGTTGTATAAAAAAAGTACAAGTTTAGTGCGAAATACCAGTTCAAAGTTCAAACTTGTGGGCATACAAAACACAAAGAAATATTTAGGATGACTGGTGTTCTTGGTTTTAAATCCTGGATTTAACGTCTTCTTGGCCTCACTACCTGGATCTGAAATAAACATATATAAATAATTTAAATATTTCTACTAAATTTAAATGCATAAATTGTTGCAAAACTGTAATTAAAGCACAGTGATATCATAAAATAACTTTGACTTTGCTGCATCCCTTTATTTTATGGCTTTTTGTTTACTGATAACACTTTTCTTTCAAATCCCAATAACAAATTTCATAAATAAAGATTGTTCCCATTATGAAAATCGATAAAATATTTGTCAAGATTAAAGTAGAAAAATAATGACATTTAAAACTTAAATTACAGCATTATTCTACAAATTCTGTTACAAATATAAATCTGCGTAAAATAATTTCATTTAAGAAGTCTACAATGCTTCAATTGCAATTTGTAAGCATAAAGTAAAAACAGAAAAATACTGAACTCCGAGGAAAATTCAAAAAGGAAAATCAAAAATCAAAAGGCAAAATCAAAAGTCCAAACACATCAAACGAATGGATAACAACTGTTATATTCCTGACTTGGTACAAATTAAATCTTTCAAATACTAACTATAACATTTGAAATATTTGCATGCATTTGATAAACAGATTCACTTTTGCAATGTTAGAAAATTCTGCATATAAGTAAAGCTTTCTTAGTTTAAAATGTATTTAAATTTTCAATATCAATTATTTTGCAATTAACACATTTATAAATAAATGGCAAAATTATTTGAATTGACAGTAAGTAATACTTATAGAATAACTAATTGAAGAATTCAAAATGAGAAAAATATTCAACGAGCGACCGAACAACACATTGATTCAGGAATGCGAATACACATACATGAGTTAATTATCAGTGTTGTTTCAAAAGGCCTAGTAAAACAGTAACCAAAAAATGATGCCATTAAGGTGGTACTTAAACACTACAGGGAGATAACTCTGTAAAATCAGGTAAACATTTTAATTACAGTGTGCTGTTACTGGAATATTAGGCTTTTCAATGATCGCATTAAGTGTTTGTCAAACTGCTGTATAACCACTGTAAATTTTCTGATAAAATGGTTGCTTCCAATTTTTAGATTATTTTTTATTTTTGTCAAAGGGTGGTCAAAGAAAATACTTTGTCAAAATTTTCAGAAAATTAAACAAGCCAAATAAATTTTAATAAAGGTGTTGGGTACCACCTTAATACCAAAAAATATTGAGGTCTTTCAAATTCACAAAATAAATTATCTTTTCTTACAATATGTCTATTGATGGCTTCCAAAATGTTGGGATCCAGTGCCCTAGATGGCCTTTCTACTGCAGGAATCTGAAACTTTGGTAAGGAGGTTGGTAATGGTACTGATGGGAGTGCTGGATCATCTGCGTTTAATACTTCAAGGTATTCCTGCCACCATGTGTGCTGATCCCTGGTTAAACGTCCTGCTTGCTTCCATTTTGGCAGATCCCTAACCATTGCTGCAGTGACTGAATCAATTTTTGGATTTTTCCTCACAGGGTTTAAGGATGTGCAAATTTCCTGAAATAAGTATCCAGCCTTATTAAAAAGGTTTTAAAGGGGCACTAACTACCAGATATATGAAAAACCTAATATAATATTGTTTTTGCTCAATCAGTTATGAAATACAAATAGTGAAATAATTCTTCATTTTCAGTAGCCAATAAGGAGGGGGGGCAAGGGGTTTAACTGTTATGCTGTTATGGGGCAATTTAATTCTTTGTTATCTGTTATTTTGAAAATATATTTGCTGTTAGCTGTTATTGTCTTATTCTTTGTTAGCTGTTATTGGGCTTTTAGTTTTTTTGTTATCTGTTATTGTGATAATGTATTTGCTGTTAACTGTTATTGGAAATAGGAATGTTAGCATTTTTTTTGACAGTCAATGATTCGGTAAAAATTGAAGATCATTGGCCATTGGGGTCTACCACTACTAATATGTTTGCCCCGTATTCAGAGAAGGATTCCATTAACATATACCCATCACAGAAGTGAGGTTCAGGACAATTCAAGTATATCTTATGATTATCCTTTGTAATAAATTCCATTTTTTTTATGAATGTGTATTTAGAATTATCTTAATTTTTTGTATGAGAATAATGTTCCTTGTTTTCCGTACGAACATATTAAATTAAAACAATTCTTAATATGACAAAAAGGAAAACATATGGCCAGGAATATCTGACAAGGATCTCAATTAAGGACTAGGTCCAAACAACCACTTAACCTTTTATATAATATGGTACATAGACTCAGCTCTGTGATTCTTTTCAAAGCAGAACCAAATGAATTGTACAATGAAAGTTCCAACCATGTACTTGGGTCCGCACATAACTCATTACAAACAAAGATTTATTTCGTTTCAAGCCATTGTTTCCCTACTAAACTATGTATTCTACTTACTAGTACACTTGGTACAATCAAAAATCTCAGCTGATAAAAAATTGTTCAAATAAGGCCTTTGAAAATAGTGGAATAAATTGCTTTTAGAGTGTCAAAATTCGTTCGAAGTACTTGATAAATTGCCTGCTTATAATTGGTGCTTTTTATTTTTCTACCCTATATACCACTTTGCAAAAATTCATACACCTCATTAAATGGTCATTTAGAAAAAGTCAGAATATTCAAACTCTTTTAGGTCACTTTTTTGATTAGCAACAAAGGGAGCTTCAGTCAATATATATAAACAATACATCAACGTTTCATGAGAACTGCTGAAAACATTTTTGTGTTAATGTCTGAAAACTGGAAAATCACCCCTTTTTAATTAATAAAACCCGTTAACTCGGAAACGTAAAATCTAAAATTTATAAAAATTGAAAATTACCTCATGTTAATTGATATAAACAATTTACCAAAATTCCTTGCTTTGTGAAAGCATTTTTGAGATATTATCAGAAAACTGAAAAAAAAACCAATACCAAGAAACTTAAAATCTAAAATTTATAAAAAAAAAAAAAAAAAAGAAAAAAAAGGGAGCTCACGTCAATAGATATAACCAATTTCCCAAAGTTTAATGCAAATGGTTAAAGAGTTTTTGAGTTAATGTCCGACATGTTGACAACAGACGGACAACAGTATACCATAATACGTTCCGTAAACGAGCGTATAAAAAATATTATAAGTTATATGGTTCGCTACTGACCCCATACGGATCCATAGAGGGTTAGTAAAATCCATAGGGGTTGAGGCCGGAGGCCGAGTCCCCTATGAATTTTATTCACTCTCTATGGATCCGTAGGGGGTCGGTAGTTAACCGAATAACGAATTTATCGGACGCTGGACTTTTTCTGCGGCGTTTTGTTAAAAAATAAACAATGAAACACAACAACATTTTAAAGATGACGTCGCCATTACGGCGTCATGAACCCCATATGAAAGTTACTAACCCCATACGGTCTCATAGGGGGTAACCACGTGACGGCGTTTAACCAATCACAACATGATAATTCATCTGTGGTCCGATAGTATAATATATGGAGTAGTAATTTATACACATTCTAGATACATAAATTAATTCTAAAAACATAGTCATAAAAAATGGAATGCATTACAAAGGATTATATCCGTAATAAGAAATACTGATTTGTCAAAGACCGAATTATTTTAATATTTCATTTACTGTTATCTGTTTTTGTCCATTTTAATTCCTTGTTATCTGTTATGAGCCAAATCAATTTGCTGTTTTGCTGTTATTGGGACCCCCCTTGCCCCCCCTCAATAAGGTTCAATTTTGTTAAAAAAGCCAAAAAACATTGATTATGAATTATTCACTTGCAAGAGAAACAAAGGTAAATCATATGATTGACTGATTCTATCCACTAATACACATTATAATACAGATAAATGCTTAATCTATTTATATCTATATTTATGTTTACATCTTATATGGTCATCCGATGACTATAGAGGTCACAACTGACTATAGAGGTCAAAACGCAATAAATAATTAGATGGTGTCTAGTGTCTAGACTCAAATACACATGTAACTAAGCTAAGTCTTTTCATGCTTGTGCCTTGATTATTGTTTTATTTAGACTTTTAATAGTTGGATAAATATTTTACATTGTTATAATTCAAACATGAGAATTTGATTAGAATCAGGGAACATGAATTTGACAGCTAGTGCCCCTTTAAGATTAAGAGTGAATTAGTGAATAAAACAGCAACTATAAAAGACTTTTTTTCAGACACAGTACACATATATAAAAATGATGAAGTCTATATTTTGCAAAATGAGACAACACATTTCAATCATATCAGTTGAAAAACATGAAAGTGTACCTAAAAAACTGTGTATTTATCCCATTGGCAATGGCTGTATATACCTTTTTATAAATAGAAGGTCTTATTTGTTATCATAACATATCTCCTTATTATCAATTCATAAATGGATACCTTTAATTATTTGATCCAAAAAAATCAGAAGAAAGTCTTTAAAAGAGGGACAAAAGGTACCAGAGGGACATTCAACATTCACAAGAAAAAAATATTTATATCAATGATTTTTATGTAGATATTATTATGTGTTGATGGGTTTCTGCATCAATGATATTTACACTAAAATTCTATTAGTCACAAATGACATATATTTATATACCTGTAAGGTGGGAATGTTCTCTAAGTTCACTGTTCTGTACTGCTCATACTCCAAAGGCCAGTCTTTTATTGACATCTTAACAATGGGACCATCCTTTACAAATTTAAATATATGTGTAGCTTTAATTCCGTCACATCTGTTAAGATTGATGAGTTTTTCCTTGAAATTGAAAATGCTGTTGAGGTGACTAACAATGGGTGAAGGTGTGGATGCTTCCCTTATCCTTGCATGGAGTTCTGGAAGCGTTGGTGCGTTCTCTTGACACAACTTGGTACTGACTCTACTAAACAGTTGGTCCACATCCTCATGTGTGTGTCCCACCATCAAAAAAGAAAGTTTAATCTACAACAAAAATTTTATATATTTAAAAGATGCTGATATACTTTGTCCAATAAAAAAAACCTCGCAAAATAAGTTAATGTTTGTGTCAGTTTGGTCTTTTGTGGATAGTTGTCTCATTGGCAATCATATCATTTTTTTTTATATAACATTACAAACACAAAAAATAAAATCTTTACTATCAGTCTTTCAACCAGAAGACTAGGTAAAATATTTAGCAACAGTCATGATCAACTGTAAGACCTTTGGATTGTTCAATGTGGACATGTTTGTAACTTTCAAATGAAAACCATTTCAGAAATGTTTTGCTCTCCTCTTTTTGCAGCTTCTGAGTTCATTTCTTTTCAATAATAGTTATTTTAGCTGTTAAACCTATCAAATAAAAACTCCCTCAATAAATGTCAATCTAGATAAGCATTTCTATTGTTAAAGTATCCGCTTACGTGTCTTTTTCTTTTTTTTAATTTTATGTTTATATTGCAAATTAATGTAACAATAGATTCACTTTCACTTCAACTTTCTATTCATAATGTGGGCAGCTGTCTAACTTAAAATTCAACAAATTTTAATAATACATTTTCAAGGGATAATAAAATGGGATATTTCATATTATGTTCTAGACTTACCTTCTTGAATACCTCTGCCTTCACAAGAGCAGCTAAAAACATCAGCACAAAGTGGTTTTTGTTGTCTTTGCCACAAAGAATGGTACCTCCCTTTTCATTACAATTTCCAGCATGTCATCCTTGTTGTTTTAACAATTTATAGTACAATGGGTATATATATGGTAGAAAAAAATACACATTACGGTTCATTTATATTTTGCGTTCGATTAATTAACATATACTACTCTACAATGGCATCACAGTCTTCAACTAGTCAGCAGAAACTTTGGTGGTTTTCGTCAGATAAAGACTGCTTAGTTTTACAGAGAGACTTCAACAAGAAATACTTAGTAGTAGACGTTAAACAAGCAGCCGCTGCCAGGACAGTTATCATCACAGTAGCTTTTTCAGAGGTATGTACTTGCATGGATTTTTAATAATAGATTGAACTTACTATTTCACTTATTAGTTTTATTCATGAATGGTAAAAAACACATTCATTATGTTGCTTTTACGTTTAATTTGATTGTGAGTCTTCAAGTCGGTTATACTCTAGATCACTATAAATAATAAAGTATATATTGTATATAAGATGAGTGAAATTGCTAAAAGTAAGTTGGGATTTTTGTTCATGGTTTTAAAATAAAGGCATTCTGGAGTTGAATAAAGTTCACAATAATAATCTTGTTTTTGTTAAAAGAAAACTGCTATTAAAATATTTTCCATTGTATAAAATAAAGTGACATTCGATCTAGTTTTCAGTTTTTACAGGGGAGGTAATAATCCGTCACGCCAATACAAATGTATACCCAGTGACATAATCAATAGTTTATCAATTTTAATAATCAAATAAAAAAATTATTATATAATACCCCCGATTTTTAAATCAGGCTTTACTTTATTTGAAACTATTTACTACTAAATAATTATCATAATAATGCCCCCGATTTGTAAATCAGGCGTAACTTTATTTGAAACTATTTAACTATATTAATGAGGGTCTTGATTTGGGGGGGGGGGGGGGTCGTGTCTATAATTCTGTAAACATTTAATTTTCACCCCTTTTTTCTCTTTTCTTCAAAAATATAACCCCCTATTTTCTGTAATCTTCAAAAAATTAGACCACAAATTTCTCTAATCATCATTTTTTGCCCGTTATTCTCTAATCTTCATTTTTTTAATATTTTATAATTTTTGATAATCAAATAAAATTATTAAGTCAGGATTATTTGAAACTAATTAATGAGGGTCTTGATGGGGCCTGTTATTCTGTAGACCTTTAATTTTCACCCCTTTTTTTCTCTAATCTTCAAAAGTTATACCACAAATGTTTCTAATCAATTTTCTTGGCCTGTTATTCTCTATTCTTCATTTATTAAGGGCTTTATTCTTTAATCAATTAACCCCGTCCAGACCCTCTATAATACTTCAACTGTTATTTGAATTCAAATTGTGTGCGAACGTATAGGGTTCGAACGGACCTGTGGGTCGAAAGTGTGAGGTGTTACGTAACGGGTACGAAAGTGTATTTGGGGAGAACAGGATTACACGATTGCATCTTTGGTATCTTTCGATTACTCCACATAATGCTTAACACAATACCGACACATTATTTTAAAGAGTCACCATAGTGATATATTTCGAAGGTACACAAACGGACGAGGTAGCAAAATGTAAAATAATATCAAGTCGTCATTCTCATGGCAATTAAAGGTGGTTGGGAGCCTACGTTTCATCTTTCAGTAATATATCTGCCCCTATATATATATCCTCTTAAATCGATTATAGGTATCCTGCATAATAAATGAAACAAGTGTCAAGTGCAACTCGATTTTCAGTATAAGTTGGGGAGGGGGACATTATTGAAGCCAAAATCCTATGAAATAAATTAAAATAATTTTATTTCACAAATTACAGGACCCATGGCCATGAAGTGCACAAAATTAGATACCATTGGCATGATTGATTTACATAAAATGTTTGTAACAACAAAAATAAAAGTCACATGTAAATATGCCTACTAGCATTCAATGGTCAGAATCTAAGCCAAAACCCACATATAAATTTATATTGTGAATAAAAGAATAGAATTACATTATTTGCATTCATTCTCAAATCATTTAATTAAGAGGCTGGGACATGAATCATTGAGCTTTTCAGCAAAAAAATGGAAAATAGAAAAATATAGAATTTCTTCAAATGGTGATATTTTCATGCATTCATCGTGTATAAGGCAAAAAAACATTTTTTGTTGTTGAAATCCGTTTTTATTGTGTGTATTAGGACCCTTAACCTGGGACCCATATATAACCAATGACTGTTTTGTACTTTGACATATTATACACATTTTACAACGTAATAAACGCTTAAAAATTAAAGAAAATGTTTATACTGAAGTAAAAAGTTAATAAATCAAGGAAAAATTATAGAAATAATAATTATAACATTTTGTCAAAGGATATTTGAGTGGTTTGTGTAATTTATTGCCCCTTTTGATCGATAAATTTAATTAATGTTCAACATTCATTTTTTCAAAAGCGCAACATATTATCATTGAAGTTATACATTTAACAACAAGCAGACATGCTAGTTGAAAAATAAATAAAAGAAAATCGGGTAGCAAATGACTAAAAGGACAGTTACGGAAAGCTGAAAATTTGAATGAAATGCAGTTGGAACATGTTTTTGATTATCTCCCCTGACAACTGAGATACTCGATTATCTCCCTTACACACTTCCTGTACAGCAGACAACAACATTGATTTGAGGATTGCAGACGATTTACAAGATTTGTGCAGCAATTAGATACTGTACATACAATATGAACAACAATTATGGCACAACAATCAGGTAATTTGAAAAATATTAACCACCACACTGCAACCATTCAGTTTTCTAGGTACAAATAAAAAATATGAGCACTGTCCAAATCACAAGCTGTTTTGCCATAAAATATCTGGATATATACTGCCTTACTGGGTTGACTGGAGGATAAAAATTACTTTTCAATTTCCATAAAGATAAAGATAGTACAGTAAGTTCCCAACCATAAATTGTCCTGTCATTTTCAACTGAAATTGACATTCTTGAAAAAAATATTGCAAATACAAAAATGTTACTTCAAGTTAAGACCACAGGCACTTGTTTCTATCCATAGAATATATAAATATGGATAGTCTACCTTCCTGTGGTCATGACCCAGTTCTATAAAATAATTACCAAAAGATGTAGAAATTTTTTAAGTTTTCTTATTCATTTGGCCATTAATTTAGTCAGACTCGTTTACATTTTCTCGCAAGATGAGTACAAATGCAGGGCAGAATTTTTCTGGATGTGTATAATATCACTTTTGCTATAAAGCAGTTTTTTTGGTTTTTTTTTATGTGCAACTATTCATTTCAGTGGCTGATCCAGGAACTTTCATAAGAGGGGGCCCACTGACTGCCTAAAAGGGGGCCACTCCAGTCATGCTTCAATGATTCGCTATATTATTATATTTAATCAGCCAATTTTTTTCCTCAATAGGGGAGGGGGCCTGGGCCCCTGAAAAACCCTCTAAGGAGATCTGCTTTCCCATTTTCAACCCCTTATACAACTTAATCCAGAGTTTTCCTGTAGTATCTATAGAGAAAAGATTATTAATATTATTTATTATTTCCTGAGCCGGGCTGATTTACTTATTTTCAGCTTTTTCCAGGACAAGTTATTATGCCCCACCTACGATAGTAGAGGGGCATTATGTTTTCTGGTTTGTGCGTCCGTTCGTCCGTCCGTCTGTCCCGCCTCAGGTTAAAGTTTTTGGTCAAGGTAGTTTTTGATGAAGTTGAAGTCCAATCGACTTCAAACTTGGTACAAATGTTCCCTGTGATATGATCTTTCTAATTTTAATGCCAAATTAGAGATTTTACTCCAATTTCACGGTCCAATGAACATAGAAAATGAGAGTGCGAGTGGGGCATTCCTGTACTGAGGACACTTTCTTGTTTTAATAATTTCTGTCCCCTCTCTCTCCTTCCCCCTAGAATATCAAATGTTTGTCCCTTTACAAAGCATGTAAAAATACTTTAAGAGACACTAAAGGTGTTATTGTACATGTATGTAACAGGTACTGCAATCCCACTTGGAGTGTACATGGTGTACATGTATATTCAGTTTGCAGTCTTTAAACATTGTCTTCATTTGTGGACACGGCATAAAACACATACTACAATACATGTATACTGTTTAATAAAGTATTCATATTTGGCAATTTTTAATTTAAAACACAACACATGCCTATAAAAAATCATCCATAATTTAGCCATTTTTATAAATATAAAACACAACACACGTTGATATATATATATATCTAATATTTGAACATGTTGAATATTATATATATAGTTACAACAGAGGCAGAAATTTCAAATCAAAGTGTAAACTATACACTGGCAATATAAGCTGTGTGCGTACGTTCCTGTAGGGTTGGCATCATGCAAGTTATTATTTAGAACTGAAACAGAAAAGTTAATTCCTTAAAAGGGCTGGACTGCAGTTGAAAGGGTCCTCGGCATTTTATACTTCTACTGAAAAAAAATGTGATATATATGTTGTTATCATGTTCAATATATAGGAACAATATTTCCCCTTGAAACATGTCACCTACAGACCTATCAAACTCGAAGTGTTCTTGCAATGGTTTATTATATGTTGAGTGTGCGTCACAATTTCTACAGGAGCCAACATGTTTAAATCACATCCTTTAATAAAATATTAAATCAAAAGTTGCTGCATATTTAGGCAGCAACCATTTGATTTTCTGGGGGGGGGGGGGGGGGGGGCTATGGGTTTGTTTCCAGTTTTTGGAGAAAAAAATAATTTGTTTTTGATTCTGAGAAAAAAATTGTTTGTTTCACCCTCAGCTGCCACTATATGTAATGCTAAAATTGAAAGAAAAAAATTGTTTTCGACTTGTGAAGTTGTCGCGAAAAAAATAAAAAAATAATTTGACTGTGTCCATCAGATATACAAATGTAAAATGCAATAGTCAATCATGTAAAAAAAAAACATTTAATTTGATGGTGCAGTGGTTAGCATGCTAGTCATGCATTCGGGAAATCTATGGAATATTTTATTAGGGTCAAATTATGAACTTTAAAATTTTAATTTGTTTTGGACGCAGAATTATTAAGTAAAAAAAAGTATACCAATTTTTATTTAAAAGTTTAAATGGAGCATATTTGAAATTGAGAATGGAAATGGGGAATGTGTCACAGAGACAACAACCTGACCATAGAAAAAACAACAGCGGAAGGTCTCCAACAGGTCTTCAATGTAGCGAGAAATTCAAATTCCTGCACCCGGAGGCGTACTTTGGCTGGCCCCTTAACAAAAATATACTAGTTCAGTGATATTAAATGAACGCCATACTAATTTCCAAATTGTACACAAGAAACTAAAATTAAAATAATACAAGACTAACAAAGGCCAGAGGCTCCTGACTTGGGACAGGCGCAAGAAATATTGACTTGAATATTTAGATAAACAGTAAACAATTTTTGTTTTGAAGGTCTGTGTAAATTCATCGTTTAGCTCCACCCAAGTCACAATGTATAAAAAGGAAACAATTATAGATCGGCCTTTGACACTGAGAATTAGCTCACACCAAAAAGCGTGCTATATGAGGATCCCTAAATGACCAGTGGAACACAATTCAAACCAGAAAACCAACGGTCTAATCTATTTACAAAACATTTATTTGAATTCTTTCCTTAATCAAAAAATCTTCTATTCCTACCTACCAATCCTTTAGTTTTATTTCAAGAAGGTGAAGTTATTAAAATTGTTTTTGAAAGTGTTATTTAATGTTGTATTTGAAAACGTCAGACCAAAGCACAACAGCAACACCATTGCACTATGCTTCCCCATCACACCTCTGAGTCCTACATGTATAAAAAAGAAGATGTGGTATGATTGCCAATGAGACATTACTTTCTTTAAGAGACCAAAATGAAATAGAAATTACAATAACAGGTAACCATACGGTATTCAACAATGAGCAAAGCACATACCACGTAGTGACTAGTCAGTTATATAAGGCCCCTATATGACAATGTAAAACAATTCAAACTAGACAACTAATGGCCTTATATTTATATAAAAAAATGAGCGAAAAACAAATATGTAACACATAAACAAACAACAACCACTGAATTAATGGCTCTTGACTTGGTACAGGCACATACATACAAAAAGGGGGAGGGGCAGTTATTCAATATAACTTCAAATTTGAATTTGATGCGTGAATTTCCAGAAAAAGGTTCGATTTTGGACATTCTTGCTTAAATTTCCCAATTTTAAAGTTTTGGCTCTAACAAGTCCAGTTCAATGTTAGAGTTTTGTGCAAATAAGAGTCACTGAATATGCATAATATCATTTTCTTTTCCTGAATATGCATTTACTTTAACCTGCCACTGTACTTTTTTTAAACAATTATCCATCCAATAACTTAAAAATATGGTCATGGGAATTATTTTATTTTTTGTATGTTATTTATGATAATAGACCTTTTACAGTCATTTCAATTTTGAGGTCAGAAATATTTTTTTGGTTTTGGAAAATAAATTAAACTTTTGATATAAGGCCTAAAGCAAAATATTGTTTGTTTCCCCAATCCCTACCGACCCTTCAAAAGTGATCCTACTCATGAAATTTTATTGTCAAAAATAAGTCAAATATTATTTTATTCATTTCTGATTTTCGGGCCTGCAAAATCATCCAATAATATTCAGGCTTTTTGAAAATTTTTTGTTTTTTTTACCTACCTACCCACACCTGGCTTGGCAGGGTCGGGATTGGGGAAACAAACAATAAATTGATTTAGGCCTAAGACATGTGTTAGATATGTTTGCTGTAAAAGCGATATTTCACTATTGATTTTTTCTAACTTTCAGGGCTTTCCATTGAAATTGAAGTAGAAGGCTGAATTAAAATTATAGGCGGCTGTAACATGCGTTCGGCGAAGCCGGACGCCCACCAAGCTTACAGCTTGGTGCCTTACGGCAGGGGGTCTGGGGGCCGCTCAAGGCCCCCAGAAGCTCTGATATAAATAGAGCAAAATCCTGCATTCTCGCAATCTTCTGGCACCTAATTTCATCTTTCAAATGACCATTTTTTATGTATGAAATTAAAGAAAGAAAAAAAAATCTCAAAGAAATTTCATTTTTTTTTTTTATGTTATTTTTTTTTATTTTCATTACCTTATGCTTAAAATTCATTTACTTTTAAAGGAGATTTATTCATATAATAATCCGGTTTGTTAAAAAAATCTTGATCGATTTATTTTGCATAACTACGTGCATTTGTAAACAAATGACCCCCCTTTTCTCTCTAAAGACTGTAATACGCGTATTTAAACCATACAATTATTTCTCAAGCATTGACAGAAAATGATATATCCCCTGATTTTCTCTTTTTTTTTGTAAACTATTCAATAAGTCGGATACATAAATCATTTGGAAATGTTATTTATTTGAGGTCGAGTCGACAATATTCTACTTTCGTTTTTGACCTTGATTCTCTGAACACCACGTGGGCTTTGAAAATGAACTTCAAAAGAGACTGTTTTCCAGATTCTGAACAATATGATCTACTACACTTTCTTTAATTTGACTGATATTATTCCATAACATAAGATTGTCATCCTAATCTGATTGTCTTCACGTTTTAAAAGCCCAAAAAAGCCAACGAGTTAATGACCATCGGAACGTCTCTATTGTTATCCTTCAATGGCCACCGGAACGTCTCTCTTGTTATCTTTGAAAAGAAACGATGCATTCTGACTTTAAATAGACAACCAATCAGTGACCTGAATTCATGTGAACTATATTTAGCCCAAGGTAAACACTGACTTTTCATCCTTGTTTATCGTGACCGCGACTTTGCGACAATACGTCTCTCGGCTGCCTGTAAAGTGTAAACATTTGAAAAAGATATTTTTTTCTTTTTGAATTTATATTTTTGTCAGTGAAGTAGCCGGCACTTGAAGCCACCGTAAACGGCGGATTTCCGCCGGCTACCGGCTTCAATGGAAAGCCCTGAACTTTATTGATAAATGATTCTATTTTTTTGCAGGTGGAAATCCTTTATGCTGTAGCTTTGGAGAATTTACTAGTGTTAATAATATATTTTGTGAGTCAAATGCTAAAGCTGATTGTAACAAAGTTCTACCTCTTATATCATGCAACAAATCCATTGAATCTCACTGCAGACGTTTTCATATAAACTTTAAAGATGTCAATAATGAAGCTGACTTATTAAAATATCGTGGAGGATTGTTTGATATACCAACAGAGCAATGCACAATTTGTCCAAACCATAGGTACAGATTAGGCTTAGGATGGAGAAGCAGTCAATTATGCATGCTGAAATATTGTTCAAGGGGAAAGGAAACACAAAATAGAAAGAAACCTCTTTTGAAAGGAACTATTGCTTTGTGTCAGTCCCTTTATCTGTGGAAACAAAGACACCAATTAATACAGATTGGATCAGGTAGCAATCTATTTTAAAAGAATAAGTCCAATGAACCAATATTCAAACTATGAATAACAAACCTTTGAACCTCGATCCTCATGGGGTTATTGATTATAAATGTGATTATTTGGCCATTTGTTACTGATTATTTGATTACTAAACCAAATTTTACATGATTTTTTTATTACAGACTCTTGAGTTTAAAGAAATAGTTAATGATGAATGTGATTATGGGAACCCCCCCCCCCCCATGTGGGGCCTCACTTTTCACTCTGTAATCATGTCAGGATTTACTTTCCCTGATAATACATTAAAACAACATCAATCAATCATATAAACCAAATAACTAGTTCTTCCAAATCCAAACAACATAATAAATTGTAACTACATGTAACCCATGCTGTACATTATTTGTATGTTTTTGACCTATCATGCTTTGAATGATTTTTAGTCATGAACAGTTATGACATCCTCCACTTCAATATAAAGTAAAGTTTTTTTTTACATTTTGCTTACAGGGGTGTGTACTTTTTGTCGGAAAGAAATAGTGAAAGAATTAAAGGACCATGAAACAAAGGATAATAAAGATTATGAATGCCAGCTGAATGTAAGAATCAATTATAAAAATATAAAAAAGAAGATATGGTGTGATTGCCAATGACTCTTCAAAAGAGATCAAATGACACAGAAATTAACAACTAAAGGTCACCATACAGTCTTTAACAATAAGCAAAGCCCATACTGCATAGTCAGCTGTAAAAGGCCCTGAAATGACAAATGTAAAACAATTAAAACGAGAAAACTAACGGCCTAATTAATCTACCAAAAACATTAACGAAAATTAAATATGTAACACAGCAAACGGCAACCACTGAATTTCAGGCTCCTGACTTGGGATATGCACATACATACATAATGTGGTGGGGTTAAATATGTTAGCTGGATCCCAACCCAACCCCTGACTTGAGACACAGGGGTGTAGCAGTATAACATAGGAACGAACTATAATAAATCAGTTGGAAAAAGCTTAACTCATCAGATGAATACAAATAGAAATAAATCTAAAAAAAAAACACACAGTCACAGTGGACGTGGCTGGGTACTTGTATATCCCAACAACAAAAAGAATTAGCACAGATCTGAGAGTACTCGCAGCAGTTACTGATCATGCCAGCTAGTTCAAGTTAAAATCACAAAAAAATTTCTGAAACCATTTACTGATTTTAAAGAAGCAAATCCCTTACAAATTGCTTTCAAATTATATATATAAACAAAATGTTTTCTATATTTACCAAATTATTATTATCGAGACTTCATCATAACAATTGATCTACAATCAAGCCACATCAGGAAATCCTTATATTGGCGGTGTTCAAACTCCAACTTGGCCAAAAGGCCAAAACGAAGAAGAAAAAAAAAATTATGGATGAGCAGTCTAGTACAATACCTTCCAGTTTTGGTCCTTGTATCATAATATAAATATTGATAGGGTTACTGGGTATACTCATTTTTATATGATTTCCAAAAACATAGTAGATTCAGTTATTTTCCATATATATACATATTTAAATGATGCAGCCAGATTAGAATTGATTGATTTTTTTTCCAGAATGAAACTTGTATTGAAAGAGATCTAGAGACAAATATGGAGTTGCACAGTCAGTTTTACCTAGCAGATCAACTAGACTATCTTATGGAAGAATCACAATCAGTAGAAGAAAGTGAGAGATATGAAATTACAGTAAGTCAGCTGTTTATAATGTACATGTATATATCAAGTCATATTTGACAGAGCTTTTATGTTTTTATGCAACACTTGTTGATAAACAGGTAATATGCATAAGCCTTATCTGTCTGTACATTTGTATGTCATTCCCCAAATGATTTCCATTCTCTTACTTAAATTTTCCTCAAACAAAAATTATAGAACTTATACATAATGCTTATAACCTCAAAACATAGATCAAGTTCCAATTTGGTTGGTGTTACCTTTACCAATCCTTAATTGTATGCCTCTCAATGGTATTATATCTGAACGAGGGCATCATCTGTGTCACAGTCTCCATTTATTATATAAAGTGGGGTACAAAAGGTCAGCACCTATTGTGAAGCTTTCTATTTCAAATCTGATTGTTATGCCTCCGCCGCTATGTTAATGGGGCATTATGTTTTACCCATGTCTGTCTGTATGTATATGTTCTTATGAATATCCCAAAATTGGCTTCCATTCTCTGACTTTAGTTTAATTTTGATGAATTATTTTGTCAACTTTGCTGTCATTTAAATTTTGGTATGGAAGTGTTGAGAGATTTTTTTGCAGAAAATTAAAAATGGCAAATATTTTGCATAGAGCTCATTAAAAAAAAAATATCTTATAGAATCTTTAATTTTTTAACTAGATTTTCAAAAAAAGATCATGCAATTTATATTTTGGTTGTATGTATTGTATGGCACACAGGCAGGTTAGTTGGTAAGCCAGCAGCTCTGGTCCAGTGTCTATGTATAATGATAACCTTTGAACTGTTGCTTATATTTTTCATAAAAGCTTTTTGAATTTAACATATTGTTACTGATGGAACAATGAAGGTAAAGTTTGATATTAGCAAATTCCACTGTCATGGTTATAGATTAAAAAATGGTGTGACACAAAAAAAGAAAAAACAAGACTGGTTTAATTACCCTCATTGTGTTATTCTCGTTTCTATTTGTTTTTAATTTAAGAATAAAATAAAATAACAACAAATCTCTTTTTTTATAGAAAGAAATGTATGTGAAAAACAAGCAGAAAGTGGAATGCAGCAGTCCTGGTTACCTTGCAGAATTTGACAAATTTGTAGAAAATGAATCAGTAAAAGAAAGTGAGACAACTGAAATTACAGTAAGTTTAAAACTAAAACACATTGATATTGTTACATTATATTCAAGATGATATATATGACTTATTTACTCTATCATCCGTTGTTAGTGATTTATATGTTGCCTGCGTCAGTGTCTTCATCGATGGAGTCGCAAAAACTTTTGTCACACTTTTCTCATCAACATAACATTGGGCACAATCTTTATATATGGCTTAAAGCTTTAACATTGTGTTATAGTGTGTGCATTTATTTCATTGCCTTTCAACTTCCTGTTGAAACTTGTCACTTCTTGGCAACATATGTTTTCCATGGAAATATAAAAAAAGAAAGATGTGGTATGATTGCCAATGAGACAATTATCCACAAAAGACCAAAATGACACAGACATTAACAACTATAGGTAAACATACGGCCTTCAACAATGAGCAAAGCCTATAACGCATAGCCAACTATAAAAGGCCTCGATAAGACAATTTAAAACAATTCAAACGATAAAACTAAATTTTTATGTAAAAAAATGGACGAGAAACAAATAAATGTAACAAATAAACAAACGACAACCACTGAATTACAGGCTCCTGACTTGGGACAGGCACATACATAAATAATGTGGCGGGGTTAAACATGTTAGCTGGATCCCAACCCTCCCCTAACCTGGGACAGTGGTATAACAGTACAACATAAGAACGAACTATAAAAGTCAGTTGAAAAAGGCTTAAATCATCAGATGGAAACTCACATCTAATGTTATTTTTAATCCTCCTTGCACTTTTGCGGGGACATAGAAATACTGGATGTCCAGTTTTGTAAGTGCTCCCAAAGGAGGAATTCCTGTGAGGTTTTTTGTATATAACTTATACTAGTACTAAAGGTTAATATCAGCATTATCTCGGACAAGTTCTAAAATGAACTTTTTTTAAAAAGAGTTGCCTGCTTGGAAATATTAATATTATGGAAAATTACCTCGTTAACACTCTCATAGGTATAAATTCATTAAATGTGTATATTGGCTATACCTCGATCAAATTTTAAGTTCAGCACTAAATGTTATAACACTTAATTTTTTTAAATATTTATAATCAGTGCAAGATTTTTTATTAAATTTGATATAAACATATTCTTTGTAGGAATTTTCCCAGACAGATTTTACAGATGATGAATCTCAGGGTAGTGTTTGGCGGCCTGACAGCCAAGAGTCTGTGCCTGAAAATGACTTAAAAAGAAAAGCCCTGGATTATTTTTTGACTGTTTGTGGTCTAGACCCAGTCAGCCAGCTACAGTGTAATTGGGAGGAAGCGTCTGAGCGCACTAGAAGAAATCACACAAATACAGCAACTTCAATCTTTCAAGAAGTTTTGAATGTTATTGCTCCTGGACAAGTGTCTTCTTTATCAAATGCTGTGCTACAAAGATTGTCTTCAACACAATCAGATGACAATAATATGCTTGAAGTTTTATCTGCTGCATATAACCAAGCCACAGATTGGGGAACACAAAGACAGATTTTATCTCTGTTTGGGGGAAATTACTCCTTGAAAGCAATTAAGGAATTTATTCCTGACTTGTCAAAATACAAGTACACCACAGCCAGAAAACATTCTTCAATGATTGGTACTGGACAACCTGTTAGTAAAACATCATATAGTCGAGAGGGTTTGACAGATGAGCAGATAAGCCATTTCATGGACTTCATTATGAGTCCATCCATAATGACAGATGCACCATATGGAGAGACACATCTCAAGATTTCATCAGGGGAAGTGTTTCATGTGCCAAAAATAATATTGAACAGTGTAAGAACCCGTGTTATTGAACAATATGAATCCTATTGTAAAGACACACATTTTGATGCCACAGCAAGTTCAAGATCCTATTTGAGAATAATGGAGGCAGTTGAACCAAACATTAGAAAGTGCATGAAGGGGTTGGACAACTATGCTGCTGATGGAGCCAAAGCATTTGAAGATCTAAAAAAAGTTGCAGAATTACTTGGAAAACTGGGGAAGGGAGCACTATGGCAAGAGTCTATCCAGAAATCCTTAACCTTGGGGAAGCAGTACTTCAAAATAGAATACAAGGTAATTAACTTATTATTTCAAAGAAATGTCATGTTGTGTATCAATGTAAAAACAAAATGAGAATATTATGCACATCTAAATTTTCCATTAAAAAAAATGAATTTCTGAATTCTATAAAAAAAAAATTCTCCAATATTTGAGGACATTGTAGACCAGCAACTCTTAAACACAACTGTGCTAACAATACCGAGTAGCTACACATTCAAGAAACTCTTTCTTAACTTCCAGACTTTCCTCTCAGTTGCAACAAAAATGAAGATAATTATAACATGAACTTTTTTATTCTTTTCAGTTGCATATTTCCAAAGAATCTGAAACTGCAGACCATTGTTGTAACTTTGCCTTATCAGATCAATCAAAAGAATATTCTGCTTCTTGTCAACATGAGCACAACCAAGTGTGTAAGAAATGTGATGACTTAACAGAAACCCTGGTAAAAATAGAGAAATCATCAGATGAAGTATTATATGAGTCAGCTGATCAAGAAGATGACACCATATACATGGTTGAACAGGTAAAAAATCCCATTGTATATTTGCTGATATCTCCCAAATACCCATAAAGCCCCTTACCGTTGAAGCTGAAGTGGACTTAGGGATTTCATCCTGTCTGTCTGATAAATCAGTTTTCCACATTTTTAGCTCACCTGGCCTGAAGGGCCAAGTGAGCTTTTCTCATCACTTGGCGTATGTCGTCCGTCTTCGTTAACTTTTACAAAAATCTTCTCCTCTGAAACTACTGGGCCAAATAAAACCAAACTTGGCCACAATCATCATTGGGGTATTTATTTTTAAAAATTGTGTCCGGTGACCCGGCCATCGAACCCCGGCAATCGAACCAAGATGGCCACCATGGCTAAAAATAGAACATAGGGGTAAAACGTAGTTTTTGGTTTATAACTCAAAAACCAAAGCATTTAGAGCAAATCTGACATCAGTTTAATTGATTATCAGTTAAAGATCTATCTGCCCTGAAATTTTCAGATGAATTGGACAACTGGTTGTTAGGTTGCTGCCCCTTAATTGGTAATTTTAAGGAATTTTGCTGTTTTTGGTTATTATCTTGAATATTATTATAGATAGAGATAAACTGTAAACTGCAAAAATGTTCAGCAAAGTAAGATTCACAAATAAGTCAACAGGACCAAAATGGTCAGTTGATCCCTTTAGGAGTTATTGCCCTTTATAGTCAACTTTTAACCATTTTTCGTAAATCTTAGTTATCTTTTACAAAAATCTTCTCCTCTAAAACTACTGGGCCAAATTAAACTTTACTTGGCCACAATCCTCATTGGGGTATTTAGATTAAAATTTGTGTCCAGTGACCCGGCCAACTGACCGCCATGGCTGCCATTACTAAAAATAGAACATATGGGTAAAATGCAGTTTTTGGCTTATAACTCAAAAACCGAAGCATTAAGAGCAAATCTGCTAGGGGTTGATATGGTTTATCAGGTCAAGATCTATCTGCTCTAACATTTTCAGATGAAGTGGACAACTGGTTGTTAGGTTGCTGTCCCTGCATTGGTAATTTTTACGGAAATTTTGCTGGTTTTTGTTATTATCTTGAATATTATTATAGATAGAGTTAAACTGTAAACAGCAATAATTTACAGCAAAGTAAGATCCAAAAATAAGTCAACATGACCAAAATTGTCGATTGACCCCCTAAGGAGTTATTGCCCTTTATAGTCAATTTTTAACAATTTTCATAAAATTTGTAAATTTTTACTAACATTTTCCACTGAATCCAATCATTATAGATAGGGATTATTGTACACAGCAAGAATGTTCAGTAAAGTAAGATCTACAAAAACATCACAATCACTATAAACACAATTTTGTCATGAATCCATGTGTCCTTTGTTGAATATTCACATAGACCAAGGTGAGCGACACAGGCTCTTTAGAGCCTCTAGTTTTATGTCATTCTTGAATATATTGATTTTATAGTTGGTGTATAGTTTAACCATTACAAATTACAGATAAAGTTCCAATTCTGTTGTGGTCTGATGATTTTTGCAAAGTTATGGTTCTTGGACTTAGGAAATTAGGAAACTAAAAAACGTAATCAGTCTTTGACACTTTTTTTCATCATGTTTAAAGATTTTGATTTTATATTTGGTATATAATATAGTTTAAATATGACAACTGCTACATCAAGTTCCAATTTTGTTTTGGTAGAATAAATTGTCAATCCTTAGGAACTATTTATTGCCATGTTATAGTCTTAGAATGGTGGATACTATTCATGCTGGTTTGTGTCCACACTTGTTCATTAATAATAGTTGGCAGAGTATTCATCTGTATATGTATATCTATACTGCATATATCATAATGAAAAAAAAATATGAATGAGGGTAAATGTTTATTACACAAAAGTCCATCTTAATAAAATTGAGAATGGAAATGGGGAACGTGTCAAAGAGACAACAACCCGACCATAGAAAAAAGCAATAGCAGAAGGTCACCAACAGGTCTTCAATGTAGCAAGAAATCTTAATACCAGGATAAGATAAAACTGGTATGAAATAATGCTGCGATATCATTGTTTTTCTTCATCTAAAAGTCAAATTCCAAAAAAAAGAACTGAGTAACTGTATTAAATGAAAACATACTGTATTACACGTCAAGTAAAGGGAAATACTGAATTCACATAGTGCAAGAGATCAAACAAATTAGGTTATCTATCATCAACATTTTTTTTGTAATACATATACCTTAATATCCCCATGAAACACAGTGAATTACAAAATGATACATTCATTACAAAAAGAAAGAAAGTAATAATGTCAATCACTAGAAATATAAATGAATCTAATTTCAAATTAGCTACAAGCAAGCATTTTTCTTACACCTATGTGAGAACCATCAAATAGTGTTCTTATTTTACAATAAAAGAGCATTATAAATAATAAACTCCTTTTGAAATTACAGCTCTAAACCGAACTTTAACTTATATAAATAAATGCACCATTTCACATATTTACTAATATTCATGTACCTGTATAATATTTTATATTTCAGAGTATAAAGGCCGTCCAAGAGTGGAAGAAACACCTCCTGAGATCCTATAACCAGGACACAGCAAGAAGTGAAATTCTGCATAAATTATCAAAAGATGAAGTTTTGGTAGAGAGAGACTGGGCTATGAAATTCCTGCCCATGCGCTATAGAGAGTCTCAGTCTAAATGGTTTGGCAAAAGAGGGTTAAATTGGCATGTTAGTGTAGGATCATATCATACTTCTGATACGGATGACCTAAAAATGCAAACTATTATCCATGTCTTTGATAATGCTTCCCAAGATGCAAGAACATCAAATGCTGTACTAAGAAACACTCTCCAACAATTTCAACAAATGAATCCTTCCCTCAAAAAGGCTTACATAAGGTCAGACAATGCTGGATGTTTCCATGGTTTTTTGGCAGTCAGTGAAATAGCACTTATCAACGGCGAAGAAAACATTAAAGTTGTGCAAATGGATTTTGCTGATCCTCAGGGAGGAAAATCTATCTGTGACAGGAGGGCTGCACACATAAAATCAGCAATTAGAAAATATGTGAATGAAGGACATGATGTGTGCACTGCAGCTGATTTTAAGAAAGCACTTCAGGTATGCAGTTTAAGAAATGTAGCTGTGGTTGTTGCACTACCTCCAGAGAGCTGTAACAAGAAAGAGATCAAATCTCAAATTAATAATATTACAACTCTGAACAACTTTGCCTACCAACAAACAGGTATAAGGGTGTTCAGACAGTATGGCATAGGGGAGGGAAAGTTTCTTACCAATTCATCACTAAAGCTGCAGTTGTTGAGTTGCAGTAATATTACAGTCGTAGAAGCTTTTGCTGGCCACCTTAGTTCAATTCCATCCAGAACAGCCAGGCAAGGTGTTATAGTTCAAGAATGCAGAAATGAAGCATCAAATATTGCAGTAGATCAATCAGATGTTGATATTGAGGAAGAGATTGATGATATTGGGAGCAACCTGTTTACCTGTTCAGAACCAAATTGTCTATCAACGTTTAGCAAGTATGGTAATTTGGTCAGACATTTGGATGTTGGTTCTCATAGAATAAAACCAATGGTTTCATCTTTAATTGATAAGTCTAAGATACAATATGCTAGTAAAATTGAACAGAAATTGGTTGTTTTACCTAGCTGTTGCCACGAAACTACAGAACGTGAAAATTCCTGCAAATTGTGTGAAGGATGGGGTCTAAAACAAAGACGAACTGTAAAAAAATTCACGACCACACAAATTTCTTTCTTGAAGGAAAAATTTTCAAAGGGAGAAAGAACTGGACATAAGTGTGACCCAGAAGAGGTTTCTCTAGAAATGAGAAGTGCTAAAAGCAGCCTTGGAAAAAGATTTTTTTCCAAAGATGAATTTTTATCAGCTACTCAGATTGCTTCATATTTTAGTAGACTTGTTTTAGAGAAAAGAAAAACAGCATGCAATTCTTATGATGAAGAAGATATGGAAGCTGGAATAGCTGCAGAGACATTGGAAGAGTTACAAGTGTTGGCCAGGAACTAACTTTACCACTAACTTTCTTATATTATTCAATTTGTAGTCTATGCTCAATTATGGTATTTCTGTTTAATTGTCTTTCTTAAACTCTTTTGGGTTCCAATTGGTATATAGAAAATAGCCTGTTTTTAAATATTTCTGTATTATTATAAGATAAAAAAGATGATATTTATTGTTAGATCCCTCTCTGTCTTTCCATCATTATTATTTTGGTGTCTTTAACTTTTGGGGGAAAAATCATTCAATAAGCAAAACATGATTTGCAGAACAGGATGCAACCCTCTGGCGCACTGTGAAAAGTCGTAAGGTTGTAAGTCACTGGCGTAGATGGAATAGGCTCGTAAACTTGATCTGCTGCAATTCAAATCTTGCTTAAAGTGTAAATGTATTTATTGTTATGAATTCATGTCTTTTGATAAGGTACATCATAAATATTCTATGTTAATTTTATGTTAAAAAACTCTGTCATGGCTTACTGACTGAATTATGTCCATGGTTTAAGTTTATGATAAGTTTATATTGTAAGAAAACCTATGATGTTTGGTATGTAGTTGAATAACCATTGACATGTATATATATACTATAGTATCCATGAAACTATATGACCCGACACCTTCAGACATGGTTCATTGACTTTTTAAGTTCAAAGTTAAAGTTAGGCATCTATGGTGCTCAGGAAGGGTAAGCATGGATTGCTTCTTGCATGAAACATGTTTCTCACAATGGTTATGTTCTGGAATGGAGAAATGGGATTATGAGTATGTGTTTGTCATTCAGTAAATTATTACAACTGTTGTAAGCTGAAAAATCCTCACTTTTCTAATTTGTCATATAAGGTTGTCAATACAATTTGATTTATTAACCTATATCAAAGTTGTCTTGGTTAGAATGATAGAAATATAAATGATCTGGCTTAGCTTTGTGTTGCAAAATTCAAAATTCTTCTTACTTTTTATTAAATTTTATCGCTCCAAGATTTTTTTAACCTTTTTAGCACTTTTTAAAAAATGTTTAATGAATAAGGTACAGCCAGCAATAATTGACATTGGTAAACAATTATATACCCATCTTTAATCATAAAAAAAGATATTCTGTTCTCAACACTTGATAAAAAGTAATAATGAAATACGTTGCTATGGCCTTTATTTGGTTGCTATGCAACATTTTTCTTCAAAATATTGATATTTTGAATCTGATTATGTGTGAAACATATTAAGTGTTGTTTATATATATGTTAATTCTCGTGGTATAATAAAACACCAGTATTTTAAAGTCTATTCTGGAAAATAAGATTTTTTTTTTTTGATTTTTTTAAATTTTCACCAATGCTAAAAAAAAAATTTTAATCATTTGCTACCCATTTTTTTTTTTTAAAATAAATTATTATACTATAAATGAACAGGGAATAAGAAAGAACTTCAAATTAACTGTTGCGATTTTTTTTAATTGGCATAGGAAAAATGGTGTTTTTCGCATATTTTTATTATTATCAAAAAGTTGTAAGTTTTATGTAACCATAGCAACAGAAAAAATAATTGTTCACTTAATTTTTTTTTTTTAATTTTATTTATAAAATAAATGATTAAGCAATGATAACTTATAAGATACCATATGCTTCAGCTTTTTGTTCTTTTCAAAGCTGAAAAAGTTGTATATTTTGTTTAAATTAGTGCATTTTTAGTCCGTATAAAGTGTATTGTATTTAGTTGCTATGGAAACCATCAAATTTGATAAAATTGAAAAAAAACTTTATTTATGTGTTATTCTTGTTTCAGCTGAGCATTTATCATCATTTTTATGAAAATAAAAAAATATCACTTTCCAACCTTAGCTCAATGATTCATGTCCCAGCCTCAAAACTTAGTTTCAACATTCATACCTGAACTCCTTAAACATGTAAAGGATCGAGTTAATAATTCTCAGTTCCAAAATAAATTTTCAAACCACTAGAAAATTAGGAGTCAATGGGCCAATTTTATGATAAAGAGTTTTCTTAATTCAAAACAGTAAAAAACAGCCGAACTATAACAATTTATAAGATTTATTAATATTTTGAAAATTGTTAGAAATGTATTGAAAGAAATATTCCCTTTGAATATCATGTAGTACATTTAGAAGGCAATCTATGAAAAAATGAAGCTCATCTTCACATAATATTCTGAACAGGCTTAAGAAGTAAAAAATAGTTTGATGCAGGCAAATTAAAGTTTTTAAAGTACATATATGCTAAAATTCTTGTAGAGCTAAATAAACCAATCTGTTTTCATTACTTGTATGTTTGTGTCTGTACCTGGGGGCATGAGGTATAGAATAAGATGAAGCGTCTGTACCCTAAAATCTATATATATATATACTTTAATAGAATAAAACAGATTTTTTTTTAGGCAAATTAAAGTACATAGAACGTCATAATTATACAATATTTTAAACAATTAATTCCTGCCTTGGTAAATTATTTCTGTTATAACTGTACATACACAATTCACATGTTATCCATCTCAAGTTAAGGGGTTTAATTCAAGTTTACATGCACAAGGATTAAATGAGGTTGAATTATTCACTTGCAAGTGGATAATACAAAATTATCATTGTTTCTTTGGTTTATTTTGACAAATTTGAATCAAATTGGCTGCTAACAGTTAATTATAATTTCATTTTTTCACTTTCATTAATGATTAAACCAAAAAAAGTCATATTTTAGATTTTTATGTATTTACATGTATGAATATTCTATCTAGTGCCCCTTTAAGTACATGTAAGGCATATATTTTGATTTTAAAAGGATTTTAAATACCTGAATGGAAACTAATATTTATCATGTATATAGTGTAGGCAATCTGTATGCAATATAAAATTATACCTGGTGAAAAATAAACTCTAATGATAACTGTGAGGGAGTCTGTAAACCAATTTAACAATATGAACAATTTTTGATGCTTGGATTTTTACTGGTCCTAATTACGACATGAGCATATGCAATAGTAGTCACAGCAATTTATTTAACACTGATAGAGGTATAAGAGTTATTTTCAAACGCAATACATTACAGATAGATATAAGAAAATGTGGTATGAGTGCTTATGAAACAACAACTCTTCATCTAAGTCACAATTTGTAAATAGTAAACCATTATAGGTAAAAATATAATTTATACAAACAAATATCATGGCATCAGTGATTAATACAGCATATATATGCATTAAAGTTTGAACCATTGAATAATTATAATTCTTTGTTTGCAAAACATACCAAAACCAATTTTTGTTATGGCAAATACATTGACAAAACAAACATGATCAAACATTATGAAAACTCGAAAAATATTATAAGAGATAGAATATAAAAACAGTTACTGTTCTCCTTTCCTCAGTTCTAATGACTCTTTAATAAAAGAAACAACTGCTTTTACATGATTTGGTGTTGATAGATTTAGTATAATCTAGTTTATCAGTAAAATTAAGTGTATTAAAATTTACATATTTTTGTATATAATATTTTAGAAAGATTTCTCTTTTATTTTTATTTATTTTACATTGAAAAAAATTCATCATCTAAGATATAACATATTTTATATTTTCTTTCATTTCGTGTTATTTTTGGTATATCGTCCAGTTTCTATTAAGAAACAATGATTGCTTATTCTAAATTTGGTTAACATTTTTCTTGTAATATATATAATAGACAGTGGGAAGTATGACTACATTGTTATTAAGGTGATGCCCAACACCTTCACTTAAATTAATTTGGCTCGTTTGATTTTCATAAAATTTTGACAAAGTATTTAGTTTGATCCTTTGACAAAAATACAAAAATTAAAAAAAAAAACAACAACCATTTTATCAGAAAAATTACACTGCATGGTTATATAGCAATGTGACAAACACTAAGTTTTACTATTGAGAAGCTTAATCATGTTAATATTCCCTTAACAACACAATGTAATAAAAATGTTTAGCTGATTTTACAGAGTTATCCCCCTGTAGTGTTAGATACCACCTTAATAAGGAAATGTAGGCATTATTATTTATCATACAAATAAACAATTTTATCAGCTTTAATTGAAAAGGTACATGTATGTTAACCTACATTTTTAAGTTCCCTTATTTTATAGTTAACACTACAATCACTCATACTAGGGATCTGCTTTATGTTTCTAAATTATACAAAAATCTTACGACAGAAACATATATTTTAATAAATTATATGTCTCTGCATTAGGTTTCTATAATAATTATCATGATTATGTCAAAGTAGATTTTTTTCAATGGAAATAATTTTATAAATTTTAAATAAAAAATTCTTAAATTCTGAAATTTAATTGAAGTTTAGACAAAACATCAATGTTGCAAGTTGTTAATTTTATAAGAAAAAAAAAGTACTTACTTGACAAAAAACTGCTGTTGTGACATGTGCTGATTAAGAATACATGTTTGCTACTGATGCAGATATATGTTAAAGAATAAGATAAACCTTATTTGTAGTTTAATAATTAACCAATGATATTATTTCACACCTGGTTGAACACCTTTTGTGTGATTCCTTTGATGTTTGTAAAATAAGTTATTTGTAATGATTATTTATTGCTTGGTTTACCTGCAGATTAATATTTTATTGGATGCAGGTAATAATTAAGGAAAACTACTGACAAAAAAGGTGTGAAAGTTTTCCCCTTGTTATTTAAATTGTGAATTTCTTCAATTGAATATACACCAATACTGAGCCATGTAATACATGTAATAAATTTGACAACATAAAAACCAAAAAGCATAGATTCAAAATGCAGTAAAGAATTGTTTTAGACATTTTTATTTATTTTACAGTTAAAGAAAAAATGATAATCGTCTAAGATATTACATATTTTATATTTTCTTTCATTTCGTGTTATTTTGGTATATCGTCCAGTTTCTATTAAGAAACAATGATTGCTTATTCTAAATTTGGTTAACATTTTTCTTGTAATATATATAATAGACAGTGGGAAGAATGACTACATTGTTATTAAGGTGATGCCCAACACCTTCACTTAAATTAATTTGGCTCGTTTGATTTTCATAAAATTTTGACAAAGTATTTAGTTTGATCCTTTGACAAAAATACAAAAATTAAAAAAAAAAACAACAACCATTTTATCAGAAAAATTACACTGCATGGTTATATAGCAATGTGACAAACACTAAGTTTTACTATTGAGAAGCTTAATCATGTTAATATTCCCTTAACAACACAATGTAATAAAAATGTTTAGCTGATTTTACAGAGTTATCCCCCTGTAGTGTTAGATACCACCTTAATAAGGAAATGTAGGCATTATTATTTATCATACAAATAAACAATTTTATCAGCTTTAATTGAAAAGGTACATGTATGTTAATCTACATTTTTAAGTTCCCTTATTTTATATTTAACACTACAATCACTCATACTAGGGATCTGCTTTATGTTTCTAAATTATACAAAAATCTTACGACAGAAACATATATTTTAATAAATTATATGTCTCTGCATTAGGTTTCTATAATAATTATCATGATTATGTCAAAGTAGATTTTTTTCAATGGAAATAATTTTATAAATTTTAAATAAAAAATTCTTAAATTCTGAAATTTAATTGAAGTTTAGACAAAACATCAATGCTGCAAGTTGTTAATTTTATAAGAAAAAAAAGTACTTACTTGACAAAAAACTGCTGTTGTGACATGTGCTGATTAAGAATACATGTTTGCTACTGATGCAGATATATGTTAAAGAATAAGATAAACCAACCTTATTTGTAGTTTAATAATAAACCAATGATATTATTTCACACCTGGTTGAACACCTTTTGTGTGATTCCTTTGATGTTTGTAAAATAAGTTATTTGTAATGATTATTTATTGCTTGGTTTACCTGCAGATTAATATTTTATTGGATGCAGGTAGTAATTAAGGAAAACTACTGACAAAAAAGGTGTGAAAGTTTTCGCCTTGTTATTTAAATTGTAAATTTCTTCAATTGAATATACACCAATACTGAGCCATGTAATACATGTAATAAATTTGAAAACATAAAAACCAAAAAGCATAGATTCAAAATGCAGTAAAGAATTGTTTTAGACATTTTTATTTATACATAGTAAAACAAACCAAAATCATCATTCATGCAAATGCAATCAAATTTACAGATTTAATCATTAATAATTGTGACTGTGTACCCATTTTATTGACACATGCTTCTTTACTAAATGCGCAAAAGAATATCTTATATGACATAATATTCAATATTATAAAAATATATGATCAGGGTGTCTTCTAATTGCTCCATTTGTAAAGTCATGAAAGTTGAGAATGAGCTTCATTCTTTTTTTCTAAAAAGATACAGGAAGATGTGGTATGAGTGCCAATGAGACAATTCTCAATCCATGTAACAATTTATAAAAGTAAACCATTATAGGTCAACATAAGGCTTTCAACAAGGAGCCTTGGCTCACCTTGAACCGCAAGCTATAAAGGGCCAACAAAAATTACTAGGGTTAAACTATTCAAACACGAGAACCAACAAACTGATCTATATCAAAAGGGAAGTTTTAATCAGAATGTTTCTTCTTTTTAGGTTGAGGAAATTGTTCATAAGCCTTGTTAATGTGGTACCCAACACTTTCATTAAAATTAAATTGGCTCGTTTAATTTTCCAAAAATTTTGTACTTTGACCCTTTAACAAAAATATTAAAATATAAACAAAATTTGAACCAACCATTTTGTCAGAAAAATTACACTGATTATATAGCAATTTGACAAACACCAATTTTGATCATTAAGAAGCTTAAGATTCCTCTTACAACACAACGTAATTAAAAAGTTTAGCTGACTTTACAAAGTTATCTCCCTGTAGTGTTAGGTACCACATTAAATGAAAATTTATTAAATTTTAATCATGTAAAAAATACTTTCTTGGCACAATAACACCATTTTTAAGTACCAAACTGCTTAGTATACAAACAATTATTTAAGCATTATTGATATTTATTGAATAAAATTTGATAACAAATGGCTGCTAATACATGATATATACATGATTTAATTGTTGAAGAAACATTTTTTTCCCTTGTTTAAGGAATAATATTTAAAGTTTTTTGTTAGGTGACTTTCGGTCCAACAGTGTCAGTCTGGTTGTAACTTACAGGAATTGAACTTAAGACTTTGGTAATTGTAGCCAACAGCTTAAATTTTGTAGCCCATATATATATATAGTCCTTTACAAGAAAAGCAGAAATTTAAGTAGCCCACACCAAATCTTAGGGACCATTGGCAAGTGAGCCCCTTCTAATTATGGAACCCTAACTTTTAACTATAACTGGTATAAATGTTGACTTCAATGTATTATTTTTTTCTTTCTTTTATCAGAGTGACCAACTATTAAGAAGAACAGAAGCTAGTTTAGATTCATGGAAGACAGTCGATAAAGATTTCCAGTCTTTAGCAGGCCTTACATCAAGATCTAAGTTTATCAGCACTCTTCAAACAGTACTAGAGGAACTAAACATTGACTTCTGTAAGTTATATTTTCTGTACTCATTTAACTTCTTTGACCAGAGGTCTTTCTCATTTTTTTTTTAACAGTTCACATTTGGTTTACAAAGGAGCACAATGAACCATAAATTGTTTACGGAATATGGTTGGGAGGCCCAAAAACATTGATTTTTATTAAATCACTCGAGTTTAATTGGTAAAAAGAAGATTTTTCTCAACTGTGTTCTGTAATCAGTAGGATATGCATAACATGCATAAGATTACTGCCTTTTTCTACTAAGAAATGCACTTGGTCCTGATCTGGTACTTGTGATTACACCAAATGTGCATATAATAGGTTTGAAAAAAGGAAATGTTTTTTCATTTTTCTTCAGAAATTATTTCCTTGTTAAACATATATGATTAAAGGCTGCTTCATTTGTCCTTTGTGCAAAAAGGAGTGTTTTTAGAAACCTGTCAAATTCATGAAAGGGTCAGGAATTTTTAATTTCCTGTTTATTTTTTCTTTTGCATATATATACTGGCAACTCTTCATTGCATTTATTGTTTCAGATGATGTTAATGACACTTCTAATGATGGAGCTTCAGGTAGCAGCTCAGAGATCCCTCTGCAGCAACCAGCAAAGAAACCAAAGTACAAGCACAACAACTCTTTCCTTGAAGAAGTTCAGGTACATTAGTTTACTGACAAATGCAGTTGATCCAATTTGTTTACCTCTATTAACCAGTTAAGAAATACTTTATGCAAGCTAAACTATCGCTTAGGCAAAAAATAATCACAAATACTGTACATACCCATGTTAATATAAAAAAAGAAGATGTGGTATGATTGCCAATGAGACAACTATCCACAAAAGACAAAATGACACCAACATTAACAACTATTGGTCACAGTACAGCCTTCAACAATAAGCAAAGCCCATACCGCATAGTCAGCTATAAAAGGCCCTGATAAGACAATGTAAAACAATTCAAACGAGAAAACTAACGGCCTTATTTATGTAAAACAAGTCTACAATTATAGAATAGCTTGCATCAATTATTTAGATTATGATAAGGAAAATTTAAGCTTAGTTTTAGTTTAGTTTGGTGACAATCAGTTTCTTTTAAATGTTTGTCATTTGATACTTGCACCATTGGATTCTTGTGATCAAATTTCAGCATAATTTCTATCATTGACATTTCTTTTATTGATATACAATATATACATTATATTTTTTTTGTTCAAGGTACAAGGGTACATATTTATCATATTTATGCATAGAGAAAAATAAACGTGCTCATATATTTTATATGATAACCAAAAACTAAGTCCGAACAAACGTCTCTTCTGGTGAGTTGTCTCATTGGCAACCATACCACATCTTAATTTTTTATATGTTGAGTCCAATTACTGTCAGATATAGTCCAGACTTAGTATTAACCTTGAACTAATTTTAACAGAAAATGTTTTAGTTCTAATCTATAGCATCAAGCCCTAAAAATACACAGAAAAAATTCCCATCAAATCGAGATTAGGAAATGCAAAATCATCACTTTATTTCCCATGGAAATTAACATTGGAAGGGGAGATAACTCCACTAAATTGATTATTTTTTTTGTCAATTTTTGGTGTATTTTCTTAAAATTTCTGTCAAATATGATACTTTGATGGGGTAATAAGTCTGTATTTGACTATATTATATAATCTTCTGTTCATGGAATATATTTCACCGTATTATGGGTTATGGTTAAAAAAAATTGGGTGCATTTTTCATGTAAGAAATTGCAAATTTGTGGCTTTTTGACCATTTTGAAAAAATAATGTGAAAATTTGGTATGTTTATATCTGTATGTTATTTTTGTTTAGCTACTGTTTTGTTCATTGAAACTTTAAACCACAAAAAGAGGAATAAATGATAAATTATTTTTATTTAATTCGAGATTCCTTACCTTGACATGTTGAAAATAAACGGTCATCTAATGAATTACGAAATCTAGAGTGAAATTTGATAAAAGATATGAAAACATCTTTAGATTTGTTTTTCATACTCTAAAGATTGCTAAAATATCCAGAATCAATACCTTCTGTTGAAAAGAAGCGATAAAGTTTTAATTTTGTATCAATTTTCATTGATATTTCAGCCTTTTTTTGCAGAGTTATCTCCCTTTTCAATGCAAATCTCCATAGAAATTTTAAATTGTGATTTTTTTAGTCTTCCTCAATTCAGATTTTTACAAGACTTTTTACTGTGTCCATTTGGGGGATAATGCTAAAGATTAAAACTTAAAAATCTTCTGTTGCAATTACTTTAAGGTTAAGGTCAAATTTATGCTCGATTGACTGGACTAATACTGATTTTTATAGAAATGTAAATTTACATTAACACATATTGGTGCACATATAATAACACCATTTTCTTTATGAATTTCAGATCATGAGAGAGCTGCACCCAAAAAAGGAAGACTATGTATACAACCAGTTTTGGGATTCAAGCCACAAGGAGTGGAGACAGCTTTGTGCTAGTTCTCTTGGTTTTGAGAGGGGCATGGTATGTATTTATTTTTCAATTAGAATTTGATTCGTATCATGAAAATAATATCAAACTTTCAATTTAAAAAAAAAAATATTTTACTAACATTCAACTCTGTTTGATAATTTCCTTATTAGCAATACCATATTTTAATTTTAGAAGAGATAAATTTAACAAATGTGTTCATTCTTATAGTTATATTAGTAGAATTAAAGATTGAAAAGGTATAAAGTTTTATCCCAAATAATTATAAATCAAGTATATGCTTAAGGTCTCCAGTTACAAGATATTTGCAGATATTTTGGTTCTCAGACATAAAAAAAAATATTAATTTTTGAGGGAAAAAAAAATATCTGTATAACATTTTTACATATTTTTCCTCTTCATACATGCAATAATAAATATAATAACCTGAACCACACAGTGCAATACCTTAAAATTCAGACTTAAGTAGTGAATTTGAAAAAAAAACATCACATATTTACTTATTTTTGGGCTAAAAAATTAATGATTGAAATTATATTTATTGTAGAACGTAAGTATTCAATTTTTTATTTATAAAAAAGCATAAGATTGACCAAAATATTTTTAATTTTCTTTATATTTTTATAGGAAGGTACGTTTGGAGGGACCTTCAGAGAGAGGTTGTATGTATCCACACTGCCACAGTCTTGTTTCGACATAGTCAAAGACTTAGAAGACAGCATGACCCAAGGGATGGTGAGGTCCTCGTTCAAGACCACACAACTAACAGGAGGCCTGTTCCAGTCATTTGTTGGCTTTAAAGAAGAGAGACCTGTGCGCTTTGCCTTACAGCAGTTGGTCAACGGCACAACTACCATGAAAGAATTCAGGGAAAAAGGCAAGAGTTTAAAGGTAAAGATAAATAAATTTCAATAAGTCGACAAACTGAAAATTTTGTAACAGTTGTCCACAAGCCTTTCTTATTTCCTATATAAGTACCTGATTGTTTCTTTTAATAAATTTCCACAAAGCTTGTACATGATGTCTTGTTCTGTCGTCTCTCGATAAAGTGCAATTAGAGTTTAACGTTCTGATCCATGGACAGTTCAAATCTGTTTTACACTATGATATCCAACCATCTTGTTTTACAAACATAATTATGTGACTTAGTTTTTTTTAATAAAAAAACATAAGTAAATAGAGATGTGGATACACATCTTTTGAGGGTCACTAGACAATAAAATAAAGCTGAAAAGAGAGTCAAAATAAATAGCAAAAGTAATCATCTGATGTTATTTATCAGCCATTAGTCATTATTAAGACTCTGCTGATTTTGTTTAATAATCATATTAATTGGTTTGAGTGGAACAATTATACTCCTTACAATTGACTGTAATTAAAATGTTTATTAAACTTCTTAATTAGAACAATTACTCCTTCTTTCCAGTGATTTAGTTATTGATTGTTGTATCTCTTGTTGCAGATTTTGTTTCAAAACTTCAGATATATAAGTGTACACAATTAATTTCAAAATATTTAGTTACTTACTTCTTCTGCATAATAAAACATTTATTTGTTTGACAGGATACCAATCGCCACGTCCAGCAAAATGACACAGAGGAGATAAGACAGACTAGGGTATGTTTACTTTTAATTGTATAGTTATATTGAAACGCATATAAAAAGAAAAATCATTATTATTTTTCTAATATCTTATATCTAAAAAAAAAAGTAAAAAATGGAAAGGAACTTTCTCACTTTTGACTTTCTGAAATATTTTGGGATGATTTTGGAATTAAATGAAAGGATATGGACCTGTGATCACTGTTAATCCAAGCTGTTTTGTTGTATTCTAAAAAGTTGTTTGAAATTGATATAGAAAGGCATATAATGCCTGTAGCTCAGATCGGAAGTTCCGGTTTTTGTACTTTTTAACTCAATGGAACTAGTGGGCTTATAAATGTTATTAGATGCATGGTAAAATTTTATACACAAACTAGAATAACAAAATTAATAACTACAGAATTGTAAGGAAGAAAAGTAATGAAACATTCAAAGTTCATATTCCAGCGTTCATAACGGCACTCTGGAATATGTCAACCAGCCCATTGAATTAACAAATACTATCATATATATTCATGAATTGGAAGGTATATTTCCTACAGAAAACTGGGTTAAAAAAGGTTTTATAAAGAGCTTGACTTCCTACATGTACAAGTATTTTTAAAACATTGAATTTTTACTACTAAACACAGAAAAGACAAAAGAGCATTGAATGCCTTTAATTGGCGAATTTATATAGTTAGTAATGTAGCCATTAGATACCTAATACATTTAAACAGATAACAGCAAAGTGTTTGAATTCAGTGTTAAAATACATAATTTTATTAATTTAGAGATTAAAAAAATTATATTTGTCTTTCAGATTATTCAGCAGCAAGGGGAGGAAATCAACTCACTGAAAGCAGAAAATGTTATCCTCAAAGCTGAAAATGACAGACTCAAAACTGTATTGAGCGAGGTAAACATTTTATTTTTTTAAGTTCAAGTCTCTTACTTTTTTAAACACGATTTTTTTAAGAAAAAACCATTTGCTTAACTGTTCATATTCAAGCCATCTTTCTTAGAGAAAAGAAATTAATATAATTGAAATAGACTTATATGAACAATCTTCTTAACTGTAAAATGAATATATATAACTTAAGGAATTATTTCAAGATCTTTCTCTTGAGATTGTATAAATTATAAACAAATAAATTTTACAAATCAGCATTCTGCCATGAAATTTAAAGGTCTTAACTGAATTAGAGGTTTACCAAAATAAAAAATGTCTGAATTATCTTGCAGATATCTTTTAAACTTATTATCACATCAAATCAACAACAAAAAATCAGACATTACCAGACATTATATCTATTTATCAAATATATATATATATCTAAATAGAGCTTTGAAAGTTGTTTTTAATTTAAACTTGTGTATATTTTTAGTTAGGGCTTGCATTATAGTTCCCTTATGGGTTTATATCTTAGTTAGAAGCTTCAAAATTAAAGAATCGATCCAAAATCAAGGTCAAATGTATGGCCTCCCAAATAACGTTTCGATTCCTATCATCACTGAAGAGACATGAATTGTTGAAATCAAATATACAAAAAAAAAAATGCAAATCTTAACCTGTTAGGTATTAAATTGTCACCAGCAGACATGTTGTATCCATAATTGATATTTTAAAAATATGTACTTATTTATGTTGAGGACTTATGTTTTTATTTATATTACAACAGGTAGAGCAGACCAATGCTTCCACTGAAGAAGTAACCCAGGATGATGATACAGACAGTAACCAGGATGAGGTAATTGTTTTTTGTATTCAACAGTTACTAGTATGAAAATTTGACATGATTAGACTTAATGTTATAACTTCATCAATGTTCAATATTTACACTGAAAATGCACCATTATCATTTACATCTGATAATATGGTCTTCAAACAAGCATAGGATATTGTTGTATTTGTATTTTATTTAACTTTTACAATATGTCATATCTGATGACTATTTAATCATTTTATAATTTTGAAAAGCAGAAATCTATTGGGTTTGAACTACCAGATACACCTGGTGCCTTCTAAATATTTTAAAGAGTGAAACAAGTCAATTATTCTGTTTTTATCATGCTTTTTAAGCCAGTCTGATAAGAAGTTAATTTTATCTTTTGAGAATGGTCAAAAACATATGAAAATGCCTTGAAATTGAATGCTTTGAATTATTTTTATAGGATGAACTTGCAGTAGGCACACAAGTTTCTGCAAGATGGACTGATGGCAGTTTTTACAATGCTGTCATCATCAGCAAGAGAAAAAATGGTAAGTTACATTGACAAAAATAAAATATTAACCAAACACTTAAATAATTTAAAATTTAATTGATGCAAAAAATGAACTTTTGTCAGTTAAATGACTGATTTACAAATAAGTAATGAAAGCTTAGGTGGATATGCCTCAATGTTGCAACAAAATATGTGTATTACACATAATAATTAAACGTAGCTTTTTGAACTAAATAGATATTCAATATAATAGGCAAAGCTTCAAATCATCCTAAATCTCTTTACGAGATGAATGAAAAAAATATTGGGTACCAGATCTGCCATTTTACATTATTCATAATTTTAAGACAATATTATAAAATATAAGAGAATTCAATAATATTTTAGTTGAAACAGTAACTCAGTTTTCTTGAATTCAATTCCTGGATTTATTACATATATTATTATAAGTGTTCTTTTTTTCAGGCTATTATGTCAAGTTTTATGATGGGTGGAAAAGAGTGGTTTCCAGACAAGAGATGAAGAGGTTATAAAATCAACATAGACTTTTTGGAGACATTTTGTTTAAGTGATATTGACAATCCAATTTGTAAAATAATGTGTTACAATATAGACAATATAGACTTCCAAATTCAGTACACCACTCACTTTATTCCCTTATGTGTTACAATATAATTGTTTTCTATTAAATGAAATAAATTTTGATAGGTAGATGTATTTGGTTTTGTCTTCCTTTTTTATCAACAGAAAGTTTGAGGAAAAAGTAGAAAAATATTGTTGCAGCTGCTCTCTTATTGGGCGACATAAAGACATCATTGTTCCTCAGTATCAACATTGTCATCTGCAATTTCTGCTGTAAAGAAATAGTTCCCTAAAATGATCAAAGTACTAATATTGAAATAAAACACTCTAAAAGGGCACACAAAATAAATATTGCAGAGGAAATGTTTGTCAAACACAAAACACACACAGACACACAACTTAATTTTTATGCCCCACCTACGATAGTAGAGGGGCATTATGTTTTCTGGTCTGTGCGTCCGTTCGTCTGTTCGTTCGTCCGTTCGTTCGTCCGTTCGTTCGTCCGTTCGTCCGTCTGTCCCGCTTCAGGTTAAAGTTTTTGGTCAAGGTAGTTTTTGATGAAGTTGAAGTCCAATCAACTTGAAACTTAGTATACATGTGCCCTATGATAGGATCTTTCTAATTTAAATGCACAATTAGAGTTTTGACCCCAATTTTACGGTTCACTGAACATAGAAAATGATAGTGCAAATTTCAGGTTAAAGTTTTTGGCTTCAGGTTAAAGTTTTTGGTCAAGGTAGTTTTTGATGAAGTTGAAGTCCAATCAACTTGAAACTTAGTATACATGTGCCCTATGATATGATCTTTCTAATTTAAATGCCAAATTAGAGTTTTGACCCCAATTTTACGGTTCACTGAACATAGAAAATGATAGTGCAAATTTCAGGTTAAAGTTTTTGGCTTCAGGTTAAAGTTTTTGGTCAAGGTAGTTTTTGATGAAGTTGAAGTCCAATCAACTTGAAACTTAGTATACATGTGCCCTATGATATGATCTTTCTAATTTAAATGCCAAATTAGAGTTTTGACCCCAATTTTACGGTTCACTGAACATAGAAAATGATAGTGCAAATTTCAGGTTAAAGTTTTTGGTCAAGGTAGTTTTTGATGAAGTTGAAGTCCAATCAACTTGAAACTTAGTATACATGTGCCCTATGATATGATCTTTCTAATTTAAATGCCAAATTAGAGTTTTGACCCCAATTTTACGGTTCACTGAACATAGAAAATGATAGTGCAAATTTCAGGTTAAAGTTTTTGGCTTCAGGTTAAAGTTTTTGGTCAAGGTAGTTTTTGATGAAGTTGAAGTCCAATCAACTTGAAACTTAGTATACATGTGCCCTATGATATGATCTTTCTAATTTAAATGCCAAATTAGAGTTTTGACCCCAATTTTACGGTTCACTGAACATAGAAAATGATAGTGCAAATTTCAGGTTAAAGTTTTTGGTCAAGGTAGTTTTTGATAAAGTAGAAGTCCAATCAACTTGAAACTTAGTATACATGTTCCCTTTGATAAGATCATTCTAATTTTAATGCCAAATTAGAGAATTTATTCCAATTTCACAGTCCTTTAAACATAGAAAATGATAGTGTGAGTGGGGCATCCGTGTACTGTGGACACATTCTTGTTAAACTCCTGTCTTGTTGCTCCATATTTAACTGGATATTATGAGTCTCATGCAACTCTCAATAGAACTCCAGTGAATGTTGTTTAGTGGCAAATATTTGAATGGTGTAAATAAGTCCATTCTATACAATACCATACTGAGTTCGTGCAGAGAACATGCTGACTTTATTATTTTAACATATATCCAGTATTTGCAACAAATTGTAATTTTTCTGAAGAAAAAAAATTCAAATGGAAAATAATGTTTGTATTGTAATATAACATGTTCCCATGGGAAGAAAAATTATTCCCATGGGAAAAACATTTGTTCCCATGGGAAGAAGATTTGTTCCCATGGGAAGAAAATTTGTTCCCATGGGAAGAAAATTTGTTCCCATGAGAAGAAAACTTGTTCCCATGGGAAGAAAATTTGCTCCCATGGGAAGAATTCATTCCCATGGGAACTTTTTGTATTCCTCTTTTCCCATGGGAACTTTAAAGTTCCTATGGGAACTCTAAACTTCCCATGGGAAAAGTAATTTTTCCCATGGGAACTTTCAATGTTCCCATGGGAAATTCTAATATTCCCATGGAAATTGTCAAATTTCCCATGGGAAATGTACTTTTAATCAGCTGCAGTGACAAGAGTGACAACAGTGACAAGTTGGGACATATGGCATTTTTTAAATTTTTTAATAATCTATCACTGGGCAAAATTTTTTTTTGATATCTTGTAAACCGACAAAGTCAGATTTGCCGGTACCGGAATGGCAAATTTGTCCCGCACAGTGTTCCAAGATGTCGGATGAAAAATTAGGTCAGTATCTGTATTGTCTGTTAAAGTGTTTCTATATCATTTTCTTTACAAAGAGTACATTGGTACGATGTAAATTCATAAAAAATTCACACGGAAATCACAAATTACTACCGAGAAATGTGCATGAAACAGGAAATTGGATTTGAAAAAATCGCTAAGATGACCGTAAATCATCATTAAAATATTTTCAAGATGAACGTAACATATAACAAGGATGATCGTGATTGGTAAAAAGATGACCGTAATTTGTAAAGGATGACCGTAATTTATAAAGAATGACCGTAACTTTTAAAGGATGACCATCAATTCTAAGAAAAATCCGTATTTGTATCAAATAATTAATCACGTTGGTATAAAACGTATTTATAAGACAGCATTATCCTATAGGTATAAGAAAATAAGATGTGCTTCAAATACGTAGTTCACCATTATGTAGCCTCCAACTACAAGCCAACAGATTTTTTTTATTTCTGGGATTCCTATTTATGTCATATATCATAAAATACACCTTTTTAAAAATGCCAATGCATGTACACCCATTGATATTATATTTTTTCAACTACCATTTCAAATGTTCTTTATTTCAGATAAGTACATGTCTTATCATTATGCATGTACCACCTGCAAATTCACCTCATCGAATGTAGACAGCATTTTGATACACACTATAGACAATCATGCTGGTCCACAAACATTTAGTTTTAGAAAGAAAGTTTTGGATGAAAACACTGTTCATTCTGCATATCGGTCCGTACATTTTGGAGTTGAAGTAACAAAACTTAAAATGATGTGAGGAAAAGGTTATAAGCCAAATATAAATTTAGAAGAATAAACTATATCATTCAAAAGATGTTCCTCAAATTTGAAAGTCAGTGGCGGTTATGTCGAAGAAGGGTGTCAAACGGAATTAAAAAATGAACTTTATTATGCCGTTAGTTTTCTCGTTTGAATAGTTTTACATTGTTATTTAGGGGCCTTTTATAGCTGACTATGCGGTATGGGCTTTGCTCATTGTTGAAGGCCGTACGGTGACCTATAGTTGTTAATTTCTGTGTCATTTTGGTCTCTTGGCAATCATACCACATCTTCTTTTTTTAAATTTATGAACTATTAGAAAATATTGAAGCAAAACTAAAAGAGATAGGGAGATACGAAGACTTGAAATCCATATCTAATGGAATATTAACTTAAAATATTGCTTTTCATTTGTTACTGGATGTCGGAAGGTTTTATTCCCAGTCAACAATATACTCTACAAGCACCGGTGCTACAAGATATGTTCCAGAAACGCTGACATTTTGGATTTCTATTATTTTTTTTAGAGGTTATAAAGCACAAGGAATATCCGCTGAAAACACACCAGTCAAACCAACTGAATGCAGAAAAAAATTTGCAGTTCCATCGGATCAGGTGTTGTCAAGGGAATGTGTTAGTTTTCTGGCAGATGTTAAGATTTTAATCTGCTTCCTCTGGAACCATACACATGAGCTCGATTACCGGAAATTCATGATTAATTAAGGGGTTTTTTTCTTCAACTTTTCGTCGTATCGCTGTCAATTTGTATTAAATTCTAATATGACGTGCTTCTTTCGCTTTGTGAATAAATCCATGCTCTAAATGCAATAAAATTTGTTTGCACATGCGTATATTGACTACTGCAGAATAATGAATTTTATCAAATTGGCATGCATTTAATATATTTCATTAACTTAAAACACTTCCAAACTATTAAATGATGCACATGTTGTCACGAATTCATTTATGACATTTGTATGACTGTAATGTGTTGCAATTCGAAATTGATATATTTGACCTAGATACAACAACTGTTCATGCTGGTTGTTCAAAACTCCTCCCTCTAAAAAATCACATTGCAAGTCGTTTGCTTATCAAAAAAGGGAGGTTCATGGAAAAGCCTACACAAACGCTCTACACTTATAGATATCGGACATAGATATTACCTTAATTGTCCGAATCAGAATTGAAATAATTGATGCAAGATATACTTTATTGTAGTTTAACATGGGTAGTCATTATATTCGTGTTATTTTAGCCCTCACTATCGCTCACGAATATAATGCCTACCCATGTTAGAGGGTAGGAATGCCTTTTACCCTGCTACCGTTAGCGTCAAATTGGTTAAAATTTTACCGTGATTCGTCAAAATATCATTATCGTGATTCGTCAGAGGTCTCAAATAATTATCGTTACCGTTATTTTTGGGAAAAAAATAACGTGATTCGTCAAAATTAGTCGGTTTTTTTTAACGTCTAAAAAAAGTGTACATTTTATCGTCATGCATCAAAAATTACCGTTAACGTCATTTGGTAAGAATTTTTACCGTTATTCGTTATGAAGGTACCCCCATTACGACCCTCATGTTAAAACTACAATAAAAGTATAGCTTGCATCAATTATTTCTTAAATCTTAACGTTGTCATCAATAAATATTTAATTATTTACGAGAAATATGCAATTCACTTTCATTGTCATAAACTCAAAATACGGCAAATAGTTAAAAAGAAATTGATTAAACATATTTATATCCGCTAACCGAGCCCCTATTGAGACAAACCCAACAAAAAGCTATGAATACAAATATGGATATTTCTTAGAATTGACGGTCATCCTTTAAAAGTTACGGTCATCTTTTATAAATTACGATCATCCTTTACAAATTACGGTCATCTTTTAACCAATTACGGTCACCCTTGTTATGAATCGCTGATCCTGTTACGGTCATCTCGATTGTGATTTACGGTCATCTTAACGATTTTTTCAAATCCAATTTTCTGTTTCATACACATTTCTCGGTAGTAATTTGTGATTTCCGTGTGAATCTTTTATAAATTTACATCGTACTAATGTACGCTTTGTAAAGAAAATGATATAGAAACACTTTAACAGACAATACAGATACTGACCTAATTTTTCATCCGACATCTTGGGATGACCGTGAATGCAGTTACGGTCATCAGCTTTACTCCAGTGAAAATGATAATGATGTACAACTGGTGAACTTAATCATGTTAAAACTGTTCAATAGGTTAGGCATGGTTTAGGTATTTCTATTGTGTTTCTCGGGTGCTATTCTTTGTAATTTAAAATAGTATTTATACACAATCTCTACTTTGTGCAAACGAATTTCCACCAACTTACCCTTAATAAAGAATACATTAGGTACACTTGTTTTAACTTAATAAAACAACAACACTACATGCCATCTAGTGAATCATAAATTAGAACTTCAAACTTAATTCGTTGGTTTTTATAAGTCGGTCTTCAAAATTAAAAAAAAAAACAGTCAAAACTAAATTTTATTTTTTTCTTTAACATCTGTAACAACGAAATTTTTCAAAAATAACAATGCCACAATTTTAAACAAATCATAACTTAAGAAATCGATTAGTTGTAGTGTTTGTACATAACTAGCTTTTGAACGGATGTGTTCCGATCAGGAAGACTGGATATCACCGCAAATCAACCGCATTTATTCTATATTGTAACAAAAACAAACGTGCCTTTCCCAAGTTAGAAGCCTATAACTTAGTGGTTGTCGTTTGTTGCTGTGTTACATATTTGTTTGTCGTTCATTTTTTATGTACATAAATTAGGCCGTTAGTTTTACATTTGTCATTTCGGGGCCTTTTATAGCTGTTATGTGGTATGGGCTTTGCTCATTGTTGAAGGCCGTACGGTGACATATATTTGTATCTTTCTGTGACATTTGGTCTCTTGTGAAGATTTGTCTCATTGGCAATCACACCACATCTTCTTTTTTTTTTATCTTATAATACATATTAAACGTCCATTATAGGAACAACATTAAGCGTTGATCAATTTCAAATGCCTTGCCAATTTGTATTTATGTTTAATATGCCATGGCTGCTCATAACCATTTACCTGTATAAATAATGTCTGCACCTGCAGGACAGCCTTTACGTCCCCATCGGATATACGTCACACCTTTCTCTGTAAAACAAAATTTCAATGTCTGTAAATCCATAAATTAATATATACCGCCACATTCTGTATGTGCCTGTTCCAAGTTAGGAGCCTGTAATCGTGCTACTAGTGTCAGTGGTTGTGTTTTTTTTTTTTTTTTTTTTTGTGTAACATATTTGTTTTTCGTTCATTATTTTGTACATGAATCATGCCGTTCGTTTATTCGTGTGAATTGTTTTACAATGTGCATCGGGGGCTTTTTATTGCTGACTATACGGTATGGGCTTTGCTCATTGTTAAAGGCCGTACGTTAACCCATAGTTGATAATTTCTGTGTCATTCGGTCTCTTGTTGAGAATTGCCTAATTGGCAATCATACCACATCTTATCTTTATATTTTAAGACTAAGATTAATAGTAGGTTATTTCAGATAAGAACAATTTCTAGTCTGGTAAACATGGGTCTAAAACAAGTAAACTATGAACACAGAGGTATGTGTTGCGACGAAAAACAACGCCTTTGACTCACATTCACAACTTTCATCGCAGGAGACACACAGTTTTAAACACGATAGAAATTATCTACAGAATTATAAATAGAATAGAGAAAAATTTATAAGAAGTTGTGCATCAAGTACAATACGCTTTCTGCAATAGAAAGGACATAGCATGGTGTTACTGTATTGATTCATGGTACAAATTTTCTACACACCCTTGGCTGCATCAAAACCAAATGGAGTAAGTGACAATTTCCATATTTCCATACTACATTTGATGAATATTAAAAAAAATACCTGCAAGACTTTCCTGAATGGCTGCTATAATAGTAGCATTGATTTCTTCAAGTCCTGTGTTCACTATTTGCTTCATAACATCGTTCATCGCATTTGCAAAACCTTTCTTAATCTCCGACGCTATGTATGTCTTCAGATGATCATTCATATTCTTTACATCCAAGTCTGCCTTTAATGTCGCTCTCAGGCCATCTAATAGCGGCATGGTGACGATATCTTCACAGTTTCTATCACCACTACATGTATTTCCATGTACTAGGAATAACAGGAGAGACAATGTATAAGCAGTAGCGATAATTGATAAAAACATCACGCCGTTTTGTTTTAAAACTTGTTTTCCAATTTTCGATGGTGCTCGATTTTATTTATATGAAACACATATATATTTGAGTATGTTTTTGTCCGTCCGCCGGATAGCCGGATGGTTGTTACAACATATGAAACAACCTTAAATTTGATTATTTACGTATTTTCTATTTAAATTTTTAAACAGCAGATTTTTAAAACAGAAATTTGATGCAATAAAAGTAGAAAAAATCTGAAAACACTAATGCCTCCGAAGAAGCTTTGCAATATTCCCATTTACATTATAAAAACCTGTTGCTCAAATTTGAACTATATATGCGAGTTTTGTTTTTCGGCATTGTGTATGAGTTTCCTTGAATTTGCATGATGCAAACTTGGATTACAGTGAAGTTACGAATAATAAATGCAAACTTTACAGTTATAAAAAGGGAAAAACGCTAGAGCTCTGTCCGCGAGTTTTTGGCTATCAGCGCGATGCATTATTTTTTGAAAATCTGCATGAGAAAAACTAAAAAGTTGTAAAGGGGTATAAATCTACAACCGTCAGTGACTCACTGCCCAAACTCAAACTCTGTCAGTGTATAAAATGTTGATGAGAATTTTTAAAAATAGTTTTAAACTGGTGGAAAAAAAATGGGATGGACGAACGGACAGATAATCACGAATAAAACGTATTGTTCCGTTCGACTAGCGGCATTGACATACACAATCTGTACATACATACTTCATTATAATACTTCACTAGAACACACCCGTGATATCACGTGTCCGTGACTGAATTAAAGTATATAACTATGCGCAAGCCTTATTTTAGTATTAGTATTGTCATCTGATAAAGTCATGCCGATTATAAGATACACAGTTTTCTCTGCTTTCAAGTCTTTCTGTTTGAACCCGTCGAACTGAAACAATAATATTAATTATTTGGAAAACAAAAGGTCCTGGAATGGAGTATTTTTAATCTACAACATTGTCCTATATAAGTTATAAATAAAGTTGAATTCTTTGCTTCTCTGTTTTACGTCATGCCCACTAACAAATTGGAAACTGTACCTATACGCCTTATTTTTAGTCCAGATTTTTAGTATTCGTATTGTTATTTTAGAAAGTCTTACTGATTAAAATACTACAATAGGTAACAATTTGACAATTTAGTAGTGTCAACCCTGTGGTTATGACCCGTGTATATAGCATATTAATCCTGAATACAACGTTTGGTGGTGCGCCTGTCAGATGCGGAACGTACAGATAAGGTAATATATAGGTAACAGGTGAATATACTATTGGTATCGGTAGCGGATTCGACCCGGAACTTCTTAATTATTGGCAATATTAATTACGTGGAAAACAAAAGGGCCTGGAGTGGTGTAATTTTTAATCTACACCTTTGTACTATATTAGTTATATGTAAAGTTGAATTCTGTGATTCGTCGTTTTTACGTGATGACGGCTGACAAATTGGACCTCGTAATTTTAGTATTATAGATGCAGTGAATTATACCGTGATTTATTTCTATATGGGATAAATCTCTTTGAAAATTCAATTTTAATTGCATTTACAATGTACATGAAAGGATAAAAAATAAACTATAAACCTACCATGGTATTTGATTGGAACACTGCATCGAGTGTGATACGTTATTTGTCCATTTGAGACATTGAAATTTTAAAATTTAAAACGCGAGGCTCGCCGAGCGTTTTATACACTTCAAATGAAACTGTCGAGAATGGATCACTATTGTATTGCTCGAGATTTGGGGTGGAAACTGTTTCTCTATATGTTTTTATACGATATGCAAAAACTCTTAAGCCGTCTTTTCGAACGACATGCAAAATATATGTGTTTTTTTTCTACCAATGAACTTAGATCCAACGCACCACACTTTGATTACATAAAAATAGTCAACTGTTTCGATTATCAATGTCTCCATCAGCTAGAATGTCCCGATTATCAATGTCTCCATCAGCCAGAATGTCCCGATTATCAATGTCTACAGCAGCCGGAATGTCCAGATTATCAATGTCTCCAGTAGCCAGAATTTCCTGATTATCAATGTCTCCAGCAGCCAAAATGTCCCGAATAACGATCTCTCCAGCAGCCAGAATGTCCTGATTATCAATATCTGCAGCAGCCAGAATGTCCTGATTATCAATGTCTCTAGCAGCCAAAACTTCCCGATTAGCAATGTCTTCAGCAGCCAGAATGTCCCGATTATCAATGTCACCAGCGGCCAGAATGTCCCGATTATCAATGTCTCTAGCAGCCAGAATATCCTGATTATCTATGTCTACAACAGCCAGAATATCCCGATTATCTATGTCTCCAGCAGCCAAATGTTTCGATTATCAATGTCTCATTCAGCCAGAGTGTCCCGATTACAATGTATCAATGTCTCCAGCAGCCAGAATGTCCGGATTATCAATGTATCCAGCAGCCAGAATGTCCGGATTATCAATGTCTCCAGCAGCCAGAATATCCTGATTATCTATGTCTACAGCAGCCAGAATATCCTGATTATCAATGTCTCCAGTAGCCAAATGCTCCTACTATCAATGTCTCCATCAGCCAGAATGTCACGATTATCAATGTCTACATCAGCAAGAATGTCCCGATTATCAATGTCTCCATCAGCAAGAATGTCCCGATTATCAATATCTCCAACAGCCAGAGTATCCTAATTATCTATGTCTACAGCATCCAGAATGTCCTGATTATCAATGTCTCCAGCAGCCAGAAAATCCTGATTATCTTTGTCTTCAGCAGCCAGAATATCCCGATTATCAATGTCTCCATCAGCCAAATAATTCGATTATCAATGTCTCCATCAGCCAGAATGTCCCGATAATCAATGTCTCCAGCAACCAGAATGTCCCGATTATCAATGTCTCCAGCAGCCAGAATGTCCCGATTATCAATGTCTCCAGCAGCCAGAATGTCCTAATTATTAATGTCTTCAGCAGCCAGAATATCCTGATTGTCTATGTCTACAGTAGCCAGAATATCCCGATTATCAATGTCTCCAGTCGCCAGAATGTCCCGATTATCAATGTCTACAGCAGCCAGAATATCCCGATTATCAATGTCTTCAGAAATCAGAATGTCCCGATTCTCCATGTCTTTAGCAACCAGAATGTCCTGATTATCAATATCTTCAGCAGCCAAAATGTCCGGATTATCAATGTCTCCACCAGCCAGAATATGCTGATTATCTATGTCTACAACAGCCAGAATATCCCGATTATCTATGTCTCCAGCAGCCAAATGTTTCGATTATCAATGTCTCCATCAGCCATAATGTCCCAATTAGCAATGTCTCCAGCAGCTAAAATGTCCTGATTATCAATATCTACAGCAGCCAGCATGTTTCGATTATCAATGTCTCCAGCAGCCAGAACGTCCCGATTATCAATGTTTCTAGCAGCCAAAATTTCCCGATTAACAATGTCTCCAGCAGCCAGAATGTCCTGTTTATCAATATCTACAGCAGCCAAAACGTCCTGATTATCAATGTCTTTAGCAGCAAAAACGTCCCGATTAGCAATGTCTTCAGCAGCCAAAATATCCCTATTATTAATATCTCCAGCAGCAAGAATATCCCGATTATCAATGTCTTTAGCAGCCAGAATATCCTGATTATCTATGTCTACAGCAACCAGAATGTCCCGATTATCAATGTCTCCAGCAGCCAGAATGTCCCGATTATCAATGTCTACAGCAGCCAGAATATCCCGATTATCAATGTCTTCAGAAACCAGAATGTCCCGATTCTCCATGTCTTTAGCAACCAGAATGTCCCGATAATCAATGTCTTCAGAAGCTAGAATGTCCCATTATCAATGTCTTCAGCAGCCAGAATGTCCCGATTATTTATGTCTTCTGCAACCAGAATGCTCCGATTATCAATGTCTTCAGAAGCCAGAATGTCCCGATTCTCAAGTCTTTAGCAACCACAATGTCCCGATAATTAATGTCTTCAGAAGCCAGAATGTCCCATTATCAATCTCTTCAGAAGACAGAATGTACATGTTATAAAGCCCATAAACAAACCTTTTTTTTTTACTCTTTCATCATACATTGTTGTCACTCGTGACTTCTCTTTACCCAAAATAAAATATATAATATTACATTACATCAAGTGTATATGGACATTTTTAAAGAGGTTAAACCACAATATATAATAATGGCCCCTTGCTTTCAATCAAACTAATAAATTTAGAGAATTATAACTCTCTTATCTTAAATTTAAAAGATGATCTAAAGCTGTGGCAAAATCTCATTGTGACTTAAGCTGAAAAAGATCAAAGTTCCTGAAATGGCGTATACTAGCATGCTGTGTCCCGAAAACAGGAACTCCGACTTTGAGAAACAGGTTAAATATACATTTTTTTCTAAAAAATACATTCAGATATTTCATTGAATTCTCCCAATCGATGTATGACATTTGAACAGAGGTATACTAATGTTGCCTTTATTCATTACAACAAATTGAATGGGCTAAAATGTTCTATTATCAATTAAACTATCATCAATTTAATCGCAGGCAGAAATTAAAAGAACTGCACAAATTAACATTGTCCACAGTTAATACAGGAGTGATCTTCAAGACACAGCAACCACAAGGGCAAATGTTCGCTTGAAATAGAGAATGAACAACCAACAAGGAAATAAAAGTAAGTTTTCCTGTAATATACAGAGACTTTGGGTGTATCTATGATTTGAGTACATAGTTTGTAAGAATAGATTTTAAAATGTCATGACTTGTTTTTTATCAGATTCATTTAGACCTATAAAAAGATACCTTTTTCTTTTTCTTTGGTTGTCTCAGAAAAGAAGATATACCTCTCTGTCCTCATATAATTGAATACAACGGTACTGATCTTGCCTTTTTGAAATATGACTCTCGGTCACGAACTTTTGCTATTTTTTCTAACAAGTGTTTGTTTATAAAACTCGAATTTGTTTTGCCGTAAATCTTAATTTCGAGTTAACAATTGCCACATTTTGCAGGATATGAGGAAATTACTTATTGTATGGTGAACGACTTGGAATACCTTTGACCTTCTAAGAATGAGTCGTTAACAAATTTAGGCGAGCCATAATCATTTGTAGAAAAATCATTAAAACCTTTTTGGAAAGTAAATCTAATATCACAAGGAGCATTCACATAACAAGGTGTAATAGTTTAAATACTATTGTATTAAAGAATTAAGGTTTACAAATGGAATATTGTACTTCTTAATTGAACAATTTAGATTGGATACATTAATTTACTTGAACAATATATATCAAAGGGTATGCGATGTTTGCTTCTAAACTTCAAAATAGGAGATATGGTATGGCTGCCAATGAGATGTGTATATTATTTCTTGTACAGATATTATTTTTTACTCAAACAGACTGCATGCTTGATCCTTTGATGTCAATTTAGCTTATATAGTTGTTCTATTCTTCAGGCATCGTGCACAAACTGATGGTGTTAGTGTCAAGACATGTCAGTCTGAACAACGTTCTTTTAATACACTTACACGTGTATATATAAGAGCATATAATCAAGCGACTTTTGATATTTTGATACAACTTTGTTTCCAACATTATATACAAGATAACATGACCTACATATCTTCCAGAGTTCCATGGTCGATAATAATTTATACTGAATCACTTTTTTAAACTGTATAATAAGTTGGCTCATTCTGATGTTTTATAATCTGCTTACTAATCGCATCCCATGATACCTTTATACTTTATACCGATCACAGAAATGAATATGTAACGATTTCTAACACGTAACCGAGGTAAGACAGTTAACAGGTACAGACGGTTGATCCTGGTATGCTGTTTATAATGATGAGGTTCATATAGAATTCGTAGGGTGAAACCCACCGCAGGGTTTCATTTTATATGAAATAAATGAATAATTGATCTTGACTAATCAACTCTGTTGTAAAATAATGTCACATTTATATCATGTTTATCAAACTGTAAATGGAAAGTCTATACTTTATTTGTACTATATGCATTATATGTTTTACATGGAAGAGAGATATATTCAATTAAGATTTGTCAATTCTGTCAGGAATATCAATAGGTCCCACACTTTTGATTATATTGGACATATAAAACGTTTCAAGGATTATAAAAGAAACCGCTCTACATAGGAGAAGTTTACATTATGTAATGATTGATTTATAATTGATGTTAAATGCTTACAACACTATTAGATATATCATGGCGGCAAACTTATTTTGTTGGAGAAAGCCGATGAGAAGCGCAAGCCGTTTGCACTAATTGAAATTCCCAGCCAATAAGGTTGGAGTCGATCGAAAGCACCTTCCAGTTGTTGGGTTCACGGGCTAGTGATACAATAGTGATACTAAAACCAATCAGCAACCGAGGCCTTATTTTATGTAATGTAAGATTAAAAAAGGTTTTTAAAGAATGGTTAAACGCAAAGGTTTAATTAATTGCAAATTATAACGTGACTTACGTTTATCAAGACCTCGTTGAACACTATTCTTCGTATCATAAAAGCAAAATCAAGAATATATGTATATGGGACGCCATGCTCCTCCTGTGTTATCACATTTGCATGACCCTAGGCATATAGTAAAAGTTAATTTCTGAACAATTGTTTGAAAACTCCTCACCATTATCAACTAATCAACTAAAGAGATGTGAAACAAAATATGTAAGCTTGCCAATAATACAAATATTCACTATTAAACAAATGACATAGTAGTAAACACTCAATATGTCACCGTAAGGCCTTCCTAAATGAGCAAAATCTATAACGCATAGCAAGCTATAAATAGCCTCCAAAATGACAAATCTGAATCATCGAAAACAGCAAAATTGAACGATGTATGTACAGAACCATAAATGAATGTTAAGTTAGATTCGTGTTGATTTGAAAACAACCTCAATTAGAAATTTTAAATAATAGCAGCCAAAACGTTAACCTTACATAATCAAGGTTAATGTAACATGATACGGTACCGACGCATATTGCGGAAACCATATACACTTCCACTACATGTATCAGTGGTGTGATATAATAATAATTGTTAAAGGGGCACTAGCTACGAGATATATATAAGATCTAAAGTATGATTTGCTTTTGTTCAATCAATAATGAAAGTGAAATAGTGAAATACTAATTCGCTTTTGTCAGTAAAAATGTTTCAATTTTGTCAAATTATGATAAATAACATTTACCTATTGTGTCTGTTTGTTTTGTTCAAGCACCGGTGACAATATAATGGAATTTGATGCGACTGTCATACAAGTGAGAGGTTTAGCTAGCTATAAAACCAGGTTTAATCCACCATTTTCTACATAAGAAAATGCCTGTACCAAGTCAGGAATATGACAGTTGTTATCCATTCGTTTGATGTGTTTGAACTTTTTATTTTGCCATTTGATTGGGGACTTTCCTTTTTGAATTTCCCTTGGAGTTCAGTATTTTTGTGATTTTACTTTTTGATAATGAATTATTTACTTGCAAGTGAATAATTTGACCTCATCAAATCCGTATTTATGTGAACTTCAATATACCTCTGAATTAGAGATAGACAACGCATGCATTGTACTGTACTAGTTATTTAAAGGAAAAGAATTGTCAACATTGACAGTAAAACAATTTTAATCTATAAAATAAAATTTAACAGACCTATAAAACTCCAATTGCAAGACATGACTTAATCTATTTACATCTATATTTATGTTAACATCGCTTACTTGGACATTTGAGGTCAACTCGATAGTTAAATAGATGGAGTCTAAACTAAAATACACACAAAATGAAACTACATATTATTGACTCTATGCTCTGTAAATTGTTTACTTAAGAGTTTTGATAGTTTTGATAAATGTTTTACATTGTTATGAATACAATATGAGAATATGAGTCAAATCGGTGACCATGAATTTGACAGCTAGTGCCCCTGTACAGCTAATGTTAATGTCGATCATATCATCAAACCAAACCTAATATTATGAAATTGAATTTTATTGAATTTTTTAAGTCCTGTTTTAGATAAATATGTTGAAGAGGGTAGAGACAAAAGGGCTGTCGAGGTAATAAAGCAGTTACCTCACAACATGAAAATAACCGAAAAGAAATCATAAGGTATATATTTCTATACTTGTAAATTCTTTACAAATAAGGAATTCCACTGTGTTTATACTTGTATGTTGTATTTATAGCCACAACAAGTACAACTAGTTCTACAATAGTTCTTGCTTCGTGTAAAGTTTGGGTTTAGGTGAAACAGAAACGTATTCGTGGTTTGAATGGAGTGATTTTACCTTATAAAGTTCGGAATTTAAATTTATCAGTTTCCAACGTGCTTGTATTATAACAATTGGAAGTTACAGGTACTGTCTGATTTGTATTCTTATGCTACTGAACCAATTATATGTATCCATATGTTTTCTGGAATAGTAAGGATCTGTACAGATAATTTTGAAATGAAAAATGTATCGCAAAAAATAAAACGTTACTGCGCCATTTCTATTATTGTGTTACCTTGTTTATAGTCAAATGAAATTTATGTTTAGACATACTTTGGACATGCATGACAAATGAGAACTTGATCAATATTAATATGACATTTCATCTATTTTTATAAGACATATAGATTCATGAATTATAATAGATGAGTCTTACATATATACACTCGGCTTAAACGTATACTATCGTTTCAGGTCACAAAACCATAAATAACAATCGGTGTATGTAATATGGTAGAAAGTACAAATGTATGTTTGTACACCATACATGTCTACAAATAAACTTAGGACACGCAGCACGATATAAGTATAACAATTCACCGGTTGACAACAGTAACTTTAACTTCACGTTAAAATGCAAACATGTTTGGTTGCATAATTCAGAAATAAGAAATTATTCAAATACTTTGGATTGATTTGAAGGCGTACTTTTTTATTATTTATTTTTCAATAGGATGAAGCTTGGAATAAAAGAATATTTATATATATGATTTTTTTCAAAATCCATCATGATGGGTTTTCCTTGATTTTTTTTTCAAGGTTTGGGGTTTTGAAATGCTGATTCGTGCCATCACAAAAGACGGCAAAGAAATGGACCGAGTAAACTTATATAGTTACACGATTATTGATCACTAAAATATTCATTGCAAAATTAATTGCATATATAATAAAAGAGTGTCATATTATAGTTTGTTAATAAATATATATTGATAATCGATCCTTTTAACGAGTTGTGATTATGAAAAATTTAAAACTTATAATTGAAAAACCCGTCATATTATAATGACTGAAAAGGGCGTTTTAAAATTATTTCCTAAAGCTGAATCTTAAAAGACACTTAAGTCATTTTCAATCATATATTGATACTAATGTTGACTGACGGTACTAGACAATCTTTAATTTAGTTAAAATCTGAAGAATCTCTCATTTAATTTTGTATAACTGGAAACTGTTAGCATAAACACTTCGAATACAAATCATCTCCAATTTAGACAAGAGGTGTTTTCCTTATAGAGGTTCATTGTAACATCGTGTTTGATTGTTCTATCGTGAGTTTGAAGTTTTATATAATTGTATAAACTACTTGTCGTATTGTTAGACATGTCTAGCTAGAAAACATCAGACAAATGCCGTTTAATGTGATAACATGATATTTAAGAATATCAAAAATTGGATGAAAAAAAAATCATGAATATAAAACAATAAAATGAAATATGATCTAATTGCTCAGTTGCACTATGGCTTAGGCTAATATTATAAATTAAAATAAAGATTGCACCTTTGTACATATGGACAATACAATTTCCCATAGGAACTCCTTTTATGGATAAAAATAGGCCAGGTTTACTGCAAAGTTTCGAAAAAAAGCCTATCCTGAAATGGAAAGTTAATATTCCTAACTTTCTGAGTTGAAAAGGTCAATTCTTAGAATTGTGCAGCATATTTTTAACATGTATGTGCCTTAAACGTCCACGAGTTTACACTTATACCACAATTCTATACTGCTACTCCATATATTTTGAGTAATCCTAAAAATTCAATTTGTCCGCTTTATAACAGTATTTATATGGTAAAATTCCAAAGTTGTGTCTATGAGAAAAACAAGGAGATCTTTTCTGTAAAACGATTAAAACAAAACAATATAAATCTCATGCTTCCGAAGCGCTTTTCTTGATTTTGATTGACTTTCATCAGGAACGCTGTACGCCGAATGTGGAAACTCGGTAAGCAAAACAAAATTTCCATGAATATTGAATATTTCAAAAGAGGGTGGTTTGAGAAGAACCGTTTGTATTACCAAAATGGAAAAGGACATCTTGTGATTTTTTGTGGATTTACTATAACTATCCTAATTTCATGCTGAACAATGGGCTTACCTTTACCACTATTTAGCACGTTGAAACATCACTATCAATCAGTTTGTACGTAATTGCATTTGATGTATAATTGTAAGGAGAGATATATACAAAGGGCAGTTAGAAGTTGTTTGGCATCGAAAAGTAAAAGTACTATTTATCATTTCTGACACTTATAGTGTTAATGCATCGATATTATAACACTCAATCAACAATACAACTGAACTGTATAACTTTATTGTTTCAGTTATAATTGTGCGGATATCAAGCAATAGTAAACAATGAAGCAATTAACATTTTCCAGCAAAGATGGGTGATGTTTGTTTGACATCCAACCGTATACTCAGCTGAAGTCTTAACTACAGATGATTGGATTTCTAAAAGTAACTTAATAAAAACTGTGTGAGCATAATGGTTTATTAATTAAAATCAATGGTTTGGTTGATATACACCTGTATATTGGAGCTTTTTGTATACTCTTTCCAATGAACTGTGTTTAATTCCAACACAAGTAATCAAAATATTTGAATTATCAAACAAAAGATCACGAACATCAGTCAATGATTTAAAATTTTTATTAACAGCTCGTTTCCAGTAAAACTTATACTGTTTCAGTAGAGAGATGTGACATAGTTTAAAGACTTAATTGCGTGAAGTACAGTTTGAACGTGTCAGACATAAGTGTTCGTTACTATATGAGGACTTTAGATATGCTTTAGTAATTAAAAACCGAATCAGTTTTTTGTGGAATTGTTTCAAATTAGGGTAAGTTGATAAAGCAATACATTTAAGAAAAATTGGAAAACATAAATTTGCAATTTGAGTGACATAAGATTGGCTTACAAATGATAAATAACTGTATTCTTGAAATTTATTTTGACTTTGTACACTTGATTCGTGTTCTTTAAATGATTTATATAAGGCACAAACACTATAAACTAATACATAAAATATAGATCGTATCTTTTCAAACGCCATCTAAAATCTGCAACTGTGAAAATGTACTGATAATAGTTATCAAAGGTACCATGCTTATAATTTAATACGCCAGACGCGCGTTTCTTCTACATAAGACTCATCAGTGACGTTCAGATCAAAATAGTTATAAAGCAAAACAAGTTGGAAGAGCAGTGAGGACCCAAAATACCAAAGAATGGTGCCAAATACGTCAAAGATAATCTATGCATGGGAGGATATAAAATTTCTTAGTAATTCGAAAAATTCATACTTTTGTAAACAGGGAATTTATCAAATTTACCATACAATTGATATTTATGTCAACACCGAAGTGCTGAACACTAGGCTGGTGATACCCTCGGGGACAAAACGTCCACCAGCAGTGGCATCGCCCCAGTGGTGAAAATAGTTTTCAAAGGTACCATGCTTATGATTTAATACGCCAGACGCGTATTAAACTATCCTTGTAAGAAAATTGTAATTAGAATAATGATAGAATGCACTATTATCAACCTATAATAAATCTACCAAGAGTCGGTGTCATAAAAAAAAACATACGACTGATACGGTGCTTTTTGTCCGCAATTCGCTTTTTGTCCGCTTTTGCTTTTTGTCCGGTAATTTTGCTTTTTGTCCGAAACTTTTGCTTTTTGTCCGTTGCTTTTTGTCCGTTTTGCCTTTTGTCCGATTATTTTGCTTTTTGTCCGAAACTTTTGCTTTTTGTCCGTTGCTTTTTGTCCGTTTTGCCTTTTGTCCGATTATTTTGCTTTTTGTCCGAAACTTTTGCTTTTTGTCCGTTGCTTTTTGTCCGTTTTGCTTTTTGTCCGATAATTTTGCTTTATGTCCGATATAAAATGTGTATATTTTTGGCAGGTTTCATTTTGAACTTCAAAATACCATGTCCTTTTAGGAGTTAAATACAGACCATACTCACATCATAAATGATTTGTACATGAAATTTCATGTCTTTTACAATATATCGCATTACCTCTAAAATGGCTCGAAGCACTAATATCCTAGACCCGTAGGTGTTGGTCAACAGAGGGCAAGGGGAATACTCTTGTATATCCCTAAGTCTAAAAAACAACTATTGAAAGCTGGCTAAACTAAGACATACTCCAGGTAGGCCATTATACCAGAAGAAGAGGTAGTCAAACCCTTATAAATGGCTTATAGCACTTATGTCCTGGATCTACACGAGTTTATCAGCAACGAATTAAAAGGGGCATGAGTTTCGCCGGTATATCACGAAGTAAAAATAAACCTCATTATTGCCAGCTCTTCAAACTAAGAGATTCTCCACGTTGGCCATTATACCAGAGGTATAGGTAGGCAGTGCCTCTTAAATGGTCCATGGGCCATGGCACTTATGTCCTCGACCCGTACGAGTTGGTCAGAAGAGGGTAAGGGGAATACTCTAGTATATCACACAGTCCACCAAAAATAGTGACGGCTGCCCAAACTAAGACATTTTTAGGTGCGCCCTTATACTAGATGTTGGAGTAGTCATTCTCTTAAAAATGGCTCATAGCACTTATGCTATAGACCCGAACGAGTTTGTCAACAATGCGTTAAAAGGGGGATGAATTAGCCCGGTATATAACGAAGTTGAAATAAACTGTTGCCCGCTGGCTAAACTAAGAAATTATCCACGCGGGCCATAATATGAGAGGTAGAGGAAGGGATTGCCTCTATAAAATGACCATGAGCACGTATGACCTAGACCCGTACGAGTTAGTCAGCAAAGTGTAAGGTTGGTACCCTAGTATATAATAAAGTCGAACTAAACTATTGCTGGATGGCTAAGAGATTCTCCGCGTGGGCCATGATACCAGAGGTAGAGGTTGTCATTGCCTCTAAAATGGCCTAAATCACTTATTCCCTAGAGAAGTACGCGGTATCATCAAAGGGTTTAAAAGGAAGTTGGAACCTCTGTTTACAAAGAAGTCGAAATAAATTATTGCCGGCTTGCTTAAGTACGAGATTCTCCAAGTTGGCCATTAATCCTAGGTTAAATGTGTGCATTGCCTTTTAAATGGCTGATAAAACTAACGCCCTAGACCTGTACGAGTTTGTCAGCAAAAGGTTAAAGGGGGGATGCGATGCCTCTTTTTACAACGAAAATATAAATTAAGCCGACTGGCCTAACTAAGAGATTCTATACGAGGGGTATTATATCAGAGGATGAGGTAGGCATTACCTCTAACATAACCATAACACGTATGTCCCAGACCCGTGTAAGTTAATCAGCAAAGGATAAGGGGGGTACCTAAGTATATCACAAAGTCGAAATAAACTATTGCTGGCTGGCTAAACGAAGAAATTTTCCACATGGGCCATGATACCAGAGGTAGAAGTGGCCATAGCCTCAAAAATGGCCACTTATGCCGTAGACCCGTACCAGTGCTTCAGCAAAGTGTTAAAAGGGGGAGGTGGTATCTATGTTTACAACGAAGTCGAAATGAATTATTGCCGGCTGGCCAAACAAAGAAATTCTCAACATAGGCCATTATAACAAAGGTAGTGGTAGACATTGCATCTAAAATGGCCCATACTTCTTATTCCATTGATCTGTACGAGTTTGTCAGCAAAGGGTAAGGAGGGTACCCTGGTATATAACAAAGTCGAAATAAACTATTGCCGGATGGCCAAAAATATAAGATGATCCACGTTTATCATGATACCAGAGGTAGAGGTGGGCCTTGCCTTTAAAATGGTTTATAGCACTTATGCCAGCAAAAGGAAAGGAGGGTATTCTAGTATATCGCAAAGTCGTTATGAAATATTGCCGGCTGTTCAAACTACGAGATTCACCACATGGGCCATGCTACCAGAGGTATAGGTTGTCATTGCCTTTAAAATAGCCTATAGCACTTATATGGCATATACCCGTACGAGTTTGTCAGTAAAGAGCTAAAATGAGGAGGTGGTACCTCTGTTCACATTAAAGTCAAAATAACTGTAGCCGGTAGGCCAAACTCCGGGATTCTCTACGTGGATCATTATACCAGAGGTAGAGGTTTATTTCGACTTCGTTGTAAACAAAGGTAACACCTTTTATTTTTAACCCCTTGCAGGCAAAATCGTACAGGTCTTTGGAATTAGTGTTATATGCCATTTTAAAGGCAATTACCATATCTATCTCTGGTAAAATGGCCTACGTGGAGAACCTCTTAGTTTGGCCAGCCGGCAATACTTTATTTCGACTTTGTTGTAAACAGAGGTACCATCTCCCCCTTTTGATTCATTATTGTCAAACTCGTACGGGTCTAGGGCATAAGTGCTATAAGAAATTTGTATGGCAATGCCCTCCTCTATCTCTGGTAAAATGGCCTACGTGGAGAATCTTTTAGTTTGGCCAGCCGGCAATTATTAAAGTGTATTTCGACTTCGTTGCAAACAGAGGTACCACCTTACCCTTTTAATTCATTGTTGTCAAACTCGTACGGGTCTTGGGCCTAAGTGATCTGTGCCTTTTTTAAGGCAATGCCTACTTCTACCTCTGGCATCATACCCCACGTGGAGAATCTCTTGGCCAGCCGGCAATTGTTTATTTCGACTTTTTTATATACCAAGGTACTTCCCTAACCCTTTGCTGACTTACTCGCTGGCTTATCCCTTATTGTAAGTAAGTAAGTTCAATAAATATAAGACTATATGCCAGGTCTTTCTGACAACCAATTACAAACAAATTGGGGTTTATCTAATGAGGCTTTTCCCAGGATGCAATTGCTCGTAGACTGTATACAGTTGACCAAATAATCCACAAATTCCGCAAAAGGATCTTTTAATTATAGGCCATGTCCATTTAGACATTAAGCAAAAAAAGCCCAGCATGACCGATGCATTTGTCTTTAACATCTCCGATATTGATTCCGCGTGGCCTTCCAATTGACATGAGTGTCCATTGGTGTTCATTGTTAAACCTTTGGAGCTATATCAGTTTGTGTGGAAATTAAGAGCACGATGACCTTCCCTTGGTGATAACAACATGACCAACAACCATATCGTGTGTTACCAAAAGCCGTCAGCGATAGTCACACCGACAATTTGCTACCTTCGTGGACAAAAGCCTGGCTTTTCGCTGGATCCTAATTAACATCTAGTGTTGTCACTACCATTTGCTGTAGAGATTTAGTTGCACAACATAACATGCAGAAACATTCTTTGTAAATACTCTATGTTGATATTTTGACATTTGGATGGTTCATATACCAATTGTAGCCGAAAAATGATAATGAAACATTTCTGTTTAATATCGATCTATTGTTGGAATTGTAAATTTTCATATTCAATTTTTGTTTGTTTAAAGATGACCATTTTAAATAAAGATTTTATTTTTTTAAAAAGCAAGTGTTAGACTTGTGCTTTTATTGCCACTCAGTTCATATAACCTGTCATTTTAGTCGAGCCTGTAACTTTTGTTGCAGAAAGCTCGACATATGAATAGTGATCCGGCGGCGGCGGCGGCGTAAGTTAACTTCTGAAAAGCTTAATATTTTAGAAGGTGGAAGAATTGGATGCTTCATACTCTGTATATAGATGCCTCATGTTACGAAGTTTCTGTCAGTCACATGTCCAATGTCCTTGACCTCATTTTCATGGTTCAGTGATCACTTGAAAAAAAGTTTAGAATTTTTGTAATGTTGAATTCTCTCTTATTATAAGTAATAGGATAACTATATTTGGTATGTGCGTACCTTGCAAGGTACTCATGCCCGTCAGACAGTTTTCACTTGACCTCGACTTCATTTCCTGGATCAGTGAACAAAGGTTAGAATAAGTTTTGGTGGTCAAGTCCACATCTCAGATACTATAAGCAACAGGGCTAGTATATTCGGTGTATGGAAGGACTGTAAGGTGTACATGTCCAACTGGCAGGTGTCATCTGACCTTGACCTCATTTTCACGGTTCAGTGGTCAAAGTTCAGTTTTTGAGTTTTGGTCTTTTTATCTAATATTATATGCCAAAGGTCACTATATTTGGTGCATGAAAATATCTTATGATCTATATATAAGTCTCCCAGGTTTTATTTGACCATGACCTCAATTTCACGGTTCATTGCACAGTGTTAAGTTTTTGTGTTTTGGTCTGTTTTTCTTAAACTATAAGTAATAGGTCAAGTATATTTGTTGTATCGAAGAATTGTTAGCTGTTCATGTCTGCCTGGTATGGTTCGTCTGACCTTAACCTCATTTTCATAATTCATTTGGTCTTTGTTTAGCTATCTTGGTTAATGTTAACTTTATGTGGCAGTTGTAATAAATCTTTATACTTAGGGCTATCAACATAATATTAATGATGAGTAAAGTAGGCGAGACATTTCAGTGTGTGCACTCTTGTTTAAATGTGCTTATTTATCCGAGTCCTGGACTGCATTCCAGTGGCTTTCATTCGTTTACTTTTGTGTAAATTTTATACAGATCAGTATTTTTTCAAATGTTTTACCAATATTTTAGCTGCATGTAACATCTTGAACACTCAGAACAGCAAAACAAAATTTAGATTTCAGAAATAAATAGCCTTTAGTCATCGACGAATAGCCGATGATTTCAAGAGTTGTTTCCGTTAAAGGATGATTCCTTTTTTTTTGTGCAATACTTGCTCTTTCGGAGGCTCGAGGGTAATTTCAGCAAAAATTTTATCATTTTTGTTTTCATTACAAATTTTATTTATTACACTATTAGTTATAACTTTATGAATTGGCTCAAAAATCAACCCAAAAAATCGAATGATTTTGGCCTCAGATTTATTTTTCAAATGTTTATATCACTGTAAAAGCTCCAAATTGTCTCCCTTTAGTGCAATAATGACATTTTGTTTTGGCATTAGAATTAAAATGTCTTTTTCAACTCATCGGTGACCTATAGATATTTTTCAAATATGCTTTACGTAAACTAAACAGTTGTAAAATTAAATCGATTTCTGTAATTTAGTTCTTTTTTTATTTCGATATATATATCTCTCTATTTCTCCTATTAGTTCAACTTAAAAAAAAGTACCTTAACAAAAATGGTTGCTTCTTTCGAGCTTAAGTGAACGATAACCCCATGTTTTTATTTGATTTTTCTATTTAGTATATGATAAAAGTTCATCTATAGAAAAACAAGCAAAATCCTACATGTATATTTAAAAAATAATGGATTAATACCCTCCAGTCCCCTTAACGACAAAAAAAATAAATAGAACATTACGTTTAAGTATCACCTACAGTATTTTACAACCTCCATTGGTGATACATTATATGTATTTCTGCTGTTGTTTTATATAAGTTATTGTCCTGAATAAACATCTTTATGCGTTTTTGCGTTTTTGCGTTTCAGTTTTTATTGTGAAATTTCTTCAATCAGCCAAGACAAACTTTAAATTTCGCCTTAACGATGTTTTCGCGAGAAATCCATGTATTATTATCGAATTACTACATTTAATCATTGTCTAGTGCCCTAAAATGAGATTTTCCGAGACGCTGGGTTTGAAATGGGATACCCTATTTAATTTAAACAATATTTGCAATCTTTTCAAAAAGATGCAGATGGGAATTTTCGTTCCTTAAGAAAGTGTTCGCAAGGAGTTAAATTATAAACTCCTTATAGGATTATCAAAAAGCAACTATTAAGGACCCCCTTGGAATAAAGATCTTCCAAGACAACGTGTTCGAGAGTTTGAGTTTAATACATGACTTTTTAAAACTTAATGGACGGAGCAGGATTATCTTACTCTTCCAGTTAACCATACATCATCACAGTTGCATTGGTTCTTGTTGCTCAGATTTTAAATTTCAATGATTTCGTCCGAGACCACAATTGTCTTCACTTGATTTTCGTTATTAGTCCCTAGTGATAACAGTGGGTTACTTGCCAATAATTTTTATACCCCTTCCAAATTTATTTCTCCTTGTTTAATGCCTCACATTGTAAGTAGGGGGGGGGGGGGGGTGTGAAATTACACTGTAAAAAAATTTGGGTCCAGAATTTTACAGGAAAGTAGTGATTTGGTCCAGCTGAAAAAGGTTAAAAATTAGCACTTCGGAAGCTGTCAAAAGATTTCAAGACACCCTAAACACAAAATTGTCCATATTTTGAGTTAGACGCGATGAAGTTTTCTATAATTTTGATATAATTTGTCCCAAAATTAGTACAACACACTGTAAAAGTTTCATTGAGAAAGCGCAGGTGGGATTTTTTAAATTTTCATTTATGTTCTAAAAGAAATGCACTACGAATTAATTGTGTTCTCGGACCATTTGTTTTGTGAACTGTTGTGTATCTTGTTGTTTTTCATTCAGCTGCGGCTTTGTTGGTTTGTTTCAACCCTTTTTAGTGTGATTATCCTTTGGTACACTTTGCCTCTCTCTTATATATGATATCGCAATAATTATATATATGTAAGCGTTCATATACATTTATATGGATACAATATTGAATTAAAATAGATATAATAATTAGATGAGTGAAAAAAAGAAAATGAAGTAATAATTGTACGTGTGAGGAGTTGGCATTCTTATAAAAAAGAAGATGTGGTATTATTGCAAATGAGACAACTATCCACAAAAGACCAAAATGACACAGACATTAACAGCATTAGGTCACCGTACGGCCTTCAACAATGAGGAAAGCCCATACAGCATAGTCAGCTATAAAAGGCCCCGATAAGACAATGTAAAACAATTCAAACGAGAAAACTAACGGCCTTATTTATGTCAAAAAAATAAATGAAAAAACAAATATGTAACACATAAACAAACGACAACCACTGAATATACAGGCTCCTGACTTGGTACAGGCACATACATAAATAATGTGGCGAGGTTAAAGTCTTTTACACTAGAAATATTTTAGATCTTGTTATATAGACTAATTCTTATTCATTCTGGTCGTAAGTTAGTCTGTCATCCTCAAACGTGTGAGCAATGGTGTACGTACACCAATTTGTAGAATACATGGGATATTCAAAGACTTAAACGAACGTTAAGTCTCAGAGGCATGACTTTTTATTAGTTGTTAGTGGCTTTGAAATAGCTGTCAGATAACTGCGAGTACTCTCAGATCTGTTCATTGTGACTTTTTGTGTCGGGATGTATAAGTACCCGGCCACGTCCACTTGTATTTGTGTCTATCTGATGAGTTAAGCCTTTTTCAACTGATTTTTATAGTTCGTTCTTATGTTGTACTGTTATACCACTGTCCCAGGTTAGGGGGAGGGTTGGGATCCCGCTAATATGTTTAACTCCGGCACATTATTTAAATCTGTGCCTGTCCCAAGTCAGGAGCCTGTAATTCAGTGGTTGTCGTTTGTTTATGTGTTACATATTTGTTTTTCGTTCATTTTTTTACTTAAATAAGGCCGTTAGTTTTCTCGTTTGAATTGTTTTACATTGTCTTATCGGGGCCTTTATAGCTGACTATGCGGTATGGGCTTTGCTCATTGTTGAAGGTCGTACGGTGACCTATAGTTGTTAATGTTTGTGTCATTTTGGTCTTTTGTGGATAGTTGTCTCATTGGCAATCATACCACATCTTCTTTTTTATATGCTCGAAACTTTAGAATTGTTTAGAAATTTATCAAATCAAATAATCCTTGAGTGATGGTTTCGTTATTGAAATTCTAAATTGATGTTTAACCGCGCTAAATATTATATATGATAATCATACGAATAAGTCAGGAAAGAAGTTTCAATCTGTAATTCAATAGTTGTTGTTTGTTTCTGTATTTGTTTGTCGTATAGTGTTTTGTAAATCAATGGTTTTCTCGTTTGAATAGTTTTATCATTATGTTAAATGGTGTCGGCGTTTGCTACATGTGGAAGTGCACACATTTACGACATGTTATTGCTTAAACGCACAGTTTCTTCTTCCCGCTAATAATATATAGTCACCATTTGCACTTATATGCGAATGGCCGATTGACAGTCGCTCCAAAATATTTTGCAACATTTCAGTTAAAAAAAAACTTTTTTAAGTCTGGTAATATTTTCGTCATATTTCCAACAACTTTATTTTTCTTAAACATTACAAATATTACAAATATAACAAACAAACAAACTTCATTTTTGGAACACTATCACAAAGTTTACGTAATACATGTGTAGCTATTTATTTAGATAAACTGTATTAATCCATACATTTCGGAATTATTTAGCAACTATATCCAAATGACGAGGAAGTTCGAGGTTATTCAAGTAATAAGATTAAGGAAACTTTGGTTAACACAACAGCATTTTCAACAAAGTAGTTTATTTTTTGTTTGACAAACTCGAAAAGAGGGGGAAAAGTAATAAAATGGTTACTTAAGCATTTACTTAATTTCTATCACGAAATAAATGCGTTTAATATTTTAGATACAGATACAATATAGTGCATTCGTAAATGTAAAACACTTTTCAATAGAAAATTTAAAAGAGATACATCAACAGTGTTTATTTTAGAATTGCTCAAGTCTGTAGGGCTTATTCCCGATTGTCCCACTTTTTTTTAAATTAAGAGCTCATATTGTCCCACATGAAAAGTTCTGACTGGTCCACATTATTTTATGAGGCGAAATTTTCTTATCCCTTGTTAGATTGTCTCTATGGTTTTGTTTCAGATATATAAGCCAAAATCTACATTTTATGCGATGCTCTTCTTTTAGACATTGCGGCCATCTTAATTATTGGGCGGGGTCATCGGATACTTTTTTGAAACTAAATACCCTAAGGATGATTTTGGCCATGTTTGCTTTAATTTTGCCAGTAGTTTCAGAAGAGAAGATTTTTGTAAAAATTAATGACGACGACGAATAATGAGAAAATGAGAAAAGCTCACTTAGTCCTATGGTCCAGGTGAGCTAAAAAGCAAAACGGACAAAAAGCAACGGACAAAAAGCAAAAGTATCGGACAAAAAGCAAAATTATCGGACAAAAAGCAAAACGGACAAAAAGCAACGGACAAAAAGCAAAAGTATCGGACAAAAAGCAAAATTATCGGACAAAAAGCAAAACGGACAAAAAGCAACGGACAAAAAGCAAAAGTATCGGACAAAAAGCAAAATAATCGGACAAAAAGCAAAAGCGGACAAAAAGCAAATCGCGGACAAAAAGCACCGTATCATACGACTAAGATTAATCGTAAGTCATTAACAATTCAGTATACTTACGATCAATCTTAGTCGTATTTTTAGTGAAACCGACTCCTGTTCGTGTAAAGCATTTCTCTCCTTTTGTTTTTGTAATGGAAACAGTTAAGATATATTTGCATATACGTATATTTTGATATTGGAGTTTAGTATGACGTTCATTTTCAGCGGTATTTTCTCGCTGTGTTGAAAGTTCATTGGTGGCCTCCGGCTGTTCTCTTCTCTTGGTCGGGTTTTTGTCTCTCTGTTTCGTTCCTAATTTCAATCCTCAATTGTATCTTATTTGATTTTTAATTTACTGTTTTAAAATAATTGCCGATTGAAACATTTCTGTCTATGAAGAAATAACGTGTAACGCGTTACATCAAAAATTAAATTATTGTATAATCAGTTATACTTTATCAATACTAAAATAGAACATTATGATTTGACCAAAAAGAAGCAATTATTGTGTTATCAGTAACACTTGTTTTCGATATTGAAATAGAATGCTATTGTTTGACGAAAAAGCAGCGCTTACTGTGTAATCAGATAAAGTTTTCAATATTTAAATATAATGTTATGGTTTGACCGTAAAGGAGCGGTTATTGTGTAATCTTTTGAATTTGTTTTCAATATTGAAATAGAGCGTTATGGTTTGACAAAAAAGGAGCGGTTATTGTGTAATCTGTTGAATTAGTTTTCAATATTGAAATAGAACGTTAGTGTTTGATACAAAAGGAGCGGTTGTTGTATAATCTGTTGAATTTGTTTTCAATATTGAAATAGAACGTTAGTGTTTGACAAAAAAGGAGCGGTTATTGCGTAATCCGTTTAAATTGTTTTCAATATCGATATAGAACGTTAGTGTTTGATAAAAAGTAGCGGTTATTGTATAATCTGTTGAATTTGTTTTCAATATTGAAATAGAACGTTATCATGGTTTGGCCAAAACTGAACGGTTATTGTGTAATTTATCAATATTGAAATAGACCGTTATGGTTTGACAAAAAAGGCGCAGTTATTGTGTAATATGTTACATTTGTTTTCAATGTTGAAATAGAACGTTACGGTTTCCCTTACACGGAGTGGTTATTGTGGTATCAGTAAAATGTTTTAAAATGTTTATCAATATTCAAATGGAATATAAGAGAACTATTAAATTTACATCGGAAATCCTGTCTATAGAATAAATTTCTTATTGTGTTCCCATATAAGAGAATTTATATAAACGCTCTAAGACTAGAATGTTGTTAATTCAAAAACTATATTAAACTTGCAAAGTTGTAGGCAGTTTTTCTTCACAATTTACAAGGTGAAAAAATAGGATGTTCCATATTAAAATATGCCGTTCCTGTTACTAATAATTGTATGCATGTATATCAAACCAAACGATTGGAAAATATTCAAATGTCATCCAAAGACCTACAAAAATATATGAAAGATTTTGCAATGCAATCCATACAATGCTGTATAATAATTTTACCCATCATTGTAAATATAACGGAATTTGATGAGACTGTCACCAAAGTGAGAGGGTTAGCGCTTTTAAAAAAGTCAAAAACTATTACTTGAGTATTTGAAAACGTATACTATATATTTGGTAAATGTTTCGATCGTATATAGTATCTAAAAAAAAAGCTTTCATTATAAAATAATAAATAGATGTGGCATGATTGACAATGCGACAACTCTCTACCAGAGAAGAAATGATGTCGAAGGTAGGAACAATGGGTCATCATGCAGTCTGTAACAATGAGCAAAACTAATACCGCATAGTAAGCTATAGCAGGCACTTAAGTTCTAAAAGTAAAAAAATTGCAACGAAAAAACTCATGGCCTGATTAATGGACTGAATAATCTACGATAAACAATAAAGAACTGTATAGCCACAACTAACAACCACTGGATTAATTGTTTTTTGTAAATTTCAAGGCTCGGTGCAATTAAGAACTTTTCTTTTTTGTCGAGAAACCTGCCTCTTATTGTAAAATCTATGTTGCCCTAGAAGGATTTTTTGTGGTGTTTGGTTGCTGTCTCATCGACGTATTTCACATTTCATCTCCTTTTATTTACACTTGTGTAGGCGATGTTTCTTTCATTTTAGTTTAAGTGGGGAAAACCAGCTATGTTCGAACTTCATCGATCAAAAAAGGGTCTTATCACGACCACTCCTGTAATATCAATATTCAACCCACCAGTTTTTTTTTATGAAAATTTCCTTTACCTAGTCAGGAATAATTATGTCAGTTGTTATCTAATAGTTCGTTTCTATGTATGTTGCATTGTCGTTTGTTTTTGTTTTGTTGCATTTCAGTATTTTTGGTTGTTTCTTTATTTATAATCTCTTGTAGTTGATGTGTTTCCCTCGGCTTTAGTTTGTAACCCGAATTTGTTTTCTCTCCATCGATTTATAACGTTTGAACAGCGGTATACTACTGTTGCCTTTATTTATATGTAAAAGACTTACAAACACTTGGCAGCAATAAGTTCAGCTGCTATCAAGAAATTCTATCTACATTAAGATATGTTTAATGTGGTTTCTCGGTCATAAAACTATATCCAGTACTCCGAGAACAACATTTTTGTTCGAAACACCTAATCCAGTAGTTTAATTGGTTTCATAAATCGTCTAAGTATGATAATCTTACTTGACATTTTTATGACTGCAAGACTAGACCTGGACTTCTCTGACATGTTGTGGAGATTTCAGTACTTGTTTCTTTTTCTGTTGACCGATTTGCCTTTATTGGTGTATTCTCTTAATCGACTGTTACGGATAAAACACTCAAAGAACAAGAAACCAAACGATTTTATTAATTTCAAAATAGTTTAATAAAAAGAAAATTCCCACAGAGTAGATCATTTTGATTTTTCATTTATTTATAAAGTTAATAACGCATAAAATTAATTTAAGCCGAGGGAATCCATAAAGACTAGCCATCTTTTTATTTACTGTAACATTAACTGGAGATTTATTTAATAAGCACTTGTCATGTTAACGATATCATCGTGTAAAAGGGAGTTTTAATTACTTTTATGGCGTTTAAGGTTTGATTAAAAGTACTATGTAGTTTTTACAATTATGGTTATTTGTGACATTCAATATTGGTTGGTGATCAAACATGAACATGGTGTGAGATGATTCTATATCTTTTTAGTAATTTTATAGTACATATTTGACGATAACAGGAAAAACATGAAATATTAAGGAAACTGATGTTTTGATTGTTTTGTGTTTTTTGTTTTTTTGATAATTTGTTGGGGTGGGGGGTTGTTGTTGTTTTGGTTCTTTTAATAATTTGTTGTACATACTTTAAATAATCTAAGAAAAATAAGATTCATTTTGTAGCTTAAACATGCATACCAGATATTCTGATATTCAAAAAGTAGGGGGAAAATCAGTTTTTGTCCGAATTGTCTTCACCAGCGAAGATAGAGACCAAGTAATGTGTTGACTTTCATGATATTAATTCCTTAATTGACTTTATTTTTTAAACTGTATGTATCTATTTTTGTAAAACATATTCAAATGACAGATTTTTAACAATGTGATCACTTTAACAGTGAAACAATTGCAGGAGAGAGTCATCATTCCCCTTTTTTCTGTCTACATGGTGCAAAGTGATTTGATAAAATAAAATATTATTGTTATGTTTAGAATTACAAACAATATTGTACATTAAATACGGGTAAATAGTATAACTATTGATATATATGTCTGTGTACATTAAATTATACAAAAATCAATTATTTTATTCATTGCAAAAGTTTGTTTTGTTTACTGAACATGCTCGATATTATATAAAAGAAGTTTCTTGTTTTTAATGCATATTGGTAATCTTTCATCATTACAAGCACATGTAATTATTATGTGCGTAATGAAAGTAAATATCTTTCAATTGATTTTTAAATTCATTTCCGTTTATTAATTTATAATTTTGCATTTTTAGCACTTTTAAAAATCAATATACATTTGCAGATGTCTAACATTGTCATATTATATTCTGACCACATTTTAAAATTACTGCTAGTTTCTCAAGGAAATCAGTTATTTTTTCCTTGCTTTTTTTCTTTTCTTTTCCCTTTTATTTTTATTTAAAAGGTTTCATTAGCATTTTCAACTTGTATGGAAGCCAGTTATCACGTCCATGCAAACAGAAATATCTCATAAATAGATATTGCGTCAATTCTTAACATGAAATGTCGTTGCAACGTCAACCCAGCTCATTATTTCAACTAAAAATGTCGATATTTCGACTATATATATGATGAAATCATATATTTTGGGAGAAGATATTTTGCATTTATTTTTCTTACGTGAAATTAAATCCTTTGGTCCGTCTTTCCTTATAACGAATAAAGTATAGGAAATAAAGTAAATAAAAGATGTGGTATGATTGCCAATGAGACAATGCACCACAAGAGACCAACGTGACACAGAAGTTAACAAACATAGATCTCCGCGCGGCCTTCAACAATGAACAAAACCCACATTCTTTATTTAGTTATAATAGAGGTGTTCATTGTTGTGTTTAGTGTGTGTGATTTCGCATAACCTGTCATTAGCTATAGAGGGCAACTTAAAAACTATGAGACACGCTAATGTGGAGGTTAATGATATACATTTATTGTTTTTAATAACTTTCTTCACTGTGGAAAATATTTCAAAATGGCTGAGGTTCTGTTTACTTAGTGTGTATGGTTTGAATACTTTAGGAATAGAATAAGGTTAACGGAATAAGTGTAAGTAAGATTATATGTGTTAATTTACGTGTCTTTTTGGTTTCTTGTAGAGAGTTGTCTCATTGGCAATCGTACCACATCTTGTTTTTAGCTCACCTGACCCGAAGGGCCAAGTGAGCATTTCTTATCATTTGGCGTCCGTTGTCCGTCGTCAGCGTTAATTTTTCACATTTTGAACTTCTTCAAGAGAACCAATGAATGGAATGAAACCAAACTTGCATGAATGTTCCTTAGGAGGTGTTGACCAAGTGTTGTTACTTTGTAGCCGATCTATCAAACAAGATGGCCGCCAGCGGGGGACTTAGTTTAACATAGGACCCAATTGGAAATACATACATATGTCTTCTTTTAGAGAACCACTAATTGGAATGAAGTCAAACATAGCATAAATGTTCCTAATGAGATGCTGACCAAGTCTTGTTACTTTGTCGCCAATCCAACATCCAAGATGGCCGCCAACGAGGGGCTTAATTTAACATGGACCCTATGGGATATACAAACAAATGTCTTCTTTTAGAGAACCACTGAATGGAACGAAACCAAACATGGCATGAATGTTCCTTTTGAGGAGGGAGCTGACCAAGTGTTGTTACTTTGTAGCCGATCCATCAAACAAGATGGCCGCCAGGGGGGGGACTTGGTTTAAAATAGGACCCTATGGGAAATGCATACAAATGACTTCTTTTAGACAACCACTGAATTGAATGAAACCAAACATAGCATAAGTGATCCTTTCCTAATGAGGTGCCGGCCATGTACTGTTACTTTGTAGCCAAATTTTATCTTTTTTTATGATTTAAAAAACCAGGTAAAGTCAGGTGAGCGATACAGGCTCTTGAGAGCCTCTTGTTTATATTTGCATTCCTCTTTACTATCACCTTGACCTTTCCAATCACGCGTCGTAAGTTAGCTGTAAAAAGGTAGGAATATAAAAAATATTCTTAGATAGCAATAAAAAAGTAAAAAGGATTGTCAACACAAAATCATGAAAAGAAAAACAGCAGTTATCTATTTTTTATGTTTGTCAAGTTTGTAATGAGGTCATACCATTGACTGAGTTTTGTCAAATTATAACATTAAACTACGAAGGGTGTTACTAGTGAAACATGAATTCATATTCTTATCACTTCAGTTAATTAAAACCTTGATTTTCTGTGTTGTTTGTGTTGCCCATGTAACATAAGTTTTCTGTGTAATATTTTAAACACACTAGTTACATCTGTCATAATAGATAGCATCATACAATAAACGACAAGTATCAATTTTCTACTTTCTATATTAAGTCATATACTTATGCGAAAATAGATAGCTTAACTCAAAATCGAAACTTATGGCGCCATTTCGTTGTTTGTTACTTTGATAACGTCTGTGTACTTATAGTTTTAGCTGGTATACAAGAGCTCGTGATGTATGTCTACCAGACCGAAACAATATTGTGTGACTTTTAGCGGTAAATGAGTCTCTATTTGAATTATTAGGTAATCAGCAATTTAATTACATAAATGCTTACAATTGTAAGATGTATTAGATATATATATCTGTAACTGTAGAGGTATTAATAGTTCAAAGGCTTTTAATTTACTTTTGAAAATGTTTTGAGATAATAATCTTTAGTTGCTGTTAATTTTGAAGCCTTTCATCATTGCCTTAATAACATCTATTCGTTTGCTCTTTAAAATCAATATTAGATGACACGTACACTAAAAAAATGAATATTGAATATTTATTCTACATTTTATGCATTCGCACAAGGAAATTTCGTTTGAATCGGGTCCGTCATTGTGTGATACATAAGAATATTTCAATCAAACACAAAAATAAATGTCAAACATGTTCTTGATATGAGCATTTGCTGCTAGGTTTCTTTGTTAGATCGTTTCTTTAAGTTTGCATACACATAAATCGGTTTCTCATGTTTAGGATATCACCTGGAAAACATTATCTCAAAATAATTTAATTCTTTCTAGTAAAAATCAGAAGTTTATTATAAATTAAAACAGTAAGCACTTTTTGTTGAATACAGTTTAAATTCACCAGCTTAGACTTTTCTAATTCGAATTTTTCTGTAAAGCAGTCTGTTGTTACAAAATAAGGTTTATACGTCGTTTTTTTCTTCTTTCTTTATGTATATCCAACTTAGAGGGTAGAGAAGCCCTTTATCCTCATTTGTCAAACGGCCATTTTCGACTACCGTTAGTTTCAAATTGGTTAACGTGATTCGTTAGAAAAATCATGTATCGTGATTCGTTGTACGTCTCAAATCAGTATGTATTAACGTGAACCGTCAAGATCAGTCGTTTTTTTTTATTGTGTATAAGAAAATGTTTTGTCGTAATGCACCGTTAACGTCATTTGGCGAGAAGTTTTACCGTTATTTTCATGAAGTTACTCCCATTACGACCCTCAATTTACGTTCTATTACCATACAAGGTCGCTCACAAAAGGCTGATGATTCTATACATGTATGATAAAAAGTATAACAATAAAAATAACGAGCTCCGAGGAAATTAAAACGGAAAATTCCTAATCAAATGGCAAAATCAAAATCTCACACACATCAAACGAATAAATCACAACTGTCATATTCCTGACTCAGTATAGGCATTCCCTTGGGTTGCTTTTAAAGCTAGCTAAACCTCTTACTTGTATGACACTTTTATAAAATACGATTATATTGACAATGTGTAAACAAAACAAATAGGCATAAAACCAGGTAAAAATTTAAAAAATAAATCACACCCTTTCACTGACTTTCGGTCTTCAAGATGCAGTTAAATAAACCCATTACGAAATACACAGTTACTGCAATGCCAACTAGAGCAGCAGACAATAATTCTGCATTTCATGATAACAAAAATATTTTTTTTTTCTATTTGCACTGCTTACACATATTGTATTCGACATACGCGCGTTATTCAGTGTGCACCAACTTTTTTATGTTATTTCTTTATAGACAGAAAAAATATTACAGTCATTCATTCCTTAAGTAGCAATCCTCAAATGTTCGTAGTGATATGAAATATAATAGGGTTATTAATTTTCTCTTAAAAATCTTTTCTCTATAATTGCATGTATGGAATTTTATACTCACGAATAAGAACATTACCTTTTTAAATGGATTTGAATTATTAAAATCTGACCTATTTAATATGTTCGACGTGTTTTAGATACAACTGATATCTAAGCGATTATTGTGAAGGCTGAAAAAAAATAGTGAAAGTGGGGTCATCAATTAAACATGTAAGCTTCACTTAAAATTGATTAAACTATCATGTGACAAGAAACGATAAAACATCTTATAGTAAATAATTAAACATCATATTAAGAGCGCTACAAAAGAGATATTGTCAGTGTTATAAAAAAGACTAGGCAACCCTCAAACACAAATAGATAATATCAAACTGCACTTAAATTCAATTGATATTTGTGTTATCTCACATCGACATACATGTTTAATTGGCTGCGCATCTTTGTTATTTTCTCTACATGAAAAGTAAAAGATATTGATATTCTATTATGACTTTAAAAAGAACGCATGCCATTTATAAGATCGACACGCACATCATTTTCCTTTTTTTTGTGGGGGGGGGGGGGGGGGGGGGGTACTGATAAGATTTGAATGGTGCATTTTCAGTGTACCATTTAAGGTCCCAAACGTTTAAAGAATTCTTAAGAAAAGGGTGTAGTTTCCTTAGGCAAAGTTGTTCACGGAATATTTTGTCTGCTTTGTTGATGTTCTTTTGATTTTAAGCTAGGAACAGTTATATACTTTTTACATTACAACTTTGTTTGTCTTACTGGTGCCTGATTGTAGTTGAAACAGAAACATTTATTGAACGAAAAGAAACCGATGTAATCATATATTGAGGACTTTTTTTTCAATTTTACATAAGGGATCAAATCGAGCTCTAGATCCTACTTTTATGAAACACTTACGGTACGATACATAAAAAAAGTGTTAAACGCTTTTGCCAGTATCTATCAAAAGAAGCCTCTATTTTGTTCAATGCCTTTAAATCTGTCCTATTCTCTTTTCATTTTATTCTTACATTCCCTGTCACTTGTCTGTAAAGACCTGTAAAGACCTGTTTTAAAAGAATGGTGAATGTATAGAATACTAACATCCATGTAGACAAATGTTTAAAATCTAGTATTTGTATTAACGTGCTACAATCTAGTAATTGTAAGCTACTGATGTAATTCTAAATGATATTTGATAATTGATCATCAAAATCTGTTCTGTATCTATCTTATTTTTTGTTAATCAAGGTTGCCTTTAAAAAACTGATTCATTTAGAAAATAAATCTAAAATGGTAGGAAGAAGAAACGGTCATTGGTGTCTAAGGCTTCAAATATGAGTTTCAACATTTGTATTAACAGTCAAATTTCGTTTTCATGTTTTTATGATATAATATCAGTATACATAAATAATTATGCTGTTTTCTATAACTATTATTGTAACATATTGACTGAAAGCTCATTTTTCAAACAATCCCATGAGAAATTTTCGTGCAATTTGACAGACATGATTTCAATTATAAGTAGTCAGAAAAATATTGTATTTAACACCCGCTTTTTGATTAAGACCTTTGTAGTATTCAAAACTATTCATATTAACCTTTACTGAGAGCAAAAAAGAAAATGGTTACTACAATATATTGTAATGTTCGAAAAACGACCTCTACATGGAAAATTTGTACAATTTCTGTACAACCCTTTCAATACATAGGGTTTCGGGTAATAATAATTTTTCACCAGTCTCTCCTGATGATATGTTGATCATCCCAAATTTTGATAATTATATTCATGCTGTGTTTCAAACAGTTACCTTAAACCAACTGACAATTATTTCCGTAATTTGTATTGACTTACGAAAATGGTAAGAACGATTTTCTGCATTGTTGCAAGGTCACCTTCATCAAAAGTTCCGAACGTCATTCGAATATATTCTGAAAATGATTGGTCTGCGTGCCTACCTTTTACCTGTGTCAGTCAGATATATTGGCATATGCAAACATTAAAGTAGAATAGTATTGTATCATAAGGGAATACCGTTTTCGGATGATATCTATGTGCAGTAATGTATAATTTAAAATTGAATTTCATTATCGATACATACATGGATTTTAGAATGATCTCTTGTAGATACATATTGTCATTGGCAAATTATTTTTTAATCAGTGATATCAGTTTCATTAAGCGACAATAATAACAGTAATATTGAATTTAAAATTTAAAGGAAAATCATTTAGATTTTGGGATATTCAAATAATTTGAATATTGCTTTCTGCAGTCAACGTGGATTACTAGCTGATATAAATTAATAGAAATATCTATTTTATTCAGACTATTTGTCCATCATGTGTATCGAATGTTAATAATCCTACCAGCATTTTCCTCATTGAACAAAATAACGTTTATGTTTGAATATAGCTTGAAAAAAGTAAGTATAAAATTATCATATTATAAATTTTTTTTAGTAAATACAAGTTTTAAAACAGATGCAAACAGTAGTGTTGATCGAATTCGTGTTGTATAGTCGTAAGTTTTCTGTAGCGTTATTTTGGACTTGTCTTTTCGTCATAACAAAGGGGGAGGGGGATATACTTTCGGTTATCCTTCAAAATATGACTGTTCAGTGTCATTGTGGTAACTACTAACTTTTCTATCAATGTTCTTTTCTTTTTAATTCATGAGAATATAAATACGGATCGAAAAGAAACTTATGAATTCGTAAGAACTACATTCAGGTGCGTAGAAGTGGAAAGCGTCTCATGCATTGCATGCACACCTCGCCATGCGAAGCCAAATTCTGTCTTATATATCAAAGCTGGAATATGACACACAATGTAAATTGTTCCATCAGTCGTCTTTTCTGGTTTGTTCAGATCTATGGCCATTACAACAGGTCTCTAATGAGCTAAGACACAGATGCATTGAATCGATCGACAAATTCCATAATTTTGTGTCTATTACAGTTGTTATCCGTATTACATTGAGGAAGGCGGTCTTGTGTCACACACCATTTTGTGAGAATACACCAGTTCATAAATTCAGTATAATGTTGACATTCACGTCTACCACATGTCAATTTATATATGAAGACACCCCTGTTAGTTGCTTACTCTGAATTTTTCAGATTTCCTGATAACCATTGGTGCTTCAAAATTTATGTAATATTATAGCTTGCTTTTCTTTTTCTATGGTTTTATGATTTGTATTTGTGTTAACAGTTTCTTATTGAATTCTTTGTTCATCAAATTTATTATTTGCAGTTGTGTTAACGGTTTCTTATTGAATTCTTTGCTCATCAAATTTTTCAATTGTTTAAAAACGTTAAAATAGCAATATGTTATCATAAAGCATATTGTATATAGAAAGCGAGTTGATTTCAATTATCAGAAATTTTCCCTTGATACTATTTATATGCAACTTCCTAATGAAATCGCTCCATCTTCTTATCACAAAATGTTCCTTTTATGTTGTGAATCGTTGAAGAAGGCAAACGTCAAATAGATTCAAAGCCATACACCTTTATTGTTTTTAACAATACCTGCAAAGTAGAGCATCATGCTTCATCTAAATAATCCAGTTGTGATGAAGAGGTAGTTATTCATCTTAATTGAAATATTATAAGTTCCGACGATAAAAGGAATCATGCAAAGTATTTTTGTAAACTGATTATAGAATTTATTTAAAACTTATCATTGATTTTCCGTCCTTTAACAGAGCACTTCATTATGATCCTTCAATTATACAAGATGCTATCTTTCCAATAACGTCTGAAATTTCAATGACAATAATATTTACGATTCCACCTCTAAATAAATAAGATGCCTGTTGTTTATTATTGTAATGTCCGTTTTCGTCAGAAAAACATCCGTTTTCATGTGTATAAACTCGTAATGAACGTATGCAATATTTACAATTTTCATATGCAAATTTCCTTTTTGTCATTTGTCAACTCAGGTTTCAAACATGTATTCTTTTGTTGTAGTAAAAGTGTGTAAAATGTATAAGTATTTGATGAGTAGGAGGTATATTGTTATTTTACTGTCTCGCAGATACTTTGAAATTTGCTTTAAAGCCGGGTTTTTGTTTTGGTATTCACTTTGTTTGGTTATACTCTTTGCAAATAACATTCAAAACAAACAGTTATGTTATTGTGTAAAAACTACGGATGCGACCTCTTCAACCGACATTGGCTGCTCTATGAGTCTTTTATGATTTGATTTTTTTGTTGAACGTTTTGTGTATTGTCGTAAAATTCAGTGGTTTATCTAGCTATAAAACCAGGTTCTTCTTCTATTTGTAACATAAGAAAATACCTGTACCAATCAGAAATATGACAGTGGGCAAATTAAGAATTCCAATTCAAGTTTAAACTCTTTTACCACTGATTATAACCGTTCAAGTATATCTCCTATTGATTCATCTTCTGGTACCCACTGCCGATTCTTATGCCAATGTCGTCTCGCTTGCTCTAACACTCATAAGGTTTAACCGGATTATTTCAATATACTTCATAACCTCCTGAAGATTACATTGTTAAATTTAAAAATACAATTGGAATTCAATGAATTCTAGCAAATATAACTGTTATTAAAATCTGACGTAAAGCATGAACAGCAGAACGATAAGCAAATATTTCAATAAGTATTTTCTATAACTCCAGATGGTGTTTCCTCTGTTTATTTATATCCTCTGTGAGACAACGGATAAAACCGCAAACTATAACGAGTTGAATAACAAATCTCAATATTCAATCTTTCATATATATCGATCCGGTAGTATTGCTATATAAGTACTGAACCTATACAATTCATAATAATAATTCACACGTGTAATATTGTGCGTGTAAAACTATTTAGAAAGTATGCATGCATGCTCAAATCGAGATGAAATTGTAAAGGAACTCGTTTGGTATTAAGTGCCGATGAATACAGCAAAATCTATATATTCACTTTTGATAAATTTAGTAAAGGAATATCGATCTATGAAGTTCGTAATTTTAATCAAGTATTCGTTTATTTCTTCGTTTTTCAATAGAACTTTTATTTTCAAATCGTGCTTGTTTTGCTTGTTGTTCCTTTTGCTTATGATTAGTTTCAAATACTATAATTTATATACCTTTAACATTACTAGAAATGTTTTCCCTTTGAAAATAAAACAAAACCATTAAAACGAAATGAACATCTGTGGTTAGACATTTTAAGTTGTGAAATGCTTTATACGTACGAGTTAACCGAGTTTGCCCCATCAAAACGTCTAAACCCGCACATCTGCATATGAAATACTCTTGCATCATACATGGACTCACTGTCGATCATATTTAAATGAGCATGAGATAGTGAATGAGAATGGAATTGTATTTGTTCGAATTTTGAGTGTTCTTCGATTTGGCATCAAAACACATAGTATTGTTCTTATTATAGTACTTTGCGTTCAAACATTTGGCTTTGAGCGTTTCTGATGAAAGTAGATCCAGGAAAGATCTTCGGACGCATGCAATTTATATAACGTATAGCTTTTATTGTGTACCCTATTATTGGCCTGGTATCTTTGACAAATTGTTGAATTAACTTAACCAAAATATTTTCTCTCAGGCAAAAACAAGCAGTTGTAAATTCTAGAAAAAAATGTTCATATTATTATAAATTAAAAATCAATTACCATGAAAGCGTGCGAATCATTTTACTATCAACATACGAAAAGGAACACATTTCGATACCGTAAATTAGACAAATTATCTAGTACTCTGAATTCAACTGTTTACTATGTCACTAGGCAATAAGTTTAAGTGACCTTTGCCTCATTCATCAAGTTTGCTTTAAGAACACATTTGGGCAGATCATTGGCAAATATATCTGACCAACAAGTATGTGTGTTAGTATGACCGAAGAAGTTGGTTCGCATTTCGTACAGACTTACTGAATATAGTTATCAAAGGTACCAGGATTATCATTTAGTACTGAAAATTGTTTTCAATCGCAAAAGAAACATTGTACAAATTAACGGCAAGACAGCTTTGAAGTTTACAGACAATTGTGGATGCAGTCTCAATACAGAGAACGATGCATTAATATAATCACATGACTGCAACTTAAATCGAATAGATAGTATACATGATAAATGCATATAAAAAGTAATATGAATAATACTGTTTTAAAAAAAAGCACTAAGAGACTCATTTTGATTAATCAAAACCTATTTTTGGCCAAATATGTAAAATTTTTAAAACATGATTTAGTAAGAAACCTTAAGACTTTCAAATGAATAAGATATTATATAACAACTAGTAGAAATACAAAAGGGTTATAACGTTATAACCGATAATAGCAAGAACATCTCTACAACTGAACACTCATAAACTGCGTCATGACTATATTAAAAATACAGATTATTACTGGAGAATCAAAAGAGGGATTGTATCATAATTCTAATCAAATTGTCAATAATGCATGAACATTTTTAATTTTCCCATCGTTATTTTAGATAACTAATGTCTATGTTAGAAACAGTAATTAAAATCACTCAACATGAGTACATGTCATTACAATTGAGTATTGTCTAATGTCAGCAAGTGTGTACTTAGTATATGCATTAAATGGTATACTTATTAATCTTCAGGGATTTTCACCTTTTATATTATAATGCAACAAAAGCATCTAGAAATGACACCTTTTGTTGCAATGAAAATTATATTGTTTTTATTCATGATATAACTGCGAGATTTGTCCCTGATCATGGCTGAGTGTAGTGCTTTAGAAAAAGGAACACTGTCACATATGTGTCAATTTGTGAAGCCTCAACGCCTGAAAATGGTCATGATATCATCCACAAAACATTTAGTTAATCCATACAAATTAAATGATATTGTTCTTGGTTCTTCATTCGAAATATGAAAGGATTATTAAGTTCCAATAATTTACTTCTAATTCCTTAAGGACTGATTTTCTACTATAGACAATATGTAAACAATAAACAAAGGATGATGTAAATCCATGCTTATAAAATTTGTTGTAGTAGGCGACAGCGTTAGGATTAAATGACGCCTAAAATATTAGTTTTAATTGATGTTTCTAATTGTAAAGTGTAGATTTTTAGCATAACACCAAGAAACTATTTTAGGATAATTATTTAAACTTCATGTATAATAATGTGATAATAATAATACTAAGGACAGAGGTCGTTTATAATTGTAAGTTTTATCATACAGAATTTTAAACCATAAAAACAATTGACCGAATCAATCAGATTAAAGAATTATTTCATACTGTTACAAATTTGATTTCGTGAATTTTCTGTGTGTATTTTGTCCATTCTTTTATATAATTATAATTTCTTGTAAACAAATATATGTGGTAGTCACCATATAACGATTTAATCTGGAAGGTGGCAGAGTTTACCGAGAGACTTTTGTGACTCGATAGGCGTTGGTGACTAGTACCAATACATTATAAGTTGTTAAATATTTGAGTTAGAAAAGAGAAATCTTTACCGCCTTACTATTGTTCAAACCCTAATATTTATAAATTTAATCAACGGAATAACACATCAAATATTGTATTATTAAAACAATTGCATGTTCACACATGCATGTAATAATTGTACCTTATGTTTATATGTAATTGCAGTTTTATGAGAGGTAAGGTTATATATTTTTCATTTTTCCAAAACAATAAATGTTACAATTAAAATTCGAAGGAAATAATTAAAATAAATATAAGATGTTTGACAAAATATAAGAACCGCATTTATTCGGATCTATTTGTTAATTAAAAGTTAAATCAAAGTCAAATTCACGTTGTAAAGGTAATTTATGTTAATTACCAAAATAACCTTTCAACCAGACATAACCTGACTTTTAACTAGAAAGTGGATGATGATGAGAACACATTTGTTTTTTTCTATTTTCGAAACTTGCCACATAAAAAGTAGTGGCATTATTTGATTTGAATTATGTTTTTTGAAATCATTAATAAATAGTTAAATATGAACTAGGAAATTTGAATATCAGTGTATTTGCACATATTGTCTATCGTCTTTGATCAACACTATTGGTAATTTTATTAGATGTTTACCAGTTTGAAGAATCCAATTAAATTTTTATTAATATCGAGAATTTGAAAACAATTATAGTTTTTTTAAAACCTGAGGTATAACGAGACATAATTAGAATACTATATTGATTTACGATTCAAATCTCTTGTTAATAAACAAACCGTTTGATTTTTTTTTCTATTCCCATAGAGAAACAACAGACAACTCATACCAAAGTTCGTATCAGTCTGGTTTAGTTATCATATACCATTTCTAAGCATTTAAATAACAATTGCAATTGCAATACGCAGTCGCATAATGATATGTTTCATTTTGTCAGAAGTATATATGGCAGCGGACCAGATAATGTAAATTGGTATGACAGTTAGGCATATGTGTTCCTATAAAATTCATTATATAGAATTGATGCTTAACAATATGACTACTCTGAGCTGAGAAATAAATTAATTTAAGTTCATATAAAACATTGATTATAGGAGAACATTGAGAAGTTAATGAATTGATGTCAAAATTTCACCGTTCTATCAAATCGTTTTACCGACATGGGTTTGGCACCTAGAAAAAAAATTGTCAAAATTGCATTGTACCAACACAAAAGATAATATTCGTATTTCTATTTAGCACACATTTTATAGTTTAAACGGAGTATTAAAGATTCATCTAACGATACACGTTTTTATAAGGTTACATAATAAAATATTTATCAGTTTACGCCCTATATAGTATCTAAAATTAATAAAACCACAATTTTCCAAATTAAAGCAATTAAGTTTAATTCAAAATTGTTTTTTTATTGATTTGCCATCTGTTAGTTTCATGTAATACTGTGCTTTGTCATAAATTTTAAACTATACGAAAGAAGTTTTTCAAGCTTTAGTTTATGCAAAATTTTACAAATTTCGAATATATTACACATGTGAAATCAATTATGTGTAGTAAGGAAAGAGTTTCTTTCGCCATTTTGGATTGGAAATAATAGAGAACCTATGCACAAATTCATAAGATTTTTTTTTTAATATTTTCAACATATTTTATTAATTATAACCTGTGACATCAATCATAAGTTACCCAGGGGGCCAACCAAGGGGCCCAAGTTTTTCAAACTTTATTAGATTTAAACTTATAAATGATATAATATTTTTACAAGGTTAGATTATTTTTGATTGATTTTTGATAATTCTAAATTGGCATTTTTAAAGAAATATAGATAAAACAAATGTTAAATGTATCACCCCTAGTTTTTGGTGGGGTTCGTGTTGTTTATTCTTTAGTTTTCTATGTTGCATCATGTGTACTATTGTTTGTCTGTTTGCCCTTTTTATTTTTAGCCATGGCGTTGTCAGTTTATTTTTGATTTATGAGTTTGACTGTCCCTTTGGTATCTTTCGTCCCTCTTGTATTTATGTCGACAAGAAACGTACCCTATCTTTTCTTTTGATATTCACAAATCATTTTCTATAAGCTATCTTCTCGCATTTTATTTTAATATTCTATCATTTAGCTTAACTTCTTTTTACCTGATGATGTTTCCCACTTAATAATCCGTACAATCTGTAGCTTGACAAAATTATGAGTGACCTATCCTCAAGCAATATTTCAGTAAATCTATGGAATTTTACTAAAAAATTAAGCTGAAAGTTTTGATATCATGTAGGTATATTTCTCTCTTTAGTAGAACATTGTAGAATTTGATGTATTCATTTTAATATACAAAAAAAAGTAAATTCACTAAAACACTGAACTCCGAGGAAAATTAACACTGAACTATATGCATTTCCAACTGTCAAACAAGTTGGCAATTAAGAAAGCTAAACACAACCGAACCTTTTCCTCGGAAGACGACTGCTTTTAGACAAACATATAACAGTTACCGCTTGTCATTCCGTTTGTCAGGTTTAGTACATTTAAGGGAATGTTCATATTTGATTATACCTTGAAATTTGGCAACATTTCTTGTAATTAATGCTTTTCAACTTCGTTCTTAATTTGACATTTTTTTAATTTTTTTATTCGATCGTCACTGATGAGTCTTTTGTAGACGAAACGCGCGTATGGTTCTTATACAAAATTCCGTCCTGGTATGTATGATAAGTTAATTATTATATTTGTTTTTAACAACAATCAGATACAAATGCTATTTACTATCAGCTATAAGATTTTCAACTAAAACATATATATAAGTTCTACAGTTAAATTCAAAAGAAATTTCTCATCTTGTAGACATTATATACGTGCTGAATATCTTTAGTGTGTGTTATTGGATTTGCTTGTTTTTGGACTTACTTGTATTAAGCAATAGCACTCATTTCTTTCTTAGCTTAATATCTAATATATATTAATTCTGCTGCTTGTTATTTGTAGACTTGTTTTTAATCATTGGATTTTTTTAAAGAGGCACTAGCTGTCAAATACATGGTCACCTATGTGACTAAAATTCTCAAATTTTATTTATTACATACTAAAACGTATATCCAAATTACAATAAGTCTGAAATAAACAGTAAACAAAACATGTACTCGATAATACATATATGTGGAATTCGTGTGTATTTTAGTACAGACGCCATCAAATCAGCTATCCAGATTTCCTCCGAATACTACCGACGGTTAAACAACCCGATATGAACATACACATGAATAGATTGCGTCCTCAGGCGATTTGATTGTTATAGGTCTGTTTTATTTCATGTTATTGTGAATATAAGTTAATCAACGCGAAGACGTTGAGTAATCAACAATAAATCCATAATTAATGGGTTACCTGTATGCAAATGATCTGTTTGTGACTTGAATCAGTCAACGAAGTGGTTCACCTTTGTTTGACTATCAATGTTGACATTATTTTCCTTTGAATCTCTAGCTATTTGGTTTAATCGAGGGTCACATGAACACAAATTTAAAGTGGTCGAATAATTCATTTGCAAGTAATTAATTCATTAGCGATATTTCTTTGCTTGGTTTGACAAAATTGAACCAAATTGGCTGCTAAAAACGAATTATTATTTCATTATTTCACTTTTACTAATGATTGAACCAAACGAAATCATATTCTCTTTTTTTTTCTTATCTCGTACGTAGATAGTGACCCTTTAATATCACCAATGATTGATATATGTTTCACATAATAACATGATTGTAGAAAACTGGGCAAGAAATGGCAAAAGGGCGCTGGAAGGTGCACGGGTGTATTTTTTACTAACATTTCGAAAGGAAGATTTGATGTCAAATTTAACAAAAATTTTTTCTCTTGACGGTACACTCTCGCGTATATATGCACTACAACATAAATAGTCTCTTCTATTTAACCGGAGATCTATTTTAGCTGAAACAGGGTGGGATTCTGTTTTGACATATCATTTTATGTGATAAAATCTGAATAAAATTTCATAGTGAAGAAATTGATCTAAAGTTAATTGAATTCCATTTACAGAGTGATCTGGCGTAAGTTAATGTAAATATGATCGTTTATTTTATCCTGACATTTCTGACGAAATAGACACGCATAGTGAATTCTGTTATATCATTGACTTTGTGTCTGATTTGAAATATACTAGCTTATTCTGCAATTTTTTAAATTGGTTTAATTGACAAGGAATACGACCCCATATATGTGATCATAAACTGTTCGAAATCAGGACACTATATAACTGTTATTCGGGCTTCACATGTGATATGGACTTCATACTCCCTGTCATTATCCCTATACATTATTAATATTTTAGATACACGCCATATGTGTCGTTACAATTACCAATATACAGCTGTATCATGGGCATCAGCTCGGGAATATGTGAAAGAACCAACAGAAGTTTACTTATCATCATTAGTAAAGACGCCATCAAATTAAATTAGCTATCCAGATTTCCTCCGAATACTACGGTCACACAACCCGATATGAACATACACATGAATAGATTGCGTCCTCATGCAATTGGATTGTTAAAGGTCCGTTTTATTTCATGTTATTGTTAGAAAATAAGTTAATCAACGCGAGGACGTTGCGTTATCAACAATAAATCAATAATTAATGCGTTACCTGTTTGCGAAAGATTTGTTTGTGTGTTGAATCAGGCAACGACGTGGTTCACCTTTGTTTGACTATCAATGTTGACATTATTTTCCTTTTAATCTCTAGCTATTTGGTTGAATTGATGGTCACATGAACACAAATTAAAAGTGGTCGAATTGGTGAAAAAAATTGATCTAAAGTTAATTGAATTCCATTTACAGAGTGATCTGGCTTAAGTTAATGTAAATATGATCGTCTTTTTGTCTTGAAATTTCTGACGAAATAGACACGCATAGTGAATTCTGATATCTCATTGACTTTGTGTCCGATTTCAAAACAGAAACAAAAATAATTAATTGATAAAATGCAAATAAAACACATTCAAGAATATAGACGATACACTTGAAGTGACAAGCCACACTGGATTGAAAAACAATTAATTGCTGTTTAGAAAACAGATATGAGTTACATAACTAAAATATGTGTTTCATTCTGATAATTGTTCTGCAACAAATCTAGTTAAACAATATACATTACCAGACAGAGCATTGGTTTTTTATTGGGTTTGCCAGTGAGAGAGAAATATAAATTATCAACACGTTTTGGGGTTCATAATCTTGTTGAATTTAAGTGTCAGTAAACTTTCATTGCCAACTTTTGAGGATACGACTAGCATTGGCTCGTTTTAATGAAATATACATTTCGATCACAAACATACAAGAGGCACATATTGTCCTGAATAATTGCCACTGGACGATAAGCAAAATACAATAAATCAATACAAATAAAGAATATCTTCGTTTATCTATTATCTTTTTAATGTTTCGCTGAAACTTTTTTCCCTTAACGTAAATTATTTTCAAGTTACACTTTTCTAGTTCCTCTGGTTGATAATAGTAATAAATTAGATTAGAGTGCTTTGTCGCAATTATGTTATCGTTGACATTACTTGATGTCTTTTAAGCCTCAACATTCACTTGTTATCTCATGAGCAACACGACGGGTGCCACATGTGAAGCAGGATATGCTTACCCTTCCGGAGCACCTGAAATCACCCCTAGTTTTTGGTGGGGTTGGTGTTGTTTATTCTTTAGTTTTCGTTGTTGGTCGTGTGTACTATTGTTTGTCTGTTTGTCCTTTTCATTTTTAGCCATGGCGTTGTCAGTTTATTTTCGATTTATGAGTTTGACTGTCCCTCTGGTATCGTTCGTCCCTCTTTTACTTCAATTGGTGAAAGGGATTGTAAAATTATTGAGTGAACACTACTTGTCTTTTCCAGGGAATGGTGGCATTAACTCTTCTGAGTGTTATAACGTTATATCTCAATTTAACAGACGCATTAGATTGTGAGTATACTTTTAATTGAATATAGAAATTTGATTTGAATTTAATAATCAATACTATTCGAAGTAGTTTTATTGATATTGAGTTTTTTTTAATAATATACTCCGTTACAGTAATCGTTGTAGTTTCTATTTTAACAAATGAACTTAAATGAATGAGTATTTATTTGTCATTATTTTTATTTTCTACATAAATGCTACAAAACTGACATATGTGTAGTTTAGAGGTCGTTCACTTTTAACTTTAGCAAAATCGTTTAATTCTAAAAAAAAAAGAAAAAAATTCTGAAAAATCATCATAAAATAAAGACAAACCTGACAGTTTCTGATTTTTTCAAAACTTGAAAGTACATGAACATAACATTGATATTATACATATATATATATATGTAACATATATATATGTAACTGGAATGAAATATACTAGCTTATTCTGCAATTTGTAAAAGTTGTTCAATTAACAAGGAATACGACCCCATATACCATGTGATCATAAACTGTTTGAAATCAGGACACTATATAGTTGTTATTCGGGCTTCATATGTGATATTGACTTCATACTCCCTGTCAATATCCCTATACATTATTAATATTTTAGATACACGCCATCTGTGTCGATACCATTACCATTATACAGCTGTTTCATGGGCATCAGCTCGAGAAATATGTGAAAGGACCAACAGAACTTTACTTATCATCGATAGTTCAATCGAAATCACTAATATATCGGATACTTTTATGCCACATTATGTTGAATTAGTCACACCAGACCATAATCCAATCAGGTATTTAGTTCAGTTATAGAATGTGTTCACATAGGAGACATAACCCATACATAGATTTAGTTTGTATTTTGTTACTTGTGGTGTTCTTTTTGTTATTCCGGTCGAATGTTAAGGAAGTACAATTCATACAATGTAATGAATGAAAAATTGTCATGAAATTATATATATTTATGATAATGGGATTGCGCGGAAACTATAGTGATGAACAAAATTCAGCATTTCCGAAAACTGAACATAATTATTTATCATTTCAAAAATGTATATTTACCTAACTACTGAAAAAGGTTTTTGAGAGTGCTGTCATTTTGGATGGAGACAAAATAAGTCATACAATTCAATGTGAATGTTTTCTTAATTCATATCAACTCTCTTCGTCTTTTTATCAGTCAAACATTATGGATTGGACTTCATCAAGAAATTAATCCAGTTCGCTTACTATGGGATACATGTGATGAGTATACTACAAATAATGATCAATGGTCAGCGTCAACTGGAAACTCAGAAGGTTGTGTGACATTTAACTATACAGACCAAATGTTCTCTATACAATCATGTACCACTACACAACCATTCATATGTGAAGATACGTTTGAAGGTGAGGATATATGTAAATTGGTCCAGCTTGCATACACGCCGAAAAGATCTGAACGCGTGTCAATTTACACACATATATATATATCGTCGCAAATGTAAAGATTGTGTATCTTCCTGAAACCACCATTTATTGTGGACTTTACATTTTTAATAGATTTATACGAAATCTCAATTGAATGCAGAGAACTTTATCCATACAGCCATACTATACATACGCAAATAAAAGTAAAGTAGCATTAAAGTACCGATATCCACCTTTTAGTATGAACGAAGAAAACACAATAAGCAAAACAACAAACACATTAAATGCTGCCAGTATGAGTTGATTGATTGATCGCTTGTTGTTTGCTTTACGCCACATTAACACAAAAAGGCTATATCGCGGCGAGACCTAAAAAGATAATCATAGAAAATATCGCATTAAAAAATGTTTACGACGTTTTTTTGTTTAATTTACACACGATTCGTCAGCGGTAATATTTTCAGTCGATGATATCTCGAAAGAAAAATTTCCAGTTCGGTGCTGATAATTTTGCTATCTATGAAAAAAAACCGTTTCGTCGACAGAAACTATAACAAAATCGCAGATCCAGCAATACAAAATAAGAATATAAGTATGATAGGACTACAAAATTAAAATATTTCATTCTTGTAATGTATCTATAACGTTGTTTTATTCAATATGCATAAACTTTAAACTTTGCTTTGCTTTTTCAGCTGTTGCTGATTGTTTCGACGAGTTTACAGCTAGCGAGCTAGCAGCAGAAATGCCCCTTGACATAATAGGGTCAGATGAATCTACTGATGGAGTGGTATCACCAAAACCGTATGAAGAATGTGCAGATTTGTGTTTAACTTCCGGATGTGTAGCATTTCAACTAGAACCCAACTATAAGACAGATTGTTACAGATATTATTACGATTACTCTAATGGTTTAGAATTAAGTAGAGAGACTAACCTTGTATACTTAAACAGTATGTTTCAAATTTCATAATTTCATTATGAAAAAGATAGAGCTTAGCAATTTTTCTACTATCTTGCTACACACAGATCGAAAAATTTTGTAACGCTGCATTCCAATCGTCTATACTTTTTAAAATTAATAAATCGTGTCCTCAAAACATACAAATCAACAAGTCAAAAAAAAAACACGTCTGCAACAAATGATTATATGTAAATAACAAATATGTTCGCCTAAAACCCAAATATGTTCAAGGAAGCGTGAAAATGGGGAAAATATATTGTTTGGCGTTTAGATTTAAAAGATCATAGGGAACATGTGTACTAAGTTTCAAGTTGATCGAAAACTACCTCGACAACAACCTTTAACCTGAAGTGGAACAGACGGACGAACAGATGAACGAACAGACGAACGCAAGGACGGACGGACTGACAAACGAACGAAAGGATAACAGTTATACTTTATAAATGTCGTTTTAATACGAGTCTATTTTAACGTTGTACAAAATGTATACGAGTTAAACAAAACAATAAAAAACTAAGTTTCCTTGTTTTATCTTGAGGCAAAACAAGCAATGAAATACGAGTGTTTTATATAATAAATAAATCAACAAATCAACATTTATTTAATCATAGTGCACACATATATGTATAGTAATGTCACAGAAGACAGGTGCTCTTTTTATACCATTTAGCTCGTCATAATCAATGTGAAACTGTGTTAGCGTAACATGGTTACTGTTGATATTTTTTAATCGAGAATGTGTTCCCTCAAAGCAACAATTCGTCCAAGAAATATTTTTTTTAGTTGAGCATACGTAAAAAGGTAAAATCATAGTTATATATGATATGGCCTTCTAGATTTTTTAATAATGCACCATGAAGGATTTTTGATAAAAGAAAAACACTTTTACATGGTATACAAGTATGCACTGTTTAAAAGAATTATCAAAAGAAATCGTGGGAACAAATACGACTGGTCAATATCTAACACCCCATTTGACTGTAGAATGGATGTGGCCTGGTGTAGGGTCAAGTTTCTATTCTTAACCAATGTACCCTCATCTTCGGTAGCAGTCCAAATTACCACGATATTAATACCAAACGATCTATATTACAGGAGCTGCATAATGTATTTATTGTTTAATTGTTCTCGATCAAAACATGCATGAAACATTATCCCCTTGACGTTTACCAACCAAAAATCACAAATCTATATATCTATAACCGTTTTATGGTTTATTTCAGAAATATTCACATTAAATGACAACACTTCATCCACCACACCGTTAATATCAAACTATTATTGCCCGATCTCTTCGTCATCTGTTCGTCCAACGTCATCGTCATCATACAGCAGCGATATAACAAAGTCAACATTAAGTGAAACTACACATATTGCAGTCTACAGTTCGGATCCGACAATGATATCAACAGAATTACTCAGCAGTCAATGTATGCATGCCTTAGTATAAGTATAATATATATATTTGAAATAGAAATAACTACACATTTTCCCCATTTACGACTTGGAAATGAAAATTCGAATAAGGGCTGCAATGCATTTGAAATAAAGTAAACAATGTAGAGATCTGTATGTGTTTTAAACAAAATCTTCATACTAAAATTGTTTGTATGTTTGGTTTTTGGTTTTTGTCTTTGACTAACGAGTAATAAGTGTTGTCTTTTTTTTTTTGTCATACGAAAGGTAGGCGTGCTAAGTGTAAATTAAAACAATAGCTCGTCAATAACCTCTTGTTGTCTAAAGGAAAGAGGTGTTTCGTTAAAAAAATTATTTAGTTATAGCACTTAAGGGTTAAATTGAAGATATTAACAAATGAAATTCCAAAGAATTTGAATATCAATTCAAACTTATTCATACGAGTATGAAGTACAACGAAATCCATGTTCTATATTTTGATTAGATTGAACATGTTTATTTATGTATATATTTGCCTGGATCTTATCGATGTTTTGGGTTTTGTTTTAAGTGTTTACACTTTTTACTTGTTTGGCTTTTTAACAGTTTTGATATGAGCGTCTCTGATGAGTCTTGTGTAGACGAAACGCGCGTCTGGCGTATTATATTTTAATTATGGTACCTATAACTATTTTACACCGTGAAGGTTTGGATTTTAGATTATTAAACCATAACAATGAGTAATATTTTATATTACTCAGTCATCAAGTGGGAAATGTAACAACATCATTAACATTGATGTCATTTTTAAACCCTTCAAAGTAAATAAATCAGCCTTACATTTTCCTGACATTGACTTGACATTGAAAAAATTACACAGATCCTCTTTATACGTTGTTTGGGCAGGTTCCGTTCACTTATGAAAATAATGTTCCAAATCAATGTAGATGCAATCTAACCTTATTTGTTTGCTCCACTAATAAAAGATTTTTTTTTATTAGTGAGCTGACAGGAAATTTCAAAACATATTTATATTTCAGCTACCACATCAAGCAGTGGAGTAATGACAACATCCAATGTTGTGAGTGGGACATCTTCGTCTACATGCTACTGTCCATGTTCTGCTTCAGTTCCAAGTAGTTCTATAACAACAGAAGAATTACAAGCAAAAATAGATAAAATGCAGACAGAGCTAACAGTTGACAAAAAAGAGACGTCATCGTATAAAAGAAGATTAACGAGCGCCCCAGATAACCGTGTTTCTGCTCAAAGCATTGGATATGTTGGCGTAGTGATATTGACGATTGTGATAGGACTACTTATTGTAATTGACATTCCAACGCTTGTTAAGGACACACGAAACTTTTTTAAAAGGTGTTGTTCTTTGTGCAAAGGCTAGTTGCTCAGTTTCACGGTGGTTAAGACAAATATTATACATTAACTTTAAAGATTATACCTTTCTGAATATAGACAATTTTGCCATGTGATTAGGGACTTTCCGTTATGAATTTCCTCAGAGTTCAGTATTTTTGTGAATTTATTTTTAAAAAATAGAAATGGGCCATGTGTACTACGGAGTTGCGAAAACAATCCTATCCTGGAATGGGAAGTTTATATAGATATAGGAAGATGTGGTGTGAGTGCCAATGAAACAACTCTCCATCCAAAAAACAATTTATAAAAGTAAACCATTATAGGTCAATGTACGGCCTTCAACACGGAGCCAGGCTCACACCGAACAACAAGCTATAAAGGGCCCTAAAATTACTAGTGTAAAACCGTTCAAACGGGAAAACCAACGGTCTAATCTATATAAAAAACGAGAAACGACGTGAAACACGTATAAATTACATAAACGAACGACAACTACTGTACATCAGATTCCTGACTTATGACAGTTGCAAACATTTACAGCTGAATTAAACGTTTTAATGATACCAAACCTTCTTCCATGTTCTGAAACAATAGCACAACATAGAATAACACACGATAAAATATCAATTGGCATATGACTACTTTTTGTTTTCCAAGGGATGTGCAGCATATTTTTAACATGTGTATGTACCGTGAACTTGCATAGGTTCAAACCTATATCATAATTACGACTACTCCTCCATTTACTTTGGGTCTTCCTGAGAATTCAATTTTTACCCTTACCACTATTTAGCACATGACACATCACTAGTAAATTAGTTTGTACATAGTTTCATTTGGTGCATAGTTATAAGGAGAGAGAAATATACAAAGTTCAGTTACAAGTATGGCATCGAAAATTAAAAATATTATTTAACATTACTGACACTGTTAATGTATTGATATTAAAACACTCAATCAAAAATAAAACTGAACTGTATAACTTGTGCGGATATCAAGCAGTAGTAAACAATGAAGCAATTAACATTTTCCAGCAAAGATGGGTGACGTTTGTTCGTCATCCAACAGTATACTCAGCGGAAGTCGTTTGATTTTTAAAAGTAACTTAATAAAACCTGTGTGAGCATAATGGTTTATTAATTAAAATCGATAGTTTGGTTGATATACACCTGTGTATTGTAGCTTTTTGTATACTCTTTCCAATGGACTGTGTTTAATCCAACACAAGTAATCAAAATATTTGAATTATCAAACAAAAGATCACGAACATCAGTCAATGATTTAAAGATTTTATTAACAGCTCGTTTCCAGTAAAACTAATAGTGTTTCTGTAGAGAGATGTAACATAGTTCATAGACTAATTGTGTGAAGTACTTGTCGAACATTTTTGTTACCTACTATATGAGGACTTTAGATATGATTTAGTAATTAAAAGCGAATCCGTTTTTTGTGGAATTGTTTCAAATCAGGGTAAGTTGATAATCATAGTAAAATTCCTAAAACAATGAAAACCATATCCTGTTGAGCATTTTCTTCTTTTTATTTATTTGTTGGTAAAAGTTAAGATATTGGCATTTATATTGATATAAAATTTTAGTATGACTTCCATTTTCAGCGGGATTTTCTCGGTGTGTTGAATAACTATTAGGGGTCTTCGGTTCTTTTCTGCTTTTTGGTCGGGTTGTTGTCTTTTTTATTCATTCCAAATTTTTGTACTCAATTTTATAAAATTTGATTTTCAAATTACTTTTTTTTAAATAATTGTCGATTTCAACATTTTGATACAGAAATAGTGTGATTAAAAAACAATGCTGCTTATTATCATGGTATAACAAAGAAGGAGCGGATTCAAACTTTTATTCAATATTCTAATAGAAATTAGGCCATCCATGTTATGGTTTGTCTTAAAAGGAGCAGTTATCGTGTACTCGGTTATATTTTTATCAATATTGAACAAAGGCAACATTAGTATACCGGTGGTCAAAAGTCTTATATTATTGAGAAAAAAACAAATACAAACCAAAAACGAGGGACACATCACCTGTAAGGTGAAAACAAAGGAACAATAGGTACATCGAAGTGCAACAAAGAAAAAACACCAACACACAAAGAAACGAACTATTTGATTACAACTGCCATATTCCTGACTTGCTTCGGGACATTTTAAGAAAGACAATATGGTTTGATAAATAAGAGCAATCATTGTATAATCGGTAAACTTTATGTTTCGATAAAAATAGAATATTATGGTTTGACAAAAAAGACGCAGTTATTAAAAAATCAATATTGAAATAGAATGTTATGATTTCACCAAAAAGGAGTGGTTATTGTGTTATCCAGTAAAACATTTATCAATATTGAAATTGAATGAAAGTGAATGTTTAAACTCACATTGGAAACATGTGTGTAGAAGATCAAGTTCTTATTGTGTGCCCATCTTAGAGAATTTCTATGGATGCCATTTATGACTGCACAACGAATAGTATGTTGTTAATTTCAGAAAATATTAAATTAAAAAAAAAAGTTATAGGCACAGTTTTTGCTTCACTAGTTTATATCGTGAAAAATCGGATGTTCGAAATCAATATACGCCGTTCCTGTTACTAATTAATGTATACATGTATGGCAAACTGAGGATTGAAAAATATTCAAATGTCATCCAAAGACCTACAATATTTGCATGAAAGATTTTGCAATGCAATCCATACAATGCTGTATGATAATTTACATAGAAGTGTTATCATTCATCAGTAAATAGTTCACATTTTGACTATAAAACCAGAAATAGAGAAGATACATTGTAGAACATGGATTTATATTGCCAAACAAAAGCATTGATAAGGTTAACATTTTGAAAATAGAGGCAATTGAGATTTTATTCCAAATCCGTAACATCAAAACATATTCTGGAAGTGTTACTGCATCTGGAAACTTAAAGATAATTATACTTTTCCCCTTTTATTTAAAACTAATGGCTCTTTTTAGAACAATCAAAAAAAGATATTTACTTATTTCTTTTAACATGTTTAAGTTAATCAGATTTTATTGCTTCATATCTTCGAAGCTCACGCTCCTTAGAAATGAGCAGCTTACTGTGTTAAAGTTTTCTATGGCGTACTAAATTATAATCCTGTTACCTTTGATAACTATTCTATGTTGTGTCATGTGTACTGTTGTTTGTCTGTTTGTTCTTTTCATTTTTAGCCATGGCGTTGTTAGTTTATTTTTGATCTATGAGTTTAACTGTCCGTCTGGTATAATTCGCCCCTCTTTAACATCTCATACATAAAGTAAAATGATAATACCGACACATCTAGCCCAAAGTTACAACAGAAACGTTTAACTCGGAAGTATTACGGAATTTCAAAAGTCAAAAACTATTACTTCAGAGGGAACGCTACGAACCATCAAGCTTCATCCCTAAAATAATTGAAACTACATTTTTTGAAAAAAAAACAGTGTTTACTCCAGTTGTGGGTCAAGTAAAACAATGCTAATATACCAGATCAATTTATTTTACAATATTGCGCTCCATTCCCATGGTAACCAATAGGGTAAAAAGAGGGGTTTGAAATTTGGTGAAATGTGAAATTTCTCAAATTTAAGATGTTGCATAATGAAAAGTATGAAAAATCAAAAGATATACAACTGTTTACCACAATTTCGTTAATTTTCCCCATATTTATTTTATTGACAATCAGTTTCAAACGCTATAATAACGTTTATAATTATCTCAATTTTCCCAAATTTGAATGCTATTTTTCTTAAATCTGCAACAGCATAATTGATCAAATAGAATATATCCAAAAAGTACCACACCTAAACAATATAAATCAAAAGAAATATTGAGAAGCCTTTGGACAGAGGCCACGGTGACAGTGGTTCTCTGAATGAACTTTCTCAATTTGTCTATGAAATTGTGCCTTAGATATATCTCCCTTGAATGGGCTCTTTAATAGTAAGTGCACAAAAGATAGTTACATGTCATCTTCCAGTAGCAGAAGACACTTGTCAACAAATCAATGATATGCAGTATCTTCTTTGATGTGGCTTTACTGTTTTCATGATGTTATAGATGGAGTGTTCTTTTTCCCAGTATGCAAGGATTACTTGTAACACCAACTTTAACATTAAACCATCATCTCAGATATGTTTATTCCATTTAGTGGGCGAAACCAGTGATGTTCGAACTTCATCGATCAAAAACGGGTCTTATCACAACCACTTCTGTATGTCTATATTCAACCCACCAGGTTTTTTTTTACATGTCCTGTACCTAGTCAGGAATAATTATGTCAGATGTATTTTAATAGTTCGTTTCTATGTATGTTGCATTGTCGTTTGCTTTTGTTTTGTTGCATTTCAGTATTTCTATTGTTTCTTTGTAATCTCTTGCAGTTCATGTGTTACCCCGGCTTTAGTTTGTAATCCGGATTTGTTTTCTCTCAGACTTTTGAACAGCAGTATACTACTGTTGCCTTTATTTATATGTGAAATGGAAACAAAGTTCACCTGCTATCCAGAAATATTTACATTTAGAGATGTTAAATATGGTTTCTCGGTCATAAAACTATACTCAGTATCCGAGAACAACATTTGTGTTCGAAAAACAAATTCTAATAGTTTAATTGGTTGAATTAGGAGTACGAAAATCTTACTTGTCATTTTACGACTGCAAGACCACACCTGGACCTCTCTAAAATGTCGTTTCTTTTTCTGTCGACCGATTTAGCTTTTTATATTGATGTATTCTCTTAATCGGCTGTAACGGATAAAACTCTTGAAGAACAGAAAACCAAACGATTTATTAATTTCAAAATATTTATATAAAAAGAGGATTCCAACAGAGTAGATTTTTTTTAAATAATGAATTAGTTAATAACGCATAAAATTTATTTAAACCCAGGGAATCTATAAAGACTAGCCATCTTTTTATTTACTTGTTTCTTTTTCTGTCGACCGATTTGCCTTTTAAATTGGTGTATTCTCTTAATCGACTGTAACGGATAAAACACTTAAACGACAAGAAATCCCACAATTTTATTAATTTCAAAATGTTTTAATAAAACGAAAATTCCAACAGAGTAGATCATTTTGATTTTTCATTTATGAATAAGTTAATAACGCAAAAAATTTATTTAAGCCGAGGGAATCCATTAAGACTAGCTATCTTTTTATTTACTGTAACATTAACTGGAGATTTATTTAATAAGTGCGTGTCATGTTAACGATATCATCGTGTAAATTGGAGTTTTAATTACTTTTATGGCGTTTAAGGTTTGATTTAAAGTACTATATAGTTTTTACAATTATGGTTATTTGTGACATTCAATATTGGTTAGTGATCACACATGATCATAGTGTGGGACGGTTCTATGTATTTTAGTAATTTTATAGTGCATATTTCACAATAACAGGAAAATAATGAAATATTAAGGAAATTGGTGTTTTGGTTGTTTGGTTGTTTGGTTGTTTGGTTGTTTGGTTGTTTTAATTGTTTGGTGTTTTTATTTTTTATTTGAGTTTTTTTTCACATTCTTTGTTTTGATCATTTATTATCAACGTCTATTAACATGAGTAAAATACACAATGCCATTGTGGAGCAGGAACTGATGTTTTTGTCCCAGGCGGATAACCCTGGCCTCACAACTTTTTGGAACTTTTGGTCCTCGGCGATCTTCAACTTGGTAGTTGTTATGGCTTTCCAACTTTTTACATCTGAACATGGTTTTGTGTGGACGTAGCGCGCGTCTGGTGTATAAAAATATTCTTTAACCTGTTACCTTTGGATGGCTATTATTCGATTGTTTCTCTGTCCTATATTTTCTCTCATTTATCTGTTTATTTATTCTAACCGTGTCGGGTAATGTTGTCATTTTAATGTTTTAATTAACACTGCCATTAAAGCGGGAGGTTTTGCATGCTACAAAACCAGGTTCAACCCACCATTTTTTCATAAAAAGCCCTCTACCAAGTCAGGAAAATGGCCATTGTTACATTATAGTTCGTTTCTGTGTGTGTTACATTTCGGTGTTGTATCTCTGTTGTGTCGTAGTAGTCTTATATTTGATACGTTTCCCTCAGTTTTAGTTTGTAACCCGGATTTGTTTTTTTCTTAACGATTGATGAATTTTGAACAGCGGTATACTACTGTTGCCTTTATTTATTTTAATTGAAAAAGTTTCATTTAGCATTTTCAACTTGTATGGAAGCCAGTTATTACGTCCATGCAAACATAAATATCTCATAAGTATATATTGCGTCAATTCTTAACATGAAATGTTGTAGCAACGACAAATTTAAAGCAGCTCATTATTTGAACTAAAAATGTCGATATTTCGACTATATATCTGATAAAATTATAATTTTTGGGAGAAGATATTATGTATTTATTTTATTACGTACATATTAAATCATTTCGTCCGTCCTTCCTTATAACTTATAACGTATAGGGGGAAAAAATTGAGATGTGGTATTGCCAATGAGACAATGCACCACACGAGATCAACGTGACACATAAATTAACAGCTTTTGTTCGCAAAGCTCATAATGCATATTCATCATGGTAAAGTAACAAGCATTGGTCATCACATGGCCTTCAACAATGAACAAAACACAAATTGCATATTAAGGTGTTCATTGTTGTGTTTAGTGTGTGTGATTTCGCCTAACCTGCCATTAGCTATTGAGGACAACTCAAAAACTAAGGGAACACGCTAATGTGGAGGTCTAATAACCTTCTTCACTGTGGTCAATATTTAAAATGGCTTAGGTTATGTTTACTAAAATGTCTATTGTTTGAATACGTTAGGAATATAATAAGGCTATGGAAATCAGGGTAAGTAAGCTTACGGTGACCTCTATGTTTGACTTCTGTGTCATATCTCATAGCCAATCATACCACATCTTTTTTATATTTGCATTTCTCTTTACTATCACCTTGGTCTTTCCAATTACTTGTCGTAAGTTACCCGGAAAAAGGTTAGAATATAAAAGATACACTTAGATAGCAATACAAAAAAGTAAATAGGATTCTAAAAGGATTGTCAACACTATGGCACAAACAATATGAAAAGACAAACAGCAGTTATCTTTTTTTGTGTTTGTCCAGATTGTAATAAGGCCATACCATTGACCGAGGCTTGTCAAATTTTAACATTAAACTACGACAACTTTGATTTTCTGTGTTGTTTTAGTTGCCCATGAAACATAAGTTTTCTGTGTATTGTTTAAAAAAAATTAATAACATCTGTATAAATAGATACCACCGTACAACAAACGACAAGTATCAATTTCTTCTTTCTATATTAAAATAAATGCGAAAATAGACAGCTTAACTTGAAATCGAAACTTATGGCGCCATTTTGTTGTATGTTACTTTGATAACGTCTGCGTAATTACAGTTTTATCTGGTATACAAGAGTTCGTGATGTATGTCTACCAGACTGAAACAATATTGTGTGACTTTTAGCGGTAAATGAGTCTCTATTTGAATTATTCAAGTAATCAGCAATTCAATTATATAAATGCTTACAATTGTAAGATGCATTAGATATAACTATATATATATATGTATATATATCCGTAACTACCGAGTGATTAATAATTCAAAGCATCTTAATTTACTTTTAAGAATGTTTGCAGATGTTAATCTTTAGTTGCTGTAAATTTTGAAGCTTTTCTTCATATTGCATTGATAATATCTATTCGTTTGCTCTTTAAAATCAATATTAGATGACACGTGCACTCATAAAAGAATATTGAATATTTACTGTACATTTTATGCATTCGCACTAGGGAATTTTGTTTGAATCAGGTCCGCCATTGTGTGATACGAAAGAATATTTCAATCAAACACACAAAAATTGTTAAACATGTTCTTGATATCAACATTTGCTGCTAGGTTTCTTTGTTAGATCGTATCGTGAAGTTTGCATACACATAAATCGGTTTTTCATGTTTAGGATATCACTTGGAAAATATAATCTCAAAATATTTTAATACTTTCTAGTAAACATCAGAACTTTATCATAAATTAAAACAGTTAACTCCTCAGATTGAATAAAGTTTAGATCAACAAGGCTTAGACTTTTTCTAATTTGAATTGATCTGTAATGCAGTCTGTCGTGACAAAATGAAGTCTATACGTAAAATTGAGAATGGAAATAGGGGATGTGTCAAAGAGACAACAACCCGACCATAGAAACAACATCAGCAGAAGGTCTTTAATGTAGCGAGAAATTCCCACACCCGGAGGCGTCCTTCAGCTGGCCCCTAAACAAATATACTAGTTCAGTGATAATGAACGCCATACTAATTTCCACATTGTACACAATAAACTAAAATTAAAATAATGCAAGACTAACAAAGGCCATAGAACTTGGGACAGGCGCAAAAATGCGGCGGGGTTAAACATGTTTATGAGATCTCAACCCTCCCCCTATACCTCTAGCCAATGAAGAAAAGTAAACGCATAACAATACGAACATTAAATTCAGTTCAAGAGAAGTCCGAGTCTGATGTCAGAAGATGTAACCAAAGAAAATAAACAAAATGACAATAATACATAAATAACAACAGACTACTAGCAGTTAACTGACATGCCAGCTCCAGACTCCAATTAAACTGATTGAAAGATTATGATTTCATCATATGAATATCAGGCACAATCCTTCCCGTTAGGGGTTGAGTATCATACCATCATAACATATATGAGAAACACATAACCCGTGTCATGCCAACAACTGGTTTTTGAATAAATGTGTTTAGTTCCGATGCAAATACCCTATAAGTGAATCAATATTAACGCCAAATATGCAATCTTTAATGGCCTGACAACAGTATCGCAACTTTATCCCTTCTAAATAAGTCTATCTAAAGGTTTTGTTAGTTTCTGAGGTGAATACTGACATTTTTGTGCTTTACAAAGACGATTTCCATAAAGAATTGGATGTGAAATACCTGAACGTATAAGAAGTCTGCATGTTGAGCTATATTCAAGAATGATATCCTTATACCGATGATAAAATTTAGTAAATGTTTTGACTAGTTTGTGATATCGAAAACCCTGGTGTTATAATTTTCAGTAATACATAAATTTCTCTCGTTAAAATCTAAAACATTGTAACATACACGAGCGAATCGTACAAGTTGAGATATATAAACACCGTAAGATGGTGACAAGGGAACGTCACCATCTAAAAATGGATAATTAACGATAGGAAATGAAAAATCATCTCTTTTATCATAAATTTAAGCTTTCCGTTAGTGATATAGATATCAAGATCGAGGAAAGGGCAGTGGTCATTTGTAGTATTAGCTTTATTTAAAGTAAGTTCAACAGGATAAATTTCTTTAGTATACATACTGAAGTAGTCATTATTGAGAGCCAAAATATCATCCACATATCTTAAAGTATTATTAAATTTGTTTATCAGATGTTGTTTTGATGAGTCTTTGTTGATTTTTGTCATAAAATGTAACTCATAGCAATACAAACACAGGTCCGCAATAAGTGGTGCACAGTAAGTCCCCATTGGAATTCCAATAACCTGACGATATACGGAATCTCCAAAGCGAACAAAAATGTTATCTAGTAAAAATTCAAGGGCAAATATAGTGGTTTTTTTTTTATTCTTTTATGTATATCTAACCAAGATGGTAGAGAAGCCCTTTACCGTCATGTGTCAAACTGCAATTTTCGACTACCGTTAGCATCAAATTTGTTAAAACGTGATTCGTCAGAAAAAAACCTATATCGTGATTCGTCGGAGGTCTCAAATAATTATTGCTACGGTTAGTTTTGCCAAAAAAATTACTTAAACCGTCAAGATCAGTCGAATTTTTTTTATTGTCTATAAGGAAGTGTTTGTCGTCATGCACCAAAAACTACCGTTAACGGCATTTGGCGAGATGTTTTACCGTTATTCTTCATGAAGGTTCTTCCATTTCGACCCTCAACTAACGTTCTATTAACAAACAAGGTCGATTTTAAAAGGCTGATGTTTCATTACATGTATGATAAAGAGTAAAATAATAAGAAAAAATAACGAATTCAAAGGAAAATTAAAAACGGAAAATTCCTAATCAAATGGCAAAATCAAAAGCTGAAACACTTCAAACGAATAGTTCACAACTGTCATTTGCCTTCCTCAGTATAATTATTTCCTTATGTAGAAAAAGGTGGATTGTTTTTATAGCTAGCTTAACCAATTACTTATATGCCATTCGCAAAACATTCCATTATATTGACAACAATGTCTGTACAAAACAATTAGATAAAAACTAGGTAAAAAAGTCAAAAATATATCACACCCTTTCTCCGGCTATCGGCTTTCAAGATGCAGTTAAGGTAATAAGACCAAATACGTCTGATACTGAAGAGCTAAAAGTCCTGCTAAATCCTTCAAATATAAACCAAGTGTAGATGTGTGTGTATGTGTGTGTTCAACTCAGTTATCTTTTGTTGTTGTTACTTTTGATATTATGTCACAAGTATAATTTTACATATATGACAATAAAGAATAATTATTATAAAGAGAAAATATAGAAAAAAAACGACATTCATATTTGGAACCCATTGGATATTGTATGCGAACGATTAATTAATATATCGCTGCAATGTTTTATAGAAAGGGCGGATCGCAACAAAATGGTGTTTTTTAAGTTTATTAGGGTGTGATTTGGTCCTACCGATAGGAGAATAATGGGCCACAACAAAGAGAACATTTGGGCCTAAAAAACGTTTAGAAAAAATGGACTAAAACATTTACAAATGTAAGGAGAAAAAGCTGATGATAAAATATGAAGAATACAAAAACTATCGGCCAAACAATGTAATGAATAGAGTAATTTCAATAATACCCTGGTATATGCTAATCTAGACAGCCACCGGTTTTCGTAGTGCTAAGGGTTATTATTGAGTGATTATTCTCTTATGATTATTTTTGATTATGTACATGCATGTACGGAATTATATATTCATGAAAAGAACATTACCTTTTGAAATATATATGAATTATAAAAATCTGGCCTATTCAATATGTTAAACGTCTTTTAGATATAACTGTTATTTAAGCGATTCTTGTGAAGAATGAAAAAAATAGTTTAAGTGGGGTCATCAATTAAACATGTAAGCTTCACTTGACATTGATTACACTATCATATAACAAGAAACGATAAAACATCTTATAGTAAATAATTAAACATCATTTTAAGTGCGCTACAATAGAGATATTGTTAGTTTTATAAAAAAAACAAACTAGGCAACCCTCAAACACAAAAAGATAATATCAAACTGCAAGTAAATTCAATTGCTATTTGCGTTATCTCACATCGACATACATGTTTAATTATGTGCGCATCTTTGTTATTTTCTCTACATGAAACAGGGAAGATATTAATATTCTATTATGTTTTAAAACAAAACGCATGTCATTTATAAGATCGACACCCACATCATTTTCCTTCTTTTTTTTTGGGGGGGGGGGGGGTACTGATTTGATTGGAATGGTGCCTTTTCAGTGCATCATTCCTTAGGCAAAGTAGTTCAGGGAATGTTTTGTCTGTTTTGTTGATGTTTGTTTTGACTTAAGGCGAAGTGTACGTAATTAAACTACACAATGGATTGTTTCAAAATTTTACATGTAGATTCTGCTTGTAAAAATAAATCGGAAAATAAAATAAAAAAAGGGGTAACCGTTTTCGTTTTTGAGATACGAGCTGTTGAAGTTAACAGCATCATACACCAAAATTACAAAGGATATATAGGGAAAATCGTGAAATTTCGGCAGGAATTGTTACATTTCCAAGATTTTCTATTATATTAGACAATCGATTTTTTTTTAAATTTATGAGATGATTCTAAAATGTCTGAGGAATCGATTGGTGCAAAGAAAGTCCTTAGCAACCGTGCTACTTTTCAAGCTATACCCTGTTAAAGTTGAATCTTGAGTGTAAAAAAAACAAAAAACAACGACAACGTTATTGACGTCGCCGCAACAGTTACGACGCTTCATATAGTCCTATACTTGTATGAAATGTATACCGTTTTGTTGGAGTTCGTGTTGCTCGGTCTTTAGTTCTTTATGTTACGTTTTGTGTCCTATTGTATTGTATTTGTCTATTATATTCGGGTGCGTGCGGAGATCTCCAAGCTAGAAAACGGTTGACATTTTCTTCATTACGAACTAGAACTATTTTCGACCTTGGTGCCTTATTTTTTGTTAAAATCTAAACACTGCGACGTGTTTTCAAAATCTTTGTTCCCATAAAACTTCATTTCATCAAAGTCTCTTCTCAGAATATCAGCCATTTGTCTGGCACAGGATAACAAACCAATAGTTAAGTAAATTTAAGTTGCGTGGTAATTCTTAGTACATTTGGGTAAATTAATCTTATCTTTGTGCCGCATAAAGCATCTCTATAATTCAACACAACCCTGAGGCACGACATTATATATTTTATGCATTTCATGCGCTTCTTTTTAACACAATCCAGACCGGCTAGTAACCGTTGTATAACTTTACACGTCTGAAGACGAATATTTGCGTGAAACATTTTTGTATGATTTTTATTTGTGGAAATCAATCTGAAATCTACAACAGTACATTTCCGAAAGTCGGGCTGGACCTTTACTTTTATGTGTATTCGGGATTTACACAAATTGTAACCCGAATAATTCAGCCGTATTATTCAGCTGATGTACGAATGCTACATTTCTCAGTCGTGTGTGGAAATAATTATTCGAGTCACTCAAATTGAAACTTGGGAATATATTTCTAGCTGTTCAGAATTCACGGAAACAAATGATTGTTTTTCGGCATTACGGTATTGAATCAATAGAGATACCAATCATTTCTTTTAACAAATTCGAATACCAGTCAGTTTATAGAACTTAAGTTTGAAATAGGAGCGGCAATCCATTCATTTTATCCAATCGATTGGAAAGGGGGGAGGAAGGGTTCAACATTGACAGTCAAAAAGCCTTGAAATATTCGATAAAAAACGTTTAATGTAAATTATATGAACTCCAAAGTCTCATATTATAAGACTAGTAAAACACAGGCTTCTCGATCATGAACTAGGTGAAAACCTAGAGCTGACCGAGTGCGAGACCCTCATGGATAATCATCGAGGTCGTTAAACACCCCTTGCAGTAAACTTTGGTTAAATTTAAAAAAAGAATCGAAATGTAATAGTCTGAACACATTTCACCTCTCATTCCACTAAATATTAAATTGCAGTTACAAGTATCACAAAACTTTCCTGACCTCTTTTCTTTAACCATAATAGAGGGAGGAGGGGAGGAGGGATCCAGATCCCGAAATCCCTGGCTTAAAAACACGAAATCCGGCGAGGTCCCCAATTAAAAAAAAATTAAATTCCGACTACCCGAAATTCGGAAATAGAATTCCCGGATCCCGAAAGGGTGAATCCCGAAATCCCGAGCTTAAAAAAAACACCCCATCTCGGAGTTCCGATAAAGGTCCTACCCCCCCCCCCCCCCCCGTTATTATATATTCTATTCATTCATAAATTCATAATCTTGAATTGAGACTTGATACTTCAAAATTACATTCTCTTATTTTGAATGATGCACACAGGCACAATAAAATAAAACAGATTTCGCTATATATCTCTTCGAAATTGGAATTTGTGAAAGAAGAAATGACATGTTATATTTTATCTTACATGAATGCATGAGTACTTTCAATTTCACATATGGTTCTAAATTTAGATTTAGTTTTCCCATAAATTGCGGATGCAATAGAAGACACCTGTTTATTTTCTGCACATGTGGAAAAAGTTGAAAACTGGGAGTTGAATGACATAATTTTTACTTATTTTAAGATAAATGTTAGAGTGAGACAAATTTTAAGTTACTGAGTAATTTTTGGGGCATAATTTGTTTATTTTTTGTTTGTTTTCCGTCTTTGTTCTTCCGACTGGTAAGTTTTGCACTAGTGGTCAAATTATTCTCTTGGTATCGTCTGATTTCTTATATGAATATAAATCACGTCTTTCATTAATTATTTGTAACCTATTATAAAACTTTACGTTGAGTACTGTGTTTTTCGTTCAAGACTACGGCTTTTTAAAACAATATTGTTGGGTCAGGTTTCATTTTAATTAATTTGATATCAATAGAAGAAAAATTGTTACATGTTTATTTGTTTATTTGTTTATAATTTTGTTGTGAGGCGTTTTTTCTTTCTGTTGATATTATAAACACGAAATGCCTTCTCTTACGCGTCTAAAACAAAAAACAAAAACCCCAGTGTTTTTAAGTCAGGCTGCAGACAGAACAACGTACAGAATGCTGTGATTTCTAATTGGAGTTATTTAGATAATTTCTATGAGGTTTAAGACAGCACAGGCGTGCTTGTTGGATTCATTATAGACCGCAGAAAGTAGTTTCTCTTTCGTGTGTCCTTTCTTGGAGTAAGGGAGATAACTTGCGTAACTAACGACGAACGTTTTTAATCCCGTATTCCGCTAGAGGCGTGCAATTACGTACACTTCGCCTTAAGGATGTACACCTCTGAGGAGCCAAACATTTCTAGAATTAAACTATTTTCTAAACCTGATTTTTGGGTTTATATGACTGTAAAACAATTATTGGTGAAGAAAAAATTATATGGTGGTGCGCTTCTTTATTTGCTATGGCCTTCTGAAAGTACCCAATTTTGATGATTTTTCCATTTTTCATCAATTTTTACCTATTTTTGGACTATTAACGTGAAAAAAATCACAGTTCCACAATTAAACTTTTGTTCATACTCTGAATAAAGATGAAGGGGACCAATTCAAATAAATTTAACAGAAAAAAACTATAGGTAGGTGTTAATATAAGAAAGTTTTATCATATTTTGATGCTTTCTCGTGTCAAATTTACCATGTTGTTAATTTTGTGGATTTGTAATGTTTCTCTGTTTAAAGAACAAAATTCATATTTTTCCTTGTTATAAATGATTGAAAAAAATACATATCTATGAAATTTAAAAAGAAAAAAAATATATGGGATGTTTATGTTTCTGGTAAAATCATTTTTTGTACCCCTCACCCATTTTTCTAATAATTTCACTAAAAAAAGACTGACTTGATTAGTAATAAAACTTGAAAATTTCATTACTAAAAAACTACTTATTGGAAATACACAATTCTTTCACAGAGTTAAGTTTGATTATGATTATTATTAAATTCATTGCTATTTTCCACTTATATCACATGTTTTGGAAATAATTCCAGAACAAGATTTCAATGAGACTGAACGAGACTGGAATGTCAGAAGAATACATCCTGAAAGCTAGGAACAGTTATATACTTTTTGCATTACAACTTTGTTTGTCTTGCTGGTGCCTTATTGTAGTTAAACAAAAACATGTATTAAACGAAAAGAAACCGATGTAATCATATATTGAGGACTCTATTTTCAATTTTTACAATAAGGGATAACACCAAGCACGTAACAATATTTAACGTCAACACAATTCTAGGATGGATTGTTTATCAGTGGAATATTTAATGCCAAGCTAGTACATTATAAACTTTTATCAATATTTAAGAAGAGAATAATTCAAAGTGTTGTTATTTTCTATCCATGCTTTATTTGTACATATTTTCCGAACGACAGATATCTTTCTTTTAGCAGATTTTTTTTCTCTCTCCATTCTCCTCATTTTTTTATGAATATATAGTGTTTATATTCGTGTGAAAAAAATGTCCCTGAACTGATGAGACCTCTAGATCCTACTTTACGGTACGATACATAAAAAAGTGTTAAACGCTTTTGCCAGTATCTATCAAAAGAAGCCTCTACTTTGTTCAACGCCTTTAAATCTGTTAATAGAGGTTAACAGTCCTATTCTCTTTTCATTTCTTTTCTTACATTCCCTGTCACTTGTCTGTAAAGACCTGTTTTAAAAGAAAAGTGAATGTATAGAATACTAAAGATCCATGTAGACAAATATTTAAAATCTAGTATTTGTATTAACGTGCTACAATCTAGTAATTGCACGCTACTGACGTAATTCTAAATGATATTTGATAATTGATCATCAATATCTGTGTTCTGTATCTATCTTATTTTTTGTTAATCAAGGTTGCCTTTAAAAAACTGATTCATTGAGCAAATAAATCCAAAATGGTAGGAAGAAGAAAAGGTCATTGGTGTATAAGGCTGCCAATATGAGTTTTAACATTTGTATTACGTGTCAAATTTCGTTTTCATTTCTTTATGATATTATATCAGTATACATAAATAATTATGCTGCTTTCTATAACTATTATTGTCACATATTGACTGAAAGCTCATTTTTCACACAATCCCATGAGAAATTATTGTGCAGTTTGACAGACATGATTCAAATTATAAGTAGTCAGAAACGAGTTGTATTTAACACCCGCTTGTTGATTGAGACCTTTGTAGGATTCAAAAACTATTCATATTGTAAGTGAATAAGAAAATAACCTTAACTGAGAGCAAAAAAGAAAATGGTTACTGCAATATATTGCAATGTCCCATAAACGACCTCTACATGGATTTTTTTTTACAATTTTTGTACAACCCTTTCACTACATAGGGTTTCGGGTAATAATAATTTTTCACCAGTCTCTCCTGAATTGACAAATGAACATGATATTTCGATTATCCCCAATTTCGATAATTATATTCATGCTGTGTTTCCACCAGTTACCTTAAACCAACTGACAATTATATCCGTAGTTTTTATTGACTTCCGAAGATGGTAGAAACGTTTTCTGCATTGTTGCAAGGTCACCTTCATCAAAAGTGCCAAACGACAATCGAATATATCCTAAAAATGATTGGTCTTCGTGCATACCTAATACCGGTATGTCATTCAGATATATTGGCATATGCAAACATTTATGTAAAATAGTATTGTCTTATAAGGGAATACCGTATTCCGATGATATCTATGTGCAATAATGTATGATTTAAAATTTAATTTCATTATCGATACATACACGGATTTTAGTATGATCTCTTGTAGATACATATTGTCATTGGCAAACTTTTTAATCAGTGATATCAGTTTCATTAAGTGACATAAATAACTGTAATATTGAATTAAAAATTTAACGGAAAGTAATTTAGATTTTGCGATATCCAAGTAATTTGAATATGACTTTCTACAGTCAACGTGGATTATCAGCCGATTTAAATTAATAGCAATATCTATTTTTATTCAGACTATTTTTCTATCATGTGTATCGAAAGATAAAATAATCCTACTGGCATTTTCCTGAGTTGAACAAATAACTCTTATGTTTGAATATAGCTTGAAAAAAGTAAGTATAAAATTATCATATTATAAAAATAAATAGTACATAGTTTTAAAACAGACGCAAATTAGTGTTGATCGAGATCGTGTTGCTTAGTCGTTAGTTTTCAGTAGCGTTATTTTGGACTTGTCTTTTCGTTATAACAAAGGGGTGATATAATTGTCGGTTATACTTCAAAATATTATTGTTTATTGTCCCTTTACATTTTTCATTTTTCAATATTCTAGGCAAATAGAAAAATGCTTAAGGTTAGCAATTTCAATATTTTGTTCTTTAGAAGGAGATTGATTTTTTTTTCTTTCTAAAACATTCAAATTCAAATGTTTTAATTTATTCAAACTGTTGATAAGATGAAATCTTTTAAAGACAAACTTACCATTACTTTTTATATGTTCCCCGTGAAATCAATTAATGTAATCTCATTAAAATTACAAATCTAAAATCTCATAACGAAAATGATTTTTCAGAAGTGACTTCAACAGATTTGTGTTACATTTATCAAACCAATTAACTTTAACATTTGTAGAGTACTTTGCAAAATCTACTTTTTCAGCTTAAAATGAAAAATGTTTGGTGTAAATATACATGGTCTCTTTTGGTATCTTCTGACTTTTCTATCAATGTTCTTCTCTCGTAAATTCATAAGAATACAAAAACTGATTCAAAAGAAATTAATGAATATGTAAGAACTACATCCGGTGCGTATAAGTGGAAAGCGTCTCGTGCATTGCATGCATACCTCGCCATGCGAAGAAATTATGTCTTATATATCAAAGCTGGAATATGACACACTATGTAAATTGTTCCATCAGTCGGCTTTTCTGGTTTGTTCAGATCTATTGCCATTAGAACAGATCTCTATGGAACTGAGACATCGACGCATTGGATCGATCAACAAATTCCATAATTTTGTTTTTGTTACAGTCGTTATCCGCATTACATTGATAAAATAGGTTTTGTGTCACACACCATTTTGTGACCATACACTAGTTCAAAAATTCCGTGTAATTTTAACATTCACGTCAACCACACATCAATTACCCCTGCTTGCTGCTTACTCTAACTTTGTGATGTTTTTAGTTAAACATTGGTGCTTCAAAACGTGTGTAATATTATAACTGGTTTGTTTTACTTTTTCTATAGTTTTTATTATTTACATTTGTGTTAACAGTTTCTTGTTAAATTCTTTGATCATCATATTTTTCAATTATTTAAAATTGTTGAAATTACAATATGTTATCATAACGCATATCGTATATAGAAAGTGAGTTAATTTCAAACATCAAATAGTTTCCCTCGATAATAACTTTTGATGCAACTTCCTAAGGAAATTTGCTCAATCTTCCATATAAAAAAAATGTTCCTTTTATGATGTGAATTGTTCTAGAAGGCAAACTTCAAATAGATTCAAAGCCATACAACTTTATCATTTTGAACAATACCTGCAAAGTTAGGCCTCATGCCCCATCTAAATAATCCAGATTTAATGAAGAGATAGTTATTCATCTTAATTGAAATATCATTAGTTCCTATGATAAAAGGAATCATAAAAAGTAACTTTGTAAATTGACGATAGAATTTATTTAGAACTTATTGTTGATTTTCCATCCTTTAACGGATCTGTTCATTATGATCCTTCTATTATACAAGATGCTATATTTCCAGTATCGTCTGAAATTTCAATGACCATAATTTTTATGATTCCAGCTCTAAATAATAAGACGCCTGTTGATAATCATTGTAATAGACGTTTTCGTCAAACATTACGAACTTACAATTTGGCTTCACTAAAGGCCTAAATCATCTTATCTCTAGCTTCATTATATCTGAATCAAATGTGATCAAACTAAGAAAAACAGTGAATTTTATATGGGTATCTTGCATGTCAAATCAGCCTTTGACTTGGTACAGCATGACATTATATTAGATAAATTACTAGACTCAAATATTCCTTCTTTCCTATGGCTGGTAATTAAAGATCTATATTCTAATCTGACAACAAAAGTGCAATGGCAAGGCGATCTTAGTGAAAAATTTTCGGTCCACCAAGGTGTACGACAAGGTGAAATTTTGTCTACTCATCTATACAAAATATTTGTACAAGATCTACTCTTAGAACTAGAAAGAAACTCTTTAGGTTTAAATACTGGAAATATTTTTGTCGGTACTCCTACTTGCGTTGATGACATGGCTTTTATTGAAACAAATAGAGACAATCTCCAAATTATGCTCAACGTTTCGGAAAGATATTCTAATCAACATCACTACAAAATGCATCCTACAAAAACAAAAAGTGTCACATGTGGAAAGCTTACAAACGCTTATTGGACTTTATACGATACTCCGGTTACAGTATCAAAAGAAGCAACTCATTTAGGTATAACTAGAAGCTGGAAAAGGGACGGAGAAATAAATGTGGCAAATAGAATAAAGCTTGCAAGACGAACTTTGTAAGCATTAATGGGCTCTGGAATGCATGGAACAAATGGCTTAGATCCAGTAACATCTTATAAAATCTACAACACATATGTTCTACCAAGACTACTATATGGTTTGGAAGCCATTCCTCTAAATAAGACCAATATAACGCAGCTGGAATCTTTTCGTAGAAAGAATTTAAGACATTTTCAATCTCTTCCTCAACGCACGGCTATAGCTGCAATATATCTTCTGATTGGTGGACTGCCAATAGAAGCTGAACTTCATAAAAACCTATTGTCTTTTCTCCATAATTTACTTTCTTCAACTGCTCAAAGAGTTAATGATATCATCATCAGACAAATGTCGGTTAACTATGATAACCCGAACAGCTTTTTTCAACAATTCGAGAAATCTTATTAAAGTATGGACTGCCTCCGATTCATCTTCTTCAAGAATCTTTCCCTTTAAAATTGAAATGGAAATCTCTTGTAACGAAGCATCTGAACACATACTGGCAAAATACATTAAGGGGCGATGCCGAATCTAAATCAACTCTAAAATAAATGGAAACTAAACATCTTCTTACTGGCAAAAATCACTCAGTGTGGACTATATTTGACAAGACAAAAGCCGAAGTTCGGAAAGCTATTATTAAAGCTAGAATAGTTTCAGGAACATTTATACTGAATTCTGATCGAGCGAAATTTAATCAATCACCTTCACCAGTCTGCCAACTATGTGATCTTTCTGAGGAAAATATCTCTCATTTTCTCCTGGAGTGTCCACTATTATCAAATACTAGAATTACATACTTTGAACCAATCAAGGCCTATTTTACTCACCATACAACAGTATACAACACATCCGTATAAGTTGTGTTTTAATGTGTATAAATGACACTCGGATTGTATGTGTAAAAGAGTTTTACTGTGTATTTTAACCGTTGGACAATAACTTTTAAAATATATCCACCATATTTTTTAATATGTAAATAGTACTTTCACTTGGAGATAATCCTTGGTGTTCTTTATAAAGGAAGCTTATACGTAGATAAGAAGAAGAAGAAGCTTACCAAACTGTTGGGGTCTAAGGTAACAGAAACATTTGTTTGCAGAAACATGTGCTGTGCACCCGGAAATGACATAATGTTTTGTTTTCGACACAGTTAATTTAGGTTCGATTTGTTAACATTTACCTTAATGATACTTATAAACTATAGTAACACCTTTAGCGTTGTCACCGTTCTTTTATATGATTGGACAAAAAGATGTCATTGTTGATGTTTTAACATACGTTTGCTTAATTTTTAGTGATCAGGTTATAGTTTTGAACAAACAGTGTATATCTTTGTTAATATTTAGATAATCATCTACCTTATAACAATGGTATGAATTAAAAATATGTTCGTGATAAAAAAAAATATACAAGGATTGAAACTAATTACCAGTGGGAAAAGATAGAATTCCAATTCAAGTTTAAACTCTTTTACCACTGATTATAACCATTCAAGTATATCTCCTATTGATTTATCTTCTGGTACCCACTGCCGATTCTTATGCCAATGTCGTCTCGCTTGCTCTAACACTCATAAGGTTTAACCGGATTATTTCAATATATTTTATAACCTCCTGAAGATTATATTGTTAATTCTAAAAATACAATTGGAATTCAATGAATTCTAGCAAATATAACTGTTATTGGAATTTGACGTAAAGCATGCACAGCAGAACGATAAGCAAAGGTATTTTCTAGATCTCTAGATGATGTTTCCCCAGTTTATTTATACCCTCTGTGAGACAACTGCTAAAACCGCAAACTATAAAAATTTAAATAACAAATCCACTATTTCAATATTTAATCTTTCATATATGAAATTTAGTTTAGTATTAAGTGTCGATTAATACAGCAACATCTATATATTCACTTTTAATAAATTTAGCACAGGAACATTGAGCTATGAAGTTCGTAATTCTAATCAAGTATTCGTTTATTTCTTCATTTTCCCATAGAACTTTTATTTTCAAATCGTGTTGGCTTTGTTTGTTGTTCTTTTTGCTTATGATTAGTTTAAAATTCTATAATTTAGATATTTCTAACATATCTAGAAATGTTATCCCTTTGAAACGAAATGAGCATCTGTGGTTAAATAAAGGCAACAGTAGTATACCGCTGTTCAAAACTCATAAATCCATGGACAAAAAACAAAATCGGGGTAACAAACCAAAACCGAGCGAAACGCATTAAATATAAGAGGAGAACAACGACACAACATCGAAACGCAACACACACAGAAACAGACCAATCATCAGACAAAACACCACGAGAATAACAAATGTAACATGAAAACCAAATACATGAATTTGGGATAGACAAGTACCGTGCCACGTCTTATCTCAATATCTCAAAAATAAGAGAAAACACAAACGACTCAACGTTAAAATGCAACACAAAGAGAAACGAACAATATATAACAATGACCATCTTCCTGACTTGGTACAGGACACTTTTAAAGGGGAATAAAAGTGGTGGGTTGAACCTGGTTTTAAGGCATGCCAAACCTCGCACTTTAATGGCAAAGTTAAATATAACATTGAAATGACAACATAATATTACAGGACTACAATACAAATAAATAGGAGAACATATTAGACACAGAAAAACATGATTAATAGATAACAAAAAGCATCAGGTTTAAAATTCAATACGCCAAAAACGCGCCTTGCCCACACAAGACTCACCAGTGACGCCCAGTTAAACCTTTTAAGTTGTGAAATGCTCTGTACGTACGTGTTAAACGAGTTTGGCCCATCAAATCGTCTAAACCATCTCCATATGAAATATTCTTGCATCATACGTGGATTCACTGTCGATCATATCAAAATGAACATAAGAAAGTTTGCTTTAAGAACACATGTGGGCTGACAAATAGATCTGATCTACAAGTTTGTGTTTTCAGTTGTTCTGATTAAAGAAGTTGGATTGCATTTCGTACAGACTTACTGATAATTGATTTCAATCGCTTTGTAGACGACATGCGCTTTTGACGTACGAATTCCTGGTATCTCTAATGTGTTTATTTACATTTCAATTTTGTTTCCAGTTCTTTCTTAAAATTGTTAAACGTTTTATAACGGTTTCAATGTTTATCTTAAACAAAAATTGGTTTGAGATGAGAGGTAGATAAAAAACATACGAAAAAACATATATGTTTATATATACCAAAAAGCGAATACCGGATATGTAACGGTTTTTTCTCTGGTTTATTACTGATGGCATGAACGTTTTACTACATCAAACCTTTCAAGTGTCATATATCTACTTTCATCCATTTATTGATTTAATGTTTTTGTCTTTTGGGACAATTTATTTTGAAAAGAAAAATTGTAAAAATTGACGGCGAAGTGCAAGAAGGCTTTTAAGTTAAAAGACAATTGTAGGTAAAGTCTCAATACTGAGAACGATGTCAAAATAAACACATGATTGCAACTTAAATCGAATATGTGTTTTACTAAATAAGTGCATATGAAAAGTGATATATATAATAGTGTTCTCAAAAATAGCCAAAACAGACTCATTTTGATTAATCCAAACCTATTTCTGGCAAAGTATGTAGAATTTTTTCAAACATAAAATAGTAAGAAAAAAATAAGACTTTAAAATGAATGAGATATTATATAACCACCAGTAGAAATACAAATGGGTTTCACGTTTTCAACAACTTATTACTCATAAACTGCGTGATAACTATATTAAAAATACAAATTTTTACTGGAGAATCAAAAGAGGGATTGTATCATAATTCCAATCAAATTGTCAATAATGCATGAACATTTTCAATTTTCCCATCGTTATTTTAGATAACTATTGTTTATGTTGGAAACAGTAATTAAAATCACTCAACATGAATACATGTCATTACAATTGAGTATTGTCTAATGGCATCAATTGTGTACTTAGTATATGCATTAAATGTTATACTTATTACTCTTCAGGGATTATCACCTTTTATATTATAATCCAACAAAAGCATATAGAAATGACACCTTTTGATGCAATGAGAATTATATAGTTTTTATTCGTGATAAAACGGCGGGATTTATTCCTGATCATGTCTGAGTGTAGTGCTTTCAAAAAGGAACACTGTCAGATATGTGTCAATTTGTGAAGCATCAACGCCTGAAAATGGCCATTAAATCATCCGCAAAACATTAAGTTAATCCATACAAATTAAATGACATTGTTCTTGGTTCTTCATTCGAAATATAAAAGGATTATTAATTTCCAATTATTTACTTCTACAAATGTAATTCCTTACGAACTAATTTTCTTCTATGAATAATTGGTAAATAACAAACAAAGGATGATATAAATCCATGCCTATAATCATTGTCGTAGTTGGCGACAGCGTTATGATCAAATGACGTCTCAAATATTAGTTTAATTGATGTTGCAAATTGTAAAGTGTAGATTTTTAGTTTACCACCAAAGAACGTATTTCAGGACAATTCTTTAAACTATAATAATATGATTATGATAGTACTAAGAAAGAGGTCGTTTATAAATGTAAATGTTGTCTTACAGAATTTTAAACCACAAACCAATTGACCGAATCAATCCGATCAATGAATGGTTTCATACTTTCACTAATTTTGATTTCGTAAATTTTCTGTATGTATTTTGTTCATTCCCTTGAAAACTACTTTACATTTTTACATGATAATTTCTTGTAAACAAACAGATTTGGTAGTAACCATCTACCAATTGAATCCAGATGGTGGCAGAGTTTATCCAGATACTTTTGTGACTCTAGGCGTTGGTGACTAGAACCAATACATCATAAGTTGTCAAATATTGGAGCTAGAAAAAAGAAATCTTTACCATCTTATTACTATTCAAACCCTAATATTTATATATTTTATCAACGGAATAACATATCGAATATTGTATTATTTAAACAAATACGTAGTTCTTTGTCATTGCATGTTCACACATGCATGTTATAATTATACCTTATGTTTATATGTAATAGTAGTTTTATGAGAGGTAAGAATATTTATTTTTCGTTTTTCCCAAAACAATAAATATAAAAATAAAGATTGGAAGGAAATAATAAAAATAAAGATAAGATTTTGACAAAATATAAGAACCGCATTTATTCTGGTCTATTTGTTAATTTAAAAGTTAAGGTGGTACCCAACACTTTCACTAAAATTAATTTGGCTCGTTTAATTTTCATAAAATTTTGTCAAAGTACTTACTTTCACCCTTTAACAAAAATATAAAAATTTCAAAAATTTTGAACCAACCGTTTTGTCAGAAAAATTACACTGGTTATATAGCAGTTTGACAAACACCAATTTTTATCATTGAGAAGCTTTACATTCCCTTTACAACACAACGTAATCAAAACGTTTAGCTGACTTTACAGAGTTATCTCCCTGTAGTGTTAGGTACCACCTTAATTCCGGATTATGATCGATCGGAACTATTTGACTGCGCATAAATTACTATGCACACGAAAAGTTTGTGTCATTAATTCACTGTTATTTTGATTGATTAAAAATGTTAAATTAGTATACTTTTGTCACTAACAAATTATTATCGTTATTATGTGTATCTGTGAAAGACTCAAAATGAAATTTCACCAAAGGAGTAGGTCCGGTAAGGCCCCTTTTTGGCCCAAAAATATAACAGTTTTACAAAATTGTTAAAATGTAAACTTTTAGTTATTTATTGGACAGTTGAATGCTTCTACTACATAAATATGGGCTGTTTTTGACAATACAATGCACATATATCGGGTTGTAGCACCATTAAGTCATGCTAAATTACTGAAATTTTCAAAATTCTATCATTTTAGTTAAATTTGAGACGGTTTCCGTGTAAAACGAAAGTGGCCGCATTCGTGTTCATCCTTAATATTGCAATGCAAGTTGTATTTTATGATAATACATAACATTTTTAAGGTTGTGGATGAACACGGATGCGGCGACTTTCATTTTTGACAAAAACAATCTGAAAAGTGACGTTTTTTGGCATATTTGAGATATTTTTCATATTTGAGCTTCAATCGGATCGTTTTTAATGACTTTATCAGTTAAAATCTTTCACATAAACTAATTGAATCAAATGAAATGGACACTTAAGTGTTTAAAAAGTGGTCAAAATCTTTCGTCAGATGAAACTGAAATTTGAGGCCAAAATGAGTCCTTACCGGACCTACTCCTTTCACCATTTTCCCGCCCAGATTTGGGGTTTAAGTCAAAATATTGATTTTTCCTTAACGGTGGCCTATGTTTTTTATTTACTCATTCTTTGAAGCTATATTTCAGCTTTTTATATTACAGTTTTGGACAAATAGAACGTTTTTTTGATATTTCGATAAAAATACGTCAACACCCTTATCTTCCTTATCATTTCATTGAAAAAAGGTCCCTTTTACATACCTCTTTAAAAGTATTTTGAGATTAAATGGTTCGGGACCCCATATTTTTTCCGACATATTTGATTCACTTTCTATAAACATTAAAATAACAAAAAATATGGAACTTCTCACAGAAACTTCGAATACGTTGTTAAGGTAATTTATGTTAATTACCAAAATAAATCTTCAATTTGACATTATATGTCTTTTAACAAGCAAGTGTCTGATGATGAGAAAACATTTTTTATTTTTGCCACATAAAAAGTAGTTGCATCATTTGATTTGAATTATGTTTTTTTTTGAAATCATTAATAAATAGTTAAATATAAACTAGAAAATTTGAATATCAGTGTATTTGCACACAATGTATATCGTCTTTGATCAAAACTATTGGTAATTCAATTAGATGTTTACCAGTTTTACGAATCCAATTAAATTTTCATTAATATAGAGAATTTGAAAACAATTATATTCTTTTAAAAACCTGAGGTATAACGAGACATAATTAGATACTATATTGATTTACGATTCAAATCTCTTGTTAATGAACAAACAGTTTGACTTTTTTTCTATTCCCATAGAGAAACAGCAGACAACTTATACCAAAGTTCGTATCAGTCTGGTTTAATTAACATATACCATTTCTAAGCATTTAAATAACAATTGCAATACGCAGTCGCATAATGATATGTTTCATTTTGTCAGAAGTATATATGGCAGCGGCTCAGATAATGTAAACTGGTATGACAGTTAGGCATATGTGTTCCTATAAAATTCATTATATAGAATTGATGCTTAATAATATGACTACTCTGAGCTGAGAAATAAATTAATTCAAGTTCATTTAAAACATTGATTATAGGCGAACATTGAGAAGTTAATGAACTGATGTCAAAATGTTCACCGTTCTGTCAAATCGTTTTACCGACATGGGTTTGTTACCTGGAAAAAAATCGTCAAAATTGCATTGTACCAACACAAAAGTGAATATTCGTAGTATTATTTAGGCCACATTTTATAGTTTAAAATGGAGTATTAAAAATTCATCTAACGATACACGTTTGTATAAGGTTACATAATAATATATTTATCAGTTTACGCCCTATATAGTATCTAAAATTAATAAAACCACAATTTTCCAAATTAAAGCAATTAAGTTTAATTCAAAATTGATTTTTTTATTGATTTGCCATATGTTAGTTTCATGTAATACCGTGCTTTGTCATAAATTTTAAACTATTAAAAGGGAGCTTTTTCAAGCTTTAGGTTATGCAAAATTTCACAAACTTCGAAAATATTACACATGGTGAAATCGATTATGTGTAGTGAGGAAAGAGTTTCTTTCGCCATTTTGGATTGGAAATAATAGAGAACCTATGCACAAATTCATCAGATTTTTTTTTTATTATTTTCAATATATTCTATTAATTATAACCTTATACATCAATCCTAAGTTACCTAGGGGACCAACTAAGGGGGCCCAATTTTTTCAGACTTTATTAGATTTAAACTTATAAATTATATAATATTTTTACAAGGTTAGATTATTTTTGCTTGATTTTTGATAATTTTAAATTGGCATTCCTATGGAAATATAGATTTTAAAAAATGTTAAATTTATCACCCCTAGTTTTTGGTGGGGTTCGTGTTGTTTATTCTTTAGTTTTCTATGTTGTGTCAAGTGTACCATTGTTTGTCTGTTTGTGTTTTTCATTTTTAGCCATGGCGTTGTCAGTTTGTTTTGGATTTATGAGTTTGACTGTCCCTTTGGTATGTTTTGTCCCCCTTTTATTTAAATCGAAAAAAAACGTACCCTTTCTTTTCTTTTGATATTCACAAATCATTTTCTATAAGCTATCTTCTCGTATTTTATTTTAATATTCTATCATTTAGTTTAGCTTCTTTTTACCAGATGATGTTTCCCACTAAATAATCTGTACAATCTGTAGCTTGAAAAAAATGATTAGTGACCTATCCTCAAGCAAAAAGAATTCAGCTAAAAGTTTTGATATCATGTAGGTATATTTATTTCTTTAGTAGAATTTGATGTATTCATTTTATTATACAAAAAAAGTAAATTCACAAAAAAAAACTGAACTCCGTGGAAACACTGAACTTTATGCATTTCCAACTGTCAAACAAGTTGGCAATTAAGCAATCTAAACACAAATCATGTTATACCGAACCTATTCCTCGGAAGACGACTTTTTTAGACAAAAATATAACAGTTAGCTCTTGTCATTCCGTTTGTCAGGTTTCGTACATTTAAGGGAATGTTCCTTTTTGAATATACCTTGAAATTTTGTAACATTTCTTATTATTGATGCTCTTCAACTTCGTTTTTAATTTGACCTTTTTAACTTTGTTTGATTCGATCGTCACTGATTGGTCTTTTGTAGACGAAACGCGCGTCTGGTTCTTATACAAAATTCCGTCCTGGTATCTATGATAAGTTAATTATTATATTTTTGTTTAACAATCATCAGATACAAATGCTTTTTAATATCAGCTATGAGATTTTCAACTAAAACATATATATAAGTTCAAAAGTCAAAAGAAATTTCTCATCTTGCAGACATTATATTCGTGCTGAATATCTTCAGTGTGTGTTATTGGATTTTATATTTAAGTTTAATATATTTGCTTGTTTTTTGGACTTACTTGTATTAAGCAATATCACTCATTTCTTTCATAGCTGAATATCTATTATATATTAATTCTACTGCTTGCTATTTGTAGACTTGTTTTTACCGGGGCAGTTTTCAATCGCTAGTCGCTGTTATGGGAATTTGCGAAGACAAATTAACCTCAGTTTATCTTTTTTTTTTATCTTTCTATAGCTTTGGTTTCTTTACCAAAATGGACGACAACCTAAATTAAAGCATTGTTTCTTATCATTGGAATTTTAAGGGGCACTAGCTGTCAAATACATGGTCACCTATGTGACTAAAATTCTCAATTTTTTTTTATTACATACTAAAACGTATATCCAAATTACAATAAGTCTGAAATAAACAGTAAACAAAACATGAACTCGATAATATATATCGGAAATTCGTGTGTATTTTAGTATAGACGCCATCAAATTAGCTATCGAGATTTCCTCCGAATACAACCGCCGGTTACACAACCCGATATGAACATAAACATGAATAGATTGCTTCCTCATGCGATTTGATTGTTATAGGTCCGTTTTATTTCATGTTATTGTTAGAAAATAAGTTAATCAACGCGAGGACGTTGAGTAATCAACAATAAATCCATAATTAATGCGTTACCTGTATGCGAATGATTTGTTTGGGGGTTGAATCAGTCAACATAGTGGTTCACCTTTGTTTAACTATCAATGTTGACATTATTTTCCATTTAATCTTTAGCTATTTGGTTGAATTGAGGGTCACATGAACACAAATTTAAAGTGGTCGAATTATTCATTTGCAACTAATTAAGTCATTAGCGATATTTCGTTGCTTGGTTTGACAAAATAGAACCAAATTGGCTGCTAAAAACTAATTATTATTTCATTATTTCACTTTAACTTATGATTGAACCAAACAAAATCATATTCTATTGTTTTGTTTATTTCTTATCTCGTACGTAGATAGTGACCCTTTAATATTATCAATGATTGATATATGTTTCAAATAATAACATGAGTGTAGAAAACTGGCAAAGAAATGGCAAAAGTGCTCTGGAAGGTGCACGGGTTTATTTTTTATTAACATTTCGAAAGGAAGCTTTGATGTCAAATTTAACAAAATCCTTTTCTCCTGACGGTACACTCTCGCGTATATAAGCACTATACCATAAATTGTCACTTCTATTTAACCCGAGATGTCTTGTGCTGAAACAGGGTGGGATTCTGTTTTGACATATCATTTTACGTGATAAAATCCCAATAAAATTTCATAGTGAAGAAATTGATCTAAAGTTAATTGAATTCCATTAACACAGTGGTCTGTTGTAAGTTAATGTAAATATGATCGTCTTTTTGTCCTACCATTTCTGACGAAATAGACACGCATAGTGTATTCTGATATCTCATTGACTTTGTTTCCTATTTCAAAACAGAAATAAAATTAATTAATTGATAAAATTCAAATAAAACACATTCAAGAATATAGACGATACACTTGAAGTGGCAAGCCACACTGGATAGAAAAAAATTAATTGCAGTTTAGAAAACAGATAAGAATTGCATAACTAAAATATGTGTTTCATTCTGATAATTGTTCGGCAACAAATCAAGTTAAACAATATACATTACCAGACAGAGCATTGGGGTTTTACGGGGTTTTCCTGTGGGAGAAAAATAGAGGAAAAAAATCCGCAGGTTTTGTGTTCATAATCATGTTGAATTGAAACTAATTTAAACTTTATTGACAAAACTTTTGAGAATACTACTGTTGTTGACACTTTTTAAAGAAACAGCCATTTCTATAGATGTGTTATTGTCCTGAATAGTTGCCACTGGACGATAAGTCAATAGTAATCAATCAATATAAATAAAGATGTTTTTCTTTCAATTATTATTTATATCAACATGATTAATGTTTTGGCTACAAGTTTTCTCTGTTTTCGTAGTAATACATTTCCTAGTTTCTTTGGTCGGTACAAGCAAAATTTGTGTAATTGGTTGTACAACTAGTAAGTCAACACCACTTGTTTCTTTCTAGGGAATGGCACTAACCCTTCTGAGTGTTATAACATTATATCTTCATCTTACAGACGCATTAGATTGTGAGTATACCTTTATCTATTTATACATTTAATTGAAATTTATAATAAGTAACATTATTTGTATTGGTTTTGGGTTTTTTTTTTTTATTTCTATATTTGAATATAAAAACTTGACTAATACAAATTAGTATTTCCTGGTTATTTTTGATGATTGCTACATAATTGCTACATAACTATCATATCTGTAGTTTACAGCCGTTCATGTTGAACAATAGTAAAATAATTTTAAAATTTTAAAATCGTCTTTCTAAGAAATCTTCATAAAAGAAAGACAAAACTTGAAAGTGCATTAACATAACATTTATAATAAGTAAAATGTAATATTATGTATACATGTAGGACCTAGAGTTGCGATGGTGACGCTGAAGTGTGATTGTCACGCTGAAGTGCGATTGTCCACGCCGACGTACGATGGTCCGTACGTTAAAGTGCGATGGTTTAGCATGAAGCTTGAATATTGTGACGTTTGGAAATACAACATGAATTCGAAGGCAGGATGAAAGGGTTGTAGATGAAGGTTTCGTGCTAACTGAGGAAAGGGATAGTAAAAGAAATTAACGACCATTTCAAGTCCCTGAAGGTTTTTCCATTACATGTGGACTCAATTCATGGGGAACAAAGCGCATGAAAATAAACTCATCATAGATACCGGGATCGAAATTTTATATTTACGCCAGACGCGCGTTTCGTCTAAAAAAGACTCATCAGTGACGCTCGAATCAAAAAATGTTTCAAAGGTCAAAAAGAGTACAAAGTTGAAAGATAAACTGGATCAGCAAATGGGCGAACCAGTGTTCGGAATTATGCCGCAAATTTGGGCATTATAAATAAAGTATATTTATCTTTACATTAAATTTGATTTATCTTTAAGTAAGCGTCACATGATTTCATGTGGACAACTTTATACAAAAAAAATGCTAGTATTAGCAATTTTTTATTATATCAAGTTGATATAATGTTGTTTAATTTCCGTAATTAATCCTGATTTGTTATGACACCGCCGCTCTAGTCTTAGTTAATTGTGGCTTCTGTGATAATTGTCTACAACATGTAAGGCCGAAATTAACATGACTGGCCTCCATGTGCACTTTTCTTCTTATCATCCTCAACTAAGTTGAACACCATATTTTCTGAACCCTACTTATGCATGCTAAGAGGAAAATTGGCATATTTGAAATTATATTAAAAAACATCATATTTTTTTATTTGACCTGAACAGAAGTTAAAAGATTTACCAAATACGAGGCTAGCAAAAAACGGTTGTCAAATCTAAGGAAACGACTGACAAAAAATATATTTTGAATCCAAGATTTTCCGATTACCTTATTGTGTTATTTCCTAATATAATGATTTTAATTCAAAGCGGCGAAAAAATGACAAAAAATGTTAGTGCATTGCGTTAAAAAAAATCTTACTTACACAATTACCACACTCCCTCTACCTTATAGAAGTTAAATAGTTGCTCTTTTGATGATGCTATTTCATTTAAACATCTCGTGTCTATTTCTATACTCAATGTCACAGACATACCATCGCACGTTAGCGTAACCACAATCAAACTTTGGAGTAGCAAAGCTAACGTCATAATGTCACCAACGCACTTCAGCGTGTTAACGACGCACTTCAGCGTGTTAACGACGCACTTCAACGTGAACATCGCACTATAGCGTGGACCATTGCAGTTTGGAGTACCATCGCGGAAACACGGCCCCATATACAATGAAAACAAAAACTTTTTGAAACCCGGACACTCTAGTTTTCCTCAGTTTTTGAGCTTGTGACCCGAATTTGTTTCAATTAAATCGATTTATGACTTTTGAGTAGCGGTATACTACTGTTGCCTTTCACTAGTATATTAATATAGTTTTTATTCTTGTTTCACCTATGATATGGGGTCATATTCCTGGTAAGTACCCTATATATAATTAACATTTTAGATACACGCCATCTGTGTCGATACCATTACCATTATACAGCTGTGTCATGGGCATCAGCTAGAGAAATATGTGAAAGGACCAACAGAACTTTACTGATCATTGATAGTTCAACCGAAATGATGAACATATCGGATACTATAATGCCGCATGTTGAATCAGTTAAACCAGACGGTTATTCAATAAGGTATTTAGTTCAATAATAAATTGGATGTTCACTTAAAATACATAACTTATACATACTTTAATATTTTATGTGTAACCTACGACGTCACATGTTTCAAATTTAGTTATTTCCAGACCTTACCTTTAGAGATAAATTAAAGTTCACAAAATATATGTCTTCGGTATTTATGTGAATATCCTTCTCCCTACTACTTTGGTTGCCCGTTCAGCTATTTCTGAAATTTACTGGTTTGAACCATGCAACATTATTTATTTTACTTTCAAATATATTTATGATATCACTGTCGAACCCATATTTCAGTCAGTACTTGCATCTCATAAATCCCAGCGAACCTGAAACTAAGGATACTACTGATACCAGAATGACTGCTTCATACATTGATGTTTTCCTCAATATTGACAAAGATGGATGACTTCACACTTAAATCTATGACAAACGGGATAATATCAAATTCCAAATTATCAACTTCCAATTTCTCAGCAGTAACATACCCTCCGCTTCATCGTATGTTGTTTACATATCTCAGTTGATACGTTATGCTCGGGGATTTTCACACTAAACTGACTTCATATACGGGAGTGTGCTCCTTCCTCAGAAACTAATCCAACAGAGATATTGGGAGTGAATTTTATAGAAACCATCACGAATTGGTTGATATACAGGCGCGGATCCAGGATTTTGGAAAGGGGGCGATGTTTTTAACTTTTGACGAGCGTAGCGAGGCGAACATATTTTAGGACCTTTTTTGGTTGGATATTTTCGATGCTGTATTAACCCTATTATTGTCTATCATTAAATGATACTAGTAGTATGGATCCAAGGCTATGTTCTGATAAATTTGATGTGCATGGGACTTATCATTAAAAAAAAAGACATGTAAAATTCTCGCAGGTTTGTTGCAAGTAATAAGTAAAAAGTAGAAATAAGGGAGGTAAGCATAGCATATTGTAAGAATAAAGCAAAGGCAAACAGAGAATTAAGTCGGGAACTAGAAAAGAAACCTGGAAGAGAAAAATAAGTTAAGAGATGCATTACCACAGGAAGATACATATTTAGACGAAGAAATAAAAGATTTAGAACTAAAAATAGGTAAGATATACGAACAGAAAGCTAAAGGCGCACAGGTTAGGTCAAGGGAGAAATGGGTTGAATATGGGGAAAAAGATAATGCATATTTTTTAGGTTTAGAAAAACAAAGACAGGTAAAAAAGTCGATAAATAAACTAAGTGACGAGAATGGAAATATAACAACAGACCAGGCCGATTTATTAACAAAAATTAAACAATACTATGAAAAACTGTACAGTTCTAAATGTCAAAAAAAAGATTTAGTCGAAAATTATATTTGTGAAACTGAATTAGAAAATAATTCAAATAATGTTGACAAATCAGTTTGTGACGGAGAAGTAACAATTGAAGAATGTACTTCAGCTATTAATACAATGAAATTAAATAAAGTACCAGGGCTAGATGGTCTAACAGTTGAATTTTATCAGATGTTTTGGGAAAAAACAAGATATTTTCTAGTCAAAGTTTTAAACACTGGTAATGAAAAGGGAAGTCTATCGCACTCACAACGTACTAGTATTTTGACATTATTATTCAAAAAGGGAGATCATTTATTATTAGATAATTATAGGCCAATTTCCTTACTAAATGTAGATTTAAAACTATTGTCATTTGTTCTAGCGCAACGTTTAAACAAGATACTACCAAAAATTATTAATGAAGATCAAACAGGATATATTAAAAACAGATTTATTGGTTTTAAATTGAGACAAATTCAAGATATTATTGATTATGCGGATGCATATTCGATTGAAGGGGCAATAGTTTTTGTAGATTTTACTAAAGCTTTTGATTCTTTAGAATGGGATTTTATGTTAATCACTTTGAAACATTTTGGATTTAATGAATCTTTTATAAACTGGGTAAAAACATTATATACTGGGTTACAAACTTGTGTTATTAATAATGGATGGATTTCAGAAATATTTCATAACTCAAGAGGAATAAGGCAGGGGTGTCCCTTATCAGCTCTTCTTTTCGTTTTATCCGTGGAGATCATGGCTTTAAGACTTCGAAAAAACAGTGATATCAAAGGGTTCGTAGTTAAACTAGATAATAAAAATCAAAGAAATAAAATTTCACAATTAGCTGATGATACTACTTTATTTCTCAGTAATAAGAAAGAAATCAAAGCTGCTATGAATGAAATAGAAATTTTTGGATCATTTTCTGGGTTAACTTTGAATAAAAATAAAACAGAGGGTATATGGATAGGAAAACTGAAAAATAGTAAAGATAAGGTAGCTGGGATTAATTGGACAAACAAACCAGTCAAAGCATTGGGAATATATTTTGGTCATAACAGAGAAGAATGTGAAAAATTAAACTGGGAGAATAAAATTGAGAAAATGAATAAACTATTTCATTTATGGGGGAAACGTAATTTAACTTTAATCGGGAAAATTCTTACTATAAAAACATTAGTTTTACCACTTTTTACATTTTTGGCAAGTGCCTGTACAGTTCCGGAGAAATTCAGAAAAGAAATAGAAAGTAAATGTTATAAATACATCTGGGATGGTAAACCAGATAAGGTTAAAAGAAATACCATGATAAAGTCAAACGAAGAAGGGGGGTTACAAATGATCGACATACAAAGTTATTTTATGTCTCTAAAAGCATCATGGGTAAGTAAACTCATTAGTAATGATATTTCAAACTGGAAGTTGATTCCATTAAAATATCTCAGCGTGGTTGGTATTAATTGGTTAATTTTTAAGATGAATTTTGAAAAGAAGAAAATTCTGGACTATATCAAACATATCCCTGAATTTTATAGAGAAGTATTTAAATGTTGGGTAATATCAGGCGGTGGACAAACAAAAAAACCTACCAACTTCACAGAAGTAAGGAAACAGGTAATTTGGGGGAACAAACAGATTAATTTTAAAAATAAAACTATTATTTTTGAAAATTGGATTAAGAGTAACTTGATATTTGTCAATGATATTATAGACGACACTGGCAATATATCTCAACATTTTATTTTGGATAAATTAGAATGCAAGAGTAATTGGATTGCAGAAATAAATATTTAAAAAAAGCCATTCCAAAAGACTGGCTTCAGATGTTACAGTCTGAGAGTTCTATTAAAAGTATTGTAAATATTCCTAGACAGAAACTAATCTGGAAAGGTAATTACATTGAGGCTTCAAATTTTTCAACAAATATATTATATAAGTCAATTTGTAAAGATAAAACTGAACCATCAATTGGTGTTAGCAAATGGATGCGTATTTTACAAACTAATGAAAACCTTAGTATTAACCAACTATATGTTTTCATGTTTCATTATTTAGAAGAAAATAAGTTAAAAATATATAGATGGAAACTTTTACAATTCATATTACCAACAAAACAATTATTGTTTAAATGGAAACAGACGAATAACAATCTATGTAATGTATGTAACGAAGAAGAAGATTACAACCACTTTTTTATTTCTTGTCGATTTTTAGAAAAATGTTGGAAAAGTATTCATGAGTTAATGATAAAATCAAATTTAAATTTTAGAGTATCATTAAAGCAATTAGTCTTTGGATATAAAATTTTTGACAAAAATTATTTTGGTCTGAATTATTTCCTAACAATCTTAGGTTTTTCCATATACAAATCATATTATGTATCTAATCAGAAATTGACAAAGGTAAATGTTTATCAAATTTTTGTTCGAGAATACATAAAAAGATACACTGAAAACAGAACAATGAAACTTAATCCATTACTAAAGTCACTAAAAAGAAGTTTAGACGATTGATAGAATAAAACATAATGTATTAAAATGTTGTATAATTGTATTTCAAGAAATTTATACATATTATTATAATATTTACATATATACCAGCAGCTGTTTGCTAACCTGGGCAATCGGTGGAATATTACAGGATGCATCAAGAAAAGCTTGGTTTCTTGGTGTAACAATGTAACAAGCATATTTGATGAATAAATATATAATGTTGTTACAAAAAAAAAAAGTTTATCATAACCTCACAAATTTCGTGTTGTAAACAAGATATACACCGGGCTATATGATTAAATTTAAAATACGACAATCACGAGACAAACAAGCAATTTTTATCCAAATGTTTGGTTGATATATTTCATCTAACAAAATTAAGGGAAGTGAGGGTTTTCAAATCAACCCAAGGCTTATAATGAGTCTGAAATGACAACGAAGTTATGATTGACGGCCGACAAATTGAGACATAAAGGCCACACCCAGCAGGCAGGTTGTAGTCTGGTCTTGAAAAAAGTATTCAATATATCAGTTCGGCGAAACAGATATGACGGCCAGACATGCAAACTCTTGCCACAAAATAAAATATGCCCGTTTTTATTTATCATGCTCATTGGATGCTTATTAATTCTGTAAGACATTTTCGTTTCTAATAGAAAAAATGTGGACAAGATCAGATTTTTGTTTTTAATCCAAATACGACCAGAATTTTTGTTTAAGGCAAAAATCAGAGTCAATTTTTTTCTCTCCAATATCTAAGACTGTCTCCTCAAATCATACATTAGACTTAAAATGTATGTAGAGCTTATACTGACTGGGGATCATTATCCAGCTATGTTATTTTAAAATAGGCTGGGGCGTTTGGGGTTAAACATGTTTTCGTAGGTGTTTAATATTGATGTGGAACTTTTTTGTCATGAGATTGTAATACTCTATATATATTGAGTATTTCTTTCTGTTTGGTGGATTAATGAAATAGAAGTCAATACGTTCTTGCTCAATCATGTGTCGCTTTGAAGGTGTCATGATTATCATCTTCAGCAAAAGAATTGTGTTACTGTAATTTGAATATTAAAATGACTGAGAGACGATTTGTTCGATGCACTGGTCAACTCCACCATAGCGAATCACAGACACATGACTTTGATAATCAGTAGATTCCAGCGAAAAATATCTTTATAATTATAGAATTGTCGCATACAAATAAAATAAAGAGTAGACGGGAAATGGCAAAGTTCACGAAGTCTAGTTTGATTAATCATTTTACAAAAACAAAAAAAAATCCGAGCAAAAGGGGGCGTACGCCCTCTACGCTCCCTCTGAATCCGCCACTGACGTTTATATTATATACGTTGTGTCTGTGTCTTAACTAACTTTTAACATTTTGACTACGTCTTAGATTGTGGTTTAACATCTATTTCGTCTGCTAATTAAGTACCGAATTTGACATATTCCCGAATATATTTCTGTCCCCATCACCGAATGTATATTTGCATTTCTATACGACATGTTTCGGTATTATGTACATCTAACATTCATGTAATTATTTTTGAAGTTTCTATTATGGATTCAATTGTATAATGTGTTGTATCTTAACGTTTGTAGTCAAAATAATTATAAAATTGCCGTTCAATACCATCATTGTCATTATAATAGTTTCGTCTGGTTTTGTGAAAATAATTGTATAAAGTCGAAATTACAAGTAAGTGAGTCACTGTTTGTGGTGTATGTTTATCATTCCATGTAATATGTGAAATAGTGATTTAATTGAGAAAATAAAGTCGATAGTGCAATGAAGAAAAAAACTTATGTAACCCTGAAGTCAAACTATTTCTTTCTACTTTCTGTTGGCTGTTTCAATTTGGCTGTACCACTTTACTGGATTGATATCACCAAAATTATGCAAGATTTTTTTTTATATTCATAGATATGTTTCAATTCAGCATAAACTTTTAATCAAACAAATAAAAAGGAGTCCAGGAATCCATGTTTTAACCGAAACTGAGTTGTTATACAAGACTGCTACCTGTACCAAGTCAGGAATAAGAAAGCTGTTTTTAAACAGTTCGTTTCTATGTATGCTGGCGGTTTTTTTTTTGCACTGCAGTGATCTTTTTATTCCTTTGTTTTCCTTTTTTTGATTTTGCAACCCAAATGTGTGCTAACATCTCATCATTATATATCCAAGTGAACTTGAAATTCGGGATAATACCGAATGTAGGTCTGTTTTGTACTTGCTTACCCTTCCGGAACACCCGGAATCATCCCCAGGTTTTTTTGTGGGTTTCTTGTTGCCCAGTCTTTAGTCTTGTGTTTTGTGTACTATTGTTTTTCTATTGGTCTTTTTTTCTTTTTTAGCCACGGCGTTGTCTGTTAATTTTTGACATTTATGAGTTTGAGTGTGCATCTCATTTATTTCACTCCCTTTTAAATAGATTTAAATGCATGTTTATATGTATGCCAAATAGACTGAGCATACAAAGTCTTGTTACCACTTTTGGTAACATTTATCCTAAAAAAATCAACAAGAATTTCATGATGTTGTATTAATATTCATTTTTGGAAACTGACCACGTATGTATTTTGTACATTACTAACCTCGGAACCTTTTGATATCTATGGTTCGCTTAATGTCAACGAATATATACAAGGACCAAAGAGTTTTTGAGTTTGAGAGGAGTGACATAATGATTAGGGTTTTTTTTTGACAATTAAACCGATATTCTATAAGAAAAAGATGTGATATAAGATGAAAACCGTTACAAATATTGTGTATATTGTTTAAAGATTTACATGTTTATCTATGTTACTGTTTCAGTGAAATATTGTGGATTGGACTTCATCAAGAAATAAATCCAGTTCGTTTACTATGGGATACATGTGATGAGTATACTATTACTAATCAATGGTCGACGTCACCTGGAAACTCAGAAGGTTGTGTGATATTTAACCATACAGACACAATGTTCTCTATACAGGCATGTTCTAATACAGAATCATTCATATGTGAAGATACGTCAAATGGTAAGGATATGCAAATGTGATCTCCGGGAAATGAAATATGTTTATCTTCGCAGATAAAGGCGAAAGCAGTTCTATTAAACACTCGACTCCGTCCATTTGAAGGATCTGGGTTTGATTACTTTAGTCGAAGTATATTTTTTTTATTTCTAGGTAACGGAAGGTCCCTTCTCAAGTGGCAAAATCAAAAGCTAGAATACATCAAACAAATGGATTACAACTGTAACATTTCTGCCTTGATACAGGCATCTTCTAGTGTAGAAAATCGTGGATCAAACTAGAGTTTATAGGTAGCTTAACCTCTTATTTGTATGACAGTCGAAAAGTAATGAGTTCATTTTAAGTTTGCTGCCTGATAAAGTTGATTGTAGCGAGTCTTAAGCAGTGAAATAATTTTTTTGGTGACATCTTTGTCAAATTTACCTAGGCTATATTTCAAAGAAATGATTTGATGTTTGTTCCAGCTTCATACACTAATAAAACTAACTAAATAAACTCATCATAGATACCAGGACTAAATTTGGTATATACGCCAGACGCGCGTTTCGTCTACAAAAGACTCATCAGTGACGCTCGAATCCAATTATTTGTTTTAGTGACATTTTTTTTATAATAAAAACAGTATATAATACAGTGAAATATAAAAATATAACCAGCACATATCGACTCTTTTGCTTATGAGTCACTTTAAACATTAAATTCAATGGAAAGACGAACAAAATGAATCTATTTGGTTTTTTAACTATTTTGATTTGAGCGTCACTGATGAGTCTTATGTAGACGAAACTTGCGTCTGGCGTATAAAATTATAATCCTGGTACTTTTGATAACTATTATCGAGAGAAAAAATCCATAGGGGGAAGCAAGTTCAGCATCCGCCATGAACTAATTTCCTGTTTGTCGATAATTTGAAATTTTACAGCATTCATTGCACAATGAATATTTAGAGTCAAATTTTTGGCTTCAATGAAAGAAATGATCACCTTAAAAGTCTGTATGCATCGATGCAGGTCCAGACCCGGCTTTAGTCTTGTTTTGCTTTCAATTTGACATATTGTTTAATACTTTACATGTAAATCAAGGATCAATTAAACAAATGTCAACGAATATCTAACTAATCTGAGCTTAAATGAATCCCTATATGTTATATACTAATTACTTACATGTTTGTTCCCTGCGAAATGTCCAATGTTTATATTAGACTGAATAACGCTCTTTTTCGATTTAGAATCTGGTGATTGTTTTGACGAGGTCTCGATTGAATTAACAGATAGAACCTTTGGAATAGGGTCTGATGGTGCTACAGATACTACCCATTCGTTAGAAGAATGTGCAAAATTGTGTAATGATGATGGCACGTGTGCAGCATTTCAACACAAATCGGTAAATTCAGTGATTGAATGTTACAGGCACTTATATGATATAACTAAAAAGCTACGTCTCCAGAGAACACCTCAGGATATTTTCATAAAAAGTATGTTTTCAAATATTCATATCGGTGTTGATGCAGCCTTATCTTAGCACACCTTTGATAGACAATATGTTTCAGACTTTTTTCCTATCTTATTTACTTGATGTGATAGAGTGACTGATAAAACGCAATTACTTGCCACTATTTTACCGATTTTAATAATAAATACTATTGAATATGGGTATTATTATAAACAAAGATGTGAGAGTTTTTGTAGAGTTAGTACACTTGTGCTTCACATGTCATTATAAATGTACACACTATAAACCCAACGACAAAGTTAAATAAAAGACATATTGATATCAAAATATATCAATTATTAACATGCATATGACTATGCGGTATTGGCTTTGCTCATTGTTGAAGGCCGTACGGTGACCCATAGATGTTTATTACTGTGTCATTTAGTATCTTGTGGAGAGTTGTCTCATTGGCAATCATAACACATCTTATTTTTTATATATAAGTATGTTACAGCGAGGCTACTTGAATAGTTACTGGTTTGCCTATATTTACTAGAACTGAAAGTCTGTTCGAAAAAGTTGGGTTGAGTTATACTTTATCAAAGCTTGTTGTTTATTTTTTTACGGCGGTATTATACTGTTGACTTTATTTACAGGATTAATGTTTCTTATGGTTTTTTTTTTGTAAACTTGCTAGTCTTTTCTTCGTTCTGTCATATGACCATAATATTGTCTGATTTTTTGGTTACATGTTGGCCTTTGGTTATCTTCCACTTTGTTCTCAGTGATATGTTTGTATCTAGTTACTTTTCTTACATCTTGCCTTATTGAAACGTTAAATTTTATATGATTTAAGCAAAAATTAATAAATTACATCAGTTTGTGAATTTAAACACACAAATACACGTCAAAATGGATTGAAGACCCATCGGTGGCCTTCGGATGTTGTCTGCTCTTTGGTTTGGTTGTTGTCTCTTTGACACATTCCCTATTTTCATTCACAATTTTTATGAAGTTCAAGAATATTTATTTGAGTTATTCTAATTATTTATTCATTTAGCCTAAAATATTCTAACGGACTATAACCTAAGCACATTATTCAATAACCTAATTAAAAATGACATAACTTTGCGAGTTACGAGATAGCAATACCGAGTTTTATTTGGCATAAACATAAAAGAATCACGCTGGTATCTTGTAAAGTTTAGCTTTGTAGTAATGGTAGATAAACTCATCATATATACCAGGATTCAAATTTTGTATTTAACGACAAATGCGCATTTTGTCTACAAAAGACTCATCAGTGACAGTCGAATAAAAAAAGGCCAAATAAGGTTCTAGGTTGAAGACCATTGAAAACTAAACATTCGTAAATGTTTAGCCAAATACACATTCTCTTTATGGAAGTGAGTAAATTTAAATGGTATATCCATTTGTATTAAGGAAGGCATTCAATTTATAAATCTTCCATGTGTTAATTTTCTTACCTCTTTTTATAAGTGCCATACACGACTCTGTGACGTCAGATACACATGACCTCACCCGGCTGTACAATTTTCAACTGCACACATCATCGAAGTAATTCATTTTTATCTTAGCTTAATGTAGTTTATTGTACAGCGAATACAGATTAAAGAAGACAAAAAAGAATTTGCTTCAAATTGTCTTTAAAACTTTTTGTTTTAATTCCGGAAGGTTAATGTTCTATTTGGTAAAATCTTTTTGAATTTAAACACAATGGTTTTCACCACCATATCAGTATTTCTGATAATCGCTACATGTTGAAGTAATAAAACTGTTATAATTGTCCTTCTTTATTTGGCTTATATTTCAGATATATTCACATTATATGACAACACTTCATCCATCACATCGGAAATATCAAACTATTATTGCCCGATGTATTCGTCGTCTGTTAGTCCAACGTCATCATCGTTATACAGCAGCGATATAACAACATCAACATTAAGTGAAACTTCACATATTGCAGTCTACAGTTCGGATCCGACAATGATATCAACTGAATTACTCAGCAGTCAAAGTATGCATGCCTCAAGTATAATATATATTTTTGAATAAGCAATTGAAATGACTTCACCTTTTTCCCCATTTACTGCTTGTAAATGTAGATTTAAAAGAAATATATTGTTGAAGGCCGTACGATGACCTATAGTTGTTAATTTCTGTGTCATTTGGTCTCCTGTGGAGAGTTGTCTCCTTGGCAATCATTCCACATCTTCTTTTTTTATATATGTAATGCATTTGAAATAAATGAAACAATGTATACGTTTTAAACTAAATATTTACACTCAAACCGATTGTAGGTACTTTTTTTTTTACTAACTTATAATTATTATTGTTACACTTTTTTTGTCACGCGAAAGGTAGATATGTTGAGGTTGAGTTTGAACTGAACCGTTAGCTCGTCAATAACTTAAACATAGATGTATATGTTTGATAGGACATACCTCGTATTATCAAACATGTTTAGTTAAAATTCTGATAAAATATTAAAAAAAAATGAAAATCCGCAACAAGAGGTGCTTACGAGTAGACTGATTTTTGTTATAATTTAGTTTGGGTATGTGAAGTTATGTTATATCAAATTGAAACTTTGAACGTCATTTGATGTAAACTAAAAATTATAATAATAATCATTATGCCAAAATCCGAGTTCTGCACCTTGCTTAAATAGATTTTTTTTAATTCGTGTATATATTTGCTTGAAATTGATCAATGGATTGGGTTTTGTTTAAACTGTTATTTGGGTCACACAGTGAAAGTTGTAATTGTAAATTAATAAACCATAATAATGGGGAAAAAACTAACATACAATTTTAGTAACTTAAGTCATCAGGTAGGAAATGTTACATTGATGTTATTTTAAAACCATTCAAAGTATATGAATCAACCTTACATTTTTCTGGCATTGCCTATTGATACATTAAAAAATTATAAAGACATTGTCCATTCGTTGTTTTGGCAGGTTTCGTTTACTTATATAAAAAAAGATAAAATCAATGTAGATACAATCTATCCTTATATGTCTGCTCCACTAATCAAAGAAATTATTCCAACTCGTGATCTGACAAAACAAATTTATATTTCAGCTGCCACATCCAGCAGTGGAGTAATGACGTCATCGAATGTTGTGAATGGGACATCTTCGTCTACATGCTACTGTCCATGTTCTGCTTCAGTTGCAAGCAGTTCTATAACAACAGCAGAATTACAAGCAAAAATAGATAAAATACAGACAGAGCTAACAGTTGACAAAAAAGAGACGTCATCGTATAAAAGAAGATTAACGAGCGCCCCCGATAACCGTGTTTCAGCTCAAAGCATTGGATATGTTGGTGTAGTGATATTGACGATTGTGATAGGACTACTTATTGTAATTGACATTCCTACGCTTGCTAAGGACACACGAAACTTTTTTAAAAGGTGTTGTTCTTTGTGCAAAGGCAAATGATAAACTATTCATTTGGAAACAATTGGGTTTTTTCTACGACCAGTTTTGGCCAGAAAAATAAATACACCTTATTATGACAGGATACTTTATACAGGAACAGCGTGCGATCTTATGTCATATAGTTTTATCAAGTTTGGCTTATATGAGTTTTCCTAAGAAAATAGTTTGATGAACTATAATAATACAATTATAAACATGGCTTAAACGTATACTATCGGTTTAGGTCACAAAACCATAAATAAGAAACGGTGTATGTAATATGGTAGAAAGTACAAATGTATGTTTGTACACCACACATGTATACAAATGCACTTAAGACGCGCAGCACGATATAAGTATAACAATTGATCGATTGACATCAGCAACATTAACTCCACGTTAAAATGCAAACATGTTTGGTTGCATAATTCAAAAAATATAAATAATTCAATTACTTTTGATTGTTTTAATGTTTTTTGGGTTTTTGTTATTTATTTTTCAATAGGATGAAGCTTGGAATAAAAGAACATTTATATATATCATTTTTTTTTAAATCCAACATGATGGTTTTTCCTATATGTTTTTTCAAGGTTTTGGCTTTTAAATGCTGATTCGTGCCGTCACAAAAACAGCAAAGAAATGGACCGATAAACTTAAATAGTTACACGATCATTGGATCACTAAAATGTTCATTTCAAAATTTCGAAAAACCTGTCATATTATAATGACGGAAAAGGGCGTTTTATAATTATTTTCTAAAGCTGAACCTAAAAAGACACTTAAGTCATTTTCAATCATATATTCAAAACTCCATCTATAAATACTAATGTTGACTGGTACTTCTGAAATACAATCTTTAATATAGTTAGAATCTGAAGAATCTTTCATTTAATTATGTATAACTGGCAATTGATTCCAGGATCTGCTTACCCTTCCGGAGCACCTGAGATCACCCCTAGTTTTTGGTGGGGTTCGTGTTACTTATTCTTTAGTTTTTTATGTTGTGTCATGTGTACTACATGTATTGTTTGTCTGTTTGTGTTTTAGCCATGGCGTTGTCAGTTTATTTTTGATTTATGAGTTTGACTGATCCTCTGGTATCTTTCGTCCCTCTTCTTCAAATACAAAACATCTCCAATTTCGACAAGGGGTGTTTTCCTTGTAGAGGTTCATTGTAAAATCGTGTTTGATTGTTATATCGTGAGTTTAAAATTTGATATAATTGTATAAACTACTTGTCGTATTGTTGTACATGTCTAGAAAACATCAGAAAAATACCGTTTAGTATGATAAACATGACATTTTTAAAGTACATCAAAAATTGGAATAAAAAATAAAATCATGAATTAAAAACAATCAAATGATATATGATCTAGTTGCTCACTTGCACTATGGCTAGGACATAGCTCATTACATTAAATTAAAGATTACACCTCTGTAAATATGGACAATACGATTTCCAATAGGAACTCCTTTTATGGATAAAAATGTACCAAGTTTACTGCAAAGTTTCGAAAACAATCCTATCCTGGAATGGGAAGTTAATATTCATAACTTTCTGATTTGCAAAGGTCAGAGGTTGTGCAGCATATTTTAACATGTATGTGCCTCGAACGTCCATGACTCTAAACCAATACCACTATTCTACACTACTCCTCCATTTACTTTGAGTATTCTTAAGAGATCAATTTGTCCGCTTTCCAACAGTATTTAAATGGTAAATTCCCAAGTTGTGTCTATGAGAGAAACATTGAGATTATATCTGTAATTAAAATTAAAACAATACGATACTATCACAAGTCCGAAGCACTTTTCTGGATTTTGATTTACCTTCATCAGGAACGTTTAAGCCGAATGTGGAAACTCAGTAAACAAAACAAAATTTTCCATGAATATTGAATATATCCCTGAAAGACGGGTAGTTTGGGAAGAATCATCTGTATTACCAAAATGGAAAAAGGACATCTTGATTTTTGGGGGGTTTACTATAACTATCCTAATTTGATGCTGAACAATTGTGTCTACCTTTATCAACTATTTATCACATGGAAACATCACAATCAAATTAGTTTTTACGTAGTTGTATTTGGTGTAAGGAGAAAGAGATATACAAAGGGCAGTTAGAAGTTTTCTGGCATCGAAAGGTAAATATTAATTAACATTTCTCTCACTTATAGTGTTAATGTATCGATATTAAAATACTCAATCAAAAATATAACTGAACTGTATAACTTTATTGTTTCGGTTATAATTGTGCGGATATCGTGCAATAGTAAACAATGAAGCAATTAACATTTTCAAGGAAAGATGGGTGATGTTTGTACGACATCCAACCGTATTCTCAGCTGAAGTCTTAACTACAGTTGATTGGATTTCTAAAAGTAAGTTAATAAAAACTGTGTGAGCATAATGGTTAATTAATTTAAATCTATGGTTTGGTTGATCTACACCTGTATATTATAGCGTTTGTATACTCTTTCCAATAGACTGTGTTGAATTCCAACACAAGTAATCAAAATATTTGAACTATCAAACAAAAGATCACGAACACCAGTCAATGATTTAAAGTGTTTATTAACAGCTCGTTTCCAGTAAAACTAATAGTGTTTCCGTAGAGAGATGTAACATAGTTCATAGACTAATTTTGGGAAGTACTTCTCGAACATTTTTGTTCCCTTCTATATAAGGACTTTAGATATGAGTTGGTAATTAAAACCGAATCCGTTTTTGTGGAATTCTTTCAAATCAAGGTAAGTTGATAATCATAGTAAAATTTGGAAACAATGAATTTGGAAACAATTTTGAAAACATATATATAGCGATTTGATTGAAATCAGATGGGCTTCCAAATGATAAATACCTGTATTGTCCAAATTTGTTATGACTTTGTTCTCTTGGTTCGTGTTCTTAAAATGTTTGTAAGCTTTGAATATATATAAAGCACTAACAATATACATAACTACCTAATATATAGATTGTACCTTTAAAAACGGCATTTAAAACCTGCAATTCTGAAAATGTAATGATAAACTATCCATATAAGTAATTTTTTATGACTTTATGAAAGTGATATTTTTCTGCACTATAAAATTAGGTTTTTCTGTTCTTAAATTAGATTTATCTACCAAGTGTCTGTTTTACAAAAAAAAAACACTGACGACTGAGTTTGACCGTATGCATTAACATTTCAGTTTATTTGCAATCAATCTTAGTCGCAAGTTTTTTGTGAAATCATCTCCTGTTGAGTATTTTGTTCCTCATATTTATATGTTGGTAATAGTTACTAGTAAGATATTGGCATTTATATTGATATAAAAGTTCAGTATGACTTCCATTTGCAGCGGTATTTTCTCGGTGTATTGAATACCCATTTGTGGCTTCGGTTCTTTTCTGTTTTTTGGTCGGGTTGTTGTCTTTTTTATTCATCCCGAATTTCCGTTCTCAATTTTATAAAATTTGATTTTCAAATTACTTTTTTTTTTAAATAATTGTCGATTTTAACATTTTGATACAGAATAGAAAATGTTAGTGTGATTAAAAAAAAATGATGCTTATTATCATGGTATAACAAACAAGGAGCTGATTCAAACTTTTTTTCAATATTGAAATATAAATTAAGCCATCCATGTTATGGTTTGACTTAAAAGGAGCAGTTATCGTGTACTCAGATATATTTTCATCAATATTGAACAAAGACAACAGTAGTATACCGGTGGTGAAAAGTCTTATATTATTGAGAAAAAACAAATCCGGATTACAAACCAAAAACGAAAGACACATCACCTGTAAGGTGAAAACAAAGGAACAATAGATACATCGAAGTGCAACAAAGAAAAAAACCCAACACATATAGAAACGAACTATTTGATTACAACTGCCATATTCCTGACTTGCTACGGGACATTTTAAGAAAGACAATATCGGTTGATAAATAAGAGCAACTTTTGTATAATCGGTAAACTTTTTGTTTCAATAGAAATAAAATATTATGATTTGACAAAAAAAGACGCAGTTATTATGAAATCATTCAGTAAAAACAATCGATATTGAAATTGAATGAAAGTGAATGTATAAACTCACATTGGAAATATATATGTATAAGATTGTGTGCACATCTTAGAGAATTTCTATGGATAAAATTGAGAATGGAAATGGGGAATGTGCCAACGAGACAACAACCCGACCATAGAAAAAAACAACAGCAGAAGGTCACCAACAGGTCTTCAATGTAACGAGAAATTCCCTCACCCGGGGGCGTCCTACAGCTGGCCCTTAAACAAATATATACTAGTTCAGTGACAATGAACTCCATACTAATTTCCAAATTGTACACAAGAAACCAAAATTAAAATAACACAAGACTAACAAAGGCTCCTGACTTGGGACAGGCGCAAATATGCGGCGGGGTTAAACATGTTTGTGAGATCTCAACCCTCCCCCTATACCTCTAGCCAATGTAGAAAAGTAAACGCATAACAATACGCACATTTGAATGCAGTTCAAGAGAAGTCCGAGTCTGATGTCATTAGATGTAACCAAAGAAAATAAACAAAATGACAATAAAACATAAATAACAACAGACTACCTGCAGTTAACTGTCTATGGATGCCATTTATGACTGCACAATGAATAGTATGTTGTTAGTTTCAGAAAATATTGAATTAGAAAAAAAGGTTATAGACACAGTTTTTGCTTCACAATTTATATCGTGAAAAATCGGATGTTCGGTATCAATATACGCCGTTTCTGTTACTAATTAATGTATACATGTATGGCAAACTGAGGATTGAAATGTTCAAATGTCATCCAAAGACCTACAATATTTGCATGAAAGATTTTGCAATGCAATCCATACAATGCTGTATGATAATTTACATAGAAGTGTTATCATTCATCAGTAAATAGTTCACATTTTGACTATTAAACCAGAAATAGAGAAGAAACATTGTAGAACATGGATTTATATTGACAAACAAAAGCATTGATAAGTAGGCGAGTGATATGAGAGCCAAATTTACATTTTTAATGCACCTACCTAACACACGGCTAAATTATATATCACTAGAAAGCTAAGAATGTGTACTTTCTAAATATCCCGGTCGTCAAAAGAAATTATGGTTAATTTTTTTTTAAATCGAGGTCAAAGGTCATGGGTGCAATTTAAAATCACGGATACTTCCAGTAGTAAAATCAAGTCAAAACAAATGTAAAAACGAAACAATTTTATAAGAATGCTGTATTACTGTTGGGAAAATATATTTCTATCATAATATTAATTAATTTTGGTTGATTTTAACGGTAACGCATGGTACATAACGTTTTCTCTCGGAGTCTTTGAAAATCAACCTTTAAGTCACACAAATGTATCTGTAGTCGCCCTTGCATTATCTAAATCATATAATACCTCCATATCATTTGATTGCACGTATTTACAAACATATATATCTGCAAATTTGATATAAATAATCCGAAACAAAATATTTGAAGCAAGGGGAAAATATAACATATGACGTATTTTTGATTGTTTAGAAAAGTCCCATGATGAGCTGTTTATTACAATTGAGGAAGTATATGGTCTCCTGTTAGTTTGAAAGCCTGCCAACCGCTTCAAGATCGGACAACCATAGAGCAGACTTTCTTTTATTATTGTAGTGCAATATGTTGATATATAAAAAAGAAGATGTGGTATGATTGCCAATGAGACAACTATCCACAAAAGACCAAAATGACACAGACATTAACAACTCATACATCACTAAATCAGATATGATAAGAGTACTAACAAACATAACTAAAATGAGTAAAGTGCTACTGGTATATTTATATCAACAAATTGACAATTTTAATATAAAACATCACAAGGAAAATATGATCACTCATTGTACGTCAAAATGTGTTTGATTTTACTTCAGTCGGCCGCCGTGTATCTTGAAATATATAATTAATCAAACAACACTTGACAAAGTAGTTTGTACTCTTTTAAAAAGTACGCTAGTGATGACGTTCGGCTACTTTGGCACTAAGTATTACTTTTTTTTATCTTGTTTCACCGCTTCAAACGGAGGACAAGGCTATCCTAATATTGAACCTTTTATTTGGCTTTCTAATGTTAAAATCCCGTGATCGAAACGTTGGACCATTTAGGTGTCGGAATATTGCGATATCGGAATATTATAGCTTCATTTTAACTTGTAATCTCATCATTCTTATCGGTCAACATATCCATACAAAGACAACTTCCTTGGCATGGGCATATATCAGTATAGCAGAGGTTTTGCTCAAAGCAGACACAAGATCTACTATATATATACAGATTGAATTAAAAATTTGGAATGGACATGAGGGATTTGTCAAAGAGACACCAACCCGCTAAAAAGCAGGCAACGGCCAAAAACCACCAATGGGTCGTCAATGCAGCAAGAAACTCCCAAACCCGGAGGCGTTCTTCAGCTGGCCCCTAAACAAAAATGCACTAGTTTGAAATGATAATGGACGTCATTCTAAGCTTCGAAATATACTCAAGAAGTTAAAATAAAAAATCATACAAAACTAAGAAAGGCACGATGCTCCTGACTTGGGACAGGCGCAAAATTGCGGCGGGGTAAACATGTTTTTGGAAATCTCAACCCTCCCCCTAACCTATACCAATGCGTGAACAGGTCAAATCTTGTAGAAAGTTGGATGACAGTATACCGGACCGATGTTGCCTTTTAGCCAACCAAAGTCATACGGAGATCTTTTATTATTTCTGTAGTTAGGTCGATATTGTCTTGGATAAAATGTTAACCCCCAGAAGAAAAATAATGCTATGTAGAATGTATGCCCCATTTTCATTGTTTCTAATCTCCTGATCAGTCAAACTTGTTAATAGTTATCAAAGGTGTGTCCATAAATACGGTGCATTTGTAGTGATAAACCTAAATGAAAAAGAGTAAAAAAATATTTATAGATAATTACATTATACTAAAGCCATACATCTAAGAACTTTGTCAATAGGAATATCGTACGCTTTATTAACTGCCGCAGATGTGTTATCATCCAAAAGACAACACTGAAATGTTTTTAAAGCAGGTGGCATAATTTCAATTCAATAATCCAGTGAAATGTTTTTAAATAATGGATATTCATCTGGTTGGATTACAACTTTACCCTATATCTGCTTCCGTAAAGTAGCTGCACTAAGTGCTTGCAACCAGTTTTGCAGTCACTGCTCAGATCTTTAAATTTTACAGACCGAATATCACAGTCATTTTAAACGGATAATTTTCCTTCATTACGGCATAAGACAAAATTATAGAGCTACTGTATACAATATTGGATGCACCTTGGCCTTGTTGAAGCTGTATACATGTAACTATAAATTGACCATGGTTTTTTAGTTTCTGTTGAAGCTGATAATATGTTGTGTAGTTTTCTCGGCGGCGATCCTCGGGTAGAAATTAAGCCCGGTTAACTGATCAAGTAATTAAAGTTGTTAACCAGAATACTTCCTTGTGTACAGGCACGTCATCTTTAATCGTCGAAATGTTAGTAAAAGCTGTTTTATGTTCAGAACTAAATAGCTCTTTAATTTCTGATTTCAAATTTTGTAGCAAATATTTAGCGATGCAAGCTCGATGGTATAAAGATTTAATAGTAAAATTATCATGAGTTATTTTGTAAATCAGATCATTGTAGGAGATATATGTAGTAACACTCAATACAACTTGAGTTTGCTCCTCAGAGGATACCTTATGAAGTTGTGTAACTTGCTTATAGGCTTTATACAATTGCAAAATATACAAACAGACAAATCAGAATGAGTTGTAGATCTACTGTCCTCGTTGATATATGAGAAGAGACTGGTCGGTAGAATTGGTACATGTAGTACAAAGTCTTTGTACAGACAAAACAGAAGATGATAGGTTGTGCTTACTTTTGAAATATCTATAGCAACTCTTATGATATTTTGTATTTTCAAATGGGATGTTTTCACTTTTTTTCATATTCATCGACCAGTCTTCTGTAAACTTCATCTTTTCGTTTTCCCACTGCGGCAATACAACTGTATCTTCATTTAAGTTTCTATGTAGAAAATATATGACAGACTATGCATCTGTGTCAATAAATGACTAGTTTTTTTTGCGTTTTAGCAAAGGAAGAGTTTCATTGTGAACTGGACTGTGAAATTTTGACACGACTCGGAAGATTTTCTACAATTTTCCGATACGATTCCTTATTCAGAAAGGGGTGAATTCTACAGAACTCAAAAACTATGTTTTACTTTGATTTGATCTTTCTTTCGGACGATTTTATATCTATTTAAGCTACACTGAAGTTAAAGATAGAAATAGAACCGTTTAAATATGATTTTTCGAACTTTGATAGCACTTTTAAGTACACGGAAATCGACTAATATATTCAGTAAAAAACGATAACGAAATAGATAAGGGATTCCGGAAATTATAGTGAATTTACCCAACATCATAAAATTACAGAAATTCGGGATTTTAAGAAATGTTGAGATAAAGTCTTAATCTTGAATGAAAAAACGATAATTGATGAGTAATTTGGTGTGATCTAAAACGGATAGAGTGCAAAAACATTTAATAAAAATTTAATTGTAGATCCGAAAAGGTCGGGATTATGAAAATTTTCGTAGAAAATGTCAAATATTTAGAAGAAATGCAAAAGCATGCGGACTTACAGTTGTAAATATTGTTTTTCATTATTTTAAGAATCTAATTCACTTAATTATTCTGTCTAGAAGAAGAGATACGACTAATTTCCTTTGCTTGAAAAACATGTCGTAATTTTATAATTTTTAACTAATTTCTGAAATAAACGTCAATTTTACAAAAACTGCACCGTACGATTTTGTGACGACCGGGCAAAAATCAAAGTTTAATCATTATTCTTTCATTTAAAAAAAATTAGCCGTGTGTTAGGTGGGTGCATTAAAGTCCTTAACTAGACGTCTTTTTCAAATATTACACTCGCCTAAAGGTTAACATTTGCAAAAAGAGGCAATTGAGATTTATTCCAAATCCGTAACATCGAAACTTATTCTGTAAGTGTTAATGCATCTGGTAACTTTGAGATAATTACATTTTTCCTATTTTATTAAAAACTAATTGCTCTTTTTAGAACAATCAAAAAAAATATTTACTTATTTCTTTTAAGTGAATCAGATTTTATTGCTTCGTTTCTTCGAAGCTCACGCTTCTTAGAAATGAGAAATTAACATCTCATACATAAAGTAAAATGATAATACCGACACATCATGCCAAAAGTAACAACAGAAACGTTTAACTCGAAAGTATTACTAAATTTCAAAAGTCAAAAACTATTACTTAAGAGGGATAGCTATGAACCATCAAGCTTCATCCCTAAAATGAATTGAAACTACATTTTTGAAAAACCACAATATTGCGCTCCATTCCCATGGTAACCAAAAGGGAAAAAAGGGGGTTTTGAAATTTGGTGAAATGTAAAATTTTCTCAAATTTAAGATGTTGCATAATGAAAAGTATAAAAAAATCAATAGTTATACAACTGTTTGCCTCATTTCAATAATTTTCTCCATTTTTCCCGTATTTATTTTATTGACAATCAGTTTCAAACGCTAAAATAACGCTTTTATTTATCTGAATTTTCCCCAATTTAAATGCTATTTTTCCTAAATCTGCAACAACAAAATTAATCAAATAGAATATATCCAAAAATTACCACACCTAAACAATATAAATCAAAAGAAATATTGAGAAGCCTTTCGACAGAGGCCACGGTGACAGTGATTCTCTTAATGAACTTTCTCAATTTTTCTATGAAATTGTGCCATAGAATTATCTCCCTTGAATGACTTCTTTAATAGTAAGTGCACACAAAAGATAGTTATATGTCAACTTCCAGTAGCAGAAGACACTTGTCAACAAATCAATGATATGCAGTATCTTCTTTGATGTGGCTTTAATGTTTTCATGATGTTATAGATGTTCTTTTCCCTAGTATTCAAGGATTACTTGTAACACTAACTTTAACATTAAACCATCATCTCAGATATGTTCATTCCATTTCGTGGGGGAAACCAGTGATGTTCGAACTTCATCGATCAAACACGGGTCTTATCACAACCACTCCTGTAATATCTATATTCAACCCATCAGTTTTTCTTAACATGTCCTGTACCTAGTCAGGAATAATTATGTCAGATATATTTTAATAGATCGTTTCTATGTATGTTGCATTGACGTTTGCTTTTGTTTTGTTGCATTTCAGTATTTCTGTTGTTTCTTTGTAATCTCTTGCAGTTGATGTGTTTTCCCCGGCTTTAGTTTGTAATCCGGATTTGTTTTCTCTCAATCGGTTGATGACTTTTGAACAGAAGTATACTACTGTTGCCTTTATTTATATGTGAAATGGAAACAAAGTTCACCTGCTTTACAGAAATATCTACATTTAGATATGTAAAATATGGTTTCTCGGTCATAAAACTATACTCAGTACTCCGAGAACAACATTTGTGTTCGAAAAAACAATTCTAATAGTTTAATTGGTTGAATTATGAGTACGAAAATCTTACTTGACATTTTTACGACTGCAAGACCACACCTGGACCTCTCTGAAATGTCGTTTCTTTTTCTGTTGACCGATTTAGCTTTTTTTATTGATGTATTCTCTTTATCGACTATAAAGGATAAAACACTTTAAGAACAAGAAACCAAACGATTTATTAATTTCAAAATATTTAAATAAAAAGAAAATCCCAACAGAGTAGATAATTTTTATTTTTTTATTTATGAATAAGTTAATAACGCATAAAATTTATTTAAGCCCAGGGAATCTATAAAGACTAGCCATCTTTTTATTTACTTGTTTGTTTTTCTGTCGACCGATTTGCCTTCCTTATTGGTGTATTTTCTTAATCGACTGTAACGGATAAAACACTTAAACGACAAGAAATCCCACAATTTCATTAATTTCAAAATGTTTTAATAAAAAGAAAATTCCAACAGAGTAGATCATTTTGATTTTTCATTTATGAATAAGTTAATAACGCATAAAATTTATTTAAGCCGAGGGAATCCATAAAGACTTGCCATCTTTTTTATTTACTGTAACATTAACTGGAGATTTATTTAATAAGTACGTTTCATGTTAACGATATCATCGTGTAAATTGGAGTTTTAATTACTTTAATGGCGTTTAAGGTTCGATTAAAAGTACTATGTAGTTTTTACAATTATGGTTATTTGTGACATTCAATATTGGTTGGTGATCAAACATGATCATGATGTGAGATGGTTCTATGTATTTTAGTAATTTTATAGTGCATATTTCACAATAACAGGAAAATAATGAAATATTAAGGAAATTTGTGTTTTGGTTGTTTGGTTGTTTTAATTGTTAGGTGTTTTTATTTATTTATTTGAGTTTTTTTCACATTCTTTGTATTGATCTTTTATTATCAACGTCTATTAACATGAGTAAAATACACAATGCCATTGTGGAGCAGGAACTGATGTTTTTGTCCCAGGCGGATAACCCTGGCCTCACAACGTTTTGGAACTTTTGGTCCTCGGCGATCTTCAACTTGGTAGTTGTGATGGCTTTCCAACTTTTTACATCTGAACATGGTTTTGTGTGGACGTAGCGCGCGTCTGGTGTATACAAATATTGTTTACCCTGTTACCTTTGGACGACTATTATTCGTTTGTTTCTCTGTCCTATATTTTCTCTTATTTATCTGTTTATTTATTGTAACCCTTTCGGGTAATGTTGTCATTTTAACGTTATAATTAACACTGCCATTAAAGCGGGAGGTTTGGCATACTACAAAACCAGGTTCAACCCACCATTTTTTTCATAAAATGCCCTCTACCAAGTCAGCAAAATGGCCATTGTTACATTATAGTTCGTTTTTGTGTGTGTCACATTTCGGTGTTGTGTCTCTGTTGTGTCGTAGTTCTCTTATATTTGATACGTTTCCCTCAGTTTTACTTTGTAACCCGGATTTGTTTTTTTCTTAACGATTGACGAATTTTGAACAGCGGTATACTACTGTTGCCTTTATTTATTCTCCCGGAGAACCTGGTATTAACTCGGTATCGATTGTAGATTGAAATTTATACAATTTTTCTGTGCAATGTTTTTTGAATAATTGTGGTTTTTTGGGGTTTTTTGGGTTTTTTTTTTTAATTTGTTGTTTGAATAATCTAAGAAAAATAACATTCAGTTTGTAGCTTAAACTTGTATACAAAAGTGGTTGCAGATATTCTGATATTCAAAACGAGGAAAAAATTAAGTTTTTTGTCCGAATTGTCTTTCCCAGCAAAGTTAGAGACCAAATAATGTGTTGATTTTCAGGATATTAATTCTTTATTTTTTTTATTTTTAAATTGTACCTTTTTTTGTTAAACTTTCTTATTCAAATGACAGATTTTTAACAATATTTTCTGTGATCACTTTAAGACTGAAACAGTTTCAGGAGAAGGTCATCATTCTCCTATTTTCGATTATAACTGACCTTATTTTCTGTCTACATTGTGCAAAGTGATTTGATAAAACAATATTATTTTTATGTTTATAGTTATAAACAATATTGTACATTAAATAAGGGTAAATAGTATAACTATTGATATGTATGTCTGTGAACATTAAATTGTATAAAAATCCATTATTTTCTTCATTGCCAAAGTTTGTTTTGTTTACTCTACATGCTTGATATTATATAAAAGAAGTTTCTTGTTTTTAATGCGTATTGATAATCTTCCATCATTGCAAGCACATGTAATTAGTATGTGCGTAATGAAAGTAAATATCTTTCAATTAATTTTTAAATCCATTTCCGTTTTTTAATTTATATGTTTTAATTTTTAGCACTTTTGAAAATCAATATACATTTGCAGATGTCTAACATTGTCATGTTATATTCTGACATCCATTCAAATATTACTGCTAGTTTTACTAGGAAATCAGTTATTTTTTCTTGCTTTTTTCTTTCTTATTCCTTTTATTTTAATTGAAAAAGTTTCATTAGCATTTTCAACTTGTATGGAAGCCAGTTATTACGTCCATGCAAACATAAATATTTCATAAATATATATTGCGTCAATTCTTAACATGAAATGTCGTAGCAACGACAAAGCAGCTTATTATTTGAACTAAAAATGTCGATATTTCAAATATATATATGATAAAATTATAATTTTTGGGAGAATATATTATGTATTTATTTTATTACGTACAAATTAAATCCTTTCGTCCGTCCTTCCTTATAACGTATAACGTATAGGAAATAAAAAGAAATTGATGTATTGCCAATGAGACAATGAACCACACGACATCAACGTGACACAGAAATTAACAGCTTTTGTTCACAATATGGCCTCCAACAATAAGCAAAGCTCATAACGCATATTCAGCATGGTAAAGTAACAATCATAGGTCATTACATGGCCTTCAACAATGAACAAAACACACACAGCATATTTAGGTGGTCGTTGTTGTGTTTAGTGTGTGTGATTTCGCCTAACCTGTCATAAGCTATTGAGGACAACTAAAAAACTAAACGGAACACGCTAATGTGGAGGTCAATGGTATACATTTATTGTTTCTAATAACCTTCTTCACTGTGGACAATATTTAAAATGGCTTAGGTTATGTTTACTTAGTGTCTATTGCATGAATATGTTAGGAATATAATAAGGTTATGGAAATCAGGGTAAGTAAGCTTACGGTGACCTCTATGTGTTAACTTCTGTGTCATATCTCATTGCCAATCATACCACATCTTATTTTTTATATTTGCATTTCTTTTTACTATAACCTTGGTCTTTCCAATTACTTGTCGTAAGTTACCCGGAAAAAGGTTAGAATGTAAAAAATACACTTAGATAGCAATAAAAAACGTAAATAGGATTCTAAAAGTATTGTCAACACTATGGCACAAAAAATATGAAAAGACAAACCGCAGTTATCTTTTTTTTATGTTTGTACAGATTGTAATAAGGCCATACCATTGACCGAGACTTGTCAAATTTTAACATTAAACTACGACGGGTGTTTCTGGGGAACCAGGTATTGCTATTCTGAACACTAGTTAATTAGAACTTTGATTTTCTGTGTTGTTTCAGTTGCCCATGAAACATAAGTTTTCTGTGTATTGTTTAAAAAATAATAATAACATCTGTATAAATAGATACCACCGTACAACAAACGACAAGTATCAATTTCTACTTTCTATATTAAGTCATATACTTTTGCGAAAATAGATAGCTTAACTTAAAATCGAAACTTATGGCGCCATTTTGTTGTATGTTTCTTTGATAACGTCTGCGTAATTACAGTTTTATCTGGTATACAAGGGTTTGTGATGTATGTCTACCAGACTGAAACAATATTGTGTGACTTTTAGCGGTAAATGAGTCTCTATTTGAATTATTTAAGTAATCAGCAATTTAATTATATAAATGCTTACCATTGTAAGATGCATTAGATATAACTATATATATCTATATCCGTAACTACAGAGGGATTAATAATTCAAAGCATCTTAATTTACTTTTAAGAATGTTTGCAGATGTTAATCTTTAGTTGCTGTTAATTTTGAAGCTTTTCATCATTGCATTGATAACATCTATTCGTTTGCTTTTAAAAACCAATATAAGATGACACGTGCACTCATAAAAGAATATTGAATATTTACTGTAAATTTTATTCATTCGCACAAGGGAATTTTGTTTGAATCAGGTCCGTCATTGTGTGATACGAAAGAACATTTCAATCAAACACAAAACTATTTGTTAACCATGTTCTTGATATCAACATTTGCTGCTAGGTTTCTTTGTTAGATCGTATCGTGAAGTTTTCATACACATAAATCGGTTTTTCATGTTGAGGATATCACTTGGAAAATAAAATCTCAACATATTTTACTTTCTAGTAAAAATCAGAACTAAATCATATAGTAAAACAGTAAACTCCTCAGGTTGAATAAAGTTTAGATTAACAAGGCTTAGACTTTTTCTAATTCGAATTGATCTGTAATGCAGTCTGTCGTTACAAAATGAAGTCTATACGTAAAATTGAGAATGGAAATGGGGAATGTGTCAAAGAGACAACAACCCGACCATAGAAAAAACAACAGCAGAAGGTCACCAACAGGTCTTCGATGTAGCGAGAAAAATAAATGACTAGTTTGTGATATCGAAAACCCTGGTGTAATAATTTTTCATTAATACATAAATGTCTCTCGTTAAAATCTAAAACATTGTTACATAAACGAGCGAATCGTACAAGTTGAGATATATAAACACCGTAAGATGGTGACAAAGGAACGTCACCATCTACAAATGGATAATTGACGATAGGAAATGAATAATCATCTCTTTCATCATAAATTTAAGATACCCGTTAGTGATATAGATATCAAGATCGAGGAAAGGGTAGTGGTCATTGTTAGTATTAGCTTTATTTAAAGTAAGTTCAACAGGATAAATTTCTTTAGTTACATACTGAAGTCGTCATTATTGAGAGCCAAAATATCATCCAAATATCTAAAAGTATTTTTAAATTTGTTTATCAGATTTTGTTTCGATGGGTCTTTGCTGATTTTTGACATAAATTGTAACTGATAGCAATACAAAAACAGGTCCACAATAAGTGGTGCACAGTCAGTCCCCATTGGAATTCCGATAACCTGACGACATACGGAATCTCCAAAGCGAACAAAAATGTTATCTAGTAAAAATTCAAGGGAAGATATAGTGTTTTTTCTTTTATTCTTTTATGTATATCTAACCAAGATGGAAGAGAAGCCCTTTACCTTCTTGTGTCAAACGGCCATTTTCGACTACCGTTAGCATCAAATTTGTTAAAACGTGATTCGTCAGAAAAAAAAACTATATCGTGATTCGTCGGAGGTCTCAAATAATTATTGCTACGGTTAGTTTTGCCAAACCGTCAAGATCAGTCGAATTTTTGTTATTGTCTATAAGAAAGTGTTTTGTCGTCATGCACCAAAAACTACCGTTAACGGCATTTGGCGAGATGTTTTACCGTTATTGTTCATGAAGGTACTTCCATTACGACCCTCAACTAACGTTCTATTAACATACAAGGTCGATTTTAAAAGGCTGATGTTTCATTACATGTATGATAAAGAGTAAAACAATAAAAAAATAACGACCTCCGAGGAAAATTAAAAACGGAAAATTCCAAATCAAATGGCAAAATCAACACTTCAAACGAATAGTTCACAACTGTCATTTGCCTTCCTCAGTATAGTCATTTCCTTATGTAGAAAAAGGTAGATTGCTTTTATAGCTAGCTAAACCTATTACTTATATGCCATACGCATAAAATTTCATTATATTGACAACAATGTGTGAACAAAACAATTAGAGAAAAAAGTAGGTAAAAAAGTAAAAAATATATCACACCCTTTCTCCGGCTATCGGCTTTCCAGATGCAGTTAAGGTAATAAGACCAAATATGTCTGATACTGAAGAGCTAGAAGTCCTACTAAATCCTTCAAATATAAACCAAGTGTATATATATGTGTGTGTGTGTTCAACTAAGTTATCTTTTGTTGTTGTTACTTTTGATTATGTCACAATTATAATTTTACATATATGACAATAATGAATTATTATTATAAAGAGAAAATGAAGAAAAAAACTGACATTCATATATGGAACCCATTGGATATTGTTATCGCTGCAATGTTTTATAGAAAGTGAGGATCGCAACGAAATGGTGTTTTTTTAAGTTTATTAGCGTGTGATTTGGTCCTACCGATAGGAGAATAATGGGCCACAACAAAGAGAACATTTGGGCCTAAAAAACGATTAGAAAAAAATGGACTAAAACATTTACAAATGTACGGAGAAAAAGCTGATAATAGAATATGGAGAATACAAAAACTATCGGCCAAACAATGTAATGAATAGACTAATTTCAATAATACCCTGGTACATGTATATGCTAATCTAGACAGCCACCGGTTTTCGTAGTGATAAGGGTTGTTATTGGATGATTATTCTCTTATGATTATTTTTGATTATGTACATGCATGTACGAAATTATATATTCATGAAAAGAACATTACCTTTTGAAATATATATGAATTATTAAAATCTGGTCTATTTAATATGTTCAACGTCTTTTAGATACAACTGTTATTTAAGCGATTCTTGTGCAGAATGAAAAAAATAGTTTAAGTGGGGTCATCAATTAAACATGTAAGCTTCACTTAAAATTGATAACACTATCATGTGACAAGAAACAATAAAACATCTTATAGTTAATAATTAAACATCATTTTAAGAGCGCTACAATAGAGATATTGTTAGTGTTATAAAAAAGACTAGGCAACCCTCAAACACAAATAGACAAAATCAAACTGCACTTAAATTCAATTGCTATTTGCGTTATCTCACATCGACATACATGTTTAATTATGTGCGCATCTTTGTTATTTTCTCTACATGAAAGAGGGAAGATATTAATATTATATTATGTTTTAAAACAAAACACATGTCATTTATAAGATCGACACCCACATCATTTTTCTTCTTTTTTTTTGGGGGGGGGGAGGGTACTGATTTGATTGGAATGGTGCCTGTACCAAGTCAGGAATATGACAGTTTTTGTCCATTCGTTTTTGATGCGTTTTGTTATTTGATTTTGCCATGTGATTATGGACTTTCCCAATTGATCTTCCTCTAAGTTCAGTATTTTTGTGATTTTACTTTTTTCAGTGCATCATTCCTTAGGCAAAGTAGTTCACGGAATGTTTTGTCTATTTTGTTGATGTTTTTTTGACTTAAGGATGTACTGAGGAGCCAAACATTTTTGGACCTTTTGGATTATAGCTCTTCATCTTTTATATAAGCTTTGGATTTCAAATATTTTGGCCACGAGCATCACTGAAGAGACATGTATTGTCGAAATGCGCATCTGGTGCAGGAAAATTGGTACCGTTAATTTTATTTTATTCTAGAATTAAACTATTTTCTAAACCTGATTTTTGGGTTTATATGACTGTAAAAAAATAATTGGTGAAGAAAAAATCATATGGTAGTGCGCTTCTTTTTTTGCTACGGCCCTCTGAAAGTACCCAATTTTGATGATTTTTTTCATAAATTTTTACCTATTTTTGGACTATTATCGTGCAAAAAATCACAGTTCCACAATTAAACTTGTGTTCATACTCTCAATAAAGATGAAGGGGACCAATCTGAATAAATTTAACAAAATAAACTATAAGTAGGTGTTAACAACTGGTTAATATAAGAAAGTTTTATCATATTTTGATGCTTTTCGTGTCAAATTTACCATGTTGTTAAATTTGTGGATTTGTAATGTTTCTCTGTTTAAAAAACAAAATGCATATTTTTTTAACTTCCTTGTTATAAATGATTGAAAAAATACATATCTATAAAATTTGAAAAGAAAAAAGTTATATGGGATGTTTATGTTACTGGTAAAATCATTTTTTTGTACCCCTCACCCATTTTCTAATAATTTCACTAAAAAAGACTGACTTGATTAGTAATAAAACTTGAAAATTTCATTACTCAAAAACTGCTTATTGGAAATACACAATTCTTTCACAGAGTTAAGTTTGATTATGATTATTATCAAATCGTTGCCTTTTTCCAATTATATCACATGTTTTGGAAATAATTCCAAAACGAGATTTCAATGAGACTGAACGACACTGAAATGTCAGAAGAATACATCATTAAAGCTAGGAACAGTTATATACTTTTTGCATTACAACTTTGTTTGTCTTGCTGGTGCCTTATTGTAGTTAAACAGAAACATGTATTGAACGAAAAGAAACCGATGTAATCATATATTGAGGACTCTATTTTCCATTTTTACATTAAGGGATAACATCAAGCACGTAACAATATTTAACGTCAACACAATTCTAGGATGGATTGTTTATCAGTGGAATATTTAATGCCAAGCTAGTACAAATTATAAACTTTTATCAATATTTAAGAAGAGAATAATTCAAAGTGTTGTTATTTTCTATCCATGCTTTATTTGTACATATTTTCCGAACGACAGATATCTTTCTTTTATCAGATTTGTTTTCTCTCTCCATTCTCCTCATTTTTTTATGAATATATAGTGTTTATATTCGTGTGAAAAAAATGTCCCTCAACTGATGAGACCTCTAGATCCTACTTTACGGTACGATACATAAAAAAGTATTAAACGCTTTTGCCAGTATCTATCAAAAGAAGCCTCTACTTTGTGCAACGCCTTTAAATCTGTCAATAGAGGTTAACAGTCCTATTCTCTTTTCATTTTTTTTCTAACATTCCCTGTCACTTGTCTGTAAAGACCTGTTTTAAAAGAAAAGTGAATGTATACAATACTAAGATCCATGTAGACAAATATTTAAAATCTAGTATTTGTATTAACGTGCTACAATCTAGTAATTGCACGCTACTGACGTAATTCCAAATGATATTTGATAATTGATCATCAATATCTGTGTTCTGTGTCTATCTTATTTTTTGTTAATCAAGGTTGCCTTTAAAAAACTGATTCATTGAGCAAATAAATCCAAAATGGTAGGAAGAAGAAAAGGTCATTGGTGTATAAAGCTGCCAATATGAGTTTTAACATTTGTATTACGTGTCAAATTTCGTTTTCATTTCTTTATGATATTATATCAGTATACATAACTAATTATGCTGCTTTCTATAACTATTATTGTCACATATTGACTGAAAGCTCATTTTTCACACAATCCCTTGAGATATTATTGTGCAGTTTGACAGACATGATTTAAATTATAAGTAGTCAGAAACGAGTTGTATTTAACACCCGCTTGTTGATTGAGACCTTTGTAGGATTCAAAAACTATTCATATTGTAAGTGAATAAGAAAATAACCTTAACTGAGAGCAAAAAAGAAAATGGTTACTGCAATATATTGCAATGTCCCATAAACGACCTCTACATGGATTTTTTTTTACAATTTTTGTACAACCCTTTCACTACATAGGGTTACGGGTAATAATAATTTTTCACCAGTCACTCCTGAATTGACAATTGAACATGATATGTCGATTATCCCCAATTTCGATAATTATATTCATGCTGTGTTTCAATCAGTTACCTTAAACCAACTGACAATTATATCCGTAATTTTTATTGTCTTCCGAAGATGGTAGAAACGATTTTCTGCATTGTTGCAAGGTCACCTTCATCAAAAGTGCCAAACGACAATCGAATATATCCTAAAAATGATTGGTCTTCGTGCATACCTTATACCGGTGTGTCATTCAGATATATTGGCATATGCAAACATTAATGTAGAATAGTATTGTATCATAAGTAAATGCCGTATTTGGATGATATCTATGTGCAGTAATGTATAATTTAAAATTTAATTTCATTATCGATACATACATGGATTTTAGAATAATCTCTTGTAGATACATATTGTTATTGGCAAATTTTTTAATCAGTGATATCAGTTTCATTAAATGACATTAATAACTGTAATATTGAATTAAAAATTTAACGGAAAGTAATTTAGATTTTGGGATATTCAAATAATTTGAATATTACTTTCTAAAGTCAACGTGGATTATCAGCCGATAAAAATAAATAGCAATATCTATTCTTATTCAGACTATTTGTCAATCGTGTGTATCAAAAGAAAAATATAATCCTTCTGGCATTTTCCTCAGCCGAACAAAACAACACTTATGTTTGAATATAGCTTGAAAAAAGTAAGTATGAAATTATTATATCATAAAAATGAACAGTAAATACAAGTGTTAAAACAGATACAAACAGTAGTGTTGATCGAGTTCGTGTTGCTTAATCGTTAGTTTTCTGTAGCATCATTTTGGACTTGTCTGTTCGTGATAACAAAGGGGGAGGGTGATAAATTGTCGGTTATCCTACAAAAATGATTGTTCACTGTCCCTTAGGTATCTTCTGACATTTCTATCAATGTTCTTCACTCGTAAATTAATAAAAATACGGATTCAAAAGAAACTATTGAATATGTTAGAACTACATCCGGTGCGGAAAAGTGAAAAACGTTTCGTGCATTGCATACATACCTGGCCATGCGAAGCTAAATTCTGTCTTATTTACCAAAGCTGGAATATGACATACTATGTAAATTTTTCCATCAGTCGGCTTTTCTGGTTTGATCAGAATCTATGGCCATTATACCAGGTCTTTAATGAGATGAGACAAAGACGCAATAATTGATTACCAAATTCCATAGTTTTGTGTCTACTATAGTTGTTATCCATATTTAATTTACATTGATGAAGGCGGTCTTGTGTAACACACCATAGTGTGACCATACACTATAGTTCATAAACTCCGTGTAAGTTTAACATTCACGTCAGCCACACATCCATTTATGTATATTAATTACCCCTGATTGTTGCTTACTCTGAATTTGTCATGTTTCTAGTTAAACATTGGTGCTTCGAAACTTATATTATAGCTGGTTTGTTTTACTTTTTTAATGGTTTTTATTATTTACATTTGTGTTAACAGTTTCTTGTTAAATTCTTTGTTCATCAAATTTCTCAATTGTTTAAAAATGTTGAAATATCAATATTTTATCATAATGCATATCGCATATAGAAAAAGCGTTGATTTCAACCATCAAATATTTTCCCTCGATAATATTTATATGCAACTTCCTAATACAATTGCATCTTCTTCTTCTTATCACAAAATGTTCCTTTTATGTTGTGATTCGTTGTAGAAGGCAAACTTCATATAGATTGAAAGCCATACAACTTTATTATTTTTAACAATACCTGAAAAGTCAGGCCTCATGTTCCCTCTAAATAATCCAGATTTAATGAAGAGGTAGTTATTCATCTTAATTGAAATAATATTAGTTTCGACGATAAAAGGAATCATTAAAAGTATTTTTGTAAACTGATGATAGAACTTATTTAGAACTTATTGTTGATTTTCCGTCTTTTAACGGAGCTGTTCATTATGATCATTGAATTATACAAGATGATATGTTTTCAGTAACGTCTGAAATTTAAATGACAATAATATTTATGGTTCCAGCTCCAAATGAATTAGACGCCTGTTGTTTATCATTGTAATGTACGATTTCGTCAGTAAAACGTCCGTTTGCACATATGTTAATCACATGTTATACATGTGTATAAACTCGTAATGGACGTATGTCATATTTACAATTTTCATATGAGCATTTCCATTTTGTCATATGTCAATTCAATTTTCAAACATGTATTCATTTGTAGTAGTAAAAGTCTTAAATGTACACGTGTTGGCTTTGAATCATGCATATTGTTATCTTACTGTGTCGCAGATACTTTGAAATTTGCTTTAAAGCCGAGGTTTTGTTTCGGTATTCACTTTATTTTGTTATACTTCATGCAAATAACTTTCAAAACAATCGGTTATGTTATAATGCAAAAACTACAGATGCGACCTCCTCAACCGATAGTGGCTGCTCTATAGTCTTTTGATTATTTAATTTTTATGTCAAACGCTTTGTGTATTGTCAAACAATTGAGTGCATGGTTTATCAAGCTTTAAAACCATGTTCTTCTACTGTTATTTACATAGGAAAATGTCTGTACAAATTCAGACAAATATGACATTTGTTGTCAACTTGTTTGATGTGTATAAGCGTTTGAATTCGCCATTTGATTAGGGATTTTCCGTTTAGAGATTTTTTCGTTGTTCGATATTTTTGATATTTTACTGCTTTCCAAACTCTTGATATCTAAGGAAACAGAAACAGATTTGTGCAGCAACATGTGTTGTGCGCCCGGAAATGACTGAATATTTTGTTTTCGACGCAGTCGATTTAGGTTTCGATTTGGTAACATTTATCTTAACGATGTTTATAAACTATGGCAACAGCTTTAGCGTTGTCACCGATCTGTCATATGATTGGACAACAAAGATGTCATTGTTGATGTTTTAACATACGTTTGCTTAATATTTAGCATGTTATAGTTTTGAACATACATTGTATATCTTTGTTAATATTCGAGATAAAATATATCTTATAACAATGGTATGAATTAAAAATGTGTTCGTGTTAAGAATTCAAGCTAATTACCAGTGGGCAAATTAAGAATTCCAATTCAAGTTTAAACTCTTTTACCACTGATTATAACCATTCATATATCTTCCATTGATTTATCTTCTCGTACCCACTGCCGATTCTTATGCCAATGTTGTCTCGCTTGCTCTAACACTCATAAGGTTTAACCGGATTATTTCAATATACTTTATAACCTCCTGAAGATTACATTGTTAATTTTAAAAATAAAATTGGAATTCAATGAATTCTAGCAAATATAACTGTTATTGGAATTTGACGTAAAGCATGCACAGCAGAACAATAAGCAAATATTTCAATAAGTATTTTCTATAACTCCAGAGTTTATTTATATCCTATGTTAGACAACTGATAAAAACGCAAACTATAAAGAATCAAATAACACATCTACTATCTCAATATTTAATCTTTTATATATATCGAACCGATATTATGACTAAATAAGTACTAAAACTATACAATATCCTAATAATTCATACGTGTGATATTGTGCGTGTAAAAATATTATATTCACTGTTAATATATTTAGTAGAGGAATATCGAGCTATGAAATTCGTAATTCAAGTCAAGTATTCGTTTATTTCAAACGTATATGTATATTGTATGGTTTGTCACTTGTTTAGACTTGTTTGTAAAATATACTTATTTTCTAGTGACTGTATAATGAAATGAATCATGATCCTATATGATATATAAAAATTGTTGAGTTAGATTGCTGACAAATGATAAATACATTGTGTATGAAAATAATAATATTACATCTACACACGCTTAAAAACACGTGTCTCATGTCTATCTCTAGATTCACCTTCCGTGACAAGGTAACACTACGACTATTGAAGTTATATTTTTATATAGCGGATGTGGTCTAGAGCGCTGGACATGAGGCTAAGCGATTGGTGCTGTAGTGTATCAAAGGTGTGAGTTCGAATCCCGCTGAGGGACGGACAAAAATTTGTCAGTATAAAATCTAACTCTAACACTGTTTGGTGTAATTTTCAGACTTATATATATATACAACTCGTCTAAACATCAACCCAACAATGTTAGATCTGTAAATTTGCTTTCGCAAATTTTTGGTTCTTCCCTCGCCGGGATTCGAACCCATGCTACTGTGATATCGTGACACCAAATCGCCTGCACTGCAGCCGTCCCGCTAGACCACACGACCACCTGGGCTCTCAAATAAAAGAGCTTTCGGTGGGCATGTGTTACCTTTCCACGTCAGTTTTAATCTAGCGGCGTACTACAGTACATGATGTATAAGGCATGAAGATGTTATTGTTACAGATCAGCTAAATTATCTATAGTAAAGGATCCTACAAATTAATGTAAGATACAGTCACAGAAAATAATTATATTCATAAGTACGTCTGAGTCAGTGACAACCCTACAACAGATGTATCCATCGGATCGCCATCAATGATGGTGATACATGGCTGTGTACATAATGTATATACAACTCGTCTAAACATCAACCCAACAATGTTAGATCTGTAAATTTGCTTTCGCAAATTTTTGGTTCTTCCCTCGCCGGGATTCGAACCCATGCTACTGTGATATCGTGACACCAAATCGCCTGCACTGCAGCCGTCCCGCTAGACCACACGACCACCTGGGCTCTCAAATAAAAGAGCTTTCGGTGGGCATGTGTTACCTTTCCACGTCAGTTTTAATCTAGCGGCGTACTACAGTACATGATATATAAGGCATGAAGATGTTATTGTTACAGATCAGCTAAATTATCTATAGTAAAGGATCCTACAAATTAATGTAAGATACAGTCACAGAAAATAATTATATTCATAAGTACGTCTGAGTCAGTGACAACCCTACAACAGATGTATCCATCGGATCGCCATCAATGATGGTGATACATGGCTGTGTACATAATGTATATACAACTCGTCTAAACATCAACCCAACAATGTTAGATCTGTAAATTTGCTTTCGCAAATTTTTGGTTCTTCCCTCGCCGGGATTCGAACCCATGCTACTGTGATATCGTGACACCAAATCGCCTGCACTGCAGCCGTCCCGCTAGACCACACGACCACCTGGGCTCTCAAATAAAAGAGCTTTCGGTGGGCATGTGTTACCTTTCCACGTCAGTTTTAATCTAGCGGCGTACTACAGTACATGATATATAAGGCATGAAGATGTTATTGTTACAGATCAGCTAAATTATCTATAGTAAAGGATCCTACAAATTAATGTAAGATACAGTCACAGAAAATAATTATATATATATATATATATATACCTAAAGAAAATACTTGATAGATAACTGTTTTTCTCTGGTTTATGACTGGTGACCTGAACGTTTTAATACTTCATATCTTTCAAATGTCATATATCTGCTTGCATTGATTTAATGTTTTCGTCTTGCGGGACGATTTCTTTCGAAAGGAAACATTTTACGAATTGACGGCGAAGTGCAAGACAGCTTTGAAGACAACAGACAATTGTAGATACAGTCTCAAAACAGAGATTGTTGCATTAAAATAAACGCATGACTGCTACTTAAATCGAATAGGTATTATACAAGATAAGTGCATATAAAAAGAGATAAGAATAATATTGTTCTCAAAAATAGGCCAAAAACACTCATTTTGATTAATCAAAACCTATTTCTGCCCAAATATGTAGAATTTCTTCAAACATGAAATAGTAAGAAAACAATAAGACTTTCAAATGAATAACCTATTATATAACAACCAGCATAATTACATTAAGATTTCACGTTAGAACCTATCATAGTAAGAACATCTCAACAAATGATCACTCATAAACTACGTGATGACTTTATTAAAACAAATACAGATTATTACTGGAGAATCAAAAGAGGGATTGTATCATAACTCTAATCAAATTGTCAATAATGCATGAACATTTTCAATTTTCCCATCGTTATTTTAGATAACTAGTGTCTATGTTGGAAACAGTAATTAAAATCTCTCAACATGAATACATGTCATTACAATGGAGTATTGTCTAATGACAGCAATTGTGTACTTAGTATATGCATTAAATGGTATACTAAATACTCTTCAGGGATTATCACCTTTTATTATATAATGCAACAAAAGCATCTAGAAATGATACCTTTTGTTGCAATGAAAATTATATAGTTTTTATTCATGATATAACTGCGGGAGTTATCCCTGATCATGTCTGAGTGTAGTGCTTTAGAAAAAGGAACACTGTCAGATATGTGTCAATTTGTGAAGCATCAACGCCTGAAAATGGCCATTAAATCATCCGCAAAACATTAAGTTAATCCATACCAATTAAATGACATTGGTTTTGGTTCTTCATTCGAAATAGAAAAGGATTATTAATGTCCGATAATTTACTTCTACAAATATAATTCCTTAAGGACTGATTTTCTACTATGGACAATTTGTAAATAACAAACAAAGGATGATATAAATCCATGCTTATAAACATTGTCGTAGTTACATTGGCGACAGCGTTATGATCAAATGACGTCTCAAATATTAGTTTAATTGATGTTGCTAATTGTAAAGAAACGTATTTAAGGACAATTATTTAAACTATAATAATGTGATTATGACAGTGCGTACTCATAAAAAAGGTAGTTTATAAATGGTAGTGTTGTCCTACATAATTTTAAACCACAATACAATTGACCGAATCAATCAGATAAAAGAATTATTTCATACTTTTACTTATTTTGATTTCTTAAATGTTCTGTGTGTATTTTGTTCATTCATTTGAAAAACACTTTTAATTTTTCTTGTAAACAAATAGATGTGGTAGTCACCATCTACCAATTGAATCCAGAAGGTGGCAGAGTTTATCCAGAGACTTTTGTGACTCAATAGGTGTTGGTGACTAGAACCAATACATTATAAGTTGTCAAATATTTGAGCTAAATAAATAAAGATAACACTAAAGATCGGAAGCAAATAATTAAAATAAGAATAAGATGATTGACAAAATACAAGAACCGCATTTATTCAGATCAATTTTTTTATTTAAAAGTTAAATCCGTGTTTAATTCACGTTGATAAGATAATTTATGTTAATTACCAAGACTACATTTCAACCTGAAATTGTTTGTCTTTTAACAAAAAAGTGTATGATGACAAGAAAAAAAAACTCTATTTTCAAACTTGCCACAAAAAAACTAATTGCATGTTTTGATGATTTATGTTTTTTGAAATAATAAATAAGTATTTAATATGAACTAGGAACTTTGAATATCAGTGTATTTGCAGACATTGTATATATGTAGATATTTACAAGTTTCACGAATCCAATTAAATTTTTATTAATATAGAGAATTTGAAAACAATTATTTTTTTAAGACCTGAGGTATAACGAGGCATAATTAGATACTATATTGATTTACGATTCAAATATCTTGTTAATGAACAAACAGTTTGACTTTTTTTCTATTCCCATGGAGAAACAACAGACAACTTATACCACAGTTCGCATCAGTCTTGTTAAATTAACATATACCATTTCTAAGCATTTAAATAATAATTGCAGTACGCAGTCGCATAATGATATGTTTTATTTTGCCAGAAGGATAAATGACAGCAGCTCAGTAAAAGTAAACTGATATGACAGTGAGGCATATGTGTTCCTATAAAATTCATTATATACAACTGACACTTAAAAAAGAGGGTTAACAATATCACTACTCTAAGCTGAGAAATAAATTAATTTAAGCTCATATAAAACATTGATTATAGAACATTGAGAAGTTAATTAACTGATGTCCAAATTTTTACCGTTCTATCAAATCGTTTTACCGATATGGGTGTGTCACTTAGAAAAAAAATCGTCAAAAGTGTTACAACAAAAGGTGTATATTCGTAGCCTTATTTAGCCCACATAATTATAGTTTAATTGGAATAGTAAAAATCACTTAACGATCCACGATGTTGCATCAGGTTGAATAATAATGTATGTATCAGTTTACACGCTATATAGTCTCTTAAATTAAAAAACCACAATTTTCCAAATTAAAGCAATTAAGTTTAATTCAAAATCATATTTAATGATTTCCCATCTTTTAGTTGCATGTTATATCGTGCTTTGGCATAAGTTTTATCTAAAGTATAGACAAAGGAGATTTTTCAAGCTAAATTTAAAAATTTGCGAATAGATTACACAATGCATTATGTGTAGTAAAGAAAGAATTTAAACGATAGAATTCTAAGATTTAATATGAGAGATGAAATGCGTTAAGAAAAGTAAAACAAATATTTTGGTCGTGGAATTTTTTTCTTTCTTTTCTTTTCTTTTACTTTTTATACAAAATGCAAGCATAATGTAAATTTACAACATATTCAATTACAAAAGATATAGGATATTAGTTATATAAATTTATTGCTACAGCTTGAAAAAATGTATCAAACAAAACATTTCTTCATTTGTTAGAACAATCGTGATAGTTAGATAAAACACGTTATTTGTTTAGATGAACATTTGCATATTTCATTAAATAACTTGCTCAATTGTTTCCTTCTATTTTACACCACTGGGTCGATGCCACTACTGGTGGACGTTTCGTCCCCGAGGGTATCACCAGCCCAGTAGTTAACACTTCGGTGTTGACATGAATATCAATAATGTAGGCATTTTTATAAATTTTCTGTATAAAAAACTTTGAATTTTTCGAAAAACTAAGGATTTTCTTATCCCAGGCACAGATTACCTTAGCCGTATTTGGTATAACTTTTTGGAATTTTCGATCCTCAATGCTCTTCAACTTTGTGATTGTTTGACTTTTTAAATATTTTGATATTAGCGTCACTGATGAATCTTATGTAGACGAAACGTGCGTCTGGTGTACTAAATTATAATCCTGGTACCTTTGATAACTATTTACAATTCAATTAAATTTTTGTTAAAGTCCAATTTCCCAACAAAGACAATAGATATTTCTAAATAGTAATAAAAATACCACATGGAATGAGAGCCATTCTATCCAAATTATAAGAGACTATTTAAATGCATTTATATGTTTATATCTTTCGCTTTATGAATAAACCCATGCTCTAAATCCAATTTTTTTTTGGCACATGCGTATATTGACTACTGCAGAATATTGAATTTGATTAAATTGGAATGCATTTGAGATATTTTATTAACTCAAAACACTTCCAAACTCTTAAATGATGCACATATTGTTACTAATTCATTTAATATTACTGTAATGTGTTGCTTTCCGAAATTGTCATGTTTGACCTAGATACGACAACCGTTCATGCTGGCTGTTCAAAAACTCTTCCCTCTGGTAAATCACAGTGCCAGCTGTTTACCTCTTTGCAAACAAAAAAGGGAGGTTCATGGAAGAGCCTACACAATCGTTTTACCCTTATACACATCGAACAATAAATTACCTTAATTGTTCTAATCAGAATCGAAATAATTGATGCCAGCTATACTTTAATTGTAGTTTCAACATGGGTAGGCATGATATTCGTGTTATTTTAGCCCTCACTATCGCTCGGGCAAAAATAATCACGAATAGAATGCCTACCCATGTTAAAACTACAATAAAGTATAGTTTGCATCAATTATTTCTTAAATAAAGTTTAATTTACCATATATGAAATATACGTCCTTTTAAAATTGAAAATCCTATTTGACACACAAGCGTAAAGAAATTTGATTCGAGAATAAAAAGTTTACTGTTTTATAACAATCGAGTGATGTGGTATGCTTGCCATTGTGGCCAATTACTATAATGGCTACTTTCAATATTGCATTTGTAGATAACAAATTCTCAAATTAAAACAGATTCACATGATTTAAAAAAAAAAATCTAATAGTTTGATAAATATTTGATCAGGATTGTAATACATTATGGTTCCGTCTCTTCTCTTCCTCCTGAAAGTCCACCATCAGTGATCACCAGCCCAGTAGTCAGCACTTCTGTGTTGACATGAATTATCATTGATATGGTCATAATTATACATCAACTGTTTACAAATCTATGAATCAAAACTTTTAGGAATATTTGGTCCTCAAAGCTCTGCAACTTCATATTTTATTTGACTTTTTAAACACTTTTTTAAATAAAAAGTCACTGGTGAGTTTCTTGTGAACGAAATTCGTATCCGGCGCAAATACAAAATTTCAATCCTGGTATCTATGATGAGTTTATTAACCCACTGCTAGTAAATGAAAACGACATTTAAAAATTAATTGTGGGCGAAGATTATGAATCCTTTTGAATTAAGAACATTTAAACTTTTTTAATTTTTGAAATACTAAGGCTTTTCTACCTCAGGAATAGATTACCTAAGCTGTATTTGGCAAAACTTTTAGGAATTGGTGGTCCTCAATGCTCTTCAACTTTATATTTTATTTGGCCTTTAAAACATGTTTTTATTCGAGCGTCACTGATGAGTTTTAAGTAGACGAAACGCGCGTCTGGCGTAAATATGAAATTTTAATCCTGGTATCTATGATGAGTTTATTTAAGAATTAATTCATGGGGGCTAGAATATATCGTGATTTTACCACGGATTGGCCCTTTATGACAACGGAGGTAAAATATCGGCATAAAGGGACAACCCGTGGTAAAATCACGATATATTCAAGCCACCATGAATTATTTCGATTCTAATAGGAAAAATACGGCAAGTATCTTGAATCGAAGTGCTCTTGGTGGAGGCAAATGATTGCCGTTCCCATATTTAAACGCACTTTTACATTGGCGTTAAAGAACGGAGCAAACTGAATTAGTGACATGCTTAAACTATATATAGCTATCTACAATAACGTATTTTAAAGATAGTTTTGGATGAATTTAAATGATAATTTAATTATATGTCTTATATGTTTAAAAAAAAAAGGTTAATATCACATTTTAGCATCGTTTGTTTACGCTTCCTTGTTGTGGTCATTTTCGGTTTCACAAGCATGTATTTTCCCGTAAAATGCCTATATTCTTACGTCATAGTTCTATGAAGTCGGGCAGCTCATTCATAAAATAGCATATCACGTGGGAGTACGATATGAACAGCCCATAAAATATATTCATATTTTTCCATGGGTGTGTACTCAAATAGTTCAAAGGACGTCATGTTAGAATTAAATATACTGCATACAATGTATACAATGTAAACAAGAAAGGGAAGTGTACATTGAATCGCCGGATCCATGTTCACATATATCAAGGACAACCAGGCTAATAAAAAATCTTAAATCAAGGATTAATTGAAATTTTTTTAAAGTACATTTGTCATGACAGTTTTTCGTTATTCGTTTGCTGTGTTCGGGCTTTTAATTTTGCAGTTTGATTAAGGACTTTCCTTTTTTGAATTTTCCTCGGAGTTCAGTATTTTGTGTGATTTTAGTTTTTTCTTTTTTTTTTGTACAATAAAATGAATACATCACATTCTTCTAAGAGATAATATACCTACATGATATCAAACATGTCAAATGAATTCTAAACTTAACTAAGTTTCGTAAAATTCCATAGATTTACTGAAAAAATTGTTTTAGGAAACCGGAAAGACGCAACAACGTTAAGTTACCTGTTAAATCTATGGCAAACGAGATCATTTAGAAAATTAAACATTTCTATCATCTAACAAGCAATTTCACCCACTTATGGAATATACATTTGTAAATTCATACTCGGAACTGCTACTCGGACTTAGTAAAACATCATTGATGTCGCAGTAAAAGACATAATGAGCAATGGTTTTGGAAATAGTTATCAAAGGTACCAGGATTATAATTTAGTACGCCAGACGTGCGCTTCGTCCACATAAGACTCACCAGTGATGCTCAAATAACGTCTTCTGCCTTTTCACAAAGAGTTAATCGGAAAATACAAACACATAAAGGGTAAATTTTCAGTGTCAACTTCCCAAATGAAGTAGGATGGTAACAAGTTATTAATTACATGTGCTCTTGAAGAGGGTGTGTAGTTCTTCGTCCCTTTTTACTAGTTTTTGAATTTAGACGTATTCTGGTACAGGTAGTTACGCTTCTGCCTCGTGAAATTAATATAGTTATTTTCGTTTTTTGTAACCTCGTACATGTAAGTTTAATATAATTGATTTGAAATGTATACTTCAATATACTTGATTGTAATTTTTATCAAATGTATTTTTTCTAAATCTTTAGATTTGTTTGTTTGCTTTATTGGATTGTTTAATTTAGTTATATTGTATAGTTGTGATGTTTTTCTTAACGCATTTGTTGCTAGCTCACGGAACTATATTCATGTTCAACTGTTAAACAATTTAGTAATGTAGCAAGCTTAACATAAATCATTTTTTAACGAACCTTTTCTTCGAAAGACGTATGTTTCTAGACAAAAATGTATAAAGTTGGTTTGATTTAGTATAATTTAGGGAGTTGTCCTTTTTGAATATAACTTGTTAATTTGGCAACACTTTTAGTAATTTTTACTCTTCAACTTCGTACTCATTTGACCTTCTATACTTTGTGTGATTCAATCGTCACTGGTGAGTCTTTGGAAGAGGAAACGCTCGTCTGGTGCAATTACAAAATTTCAATCCTGATATCTTTGATGAATTATGGCACCCACAACGGAGTAGGGGTGACATATTGTTATTCTACGTTTCTTTTTTTTATGTCACCGTGACGGAGGTCGGATGACATATTGTTATTGTTCCATTCTTTTTTTATGGCACCCTCAACGGAGTAGGGGTGACATATTGTTATTCTACGTTTCTTTTTTTCTTAATTTTCTTATTCTTCTTCCACACATTTTGTCCGTCGTGTTTCTCGGAATCCTATGGACCAATGTTGATGGAACTTTACTATAATGAGGACCCCCATGTAAAGTTGTGCACCTTGGTATGGAATGGTAAAAGATGGCCGCCGTTTCCATGGAAACAGCAAAAACGCGAAAAAAATCAAAGTGTTCCAAACTGGAAGATACTCTACAGGAATGGTAACTAGCATATGCTGATATGCAGTTTGACTTTGGAATTTTCAAAATGGATGCCGTTACCATGGAAACAACTAAACTATCAAAAATTCTTACTTTTTTGTTATAAGACCCAACTAAATGAAACTTTATGAAAATGTTACCCAGTATGCTAAGATGTCGACAATATTTGGAAAGTCCAAAATGGCCGCCGTTGTCATGGAAACTGGGGGCAAGTTTTACATTGACCCTGTGGGAAAATGCATAAAATCAGCATTTTCTTAACGAGTATTTCACCAAAGTCAATAAAACTGTATTGATATATAACAGGACATGAGGCAATGAGATGTCTGCTTTTAGATTTTTTGAATTATCCACTGTAACCATGGAAACAGCAAAAATGTCCAAAATTTCCAAAAAAATCAAAGTGCTGCAAACTGGATGAAACTTTACAGAAATGGTAACTGGCATGGGCAGATTTGCATTTTGGAGTTAGAATTTTCAAAATGGCCGCCATAACCATGGAAACAACAAAAATCATAATTTGCATGTAAAGATGCACTCTTTCACTTTGGAATTTTGGAATTTTTAAAATGGCTGTCGCTCGCCTGGCAAAGGGGGAACGAGGGTGCCATCCGTTATTGCTAGCAATTACAAATCTAGAGGATTTTGAGAATCTTTGGAACTACTATATTGCAATGGAAACTAAATATCTTTAGCATTAAACCCTATTGGAAAACCTTAAAGTAGCATTTACTCCGTTAACAAGGAAGGTCAAACTCAATGAAACTACATGGATATGTAACATGGCATGTTTCAAAGTGGCACCTGTCTTTGGAAGTTTGGAAATAGTAACCGTTACCATGGAAACAGCAAAAATTTCAAAAGTTTCAAAATGCTCCAAACTTTATAAAATTTTACATCAATGTTCATTAACATGTGTAGAAGCGCTGTTTGACTTTGGAATTTTCAAAATGGCTGCCATTACCCTGGCAATAGGGGAAGGGTGCCATCCGTTATTGCTAGCAATTACAAATCTAGTTTATTATGTCACCCGATCGACAATGTCGGGTGACATATTGCTTTTCCTCTGTTTCTTTTTCCCTATTATTATTATTATTATTTTTCTTCCACCTAATTTTGTCCGGCCGTTTTCTCAGAGCCAAAGAACCAATCTGAATGATAGTGCACTATAACAAGGAACCCTGACTTTCCTGTTGCTTTCCGATATTGGAACTAAAAAAATGGCTGCCATCAGCATGGAAACGAAAAAATGGTGAAAAAATATAATTTTAGAGTTAAGGGAATTGTTTGAGAATGCTTAACCTTAAAATCTTTAGATTTTAATACAATGTAGGTGCTCACTATATACTGCTTTGGGATGATTTTGGCAATCATTGGAACTGCTATGTTGCCATGGATACCACACCAAAAATTTCCAAAATATGGAAATGCTCCAAATTTAATAAAACTTAAAAGAAACAATGAGCAACATTGTAAGATGTGGAATTTGGCGTTGGAATTTTGAAAATGTCTGCCGTTACCATGGAAACAATGCAAAACAGGTCAAAATGGTCCAAAAACCTTAAAGTGGCATTAATTTTCTTAAAATGGTAGGTCAAATGGATCGAAACTTTGATGGTATGGTCCCTCCCATGTACCAATGTGGTATATGCCATTCAATTTTGGGAATGGTCTCTGTTGCCATAGGAACCATCACAAATGTCAAAAATTTCAAAAATTTCAAAATGCTCCAAAATTGATGAAACTTAATATGATTGTAGACTGGCAAGTCTGGATGAGACTTTTGAAGTTGGAATTTCCAAAATGGCCACCGTTGCCATGGAAACTGCAAAAATGTCAAATATTTTCAAAATGCTCCAAACTTAATGAAACTTAATATTATTGTAAACTGGCATGTATAGATGAGACTTTTGAATTTGAAACTTTCAAAATGGCTGCCGTTGCCATGGAAACAGCAAAAATGTCATGTTTTTAAAAATGATCTAATTGTACTGAAAATTTACAGAAAAATGTATAGCCATGCAAATATGTGCATTCACTGTTAAATGTTTTTGAAATGGCTGCCGCTTAGTGGCAATGGGGGGAAGGGTGACATCCGCTATTGCTTGCAATAGCAATTCTAGTTATTTTTATTATTCCACACTTTTTGTCTATGCGAGTTCTCGGAATCGTATAGACCAATTGTAATGGAACTATACAATAATGTTAACCACCATTGCCAGAAGTGCAGTAAGAATTGGCACTTCCAGAATGGCCACTGTTACCATGAAACGGTAAAAGAGGGAAAAAATGAGATTTTAGTTTTTAGTGGATAATTTGAGTATACCTAAACAATGGAACATCAACTTTTAACACCTTATAGCTATACTCTATATACATGCTTTAGATGATTTGGGGAATCCTCAGATCTATACTGTTGCCATGGAGTTTCCAAAATGGCTGCCGTTACCATGGAAACAAGGCAAAAATATCAAAATGCTCAAATCTTCATAAAACTTTACAAACATGTTAAACAGCATACATATGTAGCTTTTTACATTAGAATTTTCAAAATGGCCGCCGTTGCCATGGAAACAACACAATCTCTCATTTAATTATGTATAACTGGCAATTGATTGCATAAACATTCCAGGATCTGCTTACCCTTCCGGAGCACCTGAGATCACCCCTAGTTTTTGGTGTGGTTCGTGTTACTTATTCCTTAGTTTTCTGTGTTGTGTCACGTGTACTATTGTTTGTCTGTTTGTGTTTTAGCCATGGCGTTGTCAGTTTATTTTCGATTTATGACTTTGACTGTCCCTCTAGTATCTTTCGTCCCTCTTTTTCAAATACAAAATATCTCCAATTTCGACAAGAGGTGTTTTCCTTGTAGAGGTTCATTGTAAAATCGTGTTTGATTGTTCTATCGTGAGTTTAAAAAAATGATATAATTGTATAAACTACTTGTATTGTTAGACATGTCTAGCTAGAAAACATCAGAAAAATGCCGTTTAATATGATAAACATAACATTTAAGTAGATCAAAAATTGGATGAAAAAATAAAAGCGTGAATTAAAAACAATCAAATGATATATGATCTAGTTGCTCACTTGCACTATGGCTAAGACATAGCTCATTATATTAAACTAAAGGTTGCACCTCTGTAAATATGGGCAATGCAATTTCCATCATGAACTCATTTTATGGATAACAATGTACCAATATATAAAAAAGAAGATGTGGTATGATTGCCAATGAGACAACTATCCACAACATTGAGATTATATATGTAAAACAATTAAAACAATACAAGATAAATGTCATTTGTCCGAAGAGTTTTTTCTGGATTTTGATTTAACTTCATCAGGAACGCTCTAAACCGAACGTGGAAACTAGGTCAACAAAACACAATTTCCATGAATATATATGAAAGAGAGATATCTTATTGATATCTCCCAGAAAGAGAGGTTATATATATTGATATCTCCCCGAAAGAGAGGTTCTTCCTGAGGAATAGATTATCTTAGATGTATTTGGTAAAACGTCAATGCTCTACAACTTCGTATTTATTTTGCCTTTTGAACATTTTTTTAGTAGAGCGTCACTGATGAGTCTTTTGAGTATGGCGTAAATATAATGTTTCAGTCCTGGTATCTATGATGAGTTTATTGAGAAAAATCATCTGTTTTAACAGAATGGAAAAAGGACATCTTGTGATTTATTGGGCTTTACTATAACTATCCTAATTTTATGCTGAACAACTGGCTTAACTTTACCAGTATTTAGAACATGGAAACATCACACATAAATTAGTTTGTACGTAATATTAAGGAGAGAGAGACATACAAAGTGCAGCTAGAAGTTGTCTGGCATCGAAAAGTAAAATATCATTAACATTTCTCACACTTAGATTGTTAATGTATCGATATTAAAACACTCAATCAAAAATATAACTGAACTGTATTACTTTATTGTTTCATTTATAATTGTGCGGATATTAAGCAATAGTAAACAATGAATCAATTAACATTTTCCAGCAAAGATGGGTGATGTTTGAACGACATCCAGTCGTATACTCAGCTGAAGTCTTAACTACAGATGATTGGATTTCTAAAAGTAAGTTAATAAAAACTGTGTGAGCATAATGGTTTATTAATTAAAATCGATGGTTTGGTTGAGATACACCTGTATATTGTAGCGTTTGTATACTCTTTGTAATGGACTGTGTTTAATTCCAACACAAGTAGTCTAAATATTTGAATTATCAAACAAAAGATCACGAACATCAGTCAATGATTTAAAGTTTTTATTAACAGCTCGTTTCCAGTAAAACTAATAGTGTTTCTGTAGAGAGATGTGACATAGTTTATATACTTTATTGAGTGAAGTACAGTCTGAACGTGTCAAACATTATCGTTCGTTACTATATGAGGACTTTAGATATGCTTTAGTAATTAAAAACCGAATCAGTTTTTTGTGGAATTGTTTCAAATCAGGGTAAGTTGGTAGTCATAGTAAAGTTTTTAAAACAAGGAATTAAGAAACAATTTGAAAACATATATATAGCAATTGGATTGACATCAGATGGGCCTCCAAATGATAAATTACTGTATTGTCCAAATTTGTTATGACTTTGTTCTCTTGGTTTGTGTTCTTAGAATGTTTGTAAGCTTTTGAATATATAAAGCCCAAACAATATACATCACTACCTTTTTGTGAAACCATCTCCTGTTGAGCATTGTTCCTAAATTGGTAATAGTTAAGATAATGGCATTTATATTGATATTGAAGTTTAGTTTGACGTCCATTTTCAGCGGGATTTTCTCGGTGTGTTAAATACCAATAAGTGGTCTTTGGCGCTTTTCTGCTCTTTGGTCAGGCTGTTGTCTTTTTTTTTTTTTAATTCATTCCCAATTTCCGTTCTCAATTTTATTAAATTTGATTTTTAAATTACTTTTTTTTTTAAATTGTCGATTTAAACATTTTAATACATAACAATTGTGATTAAAACAAATTGATGCTTATCATCATGGTATAACAAACAAGGAGCGGATTCAAACTTTTTTTCAATTTGAAATAGAAATTAAGCCAGCCATGTTGTGGTTTGTCCTAAAAGGAGCAGTTCTCGTGTACTCAGTTATATTTTTATCAATATTGAACAATGGCAAGAGTAGTATACCGGTGGTCAAAAGTCTTAAATGATTGAGAAAAAACAAATCCGGGTTAAAAACCAAAAACGAGGGAAATTCATAACTTGTAAGGTGAAAACAAAGGAACAACAGTACAGGTACATCGAAGTGCAACAAAACAAAACACCAACACACAAAGAAACGAAATATTTGATGACAACTGCCATATTCTTGACTTGGTACAGGACATTTTAAGAAAAACAATATGGTTTGATAAAAAAGAGCAATTATTGTATTATCGGCAAACTTTTTTCTTTCAATATTGAAATAGAATATTATAGTTTGACATAAAGGAGTGGTTATTGTGTTATCAATTTAGAGTTTAGTATGGTGTTCATTATCACTGAACTAGTAGTGACCTTTTGCTGTTGTCTGCTCTATGGTCGGGTTGTTGTCTCTTTGGCACATTCCCCATTTCCATTCTCAATTTTATCAGTAAAAAAATTATCAATATTGACATTGAATGGAAGTGAATGTTTAAACGCACATTGGAAATCTAAGTGTATAAGATAAAGGTCTTATTGTGTGCCCATCTAAGAGAATTTCTATGAATTCCATTTATGACGCACAAAGAATAGTATGTTGGTGATTTCAGAAAATATTAATTAAAAAAAAATTACAAAGTTATAGGCACAACTTTTGTTTCACATTTTATATCGTGAAAAATCGCATGTTCGATACCAATAAACGCCGTTCTTGTTACTAATTCATATTTACATGTATAGCAAACTGAATTATTGAAACATGTTCAAATGTATGCAAGGACCTATAATATATGCAAGCAAAATTTTGCAATGCAATCGATACAATGCTGTATAATAATTTACATAGAAGTGTTATCATTCATCAGTAAATAGTTCAGATTTTGGCAATTAAACCAGAAATAGAGAAGATGCATTGTAGAACATGGATTTATATTGTGAAACCAAAGTATTGATAAGGTTAACACTTGAAAATAGAGGCAATTAAAATTTTATTCCAAATCCGTTACAACAAAACATATTATGGAAGTGTAACTTCATCTGGAAACTTTAAAATAATTGCACTTCTCCTTTTTAATTAAAAACTAATTGCACTTTTTAGAACAATAAAAAATGAAATATTTACTAATTCCTTTTAAATGAATCAGATTTAATGGGTTCATATCTTCTAGGCTAACGCCCCATAGAAATCAGCAGCTTATATCTAAAACATAAAGTAAAATGATAATATCGACATATCAAACCCAAAATATTAACAGAAAAATAAAAAACTTTTAACTCGAAAGTTTGCTGAATTTCAAAAGTCAAATATAAAAAAAGAAGATGTGGTATGATTGCCAATGAGACAACTATCCACAAAAGACAAAAATGACACAGACATTAACAACTATAGGTCACCGTACGGCCTTCAACAATGAGTAAAGCCCATACCGCATAGTCAGCTATAAAAGGCCCCGTTAAGACAATGTAAAACAATTCAAACAAGAAAACTAACGGCCTTATTTATGTAAAAAAAAACAAAAAAAAAAACAAATACGTAACACATTAACCAACAACAACCACTTAAGTATTTGAAAACATATACTATATATTTGGTAAAGTTTTCGATAAGATCTATACACTCTTATATCGTATCTCAAAAACATGCTTCCATTATAAAATAATAAGAAGATGTGGCATGATTGACAATGCGACAACTCTATGCCAGAAAGGAAATGATGTCAGAAATAATGGTCCAGCATGCATTCTAAAAGTATTAACATTGAGCACTCATACCGTATAGTAAACTATATCAGGCACCTACGTTACAAATGTAAAACAATTGCAACCAAAAATCTCATGGCCTGCTTTATGTACAGAATAATCTACGATAAATAATAAAAGATGTATAGCACCAAACAACAACCACTGGATTAAATTTTTTTCTATTTATTTCAAGACTCTCTGCAATTAAGAACTTTTCTTTTATGTCGAGAAACCTGCCTATCATTGTTAACTCTTGTTGCCCTAGAAGGATTTTGTTGTGGTGATTGGTTGCTCTCTTATCAACGTATATCACACATTTATACTTGTGTAACCGATGTTTCTTTGATTTCAGTTTTAGTGGGGAAAACCAGTGATGCTCGAACTTCATCGATCCAAAACAGGTCTTATCACGACCACTCCTGTAATATCAATATTCAACCTACCAGATTTTCTTACAATGTCCTGTACCTAGTCAGGCATAATTATGTCAGTTTTTATCTAATAGTTCGTTTCTATGTATGTTGCGTTGTCGTTTGTTTTTGTTTTGTTGCATTTCTGTTGTTTCTTTGTAATCTACTGTAGTTGGTGTGTTTCCTTCGGTTTTAGTTTGTAACCCGAACTCGCAATCGATTTATAACTTTTGAACAGCGGCATACTACTGTTGCCTTTATTTTTATGTGAAATCGTTTTCCAACACCTGGTAGGAATAAGTTCAGCTGCTATCCAGATTTCTATCTACATTTAGACATCTTTAATATGGTGTCTCAGTCATAAAACTATACTCAGTACTCCGAGAACAACATTTGTGTTCGAAACACCAAATCCAGTAGTTTAATTGTTTGTAATATATATGCGTCTAATTTCGAAAAAAAATGCTTGACATGACTACAAGAACAGACCTGGACGAGTCTGACATGTTGTGTAGATGTCAGTACTTGTGTCTTTTTCTGTCGACCGATTTGCCTCTTTATTGATGCATTATCTTAATCGATTGTAACGGATAAACAATCAAAGAACAAGAAACCAAACGATTTTATTAATTTCAAAATAGTTTAATAAAAAGAAAATTCTAACAGAGTAGATCATTTTGATTTTTTTAATTATGAATTAGTTAATAACGCATAAAATTTATTTAAGCCCAGGGAATCTATAAAAACTAGCCATCTTTTTATTTACTTGTTTCTTTTTCTGTCGACCGATTTGCCTTTTTTATTGGTGTATTCTCTTAATCGACTGTAACGGATAAAACACTTAAACGACAAGAAATCCCATAATTTTATTAATTTCAAAATGTTTTAATAAAAAGAAAATTCCAACAGAGTAGATCATTTTGATTTTTCATTTATGAATAAGTTAATAACGCATAAAATTTATTTAAGCCGAGGGAATCCATAAAGACTAGCCATCTTTTTATTTACTGTAACATTAACTGGAGATTTATTTAATAAGTACGTGTCATGTTAACGATATCATCGTGTAAATGGGAGTTTTAATTACTTTTATGGCGTTTAAGGTTTGATTAAAAGTACTATGTAGTTTTTACAATTATGGTTATTTGTGACATTCACTATTGGTTGGTGATCAAACATGATCATGGTGTGAGACGGTTCTATGTATTTTAGTAATTTTATAGTGCATATTTTACAATAACAGGAAAAACATAAAATATTAAGGAAATTGATGTTTTGATTATTGCTTCTTTGGATTGTTTTGTGTTTTTATCTAATTTTTTATTTATTTATTTATTTTGTTTTTTAGTTTTTTTCACATTCTTTGTATTGATCTCTTATTTTTAACGCCTTTTAACATAAGTATAATACACAATGCCAATGTGGAACAGAAACAGCTTGTTCTCCCCGAGCACCTTGGTATTAACTCGGTATCGAATGTAGATTGAAAAGCGCAGTGTATTCAATTTTTTGTGCAATGTGTAATTGTGGGTTGGGTTTTTTTTTTTGGTTTATTTTGGAAGAATTTGTTGTTGATATTTAAAAAAATCTAAGAATAAATAAGTATCATTTTGTAGCTTAAACATGCATACTAAAGTGGTTACAAATATTCTGATATTCTAAAAGTAGGGGAAACATGCAGTATTTGTATGAATTGTCTTCACCAGCGAACTTAGAAACCTAAGAATGTTGTGTACATTTTATTATTTTGTAATAACCTGTACAAAATAATAACATATACACGACATATATATCTTTTTTCTTATTGAAATGACAGATTTTTATCAATGATTCCTGTGATCACTTTAAGAGTGAAACAATTGCAGGAGAAAGTCATCATTCCCTTATTTTCGATAATAACTGACCTTATTTTATGCCTACATTGTGCAAAGTGATTTGATTAAACAATATATTTATTATGTTTATAATTATAAACAATATTGTACATTAAATAAGGGTAAATAGTATAACTATTGATATGAATGTGTGTGTACATTGAATTATACAAAAATCCATTATTTTATTCATTGTCAAAGTTTGTTTTGTCTACTGAACATGCACGATATTATATAAAAGAAGTTTCTAGTTTTTAATGCGTATTAGTAATCTTTCATCATTGCAAGCATATGTAATTTTCATGTGCGTAATAAAAGTAAATATCTTTCAATTGATTTTTAAATCCATTTCCGTTTTTTAATTTATATTTTTGCATTTTTAGCACTTTTGAAAATCAAAATACATTTGCAGATGTCTAACATTGTCATGTTATAAGGATTAATTTGTAATAAGGCCATACGTCTTTCACCGTATGTACATCACAGTACGCCAGTCTAAACATATATGTCTTCAAACCTTTTTTAAAACGAGGAAGCGCTTGTTCTTTCCGTAAATGAATTGGTAGGTCATTCCACAATGTAGCTCCAGCTCGGTCGAATCGTCTTTCACCGTATGTTTTAGTGCGGACATCTCTTGGTTTCGTTATGAGTCCTCCATTGTCAAATTTTAACATTAAACTACGACGGGTGTTTCTAGGGGAACAGGTATTGCTATTCTGAACACTAGTTAATTAGAACCTTGATTTTCTGTGTTATTATTATTATTATTACATAGCTTTTATATAGCGCCTATCTAAAAAAAAACATAATACTCTAAGCGCTTAACATATAAAATTGAAGGGAAATATATATCACAATGCATACAATAATAGCAATTATATATATATATGAACATAAGAAAAAAACAAAAATTAAATAGAATAATGATGTTAATTAAGAGCATTGAAAGGGGAAATATATATCACAATGAATACCATAAAAACATATTAAATATAACAGCCAATCAAAAATATATAAAATAATGATGAACATTATAAGTATTTACATTCCCTGCGGTATGTACACAAGTCAAATCTATAAAAATTTGCATAAAAGGATTAATTCCTTTAGCTAAGAGAAAATTTAAGGTAGGCATTTAACCAATAAAACACAGAGAAAAAATAAATAAAACTGTCTCTTAAAAAAAAATCTTTAAAACTAAAAATTTAAATAAAGTAAAAATAAAAAGGCCCTATCACTTAAACTTTAATAAATAAATATCACAGTTCTTACACATCACAGTACGCCAGTCTAAAAATATGTGTCTTCAAACTTATAACGAGGAAGCGCTTGTTCTTTCCGTAAATGAATTGGTAGGTCATTCCACAATGTAGCTCCAGCTCGGTCGAATCGTTTTTCACCGTATGTTTTAGTGCGGTCATCTCTTGGTTTCGTTATGAGTCCTTCATTTTCTGACCGAAGTGTTCTAATAGCAACGCATGGTACAATCAGTTCTTCCAAATATTTAGGTGCTTTATCGTGTAATGCCTTAAAAACGTAAAGTAAAAGTTTAAAAAGTGATCGGTATTGCACGGGGAGCCAATTTCGCTGCATCAGAACAGGTGTCATAGAGTCAAAATTCCGTTTTCTTGTGATAAGTATAGCTGCTGTGTTTTGAACGCGTTGCAGTCTTGCTACAGTGGAAGAGTTAACATTATATAGCAAAGCGTTCCCATAGTCTAATCTGAAGGTGACAAGAGAGCAGACTAGTGTCTTACACGCATTTTCGGTGATATACGATCTAATGTTTCCTATGGTTCGAATCTGGTGGTGACATGATTTTGAGACGGCTGTTACCTGCTGTTCCATACTCAAGGTCTTATCAAAGAACATTCCCAGATTCCTAACACAGTTCGCATCACTTAAAATAGTGCCATCGAAGGGTAGCTCATACTTTGATAACTGTTTGATTCGATGTTTCGGAGCAAAGACGATGAGCTCTGTTTTGTCCTGATTCAGTTTCAGCATATTTGAAGTCATCCAATCGCTTATCTCTGACTAACACGCTTTCAAACGGTCGGATAGATCGTCCCAATCACCTTCCGGTTTAATCACTTGGTATGCCTGAGTGTCGTCGACATACGTGTCGTAAAGCATTTTATGTCGCCTGCATATTTCACCAACAAGTTTCAAGTACATGCAGTATAACTTTGTTGTTTTAGTTGCCCATGAAACATACGTTTTCTGTGTATTGTTTTAAAAAAAATTACATATGTATAAATAGATACCAACATACAACAAACGACAAGTATCAATTTCTACTTTCTATATTAAGTCATGTACTTATGCGAAAATAGATATCGTAACTTAAAATCGAAACTTATGGCGCCATTTCGTTGTATGTTACTTTGATAACGTCTGCGCAATTACAGTTTTATCTGGTATACAAGAGTTCGTGATGTATACCACCAGACTGAAACAATATCGTGTGACTTTTAGCGGTAAATAAGTCTCTATTTGAATTATTTAAGTAATCAGCAATTCAATTATATAAATGCTTACAATCGTAACTTGTATTAGATATATCTATATATATATATATATATATATATATATATATCAATAAAATTAAATTTCAAAATGCTCTTAAAGTCCTTTTATTCTCTACATTTTTCTCCAACCGGTTTCACATCTTTGTGATAATCATGGATGAATGTAACTAACGGTAACGTAACGTCACGATAATAAGTCTGTAACAATGCATTAAAGGGAAGTAACCCTTACAAAAGTAACGTATTATCTGTTTAGGCTTAGTTTGTACTTTTGTATAAACATATTTTCTTTATTAATCCTTATTTCTTCGGTGAATTGGTCGTCACATTGGTAAAATGGGAAAACATTGTATTTGGGTGATTTGGTACTAGCGCATGAATCCAGGTGTTCACTTACGTTAATCATCCTAATTTCTTTATGTCGGATTTGTTGACGGTGAACAGTAAATCTTTTCCGTAAAGTGTTTCCTGTTTGTCCAATATAATCCTTTTTACACCCATTACATCTGATGACATAAATTAAATTGCTCGATGCACACGTAAAAGAGTTTTTAATAGTGAAAATCTCTCCTGATTTAAATTCATATGACTGTCCTTCCATAATATTTTGACAAATACCGCAATTTGAACGTCCGCATTTTTTTACAGAAGGAATTGTATCATCTTTGTTTAATTTCGCGCTGGTGAGTAATTTCTTCAAGGATTTTGACTGTCTTTTACTCTTAATAATTTTCTGTGTAGCAAGGGCTCTTTTCATTCTTTGGTCTTTCATCAAAGTTGGTACATTTTGATATATTATGGTATACGCCTCTGTATTTCTTGGGTTATACGATGAAACGTATGGTAAAATTTGATTCGTATCAATTACTGTGTTTTTCGGTCTTCTTAGTTCTTGAATATTTACTAAGAAAAGGATTGACCGACAAAGAATGCGATTACCTAACAAATTTTAAATGTAAAAGCAGTAATTTTTACGGACTTCCAAAAATTCACAAAAGTAATGTTATTAGGGAATCTTGTAAAAATTCAAAGTCAGAATGTGTGAATATACCACATCCTAACGATCTGAAATTGAGACCAATTGTAGCAGGTTCTTCTTGTGAAACACATAGACTAAGTAATTTTCTAGATATTCTTTTGAAACCAATACTTAAACATATACCAAGCTTTGTTCGAGATGACTTAGATATGTTGAACCATCTTCCCAGAACAGTTTGCAAAGACAGCATTATGGTTTCTTTTTATGTAGTTAACCTGTATACCACCATACCACATGAATATGGATTAACAGCTATTGAATTTTGGCTTGAAAAATTTCCATCCGAAGTACCTGATCGGATAGAGAATAAATTCATTATTGAAGGAATTAAATTTATTCTTCAAAAAAACTACTTCAATTTCAACGGGGAATCTTACAGACAGATATCTGGTACAGCCATGGGAACAAAAGTTGCCCCAATCTATGCAAATTTAGTAATGGCGTATTTGGAGACTCAAATGTACGAACGATCCAAATTACAGTTCGGTTCCCAATTCCACAAATATGTTTTAGATAATTGGAAACGTTACTTAGATGACTGTTTTATATTGTGGACTTCTAGTTTAGAAAAATTAAATGAATTTAGAAATTTAATCAATGGTATCAACAAAAGTATTCAGTTCACTATGGAATTTAGCGATAAACAATTACCATTTCTAGATATCTTAATCATAAAAAAAGATACAGAAATTGAAACCGATATTTACTTTAAACCGACAGACTCTAAACAATACTTACTTTTCAATTCTTGTCACCCAAAACACACAAGAACAAACATACCGTTCAATTTGGCGAGAAGAATTTGTACTATTGTCTCCAGTATTGAATTGAGAAATAAAAGACTCGAAGAACTTAACGAAATACTTTCAGAGCGACAATATCCAAAAACTTTGATTGATAATGGAATAAAACGTGCAAAGGCTATAAATATTCAAGAACTAAGAAGACCGAAAAACACAGTAATTGATACGAATCAAATTTTACCATACGTTTCATCGTATAACCCAAGAAATACAGAGGCGTATACCATAATATATCAAAATGTACCAACTTTGATGAAAGACCAAAGAATGAAAAGAGCCCTTGCTACACAGAAAATTAATAAGAGTAAAAGACAGTCAAAATACTTGAAGAAATTACTCACCAGCGCGAAATTAAACAAAGATGATACAATTCCTTCTGTAAAAAAATGCGGACGTTCAAATTGCGGTATTTGTCAAAATATCATGGAAGGACAGTCATATGAATTTAAATCAGGAGAGATTTTCACTATTAAAAACTCTTTTACGTGTGCATCGAGCAATTTAATTTATGTCATCAGATGTAATGGGTGTAAAAAGGATTATATTGGACAAACAGGAAACACTTTACGCAAAAGATTTACTGTTCACCGTCAACAAATCCGACATAAAGAAATTAGGATGATTAACGTAAGTGAACACCTGGATTCATGCGCTAGTATCAAATCACCCAAATACAATGTTTTCCCATTTTACCAATGTGACGACCAATTCACCGAAGAAATAAGGATTAATAAAGAAAATATGTTTATACAAAAGTACAAACCAAGCCTAAACAGATGATACGTTACTTTTGTAAGGGTTACGTCCCTTTAATGCATTGTTACAGACTTATTATCGTGACGTTACGTTACCGTTAGTTACATTCATCCATGATTATCACAAAGATGTGAAACCGGTTGGAGAAAAATGTAGAGAATAAAAGGACTTTAAGAGCATTTTGAAATTTAATTTTATTTATATTTCTACTAGTGTGGACACAGAGTTCAATTTTTAGTATATATATATATATATATATATATATATATATATATGTACGTCTGAGTCAGTGACAACCCTACAACAGATGTATCCATCGGATCGCCATCAATGATGGTGATACATGGCTGTGTACATAATGTATATACAACTCGTCTAAACATCAACCCAACAATGTTAAATCTGTAAATTTGCTTTCGCAAATTTTTTGTTCTTCCCTCGCCGGGATTTGAACCCATGCTACTGTGATATCGTGACACCAAATCGCCTGCACTGCAGCCGTCCCGCTAGACCACACGACCACCTGGGCTCTCAAAAAAAGAGCTTTCGGTGGGCATGTGTTACCTTTCCACGTCAGTTTTAATCTAGCGGCGTACTACAGTACATGATATATAAGGCATGAAGATGTTATTGTTACAGATATATATATATATATCCGTAACTACCGAGGGATTAATAATTCAAAGCATCTTAATTTGCTTTTAAGAATGTTTGCAGATGATAATCTTTGGTTGCTGTTAATTTTGAAGCCTTTCATCATTGCCTTAATAACATCTATTCGTTTGCTCTATAAATCAATATAAGATGACACGTGCACTCATCAATGAATATTGAATATTTACTGTAAATTTTATGCATTCGCACAAGGGAATTTTGTTTGAATCAAGTCCGTCATTGTGTGATACGAAAGAACATTTCAATCAAACACAAAAATCTTTGTTAAACATGTGCTTGGTATCAACATTTGCTGCTAGGTTTCTTTGTTAGATCGTATCGTGAAGTTTGCATACACATTAATCGTTTTTTCATGTTTAGGATATCACTTGGAAAATATAATCTCAAAATATTTTAATACTTTCTAGTAAAAATCAGAACTTTATTATATTATATTAAATTAAAACAGTAAACTCCTCAGGTTAAATAAAGTTTAGATTAACAAGGCTTAGACTTGTTCTAATTAGAATTGATCTGTAATGCAGTCTGTCGTTACAAAATGAAGTCTATACGTGTTTTTTTTTTTTTTTTTTTTTTTTTTGGTGTCAAACGACCATTTTCGACTATTGTTAGCATCAAATTTGTTAAAACTTGATTCGTCAGACAAAAAACCTGTATCATACTTCGTCGGAGGTCTCAAATAATTATTGCTACGGTTAGTTTTGCCAAAAAAAATGACTTAAACCGTCAACATCAGTCGATTTGTTTTTATTGTGTATAAGAAAGTGTTTTGGCGTCATCCACCAAAAACTAAAGTTAACGGCATTTGGCGAGAAGTTTTACCGTTATTCTTCATAAAGTTATTCCCATTACAACCCTCAACTAACGCTCTATTAACATACAAGGTCGATTTTAAAAGGCTGATGTTTCATTACATGTATGATAAAGAGTAAAACAATAAAAAAAAAAATAACTAACTCCGAGGAAAATTAAAAACAGAAAATCCCTACTCAAATGGCAATATCAAAAGCTGAAACACTTCAAACGAATAGTTTACAACTGTCATTTGCCTTACTCCGTATAGGCATTTCCCTATGTAGACAAAGGTGGATTGCTTTTATGGCTGGCTAAACCTCTTACTTATATGCCATTCGCATAAAATTCCATTATATTGACAACAAAGTATAAACAAAACAAATAGACAAAAAACTCGGTAAAAATGTCAAAAATATATCACACCCTTTCGCCGGCTTTCGGTTTTTAAGATGCAGTTAAGGAAATAAGACCAAATATGTTTGATACTGAAAATCTAGTAGTCCTGTTAAATCCTTCAAATATAAACCAAGTGTATATATGTTTGTGTATGTTCAACTCAGTTATGTTTGTTGTTGTTACTTTTGATTATGTAACAAGAATAATTTTATTTATATGACCTTAAAGAATTATTATTATGAAGAGAAAATAAAGAAAAAACCCGACATTCATATTTGGAACCCCATTGGATATTGTATGCGAACGATTAATAAATATATCGCTGCAATGTTTTATAGAAAGGGCGAATCGCAACAACAAAAAATAATTTTAAGTTTATTAGGGTGTGATTTGGTCCTACCGATTAGAGTATTGTGGGCCCAAACATAGAGAACAGTTCGGCCTAGAAATAAGATTAGAAAAAAATTGGACTAAAATATTTAAAAATGTACGGAGAAAAGCTGATGATTAAATATGAAGAATACAAAACGTATTGGTCAAACAATGTAATGAATAGATTATTTCAATGTTAATGTAGATAGCCAACAAATTTCGTAGTGGTAAGAGTTAGTTTTGGGTGCTTATTCTCTTATAATTATTTTTGTTTATGTACATGCATGTACGAAGCTATATATTCATGAAAAGTACATAACCTTTTGAAATATATATGAATTATTAAAATCTAGCCTATTTAATATGTTCGACGTCTTTAAGATACAACTGTTATTTAATCGATTCTTGTGAAGAATGAAAAAAAATAGTCTAATTGCGGTCATCAATTAAACATGTAAGCTTCACTTAAAATTGATAACACTATCATGTGACAAGAAACGATAACACATCTTATAGTAAATAATTAAACATCATATTAAGAGCGTTACAATAGCGGTATTGTCAGCGTAATAAAAAATACTAGGCAACCCTCAAACACAAATAGATAATATCCAACTGCACTCAAATTCAATTGCTATTTGTGTTGTCTCACATCGACATACATGTTTAATTGGCTGGGCATCTTTGTTATTTTTTCTACATGAAAAGTAAAAGATATTAATATTCTATTATGTTTTTTTAAGAAAAACGCAAGTCATTTATTAGATCAACACGCACATTAGATTTTTCGGGTATGATTCAAATGGTGTCTTATCAGTGCACCATGCAAAAGGCAAAGTTGTTCACGGAATGTTTTGTCTACTTTGTTGATGTTCTTTTGACTTTAAGCTAGGAACAGTAATATACTTTTTGCATTACAACTTTTTTTTTGTCTTGCGGATGCCTTATTGTAGTTAAAACAGAAACATGTATTGAACCAAATGAAACCGATGTAATCATATATTGAGGACTCTATTTTCCATTTTTACATGAAGGAATAACATCAAGCACGTAACAACATTTTACGTCAACACATTTCTAGGATGGATAGTTTATCAGATTAATATTTAATGCCAAGCTAATACATTGTAAACTTTTATCAATATTGAAAAAGAGAATAATTCAAAGTGTTGTTATTTTCTATCCCTGCTTTATTCGTACCTGTTTTCCGAACTACAGATATCTTTCTTTTATCAGATTTTTTCTCTCTCCATTCTCTTCATTTTTATAGGGTTATGTAGTGTTTATATATCGTGTGAAAAAATGTCCCTGAACTGGTTGGACCTCTAGATCCTACTTTTATCAAACACTTACGGTACGACACATAAAAAAAGTGTTAAACGCTTTTGCCAGTATCTATCAAAAGAAGCCTCTATTAAGTCAATAATTTGGTGTTGACATGTATATTAATAATGAGGTCATTTTTATAAATTTCTTTCCTGTTTACAAACTTAAAATTTATCGAAAAACTAAGGATTTTCTTACCCCAGGCATAGATTACCTTAGCCGTATTTGGCACAATTTTGGGTAATTTTGGATCCTAAATGCTCTTCAACTTTGTACTTGTTTGGCTTTATAAATATTTTGATATGAGCGTCACTGATGAGTCTTATGTAGACAAAACGCGCGTCTGGCGTACTAAATTATAATCCTGGTACCTTTGATAACTATTTACACCACTGGGTCAATGCCACTACTGGTGGACGTTTCGTCCCCGCGGGTATCACCAGCCTAGTAGTCAATACTTCTGTTTTTACATGAATATCAATAATGTGGTCATTTTTATAAATTACCGGTTTACAAACCTTTGAATTTAACGAAAAACGAAGGATTTTCGTACCCCAGGCATAGATTACCTTAGCCGTATTTGGCACATTTTTTTTTTGGAATTTTGGATCATAAATGCTCTTCAACTTTGTACGTGTTTGGCTTTATAAATATTTTGATATGAGTGTCACTGATGAGTCTTATGTATAATCCTGGTACCTTTGATAACTAAAACTATTTTAAAGGAATAGTGAATGTATAGAAAATTAAGATCCATGTAGAAACTTTTTTAAAATCTAGTATTTGAATTAACGTGCTACAATCTAGTAATTGTACGCTACTGACGTAATTCTAAATGATATTTGATAATTGATCATCAATATCTGTGTTCTGTATCTATCTTATTTTTGTTAATCAAGGTTGCCTTTAAAAAAATGATTAATTAAGCAAATAGTTCCAAAATGGTAGAGAGACGAAACGGTCATAGGTGTATAAGGCTTCCAATATGAGTTTTCACATTTAAAATTGAGAATGGAAATGGGGAATATGTCAAAGAGACAACAACCCGACCAAAGAAAAAAAACAACAGCAGAAGGTCACCAACAGGTCTTCAATGTAGCGAGAAATTCCCGCACCCGGAGGCGTCCTTCGGCTGACCCCTACAAATATATACTAGTTCAGTGATAATGAACGCCACACTAATTTCCAAATTGTACAGAAGAAACTAAAATTAAAATGATACAAGACTTACAAAGGCCAGAGATTTGTATTACCTGTCAAATTTCGTTTTCCTTTCTTTATGATTTTATATCAGTATACATAAATAATTATGCTGTTTTCTATAACCTTTATTGTCACGTATTGACAGAAAGCTCATTTTTCACACAATCCTTTGAGAAATTATTGTGATGTTTAACAGACATGATTTCAATTATAAGTAGTCACAAAAGAGTTGTATTTAACACACGCTTTTTGATTGAGACCTTTGTAGGATTCAAAAACTATTCATATTGTAAGTGAATAAGAAAATAACCTTTACTGAGAGCAAAAAAGAAAATGGTTACTGCAATATATTGCAATGTCCGATAAACGTCCTCTACATGGAAAATTTGTACAACTTCTTTACAACCCTTTCAATACATAGGGTGACGGGTAATAATAATTTTTCACCAGTCTCTCCTGAATTGACAATTGAACATGATATGTCGATTATCCCCAATTTTGTGAATTATATGCATGCTGTGATTCCACCAGTTACCTTAAACTAACTGACAATTATATCCGTAATTTCTATTGACTTCCAAAGATGGTAGGAACGATTTTCTGCATTGTTGCAAGGTCACCTTCATTAAAAGTTCCGAATGAAAATCGAATATATCCTAAAAATGTTTGGGCTGCGTGCATATCAAATCCCGGTGTGTCAGTCAGATATATTGGCATATGCGAACATTAATGTAGAACAGTATTGTATCAAAAGGGAATACCGTATTCGGATGATATCTATGTGCAGTAATGTATAATTTAATTTCATTATCGATACATACATGGAGTTTAGTATGATCTCTTGTAGATACATATTGTTATTGGCAAATTATTTTTTAATCAGTAATATCAGTTTCATTAAGTTACAATAATAACTGTAATATTGAATTAAAAATTTAAAGGAACGTAATTTAGATTTTGGGATATTCAAATAATTTGAATATTACTTTCTACAGTCAACGTGGTTTATCAGCCGATATAAATAAATAGCAATATCTATTTTTATTCAGACTATTTGTCAATCGTGTGTATCAAAAGATAAAATAATCCTACCGGCATTTTCCTCAGTTGAACAAAATAACACTTATGTTTGAATATAGCTTGAAAAAAGTAAGTATAAAATTATTATATTATAAAAATAAATAGTAAATACAAGTTTTAAAACAGATGCAAACAGTAGTGTTGATCGAGTTCGTGTTGTATAGTCGTTAGTTTTCTGTATCGTTATTTTGGAAGTGTCTTATCGTCACAACAAAAGGGGAGAGTCATATAATTGTCGGTTATCCATCAGAGTATGATTATTCACTGTCACTATAGTATCTTCTGATTTTTCTATCAATGTTCTTCTCTCGTAAATAGTTATCAAAAGTACCAGGATTATAATTTAGTACGCCAGACGCGCGTTTAGTCTACATAAGACTCATCAGTGACGCTCATATCAAAATAGTTATAAACCCAAGCAAGTAAATTATAAAGAATACAACTACTGATCCAAAAGAAACTAATGAATATGTAAAACCTACATCCGGTGCGTATAAGTGGAAAGCGTCTCGTGCATTGCATGCATACCTCGCCATACGAAGCCAGATTATGTCTTATATACCAAAGCTGGGATATGACACACTATGTAAATTGTTCCATGAGTCGACTTTTCTGGTTTGTTCAGATCTATTCCCATTAGAACAGATTTCTAAGGAACTGAGACACAGACGCATTGAATCGATCAACAAATTCCACAATCTTGTGTTTGTTACAGTCGTTATCCGCATTACATTTATAAAATAAGTTTTGTGTCACACACCATTTTGTTACCATACACTAGTTCATAGATTTCGTGTAATTTTATCATTCACGTCTACCACACATCAATTTATGTATGTAATAACCCCTGCTTGTTGCTTTCTCTGAATGTTTTATGATTCTAGTTAAACATTGGTGCTTCAAAATGTATGTAAAATTATAACTGGTTTGTTTTACTTTTTCTACGATTTTTATTATTTACATTTGTGTTAACATTTTTTTGTTGAATTCTTTTATTATCATATTTTTCAATTGTTTAAATTTGTTAAAATTAAAATATGTTATCATAATGCATATCGTATCTAGAAAGCGAGTTGATTTCAAACATCAACAATTTTCCCTCGATAATAACTTTTGATGCAACTTCCTTGAAAAACAGCTCCATCTTCTTATCACAAAATGTTCCTTTTATGTTGTGAATCGTTGTAGAAGGCAAACTTCAAATAGATTAAAAGCCATACAACATTATTATTTTAACAATACTTGCAAAACAGGCCTCATGCTCCATCTTAATAATCCAGTTGTAATGAAGATAGTCTCGTAGATACCTTGAAATTAGCTTTAAAGCCGGGCTTTTGTTTTGGTATTCACTTTGTTTTGGTATACTCTATGTAAATAGCTTTCAAAACAAACAGTTATGTTATCGTGTAAAAACTACGGATGCGACATCTTCAACCGATATTGGCTGCTCTATGAGTCTTTTTATGATTTGAGTTTTTTATCTAGCTAAAAAAACAGGTTCTTCTTCTATTTGTTGAATAAGGAAACACCTGTACAATTCAGAAATATGACATTTGTTGTCAATTCGTTTGATGTGTTTGAGCGTTTGATTTTGTCAATTGGTGAGGGACTTTCCGTTAGAATATTTCATCGGAGTTCGATATTTTTTATATTTAACTCTTTGCTTTCCAAACTTTTGGTATCTAAAGTAACTGAAACAGATTTGTGAAGAAACCTGTGTTGTGTGTGCGGAAATGAAATGCTATTTTGTTTTCGACGCAGTTGATATAGGTTTCTATTTGGTAACATTTACCTTAAAGATGCTACACTATAGTAACAGCTTTGGCGTTATCACCGATCTGTCATGTTATTGGACAAAAAAGATGTACTTGTTTATGTTTTAACATACGTTTGCTTAATATTTAGCATGTTATAGTTTTGAACATACATTGTATATCTTTGTTAATATTCGAAATAAAATATGTCTTATAACAATGATACGAATTAAAAATGTGTTCGTGTTACATAAAATTACTAGAATTCAAACTAATTACCAGTTGGCAAAATTAAGAATTCCAATTCAAGTTTAAACTCTTTTACAACTTGTTATAACCGTTCAAGTATATCTCCTATTGATTTATCTTCTTGTACCCACTGCCGATTCTTATGCCAATGTCGTTTCGCTTGCTCTAACACTCATAAGGTTTAACCGAATTATTTCAATATAATTTATAACCTCCTGAAGATTACATTGTTAATTTTAAAAATACAATTGGAATTCAATGAATTCTAGCAAATATAACTGTTATTGGAATCTGACGTAAAGCATGCACAGCAGAACAATAAGCAAATATTTCAATAAGTATTTTCTATAACTCCAGATGGTGTTTCCTCAGTTTATGTATACCCTCTGTGAGACAACTGCTAAAACCGCAAACTATAAAGATTTAAATAACAAATCGACTATTTCAATATTTTATCTTTCATATATCTCGATCCGATATTATGGCTATATAAGTACTAAACCTATACAATCATACTAATAATTCACACGTGTTATATTGTGCGTGTAAGAATATTTAGAAAGTATACATGCATGCTCAAATCGAGATGAAATTGTAAAGGAACTCGTTTGGTATTAAGTGTCGATGAATACAGCAATATCTATATATTCACTTTTAATAAATTTAGTACAGGAATATCGATCTATGACGTTCGTAATTTTAATCAAGTATTGTTTATTTCTTCATTTTCCCATAGAAATTTTCAAATCGTGTTGGCTTTGTTTGTTGTTCCTTTTGCTTATTATTAGTTTCAAATGCTATAATTTATATACCTTTAACATTACTAGAAATGTTTTCCTTTTGAAATAAAACAAAACATTAAAGGGAAATGAGCATTTGTGGTTAAATCTTATAAAAGAGGGACGAAAAATACCAAAGGGACAGTCAAACTCATAAATCGACAATAAACTGACAACGCCATGGCTAAAAATGAAAAAGACAAACAGACAAACAATAGTACACATGACACAATATAGAAAACTAAAGAATAAACAACACGAGCCCACCAAAAACTTAGGGTGATCTCAGGTGCTCCGGAAGGGTAAACAGATCTTGCTCCACATGTGGCACCCGTCGTGTTGATTCTGTGATAACAAATCCGGTAAATAGTCTAACTCCGTAGGTCACATTCATGAAAGGGAAGGGGATTGCAGTTACGACGTAAGGAACATATCCGATATCATTTGTTAAACGGTTATTCCATAACGGTCAACCAACTCGTGATGGCGTCCGTAAAATTTACGAAGGGATGATTACAACTTCCCATTTGGAACTCTTAGTTTAATAGCTTCCATGTGAGCAGCAACCCTCTATCAAGAAAATCATGATAGGAAATACAAGCACGGGAATGTCGTATCAATTGGAAGATATATACCCCGAATGCAGGTGCTGCTGGAATGTTGCTACTTAAAAATAGAAAGTTCACAATTGGAAAGCTGAAATTATCTCTTTTTTCGTAAAGTTTTGTTTTAAACCGACCCTCATTGTCAATTTCTAGATGTAGGTCAAGATATGAATCCGACTTAACTGTATCTGTAGTATCCTTTATCTCTAGTTCGACGGGATAGATGCGTTTCACATAGTCACCAAATTTTGAATTATTTTGTGAAAGAACATCATCTATATAGCGGAAAGTAGAGTTAAAGGATATCGTTAACTTCTTGTTGTGAAATGCTTTATATGTACGAGTTAACCGAGTTTGCCCCATCAAATCGTCTAAACCCGAACATCTGCATATGCAATACTCTTGCATCATACATGGACTCACTCTCGATCATATTTAAATGAGCATGAGATAGTGAATGAGAATGGAATTGTATTTGTTCGAATTTTGAGTGTCCTTCGATTTGGCATCAACACACATAGTTCTAATAGTACTTAGCGTTCAAACATTTGGCTTTGAGCGTTTCTGATGAAGCTAGATCCAGGAAAGATCTTCTGATGCATGAAATTTATACAACGTATAGCTTTTATTATGTACCCTATTATTGGCCTGGTATCTTTGACAAATTGTTCAATTAACTTAACCAAAACATGTTCTCTCAGGCAAAAACAAGCAGTTGTAAATTCTAGCAAAAACTGTTCATATTATTATAAATTAAAAATCAATTACCACGAAAGCATGCGAATAATTTTACTATCAACCTACGAAAAGGAACAAATTTCGATACCGTTTATTAGACGAATTATCTAGTACTCTGAATTCAACTGTTTACTATGTCACTAGGCAATAAGTTTTAGTGACCTTTGCCTCATTCATCAAGTTTGCTTTAAGAACACATGTGGGCAGACCATTGACAAATATATCTGACCAACAAGTATGTGTGTTAGTATGACCGAAGAAATACGATCGCATTTCGTACAGACTTACTGAATATAGTAATCAAAGGTACCAGGATTATAATTCAGTACTGAAAATTGTTTTCAATCGCTTTGTAGACGACATGCGCGTTTGGTTTCTCTGATTTGTTTAATTACATTTCAATTTTGTTTTTCCTTCTTTCTTAAAACTGTTACACGTTTTAGAACGGTTTCAAAGTTTAACTTAAAAACAAAATTTGGTTTGAGATGACAGGTAAAAAAAAATACGGTGAAACATATATATTTATATATACCAAAAGCAAATACCGGAAAGATAACTGTCTGTCTCTGGTTTATGACTGATGACATGAACGTTTTAATACATCATACCATTCATATATCTACTTCCAGTTACTGCTTTAATGTTCTCGCCTTTCGGGACGAAAGGAAACATTGTACAAATTAACGGCAAGACAGCTTTGAAGTTAACAGACAATTGTAGATACAGTCTCAACACAGAGAACGATGCATTAATATAATCACATGACTGCAACTTAAATCGAATAGATAGTATACATGATAAGTGCATATGAAAAGTAATATGAATAATATTGTTCTCAAAAAAAGCCCAAAAAGACTCATTTCGATTAATCAAAACCTGTTTCTGGCCAAATATGTAGAATTTTTTCAACCATGAAATAGTAAGAAAACAATGAGACTTTCAAATGAATAAGATAGTATATAACAACCAGTAGAAATACAAAAGGGTTTCACGTTATAACCGATAATAGCAAGAACATCTCTACAACTGAACACTCATAAACTGCGTCATGACTATATTAAAAATACAGATTATTACTGGAGAATCAAAAGAGGGATTGTATCATAATTCCAATCAAATTGTCAATAATGCATAAACATTTTCAATTTTCCCATCGTTATTTTAGATAACTATTGTATATGTTGGAAACAGTAATTAAAATCACTCAACATGAGTACATGTCATTACAATTGAGTATTGTCTAATGTCAGCAAGTGTGTACTTGGTATATACATTAAATGGTATACGTATTACTCTTTAGGGATTATCACCTTTTATATTATAATGCAACAAAAGCATCTAGAAATGATACCTTTTGTTGCAATGAAAATTATATAGTTTTTATTCATGATATAACTGCGGGATTTATCCCTGATCATGTCTGAGTGTAGTGCTTTAGAAAAAGAAAGGCTGTCAGATATGTGTCAATTCATGAAGCATCAACGCCTGAAAATGGCCATTAAATCATCCGCAAAACATTAAGTTAATCCATATAAATTAAATGACATTGTTCTTGGTTCTTCATTTGAAACATAAAAGGATTATTAATTTCCAATAATTTTCTTCTACAAATGTAATTCCTTAAGGACTGATTTTCTACTATGGACAATTGGTAAATAACAAACAAAGGATGATATAAATCCATGCTTATAAACATTGTCGTAGTTGGCGACAGCGTTATGATCAAATGACGTCTCAAATATTAGTTTAATTGATGTTGCTATTTGTAAAGTGTAGATTTTTAGATTACCACCAAGAAACGTATTTAAGGACAATTATTTAAACTATAATAATATGATTATAACAGTGCATACTTATGAAAGAGGTAGTTTATAAATGTAGTGTTGTCCTACAGAATTTTAAACCACAATACAATTGACCGAATCAATCAGATAAAAGAATTATTTCATACTTTCACTTATTTTGATTTCTTAAATGTTCTGTGTGTATTTTGTTCATTCTCTTGAAAAACACTTTTCATTTTTCTTGTAAATAAATACATGTGGAAGTCACCATCTGCCGATTGAATCTGGATGGTGGCAGAGTTTACCGAGAAACTATTGTGACTCGATAGGCGTTGGTGACTAGTACCAATACATTATAAGTTGTCAAATATTTGAGTTAGAAAAAAGAAATCTTTCTCACCTAACTATTGTCCAAACCCTAATATTTATAAATTTTATCAACGGAATAACACATCGAATATTGTTTTAATAAAACAAATACGTTATTATTTTCATTGTATGTTCACACATGCAAGTAATATTTGTGCTCTATAGTTATGTTTATATGTAATTGTAGTTTTATGAGAGATAAGGTTAATTCCCCAAATAATAGAGATAACAATAAAGATCGGAAGGAAATAATAAAAATAAAAATAAGATGATTGACAAAATACAAAAACTGCATTTATTCTGATCTATTTGTTAATTGAAAGTTAAATCCGGGTTAAATTTACGTTGTAACGGTATTTATGTTAATTACCGAAATTACCTTTCAACAAGACATTGTTTGAATTCTAACTAGAAAGTGTATGATGATGAGAAAACATTTGTTTTTTTTTTCTATTTTCGAAACTTGCCACATAAAAAGTAGTTGCATTATTTGATTTGAATTATGCTTTTTGAAATCATTAATAAATAGTTAAATATAAACTAGGAAATTTGAATATCAGTGTATTTGCACATATTGTCTGTCGTCTTTGATCAAAACTATCGGTAATTTAATTAGATGTTTACCAGTTTTACGAATCCAATTAAATTTTCATTAATATAGAGAATTTGAAAACAATTATGTTTTTTAAGACCTGAGGTGTAACGAGGCATAATTAGCCTACAGATACTATATTGATTTACGATTTCAATCTCTTGTTAATGAACAAACAGTTTTTTTTTCTATTCCCATGGAGAAAACAGCAGACAACTTATACCACAGTTCGCCTAAGTCTGGTTTAATTAACATATACCATTTTTTAAGCATTTAAAAAAACAATAGCAGTCCCTAGTCTCATAATGATATATTTCATTCTGTCAGAAGGATAAATGACAGCAGCTCAGATAAGGTAAACTGATATGACAGTTAGGCATATGTGTTCCTATAAAATTAATTATATAGAATTGATGCCTAACAATATTACTACTTTGAGCACAGATATAAATTAATTAAAGTTCATATAAAACATTGATTATAGGAGAACATTATGGAGTTAATTGATAAACGTCGAAATGTACACCGTTCTATCAAATCGTTTTACCGACATGGGTGTGTCGTCTAGAAAAAAAATCGTCAAAATTGCATTGTACCAAAAAAAAGGTGTATATTCGTAGCCTAATTTAGCCCACAGTTTTATAGTTTAAATGGAATATAAAAAATGCATCTAACGATCCAAGGTGTTGTAAAAGGTTATATAATAACGATTTATCAGTTTACTCACTATATAGTATCTATAATTAATAAAACCAAAATTTCCCAAAATAAAGCAATTTAGTTTAATTCAAAATCGCTTTTTAAATGATTTGCATTCTGGTAGTTACATGTTATATCGTGCTTTAGCATAAGTTTTATCTAAAGTATAGGTAAAGGAGCTTTTTCAAGCTAAATTTACAAATTTCGAATAGATTACACATAAGAAATCAATTATGTGTAGTAAAGAAAGAAATTAAACGATAGAATTATAAGATCAAATGTGAGAGATGAAATGCGTTAAGAAAAGTAAAACAAATATTTGGGTTGGGGACTTTTTTTCTTTCTTTTCTTTTCTTTTTTTCGGCGGAGGGGGGGACAAAATGTAAATTTACAACATATTCAATCACAAAAGATAGATTATATTAGTTATAGAAATTTATCGCTACAGTTTGAAAAAATGTATCAAACAGAACATTTCTTCATTTGTTAGAACAATCGTGATAGTAAGATAAAACACTTTATTTGTTTAGATGAACATTTTCATATTTCATTAAATAACTTGGTCGATTGTTTCCTACTATTTTACAATCCAACAATTTTTTTAATAAAGTCCCAATTCCCAACAAAGACAATAGATATTTCTAATTCTAACACGACGTCCTTCGAACGCTTTGAGTACACAACCGTGGTAAAATATGAATATATTGTCAGGGCTGTTCCAATCGTACTCCCACGTCATATGCATTTTTATGAATGAGACACCCGACGTCATAGAACGATGACGTAAGAGTATGAGCTATTTACGGGAAAATACACGCTTGCCAAAACAAAAATCATCACAACAAAGAAACGTAAACAAACGATGCTAAATTTGGTATAAGCCGATTTTTTTAAAAACATATCAGACATTATAAGTAAATTATAATTTAAATTCACCCAAAACTATCTATATACGTTATTGTAAAAACTTTAAGCATGTCACTAATTCAGTTTGCGCCGTTCTTTAACGCTATTCAAATAGTGCGTTTATTTATGGGAACGGCAAATATTTGCCTCCACCTAGAGCGCTTCGATCCAAAACAATAGCCGTATGTGTCTTATGAGAATCGAAATAATTCATGGGGGCCTGAATATATCGTGATTTTACCACGGGTTGTCCCTTTATGCCGATATTTTACCCCTCGCTATCGCTCAAGGTAAAATATTGGCCATAAAGGGCTAACTCGTGGTAAAATCACGATATATTCCATCCCCTATGACTTATTTCTTAAATAGTAATAAAAATACCACATACAATGAGAGCCCTTCTATACAAAATTACAAATTATAAATGCATTTATATATTTATACTACATTAAACATAAAATATAAATTTTACCATATATAAAATGTCTACGTCCTTTTAAAATTGAAAGCCTATTTGGCACACACTCGTAAAGAAATTTGATTCGAGAATAAAAAGTTTACTGTTTTATAACAATCAAGTGGTGTGGTATGATTGCCATTGTGGCCAATTCATTAAAATGGCTACATTTAATATTGCATCCGTAGAAAACAAATGCTCAATTAAAACAGATTCACGGTATTTAAAAAAAATCAAATTTTTTGATAGATATTTGATCAGGATTTTTTTAATGCATTATGGTTTCGACTCTTCTCTTCCTCCTGATCTTTTTCCTTCGGGACTGAAAGTCCACCAGTGATCACCCGCCAAGTAGTCAGCACTTAACTATTTACAAAACAATGAATCAAATCTTTTAGGAATATTTAGTCCACAAAGCTCTTCAACTTCGTAATTCATCTGACCTTTAAAACTCTTTTTGAATCAAGGTAACTGGTGAGTTTTTTGTAGACGAAATGCGCGTCTGGTGCAAATACAAATTTCAATCCTGATATCTATGATGAGTTTATTAACTCTCTGCTAGTGAATGAAAATGACATTTTTAAAATTAATTGTGGGCAAAGATTATGAATCCTTTTGAATTCAGGACATTACATATACTACATACAATGTATATAATGGATGCAAGAAAGGGATGCGTTACATTGAATTGCTGGTTCCATATTCCCATATATCAAGAAAACAAATGCTAATATAAAAAAATTATTCAAGGATTATTTGAATTTCTTTTGAAAGTACATTTGACATATGACAGTTGGTATCCATTCGTTTGATGTGTTTTGGCTTTTGATTTTGCAATTTGATTAAGGACTTTCACTTTTTTGATTTTCTTCGGAGTTCAGTATTTTTGTAATTATACTAATTTTGTATATCAAAATGAATACATCACATTCTTCTTAAGATATATATATATATATATATATATATATATATATATATATATATATATATATATATATCTACGTGATATCAAACCTGTCAACTGAACTTTAAACTTAATTATGTTTCGTAAAATTCTATATAGCAAGCTAAACACAAATCATGTTTTACCGAACCTTTTCCTAAAAGACGACTGTTTCTTGACAAAAATATAACAGTTATCTCTTGTCATTCCATTGGTTTGGTTTTGTGTATTTAGGGAATATTCATTTTTGAATATACTTTGAGTAATTTTTGCTCTTTAAATTCGTACTTAATTTGACTTTTTTTTCTTTGTTTGATTCGATCGCCACTGATGAGTTTTTTGTAGACGAAACGCGCGTATCAATCCTGGTATCTATGAGGAGTCTATTACCATATTTGTTTTTAACAATTATCAGGTACAAATTCCCCATCAACTATAATATTTTCAACAAAAAACATATATTAGTTCCACAGTTATATTCCTAAGAACTTTCTCATCTTGTAAACATCATGTCCGTTCTGAATATCTTTAGTGTGTGTTATGGATTTTTTAATTCAAGTTTAGTATATTTGCCTGTATTTGGACTTACTTTGATACGGCACTTGAACTAATTTCTTTGTTACTTTAATACCTGTTATATATTAATGCTACTGCTTGCTATGCGTAGACTTATTTTTACCGAGGCGGTTTTTATTCACTAGTCGTTGTTATATGGGTTTACATAGACAGATTAACCTTATTTATTATTTTTTAATCTTTTTATAGCGTTTGTTTCTTTACCAAAACGGACGACAACCTAAATTAAAGCATTGTTTCTAATTATTGGTTTTAAAGTGGCACTAGTTGTCAAATTCATGGTCTCCGATGTGAAATTCGTGTGTATTTTAGTACAGATGGCATCTAATTAACCATCGAAATGCCCTCCGATTACTACCGACGGTCACACAACATATAAGCATAAACATAAATATAAATAGATTGCGACCTCATGCAGTTGTATTTTTATAGGTCCGTTTTATTTCATGTTATAGGTTAAAAAGTGGGTCGATTAACGCGAGGACGTTGAGAAACCATAATTAACACGTTACCTCAATGAGAATGATTTTTTGTTGGTCAAATCAGTCAACGAAGTGGTTCACCTTTGTCTGACTATCAATATCAACATGATTTATGCATGCATAACCAATCTCTATCTTATGGGTTGAATTGAGGGTCACATGAATACGAATTTAAAGGGGTCAAATTATTCATTTGCAAGTAATTAATTCATCAGCAATAATTTTTTGCTTGGCTTGACATATTGGCTGCTAAAACGAATTATTATTTCACCTTTATTAATGATTGAAACAAACGAAATTCTATTCTATTTTTTTTTTCCTAATCATTTCTTGTAGATAGTGCCCCATTAATATAAAAAATGGTTGATATTTATTTAACTACCTCTATCAATCTAGAAATATATTTTTTGACGTGATTGTAGAAAACTGTAAAATAAATGCAATTAGTATTCTGAAACGTCCATAGTACTATTTACTAACATTTTGAAAGGAAGCTTTGATGTCAAATTTAACAAAATCGCTATCTCTTGACGGTACACTCTCGCGTATATATGCACTATACCATAAATTGTCACTTCTATTTGAGATGTATTGTGCTGAAACAGGGTGGGATTCTGTTTTGACATATCATTTTACGTGATAAAATCTGAATAAAATTTCATTGTGAAGAAATGTATTTAAAGTTAATTGAATTCCATTTACAGAGTGGTCTGGCGTAAGTTAATGTAAATATGATCGTCTTTTTGTCCTGACATTTCTGACGAAATAGACACGCATAGTGAATTCTGATATCTCATTGACTTTGTGTCCGATTTCAAAACAGAAACAAAATTAATTAATTGATAAAATGCAAATAAAATAGTTATCAAAAGTACCAGGATTATAATTTTATACGCCAGACGCGCGTTTCGTCTACATAAGACTCATCAGTGACGCTCAGATCGAAATAGTTAAAAAGCCAAATAAATACAAAGTTGAAGAGCATTGAGGATCCAAAATTCCAAAAAGTTGTGCCAAATACGGCTAAGGTAATCTACTCCTGGGGTAAGAAAATCCTTAGTTTTTCGAAAAATTCAAAGTTTTGTAAACAGAAAATTTATAAAAATGACCATATAATTGATATTCATGTCAACACCGAAGTGCTGACTACTGGGCTGGTGATACCCTCGGGGACGTAACGTCCACCAGCAGTGGCATCGACCCAGTGGTGTAAATAGTTATCAAAAGTACCAGGATTATAATTTTATACGCCAGACGCGCGTTTCGTCTACATAAGACTCATCAGTGACGCTCAGATCGAAATAGTTAAAAAGCCAAATAAATACAAAGTTGAAGAGCATTGAGGATCCAAAATTCCAAAAAGTTGTGCCAAATACGGCTAAGGTAATCTACTCCTGGGGTAAGAAAATCCTTAGTTTTTCGAAAAATTCAAAGTTTTGTAAACAGAAAATTTATAAAAATGACCATATAATTGATATTCATGTCAACACCGAAGTGCTGACTACTGGGCTGGTGATACCCTCGGGGACGTAACGTCCACCAGCAGTGGCATCGACCCAGTGGTGTAAATAGTTATCAAAAGTACCAGGATTATAATTTTATACGCCAGACGCGCGTTTCGTCTACATAAGACTCATCAGTGACGCTCAGATCGAAATAGTTAAAAAGCCAAATAAATACAAAGTTGAAGAGCATTGAGGATCCAAAATTCCAAAAAGTTGTGCCAAATACGGCTAAGGTAATCTACTCCTGGGGTAAGAAAATCCTTAGTTTTTCGAAAAATTCAAAGTTTTGTAAACAGAAAATTTATAAAAATGACCATATAATTGATATTCATGTCAACACCGAAGTGCTGACTACTGGGCTGGTGATACCCTCGGGGACGTAACGTCCACCAGCAGTGGCATCGACCCAGTGGTGTAAATAGTTATCAAAAGTACCAGGATTATAATTTTATACGCCAGACGCGCGTTTCGTCTACATAAGACTCATCAGTGACGCTCAGATCGAAATAGTTAAAAAGCCAAATAAATACAAAGTTGAAGAGCATTGAGGATCCAAAATTCCAAAAAGTTGTGCCAAATACGGCTAAGGTAATCTACTCCTGGGGTAAGAAAATCCTTAGTTTTTCGAAAAATTCAAAGTTTTGTAAACAGAAAATTTATAAAAATGACCATATAATTGATATTCATGTCAACACCGAAGTGCTGACTACTGGGCTGGTGATACCCTCGGGGACGTAACGTCCACCAGCAGTGGCATCGACCCAGTGGTGTAAATAGTTATCAAAAGTACCAGGATTATAATTTTATACGCCAGACGCGCGTTTCGTCTACATAAGACTCATCAGTGACGCTCAGATCGAAATAGTTAAAAAGCCAAATAAATACAAAGTTGAAGAGCATTGAGGATCCAAAATTCCAAAAAGTTGTGCCAAATACGGCTAAGGTAATCTACTCCTGGGGTAAGAAAATCCTTAGTTTTTCGAAAAATTCAAAGTTTTGTAAACAGAAAATTTATAAAAATGACCATATAATTGATATTCATGTCAACACCGAAGTGCTGACTACTGGGCTGGTGATACCCTCGGGGACGTAACGTCCACCAGCAGTGGCATCGACCCAGTGGTGTAAATAGTTATCAAAAGTACCAGGATTATAATTTTATACGCCAGACGCGCGTTTCGTCTACATAAGACTCATCAGTGACGCTCAGATCGAAATAGTTAAAAAGCCAAATAAATACAAAGTTGAAGAGCATTGAGGATCCAAAATTCCAAAAAGTTGTGCCAAATACGGCTAAGGTAATCTACTCCTGGGGTAAGAAAATCCTTAGTTTTTCGAAAAATTCAAAGTTTTGTAAACAGAAAATTTATAAAAATGACCATATAATTGATATTCATGTCAACACCGAAGTGCTGACTACTGGGCTGGTGATACCCTCGGGGACGTAACGTCCACCAGCAGTGGCATCGACCCAGTGGTGTAAATAGTTATCAAAAGTACCAGGATTATAATTTTATACGCCAGACGCGCGTTTCGTCTACATAAGACTCATCAGTGACGCTCAGATCGAAATAGTTAAAAAGCCAAATAAATACAAAGTTGAAGAGCATTGAGGATCCAAAATTCCAAAAAGTTGTGCCAAATACGGCTAAGGTAATCTACTCCTGGGGTAAGAAAATCCTTAGTTTTTCGAAAAATTCAAAGTTTTGTAAACAGAAAATTTATAAAAATGACCATATAATTGATATTCATGTCAACACCGAAGTGCTGACTACTGGGCTGGTGATACCCTCGGGGACGTAACGTCCACCAGCAGTGGCATCGACCCAGTGGTGTAAATAGTTATCAAAAGTACCAGGATTATAATTTTATACGCCAGACGCGCGTTTCGTCTACATAAGACTCATCAGTGACGCTCAGATCGAAATAGTTAAAAAGCCAAATAAATACAAAGTTGAAGAGCATTGAGGATCCAAAATTCCAAAAAGTTGTGCCAAATACGGCTAAGGTAATCTACTCCTGGGGTAAGAAAATCCTTAGTTTTTCGAAAAATTCAAAGTTTTGTAAACAGAAAATTTATAAAAATGACCATATAATTGATATTCATGTCAACACCGAAGTGCTGACTACTGGGCTGGTGATACCCTCGGGGACGTAACGTCCACCAGCAGTGGCATCGACCCAGTGGTGTAAATAGTTATCAAAAGTACCAGGATTATAATTTTATACGCCAGACGCGCGTTTCGTCTACATAAGACTCATCAGTGACGCTCAGATCGAAATAGTTAAAAAGCCAAATAAATACAAAGTTGAAGAGCATTGAGGATCCAAAATTCCAAAAAGTTGTGCCAAATACGGCTAAGGTAATCTACTCCTGGGGTAAGAAAATCCTTAGTTTTTCGAAAAATTCAAAGTTTTGTAAACAGAAAATTTATAAAAATGACCATATAATTGATATTCATGTCAACACCGAAGTGCTGACTACTGGGCTGGTGATACCCTCGGGGACGTAACGTCCACCAGCAGTGGCATCGACCCAGTGGTGTAAATAGTTATCAAAAGTACCAGGATTATAATTTTATACGCCAGACGCGCGTTTCGTCTACATAAGACTCATCAGTGACGCTCAGATCGAAATAGTTAAAAAGCCAAATAAATACAAAGTTGAAGAGCATTGAGGATCCAAAATTCCAAAAAGTTGTGCCAAATACGGCTAAGGTAATCTACTCCTGGGGTAAGAAAATCCTTAGTTTTTCGAAAAATTCAAAGTTTTGTAAACAGAAAATTTATAAAAATGACCATATAATTGATATTCATGTCAACACCGAAGTGCTGACTACTGGGCTGGTGATACCCTCGGGGACGTAACGTCCACCAGCAGTGGCATCGACCCAGTGGTGTAAATAGTTATCAAAAGTACCAGGATTATAATTTTATACGCCAGACGCGCGTTTCGTCTACATAAGACTCATCAGTGACGCTCAGATCGAAATAGTTAAAAAGCCAAATAAATACAAAGTTGAAGAGCATTGAGGATCCAAAATTCCAAAAAGTTGTGCCAAATACGGCTAAGGTAATCTACTCCTGGGGTAAGAAAATCCTTAGTTTTTCGAAAAATTCAAAGTTTTGTAAACAGAAAATTTATAAAAATGACCATATAATTGATATTCATGTCAACACCGAAGTGCTGACTACTGGGCTGGTGATACCCTCGGGGACGTAACGTCCACCAGCAGTGGCATCGACCCAGTGGTGTAAATAGTTATCAAAAGTACCAGGATTATAATTTTATACGCCAGACGCGCGTTTCGTCTACATAAGACTCATCAGTGACGCTCAGATCGAAATAGTTAAAAAGCCAAATAAATACAAAGTTGAAGAGCATTGAGGATCCAAAATTCCAAAAAGTTGTGCCAAATACGGCTAAGGTAATCTACTCCTGGGGTAAGAAAATCCTTAGTTTTTCGAAAAATTCAAAGTTTTGTAAACAGAAAATTTATAAAAATGACCATATAATTGATATTCATGTCAACACCGAAGTGCTGACTACTGGGCTGGTGATACCCTCGGGGACGTAACGTCCACCAGCAGTGGCATCGACCCAGTGGTGTAAATAGTTATCAAAAGTACCAGGATTATAATTTTATACGCCAGACGCGCGTTTCGTCTACATAAGACTCATCAGTGACGCTCAGATCGAAATAGTTAAAAAGCCAAATAAATACAAAGTTGAAGAGCATTGAGGATCCAAAATTCCAAAAAGTTGTGCCAAATACGGCTAAGGTAATCTACTCCTGGGGTAAGAAAATCCTTAGTTTTTCGAAAAATTCAAAGTTTTGTAAACAGAAAATTTATAAAAATGACCATATAATTGATATTCATGTCAACACCGAAGTGCTGACTACTGGGCTGGTGATACCCTCGGGGACGTAACGTCCACCAGCAGTGGCATCGACCCAGTGGTGTAAATAGTTATCAAAAGTACCAGGATTATAATTTTATACGCCAGACGCGCGTTTCGTCTACATAAGACTCATCAGTGACGCTCAGATCGAAATAGTTAAAAAGCCAAATAAATACAAAGTTGAAGAGCATTGAGGATCCAAAATTCCAAAAAGTTGTGCCAAATACGGCTAAGGTAATCTACTCCTGGGGTAAGAAAATCCTTAGTTTTTCGAAAAATTCAAAGTTTTGTAAACAGAAAATTTATAAAAATGACCATATAATTGATATTCATGTCAACACCGAAGTGCTGACTACTGGGCTGGTGATACCCTCGGGGACGTAACGTCCACCAGCAGTGGCATCGACCCAGTGGTGTAAATAGTTATCAAAAGTACCAGGATTATAATTTTATACGCCAGACGCGCGTTTCGTCTACATAAGACTCATCAGTGACGCTCAGATCGAAATAGTTAAAAAGCCAAATAAATACAAAGTTGAAGAGCATTGAGGATCCAAAATTCCAAAAAGTTGTGCCAAATACGGCTAAGGTAATCTACTCCTGGGGTAAGAAAATCCTTAGTTTTTCGAAAAATTCAAAGTTTTGTAAACAGAAAATTTATAAAAATGACCATATAATTGATATTCATGTCAACACCGAAGTGCTGACTACTGGGCTGGTGATACCCTCGGGGACGTAACGTCCACCAGCAGTGGCATCGACCCAGTGGTGTAAATAGTTATCAAAAGTACCAGGATTATAATTTTATACGCCAGACGCGCGTTTCGTCTACATAAGACTCATCAGTGACGCTCAGATCGAAATAGTTAAAAAGCCAAATAAATACAAAGTTGAAGAGCATTGAGGATCCAAAATTCCAAAAAGTTGTGCCAAATACGGCTAAGGTAATCTACTCCTGGGGTAAGAAAATCCTTAGTTTTTCGAAAAATTCAAAGTTTTGTAAACAGAAAATTTATAAAAATGACCATATAATTGATATTCATGTCAACACCGAAGTGCTGACTACTGGGCTGGTGATACCCTCGGGGACGTAACGTCCACCAGCAGTGGCATCGACCCAGTGGTGTAAATAGTTATCAAAAGTACCAGGATTATAATTTTATACGCCAGACGCGCGTTTCGTCTACATAAGACTCATCAGTGACGCTCAGATCGAAATAGTTAAAAAGCCAAATAAATACAAAGTTGAAGAGCATTGAGGATCCAAAATTCCAAAAAGTTGTGCCAAATACGGCTAAGGTAATCTACTCCTGGGGTAAGAAAATCCTTAGTTTTTCGAAAAATTCAAAGTTTTGTAAACAGAAAATTTATAAAAATGACCATATAATTGATATTCATGTCAACACCGAAGTGCTGACTACTGGGCTGGTGATACCCTCGGGGACGTAACGTCCACCAGCAGTGGCATCGACCCAGTGGTGTAAATAGTTATCAAAAGTACCAGGATTATAATTTTATACGCCAGACGCGCGTTTCGTCTACATAAGACTCATCAGTGACGCTCAGATCGAAATAGTTAAAAAGCCAAATAAATACAAAGTTGAAGAGCATTGAGGATCCAAAATTCCAAAAAGTTGTGCCAAATACGGCTAAGGTAATCTACTCCTGGGGTAAGAAAATCCTTAGTTTTTCGAAAAATCGAGATAAAGGTATACTCACAATCTAATGCGTCTGTTAGATGAAGATACAATGTTATGACACTCAGAAGGGTTATTACCACCATTCCCTAGAAAAAAACAAGTGTTTTTTTTTTATTAGTTGCACAACCACTTACACAAAATTTACCAAATGACGTGGAATTAAGGCTTTAAAGGCATGATCGAGAAAATAGACGATACACTTGAAGTGACAAGCCACTCTGGATTGAAAAAAAAATTAATTGCTGTTTAGAAAACAGATAAGAATTACATAACTAAAATATGTGCTTCATTCTGATAACTGTTCGGCTACAAATCTAGTTAAACAGTATACATTACCAGACAGAGCATTGGGGTTTTTCTAAGAAATCTTCATTAAACCTGACAGTTTCGGATTTTTTCAAACTTGGAAGTGCGTGAACATAAGTTATACATGTTATATATGTATATATAACTACGCAAACGCAATACTGGAATGAAATATGCTAGCTAATTCTGAAATTTAATTTTTAAAATTTGCAATGAATACCACTCCATATACAATGTGAATAAAACTATGTGAAATCCGGACACTCTAGTTTCCCTCAGATTTGGCCTGTGACCCGAATTTGTTTCAGTTAAATCGATTTATTAATATACAAGTTAAAGGTAACAGTAGTATACCTTTACGCAAAAGTCATAAATATAGTTCATATACTTGTTTCACATATGATATGGGGTCGTATTCTTTGTCAGTACCCTATATATAATTAACATTTTAGATACACACCATCTGTGTCGATACCATTACCATTATACAGCTGTATCATGGGCATCAGCTCGAGAAATATGTGAAAGGACCAACAGAACTTTACTTATCATCGATAGTTCAACCGAAATCATGAATATATCGGATACTATAATGCCGCATGTTGAATCAGTTAGACCAGACGCTAATCCAATCAGGTATTTAGTTCAATAATAGATTGAATGTTCACATAAAAGACATAACTTATACATACTTTAATATTCCATGTGTAACTTACGACGTCACATATTTCAAATTTGGTTATTTCCAGACCGAACCTTTAGCGAGAAACTAAAGCTACAAAATTATATCTCTTCAAGACAACATGTGACATTTAACGACGTATACACTACAATTAATACGTAAAGCTTTTGATCGCTTAAAACCAGTCAAGTTCAGAAATAGCTCAATGGACGACCAAAGTAGTGGGGAGGGGGGGGGGATATACACATAAATATCGAATTATTTCCCCAATTCTGATTCTGTTTGAATTTAGCTATTTAAATGGACACCTAACAAAAACAACTAATGGCACATTCTCTTTGTCTCAGTTTTAAAAGGTTAAAAGAAGTATGCTGTGCACAGAACATAAACCTTTGTTCAAAGATACAAATCGGATGAAAATGACGTATTAACAAAAATACCGAACTCCAAGGTAACTTAAAAAACTTGGAGGCTTCATAAGACCTGACAAAATCAAACGCTCGACTATATCAACCAAGGAAACAAATGGAAAAATGTCATATTCCTGACTTGTTACAGCCATTTTCTGAAGAAAATCGTGTGAAAACTGGATTAATAGCTAGCTAAGCATCCAAATTGTATGAAAGTTGCTTATAGTTTCATTATATTGACAATATTGGGTGAGGAACCCAAACATACATAATTTTTATAGACGTGACAATAGTTTAGATCCATCAGATAAAACTGTGTAATCACACATCACAGACATACAAACACAATTGAATTACGAATTCAAACAAACATGCAAATACATCTGAGAAAGACGGCAATCATATAGTAAGAATTACTTACTTATGAATTATTTTACTTTTCATATTATAACAATTACAATAATTATATACGACGTGCTCAGTTGTGTAGATATTCGTTAATAGAGTTAATTACACCCAGTGTGAAAAAAAACACAAACATAATTTAAAAAAAAAACACAAATAAACAGATTAAAAATAATTGATAAAAGGAATGTAGGGACCCGTTAATTGTTGTTTGCTTGTGTCTTATGCGATTATGCAATTATACTACGAGGAATCATTTTGGATATTTTAAAAATGGAAAGACCCAAGTCTTTTAAACAGATTTCAGTTTTCGTCGTTTAAATTTTGATTACTCTCAGTGAGCAACTGACGATTTAGTTGTCATTTGAAAATGATGACTGTTAGTTTATAGATCGTTTCTAATATTGGTGTATTTACTACAAACATGAGAAAAGAAATGCATCCCAATGAGTAGCACCACATGAACAATTCGGACTATATTATATTTAAATATGTCGTTGTTTAGACATGAGACTGAACAGCTGTGTCAAGGTTACGTTCAATTTCCAAGGACCATACATGAAATGTCCAGTTACATGTACAATTTTTGTTTCGAACGTATTATTCAACAAAGATTGTTTGAAACTCGATAGGGTATCAAAGGTATGGATATAATTTTCAAGTGTGTTCTTTTCTCTGATAGACGAATTAATAGACGAAGAATTTGTTAGTGAGAGTCTTCAAAAGGGGCTATTAGGTCATTGCCGTTACGTAGTGGATAAACAGTTATTTTTTGTATAGTTGGGGGGATACATCCCACCAATATTATGGGCAAGACTATTGTATATAACTTATTTTAGTTTTCTTCTGTATCTAATAGTATGGTAAGGATTCCCAGTCAATCATAAAATATCGATATTCTTTATAGATAAGAATTGGCAATCCGATTATAATCTGGTTTTTTAAGATTTTTAAATCTCTTTGTATAGCAAAGACCACAGTTGTCCAGTATTCAAAAGCATACTCAAAGAAATGCATCCCAATGAGTAGCACCACATGAACAATTCGGACTATATTATATTTAAATATGTCGTTGTTTAGTCATGAGACTGAACAGCTGTGTCAAGGTTAAGTTCAATTTCCAAGGACCATACATGAAATGTCCAGTTACATGTACAATTTTTGTTTCGAACGTATTATTCAACAAAGATTGTTTGAAACTCGATAGGGTATCAAAGGTATGGATATAATTTTCAAGTGTGTTCTTTTCTCTGATAGACGAATTAATAGACGAAGAATTTGTTAGTGAGATTCTTCAAAAGGGGCTATTAGGTCATTGCCGTTACGTAGTGGATAAACAGTTATTCTTTGTATAGTTGGGGGGATTACATCCCACCAATATTATGGGCAAGACTATTGTATATAACTTATTTTAGTTTTCTTCTGTATCTAATAGTATTGTAAGGATTCCCAGTCAATCATAAAATATCGATATTCTTTATAGATAAGAATTGGCAATCCGATTATAATCTGATATTTTAAGATTTTTAAATATCTTTGTATAGCAAAGACCACAGTTGTCCAGTATTCAAAAGCATACTCAAAGATAGGGCGAATATAGACCAGATACGTTGTTTTTATCAGTTCTGTCTGTTTATCTTAAATTTTAATTTTCTTATGACTACGTAGTTCTCATTTAACTTTCGTTCTAGGCTATCCTTAGTGTTTATGACTTGGTGCGTTACATATTCATCTTCGATTGAAAGAACAACTTATATCATTTGGGATCTATTGATAACCGTTTTGTCAGGGTTACTCCTAACCTATTACTTCTACGATTTTCAAACAGAAGAGGGTATTTGAGCCCTTCACCTATAGGACATAAAATCCAAACATTCTGATTGATCTTGTGCATTGTATACTAATATAGTCCCGCTGGTCACGTCATATCTGGTGACCTTGGCATCGTAAACAATGTACAGCATATTAAGAGTTGTTAGCCATAAGTCCGAAATATCGAATTATCAAGCCAATCAACTGGAAGACATAACGCTACTGATTGATACAGATCAGGACTATGACAAAAAAAAGCGTACTGCGCAATCCAGATGAACCAAAACTGGTAACATTTTCTGAATGGGTTAAGGATTTGCGGTCATGTATTCAAGTGTGCATTCAAAATCTACGATATGGAATGAGACACTAGCGTTTCTGGTCCTTTCAAGAAGCACAAGGTCATGGATTCTTTAATATCTCTTCACGACAATAAGTTGTTGTCGAAGCAGAAAAAGCCTTAAACTATATAGTTTTAATTGCAAAACCATTATTTGGAATAACTTTGAATTTAAACCAAAACTGGGAATCCCACATTTACCCATACATTTTACTAGAAAGAGAAGATTTTTGAAAATCACAAAATCCTAGCTGTTTCTACAAAAATGAGAAACGTATATATACATTCTTGTTTTAGGTTATGCAAAATCTTATTTTCTGAAGAACCACATTTCAAAAACAAATGCACCGAAGATGATCAACATCATTTTGTTGAGTTTGATGGATTGATATTTCAGCAGATAGCCGATATTCCAATGGGTACTAGTTATGCCCTAATTCTGGCCGACTGATTTTTGTTCTCAGATGAAGGAAAATTCATACAAATCGTTCTTAAAGACAAAATAAAAACGCATGCAATATTCTTAAAAATAACTTTCTGATACTAGTGTATTGATGATTTTCTGTCACTCTATTACCTCATTCTTATAAATCCCAGTGAACTTGTGATTCAGGATACTTCTGAATGTATGTCTGCTTCGTATCTTGATCACCTGGTCGAAAAAGGCAAAGAGAGCTTTTCTTATTACTTGGCGTCCGTCGTCGTCGGCGTCCGTTAACTTTTACAAAAATCGTCTCCTCTGAAACTACTTGGTCCAATATAACTAAGCTTGGCCTAAATCATCCTTAGGGTATCTAGTTTAACAAATGTATCTGATGACCCCGCCCATCAACCAAGATTGCTGCCATGGCTAAAAATAGAAAACGGGGGTAAAATGCAGATTTTGGCCTATATCTCAGAAACTAAAGCATTTAGAGCAAATTTGAGATGGGGTACAAATGTTCATCAGTTCAAAATCTATCTGCCCTGAAATTTTCAGACGCATCAAACAACCTGTTGTTGGGTTGCTTCCCCTGAATTAGTAATTTTAAGGAAATTTTCCAGTCTTTGGTTATTATCTTGTATATTATAATAGATAGAGATAAACTGTAAACAGCAAAATTGTTGACCCAAGTTAGGTATACAAATAAGTCAACATGACCAAAATTGTCAATTGACCCCACAAAGAGGTATTGCCCTTTAAAGTCAATTTTTCACAATTTTTCGTAAAAATTTGTAAGCTTTTACAAAAATCTTTTCCTCTGAAACTACTGCGCCAAATAAAACCAAACTTGGCCTTAATCATTCCTTTGGGTATTTCGTTTAATAAATATATCAGATGACTCTGCCCATCAACCAAGATGGACGCCATGGCTAAAATAGAACATGGGGTTAAAATGCAGTTTTTGGCTTATAGCTCTGAAACTAAAGCATATAGAGCATATCTGACAAAATGTTCATCTGGTCAAGATATATCTGCCCTGAAAATTTCAGACGCATCAGACAACCTGTTAATGGGTTGCTGCCCCTGAATTGGTAAGTTTAAGGAAATTTTGCAGTTTTTGGTTATTATCTTGAATACTATAATAGAAAGAGATAAGCTGTAGACAGCAAAATTGTTCAGCAAATTACGATCTACAAATAAGTCACATGACCAAATGGTCAATTGACCCATTACGGAGTTATTGCCGTTTATATTCAATTTTTAACAAATTTTTGTAAATTTTTGTAATCTTCTCCTCTGAAACTGTTTAGACAAATTTAACCAAACTTGGCCGCAATCATCATTAGCGTATCTAGTTAGAAATATGTGTCAGATGACCCTGACTACCAACCAACATGGCTGATATGGCTATAAATAGAACATAATGGTAAAATGCAAGTTTTGTCTATTATTTTTTGAACCGTTATAAATAGAGAAAATCTGAAAGGAGCAAATATGTTCAGAATAATGAGCTCTACAAATTGTCCGTATACGTCAAAACTGTTAGACAAATTTTTATAGCAGTTATTGCCCATAAATGACAGATTTTACCATTTTTTTCATTTTTGCGTATTATCATGAAAACTATGATATTAAGAAACATTTTTTTCTGTTATGCCTTATATAATTTAAATTATAATAGATAAACAATTTTATTTATCGACGCACCTGGTTTCGCTTTTCATGCGATTTCCTAATCGATTAAAGTAGTTTGAACATCGGTAAACGACTGTCGCCTTAATGTTCAGGACAATAACCAATGTTTAGACAAAACACTGAGTTTATTTAAATCATGATGAGTTATTACTTCTTAGTCTTAGTCATGGTAAATGCTTGCGGTAAAATAACGCAGCAATGTATTATAAGCAAAAAGTCTAGTCAGTGACGGTAAATTCGCAAATGTCATTTATATCCAGCAGAAATTTAAAAACAAAAAGGACACAAGGGGTGCTCCCTCAAAATCATTACACATGCGTATTTTACTCCTACAATTTCATGATTTTTTTAGGAATAAGTTTTCTGGTAAAACTTACATAGAGTTAAATGCATGTCTGTATGTATGCTTTATAGACTGAGCATAAACATTTTTGTTACTATTTTGGTTGACATTAACCACGAAAAAGTCCACAAGAATTTTAAGATGTTTTATTTTCAATATATTCATGTTTTGAAAATTGGCCATGTATGTATTTTGTGTATTTCTAGCTACGGAACCGCTAATTGTCAAATAATATCAAAAAGGACTTAAGAGTTAAGGTTCCATAGTTTAAGAGGAATGCCAATGTTATGATTGGTGGATTTTGACAATTAAATCAACAATCGCTTAAATGTTTAGAAAGAGAGATGGGATATGTTAGATGAAGACCTTTATAAATATTGTGTATACGGTTACTTAATAGATTTACATGATTTTCTTTGTCACTGTTTTAGTCAAACATTATGGATTGGACTTCATCAAGAAATAAACCCAGTTCGCTTAGTATGGGATACATGTGACGAGTACACTGTAAATACTAATCAATGGTCGACGTCACCTGGAAACTCAGAAGGTTGTGTGATATTTAACTCTACAGGCAACACGTTCTCTATACAGACATGTTCCAATACTCAACCATTCATATGTGAAGATACGTCAAATGGTAAGGACGGGTAAATATGGTCTCCGGGAGATGACATCATATTTTTCACCTGCTTAGCTATAGGTCAACACAGGTCTATTAACCACTCGACTCCGTCCGTCCGAAAGATCTTGGGTAGAAAACATTCACAACTCGTTTTTTTGGTTTCTATAAAAGGGCACTAATTCAGATTTAGTCTGTAGCTTTGTAATGTTGTAGCGAGTCATTCGCCGAGCATTTACTTTTTGTCGAACGTTTAAATTTGACAACTCTCATGGTGCAAGAAAAATCTTAGTCAAAATTGTCTTGGATAGTATAGAATGAAATGATTTCGTATTTAGTCTGTAGCTTGACAATTTTGAGTCGTAGCGAGTTAGCAATTTGTATCTAATTCCATTTTGCCAATTGTTTGAAATTTTTAAACTGTCATTGTACAAGTGAAATCTTCGTCAGATTTTTCTTGTCTACCTTTCAAAGGAATGATTTAATATTTCCTGTTTGTCGATAGTTGGAATTTTACAGCTCTCATTGCACAAGGAACATTTAGTGTCAGAGATTTAGGCTTCAATAAAAAGAATGGGGGTCGGGGGGTTCTTGATCCCGAAATCCCGGGCTTAAAAACATGAAATCACGAGGTCCAGAATTTAAAGAATTTTAAATCCCGACATCCCGAAATTCGAAAAAAAGAATTCCCAGATCCCGACAGAATCAATCCCGAAATCCACAGCCTAAAAACACCCGATCCCGACGTCCCGAAAAAGGTCCTTCTCTCTCTCTCTCCCCTTAAAAGACCGTATGCATCGACGCAGGTCCAGAACCGGCATTAGTCTTGTTTTTTTATTTAATTCTTTACAAGTAAATCAATGATCTGTTCAAGTATCTAATTGATATGAGCTAAGACGAACCCAAATATGTTATATACTTTAACTGCAATGTTTAAGTTAACTTTACCATGTTTGTTGTCTACGAAACGTCGTATGATATAAGTATGAATAACGAGTTTTTTCCCACTGTAGATGATGGTAATTGTTACGACGGACTCTCGATTGAATCAGCAGATGTACCCTCTGAGATAGGGTCTAGTGGTGCTTTAGATGTTACCTATTCGTTAGAAGAATGTGCTGATTTGTGTTATAATGATGGAATGTGTGCAGCGTTTCAACAAAAATGGAATGCTGAAAAGCTTCAGTGTTACAGGCACTATTACGATATAACTGGTGGCGTATCTCTCACGAGAACACCTGAGGTTGTTTTTATAAAAAGTATGTTTTTCATATCGGTGTTGATACAGCTCATCATTATAATCGTCTTTCTTGTATCTTAGCATACATTTGATAGACCATATGCTGTATTTCTATCTTCTACACTTAATATGATAGAGTCAATAAAAGTGCCAATATTTTACCACCACACGACCGATTTAAATTATAAATACTGTTGATGTGTAATATACCTCAGCTTCACAAAATTCCGTACAAACAACGGTACATTGCCGGCTCATGTTCTACAAAGGAGTTGTCCATTTGATTGTCAAAAATTCTGTCCGCAGTGAAAGAGGGTCTTTAGAAATACTGTGAAGCTGTTTACTCGCGTAGTTGTATTAACCGTATGTGGATTATAAAAAAAAATCTAAAGAACTTCTGGATAATTTTATATCTCGATCTTTCTCTGAAATTAATACTATCAAAACATTTAAATTTTCAACCCTGTATACCTCCACTCCCCCATGTAAAATTGAAAAATCGTCTAAAAGAAATAATCCACAATGCTTTACAATATAAAAATGGTACCATACGCTATAAATTTATTACTTTGGGATACTATACGGCATATTTTGTTAATAGTGAACGAAAAGGTAAAACATGCTACACAGAGGAATACGTTTCTAATTGACTACATATTTGTTGAATTTTGAGGTAGACATAATTTATGACAAACGAGACGATTTTCATTTTGAAATAATCAATTTCCCCCCAACTTAGTAGCAAATTCACCTGTATATGGAGTATACATTTCCCAACTCATTTGGTATTCAAGAGCCTGCAACTGCTACTCAGACTTGATATAAAGTCACCCGTGTCTGAGCAGAAAGTTGACGAACCAGGGTTATGTCAAAGAGATTTTTCTTTTTAAAAAAAGTTCATCTGAAGAGACCTTGTTGATAAATATTCCGTATCAAATTCACAAATAATACACGATGGTATTGAAGTAGAGATTCTAGGTATAACGTCTTTTAATTTTCTTTATGTGTCTTTGCAAATTATTTACCTTTACTGTTTAGTCCATTTTTTGGTAATATCCTTTTGTCGTGGCTCGGTGCTTATGCATCCCGCCAATGTGGTGTTGTGCTGTGAAAAGTTACATAACAAAAATACCGAACTCTAAGGAAAAGTTCTAAACGGAAAGTCCATAAGCAAATGGCAAAATCAAAAGCTCAAACACATCAAACCAATGGATAACAAATGTCATATTCCTGACTTGGTACAACAAACAGACGTTATAGGTAAAAATGTCAAATTTAGAAGTATAACAGTCAACATTGTGTAATAATTTAAAAAAAAACAAACAAATATTACCTAGTATATCTGTTTGTTTTCTTCACACATTGTTCTCATTATAATGGAATTTTATTTGTCATACAAGTGAGAGTTTTAACTAGCTATAAAACCAGGTTTAATCCTTCATTTTTTACATAAGTAAATACCTGTACCAAATTAAGGCAACAGTAGTTTACGGCTGTTCAATAGTCATAATTCGATTAAACAAAAAACAAATCCGGGTAACAAACTAGAAACCGAGGGAAACACATCAACTATTAGGAAAAACAACGGAACAACAGAAACACTGAACTACAAAAAAACAAACGCATACATGCATAGAAACGGACCAAGTCAGGAATATGACAGTTGTTTTCCATTCGTTTGATGTGTTTGAGCTTTTGATTTTGCTATGTGATAATGAACTTTCTGAATTTTCCTTGGAGTTCGCTATTTTTGTTATTTTACGTTTTATTACAGACAAAGAGTTGCGTGTTTCGTAGAGTAAGTCATAATCGTTAACATGTCAATATGAATGTACACATAATTAACCATAAGACATCTTGATATCAAAATATATGAAACGCCGTAGCTGTCTTATGTGTGAAATTTTATGCTATGATGATACTTTGTTATTATATGTTGATACTTTATCGGTATATGCTGATACTTTATCATTATATGCTGATACGTTGTCATAATATGCTGATACTTTGTCATTATGATACTTTGACATGCTGATACTTTGTTATTATATGCCGATACTTTGTCATTATATGCTGATGCTTTATTATTATATGCTGATACTTTGTCATTATATGCTGATACTTTGTCATAAGATGCTGATACTTAGTCATTGTATGCTGATACTTTGTCATTATGATACTTTGTCATAATTATACTTTTTCCTAATGATATTTAGTCAGTATGATACTTTGTCAGTATGATACTTTGCTGATATTGATGGTTTCAGTAGACTGGTAATGTTTCTAAGATCGTTTTAGACTGTAACTTCTCTGGTGTTGCCAATTACGGTATGCATAAACTGCAGTTATGATTTCAGCTGCCACTTACAGCCAATTCTTTCTAAAACTATATTATATAGGGGGCCTCGGTGACCGAGTTATCTAAGTAGTTGAATTACTGTATCACTAGCCTGTCAACATTGAGGTTTTCCGTTTGAATCCCACACTAAGCTTGTGCAATCTTAATTGACTAGAATTATTTGTCAGTTTGCATACAGAAGGTCGGTGGTTCAATCCGGCTTCATCTACCAAAATAAACTGGACGACACGAAATAGAATGACAAACCAAACCAATGATGCAACTACATACAAAGTTTGGTTAACCTAAGTTTTAAAGTGCAACTGATATAAGCTGGACACAAATGATCACAAGTTTGATAAGGTTTTACTACCATAGTGGTCAAAGGTCACAATAAAATTCAGAATGACCGAACTTTACTATGTGACACATCCCTAGCTTGAAACCAAATGGTGAATGACCAACACACTTTATTGACTTTAACTAAGATTCAAAACAAAATTAAAACTAGTCATTGGGAGATTAGAAACGTCTGCTTGCCCCCACATGACATTTAAGATTCACATTTGTTTTCCTTATAGTAAAGGCCAAAATGAACAAAAAAAAAGTTCTAACTGGTTGTACCCTTTAACGTTATTGTGTAGGGTATAACATATTTTTTTAAACAGACTCTTTTGCCATAACATTTTGCCCAAACTATTATACACGAGTTCCACGCCACTTTTAACACTATTGTGCTATTTCGTAGCGGTCAGTTTATATTGGTGTAGGATGCAGAACTACCCGCCGGAGTGAACCACCGACCTTCGGTAGGACAACTAACAATCTTAGTCAATGAAATTGGAGTCCAGTGCACCTGCTTAGTACGGATTTCAAACTGACAACTTCAGTGCTGACAGGCTAGTGATACAATAATTCAAATACTTAGACCACTCGGTAACAGAGGCTCTAAACAAGTTTCAGAAAGAATTGACTGTAGTGGCAGCTGAAATCATAACTACAGTTTAAACATTTTTAATACTAAAACAAATTTAATAATAAAAGGAAAACCTAGGTTATATTCATGATCTCTAAACACGTTTGATAATCATTAATTCCAAAATTAGTATTGGTTCTAATTCACTCTCCAATAATGTCTGTCTGCAGAGTTCTCAAGCATTTGTGTAAGGGGCTCGAATATTGGTCTGTCTCCATCTTCAGTGGTGGTGTAAACATATCCTTCAACACCATGGTCTTGCAAATCTGTTTGATCTACATACGAAAATGACTTTACCAAATCAGGATTATGACAGTTGTTATCAATTCGTTTGATGTGTTTGAGCTTTTGATTTTGCCATTCAATTAGGGACTTTCCGTTTTAAATTTTCCTCGGAGGTCGGTATTTTTGTTATTTAACTTTTTGATTGAGGAAAACTTATGAAGTATTCTGCAATTGGCCAGATGTCCACAAGTTCAGAGGAGATGAGTGTACTGTTCCGATTATGTGACTAGACCACGCTACTGTCCAAAATTGTAGCCTCCTGTTTATTCCGTCCAATTAAAGGTAATCTAGTGCTGCTAAATGTTTTCAATTGAATGGGTCTATAATACCTTCATCTTCCATGATCTGAAAAAAACAGATTGTACAAATAACACAGAACGTCTTCAAAAATGTCTCTCCAAAGTCTTTCTATCCCTTGGTTATGGGTACTTTTGCCTCCTTCGCCACTATTGTAAAACATATAGTCTGCAAAAGACACGTTTTCTAATCCTTACTCGGATCTTATTATAAGAGGAATACCGTAATTAGCAATACCAGACAAGTCTAAAACAAACGTGGATGTGGTGTTCTCGGCACATTTAAGAAAGACCCTAGAAACATTACCAGTCTACTGAAACCATCAATATCAACAAAGTATCACAATGACAAAGTATCATAATGACAAAGTATCAGCATATAATGACAAAGTATCAACATATAGTGACAAAGTATCAGCATGATAAAGTATCATAAAGACAAGGTATAAGCATATAATGATAAAGTATCAGCATATAATGACAAAGTATCAGCATATAATGAGAACGTATCAACATATAATGACAAAGTTTCAGCATTTAATGATAATGTATCAGCATATAATAACAAAGTATCATCATAGCATATAATGTAACACATAAGACAGCTACGGCGTTCCATACATAAGACAGCTAAGGCGTTTCATAATCTTTCGTTTGACCATATACATGATATTGTCAAATTTTTTGTTATATGTTGACCTTTGGTTATCTTCCTCTTTGTTCTCTGTTATATGTTTGTATCTTGTTACTTCTATACATATTGCCTTATTGACACGGTTTTTCTTTTAATTATTTAAAAAAAAATTAATAAATTACATGAATACACAAATACACAAATACACGTCAAAATAAACATAGAATATTCAAGAATCTTTATTTGAGTTGTTTTAATTATTTATTCATGGAGGCCTAATGGATTCTAACGGACAATAATTTGAAACTTACCCTTAACACACTATTCCCTAACCTAATTAACAATAACATAACTATGCGAGTTACGAGATAGCAATACCAAGTCATATTTGGCATAAACATAAAAGACACATTTAAACTTAAACGTCACGCTGGTATCTTGTACAGTTGAGCTTTGTAGTAATTGTGGGCACATTCTCTTTAATGGAAGTGGGTAGGTTTTAATAGTATAAAAATTTGCATAAAGAGAGGCATTCCATTTATAAGTCTTCCGTGTGTTAATCTTCTTAATTCTTAAAAGTGCATGACACGATTTATGACGTCAGATATACATGACCCCACCCGGCCGGCTGAACAACTTTCAACTGTACACATCACCTTTTAATCTGAGCTTGATAAAGTTTAGTCTACAGCAAATACGGATTAAAGAAGACAAACAAGAATTTGCTTCAAATTATGTTTCTTTAAAACTTTTTGTTTTAATTCAGGAAAGTAAATGTTCTACCTGGCAGAATCGTTTAGAATTTAAACAAAATGGTTTTCACCGCCATATATAGTATTTCTGATAATCGCTACATATTGAAGTTATAAAACTGTTATAATTGTCATTCTTTATTTGGCTTTTATTTCAGATATATTCACATTAAATGACAACACTTCATCCACCACACCGTTAATATCAAACTATTATTGCCCGATTTCTTCGTCATCTGTTAGTCCAACGTTATCGTCATCATACAACAGCGATATAACAACATCAACATTAAGTGAAACTACACTTATTGCAGTCTACAGTTCGGATTCGACAATGATATCAACAGAATTACTCAGCAGTCAAAGTATGCATGCCTCAGTATAAGAATTATATATATTTTTGAAATAGAAATTGAAATGACTTCACCTTTTCCCCATTTACGACTTGTACAAATGAAGATTCGAAAAAGGGCTGCAATGCATTTGAATTAAAAAAACAATGTACAGATCTTTATGTGTTTTAAGCAAAATCTTAACACTAAAATTGTTTGAATGTATAGTTTTTGGTTTTTGACAATCGAGTAATAAGTGTTTTCAATTTTTTTTTTTTGTCACACGAAAGGTAGGCGTGCTAAGTGTACACTAAAACAATAGCTCGTCAATAACCTCTTTTTGTCTGAAGAAAATATCATTTTCGTTAAAATTCCTATTTAATTATTGCACTTAAGGGTGCTTTATAATAGATTTAATTTGGTTACACTATAGTTTAATTGTGTGAAGTAAGGTCATATCCACTTGTACATTTGTACACAAGTTCATTTGATGTGATTTTTTAATCATGCAAAAGTACAGTTTTTACCCCGATTTCCGATATCCGAACATAGAAATGTTATAGTACAAAATTACAACATTCTCAGATGTGCATTTCGACAATAAATGTTCTTTTCTGTGATTCTCATACCCAAAATATCTGCAAATCTAAAACGTGTTATAACATTAAGAGCATGTACACCAAAGCGTATAAACGAAGCATAGCAAGGAAACAGAGATTTGTATGGTAATAAACATGGTAACAACTAATTTCAGTTACACTAAATCTGAAGGTATTTTTGTCATGCAGAAGTTAGAAAGAATCTATCTATTATAAACAATAACTGTAAGGAATTGAAAATATTATTAACAACTGAAACTCATAAGAATTTGAATATTGATCAAATCTAATTAATTCGAGTATGAAGTATAACGAAATCCATGTTCTATATTTTGATTAGATTGAACATTTTGTTCGTGTATATATTTGACTGGATCTTATCGATGTTTTGGGTTTTGTTTTAACTGTTTACACTTTTTACTTGTTTTGCTTTTTAACATTTTTGATATGAGCGTCTCTGATGAGTCTTGTGTAGACGAAACGCGCGTCTGGCGTATTATATTTTAATTATGGTACCTTTGATAACTATTTTACACCGTGAAGGTTTGGATTTTAGATTATTAAACCATAACAATGAGTAATATTTTATATTACTCAGTCATCAGGTGGGAAATGTAACAACATCATTAACATTGATGTAATTTTTAAACCCTTCAAAGTAAATAAATCAGCCTTACATTTTCCTGACATTGACTTATGATATATTGAAAAAATTACACAGATCCTCTTTATACGTTGTTTGGGCAGGTTCCGTTCACTTCTGAAAATAATGTTCCAAATCAATGTAGACGCAATCTAACCTTATTTGTTTGCTCCACTAATAAAAGAATTTTTTTATTAGTGAGCTGACAGGAAATGTCAAAACATATCTATATTTCAGCTACCACATCAAGCAGTGGAGTAATGACAACATCCAATGTTGTGAGTGGGACATCTTCGTCTACATGTTACTGTCCATGTTCTGCTACAGTTGCAAGTAGTTCTATAACAACAGAAGAATTACAAGCAAAAATAGATAAAATACAGACAGAGCTAACAGTTGACAAAAAAGATACGTCATCGTATAAAAGAAGATTAACGAGCGCCCCAGATAACCGTGTTTCTGCCCAAAGCATTGGATATGTTGGCGTAGTGATATTGACGATTGTGATAGGACTACTTATTGTAATTGACATTCCAACGCTTGTTAAGGACACACGAAACTTTTTTAAAAGGTGTTGTTCTTTGTGCAAAGGCTAGTTGGTCAGTTTCACTGTGGTTAAGACAAATATTATACATTAACTTTAAAGATTGTACCTTTGTGAATATAGACAATTTTGCCATGTGATTAGGGACTTTCCGTTATGAATTTCCTCAGAGTTCAATATTTTTGTGAATTTATTTTTTAAAAACAAAAATGGCCCATGTGTACTACGGAGTTGCGAACACAATCCTATCCTGGAATGGGAAGTTTATATAGATATAGGAAGATGTGGTGTGAGTGCCAATGAGACAACTCTCCATCCAAAAAACAATTTATAAAAGTAAACCATTATAGGTCAATGTACGGCCTTCAACACGGAGCCACCCCGAACAACAAGCTATAAAGGGCCCTAAAATTACTAGTGTAAAACCGTTCAAACGGGAAAACCAACTGTCTAATCTATATAAAAAACGAGAAACGACGAGAAACACGTATAAATTACATAAACTAACGACAACTACTGTACATCAGATTCCTGACTTAGGACAGTTGCAAACATTTGCAGCGGGATTAAACGTTTTAATGATGCCAAACCTTCTTCCTTTTTCTGAAACAATAGCATAACATGACAACATAGAAAAACACTCGATTAAGTATCAATTGGCATATGACTACTTTTTGTTTTCCAAAGGTCAGAACTAAGGGTTGTGCAGCATATTTTTAATATGTATGTACCTTGAACGTGCATAGGTTCAAACCTATATCACAATTATGTACTACTCCTCCATTTACTTTGGGTCTTCCTGAGAATTCAATTTGTCGGCTTTCCAACAGGAGAAAATTTGTATTAACAATAAAGTCCTTATAGGGAATCTTGTTTTTTTTATACAACTATCCTGATATGATGTTGAACAATTGGGTTTTACCCTTACCACTATTTAGCACATGAAACATAACAAGTAAATTAGTTTGTACATAGTTGCATTTGGTGCATAGTTATATGGAGAGAGAAATATACAAAGTTCAGTTACAAGTATGGCATCGAAAATTAAAAATATTATTTAACATTACTGACACTTATAGTGTTAATGTATTGATATTAAAACACTCAATCAAAAATATAACTTAACTGTATAACTTGTGTGGATATCAAGCAATAGTAAACAATGAAGCAATTAACATTTTCCAGCAAAGATGGGTGCCGTTTGTTCGACATCCAACAGTATACTCAGCTGAAGTCTTAACTACAGATGATTGGATTTCTAAAAGTAACTTAATAAAACCTGTGTGAGCATAATGGTTTATTAATTAAAATCGATAGTTGATATACACCTGTATATTGTAGCTTTTTGTATACTCTTTCCAATGGACTGTGTTTAATCCAACACATGTAATCAAAATATTTGAATTATCAAACAAAAGATCACGAACACCAGTCAATTATTTAAGGTTTTTATTAACAGCTCGTTTCCAGTAAAACTAATAGTGTTTCTGTAGAGAGATGTAACATAGTTCATAGACTAAATGTGTGAAGTACTTGTCGAACATTTTTGTTCCCTACTATAAGAGGACTTTAGATATGATTTAGTAATTAAAACCGAATCCGTTTTTTGTGGAATTGTTTCAAATCAGGGTAAGTTGATAATCATAGTAAAATTCCTCAAACAATGAATTTAGAAACAATTTTGAAAACATATATATAGCGATTTGATTGAAATCAGATGGGCTTCCAAATGATAAATACCTGTATTGTCCAAATTTGTTTTGAATTTGTTCTCTTGGTTCGTGTTCTTAAAATGTTTGTAAGCTTTTGAATATATATAAAGCACAAACAATATACATCACTACCTAATATATAGATTGTACCGTAAAAAACGGCATTTAAAATCTGCAATTCTGAAAATGTAATAATAAACTATCCATGTAAGTAATTTTTTATGTCTTTATGAAAGTAATATTTTCTGCACTATAATATTAGGTTTTTCTGTTCTTAAATTAGATTCTACCAAGTGTCTGTTTTACAAAAAAACACTGACGACTGAGTTTGACCGTATGCATAAACATTTCAGTTATTTTGCAATCAATCTTAGTCGCAAGTTTTTTGTGAAAACCATCTCCTGTTGGTAAAAGTTAAGATATTGGCATTTATATTGATATAAAAGTTTAGTATGACTTCCATTTTCAGCGGGATTTTCTCGGTGTGTTGAATACGCATTTGGGGTCTTCGGTTCTTTTCTTCTTTTTGGTCGGGTTGTTGTCCTTTTTATTCATTCCAAATTTCTGTACTTAATTTTATAAAATTTGATTTTCAAATAATTGTCGATTTCAATTCGATTTTGATACAGAAATAGTGTGATTAAAAAAAATGCTGCTTATATTAATTATCATGGTATAACAAAGAAGGAGCGGATTCAAACTTTTATTCAATATTCAATATTCAAATAGAAATTAGGATGTTATGTTTGACTTAAAAGGAGCAGTTATCGTGTACTCGGTTATATTTTTATCAATATTGAACAAAGGCAACATTAGTATACCGGTGGTCAAAAGTCTTATATTATTGAGAAAAAACAAATACAAACCAAAAACGAGGGACACATCACCTGTAAGGTGAAAACACAGGAACAATGGGTACATCGAAGTGCAACAAAGAAAAAACATCAACACATATAGAAACGAACTATTTGCTTACAACTGCCATATTCCTGACTTGCTACGGGACATTACAAGAAATAAAATATGGTTTGATAAATAAGAGCAACTATTGTATAATCGGTAAACTTTTTGTTTCGATATTGAAATAGACTATAGTATAAATTATGGTTTGACAAAAAAGACGCAGTTATTAAAAAAACAATATTGAAATAGAATGTTATGATTTTACAAAAAAGGAGTGGTTATTTTGTTATCAGTAAAAAAAGTTATCAATATTGAAATTGAATGAAAGTGAATGTTTAAACTCACATTGGAAATATATGTGTAGATCAAGTTCTTATTGTGTGCCCATCTTAGAGAATTTCAATGGATGCCATTTATGACTGCACAACGAATAGTATGTTGTTAATTTCAGAAAATATTAAATTAGAAAAAAAAGTTATAGGCACAGTTTTTGCTTCACTGGTTTATATCGTGAAAAATCGGATGTTCGATATCAATATACGCCGTTCCTGTTACTAATTAATGTATACATGTATGGCAAACTGAGGATTGAAAAATGTTCAAATGTCATCCAAAGACCTACAATATTTGCATGACAGATTTTGCAATGCAATCCATACAATGCTGTATGATAATTAACATAGAAGTGTTATCACTCATCAGTAAATAGTTCACAGTTTGACTATAAAACCAGAAATAGAAAAGATGCATTGTAGAACATGGATTTATGTTGCCAAACAAAAGCATTGATAAGGTTAACATTTGAAAATAGAGGCAATTGAGATTTTATTCCAAATTCGTAACATAAAAACATATTCTGGAAGTGTTACTGCATCTGGAAACTTTAAGATAATTACACTTTCCCCCTTTTATTAAAAACTAATTGCTCTTTTTAGAACAATCAAAAAAAATATTTACTTATTTCTTTTAACATGTTTAAGTTAATCAGATTGTATTGCTTCATATCTTCGAAGCTCACGCTCCTTAGAAATGAGCAGCTTACTGTGTTAAAGTTTTCTATGTTGTGTCATGTGTACTATTGTTTGTCTGTTTGTTCTTTTCATTTTTAGCCATGGCGTTGTTAGTTTATTTTTGATCTCTGAGTTTAACTGTCCCTCTGGTATATTTCGCCCCTCTTTAACAACTCATACATAAAGTAAAATGATAATACCGACACATCAAGCCAAAAGTTACAACAGAAACGTTTAACTCGAAAGTATTACTGAATTTCAAAAGTCAAAAATTATTACTTAAGAGGGAACGCTACGAACCATCAAGCTTCATCCCTAAAATAATTGAAACTACATTTTTTGAAAAAACAGTGTTTACTCCAGTTGTGGGTCAAGTAAAACAATGCTAATATACCAGACCAATTTATTTTACAATATTGCACTCCATTCCCATGGTAACCAATAGGGAAAAAAGAGGGGTTTGAAATTTGGTGAAATGTGAAATGTCTCAAATTTAAGATGTTGCATAATGAAAAGTATGAAAAATCAATAGATATACAACTGTTTGCCACAATTTCATTAATTTTCCCCATTTTCCCCATATTTATTTTATTGACAATCAGTTTCAAACGCTATAATAATGTTTATAATTATCTCAATTTTCCCCAATTTGAAAGCTATTTTTCTTAAATCAGCAACAGCATAATTGATCAAATAGAATATATCCAAAAAGTACCACACCTAAACAATATAAATCAAAAGAAATATTGAGAAGCCTTTGGACAGAGGCCACGGTGACAGTGATTCTCTGAATAAACTTTCTCAATTTTTCTATGAAATTGTGCCATAGAATTATCTCCCTTGAATGAGCCCTTTAATAGTAACTGCACAAAAGATAGTTACATGTCAACTTCCAGTAGCCAGTAGAAGACAATTGTCAACAAATCAATGATATGCAGTATCTTCTTTGATGTAGCTTTAATGTTTTCATGATGTTATAGATGGAGTGTTCTTTTTCCCAGTATGCAAGGATTACTTGTAACACTAACTTTAACATTAAACCATCATCTCAGATATGTTCATTCCATTTAGTGGGGGAAACCAGTGATGTTCGAACTTCATCGATCAAAAACGGGTCTTATCACAACCACTCCTGTAATATCTATATTCAACCCACCAGGTTTTTTTTACATGTCCTGTACCTAGTCAGGAATAATTATGTCAGATGTATTTTAATAGTTCGTTTCTATGTATGTTGCATTGTCGTTTGCTTTTGTTTTGTTGCATTTCAGTATTTCTGTTGTTTCTTTGTAATCTCTTGCAGTTCATGTGTTTACTCCGGCTTTAGTTTGTAATCCGGATTTGTTTTCTCTCAGACTTTTGAACAGCAGTATACTACTGTTGCCTTTATTTATATGTGAAATGGAAACAAAGTGCACCTGCTTTACAGAAATATCTACATTTAGATATGTTAAATACGGTTTTTCGGTCATAAAACTATACTCAGTACTCCGAGAACAACATTTGTGTTCGAAAAACCAATTCTTATAGTTTTATTGGTTGAATTATGGGTACGAAAATCTTACTTGACATTTTTACGACTGCAAGACTACACCTGGACCTCTCTGAAATGTCGTTTCTTTTTCTGTCGACCCATTTACCTTTTTATTGATGCATTCTCTTAATCGACTGTAACGGATAACACTTTAAACGACAAGAAACCAAACGATTTTATTAATTTCAAAATAGTTTAATAAAAAATAAATTCCAACAGAGTAGATCATTTTGATTTTTTTATTTATGAATAAGTTAATAACGCATAAAATTTATTTAAGCCCAGGGAATCTATAAAGACTAGCCATCTTTTTATTTACTTGTTTCTTTTTCTGTCGACCGATTTGCCTTTTTTATTGGTGTATTCTCTTAATCGACTGTAACGGATAAAACACTTAAACGACAAGAAATCCCACAATTTTATAAATTTCAAAATGTTTTAATAAAAATAAAATTCCAACAGAGTAGATCATTTTGATTTTTCATTTATGAATAAGTTAATAACGCATGAAATTTATTTAAGCCGAGGGAATCCATAAAGACTAGCCATCTTTTGATTTACTGTAACATTAACTTGAGATTTATTTAATAAGTACGTTTCATGTTAACGATCTCATCGTGTAAATTGGAGTTTTAATTACTTTTATGGCGTTTAAGGTTTGATTAAAAGTACTATGTAGTTTTTACAATTATGGTTATTTGTGACATTCAATATTGGTTGGTGATCAAACATGAACATAGTGTGAGCTCGAGATTATTCTATATATTTGAGTAATTTTATAGTTCATATTTGACGATAACAGGAAAAACAGGAAATATTAAGGAAATTGGTGTTTTGGTTGTTTGGTTGTTTTAAAGTCATAAGAAACCTCAAATTAAAAAAAATAATGCATATGTTTTTTATAACTCAATGGATAGTTTTCATTATAAAACTTATGTACATATACTTTTTTCTGAAGAAAATTCTTTAATTTGTTCATATTAAGAAGAATTTTACTTTATTTTAATTGCTTCCTTCCAGGAAGCAATTTCCCGACATATTTTCCGTATGCAAAGTGACCTCCGTGTGACCCATCTAGTAAAAATCCGGTGATCGCAATACACATGGATGTCCTTAGAATAAACTATTATCTGATTGTACATGTGAAACACGTGCTGAACATCCATACCTTTTTGTTGATTGTTGACAAACAGGTGACAATCGTTAAACTTCGGCTTCAAAACACGAACTTTAATTACCTGCCATATTTTCACAACAACACTGACCGATTGAGAAAAAATTGACGATTATACGAAATTTATGCGAAAAAAAATGATTAAATCGTGCACAGAAGACTAAGTTTATGATATTTGTATGCATTGGTTCAAGAATTGGAATAACATTTTTTTTCACCGGTCACTCGTTTTTTATGACTTTAATTGTTTGGTGTTTTTATTTATTTATTTTTTTATTTCAGTTTTTTTTCACATTCTTTGTATTGATCTTCTATTATCAACGTCTATTAACATGAGTAAAATACACAATGCCATTGTGGAGCAGGAACTGATGTTTTTGTCCCAGGCGGACAACCCTGGCCTCACAACTTTTTGGAACTTTTGGTCCTCGGCGATCTTCAACTTGGTAGTTGTTCTGGTTTTTTTTTATTGTAACCCTATCGGGTAATGTTGTCATTTTAATGTTATAATTAACACTGCCATTAAAGCGGGAGGTTTGGCATACTACAAAACCAGGTTCAACCCACCATTTTTTTCATAAAATGCCCTCTACCAAGTCAGGAAAATGGCCATTGTTACATTATAGTTCGTTTCTGTGTGTGTTACATTTCGGTGTTGTGTCTCTGTTGTGTCGTAGTTCTCTTATATTTGATACGTTTCCCTCAGTTTTAGTTTGTAACCCGGATTTGTTTTTTTCTTAACGATTGATGAATTTTGAACAGCGGTATACTACTGTTGCCTTTATTTATTCTCCCGGAGAACCTGGGTATTAACTCGGTATCGATTGTAGATTGAAATTTATACAATTTTTCTGTGCAATGTTTTATGAAAAATTGTGGGTTTTTTTTGTGTTTTTTTGGGGTATTTTTGAAAAATTTTAATAATCTAAGAAAAATAACATTCAGTTTGTAGCTTAAACTTGTATACAAAAGTGGTTGCAGATATTCTGATATTCAAAACGAAGAAAAAAATGAAGTTTTTTGTCCGAATTGTCTTCCCCAGCAAAGTTAGAGACCAAATAAGGCGTTGATTTTCAGGATATTAATTCTTTATTTTTTTATTTTTAAATTGTACCTATTTTTGTTAAACTTTCTTATTCAAATGACAGATTTTTAACAATATTTCCTGTGATCACTTTAAGACTGAAACAGTTTCAGGAGAAGGTCATCATTCTCCTATTTTCGATAATAACTGACCTTTTTTTCTGTCTACATTGTGCAAAGTGATTTGATAAAACAATATTATTGTTATGTTTATAATTATAAACAATATTGTACATTAAATAAGGGTAAATAGTATAACTATTGATATGTATGTCTGTGTACATTAAATTGTATAAAAATCCATTATTTTATTCATTGCCAAAGTTTGTTTTGTTTACTTTACATGCTTGATATTATATAAAAGAAGTTTCTTGTTTTTAATGCGTATTGGTAATCTTTCATCATTGCAAGCACATGTAATTAGTATGTGCGTAATGAAAGCAAATATCTTTCAATTGATTTTTAAATCCATTTCCGTTTTTTAATTTATATGTTTTCATTTTTAGCACTTTTGAAAATCAATATACATTTGCAGATGTCTAACATTGTCATGTTATATTCTGACATCCATTCAAATATTACTGCTAGTTTTACAAGGATATCAGTTATTTTTTTTCTTGCTTTTTTCTTTCTTTTTCCTTTATTTTAATTGAAAAAGTTTCATTTAGCATTTTCAACTTGTATGGAAGCCAGTTATTACGTCCATGCAAACAGAAATATAAGTATATATTGCGTCAAATCTTAACATGAAATGTCGTAGCAACGACAAAGCAGCTCATTATTTGAACTAAAAATGTCGATATTTCGACTATATATATGATAAAATTATAATTTTTGGGAGAAGATATTATGTATTTATTTTATTACGTACATATTAAATCCTTTCGTCCGTCCTTCCTTATAACGTATAACGTATAGGAAAAATTGATGTATTGCCAATGAGACAATGAACCACACGACATCAACGTGACACAGAAATTAACAGCTTTTGTTCACAATATGGCCTCCAACAATAAGCAAAGCTCATAACGCATATTCAGCATGGTAAAGTAACAATCATAGGTCATCACATGGCCTTCAACAATGAACAAAACACACACAGCATATTTAGGTGTTCATTGTTGTGTTTAGTGTGTGTGATTTCGCCTAACCTGTCATTAGCTATTGAGGACAACTCAAAAACTAAACGGAACACGCTAATGTGGAGGTCAATGATATACATTTATTGTTTCTAATAACCTTCTTCACTGTGGACAAGATTTAAAATGTCTTAGGTTATGTTTACTTAGTGTCTATTGCATGAATATGTTAGGAATATAATAACGTTATGGAAATCAGGGTAAGTAAGCTTACGGTGACCTCTATGTGTTAACTTCTGTGTCATGTCTCATTGCCAATCATACCACATCTTCTTTTTTATATTTGCATTTCTCTTTACTATCACCTTGGTCTTTCCAATTACTTGTCATAAGTTACCCGGAAAAGGTTAGAATATAAGAAATACACTTAGATAGAAATAAAAAAGTAAATAGGATTCTAAAAGGATTGTCAACACTATGGCACAAAAAATATGAAAAGACAAACAGCAATTATCTTTTTTTATGTTTGTCAAGATTGTAATAAGGCCATAACATTGACCGCGACTTGTCAAATTTTAACATCAAACTACGACGGGTGTTTCTGGGGGACCAGGTATTGCTATTCTGAACACTAGTTAATTAGAACTTTGATTTTCTGTGTTGTTTTAGTTGCCCATGAAACATAAGTTTTCTGTGTATTGTTTAAAAAATAATAATAACATCTGTATAAATAGATACCACCGTACAACAAACGACCAGTATCAATTTCTACTTTCTCTATTAAGTCATATACTTATGCGAAAATAGATAGCTTAACTTAAAATCGAAACTTATGGCGCCATTTTGTTGTATGTTACTTTGATAACGTCTGCGTAATTACAGTTTTAGCTGGTATACAAGAGTTCGTGATGTATGTCTACCAGACTGAAACAATATTGTGTGACTTTTAGCGGTAAATGAGTCTCTATTTGAATTATTTAAGTAATCAGCAATTCAATTATATAAATGCTTACAATTGTAAGATGCATTAGATATAAATAAATATATATATATATGTATATATATATCCGTAACTACCGAAGGATTAATAATTCAAAGCATCTTAATTTACTTTTAAGAATGTTTGCAGATGTTAATCTTTAGTTGCTGTTAATTTTGAAGCCTTTCATCATTGCATTGATATCATCTATTCGTTTGCTCTTTAAAATCAATATAAGATGACACGTGCACTCATAAAAGAATATTGAATATTTACTGTAAATTTTATGCATTCGCACAAGGGAATTTTGTTTGAATCAGGTCCGTCATTGTGTGATACGAAAGAATATTTCAATCAAACACAAAACTAATTGTTAACCATGTTCTTGATATCAACATTTGCTGCTAGGTTTCTTTGTTAGATCGTATCGTGAAGTTTGCATACACATAAATCGGTTTTTCATGTTGAGGATATCACTTGGAAAATATAATCTCAACATATTTTAATACTTTCTAGTAAAAATCAGAACTTTATCATAAATTAAAACAGTAAACTCCTAAGGTTGAATAAAGTTTAGATTAACAAGGCTTAGACTTTTTCTAATTCGAATTTATCTGTAATGCAGTCTGTCGTTACAAAATGAAGTCTATACGTAAAATTGTGAATGGAAATGGGGAATGTGTCAAAGAGACAACAACCCGACCATAGAAAAAACAACAGCAGAAGGTCACCAACAGGTCTTCAATGTAGTGAGAAAAATAAGAAATGTTTTGACTAGTTTGTGATATCGAAAACCCTGGTGTAATAATTTTCAGTAATACATAAATTTCTCTCGTTAAAATCTAAAACATTGTTACATACACGAGCGAATCGTACAAGTTGAGATATATAAACACCATAAGATGGTGACAAGGAAACGTCACCAACTAAAAATGGATAATTAACGATAGGAAATGAACAATCATCTCTTTTATCATAAATTTGAGCTTTCCATTAGTGATATAGATATCAAGATCGAGGAAAGGGCAGTGGTCATTGTTAGTATTAGCTTTATTTAAAGTAAGTTCAACAGGACAAATTTCTTCAGTTACATACTGAAGTCATTATTGAGAGCCAAAATATTATCCAAATATCTAAAGTATTATTAAATTTGTTTATCAGATGTTGTTTCGATGAGTCTTTGCTGATTTTTGTCATAAATTGTAACTCATAGAAATACAAAACAGGTCCGCAATAAGTGGTGCACAGTTAGTCCCCATTGGAATTCCGATAACCTGACGATATACGGAATCTCCAAAGCGAACAAAAATGTTATCTAATAAAAACTCAAGGGCAAATATAGTGTTTTTTCTTTTATTCTTTTATGTATATCTAACCAAGATGGTAGAGAAGCCCTTTACCGTCATGTGTCAAACGGCCATTTTCGACTACCGTTAGCATCAAATTTGTTAAAGCGTGATTCGTAAGAAAAAAACCTATGACGTGATTCGTCGGAGGTCTCAAATAATTATTGCTACGGTTAGTTTTGCCAAAAAATTTACTTAAACCGTCAAGATCAGTCGATTTTTTTTTTATTGTCTATAAGAAAGTGTTTTGTCGTCATGCACCAAAAACTACCGTTAACGGCATTTGGCGAGATGTCTTACCGTTATTCTTCATGAAGGTACTTCCATTACGACCCTCAACTAACGTTCTATTAACATACAAGGTCGATTTAAAAAAAATAACGAACTCCGAGGAAAATTAAAAACGGAAAATTCCTAATCAAATTGCAAAATCAAAAGCTGAAACACTTCAAACGAATAGTTCACAACTGTCATTTGCCTTCCTCAGTATAGTCATTTCATTATGTAGAAAAAGGTGGATTGCTTTTATAGCTAGCTAAACCTATTACTTATATGCCATTCGCATAAAATTCCATTATTTTGACAACAATGTGTGAACAAAACAATTACTAGATAAAAAACTAGGTAAAAAAGTCAAAAATATATCATACCCTTTCTCCGGCTATCGGCATTCCAGATGCAGTTAAGGTAATAAGACCAAACATGTCTGATACTGAAGAGCTAGAAGTCCTGCTAAATCCTCCAAATATAAACCAAGTGTATGTGTGTGTGTGTGTGTGTGTTCAACTCAGTTATCTTTTGTTGTTGTTACTTTTGATTATGTCACAAGTATAACTTTACATATATGACAATAATGAATTATTATTATAAAGAGAAAATGAAGAAAAAAAATCGACATTCATATTTGGAACCCATTGGATATTGTATGCGAACGATTAATTAATATATCGCTGCAATGTTTTATAGAAAGGGCGGATCGCAACAAAATGACGTATTTTAAGTTTATTAGGGTGTGATTTGGTCCTACCGATAGGAGAATAATGGGCCACAACAAAGAGAACATTTGGGTCTAAAAAAACGATTAGAAAAAATGGACTAAAACATTTACAAATGTACGGAGAAAAAGCTGAAGATAAAATATGAATAATACAAAAACTATCGGCCAAACAGTGTAATGAATAGAGTAATTTCAATAATACCCTGGTACATGTAAATGCTAATCTAGACAGCCACCGGTTTTCGTAGTGCTAAGGGTTATTATTGGGTGATTATTCTCTTATGATTATTATTTATTATGTACATGCATGTACGAAATTATATATTCATGAAAAGAACATTACCTTTTGAAATATATATGAACTATTAAAATCTGGTCTATTTAATATGTTCGACGTCTTTTAGATATAACTGTTATTTAAGCGATTCTTGTGAAGAATGAAAAAAATAGTTTTAGTGGGGTCATTAATTAAACACGTAAGCTTCACTTAAAATTGATTACACTATCATGTGACAAGAAACGATAAAACATCTTATAGTAAAAAATTAAACATCATTTTAAGAGCGCTACAATAGAGATATTGTCAGTGTTATAAAAAAGACTAGGCAATCCTCAAACACAAATTGATAAAATCAAACTGCACTTAAATTCAATTGCTATTTGCGTTATCTCACATCGACATACATGTTTAATTATGTGCGCATCTTTGTTATTTTCTCTACATGAAAGAGGGAAGATATTAATATTCTATTATGTTTTAAAACAAAACGCATGTCATTTATAAGATCGACACCCACATCATTTTCCTTCTTTTTTTGGGGGGAGGGGAAGGGTACTGATTTGATTGGAATGGTGCCTTTTCAGTGCATCATTCCTTAAGCACAGTAGTTCACGGAATGTTTTGTCTGTTTTGTTGATGTTTGTTTTGACTTAAGGATGTACACCTCTGAGGAGCCAAACATTTTTAGAATTAAACTATTTTCTAAACCTGATTTTTGGGTTTATATGACTGTAAAAAAATTATTGGTGAAGAAAAAATCATATGGTGGTGCGCTTCTTTATTTGCTATGGCCCTCTGAAAGTACCCAATTTTGATGATTTTTCCATTTTTCATCAATTATTACCTATTTTTGGACTATTATCGTGAAAAAAATCACTGTTCCACAATTAAACTTTTGTTCATACTCTCAATAAAGATGAATGGGACCAATCTAAATATATTTAACTAAAAAACTATAGGTAGGTGTTAATATAAGAAAGTTTTATCATATTTTGATGATTTCTCGTGTCAAATTTACAATGTTGTTTATTTTGTGGATTTGTAATGTTTCTCTTTTTAAAGAACAAAATGCATATTTCTCCCTGTTATAAATGATTGAAAAAAATACATATCTATGAAATTTAAAAAGGAAAAAATTAAATGGGATGTTTATGTTCCTGGTAAAATCATTTTTTGTACCCCTCACCCATTTTTCTAATAATTTCATTAAAAAAAACTGACTTGATTAGTAATAAAACTTGAAAATTTCATTACTCAAAAACTACTTATTGGAAATACACAATTCTTTCACAGAGTTAAGTTTGATTATGATTATTATCAAATTCATTGCTATTTTCCACTTATATCACATGTTTTGGAAATAATTCCAGAACAAGATTTCAATGAGACTGAACGAGACTGGAATGTCAGAAGAATACATCCTTAAAGCTAGGAACAGTTATATACTTTTTGCATTACAACTTTGTTTGTCTTGCTGGTGCCTTATTGTAGTTAAACAGAAACATGTATTAAACGAAAAGAAACAGATGTAATCATATATTGAGGACTCTATTTTCAATTTTTAAAATAAGGGATAACACCAAGCACGTAACAATATTTAACGTCAACACAATTCTAGGATGGATTGTTTATCAGTGGAATATTTAATGCCAAGCTAGTACATTATAAACTTTTATCAATATTTAAGAAGAGAATAATTCAAAGTGTTGTTATTTTCTATCCATGCTTTATTTGTACATATTTTCCGAACGACAGATATCTTTCTTTTATCAGATTTATTTTCTCTCTCCATTCTCCTCATTTTTTTATGAATATATAGTGTTTATATTCGTGTGAAAAAAATGTCCCTGAACTGATGAGACCTCTAGATCCTACTTTACGGTACGATACATAAAAAAGTGTTAAACGCTTTTGCCAGTATCTATCAAAAGAAGCCTCTACTTTGTTCAACGCCTTTAAATCTGTCAATAGAGGTTAACAGTCCTATTCTCTTTTCATTTCTTTTCTTACATTCCCTGTCACTTGTCTGTAAAGACCTGTTTTAAAAGAAAAGTGAATGTAGTATAGTATTTGTATAAACGTGCTACAATCTAGTAATTGCACGCTACTGACGTAATTCTAAATGATATTTGATAATTGATCATCAATATCTGTGTTCTGTATCTATCTTATTTTTTTTAATCAAGGTTGCCTTTGAAAAACTGATTCATTGAGCAAAAATATCCAAAATGGTAGGAAGAAGAAAAGGTCATTGGTGTGTAAGGCTGCCAATATGAGTTTTAACATTTGTATTACGTGTCAAATTTCGTTTTCATTTCTTTATGATATTATATCAGTATACATAAATAAGTATGCTGCTTTCTATAACTATTAATGTCACATATTGACTGAAAGCTCATTTTTCACACAATCCCATGAGAAATTATTGTGCAGTTTAACAGACATGATTTAAATTATAAGTAGTCAGAAACGAGTTGTATTTAACACCCTCTTGTTGATTGAGACCTTTGTAGGATTCAAAAACTATTCATATTGTAAGTGAATAAGAAAATAACATTAACTGAGAGCAAATCAGAAAATGGTTACTGCAATATATTGCAATGTCCCATAAAAGACCTCTACATGGATTTTTTTTTACAATTTTTGTACAACCCTTTCACTACATAGGGTTTCGGGTTATAATAATTTTTCACCAGTCTCTCCTGAATTGACAATTGAACATGATATTTCGATTATCCCCAATTTCGATAATTATATTCATGCTGTGTTTCCACCAGTTACCTTAAACCAACTGACAATTATATCCGTAGTTTTTATTGACTTCCGAAGATGGCAGAAACGATTTTCTGCATTGTTGCAAGGTCACCTTCATCAAAAGTGCCAAACGACCATCGAATATATCCTAAAAATGATTGGTCTTCGTGCATACCTAATACCGGTATGTCAGTCAGATATATTGGCATATGCAAACATTTATGTAAAATAGTATTGTCTTATAAGGGAATACCATATTCCAATGATATCTATGTGCAGTAATGTATAATTTAAAATTTAATTTCATTATCGATACATACACGGATTTTAGTATGATCTCTTGTAGATACATATTGTCATTGGCAAACTTTTTAATCAGTGATATCAGTTTCATTAAAAGAGGGACGAAAGATACCAAAGGGACAGTCAAACTCATAAATCTAAAACAAACTGACATTAAGTGACATAAATAACTGTAATATTGAATTAAAAATTTAACGGAAAGTAATTTAGATTTTGGGATATTCAAATAATTTGAATATGACTTTCTACATTCAAGGTGGATTATCAGCCGATTTAAATTAATAGCAATGTCTATTTTTATTCAGACTATTTTTCTATCATGTGTATCGAAAGATAAAATAATCCTACTGGCATTTTCCTGAGTTGAACAAATAACTCTTATGTTTGAATATAGCTTGAAAAAAGTAAGTATAAAATTATCATATTATAAGAATAAATAGTAAATACAAGTTTTAAAACAGATACAAACAGTAGTGTTGATCGAGTTCGTGTTGCTCAGTCGTTAGTTTTCTGTAGCGTTATTTTGGACTTGTCTTTTCGTTATAACAAAGGGGTGATATAATTGTCGGTTATACTTCAAAATATTATTGTTTATTGTCCCTTTGCATTTTTCATTTTTCAATATTTTAGGCAAATAGAAAAATGCTTAAGGTTACCAATTTCAATATTTTGTTCTTTAGAAGGAGATTGGTTTTTTTTTCTTTCTAAAACATTCAAATTCAAATGTTTTAATTTATTCAAACTGTTGATAAGATGAAATCTTTTAAAGACAAACTTACCATTACTTTTTATATGTTCCCCGTGAAATCAAATAATGTAATCTCATTAAAATTACAAATCTTAAATCTCATAACGAAAATGATTTTTCAGAAGTGACTTCAACAGATTTGTGTTACATTTATCAAACCAATTAACTTTAAAATTTGTAGAGTACTTTGCAAAATCTATTTTTTCAGCTTAAAATGAAAAATGTTTGGCGTAAATATACACGGTCTCTTTTGGTATCTTCTGACTTTTCTATCAATGTTCTTCTCTCGTAAATTCATAAGAATACAAAAACTGATTCAAAAGAAATTAATGAATATGTAAGAACTACATCCGGTGCGTATAAGTGGAAAGCGTCTCGTGCATTGCATGCATACCTCGCTATGCGAAGAAATTATGTCTTATATATCAAAGCTGGAATATGACACACTATGTAAATTGTTCCATCAGTCGGCTTTTCTGGTTTGTTCAGATCTATTGCCATTAGAACAGATCTCTAAGGAACTGAGAAATCGACGCATTGGATCGATCAACAAATTCCATAATTTTGTGTTTGTTACAGTCGTTATCCGCATTACATTGATAAAATAGGTTTTGTGTCACACACCATTTTGTGACCATACACTAGTTCAAAAATTCCGTGTAATTTTAACATTCATGTCAACCACACATCAATTACCCCTGCTTGCTGCTTACTCTAACGTTGTCATGTTTTTAGTTAAACATTGGTGCTTCAAAACGTGTGTAATATTATAACTGGTTTGTTTTACTTTTTCTATAGTTTTTATTATTTACATTTGTGTTAACAGTTTCTTGTTAAATTCTTTGATCATCATATTTTTGAATTATTTAAAATTGTTGAAATTACAATATGTTATCATAACGCATATCGTATATAGAAAGTGAGTTGATTTCAAACATCAAATAGTTTCCCTCGATAATAACTTTTGATGCAACTTCCTAATGAAATTTGCTCAATCTTCCATATAAAAAAATGTTCCTTTTATGATGTGAATCGTTGTATAAGGCAAACTTCAAATAGATTCAAAGCCACACAACTTTATCATTTTGAACAATACCTGCAAAGTTAGGCCTCATGCCCCATCTAAATAATCCAGATTTAATGAAGAGATAGTTATTCATCTTAATTGAAATATCATTAGTTCCTATGATAAAAGGAATCATAAAAAGTAACTTTGTAAATTGACGATAGAATTTATTTAGAACTTATTGTTGATTTTCATCCTTTAACGGATCTGTTCATTATGATCCTTCTATTATACAAGATGCTATATTTCCAGTATCGTCTGAAATTTCAATGACCATAATTTTTATGATTCCAGCTCTAAATAATAAGACGCCTGTTGTTTATCATTGTAATAGACGTTTTCGTCAAACATTACGAACTTACAATTTGGCTTCACTAAAGGCCTAAATCCTCTTATCTCTAGCTTCATTATATCTGAATCAAATGTGATGAAACTAGGAAAAACAGTGAATTTTATATGGGTATCTTGCATGTCAAATCAGCCTTTGACTTGGTACAGCATGACATTATATTAGATAAATTACTAGACTCAAATATTCCTTCTTTCCTATGGCTGGTAATTAAAGATCTATATTCTAATCTGACAACAAAAGTGCAATGGCAAGGCGATCTTAGTGAAAAAATTTCGGTCCACCAAGATGTACGACAAGGTGGAATTTTGTCTACTCATCTATACAAAATATTTGTACAAGATCTACTCTTAGAACTAGAAAGAAACTCTTTAGGTTTAAATACTGGAAATATTTTTGTCGGTACTCCTACTTGCGTTGATGACATGGCTTTTATTGAAACAAATAGAGACAATCTCCAAATTATGCTCAACGTTTCGGAAAGATATTCTAATCAACATCACTACAAAATGCATCCTACAAAAACAAAAAGTGTCACATGTGGAAAGCTTACAAACGCTTATTGGACTTTATACGATACTCCGGTTACAGTATCAAAAGAAGCAACTCATTTAGGTATAACTAGAAGCTGGAAAAAGGACGGAGAAATAAATGTGGCAAATAGAATAAAGCTTGCAAGACGAACTTTGTAAGCATTAATGGGCTCTGGAATGCATGGAACAAATGGCTTAGATCCAGTAACATCTTATAAAATCTACAACACATATGTTCTACCAAGACTACTATATAAATAAGACCAATATAACGCAGCTGGAATCTTTTCGTAGAAAGAATTTACGACATTTTCAATCTCTTCCTCAACGCACGGCTATAGCTGCAATATATCTTCTGATTGGTGGACTGCCAATAGAAGCTGAACTTCATAAAAACCTATTGTCTTTTCTCCATAATTTACTTTCTTCAACTGCTCAAAGAGTTAATGATATCATCATCAGACAAATGTCGGTTAACTATGATATCCCGAACAGCTTTTTTCAACAATTCGAGAAATCCTATTAAAGTATGGACTGCCTCCGATTCATCTTCTTCAAGAATCTCTCCCTTTAAAATTGAAATGGAAATCTCTTGTAACGAAGCATCTGAACACGTACTGGCAAAATACATTAAGGGGCGATACCGAATCTAAATCAACTCTAAAATAAATGGAAACTAAATATCTTCTTATTGGCAAAAATCACTCAGTGTGGACTATATTTGACAAGACAAAAGCCGAAGTTCGGAAAGCTATTATTAAAGCTAGAATAGTTTCAGGAACATTTATACTGAATTCTGATCGAGCAAAATTTAATCAATCACCTTCACCAGTCTGCCAACTATGTGATCTTTCTGAGGAAAATATCTCTCATTTTCTCCTGGAGTGTCCACTATTATCAAATACTAGAATTACATACTTTGAACCAATCAAGGCCTATGTTACTCACCATACAACAGTATACAACACATCCGTATAAATTGTGTTTTAATGTGTATGTGTAAAAGAGTTTTACTGTGTATTTTAACCGTTGGACAATAACTTTTAAAATATATCCACCATATTTTTTAATATGTAAATAGTACTTTCACTTGGAGATAATCCTTGGTGTTCTTTATACAGGAAGTTTATACGGAGAGAAGAAGAAGAAGAAGCTTACCAAACTGTTGGTATCTAAGGTAACAGAAACATTTTTTTTTAGAAACATGCGCTGTGCACCCAGAAATTACATAATGTTTTGTTTTCGACACAGTTAATTTAGGTTCGATTTGTTAACATTTACCTTAATGATACTTAAAAACTATAGTAACACCTTTAGCGTTGTCACCGTTCTTTTATATGATTGGACAAAAAGATGTCATTGTTGATGTTTTAACATACGTTTGCTTAATTTTCAGTGATCAGGTTATAGTTTTGAACAAACAGTGTATATCTTTGTTAATATTTAGATAAACATCTACCTTATAACAATGGTATGAATTAAAAATATGTTCGTGATAGAAAAATACAAGGATTGAAACAAATTACCAGTCGAAAACGTTAGAATTCCAATTCAAGTTTAAACTCTTTTACAGCTAATTATAACCGTTCAAGTATATCTCCTATTGATTTATCTTCCCGTACACACTGCCGATTCTTATGCCAATGTCGTCTCGCTTGCTCTAACACTCATAAGGTTTAACCGGATTATTTCAATATATTTTATAACCTCCTGAAGATTATATTGTTAATTCTAAAAATACAATTGGAATTCAATGAATTCTAGCAAATATAACTGTTATTGGAATTTGACGTAAAGCATGCACAGCAGAACGATAAGCCAAAGTATTTTCTAGATCTCTAGATGATGTTTCCCCAGTTTATTTATACCCTCTGTGAGACAACTGCTAAAACCGCAAACTATAAAAATTTAAATAACAAATCCACTATTTCAATATTTAATCTTTCATATATGAAATTTAGTTTAGTATTAAGTGTCGATTAATACAGCAACATCTATATATTCACTTTTAATAAATTTAGCACAGGAACATTGAGCTATGAAGTTCGTAATTCTAATCAAGAATTCGTTTATTTCTTCATTTTCCCATAGAACTTTTATTTTCAAATCGTGTTGGCTTTGTTTGTTGTTCTTTTTGCTTATGATTAGTTTAAAATTCTATAATTTAGACATTTCTAACATATCTAGAAATGTTATCCCTTTGAAACGAAATGAGCATCTGTGGTTAAACCTTTTAAGTTGTGAAATGCTCTGTACGTACGTGTTAAACGAGTTTGGCCCATCAAATCGTCTAAACCATCTCCATATGAAATATTCTTGCATCATACGTGGATTCACTGTCGATCATATCAAAATGAACATAAGAAAGTTTGCTTTAAGAACACATGTGGGCTGACAAATAGATCTGATCTACAAGTTTGTGTTTTCAGTTGTTCTGATTAAAGAAGTTGGATTGCATTTCGTACAGACTTACTGAAAATTGATTTCAATCGCTTTGTAGACGACATGCGCTTTTGACGTACGAATTCCTGGTATCTCTAATGTGTTTATTTACATTTTAATTTTGTTTCCAGTTCTTTCTTAAAATTGTTACACGTTTTATAACGGTTTCAATGTTTATCTTAAACAAAAATTGGTTTGAGATGGAGGTAGATAAAAACATACGAAAAAACATATATGTTTATATATACCAAAAAGCAAATACCGGATATGTAACGGTTTTTTCTCTGGTTTATTACTGATGGCATGAACGTTTTACTACATCAAACCTTTCAAGTGTCATATATCTACTTTCATCCATTTATTGATTTAATGTTTTTGTCTTTTGGGACAATTTATTTTGAAAAGAAAAATTGTAAAAATTGACGGCGAAGTGCAAGAAGGCTTTTAAGTTAAAAGACAATTGTAGGTAAAGTCTCAATACTGAGAACGATGTCAAAATAAACATATGATTGCAACTTAAATCGAATATGTGTTTTACTTAATAAGTGCATATGAAAAGTGATATATATAATAGTGTTCTCAAAAATAGCCAAAACAGACTCATTTTGATTAATCCAAACCTATATCTGGCAAAGTATGTAGAATTTTTTCAAACATAAAATAGTAAGAAAAAAATAAGACTTTAAAATGAATGAGATATTATATAACCACCAGTAGAAATACAAATGGGTTTCACGTTATAAGCGATAATAGCAAGAACATCTCAACAACTTATTACTCATAAACTGCGTGATAACTATATTAAAAATACAAATTATTACTAGAGAATCAAAAGAGGGATTGTATCATAATTCCAATCAAATTGTCAATAATACATGAACATTTTCAATTTTCCCATCGTTATTTTAGATAACTATTGTTTATGTTGGAAACAGTAATTAAAATCACTCAACATGAATACATGTCATTACAATTGAGTATTGTCTAATGGCATCAATTGTGTACTTAGTATATGCATTAAATGGTATACTTATTACTCTTCAGGGATTATCACCTTTTATATTATAATCCAACAAAAGCATATAGAAATGACACCTTTTGATGGTATGAGAATTATCGTGATAAAACGGCGGGATTTATTCCTGATCATGTCTGAGTGTAGTGCTTTCAAAAAGGAACACTGTCAGATATGTGTCAATTTGTGAAGCATCAACGCCTGAAAATGGCCATTAAATCATCCGCAAAACATTAAGTTAATCCATACAAATTAAATGACATTGTTCTTGGTTCTTCATTCGAAATATAAAAGGATTATTAATTTCCAATTATTTACTTCTACAAATGTAATTCCTTACGGACTAATTTTCTACTATGAATAATTGGTAAATAACAAACAAAGGATGATATAAATCCATGCCTATAATCATTGTCGTAGTTGGCGACAGCGTTATGATCAAATGACGTCTCAAATATTAGTTTAATTGATGTTGCAAATTGTAAAGTGTAGATTTTTAGTTTACCACCAAAGAACGTATTTCAGGACAATTCTTTAAACTATAATAATATGATTATGATAGTACTAAGAAAGAGGTCGTTTATAAATGTAAATGTTGTCTTACAGAATTTTAAACCACAAACCAATTGACCGAATCAATCCGATCAATGAATGGTTTCATACTTTCACTAATTTTGATTTCGTAAATTTTCTGTATGTATTTTGTTCATTCCCTTGAAAACTACTTTACATTTTTACATGATAATTTCTTGTAAACAAACAGATTTGGTAGTAACCATCTACCAATTGAATCCAGATGGTGGCAGAGTTTATCCAGATACTTTTGTGACTCTAGGCGTTGGTGACTAGAACCAATACATCATAAGTTGTCAAATATTGGAGCTAGAAAAAAGAAATCTTTACCATCTTATTACTATTCAAACCCTAATATTTATATATTTTATCAACGGAATAACATATCGAATATTGTATTATTTAAACAAATACGTAGTTTTTTGTCATTGCATGTTCACACATGCATGTTATAATTGTACCTTATGTTTATATGTAATAGTAGTTTTATGAGAGGTAAGAATATTTATTTTTCGTTTTTCCCAAAACAATAAATATAAAAATAAAGATTGGAAGGAAATAATAAAAATAAAGATAAGATTTTGACAAAATATAAGAACCGCATTTATTCTGGTCTATTTGTTAATTTAAAAGTTAAGGTGGTATCCAACACTTTCACTAAAATTAATTTGGCTCGTTTAATTTTCATAAAATTTTGTCAAAGTACTTACTTTCACCCTTTAACAAAAATATAAAAATTTCAAAAATTTTGAACCAACCGTTTTGTCAGAAAAATTACACTGGTTATATAGCAGTTTGACAAACACCAATTTTTATCATTGAGAAGCTTTACATTCCCTTTACAACACAACGTAATCAAAACGTTTAGCTGACTTTACAGAGTTATCTCCCTGTAGTGTTAGGTACCACCTTAATTCCGGATTATGATCGATCGGAACTATTTGACTGCGCATAAATTACTATGCACACGAAAAGTTTGTGTCATTAATTCACTGTTATTTTGATTGATTAAAAATGTTAAATTAGTATACTTTTGTCACTAACAAATTATTATCGTTATTATGTGTATCTGTGAAAGACTCAAAATGAAATTTCACCAAAGGAGTAGGTCCGGTAAGGCCCCTTTTTGGCCCAAAAATATAACAGTTTTACAAAATTGTTAAAATGTAAACTTTTAGTTATTTATTGGACAGTTGAATGCTTCTACTACATAAATATGGGCTGTTTTTGACAATACAATGCACATATATCGGGTTGTAGCACCATTAAGTCATGCTAAATTACTGAAATTTTCAAAATTCTATCATTTTAGTTAAATTTTAGACGGTTTCCGTGTAAAACGAAAGTGGCCGCATTCGTGTTCATCCTTAATATTGCAATGAAAGTTGTATTTTATGATAATACATAACATTTTTGAAGGTTGTGGATGAACACGGATGCGGCCACTTTCATTTTTGACAAAAACAATCTGAAAAGTGACGTTTTTTGGCATATTTGAGATATTTTTCATATTTGAGCTTCAATCGTATCGTTTTTAATGACTTTATCAGTTAAAATCTTTCACATAAACTAGTTGAATCAAATGAAATGGACACTTAAGTGTTTAAAAAGTGGTCAAAATCTTTCGTCAGATGAAACTGAAATTTGAGGCCAAAATGAGTCCTTACCGGACCTACTCCTTTCACCATTTTCCCGCCCAGATTTGGGGTTTAAGGCAAAATATTGATTTTTCCTTAACGGTGACCTATGTTTTTTATTTACTCATTCTTTGAAGCTATATTTCAGCTTTTTATATTACAGTTTTGGACAAATAGAACGTTTTTTTGATATTTCGATAAAAATACGTCAACACCTCTATCTTCCTTATCATTTCATTGAAAAAAGGTCCCTTTTACATACCTCTTTAAAAGTATTTTGAGATTAAATGGTTCGAGACCCCATATTTTTTCCGACATATTTGATTCACTTTCTATAAACATTAAAATAACAAAAAATATGGAACTTCTCACAGAAACTTCGAATACGTTGTTAAGGTAATTTATGTTAATTACCAAAATAAATCTTCAATTTGACATTATGTGTCTTTTAACAAGCAAGTGTATGATGATGAGAAAACATTTGTTTTTTTCTATTTTCGAAACTTGCCACATAAAAAGTAATTGCATCATTTGATTTGAATTATGTTTTTTTTGAAATCATTAATAAATAGTTAAATATAAACTAGGAAATTTGAATATCAGTGTATTTGCACACATTGTCTGTCGTCTTTGATCAAAACTATTGGGAATTAAATAAGATGTTTACCAGTTTTACGAATCCAATTAAATTTTCATAAATATAGAGAATTTGAAAACAATTATAGTCTTTTAAAAACCTGAGGTATAACGAGACATAATTAGATACTATATTGATTTACGATTCAAATCTCTTGTTAATGAACAAACAGTTTGACTTTTTTTTCTATTCCCATAGAGAAACAGCAGACAACTTATACCAAAGTTCGTATCAGTCTGGTTTAATTAACATATACCATTTCTAAGCATTTAAATAACAATTGCAATACGCAGTCGCATAATGATATGTTTCATTTTGTCAGAAGTATATATGGCAGCGGCTCAGATAATGTAAACTGGTATGACAGTTAGGCATATGTGTTCCTATAAAATTCATTATATAGAATTGATGCTTAATAATATGACTACTCTGAGCTGAGAAATAAATTAATTTAAGTTCATTTAAAACATTGATTATAGGCGAACATTGAGAAGTTAATGAACTGATGTCAAAATGTTCACCGTTCTGTCAAATCGTTTTACCGACATGGGTTTGTTACCTGGAAAAAAATCGTCAAAATTGCATTGTACCAACACAAAAGTGAATATTCGTAGTATTATTTAGCCCACATTTTATAGTTTAAAATGGAGTATTAAAAATTCATCTAACGATACACGTTTGTATAAGGTTACATAATAATATATTTATCAGTTTACGCCCTATATAGTATCTAAAATTAATAAAACCACAATTTTCCAAATTAAAGCAATTAAGTTTAATTCAAAATTGATTTTTTTATTGATTTGCCATATGTTAGTTTCATGTAATGCCGTGCTTTGTCATAAATTTTAAACTATTAAAAGGGAGCTTTTTCAAGCTTTAGGTTATGCAAAATTTCACAAACTTCGAATATATTACACATGGTGAAATCGATTATGTGTAGTGAGGAAAGAGTTTCTTTCGCCATTTTGGATTGGAAATAATAGAGAACCTATGCACAAATTCATCAGATTTTTTTTTATTATTTTCAATATATTTTATTAATTATAACCTTATACATCAATCCTAAGTTACCTAGGGGACCAACTAAGGGGGCCCAATTTTTTCAGACTTTATTAGATTTAAACTTATAAATTATATAATATTTTTACAAGGTTAGATTATTTTTGCTTGATTTTTGATAATTTTAAATTGGCATTCCTATAGAAATATAGATTTTAAAAAATGTTAAATTTATCACCCCTAGTTTTTGGTGGGGTTCGTGTTGTTTATTCTTTAGTTTTCTATGTTGTGTCAAGTGTACTATTGTTTGTCTGTTTGTGTTTTTCATTTTTAGCCATGGCGTTGTCAGTTTGTTTTCGATTTATGAGTTTGACTGTCCCTTTGGTATGTTTTGTCCCCCTTTTATTTAAATCGAAAAAAAACGTACCCTTTCTTTTCTTTTGATATTCACAAATCATTTTCTATAAGCTATCTTCTCGTATTTTATTTTAATATTCTATCATTTCGTTTAGCTTCTTTTTACCAGATGATGTTTCCCACTAAATAATCTGTACAATCTGTAGCTTGAAAAAAATGATTAGTGACCTATCCTCAAGCAAAAAGAATTCAGCTAAAAGTTTTGATATCATGTAGGTATATTTATTTCTTTAGTAGAATTTGATGTATTCATTTTATTATACAAAAAAAGTAAATTCACAAAAAAAAACTGAACTCCGTGGAAACACTGAACTTTATGCATTTCCAACTGTCAAACAAGTTGGCAATTAAGCAATCTAAACACAAATCATGTTATACCGAACCTATTCCTCGGAAGACGACTTTTTTAGACAAAAATATAACAGTTAGCTCTTGTCATTCCGTTTGTCAGGTTTCGTACATTTAAGGGAATGTTCCTTTTTGAATATACCTTGAAATTTTGTAACATTTCTTATTATTGATGCTCTTCAACTTCGTTTTAAATTTGACCTTTTTAACTTTGTTTGATTCGATCGTCACTGATTGGTCTTTTGTAGACGAAACGCGCGTCTGGTTCTTATACAAAATTCCGTCCTGGTATCTATGATAAGTTAATTATTATATTTTTGTTTAACAATCATCAGATACAAATGCTTTTTAATATCAGCTATGAGATTTTCAACTAAAACATATATATAAGTTCGACAGTTAAATTCAAAAGAAATTTCTCATCTTGCAGACATTATATTCGTGCTGAATATCTTTAGTGTGTGTTATTGGATTTTATATTTAAGTTTAATATATTTGCTTGTTTTTTGGACTTACTTGTATTAAGCAATAGCACTCATTTCTTTCTTAGCTGAATATCTATTATATATTAATTCTACTGCTTGCTATTTGTAGACTTGTTTTTACCGGGGCAGTTTTCAATCGCTAGTCGCTGTTATGGGAATTTGCGAAGACAAATTAACCTCAGTTTATCTTTTTTTATCTTTCTATAGCTTTGGTTTCTTTACCAAAATGGACGACAACCTAAATTAAAGCATTGTTTCTAATCATTGGAATTTTAAGGGGCACTAGCTGTCAAATACATGGTCACCTATGTGACTAAAATTCTCAAATTTTATTTATTACATACTAAAACGTATATCCAAATTACAATAAGTCTGAAATAAACAGTAAACAAAACATGAACTCGATAATATATATCGGAAATTCGTGTGTATTTTAGTATAGACGCCATCAAATTAGCTATCGAGATTTCCTCCGAATACAACCGCCGGTTACACAACCCGATATGAACATAAACATGAATAGATTGCTTCCTCATGCGATTTGATCGTTATAGGTCCGTTTTATTTCATGTTATTGTTAGAAAATAAGTTAATCAACGCGAGGACGTTGAGTAATCAACAATAAATCCATAATTAATGCGTTACCTGTATGCGAATGATTTGTTTGGGGGTTGAATCAGTCAACATAGTGGTTCACCTTTGTTTAACTATCAATGTTGACATTATTTTCCATTTAATCTTTAGCTATTTGGTTGAATTTAGGGTCACATGAACACAAATTTAAAGTGGTCGAATTATTCATTTGCAACTAATTAATTCATTAGCGATATTTCGTTGCTTGGTTTGACAAAATAGAACCAAATTGGCTGCTAAAAACTAATTATTATTTCATTATTTCACTTTAACTTATGATTGAACCAAACAAAATCATATTCTATTGTTTTGTTTATTTCTTATCTCGTACGTAGATAGTGACCCTTTAATATTATCAATGATTGATATATGTTTCAAATAATAACATGAGTGTAGAAAACTGGCAAAGAAATGGCAAAAGTGCTCTGGAAGGTGCACGGGTTTATTTTTTATTAACATTTCGAAAGGAAGCTTTGATGTCAAATTTAACAAAATCCTTTTCTCTTGACGGTACACTCTCGCGTATATAAGCACTATACCATAAATTGTCACTTCTATTTAACCCGAGATGTCTTGTGCTGAAACAGGGTGGGATTCTGTTTTGACATATCATTTTACGTGATAAAATCCGAATAAAATTTCATAGTGAAGAAATTGATCTAAAGTTAATTGAATTCCATTTACACAGTGGTCTGGTGTAAGTTAATGTAAATATGATCGTCTTTTTGTCCTGCCATTTCTGACGAAATAGACACGCATAGTGTATTCTGATATCTCATTGACTTTGTGTCCTATTTCAAAACAGAAATAAAATTAATTAATTGATAAAATTCAAATAAAACACATTCAAGAATATAGACGATACACTTGAAGTGACAAGCCACACTGGATAGAAAAAAATTAATTGCAGTTTAGAAAACAGATAAGAATTACATAACTAAAATATGTGTTTCATTCTGATAATTGTTCGGCAACAAATCAAGTTAAACAATATACATTACCAGACAGAGCATTGGGGTTTTACGGGGTTGTCCTGTGGGAGAAAAATAGAGGGAAAAAATCCGCAGGTTTTGTGTTCATAATCATGTTGAATTGAAACTAATTTAAACTTTATTGACAAAACTTTTGAGAATACTACTGTTGTTGACACTTTTTAAAGAAACAGCCATTTCTATAGATGTGTTATCGTCCTGAATAGTTGCCACTGGACGATAAGTCAATAGTAATCAATCAATATAAATAAAGATGTTTTTCTTTCAATTATTATTTATATCAACATGATTAATGTTTTGGCTACAAGTTTTCTCTGTTTTCGTAGTAATACATTTCCTAGTTTCTTTGGTCGGTACAAGCAAAATTTGTGTAATTGGTTGTACAACTAGTGAGTGAACACCACTTGTTTCTTTCTAGGGAATGGTGGCACTAACCCTTCTGAGTGTTATAACATTATATCTTCATCTTACAGACGCATTAGATTGTGAGTATACCTTTATCTATTTATACATTTAATTGAAATTTATAATAAGTAACATTATTTGTATTGGTTTTTTGGAGTTTTTTTTATTTCTATATTTGAATATAAAAACTTGACTAATACAAATTAGTATTTCCTGGTAATTTTTTATGATTGCTACATAAATGATACATAACTATCATATCTGTAGTTTACAGCCGTTCATGTTGAACAATAGTAAAATAATTTTAAAATTTTAAATTCGTCTTTCTAAGAAATCTTCATAAAAGAAAGACAAAACTTGAAAGTGCATTAACATAACATTTAAGTAAAAATGTAATATTATGTATACATGTAGGACCTAGCGGTGCGATGGGGACGCTGCAGTGCGATTGTCACGCTGAAGTGCGATTGTCCACGCCGACGTACGATGGTCCGTACGCTGAAGTGCGATGGTTTAGCATGACGCTTGAATAATGTGACGTTTGCAAATATAACATGGATTCGAAGGCAGGATGAAAGGGTTGTAGATGAAGGTTTCGTGCTAACTGAGGAAAGGGATAGAAAAAGAAATTAACGACCATTTCAAGTCCCGAAGATTTTACCATTGCATGTGGACGCAATTCATGGCGCATGAAAATAAACTCATCATAGAGACCGGGATCTCGCGTTTCGTCTAAAAAAGCCTCATCAGTGACGGTCGAATCAAAAAATGTTTCAAAGGCCAAAAAGAGTACAAAAGATAAACTTGATCAGCAAATGGGCGAACCAGTGTTCGGAGTTATGCCGCAAATTTGTGCACTATAAATAAAGTATATTTATCTTTACATTAAATTTGATTTAAGTAAGCGTCACATGATTTCATGTGGACAACTTTATATAAAAAAAAATGCTAGTATTAGCAATTTTTTATTATATCAAGTTGATATAATGTTGTTTAATTTCCGAGATAAATCCTGATTTGTTATGACACAGCCGCTCTAGTCTTAGTTTATTGTGGCTTCTGTGATAATTGTGTACAACATGTAAGGCCGAAATTAACATGACTGGCCTCCACGTGTACTTTTCCATTTATCATCCTCAACTAAGTTGAACACCATATTTTCTGAACCCTACTTATGCATGCTAAGAGGAAAATTGGCATATTTGAAATTACATTAAAAAACATCATATTTTTTTATTTGACCTGAACAGAAGTTAAAAAATTTACCAAATACGAGGCTAGCAAACAACGGTTGTCAAATATAAGGAAACGACTGACAAAAAATATATTTTGAATCCAAGATTTTCCGAGTACCTTATTGTGTTATTTCCTAATATAATGACTTTAATTCAAAGCGGCGAAAAAATGACAAAAAATGTTAGTGCATTGCGTTAAAAAAATCTTACTCTCACAATTACCACACTCCCTCTCCCTTATAGAAGTTACATAGTTGCTCTTTTGATGATGCTATTTCATTTAAACATCTCGTGTCTATTTCTATACTCAATGTCACAGACATACCATCGCACGTTAGCGTAACCACAATCGAACTTTGGAGTAGCAAAGCTAACGTCATAATGTCACCATCGCACTTCAGCGTGTTAACGACGCACTTCAGCGTGTTAACGACGCACTTCAGCGTGTTAACGACGCACTTCAACGTGAACATCGCACTATAGCGTGGACCATTGCAGTTAGGAGTACCAACTCGGAAACACGGCCCCATATACCATGAGAACAAAAACTGTTTGAAACCCGGACACTCTAGGTTCCCTCAGTTTTTGAGCTTGTGGCCCGAATTTGTTTCAATTAAATCGATTTATGACTTTTGAGTAGCGGTATACTACTGTTGCCTTTCATTAGTATATTAATATAGTTTTTATTCTTGTTTCACCTATGATATGGGGTCATATTCCTGGTAAGTACCCTATATATAATTAACATTTTTAGATACACGCCATCTGTGTCGATACCATTACCATTATACAGCTGTGTCATGGGCATCAGCTAGAGAAATATGTGAAAGGACCAACAGAACTTTACTGATCATTGACAGTTCAACCGAAATGATGAACATATCGGATACTATAATGCCGCATGTTGAATCCGTTAAACCAGACGGTTATTCAATCAGGTATTTAGTTCAATAATAAATTGAATGTTCACTTAAAATACATAACATATACATACTTTATATTCCATGTGTAACCTACGACGTCACATGTTTCAAATTTAGTTATTTCCAGACCTAACCTTTAGAGATAAATTAAAGTTCACAAAATATATGTCTTCGGTATTTATGTGAATATCCTTCTCCCTACTACTTTGGTTGCCCGTTCAGCTATTTCTGAAATTTACTGGTTTGAACCATGCAACATTATTTATTTTACTTTCAAATATATTTATGATATCACTGTCGAACCCATATTTCAGTCAATACTTGCATCTCATAAATCCCAGCGAACCTGAAACTAAGGATACTACTGATACCAGAATGACTGCTTCATACATTGATGTTTTCCTCAATATTGACAAAGATGGATGACTTCACACTTAAATCTATGACAAACGGGATAATATTAAATTCCAAATTATCAACTTCCAATTTCTCAGCAGTAACATACCCGCCGCTTCATTGTATGTTGTTTACATATCTCAGTTGATACGTTATGCTCGGGGATTTTCACACTAAACTGACTTCATATACGGGAGTGTGCTCCCTCCTCAGAAACTAATCCAACAGAGATATTGGGAGTAAATTTTATAGACACCATCACGAATTGGTTGATATACATGGGCGGCTCCAGGATTTTGGAAATGGGGCGATGTTTTTAACTTTTGACGAGCATAGCGAGGCGAAAATGTTTTAGGACCTTTTTTGGTTGGATATTTTCGATGCTGTATTCTCCCTATTATTGTCTATCATTAAATGATACTAGTAGTATGGATCCAAGGCAATGTTCTGATAAATTTGATGTGCATGGGACTTATCATTAAAAAAAAAAGACATGTAAAATTCTCGCAGGTTTGTTGCAAGTAATAAGTTTATCATAACCTCACAAATTTCGTGTTGTAAACAAGATATACACCGGGCTATATGATTAAATTTAAAATACGACAATCACGAGACAAACAAGCAATTTTTATCCAAATGTTTGGTTGATATATTTCATCTAACAAAATTAAGGGAAGTGAGGGTTTTCAAATCAACCCAAGGCTAATAATGAGTCTGAAATGACAACGAAGTTATGATTGACGGCCGACAAATTGAGACATAAAGGCCACACCCAGCAGGCAGGTTGTAGTCTGGTCTTGAAAAAAGTATTCAATATATCAGTTCGGCGAAACAGATATGACGGCCAGACATGCAAACTCTTGCCACAAAATAAAATATGCCCGTTTTTATTTATCATGTTCATTGGATGCTTAATAATTCTGTAGGAAATTTTCGTTTCTAATAGAAAAAATGTGGAAAAGATCAGATTTTTGTTTTTAATCCAAATACGACCAGAATTTTTGTTTAAGGCAAAAATCAGAGTCAATTTTTTTCTCTCCAATATCTAAGACTGTCTCCTCAAATCATACATTAGACTTAAAATGTATGTAGAGCTTATACTGACTGGGGATCATTATCCAGCTATGTTATTTTAAAATAGGCTGGGGCGTTTGGGGTTGAACATGTTTTCGTAGGTGTTTAATATTGATGTGGAACTTTTTTGTCATGAGATTGTAATACTCTATATATATTGAGTATTTCTTTCTGTTTGGTGGAATAATGAAATAGAAGTCAATACGTTCTTGCTCAATCATGTGTCGCTTTGAAGGTGTCATGATTATCATCTTCAGCAAAAGAATTGTATTACTGTAATTTGAATATTAAAATGACTGAGAGACGATTTGTTCGATGCACTTGTCAACTCCACCATAGCGAATCACAGACACATGACTTTGATAATCAGTAGATTCCAGCGAAAAATATCTTTATAATTATAGAATTGTCGCATACAAATAAAATAAAGAGTAGACGGGAAATGGCAAAGTTCACGAAGTCTAGTTTGATTAATCATTTTACAAAAACAAAAAAAAGTCCGAGCAAAAGGGGGCGTACGCCCTCTACGCCCCCTCTGAATCCGCCACTGACGTTTATATTATATACGTTGTGTCTGTGTCTTAACTAACTTTTAACATTTTGACTACGTCTTAGATTGTGGTTTAACATCTATTTCGTCTGCTAATTAAGTACCGAATTTGACATATTCCCGAATACATTTCTGTCCCCATCACCGAATGTATATTTGCATTTCTATACGACATGTTTCGGTATTATGTACATCTAACATTCATGTATTTATTTTTGAAGTTTCTATTATGGATTCAATTGTATAATGTGTTATATCTTAACGTTTGTAGTCAAAATAATTATAAAATTGCCGTTCAATACCATCATTGTCATGAGAATAGTTTCGTCTGGTTTTGTGAAAATAATTGTATAAAGTCGAAATTACAAGTAAGTGAGTCACTGTTTGTGGTGAATGTTTATCATTCCATGTAATATGTGAAATAGTGATTTAATTGAGAAAATAAAGTCGGTAGTGCAATGAAGAAAAACACTTATGTAACCCTGAAGTCAAACTATTTCTTTCTACTTTCTGTTGGCTGTTTCAATTTGGCTGCACCACTTTACTGGATTGATATCACCAAAAAGATGCAAGTTTTTTTTTTATATTCATAGATATGTTTCAATTCAGCATAAACTTTTAATCAAACAAAAAAAGGAGTCTAGGAATCCATGTTTTAACCGAAACTGAGTTGTTTTACAAGACTGCTACCTGTACCAAGTCAGGAATAAGAAAGCTGTTTTTAAACAGTTCGTTTCTATGTATGCTGGCGGGTTTTTTTTTTGTTGCACTGCAGTGATCTTTTTATTCCTTTGATTTCCTTTTTTTGATTTTGCAACCCAAATGTGTGCTAACATCTCATCATTATATATCCAAGTGAACTAGAAATTCGGGATAATACCGAATGTAGGTCTGTTTTGTACTTGCTTACCCTTCCGGAACACCCGGAATCATCCCCAGGTTTTTTTGGGGGGGGTTTCTTGTTGCCCAGTCTTTAGTCTTGTGTTTTGTGTACTATTGTTTTTCTATTGGTCTTTTTTTCTTTTTTAGCCACGGTGTTGTCTGTTAATTTTTGACATATATGAGTTTGAGTGTGCATCTGATTTATTTCACTCCCTTTTAAATAGATTTAAATGCATGTTTATATGTATGCCAAATAGACTGAGCATACAAAGTCTTGTTACCACTTTTGGTAACAATTATCCTAAAAAAATCAACAAGAATTTCATGATGTTGTATTAATATTCATGTTTTGGAAACTGACCACGTATGTATTTTATACATTACTAACCTCGGAACCTTTTGATATCTATGGTTCGCTTATGTCAACGAATATATACAAGGACCAAAGAGTTTTGGAGTTTGAGAGGAGTGACATTATGATTAGGTTGGTTTTTTTGACAATTAAACCGACATTCTATAAGAAAAAGATGTGATATAAGATGAAAACCGTTACAAATATTGTGTATATTGTTTAAAGATTTACATGTTTATCTATGTCACTGTTTCAGTGAAATATTGTGGATTGGACTTCATCAAGAAATAAATCCAGTTCGTTTACTATGGGATACATGTGATGAGTATACTATTTCTAATCTGTGGTCGACGTCACCTGGAAACTCAGAAGGTTGTGTGATATTTAACCATACATACACAATGTTCTCTATACAGGCATGTTCTAATACAGAATCATTCATATGTGAAGATATGTCAAATGGTAAGGATATGCAAATGTGATCTCCGGGAAATGACATATGTTTATCTTCGCAGATAAAGGCGAAAGCAGTTCTATTAAACACTCGACTCTGTCCATTTGAAGGATCTGGGTTTGATTACTTTAGTCGAAGTATCTTTTTTTATTTCTAGGTAACGTAAGGTCCCTTCTCAAGTGGCAAAATCAAAAGCTAGAATACATCAAACAAATGGATTACAACTGTGACATTTCTGACTTGATAAGGCATCTTCTAGTGTAGAAAATCGTGGATCAAACTAGATTTTATAGGTAGCTTAACCTCTCATTTGTATGACAGTCGAAAAGTAATGAGTTCATTTTAAGTTTGCTGCCTGATAATGTTGATTGTAGCGAGTCTTAAGCAGTGAAATCATTTTTTTGCCTGAAGTTTAACAATTATTTTACCTCAATAAAAAGTAATGTACAAGTGACATCTTTGTCAAATTTACCTAGGCTATATTTCAAAGAAATGATTTGATGTTTGTTCCAGCTTCATACACTAATAAAACTAACTAAATAAACTCATCATAGATACCAGGACTAAATTTAGTAGACGCGCGTTTCGTCTACAAAAGACTCATCAGTGACGCTCGAATCCAATTATTTGTTTTAGTGACATTTTTTTTATAATAAAAACAGTATATAATACAGTGAAATATAAAAATATAACCAACACATATCGACCCTTTTGCTTATGAGTCACTTTAAACATTAAATTCAATGGAAAGACGAACAAAATGAATCTATTTGGCTTTTTAACTATTTTGATTTGAGCGTCACTGATGAGTCTTATGTAGACGAAACGCGCGTCTGGCTTATAAAATTATAATCCTGATACTTTTGATAACTATTATCGAGAGAAAAAATCCATAAGGGGGAGCAAGTTCAGCATCCGCCATGAACCCATTTCCTGTTTGTCGATAATTTGAAATTTTACAGCATTCATTGCACAATGAATATTTAGAGTCAAATGTTTGGCTTCAATGAAAGAAATGATCACCTTAACAGTCTGTATGCATCACTGCAGGTCCAGACCCGGCTTTAGTCTTGTTTTGCTTTCAATTTGATATATTGTTTAATACTTTACATGTAAATCAAGGATCGATTAAACAAATGTCAACGAATATGTTACTAATCTGAGCTTAAATGAATCCCTATATGTTATATACTAATTACTTAAATGTTTTAGAACACTTTTACATGTTTGTTCCCTGCGAAATGTCCAATGTTTATATTAGACTGAATAACGCTTTTTTTCAATTTAGAATCTGGTGATTGTTTTGACGAGGTCTCGATTGAATTAACAGATAGAACGTTTGGAATAGGGTCTGACGATGCTACAGATACTACCAATTCGTTAGAAGAATGTGCAAAATTGTGTAATGATGATGGCACGTGTGCAGCATTTCAACACAAATCGTCAAATTCAGTGATTGAATGTTACAGGCACTTATATGATATCACTAAAAAGCTACGTCTCCAGAGAACACCTCAGGATATTTTCATAAAAAGTATGTTTTCAAATATTCATATCGGTGTTGATGCAGCCTTATCTTAGCACACCTTTGATAGACAATATGTTTCAGACTTTTTTCCTATCTTATTTACTTGATGTGATAGAGTGACTGATAAAACGCAATTACTTGCCACTATTTTACCGATTTTAATAATAAATACTATTGAATATGTGGTATTATTATAAACAAAGATGTGAGAGTTTTTGTAGAGTTAGCAAACTTGTGCTTCACATGTCATTATAAATGTACACACTATAAACCCAACGACAAAGTTAAATAAAAGACATATTGATATCAAAATATATCAATTATTAACATGCATATGACTATGCGGTATTGGCTTTGCTCATTGTTGAAGGCCGTACGGTGACCCATAGATGTTTATTACTGTGTCATTCAGTATCTTGTGGAGAGTTGTCTCATTGGCAATCATAACACATCTTATTTTTTATATATAAGTATGTTACAGCGAGGCTACTTGAATAGTTACTGGTTTGCCTATATTTACTAGAACTGAAAGTCTGTTCGAAAAAGTTGGGTTGAGTTATACTTTATCAAAGCGTGTTGTTTATTTTTTTACGTTCTGTCATATGACCATGATATTGTCTGGTTTTTTGGTTACATGTTGGCCTTTGGTTATCTTCCACTTTGTTCTCAGTGATATGTTTGTATCTAGTTACTTTTCTTACATATTGCCTTATTGAAACGTTTAATTTTATATGATTTAAGCAAAAATTAATAAATTACATCAGTTTGTGAATTTAAACACACAAATACACGTCAAAATGGATTGAAGACCCATCGGTGGCCTTCGGATGTTGTCTGCTCTTTGGTTTGGTTGTTGTCTCTTTGACACATTCCCTATTTTCATTCACAATTTTATGAAGTTCAAGAATATTTATTTGAGTTATTCTAATTATTTATTCATTTAGCCTAAAATATTCTAACGGACTATAACCTAAGCATATTATTCAATAACCTAATTAAAAATGACATAACTTTGCGAGTTACGAGATAGCAATACCGAGTTTTATTTGGCATAAACATAAAAGAATCACGCTGGTATCTTGTAAAGTTTAGCTTTGTAGTAATGGTAGATAAACTCATCATATATACCAGGATTCAAATTTTGTATTTAACGACAAATGCGCATTTTGTCTACAAAAGACTCATCAGTGACAGTCGAATAAAAAAAAGGCCAAATAAGGTTCTAGGTTGAAGACCATTGAAAACTAAACATTCGTAAATGTTTTGCCAAATACACATTCTCTTTATGGAAGTGAGTAAATTTAAATGGTATATCCATTTGTATTAAGGAAGGAATTCAATTTATAAATCTTCCATGTGTTAATCTTCTTACCTCTTTTTATAAGTGCCATACACGACTCTGTGACGTCAGATACACATGACCTCACCCGGCTGTACAATTTTCAACTGCACATATCATCGAAGTAATTCATTTTTATCTTAGCTTAATGTAGTTTATTGTACAGCGAATACAGATTAAAGAAGACAAAAAAGAATTTGCTTCAAATTGTCTTCAAAACTTTTTGTTTTAATTCCGGAAGGTTAATGTTCTATTTGGTAAAATCTTTTTGAATTTAAACACAATGGTTTTCACCACCATATCAGTATTTCTGATAATCGCTACATGTTGAAGTAATAAAACTGTTATAATTGTCCTTCTTTATTTGGCTTATATTTCAGATATATTCACATTATATGACAACACTTCATCCATCACATCGGAAATATCAAACTATTATTGCCCGATGTATTCGTCGTCTGTTAGTCCAACGTCATCATCGTTATACAGCAGCGATATAACAACATCAACATTAAGTGAAATTTCACATATTGCAGTCTACAGTTCGGATCCGACAATGATATCAACTGAATTACTCAGCAGTCAAAGTATGCATGCCTCAATATAAGTATAATATATATTTTTGAATAAGCAATTGAAATGACTTCACCTTTTTCCCCGTTTACTGCTTGTAAATGTAGATTTAAAAGAAATATATTGTTGAAGGCCGTACAATGACCTATAGTTGTTAATTTCTGTGTCATTTGGTCTCCTGTGGAGAGTTGTCTCCTTGGCAATCATCCACATCTTCTTTTTTTATATATGTAATGCATTTGAAATAAATAAAACAATGTATACGTTTTAAACTAAATATTTACACTCAAACCGATTGTAGGTACTTTTTTTTACTAACTTATAATTATTATTGTTACACTTTTTTTGTCACGCGAAAGGTAGATATGTTGAGGTTGAGTTTGAACTGAACCGTTAGCTCGTCAATAACTTAAACATAGATGTAAATGTTTGATAGGACATACCTCGTATTATCAAACATTTTTTGTTAAAATTCTGATAAAATATTAAAAAAAATGAAAATCCGCAACAAGAGGTGCTTATGAGTAGACTGATTTTTGTTATAATTTAGTTTGGGTATGTGAAGTTATGTTATATCAAATTGAAACTTTGAACGTCATTTGATGTAAACTAAAAATAATAATAATAATCATTATGCCAAAATCCGAGTTCTGCATTTTGCTTAAATAGATTTTTTTTAATTCGTGTATATATTTGCTTGGAATTGATCAATGGATTGGGTTTTGTTTAAACTGTTATTTGGGTCACACAGTGAAAGTTGTAATTGTAAATTAATAAACCATAATAATGGGGAAAAAACTAACATACAATTTTCGTAACTCAAGTCATCAGGTAGGAAATGTTACATTGATGTTATTTTAAAACCATTCAAAGTATATGAATCAGCCTTACATTTTCCTGGCATTGCCTATTGATACATTAAAAAATTATAAAGACATTGTCCATACGTTGTTTTGGCAGGTTTCGTTTACTTATATAAAAAAAAAGATCAAATCAATGTAGATACAATCTATCCTTATATGTCTGCTCCACTAATCAAAGAAATTATTCCAACTCGTGATCTGACAGGAAATTTAAAAACAAATTTATATTTTAGCTGCCACATCCAGCAGTGGAGTAATGACGTCATCGAATGTTGTGAGTGGGACATCTTCGTCTACATGCTACTGTCCATGTTCTGCTTCAGTTGCAAGCAGTTCTATAACAACAGAAGAATTACAAGCAAAAATAGATAAAATACAGACAGAGCTAACAGTTGACAAAAAAGAGACGTCATCGTATAAAAGAAGATTAACGAGCGCCCCCGATAACCGTGTTTCAGCTCAAAGCATTGGATATGTTGGTGTAGTGATATTGACGATTGTGATAGGACTACTTATTGTAATTGACATTCCTACGCTTGCTAAGGACACACGAAACTTTTTTAAAAGGTGTTGTTCTTTGTGCAAAGGCAAATGATAAACTATTCATTTGGAAACAATTGGGTTTTTTCTACGACCAGTTTTGGCCAGAAAAATAAATACACCTTATTATGACCAACAAATGTTCAAAATTCGGTAGGGTGTCGTTTCTATCCTCTGTCAGGTTAAACCAAGAAGTGAAAATTGGTATTTGCTACTTCTGCACTAAACAGGTTGCATTAAAAAAAACTGGTCGACTCGTAGTCAGATCACTGTTTACGGAAAGAGTGATATGTATTCCTGTGAACTGTGACCTTCACAACTAACATGTTAAACATTTGGTTCAGAATGTCGGTCTAATACATAACAGGGTTTATATTCATAAACGGTTAATATGGTGTGTTATGATTGGTGTATAGTATTTGCCACTGGGCGTTATAAACTGATATATGATCATCATCAATGGTAAGGATTTGAGTCAATACGAGCGTCGTTCATTGGTAGTTATGTAGTATTTTAAAATTATTCAAAATAAACTCAAAACATTCATAAAAGAGGGACGAAAGATACCAAAGGGACAGTCAAACTCATAAATCTAAAATAAACTGACAACGTCATGGCTAAAAATGAAAAAGACAAACAGAAAAACAATAGTACACATGACACAACATAGAAAACTAAAGAATAAACAACACGAACCCCACCAAAAACTAGGGGTGATCTCAGGTGCTCCGGAAGGGAGTATAAAATAAAGTATCTTAAAGAAAAAGGAGACTTCAGAAAGATAAAATGAAAAGTGGTGTACGGTGAAAACTCAATGGTTAATTTCCTTTGAATTACTGTGCTCCGTTGCTCTTTTGGTTTAAACTCATTCTAGTTTCTCAAACATTGGAACTCTAAATTTCACTTTGTTTCTTTACTGATAAATATTATTTTATTTTTTTCGTTTTTCAATATGAATAAAAGTATTCAATTTCCCAAGATGCCATGATTTTTTGACGATTTCCAAAAGAATGCATGAAGAGAAAGATTGTAACTTAGATTTGTCATTACACGTTGAATTTCATTTATTGGGATTTAGAAAAGCATGTTAGTCGTTCTTATTTGATAACAACAAAAAGTTGTTTATTTTGAATAAGAATAAATCTATGGTATTTATCTTACTTAATGACCACACGCTTATTATAAACTCTATAAATTATAATACAACTTTACAAATTTTGTGCGTCCTAAACGCTTTTCTGAATTGACCATTTACAGGAACGCCCGATCCAAACATTTAAAAGCCGGGGATGTAAAGATACGAACAAACGTTTGGAGCTATATAACCAATAAACAAAATGAGAATAATGCAACAACGTTTGTAACGTTCATTTTGATTGGATAACATCACTTTCTTACATGGCATCAATTGACAATTTGATGCTATTGGACGTACGCGCAAGCGCAGACGGAATATGGCAGATTTTAAATACATGTTTTAACGTTGTTTTCTGTCAGTTTCATTAGAATGGAGATAACAATATTGGGATTTGATGGTCGCAAATACCCGTTTACTGTCTCCGCTAACGCGTCGCCAGTAAACTTAATTTGCGACCATCAAATCCCCAATTGATGCCGTCGGAGCTTAAAATACAATACAGTTATCTCCTAAATGTTTGACTTGTAAATCAAATAACAAACTTTTATCTTCATACTTTGTTTAAATGTATGTACTTCATTTAAGGGGAAAAAGATGCAATTGCATTTTTATAACATTAACGCATGCCGTCGCGTATATCTAGAAATTATTAGATTATGTGTTTCCTGAACAGTTCATCAATGATATATACACCATTTGACTTATTGTTATACCCTGTATTTAAAAAATGTATATGACATGTTATGCTTATATATAACAAATATTCATCACAAGTTTCTCTCGAAATTCATGTCAAATAAATATTGAAATGCTCTAGTTTTTATTGATACTTTATACAGGAACAGCGTGCGATCTTATGTCATATATAGTTTTATCAAGTTTGGCTTAAATGAGTTTTCCTAAGAAAAATAGTTTGATGAACTATAATAAATGAGTCTTACAATTATAAACATGGCTTAAACGTATACTATCGGTTCAGGTCACAAAACCATAAATAAGAAACGGTGTATGTAATATGGTAGAAAGTACAAATGTATGTGTGTACACCACACATGTATACAAATAAACTTAAGACGCGCAGCACGATATAAGTATAACAATTGATCGATTGACATCAGCAACTTTAACTTCACGTTTAAAATGCAAACATGTTTGGTTGCATAATTCAAAAAATAGAAATTATTCAATTACTTTTGATTGTTTTAAAGTTTTTTGGGTTTTTGTTATTTATTTTTCAATAGGAGGAAGCTTGGAATAAAAGAACATTTATATATATCATTTTTTTTAAATCCAACATGATGGTTTTTCCTATATGTTTTTTCAAGGTTTTGGCTTTGAAATGCTGATTCGTGCCGTCACAAAAACAGCAAAGAAATGGACCGATAAACTTAAATAGTTACACGATCATTGGATCACTAAAATGTTCATTTCAAAATTATTTGCATAAATAATAAAAGAGTGTCATATTATAGTTTGTTAATAAATATATATTGATAATCGATCCTTTTTACGAGTTGTGATTATAAAAAATTTAAACTTATAATCGAAAAACCTGTCATATTATAATGACAGAAAAGGGCGTTTTATAATTATTTTCTAAAGCTGAACCTAAAAAGACACTTAAGTCATTTTCAATCATATATTCAAAACCCCATTTATAAATACTTATGTTGACTGGTACTTCTGAAATACAATCTTTAATATAGTTAGAATCTGAAGAATCTCTCATTTAATTATGTATAACTGCCAATTGATTCCAGGATCTGCTTACCCTTCCGGAGCACCTGAGATCACCCCTAGTTTTTGGTGGGGTTCGTGTTACTTATTCTTTAGTTTTTTTATGTTGTGTCATGTGTACTATTGTTTGTCTGTTTGTGTTTTAGCCATGGCGTTGTCAGTTTATTTTCGATTTATGAGTTTGACTGATCCTCTGGTATCTTTCGTCCCTCTTTTTCAAATACAAAACATCTCCAATTTCGACAAGGGGTGTTTTCCTTGTAGAGGTTCATTGTAAAATCGTGTTTGATTGTTATATCGTGAGTTTAAAATTTGATATAATTGTATAAACTACTTGTCGTATTGTTGTACATGTCTAGAAAACATCAGAAAAATGCCGTTTAGTATGATAAACATGACATTTTTAAAGTACATCAAAAATTGGAATAAAAAATAAAAGCGTGAATTAAAAACAATCAAATGATATATGATCTAGTTGCTCACTTGCACTATGGCTAAGACATAGCTCATTACATTAAACTAAAGGTTGCACCTCTGTAAATATGGACAATGCAATTTCCAATAGGAACTCCTTTTATGGATAAAAATGTACCAAGTTTACTGCAAAGTTTCGAAAACAATCCTATCCTGGAATAAAGTTAATATTCATAACTTTCTGATTTGCAAAGGTCAGAGGTTGTACAGCATATTTTTAACATGTATGTGCCTCGAACGTCCATGAGTCTAAACCAATACCACTATTCTACACTACTCCTCCATTTACTTTGAGTATTCCTAAGAGATCAATTTGTTCGCTTTCCAACAGTATTTAAATGGTAAATTCCCAAGTTGTGTCTATGAGAGAAACATTGAGATTATATCTGTAATTAAAATTAAAACAATACGATACTATCACGAGTCCGAAGCACTTTTCTGGATTTTGATTTACCTTCATCAGGAACGTTTAAGCCGAATGTGGAAACTCGGTAAACAAAACAAAATTTTCCATGAATATTGAATATATCCCTGAAAGAGGGGTAGTTTGGGAAGAATCATCTGTATTACCAAAATGGAAAAAGGACATCTTGATTTTTTGGGGGTTTACTATAACTATCCTAATTTGATGCTGAAAATTGGGTCTACCCTTATCAACTATTTATCACATGGAAACATCACAATCAAATTAGTTTTTACGTAGTTGTATTTGGTGCATAATTGTAAGGAGAAAGATATATACAAAGGGCAGTTAGAAGTTGTCTGACATCGAAAGGTAAATATTAATTAACATTTCTGTCACTTATAGTGTTAATGTATCGATATTAAAACACTCAATCAAAAATATAACTGAACTGTATAACTTTATTGTTTCGGTTATAATTGTGCGGATATCGCGCAATAGTAAACAATGAAGCAATTAACATTTTCCAGGAAAGATGGGTGATGTTTGTACGACATCCAACCGTAAACTCAGCTGAAGTCTTAACTACAGTTGATTGGATTTCTAAAAGTAAGTTAATAAAAACTGTGTGAGCATAATGGTTAATTAATTAAAATCGATAGTTTGGTTGATATACACCTGTATAGTATAGCGTTTGTATACTCTTTCCAATGGACTGTGTTTAATTCCAACACAAGTAATCAAAATATTTGAATTATCAAACAAAAGATCACGAACATCAGTCAATGATTGAAAGTTTTTATTAACAGCTCGTTTCCAGTAAAACTAATAGTGTTTCTGTAGAGAGATGTGACATAGTTCATAGACTAATTGTGTCAAGTACTTCTCGAACATTTTTGTTCCCTACTTTATGAGGACTTTAGATATGAATAAGTAATAAAAACCGAATCAGTTTTTTTGTGGAATTCTTTCAAATCAGGGTAAGTTGATAGAGTCAGTAAAATTCCTAAAACAATGAATTTAGAAACAATTTTGAAAACATATATATAGCGATTTGATTGAAATCAGATGGGCTTCCAAATGATAAATACTTGTATTGTCCAATATGTTTTGATTTTGTTCTCTTGGTTCGTGTTCTTAAAATGTTTGTAAGCTTTTGAATATAAAGCACAAACAATATACATCACTACCTAATATATAGATTGTACCTTTAAAAACGGCATTTAAAATCTGCAATTCTGAAAATGTAATGATAAACTATCCATGTAAGTAATTTTTTATGTCTTTATGAAAGTAATATTTTTCTGCACTGTAATATTAGCTTTTTCTGTTCTTAAATTAGATTTATCTACCAAGTGTCTGTTTTACAAAAAAACACTGACGACTGAGTTTGACCGAATGCATAAACATTTCAGTTTATTTGCAATCAATCTTAGTCGCAAGTTTTTGTGAAACCATCTCCTGTTGAGCATTTTCTTCCTTTTATTTATATGTTGGTAAAAGTTAAGATACTGGCATTTATATTGATATAAAAGTTTAGTATGACTTCCATTTTCAGCGGGATTTTCTCGGTGTGTTGAATACCCATTAGTGGTCTTCGGTTCTTTTCTGCTTTTTGGTCGGGTTGTTGTCTTTTTTATTCATTCCAAATTTCTGTACTCAATTTTATAGAATTTGATTTTCAAATTACTTTTTATTTAAATAATTGTCGATTTCAACATTTTGATACAGAAATAGTTTGATTTAAAAAAAAAATGGTGTATATATAGTATAACAAAGAAGGAGCGGATTCAAACTTTTTTTCAATATTCAAATAGAAGAGGGACGAAAGATACCAAAGGGACAGTCAAACTCATAAATCTAAAACAAACTGACAACGCCATGGCTAAAAATGAAAAAGACAAACAGAAAAACAATAGAACACATGACACAACATAGAAAACTAAAGAATAAACAACACGAATCCCACCAAAAACTAGGGGTGATCTCAGGTGCTTCGGAAGGGTAAGCACATCCTGCTCCACATGTGGCACCCGTCGTGTTGCTTATGTGATTACAAATCCGGTAAATAGTCTAATTCGGTAGGACACATTCATGAAAGGGAAGGGGATTGTAGTTACGACGTAAGGAACATATCCGATATCATTTGTGAAACGGTTATTCCATAACGGCCAACCAACTCGTGATGGCGTCCGTAAAATTTACGAAGGGATTAGGCCATCCATGTTATGGTTTGACTTAAAAGGAGCAGTTATCGTGTACTCAGTTATTTTTTTTATCAATATTGAACAAAGGCAACATTAGTATACCGGTGGTCAAAAGTCTTATATTATTGAGAAAAAACAAATACAAACCAAAAACGAGGGACACATCACATGTAAGGTGAAAACAAGGGAACAATAGGTACATCGAAGTGCAACAAAGAAAAAACACCAACACATATAGAAACGAACTATTTGATTACACTTGCCATATTCCTGACTTGGTACGGGACATTACAAGAAATACAATATGGTTTGATAAATAAGAGCAACTATTGTATAATCGGTAAACTTTTTGTTTCAATCGAAATAGAATATTATGGTTTGACAAAAAAGACGCAGTTATTCTGAAATGATTCAGTAAAATAAATCGTTATTGAAATAGAATGTTATGATTTTACAAAAAAGGAGTGGTTATTGTGTTATCAGTAAAAAAAGTTATCAATATTGAAATTGAATGAAAGTGAATGTTTAAACTCACATTGGAAATATATGTGTAGAAGATCAAGTTCTTATTGTGTGCCCATCTTAGAGAATTTCTATGGATGCCATTTATGACTGCACAACGAATAGTATGTTGTTAATTTCAGAAAATATTAAATTAGAAAAAAAAGTTATAGGCACAGTTTTTGCTTCACAATTTATACCGTGAAAAATCGGATGTTCGATATCAATATACGCCGTTCCTGTTACTAATGAATGTATAAATGTATGGCAAACTGAGGATTGAAAAATGTTCAAATGTCATCCAAAGACCTACAATATTTGCATGAAAGATTTTGCAATGCAATCCATACAATGCTGTATGATAATTAACATAGAAGTGTTATCACTCATCAGTAAATAGTTCACAGTTTGACTATAAAACCAGAAATAGAAAAGATAAATTGTAGAACATGGATTTATAATGCCAAACAAAAGCATTGATAAGGTTAACATTTGAAAATAGAGGCAATTGAGATTTTATTCCAAATCCGTAACATCAAAACATATTCTGGAAGTGTAACTGCATCTGGAAACTTTAAGATAATTACACTTTTCCCCTTTTATTAAAAACTAATTGCTCTTTTTAGAACAATAAAAAAAAAATATTTGCTTATTTCTTTTAACATGTTTAAGTTAATCAGATTTTATTGCTTCATATCTTCGAAGCTCACGCTCCTTAAAAATGAGAAGCTTACTGTGTTAAAGTTTTCTATGTTGTGTCATGTGTACTATTGTTTGTCTGTTTGTTCTTTTCATTTTTAGCCATGGCTTTGTTAGTTTATTTTTGATCTCTGAGTTTAACTGTCCCTCTGGTATATTTCGCCCCTCTTTAACATATCATACATCAAGTAAAATGATAATACCGACACATCAAGCCCAAAGTTACAACAGAAACGTTTAACTCGAAAGTATTACTGAATTTCAAAAGTCAAAAACTATTACTTAAGAGGGAACGCTACGAACCATCAAGCTTCATCCCTAAAATTAATTGAAACTACATTTTTTTTAAAGCAGTGTTTACTCCAGTTGTGGATCAAGTAAAACAATGCTAATATACCAGACCAATTTATTTTACAATATTGCGCTCCATTCCCATGGTAACCAATAGGGAAAAAACAGGGGTTTGAAATTTGGTGAAATGTGAAATTTCTCAAATTTAAGATGTTGCATAATGAAAAGTATGAAAAAATCAATAGATATACAACTGTTTGCCACAGTTTCATTAATTTTCCCCATATTTATTTTATTGACAATCAGTTTCAAACGCTATAATAACGATTTTATTTATCTCAATTTTCCCCAATTTGAATGCTATTTTCTTAAATCTGCAACAGCATAATTGATCAAATAGAATATATCCATAAAGTACCACACCTAAACAATATAAATCAAAAGAAATATTGAGAAGCCTTTGGACAGAGGCCACGGTGAAAGTGATTCTCTGAATGAACTTTCTCAATTTTTCTATGAAATTGTGCCATAGAATTATCTCCCTTGAATGAGCTCTTTAATAGTAAGTGCACAAAAGATAGTTACATGTCAAGTTCCAGTAGCAGAAGACACTTGTCAACAAATCAATGATATGCAGTATCTTCTTTGATGTGGCTTTAATGTTTTCATGATGTTATAGATGGAGTTTTCTTTTTCCCAGTATGCAAGGATTACTTGTAACACTAACTTTAACATTAAACCATCATCTCAGATATGTTCATTCCATTTAGTGGGGGAAACCAGTGATGTTCGAACTTCATCGATCAAAAACGGGTCTTATCACAACCACTCCTGTAATATCTATATTCAACCCACCAGGTTTTTTTTTATATGTCCTGTACCTAGTCAGCAATAATTATGTCAGATGTATTCTAATAGTTCGTTTCTATGTATGTTTCATTGTCGTTTGCTTTTGTTTTGTTGCATTTCAGTATTTCTGTTGTTTCTTTGTAATCTCTTGCAGTTCATGTGTTTACCCCGACTTTAGTTTGTAATCCGGATTTGTTTTCTCTCAGACTTTTGAACAGCAGTATACTACTGTTGCCTTTATTTATATGTGAATTGGAAACAAAGTTCACCTGCTTTACAGAAATATCTACATTTAGATATGTTAAATATGGTTTCTCGGTCATAAAACTATACTCAGTACTCCGAGAACAACATTTGTGTTCGAAAAACCAATTCTGATAGTTTAATTGGTTGAATTATGAGTACGAAAATCTTACTTGACATTTTTACGACTGCAAGACCACACCTGGACCTCTCTGAAATGTCGTTTCTTTTTCTGTCGACCGATTTGCTTTTTTTATTGATGTATTCTCTTAATCGACTGTAACGGAGAAAACACTTAAAAAACAAGAAACCAAACGATTTATTAATTTCAAAATATTTAAATAAAAAGAAAATTCCAACAGAGTAGATCATTTTGATTTTTCATTTATGAATAAGTTAATAACGCATAAAATTTATTCAAGCCCAGGGAATCTATAAAGACTAGTCATCTTTTTATTTACTTGTTTCTTTTTCTGTCGACCGATTTGCCTTTTTTATTTGTGTATTCTCTTAAGCGACTGTAACGGATAAAACACTTAGTTGACAAGAAATCCCACAATTTTATTAATTTCAAAATGTTTTAATAAAAAGAAAATCCCAACAGAGTAGATCATTTTGATTTTTCATTTATGAATAAGTTAATAACGCAAAAAAATTATTTAAGCCGAGGGAATCCATAAAGACTTGCCATCTTTTTTATTTACTGTAACATTAACTGGAGATTTATTTAATAAGTACGTTTCATGTTAACGATATCATCGTGTAAATTGGAGTTTTAATTACTTTTATGGCGTTTAATGTTTGATTAAAAGTACTGGGTAGTTTTTACAATTATGGTTATTTGTGACATTCAATATTGGTTGGTGATCAAACATGAACATGGTGTGAGACGGTTCTATATCTTTTAAAAATTTTATAGTACATATTTCACGATAACAGGAAAAAACAAGAAATATTAAGGAAATTGGTGTTTTGATTGTTTGCTTCTTTTGATTGTTTTGTGTTTTTATTTTTATTTTTTATTTTTATTTTTGTTTGTTTTTTTTTTTTTTTTTTTGGAGTTTTTTTCATATTCTTTGTATTGATCTTTTATTATCAATGTCTTTTAACATGAGTATAATACACAATGCCATTGTGGAGCGGGAACTGCTCATTCTCCCGGAGCACCTGTGTATTAACTCGGTATCAAATGTAGATTGAAAAGCGCAATGTATACAAATTTTCTGTGCAATGTTTTATGAATAATTGTGGGTTTTTTGTTTGTTTTTTTGGAAGAGTTTGTTGTTTAAATAATCTAAGAAAAATTACAAAACATGCATTCAAAAGTGGTTCCAGATATGCTGATATTCAAAAAGTAGAAAAATTGCAGTTTTTGTCCGAATTGTCATCACCAGCGGAGTTAGAGACCAAATAATGTGTTGATTTTCAGGATATGAATTCCTTAATTTTTGTATTCTTAAACTATATGTATCTATTTTTGTAAAACTTTCATATTTAAATGACAGATTTTTCACAACGTTTCCTGTGATCACCTTAAGAGTAAAACAATTGCAGGAGAAAGTCATCATTCCCCTATTTTCGATAATAACTGACCTTATCTTCTGTCAACATTGTGCAAAGTGATTTGATAAAAAAAAATATACTTATTATGATTATAATTATAAACAATAGTGTACATTAACTAAGGGTAAATAGTATAAATATTGATGTATATGTCTGTGTACATTAAATTATATAAAATTCCATTATTTTATTCATTGCCAAAGTTTGTTTTGTTTACTGAACATGCTCGATATTATATTAAAAAAGTTTCTTGTTTTTAATGCGTATTGGTAATCTTTTATCATTACAAGCACATGTAATTATTATGTGCGTAATGAAAGTAAATATCTTTCAATTGATTTTAAAATTCATTTCCGTTTATTAATTTATATTTTTGCATTTTTAGCACTTTTGAAAATCAATATACATTTGCAGATGTCTAACATTGTCCTATTATATTCTGACACCCATATAAAAATTACTGCAAGTTTCACAAGGAAATCAGTTATTTTTTCCTTGCTTATTTTTCTTTTCTTTTCCCTTTTATTTTTAGTTAAAAAGTTTCATTTAGCAATTTCAACTTGTATGGAAGCCAGTTATTACGTCCATGCAAACAGAAATATCTCATAAATAGATACTGCGTCAATTCTAAGCATGAAATGTCGTTGCAACGTCAAAGCAGCTTATTATTTCAACTAAAAATGTCGATATTTCGACTATATATATGATAAAATTATATTTTTTTGGGAGAAGATATTATGCATTTATTTTTTATGTGCAAATTAAATCCTTTCGTTCGTCCTCCCTTATAAAGTATAGGAAATGAAATCAAATAAGATGTGGTATGATTGCAAATGATACAATGCACCACAAGAGACCAACGTGACACAGAAATTAACAATCATAGGTCACCGCACGGCCTTCAGCAATGAAGAAAACCCACATTGCATATTTAGCTATAATAGGCCCCGAGAGGTGTTCATTGTTGTGTATAGTGTGTGTGATTTCGCATAACCTGTCATTAGCTATAGAGAACATCTTAAAAACTAAGGGAACACGCTTATGTAAAGTTCAATGATACACATTTATTGTTTTAAATATCCTTCTTCACTGTAGACAATATCTAAACTGGCTGAGGTTATGTTTACTTAGTGTGTATGGCTTGAATACGTTAAGAATAGAATAAGGCTATGTAAATCAGGGTAAGTAAGCTTACGGTGACCTCTTTGTGTTAATTTCTGTGTCATTTGGTTTTTTGTAGAAAGTTGTCTCATTGGCAATCATACCACATCTTCTTTTTTTATATTTGCATTTCCCTTTATTATCACCTTGACTTTTCCAATCACGTGTCATAAGTTACCTACAAAAAGGTTAGAATATAAAAAATATACTTAGATAGCAATAAAAAAGTAAATAGGATTCTTAAAAGGATTATCAACACTATGGCACAAAAAAATATGAAAAGACAAACAGCAGTTATCTTTTATGTTTGTCCAGTTTGTAATGAGGTCATACCATTAACTGAGACTTGTCAAATTTTAACATTAAACTACAACGGGTGTTACTAGTATAACTGCTATTCTCATCACTTGAGTTAATTAAAACCTTGATTTACTGTGGGTTTTTTTGTTGCCCATGTAACATAAGTTTTCTGTGTATTGTTTTAAAAAGCATCAGTTAGATCTGTATAAATAGATAACATCATACAATAAACGACAAGTATCAATTTTCTACTTTTTATATTAAGTCATAATACTTATGCGAAAATAGATAGCTTAACTCAAAATCGAAACTTCTGGCGCCATTTCGTTGAATGTTGCTTTGATAACGTCTGCGTAATTACAGTTTTATCTGGTATACAAGAGTTCGTGATGTATGTCTGCCAGACCGAAACAATATTGTGTGACTTTTAGTGGTAAATGAGTCTCTATTTGAATTATTTAAGTAATCAGCAATTCAATTATATAAATGCTTACAATTGTTAGATGTATAAGATATATAGTATATATATCCGTAACTGTCGAGGGATTAATAATTCAAAGTATCTTAATTTACTTTTGAGAATGTTTTCAGATGATAATCTTTGGTTGCTGTTAATTTTTAGCCTTTCATCATTGCCTTGATAACATCTATTCGTTTGCTCTTTAAAATCAATATAAGATGACACGTGCACTCATAAATGAATATTGAATATTTACTGTGGATTTTATGCATTCGCATAAGGGAATTTTGTTTGAATTAGGTTCGTCATTGTGTGATACGAAGGAATATTTCAATCAAACACAAAAATAATTGTTAAACATGTTTTTGATATCAGCATTTGCTGCTAGGTTTCTTTGTTAGATCGTATCGTAAAGTTTGAATACACATAAATCGGTTTCTCATGTTTTGGATATCACCTAGAAAATATAACCTCAAAGCATTATAATACTTTATAAGAAAAAGCAGGACTTTATGATAAATTAAAACAGTAAACTCTTCAAGTTGAATAAAGTTGAAATTTACAAGCTTATACTTTTTCCAATTTGAATGTATCTGCAATGCAGTCTGTTGTTCCAAAATAAAGTCTATACGTCGTTTTATTTTATTTTTTATTAAATGTATATCCAACTAAGAGGGTACAGATGCCTTTTACCGTTAAACGGCCATTTTCGGCTACCGTTAGCATCAGATTGGTTAAAAGAAGTAGTTCCAGTAAGACCCCTTTTTGGCCCCAAAATATAGCAGTTTTACAAAATTGTTAAAAGGTAAACTTTTAGTTATTTATTGGAAAGTAGAATGCTTCTGCTACATAAATATGGGCTGGTTTTGACAATGAAATGCACATATATCCGGTATTATCATCATAAAGTCATGCTAAATTACTGATCTCTTAAAATTTTAGCATTTGAGTTAAATTTTAGACGGTTTACGTCTTAAATGAAAGTGGCCACATTTGTGTTCATTCTTAATATTGAAATGTAAGTTGTATTTGATGATTATACATTATGAGGATGAACACGGATGCGGCCACTTTAATTTTTGACAAAAAACATCTGGAAAGTGAAATAATTTTTCATATTCAGGCTTAAATTGGAGCGTTTTTAATAACTAAATCAGTTAAAACTATTCACATAAACTAATTGAATTAACTTAAATAGACATTTAAGTGTTTCAAAAGTGTCCAATATCTTTCGTCAGATGAACCTTTTCTTGATTTTTTTACCCAAAACTGGTGAAAAAAGGCTAAAAATGGTTAGAAAATTACATTTTATGGCAAAATCATCTTAGTTTCACCAGAAAATCCTTCAGAACGCTAGTTTTGAGATTGAGCCCAAAATGCCCCTTAATGACCCTTCTCTTTTGAGGCCAAAATTAGCCCTTACCGGACCTACTCCTTTTAACGTGATTCTTCAGAAAAATACTGTATCGTGATTTGTCAGAGGTCTCAAATTGTTATTGTTATCGTTAGTTTCTGCAAAAATTGACGTGAATCGTTTAGATCAGACGATTTTTTTTTTTATTTTATGAAAGAAAGTGTACATAAACTACCGTTAACGTCATTTGGCGAGAATTTTTACCTTTATTCTTCATGAAGGAACTCCCATTGGTTACGACCCTCAACTAACGTTCTATTTACATACAAGGTCGATTACAAAAGGCTGATGTTTCTATACATGTATTATAAAAAGTAAAACTATGAAAATAACGAGCTCCGAGGAAAATTTAAAACGGAAAATTCTTAATCAAATAGCAAAATCGTAAGCTCAAACTCATCAAACAAAATGATCACAACTGTCATATTACTGAATCAGTATAAGCATTTCCTTATGTAGAAAAAGGTGGATTGCTTTTATAGCTAGCTAAACCTCTTTTTTGTATGATAATCGCATTAAATTCCATTATATCGACATCAATATGTGAACAAAACAAATAGACATATAACTTGGGAAAAAGGTCAAAAATAGATCACAACCTTTCACCAGCTACCTGTTTTCAAAATGCAGTTAAAGGTAATAAGACCAAAATTTACTGTACCCCAATAAGAAATCCATTGTTATTGCAATGCCAACCGGAGCATCAGAGTAAAATCTGCATTTTACGAAAGCAAAAATAATTGTTTCTAAATTGCAACCTGCATCTAATCGATCATATTTAACCTGCCGTAGTTATACCACTGGTAGTATGATGTATGTATCATTTAGTCTATTAGAGATTATAAAAGAAAATCCAAATTTAAGTAGTAAAGAGAAAGCGACAAAAACAGCATTCATATTTCAAACACCATTAAATATTGTGTGTCAACGATTAATTGTAGTAAAGAATTTTTCGCTGCAGTGTTGTATGGTCCTAACAAATAGAAAAATGATAATGAATAATAAAGAATATCAAAACAAATTTGGCAAAACATTTAAGAATAAACTCATCATAGATAACAGGTTTAAATTTTGTATTTACGCCAGATGCGCGTTTCGTTTACAAAAGAATCATCAGTGACGCTCGAATTTAGGACCAAAATTCCTACAATTTTGCCAAATTCAGGTAAGATAATCTAGTCCTGACGTAGAAAAGCCTTAGTATTCTACAAATTTAAAAGTTTTGTAAACAGTTGTTTATTTATAAATATGACCATATCAATAATAATTGATGTTAGCACAGAGTTGATGACTACTGGGCTGGTAATACCCTCAGGGAATTAAATTCCACCAGCAGTGGCATCGACCAAGTGGTTGTAAATAAATTCATCATAAATACCAGGTTTAAATTTTTCATTGACGACAGACGGGCGTTTTGTCTACCCTAGACTCAACAGTGACGCTCGAATCCAAATATGTTAAAAAGACCGAATAAAGTACGAAGTTGAAAAGCATTGAGGACCAAAATTCCTAAATGTTTTGCAAAATACAGCTAAGGTAATCTATTCCTGAGGTAGATATACAAAAAATGATTATAAAATATGAAGAATAAAACAAATATTGGGCAAAAAGGACAAAATATAGTTATTTCAATAAAGAATTGTTCTCAAACCCCTATACAATCCATACCCTGGTAAATGGAAGAGTAGAAAACCTCAAAAGTTCGTAGTGATAAGGGTTATTATTGGGTGATTGTTTTACTCTTAAAAATCTTTTATTTTCTTATGTACATGCTGATACAAAATCATATATCCAGGAAAAAGTACAATGCCTTTTCAAATATATATGAATTATAAAATAGAAATATGCCTTATTTATTTTTGACCTACGTCTTTTAGATAAAACTGATATCCAAGCGATTCATGTTTAATTGGCTGCGCATCTTTATCATTTTCTCTACATGAAAGGGGAGAGATATTAATATTCTATTATGTTTTATAAATAAACGCAAGTAATTTATTAAATCGACACGCACATCACTTTTGCAGATTTTTCGGGATACTGATATGATTTAAATGGTGTCTTTTCAGTGAACCATTCCTTAGGCAAAGTTGTTCACGGAATGTTTTGTCTGCTTTGTTGATGTTCTTTTGATTTTAAGCTGCGAACAGTAATATACTTTTTGCATTACAACTTTGTTTGTCTTGCGGATGCCTTATTGTAGTTGAAACAGAAACATGTATTGAACGAAAAGAAACCGATGTAATCATATATTGAGGACTCTATTTTCCATTTTTACATAAAGGGATCAAATCGAGCACGTAACAATATTTAACGTCAACATATTTCTAGGATGGATGGTTTATCAGTTTAATATTTAATGCCAAGCTAATACATTATAAACTTTTATCAATATTTAAGAAAAGAATAATTCACAGTGTTGTTATTTTTATCCCTGCTTTATTCGTACCTATTTTCCGAACGACAGAAATCTTTCTTTTATCAGAATTTTTTTCTCTCTTCATTTTCTTCATTTTATAGGGATATATAGTGTTTATATATCGTGTGCAAAAATGTCCCTGAACTGGTGAGACCTCTAGATCCTACTTTTATCAAACACTTACGGTACGATACATAAAAAAGTGTTAAACGCTTTTGCCAGTATCTATCAAAAGAAGCCTCTATTTTGTTCAACGCCTTTAAATATGTCAATAGAGGTTTGCTGTCCTATTCTCTTTTCATTTTTTTTTCTTACATTCCCTGTCACTTGTCTGTAAAGAGCTGTTTTAAAAAAAATAGTGAATGTATAGAATACTAAGATCCATGTAGACAAATGTTTAAAATCTAGTATTTGTATTAACGTGCTACAATCTAGTAATTGTACGCTACTGACGTAATTCTAAATGATATTTGATAATTGATCATCAATATCTGTTTTCTGTATCTATTTTATTTTATTATTAATCAAGGTTGCCTTTAAAAAACTTATTCATTGAGCAAATAAATCCAAAATGGTAGGAAGAAGAAAAGGTCATTGGTGTATAAGGCTTCCAATATGAGTTTTAACATTTGTATTACGTGTCAAATTTCGTTTTCATTTCTTTATGATATTATATCAGTATACATAAATAATTATGCTGTTTTCGATAACTATTATTGACTGAAAGCTCATGTTCACACAATCCCTTGAGAAATTATTGTGCAATTTGACAGACATGATTTCAATTATAAGTAGTCAGAAAAGAGTTGTACTTAACACCCGCTTTTTGATTGAGACCTTTGTAGGATTCAAAAACTATTCATATTGTAAGTGAATAAGAAAATAACCTTAACTGATCATGCAAGCAAAAAAGAAAATGGTCACTGCAATATATTGCAATGTCCCATAAACGACCTCTACATGGAAAATTTGTACAATATCTGTACAATCCTTTCTATACATAGGGTTTCGGGTAATAATAATTTTTCACCAGTCTCTCCTGAATTGACAATTGAACATGATATGTCGATTATCCCAAATTTTGATAATTATATTCATGCTGTGTTTCAACCAGTTACCGTAAACCAACTGACAATTATATCCGTAATTTGTATCGACTTCCGAAGATGGTAGGAACGATTTTCTGCATTGTTACAAGGTCACCTTCATCAAAAGTGCCGAATGACAATCGAATATATCCTAAAAATGATTGGTCTGCGTGCATACCTTATACCGGTGTGTCAGTCAGATATATTGGCATATGCAAACATTAATGTAGAATAGTATTGTATCATAAGGGAATGCCGTATTCGGATGATATCTATGTGCAGTAATGTATAATTTAATTTCATTATCGATACATACATGGATTTTAGTATGATCTCTTGTAGATATATATTGTCATTGGCAAATTATTTTTTAATCAGTGATATCAGTTTTATTAAATGACATTAATAACTGTAATATTGAATTAAAAATTTAACGGAAAGTAATTTAGATTTTTGGATATTCAAATAATTTGAATATTACTTTCTACAGTCAACGTGGATTATCAGCCGACAAAAATAAATAGCAATATCTACTTTTATTCAGACTATTTGTCAATCGTGTGTATCAAAAGAAAAATATAATCCTTCTGGCATTTTCCTCAGCTGAACAAAACAACACTTATGTTTGAATATAGTTTGAAAAAAGTAAGTATGAAATTATTATATCATAAAAATGAACAGTAAATACAAGTTTTAAAACAGATACAAACAGTAGTGTTGATCGAGTTCGTGTTGCTTAATCGTTAGTTTTCTGTAGCATCATTTTGGACTTGTCTGTTCGTGATAACAAAGGGGGAGGGTGATAAATTGTCGGTTATCCTACAAAAATGATTGTTCACTGTCCCTTTGGTATCTTCTGACATTTCTATCAATGTTCTTCACTCGTAAATTAATAAAAATACAAATACGGATTCAAAAGAAACTATTGAATATGTTAGAACTACATCCGGTGCGGAAAAGTGAAAAGCGCCTCTTGCATTGCATACATACCTGGCCATGCGAAGCTAAATTCTGTCTTATATACCAAAGCTGGAATATGACATACTATGTAAATTGTTCCATCAGTCGGCTTTTCTGGTTTGATCAGAATCTATGGCCTTAATGAGATGAGACAAAGACGCAATAATTGATTAACATAGTTTTGTGTCTACTGTAGTTGTTATCCGTATTTAATTTACATTGATGAAGGCGGTCTTGTGTAACACACCATATTGTGACCATACACTATAGTTCATAAACTCCGTGTAATTTTAACATTCACGTCTGCCACACATCAATGTATGTATGTAAATTACCCCTGATTGTTGCTTACTCTGAATTTTTCATGTTTCTAGTTAAACATTGGTGCTTCAAAATGTATGTCTTTTTCTATGGTTTTTATTATTTACATTTGTGTTAACAGTTTCTTGTTAAATTCTTTGTTCATCAAATTTCTCAATTGTTTAAAAATTTTGAAATATCAATAGTTTATCATAATGCATATCGCATATAGAAAAAGCGTTGATTTCAACCATCAAATATTTTCCCTCGATAATATTTATATGCAACTTCCTAATGAAATCGCTTCATCTTCTTATCACAAAATCTTCCTTTTATGTTGTGATTCGTTGTAGCAGGCAAACTTCGTATAGATTGAAAGCCATACAACTTTATTATTTTTAACAATACCTGAAAAGTAAGGCCTCATGTTCCCTCTAAATAATCCAGATTTAATGAAGAGGTAGTTATTCATCTTAATTGAAATAATATTAGTTTCGACGATAAAAGGAATCATTAAAAGTATTTTTGTAAACTGATGATAAAACTTATTTAGAACTTATTGTTGATTTTCCGTCTTTTAACGGAGCTGTTCATTATGATCATTGAATTATACAAAATGAGATGTTTCCAGTAACGTCTGAAATTTAAATGACAATAATATTTATGGTTCCAGCTCCAAATTAATTAGACGCCTGTTGTTTATCATTGTAATGTACGTTTTCGTCAGTAAAACGTCCGTTTGCACATATGTTAATCACATGTTATACATGTGTATAAACTCGTAATGGACGTATGTAATATTTACAATTTGCATATGAGAATTTCCATTTTGTCATATGTCAACTCAATTTTCAAACATGTATTCATTTGTAGTAGTAAAAGTCTTAAATATACATGTGTTGGCTTTGAAGCATGCATATTGTTATCTTACTGTGTCGCAGATACTTTGAAATTTGCTTTAAAGCCGAGGTTTTGTTTCGGTATTCACTTTATTTTGTTATACTTCATGCAAATAACTTTCAAAACAATCGGTTATTTTATAATGCAAAAACTACAGATGCGACCTCCTCAACCGATAGTGGCTGCTCTATAGTCCTTTTATTATTTTATTTTTTTGTCAAACGATTTGTGTATTGTCATACAATTGAGTGCATGGTTTATCAAGCTTTAAAACCATGTTCTTCTACTGTTATTTACATAGAAAATGTCTGTACAAATTCAGACAAATATGACATTTGTTGTCAATTTGTTTGATGTGTTTGAGCGTTTGAATTCGCCATTTGATTAGGGATTTTCCGTTTAGAGATTTTCTCGTAGTTCGATATTTTTGATATTCTACTCTTTGCTTTCCAAACGGTTGATATCTAAGGAAACAGAAACAGATTTGTGCAGAAACATGTGTTGTGCGCCCGGAAATGACATAATATTTTGTTTTCAACGCAGTCGATTTAGGTTTTGATTTGGTAACATTTATCTTAACGATGTTTATAAACTATAGTAACAGCTTTAGCGTTGTCACCGATCTGTCATATGATTGGACAACAAAGATGTCACTGTTGATGTTTTAACATACGTTTGCTTAATATTTAGCATGTTATAGTTTTGAACATACATTGTATATCTTTGTTAATATTCGAGATAAAATATATCTTTTAACAATGGTATGAATTAAAAATGTGTTCGTGTTAAGAATTGAAACTAATAACCAGTGGGCAAATTAAGAATTCCAATTCAAGTTTAAACTCTTTTACCACTGATTATAACCGTTCAAGTATATCTCCTATTGATTTATCTTCTGGTACTCACTGCCGATTCTTATGCCTATGTCGTCTCGCTTGCTCTAACACTCATAAGGTTTAACCGGGTTATTTCAATATCCTTTATAACCTCCTGAAGATTCAATTGTTAAATTTAAAGATACAATTGGAATTCAATGAATTCTAGCAAATATAACTGTTATTGGAATGTGACTTTAAGCATGCACAGCAGAACGATAAGCAAATATTTCAATAAATATTTTCTATAACTCCAGATGGTGTTTCCTCAGTTTATTTATATCCTCTGTGAGACAACTGCTAAAATCGCAAACTATAAAGATGTAAATAACAAATCCACTATCACAATATTTAATCTTTCATATATATATATCGATCCGATATTATGGCTATATAAGTACTGAAACTGTTCAATTCACACTAATAATTCCACTTGTACTATTGTGCGCGTAAAACTCTTTAGAAGACATACATGCATGTTGATATTGAGATGAAATTGCAAGGGAACTATGCTCGATGCATACAGCAAAATCTATCTATTCACTTTTGATAAATTAAGTTTAAGGACTATCAAGCTTTGAAGTTCGTAATTCTAATCACGCATTTGTTTAATTCTTCACTTTCCCATAGAAATTTTTTTCAAATCGTGTTGGCTTTGTTTGTTGTTCTTTTGGATTTTGCTTATGATTAGTTTCAAATGCTATATTTCAGATACCTTAAACATTATTAGAAATGTTTACCCTTTGAAGAATAAAACAAAAACATTAAAACAAAATGAGCATCTGTGGTTAAAACTTTAAAGTTGTGTAGTGATTTATACGTACGAGTTAACCGAGTTTGTCCTATCTAATCGTCTTAACCCGCACATCTGCGTATAAAATACTCTTGCATCATAAATAGACTCACTCGCAATCGTATTTTAATGAGCATGAGATAGTGAATGAGAATGGAATTGTATTTGTTCGAATTTCGAGTGTCCTTTACTTTGGCATCAAACACATATTATTGTTCTTATAGTCCTTGACTTTCAAATATTTGTCTTTGAGCGTTCCTGATGAAGGTAGATCCAGAAAAAGGCTTCGGACGCAAGAAATTAAAATTAACGTGTTGCTTTTATTTTATACCCTATTATTGGCCTGGTATCTTTGACAAATTGTTGAATTAACTTAACCAACAATGAGCAGTTTTAATTCTAGCAAAATTGTTCATATCATTATAATTTAAAAATCAAATACCATGAAAGCATTGTAATCTTTTCACTATCAACATACGAAAAGTAACAAGTACACAAATTCTAAGAACAATACAAATTTCGTTTCCGTACATTAGATGAATTATCTAGCACCCTGAGTTCGACTGTTTACTATGTCACTATTAGGCGATAGGTGTCAATTCACCAAGTGTGCTTTAAGAAAACATGTGGACAGACCATTGATGAATAAATCTGATCTATAAGTATGTGTTTTCAGTTGTTATGATCAAGGAAGTTGGATCGCATTTGGTACAGACTTACTGAAAATTGTTTTCAGACGAAATGCGCGTCTGGGGTACAAAATACTGGTATCTCTGATGAGTTTATGTACATTTCGATTTTTTTTTTCTACTTCTTTCTTAAAAGTATTACACGTTTATTACTATGTCACTATTAGGCAATAGGTGTCAAATTCACCAAGTGTGCTTTAAGAAAACATGTGGACAGACCATTGATGAATAAATCTGATCTATAAGTATGTGTTTTCAGTTGTTATGATCAAGGAAGTTGGATCGCATTTGGTACAGACTTACTGAAAATTGTTTTCAGACGAAATGCGCGTCTGGGGTACAAAATACTGGTATCTCTGATGAGTTTATGTACATTTCGATTTTTTTTCTACTTCTTTCTTAAAAGTATTACACGTTTATTACGGTTTCAAAGTTAAATAAAGAAAACTCCTTGGTTTAAGATGAGAGGTAGAAAAGAATACATATTGTGACCCGGGCGTCTATCCATTTAATCTTTATCAAAGACATGTGAAACATACAGACTGTCATACACGTGAGAGGTTTAGCGCTATAAAACCAGGTTCAATCAACCATTTTCTACATTTGAAAATGCCTCTACCTAGGCATGGGTATGACAGTTTTTGTCCATTTGATTTTGGCATTTGATTAGGTACTTTCGGTTGTGACTTTTCCTCGGAGTTCAGTATTTTTGTGATTATTTTTTTTGTATATATACCAAAAGCAAATAATGGATAGGTAACTGTTTTTCTCTGGTTTATGACTGATGACATGAACGTTTTAATACATCATACATTTCAACTGTCATATATCTATTTGCAGTCATTTACTGATGTAATGTTTTCGTCTTTTGGGACGATTTATTTTGAAAAGAAATATTGTACAAATTGACGGCGAAGGGTAAGACAGCTTTGAAGACAACAGACAATTGTAGATACAGTCTCAATACAGAGAACATTGCATTAAAATAAACACATGACTGAAACTTAAATCGAATAGGTATTACACAAGATAAGTGCATATAAAAAGTAATAAAAATATTATTGTTCTCAAAATTAGACCCAAAAGACTCATTTTGATTAATCAAAACCTATTTCTGGCAAAGTATGTAGAATTTTTTCAACATTTTTAACATGAAATTTTAAGAAAAAATAAGGCTTTCAAATGAATAAAATATTATATAACCACCAGTAGAAATACAAAAGGGTTTCACGTTATAACCGATAATAGCAAGAGCATATATACAACTGATCACTGCGTGATATAGATATAGGAAGATGTGGTATGAGTGCCAATGAGACAACTCTCCATCCAAATAACAATTCAAAAAAGTAAACCATTATATGATGACTATATTAAAAATACAGATTATTACTGAAGATTCAAAAGAGGGATTGTATCATAATTCCAATCAAATTGTCAATAATGCATGAACATTTTCAATTTTCCCATCGTTATTTTAGATAACTAATGACTATGTTGAAAACAGTAATTAAAATCACTCAACATGAGTACATGTCATTACAATTGAGTATTGTCTAATGTCAGTAAGTGTGTACTTGGTATATGCATTAAATGGTATACTTATTACTCTTCAGGGATTATCACCTTTTATTTTATAATGCAACAAAAGCAACTAGAAATGACACCTTTTGTTGCAATGAAAATTATATAGTTTTTATTCATGATATAACTGCGGGATTTATCCCTAATCATGTCTGAGTGATGTGCTTTAGAAAAAGAAACGTTGTCAGATATGTGTCAATTCGTGAAGCATCAACGCCTGAAAATGGCCATTAAATCATCCGCAAAACATTTAGTTAATCCATGCAAATTAAATGACATTGTTCTTGGTTCTTCATTTGAAATATAAAAGGATTATTAATTTCCAATAATTTACTTCTACAAATGTAATTCCTTAAGGCCTGATTTTCTACTATGGACAATTGGTAAATAACAAACAAAGGATGATGTAAATCCATGCTCATTAACATTGTTGTAGTTGGCGACAGCGTAATGATCAAAGGACGTCTCAAAAATTAGTTTAATTGATGTTGCTAATTGTAAAGTGTAGATTTTTAGTTTACCACCAGGAAACGTATTTAAGGACAATTATTTAAACTATAATAATATGATTATGACAGTCACACTTATGAAAGAGGTCGTTTATAAATGTAGGTGTTGTCCTACAGAATTTTAAACCATTAAACAATTGACGGAATCAATCCGATTAAAGAATTATTTTACACTTTCACTTATTTTGATTTCTTAAGTGTTCTGTGTGTATTTTGTTCATTCTCTTGAAAAACACTTCATTTTTCTTGTAAATAAATAGATGCGGTAGTCACCATCTGCCGATTGAATCTGGAGGGTGGCAGAGTTTACCGAGAGACTTTTGTGACTCAAAGACTCAAAAGACGTTGGTGACTAGTACCAATACATTATAAGTTGTCAAATATCTGAGTTAGAAAAAAGAAATCTTTCTCATCTAACTATTGTAAAAACCCTAATATTTATAAATTGTATCAACGGAATAACACATCGAATATTGTTTTGATAAAAACAAATACGTAATTATTTTCATTGTATGTTCACACATGCAAGTATTAATTGTACTTTATAGTTATGTTTATATGCATTGTAGTTTTATGAGAGATAAGGTTAGTTTGTCTATCTTTTTCTCCAAATAATAAGGATAACAATAAAAATCGGAAGGAAATAATTAAAATAGGAATAAGATGATTGACAGAATACAAGAACCGCATTTATTCAGATCTATTTCAAATTGTTAATTTAAAAGTTAAATCCGGGTTAATTCATGTTGAGAAGATACTTTATGTTAATTACCAAGAATACTTTTCAACCTGAAATTGTTTGTCTTTTAACTAGAAAGTGTATGATGATGAGAAAATATTAATTTTTCTATTCTCAAACTTGCCACAAAAAAAAACTAAATGCATTATTTGATTTGAATTATGTCTTTTCAAATCATTAATAAATAGTTAAATATGAACTAGGAAATTTGAATATCAGTGTATTTGCACACAATGTCTATCGTCTTTGATCACAACTATTTGTAATTTAATAAGATGTTTACCAGTTTTACGAATCCAATTAAGTTTTCATTAATAAAGAGAATTGAAAACAATTATGGTTTTCTGAGACCTGAGGTATAACGAGGCATAATTAGATACAATATTGATTTACGATTTCAAAATATTGTTAATGAACAAACAGTTTGACTTTTTTTTCTATTCCCATAGAGAAACAGCAGACAACTTATACCACAGTTCGCATCCGTGTGGTTTAATTAACATATACCATTTCTAAGCATTTAGATAACAATTGCAGTACGCAGTCGCATAATGATATATTTCATTCTGTCTGACAGTAGCTTAGTAAAAGTATACTGATACGACAGTTAGGCATGTGTTTCTATAAAGTTCATTATAAAGAACTGATGCTTAACAATATGACTACTTTGAGCACAGATATAAATTAATTAAAGTTCATATAAAACATTGATTATAGGAGAACATTGAGAAGTTAATAAATTGACGTCTAAATTTTCACCATTCTATCAAATATGTTTACCGACATGGGTGTGTCACTTAGAAAAAAATCGTCAAAATTGCATTGTACCAAATATATATATATATATATTCGTAGCCTTATTTAGCCCACATTTTATAGTTTAAATCGAATATCAAAAATTCATCTAACGATACACGTTTGTATAAGGTTACATGATAATGTATTCATCAGTTTACGCCCTATATAGTATCTAAAATTAATAAAACCACAATTTTCCAAATTAAAGCAATTAAGTTTAATTCAAAATCGATTTTTAATGATTTGCCATCTTTTAGTTACATGTAAGATCGTGCTTTGTCATAAACTTTATCTAAACTTTCTATAAAGGAGGTTTTTTTTACAAGGTACAGGTTATGCAAAATTTACAATTTTTTAATATATAACACATGGGAAATCACTTATGTGTTGTAATAAAAAGAAATGAAACGATAGAATTCTAAGATAAAATATGAGACATGAAATGCTTTCAGAAAAGTAAAACAAATATTTCGGTCGGGGACTTTTTTCTTTTTTGGGAGGCAAAAGAAAATGTAAATTTACAACATATTCAATCTCAAAAGATAGATTATCTGAGTTATATAAATTGATCATTAGAGTTTGAAAAAAATGTATCAAACAGAACATATTCTTCATTTGTTAGAACAATCGTGATAGTAAGATAAAACACTTTATTTGTTCAGATGAAAATTTGCATATTTCATTAAAGATCTTGGTCGATTGTTTCTACTATTTGACAATCTAATTATTTTTTTGTTTAAGTCCCGTACCCCAACAAAGACGATAGATATTTCTAATAGTAATAAAAATACCACAAAAGCCATTCTATGCAAAATTATAAGAGTATTTAAATGCATTTATATATTCATACTACATTAAACATAAAATATAAATTTTACCATATATAAAATGTCTACGTCCTTTTAAAATTGAAATCCTATTTGACACACACGCGTAAAAAAATTTGATTCGAGAATAAAAAGTTTACTGTTTTATAACAATGAAGTGGTGTGGTATGATTGCCATTGTGACCAATTCATTATAATGGCTACATTTAATATTGCATCTGTACAAAACAAATGCTCAATTAAAACAGATTCACAGTATTTAAAAAAATCAAATTTTTTTATAGATATTTTATCAGGATTTTTTTAATGCATTATGGTTTCGACTCTTCTCTTCCTCCTGATCTTTTTCCTTCGGGACTGAAAGTCCACCAGTGATCACCCGCCAAGTAGTCAGCACTTAACTATTTACAAAACTATGAATAAAATCTTTTTAGGAATATTTGGTCCACAAAGCTCTTCAACTTCGTATTTATTTGACCTTTTAAACTCTTTTTGAATCAAGGTCACTGGTGAGTTTTTTGTAGACGAAATGCGCGTCTGGTGCAAATACAAATTTCAATCCTGATATCTATGATGAGTTTATTAACTCTCTGCTAGTGAATGAAAATTACATTTTTAAAATTAATTGTGGGCAAAGATTATGAATCCTTTTGAATTCAGGACATAACATATACTTCATACAATGTATATAATGGATGCAAGAAAGGGATGCGTTACACTGAATCGCTGATATCAAACCTGACAACTGAATTCTTAACTTAATCAAATTATGTTTTACCAAACCTTTTCCTCGAACGACGACTGTTTCGTGGCAACACTATAACATTTATTTCTTGTCATTCCGTTGGTTTGGTTTTGTATATTTAGGGAAATTTCCTTTTTGAATATACTTTTAGTAATTTTTGCTCTTTACCTTCGTACTCAATTTGACTTTTTTTTTTAACTTTGTTTGATTCAATCGCCACCGATGAGTATTTTGTAGACGAAATGCACGTCTGGTGCAAATACAAATTTTCAATTATCATGTTTGTTGTTAAAGTATTAGATACAAAAGGTATATCCCATCAACTATAACATTTTCAACTAAAAACATATGTTAGTTCCACAGTTATATTCCCAAGAACTTTCACATCTTGTAAACATCATGTACGTGCTGAATATCTTTAGTGTGTGTTATGGATTTATTATTTCAAGTTTAGTATATTTGCCTGTATTTGGACTGACTTTGATTAGGCAATTGAACTTATTTCTTTGTTACTTTAATAGATGTAGGAAGATGTGGTGTGGGTGCCATCTTTTTTTTTATCTTTCTATAGCTTTGGTTTCTTTACCAAAACGGATGACAACCTAAATTAAAGCATTGCTTCTATTCAGTGGGGTTAAAGGGGTACTAGCTGTCAAAGTCATGGTCACCTATGTTACTCAAATTCTCAAATTTTGTTTATAACATACCAAAACGTATATCCAAATTACAATAAATCTGAATAAAACAGTAAACAAAATATGTACTCGATAATATATATCAGAAATTTGTGTGTATTTTAGTACAAACGCCATCTAATTAGCTATAAAGATTTCCTCCGAACACTACCGACGGTCACACAACCGAATTTGATCATAAGCATAAATATAAAAAGTTTGCGACCTCATGCAATTGGATTGTTATAGGTCCGTTTTATTTCATGTTAGAGGTTAGAAAAAAAGTTAATTAACGCAAGGAAGTTGAGTAGTCAACAATAAATCCATACTTTACGCGTTACCGGTATGCGAATGATTTTTTTTTGTGGGTTGCATCAGTCAACGGAGTGGTTCACCTTTGATTGATAGTTATCAAAGGTACCAGGATTATAATTTAATACGCCACACGCGCGTTTCTTCTACATAAGACTCATCAGTGACGCTCAGATCAAAACAATCCAAACAAGAACAAAGTTGAAGAGCATTGAAGACCCAAAATTCCAAAAAGTTTGACTATCAATTTTGACATTATTTTCTTTTTAATGGCTGAACACGATTAATGAATGCATAACCCATCTCTGGCTAATGGGTTGAATTGATGGTCACATGAATACTGTTGTGAACGTTAAATATCGCGGCAGTACCTTTTTGTAAACGCAACGTCGTTCCCGGCAAAGGAGTAGGTTCAGTAAGACCCCTTTTTGGCCCCAAAATATGATAGTTTTACAAAAATGTTTAAATGTAACTTTTTAGTTATTTTTTGGAAGGTATAATGCCCTTGCTACATAAATATGGGCTTATTTTGGCATTACAATGCACATATATCGGGTACTTGCATCATTAAGTCATGCTAAATTACTGAAGTCTTCACAATTTCAACATTTTAGTTAATTTCCAGACGGTTTCCGTCTTAAATGAAAGTGGCCGCATTCGTGTTCATTCTTGATATTGGAATGTAAGTTGTGTTTTATGATAATACATAACATATATAAAGGTCGAGGATGAACACGGATGCGGCCACTTTCATTTTTGACAAAAATCATATGAAAAGTGACAGTTTTTGGCATATTTGATAGATTTTTCATATTTAAGCTTGAATCGGAGCGTTTGTAATGAGTGAATCAGTTAAAATCTTTCACAAAAAATAATTGAATCCATTGAAATAGACATTTAAGTGTTTAAAAAGTGTCCAAAATCTTTCGTCAGATGAACTTGAAATTTGAGGCCAAAACCGGCCCTTACCGGACCTACTCCTTTGACAGTTGCCGATTTAACGTTACGAAATTCCGCCAACATGTGGCGTTCGAATAACATCTTTGTTTTCTAGCTTGTTATGAATCCTACATTTCTTTAGTTACTTGTATTTACATGCTTTATATCGTAGAATCGGTGTCGAGACGTACGAAATTATGCTTGCTTTCTTTATAATTCATATGTATGTACGTACTGACAGTTATTTACATGATTTAACCTTGACCGGCAACGGACTATATTCTTACACGCAAGGATAAGGCGTGCTAAGAACTATAAAAACCGGACTTTTCTGATAACGAAACGAATTTGAACCGAGCTTGAAAGATTCCAAGAGGTAATAACGCATACACGAAAAACACATTCAAACGTTTTAACATATTGTATTTCATTTACCTGTATTTATTATTATTGATAATAATAATCTCTGATACTTTTAAAAGTTGTTTAGTCATTATTTAATATCCAGAAACCAAAGATATTGTTTTAAATTAAAGATTGGCAACAATCTTTACACTGGTGGCAGCGGTGGGATGATTGTTGCCAATCTTTAATTTAAAACAGTTGTCCAGTTGTAAAAACTATAGTCTATTTCAAAGTTGTAAATTAAAGTCTATTTCAAAAGTTTCTTTTTTGCAACAAGGATAAATATAAATCTAAGTTGTAGATATAATAATATTTGGATAAGGTCAAAGTTGAAAAAATTATAGTCTATTTCAAATTTGTTATTTGTATAGTCTATTTCACAAAATAAGGATATATTCATAATTTAAAAGGTGTTTATAAAGTAATACATAGGAAATTCTTTTTCAATTTCAACAAGGATAAAAAATAATCTAAGTTGAATAATTCTGAAAAAGTACAAGATTAACAAGGATAAATTTTAATCCAAGTTGATTAGTAAATTGAAACTCTTGATTCCATTTAGCAATTACAAGTAAAATGTATAATTTAAGAGACAGATCTCGTATACCACAGGGGTCCAATTCACTAAGTAGGGGAATTACCACATTAGCTAGTCCAATCATTCCCACTTGGTCTGTTGCATCTACAAATATTAATACCTGCTCAATTGGGGATGTCACTTCTCATAATTATTTAGCCTCAAACCAGGCTATTAATTTAAATCAGGGGGAAATAAATATAAGCCCCAGGCCATTTAGTAGTACTGGGAATTATATTCAAAGGGAAGTAAGCACAAACCCATTTCTTTTCCCAAATCAAAGTAAGAGTGATAGTGCTATAGCGACTATAACAAGAGAAACATCATGTGAGAGTGATGAAATATTAAAGATGAGACAAGAATTCGAGGCATTAAGAAATGAAAACCTTCAGAAATCATATGAGAGTGAAGAAATGGTAAAGATGAGACAAGAGTTAGAGGCATTAAGAAATTTTAAGAACCTTCAGATGAAGAATAATGCTCAACATTTCACTCAGATTAAATCTGATCCTGTTATCAATAGTCAAAATAGTTATGCAGAGACCCAGCAACGTTCAACAAACTCCTGTAACAATATAACATTACCAGAGACCCAGCAACGTTCCACCAACTCCTGCAGTAGTCCAACCTACTATAATAACACAACATTGCCAGACACCCAGCAACGTTCTACACATACATATATGGAAACAACATTGTCAGAGACCCAGCAACAACCATCATATGCCTATGCAAATACGACAATACCTCAGATACAGCATCGTCCAAACTATTCTTGTACGAGTACAATCATACCTGAAATCAAGTAACGTCCAGACTACCAGCAGTATCCAAACAATTCCTCAGTACCAAACTGGTTACCTAGGCAACAGTATGGCAGACCACAGCAACAGCACCATAATTAGGAAAACTCAAAGATAGACAATGGGAGAAGAAACAGAGTGCCATTTTACAACGGCAGAGATCCTTGGAATGCCTATTTTATGCAATTCGAGCTTATTGCAGAGATCAATAGATGGGATACTGATACTAAAGCCATAGAATTAGTAACAGCACTTAAAGATTAGGCAATGGTTTATGCTTCCTACCTCTCACCGGAGACCAAAAGATCTTTCTTTGGGCTATGTGCAGCGATGTCGAATAGATTTGGTGACCATGGATATCCAGAGACGTATAGACAAGAGTTGCACACATTAAGAAAACAGGGCAAAGAAAACATTCATGAATATGCATCCAGAGTAGAAATGCTAGTCAGAAGGTCATTTCCTACTATTGACGCAGCCACTCACAGTACATTGAGTGTAGAGTACATGTTAAGAGGATTACCTGACCAGAGCATTGCCATAGAATTACTGACAAAGAGGATCACCAGTATGACTGAAGCTATTCACCAGGTGACTTTATATGAAACATATAAAAGAGGGAATAGAGACAGAAACATTCGTCAGCTTAGTACGCAAGAGACTGTTGGTTTACATGAAGGTGAAGATGATATTGAAATAAGGAAAGTTGGTGGGAAAAGATATGTAACTGAGGACAGACTTACGCAATTGGAAAGAGGGATGAAAGACTCCATCACCCAGTCAGTAGGGGAGATAATTCAGAAAGAAATTACAAAGTACTATGCACAACAGGATTATGACAGTATTTCATGGCAAAATAAGCACGTGTATGGAGACCTTACGACCAAGAGGAAGAATCTCAGATGTTTTAACTGTAATGAGGATGGCCATTACATAAGAGATTGTCCAAAAGAAAAGAGAAGCCCCTATCATAAAGAAAACAGAAGTGGTTTTATAAGGAATGATGAAAGGAGTCAAAACCAAACTGAAGAGTCTTTAAACTGCTAAGGGTTGAGACTATCGACCAAGTGTCAGCTCCTAAACATGATAAAGAAATAGTTAAAGAGAATAATTTAAAAGATGAAGAGAAACCTTGTCAAATGAAAGAGCATTTGGTTGAACCGAAAACATCAGTGGGTACAGTTTCTATAAAGAGATCATTTGAAGAAGATAGCCTAGATATACAGGACCTAGATTTAAGCCTAGAGATGTTGTTTGAGGAGTCTAAGGAGATACAACAGAACACACCAAAGGAGGTAATGGATAGTGCAGAAACGATCAGCAGGATAGAAGAGAATATTATCATTGATCGGGTGACAGCAGCTAGCATTGCAGTTCCAGTGGTCATTAACAAGATTGTGACGAATACAGTTATTGACACTGGAGCGGAGGTGACTGTTCTAAGTGAGAAGTTGTATAATCAGATTCCTGAAAGTAAACGGCCAAAACTAAGGAGAGCAGCAAGAAATTTGGAAGTTGCTGAGCCGGAAAGAACTTGACAACAGAAGGGATTACAGAGGTGAAAGTTAATCTGGGGAGTGAAACATTCAAATGGCCAGTTTATGTAGCGCCCATTGAAGAGAACATGTTATTAGGATGTGACCTAATTGATGAAATGAAAGTAGCCAGAGTCGGAGAAAAGGACACCAATTCTGGGCTAGTCATTTACAAAGAAGCGGAAAGAAGTGAGTTCCTGTCAACCAGAGATTCAATGGAAGAGCCGGTAATGGCAGATGACAGAGAACCTATGGTAGCAAGTACGCATGCAGACATGTGTGAATATATAGGAAATATTACAAGTGCAAGTTATAAGGGTAATCAGACGGACAAGGTCGATGTCCAAATGTTGCCTGAACTTTTGCAACATGTTACAGAAGATAATTTAAGTGTTACACGCAAGGATAAGGCGTGCTAAGAACTATAAAAACCGGACTTTTCTGATAACGAAACGAATTTGAACCGAGCTTGAAAGATTCCAAGAGGTAATAACGCATACACGAAAAACACATTCAAACGTTTTAACATATTGTATTTCATTTACCTGTATTTATTATTATTGATAATAATAATCTCTGATACTTTTAAAAGTTGTTTAGTCATTATTTAATATCCAGAAACCAAAAATATTGTTTTAAATTAAAGATTGGCAACAATCTTTACAAATACCATTTAATGTGGTCGAATTATTCATTTGCAAGTTATTAATTCATCAGCGATATTTCTTTGCTTGGTTTGACAAAATTGAACCAAATTGGCTGTTAAAAACGAACTTATATTTCATTATTTCATTTTTATTAATGATTCAACTAAACGAAATCATATTCTATTTTTTTTTTCATATTTCGTAGATAGTGCCCCTTTAATATAACCAATGGTTGATATATATTTTACTACCTATATCATTCTACCAACAAAAAAATCCACTAATAACATGATTGTAAAAAACTGCAAAAGAAAAGCCATAAGTACTCTGGAAGGTGTACGGGTGTACTTTTCAAGAAAAATTAGAAACGATGCTTTGATGTCAAATTCAACAGAATCACTTTCTCTTCCCGGTATACTCTCGCGTATATATATACTATAACATAAATTGTCTCTTCTATTTAACCGGAGATGCATTTTAGCTGAAACAGGGTGGGATTCTGTTTTGACATATCATTTACGTGATAAAATCTGAATAAAATTTCATAGTGAAAAAATTTATTTAAAGTTAATTGAATTCCATTTACAGAGTGGTCTGGCGTCAGTTAATGTAAATATGATCGTCTTTTTGTCCTGACATTTCTGACGAAATAGACACGCATAGTGAATTCTGATATCTCATTGACTTTGTGTCTGATTTCAAAACAGAAACAAAATTAATTAATTGATAAAATGCAAATAAAACATGATCGAGAATATAGACGATACACTTGAAGTGACAAGCCACACTGGATTGAAAAAAAATAATTGCTGTTTAGAAAACAGATAAGAATTACATAACTAAAATATGTGTTTCATTCTGATAATTGTCCGGTAACAAATCTAGTTAAACAATATACATTACCAGACAGAGCATTGGTTTTTATGGGGTTTGCCAGTGAGAGAGAAATATAAATAATCAACACGTATTTGGGTTCAGAGTCTTGTTGAATTGAAGTGTCAGTAAAATTTCATTGCCAACTTTTGAGGATACGACTGGCATTGGCTCGTTTTAAGGAAATATACATTCCGATCACAGACATACAAGAGGCACATATTGTCCTGAATAGTTGTCTCTGGACGATCAGCAAAAAACAATCAATCAATACAAATAACGAATATCTTCTTTTATCTATTATCTTTTTAAATGTTTCGCTGAAAATTTTCTCCCTTTACGTAAACTATTTGCAAGTAACACTTTTCTAGCTTCTCTGGTTGATAATAGTTATAAATTAGATTAGAGTGCCTTGTCGCAATATGTTAGCGTTGACATTACTTGATGTCTTTTAAGCCTCAAAATTTACTTTAATTGGTGAAAGGGGTTGTAAAATTATTGAGTGAACACTACTTGTCTTTTCTAGGGAATGGTGGCATTAACTCTTCTGGGTGTTATAACGTTATATCTCCATTTAACTGACGCATTAGATTGTGAGTATACTTTTAATTGAAAATAAAAATTTAGTTTGAATTCAATAATCAATATTATTAGAAGTAGTATTATGTATATTGAGTTTTTTTTAATAATATGCTCAGTTAAAGTAATCGTTGTAGTTTCTTTTTTAACAAATGAACTTAAATGAATGAGTATTTCAGTGTCATTATTTTTATTTTCTACATAAATGCTACAAAACTGTCATATGTGTAGTTGAGATGTCGTTCACTTTGAACTATAGTAAACTAATTTTATTCTAAAATTGTTTTTCTGAAAAATCATCATAAAATGAAGACAAACCTGACAGTTTCTGATTTTTTTCAAAACTTGAAAGTACATGAAAATAACATTTAAGTTATATATATATATATATATTGCGCCTATCCCAAGTCAGGAGCCTCTGGCCTTTGTTAGTCTTGTATTATTTTAACTTTTAGTTTCTTGTGTACAATTTGGAGTTTAGTATGGCGTTCATTATCACTGAACTAGTATATACATTTGTTTAGGGGCAAGCTGAATGACGCCTCCGGGTGCGGGAATTTCTCGCTGTATTGCAGACCTGTTGGTGACCTTCTGTTGCTGTCTGCTCTATGGTGGGGTTGTTGTCTCTTCGACACATTCCCATTTCCATTTTCAATTTTATAAGTATACAAATGCAATACTGGAATGAAATATCCTAGCTTATTCTGCAATTTTTAAAATTGGTTTAATTGCAAAGGAATACGAATCCATATACCATGTGATCATAAACTGTTTGAAATCAGGACACTATATAGTTGTTATTCGGGCTTCACATGTGATATGGAATTCATACTCCCTGTCAATATCCCGATACATTATTAATATTTTAGATACACGCCATCTGTGTCGATACCATTACCATTATACAGCTGTTTCATGGGCATCAGCTCGAGAAATATGTGAAAGGACCAACAGAACTTTACTTATCATCGATAGTTCAATCGAAATCACTAATATATCGGATACTTTTATGCCACATTATGTTGAATTAGTCACACCAGACCTTAATCCAATCAGGTATTTAGTTCAGTCATAGAATGTGTTCACATAAGAGACATAACTCATACATAGATTTAGTTTCTATTTTGTTACTTGTGATGTTCTTTTTGTTATTCCGGTCGAATATTAAGGAAGCACATTTCGCACGATGTAATGAATGAAAAATTGTCATGAAATTATATAGATTTATGATAATGGGATTGCGCGGAAACTATAATGATAAACAAAATTCAGCATTTCCGAAAATAAACATATTCCTTACGACTTGTTTAATAATTTTGTTGCATTTCTCATGTTATGTGTGTCCCTTTTTTTAAATTGAACATAATTATTCATCATTTCGAAAATGTATATATACCTAAATACTGGAAAATTTTGAGAGTGCTGTCATTTTGGATGGAGACAAAATAAGTCATACAATTCAATGTGAATGTTTTCTTAATTCATATAAACTTTCTTCGTCACTTTATCAGTCAAACATTATGGATAGGGCTTCATCAAGAAATTAATCCAGTTCGTTTACTATGGGATACATGTGATGAGTATACTACAAATAATGATCAATGGTCAGCGTCAACTGGAAACTCAGAAGGTTGTGTGACATTTAACTATACAGACCAAATGTTCTCTATACAGTCATGTACCAATACACAACCATTCATATGTGAAGATACGTTTGAAGGTGAGGATATCTGTAAATTGGTCCAGCTTGCATAGAACTTTTTCCATACAGCCATACTATAAATACGCATATAAAAGTAAAGTAGCATTAAAGTACTGATATCCACCTTTTAGTATGAACAAAGAAAACACAATAAGCAAAACAACAAACAAATAAAACGCTGCCAGTATGAGTTGTATCACAACTTCACATCGCAAGGAAAGAGAATCATTGATTGATTGCTTTTTGTTTGCTTTACGCCGCATTAGCACAAAAAGGCTATATCTCGAGCGAGAGCTATATAGCGAGAGCTAAAAAGAGAATCATAAAAAATAACGCATTAAAAATGTTTACGACAATTTGTGTTTAATTTACACACGATTCATCAGTGGTAATATTTTCAGTCGATGATATCTTGAGAACAAAATTGCCAGCTCCGGGCTGATTATTTTGCTATTTACAAAAAAAAAAACGTTTCGTCGACAGAAACTATGACAAAATCGGAGATCCAGCAATACAAAATAAGGATATAAGTATGATATGACTACAAATTAAAATATCTCATTCTTGTAATGTATCTATAACGATGTGTTAGTCAATATGCATAAACTTTAAACCTGGCTTTGCTTTTCCAGCTGTTGCTGATTGTTTCGACGAGTTTACAGCTCATTCAGCAGAAATTCCCCTTGACATAATAGGGTCAGATAGATCTATTGATGGAGTGGAATTACCAAAACCGTATGAAGAATGTGCAGATTTGTGTTTCACCTTGGGATGTGTAGCATTTCAACTAGATCCCAACAATAAGAAAGATTGTTTCAGATATTATTACGATTACTCTAATGGTTTAGTATTAACTAGAAATACTAACCTTGTATACTTAAACAGTATGTTTCAAATTTGATAATTTCATTGTAAAAAAGATAAAGCTTAGCAATTGTTTTTACTATCATGTTACACACAGATCGAAAAAATTTGTAACGCCGCATTCCATTCGTCTATACTTTTAGAATTAATAAATCGTCACAACAAATCAACAAGCAAAAAAAACAAGTCTGCAACAAATGATTATATATAAATAAAAATGTGTTCGTCTGAAACCAAAATATGTTCAAGGGAGCGTGAAAATGGGGGAAAATCTCTTATTTGGCATTAAAATGAGAAAGGTCATAGGGAACATGTGTACTAAGTTTCAAGTTGATTGGATTTCAACTTCGTCGAAAACTACCTCGACAAAAAACTTCAACCTGAAGCGGGACACACGGACGAACATATGAACGAACAGACAAACGCACGGACGGACGGACGGAAGGACGGATGGATGGAAGGACGGACGGAATGAAGGACGGACGGACTGACTAACGAACGAACGGATGGTTAATAACAGTTATACTTTATAAATTGTGTTCTTAATACGAGTCTATTAACGTTGTACAAAGTGTATACGAGTTAAACAAAACAATGAAAAACTAAGTTTCCCTTGTTTAATCTTGGGGCAAATACCCTCACATGATCTCACTAAAACCAGCAATGAAATACGAGTGTTTTATAAAATAAATAAATCAATCAATCAATATTTATTTAATCATAGTGTCACACATTTATGAATAGTAATGTCACAGAAGACAGATGCTCCGTTTATACCCTTCAGCTCGTCATAATCAATGTGAAATTTACGGTTAGCGTAACATGGTTACTGTTGATATTTTTTGATCGAGAATTTGTTCCCTCAAAGCAACAATTTGTCCAAGAAATAATTTTTTTAGTTGAACATACGTATTAAGGTAAAATCATAGTAATATATGGTATGGCCTCCTAGCTTTTTTAATCATGCACCATTGAAGGATTTTTAATAAAAGAAAAAAACTTTTACATGGTTTACAAGTATGAACTGTTTAAAAGAATTATCAAAAGAAATCGTGAGAACAAATACGACTGGTCAATATCTAACACCCCATGTGACTGTAGAATGGATGTGGTCTGGTGTAGGGTCAAGTTTCTATTCTTAACTAATGTACCCTCATCTTCCGGTAGCAGTCCAAATTACCACGACAGTAATACCGAACGATCTATATTACAGGAGCTGCATATTTTTTTTATTGGTAATTTGTTCTCGATCAAAACATGCATGAAGTATTATCCCCTTGACGTTAACCAACCAATAATCACAAATCAATATATCTATAACCGTTTCATTGTTTATTTCAGAAATATTCACATTAAATGACAACACTTCATCCACCACACCGTTGATATCACACTATTATTGCCCGATTTCTTCGTCATCTATTAGTCCAACGTCATCGTCATCATACAGCAGCGATATAACAACATCAACATTAAGTGAAACTACACATATTGCAGTCTACAGTTCGGATCCGACAATTATATCAACAGAATTACTCAGCAGTCAATGTATGCATGCCTCAGTATAAGTATAATATATATTTTTGAATAAGCAATTGAAATGACTTCACCTTTTCCCCCGTTTACTGCTTGTAAATGTAGATTTAAAAGAAATATTTTGTTGAAGGTCGTACTGTGACCTATAGTTGTTAATTTCTGTGTCATTTGTGTCTCCTGTGGAGAGTTGTATCTTGGCAATCATATTACATCTTCTTTCTTTATATATGTAATGCATTTGAAATAAATGAAACAATATTTACGTTTCAAACTAAACATTTACACTCAAATTGATTGTAGGTACACTTACTTTTTTTACCATCTTATAGTTATTATTGTTAGACCTTTTTTGTCACGCGAAAGGTAGATATGTTGAGTGTGAACTGAACCGACATAGACGCATATGTTTGATAGGACATACCTCGTATTGTCAAATTGTTTAGTTAAAATTCTGATGAAATATAAAAAAAAATGACAATCCGCAACTAGAGGTGCTTAAAAGTAGACTGATTTTTGTTATAATTTAGTTTAGGTATGTGAAGTTATGTCATATCAAATTGACACTTTGAACTTCATTTGATGTAAACAAAAACAAAAATAATAATAATAGTTATGCCAAAATCCGAGTTCTGTATTTTGCTTAAATAGATTGCACATTTTTATTCGTGTATATATTTGCCTGATATTGATCAATGGATTGGGTTTTGTTTTAAACTGTTTTTGGGGTCACACAGTGAAAGTTGGAAATGTAAATTAATAAACCATAATAATGGGAAAAAAATCATACTTTTGCCTACCATACATTTTTCGTAACTCAAGTTATCAGGTAGGAAATGTTACATTGATGTTATTTTAAAACCCTTCAAAGTATATGAATCAGCCTTACATTTTCCTAGCATTGCCTATTGATACAATAAATAAAAAATTATAAAGACATTTTCCATACGTTGTTTTGGCAGGTTTCGTTCACTTATAAAACATAATGATCAAAATCAATGGAGGTGCAATCTAACCATATTTGTTTGCTCCACTAGTAGAAGAAACTATTTTGACAGGAAATTTCAAAACATATTTATATTTCAGCTGCCACATCAAGCAGTGGAGTAATGACGACATCCAATGTTGTGAGTGGGACATCTTCGTCTACATGTTACTGTCCATGTTCTGCTACAGTTGCAAGTAGTTCTATTACAACAGAAGAATTAAAAGCAAAAATAGATAAAATACAGACAGAGCTAACAGTTGACAAAAAAGAGACGTCGTCGTATAAAAGAAGATTAACGAGCGCCCCCGATAACCGTGTTTCAGCTCAAAGCATTGGATATGTTGGTGTAGTGATATTGACGATTGTGATAGGACTACTTATTGTAATTGACATTCCTACGCTTGTTAAGGACACAAGAAACTTTTTTAAAAGGTGTTGTTCTTTGTGCAAAGGCAAATGATAAACTATTCATTTGGAAACAAATATTTTTTTTTCTACGACCAGTTTTGGCCAGAAAAATGTAAATACACCTTATTATGACCAACAAATGTTCAAAATTTGGGAGGGTGTCGTTTCTATCCTCTGTCAGGTTAAACCAAGAAGTGAAAATTGGTATTTGCTACTTCTGCACTAAACAGGCTGCATTAAAAAAACTGGTCGACTCGTAGTCAGATCACTGTTTACGGAAAGAGTGATATATCTTCCTGTGAACTGTGACCTTCACAACTAACATGTTAAACATTTGGTTCAGAATGTCGGTCTAATACATAACAGGGTTTATATTCATATACGGTTAATATGGTGTGTTATGATTGGTGTATAATATTTGCCATCGTCATCATCGTCAATGGTTAGGATTTGAGTCAATACGAGCACCGTTAATTGGTAGTTACGTAGTATTTTAGAATTATTCAAAATAAACTCAAAACATTCATAAAGTATTCGAAATAAAAAGGCGACTTCAGAAAGATCAAAATCAAATAGGACATTTCTATCTTCATTCTCTATTTAAATGTATGTACCGTTTATATAAAAAAAACAGATGCAATTTTATCTTTCATTACATTTACGCATGGCATCTAGAAATTATAAGATCATAAGATTATGTATATCCTGAACAGTTCATCCGTGATATATACACCATGTGACTTATTGTTATACCCTGTATTTAAAAAATGTATATGACATGTTATGCTTATGTAACAAATATTCATCACAAGTTTCTCTCTAATTTCATGTCAAATAAACATCAAAATGCTCTATATTTTATTGATACTTTATTGATATTTTTTTCATATCGTCATATCAAGTTAAGCTTATATGAGTGTCCTGTGTCTATAAAACAAATTATGTAACATTTTTGGGATATGATCATTTTTGTAGTAGACTAAACCATACGTTGAAATAGCCTACAGAGAAGTTGTGCGAAGAAAAATATGTGACCTTAACTGGACACATAGTTTCAATTCCAAAGTAAGAAGCGTAGTTGCTCTCTCTTGTGCTTGTATTTATAGTATGTTACTTGGTTTAATCCATCATGTTCTACTTTAGACAATGGCTGTACCAAGTCAGAAATATGACAGTTGTTGTCCATTCGTTTGATGTGTTTGAGCTTTTGGTTTTGCCGTTTGGAATTTTCCTCGTATATTAGTATTTTTATGATTTTACTTTTTTTTTTGTATCACAAGTAACACATCGCATTACATAAAGAGCTTTTTTTGTCAGTTTCGCTCTTTTATTGGTCGAAACTGCAGCAAAAATACCTGTCCTCTTAGCTAAATATATATCTATCAAAGAAGTTAAATTATCAGAAAGTTCAGTAGAAAAAAAATAATGTGAGTGATTGGTCGATTATAAAAGACCCTAAAGCGAATAATTTGAAACAATTCTATTAGAAAAACTAACGACCGAATTTATAACAAATTAAAATTAAATTAAAATTAAAATTTACGAAAAGAAAATATTACAGACATGAGCCAACGACAAACACTGATAACTTGGGAAAGGCTCATGAAGAATGTGGCGGGTTTAAACATGTTTGTGATCGTTCAACCTAACCTATTACAATGGTGTAATAGTACAACATAAGAAAAACTAGAAACACCAGTTAAAAAAGGCTTAACTCTTCAGATTAATACAAATATTAATACATCTGACAAAAACAAAGAGTTGACGTGGACGGGTACTGAAACATCCACACAAACAAAAAACACAAATTACACATCTGAGAGTACTCGCAGTTACAGACAACTGGTTCTAAACCGATAACAACATAACATAAATCAGAAATCTAAGACTAAAATACAATCAGTACACGTCAAACATCCAATAGAGTTAGTTTCAAGACGGCATTAACAGTCGGAGAAAAACATTAAATCTCGTATTATATGTGTAAGAAGATGAGTATAAGTGCCAATGAGAAAACTCTCCATCCAAGTCACAATTTATAAAACTAATTCATTATAGGTCAAAGAACGGTCTTCAACACGGAGTTTTGGCTTACACCGAACAGCAAGCTATGAAGGGCCCCAAAAATGACAAGTGTAAAACCATTCAAACGGGAAAACCAATGGTTTACTTTTATAAATTGTGTTATATATGGAGAGTTGTGTCATTTGCACTCATGCCACATCATTTCATATCTATTCAACCCCTAGAGTTTATGTTACTCGTTTTTGTTTTTTTAGACTTTTACAATTGATTATGTCTTAGTTTGTTTGCAATGATGGTAGTCTCTGTCCGAAGTCATGAGCCTGTAATTCAGTGCTTGGTAGTTGTTCGTTGTTGTATATCATATTTATTTTTCGCTTATTGTTTTCTATATACATCAATCAAGCCGATAGTTTTTTCGTAAGATTTGTTTCACATTTGTCGATTTTGTAGCTTGCGATGCGCTATGAGGTTTACTTGTATGCATAGTTGACGACCGAACGATGACCTGTAGTTGGTATTTGATAGTTGTCTCATTGGCAATCATACCACATCTTCTTAAATGTACATACTCTTGTATACTTTTTCCTTTCTACAAATTGCACCACTCCAATATTTACTTACTTTATCATTTGATAACATATATAACGGTTGTGGATGAATACTGCTTTTATTGTGTAAACACCATCGATGCTTTTGGGTTGGTTTTATGATATCATTAAACATTCTTAACAATTCGGATCAACGTGCATATGTTGTTATGTAACAAGTTAAACCGTATGTTCCCATGGTTATATTTCTTATTTGGATTTTCGCTTCATTTAATCTTCAACTTGAAGTTATATACCCGGGAGATTACGGAAGTCAGAAGTTTTGACATTGATAAAACAGAAACACAGAAACAAATCAGATAAAGAAATTGTTCATTAACTTTTTATGCCCCATTTATGGGCATTATGTTTCCTGGTCTGTGCGTTCGTTCGTTCGTCTGTCCCGCTTCAGGTTAAAGTTTTTGGTAGAGGTAGTTTTTGATGAAGTTGAAGTCCAATAAACTTGAAACTTAGTAAACATATTCCGTATGATATGACCTTTCTAATTTTAATGCCTAATTAGAGATTTTATCCCATTTTCACGGTCCACTGAACATAGAAAATGATAGTGCGGATGGGGCATCCGTGTACTTGGGACACATTCTTGTTTTAAACATACTTACGGACGTGTTTTATGAACAATTGCGTTAAGGTAAAATAATGTAAATATAATGAAAATAATTTAAAGGATAAAAGGAAAAGTATAGATAAACAGCTTTGTATAGGTATAAAAAGGTCGGCACTTCTACGGAATAAATATATAAATCAATAGAAACTATTTCGATTTCATGGGGATAGCGTTGATGCATAATAGCCCCTTTTAACAGCGTATGATTTGATTTAACACATTTTAATCAGTAATCAGCGATTGGAAACAATAAATGTACACATTAATGTCTTAATTTACATAAAAGTGTTATCATTTATCAGCAAAATATTCAGATTTTGGCAATTAAACAAGAAAAAGACAAGATGTTACAGAGGTTCATATTGTCATACAAAAGCTGTGATAAGGTATCAATTTGATGACAGAAAAATAGACACAATTAAGATTTCATTTCGAATCCATTACTATAAACCATCTTCTTTAAGTGATACTGAAACAGGAAGGATTGAGATAATGACACTTTTATTCTTTTATCAAAACTAATTGCTCATTTTAGAACAAGATAATTTATAAAATAAATATTCATTACTTCTATATATAAAAAAAATAGAAAGATGTGATATAATTGCCAATTGCCAATGAGAGAACTCACCACAAGAGACCAAAAATGACACAGAAATTAACAATTATAGGTCACTGTACGGCTATTAATAATGAGCAACGCCCATACCGCATAGTCAGCTATAAAAATGACAAATGTAAAACAACTCAACAGAGAAAACTAACGGCGTAATTTATGTAGAAAAAAATTAACGAAAAACAAATATTTAACATTAACAAACGACAGCCACTGAATTACAGGCTCCTGACTTGGGACAGGCACATGAAAGGGTGAAAAGTAGAAAAAAGCTTACCTCATCAGATGGATACTATTAGAAATATATCTAACAAAAACACAGAGTAGACGTGGTTGGGTACTTATACATCCCAACAACTGAAAGACACATAACAGATTTAAATTTACTTGCAGTCACTGACAGCTAGTTCTAAACTAGTAACAACTCATTAAAAAATATCCTGCATCTTAGACAAAATTATCAATCAGTTTTGCTCATTTTTAGTAATCTGTATCTTTTCATGAAATCTATCATAGCTATATAGCCACTTCAAAAATCAAATATGAACGGTAAAACTAGATACACCAATAAAACATCATAGCCAAAATTGGTAGTCGACTCCCAGTTGAAGTTCTTGCTCTTTAATGACCATTTTTACCAATATTTAAACAGTCTACAAAAAATGATCAACAAGATAAGATATTCTAATATTTATACTACCGATATTTAAGTTGACTCTATGTTGCAGTAATTACCCTTATAATTATGATAATGTGTGGATTTGGCTAAAGAAGGTAGAAAGAAACTGTACACAGAAAAAATATCAACCATAAAAGATAACAAAAAAAAGTTCGGTTTTTTATCAGTTTTATTCTAATCAACATGGTTCAGTATGCGCATAGACCTATGTGAGCGATACAGACTCTTTGGAGTCATAGTTTGTAATCTGTTCGAAAAGAAAGCAAGTGGTGAATCAGATTTTGCATGACGCACAGAAAAAAATCTTCCTGCAATGTGATTCTTCGCCTTCTTTCATTTTGAATTATTTAGTTTTATTATTCATTCTGATCTTTTCATTAAACAATTCCCAGCTGTTATCCTTATTATTAATTTAAGAGAAATCAATACATCTCCAATGTGGGTCCGAAAGACCACTAGAGTTACATGATGTTAAAAGTAATTTGAAACATAGTGTCTTAAAGAAATTCATATCCATATCAAATCGAAAATATATTCCCTGATCCCGTAAGGATCAATCCCCAAATCCCGAGCTTAAAAACACCCGATCCCGACGCCCCGAAAAAGGTCCTGCCTCCCTCTAATCTCTACCTTACTTTCATTTTTGCCAAATCACTATTTTCCCTTTCAACAAAATTTTTTTTGCCCCATTTATGAGCATTATAATTTCTAGTCTGTGCATCCGTGCGTTCGGTCGTCCGTCCGTCTGTCACGCTTCAGGTTAAAGTTTTTGGTCGAGGTAGTTTTAGATGAAGTTGAGCATGTTTTGCATACTTTAATATACATGCAAGTGGTATGATCCCTTAAATAGTAAACATTTAAAGAAAACAGTAGACGGAATCGGGGACTTTCTATACTACCATATAGAAAGTCCCCGACAGAATACAGAGAGTCTCTATATGTTAAAGTAGTATAATCGTAGTTTACATGTAGATAAACGCGAAAAATAATTGTCCTCTCTAAGGAGATAGATTAGTTGTGCTTCTTGCAATTCAAACACCATTATATGTATGAAACGCGAAAAATAATTGTCCTCTCTAAGGAGGTAGAATAGTTGTGATTTTTGCGATCTAAACACCATGATATGGAGAACGCTCTAAATGGCTTATTTATTTTTCATTTTTGTTATCTATCATACGATTGGTTGTACTTGTGTCACATGTTTTACTTATTTTAATATATATGCAACTGGTATGACCCCTTAAATAGTAAACATTTCAAAGAAAACAGTAGTCAGAATACAGAGAGTATCTATATATTAAAGTAGTATAATCGTGGTTTACATTTAGATAAAAGCGAAAAATAATTGTCCTCTATAAGGAGGTATAATAGTTGTGTTTCTTGCGATCTAAACACCATTATATGGAGAACGCTCTGATTGGCTTATTTATTTTTCATTTGTGTTAACTATCATACGATTGGTTGTATTTGTGCATGTTTCAAACCGGAAATCATATCTATGACTAAAAGTCAGTCTTATGACGGAATCATATCCGGACTCCTTTTTGTCGTTTTTCTCCCAAAATAACTCAATCTGAATAATCATAAGAATGGATGACAAATGCGACAATTTGTGTTACCTATAGGACACAGAGGCATGATGATTGATTTATTGTGGAAGGAAGAGAAGCGACACACAAAATGAGGTTTTCTCGTTTAATAGTATAGATAGCTCTGTACGTCACTAATGGTGTCACTTTCTACATTAACATTATTATATGTGCATTTTCAGAATTATGAATAATAAAGGTAATTTGGTAAACTTTATTGTACATCTATTTTATCCGCCTAAAAATCATTTACAAACTTAGTAATATAAAGTCTCGTAATTTAATTGTAAGCAAAAAAAAAAACTCCTCAGTTAAATACAATGTAACGTTTTTTGTCATTTTTCTGTTAATACTTTAAGGTCGTTTATTTGTTACCGCTATTGACACAGTTGAAAGTCAGTTTGCATACTCAAATTAGTATCTAGAAAGCTCTCGATATGCAACAGTTTAAATACAAGAAAAAAAAATTTAACTAAGATTCATGTATATATAAAACTTGTTGAAAATACATTTTCGTTTTCAGTGGATCATTTTTATCCTATATAATTGTAATTCATATAGGACTCAGATATTATGTGCTTATAAATGTGTTACATATTGTATCATTTGACAATTGAAAATAAGAAAACAAAATCATGGCGTTCCAAACTTTTATCCTTAATTTATGTAGACAATCGTCTTTTGAGCCATACATGAATGAAATTAGTGCTCCTTTTATAATATGTAGCCACATTAATGTCATTTCGTATTTTTTATGATACAAAACTAGAAGCAAAGCAATTCATTTACACACATTCCCTTGCCGGGCCTCATACTTATAGCATGCACACTGTTATAATATGTAATTAACAAACTGTTGATTATATACAACACTTTGAGTGGTGAAGTTTATTTGTAAACGCACGTGAAAGTAAAGATGACTTCCAGAGAATATAAGAAAGTTATATGGACAGCCTTGTTAATCTTGTTAGCGTTTATAATTGGCGTTTTGATAGGGTATTTTTCCCGAACAATTGTGTTTCAGCCGGATTCTAGGACAAAATTACTAGACAAACTCAATCGAGACGGGGACAATAGTATGACACAAAAGTTATTTGATACCATAGATACAGGACAGATAGACAGTAATTTAAGGTATGTTGTTTTAGTTTGTCAGAGCTATACAAGTAACACCTATTCTTTGATTTTAATAGAAGGACACGTTTACGAGACAAACACACACAAAAAACAACAAAACAAAACAAAACAAAAACAAACTAAAAAAAAACCAAAAAAACGTAAAAAAACATACTATTTTAACATCGACAACATTAACGGTACCAATATGCATATATACATATATAAGTCTGAAATTGCACCCAACAAATTTAAAATTATATTTTTCTGGTAGCAAATTTGTGTCCGTCCCTCAGCGGGATTTGAACTCACACCTTTGATACACTACAGCACCAATCGCTTAGCCTCATGTCCAGCGCTCTATACCGCTATATTAAAATATAAAATCAATAGTCGTATTGTTACCTAGTCGCGGAAGGCGCATCTAGAGATAGGCATAAGGCATGTGTTTTAAGCGTGTGTAGATGTTATATTATTATTTAAATTTGTACACAATGTATTCTTTATTATATCACTTCTCCGAACTCTTAAATTAAAGTGCTCTAAATACTTGTATCAAATAGTGTTGAATAAATTTAACACAGACTCCCAAAGATCTGCAAAAAGGACAGCCTTGGTTTAGTGGTTAGCGCATCGGACTACTAACACAAAGGTTTTTGGTTCTATCCTTGTTCTGGTTAGAAAATTTCAGGGACCGAATGTTCGGCTCTCCTTTGACACCATTTGCGAGTATGGTCTTGAGAAACGATGATAGTCCCCAAGAAGGGGACGATAAATAGCTAACCCGTCTTGAGAGAGAGCCATATCTCTTGCACGTAAAAGACACCCTTGTAGATTTCGAAAACGAGCAGACCTCAAAATGGAAAGGGATTAATATAAGTTGCAATAATTTGTTATCCAATCCACTATAAATAAATATGTTTTAACTAAAACTCAAGATCTATCATTATCAGCAAACAAAGTCAAAACACTCAGGCGCGCGGATCTGATCATTTTAAAAGGGGGAGGGATGTCTTAACCCCAGAAAACCATAAAATGTTCAAATAATAAAATATAAAGAAAAATTAGGGGGTCCCGAGTTATAAAAACCTATGACACAGTTCTTGATTTATAACATATGGAATAAAGTAGTTTGACTTTTAGCACTGATGTCACAACCTTTATATCTCGATCAGTGGGGCAAAACAATATGTCAAGAAAAGCATCGAACTATATTAAATCGGTTTAGCAGATGGAAATAAACAAAGGCACAACTAAAACAATAAAAATAATTCTCTACAAAAGTAAACATAATGTATACAGAGCAAATAGATGTAGTTCATCTGTTCTTTTGTGTCAAAAATGATTATTCGTTAAAAATGTCGACTAGTTTACACAATATTTTATTTTTTTTAAAAATTGCAAAAATGGCAAATATGCAACAGAAAAAAATAACTGCAAAACAAGTCAAAACAAGCATCCGGGTGCGGGAATTTTCGCTACATTGAAGACCTGTTGGTGACCTTCTGCTGTTGTTTTTTTCTATGGTCGGGTTGTTGTCTCTTTGACACATTCCCCATTTCCATTCTCAATTTTATAATATAAATATGTCTATCTATATTAGCCAGAACAGTATTATCTACAAAGTAGAATGACACCTATAAATATGTCTTTCATTTAGCCACAAGTGTATTTTCTATATAGTAGAATGAAATCACTAGTGTCTGCACGCTGAAGACCAAAACATCTAAAAGCCAAATACATAAAAACTTTCAAAATCACTTAAACTGAGAAGGAAAATAAAATTGTAAACAACGGATCGTCTAGAAACGGTTGGTATATGGCAAACAAAGTCACATGTTACAAATATTTGCATCTGCAATAATATAGTGTTTATTGATCCACATTCTACCAGACAAATGAATTTACATTTGCGTTATTGTTTCAGAATACTAACAGGAAAACCCCGGTTAGCTGGGACAGAGAACAATAGAGAGAGTGGTGATTTTGTTCATCGACAGTTTCTGCAGTATGGCTTGCAGTCTGAAATTATAGAATATAATGTTACTTTATCATACCCTGACAAAACTGCTGATAATTATGTAAGTGGAAATTAAGTTCTTCAAATACTTTCTCTTAGTATTTCCTTTGTTAAATGGTAGAAACATATATAGTTTTTGATTTGATCATATTCAACTTGCTATTTTCGTCGAAAACTAGACAATTAATGTCTCCGCTTACTCAATGTAGTATTTCTATAAAGTCGTATATTTTAGTTCCCCCAGAAATATTTGGTGTACAAGAATATTTAAAACGTGGAGATAACAAAACGCACAGATAAATTTCAAAAACTGTTCGGCACAAGACACAAGAAATATAAAACAGTAAAGGTAGCAGCCAATTACGTTATATAAAACATCAAAGGAAACTTCGCGTAAATTAAGTAACTTTTTTTTTTTTTTTACTTTTTCATTTTAGGTTTCTGTGATGGAGGAAGACGGTACAGAAACATTTAAAACAGTTGCTATTGTTGAAGGAGATGAAGTACAACCATTCAATGCATTCTCACCATCTGGAAATGTTATGGTAATCACAAACATTTGTTATTTGAACTTATTGCATTAGACAGCAAACACGTTAACTTTATTATAGTGAACAGCCTAAATAAGAGAACAAAACGAAAATGAAAAACAGAAACCGTTCCGAAAAACTGTTATAAGCTGTTTTTAGTTCAGGCACCGTTAATTCTGGTTAAATCAATCATTTATGTGTAAAGTAGTTTAATATGGTCTTCAATATTGGAAACAATAGTGCAATGTGCTGTATGTGACAATTTGTTTAGAAGTGTTTTCCAAAACTTAAGAGCATATACTGGTACGAAGACAGCCGTATTGAAACAAGAAAGATTATATTGAGAATGGAAAGATTTAATATGTATCAATGAGATAACAAGCCGAACAAAGAGTAGAAAGCAGCCGAAGGACGCAAATGGATGTGAAAAAAAAACGCTAATATAATACTTCGCTTTTTCGAAAATATTTACACTGACAAAAAGCCTAAACAAAAAATTACGAAAGCACTTTTACAAATAATTATTAATATTAGTAGAAAGTAAAAAAAAAATAGTCATTGATATCCACATACAATTTTTTTTATTAATTTAAGATGCAATCATTCCTATTAGTGTATTTGAATGTTGTTTCAGGGAGATTTAGTTTTTGTAAACTATGCTCGGGATTCAGATTTTCACAAACTTAAAGATATGAACATCAATGTTTCCGGTACTATTGTAATAGCAAAATATGGAAAAGGTTTCCGAGGTAATAAGGTAAATACATAATAAAAATCTTGTTATTCTACTCTACGATTTCTGCTTGTGGTTCCTAGGATAAACAATTCCCTAATGAAATCTTATTAGATTGATACCAGGTTATTTGAATTGTAAAAAGTACTTTACTTAATACAGACGTGGTAAAGCCAATTTCAAAACTTGTACAGATTTCACTGCTTTGTATACTCAGTTGTAAACTGCATGCACACAAGCTTGTGTTTGCTATTTAACATGTGTTCGAATCTCAATCAATCTTTGTTGCACGTATTGCTGGAAGTACTTACCATATTCACTCTCTTGCCTTACTCTATTTAGCGTTCGTGGTATCTGGATGGTTTTGCTCTTGTTTGAAAGATATTTACAGACTGCTGTAAACAAAAATCTTCATATCGTGACTGGTTATTAAGCACGAGACATTTCAATGTTAATCTTATATTCAATATCTAGCACGATTCCAGGGAGATGTAAGATTAATGTCTAAGAGGAACCAATCGACGGAAAAATGGAAGCAATGTCAAGGTTAACATACGCTCGTTTACAATAGCCTTTTTCTAACAGGTTGAGAATGCATATGGAGCAGGAGCTGTAGGTATAATACTATACTCAGATCCTGGTGATTATGCCCCTTCTGGTACAAATTCAACATATCCAGATACAGTGTTCCTACCAACAGACGGAGCACAGAGAGGAAACATTGTCCTTAATAAAGGGGACCAGAGTACACCTGGATATCCAGCTAATGGTGAGTAGGTTGGTGTGGATTTTATTCGTAAAAAGAAACAAAATTTACAAAAGCGAACGTTTTAATTTTATTCATGGAGCAAACAGATTTGATCCATTCAACACATTAAGTCGATCAATGGTGTTTCAATAATATTTCTATAAATTATGTTATTCCTTAGAAGAAATTATATGTAAACAATAGAACTAATACATAACTAAAATGTTACTACACAGTAGATATTTCAATTGATACATAATTCTTATGTTGTTCTGAGTTATTATTGCGTTTTCACTATCAACTTATCAATTTCAGCTTAGATTTGAAACGTTGACAGCAGCACCTCATTGCATCAACATTACATGTCTACCGTCGACTAATCAATTTCTGCCTAGATTTGAAATATTGACAACAGTGTCTCCTTTAATCAGCTTTAAATGTCTAACATGAAAGTTGTGAATATTGAGACCTATCAGATCAGAAATATAATGTCAATCTAAATTTATAAATAAGTCTACATTCTTGCCGTTATTGATCAGATCGAGAGAAAAAAATGAAAAATCTTTATAAAACTAATTTGGAATTTTAATTAAGTCATGTAAGTTGAGTTTGTCATTTGTAATTACTGTTTTTAATTTACAGAATATTCTTACAGATTAAGAGAACATGAACTAAATTCTCGTCTACCAAAGATTCCGTGTTTACCAATCAGTTATAGTAATGCGTATAGCCTGCTGAGGTATAAGTGTTTACTATTTAATGGCGTTAATGACAAAATTATGTGCTATATTTAATCTTTGCCAAAATATTAGGTGTAAATGACTTCACTGATTTGTCGTCTTTTATCACATTTAGTTTTTGGAATGTTGATTTTATTCTCTGTTGTCATTGATTTCTTTAGCATCAGTCATATAATTAAGATGTCTGTATATCAATTTCTAATGGCACTATTGTTATGCTATCAGTTTGATATTTCTTAACCCGGTTACTTTTCTTCTCGAATGCACTAAGCAAAATACTAATACAATGGTGCTGGAAAATGATAAAAAGTAATATAATTGTCATTGCTACTCGAATCATGGCCCTCAAATATTTTCTGTACGCGTAACATATTCAAAACAATATCAAACCTTTGTTAAGGAAGTTTACCCCACTATTTTTTTAATTTTTGTCAGATTTTCGGAATCCTCTGGTTTTATCCATGTATTGACATACAAAAATTTTGCCCACTAACCCCTACTTTTTTTCATATTTTTAATACATATAGTTCAAAAAGCAATATTTCAAAATCTTATAAAATCCATGTTATTTTTTTCATAGTTTTTTTTTAAACAAAAAAGGTGCCAATGTGAAATGTAAGAAAAATCTAGAGAGAATTATTTCCCGCCAAATTTTCGATGGCTTATATCTCAAAAACAAGCACACGGACCCTCCATTTTTTCTGCTTTTTGGGTTTCTTTATTTATATACTATCAATTTATAACACTCTTTTAAAAAGCTTGTTATTTTTAAACAGAGTAGCAAACCTCCTTACTCGCTCATATCGCATGCATTTTCTTCTGGTATGATACTAAGGATGGGTAGCCGATTTTGAAGTTGAATGAACTTGTATATATTACTACTTTCCACACACATTTTGACAGGAGTTTTTTCATAGAAAAACTTCTTTTTGATTTAAAAGGTGATGACTTGAAAAGTGAAAGCGCTTTCTGCAATTGTCAAATCCCTATTCCCAGTTTCGTATGCTTTGAGTAACAACTGTAGATATACCTGAGATTTCAATGCGCACAATATAATGTAAGGGTCAGTAAAACATTAAAAATGTATATAATTTCCTCTATATGTAATAATTTCAATGCTATGTTATAGTCTGATGACTGGTGAGCAAGTAGCAGACGAATGGAAAGGTGGCCTTAATATCACATACAGAATTGGTCCAGGGTTAACTTATAAAAGGTAAGCTATCTAATTTGATAACACTTTTCCAGTTACACTGTTTATAATGAATGTAATTTTGACCGATTTGTATATCTCATGAATCCATTTAGAAAATACAACTCATAAAACAAAAGCTGGTTGAATCTCAATAAAACAAAAAAAGGGGATATTCTTTGCGTTCATCAGACAATAATTGTCTTTCATACCACCAACACAATTCATATAAAAAAATATCATTATTTCTTGTTTTTAGAACAATATGTGTTTTCAAAATTAGTTGTTTAATGTAAATGTATAAAGTATATTTATTATGAATTTTTAAGTCATTCAGAGGGTATCAGGGCGATTTATATTGTACTAAATGAGTTTATCCTCTTAGTTTTCGATGCTTTATTTGTGAATGGTACTCATTTTAAAGGGACAGTCAAAATCCTGTTTGATTTTGTAATATATTCACGTTTTTTAAATTTGTATTTTTATTGTTCAAGGAAAATAAATCTTAGAGTTAGTAACAAACTTGAAAACAGACGTATATATAATGTTATTGGGAAGATTAAAGGTGAACTAGAACCGGGTAAGTACATTTAATACATCTTAATATTGTCGAAGTATATGCATGTAAGCTAATAATTTCATTAAACAAAAGCAATAGGCGATATGTCAATCATAATGAATATTAGAACCATAAGTATTTAAAACTAGTTTTGAAGTCTGAAATTAAAAATAAATTAACCACACATCCATATCATAAATGTATTATCCCCAAGGATACTGACAGATTTAAATGCCTATCATTGTATGTGATGAAATGTCTATCAATATACGGGATGAAGCCAATTTTTCGGGACATGTGTTTGACAATTCAAATACATATTGAAGGTCTAAGCTACAGTAGTCTTATAAAAAAAAATAACAATAATAAATCAAACAGACCATCGTTTTGCTTCTCGTTTATATTCGAAAGGAAATAAAAAGCGAAACAACAAAAGTACCGAACCCAAAGGAAAACACAAAACACAAAGTCCTGGTAGAAATGCTAATGCTTTTCTACCTCAGGAATAGTTTAACTTAGCTGTATAGCCAAAACTTCAAGAATTTGGTCCTCAATGCTCTTCAACTTCGTACTTTATTTAGCCTTTTAAACTTTATTGGATTCGAGCGTCACTGGTGAGTCTTTTGTAGACGAAATGCGCGTCTGACGTAAATATAAAAATAATAAATCCTGGTATCTATGATGAGTTTATTACAATGTTATTGGGAAGATTAAAGGTGAACTAGAACCGGGAAAGTTAAAAGTTGAAATCATCTCTTCGTAAATTTTACGGACGCCATCATGAGTTGGTTGACCATTATGGAATAACCGTTTCACAAATGATATCGGATATGTTCCTTACGTCGTAACTACAGTCCCATTCCCTTTCATAAATGTGACCTACCGAATTAGACTATTTACCGGATTTGTTATTTCATAAGGTAGCACTCCACAGTTAGGTGTGTAGTTTCGCATTTTGGCCCTGTGGATTTTTCAAATATAAGAGCTAGTGTGCAATAAAATTCATTTTTGGATAGCTGCGTATTAAAATAGCCTTCGTATTGGGTTTATTTGAACAATTGTTTACATTAATCTTCCTAATGATCAAATAAAAAATGGATGTTTTTTTGCCTCATTTTTTCGTAAAATCTAATCACAAAGTTCGTGCGACAAAAAGTTGGAATAAAACATTACAATAATTGCCGGACCAATGTATGGTATGGACATACAAATACGGACTGTCATACAGAAAACAGCCTATATCTAATTACATACATTGCATAATCTTGCCCCCCCCCCCCCCCCCCCCCCCCCCGTTTTGCAATATTATGTGGTAAATGAATGCAGAATGTTGCCATGGATACACACAAAAGGAATTATTTTTCACCCTTTTAACTTTTGAAAATCAAATCTATGGAAGACACTGATTACATACATATGCACATGTACAACACAAACAGTTAGGTTAATGCGTTGGAAAGCCAGGAATAGAGATGATAAAACATTTTGTGGCTCATTTTTAATTTTATTTTCTAACTGTGGAGTGCTACCTAAGCAACATGACGGGTGCCACATGTGAAGCAGAATCTGCTTACCCTTCCGGAGCACATGAGATCACCCCTTGTTTTTGGTGGGGTTCGTGTTGTTTATTCTTTAGTTTTCTATGTTGTGTTATGTTGTTATGTGTACTATTGTTTGTCTGTTTGTCTTTTTCATTTTTAGCCATGGCGTTGTCAGTTTATTGACGATTTGTGAGTTTGACTGTCCCTCTGGTCTCTCGTTTATTTTCAAATGACTAGCGTTTCGTTAACACTCATTAATGCAGCTCGAATTAAAACAATTGAAAAGTTAAATCGAATACATAGTTACAGAAAACGTGAGATGTGCGAAATACTGTTGATTAAAACCCTAAGTGTTGATGGAGATACTAATATTTATCAAAAGTACCAGGATTATAATTTAGTACGCCAGACGCGCGTTTCGTCTACATAAGACTCATCAGTGACGCTTATATCAAAATAGTTATAAAGCCAAACAAGTTCAAATTTGAAGAGCATTGAGGATCCAAAATTCTAAAAAGTTGTGCCAAATACGGCTAAGGTAATCTATTCCTGGGACAAGAAAATCCTTAGTTTTTTCAAAAAATTCAAAGTTTTGTTAACAGGAAATTTATAAAAATGACCACATAATTGATATTCCTGTCAATACCGAAGTGCTGACTAGTAGGCTGGTGATACCCTCGGGGACGAAGCGTCCACCAGCAGTGGCATCGACCCAGTGGTATAAATATTTATCAAAAGTACCAGGATTATAATTTAGTACGCTAGATAATATTTTATATACAGTATACACTAAATCCTTTTTTCAACTACGTAGTAGAAAAATGGAATAGTCAACAAATTGACCTTTGATCACCTCTGTCGTTAAAGAAAGTTGTTTATTATTTTAGTGTCATTTTATAAACTAAGATAGTAGTATTGTTGTTGTGCTTTACTTACAGATAGATATGTGATGGTCGGTAACCACCGAGATGCCTGGGTTTACGGTTCAATAGATCCTATATCGGGTACCATAGTTATGATGGAAACAGCCAGGGTTCTTGGACGGTTATTGAAAGAAGGTCATTTCTTATAATATTTTTTTTTTTAAATTTTAATATACATTGCCTACTAGGTATACTCAAATGGACTGCTACTTTTTGAACTTGGAACCCTCAATTCCCTCTTTAAACTCCTCTTTATCGATTTTCCTCAGATTTTCTAACCCGAATAATCCAGTCGTTATATATATTTCGATCACTACGATCGAGAAAAATAGTGGATAGAGGGCGCTGAATAACTCGAGTTACAGATTTTCGAAAGACATTTATCTCGTAAAGACACCATGTTATATCTCATTCTTTTAATGTGAAGATGTGACATATTAACTTCTTACAATAGGTAGCTAGCATTATAAATTTGATTGAAATAATATCTGACGATTAACGAAAGCATTAGCGTATGATGTCAACAAAATTTTACTGGATCAATTTATTTATTTGTTCCGGCACGTTACAACAAATTGGTTTCGTCTCTTCTTTTGATTTACAACACAATACAACAGTGAGAAAGTGAAGTTAACGAATCAATAAATATTACTTCATATCGACATAGGTTGCTGCTTATGATGAATAAGCATAGTTATGAAAAGGTATATAATGAAAAAGCATAATATGCACAAAAGTTCTTCACAAATTAAAATCTCTAAATATCGTAAACAGTATATATAATTGCTTTCCTTGTGTATTCGCAGTTTCTGGGTACATTTGCTATAATTTCTCATTTACGATAATATGCTGTATACAGTCTGCAATACTACCATATTTATTAGTGATTGACAGTTAATTGGTATTGTATTTATTGATAGGATGGAGACCACGACGGTCGGTGTTGTTTTGTAGTTGGGATGCCGAAGAATTTGGATTAGTAGGATCTTTTGAATGGATGGAGGTTCTTATAACCTTATAATATATTCATATAACCTTATAACCTTATAATATATTCATATAACCTTATAACCTTATAATATATTCATATTATATTTCCAACTCTGCATGCACTGCGCTTAATAATTAGATGCACTAAATAATGGAAAGAAGAAATACCAATGGAGTAATCGAAATCATCAAAAGTCAAGGATACAAAATGAACAAAGGAAAAACGACGAAAAGACAAACAACAGCCCAAAACATACACCGTGGTAGAATTCATAAGTTCTGAAGCTCTAGAGCTAACCTGTTTCTGTTCCACTAGTAGCATCGTATTGTTCTTATACATTGTATATCAAGATAAGTTTGTTACATCGATATACAAAGAGTTCTAAGTATCTGTTAAACTATCCATTTGTTCTAATTGTAAAAAATGTGGTATGATTGCAAATATGAAACTATCTAGAAGAGAACAAATGACGAAGATATAACCAACTAAAGGTCAACATACGGTTTAGATGATTTCCAGCAAAGTATTCAACATTCGATTTTTATTTTTTTTATTTTCCCATGTATTGTAATGTTAAACTTATATTTTTAGTTTTATTTACGATAATGTATCCATGAAGACTATGATCATTACTGCAACCATTACTGGTAACCCTGAATAAATTCCAAAACACTTACCAAAATATTTTCATTAAAAGTGTACAACGTTGGAAGCTGTCGCTGAATGTTCTTTGGTTGTTCTCCTCTGTATTTTATGACAGCGCAAAAAATATAAATGATTGCATAGTTGATTACATTGCAACATAATTAAACATTTAAAATTGGGACTATTTTACAGGATAACAGCAAGTGGTTGACACCCCAAGCTGTAGCCTATATAAATGTAGATAGCGCGGTGTCAGGTAATAATATATACTATATATCGTAGCCTATATAAATGTAGATAGCACGGTATCAGGTAATAATATATACTCTATATCGTAGCCTTTATAAATGTAGATAGCGCGGTATCAGGTAATACTATATACTATATATCGTAGCCTATTTAAATGTAGATAGCGCGGTATCAGGTAATAATATATACTCTATATCGTAGCCTATATAAATGTAGATAGTGCGGTATCAGGTAATAATATATAATATACATCGTAGCCTATATAAATGTAGATAGCGCGGTATCAGGTAATAATATTATACTCTATGTCGTAGCCTATATAAATGTAGATAGCGTGGTATCAGGTAATATTTTATACTACATATCGTAGCCTATATAAATGTAGATAGCGCGGTATCAGGTAATAATATCAGATTATTACATGGCATTTTTCATATTGCATGTATTATCAGCCCTAGGTTCAATATCAGCCCAAGAGCCGCATGGCTCGAGGGCTGATATTGACCGAGGGCTGATAATACATGCGATATGAAAAATGACATGTTATGATCTTTTTATCATATGCTTCATAATGGAGAAAAATAACAGATTCATATATTGATCCTTTTACGTGGTTCTAAATACAAAAAGAAGTTCAAAGATTGAAAAGTTCACGGACGTCGGACCCAAATTTAGTACATTCGATATCAAATCTTTCTACTATATGCCTCAACAGAGGAGAAATCAATTTTAATATGGACGACTCGACAAACCAAAAAAAAAACAAAACACAAAACAATATACATAATGAAAACTGTTTGGAAAAGTCAACCTTTTCAAAGTAACTTTCTAAATTATGTTTGAAACTTATAAAGAATGCATTTATTTAATAATTTGTTTGTTTGTTTTTTTATTTTTATTTTTTTTTTTTTTGTTATTATTTTACACAATATACTTTCAGTATCTAAATAATTGTTTTGTACACTATTTCGTAATGTTTTTCACTGAAAACGTAGCATTGAGGTGTATTTTCCGGAATTTGCCGAGTATCACTGGAATGCCATGTGATAACGTTACGGAAAGGCATGTGATAACAATCGAAGCATGTGATAAACTTTTCATATCAGCCCGCTAAGCACCAATTCGAAAAATATGGAATTTATGTCAATTTAATGCTATTATCATACGGTAAAATTTATATGTTATTTAGTCTAAGTATATGATAATATATACTCTATATCATATATAAATGTAGATAGCGCGGTATCAGGTAATATCATATACTATATATGGTAGTGCTCTTCGTCCATAACTTGTATTAGGCAGTTTTACATGTTCATATCTTACAATCTTGTTGTCTTGCACAGAGTCCTATTTTTCAGGCTATTACTTTTTAACAATCACATGATATATACCTTTAAGAATCGGTCTATTTCATTATACCAGTCATTCTAGGAACAAATTTTAATAGGGTTTCAGGTTCGATGAATTCATTTTATGAAGACGGAGTAAATATCCCGTAGTTTCAACTCTCTGGAACTTTTGGAATATACTGTGTTGTTCGCACATATTATAGTGCAAACATGCATTATGCAAAACAAATGTTCAGGCACAAATACACATAAAGTATAACGTTCTTATTAATTGTAATAGTTCTGTCTCTAGTCAGCATATTGTCCTATTTATCATTATATCAGAATTGAATACAGTTGTATTCAAACATTTGCAATTTTAAATTGCATTTTAGATAATGGGACTAGTTCTCAGTTATTTTTTTCCATCAGGTATTTTGTAGATGATCTTTTCGCCGTTTGTCTTTTTCCAGTGGTATTGTTGTTTTTTCGTCGACATCTGATTTTTTATTGCCTTTTGGGTTTGACTTTTTTTGTTTCAATATCCAAATTATATGGTATTATCGGTAAATGTGTGTATTGTTTCTGTATATGAGATTAAGGCTGTTGATGTAATTTATTTGTCAGACTTATCTATAATGTGTTGATACGCAAAATAAAATACGTTTCGTTCCATACTACCTAAGACCACACTGAATAGTGTATGGAATTTTGCTAATCATATAAGGACCGCCGGATATTGCCGATCGTCAACCATGGTATTGACACAAGTTGTCTTTCAACCATTTTAAAGTTGCGTAAAGTATGATATTGCATTACAACATATTGCATATTAAAAATATTAAACACTATATATCGATATATCAAAAATTTGCGTACTGAAAAACTCGAACGTAATTTTAATGTCATATTTTCAACGTGTAGGGAATGACACAATTCATTTGAAAACAGTTCCACTGCTTCAAAAGGTGTTTGAGGATGCAGCAAATAAGGTAAATTTTCAAACATTTATCTAAAATCATTTTTATCTAACCTAAAAGTGATTCAAAGGGAATCAAAATAAGGCTATCTGATATTTTATTGCAAATGCACAAAAGTTATTCCTTTTTCACATTTTCACATGTATTTTAAACTATCAAATGTGTGAGCAGCCAGCAAAAAATATGTTGAGACTAATCTTAATGCAAGTTTTGATGAATGTTTATTGTTTCTAGTGATATTTTTTTCAAAATGAATCTTCCTGTATGTATGTACATGAACAGCAATAATACACAAAATGTTACAAAAACTAACCCATTTAGCTTGATGTCCTATAGTTGAAACCATGAAACAAGCGACAAAGAGTACAGTTATGTTTAATAGAGTCAAAATATTGCATACATAACTGAAGTTTATTGGTAGCACTATTCATTCGCAGGTACCCGACCCTTATGGAAAATACAATAATGCATATGAAGCTTGGAGAAATCACCCTAGGTTCAGGTTTGTACATTCACATATATTTGTCCAATACATTTGTTTTTACGTTTTATATCATGTTTTATTAATATCTGATGTATCCCAATACTAACAAATATTAAACACCATTTTCAACAAACCCAAAAAGTAAAAGAAAAAATAGAAGAAGACACATCTTTGGTCATACACAAATTTTAGGGCAGAGGAAAAGTTATTACACCTGTAACAGCACAAATAACTATCGATACTTCTTAGTAACTTGTTCATTTTTCGTAAGGTTCGATAAAAAACTTAGATATTGCTGTCTGTCGGCTCTTCATTTATTAACGAGATATAAATATATCAAAACTCAAATTAATAGAAAGAACTGGAACGCAAAAAGCAAAAACAAATAAAAATGACGAAAGAAAAAAATACCCCTAAAAATATTATCATATTTCAAGTTGAAGATTACGCAACTGAAAAAACTTCTATAATGAACGATGGTGAAGTCTGACAGGTAACCATTTCCTGATTGATAACTTGAAGTGACTTCTTTCTTTGACGGTCTTTGATACGTTGTCAATAACATTATGTGTTGGCATTTTGACACAGGCATTTGTGCATAAATTATGACAAGATTCAGTGAGATTGAGTATGTTTTCAATTGTGATATATGTAAATCAAGTAGAAATACCTTATTATGTTAAAGGCTTAATAAAAATATGTAGACATACATTAAATTTCCATGGTCCATTTGTCATTGCCACAATCTGGTCTATATTTCAATGCTTACAAAATCATTAATGGCAACTAAAAACAGCGTTTATTAGTCATGCGCAACACGTCGACTTTACCTTGTTTACGTGGTTTGCTTTTAATCTGGAGTACCAGTCTTTTTCCTTGTTTTCATATACCTTATGTTAGCTATGTGTAGTGCGAGTAATGTATTGTAAATTGCTGTTTGTCTTTCAGAAATTGTTTCGGTTACTATTGTCTATTGTGTTGTTTGCTCTTTTCCAACTTTTGTATTGTATACCTTTCTCTACCGCATTCCATTTTATTTTTATTTTTTGGATAACAATACCAAAAATTTCCAAACCATTAACTATCTCAAAACAAAGTTACGGAAGTGTACAGTCATGTTTTTCTTAAATTTGACTTAAGAGTTTTGTTGTTTGTTTATTTTTTTTTTATTTTTTTGTTATTTAAAGAGTGTACAAAATGGGTGGTGGAAGTGATCACGTTCCTTTCCTCGCAGGACTTGGGATACCATCTATGTACCCAAAGTATTCGTATTTGGTATGTATCTTATACGTTCTCTTATCAATTTTATTATATACCCAGTCATAACATAGTTAAAGACATTCAAGCTCAAATTAAGCTATTCGCAGATGACACTTCATTATATTATGGTTGACAATCCAACAGAAACAGCTACAATTTTAAATGACGATCTAGATAAGATTTATAATTGGTAAAAAAAAATGGCTTGTGAATTTTAATGCCCAAAAAACTAAAGGTATGATAATTTCAAAAAAAATAAATAGACCCTTTCATCCTCCATTAAATATTAATACCCAAGAGCTACAAACAGTAAGTAAACACAAACATATAGGTGTCTTTTTTTCTAACAACGGATCCTGGAACGACAATATTGAATATATGGTTTCTAAATCTTACAAAAGAATAAATATAATGAGAAAAATAAAAAAAATTTCTTGATAGATTTTCACTGGAAAAAGTTTACATATCATTTGTTCGCCCAATTATTGAATATGCCGATGTCGTTTGGGACTCCCAAAATTATAATTTGATTGCTAAACTTGAAAATATTCAGCTTGACGCAGCGCGTATCATCACGGGGGGGGGGGTACTAAACTTACCAGTATAAACAATTAATATGTTGAAACTCGATGGGAAAAATTATCTGAAAGACGACGCAATCATAGACTAATTCATTATCACAAAATTTTAAAAAATAAAACTCCATATTTGCCTGATTCAGTAGGAAGTAGGCATGATCATAATACAAGAAAGAAATAATATTACACAAGTCAACACACGGACCCGTTTATATTCTGAATATTTCATCCCTGCAACCACCAAACTATGGAACACTCTTAACTTAAACATAAGAAAATGTGAATCTCTATCATTATTAAAAAAACAAATTAGTAACCAAAATAGTAAGGTCCCAACGTATTATTATATAGGACATCGTTTTGGTCAAATTCTTCATGTGCGCTTAAGAATGGATTCAAGTTCATTGAATTCTGACCTTTTCGTTCGTAATTTAGTAGACTCTCCAAATCATCGTTGTGGTGATGTAGAAACAAATACTCACTTCCTGTTATCTTGTCCTATATACACTAATTTAAGACATGAACTATTAGATTCTATTTCAGTTCTTCCTGTCCAAATAAACACAAAAACTTTGCTTTTTGGATCAACGGTACTCTCAGATGAGCAAAATAGTATTTTATTTAGTTTGGTGCAAAATATATTATTAAAAGCAAACGTTTTAACCCTTGATGTTAATGCTTCATCACTCAATAGAAACCCAAGCATTTCACACTGTATACATTACAATAATTCATGTTTATTTATTATTATTTTTATTTTATTTTTCTCTTCTTTTTTTCACCTTTTTCATATTCATATATTTATTACAGAGCATGCCAGTATTAATATTTATGTATTGTTCAATAAGTGTATTGTAAAGGAGACCGATTTGTAAAGGCAAATTGCTTGTTTTTGAATCCTTAATATTATTTCAACGTATATTATCGTTTAATGTTGATTTATCTGAATACATATTGTTTAAACTAACATAGTTTGAAAAAAATTATAACACAAATACCGTATTCAAGGTAAACCTAAAAAAGGGAGTCCATAGACCTGACACAATCAAACGTTATCAACCAACGGAAGTAGTATTCATTATGATATTTTCTGAGTATTTTATTCTCTTGAATTTTATTGGCTTAAAGATGACATTTTTATCGTATCGTCAAATTAAAAGAGGGACGAAAGATACCAAAGGGACAGTCAAACTCATAAATCTAAAACAAACTGACAACGCCATGAATAAAAATGAAAATGACAAACAAACAACAGCACACACGACACAACATAGAAAACTAAAGAATAAACAACACGAACCCCACCAAAAAACTAGGGGTGATCTCAGGTGCTCCGGAAGGGTAAGCAGATCCTGCTCCACATGCGGCACCCGTCGTGTTGCTTATGTGATAACAAATCCGGTAAATAGTCTAATTCGTGTTTCAACATGCCAATATCTTTCCTCGACTTATAAACGGTTTCGTATTTGTCATAATCAATAAGATGGTGCCAAAAAGCGGAACAAATCCTTCTTACATCCCGAAACACTCAAATTTTCCATGGGATTTAGTATGGGTTCGATCATTTTTTTAATCGACGAAGTACTGTTTTGTGACAATTGGTCATCCGTTTTCTACTATCTTTTTTTACATAGCGTTTCTGTTTTATATTGATGCCGACTTTAACTGCCTTTTCATTATCCTCCTTTTTTAACGTGACTGATGAAATATTGAATAACCGATTCCCATCTTACGGGCATTGACAATTTAATTTTCGTCTATACTATCCGTTTTATATTTTTCCTTTTTGATCTTTATCCTCCTTCAGACATGTAATATGTTTCAGAAAGATATATGGGGTTCTACATCAACACCACTTTATCATACCCGTTATGAGAACTATCATGCATTTAAAATGATCGATCCAGAACTGAAGTTTTCAAAAACGATGACGTCAATTATATCTGAGAGTATTAGGAACATAGCAGATTCCCGAATCATTCCCTTTGACATTGATAGATATACTGAATATATTTCCAACGGAGTGGAAGAGTTATTGAACCATTATGGACAAGTAATTGGACCAAAGATGGAAGGTATTAGAGATATTAGTTAACCTTAATGTTTGTTTTGTTTTGTCAAGTTCTATTAGTGATGCCACATTATGTTTCTATTGTAGAATCGTGTCAGTTTTAAAAACATATTGATAAATAAAAACCATACAACTTTCTATCAAATATCATAAAAAATATTAATAAAAAGCTGTGCCAGGCAACTTCGTTCACTTGAAGTTGTTCCTTTGAGTTATTTCAAATGTATATAAATGTGATCCTATATATCTGTTCTACTACATTGGCTTCACGTCGTCATTGAAACTTCTTCGGCGACCGTCATAACATTGATTGCAGTGCCAACTATTGAAGCAAAGAGCCTGAATTCCTTAATTCGCGAACCAATGACACATCGTCACCAATTTAAAAAAGACTTTGTCTTTCATGTTTTGTTTTTTACTTATTAAGAATAATAGTAAAACAGGTAAAATATATTAATTCGCGAACCATTGACATGCTGTGACCAATTTAGAAAAACTTTGTCTTTCATGTTTTGTTGTTTTTTTTTTTATTTATTAAGAATGATTATAGTAAAACAGGTAAAATATACAGAAGGGATATTCCAAAGTATAATTCGAAAACAAACTGACAATTACGTTACTCTATGTGGCAATTTTGTCATCGCACTACCTTATATCAGGCATACTACCTGTTTCATATTGATCACTTAAACATATTCATAAGGATCCACTTGATTTAGGACTTTCAGTTTTGAATTTCCCTTGGAGTTCAGTATTTTTGTGATTTTACTTCTTATTTTTTGTTGAATGTTTAAAGTGTATATCTATGATAGATTGACAGATTCAATTGATATTCGTAGGAGCTGTTACGAAAATTTAAAGTCGCAAAATGTGGCTCTGTTTAGGTTTTCTGCTAGTATATAATGGTTATGAAGGATTACTACAGAGACGTGCAAAAAGTATTCGGTCACAATGGCGTCATGTTTACGTTTCAAAACGAAAGTTGTAAAGTTCATGCTTGCACTGTAAATAAATCAACCAATGAAATACAACAAAAATAAAAACTTACCTCTAATACTTTGTTAAGTGTCCTTTTAGCCTGATTACATTTAATATCCTTTTCGGACTCGACTTGTATAAACACTGAATATAGGCAGGGGTAATACTGACCCAAATACGGTGGATTTCTTTGAATAATTCATTTTTAGATTTAATCATCCCAGTACGTGTTTGAAGTCTTTTTACATGTAACCAAACGTTTTCGATTATATTCAAGTCGGGGGACTGTGCAGGCCAGCTCATACCGGTTATTCCGTTCCGAGCTACAAACTCTTGGTGGACCGTGCACGATGGACAGGGGCGTTGTCATCCTGGAATAAATAATTTCCTCTCGGAAAATGTCGAGCTATCACTGGCCACAGATGTTCATCAAGTATTTCTTGATATTTGACAGTATTAATATTGCCTTCTACAGTAGTAAGTGTACCGACGCCATTCCAGCAAATACAACCCCAAATCATGACTTGATATTTAGTTTGTGAAGTCCGCGGTTGCACAAGGTCCGGTCTCCACCCCTCGTCTCTTTTTCGCCATACGTACACACGTTCATCATGTCTAATCATGATTTTACTTTCATCAGAGAAAATAACCTTTTTCCAGTTGTTGTTAACCGTCCATCTCCTTTTTTCTCCGCACCATGCAAGTCTTTTTTTCCGATTGACTTCCCGGATCACTTTTTTTTTTCTTATTTACACACCTGTGAAACCCCTTGTTTATGTAAATGGTGCTGGATGGTACGTTTAGACACGGGAACACAATTTGCCTCATTAAACTTGTTTGTTATGTCACATAAAGAGCTCCTTCGACTTGTCTTTACAATGCGTTCAAGCTTGCGGTAGTCGCGTGGTTTTACAAACAATGGTCGGCCACTTTTGGGTTTATTCTCCACAGAACCCGTGTCTAAAATTTTTCGAACATTGTCAATAACTGTTGGCTTAGGAATTCTAAGTATGTCAGCGATTTTTTGGCGAGAAAATCCATTCTGGAACATTTCCATAATCATGTTTTGACATCTGTTGACAGTTCCTGACCTTTTCTACCCATCTTGTTAAATTATTTGTTTTAACGAAACTACAATGGCAGACGACAACAAACGTCACATGACGGTAGCCCAATATGTGATGCACAACGCTAAAAGACTAGTATAGTAATACTCAGTGACGTGATTGACGTGGGGCAAGGCCATTTAAAAGTCAGACACCTGTACAAAAATAAACACGACGCCATTGTGACCGAATACTTTTTGCACGTCTCTGTACATCTGCTGTACAAATACCATAGAGTTTTTTTTAATTTTTTTTTTGCAGAGTGGATACATAAATCTGTAAACGCCTTTCATGAATCAGCTGCTCGTTTAAAATCTATCATCGCAGCAATACACAATGACAATGATGAGTAAGTTCTTTACTCTATATATTTGAATAAGAATTGAAAAAGAGGTAAGGAGGTTGGAGGGAACATATAAGCAATATATTAGCAAAAAATATCGTTATGCAAATGTCAGATTTTATTTAATTCAGCAGTTTTTTGTGATTTGGTACAAAAACGTTTGCAGTTTTAGCATTAAAAGCCATGTAGTTCAAAGCTGGGGAGAAATGCACATCCAACTTGTTTCAGACAAGAACGGAGCGTAGGTGAATGTAAAAGGTCACTTAGCAATACAATATTTTCATAAATCCACAGCAAACTATATCACAGTCAGAGCTCACACTTTCAGAAGAGAAAAGTGAACCGTATTTATAATTTCTGACGCACAAAAATGCAAATGAAAAGAAAACAGAAGAGATAATACCAAGAGGGAATCAAACACCACAAGTTAGAGACATTATCTAAAAATGAACGAACAATAGACAGTAGTCACAAAATAAAGACTAGACAGAAACTGAAGATGGAGCAACACGAAACTGAGATCAAGTTTGATACTACAGAATAGTAATTTTAATTCTGTGCAACTAAGATGATATTTTAAAAAAAAATAAGTTAAACTCAAAGCATGTTAATGAAAAATTTTTTATTGCATACGAAGTGTTTCAAATTGCCTTTATTCTAGCTGTTCTTCGTACTTAAATACGATATGCCAATGCCATATGGTAAGCCAATTTGTGTATGACGTCATCTACTTGTATGCATCCTACTTCTCGATGGTCTATTTAATCGATTATTTTACAAATACAATGTATCATTTTTATGCACCTTACATTAGAATTTGTTTTTAATTTTTCACAGTCCTTTGTACGCTAGACAAGTTAATGACAAGTTGTTATGGTTAGAACGTACTTTTTTGATTGATGAAGGATTGCCAGGAAATTCAATGTACAAGTAAGTAAATCAAAGAGAAAAAAAATTACCCGAATAATATCGATAAACAATCTGAAATGAAATAAATATTAGTGAATCCTACGGATTTTAGATTTCATTTATCCCTAGGGATTTCAAAAAAGAGAAACAAACGAATATTAATAAAATTTATATGTTTATTTTAGTGTTCGCGATAACTAAACTCAGATGTTAATTTCAGATAAGACACGATGGTATAAATATTAAATACAATAATAATAGAGGTTTATTGAATACAATTTCGCTATTAATTGTCATATCGTATTACAAGTAGTATAAACACATTTGACATGCATGCTGAGTTGTCATAATTCAAGCATTAAATGACAAACTCGTCAAAGACACGAAATATGAAAACGAAACCACACAAAAAACTCGTGTTATGTCTGCATCAGACTTGTCGAGTGGCGCTCAAATCCATAACGAAACTGAAGAGCAGCGAAACAACTAACTTTAAAAGGTTGTACGAAGACAAAGTAAGACAAATCAAATCTTGTTTCAAAAAAACAAACAAAAATGTAACCAGCATGTATAAAGATAATTCTTTCAATAAAATATACACAAAATGGCTTGTTGTTTAGGTATAATTCGAAAAGGTTCCGCGGAACACTGTGTCTCGTCTGCAATTATTGCTGTTATCCTTTAATTTTGCCATTTGATTAGGGAATTTCCGTTTTGAATTTTCCTCAGAGTTCAGAATTTTTGTGATTGTACTTTTTTCATAACGTTTATTGACAACCAAACACTAAATCCATGTATTCCTTATCAATAAACAAAAAATCATTTTGTTTTAGATGCAATTTGTCTATACTGAGAAAGCTTCTGTCTACGAAACTTATCATTCCTAAGATGTTTATAAAATAATGTAGATCCTGGTAGTATGTGATCACAAAAATACTGAACTTAGAGGAAAATCAATTCGGAAAGTCCATAATCACATGGCAAAATTAAAATACAAAACGCATCAAAAACGAATGAACAAGAACTGTCATATTTCTAACTTGGTACAGGCATTTTCAATTGTAGAAAATGGTGGATTAAACCTGGTTTTATAGCGCTAACCCTCTCACTTCGATGACAGTCTCATCAAATTCCGTTATATTTACAATGATGCGTTAACTAAACAGACACAATAAATAAAATAGTCAAAATGTGGCAACAGCAGTCATCATCGTGTAACAATTTTAAAAGGAACAATTTAACAGAACACAAAAACATCTATCTACAAACACATTCATTGATTTGCGTGTCTGACGTCAGAAAATTTTATACGTCACATATATTTGTCGTTCAATGTACATACAAACAATTTTAAAAATTTCAGATATGCAATGTTAGCATACAGGGTTAATCCATTCATTTAAATATGACAAAATAAAGAATTTAAGAAACTGAAATGAATTTAAGGAATTTGTTTGCGATTTTATCTCAAATTAAAAAAAGGTTATGTCCCAAGTCAGGAAGATGGTCATTGTTATATATTGTTCGTTTCTCTTTGTGTTGCATTTTAACGTTGAGTCGTTTGTGTTTTCTCTTATTTTTGAGATATTGAGATAAGACGTGGCACGGTACTTGTCTATCCCAAATTCATGTATTTGGTTTTCATGTTACATTTGTTATTCTCGTGGTGTTTTGTCTGATGATTGGTCTGTTTCTGTGTGTGTTGCGTTTCGATGTTGTGTCGTTGTTCTCCTCTTATATTTAATGCGTTTCGCTCGGTTTTGGTTTGTTACCCCGATTTTGTTTTTTGTCCATGGATTTATGAGTTTTGAACAGCGGTATACTACTGTTGCCTTTATTTAAAAATCAAAAGTATGTAAGAATAAATTTCAGAAATAGACCGAGATTGAAAATAGTCCAAAAGTTATATATAGAATTTATAAGAATCCACAAATAGCTAATTCCACTACGCAAATGAATGATTTTGACGTTTATGGTTCAACGCATTTTGTTACCTGCAAACAAATCCATTCATTTAAATATGACAAAATAAAGAATTTAAGAAACTGAAATGAATTTAAGGAATTTGTTTGCGATTTTATCTCAAATTAAAAAAAGGTTATGTCCCAAGTATCAAATATTCTGATAAGACAACAGAATGTATGATCGTTCGGTCTCGCTTTCTTGAATTTCGTTGGAGGAAATACAAAACAATGAAAGCTCAATATGTCAAATCGTAATTTCTTAATATAGCGCGATGAAATTAAAAACTTGTTTTGTACTAACTCCAATTTCATTTTTTTTTTCCAGACATTTATTACATTCCCCTGATACAGCAAACTATTATGGTGGTGTGTCATTTCCTGGTTTAGGTGGAATTACTCAATGTATGGACATTCAAAATACCACCGAGTGTCATGCGGAAATTCATAAACACGTAGCAAAGATAATACAACGTATCTTTGATGCTGCTAAAACTTTAAACAGTTAGACATACAATGTTTTGGTAAAATACTTAATTGTCTGATATCAAATTTGAACATAGATATGAAAAAGATATATATATATATTTTTTTAATCTTCATCATTGTTCACAATCATGCCACTCTTTGGCTTTCGGCGATAGGGAGTGCCTATTTACATTGTATTCAAACCCTATAAAATGTCCGTTTTGGTATAACTTTGAAAAGTCTATAAAACTGAAGCTACTTTTAAGTTAGTTCATTTTGTTGAAACTTGTTACGTATTGTAATTGTTGTACTTGAACGAATAAAAATTGTACCACAAAGTGTATTTGAGGAGTTGCTATGTGCATTATACTTTAAAGATTTATTTTCAAACTTATAAAACAGAAATTAATTAACTTTACGCCAGTGACATTAAAAAACACTTCTAATTTCTTTTATTTCAGTACGCCATAAATATATGTAACATAATATAAAACACTTCAAATAAAGGCTTGTGCTTGATGATGTAAGGCTATTATTATTTTATGCAATCAATGAAAAGTTTTCGCAGCTTGAACATGAACAAAATACATTTATTAGTTAATCAAAAATGAACAATCTTTGTATCTTTGGTGTTTTATCCAATTTAACCGAAGCATACACATAATCTGTTATTGTAACTTCTAACTTTTTTTATGTTGTCCAAAATGAACTTTGCATTAATAAAGAAAAAACTTAATTTATATTACAAGATACGCTGGCATGAACACCATCATTTTCAGGATATTGTTTTGTATTCATCACAAAGATATACTTCGATTATCAATATATAAAAACAAAATGCAAGGTTCATTTAAAGTGTACATGTACAAATTGGAACTAACTAAATATAGCTCTAAGTATAAATAAAGTTTAAATATGAAATACAAAAAAGTTTGTTTAATGTAAAGAACTCCTGATCGATCGTAACCCAGTATGATTTGTAAACACACGGTTAATAACTGTGCTGAGTTACGTCAATGATGCGAAAGCCCACAAAGCACAACGAATCCAAAAATAAATACACCCAGAGTTCAGCATATGGTCATTCAAGGTTGACAAACATTAGATCCATGGACTTAATCTTAAATTACCAACATTCAAATTCAAACCGTTCTTGCAAACAAAGCTGTTAATTCTTTTTTTCTGATATATAAATCATGCCTTATAACAATCATATAAATAAAAGGTATGGATTTACGAGATTTGAAAATCAGTCAGCTACGTTTGTTTTTAACACATGTGAACATTGGTTTTTGTTTTCTATTGTATGTCCCCAGTCATTGAAAGTCGTTATTCGTGCAATACTCTCTTTCATTGAAATTATGTAATAGTCCTCTATACATTTCAAATGCTTATAATTGTTGGAAATTTTATACATATATATATATAAACGTATGCTATCGATATTTATAGATTATCGTTAGTTATCTGAACGAAATTATTTTTCTAGCTTCAGCCGGTACGGTGAAAGTCAGGAGAGCAATCGAGTTGAGATTACCAATGATAATCTGTAAATCGCAATTTTACCTATGACGACGTTATTAATTTCATTGATAACGACACGTTTGCCCTTAGTTTCTAGCGATAATTGTTCTTATCACTCTACTGTGCTTAAAAAGGAAGTTACCCGTCAGTAACATCAAAGGATAACAGTGTATACTAGAAATACGCATGTCACATCAAATAACTTCCATCTGGGAAAACTAAAACCAACAGTTTAGAAACCCACGAATATATAAAAAAATAAGAATATACCAATTAAAACGATTCTCAACACTCAAAATTGTCCTTAATATCAAATGGACTTGAAGGGATTACAAAATTGATGAGGCAAAACTATATTTTAATCTGAAAAAGAGGTAAACGTCTACTCGAATCTTGCCAAATAGCATTTACTCATAGGTTGAAAGTGCCCTCGGAAAATGAAAACTGAAGTCAAGATATTTGAATTTTTCAAAGAGATGCAGTTTACAGAAACATGCATTTCTTTTTCAATCCTACATTAGATGAGATATTGATACAAACTGATTAGAATCAACGTCAACTATAACAAGTCAGTGAAGTATGAAAATTGGACAAACTGGCATTTTTTGTTGGGAAGCTGCTCAGCTCATTACGATAGAATGCTTTCATAAAAATGTTCTAAAGTTGATAAACTTCTCGAATCAATAAAAAAAAATACGTTAAGTAGAAAGATGACACTGATTAGATAGCTGACATTTCAATCCACAATGCAACAGTATTACTTTTTTCTTTTTTTTAATTTTGAAACTTTGATCCTTATAGCAAGCATTGTAATACAATTCATTATTATACATATACTTTGTATGGAATAAAGGCAACAGTAGTAAACTGCTGTCAAGGCCGTAACTTCCCTTGAGGCAAGTGAGGCAATTGCCTCACTAAAATTTCGACACTGATTATTTTTTTTATACATATATATAAATATAATAGTCATTTGTTGTTCTGTCTCAACCGTAATTTCTATAACTTGTCATCATTCCTTTTTAACTATTCTTCCTGGATATAACTCAGCATCTCAACGGGTGATGTTTCTCGATTACATTAACCTAGTAACGATAATCATCATGGATCTTTACTTAAAAACAGGCTCTTGCAGAAAAAGGAAAAGCGACACTGAAGGTAAAGAAGGAATAATTCAAGTAAACTAGTTTTTTTGGGAACAGAGTTTGAGTATTGCATATAACTTCATTATGATAAGTAGACTGACAAATCAAGTACTGGTCTTCGGAAGGGGGCAGTCCTGTCTACGTAATCATTTCACGAACTTTAATTTTTCTCTTTACAGATAAATAAAATATTAATAATATGAAACATGACTGCATGCATGGATTAGCTTTTATCCATGTTTCTTTAACCTTAAAAATTGAAAGAATATTCCATATTCCAATTTGATATTAATGAGGAATGGCAGAACCTTTAACACCGGATTTTGTCTTTACTTATTCGGGACTACGGAATTTCGTTTCTTTATATTCGGGGTTTCGGAATCGGACACCCCCAACCCCTAACCCAAAAATTTATAGATTCTGTAACTAAAATACCACCAACTATTTTCAGAAATAATTTGAAATTACGGAACTACATGTAAACGTCAAAAACTCAATTCCAATTCCCCTGTACCCATATCATATATACTTACTCTATAGATAGAATCATATACATGTATCTTATCTCATTCTATCCCTAGTTTGTCTACTCTTTGTCAGCGTAAAAGCGAGTTTAATATTTTGTAACTGCGACTGTATGATGGTGCTTACAGGAAAGCTTAATTCCCTTTTGCAAACAAAACTGTTTCTACCGATGCTGCTACCGAATTGCTGATGGAGAAGGAATTGGAAGAAGACATTGATCATTGTGTTGATGATAATGTGCTACCTTTAGAAACACAGACTGCCCCGAAACGACTGAAAACTTGGAAAAGAGCATGCATGAGTGGCGAGAGATTGTGCGGTCTTGCCATGCTCCATGTTCATCGCGATAAGGATATCAGTAGACCAAATTATGATTCTGAAACGATTTGACTGAACCAGCCTTAGACAAATTGGCAAACTCTATTGAATCGATATTTGTTTTATGTTCTGGCAGCAGACTCAAATCAGTGATATTTGGATGATTATCTTACATATAAATTTAAATAAAGTTGTTAAAAATTTGGTGTGAGTAGTTAAAAGTCTTAAAATATGAAAAATTTATATAAAAAGTGTCCAAATTCAAAACATTATCAAACTCTCTAAAAATGCCTAAAATGCAGGATTTTCCACCATTCATTGCATACCCTCCAAAAAAAATTTTCGCCTCACTTCGCTCGGCTCAAGTATTTTGCCTCACTAAAATAAGATGCCTAGTTACGGCCTTGGCTGTTCAATAGTCATATCTCAGAGAAATAAAAACAAATCCGGGTAAAAACTAAAACCATGGAAACATATCAACTATAGGAGGAAAACAACTGAACAACAAATACACTGAACTACAACAAAAGCAAACGCCAACATACATAGAAACGGCCTGTAAATAACAACTACAATATTCCTGACATGTTACAGGACTTTTAAGAACAAGGAATAATTGCACCTGGTTTTATAGCTAGCCAAACTTCCCGCTTATATGGTAATGTTTGAAATACCTTTAACATTACGTGACAGGAATACAAACAAAAAATGCAAGAACACTCTGCAAAGAGAAATACATTTATAATTGATTGATTGATTGTTGGTTGCTTTACGCCGCATTAGTACAAAAAGGCTATATCGCGGCGAGAGGTAATTTGAATATATTTTACAATTTAAAGCATATTTTAGAATAAAACAAAAGGTCCTTCAACATGTTCAATAAACTAAAATTCTCGACTAAAGCAAATTAATTATTCACAAATAAAAATCAACAGTAAGATATGAAATACATTTATAAGTTCTTTAATATTACCGCAGAATTAAAACGGACATCTCCCATTAATCTACGACAACACACAAGTCACCACAAACGAAATATAAACTGCGCGTCATAAGAATGGATCAACGTCACAAAAAGTGACGTATTTTTTGTAGGACGTTTATCTTATCACAGATTAATTTCTAAAACATAAAATAGATTTGATTTATTTCTAGACCGTACAATAATATTAAATTATAATTGAGTTTGTAATGGTAGTATTTTATGTATTTTCTAACCATGACAAGAATATCAAAGGGAAATTAGTGTTTGTTACAGTGTTATTATTTGTATTTTCCAACCGTAATATTTAGAATGAAAGTAGGGGATGTGTCAAAAAGACCACAACCGAACCAAAGGGCAGAAATCAGCCAAAAGCCGGCAATGATTCTTCAACACAGCGAGAATATCCCGCACCTGCAATCGGGCTTCAGCTGGACCATAAATAATGTATACTAGTTCAGTGAAATAGAAAGCTCCAAATCATATCAATGAACTAAAATGAAAAAGAGCAAACAAGACTTTCTAGCACGGTTTTGCTTCTAAATAATACCAAGCCCATGTAGTTGTTTAATACTTGAAATCATATAAATCATATATAACTTAAAACAATAACCAACAATTCGCTAAGTACTTTGAGAGAATCTGTACTCCGATAAGGCAAGAGAAATTGTGTAATTTTTACGGCAAAATGATAATAGAATCAAAATGTTTTCGTTAAATACTATTTCTTGATCTGGAGAGAATACTTCTGTCATCAAAACATTTCTTAACCTCCATGATGATTAGATTTGATTTTTTATTTTTGTGTTGTAACGCCACTTATAGGCACTGCATTTAGGCTATTTCGTGGCGGCCAGTTTTTATTTATGGATGAAGCCGGCGTGCCAGGAGAATACCACCGACCTTCGATAGGAAAACTGACAATCCTAGTCAATTAAGATCGGAGCCGAATGCACCTGCACGAGCGGGGTTCGAACTCACAACCTCAGTGTTGACTGGCTAGTGATTACAGTAGTAACTACTTAGACCACTCTGTCACCGAGGCCCCACATGATGATTGGATAAAGTTATTGCTTTCTATTTCACTGATGTACCCATATTTTGACTATTTTATTTATTGTGTCTGTTTAGTTTAGGCATCAATGTAAATATAACGGAATTTGATGAGTCTCTCATCGAAGTGAGAGGGTTAGCGCTATAAAACCAGGTTTAATCCACCATTTTCTACATTTGAAAATGCCTGTACCAAGTCAGGAATATGACAGTTCTTGTCCATTCGTTTTTGATGCGTTTTGCTATTTGATTTTGCCATGTGATTATGGACTTTCCGAATTGATTTTCCTCTAAGTTCAGTATTTTTGTGATCTTACTTTTTATTGGTGTGAAACAAAATTGACCTAAGACTGCATGTCAATGTTAAAAACAAGGTAAGTTACGTCAATCAGTTAAATATTTCCAAAACTTTCCATCAAACATGATCTTTGTCATAAAGAAATCTCTGCAAAATTTTCTAAAATATACATACTGTCTATAAGTGTAATCGCCAAAATTAGGTTCCTTTAACAGATAAATATGGAAACAAAGAACAACAATTTGCTCTAGGCTGTGTTGATCATGAAGAAGCATAAGTTTTGTAAAATTTCATGAAGGTTTAACAAAGTTGAGGTCAAAAACTTTAGAATTGGGATATATTCAAATGTTAACTGTATCCTCTATCAGTAAACTCTTGTGGAGAGTTGTTTCAACGGCAAACATATCATATTTTCTTTTTTTATTTTAAGTCGAAAGCAGTTTACCCATGTTCAAATCCCATTAATTGACAAATCAAGGTAACCAAAAGAAGAGAAGCAAAACTAACCAGAGGGACAATCAAATTCATAAACAGACAATAAACACACAACGCCTAAAAAAAACAATAGTACACAAAACACAACATAAAAAAATTAAGAAACTCATATGCATGCATCGAATGTCATGAAAAATTACACTATGTAAAAGTTTCACAATCGGCAAGATTACACAATGTGTAAGATCACAGATTAGACGAGTAGACTGGTATCAAGTATCGAAGAGTATAGTGAGTTGAAACACTGACAAATCGCCAAAAAAAAAAAGAAAACAAATTGTTATGCTAATTTGGCTTTGGACAATATTTTGGAAAAGAACTGTAGGATTTTTTTTAACATTCCATGTAGGTTTTTGGCGAATGTGCTGGTGTTAAAAACACTTCAACCACAAGCATAGATGTCTCATTTTAAACAAATTTTGTGACGCCACCAAAAAGTGTAGAATCGCCATTGTTCGTTCCTGTGACAAAAAGTCTCAGGCTCGACAATGAAAGAAGTTATGGTTCGAAATCCTCTTAATTTTTCGTGCCCGCGGAAAGTGTAAAAAGTGTAAAATATCAAGATCATATGAGTTTGTTTTTATACTAATTAATATAATAACACAATGTTGACTGTTGTATCTATTATTTTTACCTACTATGTCTGTTTGTTTTGTTCACACATACTGTCAATATAACTGAATTTGATGCGACGGTCATACAATAGAAAACTTCTTGTCAATATAACTGAATTTGATGCGACGGTCATACAATAGATAAATATTAGCATGGCAATATGTATTATTGTATTGTTCGTTTGTATATTTCTCGGTCCTGAATGTTCTTGCGTTTATTTGTACTGCAATCCCGTCATGTAATGTTGTCCTTTTAGGGTTATATAATTTATTTAACATTGCCATACAAGCGCGAGGTTGGTCTAGCCACAAAATCAGTTTTTTTTCGTAAAATGTCTTGTACCAAGTCAGGAAAATGGTAGTTGTTATCTCATAGTTCATTTCTGTGTGTGTGTGTGTGTGTGTGTTACATTGTTGTTTGGTTTTTTGTTGCACTTTAGTGTTTCTGTTGTTTCATTGTTTTCCTCAGTTTTGGTTTTTAACCAAGATTTGTTTTCTCTCAATCGATTTATGACTTTCAAACCGCAGTTTACTACTGTTGCTTTTATTCAGAGAGGTTAAGCAAGCTACAAAATCAGGTTTATTCCACCATTTTCTACATAAAAATTATCTGTACCAATTTAGGAATATGAGTTTTTATCCGTTTGTTTGATGATTTTCAGTATTTGATTTTGCCATGTGATTAGGGACTTTTCGAGTTCAGTATAATTGTGATCTTATTTTTTACTTACCTTTTCTAGAATTAATATGACAAAAAGTCCTTTTTATGTATTTGCCCTTCCATAATTCAGGTCTATGATGTACATTATTTCATTGTTTTCATACGATAATTTTTCAAATAATTGGAGATAGCCCAAAACAAGACAGAATTACATTTTGAAATCCCTATGATGATTTTCCCCAAAAAAGAGTACTCCAACTTATTGACTTTTACTCTTTTCTTTCTTATGATATATTTGCCTTTTTTCCCTTTTTCTGAAATAATAATAGTCAAATCTTTTAATTTATTGATAGTGCCATTTCCTATCATGGCATTTTAACCAAGTATATATTGACATGTCGGTTGATGGTGTGCATTGCAGGAGGCACGTAAACTGTCAAAGCACATAACCTTATTTCTTTTTTCAGTCCATGCTGTTTCTTCATTTATGCATCTTCATATGTTTTTACGAGTTTGCAAAATTACTGCTGTCTCCCATTATCTTAAGAAAGTTTGCATATGTACTGTCAAAAGTATCCCATTAATCCAATCTTCTTCTGATGGGTACAGTCGGCTGTTCTTATGTATGAATCAATATTTACTTAGCCATAGCCGATTGGAAAACAAATGTTAAAAAAAATGCTTCATGTAGAGAAAGTGTCGTTACAACAGCTATTATAAGGTTTTCATGCAATTAAACAGATTTTCAAATAGCAATTAAAATTCTTAAATTTTCCACAGCTACTTGATGTTAGTTTAACGACAATCAAAAGTAAAGTAAATATTTCTTAAAGCATACATAGTTCTGCATCAATTATTGACTGTTTTGTATAGCCAATTTTATTTTACCATTGAATTATATCAAAATAAGCACAATGTGTAATAATCCCATAATGGAAGTATATTATCATTTTAACACAATCTCACAGGGCAAGGAGTAGTAGGCAAATATTTTAAATATTTTCATTTTAACACAAGCTCATATATAGGACATGCAGAAGTAGGCAAAATAAACACATTTTTGTAATTCCTTTATTATGCTTTTTCTAAAAACCAATAAACAACATATTTGTCACTCATTGGTTGAGACTACATAAAAATTGACCAATCAGACATCACACTGCAAATTGCATACAATAACAAAACTTTTGCCAAGTATTCAGTTTGTTTTATTACTATTGCTCAGTTGCATGAATTTATTTACTAATGCATAAGGCTCAATATATTGGTATCATCTTCCTAAGACATACACATAAACAACACAGTGTAACTATATACACTTTTCAAGTCAAGATTGATTTTTATGAGCATGAATAGGAGTAGTGAAATTTGTGCAATCTACAAAACTGTATAATAACAAATCAATTAATGCCTTGCTATGTTTTAATTTCATTTCTAAATTTAATTTCCTTGATTTATTATTATTTTTGTTTATTTTTTTAAAAAATATGGGGTAACAAGTACTTTAAAATTAAGGTTCCAATCTATGTTTAACAACAGCACAAGTAAGTGTTTCTAATAATTTTTCCATGGATAAGAATCCATATACTAAAGCAATCACTCTAAAAATAATTTAATGTATAAATAATTCATGACTATAAAAACTGGGAAATATTATCAAAACAAACTGAAAACTTTACAAAGCAACAACACAGTAACCATGGATTTAACAAATAAAATAAATAATAATGAACATACATTTATATGGAGATACAGAAAGTTAAAATTTGTTTTTACAAGAAACAATGGCAACATAGAATTACAAAGTTTCTTTAATCACCTTTGTTAATATACATCGTCTTGATATCCACTTAAAATCTCCAATCCCTTATCGAAAAATCCAATGGGAATGAATATAATTTGATCTGTTATTATAAGCAAAACATTTTAACTACACCATTTCGGTATTATTATTTGTGATGCCCTTGTACAGATTGTTCCAGAGTGAACACCTGATTACCCCATACTGAATGGTTAAAACTGGTTTAAAACACTTGTGTCAAAAAGGACAATTTTCAAGTTTTCTATAATATGAAATGAGGTAGGTTCATCATAAACTATTATTTAGATTCTGTTTAAATTTATATAAGTTGGTTGTGTAAGAATGAAAATTATATATGAATGCAAATTGTAATACAATGAATGTTAATTTTGTTTTACATAAATGGTAATGTATAATATGAAAGATGATTGAACTAAGATGTTGTCATGGATAATTATTTTTTCAGATCTTGACATTTGAAGTAAATGTACACTGAAATGTAAAATTTGACATGTTTTTTTTTTTTTCTGACAGCATCACCACTTTTTCCTTTACTTACTAAAGAAATGATGATTCAGCACTTTGCAAAAAGATTTAAAAACTTTTTTTTTTTAATTTGGTGTTTGAACTAATTTCCTGAGAGGTCACTCTATTTTCTATTGCAAGTTGTAGAAAATATATTCACTGAAAGTATGAAATATGACCAATATTCAAATATCCTATTGCTACAACTATAAATTCTTATTGCACAGAGATGTAAGCATATAAATAAGAGAAAATGATGTTTTTACAAAATTTATGAAAAGTATTTATGGTTAAGCCATGTGAGAGTGGCCGAAATGGCAGGTTATCAAACATAATTATGAAAACGGACTATAAAAGAACTCAATCAAGTACACAAGGTTCTAGTTGGCTGCAGAATCGTAGAAAACTATATCAATGTTCAATTTATAGAAATCATTAACATGTTTCTTCTTTGGCTGGTTGGTTGGTTCATTGGTTTGATTGAACTATATGTGACTTTTACATTAGATAAAAAAGGAAATTAAGATCAGAATTTGATTTCAGTAGATGCAGACCAATTATATGCATAGCAAACAACAATAACAGACAATGGTCCCCAAATTGGTGATAACAGTCCATACTAAAGTAATGTAAAGGTTGAAATAAAGTAAAGGTAAGCAAAATATCTTCAAATGTAATCAGACTTATTCCCTAAAACTATCTGTCTGTCTTATTGTGGTGATTTAATTAATAAAGTGTAATCTGCTTATGGCTAGAAAGTTCAATTTTTGGTACAATGTCTGAAATTTGTTTCTAAAACACATAAATATTAGAAGGTGGAGACTTGAACTAAATCATCTATTTAAAATTCTATTGAAGAACAAATAACAACAAAATTTGCATGGCATAGCATCACATCAACCCATTTTGAAGTCAAGAACAAATTTCATAAATAAGTACTTTTCCCATTATATTCACATTCAAAGCAATGCAAAAATTCTTACTAATACAGTTAAGGGACAAACTGGTGACTATGTTATCAACTTAGTTAATCCACATGTTCAACAAAATGAATACTTAAAGTGAATATTCTATTATTACACAATTTAACAGATTATCTTAAAGTCAAATCCAAAGAAACCTCAGATTTTTGTAACATTTAATTCCTGATTTTGTTACATCGAAAGAGGTAGAATTATAAGCCACAAGATTGTAGTTCTCAACTCAAGCCTACACAAAAGCGAAAAAAAAAAGTGATGGAGCGAAATTTCACAAAAACAGAAATAAATATATGAACTAAAATCAGAGGTTTCTGATAACAGTGATGACCCTGTGAAAAGATATACAAATTTTTTTATAATTATCGACATATATTTGTTTGAAAAAATGCAAGAAGCAAAATATTTTCTACACTAAAATTGGCACAGTGTTTAAATTCCCTATATGGTGCATCTTGACAAATACATTTCACCAAGCATTAAAACAATTATGTATATCTATTTACCTAATGAAATATGTATTCTTTTTCATTAATTACCCAGTGTGTATGACTTTGAAAAACATAAAACAGATGAACATTTATTCTTATTTGTTAAGCTCCTGAAATAAACCACCACCGTCAACATGAACTAGTGTGTACCTATCATAGTAAACTATTATAGAAGATTCTATGATTAGATCTAGTATTCTGATTACTATAATTGCTTTGTCTTTCTTTGTTTCAATGTCATTATTGCATATTTTCTAAAGCAAAACATGTGTTTCCTAATGAAGACACAAGTACAAATCTCATTTATCTTTCTTAAAAGCTTTCTACAAAACGGATGAGAACTAAGTAACAGCATAAATCATTACAATATGACCCATGTTGTTCGGTATAAAATAAATTGGCAAGCAACATAAACAACATACAATGTCAGAGATCAAATTACTGCAGTATTCAAGGTAAATAAATATATAACAGTTAGATTAGTAATCTTCATGTCAGGAAAAAAGCCTTACTGTATGCTCAGTGTTTAAACTCCAACACTTATACTGAAAGCAAAGGGTTGGTTCCATGTTGTGATGAATAGAGATGGCAGAAGATAAGTTAAATGAATTTCAATTAGTCAATCAGCCATTTTTTTTATCAATTCTATCACATTTTTTTAAATTTTTTTCTTTTCTTTTCTTTCCCTTTTTTTTTCTTTTCTTTTTTTTTTCTTTTCCTTTTCTCTTATCATTTTAATAACTGTAACATACATTTTTATTCCTTTTGTGAACATATATTGTCTAAAACTGTTATTTTTTTTTTTTATTTTTATATTCACTAAAGAAATACACAAAAAAAATCCATCCTTTGCCATCTTAATCCATTTAACATGAATCTTAATAAATTGGAGTGATGCAAGTAAAATTTCTATGCATTCATGATATATGTCACTCAATCAGAAGGGGGGCTTTGGGTCTATAAATCCTGTCTAAGGTGTATTCTTGGAGTTAATGTATGGGAGAAGAAGGGGCTTGTAGTCACTTCATTTTTTACCTTACAATTCCAGTTCTAATATTTTATTTTGTCAAATACTTTATTCCACTGTCTTCTAAAAAAATCACTATCAAACATAGCCTTAAGTGACATCTGACCCTTTAATATCATTGCATCAGTAGCAGCTTTAATAAAATTGCTTAGATAAAAGGATACATATTAGATCAACCCAAAGAAACAAACTAAAAAAAAACAACAACAAATACAAAGTTGTCATGCATTTGAACAACTTAAAAAATATAGTTTGCATAATTGTTTATTCCATGTTTTAATGTTAAAACATTACCATGAGATTAAACCTCATTAAAATGTATAAAAACACATATTCCAAAGCAGACCATTGTATCCTATTCTGGCACATACAAGAATGTATAAATAGATATGATGAAATTGTATTAAGTAAAATGTATTATATATAAATAACACATTTCCACATTTCTATGCTAAGACATCTGACTCAATGTAGGAACTAAAATCTCAATAAACTTTGGCTGGAACTAAAAACAAGGCTAATTTCCCACATGTACAAGTCTTGGATGAGCACTAAGTCTGGTTTATGGTGTATGAATATTCAACAGGACATGAAAAGCACAAGCTCTGGTTCTGTATCACATGATAGAGCTCCTTAATCACATGATAAAGCTTCTTGATCACATGATAATGTTTGTCTGATGTACAATCTAATGATATCACATCTGTCATGTGAACATGTTGAGTTGTAAAAAAGAAGCTGAAACGGTCCTTTAGTGACAAATCTTCTTTAAAAAGTCAGAAGTTACCCACTAACATACATTACATTACAGTAAAATCTAGATTTTCTATTTTCACTGTAAAAATTTTATCATAATTAAAAAAGATATGAGACACCTAAGATGATTTATTTTCATATAAAACTATGTATTTTGTCTATCCAGTCCTGTGCTGTTTTTGCATCACTAGCATAGAAATGGTACATCCTTTTGCTGGTTTTCAACTGAAACATCAAAAAAAATAACATATCAATTATACTATTTATCTTTCTTAAACTGGTCCTTCAATGTTTCCTCTGGTTATAGAAAATATACGGACAACTAAAGTATTCATTCATGAGATCATTTTTGGCAATGTTTGCTTATCTCTAGAAACAACAAACAGGAGCAAACCATTGAACTGTTCCCTTATCTTATCTTTTTGTATGAGTAGAACTTATTGAGTCCTTTGTTAACATTGTTTTAACCCTCACAATGATATTTTTGTAATGAGTATAGTGTAAACCAAAACCCTATAGTAGTTGATGTGTGTAACGTATGATGAAGTTCATATTTGCAATCATATAATGCTACAAATTGATTACTGGTAAAGAGAATAAGACAAGTAATTTAAAATCGCTAGCTAAAGATGAATAAGTTTGTGTTGAAATATGATTTATTTTCACCATGTGCAAGCACAAGATGTCTTTTGCACAGTTTTTGGTGGGATTCATGTTGCTTAGTCTTAAGTTTTCTATTAAGTGTCTTTTGTAATATTATTTGTCTCTTTGTCTTTTTTAGCCATGGCCTTGACAGTTTATCTAAGATCTATGACTGTCCCTATCTTTCGCCCCTCTTTTATCAACCTTACCTCAAAAGCTGCATTTTCATCAGATTTCTTGAGTGGCCCCTGAACATTTTTTATAGGATGGACTGCCTGTACATCAAATAAGTCAATGTAACCTTTACAAGTAGGGTCGTCTTTGTAATCATAATATCTCATCTGAAAACAATGATCAATACAAATGTACTATAAATAAAAGGTGAAGAGCAGTGTCACAGCAACCCAACAATACAACTAAGCAATGATATCTAGAGATAAACATCCAGTCTTCAACAAAAGACAAATGTTTATTAGTATGTTATGTTTACATGTAGTTGTATAGGCTTGACAAACTAAATATTGAAGTCTGATGTACATGTAAGTCATTAGAGATATCAAACACTATAGTAAGGTGGCTGAGGTGTCTTCCTCTATTTTGGATTTTCAAAAGCAGATAACAATCTGTCCAGATCTTTAATGAAATGTGCAAATTTAGAGAGTACTATGTAACTCATGTGAAGGATTTTTTCATGTTAATACAGAAAATTATGTGTTTTGTCATCTTTTTTGTGTTTGTTTTTGTTTTTATTAACTTTACCACATAAGGAGGTAACTCAGATACAGTAATTTTATATCCTACCGTAGTCTAAAATCGTTCATCTTGTCAGTTCGTTAGGTGTTTGTGTTTGAACTTAACACACGGGGAAACTCCGCATTGACGTCACTACGCTACTTCCGGCGTTGAAAAACAGTGCAGAATACGTTTTTTCTGCACTTTTGAATAAAAAAAACATTTCTTAAGGTAAGTTTTCATTGTTGTTCTCAATTATTGCCAAAAAATGCCAATTATCTAATGCCCGTTTCAATCCCGACTTCCGAATGTCTAAAAACATTCTAGAACTTCACAAAATCCCACTTCCGGCCTCCATTGCTTTGTGTACATTCCTTTCAGCATCATCAATCTTGTGGCAGGCAATACAGGTCAAGAAAATCGTATTTTTAGGAATTTTAAAATGACATGCTCCTTACGTCTTTCGCGATTTTCCCGCGAAAAAAGCCCAACCAAAATGAAAGGAAAACTATATGAAAAAACGATGTCCATGCCATAATTTTGTACAGGAATATAGAGTTGGTTAATAAAAAACAATTTACATTTGATCAGTGTTCTCCCCAGGATTTTTGGATAGCGCTGTGGTAATCGCGTAATTTTCGACAATGCTCAGTAACTTTATCGCGGCACGCAGTTTGTTTGTAATTGTTTTGTTATGTGTTTTTATTATATTATGCTGTTGATGTTTCCTCTTGTTATGATGTCCTCATCATGCTCATGAAAGTTACAGTGTACCCCTTAATGAGGCTTTGTTTGTTAATGTTATTGTCTGGATAAAGAAGAAGAGTATTTTTTTCTCCATTGTAAATTCATATATTAAATCCTCATACTATCTATGTATAAAACTGGAGAAGTCTTTTTCCATGATGGGTCTACACCAGACATGCCTGTGTGAAGATTTCTTAGCACTATCAGGTAATGTTGCAGAACATGTAAGGACCAACAATAAAGTCATTGTCAGCTTCTGTTTCAGTGTTTGGTTTTGTAACCAACTGTAGCAGTGTACTGTTAACCTTACGACGTTTGACAGGAATTAACATTTTTTTGCATGAAGATTTCTCATTTTTATGACCTTAACGTTTTATAATATTTAAATGGCCTCATCCAAGCTTGACATTGAGACAGTAAAATTTCTCAAGTCGTATCAGCTTGGGTTTGTTTTTCTAATCATATGCTCTCAAATGGCTAAACAATTATAAGTTCGAATAGGGGATAATGAATACTTAAAAGACTTGCTCATTTTCGGGGTTCGTATGGATAGTAAACCCGGCAAATAATTTGTAACAGACCCCTGTGTTTGATCGTTTTTAAAATCCTCGTTTGTTCAAAGTTTGTAAAACAAGTTTGTGAGTGACGTCGGGAAATGCGGTCAATTCATTTCATCTCATTTCATTCATATATGCCTCTATATATTCTTTAAATTAAAAAAATAGATGTCAATGTTGAAATCTTTGTTTATTTTGATCTTTCAAAAACGCCATTTTGTAAAATTTATTAGACTGGTCCCGCGGAGTTACTTTAATACAACGGAAATAATTCTTTCAAAAATCGTAAACCAGTCGATCACGTGATCCGAAGTGAAAAATAAGCGGGAAATTTGAAAAAAATTGAAAAATACGAAAAAAAAATATAGCGACGCGTTTGCGTGGGATAGCGCTGCGGTCAGTGCAATAGGACAGCGGGGAATTGCAATAGCGCTGTGCTAAAACAGCCTGGGGAGAACACTGTTTATTTTTCATAGAATTTTCTTTTTATTCATTATAAAAAAGATCGATATTCTGACCATCATGACTGTAGGTAAATATTCATACAAAATTCCCTTGATGTCAAAAGGGATGGCAAAAAAAGAGTTTTCCTGTTGAATAAAACCCAAAATTATTGCAAACTATTTTGAAGCAATATCCCACAAAGAAATAACGTAATTGCCGTAGACTGAAAAATCCCCTTATTGACAGTAGAGCAATTTGATTGGGTATAACGAATTGACATCACGTGATTTTGACGCCATTGAAATTTGAATGTAAACAAACAAGGTCAGAAGGTTCAGAATGGGACAGCATCATACAGTTAGTTACTGACAAACAATTATGAGTTACCAAGCTTGACAATGCATGGTAATAAAAAATGAAAGCTAAGTCTACAGAAAAAATAAGAAAAAAATAGCCTTAGGATAACGACTTACCAACACACCTGGATAATAAAATGTGTGGTGAATGTATGTATTTTATTGTGTGGCAATAAAAGAGTTTGGTTTTCTTTTTCTTATCTGAAAGAATATCATTTGAGCTATCTTTTCATATTCTATCTTTAAATTCTATGTTTTTTTTGGATTTTTTTTATCACACAAAATTGGGTTTTCCATTCATTATCTAAACAAAATATGACAATTGCACAACCCATAACATGAAAAAAAGCCTGGTGGCCTATACTTTTATTATATTTTTGGAAAAGGCACATGATTATAATTTAGACCTTCCCCCAATCTATCTTAAAAGATCTATGGTTTTTTTTTTCAAATTTTCAACCATATCAAGCTCAGCTGAAATATAAGATTACTGGCTCCATAGAAGCCAATAAAAGCTTCACAAAATGAGAGGGGTTGATTTTTAAAGACTTAAATGCCAAAAATGTCACTACAAGCTGTCAAAATCTCACCTGGTGTTTAGTTGAATCAAGAACAAACCACCTCTGTTTCCAGCCTTTTAGAAGTGCCCCCTTTTTGTATAGGTACCCCTCTAATGTTCTATGTTCAGTATTGGTATTTGTTGGTGTAAAGTTCTCATAACTTGGATGAGCTCCTGTTAAAGTTCCTAAAGCTGGATATGAAAACAAAAGATATAATTAACATCCATTGAAGTTAGCTTGCTGCATTAGACTTAACATTCAATACACAAAATATGATTTCAAATTACGAAAAGAATTAAGTCACAATTAAGGCTAATAAGACACTCACAAATTTTATTCAGTACCATGGTGTTATTTAAACTTCTAATAAAAATAATTTAGCCAGTCAACTCTTGTTGGCATTTTGGGACTTTTAGACTACTTTCATATACCCTAACATTTAAAGGAGAATCAGTGGTTTAGTGAATTAAAGTTTATTTACTGTATCATTAGTCTGTCAATACTGAGGTTATGAGTCTGAACAACCTTGTGGCAAGTGTCAGTTCAACTTCAATCTTGATTGACAAGGATTGTCAGTTTTCTACCGAAAGTCAGTGGTTCTCTGGGTACTCTGGGTTCAATCCCCAATAAAAACTGACCACCATCATATTGCAAATTGTGCTGAAAGGGTCGTTGAACACCAACTAGAGGCTGTTTCGCTCACCTTGGTCTATGTGAATATTAAACAAAGGACACAGATGGATTCATGACAAAATTGTGTTTTGGTGATGGTGATGTGTTTGAAGTTCTTACTTTACTGAATGTTCTTGCTACTTACAATTATCTCTATCTATAATGAACTTTGCCCATTAGTAACAGAGGAAAATATTTTGTAAAAATTTACAAGAATTTACCAAAATAAATGAAAATTGTTAAAAATTGACTATAGAGGGCAGCTGGTTGTCCAATTCATCTGAAAATTTAAGGGCAGATAGATAATGACTTGATCTACAATTAACTCCTGTCAGATTTGCTCTAAATGCTTTGGTTTCAGAGTTATAAGTCAAAATCTACATTTTACCCCATATGTTCTATTTTTAGCCATGGCAGCCATCTTGGTTGGCTGGCTGGGGTACCGCACACATTTTTAAACTAGATACCCCAATGATGATTGTGGCCAAGTTTGGTTAAATTTGGCCCAGTAGTTTCAGGGGAGAATATTTTTGTAAAAGATTACAAAAATTTATGAAAAATTGGTAAAAAATGACTATAAATGGCAATACCTCCTTAAGGGGTCAACTGACCATTTTGGTCATATTGACTTATTTGTAGATCTTACTTTGCTAAACATTATTGCTGTTTACAGTTTGTCCCTATCTACATGTATAATAGTTTTCAAGATAATAACCAAAAACAACAAAATTTCTTTAAAATTACCAATTCAGGGGCAGCAACCCAACAACCAGTTGTTTGATTCATCTGAAAATTTCAGACCAGATAGATCTCCGTTTGATAAACAATTTTATCTCGTGTCAGATTTGCTCTAAATGCTTTGGTTTCAGAGTTATAAGCAAAAATCTACATTTTACCCCTATGTTCTATTAATTATTAGTCATGGTGGCCATCTTGGTTGGTTGACCGGGTCACCAGACACATTTTTTAAACTAGATACCCCAATGATGATTGTGGCCAAGTTTGGTTAAATTTGGCCCAGTAGTTTCAGAGGAGAAGATTTTTGTAAAAGTTAACGACAACGGACGCCAAGTGATGAGAAAAGCTCACTTGGCCCTTTTGGCCAGGTGAGCTAAAAATCAATCTATTCATCCCTAACAATTAAAAAATGATCTTATTTAACTAACATATCAAGCTGATAAATAACTCCAGCTGTTTGAAAATTCCTTTCCCCCTTTTTTTCTACATTTGAACTACTATTACTAGATTCAGCTACTATTTTTAGCTTAGTACTTACACATTCCTCCTGATGCAGAGCTGCTTTCTGAGCCTCCAGCTCGAGATACATTAGAACTACTATTACTAGATTCAGCTACTATTTTTAACTTTGTACAGTTCTTTGGGACATGAGACATACACTTTTCATGGCAATTATATCCACAGTCAGCACAATGCATACCTGTAAGATTAACATTCAAAATATATTTATTAAAACTTTTCTTTTTCACAGCATTTCATAGATATCCTTCAGTTCTTAATGTTAGCCTTACAAAACCAGCACAGAGCTAACTAAAAGAGGTAATAAACAGCAAATATATGGTTTTTAATATTTTTATAAAAGGCAAAATAAACATTTGTGTTTTATAAGTTCTGTAAATATCCTGAATACAGGAGACTATTTAACAGGATTTAATTATTAGCTTTAATTGGCTTCAACTCACTTTTGGTAGATGCAAGTAGTCATAGATCACTACTTTGTGTCGTTTGTCTTCTTCTTAGTTGCTTTTTTGTGCTCTGAGCATTAAGCCATTTCCAACTAATTTTAACAGTTTGTTCTTGAGTTGTTTGATGTTATACCACTGTTCAAGGTAAGGGGAGGTAACAAATATATTAAACCACACCCCATTCTTCATGTACTTGTACATAGTCAGGTGGCTGTAATCTAGTGGTATCTAGGATTGCTGTCTGTCATAATTGTTTTTTGTTTGTTTGTTTTTGTTTTCAGCTAAGTTCAGGCTTCATTTTTCTATCTTAAATTGCTTCATATTTGACATGTGGAGGTTTTCACAGCTAACATTACAGTATGTGTATGTTCATTTTTGACTATTGTACATTGACCTATAGCTGACTACACCCTCACCCTTGGTTTGAATAGTTGCCCAACTGTCACTCATCTTACCATATTTCCTTATTGTTAAAATTATTAAGGTTAAAGAACTCACCCGTCTTAAGAAATCCCCATAACACCTGAGAACAATAATCACAATAAGCAGGTGTAGTGTATGTAAACTTCTCAAAACGATGCGGCTGACTAAATCTTTTTGCTGCTTCACCGAGCATTTTTCCTTTCACTAGAATTTCTAAAGTCGAACGTTTATGAATTGATCTACCATGTGATCTGAGAACTGATAATGAGACATCTTGTCTCGTAGAGTCACGTGCTGGTCCTTCTAATTTATCCCAGATTATTTTCCATTTCTGTTGCAGGTGCCCTAAATCTGTTTGCACTCTATGTACTTCCTACAAGCAAATCGAAATATGACTTTATAATACTCATATCAAAAATATCTACAATCAGAAATTGACATGTGTCATGTATTATATCTCTAACAGAAAATATTCAACACATGTTCTAATTCAGAAATGATGAACATATGTCTAAATTAAATAGAAAAGCTTTCCTAGTTTATCAAAATTTGATGATCAAAGATGGCCAGACAATGTACTACTTATCAGCAAAGAAAACAATCATGAGTATATAATCTTGAGCCTCCATCTGGTGTAAACATCTATTCATCATTGAAGTCTATACTGTGACAATGATATTTTTCTATGGAATATATTGTTTGGTTGCTGTCTTATTGATATTAACCACGTAACTCTTACTATTAAAACTGTATATGCAAATAACTATGACAAATTCCCTCATTTTTTCACTGATTATACTGTGCTTTGATTTTTTTTTTACATTTTACTATTTTAATAGGTTGTACAGTTTAACATATATTGTAATTTTACTTTAACAGATTATACAATACCTGTAACAAAACTTTGAAAGATTCTGGTTGTTGAATTTGAACATTGTCGAAACATATATTGACAACTCGACTAGAACTTGGATTGCCTTCTACAGTTACATCTTCATTCAAGGCCAGCTCTTTCTGAGCTGTCTCAATCTCATAGGGAGGACCATGGGCCAAATCTTCATCAATGTAATAGTCCCAGATCTTCATGTTTGCTAAATTTGAATATGGTCTCAAAACCTAAAAAATATTTAAAACAGAAATTTTTTTTCAAAGAATTTTGAAAATCAAAATATTTTCTCATAAATACTTCATCAGTTTTGCCAAAGTCTGAGTACAAGCATAGCTAAAATCTGTATTTCTTTAATGATGTGTTTGTTGTTCACTTTTACCCATGAAATCCACAAAAATATATAGTATCCAATGAATAACAGTGAATACACAGCAACATACTTTCTTTTAGTAATATTGTATACATCAAAGGACTTGAAATGATCTATGACCCATTTTGTGATGTATAGCATTTACTTATCTAGCATTAAACAATATTTAAGTTATACAAACCATTTCTTGATCATGAAGGCTATACATAAAGTTACAAAACACTGTAGATCGTCTGTGATGTTTCTCGATATAATCCCATACTGACATCCCTGGGTTAGACTGGTGCTGGTGTCTGTACAGGAACCCTGAAAAAATATTATTGGTCCATTATCAGTAACTTTAAAATCTAATGAACCTAAGTTAATACGGCATTAAAAATTATTTACCCAGAGGACACCATGCCTCACTCACACTTTCTTATTTCCATGTTCAGCAAACTGTTCAAACTGGGTATAAAACATTATTTGGCATGTATAGTAAACTTAATAATGGACATATCAACACAAGGTCAAACATTACAACATCAATTGATAAGGCCAGTTAAAAGCGTTAGATTTGACAAGTATATTTGACATTACAAAGCTATGATTAGCATTTTTATTTAAGGTTAGTTGATTGATTCAGGCACAGGGAAGACATATAATGCCATATGATATTTTCTAAACTCCAAATTTATTGTGTGTGCAATTTAAAAAGCATTATTTTTGTATGTAGGTTTTATAGTGATAGGATTAAGAAAAATATTCCCTTTAACATTGTATAAAGATAACATAGACAATCTAGTGTAACATATAAACCATACCATCTTCATCAGTGTCGTCAAACTTAGATGCTTTCTTTTCGTCCAGGATCCAACCACTTTCAAATCTTTCATATTCATTGTCCATCATGAATGTCCTGAATCTGTTTGACACATAATGATAGGCCAGGAACTTCAGAAAGAACTGGTTGTACTCAAATGACAATGGAAACTGATTGTGTATCTGTTTAAAAACAAAACAAAAGTTTATTCAAATTTTATGTAACTTCCAAATAATTGTGCATGCTATATGATATTTTGCTATGAGAATTTTGTACACAGAGTTCCAGGTTTGAAATTTATAGGTAAAAGACATCTTGCAGTGAGAATATTAGAACAAAAGATTGTGTGTATTTTTTCTTTTAAATGATTATCAATTTTCAATATTAAGGAACAAAATTATCATTACAGTCCTTGGATGATATCATACCTCATATTTTTACCCAGAAATGTTATAATATCTAACCTGATGGACAACATCAAGAAACTGTAAAAACAGTGGTGCAAATCCACTGGCTTGATTGGCTGCTGTCTGGTTACTACGGTGAGTAAATCTGTGACCAAATGACAACCATTCCTTTTCAACAAGACACTTGAAACCTTCTATTGTTCTGTAGAAAGGATCCAACAGTATTTGTGCTGCAGAAACCACCTTTTGAAAAGATAAAGAATGGTCCAAATATAAATATAATTGAAATCAATATTCAAATTACATTTGTACTATGAAATCATTTATTTTTACAGATGACAAACATTTGTATTCAGGGTTACATCAGAGTCTGCATACAAACCTCCAGAAAATTTGCATTTCACTCAATATAATTTGTGACTCATCGACATGAAATCTGATTACAAATTTGTATTCCACAAATTATAATGAATCCATAGAAATTGTACATATTTACTGAAGTGTTTGTATGTTAAGAGTGACATTTTCAATGTACATACAAAAAGTTGTGCATATTTATAGTAGTTCTTTTTTTAAATATTTAAATCTGACTGTTGTTTTGATATATCTAAGCTAAGCAGGATATACTTCCATAGACAAATACTAACAGACATGTGTTGTTGGTTTCTTAACATTATGTTTTTCTGCCTCACCTGAGTAGTGATATCCCAACCATCTTCCAGACAGATCATTACAGAGGATCCCTGTACATCTAACAGATCAACTGTGGCACCAGCTAACTGCATTATATTCTGTACCTACAAACAATAAAGTAATACACCACAACATGCTTAATTCATACTAGACATAGACTAAAACCGTCTAGAGTTCACATCTTGATGATTTGGTGCAAAAAAAAAGTCATCATAGACACCAGGCTAATAATTATGTAAGGAAGTCAGAGATTAGTCTTCAAAAGACTTATTAGTGAAAAAGGCCAGAAAAATACCAGAAATACCAGAAAAAGGCCAAGTAAAATAACAAGCTGAAGAATATTGAGGAACCTTATCCATAACATTACACAGTTTTTACAGACTTAACTCCCCAAAAAAATCCTCACAAATAGGAATTTCATTCTTTTTTAGAAATCAGCCTGTTTTGGGTATTAATTTTGGATATTACTAAACTTATGTATAGAATCACATGCAACAAGCATTCAGGTATATCTACAGTTTTGGAAAGACTTACATACAACAACCATTAGTTCCTCTAGACTTTTCTATAGTCTTACCTGTAACAACCATTCAGATTCCTCTACAGTTTTGTAGAATGTGGCATCAGCTGACGGAGTAGTGCTAGGTACACATGCCCTACTTAACTTCTTGAAGCTTGCCTTCACATGTCTCACTTCATAGAAGTCTACAGGTATAAAATCACATTTGGGAAAAGACTCCATCTTTATTCCCTGTAATATAATAAAGTATAACAAGAATGTATCCATAGTACACGGATGCCCCACTCGCATTATCATTTTACATGTTCACTGGACCGTGCAATTGGGGTCAATACTTTAATTTGGCATTAAAATTAGAAAGATCATATCATAGTTAACATGTGTACTAAGTTTCAAGTTGATTGGACTTCAACTTCATCAAAAACTACCTTGACCAAAAACTTTAACCTGAGCTTCACACTATCTTCTTCTTTGTTCAGTGGACCATGAAATTGGGGTCAATACTTTAATTTGACATTAAAATTAGAAGGATCATATCATAGGGAACATGTGTACTAAGTTTCAAATTGATTGGACTTCAACTTCATCAAAAACTACCTCGACCAAAAACTTTAACCTGAAGCGGGACGAACGAACGGACGAAGGAGGCACAGACCAGAAAACATAATGCCCCTCTACTATCGTAGGTGGGGCATAAAAATGAAATGGATTGACAGATCTTATAAAAATTCAGATTACTCATACTATTAGTTCTAAGGCAGGAAAGTTTCCACTGATTTTCTTCCAAAACTGATAACTTAAATATGAATATGTCACAAATATATGTTTAGCATAAGATTACTTCCCTTTTGTAACCAAAGAGCATGATTCTTCTCTACAAATTGATATCGTCACCACTGGAATTCAAACCCTGTTCGCCTCTGTTACAGTCAGTGTGTTAACCCACTGAGCCAAAGAATCAATTCCCTAGCTCAGTTGATTAAGACTGGCTTTATATGTTCTACCTGTACTAAGGGGAAGTAACCCTGCTACACTATTCCCCCACCACAAGAGTCATCATATCTTTATATATGACTCTTAACAAGACAAACCCTGGCTGATACACTATTTCCCCACCAAAAGAGTCATCATATCTTTATATATGACTCTTAACAACACAAACCCTGGCTATACTCCAGATCACCATAGTGGATTTTTACCTTGGGTGCAAAATGTAACCAAAGAGCATGATTCTTCTCTACAAATTGATATCGTCACCACTGGGATTTGAACCCTGGTCGCCTGTGTGACAGTCAGTGCGTTAACCCATTGAGCCAAAGAATCAATTCCCTAGCTCAGTTGATTAAGACAAGCTTTACATGTTCTACCTGTACTAAGGGGAAGCAACCCCGCTACACTACATACAGAAAACAAGAATGTGTCCATAGTACACGGATGCCCCACTCGCATTATCATTTTCTATGTTCAGCCGACCGTGAAATTGGGGTCAAAAATCTAATTTGGCATTTAAGTTAGAAAGATCATATCATAAGAAACATGTGTACTAAGTTTCAAGTTGATTGGACTTCAACTTACTGTAATCAAACACTACCTTGACCAAAAACTTTAACCTGAACGGACGCACAGACGAACGGACGGACGAACGGATGGACGAAAGCACGAACGGAGGCACAGACCAGAAAACATAATGCCCCTCTACTATCGTAGGTGGGGCATAAAAATATATAATTTTCATGTTCAGGGAATCGTAAAATTGTGGTCAAAATTGTAATTAAGATTATAATTTTAAAGGTTACATCATTATTAACATGTGTACTAACTTAAGTACACAGTTGAAGTTGATGTGACTGTGACGACAACTTCAGGGTAAACTAACTTAACCAAAAACTTATGCCTTATACGAAACAAACACAAACTAAAATATATAGTGTCCTACTACTATCATAAGCATAGCATAAAAGGTAGCTTTATGAAAATTCTCAATGATACTAAAAAAACATAATCTGAGAAAGATGAATGCACCAATGATAACTAGTCTTATCAATTAGGAAAAATTACCTTCATCTGAGCCTTCTCTCCCAGTACATACAGAGACACTCTCTTGAAACCTTGAACTGAGTTGTTAATGATGTCACCTTGAGTTATTGATATACCAGACGACATAGATGAACGTGATGGGTCAGTTGTTTTCGTTTTTTCCTTGATACTGCCAATTCTTCCGAAAGCTGAAACAAAATAAAGTACATATTAGTTTAAGAATAACAGTCACCACATGATGTCAAACTGGCCAATTGAACTGACAATAGTACATATATTTTTAAAACACATCTATGATCAGTACAACACCATAGTAAATGTATAATAAGTTTAATTATAAATATACCTAAAAAATAAATTATACTGTTTAAATTAAGAAATTATAAAAAGAGAATTTAAAAGATATCATTCCTGAAATTTAATCTTACAAAAATAGTTTTAAAAAATCTTTGTTTTTATATTTCTCATGAATATAACCCACATTTTAAAGAATTGAATTCATCTTGTAATGTATATGAAGATGTTGAAAAAGCATCCATTATTGCTGTTTTCAGAAGTACCATATTTCAACTATCTATCCCCAATCACTATCTATGGGCACTATGTTTCCTGTACATGCCAAACTTCCATACTTGTTAGTGTCATTACAAGTTATATCAACATCAATCATAATACTAACTTGACAATTGTACAGTTGGGCTGCTATACTGTTGTTAGTAATGGTATATTCCATCATTTATAATCAGTACTGGTTTAGTTTGAAAATTTTGTGTCTTCATATACCACAATTTAAATCTGTTTTTATCATTACATATTATATCAAAATCAGTGCAGATATCATGTGTCTGGTAAAAATTCAAAAATAATGTTGCAATTAAAACAAAGCACAAGGTTCACTTTTGGAATAAAATAGCCTAAAATATCAATTTTATCATAAAACACCAAAAAGTTCACAAATTGGTTTGTAAATGGGTCTATTTCAAAAGTCTTAATGCTCAATAAATTAGTTCTTTTCATAAAAGTGCATAATTCTCTCCAAATTAGGCCCATTTTGGACATTTTGTTAAATTATGATGATTTTGGGCAATTTTAAGACCTAAAAGCTTTAGAAAAAATTTGGCCGCCACCTACGATCCAAAATCTTTGCAACCAAAAGATTCCAAATGTGATAATACAAATTATCAATATATATATATATATATATATATACACAGTATCTCTTTTTGGATCGTGGATGGCGGCCAAGGTTAATTATGCCAAAAACAATTAAAGTTTTGTACAAAATTGACCAAAATTGACCTAAAATACAAATAATGTATATGTAAGGGGTCATAGCTTCAAAAATTTTAAACGAAGGTGCCAAAAAAGTATATTTTAGTCTTAACAGTATTTTCACAAGTATTTCTATATGAAATTTGTAATTGTTTGGCCTGATTTAAAAACCATTAAAAATTTAGGGACAATTTTAACCCTTCGTGAACCTTCGTGAACCTTCTCCTTCCCTATTACCTATTTATCTTTTATTACATAATTTACAGTGGCACAACAGAAGATCAAACTCATTGTAGGCTGTTAACCATCTATGACATAGTACTTGAACTCATGTGATATTTGTTTGTTATAATGTTTCGCTACAAAGTTCTTTTTAAATAATTAAGCCTGGGTTTTAAAGATTTTTTACATTGCTATATATCATAACATTTCACAAGGAGATGCTGTGGTTTGAATTGCAATGGTTTCTGATACTGTGTATATAATGGTAAAGAGGTGTAATAAGCTCTGGTTTTTAATAAGTTGTGAAATATACTACAATTATGTCTGAAGCATTGTTAATATCTTATTCTTATCTTTAGCTATGAAAATCGAATTTGAACATAAATATTTATTGTTGTCTATGAAATGATGTGTTATTAAATAAAAAAGTAGATAATAAATTGCAGAAACAAGATCATTTCTACTTTGAAAATGATTCAGATTGAGTTATGTGATATTTTCATGTTTTCATCTAAACAAAAGTTTTTTACTTATTAATTGCATTACTAAAAATTTACAAACACAAATAATTCAATAAATAAAATCAATTATTTAATTAGTAAAATCAATTAGTCAATTATAATTGCTAAAAAATTTGAAACTACAATGAATTATTTGCTGCACACGCAGTACACTGTTAAAACATATATCTAAGCATGACACACAAAGATCGGCCGCCATTTTATATGGGCAGATAACTCTGCAGAGAAAATCTAAGTCACTTCAGTGCATGCAGCAATATATGTTAAGCATATACTTTGCCATGAGCCTCTCGATCTGGTTCTCCTAGGCAATGTTAAAACTGAAATATATATATTATATATGGTATACTTAAGTGAAATATAAATAACTAGGCCTGAATGTTATAAAAATTATGGCTGAAAAAGCAAAATATATGTAATAGCTATCCTTCAACCAACCATTATATTATATTTGTTATAGATATATGGTAAAAAAAAAAAATGAAGATAATTTGGATTTTTAGGCCATTGTATATGGATTTATATTCTGAAAAAAAAAACAACATACAAATAATGTCATCTAAACATTTGATAAATACTGTGTGTAAAACCTTTACCTGATATATTTGTATTTTGGACATGCAAAAATTAAAAGAGTAAATAAGAGAGACATTGTAAGAACCTTGGAGCCATCAGCTCCCACCATACATAATAGAAACAGTGGCTCATGCTGCATTTAGAGGACTTCACCCTATGTCATCATATACACATTTATTAGGTATTTGGTCACGTCACCTTCTGCTAAAGCAAACTATTGAATGACAAGAGTGCACACGCTGAAATGTCTCGCCTTCTATACTAATCATTGATATTATGTTGATAGTCCTAAGTATAAAGCTAAGCTTTATAACAACTGTACCATAAACTTAACATTAACCAAGATAACTAAACAAAGACCAATGAACCTTGAAAATGAGGTCAAGGTCAGATGAACCATGCCAGGCAGACATGTACAGCTAACAATGCTTCTATACAACATATATAGTTGACCTATTACTTATCGTTTAAGAAAAATAGACCAAAACACAAAAACTTAACACTGTGCAATGAACCATGAAAATGAGGTCACGGTCAAATAAAACCTGCGCGACTGACATAAAGATCATAAAATATTTCCATACACCAAATATAGTTGACCTATGGCATATAGTATTAGATAAAAAGACCAAAACTCAAAAACTTAACTTTGACCACTGAACCATGAAAATGAGGTCAAGGTCACATGACATCTGCCCGCTAGACATGTACACCTTACAATCATTCCATACAACAAATATAGTAGACCTATTGCATATAGTATGAGAATAACAGACCAAAACACAAAAATCTAACTATAACCACTGAACCATGAAAATGAGGTCAAGGTTAGATGACACCTGCCAGTTGGACATGTACACCTTACAGTCCTTCCATACACCGAATATATTAGCCCTATTGCTTATAGTATCTGAGATATGGACTTGACCACCAAAACTTAACCTTGTTCACTGATCCATGAAATGAGGTCGAGGTCAAGTAAAAACTGTCTGACAGACATGAGGACCTTGCAAGGTACGCACATATCAAATATAGTTATCCTATTACTTATAATAAGAGAGAATTCAACATTACAAAAAATTTGAACTTTTTTTTCAAGTGGTCACTGAACCATGAAAATGAGGTCAAGGACATTGGACATGTGACTGACGGAAACTTCGTAACATGAGGCATCTATATACAAAGTATGAAGCATCCAGTTCTTCCACCTTCTAAAATATAAAGCTTTTAAGAAGTTAGCTAACACCGCCGCCGTAGCCGCCGCCGCCGTAGCCGCTGCCGCCGCCGGATCACTATCCCTATGTCGAGCTTTCTGCAACAAAAGTTGCAGGCTCGACAAAAATGTAACTGCAATTTTTTAATTGAACTTTTGCAAGTTTGAACAAAGAAATCTGAATATGCATCAATCAAAAATTAATAAATCAACTTGGGTTGATGTAGTCCATTATTTTTATGATGACAAATTAATGTGTAAAGCTATTCCGAATGCATAATAAATGTACATTCAAAATTAGCTAAAATGCAGCATTTAGTTTATGATTTGAAAAGTATGAGCAGGAAGTAAAATAGGAGTTAATATATATATACAACAAGAGTGCACACGCTGAAATGTCTCGCCTTCTATACTAATCATTGATATTATGTTGATAGTCCTAAGTATAAAGCTAAGCTTTATAACAACTGTACCATAAACTTAACATTAACCAAGATAACTAAACAAAGACCAATGAACCTTGAAAATGAGGTCAAGGTCAGATGAACCATGCCAGGCAGACATGTACAGCTAACAATGCTTCTATACAACATATATAGTTGACCTATTACTTATCGTTTAAGAAAAATAGACCAAAACACAAAAACTTAACACTGTGCAATGAACCGTGAAAATGAGGTCACGGTCAAATAAAACCTGCGCGACTGACATAAAGATCATAAAATATTTCCATACACCAAATATAGTTGACCTATGGCATATAGTATTAGATAAAGACCAAAACTCAAAAACTTAACTTTGACCACTGAACCATGAAAATGAGGTCAAGGTCACATGACATCTGCCCGCTAGACATGTACACCTTACAATCATTCCATACAACAAATATAGTAGACCTATTGCATATAGTATGAGAATAACAGACTAAAACACATAAATCTAACTATAACCACTGAACCATGAAAATGAGGTCAAGGTCAGATGACACCTGCCAGGTGGACATGTACACCTTACAGTCCTTCCATACACCGAATATATTAGCCCTATTGCTTATAGTATCTGAGATATGGACTTGACCACCAAAACTTAACCTTGTTCACTGATCCATGAAATGAGGTCGAGGTCAAGTGAAAACTGTCTGACAGACATGAGGACCTTGCAAGGTACGCACATATCAAATATAGTTATCCTATTACTTATAATAAGAGAGAATTCAACATTACAAAAAATTTGAACTTTTTTTTCAAGTGGTCACTGAACCATGAAAATGAGGTCAAGGACATTGGACATGTGACTGACGGAAACTTCGTAACATGAGGCATCTATATACAAAGTATGAAGCATCCAGTTCTTCCACCTTCTAAAATATAAAGCTTTTAAGAAGTTAGCTAACACCGCCGCCGTAGCCGCCGCCGTAGCCGCCGCCGCCGCCGGATCACTATCCCTATGTCGAGCTTTCTGCAACAAAAGTTGCAGGCTCGACAATAAACATCACCAAATATATAGAAGGAGGAACAAGATGTTAAATATGATATCATATACAGTATATTTACATAAATTGATCACTGTAATGAAAAACCAGTGAAAATGATTAAATATAGACCTATGCTAATATACGACTTTCAACTATGACAATTTAGAAAAAAAATATATTTGTCAGGACATGGTGATACAGTAAATTTGCATATGAACTAAAATAAAGCCAGCTTCATTCCCACTTTAAGCAAAAAGTGCAATGATTATAAAGGTATATACCCAAGTCTTCCATGCATTTTGAAAATAAAAGCAGTCAAACCTTCTTCCCTTACATTGCTTGTATATGTGTTCCATAACCAATTTTGAAGGATTTACATAATAACCTATAATATGAAGGCTTTAAACAGGAAATTAACAAAACTTGAAAACGAGAATTAAATATAATGAAAATAATAAAGTATATTAACAGAAAGGAAGAAATAAAATTTTACCACAGACCACAAAATAAAATAAATTATAAAATAAAATATGAAATTACTTGTAAATTTTAATTCTTAACCTTTAAATGGACTGAAACTTACTTCTAAAACAAGTTTTTTTTTAATTTTAAATACAACTTTTAAAGAAATGACATTATAACCCTTCACAAGATAAAAGAGAGATAAAGTTAGTTTGACTGCAGGCTGATGATGATCTGAGATGTTAACATAAGATTGCTAATTATTAAGGCTAAATCAGGACAGCTTATGGAGAAGTTCCCAATACAATGTGAGAGCATGCCGCAACCCAAGATTATCACACGCAGCAACATACTTGAACTTCTCCATGACCCACTAGCACGAAACGCATTGGCAGCCCGTGTTAGCATCGTACTTCCTCGAGGGGATGATCTCAGTTGCACTTCATCAATAGAGTCAAGGGAATCGCGACTTGCTAGAGAAGCAAAAATATGAACAACACATAAGTAAGAAATAACTGTTTTCTTTTCCAAATTTGAATAAATAAATTTGGTGTATTTACTGTCTTCTGATTGGTTAAAATTATTAGTTTTATTTTCAATGTTGTCAATTTTGATGGCGACTCGCCCACTCTGACGTTGAGTATTCATACGCCAACATGTGTGTACGTTGTTTTTGTTAATATAAAAAGTTCTTTGAGCCTTATTTTTGATAGAAATTTATTTATAATGAATGGCAATAATTTATTTTGATTTTATTGAACCATAAAACTAATTTTTGACTCTTCACATTTTACATAATCCGCTTCGCGGATTATTCAATGTGAAGAGTCAAAAAATAGTTTTATGGTTCAATAAATTCAAAATAGATAATAGCCATTCATTAAATAAAAAGAGATGTGGTGAAATTTAATAAGACAGAAACCAAACGAAACAATTTTTTTTTTTTAATAACATTTTTCCCTATTTAGAAGAGTTATTTCTATTTCCAATGTATAAGCAGTAAACTTGTTTCCAACAATGATGTTTGTTTTCCATGTAACAATTCCAGTTGAATAAACCAATTTGAAGCAAAAAGCTTTAAATATAAAAAAAATCCATTGATAGGAGAAATTTTACAAAGTATAAAGAAATATTAAAATGAAAAACCAATAATTTCCGCATAAAAATGAGTTTATTACATGTTTAATTTACTGAATATACATTGGAAAGATTAAATAATGAACTGCCTCAATTTTTGAATGAAACATAAATTATATTTCTTTGAACCTGAGACAGGTGATTCTAATTAAAAGTTTCATTTATTAATTGTAACATTTCACAATTTTCACACATAACATCACAACACACCATATTTGTCAGTTGATATCATACAATTTCTCCTTAATTTAAAATCTTGATAAACACCATTTACTTTTTATAAAGCTAAGAGAAACAACTGTTTGTCCTATTAATCAGTCTCATACATTAAAGTATTCATTAACCCAACACCCTTTGATAATTTAAATAAAATTTGCATATTCCTCAGGTATCTCAGCTCTAGATTTTACACTTACTACCCCAGCAACTGACAATTACAGTATTACTCCTTTGTTTATTCCATTGTAAATGATTCATTACTAAAAATAGGATTCCCTTGACAATTTCCATGGTCTGTGAATTCATTTATTTTTTGTGGTTACCAATTTCTTGTGTTGAGGAAAAATGGTATTTTCTTCAATATTCAAAATTGAAGTTTTTACATAGGCTACATAAAAGCATACAGAAAATCTGAACTTCAATAGACTTTTTAATTTTGGTTTTGATTTTCTTGCAAAATCCACAAAAAAATGGTATCCCCTGAAATATAATGAATCCACATTATGTCATATAATTTGATCATCCTGAATATTCATCAGATATTTCACACTGGACATCAGGCAACCAACAATCATATACTTCTTTTTTATTTTTACATTCAAATGGAACAAACACATGCTTATACCAATCAAGCTCTGTTTACTTCTTTTCAATATTGAACACATACAAATTCAAGCATAAACAAACTTTTATCCTTAGAATTAATCTTGAGATGAACATAAAATTAGGAAATATCTCCTTACATAACTTTGATCTTAATAGAAGATCAAAATCAAAAACAAGAAAAAACACTCACATATAACTTTACTAACATGTTTGACTCTTGTAATCACAAAATTGAATCTGTGTGAAAACAAACCACTTCAGTATATATATATATATATATATATATATCTGTTTTTTCCTTTGTCATTATTAGTGACAAAGGGACAAAAATCTTCCCTTATTCAATTTACATATATACAACTTGAAGTAAGGCACTTTTGTAATAATATAGCAACTTCTATAAGCAGTCTAAGCATTTCTCCATCTTATTCACATAATTAATGAGTATAGGACAAGCATTCAAAAAAAGCCCTTTATATAGTCCCATCAGTGTGCTTCAATTATGTTTTAGTAAGATCATTTTAAAGCACCTATCCTATGCAAAAGACTTATACTGTTGATGATCTTGAAATTATTTTTTTTTACCAAAAATCTTTAGTAGACTTTCATGAGGTCCATACAAGCATTTGTTTGTCTTTTCTTATTCAAAAGGCAATTTCATTTGTAGACAATCTTCCTGATTCGAATTAAGGTATGCAAATATTTCAGTATTATAAGAATTTTTAAATACATATAAAATGATGAAATGTTTTTAATTTAAATAACTTCTTGATATCTTTTTTTTGTTAAGAAATCTAAATACAAACTTGTAGCCTATCAAATAAGCATTTTGTTCTAATTTATAATTTTCCTAAAATAGCAGCAAGAAATTGTGCTCTAGAATTCAGGACTCTTTCAATGATGACCGCAGTTTTGTATGAACATTTATATACTTCACTATAATGTAGATATAAAACTCACAATGTCTTATAATGCTGATACATAAGTTTTCAGTTAACATGTAAATAAGAAGATGTGGTACACTTTTAATAAGATTTATAGAAGTATCTTGAAATATCAAAATATAACACTGAAATGTTTATAAAAGAAATTTAAAGAAGAATTTCATACAAATTTGAACCTAAAATTGTCATCACCGAGAGAGCACCTTATTAAGTGTAATTGAATATGATTGGATGCAGGGTTTATATGTCATCGTTTTACTTACTGCTATATTCATAGTCATAATCATCTGAGAAATAAATGACAATGTCAAATATGTGTGCAAAATATCAATACTTAAGTTATATTCAAGCCAAAATTAATCAGTAGCACTAAAAAAGTGTTCCATCAAATTAGGTGTTCTTCAAGATTTGTAATTAAAAAATTTAATCAGCCACCTTTGAACAAATTGCACAATAATATAAAATTTTGTCATAAAGATTTATTATGAAAGCATTTACACACAAAAATAAGCAGTTCTTTTTCTCTTTTACTGGGATTTTAAAACAACATTTTTCTGTACATTTTTAAAAAATTGTTAAAAAAAATTTCACTTGTTTATTTTTTTTGTATTTTGCACACAGTGCTAAACCATGCTAAAAAAAAAGAGAAAGCTAAAAAAAATAATAATAAAACCGAACCCACAGATGAAATAAAAATAAATGCTAAGTCAAAAATAGGTGCAAATTAGAAGATAAACATTTTGAACATCAACTCAACAAAGCTAAAAAGTGAAACAGTGACAATGTTCAAGTTATTCCTACACATTTAAGACATCATATCATTTTATCTAATACTGTGGATACATTATTATTATTCATGATATACCAATTAAAGTGGATTATGTGGATAAAAACAAACCATAAATATAAATGGTCAACAAATAACAAATTTATAGAGATTTATATGCAGAATTTGGTAAAACCATGAAATGAAATTATCCATGACAATTGGTGCCCACATAAAACAAGAGGCTCTCAAGAGCCTGAATCGCTCACCTGGTAAACAATGCCTTCGGCCATGTTTTTTGACGAAATAGAAAATAAAACACAAACTTTATTTTATACACCCTACTGATCATTCAAATGAAGTTTGGTTGAATTTGGTTGAGTAGTTTTAGAGGAGAAGATTTTTTAAAGTTAGCAAATATAATGAACAAATTGTGAAAAATTGTCATTAAAGGACAATAACCCCTTAAGGGGTCAATTGACAATTTTGGTCATATTAACTTATTTGTAGATCTTACTTTGCTGATCATTTTTGCTGTTTACAGTTTATCTTTATCTATAATGATATTCAAGATAATGACCAAAAACTGCAAAATTTCCTTAAAATTACCAATTAAGTGGAAGCAACCCAACAATGGTTTGTTTGATTCATCTGAAAATTTCAGGGCTGATAGATCTTGACCTAATGAACATTTTTACCCCATGTCAGATTTGCTCTAAATGCTTTCGTTTTTGAGATATAAGCCAAAAACTGCATTTGACCCCTATGTTCTATTTAAAGTAAGGGCGGCCATGTTTTTTGACGGATCAAAAATCAAAGCACACACTTTGTGCAGGATAATCTAATGAACTATCATGCTAAGTTTCATCCAAATCCATTCAGTAGTTTCAGAGGAGAAGATTTTTAAAAGTTAGCAAATATGATGAACAAATTGTGAAAAATTGTCATTAAAGGACATTTACCCCTTAAGGGGTCAATTGACAATTTTGGTCATATTAACCTATTTGTAGATCTTACTTTGCTGATCATTTTTGCTGTTTACAGTTTATCTTTATCTATAATGATATTCAAGATAATGACCAAAAACTGCAAAATTTCCTTAAAATTACCAGTTAAGTGGCAGCAACCCAACAATGGTTTGTTTGATTCATCTGAAAATTTCAGGGCTGATAGATCTTGACCTAATGAACATTTTTACCCCATGTCAGATTTGCTCTAAATGCTTCCGTTTTTGAGATATAAGCCAAAAACTGCATTTGACCCCTATGTTCTATTTTAAGTAACGGCGGCCATGTTTTTTGACGGATCAAAAATCGAAGCACACACTTTGTGCAGGATAATCTAAGGAACAATCATTCTAAGTTTCATTCAAATCTATTCAGTAGTTTCAGAGGAGAAGATGTTTGAAAAATTGTTAACGACGACAACGACGACGGACGCCAAGTGATGAGAAAAGCTCACATGGCCTTTTAGGCCAGGTGAGCTAATAAAGGAATCCACAGTATACAGCTCTTTTGAAATTAAAAACAAATTAGGTTTCAAAATTATTTTCTGTCAATGTTTGACCAGTAACCGTGAGATCTAAAACTGAGCATATAAAGTAGGGGGAAATATATTAGTAAACCAGAAATTAGGTTTGAATTTTATAAATATTACCAACACTACTAATGAAATTAAAATTTAGATAAGTTTTGACATCTTAAAAACTATATCAAAATATAACCAAAGACAATCTGTTTGAAAAACTCACAAAATTTATATTATTTCAAAAACATTTGATATTAAACTTCAAAGTTAGATCTTTGGTTAATTTTTTTCTGATTATAATTGTATTTAGTACGAGTACACCTTGTTCCTTATTTATAATTAGACACAATCCTAATAGATTCAACACTTCCGTGTTTATTTTTATATGTAAATCTTACATGATTGAGATTTGGGTTTAGTAGCTCTCTGCAAACTGCCAGTCTTTAAAGCTCTTCTGTTCATATCAGGGGTCTCTGGGACGTTGATTCCTGCCATCATTAGTGAGTCTAAACTCGTTAGCGAGTCACTACATGATCCACGATATCTCTCACTGTTTGGAGTAGCTGACACAAGACTGGAGAAATATCTCTCCTGTTCAATACTAGAAGATGTTTCACTTCCCGCTGTTCCTGTATGGATACACAAAATTACTTTAATGTTAAATACTTGATTGTTATAAATAAATCATTTACTCAAATAGATTAAAACATTATCTAATCCTCAAAATCAATATATCTATGAGCTACTTAAACTGAGGAAAACCCTAAATAATGAACAAAATTATCAAAGATGTTTACAATCCAATATATTATATCTACTTCAATATTTTAAAGAAGAAATTGAAACCTTACTTGCCATCCTGGGAATATTACTGTCATCATTTACATAACAAAAATCAAAGTGCTTGTGAGCAGAGATGGGAAATCAAATTGATTGTGAGCACTGATTGGTAAAGATTGCATTCATTTTGCAGTGGGAAATAAAAATCAAAGCATAGCATAGTAATAAAACTTTCAAAGGCATTACTATAAATTGGAAATATCATCATTGTAGTAGGGTTCAACTACAATTATGGACAAAGGAAGGTGTTTCAATCTTTAATATTGCTTAAACAATGGCATCAATAATATTTTTGGAACAAACACTAGAAAATTGATAAATATCAAGCCAGCCAAATAAAGGTTTTGACTGAATGAATGCAATTTTAGACTTCACAAAATAGAGGAAGTAATGATGTGTTATTCCTATTTCTGCTGTGTGGAATCCACACACCCTTACCTGATGGTGTGTCATGCTTTAACATTCCCATCAAACCTCTACTGTGGAAACCACTGGCTCTGATGAGTAAAGCTTTCGTCCTAGGATGCCTCCAAGTTATTACTGGGAATCTAAAACACAGGAAAACAATTGTCTAATTATTCAGAAACACTAGTTTTAAATATTGTGGTTTCATTTTTTATTAACTTTCTGTAAATCATACATAATATTTTGATTTCTGTATACATGTATATTCAAATAAACACATGTAATTTCGTGATTTTGAAACTATATCGGACTAAAAATATTCCAATTCAAGATATGATGGACCAAGTTTATTTTGCTTCATGTATATTTTTTCATATATTGGTATACCCTTGTGCTAGGGTTCATCAAATCCATAAATGACTTTTGTAAGATTTCTTACAATATAAAATGTTATTTTGCTCAGGCTAATCTTCATATGACTTACTACTTTAGTGAGAAGTTTCTTTAAAATTCATCTAACAGTTTAGGAAGAGGTGTGTTTGAAAGATCAACATTTATCTGCAAGTTTAATCTCCCCTTCAAAATGTTTGATCAAAATTATTCATCCTCAAACACAGCTTCAGATGTTGTTCATGGGGGAAATTCATCAAAATAATATGAGGGTTTTGAAGGAGTTGTACTAACTGTCAGTGTCATCTGGTGAAAAACATATATAAATGAATAAAAATCTGTCGTTCCCTGAATCTGACTTGGATTATCTTGTTTTGTGTACATCTTAAAATAGTGTTTAAGTCTTTGTGCGAAGTTTCATTTGGATCCATTCAACAGTTTAGACTTTACAAAAGTACTTTCATGGTCTGACAGCGTAATTTCTTTCTTTTGGTATAATGATTTAAATTTCAAATGAACAAACTTGATTTTGTGACAAATTGAAACTGGAATATTTTTTTTATTTGATACAAGATTTTCCACAGTTATGATACACTACCTATATTGTCTGTGAGTGCGAGCTAGTTTCTTTATGCTGTCATCTGTAACACTTAGAGGTACCACTATCAAAGCTGGGTAACTGAAAAATCAAATGTAACATTATCACATCTTATCGCACCACGGGTAAATTATCACGTTGTGATTGGTTTAACGCCGTCATGTGGTGCCCCCTATGAGACCGTAAGGGGGTAGTAAATTTCATAGGGGGTTTATGACACGTTAATGGTGACGTCATCTATCAATGTTGTTGTGTTATATTGTTTATTTTTCAACAAAACGCAGCAGAAAAAGTCTAGCGTACAATAAATTCATTATACGGTTAACTACTGACCCCTTACGGATCCAGCCTCACCCCTTATGGATTTTACTAACCCTCTATGGATCAGTAGGGGGTCAGTAGCGAACCATGCAACTTATAATAGATAGCTTTAACCAAAACTTGATTCATGATTACATATTTTTTAATCAATCACTTTCAAATTGTTCAATAATGAATTTTATTTCTGTATTATTTTTTTTATATATTTTATAATTCTTTCTTAAATTCCTTCATCATATCCATGGTGGCAATTTTATCAGTTTTCAAGAATTTCCTAAGCTTATGAAATATTTGTAATACATGCATTATCAAAGATGGAATTGGTTAACTCATATTATTGTAGATTCCCTAGTGGCTTATTTTTTGAAGCTCACTATTGCGATTTTTTAGAAATGTGAAGAATGCAATAATGCCAGGTTCACAGTTATAACAGTTCACATTCATAATTCAATTTCACTAATTACTTTTCCTAGAGGTCATGGATTTGCAATATGAAAGCCCTTATCAATTTCTGAATTGATAGAACTTTGAAGGACCATTTCTATTTGTAATTAGTGGATCAGTGAGTGGGGGGAGGGGGGGGGGTCTGCATATCACAGACTTCAAACTGTTGAACAAATGATACCTTCTACAAACTGCAAAGTTAGCATTGACAGTAGATATTCTAAACTGTTCAGACTTGGGTTCCTGTCCATGATGTGATGAAGACAGACTATTAAGACCAAGTCTCTCGTAATCATGGTAACCTGGTCTCTGTAATAATTTCTCTATAGTTTTAGGATCAGTTGTCCACGATAAAGCATATTCTGACTCATCTACAACTGTAAAAAAAATGTTTATGTCCCCAGATAATTATGAATAAAGAAATTAGAACAAGGTGAAAATCTAAGTATCCTATGAATTTTAGTTTAAGTTTCCAAGTGACATAAAAAAAAAGTTTATTAGTGTTTTATTTTGTCAAAAAATAAAAAAAATCTAAAACTATTTTCAATACACATGTGCACTTTAGGGAATGCCATTAATGTTTTCACTAAGGATTCTTTTACAATATCGAAGATCTTCACTTACTAGACAAGTCATCAAACATTTCACTAGTTGGTCGTTCTGAGTCGCTGTCTGACCCTGCCGAGGATGACCTTGGTGACATACTTCGTCTCTGCATAGATGGTGGTGGCTGAAGCACATATTTCTGTTTTCTGGCAGATTGTTTTGGTTTTATTCCAGCTTTTCTGGCTGTCTTCATCCATGTTTTCTTTGCAAAGTTCCTAACAAACAGTAAAATTTGTACATTTTAGAAAAGCATTTTACATGTTTCTCATTGTTTGACATATTTATAGATCATCGTTGATCATCTCAACGAGATTGATATTCTCGCTTGAGCCAGGACGGCGAAAGCAAGAAAATCAATCAAGTTGAGATGATCTATGATAATCTGTTTATTGCTATTTTACCTATGACGACGTTGTCAATCTCATGTCAATTTCATTAGCAACGCCATGTGCCTGCTTAGTTTCTAGCGATAAGTTTCCATCTCGCTTGAGTAGCATTATATGAAAATTATCACAAAAAAAGATCAAAGGAAAAATGCACAAAATAGCGATAATTCACTTTATCACAAATAATTATAATTTATTTTCTAGGCTTGGTTTGTGTTTTACAAATGTTTTAATACTTTTTTCTATATTTTTTTTATCATAAAATATTCTTCTAGTTGCTGTATACATCTCAACAACAGAAAGTCACATTTTAATGATTTATATTACATTGACACATCTTCCAAGCTTTTTCAGATATGGACCAATATAGCTCATTAAAACAAATCTACGCTTTTTATATAGATTAGACCATTGGTTTTCCTGTTTGCATGGTTTTACACTAGTAATTTTTGGGACCCTTTATAGCTTGCTGTTCAGTGTGAGCCAAGGCTCTGTGTTGAACTGTACTTTGACCTATAATTGTTTACTTTAAGATATAGTATTATAATTGTTTACTTTAAGATATAGTATGAGTGCCAATGTGTCAACTCTCCATCACAATTTGTTAAAGTAAACAATTATAGGTCAAAGAACAAATTGTGACTTGGATGGAGAGTTGACACATTGGCACTCATACTACATCTTATATCTATATGTGTAAAATAGCTTACTTCAATGAAGCATTTTTCTCCTTATGTTTGACCATAGTTGGCTGCATGATAACTTGTCCAGTGAATGCAAAAGCATGGAACACTGATGCAGGGTTCCTATATTTGTTCGCCAACTTTCTAAAGGTGTCAACATCCTCTGGTATAACTTCTTCATCAAACGCCAACCTCATCAACTGGAAAATAAAGGCAAATCTAAATTAACAGGTTAATAAAATAAATGTGTCCATGGCAGACAGATGATACACCCCATGCATATAATGATATAAAGGATAAAACTATGACATAAATGTGTCATTAAAAGATGGAGGTATATATAGACATAGGTAAACCTGTATACCCTACCAATCCTGTCAGTTTAAGGAATTATCAATGGTGCAAGAATTTGGTTTCTAATCCTATTCAATTCAATTAAACCTGTTTGTGTGAATCAGATATATTATATCTTACATAAATTATTTTTAAAAGTCTACAGTGGCGTAGAAACCAAAACTACTTTTTCTTTTCTTCAAAAATCCGTGTTACTGTTAGTTTAAACATATTTATTTATAGTGGATTGGGAACAAGTTTTGCAACTTATATCAATTAAATATTCCGTTCCACTTTGCGGGTGTGAGTGCTGCCTTGTAGCAGCATAAGCCTGCTCTTTTTCGAAAATCTACAAGGGTGTGTCAAGGTGCAAGAGATTTTGCTCTCTCTTAACAAGGTTCAGCCATTTATCCTCCCCTTCCGACTGACTATCATCGTTTCCTCAAGACCATACTCGCCAATGGTGTCAAGGGAGAGCCGAAAATTTAGTCCCTGAAATTTTCATCCCGGAACCTTTGTGTTAGTAGTCCGATGCACTAACCACTACACCGCGGCTCTCTCAGTGTTAAGTAATGACTCAATTAGATAACTCAACTGTTAATCTTAGGACAATCATCACTCATAGAACTGATGAATCTTTAGGGGATTGATTTGGTACGGAATAAAATAAACGGAATCTTAAAAATGTGAACCTTTATCCAACACATTTATTGATATTGTAACAAAGACAAACATCTACATCATTACATACATACTTTTTTGCACTTTTCACATTCATTTGCATGCTAACAGACAACAGGTCATCAAAATAATAATCTTACCTGGAATATATTAGCTCTGATTTGAATTCCCTCCTTAGGTAGTTGATCTATATGTGGAGTATAACCTAGTTTAATTTGTTTTTCCTTTGTCATAGTAGATACAGGAAAATATCTCACAACCACTTGTTCACAAGCTGAAAAAAAATTAAACATCCATTATCAAAGTTTAGAGATTACATATTAATGGCATCAAAAGATAATTACAATTTTTGATCATTTCTTGTCAATATTTAACTTAAATTTAAAATAAAACAAGCATTTTAATATTCATAGATCAAAAATGGCTTTAAAGATAAATGTGTAGATCACTACTTAACACTCACATTAAAATTATCAAATATTCATACCAAAGGACAATGATTGACTCCTCAGATTACTCCTTTAACTTCTGTGTATACGAAATATTCTGTTTAATACATAATTTAAAATCTTATCAGAAATCTTATATGATCAATGCATCCAGATTCCAGGTTTCTTCTTATTTCTACATCTAGAAGAAATTACCAACAGGATCACATGGTATTCCTTTGAATATGATTCTATAGTTTGTAAGGAATACTGTCCAATCAAAACTTACAAACAGAATCACATGGTATTACTTTGATTATGATTATATAGTTTAGTAAGGTATATTGTCCAATCAAAACTTACCAACAGGATCACATGGTATTCCTTTGAATATGATTCTATAGTTTGTAAGGAACACTGCTCCCTCTGCTGGTAACAGAGCAGGACCACCCAGGTTCCCTCCTGTTCCTTCTTCCCTGCCATCAGGTAGCAGGTATACTCTCAGACCATCCATCACTACTTCTTCTCCTTGTAATAATGTAGGCTTCAATATCTTTGGCTGAAATGTAAGACATTTTTTATGTTTCTATCTCATTGAGGTCGAATATCAATTAAAGCATTTATGAGAAATTGTGCTTTCACAGCACATTGACAGATGGACAGACAGGGTAATTCCTATATACCACACTTCCTCTCCAAAAACCAACTTTGGTTGTCAGGGTAAAATTAATGAAACTTTGATCTGAAAACATTTTTTCTATAAAAGCAGATAAATTAGCTAGATGAGTATTCAATAAAAAACATAGGAAATGTTTCAAAAAACAAGATCCTAGTATCTAATTTTCACTATTGGGTTGCTGTCTGGACTTCTTTATACTCTATTCCCTCATGGTCATATTAGGCTATTTACCTTTTGTATGGGAGGTAATCTCTTACTCTCTCTGTGTACTGCCTCTAAAGTTTCAACATGCATGGCTACCACACCTAAAATACAGGAAAACACATCAGAAATAAATGCAGTCATCATTTACCCATTTTTAGAAACTCATAAAATCCATATACTATTTATCCATCATTCTGACTTGTTTGGGAGTAAATTTTCATCACAGACGTGAACAATATCTTATCTAAACATAATACAACCAAAAATTATTAAATTGTCCACTAAATACTTTTTACTTTTTTCTATATGTACACCTTTCTGAATGAACCTTTCACTTATCATGTCAACATTTTGATTACCCTATACTTCCTTCACTGTGATTTCTTTACACCTAGTCTGGAGGACATAAATATAATCAGGGAAACATGTGGATCAAAAAAGTATGCAGTATAAGTAGTGTTGTCAAATTAGTGGCTTTTCATTTCTTGGACACTTGCAGAGAATCAACTAATCTTAAATTGGGCTCAGCCTCATTCTATTCCTATTTCACAGATTAACTGACAAAATCTGGTATGCCACAAATACTTAACACAGCTTCTGTATCTATCATTACAACTTACCAGGCACCATGGTATGTAGTGCTTTGATGTGATCCTGTGTTACTTTACTGTCATTACAGACTTTTTCTACAAATCTGGTTACAAACTTGATCACACCTGCCCCTGTGTCTGATATTTCTGTTTCATCAAAGCCACTCTCTGCATCCACACTATCACTCTCAGCAATGCTAAAATTAATATTTAATTAAATTGTTATGAATTTGCATTCAAACTCAAAATTCAGATAAGTTTTCTGCCTAAAACATATAGTAATATATATCTCATCAATTTTCATTTTGCCAAGTTTTGTTTAAGCTTTGTAATTTCATTCTAATCTAAAACATTATCCAAACCTATAACTGCAAAAACTACAAAAAGGCTATTTTATCAGTAAAACACATATTTTCAAAATGCTCTTGTTCACTGTCTTGATATCATATAGAAGGTTTTTGTCAAAGTTTTGTAAGTTCCATATAAGTTTGAGAAATTCACTGATCTAAATCAAAACTTTAACTACAGACTGAACCTGAACCATAGACAGTCAGGGGCATTACTTAAACAAGTATTTTTTTTTTTAATTACTTATTAAGTTAATTTATGTTTTAAAAAAATACAAAATTACTCAATTGAGTTATTTTAAATTTCAATAGAAGCATGGACTAAATGGAGTTTTCATGAATTTTTACAGCATTTTATATCATAAAATGCAGAATTTATTAGATTTAAGAGGAGTATAGAGATAAAGGGTTACTTTAAAAATAATGACAAAAATATTACTTGAATAAGTTATTTTATACATCTTTGAAAGAATTAGTAATAGAACATAAGTAATTGTTTTGGGTTACAAATTATAAATAACTTCAAGTCTTAATTAATTCACAAGTTTCTATCTATTTATATCTGTCTACCTTTTTTTAAAGATTTTTGAGGAAAATGATATTTTAATAGTCACAAGAGACCAATCTTTGACCCAAAAGCGTGGATATGAACGATACGTGCGTCAGAAAGGCAATTAGTGTTTCAGAAAGATTAGATTTTATATTGCATGTGAAAATTTGTTAAAGCTAGTAAATTCTGTGTAATTGGACACCTATAAAAATAATATTTAGAAAAGTAATTTATATAAGTAATATTTAAAATAGCCTCGTTTTCAATATTACTTGTATAGGTAATTTTAAATGTTACTTGTTTAAGTAATGCCCCTGACTGATAGAGGCCTACAGACTATTTATGATACAAACCTTGCTGTTATGTTACTGTTGCTATTACTCTCCCAATCTGTGTAAGTTTTTAGACTTGTCTTGGTGTCCAGTGGGACCCTCATATATACCATACGATTAGCATAATGTATGGCTTGACTGTAAACTGTTGATTCTTCATTGTTTATCATCTCTTCCTTCTTTTCCTTTGTCAGACTTGGCCATACTCGTAACTGAAAGTTATAAAATCAAGATTTCTATTTTTATTTTCAAATATAAGTGAATCCATGCAGCAAAAAATTCTACACAAATCAGAAAAGAAGAAACTTTATTAACTTTTGATTTTTTCAAAAATTTTACTTTAGCTCAAACTAATGATAAATATATATAGTCAATTTTCACTGTTCATAAAGATAAAAGCGATATGCTTTTTAATACATTTAAGTCAGAAATTTTTGTTAAAATAAAAACTAGTCAATAATAATTAAAATTGTGGTTTATAAAATTAAACTGTTTCAGACAAAACATTGTAGGTAACTGTTACCTAGCTCAGCAAAGATTTAAGAAAAACAATTTAATCTTTACATGTATATAATTACATCAGATATATGTTTCATTATAATACGTTATTCTGATTAGTTACACTGCAATCTTGCGTTATTCCTTTAATAGTCAATTTCATTACACAATGAAATTTATCATTCATGATGACACAAGGTCCCACAATAAAGTGCACAGGTAATTTTAAAATTAAATAAAAACTTGATAAAAATCGTGTTTTCATGATCCTAGCTAAAAAATGTAATTATTTGTATTGAATGCTTCATTTTGTAACTTCATAGGGTTGTAAAAGCTTTGACCGTGCACACATTTTTAGAATGATGTGCGGAATACAAAATGTACTTCAGTCAATGCTTTTACACCCCAATTAAGTTACAAAAAGAAGCATTTAATTCTTAAATGAATATAAGATGTCAGGTATAGGTTACCACAAGGCTTTTAAAGATTAGCCAAGACTTTTAGGTAAATCATAAAAGGCCCATGTTTAACCAACTACAGACTTACCTGTTCAGCTGCTATTTCTAGTGCACCAATCTCTCTAGGTCTAATCCCTGATCTTCTTTTTGTATCTGGTGTTGTAGATTGTGTTTTATTCCACACTATCCCTAGCTCATTTGGCTGAAAACAAACATGGTACTGTTTATGTATAAATCAATTTCTTATCCATAAACTAAGTATTATATTATAGGATATCTTTAAGATGTACAAGTACGATCCTTGGGAATACACCAATCTTGTGTTATTTTGTATGAATGAGTTACACAGGTTGACCTAAGTCAAATAGTGCAATTTAGTCAATGAATAATCAGTTCTTACTGAGACCTGACCTACGCATTGTGACGTAGGAAAGTGCATGAATTTGAAAATTGTCTATGTTATGCTTTTTTAGGAAATATTACATAACTGGTTTTACTTCTTATGCAAGATAATTTTCTCTGCCCTTTATACTATGCTCTTTATTAGAAACATTAAATGATTGGACTTGTATAAGGTCTAAAACAAGATTTTTTACCCCCTACTAATTGCAATAATCTTATTCTTCAATACTGCAAAGCAACTAATTTTCTAAATTAATTTATTTTTACGACTTTCATGAGTATAAAAATAATGACAATATCAATCATAGTGTACTGTAAACCAACTTATTTTCGCGGATACTTTATATCGCATTTTACGATTTCGCGTCTTTTTAATTTCGTGAATTTCTTATCTACTTGGTAAGTAAAGATCCAAGTCAAAACATATTTCCGACAATTTATATTTGCATTATTTTTCTACTCGCGAATGTCGCGAAAATAATTCGCTCGCGAAAATAAGTTGGTTTACAGTATATGTAAAACTGGGATTTTCCTTATTCATCTACATGAAGTAAATTTGAGAATCGAGAAATTGGCTAGAAAGGGATAAACACAAAATAAAGAATAAGCGAAAATGATTTGTTTTACAGTATATAGCTGACTTACATGAGTTGAAGGACTACATGCTCCATCCTTAACTTCTTCATAATGAGGGGCGTACAGCTGTCTGATTTGTTTTTGTACATCCTGGTAGAATGCAGCCTCCCAGAACTGTAGAGTGGCCCAAACAGCATGTTCTTGAACACAAGTATAGGCAAATTGTATCACTCCAGTGCATAATTTCTGGTAAAAAAAAGTTAAATATCATAAAATATTTTCACACACAATCATTCTGTCATCACTGTTTAGTCTAATAAAATATAATAAAGAAACTGCATACACATTATTAGTATATGCGTGTATGGTTCTGGGGTATTAAGCAGCTTCCAATAAAATGAAATGTTGCCTGTACATCTACCCCTGTCCAATACATCTTTGTTTCACACTATTTCATTTTTTATAAACTTTGAAATCCAAACTTTCTAAAGAAATATTAAATAATCAAAATAAATAAAAACATACTATAAAATCAGAATTTCTCAAGACATAATGAATACTCCACATAAATTAATACAATACTTACCCTACAGAAGGAAGTGGCCAGAGGTAATATAGCTGCTGCCACACCATTCTCATCCATATTAGAATCATTCTGTAATAAATCAATGTTAAGTGGTTACTCTCTAACTTTATAATACACAAAGAGTGTTAGTGTATAATGTTCCATGAAATAACAGCAAACTTTTTAAATGAAAGTTTGGTTAATAAAACTATTACTTTTTTTCCAACATTTGCAAAGTATTTTACAGTTACTGGTTCATTAACTTTTACCAGGATTTCCTTTTTATTCATTTCAAATGGAAGAAGACACTCTCTTTTTACCACTAACAAGCACAACATTAAGCACATTAAGTTTTTTGTCTATCAGTTCATAGACATATTTTGATTTGGTTAAGAATATTCTACTGATACATATTGAATTATTATTCAAATTTGGCCAAAATATATCTCAAACATGCACTGTAAACCATATTGGTTTTTCTGATCGTAATGCTTATACCAGAATAAAACCCAAAAGGAAGCCAAAACTATTTAAAAAATCATATTCAACAGGAACCTATCTTTAAAGCAGTTAAGTACCATGAACCTTAAATCAATCAGTCATTTTGCTATAATAGCCTACCTGTAAAGCACAGTTAAGAAACTTGACCACCAGATCAAACTGTTGATGTTCTAACATAGCCCTATTACTACGTATATGGTAGCTAAGTTCTTGTGTTAACTTACCTGTAAAGCACAGTTAAGTAACTTGACCACCAGATCAAACTGTTGGTGTTCTAACATAGCCCTATTACTACGTATATGGTAGCTAAGTTCTTGTGTTAAGGCAATTCTAGCTACTCTACTCTTAAGTGCCCTCAAAACTGCTGGAAATATCTGTAATGTAAAATTATATTAATTATGGCTACAATCTCTGTTACAAATCTTACTTAAAACTGTCACATCTATGTAATTTTTATCATTAATTTCTATAGCTTTTGATTGTCAATATTTAAAACTTAGTCCAAACTATTTACCAAAATTTTGCTATAATATATGATATATAATATATATAATATATTCTCTATTTTCATTCTCAATTTTATTTATTCATAGCCATCACTTTTTGTAAGGCCAAATAAAAAAGTATGTGTGGTTACAGTTACATCTGAAAAAAAGTTAGGGTAGGTAGGTAGAGATTTTTCTTTATTTTATGTTGTTTTTTTTACATTGAGTCTATGGGAGCAACATTCTGACTTTAACAGTGCTTAATGAAAAATGACAATAAAATCTTTAGAGTAGGCTATTTTTAAGCCCAAAAAGTAGGGACGGTAGGTTACTGGAACCACACATATATTTTTATTTGGCCTAAGATGAAAATAATATTGTTCATATGTGTTCTTCTTTTGATCATGTGTTAACTTCTTTTCTTTAATTTTTAGGGTGAAAATAAAATTACAGCAACTAAATTGTAAAAGATAATTTACCATTATAAAAGATAATTTACATTGTAATATGTAATTTACAATGTAATAGATATTTTACAATGTAATAGATAATTTACATTGTAATAAATGATTTACATTGTTACAGATAATTTAAATTGTTATAGATAAAGATTATAATTTACATGGTAATAGATAATTAACATAGTAACATATAAATATAAAAACTTACAATTCTACCATCTGAGATCTTATTTTCAAATATAAAATTAACACAATTCCTGAGGACTTCGAGCCGTCTGGCATTGTTATCTACCATCCTCTGTCTCTCTGTCAGCGTGGCTGAGGGTGGACCTATAGGTACTATCCGTAACTGATGTGGTCTCATATTGCTAAATCTGTTAAAAACAAGAAAATTGTTCTGAACGAAATACTTCATTAGCTAAATGATCCTTATATCTTTATTGCTAAGTTTGAAAAAACTTAATTATTATGAATTACCAACACAAAATAACAGCACAATTTGTCACCATAAATACAAAGTTCAAAGCTTATCAATAGTGAGGTTAACTTTATACAGTTTAAATACATCTCTCATTTTAAAACAAATATACTTCTTATGAAATTGGCAATTAAATTTATCAAAGTAGCTTGCAGACTTTCTAATTCAAAAGTTGATATTGGTAATGTAATATAATTCCTTACTTAGATTTAAGATTGTTTTTAGCAATGCCCTCATCAATAACTTCTTGAACATGTAACCAGTCTAAATATGGGAACTGTGGTTGATGAATTCTCTTGTAGGCTTCCTCTGTTGGTTTTGGCACTTTCTGGACGTATGGTTGAGGATTTGGATATTCCTGCAAACATTTAAAACAATATTTTACTATATTTTAAAATCTTTAATTTTGCTAATAAGTTCAATATGTATGAAATGCTTGAAGACAGGCACCTGAGATAAAACTTATATTTTGGGACTATAATGAATAATTTCAACAAACTCAACAGGTGTTTGAAAAATATTTTTACACTTCCTTAAGTAACCCAGTCACCAAATACCTATTTCAAGTTCTATATTTGCTTAATTAATTCAGTCCTCACACTTTTTAAGATCATTTGTTAGTTTTATACCATGGATTTGTTATGAATTTGAAATCAAAAGAAGATTTTTTTATTTTTGTAGTGTCTTATTTACAACAAAATATATATTCTTTATACTGGTTAAGTAATATACAACAAATTGTATAATGTTGTGATCTTTTTTTCAATTTAAAGGATTTCTTTAAATTTCAATTATATGTTACAATCCAAAGTTCACTTAAAGGTGAGCATAAGACTGTAAGGCATCCAATTATCTAAAGTTTTGACCACTTTCAATTTTCACATGAATAAGTATCTGACATACAAGTACTTCCAATTGTATGTAGCTGTCTTCAACCAAGTCTTTAATGTTTTTCTGATCATACATACCAGTAATTTATAAAATACTCACATTTGTATGTAGCTGTCTACAACCAAGTCTTTAATGTTTTTCTGATTATACATACCAGTAATTTAATGAATACTCACATTTGTATGTAGCTGTCTACAACCAAGTCTTTAATGTTTTTCTGATCATACATACCAGTAATTTAATAAATACTCACATTTGTATTTAGCTGTCTACAACCAAGTCTTTAATGTTTTTCTGATCATACATACCAGTAATTTAATGAATACTCACATTTGTATGTAGCTGTCTTCAACCAAGTCTTTAATGTTTTTCTGATCATACATACCAGTAATTTATAAAATACTCACATTTGTATGTAGCTGTCTACAACCAAGTCTTTAATGTTTTTCTGATCATACATACCAGTAATTTAATAAATACTCACATTTGTATGTAGCTGTCTACAACCAAGTCTTTAATGTTTTTCTGATCATACATACCAGTAATTTAATAAATACTCACATTTGTATGTAGCTGTCTACAACCAAGTCTTTAATGTTTTTCTGATTATACATACCAGTAATTTAATAAATACTCACATTTGTATGTAGCTGTCTTCAACCAAGTCTTTAATGTTTTTCTGATCATACATACCAGTAATTTAATAAATACTCACATTTGTATGTAGCTGTCTACAACCAAGTCTTTTAATGTTTTTCTGATTATACATACCAGTAATTTAATAAATACTCACATTTGTATGTAGCTGTCTACAACCAAGTCTTTAATGTTTTTCTGATCATACATACCAGTAATTTAATAAATACTCACATTTGTATGTAGCTGTCTACAACCAAGTCTTTAATGTTTTTCTGATCATACATACCAGTAATTTAATAAATACTCACATTTGTATGTAGCTGTCTACAACCAAGTCTTTAATGTTTTTCTGATCATACATACCAGTAATTTAATAAATACTCACATTTGTATGTAGCTGTCTTCAACCAAGTCTTTAATGTTTTTCTGATTATACATACCAGTAATTTAATGAATACTCACATTTGTATGTAGCTGTCTTCAACCAAGTCTTTAATGTTTTTCTGATTATACATACCAGTAATTTAATAAATACTCACATTTGTATGTAGCTGTCTTCAACCAAGTCTTTAATGTTTTTCTGACTATACATACCAGTAATTTAATAAATACTCACATTTGTATGTAGCTGTCTACAACCAAGTCTTTAATGTTTTTCTGATCATACATACCAGTAATTTAATAAATACTCACATTTGTATGTAGCTGTCTACAACGAAGTCTTTAATGTTTTTCTGATTATACATACCAGTAATTTAATAAATACTCACATTTGTATGTAGCTGTCTACAACCAAGTCTTGAATGTTTTTCTGATCATACATACCAGTAATTTAATAAATACTCACATTTGTATGTAGCTGTCTACAACCAATTCTTGAATGTTTTTCTGATCATACATACCAGTAATTTAATAAATACTCACATTTGTATGTAGCTGTCTACAACCAAGTCTTTAATGTTTTTCTGATCATACATACCAGTAATTTAATAAATACTCACATTTGTATGTAGCTGTCTTCAACCAAGTCTTTAATGTTTTTCTGATCATACATACCAGTAATTTAATAAATACTCACATTTGTATGTAGCTGTCTACAACCAAGTCTTTAATGTTTTTCTGATCATACATACCAGTAATTTAATAAATACTCACATTTGTATGTAGCTGTCTACAACCAAGTCTTTAATGTTTTTCTGATCATACATACCAGTAATTTAATAAATACTCACATTTGTATGTAGCTGTCTACAACCAAGTCTTTAATGTTTTTCTGATCATACATACCAGTAATTTAATAAATACTCACATTTGTATGTAGCTGTCTACAACCAAGTCTTTAATGTTTTTCTGATTATACATACCAGTAATTTAATAAATACTCACATTTGTATGTAGCTGTCTACAACTAAGTCTTTAATGTTTTTCTGATCATACATACCAGTAATTTAATAAATACTCACATTTGTATGTAGCTGTCTACAACTAAGTCTTTAATGTTTTTCTGATCATACATACCAGTAATTTAATAAATACTCACATTTGTATGTAGCTGTCTACAACCAAGTCTTTAATGTTTTTCTGATTATACATACCAGTAATTTAATAAATACTCACATTTGTTTGTAGCTGTCTACAACCAAGTCTTTAATGTTTTTCTGATCATACATACCAGTAATTTAATAAATACTCACATTTGTATGTAGCTGTCTACAACCAAGTCTTTAATGTTTTTCTGATCATACATACCAGTAATTTAATAAATACTCACATTTGTATGTAGCTGTCTACAACCAAGTCTTTAATGTTTTTCTGATTATACATACCAGTAATTTAATAAATACTCACATTTGTATGTAGCTGTCTACAACCAAGTCTTTAATGTTTTTCTGATCATACATACCAGTAATTTAATAAATACTCACATTTGTATGTAGCTGTCTACAACTAAGTCTTTAATGTTTTTCTGATCATACATACCAGTAATTTAATACTTACATTTGTATACAGCTGTTTTGCTAAATCTTTAATGTTTTCTAACATTTTGTTTGGATCAGATCTTTCTTCTGTTAATAAATCTTGTATATTTGCATAGATCTAAAATTAAAATTTTATTCTATTAAAACAAATTTAGGTGTCGAATTTAGTCTTACAATTTTAACTTATATTTCAAATACATCAATTACATGAAGTATTCCTTGTTTTGACTACTTACATCTTTAAACAAGATTAAAGCTTAACATAATGGTGAGAAAAGCTATTTTTTCTGTTCGCAAATGGTCAAATGGTCGCTTTTTTTTTCTGAGAAATTTATAATAAAATTGAGAATGGAAATGGGGAATATGTCAAAGAGGCAACAACCCGATCAAAGAGAAGATAACAGCCGAAGGCCACCATTGGGTCTTCAAAGCAGCACGAAAATCCAGCATCCGGAGGTTGGCCTCAGCTAGCTCTCTTTCAAAGTACTTACCTCGTCAAAAATATCACAGACACGATATGGTGGACCTCTTTCTTGCACAAATCCACCAAAAGCCATACAATCTAAAACTCGTACTAGAAAATCATCTTCTATAAAACCTCGGTTACTCAGGAAATTGGCCTGAAAGGAAAATATAGGTTAATGATCAAATTTTCCAAAAAATCATTTCTACAAAATCACAAAAGCCGCATTTAAGGATGTTTGCTCCTCCATATTTTGATTTTTTGCCAGATTTTCGGAATTCTCTGGTTTTATCCATGTATTGTCATTAAAAAATTTTGCCCACTAACCCCTACTTTTCTTTTCATAATTTTATTACATAAAGTTTAAAAAGTCATATTTCAAAATTTTATAAAATTCTTGTTATTTTTTCTTACTTTGAAACAAATAAGGTGCCAATGTTGAATATATGAAAAACCTAGAGAGAATTAATTCCCGCCAAATTTTCAATGGCTTATATCTCAAAAACGAGCACACGAACCCTCATTTTTTTTCTACTTTCTTAGTTTCTTTATTTATATACTATCAATTCAAAATAGTCTTTTAAAAAGCTCGTTATTTTTTAACAGAGTAGCGAACATCCTTAAGAAAATTTATATAATAAGGAGCATATAGAATTTGTTTTTATTACAGAACAGAAATTCTTTTTTTTTTTTTTTTTTACATCTAAACTTGTGTTTGGCAAAAAGATAACATCTGGTAAGACATTTTACTATTTGCTCAGTAAAGAACCTTTTGCAATAATTGGCCTGTGGTATAAATGGGGTTGTAAATGGAAATTTATCATTGATGTCAGAGTAAATTTAGTTCAGCTGTACCCATTTAAATATGAAATGAATATGACTTTTCATAATTGATTATTAACTGACTTTATGAAAAGTGATGAATGGTTCCGGATGTATTCTGATCACAGTGAGACATGTTCTGTACCCCGTCAATAATTCAGCAAATAGACGAATAAATACTGCACGAATTTCCTTGTCCTGAAAATAAAAAAAATATTATAAAATACATTTAACATCTTAATAAATCAAAGCGCTGTAAGCGCTGAAGGCAGTTAACCAATCAAAGTGATGGAAATCACTCATGGAAAGATTAGAAGAGTAGTTTGAATAATTTCATATTAAGGTATGGTGGGGGAAAATGAACATTAATAAAGCACTATTGCTGAAAATTGCATTAAAAGGAGGTCTTTAGAAGGAAAAGTGCTTATCCAGTATGAGGATAAAATGAGCTCAAATTAAATCATATGGTTCTCTTAATTTGCACAATTTTATTAAAACTGCAGTTTATATCTTATCCAAATAGTGTTGCCTATTCTGAACATATTGCAAACAAACAAAAAATTGCAAATCAAAAATTCTTCTACTGCCTTTTTATCAATTTTTAAGGCATTTTTCAGCACAGAGCATTGAAAATGTACTTTTTCAACATAATACTTAAAAAACTTATTTGATTGAAATGTGGATTCTTTCTTGATTGCAAACATATATATTTACTTCTAATAAAAATTCAAATGACTAAAATAGACATTATGATTGATGGGGAATAAACTAATTAACAATGGTTTGTTATAATTAAAAGTTTTAAAATTTTAAAACTGTTTCAAGCAAAATCCTGATAAAAAAAATAAGTGAACTAATCTAGATTGTTGAATTACTACAGATGATTATTGAAAATTTATTAAGTAAATTATAGGCCTTACTTGAATAACATTTATATTAATATTTCATTTTTTTTTTAAAGATCTTGTTAATCCATCTATCATTTATCTTTCAGACATAATTTACACAATCACTTTATGTAATGTAGATCAAAAGAAATAGGCAATAAATAAATCTATCATCCTTATATATATCAAATATCTAAAATATACATTTGTGTATTCAATTATAAGGTCAAATATTTGTATATTGAATTGTATATTGATGGGTATGTATAATTATGTAAGACAGAGGTTGAAAGGTAATGTGGTCAATTTGATTGACAGTTTAGGAGGTGGGGCATTGTAATTAAAGGTCTACCTTGTCTCTGATTGTTTGTTGATAATTACAGTTGTCATTCATACTAGTACTGTATCAATACCCAATTACCTAATCAAAATGTTTAAAAAAAAAGCCTGCACATCAACACACCTTAATGACATACATTCTTGAATAAACTGCTCTAAAAATATACCCATTTTGTCAGTTTATATGTGTATTATGTGCACATACATGAGAACTATAGCGAACTATATTTCAGTGTGTTTACATTTAGTAATAGTAGCTAACCTGTCATGTTGTTAGGGAGGCCAGTGCCTAAGTAAAGATTTAGAACAAGTTCTAATCTTTCCAAAAACCAAGGCAAACATAGTTATGAAAACTGTGGTGCTTCAACATTAAACATTCATATAATAGTACATTTATGTTTATCTAATGAATTAATTATTAAGGCAAATAATTTATATGTTATCAAGGTTTGAAAAGCAATGCATATATCAAATGACAATGTATATTTTTTATGGTGAGTCTGCAGTGGTACAAGTTCGCAATGATTGCAGTTGTTCTACTTGGTAGTTAACATTGGTTTAAGTTGACTGCTAGTAGACCAAGTTGACTTAGTATGAACATGTACAGTAATAGTATGAATGGACTGGTTTCCCTGGAAAGAAAACTGAGTTTGTGTTCTATAGTACAAAAGTTTTGAGACACGAATCAGACAAATGTTCACTACTACAGGGATCAAAGTTGAGGTCTGACTGACCTGCCCATAGTTAATGTAAATGATTGGTTATTTTGTCCCATACATGAATATATATGGTTAAGGGGTGGGGATCTCATCGGTTTCCAAGTTCTAAAACAGGAGGGGGTAGGGTGACCCCAGGGACTCCCCCTATATTTCATTTAATTAGTTATATTAGCCCATACACGAATACATATTTTTTCGGTGTGGGGATCTCGACCGTTTCCAAGTTCTCAAACAGGAGGGGTGGGGTGACCACAGGGGACTTCCCCTATATTTCATTTGATTTGTCATATTGTCCAATACATGAGTATATATGGTTTAGGGGGTGAGGATCTTGACCATTTCCAAGTTCTCAAACAGGAGGGTGTACGGTAACCCCAGGGACTCCCGCTATATTTCATTTGAATTGTTATATTGTCCCATACATGAATATATATGGTTAAGGGGTGGGTATCTCAACGGTTTTCAAATTCTCAAACAGGAGGGGTGGGGTGACCCAAGGGACTTCCTCTATATTTCATCTGATTTGTTATATTGTCCCATACATGAATATATATTGTTTAGGGGTGGGGATCTCAACCGTTTTTAAATTATAAAACAGGAGGGCAGGGGTGACCCCCAGTGACCATCCCTATATTTCTTTTGATTTTTCATATTGTCATAAACATGTATATGGTTAAGGGGTGGGGATCTCGACCGTTTCAAAGTTCTCAAACAGGAGGGGGTGGGGTGACTCCAGGGACTCCCCTATATTTTATTTGATTTATTATATTGTCCTATACTTGAATATATGGTTAAGGGATCTTGACCGTTTCAAAGTTATCAAACAGGAGGGGTAGAGTGGCCCAAAGGACGCCACCTATATATCACATGATTTGCTTACATGCAGGTATTATATAATATTGTTGCATTATTTGTGAAAATAAAGTAAGAAACTTTCAGCTACTTTAATTGACCCTTCAAAATTGCAGTAATATGTTTTTACTTTAAAAGCATCTCACATGCATTATCATCATTTATCACTGATAAAGAAAATTTATACTGTGACCATGAACATATATATTGTTAGATACGCATCTGGATAACTCGAACTAAAACAAAATCGACCTATAACAAAATCGGACTATAACAAACTCGGACTATAACAAACTCGGCCTACCATTATTTATATGCAGAAATATATTGAACAAACTCGGACTACGATTGTGTTTAATCCTTGGTGTTTATGATTAGTATATAAACAAAGAGAAATTTGATTGACAGTGAATGGTTTCTTAACAATTTCACTAATCTGTAAATTAATTCTTTATTAATGGATTCAGCAATTGAAAAGTATAATTATATTCAAATGGTCACATCAAACAGATACAATGTATTTAGAAAGGCAAGCCGAGGCAAACATTTATTATACATATATCTAAAAATAGATAAAATTGAAACAACAACAGAGACTTCTTTGATCTCACCAAATACTTCTATAAAATAACATGAAAAAAAATATGAAGGCTGAAAGAAGTACTTCTAAGACCAGCAGAAGTTCAGGGTTTTGTAGCCAACTTTGAGCAAGGTAAATATTATATTAATAAGTTTCAACATAAAATCTATTCTGAATTTAACCATTATTTTGAATACCAATTTTGAATATCCTGATGGATATCAAAACCATTTATAACTATTGTATTAATTATACAGTAATAAGATAATAAAAAAATGACTGCTTGTATTTTAGAGTAATCCTCACACTAAAAATTGAGAAAACACACGATGATAATGGAATAACATGTATGTTACATCAACTTTGTTAATGCCTATTATTATTTATATTTCACATGTGTAATACAAACAACCGGTTTTATGTATCCCTCATTTCTTTTTATATGACATGATTATATTTATAATGTTAAAGCTTTCTCGTGCATATTTATATTAAATAGTATTACATTGTACAGATAAATCACACCAAGAGTTCACCAAACAATGTATGATCAGAAACCAGAAAAACTTCAATTTACTGAATCGTCTTATAATAACACAAGATTTGTAATAAAAAAAAATTAAAAAAAAAACTGAAGTTCAGTTATAGACAATACAAGACAAGACATATTTATTTGGATATTTAGTTCCCAATTTCATGTAATAATAGGTAGTTTTGTCCTGACTTGGGTGATTAGATAGGTGTCAACAGTACATGTGCCAGTTGTTTGTTTCACCTTTGGTGATTAAAAAGGTGTCAACGATACACGACCCCCATACACGTGGCATGATGTCATAATCAATTATAGTCCAGTCAAACTAAGATTTAACCTCAAACTAATTGCAACAGAAAATGTTTTAGTTCTAATCTATAGCATTATGTCCTTTATATATACAGAAAAAAGTCCCATAAAATCTTACTTGAGAAAAACTTAAAATCTGCATTTTTAATTTCCTATGAAAATTAACATTGAAAGGGGAGATAACTCTTGCAAAAATGAGTCTTTTTTGGTCAGTTTTTGGTTGTTTTTACTTGAAATTATGTAAAATATGATACTTTGATGGGGTTATAAGTTTGTATTTGACTAAATTATGTAATCTTCTGATCATGAAATGTACAAAACCGAAGTGTTATGGGTAGTTTTATTTTTTTCCTGCATTTTTTCATTAAAGAAATTGCAAATTTGAAGCTATGTAACCATTTTGAAAAAATAATGTAAAAATTTGGTAATGTTTATATATGTTTATCATATTTTTGCAGCAACTTACTTATCTAAAGAAACTTTAAACCACAAAAAGAAGAATACATGCTTAATTATTTTTATTAAATTTTAGATTCTTTACCTTGATATGTTGAAAAATTCAATAAATGGTTACAGCTAATGTATTATGAAATCTAGATTGTAGCTTGACAAAATATATGAAAACACCTTTAGAGTTGTTTGTTATACTCTAAACACCTCTACAAAATTAAGAATCAATACATTCTGATGAATGAAAGCGGTAAACTTATAATTTTGTATCAATTTTTATTGATATTTCTGTCTTTTTTGCAAGGTTCAACCCGCCATTTTTTTCTTTAAAAATGTCCTGTACCAAGTCAGGAATATGGCCATTGTTATATTATAGTTCGTTTCTGTATATGTTACATTTTAACGTTGCGTCGTTTGTTTTCTCTTATTTTTGAGTGTAAATTCACATTGCGATAAGACGTGTCACGGTACTTGTCTATCCCAAATTCATGTATTTGGTTTTGATGTTATATTTGTTATTCTCGTGGGATTTTGTCTGTTGCTTGGTCCGTTTCTGTGTGTGTTACATTGTAGTGTTGTGTCGTTGTTCTCCTCTTATATTTAATGCGTTTCCCTCAGTTTTAGTTTGTTACCCCCATTTTGTTTTTTGTCCATGGATTTATGAGTTTGAACATCGGTATACTACTGTTGCCTTTATTTATCTCCCTTTTCAATGCAAATCTCCATAGGAATTTTAAATGGTGATTTTTTTAGTCTTCCTCAAGTTAGATTTTATGGGACTTTTTTCTGTGTATATTTGGGGTATAATGCTAAAGATTAAAACTTAAAAATCTTCTGTTGCAATTACTTTCGGGTTAGGGTAAAATTTATGCTAGATTGACTGGACTATTAAGATATGCATATAACAAAAATTTATTCTGAGAGGGACATTATTCAGTACAAATAATAAAACTGAAAAGACAAATCAATGGTGAATTTTCAATATATCAATATTAAAAAGAAGTTTTTTGTACTTTTATTTTTATATACGGTATATCTTGTTAACATATTTTTTTTTTTATCCCCTTCAAAAATGTTCAAAAATAAATTATTTAATTAATTGTAGATAAAAATTCATTTTAAATTAAGAATTAAAAATTAATTTCCAATAACAACAGCAACCAACATTCTTCTAGTAGTCCGAGTTTATTATAGTCAGATTTTGGGAGGCCGATTATGTTATAGGTCGAGTTTGTTATAGTCTGATTTTGTTATAGGCCGAGATATCATGGATTCGTTAGATATACTGTTCCCTGCTGTCACATTGTATTGTATTTTGACATTAAAATTTGTCAAATAGTAATTTTGAGTTTCTGTATAAAATATTTTCTGCTTTTTCTTTCTTTTACATATATCTTTTGGTTTTCAATTCTAGTGTTTATATTCATTTACCATGCATAGATGTATTTTGTCACCTTCCTGGATTTTTTTGTAGATGATCGCCAAAACCGGGAATTACTCTTATCCGCTTCCGGAATCCGATGCTATATTGTAAAATTTTGTCTTCACGACAGACATTGTTATTGTGTTTACAATGTTGTATTTGTCAATCAGATACGATTTTACTCGAATTTACACATTATTTGTCGGCGATTTTCTGTATAAAGCTAGTGGTTGAACAAAATGAACATCGCTGTCATGAATAATAATGATGAAAATAAGTTTTAATATCGTTTATTTGGAGACTTTGGTGAAAAGGTTTGCAAAGTTATTTCTTATTTTCTTGCAAGTGAAAGGTGACTCCGTCAGGCGTAGCTAGAAACCAAGTCGAAAATCCGTTTGCAAAAGTGGATGGTCGCGGACCTCGGACCACCGCTAATTTGCACCCCTGCCTCCAAATTGAAAAGATCATAATTTCGTCTTTTAATTTGAAATTGCTGCCAACAGCATGAACAGTTGAACTTATTATATAATAGACTAATGACGTAGTTGTACTACGTATTGATGACAAACAATATTCCTACGACTTTTGCCATTTGGGAAATCTAAACTACTTGTCTTAAGAGATTTTCGGCGATTAAATATTTCATACAATTGTTCTTTGACATCTTAGCCAAAAGCACAGGTCAAAATAAACTACACAAGGATTCCTAATGAGCACTACTTCCTATGTGTAACTTTTGGATGATTCGACGATCATTTAAGGTTTTTCTGGTTATATTTTTTGTAATCCAGAATAAAAAGTATTTAAAAAGTGTTCAATTAGTTATATATAACATAGTGGCCAGCTAGATAATAACAATGGCAAGTATATCAGCATTTATTGGGTAGAACACAAATCTAGGGTGCTCACATAATGCAGCTTAACTGAATAATAAAAACTAGATGTGTCAAAGCGACACGAATGGCCCCGTCCCAAAAAGTTGAAAAATCTGCAATTTCAATATAAACACATGTGGACACAAACATGATGGTAGTCTCACACATCAATAATCAGCTCAAAATCTGGAAGGGAATAGAGAAAAAATCCGTATAACTGTGATTTTCAATAATTTATCAAAGTTCAAAGCCCGTAATTTCAGCGAAAATAAGTGGAGCGGAAGGAAACTTACACTTGACCTATAACTCATCATGGTTAACTCACATACCAAAAATTAGCCCAATATCTGAAGGCGTTTAGAAAAAAAGTCTGTATAATTGTGATTTTCAACAATTTCTCAAAGTCCAAAGCCCGTAATTTCAGCAATAATTAGTGGATCGTAACGAAACTTAAACTTGATCTGTAACTTATCATGGTTAACTCACATACCAAAAATCAGCCAAATATCTGGAGGCGTTTAGAAAAAAACTCCGTATAATGGTTTGTTGCGTAATGACGGAAAGACGGAAAGACGGATTTTCAGAATTTCGGACAAGGGTAAAACTATATGGCACCGACAACTTCGTTGCGGGGCCATAAAAAACATGTATTCCTATTTTTTATAATGATATTGAAACAAATACATGCTAGCTCTGTTGTTTTTGCCATTGCAATGTTTTTCACTGAGTAGGACTGAATAGAAATTTTTGGTTAATTTAACTTTTAGAAAATCCTTCTGATAATTGAATCTGAAAAAATACCCAAGTCTAATCCTTAATCTTTGCATTAAAACCTTAATATGGATATTCTTTTATTAGAACATACAGAGAGTCGATGTTTTGAAGATAGGTTATTCCGGTAAAGATCATAAGCAAAATTGAATTTTGCAAATTTTGCATATATTTTTTTTCTGATCTTGTTTTTCCTATTTTGGTTTATTCGTACATAAACTCATGCAAGAGTTTTAAGCATTAATGGACTGCATTTAAAGTGACCTTTTAAAATTTAAAATTGAACATTTTTCTGGACAATAATTCTGTCTTGATCTTTTTATTGTACAACAAACTTTCCTAAAGCTATAATCCATACCTTCATGTCGCTACTGATCTGTTTCTTGGGAGGGGATGGAGGGAACGCCTTATCAGCATTAAATAAATCCATGTTTAAAATCTGAAATCAAATATATATATATGTGTTATACAGTAGTGAAAAAGCTTAAATAATCTGTAATATTAATAGTTTACAAGGAGACTCCATCATCCCTCAATAACACAAAAGCATATACATGTAAGACATGAAGTACTAAAAAAGAAAAAAAAATGAACTTAAAGATTTTGATATATACTTCATAAGAAAGACATAGACACATATTTTAAGGTAAATATGTAATATAATTAGATCCCACTATAATAGACTGCAAAAATACCTGAAACATGCAAGATATGTATCATTTGATACTTACCAAAAATTTACAAACAGACACTATAATTCTTATAGTCTTTTTTTATCATGATGCATATTTTTTTTTAACATGTATACAAATAAAGAGCTCAAACTTTTATAATAAAGCATCTGAAAGGACAAACTTGGAAAGATAAAGTTGTGTTTATTTTCATTTCAGCAAGACAATAGATTAAGCTGTTTATGACAAGCTTTAGAGATGAAATAATTGGACAGTAAAGTTTGATTTCCTTCTGGTTTTACAGACTTTACATGGCAAATACTGATTTGAGAAAACTGCAGACTTTTAAAAAAGAAATATGCATTATACCACATTCATCAAAAGCTTTATAATATCAAAAATTTCAACTTCAAATTAACATTCATTTCAAGCACACATAGACTTCTAAAAAAGACCATTCAAAGACACTAGACTAAAAGACAGCAGATTGTTTTAAAATTCACATAAAGCTGAGAAATGTTTCAAAATCTTGTTTTAAATTCAAAAAAAAAAAAATCATATTGTAAGGCACAGAAATGATTTGACATGCTGATTTTTTGTTAATTGGGTGCCTTTTATTCTTTAAAACATTTATTAAAACAATAATTACCTCAGTTTCTGGTATACAATTATCAACAGCAGAAACCTGTTTATCGTTTTCAAATAAATTATTCTTGATATGTCTTGGGTGGAATTACATATGTGAATAGTGAATATATTTTTTTTTCAAGGCCAAATCTATGTGCATTGTGTTTTGCTTTTACGTATAAAGTAGATTCTTTAAAATAAGGGGAAAAACCTAAAACAAAAATTAAAAGACCAAAATATAATCGATTAAACATGCATCTCTAAAAATCTTTTTCCTACTTATACAAAATATGAGAAGTAAACAAAAAAATTCCAAGAAATTCTAAAAATTAAAGACGACATACACAGGGAATTGGTGAATGGAATATCTTGAACAGTTTATTGCTAAAGGTTGCCTGTTATTTATTTTCATAGTATGATGCAAATTGAAATTTAAATTTTAATATATAAACTATAGATACAAAAGTTTCCAAGTTAATGGGTCATGGTGGAAGGGGCTAGGTCATATAACTTCTACAAAGTTTAACAATATTTGCGACAAAAGAAACAGCAAGCCCAGTCTTTGTTGAGGTGAGATTTAAACTAGATAATCCCCAGCTAATAAGCCAAAAAAGTTCACAGAAAAATAGATTTATGTAAAACATTTTAATAACAAGAGACTTAAGTTATAAGTCAACTGAATACTGGAGACTTGAGGTTAACATTTAATAAAACCTTACCAAATGAAGTGATTTCTTGGTCCGAGTGAGTATTGGTTCAGGTATCATAGGAATATTTACACATTCAGGAATCTTAATACTTCCTCCATCTAAATCCACAATGATCACGTCCAACTAAAAAGTACAATGGGAATAAATATGTGTATATGATCTATATCAACAATGATCACGTCCAACTGAAAAGTAACGGGAATAAATACATGTACTTTAGATTCAGAAATGTTGCTATATTTTTATTTTAATAGTATTATTTGTATGCAGGATTTAAGGACATTGTAATAATTAAACTGAAAACTTCGAGTCCCGAGAACACCTCTATTACCTTGACTATTGGGATAAGTCAATATTTATTGACTTCCTACTTATGTTTACTAATTATATGCTCTTTCTGAAGGTCATCTTTTCCTAGGTCTTACGCACCTCCATCCCATTCTTTCAGGCAATCAGATGGTCCCTTTGAGTGTAGACTCCTTAAGGAAGGAATAGGCTCAGTAAGATAAATAAACTGCCCATTTACTCCATTGACCTCCAATCTAATCGTAACTCCCATGAAAACTGTGAAATGCAGGTCAAATTTCATTAACCAATATTTAAATTAGTTCAGGTGGTGGAGTTATCTACCTTGGGAACTCTATAACACAATCTATAGTTTATAAACTTACAAATTCAGCAGTTTCATCAGCTAATGAAGAGTGTATGCCTGCCATGAATGGTGTTGGTGAACTTAATACTTCCACAAGATGAGCTGGGAGTATTGGTATATATACATAACTGAAACAAAAACAATTGGTTAATTCAACTGAACATAAATTTCATCATTTTTTTTTCTCAATGCCTCCTCCAGTTACAACTATTTTTTGCGATTGGCATTGCTCAATGCAAAACAAACGTCTGTTGTCATAACTAACTTGACAATCTTACATTTGATGATATCCCTTTTTGGACTATAGTAATGATTGTTTTATTTCACTTATGAAAATTTACTTGACAATATCCATAAGAAGTGTTTTGCAATTGTGATTAGAATTTCATATGTGCACACACCAAAACAGCACCAACTTAGATAATAAATTATATTTAATAAATTTTTATTTTGGTCTTTGATATTAATTCCCTGTACTGATATTTACCTAAATCTGAGAGGATAATGAAGTACTACTATTGCTTGACAAGAATCGGTTAGTCGTGAAAAACTCTGGGAATGAAACAATATTTTGTGGTCAGTCAAAGCAGCACAAAATAACACCAATGTATTCTGTATCCCTGTAATTAGAAAATAAAATTACAAATTACTAGAGGGTAGCTTTATTTAAAATGTAATCAGGATATTCAATAAAATTGCAATTTTCTCATACTTTTTTTTTTACAAGTCTTATGATTGAAACAATCTTGATTAAATCTTTTCTATTATATAATACATTTCTGTTGTCACATACGATATGGGCAAAAGTTTGAATTGTTTCAAGCAAATTTGATGTGGTATATATCATAGTGAGGAACCAGTGGTAAAAAAATTCTACACTCCATATAAATCTTACTTACTGTATTTCCTCATTTATATAAAATTTTTAAATATGTCATATCCTGATAAATTCCAAGTTTATCATAAAAGATTTTACCTAATTGTTGAAATAACAAGGCTACACAATTTCTAGATGAAGGTAAACCACTATTGAGTTTAGGTTGTAAAGCTTGTCTGTCTCCTGCACCTATTGAAAATCTTATCTGTGGTCCACCTGGAAAAACAGAATTATAAACAGTCAATATTATTCATCTCATCTTTCAAGTATTTTCTTACTGACTGAAAGAATTAATAATGTAATGTAATTTTATATTACTTCTGTGATTTTTTTTTTAACCTGAATTCCTAGTATTTTATTTTTGCAATTTTTTTAATTTGTTGATGTGTACATACAAGAGATGATAGAAGATTTGACATATTTACAAGGCTAAACATTGGTGTTATTTTCCTTTCACAAAAGACGTGCTCACAAATTTCTAATGTTAGGAGATATCTTTCAAAACCCCAATTTTAGAAGTCATCACAGATATTCGATCAAATGTGTGAGCAAAGCATCCTTCATTTTGGGTAGCCAAAAGTCTGTAGTCCAGTGGTTGTCATTTGTTGTTATCTACCATAAGTATTTTTCATTTATTGTTGGTAGTTGTTTTTTTCTATTATGAATTATTTTACATCTTGTTTTCTGAGGTCTTGTAGAGGGCCATATCTGTAATTGGTCACATCTTTTTTTCTAACGTCTTCAATGGATACTTGTCTCATTGGCAATCTCTCTTATTTTCAAAAGAGATATTGTAAAGAATGTAATAATAAAATATTTCAGCAATTTCTGCCTTAAACACACCTGGGGGAGGGACATAAACACTGCCTATAATGTTCCCCACCAAAACCTCCAGCTGAGCATCAAGTCTGTCTACATATGCTGTGTATATGATTCCAAGGCAGTTCTGAAAAGACATTTATAAAATATGTTTTACAAAAAATAAGTTGATTTTAATTGAAAGAACTTTCATATTACTGGTAGCTAAACTTTTTAACGCTTTTATTCTAATGTAAATATAATTATTAAAATTTTAAAAACTAGCACAAGCCATGTAAGCCATGATAAGGAAAACTCTAATAAAGAATTTCCAAGACTATTATTCATGACATGTCTATTCTTTCTTATGAACCTAATATGATTTTTTGGGGGGTTATTTGGAGGAAAGGGGGTTATAAAGAATATAAACTTGTTGCTATTGGTTGATTTTTTTCATTTTGTTGAATTCTAAGAAGAGGCTGACTGCTGATTAATAACTTATATCTGAACCCATTACATGTACCTTATGTTTTAAAACTGACTGTGAGTTATAAATTACAGCAATCAATTTCCTTCAAAAAATGTATTAATTTATTTTTTATAAAGCATCATGTACAAGTTTATATTGAGAAACCTCACCCTGAATGTTTCAAAGTAATCCAATCTTGATATTAGAACGAGACATTTTGTTGAGAACATTAGAGATTGTTGTGTTATTGCATTTTCTGTTTCATCTGCGTCTCCATCTTCATCTGGTCGGGGGAGTGTTACGGAGACAGACTCGGAGAATGACAGGCACGCACAGTAATGGCGGTCTGCATCCATGTCTGTCAGGACAGCGATAAAGAACTCTGGTGGACATCTTTGTGGTGACAGCTTCCATCCTGATGGCTGACAAAACTACAATATAAAACACATTGTTATATTTATAAATACATTCATGTGTAAATATAGAGTCCTGTTTACATTATTACATAAACTAGATCACTGTCACAAAACACATTGTATTATGCTTATAAATACATGGCATATATAAAAGATTTGTTGCATATATTCTAAGATAATTCATATCACTGCTACAAAAATACAAAACATATTTTTACATAACTCATTTTATATAGTTATACAATGTTTTTGAAGGGGTGTTAAAATGCCAGGACTACGCAGAAGGTCTCTTACAGTCATATTTTAAAATATAAACTTTTTATAATTTATAAGTCCTTGATAATTTGATGTAGAATGCTTCATTTCTTGACTTGATTTAACATACATCAAATAATCTGCTGTCACATATAAACAATATTCATGTAACAAATTTGGTGATTTTTTCTTGTACACATATATATAGAAACTAGAATATATGATCTTTCTAGTGCCAAAACCATAAAACCAAATGTGACCTGATTTTAATGTGTCATGATAAATTGTTATAATCTAAAATGATTTCATGTCAAGTGGTACTCTAGTTATCATCAGGAAGTCTAAAAACAATCTCAATTTTTTAAGACATCAAGGGTCACAACTCTTGAAAGGTAAATGCCAACGAAATGTAACCTTATAAACCTGTATTTTAACTTTTTTAAAACATTGAGATATTTTTAAAGATGACTAAGGGGTACAACTCTAAAATGGAAAATGTTGAGAAGACAATTGTATGGTCCTGCAGATGGTATCATGTTCATATATGTCAAAAGATATGGTCAAGCTGTACTTTAAATATCATCCTCAAACCCTCAATCTAATCCAAATGTTTCAGGTAATTTTATGGTCAATAAATAAGACTGCATTAAAATTTCAAATGGTTTGGTCATGATGTAATTTTTTATCACCATGAAACCAAAACTATCTTCCTCCCTATTTTTGAGGTAGGGATATAAAACAAATACTGTATCCATTTATCTGTCTCTATTTTTATACAATATATCATTTCATATAATTCACTTGTTAAGAATTCTACATTATATTTTCCCCTTAAATAAATCCATAGATAAGCTAGATATTTTATCAGTAAAAGGTACCTTTCAAATTATATAAAAAGTGACCACATACAATGACATGGATTGGTTCATCCATGAGTTTTCCATTAATCAGTTCTTTATTTAGGTAAAGCATGGATATTATTTATCTGATAAGTAACTAAATCAAATTATAGATACACTTGAATCATACTTTAAAATCTCCTTCCATACTTTAAAATATCCTTATGTAAGTACCTAGATAAATGATAGATATGTGGGAAGACTATGTGCTAAATTTGTACATGATTGAAGAAATAAGGATACTGTTTTTTTTAAATACACTAAAAAAGAGTTTATATTTTATACAAAAATGAAATGTCTTTATTTATGAATAACCAACTACAGTCTTGGACTCTTGGTGCATATTCTTATGTTTTTGAGCAATAATATTTTAAGTAATTCAAATAAATTTCAACCTTAGAGTAACAGAAGATTGTATCCTTTCAAACAATGAATATGACAAGGACTTTAAGGAAATGATTTGTCTTAGTATTCAAGTTTTGACAACTTCTTTTACAATAACCAGCATCATTATCACTTTAACTTTTAGTGCTGTTTCCCAGTCACTTAAAACGAGGGTGCAGTTAAAGCCTTATTTAGTGAACAATGAGAAGTATTACCAAATCCTATAAGGTTTTTTGTTCAAAGTCCTTAATGTAAGCTTAAGACTATCAAGATATTATGAAGATTTTACATAAGAAATGGACCATAATAAAATGACCAAATGTTTACCCGTATATCTGAAATTTGTATTTATTCATTAAGTCAATGGAAACATCTTCATCTGCAGTAGGGAGAGAAGAATGTAGTAATTATGTGTGACAGGTGTTGTTTATATACATTTATAGACAGCTATGGTAAAGTGGTTAAGTTGGTTTTTATAGATCCCACTCTTTATTTCAAATTTAATCATATTTCATATATTTACACAGATAATTCAACCACAGTATAAACAACCATCATTGGAAATCAACAAAAGTCTAAATTAAGAATAATCTTAACTTCATTCGAAAAAGACCAACACATATATATTTGATTTTCAAATTGTACAACTATCCCAAAATGCTTTTAAAAAATGTATAATTTGACTTCAAAAATACGTATTGTGTTCATTTTCCTAAACATATTCATACAATCTTTACCAAAATAATCCTCCATGGAACCTAAACAACCATTTAAAATTGGCAGAACGTTTGTAACAGACAATTTTAACTGAGCACCTGTAAACTGTAGGTATGTAAACTCTGAATGGCGGACAGCCATATTTCTTCTCAAGCAATTAGTGATAATTACCATCATTACATTGTTAGGGTGAAGAGGGGTGGTACATACACACATAGTTTTATCAAAATGCAAGATTATGGTGTGAAGGGTGAGAACAATGTGAGATGCCTCAATCACTCATCAGTAGACAGTTAAAGTGAGTTCTCTCAGAGGCAGATCCAGGAGGGGGATGATCTGTATGGTTTTCTGATTTTATATTGCAGACTTCCCCCTCGACTTACGTATACTTAGATGAGTACATGGATTTTTGAGTAAGGAGGCAGGGGAATACCCAGTTCCTGTGTGTATTAAAATTAAAAATACCATGTCCTATGTTAATTTAAAGCATTCCAAGTACAGATTACATAAGTTGAATGTTTAAAATCATTATTGGTCTTGATATTTTGTAATTTGTACTCGCAGTACTATGCCATGTGTGCATGGAAATATTCACTGGTGTATTGTACTCATACATATTTACAAAGATTGCATTGTACTCACAAGTTCTATACCTTGTAAATTGTCAATCTTCTCAATATGTCAATGTACTCAGTCACTGACCATTTCTATACCATGTGTAACTGGACCGTCATACTTGTATGTCATTGTACCGTACTCACCAATTCTACCTGTGTTAATTGCCAATCTATCTACTTCGTACATCATTGTACCTACCAGTTTTCTACCTTGTGTAAATGTACAATCCATCAAGTATGTTAATTTTCTTACCAGTTCTATACCCTGTGTAAATGGACAGTCATCCCATTCTTTCTCAGGAAATCTCTGTATGTCAATGTACTTACCAGTTCTATACCCTGTGTAAATGGACAGTCATCCCATTCTTTCTCAGGAAATCTCTGTATAATCTTTCCTACACTTTGTCCACCTCCTACAAATATAAATACAATGTTAGAAGCAATTTAATGTATAATTGTCATGTAGCTAGAGACTCTTAAAGCTGGTGTTGCTCACCTATATGTGCATCTTCAACAATGGACACTCTCAAACATTGTGGACTAGAATCTAGTCACTAGATATAATTCATGAAAAAAAATATCTTTTAACCCTTTAAATTTTTCATGTCTCAGTTTTTCTCTCCATCTTCTACAGTTTTATTCCAAAAACACACAATGAAAAATAAATTGTCATGTAAGGGCAATAACTCATATTTAAAAGAAGTCTACTGGCAATTTCATCAATGCTGACCTATTTCTTGTATTTGCAGACCTTGTTTTTCTGATCATTTCTGTTTTTAAAACTTTCTTTCTAATATCTATTATATATACTAGTATATATATATAGTTTTCAAGACACCAGGCAAAAAACACAAAAAATCAGAAAAACCGGTCTTTTAAGGACAATAACTCATTTATGAAGTAGACTGAAGATTTTGGTCAAGTTGACTGATTTTGTAGACTTAATCTGATACACAAATTTAATAATACTTTTAGATATTTGGATGATATTTTGGCTCTCAATAATGACGACTTCAGTATGTATACTAAAGAAATTTATCCTGTTGAACTTACTTTAAATAGCTAATACTAACAATGACCACTGCCCTTTCCTCGATCTTGATATCTATATCATAAACAGAAAGCTTAATACTAAAATTTATGATATAAGAGATGATTTTTCATTTCCTATCTTTAATTATCCATTTTTAGATGGTGACGTTCCCTTGTCACCATCTTACGGTGCTTATATATCTCAACTTGTACGATTCGCTCGTGTATGTAACAATGTTTTAGATTTTAACGAGAGAAATTTATGTATTACTGAAAAATTATTACACCAGGGTTTTCGATATCACAAACTAGTCAAAGCATTTACTAAATTTTATCATCGGTATAAGGACATCATTCATAAATATAGCTCAACATGCAGACTTCTTATACGTTCAGGTATTTCACATCCAATATTTTATGGAAATATTCTTTATAAAGCACAAAAAGTCAGTATTCACCTCAAAAGCTAACAAAACCTTTAAATAGACTTATTAAGAAGGGATATAGTTACGATACTGTTCTCAGGTCATTAAAGATTGCATATTTTGGCGTTAATATTGATTCACTTATAGGGTCTTTGTATCGGAACTAAACACATTTATTTCAAAACCAGTTGTTGGCATGACACAGGTTATGTTCTTCTCATATATGTTATGATGGTATAATACTAAACCCCTCACGGGGAGGATTGTGCCTGATATTCATATGATGAAGACATAATTTTTCAATTAGTTTAATTGAAGTCTGGAGCTGGCATGTCAGTTAACTGCTAGTAGTCTGATGTTATTTATGTATTATTGTCATTTTGTTTATTTTCTTTGGTTAAATCTTCTGACATCAGACTTGGACTTCTCTTGAACTGAATTTTAATGTGTGTATTGTTATGCGTTTACTTTTCTGCATTGGCTAGAGGTATAAGGGGAGGGTTGAGATCTCACAAACATGTTTAACCCCGCCGCATTTTTGCGCCTGTCTCAAGTCAGGAGCCTCTGGCCTTTGTTATTCTTGTATTATTTTAACTTTTAGTTTCTTGTTTACAATTTGAAGTTTAGTATGGCATTCATTATCACTGAACTAGCATATATTTCTTATGGGGCCAGCTGAAGAATGCCTCCGGGTGCGGGAATTTCTCGTTGCATTGAAGACCTGTTGGTGACCTTCTGCTGTTGTCTGCTCTATGGTCGGGTTGTTTTCTCTTTGGCACATTCCCCATTTCCATTCTCAATTTTAATCTGGCTGACCCTTTTTACCCATTTAAACTTCTAACTGGCTATTAATTAACAAAGTTAAGGGGTGAGGAAAAAAGTTAGTTTTGGGCCAGGTGAGCAGAAACCAACATACATGTTGTTAGAAATAGAGTGCAACAAGCAAGTTGTGATATTTGTAAATATTATTTTTGTAGAATAACATAATTCTATAATGACAGATATTTACATAAATAGTAAAATACACTGAATAACTTGAACTTTAAACAACATGTAAAATGCACTCTGCATCAATGTTGACTAGAACTGTCTTTTCTAAATTTGGCTTCATAAAAATTTAATTTTATTAGAAATACCAAAATGGTATTAATCAAAACCTTGAAAAACAAATTTAATCTAAATTCCAGATGAGGAAAAGAGGCAGAAATTTGCAACTTATAAACATAATAAACAGAGAATATCCTATTTATATAGCTTGTTATCATAACATAAGTTGATAAATAGTACATGTACATGTATATAGTTTCAATGGGCATATTCAGAAGTAAAATACAAACGGGTATAAATCTTCACTGTGGATTCATTTATTTTTCGTGGGTTTTGTGGATTGAGAACAAATTGTATTTTTGTTTATACTTTTTGTGGTTTTGCCAAAGTGTGCATACAAACCTATAGCAAATTCACATTTTGTTGAACATTTAAAATTATGGTTGACCTTTACCCTATAAATCCACGAAAAATTCACTGTGTGCACCCGATATTCAAAGAAAATAGTTTAAATGTTCATCCATGTGAAGTCAGATCTTACTTTGTTTAATTGTTAAATAATCAATGTAATCAATACGTAATCACTTGTATGAAATTGAACTTAATTGTACTGCTCAAATTATTGGGCGTCATAATTGACAATAAAAAACTTTGTATTTGTATTTGTATTTGTAATAGTCTCAATTACTTAAGTGATTATACAATTTTGTATATGTTTAAAATGTATTCACAAATGCATGTACTTCAAAAGTCAGGAAAACTTCAATATTAATTTTCAATTACTCCACTGACAGGCCTGACAGGCATTAGTAGAAACCTCTTAGAATACTACTTCTAAACTTGATGAAAAATGCATAGCTAAGTTCTTCACCCTATACATTAATCAGTTGATCAGTCGACTGTCTATACACCACTTCCATTTCTAATTAGTTAAAACTTCTCACCCTGAAGGATATTTGATGCTTAATTATCGTAGCATTCTTTAAATATCACAAATTCTATCACAATATTAGAATGGAACTAGTCCAGATTATATGTTAATCATATTCAAATCAGTCATTCAAATTCACAGATGTGTATATTTCCTATATATTACTCATACTATACATGTAGGTCATACATGTATGTAACTAAATCTTCTGATGATTTTCAATAAAAAAAACTTTTTTTACTTCACACCAGTTAACGAAAAACTGTACTAGCCCTACATGTGTGTTCTATCAGACATAGCAAGTTCTAAGTTAAAGTATGTTAAACAGAGGATGTTTTATTTTGGCTTTTAACTTTTTTTTTTAGTTTCCAAAAAATCGGTGCAAAATTGTTATTAAACACCTCTTTCCATTTTCCGTATGTGCAACCCCTAACTAAGTCTCATTTTTTTTCTGGGTCTGTTTTGCAACAAGATTATCCAAGACCTAAACTAATTTCAAAACAAAAAGACATACTATACATTTGAATGACCATTTAGCAAACCTGTGGTTTTTAATGAACAAAAAGTTAACTATGGTATATGTGTTGTATAGATCTAAAGATCCAAAACATTGTAGAATTTGTAGGTAATGATTTTACCCAGAAACTGTTTAGATTAGTAACAACTATTCCTTTAAAATATAATTCCCAGTATTTTATAAAATTGTTGTCCTGTGATACTGATAGGACTTGATCATAAACGCAACCTCATGCCCATTATTTGTTGATGTAGTTAATAAACAGGAAGTATAAGAGTAAGGGATTTGGAAATATTTCATATTTAGTAGTAAACATTTGTATGGCATACTGTAAAACATGGTATGGTATGATGGTATGGTATGTGTTATGGTATGATGGTATGGTACGAATACCATCATACCATGGTATGCATGAATGGTACCATGGTATGGTATGATGGTATGGTACAAATTACTATACCATGGTACAAATTATTATACCATGGTATGGTTTTTCAAAAGAGAAAATTTTGAAAAGTTAATAAACCTACTCTTAAACAGGATTTTATTAATTATCTGTTTTCTTTTCTTTCTTTTTTGACTTATTCCAAAACAAACTTTTGTTTTCAAAGAGAAACAGGAACAAGAATATTTGTTGAAAAAACAATGTAAACAAAATATTCATTGGTTCATTTTTTCCAAGACATTTAGAATCAAAACAATTAATTTAGAAAAGAATTGCCCACACACATTTAAAAGCTGAGTCAGTTCTTTAGTTAGGATATTGACATATATTAAGTAAGTTTAAAACTTCATGAAGTTGTTAGCAAAAATTAAAATTGATAAAACCTTGATTTATTCTTATACTTTCCTTGCCACCTAGTAAAACTATCATGCTGAAGAAAAAAAAGCCAAAGTGTGGTCGGTGATTAGATGTAGTTATAGTAAGAATGTTATCTGCTGTGACTGCAAGTTTTGTTCAATTAAAGGACTTTTTTATTTCAAACTAGCAAATTTGGCATCAAACTGAGAACCAAGTCCTCATTTTTAGGCCTCTTCTACCAGGCCACACTTTTCAATTATTTTTCAAATTGCAAATTGAAACGGTTCTTTATTTTTCACAACTTCATTCAGGTGCTCTGTGTCAATGTAACTTATCAAACTTTCTATATCATCAGTTAATTGTTTTTATCTTGGGACTGACCAGGGATTTAGCTGGTTGAGGAGTGGCCACTCCTGTTAACTTTGGGATAAACTATAAGTAAGAGACAGAAATGAACTACATTGGTTAGAGGTATAGGGCGAGGGTTGAGATCTCACAAAACATGCTTAACACTGCCACATTTGTTGCACCTGTACCAAGTCTGGAACCTCTGCTCTAGTCTTGTTTTTTAAATTTTGGTTCATTTATATGTTTCGGAGTTTATTGTCACGTTTATTTTATATTAACTAGTACACATTTTTGTTCAGAAAACGGCCATTAAACTTCTACCCCCCCTTTTTTAAGTTAAATTATTGCTCCCTTAGGAGCCAGCTTCAGCCCGTCTTCTGGTGCAAGATTTTTTCGCTCTGTAAAAGGCTCTTTTTTTTTTTTTTTGCCTGGGGCTTCTTCTCTGGTCAGGTTGTTGTTTCTTTGACACATTCCCCATTTCCATTTTAAATTTTATGAAGAATTTACTATACTCAAAGACAGTTACATATATGCTGCTTTTGTTACTCCTTTGAGGAAGCACAGTACAGAAAGAAATGGACAGCAAATTTAATGTGATTATTGTGAATCTTAAAATTCTTGTAAACAACAGGTACATGTAAGATCAGTTCTCCGAGACAAATTATGGTTAAAAACACTTTAATTAAGTGTCTAGTGACATATTACAGGAATCCCATTTTCATATAAACAGTTAACAACATTACAAATTTTAACAGAACAGATAACAGCCAGTAGGTTGAAAACAGTAAATAGTTTAATTTTGTCTCAAATAACAGTTAAAAACACAAAGGCAAAAACAGGTATTGCCCCCTCTCTTATAGGTCATTATGTTGATCATTTTCTTATACTTATGATACTTATAGTTCAAAATCAGTCTACATATTTAAAGGATACTACATCGTTCATTAATATCATTGAGAAATTAGAACCTATGGCAAATAGCCTTTTGGTTTCGTATAATATAATACAGATGTTTACTAATCTTCCTCAAACGTCCTGTTAAACGAGCCCATGGCAGTTTTGACAAATCAAGCTCCCCTGTTAATGTATTAAAACATTGTTGAGAATCATTTTAGAAAACAATGCATTTGATTTCGATGGAAAAATTTATAAGCAAATAATAGTTGCGGCAATTGGAGCAGTCCCTTCACGGGAAATCTGTGATATACTTAATCATGTTAATATATTCGAAATAATGAATCAAATACTTTCTGCATTACATAATATTCTATCATGGCAGATATAGGGACAATATGTATTCATAATATTTGATCGAACATCAGATGAAATAATAGATTTTTTTTTCGTTTAGCAAATTATTATAACTCTTTATTAAAGCTCAAATGAAAAAGTATCGTTCTTAGATGTTGATGTAATTTAAGGTCAAATATTTACAACACATGGCAATTATAATTGACCTTGAAATACATTTTAAAGAAATCTATTAGTATCTGAATCTGCACAGAAATAGCTGTCACTCTCAGCATGTATTGAAAAAAATGAAATAAAGTTGTTTAATAAAATCTCACATAATAAAAAAAAAAAGACTCATTCCTTGGTTGAAATTGTGTATTAACTTCCATAATGCACATTACTTTTACATATAAATGAAGAAAACAAAATACACTCTACAATATATGGTATATATCTATCAACTAACATAGTATTATATTAGTGACAGTTTAATTTGAAAGTATGGTGTTTCTAATCCACACAGGAGATGCATTCACCTTTTATTCACATTTTTAGTGGAATTTCTTGGCCATAGATGTAGACAGAATATGCAACTGTTTAAAGTGTTATATTTCAAAACAATATAAAAGTTGACCATTGACAGAAGGTTATGCAATACAACTTTAACTACATTATCTAGATTATAATCAAAAGATATGCAGTACTTCCCAAAATTTCAAAGAATAATTGATAGCAATTTGCAACGTTTCAGAACAGGACATTATATTTATCTTATCTTAACTTAATAATTATCTGAGATGTTTAAATTGAGTTTTCTCTTGTTTTCTGTTCACAGCTTTATACATGTAAGTGATAGTCTATCTGGTTTGTCTACATCTATTTTGTAAAATATTATTTTCATAAATAAAACAGATACATAATGTCAACAAATTAAAAAAAAATCATATTTCATATTACCTAAATTAATTTTTCAAAATTTCCTACTTCAAAAAATCATACCATGCTTCATACCATCAAGTTATACCATGGTATAATAATTTGTACCATGGTATAGGAATTCGTACCATGGTATAGGAATTTGTACCATACCATCATACCATACCATAGTACCATTCATACATACCATGGTATGATGGTATTTGTACCATACCATCATACCATAACACATACCATACCATTGTACCATACCATGTTTTACAGTATGCCCATTTGTATATAGGTTATATCAGCTGGGTTATATAATGAAAAGTTGTTTTTATAAATTATATTGCTTGCATTTATTGTTATTGTCAGTCAATTGACACAAATACTGTTTTAACGACTTTTTCGATTTAATTAAGTAGAAATATACTGCTACAAATGATGCTTTCTAAATCTTAAATGCATTTTTCATTTTTGTGACAGCTATTTTGTTTTCAATTTTCACAATAACAAATAGCACCATATAATTAAAAAATTTACAGTTTCTGGATCTGTAAACAAAAATCAAAACAATAAGACATGTAAACAGAATGCACAGAATCAGAACTGCTACAAAATTGCTCTACAATCATTGAATCAAAGATATCTTAACTACATTCCTACAATAACATGAAAGAATTGTTCCATATGGAAAATATATTCTCTAGAAATAATTAACATGTTAGAAGAAGGAAGATTAATTGTAAACAAACAGCATGAAACAATCCATGAGATAAACAATTCATTAATTATACTGTAGGAATTAGTTCTTCCTCTAATCACACTTTAGAAAGTTGATACATTTCTGGAAGAAGACTCTACTTAGAAATCCAAATAAAATGGTACTTCATTAGTTATTGGGGTCATAAAAAATGGAATTGTCACTTTCTGATTGCTTTTTCCCATTCAAATGTCTTTTTTCTCATTGTTTTAATTGTTTCAATTTCAATTTATAAATGTTTCAACAGCTAATAATAGCAGTGAGTTATAATGTGAAACCTTGAAATTTGAGGTCTTTAATGCCTACAACAATGAGAACAAATTTATATTTATACTGAAACACCATGAACTTCATGGAAAAGTGACTAGCAATGTAAACTGAGGAGATCTTGAAATTTCTCTTTTTCCCTTGTGGTCTTTAAAACAAATCTGTTGATCCAAAATATTATATATATTTATCAAAGTTAAACACTTTAAAAATTATGTTCATGTATTATAACCTTCCTTCCCCCTTTTCTTATTTCCCAACAAAGTATGTTTTTATTTGTTACTACAAGATTGACATAATAACCAAATCCATTAATATAAATCTAACCCAAGATCTAATCTTAGAAGAGGATCTATAACATCAAATATCTCAACATCAAATCATGACAAATTGTATTTGTCTTAAGAATAAAACAATACATTAGTATCAAGTCTTATTCAATATTTGTATTTATTCAAGTGTGTTATATATTTTATATATCCAATGATAGTTCAGTAATTGTAGATAAGATATAACCAAGTGTTTTTCCTACAAAGATTAACGTTTTATCTTATCCAGTAATTGTGTTAAGTTGCTACCAGAATGGTTTTACATTTACATTCTGCCAACACAGTACTGATAGCTTTTTGGAATTCTTTCTCAAACTATTTCTTACATAACGTATCTTTTCTGTTCTGTAATACATCTTAAAGCATCTGCTATTTCATTTAACAGAAACAAATATTCTGACCTCAATGCATTTCTGGAGGAAAGATGAAAACAACATCAGTTGATACATTCTCAACATCAACATATATATATGCACTTGTATAAACATTTGTATATGAAAACAGTAAACTAAGGGCAAAAATGAATTCTTCGTGTATATTGCAAACTATAAAACTTGATCATCTAAAGATAAAGTTTGCCTAAATCGTGGCAAGTTTGTTCTGTCAATCTTGATACTATCTATGTACATGAACTTGCATCTAATGAGATTGATTGTTTATTGTCCAATGGCAAATATTTAATGCATATTCATGACAAAAAGTAAATTCAACAATTAATACATGTATGTAGGTGAACTAGTCTAAATGAAGAGTGGGAAATTAGGACTTTTGAAGAGTTGTCTCATTGGCATATATACCACATCTTCTTAAATTTTAAGATTTGAAAGTTCTTCCAGCTATTGTTAACATTGAAATGTTAATTAGGAAATAAACAGCTGTTTTGTAATTACTTTCATGAAAAAGTGACACAAAACGACACTTTTATTTTCAAAATTTCAACAGTTTTTTCTACATTTAAAAAAATAATTGAAAACATGCATCCGCCTTGCCAAACTATTTCATAATTACTTCATGCCTTCAATTAATGCTTCAATATACATGTAAGTAAAGATATAACATGTGTTTTCCAGAAGTAATTAAAGAATAAAACACATCAATGGAAGTGCGGAGATAATTAGAAACAAACCATTGGATTACGTAAGCATGTGCAACAATAGGAAGTACTTTGTAATTTTCTGCTATAATTTACCATACTGGGTGGGCAGTCTACATACCTAACCGTATAGACTACAGAACTATTAATTCTATTGGGACTACAGAAGTTTTATTTCTTATGGGACTTCAGAACTTTTAATTCTATTGGGACTAGAGAACAATTATTTCATAACTTCCATAAGTTTATTGACAAGTCCCATCCTAGAATTGATCTGTAATATAATAATTCACACAGAAAGTATATGGAACTGACAAGTCAATTATAGGATTGTAAAATGATCTCTTTTATAAACTAGATCTTTACAATATAAAATAGATGATAATTGGTAAATCCCTGGAGTGTTCTGTTCTATTATTTCTCATCTGGGACAAAGATTATCCCAATTCAATTTATTGTGGACAAACAAAAAAATAATTTATAAATGTATCTTACTACAAAGGCCATTGTACAAGTGACTGAAGAGACAATATTGATCCCATCAGTTGACATACTTCATATTTATAATTTGTTAATGTCCATTAGACAGGATGCTTGAACAGCTTCAATTCCAAGATGAGTCCTGTCACAACAAAGAAAAGGGGTGTTTGTTTAATGTCTAGTCGCAAATATACTCGAGCAAATATATCATGCAGGAGCGTTCATCAAAACATTTCTGCATCTATTTAAATCATTATTTCATGGAAATAAGGTGATATATGATTTCTATGACTATATTAGTTTAAATATTGGTAAAAAAAATATGTCTTTTTATTTCAGCCTGGCTATTTATGAAATTTTATATATCTTTTACTTCCGTTGACCAAACTTGTTTGGACCTTTTTATTCTAACTACCATTTCCCTAACCGGATGTTTAGTTTCATATATATATATGTCATAGGGTAATTGTAATGCATCCTGGTATCACTAGAGACATGATGTAACTGATGTAGGTAATCATCTATATCACTGACCCTGAGCATAAATATGAGGAAGTAATTTACTAACCTATAACCACCTCCCTCACCTTGGAATCATTATGTCATTAATCTCTCATAGTTCACTGTGATCACAGCTGTTACAGATACACATATCATTAACCCCCATTATATATACATATTTCATTACATGGATCCCGCAGCATGTACAATGTATCATCCTTACAGAGACATTTCAAATATATTGCCATTTATTGGTCCAATCATTTGTAGTTTTCTTTGAATTTGACAGTCAAATACTTCAGTAGATTAGAAATAGCTGATGAAGTGTTCAAATCAAATATTAATTGCACTCTGGAGGATACACTAACTAAGACTTGTGAAGACCTTATTTGCAATGCATGTATTTCTGGATACATTCAGTTTATTCCAATGAAGATTTTAGATTTGTAATTTGAGTTTTTCCACTTTTTAAATAACACATATGCCAGGATTTTTTTTAGAAAATTCTTTGTGACCAAACATTCAGTATTTCATAAAAAAGACTCTTTAAATCTATCATGTCTACATGTATATGCCTTTTGAATGCTAAGTAATCTTCACAGGAAAAGGCAATCCAACTAACTGCAAGTATTATGATATTCATCCTATAGTCTGCCGAGGAGAAATGTTGCAAGTTAAAATTTTATGAAAAGAGGCCTGAGCCTTTAAATTTATTTTTGAAATGAAGAAATTTGTGAAACCAAATGAAAATTAGATGATTTACAGTGCAAGAATCCCTGAATGCCAAGTAAAATATTAATTCATTGAATCAAATTTTATCAACCAAAACTCAAACAATTCATTGACAGAGATGTCTGATGGACAATTAGTGGCATTAACGGCTTATTATCCCTTTAAAAAGTGTATTTGTCACATGATGATACTTTTTTTCTGCAGTTATAGTACTAATACCTGCAATTTCCTAGTTTCACAATTAAATTAAATCTAAATCTCTTCCAAGAAGAATATATATTTAAACATGTATCTGAAGTTAACTGTACATGATCCAAACAAGAAATTATTCATTGAACCAATTTAGTACAGTTTATCAATTCAAACAGACTTGCAACTTCCTTATCTTTCAATTTTATTTAATTGGACTGAAATTTCTACATAATTGTACCAGTAACCTACAATTAACTGTACATTTGATATGACATTGATTCTACATCTTAACCCCAGGTTATCATCAAATATCTCCATTCATAAAGCTACTTCAACTTCAAACCGTGGTTAAATTGTTAAGTTATCATTTCCTCATAGTTGATTAGTTCCTTTGTTCACGGGATGGCAATTACTGCATACTTTAATATACAAATTTGGGAGAGTGTAATATTGGAATACATTTTTTGTGTACTAAATATAAATTTGTCATTGAAGTCTGATTATTCCTTTCTATTTTGATCAATTTAAGAAGAGTCAACAACTTACAAGCCACAAAAGTTTTTGAATACACATGTATATTATATAACCATTAAATCAAAGCTGAATATATGCTGACAAGAAAGGCCAACATTTTTTACTTGTACATGTGGTTAAAGTATGATGATGGAAGTGTTTAAGACCTTAACTGGATTTACATCCCTCGCACGGTCGGATTTGAAGGGAACAAAATACTAGGACATATTTATAGTATCTTGAAAAGAACATACTTCAGAAGCAATTTTATGCTCTAACAGAACTGTATAATATATATTGAGGGTTAAAAAAGTTTCAGCTATCACAAAAGCAAAGATGGCCATGGACATCACCAAAGAGTCACATACATGAAAGCAAAAGTAAAATAAACAAAAATCAATTACATGCTTGAAAATTACCTATTGAAAATGTGTTTAAAAATCCTGAAAACTTTCAAAATATATGAATAAGAAGATGTGGTGTTATTGTCAACGAGACAACCCTACAACAGAGACCAATTGACACAGAAGTAAAGCAACAATTACCCCAAATATTGATACAATTTCTGTATACAAAAAATGGATTTTCCTGTGTGTTCCAAATGATTAATAATACAAGAACAAATTTTTAATAAAGTAAATTTGGAATGTGTGACATTGATTTTCAAAATAAATAGACATGTGATAAGAATAACCAATGTCAAGTGACAGAAATCAATCCTAATAAAACCAGATGTTACATTAAATACCTTTCATAGTAGTACATGATTCCTTTTATATAGTAATAAATTAAATTTATAACTCTAAGATACTGATGTATTTTAACATTAACAGCTTGAACTTTCACTTGGAAACTCTATATAAAGATATAAATTTATTTCTTGTTATGAATGTTTATCATCCAGTAACAAATACACATGTATTACATGCAAGTTCTGGATTCTACCATAAGTATTCATTATTAGATGTGAATATTCCTTGCTTTGAAAAGACAAACCCACTGAGTTGATTGGATTTTTAAATTATACTAGCACAGAAGGTAACATTATGAAAGAAAACATGTTAGTTTAATGTACCCTTATGACCCTATAACTTATAAGCTACATGTACCCGTCCACATTATTCTGGCTCAAGACTTCATCAGACTTTCCTCTTCCTCTTAAATGTTAAGTAATTGGGTAATGCAGAACATATGTATCTATAAAATTTGGACTGACCCAGTGGAAAAAAGAAGTTAGAAACAATAATATTCTGCACTCTCAGCCAGAACTCTACCTGTAGATAATAGTGAACTGACCCAACCAAGAGCAAAACCAATGTTGTCTGCAATCCCTGGCATCACTCTACCACTATGGACTGACCCAGTGGAGTAAAGAACTAAAGTACATTTGTAAATGATCGTAGTCGAGTCTAAGCAATCACTCAACCACTAGTCATAAGTGGACTGACACAGTGGAGAATAGAACTAAATTAAATGATCTGCTGCACATATAGTCGAGTCTAAGCAATCTTTCTACCACTAGTCATAAGTGGACTGCCACAGTGAAGAGTAGAACTAACTATCTACTGAATTCATGTCCATTACTATACCAATACTTGGCAATAGTCAACAGTAGACCGACTTATGCTCTACTCATCCCCTAGCCAACACTCAACAACTAGACAACAGTGGACTGACCTACATGTAGCAGAGAATACATTTTGTACTGCAGTCTCACCCAGCACTCTACACTATGATTCAACAGTGGAATGACCCAGCAGAGAATCAAACCAATTATTAACTGTGCACAGTCTCCTCCATTACTCTATCAATAGTCAACAGTGGGCCAACTCAGTGAAGAGCAGAACTTATGCTGTCACGGAATAGAAGTTCCAAAAAGAAATATCCACAGGAATAAATATTACAGTATATGTTCATAACAGAATAAATGGTATAGAATATATATTTGTTCCAACAGGAATACTCAATAGATATTATGACAATGTTTATAACAGAGTTTCCATTGGAACTTCTGTTAGGCGGAACAAATATACATTGACAGTCCTACATGTATGGTTATTGTATGACAGATCAGGGTGATAATGAAAATCTGTTAGGACTCATCATTTACAAACCTGGTATATGATCAACACTGAAATATGTTGGATAAGCTGAACACACATATCATCACTCTATAGCAAAAGTTTAAATGAAATTTGAATTTAATGTCATTTCATTGCTCTATTGGGTCATGAGATGGAGACTAAAAATTTAAATGATATACATAATATTGCAATAAAATATCTTCATCATGCTGTTTGACTTACCATGGCCAAAAGTGACGAGTCCCTAAACTTGCCTTTAAGAATCCTTAGGGAGAAGCTCAAAACCCTGACAGATAAAAAGGTATTCTTTACTGGTGCATTTCACAATGTTTGCTTATTGTTTACTAACTGAATAAGTTGGGTTTTTTTTCAATTCTATAGGAGTTGGTGTTTCCTACAGGAATTGTTGTCAGGATAGTGTTAACATTCCTGACCCCATCTTCTTCAATCATGTATATTCTTTATTGCATACATTTTGTATATAAAATAATTTCTTCGATCCTAAGTACAATGAAGTAGTGATAAGCATGAAAACATTACAAAACCGAAATGGTAATGGAATTTCACTTAGAACTCCCTCTCATGGAAGGAGAAGTGGCCTCCTCCTTTTCCAAAATCCTACATTAGGACCTGCTTTGATACAGATTGTTTGCACATTCTGACCCAAATTTTTTATAATAACAGACTTGATAACATCAATATCTACTGTCTTTAATGAATAATGGATAATGAGTTTTCATAAGATTATGGTGCCGTTCGCCCTAATTCATGTTCATAATTCGCCCAGCGTCCATTCGCCCTATTATTTTATATTAATATTGCATTGTTGTGTAATTGCAGAATATTCATTATTAGAACAGAGTATGTTAAAAAATCGCCAATATAGGTGTATTGCTGCAACCACATAATTAATTTCCTTTAAAGGCTTTGATCTGCATAGACCCCCTCCCCCCTTTGCATAGTAGAATACTGGAATACATTGTAGGCTTTATGACTTTTCACTTATCTTTTTTGATTTTTGTTAACAATTCTAATTTGCAGTATAATAATAAAGAACGTACTCTGTCTCATTGAATCCTTTTCGTGTTTCAAAAATCTTTGTGATATCTTTTACTGTTTGATTTTGAATTGGATTTAGAAATTGAATTTTCCCATAGAGTTTGAGGTAAAAGCCAGAGAATCTCACCTCCTAGAAATATACAATATATGTTTGTTGTCGGGAAATATAAAATTTATTTGTATGAGCTTTAGGACGAAAAGCGAGGCTCTGCCGATCTTTTCTCCTGTTTCGAAGCAAGTACACTTGAAACTAAATAGTTATTAAAATTAAAATTATTTGTCTCTTATTTCTCAAAGAAATCGACATCGTTGAAACGCAGACTGCGAAGAAGACCCCAAAATGAACTGGTTAGGAAACAGAAATATTCATATTACCGTTTGCTCAACGTGGAAGTGAGGTAACCAGGAGACTTTATTTGTAAAAGTACAAATAAAGCAAAAATTTATCTGTTATTTGTACAATAGTTAGCTAATTGCAGGATAAATTTAAAGTGCTATGATGTTCAAAATATGTGACAGCTATTTAAAGATCATTTAAATTTGGTACCATATTCCCTGTAGACCAATGAGTTTCATTTATGAATGAGATATGATGGTAGATCAGAATGCAATTGTGATGTATTGACTTTGGAAAATGGAAATGTGCAGGAAAAATGCATGAAAGTGAAAGTCCTCAAAACTAAATCCATATTTTTTTGTAGATGGTAGTTTGAAATAATGCTTGTAATTGTATGGGATGTGTAACAAACAATTCAAATGTAAAATAAGAACCATTAATATGCGTATTTTAGTAATATCTACCAGATTTCTGTCGTACATTACTGGTTATATTTATACCGATATATTCTATATATAAACATTTCGTTGCAGACGCATTTTGTCAGTGTCAGAGGTGTGCTAATACACCTTATTCTGGTCGTTATATATTTTCTATCACTTACTATCTTTCTCGTGGTCGTATCCTACTAATACAAAGTAGTCGGCCAATCGAGACATTGCATAAAATACCACAAAGTTTCACTTTTCGGTTGCATTCCCATCACACTGTCGCCATCTTGTGTACATATTCCTAAAATGCACTTCCGGGACATCCCAGTGTAAGGGGAACCACTCGTTTCTTTAAAATTAGAGTTTGGCGGGATTTTTTTTTATTACTTTCAACTTTCAAGATACATGTATATAGATATTATACTATCAGATAACATGAGTTTAGTATTTGCTTTGCTTAAATTTAAAAAAAAATGGTACATGGCAATTCAAACTGTTTTGTTTTGTTTGCTTATAAAGAAAATATTATATTAATGACTCAGAACATTTGTATATCGTCTAAGAGCTGATATCATATATACAAATACAAATACAAATATTTTATTAGCATAAACTCATCAACAATAAATGGTTAAGGTTTATGTACCCTTCTGTAGCCATTTTTGTACGAACTTTTCAAACTTCAATTGTATCAAAACTACAGATATAATGAATAATAGAGATAGGCCATTTTGTACATATTCCAAGGGGAAACTTGATGCAAAGCATTATTTTTTACTGTTCCATTGCATTTAATAGAAAAAGAGGACTTTGTGACAAATAAATCAAGATTTTTATAGAAAATCCACAGCCTTTATCCTTGTACTCTCATATTTGGCAATTTGATGACTGATAGATATAGGATTATATGCAGTGCTAGCATTGATTTCCTTAAAACAAGTTTATAAATGTAGTTATTGGTTAAGACAAGTATAAATATGGCCAAAATCAAGTACACCTTTTAGGGTGCGCTCGACTTTAGTGACTCAGCACGAGGTGTTTGGAATTTACAGGTTACTTAGAACTTTTTGTAAAAAATAAACACTAGCACATCATAGAAAATCAAGTGTCCTGAGTAATTTATGTTTCAAATTTTATAACAAAAATCTCTGTATTAAAGGCATACACTTTAACATAATTAAAGGTATTGATGATATAAGATATATACTGTTCATAGAATGACATGAATACACTGAATCAGAGACATTTATAATACACATAATTTTATAATTATGCTTATGTTGGTTGGTAGTTTAACATAAATAAAACACCAATGAATAATTTCAGTTATGCTGATCAGTAATATTATATATATGGTATATTAAAACCAGAGACATAACATTAATTATTATATATTTCTCTGAATTAACCGGCCATGCATTATCTATTTGTGAAGACATTTTATATTTTATTTAATATCATTTTAAAAAATTTTTAGAACAAAATATATGAAGATTTACAATGTTCCCAAAATTTATTCATGTGGTAATCTATTACAATTGTTTGATGAATTTGATCTTAGGGAGCTACCATTTGATTTTTATGGGGGGGGGGGGGGGGGGGTGAAAAATTTTGTCCTGCATTTTTTTTTAGCTGTAATCTCTGTCCTGCCTTTTTATTTTTCACTTTAATCGGTCCTGCCTTTTCTTTTTTTAGTTTATCCTGACTTTTTTTACCTAAATTGTCGTCCTGACTTTTTTTTTTTGCAAGTGTCACATCCTGCCTTTTTTTTTACTCAAAACTCCTGTCCTGCCTATTTTTTCCAAATTTCATCCTAGCCCCCCCCCCCCCCCCCCCCCCCCCCATATAAATCAAATGGTAGCTCCCTTAGACATATGGTTTGTAATGATTTAAATTTTGATAATGAGACAATATCAAAGTATATGCATGAAAATTACGATACGGCTGAAGCGAAAATTTAACACTTTAAAAAAATGTTCTGCGGGTGTTAAGATTTAATTTGTCGTCAGTCTTTGTGTATGACTGATGAAAAGTGTATCTTAATGGTCTAAATGTAAGTTTGCTAATGCTTTCAGAATAATAATTGGATAGTAATACAGATGTAGTCGGCAAGTAATATATTTGTTGTAAATGAAGTTATGCCTTTCAAGGAAGTTATGCGAAAGTCAAAATAGTTGGAAAATGTCTGAAATTAATTTGTTAAAACAATTCTCAGAAGTGATTTATTGTTTTATCCGGCATTCAATCTGAGACTATTACTAATTCGTAAAAGTTCCAGATTTGATTAAGAATGTCATCGAGTACAATTAGTTATATCTAAATTTTAACTTGGCAACATTTAATACTATAAACATGGTAAATATATATCTTAACATTGTATCCTGTTTAAAAATTATATGTTGTATATATTTTGTTTCGTGTTTATACGCAAATTTGAAGATCTTATTTCGATTGTTGGGCTTATTTGAGACGAATTATATAATTAGTCTCAAATTTAGCCTTTCAAAATGTATATATGATTCATCTCAAATTTAGCATCACAATCAACGTTTTGGGCAAAGATTAAGACGAATTAGATATATTTATCCTGCAATTGGGTGTCCTACTATATAAATAAACTCATCATAGATACCAGGACTAAATTTAGTATATACGCCAGACGCGCGTTTCGTCTACAAAAGACTCATCAGTGACGCTCGAATCCAAAAAAGTTAAAAAGGCCAAATAAAGTACGAAGTTGAAGAGCATTGAGAACCAAAATTCCTAAAAGTTTTGCCAAATACAGCTAAGGTAATCTATGCCTGAGGTAGAAAAGCCTTAGTATTTCCAAAAATTCAAAAATGTGTAAACAGTAAATTTATAAATATAACCATATCAATGACAATTCATGTCAGCACAAAGTGCTGACTACTGGGCTTGTGATACCCTCGGGGAAATAAATCTCCACCAGCAGTGGCATCGACCCAGTGGTTGTAAATAAACTCATCATAGATACCAGGACTAAATTTAGTATATACGCCAGACGCGCGTTTCGTCTACAAAAGACTCATCAGTGACGCTCGAATCCAAAAAAGTTAAAAAGGCCAAATAAAGTACGAAGTTGAAGAGCATTGAGAACAAAAATTCCTAAAAGTTTTGCCAAATACAGCTAAGGTAATCTATGCCTGAGATAGAAAAGCCTTAGTATTTCCAAAAATTCAAAAATGTGTAAACAGTAAATTTATAAATATAACCATATCAATGACAATTCGTGTCAGCACAAAGTGCTGACTACTGGCCTTGTGATACCCTCGGGGAAATAAACCTCCACCAGCAGTGTCATCGACCCAGTGGTTGTAAATAAACTCATCATAGATCACGGGGGGGGGGGGGGTAACTTCGATATTTTTTTGGTAAGGGTGTGCCATTTTTGCCTCAAAAAACGTACCCATTTTAATATAACATTCACTGAAATTCAGTACCTATAGTTATATAAATATTTAAGAAAGAATGACCTATACTTATATACAATATTTAAAATATGACCCATTGCTTCTATAAGCACTAACTCAGCATCACTCATAATTCATAAATATACCAGCTACCCTTAAATTTTTATATATGAATTGACATCGTTTGGTGCACATATATTTTATCGTTATATATTGACCATTAATAATGTAAGATTCTCAATAGCATATTTATATATGATATGACAATGTAGATCATACCCCAAATCAATATACAGTTATCAAACGTAAATGCATTTTAATATAGGATGTCATTAAAAAGGAGGGTCATTTTTATATAAAATCTCGCAAAATTATGACCCATATTTTTGGCACATCCCCGTATACCCAATAATAGGAAGTTACCCCCCCCCCCCCCCCCCCGTGTCATAGATACCAGGACTAAATTTAGTATATACGCCAGACGCGCGTTTCGTCTACAAAAGACTCATCGCTCGAATCCAAACAAGTTGCTTTCTTTAAAAAAAGAAAAGCAATACATGAACCCACAACTGCTGACTGCGGTCAACAACATTAGTTGATTTTATTTGCTTTTGATTTGAACAAATTCACTGTGAATGAGATATTGATCAATATTAATGAGTTTTGTTGTCACATCATTATTGAAAATATGTAAAAGTGGGTAGATTATTGGACATGTGAATGAATTTACTTAATTTTTACTTTGTGTTTCATGTACAAATTGCTGATCTATTGCAATTCCCAATTTCTGCAAACTCTAAGTGACTAAGGGAAATTTTATTGACTCTGCAACATACGTCTAATCCTCAGGTTGCTTTTTTTGTGGTTAATTTATTTTGACTTTTAAAAATTGATATCGATTTAATTTGTTTCCTGGAAGTTTTTAATTATCCTGCATAATTATTTGAGGCTGTCTGTGACAATCATACACACTTTATTTGTAATGTAATCAATGAGGACATATAAGATAAATAAATGTTAAAGTTCTGGACCTCAGATTTGAATATGGTTTAGGTTATTTGTCAAAATACCTTGATATATGACTTATAATATCTACTATATAAGAATTGTTCTGTGATATACCTTCAAGAAAAAAGTAAACCAAATAAATATAGAAAAGAAGTTTGGTGTGATTTTCGATGAGATTCTTTCACAAGAGACCTTATAACACAAAAATTAACAGCTATAAATTTTCAAACAGCCTTCATAAAAAAAAACCATAGCCCCTACCACAGTCAGCTACAATAGGCCTTGAAATAAGAAATGTAAACAATACAAACGAAAAAAGGAACGACCTGATTAATGTACCCAAAAAGAAACGAAAAATCTATCATGCAACACAGCAACAACCATTGAATTACAGGCAGATACTATAAATTTAATAAAAAGGAACATGATTTAGGACTACCAAAACTAATATATTTATTTATGATATAAATTTTGAAATACAAATATTCTTTTTCATTTGCATTATCTCCAATTAGTTAAGATAAATTGTATTCCGAAATATAACATATATTAGATATAGTAAAGTTATTGTCAAAGATCGGTATAATAATTTACACTTGTTTTATAAACGTATTATGATACAAATATATATATATATATATATATACAACTCGTCTAAACATCAACCCAACAATGTTAGATCTGTAAATTTGCTTTCGCAAATTTTTGGTTCTTCCCTCGCCGGGCTACTGTGATATCGTGACACCAAATCGCCTGCACTGCAGCCGTCCCGCTATATAATATATAAAACTTACAAAAGAACATCACAAATACGAAATTTAAATATGAGTTTATGATATAAAAATGTTTTAATAAAAAAATGATGAATTAACACTTTTAAAGAATACATCGATAAATATTTCCCTTTTGGAACCTTATTTCATGTTATAGAAGTGACCAAAGTATCTGGGATGTACACGTCCGTAATTATCCACTAATTTTATTTCAATACAATAAACAAAGGCGATGTCTTCAAAGGGTTATTTGTTGATATACAATATTGACACATCTTGCTTTCATATTCACACTTGCACCCAAAAAAGACCGGTCGGCTCTCTACGATCTTTCTTTCAATTAAATAAAGTTCGATTCCATATGGATTTTTACTTTACACTTAAACGGTTTGTTATGAAGAAAAACAATGCAAACTATTCTCATAATTGCAACATATTTCAAAGATGCAAATATTTGAAGATTAGACTTTAACTGTTATTTAAAAATAAATATAAAAAATAATTGAAATTAAATAAAAATAAATTCATATTCAAAATTCTTTTTCGAAATTTCTAATAACTACCATCAATAAACAAAAACAAAATTCAAGTTTTTAATAATTCCTCTATCATTTCATCTAAATTGTCTTCAAGTCTTTCTTTCTTTTTTATGGATATATTACATAACAATTACTTTTAAAACCTTACTAAAACTGTATGAATTAAATATAACGTAGAAAAATAATTATTGTTGATCAACATTTTTTTAAGATGCAAGAATTTATAAGTCTTATAGGTATTAAATATTTATTTCAATTACAAATGAATATTGAAAATACTTTAAAATTCTTAAGAGTGTGGTAATTAAAGGGTTATTTACGCGTAACGTGTTTTGCCATTTTTATTTCACATGCAACCGTGAAAAAGGTCCATTATTCATCATTTTCGTGAAATCGAAAAAAAAGATAAATTAATGTGCAAGACATTTTTATTTATTCGTTCATCGTGAATAACAATTTTATTTAGCGTTCTTCCGTGCATATACCCTCTTTACGCCCCTCTCATAATTGCAAATATTCTGACTTCAATTATTGTTAGTTTCTATAAAAACATAAATACAGTTTATAGTTTCTATATATTTCTTTAACAGCTTTGAAACTAACTTAATTTTTAAAATCATATTATCTTTCTGTTTTCCGATTTAAATATATAAATATTTAAACCAAAATGTTCTCTCCCAAGTCATTGATAAAATTATCAATACACTATATCACGTGGTTAAATCTTCACGCATGTTATCCTGCCACTGAACAATGCCGTGTTATAATTGACCTAGATACACACGGTGACATCCCATTAGTCCGACAACCATTATTCCGACAGCCCAATACATCGACAGCCCACTATTCCGACAACCCATTACTCCGACTGCCCAATATTCCGACAACCCATTACTCCGACAGCCCATTATTCCGACAATGTATCTGTCTTGTGGGTATGGGTAAATTTTCTCTAAAAAGACCAACTCTGTTCTCTTTAATATTTGGGGTTGTCCGTTTTGATTCCACTTATTCTTTTCATGCGGGATATTTGTTTCATTATATTGGAGTTGATACACATGCGTATTGCAACTGCTCAGTCCTCTTTCGTTTTACGTGTCTGGGTAATTTATTTGTCTTTATATTTCCTCGTTTGTGTGTCCACTGTCAGTCTGAGCTGTTCTAGTTCGCTGTTGTTTTTATTTTTTGTGTCTTGATCTACCTTCTTTCGCTAGATCTTCGGTTTCCCCCTTTCACGTATCAGGGGAGTTAGGTTTCACCACAATTAACTACATTAATAAATATATCGGAGTTGGATTACACTACCCGCCCTCTTTGGTCGCAACACTTTCTATCCCTTGTGTCATTCATCTGAGTTTTATTCAAATTGATTTTATCGCAGAAATAAGGGACAAATGTGGCGTCAGTCAAAATGAGAAAACAGAGACAAATACATACCCAGATCCTAAAAATAAGATGACAAATAGGATGAAATATGTGTTCAGAAAATATGATCAATTCCAATTATGAATACGGTATCATGTTTGGGAATGTGAATCCACGAAGTACGGAGACAGTACGAGTCACTTCCAATAACGTTCGATCGGCCATGAGAGATGACACTCAAAATATTTATAGGGATACCAATTTTATATTCCGAGCTTATTTAAAATCTAGAAAAATATGCCTCTTTTATAATGGTTGGGGGAGGTGCAGGATTGATGATTTACAACAAAACTTATTACGAAAAACAAATATGACGGACATGAATATTTCGGTAACTTCTATCTAAATATTCATAAGGAAAAGTGATATCGGGAAAATGACTGTATATGACATAGAAATATACAGTAAATGCAATTTGACTGCTGAAATAGAGCGAGTGCAGTATAAAAGCCAATAACAACTAGTAAACAATCTAAAACAATGTGTGAAATTCTTGTCCTGCTTGTATCTTTGTCAAATTATCTAATTGTAATAACTTAGTACATTGTGTGTTTTGTTTCAAGAAGAAAAATATTTGATATCATTGATTTTAAGAAAGGTAGTTCTTATGTTAATTAATGCTCATGCACTCATTACATTAGGAATTGAAAATGCCAGATACTCAAATTGCAAAAAATCGTATTGTACAGCTGATAAAGTTGAGGATGAGCGTCATTTTTCAATCGAATTAATTTGAGGGATGAACTCTTCCAGCATATTTCTAGCACTTGTCAGAACTTTAAAAAGTTAGATAAACATGATTAATCAAGAAAACTTTACTATTATCGGAAAAAATGATGATTTAATTGTTAGTTCTTTTAAACTATGTAGTACAGGTCTTGATACTGACTGTTGTTTGATATCAATGTGTTAGGTGTTTTTTTCCCCTATTTTGTTTTGGTTCCGATTGTGACTGTGGCTTATGGTGAAATAAAGATAACTATATCATATTAGTATTGTAATGTCTTAATGTTATACCAATCATTTTATACCGTCGCTTCGAAAAAGTGGGGAGTATACTGTTTTGCCTCTGTCTGTCCGTCCGTCCATCCGTCAGTCCGTCCGTCTGTCCCATGAATATTTTCGTTGCATCTTTTTTAATGAACAACATTACAAGAATTTCTGAAATGGTTTCAGGGTTAATTGAAGTCGGCTTTATCGTGTGATGCGTTTTCAGATTCATAACTCAACAACTATCTGTTTACCGAAAACTTTTCACATGAGAGCTAAGTTGAAAATTATCATCATATTTTTCTCAGAAACTACAACACAATGATTTCTGAAATTTGGTTTCAAGGTTTATATAAGTCAATTATACTGTGTGATACTTTTTCAGATTCACAACTGAACAACTTCCTGTTTACCGAAATATTTGGGCGGGGGTATCATCAGTAGCTCGCACCATCACTGGTTGGTCTTGATTTATATGCTCTTTATAGACCCTATATTTTGGAAAATAAATCTCTTTTCTGTTCTGTTCTATATACAGATTTCGAATTGAGTATAGAGAAAGTACTCGAACTAGCTTAGTCTTATGTAATATATACGGAGTTATTTATTAAAATATGTTATTACATAAACGTAATAATTCAGACAGACAAATGTTATGTTACTCAGATACCCTTATACTTGACTTGATAAGTGTCGGCATTATGGGTTGTCGGAGTATTGGGCTGTCGGAGCAATGGGTTGTCGGACTAGTGGGTTGTCGGACTAATGGGCTGTCGGATTAATGGTGTGTAACCGATACACACAGTATATTCAGAGGTCACTTCAAAACAAATATAATAGCGTTGTTGTTAAAATCATATTATCTTTCTGTTTTCCGATTTAAATAAATAAAAATATTTAAACCAAAATGTTATCTCCCAAGTCATTGATAAAATTATTAATACACTATATTACGTGGTTAATTCTTCACGCATGTTATCCTGCCACTGAACAATGCCGTGTTATAATTGACCTAGATACACACAGAATATTCAGAGATCGCTTCAAAACAAATATAATAGCGTTGTTGTTTTATAGAAACTTTCACACCGCTTATTATCAAAACATATATGTTTTGTGAAAAGGCAAATAAGTTTATATATTCAAACTAAGTCAGATTAGCGTAGCCAAAGCATAGATTTATACCTGTATAAATAATCGACAACATTCGAGACGTTCCGAGAATTTTATTCCGACTTCCGGTCGAGAGATATCGAGTGGCCCATAGACACTAGCCTGGGATCCGGCCCAATCTAGCTGCGCGTCGTAAGGGCCAGGTGGGGAACAAATACCATGTGATCGATTCAGTGCCAGTTGACTCTGAATCTAAAGTGAGGCTGAATAAATATTTGCATAAATTTTGATATTTGATGTAAAGCAGCACAATTGGAATCCAATTGACACCTTGGACATGTGAAATCTTAAACTTTTAACTTTCTCACCAGGCGATTGCTGATAAGAATTAACCCTTTTCTGCTTACTAATTATCATCATACTACTAATTAGATATGATAACACTATACATCAATTCATAAAGAAAAATAATTACAGTCTAATTTTTACTAATTGATGTTAAACAAGAATTGATTGGATACAGATGTAAAACAAACATTGAGGACAAAATTAGTATTAACCAATCATTGACAGGCAGTACATTGATACACGCCTGGCTATACTGACAGGATTAGCCAGGACACCAGGCTACATAGACACATCCAAAAGTCACCAATATATAAGCATGAACCCCTCAGGGGGTTCATGCAAAAAGTTAAAAAGGCCAAATAAAGTACAGATACAGCCCTACAGATATCGCTATGCTGTATCTGTATACTATACAGATATCGCTTTAAAGCTCCGCCCACTGCCGGACTGAGTATTGTTTGAACCTGTGTGACCTCAGAATGTGTATTCCAGTTGCATTCAAATGACGATGACAATTGTCGATTCTCAAAACTTGAATGTGTATGATTGTGTTACAAAATCAACCATGTAAATTTCAGCATGCATGTTTAGTGAATGTCAAGTCTGAAGCGTAGGACAACTCGTACACTTCTGTTTCAAATTGGACAATGTTTTGTTATTTGTTTTTACTGTTGAAATTAGTTGTTATGTTAAAATAGATAATTATTCACCTTGAGCGATGCATTATTGTTGACCTTTCGAGATTCTTGTTTGCAAACCCGTCTTCAGCGTAATGTGTGATTTTGATATTACTACGCGGGCCTCAAGGGGTTACAAATAGAAAATAAATGCTAAATATGTTAGTTTTTGTGTCTTTCAAAACACAAACAATATACAGAATTAATTGCAAGATAAAGACAATAACTGTTTAGTGTCTTTAAATATCAGCTGTATTTGTACTCGGCTCGAAACAGGTATAGTAGATCGCTAAAAGCTCGCATACACCTTGTTTCATGGCCTCGTACAAATACAGCTGATATTTACAGACACTAAACAGTTATTGTCTATTTACATTGTCTGGTTAAATTTCACAAGTTCTATAATTTTATAATATATTTAATTCGTCTCATATTTAGCCCAACAATGTTATAATAGTATGGTGTGTGCTACAAAGTGCAATGCCCATTCAAGAATTGATTAAGATATCCATCCATGTTATAACATTATATTTATACCATTACAACCAACAAACTAGAAGCATCTACCATACCAACACGACTTAATTGAGTTTCAACATCTTGATGTCAATTTTTGATTTTACTTTCCTCCAGAAAAATTTCAAAAATGAGAAAGAAAATTAAAACTGAAGGCATATTTAAGTATACTTGAAAAAGTAGTTTGAAAAATAACGAGATTTCCGTATGCTATTTCATTTTATTATACTTCACGTTAAAATGCCATATTTTGATTGGCTTATACGAGGGTGTTAACTTACTCTATCACATGGCTGAGCGGGTGACATTTTTTTTTAATGTTACCCTCTCGTCAAGACCAATCAGAATTCGATAATTTAAAGGACAATGAATCGAATTTACATCAAGTAATTATATGCAATGCTTAAGTTCTACGTTTTGGTTCAATTTTTGTTATTTGACCTTTAAAATGAAAATAATAAAACATCTTGCTTGGCTTTTGTTGTTTTTTTCTAATACCCATAACGTTGTTATGTGAACGTGATGTCAAAGAAAATACGTTTAAAATAAAAGTAATCTGTAAACGACAATAATGATAGGACATTCAGTATAATAAATTAAATAACATAGCTGAGAGGGTGATAGAGCAGATTGGCACCCCTGGAAAAAGCATTGTCAACTTTGGCTTCGTCGCGGTTGACAATGTTTTCTCGGGGTACCAATCTGCTCTATCACCCTCTCAGCTATGTGTTATTTATATAATGTTACAAGGCCATTCCGGGGAGTTGCAAATCTCTTGTATTCAATGTCATTAATTGGGACAATTTTCTACAGGAGACAAAATGACACAGAAATAACTATTATAGGTCACCGTACGTCCTTCAACAATTAACAAAACCCATACCGCATAGACCCCGAAATGAAAAATGTTAAACAATTCAAAAGAGAAAATTAAAGGCTTAATTTATGTACAGAATATGAACGAAAAACAAAAATGTAACGCAACAACAACCGAGAACCATGCATAAACTAGTCTTTTTTGCATCAAACATGAAACTTTTGTTTGATAAAATTGTGGGGAAGTTTGTGTGTAAAAAAAATCAAAACGGCCAACAGAAATCAAAATAATCTTCAAAATAAAATTGAGAATGGAAATGGGGAATGTGTCAAAGAGACAACAACCGGACCATAGAACAGACAACAGCAGAGGGTCACCAATAGGCCTTCAATGCAGCGAGAAATTCCCGCAGCCGGAGGCGCAAAAATGCGTCGGGATTAAACATGTTTTTTGAGATCTCAACCCTCCCCTATACCTTTAGCCAATGACGTAGAATAGTAAACGCATAATAATACGCACAGTAAAATTCAGTAAAAAGCATCAAAATATTTTTTTTACGCTCCAGAAATAGTTAATTCCACTATATTTTCATATATTTTATTTCAAAGGTTAATGTTAGGTTATTTGATAGAAGTTTAGGAACCATTTAAAAGCACTGAAAGATAAGTTGTAGAATACTTACTTGAGACCGATATGAAACGGTATTTTACTGGGTTTTTTTTTGTGTATAGTTTTGGTAACCAATACATAGAAGGGATCTTCAAATGTTCAGAAGAGGCCTGAAGTTGTGATGTGGTTATGATATGTTTGTTTACTATATGGCCCTCTGTAGAGCTTGAATATAGATGTATTTACAGTATTCCACCACCACAGTTTTGGCTGATTTGACGGCCGATACACACACAAACCGCTTTGAAAGTTTGTTTCTCATTCTAGAAGTAGGTGACCGGTAAGTAGGTGTATCATTGAAAACAAATGCTACGTTTTGAGGACTTTTTTTCGACAGTTGAGCAATCTTATAGGAAGCAATTGTGTTCCTCTTCTTTCTGGCTTGTTCCTTTGCTCATAAATAAGCAGACGTCATGCTGGAGTATCTCTGGAAGAATGAAATGAAGCTAAGATTATCTTCATATTTCCGCTATATACGAATGGTGTTCGCTGAGTATAGCTAAATTATTTCGCTGAAATATTGTGACTATATTAAACGCATCTTTCCCGTCGAACTTTGATACTTTTACTTCAACAGATACAGTTAATTCTACCTCATATATTGACTTACATCTATAAATTGATAATGAGGGTCGGTTGAGAATAAAACTTTAGGACAATAGAGATAATTTCAGCATTCCAATTTTCAACTTTCTTTTTTTTATATAGCCAAATTCCGGCAGCGCCAGTCTTTACAGTTATAAATGTCTCTTTGTTAATTCACGATTTTAAGGCTTGCGTTTTTATCTTAATTTTCTTGAAAAGGGATTAACGTTGATGCTTACAAAGTAAAATAAGGCTATTGGACCAAAGGTTCCAAGTCTTAAAGTTAAAGTCATCCTGCCGAAAGATTTAGGCCCTAATTAACTAGCCGAGCGTTATGAGATTCAATACCTTGTGTCAGAGATAAACACGGATATGCTTTAGGGACGACATCAAAAGATCAATGTAAGATAAAAAACTTAATTCGAATAGTTTGGGGGTGGGGGTGGGGGGGGGGGGTGAACTGCTGCAAGATTTGGTTATCCGACATTGTTTTTTACATATATCCATATGGGTCAATCAATTTTTCCCAAATTAAGTTAATAGGGGGGTAGGGGGTCAGTGAAAAAACTATTTGAATTAAGTTTTTTTATCCTTTATTGAACTTTTGATGTCGTCCCTTAAATGTCACATTCACAATCATGCCATAGGTTCCTCTATTGATACATCACCACATTAAATTTGTTAACGGATTTGTACTTGAGCAACACGACAGTTGCCAATGGGGATTAGGATCTGTCAATACTTTCGGATAACCTGTGATCGTTTCTCTATTTTTTTGTTGTTGTTTTATTCTGCGAAGTTTCTTCAACCTATGAAATTGTATTGTCCCTTTGGTATCTTCCTCCCTCATTTCCAAGTTTTTAACACCCCAAGGAAAGTTATTAACGCGATTAACATAAGCTTAGTCACAACATTTTGAAACGAGGTACACAACGATTGTATCTAGCACAAGTAAATTGTAGAAGTTCCGAGACATGCTGAACATTTACTGGATGTCGACTCAAATTCAAATGCACAGGGTTTACAATAATGGCTAGACGATTGCTTTACTGCTGATTTCATGGTAACTTTATTTATTCATGAACTCCATCTTATCTCCGCAATTTTTAACTCATTTCATCTAACAAAAAAAATGACAAAGGAGACAAGTGAAAAGAAGATACATCACCAAAATTTTCTTGTTATACACTGATTTTTTATATGTCCTAATTTCATGTTTAAAAACAGATTTAAATGTCCAAAAACCACTGTAAATTTCTGGAATGCCTTCAAGACTCTTTCAAAACAAAATGATTGGACAGGATCTAACTCAAAACGTAACAGTTAACGGTTTGCCTCACGTTTTTACGTACATCTAGAAATTTACAATGAGGATCGGCTGAGAACAAAAATTGACGATTTAAGAGATGATTTCAGCTTCACAATTGTACCATTCCAGCATCATCTACACTGGATTATATACTTTTCCTATTGATATTATACACAATAGCTTGTGTTTCCTATAAAATAAAATCCTTGATAGAGAGCAGTCTGGTTAAAATCAAATCTTTCAGCGCTCCCGTTTCTAATGTGCGACATATCAGAAATGGGAGCGCTGAGAGGTTTAATTTCATCAGACTGGATAAAGAGTTGCTGCTATCAAACCAATGGTACAAGTGGTGAAGTAGAACTAGGTCTTTCTCATTAAATATTATGGAAGCGATCACGAGTTGGTTGATCGTTATTGAATATCCGTTTCATAGATATATGGCGGATATGTTCCAATAATCGCAACAATATTCCAGTCTTCGAATGTTACATCTCCAAATTAGACTATCACTGAATGGGTACGTACATTTCGACTACACGACAGATGCAACATGTGAAGCAGGATCTGTTTCTTATCCCACAGCACATGTGATCAGTCCGGGTTTTATTTGTGTACACTTGTTGCTCTTACGTTAGTTTTCTTTGTTGTTATGCATACTGTTGTTTTGGGCGTTATTTTGTCATGGGCTGAGGTGTTTATATTCGACTTATGCGTTTGAATAACACTTTGGTATATTCAACCCTTTTTTATTCACGTTAAAAAGAGCTAAGGAAATTCTATCAATTATAACCTGTTATACTTTTTTTTAATCTTTAATTTGTTAAACTTTATATCTCGTCTTTTTAGATTGTAAATTGAAAGAGAACCTAAGGTCCAGATTTTCAATCAAGTCAGCAATATTGGTGAGGAATGCAGATATAACAATGTTGATTTTCATTTAAACGAACAGATTAATAAGATTCAAACTTATAAATATTAATAATATCACAAGCTTAGATACTTTTTGCTTGATCTTTAATGTTTCTATATTGGCAATTTGAGGGGAGATAGCTCTGGAATTTGAATAGTTCATTTTCTGAAGGAATCTAAATGCAATTTTGCTATTTTTACATTTAAGCCGGAACAAACGTATGGTGACACTATATTTTCTTTTAATATTCTTGTAACCAGGTTGGGCGTCATCTGTAACCAGGTTGTTTTTGTCGTGCAATAAAATAAACACCTCAGGATCGATGGATTCGAAGAAATGACCCTGCAATACAAGATCATACAAATAATCAGTACAAAGAAAGATAACTCTATTTATTTTAGGTAAAAACTACGATATTGTCCTCATCATAAATAAAACATCTTAACATTTAACATATTGTTGTCTACCAAATATTCTTATGATAGTCATTTACAGGTCATTCCATTCAAATTAATAACAACATTGAATTACCAAAGACGCATTGAAACAACATCTGAAACACAAATTTAGTAACACTTTTAAATATTTGGATGATATATTATATCTCAATAATGACGAATTCAGTTTGCACGGGACCTCTGTGGCCAAGTTGTCTATGTAGTTATACTACTCTAATAAATGTCTAACCAGTCAACACTGAGGTGATGAGTTCGAACCTCGCTCTTGCGGGCGCAATCGATCCCAATCTTAATCAAGGCTAGGACTGTCAGTTTTCCTATCGAAGGTCGGCGGTTTTCACCGGGCACTCCGACTTCTTCCACCAATAAATACTGGCCACCACGAAATAGCCCAAAAGTGGGATTAAACCACCAACAATAAATCAATCAATCAGTTTGCACACTAAAGAGAGTTGTCCTGCTGTATTGACTTTAAATAAAGGATTTTCCGCTGTGTTGAAGACCCCAATTTTCTGCACTTTGATCGGGTTATTTTCTCTTTAACACATTCCACATTTCCATTCTCAATAAATTCTATCTGTTGTAGATGAACACGCGGCATCCAAATGTTTAAACTTGACGTGTTACAAATCCACAGATACAAAGACAAACCTGTTTGCGATTAAATAAAGTTTGGTGTTCATAGACATATCTAGTAGATGTATAAACTGTATATGGTGAACATACTGAGAGTCTGACTAAAGAAAATTCCTACAAACGCAAGTGGGTAGTAGGGGCTCGTGATTTTAACTAGACTGACATTCTGGCCGGGTAATCAAATGCTGAGTAGTTTATCTTTCTGTGGAGAAAAGGATATGAATGTGTACTATATATATAGCGTACTTGGTACTGGACATTTGAAGAAAACATGGTGGATTGAACCTGGTTTTATGGCTTGCCTAACCTCCTGCTTCACATAAGAATGTCAAAAAACATCGCTTAAATGGCAACACTACGTGACAGAAATACAACACAAACACATAAAATAACACTCATCACAGACAAACGAACAAACATGTAAAATATGACAAGCTCAAACATAATAGTTCAATGTAATTAAAATATAGATCTCTGATTTCGTTATATGTAGTATAACGAAATCAGAGGTCTATATGCTAATTATATTTATAAAATTTAAAACTGTTATAATTTGTAGTATATGTTCTTAAAATATATAATGGTAAATCACTTTCTAAAGATTAGTTTCAAAAGCAGTAGTGGTCTTTATCACAATTTAAGATCTACAAGGTTGATTACAAGGGTCTTTAATATTCATATACTCTAGTTATAATTTTAACTTAGAATTAATTTTCTATATCACGTAATATTTGTTTACTAGTAAGTATATATATATCATAAGTAGTATAATACTTGTTACATTCCCATAACTGACAGCCACTCGCAATTGTTAAGCACCAAGAACTTTAAAAATGATTGTTCATTTTTTTTCCAGAAGTTGGTCTCTTTTAACATGCAATGACTAGATCCAGTCTTTGCCAATTCGTTCTTATGTCTCATCTGAGACACTATTATAAGGTTGTTCCTAGAACAGTCAACTAAGAATTCAAGAAGGTCCTCGTCAGAATTAAATATACTAGTACTACGGGGCGCCGAATGGCACTCTTGTGGTTTTGTACAAAATTCAATTCTGTAAAATCATTTTTGTCTTACAAAACTATGTGATACAGACTTGTTTTATGAGAACTTCAATTTTGTGATGACAAAATTCATTTTTGTCAAATAGGTATGCAAATATAAACTTATTTGTATACAAAATTGACTTTTGTGACAAAAATGAATTTTGTGACAAAAATGAATTTTGTGACAAAAATGAATTTTGTGACAAATGTGAATTTTGTGACAAAAATGAATTACTTTTGTGTTAAGTTTTCACTTCTGTTTAACAAAACTCAATTTTGTCTACACAAAAATAAACACAAAATTGAATTTTGTCATGACAAAAATGAATTTTGTCTACAAAAATAAACTTTGTGTCACAAAAATGAATTTTGTGTCACAAAAATAAATTTTGTGTCACAAAAGTCAATTTTGTGTCACAAAAGTCAATTTTGTGAACACAAAATTGAATGTTGTCAAAACAAAAATGAATTTTGTGTTTACTTTTGTGACACAAAATTGACTTTTGTCAATTCTTCTTTTTTGATTCTTCTTTTTAATCAGCAATATTTCTGTTTATTTGCTGTTAACTTTACCCGGTCATTTTTGGTACAGTTTTCAATGATGCGGAGTTGGATTGAGGCATCAAGTTCTGAAGCAGCCCATAGTATTATATCATTTGCGCAATTTGGACAGCCTCCGCAGCCAACCTCAACGGGAAAGTTCCGTGTCTGCCATCATCTATCTCTGTAGTCTTTCAACAGTTCGTCGTACTTTGCCCTCTTTCTTTCATTGGCTTCGCTTCATCTCTCCTTCCAGGGAACAATCAGCTTTATTATTACAACCTTTTTACTGCCGGAAGACCAGCTAGAGAACCATGCCTGGTCTTAGGTTAGTTGGTACAATATTAGGAAATTGAAGCTTTTTCCTATATCTACTTCTAACTGCCAGTATCTTGCCTGATTTAACATTCCTGATGTGTTCTGTTTACTTTTCTGATGACCTAGTTTCCCCTCCTTCACAAACTTGGTCTTGATAGTTTTTTTCTAGTGAGTATTTGATTGTTTCGCCATGTCTATTTCCCCTGTATAAGAGCGAAGTTGCATCCTGAAAGTACATTTTGTAGTGTTCCTCTGTTTCCGTAATGATCTAGTGACTCCTGTATCAGCATGTTTTTGTGCCAAATCTAATCATACTACTGTGAGATCTTTCTTGTTCACTTTGGCCTCTTGAATCAGTTGTGAAACGATGCTTGTATGTTCAATGCAACCTGAGAAACCTGGTACCCCGCCCTTCTGTACTGAAGTGTCTACATAGTTGTTATCAGTCATATATGGTGTCATCCTTCTAGCCATGATAGAGAAAAGGATCTTCCCTTCTACATTTAAGAGAGAGATTTAATTGTGTGATGTCTTCTGAATTTCATAAATTAGGTGTTCTGTAGTTCAGCCGCTCCGCTAATTTTCACTGAAATTACGGGCTTTGGACTTTGATAAATTATTGGAAATCACAGTTATACAGATTTTTTTTTATATACGCCTCAAGATTTTGAGCTGATGTTTGATATGTGAGACTACCATCATGATTGTGTCCACATGTGTTTATAAATTGCAGATTTTTCAACTTTTTGGGACGGAGCCATTCGTGTCGCTTTGACACATCTAGTCTATGTTTATAACAGGAGTAAAACTGCATAGATTGTAGCATTGATTCTTGAACGAGTCATTAACGCCCATTGTCTAACTAAATGCATATTCAGGACGAGTACAAGAAAATGCTACATGAATGTAAACCCCCCTTTGTGCTAGATTGACACGCCGTGTGTGCTTTTTTGAAATGAAATTGATATATACGTCTTTTTGTCCATCAGATGAGTTAAGCCTTTTTCAACTGATTTCAAGTTACAGTTCGTTCTTATGTTGTACTGTTATTGAATTCCACTGTCCCAGGTTAGGGGGATCCCGCTTACATGTTTAACCCCGCCACATTATATATGCATGTGCCTGTTCCAATGAAGTTAGGACCCTGTCATTCAGTGGTTGTCGTTTGTTAATGTGTTACATATTATTTTTTAGTTAAAATTGTTTTACATTGTCATTTCGGGGCCTTTTAATTGCTGACTATTCAGTATGGGCTTTGGCTTGTTGAAGGCCGTACGGTGACTATAATTTTTTGTCATTTTTGTCTCTTGTGGAGAGTTGTCTCATTGGCAATCATACCACATCTTCTTTTATATTCTAAATCAAAGCCTAGAAAGGTTTACTGCTCGCTTAAGCTGTGATCAAACCTTACCGGATAGCACGAACGGACGGCTTACGGATAAAAGAAAAGGGTTTCCGTTGACAAAATTGTTATCCGTTGGGAGTCCGCTGATGTATTGACCAAATAATACGGACCTCTAACGGATGGATAACGCACAAGATACAGATTAAAAACGGAAACAGAACGGAAAAGCACCATAAAAAACGGACGTCTGCCGGATGTACAACGGACACTTCATCCGTTGAACATCCGTTAATTCAAAGTTTTGAACATGCTCAAAATTTTCCAACGGACAGAAGGACATTGCATGATGGATAAAACGGATGGTGAACGGACATGAAACGAAAATTATTGGACGTCTAACGGACAAGAACAGATTGAAAAAAAAGTTATCCTTTCGGCGTCCATTTGTCTCAGAAAAAAATTACATCTGTATACCTGAAAGTAAGGTTAATGTACAGATGTATTTTTTTTCTGAGACGAGTTCTTGTGTGGAAGATAAATAAATGAAAGGGAATTTAACATCTCCGTATAATAACTTCTATAAATATATTGTAGTGATACAAATCGATATACTCTGGTTTATTATTTTTTGTGTGTTACAGTTACATGTACATGTATATGTTATAGTTATTAACCAAGGAAGTCGGTATATGGGATTTAATCTGCACGACTCGTGTGACCCTAATTAACCCGAACGTAGGAGTTCGGGTTAAAGGGTCACACAAGCCGTGCAAATTCAATTCAATATACCGATTTGATTGGCCAATAACTGTTTTAACACATGACGCAGTCAATTTACGTGAACGTTTTAGAAATGTGGACGATATTCCGCAATCCACGGATCCTAGGAAAGTTTCTTATAGGGTAAAGAAAGGGTGGAAAAACGACTTTGGTAAGTTCTGAATTAATAACTTTTTTTTTTATTTAGACTTATTCTAAAATTGTGATTTGATGGTAGATTCTTTTTTATCGTTTCTGTTAAATTTATTCACAATGTTTATTTAATAAGGGACGATTGAGACTTTTTTTATTACAGGGGCGGATCCAACCATTTTAAAAGGGGGTCCCAACCCAGAAAAGGAAGGTTCCAACTATATGCTCCTATTCAAATGCATTGATCGTCCAAAAAAGGGGAGGTTCCAACCCCCCGACCCCCCCTTTCCCTGAATCCGCCACTGCAAATTGTGTACCGTTTCAAATCGGTGTACGAAAAAAAATCATAACTGAAAGGGTTATTGATTTTGCTTTCCCTCAATATGCGAAGAGAAAGATGTATATTACCTAAATTTAAAATTTTTTATTAAATAAACAGAAAATACGTTTCTCTTTCCAATCTTGTACCCCCACCCCACAAATTTCTTTTCATCTACTGTATTAATTCTTTTAAGACATGTCCATCTAAATGAAGTCTGATTGATCCCCAGCTAATCCCCCCTGTTTTGAAGCAAACTTAAATATGATCCTCATTAAATTCGATCCTGAAATAGTCACGTTATGGGAAAAGATATTCAAAAAGTCGTTATAAATTCCATTGAGTCTAAAACTAATCCAAATTAGATTTCTGTTATTCGGATATTCTTAGATGCATTTCTTTTTTGGCAGAAATTAGCAAAAATTGTTTAAACTATCTTTCTGACTTTAAAAAACACTGATTTAAGATTTACGTTGTACACAAAATAAGATGAAATATTTTATTTCCCAGCTTATATAAAAATAAAAAAGTCCAAACTAGTCATATTAATAAATATTATAAAAAAATCCTATTTATACTTGTAAGGCATGCATTTTTCTAGCGGCAATTCTTAAAATTGTATCTGTATTTAGATTCTAACTTAACAGACACAGAAAAAATAAATCAGGTTAACCGTAAAATGGTCACGAAACTCGAATGGTACCGCGCACTGATATAGTTTCTTACTAGTTTATTTTGTGAAATAACTTTATTTTTACAATAGAAATTACATTTTAATTAGTTGAAATTAGCTCTAGCATAGCTATTTTAACAGTTTTTATCATTATATAGTAATAATGCACGCGTGTTGGATTGCTAGTCGTAGTTAATTTGAACTTTGAAACCTCAGCGCCCATGTTTTTAACAATAATATATTTTATGACACAAACTAAAAGTAACCAGAAAGACTCAACATTGTGACAGAAAGACTCAACCAATACCTTTATATCTCAACCATTTAGAATTTTTCATTTTTCTGCTAAGATTAGGCTTGACAAACAAACATGTTTGCAATTTACAGACGTGGTTATCGTAAAGCATACAAAAACCACAAATAATTGACATATTTTCTTGCTAATATAAAAAAAGAAGATGTGATATGATTGCCAATGAGACAACTATCCACAAAAGACCAAAATGACACAGACATGAACAACTATAGGTCACCGTACGGCCTTCAACAATGAGCAAAGCCCATACCGCATAGTCAGCTATAAAAGGCCCCGATAAGACAAATTGGCAATGTAAAACAATTCAAACGAGAAAACTAACGGCCTTATTTATGTCAGTAAATTTTTTGAAAAAAATGAACGAAAAACAAATATGTAACACATAAACAAACGACAACCACTGAATTACAGGTTCCTGTAAGTCATTATTATCATAGCAGTTCTGTCGGATTCAAAGAAAGTAATTTCATGAAAATCCGTAGGAGAAAAGTGATTGTGACTTCAATTTTAGATATTTTGAACCAAGAAGAGACATATAAGTTACAATTATTATTTATCTATGGCATGACATTCTCCTATTTTACAAAAAAAAAATCATTGATTCTCAGTAAATTGACAAAAAGTCGACCTACCCTGTGTTTATTTTGAATATTTTGAACCAGAAAAGCTCAACAGGAAGTGCCAGAATACTTTTTTCCGTCTCAACATTTGGTTGAGATTAGATGGTTTACGGCAGGCGTGCTGGACTTTTACCAAACTTGGACAGAATCTTCTTACAATCGAAAGAGAGTATGGAGAGGAATATTTTTTATCATTTTCTCCCTCAATTTTTGTTGAGCCTCCGATTAACGTGAGCAAAAGTAGGCGAGACACTGCATGGGTTCCGCGGAAGCCTTGCGAATTTTTAATTTATACTTCAGGGATAGTATCCCAGACAATATCACCATATTCTAAGCCGTGACTGAACGCATAAAAGATAAAAAATATATAGTTTCGAAACTCTAACAAGCTTTATTATAAAGTGAAGGATTCGCTTCAATATGTCTCTGATTGTTGTTTTTTAATATCGCAAGTTTAAGATAGACAAAATGAACAAAATTGGACGAACAATAAAGAAAGAGTAGAGTATTGTCGGGTATTTTCGAGGCTTATGATAGAATGTAAAAGAGTAGAAAATGCTAGAGCAATAAATCAATATTTTTAATTTATTTTTTATTATTTCCTGTCTATTTGCATTACTTTATTAACGTTTTTAACGTTGCCATCACTATTTCTTTGTTTTCTGGCAATGTGCAGTGTACTAACATTACCAGAAAACAAAGAAATAGTGATGGCAACGTTAAATACTTTAATAAAGTAATGCAAATAGACAGGAAATAATAAAAAAAAAAATTAAAAATATTGATTTACAAAATTTTAACTGCTAAGCGAGTCCCTGTGGCCCTACTGTCCCTTGATTGATTCCTTTCATGGCATATTACTATTAGCCCGGTCTTTCAATGGATATTTAGTCACTTCTCGGTATATAGATCTGAATAGACTAGTCCTACTTGCAGAGTTATTTTATTAACGGTATTTTATTAGCCGTGAACCCGATTAGTGGTGACCCAGTGACGAACAGGTATGTAAACACAGCTAGTATAAAAGTAGGACAAGAAGGGGAGATAATATTGGAGGTGAAGGCCATTGCTAGACACAAATTTTATGTAACATTTTCATAAATACCTTTAAAACTTCTAATGCGAAGATGTAAACAAAAGCAGGTAAGTTAAAACTGCATAGGAAAATGTCCGATATTGTTTTATTTATTTATTTGATTTAAATCACAATGCAATGATAAAATCGCTATATTAATCAAGAATTTGTATTTTACATATCTATATAAAGCCTTGTATTGGTTGATGACCCTGCGGACGCTAGTTATTTTGGTCATGGTCACTATCTATCATTATGGTCTGCTTTCAGCTGTTGCGGTTGAAGCGATGGATATACTGACCAGATGATTATTTTTCTCTCCATCAATACTAGTACATATAACCTTAAGTTTTTAGTCATGTATACATTTTTCAAATCTAGGTTATACACGTGTGTATGTTTACAATACTAATTGAGACATGCATTCTGTTAGAAGTTCTGTTGCAGGGGCGGATCCAGCCATTTTAAAAAGGGGGGTTCCGAAACCAGGATAAAGAGGGGTTCCAACTATATGTCCCCATTCAAATGCATTGATCGGCCAAAAAAAAGGGGGGTTCCAACCCCCGGAACCCCCCCTCTGGATCCGCCACTGTGTTGATTATAATAAAGCCAACCTATGGCAATGAGAAATGTTGACATGATACATGTATGACATCTCAAATGTGCAGTGCTTTTATCCTCTGAAAAATATAAGTGCATGTGAACTTACTTCATGCAACAAGGGCATTTGCTACGGGATATGAACAAAATTAGAATAAGATTTTGTTTGGTTCAATCAAAAGTCAAAAAATGAAATAAAAAACTTGCTTTTTTTAGCCAATTTGGTTTAGTTTTGTCCAAATATTATAAGCAGAGGAACATTGCTAATGAATTATTCACTTTCAAGTGAATAATTCCACCTCATTGAATATGTATTCACTGATTCAATCTACATACAAATCATACGCATACAGGTAAAAATTATTATAAGTGAACTTATTTTCATACATGTGACAGAGTTGTCAAGCCACAACTGGAGATTTGGAAATTTTCAGCTGGAGTTTGGGCCTCATAACTGGAGATTTTTTAACGATGTACGCAATGGTTTTTTTGTGTGTGTTTAAACTGCATATCTTCCTTTTTATTTAAAAAACCCCAATGATTTCATACCTTCAAGTACCTGCATAGCCATTTTTACTTAATAAAATAGAAGATAAAAGGGAGGGGAGTCAAATACTTATTCATCATATATAGTTCAAAGATAAAGTGATCAGCCAATCATACATAGTTGGCAAAAAGTACCTCTTCTTTAGCCACATTGTCAACTTTAGTACCACTTAACTGAACATGTTTGTAAAAGAAGGTGTTGAATTAATAGAGTTGTGGGCTTTCTGATGGGTAGCTGCATCCATATTTTTGGTCAAGTAATTAGGGCCCCATAGTCAGCTTTGCATGAAGTGTAGTAAGCATTGTCTTGACCCTTGGCACTGGACTTGCACCATTTTTAAATCTGGCTAGATACTGTGTCTTCTTTAATATTATGCTGGGGAACATGTATTTGGTAATAACATGATACAGTTTGTATTTTGTCAAATTATAAGACAAACACACTTATATAGGTATTCCATTGGCCTAGATAGAAGACAAGACATAAATATCATATTTGAGTTGATTTTATTGTCTTTGAGGGTCAGTATAAACTAAGTCTGTTCCATGTTTTCAACAGCATCAAAATTTATTAAAGTCGATGTTTATACAACTGTTCCATTGTCAGTATTACTTTTAATCATCCAGACATGTATATATTTAACTAGCTAGTTGATTACTGGGTAAATGCCAATCATCTTTTATTGTTGTATATACAGTCTATAATCCTTAACACCTTCACTGAGGCTATTTTCCTATTTACCTTTTTGACACAAATTCCATTACAGGAAACTTCCGTTTTTCTCGGACTTTTCCCATATCAATTTACAGTTTCTCGGACTTTTTCCCTGTCCGTATCTATTTTGTAAACAGAAATGTCTACTGAAATTTTTTCGAGATTGACATTTTCAAAAAGCGGAAGATTTCAAATTTTAACGGGAGGGACGGAAGAGGGTCTGAAAAGCGGGAGATTTTAACTCCCGCCGGAAGAATCACATGTATGTATTTTTTAACCTACAACATGAAAAATCCAATGGCAAGAGGTTGCCAACTATTTATATTTATGTTTATGTTTATATCGGGTTATGTGACCATCTGCAGTTTTCATGGTTTTCTGAGGTCATCTCGATAGTTAAAACGGTTGTATCCAGATTAAGATTCACATGAAATTCTGATATATATATTATAGAGTATATGCATTGTTTACTGTTTATTTCAGTCTTATTGTAATTTTGATATATACGTTTTAGTGTGTTATAAATTAGATATGAGAATTTAAGTCATACCGATGAACATAATTTTGTAAGCTAACATGCCCCTTTAATATATTCCATACTTGCCTGTTCATCTAATATACATGTATATTCAAAAAACTTAAGCCAAGTATCAGGTTATATTTATATTTCAATGGGGAAGAAAAGTAATGCTTTGCAAAGAGTGCTAAATAGATATAGGAAGAAGTTTGAATGGTTTTACACTAGTAATTTTTGGGGCCCTTAATAGCTTGCTGTTAGGTGTGAGCCAAGGCTCCATGTTTGGATGCAGTACTTTGACCTATAAAGGTTTACTTTTATAAATTGTGACTTGGATGTAGAGTTGTCTCATTGGCACTCATAATGATTACAAAAAATCCCTCAAAACAGTAGATTAAAAAAATTCAAAAACAATAGGCCTGCAGATGCAGATTTTCTCTCTGTGTTCAAGACCCATTTTTGGTCTAAGGCTGTTTTCTGCTCGTTAGTTAGGTTGTTGTCTCTTTGACATATTCCCCCATTTCCATTCTCAATTTTACGTATATCATCAATGTTGAAAATTACATTGATCATACTAAACTGTTTACAATAGTTAAAAGGTATGATATATCTACGATACGTGTTTATTATTGACATTTTGATGAGGAGCTTTCATAACTATAGGTTTCATTTAGTATTGTTTGATATAAAAATTGATATATTTCTTATATAAACATATGAATATTATCAGAATAATATTATAATCAATCCTCTTGAGCCATCCATGAATATACATGATTGATTTTATGTAGTTTTGAAAGGCTTTTTGACAATGGGGATTTGCGCCTTTATCTGTCAACATATAATTTTTGCTTCTGAGAAACTGTAAACTGTTGCAGCAGCAGCTGGTCCATACCAATAGACTAAAATATTTCCTTCAATCTAAAGCCTTGTCAAGTGGACTGTCTAAATTTCCCTATAGATACACCGGGTACTATGATACAAACTCAATACATTCATTGATATACACTTTATTGAGGCAACAAAGGAGTTTATATGAACAAGATTTAAAATGGTCAGGTTATTGCTTGATAAAAACTCTTACTGAAGATCGTAACTTACACAATAGCCATTTGATAAGGGATTTTCCTGTGAGTTTGGTATTTTAGGTTTTTAATACATGTACTTATTTAACAACATTATACAGTATAATACTCTATATGTTTTGGTTACTATTTCTTGGACATTATTATAAATTATAAACATAACAATGCTATATGCAATAGAACTGTGATATTTATAGATTATTACTAAAAGAGGATTAAGTTCCAAACAAATAACCAATTATCACACTTGTCAATTCTAATAAAAGGATTATCTAAAACCTTAATCCAAAATATGAAGCCAAATAGATATAACATTTAAAAAATACTACTTATAGTTAACATGGTTAATTTTATAAATAGAAAGGTAAGGATGTTAATAATAATTTTCCATCCATTTAACAGTTTTATATCCTCAACATGCTCAATATAAAAATAAATATTAATCCTTTCTTTTTTTAAACATGTTAAACGCATACCTGCCAACTTTTCAAAATGCCCATGGGGGTTTTAGGTGCAAGATGGCTCTCATAGTCCAATAAACCTTCAAGGGGGCCTTCAAATATATTTTTATGTTGTTTTTTAGCTTCTACAAGCCTATCATGCCTATAGCCATTGTAAAATTAATTGTTTTGTTACAAATTGTGGACAAAATTGCTCTTTCAAAATTTCCATTTGGGAGCCTCCATGGGGAAATCCCCTGCAAATAGTGACAGTTGGCAGGTATGGTTTTAAACGAATGATTAAATGATTCAAAATGACTAGCATTTTCTTTTATAAATTGATTGACATCCTGAAAGTGAATGATACACATGTAAATTAACAGTAATTAGAAGCTATTTATTGTTAGTGACCACTGAATAAAATGTACTTATATTTTGGGCTACAGTTTCTGTAATGATTTGCAATTCAAAATCTTTTGATTAAAGTAGATTCAACTAACCTCCTTGCCTAGATAGACAATTTTAGTAATGGCGGCATGCATTGAGCATGGTCTAATCTAGCAGCAATCCCAAGTGCTAGGATGTAATAAAACCCATAGATGCTAAGGGACACATTCTAGAATCTAACTGTGTCACCTTTACGGAACAATAGTACCCCTAAATCTATCTAATTTGAACTAATCTTGACATAAATAGATTATATGGTTTCATGCAGCATAAGCAGTTTCTAGCAGTTTATTGCTACCAGTTTTCTAATTCAAAATTGTGAAATTTCTCAGGTTCAGTTTGTGAGTGTTTGGGTATTTTAGTAGTTTTTATCACAGGAATTTTGAATATGTAACTATCACTTGCTGTTGATAATATCTTGAACTTTGTGTCCTTACCAATGCCTGTTTACGAAAAGTTCAATAAATTATTATTTAATGTCCTGTTCATGATTAAGTTCATGAATATATTCCAACTGATTTGCTGTTTGACCCTTCAATTGTGTGCTATTATTCCATACATCTAATTTGTTTATATTCCTGCTTTATTAATTCTGATATGGCATTTTTATGTACTCTCAAGGTTATTGATATTTACAAGATTATAAATATTATTCTAGACCCCACACTTCATTGTACTGATAATATAGATCCCACATTTCATTGTACTGATATGGTAAACCCCACATTTCATTTTAAAGATACAATAGACCCCACATTTCATTGTACTTAAAAGATAGACCCCACTGTATTGCACTGATAATTAAGTTAGACCCCATATTTTATTTTACTGAAAAGATCATGACCACCCACCACATTGTCTGGATAATAGACCCACACTTTATTTTACTGATAAGATAGACCCCATATTTTATTTTACTGAAAAGATGGACCACACTCCATATTGTCTGGCTGATAAACCCACTCTTTATTTTACTGATAAGATAGACCCCATATTTTATTTTACTGAACAGATGAACCACACTCCATATTGTCTGGCTGATAGACCCACCCTTTATTTTACTGATAAGATGGACCACACTCCATATTGTATGGGTGATAGACCCACTTTTTATTTTACTGATAAGATAGACCCCACATTTTAATTTTCAGATAAGATAGACTTAGGATAATAGTCCCAGATTTCACTGATAAGATAGAATCCCACACAAGAGATTGGTCCATTGATATAATTTAATTAAAACTTTAAAATGTGCGATGATATTATAACAAGGATTGAAACAAATGATTGAAATTGAATTCCAGGAAAGTTCCAACCATGTCCCTCACCTTTTAGTCTGAACCAAAAACTTATTATTTATCATTTGGTTGACAACTTGTTTATATGGCATGCATTAATGAATACAGAATTGTCAATAAATACATAACATTTTTGCATAATAAGGTTTTATTTATAGGTATAAACTACAGTATTAAGGGTAACAAATTCACAATTTACCAACTGTGCCAGGGCTGTATAGCCAGTCAAGGTCATTCACTAATTCCCAATCTTAGATGGATTTGATTTTCAAAAGATCACTGTATGATAAAAGGGAGAGAACACTGTATGATAAAAGGGAGACTAAAGATACCAAAGGGACATTCAAAAATAGTGAAAAGTGGAAGATAAACTGACAGCGCCATGTGGCTGAAAATGAAAACGTCAAAAGACACAGACAGCTGTAAACAAAACACAGCATAATAAACTAGAGACTGATCCTGAGCAACATGAACCCCAACAAAAACTGGGGGAAATCTCAGGTGCTTCAGAAGGGTTATCAAATCCTGCTCCACATGTGGCAACCATCGTGTTGTTCATGTTAGTACAAACTTGGTGATAAGTCTAATTACATGTACCGGTAGGTTGATTACATTTGTGGAAAAGGAGACAGGGTTATAGTTATGACAATTGGATCATACATAAGTTTGTAATCTAAGAAGCAGATATTTTATAACAGTCAACCAACTCATGATCATGTGTAAACAAATGATTTCAACTTCACTACTTTGAAAGTTTGGTTTAATAGCTTTTGGTTAAATAGCTTCCTTAAATGTTAGCAGAAACCTTCTATCAAGAAATCATGATATGAAAACAACCCCTGGAATATCACATCAACTGGGAGATATATACTCTGGTATTTAGGAGATAAAATGTGTACGAGAAAAAGCATAGTAGGGGAGAACTAGAAAGATACATGAATTCAAACTATATTCTTTAGAGCAGTAAAAAAAATAGGTTGGCACATTCTAATTGATTCACAAAAGCACAGATGTTTTTCATGGTCAGTCTTTGACAAGATTTGACAAATGGCATCACCTATTTACATTATAAATCATGAATGGCCCCCTCCATCTTTTTAATTAAAAAGGCGAGGAAAGACCTATTGTTTTTCTAATGTTTTTTTTTTCTTTTTTTTTTTTTTCTTCCAACATTTTTTTGGGAATGCCCTCTCCTCGTTTCTGTTGAAGTTATCAAGACCAAGTATGGACCATCAATAGACCTCAACATGAAGTTATACAACAAATGGAAGTTTTTAACAACCTTGACTGGCTATACAGCCCTTGCATGGTCAGCCAATGAAGTATTACCAGATGACCCTGTAAAGGATTTCATCATCCACTGTAGAAGTTATCTCCCTTTTATTGGATTTTTTCGACATTGCCCCTCCTCGTTGTTTTCAAAGATATCATGACCTTATTTGGACAATAGGCACATCTCATCATGATGTAATACCAGATAAGGCTGCTAAGGATTTCATCATCCCTTTTGAGAGTTATGTCCCTTTGAAGCAATTTCCTTAAAAAGTATTAAGAGATAGTATGGATTTGAAAACAATAACATGTACAGGAACAGATGACAATATTAATGAACATATACAATCATATTTTGTTATTAACCCTTATAAGAATTTATTTCCCATGTTTCCCTTGAAAAAATATACACAATTTTTTGAAAATTTTTATTTCGAGAATCAGAAGTCGTAGAGTCTTGGGACCCACACCAATAATCTTAGGTTCATGTGACCTTCAATTTGCATCCAAGGTCAAAGGTCACAGAGTGCAAAAAAAATTAAGCTGCAATTTCAAGCTTAAATATTAGGAAAAGGATAAGACTTTGCTGCATACATACAGCGTATAACATGTTGCTCTTGACGAAATCTACATTTTATACAATAAGCCCAAAAATGTTAGACTATCTGTTCAAAAGTTACAATGGGATGATTGTTAAAAGTAAAGTATTGTGTATATATCTTTTTAAAGATGACAGATATCAACCTACTATAAACTGCAAAGATGGTCAGTAGTTCAAGACCTTCAATTTGAGGTCAAGGTGAATAAAAGTTCATCACATTGGCGGATCCAGGGGGGTGCTCCGGGGATTGGACCCCCCTTTTTTTTGGCTGATCAATGCATTTGAATGGGGACATATATTTGAAACCCCCGCCTTTGTCCTGGGTTGGGAACCCCCCTTTTTAAAATGGCTGGATCTGCGCCTGCATGTTGTGTACATTTTAAATATCAAATTCCTGACCTCCAAAAAGTAGTTGGATGGGGTTATTAAGTGCAAAAATCAAACTTTCTAGAACATGGTGTTGTCGCATATCAAAGGATAGATCATCAAGTCTATGTTACATATATCATACTTCCGATCTCGAAAATAAAGGCGGATGAGGTCATTAAGTGTAAAAAGCAAAAAGTTTCAGAAGTTATGTCGAATATCGAACGAAAGATCTTACAAAGTACATTACCAAAACATCACTTTTACAGGAAATACCTTTCAATTGTTTTACAAACAATTTAGATACTAGTTTGTTATTTGTTTTTTAAACACATACCAATATGTATAGACATAAACTGTTTTGTATACACATACTGATATGTCATGTATGTATACACAAACAATGTTTTTTCTGCTCTTTTAACAGGTTGTTGTCTCTTTGACACATTCCCTATTTCCATTCTCTATTTTATACACCCAACAGTCAACTACAAAGATAAGTAGTGCTTGTCACAAAAAAATAGTAATAAGAAGACTCATGTCATTTACATATATTTAGATATTGACCTTGAAAGAAACTGTCATGAATAGCAGACCACATTCCCATTCTAATATGTGTGATATTATTACATAGGAGGATAATCTCATTGTTAGCTCTTTTCTTTAGCACTGGTTTATATGGTAGGTAATACTAAAGGTTTAGTTTAACATGTTTAAGGTTATTAATGATGTTGAGGTTTTATCAACTTAGTTTTCATGTTCATAAATGATGTGAACAAAATTGTTGAAGAATGCCAAATTAGGATTTTGACTAAAAAAAAGTACCGAAAGAAAGGAAACATGATTAAAGCAGTTACAGACATGATGTCCTTTCACATGTTCTTGTTTTAAATGAAATGTACCTGTTCCGGACCATATGAGTATTTGGACCATACATGTATGGTCGAGGTAATTAACACTCTGTTGCAGTTTACTTATAATACATCTAAACTCTTCATATGGTATGACCGTTCATTAAAAAGACGCTATCATATAGTTAATTTTATTATTATATTATAATAAAACGATTAGCTAAATAACATGAATAAAAATTAAAAGTTTCACACAGTTAATTCAACTTCCTTGTCAAAACTATAATAAACACATTTTATACCGATGGTCATTACTGATGGTCATTACCGATTTGTTATTACAAGTGAATGGCAATATGTCAACTTAAAAAAAAAATCCAAAAATTTATTAATGAACTATTACACAAGAAGTCACTGCAAAGTAACATAGTTTATTTAAGTTATCCTGTGAGTATGGTGTATTGCAGTCATGCTACGATATTTGAGATCTAAAGATTCTTAAAAACACCGTAGACATATCGAAATGGCCCAAGACATCGGTATCACTGTACGCAGCTACAAAAGGCTAGCTTTTCACACGCAAACAAAAGGTGTTAATGAAAAGGATCGTGCACAACCAAGACTTGCAAATGCAAAAAAGCTATGATACCGTGTGGAAGTAAATGTCACCCCAAGCCTACATGCAAGAATGTAGTTAGTGATGAAAACTAACTATGACATCAATATTTAATATTTACGTCGTATTTGAATTATAAAAATAATACATTGATTGTTTTTTAGGTAAAGTTTCTGTATTATTGAAACTTTTATAATGTAATTTTAAAAAAGATACCTATATGATCCAAATACTCATATGGTTTGACCCGTTAATAACCAAAGGAGTATTACTGATGACGAGTATATATATGAGTATACGCATATGGTCATGACCATACGTGTATGGTCCAAATACTCATATGGTCCGGAACATAACCAATTGTTTTACAAATAAAATATCCTGCATTTTTTTTATTTTATTTTGTATGACGTCAAGTTCTTAAGTATAATCATTAGCAATACTAGTGCAAACAAGGTGGCTACACAAAGTAGTAAATATAAAAAAGAAGATGTGTATGATTGCCAATGAGACAACTATCCACAAAAGACCAAAATGACACAGACATTAACAACTATAGGTCACCGTACGGCCTTCAACAATGAGCAAAGCCCATACCGCATAGTCAGCTATAAAAGGCCCCGATTTGACAATGTAAAACAATTTAATTGAGAAAACTAACGGCCTGATTTGTATAAAAAGAAAAAATGAAGCATTTTTTTAGTTTTCAGTCCATAACTGTGTTTAAGTTAAAATTAGTATGGCGTTCATTATCACTGGACTAGTATATATTTGTTTAGGGGCCAGCTGAAGGACGCCTCCGGGTGCGGGAATTTCTCGCTACATTGAAGACCTGTTGGTGACCCTCTGCTGTTGTTTTTTATTTGGTCGGGTTGTTGTCTCTTTGACACATTCCCCATTTCCATTCTCAATTTTATTAAGTGTATAGACCTCTCTTAAATTATACCACAAGTTTCCATACTACAAAGGGATGGTTATGGGGTTGGGGGTAGGGGTATTGTTCAAATCATCAAGTAATTAGGGACAAAAAAGGGGGAAATCAAGGGTTTTTCTGGTTAAAGGACAATTTAGAAATTTTAAAACAGTGAAGGGGAGGTAATCCAATTAAAATTTAAAGAACACTGTTATATATGTTTGATTACTTGATTACCTCCCTTACAATGCTTGAAAATTGATTTGTCTTGAGATGTGTAGCTGTGTAGCTGTAAATTTTTATTTAGAAGTTTATTAATATTAATTTTAACCATGATTATCTGTATGTCATTTTATATTTTAATATTTTATGATGTATTTAGATAAGTAATTGTTGCCAGCTCCACTAGAAATTTGAATTGAGTTTATTTTTTTAATAAGGAAACAGGGGAGGTGAAAACAAATGTGGGAGGGGGGTGTGGAGTAGGTGTGTTAAATTTTTCTCATTTCAAATTTCAGAAATTAAAAAGAATTTTTGTACAAATATTTTTATTTTAGGGGATTAATAGTCAACAGCACAGCATAGTGTATTGCTCAATAGCATGACCTATGATGTGTCAACTACTTAATCACAATCCAAATTCAGAGCTGTATCAAGCTTGAATGTTGTGTCCATATACTTGCCCCAACTGTTCAGGGTTTGACCACTGCGGTCGTATAAAGCTGTGCCCTGCAACGCATCTGGTTGTTATGTAACTTAGTACATGTGTGTTTTATAGTCTAGCTGTCATTTGTTAGTCTTGTTTGATGAAGGATTGGCTGCAATGGGAAAATATGTTTCATTCTGTTGAAAACAGTACAAAGGAGACATGTTTCTGCTAGGGTTTGACTTTGAAATATTTTCAAAAGAAATTTAAAAGAAATGATATGCTAATATCCTGGCATATTGAATGAACACTATCACCCCAATCAAGAACTTCTTCAGTGTATTGAAGGTTTTCTGATCGTCATGAGATTTCTTCTACTCATCTATTATTGTACCTTCCTCATTGAAATTTGGAGGGTAAAATTTTTCCTGCCAGCCCTTATTCAGTTCATCAGTCTAGTCATCTATTCATCTATTCATCTATTCATTCAAAATTTCTTTGAAAGTTTCCATTCATTAAAACTCCATAGCTGACTTTTAAAGTAGTTGAACTTACTGTATCACTAGCCTGTCAACAGTCTGAGGTTTTGGGTTAGAAAGCAGCGTGCGAAAGAGGACTTCTCTTTCAAATTTCACCACTTCTCCCTATCTGAGTTTCAAAAAGAGAAGTCACTTCTCCTTGTGATTCTGAAGTAGTGTGCGCCTTGGGTCCTAGCATATTGGTTATACTCAACTCTTAATTGACAAGGTTTGCCAGTTTTCCTGCCAAACAGCAATTTTTCGCTTCATTTGGCATAGCTCCATTTACCAATAAAACCTGGCCGGCATGAAATCAAGAATAGTGGTTAAAGGGGGGGGGTTAAACACCAAAAAAGGATCAATTAATCAGTCATTCCGTTCCTCAAAACAAGGCATCAGTTCAATAATTGAAAAATCTGAAATCAGGAGATCTTTTATGAAGCAAGATTAGTGGTTGCATCATATTATCATTTTCTTTTGTTAAACTAGATAGCATCATCATTCCTTGAACTGACCTCTCCAGTTTATATGAAGTTTTTCATATATCCAAACCTTGGATAATTATGATTATGAGTTAAATTTGAAATGGGAGGAAGATTGGTAAAAATTTCCCATGTAAATACATGTCATCAGTATAGCACCTTTACATTGTGTTCGATACTGTCAAAAGATACCAACCAGACATTTCAACTCATTAGTCGAAAATGAACTGACAAGGCCATAGGAAAAAAGAACCTAAAGACAAACAACAGCCGAAAAACAAAGCCTGGAAAACTAATGACTAAGCAACACTAACCCAACTAAAACTTGGGGTGATCTCAGGTGCTCTGGTTATTAAAGTAAAACTATATGTTAACTTCTACGACCCAATGTTTTCTATGGTGCTAATACCTGATGTTTATGTTTACTTTACATATTCCTCACACCATCTTTAATTGTTGTGAAGATTGAATGAAGAACCTTGGATAAATTTATTGTTTTCTTTTTCTTTTCAGATATTGGGTGAGATAGAAGGGGATAATGAAGAGATCCTTTGTGGTGTTGTATACAGTGTTTAAAGTTTTCTGAAGTAAGTGTCAAATAAACCTTTTTTTTTTTGCATTACTGTATTGAAGGGTAAATATATCCCTTCCATGTTAGAAAACCAATCAAAACAATTGTAATTTACATCAAGTTAAATTAAAAATATCCAGTTTTTGAGGTAACCATGGTAATACTTATATGATGACATTAAACACAAATGTCATGATAATAAACATTTAGACAATTCCTAGACATACTGAAGGTAAGGGTGTAGGTCTCACAAAATTTCCTCTTTTTTTTATCTTCTTATTTATACACCACAGAATTGAAATATATGTCTGTATATGGCCAGACCTACCAAAAGTTTGAAAAAATTTACAGTGCCATTTTATGTATACAGAATATTTGAATATGATCAGTTATTTAATATTCAAAATGCTGATCATAAACACTAGAAGGTGTAAATCATTGATTGGTTTATATATGTTCTTGAAAGTAATAGCCATAACTGTTCAATATTTTCAGAACCTTTCATTATTAGTCTTGAGACAAAATGACTTTTACAGATTGTGAAGTTTTTTCCAACATTGAATTTGTAAATGTGTTCTGATGTTAGTATTCATTTATTAGCATTTAAGTTTTTAAAGGGACGGTCAATACTCAGAACACTGGTCTCAAGGACATGTCCATGTTTATTTAAAGTTCAGCACACAGTTTATCTTAGCATGGGAACATTACACCTCAACCGCCTTATCAACTTTTATTTATTTACATTCCTCAATAAGTACATCTTCATGAGAAGCTATTTAAAAAAAATATATGGTTGACGATTGTCTCTCTCTTTCAATTGTTTTCATTGTACCTTTGAAAATATTTTTAATATCCTCTATTTAAAGTTTGGTAAAGTTAAACTCGTCCATTTTTTATGCCCTAGTGCCATCTTCAAATTCTAATGCCAACAATATTGGTTTCAGAGATTTCTATTATTAAAAGGTGAAAATGCACAAAGGATTCCCAAACAAATCCCTTTTTGATTGGATTTTAGTTGATCTCGAAAAAAATCTTTATGAACCAGGACCCCAGAACAAATCAAGGGATCAAGAACATGTTTCTTTAGGAATCTATGACAACCCAACCACTACCTTTAATTTGGAATTGAAGGGATCTAGGATATTTCTTTTTTATGAAGCTGTGATTCCCCAACGATTCCCTTTATATTAGGATTTAAGAGATCTAGAATAATATTTGTTTATTTATGAATTGAATATTTCATTTGAGTTCCAGGTTACATACAATCATATACACAAACAAGCATGTTACAGCAAAATGCAATGAGTGCGTAGGTATTAAATGAAATATTTTGGCCAGCTTGCCAGCTAACTGAACCCTGAAGTCATTATTAGGTATACTATAATTAATACTACCCTCCTTTTAGAGTAGTATTTTCCTACAGTCAGATAAATTGGTTATCTGTTGGATTAGGCTACTCTTAAAAGAGGGTAGTACATACCTACCTTAATAATTACTTCAGGTTGCCAGCAAGCTAACCAAAGATAAATTACATTTACCTACACACTCAATGCTTTTTGCTGTAAAGGTGAAGCATACCCTGAGATGGCCTAGTTATCAAGCAGAACTTAAATTATATTATGTACAGTAATGATGATGATACTTGATTTTGATGTCAATTTTATGCAGATATAAATGTTGTTTAATATGAAGAATTCTTTCAGAGAAACAGAACTTTTACATAATGTAATGGTATTATAGATGAAATTGACTACTTTTCATGTAAATAAAAAAAGCCAAGAAATATGTGGTGTTAAATAAGTTGGCAACCACATCTTCATTTTTACATTGGCAAGCATTTCTATCCTGTATATGCTAAGTAAAAATTGAATTAATATCTTAGATGACTTATGATTATTTTCAAGATAGCACAGCTCTTTCAACTATTATGAAGAAAAAAATTAAATGATTGTAAAGTTTGGATATGAAGTAAATGATCATAGAATATATTCTGAAGCGAATTTATTTGAAAGGGGATTAAAAAAAAATAGCATGGTTGCAGTACTTATGCTGCCCATTAATAGGTTAATGGAAAAGTTTATATCTGATCACTGATTATCTAATATTTATTTAGATATGATAACACTATAGGTATTGATTGTGTAGTATATTACATGTATAACTATGATACATACTTAAAATTACCTTTACCTGAAATAGAAAAAAAGGGGGAAAAGATGCTTACGGTAGTAATCAAAAGTGATGTACGATATTGAGATATTGAAAAAGATGACACATTAATTTACCACACCAATAATTAATCAACAGACATTGTTCTTAGTTCTTTATAGGCAGAACATATATTGATTACAGTATATTATTCTTAGTCCAGATGACAATGGATGAACTTTGATATATCTGGGACACAATAAATTAGATTTCTAAATAGGTATATTTGTTTTATCCAAATTCCATTCAGCAGACCTTTAATAATAAATTGAACTTTTGAAACCTAAACTGTTCAAGACAATTGGTCAAAAATGTTTTGAGTTTTTTCTTTATATTCTTTATCCACACATTTCTCTTGATATTAAAATAATTCAAGTCTGGTAAACAATGTCATGAAGTTCAAGGTTATCCATTACGTTTTAACACCCTGGGTAATTCAAACTGCCAACGACACTCTTGATACATCAGTACCTAAGCATGTGGTATAATTTTAAATACTGTCATTTACACATACATCACAGGGCACTTACTTATTGATCTCCTGATTATATTGGCTTTTACAAGGGTGATAATTAATATAATTGACTTTGGTTCTGGATAACATGTGATATTCTGTATATTAATTTATAACTCTTGTTTTTAGCCAAGCAGTACTGATTTCTTATTACAATAAACGAGCCCAAACAACTCCAAAGAACTACATACAACTCCATCTGACGTCAAAATATATAGAACAACATCTGATATCCAATTATATACAACTTGAACTCCATACAACTTCATCTGATATCAGAATAGTGTTGTAAAGTCAACACATTGAACTAACCAATGTAACAACACTCTGCTAACATACTCATAAAACTGGTACTTTCTCAAACAACTAGCATTACTAACTGATTTCCTGACTCAGTCTGAGTTTGGATATAACTCATATGGAAGGTACATTATGAATCATTATATAATTACAAATAAATCTGAAAAAATATATCCTTTAAAAAAAAAAAGACAGTGTTTACTCTTCATGAGTTTTTCCATGTAATCCTTGTACTAAACAAAATTTAGAATAAATCTCTTCTAATTAACTTGTCATAGTGGAAGATATGTCTTCACTCTGTCTTTACATTATTACTTGAGTATTCAGACGGGGGCATGGCAGGTATGCACCCCAAAAAATTTACTATGTGTCGGCTGTTCTCAGCTTAATAAAAAATATTTCAATAATTTTACCTCTAAGAAAAATTAAGTTATAAGGGCCCCCCTTAATGATTTGTGATATATAAAATAGAGGTTTTTATACAAATAATGATTAAAATTCAGATTAAATATTTTATTTAAAGTCTCACCACTTGTATAACATAAAACATTTATATACACACTTAAAAACTAAGCCCGTATTAAAAACAGTAATACATCTTAAGCTTGAATACTAAAACATATATATATATATATATATATATATATATATATAAGTCTGAAAATTACACCAAACAGTGTTAGAGTTAGATTTTATACTGACAAATTTTTGGCCGTCCCTCAGCGGGATTCGAACTCACACCTTTGATACACTACAGCACCAATCGCTTAGCCTCATGTCCAGCGCTCTAGACCACTCGACCACATCCGCTATATAAAAATATAACTTCAATAGTCGTAGTGTTACCTTGTCACGGAAGGTGAATCTAGAGATAGACATGAGACACGTGTTTTTTAAGCGTGTGTAGATGTTATATTATTATTTTCATACACAATGTATTTATTATTTGTCAGCAATCTAACTCAACAATTTTTATATATACAAGCACAGAATGTATTGCTTGAATACTAAAACATATATATAGATATACAAGCACAGAATGTATTGCTTGAATACTATAACATATATATAGATATACAAGCACAGAATATATTGCTTGAATACTATAACATATATATAGATATACAAGCACAGAATGTATTGCTTGAATACTATAACATATATATAGATATACAAGCACAGAATATATTGCTTGAATACTATAACATATACAAGTACAAATGCACCATTCTTTTGGGAAATGTGATACAGACTATTAAAATAATGATTGTAATACAATATTTTTCATCATTTTTTTTTGAGTGATATTGTTCACTGTTGGAGATTATAAGAACTTTAGAGGTTGGAAGCAGTGGCATATCCAGGGGTCAAGGGGTTGGAACCCCCTTTTTTTTTACGAACAATGGGGACCTATATTTTAAACCTCCCTTTTTCCTGGATTGATTTGAACCCCTTTTAAAAAAGTCTGAATCTGCTCAGTGAAGAATAAATGTTAATCTGAGTAATCTGATTATTATGATAAAGACATACAGTGGGAGAAAGGATAATTGTCACTAATTAGGTAACAGTTTAAAACATGTCACTCAATGTCCAAACTGACAATTTCAAGGTAATGCATTTACACACCTTTATTAAAAGTCAAGGATTTTAAATTTAAATAGATACCAAAATATGAATAATAAGTTAAAACAATTTATTAAATGATATCCAAATTGCAAATTTGTGGATTTTGTAAGCCAAAAATACTATTATCAACTGTTTGGTGGGGTCTGATCATGTATTTATTGATTGTTGGTCTATCACATATTTTCATCACACTTCGCAGTTACTCTTGTAATAGAATGACTTCATATTTAGTTAGTTGCTTGGTAATGATGAGTTGTAACATGTAAGCAATTTTTGGGTATAGCCATTAAAAAACATACACCAAATATACAAGTTAATCAGAAAAAATGGGATATATTGGGATTGTTCACACAGTATAGACATGTAAACAATGCTAGATTATAACTACAGAAATACTTGGTAGATGTTTAACATTAAGGTACCAGTCTTGTATATCAACTCCAGTTCACATTAGATGAAAGAAAATAGTCCTTGTTGTTCAGGACTTTTCTAATGGACTCTACGTTTCTGTTTGATTAAAGATTCATACTGAATTGAAACATATAATTCTCTTTGAATATACAAAAATGTTGCACCTTTTTTTTTAACATAAAACCAGAAAAGTGAAAAAAAATCATGTTATTTGGAGTGGTGCAATCTAATACAGCAACCAAAAAGTAGAAAAGGTAGTTTTGACTTCATATAAGGTTTCATACCTTTTTAATCTGTATGGCTCAAGACATCCCCCTGTCCCCATTAATCACAGTATCACATTACTACTTAAACATGACATGTACATTTTAGCATTTAATTTTTTTTAAATATTTAAAAGGTCATCTGTTTGGCATGTAAGTCTAATAATATGATGCAGTCTATTTACAAAACTACAACTTTAGAAGTTCTACATTTATATACAACTTGCTTCTCTTTTTCTATTTGAATGTAGGCTGGATAAGTCTAATTTGTTTGGTCAACATATTCTTAGTCAGTTAGTGAACAAGTTTTTCATCTTATCTGGTCAAGAAGTATGACCAAGGTCACTGACTGATTTTATTTTGTGGATTAAGTGTATATGTGTGACCAGTGAATGACCACTTGATATGACATTTTTATGTAGTAAGATATAAATATTTGTTTTAATTTTTCAAGGCCTTATATTTGATCCCTGGTTACAGGACATTATTTTCAGATATAAATAGTAGGTTTTTGATTATATAGTTGTTTACCTTTTGCTAGTTGTCATTTCCAGTTAAAATTATTATTTTTAGATATTTTTACCAATGCAATTTTGCAATGTTATTGTTTTTATACATTTTTGTTTATCTCCCTTTTATATGTATTACATGTAATGTCATCTGATACAGACTTTTTGATGCAATTTTCTATAAATTCATTTTCTGCTTAAATCAAGTATTATTGTATGGTTTGATAAGTTGTATCTTTTCCTTATTTACATAAAGTTGATTTAGATTATCAAGACCATGTATTTGTTATTGATGTTTGTTTGCTTGTCATTTTTATGAGTGAATGTTTAAGTATGTTTTGGCCTGTTGAACTGTCCAATAGTTAGGGTAGTCTAGTAGTCCTTTTTATACATTATTTTGTAAATTATCTTAGGGTATGGATTCTTTAACCATAGCAGATTTATTTTGTTATAAATTAAGATTCACCTTAAATGATCTTAAATGGCCCCTTTAAATTAATTATACAAAGAGGGGCCTTGTTAGCCTAGTTGTTTCAATAAAGATCCCTCAAGTCTGGTCCGTTGATCTGAGGTTATGAGTTTTCCTGCAGAGAATGTTATAAAAGTTTTTTGCCACTGGCCTTCTTCAATTTCTTTATTTTACCTTTTAACTTCAAAGTAGACATTTTAATAATTGGGGAAAAAAATGTCTGACATGCAGTTAAGAAGGAAAATAAAGAGACTGAAGAAGGCCAGTGGCCAAAATGTTTAAAAAATGGTTTATAATACTACAATAATGTAATGTTGTGTTCCTTATTGCAATTTTGGAACAAGAACACAAAATTAATTAAAACACAGTTACTTAAGACTTAACAAAAAATATTAAGTTTATAAGAGATGTTCTGTTCAAATAAGAAAATAAACATGATAGATATGAATTAAATGTTTTTTGAAGATATATAGGTTTGTGTTATGTAGGTAATTTTAATTAATTTAACTGAAATAAAAGTCGGTATATCATTTGTGAAGTGAGGAAATATTAAAAAAATGTTGCAAAATTACCTTTTATAATTGACAATGGTGTCATGCTTGGTCATGTCCATCAAGTTTTCTAAAATGAAATGAATTAAGTTTGTTTTGTTGTGAAAGTAACATCATTGGCTATTCTGGTACCTGGACATTATTGAAAATCAAGACAATATCAATATTTGTATATTCCGTAGCCATACTGAATATTTTATGGGAGGATCCAACATACATATGGGCAGAAAATACATTTTTTTACAGGTATACTTCCAATGATAAAGGTCAAAGTAAGTTCAGGGAGAAAGGAAAGAACACCCACACATTTAACGCTGAAAAGACTTGTGTCACAGAGTCCATGTATGAAATAATTGCCACTGGACCTTAGGCAAACCATCGATCAAACACTATGTTACGTGTCTGAACATATAATATTTAGTTCGTTTATTTTTTTTAGTCTGTTTAAATACCCATCAATTATACACTCACTCCATTATATTTTTTCTCCTACAATTTTGGTTATATAAGTCTGAATTTTTTTGTTGGTTATGTCACGATGCCCTTAACTTTATCATGATGTCCTTATCTGACCTAAGAAACAGGATGTTATTTATATAACTGTTATATAAAGTTATATAATGTATGTAGAGTTATCTTCCTTTGGTAGCTTAACCAGCAGCATGGGTACTGGTAAATATTATATTTAATTAATCCAACTAAATAATCACCTTACTATGTTTGATTACAATCAGTTTAATCAATGAGTAAATGATGAAACATTTGATTTTCTTTTTATTTCAACGTGTAAATTTTTCATTATGAATGAAATTTATTTTGTTAAAAATTCAGAATTTTATAAGCTACTTTTATTTATACCATAACAAAACGAATAATGAAAAAAAACTATTAGATAGTTACAGCATTTTATATACTACATGTACTAGACTTTGAAACTAAACCTTGGTTCCATTTCTATTTTTGGAAAGATTAGAACTTGTTCTGAATCTTTACTAAGGCACCGGCCTCCCTTACAACACGACAGATTAGCTACTATAACTAAATGTATTCACACTGAAATATAGTTCCCTATTGTTCTCATGTATGTGCACATAATACACATATAAACTGGAAAATAATGGGTATATTATTGGAGCAGTTCATTCAAGAATGTATGTCATTGAGGTGTGTTGATGTGCAGGCTTTTTTAAAAACATTTTGATTAGGTAAGTGGGTATTGATACAATACTAGTACTAGACAACTGTCATTATTACTAAACAATCAGAGACAATGTGGACCTTCGATTACAATGCCCCACCTCCTAAGCTGCCACTCAAATTGACCACATTACCTATAAACCTCTGTCTTACATAATTATACAGACCACTCAATATACATCTAATTCTTATAATACACAAGTATTTGACCTCATTATTGAATACACAAATGTGTATATTAGATGTTTGATATTTATAACGATGATAGATTTATTTATTGCCAATTACTTTTGATCTACAATAGATAAATGATTAATGGATTAACAAGATCTTAAAAAAAATTAAATATGAATATAAATATGAATATATAAAAGGTATAAAGACCTGCTGTTAATGCAATTTTCAGCAATATTTTTTCCCACCATACCTTAATATGAAATAGTTCAAACTACTCTTCTCATCTTTCCATGAGGGATTTCCATCACTTTGATTAAAAGGGGGATTCAGATTATTTGTTGTCAATTTTAAGATTTAAAACATATTAAGTTAATTCATAATTAAATTCTATTTGTATTGCTGAGATTATTATATCGTTTGACTGATGAATAATTTTATTTGAAATTATTGACATAAGATTCTGCAAAGCTTACACTGCAGATTTACAGATTTATACTAAATTTAGACAAAAAAAAACATAAATATATGCAGTCCATTCCATCATGTTGTACAAATAGACCTAAGATATACAATTCATTGTAATAATTAACTTGTCTATTTTAAACATTTAATTTAACAGTTGTAATTTGGTCAATGAATTCAGTGACTGAAAATCAGGGCTTATTTTATGTGCCAACAAACTATTGAAAAATAAATAACACCTATTTGGCATTGATGATTTCAGGAACGTACCCTGGCCTTACAGGATCTGCTGCCAAAGTACTAGTTATTAACATATAAGAAAAATAACCAATATTTATTTTGCAATTATAAATTTTGTACAACTGAATCCTGGACAGTCGGATGACCTACAATAATGTAGATACTATGATATTAGATAGATGAAAAAGATTTCAATGATCTAGGGGCCTCTATGGGACCTACAATAATGTACATAGGTAGATGAAAAAGATTTCAATGATCTAGAGGCCTCTGTGGTTGATATGTCTAAGACCTACAATAATGTACATAGATAGATGAAAAAGATTTTAATGATCTAGAGGCCTCTGTGGTTGATATGTCTATGACCTACAATAATGTACATAGATAGATGAAACAGATTTCAATAATCTAGGGGCCTCTGTGGTTGATATGTCTAAGACCTACAATAATGTACATAGATAGATGAAAAAGATTTCACTGATCTAGGGGCCTCTGTGGTTGATATGTCTATGACCTACAATAATGTACATAGATAGATGAGAAAGATTTCAATAATCTAGGGGCCTCTGTGGTTGATATGTCTATGACCTACAATAATGTACATAGATAGATGAAAAAGATTTCACTGATCTAGGGGCCTCTGTGGTTGATATGTCTATGACCTACAATAATGTACATAGATAGATGAGAAAGATTTCAATAATCTAGGGGCCTCTGTGGTTGATATGTCTATGACCTACAATAATGTACATAGATAGATGAAAAAGATTTCAATGATCTAAGAGCCTCTGTGGTTGATATGTCTATGACCTACAATAATGGACATAGATAGATGAGAAAGATTTCAATAATCTAAGAGCCTCTGTGGTTGATATGTCTATGACCTACAATAATGTACATAGGTAGATGAAAAAGATTTCAATGATCTAAGAGCCTCTGTGGTTGATATGTCTATGACCTACAATAATGTACATAGATAGATGAAAAAGATTTCACTGATCTAGGGACCTCTGTGGTTGATATGTCCTACAATAATGTACATAGATAGATGAAAAAGAATTTAATGATCTAGGGGCCTCTGTGGTTGATATGTCTATGACCTACAATAATGTACATAGATAGATGAAACAGATTTCAATAATCTAGGACCTCTGTGGTTGATATGTCTATGACCTACAATAATGTACATAGATAGATGAAAAAGATTTCAATGATCTAAGGCCTCTGTGGTTGATATGTCTAAGACCTACAATAATGTTCATAGATAGATGAACAAGATTTCAATGATCTAAGAGCCTCTGTGGTTGATATGTCTATGACCTACAATAATGTACATAGATAGATGAAAAAGATTTCACTGATCTAGGGGCCTCTGTGGTTGATATGTCTATGACCTACAATAATGTACATAGATAGATGAAAACCAAAGAGGAAATCCTGGATAATCATAGGTCTGTTCTATGTTCCTTTGGAATTTCAACCAAAGATGAAGAACTGGATCTTCCATCACTGTATTGGATACCTAAACTACATAAGTGTCCTTACAAACAACGGTATATTGCTGGGTCTTCCAAGTGCTCCACGAAACCTCTTTCTAAATTATTAACATCTATTTTATCAGCAATCAAAGACGGGCTTCAAAGTTATTGTGAAACTGCCTATTCTAGAGGTGGCGTGAATCAGATGTGGATACTTAAAAATTCAAAAGATCTTTTAGAGTACATACAATCTAACTCTCTTTCATCTTGTAACAGTATTAAAACATTTGACTTTTCTACCCTGTACACAAGTATTCCACATTCCAAACTAAAAGACAAATTGAAAGAGTTGATATTACTTTGCTTCATAAAAAAGAATGGCCAACGTAGATACAAGTATCTTGTCTTAGGGAGGGATAAATCCTACTTTGTAAAGAATCACTCTGATTCAAACAAAAAATTCTCTGAAACTGATATTATCAAGATGCTTGATTTCTTGATTGACAACATATTTGTTACGTTCGGAGGACGTGTTTTTCAACAGACTGTCGGCATTCCAATGGGAACAAACTGTGCCCCTCTACTCGCCGACTTGTTTCTTTATTATTATGAGGCTGATTTCATGCAGGAACTTCTTAGGAAGAAAGATAAGAAGTTAGCAATATCCTTTAACTCTACTTTCCGCTATATAGATGATGTTCTTTCACTAAACAATTCTAAATTTGGTGACTATGTGGAACGCATCTATCCAATCGAACTAGAGATAAAGGATACTACAGATACAGTTAAGTCGGCTTCATATCTTGACTTACATCTAGAAATTGACAATGAGGGTCGGTTGAAAACAAAACTTTACGACAAAAGAGATGATTTCAGCTTTCCAATTGTGAACTTTCCATTTCTAAGTAGCAACATTCCAGCAGCACCTGCATACGGGGTATATATCTCCCAATTGATACGATATTCCCGTGCTTGCATTTCCTATCATGATTTTCTTGATAGAGGTTTGCTGCTCACAAGGAAGCTATTAAACCAAGAGTTCCAAATGGTGAAGTTGAAATCATCCCTTCGTAAATTTTACGGACGCCATCACGAGTTGGTTGACCGTTATGGAATAACCGTTTCACAAATGATATCGGATATGTTCCTTACGTCGTAACTACAATCCCCTTCCCTTTCATGAATATGACCTACCGAATTAGACTATTTACCGGATTTGTAATCACTTAAGCAACACGACGGGTGCCACATGTGGAGCAGGATCTGCTTACCCTTCCGGAGCACCTGAGATCACCCCTAGTTTTTGGTGGGGTTCGTGTTGTTTATTCTTTAGTTTTCTATGTTGTGTCGTGTGTAATATTGTTTTTCTGTTTGTCTTTTTTATTTTTAGCCATGGCGTTGTCAGTTTGTTTTAGATTTATGAGTTTGACTGTCCCTTTGGTATCTTTCGTCCCTCTTTTAAATGATCTAGAGGCCTCTGTGGTTGATATGTCTAAACTACAATAATGTACATAGATAGATGAAAAAGATTTTAATGATCTAGAGGCCTCTGTGGTTGATATGTCTAAGACCTACAATAATGTACATAGATAGATGAAAAAGATTTCACTGATCTAGGGGCCTCTGTGGTTGATATGTCTATGACCTACAATAATGTACATAGATAGATGAAACAGATTTCAATGATCTAGGGGCCTCTGTGGTTGATATGTCTATGACCTACAATAATGTACATAGATAGATGAAAAAGATTTCAATGATCTAAGGCCTCTGTGGTTGATATGTCTATGACCTACAATAATGTACATAGATAGATGAAAAAGATTTCAATGATCTAAGAGCCTCTGTGGTTGATATGTCTAAGACCTACAATAATGTTCATAGATAGATGAACAAGATTTCAATGATCTAGAGGCCTCTGTGGTTGATATGTCTAAGACCTACAATAATGTACATAGATAGATGAACAAGATTTCAATGATCTAAGAGCCTCTGTGGTTGATATGTCTATGACCTACAATAATGTACATAGATAGATGAAAAAGATTTCAATGATCTAAGAGCCTCTGTGGTTGATATGTCTAAGACCTACAATAATGTTCATAGATAGATGAACAAGATTTCAATGATCTAGAGGCCTCTGTGGTTGATATGTCTAAGACCTACAATAATGTTCATAGATAGATGAACAAGATTTCAATGATCTAAGAGCCTCTGTGGTTGATATGTCTATGACCTACAATAATGTTCATAGATAGATGAAAAAGATTTCAATAATCTAGGGGCCTCTGGTTGATATGTCTATGACCTACAATAATGTACATAGATAGATGAAAAAGATTTCAATGATCTAGGGACCTCTGTGGTTGATATGTAGTTACTACTGTTACTTAATTAGTCAACACTGGGGTTGTGATTTCAAACCCTGCTGGTGCGGGTGCACTAAGACTCCACTCCAATTTGAATTGACTTTAATTGTCAGTTTTACTATCACAGAGTCTGTGATTTTCTTAGGGCACTCAAACTTCCACAACCATTAAAAACTGGCCGCCACAAAATAGCCCAAAAGTGGTGCTTGAAAGTGGCCTAAATCAAATCAATTTCAATAATCCGAATTGAATGCTATGTTAACTGGATGAATTTTAAAAACTATTTTATGTATACAACACATAACAATTTGGCAGAGGTTATACAATAGCATGAATTGTTTTATATAATAAGAATGTTCTTATCCCGGGCATACAAACAATGCCGTATTTGGCAAAACCTTTTCAACTTTTGATCTTCAGTGCTGTACAACTTTGTACTTTTTTCACTTTCGATCTTTTATATCTGGGCGTCACTAGTGAGTCTTGTGTGGACAAGACGCGTTTTTGGCGTATTGAATTTTAAACCTGATGCTTTTTGTTATCTATTAATCATGCTTTTCTTTGTCTAATATGGTCTCCTTTTTATTTGTATTGTAGTCCTGTAATATTATGTTGTCATTTCAATGTTATATTTAACTTTGCCATTAAAGTGCAAGGTTTGGCATGCCATAAAACCAGGTTCAACCCACCACTTTTATTCCCCTTTAAAAGTGTCCTGTACCAAGTCAGGAAGATGGCCATTGTTATAATATTGTTCGTTTCTGTGTGTGTTGCATTTTAACGTTGAGTCGTTTGTGTTTTCTCTTATTTTTGAGATAAGACGTGGCACGGTACTTGTCTATCCCAAATTCATGTATTTGGTTTTGATGTTATATTTGTTATTCTCGTGGTGTTTTGTCTGTTGCTTGGTCCGTTTCTGTGTGTGTTGCGTTTCGGTGTTGTGTCGTTGTTCTCCTCTTATATTTAATGCGTTTCCCTCGGTTTTAGTTTGTTACCCCGATTTTGTTTTTTGTCCATGGATTTATGAGTTTTGAACAGCGGTATACTACTGTTGCCTTTATTTATACTATTATTTTATCAGTTTAATCCATCTTTATGTTGTTGTCTCTATGAAATAGCAAATAATTTTGTTTGTTTCTAGTGTAGCATAATGTTTTCTTGTACTAACATCGTGAATGAGTTCTTTTAAAAAAAAAGAGATTATAAAAAGGGGGACTGACTTCTTACACCAATATCACACATTTTGTTTTATCCAAATATGGTGCAGTCAAAAATACAAGTATGACATTGTTTTTTTATATAGACCTTGACTGGCTACAAAGCCCTCCCATGGTCGCAATACAAGTAGGTTGGTACAAATCAAATTTATAATAGAATTATTTGTCTATAAAGCTTCAGTGAACCCTAAAATTATGATTTGATTGTTACATAAATACAATAAAAGTCAAACAAAACCAATGAACCCTGATGAATTAATTTTCATTAGAAACAATGAAATTGGTCAAACCACAGCATTAGGTTTTTTAGACTGACCCTGGTAAATAGATTTTCTATTTTGGTATGTAATTTTGGACACATCTTCCTTATTCAATAATCTGAACATTTTTTTTTCATGTAAAATACTTTTCTTTGCTGTTATGACAAATAAGTCGACCTAAAGGAAGTTGGCCTGGGAGTATCCCTGTGAAATAGTCACTTAACATTTAGTGCATTTGTTGAATAATATTTGAATGTTGAATCTTTAAAATATGTAGAGATTTTTGTGCATGTACGTGCACGTGTCCTCAGCATGTAAAGGGTTGTCATATTTATCAAGTTGAGTTGTTTATAAGTTTTTTCCCCTTTTTCTTCTTTTGAAGATTGTCGGTGAGCTAACTGCAAATGTATTAACCTATTTTAAAGTGTCATTATAAATAATGTTTCATGGAAACTGTGAAAAAGACAAATGAGTTTAGTAACCTGCAGTATTTAAGTTTATTGTCCTCTTGTACACTCAATGTGTCTGTGGTTGAATAAAGAATTTGAATTTTGTATTTTGAATTTTGAGTTTTGAATTGAAAATTTCTTTTCTTACAGTGTTTGAAAATGTCAAGTACCATTGATTTTGGAAAACTGTGAAATGAACAAGTCACATTAATTTGACCTAACTATAATATAATTAAAGGAAAGATAAGAAAAGTTTAATTAGGAAAAAACAAATAACCTGTTGTTTATAATTTTTTTTTTTTACCATAAATTTATTTTTGACAAACACAAAATCGATATAGTATTAAATAAAAGAAGAAAGACTAAAAAATATGTGACTTCCTATAATACAGACTCATTTAAAATATTGTTTTAGTGTTTCAAGTCACTTTATAAGCTAAATTACAGAAGAAGCAGAACTCTATGTCACTACAGGGGAAAATTAACTTTATATTACGAAAGTAATTAATTTTACATAAAAAAAAGTTTAGTTTATTGATTGTGGAAAGGATAACAAGGTGTGGACATAGGATCTGTGACACCTGTCTTAAAAGAGGATAAAATGGTGGAATTAGTGTTAATTACTTAAAGCATATAAAGTGATTGTCTCATATCATAGTGAGTCGTGATTGCTGTATTAATCATGGATCCATATAGATCAAGTTTTCTGGGTAAGAAATTTTTATGAATTACATTTATATATGGATATACAATGATACTAATTGGCACACAGGAAATATACATTGTAATAAATTAATTACATATTTGTTTTGCTGCTGCTTTATTGAAAAAAAAGAAAATAAATAATTTATACCATTTAAATATCATATTACATTTTATGATTGTTGTATTGAGTTAGAGGAAAAAGAGAAGAAAACCTATGAGTTTCACAGAAATCTTGATAATGATTAATTATACTGAAAGGTTCCAGATTTCTTATTATTTTTTCTGATGAGATTTTTTTGGAAAATAGTTGATGCTTATTGTTGATTGCAAAGTCTCTTATAAAGGCTTTTAATGATCCTGATTCTTCAATGATATGACAAAGTTAGATAGAAGTTTGAAATACCCCTTAAATTGTTAACATAAAAATGGAGAGGACACAGTAGTAAAATTTCAATCTTAAAAAAAAGGTACTTTTTGAGAGGAGTTTTTGCAGTTTCTGATTATTTTGAAATATTTGCCATGATTATTGATAAGACAATTTGTAGATTGAATCCTCAAATAAACCAAAGTCCAAGTTAAGATACTAATATGACTGGTACAACTTACTTACTTAGGTTTACATAGGTTCTTTTACTGATACAGTTCCTCTTCATCAGTCTCTATATTTAGATCTTCTACTCTTCGATGATTGTTCCTTTGACTTCATACACCATTGTTTGGTTCATCAAGTATTTGTCTAGTCTGTTCTTAAATATATTTGTGGTTGATGATTTCACAATAATATCAGGTAGTGTATTCCATGTTCTCATCACTCATAGAGCAAAGGCATTTCTCCTTAATTCTGTTCTGGCTCTCTGTGGAAATATTTTCAGACTGTTGCCCCGTACCCCTGTTCTTGTAGTCATAATCCTTCCATAATTTAACAAAATTGTGCCGCCTCTTTATCATATTTTCCGTTCAGTATTTTGTATTCAATCATGTCATGTCTTAACCGTCTAAAATTTAGAGATGGTAGTTTTAATTTTCACAGTCTTTCTGAGTATGTTGAATTCTTTTTTCCTGGTGCTACACATTCTCAATCTTGTCAATTTATTTGAATTTATATGGATGCCATACTGAGCTTGCAAACTCTAAATGTGTTCTTATGAGTGTCATGTATAGTGGTACAAAGGTATCAGATCTTTGAGGTATACCCAAATGTACTTTTGACCATGATGATGTTTTATTGTTTATCGAAACGTGACAACTGTTCAACAGAGACTAGATATTTAATTACAGGTCAATTAATAAACATATTCAAAGATCTCTTTATGACTTCAGTATTAAATTGATATCCTTACAGAAAATGCTTTTTTAAATTCATCAATGAGTTTACATGAATATATCTAAATAGATTAGCTTCATAAAAATTAGGATGTGAATGTCGGCATGTTAAAAAGAACTTTACAGGTTAAAGACATACTTCAAAATCAAAAAGTTGTGTCTATGAAAATTAAGTAAAAGTTTTCAGTAATTTTGTAGACAAAAAAAAATGCTTGACTTAAATATGTACCTGTTATACATAAATTATGTTCATTGAAATATAAAACATGACTACAGACAGGGTATGACACACAAGTTCTAAAATATACACACCATAAGAAGGGGTTCAAAGGATCCATCATGGACCAAATAAGGGAAATTAACAATCGTGAACAAAAAATTGTCTATGCAAACATTTTATTTTATCAAAATTGGCTGTTTTGTATGTCTTTTAAAATGTTCTATTCCATACCCCTTATTCACTAATAATGGCAGATTCTATTCCATACCCCTCATTCACTAATAATGGCAGATTCTATTCCATACCCCTCATCACTAATAATGGCAGATTCTATTCCATACCCCTCATTCACTAACAATGGCAGATTCTTCTGAAAGATGTACATTTCTTTAGTTAATAATAAAATTGAGAATGGAAATGGGGAATGTGTCAAAGAGACAACAACCCGACCAAATAAAAAACAACAGCAGAGGGTCACCAACAGGTCTTCAATGTAGCGAGAAATTCCCGCACCCGGAGGCGTCCTTCAGCTGGCCCCTAAACAAATATCAGGGTTCTCACTAAGGCGAGTCCATGAGTCCTGGACTCATCAAAATCTGTCTGGACTCACCATTTTCAAAACTGGTGAGTCCACAGATGCATCAAGATTGAAATATTTTGTATAAACTGAACACAGTTAAACACAAATATCATCATTTTATAGCAAAAGTTTAAAAGTGATCTGAATTTGATTTCATTTCATTGCTCTGTTAGGAAATAGAGACTAAAATATTACTTTATATTGCAATAAAATATTTTCTTCTTGCTGTTGGACTCATCATACCTAAAAATGATGAGTCCCTGGACTCGCCTTCAAAAATCCTTAGCGAGAACCCTGCAAATATATACTGGTCCAGTGATAATGAACGCCATACTAATTTCCAAATTGTACACAAGAAACTAAAATTAAAATAATACAAGACTAACAAAGGCCAGAGGCTCCTGACTTGGGACAGGCGCAAAAATGCGGCGGGGTTAAATACTTTCTATGAAAAAAAAAATTATTTGAAATGCATTAAATAACAAATTTTGTCATGGAAAAAATAGTTAAGGATAAAGAATTTAACACAGATCATGCAGATATTATGAACAAAAGACTGTTTGAGCATTAGGCAGATGAGACACAAACACCACAAAATAAAACAAGAAAAACAAGAAATCAACAAAGATATAGTTATTTGATATTTTTGGGATAATATAAGTTTCCTAGAAACATGAGATTTAGGAGTGGAAAGAAAGAGATTTTTTGATGTAATGAAAACACACATAATTTTAAGAAGATTTTTCCAAGTTATAAAAGTGTGAAAAAGAACCTAATTGTATAAAATGTTGCAGAATTTATATATTGGTTAGACTTTGAATTTTTTAAATGTTTACAATTTAATTAGAACAGTAAATGTTTATTTTTATAGAGAACAAATATAATAATAATTCCAGGCTTTGAATTGTTTTTGTAAACAAATACCATTGAGATTTTTTAAAGCCCTTTTTGTATGATAAATTTACCAAATGAAAACTCTTTTTCTAATGCAATTATTTTGTATCAATGGTTCTGATTGGATGACAGTAAGCATAAAATTTTCTATCTCCTTGTCTGTAACTAAGGAAGTCAACATTTTGAATTGCAGAACGTATTGACATGTAATTTTTACCAGTATTAGCGAGGCCCCTCATGGGGGGGTCCTAGTAATCACATAATCCCCATTTTTTTGCCAATATAATCACATAATCATTAAATATTTGCTTATCTTTAGTAATCAAATAATCATAAACTAAAAATACAGTCCTAGGTAATCAAATAATCATGAAATATTTGGCTTAATAATCAAATAATCATTAAAAAAACGGCCAAGTAATCACATAATCAAAAACCCCATGAGGGCCCTCATTAGCAAAAAACTCTTGTTGCATCTAGAAATCTTCTTTTCATCAAATTTTATTACATTCTAAAGCGACCAAGAAGCCTGAAAATGCCCAGTGGTTACATTTGATGCAGGAAGCATACCTGAATCCAAAAATACATATAATTGTCAGACAAAGGGATTTTTGAAAACCAGAAATGCCTTATTTGGTTGAAAATGTTTACTGAGTGAAACCTTTGTCCTTCTGAGCACCTGAATGTGGTTCTAGGTTTCTGAAGACAAAAAAATAAAATGTTTACTGAGTGAAACCTTTGTCCTTCTGAGCACCTGAATGTGGTTCTAGGTTTCTGAAGACAAAAAAATAAAATGTTTACTGAGTGAAACCTTTGTCCTTCTGAGCACCTGAATGTGGTTCTAGGTTTCTGAAGACAAAAAAATAAAATGTTTACTGAGTGAAACCTTTGTCCTTCTGAGCACCTGAATGTGGTTCTAGGTTTCTGAAGACAAAAAAATAAAATGTTTACTGAGTGAAACCTTTGTCCTTCTGAGCACCTGAATGTGGTTCTAGGTTTCTGAAGACAAAAAAATAAAATGTTTACTGAGTGAAACCTTTGTCCTTCTGAGCACCTGAATGTGGTTCTAGGTTTCTGAAGACAAAAAAATAAAATGTTTACTGAGTGAAACCTTTGTCCTTCTGAGCACCTGAATGTGGTTCTAGGTTTCTGAAGACAAAAAAATAAAATGTTTACTGAGTGAAACCTTTGTCCTTCTGAGCACCTGAATGTGGTTCTAGGTTTCTGAAGACAAAAAAATAAAATGTTTACTGAGTGAAACCTTTGTCCTTCTGAGCACCTGAATGTGGTTCTAGGTTTCTGAAGACAAAAAAATAAAATGTTTACTGAGTGAAACCTTTGTCCTTCTGAGCACCTGAATATGGTTCTAGGTTTCTGAAGACAAACAAATACTTCTGGTTTGACACAGGTCATTCCTTGACTTACATAACTTTTTTTTAAGATTCTTTAAGTCAAGGAATCTACTAGTAAACTGAAACTAGGTCCCCATGACCAATAGTTCATACTAATGAGTCCTTTGATTTTCAACTTTTATATGGGATTTGTCTTTTTTACATTTAGATTTTTTACATTTCATTCTTTTGGCTGGATTTCTCTTTTCTCAAACTATTACAGTTTCTGCAATTCCACCAATCATAATAGCAGTAGTGAAAGACCATGGTGACCTTGACCTTTGATCCTTTCAGCATTAAAGGTCAAGCATCTTTCAGCATTGTCAAGGTCTTGTGTCAAGAAGACCAATGGTGAATACCTTAGATCCCTGAGACTTTCAGTACTTGAGAGTTTTGATATTTGAAAGTTGATTAAAGGAGTAGGTTCAGTAAAGACCCTTTTTGGCCCAAAAATATAGCAGTTTTACAAAAGTATGAAATTGTAATCTTTTAGCTATTTACTGGAAAGTAGAATGCTTCTGCTACATAAATAAGCGCTGTTTTTGACAAAACAATGCACATATATCGGGTACTAGCATCATTAAGTCATGCTAAATTACTGAAATCTTCACAATTTGAGCATTTTAGTTAAATTTTAAACGGTTTCCGTCTTAAATAAAAGTGGCCGCATTTGTGTTCATTTATAATATTGAAATGTAAGTTGTATTTGATGATAATACGTCATAACATATATAAAGGTTGAGGATGAACACGGATGCGGCCACTTTCATTTTTGACAAAAACCATCTGAAAAGTGACGTTTTTTGGCATATTTGATAGATTTTTCATATTTAAGCTTGAATCGGAGCGTTTTTAATTATTAAATCAGTTAAAATTCTTTACAGAAACTAATTGAATCAATTTGAATCGACTCTTAAGTGTTTAAAAAGTGTCAAAAATCTTTCGTTCGATGAACGTGAAATTTGAGGCCAAAATCGGCCCTTACCGGACCTTTTCCTTTTTGAATGAAATTATTTCCCATCAGCTTTATGGAAATGTTTGACAAAATATGATTTTCCTTTATTGTTAACAGTTTCTGTGTTTAACCAATGGAAAGCTTGTTGGCTATCAGTAGGTTACCATACTCCATAAGGAAAGATGGTTTGGTTTGCCAAAGTTAATTCTGAAGTGTATTATAATGTGGGTGCAGTACTTAATATTGAAGATGATACTGATATGGTGTCTAACATTTTATGAAGTCATAAATGTTTAAAAACTAAAGGCAGTGTTTCTGCAACTGTTATTATTGTGTAATCTTCTTAAACCAAGCTTAATTCTTTAACTCTAATGGGAACCAATTGAATGTCTTGGATTTTCAAGGATTTCGTTTTTAAAGGTAAAACAATGAATTGAAATGTTTAAGATGTTCTAATTTTATATAAGCTTGTATGCTGACAAACATCTATATCCCTGTTAACCAATTTTTTTTCTCCAATGGTGATATTTTGTTATCCAGTTAGTGATGTCCTAGTCTCTTAGACCTCAGCTAATATTTAATATCTTTACTATTTAGACTCCATATCAAAGTATAAGATAGTTTCAGACTTACTAGATATTATTTAAGATATCTTAGACCCCATCTGATACAATAGATTTCTGACAATAATTTGAGAGTTCTTGATAGATTTGAAAAGAGGCTTGATTGAATTTATTGTAATAATATGGCCCTGGAAAATAAAAAAAATGTGTAAGAACTTGACGTTGTTAGTTCTTTCGTCCTTACTCTCCTGATGGACTTTTAATACACTAATTCAAGGCTTTTATTAACAATACCTCATGAAGTTTATGGGAGTTATAGCCATGGAAATGTATCTTATATGTGAAGAAATAGGGCATCGGGATAACATTTTAATCATTTTTATTTGAGAAAAGTTTTTATCGTTGATTAATTAGATTTATGATTAAATGTGTACCCTAGGAAATAAAAAAAATAATTGAAACATATAGTTTTTTTTTTCTTGGTTTTTTTTATAACTTTTATGTGTGAGTTATTTTTAAATTTAATGTCTTTTTTTTAGTGTTGATGAAGTATTAAAAAGTTTAATGATAAAAGAGACATTCATTACAGAAAACCTCCAGACTTTCCTTATCCATATAACACTTATTACCCATCTTGTTTCTGTTTTTATTTAAATAATTTTTGTATATTTTCAATATTTACCAAAATTTAATAAAATCAGATTTTAAAGAAGTGTTTACATAATAAAAAAATAATCATATGACATATGTTATTTAAGAGTTGCTCCATGATTGATTTATTGTTGGTTACTTTACGCTGCATTAGTTGCTCCATGAAGTTCAGTTCATAATTGTTTGAAACAGGAATGGACTTCTGTGGATTCCTGATTATTCGTTGAATACCAATTTTTCAGGGCTTTCATGGGTACAGGTGAACCACGAAATTAAATGTGCAACAAATAACAAATTTTCTATAGGCTTGTTTGCAGACTTTGTCAAAACCACAAATTAAATATCCATGATCATGCAAGTTTTCCTTATTCCTCGAAAATTGGTACCTAATGGTAATGAATGAATCCACAGTATATAGAACAATAAGAAAATAGATGTAGATATAAGAAGATGTTGAGACAATTCTCAATCCAAGTCACACCCAACAGCCAGCTATAAAGAGCCCAAGAATTGACTTGTGTAAAACAATTCAAATAGGCGATCCAACGCTCCTAATCTATTGAAAAAAAGGGAAATGAAAAACACTTATGAACGATATCAACAAGAGACAACCAATGAATATCTGAGCCTCCTGACACAGGACAGGTGCAAGCAAACTCAGCTGGCTTTACCGTTTCAACATGGGCTTTCATCAGAAATAGAGTCAGTGGTTAACATACATGTATTTCATATCATAATGTTTTTGATTTTGTTTTTGAGAAAGTAGGGTTGTTCCGTTTTTTGAAAATTTCATTAAGTTTTTGGATAGTTTGGTGTTTCATTAGATATAACTATACAGCCTGACATACTGTACTTATATATGTCTAAAACTGAATGTTGAACTCGGTTTTGTTGTGTGGTTCCTGTCACATTTGAACATGCCCATAACTTTGTTTTTCTTCACATCATTTAAAGTAAATAGAAAAATGTAATCCATCAATAAGACCATTTGATACCAGTACATTCATATCTGTATGGATGGCAAATGTATTCATTTATTTTTTTATTTTTTAAGCACAAATGTATAAAGAATTTTGAGGGATCTTGTTTGTAAACCAACATATTGTCTGTACAGTTTCCTGCAACTCTTTTTTCCTTATTAACTAATCATGCAGGTACTGCAAGTTTCTGATCAATTGTGACAGTAAGAATTAAGGCAGACATGTTTGCATGATATAAAGGATTATGGTCCGTTATTGAAGACTGACTATTTGTACACATGAACATCATCCATTAATTTGATGCTCTGTGAATTAAACTAATGAATTCTTCATACTTCCAAGGTCAGGTTCCATTAACTAACTGCAGTTTTATAGCTGTGTAATTAATCAGTTTTTTTCCATGTGGTTTACAGTGTTAGACCTAACTTCTTACATCTGGCAACAGGAAGCTTATTTCTAGTGAATTTTTATGCTCTGAGGCTTCATCAAACCTTTTAGCAGTGTTGTTTATGATTCCTTTGTTTTCTTGAGCTGGGGGTATCCAACTTCTATGGCTTTGGCTATTCTTTCTTTCTAGACGCTTGTTGTAATAAGAACATTTTGACTGTACTTCCCATATTATGTGTTTTTATTTCCATGTTTAGCTCAGTGGCCATCGTCTGAGGTAGCTGTTTGATGTAGGCTTTTGTCGCTTATTTTCTGGATATACCTAATAAAATATAAAAAAAAAATCTGAATTTTATGCAAAGTATGCTTTTTTTATATAAATAAGGACGTTTGTTTTCTCACTTGAAATGTTTTACGTTGTCATTTCTGTGTTATTTTGGTCTCTTGTGGACAGTTGTCTCATTTGCAATCATACCATATCTTCTTTTTTATATGTATATGTCTGACAAGTTAGCATTACTGTAAATTCGAAATGTTTCTTAAACTTATCATTTTCAGAATCCACAGTGTGAATCCCCATTTTTACACTGGAAACAATTATTGATATTACAAGTTTTCAATGTTTGATTTCCTTTCTGTCATGATAAACAACAATTGCATGTTTTCTCCAACAATAAGACTGACTGGACTGCTGCCTTATAAATGTACATCAACCAACACTACTTTGACTGTAACAGGATATTATTTTCAAGGAGTAGACAATTCTGATTTGTATGAAGTTATATTTAAAAGATATAATTTATGTTTTATACAGGCATTAACTAAATAGGATACAGCAATTTACACTATATAATTGTCCCCTGCAATAGCTGAAAACTAATTACATTACGAGAGTTTTAGAATGGAAACAGAAAAAGAATAAAAAAAAGCAGTGTGCCTTCATTTGCTAAGGGGCCCTGTAAATTAGGGTTTGGGTACAGTTTAGGGTAAGGGTTAATTTTAGTTAAGGGTTAGGTTTAAGTGTCAGGGTTAGCTTATGGTTAAGTTATACAGTTAATTTAGTATGAACCTTAATGGGTTTATTTACCTATTATAGCTGAGTAAAGACTTTAACTTATCACAAATCAATAAAATTGCAATACATGTAATTGCAAATATTAAAGAAGATAAAATGATCAGACACTGTCAGCTCATGTAATATAAAATACTGTTCAAGACTTAATATTTCTCAATATATTAAGTTCATTTAACTTAAAATGGAAAGAAAAATCTGTAAAGAACCTACAAGCTTCAGTTGTTAACTAAACTTCTTACATATGCCATGATAATATTAATATCATAAAGAAGTGAAACGTCATATTTATAAACTTCTTACATATGCCATGATCATATTAATATCATTATAGAAGTGTAACGTCATATTTATTAAATAAGAAGATATTAATTGTTTCCAGAATGATAGTAATTACTTACAGTGAGTTCCTGTATCAATATGGATTTTAATGATATTAGGAGTTTTGCTTGTAGATGAGGAGAGACTAAATAAGAAATATAAAGGAAATGCAGTTATCCTTGTTTAAAAGAAAACATACCCGATTCTCAATTTACAAAAACAAATATGTAAAATCCCTAAAATTGATAAGGACATTATTTCATATTCCTAAAAATTAATTAGGTTAATTTCTATCTTTGAAATTAAAATATTCCATGTTGAATTTCAAAAGTTAATAAAATATTGAAGTTTCCTGAAATTAAGATTCCCCCTTATTCTCTTGTTTATCCAATTTCTCAATAGCTTGTAGCCTTGCACTGTTTTTTACTCCAAAAAAAAACTATTTTTAATATAAATTATTAAAGGGAAGTCATAATTATTGCAAAAGCTGTCATGAATCTCACAGTCAAATGGTGAAATTTAATTTGACTTCAGTTGGTGATGGCCTTTTTATTACAGCATTATAAAGATTATGTAATAAAGTTTGTGATTGTTTTATTAATTTTCTTCTCAAATTTATGAATTTTTGTAATGGTTTTTACTGTTAATTTTTTTTTCATTTTGGAATTACTAATTTGATTCGGGAACTTAAGTTATCTTAAAAATTAACAAGAAATCTAATGTAAAAGAGGATCATGTTTATACGAGATAAAAGCACATTACAATTTACATTGCAATGAAAGGTGCAAGTAGTATTTATATAGAGTCATATATTATATTCTGAACAATGCAAAATGCACTTAAGCACTTTAGAGTCCTATATGTATATTAAAGAAATTTATCCTGCTGAACTTACTTTAAATAAAGCTAATACTAACAATGACCACTGTCCTTTCCTCGATCTTGATATCTATATCACTAACGGAAAGCTGAATACTAAAATTTATGATAAAAGAGATGATTTTTCATTTCCTTTCGTTAATTATCCATTTTTAGATGGTGACGTTCCCTTGTCACCATCTTACGGTGTTGATATATCTCAACTTGTACGATTCGCTCGTGTATGTAACAATGTTTTAGATTTTAACGAGAGAAATTTATGTATTACTGAAAAATTATTACACCAGGGTTTTCGATATCACAAACTAGTTAAAACATTTACTAAATTTTATCATCGGTATAAGGACATCATTCATAAATGTAGCTCAACATGCAGACTTCTTATACGTTCAGGTATTTCACATCCAATTTTTTATGGAAATATTCTTTATAAAGCACAAAGGTGTGAGTATTCACCTCAAAAACTAACAATACCTTTGAATAGACTTATTAAGAAGGGATATAGTTACGATACTGTTGTCAGGTCATTAAAGATTGCATATTTTGGCGTTAATATTGATTCACTTATAGGGTCTTTGCATCGGAACTAAACACATTTATTAAAAAACCAGTTGTTGGCATGACACGGGTTATGTTCTTCTCATATATGTTATGATGGTATGATACTAAACCCCTAACGGGAAGGATTGTGCCTGATGTTCATATGATGAAATCATAATCTTTCAGTCAGTTTAATTGGAAGTCTGGAGCTGGCATGTCAGTTAACTGCTAGTAGTCTGTTGTTATTTATGTATTATTGTCATTTTGTTTATTTTCTTTGGTTACATCTTCTGACATAAGACTCGAACTTCTCTTGGACAGAATTTTATTGTGCGTATTGTTATGCGTTTACTTTTCTACATTGGCTAGAGGTATAGAGGGAGGGTTGAGATCTCACAAACATGTTTAACCCCGCCGCATTTTTGCGCCTGTCCCAAGTCAGGAGCCTCTGGCCTTTGTTAGTCTTGTATTATTTAAATTTTAGTTTCTTGTGTACAATTTGGAAATTAGTATGGCGTTCATTATCACTGAACTAGTATATATTTGTTTAGGGGCCAGCTGAAGGACGCCTCCGGGTGCAGGAATTTCTCGCTACATTGAAGACTTGTTGGTGACCTTCTGCTGTTGTTATTTTCTATGGTCGCGTTGTTGTCTCTTTGGCACATTCCCCATTTCCATTCTCAATTTTATTTGTATGAGGTCAATACAGGATATATCGACTCAAAGAAGTATATCAACCTCAGACTTTGTCCTCAGTCAATGTACTTCTTTCAGGTCAATATATCCTTGTATCGACCTCATATATATACAAAGGCTATATTTGTATAGTATAAAACAATTAGTTAGCTTAATTTAAAACATGTCTATCATTATGAACAATAGGATTAGTTTGGCCATATTGGATAGGGGGCAGATTTTCATAATGGAGTTTAAAATGGTGTGAAAAATATGGGAAAACATCATTAAAACAGAGCAGTTGCTTGGAAACACACACAGGATTTCCCATACTTTCATACTATTTCCACCTCTTTCTAAAAAATCTGCCCCTAATCCAATATGGCCGAACTAACCGTGAAGAGCCCTATGAAATTGTAGCTTTTTAATGTCCATTAATGGTCAAGTTCCATTTGTAAAGTTTTGTGAACTGTAAATTCTGAAAATATTGTGTGCATTTATTATTGCGATTTTGTCATTTAAGACTAAAATGTGATTTTAAATTTTACGATTTTGAGACAAATCCTGTTTAATTTATATAGAATATATTTCAAAATGTGAGTGAATTATTGCGTTCACAACTTTGTGGCATTTTTCGCAATAATAAAAACCAATAATTTTGGCAATAATTTCTGAATTTACAGTATTTGAAGTCAACCTTATAGCCATTTAAACCTTTAGTTCAAGGGTGATAAAAAAAGAGGATCCATCTATAAAGCAACACAGGCTGGATTCGATGATTTCATTTTTTTTTACAGAGAATACACATTGCTTTGCAGAAAGACAAAGTTTCAGATGATTAAATGAGACGACCATTATTTTTTTTAGGACAGTTTAGTCAGAAGTTAGCTTACTCTTTTATGAGAGAATTTAATTAAATTTCAAATAAATATCTTTTTGTTCTTTTCAGACTACAACCTGTTTGACAATAACATAGTGTTACCTTCACCCCTGACCTGTGAACTGTACCCTCCAGATATGGAGTTGGCAACACACACACCCAGCAAGAAAAGAAAAGGGTCTGAGTAAGTTAAAAAAGGTTTAAACAAACCAGAAAGGTCCAAATCCAAAATTAGTTCCAAAGAAACTGAAGCAAATAAAAAGTCATGAAAATTTTGTGGAAAGGCACTAATAAAATTTTACATCAGGCAGTATGGAACGCCACAGCTGTCTTATGTGGAACTCTAATATTACTTGATGTTGTTTTGTCTTTACTTAATATGGTTTTGACATTACTTAATGATGTTTTAATATAACTCAATATGGAATAGTCATTACTTAATGATATTTCGATATTACACGATATGGTTCGTTTTGACTTGATATAGTTTTGTCATTACTCAATATGGTTCTGTCATAACTCGATGTGGTTTCACCATTATTTAATATGGTTATGTCATTAGTCAATGTGGTTTTAACATTACTGTGTATGTGACTTAACATAATGTAGTTGTTTCATTACATGATGTGTTTTTTTTTAATTCGTAATGATGTTTTGTCTATTCTTTATATGGTTTTGACACTACTTAACGATGTTTTAAAATTTGACGATTTTACACTACTTGTTTGTTTCATTATTTGATGTTGTCTTGTCATTCTTTGATGTGGTCCTGTCATTCTTTGATGTGGTTATCCCATTACTTGATGAGGTAAAACCATGTGACCAATTCGGAAAAACCTGTTCTATTTTTAGATAGATTCCCATGTTGTATGTGCCTTGAATGATCTAATTAGTGTTCAAATTAAAATTTCGGGTTACTGTTTGAGTTAAACTTTGAGTTAGTTTTCGAATTCAAGTCATGCTTAGAATTAAAGTGCTAGTTAGCATTGAGTTTGGAGTTGGACTTTGAGTTTGAGTCACATTTAAAGGCAGAGTTCTAGTTACAACTTTGAATTTGAGTCACTTCTTGAGGTAGCGTTTGAGTAAGATTCGAATTTAAGTCTCATTTAGATTAATTAAGATTTCGAGTTGAAATTCGAGACATTATATGTCTTTTTGAGTTTGTTATTAAATATTCTATCGCGGAACAAGGGTTTTTGCTCAGGCTTCCGAGAAGAGGGCTCCTGTGGAGCACCTGATTATTATATGTTTTAAATACAAAATTGTTGACCTTAAAGATTTCCAATAACTATAAAGTTATTGCATACTTTTTTTAGTTAAACAAAAGGAACATGTCAAAGAATCTGAAAAATTGAACCAAAGTAGAATTTGTTGTTTCAGAATTTAATGCTTTCTGTCTGGGTGATATTTCCAAGAGCGTACACCATAAAGCAGCAATTGGTTTTAAATGTTCTAACTATGGAAATTGAACCAATAACCCTATTTTAGTTTTGGTATAGGAACAATGAGTCAATACCTGTAGTTATTTAGATTCTGTAAATTGGGATTGATATGCTATATCCAGGGTGGGGGTTCCGGGGGTTGGAACCCCCCTTTTTTTTGGCCGATCAATGCATTTGAATGGGGTCTTATAGTTGGAACCCCCTTTGTCCTGGGTTGGGAACCCTCCCTTTTTAAAATGGCTAGATCTGCCCCTTATATATGTAGCAAAAGTGTTGCTATCTCCATTTTATTGTCTGTCAGTTTTAAAACATAAAAAATCAAAATGAGATGCAATGATTAAGGAGCATATCATAAAACTATACTATTTCAAGTGCTCTCATTTTGTAATTTAAAAAGTCATGGATTAAACAAGTTTCAAATGTGAAAAAATAATTAAAAATCCTGTTATGTAACATGAATTTTTTTAGCTTTAATTTGAGTGTAATAAAAATTATAGGTTCTATACATGAAAAACTAAGAATAGATAATAAAATTTTCCACATATTTAGAATTGCATCAGACAAGACACATTGCATACATTTATTTTTGCACTAACTCTTTACATAAAAAAAAAAACCACATAAATTTTTTATTACAAATTATCAATAACACTTCATTATACAACTTTACGTAACTTTTCAAATAAATTATACCTGTTTTACATATATATACTTACAGCTATTCATTAATGTTACCTTTTTTTTAATTTTTTCAGGTCAATGTTTAATGACTTTGAAGAAGAAGATGAATCTGTTGACTCGGGTGATGTACGTTTCTCAAGGTAGGTAACTCTGATTATGTACAGTTCTCAAGGTTTGTACAACTGGTGATGTAGGGTTCTCAAGGTGTGTAAATCTGGTATAGTGAGAATGCTTATCTATAAGATGTTATATTTTATGGTGAAATATACAAATATCTAAGTATATAACATTGTAATGGTAAGACACTTACTCGGCTGATGTACAGATTTCTTAAGGTATGTAATGTTATATGGTGATCTCGAGACAATGTTGAAGGCCTTGGGTCACACTTACGGTTTTATTGGTGAACCTGTGACTTTATTTGCAGAAAGCTCGACATACGGATAGCGATCTGATGACAGCGTTAGCAAACTTCTTAAAAGCTTTATATTTTAGAAGGCGGAAGACCTGGATACTTCATTCTTTGTATATGGATGCCTCATGTTAAGATGTTTCCATCAGTCACATGTCTAATGTCCTTGACCTCATTTTCATGGTTCAGTGACTACTTGAAAAAAAATTAATTATAAGTATTAGGAAAACTATATTTGCCAACGTGGGAACGTTAACCAATCCGATTTAATACTGCTTCCATTTCTTCCATTTTCATTTCTTTACGTAAAGGTAACGTCCGTCAAAAATATCAATGTTCGTTATTGATTTCCTGACTTTTACTGCATCATCATAATGATACAACCACTGAACATATAGTTCATTGAACCGAGTATAATACTGATATTTTTACTGAACATAATGAATAATCTACCAAATATAAAGAAACCGGGACCCCTGAAGGTAATACATAATGTACTGCAAATAATATTGAATCTACTGAACATAATGTCGAAAGTACTGAACATAACGAAAAATACACTGATATAACGTCAGAAGTACGGAACATAATTCAAATACCACTGAATATAATAATGAAACTACTGAACATAATAACCAAAGCACCGAACATAATGTCAAAACTACTGAACATAATGTTAAAACTACTGAACATAACGTCAAAACTATTGAACATAATTTGAAAACTACTGAACATAATATAAATACTACTGAACATAAAGGATTAAGCTCCAAACATATTCAACAATCAACATCAGAAGACAGTCATGGCGTTCCATAATTAAAGATTGCGAGACATTTCAGCGTATGCACTCTTATGACATAAGCTCAGACTAAAGATATTATGGCCAATTTTCATACTAAAGATGTTATGACATAAGGTTAGACTAAAGATATACAAGGTTGCATATTGTAACAAAAATGCAAACATTATTAATATAAAAAAGAAGATGTGGTATGATTGCCAATGAGACAACTATCCACAAAAGACCAAAATGACACAGACATTAACAACTATAGGTCACCGTTTGGCCTTCAACAATGAGCAAAGCCCATACCGCACAGTCAGCTATAAAAGGCCCCAATAAGACAATGTAAAACAATTCAAACGAGAAAACTAACGGCCTTATTTATGTAAAAAAATGAACGAAAAACAAATATGTAACACATAAACAAACGACAACCACTGAATTACAGGCTCCTGACTTGGAACAGGCACATACATAATTAATGTGGCGGGGTTAAACATGTTAGCGGAATCCCAATCCTCCCCCTTACCTGGGACAGTGGTATAACAGTACAACATAAGAATGAACTTTAAAACGTATTCTCATCTGAAAATGTTGTAGAACTAAAAAAATTGTGTAGATTTATATGATATATATCATTGAAAGTCTGTCCTCCTGGTTAGAGGAACTGTAATATTATTATATTGTTATTTATTTTTACACATGCGAAACAAAAATATGTATTATATATGAACTGTTATTATCTCTGTAGCTATATGTACTAGTTTATGAGAATAAAATCATTCATTCATTCATTCATTCATACTACAAAGGCTTAGACTGAGTTTGGGGGTAATTGCTCCAAGGAGGTATTCAAAAAGTTGGGGGAGGGGGGGATTTTTTCCCAATTTTTTTGAGGGGTTCATATTTTTTTACAAATTTTTGAAAAGTTTCAAGATGAAAGAAGAACTTTCAATTGCTCAGTATTACGCAATAGATTTGTAAGATCTTTGACCATATTTTTTTGGTGTCAGAAACCTATATTATGTCAAAAATTTGATCGCAATCCAAATTCAGACAGTATCAAGCTTGAATATTGTGTCCAAATTTGCCCCAAATGTCAGGGTTCGACCTCTGTGGTCGTATCAGGCTGCGCTCAGCGAAGCAATTTATTGCAGTTAGTTTTTGACCTGGATAAACCTGCTTTTTAATGTCCATGACATCAATACTAAAAACCCCAAACTCCCTAATGAACTAGGGCATTAGGTAATGTAGACATTGATTTAAAGAATTTTCACCTCTGAATGAAATATTTAAGTATTGATTGAATAAAAGTATTGTGCTAATTCCCTGCTGAATCAGAAGTACATGAGAATTCAATATATTACCCTGACAAATATACTACTATATTACCCTGACGAGTTTACTGCAATAATACCCTGAGAGTTATCTTCAATTTTGATGTAACAGTATTACCTCATTAATTAGATAATACGTCTCTGATGCCCCTAATTGAATAAGACTTTCTACTAGATGAAAATCCTAAGAGAAATCCAAGATCATTTGTATAGGTAGAAGAGCTGTAAATCAAGACGTATTTCAACTTCATAAATCGTACATAAAGTATTTTGTATTGATCTTGTCCTTAAATTTCTCTTCATTTTCTTTCCTTTCAAAATGATGAATAGGTTTTTGTCATGTGAAAAAGAGCCTCTTAGTACAATGACATTTAAGGAAGAAATGTTATATTTTTACTATTTAACATTAAATATATATGTAATTGTCGCTAGCCTAAAGATCATGATCAATTTTAAAAAAGCTTTGAGAAGAAATGTAAATTACTTTTGAAATTCTAACTATATATATCTAATTTTGGTCATTAGTGAGATCCTTTTGTTAACTCAATGAGACATGTGACAATCAACATCATTTAAATGGGAAATGATTTCCACCCAGGTTATGTCCAGTTCAAACCAATTAATAGAAATGGAGCTCTTAATTAAACATGGTAAAATCACCAAAATTGCATATGGAGCTCTTAACCTTAATTAAACATGGTAAAATCACCAAATTGCATATGGAGCTCTTAACCTTAATTAAACATGGTAAAATCACCAAATTGCATATGGAGCTCTTAACCTTAATTAAACATGGTAAAATCACCAAAATTGCATATGGAGTTTCTTTCTCTTAGTCCTTGAATGGGTTTTGCATACTTATAAGATTTTTTATTGCTTATTATTTACATATAATTTACGGTATAGAGAGAGAGAATCTTTTTACTAAAAGACAAATACTTAAAATTAAAGCTGATTTTATTAGTTGCATAAAAGTTTCGATTCTTTTTGAAGGTCCAATACAGCCCCTTTTTTTGGTTAAAATTTCAAATAATTACAATGTAATTGGAAGTTAATTATTTTTATGCCCCACCTACAATAGTAGAGGGGCATTATGTTTTCTGGTCTGTGGGTCTGTTTCTTGCATGGTTAGTTTATTCTTCCGTCTGTTGGTCTGTCTGTCCCGCTTCAGGTTAAAGTTTTTGTCAAGGTAATTTTTGATGAAGTTGAAGTCCAATCAACTTAGCACACATGTGCCCTATGATAAGATCTTTCTTATTTAAATGCCAAATTAGAGTTTTGACCCCAATTTCACGGTTCCCTGAACATAAAAAATGATAGTGCAAGTTTCAGGTAAAAGTTTTTGGTCAAGGTAGTTTTTGATGAAATTGAAATCCAATCAACTCGAAACTGAGAGACCCCGTTTACACTGGCAACAAAATTGAATCAATCTTTATTTGAATTGATCTTAAAAAGACCAGTTCGCGTTTACATTGCAGAAGCAAGATAGATCTAATCCAGTGCGTTTACACCACACATTAAAACAAGAACCAGTCTGCATGACCTTTATTTTCATCTGAAAATATAACATTCACCTGAAAAAAGATCGGTCTCGATCGATCTAAGTGTTTACACCAAAAAAATATCGATTCAAATAAGGTGGATCTTTTTAAAACCACCTATAGAGGTAGACTTTTAGTCCGATTAAAGATCTGTCTTACCCTTTTACAGTGTACCAAAGATCGATCTTTTTTGTCAGTGTAAACAGGGTCTTAGTATACATGTTTCCTATGATATGATCTTTCTAATTTAAATGCTAATTACTTTAATTTAGAGTTTTTACCCCAATTTCACGGTCCACTAAACATAGAAAATAATAGTGCAAGTGGGGCATCTGTGTACTATGGACACATTCTTGTTATCTCTTTAATGATATTCATATCACAGGGCCGTAACTAGCCTCTTTTAATATTGAGGCAAAACATATTCGCCGAGCGTAGCGAGGCGAAAAAAAATTAGCGAGGGGTCTGGGGGCCGCTGAAGGCCCCCAGAAGCCCTGAGAAAAATAACGCAAAATCGTGCATTCTGAGCATTTCCCAGACTCTTTTTTTTACCGTGATTGAAACGCAAATAATTTTTAGCTATTTCTTTCGACAATATTCTTGTCTCAAAGCTAAAACATAGATTCATTGCAATTTAAGACTTTTAGGTTTTACAGGGACAACATTAAAAGTAGACCGATATGTAGGATAAAGCAAAACCCTAAATTCTCATAATCATTATGTCTGTCTGTTCTTGTCTTGTATTGCGCTTAATTCAGACTTTGGTGATTTTTTTATGACTAGATTTAAATATAGTGACAGTGCAGAATAATACTTTAAGTATACTAGTACTGCTTTAGTCAACACTAAGGACCATCTTGACCTTGTTTTACGGTATTAATGATTCTTTAATTGTCGAAGACCCTCCATCAACTATCAAGATGAAGAACATGAAAAAAAAATTTGGCCATTGAGCATTTGTCTTTTTTCTATGCATTGACTTTGTGTGATATAAGGTCATGTGCACGTTTACTTCATATTCTTTTATTTTCTGTTCAAGGGTCTAAAAACGACTTCATGCAAGTCTAACCCTTCAATGTAAAAGGTCAAATGGCAATACATTGACGTTTTTAAAGATGATTTGATACCGGGAAATTGGTGGTTTTACTTTGATTTAAACCATGTCAGCTATCTAGATTTATCTACAAAAAAGAGCCAGTTTTGTATTCTTTGATATATCAAGTTCAACTCCATGTAGAAACGACATTTTTTTTCTATGTCCAGTAGCATTTTATATTCTTAAAATATTTTCTCGTACAATGTCTTCGGTGGACATGCAACATTGCAAAATCACACTTTACAAATGAAAATCAACACTCTGCAGACTATAGTTATAAAGTAGGACAATAAATGAACACAAGACAAACCCGGGACACAATAGTAAAACAATAGACCATCAACTCTGAAAACTAAAAGTAAAATAGAAACATGGATGACTCATTGATCACGAGAAAAATGCAGGGGCGACATCAGAGAATGAAGAGAACTTGCTTCTTGCAAGACACTTTCTGTGAAAACAATTCAGGTTGATATGAATTAAGACAATCTTGTTTCAGTTTTTTTTTTTTTTTTTTTTTTGAAATTTCCAACATGAGGCATTTGCCTCATTTGCCTCAATGTAGTTACGGCCCTGTATCAACTTGTAACACTCATGTCTCCTCATTAAAACATATTTTGTTAAACAAACAAAAATAGAATTAAAACAAAGAGAATAATTCAAATACATTATTTTTTTTATTATGAATGGAGAGTCATTTCCATTTACAGAATTAATTGAACAAGCTTTACTTATTATGATCAGAACAACAGACAGAAAACTACCACTAATTGTTCATTTTTCCAGCATGGCTCACTTTATTTTTAAACTCGTTTTTTGCTCATTATGTTATGCTTTGTAGTAATAGAACAATAGTTTCTTATAATCATGATATTAAAGCAAGGCTACCTATGTCATACATTCATTTTGACCAAGTTTCATGTTTCAATGTTTTTTTTTTTGTTTTATAATTAATTTGTACATAGAGACATGCTACATTGCAATAGTTTTCGGTGAAGGAGAAATAATAACAGAAACCAAAGCTTGCTAATAATAGAAATGATGCAATTTGTCATTTCCTGTACATGTTCCCTGTCCTATTCTTATTTCCTCTCACTATAGTGTGATTCAGTAGTTCTAGTATCAGTTTAAACTAGGCTTTTCTGTGTAGGATCAGTATTTGAATGCTGTTTGTATCCAAATTTGTTTTTCAAAACAAGCTGAAACTATTTTTTTAATAAATATTATTTATTTATATTTTCAGACAAAATCACAGTGAGATTGAGAAGAGAAGGCGAGATAAAATGAATGCTTACATTACAGAGTTATCTTCCTTGCTTCCTATGTGTAATGCTATGAATCGTAAATTAGACAAATTAACTGTACTTAGAATGGCCGTCCAACATCTTAAATCACTCAGAGGTAAAACTTATATTTTTAGGTACATTTTAGCAGAGGTAGGGAAATGTTAGAACTCCTCTTATATGATAAATACCATGAGGATATCATCATTTTTAATTCTAGAAAATATTTTGCTAACATGAAAAACCTATTTATTAACCTTGGTCTGATACTGCCCCATTGTCTGTAGAAATCTCCAATCGAATTTTTGGTGTGGAACTTGTTTCAATCCTTTTTAAAATAAATTGAAATAGCATGAACAATAAACATTTTATTTGGAAGACTTGACTTGATCAGAAAAAAAGCCTAAAATTAATTTTCAACGAATTAGGAAAATACAAATTTTAATTAGACTCTTTAAATAAAATCTACTGGTGATAAGAAAAGGTTGTTTGACCAATGATGATAAAGGGTAATCCTTATACCTCACTTTATCCTTCAGATTATATTCACAAAAACAGATGACTGATAGAAAACTTTAATAGAGGTTTCTTTAATAATTAATTTCATAATGGAACATTCAAATAAAATGATACCTTAATGCTCTTTAAAATTATTATTCAATTCTAATAAAATTTTGAATGTTAATGATAATAGAAAATATAAGGTGTATAAATAAAATAGTATGTGGGGTGTACATCCTGTAGAAGACAGCAACCCAAGGACAAAAACAATAAACGGCTATTGTTGACATTGTTCTACTCTTCAATTTGGCCCTAGCACACACACTTTTAGAAAAATGGAAATATTTTTAAAGAATTTGGAATTTTGGGATTAAAACAAGCATTAAAAAGAGTTATGAAAAATGATATAAAACCGTCACTAATGCTAGGAATCCCTGCCATTAGTACTATTATAGTTACATGAATAAGGGAAAATGACATAGGGATGTTTAACAGTAAAATTACCAATTATTGAATTTCACCAACATGTTTTAAGTTCCATTGATAACTGAGTAAATAAATAAGCTTCTGATGCATTATTTGGTAAGAGACATCTTGTTTGTAATTGATATCAATAAAAACCAAAAAAAAACATGTATTCAATCTAACAAAAACTGTAAATACTGTAATAAGTACAATCATCACCTGAGTACAAACTCTGACTTTACTAAGAAAAGTTCTAGTTGGTAATCAGTATAAGCTTACAATGATATGTTATAGAATTAAGTTTCCATTTTTCCATTTACACAGATTTTTTTTTTAAATCAAACTTTTGATTACTAAAAGTCTCATGTTTCAGCATGTTCAGGTTTTCTTGTATTCTCATTTTCATTTTAAAATGAACATGCGTTCAAATTACATACTGGTTGAATGGAAAAACATATTTTGCATACAATAAATATAATTTAAGGATGGCAATGTCAAAGGATGAAATGGAATAAAATCACCTAACCAACCAATACCAGACGTGATCAACAAAAAGTGAAATAAAACATAACTTTTATAAGCAAATTAGACAGCTGCTGTCTATAAACCAAAAACGTCTTAGTGAAAAAATAGGAATTTTATACATAAATCAAAAGAATGTTACTGAAATAGTAATCTAACACGTAAATAGTTACTTTGACATTCAGAGAGGTCAGCATTTAAAAATCTACAGTATGCTAGTGTCATTCTAAAAAAAATCAAATATTTAATTCTGTCTGACAAAGAGTTTGCAGTCTGACTTATAGAACATGTGAATGAAAGGAGATGTGGGTATGTCATTGAGACAGCAACCCAATGACACAAAAAGTAAAATAAAGGATAAAAAATAAAAAAATGATTGTTTGCATGCATGTTGGGACAACAAAGGCACATCCCTCTTGAGTTTAGGAATTATAATTTTGATATAACTTGCAGGTATATTTTATAAAGTTTATAGGTAGGTTTTACATTTATTAAAAGAAGTTGTAAATATAAGGGGTCAGGAAAGTTTCCTATCTAATAATTTAGATTGACTTTATATATAGTGTATGTCATATATATATATTATATTTCAACAGGTGCTACTACAACTATAACTGAAGCTAGTCAGAGACCATCATTTTTATCAGAAGATGTCCTTAAAAGTCTTATATTAGATGTAAGTAATAGCCAATTCTCTCAGAAGTCCTCATAAAGTCTATTACCAGAAGTAATTAGAATTGATCTCTGATATTTAACCTCTAGGTTAATAACGCTACTGTTTGAGCAAACATTGATATTTTAAAATGAAAAATATGATACAGGTAGAAACTGTAAACAGCAAAAATGACCAGAAATACAAAATCTACAGGAATACCAATTTGACAGAGATCTATGGATGAACCCTTTTGGTAGTAAATGACCTTAAACACATTTTTACTATTTTGTTCATTACTAATGGTTTTAGATAGGATAGAAATTCTAGCTCTTTTGTTAATGTATGGAGGCAGAAGTGAAGGCAGATTGTACTACACACATACAATTGTTTAATCCCATTGCAGTATTGGCTAGTACCAAATTAAAATATCCTTTCCAAATTTTATTTGTCATTATTTGTACATTTGGGTGTTATCTATTATATGAGTTGTATAGAAATCCACCTTATTCAAGTACATGTATATGTATAAACGTATAAGACTGATAGATTTTAGAACACTCAAAAAAGTAATAAGGATAACTTTTGGTCTCTTTTGTAGGGTTCTTATAACAACCCAATTTTCAAACAGACTTTCTGTAGAGATGTTGTCAATCAAAAATAGGTTACCAGATGTATGGATATTCATTTGCATAAGGTCGATTTCTATCTTATGTATTATAAGTCACTGATTATCTTGTGAGATATTCTTAAAAGTGTTGATGACAGCTCCCAATAATCTCCTCAATTATTTAGATCTGAAATATAGATGAACCATTTAATATACAATATATAGACATACATTTCTTGTATTATATCAATTCTGTTTACACATAAACTTATAAGGATTAGTTGTGGATTAGCATAGATATTTCTCTTAATCTTCTAGTCTCTCAAATATCTTCTAACATTAAGCAATGATAAGTTTGTCATTTGGATGTATGATAATGATTGGATGTTGCTGAAGGTTATCAGCTTTCAAATTGTAATGAGTTAAATGTTCATTATAGTCTGTTTGTCATTGTTTAATAGAAACATGGTGTGCAGCCCAGCCTTTTAATCATTGATTCTTCTTAAAACATTACAATAAATCAGTACCATTCCCATTTCAAGAAAATCAACTCCACCAAGTTTTAAGAGCCAAGTTCAGACTTCATAACATAACTTATCAAATAATCATTTAATAATTAAATGCCAGCTTTGGAATAATTCAGAATTTTCCTGTTTTTTCTGCATTAAAGATATTAAAAAAACAAATTTTTCTGGAAGGAAACTGCTTTAGCAAGGGAATGAAAAATGTCATGATATATTTTAAATATTTTTGTGAAACACTGCACAATTAACTTGAGCAACTGAATAATATTTATATGTGTCTGTAAAAATTCAATAACTTGTTGGCTGCAACAAAATACTGTCTATGGGGAACTATAAAATGCAAAGTGTTTTTTTTTTTCTAATTTAGCAGATGGTACAACATTGTAATTTGTCTAGTCAATAACTCCTTTGTGGTGTGTTTAATGGCAATTGTCGTATATTTATTGTGTTTTTCTGGAAGGAAACTGTTTAGCAAGGGAATGAAAAATGTCATGATATATTTTAAATACTTTTGTGAAACACTGCACAATTAACTTCAGAAACTGAGTAATATTTATATGTGTCTTTAAAAATTCAATAACTGTTTTTGGCTGCAACAAAATACTGTCCATGGGGAACTATTAAGTTATGAAGGTACAGCAAAGAAAAGGACAAAAGGGGTTAAAGTGCAATCAAATCCACTGGTTGGTTTTTCAAACTGTCTGAAACTGTACAATAGTTATCAGTGTCTATAAGTTATTAATTACTTATGTAATAAAACATGTAAAAGGCAATTTGTGATGATCTCATGAAAATGCTACAGTCTTATGAGAGTCTGGAAATGATTTTTGTTGTCAATGTTAGTGTTCTGACCTTTATTTAGTCTTTTAATTCCTGGGTTCAATCTTCACTAAGCTTTTCTTTCATATTCCATGTTGTTGTATTGTGTCAATTGTGTTTTCTAACTTTTTCTATGTTTACCCTTAACTTGGCACACTGGCAAGCTAGGTAAAGTATCAGTAGAATGGCATGCTTTTGGAACATTAAGAAACAAGTGATAAGTCTTCTGGCTCAAAGTCTATTGTGACCTATTGAAGGCAAAATTTCGGAAAAATTTTTATGCAGTCTTTTTCCCTGTAGAAGTTAAGTTTTCATCTTTTCCCCTCCTTACATATCCTTTCCAGATTCTATAAACATGATGAATTGATATTTTAATTATAACCATTCTTAATGTTATGAAATTTTAATGCTTTCACCAAACCAAGTATTAATCAATTGATGTATTTTGTCTTGGCCCATTTTATGGTGTTTTGTGATCATTATATAAACTGCTCGCTCTCTCTCTCTTACAATGAAAAACTAATCATGTTAATTTCCATGACGAAATTTCAATCTGCAATCCACATAACAGGGCAATAAATAGGTCATGTATTGTATAAAAAGTTATATAAATGAAAATATAACCGAAAAAAAAAAGATTTATAGAGATTAGAGTCTGGGGAGCCATATAGATTCAGTTACTACAGAATAAATGACATTAACAGATAATTTATGAAATGTAGAATAAAAACTTCTGACAAAGGTTCATATTGATTTCTAATATTCTTTGTCAACATTGTTTTATTTTATATTTATTGTCAAATGGCTTGTTCCACATTGTTTTATTTTATAAACTTTATAGGTATTAGAATTGATATATGATTTTGATTTACAAAAATGTTGAGAAGTTGATTCCGATAGGTCTGATATAGCAAGGTAAACAAGAATGTGTCCATATAGTACATGGAACCCCCACTCGCACTATCATTTCCTATGTTCAGTGGACTGTGAAATTGGGATCAAAACTTTTATTTGGCATTGAAATAAGAAAGATCATGTCATACGGAACATGTGTACTAAGTATCAAGTTGATTGGACTTCAACTTCTTCAAAAACTACTTTGACCTAAAACTTTAACCTGAAGCCAGACAGGGGGATGAATGAATGAACAAACGCACAGACGAACGGACCCACAGACCAGAACACATACCCTCTAAAATCGTAGTTGGGGGATTAAAAGTATGCCATATTGCATCATATAACTCTCACAGAGCTCATATTTGTTTTGTTTTGCTTAGTTCTATGATTTGTGTACATTTCATTTCATCACTGAGGGCTTTCACATATAAGATGCAAATGATAATGAATAATTTTAAAAAGTAGAAATATTAGTACCTGTATATAAAATTATTTGTTTCTCTGTATTTTCAGGTTGCAGAAGGATTTTTATTTGTTGTCAGCTGTGATAGAGCAAGAATTTTATATGTGTCAGAGTCAGTGGGGGAATTTTTAAATTACTCAAGGGTAAGAACAAACATTATAGCATAAAGTACACATATGGTAACAAACTGGAATACACAGCTGGTTGTCAATAGACTCTTTCTTAAGTTTGTTGCACCTCTGTCAAACACTTTGGTTTGACTGAGAATCATGTTTAGGGACATTGTCACTTCTGTCCCAAAAAATATGATGCGATATTGCACAAATTATTCGTCAAATTAAATTCTTATAATTGATAATCAGCAGTACTGTCATTAAGGAATAGTGATTTATTTAGTACCTACAGAATAAACATTATATGCAGTGATTTTTTGAAAGAAATAACTTGAATGTTGTCATTTCTGATGGATTGTAATTTGTGTGTAATTTCTTTATTTGTGCATAAAAATAGAAATAAGTTCATTCCATTGGTTGGATAATGGTTGTTTTAAACTTTGTAAATCTATCTGAGAAATTCAAGGGTGGTGGACATGCATGCTTTGTTTAATTGTAATCATTTGTTTGTACCCAGTATAGCTTTGATATTAGCTATACACATAGTTATTTCTCAAGGTTAAAGTCAAGGGTAGCCATCAACATAGGAAATAAAAGAATGAAGATAAAACAATTTAACGGATGTATAGAGTATTGGAATATAGTATGAATAAATAATTACAGACAGTGAAAGTTTATTGTCACTATGGAACTATAACTTAAAGGTTATAGATTGAGTTTGACGTAACTTAAAGTTTAGGTTTGGATGGCCAGTCTAGTAGATACAGATTAAGAAACTTCTCTATTGAGTTCAAGTTTGAATTTTCAAGGATGCATTTTGACATACTTCTTAAAATGGAAAATCCATATAAATCTCAGTTTTATTTGAAAAAGATGCTAAACTTGTGGATTAAATGTAGGTTTATTCCATATTTCTCTTGTGTAAACTTGCTTTCTAGAATGAATGTTTGAATGAGAATTATTATGTTAAAAAAGCAAAGATTATTTCGAGTTGTACAGAGGAATTTACAGGATACATTACTGAACAATGTTTTTGTTCTTTAAATCTTCTTGTATTTTATGTTCTTTTTCTACATTTAACTATTATATGTTGCATTCAAGTCTTGTTATATAATATGTCACTTAGGATTATGTTAATCGGGGAAAAATTGCAATAATAGTAGTTTCTGAAATCTTTTGAGAAAATGATTAAATTTTTCCTTTAATAGTAATTTTTAAACATGAGTAGAATGGGAAAATTGAAATGCCACCTACACATTGAAGAGTCTCAGTTGGGGTTGTAAATAGCAAAATTATATACAAATTCTGTTTTGATGAAGTAATAATTTTTAAAAGTGTTGATATAAATGAGAAGATGTCAGTACATGTAGTAAGTAAGCTATCTACCAAAGACAATGAAATGTTTCTGATGTGATTGTGTTTTCTGTATTTATACACATCCTGCTTTTTGTTATATGAATTTCTAGATTTTAAGATTTCCGTAATTTTGTTTTAACTTGGTACTTGAATAATGGTTGTTAATGTTTCATTAGCACTATAATCTTAACCCTTTCCTCCATAGTGACGCCTTTTGACGCCACCCCCTTTACTCCATAATGACGCCTTTTGACGCCTGTGTAGTACCTCAGTTGAAACGCTTTGACTACAAAGTGTCTGCAGTAGACTTAATAAAATTTGTATCCAATATGAAAAGGAATATCGTAGGAATATCCGACTTTAATTTATTTGATGAAATATATGTTTTTCGCAAAGCATTAAAACTTTAAAGCATATTTTTAGCATTTTATTGAAAAATCCTTATGCGAATCAAGTATGCAAAAAAATAAAATCAATGGAGGAAATATAAAAGATTGTAACCTAAATTTTTATGTAGAAATATGATTTTTTTCAAAAAAATGCTTTCACTGTGAAAAACCATCTTCTGACTCTTTTATGAGAACTTTTAATTTAATATCACAAACTTAAAAAGTCTTCTTTTAAATAATCGTAAATTTATTTCACCTGCAGGAATTTAAGAAAAAGTGGAGCTTTTGACTTAAATGTTATATAGGACAAGTTAAGCAAATTTGTCCCAGTGATCTTTCTCTTTGGCATTTAATTACCTGTTGATGAAGGTTATAATAATACTATTGATAATCTGTCACTGACTTTAGTATTTAGGGGATGAACATCGATTCAACAATTTATAATTTGAAACAAGACTCTTACATTTTTACTGTATTAGAATTCTGTACATATTTCTTGGATCATGATCATGTGATAGTCAAAAGATAAAAAGGGGATGTCCAAGTCCTCAAAAACTAATTTAACCTTGCCAAATATTCATGGACCTCTCAGGATGGTTGTCAGTTGTTGCCTTTGTATTTTATTATTTAGGTGTTTTTTGTGTGTGGATGTCAAATTAGTTGAATTTATTTGAAATTGATGTAAAAAGATGTGGTATGAGTGCCAATGAGACATCTCTTCATCCAAGTCACAATTAGTAAAATGAAAACCGTTATTGGTCAAAGTATGGTCTTCAACACAGAGCCTTGGCTCACACTTGGCCATAGAAATGACTAGTGTAAAACAAACGGAAAACCATCAGTCTAATCTTTATAAAACACAAGAAAATAAAAACACTTATGAACCCTGACAACTACTGAACAACAGGTTTCTAAATAAAGTATTTTGTCATGGGATGATTTAGAACTTCACATATTAAATAGACACCTTAGTTAATTTGATTGGATGACATAAGCTGTCAATTCCAGGATTGACTGTCAAAGTCAATGACAATAACATTACCAAACTACAGTTAAAGGGGCTCTAGCTAGCTGTCAAATCCATGGTCACCGATTTAACTCAAATTCTCATATTTGATTGATAACAATGTAAAACATTTATCTAAACTACCAAAGTCTAAAATAAACAGTTTACAGAGCATGGGGTAGATAATATGTAGGTTCGTTTCGTGTGTATTTTAGTCAAGACGCCATCTAATTATCTATCGAATTGACCTCAAATGACCATGTAAGGGATGTAAACATAAATAAAGATATGAGTAGATTAAACCAACACGTGCAATTGGATTTTTATAGGTCTGTTTGATTTTATTTTATAGATTAAAAATATATAATTCTCATTGTTTTTAGGCCGTATAAGAATGATTTTATGTGGATAGAATCAGTAATCAAATGATTTACCGTAGTTTCACTTTCATTGTTGACATCGAAAAAGAGCAGGCTAATGCCACTACAAGGCAGCTTTCACACCCGCAAAGTGGAAAGGGATTAATATAAGTTGCAAAACTTGTTTCCCAATCCACTATAAATAAATATGTTTAAATTAAATTATTCTTTTTCTTTAAATAACCAGTACACATACAATGCATGCGTTGTCAATCTCTAGCTAGGGGTTAAATTGAAGTTCACCTGAATACGGATTTAATGAAGTCGAGTTATTCACTTGCAAGTGAATAAGTGATTATCAATGTTTCTTCGCTTAATTTGACAAAATTGAACCATTTTAGCTGCTAAAAGCGAATTATTATTTCACTATTTCACTTTCATTATTGATTGCACAAAAAAAAATCTTTCTTTAGATTTTTTATATATCTCGTAGATAGTGCCCCTTTAACATTTCCAGGATAATCATAGTTTAATTACTTCAATGTTTTAAGTAATAATTATCCAAAACACATAAACATATATATCTTTATTCTAATCATCAAATACATATAGGTACAGAGGAAACATGTAATACAATACGTTAAATACATAAACATAAATATATAATATATACAACAACAACAACAAAGACAAAAGAACTTATTCCGAAGGACACAATGAATACAAGAATAGTATTGCAGTACAAGTTAATTTGTGTGGACATGATTGAAAAGGACAAAAAAAATGAAAATAATAAAATCAGGATCTCTCATTAATTTTGTTTTCTTTGTTAAAGACATAATAATACAAACATTAGCTACATTTGCAAGAAGCATCCAATGCATTGATAATTAACTTTTTTTGTTTTAATTTATTTCAGAATGATTTAATTGGACAGAGTTTATTTGATTATCTACACCCAAGAGATATGAATAAAGTAAAGGAACAGTTGTCGTCATCTGATATGTCGCCACGGGAACGCTTTATTGATTCACGGAGTAAGTCAAAAAATTCATTTATTTAGTATAAAAGAATGGATATAAGTCACATTGTGATATCTCATGTATATCTTGTCTTAGGGAGAAAGACATTTTGAATGTATAATCTGTTCTAAAATCCCATGTATTTTAATAAAATTGCAAAAACTCCAATGCAGTATGATATGTTAAGTCACTTGTGATTGACCTGATAACACCATTGAGCAATCACAATTGTCAGTTTGAGATTACATTAAGTTAGTTAGATTGAACTGTCTTATAATAGCAGGACCTGATTAATGATTGTATAACCTCACAATTTGTATATGTATGTCTAAAGAGAAAATTGATCTGTACAGTTGCAAGGAATTGTATCATTGAATAGCATGGTCTTAGCTGAAAAATTACAAATAATGTTAAGAATGGTGTACACAATTTTGTATTGTGTACTATCTTTCTTAGATTATACTAAAAACAAACTATGTAAATGCCAAAAACTGAAAAAAAGAGCTTTCAAAATTCTCCCTTCAAACATATGAGAGACAAAGTTTTATCATTTATGTGTATTGAGCATATTGAGAGTATGTTAGTGGTTAAACATGAACTGCTAGGCAAATGAAACCACTTTAAAGTTTATTTCCAACTACCAATGATTTAACTTAGATGTAGTAATCACTTTATAAGATTATATTCTTCTTTTTTCAGCAATGATGCCTGTGAAAACAGAATTATTACAACGACCCACTCATTTGTGTTCTGGTGCTAGACGATCATTTTTCTGTCGCATGAAAACTGGCAATAAACTTGATATGTGTTCACAATTGAAATTAGAAAAAGATGAACCTGATATGGTGACGAGAAAGAAAAAATCAGGTTTGTATATTATTACTTTTGGGTGCGTTTCACATGAAATTGTTATCTAAGTTGTTTACTCATTTGTTTTATGAAGTGACAACTTTCTTTGTAGACAACTATAAATCTCCACATCTTCTACGAAAGAGCTGGTCAATGTATCAACGTCAATGTAAGGCGTCAAAGAAAAAAATAAAACAGCCTTTCAAGACGTCATAATTATTTGGACTAGTTTACGGCCAGCATGGTTATACATGTATTAATTTTAGTAATTTTTTTTTTAAAGAAAAGAAAAAGTTTAAAACATACTAGATGGATGCTCAGAGGCTTTTAAGTAAGCTCTTTACAGCAGTTTGAGAGATCATAAATTTATTTTAGAGGTGAATCTCAAAGTGATATTGCAGGGTGCTGAGGCCAGGGTTTTTTTAATTTGTTGGTTTACAGATTTTCCCCATGAAAAAGTCGGGTCGGTCGGTTAGGAAAGAAAAGAAAAAAGACAGAAAAATATTCAAAATAAATATATATTTCACCTTTCTAACAATATGTTTGTTACACTATTTTGTCATCATTTCTTAAATTTTAGTTTGATGAAATATTATTACTCAGCTGTCAAAAACATCACATAACATTGTCTAATAATTTCCTGTCAAAAAGGGGTGTGCACTGACAAAGACGAAATTAAATCGTCATTTCACAAACAAGAATAACAGTTTCGAGTAGCTCTTAATCAATTCCAGAAAACTTGGTGAATTATGATCTTCAAGCATGAAAACTGATAAAGAAAAAAAATGTAAAAACGTTGTACACAAATATTTTCAACACAAGTGTCAAAAACGTAATAGACTCGTCAACTGGAAAAACTAGAGTATCGGGTTAATCTGTTGTCATGCATTCCTGTTTTTTATCCAAATGGACGATTTTTTTTTAATACCTATGAAACAAGGAAATTCCAAATTGTTTGTTAATATTCAGTACTTAAACTTGATGTCTTCCACCTGTCCACATTTTGACAAGTCTATTTCTATTAGATGATGCATCTTATGATGACAAATAAGGAAAACGAACTTATTGTGTATTTGGTTTTAAATACAGGTTTTGTTCCTCAAAATTATTTGCGCAAACAACATTTCAAGGTTAGTTTTAATTGATCAATTGTCTATTTTTAGAAACGTAAACTGGAAGTTTTATTTTTTCACAACAGAAAGTGTTATCAATTTTGTTAGTGAATAATGCATTTCATTTCATAAAAAAAGAACATTTTAATTACTTTTCAGGGATTATGCATTTGTTAGGGACGGCGGGAAAAAATAAGCATGAAAAGTCAATTTTATTTTTAATAAATCAGCGGATCTGTAAACCAACAAATTAAAAAATCCTGGCCTAAGAGCTTTTAAAATATACCTCTTTCAGCAGTTGACTTCTGGAAATACAAAACACTCTATATCTTTTAATATTTTAATATGAATAATACTTTAGAACAAAAATACCAAATCTAAGACAAACAACAACGGCTGTTGTTTCCTCTAGAGCTATCAGGCTCTTCTGTTATTTCATTTGGTGATTTCAGGTATAAATCAAGATTCATAAAGACAAACCATACCCTATACAACTATGTTAATGATATTACATTTAACAGCACGATCTAAGCATCTAGTGTATATTTCTACCAGCATTTTTTAACATTTAAATGTTTTCTTTCTAGTTTCAGATAGGAAATCTTTCACTGTGATACATTGTACAGGTTATTTAAAATCTTGGCCCACATCTAAAATGGACCTGAATGAACAGGACGAAACAGACGACTGTAGTCTAAGTTGTCTTGTTGCAGTGGGTAGGGTTAAAACAGCCTCTAGACAACAACAAATTGTGAAAGACTATGAAAGTATACATGTCCGACCAGTAAAATATGTATCGCGGCATGGCTTAGACGGCAAATTTACTTATATAGACCAAGGGTTAGTATCTTATACTGTATAAAAGTAATTATTGTAGGAATTTCTAAGTAGTAGTTTTTGTGGTCAATTGCAGTATAATTTAATTATTTTTCTTCCATATTCTAAGAGATGATGACCTTGCATACTTAGATATGTCAAAAGGTGAGAAAGTTGTTGTATTTTTATACGACCGAAAACAAAATTTGGGGATCGTATAATGGTATGATGTTTGCATTGTTGTCATCCGAAGACACATTTGGTTTCCGGACAATAACTTTAATTTAAGTGAATGGATCGCTATGAAAATTTCAAAGTGTTCAATACTAGGAAGGGAAGGTAGGGGGGTTGATGGTTTTAACCGTTTAGGAATTAGGGGCCAAAAGGGGCCAAAAACAATTATTTTTCTACTTTCAGGATAATTACTTGTGTATATGTATTTCAATTGCTCTGAAATTATACAACAATGTTTAATACCACAGGTAGAAGGTTTGGATTCATTTTGAGGGTTATGGTTCCATCATTTTTAGAATTAAGGGCCAAAAAAGGGGCCAACAACAAGCATTTTTCTAGTTTCCAGACAATTACATCTTTTAAAGAGTATCGATCTCTCTGAAATTGTACAACAAGGTTCAAAAATGCTGGGATTAAGTGTAGGGGTAATTGCTCAAAGGGGGATTCAAAAAGTGTGGGAGGGTTCCAATTTTTTTAAGGGGTTAAATTTTTTTTCAAAATTCCAAGAAGAATCTTTAATTGCACAGTATTGTGCAATACATTTGTGAGATCATGACATTTATGTTGTATCAGAAACCTATGATATGTTAAAAATTTGATCACAATCCAAATTCAGACAGTATTAAGCTTAAATATTGTGTCCAAATTTGGTCCAGCTGTTCAGGGTTCAACCTCTGTGGTAGTATCAGGCTGCACTCAGCGAAGCAATTTATCATAGGACAGTTTTATTTTGCAGCATGTTGAATGTTTTGTTGATAGGTCAGGAAGAACCGTTTTTTTTTTGGGGGGGGGGGGGGGGGAGGAGTGGTATAAAGGGGAATCTGCTAATTAAACATATATTTACAAACTCAAGATAATTGTAAAATATTTTTCGTTTTTTTGTTCAGTGCATCCTTTTGAGTTACTCACTGTGAATGTACTTTCCTTTATCAATACAATACATAAAATAAAAATGACAATCAGAGTCAATAAAAATGACCACCCACATCTATTTTAGTGTATATGGTCATCCTGTGTATAGTAATCAAGTTGTCCTTTTGTTGTATATCTCAAACCTAAACAATCACCATGACCATGTCAGTGAAGAATATTAATGCTCACCAAAGCTGTGAATGAGCAAAATTACATAAAGAATGCAGTAAAACTAGGTAGATTTTAGGGCTGCTAAAAGAAAAGGATAGCGTTTTTCTTCAGATAAAGTTTAAAGATTTTCCGATAATTTCATCACCTACGCATATGTAGAAAAAATAGTTCCTATATAATGTTATGTAAGCATAACTGTTTATCCTATTGTTTTATAGAGCAACAGAATTGATAGGTTATTTACAACAGGAATTACTAGGTACATCTGTGTATGAATATTATCACCAAGACGACATGGCTGACATGGCAGAGGTTCATAGACAAGGTAACAATTATACATATTTTATATAAAATAGTTGTTAAGTTATTGGGCTAAAGTTGATAACAAGATCAATGCATGTGAAAGGAGAAATATGGTTGAAACCCCCCTTTTGAAAATATTTGGATCCGCCACTGAAATACTTTATTAGTATTAGTTAGATCTCCTAGATTTTGTATAAATAGCACACTACATGCAGCTTACAAACAAATCAAAAATGTACAAGGATTTTGAAGATGAGATATATCTGTGTGTGTACTTGAGTATGTTAAAGTATACAAAACAATTATAACTGTTCTTCTTTTAGGAACATATCACTAAAAAAATTGTCAAGATTTAATGTATGATTCTTAGGTTAGAAAAATAGGTTAGAGTTATAGGGAATTTTAACCATGTTTAGTTAAGGTAAGACATGATAACAATAATTTCTTTAAATAAGTGTAAGATGGTTATTTTCTTTATTTTAGTTTTGAAAACCAAAGAGAAAACAACAACGAATGTATATAGATTTAAAGCTAAGAATGGTTCTTTTCTACATCTACGGTCTGATATGTTTAGTTTTGTTAATCCATGGACTAAAGATGTGGAGTACATTGTTAGTACAAACACAATTATCCCGTAAGTATGATATTATTTTATCTTATTTTTGGTAATTTTAATCGGTAGGATATAGTTATTAATATAAATGTTGAGATTTTTGTAAGTTTTAATTGTTATTTTAGATATTTTGTAAAGTGATAAGGAAGGAATTACTGGAAACCAACATATATTTCCAGGGGATTTATATTGGAAACTTTCACAAGTAGGAAAATAACGTGAATATAAATCATTACAAATATATAAAACTTAAAATCATTTTTTTTTCAACTACTACTAGTAAATTGATAATTGCGACTCACCAATTGTTGTATTTGGTTTAGATTCTATTTCTTACAATTTTCTTTTATTCTATGACAGGAGATTCTTATCTACTGCATAAGAGCAATCCTGGTTGCAGGAGGTTCTAAACACTAATATTTGCTGTCTAATGCTAACTCTGCTGTAGGGTTAACACATATTTAGTAGTTCTTTTAAAACTTTAATTATTTTACAGTCAGCAAGAAGTTAGCAGTTCAGGACAGGCAGCAGATGCAGGTGGTGTTACCTTGGAAACGTTCAATGATGCATGGGATGAAAGTGACTGTAAGTATAGAGTATTAAGGGGAGATAATACAGTTATTAATTAGAATTATTATACTTAAGAATTAAATGCTTCTCTTTGTAACTTCATTGGGGTGTAAAAGCGTTGACTGAAGTTCATTTTGTATGAAGCGCGGAAGCTATGAAGTTACAAAAAGAAGCATTCAATACTTATAATAACATTGTTTAGCTCGAATCATGAAAACACGAATTTTATCAATTTTTAATTTAATTCACCTGTGCACTTAATTGTGGGACCTCGTGTTATCATGAATGATAAGTTTTATTGTGTAATGCAATTGCTGAAGGAGTAGCATGTGATGTGCAGTTAGCCTATCAGAATAACGTGTTATAATGAAACATACGTCTAATATACTCTATCACATGGCTGAGATGGTGACAATTTTTTTTAATGTTACCCTCTCGTCTAGACCAATCAAAAATCCACAATTTGAAGGACAATGCAATGAATTGAATTTACATCAAGTAATTCAATACAATGCTTGAGTTCTACGTTTTAGCTCAGATTTTATTATTAGCTTGTCAAAATATAAAAAAAAAAACACCTTGTCTCACTTTTGTTGATTTTTCTAATACCAGTAATGTTGTTTAATATGCTTATCAAAGGTACCAGGATTATAATTATGCACGTGATGTCATAGAAAATACTTTTAAAATGAAATTAATCTGTAAAAAAACAATGATAGGACATTCAGTATAATAAATTAAATAACACATAGCTGAGAGGGTGATAGAGCAGATTGGTACCCCTCGAAAAGCATTGTCAACCTTGGCTTCGCCACGATTGACAATGTTTTCTTGGGGTACCAATCTGCTCTATAACCCTCTCAGCTATGTGTTATTTATATAATGTTAGACCAAGCATAAAACATACAAACACAAGCTATCTTTTATAAAATTATAAGGCTTTCATTGAGGTTTGTCCAATAAGTACATAAAAAGTTTCTATTACAATGCTTGTCTAAGAAAAAACTAAACATTTAATAGGGAATGGTAATTTTCTGTATTAGCTCTTCCTCCTTTGTTGGAAATCCCTTTATAGCATTCAGAAAAGAATTAGAAGACATAAAGAAGGATAAGATTAAAATAGGAAAGATGAAGAAAAGCCAGATTTACCATTGCCATCTATAGAAATTTTATAGTTTTGTTATAGTTTTGTTAATTATGTTAAATATGTTGAAGAAGTTGTACATTAATTGTGCATCAGTGAAGCTCAAACAAAACACTTTTTATTTTTATGCCCCTATTACGATAGCAGAGGGGCATTATGTTTTCTGGTCTGTGCCTCCATTCATTAGTCAGTCTGTTCGTTCGCTTGTCGTACTGGTCGTCCGTTTGTCTGTACGTCCGTCTGTCTGTCTGTCTGTCCCGCTTCAGGAGAAAATTTTTGGTCAAGTTAGTTTTTGATGAAATTGAAGTCCAATTGGCTTCAAACTAAGTGCACATGTTCCTTATGATATGATCTTTTTAATTTTAATGCCAAATTAGAGTTTTTAACCCAATTTCATGGCCCACTGAACAAAGAAAATGATAGTGCGAGTGGGGCATTTTTGTTCTGGGGACACATTCTTGTTATTTTTTGTAATATAATTGAGCAACAATGATATTTATTTGACAGCTTGTCTGGAAAGCTTTGAGAGGAAAGAGAAAAAGAAGAGTAGCTTGCCTGCAAGTGTTAGATTAGCTCCTGCTAGAATAGGTCGACAGATTGCAGAAGAAATCATTGATATGCAAAGGTATATAGCATTGTTTACTCACAAAACCTCTGGAAAAAGTATCTTGTTCAGTATCTTGTATCAATATGATATTTCTGATGGCAAGTTTTAATTTTGACAATTTTATTTTGCCTTTCTAGAGCTATAGTCCTTAATTAATTGGAAAATGGCACTTTAATTTGTCAATAACTTGAGAATTTATATTTAACCATTGTTTTCAAATCTTTCACTTGTGGTTACTTAGGACCAAATTTGAACAATGATTTTCAATTTTGCCATTTAGAAGTAATGGTCCTTTGGTTAATTGGAAAATAGCACTGTATGTCAATTTGTTTTATAATTTGAGAACAATTGATTCCATCCTTCCCAAATTTTAATAGGTTGGTATCTTTAAAAAAATAATAAAGTCAAGATTGGTTTTGATAATTTTCAATTTTGAGAGTTATGGCCCCTGATTTCTATAGCAATGACACTATTAATTGTATGAATAACCTAATTGCTGTAATTTATAAGTTTCCAGATTTAATAAATACTGATTATTAACATATCTCACGTGTACACAAAATTTGTTCTTTTCTGTTTGCTATTGACATTAATATTTCTTTTAATTTTCAGAATTCCAAATTCACCTTTAGCAGATAGTACCAATAATGCCACACAATCCTCAGTCCCAGAAATGGTATGTGTTAATATGTTAATAATGAAGCTTACATATCATAAAATGTGTAAGAACTATTGGGACAATGTCTAAAACACAGTAAAGAATGACCATTGGTATTTGGAACATTTTAAAACAAAGTTCTTAAGTTCTCAAATAATTTATACCAATATATTTTACGTGAAATATCCAAACAGATGAATTTAATTCAATAATGAATGCACAGAAATTCATAATCGTAATGCTATGTACCCATTGTCATATCAAATCTTTTTATACTCTATTTTCTAAATGAAATATATTTTTTCAGCCTAAAGCCAGAAGTTCCCATGCTTCACCAAGTGAGTATTTCTTACGATATCTTTTAAAAGGACAAGTGTCTTATTCTTTTGATAATGAGCCAATTAGGGAACACTCCATCCACCAAAATTTATAAAAATAATCCAAGGTACGGTCTTCAACACAGAACCTTGGCTCACACCGAACAGCAAGCTATAAAAGGCCCCAAAATTTACAATTGTAAAACCATTCAAACTGGAAAACCAAACTGTCTAACGTATATAAAAAACAAAATACGAGAAATACTTATGAACAACATCAACAAACAAACATTACTGAAAATCAGATTCATGACTTAGGATAGGTTCAAACAATTTTTTAAATGTTTAACTGGTACCAAACTGTCACCTTTATCCAAAACAATATAGTGTAACATCACAAAATAGAAAGACACACTACAAAATATCAATTGAAATAGCTTAACTCAATTCAAAGACATATTACCCGTATACACAAGTGAACATACACTAAACAATTCAATTTGATAGTTCATACTTAGGAGTTGAAACATAGCCAGTCAATAATGTTTCTACTTATAGGGCTTATTATGACAGCAGAGGTTGATACCAGTATTTATTCTTTTATAGAATAAAAAATGAAAATTTATTTTGATCACTTCATGACAAAATATCACTGTGTCATTGTGTTATTGATTCATCTCCTAAAAATAATACCTACAAAATTGACAAGTTATTCAAGGAGTATAATGAAAAATATTTACTATATAATTGAATTGTTTTTAGAGCAACTTCAATGAAACACTTTATTGTCCTAGAAAATATTGTAGTTATGGTTCTCTTTTCCTTTGTTACATTGTTAATTGCTGTTTCCAAGATTATCCATCCAAAGTAAGCTGAAAATACAACAATATTTCAATGCATCAATAATTTACAGACATAGACTATAGGATTAGCTACTTTAAAATGGGTTACTAGATTGAAAATTTTTCCTTTTCTTAGCTAATGGGAGAACTAGTCCAAGAGTTCCTAGAAATGGTCTCACACATCATCCTGACACAGGTATGTACTACTGTAGAAACATAAACTTTCGTGGGGTTAAAGTTTCTTGGTTTTGTCTCTATATAAGATATCATGGGGGTTTAATTTCGTGGTTTCTATTAAATGGAAGTGATATTATATGTAGGTTTTATTTCTGTGGGTTGTTAAATTTTGTAGATTATTCTTTGCATGAAATAAACCAAAGTAAATCCTCCACGAAAATGTCTGCTTTTATGGTATATAATACATACTATAAGCACACTAGGTACCTTTGGAATTGCCAAGTATATACAAATCCTGATAGGGAAAAATCCATTTGTCCTTTTGAACAATGAAATATGTCTAACTAACTAAGGGAAAATAATCTACTGTCACATAAGGAAAATCTCAGAAAATTATGAACTGTTTTTATACGACCGCAAAATTTGAAAAATTTTTCGTCGTATATTGCTATCACGTTGGCGTCGTAGTCGTCGTCGTCGTCGTCGTCGTCGTCCGAATACTTTTAGTTTTCGCACTCTAACTTTTGTAAAAGTGAATGGAAATCTATGAAATTTTAACACAAGGTTTATGACCACAAAAGGAAGGTTGGTATTGATTTTGGGAGTTTTGGTCCCAACATTTTAGGAATTAGGGGCCAAAAAGGGCCCAAATAAGCATTTTCTTGGTTTTCGCACTATAACTTTAGTTTAAGTTAATAGAAATCTATGAAATTTTGACACAAGGTTTATGACCACAAAAGAACGGTTGGGATTGATTTTGGGAGTTTTGGTTTCAACAGTTTAGGAATTAGGGGCCAAAAAAGGGCCCAAATAAGCATTATTCTTGGTTTTCGCACAATAACTTTAGTATAAGTAAATAGAAATCAATGAAATTTAAACACAATGTTAATGACTACAAAAGGAAGGTTGGTATTGATTTTGGGAGTTAAAGTCCCAACAGTTTAGGAATTAGGGGCCAAAAAGGGACCCAAATAAGCATTTTTCTTGGTTTTCGCACCATAACGTTAGTATAAGTAAATAGAAATCTATGAAATTTAAACACAAGGTTTATGACCATAAAAGGAAGGTTGGTATTGATTTTGGGAGTTTTGGTCCCAACAGAATAAGGGGCCCAAAGGGTCCAAAATTAAACTTTGTTTGATTTCATCAAAATTGAATAATTGGGGTTCTTTGATATGCCGAATCTAACTGTCATGACTGTGTATGTAGATTCTTAACTTTTGGTCCCGTTTTCAAATTGGTCTACATTAAGGTCCAAAGGGTCCAAAATTAAACTTAGTTTGATTTTGACAAAAAATGAATCAGTTAGGTTCTTTGATATGCTGAATCTAAAAATGTACTTAGATTCTTGATTATTGGCCCAGTTTTCAAGTTGGTCCAAATCGGGGTCCAAAATTAAACTTTGTTTGATTTCATCAAAAATTGAATAAATGGGGTTCTTTGATATACCAAATCTAACTGTGTATGTAGATTCTTCATTTTTGGTCCTGTTTTCAAATTGGTCTACACTAAAGTCCAAAGGGTCCAAAATTAAACTTAGTCTGATTTTAACAAAAATTGAAATCTTGGGGTTCTTTGATATGCTGAATCCAAAAATGTACTTAGATTTTTTATTATGGGCCCAGTTTTCAAGTTGGTCCAAATCAGGATCTAAAATTATTATATTAAGTATTGTGCAATAGCAAGTCTTTTCAATTGCACAGTATTGCGCAATGGCAAGAAATATCTAATTGCACAATATTGTGAAATAGCAAATTTTTTTTTAATTAGAGTTATCTTTCTTTGTCCAGAATAGTAAGCAAGAAATATCTAATTGCAAAATATTGTGCAATAGCAAGATTTTTTTTTAATTGGAGTTATCTTTCTTTGTCCAGAATCAACTTAAATCTTTGTTATATACAATATACAATGTATATTCACTTTTTACTTCCAACTGATAAATTAAAATAATCTTTACCATTCAGTGATAACAAGCAGTTTTTTTACATCTTAATATTTTATGATGTATTTAAATGAGTAGTTATTGTTGCAAACTCCATTAGAAATTTTAATTGAGATTAGTTTTGGAATAAGGGAAAGGGGGATGTGATTAAAAAAATTGGGTTCAATTTTTCTCATTTAAAATTTCATAAATAAAAAAGAAAATTTCTTCAAACATTTTTTTGAGAGGATTAATATTCAACAGCATAGTGAATTGCTCTAAGAGAAAACAAAAATTTTAAGTTCATTAGAACACATTCATTCTGTGTCAGAAACCTATGCTGTGTCAACTATTTAATCACAATCCAAATTTAGAGCTGAATCCAGCTTGAATGTTGTGTCCATACTTGCCCCAACCGTTCAGGGTTCAACCTCTGCGGTCGTATAAAGCTACGCCCTGTGGAGCATCTGGTTGTAGATTTTCAGAGGGCTATCTACATTAGAAGTCCAGAAAATTGAAAAAAAACATCATAAGTACAATATTTTATTTTTTTGTTCTAGTCAGATGAAAGTCATGAAATTGCTTCTTCTGGTTTGAGAACAAAGTTTAGTAAAAGTTCATTGAAACAAGTAATTGGACCTTTTATTTTAATTACCTTGAGCAGACTACTCTTTTCTTTCTGATTTTATGTGACATTAGTTTTGTGTTCTGATTACTCACCAAGGACAATTCTTAAAAAAAAAAATAAAAAAATTATCTTCTAGCAACACCATTGCCATGGTTAATGAATAAGTCAAAAAATCAAAAAAAAAGAGACTGATTTTAAAGGAAATAGTCATATTTTGAGGTATATTGCAAACATATTAGATGAATTAAGATATTATTTACCATCAAATAAAAAGATATATAAACCAGACACTTCAGATGAGAAAAGAACATTTTGTATGAGTGAAAAAAAATCACTTCATTTTGCAAAAGTAGAAGAAAATAAAGTACACCTAGTGTGTTAAAACTTTTCTATTACTGTAAATTTTGTAATTTTTGGAATGACCGGATTGATTTTTCAAAAACTAAAAACTTGTACAATGGATTGTGTGGTATGTTGACACGTAAGTTGAGTGCAGATTTTACTGAACTGTGAAAAATAATTTGTTATTGTCATTAGTTGTTAAAAAAGTATAATGATAAATGCATGCAAAAAAGTTTGAATTTACGGTAAATAATTATGTTTATATTTACAGCATCATCTACAGTCGTACCTAGTGCACAAGAAACCAATCTTTTAGAGAATGTAATTGCTGAACAACAAGTGTTTGAGGATCTTAATATCTCTGGGAACGATGGCAATGATGAAGCAGCCATGTCTATAATCATGAGTTTGTTAGAAGCTGATGCTGGCCTGGGTGGACCTATAGACTTCAATGATCTACCGTGGCCATTATGATATTGGCTTGTGTTATTATTACTGATAGAGACAGTTATGCCTTCAATATTTACAGAATGAATGAGGGCAGTCACAGGAAGTGGTGTTTCTAATATAAAGTCAAGCCGAGTTGACAGATCTGATTCTGTTGTCAGCCTGAACTTTTGAACACTGGAGGTCTATGCAGCTGGACTGCATATATAAACATAAACAAATAGAGAAAATTTATAAATATGAAATGGTGCATCATAGTTTTATCCAAAGACAATTTCAGGTTCATTGTATTTCGCTTGCAGCACTTTTTGATTTTCAGACAATGTATTTAACTGACAATGTACTTAAAGCTTAGCTTTATACTTAGGACTATCAACATTATAATATCAATGATTAGTATAGAAGGCGAGACATTTCAGCGTGTGCACTCTTGTTTAAAATGTTAATTTAAAAAAAAATTTAAGGATAATTCAAGCTTGTTGTGTCAATATCTTTAATTTTACTGCCCTTCAGTACTGAACTTTCTATATTATCAATTATGGCTTTATTTGTCGCCAAATTTCACAGATAAAGGAAAATTGTATTAAAATGAATAATACATGTTTATGTTTTAAACAAAATCTGCATTAATGTCTATGAGATATTTGCCTTTGTTTTAATAAAACAGTTGAGTGTCATTTCTACCCACATAATCCCGTAAAATAAGTATTGTACCTGACAAATACTTTTGAATCCACAGTACAGATATTTCAAATGTAAAATATCAACTCAAAACTCCTGTGATGTTAATCATCTGCTGGACAGATGGTGATATGTCTTTGAGCTTCTGTATAACTCATACAAGAAAATCACTGTTTGACCTTGAATATTATAAATGGCAACATTTACATAAATACAGACATTGAACAAAAGTCATATATCTCAGACATTTTGGAACTTTCTTTTAAGATCGCAACAGTAATTCAGTTACCTAGGTAAAGTAGAACCTTTGTCTTGGTTGTGCACTTGGTAATAGATTCATTGATCTAATTTAAAACCAAAAGTAATTGGCAATTAAGGGTCAGAATATATTGATTACTCCGCAAATGATTTTTTTTAACCACAACTTTTCTTTTAAAATAAGGTACAAAATGTCTAACAGTTGCTCGATTTGAAAGAGTTAATTCACACGGAAACTTGATTTTTTTTTTTAAATCTAGGGGTATATTTCATAACATAGAAGGTTCAATTAATGGATATACTGCAAGGTAAAGTCTCTTAGATAAGCTCTTTAAAAGAAGTTCTTAAAGAAAGAGTTGTTTTTTGTAGGAGTATAAAATAAATGAAATGGTGCCTATCTGATAAATGAATGAAGATAGAAATGTGTTTTTTTTACATGAAACATGCTAATTTTTAAAGAAGGAATCAAATTGAAGAATTCATTTAACTACACCTTATAGCATTGTACACAGTTCCATATTATTTTATTGACTCAGGAACTTTTTATATTGTTTATGTACTCAGCTTTGTATGAGTCTATGTTTTAAAAGCAGAATGGTAGATAAGTAGTTGTTTTATATCATGTTTCAAATTCCATTATTTGTATAAATTCATATTTTTCATAGAATTGTAAGATTTCCTATTTATCTTTATGTATTTTCAGTTATGTGTTATAACAGAGATAATTTATGTATATATTTATTGCCAGTTGGCAGTTTTGCCAGATTTGATTTTCATTACAAGATTCCTATATATCTGTGATATTTGCAACTGACCTGGATCATTGATTGGTCCTAAAGTTATTGTCATCACTTGGTATTCCTCACAAGGATAGTCGTCAGAAAATGGCTTCAAACATTTTTGAAACCAGGTTCCAGTCAGAACCAATGATAATCAAGCAATGGTAATTTTGATATTTGGTATATTAGTATATAATGAATTATGATCAATAACATTACTTATGTTTATCTAACTGGATGTCTGTCTTCTCTTATGGGAAAAGGGGGTGACAATGTATGATATTAAATTTGTGTGCATTTTTATTATAAGAAAAATTAGGGTTCATTTTTATTTTCAACAATATTGTCTGGTTAATGATATTCGTGTTTTCTTGTTATAATTCAATTTTTAGTAGAAGTGAAAGTGGAAAGTGGAAATTATAAATATATATATTACTGTTAGACACATTTGCAAGGACATTTATTATTGGTTATTTCCCAATTCCAAAAAATTTACCTTGAATGAATTTGTTCCTTAATGAAGATTAGAGTTCAGACAGGAAAAAAATATATTAAACCTTTGAAACGGGTTTGGAACTAGAAATCTTAAAATTTAATTGCCATAAAAATGAATCACATTATAAAGTTACATACTGAGCAGGAGATGAAAATTCTAGGTGAAGCAAACAGGCTCATGGTAGCATATTAAGGGCATTATTCTTGTGTGAATACAATGATTTACACATATTATTTTGGCATTTACATGCGTATACCAGTATGGTTCAAGAGATATTTTGGTATAAATCAAAGATCAATTACATCTGGTTATGACATAAAGAATATATAATCTTTATTTTATGTATTGCAATTATTTTGACCACACTAGCAGGGGTATCTTAGTTTTTCAACCATCTATCCTTCAGTTCTGTCTTAGGTTATTTATTTTGAAATTACAAGGTCCAAGCTCAAGTATGAAGAAATCAAAAACAGAATTTCTTAATTGTCACAAAAAAGAATTATACAAAAAAAATTAACAGAAAAAATATGCCAGCAAGTAATAAATGCTAAGCTAATGGGTTTTCTGATTTTTTTTCTCTGAAAAGACATATGCAATTTCCATGCATCAGTACAAAATAAACATTTTAATATTGAAAATTTGTATTCTAATATACTAAACTGCAATAATTCAGAAATCATCCAGATTCACAAATTAAGATGAAGATTAATAATATCATCTAATTTACACATTTTATTTAAAAATCAACCCAATTTATGAAAATGAATAATAAATCTAACTTTATCTACTTGCATGTCTCTAACATGAAATTAAATTATTTAATATATAGCAATGGATATTTCATTATGTTTGGAGAGATTTGTTGCTATTTTCAGGTACATATCCATGAGTTCAGGTTAAGGGTGATTGTTTGGAAGCCATCTTTGACCTTCAGAAGACAAAAGGCAGTGCTAGATTTATATGTGTACTAAATTTCTGTGCACCCTTTTTAATCCCTTCTAAATCGGAAAATGGACTTATGATTCGAAATTTAACTTGTACTTATATAATGTTTTCTGAGGGTAGCAGGAGCATGATAGGAATGAAAAGTTTTGAATGTTGAAAAAGAAGATATTTTTTTTTCAATGGGTTGCTATGCTGGGTTATTTTTAACACATTTAAAAACTCATGGTTAATCAAAGTTTGAGTGGCAAACAAAAAAAAAAACAAGAAACTTAGACAAGGAAACTCATGTTATTTTATATTTGTTAATACAAAATGTATTCAGTTTCCGGTTGGTAATTTGCAATGTACAATCAGCTAAACTTTGCCTTTTCAAGGTTATTTGAATAAAAGGCAATCAAATTTAATGATATTTTGGTTTTAAAGAGACTTGGATTTATTTTAAAGAAGGCATTATATATATAAACTGTTAAATTGTGCCGCCCTGTTGTTAAATATGTCACTACTTCAAAATTTATTTTCCTACAATTGATTTTGGGCTTTTTTATTAAAACAATTTCAGTAACTTAAATTTGCATTTATGATTCTACAAATTAGGGAGAGCTGTTTATAAGTTTCAGAATTTTTGAAAAAGATGTTGTTTTTTTTCATTTTTATTTGCAAAAGCTGTTTAACAATATTTTTTAAATATATTTAAACAGAAAATCCTACTTTATGTAAAAATTATGTTTTATTCAAATTATTTGTCTCTTATATACAGGGAAAATTAAAAAAGAACTAATTCTTAAAGAAATTGTGGCTCAATATTAGAAATGATAGATTAATGTGCCTTGTTATAAGTGTAGTGTGTTTCCTTACAACTGAAATTGATGTTAAATATATGTGATGTAATGTGCCTTGAAGCAGATATGATTAAGGTTATCATTAGGTACAACTGTTGACGATATTTCAAGGATCCATACATGTACTTGAGAAATTAATGTTCAATATACCTGGGTACATTTAAAGGTGCTGATTCAGTGTGTTGTGAACATTCAATGTCCTTTGTGTACATTACCCATCGTTTTATGTGGTTGCTATTGTGATGGGGTTTCTCTATCTTACTTGTGTAAGAGTCTTCTGAATATGAAAAGTGTCTCTGGTGTAACAGCTTGGTATTTTTAAATGAGGTTTTAATCATCTTATGAAATCATAAGATTTTTACTTCTCTTCTTACAATTTTTAATCATTTTGAATTTCAATAGGAGAGAAAACAAATGAAACACTGGAAACTTGAAATTTCATCAACATAACAGGGAATATTTTGTTTTTCTGACTTGCTCTATTTATGTCTGCAACACAATTTTATTTTTGAGTACAAAGATTTCCTGTTTATTTTTATCATTATTGAAATGAAAGAGGTTTTTGTTTTATGTAAAATTTCTAATTTTTTTCTCTTTTAAATTCTAGTCACTTCTAACTTACTTACGGTTTTTTAATGACCTTGACTGGCTAAAATGCCCTCACAGGGTCAGTCAGTCATATCTGCATATTGACTTTTTTTGTCGAGCCTTAGACTTTAGTCGAAAAAGCGAGACTAAGCGATCCTACATTCAGTCGTCGTCGGTGGGGGCGGCGCGGCGTCCACAAATATTCACTCTGTGGTTAAAGTTTTTGAAAATTTAATAACTTTCTTAAGCTATCATGGATTTCTACCAAACTTGGACAGAAGCTTGTTTGTGATCATAAGATAGTATCCAGAAGTAAATTTTGTATAAATAAAATTCTATTTTTTCTGTATTTTATTTATAAATGGACTTAGTTTTTCTGCGGGGAAACATTACATTCACTCTGTGGTTAAAGTTTTTAAAATTTGAATATCTTTCTTAAACTATACTGGATTTCTACCAAACTTGGACAGAAGCTTGTTTATGATCATAAGATAGTATCCAGAAGTAAATTTTGTAAAATAATAAATCCATTTTTTTTCGTATTATACTTTTAAATGGACTAAGGTTTTCTGCCAGGAAACAACACATTCACTCTGTGGTTAAATTAAAAAAAAAAATAACAACTTTCTTATACTATTTTAAATTTGTTCCAAACTTGGACAGAAGCTTGTTTATGATCAAAAGCTAGTATCTAGAAAGGAAATATTGTTAATATTTGGTACCGGTGTATCTGTATTTTACTTTTAAATGGACTTTTAACTACCAGTTAACTTTACATACAGTCTGCAGTTAAAGTTTTTAAAACATTTATTGGATTCATAAACTATCCTGAAATTTTTACCAAACTTGGACAGAAGCTTCTTACAATCAAAAGATAGTATCAAGAGGAATATTTTATTTGATTGTTATCCTCATTTTTGTTGAGCCTGGGAGTTACAGCTAAAGTAGGCGAGACACTGGGTTCCGCGGAACCCTTACAATTTTTTTTCATATCTGCCTATTGACTTTGAAACATTTCAATTGTATAATCTAATTAAGAATCATGTGCACCTGTTTGATTAGCATACACCTTGTACTTGTAAAATCATATTTGTTTAATATGTTCATAGCATAGACACTCAAAACATGTGACATACATTTTGCATACAAACTACATTTGCTCAAATATAAATCATGTTATACATCACAGTACATGGACAGGGGAAGACAACTCTCTACTATTTCTGTATTACATTTGTTGCTTGTCTTAAGTCTAATTAATTTTTCCTCAAGTTTTGACTCTTGGATAATCAATAAAAAAAAAAATTCTGTGATAACCACTATATTGCATTTATTTCAGTAATTCATATTTTCGAAATTTTAATTAGATAACAATATTATTGCAAAATATCATCTTATTTCTTCATACTATTAAATGGTTTTTTGATCCCAAATAATTTAATGGAAAGTAAACTTTTGCTCTGCTATTTAAAACATATAGCCTACAGTAGAAATGTGTACCTATAAATGAAAACTAAATCAAACAATTTATAAATGATTTACACCAAATGTGATACTCTGGTGATGTTGGATGGAGATATATGATTTTATAGCTTATTTTATATTAAAATTTTAATATTTCAAATTGAGAAATCCACATCACTACCTCTATATATATATCCCCTGTCCATCAATTACCATTATATATCAGAAAAATTGTTGTTTATGTATACAGTATTTGTTAACAAAATAAAAAAAAATGAAAGTTTTATTTGTGTATTTTTTATTGGTTGGATATCCTGATTTTCAGTATTTTATGTTGGCTTGAATAACTCCCTGTGCTATCAACTGTTCTGTCCTTCTATGATCAAAACTGCTAATATTTATCCATTAAAAAAGAAATCTTTTGATTGGTTATATCCTCATTTTAACTTTTACAGTTTATATGCATTCATCGGTATAAGGACATCATTCGTAAATATAGCTCAACATGCAGACTTCCTATACGTTCAGGTATTTGAACTATTTCACATTCAGTTTTTTATGGAAATACTCTGTATAAATAACAAAAATGTCAGTATTCACCCCAGAAACTAACAAAACCTTTAAACAGACTTTTTAAGAAGTGATATACTTACAATACTGTTGTCAGGTCATTAAAGATTGCATATTTTGGCGTCAATATTGATTCACTTATAGGGTCTTTGCATCAGAACTAAACACATTTATTAAAAAAACAGTTGTTGGTATGACACAGGTTATGTTCTTCTCATATATGTTATGATGGTATGATATTAAACCCCTAACGGGAAGGATTGTGCCTGATATTCATATGATGAAATCACAATCTTTCAATCAGTTTAATCGAAGTCTGGAGCTGGCATGTCAGTTAACTGCTAGTAGTCTGTTGTTATTTATGTATTATTGTCATTTTGTTTATTTTCTTTGGTTACATCTTCTGACATCAGACTCAGACTTCTCTTGAACTGAATTTAATGTGCCTATTGTTATGCGTTTACTTTTCTTCATTGGCTAGAAGTATAGGGGGAGGGTTGAGATCTCATAAACATATTTAACCCCGCCACATTTTTGCGCCTGTCCCAAGATTGGCCTTTGTTAGTCTTGTAGTATTTTAATTGTAGTTTCTGGTGTACAATTTGGCAATTAGTATGGCGTTCATTATCACTGAACTAGTATATCTTTGATTAGGGGCCAGTTGAAGGACGCCTCCGGATGCGGGAATTTTTCTATGGTCGGGTTGCTGTCTCTTTGACACATTCCCCATTTCCATTCTCAATTTTATTATAAAGCTTATAAAATGATAAATTCTTCATGACAAACAATGACAGAACTGGCAAATTTCAAGATTTCAGATTTTCGGTCCTTTAGGATTATTTTTCATTGTTCAAGGCAAATAAACTGTTGAAAAGGGAAATACAATAGGAAAATGCAGAATATATACAACACATGTCCCCTAAATTGAATCATACCAGCCAGGGAGAGTGAGAAAAAAAGAGCATACTACCCTTACCCCTATGGCAGATGTTGCACAAAGGACATTGATTACCTTGTATCACAACTCATAATAACAAATATACATAGCAATAAGAAAATGTGGTATGATTGCAAATGAGACAACTTTCCTAAAAAGTCACAATATGTGAGAAAAAAAAATTATAGGTAAAAGTACAGCCTTCAACACTGACAAACACATGTCGGGATTAAACTGTTAACAAGTCCTGTATTGAAACAGGGATGAGGAAAATTGGTATTAAAATTAACTATTCATCACTCACTCCTATAGTATACAGTTACTAAAGGTAAGATTTAATACATAAAGGCAACAGTAGTATACTGCTGTTCAAAAGTCATAAATCGATTTAGAGGAAACAAATTCGGTTTATAAATTAAAACTGAAGTAAACGCATAAACTATAAAAGGAAATCAACAATTCAACAGAAACACTGAAGTGCAACACAAAACCAAAACGACAGTGCAACACACATAGACACAAACTATAAGGTAACAATTGCCATTTTCCTGTCTTGGTACAGGATATTTTAAGATAAAAATGCTGGTTTGAACCTTGTTTTGCGGTTAGCCAAACCTTGCGCGTTTATGGCAATGTTAAATATATTAACACTTACGATAACAGTACAAATATATGCAAGAACATAACATCTAAAAAAATACACACGAAACGCGTGTTCATCACACAAGACTCACCGTTGACGCTCAGATAGTTAAAAAGCCATATAAGTATAAAGTTGTAGAGAATTGAGGACTTAAATTCCAAAAAAGGTTGTGCCAAATACCTCTAAGGTAATCCATGGGATAGGAAAATCCTAAGTTTTTCAAATAAACAACACTTTTGTAAACAGTACATTTATTAAAATGATTATATAATTGATATTTATATATGTCAACACCGAAGTGCTGACTGCTGGGCTAATGATACCATCGAGTACGACAAGGCCATCAGCAGTGGCATCGACCAAGTGGTGTAAATAGTTATCAAAGGAACCAGGCTTGTAATTTGATACGTTATACGTGCGTTTCGTCAACATATGACTCATCAGTGACGCTCAGATAAAAAAAAGTTAGTAAGCCAAACAGAAACTAACAAAACCTTTAAATAGACTTTTTAAGAAGGGATATACTTACATTACTGTTGTCAGGTCATTAAAGATTGCATATTTTGGCGTCAATATTGATTCACTTATAGGGGCTTTGCATCGGAACAAAACACATTTATTCAAAAAACAGTTGTTGGTATGACACAGGTTATGTTCTTCTCATATATGTTATGATGGTATGATATTAAACCCCTAACGGGAATGATTGTGCCTGATATTCATATGATGAATTCACAATCTTTCAATCAGTTTTATTGAAGTCTGGAGCTGGCATGTCAGCTAACTGCTAGTAGTCTGTTGTTATTTATGTATTATTGTCATTTTGTTTATTTTCTTTGGTTACATCTTCTGACATCAGACTCAGACTTCTCTTGAACTAAATTTAATGTGCCTATTGTTATGCGTTTACTTTTCTTCATTGGCTAGAAGTATAGGGGGAGGGTTGAGATCTCATTAACATATTTAACCCCGCCGCATTTTTGCGCCTGTCCCATATTTGGCCTTTGTTAGTCTTGTAGTATTTTAATTTTAGTTTCTGGTGTACAATTTGGCAATTAGTATGGCGTTCATTTTCACTGAACTAGTATATATTTGTTTAGGGGCCAGCTGAAGGAAGCCTCAGGGTGCGGGAATTTCTCGCTTTATTGAAGACCTGTTGGTGACCTTCTACTGTTGTTTTTCCTATGGTCGGGTTCTTGTCTCTTTGACACATTCCCCATTTCCATTCTCAATTTCATTATAAAGCTTATAAAATGATAAATTCTTCATGATTGTTGGTTTTTTTTTAGAGTAAACAATGACGGAACTGGCAAATTTCAAGATTTCAGATTTTCTGTCCTTTAGGATGATTTGTTATTGTTCAAGGCAAATAAACTGTTGAAAAGGGAAAGTCAATAAGAAAATGCAGAACAGTATACAACACATGTCCCCTAAATTGAATCATACCAGCCAGTGAGATTCGAGAAAAAAAGAGCATACTACCCTTATCCCTATGGCAGATGTTGCACAAAGATCATTGATTGCCTTGTATCACGACTCATAAAAAACAAATATACATAGCAATAAGAAAATGTGGTATGATTGCAAATGAGACAACTCTCCTTCAAAGTCACAATATGTGAGAAAAAAAAATTAAAGGTAAAAGTACAGCCTTCAACACTGACAAACACATGTCAGGATTAAACTGTTAACAAGTCCTGTATTGAAACAGGGATGAGGAAAATTGGTATTAAAATTAACTATTCATCACTCACTCCTATAGTATACAGTTACTAAAGGTAAGATTGAATACATAAAGGCAACAGTAGTATACTGCTGTTCAAAAGTCATATATCGATTTAGAGAAAACAAATTCGGTTTATAAATTAAAACTGAGGTAAACGCATAAACTATAAAAGGAAAACAACAAATCAACAGAAACACTGAAGTGCAACACAAAACCAAAAGGACAGTGCAACACACATAGACACAAACTATAAGGTAACAATTGCCATTTTCCTGACTTTTTAAGATAAAAATGCTGGTTTGAACCTTGTTTTGCGGTTAGCCAAACCTCGCGCTTTTATGGCAATGTTAAATATATTAACACTATTACGATAACAGTACAAATATATGCAAGAACATGACGGTTAAAAAAATACACACGAAACGCGTGTTTCGTCTATACAAGACTCACCATTGACGCTCAGCTAGTTAAAAAGCCAAACAAGTATAAAGTTGTAGAGAATTGAGGACTTAAATTCCAAAACGGTTGTGCCAAATACTGCTAAGGTAATCCATGGGATAGGAAAAGCCTAAGTTTTTCGAATAAAAAATACTTTTGTTTACAGTACATTTATTAAAATGATCATATAAATTTTAATTGATATCTATATATGTCAACACCGAAGTGCTGACTACTGGGCTAATGATACCGTCGGGTACGACACGTCAATCAGCAGTGGCATCGAGCAACTGGTGTAATAGTTATCAAAGGAACCAGGCTTGTAATTTGATACGCTATACGCGCGTTTCGTCTACATATGACTCATCAGTGACGCTCAGATAAAAATAATTAGTAAGCCAAACAAATATATAGTTTTGAAGAGAATTGGGGATCAAAATTCCAAAAATAAACAGATATAATACATTCCATTCCAATCAATTTTTAGCTCACCTGGCCTAAACGGCCAAGTGAGCTTCTCTCATCACTAAAGGAGTTATTGCCCTTTATAGTCATTTTTTTACCAACTTTATGAAAATTTATGTAATCTTTTACAAAAATCTGCTCCTCTGAAACTACAGAACTGGGCAAATTTAACCAAACTTTGCCACAAACATCATTGGGGTATCTGGTTTTAAAAAATATGTCCGGTGACCCGGCCAACCAACCAAGATTGCTGACATGCCTAAAAGTAGAAAATAGTTGTAAAAAATGTAGATTTTAGCTTATAATTCTGAAACCGAAACATTCAGAACAAATCTGACAGAGGTTGATTTGTTTATCAAGTCAAGATCTATCTGCCCTGAAATTTTCAGATGCATTTAACAACCAGTTATTGGGTTGCTGCCCATGAATTAGTAATTTTTAGGGAAATTTTGCTGTTTTTGGTTATTATCTTTGATATTATAGATAGAGATAAACTGTAAACAGCAATTATTTTCAGAAAAGTAAGATCTACAAATAAGTCAACATTACCAAAATGTTCAGTTGACCCCTTCAAGAGATATTGCTCTTTACGGTCAATTTTGAACATTTTTCATACATTTTGTTAAAATATTTTCTTCTGTTACTAATGGGCCAAGTTCATTATAGATAGAGATAATTGTAAGTAGCAAGAATGTTCAGTAAAGTAAGATCTGCAAGCACATCGCCATCACCAAAACACAATTTTATCATTAATCCATCTGTGTCTTTTGTTTAATATGCAAATAGACTAAGGTTAATTAAGAGTCCTAGTTCGTTTTTGCTTCCCTAAACTACATAAAAATTCAAAGCAAAATCGTCAAGCCAGAGTGTTTACTTTTTGTTTACAAAAATACTCATACGTATCAAGTTAAAGGTCAAATATAGTAACCAGTTGAAGAGCAATAATGATCTTAAATTCTTAAAGGATTTTCAAAATAATTAAAAAAAAGGTAATTTATTCTTCATTCCTGTTCCACATTTTTTTGAAGGGGCAATACACTAATTTCAGCATTTAGATGCCTTGAAAAATACTGAAATTGGTGTATTACTTCCTTCTAAAAATGTCAAATTCTATCTTTATTTAGATTCCTTTTTTTCGCAATTTAAGAGGATTATTGTCCGATAAAGTGAGTTGGACATTTAACCTGTCCTGTGAGCAATTTAAGAGCATTATTGTCCGGTAAAGTCAGTTAGACATTTAACCTGTGAGAACTGGGCAGTTATAAATAAACGGTTCATAAAAAATTGCACTTTTCGAAATACTACGGATTTTCTCCCCCGAAAAAAAGATGACCTTAGTTGTATTTCACAAAATCTTTCGAAATGTTGGGTCCTCGTCGTGTTTTATTCATTTTACTTCGAACATCACTGATGAGTCTTTTGTAGACGAGTCTGCAGTACAACTTTTTAAGGCTGGTAAAATGAGTATGAATGTGTTATATCAATCATGAAGTAATTGCCTAATTAATGTCCAAACTTTTTAATCGGGAAAGGATGATTAGAAAAGTGATTAAATATTATCCCATGATAAATATTGTCAAAAATAGACACCAGATGTATAAATGTCTTTTTACATTTACAATGTATAAATAAATGAGAAGGCCTAGAATAACAAAGCCCAGTAAATAATCACTATGTTTTCAATGTGTTATGTTAGCAGTTTCATACTACATGCTGATATAATCCTATTTATATTATACAAATCATATTCATAAACAAACTTGTTTTCCTACGTTCTTTAAACCATGAATAGAATTGAAATGTTATTTTTCCTAAAAAATATTTATTAATTTTCAATTGCATGTAATAAAACAATGGCTCAATTACTGTAAAACATTATCTTCAATGACATAAAAAATTGAAATTATTTAATTAAAAGTCAATAACAATCAATTTCTTTAAGTAGCAAATCCCGGCTGTCATGAAGAATTTATATATTTTGAACTACTGATTACAGTTTGTGCCTCTCTAACCTTTTTTTTTGCATGACAATCCTGGTTTGTACATTGAAATCTATGAGGTACACATCTTTTTAAAACATCCATGCAATTGGTAATATCTGATTCCATGGCTTTACATCTCATTGTGAAAATGTTTGCTTTTGTAACACTTGATATTCTTTTAAATATCATGTTTTTTTCAAACGATGTTGGAGAGAATTCGCTCGCTTTTTGAATACTAGCTGTTAAATATTTTGATAAAGTGTAGAGTTCAGCTTCCAAAATGTGATCGATTAACTTGTTTACGGATTTGTATTCATTTTCACTAGTACATGCTGCCAATACCTGGTCGATCTTTGATAACGATGCATCTGTCTGGTACTCATGTGATAATGGCAAAATGCGACGAGCTGTTTCTTCTGCAAATAAAGTCATATACATTATTTGTTGTGTGCTTAAAGTCATTCACAATTAGGTCGTGACTATAGAAATGTTTAAATAATCATAACTAGTTATTGGAATGCCAACAACTTGAATCTGATCTGGGAGCCAATCATTATATTATTGTGAATGGATAAAGAACATGAAGATGGTATGTTTACGAAAAATCAATAACTTGTCTTATAATTCCGTGCATTTTAACTTTTGATGACGAAATATGTTTATATATGATTATTACAAAATGTCAAAAACTTATGAATTTTGAAAAAGGTGGAGGTATGTTTAGAGTCATTATTTGCCTGAAGTTGCAAAAAGTTGTAAGGTTATCCAAACCTTTCAAAGTAATGTTAAACTTTTTTATAAATGAACAGGATAATATAAAATGTACACTTAAGTGAAGAAAGATCACAAGTGATGTTAATATAACGTCATAAACATGTCTAAATTTTTATATTTGACACAAAATGGCCATATTAATTTACTCTTAATCAAGTCATTGTGAAAAAGTTGAGTAGCATAATATTTTTTAATATCAGTAACACGATCTACAAATGTGGATATTTTTGGCAAGTTTAGCTGTTTTTCATTTAATGTAATTAGCTTTGGTCATCAATGATCTACGTCTCCAAAATAGAAGACAGATTTCAAACATATAAAAACTGATGTAAGACTGACAATATGAACATCTTCGGGATTTATAATACCTTCTTATTTTCGATTTCAAAGCCAAAGAACTTGTTTTTGATAGTTTTCACTCAAAAACAAATTGGATTACCATTATTGTTCTTTATGACGAGTTCTTATCCGTGTACATATTTATATAACAAAATCATTTTGGTATAGAGGTGAAGACTATGATTTATGAAAGCATTAGACCTTACAGATATGTTAATAATATTATCTTTTGTTGTAATTATTTTCATAAATTTATAAGCAAAGCATAACATAACTTGCAAACAAACTGTGAAAATGTATGGTTCTGTTTTCAGTCGATATTATGGACCTGCATTTTTGTATGTTCACTTTTACCAAGCTTCCAGTTTCTATGAATACGCTTTTATTGATACATTGTGCCTTTTGTAGTTATTACATCGTTTTTTTTGGCAGTTCGTGAAAATTTAATGAGTAAAACTATCCAACTGATTTCTATCTTGTTTCTGCTATTACGTCAGACTACAGTATCAGGTAAGTCACAAACATGTTTAATAAATCGCTCTACATTTTTCATGTGCCCGTCCAAAGGCAAAAGCATGTGATTCAGTGAAAGTAATCAGTTGGATCTAGAAACTTTTCATAAAGGAGACCACTGACTGATCTTAAGGGGGCACTCCAGGCATGTTTCAGTGAATCCATATAATACCCAACCAATGTTTTCCCCACGAAAGGGGAGAAAGCCTCCCCTGGATCAGCCTATGGTTTTCTGTCTGTCCTTTGGATTTTCGTTTACTTTATTTTCGTAAAACAAGTTGCGTCTTCCTTGTTTGAAATGTTTCACATTTTTTGCTCACCTGGTCGAAAGGGGCAATTAATCTCTTAGCATATGATCTGGTATAGATTCTAATCAAATATAATTTTGTATATCAAATTGAAAAAAAAAACATTATTTGAACTAAGGACCGACACTCCAATTCTTTTAATTGCTCTACTTTTTAATGGAATTAATTTAAAATATTACCAGACAAAATCAATCCATTGAAACTAGGTAATGTGTATTGTAGAAAGAGTGCAAATGTTGTTGGGTCTTTATCATGTAGTTCAATCCCACTAGCGTTCTTCTCCTTAAAGTTTCCGGTAAGCATGGTTCTGAAAACTGGCGACTCTTTCATTAGCTGGTCTCTGTTGACATACAGATTTTCATTGCCAATTTTGATTGTCAAATCCGGGAAACGGAACGCTGATAACGAAGAATTCGGCAATCTTTCTTCTCCATCTTCAGATTTAATTCTTTTGGATGTCTCCATAATGGTTGGATAACTAGAACAAGAATAATACATATGCCAATAAAACAAACCAAGAAGAAATGAGCGTGGAGATAAGTCTCACTTGTGGAACACCAGTTGAAGGTTTATTGGAGTGGGGGTAAAATTACCATTTTTATTTAAATATCTAACTGCATAAAATTATAAACCATTATGGAGGTGTATATTCAATTCAAGTGGATATAAATTAAATAGGATCCCTGTGTTCCCATCATAAAAGAAACTGTTGTATTTGCATCATTTAATTATTTTCCATTTAAAAGTCTAATAGGTCTTTTTTTAATTTATTTTTCCACAACTGCATTAAGAGATAATGGATATAAAATACACAACCTTTTTTTTTTTATCATATTTATTAATTACGAATGGTAGGCTAGATAATGAACTTTTATTCAAGGCAACCGTAGTTAATCGATGTTATTGTCGTATACTAGTAGTTATAATATGGTTTTGATAACTGTAAATTCAGAAATTATTCCGTGCATTTATAATTGCGATTTTGTCATTTTTTTTATTCACATCAAACATTTCAAAATGCTAGTTTTTATTGTGATTATAATCATGTCGCATTTTTCGCAATAATAAAAACACCGCAATAACTTCGGGATTTACAGTAATAAATTTGTTTGTCAGAGCTAATCCTCTAGAAGGAAATCATAACAGGAACCGCCCACTCTGGAATCATTTTTATAAATTTCCTATTTACAAAACTTTATTTTTTTCGAAAAACTAAGGATTTTTTTATCCCAGGCATAGATTGCCATAGCCGTATTTGGCACAACTTTTTGGAATTTTGGATCCTCAATGCTCTTCAACATTGTACTTGTTTGGCTTTATAAATATTTTGATATGAGCGTCCATTGACTCTCGTCTGGCGTTCTAAATTATAATCCTGGTACCTTTGATAATTATATCAATCGGGAAGATATGCAGACGCTGATGGATTATTGCTTCATACAAATGGAATGTTCACACGTTAAAAGCTTCAACCATATTTTTTGTTGTCGAGATATGATGACAAACAATCCCTATACTGCAGTCCCACTTGGCCACGATCGCACTACGATCGCAGTACGATCTGTGAAAAAATTTCAAATCTTGTTGATCGAAGTATGATCGTGAAGATGTTCAAAACAATCGTATTGCGGTCATGGGGAAATCAGTAATAGTAGTGATAGCGTAGCGAAAGCGTGATTCTATTCAGAGAGACAGCGCTACGATCTCGCAGCGACGTTATTACGACCCCACTACGACCATCACGCTCTCACCGCGACCCAAATACGCTCCCACTACGACTATACCACACTGTTCAAGACCATAGTACGTTTCTAGCACGCCATTGTCGTGCTCAACACACTCTCTAGTCGTCTAACGACCTGACTACGCTCATACTAGTACCATCATACTCATAGTCATTTTCACATGAAATATATAAATAAGCAACCTAGATTTTGCTTGTCTGTATTTAATTATCCATTTGCTCTAACGGCTGAACCATGCTTTTCTTTTTCATATAGATTAGACCGTTGGTTTTCCCGTTCAAATGGTTTTACACTTTTTTCAGGCCCTTTCTAGGTTGGTGTTCGGTGTAACAGAAGACTCCGTGTTGAAGGCCGTACCTTGGCATATAATGGTTTACTATTATAATATTTTAGTTTAAACATATTTTATTGTTCAAAATGACAAATGGTAGTCACAAGTTTTATAACTTAGTTACGTCTTCTCCAAATTGCTTCTTGGATGGAGAGTTGTCTCATTGGCGCTCATACCACATCTTCCTATTTAATTTACCAATCTGTGTCAGCTCTGCTATTGTTCACTAAAATATCGTCATTTGAGCTTTATGGACCTGCAATAGGTTGTAATTTTTGCTGGATTGGTCTGTCCGACATCTCTGCTTGATCAGTATACGTTACTTTGCTTATACCGCGACCTCACCACGATCTGAATTTATTTTAGATAGCGGTGAGCGTGATGCGATCGTGGTCTAGTGAGACTGGGGCTTAACTGCCAATGTCTAGATAAATTGCTTTTGAATTACTGACCTCCCGTACGCTAAAAGCTAACAGCATACCTAAGATGCAATTTCATTACTAATTCACTAAGTTCGAACGGAGTACCGTAATGAAAGAAAAAGTCAACAGACATAGACGAAATGAAAGTATTAACTGAATCAGAAAAAAACATTGCAAAAACACAAAATCTATAACTACTTATATACTTTAATATAATAAACATAAACAAAATTATCACAATCATATCTCTTAAGGCAGCAACCATTTGATTTTCTGGGGGGGGGCTATGTTTTTTTTTGGAAAAAAAAGTTTGTTTCCAGGTTTTGGTGAAAAAAATAATTTGTTCTGGACCCTGAGAAAAAAAAATTGTTTGTTTCACCCTCAGCTGCCACTATATGAAATGCTAAAATTGAAAGAAAAAAAATGTTTTCATTATGTCGCTAAAAAAATAGATTGTTCTTCGCCGAAGGCGGAAAAAAAAGTTTGCACAGAAAAAAAACCCATAGCCCCCCCCCCCCCCCCCCCCCCCCAGAAAATCAAATGGTTGCTGCCTAAGATAAAAATGTTATCGTATTTTATGGCAGCAGTATGATGTAAAAGCGCAATGAACCTAGTGTTAAAAATCGAGAATATGTTCACAATTCAGTTGTAGTAGAAAAGCGAAAGCCCGGGGCGAAAGATACCAGAGAGATACCAGGTCACGTTGCTTAATAAAAAGCTTCTTTGTGAGCAGCATTCTTCTACCACAAAAATCATGATAGAAAGTACAAGCCGTCACTGGTAAGTATTGTGTGGACGAAACGCGGAGGCTACTACGGCGGGGTTGTTAGCTAACTGCTTAAGGGCATACGATACAGTTTTGATCCTGTATTTACAAGTTCATTAAAATTTGCATATAGGCTATTTTTTACCTGATTAAATCAAATATGTAATAAAAAAATATATCTTCATGTGCTACTTTTTGAGTAAAATGAGGTCGAAATTTTGTATATTTGCTCAAAATTCAGATTTGTGGCCGTAATTTCTTTTTCGAAAGAAAGACATAACTTTTTTGTTACAAAAGATAAACACAAATTGTTTTTTTGTTAAATAATCGGTAATTTCTGTATTTTATAAGTATCCTAAAAAATTATGCATTTTTTATTCAGGAATAACTCATATTTATCAAATGTTCATGAATTGAGGAAAATACGTCATTTTTTGCTGCATGTTTATCAAAATTAAAAAAAAAATCCTCTATTTACAGTTTTATAAAATTTGGGTCACATAATCTGCCTGCAAAATGAAACAAATTGCTGTTTTGAAAAATAGGGGTCTATGAACTCGTTTTCAAATTAAATCAGTTTGAATGATAAAAATCAGTCGAAAAATGCATCTTTTCCCGATATGTCACAGTTTGACGTCGCGAAAATAACATTTTACGTTAGCAACGTCATTACCTCCCCTGTAACTGTATCATATGCCCTTAAAAGCTGTATATATCAAAAGGTGGAAGACATGGATGCTTCATACGTTGTACTAGTATATAGATTCCTCATGTAACGAAGTTTCCATATATTACATTTCCATTGACATTGACCACGATTAGTAAGAAACTCTTTGATTCAGTAATACTGCTATTGGCCGTTAATGGGTACTCGACAAAAATATGATTTGAAATTGCATAAAAAAAACCATAATGAATAATATTAATACACAACTATTCATGTAGACGAATTATATCATATATCAAGTATTAAGACTATTTACCTGGTTTGTAAGAACATGAGCAACACGACGAGTGTCCCATGTGGAGCATGATCTGTTTATCCTTCCGGAGCACCTAAGATCATCCCCAATTTTTGTTGCTAAGTCATTAGTTTTTTACGTTGTGGTTTATCAAATTATTTGTGTTTGTCTTTTATTTATTTGCCATGGCATTGCCAGTTTATTTCCGACCTATAAGTTTGACAGTCCCTCTGGTATCTTTTGCCCCTCTCTTAAGGTTCATCATAACCTTTTGGCTAAAATGGCCGTATTTACACCCCAAATTTTACTCTGAGTACAGACTAACCTATACACCTGCAACAGTTTTAAGGGATGGCAGGAACTAGATATATAAATTTTAAATGCATTTTATGTTTCAGAAAATTATTAACTTTTCTAGATTTTGCTATCCATTTTTTTTCGTTCCTGCAGAAGGTGCAAAAATAAACTAAGTAGTGAAAACGATTGAGAAGCTCCCCTCATATAATCAATGTTGTGAGTAGTATTGATTTAAATGGACAATAGATGGACAATAGACACCTGTAAACAATAGGTGATTTAACAGGTTTAAACTGTGTAACTGAGTGGACCGTATCAAATGAAACTCGGGTGTTTGTTTATTTTGCTATCTTCTGCAGACTGGAAAAAAATGCACATCAAAATGCAGGTAAGTTTTTCATTTTCTGAAACGTAGACTTCATATAACTTTTATATATCTAGTTCCTGCAATGCCTTAAAACTTTCCTGAATGTACCAGTTTGTCTGTACTCATAGTAATTTTTGAGGTGTAAACACGGCCATATTTTTCAATTCCTTATGATGAACCTTAAGTATAAAGACTATGCATTTTTATTGCAAAACATTGCTGACTTAATTGAAAAGCGTTCTGTTTACATGAGCTCTATAATTTCTGCTTTTGAACAATCTCTAAACAGACCATGACCAAGGAGCGCATGATAAAGAAGCCAATACACGGGACCGAACGGCAACTACAAATATTGTTAAAAGTCTCTCATTTTTTTTACTTATTATTACAAAGTTGAACACGTGTAATTAAGTAGGTCAGTATATCCTCGTCTGTGGTCATATTACGCTGATCAATAATATGCAGTTATTATTAACTGAGTGAAGTGGTGAGGGTGTTTTGCATATCCGTCAGACATTTTAAGGTTCATCATAACCTTTTGGCTAAAATGGCCGTATTTACACCCCAAATTTTACTCTGAGTAGAGACTAACCTATACACCTGCAACAGTTTTAAGGGATGGCAGGAACTAGATATATAAATTTTAAATGCATTTTATGTTTCAGAAAATTATTAACTTTTCTAGATTTTGCTATCCATTTTTTTTCGTTCCTGCAGAAGGTGCAAAAATTAACTAAGTAGTGAAAACGATTGAGAAGCTCCCCTCATATAATCAATGTTGTGAGTAGTATTGATTTAAATGGACAATAGATGGACAATAGACACCTGTAAACAATAGGTGATTTAACAGGTTTAAACTGTGTAACTGAGTGGACCGTATCAAATGAAACTCGGGTGTTTGTTTATTTTGCTATCTTCTGCAGACTGGAAAAAAATGCACATCAAAATGCAGGTAAGTTTTTCATTTTCTGAAACGTAGACTTCATATAACTTTTATATATCTAGTTCCTGCAATGCCTTAAAACTTTCCTGAATGTACCAGTTTGTCTGTACTCATAGTAATTTTTGAGGTGTAAACACGGCCATATTTTTCAATTCCTTATGATGAACCTTAAAAGAAAAGATATAATTATTAAAACAGACCTTGACAAATTGAAACACATCAAAATAAAGTAAATGCAACACAAAAACCTATCAAACATAGACTAGGCATGCACGTATATATGGTTTAGAATGTGCGCAAACAACGTCACCTGCTCATTTGGTATGGTTGTACTACATAGATTGCAATAATACAGGTATGAAAGGCTAGATGCAAGGCTTTAAGTTGATGATCGTACGTGAATGTAAGTTATTAATCTAGATCAAAGCTCATTATCATTTCATTACCTATACTGTTTTATCATAATATAAAACGAAAATCCAGTGATATAAAAGAGGGAAGAAAGATACCAAAGGGACAGTCAAACTCATAAATCGAAAATAAACTGACAACGCCATGGCTAAAAATGAAAAGACAAACAGACAAACAATAGTACACATGACACAACAAAGAAAACTAAAGAATAAACAACACGAACCCCACCAAAAACTAGGGGTGATCTCATATACTCTGGAGGGGTAAGCAGATCCTGCTTCACATGTGGCACCCGTCGTGTCGCTTTTGTGATAACAAATCCGTTAAATAGTCTAATTCGGTAGGTCTCATATTCGATATCATTTGTGAAACGGTTATTCCATAACTGTCAACCAACTGATAATGGAGTCCGTAAAATTTACGAAAGGATGATTTCAACTTCACCATTTAGAACTCTTGGTTTAGTAGCTTACTTGTGAGCAGCAACCGTCTATCAAGAAAATCATGATAGGAAATGCCAGCACGGGAATATCGTATAACTTATCATATTTGAAAGTCACTTAGCGATAATGAAATAAAATAGCAAGCTCTAGTGAAGATTTATAGACAGTGACACATCTATGACATCATTGGACTACTTTCGTTACCAATGTAAATATACAACATGAAGGCATGAATTAACATTGAATATCATTATACAGTTGTTTGACTATCTAACAATCGATGTTGGGATAAAACACGAACTAGGTGAAGAATTATGGTAATGAAATTCCCCACCAAGAGTTAAATTAATGTTTATTTTAATTTGCTACTTACTTGTCACTTGGCGACTATTACAACAAGGAAGTTAATCTGTTTAACTGACGAGGCAAATGAGCATTTAACGTTTGCAAATTCATTCTACTTTCAACTGACATTATTATTAAAGAAAATATCCATTTAAATATTCATGCACCAGTTATGATTTCAACTCCTTATACTTAAAAGGTTGAATACGAATAACCAACTTTATCAGGCAGACTTGTATGGGTTCAGAAAAAATCTAGATTATCGAACTCCAAGGAAGAGTCCCTTGGCTATTTTTCTATTATTTTGTTATCTTCAACTGTGTCGGTTTTGTACATCATTGGCTATTTAATATAAATGGATTTGAGCGTTCATGATGAAGGTGAATTCAGAAAAGTGATTCGGATGCATTTAAAGGGGAACGAAAGATACCAGAGGGACCGTCAAACTCATAAATCGAAAACAAACTGACAACGCCATTGCAAGAAATGAAATAGACAAACAGACAAACAATAGTACATATAACATTAAAACTAAAGATTAAATAACACGAACCCACAAAAAACTGGGGGTGATCTCAGGTTTTCAGGAAGGGTAAGCAGATCCTGCTGCACACGAGGCACCTGTCGTGTTGCTTATGTGATAAAAAATCCGGTAAAAAGTCTAATTCGATAGGTACTCATTAAAGGAGTAAGTTCGGTATGAATTTCAATGTAACAAGATGAACAATATTTTGAATACTTACGAAAAAACTTTGACACAAATAGTTTTATTTAACTTTTTCCTATGTCTTTAAGTCAGCTAAAAATATTGTTCATCTTGTTACATTGAAATTTATACCGTTTCACATGAAAAATGTATTTATAACACTATTCTAAAAGATCGTTGTTGTCGACTTATGCACTCAACCAGTGGCGGATCCAGGAATTTTCATAAGTTGGGGCCCACTGACTGACCTAAGAGGGGGCCCGCTTCAGTCACGCTTCAATGATTCCCTATATAAGCAACCAATTTTTTTTCTCAAAAAGGGGGGCGCGGGCTCCCTGCCCCCCCTAAATCCGCCTCTGTCAACGTTTCCTGTCCATTAATCGATGGACATTTAACCATTTTCATTGATTTTTCCGATGAAATCAAAATAAGTAATATTTGTGACGTCATCAATGAAATGCAGCAACGTAATTTTCAACAAAAAGGTATATTTCCTAACTAGTCACTACATTAGCAATGATTCATTGTGAAATTGGTCAAAACATCCTAATTTGAAATTGAAGCTTAAAAAGGGGCCATTTTATGACCTTACCGAACCTACTCCTCTATGCGTGTTGTTTTCATGTTTTACAGCACTACATCGGTACCTCTACTGGTGAACAATCTTTTACCGAGTGTATCATCAGTTCAGTAGTAGATACTTTGGTACTGACATGATCAATAATAATTTCCAAATTATAAAGAAATTAACGTTTCATCCTCCTTAGCCAAAGTTGATATTAGAAAGATTTTAGCTTATTCTATGTCGTTTTTCATTACTGTAAATTCCGATATTATTGCGTGCTTTTATTTTTGCGATTTTGTCATTTGAGACTTAAATGCGATTTTAATTTTTACGATTTTGAGAAAAATCCTCTTTAATTTATGTAAATTTGCGCAATAATAAAAACCTCACAATAACTTCTGAATTTACATATATAAGTCTTCAACTAATTCTGTTTTATACATCATTGGATTTCAAATATTCGGCTTTGAGTTTAAGACGTGTTGCTCTCATCATTTACTTTTCCATGCTGATAATAAATGGTAAAACCTCAACAGAACATATTTGTCTTGACTCCATTCATCACGTGGTTGATACTTGATTAACGTATTCGAGGACAAAGGAATTGCCTTACCTAAAACAATTCTTCTTTCTAAAACACCTTGCTGATTTCAAAACGTAAGGACCTTGCAGTATGTTTACAAATTCATAGGCATGTCTTACATCGGTGTTTTTTTTATGTCGATCTCTGTACTGGAAACTACGTTTGGGGGATATTTACCATATGATTGAATCATGTTTATAATTTACAATTTGCAACACTACGCTTTAAACGTTTTGCCCGTTGCCAAGTCTGTCAAATAGATCTCTTTATATCGCCCATTTTAAAAACCATTATCTTAAGACCTTAGTTTCATTGAATGTCTGTAGTTTTTAAAAGCTATTTTATGGAGCATTTTTGTCTCTACCAAAGTTAATCCTTCATTTATTTTCACAGAGCCGTTCATATTTATTCATACTGCTGACGAATGAAGTTAAATATCGTCGTCTTGTTTCGGTCGTCCTGCGACCTCAAGGACATCCACCTCAGAACTAAAACCGGAGTGTGCTTTAAAATAATGAAAACCAATGACATTTGACTTTTGTACACTATACACAAGTAGTCGCAATTGAAACTAAAAGACAAATTGAATGAGTTGATATTGCTTTGTTTCATTAAAAAGAATGGCGAATTTAAATAGAAGTTCTTGGTATTGGGGAGTGATAAAATCAGATTCAAACAAAACAAACCTCTGAAACTGACATTATGAAGATGTTTAATTTCTTGATTGACAACATATTTGTTACGTTTGGAGGACGTGTTTTTCAAAGAACTGTCGAAATTCCTTTGGGAACCAATTGTGTCCCTCTTCTTGCCAACTTGTTTTTATTTATTATTATGAGGCTGACTTCTTAGGATATAAAGGTGATGTTCTTTCACTAAATAATACAAAATTTAGTGATTTTGTTGAACGAAACCATCGCATCGAACTGCAGATACAGGATTCTACATAAACAGTTAAGTCGGCCTCATATCTTGACTTACATTTAGAAATTGAGAATGAGAGTTGACTGAAAACAAAACATTACGACAAGAGATAATTTCAGCTTCCAAATCGGAACTTTATATTTCTATGTAGCAACATTCCAGCAGCGACTGCATACGATATTCCAGAGCTTGTATGTCTTATCATGATTTTCTTAATGACGGATGACGGATTGCTGTTAACAAGGAAGCTATTTAACCAAGAGTTCCAAATGGTTACGTTAAATTCATCCCTTCATAAATTTTACAAATGCCGTCACGAGTTGGTTGGCCGTTCCGGAATTACCATTTCAAAAATGATATCGGATATGTTCCTTATGTCGTAACTATAATACCCTTCCCTTTTCATGAATGTTTCCTTACGAATTATACTATTTACCGGATTTGTAATAACATAAGCAACACAACAGGTGCCACATGTGGAGCAGGATCTATCATGTACCTTTCCGGAGCATATGAGATCACCCCAAGTGTTTAGTTGGGTTCGTGTTGCTTAGTCTTTAGTTCTATATGGTGTATCTTCTGTACTGTTATTTGTCTGTTTGTCAGTTTATTTTTCAGTATACGAGTTTGACTATACCTCTGGTATGTTTTGTCCCTCTTTTGCATATGCATACTATAAAGAAACTTATTTTCGCGAGCGATTTTTTTTGCAAGAAGAAAATCACGCAAATATAAGTCGTCGCGTAAATTCAAAACTTGGTTCTTTCCTGTTCATTCTTGACAGTATCAAGGTAATTTGAAATTAAATCGCAAGTTGGGATAGAAAAAACTAAACGCGAAATTTTGAATCTGCAAAATTAAATGATTCTCAGTTGTGGTGAAAACAGGGAATAAAATCATGTACGCACACAATTTGTTTGCAATTTTTAATATTGTGACTTTTTATAACCTTTACTGTTTTCTCCATCGTTGAAGGCTGTGCGATTGCCTAAAATTGTTTATGTGAACTTTATTTGCTAGATAGATGCGACACTTCTTATACTATCACATATCCTTATTTTTATACAGGCTATAGGAAAGCATTAATGCAAATGACCAGTTGTTAATTTGTATTTATATTTTGAAAAAAAAATTATAATCTCTCTTTCAGAACGTGGGTGCAACAAAACAGTTTTCAAACTCCAACTGATCCAAAATCAGTGTATGCAAGTATTAGTATTATGAAAAGTGTAAAAAGGGATTCCGTGGAACTGAAAAATACTCAATCTTGTTTTTTTAGATTGTATTTCTTGGTCACGACGACTCTTCTATCTAACAATCAAGTTTAACAGAGTTATTAACAAGACAGCGTGTTAGTGAAACTTTAATTTCATTAACAAATAAAATACGGCAATGTGATTTTTTTTTTATTTCGCATAGATTCAGTCTTTCAACTGCAAAGACGTTTTTGTCATACAATTCCATGAAGGTTATTGAAATGTCTTACAATATTTGAACCACAAAACAACAAACTAAATCAATATGTAGACTTTGATAATTCAAATGAAATCTAAAGTGGCAGCATTGTAAGTAGCATTATGTGATTACTAGTAATTAACTTACAAATTACATTTTGAATAAAACTCTAGATTTGTTTTGTAATTCATACGATACACTGTGTTTAGCTTTGAGTAGCTTTTGTACACACCTGACAAATGCTTCATATAATTAAGTGAAAGCACCTTGCTATATATTTGTTTCATGTATTACTTTTTATGTTCTAAATTCACTGTGTTAAAAAAAAAGTATTTATTATTTTTTAAAGCATACATACCTGAGCTCATTCAGATAAATTATGTACTTATTTACGATAAAGGCAAACAAAGAAATTTAAACTAAATTCATTTTGAGGTACTGTTATGCGCAATGACCATCTCAATTTTAATAACTATAGATCCAGAGATCACAATATTTCTAATATCAAACAACATTAACAGTTCATGTTTTGAATACGGAAACCATGCATCTACGAAAACAAATCCCGGTTCATAAACATCACACAATCAACAATACTGTTAAAGAGAGCAATCGAACATCTACAAAATATAAACAAAACACTTTGTTATTTGGATGGAGAGTTGTCATATTGGCACTCACACCACATCTTCCTATATCTATACACTAATTCTTTACATACAACTTCAATAACATTGAAAACAACAGAATTCTTAATGAAAATTAAACTTCAATACGAAAGAAACGTACGACAATGGTCACTGCCCAAACCTCGATAGTTTGATCTCGTGCAAACTTTCATTATATTCTGACCGCCAAAACGGAACGGGTTTACAACTATTTTTAAAAAACACGATAGTATTAGTTACATAGTCATTTACTGACCTGGTACGGAATTTACCCTGGTCAGTAGGTTTGATACCTGGTGAGGCGAAGCCGAGTCAGGTATCAAACCTACTGACCAGAGTAAATTCCGTACCTGGTCAGTAAATGACTATGTAACGAATTTACCCCATCGATTCATACGTTTGAAACAACAAAAGCCTAATGAGATCAAATGCCAAATGATGCACAAATTTGAGACAACTTGCCAAGTAATGCACATGTTTGAGACAACAAAGACCTAGAATTAGACAACAAACAACAAATGATGCACATGTTTGTGACATCAAATGCCAAGTGATGGACATGTTTGAGACTACAATAAATGATGTACATGTACGTATGATATGAAAAATGCATACTGATAGAAATCATACATGAATATAAATAGACATGTTTAAGACGACAAACAACAAATGATGCGCATGTTATTGACAACAAATGCCAAGTGATGGATATGTTTGAGACGACAAACACCAAATGTTGCATATGTAAGAATCGACTGGCTTTTTCTTTGTTAAATACTACAAATATAATTGAAACAAAAATTTAATTGAATTTCAACAAGAACAACACCATGGCATGAACAACTAATATCACAGTCTCAGTTAATTTTGACAAATTGTGTCATTGAATGTTAAGAAAAGATCATCAATGTCATTTTGAAACATTAAAATTGAAGTTAATTGTTTCAATTGAACATCCTGAAAATGTTGGCAAGATTGGTTTATTTTGAACATTTGAGATATTTGCAATTGTCTCAGTTTGCAATGAACTTGATTGAAAGTCAGCAAAGAGATCAGAAATATTCAAACCCTGCAACTCTGAAATGGCGACTGAACGACAAGCTGAAGGTCCATCCCCACATTCTTCAATCATCGGCACAATACTTGTACTTTCATTCACTGTTTCAGGTGGCGACAAGGCAAGTAAAGTTGAATTTTCAGGTGCTGGCAATGCTAGAACAGCAGAATTTTGGGTGGCTAGACTTTTTCCCATTGCATGGCCCATTGCAATTTTCTCTTCAGTGTCAGTTCTCTGATAAACAGTGAGAGACTGAATTGATTTATGTCCGGTCACTGCCATTATTTGAGATGGATTAAACATACTTTTTGTCAATATTGTTGCTCCAGTTGCACGAATAGAATGATTTGTGTAAATTTGTGAAAGTTAAGCCCCCTCACTCAACTTTGTCATGAATTTTGCCAATGTTTTTTCTCCTAATCATGAGTTACAATACCAAATTGTATCGTCATCATTGAATGATTCCTTTGGCCTCTGCAATAAACTAGTGCATAAAGGATGAAGTTTGCTGATATATGTTTCATAAGATTTGACAGGACAATAGGGTGATCCAGGGAACTCGGGCATAACGCCTGAGGTTGATTCTCTGTCATTACCTCTATGATTTTTTGTGAGTTCATCTTCACACTTTGCCACATATTTAAGTCCAGTCTTTGGATCATTTAAAACTTTAAATGTAGATTTTGTCATTCCATGCACATTTTCCTGTGATCTTCTACAAAAATATAGCCCGATATCAAATTGGACTTTGTTCAGTAGAGCTTCTGGTGCGTCAGGGATCATTATAATAGATTCATATAGTTTCATACGGTTTGTTTCATTGATGACTGGGTTGTGGTCAACACTGCCTTTACCTAACCTTTTTAACTCTGCAAGCGCTGCCTTAAAACACTCATTAGCATCACAAAACTCAGGGTCCTTTATTATATCAATCTTTAGGATGTAAGGAACCCCATGTAAATGTCTGTTTAGAGCATGTCTGGTGTTTTCGAACGATGTAGCTTTGTAGTGTTCACCGTCTTGTTTACGTGCGTTCATGTAAAAGTGCCCCAACATTTCGTTTAGTTTTCCTGAGTTATATTCCTCAAACTGTTCGTCCTCGTCTGTTGCTTTTAAATATGCTTTAAGAAGTCTTGCTGCTTTTTGGTAACTTTTGATTGTTTCTTTGGAATTAATCAGCATTTTCTTTTTTTCAATCTCGTCTGCTGTCAGGGACGCAAACCGTTTCGTCGCTATTCTGTATCTGTATCCTATGAATTTCTGCCAATATAGGCACACCTCCGTTATATGGAGTAAAACAATAAAAATAGTTCCATCACCGCAACAGTATAGAATATCAATCCATCAATAATATATATACACTATGAGGATTATGTACACAGTTCCCAGTTTATGATATTTATTTATCCTTTTATATGTAAAAGATAAAAATTGTCTTTATACTATTAAAATTCTATTTATAAAACTTAATATTTAGCCTAGGCGATCTGCAAAAAACCCTATTTGACCTTTCTAACTGACTTTAAAGTTCATCTTTCTCCTGCTACTTATCAAGTCCATTTTTGAAAGTATTTCGTACCTCTTATTGTGTAATTTATAAATTAATTGTCTACACAAAGGTTCAATTCTATAGCTTATATCATTTTCTGACTCAGCACTGCCAGCATAGTGGAATGGATTAATAATTAGTTGCAAAATGTCTAGCTGAATATTAGAATGTTGCAAAGCAGGAAGCTTACTACATTTACATATAATGTTTTTCAAAATTGGTGTACGAAATTGGTCAAGTGCTCTACAACACAGCAAGAAATGTGAAAGTGATTCTTCTGCTTGGTCACATAATTTACAAGTTGGATCAACGTTGTTTTGATTGTAAGCTGCTCTATTCGTTTGTAGAATGTAGGTTCCAGTTGCAATTTTTATTCTGATTGGAATTCTATTGATGTCTCTTTGATTAGCACTGTTCGCTAAGGCCAAAGGATGAATTTTCCCAACTTTAAATGTAGTTGTTGGAATGTATTTCAAGCTTGAGTAATACATTATTTCTTCATTAATTCTTGTTGTCCAATATTTATCTACTGCTGTGGTAGTCAATTTCTTCCATTTTCCTTTTGACATTTCACTATAAAGTAGTGATAATGGGTTTTCTAGACTATATTTGATACATATCTTTTTCATATCTATAAACCAGCTGTTACTATCAAAGCTCTTAATATGTAGTTGTCTTTCTGCTAGCTTCCATTCAGATGAATTTTTATTTGATCTTGCAATATTTCCAAACAATGAGAGGATTTTTAAGTGTATTTCTGCTTCTATAGGTAGTAAACCAGATATTAGGTATACAGCAGGGTCAGCCACATTAATATTTAGTGAAATAATTTGCTTAAGTAACTTTTTGTATTGGATCTGTAAATTGTCAAGAATTTTGCCTTTTGGTATCACAATTTCAAGCCCATAGGTTAGTATTGGAAGAATATATGTTCTCAACATTGCAATTGATGTTTCAGGATCAAGACCATTCTCCCCATGTAGACCAGTTCCCATTAGACTGTAGATAGCCCTTCTGGTTTTTTTAAAAAATTTCGTCAACAGTTGTTTGTGCAGAATTGTTTTGAGATCTCGTTATTCCAATATGTGAAGCTTTGTCTACCACTGGCATTACAGTATCGTTCAATTTCCAAAATCCTAAATTAGTTTCTATAGTTTTAGCTTTGCTTTTTACAGGTAACATTACGCTTTTTGAAGGTTGTAGATGGTATCCTTCGCGCTTACTGAAATCCACGGCTATATTTACCATTGTTTGTATGTCTAATGGGTTACAGGCAAGTAGTGCAACATCGTCTACACAGGTCGGTGCACAGCAATTAATTTTTCCAATTTTTCCACCAAGTCCAGAGTCACATAGAAAATTCAAAAGAAGATTTATATATAGTTTATATAAATCAGCACCGAGAGTTCCACCTTGCCGAACACCTTGTTCTATTTTAAAGAAATCTTCTGAGAATCTATTGTCCCATTTGACACATGACACTGCATTTTGGTATAGATTGTCTATCAATAAAATTGATTGATTTGAAAAACCATATTGATGAAGTCTTTTAATTAAGTTTGCGTGAACCACTACATCGAAGGAGGCCTATATATGTTGGGCGCTTAAGATCTAAATTCTCTCTTTTAAATTCTTCTACTATAAGTTCACAAAGTAATGGTGATGAATTTTCTGTGAAACCTCTTTGTAACGGATTTTGACATATTATTATTTTACAGTTCTCTCTAATTTTTAGTATTTTCTCGATAACTTTTGAAAATGTTGGTGTTACAGTAATTCCTCTGTAGTTTTTTGCATTTTTACAATCTCCTTTATTTTTAAATACCGGTAAGAGGGTTCCAATTTTGAGTGAATCAGGAATAAAATGTTTTTCAAATGATTTGTTGATTAAAGTTTGTAAATATGTTAAAAGGTTGGCACCGCCATGGATGATATTCTCAGCTGTAATTCCATAGAAATCTGCTGCCTTATTTCGGTTCAGACTGTTTATAGCTTTTAAAATTTCTTCCTGTGTTACATTAACATGGATAAATTGCTCACTGCAGAGTTCAATGATGTTTTTATATTCATTTTCTGTAATCTTTAGATAATTGGAATCAAAATTTTCATCAAGAGTGTTTTCTGCTAGTTGACCATAATGTATTTTTCAACCCTCCATTATTTGCTCTGGAGTGTTATAAATGTTGTCACCTACATTCAGCTCATCTATACGTCTAGATAGTTTTCCACGTTGCTTGTTGATAAGTTTATAGAAGAGAGTTTTGTTTGATGAACTTGCTTCAATAATTTCGTTTCATTCTTGCATGCGTTTTTGTGCAACTTCCAATCTACAAGTTTTTCTCAGTTCCTGTGTTGTAATTTTCTTTTCAAGTAGAAAAGGATCTAAGCAATCAGTAGGCCGTCCATTTGCTTTCCAATAATAAAATGCTGATTTCTTATTCCTAATAGCTTTTAAAATTTCGTCAGACATTACTTTTAATTTCGGTTTATTCTTTCGAATTTTTGGTTTTTGTGCTATCTCATTGGTGGCTTTTGTTATTACAGTTGTTATATCATGAAAACCTGTTTCTATATCATCTTTTGTATTTATAACTTGTAGAGATGTAATAAGTCCCTCATTAATTATCTCAGCGTACTTCAACAAGTCTGTTTTATCCCATTTAACTTTTATTTTAGTCTTAAATTCTGTTTTCGTATTTGAACTCTTAGTTATTTTGAAATCCAGAGACAATAGGAGAGGATAATGGTCAGATACATTCCCAACTAAATCACATTTCCTAATATTAATGATTGATTCTTTAAAAGTTTCTTGAAATAGTATATAGTCGATTGCAGTACAATCACTCCCATTAGCGCTAATGAATGTTTTTCCAGTATCTTTTGTACACAGACAGTGTTCGTCCATAAATGACACTATATATTTCTGTCTTATCGAGTCATTAGATCCAAAGATTTCCTCATTAAAGTCACCACCTATTATTATTTGGTGTGTTAGTTCATAGGTTGTCAATATTTCATTCAAAAGATCTAGACATTCTTGAAATTCTGTTTGACTATTTGTTGAACCTTTACATGGTAAATATACTGAAAGGACTATTAAATTTGGGTCACCATTGATCTCTATGCATTGTATTCGATTATTTCCTATAGACAGTGGAGTGACTATGGAGTCAAGATTTTTCTTCCATAGTATAGCAGTCCCACCATAACCTCTTGGCATTCTCCATGGAGTAATTGGATCGCTGGAGTCTACTGCTTTACCAACACCCTTATAATCAAGTAGAATGTCATTCAACATCTGTAACTGACAGTGGAAGAGCCAGTGTTCTTGAAGTAGATAAATGTCAATAGAGTCTTTTAATTCATGAAATAGTGGACCACAGGTTAAAATGTTCTTACAATTAAAATCTAAAATCTTTAATACATATTTACAGTTTTTAGCCCTCTCTTCTATGGATCTAGGTTTTATTGCTATATTTTCGGACGGATGAGGCTCTGTTGGTATAAAAAATGCATGTCACTATTGTTTACTTCATAGCTTATAGGTTCACCTTCAAGGGAGACTTAGAACCAATTGGGATCACTTTTTCCTATACTCTGTTGATTGTTGACCACTTCTTTATCATTCCTGTATGATTCATTTGAGTGTGAACGTTCAGTCTTGTTACCATTCATTTGTACATTTGGAAGTATTTCAATTAAGTTTTCTTTACATATGTTTCTATCATAGTAGACGTCGGGGTGAAGGTTAACTGAATGATTAATTTCTGTATCTTGTTCCCTTTTTTGAATGTGATCATATTGGTAGTAAGCATTTGAGCATTGATGACTTGTTTGCAAATGAGATGTATTGTGAAAAACAGGTTGGCCATAATATGGGTGTTGATGATTTGGATGTTGAGTTGTAACATATGGTTGATTTAGATTTGAATGCTGATTTGGAGAGTATTGATGTGGTTGCACAAATGATTTTTGCTGATAATACGATTGTTGACTAGAATTAAACTGTTCAGAATTTGATGATCTATTGCCGCTGTTGTTGAGAAGTTTGTTGAGTTCTTCATCCACTTTACCAAGTACATAGCTGGTGACTTTGTCTCTAATTCCAATTATGAGTTTATCACTGGAGGTACTATCATGACTAACTTTGTCTTCTGTGTTAGGGATACTGTGGATAGTCCCACCGTTTCCCTGTTTAGTCTTATAGGCCTCTAGTGTCTCGATTCTTGTGAATAGAGTTTTTACGGTCTGTTCCAACTCTAGGTTTCTTGCTTCAGCTTTAAACAGTCTATCCAGCACTTTCGTTTTTTCTGACATGTTTTCATTAATAGCAGTCGCCTTCAGCTTCAACTGTTCATCTTTTTTCCGCAATCTCTGTTCTAGTTGTCGAAGTTCTTTCGTTTTTATTTTCTGAAATTCGGAATTTGCACTGGTTTCATTTTGATCTTGCGCAGTGGAATTGTTGTTATTTGAGCATGATGAGAGAGTACTACTTGTTGTTAGAGTTTCTTCATTCTTTTCTGTAAGTTGCTTTGAGCTTCCAACAATTTTGTTGTCTACTAAAAGAGTTTCTGCATCTATTGTTTTAGCCAAAGTTTGCTGATCTTGTGTGTCAACCGGTTGTACAATTTCACTTTGGTCTTTAAGCCCTAGACAAGCAAAGCAGGTGTGGTTGGTGGTATACATACAAGTATTGTGAAATTTCATCAGACAAACAGAACAGCATTCTACATTCTTTTGTATAGACATATCGCACGCATGACAGTTCAGTACATTTTCTTCTTGTAAAAGTGACTCAGCTTAGGTTATGTCTTGTTTATCATTCGCCTCCAATGCCTTTACAATATTATTGTTTTTAGCTTTTTTGAGAGTACAAACTGTACATACATAAGTAAAATCCTTTCTTTTCACATTTTTTACATCATCTTCAGAAAATTTTTCACAATTATAATGTACCCAGTGACCATAGATGCAAAGAACTGCTTTTGTTCTGCAGTTTCTGATACATTTGAGACATCTCTCCTCTTGATTTATATTTAGCACAACATCCATTTGAGATTTTGATGTATTTGCTAATCCTAGCCCAGAATGCAGCGTTGCAATTGCCTCTTCAAGATGCTCCACGAGCTTTCTGTTACTTTTCACTATGTTTATCTTTATACCAGATATCTTGGTGTCCGCCATTATATTGTGTATTTTTGAAATGTCACATAGTTCAAATCTATTTGCGTTTTTACCATTTATCAGCAAGGTACACTTTGTTATATAGGCGTTTATAGTAAAGCTTTTATTTGATGTATCAGTGATACTATAGGTTAATTGTACATTATTACCCACATTGTCAGCTGCAGCAGTTTTACTGAAGTCAAGTATGTCCTGTGAATTTTTATAGTAGATTTCACATGCATATAAAAAAAGTTCAAAAGTTATAGCATCAAATGTTCCAGTGATACCACCTCCGGTTTTTGAGTATGTTATTTTAGTGACTTTAGTACTTTCTAATTTTTTCTTCAAAGATTTTTCAATATTCAAAGTATAGTTGTTTTCATATTTTTGGTGCGGGCTCATATTATTGCCTTTGTTGGACGTTCTTCGCTTAGTTCTTTGGGCTAGCTCCATTTTTTTTATTTAAACCAACCAGAAATTTAGTATAAAATATGTTGTGGCAAGTAAGAGTACTGTGGAAAATCCCACCGTTCCCCCACTATGTCACAGCAGCGATATACAGATTGTCTTTAAATTCAAAGATTTCAAAGCAGGATTGTGAATTACCAACAGTCCGTTTTTATTTGCTGGTTTATCTTTTTTAACCAGACTTTTGCAAGGTTTGATGAAGGATGGATGCCGTTTTTATACAGATTGAAGTTATATTGATTTCTGGCTATGTTCAAACTATTTTTGTTGCTAGTATTGATTCTATGATGAATATCAGCTGATAAATTTGGAGTTCTAGTTCCCAATGTTTCATTTATGTATCTGATGTGATTGTTTAATGTCTTTATTTGCTTTAATAAAATGTCATCATCATTTTTGAATTTTTGAACATCAGGATGTTTTTGATACGAATTCCAAAGAGATACAGAGTATGGTGGAGTTTCCAAAAATTTCAATTTACACCCAAGATAACTCTTAAGGAGATCAGCAATTTCTTGATAATTGTTAACAATTGTTTGAATGGAATCGTCCGTTTCAGTTCTTAAGGTAATATATCTACTGTTTTTGTCATAAATAGTGAGATCGCATGTGCCAAACCATACATATAACACAATATTATCAAGATGTCCAATTTTGTATTCAAGGTTTTGTTTTAACCAAACAAGAGCTTGAGAGGAGCTACGCCCAGATTGATTCCACCATGTAATACTATTCTCAACTGTATTTCTGCAATACCTTTCCAAATATTTCCCTTTACTGTCAGTAAATACTACAAGAGTCAGTTGTTTTACCCCAGCTGGTATTACAAATGGTTTTGCAAGATACTTTAATAGCTTATGCTCCGTCATGAATAATAACTAAGATTGTCAGCATATAATCGATGAATTTTAAGAGGGTAAAATAATATTGTTGACTACACACTACTCTAAAATCTAGCTATGCAAGCAGCTATAACACACAGGTACTAATTAGTTCGTGCAAGCAAGTCTATATATATTTTGCTAAAAGCCACAGATGATTAAAATGTTGTATAATGCTAAATGAATTGTTCGAATCCTATGATTGAAATTTGTTTATGTAGGATAAAACAAATAAAATCTAAAACTGAGTCTTGTTTCTAAAAACACTTCGATAAAATTTCAAGATAGTTCTGCTCGTTTATAAGCACAGTTTAAAATACGGATTCACTAAAATGTCAACAATGCAATAGTATTGAGAAGTTTTCTTGTATTCAATGTTATATAAGCTCGAAATTTAATAGAATGATTGCAGATCGCCAAAGACCAGATTGTTTTAGCATGTTTTGGTTTTTTTTAAAAAGCCGCCATTTTTTCTCGTGCAGAAGTGTGAGGAAAAATGTACTTGGAACAGACTTTTAAAATGTAGGAATTGACGTTTTCTGAATGTAAACTAATAGTTTCTGGCTTGTTATAAATGTTTGGGAACACTTATAAACTTGAATATTCTCAATGTTATGCCTCCACCACATAAAATACAATTTTCAGTCGCACAGGTAAAATACACATCCACCACCTTTTCAAAATTGAAATTTTCTGTTGAGAGCAAAGAATAATAACTCTATCAGGGTATTGCTAAAACAGTGACCGGGTATAAAAAATACATGGTCTTTGTCAGGGTATTGCTAAAACATAAACCGGGTATAAGTAATACATGGTATTCACGTGGTGCTAATTAAGGACAGGTATTGGTGGGGTAAAATAAATTACATACTTCAAAAATCATACGCGAACCTCACATAAATATATTATTTCCCATGATCTATGAATCATGAATGTAATTAAATATGATAAAAATAATGTTAAATTTCAAACATTTTTTTTCTTCAAATTAAATGTAATGAAAAATGTCTCAATAAGTAACAAATAACATTCTAAAGCATGAAAAATTGCAATTAATTAATCACCAATTTTTCCATTTAGATATGCCGTTGTGTAGTAACTTTTGACTGAGTATGGTTTGAGCCTTTTGAACCTTTAGTTTGTGACCACAATTAATATCTGAACAGTCAGATATAATTTTTTCTAAAACCGTTTTGCATTTGCTAGTCTCTGATTCTATAGCTTTACATCTCATTATGAAAATTCTTGCTTTTGTATCATTCGTTATATTGTCAAACTTCGGGTTTCTTTCAAATAATGTAATCGACAATGAGCTTGCATTTTGAATGCAAGCTGTTAAATATCTTGGTAGAGAGAAAAACTCAGCTTCTAAAATTTCATCGATCAACTTGTCCAGCTGTTTTTCACCTGTAATAAACGCTAATGTCTTGTCGATCTTTTCCAACGATACCTTTGTTTGGTACTCATGTGTCAATGGTAAAATGCGACGAGCTGTTGATTCTGTAAAAATAAAAGATATGCACAAAATGCATTGTGTGCTTAGGATAATTCATAGATAGCAATAAAACCAGGTTCAATACACCATTTTCTACATAGAAAAATGTCAGTACCAAGTCAGGAATATGACAGTCGTTATCCATTTGTTTTTTTTTGTGCTTGAGCTTTTGATCTTGCCATGTAATGAGAACTTATTGCATATCAAGGCTTGATGAAGTCTACTAACTTTGACCAGGTCATATAGTTATCAAAGGTACCTGTACGCCAGCGACGTCATAGTGATTGACCTGACGTTGATGAGTTTGACACAAAGTTGGTTTTTTTTCTTGTTTTTTTTTGTAATTATTTAATTTTCATGAAACATGTGAAATTACATACTACAGTATTCGATGCACATTATAAAAACTAAAGCCATACTTGAAAGATTAATTAAGGCATAAGGATATAATAAAATATAACTATTACACATGATTTTGTTAATAATTTAAATAAAAGCTGCTTCCAACAAATTCCATTCCTGATCCATTTTTACTTTTTGTAAGGGGTTAAGAAACACACACAGTATTTTTTTTTCATATTTATCCAATACTTTAAATATTCTATCCCACCATGTGTTGTGGGGGTCATGTTCTTACATCTACATTTGGATATATATATTATTTTGAGTTTGACCGATTGCTTGTGAAACTATGAAAACACCGAAAAAGACGCAAATACAACCCGATAAATCGATTATCAGGTCATCAACATACTCATATTGTAAAATATCAGCTCGACACAAAATGAAGGCGTCTTGATCTCGTTTGCTGCGCTCACTCGACATAAAGCTTCATTTTGTGACTCGCAGCTGATATTTTACGATATCAACATGCAGACTACCTGATAATCGATACTCAACGTTCTTTTTGTTTGCTTGTGTCTGCTATTTTTTTAGTAAGACAACGCAATTCTGAATCGTAAATTAAGCCAAGAGTTCCAAATGGTGAAGTTGAAATCATAATTTCGTAAATTTTATGGACGCCATCAAGAATTGGTTGGCCGATATGGAATAACCGTTTCACAAATGATATCCGATATGTTCCTTGCGTCGTAACTACAATCTCCTTCCCTTTCATGAATGAGACCTACCGAATAAGACTATTTACCGGATTTGTAATCACATAAGCAACACGACGGATGACACATGTAGAGCATGGTCTGCTTACCTTCCCGGAGCACCTGAGATCACCCCTAGTTTTTGGAAGGGTTCTTGTTGTTTTTTCGTTAGTTTTCTATGTTGTGTCATGTCACTATTGTTTGTTTTTTTGTCTTTTTCATTTTTAGCCATGGCGTTAACGTTGTCAGTTTTTTTTTCGATTTATTTGTTAACAGAATATATCTATTATATTTTTTCCTGTTTATTATTTTGTTGTAAAATATGTCCATTGTTTTCTCGTTTGAATTGAATTTAAAGATTATTTGATCTAACGGAAACTTAGTGTCCTTCGTTAGGCGTCATCGTACCTGAAATTTTTGAAAAAAATGACAATTCAAACGATGCTGATAAATACAAGCTCCGGCATTACATCTGGAACACATTCCTTATAAATCATTGCTTTGAAAGAATAAATTATAAAATCTTATAACTTCTGATTTTTTTTACTAAGTACTGTACTATTTTGCAATAATATAATGTAGTACCGGACAAAATCAATCCATAGAAACCAGGTAGTGTGTGTCTTAGAAAGAGAGCAAATGTTGTTGGATCTTTATCAGGAAGTTCAATCTCACAAGCGTTCTTCTCTTTAAAGTTTCCGGTCAGCATTGTCTTGAAAACTGGCGACTCTGCCATTAGCTGGTCTCTGTTGACAAAAAGCTTTTCATTACCAACTTTGATTGTCAAATCCGGGAAATGAAACGCTGATAACGATTTTTCTTCCTCATCGTCATTTTCTGGTTTCATTCTTTTGGCACTCTCCATAATAGATTTAATAACTAGAATAAGACAAGATATATGCCAATCAAAACAGGTCAAGAAGTTGTAAATTTCAACGGTGAATCATTGCTCAGTAATCCGTTATATATACATGTATTCGATTAACAAGACGTTTATAAGAGACAACTGCATCACAAAGTAAAGCATACAAAAATGAAAAAGAGGGGCGAAGAATACTAGAGAGACATTCAAACTCAGGTGTTGCAAATAAACAGATAACGTCATGGCTATGAAATAAAAAAAGACCGATAGACAAACATAAGTACACAAAACACAACATAGAAAATCAAAGACTGAGCAACACGAATCACACCAAAACTGGTTGTTTTCTCATGTGCTCTGTGAGGATACGAAGATCTTGTTCAACAAACGGCATCCGTTGTGTTGCCCCTGTTATTACAAACACGGTAATACATTTAATGCGATAGGTCACATTCGGGAAAACGGTATGGGACTTTAGTTACGACCGAAGGAAAATATCTGTTATCATCTGTATAACGATCAAACAGCCTCGTAATGAAGATTGATATCGGATTGCAGGTAGTTCTGAAAAGAGCTTGGGTCATAGGTGGCCGAGTGGTCTAAGTAGTTTAACTACTCTACCACTAGCAAGTCAACACTGAGGTTGTTAGTTCGAATCTCACACGGGGCAGGCGCACTCGACTCCAATCTTAATTGACTAAGTATTTTGAAAAAAAAAAATACTGAATTGTTATAAGAGGTGTTTTAGATGAATAAATACCCTCTCGTTATTTCATGTGTTTCAAGCTACATGTAATACTATGTACTAAAGACAATAGCAAAATAACGACACCGACGACAATCGCTATATTTACTATAATAATTAACTATACGAAAGTTCTTATAAATACTAGAAGCACAGTCCAACATATATAAAAAATAAAAAAGAGACAGAAAAATAATGAGGCAAACAAACACAGACAAACAAAACACGGCGGACTATAGATTGAGGAACATGTTTTCCATCGAAAATGGATATAAACTCATGTTCTCCAGAAAGTCAGACCTTCAACCATTGAAACTCATCAAAATAATTAAAATGCAGCGCGAACCCCTGTCAATTAGGAATAGACATGATTGAATGTAGGTACTCTGGAATGAGGCGCAGAAAACTTATTATGCTTAATAAGTGTGGTTGCACTCACTACTTATAATATATATACTGATATCGATCGAAAATTCATGCAAGTTGTAAGTATAGATTACGACCCTTAAATATAATCGTTTCATTATCTTTATTTTTGTCATAATATTAAGTAAGTAGTACTAACCAAATTCCAGACATATCTTAAAACAGTTACTAATCGATAATAGGATGATATATACCGCATCACACACGTCACGTTGTTAATGTAAATATACAAAATGAAGGCTTGAACTCAATTTAAATACATTATAGTAGTATTGCTTCATAATGTTTATAATCAATGGTGGGTTGTGAACAGGAAATATTTCTAGAATGATGGTAATGAAATTTTCCAGCTGAGAATACTATTCATTTAACATTTGTATTATCTACTTACTTGGTCGTTGACGACAATTTATCACAACATGCACAACAAGGAAGTAAATCTATGTTTATTGACGAGTTCAATTGTAAATTCTTTCTTCTTTCAACTTACATTATTATTAAAAATAATATATATAAATACTATTCATGCACCATGCTATAAATTTCAATTATATTGTTTAAGTTTAATTCAAATAACTCATTTTTTTTTCTCAGACAGACAAATTATAAAATAACTAATATATTGCAATTCAAGGAAAATCAAAACGAAAAGGGTTCATTCTTCCTATTCCCGCTTTTCATAAATCTTGTTAAGAGATCGGTTAAGTTTAAGTTGTATGTAGGACTAGGAGAAAAAACTTGTGCAAACTAAGGATTATACGGTATAAGCATTGCTTCGTCAACTTTTAATTGACAAGTATTTTTTTCTTAGAAGGTAAACGATTATTTTTGTATCATAAAATCACAGAATTCATACACATAGTATACGTATGAATTCTGTGATTTTAATCTAAATAAATATGAATGAAATGGAAACAAACATAGTAAATTATTTCCTGTATAACACAGATTCAACCGTTGATTTAAGCAACATTATGATATAAAACAAACAAAACAAGTTAACAGCACTGAAAAAAATTACACATTGTAGCACACACATTACATTGAGACATGCACCGTATATTAATCTATCAAAGTCTATTAATCAATCTATTCAACGCGAATAAGGTTACAGACTGCATCACCAAATTGTACTGTAGTGGCTCCATGGATGTGGTCTCTATCCATAAGCTATTCGAATCTGTTGTCTATAGGTATTGTGTTACATAATCTGTAAAGCATGAAGTTGGTGTTGGTATCAATCTGATTTATGTCGGTTGGGCATTAAACTACACATCGACCTCAGCAGAAGGTACACGTGGAAGGACAGCGACACGACGTACCAGTTGATGAATGTTTTTGTAATTCTTGAATGTAACCTGAATGCTTGTTCCTTGTGCTTTTCTCAAGATGCATTGTGTGTAGTGAAAAAAAACAGTGGTTTGCGTTGATGTAAGGAAATACATTATATGCTGCATTTTAGATGATGACCTCCTCGTCCAGAAAGATAGTGACAAGTTGTAGTTAGTGACACACATCTTTCAGTAAAGTCAGGATCCTTGTGTATACTAGTTATCTCTTGGCTGGAATTAAATTGTGTACCAGTGGATACATTGAGCCGTCAATCATTGCGTTAAATGTGTCAAGTTTGAAAAATATACCAAGAGAGGAGTAAAATGTATACCTTTATCATACTAGTATATGATATCTTCTGTTGCTAGTGTCTTAGATTCTTTTGAGCACTGAAGATTAGCAAACACCAACTGTGTTGTTGTCTGTTACCAATAATAAATCACCTTGGAAGAAAGTGCCAAAATACTCTCTACGTTGATTTCATCACAGTGTTTGTGGAAAAACTGATAGGTTCTACTTGCGGTTGTTGTACATGGAAATCTTGCAAGATGGAAAAGTTTTGTTTAATATTAGCGATCATCAATGTGATGTGTTCGGGTGACACTTTTTTAGGTTTACAAATTGAATGATATTTTAAACTTATTTCTATCTATATGACTTTATCTTTATTTAAGGTTATTCTTTAAAAACATTAATTTTAATTTTAATTTTTAATTATATACTTTTATCCAATGTAATGGTGTCATCCTGGTTTGTCCACTTTTAATTACAAGCATATGTTATTAACATATGGGGTTTGTTGTTTTAACAGTTATAGTTTATTTCTGAATTATAGTTTGCAGTGTTATGTTTGTAGATTTTAAAAAGGCATATGACACGGTTAATAGAAATTATTGTTTAATGATCTTAATGATTTTGGTATAAGCAAACATTTTTTGTATGTTATTAAAGCTATCTATTCTCAAGTTGAATGTGCTATTGAATTATATGGGCATATGACTGAATGGTTTAGTGTAAATTCAGGCCTAAAACAAATCTGTGTTTTGTCGCCGATTTTGTTCAATATTTTTATAAACAGCTTAGTTACATATATTAAAGCATTAGATATTGGTATTGATATTGATGTTGAAAAAGTTGGCATTTTGTTATATGCATATGACATTGTACTGATTGCTGAGAATGAAAGCGATTTACAATAACTTTTGGATGTTTTAAATATATGGTGTAAAAATAAGTTATTTTAAAAATGTTAATCACGTGAAAACTAAAATTGTACATTTCAGAAATCCTTCTGTACAGCAAACAACAACATTGTTTTTATTTAATGATAAGCAGATATGTATTTTACAAAGCTGTCAATATCTGGGTTTACTATTAGCTAAATTTTTAAATTATGATGTAATGGCTAAAGCTGTAGCCAAGTCAGCTAACAGGGCATTAAGTTTGATTATTGTAAGAGTAAGGCCCATGGAGGTTTCCAGTACAGTACATATACTAAACTATTTGATACCCTGGTCTGGCCAGTAATAAGTTATAGTGCAGACATTTGGGGCACCAGAGATTTTTCATGTATTAATGCTGTCCAGAACAGAGCTATCAGGTCTTTTATATGTGTGGGTAAATATACCCCGAACGATGCAATTCAAGGGGATATGGGCTGGAGACCTCCAAGTGTTAAGCAGTGGACTTGTGTTTTTCGACACTGGGATAGTAATGTAACATAATGTGCACAGATATATTAAATTATAGAATATTTAAATTGTGTTACAGTAATAGGTGTTTTAGGATTATGTTTAAGTTTAAAGAATATAATTCAGATTTGTATACTGATTCAAATAATATATAAGTATATAGAAAACTGGCAAAATAGAATATTGACACAAGATGTTGGTAAAAAATTGCGGACTTATAAATTGTTAAAAGACAGTAATGGAAGTGAATTATATTTATCTAAAAAAAATATCGTATGGATATAGAAGTGCTTTTGCTAAATTTGGTTGCAGAGTAGCTCTGTTGAGAATTGAAACCAGGGCAGTATGAAAATAAAAATGTAGACGAAAGAGTGTGTTTTATGTGAAATGATAACATAGAAGACGAAAAACACACAAAAATATGTGTAATGCGTGTTGCCTGCGAGAATAATATATAATGTCTAAAAACATTAAAACTAAAAACATTAAAACGAAAAAGACCGAACAAACCTACTTGAATACAAAGAAAAGACGACCCAGACAAATAAAATCCCGTTTGTTGTTAGCTTTCATCCTCACCTGACAAATCTTTCATCAATTGTCCACAAACACTGGCGTCTTATTGAAAATGATCCTTCCTTGAAAGAGATTTTTCCATCACCTCCCGTTATGGCTTACCGCAGACCCAAAAACCTCAAAGATATTCTAGTAACATCCAAAGTATCTAAACAGGAAATATCAACAATCGGAGGTTATAAACCATGCGGAAGGGGCAATTGTAAGTGCTGCAAAGTCGCCAACATCGAAACCCAGTTCTTCAGCACAGTCACAAAGAAAAAATACAACATATTTATAACATCAAATTGCAAAACGCAAAATTGCATTTATGTTCTAACGTGTGGAACTTGCAGATTACAATATGTTGGTGAAACAGAAACACCATTTAACATCCGACTAAATAACCATCGGTCATTTTATACAAAAGAAAGGACCTGCCTAATTACAAGACACCTTTTAAGAGCTTGATATGATTTTGAAAACGTCACATTTCAAATCATTGAGAAAAATCAAAATTGGGATGCACAAGGAAGACAAAAAAGAGAGAGATTTTGGATGCACCAGTTACGAACTCTTGAACCTGATGGACTCAATGAGAGAGACGAAAAAAGATTTAAAAGCAAACCAAAACCATAATTATCTTAAAATAATACAAATTAATTTATAAAAATTCAGACAATTAATCGAACATCTATAAATGTGTTAAACTTTTATTCCAACTTCACGTAGTTGTAGCTACAAACATATTTTATGCAACATAAATCAATATGTTACACTCTCCTTCAACTCTTGTATAGATTAAGCTACAAAAATATTTTTTGTCATGCATCCGATTTCACCTTGAGTGGTGCACACGCCTGATGAAGCTAATTTGTTTAGCGAAATATTGCGTATTTCTATTTAACATCTAATAGAACTTTTTAATGTATTAATTAGTGTGTTTAAGTTATATTCTTAGACATTTATATATATATATATATATATTTTCGTATTATAACATCTTATATCAGTACCGTTGTGCAAATCTTTAGACTGATATAATTTTTTCCTTATCTGCATAGTATCGCCTATTCTAGACGATCCGGTACATAGTAAATTTGCTGGTTGGTCGTTTTTATAGACTTTTATATATATATATATATATATATAAGTACGTCTGAGTCAGTGACAACCCTACAACAGATGTATCCATCGGATCGCCATCAATGATGGTGATACATGGCTGTGTACATAATGTATATACAACTCGTGTAAACATCAAAGCCCAGGTGGTCGTGTGGTCTAGCGGGACGGCTGCAGTGCAGGCGATTTGGTGTCACGATATCACAGTAGCATGGGTTCGAATCCCGGCGAGGGAAGAACCAAAAATTTGCGAAAGCAAATTTACAGATCTAACATTGTTGGGTTGATGTTTAGACATATATATATATATATATATATATATATATATATATAAACAACTCGTCTAAACATCAACCCAACAATGTTAGATCTGTAAATTTGCTTTCGCAAATTTTTGGTTCTTCACTTTTGGTTCTTCATTTTTGGGAAGAACCAAAAATTTGCGAAAGCAAATTTACAGATCTAACATTGTTGGGTTGATGTTTAGACATATATATATATATATATATATATATATATAAACAACTCGTCTAAACATCAACCCAACAATGTTAGATCTGTAAATTTGCTTTCGCAAATTTTTGGTTCTTCACTCGCCGGGATTCGAACCCATGCTATTGTGATATCGTGACACCAAATCGCCTGCACTGCAGCCGTCCCGCTAGACCACACGACCACCTGGGCTCTCAAAAAAAGAGCTTTCGCTGGCCATGTGTTACCTTTCCACGTCAGTTTTAATCTAGCGGCGTACTACAGTACTATATACTACTATATATATATAAACGAGTCTAAATAATACATAGTATATAAGTGTCTAAGAATGTAACTTTAACACACTAATTGGTGTTATAAAATTAGTTGTTATATTTTATATATTATTCACGCAATATTTCGCTAAACAAATTAGCTTCATCGGGCGTGTGCATCTATCTAGGTGAAATCCGATGCATGCGAAAAAATATCTTTGTAGCTTGAGCTACACAAAATTTGTGTAAATTTAAAGTTTAACATATTAATTTATTGATGGTTTAAATACAACTTACCATCAGCTTTACATCTATTAGACACTCAAATTTAAAAATTAAAATAGAAGACCATGGTAAATAAAGAAGTATCAAAGTATTGGAAACATTTTATCGAGGGTCATTGTAAGCTGTACCCCTCACTAAAGTATTTAAATAGTCAATATATACCAGGAAAGACACATTTATCAGTAAACCTATCTGCTGGTAATTCCATACAAGAAGCTAAGAGAATACCCGTAAAATTAAGAACAGCAACAGGAAGTTATATACTCATGGCTGACAGAACAAGGCATTCAAAAAACAAAGGACTATTGGCATTGTGTCCTTTGTGTGAAACATCAGATGAAACCTTGGAACATTTTTTACTGCTTTGTCCTGCACTGTCGAACCAGAGAAAATCAATCTTAAGCAATATCCAACTGCTACACGAAAAGCTCAGTATTCAATTCAAACACAACGGTAGCGAAGTAGACCTTATCCAAGTGATAATTGATTCAAGCACAATTGGATTACTGGAACCCAGTTGTGACAATTCAATCCTAATGGACATAGAGTTTCAATCAAGGAGACTATGCTTTCTACTACACACAAGCAGGTCGAGAATTCTCAATGATATCGATCGAACATGAAGTTAGCTTAATAGACACCTTGAGCGTGGGTTACGCCACACTCTACGGACACAACTACGAAGCGATTCAACATTATTGCAAAATGAGCGTGGATTTCGCCACACTTGTTAACTCAACCATAGTCCATAACGCCTTCTAATGCAAATATATACGTCAACACAACAAAAGCGTGGATCTCGCCACACTTTACTGAAGAGGCTAAATATATGTCATCGTTTATCAGAGAGTAAGCGTGGATCTTGCCACACTTTACTGAAGCTTACTACAACTCAACCCAATAAAGTCCTATGAAGCAGTAAGCGTGGGTACGTGGCCCCACTACACTGTGTTATACAGATAAAAGTTAATTATCTTAAGTAAGACCAGCAAACATGCAGAAGAACGATTTCTGCTGATCATATATATGTATGTAAATAAACTGTAAATATCGAGGAAGTATTTTAAATTTTAAATTTCATGACATTGAATTAGCTCATATTTTTATGCCGATACATATGTATATACAAAACACTTTTAATGATGATAGATGTCTACCTGTGTGACTTTTATATTTTAAAAATTCAGATATATATATGTACTTAAGAACTGGTGGTGGAATACTCATTGATTGAGGTGCTCCTTTATTGGAGAAAGTTATGAAATACAAGTTACCAGATGGTCTGACTATATAAAATATATTTTTGCCGTTTATTGTACATAACAATTTTTAAATCTAAACAAATAGTTGTTTTAGTTAAAAAGAATAAAATTCATGATTTATTCCTTTGGTTTTGGGTAAAAACTGTTTTTCAACCCTCTCATTAAGTCCATCTATATATAGTATATATATATATATATACTATATAAATACAACTCGTCTAAACATCAACCCAACAATGTTAGATCTGTAAATTTGCTTTCGCAAATTTTTGGTTCTTCCCTCGCCAGGATTCGAACCCATGCTACTGTGATATCGTGACACCAAATCGCCTGCACTGCAGCCGTCCCGCTAGACCACACGACCACCTGGGCTCTACAATAATAGAGCTTTCGCTGGCCGTGTGTTACCTTTCCTCGTCAGTTTTAATCTAGCGGCGTACTACAGTACATGATGATATATAAGGCATGAAGATGTTATTGTTACAGATCAGCTAAATTATCTATAGTAAAGGATCCTACAAATTAATGTAATATACAGTCACAGAAAATAATTATATTTATAAGTACGTCTGAGTCAGTGACAACTCTACAACAGATGTATCCATCGGATCGCCATCAATGATGGTGATACATGGCTGTGTACATAATGTATATACAACTCGTCTAAACATCAACCCAACAATGTTAGATCTGTAAATTTGCTTTCGCAAATTTTTGGTTCTTCCCTCGCCAGGATTCGAACCCATGCTACTGTGATATCGTGACACCAAATCGCCTGCACTGCAGCCGTCCCGCTAGACCACACGACCACCTGGGCTCTACAATAATAGAGCTTTTGCTGGCCGTGTGTTACCTTTCCTCTTCAGTTTTAATCTAGCGGCGTACTACAGTACATGATATATAAGGCATGAAGATGTTATTGTTACAGATCAGCTAAATTATCTATAGTAAAGGATCCTACAAATTAATGTAATATACAGTCACAGAAAATAATTATATTTATAAGTACGTCTGAGTCAGTGACAACTCTACAACAGATGTATCCATCGGATCGTCATCAATGATGGTGATACATGGCTGTGTACATAATGTATATACAACTCGTCTAAACATCAACCCAACAATGTTAGATCTGTAAATTTGCTTTCGCAAATTGTTGGTTCTTCCCTCGCCAGGATTCGAACCCATGCTACTGTGATATCGTGACACCAAATCGCCTGCACTGCAGCCGTCCCACTAGACCACACGACCACCTGGGCTCTACAATAATAGAGCTTTCGCTGGCCGTGTGTTACCTTTCCTCGTCAGTTTTAATCTAGCGGCGTACTACAGTACATGATATATAAGGCATGAAGATGTTATTGTTACAGATCAGCTAAATTATCTATAGTAAAGGATCCTACAAATTAATGTAATATACAGTCACAGAAAATAATTATATTTATAAGTACGTCTGAGTCAGTGACAACTCTACAACAGATGTATCCATCGGATCGCCATCAATGATGGTGATACATGGCTGTGTACATGATGTATATACAACTCGTCTAAACATCAACCCAACAATGTTAGATCTGTAAATTTGCTTTCGCAAATTTTTGGTTCTTCCCTCGCCAGGATTCGAACCCATGCTACTGTGATATCGTGACACCAAATCGCCCGCACTGCAGCCGTCCCGCTAGACCACACGACCACCTGGGCTCTACAATAATAGAGCTTTCGCTGGCCGTGTGTTACCTTTCCTCGTCAGTTTTAATCTAGCGGCGTACTACAGTACATGATATATAAGGCATGAAGATGTTATTGTTACAGATCAGCATGATCTATAAATATATAAAATAAATAATGATATAATATATAGTGATATATACAAAAACGGTGAAGAGAAGACGTAGCGATCTACAAGAGATGAAGCTATTTAAATGAGAGTGGAGAGAACAGCATATGTGAGCTGCTCTCTGAAAGAGTCGACTGTCTGTGTATTAACATTTGTAGTTAGTAATATAATCCATTGCGTTATTGTGTACGGGGGAAAATGTTAATTGTGGCCAGTTGAGTGTATTGATAATAACATTTAGAACTGAGTATTGAGTATTGAGCATGTTTGATACACTTTTAGTATTATGATACCTCTTGCAGGAATACAGAGAAGCTCTCTTTTGGACCATCTTTATCTTCGAAATAGATTCTGAAGTGTATGATTGTGAGAGTTTATTACACTTGTCTCGATGGAAGGCCATCAGACAGTTGACTTACCGTTTGGCAACTGCGTCAAGATCAGCTTGCAGTTCGAGGCAACCACCCTGTGATTTACCTGGCATGTATATGATATTGTCATCAGCAAATAATATTAGTTTATTATGAGTAAGGTAGTCTGGGAGGTCGTTAATATAGGCCAAGAATCAGACTGGACCTAAGACAGTACATTGTGGAACCCCAGAGGTGATTGGGAGTGTGCTTGATGATCTTACATCCATAACAACTGTTTGAGTACGGTCCGAGAGAAATGCGGAGATCCAGTTTAATGTGTTTCCATTAATGGCAAAATGCTTTAGTTTGTATAGTAAGTGACTATGCGGAACTTTATCAAATGCAAAGGCATTTGCTATATGGTATGTCTGTGTATTTGTATTGTCTGTGGATTGAAGTATAGTATGTATTTTTTGTAATTTAAATAAATTATACACTGTTTTGAAATTTGATATAAAAGAAATATCCAATGAATCCTAACAAATAGAATATAAATGCAACTGTTCAGGAGACAAGCTTTACAAATGACACAATTTGAACAGTACCATGAATCCAAGGTTGCATTTTTTCTTTAAAAAAAAGTTATACAACGATACATATATAGCGCGACAACTTCAGTAACAACTTCACCCAGAAACAGTATTTATTGATTACGAGACAGAAACAAACAACGCATCACATACAGTGTTCCCAGGAGTAGCTGTGAAAGGCTGAATACCACTTTACCGAGTGAATTTGGCACAGAAATGTTGAAAACAGTCATTAGCGTGATAATCATATCGTCTTCATTTCATAGAAAAAAACTTAGAAATATTGTAGACTTGTAAATAGAATGTTTTGTGACTTTTGATATTTATATGATATGCCATTTCAAATTTTTATACATACAGTGCCCCACATTTCTTGTTTAACCATAGCGCTTTATTTATTTCCTCATGCAATGCATTTATAAACTCAATTCATATATTATATATATTATACATATTATATGTTTGAAATAAAAGAGAACTTGTATTAGAGTATATATATCATGTAACTCATTCAGAAACTAATGACTTGTTAAAACATTTTTATCAAAGAATGTCATTGTTTAGTTTTTAGTTGTACATGTATGTTGAATGGAAAGATTGAATTGTTCTACTGTATTATGTTGTCCTAAAATATCTTTCCTCGATATTGACACAGAGTGACGACTTTAGATAATCTATGACAAACGTGATAAATGCATCTTTCTAATGAACAACTTTCCATTCCTCAGCAGTAACATAGACTTTCACATCGTATGGCTTTTATGTATTTTAGTCAATTCTTTACGCTCGTGCATGTTCATACTATTCGGGATTTCACTGACAAGGGTGTCATTCTTACACAAAACAGCTCCAATAGAGGAATGATGCATATTGCTCCATCATAAGCAACGGTAATACTTCCATTGAATAGTTTTTCTACAATTGGAGTCGTATAGTGAAAAGTAATTTTGTGCATCATATATATGATACAAACCTTTTATGGAATAGTTTATATCGGGTATTCTTGCGATTAAACAGTTATAAATGGGTGAGAGCATAAAAACAAGTATTTCATGATAAATGAAAAAAAACAACCTAATACAGACCAAATTTTGGTTGTGAGAGTCGCAATTTATATCACTGGACGTTTTTAGTTTTAAGGATTTTTCGTCCTATTTCTCCACCTGGATGACCGAAGGGATGCAGATATATGCGTTTCAGTGTTTCTGTTGATCCGTTGTTTTCCTCTTATAGTTGATGTGGTTCCCTCGGTTTTAGTTTTTGACCATGATTTGTCTCAGTTAAATTGATTTATGACTATTAAACAGTGGGATACTACTGTTGCCCCCTTTTTTAATCCGGTTTCAATTGTCGAATCATGAGAAACATGACAATAAAAAGCGTAAGGTGAAGGTAACAGCCATGCACTTCATAATTAAAAAAAAGACCTCTAAAGGTATGGAGTGCCTTTGGACCCATATAACGGCATTATGATTAAGACCGTAATACTACGGTCGCCGCATGATAAAGATTTAGGTTAATACATGATTTTCATTTATTGAATTTCATTTAGAGATAAGTTTTTTATTAGCGTTGTAAGGACTTTTGTGAATTTTTTATAACTTGTGTTTTGAACAATCTTTAGGTTTTCAGTAGTCCTTCGTTGATCTGAAGATTATTTACTGCTTTGCGCATCGTGGCCTTTATATAAATTAACAAAAACACCAAAAATAATGAGATATACATTCGAAGATCGTATTTATTTAAATTGTGATTTACACTATGTACATAGGCTAATACGAACTTCAAGTTAAATGAATAGGTGGAGGAAAACTGGTGTGCGACTGTATGGATTGGCAATAAATTCCACTGAGTTATAGTATATGGAAATAATGAAACATTTATATGTATCATTTTTGCTTGAAATGTGTCTGAAAGTGGAATTATGATTTTTTTCAGGGTCTACAATCTGATGGTATGAGATTAGCAAATGGAATTGCTACGATTTGATTTACTATTTTGTAGAACATTATTAATCTTGTGCGTAGTCTTCTTGCTCGTTGTGTGGGCAGGTTTAATGAGTTCATCACGTCTTTGGGACTAGTGAAGTATGTTATTGTACCTGTTACAGACAAATCTGGTAGATTGCTTTTAGAACATATCGGTTTTAGAGGTTAGTTCAACTGTTTGTTGGTCCCATACAAAACATGAATATTCCAGTTTTGGTCTGACTAGCGCCAGATATGCATGAGTTTTGATGTTCTGATGTGATGTTTTTAATTTCTTGTTAAGTAGCCGAAATATGTGTTGCCATTAGCTATGATGTTGTACGTATACGACACGGATTGCGATAAGATATGTTATACTACTTAGTTAATGTTTTTCATTAAAATATACTGCTGAGGTTTAAATTCTAGAATTTGCAGAATGATTTCGAAATGCTTTGTGATAAAACTAAAGGAAAGGCATGCGACATTAACCGCAAATAGTTGAGTTAAACCGGGGTCAGTTGATATATACCGGAAGCAATTGGTTTTACAGGATAGTACATTTCTTCTATTGTAGAATTCCATTATTGACAGTCTGACAGATATACATAGCTCATAGAATTGAACAAGACGTAATAATATAGTCATTAACTAAATTCTTAATCATAAATTTGGGTTAAATTTTAGATTTTAAATTACCTTATTCTAGATTTAAATCAATCCATCTCCGATTTAAGATTTATTTATATCATATTGTTCAGTATTTAAAATTTGATACTCATACACAGTTTAAGTAGATTAACAAAACGATGTTTGATGGCTTTTATGGTAAAAATTTATTTCATTCGTCCCTAAAAATTTCAAATAAGATGAGGAATAGAACGAATTTGTCATAATTTGACGTTTTAGGATGTATTTTAAAAAAAAACGCATTTTAAGAATGTTTAATATATGAGCTATCTAGTAATCTTTTTAACAGCATGGTTATGGAATTCAAGATTCATATTTAGTTCACAAATCCTATAATGGCGGTGAAGAAATTTCTAGCTGCTAAGTTCTGTAATTTCAAACAAAAATGTTAATCCCTAAATTTCGAAACAGAATGTAACATAATTATAACCATAAACGTGTTCAATTTAGAATTTAGAAAAATAAATCACATTGTAATAGTGAGATAGTATGTTTAGTATTGATGCCGCGATTAATAAGGTATGTTAAACGAAACCTGCAAGGCTGGTGAATCTCTCACTGTCTGAAGTAATTTGTTTGTGTATTGTAAGGACTTCATCATGATTTGAATTACTTTTAAGGAATTTTCGTCTAATATCTCATCAATTGTAACACAGGAAGTGACTTCACAGAGTGTAGACTTGCCATAACCGACATGATAAGGTAGTCCCGGTTTTGATTAAAGTTCGTGGTTCGTTTGATCATTTGATTTTGCCATTTGGTTATGGACTTTTCGTTTTGGATTTTTCTCGGAGTTCAGTTTTTTTTTGGTTTTGACTTTTTCCTAATCTTTATTTTCTATGTAACTCTCACGAAAAAAAACCTACAATGTCTGAAGATGTCACATAAAATGTATAGAACTTTCTTCAATTCTTTGAAAAGCAAGGATAAAAGTCATTAGAGAAACTGATTCCACCACTATAACGATATGTCTCCACTCTCAACTGTTTAATTTCAAATTATTTTAATAGCTCGACAATATTAAAATTGAACAGTCTCGAGTAGAGAAATATCGTAACACACTTGTTGCAGTTGTTGAATCTTATTGATATATAATTATTTAAAAAAATGATGTTTCGGACTGTTTTGTCTGCTAAACATGTATTTTTGGAAGCTGATCATGACAACGTTTGTGTTACAAATCACTTGTTAATTATATATAAAAAAAGATATGGCAAATTGACAATCAGAGTTAACAGGACAAATTGAAGAGTGTAAATAATTTGGCTGCAAAAGAGAAACAAAAGATTCGAAAATAGGCATTTAAATTCATAAGCCGAAAATAAACTGATAACGACAAGGCAACATAGAAAAAGACCGAACGACACAAAACACTCTGCAAAAAAACAAGACTGTACTAGTACCTGTAGTTGTTAATTTTCAATACATTGTGACTTGGATCATTGGCACAGACTCCACATCTTCTTCTTTATATATAAAAAGCAACACAAATAATCATATACACATGTTATATTCATTCATGAATTAAGATAACAAATTGTTTTATTTTATATAACAAGACGTAGTTATTGTCTAAATTTTATTTTTTATTACAAGTCACAAATAAATAGACAGTAGCCGATAAAGGTTTTCTGTTTTTCTGACCAATTTGTTGTTTACAACTTTTATAATTTCAGCAAAAAACAAGTATTGAAGATGCATTCTTTAGTCATAAATCTGATGGTCTCGACCTATATTACTTGTCGAAATTGAGTATGCTTTTAGTTTCAATGACCCTTTTTCTATCCTCACAACTAGTACATCGACCATATGAATACTTTCTCCCTAAAACATTTGAACATTCTACAATCACTAAATCCAACTTTTCACATCTCATCATAAATATTTTTGATTTTGTATCACTTGAAATACGATGAAATTCCGAGCCTTTTATAAATACCTGATAAGATACTTTATACGCATTTTTCGTGCAAGCTGTTAACAAATTTGGTAGATTGTAGTGTTCAGCTTTCAAAATATCACCAATTAATTCATCTATGGCATGAGAATAGATATATGTATTCTCTTTCTTATCCCCCATAAGGGCCGCCAAGTTCTGGTCGATTTTTGACACCAACTTTTCCATGAGGTACTTGTGTGCCAATGGCAAAATAAGATTAGCTTCTTTTTCTGCAAAAGGATTATAGGTAAATTGTTATCGTGTTGTTTATATTCATGATACATTAACAATTAGTAATCATTCACAGAAAAGTTCATTGTCATTGAAGAGACATGTCTATTTTAAGAAAATCATGTTATAATTTATCTGTAAAAGAGGGGCGAAAGATACCAGAGGAACAGTCAAACTCGTAAATCAATAACAAACCGACAACACCATGGCTAAAAATGAAAAAGACAAACAGACATATGATACCAAACGACTGGAAAGATCTCATCACTACTTCAGATAAAATTATGAACATATCTAACGAAAAATTTGAATTTTTTAAAAACAATAAAAAGTCATGTTAATTCTTTTATAAATAATTCTTGTCAATGTATACAGAACGTCCCACAAAACAAGAAGACACAATATGTAAAGAACTAGGCACTCATATAGAAATTTGGTATTTCATTTATAGTTTACCCTTTTGTTGCACTTAAAATTTTTACACATAACTCTCGCTACAAATGCATTATTGCAGAAATATGGGTTAAAAGAAATAAACTTACTCATGCAGTTTCTGTTATGAAACTAAAGAATCTATAAGTCATCTTTTCTAAAAATGAACCCAAGTTATAAATTTGTGGTTAGAAATTGCAGCACTTTTTCTAGTTGAAAATAATTTAACTTTTATTTTTATTTGTGGAAAATATTGTTCTTGGGTCAGAGTCTTGGGATGTTTCCCTAAGCTTATTCACTATTCTGGTTAAGTATTACATTGATACATGTCGCTTTAACACTTCATTACCGACTCTTACAGGTGCGATAGCTATGATTAAAAATTCCTACCAAATAGATTTTTTTTTATCTACCTCCTTTTACAGATCCCAAAAAGCAAGAGCGAAATTTGATAGTAAATGGGAAGTGATTAAAAACTTTTAGTTCATATGTGAGGAGAGATCTTTCTATTTTGTACTTACTTAATGCTTTATAATAATTTAGGTAGAATTAATAATATGTTGATGCACATCACAACTGGACAGTGATGTGTGCATTTTAAAAGTGCTATCTATGTTTATTGATATTGTTATATATATATATTGATATACTTGTTTTAGTTTGATTGTATTTGAATTATCTCCCCTTGACTTAGGTTGTCACTTATTTTGTGATTCTGTCCAACATGTCATGTCTGACCCTTATCTGTTAATGATCTCTGGTGGCCTCTCCTGGTACCTCTCATGTTCAACATAGAATGTATAGACTGTGATGCATATGGCTAGAGGAGAAGGCTGATGTCATCATAAACCTTATCAACACATTCATGTATTCTAATCCAGAGTGATAAATGATGAGTATGATATAGTATATAATTATTATATACATGTATATAATATAAAATTAGTATATCTAACTTTTTAATTTTAGACTGTTATCGAAAAATTGATTATCAGTACATGTATTATGAATTATCTATATATCTACGTATCACAATGATTTTTTAGATGAAATAAGAAAAAATTACAAAATATTATACACTTTAAAGTATTCGTTTCTGTGCTGTTGTATATTATATATGCTAAAAACCAACGACGTGTATGCATTCCATGTTTTTTTTACAGATGAGGATGGTATCTCGGTCATCAAGCCATTTAGGCATAAACGCGGGTTCATTAAAAGTGTGTTTAATAACATTAACGGTACCAGTTCTTTGAGTACTTTTCTTTTTCTTGAAAATTATATAAAAAAAAGAGTCACAATGGTGACAACAATTGGATAATAACTTGTATTATTAAGCGATGTCTATGTCTCAAATAAGCCCCCGAAATGTCTGACATCATACATAAAAGCAAATTATATGTATAAAGCACTTAGTTATCTTTATTAAACTTCGATCGTACAGTACCTGTTAGTTTAAGCGAATCAAAGACTGGCAATGTGTGTCTTAGTAAAAGAGCAAATGTTGTTGGGTTTTCATCTGGAAGTTCAATTTCACTGGCATTTTTCTCTTTAAAGTCTCCAGTCAGCATTTTTAGGAAAACTGGTGACACTTCCATTAAATGATATTTGTTAACATAAAGCTTTTCATCACCAATTTTGATGGTTAAATCAGAGACAGTGAATGGAGATAACGAATGGTTTATAGGTGTGCCTTCCTGAGCTTGTTCTTCTGTTCTCACTTTTTTGGCTGCCTGCTCCATGATAAAGTATCTTAATAAGACAGAAGACCGGAATATCTACCAATTAAATCATACATATTGACTTATTACTCATGTACTTATATGATTACTAGTCTTAAATAGACTGATATGCATTGTTATCTTCCATATGAATATTCAGTAGAGACACATATAAGATATTGTATGATATATTATAAACGCCTTATAATGTAACGTTATGCGCTTATGAGTGTTATTAACATCATATGCTTTAAGACATATTTGTAGCTAAATTATCGTTTGATGATGATAGGAGTTTTTAACGACCTTGACTGACAAAACGAACCTCGTACGGTCGGTAATTATCGCACATACTTGACAAATTGTCCTTTAAATAATTTGTTTCAGCTCATTGTGCATTGCGATGTTAGATGCAACACAAAAACTTGTGTTAGGTCAAGACTTTGTTCACGATTTATTCCTTTTGTTTTAGCATGTGTTTTTTATTAATCAAATGTTAAACTCTAGTGAATCAAACAATTATCATGGCGCTTCAAATAGTGTCGAAGATAAATGTCAATAAAATGTATGAATCCATATAGCAGAACCAGAAATGTTTTCCAAGGAAAATAAAAAAAAACGAATTCAGTTGTGTTTTTTTTAGAGTCAGTAGGTGTATTTCGAACAGAATGCCCCTGAAGATACACCGATCTGTAGAAATATACCCTGTCTCAGTTTTATGTATAGAATCTTAAGCCATCGCTCTTTGGGCTTAATTGATTCATAAATATGCAGTCATTCGTAATTAAGTTGAGCAGCTTACCTCACAAATCATGCAAATGATTATACAATCATGAAACTTTGTAAGAACATGCTTTTGGGAGTAGATAATCAAATCAAAGGGGGTAGCCATGCAAATAAATCATCCAATCATGGCGGCCATCTTTGATTTTCCAAATATGCATATTCAGGAAAAGACATCAAATGATTGTATGTTCCCTTCTGCATCCATATTGCTCGTATTTTATTGAAAATGTTACTATAAAGAGAGAATGAAAGTTTATTTGTTTTTTATAGTAACACATATCGGTCGATAACTCACTTCCGGTTTTATAAATTTCTCACATTTGATCCATGCTACCACGCGCCAATGTTAAAATGTAGTACTTTGATAGTTATAAATTTGAATTGTCGTTTTAGGTTGGTCTTTGGACCTTATTTATACCAAATTCTTAATGTTATTAGGCTTTATCAGCCACACATCCATAACCATTGTTGGCATCACTTCATTGTGAAGTCGCTAGACTTTGTCAAATATCATCTACGACCAGTCATTAGTCGGATGTTTATCACTTGAAGTCTTGCAGAGAGTGTAATATTTGTACTTCAAATGTAAACACCCGGAAGGCCACAGTACACTACAGATATTCAGCTGATCGTGTGACAACATTTTGTGTGTATCTTGAACTACTACTTTTTGCAAAAAACTGACAGGGACAGCTTAGAGATCAATTGTTTCAACATGGGTTGTACATCTTTTATGATCAGGTACTGGAAATATCAACTCAACTATGTGAAGCTGTAACTGAACGTTATTTGCATGAGAGTGTGTTTTTGTCCGTCTTTATTTAAGTGTTTACCACAGCTGTGGTCAACAACATAGATCACAACCCCAGTTCAAAAACATCACAATCATATTTCATGGGACCAAATTCTCTATTTTTCAACATCCAATGAAAGAAAATGTCGGCGTTAGAAAGGATTAGATAATATCACCTACAAGTAAACACAAATCTAAAAATTTGCCTTTACTCCCTGATGTTTACATGAATATGAAACATGCATATCTAGAAACAACACCAGAACCACTTATTCTCCCCAAGAATATTATTGCCATTCTTAACTACTACTACCTATTCCTGATTATACAGATTGAGTATGAGTGGTTCTCGAAATTATGAGGAAATAGACAAAGATATTTGGTCATATCAACAGAGCAACTGGAAGAGGGTTACGTCGACAGTGATAAGCAGCTCAGCTATTTTTTTTCAAAACACTACAAGCATAAAGTTTGAGTTGCATTTGGAAAAGGAAAATAACCCTGCATGATGGCCTCCGATTCACAAAATTGATCATGCTCTTAGATCAGATTCAGGTTTTGCGATTTTGCCACGCTTAAACAGGATATGACACTGTCTATACTTTTTGTGGAAAGGTAAAGCCGTGGGAAATTTATGATGATGTAACCGAGGTTTTTTGGCCACTGAGTTAGGAACCCGCATCGGTCAGTGAAGCTGATATGGCTTTGGTTGAGGCAATTGTTGAAGTTATGTATGATACACCCACAACAACATTTGACATCAATGAATCAAGACCTGAATTGTGTGTAATCAAACAAAGAGGGTAGGACAAAAGTCCGCTTGAAGCAGGCATTCTCAAATGTAGAAAGGTGGTCATGTATAGGGACAGTCACACATGATTAATGTCCACCTAGTTCGGACGACTGGAGACCGCAAATAGATTATAGATTCCAAATTAGACTCACTTGCAGCCATTGTAGCATCTTGCCAGGAGTTATACTAATGTGGATGCAAGAAACGAGCCCTACAAAACTGGTTTGACATGTACAACATTTTGTTCCTGTAGCTGTTAGAACGATAGAATAATACATCAACTAACCTTTCTGCATGTCTTAATTTATTAACTATATGCCAAACGGTAATTTTTATAGCATATCCATGCCACTTTTATTTAACTCGATGGTATGAACGTTAACAACCCTGTGGTGATTTATTCTAACACCACTGTCTGTTTGACATATTTGCATGTCATTTTGTTGTATTTTAAATAGTTTGCATGACCTAAATCTCATTAAAAAAGTGTTAATCTGTTTCCAAATTTTGAATATTTAGCTAAATAATGTCAAATTGAATTCAAGGTGGCCGCGATGAAAACAAAGGGACGTCAAGTTGGTTACTTATTCCCTATTCCCTATTCGTTACCTATTCCCTATTCCCTATTCGTTACCTATTCGTTACCTATTCGTTACCTATTCCCTATTCCCTATTCGTTACCTATTCGTTACCTATTCCCTATTCCCTATTCGTTACCTATTCCCTATTCCCTATTCGTTACCTATTCGTAACCTATTCGTAACCTATTCCCTATTCGTTACCTATTCGTTACTTATTCCCTATTCCCTATCGTTACCTATTCGTTACGTATTCCCTATTCCTTATTCGTTACTTATTCGATTTTTAATATCCTTCCCCCTTTTTAATTGTTTATACTCTTATATCTGGTAATAGTTCTAAATTTGTTGAGGTAAAATGATCTTTTTATGACCTATTTATATGTGTTTGTGCTCAACCGATCCTTATACTTTATGTTCGATACTCATTTGTTCCTTATTTGATTTTTATACGTTCTACCTTTTAACTGCTTTATGTCCGTATGTTTGAAGATGGATCTTGGTTCGAAGCGATGAAATCACCGTGTTAGTGCTTGTATAAAAAAGAAGATGTGGTATGATTGCCAATGAGACAACACCCCACAATAGACCAAAATGACACAGAAATTATCAACTATAGGTCACTGTAGGACCTTCAACAATGAGCATAGCCCAAACCGTGTAGTCACCTATAAAAGGTCCAGACATGACAATCTCAAACAATTCAAACAACAAAACTAACGGCCGTATTTCATATACAAAAAAAAATAAACGGAAAACAAATATGTAACACAAAAACAAACGATAACTACTTAATTTCAGGTTCTTGTCTAGGGACAGGTACATACTAACATAATGTGGTGGGGTTAAACATGTTAGCAGGGTGTACATCGTTTCGGAGCATGCTATTACTTTGTTTAATTCGTTCCATCACTCGCTTATAATTCGCTTATAATACGTGTCTCATACGTTGCACCTTTTAAAACATGATTTTCAATTGTTTTGTTGTCTCTGGTGGTATATTTGGGTTCTTAGAGGTGATATAACTCTATAAGCGCATATGTACCCGTTCCAGCGCTCGGTTAATACCCTGTACCTATTCGTTACCTATTCGTTACCTATTCACTTATAATACGTTTGTTGTATATTACACCTTTTAGAAAAGGATTTTCAATTGTGCCCATGTCTCTGGTGGTAACAATGTGTTCTTAGAGATGAAATGACATTGTTAGCGCGCATGTTCCTGTTCCAGCGCTCGGTTAATACCCTGTTACCTATTCGTCACATATTCCTTACCTGTTCACTTATAATACGTTTGTTGTACGTTGCACCTTTTAGAAAAGGATTCTCAATTGTGTTCATGTCTCTGGTGGTAACAATGTGTTCTTAGAGATGAAATGACCCTATTAGCGTGCATGTACCCGTTCCAGCGCTCGGTTAATACCCTGTTACCTATTCGTTACCTATTCACTTATAATACGTTTGTTGTACGTTGCACCTTTTAGAAAAGGATTTTCAATTGTGTCCATGTCTCTGGTGGTAACAATGTGTTTTTAGAGACGAAATACCCCTATTAGCTCGTATGCACCCGTTCCAGCGCTCGGATAATATCCTGTTACCTATATGTCACCTATTCGTTATCTATTCACTTATAATACGTAGGTTTTACGTTGCACCTTTTAGAAAAGGATTTTCAATTGTGTCCATGTCTCTGGTGGTAACAATGTGTTCTTAGAGATGAAATGACCCTATTAGCGTGCATGAACCCGTTCCAGCGCTCAGTCTATACCCTGTTACCTATTCGTTACTTATTCGCTTTTAATACGTTTGTTGTACGTTGCACCTTTTAGAAAAGGATATTCAATTGTGTCCATGTCTCTGGTGGTAACAATGTGTTCTTATAGATGAAATACCCCTATTAGCACGTATGTACCCGTTCCAGTGCTCGGTTAGTAACCTGTTACCTATTCGTTACCTATTCTCTTATAATACGTTTGTTGTACGTTGAACCTTTTAGAAAAGGATTTTCAATTAAGTCAATATCTCTGGTGGTAATAATGTGTTCTTATAGATGAAATACCCCTATTACCGCATATGTACTCGTTCCAGCGCTCGGATAATACCCTATTACTTATTCGTTCCTTATTCGCTTTTAATGCGCGGGGTATACGTTTTACCTTGAAATAAATCTTTTTTAATTGTGTTCATGTCTCTGGTGGTAACAACGTGTTCTTAGAGATGAAGTGACCCTATTAGCGCGCATGTACCCGTTCCAGCGCTCGGTTAATACCCTGTTACCTATTCTTTACCTATTCGTTACCTATTCACTTATAATACGTTTGTTGTACGTTGCACCTTTTAGAAAAGGATTTTCAATTGTGTCCATGTCTCTGGTGGTAACAATGTTTTTAGAGACGAAATAACCATATTAGCTCGTATGCACCCGTTCCAGCGCTCGGATAATACCCTGTTACCTATTCGTCACCTATTCGTTATCTATTCACTTATAATACGTTTGTTTTACGTTGCACCTTTTAGAAAAGGATTTTCAATTGTGTCCATGTCTCTGGTGGTAACAATGTGTTCTTAAAGATGAAATGAACCTGTTAGCGTGTATGTACCCGTTCCAGTGCTCGGTTAGTAACCTGTTACCTATTCGTTACCTATTCACTTATAATACGTTTGTTGTACGTTGAACCTTTTAGAAAAGGATTTTCAATTAAGTCAATATCTCTGGTGGTAATAATGTGTTCTTATAGATGAAATACCCCTATTACCGCGTATGTACTCGTTCCAGCGCTCGGATAATACCCTATTACTTATTCGTTTCTTATTCGCTTTTAATGCGCAGGGTATATGTTTTACCTTGAAATAAATCTTTTTTAATTGTGTTCATGTCTCTGGTGGTAACAATGTTTTTAGAGACGAAATAACCCTATTAGCTCGTATGCACCCGTTCCAGCGCTCGGATAATACCCTGTTACCTATTCGTCACCTATTCGTTATCTATTCACTTATAATACGTTTGTTTTACGTTGCACCTTTTAGAAACGGATTTTCAATTGTGTCCATGTCTCTGGTGGTAACAATGTGTTCTTAAAGATGAAATGACCCTATTAGCGTGCATGTACCCGTTCCAGCGCTCAGTTAATACCCTGTTACCTATTCGTTACCTATTCGTTACTTATTCGCTTTTAATACGTTTGTTGTACGTTGCACCTTTTAGAAAAGGATTTTCAATTGTGTCCATGTCTCTGGTGGTAACAATGTGTTCTTATAGATGAAATACCCCTATTAGCGCGTATGTACCCGTTGCAGTGCTCAGTTAATACCCTGTTACCTATTCGTTACCTATTCGTTACTTATTCACTTTTAATACGTTTGTTGTACGTTGCACCTTTTAGAAAAGGATTCTCATTTGTGTTCATGTCTCTGGTGGTAACAATGTGTTCTTAGAGATGAAATGATCCTATTAGCGTGCATGTACCCGTTCCAGCGCTCGGTTAATACCCTGTTACCTATTCGTTACCTATTCACTTATAATACGTTTGATGTACGTTGCACCTTTTAGAAAAGGATTTTCAATTGTGTCCATGTCTCTGGTGGTAACAATGTGTTTTTAGAGACGAAATACCCCTATTAGCTCGTATGCACCCGTTCCAGCGCTCGGATAATACCCTGTTACCTATTCGTCACCTATTCGTTATCTATTCACTTATAATACGTTTGTTTTACGTTGCACCTTTTAGAAAAGGATTTTCAATTGTGTCCATGTCTCTGGTGGTAACAATGTGTTCTTAAAGATGAAATGACCCTGTTAGCGTGTATGTACCCGTTCCAGTGCTCGGTTAGTAACCTGTTACCTATTCGTTACCTATTCACTTATAATACGTTTGTTGTACGTTGAACCTTTTAGAAAAGGATTTTCAATTAAGTCAATATCTCTGGTGGTAATAATGTGTTCTTATAGATGAAATACCCCTATTACCGCGTATGTACTCGTTCCAGCGCTCGGATAATACCCTATTACTTATTCGTTCCTTATTCGCTTTTAATGCGCGGGGTATATGTTTTACCTTGAAATAAATCTTTTTTAATTTGGTTCATGTCTCTGGTGGTAACAATGTTTTTAGAGACGAAATAACCCTATTAGCTCGTATGCACCCGTTCCAGCGCTCGGATAATACCCTGTTACCTATTCGTCACCTATTCGTTATCTATTCACTTATAATACGTTTGTTTTACGTTGCACCTTTTAGAAACGGATTTTCAATTGTGTCCATGTCTCTGGTGGTAACAATGTGTTCTTAAAGATGAAATGACCCTATTAGCGTGCATGTACCCGTTCCAGCGCTCAGTTAATACCCTGTTACCTATTCGTTACCTATTCGTTACTTATTCGCTTTTAATACGTTTGTTGTACGTTGCACCTTTTAGAAAAGGATTTTCAATTGTGTCCATGTCTCTGGTGGTAACAATGTGTTCTTATAGATGAAATACCCCTATTAGCGCGTATGTACCCGTTCCAGTGCTCAGTTAATACCCTGTTACGTATTCGTTACCTATTCGTTACTTATTCGCTTTTAATACGTTTGTTGTACGTTGCACCTTTTAGAAAAGGATTCTCATTTGTGTTCATGTCTCTGGTGGTAACAATGTGTTCTTAGAGATGAAATGATCCTATTAGCGTGCATGTACCCGTTCCAGCGCTCGGTTAATACCCTGTTACCTATTCGTTACCTATTCACTTATAATACGTTTGTTGTACGTTGCACCTTTTAGAAAAGGATTTTCAATTGTGTCCATGTCTCTGGTGGTAACAATGTGTTTTTAGAGACGAAATACCCCTATTAGCTCGTATGCACCCGTTCCAGCGCTCGGATAATACCCTGTTACCTATTCGTCACCTATTCGTTATCTATTCACTTATAATACGTTTGTTTTACGTTGCACCTTTTAGAAAAGGATTTTCGATTGTGTCCATGTCTCTGGTGGTAACAATGTGTTCTTAAAGATGAAATGACCCTGTTAGCGTGTATGTACCCGTTCCAGTGCTCGGTTAGTAACCTGTTACCTATTCGTTACCTATTCACTTTTAATACGTTTGTTGTACGTTGAACCTTTTAGAAAAGGATTTTCAATTAAGTCAATATCTCTGGTGGTAATAATGTGTTCTTATAGATGAAATACCCCTATTACCGCTTATGTACTCGTTCCAGCGCTCGGATAATACCCTATTACTTATTCGTTCCTTATTCGCTTTTAATGCACGGGGTATACGTTTTACCTTGAAATAAATCTTTTTTAATTGTGTTCATGTCTCTGGTGGTAACAATGTTTTTAGAGACGAAATAACCCTATTAGCTCGTATGCACCCGTTCCAGCGCTCGGATAATACCCTGTTACCTATTCGTCACTTATTCGTTATCTATTCACTTATAATACGTTTGTCTTACGTTGCACCTTTTAGAAACGGATTTTCAATTGTGTCCATGTCTCTGGTGGTAACAATGTGTTCTTAAAGATGAAATGACCCTATTAGCGTGCATGTACCCGTTCCAGCGCTCAGTTAATACCCTGTTACCTATTCGTTACCTATTCGTTACTTATTCGCTTTTAATACGATTGTTGTACGTTGCACCTTTTAGAAAAGGATTTTCAATTGTGTCCATGTCTCTGGTGGTAACAATGTGTTCTTATAGATGAAATACCCCTATTAGCGCGTATGTACCCGTTCCAGTGCTCAGTTAATACACTGTTACCTATTCGTTACCTATTCGTTACTTATTCGCTTTTAATACGTTTGTTGTACGTTGCACCTTTTAGAAAAGGATTCTCATTTGTGTTCATGTCTCTGGTGGTAAAAATGTGTTCTTAGAGATGAAATGACCCTATTAGCGTGCATGTACCCGTTCCAGCGCTCGGTTAATACCCTGTTACCTATTCGTTACCTATTCACTTATAATACGTTTGTTGTACGTTGCACCTTTTAGAAAAGGATTTTCAATTGTGTCCATGTCTCTGGTGGTAACAATGTGTTCTTATAGATGAAATACCCCTATTAGCGCGTATGTACCCGTTCCAGTGCTCGGTTAGTAACCTGTAACCTATTCGTTACCTATTCACTTATAATAAGTTTGTTGTACGTTGAACCTTTTAGAAAAGGATTTTCAATTAAGTCAATATCTCTGGTGGTAATAATGTGTTCTTATAGATGAAATACCCCTACTCGTTCCAGCGCTCGGATAATACCCTATTACTTATTCGTTCCTTATTTGCTTTTAATGCGCGGGGTATACGTTTCACCTTGAAATAAATCTTGTTTAATTGTGTTCATGTCTCTAATGGTAACAACGTGTTCTTAGAGATGAAGTGACCCTATTAGCGCCCATGTACCCGTTCCAGCGCTCGGTTAATACCCTGTTCCATATTCGTTACCTATTCGTTACCTATTCACTTATAATACGTTTGTTGTACGTTGCATCTTTTAGAAAAGGATTTTCAATTAAGTCAATATCTCTGGTGGTAATAATGTGTTCTTCGAGATGAAATACCCCTATTAGCGCGTATGTACTCGTTCCAGCGCTCGGATAATACCCTATTACTTATTCGTTCCTTAATCGCTTTTAATGCGCGGGGTATACGTTGCACCTTGAAATAAATTGTTTTTTAATTGTGTTCATGTCTCTGGTGGTAACAATGTGTTCTTAGAGATGAAATAACCCTATTAGCGCGCATGTACCCGTTCCAGCGCTCGGTTAATACCCTGTTACCTATTCGTCACCTATTTGTTACCTATTCACCTAATAAGTGCAACGCATAACACACATTTTACAAGCGAATAAGAAACGAATAAGTAACAGGGTATCAGTATTGCGCTGAAACGAGTACATATGCGCTAATAGGTTTTTTTTTCACTTCAGAGAACACATAATTACCGCCAGAGACATAAAAGCAATAGATAGTCGATTTATTCCAAGGTGCAGCGTATACCACGCGTCTTAAAAGCGAATAAGGAACGAATAAGTAACAGGGTATCAGTCGAGCGCTGAAACGGGTACTTATGTTTTATTAGGGTTATTTCACCTCTAAGAACCGACAGTTACCACCGGAGACACAAAAATATTTCTTTTTTAAAGTGCAACGCATAACACACGTTTTAAAAGCGAATAAGGAACGAATAAGTAACAGGGTATCAGTGTAGCGCTGGAACGGGTACATGCGCGCTAATAGGGTCATTTCATCTCTAAGAACACATTGTTACCACCAGAGACATGAACACAATTAAAAAACGATTTATTTCAAGATGCAACGTATACCCCGCGCATTAAAAGCGAATAAGGAACGAATAAGTAACAGGGTATTATCCGAGCGCTGGAACGGGTTCATACGCGCTAATAGGGTCATTTCATCTCTAAGAACACATTGTTACCACCAAACACATGAACACAATTCAAAATTCTTTTCTAAAAGGTACAACGTACAACAAACGTATTATAAGTGAATAGGTAACAAATAGGTAACAGGGTATTAACCGAGCGCTGGAACAGGTACATGCACGCTAATAGGGTCATTTCATCTCTAAGAAGATATTGTTACCACCAGAGACATGAACACAATTAAAAAACGATTTATTTCAAGGTGCAACATATACCCTGCTCATTAAAAGCGAATAAGGAACGAATAAGTAACCGGGTATTATCCTAGCGCTGGAACGGGTACATGCGCGCTAATAAGGTCAATTCATTTCGAAGAACACATTGTTACCACCAGAGACATGGGCACAATTGAAAATCCTTTTCTAAAAGGTGCAACGTACAACAAACGTATTATAAGTGAATAAATTACGAATAGGTAACAGGGTATTAACCGAGCGCTGGAACGGGTACATGATCGCTGATATGGTCATTTCATCTCTAAGAACACATTGTTACCACCAGAGACATGGACAGAATTGAAAAATCTTTTCTAAAAGGTGTAACGTACAACAAACTTATTATAAGTGAATAGGTAACGAATAGGTAACAGGTTACTAACCGAGCACTGGAACGGGTACATACGCGCTAATAGGGGTATTTCATCTATAAGAACACATTGTTACCACCAGAGACATGGACACAATTGAAAATCCTTTTCTAAAAGGTGCAACGTACAACAAACGTATTAAAAGCGAATAAGTAACGAATAAGTAACGAATAGGTAACAGGGTATTAACTGAGCGCTGGAACGGGTTCATGCACGCTAATAGGGTCATTTCATCTCTAAGAACACATTGTTACCACCAGAGACATGGACACAATTGAAAATCCTTTTCTAAAAGGTGCAACGTACAACAAACGTATTATAAGTGAATAGGTAAGGAATATGTGACGAATAGGTCACAGGGTATTAACCGAGCGCTGGAACGGGTACATGCGCGCTTATAGGGTCATTTCATCTCTAAGAACATATTGTTACCACCAGAGACATGAAGACAATTAAAAAACGATTTATTTCAAGGTGCAACGTATACCCTGCTCATTAAAAGCGAATAAGGAACGAATAAGTAACCGGGTATTATCCGAGCGCTGGAACGGGTACATGCGAGCTAATAAGGTCAATTCATTTCGAAGAACACATTGTTACCACCAGAGACATGGGCACAATTGAAAATCCTTTTCTAAAAGGTGCAACGTACAACAAACGTATTATAAGTGAATAAGTTACGAATAGGTAACAGGGTATAAACCGAGCGCTGGAACGGGTACATGATCGCTGATATGGTCATTTCATATCTAAGAACACCATGTTACCACCAGAGACATGGACACAATTGAAAATTCTTTTCTAAAAGGTGCAACGTACAACAAACGTATGATAAGTGAATAGGTAACCAATAGGTAACGAATATGTAACAGGGTATTAACCGAGCGCTGGAACGGGTACCTACGCGGTAATAGGGCCATTTCATCTCTAAAAACACATTGTTACAACCAGAGACATGGGCACAATTGAAAATCCCTTTCTAAAAGGTGCAACGTACAACAAACGTATTATAAGTGAATAGGTAACGAATAGGTAACGAATAGGTAACAGGGTATTAACCGAGCGCTGGAAGGGGTACATGATCGCTAATATGGTCATTTCATCTCTAAGAACACATTGTTACCACCAGAGACATGGAGACAATTGAAAATCCTTTTCTAAAAGGTGCAACGTACAACAAACGTATGATAAGTGAATAGGTAACCAATAGGTAACAAATAGGTAACAGGGTATTAACCGAGCGCTGGAACGGGTACCTACGCGCTAATAGGGTCATTTCATCTCTAAGATCACATTGTTACCACCAGAGACATGAACACAATTAAAAAACGATTTATTTCAAGGTGCAACGTATACTCTGCGCATTAAAAGCGAATAAGGAACGAATAAGTAACAGGGTATTATCCGAGTTCTGGAACGGATACATACGCGCTAATAGTGGTCTTTCATCTATAAGAACACATTATAACCACCAGAGATATGAACTTAAGTGAAAATCCTTTTCTAAGAGGTGCAAGGTACAACAAACGTATTAAAAGCGAATAAGTAACGAATAGGTAACAAATAGGTAACAGGGTATTAACCGAGCGCAGGAACGGGTACCTGCACGCTTATAGGGTCATTTCATCTCTAAGAACACATTGTTACCACCAAAGACATGGGCACAATTGAAAATCCTTTTCTAAAAGGTGCAATATACAACAAACGTATTATAAGTGAATAGGTAACGAATAGGTAACGAATAGGTAACAGGGTATTAACCGAGCGCTGGAAGGGGTACATGATCGCTAATATGGTCATTTGATCTCTAAGAACACATTGTTACCACCAGAGACATGGAGACAATTGAAAATCCTTTTCTAAAAGGTGCAACGTACAACAAACGTATGATAAGTGAATAGGTAACCAATAGGTAACAAATAGGTAACAGGGTATTAACCGAGCGCTGGAACGGGTACCTACGCGCTAATAGGGTCATTTCATCTCTAAGATCACATTGTTACCACCAGAGACATGAACACAATTAAAAAACGATTTATTTCAAGGTGCAACGTATACTCTGCGCATTAAAAGCGAATAAGGAACGAATAAGTAACAGGGTATTATCCGAGTTCTGGAACGGATACATACGCGCTAATAGTGGTCTTTCATCTATAAGAACACATTATAACCACCAGAGATATGAACTTAAGTGAAAATCCTTTTCTAAGAGGTGCAACGTACAACAAACGTATTAAAAGCGAATAAGTAACGAATAGGTAACAAATAGGTAACAGGGTATTAACCGAGCGCAGGAACGGGTACCTGCACGCTTATAGGGTCATTTCATCTCTAAGAACACATTGTTACCACCAAAGACAAGGGCACAATTGAAAATCCTTTTCTAAAAGGTGCAATATACAACAAACGTATTATAAGTGAATAGGTAACGAATAGGTAACGAATAGGTAACAGGGTATTAACCGAGCGCTGGAACGTGTACATGCGCGCTAATAGGGTCAATTCATCTCTAAGAACACATTGCTTCCACCAAAGACATGGGCACAATTGAAAATCCTTTTCTAAAAGGTGCAACGTACAACAAACATATTATAAGTGAATAGGTAACGAATAGGTAACGAATAGGTAACAGGGTATTAACCGAGCGCTGGAACGGGTACACGCGCTCTAATAGGGTCAATTCATCTCTAAGAACACATTGTTACCACCAGAGACATGAACACAATTAAAAAAACGATTTATTTCAAGGTGCAACGTATACCCCGCGCATCAAAAGCGAATAAGGAACAGGGTATTATCCGAGCGCTGGAACGGGTACATACGCGATAATAGGGGTATTTCATCTATAAGAACACATTATTATTAACAGAGATATGAACACAATTGAAAATCCTTTTCTAAAAGTTGCAACGTACAACAAACGTATTAAAAGCGAATAAGTAACGAATATTTAACAGGGTATTATCCGAGCGCTGGAACGAGTACATATGCGCTTATAGAGTTATATCACCTCTAAGAACCCAAATATACCACCAGAGACAACAAAACAATTGAAAATCATGTTTTAAAAGGTGCAACGTATGATACACGTATTATAAGCGAATTACAAGCGAGTGATGGAACGAATTAAACAAGGTAATAGCATGCTCCGAAACGATGTACACCCTGCTAACATGTTTAACCCCACCACATTATGTTAGTATGTGCCTGTCCCTAGACAAGAGCCTGAAATTAAGTAGTTATCGTTTGTTTTTGTGTTACATATTTGTTTTCCGTTTATTTTTTTGTATATGAAATACGGCCGTTAGTTTTGTTGTTTGAAATGTTTGAGCTTGTCATGTCTGGACCTTTTATAGGTGACTACACGGTTTGGGCTATGCTCATTGTTGAAGGTCGTACAGTGACTTATAGTTGATAATTTCTGTGTCATTTTGGTCTATAGTGGGGTGTTGTCTCATTGGCAATCATACCACATCTTCTTTTTTATAAAAGCGCTAACACGGTGATTTCATCGCTTCGAACCAAGATCCATCTTCAAACAACGTATAAAAATCAAATAAGGAACAAATGAGTATCGAATTAAACATAAAGTAAAAGGATCGGTTGAGCACAAACACATATAAATAGGTCATAAAAAGATCATTTTACCTCAAAAAATTTAGAACTATTACCAGATATAAGAGTTTAAACAATTAAACAAATTTGTTATTTGATTTTGCCATGTGATTATGGACTTCCCAATTGATGTTCCTCTAAGTTCAGTATTTTTGTGATTTTACTTTTTAAAAAGGGTGAAGGATATTAAAAATCGAATAAGTAACGAATAAGGATTAGGGAATAAGTAACGAATAGGTAACGATAGGGAATAGGGAATAAGTAACGAATAGGTAACGAATAGGGAATAGGGAATATGTAACGAATATGTAACGAATAGGGAATAGGGAATAGGTAACGAATAGGGAATAGGGAATAGGTAACGAATAGGTAACGAATAGGGAATAGGGAATAGGTAACGAATAGGGAATAGGGAATAGGTAACGAATAGGGAATAGGGAATAAGTAACCAACTTGACGTCCATTTGTGTGATTGTTTTCATCACTAATATGTTGGTTTCCCACTCATATGCTAGAGTATACCCTAAAAAACGTATGTGTCATATCCTATGTTTGTATCACCATTTGCATGATTTTGTCAAATTTCAGTACAAATCCGCCCCACTATAATGAGTACGGTTTGTTACATATGTCGCTTTTAGAAAATTCCGCACTTCCTTTTGCACATTTAAAATGGTTTCAGTTAACATGGTTAAATATATCCATTTGCCTTCATAATTAGTTTGAGTTCTTTTGGAATGATAAAATACAGTAACTCTCGGGAGTGACTGTTTATGGATGTCTATTATTTGTTGATATTCTTTTTTTTTACAACAAATAAATATTCTTTATTCTTCTTTACTAATCAATATGAATATCGATACAACATGGTTTCAGTGACCAATTATGCTTGTAAATGAATTAAATTTTATTGTAATTATTATACTTGTATACATCATTAAAAGTAAACAAATAACCTGAACTAATAAAGAATTATTGTTATTGTAATAAAATAACAGCATGTAATTGTTTAAATTATATCATTTGTTATTACCACTTACTTGATCACTAGGACACGTTACACAACAAGGAAGTAAATATCGGTTTTATGACGAGTTTAATTATAGTATTTTTAAATTTGACTTATTCTAAGTAATTAGGTCTGATAATATTATACAGTGTCTGATGTATTTTTAAATGCAAAGATATCTCGCGTTTGACTGTGATAGTGAACGTGAAATAGTGAAATTTAGATATATTGTTGATTTGTTGACGAACTGAGGAAAGTCGTGGAGTTTGGTATTTTTGGTAATTGTATTTTCCCCAAAGGTTTTTGTTCATATCCCGTACGAATTTTAACACCAGTAAACTGCTATCTCTTGTATTAGTATGGCGTCTAACTGACAATATTTTAACAATACTAAATGTGGTATTGATCAGTGTATGTAAAATGCGGATCCTAAAATATCATTTTCACTGTATATGCCATAAATTTCTGATGTAGAATGATAAATAATCAGACAAATTTATTTTTATTTTTGAAGAAAATGAAGACAGTGAGTTAAAATGTATATGTTTAGAAATAAATAATACTAGTAAGACAATGTAAGAGATGCGAACGGGGTTTTATCGCACCTAAAGCCATTCAGCTGTGGAATATATACCGAAATAGGTGAATATTTAGGACATTTCACGAACAGATCGTGCAGGTGATTTAAAACTACAAAATGTAGTAGGAAAGATGTTGTTGCAGAAAAATATTAATTTCAACACAATTATTAAAGTTGTATAACGTAGAATAGGTTTTGTCATTCGGTTTCTTCATATTGAACTAAATTCCATTATGATGCTTTCTTTGTGCGAGTCATGTTTACTGTCGAATAATGATACTATACTTTCATTTTCACTGTAGAGCGATTAATTAGTATTGTATATGCGGTGCATTTTCACTATATGAATTTTAAATTTTCTTATCTATTAAAGTCTTAATTAAGCCGACTTGCTCAAACAATAGATAAAATAAGAGAAGGATTTGATAAAGTTTAACTTGCGGAGGAAAGTTGGATTTAACACTCTAATGAATTCAATAGACATAACATGTATTTCAAATGTATTCCATTTAATTTCTTATAAATCGTAGGGATCTTTATCCTTGGTTTTATTTACATATACATTTCCATGACACTTCATCACTAATTACGAACATCTTGATATAGATTAAACCATTGGTTTTTCCCGTTTGAAAGATTTTACACTGGGGCCCTTTATAACTTGCTGTTCGGTGTGAGCCAAGACTCCATGTTGAAGACTGTATTTTGACCTATAACGGTCTACTTTTATATATTGTGACTCGGATGGAGAGTTGTCTCATTGTCACATACGACATCTTTTTATATCTATCTTTGGCTCAAGCCGAAACAGGATGGCATAAAAAGGGATAAAAAAAACACACTACTTTTCAAATATATTTATAATGGGCTTAAAATGAGTGTTGTCAAATCGTACAAATTTGCCTAACCGTTACTCGGATAGTCGTTCAACTGATTAACCGGTTAACCGGTAGTTATAGTTCATGTTTGAGAGCTTTGTTTTCATAATACGATGTATTAAAAAAATAGAGAATGGAAATGAGGAATATGTCAACGAGACAACAAACCACCGAACCAAAAGAGCAGATAACAGCTGAAGACCACCCATGAGTCTTCAATGACGTTTGTCAAAGCTCTGATTCCTTTCACGGATTTGGCTATACTTTTTGGACCTTTTGGATTATAGCTCTTCATCTTTTATATAAGCTTTGGATTTCAAATATTTTGGCCACGAGCATCACTGAAGAGACATGTATTGTCGAAATGCGCATCTGGTGCAAGAAAATTAGTACCGTCAATTTTATTACTACCACTGGGTCGATGCCTCTGCTGGTGGACTATTAGTCCCCGAGGGTATCACCAGCCCAGTAGCCAGTACTTCGGTACTGGCATGAAAATACGGATTTTTTTGTGTTATTAAAATTTTCTGTTACAAAATATTAGAAATTATTATAAATTAAGGAATGAATCTCCCTCATGCAAAGTTCTGATTCCTTTCACGGATTTGGCTATACTTTTTGGACCTTTTGGATTATAGCTCTTCATCTTTTATATAAGCTTTGGATTTCAAATATTTTGGCCACGAGCATCACTGAAGAGACATGTATTGTCGAAATGCGCATCTGGTGCAAGAAAATTAGTACCGTCAATTTTATTGTCCCTTTGCATTATACATGTTATAAGGATTGTCTGTGAGGAATACTGGCGAAGTTTGACTCTTTATAATCCAATACCACCGTATATACTATGGCGTTTGTAATATCTTCGTATTAACATTTTTTGTTATAATTAAGTTAAAACGTAATTTGAAGAATACATATGACATTTGAGAAACGTTTTTGTTTGAATAGCTATTTATTCAGTTGATGAAGAATGAATGAGGAGTTTATATAAAATTTGAAAATATCATAAATAATAAAGTCATCAATTAAGTTTTTTTTCATTTGTTGCAAGTCCATTTTCACATAAATCTACAATACAAGTTCCTTGCATCTTCGAAAATTCTACATCAGAAATTATTGCATTAATAGTGATAATTCATCGCATCTATAGTTAAAATGGATCGCTTTCAATAATCGATATGCTATATTATATTATGTTGCTTTTATAACACTTATTTGAACTTTAATGCTGTTTTTGTACATTAAAAAGACATCACAATGAAAATATGTTATAACTTACCTTCAAATCAATTATTTTGGTATTTTCGAAACGTGAACAAATACAGTTTTCCCATGACCCTTTAATCTACAATAGACACACTCGCATATGATAGTGAAAATGAACTAGCTGGATTCGCATTTTATATACACTGATTGATTGTCAAATACAAATAATACTCCAACGTTTACAAAGCTTTTATAGTCCCATAATTCTCCTCTAAGAACAACTATTGTTGATTTTTTAAACTGTTGAAAAAATTAGCACTTGCAATTTATATTAGATGAAATGCATATCGAATGTATGTATATTGAAAACCAATCTCTTTTGATACTTGTAGAAGGTGTTGAATTACATTTCGTGTCGGACCTTCAAAAAATTTGATTCTAGCTTGATTTTTATTCTGATTTTTTTAAACCTTGTTTTTGCAAATTATATGATTGCTTTATAATTTTGGCTATTATATGATTATCATTTTGTATAACCGTTTGTTATCATTTTGAGACTGATATTTACCATAATTGAAAAAATGAGAAATAAATACAATATAGAAAACAATGGTTTGCAAGATCCTTCAACACAATATGTAAAATGTTGGTAATCAGAATATTTAATAAATATAATTTAAGTATACATTTCAAATTTCGAATGTATACTAATGAAGACGAAACGCGCGTCTGGCGATCAAATCATAAGCCAGGTACCTTTGAAAACTATTGAATCCTGTGTATTTTGACATTTGTATATGCTTTTAACATTATCTTTCATGATTCGTTAAATATTGTTACGATGTTTTTAAACCATCATCAAACAATAATTGTGTAAAATCGTTTGGTGCTAACAAATTAAACTCTTCTTCAGTATATCATTTGTTCTCTTCTTAATACTTTATTTCTGTTTCTTAATCTAATTTAAGTTTGAACAACAATATCCTAAACTGAAACATAAATACATTTTCAATTAAGAATTCAATGCTCTTTTTTGTAACTTTATTGGGGTGTAAAAGCGTTGACCGAAGTACATTTTGTATGAAGCGCGGAATCGCTTCATACTAAAAATGTGCGCACGGTCAAGGCTTTTACAACCCTATAAAGTTACAAAAAAAAAGCATTCAATACTTATAATTACATTTTTACCTACAATATAGGATCATGAAAACACGCCTTTTATTAAGTTTTTATTTCATTTACCTGTGCACTTTATTTTGGGACCTCGTGTCATCATGAATGAAAAGTTGCATTGTGTAATGCAATTGATTAAGGAATATCACGAGATTGCTAGTTAGCCAATCAGAATAACGTATTATAATGAAACATACATCTAATGTAATTATTTTCAATTACAATGAGTAATCGATATGAAAAGTGTATACATACGTTACGTCATCGCGTATTATTTGAATTATGGGAATTGACTATTCCTAAGGTAAACACAGACTATAAATACTGTGTTGATTATTTGCAAGACCTTGAATTATTTATACATTTTAAATTTTAACTGCTTCAAATGAAATATTATATTTACACACATACATTATCAATCAGAGTGCTAAATGTCCTGATAAAACGACAATTGGTATGCACACAGAATGTGATACAGACCAAACACCTCTTTAAACGAATGATTATGATGAAGGTGGTGATGATTATTAAAATAACAACGACGATAAAGACGGAGAAGACGGAACTAAGTTGAAAAACTTGTGTCTTATCCATTGTTTGAACAATAAAATATGTTTAAACTAACGACGATAATGATGACGTTGATGATGATAGTGACGATTACGACGATGATAATAACGATGAAACCGATGATGCTTTTTTATTTAAAAAAAAGAAGTCACTAAACTTGTTTTGGTGGGTGCAAAACTATTGGAATCCTAAAAATGCACCATTGCGAATTCCATTGAACTGATCCGCTGACACATCTGCTGAACAATAAAGATTGTTCTGTAAAATGCAATTGATGTCCTACTCACTTCAAACTCAGATCCACATTGATTTTGGAAACATCATGAAAATAGAAAATAAGCTCATCATCAAATTAGGTCAACCTTCAACATTTTAGCTTATTTGAATACTTTGCTTTGTCTTCAACGTACATAGAACAGAACAAATGACAGTTCGTTTCGCTTCAGATTCCATGATTTGTATCTTAAAATTTAAAATATAATACCATTGAAATTCCAATAGATAGAAAAAAGCAGATATATTATTGAAGTGAAATGTTGATGGTGAATACTAATGGTCATTGTAATTGAGTAAGTTTGTGTGAATTAAACGTAAACTTTTGCTTGTATACTTAATTGATTTACGTGTTCTCATTTTACAATTTTTATAAACTGGTCGGCGATATTGGTGGCTGTGCAAAAAAAGCTGCTTATGTTTTTCCCGCTAATTAAGTTGGTGTTTTTTTGTTATATCTTCTTCAATTGATAATTGTGTTATATCGTGTGATGCCAATAACCAATTATATTCTTCTGTAATCTGTAGTATATTATTTTTCTCTTTTCAATATTCTTTGACTATTTCTTAATTCAATTTTGCATATTTTTTTTTCTAAACTGGTTTAAGCTTATTCAAACATTTCATGGATTCAACAAAATTTAAATATGTTGATTATTTCCAAGTTCATGTTTTATTTATAAATTTTTAATGTTATCGCCCCTGTCATGGCGGCGCCCATAAAAAATTTCAAGCTGAAGAAAGAAAGGTGGCGTTGGCGCTGACGGTGACGGTGACAGCGACGGCGATGGCGACGGCGACGACGACGACGATGACGATGACGATGACGACGACGACGACGACGGCGACGGCGACAGCGACGGCGACGGTGATGATGACGATGACGGTGACGGTGAAAACTACTCGACGTTTACAGAACTAGTGAATTATGATTGTGATGTCCATTGCAGCATAAGACACCGGTCATATAAAAATGCGTGTTGTATTGACAAAATGATTGAGCGGAGTAAAACCTGCACTTTGAAAAAATACTCACTGAAAAGGAAAACATACATAGTGTACGATGACTGCTCTAATTTTCGAGAGTCACGTTTACACATGCTTTGTAAGAATTCTAACCACTACCTGTTGAACATTTTACCAGTGACATTGATTAAAGATGACATCCCATTCAAAAATATATTTTGCTTCTTATGCCAATATAAAGAAATAAACACAACGTTTATAGAGGAGCAGATTACAGATGATATAGAAATATGGGAGTTTTATATATCTTGCAGAACATATATTCCGTATATCGTTCATATTTCCTTACAAGAACATTTTAAGTTTGCGATGAAAAATAAATGTACAGTAGATCTAAAGCCATCGAGTAATGCTGTTGAGTGTGAAGATGAAAGCCTCGGTAAATGCAACACTACAGGAAAATTGCAAAAGGTAGACCAAAATATCAGACGGCCAGGTGAACGTTTAGTTGTTCCAAAAGATAGTGCAAATCCATTCTGCAAAATATGTAATCCGGAATCTAACACAGAAATAGTATATACTACTTGTAATCAAACTGGAATGTGGCCAGAATTCCTGTAAAATAAAAATGCTGTGAATAACTGCATTAATCTGTCTGAAATTGAAAATTATGCACCTTATAAAAATTTATTTTGTAAAGAATGTAACAATCCATTGGAAAGTTAATCAGACGTAAGAAGTATAAACATATTTATTAACATAAAAACAACAATGATACTGGAGACATTAATAGCCCTGACTACATTTTCCAACCTACGTATCGGATCTTATTTTCTCTATTAAACTACGAAAGAACATCTACAAACAAAATAGTTCAGGAGGAGTGTAGACCAGACCAACTATACAACTCTATTATGGTAAAATTTACGGTACATGTTATCATTTCATCTCTAATTTCAAAATTAACCAATCTTATGTTGTTAGTAGGGGAAGTCATGCGGGAAATTTGTTTATTTGTATGCTTCTCCGCTCAAAAGCGTTTAATGTCTTAGAGTGACACTACAGTAGGCATGACGTTTAGGCGTTGGTCTTTGTTCTTACTACTGCTGGTTTCTCTAAAGGAAAACAATTAATTTTAGCCAATCATGATAGTTTGTACTGTATTATTTATATATTTTACTTAGTTTATACAATCAATGTATAGGAACTTTCATGTTTGCAGCTAAAAATCTGGGTTTATAACAAATTAATATTTTTTTAAGTAATGTTTGTTCTTTTTTCTTTATACAATGATCCTCAGATAAAACAAAAAGTGAAGTTTTTGTTTTAACAACAAATAAATATATATTATTTTATTAGATTGCTTGTTACAATAGTATTTCAATGTCCAAGATCCAATAAAGTCTTCCTCTGAATTATTTTCTGAGTGTCCAGGAAAATACCTAGAATATAATAAAACATGACCTTGTTTCTATTATATCAATCGTTTTAAATTATTAAAAAATACATTTTGAGAGACTGTTTTGTTTTAATTCATAATCCTTCGTTATCATTTTATAAACATATCATTCACATCTATGAATTAATTTTTTGCTCAGAAACTGTCCTCAATGCTCTTCAACTTCGTACTTTATTTGGCCTTTTTAACATCTTTTGATTCGAGCGTCACTCTTTTCGTCTGGCGTAAATATAAAATTTTAATCCTGGTATCTATGATGAGTGTTTTAGGATGACTTATAAATACTGTCAAAACAATAAATAAAACCAATATACCCGTGATTGAATATTGTGTATTCAAATACAATATATATGTTTTGCTAATATCTTGTTTTTAAAATTCATTTTTGTTATAAGTTAATGTACTTTCGCAAATAAATCGTTCAAAGTGAACATAATAAAGAAATGACAGTTATCTTCTTCTGTTTAACAAAAAATGAATTAATCACGCTCAGATATTTTCTATTTAAATAGTAACTGCTTTGTAGCAATAATAAGCAACAGTAGATTCCATCTGAAACTTTTCAACTTGTTTTCTATTTAAATTTCAAATATCAAATATGTTTCAATTTTCATATGTGGTATGTATTCTTATTTTCTATTTTGAATACATAGCCAAAATAATAATACGATTGGATTAGGATATTATTGATCTACTCAAGTATTATAGAGTTTGTTATTTGATTAACATGTAGTGAAGTTGTCTGATTTTAGTTTCTTCATAATGATCATCATGGGGAATGTAGTTGTGTTTTGATACACCAAAAGCGCGTTAGGTATACTTCATTGAATAAGTATTATTTTCATTTTACACCATTACATCGATTGGACTTTTCTCTGGTACATTTCATTTTCGATCAGCGTATTTTCCAATATTAGGGAATAATTTAATTTTAGATGTAACGGGTCTTCTAAATTGCAGGCGCTATTTTGTTTTTCAGCTTATAGGCATCAATGTTCAATCATCATTTACTCAAGTTTAAAATAAAATTTAGAATTAATTGATAAGGTTTAGCTGTAATATTTTTTTCTGTCTATTCGAAATATCATATAAAATGGTGTTGCACACTTTAAAATAACACAATATCATTTCTTTACAGACAGAAAAAAATATTACAGTCATTTCTTAAATGAATTCAAATCTAGTTTATTAATTCTCTTACATTTCGCATATTATCCTAAGTCAACTTGCAAAAAGTAATATGTTGTTAATTATATTTTTATTTTTTATTTTAAAGCAAACTTGTTCAGACCTGACTTGTTTTCCCGGTCGAGTATTAAGAAATAACGTATGGACTGGGATATATATTCTGACATTTGGAATGGAAGGAGTTATATACAACGACAATGTTACTAGTGCAGAATTCTTACAAAGTGTTAAAGTCAGCTTTATATCACACATTACCAATATTACCACTTTCTTCGTAGTTGACCTTCTTATTTTGACATTTAGATCTTCATGCTCGAACGAGATGACATTTAAACGAGGAGACAGCATTAGCTTATCAATTTATATGAAAATGTCATTTCTGTTGTACGTATGTAATCGTTTGTGGTCACGTCACGGAAGGGAAAATGTCTTATCGTGGCCTCCATGGCACAATCGGGATAACAATGCATCTTCATATTAGTACGGCGGCTTTGTGAAAAATTTAGATCTTCCTCAACTATTTCTCTTTTATTTCAGATAGGGAGGCATTTGAAAAAAATAACTCACTTCCGATAAAATCCAAAATGGCGGACATCCAACTTAAATTAGCCCAATTTCGAAGGCTAGTATGTGAAAAGGTGTTATTAACATACGTCTATCATAATATTTGGTACAAACCTTTGTTGTGTATTAGTTTTGGATAATTGATATAGATTAGATGTCTTCAAAAACCCTACTTGCGGTAAAATCCAACATGGCGGACATAGTACTAAAATGAGCTTTTTTTTAGGAAGTGTAATTGAAATGTATTTTAAAGTATTGCTACTATCATTATATTGTGCAGGAACCTTTCTTTGATGCTTTTCATGGATACAATGTATAAAACATATGTCTTTAAAACCCTTACTTCCGTTGATATTCAATATGGCGGACATAGAAATGTTGATAATTTTTCATTTTTATGTTCAACTTTTTTCTAAATTTAAAGAAAATGTTTTTTTAGCTGGTCATTAAACTTTTGGCTTTAAGTCATCCTCAAAACTACTAATTCTATTCAGCTTTGTATGTTTTAATACAAAGTTAACACTTCCGGTAAAAAAAGAAACTAATATGGCGTAAATTACAAAGATGAGTCCTCAATCCATATCTTCGATGTGGAGTTTTTGGATAGATTGATTAAAACAAAATAAAATCACTAAAGTTCTTAAACATCATAAGAATTACTAATTTATGGCCCCAAATACATGTTTATTCACAATCGGAGAGCTTATTTTCCAAATTTACAAAGATCGTGGTAACTAGTGTTTCTTATATCTATAATGTACAAGCTCCTGATAAGATGAAGAGGCCTCACAAAGAGTTGTCCAAAAGGGTTCCAATGGATCAAATTTTTCCTTTCGCCATTCATAAGCGTCTGGACTAGTTAGCATAGGAACCAATACCAAGCTTGTTACTCATTCGCACCCGCCATGGTATATTGCACGTTTTACTTGCTGAAAAAGACTAGACCGAGTCGTGGGAATAGCCTAAATAAGTATTTCCTCTTCTAAAAAACACATGTTTTCTAGCTTAGTTCACCACATCTGATAAGTTTGTTCGATCTTACAACAAAACCACGTATCGTTCTATCAATGACATTGTCAAATCCATATCTGGAAATGTTGGTTGATCAATCATCATTTTGAATGATAGAGTTCACATCTTCAAACACCATCCATGTCACCAACGCAGTTCCTTTTCCAGCAAACGTGTAATCTCTCAATGCCTAGTGTATTTGAAAGGTCATGGATAGGTATATATCTGAATCTTTTTCTACTTCCAAATTCAAGCCAAAGATTGTCTGCCCCTATGTCACTGAATAGCGAAGCAGCAATGACAGCAACATCATTTCTCAGAAAACTTTGCCAATTTTGAGGATTTTGTTTTGACTCTGGATTCGTGTGTGTACTGTGTATTCCCTTTTTCCTAAATATAGCTCTTGATTCTTATAACAAATGCTCAGGATATTCTATCTTATCAACCTCGTGATGTATTTCACCATGTTCACATTAAGAGGCTAACAATAGAAGCATGGTGCATGTGTCTGATGCATTGAAACACGAACTTGCACGAGTCATGATTCCAAAAGTCGTTACTGATGATGCTGTCATAACTGTTTCGCTATTCCGTGGCAGGAGTATACGAACTATGGATTTTGTTTGCGAGGGCAAAAAGCTTTGGATAAATATATATCAAAGACCTTTCAAATGCACCTGGCAATGAGTTATTACACACACTTATTGTGATCCATGTCTTTACCGGTTGTGATATGGTTCTCTGATTGCTTGAAAAGGAAAAGACTGCGTGGGAAACATTGATGGCAATTGAAGATGTGACTATAACATAAAGAATGATGATTGTTCAGCCCAAATTACCGAGGTTTAACTGTAAGATCACACAAACTTATCAGATGGGGTTAACATGGTTAACGAATCAAGAAAATAACTATTTGCGCAAAATGGAAGACTAATTGAGGGTATTCCCTCACCTTGGGTAGTCTTTTCCAGCATGTAAAACGTGCAATATACTAGGGCAAGTGTTAAGGGGACGATCTTGGAATTGGCTCTTATACTACCCAGTTCAGGCCCTTGCGGATGGCAAAGGGACAAATATGGTCACTTTTAAATAACTCTTTCTAAGGCCTCAACATTTTGTCAGAAGCTTGTACATTATGGATGTACTGGGGAATGCAATTCAATGCCAAAAAATGCTACACCCTAAGCATCAGAAACAAAAGCCATAAAATCTACAGTTTTAATGGACACCTACTACAACAAGTCAAGCATTACCCGTACCTAGGCCTACAAATTTCGGAGACCTCAAATGGACCATCCACATATTAAACGTGGCAAAGAAAGCAAATTCAACACTAGGCTTTCAAAGAAAAAACTTGAAATACTGCCCACAAGATTGCAAAAAATCAACTTACATCTAGTCCGTCAGATCAACGATGGAATATGGAGCCATAGTACGGGACCCCTACACGGTAACAAACATGAATAAGCTACAAAGGATACAACGTCAAGGGGCAAGATTTATCACCATAGATTACAAGTCAAAAGAGGACGAGTGTGTCTCCAATATGCTTGCCCAACTGGAACTGCAAGACCTCAAGATATTTGCAAGACGAACAAGCTAGAAGTTGATATTTATGTACAAAGTGGTTTAAGGGTTGATTCCCGCTATTGAACCAGACAAATTTCTCAAAAAAGCACGTCATAAGAAAATCATAACTGCCAAAAAGTTCGAAGAATAGAGAGGGCCAAATCTGCTCTTACGCCTCGTCAATAAATCGGCGGCGCTCTTATAAACCGTCATATTAAAGCCAGAATTGGTTTCGACAAAGTATTCATACAGATACAGAGGATGTCGCGGTCGTTGTAAATGTGGAAAATCGGGTTTCCAATGCACTGCTTTGTATGCACCTGGTGGTGACTGTGAATAAACATGTATTTTAAGCCAAATAGTAGTAATTTGAAAAATGTTTAAGTACTTTAGTAATTTTGTTTTGTTTTAATCAATCTATATAAAACTCTTAATCAAAGATATGGATTGAGGACTCATTTTTTAAAATTTACGCCATATTTGTTTTTTTTACTGGAAGTGTTATTTAAAAATTTACTACAGAATAAAATTGGTGGTTTAGAAGCCAAAAGTTTAATGACAAGCAAAAAAACAAACAACAACAAAATTTTCTTTACATTTTGAAAAAAGTTGAATATTGAAATAGAAAATTGATATTTCTATGTCCGCCATTTTGGATATTACCGGATGTTAGGTTTTTCAAGAGATATGTTTTATACCTTGTATCCATGAGAAGCACAAAAGAAAGGTTCCTGCACAATGTAATGATAGTAGCAATACATTAAATCACATTTCAACTACCCTCCCTAAAAATAAGTTTATTCTAGTAGTATGTCCGCAATGTTGGATTTTACCGCAAGTAGGGTTTTTGAAGACATCTTATCTATATCATATATCCAAAAGTAGTACATAACAAAGGTTGGTAGCAAATATTATGTTTAGTAGCATGATATTAACACCTTTTCACATACTAGCCTTCGATATTGGACTAATTTAAGGATGATGTCCGCCATTTTGGATTTGCCGGTAGTGAGTTATTTTTTTCAAATGCCTCCCTATCTGAAATAAAAGAGTAATAGTTGAGGAAGGTATATGCCAAATTTCATGCTTGTAGCAGGATTTGCACAATTCGTCTGAAATATGCTTGTAGCCGCCGGACTATATAGGTAGTTTTGTAAACAGTATTTCCTTGTCCAGTTACACGTGCACATGACGTCACAGTCATCTGTTTTCATGTTTTGGTTTAGGCCTACAAATTTCGGAAGACCTCAAATGGACCATCCACATATTAAACGTGGCAAAGAAAGCAATTTCAACACTAGGCTTTCAAAGAAGAAACTTGAAATACTGCCCACAAGATTGCAAAAAATCAGCTTACATCTAGTCCGTCAGATCAACGATGGAATATGGAGCCATAGTACGGGACCCCTACACGGTAACAAACATGAATAAGGTACAAAGGATACAACGTCAAGGGGCAAGATTTATCACCATAGATTACGAGTCAAAAGAGGACGAGTGTGTAGAATTAATATTTATTATGGCATCTTTTGCTTTTGTGTAAATATTAAGTGCAAAGATTGATGTCTTTCCAATGTTGATAATTGCGAGATATTCAGACATCTAGAGTGGTTTAAACCACGAACTGTTAAAGACTTCTGAACATGGTTTAAACCGTTACCAACAACACAATGATTCGACTTTAGGTTATTTAAAACTGACTTAATCAAATATATCTACAGACAGTCGGTATTCATATGGTAAAAAAAGTCCTTCTTTTCCAGTCGAACTGGTCCTTCGTTTGCATGGTACATAATTTTAAACTATGCTTCGTAGGATAAAATGATAAGACTCTAGCATATTATCTTGATTCAACATTTTTCTGTATAGATGACTTTTTATATTGAATAATACAATGTTTGGTGACTATTTTTTTTCATAAGCGCTTCTATGTCGTACGATGCAAGATTGTTCAGTTGATTAAAAATTGTATCTTATTGAACACTGATTTTTGGATGACTAAAGAAACATTTTTTTTTGTTACTTTGACGGTAAATTTTACCTTACAAACATTCTTAAAAATCATATTTTTGTGTGCTATGATTTCAAGGAACATTGATATTGAGATATACTAACCTATTTCAAAATGATTCCAAGTGTGACACACGATAGTGTCCCGCTTTAAATACAAACAATTGTTCTGGATCCGCCTGATATTATTAAGCTAAAGCATAAACATGGTCTGTTTTGTTGATGTTGTTTTTCTATACGTAAACAAAGGACTCACGATTTATTTACTTTCAACCACTCTTTTTCGACAATTGTAACCTATTGAATCAGGCTCAACTATGAGTTTGTACTTACACGAGCAACATGCTGTAGGATCTGCGTATTATTTTGGAGAACTTGAGATCATATCGTATTTTCTGTTTTTTTTTGTGGTTAGACGAGGTAGACGAAATTGTGTGTAAAACATTTGCAATGGATTTTGATGACAAAAAATAAACAGATCGAACATATTTTGACTCTGTTTACTGACCACTTTTGTGTAGAATCAATTAAAGCTACAATATCGTAATGAGATTGAAAAAAACTTTTTTGTTGTTTTGTTAGGATAAACAACAATTTTACCTGTCGTAGCCGTGCATAAAATGTATTTTCGTATTTCTCTTCGGAAAATTACCTGTTAAATGGAATCGAATAAAACGTCCGTATTGTAAACTCTGTCTTTTTTCTTCAAAGTGGCTTTTTAAAATTATATATTCATGCAAGCTTTGACCTATTTTATAAACACGTATGGAAAATTAAGCATTTTGACGATACATGTATAATAACTTAATCTAATCGAATTGCATAGTAATAAACTAAGGGCCAAACTAGTTGTGGAGAAAATTACAGATATTTTAAGCTCAGGCAATTTACGAATAAAATTTTGTCAACCAATAGTTTTGCTACAATTTCATGAACGTTCTGTATGGTATGTTTTAGCATTTTGATTTGCGTATTTAAAGTAACGGACAGATTAAGCTTCAAAAGTCTGTCTTAATACAAAATATTCGCTATTGTAATAGTTATCAAAGGTACCAGGACTATCTTTTAATACGCAAGACGCACGTTTCGTCAATATAAGACTCACTAGTCACGCTCAGATAAAAATAGTTTTGAAGCCAAACAAGTACAAAGTTGGAGAGTTTTAAGGACCCAAAATTCCAAAGAGTTGTCCCAAATACAGCTAAGGTAATCTATTCCTGGGATAAGAAAATCCTTAGTTTTTCGGAAAATGCTAAGTTTTGTTACAGAAAATTCATAAGTTTTGTATGGCATGTTTTGTGCTTGTCTTGGTGTCTTTTGTTTTGCCATGCATGGCATTGTCAGAGTGTGTTCACTTATTTACTTAAGTTAAATAATCCCATGGAAATGTTCGCTTCGTCGTTTTTTCTTTATTCGATATGACATTGTCAGTAAAGGATAAAAATATTTATTGAATCCAGTTTAATGGCCCGTTACCGCATATGTTTCCTACCTTTTTTTTGAATACCCCTTTAAAATAATTATCCATAGTTTTTTTTTCAAATCAATGTTGAATATGATCTGAATGCAACAGTTTAACAACTCAGCAGATAGTGTTACAATATACAATTAAATATATGAATTTGTTTTTTTTTCATGTATGCAGCTTATGACAATACATCTATTTTATAGAAAAAAAATGTAAATTACAAATTATGAATCCAGAATATTTAAAAAACCAAAGAAGATTTGTCACGATAAAACCAAAGAAACAAGGTTATACTTTTTTAAAAGTGCATTACTCTTCATTTATACATGACATTAATTCGAAAGTGTTAAATTAATCATGAAGCAAAGCGTAACAATTGTTTTTCTTATAAACCAGTTAAACATCTTGGTGACGTATAATTGTGTTGATGTTATAATGAAAGAAATGTATAACGACAACAATATGAAATAAAACATGTAACTGTTTTCGAAACGTCTGTAACCCGCAAGATCAGTTCTGTAGTCGCTTACAAGTAAACCATAAAATGTCTGTATCGCGGATGTGAATAGCTGAAATCACTGCGTCCGTAAATTGACAATTGCAACTACAAAATGAAGCTAATTTATGAATATACTTGAATAGGCATTATTGAAAGTATACGGTCAAATGCGAATGATACCAGATAATTACATTTACATATACCAATTTAAAATACTTTGAAAGATATATAAAGTGATAAGACATCGAACAAAATGTATACTACATGTTGGCAAAGTATCACGACAAATCTATATATTTTGCTTATACTCTTTATTAAAAAAACCCTCATATATGTAAACTTTTATTATAGAAACAAGTATTCTAATTGAAAAGGCTGCCTACTAATGTTAAGATGATAACTCATGAAATTGTTTTGAAGATTAATATGAGATTCATTCAGCATTGATATCAATTTTTCTGAGGGTTAATAATCATCTATTTTTTGTTGATAAATGTAGTGAATGTTTGATTATTCCAATTATTTTTGTGACTTAATTTAATTCAATACAATACAGTAAGTCGCATACACATGTAAAACAAGATATAAAAATATAGTTCATGCCTAGCTTATACCTTAATGATATAGTTTATAATGTGCTTCTTATTGTATAATATTATTAAGATTTTGTTTAGTTATTAAGATGTGTGTATTTGTCTATATGTGTCTTTGTGTTTGAAGTATGAATTAATTTTTGAATGTTACATTGTAGATTCATGATTCAATTATATTGTAAATATCATGCATCAAATAAGTCGATATCATGATTAATAACTGATAGAGTTGAGTATACGTTGTGCTTTAGATGAATAATCCCTCGATTCACAATCAAAGCATGGAGAGTCTTGAAATTCGTCAATCACCTGTATGCAACGTCCAATCTGTGATTCTATTTGTGTACATCTCATTGAGAAAATCTTATATTTTGTATCACCTGATATTTCATTAAACTTTGGGTATGTTACAAACGTCTTATGAGAGAATGAAGATGCCTTTGCAATGCATGCTGTTAAATATCTAGGTAGAAAATAGAGTTCAGCTTTCAAAATCTCATCAATTAATTCTTCTGGAGGACATTTATATTTCTTTCCTTCCATACGTTTCGTCAATACCCTGTCTATTTTAATCAAAGATGTATCAGTTTGGTACTCGTGTACTAATGGTAGAATGAGACGTGCTGTTTCTTCTGAAAAATACATTTTGGTCATGATTACCTGGCATATTTATCTAAATCAAAATAAGATTCATAATTAATTACATCACAGTGCAGGTTGTTCATAAAATCAGTAACTGTAAACACAATAAGTAAATGCAGTGTTCCTCGTATCACTCATTGCCATAAACAATTTGATTTGCATTTATGATAACAACAAATCAATCAAACGACTTATCACCACCCCAAATTTAACATTCGATGTTACATAAATACTCAAATATTAGAGAGTTTGAACCTTTTTTCATTAAAATTTCTTTACAATATATAATCAAATGAACATTGAAGAATAATTTAAAATCTAAGTCATTGAATACTAAACTGGTAATACTTAGCAGCCCACTAGCAATTCTAACGCCCAAATGCTTGCAACTGATAATAGCTCTTTACAAATCAATCTTATCGTAAAATAGACATAAGATTAAATAGCATTGGTCTTGTTAATAAATAAAAAAAATGTCTTTAATTGTACAATGTAAAGTGATTTCTTTAGTGTCATTTTGGCTTATGATTTCTATAATGTTTATAATTATTGTAGTGATAAACGATACCAGAAATATCAATCGAAAAACAAATATGAAGAATACTATAAATGTGATTTTTCTTGTTATTAAAATTGCATGGCAACTTAATAAAATATAAATGCTACATGTTGTTCCTAGAAATCTATGCACGTTTGTAAATAGATACGATTAATTGAAAACGAATGTATTCCACGGAAATGCTTTTTGTTTTTTATTTTCACCAAAGAAAGAAATGTTCACTTGTCAATATCATATAAGCTAGTGGTAAAGACAGTGATCATAATTTGTGTATTATTAGGTCTTTCCACTTTTCTGTGGAAAGACCTATTGTTTTTCTTCTGATTATTTTTTTTCTTCCGCCTAATTTTGTTCTTGTGATAAATATTTCTTTCGCAATATGTCGCTTAGATATTTAGCATATGATACCGAACAGTTTATGCGCTTTTGAAATTTACCCTGCGTAACCGAATACTTTTCTTTGTAGGAGTTATCTCCCCAAACACTGTTTTCCTAGTGTCCACAACTCCTTCGCAACCGTAAAAGATTACGACAAATTTATTTTATAAAATTGCTCGTTATATCCTTTGCATGATTTGTCCAATTTCGACCGAAGCAATATGAACGCTCCATATGAGAGTTATTTCCCTTTTTGTATTTAAAATTTTAAAATGTATTTTAAACTGAAACACCATAAGTGATAGAGACCTAGGATCTTTTGATTTGAGGTCCTTGGTCCAAAAAAAATGAAAATTAGGTCAAGGTCAAAGGTCAAGGTCATATTCTAATTTTTGAATTTGTCGTATTTTCACTCATTTTCATTAACCTTATAAGATATCGACAAATTATTTTGTATAAATTGTTAGTTGCGACATGTGGTAACTAAATAATTTTAGTTGAAAGGGTGCGTAAACAATGAATGGGAGTTTTAGCCCTATCATATCTTAAATTATGTTTAAAGTGATATAACTTATTAACCATACATATTAGAGACTAGGGTCTTTTGATTTGAAATCCTCAGTTTGTGACCTTGAAATTGAGGTCAAGGTCATAGGTTAATTTGACGTTCTAGATTTTGACCTTTGCTTTAAATTCATATCTATACATCATAAAGCCATATGAACTGACATTTTAGACTGATTTTTTATATTTTAATATCAAAATAGATATTAACTCGTGGAAAGACCTTCAATTGTTCTCTGAATAATTGGTTTTTAATTACTGATTTAATTTATTCGTCGGCATGACGATGTAAATGCTTCAACTTGTTCATTTTATAGAACACCTAAAGGTTAAAAGCTGCCTAGGACATATTCTAAAGTTGGTACAATTTTATTAATTTAGAAACCACCTTTTTTTATTTCTTTTTTTTTTAAAGTAATACCTGGCAATATCAATCCATCAAAGCCAGGTAATGTGTGTCTAAGAAAAAGAGCGAAAGTTGTTGGATCTTTATCTGGCAGTTCAATTTCACGAGCGTCTTTTTCTTTGAAGTCTGCAGTCAGCATTGTACGAAAAACTGGTGACATTTCTATTAAATCCCCTCTGTCGATATGAAGCTTTTTATCTGCTATTTTGATGGTAAAATCCGGAAAATTGAACGGAGATAAAGTATTCTGTGGTTGCCTGCAATCTGTTGTTTCGGTTTCTATTTTCTGTTTTTTTCTGTGTCGACTCCATGTTAAGAATACCTCAGTCAATCAATGGAATCTACTAATAAGATTTGACCAAAAAAAATATGAATCAAACCTTTATGATCATTAGTATAAATAAACCATTATCATTGCATTCCACTTCATAAAATTTTAAAGGATTTAAAACGAAAAACGTTGTGTATTTTCATTGTTTACCATTAGTTCATATGGTCATTAACAATTCAATGTAGCCAAATATGGTAAATAATTTTCTATATCTTTAATCTACATGTAACATTTTATTTTGAGCCTATGAATAAATAAATCCACATTTTTTTTTTATTTAAAACACAAATGTCTGAACTTTAATTGCAATAAGCATGATTATGCAATTGAAGTATATCTTAAATATAACATTATCATGTGTAAAACATTCGTAATGATATATAGGCAATCAACAGAGGAAATATTATACAATAGGAAACAAGGTTTTTTTTTATGAAAAAAATAGAATAAAGTAAAAACATATACCGAGCTCATAGGAACATTCTAAACAGATATTTCTCTAAAAATTAGATTAATAAAATTGAAAACGGAAATGGGGAATGTGTCAAAGAGACAACAACCCGACCATAGAACAGACAACAGCAGAAGGTCATCAACAGGTCGTCAATGCAGCGAGAAATTCCCGCACCAGAAGGCGTCCTTCGACGTTTGCAAGTGTTTTGCGATATTTATACACGCAAGAGAGTAAATTTTGATATTTATACCGCCAAACTGTCGATGTTTTTAAATAATTAAAATTTAACTGTTGAGAGTGGAGAAATATCGTAATTCACGAATTATAGTGGTGGAATTTATTTCTCTCATGATCTTTATCTTTCCTTTCAAAGATGTGCAGTAATTTGCGTTCTTTATATATGACGTCATTATGCATGTTCGCTTTTTTTTATAACGTCTCAATAGGAAATTCAGGAGAAAGCTAGAAATTTTGATTCCAAAATCAAAACAAATATTTCACAAGTGAGGAGAAATGTGAAAATAGCACGACAATTATAAATGAAAAACAATATAACTTTTATAATATATTTAAACCTTTTCAAAGTAAAAATACCCGATAAACTACCATAAAAGCTATTTAGTCTCAACACATACATAACACATACAGAATCGTACAACAAGATAAATCCTCCATTCATTGATTTGTGTAACAAATAGTTCCCATATGTAACGCACCCATTAGAAAAATAAAACAATTTAACTTTGAAATCTTTCCATTCAATGGAAAGACCGATGATCAAGGAGAATATAAAAGTCACTCTTATAATAAATAATTGAGAAAATCAATAGTAAAACATTGCCAGTGACAATACTGATCAAAAGTTATTTCTAAACATAAATCGTACATTTTGAAGGACGTCTAGCTTCGATTAATTGTGGTTTTTTTTTTATAAATATTCACTAAAAAACATTCGAGATAATGGGATCCGTGACGAAATTAAAGTACCTTCGCCTTTTTTTAAGCCTGGCATTTAAGTATTGGTAATGTCTCCAGATAAAGTTGTTGCTATTAAAATTTTTCTGTTTGAATCTATCATGGTTTTCGTACTACAACCGGGAAATTCATGTGACAAAGATAAATTAGTATTAATCCCTGTAATAGGACGAAGTTCATAGCCTCGTTATTTTATTATTATATACTCACAGACAGTACGTAGACTGACCATGAGAGAAAGCTTATAATACACGGATCGATTAAGGTCTTCGAAATTGGATATTTTCTCAAAACTTGGCCTTTTCTGTGGAAAAAGATAGTTTCAAAGGCAAATTAGTAAGTACGAAATACTACATCTTTACGTCAAATCACAGATATTTCCAATTTGTATGGATTGAGAGTAGTTGCGGCTCAATAGAAGGTTGCAAAAAATCACAATGTTTTATTTATCGAGATAATTGAATTAAAAACTTGTAAAACTGAAATATAAAAAATGTAAATATTTACTGCATGTTGATAAACAAAAAAGTAGATAATTCGTTTACAATAATGCCTAAATGTACGTAATTTATATTCTTGGAATACAGCGGTCTGTTCATGTCACGTGAACATTCAGTACTAAAATATTGTCTATTTGTGAATATAACATTAAAGTTAGTATCTGTACAGGTTAATTATAAACATTTGAAGATAAAGATATCTGCAAAGTAATTACAGGAGTTTTTAGAAAACGTCGTCTTGATTTCTGTAAATGTATTAAGGTATTCTCGATCTATTCAAACTGAAAATAATGTTAACATTCGGGAAAATGTTCGTTAGAACATTTACTTAAAAGCTTTATTTCTAAAGTGTAAATCTATATAATTCATAATTGTATTCTTCCCACTCGAACTAATCTGATCGATATAGTTGAAATGTTCAATGTAATATATAACATCGAACATGAGATAAAGGATACAATTGATACAGTTAGGTCTGCCTCATTTCTACCTACATCTATAAATGACAACGAGGGTCGGTTGAAATAAAGCATTCACGGCAAGGCAAGAGAGATAAAGGATACAATTGATACAGTTCAGTATGCCTAATAGTACGACTTCCATACAACTGACAACGGGGGTCGGTTGAAATAAAACCTTCACGAAAACAAGAGGTGAGTTGAGCTTTGCAATTGTGAACATTCAATTTCTGACTAGCAACATTCAAGCAGCGCATACATACCTAGTGTATATCTCCAAATTGATACGGTATTCCAAGGCTTGTATTTCCTATCGTGAATTTCTTTGTAGGGGTTGCTGCTACAAAGAAGCTACTAAACAAAGAGTTTCAAGTGGTGATGTGAAATCATTACTTTGTTTTTTCGAACGCAATTGCAAGTTGGTTGAACGTTATGAAATATATGTTTCACAGATGACAAGAAATTTGAATAATAAGCTAGTCACACACCCAAACACTTAAGGTAGGTGCAAACTGCCGAACAGATCAACTCGATGATCCCCATTGTCCAGATTTCCACGACCAAGCGTAACCAAATTCTTGATTTGGCCTGTTTACGACTTTTACCCGACTGCTATTCAACTGTACACGACCTTAATTCGACCAATCACGACTACTTAATGACTGCATCACGACTCCAACCCGAAAACTAACTGAGTACAACTCGATAATTCTGACCAATTTCAGATCTATACAAGATATTTACCCGAGAACGGCAAAAGTATAGATGTCGTAAGGCTAGATTCAGTAGTTCACAGAAGGTCTGAGTAAAATCACAGATTTAAGATATCTACATAGAAATAATGTACGTGAAGTTATATATATATACTATTAGACCAAATCAACATTACTTGATCTCAGCTTGATCTTGATCAGACCAGATCGACGTCATCGTATAGATGTCGTAAGGATAGTCGCAAATTGGTCGGGTTGGTACAATTTCAGTATAAAAACGATTTTTTTATATGACCCGCAGTAGCGGAGGGGCATTAAGTGTTACCCTTGTCCGTCCGTAAGTACTTACGTACGTCCCAACAATTAAGTTCCTTTCTACAATTTCATTTTGCCGTAACCAAATTTTATGACACGTGTACACAATGCTTATTATCATAAAACACAGATCAAGTACGAATTATTGATCACTTTTGCCGTTCTTGGGTACTGACCCTGTATAGCATTATACGCACATTCTCTGTTAATTGGGCTAGATTTAGTAGTTCACAGAAGGTCTGAGTAAAATCACAGATTTAAGATATCTACATAGAAATAATGCACGTGAAGTTAGCAGCCGATTCGTTATTCAATATTCGATATTTAATATCCAACCGGCTGCTAGCAGTTTAATGACCCCTTCAAACAGTTGTAAATTCTCGTTGTCCTCGAATATAAACCCTTATATCAGCTGCATATTTGTCTTAATTTGATTCAATCATTCATCAATAAAACGACACCAAAGTATTTATAACATATAAAAATAAGCAACAATCTCACTAATAACATGAACGATACCAATTTCCCTGCACCAGATGCGCATTTCGACAATACATGTCTCTTCAGTGATGCGCGTGGCCAAAATATTTGAAATCCAAAGCTTATATAAAAGATGAAGAGCTATAATCCAAAATGTCCAAAAAGTATAACCAAACCTGTGAAAGGAATCAGAGTTTTGCATGAGGGAGATACATTCCTTAATTTATTATAATTTCTAAAACATTTGAAAAAAGAAATAGATATATGTATGGAAAGCCCCCAAAAAAGAAATAAACAGTGAAAACCTACCGGAGACCGCTTAAATGACGGAGAGACCCACCTGATCTTTCAATGTCCATAAACTTCCATAGAATCATAGACTATGTATATGTAAAGATTGTATCAAAAGGATTTCCCAGAATAATGTCATCTGCGGATGGCTTAGATCGTCACTTTTTAGCTAGAAATGTCAAACTTTCAGGACGAATGGCACAGGGCAATGATGAGAGCTAACCCTAACCCTGACCCTAGCTGAGTGATTGGTTTCCCGATCCATGTAAAAAACTCTCGGGTAGAAAGTCAGATTATTGACGACCAAGGTAGACCACCCCGAACATTCGTGTCGATTGAGTTAGATTAGTTTCCAAATCCCTTAATCTGTCTTGATCGAGATTGGTCTGATCGGCAGTGTGAACCTAGCTTTAAGCATAACCGATTGTTGACGTTAAATTTTTAATTTAAGTTGTATGATAGCTAATAATAACCTGAATTTTGAATATACTAAAGATTTAACAGCTATGACTGAATTTACTCTCTCAACAATTGCAGAATCAACCTGGAGAAGATGTTCAAAATGTTCAAGATTTTCATGTTTTTTTTTACTTTTGTCAACTTGTTGAATACCTAAAGGTAGATGTACAACGTATGGATTTAAATAATTTCCACCTATTTATGAATAAGAAACAAAATATATATGAATTTATTTTTAATAAATTACGTTGATTTGTTTGTCTAATCGATAAAGAGACAGTTGTTTTACAAGAAATGGGTTAAACTTGTTGATTAACTTTTACGAATCCACTAATTCTAATAAATTCTTTGATAGGTAACTGGGACGGGATATTCATTATGTCGCTTTTTATCACAATATCTGCAAATTTAAGTATAATTTTAAACAACTCTTCTAGTAAAAGTTCCATTAATTTTCCTAAATTAGAAAACTTTGGATTGATAGATACAAACACTTCCGGTTGTAATGTTTGTTGATGTCTTTTTGTATGAATATTGTTCACTTGACTACCTCCGTAACCAATACAAATATCGATAGAGTATGGCGTCATGAATTCACTTTAAAAGTATTAAAATTGATATTAATAAAAAACAAGATGGTATTGTATTGTCGCAAAAACATATATACATTGTATCAATGGATATTGGAAAAGAATTATAGCAATAAAACATTAATGTTAGTGTTTTTATCTATATTTTAACCACTTACTTGATCACTTGGCGACGTAATGCAGCTAATATCTCTTTACTGACGAGTTCTGTTTTGTTCTTTGACTTGCTAATGTTAACATATGACGTCTGATATAATTATCAATTTATTTTTTAAATCAATTACACAGCACTCGTGTTAATTTTAAAAGGATTAAAACAGAAGTTGAATACAATTCACTTTTTTTTATGCAGACATTTTTATACATTAGAACTTATTCCATATATCTGCCCTAATTTACAATTACTGTTGATTTATTTGAAATTGATGGCCTAATTGAAAATGCGATTAATTCATTAAGATTGTTGGGAATGATTCCGATTTAATTTACTATGACGCAGATGATTAACTGTTTGAATTTCTGAACTGTTTTGGGATGCATTGCATAGTATCAAACATTATATAGGTTCAAAGGTCTAATAGTTTGTGAATCATTTTCTTGTTAATTGCTGATAAACAAAAACATTTTTAAGAAATCAGGATTAATTGTGATATAGCTTGATTCCATGTGTATTTTTTAGTATTGATTATCTCAAACAAAATTCTTTAATTCTTTCCCCGAAATAGTGACAGTTGCAAAAATCTAAATAACAAAATTACTGAACTCCAAGGAAAATTCAAAGCGGAAAGTCCCTAATCAAATTGCAAAATCAAAAGCTCAAACACATCAAACGAATAGATAACAACTGTCATATTCCTTACTTGGTACAGACATTTGCTTATGTACAAATTGATGAAGTTTACCTGGTTTTGTCGCTAGCTAAATCCCCCACTTGTACGGCAGTCACATCAAATCTCAGGAAATTGACAACGACCTGTGAATAAGCCGTTGAATTTTTCACACAATGTAAAGATACACTTGAATAGTAGTCCATAGAAAGGTGTGTTGCTTTTATAAATTAAATGACAAACAGAAAAGCAAAACACTCCAGTCTTAATCCCCAAATACATGTATATCTTTTTAAATAGCTAAGGTTTATAATATTATTTTTCGCAAGATTGGTTTAAGTTTTGTGTTTTTAAAATTTCTCCAAAGTGTATTATAACTGGTTTCGAGATAAGTTAATTTACTGTAACAATTGCAAAAATCTCTGTTTTTACAGCAAGTGTGTTTTATTAAAGGTTCATATTTTGTAAAACTCCCTTCAATGTAATAAAATTTGGCTTCGATAGTGTCAAAAAGGGAACGGTAAACTCATAATAATACTTTTGTATCAATTTAAGTAAAACAAAATTTAGTTTGTTTCAAAAGACTTTCAAAAATACAATTATGTATATAACAAAAACGTCATACCAGTTTGGACTTTTTATTCAATGGTCCACAATTGATGCCATTCAACATTCTTATTTCCAGTTTCTGAAAAAGATCGATACATATAAAACTGAACAAAATATTTTTTTCAATACTATAACGTTCTAACGTCATATTACCATATGAACTTTTCATTGTGTTTCGGTTCTTTACATTATTATTCAATTACATAAACTGGAAACAAGCATAAACATTTGCATGGGTCAAATAACCATAGTAAACGATATTTAACTACAAAGAGAAATTGAATATTTGATCATGTAGCATTGAAAACGCAAGGTTATAACATTTCTGGAACATGGAAATCATACCATTTAGACATGTATAACGCGTAGGGATCATCATGGGTGGTTTAGTTGTGTTGGCTTAGGCTGATCAATTAATGATTCCTCTAATTATACGCAAAAAAGTGTTTCAAAGTTTTGGCTTTGAGCGTTCCTGTGACAAATACATATTCTTATTTTTTTATCAATTTGGTTTATATCAAACAAACAATCAGAAAATATGTTCTGCAATAGGAATTTTGATACATTACTTGTGGTTGGCTACCTTTGGATGTTTGAATGTTTGTTATACGTATCGTATGTTTAGTAGTATCTACATTACAAGACAGCAAAATGAAATTGCTAAGCAAAGAAGAACCATTCTTTTGTATGTGTTATACTCTTATGGAGTGCCCTTCTTAATTGTGTCTTGCAACGTTGGATTGACATCAATTATTCATATTGACAACGAGATTGGTTATGGTGGTCACGTGTGTTTTTTAAATCAACAAATATCTATAATTATCATATTTTTTGCATCTATCGTTCTTGTATGTTGTAGTAATGTAGCCTTGTTCTCACTCACTGCTAGAACTATTGCTTCTAGTTGCAGGGTAACGGATGAACAGCTTGGACCAAGTCGAAATCAGTTCACTGTTTACGTAAAACTATTTACGATAACCGGAATAACGTGGATTTTCCAAATAGCTGAATCTTTTTTACCGTCACCTCTTCAAGAAAATACGTTTTCTTTGATTGTGTGGCTGTTAAATGCACTTCAAGGAGTCTTTATATTTGTGTCATTTATATGTAATAGAAAAACAGTATCTTTGTATAAAGGCAAACTGTGTTTTTTAACACCAAAATCCAAAGCGATGTATACAATCAGTCGATCAACTAGAACATATTCAACTGATTTGTAATGGAATAAAATAGATTATTACAGTTATCAATAAGCATTGATCGGTTTTTAACTTTATTTCATTTCTAAATAGTTTGATTTATAGCAAAACATATGTAAACCTACATGGTTCTGTATCTTGTCAATACTTATATAGTGGCTTTGCATATTGTAATTTACTATAATTGCCGGCTTCACATACAGATGTGAACTGATTGATAATAGTCTATGAGAGCATGATTTATTTATTAGTTGAAGTTGGTCTTTAAACAAGATTTCAGTAACTGTAAGTTATTTTTGTCCCGTTTTTTGTTTGCTTTTTTTCTTAGTTTTAAGCTGATGACTAATCTAAGGTGGCTACATTGTAGCTAGTACTTTGCAACTTATTAGTATAGTACTTATGATATGTTGTTACATCACTGTACCCGTGATATGGTTATTTATTGAACGTTGACAAATATTTTAAATACCACCACTTTGTTTATGTCACTGTGTATGACCAGAAACGTATACTAAATTTGCACAAGATTGCTGTTTGTAGAACTTGCTTTTCCTTCCTATAAAAGTAAGAAGATGTTGTATGATCGCCAACTCTCCACAAGAAATTAAATGAGACAAAAGATAACCACTATAGGTCACTGTACGGATTTTTACAATCAGCAAATCACATATCACATAATAAGCTTCAAAAAGCCCCGAAATGACAAATTTAACACAAATCAAACGAGAAAACTAACGCATAATGTATGTAGGACTACTGAATTACAGGCTCCTGACTTGGGACAGGTACATACAGAATGTGACGGGTTTACACTAGTTATAAGACACTACCACTAAACCTTACCTGATACAGTGGTGTTTCATTAAAACATAAGAACAAACTAAATAAAGCAGAAGAAACGAAGTTCAGTCGACATTTCAGGGTACCCATACATGCCCACAACGAAAAAGCTTAGATCAAACATGTATTTGAAAGTCATCGCAGTTAGCTAATTTAAAGTCAATAAAAACAACATATAATAAAATTATGCATCTAAGACTGAAATATCAATCTGAATTTAGTGTAAAGTTCTGTTAAAGTACCTGTTACATTAACAGGCAGGGAAAAACACGACCTTGTGCAATGCCTCGATACAGCTTACGACAGATTTTAGAGATATGAATGTGCAGATGTATATAAAATAATATTTAGTTGATTTTGTTTTACTGATAACAAAATCAATAGCATTATAAATAAAAGTAATATTCATAAGATCTGATAACATTGTTGAATTGGACACCTTTTAGATCCAGTTTATGCAGAGAGTAAAACCCCAAAAACACTAAACTCCGATGAAATTGAAACGGGAAGTCCTTAATCAAATTGCATAATTAAAAGCTCACACGAATAGACAAATGTCAAATTCCTTACTTGGTACAGACATTTTCATTAAAAAAAAAATGGTGATTAAACCTGGTTTTATAGTTAGCTAAACCTACCACTAGTATTATATCGACAACGAAGGGTGAACAAACCACACATATATGATAGGTGAAAATGTAAAGGATCAAAGTTTACTGGGATCGTATCTAAATTTCATGGGACGGGAAACAACGGTTAACAACATCTCAACTCAAATACGAATGTGTTATCCCGTTTGAAATACTTTTTTTTTCTTTTTAGAAATACACAATTCAAAAAAGAAATTTTAATTTCTATGGAATAATTAAGCAAATGTATTTAGGAATTTGTGGAACCGAAAACCATGGCTTGATAATTTACCAGTATTACAAAGATAAAGTTCATTGAAATTCAAATCGTCACAACAGACGTTGGATTTATATATACAAAAAGTCCGTTGGTTACTTCTTTTCAATAGTCTTACACTATCATACCTGAAAAACAGTAGGGACTTTGATAACTTTTGAATGTCGTAACGGTGATCTTTAAGCTGGTACCTAACACTACAGGGAGATAACTCTGTAAAAATAGCTAAGCGTTTTAATTACGTTGTGTTGTTACGGAAATATAAAGCTTCTCAATGATCACAATTTGTGTTGGTCAAACTGCTATATAACCAGTGTATTTTTTCTGTTAAAATGGTTGGTTCAATTTTTTTGAAATTTATATTTTTTTGTCCAAGGGACAAAGTAATACTTTATCAAAATTTTATGAAAACTAATCGAGCTTAATTGATATTAGTGAAGGTGTTGGGTACCATCTTAATTGTTTACATCTGTATCCCTGTGGGATATGAATAGTGGTGAGATTGTAAATCATACATCATCTACTTATTGTTATGTTAATGATTGTTTCATAATTGATTTTGATGAACTAATGCTTTGATCTATATTTATTTAATTCATTATTACATCATCATATAACATCTTCATAATACAAAAACGATTGCAATGAAAATGAATCAACAGATATATGGACCATTACTCCTTTTACAACACTTGATACTGTTGAACTTAACAATAAACCACAGATATCGCGTTAAATGTTGAGCTTGTTTGCCATCAATAAAGATTAAGCAGGTTTAGAAAACAACACAAATTTGATCCTACCTTTACTTGTCATCCTTTTTAGTAATCTAAATTGAATAAAACATAATCGGCATGAATCTGTGCATTGAATATGAGTGTATGTAAATTTCTTGAAAGGAACTCATTGTACCACTCTCTGGGGATACATTTTGTTTTATAAGCTGATGATATTGGTAAAAAAAATGTAATGATTTAATGTCTATATTTATTTGATTTACCATGTATTGTAAACGTTTATTAAAAAATAAAGATTCATATAATTATGCCTTAAGGATGTTTGCTCCTGTGTTACAAAATAACAAGCTTTAAAATGACTGTTATCAATTAATTTTACCGTACTCCGCCACTAGTTTTCGTTTACGGTCACGCGGAAGGGTAAACAAGTTTTTATCGTGGTTTTCAAGGCACAATCGGGATGACAATTAATCAATATATATGAAGTTCTATTAAAAGCTTGTCCTTGTCGTGTAACATATGCATGATGACGTCACAGTCGTATGCATTGCCGTTGTAGTTAATGTAACTTCAATGGGTCAAAGGAAAAAAGAACTGACATCTGATCAGAAAAAGTGTTCTAAAGATGGATCGCACACTTCAAATGACGAGTGACTTTCCTGAAAGTTTCTTTAAATTTTGACTACTGTTTTTCTTATTTTACAAGAGGGGACTGGACCGTAACCCTTGGCTAGCGAAGATATCTGCACATGAGGGTTGCAATTATTCTGCAGTTTTTAAAAATTTGTTTGTCAAGTCATCTTCGAGATTGACAAACAAATTTGGAATGTAAAGTCGTAGCATACTATCAATATGTCTCCCCTTTTCCAAAGGAGTGACAATAATAATTTTGTTTTAATGACTGTGAACCGACAGAATAGGTCCAGCCTTGTTTCATAAAAAAAAAAATAAAAGATACAAGTGTCTATGGGAAGGGGCGGGATGAAAAATTGTACTTTATTAAATAACACTCTGAGAAAACTAATTATCCTCTGAAACTAGCTTTATCAAGATTCTTAATTGACAACATAAGTGCTATATTTGGATCGTGGGAAATAACTGTGCTTCTCCTTTTGTTGACCTGTTCCTTCATTAATAAAAAGTTTACTCCATACAAGATCATATAAACATGAAAGAAGAAAAATTTATTTTAACTTTACTTTATTTTATGTCGAAGATATGTAAATAATTCGAAATTGTGACTAGTTGAAACGTATCTATCCCATCGTGTTTGAGATAAAGGATACAACATATACAGTTAATTTAGTCTCATATAGAGATGATTTTAGCTTCCTAATTGTGAAATATTCTTTTTGATGAATCAATATGTCAGGAGCGTCTACATATGAAGTATATATCTCCTTGTTGATACTATATTCAAGTAATTGTTTTTTTATCAACATTTCCTCAATAACAGGTTGTTCCTTACAAGCAAGGTATAAAAAATAGAGTTCTAAGTGGCGACGTTGGAGTCTTCGCTTCGTTTATTGTATGCACGCCATCGACTTGGATAACATGTGTATGGAATATCTTGTTCTCAAAAGACGACTGATATGTTCCAATTGTCGTAACTGCAATCCAGTCACCTTTTTTTTTCTATAAAACCAGCCTTTCGAATTATATTTTTATCACCGGGTTTGTACTTCCGGAAGCAACACGACGGATGTCACATATGGAGCAGGAGATGCTTTCCCTTTTGGAGTACCTGAGATCACTCCAGTTTTGATGGGGTTCGTGTTGCGCAGTATGTTGTGTTTTATGTTGTGTAATGCTTAGTGTTATATGTTTGCTTTTTTATCCCTGGCGTTGTCTCTTTAATTTCGACTTATGAGTTTAAATATTCCTTCATTTTATATTACTGATCTCATTAAGATAAATGTCTGTCAATAAATCATTCATAATGACGATGTTGGGGCCGCCGGATTCGTTTAATCATCTACATTAAGCGCAGTAATAAATTAGAAGAAACTATTACCTAACAGCTGTAACATGTGTAATACGAAGCCAAATAATCACGAAACGAACACATGCTCGTTACAATGCTCTTTAACTTCAAAGTTTATTTGACCTTTTTAACTTTTTTGCTTTGAGCGTCAATGATGAGTCTTTTGTAGACGAAACGTGCGTCTGGTGCAAATAAAAAGAAATAATCCTGATATATACATGTATAATGTTTTTGTTATGCACATACGACCAGTGTTTAATCATAACATTAACGGTATCAATTTGTATTTAACAGACTACCTTTAAGAACTAAATACTGAATACATTTATGTTTTTTTTATGTTTTGAATACTGCTAAGAACGCTCGACTAATGAAATGGCAGGACATGATTTTCAATTATTGCATGGATTTCTCGAGAAAAAAAAATGGATTTTTTTCTCACACCTTGTTTGGTGTTTAAACTATAGTGCACTCCTACATTGTTACCTTATATAAGTGAGTACAATATATGACATTAATTTTGAAACAAATACATAAAATGGATATACAAATTTTCGATGTGAAAATGAGCATATGATACTATCTTACGAATACTTCATGGATGTCATCAAGTAAACAATAAATTCCATAAATTCCCCTATCGATCTTTAGAACAGTAAGAATATTCAAAAATATCGAAAAGCCTTTTCAAAAACACATAGTGTATTTAATCATACATCAAAAAATTCAAAACACCAAAAATTTCATAGTCTTTATTCAAAGAAATAATTAAAAAAAACCAAAAAAAAAAAACCTAATAAGAACGGTATAAAGATTCTAAAATTTCCAAACGTCTTTTTAAAATTTGTTTGAAAGCTTGCATGGATATTAACAATTTGTCTAATTGTGTGATCTAAACATAGTTAATTGAATACTTTGCATGTAGAATACATTAATTTAAAATCATAAAAGAAGGGCGAATGATACCAGAGGGACAGTCAAATATTTTTAAATTATAAGAATTAATAACACCTGTTAAATATTTACATTAAAAAATGTTATGCATTATAGTTTCTATCGGAATACATTTTAATTCAATATTTTAAACGATTTTTCACAATAGACTAGAAATACAAGACATGGAATCGTATTTTAAAAAGCGATACTCCTTTTCTTAACAAGTATTTTGCTTATTTGCTTTTTCATTTCGTTTGTGTGTTTAGTGATCTTTAATAGACAACTTTCGAGTTCGATGCATTTCCGTCAAATCTCTGGTTTTAGTGAACGTCATTTGTGCGTTTAGGGGCGTCGTCACTTCCATTCCAATGTTGAGCGAGTGGTTGGAAAACTATAATTCTATATTGTACGAATTATTCGGCAAATTGAATTCTCAAAATTGACAATCAGCATTGTTGTCATTAGGAAATTGTCATTGAGTACCTACTGAACAACCATTATTTCTAGTTTATCCTGCACAATGACGATCACTAAGACGCTTGATGAACGTTAATGGTGCAGGGATAAAGGCGATCCCCTCTATCTGGTATGGCGTCATAAAGGCGCGTATAATTGACGAGTTTTTTCCGGTGACGGATGAACTCGAAAGTGGTCTATTGTAGTGTCAATGGTTAAAAGTATTTGTAAAATCTTTTTTTTTAATATATTAGGTAACACCTTAACTAAAATTAACTTGGCTGTTTAATTTTCATAAAGTTTTGATAAAATATATACTTTGACCCTTTGACTAAAATATCAAAACTACAAAAAAACTTGAACCAGACACATTATCGGAAAAAAATGGTTGGATATATAGCAGTTTGACAAACACTTATTTTGATCATTGAGAAGCTTCATATTTTTTAACAATACAATGTGATTAAAACGTTCAGCTGGTTCTACAGAGTTATCTCCCTGTAGTGTTATGTACCACCTTAAATCACTTTAAGACACAGAATCGGGGACCGGTAGCTTTTCTAATTAATTTGAGTTTATCGCTGGCTTCAACAAACCTTCTGTCACTATTACAATAATCACAATTAGGTTTTGAATTTACTTTCATCTCCTGAATGCATTGTTCAATTCGTACTTCCATCTCCTGAACGCGTTGGTCAGTTCGTAATTCCATTTCTTTACACATTTTTAGGAATATCTCTGATTTTGTACCACCTGAAACATCACGGAACTTTAGGTTTTTTATAAACGCCTTATGGGAGAATTCTGATGCCTTTTCAATACATGCTGCTACATATTGTTGCAGATTGTAGAATTCAGCCGTCAAAATTTCATCAGTTAACTTTTTGTCACATTTATATTCCCTTTGTTCTACACATGCAGCCAATACCTCGTCTATTTTTGATAAAGTTGTATTAGTCTGGTACTCATGCGCCAATGTTAAAATAAGTAGAGCTGTTGATTCTGTAAAACGATAAGATGATTATGACTTGGTGGTTTTTTATAAATTAAATATAAGCAAGTCTAATCAAGGGCAAAACCATATTATCTGAGATGTTAAAGAAATATTGACAATTAAAGATGTCAATGTCTTAATTTGTCTCCTGGTAAATATGAAATAAAATGTTTCAGTAACTTATCACTTTTTAAAAAAGACCAAGAACAAAATTTAATCACAAAATTTTACGAGGAACTTTATTATCAAAAAAAAAATATTAAAGTAATACCTTGTAATTCTAATCCATCAAAACCAGGTAATGTGTGTCTTAGAAAAAGAGCAAACGTAGTTGGGTCCTTATCTGGAAGTTCAATTTGCTGAGCGTCTTTTTCCTTAAAGTTTGCAGTGAGCATCGTCTGGAAAACTGGTGAAACTTCCATTAAATCGTCTTTCTTGACAAAAATCTCTTTATCGCCAATTTTAATGGTTAAATCCTGTTTGTTAAACGGAGAGAGTGTAGTTTTGTGTGGTCTAACATCCTCAGTTTCCACTCCTGTTCTCAATTTTTTGGATGTCCCTTCCATGAATATGAAAACTTCAAAGCAACCAAGATATCTACCAATAAACACAAAAAATAACACATTCGGTAAGTAATTAATTTATTATAGGGAAGTATGAACATATTTAAGTTAACTTAGTAAAATGTTTCACTCGGTCCGCTTGACCTACATGTCAACAATATAACGTTAGAAAGCTTACATGTAGACAGTGAGTATTATGGACAACACCTTAATACAATTTATAATATTTATTGAACAAATTGCATCCCAGGTTCTTTGTTTTACAAAGGTCTATCTGAGCCGGATCATCCCTACCAGATCACCCCAGCTTGAGTGTCTTTGTTTTGAAACATTTTGTCGGGAAAGTCTTATCCACAATAAAACTTAGAATTATTTATTGAGAAAGATACACCTTCAAAATTTATAAAGAAAAAATCCATTGTCTATGCTTGGATTAATCTCAAGACTTATAGCATATCAACCCACGACAAATACCCCTACAACAGGACGACTGTATACCAACTCTCAGTCCTTTAACAATTAAAGGAAGCAAGATATTTAAAAAAAAATATAATCGAAGTTTGGATTAAGAATAAAATTAATAATAAAAATTATAAATACCCAAAAACAAAAAGACTAACCCGCCAACAAGTTATTTGGGGAAATCAGTGGATAAATTTTCAGGATAAACATTATTATTCCAAAATTGGATAGGTAGCAACATAATATACATAAATGATATCGTTGATGGATCTGAAAATATAACAGAAAGATTTATTAGACAAAAGCTTTATAAAAAGACAAACTGGATTACTGAATTTTTAAAATTAAAAAAAGCTATACCAAAAGAATGGGTTAATATATTAGCTGAAAAATGTCCAAGAACAACTAATGTACTAACAGATAATGTTGAGTATATTTATTACAATGATAACTTTAAACAAAATATATATAAATTAGAAACAAGTTAAATTTACAAAATATTATTAGAACAAGATAAAGAAATATCAATTGGCTATTACAAATGGAAGAGACTACTAAATTTTGAAAACATATAAAAAAAGCTCAAAACATACTCAATAAAGGCAACAGTAGTATACCGCTGTTCAAACTCATTAATCCATGGACAAAAAACAAAATCGGGAAACGCATTAAATATAAGAGGAGAACAACGACACAACACTACAATGTAACACACACAGAAACGGACCAAGCATCAGACAAAATCCCACGAGAATAACAAATATAACATCAAAACCAAATACATGAATTTGGGATAGACAAGTACCGTGACACGTCTTATCGCAATGTCAATTTACACTCAAAAATAAGAGAAAACAAACGCCGCAACGTTAAATTGTAACACACACAGAAACGAACTATAATATAACAATGGCCATATTCCTGACTTGGTACAGAACATTTTTAAAGGAAAAAATGGTGGGTTGAACCTGGTTTTGTGGCATGCCAAACCTCCCTCTTTTATAGCCACGTGAAATATAACATTACAATGACATCTCAACACCACAGGACTACAATATAAATAAATTGGAGAACACAATTGACAAAGAAACACACGAACAACAGGCAACAAGTTCAAAATTTTAATACGCCAGAAGTGCATTTTGTCCACACAAGATCTACTAGTGACGCCCAGATACAAAAGTTTGAAAGCCGAAACAAGCACGAAGTCGAACAGCATCGAGGACCAAAAGATAAAAAAAGTTGTGCCAAAAACGGCCAGGGTTTTCTGTTAGTTACCAGAACATCCCTATTATTTAGAATAATTTATACTTTTGTAAACAGTAAATTTATAAAATTACTATACAAAAGATGTACATGATGAAACTGAAGTATTAACTAATTACAGTAAACAACTGAAATACATTACATAACCAGACATTTGCAAAACAAAATGTAGACACATCCGAATAAGTTTAAACCTCAACGCCAAGTGACGTCATATTTGAAATTGTAAAAAATGACAAAAAAATGACGTCATTTGAATTTGTAAAACAGATCATCAAAAAATGAAAAATGACGTCACATTTAAATGAATAAGATAGACTTATGATTGATTTAAGATAATATTTGAACTAAATACTGATATTGCATTTAATAACAATGCACATTAATACTTATTAATAGCAAACTAAGGTAGCAATTAACTATATTATAAAGCTATGTCCGGTTTGTTTTGAATCTAACTTGAAACGTAAAATATCGTACTGATTACGTTGAACAAAATCAAATTTAATAAATGAATGCGGTGATTAATATTCTTTACCATAACATATAAATATAATAGAAAAGACGTCACCACATTTGACAAAATCCGATCAGAATTATAAATATAACATTAAACATTTAAACTAAATACATGAATTTGGGATAGACAAGTACCGTAACACATCTTATAGTAATGTGAATTCACACTCAGTAAAACAGTAACAATCGGAAATAAGTCACGTTTGGTAATTAAAAGATTAGACGACATAATGACAAACCACAATCTACCAGTGGTAAAAATGTCCTTAGCTAGTTTTGTCAAAGAGACATCGTATGGATCCACCAATTCGTGATGGTGTCCATAAAATATACGGATTGTCAATTTTAATCTGTCCTCCTCATAACTTTGTTGAAGCAGTTTCTCCGTAAGGAGCACACTCCTGTATATGAAGTCCGTATAGTGTGAACAAGCACGAGAATAACGTATCAATTGTGATATGTAAACACCATACGAAGGGGCAGAGGGTATGTTACTGCTGAGAAATGGGAAATTGATAATTGGGAAGTTGAATTCGTCCCGTTTATGATAGATTTTCGTGTGAAGTCGTCCGTCTACGTCAATATTGAGGAAAAGATCAAGGTATGAAGCAGTCCTTCTAGTATCAGTAGTATCCTTAATTTCAAGTTCACTGGGATATATGAGATGTAGGTATTGGCTGAAATATGGGTTATTCAATGATAGAACATCATCAATATATCGGAAAGTAAAATTAAAGAATTTCGCAAGGTGCTTTTTCTTTTTGTCTTTTAGAAGGTTCTGAATGAATTCTGCTTCATACGAGTACAAAAACAAACCAGCCAGCAGGGGTGCACAATTCATAATTATTTGAAAGAAATTATATTAAAAATGTTCAGATGGAAACTATTACATTTTATTCTCTCAAACAAAGTTTCATTAAAACAACGTAATTACTGTAATATAACAAAAGATTATGAACACTTTTTTTTTATTACATGCCACTTTCTTGATAAATTTTGGAAAGAAATATTTAATCTGTTAGAAAAAGTTAAACTTTGGAAACACATTTTAACACTAAAACATTTGATTTGGGGTTACAAAATAAGTGATATAGAATAATATGATATTATTTTTTTTCTTACAGTAATTATATTTTCAATTCACAAAATACACTATCTGTCAGAGTTTAGAACAAAGAATATAAATGTATTTTCTGTTTTTAAAATTGAGCTGAGAAATAGGCTCGTTCTACAAAACAATTTTTTTAACCATGAAAGAAAAAGGAATAATAGGAAAAATATTTAGGTGTATTTGATTTGTATGAACCGATAACATGGTTATTAATGTTATCATTGTGTATTAATCAATTTATTATCTAATTTTGTATTTATTTATGATGCTTGATAGACACCACAACATTTATATAATCTGGTACGAGGTATATACATTACAAACAAAACACAGCATAGTTGTTCTTTGATTACCGTAAGACTATCATTCTTTCAAATTATAGCTGTCTTACCTGAATAATGATGTAGAAAAAGATAATTACAATCTTTTTCGATATTGATTAAAAATAACCGTTATCCGGAAACACATGAACACTGATAACTAGTTAGAAATCATCCCAAACTCGGATTAACTATGAAATTCCGAAAATAACGGCAGATGATATAAATACTTTAATATAATTAGAATAGCATTATTTATCTATTGATGTTATATTTATAATATTTTTTAAACGACTTACAATATGCAGTTTATCTACCTGAAGAATCCCTGAACTGCTGGTAGTAATAAAACAGGGACCTTCACTGAGATAGATGTGTTAGTGGATTAATTGTTAACAGCGTGCAAAAAAAAAGATATTTCATAAGTCGTGTTTTTTAATTTAAGCAATAGATTACATACTATATCATCTGACGTTCTATATTATTCGCAAAGACCATATATTTTGTTTAATTTTTCATTAAATATTCTTATTTGTCAGTATGATTTGAGCACTTGTTTTCTTTTAGAAATATACTAACATGTAGGTCAAAGATAAATTGTGACTCGGTTTATCGATTATCACAACATATGCATCGTCTTCAGCTAGATGTTTCGTTTAAATGCTTTCAAGTTTCATCTCTTAATGGTAGAATACTACTTCTGAAATAGATCAAGTATGATCGCTCAATTTTACTAAAGTTTATTTAATATACATTGTAGTTAATAATTTCAAAAAATGTTTAATGGTTCCTTTATTCTTACATTTTTGACACGTTTTAGACGGAATTCTCCCGTGTTTGGAATAAAAATCACACACATATTATTTTTAACATATGTCAAATCGACCTCATTCAATGATAGTTTGGTGATGCGGTTGCTATCAAATCGAATAAATCTATCCCATATCTTACCATATCATTCTAACCCCGATACCGACTCATAGTCAACCAATATTTTCGTTTAAATAAAGAAGTAAAATAACAAAAATACCAAACTCCATGGAAAATTGTAACCGGAAAGTCACTATTGTTGTATGACTTCAGAGTGAAATAAGCACTTTTATCTCGCTTGTTAAATTATCGGTTTTTATTTCACTGGTAAATCAATGTAGTTCATTGTAACCAATGTAATAATTTTTTATAATCTTAAGCTTTATCTCTTTGAAACAAGCAAATATGTCAAACAATGGCACATCAACAAAGGTTCACGGAAGAGCCTACATAAAACGCTATACACTTATACACATCGGACATAGAAATTACCCTAATTGTCCTAATCCGAATCGAAATGATTAATGTAAGCTATACTTTATTGTAGATTTAACAAGAGTAGACATTATCTTCGTCTTATTTTAGCCCTCACTTTCGCTCGGGCAAATATAATCACGAATATAATGCCTACCATGTTAAAACTTCAATAAAGTATAACTTGCATCAATTATTTCTTAAGTATAGCTGAGGTGTTGAAGGAATATTAGAAGAGAATGAAGATACAGAAAAACGTAAAGATTATGAGCTCTTTTCCATATTGGCCCTGGTATCATCCTGAGACTCCCATATAGGCCTCGAGAATTTAGCCGAGGGGCGATGTGGGTCGAGGGATGATACCAGAGCCAATATGGAAAAGACATGTTATAATCTATTTATCACATATTTAAGTTTTGCAAAAAAGAGAAAAAAGTTCAATTATAACAATTTAATGAAAAATAACAGGTAACTTTTTTTTTTATCACAATAGCAATCAAAAAATCGTACAAACTTGTTACCTTTGATAACTATAAGTTTAATATGTGATTTTGTAAATTGTCACATTTTCTTCACATTTAAAAATAATTTCAACAACTTTTAATTGAATAAATCATTTGCCTTTTTATAGATGAAACCATTCGGCATGAATAGAGAAAATAACTTCGTATTCTTTTCTGAACTACTCTTGTAAACAATAAAAATGTCAATACAATATGGCGTTAGGAATCTACTTTAGGCATATAAAACTAAGGAATCAAATGTATGAAGTTGTATTGTGTTAATAAGACTTGTATTCATAATCAATAATCAACGTTCTATAAAGAAAGAAAAATGAAAATGGGAAAGAATTAAAGAAATGAAAAAGTAACTGACAGTATTTACATTTGATTTGTTATTAACCACTTACTTGATCACTTGGAGACGTATCACAACTAATTAAATATATGTTCATTGGTGCATATAATTAACGATTTTGTAGATAGCACACAACCCACTTCCGAATGTATTATTAAATGTCTTATTTGTTTTAAATTTTCTTATAACTTTAGTGGTTGTTTTTAATATGCAAAATTATGTTTTTTGTCATGCAGACATTGATACACATTAGAAACTAATATTTTTATGCCATATATCTGCAAACATTTATAGTTGCCATGTATTGCTACAAATCATTGGAATTATTGATAACGTTACTTGTCATTAACGATCCTTCAGATTGATCCAGACTTCATTTACAAATACGATTTTACTAAACTTATACTTTTCCACGGTAAATAAGTGTGTATTTTTTAGTAATATAACATGCAATCAGGTTAATTAACTGCTTTTCCGACATTATAATAGTTTGTTTACATGTCTCCCAATCTTATTTTGAATACTATACATGTTTGAGCAACAAATCGGCATAATTTCCTTGTATTGAACCAAATTCAGTGTTTGATATGGTCGGGTTTTTTTCGAAACCATCCGAATTTCTCAACAATGCTTTGGGTTATTTTTAAAAGAAAATTTAAATAAGAAAAAAAGCTATTCTTGACTTTAAAAATGAATTTTCTTGTTCATAACTGTAATTCACTACAGAACATATCATGTATTCCAAATTAATAACCCAAATATATTACTACGTACTTAAAAATTATACTTTCCAATTATATGCCAATTTTCTGTTTGGAAAACATTTTTCTAGGATTAAATATGAATTTATTGGATCTTTTATAAAACGGTCTTTAGAACATAGTAAAGGTACTCGTACTCCTTTAAATTTTATTTCATGCGAATTTTGTTTTTACAGTTAATGATATTTTTTTGTGGTGAACCCCTGAGTAGTACGAAACCTTCTGGGCAGCAGAGAAGAACCTCACACACACTTAATCCGCCCAATTTCTATTCCCATCGACAATAAAATTTGAATTAAATTTCATACATAATAAACAATGAGATGAATTATTCATCAGCTTAACACACTATATGTATGTACGGCTCAATCCAATTGACATATGCTTACATTAGATTGTTGTTATCACGAATATAAAGTGTACATGTAATTTATTAGATGTGACAAAACATATTATTTAAAGAATGACTGTAATATTTTTCTGTCTATGAAGATAAAAAATAAAAAATGTGGTGCATACTGAATAACCCGCATAGCGGATTATTTTAAAGTGTGCAACCACCACATTTTTTATGTTATTTCGAATAGAAAGAAAAACTATAACAGTTATTTCTTATAATTCAATTTTAAATTCCATTTCCAACCGGAGTAAACCACAAAAAAATCCCGATAACGTCACGGCCACATGACTAAATTATGTATATGAGCTGATAAACACAACGACGTCAGCCATTCAGAAGACGTGTTGCATCCAACATTAGATTATATACAAATAAACGATATTTGTTTATAACATGTTAGTGTTAGTACATCATTATCAAACTGATGAATGTTTTGGTGTCATGCCTTGAAAAGACTTAATTTTAACAATGTTTGGTACGTTGACACATAACATTTTAACCTAAAGAAAATGTGTATAATCACGATAATACACTCGAAAAAATAAAATAGCCGGGACTGCTCTCGGAAAAAAAACCCGTACATATAGCAATGAATTTAGTCTCAAAATGTCGTTTTCACTGCAAATATAGATTCCATGTCTGCCTTTTCGGCGACTTTTGCAGTGGTATGTGTATAAAAATGGTTTTATCCTTCATTTTTGAGACAGAGAAATGTAAGGCTACATTTAACTTTTTTTTGTTTTAAATTATGTCGGATTGATAATATCTTTTTGTACTCAAACAGAACCATACCTTGTAGATATCAAAGGTACAAGGCTTATAATTGAATACACCAGACAAGCGTTTCGTCTACAAAAGACTCATCAGTGACGCACAGTTAAGAAAATCATTAGTATTTCGAAATTAATAAAAATCACCATATAATTGATATTCATGTCAACACCAAAGTGCTGACTACTTGACTGGTGAAACACTCGCGGATGAAAGGTCCACCAGCAGTTCCCAAAAGTTGTGCCAAATACGGCATACCCATGCCTTGGAGAACATCCTTAGTATTTCGAAAAATTCAAATAGAATGCTGAAAGCCGTTTGATGACCAATATTTACCTTATTTTGCAATAGTTGCTTTATTAGTAATCATTCCCCATCTTCTTGTATACCATAAACAAAATTTTAGAATAAGCGATCATATAGATTTGCCTTTTAGATCTAACCTATCAGGAATTAATATAGGTGTTTCGTGTTTGTTTGTTATGCATAATGCAATACTGTCGTATTTTATTGCGTATGGGAAACTACAGCATTTATAAGTTTTTGATTTAAATATAAGACAATATAGCATACTATCAATTCAGAAATTATTGTGAAGTTTTTTATTATGCGAAAAATGCGACAAAGTTGTAAACGTAATAACTTTAACTCGCATTTTGAAATATTTTATATGAACTTAACAGGTTTTTTCCTCAAAATCGTAAAAATTTAAATCGTATTCAAGTCTTAAAGGATAAAATCGCAATAATAAATGCACGCAATAATTGCAGAGTTTACAGTAGTCAATCTTTTACACATGAGTATGGCTTAAAATCCAATCGAACATAATGAAAGTGAACGTCACTATTTTAGCTACATGATTGTCTTACTATTTGTATACAACAAGATTATAGTTCTTGCAAATAAGTTTCATGTTATCCAATTGGCCTATTTTCCATATTACTTTGAATTTTTTTTTTATCTAGTGCATGAAATGTTTTATAGACGTTTGCCCTGTTAAATACGTTCCTGTATTATTAGTATGCAAATATATTCTGACGTCAGGATATCTAGAGTTCTCGACCTGTTTAAGAAAGGATCTCTTTTATTATCGAAAAAGCTTAATTTTCACTTACAACTATGATTTTTGTCTGACACTATAAATCTCGTTTTACAAAAAAGATGACCACTACTCCGTGTTCTACATTAGTGACGGTTTACTACAGGTTTTCATTAGTTTTTTCAATAAAATAACAAGAAACTATCGACAAACACATATCTTTGTACATTTCTTTCTAATAAGTATGTTTGTTTAATGTCGCAAACGTCTACGACATAGCACACACTATTTCGAAATAACATAGACCTCTGCGAAATAACACAAACCTTTGCGAAAATGCTTGAGTGTTTAGCACTTATAATGGCTTTATAATGGGCAACATAATATACGTATCTATATATATATATATATATTAAAAAGAATATTAAGTAATTTAAAGTTAAAGCGAAGAAAATTTAAATAAAAACACAAAAAAAAAAAACTGTTAGCTTGGCCGGAATTAAATATACTTCCAAAGTTTGTGTTCGTTGAGCATTGTGTATGATTGGTTAGATCCTAACAAGCTACCTTATTCAAATTAATTGATGAAATTGCGATAAATATAGTTATTTACTCTACATTCAAACTACTAGTCAGGCATCTTAAATAGCTATCTTGAGCTCACTAGATTGAAATTTAAAATTATAAAAAATTATAAAATAATCTTCATTGTTTAAAAAAAAATTAGGGATTTCTCACAGCAAAAAATCGTTTGGTTATTTTTATATTCAAAATATTGCATTTCAAAGCTGAAAAAACATTTTGTCTATTTGACTTTTCAAATTTTTTTGCTTGCTGTTCTATTCTTTGCCACTTTCCGTAAAACAAAATGAAGAAAAATCTTGGCCATTTTATTTAAATTTTAATAAACCATTTAGATTTTTACGATTGCTTGATATTAAAAGTGAATTTGCAAAAATTCCGAACTCATAGGAAAATTCCAAACAATAAAAGCTTTTATGAAAATTACAAAATTAACAGCTGAAACGTTAACACATGAAACGATTGGAAAAAATTGTCATATAGCTACATGGGTACTACAGGCATCACCTTTAGGAAGGGATGGGTTAAACCTGGTTTTATGCTAGTTCATAATTCTCACCCGTGTGCCCGTCGCATAGACTTCCATTATATTGACAACAATGTGTGAGTAAGACATGATAGGTACAGCAGTGAACAATGTGTCATAATCTTTATCACTACAAAAACAAATTACTATGATGGCATATAGACACTCTGAAGACAAAATACACAACCGAAAATTAAAGACAATAACACAAAAAAATGACCGTAGCAAAAAAAAAAAAAAAAAACAACACAAAAGCCGAATGTATAAATACCGAATCATGCCAAAGTATATATCCACGAATGGACTAAACAGTGAGGTTTAAAAATATGCAAAGACAAATAAAAAAAAACTTTACCACGTATTTATGATGATAAAAAAAACTTCAGTACCTTGAATACAAATGTATATGCTTCAAGATTAGGTTATGTCGCAAAGGTTTGCAATATGACACAAATGTTTGTATTATTATGCAAATGCAAATGTTCTGCAATATTTTCGCAAAGATTAGTGTATTTTTGCTTGCAAAGGTGAACATAATACACTTCCGTAAAAATCAAGCTAGATTTAAGTAACTGATCAAGTCATCTTTTTCTTTGATACAATTAAGAATGTTCTTTGCTTTGTATAACTTTTCCCTGCAACGACATTCGTCACAACAACAATATATATATCGTTCCGCAATCACCTGCATGCAATCTTCGATCGCTGATTCCATTTCTGCACATCTCATCAAGAAAATTTGTGATTTTGTATCACCTGATATATCATTAAACTTTTTATGAGAACATGTGGACGCCTTTTCTATACATGCTGTTAAATATTTGGGTAAACTATAGAGTTCGGCTAACAAAAGTTCATCAATTAACGTCTTTGCATCAATATCTTTCTTTCCTTTCATACATGTCGCTAATACACCATCTATTTTAAACAAAGGTGTCTCAGCCTGAAACTCATATGCCAATGGTAAAATAAGACGAGCTGTTTTTTCTGTAATAGAAGCAACATGATGCGTATGATTTAAAGCATTCGTTTTCATTATATTAATATGTTATAAATGTCTAAAGATTTAATAAACTGGTATTGCTCTTGTTAAAAAATAGAATGATGTGTTTCTTTCATTATATCTAATTGTTTATTGCTGATTCATAATTACGTGTGAAACAATATCAACAAATTCAAAGTCATTATTACAAACTAAGGCTTTTCTACCTGAGGAAAAGATTACCTTTGCTGTCTTTTGGCAAAACTTTTAGAAATTTTTGGTTCTCAATGATCATCAACCTCGTACTCTATTTAGCCTCTTTAAAAAAATTTTGATTCGAGCGTCACCTATGAGTTTTTTGTAGACGAGACGCACGTCTGGCGAAAATATAAAGTTTTAATCCTGGTATCTATTAGGAGTTTATTTACAACATATTCAAAGTGTAGTATTACTGACATTTCTTTTTTTGCAACTCTTAAAATTTTAAACGCTGCAAAATTTGCTTTATCATCAGACATAGTCTTTTCATCAGACACAGTCCTTTCATTAAATCATTTATTTCTTTATAGAAGGTGTAAGTCGACATAATTATTGAAGGACGGTTCGAGCTGTCTCAGGGTCGACTTGTCTCGCATCTACGCACCCGTCTGGATTGGGGTTGCTGCAAATTTGCTTTAAATTCGCCATTGTTTGTTTTTGACGAAGGACATTACTGAAATTTATGACGGGTAGAAGTTTTCACTTTTTCTAAAACAAAAATATTGGTTATAGTTCTGTCTCTTAAATTGTTTTATAGTTCCCCTTTTTATGATTAATATTGCATTCATATTGTGTCATAGATTGATTTATTCGTTTAGTGTATGTTTACTTGTTATTGTCAATATTGCTTTTGAATTGAGTTAATACATTTCAATTGATATTTTATAGTGAGTGTGTTCTTTGTGTTGTAAGGTTACACTACTGTTAATGAGTAGGGTGAATGTTGGCGCCTGTTCAAGCGTGTATACCCGCTGCATTTGTTTGCACCTGTCTTTAGCCATGTACCTTTTATTCAGTGGTTGTCGATTGCTTATATGGTTCATATGGTTTCTTGTTTTTCTAAAGATGGTTTTACTGTCTGGATTGTTTTACAGTAGTCATTTTGAGGTCCTTTATAGCTTGATGATTGGTGTAAGCCACGGCTCCGTGTTGAGGGCCGTACCTTGACATTTGATTGCTTACTATGACATACATATGTATCTTGACTTGGATTGAAAGTTACAAACATTTTACTAAAATTTCATTTTAAAAGTAATACCTTGCAATATTAATCCATCAAAGCCAGGTAATGTGTGTCTAAGAAAAAGAGCAAATGTCGTTGGATCTTTATTATGAAATTCAATCTCCAGAGGGTCATTTTCTTCAAAGGTTAGAATTTTTCTGAAAACCTGCGACACCTCCATTAAATGATCTCTGTTGACATAAAGCTTTTCTTCGCCTATGTTGATGGTTAAATCTGGCATATTGAAAGGGGACAATGTTTCCTTTGGCGGCCTGATTTCTGCATCCTCCTTTTCAGTCATCATTTCGTTGTATGGTTCCTCCGTCGATCAGAATATCTACAGTAGCAATAATAAATAGTGTCTTACTCATAAATTTGACCTGTGAAATTTTGTGAATAATGCAGATTTTACGAATATCATATGTGATAACAATTTAGTATAGCTTTCTGGTGAAAATTAACTAGCGCTAGATATCAACTGCATTAATCTAATTTCAATTTAACTATGAACGAGACCTTTTCAAGTTTATTAGTATATCACGTGATACGCCTTGTAACAATAACATGAACATGTTGCTTATTCAGCTCTTAATACTTTTAACCAATTTGCTTTTACAAAAGCACAAAATATTGGTATCATTAAAGAATTATCTCATGTCTAAAACAGGGGCGAAAGATACCAGAGGGTCAGTCAAACTCATAAATCGAACATAAACTGACAACGCCATGGCTAAAAATGAAAAAGACAAACAGAAAAACAAAAGTACACATTTCACAACATAGAAAACTAAATCAAAAACAACACGAACCCCACCAAAAACTAGGGGTGATCTCAGGTGCTCCGGAAGGGTAAGCAGATCCTGCTTCACATGTAACACCGTCGTGTTGCTCATGCTACAACAAATCCGGAAAACAGTCCAACTCGGAAGACAACATCTGCTTAAAAATAAAAACTCCACTTACAATAACATACAGTTTATCCTGTTGTAAACGAAAAAAGCGAGACTATCCCGCAACCGGAGTCGTCCTTCAGCTGCCCCCTAAACAAATATATATACTAGTTCAATGATAATGAACGCCATACTAGTCTCCAAATTGTACACAAGAAACTAAAATTAAAAATAATATAAGACAATCAAAGGCCAGAGGCTCCTGACTTGGGACAGGCGCAAAAATGCGGCGGGGATAACATGTTTATGAGATCTCAACCTTCCCCCCATTCCTCTAGCCAATGAAGAAAAATAAACGCATAATAATACGCACATTAAACTTCAGATCAAGAGAAGTCCGAGTCTGATGTCAGAAGATGTAACCAAAGAAAATAAACAAAATGACAATAATACATCAATAACATCAGACTACTAGTAGTTAACTGACATGCCAGCTCCAGACTTCAATTAAATTGATTGAAAGGTTATCTGAGACAACGTGGGGCCAAATGACATACAAATATATAAAGTAAGAAATATTTTATTTGGCAAAAGTACAAAATTGTACGGCCACGGCTTGACAAAGAATGGGACTGCCGAGAAACATAATTGGCAAGTCCCTAGTATATATAATTAAACCTTATAGTCCATTCCTTATTCCTTATTTCCACATTATTGTCCATTCCTTATTCCTTATTTCCACATTATTGTCCATTCCTTATTCCTTATTTCCACATTATTCTTATTCCTTATTTCCACCTTATTGTTATTCCTTATAATGTCATTTCCTTATATATCAATATAATATCCTTATTAACATTATTGCTTCCAAAATATATCGGATGCTGGCCCTGGGAAACAGAAGCTCAGCGGATACATAATTCCATTATAAGAAGCATAATATATTTGTAGATGTTGTGTCGCTATTTTCGCCATTAAATGGTCGGAGTCTTTGTCTGAAGCCGTGACGAAGGATTGGGATTACAATGGTCGGAGTCTTTGTCTGAAGCCGTGACGAAGGATTGGGATTACAATGGTCGGAGTCTTTGTCTGAAGCCGTGACGACGGATTGGGATTACAATGGTCGGAGTCTTTGTCTGAAGCCGTGACGACGGATTGGGATTACAATCGAAATAAGCTACCAGTCATTTCAACCTGAAAAATAGAACAAAAACAGCAGAAAAACGAACAACATGATATAACATAATATAACATTTAACACATGTATATTAACTACATTTTAGGAGTATGTCTTTTATCTAAGTGGTGGGTGGGTGGGTAACTTTTGAAACAAACATTAGTTAATTCATACGGAACCCAATTTTTTGCGTCTTCCCTCTGCTGTATCGTACGTGGTAAAGAAAGAATGATGACGTCACAGTTATCAAGGTTAAAATAATTAACGTGACTCATAATACATAACAAGTTCCACCACGTGTTCAAAGCGGGACAACTCCCAAAACGTAAGCCCACTTTCCTCCGATAACCGGATTTATTCTTCATAGGAATAAATCTTATTATCTGAGACAACGTGGGGCCAAATGACATACAAATATATAAAGTAAGAAATATTTTATTTGGCAAAAGTACAAAATTGTACGGCCACGGCTTGACAAAGAATGGGACTGCCGAGAAACATAATTGGCAAGTCCCTAGTATATATAATTAAACCTTATAGTCCATTCCTTATTCCTTATTTCCACATTATTGTCCATTCCTTATTCCTTATTTCCACATTATTGTCCATTCCTTATTCCTTATTTCCACATTATTCTTATTCCTTATTTCCACCTTATTGTTATTCCTTATAATGTCATTTCCTTATATATCAATATAATATCCTTATTAACATTATTGCTTCCAAAATATATCGGATGCTGGCCCTGGGAAACAGAAGCTCAGCGGATACATAATTCCATTATAAGAAGCATAATATATTTGTAGATGTTGTGTCGCTATTTTCGCCACATGGTCGAATTCAGTGGCTATGCCAAGAGTTATTGGACACTGAGTTCGACCACCGCCACAAATGCGGTAGCGACACAACCACCCGCCGTGACCGTACTTTTAAATGACCACACACATATATTTATATTTAAATTACCCTGTAATGAAATAAGAAAAAAAACAATTGCCCACATGAGATAAAGTAACGCCGTCAGATGTGAATATATCGGGCTTATTATATATTTCAGGCTATTTTGTGTAACAACCTCCCAATTGTATATATAGCTAAGCGGCAAAGGTGTACATTCTTGTGGCTGCTTTATTCATGCTTATTGGTTTTTACCATATCTCCGATTCAAAATGAAACTGAATCCATTATTCCTACATGTATTCAAACTTTTAAAACTTAGAACACATGAACACTGGTACTTGTCACCAAAGTCAGAGAATAAGGAGGCCCCTCATGGGGGGTCCTAGTAATCACATAATCACCATTTTTTTTTTTTTGCCAATATAATCACATAATCATTAAATATTTGCTTATCTTTAGTAATCAAATAATCATAAACTAAAAATACAGTCCTAGGTAATCAAATAATCATGAAATATTTGGCTTAATAATCAAATAATCATTAAAAAAAAACGGCCAAGTAATCACATAATCAAAAACCCCATGAGGGCCCTCAATAAGGGGACTTTAACCTTTGGTCTTTGCATTTCATATTTTTTTACAACTAAATTAGACAATATTCTAGTTTAGTTTCTGTTATTTCTATACATGTACCATGACAACATTGATCCGTTTTTGAGAATGGGATAACAATAATAGCAAAATTTTGCAACGTGATCTTTCTTTACGGATAACAGTTAGCTGTCCTATAAACCCATTTAATTTGTTTCAAGTGACATATAAGCAATAAATATAGTTGCATGCAATAAAAATGCCTTAAGTGATTCTAAAAGTGGTGGCCAAATGATATCATAATTATACAATTTACGGAACGCTTCGAAAGCCACTAGACATGTACACTATGTTTCTGATGTATCTACTTGATACAAATCAAAAATACTAAAAAGGAACAATTTATAGACACTGTGTCCTATCAATGTATCTACTTGATACAAACTAAATTATCCTTAAAATACACAATTTACAGACACCGTGTCCTATCAATGTATCTACTTGATACAAACTAAATTATCCTTAAAATACACAATTTACAGACACTGTGTCCTATCAATGTATCTACTTGATACAAACTAAATTATCCTTAAAATACACAATTTACAGACACTGTGTCCTATCAATGAATCTACTTGATACAAACTAAATTATCCTTAAAATACACAATTTACAGACACTGTGTCCTATCAATGTATCTACTTGATACAAACTAAATTATCCTTAAAATACACAATTTACAGACATTGTGTCTTTTCAATGTATCTACTTGATACAAACTAAATTATCCTTAAAAGACATAATTAACAGACACTGTGTCATATCAATGTATCTACTTGATACAAACTAAATCATCCTTAAACGACACAATTTACAGACACTGTGTCTTATCAATGTATCTACTTGATACAAACTAAATTATCCTTAAAAGACACAATTTACAGACACTTTGTCCTATCAATGTATCTACTTGATACAAACTAAATTATCCTCATAAGACACAATTTACAGACACTGTTTCCTAACAATGTATCTACTTGATACAAACTAAATTATCCTTAAAAGACATAATTTACAGACACTGTGTCATATCAATGTATCTACTTGATACAAACTCAATTATCCTTAAACGACACAATTTACAGACACTGTGTCATATCAATGTATCTACTAGATACAAACTAAATTATCCTTAAAAGACACAATTTACAGACACTTTGTCCTATCAATGTATTTACTTGCTAAAACTAAATTATCATTATCAGACACAATTTACAGACACTGTGTCATATCAATGTATCTACTTGATACAAACTAAATTATCCTTAAACGACACAATTTACAGACACTGTGTCCTATCAATGTATCTACTTGATATCGATACAAACTAAATTATCCTTAAAAGACACAATTTACAGACACTGTGTCATATCAATGTATCTACTTGATACAAACTAAAATATCCTTAAAAGACACAATTTACAGACACTGTGTCATATCAATGTATCTACTTGATACAAACTCAATTATCCTTAAAAGACACAATTTACACACACTGTATCCAATCAACATATCTACTTGATACAAACTAAATTATTTTTAAAAGACACAATTTACAGACACTGTGTCATATCAATGTATCACTTGATACAAACTAAAATATCCTTAAAAGACACAATTTACAGACACTGTGTCCTATCAACATATCTACTTGATACAAACTATATTATCCTTAAAAGACACAATTTACAGACACTGTACTTGATACAAACTATATTATCCTTAAAAGATACAATTTACAGACACTGTATCCTATCAACATATCTACTTGATACAAACTAAATTATCCTTAAAAAACACAATTTACAGACACTGTCCTATCAACATATCTACTTGATACAAACTAAATTATTCTTAAAAGACACAATTTACAGACACTGTCCTATCAATGTATCTACTTGATACAAACTAAATTATCCTAAAAAGACACAATTTACAGACACTGTGTCATATCAATGTATCTACTTGATACAAACTAAATTATCCTAAAAAGACACAATTTACAGACACTGTGTCCTATCAACATATCTACTTGATACAAACTATATTATCCTTAAAAGACACAATTTAGACACTGTCCTATCAACATATCTACTTGATACAAACTATATTATCCTTAAAAGACACAATTTACAGACACTGTGTCCTATCAACATATCTAATTGATACAAACTATATTATCCTTAAAAGACACAATTAAACACACTATGTCCTATCAACATATCTACTTGATACAAACTATAGTATCCTTAAAAGACACAATTTACAGACACTGTCCTATCAACATATCTACTTGATACAAACTATATTATCCTTAAAAGACACAATTTACAGACACTGTGTCATATCAATGTATCTACTTGATACAACTATATTATCCTTAAAAGACACAATTTACAGACACTTTGTCCTATCAATGGATCTAATTGATACAAACTAGATTATCCTAAAAAGACACAATTTAGAGACACTGTGTCCTACCAGAATATCTCCTTGATACAAACTAAGTTATTCTAAAAAGACATAATTTACAGACACTGTGTCATAACAATGTATCCGCTTGATACAAACTAAATTATCCTAAAATGACACAATTTACAGACACTGTGTAAATATTCGTCCTGATAGATATGCCTGAAATATTTGCCACTGGACATTAAGCAACCAACAATCAATCAATCCTATTAAAATATCAACTTAGTACAGAGAAAATTTGTGGTCGAATAAATTATCTGAATTAATGAAATATATTGGAATACCCTTTAACAAGCATTATAATAGTAATTTCAAACAAACTAGAAGATTTCTACAAAATTAAATTAAATTTGAACTATCTAAGATAAAAGATGGAAACTGTGGTTAACTTTTTATTTATCACTAAATTAAGAATAAGTGCACACTCATTATCAATAGAAACTGGTAGGTATGCAAGACCAACAATACCCTCTAATGAGAGATTTTGTAAATTTTGCACTGGAAACACGGATACAAAAAATATTTTAACATGTATGTATTCGGTTAAGTTATGTGCATCTTCTAAATGTACACCAACATAAATACTTATGTAAATAAGGAAAGCATCTATCCATGTGTTAATATCAGTAATCTTTTTACTTAGTTTAGTTTGGATAATCAGCTGTCCATTTGTATCTACTGTACTTTCTGTGCCTGAATTTGTATTAAAGCAATATATACCTAAATCTACATATTCACCATTAATTATTTTGTTCCGAGTTTTGTGAAACATTTAAACATAGATTATCATTTGCACTAGTTATTGGCAAATATTAGAACTTTGTGTTATACCTGTATTCGATTGTTGCCTTTCATTGACTGAGTCAGGAGATGTAACACTAACAGTAGCTGGAGAGTGAATAAGGGCATTGCCATTAACAATCTGAACAACTTCATTCCTAAGTTCTGCCAGGAGTCATCATACATGTAGCTAAAACTTGCGTGGAAGTATGCTGTCCAACGACATTGCTAGATCTGTTTCCCAACGATGTCGGTACGCCCCTCTGCTGTACCCTTTGCCTTTGGCTGCATTTATAAGGACTTTTAGAGGGCCTTTGTGACATACGATCTGCTTTCCCGATTTCCATATGATGTTTGGTTTTTAAAACTGAAAAATTACTACAATAATATTAGTGAAACGACCGTTGAAAAGTTATAATATCTATACAACTCGTCTAAACATCAACCCAACAATGTTAGATCTGTATATTTTATAAACTTCATACATTTATTCATTATTGGTTTCTCTTTAAATTGCTTGCTGTGTAGCAGATGAAACATTTCATATAACGATAGTTTTAAAATCGCAGACGTCCATGCGACACGTGTCTTTAAAACCATGTGCGCAGTTTTTATCTGAAATTACGGGTCTGTTAAAATTTCTATTTTTGGAAATATAATTCATGATTTCCACTGAATTAAACCAACAATTAAAAATTTACAATGAAATATTTAGAAACTCTTTACAGAAGAAACAACAAAAGATATAAAATCTTTAACACTATTTTATACTGGATCAAAACCATGTGCTTTTCCTATCTTTCAAACTTTCCGAACCTTTTCAGTAAAATAAGATTTTTCGAAAGACATCCATTTCATATACCAAATCAAAGAAATATTATTAACTTTTGAAACAAACATTAGTTAATTCATACGGAACCCAATTTTTTGCGTCTTCCCTCTGCTGTATCGTACGTGGTAAAGAAAGAATGATGACGTCACAGTTATCAAGGTTAAAATAATTAACGTGACTCATAATACATAACAAGTTCCACCACGTGTTCAAAGCGGGACAACTCCCAAAACGTAAGCCCACTTTCCTCCGATAACCGGATTTATTCTTCATAGGAATAAATCTTATTATGTCTTCATAATATGAATATCAGGCACAATCCTTCCCGTGAGGGGTTTAGTATCATACCATCATAACATATATGAAAGAACATAACCCGTGTCATGCCAACAACTGGTTTTTAAATAAATGTGTTTAGTTCCGATGCATAGACCCTATAAGTGAATCAATATTAACGCCAAAATGTGCAATCTTTCATGACCTGACAACAGTATCGTAACTATATCCCTTCTTAATAAGTCTACTTAACGGTTTTGTTAGCTTCTGAGGTGAATACTGACATTTTTGTGCTTTATAAAGAATATTTCCAAAAAATATCGGATGTGAAATACCTGAACGTATAAGAAGTCTACATGTTGAGCTATATTTACGAATGGTGTCCTTATACCGATGATTGTTTTGACTAGTTTGTGATATCGAAAACCCTGGTGTAATAACTTTTCAGTAACACATAAATTTCTCTCGTTAAAATCTAAAACATTGTTACATACACGAGCGAATCGTACAAGTTGAGATATATATATAAACACCGTAAGATGGTGACAAGGGAACGTCACCATATAAAAATGGATAAAAGAGGGACGAGAGATACCAAAGCGACAGTCAAACTCATAAATCTAAAACAAACTGACATCGCCATGGCTAAAAATGAAAAAAAAACAAACAAACAAACAACAGCACACATGACACAACATAGAAAACTAAAGAATAAACAACACGAACATGCATTATACTTATAATTCAACTGCAAGCCGACAAATTTAATTTCAAGTATATGTTAAAGAAATAAATGAAAATAATTTTTAATTAATCGTGAGCATCAGAAGCGCGTTTCTGGATTCAGTCAACAAGGAATAACATATATAACTTTATGTCCCTTTCAGTTATATATCTTTCCATTAGTTTGAGTAATTTTCAACGTTGGCTCAATCCAGATATGTGCCTTTGACGCTCACGATTATATTTGTAAGTAGCTTTTTACTATTTTACATATGATCTTTGATGCTATTAAAAGCTAACGTAAAAGTAACTCAGTAACAAAATGTTATTAACTATTCGACTGCATAACCAAGAAATAAATTTGCTTAATTCTTCAGTCGTTTGATTAAACATGATATTGAAACAGGTCTCGAAAGTGTTTTTACTGTTTATAAAATGTCAAATTATTCAAAACCTTCATCGCCCAGGTCATAATTGACATATTCCGAGTATGCTTATTGAATAATTCCCAATTTTTCTTAAATAATATCATTACCTATAATGGTAATTCCGATAAATAAGGTCCTTCTTGTGGTAAGTTCTTGTAGTCGTCCATGTGCAGTGCTTGATTCACACTCAGCCAAATGAACAGATCAACAAAACATAGGATGTATATATTCATATAAACGAATTAAATAATAAATATGGTTTGTAGTTTCTCGTGTAACTTTACGACATTACCATATTTATAAGCTATTGGTATTCAATTTTTTATCACTAAACAAACCAAAATCCAGTCAAAACATATCCGTCGGTAACCTGATACGTTTTAAAAACAGTGACGTTCAATTTACCAAGTGAGATAACATTGACTGTTTACGTATCTTAAACTAAATACAAAGTGTATATAGTACATGTAGAAATAATTCCTAATCTTGTTGTATTTTTGATTTAATGGCATTTCCATATAATATATGCGATCGGGAATCTATGCATTTGATTAATAACAAACTCTTCTATTTATGTTTTTTGTTGAAATCTATTATCTGATGGAAAGTAAAGGTTACTATAAACCATTTGGTTTACTAACAGTAAAGTTGATATATCCATTATACATGTAATATATAATGTAGATAACATTAACTGGTGTAGTTTTAATTCCCCGATGGTATCATTACCAAGCCCAGTAGTCAGCCTTTCTTTTTGTATTCATATGTTCATAATAAAAAATAAACTGTTAACAAAACTTCAGATTTTTTTAAATACTAAGGCTTTTCTACCTCAGGAATAGACAGCCTTCGCTGTATTTGGCAAACCTTTAAGAAATATTTGGTCCTCAATGCTTTTCAACTTCGTACTTTATTTGGCCTTTTTAACATTTTTTTTATTCGAGCGTCAATGACGAGTCTTTCGTAAACAAAACGCGCAGCTGGCGTGAATATAGAATTTCAATTTTGTTATCAATGATGAGTTTATTTATAAAGCGTTACAAGGTACTCAATTGGAGAATTTTGTCATAACATGTACGAGTGTTTCATACATTTGCACACACTACTATTGTTTTGTCTTCTGGAATGTTTGTATCTAACTAGTCACGTCCATGGCATATAGTATAGTATGGTTGGTAAAGGATTAAGCTTTTTTAATTTATTTTTAAAAATCAGTCGTATTCTGAATGTAAGGGAGTTGTTCCTTTCGATCCTCATTTGAGACCTCATGTATTTCGTTTTTCTTGTAAACAAGGATAATTAATCCTAGTTTTTGTCAATTTTTCTCTTAGCAAGAATTAAAGACAAATGGCCAAGAAAGATCTGTAAAATTTAATTGGAAGACCACCAATACCCGTTTTTTTTATTTCATTTCAAAGACGGATTTTGGAAATTCCTCTATTGTCAGCTTTTTTTTCAATTTTGTAGTTTATTTTTGTATTGTCCATATAAAGTTCAATTATTCTTAATTCTGGCTAAATTGATGTACATGTTACAGTAAATAGGTGAATTAAGGTATTACACGTAATTACTAAACACTTCAAATATAACTACCTTTTATAACTTTTCGAATTAGTGATTACATGTACTAGTATTTACTGATTGATTTAGTTAGTCCAGGTAATCACGGATTTTTTTTAGTAATTTTTACATCTATTTACTAACTTGATATTTTTGTTTCAAAGTTTGAGACATAATTTAAGAAACAAAACAAGAAAGTAAAGGACTGGGATTATAGGGCTTAAAAAATCAAAGGTGTTTTAAGACTGCATGCCCTTTAACTACAATTATAATGGTTTTGAAACTGGAAAAAGTTTTTATAATTTGCAAAACTTAAGGTCAAGGGACAGTAAATAGGCTATGTCACAGATTTTGCATATGACTTCTACTGATAAAGGTTGTTGTATGAAAACCATCAACATTTTGATGATTACATTCTGGCGCATGCTTGACCGTGCATGTTGTAATAAAAGTGTATTTGTTTTTTTCTTTGTTGAGACTCTTGAGATGTTACATTTGTCAGGGTGAAATGACATGAACCAGTCTGTTTCCCGTTTTATTGCTGCTTCTATGTCTTCTTGAAGCTTAAGACAATCGTTTTGGCAGGTAATAGGCCAGTAGATAACGCTGTCGTATGCAAAGAGTCTTATTTGGCTGTGTTTAATGTAGTCAGGTAAGTCATTAATGTAAATAAGAAAGAGTATTGGTCCTAGTACAGTGCTCTGAGGAACGACTGATGTTACTGGAATGTTTCCAGATATTGTGTTCTCCAGAAGGACTGTTTGAGTTCTGTAAGATACAAATGATTGAATCCAGTTTATTGACTGATCGGCCGTAGTGTTTTAATTTGAAAAGTAAGCGTTGTGTGTCACTTTGTCGAATGCTTTGGCAAAATCCATGATAACTAAGTTAGTTTGTATATTTTTATCGTTGTTTTGAGCTAGTTGATGTATAAGAGATATTACTTGAGATTCGCACGATCTATTTGCTCTAAATCCGTGTTGTAGTTCATATAGTATGTTATTTGATTCAAGGTGTTTCATCATATTGCTAGCTAGTATATGTTCAAGTAATTTACATGAGATACAGGTAAGTGAGATTGGTCTATAATTACCAGGATGATGTTGGTCTCCGTTTTTAAATACTGGTGTAACTTTTGCATGATTCCAGTCTGTTGGTACTTTGCCTGTCTCAAGAGATTTGTCGAAAATGATTGTAAGTATGTCTGATGTTATTCCGATGTTTTCCTTCGGTATTTTGCCAGCGATAGTGTTTGGTCCTGTAGCTTTATTGGTGTTTATGTTTTTTATGAGTTTGTATACAGCTTCCCGACTGATGTTAATTAGATTCATTTTAGAGTATGTACTAGCTTCTTTCGTTGGTATTTCTTTGTTAGTTTCTGATGTGAAAGCAGATTGAAATTGCTTGTTTAATATGTTTGCTTTTTCAGAGGGGTTTGTATGGAGGGTGCCATCGCTTCATTAAGATGCAATGCCGTTGTTTTCTTTTCTTTGGCTTTGTATATAGGAGAACAGCTTTTTAGGCTGTTTGTTGAAGCAATGCTGGTCTGTTTTTTTTATATCGATATAATGACATAAGATGTATGTTTCATTATGATACTTTATTCTGATTGGCTAACTGCACATCACGTGTTATTCCGTAAGCAATTGCATTGCGCAATAAAACTTTTCATTCATGACAACACGTGGTTACACAATAAAGTGCACAGGTGAATTAATTTAAACAATAATAAAATTCGTGTTTTCATGATCATTGCTAAAAAAAAATAATTATAAGTATTAAATGCTTCTTTTTGTAACTTCATAGGGTTGTAAAAGCGTTGACCGTGCGCACATTTTTAGTATGAAGCGCTTCCGCGCTTCATACAAAATGTACTTCGGTCAACGCTTCTACACCCCAATGAAGTAACAAAAAGAAGCATTCAATTCTTAAGTAAAAGATCATATTTTCGATGTATGCCCGGTATGTTTTTCTCATCTCTTTTTGAAGTTTGGTCTTTATCTCTTTGCATATATTTTTGTAATTTGAGTCATGACTTTTATTTGTATAGAGTTTGTTTTTCTTTCTTGTGAGTCTGTTCAGGTCTCTATTAACCCATGGTTATTTTGAGGGTATGAAATGAATGGTGTAAAATCCTGCATTCTAGGCATTTTTAGAGAGTTTGATAATGTTTTGAATTTGGACACTTTTTATATAAATTTTTCATATTTTAAGACTTTTACTAACACCAACAACTTTATTTAAATTTATATGTAAGATAATCATCCAAATATCACTGATTTGAGTCTGCTGCCAGAACATAGAACAAACATCGATTCAGTAGAGTTTGCCAAATTTTTCTATTGCCGGTTCAGTCAAATCGTTTCAGAATCATAATTTGGTCTACTGGTATCCTTATCGCGATGAACATGGAGCATGGCAAGACCGCACAATCTCTCGCCACTCATGCATGCTCTTTTCCAAGTTTTCAGTCGTTTCAGGGCAGTCTGTGTTTCTAAAGGTAGCACATTATCATTAACACAATGATCAATGTCTTCTTCCAATTCCTTCTCCATCACTCAATTCGGTAGCAGCATCGATAGTAACAGTTTTGTTTGCAAAAGGGAATTAAGCTTTCCTGTAAGAACCATCATACAGTCGCAGTTTCAAAATATTCAACTCGCTTTTATGCTGACAAAGAGTAGAGAAACTAGGGATAGAATGAGATAAGATACAGGTATATGATTCTATCTATAGAGTAAGTATATCTGGTATGGGTACAGGGGAAATTGGACTGGAGTTTTTGACGTTTACATGTAGGTCCGTAATTTCCAATTATTTCTGGAAATAGTCAGTGTTATTTTAGTTCCAGAATCTATAAATTTAGGGGTTAGGGTCTGGGGTGTCCGATTCCGAAACCCCGAATATAAAGAAACGAAATACCGTAGTCCCGAATTAGTAAAGACAAAATCCTGTGTTAAAGGTTCTACCATTCGATCTTCAATAATATCAAATTGGAATATGGGATATTCTTTCAATTTTTAAGGTTAAAGAAACATGGATAAAAACTAATCCATGGATGTTTCATATTATTTATATTTTATTTATCTGTAAAGAGAAAGATTAAAGTTCGTGAAATGAATACGCAGACAGGACTGCTCCCTTGCGATGCCCAGTACTTGATTTGTCAAAGTTGGTGAAACGGAGAAATGAATACGCAGACAGGACTGCCCCCTTCCGAAGACCAGTACTTCATTTGTTAGTCTACTTATCGTTTTTGGATTGCACTAATGAAGTTATATGCAATACTCAGACTCTGTTCACCAAAAAACTAGTTTACTAGAATTATTCCTTATTTACCTTCAGTGTCGCTTTTCCTTTTTCTGCAAGAGCCTGTTTTTAAGTAGAGATCCATTATGATTATCGTTACTAGGTTAATGTAATCGAGAAACATCACCCGTTGAGATGCTGAGTTATATCCAGGAAGAATAGTTTAAAAGGAATGATGACAAGTTATAGAAATCAAGGTTGAGACAGAACAACAAACGACTATTATATTTATATATATGTATAAAAAAAAATCAGTGTCGAAATTTTAGTGAGGCAATTGCTCACTTGCCTCAAGGGTAGTTACGGCCTTGTTTTAAAGGTACAGACTTCATATTAACATACCGTAAATAAGACAATATAGTTGTGTTGGATATTTCTAAATGCGTTAAGAATTGAGTTTATAGTTAATGATCTATATTCTTTTAAAATACTTTTCAGAAAGTGAGACGTTGATAATAAAGTTGCATATTATCTTTATAAATAAAAAAAATTAAATATTAACAGGACTATACAACGTTACGTATATATCAATTTACCTATAAATTATAACACAAATTTATATAACGTATGCATGTATAACTATTATACTAGTTATTTCTTATGAAAAGATAGTGACCCTATTCATGATCTATTTTATGTTGACAAAAATCTATATACAAATCATTTGTTATATGGTATATCTAAGGGTGTTGTGTCAAACACTGCGACATATTTTTTTTTTAGGTTTATCATATGTATAGATAAAATAGGAATGTCTACAGATATATATACGTGCATAAATCATTTTGATCACTTATTTAATAGAAGGCATGTTTTGATAAAAAAAAAATATGTTGAAAAAGAATAAAATACATGTATGGTAAAGCACTGGTTTTTTTTGGAATATTTACTACAGTCAGTTCCTCTATTGTGATATTCATCTGTAGGCATAATTTTGTCCAGGTGTTTTTGTTTCAGAATTCGTAATAAATTCATCAATTGGACCTTTTGGTTCTGTTTTTGCTTTGTTTTTGTGTTGTCTTTTGATTTTTCTCTTGTAAAGCAGGATCAGTGTCTGTATTGATAACTTTACTGACATCTGTTGATATTTATGTTAATGTTTTTGTAGGCTGCAATATGAACTGTGAAGGTGGGCTTACACTAGGATCACCATGATCACCAATGTCAGTCTCATCCTCAATTTCACTTTCAGTTGAATCAGATTGGTCATTATTCTTAGTTACATCAAAGTCTGATGCTGATTTATTTGGAGGCTAGCAATCTGGCTTATACCCTTATTTTCCACATTGGTGACAAGCCAAATTTTTTTGACATTTTTTTTATTTGTGTCCCAATTGCGGAAATGTCTGACAATTAATATATGCATTTATGTATATTTGCCCTTTATAATACATTTTGGCATTGTTCTTCAAAAACAATCAAGCATCTAAGACTAAATTATCAACCAGTACACATCCACCATGATATGGATTAAGTGTAAAGACATCATAAAGAGTCATAGATAAACATGACCTTGTGCAATGTCAATATACAGGTATCCATAGATCCATGAATGTGTATATGTAAATAACAATAATATTTAGTTTAATTTTAATTTACTGATAACAAAATCAATTTTAATACCAACAAAAACATTTAATTACAGTGTTGTTTTTGTTTGTTTTTTGTTTGCTTGTATTTTTTTTTGTTTTTAAACAAAATTTTATTCAAAACAATTGAATTGGATTGGGCAACAGGCGTAGCCTATGCAAGCCCTCTCCACAAAACAAGGTACAATATATTACATTCAAACAAAGCAACACATACACAAACATAATGACAAAACAGTAATAATAGTTAACTCCAGTCAGCTATTTAAAATCATAAATTAAATAACTCATTTTTAAAGATAGATAGATAGATAGATAGTTTATTAACGTCTCACCATTAATATACACAATACAATATTTACATATATCATAAAACATAAATATATATTAATGCCATTCTTAAAAGAATTATGAGAGACAAAAAGTAAAATTTCATCAAACAATAAAAGGACTTTATAAAACTATGTACATGCACTTATTAAAATTTCTAAAACAAATTACAAAAATTTAACAGTCTAAAACAATTTATCGATATAAAAAACGTCTCCTTCTGTCTAAAATAGATTTGCAGGTTTTGGCACATTTGTAAATAATATTAACGTTTTGGCATCCCAACACAAAAGACAGTTTCTCACGGTTCGTCAACATGTTAAAGTTCTCATCTACACTGTTTATGTATTCATAAAGTTCATTCCTTAAATCGTCATAAAGTGGACATTCAATTAGTACATGTTCCTCAGTTTCAGTTTTAGTTTCACACATAAAGCAAGTCCGTTCATGCATTGGTAAACGTTCGAAGCGCCCGGTTTCGATTCGTATGGGTGCAACCCCACATCTGAATTGCGAATATGCTCTACGTTGAGCAGGAGATAATAGTGTTTTTAAATAAAGTTCACAACTAATTTCGGTTTTAAATGTTCTATATGTCCTTAATTTGTTACTACCACCATCCATACGTCTTGCAGAAACTCTATGTAGATCTTCCGTCCACTTATTTCTAAAATCGGTTAAAAGTTTATCTTCTATTTTCGCTAACACCGTAGTTTTGTGAATGTTCGTGTCATTATACCAGTCACTAATATTACACGATTCAAACTGCTGATAAAGTCTATAATTTGAATTTTTACATGCTTTATAACGCCTAAAACTATGTTCCGCCCAGTTATGAATTCTTTTATTTAGTCGATCAGTGTTCATATACCTTAAACGATTCCATTGATTTATAACAGTTCGCCACTGCCTTACACAAGGTGGTTTCCAGGCTGAATCTCCATTCACTGCTACATTAGGTGTATACCGTCCGACTCCCATATAAAAACGAATTGCCTTATTTTGTATTGAATTTATACATGAAAATGTTCTATCACCCCACACTGCCGCTCCGTAGCTGATTGTACTCCAAACAATCGAGTCATACAATTTTGTGAAAGAATCAAACGGTAGTCCTCCAAAGGATTTATATTTAGATATCACTAGTCCCAAGGCACGGTTGGCGGATGCTGCTACGTGTTTCGCCATTATTTGATAGTCCAAATGCTCCGTTAACACTAAACCTAGGTATGTATATTTTCCCACCACATTTATGTAAAGTTCGCCACATTTAAAACTGTTTATTGTCCTTGGGGTCGAATTTGGTCGGAAACAAAATGTTTGTTATCATGACTTTTTTTGTACTTATTTTTTTTTAAATTATTGCATCTGAAGAATAACGACAGCGAATAATAACCATATTGATACATTAAAGAGTCGTTATAATATAAATAGAATTTAGAATATTAATAATAAGGAAAAAAAATAGATTTAAGAAATTAAAGATATACAAATTGAATAAATAAATGATATAGAAATAAAGGTGCATTTATTAGTTTTTTTTAGCTTTGTACTGTCGCTTGATTTTTAAATTTTGTTTCAACTTTAATTATGTTTTAGCTGGTTCGGGTCTAGCAGCTTAAATATAAAATAAAATACAGACATACAAAGTAAAAGTAAATTTTGTTTTGGACTATAAAATACATTTCATTATACAAATCTCTCTGAATTTTTTTATGTATTCATGAACAGCCTTAACTATCTGCACATTGTCTGCAATACTCATAGATTGACCACTAAAAAGTATTAACTTTGAATCAACATCAACTCCATAAGCAGACAGTTTATCAAGAAGGGTGATCCTGTTAAAAGTGTGTGATGGACAATTAAAAAAATAATGTTGATTGTCTTCACATTTATATAAACATTTAAGACAGAAAGGTAACCTATCAAAAGATCATGAAACAAGTGAGTATTTAAATTACTTGCATCGTTTCGTAATGGACAATGAATAATATTAAATTTTCTCATACCTGAACAAAAATATTTAGGAGGCATCTTTGGTTTATATATTTTATCAAGTACTGATTTGAACTGGTTAATCGACAAAGCATTGTTTGCATTAGTATCCAGAGTTTTTCAACAGATGGTGTGAAACTTCTATAATTATATGAAACTGTTCTGCACCTTATAATTTTGAGAGTCTCTCCTAAGATTGTAATCAATTGGTTTGAGAAGACAAGGTTCTAATAAATCTATCAAGTAACTTGGAGAAAATCCATTTTTTATTTTATAAAATGTAGTAACTTTATGCTTCTTCCTTCTGTCTGATAATTTTTCAGACATATTTTAGTGTATGATTTTTTAAGAGAAGTTGTACGTCGGAGACCCATAATTATACGAGCAGCTTCAATTTGAACACTTTCTAATAAGTTAGCTTCTTGTAAAGTACAATTATCCAATATAATGTTTGCATATTCTAGAATATGGCAAATAAATGCTGTATAAATTGTATTACGTATATTTTTATCCAAACTATATTTTACTTGTCTTAATTAATATAATTTAGAACATGCTTTTTTTATAAATTGCATTTATTTGTAATTGCCAATTAGCCTTACCCTCAAAGTTGAGACCTAGGTGAGAGGAGGATTGGTATCATTTCTAGAAAATAAAAGTGTTTCTGTTTTGGAAGGATTAAAGGTTACAGCCCAGTTTTCAGCCAATGTTTTGATCCTCCCAAGATCATCAGTAAAACACATAGAAACAGTATCATAGTAATTATCAATAGTGGCATATTAAGAGATGCCATCTGCAAATAATCTAATATGATTACAGTCTTGAATGGTAACCTTTTAGAATAAGTGTATTTAAAGGATCGATAAGTTTACCAAGATCGTTTCTAAATTTTCGGGCACGGTAAACAACATTTCCGTTAAAATAAGGATGTGCTATCTCGTTTGAAATAAGTTTCAACAAAACTTCAAAACCAAATCTTTATAACTATAAACAAATTTAGTAAAGGTTTTGAGTAATTTGTGGTAACGAAATACCTGGCTTAATAATTTACTAGTAATACATAGATTACTTTCGTTCAAATAAAAAACATCACAACAGACACGGACATAGTGAACCAGTTGTGAATTACAAAAACCATAAGCTGTTGCCAAAGGAACTTCACCATCCGAATTAGAAAATTAACAATGGGACCGAAATTACTTCGCCCACCCTTTCAAAAATCCTGGATCCGCCCCTGCGTATTATATTATTGAAGTTTTGTTGTTTTGGCGCAAATAAAAGATTTAGATTTTTTTTCAAAAGTAGCGCATATGCAATGCACCCCCTCTTTGAAGACCTCTAAACAGGTAAAATTCACCTGTATTTGTATGTCTGGTGTATGTATATCACACGTTCCATCTACGAGCGATATCTTTTTGTGCAAAAAGTAACTCATTTGCGCCACAACTTAATTGCGCCAATACTTCTTTTGCGCCACCTAATTTTCAAAACTATATGTATTATTAGCGCCAAAAAAATAATCATCTAATTGCGCCAATTTTTTTATTTTTTTTTTCCCATATATAACAACTAAATGATTGACTAGATACCATCAGCAAAAAATTCTTCTGACATTGTACACAGAAATTTTGAATTAGCCTCGCATCGTAATAAAATTATCCCGCTTCCTGGATAGTTACACAATACAAAGTCATCATCTTTATTTCCAACAACACCTATACCATCCAATATTCTGTGAAATTCTGCTTGATTTTTATGTTAAGCAGGACGCAGTTTTCTTCTCTCTCAATACATTAATTGACGCACATATTTTAAATCTCTCTTTTCTAATTTTTTTCTTCAATTTTGAAGAGTTCTGAATTTATTATTTTTGAAGGTAGCTCTGACAATATATTGGTTGCTTATCATTTGCATGCAGGACCTCAACATTTGACGTTCTAATTTCTGGACACTGATAATAATAAAAAAAAAATCTTTTTACAAATAAAAACATGGTATTTTTTAGTGCCAAAATCGGCTATGAAATTTTAACAATTATGTGTACAATTCTTGCAAGATTTTAATGAAGTTTAAATTGTACGTTTAATAATCAATGCTTTTGATGCGTTTCGAAATCAACACTGAGTAATTAATTTTTAAAAGAGTTCTGCCTTTTAGAACAAATAATTATATTGGTAATGACATTTCATTATCTGAATCCTTAAATTAAGAGACATATAAATTGTTCTAAATTGTTTTATTTAGTTATTGCCCTTGTATCGTAAATAGATAACATACATGCAATGCATAGAATATTGTGTATAGGCTTTTCTGACTGTAAAAATTGACTATGAAGGGCAATAACTCCTTAGGGGGTCAATTGACTATTTTGGTCATACTGACTTATTTTTAGTTCTTACTTTGCTGTACATTATTGCTGTTTACAGTTTATCTCTATCTATAATAATATTCAAGATAATAACAAATAAAACAGCAAAATTTCCTCAAAATTACCAATTCAGGGGCAGCAACCTAACAACCGATTATCCGATTCATCTGAAAATTCCAGGGCAGATAGATCGTGACCTGATCAACAATTTTACTTCCAGTCAGATTTGCTCTTAATGCTTTGGTTTTTGAGTTATAAGCCAAAAACTGCATTTTACCCCCATGTTCTATTTTTAGCCATGGCGGCCATCTTGGTTTGTTGGCCGAGTTACCGGACACATTTTTTTTAACTGAATACCCCAATGATGATTATGGCTAAGTTTGGTTAAATTTGGCCCAGTAGTTTCAGAGGAGAAGATTTTTCTAAAAGATTACTAAGATTTACGAAAAATGGTTAAAAATTGACTATAAAGGGCAATAACTCGTAAAGTGGTCAACTGACCATTTTGGTCATGTTGACTTATTTGTAGATCTTACTTTGTTGAACATTATTGCTGTTTACAGTTTATCTCTATCTATTACAATAATATTCAAGATAATAACCAAAAACAGCAAAATTTCCTTAAAATTACCATTTCAGGGGCACAAACCCAACAACCGATTATCCGATTCATCTGAAAATTCTAGGGCAGATAGATCGTGACCTGATAAACAATTTTACTTCCTGTCCGATTTGCTCTAAATGCTTTGGTTTTTGAGTGAAATTAACGTGAAATTAACGTAAATTTCACGTGAAAAAAATCACGTGAATTTCACGTTAATCGAGCTTATACGCGTAATTCACGTGAAATATTTCACGTGAATTTCACGTGAAAAATTTACGTGAATTTCACGTGAAAGCTTAATTCACGTGAATTTCACGTGAAATATCTGATTCACGTGAAATTCACGTGAAATAGTTCACGTGAAATTCATATGAATTGAGCTTTCACATGAAATTCATGTGAGATTTTTCACGTGAAATTCACGTTAATTGAGCATTCACGTGAAATTCACGTGAATTGAGCTTTCATGTGAATTATTCTATATTATAATTAAACTTTAAAATATCCATATCATTTGACACTTCAGCATAATATATTATTCACACATCATGTTCTCTCTTATATTCGCTGTAATGATTCATCTGTAGATCTATAGTATGTGATACTTCTTTAAATAAACTAGTTTTTTTATGGTTATTACTAATGTATACATTAAAAGTGTATGAAAACCAAACACTCAGTGCACAGACTCAGATTTCTTGGTTTTAAACATTTTATTATGTTACACCTGTATATAAATATTTGTAATGTATCATTTGACAACCCTAACAATAGTCCAATATTATTGAAAGACATAATTGACTTAATTATGTCAGGTAAACAACTGTATTGTTTGTCCATGTGCCAAATCAGACCCTTTTTTTAGTTTTTTTTATATACATATATAGGTCTTTTTTTATGGTACGTATTGTCCTGATTCGAAATCTTTCCTTCAAGGAATTTTTTTTTAAGAAATCTAATTTTTGCAAACTTACAAAATAACAACAACAATAAATTTAAAATTTTTGAATCAGTGTAATAAAATATAGAACTATATAAATCTCAAGTACAAAACAAGTTAAAATGCACAATGATTGTTTGTTTAAAAAGTTTTAAAATCTGTATTTCCAGCTTGATCTTGTCTGGGTCAGCCTGCCTTTTCTCAAATGTTACCTACAAAATAAATAATGTTAAGAACATGTTTCATCCTGTCTGATGTTTTTATTATATGAACACTAAACTAAATGAAAGCATATAAATAACTGTTAAAAGCTGTATTATGTGAGGTTTATTAGAGAACTTCTATGATTTGTTTGTGAGTGACTTGATCTAGTTGATATACCTGTATACCAATAACTCCCTTTAAAAATGTGTTTAATCCTTTTATTTCTTTAAAACACTTTTCCTCTAGCACATGTAAATTGTACATTTTATAACTTAGCCTGATTTATTAAACAAGATCAACTACTGGCATTCCTCTTGACCAATCATATCAAAGTATTCCCTATTATGCTAATCATATAATAATTATATACTTCTTTTGGTGCTCTTTCAGTTAGTTGACCTTAGTCTATGTTTATTAAAAAAAAATAGAGGCTCTTAAGATCCTGTGTCGCTCACCTTGGTATATGTGCATATTAAACAAATTACACAGATGGATTCATATCAGAATTGTGTTTTGGTGATGGTGATGTGTTTGTAAATCTTTATTTACTGATATTCGTGCTACTTACAATTTTCTCTATCAATAATAAACTTGGCCCTTTTGTTACAGAGGAAAATATTTTGTAAAAATGTACAAAAATTTACCAAATTAATGAAAATTGTTTAAAATTAACTATAAAGGGCAACAACTCCTTAAAGGGTCATCTGACTATTTTGGTCATGTGACTTATTTGAAGATTTTACTTTGCTTAACAATATTGCTGTTTACAGCTTTTCTCTATGTATAATAGTATTCAAGATAATAACCAAAAATGGCAAAATTTCTTTAAAAATTACCAATTGGGGACAGAAACCCAACAACCAGTGGTTCACTTCATCTGAAAATTTCAGGGCAAATAGATTTTACCTTGATAAACAATTAAACTACTTGTCAGATTTGCTTTTAATGCTTAAATTGGTTTCAAAGTTATAAGCAAAAATCTACATTGTACCCTTATGTTCTATTTTTAGCCATGACTTACATCTTGGTTGGTTGGCCGGGTAACTGCACACATTTTTTAACTAGATACCCCAATGATGATTGTGGCAATGTTTAGTTTAATTTGATCCAGTAGATTTAGAGGAGATTTTTTGTAAAAGTTAACAGACGATGACAAAGACAATGACGACGGACGCAAAGTGATGAGAAAAGCTTGGGCCAGGTGACCTAAAAAAAGGACACTATCCAACATTGAGGACACAAATAGAAGTGCTCAGGGCAAAAATCTCTGTCATTTGATATCTAGTTTATTATATCTTGTAAACTTCACAGCTGCTTTTGCATGGGTACTATTTCTGTACTAAAATGTGTAGTACTGGAAATTTACTTTTAATATTTAGTACTATCTCTTTACCTTTTCATATTTAGTATTATCGCTTTACTTTTCATATTTAGTACTATCTCTTTACTTTAAAATTATTGGAATATTTAGGTATACATTACAATAAAAAATAACAAAACAGTACTGAATATTAAAAGTAGATTTCCAGTACTACAGTTTTTTGTATACATGTAGTACCTATGCAAAAGCAGCTATTTAGATACCACAATAATGATTGCAGCTAAATTTGGTTCAATATATGACCCAACCAGTGAGATAGGAAGATTTTTTTGACGATGAACAACAACCAACCCCAAGTGCTATAATAAAGCAAAGCTCACTTGGCCCATGGATCCAGGTGAGGTAAAAAAGGACTCTCCTAGCATAAAGCTCTATGTGAAGTCATTCATTTAATAAATGTAATATATATGCCTATTCATGTTTAAATGACCATTGCTGATAAATTGTTTCAAAATATGTGCTCATAAATTGTTTCAAAAAATGTGCTCACAGATTGACATCAAGAATACTATTAAAGTGTTGCTTCACTACTTTAACTTACTTTACATCAGAAAAATCTACATTTTACATAAGCAAAGCTTAAAATACAATATAATAAGTTAACTTCTTAATTATCATTAATTAATGCATACTTTCTGTATCTTTCTATTCTCTTTTCTTCTCTCTCAATGATGGTTCTCCACTTTCCCTCAGAGCTATCATCCAAGATATCTTGGAGATAGCTCTTGAAACTTTTCCAAAAGTCCCCAAGAGGCTCTCCATTCTGCTTGCGCAGTTGTCTCTTATCATGGCAAAAAGACCTCTGAAAAAATATTTAAGCATATACAGTATATTTGAAACCAATGCAAGTTCATGCAAGAGTGAACTTTAAAATTATAAATACTTTCTTTTTATAACCTTATAGACACTGATGCTAATCATTTTTTTACAATGTTTAAGTCTGTTTGGGCTATATCCACATTGATATGGAAATATTTGCCACATGTAAATAAAAAAATATCATGGTTTAAACTACATGGAGACCTTTATATTTCTTTGTCCTTATAATGAAATTAAACTTGAAGCTGTATTAAAGAGGGCTTAGCCAGTGCTGCACACCTTCATCAACTTGTACATATTCAGCAATTCATTGTCACTCTTACTTACTATTTCACTTCTGTAATCTTATAATTTGAATGTCTGTTTTGGTAATTATTATGTTTCAAATGAAGAAGAATATTATATGTTATTCAGGTCTCAGACAGGGTATGTACTGTGACATTCCTGGCTTACAGTTTATATCCCCTGAGCCAGCGTACAGTGGATATAGGTACTAACCAAGCAGGTGTGAGCTAATTTTGACCTTACACGATAATGAAAATCTTTGGTTTGTTCACATTATACCAATGTGTACTTCAATCTAAACATAATTGTTGTTATAAGAAATGGTTTGGTTGTAGGTTGATGATTAAAGATGTCTCATTATTTTCCCAAAAAAAGAATGATTACTAAAAACATATGCAAATATTTGTGAAAGTTGACGATCTTATTGTCCGATATGATTCTATATTCATTGCAACTACTTTTCTGATAGAAGGCCACTGTGTGTGTGTAATAAGAATAGCTGTTAATAATTGCATTGAAATCTCTCATGCATATGTTATATCTCAATATTTTATTCCCAAAAGAAGCGTTGTGTACTGTGCTAATAGCTGACAACTTGATTCATTTTGTACAGTGCATAGTTGAAGTTGTTGTACCCCGTACACAAAAACATTATTTCCATGCTCGTTTATTACCCAAAATATTTCAAGGAAAGAGTAATCACAGATATGTTTATGATTGGTAACTATTACTTTTGCCCTGTATTAGCTTTGTTTCAGATAAAACATGTAAATGTTGTGACAATTGTATCATAATTGAAAATGGTGTTGACATTCACAACTATTTGCGAATGTACAAGTTAATTGTTCTTATTTCATATCAAAGGTGTTTTATAAATAGGAAAAAATTGATGCAAAAATTATTTTGGAGCATGAATTTCAAATGTTGAGAAATATACATTGAATATTGATAAAGCAAAACAAAGATTTTCGTTACTGTGTCAGGTCAAAATCACTGATGCGCGCTTGGTTTAGTACCTATATCCGGTGTATTGATGATAAACGGTGATGTTATCATCACTAAAACATGCTTAGATTTATGCAAGAATTTATATGCTGATTTTGATAACATTATAGTTAGTTATGCATGACATCCAGGTTGAGAATTTTGACATCAAGGTTAGTTTTCTCGTTTGAATTGTTTTACATTGTCTTTTCAGGGCCTTTTATAGCTGATTACGCGGTATGGGCTTGCTCATTGTTGAAGGCCGTACGGTTTTCTATAGTTGTTATGTTTGTGTCAATTTGGTCATTTGTGGATAGTTGTCTCATTGGCAATAATACCACATCTTCTTTTTTATATGGTATAGTATTTTACTGAAATTAAGATAGTCCTTCTTTTAAATAAAAACAGGCAAAATGATTTTATCACTACTGTTTATAATGAATATGACTTTTTGTTTAAGTGATACATGAAGAGTGAGTTGTATACAACAGACACATGTATTAGTTTAATAACTATAAGTTAGAGTACTTAAATGAAAAAACATCAGCAACAAACTGCTCTAGCTTTCATAAAAACTGCAATCTTATTATTGTTATTAATTTTATTTGGTATCTTGTGAAGAGTTATATAGTCTTGTTAAAAAAGATCATTAAACCACATCTTCTTTTTTATATTAAAAATTGGAGGAAATTCATTTAACTCTTTTCTATAATTATTACATGTTTACATTGCTTTGTCCTTGTAATAAAGCAAAGTGTATACATGAAAGCTTCCTAATATGCATGATTATTATCTTACCAGGGCAACTGCTAAATTGCATGTGTCCTCTGATTCCTCTTTCATGAACTTTCCATAGATGGATTTGGTCAAGCTATTGATGCCTAAAGCACCAACATCCTCATTTTTGACGGAGCGACTTAAGATCTAAGAAAGACAAAAATTAAAGTAATATGAAACAAGAGGCTCTCAAGAGTCTGAAATACCAGTTTATGGGCAGATTTTAATCCAATGATATGACAATAACATAATAAAATGGATGGTTTTCACAAACACAGTGAAAAATGCAGAATTACGCATTTTCTGTCATTCTTTCCATTAAGAAAACATTTTGCACTGCAAAAAAATTACAAATTAAATTAAAGAAGGGTTTGATATTTCTACTTTATTGAATCTTGCAAAATACATAGTTGTTTCTTGGAGAGCACATATACTTTTCTAATCTGAAATTTATCACAATTTGATTAAAACAAAGGGAAATCAAGAAATTTACAAAATATGCATATTTTGTTGCCATAGTTTCTTGTTTTCAAGGTAACCCATTCAATGTGTAAGTTTATTCAATTTTCAGAATACCTTGTACTTTGTCTGGCTAGATTATACAAAAGTACAAATATTGACAATATATATATATATATGTATGATAACTTAATCAATTACAGTAATATTTGGCCAAAATAAGGGCCTTATGACTTGCAGAATATATCATTATTTAATATTAACATTACAAATCTTATTATTCAACTGCATGTTGATGTTTAGAGCGAATTCATCATATGATTGGTAGAAACTATTACCTATGACATTAAACAAAACTTCATATTCCCCTCTGAATGTCGTGATTGACTTTTGCAATGTTAATTTTTACGGCAGTAAATGTTTAAAAATAGCATTTTGATACGGTTTATTTTAAAAATCATTTCTAATTTAAAAAAAATTAAAAAAGAATAAATGAATAAAAAGGTGCGGGAATTTCCAGCTGCATTGAAGACCTGTTGGTGACCATCTGCTGTTGTTTTTTTTCTGTGGTTGGGTTGTTGTCTCTTTGGCACATTCCCCATTTCCATTCTCAATTTTAAATAGGTACTCGGATTATCAATGTGTAATAATGGTAATTGTTATGTTAAGTTATAAAACAGAATGGATTTATAAGAAAACAGTTTCTTAAAATTTATATTCAGAAGTAAAATAAAGTATGGGTCATGGAATAAAACATTCATTTCCCTTAGCTTAATGAGATATGAAGATTTGTTAACCCTAAAATAGTATTGTTTCCCTCGGGCATTGCCCTAGTGAAATATAATTTTTCTTGGTTGATCAATTTTCATATTTTGCTCAGGCATTGGAAATAAATGTATAGTAATGTCACAATTGTATATTACCTTATTCTTGGTCTGGGACCTAAAGTCCACCATTTTCCTGGCAGAAAATCTAAGTCCATGTCTCAAAACTTCCTGGACATCTGCTTCAGGGGCATATTTCCGTCTCAGTGTTAATAGTTTACTCTACAATATAATTTTCAAACAGATACAAGTAGCCAATAAGATATAAATAAGTATGAAAATAAATAGATATAAACAAATTCAACAATAATTTTGAAAATAAATAGATATAAACAAATTCAACAATAATTTTGAAAATAGATTGATATAAAAAGGATTTCAATCAACAAATCAAACAAATTTGCTTTGTTCAATAGATCTTAATTGACAATGAAAATGAACATTCCATTCTATCATTATCTGTGTAAGGGGAAACAACTCATTGGAATAAGTTTCATTGATCAAGGAAAATTTAATCTGTCTTTCGAGGTCCAAAACCATTGAAATCTGATTTATTTAAAAAAACAAAACACTGGGGATCAATTTACTTATAAACTCTATTGTAACCAAAAATATTTTTTCACTGTCCATTTCTTTACATTTTTTAATTTGTTTGAGGTTGACAAAAAATAGTAGATAGGAATTTGCTCTTCTTAAATATAATCTTTAAAATGTTTAAAAAAATACTCACCTTCAATTCAGTATCAGGATCTGCCAGATATGGGTTCCTGGCAAACCTCAACTTTAAATATTCATGTAAGGGTCTCTGAAATAAAGCCAAAATAATTTCAGACTTTTAATTTAATGGTCAATTGATGCATTGTATCATATCAGTTGTTCATTCCTTGTTCTGTACATAAATCAGACAGCAAGTTTTTTGGTTAATTATTTAGACTGCACAGTGATCGTTAGTTGTTAAAAAATCATGAGCAAATTATCATACCACATTAATTAGCATTGTGTTTTTAATTCACACATTTGGCAGAGGCAAACTAAAGTTAAAGAATGGAAACGAATTCAGCAATTTTATGAAATAAAATTGAGAATGTAAATGTTTTAGTTTATAAAGGAAAAAGAGTAAAGGTTTAATTGGTACCATAAAAACGTTTAATCCCACTGCAAATGTTTGCACTTGTTACTTAAACAAGTAATTTTGCGGCTCTTTACTATTATAGCTTGTTTTATTGGTGAGCCAATACTTTCTGTTAGGTCGTATAAATTTAGCAATTAATTTATCCATTTTTAAAGGGGCATAACTTATGAACAGCTTAAGGGATGCCACCAAATTTTTGTAATTTTATCTTTGTTTTGTGGAATAATCATTGTGTATTATTACATTTATCAGCTTTTGAATCTTTCTTTTTATAACCATTGATATCTGAGAAAACCTACATGGCTAAGATGCCCTACCTTACATCAAACCTTTATCACATGATCCATTAATTATAGATATAAAGCTTTACCTCAACTGCAGAATTTTCAATAGAGAATGAGGGTACTTTTGTTTTTCCAGTTTGCAATTGCTTCACTTCTTTCACTGTAATGATAAAGAATTAACTGTATACAAAATATGTAGATTGAGGTTATAAAAATTTCAGAAAAAAATAAACATCTTTCATTACAAATTTTACATTTTACCTTGATAAGTTGTTAATTAATCATATGATAAAATAATTATTCAAATTAACCAATGCTCATTGGCCCCAGATGACTTTAAAATTCTGATATCACTGAAAAATATACAAATTATTAACCTTAGGTGCACAAATGTCATTTTTTTGGTATTAAAATTGAAATATCTCTTTCAACTCATCAGTGACCTATAATTTTTATTATGATTTTCAAATGAGCTATACTGTAAAACTAAATCATTGTAATATTCGAACTATTTCTGCAATAAAGTTCTTCTTTATTTCAATATAACCTCTTTTTCTCATATGAGTTCAACAGAAAAAAGGTATAATAATGGGCCGTTGCCAATTATTGTAATTGTGCCATTAAAATATTTGTATTGTATTGTATTGGTATCTTTAAAAAATGTTCCTTTCGAAGGCAGATTTTGAGCGCATGGTCTTTCTATACTATATATTAGTAAAGAAAGTCCCTGTTGAGTGTAAATGATTACCTCATCAGATAGACAAAAATACAAGTGGACGTGGCTGGGTAATCATACATCCAGACAAAAAATAATTCTGATACTATAATCAAGACCTAATTTGTATAGAAAATAAATGCTTACATATTTCTTGTAGCAAAGCTGTGTTTTTTGCACAGCAATCACAATTGGTGGTAGTATTGTTGCATCCTGCTGCTGTTGGTGCCCTCGGCAATGCCAATGGTGTATCTGTTATATCTTGGTCAAATAAGTCATTTTGTGAATTTTCTTCTTGGCTATCCTAAAACATTTTTAATATATAAATATCAAAAGCAAAATTTTATAATACATTCTCTATAATTAATATTTACAAAATATTACTTTTAAGCAATTAATAGAAAAATTATTACAAGATATGATGTCTGTATGTATTATATAGTTGAGTGTGTAGGACTAGGATGTCACAAATGTAAGTATCAAACAGTCATGAATATCTTATCCCCCCTCCCCCCATTTCCTAAATTAAAACGAAAAAGGTGTCATTCTTTGCTGAATAACAAACTGTTACTAATACAACTATGAAATATAATTTGCTAAATTATAAATTCCAAACAATTTCCCAATTTATAAAAAGCTTATTTACAATCTTACCTGATAGTTTGACATTGTAGTTATTTGTAGTTATTTTGACAGTTCTGTAGTCTTTTTGACAGCGTAGTGTTGTCGTCTGCATATGACGTCACGCGCTTCAGTTAAACGTTTTAAACAGGCTCGAATAATGTCAAACATGCAAACATCTAAATGACATTGATTTCGTGAATGTCAACAATGTTCTCTCGCTACCGGACATCTAAGTTTACGCAAGAAGAAACCACCTACAAATGTGAAGACTGTACCTACGGAACAGACAAGAAATCAAACTTTGCTAGACATTTAACATCTTCTAGACATAGACATCTTGAAACAGATGCTGGCTTATGTACAGCAGCCACAGATCAGCCAGTTTTCCGAGTCCAGCCCCAGGTCCAGGATGACGAGTTGGCAGATCAACATGAACACGTCCAAGCAGACCAACTTTATGATGATATGTCCGAGGTTGATGAACCAACATTTCCTGAAGATGTATATGAATCTGATATAGATGAGGAAGATTTCCGTGATGAGTACCACACAGCCACACACCATGCACACGTAGACATGGTAGAATCAGATTCGGAATGGTTTCCTTTTATGTCTAAACTGCATTTTTTGTTATCAATACTATACAGCTCTAAAACCCACAGAGTGGTGAGTATTTATCCTTTTCTGAATTTTTCCAGCTCTCCATATACTTGATCAATACTGACAATCTCAAAGGCTCTTAATTTGTATATACATGTATGTGTTACAAGGGGGACCCTTGCTGAGAATGCAATATCAACTTCTTTTTAAACAAAAATTGTAAATGTATTAGATAAACCATAAGAAAGTTTATAGACAAAATAGGTGCATTTACATTTCCACATATTATGATTAATTTAAATTGATAGTTATAAAATAACCATACATTGTCTCGCAATATCAATGTTATTTGTACAAGGCTTAGAAACGGGAAGAAAGCAAGGCTGTGCCGAGCATTTCTACCCGTTTCGAGCCGAGTGCAAATAACATTGATATTTCGAGACAATGTATGGTTATTCTTTATATACTGCAACTCTTAAAACTATTCCAAATGATGTATTTTGGGTAAAAAACATCTTTTTTTTTTAAGCGGACGATGTGAAATTTTTAGTGAACCTACATGTACATATGTTTTATTGACTTCATAAATAAAACTCTACAGAAACGCATTGTCAAAGTCATAAACAAGGTGATATAGGGTCAGTGACTGTATATCACATATGAATAGATACGGTCAATGCAATTTGACTGCTGAAATAGCACAGCTGCAGTATATATACATATCTATTGTTGGGTGTCAGTTTATTTACACCAGAAATTTGTTTAATTTAATTGGATACCCTGACTTAAACATTGATCATAGAATTATGTTATACACCCTCTCATGCTAATGCTCTCGTGGTATATCTAATACTTAATTTTGCAACCCAAACCTGCAACCTTCAACCTGCATTTTAGACAATTCCTATATCACTGTCAGCCAATTAGAATATCTTTACATCCAAAATTAAATCATCTGCATTAATTTAAATTCATTATAGAAATTAAAGGGCAATTCCTAGGAACGTCTAGATTGGACTAATTATACACTTACTTCCTGTAACCCTCGACTTTTTATGCATGTACTAGTTATATTTACCACCTAGACATACATGTATTTTACGAAAACAAATTTATCATTTAAACACTTACAAGACATTTAAAAAAGAAGTCTATTTAAAACAGTATTTACAAAATTATATAAACTGTATGTATGTAAATATTTGAATACTTTATTTAATTAAGTTAAACTTTGGGTGTTGTTATTTACTTTAATTGCATGATTTTTCTTTCAGAGTGATGAAGTTATGACATTGTTTCTCTTCATTTTGAAAGAATGTGGCACTCAGAATATTCCACCACTAGCAAAAATAAAGAGCTATTTGCAAGAAAAGTTTGAAATGGGAGAAATGATTCAAAGGGTAAATTTTAAGACTGTAACTAGAAAATACATGAAGCTTTCTCAGTAACTTCTATAGAATAATATGATGTCAGTATCAAAGATATAGTAAGCTCTTTTGTTCTCATTTTAAATTGACTGTTTTGTTCTCATTTTAAATTAGCTGTAGTATGCATACATCACCGCTCAGCTTGTATCCATATCTTTTAGTTATATAAAATAAATATTCTCAACAATGTACAATTTACATTTATTGTTTAACATAATGATAAAGAAATTTGTGTATTCATTGTAGCATGAGGACGCACAGGGTAACATAAGTTGGGCAATAAAACCATCAGCCATGCTTCGACTACACCTAGCAAATCCAGATACTGCTAATAGAATATCAAGGTGAGAAATGGCTATGCTGAAAACAGCTAACTTGGTAAATGGAAAATAGTTTAAAACTCAAAATCATTTTTGTATGAAATTTGTATTGGTATACAAAAAAATAATTTAAAATCTGTGATGCAGCTTTTCAATGTAGGCCTGAGTGTTCATTAAATTTTCAAAATGATAAATCTTGTAATGATCCATTTTATGAAAAAAATTGAGTCATTAAGTCCTCAAAAAATTTGTACCATGATTTAACCTGATATTGAATATATGACAGAAAATGGATATTTCAATGCTTTTTACCTCTCCTGGCCGAAAGGCCAAGTGAGCTTTTCCCATCACTTGGCGTCCGTCGTCGTCGTTGTCCTGCGTCCGTCGTCGTTAACTTTTACAAAAATCTTCTCCTCTGAAACTACTGGGCCAAATTAAACCAAACTTGGCCACAATCATCATTGATGTATCTAGTTTAAAGTTTGTGTTTAATTACCCGGCCAACCATCCAAGATGGCCGCCATGGCTAAAAATAGAACATAGGGGTAAAATGCAGTTTTCGGCTTATAACTCAAAAACCAAAGCATTTAGAGCAAATCTGACATCGGGTAAAATTGTTTATCAGGTCAAGATCTATCTGCACTGAAATTTTCAGATAAATCAGACAACCCATTGTTGGGTTGCTGCCCCTAAATTGGTAATTTTAAGGAAATTTTACTGTTTTTGGTTATTATCTTGAATATTATTATAGATGGAGATAAACTGTTGACAGCAATAATGTTTAGCAAAGTAAGATTTACAAATAAGTCAAATGACCAAAATGGTCAATTGACACCCTAACAAGTTATTGTCCTTTACAATCAATTTTTAACAATTTTCATAAAATTTGTAAACTTTTACTAACATTTTCCACTGAAACTACACGGACAAGTTCATTATAGATAAAGATAATTGTAAGCAGCAAGAATGTTCAGTAAAGTAAGATGTACAACATCACAATCACCTAAACACAATTTTGTAATGAACTGTCTGCTTCCTTTGTTTAATTCACATATACCAAGGTGAGCGACACAGGCTCTTTAGAGCCTCTAGTTTATACGACCTCAAAATTTTTGCAGGCATATATTGGTACATGTATGTCATCAGAAGAAGGATCATTGTTTCTGGATAATAACTTTTGTATAAGTTAATAGAAATGAATAAAATTATAACACAATGTTTATATAACCACAAAAGGAAGTTTGGGAATGATTTTGGGGGTTATGGTTCTTAGGTTTTAGAAGGTTGGGATTGTGGTAGTGTAAAGCTGCGCTCTGTGGATTATATTGATAAGGGATGTGTGTATACAATTATATACCAACTATCAACAGCTATGGAAGGGGTGCAAAAATGTAGGCCTTATTTTTACAGTAATGTAGTCAACCACACTATATTTTTTTCTATGTAAGCCATAGGCATGTAGGGTTCTGTATATAGACATAACTTTCATTAAGGCTTCTTCATATCATTATAAAATTATTATTTTACATTTAGATATCCTACGGTTGAAACCAGTAGTGAAAGTGTTCACCAGGCCTCAGGCAATAAATGGAAATCCATGGAATTTCATTGGGCAATGAACAAAGAAGGACAGCAATTCATCAAAGGGGCATTTGTATCATTCAGTGTCAGAGGTCAAACTGTTTATGGGAAAATTATGCAATTCCTTGAAAATTTGTTGGTAATTGTTTGTTAAAAACTTTTGAATAAGGTGTATAATATTTCTTCCAATTTGTGTAAAAATCTAAGGGATCCTGCTAACAGGTTTAACCCGCCACATTATTTATGTATGTGTCTGTCCCAAGTCAGGAGCCTGTAATTCAGTGGTTGTCGTTTGTTTATGTGTTACACATTTGTTTTTCGTTTATTAGGCCGTTAGTTTTCTCGTTTGAATTATTTTACATCGTCTTATTGGGGCCTTTTATAGCTGACTATGCGGTATGGGCTTTGCTCATTGTTGAAGGCTGTATGTTGACTTATAGTTGTTAATGTTTGTGTCATTTTGGTCTTTTGTGGATAGTTGTCTCATTGGCAATCATACCACATCTTTTTTTTATATAAATATGGGACAACTGTGTAGCACAATATTTTTATTAAGTACTCCAATAAGTAAAAAAACAGTTTTATTTTGTATTTTATTAACATTCTTTATAAGATATATTCTCTGAGACCCAGAAAATTCCAAATTCACCTCTGTGATTTATAGGCGTTACATGTATATATGTACAAAATGTACTAGAACAAAATTTTACCTGAATGTCAAGAATGACAATAGTTTGCTAAACAGTAACAATAATTTTTCAATTCATCCAATCTATTATTTTAAATAAAGAAATAACAAATATTGATGTAATTTTATTTCTTTCAGGAGGATAGAATGTATGTCAAAGTTTCAGTTTATTTAGATAAAACACACAGAGTGTTAACAGATGAATATGTGGAGAACAAGTAAGTATTGTGTGTTAACGGATGAAATTAAGCATAAATATATAGAAATATCAATGTTATTTGTTCAAGGCTTCGAAACAGGTAGAAAACAAGGCTGTTTCGAGCTGAGTAACGATTGTACAAATAACAGATTGATATTTTGAGACAATGTATGGTCATTCTTTATATACTGCAACTCTTATAATGATGTAACTGTTATAAATGAAGTATTTAGGGTAAAAACCATCATTTATTAATTTTGAGCAGCAGATGTAAAATTACTTAGAACATCAACATAAGAACTAAGGTGATTTCAATTATGAAATTGTTGGTAACATTTTAGTTTTGATGAATCATGAATTTTTGTTTAATACTTGGTAGATACTGTTTAATAGAAAAGTTTCTCCCAGCTATGTTTGAAAATCATATATTGTTTAAAACAGAATAAAGTTTCTTTGTCCAGCGGTTATTTGAATACTTTGAATACAATTGTGTTTTCAGACCTTAAAATATGACCAAAAAACTTAATTCAAGAAAATGATACAACTGAGATTGGTTATTTTGTAACATGCCTTATTTCAAATGTTTTGATTGGTGTAACTGTTTGCTGTTTTGGAATATCAAAGATCTCCTTCCGCCAAGATGATTCGTGTAAAAAAGTAGTTTTAGCAAAAAAAAAGTTATATTAACATTTTTGAAACCCAGTAAGGTTTTGTATTTTACCTCATTTATATAACATGTCAAGAATATTAACTAGAACTAGAAGTGGAACATGTTAATGTTAGTTTCTTATTTTTCACTTGTAGTTGCTTGGTAAAGATGGACAAATATCGTACAGTATCCCTAGATGACTGTCAAACATTTGATGTGTCTAATATTAGATCATTTAAAGAAATTTTGAATGGGGAATTGAGTTATGTCTCTAATGAGGTATGTATACATATGTTTTTATCTTATCAACTTATGTCTTTAACATGATTATGTATAATTCTAATGCAATTTGGATGTAACAATTTTTTTCATTGGAGCTTAAAATACAATACAGTTATCTCCTAAATTGACAGTGGCAACTCTTCAACTACAGTACTGTTATTCCTTAATTAGATACTAATAATTTCAATGCTCATACTATTTTTTGGCTGCAAACTTGTTGTAAATGTATATTTGAAGAATATTAATTTCAAACTTAGTACATCTCCAACCACTCTTCTTTACAGTAATTTGTTGAACGTTGCTTTCATTTTGTTTATTGTTACTAAGTGTAATGTTATTACATCTCTAAGGACTCTCCATATATATTTATGCCCCACCTTTGACAGTAGAGTGGTACTATGTTTACTGGCCTGTGCTTCCATTTGTTTGTTCGTCTGTCCTTTTAAAGGTTTTGGTCAATGTAGTTTTTAAAGAAATCCAAACAACTTGAAACTTACTATTCATATATTCCTTATGATATGATCTTTCTAATTTTAATGCCAAATAAAAGTTTTTCCACAAATTTCACGGTCCACATCACTAGGTAAACTCAATTTGCGACAGTAAAATCTGATGTTTTACGAAGGCCAAGCTTAACAAACAATACAGTTATCTCCTAAATATCAACAACATATCAGTAATTGACTTATTCATACTTTTAAAAAAACAATCAATCTATAACATCATATTATACATGCTGTATATTTTATCCCAATTATTCAGGAAATCGAAGAGATTTTGCAAAGTTCAACTTTATGGAGAGGCTTGCCGGTGGTTTCTGTGCCAATAAACCTTTTCATGGATGACTTGTCCGCAAATCAGTCCAGAAGATGGTCACCTTTACATGCTGTACAAGGGCAGATTTCTGGTCTTCCACTTGAACAAAAGAACAAAGGCAAAAGTGTAATGTTTCTTGGGCTGTCAGATAAAATGTCCATGTTGGATCTTATGTCACCAATATGTAGTGACATAAAACAATGCAAGCAGTAGGTATTATTTATGCATCCATATTTTCAGAAAAAGTTTAGTTTGATTATCTGTTTGCAAACAACCTAAAAAGACACATGTACCATACAAAGGAGTAGGTTCAAATATATATTTGAAATGGCCTCTTCCATATATATATCATCCAGAGGTGTAAGTCAATGGTTGCATTGGTTTGATATGAAAAAGAATGTTATAATTATTTTATCATCTGACTGTCAGATTGCAAGCAACTCTGAAGTATCTTTCCATTTCAACTGTAAGGGACTAAAAAAGGGTTTGAAGATTGACCAATTAATTGGTTTTTTTTTGTCAACTTTTAATTAATATTGCAAACTTTATTTGTAACTATAAGTAGTTGTGATATGGTAGAGAAATAATTGTGTATGAAATTAAATATGTTTTTCTGTATATTTCAGTTTTATTAAACATTATGTCATGATTTGTCCCACCTTAAAAGTATGTTAGATAAGTAAGGATGAATTTTTGTCAATATATATTTATATATATATATTTTAACTATGTGAGTTATTCAGGTTTGGAATTGAGACATATGATGCAGCCTTAAAACAAAAGGTGATCATGATAACTGATATATCACTTATTGTAACAGACTACCAGATGATGAGTTTGGCATGTAATCACTTGGGTCCATCTGCAAACAAATTTTGTCCAAAGTGTTTTGTAAGTGTGGCTTTTAGAAAGTATTATATTAATAATGATATTTTGTACTTTGAAATTAAATCAACTACCTGAATAAAATTCTGGTTGTTTCCCATGGATTCTTTTCAGTTTAGTATATATACATTGATTTTTTACTAAAGACTATCAAAATGATATTGTCAAGATTAATGGATAATTGTGATTTTTTTTTTTGTATAAATTTATGGTGACATTTTAATTTGCAATATTTTTTTTGTATCTATGGTTAAAACCAATTATAATTCAGGCTGACGATTCAGATCCATTTAAGAAATGGGATATGAGGTCAAAAGAGGCAACATCAAGAACCATGGAGAGAATAAGGCTGCATGTGGATAGGACGACAATGCAGAGACAAACAGGAGTCAAAGAATATGACAATTGTTTATGGGATTACCTAGATACCCACAAGTAAGTTAACCCAATTATGGGTTTGAAAATTAATATGAATATAAATCAACAGAATATTTTTTTTACAGCTCTTCTATAAAAGCTTGCAAAGAAAACCTTTGATCAACATGCTTGCTGCGTTTGCTTTGATGTTTGCAAAAAATAGATAGGCAGAGTTTCAGTCTGTTTTATATAGACTGGGATTTGACAAAACAGTTTATTAATACCACCAAAATTTCATAAGAATATAACTGGCATTTGGAAAAAGTTTTCCCAAATTAATATTCTTCATTCTTGTGCAGAAAGTCAGTTTGGAAAAAAATATTTATCAATTATAAATTTTTGACAATGTCAGTACCTCATATATATTCTTAACAGCTGCAGTTAACATGTAACATCATGAGGTTATAAATTCACCAACAGAGTTCTTATGAACCACAAATATACATTTACTAGAAATATAGTGTCAATCTAAGCAAAAAAAGAAAGAAAGCTTCAGATATGTAAACATGTGATTGTCATATCCAATGAAAACAGTAGCAGGCTTCATCATAGGTTATTTTCACAAATGTATCTAGCCAATATAGAATAATTGCTAACATGGCAGACAATTTTTTCTAATGTCTTTCTAATAGAGTAATCAGGTCTACTATTTGTCTATTGAGAGACTTTATAAACAGATGTACATTGGTCAAGAAAAGCCAAAAATGATTGGTCTTTAATTAATCAAACAAACTCTAATTCATATTTTATTATGCAAATAACTTTTTCAGGGACACACCAATAGGAATTCTGCACTTCTTATACCTAGGCTTAGCAAAGCAGTTGATAAAAGTGAGTTTATAGAATGGTAAACAAATGTCAAACTGTCGGTGAAAAACCAATCTAACATTTGTATAATATTCATGCAATAACCCTTTTATTATATAGAAATTATAATATTTGGAAATAAAATTGAGCTAAGATTTTGTCGTTGATGATGTCATTAATTTTGAAGATTTATTGCACTAGTGCAATATTAAAAATTATTGCACACTAACTTTTGGTTACTTTATGTGGGAAATATCCTTCCCTGATATGAATTTTATTGAGTGACCCGATAAATTCTGGAATTAGGACAATTGCTCACTGTTTAGCTAATAGTATCATTTAAACAATTGATTAATGTCAATCAACAAATCAAAATTTACCATTCACACAAAATACATGTAATATGTTATTCTTTATAAACAGTTTTCTTTGGATTCCTTAACGGAGCATCAGAAAAATCTGCTGAAACTGCATCTTGACAGCATTGACCAGTCTAGTTTCAGTTACAGAATCCAAATCAGCTTTTTCCAATATATTGACAGCCGTCAAGGGAAAGATTACAAGCATTATGTGAGTATTTAAAAAACATAGATTGTTCAAAATCATCCTTGAAGGGTATGAAATTGATTAAAATCTGCCACATTTGTGTGCGGTCTGTAACATTCTTTTTAGCATATACTGCAGATGTTTTTGAAAAATAAGAAATGCCCTTTTTTTATATTTTAGCTTCAAATAGCAGTCCTAAATATGGAATATGCTGGATTGCCAAAGAAGTATTTGTGTGTTTTAGAAAAACTTGCAATGGTATGTCAATAACTCATATATATCATAAATACAGCTACCATTAACCAAAACAGTTCATATCTTTTGATTTCTTTTGACAAATGAAAATATATAACATATATCAGTGATAAAAATTTACTTCTTTCAGGTCAATATATCCATGTATCAGTTAAGATATAAGCTATATGTGTAATATATAATTAATTCATGTATTATATAAAATTGAGAATGAAATGGGGAATGTGTCAAAGAGACAACAACCCGACCATATAAAAAACAACAACAGAAGGTCACCAACAGGTCTTCAATGTAGCAAAAAATTCCCGCACCCGGGGGCATCCTTCAGCTGGCCCCTCAACAAATATATACTAGTTCAGTGATAATGAACACCATACTAATTTCCAAATTGTACACAAGAAACTAAAATTAAAAAAAATACAAGACTAACAAAGGCCAGAGGCTCCTGACTTGGGACAGGCGCAAATATGCGGCAGGGTTAAACATGTTTATGAGATCTCAACCCTCCCCCTATACCTCTAGCCAATGTAGAAAAGTAAATGAATAACAATACGGTAATAAATTATTGTAACATGACATCCTTAAAATGCTTTGAGTACACACCCGTGGTAAAATATAAATATATTGTTGGGGCTGTCCAGATTGTACTCACATGTCATTACCTTTTTTATGAATGAATGTTTGTACTATCTGACGTCATAATATAAGCATTTTACATGAAAATACATGCTTCTGAAACCGAAAATCATCACAATAAGGAAATGTAAATAAACAATGCTTCAATGTGTTTTATAAGCCATTTTTGTAAACATATAAGGCATTTAAGTCAAATTTATCATTGAAACTCATCCAAACCTATCTAAATATGTTATTTTTAATAGTTAAAGCATGTCACAAATTCAGTTTGCTGCTTTCTTTTATGTCAATTTAAAACTGTGTGTTTATTTATAGGAAAGGCAATAAATGCCTTCACCTATAACGGTTCAATCCAAAAATAAAAACTTATATATCCTATTAGAATCAAAATAATTCATGGGTCTTGAATATATCTAGATTTTACCACAGGTTGTCCCTTTATGCCAATATTGCTGTCGCTCAGGGTAAAAATGTTGTCATAAAGGGCCAACCCATGTGAATCACCATATATTCAAGCCCCCATGAATTATTTCTTAATTAGATTTGTTCAAGACTAGTCACAAATTAAACTATATTTTTTAAGGTAGATAGAAAACAGTTGATAGCAAAAGGCATATTGCACGGTTGTTTTTCGATTATCTGAAAACTGATATACTTTGTGACGCCATGTAAAAAAATTTGTGATATTATAAACTTAAAACTTGTCTCAGATCAATACATGATATATTGACCCTAACTGTCATCAATTGTAGAGCGACATATGTCAGAGATTAAACAATTCCCCATATATCAGATATGTTTCAAATTTGGCTTTGACTGCATTTGAAAAAAATCAATAATTTTGATTTTCAATGTTTAAAGTTATCTTTTTTTACAGATTTCAAAACATATGATTAAAAAGGAAAACACAATTAAAATAGTACAGGAATTGGATGAATATCTAAATATATTGAAACAGAATATTCCACAGCTAGGCAGAAAAAGGAAAACACACTTATGTGTACATCTGGTAAAGTTATAAGTGGTATAATTTTTCAAATAGTTACATATATTTTAAGATGTTTAAAAAGTAATTAATGTTATTACTAACAGAAATTCTAACATATGTCATTATTTTTATATGGATTCAGATTGAAACAGTATGTAACACTGTGTTTTCTGTTAATTTAAAAAAGAAGATGTAGTATAATTGCTGATAAGACAACTCTATACAGTAGAACAAATGCCATAGAAATTAACAACTATGGCTGTCAACAACGAGCAAAGCCTATTATTTCTTGTTAGCTATAACAGGATTCTATTGTTCTCTTTTCCTGTTCAACATTTGTATAACCATACATTTTGAGAATAGTGTGCATTTATTATCTTTAATTACTGATTACCAGTAAAAAGGTGACATCTATAAGTGTGATGACCAAAAATTGTAAAGTAAAATTATGAATTTGAGTTTTAATTGGTGAGCCTGCAAATTTTGTTGCAAAAAGCTCGACAAAGGGATAGTGATTCGGCAGCGGTGGCTACAGCGGCTGTGTAAGCTATCTTTTTAAAAGCTTTATATTTTAGAAGGTGGAAGACCTGGATGCTTCATACTTGGTATATAGATGCCTCATGTTAAGAAGTTTCTGTCAGTCACATGTCAAATGTCCTTGACCTCATTTTCATGGTTCAGTGACCACTTGAAAAAAAGTTCTGATTTTTTGTTATGTTGAAATCACTCTAACTATAAGTAATAGGATAATTATATGTGGTATGTGTGTACCTTGCAAGGTCCTCATGCCCGTCAGACAGTTGACCGCGACCTCATTTCATAGATCAGTGAACAAGGTTAAGTTTTGCTGGTCAAGTCCATATATCAGATACTATAAGCAATAGGGCTAGTATATTCAGTGTATGGAAGGACTGTAAGGTGTACATGTCCAACTGGCAGGTGTCATCTGACCGTGACCTCATTTTCATGGTTCAGTGGTTATAGTTAAGTTTTTGTGTTTTGGTATCAATATCATAATATCAATGATTAGTAAAGAAGGCAAGGCATTTCAGTGTGTGCACTCTTGTTAAATTATCAATAACAACTATATATATGCACTTGATTTTGGACTTATATATATTTTTGCCTCAGACATCACTGATGTGACATAAATTGCAGTAATATGAAAATATTTTATACAGCTTATTATGTAAATTAAGGAATTAATTTTAAATGAATATTGATTAAAAGAGGGCAATATTTTAAAGACTTGACCATTGCAGGCTGATGATATTGAGAGGCATGGCCATCCACTGCAATATGCTGAAGATGGGTTTGAGAAAAATCACAAATCTGTCAGGAGTAGTATTGCCCACCAAAATGGTCATGCAAGATCAAGGGACACAGCCTCACAATTTGTCAATAATGAGTTGATGGGACATGTTATTTCAGGAGGATTTATGCCAGATTCTCAAAACTGGTAATAAATGTTTTTACACTATTGGTATTTAGCGGAATTTTGTCTACAAATTACAAATGTAAATACGTCTATTGTAATCTGTCCATCTGTGACCATCTGTTAATTAAAGATAAAAAATGTACCTGATTTTTGCAATTAGTTTAATTGATTACATAGTCCTAACATTTATACTGAAGAAACATTACATATGCAGATTTATAGAAAATTGGGTTTAATACAAAGCTGCTTTTTTTCAAAATTGTTGTGTCTTCAATACAGCAAGAAAATCCTGTAACTGGAGGTGGCTCTCAGTTGGCCTAAATGAAAATGTGTACAAGTTCATTGAAAATGGATGTTATATATACTACATGTCATACATATAGACTGTGTTACTGAAACATTTTATAAATGTGAACCAAAAGTTAAGAACATAAAAGATTAAAGATTGAATCTGATTTGGGATGGGAAGGATACTTTCAATTTGAAAATTTTGTTAACATTGGCGTATTTGAAAAGAATTTTATAAAATCTAATTGGCAATAATTTTCCATGCAATAATACTGTTTTACCAAAAGGATATTATAATGAGAAATATAGATTCTTACACTGTAACAAGTGTATTACGATATTTCTCCACTCGAGACAGTTAAATTTTATTATTTAAAGCGCGAGGCTTATAGTGTCAGAATCTGTTTCTCTAATGCTTTTTATCGTTCTTTTTCAAAGATTTTCAGAAAATTGTGCTCTTTATAAGCGACGTCATCAGGCAATGTCGCCTTTTTTCATGACGTCACAATAGGAAAATTGACGTCATTATCAAATTTCGACTAATCTTTTGCCGAGAACAGATTTTTCACTAGTGAGGAGAAATATTTTTCTCACACCGGTCAGGAAATGTGAAAATAGCACAAAAATTAGAGAATATATGTTTTACACAAAAAAAATGTTTTTCTTGGTTTATTAAATAAGATGATTCCTGCATAATTAGTTAGAGGAAACTGTTAAAAATTTAGAATAATAAACAAAGTTTTAAATTTCTGGCTTTTTAGGAAATGTGCTGCTGAAAAGATAAAGCTGTTTGGAAAAAATAAGAAAATTCTGAATTTCCTAGGAATGCCTAGCAGCCAATATGAGGAAAATCTGTCTGGGTTGAAGAAAATGGTTCGAAAACCAACAGCGGTAAATTTATTTTATATAAATCTGTGTATTGCCTTTGTAAAGATAAACCAAGCGAGTCAGATAAATTCCTTCATTTCTTATATGAAAGGATGGTCATATTGATCTTTTTTTTTAAGAATTAATAGAGATCCATTCACTTAAACTTAAGTTGTTGTCAAGAAATCAATGTGTTTTTCTTATGATGGTGCAGAAGACAAAGACAACATCATACCATTAATTCCAATTAAAATTTGCAGTTGTGTAAAAATCAAAAGCCAAGTGACAAAGTCAGAAAACAAGATAAAAACACAAATATGATCAGCAGAAGAACACAAAATTAGGAAACTAAAGACTGAGCAACACAAACCCCACTAAATACAGAAGTTGATTTCAGGGACTTAAGAAGTGTACCATAAGCAGAATTTTCTACACATGCAGCACCATCTTTTTTATTATATTGTACAAACCAGGGGTTAGAATCAAAATATAAGATCAAATTTCAATGAAAAGATTTATATAAACTTGGAATTTACTTGTATTTATATTTCAGTCATTATATTTAGTGCAAATTTTAAAATTCAAATGAGTTGTCATAGATACACTTTTTTCTATGTCACTTTTAAAAGTGATAATTCAATAATTATTTTTATACTGCAATCAACTATTTTACTACACAAATGAAGCTATAGGTATAAACGTTAGCTTTATAAATCAATGACCTCAACTAACATATAAGCCCCGCCTCCTTACGGGAACTGTTGTATTTCATCAACAACCTCACTTCACGACCGTGACAACGTAAAGTTACAATGGTCAAACTTTTATGAATTTAAACTTTTATGTCTTCAAATTGGTTATTTATATATCATGTTTATCAAATGTTATTAATAAGTTCATTTTCCCTTTCTAATTTCTTAATATGTCAATTTCTTACCACCTGGACTATGCTCATAGGGAAATACCCCAAAATGGTACCCAATTCCAAACACTTTTTTTAACAATTTTTGTAACATATTTTTTTTCATTTTTTCATATTTTTTTTCGATTTCCGTATAAAAACAATATACGTATAGTGTCTTAAAATATGAAATTTATTTGTATGACGCTTAGAAACTGGAAAATGTGAAGTTTTACCGATTGTTTAAATATACTTTTACAGAATGGTGATGATTTGATGAATCATTATGAAGTACAGATTCTCCAAGCAATTATTAATTGTGGTGGACAGCCAGGTTTGCTTGGCAGCAGTAACCTTAAAATAGTGCAATTCAAGTCTTGTGTGACTAAGCAAGGGGACACTGCCAAAGTGGACAGCTTTGTATTATATCATGTGGATGAAGACGATACAGTATGTTTTTTTTTTTATAACATTTTTGGTTCTTCAAATTAAAATGACTACATTATAAGCTTGCATGATAAGTATACTTACCGTATAGCGGGTTATTTTCGCGTGTGTAGAATTTCTCAATGTTCATTGAACAAGGTATACGAAATATTTTGGCGGTTACTATTTTGGCGGATTAAAAACTTGTATTAATACCTTTGTATGTACACTTTTAATTTGGCGGAATTTATTTTGGCGAGTAAGTTCTGTCCGCGAAAAAAAGCGAAAATTTGCACCCCGCGAAAAATAACCTGCTATACGGTATTATTAAAAAAAAATCAGAAATTCCTATTAAGTCGAAATAATTATATCATGCAATGCTCTATGGTCATGTTAACATGGGTATGAATTTTTTCACATTAGAATTGACAAATATAATACATTACCAGAGGCGGATTTATACTACATGTCATACATATAGACTGTGTTACTGAAACATTTTATAAATGGAAAAAAATTTGGTTGCTTATATAGGGAATCACTGAAGCGTGACTGGAGCGGGCCCCCTCTTAGGTCAGTCAGTGGGCCCCCACTTATGAAAATTCCTGGATCCGCCTCTGCTTACTTACTTACTTACTTACTGCCCTTGAACGCCATTTGCCTACAGGTAGGGCATTGACGAAGATTTTCCACTTTTGTCTGTCGTTGGCAGTTTTCTGTAGTGTGCCCCCCCCCCAATATAATACCTACCCATGTTAAAATGAGCATAGAGCATGGCATCATAGAATAATATTGTTCTTAACCTTAACCTTCACCTAAAATGGGACAGCACAACATAAGAATAACTGTAAATATCAGTCGCAGATTGGAACACGGTTTGGTAGAAGGCCCCAGAACAACACCCTGTAAAATCATTTGATTGTATAACTAATTTAAAAATACACCATATTCTGCAGTAAAATATTTTTTTATTTCATTTTCTAGGATAAAATAGGACAGATTGAAAAGTTTGTTGAACTGTCTTGGAAAGGAAATAACCACCAGATGGTTATATTGAAGAAAGCAAAACTGGTGCCAACCCAGACAACATTCCAACATCTTACCACTGAACCTTTACTTGAAATTACACCTGTATCAAGAGTTCTTCAATCAGTTCATGTAATTCATGATTGTAAGGGTGGCAAATGTACTATAAAAGAAGGCTCAGTATCAAGCAGAGTTGAACAGGAGCAACAAAATGTGAAATGCAAATTCATCAAACACTCAAATGTTCACAACATTTTCATCATCAATAAATGTAGAATTAGTCATTCTGTGGACAAATTTGTTATATGAAAACTTTTATTAGATTTATTGCTGAATAGTTTGCTACATACCTGTTGTCAGATAAATTTGTGTTCACATTATTACTCTTCAGACCTATCAGTCTGTTAAGCTAGTGAAAATAAGTAACAAATCATTTCACATAAAAAAAAACACCAATTGATTTGAAATTTTACTTATTTTATTAAAGTTTTCCGTATCGGACCATTCAAGATACACCATTTATCATAGTGTTGCAAGTGTTTGACAGATAAGTTATTATTTTGATTATAGTTTTAACTTTCACTATTCTTAAATGCAAAAAATTTTCAGTAAAGATAGTATGAATGCAAAAGTATTTACAATTTAAACAAAATAACAAAATGAATTACAGAGTGAATGAATCAATGATAACTATAGTGAACTTCCCCCTAATATATCCCAAAAAGGATGTCTACAGAACTTGTGTGAGATTTAAGGTCATAGAAGCAGGTTTAGTTGTTTTTTCTCTTGTTTTCCTGTGAAAAACTCAATATATTCTATTCTAGTCTGGTTTAAGGTTATAACAAAATAAATTGAATTTGAGTGGGCAACAAGCCAAGTCTATTTTAGCTTAACCAACCATAGTCAAATTGGAATGTTGTGTGGGATTATGTTTCTGTCTGATTATTTTATTTTACACAAAATTATTTATTATTTCATGTGTCTTGTACAGTATAAAAGTAACAGATTATACATATACATTGTATTTTTATATACTAGATGTATAATTCATACATTATTGTTTTATGACAAAATTATTAACCGGTCATTTATGATTTTTCACATTTTGTAGTTAACTTTGATTTGGTGATTGACATTTATAAACAAAAGTTATGTTGTATTATAATACCTTACATATATTACAAACAATTATATTGGGTAACCTGAATTAATTATATGAATCAACATTTTTTATTTGTTGCAATACAATCATGTTTACTTTTACAAGCTTGAAGTTCAAATATAAGGATTGTTCGGTTTCTTTTAAAACAAATTAATAAGTTATTTTTTTTACCATTATTACATTAACCAGATCAATATTTTGCTTACAAATTAAAGGCGATCATTTCATAAACTGCTTAAATCAACCTTTATTATATATATATTTTATTTCATTTCTTATATGAAGTATTACTTATTAATTTTTTAAATAGTGTTCACAATAATGAATTGCTATGAAGATGACACTTTAACTACATTGTTCTACCTTCATACACTAAGTTTACAGACACAATATTGAACAGAATAAATTATTTTCCATCTTAACTCAGCTTTTTATATTTTTATGAACTATATGTTAGGAATTTATGGTGGTAAAAAGCACCATCATTAAAATTGGTTTGGCTCATTTAATTTTCAAGAACTTTTGACAAAAGTATTAACTTTGACTCTTTTACAAAAGTTTAAAAATTTCAAAAAAATTGAACCAACCATTTTTTTATTAGAAAAATTACACTGGTTATATAGAAGTTTGACAAACACTAATTTGATCATTAAGAAGCTTAACAACACAATGTAATTAAAACGTTCAGCTGATATTACAGAGTTATCTCCATGAAGTGTTAGGTACCACCTGAAGTGTGATTCACAGCATGACATTTTACTCTATACAAATATATCATGCTTACAAGGGGTATTTGCCAAAAATACCAGTTGAGAGGTACAAATTTCCAGAGCCGTCACCTTCTTTAAGATACATGTAGGAAAAGTGGTATTTGCAAATGAGTCTTCTTTTCACTAGAGGTCAAAGAAAAAGGTTTTAGACAACTAAAGGTCATTGCAATCAGCAAATCTCAATCATAACAGTGAGCTGAAGTTATGCAAAGCACTTCTTTTAACAGATATTCCCTTTATTACTAATAGGAATGAGTTTCTTAAAATGATATAATACCTAGAAAAAAATGTACTGTGTGATAAAATACCTTTTGTGTGATACGCTTTTAGATACTTAAAATATTTAATTCAGATAAAATGAAACATAAATTTCACAGGAGTTTTGATCCATGTTAATTTCATATGAAATTGTTCACATGAATTTAATGTGAAATTTATAACATGAATATAACGTGAAATATTTCACGTGAATTTAACATGAATATTTTCACGTGAATTTCACGTGAAAATATAACTTTTTAAATTAAATTAAGATTCCAAGGGAATAAATGATAAATATAATTCAAGGTATGGGATGTTAACAAATTTTTGATTTACAGTTAATTTTTTATAACTTAGACACCATTTATATTTTTTCACGTGAATTTCACGTGAAAATTTTACGTGAAATTCATGTGAAATAATTTCACGTGAAATTCACATGAAAATTTTATGTGAATTTCACGTGAAATCTCTTCACATGAAATTCACGTGAAAAGTTAACGTGAATTTCACGTGAAATCACTTCACGTGAAATTCACGTGAAATTCATGTGAAATTCATGTGAAATTCACGTGAAATTCACGTGAAATGAGATTCACGTGAAATTCACGTGAGCAAAATTTGGCTGTGTAAGCCAAAAACTGCATTTTACCCCTATGTTCTATTTTTAGCCATGGCGGCAAGTTTGGTTTGTTGGCCGAGTTACCGGACACATTTTTTTAACTAGATACCCCAATGATGATTATGGCTGAGTTTGGTTAAATTTGGCCCAGTAGTTTCAAAAGAGAAGATTTTTCTAAAAGATTACTAAGATTTACGAAAAATGGTTAAAAATTGACTATAAAGGGCAATAACTCCTAAAGTGGTCAACTGACCATTTTGGTCATGTTGACTTATTTGTAGATCTTTTAAGTTACTTTGCTGAACATTATTGCTTTTTACAGTTTATCTCTATCTATATTCAAGATAATAACCAAAAACAGCAAAATTTCCTTAAAATTACCATTTCAGGGGCAGCAACCCAACAACGGAATGTCCGATTCATCTGAAAATTTCAGGGCAGATAGATCTTGACCTGATGAACAATTTTACCGTTGTCAGATTAGCTCTAAATGCTTTGAGTTTTGAGTTATAAGCCAAAAACTGCATTTTACCCCTATGTTCTATTTTTAGCCATGGCGGCCATCTTGGTTGGTTGGGCGGGGCACCGTACACATTTTTAAAACTAGATACCCAATGATGATTATGGCCAAGTTTGGTTAAATTTGGCCCAGTAGTTTCAGAGGAGAAGATTTTTGTAAAAGTTAACGCAGGACGACGACGGACGACGACGACGGACGACGACGGACGCCGGACGCCAAGTGATGAGAAAAGCTCACTTGGCCTTTCGGCCAGGTGAGCTAGAAAGGAAACCAAGTCTAATCTATAGAAAAATGAATAACACCAACACTCGACAAACATGGAACAAAACGCTTAATAAAGATTTTGGAAGAGTGTCAATAAGACTGCTAATGTCATATTAAGTTCATATTGTTTTTTAATGAATTTTAATAAAAAAAATTTTTTAACTTTTATTATATATTCGTATGAAACCTGAAAAGGCGTGTAGCATTATCATGGCTTGTGCCATTCTGCACAATATAACTTTGTGGATGAATGAGCCTGATCAAACTGCCAGAAGATCAAGAAGAGGAGATGCCTAATGTAGACGCAGTGTACAATGGAGCCAATGATGGAAGGAAAATTAGGGATCACATCACTCAGATGTACTTCACAAATTAAATTCACACATTAACTTCTTAATTACCTTTCCACTTTATTTTGTCTCACTTTATTTTTCTAGAGGTAGAAGTTATGCTTCCTTCATAAATTGTATGTACCGACACTTTATGTTACGAAGTTTAAATCTTAAGTAAAATTGAGAATGAAAATGGGAAATATGTCAGCGAGACAACAACCCGACAATAGAGCAGACAACAGCTGAAGGCAACCAAAACATGGTTCACCTGACCTCACCTAGGAATAAAACATATACCGTGTAGTAATTCATACAGTTTTTGTGATATTTGTAGTTATAATTGTATCTTAAAGACTTTCTGCATAAATTGAATGTTAATCAGCCTCAGAAAGCAGTTGATCATATTAGCGTGGGCACTCCTGTTTATAATTTTTTTGCCAGTGGAAAATAAAAAATCAAGCAGACAAAGAGTCAACATATTTATATGTATAATATATATTAAATATAAACAAAACTAAAAAAAACAATAGGTTAACACTAGAAATAGAATCTTTATATTCTACTGCTCCATGATAGACAGAAACCCAGCAGTAAGATTGTCATCAAGCTTGCTGTGAAGTCTTTCATATAACTGAATTTGGAGGTTTGTTTTAATTAATTTTCTCTTCAAAACTTGACACTGCAGACTGTATATATCATCAGCTGTCTTATTCTTGGTTTTATTTTGTGGTTGTTCCTGTTCATCAGATCTAGAAAACAAGGAGATAAAACATAAAATAGTATTCACCAGCAATGGACGTCAAGTTGGTTACTTATTCCCTATTCCCTATTCGTTACCTATTCCCTATTCCCTATTCCCTATTCGTTACCTATTCCCTATTCTCTATTCGTTACATATTCGTTACCTATTCCCTATTCCCTATTCGTTACCTATTCGTTACCTATTCCTTATTCCCTATTCGTTACCTATTCGTTACCTATTCCCTATTCCCTATTCGTTACCTATTCCCTATTCCCTATTCGTTACCTATTCGTTACCTATTCCCTATTCCCTATTCGTTACCTATTCGTTACCTATTCCCTATTCCCTGTTCTTCCCTATTTTTCCCTATTCGTTACCTATTCGTTACCTATTCGTTACCTATAATAATTCCCTATTCCCAATTCGTTACCTATTCGTTACCTATTCCCTATTCCCTATTCGTTACCTATTCGTTACTTATTCCCTATTCCATATCGTTACCTATTTGTTACTTATTCCCTATTCCTTATTCGTTACTTATTCGATTTTTAATATCCTTCCCCCTTTTTAATTGTTTATACTCTTTTATCTGGTAATAGTTCTAAATTTGTTGAGGTAAAATGATCTTTTTATGACCTATTTATATGTGTTTGTGCTCAACCGATCCTTTTACTTTATGTTCGATACTCATTTGTTCCTTATTTGATTTTTATACGTTCTACCTTTTAACTGCTTTATGTCCGTATGTTTGAAGATGGATCTTGGTTCGAAGGGATGAAATCACCGTGTTAGCGCTTGCATATAAAAAAAAGATGTGGTATGATTGCCAATGAGACAACACCCCATAATAGACCAAAATGACACAGAAACTATCAACTATAGGTCAATGTACGGCCTTCAACAATGAGCATAGCCCAAACCGTGTAGTCACCTATAAAAGGCCCAGACATGACAATTTCAAACAATTCAAACAACAAAACTAACGGCCGTATTTCATATACATAAAAATAAACGGAAAACAAATATGTAACACAAAAACAAACGATAACTACTTAATTTCAGGCTCTTGTCTAGGGACAGGCACATACTATTATAATGTGGTGGGGTTAAACATGTTAGCAGGATGTACATCGTTTCGGAGCATGCTATAACTTTGTTTAATTCGTTCCATCACTCGCTTATAATTCGCTTATAATACGTGTATCGTACGTTGCACCTTTTAAAACATGATTTTCAATTGTTTTGTTGTCTCTGGTGGTAGATTTGGGTTCTTAGAGGTGATATAACTATATACGCGCATATATGTACCCGTTCCAGCGCTCGGATAATACCCTGTTAAATATTCGTTACTTATTCGCTTTTAATACGTTTGTTGTACGTTGCACCTTTTAGAAAAGGATTTTCAATTGTGTCCATGTCTCTGGTGGTAACAATGTGTAATTAGAGATGAAAGGACCCCATTAGCGTGCATGTACCCGTTCCAGCGCTCGGTTAATACCCTGTTACCTATTCGTTACCTATTCACTTATAATACGTTTGTTGTACGTTGCACCTTTTAGAAAAGGATTTTCACTTGTGTTCATGTCTCTGGTGGTAACAATGTGTAATAAGAGGTGAAATGACCCTATTAGCGTGCATGTACCCGTTCCAGCGCTCGGTTAATACCCTGTTACCTATTCGTTACTTATTCGCTTTAAATACGTTTGTTGTACTTTGCACCTTTAAGAAACGGATTTTCAATTGTGTTCATATCTCTGGTGGTTATAATGTGTTCTTACAGATGAAATACCCCTATTAGCGCGTATGTACCCGTTGCAGCGCTCGGATAATACCAGGTTACTTATTCGTTCCTTATTCGCTTTTAATGCGCAGGGTATACGTTGCACCTTGAAATAAATCTTTTTTTTTAATTGTGTTCGTGTCTCTGGTGGTAACAATGTGTTCTCAGAGATGAAATGACCCTATTAGCGCGCATGTACCCGTTCCAGCGCTCGGTTAATACCCTGTTACCTATTCGTTACCTATTCGTTACCTATTCACTTATAATACGTTTGTTGTACGTTGCACCTTTTAGAAAAGGATTTTCAATTGTGTCCATGTCTCTGGTGGTAACAATGTGTTCTTAGAGATGAAATGGTCCTATTAGCGCGCATGTACCCGTTCCAGCGCTCGGTTAATACCCTGGTACCTATTCGTTACCTATTCACGTATAATACGTTTGTTGTACGTTGCACCTTTTAGAAAGGGATTTTCAATTGTGTCCATGTATCTGGTGGTAACAATGTGTAATTAGAGATGAAATGACCCTATTAGCGTGCATGTACCCGTTCCAGCGCTCGGTTAATACCCTGTTACCTATTCGTTACCTATTCACTTATAATACGTTTATTGTACGTTGCACCTTTTAGAAAAGGATTTTCACTTGTGTTCATGTCTCTGGTGGTAACAATGTGTAATTAGAGATGAAATGACACTATTAGCGCGCATGTACCCGTTCCAGCGTTTGGTTAATACCCTGTAACCTGATCCGATGGATAAATCTGTTGTAGAGTTGTCACTGGCTCAGACGTACTTATAAATATAATTATTTTCTGTGACTGTATCTTACATTCATTTGTAGGATCCTTTTCTATAGATAATTTAGCTTATCTGTAAAAATAACATCTGCATGCCTTATATATATCATGTACTGTAGTACGACGCTAGATTAAAACGGACATTTTTATGAAGCCCAGGTTGTCGTGTGGTATAGCGGGACTGTATTTGAATAAAATGTTATCAAGAGAAATATAGCGGGACGGCTACAGTGCAGGCGATTTGGTGTCACGATATCTCAGTAGCATGGGTTTGAATCCCGGCGAGGGAAGAACAGATCTAACATTGCTGGGTTGATGTTTAGACGAGTTGTATATATATACATATGTGTTGTGATTTCTGTTCAATCATTTGTATATTTATTAAATCTGAACTGCAATCTTTGATGATTTTTTTTTTTTTAATTATGACGATTTGAAGCTGGACATAAGAAACAGGTAGGAACAGTTTATAAAAAATGCCTCTAGATTAAGAATCAGATTCTATATCTCTTTTGGGAGTTTTAAAATATATATACCCTTATTTGATATAAACATCAACAATAGAGCTCTATTCATTTGTTGTTTACTACACATTGTAGTAATTATCTATATAGACGCTGGTGTTACTCCAGAAAATGTTATCGTTGCGACAAAACGGCTTTCAACATCGTGAATATTTATTAAACAATACGGATACAGGAATTAGGAGTTTCCAATTCACTCCCACGTCAATTCTGTCAAGAGAGAGGACATCTTAAAAACACATAGGCGTGCTAATTGTTTTTGTATATCAACCAAACATTTTGCCAAAGATGCAGACACTCGAATTTTCTTTGTTAAAACAAATGTGTCCTTTTCTTGACAAACACGCCCAATTAACTTTATGAGGCAGATTTCACACAGAAGCATGTTACATTTGTACAAGAAATATAAGAAGCTGACATACGTACTCATCTTTCTTATTTGTTGGTTCCAGCTGCAGTCAGTAATGTAACCCTAAATCGTATGTCGATAATATTTGGGATGCAGTTGTCAGAGGCTGAATAAAACTTGGTATTCAGGGTGCCCGCTCCAGCCCCTCACTTAAAGATTCATTTAGGGTCAGTCAAGATTTTTGAAGGTTCCACTCCAAACATCGTCTAGGTTGGGGACCCATCTATAAACCCCTTTTAAAAATCCTAGATCTGCATCGGGTTGTATTAACTGAAGCATATTTTATTCCCATGGAGATTTTTAGACCAGCCCATGTTCAGGGTTTATAGGCTTGAGAGCATTTGCATGCAGGAACACAAATAAGTATTTTTTTTTAGTACATTCATTTGGTCTCTGGTGGAGAGTTGTCTTTTTCAGTCATTAGCAATCTTACCACATATTTTTATTTATTATAAGGGTGACATTTCTGTGTGACATCTTGAACTGTTTGTTCTTAAATGTTAAGCTGTTACACCGACCCAAGTAACAGGAGAATTTAAGCACTTACAGTATTTGTAAGCCCACCACATTCTCATTCTGTATGACCTAGTTCTAAGTAAGTAGTGTGAAACTGATTGCTAGTGGTTATATTAAGTTTTATTTGTTTGACACTTGCATTTTTAGATGTGTTGGGATCATGATTTTACACCAACAAACAACACTACTTATAAAAACACCATAATGATCAATGTGACAGGGATATTTGCATTCATACGGTATGGGTCCTTTGCCTATCCTAGGACCATGTATCTTAAAAGTCAAACAAAAAACAACAAGAACTGTCAGCACTAGATACATTGACCAATATCTCAGAACCACCAAATTGAATATGATTACCAAAGATTGCAAAAAATTTGGAAAGAGGGTTTAATAAATATGAGTAATTGGAGCTTGGTAATATAGCTGTATATAGCTACTAAAAAGTGTGAATAGAAAAAGAAAATTAAGTGTCTACTCTTTATTTACACTTATATTCATTTATCTCTCAGTCAAACAATGAATATTTTTGTTGTTGTGTTAATCATGTTAATAGTTGAACATCTTTCTAAAACACACTGTTTTTTTTATTTCACTCTTAGAACAAAATCTGCTTCAAATCAATCAATATGTAGATCACAATTATAACCTTCATTTTCACCAGTTTTGCATTCTATCCTGAAATTATAATGTTATACATGTAGTGAAAAACAATTCCAATATAAGAAAACAATACAATATGCAATTTCAAAGTACAAATTAAATGTGAATTATATATTAATGTCTAAAGACAATTATAACACTTCTCATTTTAGTGCAGATATAAAAAAAAGTTTAAAACAAAAAGCTTACATTGTTTTAAGCTTTATCAAATTATCATAAATGTGCAACTAAATTTTACAAAAGCATTTCAACCTCAAAATGTAATTGAAATAATCGATGATGTTCTTCAAAAGTGGCAGCCCTGTCACATTTGACCCCAAAAATGAAGGTCAATATTGATGTAGTCCTGATTGTAAACTATTAAAAAAATTATGGTTGTTTTATTCTCTTATTTTAGAGTGTCAGGTATTTTATATTGGTATACATGTAGATTCTCAGTGACAGATCCAGAACCTTTTGTATTCTGACAGAACTTAGGGGGCCGCTCTCAAGTCATGCTTCAGTGATTTCCAATATAATTAACCAAAATTTTTCCAACAATTTCAAAAGGTCTTCATCAAGCCCCCTGGATCAGCATATGGTGCTCATTACAAAGTACATCAATATTTTAAAAGTAAACTGTTCCAGCACATTTTTCCATGCAGTTTGGCTCAATCTTAATTATACCTACATGTACAAAAGATGGGAAAATCTGCAAATATATGACTTAATTTCACTGAGACCACAAAATTTGTAGTCTGTGTTGTAAAAATGGTCAATAGCTGTATACTAGTATAAAAATATTTTGATAACTTGCATGGCAATGTTAATATAGTCAATAATATGTTAACATTTGTTTATGCACATGTGTACTTGTTTGTATTTTTAAATCTTTGAACTTTTATTTCATTTGAGACTGAGTTATATTTGTAAGTCAATAACAAGGAGAAGAAGAATCATTTTCTATGAAATATTACATGCAACTTTCTCACAAGTAAAACTAACTGTTTGAGACTAACTTTAATATCTTACCTTCTTTCATTCGTTTTGTACATGCAGTTTATGAAAAGTAATTTGTTACATCACAACAACATGTACAACTTATTAAAGAACTACAGCAGTGTTTTCATAGTCTGTATGAAAAATTGTACATTATTACCACCAGAGATATGAACACAATTGAAAATCCGTTTCTTAAAGGTGCAACGTACAACAAACGTATTTAAAGCGAATAAGTAACGAATAGGTAACGAATAGGTAACAGGGTATTAACCGAGCGCTGGAACGGGTACATGCACGCTAATAGGGTCATTTCATCTCTTATTACACATTCTTACCACCAGAGACATGAACACAAGTGAAAATCCTTTTCTAAAAGGTGCAACGTACAACAAACGTATTATAAGTGAATATGTAACGAACAGGTAACAGGGTATTAACCGAGCGCTGGAACGGGTACATGCACGCTAAAAGGGTCATTTCATCTCTAAGAACACATTGTTACCTTGAAAATCCTTTTCTAAAAGGTGCAATGGAGAACAAACGTATTGTAAGTGAATAGGTAACGAATAGGTAACAGGGTATTAACCGAGCGCTGGAACGGGTACATGCTCGCTAATAGGGTCATTTCATCCCTTAGAACACATTGTTACCACCAGAGACATGGACACAATTGAAAATCCTTTTCTAAAAGGTGCAACGTACAACAAACGTATAATAAGTGAATAGGTAACGAAAAGGTAACAGGGTATAATTAACCGAGCGCTGGAACGGGTACATGCGCGCTAATAGGGTCATTTCATCTCTAAGAACATATTGTTACCACCAGAGACATGGACACAATTGAAAATCCTTTTCTAAAAGATGCAACGTACAACAAACGTATTATAAGTGAATAGGTAACGAATAGGTAACGAATAGGTAACAGGGTATTAACCGAGCGCTGGAGCAGGTACATGCGCTCTAATAGGATCATTTCGTCTCTAAGAACACATTGTTACCACCAGAGACATGAACACAATTAAAAAACGATTTATTTCAAGGTGCAACGTATACTTTCCCCGCGCATTAAAAGCGAATAAGGAACGAATAAGTAGCAGGGTATTACTCGAGCGAACGGGTACATGCACACTAATAGAGTCATTTCATCTCTAAGAAGACATTGTTACCACAAGAGACATGGACACAATTGAAAATCCTTTTCTAAAAGGTGCAACGTACAACAAACGTATTAAAAGCGAATAAGTAACGAATAGGAAACGAATAGGCAACAGGGTATTAACCGAGCGCTGGAACGGGTACATGCGCGCTAATAGGACCATTTCATCTCTAAGAACACATTGTTACCACCAGAGACATGGACACAATTGAAAATCCTTTTCTAAAAGGTGCAACGTACAACAAACGTATTATAAGTGAATAGGTAACGAATAGGTAACGAATTGGCAACAGGGTTTTAACCGAGCGCTGGAACGGGTACATGCGCGCTAATAGGGTCATTTCATCTCTAAAAACACATTATTACCACCAGAGACACGAACACAATTAAAAAACGATTTATTTCAAGGTGCAACGTATACTCTGCGCATTAAAAGCGAATAAGGAACGAATAAGTAACCGGGTATTATCCGAGCCCTGCAACGGGTACATACGCGCTAATAGGAGTATTACATCTATAAGGACACATTATTACCACCCGAGATATGAACACAATTGAAAATCCGTTTCTAAAAGGTGCAACGTACAACAAACGTATTTAAAGCGAATAAGTAACGAATAGGTAACGAATAGGTAACAGGGTATCAACCGAGCGCTGGAACGGGTACATGCACGCTATTAGGGTCATTTCATCTCTTATTACACATTGTTACCACCAGAGACATGAAAACAAGTCAAAATCCTTTTCTAAAAGGTGCAACGTACAACAAACGTATTATAAGTGAATAGGTAACGAATAGGTAACAGGGTATTAACCGAGCGCTGGAACGGGTACATGCACGCTAATAGGGTCATTTCATCTCTAAGATTACATTGTTACCACCAGATACATGGACACAATTGAAATTCCTTTTCTAAAAGGTGCAACGTACAACAAACGTATTATACGTGAATAGGTAACGAAAAGGTAACGAATAGGTAACAGGGTATTAACCGAGCGCTGGAACGGGTACATGCACGCTAATAGGGTCATTTCATCTCTAAGAACACATTGTTACCACCAGAGACACAAACACAATTATAAAACGATTTATTTCAAGGTGCAACGTATACCCTGCGCATTAAAAGCAAATAAGGAACGAATAAGTAACCGGGTATTATCCGAGCGCTGCAACGGGTACATACGCGCTAATAGGGTCATTTCATCTCTAAGAACACATTGTTACCACCAGATACATAGACACAATTGAAAATCCTTTTCTAAAAGGTGCAACGTAGAACAAACGTATTATAAGTGAATAGGTAACGAATAGGTAACAGGGTATTAACCGAGCGATGGAACAGGTACATGCTCGCTAATAGGGTCATTTCATCTCTAAGAACACATTGTTACCACCAGAGACATGGACACAGTTGAAAATCCTTTTCTAAAAGGTGCAACGTACAACAAACGTATTATAAGTGAATAGGTAACAAATAGGTAACGAATAGGTAACAGGCTATTAACCGAGCGCTGGAACGGGTACATGCTCGCTAATAGGGTCATTTCATCTCTAAGAACACATTGTTACCACCAGAGACATGGACACAATTGAAAATCCTTTTTCTAAAAGGTGCAACGTACAACAAACGTATTATAAGTGAATAGGTAACGAATAGGCAACGAATAGGTAACAGGGTATTAACCGAGCGCTGGAACGGATACATGCGCGCTAATAGGGTCATTTCATCTCTAAGAACACATTGTTACCACCAGAAACACGAACACAATTAAAAAACGATTTATTTCAAGGTGCAACGTATACCCTGCGCATTAAAAGCGAATAAGGAACGATTAAGTAACCGGGTATTATCCGAGCGCTGCAACGGGTACATACGCGCTAATAGGAGTATTTCATCTATAAGAGCACATTATTACCACCAGATATATGAACACAATTGAAAATCCATTTCTAAAAGGTGCAACGTACAACAAACGTATTTAAAGCGAATAAGTAACGAATAGGTAACGAATAGGTAACAGGGTATTAACCAAGCGCTGGAACGGGTACATACACGCTAATAGGGTCATTTCATCTCTTATTACACATTCTTACCACCAGAGACATGAACACAAGTGAAAATCCTTTTCTAAAAGGTGCAACGTACAACAAACGTATTATAAGTGAATATGTAACGAACAGGTAACAGGGTATTAACCGAGCGCTGGAACTGGTACATGCACGCTAATAGGGTCTTTTCATCTCTAAGAACATATTGTTACCACCAGAGACATGGACACAATTGAAAATCCTTTTCTAAAAGGTGCAACGTACAACAAACGTATTATAAGTGAATAGGTAACGAATAGGTAACAAGGTATTAACCGAGCGCTGCAACGGCTACATGCTCGCTAATAGGGTCATTTCATCTCTTAAAACACATTGTTACCACCAGAGACATGGACACAATTGAAAATCCTTTTCTAAAAGGTGCAACGTACAACAAACGTATTAAAAGCGAATAAGTAACGAATAGGAAACGAATAGGCAACAGGGTATTAACCGAGCGCTGGAACGGGTACATGCGCGCTAATAGGACCATTTCATCTCTAAGAACACATTGTTACCACCAGAGACATGGACACAATTGAAAATCCTTTTCTAAAAGGTGCAACGTACAACAAACGTATTATAAGTGAATAGGTAACGAATAGGTAACGAATTGGCAACAGGGTTTTAACCGAGCGCTGGAACGGGTACATGCGCGCTAATAGGGTCATTTCATCTCTAAAAACACATTATTACCACCAGAGACACGAACACAATTAAAAAACGATTTATTTCAAGGTGCAACGTATACTCTGCGCATTAAAAGCGAATAAGGAACGAATAAGTAACCGGGTATTATCCGAGCCCTGCAACGGGTACATACGCGCTAATAGGAGTATTACATCTATAAGGACACATTATTACCACCCGAGATATGAACACAATTGAAAATCCGTTTCTAAAAGGTGCAACGTACAACAAACGTATTTAAAGCGAATAAGTAACGAATAGGTAACGAATAGGTAACAGGGTATCAACCGAGCGCTGGAACGGGTACATGCACGCTATTAGGGTCATTTCATCTCTTATTACACATTGTTACCACCAGAGACATGAAAACAAGTCAAAATCCTTTTCTAAAAGGTGCAACGTACAACAAACGTATTATAAGTGAATAGGTAACGAATAGGTAACAGGGTATTAACCGAGCGCTGGAACGGGTACATGCACGCTAATAGGGTCATTTCATCTCTAAGATTACATTGTTACCACCAGATACATGGACACAATTGAAATTCCTTTTCTAAAAGGTGCAACGTACAACAAACGTATTATACGTGAATAGGTAACGAAAAGGTAACGAATAGGTAACAGGGTATTAACCGAGCGCTGGAACGGGTACATGCACGCTAATAGGGTCATTTCATCTCTAAGAACACATTGTTACCACCAGAGACACAAACACAATTATAAAACGATTTATTTCAAGGTGCAACGTATACCCTGCGCATTAAAAGCAAATAAGGAACGAATAAGTAACCGGGTATTATCCGAGCGCTGCAACGGGTACATACGCGCTAATAGGGGCATTTCATCTCTAAGAACACATTGTTACCACCAGATACATAGACACAATTGAAAATCCTTTTCTAAAAGGTGCAACGTAGAACAAACGTATTATAAGTGAATAGGTAACGAATAGGTAACAGGGTATTAACCGAGCGATGGAACAGGTACATGCTCGCTAATAGGGTCATTTCATCTCTAAGAACACATTGTTACCACCAGAGACATGGACACAGTTGAAAATCCTTTTCTAAAAGGTGCAACGTACAACAAACCTATTATAAGTGAATAGGTAACAAATAGGTAACGAATAGGTAACAGGCTATTAACCGAGCGCTGGAACGGGTACATGCTCGCTAATAGGGTCATTTCATCTCTAAGAACACATTGTTACCACCAGAGACATGGACACAATTGAAAATCCTTTTTCTAAAAGGTGCAACGTACAACAAACGTATTATAAGTGAATAGGTAACGAATAGGCAACGAATAGGTAACAGGGTATTAACCGAGCGCTGGAACGGATACATGCGCGCTAATAGGGTCATTTCATCTCTAAGAACACATTGTTACCACCAGAAACACGAACACAATTAAAAAACGATTTATTTCAAGGTGCAACGTATACCCTGCGCATTAAAAGCGAATAAGGAACGATTAAGTAACCGGGTATTATCCGAGCGGTGCAACGGGTACATACGCGCTAATAGGAGTATTTCATCTATAAGAGCACATTATTACCACCAGATATATGAACACAATTGAAAATCCATTTCTAAAAGGTGCAACGTACAACAAACGTATTTAAAGCGAATAAGTAACGAATAGGTAACGAATAGGTAACAGGGTATTAACCAAGCGCTGGAACGGGTACATACACGCTAATAGGGTCATTTCATCTCTTATTACACATTCTTACCACCAGAGACATGAACACAAGTGAAAATCCTTTTCTAAAAGGTGCAACGTACAACAAACGTATTATAAGTGAATATGTAACGAACAGGTAACAGGGTATTAACCGAGCGCTGGAACTGGTACATGCACGCTAATAGGGTCTTTTCATCTCTAAGAACATATTGTTACCACCAGAGACATGGACACAATTGAAAATCCTTTTCTAAAAGGTGCAACGTACAACAAACGTATTATAAGTGAATAGGTAACGAATAGGTAACAAGGTATTAACCGAGCGCTGCAACGGCTACATGCTCGCTAATAGGGTCATTTCATCTCTTAAAACACATTGTTACCACCAGAGACATGGACACAATTGAAAATCCTTTTCTAAAAGGTGCAACGTACAACAAACGTATTATAAGTGAATAGGTAACGAATAGGTAACAGGGTATTACCCGAGCGCTGGAACGGGTACATGCACGCTAATAGGGTCATTTCATCTCTAAGAACACATTGTTACCACCAGATACATGGACACAATTGAAAATCCTTTTCTAAAAGGTGCAATGTAGAACAAACGTATTATAAGTAAATAGGTAACGAATAGGTAACAGGGTATTAACCGAGCGCTGGAACGGGTACATGCTCGCTTATAGGGTCATTTCATCTCTAAGAACACATTGTTACCACCAGAGACATGGACACCATTGAATATCCTTTTCTAAAAGGTGCAACGTACAACAAACGTATTATAAGTGAATAGGTAACGAATAGGTAACAGGGTATTAACCGAGCGCCTGAACGGGTACATACTCGATAATAGGGTCATTTCATCTTTAAGAACACATTGTTACCACCAGAGACATTGACACCATTGAATATCCTTTTCTAAAAGGTGCAACGTACAACAAACGTATTATAAGTGAATAGGTAACAAATAGGTAACAGGGTATTAACCGAGCGCCTGAACGGGTACATGCGCGCTAATAGGGTCATTTCATCTCTAAGAACACATTGTTACCACCAGAGACATGGACACAATTGAAAATCCTTTTCTAAAAGGAGCAACGTACAACAAACGTATCATAAGTGAATAGGTAACGAATAGGTAACAGGGTATTAACCGAGCGCTGGAACGAGTACATGCGCGGTAATAGGGTCATTTCATCTCTAAGAACACATTGTTACCACCAGAGAATTGAACACAATTAAAAAACGATTTATTTCAAGGTGCAACGAATACCCTGTGCATTAAAAGCGAATAAGGAACGAATAAGTAACCGGGTATTATCCGAGCGCTGGAACGGGTACATATGCGCTAATAGAGGTATTTGATCTACAAGAACACATTATTACCACCAGAGACATGAACACAATTGAAAATCCGTTTCTTAAAGGTGCAACGTACAACAAACGTATTAAAAGCTAATAAGTAACGAATAGGTAACGAATAGGTAACAGGGTATTAACCGAGCGCTGGAACGGGTACATGCTCGCTAATAGGGTCATTTCATCTCTAAGAACACATGGTTACCACCAGAGACATGGACACAATTGAAAATCCTTTTCTAAAAGGTGCAACGTACAACAAACGTATTATAAGTGAAAAGGTAACGAATAGGTAACAAGGTATTAACCGAGCGCTGCAACAGCTACATGCTCGCTAATAGGGTCATTTCATCTCTTAGAACACGTTGTTACCACCAGAGACATGGACACAATTGAAAATCCTTTTCTAAAAGGTGCAACGTACAACAAACGTATTATAAGTGAATAGGTAACAAATAGGTAACAGGATATTACCCGAGCGCTGGAACGGGTACATGCACGCTAATAGGGTCATTTCATCTCTAAGAACACATTGTTACCACCAGATACATGGACACAATTGAAAATCCTTTTCTAAAAGGTGCAATGTAGAACAAACGTATTATAAGTAAATAGGTAACGAATAGGTAACAGGGTATTAACCGAGCGCTGGAACGGGTACATGCTCGCTTATAGGGTCATTTCATCTCTAAGAACACATTGTTACCACCAGAGACATGGACACCATTGAATATCCTTTTCTTAAAGGTGCAACGTACAACAAACGTATTATAAGTGAATAGGTAACGAATAGGTAACAGGGTATTAACCGAGCGCCTGAACGGGTACATGCGCGATAATAGGGTCATTTCATCTCTAAGAACACATTGTTACCACCAGAGACATGGACACCATTGAATATCCTTTTCTAAAAGGTGCAACGTACAACAAACGTATTATAAGTGAATAGGTAACAAATAGGTAACAGGGTATTAACCGAGCGCCTGAACGGGTACATGCGCGCTAATAGGGTCATTTCATCTCTAAGAACACATTGTTACCACCAGAGACATGGACACAATTGAAAATCCTTTTCTAAAAGGTGCAACGTACAACAAACGTATCATAAGTGAATAGGTAACGAATAGGTAACAGGGTATTAACCGAGCGCTGGAACGGGTACATGCGCGCTAATAGGGTCATTTCATCTCTAAGAACACATTGTTACCACCAGAGAAATGAACGCAATTAAAAAACGATTTATTTCAAGGTGCAACGAATACCCTGTGCATTAAAGCGAATAAGGAACGAATAAGTAACCGGGTATTATCCGAGCGCTGGAACGGGTACATATGCGCTAATAGAGGTATTTGATCTATAAGAACACATTATTACCACCAGAGACATGAACACAATTGAAAATCCGTTTCTTAAAGGTGCAACGTACAACAAACGTATTATAAGTGAATAGGTAACGAATAGGTATCAGGGTATTATCCGAGTGCCGGAACGGGTACATGCGCGCTAATATGGTCATTTCAACTCTAAGAACACATTGTTACCACCAGAGACATGAACACAATTAAAAAACGATTTATTTCAAGGTGCAACGAATACCCTGTGCATTATAAGCGAATAAGGAACGAATAAGTAACCGGGTATTATCCAAGCGCTGGAACGATTTCATACGCGCTAATAGAGGTATTTGATCTATAAGAACACATTATAACCACCAGAGATATGGACACAATTGAAAATCCGTTTCTTAAAGGTGCAACGTACAACAAACGTATTATAAGTGAATAGGTAACGAATATTTAACAGGGTATTATCCGAGCGCTGGAACGGGTACACATATGCGCTTATAGAGTTATATCACCTCTAAGAACCCAAATCTACCACCAGAGACAACAAAACAATTGAAAATCATGTTTTAATAGGTGCAACGTACGATACACGTATTATAAGCGAATTATAAGCGAGTGATGGAACGAATTAAACAAAGTAATAGCATGCTCCGAAACGATGTACACCCTGCTAACATGTTTAACCCCACCACATTATGTTAGTATGTGCCTGTCTCTAGACAAGAGCCTGAAATTAAGTAGTTATCGTTTGTTTTTGTGTTACATATTTGTTTTCCGTTTATTTTTTTGTATATGAAATACGGCCGTTAGTTTTGTTTTTTGTATTGTTTGAAATTGTCATGTCTGGGCCTTTTATAGGTGACTACACGGTTTGGGCTCTGCTCATTGTTGAAGGCCGTACATTGACCTATAGTTGATAGTTTCTGTGTTATTTTGGTCTATTGTGGGGTGTTGTCTCATTGGCAATCATACCACATCTTTTTTTATATGCAAGCGCTAACACGGTGATTTCATCCCTTCGAACCAAGATCCATCTTCAAACATACGGACACAAAGCAGTTAAAAGGTAGAACGTATAAAAATCAAATAAGGAACAAATGAGTATCGAACATAAAGTAAAAGGATCGGTTGAGCACAAACACATATAAATAGGTCATAAAAAGATCATTTTACCTCAACAAATTTAGAACTATTACCAGATATAAGAGTATATACAATTAAAAAGGGGGAAGGATATTAAAAATCGAATAAGTAACGAATAAGGAATAGGGAATAAGTAACGAATAGGTAACGATAGGGAATAGGGAATAAGTAACTAATAGGTAACGAATAGGGAATAGGGAATAGGGAATAGGTAACGAATAGGGAATAGGGAATAGGTAACGAAAAGGTAACGATTTGGGAATAGGGAATAGGTAACGAATGAGTAACGAATAGGGAATAGGTAACGAATAGGTAACGAATAGGGAATAGGGAATAGGTAACGAATTGGTAACGAATAGGGAATAGGGAATAGGTAACGAATAGGGAATAGGGAATAGGTAACGAATAGGTAACGAATAGGTAACGAATAGGGAATAGGGAATAGGTAACGAATACGGAATAGGGAATAAGTAACCAACTTGACGTCCATTCACCAGCAGGGCCTTAAAAATCGACCCTTTTCTAACCAGCAGGACATAAAAAGGGACCATGTGTAACCAGTGGGGCATGAAAAGGCAACCCTGTTTTGCGGTACATTCCTACCACTAAAGATATATGAAGGAAGTAATCCCCCCCTCATCTGTTCAGGCTTCATTAACTTGTTTATGTTCTTGTAATAAGGTCTACTTATAGCTTAGTAATGAAACGATACTCAACCTGGGAACATAACTACCACTTACTTATTAGACATCAACCATTCAACTTTATTTTATTTATTGTTTAGTGAATATTTGACTGACTCCTCCCCCTTTTATGTTTCACAAGAATCAGTTAAAAGTTGAAACGATTGATGCTTTATGTCTTGGACCACTTTTCATTTTATGTTGGAGTGACTTGTTGTTATTGTGAATATGTTTTATGTACGATAACAACAATTCTTCATAAATAGAAGATCTATAGTACCAACAATGAGGTCAGTTTAACCTATATTTTCCTTGGAGACTGAACATTTTTGAATATACACATATCATTCTTAAACATTTTATGCCATAAAGTATTAATGCTGGTACAAATAAAATAATGTAAAAAGGGCAAATAGATGAAGAAAAAAACCAAAAACAAAAACAAAACCATATTTACTTAAATGCCACTATATATTATCGCACAGTGATGTAGATCTGGGAACAGTATATCTAACATAATATATATGTTCCTGTGTAGATGTAGTTTATTTTAAAAGAGAGAAGACATTTATATCCTTTTTTTTCAAATGTCTGTGTACTTAGAGTTTAGAGTATACCTAGCAGTCAGGTCTGTCCTGTTCTGTACCATCTCATGAACAACTGTCACTGGGGCTGCTGCAGGAACTGAGGAATAACTGATGGCATTAAAATGAATGTCTAGGCGATTCCTCCATACATCCTCCATCTCCTCATTCACGGCACTGGACTGTAAGGTGTGTTATAATTGGTCTGAAATAGTTATGTGTACTCATTAGAACAAACTGTATAAGTCATAAATTATTTATTCAATTTTATTTGATGAATGTTCATTTCTGCACTCTTATTTTTTACTTTTTATCTTTAAGATAATTTCAAGAATTTTTTTTTTTACAACAGTATTAATTCATCAAGAACACAACGTTTAAATCAAAGATATTTGTATCAGAATCACCGTGATCTAAAGATAAAATCTTGATGGTCTGGATGGGTTTTTTATTTCAAAATTGTGAAGGTCATTTTCTCTTTTTTTTTTATACTATTGCTCATTATATTCTTGATTTTTACCTATTTTTTTGTCATTTTTTTTTCATTCTGAAAACCCATCCACACCCTATATAATATCTATAACATATCAATAAACCGTATGCGGGCATTCAAAAACAAGAATTTGGTAGACGAGGACAAATTATGAATGTTTTATCTTGGTACATTAAGTTATTTAGGTGTTTAGGGATGACAGAAATTTAAGATAAGACTTTTTTTCTTTCAAAATAGTTGTACCTTTGTGTCCTGAATGATGGATTATGAAGGATATAGTGTTGTGCATCATAGATGGAATGTCAGAACTTACTGATAAATTGAAAATGTCTTTGTATTTCAAGCTGAGATATGAAGTTAATTCATCTCTCTATTCCTCAGAGATGCCTTTAGTTTTGTCAACATAATCATTCAACAGGCTATCTCCAACTTTTGGCAATGATTTTAAAGGCTGGTAATTCTGAAGATATTCTTCAATTTTACCCTTCATCTCTTTTGCTTTTTTTTACTAAGGAAGAGGGCCTACCTGAAGGAAATAGTACACATTTACTTCCTTTGAGAAACTGTTTTATGCAAAATGTAGTAAACTTAAAATATAGGCACTTTAATGCCCTGAATATATTTATTTTTCCAAAGTAGGGCGAACGGACTCGATAAGCGAACAGACACAGGGCGAACATATTATCAGGGCGAACGGAACCGACACCGAAATTAACAGAATAAGGGAGATAAAAGGAGATGGGTTATCTGCACGGGAGAATGTTTAAACAAACGCATTTCATGATGAGCAAGAAAACAATTTAATGCATAAAAGCTAAATACACGATTGAATGTCAAAGTAGAAAACACACAAATAGATGCATATCAAATAAAAAAAAAACGTTGCACAAAATTTACCCTTTGTAACGGCGACCCTATGTTTTGGAACAGTATTATGTCCCTTTAAAATGGACTGTTGTAAAATTAACGTTTAATTACTATTGTTAATATGAATTATTGATAAAAATTGTTGTTTAACATTTCAATCATATTTAGTAACATCAGAGACATATGTCTCTGGTTACATTATTGTGCTATAATTCATTGAATTTATTCTCAGATTTTGTTGAATTTGCAACTTATTTTATATTTGTCTCGTATTTATTAAGTTAGTGCTGAGATAAATAATTGTATTGGGCTTGTTTTCATCAGCCACTTTGGTTGATATAAAGACCTTTCATTTTAGCTTTTAGTTATGGGCTTACTGGTCTTGCATAGACATCACTGCCTAACTGGTCTTGCACAGACCTCAGTCATATTCTTCACGAAAGGTCTAGCACAGACTTCGTTAACTAACTGGTCTTGCACAGACCTCAGTCACAGTCTTCATGAAAGGTCTAGCACAGATTTCGCTGACTTACTGGTCTTGCACAGACCTTGTTCACTGTGTACACGAAATGTGTTGTCTACACGAAAGGTGTAATGCCTTTCACTGCATCTAGACACAATGTCGCTATTGTGTCTAGAATTATAATGCATCTAGACAAAGGTTAAGATGACAGATTAAGCTATGTCACTTTTATGTGAATTTTAACTTGCTTTTCATATTCATGTTTCATGTTTTTATCTTTACAAATTGTTGATATTTGTTGAATTATATAATTTGCTAAAAAACAATGAAAACTTGCTAGTGTTAAGTTTTGCAAAGCCAAACATGAAGGATCAGAGACTCCGGATTCTGATATCTACTCTTTACACGGTCTGGGGTAACATATGTTAAAGTTGACACAGAAAATACACAACGTAAAAACCCATCCGGTTACATTTTGGTGGCAGCGGTGGGATCCTGAGGCGAAACTTCTTACTAGAGCTTTCTTACAAATGGACGAAAGGTATGAACGAACGTAAAGGGAGCACGTATTTCATTTCTACAATAACAGTTAAAAGAGTCTTTGTTTTATCCAGTAAAACAGCATTCTTTTCTAAATCAAGTTTATTTAAAAAAATAATAATATCGCAAATAATACACGATTTTAATATAATCAAAGAGAGAAAAATAGTGTCAAATACACTTACGTCCGATACGTTACTTACGTAAACCACGAGTACACACATTTCCGCGGGATTTTTTTTTAAGCACGAGTTTCACGATTAACATTTCAATGACATTATTGGAGTACGTTAGTCTAAATTTAACGACAAGATTCACATTTATTTTTATATAAATAAATTTGGTGTTTTTACTGTCTTCTGATTGGTTAAAATTATTAGTTTTATTTTCAATGTTGTCAAGTTTGATGGTGACACGCGCACTCTGTTGTGTATTCATACGCCAACATGTGTGTACGTGCTTATTGATAATATAAATAATATAAAAAGTTCTTTGAGCCTTATTTTTGATAGAAATTTATTTATAATGAATGGCAATAATTTATTTGGATTTTATTGAACCATAAAACTAATTTTTGACTCTTCACATTTTACATAATCCGCTTCGCGGATTATTCAATGTGAAGATTCAAAAATTAGTTTTATGGTTCAATAAAATCAAAATAGATAATAGCCATTCATTAATTGTTACAGTACACTTTCAGCAAATTAATACATTGGAATATCGAGATTAGCTAAACATGATGCTACAATGTTTTTAAAAAGTAATGTTGAATAAATCTAGAAAAAAGACTTTGTATATAAAGAAAATAAATCTACAATTTTGCACCATATAAATTGTGGATTTTATAATGACGATTTAACAATACACATGTTTGGAAGATAGACGCGAAATTATCACTTATCGTCCAGTGGCTAATATTTCATGAATGTTAAGGACTATAGGCAAAACGCAGTTATACGCTAAAATAACCGTTCCATTGCTCCGGTGTATCATATATACACATTTAGGATAGAGGACAATGAATATTACAAGGGGAGAGGCGATGATTCAAAAGTTATGAATTGAGCACCAGCATATGGCATAGTAAGAAGATCATCTTTTCTTTATTTCATTTTCATTTTATTATTTTGAGCGTTGCAAATTTTGAATCAAGGAAGTATTTGTGTTTCTGTTAGGGAAGACAATGTATTTGCTTAGACATTTTCTTAGGTTAAACAGTGCAACATTGTAATATTAAAGAGTGGGGGAGGGGCCGGTTTTTAGTCGTTTAGGGGCATTTTTTCGTCTGACTACAGTATATTTAGAATATTTTGTAGTGTTATCTCCTTCGACATGGTGGTATAAATAATAATATTCTAACCTATCGTACGTCCCGAAATCCTAAATATATCTCATGAAAAATCCAATTTAATAAGTGTCGTGGCATGCACGATAATTGTCTGAAGTTCCACGACAATTATTTAAATATGTCAAAATAAAGGATCCCTAAAACGAGTCTTACGTATGATTCGTCAAGCATACGCACCTTTCGTCAATTTGTAAGAAAGCTCTATTATCTCATTAGGCGACGATGATATTGATACAGTAAAATATGTTAAGTTAAATTGTCAAATCTAAATATTGTAAAATAAATGTCATTATGCTTATTTGATGTTAATTTTGATTTTAAAATATAATGCCATGTTTATGTATGAAATAATGATGAGTAATCATTTCAGTTTAACTTTAAAGAGACTGATTTATAGATTGGCACAGAGATAAAGTATGTAGTGATATTTATAGAATGTAGATGCAATTATATATAGATGATAACCATAGATGATAAATTTCAAATGGTTTAAAGAAAGCTTAACTTAGATTGTTTATAATAGATAGAATGGTATAGTTTGATCATATTTGTCTTATTTTACACATACAGTAATTATACATACTGTTTCAGTCCGATTGACGTGTTTTAATACGCTAATGTGAGCCTCTGATTCACGTATCGCTTTTGGCCTTTTATAAAAAGAGCTGGTTGTTGCATGATTGTTTTATTCTATAGTAAATATCTCTTAAACACATACAGAATATCTAGTACATTTTATACAGTTACATTATTTCCATAGCATTTGACACAATAGTTTACTGGGTGACGATTCAGTTTAACTATTTGTTAATTTTGTTTTTCAATTTTTCAGCACTTGTTTTCAGTGATGGTGATGATATGAGATAGTATACGTGTGTTATAACTGATATTGGACATGACCTGTCCAGCATTTCTAGTGTTCAAATGGTGAATGAATTGGACTGTGTACCGTGTGCAATATATATGGAAATACTGTGTATATGTAATGAAGATTCATACCTGCCTTGTTTTTTAACTTCATGGCTTCATTTTTTTAAGGTGGGAGGAATGTAACAGCAACCCTATGTTTTGGAACAGTATTATGTCCCTTTAAAATTGACTGTTGTAAAATTAACGTTTAATTACTATTGTTAATATGAATTATTGATAAAAATTGTTGTTTAACATTTCAATCATATTTAGTTACTTTATTGTGCTATAATTAATTGAATTTATTCTCAGATTTTGCAACTTATTTTATAGTTGTAGAGTGTTTATATTTGTCTCGTATTTGTTAAATTAGTGCTGAGATAAATAATTGTATTGGGCTTGTTTTCATAAGCCACTTTGGTTGAAATAACGACCTTTCATTTTAGCTTTTATTTAAGAGCTTACTGGTCTTGCACAGACCTCACTGCCTAACTGGTCTTGCACAGACCTCAGTCACAGTCTTCACGAAAGGTGTTATGTATTTCACTGCATCTAGACACAATGTCGCTATTGTGTCTAGAATTATAATGCATGCAGCATCTAGACAAAGGTTAAAATGACAGATTAAGCTATGTCACTTTTATGTCAATTTTAACTTGCTTTTCATATTCATGTTTCATGTTTTTATCTTTACAAATTGTTGATATTTGTTGAATTATGTAATTTGCTAATAAACAATGAAAACTTGCTAGTGTTAAGTTTTGCAAAGCCAAACATGAAGGATCAGAGACTCGGGATTCCGATACCTACTCTTTACACGGTCTGGGGTAAAATATGTTAAAGTTGACACAGAAAATACACAACGTAAAAACCCCTCTGGTTACACCTTGAACACCCCATAAATATTTTGCTATGACGCAAGCGGCTTGTTTTCGGCGCCAAGGACAGCCAAGTTGCAGGGGGAATCATGAATTGTAAACAAATAAGCTACATAAGTTGAGATTTTGACACAAACTGCAGAGCATTTATCTGATATGAATGATTTATGAAAGCACACATTAATTATTATCAGTATTATCACAATTATTATTTTTTTATTATTATTTTTAATTATGATTATTATTAATATTTTTATTATTGTACTAACTGAGAAGAACATAAGAATAATTTTTCATTTCTATAATATCTTTCAATAGGAAATTATTGAGGTAATAATGACAGTCTTTAAACGTTCAATGAATTGAAACTTCCGAGAAAAAAGGGCTAGATACAAACAAACATTTCTTGTATTTCATTTTTCTTTTGATATAAATTCTTAATGAAAATAATTCTTTTTATTTCGATGGATGAAATCAATGATCTTGTTCTGGAACAAATGTCATATGAAATGTGTTTTTTCATAATTAAATAATTTTCACAATTTGCATTATCCTTTTGTAATTACGGTCTGGTTATTTATCAGCTTTTAAATTTGGAAAACCAAAAAGCGTTTGCTTTGTTCAATTTCGTATGATTGAGTGGTTGGCTAAATGTGGTTAAACTTATTACCAGACCATTCAACGGGTTTTCCAAATTATTGGACAGAAGAAAACCATAGAAATCCCCACTGTCAACTGGTAAATTATTGCACTTAAAAAAAAACCCAGATATAAATGGTATGAAATTAAATGATTCTGAGTATCTACTAAACCAGTATGCAGATGACTCATGTCTCTTATCTGACGAGGATGAGCAATCTTTAGAAAAATGTTTATATACTTTAGAAAAATGTTTATATACTTTAGAAAAATGTTCTGAGTGTGCGGGACTTTTGATAAAACTGAAGGCATATGGATTGGGTTTAAGATTCACTCAAAGGATAAACTAACAACTACAAGAAATTTGAACTGGAATCATTCAGGAAAATTTAAACTTTTAGGAATAAAATTTGATCTGTTCAGTGAAAATAAAACGCTTGTAAATTTTGTAGAAAAAAAAATTACAAAAAATACAGAGCTTACGAAATTCCTGGGTTTATTGAGATTTAACATATATGGGAAAGATCACTGTCATTAAATCAATAGCTCTACCTATTCTAATTCAATCATTGACAGTTTTGCCAAATCCGCCTGATGATAAAATAAAAGAAATTCAAAATATTTTTTTAGTTTCTTGTGGTTATGAAAACCAGACAAGATTAAAAGAAAAGTTATGATAGGGTTATTTAAAACTGGGGGGGGGGGGGGGGGGGGAGTTGAAAATGCCAGATATAAGATCTTTCTGTTATTCATTAAAGATGACATGGATAAATAAACTGTTAATTGTCACCCTCAATTAAAGTTTTCTGACCACTGGGAACTCCTCTTTCACTCTGCACTGTTGTGAATTTCTGCTTGGCCCCACGGGTCAGGTTTCTCCAACGGTTCTTAACCTCTGTCTATGTCCTGAGACACACCCCAAGGCATTTACTTTACTTGTTAAATTTTATTTTTTTAAACACATCGTTAAATTTTAACACTGCGTTAACTAAAATTGTCGTTAACATTTTTTGAACAACAATATTTAACGCATTGATTAGTTAGCGACTGCGTTAAGATTTAACGACACTTTTGAACAACTGGGCCATAGTACTTGATTTATGCATTAACATTTACATTTATATTATAGGTATGAAAATTCAAAACAGATAGATGTATCTATATTTTGTATGTTTTGACCTATTATTAAGTGATTCTTCACTGTTTAATTCATTTTATCATTTATTTCATTTTTAGTCATATACTTTTGGCAAAAATACTAGGCTTTCAATGGGTTGTATATTTCTCTCAAATACCCGGACTTCAACGGGTATTAAAAGCATTCATAAATTATTCGATGAATGTATTGCTTTGTTCGTGTTTTGGACTCTGAACGATGTTTGAGCAAAACAAATGAAATTCAGAAAATTAAAGATAAGCCTTCTTTCTAATGAATATGGTAATAAAAGCACCATAAAATATACTAAAAAGAAGGTAAAATCATAGATGGGTTAGATATATTCTTAGGCACAGAACAATAATTGATCTGTGTTTGTCTTTATATAATCATCTGGATAGTTACAGAAGACATACCTCAATGGAAAAAAAAAACAAATCAACTGTTGTTTCGTTGTCATTTGTCGATTTTCATCCTTGTAAACTATTCATTCCCAACGTTATTGCAAGCCAGGTGATCAACATTTCTTGCAGACTGACAATATTTGTCATGTCGTAATTTGTTTACTTTTTTTTGTTTTTACCTATAAGAACTCATTATGTTTTTCGACACTGCACTTATGAAGCTACATGTTCTAGATGTTTTGTAAAAAAATCTTTTCACATGGATTTGAATTAATCTTTAGAAAAGTCTTCTGATTCAAGCGCAACTATTATCTATATTACACGCAAGGCTTCGCAATAGGTGCAGTGCACATAGCCCGGATTTTTACAAGGCCAATTTAGTACAGGATGTATATTGTCTATGTGGTTACACTAGTGAAAGTGCTGAACACTATTTATTATATTGTAATTACTTTGCACCGCACAGACATGTTATGCTTACTGAAATGACCCACTTAGACGTTCCTGTTACAATTGATTTGTTATTGTTTGGTGATGATAACTTAGACATGTTAGATACAAATGACAATTTTGTAATATTTTCTGCAGTACATCAATATATAAAAGAAACACAACGTTCTTACTTTGATAACAACCTTGCTGGTTATTGTTTTATAAATAACAGTACAGACGTACGCGTTGCATTGTTCGAATGATCGATTTGTTGTTCATAACGGTTAACATAATGTTTCGCCTCAATGGATTTCAATTCTCAAGTTAACGCAAAAAGGATACTTACATTAAATCTATATTCTTTTCATCCCTTTATCCGTATTTTTAACGTCAGAGTTTAATATCCGTATCACAATAATATACAATGCACGTTACTATTAACAAACTAGGCAAATAGAATGGCATTGAAAAACCTCAGTGAAAAACACACAATTATCGGTAGGTGTTTTCCCTTTGGACCGTTCGTTTGAGTGTGTTTCAGTATTCAAATTAAAACGTTTGACATCCATTGAGCCGTTTCTATTATTTTCTTGTGTATAAATATTATAATAACAATAGTTCTCATTTATTTTTAAATTATTTTTCATGCCTTCATGCTTATTAGAAAATTACAAATTTATGTAAAGTGCTATATAAATATTATGTATATTCATGTATATTATGGAGAAGACGGAACAAAGTTGTAAAATTTGTGTCTTATCCATTTGTGTTGAACAATAAAATATGTTTTAACTAAACTAAACTATTGAGAGGATAAGGATACGAGAAAGATAGATTAAACGTCATGCTTCAGGACGAAACAAACAAAACGCGGCATACTACTATTGTCTTTATTTAAGCCTTCGCCGTATACCATGGTCCAGTGATTGACTTTGAATTAATTAGCAATATCCAATGTGAAGTTTTCTGCATTAGTTAGATTGATAGGAACTACTGTTCATCAATCTCAAGTTTGTCCCCCATTTCGAGACCTTTATAGAAAAACTTATAATATGTAATAAATGAGATTTTACACCATAAATAGATAACACAAGTATATTTTCACTGATGGACCTATACTAAAGAAGAATGTGTCCCTAGTTCACGGATGCCCCGGCAGGCTAGCAAGAAGATATATGCTACATATGTTGCCTTCTTACAATAGTGCAAAAGTACGCCGAAGTAACATATTCTACAGTCAAAGCTCATTAAAAAAGTGCAACCACAATTAACCATTCTTTGTAAATATCCCACAGACAAAACGCCCCGAAATGCATTTTGATAAAATACTTTGCACACATAGACTTTAAAATAGAATGCAACAATACAAAATATTTAACAGCCATCAATCATAGTGAAAACGAGTCATAATATAGCTAGATTAACCAAGGTAAATTACTTTAAAAACTTTCAGTACAGAAGTACATTTTTAAAAACACAAAAGACATGTGTGTCGACGTGAATTATTATTGAATTTGTCACACTATAAATACTGTACACATCACAATATAAGTATTGGACATATGGTTCAATAACTAAGATACACAACTGTCAGGATCATGACATGCCAAACTAGATATTCCTTTTGTCATATATCATGTATATGTTTGTACCGGAGTGCTAAGATATTGTTACATTAGAAAGTGCCAGTGCATCTAATGATGGAAACACAGATGAAGAACATCGAATCCATTATATCTTTTTCAATGAGTATCAGAAGACTCGTTATGTCTGTGGTATTCATAGAAAGCATAGAAGCAACATACAAAGGCAGTTAAGTTTCGTCAAGCATGTATGAGAAGACTTTAGATGAGCCATCAGATCAGAAGATTCAAGTCTCATTCTAGACAAAAAATTGTGGATGTTAGGAAAACGTGAATAACTCTTTATAAGCGTTTCCTTCAAAATCATTCATACAAAATGAATCACAAAATCATAAGTCATCTACAGTATCACCATTTTGCACTTAAACGTGACTTTTCATATTAATACATGGATACATAAGCGGTTATAAATATCTGTAATTCATAAGGAAGACGGTTTATCTCCAAACACAACTCTACTCACAACTGATATGTGGAAAAAAAGATCGGAAATACATAATAAATATTCAAATTCCATTATTTGAATACGAACTGACAATGTCATGGATGTTAGCTTTGTTTGTAACATAAAAAATTGTAGTGTTGAAGTTGTTAGAAATAAGTGAAAAATTTGGCAATGTCTGTTATAAATATGTGTACTGAGTGTGTAACTAAAGAAAACCTTTTTGAAGTTAACTAAAGAGTTTGGAAATGTTTGTTTAGATGAAAGTGAAAGAAGTTGCGATGAGACAGAAACAAAACGGTGAAACATTGTGATAATGTCGATTCAAAATAAAAAGATCAGCTAAGATTTCACAAGAAAAAAAAATTAAAATTATGCTTGAAAAATTGCGTTTAAAGGCATTCATATATTTTGAATTCAGTCACCGTATCAGTTTTGCTAAAAGCTGATTCACGCCAAGATAAATCATATTTTGACTGTTATCATTTGTAGACCTTTTTAAAAAATTCGTTTGAAAACACGAATTGCACATCTCTTTGTTTTAAATCCTTTTACATCTATTACCTAGAGCACATAACAACAATTTGAAGGGAAGTTAATCAGAGAAAAATTAATAGGCTGAATATCATATCCAAATCTTGAACCATACCTAGATTATATAAAAAAATATTATGGTATAAATAATAAATTAACGTCACAAACAACCAGTGTAAGGTTTATTTAGTTTATTTAGCGTATGTACAACAAAATTTCTTTAGAATGAGAAAAAAATGTAAATTAAATTGATTGATATTGTCATTCAAAAAATTAACATACCCTGTTTTATATATTCAAGATTATTAATTTGATGTGTATATTGCTTACATAGAATAATGTGTACCTATCGAGTAACTCATAGTTAAGATATCAAAATATAAGACTATTCCTTTAGACAGATCCAACAATAAAACGTAAGTCATTGGAGCCAATGTAGCCAATTATCTTTTGTAAATAATAGAACATGTGTTTTCACTTAATTACCTCTCGACAGCATGTATTTCTTAGCATGCTATCATCATTTTCTATAGAAATTTCAGAACTGCTATTTCGATCAATTTTACCAATGATAAAATTATATCGATTGTTCCAATTGGACTTGATATACAAATTATTTCATTAAGTCAGAGAATGTAAAATTCAGTAGTTTGTTTGAATATAAAGAAAATCATGTTAAACCTAATAGTTTTAGCACATTCAATTTGCCTTTAGCACCAATATATAGCAAAAAATAAAGCTTTGTATTACCAATATTAAAATTCAAGTAAATTTCCCATTTGAACCTCTTATCAAAATACTTAAAGTTGAATTGACCATTTATATAATAGATATTAAAAACTTATCATTGACTTGATTAAAGGACTACGGACAGTGGTATTGACTAAGACAGCGATAATGACCTAGTCATAAGCAAGGTCATTATCGCTGTCGAATCTTTCTAACACTTTTAAATAAAGATTAATGAACAACTAGAAAGACACTGTTTCAATTAACATTACAAGATCATAACCCCGGTCTTCAATCAAAAGTGAGGAAACTGGTATTAAACCATGACAAAAGAGGGACGAAAGATACCAAAGGGACAGTCAAACTCATAAATCTAAAACAAACTGACAACGCCATGGCTAAAAATGAAAAAGACAAACAAACAACAGCACATACGACTCAACATAGAAAACTAAAGAATAAACAACACGAACCCCACCAATGTTCCATTTATTTTAAAAATATTACGACGAAAAAAAATGTAAGAATAAAAATATTTCTGTACTACTGATTATAAATCATAAATATTCAAAACGTTTTAGATGTAATGTGTATTATTTTTCAAGATCATTTTTGTTTATTTCAATTCATGTTCAGATGTGTTAGTCATCCTCGAGGAAATACTGATAATCAATTTGCATGACTACCAATGTTTTCTGTTTGTTTTTGTATATGAAAGAACATCAATGATGTATCGATGTTTCAATCATCCTTTTAAAAATACCTGCATCCAATATTGATTTCCAAGTATGTTAATATTTTTAAATACCATGTTTTGTCTATTACGGTTTTCGGAAAACCACAAATTCCAAGAAATCTACCTTCTGTAAAACTTGTGTTCTTGGTGGTAACTATAGCAATAAATGTATAAAGTTGGTCACGCCGTTCAATGACACGACAGACCTATTCTGACTTTGAACGGTAAAGGTAAGATTGTAAATATTTGAGTGTTAAATAATATTTGTTGATAATATCTTACGGTTACAATTTTTTTTTTTTTTTTAACATTCATCAATTCTTTATTGTACTCCTTGCTGTTTTAACAAATTACAAAATGTACAGCATTCCATCAAGTATCCCTGTTACATACAATTATAACTGATATCCAGGTAGAATATACAGTAAAACACAATATCAAAAAAATCTTATCGAAGTACTTAAAGATGTTACAGTCGCTGGGTCGTGAAATTTACGGCGAAAATCCGTTATCGGTTCTTTTAATAGAATTTTGAAACATATGAAAGTATGAATGAGGTACAGTGTGGTTAATGCTTTTGTTAATTTTTGTTAATACTTTTGGATTTATACAATTCTTTGGAAGTGTTTGTTAATACTAAAGAATGATAGGTAAACTATGATGTTTTTTGTTTCTTATAAGCTTTTGTCATGAATTTTGTTACCTGTGAACAGTTACAATTTTCAAATTTTATTTAAATTATAAAAAATCCGATTTTAATTATTTCGTGATTCTAAAATACGGGGGTATTTTGTTGTTGAGGAAATTACAATATTTGTTTTCTTCTATCTGATATGACTTTAATACATTAATTTAAGATATATAATGTACAGTTTAAAGAAAACACAGACGTTTAAAAAAAAACTTCTTTTACAAATTGTTACTTGTTTAATTATGTCGTAATTTGCTAGTCAGTCAGTCAGTCAGTGTCGGATTCCGGGCGACATTGCGTACGCTTTTCCCTTTGATTTGAAAATAAATAATGTTTAGCATTATTAAAATCTTCTTTGTTTGTATCTTTGCTACACTCGATATTATTGCTTCAGCTGTATCACAGCTAGTGAATTAGTCTCAATGTTCGTAAAATGTATAGTAATATTTCTTTTCTTCACTGTTTATTCTTAAATATAAGCGTTGTCTATTTTTATCTGACAAGCACGCACATGGACTTTTCATTAGTATAGAAAGTTCGCTAAAGTGTTCCATCGTGGTCTTAGCGCAGGTTCGAGAGCTTGGTGCACCAAAGCGGCCTAGGTGGTTTTTAGACGTACCGACAAGACCCTGGCCTACAATAGCAACGCCGTCCTTTTGATGATCAATTTGTTAAATTGCTGGGACTATCTATACTAATAGCATAATAGTTAAATAAAAACAGACCTCTACCGTTAAATAGTAATTGTTATCCTATATCATTTTACTTTTACCAAGGATTTGTATAGTTATATACAAATCCTTGCTTTTACGCTGTCTTAATTTGTTAATAATTATTTAGTATAATATAGTGTCTTGTAAGTAATAGTTGGGCAGGATATTGTTTGTTTTATAGTGTATAAATAATTTTTGTTGCGATCAATTTATAATTCATTATAAAAAAAACCACTTAACTATGTGGACCGTATGTCAGCGCACACAAGACAAACTGATTGGATAAATGTGATAGATTGTTACGCCTACATTGATACTGATGTCCAATCGAATACCAGCAGACACCTGTCAGTAAAAACAAATTGCAAGCGTGGGTAAATTAGAGATTTATTTGTGTATTCGATATTTGAAAAATAAGTTAGATATAGTCACTATTCGTTAACCCTTTTCAGGTGAATTTCAATAACTGTTTTGACACTTTTTTATTTAACTGAAAGGTATTTAGATATGAGCGTACCACAGGGTTTCCCCTGGGTTAATTACTTTTTTCGCCACCTCTTTCGCCAAAACAATATATTTTTCGTCACTTTATTATCTTTTTCGCCAAATAACATAAAAATATTTTTCGTTTAAAATTTATCTTTTTTTTCTACCCACCCCCACTAAATGAGGGTGCCACTATACTTTTTATAATAAAGAAGATATAAGTCCTGGAATATAACAAAATTAATGGACATGTTTTTGATCATATAATACCAGTATACTTCGTAGGGAAAGTTTCTTTAAAAGAAAATTACTGATGTGCCCTTTTGTACTAAGAAACTAAGAAGTGGTTTTTACAACAAAACAAAAGCTTTCATCACATGAAATTGATCCCTCATTTCATGTGTAGTCATTATATTGAAGGGTTACTCTCCTTCAAGGGGTTGTTCCCAACCTTTTGGATATATTTCTTCATAACGAAAGTTTTCTTTTCTTGATCATCGTAAATGAATAAGTTGAGACGTACAACTATGCTTGAAACACGTGTGTCACTCAAACGACTTTAAAGTAGTCTCCCTAATCAATAACCTATATTTAAGAAAAAGGATAATTAAAGTTTTAAATCGGAGATTTTTCTTGCTTTTGAACATTTTTCGTCACAACAGCTTTCTTTTCTAAATTATCTTTAAAAGGAGAGGAGACGTCAAAAGTTTGCTTCAAACACGTGCGTCGCAAAGTGGTCAATAAATTCTGTATGTGACATTTAGCGGAAGCCATTTAACCATATCATTTTGTCAAACAATTCAATCAACACCTTTATTAATTAGTCCTTTGTTGTCGATAGTTATAAAATGCAATTAGCTGATTATTGATTTTCTGTTCAAATCTTAATGAGGTCAAGGTGAATTCCGAGTATTGTCTGATCGGGTAAAGTCCGAGAAACTTGAAAAAAGTAAATAAACAAGATGGAGAAAAATAAATCGTTATATATATTTCTTTCGCCAAATTCTTTCGCAAATGACGAATTTTTATCGCCACAATTATTATTTTTTCGCAAATTGCGAAAATGGCGACCGCCAGCGGAAACCCTGGCATTCCATACATAACGGTATTTTACGAGCATTTTATATAGCGACTTCAACTTGTGTTTTCTGGAACGTCCTATTTTAAATATTTCACAGACCTTTGACAAAGTTAGATCACACAAATTTCATCTACCATGTGCATAAAAAAACACTTTCAAATTATATTTCTAAATTGTAAAAGATTAGGATTATTCTAATATCTGTACTAATAATCTTCTGAAATAAAATAAAACATATTTCTCTCTGCCGGAATGCAATCGTAAGCAAATTTTCATAATATTCTTTATCCATATGCAAATGACAAAGAATTCTCCTTAAACTGTAGATCATTAAACAGACAGACTAACTTTAAAGTACAACATACAAGCGTGTACTACCATCCAAGGACATGAGTTTCCAATGACTTACTGAATTTGCATATTGTTTTTATCGAAATGACAATGTTATAAACTGCTGCCGGTTGATATCAATAAGAAGATGTGGTATTTGTGCAAATGAAACAACTTTCACATGTCACATGGTATAAAACATTTAATTATAGGTCAAAAGTACGGCCTCAAAACGGAGCTTTGGCCCACACCGAACAGTAAGCTATAACGGTCCCTAAAATGATTAGTGTAAAAACAATCAAAAATAGAAAAACAAAAGTCTAATCTATAAGTATGGTCATTTTGCTACGTTATTTTATAACTTTTTGGTTAATTCCAAAATAGGAAGTAAGCATCTCACTGTTTTTAAAAATGAAAATAACACTGGTAATTTAAAAAAATCTGATACGGAACAGAAATATAAACCGTACATTATATTTTAGCAATCGTTTCTTAAATAACGTTATTTGATAATTTTCTATGATATGATTTACTCCTGTATAAGTTCCTGCTAAAAAAATGACGATAAAAAAATTTTCAAGACTGTTATCGACATCGGTCTTTATATGTATAAAATGGTCAATATAAACTGTCAACTAAATTTTTAAAATATGTTTGTATCGTTGTTGCGTTTATTAAAAACAATAATGTTTTATTTGTAAATGTAACATTTAACCCGATTTAACCTTATGTAAAAGATAAAACACGGAACTTCATTAGTTAACGTCCACGATTTGGGTAATTATTTAGTTAGTTTATGGTAATCCGTTTCGGTTGACTGCTTAGATAATCCGTTTATTAAAATGTAAATAACTTTTAGCAAGCATCTGTCATCTGTATACAATTTTAAAATATAAAGTAAATTATAAACTTAAAATATACGTTTCTTGACAAATAAAGATTAGAACAATTATTCTACATTAGAAACAAAAATGTTTAAGAACATCTTTGAGACATATTACTGATCATTATATCTTTAGAGGGGGAATAAATACATACAGGACTACTTTATGTCAGAAAGCATGACTGCAAGGTTTTTATTAAATATTTTCCGGTTAAAACAATTAATCTTTTCTCATATAACCAATCGAATGTTAAAGATTCTATCGGAAAAAATGAATTGTTTTTTTTAAAGTTTGCATACTTTATTTAATGAAATAGATATACAGTCATATTAAAAGACCACTAAAGAATATTATCCAAGATATCGAGATTTTATTCATAGCGGGGGAGTAACCCCTGATAAAAAACAGAAAAAGTGTCGTCGTTTTATTCAAAATATTTAAAATCTTCACACGATCTTACAGCACCTAAACAGGTTTTTCACCTTTGGTCTTATTTGATCTGAACGTGATCTAAACAAGTCTTAGTTGAATGCTAGAAGAATCTGACTTGTTTAACTTGACACGACTGATCTGACAGAACACGATATATCTTAACAGAGTTTGATTGTCTAAACAGGTCTAAACGTTTTTTCTCTAGCGGTAAATTAAGTCGATTAAGACTTGATCAGACCAAAATGACCGTTTCAGACTTAAATCTGGCTATTAGTACAGGCTAGCAAGAAGATATATGCTACAGATGTTGCCTTCATACAATAGTGCAAAAGTACGCCGAAGTAACATATTCTACAGTCAAAGCTGTAATGTCATGGATGTTAGCTTTGTTTGCAACATAAAATATTGTAGTGTTGAAGTTGTTAGAAATAAGTGAAAAATTTGGCAATGTCTGTTATAAATATGTGTACTGAGTGTGTAACTAAAGAAAACCGTTTTTGAAGTTGACTAAAGAGTTTGGAAATGCTTGTTTAGATGAAAGTGAAAGAAGTTGCGATGAGACAGAAACAAAACGGTGAAACATTGTGATAATGTCAATTCAAAATAAAAAGATCAGCTAAGATTTCACAAGAAAAAATCAATTAAAATTATGCTTGAAAACTTGCCCTCAAAGACATTCATATATTTTGAATTCAGTCACCGCATCAGCTTTGCTTAAAGCTGATTCACGCCAAGATAAATCATATTTTGACCGTTATCATTTGTAGACCTTTTTAAATAATTAGTTTGTAAACACGAATTGCACATCTCTTTGTTTTAAATTCTTTGACATCTATTAACTAGTGCACATTTCAACAAATTGAGAAGTTAATCAGAGAAAAAATAAATAGGCTGAATATCATATTCACATCTTGAATCATACCTAGATTTTACCCTACTTGCCGACTTGTTTCTTTATTATTATGAGGCTGACTTCATGCAGGAACTTCTTAGGAAGAAAGATAAGAAGTTAGCAATATCCTTTAACTCTACTTTCCGCTATATAGATGATGTTCTTTCACTAAACAATTCAAAAGTTTGTTTTAGATTTATGAGTTTGACTGTCCCTTTGGTATCTTTCGTCCCTCTTTTATATCAATAAATATTATGGTATAAATAATAAATTAATATCACAAACAACCGGTGTAAAGTTAATTTAGTTTATCTAGCGTATGTACAACAACTTTTCTTTAAAATGAGAAAAAAATGTAAATTAAATTGACTGATATTGTCATTCAAAAAAATTAACGACCCGAGTTGCTATTAAATCTTTCATATCAATTTTAGGTATTCAAATTGTTAAGGACTGTTCAAGTCATCGAAGATAAACTGGTTAAAAATTTGCATGACTAACATTGTCTTCGATTATGTTATAAAAATTACCTTCGTATAATATTGATAATTTCATCATTCTATGTCAAAATACCTGCATTTCATAATGATTTTCAAAATACATGAATATTAAATACTATCTTTTATCGGTTTCGACCAATATTTCAATCCCGTGAGATTTTTTTTATTAATTCGTAGATCCTGTAGTGTATATGATTTTTGCATTTTTAAGTTTCGCTCTATAAATGATCAATTTTAAGAAAAACGTATTTAAAAAAAATGTTGTTAGTAGCAAACAATATTATTATTCATCATTCTTCTGCTAAATATTATTTAGATTTTATCCAGAAAGCATCTATAAAAAGTTATTTATCAACAATTTATGCTTATTGATAAATAGAGAAACTGCGTTCTGCTTGGAAATATCTTACAGAATTTTTAAACCATATTCGTGTGGGAAAGAATCAATTTAATGCACTGATCAAATATACATGCTGTCAATCGTACGATGTGAAAAAAAAACTATATAAAATGTTTCAGTTTTATTTGTTATTATAATATTAATTAAGCGGTTCTTTTAAAAAGATAATTATCTCATATGAAGGACTAAACAGTAAATAATTATTTCAAAACCCAACATGTGTTGTTTGATCTATTGTCGTTCACTATAATTTAAATTCTAGATACCGTTTAATCAACCAAAGTTTAATATGAATGATTTGCACTGACCATCCTATCAAGTTGTTGGTTGTTGGTTTTCGCTGATTTACTGTTAAAAATTTATTTAAAAGCACATTTTAAATAGAAATCAATAATAATTGACTTTGTAATTGTATCATATAAATTCAACAAAACCTGATCTCACTAATACGTTTATTTGAACATTTAAGAATATCCATTCATTAAAATGCTCAAAAGTTAACAATCATTTGAACGAAGAGTTGAAAACTAGAACTACAACTTCGAATCTAATCAACAAGAAAACAGTTTTCAAATATTGTTTTTCATTCATTTTTTTTAAAACTTTAATTAGGTTGTCGGTTTTCTAGATTTTGTTTTACAATTGTCATTTGGGGACTTTGTATACCTGACTATGCATTATGGGCTTTCCTCATTGTTTAAGGTTGTACGGTGACCTATACAGCTGTTAATTTCTGTGTCATTTGGTCTCTTGTGGACAATTGTCTCGTGGGCAATCATACAACATTTTCTTGCTTATAATTATAAAAAAGAGTGGGCTACACACAAATGTCTAAAATTAAGAATGTGAATTGTTTGAAATTTTGGATCCTCAATGCTCTTCAATTTTGTACTTGTTTGGCTTTATAAATATTTTGATATGAGCGTCACTGATGGGTCTTATGTAGACGAAACACGCGTACTAAACTATAATCCTGGTACCTTTGATAACTATTTACAGCTTGCTAAATGTTTTAAAAGCATAGATCTTTTGTACGTCTATTGTTAGGTAGTTTTACTCTTCATACTTAGGCAGATTGTTGAATTATCAGCAAAATAAACATGTTAAAACATTGATTTGACAGATTATTTGTGGCAAATTGTGAGTATTTATTTTTTCCAAAGACTCAATGTACAAGAAGGACACTTTTAACAAAATTGAGAATTATGGGGACGATTCCAAATTTTTAAATCAGGCCAACACTTTTTGATTTCGAATATGTCCAGATATTAGGTATTAATAATTATCGCTACTTTTTTCATAAAAAAAAATACGAGTGTCGACTTAAACGTTATATCTCGATGGTGTATACGAGGTATTGTAGTTTTGAAATATCAAGTATAAACAAAATATATTACACAAGTCAATAAAACATGTATAAACTCTTATAAAATGAACATCCGGTTATGAAGAAAATAAATGATCACCCGAATCGTGTGGTACATTATAACAATATTGGAACACATTCCTCTCAAAATTGTCTGAGCATTTGCTTACCGACCTTACACAAAGAAAATAAAGTACATTAAATCAAAAAATTTTAGAAAAAAACCAAAATGTGTATGTTTTTAGTATATTTGTCAAATTTTTAAAACTCTTTCTGTAATAAGTCTACTTTACTAACAAAGAACCCTCAAATTTTTTCAAAACAACGATATAAAAAGAAGGGGGTAAAACAATAGTAATATATCACAATACTCCACAATATTTTATCAGTAAGCCCCTTTTGATTGGTTCATTGTCAGGTTTTAAAACCCAGGATAAACCTCGTGCTTGCCATTTTTATAATTTAACAATATCGAGTTAATAACATTTTATATGTTTTATTTGTTTTCATCTGAACTATCCTTTTGAGATGATTAATGATAGCCATCGGGCACTTCCCTGCTGACAAATGTACTTGCAATTTTGATGAAAACTGAAAAAAGGTAAGAGCTGAATGTTAAGACAATGGAACACAACCGAGGGTTCAATTTCTATTTAAAAACATATTGTTTACGTCATCTATATATTTCGAAAATAGATTATGTAGTTATTTGAAATCATCTAAATTGATTAAATACAAATCTTCTAAGCCGTGTGCTACCTTCCATGTTTCTTCTATTTAAACTCGCATATTATTCATATTACGTGATTAAATACTATACAACATGTGGCTTGTCTGTACACAGTTTTGGAGTAAACCTTACCACGTGCCTGTCGCGGTGAGGAGTTGATCCCAGTAGTTAAAATATTTCAATCATTTGTGGGTAGATTTCACGTAGACAGTAACATCGTATTATAAATAACTGTAGGCAATAAATGAGGTTTTGACATTTGATATATGCTATTTTGTACTTCTATGTTACATATTTGTTGTTTTATCTTGATTAAGATTATAATACAATATTGACTGCTGTACCCTATTGTTAACATTTGTATCTATTACTTATATGTCTGTTTGTTTTGTTCACGAATCATTGTGAACATGATGACATAATTTCATACAAGTGAAAGGTTTAGCTAGCTATAAAACCGTTTTCGATCCACAATTTGTTTATATAAAAAAATGCCTGGAATATTTTAGTTGTTATCCATTCGTTTGATATGTTAGAGCTTTTGATTTTGCCATTTGATTAGGGACTTCACTGTTTGAATTTTTCATGGATTTCAGTATTTTGGGGATTTTACTTGTTTCTACACGTTGTCAATCTATTTTACCTTATGCACATGAATTTCCTTCTAACTTTAAATCCGTTTTAAAACAATTAAAATGAAATTTCATGGCTTGGGGTATATTTTAACAAAGTATGTGATATATATTTTTTTATGTGTATCCTTTACCAAAAAAGTTCTTCTTGATATAAAAGAAGGAAATGTAAATTTGCGAACAAAGTATCTAAACACAAAAACCATGAATTATGGCACTTAATTCCGTTAACATAGTGAACTAGAAAGTCGCTAATTTATCGGACGGACATTAAACGTACAGACAGATTTCCCTTAGTTTCTTTTCTAACCAGAGAATAAATTTAATCGTAACGACATATACCGGTGCGTGAACTGAACATGTAGAGAAATCAATAAGACAAGTGGTATCACAATATTCTAACAATATATCATCACCTTATTTACATTTTTTCATTGTCACATTCTAAATCAATTATAAGCCACGTGCTTGACATTTCAATAATTTGAAGATCTCAATTTTCATTTTCAAATTTTTCGTTTTTTTAAGATGATTAATGATGATCATCTGTCATTTTCCCGCTGACAAATATACTTGAATTTGTTATGAAAATTAAAAAAGGTTATATGTTTATAAACCCTTGTAAAATAAACCTTCTGTAATAGCCCAACAAATCGAGTTGGATACCATGACATTTCCTTTGTCATGTTTGTGTAGAAGTAACTTACAATAAAAAAAACTTCAGGATTAAAACTATGTGCCCGACAAAAAAGGGATTTTCTTATACGTCAAACGAACCAGTAAAACAGAAGTTCCTTAACAAATTAGAAAGCCGGTTTTCTTTTCATAAGAAGCAGTAATCAGTTTAACTTATCGCATAATATTCGTTTTAGAGTAAATCAATCTGTCAGGAGAGTCAGTTCTGAAGACCGCGCGGTTGTCGTGTGTTACTGTTTATTATATTGTTATCCATGTACCGTTTGGTATTAAAATTCAAGCCGTTACATTTTTTCAATCAAATTGATTAACATTTGTCATTTCAGGGCATTCTATGACTTTTTGCGTAGTCTTGAATTTGTTTTCTGTTAAAACCTGTACCATTTTTTGTATCTTTTGAGTCTTTTGGCATGTTTGTGCTCTTGTAGTTGTGTTCTTGATAATCATCTCCTTATTCTTTGTACTTATAATTACAAATAATATTCATCTGACGCCCACTGAAAGAAAATCATAAATGTTATAGTGACCGTAAACATGATTTCATGCTGTTTGCAAAAATATTTTATTACAATATATCACAAATAAAGGTTTTGACAGTATTGTCAATCAATGAATGTGTTTGTAGATAGATGTTTTTGTGTTCTGTTAAATTGTTCCTTTTAAAATTGTTATACGATGATGACTGCTGTACCCATATTTTGACTATTTTATTTATTATGTCTCTTTAATTCACGCATCATTGTAAATATAACAGAATTTGATGAGAATGTCATCAAAGTGGGCGGGTTAGCGCTATAAAATCAGGTTTAATCCACCATTTTCTATATTTGAAAATGCCTGTACCAAGTCAGGAAAATGACAGTTCTTGTCCATTCGTTTTTTATGTGTTTTGTTATTTGGTTTTGCCATGTGTTTATGGATGTTCCGACTGGATTTTCCTATAAGTTCAGTATTTTTTGGATTTTACTTTTTTTGTAAAACATACAGTCTTGTATATTTTTTTTGTCATGAATACAATGTATAATTAGGCGAAAAAACGATTATTACTATTGACTGCTTTTAAAAACGAAATACTTGTTTTCCGTCTGCAATCTTTGAACGGAAATACCAATATTGCATTAAAAAAAGCGAAAATAAAATATAAACAACCACCTGCCCCTGAAAAATACAAGTTAAAAACAATATGAATATTTTTTTTTTCATACCACTGATTGCATTATGTAGATATGTTCAACTTGATAATGTTCAAATGTTATATGTATTATTCCTTTCATGTCACTTTAAATTTCAGCGTGTTCAGTCATGTTTATATTTATCAATAATATTCTTATAAAATAGTTATCAAAAGTACCAGGATTATAATTTCATACGCCAGACGCGCGTTTCGTCTACATAAGACTCATCAGTGACGCTCAGATCAAAATAGTGAAAAAGCCAAAACATATACAAAGTTGAAGAGCATTGAGGACCAAAAATTCCAAAAAGTTGTGCCAAATACGGCTAAGGTAATCTACTCCTGGGGTAAGAAAATCCTTAGTTTAAAACTTGACTAGCATTGTCTTCGATTGAATTATAATCAATGAAATTCGTGTAACCTTTATAGTTCAATAATTCTATGTACAAAGACTAGTATTTTATATTGATTTTCAAAATATGTGAATATCTAAATAAACTCATTTCTTTTATCTATTTCGATTTCTGGATTTTTGGAAAACCATATTCCTCTGAGAGATATCTAGATATATAAAAAGAAATTGTATTCTTATTAAAGATATTTGTAACTTTAACCAAACTATTGATTGGTCACTCCTTTATTAGACGTTGGATTTTAATGGTAAAAATTGAAATATATAAAAAAGCAACGGTGACATTTTTCAATTTTAATTATTGTGGAAACATGTTACTTTCTCGCCATCAATATGAAAAAGAAGATGTTGTATGATTGCTAATGAGACAAATATCCGCAAGAGACCAAATGACACAGAAATTTACAAAACATGGTATAGGCAACTAAAGTCTCGTAAGCGCACCCACTTTCATCGTATTTTATTTAAAAAAAAAATGACCATTCAAACATTTAGGGGACGCATATTCATTGTTTTTTTTCTTTTTTCCCCATTTTTCTCTTATCTGTAAATTTTTGCCCGTTATTCCTTTTTCTTTAAACCCCTATCCACACCTTCATGTTTTGTTTCATATCACCTTATAGCCTAAAGATCACCCCTAGTTTTTGGTGGGGTTCGTGTTGTTTATTCTTTAGTTTTCTATGTTGTGTCGTGTGTACTATTGTTTTTCTGTTTGTCTTTTTCATTTTTAGCCATGGCGTTGTCAGTTTGTTTTGGATTTATGAGTTTGACTGTCCCTTTGGTATCTTTCGTCCCTCTTTTCTAAACCTGTGATATACTCATGAAAAAAAAATTCAATATCCCAAAATATTTTGTTTTCATTATGCTAGAAGAAATAAAAAAAAAATTATGATGGATAGAAATAAAGAAAGAATGAAAAAAAGATGTAATGTCTTTTTAATACCTGTCAAGAACGTCAACAGTATCTATGAGGTATATTTCTAATGTTTCTTTACAGAAATATTAATGCAAATAATAAAACAACACTGATAAAACAAACAGAAATTACATCAATTACCGAAAATAGATCATTATGTGACAGTGCAGATTGTAATATATTGTAAGCAGACAGAAATACAAATATTCTGTTGAGAGATTACTTATAATGTAATCTAAGTAAACATATAGTTGATTATTGTGTCTTCTTTTTGCGAATACCAAAGAACACGAACACATACAGTACAGTTCTAGGAAGGACTGCTTCAGAGCAGCATGTACATAATTTATACATTTTGCAGTGTTCGAACTCTTTCAAATGTATTTTAATATTGTTGTATGGACAATTTTAAAATAGTTTATGAGAATGTTTATAAAATTCCCAATTCTTATTTCTAAACAATGTTATCATGCATGATTCAATATTACATCTCTTTTAGATATTTTTCATAGACCCTATATAAAAACCGAAAATATGCTGTTAGAGTTTCGCAATAAATAGACATTTGTATGCCTCAAAGTTTTGATAAGAATGTGTGCAGCCTTCTCGTGTGGGAAAATAATAATGAAATGCATGGATGAGATAAAAAGTTATATAAAATGGTTCAGATTTAATTGTAATGACAACATTATTTTTGTGGTCCCTTTAAAAATTATAAAAGGACGAGTCATTGTTGAAATGTTGAATGTAAATTATTGACATTCCTATGTTTAACTATCGAAATACCATTTGTTGTTTGTTTCACTATAATTTGATAAGGTCATACTTCTATAATGATCATCTTTTCGAGTCGTTAATTAAAGGCTTGAATTTGCAGTCTGTGAAAATCTTAGGAAAGGGCCAACATATAAAGAAGAAATATAATAGATGTGAGGATTGAGATTGGAAAAGCAGAATATGGGATACTGACATTCTAAATAATGAATAGACTCAAAAAGCAAACAAACATTAAAAAAACATCCAGAAGAATATGAGGATAAAGCATAATAATACCTGTGATAAAACAGAATTACAAAGCCAGCGCAGATTATAGAAATAAACTATGTTCAAAATAGATTAATCACAAAATTACACAAACATGCAATACATTGTACCACAATTATTTTGATTAGAATTTACAGAATTAAAAAGTACATATTAAAAATAATGACAAATGCCTTCATGCTAAAAAAAGTAAAGAATACACATACCCCATGTAGACCATTTAGTTGAATTGTACTCGAATTCACTGTGTGTATCACTGATGCAAACAATGCAAACACTTACTTAAATCACTCAAACTTCAATTTCAGCATCATTGTCAGACACTGGCCTTGACTGTGTCCACTAAATTAAGCGCTAGTACATACATACTGCTATGATTTAAGTGACATATTTGGTCATTGATATTTTAAATGTTATGTATTGAAATATAAATACTGGTTTCTTATTTCACCTTTGCATATTTTGTCGTTTATTTTCCTTGATAACTATGTAATTTTTAATGTTTGATGCATTTTCCGGTATCGGTTACAAGAAAAGAATATAATCAGACAGAATTAATTAATTTGTTCATGCATTTTTTGTTAACCACTATAATTTTATATGTGGGTGTCATCCCAATACCTAAATTTTCAAATTTCTAAATAAAATTAATTGGTTCACGTTTGAATTATAGAATATTGTGCAACATGTACATGTATATGCATACTGTATGAAATGCCGCAATATCAAATTTGCTTTCAAAAATGCAAAGTCAGCATGGACATTAAATATTTTGTGATATACTTGTAAGTATATGGCCAAAAGAGGTCAACATTTAAGTACTCTATCCAATTTATTTAAGCTAACCATACAAGGTTAATTAAACGTTTTTGATGACATATAATTGAAAAACAGATATAAAACAGTCATTGATATACAATTATAGATGATTGTCTGGTCCTTGCACGTGGTTTGCTAATAAGCTTGCCGCACGAACCGATAAAGTTTAAAGCTTTTCAATTATTCAACCATTATACATGCTTCGTGCACAAATTATATTTAAAATTTGCCATTTAAACAGTTCGATTCGAATTAAAAATCGAAATTGTAAAAGTTGGAACTATAAGACAGCAAACCATTCCAAAATTTGCAGTATTTATTCCCATGTTTTCTTTTCAAATCCGTCAACATAAATATTGAGCATTACGGTATCATGCAATACGTTTTGACTTCCATACGGGTTTACAAGATAAAAAATACATATACGAATCTTTTTTTTTTGTTTAATCTTATATAGATTTAGTTGGAAAAAATTAAAATTTGACGAAGATGACTTCAATTGGGGTAAGTGAAAATTTTATATCTTTGTGATTCAAGTTTATATATAAATATTATGTTCTGTAAATGTATGGCTGCTATAGAATACACATGACTAATGTGTCAAATATAAATGAAAAGTTTTTTTTAACATAAATTCCGGTAAACGCTGTAAACCTACATTATATTTTGTTACTTATTCTTAAATCGGACTCAGACTTCTGTTAAACTGAGTTTTACTGGGCGTAGTGTTGTACTTTTTTATGCATTGGCTAGAGGTATAGGGGGAGGGTTGAGATTTCAAAAAACATGTTTAACATCGCTGCAATTTTCCGCCTGTCCGATGTCAGGAGCCTCAGGCATTTGTTAGTCTTGTATGATGTTTAATTTTAGTTTCTTGTGTACTTTAAAATTGTTAATTGTCTCGACACGCTTTGATATTATTCAACCTTGTAATTCAAAATATCAAGGACAAACGCGTTCCAATAAAAACTAATAACTTGCAGAAATATTCTTAAATTTTGAAACTAAATGTTTTCCTGACGATTTCGTACTTTTTCCTTTAATGTCATATCCAATCATAATATAATCGCTATGCAGTAATGTTTATGTTATTATTTCACAATCACATATTATTTCCTGTGTCATACTTGCCTCTTTGGATATCACCATACTTCTACCAAGTATATGTTTATCATGTGTTAGTTATTGTGTCACTTACATTTGTATGAACATCTGCTGATAGTCTCCAAATTTCACTTGTTAATTTAGTGTTGCCGTGTTTCTAAATGTAGATGCGAAAAGTACAAACAAAATAGAAAAATCGAATTATAGAGACGAAAATGGGATAGAACATAAATGTACAAAAGGATATTAAAAACTGAGAAGTTTAATAAAAACTGAGACAACGTTCCGGCAAAAATAAAACCATAACCAAAGGAAAACAAAGTTTACAAAACACAACAAAAAATCTAGGAAGTCAAATTACGCGCATTGGCGTCACCTATTAAAGAAACGAGCAACAACAATTATAGGTTGGATAGAATGTCTCCTATAAGGGAATGCAGATTCTGCTTCATTAGAGTCAAATCCGGTATGTTTCACAAGGAAATTTTAAATTCAAATACAAACATTCCATACAAAGTTCTGTGGTATAAGTTAAATTATGAATTTGAGAATGGAAACGGGGAATGAGTCAAAGACACAACAACCCGAACAAAGGGCGGGAAAATGAAGGCTACCATTAAGTCTTCAACACAACGATAAAATCATGAGGCGGGATTATATACATACATGTAGTTACGCTCATCGAATTCAATCTGTCTCGCAGTTGTTCACATTGCTATTGGAAAAAAATTTAAATAGACAAATATTAACTACTTTCGTACAAGAAATTGATAATGCTGAACACATTTACAGATTTTATGCTTTTATTGATATCTGTTGGTTTACAAAGTTCAAGTTAAAAAAAACATTATTGCAAGGAAAAATCTGAAGGCGTTAACACAGTTGTATTTTGTTACAGAGTTCCAAGTCTTTAATGTTTTCCAAATACTTTCCTAACCATACACCTGGATTTGATCATAGGAAAGTTTACAATAATGAAGTATATGTAAGTATCTGTATGCTAGTTACATTCATTGTACTTACATTCATCTTGTTACAAACAATTTAATATATTTGTATCAGAAGATGGCAGAGCAAAACTTCATCTAAGAAACATTTTTAGAATATGCTGCGTTACAAAAAAACATTTTTTACTCGCAATTAACTAATTACCATATGTAATGATCAATAAAATTCGTATTGTTACACAACTGGCTCGATGCCACTGCTGGTGGACGTTTCGTCCCCGAGGGTATCACTAGCCCAGTAGTCAACACTTCGGTGTTGAAATGAATATCAATATGGTGGTCATTTTTATAAATTTCCTGTTCACAAAACTTTGAATTTTTCGAAAAAACTAAGGATTTTTTTTTATCCCAGGCATAGATTACCTTAACCGTATTTGGTGCAGCTTTTTGGAATTTTGGACCCTCAATGCTCTTCAACTTTGTTCTTGTTTGGCTTTATAAATATTTTGATATGAGTCACTGATGAGTCTTATGAAGACGAAACGCGCGTCTGGCGTACTAAATTATAATCCTAGTACGTATACCTTGATAACTATTTACACCACTGGGTCGATGCCACTGCTGGTGGAAGTTTCGTCCCCGAGGGTATCATCAGCCTAGTAGTCAACACTTGGGTGTTGACATGAGTATCAATAATTTGGTCATTTTTATAAATTTCCTGCTTACAAAACTTTGAATTTTTCGAAAAACTAAGGATTTTCCTATCCAAGGCATAAATTACCTTAGTCGTATTTGGCACAACTTTTTGGAATTTTGGATCCTCAATATTTTTCAACTTTGTTCTTGTTTGACTTTATAAATATTTTGCTATGAGCGTCACTGATGAGTCTCATGTAGACGAAACGCGCGTCTGGCATACTAAATTATAATCCTGGTACCTTTGATAACTATTGTATTGATAAAAATTCAGTTATCAAACCCGTGTTCATAGTTATTCTTCGGTGTAACGTTTTTTTACCAGAATATATCATTTTGTGCCCGGTCAGAAGGAACACCTTAGAAGTTCATGCATATTTTAAATAAATTGTTTCTAAGTAAATCATGTTTTTGTATGATAAATATCCGGCAATTAGTGCATTCTAATATGCAATTAGACCTTTTTCATGTTACGAGTTTTGAGTCCGGAGTATAATTTTCTTTATACAAGCTACCAACGTGAAAATTGTGTACAAATAGGATCAACAAAAAGAAATAAAATTAAAATCACAATCGATGCAAGTTGAGGACTCTCAAATGTTTCATGTTTTCTATTTACGATCAATTTTATCAGAAAACAGTCAATTGTTTACAAAAAATTGCAAACCAATATATTAATCTTATCCATTAAATAACTATAATAGCTCCGGCATATTTATGAATCCAAGATTTTGCAAACCCATAAAACGTGTTTATATATTAAAATTTTCAAAATAGGAAGAAGGACCCGACATCACTTTTGACTTTTGTAGTCCAAAACAAGAAAAAACCCGTAATAAAATCTGGCATTAATAAAAAAAAAAAAAAACACTCACACTGAGCAAAGTTATCAATTCTTGATCATAACAAGTAGGAATGCTAATCATTTGTACTGTATTTAAGAATTGAATGCTTTTTTTGTTACTTCATTTGGGGTGTAAAAGCGTTGACGAAAGTACATGTTGTATGAAGCGCGGAGGCTATGTGCGCACGGTCAACGCTTTTACAACCCTATGAAGTAACAAAAACAAGTATTCAATACTTATAAATATTTTTTTTTAGCAAGGATTATGAAAACACGATTTTTATAAATATTTTATAGAAAAAGAAGAAGAAATCAAAGGCAGTCCAAGTTTGTTTTGAATCACCAAAGGTATCAATATTTTGTATGAAATTGTCTTTCTACTTTATGAGGTTTCACGATGAAATATAACCATTGCTGCTTGCGAGATAAAACTATCATACTGCACATATGTAACTGGAACTTTAAGCGTTAACGTAGATTTTTGTCGCTTTTTTTAAAATATAGTAATGAAAATATCGAAAAAATATTTCAGGCGGAAACATATGTAAAAAAAAAAAGGAATGGATTTAGGACAAGAGAGACAGAGAGAAAAGATAAAACAAATCAAACAACTACACAATTTAATATTGAGCAAGACAAAATGTCTTATAAACTAAGTGCTACGACAAATTACCAGAAATACATTTCAGGGACTACCTGTGACCCCAGTTATATTGACCACATTAGGTAAAAGAAAGTTTGATGAATAGCACGTTGGTCGAACATAGCATTATGAGATCTAGAGATCACCATATATTTCAAGCCTAAAATAATTGTAAACATATCTGTTGTTTTAGCATTTGTATTCTTCTTGCAATGGCAATGTGTAATATTAAATTATGTGAATGTTTTTAGTTTCAGGAAACACAACTCAATTTATCTATTCAGGTATTTATTGTTAAGACACATATAAATCATACATGTGGGATTACTACCATGTATCAACTATCAAACCTAATCCAAATGACGTCGATTTAAACAAATACAGGTCACCTTGCGGATTTCAACATCAACAAATTTCACAGCGTCAGCATATAATTCCCGGACACGACAAAGTGTTACATAATTAAAAAAAAAAATCAGCAAAACAATTTTGTATTGTAAATCCCTCGTATACATTTTAAACCTGATGCCTTTTGTTATCTATAATTCATGTTTTTCTTTGCCTAATACGTTCTCCCATTTATTTGTATTGAAGTCCTGTATTATTATGTTGTCATTTTAATGTTATATTTAACAATGCCATGAAAGTGCGAGGTTTGGCATGCCACAAAACCAGGTTCAACCCACCATTTTTTTCTTTAAAAATGTCCTGTACCAAGTTAGGAAAATGGCCATTGTTATATCATAGTTCGTTTCTGTGTATGTAACATTTCTACGTTGTGTTTTCGTTGTATCGTTTGTTTTCTCCTATATTTGAGTGTGAATTTACATTACTATAAGACGTGTCACGGTACTTTTCTATCCCAAATTCATGTATTTGGTTTTGATGTTATATTGCTATGTGTGTTACATTTGAATGTTGTGTCGTTGTTCTCCTCTTATATTTAATGCGTTTCCCTCAGTTTTAGTTTGTTTCCCCGATTTTGTTTTTTGTCCATAGATTTACGATTTTTGAACAGCGGTATACTACTTTTGCCTTTTTTTATAAGGAACATTAAAGTTGTCTGTATTCTTACGATAAGACTATGTTTATAGTGAAAAAAGCATTGGTAGCGACCTGGTGACTTTATTCACTTTTGAAACCAGTAAATATAATACCCTGTATCTGTAAAAACATGATGTATAATTTTACAACTTGTTTGTGTTTGCTTCATTTCGGCCAACCCCAATCATCACGTGTTCAATAAAATGATCAGGTTTGCAATCTTTATGAAAATTTCGACAATGAATTATGACAACGCACTGTGTTACTACAACTCTAGATAATGACGACGTTGAAATGCATACCAATACGAATTAATCTACAGTTGAACAAGATATACTGAAAACAAGAAAAATCACAAAACAACTGAATTCCGAGGAAAATTCAACACCGAAAGATCTTTATCGAATGGCTAGTGATATAAAGCGTACCAGCATAGTTGGTAAAGGTGTCTAGCCAGCATAAATTCAAATCTCGCTGTGGAAACGGAAAACAAATAAGGGCGAAAGATACCATTTGCACAGTCAATTATATAGATCGAAAATAAACTAACAACGCCAGGGCTAAAAAAGAAAACGACAAACAGACAAATAATAGTACACAAGACACAATAAAGAAAACTAAAGACTTAGCAACACGAACCCCACCAGGTGCTCCAGAATGGTATGTAGATTCTGCTCTACATGTGGCACCCGTCATGTTGCTCATGTTATTACAAACCCGGTAAATAATCTATTCGGTTGATCACATTCGTAAAATGGGAAGGGGGATGTAAGGACATAAGGAACATATTCGAATCATCTGTAAAACGGTTATTCCATAACGGTTAACAAACTCGTGATGGCGTCAGTAAAATTTCCGAAGGGATGATTTAAATCTCACCATTTGATATTCTTAGTTTAATAGGTTGTAGTGAGCAGCAATACTTTATCAAGGAAATCATGATAGGATATAACAAATTTCAGCTTTAAATTACACTGCTATCATTATACACTGAATTTAAGACCTAAAAATTATATACTAGTATAAACATGTATGTATGTAAATGTGTACATGTGTGTATAGATTGATTGTTCTATCAAGCGTTATAACGGTACGTTGATTTTTAAGAAATGTATGATTGAAACGAAACTCATATTAGCCATACAATTATTTTCAGAAGCAGGAAGGGATAGATATCCCACCTCAAGTTGAACTGACTGTAAGTAATTAATGTCAATTCATTCACGATGCAAATATATGCAGTGAACAATTTTTTTAAACCGTTTTTTACCAGAATATATCATTTTGTGCCCGGTCAGAAGGAACACCTTAGAAGGTCATGCATATTTTAAATAAATTGTTTCTAAGTAAATCATGTTTTTGTATGATAAATATCCGGCAATTAGTGCATTCTAATATGCAATTAGACCTTTTTCAAGTTACGAGTTTTGACTCCGGAGTATAATTTTCTTTATACAAGCTACAAACGTGAAAATTGTATACAAATAGGCTCAACAAAAAGAAATAAAATTAAAATCACAATCGATGCAAGTTGAGGACTCTCAAATGTCTCATGTTTTCTATTTATGATCAATTTCATCAGAAAACAGTCAATTGTTTACAAAAAAATGCAAACCAATAAATTAATCTTATCCAGTAAATAACTATAATAGCTCCGGCATATTTATGAGTTCAAGATTTTGCAAACCCATAAAACGTGTTTATATATTAAAATTTTCAAAATAGGAAGGACCCGACATCACTTTTGACTTTTGTAGTCCAAAACAAGAAAAAAACCGTAATAAAATCTGGCATTAATAAAAAAAAACACTCACACTGAGCAAAGTTATCAATTCTTGATCATAACAAGTAGGAATGCTAATCATTTGTACTGTATTTAAGAATTGAATGCTTCTTTTGTTACTTCATTTGGGGTGTAAAAGCGTTGACGAAAGTACATGTTGTATGAAGCGCGGAGGCTATGTGCGCACGGTCAACGCTTTTACAACCCTATGAAGTAACAAAAACAAGTATTCAATACTTATAAATATTTTTTTTTAGCAAGAATTATGAAAACACGATTTTTATAAATTTTTTTATAGAAAAAGAAGAAGAAATCAAAGACAGTCCAAGTTTGTTTTGATTCACCAAAGGTATCAATATTTTGTATGAAATTGTCTTTCTACTTTATGAGGTTTCACGATGAAATATAACCATTCCTGCTTGCGAGATGAAACTATCATACTGCACATATGTAACTGGAACTTTAAGCGTTAACGTAGATTTTTGTTGCTGTTTTTTAAAATATAGTAATGAAAATATCGAAAAAATATTTCAGGCGGAAACATATGTAAAAAAAAAGGAATGGATTTAGGACAAGAGAGACAGAGAGAAAAGATAAAACAAATCAAACAACTACACAATTTAATATTGAGCAAGACAAAATGTCTTATAAACTAAGTGCTAACACAAATGACCAGAAATACATTTCAGGGACTACCTGTGACACCAGTTATATTGACCACATTAGGTAAAAAAAAGTTTGATAAATAGCACGTTGGTCGAAAATAGCATTATGAGATCTAGAGGTCACCATATATTTCAAGCCTAAAATAATTGTAAACATATCTGTTGTTTTAGTATTTGTATTCTTCTTGCAATGGCAATGTGTAATATTAAATTATGTGAATGTTTTTAGTTTCAGGAAACACAACTCAATTTATCTATTCAGGTATTTATTGTTAAGACACATATAAATCATACATGTGGGATAACTACCATGTATCAACTATCAAACCTAATCCAAATGACGTCGATTTAGACAAATACAGGTCACCTTGCGGATTTCAACATCAACAAATTTCACAGCGTCAGCATATAATTCCCGGACACGACAAAGTGTTACATAATTAAAAAAAAAAAATCAGCAAAACAATTTTGTATTGTAAATCCCTCGTATACATTTTAAACCTGATGCCTTTTGTTATCTATAATTCATGTTTTTCTTTGCCTAATACGTTCTCCTATTTATTTGTATTGAAGTCCTGTATTATTATGTTGTCATTTTAATGTTATATTTAACAATGCCATGAAAGTGCGAGGTTTGGCATGCCACAAAACCAGGTTCAACCCACCATTTTTTTCTTTAAAAATGTCCTGTACCAAGTCAGGAAAATGGCCATTGTTATATCATAGTTCGTTTCTGTGTATGTAACATTTTTACGTTGTGTTTTCGTTGTATCGTTTGTTTTCTCCTATATTTGAGTGTGAATTTACATTACTATAAGACGTGTCACGGTACTTTTCTTTCCCAAATTCATGTATTTGGTTTTGATGTTATATTGCTATGTGTGTTACATTTGAATGTTGTGTCGTTGTTCTCCTCTTATATTTAATGCGTTTCCTTCAGTTTTAGTTTGTTTCCCCGATTTTGTTTTTTGTCCATAGATTTACGATTTTTGAACAGCGGTATACTACTTTTGCCTTTTTTTTATAAGGAACATTAAAGTTGTCTGTATTCTTACGATAAGACTATGTTTATAGTGAAAAAAGCATTGGTAGCGACCTGGTGACTTTATTCACTTTTGAAACCAGTAAATATAATACTCTGTATCCGTAAAAAAATGATGTATAATTTTACAACTTGTTCATGTTTGCTTCATTTCGGCCAACCCCAATCATCACGTGTTCAATAAAATGATCAGGTTTGCAATCTTTATGAAAATTTCGACAATGAATTATGACAACGCACTGTGTTACTACAACTCTAGATAATGACGACGTTGAAATGCATACCAATACGAATTAATCTTCAGTTGAACAAGATATACTGAAAACAAGAAAAATCACAAAACAACTGAATTCCGAGGAAAATTCAACACCGAAAGACCTTTATCGAATGGCTAGTGTTATAAAGCGTGCCAGCATAGGTGGTTACGGTGTCTAGCCAGCATAAATTCAAATCTCGCTGGGGAAACGGAAAACAAATAAGGGCGAAAGATACCATTTGCACAGTAAATTATATAGATCGAAAATAAACTAACAACGCCAGGGCTAAAAAAGAAAACGACAAACAGACAAATAATAGTACACAAGACACAATAAAGAAAACTAAAGACTTAGCAACACGAACCCCACCAGGTGCTCCAGAATGGTATGTAGATTCTGCTCTACATGTGGCACTCGTCATGTTGCTCATGTTATTACAAACCCGGTAAATAATCTATTCGGTTGATCACATTCGTAAAATGGGAAGGGGGTTGTAAGGACATAAGGAACATATTCGAATCATCTGTAAAACGGTTATTCCATAACGGTTAACAAACTCGTGATGGCGTCAGTAAAATTTCCGAAGGGATGATTTTAATCTCACCATTTGATCATGATAGGATATTCACAAATTTCAGCTTTAAATTGCACTTCTATCATTATACACTGAATTCAAGACCTAAAAATTATATACTAGTATAAACATGTATGTATGTAAATGTGTACATGTGTGTATAGATTGATTGTTCTATGAAGCGTTATTACGTTACGTTGATTTTTATAAATGTATGATTGAAACGAAACTCATATTAGCCATACAATTATTTTTAGAAGCAGGAACGGATAGATATCCCACCTCAAGTTGAACTGACTGTAAGTAATAAATGTCAATTCATTCACGATGCAAATATATGCAGTGAACAATATTTTTAAACCGTTAAAAACTATAACAAATTACAAAAGAAGATAATAATATTGAAACTGGATACTTGCTTGTTGCGAATAAAATACTTGAATTTTGGTTTGTACATAATGAAATAGTCAATGTTTGAATGGCTTGGTTTTAGCATTGATGAATACTTTTCGGACATAACAAATGTATTTTGTTGTTTTTATTTACAAATAATAATCATCAAAGATTATTATCTTTACTAGCAACTAGTGATCGTTCAAAAGCAACCATCGCCTGTGCCATCTGAACCTTCATCACCAAAGCAACCATCGCCTCTGCCATCTGAACCCTCATCACAAAAGCAACCATCGCCTGTGCCATCTAAACCTTCATCACCAAAGCAACCATCGTCTGTGCCATCTAAACCCTCATCACAAAAGCAACCATCGCCTGTGCCATCTGAACCTTCATCATCAAAGCCACCTACTAAACCGGATCTTCCTTCACAAAAGAAGCCTATAAGAGATGCATTTGAAATATGGGATAATATCAGAAAATTAGGGGAACCAAGAATTATGATATCATTGATTGGCGCTTACAATGAGTTAATTCCTACGTATAAATGGAAACACAAGATGTTGTTAAAGGAAGCACTCACTCATGTTGCAAGATATGCAGGAAGTAAATGATTTCTTTTTTAAAACAATGAACAAATATATATCTCTATGTACAAGCCAAGGCCTATTTGCCTTTTTTTCGTTTGTTTTGTAGACCAAATTAAAAGCGGTTATGTATTGTAGCAATTAACGCAGAAATAAAACAAAGAGTTTAATTCTTTTCAATTGAAAGATTATGACATCCTCAAATGAAAATCAAGAACAATCCCTCCCTTTAGGGGTTTAAATTTATACCATTATAAAATATATAAGAAGAACATAACCCGTATCATTGCAAAAACTGCATTGTTGTCAATATAATGGAATTTGATGTGACTGTCATAAACTTGAGAGGTTTAGCTAGATATAAAACCATGTTTAATCCACCATTTTCCACATAAGAAAATGCTTGTACCAAGTCAGGAATATGACAGTTGTTATCCATTCGTTTGATGTGTTGTAGCTTTTGATTTTGCAATGTGATTAGGGACTTTCCTTTTTAAATTTTCCTCGAAGTTTAGAACTTTTTGTGATTTTACATCTTAAAATTAAACCTACTAAAATGTATGCTCAACATCAACATCAAACTCAGTTATCGTCTTTTTGATCAATTATATACAATTAGAAACCAAAATAAAAACTCAACATTCACATTATTTGTTTCAACTTTATTACAATAAATCATTCTAAATTTATTTGAATTGTTTTCCAAGTGACATTCAATAAAACACAATTTCAGCCATTTAATAAAACATTACCTGATGATATTGATGACAAGGAACATAAATGTACAATATTCCTTTTTATCATAGGATGTGGATTTCTTTACAAGGAACAGGATATTAAAATTGCAACGACAATCATCAAGGATAGTTGTCATATTGAAAGTTTACCACAGTTAACGTATGGATACACTTCCAACATAAAAGTAAGTGTAACACAAAATATCTACCAAAAGCAAAAGTATGCAAGTTATCTCGAAAAAAACACTGAACTATTTTCGTTGACCATCTATCTTTATAAAAAGTCTAGATGAAAATGTATGATCATAATATAAAAAAAAATAAAAAGAAACAAAAACAATAGGATTTAGTCTTACTTTACTCAAACCAAAGATAAAAAAAAAACTAGTTTGGAATAAAAACATCATGCGATATGACTTAAAAATAGCTACTTGAAATAATATGGGATATTTTTTTATTGGTTTGCGGAAACATTCACTACACGTCCTTGTTACTTCATTAATGTGAAGATACCATATTGAATTGAATAAGAACCGTGGTTGAATAATTTCAAAGCGACAAGGGCACATACATGTATACATACATAAAAAAGGAAATATATCCGTAAATCTGGAAGTTCATTCAGTTTATATTAACCATTATAATTTACCATTTTTGTCATACTTGAATACCTTTCCAACCTATTTTTGTATACACTGTTTTGGATCACTTTATTTAGAAATGGATAACTTAAAAACACATAATATAATATAATCCTCTAATTTACATCTTTCCATTCTTTGTATGATAGTTTTACCACTTTTTTGGTTTGTAAGTAAATCCTGAAGGAGTTCGATCCTCTGTCGTATACAAAGTTTATTTCCAGACTGTGATTATCTAATAGTTTGAAATCGACGGAACTTAAACATATTAAGGAGTTGATATCTTTATAGTTTAAAAACAACGGAACTTAAAGAATAGAAACAATGATTGTTTGGTGTCTTTTTGTTTGTTAATCAACTAAAAATCTTACGGAAAATGTTTTCCTATCGATTTTTCAAATTTTAAGACTGACACCTTGTTTTTATCTAAAACAAAAATGGTATCAGTGAGTTGAAAAAAATAGAGACTACGAATATCGGTCAAAAATTCGAAAAGAAGGTATAAATTTGTAAGTAGCACACGCTTTTATATTAAACCATGATATTAATACCGTTTTAGTCATTATCCCAGCTGTTGTAGGTTTATCAATAATAGGTTCAAATCAAACGCTTGAAATTTGGAAGTTATCTTTAAGGCAGTGTCAATATACATTATTGTATCACATACATCTATCCTAGATATGCGTCTACTAGTTGGTACTTGACGTTTGAAATCCATCAATTTCTAAAAGTTTGATGTAAATCTAATCAATATTGCTACTATTTTCTTTGTGTGAAGCCTTTAATGATTGTTCGAATTGGCAAACATTAAAATTACTTGCTTCAAATGCAGAAATATATTGGCCAATCTATTACTATATAGACAAAGGCAAACTATTAAAAAAATGTCATTATAAACATCTAAATTTTTGCTGCATTAGGTATCACACCTCCCACTTTGGATTTACCTAACAACGTGTTTCTGATAATATAATTTGCAGAATGGTCGCTGTTTTGTAAGTCATACCGTGAATTCGGGGATTTTTATAATACATTGTTGTGCAATTAAACGTACTACGATAGTATCAAATGAACAACAGTCTATAATATGTCTGTATACATTTCATCTATTCTTTTCATTATTTATATGATTACAGAGAGACGTTAATAATTCAGGCTCAGGGAAGGTTACAGTGAGTAATTAAAACAATAAAAAATGAAACATGATTATGAAACAAAAATCCTTTACTTGATTTTGAAACAAATTGTCTGTCAGTATATAATCTATTCAGTCAGATATCAACAGACAAACAACCGTATTTAATATGCATGTTTTATTTGTATACATACCTTTATATGATATATGGTAGGTTCATTTTAGTTCACTCCTAAGTTATCCCATCTCTTTTTTGTATTTTTATATTAAACCATTACAGCTGACATACTAATTTGATACTATGCGAATGCGGTTTAAGGATTATACATGTATGCACTGAACATGTGTTTGAAAAGTCTTGCGACCACGGTACTAAATACTAATTTTTGAAACACTAATTCGGTTTCACATTGCATTAGTTTGCCATTACACATGTTACCGATCGAATAAAAAGAGTAAAGATCGATTTATATTTTCTTTTGCATTTTGTTCTATTCAAGACAAGTTTTTTGTTATTATCCTGTAATTCATTTCAGTCATGGTTTTTTCAAACATTGAGTTACACGCAGATTCAAACGTGTCTTGTTGGTGACGTTTTAAAGCGTATGTTGTAACAAATTGTCATCGTTTCTATTTATCGTTGTAGGCAAAAGCAAACAATGATAAAATCGATTTAATGAAGGTAAGCATCTATTGAAAACAACAAAAATACTCATATTGATAAGAAAATTAAAATTGGCTTGGCATACCATAGCTCCATTTAGCACAACTTTTTAGAATTTTGGGTCATCAATGCTCTTCAGCTTTGTACATGTTTGACTTATAACTATTTTTACCTGACGGTCACTGATGAGTCTTATGTAGACGAAACGCGCGTCTTACGTATTGAACTATAATCCTGGTACCTTTGAAAACTATTTACACCAGACGCGCGTTTCGTCTGCACATGACTCATCAGTGACGCTCAGATAGAAAAAATGAGAAGTTTACTATTTTAGAAGTTACAAGTACGGTTGAAAAACGAAAGCAAAACTATGAATCTCTCCACTATCATGCAGAGTAAACGTTTGATTTGATACTCATTTTACATTTTAGCCGGAGTTTTTTTCGGCTGATGTCCAAAATTATAAAAATCATAAGAACAGTGATCAGTTACAAATAAAATAAGGTTAAACAAGGAAAGTATTTTGAATCAGAAAAACTTTACCAACTTAAAGGAATGCCTTTATCTTTCAAGAGTTTCATGGTTCCGTGATCAATACATATTCTTTATACGTCTTTATTGTAAGCAGTAATTCTTATAAAAAAAACCAATCCTTTTAGATAACACTAGCCCAGGTACATAGTCAAAATGTTGTTGTTTTTTTATATAAAGTAGTTCTAAAATAACCTAACTGATGTATAAATAACGGGAACAAAGCTGGAGTAGCTGACTTAACGTTTAATATGTTTGGTTGGAATATATACATGCAACATCGTCAAAATACTTTCCTCGATGTATGAAAAAAAAAACTTCGAAATTGTACATAATGAAAATAGCTTATTAATTGATGTATATCTAAACAATCATTTGAAAGTCTTGAGAGATGTTTCAGATGGCGTTATGTTGGGGTAAAGTGGAGTAAGTTATGAAAGAATAAAGCAAATACTGCACAACAAACATTATTGTTATACCTCTTTTAGCTTTTAGAAATAGAGAATTACATCAATGCAGAGGGGAGAGTTAAATTCGAAGATGTAACTTTGAGAGAAAAAGAAAATTTAATAAAACCATCTGGGATTGTCAAAGGTATATTAGTTCTTTGTTTTGATATTCAAGGACAAGTGAACAGTATTACACGTTTAAGGAATTCACAAAATCTACTGCTATTACATACTCATAGAGAGAACATTTGCTATGACTTTGTTGGTAATCTTCGACTTTAATAGCTGGCTATGTGGTATTGGTTTTGCTCATTGTGAAAGGTCGTATTGTAACCGAAAGTCATTTGGTCTTTGACGGAGAGCTGTCTCATTGACAATCACACCAAACTTTCTTATTCTTGTCTTTAAATACTAAACTAGGCAAATCAATTCTTAAGTCATCTTGTTAAAACAATGAATATATTTTCCATATCTTTAGAAAAAAAAATGGAGATAACTGTATTGAATTGTAAGTACCAACGGCTTGAATTGGTGATTTGATGGTCGTAATTAAGTTTACTGGCGATGTGTACGCGGAGCAATTGCAACCATCAAATCATCAATAGATGACGTTGGAGCTAAAAATAGAATAATGAAAAATATTGATTTTTATGAAACTGTCATTAAATATAGAATCATGATACATTAAAATCTGTTGTCTGCGATTACGCTTGCGTCAATTATGAATCATGTCATGAATATTAATGATGACTTTTTTTTAATAAAAATTAAAGTTACAAAAGAGGGTCGAACGATGTTGCACTATAATAGGGATTTAATTGTTGGCATTGAAAAATCTTACTAATAAGCTTTGAATTAAAAATGATATTACCCTTTATTATTCAATCAGGATACACTATAATTCATTGTATTCTATTTTTGGATAAACAGAAACGTGCTGGCAAAATGTAAACACATAATTGCGCTCTTGTAACCTAAACTTATGATGCAGCTTCATATATTATGAGGCTTTTTTATTACTTATTACCCTCATTTTTTTAGAAATTAGAGTTCCGGTTGTTTTATTTGTAATAAATGGTGGATTAGACGTACTCGAACATGTCATTAGAGCTATCTACAAAAACATATCGGTTGTAGTTGTTCAAGGCACTGGTGGAACAGCTGATCTTATTGCCTTGTGTCTTAAAGAGTAAGTTTATTAGTTTTGTTTTTACTCGAATATTAACACTTCTCAATAGTTTACAAGTATTAATTTGGTACAACGTTTAATATGAATGTAAAGTTTAAGATATAATTTAAATGATAAGACATGTTAGATATGCGTGCATACGAAATTTTAGACTACAACAAAATGGTTGAAAGAGTCCATTATAAAGGAATTGTACCAATGAAAGATAATTCCAATTCGTAAATAAAACTACAAACTCTTCAAATCTCTTTATTAGTTTTTTGAAGAAATTATTTCTTAATCATTGAATAAGTCGTCTTCTAAAATCCAAATTTGTTTTAGTAAGAAACATATATTCACAATCGATCTCAACAGCATAGCTCATACATTATTGATGTTATCTGTATCATTCAAAAAAAAAAAAAAATATGAAAAAGAAACAGCGCCTACAGATATCGTGTAGACAATCAATAAGCCACAATCTACATTTTTATATGTTTGGTCTTTACATTTGATACAGTTCTTCGTAAGATATTGTTACAACAAATTACAACAATGTCTTTACATGACAAAATCACATCCTCAAAAATGTGATTGATATCTGATAATTCTGAGTGAATCATCGTTTCATATTAGGTGCCGTTCAAATGTATCTAATAAAGAAATACAATTGTTGCCGTTTAGATTAAAAACATTTTAATGTACATAGCTTGCGGTTCGGTGTGAGTCAAGACTCCTTGTTGGAATCGTGCTTTAACCTGTAATGGTTTACTTGATTAACAAATGACTTGGATGGAGAGTTGTCTCATTCGCACTCATACCACATTTTTTTTTATATCTTGGTACATTGTAATGACTTTATGTGAATTTTGATAAAATATTAGCCAATTTTAGGTTTTTTTTTGCATATCGATTTCAAGCTAAGTAAATGAAACATTCATTAGATGGTGATGTTCCTTTGGCACCATCTTACGGTGTTTATATTTCACAACTTGTTCGCTATGCCCGTGTCTGTTGTGACGTTTTTGATTTTAACGAACGCAACCTATGTATAACTGGTAAATTATTAAACCAGGGATATCGTTACCATAAATTACTGAAAATCTTTATTAAATTTTTTCATAGATATAAAGATTTGGTTTTGAAGTTTGGATGTACCTGTAGAAAACTTATTTCAAACGGGATAGCACATCCTCATTTTTACGGAAATGTTGTTAACCGTGCCCGGAAATTTAGAAATGATCCATGTAAACTTGTCGCTCCTTTAAAAAAACTTATTCTAAAAGGTTACCTATTCAACACCGTAATAAGATCATTGGATATTGTTTTTATTGGAATAAATATTGATTTTGTTATCAGTAGATAAAAAGCTAACTGAATTTTACTAGTATGTTATATATATACATATTCATGGATCTACAATCTGTCGATACCTGTAACTTGGCATTGCACAAGGTCATGTTTTTCTCTGGCTGTTTATGATGTCTTTACATTAAATCCATTGGATGTTGGATGTGTACGGATTGATAGTTTAGTCTTAGATGCATGATTTTTTTATTAGTTGTTAGTGGCTTTGAACTAGCTGTCGGATAACTGCGAGTACTCTCAAATCTATTCATTGTGTCTTTTTGTGTCGGGATGTATAAGTACCCGGCCACGTCCACTTATATTTTTGTCCATCTGATGAGTTAAGCCTTTTTCAACATGTTTAACCCCGCCACATTATTTATATATGTGCCTGTCCCAAGTCAGGAGCCTGTATATTCAGTGTTTGTCGTTTGTTTATGTGTAACATATTTGTTTTTTGTTCATTTTTTTACATAAATAAGGCCGTTAGTTTTCTCGTTTGGATTGTTTTACATTGTCTTATCGGGGCCTTTTATAGCTGACTATGAGGTATGGGCTTTGCTCATTATTGAAGGCCGTACGGTGGCCTATAGTTGTTAATGTCTGTGTCATTTTGGTCTTTTGTGGATAGTTGTCTCATTGGCAATCATACCACATCTTCTTTTTTATATAACATTTGTAATCAAATTTAGAATGAAAATGGGAATGTGTCAAGAAAAGACACGACCAAAGAGCAAAAAATAGCCGAAGGTCACCAATTGGTCTTCGATACAGCAAGAAAATCTCGCACCCTTAGGCGTGCTTCAGATTTCCCCTTAAAAAAAATATGTACTTGTTCAGTGATAATTGAGATCATACTAAACTCCTAAATATTTAAAAGAAACAAAAAACTAAAATCATACAAGACTAACAAAGGCCAGAAGCGTTGGAGTTATTCATTTTTTTTCTATATATCTACCCTCATCTATATCACTAGACAATGTAGAATGTATATGTATGTATGAAAAATATACCGCAAGGGATTCAAATATCTACATATCAATAGTACGTTCGAGTTGTATAATTGAAGTTTGGAAATGGTGAAATCAATGGTTAAATAGGGATCATTGTAATACGGAATTACATGGTGTGTTTCCTTTGTTTTTCTTATTTATATCCTTTAAAGTATCATATCGATCATTAATGCATATTCGTGTATCACTCACTATGAAATACGTTATATACTGCAGCTGTCCTATTTGAGCAGTCAAATTGCATTGACTGTATATTCATATGTGATATACAGTCACTGACCGTATATCACTTGTTTATGACGTTGACAATGCGTTTCCGTAGAGTTTTATTTATGACGTCAATAAAACATACAGGTTCGCGGAAATTATACGTCGTCCGCTCCAAATTAAAAAATGATGGTTTTTACCCTAAATACTTCATTTAGAACACTTATAAGAGTTGCAGTATATAAAGAATAACCATATATTGTCTCGAAATATCAATCGGTTATCTGTACTCGGCTCGAAACAGGTAGAAATGCTCGGCACAGCCTCGCTTTCTACCTGTTTCTAAGCCTTGTACAAATAACATTGATATTTCGAGACAATGTATGGTTATTCTATATTTACTCTTTCAGAGAAGTTAAATTGTAAGTAGTTTATCAGTGCCTTGTTTGATACTTGATAATTGTTGCAAAAATCTTTACGTATATTTTCAGCATGTCAAAAGTGAAAAGGAAATTACCAGTAATGTTTGCAAAACGGTTTAGTGATGACATGTATGAAAAAGTTGAAGAAATTCTCAATCGAATTGTCAAAAGAGATTGGATGGTATTTAAAAACTTTTAAAAATTTTAGCATATATATATATAATGGTTGGAAAAGAAATTACAATCAGTAATACAAATAGCATCATTTTCGTTTAATACATTATAAGATCAATAGCCTCACATCTGAGAAGGATTCATATTTACAACAATTTCATAAACAATACAGAAAACTACAAGTCACGCTTCAATCGTAAATATATGGATAAAAATTACTCATCTCCCAAAAAATAAACATCCATTAAAAAAAAAACAGCTACACACAAGTTTAGTTTAACATTTAGATAAGTTTATTTGTATCCTTTAACAGTTTGTTTATTGAAAAAAATAATAAATGGATCAAATGACGAATTTAAAAGTCACACGTAAATAAATCCCTGAATACAGAGCTTAAGCCAACAGAAAAAAACAGCAAACACACAACAGTTTACAAAAAACATAACAATTAGAATACCAGTGATGTACTGTTGATATTGACCGCATTATAATAAAGTAAATGCAAGAGTACAAAAACTGATCCATTGTCCAAAAGGAATACCAATTCTTTTATTTCGAAATATAGGATTTATATGTCATTTGTTGTTATATATTTTTCTCACTTAGGAGGAAAACAAACTATAATATCGTATCCCTATTGAGATAGAAAAAGCAACACATACATTGTCAAACGATTATAAGATATATTGGATATCTTAAGTAACATTAAATTACAAGTAAAAGTAAAACATGTTATTTTTAAAACTGCTTTCTTAGTATTTTTGAATACATTTTATAATCACCGCTAATAAAAACTGACATATCTATATAATTCATATAAGTAAATGGTTTGTTATTTTAAACCTTGTTTTGTAGGTCAGTGCAGTCATTTCCCATCTAATGTGTATTGACTCATATCTGTGAACATACTTTGATATTATTTAACTTTTGTTGCAGATCTCAATATTCAATGTAAAGAAAAATAGTCACAAGGAACTATGGGAAAAGTTAACCGATGGCATAATACGAGCATGGTCATTTGAAGAGAAAAAAGGTGCTATTATACAAAAGTTGCAAATTTAAACATAACAATTTCAAAGCACAAAATGTTATTTATACTCTTAATTACAATTTCATCACTGTACCATCCGTCGTTTAATAGCTCCATCTTGAGACATTGATTCTGTGACCTCCGTTATCATGTAGCGTCACTTTTTATGTTCGACAAAAAAATGAACTAAATAGTCAATTTGTTGCAGTCCTAATGCATATTTAATTTTTGTAGAAACCCTTTTGATCTCGAGTATTTAACAATGTGGTTTTCTGTATTTTCTGGTTGACTAGCAGCTGTTGTGTTTTTTTATGTCAGGAATACAAGTTGTTTGCCTGCGAATAGCACAACATTTGTCATCGATATCATTCAGGACAGTCTTGTGCTGCATGTTCTAACTTTATATACCATATATTTATTTAATAGCCATGAACAGCTGCTTTCAAACCATATATTTTTGACACCGAATACATCAATTTATGACGTATTGGAACCTCAAAGCAAGGGGAAAAGATTATAATTTTAGCCCATTTAAATTTCTTAAGAGGAGTTATGATAATGTGTCGTGTTTATCTGTTTCAAATAAGTCACTGGCTACTGTTCGAAAAGTGAATAATTTCAAAAATAATTAGTTGTTTTAAACGGTTATGTGTATAAGTATTGGCATGATAATCGGAAATATATATTGTAGGAACTGCAAGCTAAGTTCATTGGAATACATGAGGGCCATAGATATATCTCATTTTTGAATCTTTGTTGGCTGATTTTTATATAAATCAAGATACGTATTTGAAATAATGTTCATTATATGTTGCAGATGAATCGTTTCTGACCACAGATCTTATGAACCTGGGCCAAATAGATTGTATTTCTAAGTATGTTGCTGGAATAGACCATTTATCGAAGAAAGAATTATTTGGTGGCTATGATATGCAAACACAGAGTAAAAGTCGAGTTGATCTTCAGCATGTTCAGGTAGAGATATACACATATCAATACATTATATAGTCAATTCTATAACGTCTAGTAATTCCAACAAAAACGACAACAAAATATCCCTACTGCTCCACAGGAATCTAGCCCTTTCCATTGCCTAGCGTATAAGAAAGTATATCAATTCATGAGAAACGATCGTTTTACATTATACGAATTATATCAGTTTAAAATCAGAAGCAGTGATTACAATAAAAAAAATGGATACATACATTTTATGGTCACTACCATACATTGATTGACAGATCATGTGTGTTTATTTTATCTCTCAAAGAAGACACCTGGAATGATAGTAATCAAAAGTTCCAGGATTATAATTTAGTACGACAGACCCGCGTATCGTCTACATAAGACTAATCAATGACGCTCATATCAAAATAGTTATGAAGCCAAACAAGAACAAAGTTGAAGATCATTGAGGATCCAAAATTCCAAAAAAGTTGTGCCAAATACGGCTAAGGTAATCTATTCCTGGGACAGGAAAATCCTAAGTTATGACGTCTCGAACGGATATTTTTAGCTCACCTGTCGTCGTCCGTCGTTAGCTTTTACAAAAATCTTCTCCTCTGAAACTACTGGGCCAAATTAAATTAAACTTGGCCACAATCATCATTGGGGTATCTAGTTTAAAAAATTTGTCCAGTGACCCTGCCAACCAACCAAGATGGCCGCCATGGCTAAAAATAGAACATAGGGGTAAAATGCAAATTTTGGCTTATAACTCAAAAACCAAAGCATTTAGAGAAAATCCGACATGGGGGCAAAATTGTTTATCAGGTCAAGATCTATCTGCCCTGAAATTTTCAGATGAATCGGACAACCTGTTGTTGGGTTGCTGTCCCTCAATTGGTTATTTTAAGGAAATTTTACTGTTTTTGGTTGTTATCTTGAATATTATTATAGATAGAGATAAACTGTAAACAGCAATAATGTTCAGCAAAGTAAGATTTACAAATAAGTCAACATGACCGAAATGGTCAATTGACCCCCTAAGGAGTTATTGTCCTTTATAGTCAATTTTTAACAATTTTCATAAAATTTGTAAATTTTTACTAACATTTTCCACTGAAACTACTGGGCCAAGTTCATTATGAATAGAGATAATTGTAAATTGCAAGAATGTTCAGTAAAGTAAGATGTAAAAACACATCACCATCACCAAAACACAATTTTGTCATGAATCCATCTGCTTCCTTTTTTAAATACTCATATATACTTAGGTGAGCGACACGGGCTCTTTAGAGCCTCTAGTTTGTTGCTTGACAGCTCCATGTGACTTCATAACGCTGAAGCAATTTTTTAGGGGATGGACTGTGAAAGGGAATGTCTCTCGTACCTTTAAGAACTAATTTAGCCATAAAATTTTAATTGACGGCTAGAAATGTGTGTTTGTTTGTGATAAAATATTTCAAATATTTTCCCAAATTAATGATAAAATAATTTGCAATTCGATGCGATGCAGACGATAATCTACTGCGGTTTTTTTTAAAGTTCAACTAATTTCACTTTAGAAGAGTATAAAATAAATTGTTGCAACTAATTCAGTAAAATTTGACCCGATTTCGAGAACGTTCGATTAATTTAATCCGACCGGATATTCAGATCCGTCGAATTTTTCCGGGTTTAGTGGTAATCCAACCTAACGTTTTAATATAGCAGTAAATTATTTCTGAAAATCCAACTGAAAAAGTTCGACGTTATGACGTCACAGAATGGCGTCAAAGCTTAGAGCTTAAAAATAATAAAATAGCCTTCCAAGGACTAATACTCATTAGTCTATGGACTAGTGATATACGGTCTTGAAATCTGGACACACCATAAAGGTCGTCTTATCTGAAAATTTACCGATTTTTTCCTTTCCCTATTGTGATATATATTTGTTCTAAGTGAGAAAATAACATTGAGTATCATAACTGCATAGCAGAAGTAAACAAAACTATCGTAAGAAAGTCATTGTATCTATAAATTTCTGATATAAAGAACGGTAAACTTTCTGTAAGATATTAATAGCTCTGACAATGACGAGATATACCATCTTAAGCAGATGATTGTCCGTGCCTTGTTTGATCTTGTACCCTTGTTTAAACCTGCGATGTGCTTCTTACCTGGCCAAAGTGAGTTTGGTTAGAGGCGTAAACGACGGCAAAAGCCAAAGGGCTTAACATATATTCATCCAGGAATAATAGGATTGTTCAAAAGAGGCTTTAATGTGTCGGGATTATTCATCGCTCCTCCAAATGTTTGGAATTACATCAAAAGTAATGTATTAATTAATTTGTTTTGTTTTCAGCTTACATTTGTAAATGCTTTTCTTGGGAAAAGGACAGATATTATTAAACAAATACTAAGCAGCAACGAAAATTTTGCATTATCTAAACAAGAATTCACAGCATTATGTCAGGAGGTAATTATGTTTTAAGGTACACTTTAATTACGTATAAAACAAACGATTGATTATCACTTTTAGGTCAACAAATTAAAAAAAAGTCAAAATAAAGTAAGTCAAAAAATGTACTAAGATAAAGGGTAATGCTACAGTCTGTACTATGATTATCAAAAGACACCAGATTCGCTACTGATCCATGCCTGTTTCGATCGCAAAATTCCATCTTCTCAGTTTAAATTTAAATATTAGGAATTATTCGATAATTTAGAATGCTTTTGTTTTTTTACAGGTCCGAAGAAATTTTTTCAAAGGGTTCCAATTACTTCATAACAAAGTTAATTTAATCATTATATATGATTTATTCATACTATATCTCCTTATTTTATAATAATGACCAATAAACAAACGTGAAGAGACGATTTTTATTTGTCATCTTACTTCTTTTGAACTTAATTTTGATTTTTAGTGTATTTCTAGACCATTGATACAGGAAAATAAAAGGGTGCAAAATGTGTCAACTTATTTTTTTTATTCATTATGTTAAATATATTGCTGTGAATCCAACCATTTATATTGTAGGTAGTAAAGTCATCAACAAGCACACCAGCAGGCAATGACAAGAACGGATTTAAATTACTTGAGGTACGTACTTTTATGACTTCCAGTATTTTGAATGCTAACTAATTAAAACTTCAATTACAGTGTATACTGTATAATATAATACATACAGGCTTTTTGCCAAAAGAGAATGAAAGATAAAAATCAATCGAGCAACCATGAAAAGTCATTATTTTCAATTTTATTGATCTTTCTCGACATTGTTTTTGTTTTACTTTAAACGTTCAACATGTAAATATATCATTAAAACAGTCTATATATAAACCAATACACTTGCAAACTAGATCTTCACAAAAAAGGGGATAAGAATAATAGATTTTTGAATAAAGGATCGTACGCATACACTGTTTAAGATAAATACAAGCAAACCATAGGTTACCGGCTTTCAAAGTCTACCATATACAGTTCAAAATATCTTTTTTTTTTTTTTTTAAATTTATTGAAATCTGTACATTTATTAGTTTAAAACATCAAATACCGGTACCTTATCCCAGCCTCGTTAATATTAGTAAATAAACATATTTATACAGTTGTAAGTATTATACCTACAATAATAATCATGTATAACAAATGCACAGGTTTTGAAAATATATATTTAAAGTTAGTTATATATGGACACGTCCAGAATATGTGTTCTATTGTTTCGACCCCACCGCATCCAAAACTACAAATATTTGTATCTTTTTTTAATTTTTATTTTAAGGATAAGTTCATTCGTGCATAAAATTCGATGTATTATTCTGTATTAAAATCACTGCAATTTTGATTGTTTTGTTATATAGAAGGGCAATACATGGATATTTTTCCAATTGAAGTTTGTATTGAGAATTAATGACCAATTTTGTTCACATTTTTGTTTAGGATTTGACTTTTTACCATTCAAAATATTATACATATCCTTTGAACCTTTCTGAGATTTAAAAAAAAACCTTTAAGGACTATGTACCCTTATGTTGATTCAATGCTAAACATCTGGAAATTTTATAGAAAATCCACAGCTTTTATCCTTGTACTCTCATATTTGGCAATTTAATTACCGATCAATATAGGATTATTACACGCTGTGCTAGTATTGATTTCCTTAAAACACCTTTATTTATGTAGTTATTGGTTAAAACAAATAAAAATATAGACCAAATCAAGCACACCTTTTAGGGTGCGCTCGACTTTAGGTACTTAGCACGAGGTATTTTGGAATTTACAGGTTGGTTAAAACTTTTTGAAAGATAATCAACACTAGCACATCATAGAAAAGCAAGTGAGTAATCGGTGTTTCAAATTTTATAACAAAAACCTCTGTTTTAAAGGCTGTTGATGTTAAAAATCTTTGTATCTATAAGTTTATTCGCCACACAATACTCTTTTCTATTGAATTCCATGAAACAGTAAAAAATAATGCTTTGCATCAAGTTTCTTCTTGGTATATGTACAAAATGGCCTATCTCTATTTTTTTTTTTATTATATCTGTAGTTTTGATACAATGGAAGTTTGGAAAATTCCTACAAAAATGGCTACAGAAGGGGTCATAAATTTTAACACTGAGGGCAAAACTGGTCCGTTTTCTCTCTTTAAGTCATTTGGACATACTTGATTTTCTGTTAAATACTTTTTTATTGCCGAAATTAGGCCTTGGTATGTGAGCAAATTAGTTTTAATATTGTATACATTATTAAAGTGATCAAAAGTCATAAAATTTCCACCTCCCTGTAACAAGTCATTGATCAGCCAAACCCTTTTTGTAGCGCGATCTTTATCTAAATTGAATGGTTACCAATCTGTATTCCATCATTCTTCCATAAAGGGCATGTGTTAATTTGAGAGTAATTTTGTACATTTTAAAGATCTTGCCAAGCATCAAATACTTCTTTCAAAAATGGATTATTTAACTTTTTACCAAGTACCAAGAAATTGCATTTCCAAAAAATTCAAATTTTCTGAAAAGAGGAATAGTTTCACTAGTTTTGAATTATTTCTATTATTTCTTCTTATCCAGGTTAACCTAAAACCTTTTATGTAGTTTTCAATATTTATCATTTTTAGTCCTCCTAAACCGTGTGGTTTGGATAAGGTGTCTCTATTGACTTTATCTGGTTTGTTATCCCAGATAAAGGAAAGGAAGAAATGCATCCAAATATTCAGGTGATCCATCAAGTATAAGAGAGGTATCATCTACATATTGTGGGATGAGATACTCTGGGTCATCTATAGTGATTGCTTTCACTTTGTCAGTATTTTGTATCAGTATACCAAGTTTTTCTGCACATAATAAAAATATATAAGGCAGCCCCTCTGAATCTTAAAACAGTCTGAGAGATGGCAATTTTGAGTTACTGCAGATTGAATTTTTGTATAAAAAATAGTGATCCAATGTTAAATAGAAGGTCTAAAATTAAAAAAGTCTAGTACACTTTCAACAAAACTCCATGAAATTGAATCAAACGCCTTTTCAAAATCAATAAGGAGAATACCAGGTATATTATTTTTCTTCTGTATACAATAACATATCATAAATAAATCTACTATTTTCACCAATATATATCTTGTTTGGTTATTACTTATTAAAAGTGATAAAATAGACTTCAAACGCTCTGCAATACAGCTAGACCCAAGTTTATATATTGTGTTTAAAAGACTTATTGGTCAACAGTTTGCTTATATTGTCTTGGTTTATCTCCCTTTGGTATACAAGTAATTATCCCTCCTTTTTGGGAAACTGACATTTCAACCATATTATACCCATAGTTTATTGATCTAAGAACAAAGTTACCTAAATCTAGAATAGCTGATCATTAATTGTGAATCAATCTGATCTAGTGAATCTCTATTGTATACTAAAGTATACTAAATTTGCATATTGATCTTTTACTTGTTTTATTTTTAAATAAAAGATTCAACATATTCTATATCATACAATAAACTATAATTAAATTTCCACAAACCCTTCCCAATATTGAAATCACTAATTTTAAAGTGTAAAACTATTGGTGAATAATTAGATCTGCAGCTGTTTTTAATTTCTACTTCTTTTTCATTTTGATAGAAACTCCGAGATATTAGAAAAAATATAAGCCTAGCATGTTCTGGTACCTAACAGAAAAACCTGGCCGTTTTTGGCACAACTTTTTTGAACTTTTGGTCCTTGATGCTATTCAACTTTGTACTTGTTTCGGCTTTCAAACTTTTGTATCTGGGCGTCACTAGTAAGTCTTGTGTGGACAAAATGCAACATTTTAAAACATTTTAAACTTGTTGCCTTTTGTTAGCTATTATTCGTGTGTTTCTTTGTCAATTGTGTTCTCCTATTTATTTATATTGTAGTCTTGTAATGTTGTGTTTTCATTTTAATGTTATATTTCACATGGCCATAAAAAGAGGGAGGTTTGGCATGCCACAAAACCAGTTTCAACCCACCATTTTTTCCTTTAAAAATGTACAATGTCAGGAATATGGCCATTGTTATATGATAGTTCTTTTCTGTGTGTGTTACATTTTAACGTTTTTTTTTTCGTTGTGTCGTTTTTTCTCTTATTTTTGAGTGTGAATTCACATTACTATAAGACGTGTCACAGTACTTATCTTTCCCAAATTCATGTATTTGGTTTTGATGTTATATTTGTTATTCTCATACGATTTTGTCTAATGCTTAGTCCGATTCTGTGTGTGTGTGTGATTCATTTTAATATTGTGTCTTTGTTCTCGTCTTATATTTAATGTGTTTCCATCAGTTTTAGTCTGTTACCCCGATTTTATTTTTTGTCCATGGATTTATGTTTTGAACAGCGGTATACTACTGTTGCCTTTATTGCTTCAGAGGATTAACTTTTATTCCATGTAAATCGTTTCTGTCGGGGTAGTATACTCGGAAGCGATCAATTAGATCATAAGTTTCAATAAGTTAAAAGATTTTTTCTCTTGCTCGTTGATTATTTATATTTAGGTAGTTGTATGTATCTAATGACTGATTTTGAGCTAGGTTAAAATCTCCTGTCAGAATAACTTGTTAGTAGTTAAAGTTTTCAATTATTTCATTTACTTTATTATAAAAAGATGGGAAGTCATAACATGGTCCATATAAATTAACAAGTGTTATATTTTTACCATCAATTGTAATATCTACACCAAGGAAATTTCCATTTTCATCTTGCTTTATCTTATTTATTTTATATTCAAGATTATTTGCAAATAAAATGGAAACTCCTCTTCGATTGGAAGCAAAAGAATTTAAAATGCATTCTCCTCCCCATTGGTTTCTAATAAATGATTCATCTTTTTCAGTAAAGTGTGTGTCTTGCAGACAGAAAATATGACAGCGTTTTGATTTCAAGTATTCGAACACATCTCTCCGTTTCTCTCTAGAATTTAAACATTGACAGTCGAATGAGAAAATTTTTAATGAATCCTTTAAATAGCTTAGATAAAGCATAAACTTTCCATTCCTTTAATTATACTTTGACTCATACAAATGTCTATGAAAATACAAAGCTGTAATATTATATCTGAATAAACTAGTTGATATATAAATCTACCTTCATGCATAAATTAATCTTTTTTTATTTAATTTTGGATTACCTGTTTCGAAGAAAGGGGTGAATGGAGAAAATACCTAACAAATTTATACCCACTCACACTAAAGTTCAACAATCAAAGAGAGACAATCCAAAATATTATCTCCCCTGTATTGTAAGATTACAAACCATATGTGTTTGTCAAGGTTTTCGTCAGTACATTATGGTTATTTTCAAAGTCTTATTTTGAATTTTTTTTCCCCCTATTGTCCTAAGAAAGACATTGGTCTCATAACCTTAAAATGGACACTTTAAAATGTTTTTCTTATATATGATGGTTAATTATATATAAGGAGGATGCAAACTTCATGTACAAAGTGTACTACAATAGCAACAAAAAATAATCAACCAATTGAAAAAAGCAACACAAAAAATCTATTTAGCATAAAGTAGCATGCACTTTCATATAAATGAACACAAGCAATTCCAAACATGTTTCAAGAGTTACAATGTAAGCATTCCAAGTCTAAAGCAAATAAAATAAAAAGGCTGTAGCCAATAATTAAAACTTGGGTTCAACCCTAAACTATAACTATTCTCTCAGAATTAATTTATCAATTAAGACCTTTACATTTCGGCCCGTGGTTTAATATCCAAATAAAAAATAAATATATAAATGCATATTCAGAAAGTTGTTTGAAAAAGAGAACTGATTCCCTTTTCTTTTTTCTTTCTTTAAAATTATTTTTCATTGACTCATTAATATATGATGATTTATTTAAAAGTAATATGAGAGAAATATTCTGTATTTTTGATTATTTAAATGAGAGTTACATGTAAGTAGATTTTTTTAGGATTGTATCTATTGTTCATTTTTATTATTATGAACAAATGCCAGCTAATAAACAAATGCCAGCTAATAAACTAAAAGCACATAGAAGCACAATTCAACACACATATACTTACACTCATTGTAGTAAAAGGTTCAAAATATAAGTGGGAAAGGGCTTATGGGTGACAGTTTTATAAAAACACTAAAGGTAAAAGGATAGATTCTTTTTTTTTTATTTTTAAACAACAATATTTTTTTAATATCTATATTTGTGATATTTTAATGCAATTGTCAATAAACGGAATGACTGCTGGTGTTTGCAAATTTCAGTAAACAAACGACGCCCCAAACCAATAACGACTTCTTACATTAAAACACAGACCAGAATGATGACTTTATAGTATAACTCTATACAGCCACGTGGGACTAAACATGTTAAATCATTGATGATACAACCGAAAAACAATAAAATATATGTTATTTGCACAAAGTTCCGATAAGACTTATACCATCAATATTGAAATGATACAGTTACACGAACGTGTGGTAGTTTCAGTATTGTATTAATTTTATTAGGAAGCATACATGTATCATGTTTATGATTTAGTTTAAAAGATTAAAAAATTAAAATATTTGCTAACAATTACACTAGCAAACTTCCACTTTTGTAATTCCAGAATGTGCACCCAGAAGCGGTTTCATATTTGGCAAATGGCAAAGGAAAAGGTTTTAAAGACACACAAGATGCCGTAAGGAGCATAGCAAATAAACTCATTCAAGGTGAGTGTTTAAAGTAATCATGCATGTCCATATGTAAAAAACAATAATATTTTAGTTTTCTTTTAATTTACTGATAAGAAAGTTAATATTAATACCAAAAAAACAACATTCAAATATCTAATTTCAGTTTTGAATGGGTAAGTTTATATAAAGGATCGATAAAAAGGGCATGTGATTTCCCTTTTTAGATAAGTTTTGGTTACAGTTACATTAAACTGCATAACCAAATATTCTATGAAAGAATTTAATAAAGGTTTTAAGCAATTTATTGAATCAAAATCACTGGTCTATTGATTAAGCAGTAATACATAAATTACCGTCATATAAATCAAAAACGTCACAACAGATACTTGAATAGAGAAAATGAAAGGTAACGAACGATAGCCCCTTTTGTCGTCAATATTAGTATGGATATTTCCGTGTTAAATCGAAATATCTAAATCTAGGAAAGGAAAGTTATTATCGTATACCTTTTTTTTCATTTAAAGTAGATTCCTTTGGGTAAACTTTGGCAGTATATGTAGATAATTGTAGATTATTTAACGGAAATATATCATCAAGATAACGATGAGTGTTGTTGAATGTATCAATTAAGGTATCCGACTCATAATAAAGATCTACGGAAAATTTTCAGGATTTGTTCAACACCTCGGTATTTTCCGCCTAGTAAGCGAAAGTATAATTATTATTTTTACTTTAAATGCATTTGAAACAGGCCTTCACTGAGTTCATACACTTAGCCTCACAACAGTACAAAAACAAGTATGTTATAAAATGAGTCCAATGTGTGCCCATATGAATATCTACAACCTGTCGATAAAATTCGTTGTCAAAACGTACACGAATATTATCAAGGAGAAAATTGACAGCCTAAGTTATATCATCACACCTCCAGTAGGTATATCTAGCACATGCACCTTTCTCATTAGAGCAGAAGGCTTTAAGGGAGTTTCAGCAAATGTATTTAGATTCAGATTTACCACTGAATTAAATAGGAAAACTGATGTTTGATAAGATTGTGTGCAAGTGTGTAAAGCGTAGAAAAATTAAACTGTCAACAGAATCAAAGGATTCATCAAAAGCACGCAATTCATCTAGAACATCCAAAGATTTGTTTACACCCCAAAACAGTTAACTATACTTTTATCCTATATTTTATCACAAAAGTTTACGAAACATAGAGTGAGTGATAGTTGTTGAGGAACTAGTTAAAATCACAGAAAAATAGTTGCAGAACATTTACTATAGTCCGATATGAAACAATATTATACCGTGGTTTTTTTATGTAGCATGTTTTTACCTTTTTGTTTACTATTAACAAACTGTCGTATGGAAAATAACTAAATATATAATGCGTATGCTACTATTTTTATATAAAATAGCACTGTGTATTATTTTTTAAAGAATTTTTGTAAATCCCAACGGTGGTATAAACACCAATCGATTTGATAGAAGTTATAGCAAAAAAAGATCTAGATTTGAAATTATTCTTAAGAACTAAAGAGTTGTTTTAGAACCAACATATGGTTAATGCCACTACGTGGGTAAACAGTTTCACGGTATTACTGACAGCATGTTTTGGAAAATCTAAATACCAATTAGTTGTAGTACCGATGTAAATGAGGAAGGATACTGTTTGGCGTGCGTTGTTATCCCGCCATTTTTTCATCGTCCTATGGTCCTTTTTGAACCCTTGTCTTTTATTTGTTTTGTGCTCATGTACTTTGATTAAAATTTTTAAACAGTATTTTTCTGTTGTACCCCAATTTTTTGACATTTCTACCTAGTATTGTGTTTATGTTGCTCACATATATATGTTCAACCAATATTATAAAGATTTAAAAGAACAATGTAAATTCCGATGTATAATATACACGATAACCAGAGACTTTAAGTGCAGTTCAAACGAGAATCGCAATGTTTAGGAATACAGTTACGGACATCGATATTTTTGGTTACTTATAGCAACGATAAATTATCTTCTTCAGTCACCTATATCAACGCGTTTTTTTAATGGCTTATGTCTCCGTTCAGCGTTAGAAATGTGGAAAATCCCTGAGTATTTCAGTTTCAAATTCACCGATTTGAAAAAGAGAAACGAAATACAGAAGACTAATAAATAATTATTACAAAGCTACAAAAAACATATTGACTAGAAACATCTTTCGCCATCTTAGGTTACGGAATTCACATTTACCCCAGTAATCATTGGATGAAAAATGTTTGTTGTATGTTTATGCACAAAAAGGATCATGTATTTGCAACTAACGCAATTGACTGTTTAGTGAAATTTGTCTATTACTTAAGAGTAAACAGATATCCTGAAACTCTATACTGTAATTTTAAGGGAAAACACGTATGCAAGATGCATACAATACTAAATTATGCACATTTATTAAACTTTATCTAATAACCAAGTCCCTTTCTTTTGTTTACTTTCATTTGGATACATCTGCCTGCGAAGTTGTGAACGGTAGAGTCATATCGATATTTTCTTAAAATTGGATCTTAATTCTAGGACTCTGTTTTTCAAAACTTGGATTGGTAACTTGCTGCAGAAAGTCCAAGAAGTCTGATGAAAAGGCGATTGTGCACTTACCGGAGAAAATTCCTGTCATTGAGTCGTTGAGAGTTGCTATTATGGGTAACAATGTTGAACTAGCAGCTGAATTGTGGAGCAACTGTGATAATCCAATGCGTAAGATTTTGTTCTTTGCTTGTCGACTTTTGTTTTTGGCAATATTTCAAAACAAAACATATCTTCTAGAAAATGTATGTTTATATTAATTTAGTATAAATTTTTTACAGTGTGAGACGTTCCTGTCATTGAGTTATAAAGAGTCGCTTTTGTTTTCAAAATTTCTTAAAAGGTACATGTTTAGTTTCTTTTAAAAGTATGCAAACAAATCTTTTACATAAAACCCATAGCTTGAACAAATAGGATGTGAATTTATAGAAAAGGTCAATATCTAGAATATAGTATTTACCATTGATCTTGACTTAAGTTAAAAAGTAAAAAAGCAAGGTCATCATTTGGATGAAAGATCTCTTCTGTGGACCAATGACCTCAAATCAAAAGACCTGCGGTCTCAATCACTTATGGTTGAACAGTGTCAGTTTCAAAAGTGTATAATATGTTCGTATGCATATAAGATACATTTCGCAAGAAAAAAATATAAATCAAAAACGAATAGTTTAAAAAACGAATGAAGGTCTTTCCAAATAAATTTACTTCAAGATAAAAAAAAAATGTTTATTAAAATTGGTATGTCTGGTGTTAATCTCATATTGATTTAAAAAAAAAAGTAAAACATCTTTTGATCAATTTGAGAGAAACTTATTTCCCATCAGTCTGGTTACACAACATAACATATTTTAGTTAATCCAATGATATAGTGTACTAGTTACTTTTATTTGAAATAACTTGCAACTTACGGTTTGAAAATATTTATTTTCTATACTACCTTTTTTTTCAACTTGATTCGTAACCAATATAGTTTTCTGTACGTACTATTCATTGAATTCGGTGTAAATGGCTATTTACGGTTAATTAAAAATCTCTTCCGACTGAACAAAACCGGATATAGGTCTACCAACCTCATACAAAATACCCTGCAGCTTAGTCATGTATAAATATGAATGTATAGCTAAAGTCAGACACTACAACGTCAAATGTGTTTATGACCCTGAACTCTTTTTTATAATCAAAAAGCAAGTAACTTTATTTAATAACCCTATGTCAATTTTCAATATGATTGAATGATTATATAGCTGCTAATACAGCGGGTCTTTTTTAAGTTATGCTTTATTCTTAAAATAAATATATGAGAAACGTCTTTCGAAACAAAATCTTGTTGCAAAAAATAGGTAGAGGAAGAAAAATATAATTATCTGAACAAAATCAAAAGGTCATTCCCCAGTAAGTAAGAAGACTAGATAACTATGATAATCAGAACAGAATGAAAAAACCGTGCACAGCAAAATTGAAAGGCTTAATAATAATCAAAACAAAATCAAAAATATTTTCATCGTAAATTGAAATGCATTCAACTGTATATGTTTTCCATCCCTATGTAAACATTTGAATTACATTTGAGTAAAAAAAGAATTAAAAGTTGTAGACAATGAAATCTCAGTTTAAAAAAGATATTAACTGTGTTTTTGGGTTAAAAAAAAAGATAAATTATATTACGCCTTTTAAAAAAGCGTTTAGTTTGCTTGTGTGTTTCCTTTCGAACATCACTTAAGTCTCTTGTAACACGTAAAATCACAAAAAAAATAACTCTGAGGAAAATTCAAAACGGTACATGTGGTTCCTAATCAAATGGCAAAATAAAAAACCCAAAAACAAAAAACGAATAGATAACAACCGTCAAGAGTTACCTGTGCGGCTTCTTGATTTCTACACAAAAGATCCCCCATTGCAATGAATAATGTCAGAGATACAAGTAAACGAAATAACAACGGCCACGTTTAATGACCATTGAGTGACAGGTAACAGAATCAAACAAACAAAACCCGGAAATTGATTTAAAGCCGATAATATCTCTCATAAACGGTTATTTTATGGGACAGCCATATTTTACAGTAAGAAAGAGTCTGTCAAACGAAAAAGTATTAGACACACAATAATTTCTTACTTAAAAATCCGATACAGATAAAAAAATAAGTGCCTCTACAGACGTAAAAAGGCCGTTCCATTATGCAGTCGGTATAAAAAAACAGAAGTTGCGACTAGTATTTAAAAATTGTCGAATTTACAGTTTAAACATTAGTTTTCATTGATACACAAAATGCGTTTCAGAAAAATAAACTTATTTCTGTCAAATTTTTAGTTACAGCTCTTGTCTCAATCGTTTACCTGTCTGCTATGGCAAACAAAGCAGAACAGTTATTTGAGGAAACACTTCAAACTGATATTTTATCTCATTCTAGGTAAGACTAAAATATATTTGTTTTGAAAAATATACCGAAATATTCCTTCATCGAAGGAAGAAGTTCAAATATCGAAAGTCCAAGTTTTATTTTAAAGTATATATAAAATATTGAGATAGGGTCTGATTGCCAATAAAACAATTACAATATGTATCTATCAGAGTTCAAAAGGAGTGGATGCAAGCAATTATAAGCCACCGTACGGTCTTCATCAGCAAACACAAGTTATACCATATACATGTGGTCGGCGATTAAAATCTCAACATGAAAATGAGAAAAAGACTAAAGGAGAAAACTGAAGAACCAATTCATTTCAAAACAATTTACGAAAAACAACTATGTTAAACATGACCTAACAACAACTACTGTATTACAAGCTCCTGACGTAGAACAGACACTTACAGAATTTGGTAGGCATACATAATATTCCTATAAAGACAAATTTGTTGTAGATTTGATATTGTGTTTTACATTTATAATTGTTAACTTAATTATTGAGATGAGATCAGTTTAAAACTTCTATAGCTCGACTATAAAAGTTCGTTTATAACTGTGATCCCTAAGCATATCATCATTTTGTCTAGATGAGACCTCAATTTTCGCAGTATTCATCATGAGCATGAATCAACTATGATATTGTTTCTTAGACATAATTAACGTTACTTTTTTAAATGCTTCAGAGCTTTTTTTTCATTTTTAGAAAATTTACCTCGCGTGCTGTAAAACTTTTAGACAAATTGTTTATTCACAAGGAAACAATGGCTACTAAAGCTCTTGACTATGTTTCCGAAGTTTGGGATCATAAAGAAAGTCCTTTACATTTCGGACATCAATTCAACATGGAAGAATTTATATCTCATCCATCTGCGCAGAAAGATGCCAGCAAACGGATGTTCCCTTACGTCAATGAGGACGACACTACAGTTACTATGAACAAACCAACAGATAGAAGTACTACAAAGAATTTCAAAAGTCGGGAATGTTGGCCATACATAAAGGTTTGAATATATTCAAAATACTAGCATGTGTTTTATAATAACAAATCTTGCATGATAACAGATAACATTACTAATAAAGTACCAGTAAACATTTACAATATGGATTGTATATAGATATAGGAAAATTTGGTGTGAGTGCCAATGAGACAACTCTCCATCCAAATAACAATTTATAAAAGTAAACCATTATATAATTATATATATATGTATTACACGAAGTTTAGAGTTCACATTAATATATACACGTAATTACGAAAACCCGAATACAATGGGTTTGTTCTAATTTTCATTTTTTTTTTTTGAAAAATTAAGAATGACATCACAAACACATCATTTTCATGTTAATATATTTTTTTGAACGTTTTTTTTTTTTTGTGTGTATTTCTTTTGCATACAGTTTGTTCATTTTTCTGTACTTTGACATTTCCAGAACCATGGAGTAGAACTAGCATCTTCAAATTTGAAATGCTTAAATGTTGTGTTAAATTTGATTGCTTAGACTGCACACAATCAATTTAAACAGCGTCTGAAAGTCTGAAAAAATCTTACTGTTTTTCATTTGCTGTGAATTCCGTCGATTAGAACTTGAACATACGAATTATCGTTTCAGACTAAAATCTTGATACTCGTGTCAGAGAATCAATTTTTTTATTGATATACACTGTATGACTACTATTTGATGTTAGATATTAGATACACCCATGAAGGGGCTGTCCTAACTGGTGGTGTCTGGTTTATACAAAGATGTTATTGTTGATGCAACATCACATGATAGGAGGCACTCTTTTAATTATTTGACCTTATTTTGAGAAAAAAATATGATTAATTAGCATTATCCATTTACAGTCAATTTTATTTTAGTATAAAATACATATATATATTTTAGAACCATCTTCACCTAGATTCGGCATGGACATTATTAACAGCACCTTTTGCAAAGCTTTCTATCCACGCCGTAAGTTCATATTAACTTAATTTGAAAATAATGAAACCACCATATGCACATATTATAGGGAATTCTGACTAGCAACAAAATATAATGATTCGTTTAGAACCTGAAATACAACTCTAGCCATAGTGTGAAATGTATTTTTAAAATCCATTGTTTCAGCATTTAAAGCAAAATTTTCTGCTGGTGTATGACGATCTCTTAAAGTCGTAAAATAAGTACCCTTTTCTTGATCCGTCACTCCAATATTCGTATATCAGTCATATAAGCTATTAGCCAGTAGATTTAAATAAAATTCTCAGATCATTGAAAGAAAGAAATTTTCTGAATTAGTGAATATATCATGCCAACACAAGTTTGATGTTCTCTTCACTACTGATATTTATTTACGTATAGAAGCAAGTATGTTCAACACATCCTTCTTATATTTTTCTTAGTTAAACATTGTTAAATTTAAAATTTCTTTTACCATATTATGTTTGAAACTTGTGCTTATTCTTATGAAGAAATGCAGACATTTAGGATTCATTCGTCACAGTGCATAAAAACTTTCACTATACATATACAATTAAAAATGATCAAACTATCATAATCTTACGATTTTAAACATTTTTATGAACTCATAACAATACTTTTGATTATTCAGATAGTTTTTGTTGCGGCTTTAGTTATGTTCAGCATTTTTCTCACCCGTGATTTAAAAACAGAGATTTCGGTATTAGAAGGGATGATATTCATTTATATTTGTGGAGATTTCTTGGAGGAACTATGGAGTATGGTGAGTAAATTTCATTCCTTAAATGTTCTACCTAAATAAACGAAGATGTGGTATTAGTGCCAATGAGATAATATTCCATCAAAGTCACAATTTGTATAAGTAATACGTACGCAATCAACACGGAGCCTTGACTAACTTCGAACAACAAGCTATTAAGGGATTGAGAAGTTAAGTTTGTGAAACTTGCTTATATAGAATTCATGAAATTTGCTTAAAAAAAAGTAAATGGCTGGCGAAAAAGGAAATAATTTGCATTGTTAACAGGTACAATTGAGCTTCCAACAATTCTAAAGTTTGTTTGTGCTTTGTTGGCCAGTTGTGTATTTTCATTCATCATACATCTCCTTTTGATTTCAATTAATTAAATTTAAGCAACTACTGATGAATATAATCTTTTCAATAACAAAGAGGTAATTGCTTCCGAGAACAAATCGAAACACAAACGATAACAAATTAATCTAGATGTTTCTTATACAAAAAAGTACGATTGCCTTTTATTTCTAACTTCTACTTTATTTGAGCTATGGTGAAAAGTTGTATCATTGCAGTCAAAAGACATCTACATGTACTAAAGGAGAAAAATCGAGGGAGTTCTAGCTATCCCGCAATAATTTTAGTTGTACACTCTAGAAGTTAAGATTTCAATAAATTTCTGAAAAGTGTAGGCCATTTGCTCTTAAACATAAGTGAATCTGTCGTTATAAAATGCTGAAAAAACTCAAACATATGTACCATGTTTTGTGTTGACATTTTCTTTCTTATAAAATCGTTACAGATTCGACCTGAAGATTGTTCCTGGTCTTTTCAAAGAGTATTGCTGCATTTGTTTGATGTATGGAACATTTTGGATTTTGTATGCTTCATTTTATACATCGTCGGCTTTGGATTACACTATTATTATCCTGATTTGCTTTTGCATACTAGACGAATCTACAGCGTGGCTTTGTTCATAATGTTTCTTCGCTTGTTAAACTTATTACTTTTAATCAAACGATTTGGTATTATCATTATAATGATCAAAGAAATGGTGAGTTGTTCAAATTAAAAAACAAAACTTTCTTTTTCTTCACATTAAATCGTTAAATCAGTATAAACACGGTTTTATAGGATTTTCTTATCCCAGGAATAGATTACCTTAGCCGTATTTGGCACAACTTTTTGGAATTTTGGACCCTCAATGCTCTTCAGCTTCGTACTTGTTTGGCTTTATAAATATTTTGATATGAGCGTCACTGATGAGTCTTATGTAGACGAAACGCGCGTCTGGCGTACTAAATTATAATCCTGGTACCTTTGATAACTATTTAGTGTTGTTTTGATGTAAGGACACATGTATATTGTTGTTGACTGTATTTTGCAACAAATATAATTATGTTATTCTTTTCGTCAGCTTGGTCCCTCGTTTAGGTATACTTCACATTTCGTTTTATGTATATAAACTACATATTCAAATGATTATTTCATTTTGATTTTAATCAAATTTATATTCTTATTGGTTTTACGAATATAATCATGATAAAGTTATTGGTTATGTGAATATAAACCGTTTGATAAAATGGTAATGAAAAGACCATATCAAAGGATAAAAAAACAACTAGTGTCAAAACAAAATGTTCTATCCATTTACAAGTAGAAGAAAAACATGGCCTTTGTTAGTCTTGTATTATTTTAATTTTAGTTTCTTGTGTACAATTTGGAAATTAGTATGGCGTTCATTATCACTGGACTAGTATATATTTGTTTAGGGGCCAGCTGAAGGACGCCTCCGGGTGCGGGAATTTCTCGCTACATTGAAGACCTGTTGGTGACCCTCTGCTGTTGTTTTTTATTTGGTCGGGTTGTTGTCTCTTTGACACATTCCCCATTTCCATTCTCAATTTTATTAATCATTGATTGGATGTTTTATTCTATTACATGAGTATTAACAATGAGTGATTTGTCTTATTAATTGGCTGATTGGTGGTAACATAACAACGAAAGACAACAATTAAATAAAAAATCACAACAAATGTTGGAGAAGTCATTTCCAGATCTGTAAACATGAATAGTTTATGCTGCACTAGTAGAACCTGCAATTTATATTACATTGAAGAGAATTAAACATGGATTTTTTGGCAATCATATGTTCTTTGTATTCTAGCTTGTGGATCTCGTTGAATATTTAGTGATTCTAATCATACTGATGTTCGCCGCTGGTATAGTTTATCAAGCAAATATTTACCCAAATCATACAGTTACAGCATTTCCGAGAGACATACAGAACTGGCAAATTTGGTCAATCCTAAAAATACCTTACTGGCAGGTCTACGGAGAGTTGTATTTGGATGTTCTTGAAGGTTTGCTAACTATATAAGATATGCCTTTTTCAATAATTCAGATACATATAACCATACTTATTCTTAGACATATTTGTAATGCATAACATATTAGATGACAAGTTTAATATGAATTGCTTGTAGTGACAATCAGGTACTAATTCAAAACCAACTTAAAATCGTGTACTCTATGGTGTTCAACTGGTCTAGGTACACATGATAGCTTGTGGTTATTATTTTGTACATTGCGAACAAAGCGAGTTCTATCCGTAAGGTTTACTTCCTTTTTTTCATTGTACATTATCATAATAATCCAATTTTTACAAATGAGCATGCACATGTTTTGTTGAAATCCATCCAGTATAGACAACTCAACTCTATATTACATGTTTATAGCTGTGAACAGAAAGCAATATTAATTTATAAAATACGAATTCAAATCGGCCTATTGGTTAATAGTAATATATTATAACATACCATTTTCAATATCGGCCATAAGTATCATTCAAATTCTCCCATATAATCCGAAAACAGTATCCAAGGGGTTATATTGCTCAAAATCAGAAGATATTAATCACAAATTGTACATATGATTAAAATAACAGCAAACTTTTATCATTTTGTCTAATAAGATCGTGCATTTGTGGTCATTTACTAATATACTTGTTATTATGAAGCTTCCTAATTGTGTTTAAAACTAAAGTCATTGAATGTCAAGTTAGATTTTCTTTTATTATTGGGTTTATTAATGTAATGATTTTGCTGTCAGTTTAATCGATGTTCCTCGCCCGTCGTTGATGTTAGAAACACTTATGATGTCATAACAGGGCACAATAACATGATGTTTGATCCGTGCAGAAATATGACTACGACAAATTTGCATTTATTGTATTTGTAAAAACCGATATTTTTCTAAAACAAATATGTGATAAAGTTGAATGTGTATTAAATGTTTCATTGGATCTAAGCATTTTAACTACCGAGAGTTCTTTTTAAATTGGATGATACATATTTTATTAGATGTAAGTAAAACAAATAACAATGAAAATAAAACTGGTATGGATAAATTCAAATATATACAATGAGAATTCACTCCAACTGCGTAAAAGTGGCTACCATTCATTTCATCTCTGTATGCTCATTCAATTCTCTCTACAACATATTGTCATACTTGAGTTTCAAATGATGCAAGTGATATTTACACTTCTTTTTGACGAGCTTCTTACTCTGTTCTGCTTCTTTAATACATTTATGTCTGGGTCTAGTGTCACAGATAAGTATTTAGCTGACAGAGTGCACGTTTAAGGTACCCATCTAAGTTCTGACATCTGTGATTAGTTTGTTTTAAATATTTTACTTAATCTTTAATGTTACATACTGTTTAAAAGAGGGACGAAAGATACCAAAGGGACAGTCAAACTCATAAATCTAAAACAAACTGACAACGCCATGGCTAGAAATGAAAAAGACAAACAAACAACAGCACACATGACACAAAATAGAAATGTCTATTTTCCTGGTTTCATGATGCTTTAAATAACTCAAATACAATACAAATATGGATTCAGAGGGAAGATTTTTCGTTTTATTTTATAAAAGTATTCATTGGATTGGTCCGGTCACAATATATTTATGCGCAAACTATTTCATTTGATACAAAATGTACATATTAAACATTTTAACACTTGAGAGAGATTTTATGATTAAGCTAAGTTTTGTGAAATTTAGCTTCAGATGATACTGGATGCACAACTAATAGTACATTATGGATGAACGATCCGTCCTTAAACAGATGCCCGACATCCGACTGGCTTCCCCCTGTAATCGCTGCTACATATATGATGTTAACGAACTGGTTGCTGCTGAATATTGTTATCGCAATGTTTAGGTGAGAATACTTATGGTTAAATCCGGTAATATGTATTCTTTTCCTTGCAGCTTTCATTTAGTGGGAATGTATGCCGATGAAAAATGATTCGATATCATTTGATGGGAGATAACTGTTAACGGAAATAAAAACGTTAAAACCTTGTTGTGTCCGATTGTGTTTAACATTCTTATTTTACCAATCAGACAGTTCGATGGATCTTTTATAGACAAATTTGCAGTATGTCTGAGCTGATGTCGAAATTTATACTGTGTTTGAAAATTAACAAATCATTCTTAAACGTTAGCATCGTAAAACACATTTTTGTGTTACTTTTATACAAAATGCATAAAAAAACAGTTCATATAAAGAAACTTGAAAAGTTACAATAACAGAACATTGCAACACTGTAAAATATAAAGCTTTTTGGCATTTAATTTAATATGTCAATCTAGTTCACGAATGAAACTTAAATACTTGTATTCATCTGTTTACCAAAAAAAGGGAGACTTTAAAAATAAAATAATTATGAAGGTTTGATAATTCATTTCTATTTTTTATTTTTTTTTATTTTTTATTTTTGCTGTTTTTTATTGTTTTATATTTTGTACTGTTTGCCACACTATTTGTTAGAATTAAACCTCATTTAAATAATCGTTTGCTTCGACAAAGTATAGATTTTAATTCTGAGACAACTGAAAAGGCGATTTTTATTTCAAAGTGTGAAACAGTGATAAATTATCAAGTATATATGTCTGTTATCAGAGAGTATGATGAATAATAAATCATAAATGCAAACAAGTTCTATACAAATTGAGATTAATACCAAAATTTATTATCTTAGAGATGATTGTTCTTATGGTGTTCATATAACTTCGATTCACTCGTGTATGTAACAACGTTAACGTACTTGATTTTGACGAAAGAAATCTCGGTATCAATGAAAAGCAATTACACCAATTTTTTTTATATCAGAAACTAGTCAAAACATTTACCAAATCTTATCATCGGTACAAGGACAGTATTTGTAAATATAAATCAACATGCAGACATCGTATAATTTCAGGTATATAACATCCAGTCGTTTTTGTTTATATTTTATACAAAGCACAAACATTTCAACCAACGTATTCAGAAGGGATATAGTTAAGACTGTTGACAGGTCATTAAAGATTGCATTCGTTGGTTTTGATATTGATTTACTCATAGGGTCTTTGCGTTTGGAAATACACATATATTTTATTTTAAAAACCTGTTGTTAGCATGATACGATTTCTGTTCATTTCATATAAATTATGATTGTATGATACAAAACCCCTAAATGGAGGGATAGTGTTTGTTTTTCATATAATTTAGATATCAGATTTCAATCAATGTAATTGATGTCTGGATTTTGTATGCCAGTAACTACTTATTGTCATATTTAAGTGATGTATCATTGTTATTTTACTTAATTCATTGTATTATCTATTCCGGCATTTGACTCGCACTTCTTTTAAATTGAGTTTTATAGTGCTTGTTACTGTGTGTTTGTTTTTCTACGTTTGCTAAATGTATAGGAGAAGGGATTAGATCTCACTAGACATTGTAATCTGTTTTAATTTAGCTTATCGAATTGCTGTGCAGTTTAGTATGCCGTCCATTTTCACTGATCTAGTACACATTTTTTACGGGCGATCTAAAGCCTGCTTACGGGTGCGGGATTTTTGCGCTGTTTTAAAAGACCTATTGAAGTCATTTTGTTGTCATCTGCTCTTTGACATATTTCCCACGTCCCTTCTCAATTTTATTCAGTATAAACAAATATGTTAACATTATGTTTTGATTATATTTGTTTTATTTTAGTGCACGATTTGATTTGATAAAGACAAATTCCAGTCAGAAATGGCGGTACCATCGACACTCAGTTGTGATTGAATACGAACATAAGATACCTTCACCACTGAACATCCCGTTTAGAGTTCTCATTATTCTCTTTTATGTTATGTGTTATTTTCCTTTCTACTTACGCAATGAGTGTACAAAGGAAACCATTCAAGGTAGTATTTTATTCTTTTCAACATTTTTTTCTTTCAATAACTAATCACATTTCATTCATTATCACGTATCTACTGTCTTATTAAATGGCAAAAACTTTTTGTAAAATTTTCAAATGTATCGGTTTTTATGTATCGTTTTTCTTATAAAAACAAAACACAAATATACAAATGTAGCTGTTTTATTTAACTATAGACCCGTGTTTATTAGCTATTTCTGCAATGCTTTTCGATTATGGGTTTGAATACCGGATTGGCTGGTATAGGATATGGATTCATTTGTATCCACGAATAACTCAGGAATCGATAATTTTCAAATTTTAATGATATTGTTTCAACGCATACGTTACTTAATTGATTGATTTAAAATTGTAAATCATTTAAAAATGTTCTCCAAGTTGAAGTATTTAATAGGGGTCGTCATGCAATGCAGGTTATACTCGCTGTTGACAATTTTTCATGTTAGCAAAACATGCATAGCAAAACCCGTATCGCATACCTGTCATGACGTCAAAATTCGAATGATGTCAACGTTTGATATATGACGTCTAGTTTTTGTATTTCCTGGCATAGTAAAAAAAATGAGTTCCAACAAAAAAAAAATGGCCCATCATTTCAACTAAAATCGATATTTTACAAAAATATATAACTTTACGGAAGATTTTTATATTAAAAGAATAATAAGAAGTAGCATATTTTCCTGACGATATCGGGATATCGGTATTTTGTCGGCTCTTAACATGTACTTGTGATTTGTAAGAAACCGGTATTTTTAAAAATAAACAAACAAATGTCGAAATGTTCAGGACTTAATGATGCAAGCATACGATTTTTATTACGTCTTACACTTTGAGAAGCAAAAAATATTTTACTACTTTATTAAAATATTGTTTAAAAACGTTAATTATGAGATATGGCTCGAGCATTTTTCGGAGGAAGTTTTAAAAAAAAAATTCAAAGAGATATTTTTACATTGGGTTAGCTTTCATTAGTCTTCACTATCCTATAGATAAACAACTTTTCGTTATATTTATAATTTAGAATCTTCATTGAAGGTGGAGCACGAATGCACAGTTAATTAATTATATTGATGTGCAATTTGTATACAAGAGTGACATTCCTTTGTATTATGTGGCGATTCGAAAAAAGTTATGCGAGTATTGTCTCCTATTTAACAGGCTCATTTTTTAAAATTAATTAGAGGTTTCTGATATCATTTTGAATAATTACAAAATGTATCAATTCAATATATTTCAGTTTTTGTTATTGGTGTATCAAAAACATTGATATACGAATATAATTTCATAAATTTGGAACGTTCAAAATGATTACATACCAATGTAAAGAACCGTTCATCATTTCTGAAAACGACTATAAATAAAAGTCGAATTATTTATCTCCCCTTCATGATAGATTGATTCGGAAATTAACCTGAGTTATCTAATGTTAATCAAAGAGAGGGACTAGCAAGCAATTTTTAATTGTACCTTATTTAAAACAATTTTCACTATAACCAATGTTACTTTATACAAATATAACGACTTTGTTAGCTAAATCTAAATATTTTATTAGACATTATGAATTTTTATTACAATAGATTAATATGCTATAATAAGATGTAGAAATATCTGAAGGTTTATTGTTTATTTGGTCATAATTCTCGTGAAGTTTGTTTTCATTAACAGTTGGGTCAAACACAAATGCAAATTTTACGATTTTAATGTGGCTAAAATAGATAGCAAACTTTTCAAACAATATTTTTCTTGCTGTTCACCTCGTCAGAAATTAAAATGTTCATAAATGATATCATCGCCAAATAAATAATTAACTTTAAACATTTCCATATCTTATGGTCCGAGTACACAGTTATCGTCCTTTGATTTTCGTTGTCGAATATAGTCCCTAGTGAGGACATTGTTTTATTTGCCCTTTTTAATACTCTCAAAAATTTATTTTTCATGTTGTATGCCTCAAAAAGCAGGAAGGGGGATGAAATTATGTAAAAAAATGTGGGTCATGCATTTAAAAATCAAGTAGTGATTTGGTCCAGCCAAAAAAAGGTTCAAAATTAGCATGTCGGAAGCTGTCAAAAGATTTCAAGACCCCCTTAACACAAATTGTCCATATGTTGACTTAAAGCCTATGGAGTTTTCTATAATTTTGATATAATTTGTCTCGAAAAGTAGTACAACACACTATAATAATATTATGCAGAAAGCTCAGGTTGGAATTTTTTAATTTTCATTTATTGTCTAAAAGGAAATGCACTACTAAATAAATAAAGGCAACAGTAGTATACCGCTGTTCAAAATTCATAAATCGATAGAGAAAGACAAATCCAGGTTACAAACTAAAACCGAGAGAAAAGTATCAAATATAAGAGAACTATGACACAACAGAGACACAACCCGAAACGTAACACACACACACAGAAACAAACTATAATGTAACAATGGCCATTTTCCTGACTTGGTACAGGACATTTTTATGAAAAAAACCGCTTTAATTAAAACATTAAAATGACAACATTATACGACAGAGTTACAATAAATAAACAGATACATGGGAGAAAATATAGGACAGAGAAACAAACGAATAATAGCCATCAAAAGGTAACAGGTTTAAAAATATTTTTATACGTCAGACACGCTCAACGTCCACACAAAACTATGCTCAAATGTAAAAAGTTTGAAAGCCATAACAACTACAAAGTTGAAGATCGCCGAGGACCAAAAGTTACTGTGGTCTCGGACCTTATAATATTTATTTGATAAATATTAATTTTAGTTGAAATTATAAGACAGTACTTATTGTTAGTGGATGCATTGTAATACTAGTACATGGTATAAGACGTATTATGAGAATGTAATAAGGTTATAGATGACATTACGATGTGGATATTAAGCAAATAAGGAAGTCTATAAAAAAAACGAGTCAACAGGAAAGTCTTAATGTTTTTTTTCTAGCTTATGATTTTGGACGATTTAAAAAATATATATATCGAATGAATCTGATTCTATTACAATATATCATAAACAGAATAATACATGGCAAAATCAGCCCTCGGGACTGATATTGGTTTCTCGTAGTGATACAGTGTAGGATTAAATAGTGTCCCCCATGAAATTATGTCCCATGGACCAAATTTCATGGATATGATCTATGAAATTTGGTCCAGGACATAATTTTATTATAAAATATTGTCCACCTCTATGTAAAAGTGTCCCTTGACAATAAATACTATTGTGACCTTCGTTGGACATTTTTTCATAGTGAAATCATGTCCATATTGCATAAAAGTCTTGTCTAATACCAAAAAAATTATTTAACAAAAAATAATAAGACTTAATTGACATTTGTATTTAAATAAGCAATAGGAATCTATGAATAATTTTTAACATCTTTGAATTATCACCACGTGATACAGATTTTGCGATGTATTATTCTATATTCGGGACTGATATTGGTTTCTCGTAGTGATACAGCATGCGATACAGATTTTGCCATGTATTATTCTATAAGTAATAATACATCAAAAGCACGAGTTGCTGTCCTAAATAAGCGAAGCATAGATACCAGGTAAAAATCGTGTACGTCAGATGTGCGTGTCTTTTTTAAAAGGCCGAAAAGATTATAGTCTATCTGTGAAAAGAACTATACAAGCTCTTTTTTCATATCTTAATGATTGTCTAATAAATTTGGGGTAAAACAGTAAGTTTAAAAAAACACGATTGTTTTTTAGGCCATGGTATTGAAGAAATGTTACAGCGACAGCAAGAATTCGCTAGAATTATAATAGAGGAGGAAAAGGACGAGGGACTCATTTAGTAACATATAGAATAAGAATTTTTGAAAATTGTTTCTTTGTCTTAGTTGTTCATTTTTTTAATTTAGCATTATTAGTATGTTTTACATTATACTACGCTTTTTTACGTTAAGATAAGTTATTAGATGATGTTATTGTTGTACCTATATATGATTTGTAGTTTTCAAGAGACATCCTCTCAGTATAATAAAGATTCAAGCTACATTGACAAAAAATGTGGGCGAACGCAACTTAAGACTCTTAGCGTGAACATATTTTTTGGGGAAGGGGGGTCCGATATTTTCAGATTTTCAACAATGTATATATTTGGGAGAATCTGTATGCTTAAGTGTTAAATAAAAGAAGAACCTAACAGTGTATTGGTGGAATTGGTGTTTACAGTAAGCATATAATATCCTAAAATGTATATACTTATTCACTATATTGGTATAAAAATTTCATTATTCTTAGCATAAAAACAACACAATTCAACGTATCAGAATCTTCGAATATTCTTTTACAAGGATAATTTGGCTTTTAAAAAAATGCATACTACATACATCCGCAAAAAGAACGGGAACAAGTAAATGTTTGAAAATGAAAATGTGTAAATCCCAGGAAAAAAACACGATAATGAAAATGTGTACATTCCAGGAAAAAAACACGAAAATGAAAATGTGTACATTCCAGGAAAAAAACACTATCTAAAGCTTTTTATAACGGTTTCCATATTTTTCAATGTCCAACGAATGAATCTTTGTAAGGGAGAGTCTACCATGTTATGATTGTTCAAATACATTAAGATCATTTAAAAGTAAGATCGTTTTAATTTCAATTCTAACTCCTTATAACATTAGTGTTTTATTACTTTTTATAGATTATTTGATATTTGTATCCTTAATGACATGCATAGTTTAATCTGTTTTATTTAAATCTTTTATGTTGCATAATAAATTTTACCAATTTAGTTCTTATGTTATACATGTACACATATGTATACTTCCTTTAATATACGAACATTGTTGTTTACTTATGACAAGTGTGTGTCTGTTCAAAATTTATTCATACTAGTCTGTGACTTTTTTCATCGATAAGAAAAGATATTACAATGGAAAGAATAATTAGTCAATTGGTTGTTATAGCTTGAGAAAAGAACACCAAACCACATGCAAACGCTTAAAAAGCTTAGATAACAACACCAATATTTAAAAAGGAAATATTAAATGTAAGTATCTATAAATATTTCGGATGACTGATATCCTTCTTCAGTATGCTATTGATGTAAAATGGATCATATCAATCTTTAGTTTATCATCGGGCCGGACCATGTGTTTTTTTACTATTTCAGATATGCATTACAAACGTTTCAATAATAGAACAAAGTTTATTTCCCAAACAAAACAAAATAACTAAAGAACTGTCCATTAGACATATTAGATTTGAGTCGGCAGTAAAAGAAGGTCTTCAGAAATACGGTGAATCTGGTTACTGGCGTAGTAGTATTAACCATATGTGGATTCTAGAAATTTCTAAGGAAGTTCTGTTTAATTTTAAATCTTGATCTTTTTCTGAAGTATGTTCCATCAAAACTTAATTTTTCAACCGTGTATACCACCATTCTCCATGTGAAATGGACAAATCGTCTATTAAAATTAATGCACAATGTTTTTAACATAAAATTGGTAGTAAACGCTATAAATTTACTAATTTGGGACACCATACCGCATATGTTGTTATTATATATATATATTAGTGAACAAAAAGGTATAACATGCTACCCAGAGGAACAAGTGATCGGTACATTGGATTTTCTTGACAGCATATTTGTTGAATTTGGAGGTTGACATTTCAACAAATTGGCGACATTCCTTTGGCTGATCTGTGCGCCTTTCCTTTTGGACCGCTTCCTTTTTCATATGAATAGGAGTTCTTAGGAAACTTGTCAAAAACGTCAAGATCAAATAAGCCAAGTCATTTCACATTCAGATGTATTGATGATGTTCTTTCCATTAACAATCCAAATTTTAAGATTGGGTTCATTTAATATATCCCCAAGATCAAGATATTTAAGAACAACAGACACGGCTTCCTCTGCTTCATTTTTGGCTCACCTGGCCCGAAGGGCCAAGTGAGCTTGTCCCATCACTATGCGTCCGTCGTCCGTCGTCCATCCACGTTTTACAAAAATCTTCTCCTCTGAAACTACTGGGCCAAATTAAACGAAACTTGGCCACAATCATCATTGGGATATCTAGTTTAAAAACCCGGCCAACAAATCAAGATTGCTGCCATGACGAAAAATAGAAAATAGGGGTAAAATGCAGTTTTTGGCTTATAACTCAAAAACCAACGCATTTAGAGCAAATCTGACGAGATAAAATTGTTTATCAGGTCAAGATCTATCTGCCCTGAAATTTCCAGATGAATTGGACAACCCGTTGTTGGGTTGTTGCCCCTGAATTGGCAATTTTAAGGAAATTTTGCTGTTTTTGGTTAGTATCTTGAATATTATTATAGAGAGAGATAAACTGTTAGCTGTAATAATGTTCAGCAAAGTAAGATCTACAAATAAGTCAACACGACCGAAATTATCAGTTGACCCCTTAAGGCGTTATTGCCCTTTATTGTCAATTTTTAACCATTTTTTCGTAAATCTTGGTGATCTTTTACAAAAATCTTCTCCTCTGAAACCACTATGCCAAATTCATCCAAACTTGGCCACAATCATCATTGAGGTATCTGGTTTAAAAAATGTGTGGCGTGACCCGGCCAACCAACAAGATGGCAACCATGGCTAAAATAGTACATAGGGGTGAAATGTAGATTTTGGCTTATATCTCTGAAACCAAAGCATTTAGAGTAAATCTGACATTGGGTAAAATTGTCTTTTTGGTCAAGATCTATCTGCCTTGAAATTTTCAGACAAATCGGACAACCAGTTGTTGGGTTGCTGCCCCCGAATTAGTAATTTTAAGGAAATTTTGCAGATTTATTTTGAATGTTATTATAGATAGAGATCAAGTGTTAACAGTAATAATGTTCAACAAAATAAGATCTACAAATAAGTCATCATAACTGAATTTGTCAATTGACCCCTTAAGGAGTTATTGCCCTTTATAGTCATTTTTTTACAATTTTCATAATTTTTTGTAAATTTTTAGAAAATATTTTCAACTGTAATTACTGGACCAAGTTTATTATAGATAGAGATAATTGTAGCAACAAGAATGTCCAGTAAAGAAAGATCTACAAACACATCACCATCACAAAACACAATTTTTTCATGAATTTATCTGTGTCCATTGTTTAGTATGCACAAAGACCAAGGTGAGCGACACAGGCTCTTGAGAGCCTCTAGTTTGACTTATACCTCAAACTCGACATAACGGTCATCTCAGAACCAGAATCCATGACAAACGAGACTATTTTAATTTAACTTAAAATTGTCAATTTTCCCAACCTTATTAGCAATACACCTACTACACCTGCATATTGGATGTACATTTCTCAACTTATTCTGTATTCAAGAACATGTGCAACTACTCAGACTTTGTAAAACGTTACTAGAGACTTACGTTTTTTTATCATCTTAATAACGTGCTATAGTTTTCTTTTATTTAAATTTGTCTTTATGAATATCATTTTTCATTTTTCGTCTTCAATGTTCTCCAATTTTATACCTGTTTGGCTTTTTAACAATTTTGATTTGAGCGTCACTGATGAGTTTTGTGCAAACGAAATGCGCATCTTGCGTATCAAACTATAGGAATGGTATCTTTCCTAATCATTTACACCACTGGGTCGACTTTCCGTCCCCGAGGGTATCACTGTTTGCAAAATTATGAATTTATCGAAATACTAATGATTTTCTTATCTTGGAATTTCATCAATGCTCTTTAAATTTATACCTGTGTGGCTTGTAATCAATTTTGATCTAAGCGTCACTGAGGAGTCTTATGCATACTAAACGCACGTCTGGAGTATCAAATTATAAGCCTAATATCTTTTGATAACAATTTCCCATTAATTCTGTTGTTGGTGGTATCTATTTGACGTTGCTCTGTACTTATGCATCCCGTCATTATGTCATTGTTCTATGATAGTTCTTGTATTCTTATTTTTCATTTTTGCTGATATGTTTTGTATATATGTATTGTTGTTTCTTAAATACATATGACGTATACGTAAATCTATACATATACACCCAATAATTGTGTTCTTGTGACAATGCAAATGTTTATTTTTATAGTGATCACGATAATAATACAATATTGACTGCTGAATCCCTATTTTGACACTTATACCTATTAATAATTATGTCTGTTTGTTTTGTTTACATTTCGTTGTCAATATAAAGGAATTTTATGGGACACTCATACAAGTGTTAGATTTAGCTTGCTATATATAAAACCAGGGTTAATCCACCTGTTTCTACATGAGAAAATATCTGTACCAAATGAGGAATATGACAGTTGTTTGATTTATTTGTGCTTTTGATTTGCCATTTGATAAGATTTTTTCTGAATGTTAAAGTTTGAAAACGTATACGTAGTATATATTATCTAACACCTAAAAGCACATATCAATTCATCCAGATGTTCAATGAAAGTTTATGACCAATAAATAACCATATACTGAGATCTTTTACAACAATGCCATGATTTTTTTAAACAATGGACCCAGAAAAGTAAAATGGTCAAAGAATTTAAATAAAACAGGTTTCCAAATTTCCTGCAGTATCAAGTTTCAGGTGGCTTTAGAAGTCGAGTGATTTTCAATTCCAATACACTCTTAGAAAACGAGTACTGTATTCAAAATGCCTTAACAGGGTCTGTTTGATATAATTTACAAGAGAGCTGAAAGATACCAGACAGATATTCAAACTTATAAGTCGGCATTAAACTGGCAACCTAATTGTAACAAAAGAAAAAAAACCAACAGGTAAACAATAGTTCACACACACACAACACTCAACACTAAAGACTGAGACCCATAAAAAAATACGGGTGATCTCAGTTGCTCCGGAAAGGTTAGTAGATTTTCTAAGTATATAGTTGTATGGTTAAGAATACTTTTATAAATATACTTGTATAGATAGATGTGTATATTCCATATCAGTTTTGTTTTTCTAAAAGAAGTATTGAATCCATTAATTGTAAGCCTCAGTATAAAAAACCTGACCAATAGATGGACACACTCCAATCATATCATAAAAGCAACATCGAATGCACACACAAAAAAAATATTCTAGCACATTTAAAAAAAATAAAACACTCCCAAACCTTTAGTGATGAGTAAATAGACTTTTTGACAGTACATTTGATAACAGATGTGAGTCGTAGTTACTTTTTAAACACGAGAACACTAAACATATTTAAGTAGTAAACAACAATTTGGTTAAACTTTTAAATTAAATCTATGAAAACAAAAACAAAAACAATCTGATAATGTTTTCAACTATTCAACTCCTTCATGCAGCTCATTTGCATATAAATATGTACATTAATTAAGTCATATAAGTTACAAACGTTTCAAAAAATAATTGGTTTCTCTAAAATTTCAACGATACACATAGTGTGTGTCCTCTTTAACGTTAGTACACTAAATATGATAATCTCTCAAGGTTAAATTATTTTGAATTTTCCATTAATATTAATATCAGTCTTTTGCATAAACCTCAAATGCAAATACTTCTTTTTTTCAAATCTGAACGAAAAAAATCGTTAATTGTATCTTTTTTTTTATATCAAACTAATTTCAATTTCAAATATATATGGCTTTGGTGTAAACTTTGTTTTAAGTTTACAGTGGTCACGAAATTATTCAAATCTTGAACACTTCCAAGTATTTTAGAAAATGTTCTTTTAATCACTTTTTCATTGATTTCTTTGTATTCTGTATTCCACAAATAAACAGGACAATATGTAACCTGTCGTTCACATATATCATGTGTTAACAAAGAATATTCTTGGTCCGCATTACTTAATTTTCAATTCTTTTTTGGCAAAATTAGAAGGTTGAAAGATATATTATCTGAAAGAATTCAAAAGACAAGTTTTCTTTTATTATTTTTAGATTCTACAATCTAGATTTATTATCATGCTTCGTTTTCATTAGTTCATTGAGCAAACAACCACCAATCAAAATGTAAGAAATGAATAAACACAAGATTTTATTAATCGATTTATATGTCTTTAACCTCGTTGCATTCCACTTCAACATGACTGTAATTTGTTGCAATATCAACTATAACATATGTAGGTTCCATATTTGTTCCGGTAACATGATCATAGCTGTTTTCCTCTTCACCTGCGATCCAAATACTGCGCATATTGTCATAGTTGCTTTCTGTTGGATTGTGGGTCTAAATTAGTTGACGATGATCCATGTGGTCGTATGTATCGTCTTATTTTTGGCTTGACGTGCTTTGTTCACGTTTAACGCTCGGCTTGTTTGATTGTGCATACACTACTTCTTTTCCGACAGTTGTCATTGGTTCGTTAGAACGTGTTAATTGTGTGCTTCTACTTCTAAATAGATAAATGTGTACAGATTACGAAACGGTATTGTTAGTATGCATTTAATATGAATTGGTGATAATTTTGTTTATAGTATGACAAATAACTGGTTTTGAACTGAAAACTGTAACTTAAATTTTGTAAATATAAATATCGATTAAAAAAAAAATGAACAAACATGAAAAAAAGTAAAACTACAGTACCTTTTACACAACACAACCGTTAGCTTTATAACGAGGACTACCAGGATTACTGCAGCTATAATTGCGATGATATCCTTTGCTGCAAAAAGTACAAATTGATTTTTAGAAATAATTCCTAAACATTATTTTTTTAAATGAAAAATGTATTCATTTTCTTTTTCGTCAGAACCACCTTATTTTATGCAACTATATTTTTTTCTGATCACTGTTCTCTAACTCCTTTGTGTGCACACTTACACACACACATATCCACTTTTTTGGAATAATTTATTATCTTGTTTTATTCCCTTAAAAATCCCTTAAAGTTCGATCATGCTCTGATGTACTTCCGTTTGCTGTGTATTGATAATTGGTGCGCATGCTTAAGCTGTCTAACCCGACTATTAACTATAAACAGATAGAACAAACTTATTTGCAGATATCAGTTTAAAATGTTGAATTTAGCTAAATATGAACTAGCTAATAAGGATTCATATTATAGAGTAATTCAAAGAAATAATTCATTCAGAATTCGAAATTCAGGATATTCAGGACAGTATAGTATAAGCTCTCAAGCGAGTACAATATGATGTAATGATCGGGACAATATTTTTGAATATTTGTACAACATAAAATATCTTAAATTACTCCCACCTGAAACAAAAGATGCTGGCGTATTCCCAAGTTAGTGATAATGAAAATTACACTTCAAAATACTAACACCATACAAACAAATAAGTTATAGTTTTGTTTTTATCATGAACTTTTAGATACTGGATAAAGGACTTGTCATACTGGATAATGTAAGTCACATATTTCATATCATGTTAATTCACAGTAGCCATCCACCAAAATATTTTTAAAAGTTTTCTTTTTTTTTTTATTTATAAGACATTTTTATGATGTAAAGTTCTGTTAAAACGGTTGTCCCTGAAATAGCAACAATGTTTGTTTTTTGTTTTTGTTTGTGATCAATGTTGATTAGATAAGTTATTTGTAGTTGCTGGCTTTTATATTTTTTCATTTCGGACCCTTTGATAGCTTGATTCACGGTTTGCTCATTGTCGAAGGCCTTCAACATAGACGTTCTTTTTGTTTGGTCATAGTGACATGTGTGAATCATTAGATGATTTGCACTCATACTGTCATAGCCATATCTCTATGTTTATATATATATATATATATATATATATATATATATATATATATATTTCTTATTATATCATCTAAACAGACGGACGCAAAATTCGACGTTATCTAAATATTTTTTGTCTATGTAAAACTCAAAACAATGGCAGAGTAATCTGAAAATATGTTATGTATAAGCTGCCCTCATTAGGAACACCCCTTAAAGGGTAATAGGGAAAATTTACATAAATGGGTAAATCGTGGGTTTTTTGGCTTTTAAAAGTAAATTAAGATATGGGTTAAATTAAAAACGAAAATAAAATGGTCCAGTTGACGTGCTCTGTACAGAAAGTGACAAGGTTAAAAAAAAGAATACAATTGGGATTGGCAATATATTCAGAGAGGATTAAAAAATGTACATGTTTGGAAATTAAATCTAAAACCATCTTATCTAACATATGTAATGTAGATACTTAAATACATTTATTAACTATCGATAGAACATGGGTTGGTTGTTATATTGGGAATTTTATTAAATTTATTAAATTATTTTAGCATAACAATAAGTCACCTTAACAAAGTTGTGAGTTTAAAGTTCTTTGTATGACAGCACGGACTGGTCATACGCGGTAAAAGTTAACATTGAAATACATTTTCATAGCTTGACCATTCGAAGCTCAGTCTTTTTGCAGTGTGATATGAAAGATTCTGTTTCATTATTTTTCATTGTAGATATGTTTGTAAGACATGTATGCTGCAGCGGTCAAAGTGATTTGAGGGCAGTTGAATTATTTGATAATAAAACTTTGCTGCACTCGTCTAGGCGAGCTGTTTCCCATAGATATGTTTTTGAGTTTTTGTTCATAAATACTTTATTTGTGTTTGCGGACACGAATAAGAAAATCAGATTAATTAAGTACATAAAACGCTAAAAGTTCATTGTCTATAACATCCACTCTTACAATTCACATAATTCTATTTGATGTCATTTTGATTTCTAAATTTTTTAGAAGCTGTGTACGATAGATATGTATTTTATAACAAAAGTCTCTCGTCAATGACTCAATATTCATCTTCTGCGTTTTGCAGATCGCAGAACACTGAATAGTCAAGCAGAAGTGCCTTAATGTTTTGGTTAATGTTGAAAAGTTGTTCCCATTTTTAGCAGCCTATGATACTTGTGACCAGAACTTTGAGGGGAAGGAAATACTTTCGTAAGAGTTTCCCTTAATGTTGGACAGAAGGTTAAGACGTGCGTTAGATCTTCGTCCTCCCTATAACACAGCAGACATGTTGCATTTATCTTGTATTGGCTAAATTTGTACTTATCGGCCTGTACCAAGTATGTACCAGTGAGCATACGAGCTTTGATCATGTTTTTCCGTGCATTTAATAAGATATGGGAAGCGTATTCCTAGACTATGATCTCCTATCTCTAAAATGGTTGTGTTGAGGAATCTTAATGAAGATTTTGAATCTGCTGTTTCTTGTAGTTCAAAAATCCAGTATTTGTTAATTGTGGATCTCAGGGTTTTTTCCATACAACTTTTGAAGGCAGTTTTCTTTTGTGGTCAAGAATGTTTGGCAGATTGTATTGTTGTAGCAGTAAGATTGATTGATGAAACAAGCTTTCAGGGTTTTTGAAATTGACGGATTTGTCTTTTAAGAATTTCCTTCAAATTAGAGTTGTCACATGACAGAATTGCATGTAAGCGAGTCAGTTTCTTTCTGTGGATTTCTCCTTCTACAGGCAGGACACCAAGTAGTAGAAAAATGGCAGGAATAGCCGTTCTTTTAGAGAAAGATTGCATGGATCTGAGAGTTTCTTTGTGAAACTTTTTCAATAGTTCCATTTGAGCTTTGGTAAGAGTGAGGACCTATCGAGCCATAAAAGAGTTTAGGCAATACATAGCTTTTGTATATTGTAACGGATATTTTTTTTATTTAAGCCGTTGGTTCCATGTAGATCTGAGTTGATTAGAGCATACTTGGTTCTTCTTGCAGATTTAATTAGTTCCCATATGTTAATATCACATTCTTTTCTAGGGGTTCGTTTTATACCTAGATGTACAGTTTCTTCTGAAGCAGAGGTAACCTTTCCTGACTTGTTCCAGGAGTATGGCTCGGGATTTCTTGATGATTTATAGTGGATAATTTTGGATTTAGTTAGATAAATAGTATACTGATGTTGTTTTGCATATCTTTGTAAAATGTTAAGCATCACCTATAGCTCTTCTGGGTTTGAGCTCAGTAGTGCTACATCATCAGTACAGTCACGTTGGTGCTCTACAGTATTTTATGCCTAATATAAAGCCTATGGAGTTTTCTTCCAGTTCTTTGAGAAGATCATATATTTTATATAGATGGTTTAATAGAATACCTCCTTGTCTAACTCCCTGTTGAATATTAAAGCTGTCACTGAATTCTCGCTGGCATTTAACTTTGAAAGGTAAGTCCGCTATAGAGGTCTTTGATTAGTAACCAAATATCTGAGTGAGTTCCACGATCTAGAAGCTTGTCAAGAAGAATGGTATGTTGAACGACATGAAAAGCTGATTGAACATCGACAGTAGCAAGGTATAATGATAATGCGTTGCTTATCTCACATTTACACTCTGAGATTATATGAGACTTGCGAAGAGTGGCCAAAGACCTGCAGTAAATCCAAATTGTAAGTCCGTACCAGAGTTAATAAAGAGTTTGCCAAGAATGCAGAATGCAGAATTCGTGTAAATTAGAGAGTACTGGAGTCACGGTGATGCCACGGTAACTATTAACTAGAGACGGATTTCTTTTCTTTAAGACTGGCGTCAAGATTCCGGATTTGTAGTCAATTGGGACTTTTTTTTCTTCAAGATTTTATGGAAAAAAATCAACTCTGGTACAACAGTGTGTTGAGCATACTCTATGCACGCTTTAAAAAAAATCGATTTCCTAAATTTGAAATTCTCTGCTTCAATAATTTTCAGGAAGGACTTTGGTAGATGTCTTTTTTTTAATGATATTATGCATTGGACTTCTCTTTTGTAACCATTATAAATATCAATCCAACATGTCGTCAGGAAACCATTTATACAGTATTAAACTTGTAAGAATTTATGTTTTATATTGTATCAAAATTGTGCACATTATTTACCAAAAAAGCGTTTTTCTTTAAACGAAACTGACAAAGTTGGAAAAACAACAAAATGTTAAGTGCTTATATTTCATTTGTTTTAATACCAAGTACTTGATTAATTGGCGACGTATAGTTCACAACTATCTAGTAAATATCTGTTTATTAAAGTGATTTTTTTTTATTTGTTGATTCTTATTACATAGGTGTGATATTATCATCAACTACTTGATTTGTTTTAGATGTACACAATATCCGTGTTTATTTCTGATACTTTACAAACTATCCTTGTTGTGCAGGCAGTGTTACACATAAAAAAAACCAACATAATTCCATATATCTTCACTCACTAATAGATACCAAAAACTATTGATAATCGACTAACTTATTGAGAAATTAATTTTAGACGATCGATCTGCTAGATCAACAATTCATTAGACCTCTGTTTTACAAACAATGGTGTCTGATATGCAATTTAAAGCATGCTTTATCGAAAGACAACTCAACTGCATAACATTGGGGAAAATTAGAAGCATAGATCAAGCGGCAGATGCTTTACCAACAACAAAACCGCGAATTTTTTCCGAAGCTGATATCGATGTTGAAGTTAACAAACCAGTGGATTCTTCAATAACACTCGGGGGACGTATTGAACAAATTGTTTGGCTTTCGAAGAGTTCCGTAAATTGTGTAATGATGATATCATTTGACAAGAACTTTCAAATAGTAAAAAAAAATAAAAAAATACCGAACTCCGAGAAATATTCAAAACGGAAAGTCGGTCGGCAAAGAGCCAAATCAATAGCTCAAACACATCAAACGAATGGACTACAACTGTCATATTTCAAACTTTGTACAGGCATTTTTCTATGTACAAAATGGTATATTAAAGCTGGTTTTATAGCTAAATAAACCCCTCATTTGTATGACAGACACATAAAGTTCCATTATATTGACAACGACGTGTGAACAAAACAGACATAACAGGTAAAATTATCAATAGACTTTCGATCATTCTGGGTTTTCAAAAAAACTCTTGAATCAAAAAGTGTCTGAGACTTAAAAAACTTATCACCAAATCTACAGATACAAGGTTGTCAAATACAAGGGAACAATAAGTACGCATAAGTACGTTGATAAATTACCAAATGTTTTTCTTAAAATTTTGAAGCACACTTGTTTTCATCTGCTTATCGTTGGCTTATCATGTGGTGTTTTTTTTTGGAATATATGTGAGATAGTATGCAGTAAAAAGTGGCAAATCACTATTCTTAAATACATAATAAACATAAATATAAATGCAATATCGATTATAAAAAAATATTAAAAACTTGATGAATAATTAAAAAAGGTTTGCATTTTTTCGAAAAAGTTTTAGTTATATTGCAAAGGTTTGCGCTATTTTGCGAAAGTTTAGGTTCTATCGCATAGTTTGTCTTATAACGCAAATGTTTGTCTTATTACGCACATGTTTTGCTTTATTTCGCAAAGATTTGTGTGATTTCGCAAAATTGAACATTATAAACTACCGTACAAATTAAAATTCTGAATAGGAACTGATTAAGTTATCCTTTTCTTTAATAGCAATTTAGAATGCTATAAGCTTTGTCTATCTTTTCCCGGGAACCGCATTCATCACAATAACAGCTTGAATATTTCACAATCACCTGATATATCATTAAACTTTTTATGGGAACATGTAGACGCCTTTCCTATGCATGCTGGTAAATATTTCGATAAAATATAGAGTTCGGCAAACACTAGTTCATCAATTAACGTCTTTGCATCAATATCTTTCTTTCCTTTCATGCATGCCCTTATATACCGTATATTTTACACAAAGGTGTCTCAACCTGAAACTCATATGCCAATGGTAAATTAAGACAAGCTGTTTCTTCTGAGAAAAAAAATAGCAATATCATGCGTATAATATAAAGTATGTTTATAAGATATATGATCATTTCCGTTATCTTGCAAGTTTCTGATATTTGATATGAGCGTCACTGGTGAGTCTTATGTAGACGAAACGCGCGTCTGGAGTACTAAATTACAATCCTGGTAACTTTGATAACTATTTACACCACTGGGTCGATGCCACTGCTGATGGACGTTTCGTCCCCGAGGTTATCACCAGCCAAGTAGTCTGCACTTCGGTGTTGACATGAATATCAATCATGTGGTCATTTTTATAAATTTTCTGTTTACAAAAATAAGAATTTTTCGAAAAACTAAGGATTTTCTTATCCCAGGAATAGATTACCTTAGCCGTATTTGGCAAAACATTTTGGAACTTTGGATCCTCAATGCTCTCCAAATTTGTTCTTGTTTGGCTTTGTAACCATTTTGATATGAGCGTCACTGATAAGTCTTATGTAGACGAAACGCACGTCTGGCGTACTCAATTATAATCCTGGTAACTTTGATAACTATCTGATATTTTATAACACTAGTGTTGTTCTTGTTAAGAAAGTAGAATGATTTCTTAAACTTTACATCGATTTGTTCTAGAAATTAACATATATATATAATATTAAACTTTCGTAAAATTTAACCGTTTATTGCTAATTAAGAATTACGTGTGTAACAATTGCCAAAAAATGAAGTCTATTGTGACATTATCTTCAAAGTGTAGTGTTACTGTCATTTCTCATGGCAACCATATCAATATTAAACGCTGCATGATTTGTTTTACAATATTCGGCTTCGGTCGTTCTAGCTGAAGGTAAATCCGGAAATAAATAAAGCATATTATTTTTTTTTTATTTAGATATATGTTATAAAAGTCTTATTTTTAAACAGTTTTACAGTTCCTTATATTATTTTTTTTTATTAATATTGTATTGATAGTGTGTTATAGATCAAATTGTTTCGTTCTGTATATGTTAACCTGGTTTTTGTTTATATGTTTTTGATTGCGTTAAGCCATTCCAATGGACATTTTAAATGTGTTTTTCTATGTTGTAATGAGGGTGTGTGCTAAGTCATTGTGTTCAGGACCACATGTTGACCTATAATTGTTAACCTTTTACACATTGTGACTTATGGATAGTTGTCTTTTCTGCACTTATACCATATCTTCTTACTTCTATAACACATTTTCAATGAATATGATTAACTGATAAATTGACAAGTTCTACGGTAAAACATTTTTATTCAATTTTCACTTTTAACAATAAAGTTCAAGTTGTTCAGTCTTTATGTTAAGTTTTGTATACTGTTGTTTGCCGTTTTGCTCTTTTTCATTTTTAACCATGGCTTTGTCAGTACATTTTCGACTTAAAAGTTTCTTTAGTATCTTGCGATGTCTGTGAAAAAGTAAGTCAATTTTCCTGTTGATGTGATACCAAAAATCTTGACTTAGATTAGAATCGTTTAATTTTCATTTAATGTTGACGAAATCTTTATTTTGACCCTTTGACAACAATATATATAGAATAACTTTAACCACACACCTTATTGAGTATATCGCAGTTTGACAGACACAAAAAAATAGTGATCACTGAGAAGCTTTATATTACAATAACAATAGAACATGATCAAAAGTTATTTTTCTGTTATGTTATGTACCGCCTTAAATTTATTTTTTATTGTTATGAGGAAGTCGACGACAAATCATAAGCCATACCGACGTCATTAAAAGAGACAACAAATGTAAGTCCGAAGACGGCTAATAAAAGAATCAAACAGTTCAAAAGTCAATGCCTAATCTTGGCCTCTATGTGCTGTACTACATACATATGACTAAATTTCTTTTTAAGAGTAATTCCTGGCAATATCAATCCGTCAAAACCAAGTAATGTGTGTCTTAAAAAAAGAGAAAACCTTGTTAGGTCTTTATTATAAACTTCAATCTCAGGAGGGTACTTGTCTTCAACATGTTCAAAGGTTGCAATTAGGATTTTTCTGACAAACTGTGACACCTCCATTAAATGGTCTCTGTTGAAATAAATCTTTTCATCGCCTATTTTGATGGTTAAATCAGGGAAACTGAAAAGGGCGAATTTATTCTGCAGACTCGTTTTCAGTCATCATTTCATTGTCAGGTTCCTGTATCGAAGAAAATAATGAAGAAAATATCTACGGTACCTATAAGAATAATTTTCTTACTCATAAATTTGACTTGTAACATTTTGTGAATAATGCATATTTTACAAATATCATCAATGTAATGACAATTTAGTTATAGATTTCTGATAAGAATTGACTATCGCTTGATATGAACTGCATCAATCTAATTTCAATTTAACTATGAACGAGACCTTGGCAAAATTATTATAATTATTGAAATTGAATAACGAGAGTTAATATTAAGTGATTTTACGCCTGGTTTCACATACATGAAAATGTTGCTTATTCTGATCTATATACTTTTACAAAAGTAAAAATTTCATGTCAAATTTTGTAAATTTACACATAGTATCCACATAAAAAAAAATCCTCTTTTAAATATTAACATAAACATTAATAATAATATGGTTCTAAATTATAATAAAGAAGTATATATTTTTATTAATTTTTACTGCTTGGCTTCCGCCGGTCACCTTATTATCTATAAAACAATCAATTAATTTGGCGGAGTTCGGGGGTTGTTCAGTCTTAAGTTTTCTATTACATCTATAAGAAATGAATGCGAATGATTCTTTATAATCGTGAGCGACAAAAGCACGTTTTTTTTATCAAGCCAACAATAAATAATATATAATCTTATGGCCCTTTTGGTCATATAGCTCGTCATGTGTTTCAGTTCTTATATATCGTTGGCTTAAGAAAGCTGGCTTGTCATGTTTTAGAATTTTGGTCAGATTTTCGGAATCCTCTGGTTTTATCCATTTGAATGCATTAACAAATTTTGCCCGGTGACCCCCATTTTTCTTTTTATAATTCTTTTACATGTATAATGATAAGCTGTCTGTTAAAGTCTTTTGAAAAGTTTCAAGTTGATTGGACTTCAACTTCATCAAAAAGTACCTTGACCAAAAACTTGTGGTTTTTGTTGGAATCTATTATCTGATGATCAGTAAAGGTTACAATAAACAATTTTTCTACTAGCTTTAAAATTGGCATATGCATTGAAATGAAAATAACATGCTTTTCTGAATTAAGACAGTGGCTTATAATAATAGTTCGTTATGTGTAATTCTCGAGCTCTTCCATTTAGGAATGAATTTGTTCTTATATGTCAATGCTTGGTTTTGTTTTTACATTTCCCCTTAAAAGAATCCAAGTCAGAAGCTTGTAAGTCAGTGGTTGTCGTTGGTTTTGTCTGTTACATCTGTTTCGTTTATTGTTGTAATGTTACACTACTGTTATGACGCGGAATTAGGGTCATAAATATCGAATTTAACATAATATGGTTTTCGTTTGTTTATGTGTTACATATTTGTTTTTCGTTCATATTTTTTATATATATAAGGCCGTTAGTTTTCTCCTTTGAATTGTTTTACATTGTCATATCGGGGCCTTTTATAGCTGGCTATGCGGTATGGGCTTTGCTCATTGTTGAAGGCCGTACGGTGACCTATAGTTGTTAATGTATGTGTCATTTTGTTCTCTTGTGGACAGTTGTCTCATTGGCAATCATACCACATTTTTTTTTTATATTATATCATTTTAGCATATATGCTATATTATAATATAGCAAATGCTAAAATGATTTACGCATATGCTAAATTATAATATAGCATATGCTAAAATGATTTAAGCATATGTTAAACTCGATATTTATTACCCTAATAATAATTCCGCGTCATATATTGTTGTGTCATAACTTAGTCAGTTTGTTTTATTTTGTCGTTTAATATTGTCACATTGTGTACCATGAAAACTTGTATCGTTATCTCTGGTCTTCAAAACTATAAGACGATGGGGTATCAGTGCCAATGAAACAACTCTTCATCCGACTCACAATTTGCAAAAGAACAGATGCGGACCTGATGTCACATATTATGAAACTCACAGCATGCTTTGAGTTATTTCACTTCGTTCCAATGGGGTTGCACGGCTTTGAATATGTACATGCAGATTTAGTTTTCAAATCTTTTTTTTTATTTTAAAAAGACAAGAAGCGTCCACAGGAAACTGTGAATGTATAAAATTCAAATTTTTGAAGACTTAGTTATAAACATTCTCCTACTAACTTACACACAAATAATCACGGTATGATATGTTTAATTTACACTGCTTTTTCCTAGGAATCTCAACATTCTTTCTAATTATATTAAGTACTCATAAAATTACCAGTGCTCTTGATTTAGGCGACAAAACCACGTTTTATACGGTCATCGGCATCACCAATGTCGGTTTAGAGAAGCTTTTGGTGAACTGGAGAATTACTGATTTCATAAACAGGTTTATGCGAATAAAATTATCTCTCGTAAATGGTTAATTTGTTGAAATATTATCTAATCTTAGCTGACCTGGTAAGCAACAAAGTTCAATGATTAAAAATCTCAGTTTGTTGGAATTCTACGTAATGCTTCCATATTGTAACTTCTTATGGATTTTGGATGATTATGGTTATGGTTATCTGCTTAAAATAACTATAGGGGACGCAGTTTTGGTAAAAACGCTTGCCTTTGAATTTGAGTTGTATAATTTGTATTCCCTTTTTATTTAAACTTCGTTGATTAATATACTTGTTTCCAACATACTTTTGAAGGCATTGTTTCGTCGAAGAAGAAGGTTGATGTTGACTTAATTTCAAAAATGCATTGAAAAACAACTTATGTAAGCTAGTCAATTTAGATGATAATGCGAATAGAATTGTAGTACAGACGCATAAATTACAACAGAAAAGATACGATGGCTTTACTACATATATGATAAGTGATTTGGTTTCCGTTTGCCTAGCAATTTTTGTTAGTTTGTTTCTGGTATAAACTCCGGCAGGTTCAGTCGAGAACATAAACACCACAAGGTTCAAATTAGTAAAGCAAAATCTCAGGTAAACTTTGACTTTCATAGTTCAATTTCATTATTATCACAATGAAATAATTTACAAAAATGTTGTTTTTTCCTTTATGTTTATTTTTATCATTTTCAAATAAACAGAACAATGTAATTATGAAGTTATTTTTAATATGCAAATTAGAATTAAACAAAAAATGCAATTTCCGACATTGTGCAAAAACAGTTCACATGCATTGCGACAATAATTATCGAAGAGAATGAAATGTCCGTTTCAATGTTATCAAGAGCACGAAACACCACCCACAACAATACGCTGAGCACGGTATTCACCAGTAGCTTTACAAATACTAGGCTCCCATGGATTATAAAAATGGTTTCCGTCTCCGTGGGTAGGACCATAAAAACAGTCACCAAGATGATGCGTTCCTCGTGGACAAAACATATTGGAAATTACATTATATACTCCTGATCTAGGTGGGACTCGTCCATACGGCAGATAAGTTTCAACTCCACCACTGAAAACAATACATGACATCAATTAAATAATGATAAATAAACACTAGCATCTATGTCGCGGATATAAAGAGAGCATTAATAGATTCAAAGCTTGTCAAACTAGTCTAAAAGAGGGACGAAAGATACCAGAGGGAAGTCAAACTCATAACTAACCTGTTCACTAACATTCGACAAAATGCATCTGCTTCTATATCTCCCCATGTGTTAGAGCAAATTTCCCATGAGATCCCATTCCGATGAATAAGAGCTCTTCCATCATCTTCAATATAAGTTGACATCTGACGGTCTGAAAATTGATCAAAACGGCATTCATGCATTTATCAACTAAAATTTATGACTTTTATTAAAAGAAAACACATTTACATACCAGACAAGGTTCCATACCAGGTGTGCGGCTTAAAATCACTCCAGTCATTAGATCAACCAACGATTACGTAACAACTGCAACACCCAATTCCCAGTTTGACATACACAATAAGTTTTTACTGAATACATCTACTAGCGAGGGTCCTGACTAGGGACAGGTAAACACTGTACATTAAATTTATATTGTGTTATACTTTAATCAGCCAATAACAGGTATACAAAAACATTTTTACTTTATGTGTTACATGCGCTCATGCACTACCAAGAAAATATATTCGACATTGATCAAATGGGTCATCAAGGTCAAACATTCAATAAATCGGAAATTACCCTTTTATGCGCAGCATAACGAGAATAATACATATTTGTTAAAAAAAATCGTTATCTATTGTTTAATGAATTAAAAAACCTTTATTAACAAACTGTCAATGATTAAGTTATCACTGCCTCTACTACCATGGGACTAAATCATTTCTGTAAGTCAGAATATATATTATCTAAAGTAAACTTCTAAAATTTCAATATTTATTAGTGAGCCTGTATTTAACTGAGCTAAGTTATGGAGTATACTTATCATTGTCTATAAAACTTGTTGGATAACTCGCTGCGAGGTCGGCAATACGTCCTTAATAAGAGCATAATAGTGAAGATTCAACTGCAGGATTATAACAATATACGCAATTGTAGATAATTTTCAAATTTTTTTTGTAGCCGCTTAGAAACAAGAGAAAAAAGCCCCCCGTTTTGATACCTTTCTATGGCTCGCATAACTATAAATAATTACTTTACATTCATACGAATTCGTAAATTGTATTGGCAGTAATACATCGCAAGACATTTCAAAATTATATATATATCCCCCAAAAATGTAACTTTCCTTACTGCACGTACCTTCCATGACAACAACAATGTATTGGTAAACAAATGAAAAGCTTGACATACCGGTTAACTCATAATTGCATATGATTGAAGGATAAAAATGTAGTTACAAAAATTTAATAGTTCTTAGTTGAATGAGTTGTTTTGCGTTATGTGAATACTTGGATGATAACGCTGCTAACCTTTATCAATGCTAAATCATATTACATGTGAAATGTCGGAAGCAAGACGTGTATAAAACTGTGACTTGGATGGGGAGTTGTCTCATTGGCAATCAGACCACATCTTCTTATATCTTTAATGCATTGCTTCGAACTGCCACAGGTTGCCTCCATGCTTCAATTTAAAAAAAGGTTTTTTGCTATAAACTCTGTAATTTAAAACTGTTCATTTAATGGATAAATACTTTAATGTATTTCTCACCCACATCATCCACCTCGTGACATTTGATATACACAGCATTTGAGTAACCGATTGGACCACAGTAAGTGTCTGTCATGAAGTAATTGCATTGTCCAACATTCATTTCTTTTCCATTACAATCAAGACCTATCCACAAGTCTGGTTGATCAATGGTTATAAATCTGTATTCACCCCCATTCCTACAGTATTTAAAAATTGCAGTCGTTACTAAGCTTTTCCTTGATTGAATACATGAAATATTCTGTTAATGATGAATAGGACATCTTTTGAAACAGGCAATGCCCTAAATATCTGTCTTTAAAGATATTAAAACAATTGAACAAACAATCAATTACTTTTATACAAACCTTATGATAAATAAATTTGAATTATTATTAATTTACATTGTGTTGTATCCGTAACGGATAAAAGATAGATAGAGACAAAAAAGTTCAACAGAGATAGGTTTGATACATTCAACAACGTATTAGATAAGTCTAATATATTCTGACATTTCTAATTAATTAATTCATTTGTTCCCGACATATCAATTAATGCATGTTATTTTTTTCAAATCACTTATTCATGATCACTTGAACCGCCTTAAATAAGGCATACTAGTTTAATAAAATCTCATTCATAATAATATAATTACATGTATCCAAGTTGTCTGCATACAACTGCAGCGGTTGTAGCTCTAACGTCTCGCCAATTGTTCCTCAAACTACATACACTGTACCATGAATTGTTATACTCGATACGCAGTTGTCCTTCATTTAAACTTCCACCAATCAATTTGACTTCATATTCTAAAATGCATGCTTATAAGTATTTATAAGATTTCAGATTTTCACGGAATAATATGCCATATATTTTTATATTCTTAAAATAGGCTTATACTTGGATATGCACATCTAGTCTGGGATACACCTATATATTACTTATGTTAATTTACATCTACATTAATGTTAACTTGTAAGGTATAAACTGGTCAAAATAGAGTCAGAATGGATTGTGACTGGAAGCACACGTTAAACATCGATGTTTTTCTTTATATGAGGCAACAGAATTGGAATTTATAAACGATAGGTGGACGGCTTCTAGACATGAACATTTTTTAAACAAACAGACATTACCCCTTACTTGTCTAATCACTATTGTTTATGAACGGTTCCATGATAGACATAAATATGACATATATTTTCGAGAAACAAAGTAGGTTTACTTGAAGTACTAATTAGTTACTGCATAATATAACTTATATATAATTACTAGTCGTTGTTAATGCTTTGCCATTCCAGTATTTAAAGGGCCTGCCTTGCTCATGTGGCTGTTAACCTCTGTAGATTAGTACCAACATTGTGTCCAGCAATAGTCATATTCAAAGTTAAGTGAACTGTTTCTTCATTAATTCATTTGCTATTAATCATTAGTAGTTCACAATGTGGTAGAATATTTGAATGTCGAAAACGCAATACATTAAATGCATACGCAAGCAAGACGACTTTCTCGGTTTGTTTATTGTCTTTGAAATGATTTTGCCAATGTAAAACGTTTATAGTGAAAAGAAAACAAAGTTAATTCTATTATGTACAGAACATTATCAAATGCAAACTGACGCCACATATACATCCAAATTTTCAAATATAAAGCAAATGTAGAGTATCGATATTCACAACTCGTAAATCCATTTAGAATATTCTAACATAGAGAAAAATCAAAATGGAAAATACATAATTGTAAACCGTAACCTTACCGTGTGTTTGAACACCACAAGCTTGTGCTGTTACATGTTTGCATGCATAAATCGCCATTGTGAATTCAGACTCAGACTTATGACTTGCTGCTGGCGTCTAAGAACTATAATCCCCAAAATATGTATCATAACAGATTTTTTGTCGATTAAAAAAAAACTTGACTGAAAAAGCCAATTGCATATGTAAAAAACCTATGATGCGATTTCCTTCTGCACAAAGTATTGGATTGGTGCTGCATTAGGACATGAATTTTAACACAAAATAAAAAAGAACAAATTTTGTTGAATTAGTATCAAAATAAACAGTGTGAAGACATGTGCATGCTTTAAATGGGACTGCAAATAATCTCAAAGACCAAACGTTCCTAAAAGTGTTGCCAAATATAGCTAAGGTAATCTATTTCTGAGGTAGAAAAGCCTTAGTATTTCAAAAATTCAAAGTTTTGTTAACAGCTAATTTATTATTATGAACAAAAACGTATTAATTTTTTTTATAAAAAACTAATAAGATAAGTCTTGAATTGTTTTACCCTATTCCTTTAGGGACTCGTTGTAGCTTGTAGTTCGGTGTGAGCCAAGGTTCCTTGTTAAAGGCCGTACTTTGACCTATAATTGTTTACTTTTTACGCATTGTGACTTGGAGTTGTCTCATTGGCACTCATACCACATCTTCTTATTTCTACTTTGACACACTTATTCTTACCATCTTTTTCACTAATTGTTTTAATTTCTGAGATGAAATATGAAATTGTTCCTTCAATTAATTTTATTTTGGCAAATACAACTATATTCTGTTTCATAATACATAATTAACAATAACTTTTGAACCATTTCATAAAATTGGTATCATCTCAAAATCTGTTTCAATGGAAATAGTAATATTTTTTTTTTAATTATAAAAAAGAGAGGGTAGATACCAAAAGGAGACAGAACCATTGACAGAAAATGAAAAACTGCGAAAAGACAATCAACAGCCTACAAAACACTATATAAAAAGCAAGACTGAATAACACAAACCCCATCAAAAACCAAGGGTGATTCCAGGTGCTTAGGAAGGGTAAGCGCAGATCCTGATCGACAAGTTGCAAGTTGTTAAATAACACAGGGATATCACAATTTAGGAATAGAAAACGGGAGTGTGTCTACAACATTTGGAACAAGTTCCACCAATTAACAAAAATAGATATTAAATTCAACAAGAAAGAATTCGTTGTCGTGGTAAGCATACCCACATTCGTAATTCAAAGTATCAGAAACAGGATGTAGATATTGAACAGGTACGAAAGTAAGTGCACATACGTTACAGTTTATCACTTTTGAGCGGCTGACCAAACAAAAAACATTCTGTTGAGCAGTTTTTGAGAAAAGTGTGATGAAAAACTTTAGCTTATTCAGTATATTAAAGGTATCAAAGTATCAGCAATCGGAAGTAGGTATCTGATAAATCCGAAAAGTGTTCTAGCGTAACAGCTCATCACTGATGACCAAATGAGAAATTCTTCCGGTTTACAGTTTCTGAGAAAAGTGTGACTGTATATTTGTTGACGAACAGAGGGACGGACGGTGATGGCAATGTAATCTCACAGGATTTAATTTCCTTACCAGGATACTCATCAGTTCTACATTTTAGCGCTGCATCATGGGTATGCGCATCACACGTCTTTCTGAAATCTTTATATGCCCAGTTCCGCGTCAGGCATGTTTCAATATCAGTTGTGTTCCAAGGACAATCCAAATATTCGATCCAAGGAGGTCCATAAAACCTGTATGCATCCGAATTATCTCGATTTTGTAAGATATAACCACCATTCCTGGAAAAAAAGATAATAATATAATCAAAACATACTAATATAGATGTAGAAAAGAAGAGCAACTTTATTTACTCCTTTTTTGTATGAAAATGGCAGAGTGGTCTTTAGCTAAGTATTTCATCTACACTCATCGCTAGCCTTATGAATTTGGGGTTGTTAGTTTAAATCCCACTCTTGGAAAGGTGATACAGATCTTAATTTACTAGGATTGCCACTTTTCCTGTCGAGTTCAGTGGCTCTCTCTGGTTATTCCGGCTTCCTAATTAATAAAAAAAATGGCCCCCATGAAATAGTCAAGTGTGGTGAAGTTGGTGTTAAACACCAACAATTAATCAGTTTATCTTTGTATTGGATTTATGGGTTAGATAGGACATAATTATCTATTATCAAAAAAGGAAACGATTGATTAAAGTAACTGAGACATTAATTGACAACAATAAAGAACATCTATTAAAACGTCAATTTTCAGGGTTTGACGATAGACCATTGTCTGAATGACGAATTCTTAATACGACCAATTCAAGACAAGCGTGCCATCCGAACAATTATAAATTATCAATCGTTCCATGTCTATACAATCACTACTAATTAACGTAGGACTAACAAACGTAGTACAAATTAAACGATTTCTAGTCTAGACACGCGTCGCAATCGTATAACAAGGTCTAAATTAGTCCTAGTCTTTACATGGAAGGAATTCATTCTGCAGTTACAAAACTTTATTCAGAAGATTTTCAGCAGACCTTAATTTAGAAGTTAAGAAGCAACTAAAATTGGAAACAAGGTTCCCGACCAAAGACATGTATATTAACCAATCATTGACGAGGTTTCTAATTGACTTGGGAAAGGCAAAAATGAAAACAATCACTGACCAGGCTCCTAGAGTAGGATAGACATTTTGGCATTCAGCAAAATGTAACTAGTTGGTGTGTGGGTTTCAATGACGTGAAAAGATGTATTGTAACTAATTGTTTCAGTTGTATTCCGTAATTCGCAAACAAATCTACGCGCTCCTTGGTACGTTTACCACTTTTTACCAATAAGACCACTCATTGGGGTGTCTAGGTAATCACATAATCACAATTTGTTTGCCAATATCATCACAAAATCATTAAAAAAAATCTAAACAAGATAATCAAATAATCAAATAATCAAAAATACAGATTATGAAATGATGAAATAATCATGAAATGTTTGGTCTGGTAATCAAAATCTAATAACCACTATAAAATCGCATAATCAAGAACCCCATGAGGAGGCTCGCCAATAATTTCTCTATCATTAGCAATACAACTGATAACGCATGTAAAGCAGATACTGTTTAAATGAGAATAAAGCTTTGCGTTTTTTTTTTTTTATATTCTAGGGTTCAAATGTGTTATTACGTCTTAAAACATAAATCTGGTTGGATGGACGTGGAGTTGTAGGTAGATGTCAATGATACAAAGACAAACCCAAAGATAAAAATAAATCTTCAAAAATAGACAGTTTCAGTCAATAATATTTAAAAAAAACAATTAAAGACCAGCTATTTTTAATAACATAAAATTCTGCAAATAACTAAAACCATTTAAATATGACACACGAAAAGAACTGACGAAAAAAGTAAAAACACAAAAAAACTGAACTCCGAGGAAAATTCAAAAGGGAAAGTCCACAATCAAATAACAAAATCAAAAGTTCAAACATATCAAACGAATGGATAACAACTGTCATATTCCTGACTTGGTACAGGCATTTTCTTATGTAGAAAATGGTGGATTGAACCTGGTTTTATAGCTAGCTAAACCTCTCACTTGTATGACAGACGCATCAAATATCATTGTCAACGATGCGTGAACAAAACAAACACACACAATAGGTAAAAATGTTAAAAATAGGGGTACAGCAGTCAACATTGTGTTATCATCTTAATCACTATAAAAACAACAAATGTAACGAAGAAGCACAAAAAGGCATACATCAAATTTAACATCCTCATTTTGCTTATATTATACGATTTTATTTATCTATGTAAAATCCACCAATAAAGGATGGAAGGTTTTAAGTACTGGTGTAAAATTGCGCGTTTGAAATTCGCACAGGAAGACATAAAATTGTTTTGTCGTTCAAAGTATGACGGGATACATAAATACAGAGTCACGTAAAATAGATATAACACATAGAAAACATTATTGTTTGTATAATAGAGCTCGAAATCCTATCTTGAATATTGTTAACCATACAGATATGTAGCAAAATAGCATCATTTATTATTATTTCAGAGACCACACTTTGGTTTTTGGGGAATTTGTTTGTTCTATATTCAAAATTTGAAATAATTTTATTGACGAATACATATTTAAATGCATTGCTAAAATAACATTGTGATTAAGAATGATAAACATGTAGCAATTACGCCATCTTACTTAAACGAGGTCAGTGATACTGATTCATTTGAACCTCTAAAGCATACCTATATCCAAGCAGGAAACAAAATGCCGAAGCTTCGGATGTGCCCATGTAAGCCTTGCATACAGTTCCCCAATGTCCATGTTTAAAGTACTCTAATCTACCTTCTCCTTCTGTACTCAGTGGTCCTATTAATCGAACCTTTATTGCTGGCTCTAAACAAATCAATATACATAAATACTTTGATAATGAAATTAGCAGAAGAAAAACAAAAAAAGGTATAGATGATACCAAAGGGACAATCAAAATTCATCAGATAAAGAGACACCGACAAAGTTATGAAAAAAAAACGACAAAAAAAAAACCAACACTCTACTACAGACTACAACGAAAATACTACGCAACATGAACCCATCAAAAACCCCGGATGATAGCAGGTGCTCCGGAAGTGTATTAAGCAGATTCTGCTAATTCGATTGCTTATCTTCTATGTCCTTTGTCCTCATATGTACGATGTAATATCATAAAAACCGAAATATTACCATCAGGCTAGGCCGGCCGTGGTCGGGTAGAAATAACATAAAAGATAAAACTAGCCCTTTGTGTAAACTTTGATTTTGAGATGAAGAACATAAACAAGGCTACACTTAGACATATTTTGGTTTGCCCAAACCCTACCCAACATGGAGACAGTGGGTAGGTAGGTAGGTATTTTCTTTCTTTTTTGGCAAAGAGAAATTTAAGTATCAGATGCTTATAAGTCTTTATGACTATCTCAATAAAAAAAACAATTCACACCAGGACAATCAAAGATTTTGAGTAGGCAGCTCTTTTCTGGGTAGGTAGGGTTAGGACAAACAAACCTATTCTTTTTTATTGCACAAATCGAGGTTCCTCTTCTTAAGGTTTTGTCAAGTGGTTGAAGAAGGGATTTATGTGTTGAAATTGATACACCGTATGCAAAAATAAAGAGATGTGGTACGATTGTCAATGAGACGACTATCCATCTAAATGATTTAATGACGAAAAGGTTAGCAACTTAAATATGTCACCGTAGGGCCTCCAACATTGTGCGAAACCCATTCCGTATAGTAAGCTATAAAAGGCTCTTGTATGACAAAACGGGGAAAAAACAGACAGACAGCAACCAACCATACAAATGAAGTACAGGCTCTTGACTTGGAACAGGCAACTAAAGAATGTTAAACATGTTTTAGAAGGCTCAAACCCTATCCTGGGACAGTTGTGTGACAGCACACCATTAGCTCAAAATGGTTTCACTCATGACAGGCACGGAGCTCAACAAACACCATGTCTTTTAGACAAAAAGATCATTTTTATATATTTTTACACTTATAGCATATTTATTCTTGAAATAACTTCACTTTTTTCTTTCATTTGGGCTTATATCGAGCTTATCAGCTTGTTCATCTGTATTATTTGTCCATTTTAACTAATATTTCTTTGTAGGTTATCAAACGAATATATTGGTGTGCATCGTAGTTAATGTAGATTAAATGTTTGTTTTGTTTCTGTTTTCTATAAGGAATAGTTATAAAAGGTACCAGGATTATAATTAAGTACGCCAGACGCGCGTTTCATCTACATAAGACTCATCAGTGACGCTCATATCAAAATATTAATAAAGCCAAACAAATACGAAGTTGAAGAGCATTGAAGATCCAAAATTCCAAAAAGTTGTGCCAAATACGGCTAAGGTAATCTATTCCTGGGATAAGAAAATCCTTACTTTTTCGAAAAATTCAAAGTTTTAATTTGTAAACAGGAAATTTATAAAAATGACCACATAATTTATATTCATGTCAACACCGAAGTGCTGACTACTGGGCTGGAGATACACTCGGGGACGAAACTCCACCAGCAGTGGCATCGACCAGGCGGTTTAAATAGTTATCAAAGAAATTTCACGCAAATTACTTCAGTATTCGCGAGACGTATTTTCCCAACTTTAGTCTGTTATTTGTTTATATTTTAATATGAGGTAGGCATTACCTGTGAATGGGGACGAAGTCTGTATGAATTATTTTTTTTTTGTAACTAAAAATATTTGTTAAAAAAAAAAGAAAGGGAAATACCGTAACGTTTCCTATTTTGGTTCTGTTGATACGGATTTTACTTGTGACGTTATTTAAGTTATGACGTCATGTTCAATGTAAACAAAAAAACGCAATACATCAGGTAACGTTAATTCATATCAAAGACAAAGAATTATTAAAAATGAAATATTGTTATTGTGTTCCTTGAGTTCCTTGAGTCCCTATATTTTACTAGACTACTCAAAGTCTCACGACAACGAGACCGGAAGAAGGAAGTAGATTTCTGCGTTCTGCGCAAATGCGGGAATTAAAAAAAGCGACAAAAAAAATTGAACGATTTTGATTTCATTAGTACAATGAAAATTTCGTGAAATTTTCCCGATTTTTTTTTTTTTTATTATTATTTATTTTTATTGATTTTTCTACTGTAATAGGGGACTTTGTCCCCATAATATGAGGGAGGCATTACCTGTGAAAGGGGACGAAGTCTGTATGATTTTTTTTTTTTTTAAATCAAATATGTAAAAAAAAGAAACGGAAACACCGTAACGTTTCCGATTTTGGTTCTGTTGTTAGGGATTTTAGTTGTGACGTTATTTAAGTTATGACGTCATACTCAATGTACACAAGGAAACGCTGTCATCAGGAAACGTTTTTTTTTTTTCATTATTAAAAATGAATTGGTATTGATTTTCTTCCCATATTTTACTAACTGATAAATATATATTTTATTCAAAGTCTCCTGCAAACAAGACCGCAAAAAGGAAGTAGATTTCTGCGCAGATGCGGGGATTTAAAAAAGTCGGAAAAAAAAGTTAACGATTTTGAGTTCATTAGTAGAATGAAAAATTCGGGATATTTCCCGAATTTTTTTTTTTTCTTTTTTTTTTTTTTTCTTTTTTTTTTTTTTCTTTTTTTTCTCTACCGTAATTGGGGACTTCGTCCCCACAATATGAGAAGGCATTACCTGTAAATGGGGACGAAGTCTGTATGCATTATTTTTTGTAACTTAAATATTTGTTGAAAAAAGAAACGGTAATACCCGGCGTAACGTTTCCGATTTTGGTTCTATTGTTAGGGATGTTACCTGTGACTTATTTAAGTTATGACGTCATATTCAATGTAAACAAAGAAACGCAATGAATCAGGTAACGTTAATTCATATCAAAGCCAAAGAATTATTAAAAATGAAATATTGGTATTGTGTTCCTTGAGTTCCTATATTTTACTTGACTACTCAAAGGCTCACGACAACGAGACCCGAAGAAGGAAGTAGGAAGTAGATTTCTGCGTTCTGCGCAAATGCGGGAATTAAAAAATGAAATTTTCCCGATTTTTTTTTTATTTTTTTTTTTCTTCTGTCCCCATAATATGAGGCAGGAATTACCTGTGAATTGGGACGAAGTCTATGATTTTTTTTTTTAAATCAACAATGTTAAAAAGAGAAACGGAAATACCGTAACATTTCCGATTTTGGTTCTGTTGTTTAGGGATTTTAGTTGTGACGTTATTTAAGTTATGACGTCATATTTAATATAAACAAAGAAACGTTTTTTTTTAATAACAAACATTTTTTTTTTAAATGAATTAGTATTAGTTCCTTTCTTAGACTGATAAATATACATTTTATTCAAAGTCTCATGTAAACAAGACCGGAAACGGAAGTAAATTTCTGCGCCGATCCGGAAATTCAAAAACGCGACAAAAAAAAATTGAACGATTTTGAATTCATTAGTACAATGAAAAATTCGGGAAATTTTCCCGATTTTTTTTTTTTTTTTTTTTTTTTTTTTTTATTGAATTTTCTACTGTTATTGGGGACTTCGTCCCCATATTATTCCAATGCACAACATTTTGAGTTATCGAGAATATTCTACCCCTTAAACTGATGCTAGGGGCCGTCTGAAACTTGCAGTGATGTGTGAGCTTTAATTCCCATTGTAACATGAAGATGAAGTAAAATAGTGATGTTCTCTCTCCAGTGTTTAAGGGCATTTTATGTCATCAATTAATACTCCGGATCCAATATTTTTACTATTAAAATTCAATGTTTGGATACTGTTTCAATCCGTTTTGATGAGTGAAAAAAACTATTTATTTTCTGTTCATTGCTTCTAAAGCGTCATTCTTTATGATTATACATAATAATTGTATATTTTATTTGAGCCGGAAAAAAACCGCTACATAACATTAGTCATCATTCAACAATAGTCCTCAGTCAACAATAGTCCTCAGTCAACAATAGTCATCAGTCAACAATAGTCCTCAGACAGTCAACAATAGTCCTCAGTGGATAATTTTACCTGGTTCTGGTTCCGTTCTGCATTTCACACCAACATCATCTTTGTGATCAAAAAAACTAAAGTGAGGACCCCATCTGAATTCACAGTCGCTCAAATCATTTGCCGTAAAAGGACAATGGATCTCATCAATCCAGATTGGACCTTGTCCCGGTGGAAATGTGTCTAACTTTGGAGTTCCACCATATCTTTAAATATAGAACATTGGTATCGTTTAGTACAGTATACAAGTCGACGTTATATTCTTTCCTGATATTATTTTATTGAAGACTCTCAACATTTTAAAGATAAAGTGAAAATCATTGAGAGAGGTATGTATTTCATTTCAAATTTTCGGAAATAACAAAAAGTATACGTTGTTTGTACTTTTATTAACTTATCCAACAAAAAATCAGATAATACATGTTGTACATTCAAGACCAGGCTGGTTCTAGATTACATTTCCTCCTCAGAAAACGTTGAAAATTTGATATTTCAAATTATAAAGAATGATTCAATCTACAAGGATACAATATAAGATTCATTAAAGTAAAAATAATGAAAAAATAACAGAAAACAGTCAGCTTTGAATATTTTTTAAACTTTTGAAGTCGTTAAATATCTAAAACAAACAAAGAAATAAAAATCAATGTAACAGAGAATACGCCACGTTTTTTTTTAAATTAGATAAATATACAGCAAAAAATGCCTTTTATCATGAAAATATGATAAATTTCCAAAACATTGTTACACAAATTCAAAGCAAACTTAAACAGACTAAATATTCACGATGATTTTTACAAAACCTGCTCTTTTGAAAGAAAGAGTTAAGTAAGTTTTTCCAAATGATAGAAATGTCAGAGAAACCGAAATTTCAGTAAATGACTACAAATTCAACCCCATATATTTGTAAAAGTAACCGACGAAGGCATACTTTTTTTACAAACTTCAATTGACTAGGCGAAAATAGCTTGCATGCAAGTTTTCGTCAAAATTCACCGTAGGTTCAAAACTGTATCGTATGCCCTTGAAAAGTAGAAGTTATCGATGTTATCCACAACCACAAAAAAACATAGTGTGAAATATTCAAAAGTTTTACTTTATCATATAGAACTTTAATGTATTGTTAGTTGAGTTTTATTTCTAAAGACAATTTTAAAGTATTGAAAAAACACTATTTTCTTCCTGTTTATGTTCCTAGTATTTTTTCCGACCTATGACATTTACTACAATTTCGTGTCATAAAATTTCAGCCAAAAGCATATATTGATTTTAAAAGCAGTGTAATATTGATGTCTTCCTGATTGTCCCACTTTTTGAAATTACAAGTAAAAAAGTAGCGAAATTTTTTGAGACAATTAGGAATATGTTTGTGGGACAATTGGGAAGTTTAATGTGGGACAATTGGGAATTGTTTTGATAGTGATTATTTAGTTTTTATAGTGTGTGGCAGTTTATAATAGGTAACTGTTCAATGTAACTTATAAAAAACTGAAAAAAAGAAATAAACAAATAATAATATTTACAATGTTTAGTCTTAGCTGAATAATTTAAAAAAATAGTTATTATTGATTTTGGACTGTCTGTTATTAATTGCGAGTTCTCTCAGATCTGTACTTAGTGTCTTTGTTGTATATAAAGTAGCCATCCACGTCTATGGAACACCATCACTGCTTTATAAGAAGAAACTACTATGACATAATGCAAATGTTGCTTACATGATGTGAATTCTTCATTACATGATGTGAATTCTTCTTTACATGATGTGAATTCTTCTTTACATGATGTGAAAACTTCATTACATGATGTGAAAACTTCATAACATGATGTGAAAACTTCATTACATGATGTGATTTCCTCTTTACATGATGTGAAAACTCCATTACCTAATCTGAAAGTTTCATTACATGATGCGAAACTTTCTTTACGTTATGTTAAAAAATCATTATGTCGTATTTCTATTACATTGGGCCAAAAGATATACATGGTAATGTCAAATGGGTATTACGAGGTAAGAAACATATATGACGTTATGTGAACACAATTAATTATGTCAAAACATCTTGAAAAGAACACGGGACCTCTCGGACGTTATTACGCATGGCTCTTATAGGATGTAAAAGGCATAAGGGCATCCGAGGGAAAAGGTAGGCATAGCGGATGTCATTCAAATTTTGAAAAAAAAATAAAACGTAATATCAGTCATTTTGTTCTTCATTTCGTAAGTTTATTACCGGGCACTTTACACTTTTCACTATTCAAAATTCATGAAAAGTGTTTTGTTTTTCACTTTTCACTATTCAAGTTCACCAAATTGAATAACTTTGATATCTATGTATTCCGCTTTGTGTAAAAACTATCAAATTCTATCAGCATACATTATAGTATTAAGTAAGGTATTTGAAGACATGATGATTTGTTGCCCCCCTTTTTATTTTACCTAAAATTGAATTTGATTACTATATCAACTGAGAGTCTTACACATATACATAATACGTATTATGCATATGGTGATGGTGGTGGTTTGGGGGGGGGGGGCAAACATATAGGTCATAATTTTGCTAGATTTAATAAGATAAATAAACAGCAAAAAATGCCGGTTTTTTTTAATAAAATCATGAAAATATGATAAATTTCCAAAACATTGTTACACAAATTCAAACCAAACTTAAACAGACTAAATATTCACGATGATTTTTTACAAAAACCTGCTCTTTTGAAAGAAAGAGTTAAGTAAGTTTTTCCAAACGTTAGAAATTTCAGTAAATGTCTACAAATTCAACCTTATTTATTTGTAAAAGTAACCGACGAAAGCATACTTTTTTTACAAACTTCAATTGACTAGGTGAAAATAGCTTGCATGCAAGTTTTCGTCAAAATTCACCGTAGGTTCAAAACTGTATCGTATGCCCTTGAACAGCAGATAAAAAGCTATCGGTGTTATCCACAACCACAAAAAAAAATAAAACATAGTGTGAAATATTCAAAAGTTTTACTTTATCATATAGAACTTTAATGTATTGTTAGTTGAGTTTTATTTCTAAAGACAATTTTAAAGTATTGAAAAACACTATTTTCTTCCTGTTTATGTTCCTAGTATTTTTTCCGACCTATGACATTTACTACAATTTCGTGTCATAAAATTTCAGCCAAAAGCATATATTGATTTTAAAAGCAGTGTAATATTGATGTCTTCCCGATTGTCCCACTTTCTGAAATTACAAGTAAAAAAGTAGTGAATTTTTTTGAGACAATCGGGAATATGTTTGTGGGACAATTGGGAAGTTTTAATGTGGGACAATTGGGAATTGTTTTGATAGTGATTATTTTGTTTTTATAGTGTGTGGCAGTTTATAATAGGTAACTGTTCAATGTAACTTATAAAAAACTGAAAAAAGAACTAAACAAATAATAATATTTACAATGTTTAGTCTTAGCTGAATAATTTAAAAAAATAGTTATTATTGATTTTGCACTGTCTGTCATTAATTGCGAGTTCTCTCAGATCTGTACTTAGTGTCTTTGTTGTATATAAAGTAGCCATCCACGTCTATGGAACACCATCACTGCTTTATAAGAAGAAACTACTATGACATAATGCAAATGTTGCTTACACGATGTGAATTCTTCATTACATGATGTGAATTCTTCTTTACATGATGTGAATTCTTCTTTACATGATGTGAAAACTTCATTACATGATGTGAAAACTTCATAACATGATGTGAAAACTTCATTACATGATGTGATTTCCTCTTTACATGATGTGAAAACTCCATTACCTAATCTGAAAGTTTCATTACATGATGCGAAACTTTCTTTACGTTATGTTAAAAAATCATTATGTCGTATTTCTATTACATTGGGCCAAAAGATATACATGGTAATGTCAAATGGGTATTACGAGGTAAGAAACATATATGACTTTATGTGAACACAATTAATTATGTCAAAACATCTTGATAAGAACACGGGACCTCTCGGACGTTATTACGCATGGCTTTTATAGGATGTAAAAGGCATAAGGGCATCCGAGGGAAAAGGTAGGCATAGCGGATGTCATTCAAATTTTGAAAAAAATTAAAACGTAATATCAGTCATTTTGTTCTTCATTTCGTAAGTTTATTACCGGGCACTTTACATTTTTCACTATTCAAAATTCATGAAAAGTGTTTTGTTTTTCACTTTTCACTATTCAAGTTCACCAAATTGAATAACTTTGATATCTAGGTATTCCGCTTTGTGTAAAAACTATCAATTTCTATCAACATACATTATAGTATTAATTAAGGTATTTGAAGACATGATGATTTGTTGCCCCCCTTTTTATTTTACCTAAAATTGAATTTGATTACTATATCAACTGAGAGTCTTACACATATACATAATACATATTATGCATATGGTGATGGTGGTGGTTTGGGTGGGGAGGGGGGGGCAAAAATATAGGTCATAATTTTGCTAGATTTTATATAGATATCAAATGACCCTTCTTTTTTTTATATGAAATTCTATATCAAAATGCATTATGATTAGATAACTGTTTAGGGTAATGGTATGCTCTACATATTTTATGTAAATATGCTATTGAAAATCATATAGTAATGACTTATTGTGGTATTTAAATGTAGTCCCCGAGTGTATCATCAGCTCAGTAGTCAGTACTTCGGTACTCACATGATTTAACAATCTTTTCTAAAATTGTCCGTTTATAAATATTGAAATTATTAAGAAACTAAGGTTTCAACTCCCTCAGGCAAAGTTGACTTTAGATGAATTTGGCTATTTATTTTATGCATTTTTGTTATATAGCTCTTCAACCTTTTCGGTACTTATACATCTTCGGATATCAAATGGTTGGCTTTGAGCGTTCCGAATATAGGTAAATCCAGAAAAGTGCTTTGGACGCATGAAATTATCTCAATTTTTTAGAGCTGATATAAGCATGGCCGTGTAATATTTTAAATTTTGTTTTTAAGAGGGGGCAATAGGGGATTTGTTAACATGTTAACAACACCTCGATTTTGGCAAAAACAGTTAACAAAAATGCAAAAATGTTGATAACAGTTAACAAAGTGGGTTGAAAACAGTTAATAGCTTTAATTTATCTCAGATAACAGTTAACAACACCTAGAAAAGGGCTAAAACAAGTTAACAGAAAAAGGTATTGCCCCCCTCCCTTTTAAGTATAAGTCATTTTTTGAATATATGTATATAAATATAGGAACCTAATTCAAGTGAATTTTATATGAAAATTGTACTTTTGAGAGGCAATGTTGGCAAACCCCTACCAAAAAGTATTTGAAAATAATTCTCCTACATCCAGAAGCTACTTAGTCTACGGTACATGTACAATTGTCTCGCTTACTTTGTTACATATCTCACTTTCAAATTAATTAATTTATTAATTTATTTAAACTTAAAAAAATTAATACATAAAAAATGGCTAAGAGGTAAAAGACAGAGATAACAAGTGTGGACACAGACCAGCATTCTGAGAGTATTGCATGGCAATACATATTGAGATTCGTGAATTCTTATTATTCATAATCGATCTTAGATTAAGGGCACGTCTTCACTATCAAGCAGCTCTTATTCAGGTCAGACACTACCCCTTGGCGGCATTTTGAAGAACAAACCAAACCACAGAATTTTTTCGGATACATATACGATCTACATGTATTATTATTGTCGCCTTTAATTTTTCCGTATAGCGTCTTGTTCATCCGTTTTATCCGCTACGCTTCCGTTAGGTGTCCGTTTTATGCGGTCTTCGTCCGTTTTATGCGGTCTTCGTCCGTTTGATACTTCTTGTACGTTCGATATCTGTTCTGTCCGGTACGTTTCCGTTTCTCATACGTTGCATCATATCCAGTGTGTGTCCTTTATGCGTCCGTTCGTCAGTACATCAACGGACTCCCAACGGATAACAAGTTTGTCAATGGACAACTTTTATTTTCATCCGGTAGGCGTCCGTTTGTGCGATCCGGCAAGGTGTGACCGAGGCTTTAGGCGACGTTCACATCACGTAATGCAGTTCTAGCATCACGTACTGCAATATTCACATCATATACTAAAGTATTCGCATCAAATACAAGGGTTTTTATTTTAACAGCACGTAAGGAAAGTTACGCATCATGTAATGAAACATCACGTAAAGACGTTTTCACATCATGTAATGAAATTTTCACATCATGTAATGAAGTTTTCACATAATGTTATGAAGTTTTCACATCATGTAAAGAAGTTTTCACATCATGTTAAGAAGAATTAACATAATGTAAAGAAGAATTCACATAATGTAAAGAAGAATTTACATCATGTAAAGAAGAATTCACATCATGTAAAGAAGAATTCACATCATGTAATGAAGAATTTATATCATGTAAAGAAGAATTCACATTATGTAAAGAAGAAATCATATCATGAAAAGGAGAATTCACATCATGTAAGCAACATTTGCATCATGTCATAGTAGTTTCTTCTTATAAGGCAGTGGTAGCGTTCCATACACGTCCACTCTTTATTTTGGTAACATGCATTACTACATGTGTACCCATCTGACTGAATTCTAGATAATTCTTATGTTGTACTGTTTTAACACTGTTCCGGTGTTATTTGGGCATTCGAATAAGTTAAACCCCGATATACATTCTGTATCTGGTCCCAATAGTTTAGGAATTAGGTGCCAAAAAGGGGACCTCAAATAAGCATTTTTGTACTTTTCAAACATTAACTTGTGTTTAAGTGTATGAATCTCTCTGAAATTATACCACAAGTTTCCATACCATTAAGGAAAGGAAACACAAAATCACATGCAGTTTTTTTAAATGTTAAACATGTTATTTCCATCAATTTAGCAGATAAACTTTTTACTCAGGTAAATTATTCAATGAGTGATAGATTTCTCTTAGAAGAAATTTAAAGGTCCAAGTGAATAAACTATACAGAAAACAATACCTGTTGTATTTGTTCAATGGGACAATAGAACTGCCAAAAGTTTAAATGGACAGGAAACTATCAGGTGAATCGGTGATAAGGTATAATTGGGTTCGCAATAACAACGAAACAAATCAATGGTCTGGGAACCCTTCATATTTCTACTTTTGTGAAATGTTTGGACAAAACATTACAGTCGTCCTTTTAATCAATATGCTTACGAAACATATGACATTTTTCAAATCATTTGATTTAAACAAGAAGTAAATACTGAAAACATCTCACACTTTCACTCATTACAAACACACTACAAATTTCCGTGAATATGTATGCATGTCTATACATAATGTAAATGCAATGTATATTTAAAAACTGCTAGCTACATGTAAATGCAATGTATAATTAAGAACTGCTAGCTACATATAAATTCAATGTTTAATTAAGAACTGCTAGCTACATGTAAATGCAATGTATAATTAAGAACTACTAGTTACATGTAATTGCAATATATAACTAGTATCTCAATTGTTTGTAAAACAATTGAAAGGTCTTTCCTGTTAAAGTGATGTTTTCGTAATGTACCTTGTACGACCTTTTGTTTGATAAACGACAAGCATACCTTCTGAAACTTTCCACTTTTAACACTTAATGACCTCATCAGCCTATATTTTTGAGATCGGAATTATGATATAAATAACATAGAGTAGATGAGCTTTCATTTGATATGCAACAACTCTATGTTCTAGAAAGTTTGATTTTTGCACTTAATAACCCGATCCAACTAATTTTTGGAGGTCGGGATTTGATATTTCCAATGTACACATCATGACCTTTCATTTAATATACAACAACCCTATCTTAAAAGAAAATTTATTTTTTGCACTCAATGACCCCATCCAACCCATTTTTGGGAGACGTCAATTTTAAATTTGAAATGTACGCTTTATGTTCTTTCATTTGATATGCGACAACCTTACCATCTGAGAAATTTGAATGTTTGCACTAAATGACCCCACCCGTCCTCCTGGGATGAAAAGGGGGTTTAAAATTTTCATTTTTAAATAGAGTACATTTAGACCTTCAATTTGATATATCAGATGACCCCATTTGATAAAGTGCAAAAAATGATGCAATATCAACTATATAAATAGAAGTTATGAAACATACAAAATCAATGCAAAACTTGAAAATTTCAAATTGAATTTTTGGCGTTTTTTTTCCATGGAATGTTTTTGGTATTTGGTCAAACATAGAACTATGTTAACCTCTTCAATTTCTTAAAAATTTTAAGAGGTACGCTCTTGTTGATTCAGAAATACATGCGTCCGCTCGCAAAACTTCAAACTGCATTATCTCTACAGCAACAATAGATATCTCAAATCCGTTAAATGATAAATGATCTACACTTGAAGGACAACATTATAGAAAAAGAATTGGGACAATTTCAAAGTTCACCAAGGTCACAATTAATCATCAAATATATGATGCAATACCAAACTTAAGAACCGGAAGTCGTAGAGACACGGGACTAGCACCATTCAACTCGAGACCACTTGACCATTCAAATATCACAAGGTCAAGGTCATAGTATACTGTGAAGGTCAAGGTGAAATTTCATCATGACCTGACATTGACCTCAAATTGAAGGTCTTGAATTACTGATCATCTTTGCAGTTTATAGTATGTTGATATCTGTTGCCTTTAAAAAGATATACACAAAATACTATACTTTTAAGAATCATCCAATTGTAACTTTTGAATAGACGGTCGGACCTTTATGGGCTTATAATATAAAATGTACAGCTCGTCGAGAGGAACATTTTATACGCTGTATGTATGCATCAAAGTCTTATCGTTTTCCTACTATGTAAGCTTGAAATTGCAGCATAATTTTATTTTGCACTCGGTGACCTTTGACCTTGGATGCATATTGAAGGTCACATAAATTAAAGATTATTGGTGAAGGTTCAAGGTGTCTATGACTTCCGGTTCTGAAAATAGAATTTTTCAAAAATTATTTATATTTTTTAAAGGGAAATTACTCCTTATAAGGGTAAGTAACAAATTAATTGTTTATGTTTATAAACATTGCCATCTGTTCTTGTACATGCTGTCATTTTCAATTACATTCTATCTCTAATACTTTTTGAGAAAAATGCAAATATAAAAAATTGCTATAAGGGGATATAACTCTCAAAGGGGATGATGAAATCCTATGCAGCCTCATGTGGTAATACATCATGATGATATCTACCTATTTTCCATATAAGGTCATGATATCTTTTAAAACATTAAAGGGGGGCCATGTTGAAAAAAAATCAATAAAAGGGGATGATGAAATCCTACAAAAGTTCATCTGGTAAAAGTTCATGATGAGGTCAATCGATGGTCCATATTTGGTCTTGATAACTTCAACAGAAAGGGGAGGAGGCCCTGTCAAAAAAATGTTGGAAGAAAAAAAGAAAAAGACTAGTATCTCAATTGTTTGTAAAACAATTGAAAGGTCTTTCCTGTAAAAGTGATGTTTTCGTAATGTACCTTGTACGACCTTTCGTTTGATAAACGACAAGCATACCTTCTGAAACTTTCCACATTTAACACTTAATGACCTCATCCGCCTACATTTTTGAGATCGGAATTATGATATAAATAACATAGAGTAGATGAGCTTTCATTTGATATGCAACAACTCTATGTTCTAGAAAGTTTGATTTTTGCACTTAATAACCCTATTCAACTAAATTTTGGAGGTCGGGATTTGATATTTCCAATGTACACATCATGACCTTTCATTTAATATACAACAACCCTATCTTAAAAGAAAATTTATTTTTTGCACTCAATGACCCCATCCAACCCATTTTTGGGAGACGTCAATTTGTAGAAGTGTTATTTTATGTCCACTGTAATTAATTTTGTCTTATTTTGTCTGTTAAAGTCATTAAGTCAAATGGCTATTCTGCTATAAGAGATTAACATAGCATGTTCTCTAAGGCCACATTGTAAGTACTTTTATATGATTTATATGTTTTATTTTTGTAAACAAAGAGTTGGAGAATATTTGGAGAATATTTAGGTCAGTTGGAGAATATTTGGAGAATATTTAGGTCAGTTGGAGAATATTTGGAGAATATTTAGGTCAGTTGGAGAATATTTGGAGAATATTTGGAGATCATAGGTATATAAGAGCCCTTAGAAGTTTTAGTGTTTATGAAATTGAAGTTGAGAAAGGAACTATACATTATGAAACGTTAAAAAGATTTTATTATTGTGGTCAGTTTTTAGCCGATTTTGGGAGAATTTATAGATTCTTAGAAAGTTGTGTCATTACTATTCAACTGTATGCATTTTTGATATTTTGTCCGCTCAGACTGTTGCGTGGTTTAGAACACTATGCCTGTGGCGTTTTTCTTTGGGGTGCACAGTATTGGACACTGTTGCCGATTTTGATGCGGAGTTGTAATGAAATCCATTTGTGATGTGTGAAAGTAATGTGCCAATGAATATTTGAACTATACATTTTGTAAACTGTATATATAATGTAAATAGTGTCCTGGAATGGAATTTTAATAAATATATTAGTGAATTTACTTGTATATTTCTTTGACAACAAGACTACAGATTATTGGATTATTTTGTTCTTGAATTTTCTGTGATTTCATAATACCCGGCCTGACCAGAAAGTTTGATGTAACTCGACCGCCATGGCATTTTTGGTGTCAGAAGTGGGATCCAACAAGAACAACTAGTGGATTTCAATATTCAACATATTATGGACTACCAGATATAACTTTTGGATGTACGTTTATATATATTTCTGAACTGTAAGTGTTTCATCATATTATTTTTATTTTTGTGATTATTTTAATACGTAATTATGGGCCGTACAAGGAAAACCAGAAATAGAAGTCTTTCACCTGCTCCATCTGTGTCTGTAGTGCGAACACCAATTTCATCTACACCTCATGAGCGCAGAGATTTGCCTGAAGTGAAATCACAAGTAACACCGTCGAAATTTTTTGGAGACGTTGGGGAAGATTTTGAAAGCTGGATTAAAATATTTGATAGAATCAGCCGAGCCAATCGTTGGAGTAATGGCAGGAAGGGAGAAATGTTGCCTGCGTACCTGAGGGGCAGAGCTGCTGACTATTTCGAGGATTTGGATAGTGAAATTCAAAATGATTTTGATACAGCTGTGCAAAAGTTAGAGCAAAGATTTTGCCCAAAAGAACTTGAACGTATGTACTATAGTGAGTTATTTCAGAGGAAGCAAATTTCTGGTGAAAGTGTTGGAGACTACGGAAATACAATCTTAAAACTGGTAAGACGGGCACTTGGAGGCATGTCACTCAAAGAGCTTGACAGGTTAGCTATGGAACGCTTTTTGCAAGGACTTCATTCTAGTTTAAGGCGATTTGTTATGATGAGCGACCCACAGAGCTTTGAGCAAGAATTCATTGTTTCGGCAACCGGACAGCCTCTATATATTACTGGAATTATTGAATGTGAAATTAGTGTTTATTGTCTGTGCACAATATATATGTAGTCATGGATTTGCTTCATGATGCTATCATTGGAACTGATATTATGGAATAAATTCGAATAGTGATTGATATGAAAGATGAAGCTGCTTACTGGAATAATATGTATGTAGCGTTCATAGGAAGTGGTGATCAAAATAGTGTCGAATCAAGGGCTTTGTTCAGGATGAATTTAATTCGAAGAATAAAGGAAGATGTAAATGGAACGATTGGAATTGTTGAACCAAGTGTCAATCAACTTCAAAATAGAGTGTTTTACCGGCAAAAGTTTTGGCAAAAGTTTGGTTTGTGACAAAGATATTGTGTTTAAAGTGTTGAATCTAACTTCAAAACCAGTTAAACTATTCAAGGATACAAACATTGGTACATTTGAGGAAATTGATGAGCTTTCTGATGAGGAACCACTACCAGAAGACCCTTATACAACATTTTCTCTAATTCTATAGAGTGATGTTTCGGACAATGAAATGTTAATAGATGAAGAGGAACATTTAGATAATTTGGACAAAACATTTTTTGATATCTCAAATGACTTCCAGCTTGCTGAGGACAGTGCCAATAAATCTTAAGACAAAGAAGACAACCCTGGTGATGACATTATTTCTATATCAGATACTTTGACATTTGGTGATATGAATAGTTCTTCTCATGTTATTATAGATGAAACAACTACAACAATTATCATCGAGTTAACCAGAAGAGACTTTTCCTATACCAATGGGATGATGGAAACAGTACGTGAAAGCCGTATCCAATACTCGAATGGAATGGATCCAGAGGAAATAGACTTTTCCGCATTGGCAGCAAATATTATCAGTGAGGTCAATGAACATTCAAAAAATTAAAACAAAAGATTTACAAGTGCAGACAATTTATAATGGTGTTTATGCTGGATTTTATTTGAACAATTAATTTGTTTTATTACTTCAGTTTTATTTTGTTACTATAGACATTATAGAAGTAGAGTTCGATGACTGAGGTTAGTCATCATTTAGAAGGGAAGGAATGTAGAAGTGTTATTTTATGTCCACTGTAATTAATTTTGTCTTATTTTGTCTGTTAAAGTCATTAAGTCAAATGGCTATTCTGCTATAAGAGATTAACATAGCATGTTCTCTAAGGTCACACTGTAAGTACTTTATGATTTATATGTTTTATTTTTGTAAACAAAGAGTTGGAGAATATTTGGAGAATATTTAGGTCAGTTGGAGAATATTTGGAGAATATTTAGGTCAGTTGGAGAATATTTGGAGAATATTTAGGTCAGTTGGAGAATATTTGGAGAATATTTGGAGATCATAGGTATATAAGAGCCCTTAGAAGTTTTAGTGTTTATGAAATTGAAGTTGAGAAAGGAACTATACATTATGAAACGTTAAAAAGATTTTATTATTGTGGTCAGTTTTTAGCCGATTTTGGGAGAATTTATAGATTCTTAGAAAGTTGTGTCATTACTATTCAACTGTATGCATTTTTGATATTTTGTCCGCTCAGACTGTTGCGTGGTTTAGAACACTATGCCTGTGGCGTTTTTCTTTGGGGTGCACAGTATTGGACACTGTTGCCGATTTTGATGCGGAGTTGTAATGAAATCCATTTGTGATGTGTGAAAGTAATGTGCCAATGAATATTTGAACTATACATTTTGTAAACTGTATATATAATGTAAATAGTGTCCTGGAATGGAATTTTAATAAATATATTAGTGAATTTACTTGTATATTTCTTTGACAACAAGACTACAGATTATTGGATTATTTTGTTCTTGAATTTTCTGTGATTTCATAATACCCGGCCTGACCAGAAAGTTTGATGTAACTCGACCGCCATGGCAAATTTGAAATTTGAAATGTACGCTTTATGTTCTTTCATTTGATATGCGACAACTTAACCATCTGAGAAATTTGAATGTTTGCACTAAATGACCCCACCCGTCCTCCTGGGATGAAAAGGGGGTTTAAAATTTTAATTTTTAAGTAGAGTTTATTTAGACCTTCAATTTGATATATCAGATGACCCCATTTGACAAAGTGCAAAAAATGATGCAATATCAACTAGTATATAAATAGAAGTTATGAAACTTACAAAGTCAATGCAAAACATGAAAATTTCAAATTGAATTTTTTGCGTTTTTTTCCATGGAATGTTTTTGGTATTTGGTCAAACATAGAACTATGTTAACCTCTTCAATTTCTAAAACATTTTAAGAGGTATGCTCTTGTTGATTCAGAAATACATGCCTCCGCTCGCAAAACTTCAAACTACATTATCTCTACAACGACAATAGATATCTCAAATCTGTTAAATGATAAATGATCTACAGTTGAAGGACAACATAATAGAAAAGAATTGGGACAATTTCAAAGTTCACCAAGGTCACACTTAATCATCAAATATATGATGCAATACCAAACTTAAGAACCGGAAGTCGTAGAGACATGGGACTAGCACCATTCAACTCAGGACCACTTGACCTTTCAAATATCACAAGGTCAAGGTCATAGTATACTGTGAAGGTCAAGGTGAAATTTCATCATGACCTGACATTGACCTCAAATTGAAGGTCTTGAATTACTGATCATCTTTGCAGTTTATAGTAGGTTGATATATGTTACCTTTAAAAAGATATACACAAAATATTTTACTTTTAAGAATCATCCCGTTGTAACTTTTGAACAGACGGTCGGACCTTTATCGGCTTATAATATAAAGTGTAGAGCTCATTGAGAGGAACATTTTATACGATGTATGTATGCAGCAAAGTCTTATCGTTTTCCTAATATGTAAGCTTGAAATTGCAGCGTAATTTTATTTTGCACTCGGTGACCTTTGACCTTGGGTGCATATTGAAGGTCACATAAATTAAAGATTATTGGTGAAGGTTCAAGGTCTCTATGACTTCCGGTTCTGAAAATAGAATTTTTCAAAAATTATTTATAATTTTTAAAGGGAAATAACTCCTTATAAGGGTAAGTAACAAATTAATTGTTTATGTTTATAAACATTGCCATCTGTTCTTGTACATGCTGTCATTTTCAATTACATTCTATCTCTAATACTTTTTGAGAAAAATGCAAATATAAAAAATTGCTATAAAGGATAACTCTCAAAAGAAATGATGAAATCCTATGCAGCCTCATGTGGTAATACATCATGATGATATCTACCTATTGTCCATATAAGGTCATGATATCTTTTAAAACATTAAAGGGGGGCCATGTTGAAAAAAATCAATAAAAGGGAGATAACTTCTAAAGGGGATGATGAAATCCTACAAAAGTTCATCTGGTAAAAGTTCATGATGAGGTCTAACGATGGTCTATATTTGGTCTTGATAACTTCAACAGAAAGGGGAGGAGGCCCTGTCAAAAAAATGTTGGAAGAAAAAAAAAGAAAAAGAAAAAACATTAGAAAAACAATAAGGTCTTTCCTCACGGAGAGGAAAGACCTTAATTAAGAACTGCTAGCTACATGTAGCTAATAAAAAGTATAATGTAAAAAAAAATATTTTCATTAAACTACTATTAGTACACCTTGTTTACGGGCCGGCTGAAGTCCGCCGCCGGGTGCGGGATTGCCTCGCTGTGTTGAAGCACCATTGGTGGCCTTAAGCTGTTTCTGCTCTTTGGTCGGGTTGTTGTCGCTTTGACACATTCCCCATTTCCATTCTCAATCATATAAATGATTAATATTCTATACAGCGGAGCCGAGAATTTTTCATAAACATTTGCACTATTATTTTTGTTTGTAATATCAATTTATTCGACTGCTATTTTCTATTCTGGATATCATTTCTTAACTTACATCCAATAAACAAATGTTCAAACTCTTCTTCATAGATTCGAACAAATATCTCTCTTTCTTACTGATGCTGAATTGGTCATAAGATCATTGTTAATAATACAATTGTTTATACCGGAATTTACACTGACCTATATCCCAGCATCCTGCACACTACATCTGCCTCTTCAGATCCGAAACTTCTAGGTGTCACAGTACCCCATGTGTTGTTATGTTTTACCTCAATCCGTCCTTCATGCTCAACATTAGAAGCTGCTAGTCGTAAACTTGCATTTGAGTTCTCTAAAATAATGAGACGAATGGTATATTGGAAACCTATCTATAACATATTTCTGAACTCTCTGTTCGGATCATTTAATTTGTGTTGTAGTATACGTTTGATTTTGTGTTGCTTATCTATAAGATATCCTTATAAACGTAAAATAAAAAAACTTATATATATATATAAAGGTACTTGTTATTCGGGATAGATATGATTATAACGTTTATCAGACCTCTAGATCTTGTTCGGTACAATTTTCACGTTATGACACATGCAGCATAACACTAAATCGTTCAAACAAAGTAACATTGATGTTTTTATGTTGAATATTAATGATTAAATAAAGCTTTGTGTAATTACCAGGCAGGGTCCAATATAATGGTGACAAATACAAAAAAAAATGGTGCAACTGGAAAATATGAAATCAGTTTTTTTTTTTTATATCTCTCGGGTCTTGTGAGATATATGTTGTTAAATTTTATTATATAGTTCATATTATAATTTCAAGAGTTTTTTTTTCCTTTTTGTGAAGCATCCTATATAATTCAAATTTCCTAACGCGCGTCTGGCATACTAACTTATTGGCCTGGAATATTTTATGAGTCTTTTTTAGTCTTTGTGTTGTCCCCTTTTGTTTACCTAGCTCCTTATATAGCGCCCATTGACTTGATGCAAAATCTTACTTATTAGGGCATTTCTGTAGAGGATGAACAAAAATATGAACACATATGTATTTTTTTCCTCATTGTTGAAGGTCTTACGGTTGCCTATAATTGCTTACATCCACTTCATTTGAACTTTGGTGGATAGATGACACATTGGCAATTATACCACATCTCCTTATTTTCATACAGCAAAACCTACTTTTATCTAATGAGCAACAGGTGGAACATTTTGGACGATTCTATATGAGGGTCTGAATGAGGGCCTCAATTCTGTATTCTTTAATTTTTTTTGCTATATTTCTCTTTCCTTTATGTTAGGCCCATTATTTTCTGTATATTTTAGCACCCCGTTATTCTCTATTCTTAAGTATTTAACCCATTTTTCTCTATTCTTATATTTGGCCAATCCTTCTCTTTTCTTTATTTTTTGACACATTTTTCTTTATTCTTTTTTTTTGGCCAATCATTCTCGATTCTTTTAATCCGATATAGATTCTCATGTTATTGGGAGGACATTCTTGGTGGAACAAATATTTTAAGCGAAATCGGACACAGAACTTTTCTAGTCTCGGGACGATTAAGAATTTGACATTTTGTATTTGGGTTGCTGCCTCATTGCATATACTCCACATCTCTTTTTTATTCATTAGTTTTCAGGTAAAACTCACATGTTAGGGTTTTAATGTACATATACATGAATAATTTAATTTCTCAAACCTTTTTCTGCTTTTGTCCAACATCTAACTGCTACCAATGAATGATATCCGTCGCACTGACAGGATGTGCATTGCTCTCCCCATGCCTCGTGTGAACACTGGTCCAGATGTGTACCATTTTCAGGACATCTCAGATTTTGTATAAGCTCTCTAAAGAATGTATGTCTGACATCTGGATTGAATTTAAAGCCACCAAAACTGAAGAAATTAAAACTATATAGTCTTCATTAGAGAATTTGAGCAGCGTGTGAAGTGTAAATTGGTATGAATACATTCTGTATGTGCCTTTTCCAAGTCAGGAACCTGTCATTCAGTGGTTGTCGTTGGTTGTTGACTGTGTTACATAACAGTTTTTGTTTTTCGTTTATTATCTTGTACATAAATTAGGCCGTCAGTTTTTTCGTTTGAATTGTTAAATATATTTGGCATTACGGGGCCTTTTATAGCTGACAATGCGGTATGGATTTTTCTCATTGTTTAAGGCCGTACGGTGACCTATGATAGTTGTTCATTTCTGTGTCATTTCGGTCTTTTGCGGAAAATTGTCTCATAAAGCGAATAATGATTTCGATAGAACTATATTTTGATTTATAAGATAAATGATAATCATCGCAATTATCTGTTCAAATCGGTTTTTCGATGAAAAATCCTCAGTGATAGCTGAAAATAAATGATTTTGCTAAAGACAGGATGAAAATGAATAATCTTTAACACAAAATGCAGGGATTAATTGTGAACAAAAGTAAATTTAAAGCGGAAAAATAGGCATGCGTAGCAACAGATGAAAATGAATAGTCAATCCGGAAAAAAATCCTCTAAATATCAAAATTATAAATACGTTGAAACATGGAAAGTTTTGCATTTTCCAATCCAATTTGGGGTTGAACATTTTTGGTAAAAAATAGTTATTGGTTCTTCTAAAACATTCTTTTATATCTATACATAACTATGCATATTTGAATGATTGTCATAACTGAATGCCCGAAAATTACGTTAATTAAGATAATTTGTGAAAAAGTTTTAAATGCACTTTACAAAACTTAAAACAAAAGAACTTTTTACTCACTTATGTCCAAGCATTTTACAAAGAACGTTGACTTCTCTATGTCCGACCCCATGATCACAAATTCTGCCTATCTGTCCGTTGTGAAATACTTCGACAGTTCCTTCTGGTAAATGTTGTGATAATTGAATAAGGCTGACAGGAACTGGACAAAATAAACAGAATGTTAACAATTATCAGACGTGTCAAATATATAACAATACAAAATATGACAATATATAAGTTTTGGAGTAAGTTCATTAAAATTGTCTTCAAACACAACTAGCCTCGTTGGACAGAGTCAGATCTGGTTTGTCCAATAGCCTCATTGGACAGAGTCAGGTCTGGTTTGTCCAATAGCCTCACTGGACAGAGTCAGATCTGGTGTGTCCATTAGCCTCATTGGACAGAGTCAGATCTAGTTTGTCCACTGGCCTCATTGGACAGAGTTAGATCTGGTTTGTCCACTAGCTCATTGGACAGAGTAAGATCTGGTTTGTCCACTAGCCTCAGTGAACAGAGTCAAATCTGGTTTGTCCACTAGCCTTATTGGACAGAGTAAGATCTGGTTTGTCCAATAACCTCATTGGACAAAGTCAAATCTGGTTTGTACCATGCATCATGCATATTCAAACATTGTTTTAATTAGTTTTTAGTTTTCTATGTTGGGTTTGTAGACTATTGTTTAGTGTTTAGTTTTCCATGTTGTGTTTAGTGTTTATAATTAGTTTTCTATGTTGGGTTTAGTGTTTAGTTTTCTATGTTGGGTTTGTAGACTATTGTTTAGTGTTTAGTTTCCCATGTTGTGTTTAGTGTTTAGTTTTCTATGTTGTGTTTAGTGTTTAGTTTTCTATGTTGTGTTTAGTGTTTAGTTTTCTATGATGGGTTTGTAGACTATTGTTTGTCTTTTTGTCGTTTCTCGGGTTTTTTTTTTACGAATTTATCTGTCTCTTTTCGACATTTTTAGTTTCGATTCTTGCTTTGATATCATTCGCCTTTTTTAGCAGAAATAATCGGAATGAGATTGATATAACCTGTACATGTATATCGAAATGTTTTCATTTCATGTCAAGAGAAGTAGAATATTATATTTAATAATTTGGCATGCCTGTATGTAGTTTTTCAGACGTACATGTACACTGAATTTTCATATTCAGTTTAATGAATATGTATATATATGACACAATTCAGCACAACTTACATGAATCAAGTATTAACAATTGTAATTGTATTCAATTTGTTCCTTATGGCATCATTTGAATATAAATATCGGTATGAAAATAAAAATGTAGACGAAAGAGTGTGTTTTATGTGTAATAATAACATAGAAGACGAAAAACATGATACATTATCATGCCCTTTATATGCAGATTTGCGATTTTGTTTATATAGCGAAGCTATGAAATATAATGTAGATTTTAATGATTTGTCTGATGATGATAAATTTGTATATTTATTTAGAAACATAAATTGTTATGATATGGTTGCCAAAACCTGCTTTGATATTTTAAGTAGAAGCAGTTTTTTGGTTTTTTTTGCTGGAAAATGGTGGCTGATATCTTGAGTGGCTACTAAAAGTGGCTGTCAGCTGGAGTCTGGTTCAATATTCCGGTTGATAATGAGATCCTGCTCCAATAACGACACCTTTCATTATTTTCTTTTCAATTATATTCATGCGATACTTCATACTCATTAATAAATATATCTTAAACTACGAAAAGAGGACAGGATTATGGTTACAACAAAGAGTAATATACATACAGTGTCACCTGAAAACACATATATTGTATGGTAATTTATAGAAACGCAACCCCTACATTTATCATGTTGATAAAACGCAACCCCTACATTTATCATGTTGATCAATTTCAAACCGACGCATTTTCTTTGGAAGTTGACCAATCGTTCTAACTTTTTTTGAAGACTTCTAATGATGTGCATCCAGAAGCAATTTTAAGAGCTTTTCGATTTTCGTATTTTAACGTTTATGGTTAAAATTTGTCAGTTTTAATTTTAACCCCTGCTGGACGAATCATCAGTTTATGAAATGAAAAAAAATAAATGCAAGAACAAATTGTTGTAGTAACATTTACCCAAATTTTTGAGGAATGTATTTCAAGAATATTCAAGTATTTTAATTTATTTAACAAAGCAGCAAATAGGGACTTACAATATTTTGTTTTGCGTTTCTATAAACTCACGGTACATTTTCTGTTACGTTCAGTCAAGTCACGACGCATGCACTGTGCATTCATACTTAAATGTAAACCAATAGCTAATCATAATATATTACGTGCTCACCTTGCAATGGTTCTTGTCTACACGTGACTCCAACGTAGAAATCAAGCGATGATACTTCACATTCAACGTTGTCTCCCCATCCGGAACAGTGACTGATATCGGTCGCGTTCAAAGAACAATGCGCATTGTTCATCCAAAATGGATTCCCATACCGATGTGGTCTACGGAAAATTAACTTATCTGCATATGCATTCCATGGTTGCCCTCCATGACTAAAATATAAAAGTTTCTGGGTACGTGTTTATGTCAGAAAGCATTTTAAACAGTTTTAAATATCTATATTTGAATTTGCTATTGTTTTTTTGCTATAAAATATGACAACTACGTGATCCCAATAGCTTTTTTTTAACAAAACTGTATTAATTACAACTATATTGATATATTTTTTTGCATATGCATTCCAACCTACATGACCTAGTTGGAGATGCAATAAAAGAAAGATTCAACAGTAAAGATTACATACGGGTATCCAAGTGACCGACATATAACTGCAGCTTCTATAGTTGTAAATCCACTGACGCAGATAGCTCCCCATTTGTGCTTGTGAAAAACTTCAATCAGTCCTTCTCCATGTGTTGTGGATGTAACTAGACGTACAGGAGTTACACTGGATTCTAAGATTGTAGTATTCAAGATTATTTTATATCAAAGTTTAAGCTAAAGTGTCATTTGTGGAAATACTGAATTTGAAACAGCTATTAATGGATTATTTAGTAAACACTAGAATAATCATAATCACACATTACCAAGTTTCTTAGATATCGAAGTCAATATAGAACAGTAACTATTCAACTTGGACGCTGTGTAATTTTTGTTCATATGGTTGACATACCTATTCTTTAGTATGGTATTAAACAATTGTATTTTTTTTAAAGAAAACAAAATTCTAATGTATAATGCAACAGTTGTTTCATAACCAATTTTTTTGTAAATCCATTGCTATAAAATTTTCATAAAACTATCCTAGTTATTCCAATAAAGACTAATTTGAACAAACCTCAGGTGAAAAAAATGTATCAACAAAAATTGCAATGCTTCTACGTAATATTCTAAGGATATGACTAACTAACTGGTTTGATTTTTACCATTCACGTAGACTTCGAACAGCCGTTGCAGACTGACCTCTTCAGTAATCGTCACGCGGCACCTGTAAAGTCCAGAGTCTGAAGTCTCTGTTTGTTTGATGACAAGTTTACTGATATAGCGACCTCGGTTATAGATATCACGTGTCCATTTCTTTTGTCGTATCAGATATTTTGCGCCTTCACTGATTAAGTTGAAGTTTTCAGTATTTGTATTGGACATCTTTTCCCACTGAAAAATTAAATGAATTCAAAATTACTTATTTCAGTGAAGTTTTTTCGAGTGTGCTTCGAAATTAGGTACAACATCGAAGGTAACATCATATCAAGGATTTTTAAAGTTCTTACTATACAAATCCTTGGTAATATCATTTTAGATTTGTCAGCATTTACATAATTACTATACAAATCCTTGGTAATATCAATGTAGGTTTGTCAGCATTTACATAATTACTATACAAATCCTTGGTAATATCAATGTAGGTTTGTCAGCATTTACATAATCACTATACAAATCCTTGGTAATATCAATGTAGGTTTGTCAGCATTTACATAATTACTATACAAATCCTTGGTAATATCAATGTAGGTTTGTCAGCATTTACATAATTACTATACAAATCCTTGGTAATATCAATGTAGGTTTGTCAGCATTTACATAATTACTATACAAATCCTTGGTAATATCAATGTAGGTTTGTCAGCATTTACATAATTACTATACAAATCCTTGGTAATATCAATGTAGGTTTGTCAGCATTTACATAATTACTGGATCCTTGATTGTTATCGTATTCTCAGTTTTGCAAAATCATTTTAATGGCCTGATTATCTCATTTATCATGTTCTGTTAATATTCAAGTATCTTTATTTTTCTTTTTTTTTTCTTCTTCTTTTTTATGGTGGGGGTAGGTGTATTAACAGCAATACAAAACGACATTGATACACAGTCCTGGCGTTTTCAAACGACTTCATGATAATCTAAGTTTTCCATTTAGGATAGAATCGTCAACTTTCTGCACCGACTGATGCCAATTATGAAATAGTCGTATATGATAGTCTAACTTCTAAGTTTTAGACATCCATAACGCTCAATTCACTTTTACTTCTTTGATTCACCTTAGGACATAAGTTCAATGCTGTTTTTTTAAGTGAAATTGGTGTTAGTATACCTTTGTTCTAGTTGTATGTGTTTATTGTAGTATAGTTTACCTCTAATGGAAGTGTATTATTTCTTCTTTTTCCAATTTTTATTTTTATTTTGAATCAGGATTAACTACGGACTATCTCAGTACACGCTGCCATTTACCGTGACTACTTGTTCTTTTCAATTATTTATAAACTATTTATAAATTAATGTAATTCAATCTTTAATGTGAACTCAACAATCTATTAAATAATTCAGGTTAAATTCTTAATTTGTTTGGTTTCGCGCCCAAAATACGTGTTTCTATGTACAGATTCCCGCGCCCATAACACGTGTTTCTGGTATACGCTTGAGACGAAGAGTTTATAAAGTCAAAAAGTAAACGTTTTTAAGCCAGTAATACATGATAATAATTCAATGCATTATTTTGCATCTAAAAAGTCTGTAAAATATGGTTCATCATCAATTCACATAATCAAATTATTCTGTTTTTAAATGAACTATGAGCATTGCCTCGTTTTCACGATGCATGTAAGCACACACTATCATACTTATCTACCTGTTCTACAAATTAGTCCAGTCTATTTGAAATAGTTTTCTTATGAGTAAATAATTGTTAATCTCACATACCATAAATGTTGGTGATTGTTCAGCACTAGTCCTCACTTTACATCTCAAAGCAACATCTTTGTTTTGGCCAATACCGTAGTTGCTGTAGTATGGAGGTAAAAACTCTAACCCTGATAAACTCGTGGTATCTACGAATAAAAGGTTTTTTTTAGTGTTTTTCTAGGACAAATTTTTTCAGTGAAAAAAATGTATCTTATCATTTTAATCCTTCTGAAATAGTAACCTCTCATGTACCAGGCAGTTCTAATAATTTACTTTAAAGATGAAATAGCCACAAACAGTCAAATGTTTACGAAGCCGGTTAAAGTCAGTGTGTTGATTTATTTTCGAGTTAAGCGAACTCGCACGACTTAGGAGCTCGCTATTACGACTAGGTAACCCGTTATCACGACTTAGAAAATCGTTATAACGACTTAGCTAACTCGTAATCAGGACTTAGCTACGTCGGTATCACATCAAAGCTATTCGTTATCACAACTCGTTATTATGATTGATTTTATCGTAATAACTATTTAGCTAACCTTAGATTAGCATAAGTCTTTATGTGTTTATGACGATTAAGCTAAATCGTAATGTCGAGTTACTAAGCCATGAATTCGGGTTATCTGATTCGTGATAACGAATTAATTGATTTATGATAACGAGTTCGTTTACACGTATGATTAGTAAGCTAAATCGTTATAGTATCATATATGACGCACGGTAACATTATATTTTCAAAGTAATCTTATTATAAGTGCTTTAAAAGAAATAGATTTGTGTACACTTGGTCGTTAGTTCAAGCATTTCCTCAGATTACAAGAGAACATACTTTATGTTACGATATTTTTGTATAGCACTTATAAATTAAGAGGATGTCCATTGAAAAACCAGGCAGTGGATGGCACATGACATATTTTGTTTTCAAAATTTTTTCATCTATTTCATATCACAAATTCATTCTTTCTCAAAATCAGATTTTGTTTTTTTATTAACTGCAACAAATAAAGAGGAAAAAATACATATAAAGCACTGAAAATTCATTGAAAAGGGGAGATAACTCATTCATTTTGTACAACATTTTGTTGCCTTGTTAGTGAACTTTAAAATCATTTTCTGAGCCATCCACTGTTGATTTAAAAATATCTTTGACATATATATCCTTTGTATGATATAAACATTGCATTGGAACCTAAAAATCAGTGGGAAAAAAATTATGTTGTGCCACCCATATCATAGGATTTGCCTGATATTTACTTGGACAGCCTCTTAATGATAATTAGAAAACACCCCCGACATCGCGGATCCGTGACTAAATTAAAGTACCTACGCCTTATTCTAAGCCTCGAATTGTGTATTCCTATATTGTCATCTGATAAAGTAGTGATTATAAGGTGCATAGTTTTCTCTGCTATCAAAGATAAATTTAGGAAGTACAAAACACTACATTTATACGTCATATTACAAATATTTCCGACTTTGTATGGTTTCAGAGGAGTTGCGGCTCAATAAAATTGGTCTCTTCCTTTAGTAGTATAGAAACTCAATATGAAAACTTACGATTCCTTTCTGGTAGTCTGTAAGGATAGGAGTGAATAATTATAATACAATCCCATAAAACACAATAAAAGATAAATCTAATAGCGTGCATCTTACTTAAAGTTCTCACAACTACACTATTTTAAGATCTTTATTGTTGGTTTCCGGTAATGGTCTAATATGAGTATACATACATAAAACATTTAGATTAAAAATTGAACCTCTTTTAAAGAAGGTCGTATGATGAAACCTGACCAGTTTTATAGCAATACAAGGTTCAAATTTGATTTCAAACAAACGACAATTCAATCATTTATTTTCAACTATTCTATAGGTGCGACAATTTAATGGTTTATTTTTTAGATTGTAAAGAGTATGAACAAAGATATATCACATATGGGATCAATAATCTGAAAATTGATAAAGACGCCTCCTTTCAAAAAAAAAATAATCAAAATTAATGCCAGGGATATTCTTTGTTTTTTGTTGTTTGTTTATTTGTTTGTTTTGTTTGTTGTTGGGTTTGTTTTGGTTTTTTTTTGGGGGGGGGGTTTGGGGGGGGGTGTTGGGGGGGGTCTCATTTGCTTTTTTTAATGTAATAAATTATACTCATAAACATTAATAATTGAATGTACCGATTCAGAGAAAAACATGATGCATGCATGAGTATTAACTTTCGTTTTACTTTGGACCCGTAGCAAGTGCATGCTTTTAATGAATATATTTATTTCTTCTGTCAATATCACAGCTTATTGTGAACGCACACTTTACGACTCATTTATTTTAATACATCAGCACAAACAAGTAAAAGCTTTTCGAAAAAGCTAGCCATCCCATAGCTTATGAAAATTGAAAATGTTTTTTGTACAGTAATTTAAAAAAGTAAACAACATTTTCCATTCCATTCGTTTTCAGAACCGGAAAAAGCGCTACCGCACACGTCGACAAAACGATCATGTGACATTATGCTTATAATACATTATAAAATAAATGAAATATCTGACTAAAATAGTGAGTTTGTCGAATACAGCGCTTTATACTTTCAAGCCTAAATTTCGTAAAAATCCATAAGTTTTGGAAAATTTCCTAAAAGTCTGTTTTTTTATGACTCATATACATTCCAACTGTTGCGTATTTTCTTTTATTGTACATCCAGTCGGAGCCCAAGAGATCCGTCGGGAGATCCGTCCATGGATCCGACGAGGATTGGTATATAAAGGCCGGGAATACCGTTACGAGAGGACCGGAGAGCGAACTTTTGTAGAGTTAAGGATTACATCTAGTGCTACAAAGAGTGACTATTCGCAATGCTATTATTTGGATTTAAGTGAATATACGAGTTTGATGGATATAGTAGTTCAGTAGAGGATATGTGCGGGTTATAACATTACTGACAATCATTTGATGTATATTTTGATTTATGTAATTTTAGTAATAGAACATATCAACTTTTTATTTTTGTTTGACTCTATTCTGCCTTGCCCATAAAGGTTCACGTTACAAAATGGTGGCAGCGGTGGGATCGATGATTCCAGAAGATGAAAGAATACAGTACCTTTAGTGCAAGATTTATTATGTTTAAATTGTGATGGGAGATTCAAACGGAGACTATACGAAATATGGCACTTATCCTATGGATTTCACTTGTGTTGATAGGGATAATAATAACCAATATACTCGACCTGGAATATTTACTCCTACAAATCCGGGTTGGAATATTAATCAAAATCCGTATATTCCGCCCTACAGTCCGACGACACCGAGGTTTGTTTCACAGGATCAGGATCAGACGACTCCGCCTAGTAAAATACCTTCTTTGTCGAGTCAATATTCGTATCCGGTTATGACCAGTACCCCAGTGACTGAGCAGTTTAATCATTTTAGCGGCAATAGCGGTAATTTAGCAGGTGAAAACGATTCAAATGGCTGGACAGGTTTTTTCCTTAAATGGATTTTTGGAATTGTGTTCATTAGTGTATTGATAAGTGGTGCGGTAAATATGTATCCGTGGCAAGAGTTAGTTTGCTGGTTAAAATTAAACTTTGTAGTGATTTGTACTACTGTTTTTATTCTATTTTTGTTGATAGTGATTGTAAAAATGTTTGAGGGAGATAAAAGACGTAAGAATACATTGTATGAACCATGTACAGTGCAGCCGATGGATGGAAGCAATTTTACTCCTCCAGAAAGGACTTATCAGGAAAAAGATCAGAAAGTGCGGAAGAAATTGTCATTCGAGTCAGAAGAACGTTTTGGAAGTGAAAATTCAGCTAGACAGTCGGAAATGCATGCGAAAAGAACCTTTGATGGGACTACCCAAGATGCTTGGTCTGACTTTTTGCGGTATTATGAGAACATTGCTACACTGAACGGCTGGTCAGATGAAAGAAAACGGATGGTTTTTCTTACTACATTGTGAGGTCAAGCGGAAGCTTATGTGCATGGATTACCCAATAGTGATATTATTAACTGGAACTCTCTTTAACAGAAAATGGAACTTCGCTTTTGGGCACTCTAATATGAAGGAATCGTATCTAGTAGAAGCAAAGTTGAGAAAACGTAAATCTGGAGAGACTTTTAGAGACCTATGACAATCCATTGAAGACCTGTACAGACGAGCTTATCCTGCTAGTCCTGACACAGTTCAGGAAAATAGTATAAAGACTTTCCTTGACGCCTGTGGTGAATCAGAGGAGTTTAGACTATCAGTTAGACGTTCTCGACCCAAAACTTTACAAGATGCTGTGACGAGTGCCATGGAGGAAGAATGTATCAGGCTTAGTGAAAGGCACAAAAATTCGATGAAAAAGTCTGTGTATTCCGTTGAAACAAATAACAAGGATCAATATTCAAGGAGAAAGAACGATAATTCACAAAGAGGACGACGCGTCCCAAATACCGCGAATTACCGTAAAGCGAAAGTGGAAGATATCACTTGTTATAATTGTGGAGAAATTGGACATTACAGAAGTCAGCGTGGTCGACTTCTAAGGGGAAATATTGTTCCGCCTGTGAAAACGTACGGAGACAGGGCAGTATCGCAGTTAAACGGAGCACGGTCGGAGTAGTAGGCCATGCTCCGACCGCAGCTCATATGAGGCCAAGCACACATGTAATACTAGTAGTGATATTTCCAGTAAGGAAAGTATGTCTAGAGGGGATATATGTGAATGTGCAGGATATTCACTAGACGATTCTAAAAGGAATATTTTAAAAGCCATTCAAGAATCCCCTGACAGCCAACCTGAACAGGAAAATCCGAATAGTGAATATTTAAAAACGAACGACAGGCAAGATAATGTAGCCGTGATAGCTAGTGTGAAAGGAAGTTCAAGGATGATGATAGATGGAATGATTGAAGGATCCGCTATTACATGGAAAGTTGATACCGGATCAAGGAGAACATTTATCACAGAACAGAGCTACTATAGTATCATGCCGGAGTGTAGACCTGTGCTGAGCCGAATAGATACACAATTTGAAACTGCAGATGGAAGTACACTGAATATTTTAGGCACGGCTGTAATGAACATTAGTTTTGGTGAATTTTGTGCTGCATTTCCAATTTATGTTGGAGGTGTTAAAATTAATTTATTAGGTGAAGATTTTATTTCTAAATATCGATGTCAATGGAATTTCGACTCGGGATCATTAGATATTTGCGGATTTACAGCTCCGCTTGAGCAAGATAGTGTCAATGTGCGATCTAGTCGTGTTATAGCAATGGAAACCATAGACATTCCTGCGAGACATGAAATAATTGTAAAAGCTAAGCTCACTAGAGAAGTCAATGCTGAAAATAATTCAGAAGTGTTTGGAATTTTGTGCCCTGATAGTAGTTTGATGAGGAAATATGGATTAGCTATTGGAAGAGTTTTAGTGAATGCATCACGTTCGCATATTTATTCGAGGATCCTAAACCCTTGTGATACCGATGTTATTCTTTATAAAGGCACTCATATTGGATTGTTCGTTCCAGCTCAGAAAATTTTGAGTGACATGGGATTGATGGAGGAAGAGACCGTTTGTAATGTTCGGGAAATGGACACGGATCCACAAGAAATTCCACAGTATATGGCGGAAATGTATAGTAATGGAAGAGAAAACCTCACAGAGAGTGAAGGTGAGAGCTTTAAGGAAATCCTGCTGAAGTACAGAGATATTTTCTATGATCCAGCAGGAGAACCAGGAAAGACAACAATTGGTATGCATTGTATCAAATTGAAAGAAGACATTCCAGTAAAGGAACCCCCAAGACGAGTACCTCTTTATAAACGTCAGGCAATTGAAGATGAAATCAAGAAATTGGAGGATAAGAAACTTATTGAAAAGTCTAATAGCCCGTGGTCTTCAGGCATAGTTTTAGTGCAAAAGAAAGATCTTTTATGGCGGCTGTGTGTTGATTACAGGAAATTGAACGATAAGACGATAAAAGATGCCTATCCGATCCCTAGAATAGAGGATAATATAGACGCACTCAGTGGAGCAAAGTGGATGTCAGTTTTGGACCTGAGTATGGCTTACAGGTGCCGATGAATCCAGCAGATAAGGAAAAGACTGCATTTTCGACACCCAGAGGTGGGTTATACCAATATGTTACGATGCCATTTGGATTGTGCAACGCAGGAGCTACGTTTCAAAGGATTATTGAGACAGCAATGCGAGGATTGCAGTGGCATGTTCTAGTTTTGTACCTAGATGATATTATAGTGTTTAGTGAAACATTTGATGAACATTTGGTTAATTTGCAGAAAGTCTTTCAGAGGTTATCAGATGCTGGATTAAAGCTCAAGGCTGCAAAGTGTAGTTTTTTTAAACACGAGGTAGAATATCTCGGACATATTGTGTCAACCGAGGGGGTGCGGACGGATCCTTCTAAAGTACGGGCAATAGCCAAGATGGAGTGTCCGCAAAACGTTTCCGAATTAAGATCTTTCATTGGACTAGTTTCTTATTACAGAAGATTTATCAAGAATTTTTCGAAAATTGCTAAGTGTCTTTTTGACTTATTGCAGTCAAAAGCTCACTGGGAGTGGACAAGTGGTTGTAAATAGACTTTCCGGTTACTTAAAGAAAAGCTTTCAAGCTCACCTGTACTTGCATAACCAGAAATCGACGGAGAAGAGTTTATATTAGATACAGATGCGAGTCATTTTGGAATTGGAGCAGTTTTGTCTCAAGTTCAAGAAGGCAAAGAACGATGTGATCACCTGTGTAGGATTTTATATTTTATTTGTTAATGTGTGTTTCTGGAATAGGAATTCCACAGTCCTGGAAAGGGGGTATTGTTGCGTATTTTCTTTTATTGTACATCCAGTCGGAGCCCAAGAGATCCGTTGGGAGATCCGTCCATGGATCTGACGAGGATTGGTATATAGAGGCCGGGAATACCGTTACGAGAGGACCGGAGAGCGAACTTTTGTAGAGTTAAGGATTACATCTAGTGCTACAAAGAGTGACTATTCGCAATGCTATTATTTGGATTTAAGTGAATATACGAGTTTGATGGATATAGTAGTTCAGTAGAGGATATGTGCGGGTTATAACATTACTGACAATCATTTGATGTATATTTTGATTTATGTAATTTTAGTAATAGAACATATCAACTTTTTATTTTTGTTTGACTCTATTCTGCCTTGCCCATAAAGGTTCACGTTACACAACGTAAATATTCTAAGCGTACGACAAAATTTGCTATTGAGGGGGTAATAAGGCTTTTATCGTAGCTACCCTTCAAAGCTAAACATATTGAAATAAAATATTCTTTCGTGGGAGAGCATTTAATATGTTGACATGTAGGTGTCTGTCTGTTCTATTATCATAGTGTTATTATGTGTATACATGTACATGGTTTTAAATTACTCTAGACAACATCAACTTTCAAGTAAATTCATTTTCATCTCAAAATTTACTCTGAGTATAGACAAACATGTTTATCTGAAAAAGTTTGAACGTAGCCAATTTAGCCAAAGGCCCCACATGAACATTAATCAATGTAAACTTGGGGAAGGGGACGCTTCCTATATACAAGATGATAGGACGTGCTGCTTGAATAGGTCACATTTTTCAGGTTGAAAATATGTAAATAGGTAGGGATAACTATCAGAAATATATGATAAATGTCAATAAAGCTCCAATTACTTGTTATGCGAAAAGCCCTGTATTTTTTCCACAGCCAAAAGTCTCGCTGTAAGTGAAACCATTAGAAATCTGAGCGTCAGATATGAGCCTCGCTCTAAGCAAAATTGATATTTCTCTATTTAATATGCCGGAATGTGAGTTTCAGGATGAATGAAAAGAATTTGAAGGATAATGCAGATTTGACTATTGTGACTGTGCTGCTTCTTAACATTTGCCTACACATTCTTCAAACGGTGAATCTGTCATCTTTCTTGTTGGTCCGGGCTGTGTTTTATCAACAAATTTTTACACTTTTGAGACTTTGGTATTCCACTTTTTCAACAAACCGCTCAAAACCAAACACAACCAATATGGGAAAAGGTTACATTTTTACCTATGCCGCAATATATGAAAAGGTATACATTTTTAAAATCTAAATCATATGAAAAGGGTGGGATAATAGAACCCCAATGGTACCCCCTATCAATAAAGTATTGAAGTGCCCCCCCCCCCCTCCCTTTAGTCGAGTTGTTAACTTCCCATTTCTAAACTCTATATTGTTAACATTGATTATTAAATGAAAAAAAAACGATAGCATGTAATTTATTGACAATATCAAACCATGATTTATAAGATTTTTTTTATTACATGAAACCCCACTAGTAGCCTTTTTTCGTTCGAACGTTGACAAGTGAGTATATTTTACCAATGTCAAGGTTGTTTTGCATATTCCTATTAAATCCATGGGTAAATATGGATCAGCAGGTCAAGGTTGGCCGTATCGTGTATTCATATTACAAACAAAAAATACGTCATGCTCATTGTATACAGTTGTCAATATGAAAGGGTATGAGACGGACGACATTTTTTTTCAAGCGTTGGATTTGGTATACGAGACTTAAGATAAAGGCAATATTATAACCCAAAGTACTTACCTGTATCAGTTTAATAATGGCTATCATAACTATATTTTTTATCTCACGGTATATAGAAAAAAGCCCCCTTTTTCTCGAGGATAAATAAACATTCATATTTGGACCTACAAAGGGATAAGTGTGTCTGCAATAGAAACCGGACTACCAGACACGCTCAGCATACAAAGATACAGTATTTCGTAACTTTCTCTTTGGGGGCAGGGGCTGATCCAGCTGGGGTCCCAACTCAACAGAAAAGGATGGGGTTCCAATCAGGCAAATACATTGATCTTTTAAATCGGGTCCGACCAGCGGAACCCCTACCCCGGATCGGCCACTGGATAACGAGGGGTGGGGTGGTTCGAGAGTCGAAATCCCCATTTTTAAAAAAAAGATCAATGCATTAGAATAGAGACATATGACTGAGATAAAAAAATATTACTTTCAGCAAAGGAGTAATTAAAGGATTATTTTTGTATTCAAAATAGATGCTTAATTTGTTCTCGCTATTGGAATTTCCTAAAGTGATTTTTTAAACAATTTGTAGTGAACACTATTAGTAATTTCTTATGTTCATGCTATTTAAGGAATAATTAATTTCTATTGTTACGAATAACAATGGACTTTGTTTGCGGGATGTAGAAGCAGGGGTTTCCAGAAACCCCGCTCGTCACAGCCTGTGATCAAAATCCATTGTTATTCGTAACAATAGATCTATTCAATTTACTATTCAAAAATAGAAACTATGAAGTATAACAATAGAACTGAGGTGTAAAAAATAGAAACTATGAAGTATAACAATAGAAGTGAGGTGTAACAGTAGTAACAAACCCTCTGCTATATCACGTATATAGATTTGGCGGATGTGATGTATTCTAATTGATATCTGTATAAATGGCGGATGTGATGTATTGTAATTGGTATCTGTATAAATGGCGGATGTGATGTATTGTAACTGGTCTCTGTATAAATGGCGGATGTGATGTATTGTAATTGGTATCTGTATAAATGGCGGATGTGATGTATTCTAATTGGTCTCTGTATAAATGGCGGATGTGATGTATTCTAATTGGTCTCTGTATAAATGGCAGATGTTTATTTGATTTAACATCCAAATATAACGTGATGTATAAAGATGACCATGCCGAGCAGCTAAGTTGAAAATATTAATTGCATTCAACAAAAACAGTATGGTTTTAATATCTTCAATTTTGTCATTTGTAGAACAAGAAATTATCAGTGTCGAAATACACTAAGTATTCCATTTGCATATGGATAAATGCAGAGGGTTAGTTTTGTGGTGTATTTCTTCAATACAGCCAATCGTATAGAAAGGATCGAATGAAATGTTTCTGACAAAATACAAAGAATTAGCAAAGACATTACACAATACATTTGTGAAATTATTCTTAAAAAAAACCTTCCTGTGTTGATTAGGTCGGATATATTTATCAGGACATAATTAAATAGGGAGACATATGCTGGTGAGTTACTAACATTATACAACTACAGGATGATTTTAATTCTAATTCCTATATCATCAACTTTGTCATTACAGCAAGAACGTATCAGTGTAGGAATACAGTAGTATTCGCCAATGGACATAATTATCTGATTGTGTCATGGCATAATTTTACCACAAACATTTTTGTCAGATGTTCGGATTCCTTCCGTTTTATCCATTCTATTCCAGTAAAAACTTGCCTACTAACCCTTACTTTTTTATATAATTTTAATACATATAGTTTTAAAAAGCCATTTTTTTTTTAATTTCTAATAATATCCTTTTTATTTAAAAAAAAAAAAAAGGTGCCAATGTTTAATAAAAGAAGTTTTTAAAGAGGATTATTCCCGTCAAAATTTCAATTGATTTTATCTAAAAAAAACAAAATTACGGACTTTTCGTATTTTTCTGCTTTTTAGTTCCCGTTATTTATATTTCTATGGATCATGCCACTCGTTTTTTTTTCTTGATGACCTCCCTTATACAATTTTTCCCTTTACTGGCCGCTTGTGGAAACACTCAAAATGCAAGTTACGTTCAACAGTTCGTTTTGAAAAAAAGTCCATCAATGCTGTCATTAACAAAATAAGAAATTTCAGATAAAGATTTACGCAGCCTATAATGAAAAGATTTTAGTCTCCTACTATATTCGATTATACCTTTTTCAAAAACACTGTATATGATGTATACCCTGTTAGATGCCGGTCAATTTGCCTATATCACCTTTCCTGTCACCTGCATCATTTTAAGTAGCGAGAACAGATCTCAGATGCCAGTTCAGACCTCTTTTCCCCTTGTGACCCTTCTTCTTTTACATTAGCTACAACGTAAATGGAGACGACTGTGACGCCATCACGCACGTGTCACAGACAACCACAAGTTTTTCTTCTTCTATAGATTGATTGCTATCCGGATTGTGCTATGGAGACGGTTAAAGACTTGTTTACCCTTCCGTGACGTGACCGTCATTGTTATTTTTACGACTACTTATGGCAGAGTACTGTACAATCAATTAATAACAGTCTTTTTAAAAGCTTGTCTTTTTGAAATACAGAAACGAACATCCTTAAGTCATAATAATCTTTATTTTCTAGCTAAAGTTTACAATACATGGTAAATTCATTCAGCATAAACAGCATATCTTTACAAGTTTTCTTCACAATACAACAGTATCATTTATCGTTTATTATAAGAAAAATGAAAAAGTATACATTCCAAACTATATTGTCAACTCCTTTTTAGAGTCGGATCACTAAAGCGAATTTAAATATATACCCATTGGTGGCCTCCGCGTGTTGTCGGGTTATTGTCTCTCCGACTTTGGTCAGGTTATTGTCTCTTTGAAACATCCCCCATTGCTTTTCTCAATTTTATATAGTATGAGTATGTTCAAAAACGTTACCTTTCATTGGCGGATCCAGGGGGGGTCCGGGGGTTTGAACCCCCCCTTTTTTTGGCCGATCAATGCATTTGAATGGGAGCAAATAGCTGGAACATCCCCCCCTTTTTACTTTGGGTTGGGAAACCCCCCTTTTTTAAAATGGCTGGATCCGCCCCTGACTTTGTGAATCATTTGTAGAGATTGAAAACGAAGTAGGTTAAAGTTTTTTTTTCTTTAATATCCAAGACAATTTTTTTTACATCGAACACAGTCAGACATCAAACACCATGTTGTGTTATCCCACATCATATGTATTACTCTAGATAATGCTACAATAAAGCTCCTTTCAGGAAATTTACATAAAATCAGATTCATACGCCTTTAAAATGAATAAAATACCAATTATGTTTTATTGAATTACAATCATTTAAAAAAGATGAAAAGTAAAGATAGGATCAAAAGTTTTAGTTGGTTTTTTTTAAACCTGATACTCTTCATTTATGAGAAACAAGTTCAACATTTAACTCAAGATCTGTGATTTATCGTACAGTCAAAAAGTTTATCAAGTGTTGACAAAAGACTTATTGGTCCATAGATTTTTTGATTAATTTTTATTGCGAGTGTTTTTGTTTTTCAAAGTGTTATATGATCTAGTAACCATGTAAAGAGATTAATTAAAAAATTATAGATTAAGGCAATAGTTCACATTTCTTCGTCCACAATCAATTATGAAAAGGTCATCTACATAAAAATAATGATGATGCATGATTGGCAATCTAACAAATATTCAGACCCCAAAGGGACACAGATGTAAACAATTAAAGGTCACCATTACGACATTCAACAATGTGTAAATTGTAAAACAATTGAAAATAAAACATCTGTGGATTAATTTTGTTTGTTTCTAACTTTTAATTAACGTCTGTTTTGACCTTTTGCATTTCAACGTTTTGCATTTCAATTTTTATGTATTACTGGTAAATTATTTAGTCAGGGATTTCGTTACCACAAATTAATGTTTACCTTTACTTAATTCTTGCATATATATAGAGATTTGGTCTGGATGTTTGTTTGTACCTGTCCACTCTGATTTTGTAAGAAGTATTTCTATTTGACTCCATCTGAAGAGTTAAGCTTTTTTTCAACTGATTTTTATTGTGAGTTCTTATTTTGCAGTTTTACACCACTGTCCCAGGTTAGGTTAAGGATTTGACGTCAACAAACTAGCCAACTCCGACACATTCTGCAAGTGCCCGTCCCAAATCAGGAGGCTGTAATACAGTAGTTATCGTTTGTTGTTGTGTATCATATTTGTTTTTCATTTATTTTTTTGAACTTGAATTAGGTTGTGACTTTTCTCGTTTGAAATTGTTATACGTTTGTCATTTTGGGGCCTTTTATAGCTGACTATGCGGTATTGGTTTGTGTTATTGTTGAAGGACGTACGATGACTAATAGTTGTTAAATTCTGTGTCATTCGGTCTTTTGTGTAGAGTTGTCACCTTGAAAATATTCTTTTTTATATAAATGAAAATAAGCAAATATTACAGACAGCAATCGAGTTCATATTTAATACATGCTCCTGGCCAAAGGCATGGAAATACACAATGCGATAGCGTTAACATCTATTCGTCAGTGTTCAACTTTTCCCCATTACATGGGAACTGTGGCGTTACAAAATATCATAAGAAATATTGATAAAAATAAAATAAATTTTAAAACCGATATTAAAGACAATTTTAAAAATCTTACTTCCATGCTTATTGATAACTTTATACTCAGTCTATCTTTTTTTATTATTACAAATCAGTTGAATGTGTCCTAGTTGTTCGACTGATTGTATATATTGCTCTGGAGTTTGGTTTCGAAAAGCACATTTTGCCTTTATACAAAGATACTGTTTTTCTATTACATATAAATGAGACAAATATAAAGAATCCTTGAAGTGCATTTAAGAGCCAAACAATTATAGAAAATGCATTTTCTTGAAAAGTTGACGGTAAAAAAGATTCAGCTATTTGGAAAATCCACGTTATTCCGGTTATCGTAAATAATTTGACGTAAACAGTGAACTGATTTCGATTTGGTCCAAGCTGTTCATCTGTTACCCTGCAACTAGAAGCTATAGTTCTAGCAGTGAGTGAGAACAGAGCTACATTACTACAACATACAAGAACGATAGGTGCAATAAAGGTGATAATGATAGATATTTGCTGATTTAAAAAACACACGTGACCACCATAACCAATCTCGTCGTCACTATCAACAATGGACGTCAATCCAACGTTGCAAGAAACAATTAGAAAGGGCATTCCATAAGAGTATAACAAATACAGCAGAATTGTCCGTTTTTGCTTGGCAATTTCATTTTGTTGTCTTGTAATGCAGATACTACTAAACATGCGATACATATGAAATGAACAAACATTCAAACATCCAAAGGTAGCCAACCACAAGTAATGTATCAAAATTCCTATAGCAGAACATAGTTTCTGATTGTTTGTTTGATATAACCCAAATTGATAGACAGTATGGGAACAAAACATGGCAAACACTAATGACATGTTGATTTTTCCTGGTACGGTTCTTAGTGACGGAAATATCAAATAGGTAAAAAACGTCAAAAATAAACATACCAAGGAAATACAAGTACAAATCATCAAAACAATTCCAGAAACATCCTTATATATACTTGATTTGCTTTCTTCGTTAATGAGCCATTCGTAATCATCTTTACATATTCTTGCTCTATTTGTTGGTGTTAATATATATTTCATAGGACTTAATTTCTTCCTTGAAAATCCGACAACTAAATTTCGTGTATCATTTTCTACGGTGAATCCTTCATCTTTCAGTTCAACCTGTTTACAAATAAGCAGCTCCGATACTATTATATACGTTTCTATCCTAGTACCTTCTTCTGAATAAATAAAACAGGTTCCATTCAAAGGCGATGTTTTTAATGTTTCGGGCGATAGTAAAGGGTAAACCGGATCTGTTACTGTAAACTTATAAGTAAAATTTCCATGTAAAATGTCAATTGTTGAGTTAGTCAGTTTTAATAAATTTTCTTCAACCAGTGTACGATTAACATAAATCTCCAACGGAAATGACATTTTCAGATAAATTGATAAGCTAATGCTGTCTCCTCGTTTAAGTATTAACTCGTCCGAGCACGAAGATCTAAATCTCAAAATAAGAAGGTCTTGTTGGGAAAATGTCGTGATATTGGTAATGTGTGATATAAAGCTGACTTTAACACTTTGTAAGAATTCCGCACTAGTAACATTGTCGTTGTAAATAACTCCTTCCAATCCGAGTGTAAGAATATATCCCAGTCCGTACGTTATTTCTAGCAGTGGAACGCATGCATTCTTTCTTAATACTCGACCGGGAAAACAAGTCAGGTCTGAACAAGTATGCTTCAAAACATAATATAATAATATATAATTATCAACATATTACTTTTTGTAAGTTTGACTTATAATTATCAACATATTACTTTTTGTAAGTTTGACTTATAATTATCAATATATTACTTTTTGTAAGTTTGACTTATAATTATCAATATATTACTTTTTGTAAGTTTGACTTATAATTATCAATATATTACTTTTTGTAAGTTTGACTTATAATTATCAATATATTACTTTTTGTAAGTTTGACTTATAATTAGAGTTGGTGATTATTTATGAGAATTGATTTCATTCGCTAAAATTGGAAAAGATGCGGATTGAAAATGAAATTTACCAGCCATAAGTCTTATTGATATTAACAAAATTTGAAAACCCTTAATTGATAAGCTGAAGACAACACAAATACACTACCAATGATGATCCCTATGCAGAAACTAAAACCAGACAAGTTCACCATATCTGAGAAACCACGTACAAAGAAAGTACAAAATACTGGAAAAAAATATTTAAATTTGTTATAAAAATCTGATTTGTTGCTTCACATATATGTGATTTCCTACCCATTGCTTGCAAAAATTAAATCTAGGATATCATAATACCATACAACATACATAATTGGCTTAAATTGATTGTTTTGCTTAAGAGTAACGAACTGTAAAACAAGATAGATGAATGCCTAAAGTTCAAGCCCACTGTAGCGTGACTCTAACATCTCAAACGCTTTTGAGAGGAGATGCATTGTAATAAACAAACTTCTGCATGACCTACATAAAAATTAGAGATGACATGCTAAATGTAATGTTAATATTACCATAATAGAATTGTACAATTGGTCTGATCTGCACTCCTCCTTGAATATTTTGTCTGTAGATGTTCTTTCGTAGTTCAATAGAGAAAATAGCACCCGAAACGTAGGTAGAAATATGTAAGTTGGATCGATGTGAGTATCATTTTTGATTTTAATTTCAAAATATATGTCATAATCTTCGGGAATTTCTAGTGGATTGTTACATTCTTTACAAAATACATTTTTATAAGGAGCATGATATTCAATTTCAGGCAGATTAATGCAGTTATTCACAGCATACTCATTGTACTGAAACTTGGGCCACAGTCCAGTTTGATTACAAGTAGTATACACTATTTCTGTGTTAATTTCCGGGTTACATATTTTGCAGAATGGATTTTCAGTATCTTTTGGAACGACTAAGAGTTCACAAGCCCGTCTGATATTATGGTCCAACTTTTGCAATTTTCCTGTAGAATTGCATTGACCGAAACGTTCATCTTCACACTCAACTGTATCGTCTAATGGTTTAAGATCTATTGTACATTTATTTTTCATCGCAAATTTGAAATATTCTTGAAAGGAAATATGAACGATATATGGAATATATGTTATGCAAGAAATATAAAACTCCCATATTTCTATATAATCTGTTATCTGCTCCTCAATGAACGTTATGTTTATTTCTGTATATTGGCATAAGAAGCAAAATATATTTTTGAATGGAATATCATCTTTAATCGATGTCACTGGTAAAATGTTCAACAGGTCCTGGTTAGAGTTCTGTTTACAAAGCATTTGTAACCGAGACTGTGGAAAATTGGAGCAATCATCGTACACCATGTATGTTTTCCTTTTCAGTGAGTATTCATTCAAAGTGCATGTTTTACTCCGCTCAATAAGTTTATCAATGCAACACGGATTATAATGATACCGATCTCTTATGCTACAATGGACATCGCAGTCACAGTATTCTAGTTCTGTAAACGTTGAATAGTTTTTACAAAATAATGCATGTCCAGAATATGCCAGGTACTTAATATATATATCTAACAGTTCATCGTTATGCGGGTCGAATTGGCTTGAGTTTGAATAATCATCCAAAGGTGTGGTAAGAAAATGTTCCAAAGATTCATTAACATTACTGGAATTTTCAATTTCGGATTTTTTTGCCAGCATTTTAAGTATATATTTCAAACTGAGTTTCCTTATTTTGAAAAGATGTTCGAATTGACTTTTTCTGTCTACTTCATACGTTACATCAATGAAGTTATATTGCGTTGTTTGATCATTATTTCTATTACAAAAGTAACAGTATATATTCTTAAAGTTACCTATCACTTGAGTTATTGTTGTCTCCGCACATAGCTTTTCCAGCTCTGGATCATATGGGTACCACAAACCTGTGTCATTGCATGTTGATATAGACTGTCCATCAAACAGTGGTGGATTACAAAGATAACAAAAAATGTTTTTGAAATCATTGAATTGATTGTCGTAAGTCTGACATGCGTGGTCTATGTCTAAATCGTACAATTTCCATGTACCTGAAATGTTACATGAATTAATGCCATAGAAAAGCCTTGAGTTTTCAATGCTACATGATGGGGGATTCAATTCATTCGACAAGCCTTTTATGTAGGCTATACTACAATTGTTATCAGTTGAAACATTATAAAGGTCATCATATGACGACATGAAATTAAAGTCTACTGATTCGCGACAATCAATACCAATTCCCCATGCTAATAGATCTACAGGAGTCTCATTGTGACACACTGAACAAAGGTTGTTCCTATATGTAAGACCTGTTTTCAATGATGTTAGGGGCATGTTTCGTATTAGATTGTTCCAATTATCATCTACATGACATACATTATGTTCATTGTCAATGGAAACTTGTGGACAAGATGTTACCATTAAAACGGGAGGATTTCTATATCTGTTGATGCTGACTGGATATCTATTGTCTTCGTTCCACCATTCTCCTTTAAGTATTCCTGGATTTACACATGAAATATTGAGCGCATAAAATACTTCAGGACAACAGTTACCATACTGGATACACCTAGTGTTACAACTGCATAAAGGACATAGACCAAACTTGTCCATAGCTAATGTAGATCTGTTTTTTTCACTGCTACTGCAACTATAATGTCCACACATTGAAGAATATTCTATCATTATTTTGGTAATGTTCAATAAATAAACTGAATTAAACACCAGTAATGGAAAAAGTCCTCTTATTAAAATCATGTTACCGTTGAAAGGTAATTCTGAAAAAAAAACAGTATTTTTTGTCAGTTATTTGTCACACTTTGTTCTAATGTTCGGCGTTACTGAAAGATTACCCAAATTGCACCTATTTTGAAAAATCAGTAGCGGAAATCTTCAATCTATATTTGTGACAAGAAATTTGCATTTTTAAAAATTTACCATTTTGTACGTCGTTTGAATAACTAACTATGTTTAAATATGTACACAATTGTCACATTTTATACTAGTCAACAAAAGAAACGATGCAACACTTTAATCAAAAATAATATTTTACCGTTTAGTAGAAAACAATAACAAAAAGAAAAAACATGTATATGATAACGTTCTATGTGACACTGTAACAAAAAAATAACGTCCGCGTTATTTCCTAAACCGAATAAGGACGGATCAAAGTTATTAACCGGAATTTCAGTTTGTGGAATTTAGAATCGAGTATGACCGACTCTCGCAGCAACCACAGCTTCACACCTACGACGCATAAATCCTATCAAAGTCACATTGTTAACTTTGGTTATATTATTCCACTCCTTTATGAGAGCTAAACGCAAATTTTGTGGCGTTTCCGGTGGATTTTACCTTTCTCAAACACGTCTACAAGGTTGAATGTTTTATAGGAGACAAATTCAGTCATAATGCTGGCCGTTGGAGAACTAGAATTTGATTTTGTTCAAGATACTCCATACAAATCCTTTTCACATGATATCTAGCGTTATCTTGTTGGAAAACATGGTTGAAACCGCGTTGTCGAATAAAAAGCAGAACAATAGGGTCATTCCTATATTTCAAATCATTCAAGTTACCATCTATTATTTTGAACTGTGTGCCTCCGTTGTGACATACTCCACCCCATATCATCACACTCCCGTCTCCGAAACGAGCCGTTTCCATGACCAAGAGTCAGACAAACGTTAACCTTGACTACAGTATACTCTCATGCGTCCATCACTAGAACAGAGAGTAAATCGGGACTCATCTGTAAAAGGGATATGCTGCCATATGTGCAACCTCCAACGTCGTCTTGCACGGGCCCAATCTTGTCTTGCAGCCCTATTACGCTGTTTAAAGAGCGGCTCTTTCAGGATACGTCTTAAATAAAGTCCATGGGCTCTGAGACTTCGACGAACTGTCTGACTCGCAATTCTGTTGTTGGGAAGACCAGGTATTCCTCTGGTCGTATTTCCTGCATTCAATGTACAGTTGCGCAAGTGCAAAAGACATATGGCGCGGTCTTGACGTTGTGACGTCTCATGGGGTCTGTCGCCACTTGGTCTATCATTTGTTGAGCCAGTTTGTCTCAGACGAATCATCAGTCTCGATATTAATATTCTTGACAAATGAAAATGATTTGCGACGTCAGAGTGCGCCAACCTAGCTCTGACCATGCCAACAGCTTGTTCATGCTCATTTTGAAGAAACCGTGGCATTAACTTCTGGATTTGTTTCCAAATTTTTACGATGGCATATGGTTTACTTGATGCAGTAGCCTAATTATTGACATCAAATAATTAAAATGCTTCATTGATTCACAATAAACTCGATTACTGGCCGGAAAAGTAACATTCACGATTTTCGTCGTATTCGTTTCGGAATTTAAAACCAAAAAAAGAAAAGAATTCACAGATGCGTTTTGGTGTTTACTACAGGAATAAACTTATACAGAAACTTTAAATTGAAAAATATAAAAAATGTATCGTTGCTTTTGTTGACTAGTATATATCAACAGATGGAGTATCCAGTGAAAAAAAATCTACTGGAACGTTGCATTTTTGAAAATGACAATAAAGATATGTTCAAAGCTTTCTTTTCTTAAAAAATGAATATTAAGCATGGACAATTGTCAAATTGTTTTAAAAATGTGAAGAGATATGAAACAAAACATCTGTTATTTGATTTTTACGTATGTTAATTTAAGCAAGTGTGTGATTTAGGCACCCATCTTTGTAGAATCGTGGGTGATTTTAAAGTCGGTTAAAATTCATTTTAGTATAATTGAGTCTGAATCCAAAATTAAAATTTGTTGAACTATACAGAATCTTTTTTATATATTGAGGGGGCTCGAGGGTATAAAAAAAGTAAAATCACAAAAATACTGAACTCCGATGAAAATTCAATCGGAAAGTCCCTTTTTCAAATATTGGATTTCGCTATGTTTTTGTATAAATGAACTTTATCATATACTTAATAGAAAATAAAATAAAAAAACGAAGTCACCGTTTATTTAAGCTCTTACTTTGCCATCGAAAGAAGCATGCATTTTTGTTAAGGAACTTTTTTTCTGTTGAACTCATAGGAGAAATAGAGGTAATATCCAAAATTAATAAAGAACTAAATTACAGAAATCGCTTAAATTTTACAAGTATTTAGTTTAAGTACAGCTATTTTGAAAAAATAATAATAAAACAAATAGGTCTCCGATGACTTAAAAATGATATTTCAATTTTGATGCCAAAAATGGCATTTTTGCACCAAAGGGACATAGTTCGGAACTTTTTCAATGATATAAACACTTTAAAAGTCATCTGGTGTCAAAACGAATCGATTTGTTTCGTTCAGTTTTATACAATATCATAAAGTTACAACTAGTAAAAGATTTGTAATGAAAAAAATAGTTTTAAATTTTGCTGAAATTTTTGTACCCCCGAGCCTCCTTAAATATATGTAGGTGAAACAAACTGTCTAATAAGTGCAATTTTCGTACCATCATGTTCGCGTCTGTGATATAACGAGGATACTCAAAGTGAACATTACGTCTCGTTAACAATGGTGTAAAGTTAAGCCTCGGTCACACCTTACCGGATAGCTCGAACGGACGCCTAACGGATAAAAAAAAAGTTATCCGTTGACAAAATTTTTATCCGTTGGGAGTCCGTTGGTTTACTAACGGACATGTAACGAATGCCTAACGGACACACAACGGACATTGAACGTACATGAAACGGATACGTACCGGACAGAACGGACGTCGAACGTACATCCAACGGACGAGTACCGGATAAAACGGACACCTAACGGAAGCGTAACGGATAAAACGGATGAACAAAATAATCTGAAAATTAAAGACAATAAACCATCTAAAAATTTAAGGCAATAAACCATCTGAAAATTAAAAGCAATAAACCATCTGAAAATTAAAGGCAATAAACCACATACACGTGACCTTAAAATGATTGTATCTAGTACATGTATATATGTTATAATATTTGCTTCTGGGAAAGTGTGGTCAGTAGGACAGGTATCAAGGTCACACGTACCAAACAAATAGAACAATTTATCCGATTCTTTTTTACGTTTTTACACACGAGGGTCACTTTAGTTAACAGGTTTAGTTGATTTTATTTTGTATTGCGTCTTGTTTAGCATGATATGTGTGCAAATATAGAGCTACTCTGATTAAAAAAAAATCAAGGTAGAAGCAGTGTGGTAATTCAGTCTTATAGAGTTTAAGTTGATTTTCTGAATTTGTTTATATTATGTACCTCTGGTATGAAAACGGATAATGTGTTATACGGAACTCTTCATCCGTACTGCATGCTACGATATTTTGCTCCAGAAGCAAGGTGTCTAAGTGTAATTGCTAACTTGAGTCCTGGTTCCAGTGGATTTCTGTAAAAGGTATTCTGCTTGGCTATGCGAGGTCCAACTTGCAATATCTCGTCGAACATCTCTGTGGGCATTCGAAGGAAGTGTACAAAGGACTGCCGATCCTCCCACCTAAGTTCGGTCATGAGTTGGTCATATAGACCAAAACTGCATCGTCTTTCAGGACTAAGCCATGGTCGTGTCCACCATCTCCTTTGTCTTCTCCTTCTTCTCCTTTCGACAGCTATAAGGTTTATATTTGCTACATTTAAGTTGAGTCTGGCCTGAATAAGAGCTGTTTGGTAGCGAAGACGTGCTCTTACTCCAAGATCCATCACGAATAATAAATATTCATGACACTCAAGAAAATCTGACATACCAATTATTGGCATTTCTAACGCGAAATTTCAATTGGCATTTGTCCGTTTTACATCCGATAGGCATCCGTTTTATCCGTTATCCTTCCGTTAATGTCCGTTTCACATCCGTTTTATCCGTTAGGCGTCCGTTAGGCGTCCGGTAGACGTCCGTTGGTGAATTGGTCTACCGGATCTCCAACGGATGCATAACGGACACGTAACGGATACAAAACGGACGAGTACCGTACAAAACGGACACCTAACGGACGCCTAACGGACGTTCAACGGACATTTTATCCGTTGGACGTCCGTTCAAAGTTTTGAACATGCTCAAAATTTTCCACCGGACAGAACGGACGTCAACGGATAAAACAGACGCTTAACGGACATGCAACGGATATGGACGGACGCCTAACGGATAAGAACGGACGTCTAACGGACATGAACGGATTGAAAAAAAGTTATCCGTTAGGCGTCCGTTCGGGCTATCCGGTAAGGTGTGACCGAGGCTTTAAAGATCTCTATAATGCGTTTCAATTCCGTGATTTCAATGTTATACTTGGTAAAATATAGTTTTATTTATATAAGCAAAGCGAATAAGGCATCATAAAATATGACAGCTTATTTTCGTATTTCTTTCACAATAACCTCACGTTTTCTGAAGAATATTAATTAAATATTGAGAAAGTAGGTTAATTATTTATATTTTCAAATATGCTGCTCATTAAGCACATCTTAAGAAATAAGAATGCAGTTAGTACCAGTAATGCTAATTTAGTCCACTGATAACAGTTATCCTAGTATAGGAATATCCTTAAACTAATGTATAAATATATAATTATCATCTTAAGTTAGGGATGCATAATTCTTTGTATAGCTGTTTCAATTGTTAACCTTTTTTGTTACCTTTTATCTCTTTTCAACTTATGTTTTTCATTGTTCTCCTGTGTATTTTCGAAGATATAAACCTTCAATCAATATAGACCTCAAAAAAGTTTTATATAACAAATAAACTTACAGTTATAACAGAAGTTAAGTACCTCTTGATATCACATTATTCCATTAGTTGATTGTACAGTGCTGTGCGATAGAGGTGGTAGATGTCTGAAAAAACAATTAAGTCGTGTGTCATATTTATACAATCCAATATATGTACTAATTGGTTATTTTATTTGAAACAATTCCAGGAAGTATATACATTTTCATTAAAATTATGAAATAAGTGCTTGCTGAACAATTATTTGTTCAATACAATTGATTTCTCGTGACTAATATAAAATTCTAGTAAAGTTAACTCTGGACTAGTTCTTTCTAAAAACAAATGTTGACTCAGTGCATGCTTATTCATTAATGAATGATGCGGCCATCGATCAACGTCGCAAATTAATTTCCATCGAATTCGAACATACTTAATAAGGATTTTCTGATTACCTTTTTTCCCTTTCATGAACATTTTCAAATACATAATTCTCCTATCAATTCTCCAAGTTTGTAATCAAGAACATGTTTGGATTAGTTCTGTTGTTTTTGTGTTAATTTTGTTTTTGATATACAATGCAACAAAGCTGCACATGATTGACATTTACTCAGCTCTGAAAATGTGTTTGAGTATTTTGGGCAAAACATTTAGCAATGTTTGTTCTCAGTGCTCTTACATTTCGTACTTTATTCTGCTTTTTTAAACATTTTATATTCAAACGTCACTGGTTGGTCTTTTGTAGACGTAATGCGCGTCTCTTCTCTCACTCGTCTTGATCTTTTTTAAATGAATAAAAAGATTTGTTATTTTTAGGAAATATCCTTTCCAACGTTCAGTTTGGGAAGACATCAGACTTTATGTCGGTTGTTGTGTCGTAGTCGTCGTTGGTATTTCCTTATAAATAGTTATCAAAGGTACCAGGATTATAATTTAGTACGCCAGACGCGCGTTTCGTCTACATAAGACTCATCAGTGACGTTCATATCAAAATATTTATAAAGCCACACAAGTACAAAGTTGAAGAGCATTGAGGATCCAAAATTCCCAAAAGTGGTGCCAAATACGACTACGGTAATCTATGCCTAGGATTAGAAAATCCTTAGTTTTTCGAAAAATGCAGTTTTGTACACAGGAAATTTATAAAATGACCACATTATTGATATTCATGTCAACACCGAAGTGTTGACTACTGGGCTGGTGATACCCTCGGGGACGTCCACCAGCAGTGGCATCGACCCAGCGGTGTAAATAGTTATCAAAGGTAAAAAGATTTGTTATTTTTAGGAAATATCCTTTCCATCATTCAGTTTGGGAAGACATTTCGGTTGTCGTAGTCGTAGTTGGTGTTTCTTCATATAACTCACACTCAGTTATTTGACTCACTTTACAATTATCAAATTATTAAATGCAAAATGTATTTACTTGATTGTGATTGCGTCATTTCGAGTACATTTAGACGAACACAGACTGCATGTTGATATGATGTATTATTAAGGCTCTGTAAACATTTTACATGTATAATAAAATATTAGAATCTGAGATAGAGATCAAATTAATCTCTGATCTGTGTTATCTACTGAGTTCTTAAATCCCTTTATTCGATAATACGCGATTGTAATACATCTGTGCACATTTCTATTTCTTGATTATACATTGTGATTTGAATAAAATGTTTAATACGTTCATGTTAAGTGTCACTATGCTTTGTACCTGACAACCTCAGAGTTGACTAGCTAGTGATAGAGTGATTCGACTTCGATTTAGATCACCCGGCAAACGATACCCTAATAATAATAATAATAATAATAATAATAATTATTATTATTATTATTATCATGCAATTTAATTGTTTATAGATAAACAGATAAAAAAAATCCCCATCTGTCAATAATTATCGACTAGAAAAAGTTAGGGTTGTCTTTTATTTTGGTATTTGACACTTTTATGAACTATTTTGATCCTTAAACAAAATCGGGCTCAAGCTATATATGGTTTGTTCTGTCGATTCTATATTATGAATATAACTACACGGTAAACGTCAATATCACCAAAACGTAAGTTTGTACTCATATAACCAGTTTAACCTAACTATTTTTGTATCTGTGCAAATTTATCCTATCTTGGACATGTGTTTCCGTTGTCTTAAATATCTTGTTTATGCATACATACAACACCATGACCAATGAAAAATTCCGTATAGACAATTAATACAAACAAACCATAATCAACTATTGAACTAATTGCTGTAGTAAGGTCATCAATCGCATACAAGTGTGAGGTTTAGACAGCTATAAAACCGGATTTTCATCAGTAAATGCCTGTACCAAATAAGATATTTAAAAGTTATAATCCAATCGTTTGATGAGTTTGAGCTTTTGATTTTACTATTACATTTTGATTAGGCACATTCTGGTCTGAATTTTCTTCGGAGTTTGGTATTTTTGTTATTTTACCTTTTGAAACTATACTGCTGACCCTTGATCTGTTACTCTTGTTCAAATTTGTATGCACTATTGCTTGATTAATTTAACTTAACTGGGTGTGGTTTAACCGGTTCGCTTCTTAAAGTCCTGTCCATCTATAGACAGGAGTTTTTGAATTAACTCATCAATGAAGTGTCCAATCATTCGTGATATATCATACACTCGGTTCTTTTGTATATCCGTTCGGTGACAACGATAGATGATTCAAAATCAGTAATATCAGTTATAACGGCAATCATCCTTGTTGCACACATTTTCAAATAAATTGTTTATTCCAAGTTAAAATGTTATCTCCACCCGATCAGATTTTTTTATAAGCCCTGTTTATGATCCATTTATGTTTATGTTTCACATACCTTCCCTTTATATATTACAGCAAGTAATTTCTTCAAGATCGCTTATCGACCAACAATAAATGTACCAAGTCAGGAATATGACTAATGTGATTCATTCGTTCGATGTGTTTGAACTTGATATTGCCATTTGATAGAGAACTTTCCTTTTTGAATTTTTACGGAGTTCAGTATTTTTGTGAATTTGCTTTTCAATGACAGCACTCGTCACGTATTCATGTATTTATTAATCCTTTTTTCAACAAATTTTTAGTTTTGACGTTTGAAATGAAGTTTATTTCAACCAAGTACTTCTGTCCCACCAAAATTATAAAATGTTATTTTCCATATCCAGCTCTGTTTCGTTATGTTGTTGGTAGGCTGCTATCATCATGATCATCAAATCAGAACTAATTATATATACAAATGTTTAACATACCTTTTTAAAATCGCTGATAAATTCAGAAATCTAAAGAAACTGCGGTTGCAGCTCCATCCGGTAAAGATGGCTTTATACATGTATTTATTTGGCTAGTCTGTTTATAGATCCCTTTTGATAAGTTGGTTTTTCATAAAGATCATCATGTTTTCAATAATTACATATGATACGTGTACTTCTTTGCTTTCATTTTTGGAAAGTCAAGGAGAAAAATCAAACACACTTTTCAGACGTTACAAAGGTATACAGTTTGACTTTAGTTTTGAATTATTCTAGACATTTCTGAGCCATTTGTTCTCTTGTAAAGAGTTGTCTCATTGGCAATCATAGATCATCGTACCGCCTCTTCCTTTTTTATAATAATAGTTATATATTGTTGACTTCTTCATTTAACTTTCCTCATGGTGTAAATGATGTAAAATATTTAAACATGCTTGAAATTTGATGTATATATAAGTTTGAAATACAAACTGGGATTTTCAATTGCAAAAAGACATTGATTTGCCTTTTGGTATATGTAATGCAAATATGCTACCTACAAATATCAGATAAAATCCCAATAAACACCCAAAAAAAAACACATATTGAAATCAAAATGCGGATTGCAATAAGCTAGCTAGTCAGCACTTTCATCGACCATTTCGTACCTCTGTAAATTGTACGCAACACCACTATTTCGTACAAAAAATCACCATTTCGTACCCTACATTTACCATTGTGTACCATTATTCAAAACCTATTTCGTACCAAATGGGTCAACTGAATATAGCATTTCGTACCTCATAGATACATGTCAACTATTTCGAAATATATATATAAGTCACTACAATTACAAAAAAGGAAGGAAGCTTCATACTGCCTTATTCATTTTTTTAATTTCTAATCTGGTCCTTAAATAAGATATATGACACTAGTTATTAGCTTTTTTCCAAGTTAAATCGGTAAATATGTTATAAAACATTTTGATATGATTTTAATTAAAAATAAAAATTACAAAATATAAGATGCTTCAAGCGCAGTAGAAATTCCTAAAGACCTAACAAAATTGGTTTGATCAAAAAGAACATTGAAACTTTAGTTTGAAGCACAATTTGTTTGTTTGCAGGGTGTGTCCTTAATTGATTTTACAAATCTAAAAATATAAGTATAATTTACCAATAAAGGATTAGTTATTTGAATTAGTTTTTATTGTTTAAATTCTCTATTAACTATGAGACTTACGGCTCATCGATGTATTCAAATACAGTAAATACATATGGCATATTACAAAAATAGTACTAATATGTATGAATTACAATACGTGACGTCAGAAAATTCAAGTTTACAAAATATCTTGACAATAAAGTGTTTCTAAATTAAAAAGATAGATGTATTTAACTCATTTCCCTAACGTCAGTTTATTGTTCTAGCTGTAGAAAGAACTGTATAACTTATAATAATACTTTTATATTTCAACTGAGAATCTTTTATTCTCTCAAAACCGAATTTCTTATGAAGAGTTGAAATATGAAGAATGATTTATCGCGTATTTTTAACGTAAATCATCACAATCTTCAATCTATGCATTGTTTTGTCTTTATTATTTAGACAATACGTGACACCACTTCACTATAAGGGCTTAGATGAATCGTTATGTAAACTATACTCTTAAATCGCTTCGTTGTCAATACATATATTGTACAGAGCTATATATAAAACAAAACATGGCTTTCAAAATTAAGATGTGGCGTTGCGCCCTTTAAAATAAAAACCGGACGAGAATAAACCAATTGTTATAGACGATCTTGTTTGTATGTAAAAATTAAACTGTCAGAAAGCAAGCCCTTAGACACGACCGTTGTTGGTACTTTCTTAAGACATCAAAAGGACTGACATTAAAACCTGCCATTCTGAAATTTCGTTAATTTCGCGGAAAATTTAATTTGGCGTCAATTTGGAAATTTTTCTTTTTTCTGTTTCGTACTTGCCTTTAACTTCAGATATAGATTTCTTTCGATTTTTGTATATTTGACTGGATTAATTATTCTCTTAATTTAAGTCAGTGAAATGTTTGACGTTAACTAAAACAATAAGGTAAGGAAATTTTAAACTGTCTGTGCACAACCTTAAGATGACTTAAAAAAACCTCATTCATTGATTATAAAATATCATTTCGTTTGTGATAAAGGCATCCCGCAAAAGTAAATGCAAAAGTCTTGTCCTTTGAACTTAAAACGATCTCTTTCAGACTTTTTAGTACCTTTTATTCAAAGAATTTTCATACTGACATGAGTGCAACTTACTTATACTTGTGATCTAAAACATGATTGTGGACTTAGCGCTCAGAAACTGCTCTGAAATACATTATTATATAAATATGCATAGGTGGTTTTTTTTAATAGAAGAAGAATAATATGAGATCCAGTCTTTTTCGTTCTTATTCATTTCCAAGTTTTATAATTTGAGTCCTTTTATTAGAACTTGCATGGAATCAATGAGACAAAATGCATTGTTATATTTACATGTAGTTTAATCAAACAAGGGTTGCAAACTAATTTCCGTGTATTTTAAATAATGAAGAATTTACATTGAGAATACTATGATTATTATCTCTTTTAAATGTAAATGAAAATAGGGTAGGACCATGCAGGTATCAGTAATGAAAAGGGTAGGACCATGCATGTATCAGTAATGAAAAGGGTAGGACCATGCAGGTGTCAGTAATGAAAAGGGTAGGACCATGCAGGTATCAGTAATGAAAAAGGTAGGACCATGCAGGTATCAGTAATGAAAAAGGTAGGACCATGCAGGTATCAGTAATGAAAAGGGTAGGACCATGCAGGTATCAGTAATGAAAAAGGTAGGACCATGCAGGTATCAGTCATGAAAAGGAATACCTGTTTTTATCATCTTAATCCTGTGTAGTTCCAGTATCCATGCATATGTTGGCTACACCTTGTATTTATGTAGTAGTATCTGTGTTGATATAATTTGGTTACAGCAGTAAAAATATTTACAAGAATATGAATATTAAAGTTACTCTTGGAATAATGATATTATGGCAGAGGGGGCCTATTTCACTAAGACTGCTGCACGAGTTCTGAAAAGCGATAAAATGTGTTTCACATATGTCTTCAGTATCAAATTATGATAAGTAAAATTATTTTAATAATATCCACATTTAAATAACAGCATATGGTGCTTTAAATAATAATAGTTTTTTCATGCAAAGTGTCAACAAAGGGGCGTAACTTTCGGCCCCGCTACGTCAAAGTTATTGACACATTGAAGTGGCACATATGAGTATTAAAGGGCATTTGGTGGCACAAATTTAACACGGGCTAGTTCATAAAAAGCCTCATCACATATTTTAAATTTTGGGTAAAAATACTTTTACTTTCTATCGATTATGTTCGACATTTGAACGTTCTCGTGTATATTTATATAATATAGCAATATCAAATTTGTCATTATCTGAACCTTTATACGATTGTTGTGTTTACACAAAAGCTGCTTGCTTCAAACAGTTAGAACTTGCATAATCATACATTCAAAACTAAAGCATAATTGAGCCTTCACATTCAAAATATTAGTATTGGTTGTATAATGACTTATAAATGCCTAAAGGTTTATTATAACCTTTTGCAATGATATGGTCGTATTTACACTACAAATTATAATCAGACAAGCATGTACAATCGGTATAGTTTTAATGAATGGCAGGTACAAGATGATTTAAAAGCATTTTATATTTCAGAAAATTGTACAGTTTATGGACTTTGAAGTCCCTTTTTCTTTGTTCACACAGAAGGTACCAAAAGAAAACTAAGTTTCCCCTAAGTAATAATGTAAGAAAGTTGCTTGTATTGACATGGGTAATGAAGGCAACAGTAGAATACCGCTGTTCAATAGTCATAAATTGGGTAAGTGAAATTAAATATGGGTAACAATTAAAAACCAGAGGCTAAAATAGCCTGTATCGTTCATCTTGGTCTATGTGCATATGAAACAAAGAACACAGATGGGTTCATGACAAAATTGTGTTTTGGTGATAGTGATGTGTTTGTAGATATTACTTTACTAAACATTCTTGCTGCTTATAATTATCTCCATCTATAATGAACTTGGCCCAATAGTTACAGGGGAAAATATTTACAAAATTGATGAAAATTGACTATAAAGGGCAATAACTCCTAAATGTTGACTTATTTGAAGGTCTTATTTTGCTTTACATTATTGCTGTTAAGAGTTTATCTTTATCTTTAATAATAATAAAGATAATAAGCAAAAGCTGCAAAATTTTCTAAAAATTAACAATGCAGGGGTAGGAACCCAACAACGGGTTGCTTGATTTATCTGATAATTTCAGGGCAGATATATCTTAACCTAATCCACCATTTCATCATGTCAGATTTAAATGCTTTGGTTTCAGAGATATGAGCACAAAACAGCATTTTACTACTATGTACTATTTTTAGCCGTGTCGGCCATCTTGGTTTGTAACCAGGGTCATCGGACACATTTTTTAAACTAAATACCCTGATGATGATTGTGGATAAGTTTGGTTCAATTTGTCTCAGTAGTTTCAGGAGAAGATTTTAGTAAAAGATTACAAACATTTACGGAAAATTGTTAAAAATTGACTATAAAGGGCAATGAATCCTTTTAAAGGGGTCAATTGATCATTTTTGTCATGTTGACTTATTTGTAAATCTTACTTACAATTACAAATTCAGAGGCAGCAACCCAACAACCGGTTGTCCGATTCATCTGAAAATTTGAGGGCAGATATATTTTTACCTGATTGACAATTTTACTCCGTCAGATTTACTCTAAATGCTTTTATGTCAGAGATATAAGCCAAAATCTACATTTTACCCCTATTTTCTATTTTTAGTCATTGCAGCCATTTTGATTGGTTGGTCGGGTCACCGGACACATTTTTAAACTAGATACCCAAATGATAATTGTCGCCAAGTTTAACCTGGCCAAGTTTGGTTAAACTTGGCCCAGTAGTTTCAGAGGAGAAGGTTTTTGTAAAAGTTAACGACGACCACGGACGCCAAGTGATGAGGAAAGCTCACTTGGCCCTTTGGGCAAGGTGAGCTAAAAACGAGGGAAACACATCAACTATAAGACGAAATCAACGGAAACAATAGAAACATTGAACTGCAACAAAAAAACCAGCGCAAACATACATAAAAACGGAATATTTGATAACAAATGCTATATTCCGGACTTGGTACAGGCCATTTTAAGAAAAAAGTGGTGGACTGATCCTGGTTTTTATGTCTAGCCAAACCTCCCGCTCATATAGCATTATTAGAAATACCGACATGAGGTACGAAATAACATATATACATTGTAGTTTTAAATGTAGTTCTAAGTGACACATTTAGTAGTAGTTGATGAAGCACAAAATAGCAGACATAGAAATATTAAAACATTTTATTGATTTAAAAGCGAACGCCTATACATTATTCTATCAGTTACTGCAATGGAATTCTCGTATAGTCGTTGTCCAATCCCATTTGTAAAATATGAAAAACTGGCACTCTTTTTGCTAAAAAAAATCAAAATATCAGTAAGTATGTTTTGGTTTTGCAAACAGTGACCGAGGCTAACATGTCATTCCTTTTAAATCTACAAATTGACCTACCAATATTAGTAACGCCTGTAGATATTGATCAAATTTCTGGTAAAGGAGTAAATTATGATTGCTTACAAAAAATGTCGTTTCTGTTGATCAGAATTACAGTCTTTTAATTTAAAAATTGTCAAACAAACTGTAACTGATTTTACTCGAAATGATATAGCCTTCCTCTGATATAGCCGTCCTCTGATATAGCCTTCCTCTGATATAGCCTTCCTCTGATATTGCCTTCCTCTCATTATACATTTTCTGTCGAAGCTTTGTGTTTAATATTTACCTTAGAATCAATGTGTGAATGAAACATCTTTGTTTATATCGAAAATATGTAAATATAAGAATTACATGATATGTTTTTGTGTGTAAAATTTTGCGAATTGAAAGAAAGTGACCATCACATCCAAGCGCTTCATGGTAATTTTTGCTTTAATTTCCTTAAAGTTGAAGGGAAAAAAACATTTGACTAAATGATAAAAGTGAAATTTTATATTTCAATTGACAAACATAAGTTTGAAATTTCCTATAATAAAACACTATCTTTTAGTTAAACTGATCATCGGGATATTACTGTTCAATGTCTTATTTAAAATAGTATAACACTGATAAATGTTAACGCAGAAAAAAAACTAAAAAAAAAAGATTGGCGGATAGAATAAGATATCAATTCATTTGTATAAAATTTAAACGACCTCTCTCATTAACAAATTGTTGTCTGTTTGGGTACTCATACAGTTTTCTCAATATAACAGAAAAGTTCTGTAACAACTGTCATACAAGTGGGATATTTCGTAAAGTATTAACGCCAGGGATAACGTACCATGTCAGGACAAATGATATATCCACTCGTTCCTTTGGTTGATAACGTTTGAATTGTCAGTTTTTATAGATATCCCCCTTTTGATTATGCCTTGGAGTGCTTTGGTTATACTTTTTTTTTAGAAAGTAACAGTACAGTAATTCGTGTAATTGTACACTCACATTGTCTAGTCGGACTGTAAATTTAAAGTTCCATCCACTTATAACCTACAAACGACATGTTATTTAGTTAAATAGTTATGATTATATATGATATATATTACATACACAGGTTTTTAATGTGTTTTTTGCCTATTTACATTTTGTTGGATTATATTTGTATTTGCTGAATCAAGTATTCCGCACAAATATATCAGATGAAAAATAATCCTAATTTTTCTTTCAATTTTGTTTCAATAATCCATATCTGTGTTGTTTGGTCTTTTGTTTCCCTCAGAGTCTCTTTTGAACTATTGTTTGTCTATTTGTCGCTATTCTCCTTTTTATAGTCTTGTGGGTTGTTTTTTCTCTCGGCTTCTTTCTCAATGACATGCAACAGGGATTGACAATTTGTATAATCATGTTCATTCTAAAACTATCGACTTCTTGCTTTATATGTCTTGATTGAAATGGTTGGAAGTAAAAAAAAGAAGTGATTACTGCAGGTATCAGAACCATCCTAGTTACACACGTTAACCGTGTAGACAGACCTGATGAACAACAAGGTCTGACATATTAGTCAGTTTTTATAATGATTGGGATTATAACACACTGTTGACTGCTGCACCCTCATTTTGGACATTTTTACCTAATATAATGTTTGTTTTGTTAACACATCGTTGTCATTATTATTTTATGCGACTTTTATATAAGTGATAGGTTTAGCTAGCTAGTAAACGATCTTTTAGCCACCATTTTCTACATCATAAGCAAAATGTCTGTACCAGGTCAGGAATATGATAGTTGTTATTCATTTGTTTGATGTGTTTGATCTTTTGATTTTGCCATTATCCTACGGACTGTACGTTTAGAATTTTCCACGTAGATCGATATTTTTGTTATTTTACATTGTCCATGATTATTTCTTTCACTAAGAACGAATAATGTGCAACAATACTGAACACGTTAAAACATTTGACTTTCCGTTTTTCTATAATTAAGACAATGGACCAGACCTAATTAGCGAGCAATACTATTTTCCCCCTTTTTTCGTGTTATTGTTTTAGAGCTTCGTCAATATATTTACTTCATTCTTAGACTTTCGACATAATCATACACAAAAAAATGTTGGATGGCGTCGTTTGATAAAAAAAATTATCGCAAAATTGAAAATGTTGTTCCAGGTGTTTTATTCAGAGTGAAAGTAAGTGTAGAACAGCTGATGTTTGACATACCTGTTCCTCTGCTTTCACAACGGTGGTGGTGTTGAATAAAATGTTTTCTGAGTCGAGTTTGTCCTTGGCAGCCTTAATTACTATATCTGGGATCGTATCAGCGTCTATTTTATTCCAACCACCTGGAATCTGACAATTTACGTATATTATTCCAATAATCACAAATAAACAGGGAATTAAAACCTTCATTTTTCTAGATCTCTGTGGGATCGCCAACAGAATCTTTGTGTTTAAATTGACACAGTGGGTTTCGTGTCTTATCTTTAATGTCTCTAATATTGTACTTAATCATCTGCCCTAAGTTTCGTGTACTTTAAAAATTCATTCTTGTAGGAAACAGGAAGAGTATAAGCAATTAAAACAAACAGTTGAGTTGATCATCACTACAAAATACCCACTGTTTTACTGTTACTGTACAAAGAAATGATTTTGAAAATCATAATTATCTTTGGTTCAGAATATAAAACAAGATAAATAAAACTTTTATTTTGGCCGAAAATTATTGTACAAGTTCATTTAACAAATAATTTATACACATACATGACATAGAGTATACACAATTGCGGGCCCTACAAAAATAACCCGCACAAGTTAAATCTGTCAAAAAAAGAAAAAAAAATTAGCAATAACTCACAAGCACAATAATTAAACATTAGGGATGGGTGGGAGGGTAACTAATCGAAAATATATCTAATAATGATTACAAAGTTACTTAAAAGTACTGAACATATACTATAAATAGTAGAGAATTTCGAAATGTTGAAGAAAACGAACTTCGCATATAATTATGCGTTTTTAGAATTAAAAACTATGCAATTATCTTTGGCTCAGAATATAAAACAAGATAAATAAAACTTTTATTTTGGCCGAAAATTATTGTACAAGTTCATTTAACAAATAATTTATACACATACATGACATAGAGTATACACAATTGCGGGCCCTACAAAAATAACCCGCCAAACAAGCCCGCAAAAGAAAAAAAAGAAAAGAAAAATAACTAAAAAAGAATAAATTCTTAAAACAAAACAAAACACTCTTAGAATAGCAATAATACAGACTCACAAACTGATATACGCTTGTGTAAACCTGACGAGACTCAAGAAATCAAAACGATATTTTCTTGTAAATCTCCTACTGAAGATCCAAAGAATATGTTACTTCTTTGAAAATCTTCTGACTCAACGAATAAAGAACTTCATTGTAAGCCACATACTAGAATGGTTATCTACAAAATATGAACAAAGAAAAATTAACATACTACAAATTACAACTACATAATTAAACATAAAAAATACAATTTACAAATGCGAAATGACATGAATAAAACACATTTTAAGCTGGGCAACTCCAGCTTCATTTAAATGCAAACCTCCATCTTTAATTGCAAATAAATCTCTTTTAGGAGAGCCTTTTAATAAAAATCGTCTATAAGACTTAATGAAACTTATTTTCTCATCTTTACAAATACCAATTAAGGCTTTATTAATCTGAACAACCTTATTTCCTAACTGAACAAAATAAACTGGTCGTGGCAAAATAGAAGATATCAATATATTTATGTCTCTATTTCTATTTCTTATACTATAGATCAAATTTCTAAATTTACATAAAATAATCTCTAGAGTATGTTTCTCTACATCATTGGTACCAAAATGTAAAATAACATGAGAAAAGCTATCATAATCATGAAGATACATATACTCCTTATCAATAACATATTTAATGTAACCTAAATTAGCTCCGCTAAAACTCTGTACAACCGTGTCTTTCATCCCATCCAAATATTTCCCAATAGAGTCACACAAGATTAACACCCTCTTCTTCATTACTGCAATTAAGGGATAAATTTAGTCATGGCCTTAGCAACAGAGACTTTTTCGGATGAAGAAAATTGAAGATATAATTTATAGGCATCACTTGCCCAATCACCATGAACTTGTATTAACTCTGCAGGCACCTTAGATTCAAAGGCAAACGTCGCACCCCCTCGGCGGAAACTATGGATAGAAAATAGTCGTGGATTCCTGCCTATATTACTAATAAACTCCTTAATATACTGCTGAAAATCTGTATAAGTCACAGGAACTAACTTGTGTTTACTAGGAAATAAAAAGGCTGGACTATCTCCGGCGGCAGGAATTAATTTACACATATTTCTATATACTCTCAATGGACATAATGCAGATCTAGTATTTTCAATCAACGGTATCTTCAAAATTCTATTACCCATCTGTATGGTTTTTGACCAATTAAAAATTACAATAGCAATATTACCCTCTAAAATTACTTTATTTCTAGTTAACTGTTTATCTATGTCAAAAGACATTTTAGAATCAGGTACTAAATTAGATTTGCGCGCCATTAAGAAAAAGGCAAATAAAAATAAACACCATATAGTACACTGCTTTGGATCGTCGTGATTTATAACTCTATTAATATCTAATAACATATCTACAGTAATAGCTAAAGCTTGTTGTGGTAAATGCTGCTTCTCTCTAGTAATCCCTTTCAATAATAACTTGACAGAAAATTCATCTAAATGAACAAAAGGTTTGTCTAACATCAAATGCATAGTTTTAACCCCACATACATAATTTTTTATAGAACTTACTGATTTGAACGATCTACTCAAAAATTGAATAAACAAACAGATCGTTTTTAATGAAACAGGACATTCATTTAAATTAAAAAATGTACAAAAAAGCAAAAAGGCTCGCCACTGAACCAATAAATTCTTTTTTGTTCCTACAGCAAAGGCTGATAATGTCGATATCTTTACATCCCTTTCTAGTTCTCTATTTTGTCTATCTGAAAACATAATTTACCATTCGTGAATAAACTGAAACAACTCATTTGGCACTTCAAATTCTTCTAAATGTATATATTTTGTCTCTTCAAAAAATGTTTTAGCATAATTACTATGTAAATGCCAGCGAGACAACATATCAGCTAAACGATTGTCAACACCTGCAATGTGAACTGCCCTCAACTCAAATTCGTTAATGGCGGCTACAAAACAAATCTCACGCAAGCAAGATTGTAAAAACTGATTCCTTGATTTTCCAGTGTTAATTACTGTTACTGTAACCTGGTTATCACATTTAATTATAATTCTCTTTCCTCTCAATTTAGTTCCCCATAATTTCAGGCATACCACTACTGTTAACATTTTTAATGCATTTATATGAAGCTGTTCATTTACAATAGCATCAGGGAATTCAACATGAAAAAAATGTTCTTTGAACATGCCACCACAACCTGTCATGCATGCATCAGAAGAGAATATTTCATCTGGTTTCGACCATTCCTCTATTAACATCATTGATACACCGTTATATAAAGGTAAAAAAAATTTCCACCATTTGATGTCTTTTTTAACAAGTTCAGGCACCTCGCTCTTTTTTACATCTTGATAAATATATCTTAACCAATTAAGTATTCGAGAAATAAACACTCGTCCGGGTCTAACACAACACCCGACAAAATTCAGTTTTCCAACAAGCGATTGAATTTCACTCTTAGAGGCGAATTCTTTTCCTACCCACTCCAATAAAATTAAACTAATCGAAAATATATCTAATAATGATTACAAAGTTACTTAAAAGTACTCACTGAACATATACTATAGATAGTAGAGAATTTCGAAATGTTGAAGAAAACGAACTTCGCATATAATTGTGCGTTTTTAGAATTAAAAACTATACAATTACATTACGAATGTAACCAAAATAGGGTATACATTCAAATCAAGCGCATACAGCATTAGCAACTGGTTACCAAGACCACTTGCATGATACACATAACTTCAAATATGCAACTATGTTAACTATAAAATACAGAATTAAATGTTTGCACTGACAGTTTTTGGTCCTTGTAAAGTTAAAACTACTAGTAACTATGTGATCAAACTTCACCTCAATCACCGAAAGGACTGTTTTTAAATAATGGTTGTAATTTTTGTAATGAGCTTATTGTCCAACATAGTAGCCGATATAAAATCAAAAGGTAGAGCAGATTCTATAAATCATTTTTTTTTTTTATTATTATTTGTCTTTTTAAAGGGGCACTAGCTACGAGATATATAAAAAATCTAAAGTCTGATTTTTTTCTGTTCAATCAATAATGAAAGTGAAATAGTGAAATAACAATTCGCTTTTTGCAGCCAAAAAGGTTCAATTTTGTCAAATTACGCTAAGAAACATTGATAATTAGTAATTCACTTGCAAGTGAATGAGTCGACCTCTTTAAATCCGTATTCATGTGAACTTCAATTTAACCCCTAGCTAGAGATTGACAACGCATGTATTGTACGTGTACTGGTTATTTAAAGAAAAAGAATGTCAACAATGAAAGTGAAACTACGGTAAATCATTTGATTACTAATTCGATGCACATAAAATCATTCTTATACGGTTAAAAACAATGAGAAACATCTATTTTTAATCTATAAAATAAAATCAAACAGACCAATAAAAATCCAATTGCACGTGTTGGTTTAATCTATTCATATCTTTATTTATGTTTACATTGCTTATATGGTCATCTGAGGTCAAATCGATAGGTAATTAGATGGAGTTTGGACTAAAATTCACACGAAACGAACCTATAGATTATCTACCCCATGCTCTGTAAACTGTTTATTTTAGGCTTTTGATAGTTTGGATAAATGTTTTACATTGTTATAAATCAAATATAAGAATTTGAGTCAAATCGGTGACCATGAATTTGACAGCTAGTGTCCCTTTAAATATTCTGCGAGTATAACAAATAACCTTCGAGTTGTTTTTTTCAGTTGACTTAAATACTATTTGAAACAAATATTACTCTTTATATAACTTTTTCTGTTGAACTAGTCCATTTTAATAACAACTATTAGTTTGATGTTCTACTGTTAAACCTTTCGTATCTGACATTAGATACCATTGAAATGTGACATATGGATAGAAAGTAAAATCACAATTAAAAACTCCGAGGAAAATTCAAAACGGAAAGTTCCTAATCAAATGGCAAAATCAAATTTAAAGCTCAAACCATCAATCGAATGGATAACAACAGTCATATTCATGACTTGAGACAGGCATTTTCTTATGTAGAAAATTGTGGATTAAACCTGGTTTTATAGCTAGCTAAACTTCTCCCTTGTATGCCAGTCGAATCAAATTCTATTATATTGACAACGATATGTGAACAAAATAAACAGAGGTAATAGGTAAACATGTCAAAAAAAGGGTTATATATTTATTATGATTTATTTGAAAGTGACAGTTTTATTGCCCCACCAACATGTATCTGCCGTCTATACAGATATTGGGAAGAAGTTTTATTTAATTGGTCTGTCATGATAACTAGATATAGATTTTTCATGCGATTTGTTACAAGTTGATTTGTTTTAATATGCGTCCCCGTATATTTACAACATCTTACAATATGTAGACTGATACTATGAAGAAGCGTTTGAATTTTGATACATTTGAAGTGTGTTTAACACTGGTTCTCCGTTAAAGCGCCCATTTTATAACGTTATTTTGTCCCACCGTAAGAAAGCAAAACTAACGACTTCCAGTTATATACCCGTAGCTTGTTATACTTATATCTGAGAGTTTTAAATTTCTTTATTATCTATATTTTTAATTTTTATAAAGGTTAGTACATATTGCACCACGATGGTGATCGTACCGGCCGTCCATAATATTTTCTTTGAAAAGCTGAAATTTCCGTTGATGGATAAAAGACCAACCAGGACAAAATATTTAGTACACTATAGAGTGTAATATGAGTTTAATTTGATCATAAGGTTACCATGAATAATTTTATTTATAACAATGGTCATTTATTGCAAGTTACATCAGTCTGAAAAACGAAGCAAAGTTGAAAACTGTAGAGATTTGTTAAGCGTGTAATCTCCGTGGAATAGCCAATTTCTTAAAAAACATCAATTTTGAAAATAAATTCCACATCCAACAGATGATCACAGATCGATATCGGTGTCAACATTAAATTTTAGTACAACTTCAATCTTTAGATATACATATTATGGTTAATAAATGACGAAATCGTCGAAATGTAACCTCCGTGGAATGTAATCTCCGTTGACATTTTGGTAAAGAGTGCTTTCTATCACGTCCGCACTTTTATCGAGTATGGCATGCCAAATAAACATATTAGATAGTTATACTGGATGGCGAATAAATCACTTACAGATCAATAATATATTGTAATTCAGACGACATAAGACGACACCATGTAACAATTTTTATAAATCAATTGTTTGAGTGTCACAGAGTTGCTTCTTTCTCAAATCTAGAAGAAGAAAAACAACCGAACCGGATGTTTTTATATCAATCGTAATGCATGTAAATAATTTAGACCTGTTTTCAATATTTAAGATATGAAGCTTTTATATGATTAATATAAATTTGATTCCGATTTCAATACGATTTAACAATTATGCAATTGCAAAAAGGTATAAAAAGTGTCCTTTCTTTTTTTGTGTGTTGCACAAGGAGAGAAGCTTTTAATTTCTTTCATCGAAATTAGGACGTCGGTTGAAAAGGCATGATATATTGTCTGCTACATTTATTAACAACACCTTGTACAAAATTCTTTTCGAAATTAAAAGCAGTTAAATAGATTAAACAAAACTATCCGTCAAAATGCTATATATTACGGTCTGTATTAGAGGAGGAGATCTACATTTCTGTATTCTATAATTCTTTTAGCCATTTTTCTCTATTCAGTTAGAAATATATGCCCTTCTATGTAAAATTCTTGGGTTCAGTTCCTGCATTTGAAAACTTCCGTATATAATATTTTGACAATATATAGTGTCTTGACTGTATCAAAAATATACGTATAACGACACTACTCCGTATAGCCCCTCTTTTTTATTCTGTCACTGTACTGCATAAATGATACCATGTTTAAAATAAGTATAAAACTTGGAGAAAAAAAGTATTTCAATTTGTTCGAAATCAGTTGGATATTTGGGATAATAAACAAAAGGAAAGATGATATGAGGTATACTTTATCATATTTTCCTTGTGATTCGGGGTACTAGTAATGAGGAGCTGAACGTTCAGTTTTATAACAGTGACAGTACCGGTATCTAACCGACATTAAGAGAAATCTGAAATCGGATAAAATAAAAATTTGATCACCAAAAAGATTTTATCATTGATTACTCATCTGTCCAACAAAATATAGAAAGAGACATTGCTTATCAATCAACTGTTTTGGTGAATAGTGAAATATATTTAATATATGTTGGTACTAAAAAAATGTTATACCCAAAAGTCTGCCGTCCTCGAGCATCAGTATGTAAATTAAAACGTACGAATTATGACAATGTTTTGATTCTGCAAATCCTTACAATTCCAATCAATGGTCAATTTATATATTTTGGAATTATAAAGATACCTAAGGTTTTAAACTTCATCAATCAATGTTACATTCGACTGATTTGACTTTTTTTGTGTGTCATTTTTGTCATATAGCTCATCAACTCTTTCTATTCTTTCATATCTTTTGATTTCAAATACTTGTCGCTGAGGCGTAAATGATGAAGATCAATCAAAGATAGTGCCCGCTTCAAACGCATGAAATTTATAACTTTTTTTTCGACCACTATTGCAAATCTTTTTGTTATCGGATTATCGTGGTCTGACATCTGTCACGAACTGTTTTTTTTTTTAAGGTGAATAACATTAAATATTAAATACGAGAAGGATGTAAGGTTAAATTTGCCTACAATAGGAAACGAAATGACAAGTTAACTCATGCAAGATCGTGATTTTGGCGAAAAACACTGAACGGATGCTTATATGAATGTATAAAATTTGCATCGCTTATTTCATTTGACCAGTTGCGTTTACAACCAATTTGAAAGTTCAACGTTTCTTTCGAAATGATCTACTAGAATATTGTCAATAATGCATTTAATATGCAGAAAACGGAAAGTTTCATTCATCTTTAAATCATTTATTTCTGTTATTTTTAATTCACCGTATTCTTATTTTTCATAATTGTTTTTTAATCTATAAACCACCTCCTATATCTTGGATTAATTCAAATAACTTTATGATATTCAAGCGGAATACGATGCATAGTACTATTAGTATAAGAGTATCTACAAAAAAAAGCTGTTCAATAAGTCGTTACTGGTTGTCTAAAAATCGAAGTTGCGAGATTAATAGACTACAACTAACCAACAAAGAGGATGAATAAAATATCTATGAAAAATGATTTTATATTTATATTTTGCTGGATCATTTTTTGTCGTGTCTGTCTCATCATTGCTTTTTTTATATATTTATATTGAACCTTTTTAAATTCTTTATCAACGGCAACGCATGTAACATCTGATTTATTTTTTGAATATTCTTCTCCCGCTCATAAATCTGCATGAAATATTTGCCACTGTACGTCCAGAAAACATCAATCACGAATAAATCATATCTCCTCTAAAGTTGTAGTAATATACTAACTGTAAACATTATCATATAAGTGATTCTTTTAAATTCTAAAGTCAGATATTATCAGTTACACAGTATGTTAGTGACCTAATACGATAAATTCGGGGTCAGTTAATTCCATAAGGGGTTTGAGCGAAAATAGAACCTCATATGGAATTTACTGACCCTGTATATCGTATCAGGTCACTAACACACTGTATAACGAATTTATCGTGCCGACTATCTTTATTAGTTGAATTTTGAATTTTAAACTCGAGTCTCATTTGCAATCATACCACATCTCCTTAATTGTTATATTAAAGTGTTCAAGTGTTCAGTTTTAAGAAACATACTCTCATTGGTCTGCTATATATATATAAAATACTAATATAAACTTCTCGTCTCTCTCCTTATTTTTTTCCCAAATTTTCGATACAATGAACAAAAAGGTATCAAAGGGAGTAACCCATCAAAGATACAAGATCATACAAGGGTTGTGCTTCGGCTTCGAAAGAATTTTTCAAAACAGTTCAAATCAAGGAATTCATGCGTTATACGCCATACTTGTGCATTTTGAAATTAAAACAGTTGATTTATATATCAGTCATTTCAAAAAAATGTACATATTTCGGTTATTGTCTATTGTCTGTTTAATTTGTAAGTTTTACATAATTTTTCAATTTAACATAAGAGTTTACACATAGTGCAAGATAGTACATGCACATATTAGTGTGCAAAAAGTTTCATATTTTTTTTATATTCGTTGAAGTATGAAAATTCGCCAATTTCCATGCGTTCATTTTTGATAATTAACATATTCATTCAAATTATCTGTAGATAAAACTGCGTTTAAAGGTAAACAAAATGATTTTTTTTATTTAGTAACATCATAATTGAAAATAAATGACTTTCCATGTTTCAAATCATGAAAACTTTTATTCCACAGTCACTGGAATGTCTGTTCATGAATATTTGTCCTTCCTGTTACTATTTATTTATTTACGGAATAAAACTAGTTTCTCCCTTCAATAACGGCGGTTTTTTATGGTGACGTCGTAGGCGTGGATACTAGACGTAACGACATGGTGAAAATTTTTATGTGGAAAGATTTTGGTCATTAGAATTAAAAGATCGGTAAGTACTGATGTTTGCGTACCTTTTTATAATGTCTTAAATGTTACCAGTTGGTAGATAATTTTTAATTGCATAAAACTTATGAAGTGTTTTTTACCGTAACTTAGGCATGGGCCGGATGAATAAAAACACTACACCAATTATTAGGGAGCGACTATTTTGAAACCAATTTGGGTTATGTACTAATTTTTCCATCCTGTTACTGTCCTTCCTGTTACAAAGACAATGGTAACAGGAGGGACAAACATGGTAACAGGATGGACATACTTTGTTAGAAAACTCAAAATGCCTCTTACATTATCGCAAATAAATTGTTACAGATATTTATTGCCGTAGGGTATATTAATTCATAAAATGTACATTTGTAGATATTGAGGAATTTATGGAACAAGTCAAGTGCTACCTTGACTGGTAACAGGATGGACAAAATTATTAATTGTGCAACAATTGCCGATATTACTGTACAGCTATTATTCAAGCGTGTCATATAGAATATGCATTGTTTATTTTCAATACTCTTTGAATACTTTACCCTTTGCGATTTGTACTGCAATGTTTTCTTTGGTACCTGAACCTAATTTGGTTCAGTTTGTTCCTTACTTTATTATTTTGTTCAGCTTGGTTGTAAAACTATCATCATATTTTGCCAACTTTTGTACTGCTTTCTTGGAGACATGATACTTTCTCGTTACAGGCAAATAGCGATACAGACCTTGCGAGACGACACTGAGCAACACTTATGCCACAAAAGAATGTCTTTTATTAAAAAAAAAGGGGGTGCACAACATATAAATGTGGGTATATTATACCTCCGGTTGTGGTTTGAACTCCCCTGCCCTATTCATAAATTAATAATATGAAAATCCCTTCTCATTATAAATATATTTCACAGCTACCACTATCTTACTTAAATGAGATGATATTATGAGATAAAAAGATTAGAACAGAAATTTTAGTCTACAGTCGGTGCACATAATGTACGTATGCCCCATTAATTGATATAAGAATTTCTACCCATTGATATATTGCCTTCGGCTTAAAGTTGCAGGTCATTGATACATTTGCCATTAATTGCCATTCCAAATATGAATATCCATACCAGCGCCAAATCTGTGTGTATTATTCAGTTTTATAATGACAGACCCCCTTTTTTTTTGGACGCCTCCGTGCTTTTATTTGCCAAAATCATTGAGGGACAAACGCTGCTACAACTTCCAGAATATTGGCTATCATTCCGAATCAAAACAAAATCAGAAGCTCTTCGTGAACTTATGGTGTTGACCCAAAAATCCAAGAATGACAAGCCTTCAGTGTTAAAATGTATCAGAAACTAGATATATGTATATCAGAATCATTGACAATAAAAAAAAGTTTTATTTGAATTTTCATTAAGTTGTATTGTTGTGTTCTTTAACATGTCTTCATTTTTATAAACATATGAAATAAGTTATTTTCACGCCTATATCTTCAACCTTCTCTAAGACAGTACGATGGGTGGTTGTTCTGGTGATTGGTTAGCCTTCAGTGGACACTTAAAGGCATATTCCGGAAGAGAATATGATAAATAAATAACAACCAACATGCTGAACTTGATCTTAAAAGCGGTAGTTCACAAAAAGGCATGTCTACTTACATGTATGTACACTGATTTTTACGACTTGCGGCAACCAAATCTTACTTCATACTTAGCGAAAAAAACAGCAATACCAATTTTTCATTTTTTTTGTTTTTGTTTTGTTTGTTTGACCAAGTCAGGGATGATACACGTATAAACGGTTCGTGCATACTATTTAAATACTTATATCTCTCGTTTGTATCCCTAGGAAATTTAAAAACGAGTTTTTTGTTATGATTTTTGTGACCTTAATTATGTTTCGTCTCTACTGTTACCACCTTGTCCTCCCTGTTACTGCCTTTGTTCGTTCCTGTTACCCCCAAAAATGTGTAAAATAATTTTGACAATCAACATAACTGATCTATTGACTAAGTTTCCAGTCAATATCATTGAAAAGGGACACAATAGTAAATTTTCGTTGCCACTGTCTCCACAATTTGTTTTTAAGAGCGTTTGAAAAATAAGAAATGTGATGATTTTTCTGAACGTACAGACTATCTACAGATTTTTTTTGGGTAATCTACATAACTGATAAATGTAAATGTGATTTCAAATAAACACTCCTATGCAAGTGTGAGCCACACTTTTCATTGGATATTTTCTTTTCTCTTATCACTTTTTCTATCAGTTAAAAAAAGTAACAGGATGGACAAAATTGAACACCCGCTGGCACACCATTTTGAAAAAAAATATTCTCGGGTGTTGGTAAGATTGCATATTTTGAAAAAAATATTAACAAAGCAATATGTTATTGGTTTTTTAAATTAATTTGCATTTATCTTAACATTTTTTTTTGGAAAAGTTCAGATTCTGAATGTGTACTTTATTTTGAAATGACTGATATATGTTTTCGATATCAATATGACCACATCAATGATAATTCATTGTAACACAGATTGGTAAATATGATGATGACGAAAAAGAGGAGAATTCAGTGGCGAATTATATGCATAGTTGGGTTGAAAGCATGTTAATACGATTTTGTTATTTATTCTGCTTTGTACAAGACTAAAATGCTGAGTCGATTGTTATCGTACTTATTCATACAGAAACGGCCAAATTGAAGATTAATCACATTAATTTGTGTTAAAGAGATGACAAAATGATTTTTATATATATATATAATAATGCAGACATGACTGAATATCTTAAATTTCAACCAACAAGAAAAAGAAAAAAAAGTTTACGTGAATCAATAAAAAAAAGTTTTTAGCATTTTGGCATTGAAAATCACGACGTCAAAGGAAATAAAATGACGTTAAATTTTTTTTTTTATTGTTTTATTATCTAAACTGTCTCGATCATTACAAATTTACGGTAGCACATTACATGCTGAAATTTATAGGGTGGATAGAATACACTATGAAGATGTTCTATGTTCTTTATAAATAAGTTTCGCTGTAATTTATATTTTATCATTTTTTACTTTGACGTTGGGCGCTTTAACGGAGAACTAGTGTTAATTGTTTTTTTAATTATTTTCCTACCGGAAATTGGTAAACTTCACTTAACAAATGTGACTAGATTAGTATAGATTAACATGAATATTGATATGTAGACAACAAATAGCCAGTTAAATTTTGACCAAAATACTATAAGGTTACATTGAGCAGAGACTCTGTAGTCTCTTAACGAAATTACAGGAGCTGTAACACACCTAGTTAAGGTCTTTCCTCTACGCGAGGAAAGACCTTATTGTTTTTCTAATGTTTTTTTTTCTTCCAGCATTTTTTTGGCACGCCCTCCTACCGCTTCTATTGGACTTATCAATACCAAAATTGGACCATAGATAGACCTCAACATGAACTTTTACCAGATGAACTTTTGTAGGATTTCACCATCCCCTTTAGAAGTTATCTCCCTTTTATTGATTTTTTTCAACATGGTCCCCCCCAAAATGTGTTAAAAGATATCATGACTTTATTTGGACAATAGGTAGATCTCATCATGGTGTATTACCATATGAGGCTGCATAGGATTTAATCATCTCCTTTGAGAGTTATATCCCCTTGAAGCAATTTCTTTTATTTGCATTTTTCTCAAAAAGTATTAGAGATAGAATTTAATTGAAAATGACAGCATGTATAAGAACAGATGGCAATGTTTATAAACATTAACAATTAATTTGTTACTAACCATTATAAGGAGTTATTTCGCTTTAAAAATTAAAAATAATTTTTCAAAAATTCTATTTCGAGAACCGGAAGTCATAGAGACTTGGAACCTTCACCAATAACCTTTAATTCATGTGACCTTTAATATGCACCCAAGGTCAAAGGTCACCGAGTGCAAAAAAAAATTACGCTGCAATTTCAAGCTTACATATTAGGAAAACGATAAGACTTTGCTGCATACATACAGCGTATAAATTGTTCCTCTCGACGAGCTTTACATTTTATACAATAAGCCCAAAAATGTTCAACCGTCTGTTTAAAAGTTACAACGGGATTATTCTTAAAAGTATAGTATTGTGTGTATATCTTTTTAAAGGTAACAGATATCAACCTACTATAAACTGCAAAGATGATCAGTAATTCAAGACCTTCAATTTGAGGTCAATTTCAGGTCATGATTAAATTTCACCTTGACCTTCACAGTATACAATGACCTTGACCTTGTGATATTTGAAAGGTCAAGGGGTCTTGAGTTCAATGGTGATAGTCCCATGTCTCTACGACTTCCGGTTCTTAAGTTTGGTATTGCATCATATATTTGATGATTAATTGTGACCTTGGTGAACTTTGAAATTGGCAGAATTCTTTTTCTATAATGTTGTCCTTCAACTGTAAATCATTTATCATTTAACAGATTTGAGATATCTATTGTCGTTTTAGAGATAATGCAGTTTGAAGTTTTGCGAGCGGAGGCATGTATTTCTGAATCAACAAGAGCTTACCACTTAAAATGTTTTAGAAATTGAAGAGGTTAACATAGTTCTATGTTTGACCAAATACCAAAAACATTCCATTGAAAAAAACACCAAAAAATCATTTTGAAATTTTCATGTTTTGCATCGACTTTGTAAGTTTCATAACTTCTATTTATATCGTTGATATTGCATCATTTTTGGCACTTTGTCAAATGGGGTCATCTGATATATCAAATTGAAGGTCTCAATAAACTTTACTTAAAAATGAAAATTTTAATTATAGTTATCAAAAGTACCAGGATTATAATTTTATACGCCAGACGCGCGTTTCGTCTACATAAGACTCATCAGTGACGCTCAGATCAAAACCTCTTTTTCATCCCAGGTGGAAGGGTTGGGTCATTTAGTGCAAAAATTCAAATTTCTCAGATGGTAAGGTTGTCGCATATCAAATGAAAGAACATAAAGCGTACATTTCAAATTTCAAATTGTCGTCCCCCAAAAATTGGTTGGATGGGGTCATTGAGTGCAAAAAATAAATTTTCTTTTACGATAGGGTTGTTGTATATCAAATGAAAGGTCATGATGTGTACATTTGAAATATCAAATTCCCAACCTCCAAAAATTGGTTGGTTGGGTTATTAAGAGCAAAAATCAAACTTTTTAGAACATAGCGTTGTCGCATATCAAATGAAAGCTCATCTACCCTGTGCTACAAATATCATACTTCCGATCTTAAAAATGTAGGCGGATGAGGTCATTAAGTGTAAAAAGCGAAAAGTTTCAGAAGGTATGCTTGTCGTATATCAAACGAAAGGTCGTACAAAGAACATTACGAAAACATAACTTTTACAGGAAAGACCTTTCAATTGTTTTACAAACAATTGAGATACTAGTATTTAAGGTCTTTCCCCTACATGGGAAAGACCTTATTGTTTTTCTAATGTTTTTTTAAGGTCTTTCCCCTACATGGGAAAGACCTTATTGTTTTTCTAATGTTTTTTCTTTTTCTTTTTTTTCTTTTTTTTCTTCCAACATTTTTTTGACATGCCCGCCTCTTGTTTCTGTTGAAGTTATTAAGACCAAATATGGACCATCGCTAGACCTCACCAAGATGTATTATCAAATGACCCTGTTAAAGATTTCATCATCCCCTTTAGGAGTTATCTCCCTTTTATTGATTTTTTTCAACATGGCTCCCCCTTGTTGGTTTTAAAGATATCATGACCTTATTTGGACATAATGTAGATCTCATCATGATGTATTACCATGTGAGGCTGAATAGGATTTCATCGTCCCCTATGAGAGTTATATCCCCTTGAAACAATTTCTTTCCTTTGAATTTTTCTCAAAAAGTATAAGAAATAGATTCGATTTGAAAACGGCAACATGTACAGGAACAGATGGCAATGTTAATGAACATGTACAATCATTTGTTATTAACCCTTATAAGGAGTTATTCCCCTTGAAAAATTGAACATAATTTTAGAAAAATTGTATTTCGAGAACCAGAAGTCGTAGAGACTTGGGACCTTCACCAATAATCTTTAATTCATGTGACCTTTAATATGCAGTCAAGGTCAAAGGTCACTGAGTGCAAAAAAAAATTACGCTGCAATTTCAAGCTTACATATTAGGAAAACGATAAGACTTTGCTGCATACATATAGCGTATAATTTGTTTCTCTCGACGAGCTCTACATTTTATATAATAAGCCCAAAAATGTCCGACCGTCTGTTCAAAAGTTACAACGGGATGATTCTTAAAAGTATAGTATTTTGTGTATATCTTTTTAAAGGTAACAGATATCAATCTACTATAAACTGCAAAGATAATCAGTAATTCCAGACCTTCAATTTGAGGTCAATGTCAGGTCATGATGAAATTTCACCTTGACCTTCACATTATACTATGACCTTGACCTTGTGATATTTGAAAGGTTAAGTGGTCCTGAGTTGAATGGTGGTAATCCCATGTCTCTACGACTTCCGGTTCTCAAGTTTGGTATTGCATCATATATTTGATGATTAATTGTGACCTTGGTGAACTTTGAAAGTGTCCCAATTCTTTTTCTATAATGTTGTGCTTCAACTGTAGATCATTTACCATTTAACAGATTTGAGATATCTATTGTCGTTTTAGAGATAATGCAGTTTGAAATTTTGCGAGCGGCGGCATGTATTTCTGAATCAACAACAGCTTACCACTTAAAATGTTTAAGAAATTGAAGAGGTTAACATAGTTATATGTTTGACCAAATATCAAAAACATTCCATTTAAAAAAAACACCAAAAAATCATTTTGAAATTTTCATGTTTTGCATTGACTTTGTAAATTTCATAACTTCTATTTATATCGTTGATATTGCATCATTTTTGGCACTTTGTCAAATGGGGTCATCTGATATATCAAATTGAAGGTCTCAATAAACTCTACTTAAAAATGAAAATTTTAAACCTCTTTTTCATCCCAGGCGGAAGGGTGGGGTCATTTAGTGCAAAAATTCAAATTTCTCAGATGGTAAGGTTGTCGCATATCAAATGAAAGAACATAAAGCGTACATTTCAAATTTCAAATTGACGTCCCCAAAAAATTGGTTGGATGGGGTCATTGAGTGCAAAAAATAAATTTTTCTTTTACTATAGGGTTGTTGTATATCAAATGAAAGGTCATGATGTGTACATTTGAAATATCAAATTCCCAACCTCCAAAAATTGGTTGGATAGGGTTATTAAGTGCAAAAAATCAATCTTTTTAGAACATTGCGTTGTCGCATATCAAATGAAAGCTCATCTACCCTGTGTTACATATATCATACTTCCGATCTCAAAAATGTAGGCGGATGAGGTCATTAAGTGTTAAAAGCGAAAAGTTTCAGAAGGTATGCTTGTCATATATCAAACGAAAGGTCGTACAAAGAACATAACGAAAACATCACTTTTACAGGAAAGACCTTTCAATTGTTTTACAAACAATTGAGATACTAGTTTCTTTTTCTTTTTTTTCTTTTTTTTCTTCCAACATTTTTTTGACATGCCCGCTTCTTGTTTCTGTTGAAGTTATTAAGACCAAATATGGACCATCGCTAGACCTCACCAAGATGTATTACCAAATGACTCTGTTAAGGATTTCATCATCCCCTTTAGGAGTTATCTCCCTTTTATTGATTTTTTTCAACATGACCCCCCCTCGTTGGTTTTAAAGATATCATGACTTTAATTGGACAAAATGTAGATCTTATCATGATGTATTACCATGTGAGGCTGAATAGGATTCCATCGTCTCCTATGAGAGTTATATCCCCTTGAAACAATTTCTTTCCTTTGCATTTTACTCAAAAAGTATAAGAGATAGAATCGATTTGAAAACAGCAACATGTACAGGAACAGATGGCAATGTTAATGAACATGTACAATTATTTTGTCATTAACCCTTATAAGGAGTTATTCCCCTTGAAAAATTGTACATAATTTTAGAAAAATTGTATTTCCAGAACCGGAAATCGTAGAGACTTGGGACCTTCACCAATAATCTTTAATTCATGTGACCTTTAATATGCACCCAAGGTCAAAGGTCACAGAGTGCAAAAAAAAATTACGCTGCAATTTCAAGCTTACATATTAGGAAAACGATAAGACTTTGCTGCATACATACAGCGTATAAAATGTTCCTCTTGACGAGCTCTACATTTTATATAATAAGCCCAAAAATGTCCGACCGTCTGTTCAAAAGTTACAACGGGATGATTCTCAAAAGTATAGTATTTTGTGTATATCTTTTTAAAGGTAACAGATATCAACCTACTATAAACTGCAAAGATGATCAGTAGTTCAAGACCTTCAATTTGAGTTCAATGTCAGGTCATGATGAAATTTCACCTTGACCTTCACATTTTACTATGACCTTGACCTTGTAATATTTGAAAGGTCAAGTGTCCTGAGTTGAATGGTGATAGTCCCATGTCTCTACGACTTCCGGTTCTCAAGTTTTGTATTGCATCATATATTTGATGATTAATTGTGACCTTGGTGAACTTTGAAATTGTCCCAATTCTTTTTCTATAATGTTGTCCTTCAACTGTAGATCATTTATCATTTAACAAATTTGAAATATCTATTGTTGTGTTAGAGATAATGCAGTTTGAAGTTTTGTGAGCGGAGGCATGTATTTCTGAATCATCAAGAGCTTACCACTTAAAATGTTTTAGAAATTGAAGAGGTTGACATAGTTATATGTTTGACCAAATACCAAAAACATTCCATGGAAAAAAACACCAAAAAATCAATTTGAAATTTTCAAGTTTTGCATTGACTTTGTAAGTTTCATAACTTCTATTTATATAATTGATATTGCATCATTATTTGCACTTTGTCAAATGGGGTCATCTCATATATAAAATTGAAGGTTTTAATAAACTCTACTTAAAAATGAAAATTTTAAACCCCCTTTTCATCCCAGGAGGACGGGTGGGGTCATTTAGTGCAAACATTCAAATTTCTCAGATGGTAAGGTTGTCGCATATCAAATGAAAGAACATAAAGCGTACATTTCAAATTTTAAATTGAAGTCCCCCAAAAATTGGTTGGGTGGGGTCATTGAGTGCAAAAAATAAATTTTCTTTTAAGATAAGGTTGTTGTATATCAAATGAAAGGTCATGATGTGTACATTTGAAATATCAAATTCCTGACCTCCAAAAATGAGTTGGATGGGGTTATTAAGTGCAAAAATCAACTTTCTAGAACATGGCATTGTCGCATATCAAATGAAAGATCATCGAGTCTATGTTGCATATATCATACTTCCGATCTCGAAAATGTAGGCGGATGAGGTCATTAAGTGTAAAAAGCGAAAAGTTTCAGAAGGTATGCTTGTCGTATATCAAACGAAAGGTCGTACAAGGTACATTACGAAAACATCACTTTTTCAGGAAAGACCTTTCAATTGTTTTACAAACAATTGAGATACTAGTTTTTTTTTTTTTTTTTTCATCCAGCATTTGTTTAACATGGCCTCCCCTTGTTTCTATTGGAGTTATCAAGACCAAATATGGACCATCGGTAGACCTCATCATGAAGTATTACCAGATGAGGCTGTGTAGGATTTCATCATCCCCTTTAGAACTTATCTCCCTTTTATTGGATTTTTTCGACATGGCCCCCCCTCGTTGTTTTTGAATATATCATGACCTTATTTGGACAATAGTTAGATCTCATCATGATGTGTTACCATATGAGGCTGCTAAGGATTTCATCATTCCCTATGAGAGTTATGTCCCCTGGAAGCAATTTCTTTCTTTTACATTTTTCTCAAAAAGTATTCAAGATAGAATCCATTTGAAAACGGCAACATGTACAAGACCAGATGGCAATGTTAATTAACAGATACAATCATTTTGTTGTTAACCCTTATAAGGAGTTATTTCCCTTGAAAAAATATAAACAATTTTTGAAATTTTTTATCTCGAGAACCGGAAGTCGTAAAGATTTGGGACCTACACCAATAATCTTAAGTTCATGTGACCTTTAATTTGCACCCAAGGTCAAAGGTCACCGAGTGCAAAAAAAAATTACGCTGCAATTTCAAGCTTTCATATTAAGAAAACGATAAGAGTTTGCTGCATACTTACAGCGTATAAAATGTTCCTCTCGACGAGCTCTACATTTTATATACTGACCTCAAAAGAGTCCGACTGTCTGTTCAAAAGTTACGACGGGATGATTCTTAAAAGTATAGTATTGTGTGTATATCTTTTTAAAGGTAACAGATATCAACCTACTATAAACTGCAAAGATGATCAGTAGTTCAAGACCTTCAATTTGAGGTCAATGTCAGGTCATGATGAAATTTCACCTTGACCTTCACATTTTACTATGACCTTGACCTTGTAATATTTGAAAGGTCAAGTGGTCTTGAGTTGAATGGTGATAGTCCCATGTCTCTACGACTTCTGGTTCTCAAGTTTGGTATTGCATCATATATTTGATGATCAATTGTGACCTTGGTGAACTTTGAAATTGTCCCAATTCTTTTTCTATAATGTTGTCCTTCAACTGTAGATCATTTATCATTTAACAAATTTGAGATATCTATTGTCGTTTTTGAGATAATGCAGTTTGAAGTTTTTCGAGCGCAGGCATGTATTTCTGAATCATCAAGAGCTTACCACTTAAAATGTTTTAGAAATTGAAGAGGTTGACATAGTTATATGTTTGACCAAATACCAAAAACATTCCATGGAAAAAAACACCAAAAAATCAATTTGAAATTTTCAAGTTTTGCATTGACTTTGTAAGTTTCATAACTTCTATTTATATAATTGATATTGCATCATTATTTGCACTTTGTCAAATGGGGTCATCTGATATATCAAATTGAAGGTCTTAATAAACTCTACTTAAAAATGAAAATTTTAAACCCCCTTTTCATCCCAGGGGGACGGGTGGGGTCATTTAGTGCAAACATTCAAATTTCTCAGATGGTAAGGTTGTCGCATATCAAATGAAAGACATAAAGCGTACATTTCAAATTTCAAATTGACGTCTCCCAAAAATAGGTTGGATGGGGTCATTGAGTGCAAAAAAGAAATGTTCTTTTAAGGTAGGGTTGTTGTATATTAAATGAAAGGTCATGATGTGTACATTTGAAATATCAAATTCCCGACCTCCAAAAATTTGTTGGATAGGGTTATTAAGTGCAAAAATCAAACTTTCAAGAACATGGTGTTGTCGCATATCAAACGAAAGCTCATCTACTCTGTTCCATATATCATAATTCCGATCTCAAAAATGTAGACGGATGAGGTCATTAAGTGTAAAAAGCGAAAAGTTTCAGAAGGTGTGCTTGTCGTATATCAAACGAAAGGTCGTACAAAGTACAATAAGAAAACAGCACTTTTACAGGAAAGACCTTTCAATTGTTTTACAAACAATTGAGATACTAGTTAAGGTCTTTCCCCTACATGGGAAAGACCTTATTAAGGTCTTTCCCTACATGGGAAAGACCTTATTGTTTTTCTAATGTTTTTTCTTTTTAAGGTCTTTCCTCTCCGCGAGGAAAGACCTTATTGTTTTTCTCCTGTTTTTTTTTTTTTTTTTTCATCCAGCATTTGTTTGACATGGCCTCCCCTCGTTTCTATTGGAGTTATCAAGACCAAATATGGACCATCGGTAGACCTCATCATGAAGTATTACCAGATGAGGCTGTGTAGGATTTCATCATCCCCTTTAGAAGTTATCTCCCTTTTATTGGGTTTTTTCGACATGGCCCCCCCTCGTTGTTTTTGAAGATATCATGACCTTATTTGGACAAAAGTTAGATCTCATCATGATGTGTTACCATATGAGGCTGCTAAGGATTTCATCATTCCCTATGAGAGTTACGTCCCCTTAAAGCAATTTCTTTCTTTTACATTTTTCTCAAAAAGTATTCAAGATAGAATCGATTTGAAAACGGCAACATGTACAACACAAGATGGCAATGGTAATAAATATGTACAATCATTTTGTTGTTAACCCTTATAAGGAGTTATTTCCCTTGAAAAAATATACACAATTTTTTAAAAATTGTATTTTGAGAACCGGAAGTCGTAAAGACTTGGGACTTACACCAATAATCTTAAGTTCATGTGACCTTTAATTTGCACCCAATGTCAAAGGTCACCAAGTGCAAAAAAAAATTACGCTGCAATTTCAAGCTTGCATATTAAGAAAACGATAAGAGTTTGCTGCATACTTACAGCGTATAAAATGTTCCTCTCGACGAGCTCTACATTTTATGTAATAAGCCCAAAAATGTCCGACCGTCTGTTCAAAAGTTACAACTGGATGATTCTTAAAAGTATAGTATTTTGTGTATATCTTTTTAAAGGTAACAGATATTAACCTACTATAAACTGCAAAGATGATCAGTAATTCAAGACCTTCAATTTGACGTCAATGTCAGGTCATGATGAAATTTCACCTTGACCTTCACGGTATACTATGACCTTGACCTTGTGATATTTGAAAGGTCAAGTGGTCCTGAGTTGAATGGTGCTAGTCCCATGTCTCTAAGACTTCCGGTTCTTAAGTTTGGTATTGCATCATATATTTGATGATTAATTGTGACCTTGGTGAACTTTGAAATTGTCCCAACTCTTTTTCTATAATGTTGTCCTTCAACTGTAGATCATTTATCATTTAACAGATTTGAGATCTCGTTGTTTTTAAAGATATCATGACATTATTTGGACAATAGGTACACCTCATCATGATGTATTACCATATAAGGTTGAATAGGATTTCATTGTCCACTATGAGAGTTATATCCCCTTGAAACAATTTCTTTCCTTTGCATTTTTCTCAAAAAGTATACGAGATAGAATCGATTTGAAAACGGCAACATGTACAGGAACAGATGGCAATGTTAATGAACATACACAATCATTTTGTTATAAACTCTTATAAGGAGTTATTCCTCTTAAAAAATTGTGTACAATTTTAGAAAAATTGTATTTCAAGAACCGGGAGTCGTCGAGACTTGAGACCTTCACCAATAATCTTTAATTCATGTGACCTTCAATATGCACACAAGGTCAAAGGTCATCGAGTGCAAAAAAAAATTACGCTGCAATTTCAAGCTTGCATATTAGGAAAACGATAAGACTCTGCTGCATACATACAGCGTGTAAATTGTTCCTCTCGACGAGCTCTACATTTTATGCAATAAGCCCAAACATGTCCGACCGTCTGTTTAAAAGTTACAACGGGATAATTCTTAAAAGTATAATATTGTGTGCATATTTTTTAAGAGGTAACAGATATCAACCTACTATAAACTGCAACGATGATCAGTATTTCAAGACCTTCAATTTGAGGTCAATGTCAGTCCATGATGAAATTTCACCTTGACCTTCACATATTACTATGACCTTGACCTTGTGATATTTGAAAGGTCAAGTAATCCTGAGTTGAATGGTGGTAGTCCCATGTCTCTACGACTTCCGGTTCTCAAGTTTGATATTGCATCAAATATTTGATGATTAATTATGACCTTGGTGAAATTTGAATTTGTCCTAATTCTTTTTCTATAATGTTGTCCTTCAACTGTAGATCATTTATCATTTAACAGATTTGAGATATCTATTATCGTTTTAGAGATAATGCAGTTTGAAATTTTGCGAGCGGAGGCATGTATTTCTGAATCAACAAGAGCTGTCCACTTAAAATGTTTTATAAATTGAAGAGGTTTACATAGTTATATATTTGACCAAATACCAAAAACATTCCATGGAAAAAAACGCCAAAAAATCAATTTGAAAATTTCAAGTTTTGCATAGCTTTGTAAGTTTCATAACTTCTATTTATATATTTGATATTGCATCATTATTTGCACTTTGTCAAATGGGGTCATCTGATATATCAAATTGAAGGTCTGAATAAACTCTCCTTATAAATGAAAATTTTAAACACCCTTTTCATCCCAGGGGGACGGTGGGGTCATTTAGTGCAAAAATTCAAATTTCTCAGATGGTAAGGTTGTCGCATATCAAATGAAAGACCATAAAGTGTACATTTCAAATTTCAAATTGACGTCCCTTAAAAATGTGTTGGATGGGGTCATTGAGTGCAAAACATATTTTTTTCTTTTAAGATAGGGTTGTTGTATATCAAATGAAAGGTCATGATATGTATTTTTGAAATATCAAATTCCCGACCTCCAAAAATTACTTGGATAGGGTTATTAAGTGCAAAAATTAAACTTTCTAGAACATGACTTTGTCGCATATCAAATGAAAGCTCATCTACTCAGTGTTATTAATATCATAATTCCGATCTCAAAAATGTAGGCGGATGAGGTCATTAAGTGTTAAAAGCGGAAAGTTTCAGAAGGTATGCTTGTCGTATATCAAACGAAAGATCCTACAAGCTACATTACGAAAACATTACTTTTACAGGAAAGACCTTTCAATTGTTTTACAAACAATTGAGATACTAGTTCTTTTTTTAAGGTCTTTCCCCTACGTGAGGAAAGACCTTATTGTTTTTCTAATGTTTTTTTTTCTTTTTCTTTTTCTTTTTTTTCTTTTTTTTCTTCCAACATTTTTTTGACATGCCCGCCTCTTGTTTCTGTTGAAGTTATTAAGACCAAATATGGACCATCGATAGACCTCACCAAGATGTATTACCAAATGACCCTGTTAAGGATTTCATCATTCCCTTTAGGAGTTATCTCCCTTTTATTGATTTTTTTCAACATGGCCCCCCCTCGTTGGTTTTAAAGATATCATGACCTTAATTCGACAAAATGTAGAACTAATCATGATGTAGTACCATGATGAGTCTGAATAGGATTCCATCGTCCCCTGTGAGAGTTATATCCCCTTCAAACAATTTCTTTCCTTTGCATTTTTCTCAAAAAGTATAAGAGATAGAATCGATTTGAAAACGGCAACATGTACAAGAACAGATGGCAATGTTAATAAACATGTACAGTCATTTTGTTATTAACCCTTATAAGGAGTTATTCCCCTTAAAAAATTGTAAACAATTTTAGAAAAATTGTATTTCCAGAACCGGAAGTCACAGTGACTTGGGACCTTCACCAATAATCTTTAATTCATGTGACCTTTAATATGCATCCAAGGTCAAAGGTCACCGAGTGCAAAAAAAAAATTACGCTGCAAATTCAAGCTTACATATTAGGAAAACGATAAGACTTTGCTGCATACATACAGCGTATAAAATGTTCCTCTCGACGAGCTCTACATTATATATGATAAGTCAAAAAATGTCCGACTGTCTGTTCAAAAGTTACAACAGGATGATTCTTAAAAGTATAGTATTGTATGTATATCTTTTTAAAGGTAACAGATATCAACCTACTATAAACAGCAAAGATGATCAGTAATTCAAGACCTTCAATTTGAGGTCAATGTCAGGTCATGATGGAATTTCACCTTGACCTTCAAATTATACTATGACCTTGACCTTGTGATATTTGAAAGGTCAAGTGGTCTTGAGTTGAATGGTGGTAGTCCCATGTCTCCACGACTTCCGGTTCTCAAGTTTGATATTGCATCATATATTTGATGATTAATTGTGACCTTATTGAACTTTGAAATTGTCCCAATTGTTTTTCTATAACGTTGTCCTTCAACTGTACATCATTTATCATTTAACAGATTTGAGATATCTATTGTCGTTTTAGAGATAATGCAGTTTGTAATTTTGCAAGCAGCGGCATATATTTCTGAATAAACAACAGATTACCACTTAAAATGTTTAAGAAATTGAAGAGGTTAACATAGTTATATGTTTAACAAAATACCAAAAACATTCCATTGAAAAAAAACCCAAAAAATCAATTTGAAATTTTCCGGTTTTGCATTGACTTTGTGAGTTTCATAAGTTCTATTTATATAGTTGATATTGCATCATGTTTGGCACTTTGTCAAATGGGGTCATCTAATATATCAAATTGAAGGTCTTAATAAACTCTGCTTAAAAATAAAAATTTTAAACCCCTTTTTCATTCCAGGGGGAAGGGTTGGGTTATTTAGTGCAAAAATTCAAATTTATCAGATGGTAAGGTTGTCGCATATCAAATGAAAGAACATAAAGCGTACATTTCAAAATTCAAATTGACGTCCCCAAACAAATCGTTGGGTGGGGTCATTGAGTGCAAAAAATAAAATTTCTTTTAAGATAGGGTTGTTGTATATCAAATGAAAGGTCATGATGTGTACATTTGAAATATCAAATTCCCGACCTCCAAAAATTAGTTGGATAGGGTTATTAAGTGCAAAAATCAAACTTTCTAGAACATGGCGTTGTCGCATATCAAATGAAAGCCCATCTACTCTATGTTACATATATCATACTTCCAATCTCAAAAATGTAGGCGGATGAGGTCATTAAGTGTTAAAAGCAGAAAGTTTGAGAAGGTATGCTTGTCGTATATCAAACGAAAGTTCGTACAAAGAACATAACGAAGACACCACTTTTACAAGAAAGACCTTTCAATTGTTTTACAAACAATTGAGATACTAGTTTCTTTTTCTTTTTTTTCTTCCAACATTTTTTTGACAGGGCCTTCTCCCCTTTCTGTTGAAGTTATCAAGACCAAATATGGACCATCGATAGACCTCATCATGAACTTTTACCAGATGAACTTTTGTAGGATTTCATCATCCCCTTTAGAAGTTATCTCCCTTTTATTCATTTTTTTCAACATGGCCCCCCTTTAATGTTTTAAAAGATATCATGACCTTATATGGACAATAGGTAGATATCATCATGATGTATTACCACATGAGGCTGCATAGGATTTCATCATCCCCTTTGAGAGTTATATCCCCTTATAGCAATTTTTAATATTTGCATTTTTCTCAAAAAGTATTTGAGATAGAATGTAATTGAAAATGACAGCATGTACAAGAACAGATGGCAATGTTTATAAACATAAACAATTAATTTGTTACTTATCCTTATAAGGAGTTATTTCCCTTTAAAAATTATAAATAATTTTTGAAAAATTCTATTTTCAGAACCGGAAGTCGTAGAGACCTTGAACCTTGACCAATAATCTTTAATTCATGTGACCTTCAATATGCACCCAAGGTCAAAGGTCACCGAGTGCAAAATAAAATTACGCTGCAATGTCAAGCTTACATATTAGGAAAACGATAAGACTTTGCTGCATACATACAGCGTGTAAATTGTTCCTCTCGACGAGCTCTACATTTTATGCAATATGCCCAAATATGTCTGACCGTCTGTTTAAAAGTTACGACGGGATGATTCTTAAAAGTATAGTATTGTGTGTATATCTTTTTAAAGTTAACAGATATCAACCTACTATAAACTGCAAAGATGATCAGTAATTCAAGACCGTCAATTTGAGGTCAATGTCAGGTCATGATGAAATTTCACCTTGACCTTAACAGTATACAATGACCTTGACCTTGTGACATTTGAAAGGTCAAGTGGTCCTCAGTTTAATGATGATAGTCTCATGTCTCTACGACTTCCGGTTTTTAAGTTTGGTATTGCATCATATATTTGATGATTAATTGTGACCTTGGTGAACTTTGAAATTGTCCCAATTCTTTTTCTATAATGTTGTCCTTCAACTGTAGATCAGTTATCATTTAACAGATTTGAGATATCTATTGTCGTTTTAGAGATAATGCAGTTTGAAGTTTTGCGAGCGGATGCATGTATTTCTGAATCAACAAGAAGTTACCACTTAAAATGTTTTACAAATTGAAGAGATTAACATAGTTATATGTTTGACTAAATACCAAAAACATTCCATGGAAAAAAACACCAAAAAATCAATTTGAAATTTTCCAGTTTTGCATTGACTTTGTAAGTTTCATAACTTCTATTTATATAGTTGATATTGCATCATTATTTGCACTTTGTCAAATGGGGTCATCTGATATATCAAATTGAAGGTCTTAATAAACTCTTCTTAAATATGAAAATTTTAAACCCCCTTTTTATCCCAGGTGGACGGGTGGGGTCATTTAGTGCAAACATTCAAATTTCTCAGATGGTAAGGTTGTCGCATATCAAATGAAAGAACATAAAGCGTACATTTCAAATCTAAAATTGACGTCTCCCAAAAATGGGTTGGATGGGGTCATTGAGTGCAAAAAATAAATTTTCTGTTAAAATAGGGTTGTTGTATATTAAATGAAAGGTCATGATGTGTACATTGGAAATATCAAATCCCGACCTCCAAAAAATTAGTTGGATAGGGTTATTAAGTGCAAAAAGCAAACTTTCCAGAACATAGAGTTGTTGCATATCAAATGAAAGCTCATCTACTCTATGTTATTTATATCAGAATTCCGATCTCAAAAATGTAGGCGGATGAGGTCATTAAGTGTTAAAAGCGGAAAGTTTCAGAAGGTATATATGCTGTCGTATATCAAACGAAAGAACGTACAAGGTACATTACGAAAACACCACTTTTACAGGAAAGACCTTTCAATTGTTTTACAAACAATTGAGATACTAGTTTTTTTTTTTTTTCATCCAGCATTTGTTTAACATGGCCTCCCCTTGTTTCTATTGGAGTTATCAAGACCAAATATGGACCATCGGTAGACCTCATCATGAAGTATTACCAGATGAGGCTGTGTAGGATTTCATCATCCCCTTTAGAAGTTATCTCCCTTTTATTGTTTTTTTCGACATGGCCCCCCCTCGTTGTTTTTGAAGATATCATGACCTTATTTAGACAATAGTTAGATCTCATCATGATGTGTTACCATATGAGGCTGCTAAGGATTTCATCATTCCCTATGAGAGTTATGTCCCCTTGAAGCAATTTCTTTCTTTTACATTTTTCTCAAAAAGTATTCAAGATAGAATCCATTTGAAAACGGCAACATGTACAAGACCAGATGGCAATGTTAATTAACATATATAATCATTTTGTTGTTAACCCTTATAAGGAGTTATTTCCCTTGAAAAAATATACACAATTTTTGAAAAATTGTATCTCCAGAACCGGAAGTCGTAAAGACTTGGGACCTACACCAATAATCTTAGGTTTATGTGACCTTTAATTTGCACCCAAGGTCAAAGGTCACTGAGTGCAAAAAAAAATTACGCTGCAATTTCAAGCTTTCATATTAAGAAAACGATAAGAGTTTGCTGTATACTTACAGCGTATAAAATGTTCCTCTCAACGAGCTCTACATTTTATACACTGACCTCAAAAGAGTCCGACTGTCTGTTCAAAAGTTACGACGGGATGATTCTTAAAAGTGTAGTATTGTGTGTATATCTTTTTAAAGGTAACATATATCAACCTACTATAAACTGCAAAGATGATCAGTAGTTCAAGACCTTCAATTTAAGGTCAATGTCAGGTCATGATGAAATTTCACCTTGACCTTCACATTATACTATGACCTTGACCTTGTGATATTTGAAAGGTCAAGTGGTCCTGAGTTGAATGGTGATAGTCCCATGTCTCTACGACTTCCGGTTCTCAAGTTTTGTATTGCATCATATATTTGATGATTAATTGTGACCTTGGTGAACTTTGAAATTGTTCCAATTCTTTTTCTATAATGTTGTCCTTCAACTGTAGATCATTTATCATTTAACAGATTTGAGATATCTATTGTCGTTTTAGAGATAATGCAGTTTGAAATTTTGCGAGCGGCGGCATGTATTTCTGAATCAACATCAACTTACCACCTAAAATGTTTAAGAAATTGAAGAGGTTAACATAGTTATATGTTTGACCAAATACCAAAAACATTCCATGGAAAAAAACACCAAAAAATCAATTTGAAATTTTCAAGTTTTGCATTGACTTTGTAAGTTTCATAACTTCTATTTATATAGTTGATATTGCATCATTATTTGCACTTTGTTAAATGGGGTCATCTGATATATCAAATTGAAGGTCTTAATAAACTCTACTTAAAAATGAAAAATTTAAACCCCCTTTTCATCCCAGAGGGAAGGGTTGGGTCATTTAGTGCAAACATTTAAATTTCTCAGATGGTAAGGTTGTCGCATATCAAATGAAAGAACATAAAGCGTACATTTCAAATTTCAAATTGACGTCTCCCAAAAATGGGTTAGATGGGGTCATTGAGTGCAAAAAATAAATGTTCTTTTAAGGTAGGGTTGTTGTATATCAAATGAAAGGTCATGATGTGTACATTTGAAATATCAAATTCCCAACCTCCAAAAATTAGTTGGATAGGGTTATTAAGTGCAAAAATCAAACTTTCTAGAACATGGCGTTGTCGCATATCAAATGAAAGCTCATCTGCTCTGTTCCATATATAATAATTCCGATCTCAAAAATGTAGGCGGATGAGGTCATTAAGTGATAAAAGTGAAAAGTTTCAGAAGGGATGCTTGTCGTATATCAAACGAAAGGTCGTACAAAGTACATTACGAAAACATCACTTTTACAGGAAAGACCTTTCAATTGTTTTACAAACAATTGAGATACTAGTTTTTATACGTCTGTTACATGTAACAACACTATAAAAGCTATAGCACACTTAGATGTATACGTCCATATGTTAACAAAATTACAGGAGCTATAAAACACCGAGTTTCCATACGTCTGTTTACGACATTTTAAGGTGGTACCTAACACTACAGGGAGATAACTCAGTAAAGTCAGCTAAATGTTTTAATTACGTTGTGTTGTAAAGGAAATGTTAAACTTCTCAATGATAAAAATTGGTGTTTGTCAAACTGCTATATAACCAGTGTAACTTTTCTGACAAAACGGTTGGTTCAAAATTTTTGAAATTTTTATATTTTTGTTAGAGGGTCAAGGTTAATACATTGTCCAAATTTTATGAAAATTAAACGAGCCAAATTAATTTTAGTGGAAGTGTTGGGTACCACCTTAAGCACTACAACAAACCTTGTTTCCAAACGTCTGTTTACGATATTGCAAGAGCCAGATAGCAAGTGGTAAACAGTTGATTTAAACAAGAATGTCTAAATGATGTGTTATTGTAAATGTGTATGAATGAAATATTTATGACCGCTTTATTTCAAAACAACGTAGTTCAATATCATCAAGGTCAAACTTCGTGTAACCTCCTGTGTGTCTATTAAACGTAAAATAACAAACTGCGTATGTAGAAATAGTTTTGTATATATTTTGAAGTTCATATGATAGATGTAAAAAGAATATTTCTGCTCAATGGTAAAAATGTATTTCAACACATTGTTTGCCTTTTAACAGGTGAACATGGTTGCCTCGCTTGAAAGCAATTCGTGCTCAGAAAGAGAAACATGTGAGAAAATCATTACTATGCCGTTATTAGATGATTTAAAAGCTACATTAAAAGCTGATCTAGATGTGACCAGAATGAACACCCACTTGAAAGCTTACATCGAACAAGAGATACAGAAAGGTATTGAAGCTGCTATGTCAGACAAAATGGAGTCGCTGTTAGATAAGAAAATGGCAACTACAAATAAAACTATCGAAACATCTGTTCAACACAAACTCAAAGGTGAGGAATAAATGCTACATAGACTGAAATTGTTTGAGGTACAGAAAATCTAAAACGCCGATTTCCGTGCATAATGCACGTGTTTCTAGAAGAAAAGGGGATCGAACCAATTAAGTATATGAGTTGCATATGTGCTATTTCCATGAGTGTACATAAAAAACGAGGTAAAATTTCTAAAATTTTCTAAAAGCGTATTTTAGCTCTGCAATGGCTTTTGTATAAGCCTGCTAAACATCGTTTCTGTCAGTCAGAATGATATCTTGAGTATATATCAAAAATGTTCATATTACGCGTGTTCAATTAAATAAAGCTAAGTTAAAGAAAATACTGACCTTGTTAAAAATGCTTCTTTTTGTAGGTTATTGAGGGTTCTAAACGTGTTATATGAGGAACATTAAACGTATGTATATGCGTTCAACCTCATGTTTTATACTCAAAATATGCGCACAATCAACATTTTCAAAATTCTTTAACATCACAAGAATAAAGGAGCACCAACTCTTGTAAATACATATTATGCCATAAATTTTGAATCGCCTCGTGAATTTCAATGTGGTATGATTGTTTCATATAAGATCGATGTAACATGAAATCATCTGTCAATACTTTATCTGAATGGAAGTTTTTGGTACTCGTTTTGAAAATAAGCCGATTTTTCTGAAAATAAACTTAATCTCTTCCATTCAAACATGTTTTTCCAGATATAGGAGTAACGTACGTCAGGTGGGCTCGGAAAAGTTGTCCGGATGATACTGAGCTTGTCTATACAGGTAGTAGATGTTCAGTTTGTCGTTGCAAATGTTTGTTTTTTTAAATATGGCAATTACAATAAGTGACAAAAAGCCCTATAATTTTACACACGAAATACTTTTAAAATGACACATACAAGAATTTATTTATTCCCGTACTACATAGGAAATCACTCCTTAAATATGGCGATTCTATGTTCCTACACAACAAAAAAGGAAAACAAAACAAAATACAAATAAAAAGACCAGATATCTCGGGTAGACTATAAAAGAGGGGCTAAAGATACCAGATGGACAGTCAAACTCATAGATCAAAGTTAACTGATAACGCCATGTCTAAAAATGAAAAAGACAAACAGACAAATAATAATACACATGACACAACATAGAAAACTAAAACTTAGCAACACGAACCCCAACAAAACCTGGGGGTGATCCCAGGTGCTCCGGAAAGGTAAGCAGATTCTGCTCCACATGTGGCACCCGTCATGTTGCTCATGTTATTACAAACCCGGTAAATAGTCTAATTCGGTAGGTCACATTCATGAAAAATATGGGGGTTGTAGTTACGACGTAAGGAACATATCCGATATCATCTGTGAAACGGTTATTCCATAACGGGCAACCAAATTGTGATGGCGTCCGTAAAATTTACGAAGGGATGATTTCAACTTCACCATTTGGAACTCTTGGTTTGATAACTTCCTTGTGAGCAGCAACCCTCTATCAAGGAAATCATCAAAGGAAATACAGGCACGGGTATATCGGATCAATTTGGATATATATACTTCAAATGCAGGCGCTGCTGGAATGTTGCTACTTAGAAATGGAAAGTTCATAATTGGGAAGCTGAAATTATCTCTTTTATTGTAAAGTTTTGTTTTGCTTATCAATACCCTTCCGGAGCACCTGTGATCACATTTGGGGTGTTCACAGGTGCTCCGGAAGGGTCACATTTGGGGTGCTCCAAAAAGGTATTGACAAGCAGATTCTGTTCCACATGTGGCACCAGTTATAGCTTCACGTGTCTATTTAAGTGTAAGAATGTTATTTCCCTTAGCGCATTAAAACATTGGCTTCCCAAACTGTTGAACAAGATTTTATACACATTCTAATTATATTTTCCTGATAAATTTGTGTGTCCCTACCCTTAGCTTGGTTTCCTGTTTATGTTGGGAGATTTTTTAATAGCTATTTATATAATTCTAAATCATTTTTGACGTTCTAACAGTACAAATATTTACACCATGGTATGATTGTTTTAGGACAAGCCGGAGGAAATCATCCATTACACAAAGGTGGTGGATCAAACTACCTTTGCCTTCCAAATGACCCTGAAAATGGACAGTTTCAACCACATGACAATCACGTGTTATTTGGTGTGGAATACCAGACATTTTATAACTCGAAGCCACATGGATGGTCAAATAGTTTAGGAAACAAAGAGCTTCCATGCGCAGTTTGTCATAGAAAAAAGAAATCGTCTGTTCTTATGATTCCTGGTAACTTTCTACAATAATGTTCATAATTAGTGTAGATCTTGATATAAGCAATGTGTTTTTAGCTTTCATGACGTATCCGGAAAATTATAAGTTGTTATGGAATTTTTTCAAGGTCGTTAAAGTACCAACAAATGAAGCTTCAACTTATTTGAATGATAGGTTTGAGCGGCTTAAGTCTTGATAATGAAAAGTATTATAGTCACTGGTGTCTATTGATCTTAACGCGGGGTAAACATTATAAAAACGTCTTCTTTTGATTAAGTGGTTGCAGAAGGAAGGTGTTTTCGTATTAAAGTTAGTTCCATTGAGCGTATCATCTGGACTTTTTTCTTTCCAATGAAAACAATAATGCACAAAGTTACCTTTTACTTTCACTAACATGCATGTTACATGGTGGGGTTCGTGTTGCTTACTCTTTAGTTTTCTATGTTGTGTCTTCTGTACTATTATTTGTGTATTTGTCTTTTTATTTTTAGCCATAGCGTTGTCAGTTGATTTTCAATCTATGAGTTTGACTCTGCCTCTGGTATCTTTAGTCCCTCTTTTACAACTTATAAACCTAACTACGTTTCACATGTTCTAGTTCTGTTTTGTAGGACGAAAAACATGTTACAACGGATGGACAGCGGAATATAGCGGATATATACTTAGTACATACAAAACACAAAACTCTATGGACTATATATGTGGCGATAAAGATGCTGAACCATTTGACGGTAGATCAACTGACGACGATCAGGCTCTTGTGTACGGTATAAGAACAGCTTGTGGTAGTCTGAGATGTCCAACCTACACTAAGTATGCTGACGTTCAGTGTGTTGTCTGCACCAAATAGATACTACATGTATTTTTATCTTTATTATAGATTAAAAAAAAGTATAATGATACGTACTGCTCAATTTCTAAATTAAGGTTTTACTTGACTGTGGTATTTGAGGGAATCGTGGTTTCGTGTATAATTGCTTCCGTGGGATTTTCAAATGTTTTATCACACTACTAACAAGAAATATGACAGTTCATTAAATTATTTGTCATATTTTATTTTAAAAAAAAAAACAATTCCAGAAAATCCTACTTTGGAACACCTATATTTAAAGAAGTAAAACGGTGTGAAACAGGTTTCCTTCTTAATCAAATGAAATAATTAAGTACTCAAGTATTTATATATCATTAGCGTTCAGTTTTTTTTAGTTTGAACGTTCCGGGTGAAGGTAAATCTAGAAAAGCGCATAGAATATCTTTGTAGATATTTAATGTATTCTTAAAATCAAATTATGACAAAACGTTACCACATCTCCAATGTACTTTCAAAACAGATCAACCTCCACTCTAACAAATATATGTAATACGCAAGAACAAGACTGCCTAAATTACGTTTTTTGAAAATGTTAAACAACATTAAAAATAAGTAATTTGATATTGATTATTTATAAATATTATGAAAAGACACAGCGTATTTAACATCAAATTGTTTGGGGTCAATGTAAATTATGTTTTCCTGTGAAAATGAAAATCGGACATGATATGCATAAATTGTTTTATTGAAATAAAACTGCGTCGTGTATATGTTATTCAAAGGTCATATTTAAAGTATACTCAATCAGCAATTAAGTAACAAATTATCTTGCTTTTAGATATTCATAAGCTTAATAACGCAAAGCTTTCACTGTCTCGTTGATACATGTTACAATTATCAAGTGTACTGTACGATTATTCTGCATGTAGTAAGCCTGCAAAGTACAAAAAGTCGACAGTACATTGCAAAATTAATTTTAGTTCAATATGACTTTTTGTTCCGTAAAAAGCCTCTCTACCGCCAACAAACATTATAGTCTAAGATAATCATCAAGGACCTACATGTCCGCTCGTCTGTAACTCTTTTGGTTTTCAAATCATATAAAGATGCCCGCTTTTTTTAAATTATTTGAAATGTAATAATATGTTTTGGATGACTAAAGACAGGTCAAATTAGATTTTCTTTGTTTTATTTACTGTTTCCAGAGTGATGGCACTTAACAATTTCTTATGAATGGAGAAGTAGGTTTCAAGAGACTTAAAATTGAAACATAAAAGAAGTCGGGAAGATTTTGGTTAAGAATTGTACAGATTAAACACAACGTTTCGAGAGGTTATTTGTATAAAATTATTATGTAAACTTGGACCGATTATTTAACAAATGTCACATAAATGTCATTCGGACTTTAACAAAAAGAGTGGCGAAAGATACCAGAGGGACATTCAAACCCAAAATTCGAAAATACACTGACAACGCCATGGCTAAAAAAGTAAAAAGACAAACAGACAAACAATAGTTAAAAAACACAACTTAGAAAACATAGAAGACTGAACAACACTATCCCTATAAAAAAACTTCGGATGATCTAAGATGCTTTGGAAGGGTAAGCGAATCCAGCTCCACACGTGGCACTCGTCGTGTTGCTCATGCTATTACAAACCCGATAAATAGTCCAATTCGGTAGGTCACATTTGCGAAAAGGAACGGGATAGTACCTATCTGTGTGAAACGGATATTTCATAAACGGCCAACCACCTCGTAATAGCGTTCGTAAAACTTACCAAGGGATGATTTCAACTTCAACATTCTTGGCTCAATAGCTATATATATATATAAGACTCTAAAGTGCGATGGTACTCTAAAGTGCGATGGTCACGCTAAAGTGCGATGGTCTACGCTAAAGTACGATGTTGTCTCACGCTAAAGTGTGATGCTTATTTGTTCGCTAAAGTACGATGGTATATCACGCTATAGTGCGATGGACCAAAAGTGTAAGTTTAGAGGGATTCAAACGTTAGCATCGAGCTTAACAAAAGTATTTTTGCAAAAAACATATGTGATAGACCTTATAATGTTACAACCTCCCTTACAGTCGTCATTGAAAATTACAAATACAAAATTCGTTCACTGTCGTAATATTTTATTTGTATAAGCTTTAATTTAAATGCAAGAGAAAGGCAATGTCCGTCGAGCTCTACGGTTTTGTAGCGAATGCAAAATTATTACATGTTTTATTTTCCTGTAATGTACAAAATAATGTTTTAGCAGACAATTTATAATTTACGTATGAAAACATGTACCTCTATTTACCGACGTTATGTACAGTACTTTTTATTAAAAATCGACAGTGAACTGTCACTTAAAAAAATCATTCAAATGTATCCGTTCGCTTCAAATAGTAGCAGGACAAAGATATATACGTATGCGTATACTATTTGTATCTATTTAGTAAAATAGTCGACTGTAGGATACAAATCCGTCTTCCAGCACTCAAAAAAATAACTAATTGTGCTTGTCAATCTATCTTCCAGCACGTTTGGATAAACGACTGTTAACGTCATTATCAAACTACGCTTCAAACGTCTATACTTTCGCGGACCATCGGACGTTAGCGTATGGTGGCATCGCACTTTAGCGTATACCATCGCACTTTAGCGTGACCATCGTACTTAAGCGTCCCAATCGCACTTTAGAGTCCTACATATATAATAGCTATATATATATATAGCTTGCTTGTAATCAGCCATTCAATTTGAGAGTTAACCAGGAAACATTTGATTTTCCCTTTCGTCATTGCTATTGATTTAAATGGTTGTATTATATAAATTGTATTATATAGTCTCAAAATACAACCAATATCACAAAACATTGTTGATCCTAGATTTTTTTATAAGATTTTAGCGCCAAATGTATTCACGCCACTTCTTCGAATGACTGCCAACCAGATTAGTATTATACTAAGTACTTTTTAATAAAATAAACTTTTTGCACTGATTCTAATGATCATCACGTGCACGAGTGTTTGCTGGATACTTGACATTGTTTCCTGCTTTCTGCCCCTCACGTCTTTTTTTGTCGCCAGAGTTTATGCTGATTGAATATTGACATTTGCCGAAATTATATACACTATATTATGTTAGTGCCAACTTAGAAATAATAAGTACAAAAAAGCATTTGCGAAGCAACCTGTACGCAGAAATGTAGGAACCCTTCTATACCCTCTTCTATGCTCTTTACCCTGAAATCTTCTTTGTAGACTTTAAAATGACGAAATAAAATATGACGTTCTAAAGAGAATCATTTGGAGTGTACTCAATACCTAATCAAATTAAATCCACTAAACATTAGAAACAGCAAATGTTTCACCAACAGTACTTTGGGTGTTTTCTAATTAACATTTTTTTAAATTCATTTTTAAAAGGTGACGTATTACTCATAAAAATAAGATTTCCGTGAGATCATATATTATAGGTCTTAGGAAATTGCAAGAATACAGGATTTTGCACCATAAACCCCCAACACCCTGTCGTATGGCTTCCTTCGCCGGCTTTCAATACAGATCATTTTGGCCAAACTACGCCCCTGATTTGAGCTTTCAGTTATTAGTAAATGTTATTTAAAAGAATTGGTTTATCCCTCTTTTATATTTGAGAGTTTATTATGACAATATTTTGGCGTCGTATGGCAGCTGCAATGTTTATACATACCCTATCGACTCAGCTGAACCCATGTATATAGGCTATTCGTAATGGCCTTTGATTAAAGAATTATTTTTCTTTTTTAATTAACCTTCTTTTTCTAAACTCAGAGTTTGACTTTAATTTTTTTTGCTCTACAGTTTGTGTTTTAAGATGATGTCTTGTTTCATTTGCTTCATACATTCTATTTTGAATACATGAAAGTGAATGAATTACGAACACCTTTGTAAGTAAAAAGGGTACAAATACAAGAAGAGTACAGATTGACTAGTACAGCAGTTATATATATGAAGTTTGTGTACGTGCAAAATCTTTAATTGTATTCATTATTTTGCAATTAACGTTAAGTATGTCGTATAAAGATGTGAAGTGTTTTCTTTTAACGTTAATAGACAATAAGAGTTTTGTTATTTGCTTGATATATAATGGTTTGTCTTTGTTTTGAAGCAGAAAATGTACGTTGAAATGGGTTGCATATATATCGTGCATGTTGTTATGTTTTATTTTGTTTTGTTGACGAATCCTGTTCTTTCTGCTACCTGTGATGATAAAGAGTGTCCTGGTGTGATTTCCATGCCTTTAATTGATGGCGTGAAAGCTTCTTTAAAGGCCGATTTGGATACAACAGATTTAAACAACCATCTGAAAGCATACATTGAACAACACGTAAAGGAAGGTGTACAAGCTGCTATGAAAGATGTTATGAAACAACTTGTTGACGATGGTTTGGAAGAGGCTAATGCTATAATTAATGCCACAGTTAAGGAACATCTAAAAGGTATGGACTTATGTTTTTGATATTTTACTAGTAATCACGGTATTGTTTCTACGAAATGTATATATGATGAGTTTATTTGTATGTATGTGCCTGTCCCAAGTCAGAAGCCTATAATTCAGTGGTTGTCGTTTGTTTATGTGTTACAAATTTGTTTTTCAATCATTTTTTTAACTTAAATTAGACTGTTAGTTATCTTGTTTGAATTGTTTTACATTGTCATTTCATGGCCTTTTATAGCTGATTATACGGTATGGGCTTTGCTCGTTGTTGAAGGCCGTACGGTGACCTATAGTTGTTAATTTTTGTGTCATTTGGTCTCTGGTGGGAAGTTGTCTCATTGGCAATCATACCACATCTCTTTTTTATATGGTTAACTTTTTCATTAATATGGTGAATAATTTTTGTGAATAACTAATAAAAAATCGATTTCACAATGTATCTGATTTGCGGTCCCGAAAATATTTAAATGAGTTAAAATGAGATAAACTTTAATAAGTGCTTGGTAAGGTTAAAATAATACGAAATTCACTACGAGAGCGCACTGCTTTTTTTTTTTTCGTTTGAATGGTTTGCCATCTGGCTTCTTCCAATGAAATTTTACTAACGATTTAACATTTACTAGACTTTATATAAAACAAAAGATGTAATGACAATGCAAAACAATTCAAACAAGAAAACTCATATGTTATCCCTTTTTCAAACCCATGTTCGCGGTGTGGGAATGGAAACTTATTTGTGTGCTTATCAATGTGAGGTTTAATAGTTTGATTACATAGTTTTTTCGTAGTTTCACCATTATTAATTTTCATCCATATAATAATTGAAGACTCAAAAGTAAAATAATTGATATATTTGAATGACCTTTAGTTAAACTTTAGATTGGACAAGTCTTTTAAAAAATGAGCGTATATAACAAGGTTCCTCATCGCACTTTACAGTTCTTCATTTATTTACACAACTATATCGGTGGTCTTATAAAAGCGTTCTTGTCTCGTATCTGGTTGGTATTTGATTCCATGCATATTAAAGTCCTGAATATCCATTATTATATAGTAGCTTTAATCATCAAATTATATTTTTAGATCCATTTATTTTATACATTATTGATGGTTTTATAATTTAAGGAATAGGTGTGACATATACAAGATGGGGGAGAAAGGCTTGTCCTACCGGTGCTGAACTTGTTTATACAGGTACATGTAATTAATGTGTCTACTGTTTCCTAATAATATGTAAAAGATGAATACCATTTTATTTTAGAATGTACATGTAATAGGTATAGTGGTGTAAAAAGCAATATAGTAAGAAATGTTAATAGCAAATCCATTCACTTTTAAAGTAAATATTTTACAGTTGTTATCAGTTCACAATTTGAAAGAACTTAATAATGTAGGTAAACTTGGAACGAAGTTGAATCGTTTATTATTTTGCAGTAAACTTCAAATTGTTATGCGATTATTCTGGCTGTTTTTGGACGGTTTCGATTGGCTGAAATTTTAGTAAATTAAAATCATTTGTGTTTACCTTAATACTGGTTTATCAAATTTTTGAATTCTTAGTTATGTGAAAGTGCTATTGAATCACTTGTGCTTGGTCGTTCACGTCTTGTTTTTGTACATATTGAATACCCTATGTTCATGTCGGTTTAAGTTAAGTAAAAAGATATGTTAGGCGTTCAAGTTTTGACTTATAGGGAAGATTGGGCGTTAAAGCGATTGGGAAAGCTTTTCCTATCACTGATGAACTTTATTATTAGAAGATGATAAGTTCTGACATCTGTTTGGCATTGCACAGGAACATTTGTGGACGTCGAAAAAAATGAATGAGAAATGACAGTAGATACATGTGTAAAAATGAAAAACAAAGTTTCTCTATTGAAGATGCTTAAAGTAAAAATAATGGATATTTACGTATATTTCATGCTATAAAGCTATATTTTTAGGGCAAGCCGGCGGTAACCATTTTGATAGCTCAGGGGGTGGAACAAACTATTTATGTTTGCCAAATGATCCAGAGAATGGACAACAACAGTCATACAACAACCCCGAGCTTTTTGGTGTTGAATACGAAATTTATTCAGATATTAAGCCACACGGATGGCGTACTATGACTGATATGGAGGTTCCATGCGCTGTGTGTCACAGTAGCGGCAAATCATCCAAAATAATAATCCCAGGTATATAAATCACAAATGATATGTTGTATCCATCAATGATACAAAATCAGTATAAGCATCGTCGCAAACAAATCAACACACACAAAAAGGCTGTGCTTTAATTTTGTTTACCTATGTTAATCATTTTTCTTGTAACTGACCTAAAAGGTTGAATTGAATGTAAAAATGTGATCATCTCTGTACTTCTATCCGAAAAGAAACCCTCGTGCTTGAGAGGGGTGTTCGTTTGGCTGTGCGGCGTATGAATAAATTAATAGTCTCATCCGGTCAAAATAGGGACGTGAAAGCCAATGTCTCGTTTAAGAAGAAATTGACACGCAAATCTATGCTATAAAAAAAAACTTTCGTTCAACTCTTTGATGTGATTCGTAAATGGCCGATGCAACAACCACTTTATTTGATCAGTCAGATACATTACAAACGTGTAACAAGAGGCAAACAATATTTACATACATACAATTAGTACAATACAATATGTAAAATGTCTGCACCTAACCAACAAACCCTAACTTCCCATCGTTAAACTTTATCTGAATATGCATGAACTATTTACAATTATACAAACAACTATAAATCATCTAAGCATTATGGTGTGAATGGGGATATAAATATCAAACGGGAACACCAAATGACTGTCAAGTCCTACTATATATACTATTTATATAATATAAATAAGGTAACATATATTACAATAAGCAGATTAGGTATGATTGCCAATGAATGAAACAACTATCCACCAGCGTTCAAACGAAGTGTATGTAAGAAATTATAGGCAACCGTAATGTATATTCTATATGCCCGCGTCACACTGTCCCGATTTTTACGCCGATGGCAACACGATTATGGAAATTTTCAAAATCGGGACTGATCGTATCCAGATCGGGCAATTCGTAGTGCCATCTTTAACCATCGTAGAACCATCGGCCACTTTTTCTAGCCTTCGGGGACAACTTCGGGAAGGGTTCTAAATTTTTTAACATGTTAAAAAATCCCCGAAGGTGCGTCCGATGTTTAGGGTTCGTATTGAGTTCGTATCACCATCATCACCATCGTAATGTCACCGGGAATGCATCTTTGAACATCGTATTGCATTCGTGTTTCCATCGTTTCCATCGGGCAGTTTTGACATTACGATGTCTACACGAATGAATCACGAAGATAACCGAAGGTCTTACGATGGCAACACGACTTCGTGAAGACCTCGTAATCCCGTCGTGATGCCATCGAATAAAAGTACGAAGGTGACAAGATGGAACTACGACGGCAATAAATCCAGCTAAATGTAAGTTAATTTTCGCGCTTAAATACATTTAAAGTGCCATGCGCGATATGCACTGGTCAGTCTAATACGACAGTTAAGAAAGACGTTCACACAACATGGACCTCATATCATATGATTCTATGAGAACAAGAAAGGCGACAGCGTGGTTTCTATTAATTCAAATGGAACAAGAAGAGCAGGTATTACAGGATCAGGATTAACTTTTACAAATAAAATATTATTTTTTGTCAATTTTTCATCTCAAATAACATAATAAAAATCAGAAACGCGCCTCGTATACCAACACTGCAGGTACACGTATATAGGGAAACCAACTTTTTCTTCATTATTCTGATTATTTATGTTTCGTCTGAGTTGTTGTCACACGAATGTTTACTCCATAAACATTCTATATGTCATATTTTGCCGCATTTGTTGCTTTCCCCACATCCTTCATTTCCTTTTGAATAAAAGGGATCAACGAACCCATTACCTTACCTTTAAGATAGATCAGTTAACATGGGCATAATTATGGGTGATTATTCAGACTAGTGCACACTTTTTACAGTTCATAAGATAGATCAGTAAACATGGGCATAATTATGGGTGATTATTCAGACTAGTGCACACATTTTACAGTTCATAAGATAGATCAGTAAACATGGGCATAATTATGGATGATTATTCAGACTAGTGCACACATTTTACAGTTCAAACAAGGCAATGCCGAGCGTGGCATCCCCTCGTATGTAACATATTGGGGACAAATATGGACACTATATTTGTATATGACACATGCAGAAAATGGTAAATTGAATAGAAATCAACCAAATTATTCAGTAACTGGAAATACCCACGGTCTTCCGTCTTATGATTAAACCAAAAATTAAATGTACAATATAATGTATATTCAATATTGATCAAACAATTTAAAACGCGTGATGCCTTCGGCATATAATTAAAATGCATCGTAAGCTGTACACGACGTCTTTTAGACATCGTATGGCCATGGCGCCATCATCGTAATCCATCGTGTAGCCTTCGTGATCCATCTTGTAGGCTTCGGCTGAGATATGAAGTGTAAATACCGTCTTCGGTTAACCTTCGTATGTCCATCTTTTGCTATCGTATATACTTTCGGCACCCTCGTATAGACTTCGTTATTCATCGTACTTGCTTCGGTCACTTTTGGGTATTTTAACGAGATCGGGACCAACTTCGTACGAACTTACAATTTTCGCATTCGGGTGTCCATCGTATATAAAAATCGGGACAGTGTGACGCGGGCAATAAAGACCTATCCAGAACATTTGTCTTTTTTGCCTTGATGGGTAATACCACCAATATTTACTTATAAACTGGAACGCCTCACTCAAACAAAGTGTTAAGTAGTCAGACGAGAACCATTTTAAATTTTCATATTTATCTTTGTTGAATTGGCATTTTTCCAAAAGATTTGCAAAATGTATCTGTTTCAATTAATGAAATACGTTGCATGAATAATCTTCACGCCAGTTTTCATTGCTATATGAAAATAACCATCACTGGAAAAAAATCATGCAATATTTCCCCATTTGCCCCTTGTTTACAGCTTTAGTTACCTCAATTTTCAAAAATATTTTATTGAAACACCAAATAAAAAAAGAATGGTGCTTTGAAACACCCAAGATATATGTTTATGATTAAAAAAGTGCGTCTGTAATGAAATGGAATATCTTTTTTCGACACTATTTTTAACATGTAACTTGATTTGACGTATCTCCATGTATCTCGCAGATTTAAAGCTTTCGACGCTTAGTGCGTGTACAATCATTTTCAGTATGTTAGAACTTGGTTGTTTTCAAACTTTTTGACTGTGTTGGTTCTTTTTGGTCTTGCTGATTTTAAGAAGTTCGTCTGGACTTGAAACCATCCCCTCAACCACATTTGAGCACAAAAGTTTTGGGCTCATGCGTCTGTGTTGTAGTTATTGAAGTTCTAATTTGCCATGCGTGTGATGCATCCATTTTCTCTTGTTTTAAAGCCCCCTGTTATGAATCTTGATGCTTGCCGGTGTAGTTTATTTTTGTTCAATCTTTTAGGTTTACTAGATCTTCTTGTAGTCGTTTGTAGTTGTTTTCTGTTTGAATGGTTCTGTGCAGTAGAGAGTCATCGGCGAACAGCGGTTCTGAATATTTGAAGTGTCTGGCAGGTCATTTTTGTAACATTAGAAGAGTAATGGTCCAAGCATGTGCTATATTTTTGGTAGTAGTACACCTTAAAATTCAAAAGATCTGAAAGTTATATTTGAATTTAAACGTTTCGTAAGTCCGGAAGCGTGTTTGCGTGAACGCGTCTCATCATAATGTTGGGTATACAATCATTGGATATCACTTTCAAAGATTGAAGAAATGAAAAATGTAACAAATCTAGGTATAGACTATGTCCTTAATGAGTGAAACTCTTGTTATCTTGTAGGAAGACATACTTGTTATAGTGACTGGAGAGCCGAATATAACGGTTACCTGATGAGCTCGTATAAAGGACATAAAGGAAGGAATGAATTTGTATGCGTCGACTTGAATGCTGAACCTTTCGATAACAGGTCTTCTGATGAAAATGGAGCGCTTCTGTATCCAATCAGAACTAAATGTGGAAGTTTAAGATGTCCGCCGTACACTAATAGTGCTGATGTGTTGTGTGTTGTGTGTACAAAATGAGTCATACAAGATTGATTATCATTCTTTTTTTTTTTGTTACGATGTATGAAGTCTACTCACACAGTGAGTTGTTGGAATATACCTCTTTCCTATAACGCGAGAATAAATATGTGTTCAAAGAATAATTTAGTTAAATTCAAATTAAATATAATTAGATTATGCAATGTGTTGTTCTTTGATCTGATGAAGCCGACGTAATAAGCATATGGAGTATATACATTTTATACGTGCCTTTCCATGCAATCACGATATTTCTGAAAGAAAGATATCGCATCAAGTGTTCCAAATGGCTAAATTCAACTAATCTATTCTCTCTGAGTTTTTACAGGAGCAATCATAATTTGGTGGACCGTTATGAAAAATCTGTCACAATTTGAAGGATCATGGGTTTGTTCCCCTTGTTGAAACCACAATCTCCTCCTCTTTTTCACGTTGATGATATTAGAATTACTGCGACTTATCGTTAATTTATTACTTACATGAGCAACACGACGGGTGGCACTATTGGAACACTTATAACCTTTTCAGAGCAACACGACGGGTGGCACTATTGGAACAATTATAACCCTTTCAGAGCAACACGACGGGTGGCACTATTGGAACACTTATAACCTTTCAGAGCAACACGACGGATGGCACTATTGGAACAATTATAACCCTTTCAGAGCAACACGACGGGTGGCACTATTGGAACAATTATAACCCTTTCAGAGCAACACGACGGATGGCACTATTGGAACAATTATAACCCTTTCAGAGCAACACGACGGATGGCACTATTGGAACAATTATAACCTTTTCAGAGCAACACAACGGGTGGCACTATTGGAACAATTATAACCTTTTCAGAGCAACACGACGGATGGCACTATTGGAACAATTATAACCTTTTCAGAGCAACACGACGGGTGGCACTATTGGAACACTTATAACCTTTTCAGAGCAACACGACGGGTGGCACTATTGGAACAATTATAACCTTTTCAGAGCAACACGACGGATGGCACTATTGGAACAATTATAACCTTTTCAGAGCAACACGACGGATGGCACTATTGGAACAATTATAACCTTTCAGAGCAACACGACGGATGGCCCTATTGGAACAATTATAACCTTTTCAGAGCAACACGACGGATGGCACTATTGGAACAATTATAACCTTTTCAGAGCAACACGACGGATGGCCCTATTGGAACAATTATAACCTTTTCAGAGCAACACGACGGGTGGCACTATTGGAACAATTATAACCTTTTCAGAGCAACACGACGGATGGCACTATTGGAACAATTATAACCTTTTCAGAGCAACACGACGGATGGCACTATTGGAACACTTATAACCTTTTTAGAGCAACACGACGGATGGCACTATTGGAACACTTATAACCTTTCAGAGCAACACGACGGATGGCACTATTGGAACAATTATAACCTTTTCAGAGCAACACGACGGATGGCACTATTGGAATACTTATAACCTTTTTAGAGCAACACGACGGATGGCACTATTGGAACACTTATAACCTTTCAGAGCAACACGACGGATGGCACTATTGGAACACTTATAACCTTTTCAGAGCAACACGACGGATGGCACTATTGGAACACTTATAACCTTTCAGAGCAACACGACGGATGGCACTATTGGAACACTTATAACCTTTCAGAGCAACACGACGGATGGCACTATTGGAATACTTATAACCTTTTTAGAGCAACACGACGGATGGCACTATTGGAACACTTATAACCTTTCAGAGCAACACGACGGATGGCACTATTGGAACACTTATAACCTTTTCAGAGCAACACGACGGATGGCACTATTGGAACACTTATAACCTTTCAGAGCAACACGACGGATGGCACTATTGGAACACTTATAACCTTTCAGAGCAACACGACGGATGGCACTATTGGAACACTTATAACCTTTTTAGAGCAACACGACGGATGGCACTATTAGAACACTTATAACCTTTCAGAGCAACACGACGGATGGCACTATTGGAACAATTATAACCTTTTCAGAGCAACTCGACGGATGGCACTATTGGAACACTTATAACCTTTTTAGAGCAACACGACGGATGGCACTATTGGAACACTTATAACCTTTCAGAGCAACACGACGGATGGCACTATTGGAACAATTATAACCTTTTCAGAGCAACACGACGGATGGCACTTTTGGAACAATTATAACCTTTTCAGAGCAACACGACGGGTGGCACTTTTGGAACAATTATAACCTTTTCAGAGCAACACGACGGGTGGCACTATTGGAACAATTATAACCTTTTCAGAGCAACACGACGGATGGCACTATTGGAACAATTATAACCTTTTCAGAGCAACACGACGGATGGCCCTATTGGAACAATTATAACCTTTTCAGAGCAACACGACGGATGGCACTATTGAAACACTTATAACCTTTTCAGAGCAACACGACGGATGGCACTATTGGAACAATTATAACCTTTTCAGAGCAACACGACGGATGGCACTATTGGAACAATTATAACCTTTTCAGAGTACCTAAATTCATTCTAAGTTTTGTTTTAAAGAAGTTCATAGTAATGCATGCCTTAATTTTCAATGTTGTGTATCGTGTTATTTCATTTTGTCATAGGTCTGTCTCGTCTTTATCGACACACTTCTCATTAATGCTTTGTCATCGCCTTGTATGCATTTCAAACTTTCGCATTAGGCTTAGTGTAAGGGTTAGAGAATGAACATGCACAGATGTTGGGTTTTTTTTTTTAATTTTATGTGTCTTAGGGTTAGACAAGAGACATGTATCAATATGTTATCATACGATGTCAAATCAACAGATGAGTCTAAAGCTCGTCAAAGCGGTGCTTTGTTTAAAGAGATAGACAGCAGTCCTATTCTTGAGCATAAGAGTTCAACACCGTTTGCTGGTGTAGTTTGTAGTGATCATGATCAGTCTCGAGTTTACTATGGGCTGTGTTCTGTACCATTTTTCGTTCAAATGTCCTGTCCCTGTTCCAAATGTGGGCGTATGACATTTGCGTCGACTTTATACAAAGTCAGTCTTTCATTTGCGCCGATTTGGTTGTTTAATTTGCGCCGATTTCATAATTTCGTGTTCAATTTGCTCCTTATTGCATTAAGTGCCAGCTTTTTTCTTGGCTTAAAGAGGTTTTATTGTCCTCTGATAGTTTAAAGGCTGTAAATAGATTTGTAAATCATTTGATATTTTATTACTGTACTCAATTATTTTAGTGGATTTCAACACTTTTAATCCTAAAATTGAATTGTTTTGCTCGAAATCTACTTCCACCCATGGTGGGCGGGGGCAACAGTTATTATATGCATGTGTTAATTAATTATAAGTCCTGGGCTATATATAGCTAGCGGAAGAGGTTTAAAAAGAGAAATAAAAATAGTTTTCACCTGGAATATGCCTGTAAAACAATTGGCGCAAATGAAAGAAACAATCGACCTAAGTGGAAGAAAAAATCGGCGCAAGTGAAATGCAGATAGGCACAAACACTGGCCAAATACTACTCACTTGACAGACACTTGCATTGACATTTGTTGGATAGTTGTCTCTTTGGAAATCATACCACGTCTCTTTATTTCTATAACTACACCCTTACAAAGTCCAGGGAAGGGACTTAATGAAAAATAACGCTGATTGTATTAATTTTATTTTTAATCTTTTTATCCAAAGTATTTTCAGTTTATTTCCCATTACTTGTTTATCGTGCTGAAAGAGGGTAGTAATGGGGGTACCTTTATGACGTCTAACGGTAAAAATTCTTTCCAAATGACGTTAACGGTAATTGTTAGTGCATGACGATAAAATGTACACTTTCATTTAGACGATAAAGAAATCAGCTGAGTTTTACGAATCGCGCTATTTTTTCCACAAAAAGAACGGTAACGATAATTATTTGAGACATCTGACGAATCACGATAAGGATATTTTGACTAATCACGTTAAAATTTTTACCAACGGTAGCCGAAAAAGACCGTTTGACGCCTGACGGTAAAGGGCATTACCACCCTCCTGCAGAGATCTTCTATTTTACCCTTCAACACATTTCTACACAATAACAGATAGTCTATGTTGTTTTTATGTACATATTAGTAAAATTTGCAAGAAGGCATTCGATCAAATGAATATCCTTAAACATTTCGTCCTTTAGAATGTCATTTCTGCACAGTGATAAATTCAACCACTTGTATGCTTACAAGACTTATTTCGGGTAGAGCAATTTAAAAAAAAATCAGATATAACAATATATTTTTTTATATCCTGTATGTAAAAACTACCACACAAGTGACACTTGTTGTAAAAAAGTTTCTAATGTACTGATGCTACATTGTCAAACTTTCTTCCGGACCATTTCAATGGCATGTTTACAGTCCATAAGTGAGACGAGAACTGATACCAACTGTTAATGTACCATAGCTGTGTAAAATCACATAAAAGATCCGAATATTTTTGTTTTAATTATTATTTGGTTGTTTGAATAATAATGATGTTAAATATTTGTCCCGTAGAGGACAAGTTCTATTTTTAGTCAGTGACATTGTGTGTGCCCTTTAGCGAGGACACTGGTTAATTTTATAATGTTTACGGAAGAATATAATTTTTTATGTAACTTTAAAATTATTCAATCTAGGACACTTTAAACTAAGTGCCATGTTATATATATATTATAGTATGTTATTGAATCTCTGATCCATTGTAAACAAAATAATCTTTCATATACATATATGCAAAAATGTTACAGCTAAATTGTTTTTTGAAACATACTAAAATAACTTCATTAAAATTATATAATCAGAAATTTTGAATTATGCAGAACTTTAGATTTTTCTGGAATAACCATATTTCTAAATTTCGGAAACTTGAAACTTGAATGTCCAAAGAATAAGCAAGTCCAAACCTTGTATGTGTAGTCGTTGAACTCTAGGTCCCCACGTAAAGTTAAAATGGCCCTATTTCAAGAAGAATCAACTCACTAAAACACGAAAAATTCACTAACTTCGCGTTCATTGTTTTGATTTTGACCGCCTGACAACTATATATATGGAAATATCAAAGTGCTTATTCTTTGGACATTCAAGTTTCAAGTTTCATCCCCGCAACACGTTTTTGTAATGACAACCTGTCTATCACTTAAATTAAAGTTAAAACAGACATTTTTGTTTAATTCCCTATCATTTCAATATAATTTCCAACCCGTATCCGATTTCTTTAGTATAATATTCAAATAAGCAAAGTGGCGTTGATTTCTGGATATGATTATTCTAATTTTCTCTAAAATATTGAACTGATTATAAAAAAAACCTTGACAGCAATTTTTGAAAATAAAAGTGGTTGGCATTTACGCCTTCTCTTATATAAATTATTCTTATATCAATATTTTCTAAGTTTGTAAGTAATAAAATTAAGAAAGAAAATGGGGTATATAATTATTTCAAAGAGACAACAACCCGACCAAAGAGCAGATAACAGATTGATATCCTTTCTGTTCTCACGTTGCTGTTTAATTGACATATTCCGGTCATACATATTAAGGATGTACTTAAGTGAGGTTAGGTAAAAATTAATAAATTAAGAAGTTAAAATTGATACCATTATCTGGTAGAGCATCAATTAAGGATAAAAATAAGCAAAAAATATTGATAGGTCATGGACCTCCTTTTCGAGATATTTGGGATTTTAAATATGGCGGGAAAAGGCTGACTTGGACTTTTACCTAATATTTGCATTGGTATTATAAGGTCTCAAAACAAAAGAACGGAAATAAAGAATCTTCTAAAATTTTGGTAATTGACCTTTCATGAGCTATTAAGTCTTATATGAAAAAATAAATGGGTGTTATGGGACAAAATATTTTACATTGTATTGTATGGAAAAACACCAAGGAGTCCGAACATTTGACACAAATTCCAAAACCTTACCTAAGTACAAGTCATCCTTAAGTCCAGTTTGTTCTTTTGATTTTAGAAATTTTTTGAGCAGGATTAAAACTTTAAGCTTTAACAGTTTGAAAAAATCAATGCAAAATGCTACCTTTCAAAGCAGATTTTTTTACCGATTGTATGCCCCGATATTTTTTTGAAATTGTTAGATATTCTTGATAAACATAATAGTTAGAAGTTATGGCACAGTTGCCTATGCGTCATATATCCATTTCAGGTGACCGGTCAGTTACGTCCATATATTATAACCGTAAGGCAAGATATAAAAGGACTTTCCTGTTTCGTAAATAGATCAATAAATATATAATAAAATTTTGTTTAAAGTATTCTTCCTCCCAAGATAGGATAACCCAATGATACTACGGGGTCAATTTTTATTTGTGATAATTGACATAAAATTTAGATTTCCACACTAGATAATCAATCGGTAATACACATTTCGGTTCAAGAATTTATTTGCGATTGTTATCTATAGCTTATTTAAGGTGACAATAAGTTGCTATCAGACAAACTCTTGTTACAAAATCAAAGTGATCAGATATTAAAAGTTAAGGTATCAATGTTTGTCAAAAGTGCAATGTTCCGAACAGCCTTCTCTTCTTTTATCCTGTTTGGAATCCTGCTGTTCTGTGGCTGCAATGCTGAAGAAGAGGTTGGTCTACCGTTGACAGGGGCAATGAAGGCTGTATTGAAAGCTGACTTTGATGTATCAAGTCTAAACGCACAACTGAAAACATTTATTGAGAAGGAAATACAGAATGGTGTGGAAGATGCAATGAGAACCGCAATGGAAAAGCTGGTTGCCGAAGGAATGGAAGAGGCCAATGCTACAATAGTATCTACAATTGAGGAAAGGGTCACAGGTATTTATGACTTTTTCTGACAAACTTTTTCTGACATTTTATATAATTTCTTTTTTTCTCCGATGTTTATATTCAATTGGGATAGCAATGATTGAATGTTTGACATTTTGTTTTCAAATTTGTCATTAGCAAAAAAAAAAAAAAAAGTACCTGAGTGCAATCTTAGCACAAAAATGCCACATAAGTAATGTCTGTCCTTTTTCATGATCATTGGTCCACTTCTACATCTTTTTGCAAATCAGTGTTACAATGAGGCATGATACCTTATTTTTTATCATGACTTAAATGTAATTAAATCAACACAGTTCTTGGCCTTAGACGGTTTCCTGCAAAGATCAAGGGGTTTAGGGGCAGAAGTAAAGGCATACGAATAAAACGTTGATAACATTAAATTATTTTACATGACTGTATTCATCCGCAAATTGCATTTGTATAACTGTACGAACTCGTGCAACGATTAAAAAAAACTTTCGAACAAAATTAAAAATAGTTGGGAATGTATAAAGAAAGTCATGATAGTGTTATTTCTCAATACGGAGCCCCGCTATGGACATGCAAAGAAAAAATATATATTGTGCGCACAAAATATGTATTTTCTTCTTTGCATGTCCTTATCGGGGCTCCGTAAGTTTACTTGTCAAAAGGTTCACAATAATTTATTTTACAAGAAGAAGAAAAATATTGCGTGACGGATAGTCAATATAGCACTACATTTTCAACTGGTTCATTTTTTCTTGTTGCTTTATTTTAACTTATTGACGTGTGATTTCGTGAATGTGAAGGACAAAATGTTATATAGATCAAAACAACGGGAGAACAGAACAATTTCGGGCCAGGGTATTTGATTTTATGTCATAAATAAATACATCATAATCCTTCGATTTTTTTCTAATTTCATAGGTAGAAATATATTTTTTTTAAATGGAATATTTTCCAAAATCTGAAAAAAAACATCGTAACGAAAATAAATGTCGTGTCGCTCTCAATAATACGTTCCATAAGCGTTCAAGACTCTAAAACAATTTCGTATATTATGGTGATTTTTATAAATTTTGTAATAATAAATCTTATATGTATGTTAACCTTTCAAAACACATAATAGTCACGAAAAACCCATTATTCGTTGCAAGATATTTTTTGTCTTTAATGTTTCAGAGATTTTATTGGGGAAAAATGCAAGACTGCAGCGATATTTTTATATAATACTTACATCTATTTGTTTTGCCCGGCAGGCTTATCAATGGTGTGGATTTCAATATTTGAAGTATTTTGCTTGTTAGTAGATATTTTCTTCTATCAAAATTGGATCTACAAATGTAGTCACATTTTGAATCTTATGTTGCTTATTAAAGAATTGTAATGCTTAAGCTACAAAACTAGAGTAAACCAGGGGCGGATCTATCCCTTTTAAAAAGGAGGGTTTCCAATCTAGGATAATGAAGGGGGTTCAACCATGTCGTCCATATGTCCCCATTCAAATGCATTGAACGTCAAAAAGGAGGGGTCCAACCCCGGACCTCCTGTAGATGAACCACTGTAAACAGTATCATTTGACTCATCCTGAGGTATTTTAGTGTTGGGAGATATAACATGGTGTTTTAATTTGAGATTTGTTTCTGTTAACGGGCGATAACTCAAATGTGTAACCTGTTTTACCATCCGTAAAATGAGTAATGCGTATATATATGATAAGTCCGATGACACTTTTAACCCACTATAAAGGTCCATATTTAGTAACAGATATAAATAAGGGTGTCATTTAAATGGTGGCGATACTCTTTATGTCGACTATTAAAATGTTTCACTGATAACTAATTGATATTATTACCCAAGGACATATTGTTAAGTTTATTACATTAATCTTACTAACATTTTACAATGTCCTAAAGGGTTTCAATTTTAGTATCTTGTTTATTAACACTCCTGTTATTTAGTTAGGTAAAATACACCATTTAATATTCAGTCCTCTTTTTACAAAGGAGTCAAAAGCACATTGATTAAATAATTAAAAAATATATAAAAGACAGTCACATATATAGAATAACGAGAGACGGTTATTTACAGATGAGAAAAAAAATACTTAAAAAATTAGAAAACTTACGTAAAAAAAAAGAATGACACAGCAAAGTACTCCAAAGCTTTTAGAAAACTAAAACTTGTGACCAATAATGTATTTTTTGTTAATATCTAGTCCCAACTTGAAATCTTGTAATTCATTAGAACATCGCTTTAGCGATTTAGTAGAAACGTTGTGCACGATGTTCCTACAACACGACGTTACACTAAAAATGCGGCGTCAAAGAGGGTTTTTGACTTTGATTAATTTTTGCAAGTTTTATTCGGGTTTTTTTTTTATATGTTGTTGGTTGATTCTGGTTCTGTTCTTTTTGTGATATCATTTTATCATAAATTACCTAAAGTTGTGGAAATCGATTTAATAATGTTTACCTTTTAAGTTATTTCACCTAAAAATGTAGTGCTTACTGTCGCAAGTAATGTAGGAAGGAAAAATTGGACAGAAGTACATGTGTACGGTTTCCATAAATAATGTGCAAAACTTTTATCATAGGATGTTTAACTTTCATGGTGCATATCATCTGTTACTGTAAAATTTCTATATCTTAATTCAACCCCAATACAAATATATCTGACACTCTGCAAGTAAATCGAAACATTTTTAACCTTGATTAATTTGAATAGAATTGTATTTTCCTTGGCACATAATTTGTCGAAATACACCCCTTCAATTTCTTGAATCTTGGCTTGAGAATTATTTTCCAAGTCTTCTAAAGTTGCTTGCTTCAATTGTTTAACTTCTGATATACATTTTAAAATATAGTAATCTACTCCTGAATTGTCCGTAAAAACGGCTAATATAATCCCGGGTTTTATTAATTCAATGAAACGGTTTTCGTCGCTGTTTTGGATTTGTCTTTCAATTACCTCAATTTCATGCACAAGTTGATATTGACGAAAAGTTCCGGCTTCGCTAGTACATATAGTACAGGAATTACTTTCAGTTATAACATGAATAGCAGGACAAATTGCGAAGTAAATCATTCCGTGGACTTGTATTAAGTCTTTTAATATAATTGGTGAATGCACCTTACTGAAGTGACGACTTTAAATGATCTATTTCGAAGTCCTTCCGCAACATAAATTAAAATTCGCATTTTACATTTAGAGGATTGTCTTGGTGTTTCCAATTTGTCTTTGCAAAAGTTGAACGAAGTTCATGTAATGAGATTTAATTTCCCTTTTCACGATTCTTTTAAATAAATCGATAAAAGCTACAATGTATAAACGATCAAGAAAAATTGCAAAATTTAACCTGTGTCGAATCTATGTCCCGGCCGGAGTCTATACATGTAGCAACATGCACTATTCTTTTCTTTTTTTCGGCAGCCATCAACATCTTTTTCCAAATTTCACCAAACGATTTGTTTTAGTTATCATGAACATTTAATTGAAACTTTAGGACATGTAACGTCGGAAAATAGCGTTTTCGGATTTTTCGACGTTTTTAGACGTTTGGACAAAATGGCTACCGTTTTGTAATGTGTTGAAAAAATGTATTCCTTTAAGACCCAAATATGTAGTTAAAAAGAAAAGAATTTTGGCATTTTGTACTCTTCGTGCATCTAACTTTTGTGTTGATCAATTATAAATAACTTATTGAAATATCAGTTAAAAAATACGCGTTAACTGCGTTGAAAAATGAAATATCAACTTGGACAAAATGGCTACCGCTTGAAAAACGACTGTGTAGAGAAGATTTTATAAAATCTTCAATATTTGAGCTCACGAACAATGAGGCAAATATTTGTACTTTTGGTAGATGTTATTATTGTCTTACTCTTTTTATTCGTTTTCCGCTATATCTACTTATAAAATTCACTTTCAGTCGTTAAGTTACCGAAAAACGTCGTTGGACATTTTTCTTATTCCAGCTTTATATGCGGTCACCGAGTCAAATGAAATTTGGCAAAATAACGGCTTTAACATCACAAAGAACCGACACATGCCGTTGTTCCTGCAAAGTTTCCGGAAGGTCAGAGAATAAAAAATATGATCACTATACATAAGAGTCAAAACAGTTTTTTATAAATGTAACGTTGGACATCCGTTTTTTTTCACATAGCTTTGTTATTTTAATCCTCAAATATACTAGATATTACTTAGTATATGATCAAGAGCTATAAAAACATAATTTAAAACATATATTGAATTTGTTTTAAAAGTGGTTCGTGTTTGCTAACATTTTTATTTTGTTTTGCGGAGGAAATTTCGAAGATTGGGTTACAAATCCTAAGGGTTGTAGGAACAGCGTGCGTAACGTTAGACGCAAAATTAAATACTTTTTATACATTCTTTTTAAATTGATCTGATCTTTGCTATTCACTTTATCTTTATATATTTTCACTTGTTAACAGATGCTGGCTATGGTGTAACGTACATTCGATGGGGAAGAAAAGATTGCCCTGCTGGAGCTGATGTTGTTTATTCTGGTAAATCTTATATATCATCATATTTATTTTTAAAAACACACTTTGCATTTCAATAAACTCTAAATTTCAAGGTTCATTCGACCTTTTTACGTCTCCGATAATTCCTACATGTACTCGTATGTTTCACAAAATCTAGATATTGCATCGGACATACCTTGTGATATCTGATAAGAAAAAAATAAGAAAAAAGAAAGATGTAATTACGTATACGTCATCAAATGATCATCCATCATCTGTGTTAATCTTTGAAATGCAAACCCGATTAAAGTTCCAAGTCAGGCATATGACAGTTGTTTGCCTTACGTTTGGTGTGTTTTATCTTTTAATTTTGCTATTTGCTTATGGAATTTCCGGTTTGAATTTCCCTTACAGTTCGTTTTTTTTTGTTTTTTTTTTATTTTACTGATTCCGTTTTTGTTCTCCAGGAAATGCAGGTGGTAATAGCTACAATAATAAAGGTGGTGGCGTTAATTATCTTTGTTTGCCGAGTGATCCAGAAAATGGTAACAAACAGTCATTTGACAACGATCAGATTTATGGTTCTGAATATGAAATATCAGAAGGTCGAAAGCCATATGGATGGTCATCTACTAATTTAAAACAAAAGGAAGTACCTTGTGCTGTATGCCGGAAGTCAGGCAAATCAACAGTAGTGATGATTCCAGGTAATTATTTTAATTGTTTGTGAAGAAATTTCAAAAAATATTTTTCAACTTCATATTGGAACTAATCATGTATTTCGTTCTCCTTGCTCGTAAACCTTCTTCACTAAAACAACTATAAAACAACTGTTCTACGTATACAAATTGTATCTTGGGTGGAGAGTTGTCTAATTACACTCATACCTCATCTTCTAATATCTTTATATAGGCAAATTGGAACAAAACTTCATCACAATTTAATAATCTTAGGCGTATTGTTTAAAAGTTATATCTTTAAGTAAATATCGAACAATGTATTTTAAGATAATCGCACCATCACTTAACATGATATTCGTCGGTACTACTCGAGATGGAAAAGTTAAGATTTAAGGCCAAACTGGTCCTAAGATTAAAATATATTTGACCATTTCTAAATTTAATCAATAAAGCAATGATTCAACTGACTTGAATTTGCTATGCACTTTAATCAATCTGAAATACTATAGTTTTAGTTTAAATATTTTCGGATCGTGTGTTGTATTGCCTTGAATTGACATTAAATTCAGTGCAGTGTCGAAACTACACAAAATCTTCACTGCTAGGCTCGAAAATAATTCAGACAGTTATTCATATAGGAATTGTTTATTTTTAGCTCACCTGGCCCAAAGGGCCAAGTGAGCTTTTCTCATCACTTGGCGTCCGGCGTCCGTCGTCGTCGTCGTCCGTCGTCGTCGTCCTGCGTCCGGCGTTAACTTTTACAAAAATCTTCTTCTCTGAAACTACTAGGCCAAATTTAACCAAACTTGGCCACAATCATCATTGGGGTATCTAGTTTAAAAATTGTGTCCGGTGACCCCGCCAACTAACCAAGATGGCCGCCATGGCTATAAATAGAACATAGGGGTAAAATGCAGTTTTTGGCTTATAACTCAAAAACCAAAGCATTTAGGGCAAATCTGACATGGGGTAATATTGTTAATCAGGTTAAGATCTATCTGCCCTGAAATTTTCAGATGAATCTGACATTCCGTTGTTAGGTTGCTGCCCCTGAATTGGTAATTTTAAGGAAATTTTGTTGTTTTTGGTTATTATCTTGAATATTATTTCAGATAGAGATAAACTGTAAAAAGCAATAATGTTCAGCAAAGTAAGATCTACAAATAAGTCAACATGACCAAAATGATCAGTTGACCACTTTAGGAGTTATTGCCCTTTATAGTCAATTTTTAACCATTTTTCGTAAATCTTAGTAATCTTTTAGAAAAATCTTCTCCTCTGAAACTGCTGGGCCAAATTATTTGAAACTTGGCCACAATCATCATTGGGGTATCTAGTTTAAAAATTGTGTCCGGTGACCCCGCCAACTAACCAAGATGACCGCCATGGCTATAAATAGAACATAGGGGTAAAATGCAGTTTTTGGCTTATAACTCAAAAACCAAAGCATTTAGAGCAAATCTGACATTGGGTAAAATTGTTTATCAGGTGAAGATGTATCTGCCCTGAAATTTTCAGATGAATTGGACAACCTGTTTTTGGGTTGCGGCCCCTGAATTGGTAATTTTAAGGAAATTTTGCTGTTTTTGGTTATTATATTGAATATTATTATAGATATAGGTAAACTGTAAACAGCAATTATGTTCAGCAAGGTCAGATTTACAAATAAGTCAACATGACCAAAATGGTCAGTTGACCTCTTTAGGAGTTATTGCCCTTTAAAGTCAATTTTTAACCATTTTTCGTAAATTTTATATATCTTTTACTAAAATCTTCTTCTCTGAAACTGCTGTGCCAAATTGATCCAAACTTGGCCACAATCATCTTTGGGGTTTCTTGTTTAAAAAATGTGTCCGGTGACCTGGCCATCAAACCAAGATGGCCGCCACGGCTAAAAATAGAACATAGGGGTAAAATGCAGTTTTTGGCTTATAACTCAAAAACCAAATAATTTAGAGAAAATCTGACATGAAGTAAAATTGTTAATCAGGTCAAGATCTATCTGCCCTGAAATTTTCAGATGAATTGGACAACCTGTTTTTGGGTTGCGGCCCCTGAATTGGTAATTTTAAGGAAATTTTGCTGTTTTTGGTTATTATATTGAATATTATTATAGATATAGGTAAACTGTAAACAGCAATAATGTTCAGCAAAGTAAGATCTACAAATAAGTGAACATGAACGAAATGGTCAATTTACCCCTGTAGGAGTTATTGACCTTTGTAGTCAATTTTCAATCTGCTTCCTTTGTTTAATATTCACATAGACCAAGGTGAGCGACACAGGCTCTTTAGAGCCTCTAGTTTTGTTTGTCTCAGTATTCGCTTGTGCAATTATATTTTAGGCGATGTATGTGCTCGATTATTGTTCAAACGAAATATGCCAGGAACTTGCTTATGACCAAATTTGTACCTTCGCCATTGATTGTCATAATGAAGCATTGTTTTCAGCAATAATAGTCAACATTTCATTATTTATAGGAAGAAAGACATGCTACAGTAATTGGAACGCCGAATATAATGGTTATTTGATGAGCTCACACAAGAACCATCAAAGAACAGATTTTACATGTGTCGATATAAATGCCGAACCATGCGACGACAGGACTTCCAATGAGAACGGTGCTTTGTTTTATCCAATAAGAACAAAATGTGGTAGTTTGAGATGCCCCCCATACACAAATGAAGCAGATTTACTCTGTGTAGTTTGCACAAATTAAGACATCGGCATACGAAAACTGTATTTATATATTTGTTTTGATATTTTGGTTTGCTATTATCTGTTTAAAGATTAAGAATTTATTTAACCAAAAATCTACATTTATTGTCGTTTTCATTCACATAAACCCTAGCTTTTAATTGTATCTGTAATAACAAGTTGTGTTTTTTCACGTTCACTAAACCTTTTAAATATTTCATCCTTGCATTATGTTTTCGGAGCCATCTAAAATTAGTGTTTTTTGTTTTGTTTTGTATAATTTGTTCTGTTCATTTCTTTTTGTTTTTTGTTTTTTTTTAAATTTTTTAAATGGTAAATAGAAATCTTAAGAGAAAGTGGTTTTAAATATTAAGATCTTGCCTTCTCACCTTTTCCTGTTGTAAAGTACAAACTTGATGTGTCGCATTGTGCCATTTTTTCATTTATTTATTTCTTTTCAATATGCATGTATATATATTTAATTATTATAATAAACACTATCATTGCAACAAGCATGCCTTATCTAGTACCCCATTGAAATATCAACCCAACAATACAATTATACATGTAGAAGATATCAACATACCGTTTTCAATAATACCAATGAACAATATATAAAAAAAAGTCTAGCTCTCAATCTGCCGAAGTCTAAAAAAACAAGTAAGGAATGCAAAATGAATGAAAAGGTCCAGAGAAGACGCAAAGGACAATCAAAACCTTTAAGTCGACAAAAAACCAGAAAAACGACGAAAAGACCAGCAACAGGAGAAAAAAACACTACTAAGAAAACTATACTGTAGAGTGAGCAAATCGAACTTAAAAAAAACTCGGAGGTTTCCGAAAGGTTATCTGTTTCTGGTCAACTACTGGTTCCCACTTTGATTGAATATTAAAGAAAAAAGCCAATAATTAGGTATAAGAAATGTGGTATGAGTGCCAATGAGACAACTTTGCAATTTCTTTTTCTATGTGTTTCACCGCTATTGTTGCATTGACGTTTACTTTACCTCGTCAATTTTATATAGATTTATAAAATGCTGGAGACGTAGGTTACCCTTACGATCACCTAAGATCATCTGAAGTTTTAACTGGGTTCTTGTTCCTAAGTCTTTTGTTTGATTTGATATGGTTTGTGTATTGTTATTTGTCTTTTGGTCGTATTTCTTTTCTTGTCATTGCATTGTTAGTTTGTTTTCGATTAATGAGATTGATGATTTTCCTATGGTTTCTATTTTCCTGAACAACCTTTAATGGTATGATGTCTTCATTTCTATCAAACCAAAAAGACAAATAACAGAAGTTATGTCAAGAGGGTGTCATAATTACAATAACGATTTAAACACATACTTTGTGTCTTTTGTCCCTCTTATAGCGCCTTTTTGGTGCTTCTTTGGCAAGCCCTTTCTAAGCTATATTTATAGTTTGTTCTTATTTTGTGCTGTCCGAGATTAATGAAAGGGTTGTGAGCCCACAGACATGTTTAACGCCGGAAAGTTAGGAGCCTGTAATTCCATAAGTGTCAATGATTTTTGTATATCATATTTGTTTACCCTGGTTTTTTTTTTAAGTATAACTCAGACAATTGTTTTTATACCCACGCTGTAAAGTGGGGTATACGTTTACTTTTTTTTCCTCTGTCTGTCCGTCCGCTAGTCCATCCATTCGTCATTTCATCCATCCGTCAGTCCATCCCAGGAATATGTTTCGTAGCATCTTTCTCAGGAACTACATTATACAGATTTCTGAAATTTGGTTTCAGGGTTAATATAAGTCAGCTATACCGTGTTATTCATTTACAGATTCATCACTCACCAAATTCCTGTTTACCGAACACTTATATCAATGTACACATAATAGCCTAGTTGAAATTTTTTTCAAGAACTACAATACAATCATTTCTGAAATTTGGTTTCAGGATTTTTATAAATCACCTATATTTTGTGATGCGTTTTCAGATTCATTATTCAACAACTTCCTGTTTACCGAAACATTTGGGTTGGGTATCATCTGTGAGCAGTAGCTCGCAGTTACACTTGTTTTGGGGTTGTGTTTTTTTAATTATTTTACAATTTTCGAAGCATTTTATAGCTGTGTATGGTTTATTGGTTTTGCTTAGTATTGAAGGTCGTGAAGTTTACTACAGTTGATTACATTCATGTCATTTGGTCTCTGGTGGATTGCTATTTCATAGACAATAATACCAAAAATCTTTATCCTGTATTAAAATTGAGCAACCTCACCAATCCCACCATAAACCGAGAGTTAATCCTGGAGATCTAGTAGGATTTTATTATGGCTCTTGTAAAAATGTGTAGTGTAGAAGTCGGCGATGAGGCGTATTCGGTAATTTAAACAAAACGATAGACTGTTTCTACAAAAACGAAAGATATTCGTCGTATTCTATGTAAAACCGATATTCTATAAGGATAAATCAAATCATAAAAAACAACAACAATGACCAAAACAATATTTTAATCACAGTGATATTAATGTCCGTCGCATAAATATAATTCTAGTCGATGATAACAAAAAGTTATTGTGTTTGTGTAAGTTTTCGTTTTCGTTTGTAAAAAGGGTATGAAGGAAGGCCAAAGACAAATACTTTAATCTTTTAAATAAAAATGAATATAAGAACTCATGTCACATCTTATTGGTGATAAGAAAATAGAATAATTTTGAAAACTGTATCGGTATTTATCTTTGGGGAAATGATTTGTTACACATCTCACATTTACCATAAATAAAAGAAGACGTGTGGTATATGTCACTGATACAGCAATCAACAGCAATCAAGCGACACAAAAAAAAAACATAAAAGAACATCGTTTTAGAGCACACGCTACACACTTATAGCAAAAATATCAAAATATGACTACCGCCAAGTACTAAAGAGGTCTCTCAATTGGGACACATGACAATATCACAGGATTAAACTAGACGAAGTATTCTTAGATCTCAAACTTACGTTTTAATCAGTAGCTTTAACTAAACGTACATAAAGAACACTAGAACACACCAGCGAAATCGCGGGCATTCAGACTCAGAGCGTGATTGAAAGTATGAAAAGTGTTGTGCTAGGATGAATTTTTGTAAAAGATTGATATATATAGACTGGAGAGTTTCAGGAAGGGCATTAAAAGCCATAGGTACATGGGGACAGGACACTTGTTTTTCTTCCCCTCCTCCTTTGTTTATCAATGATTCCCATTTTTTTCTATTAATTTCAAGATGAACGTTCAGTACTATAAATAAAGTGTATTGCTTTTTACTTTCAATTCTCAGTTTACTAATCATCCCACGGCGGTCATTGATATATTATATAGACCCTCTCTATTTACTATACTTTATAGTGACCCGATGAAATTTTTAAAAAGATTTTATGACTGGAGATTTTCAGAGGTATCAAAAGTCATAAGTACTTTCGGACAGGACAATTGTTTTTCTAGCCCGGTTCCTCCTTTTCTTTCCAAAATGCTCATTTTTTTTCTCAAATAATTTCAATAATGTTAGCGTTTATCTGTATATTATGAACATTCATTACTATAAATGATGTGTATTTGCTTTTTACTGTCGATTCTCAGTTTACTAATCGGTCCACGGCGGTCATTGATATATTATATAGACCCTCTCTATATAAAAAAACTATGTGGATAGTAAACTTGAAAATTAAAGCAGATAGCAAATACATTTTATTCATAGTATATGTATGTTCAAAGTATATAGAAAAACGCAAAGATTTAAGGTAGAACATTCATTACAAACGATATTCAGAATCGAGCCTCACAAAGCAAATATTCATACCGCTCATACCTTGTCCTAGGTTAAGTCTGGAAGTTGTAGGAAGAACATTTCGAATGCTTTACTTGGGCATTAAGATGAAAAATAGTAATATAAGTTTTATTCCTTTGATTTGTTTCATGCACGTGTAGTATTTCTGTGTCATGAATTGATACAATGTGTCCTATATTTTGCATGATAATTAAATTCTCACCAATTTTTTTTCCGAAAGAATGTACAGTTTCACAGCTATCATGTCATACCTTTTAAGACTCAGTCACACCTTACCGGATAGCTCGAACGGACGCCTAACGGATAACTTTTTTTCAATCCGTTCATGTCCGTTAGACGTCCGTTCTTATCCGTTAGGCGTCCGTCCATATCCGTTGCATGTCCGTTAAGCGTCCGTTTTATCATTTGACGTCCGTTCTGTCCGGTGGAAAATTTTGAGCATGTTCAAAACTTTGAACAGACGTCCAACGGATAAAATGTCAGTTGAACGTCCGTTAGGCGTCCATTAGGCGTCCGTTTTGTACGGTACTCGTCCGTTTTGTATCCGTTACGTGTCCGTTATGCATCCGTTGGAGATCCGGTGGAGATCCGGTAGACCAAGTCACCAACGGACGTCTATCGGACGCCTAACGGACGCCAAACGGATAAAACGGATGTGAAACGGACATTAACGGAAGGATAACGGATAAAACGGATGCCTACCGGATGTAAAACGGACAAATGCCAATTGAAATTTCGCGTCAGAAATGCCAATAATTGGTATGTCAGATTTTCTTGAGTGTCATGAATATTTATTATTCGTGATTGATCTTGGAGTAAGAGCACGTCTTCGCTACCAAGCAGCTCTTATTCAGGCCAGACTCAACTTAAATGTAGCAAATATAAACCTTATAGCTGTCGAAAGGAGAAGAAGGAGAAGACAAAGGAGATGGTGGACACGACCATGGCTTAGTCCTGAAAGACGACGCAGTTTTGGTCTATATGACCAACTCATGACCAAACTTAGGCGGGAGGATCGGCAGTCCTTTGTACACTTCCTTCGAATGCCCACAGAGATGTTCGACGAGATATTGTAAGTTGGACCTCGCATAGCCAAGCAGAATATCTTTTACAGAAATCCACTGGAACCAGGACTCAAGTTAGCAATTACACTTAGACACCTTGCTTCTGGGGCAAAATATTGTAGCATGCAGTACGGATGGACATAACACCATATCCGTTTTCATACCAGAGGTACATAATATAAACAAATTCAGAAAATCAACTTAAACTCTATATTAAAGACTGAATTACCATACTGCTTCTACCTTGATTTTTTTTAATCAGAGTAGCTCTATATTTGCACACATATCATGCTAAACAAGACGCAATACAAAATAAAATCAACTAAACCTGTTAACTAAAGTGACCCTCGTGTGTAAAAACGTAAAAAGAAAATCGGATAAATTGTTCTATTTGTTTGGTACGTGTGACCTTGATACCTGTCCTACTGACCACACTTTCCCAGAAGCAAATATTATAACATATATACATGTACTAGATACAATCATTTTAAGGTCACGTGTATGTGGTTTATTGCCTTTGATTTTCAGATGGTTTATTGCCTTTAATTTTCAGATGGTTTATTGCTTTTAATTTTCAGATGGTTTATTGCCTTAAATTTTTAGATGGTTTATTGCCTTTAATTTTCAGATTATTTTGTTCATCCGTTTTATCCGTTACGCTTCCGTTAGGTGTCCGTTTTATCCGGTACTCGTCCGTTGGATGTACGTTCGACGTCCGTTCTGTCCGGTACGTATCCGTTTCACGTACGTTCAATGTCCGTTGTGTGTCCGTTAGGCATTCGTTACATGTCCGTTAGTACACCAACGGACTCCCAACGGATACAAATTTTGTCAACGGATAACTTTTTTTTATCCGTTAGGCGTCCGTTCGAGCTATCCGGTAAGGTGTGACCGAGGCTTTAAGGAAGTTCGCTTGGCATGTTTGGGGATTGTTGTCAGATTTTTGGAATCCACTGGTTTTATCCATTTCAATGCCTTAAAAAAGTTTGCCCATTGAACCCCATTTTTTTCTTATAAATCTTTAACATGTATAATGATAAGCCATCTGTAAAAGTCTTATAAAAAAACATTATCTCAATAGTTTTTGATAAAGCTATGAAAAGTAAAGAGAGTATATTTTCCCGCCCAAATTTGAATTTCTAATATCACAAAAACAAGCTCATTGACCTATATATTTTTTTTGCTCTGTTGATTCCTTTATTAATTTCTTATCAACATAAACTAGTGTTTTGAAAATTTGATTATTTTGAAACTGAGAAGCGAACTCCCTTAAAGGAATTAAATCCGTTTTTCTTTGAAAATGAACAGAAAATAAAATTTTGTTAGAAACAATATCAATATCAATATTATTGTTCTTGGCCAAATAATTTTAAACTTTTTCATTTACTTCAAGCAAAATCAAAATCAATCACAATTAAACTGTGTTACTATCTGAAATATGCTTGGAAAATTAGATCATGTATTGTGAATTAATTGTACCTTTATTATATTATGTACTGTTCTCTGCTATCTGTTATTTTGTCACATTGTATATACTTGTTTATGTATTGCCATAGCATATTATTTATGCTTTCGCAAATAAAATATTCATTCATTCATTCAATTCCTATCTTTATTTTAACTTTAATTATCCTACAAGCTACATGCAAGCTCTATAAATCTTTCCATCTATAAGCTGTAATAAAAGCTTTAAACTGATTCTTACATCAATATATGTCAGATTGAACACTTATGGCTTTGATTGATATAGGACATCCTTCATCTAAACTGTGAGAACAAACTGAACTTTGAACTATCTTGTTTATAAGAAAGCAAATATCAAACCATCTTGAAAGAGTAATTTGAATTGATTAACTGTTAAATATCATTTGCTGTTTATTTTTATTTTCAAAGAGAGTGATTACATATGCAAGCTCTATAAATCTTTGAATGAATTTTATTTCTCATAAACTACAAATTACATAGTTACAGAGAATATATAAACAATTACATTAAATATTGAAGCACATGTGAACAATACAAACCTAAACATTAAATTACAAACTAACCAGGAGGAGTGACCCTCACATTTATAATTTTTATAAATCTACAAAGTTTTTCAAGAATAATATAATTATTAGAGCTCATTAATTGTTGATATTTATAAATATTTGGACGAAGAGTACAATAGTATGGTAACAACCTCTTTCTTTCTGGAGTTAGAGCATTACATGACATAACATAATGATATTCATCACCTACGTCTCTTGATTCGCAAAGATGGCACAACCTATCATTTCTTGATATGTTATTCCACCTTCCCGTCTCGATAGGTAATTGGTGACTTCCACATCTAAATTTACACAATAAAAATTGATTATATGTTGACAATTTGGAAAAATAGCTTTCTAATTTTATATAAGTTTTAAAAATTCTATAACATAAGCATTTAGGAGTAGTGTAAATTTCGCTTAGGCAATTCTGCAAAAACTGGTCTTTAAGTTTCAACTCAATACTTTTAATTACCCATTTATCTAACATTTGATTCAACCAGATATTTGACATTCCACAGGTATCAAAAACAGTTTTTACAAATGATATCCATTTACAGTTAAGACCATAGTTATGAAAATTAATATACAATAGTTTATATAAGAGACATGAAATTTTACTTTCTTTACCACATAGTAATCTACAATTAACAATTACAGGATATCTACCCAATTCCGCATAAACAATACAGCTAGGTGTACTCTGTTTTAGATGTAGAACAAGCTTACAAAATTTTAAATGTACACGTTCTATCAAATCAAAATTTTCAAATCCCCAAATTTCCGAACCATATAGAAGAATAGGTAAAACTATCTTATCAAACATGTCTAACTGACATTCTATAGTCAAACTGTTTTGTCTACACTTTTTTAAAATACCATACATTGCTTTTGTAGCTTGTTCACAAATATATATGGTCTTTAAAAAAGAACCACTTCTAGCAAAACATATACCGAGGTATTTATACTCAGTTACAATTTCTAATTCTCTATTCTGTATAACAAATCTAATATTTTTGGGTTGTCTCCCTTTGGAGAATATAAGGCAGCAACCATTTGATTTTTTGGGAGGGGGGGGGGGGGGGCTATGTTTTTTTTTGGAAAAAAAAGTTTGTTTCCAGTTTTTGGAGAAAAAAATAATTTGTTTTTGATTCTGAGAAAAAAAATTGTTTGTTTCACCCTCAGCTGCCACTATATGTAATGCTAAAATTGAAAGAAAAAAAATTGTTTTCGACTTGTCGCGAAAAAAATAGATTGTTTTTCGCCGCAGGCGAAAAAAAAAAATTTGTCCAGAAAAAAAAACCATAGCCCCCCCCCCCCCCCCCCCCCCCAGAAAATCAAATGGTTGCTGCCTAAGAACTTTTGTCTTGTTAACATTTATTTTGAGTTGCCATTTTTCACAATAATCATCAAATTCATTTAACATGTTTTGTAAATCTTCACTACTCTCGGAAAACATCACAGTGTCATCCGCATATAATAACATACATATTTTTAAAAATACTGTTAACTCGTGTTCGAGGTCATCACTAATAGAATTTACACCAAGTACATCTTTGCCTTCAAAAAAATGCTGTAAATCATTTAAAAATATTGCAAACAGAGCAGGGGAAAGATTTTCTCCCTGTCTTAAACCCATTTCACAATAAATAACTCTGATTTCTCACCATTAAATATAATGCGTGATTTTACATTTTCGTACATATTTTGTATAATACGGAAAAATTTGCCATTTATATTATTCTCTAAAAGTTTAAATAATAAAAAATTTCTTTGTATAAAATCAAAGGCCTTTTCAAAGTCGACAAAGGCACAGTAAAGTTTCTTCTTTCTTAATCTTAGTAACTCGAATAGTGCATATACTGAAAATAAATGATCAGTAGTTGAGTATCCATGTCTGAAACCTGCCTGATTTTCTAGTAAAATAGAGTACTCATCAAGATAATCACATAATCTAGTGTTTAAAATAGAAGTAAAAATCTTACCAAGACATGACAAAAGAGTGATAGGACGGTAATTTTGTGGTTCGGCAGAACTACCTTTGTTCTTAAAGACTGGTATGACATTACCTATGATCCATGCCTCGGGTAAAATATCCGAATCAAAAATAATATTAAATATATACACATAATATCAATCATACAATCAATAGACGAGGAAATGTATTCATTAACAATCATATCGTCACCCGACGATTTGTTATTTTTTATATGTTTTATAGCTTTTAATATTTCTTCAGCTGTAATACTTTCATTTAACATAGAATTTGAAGATTCTTGACTAACATCATTGTTAATATCATAAGTATCTCCTTCATACTTATTTTTGTTTATATCTTTAAAATAAGTAAACAATGACTCAGTGGTGATATTACAATTGTTTTTATGTTTGACTTTATTCCAAATTTTCCATAATTCCCTGGGGTTTTTGAATCGCATATTTCTCATCTTAGTGCGCAAGTTTTCGTTATATAGTTTAATATTCTCGTCCATGACTTTTTTGTAATGTTTTTCTGACTGTCGAAGTCTTTCTTTAAATAAATTAGAGCCATAGTGTTTATAAAGTCTTCTGCTTTTTCGAAATTCTTGTCTAACCTTTTTACAGTCTTTATTAAACCAATCTTTGTTTGAAAAATTCCCTTCCCCGCCAATGTTTTTTGAATTTTTAGTAAATACCCCAAAAGTGTCTTTTGCAGCACTCAATAATACAGTCGTAATATCACTTACAATACTATCTACAGTACCTTGATCAACTGAACTTATATCATCATATTTAGACATTACATTTAACAATAATTCGTTTACTATCAACGTCAATGTTGTTTTTGTATTCAATTGTCTTTTCGTGTTTCCATTTACTGGGCGATATCTTTTTGCGCCAAAAAGTAACTCATTTGCGCCACAACTTAATTGCGCCAATACCTCTTTTGCGCCACCTAATTTTCAAAACTATAGGCATCATTTGCGCCAATAAAATAATCATCTAATTGCGCCAATTTTATATATTTTTATTTATATATAACAACTAAATGATTGACTAGGTACCAACAGCAAAAAAATCCTCTGACATTGTACACTGAAATTTCAAATTAGCCTCGCATCCTAATAAAATTATACCGCTTTCTGGATCGTTACACAATACAAAGTCATCATCTTTGTTTGTAACAAGACCAATATCATCCAATTTTCTGTGAAATTCTGCTCGATTTTTAGATTAAACCAGACGCAATTTTCTTCTCTCTCTCTATACATAGACTGACATACATATTTCAAATCTTTCTTTTCTAAATTTTCTTCTTCAATTTTGAAGATCTCTGAATTTTTTATTTTTGAAGGTCGCTCTGACAACACATTGGTTGCTTTTCTTTTACACGCAGTTCTCAAAATTTGACGCTCTAATTTCTGGACACTGATAATGAAAATTATATTTCTTTTTACAAATAAAAATATGGTATTTTATACTGCCAAAATCTGCTATGAAATTTTAATAAAGCGAAAATTTATTTTATACTCGTGATAGTTGACTTGTATTTGCACTATAATTTTAAGAAAAAAATGTGTTACAGTCTCTCAAAACTCTTTATAGAGTGGCTCTTGTTGCCAAGTTAACTTGTGTTTTAAAAAGCTGTATATTTTATATATAACAAGTAGCGAGACTTTAAGAAAGTATTTGTCTTGTCTTGTCTTGATTTAGGTAAAACATGTACAGGTATGATATAGGTAAAAAATATTAAAAGGTAAATGTGGCGCAATTTCATTTCATTTATTGGCGCAATTAATACCATCAAAATAAAAGAGAGTGGCGCAATTAATACCTTTTCAAAACTGCAATTGGCGCAAATCGATTCTGCCCCATTTACCAATGTGTACATTTTTGTCATTAATTACTTCGCTTTCACCTTGTGTAGCATTACAACCATTTACAGTTAAAGACAAGCACAAAGGAGAGTGTATATCTGAGAATAAATTACAAAAATCAGAAACTTCGATCAAAATCATCTACTTTACATAAAATATTAGCAGTACATAAAATATAATCTACTACACTAATACTTCGACTTGTTGGTTTACCAAGTACTCGGTCTTTACCGACTCTTCCGTTTAAAATATACATGTTATTATTTTTACAAAATTGAATTAATTTTCTTCCATATGTATCGACAACAGGATCAGAACTATTACGTATTCTTGGTATCTTAAGATCGTCTAAGACATGAATGTCATTAAACTCATTTACATCTATAAATTCGGTTAAATGTTCTTCGAAATCAGATGTATTAAAAAAATCTTGTTCATTTGCAGTGCGACTATTGAAATCACCAAGAAGAAAAATACAGTTACTATTCTTTTGTAATTCAAGAAATTCTATTTCAATTTCTGACATCGCATTTTCAGACGTATAACGAGTATTTTCAGGCGGGATATACGTATACACTATACCCATTATTATATCATCTTCAGTTCTAAATAATATTCTATCTACTCTAAACCATAAAACAAAAGGACAATCGGTTTCTTTAAAAAGAATAAATTTTGCATACTGTGATCTATAGCCTAAAGCTATCCCACCTGATCTAAAGCGGCGTTTTGCATTTGCTCCAATCTGCATTTCATTTGCGCCGATTTTTTCTTTCATTTGCGCCGATTTTTATTTTCATTTGCGCCGATTTGTTTTACAGGTAAATTACATGGGCCGTGTCATCGAAGCTGTCCTAGGACTAGGACGTGTCTTAGGATGGTCTTAGGGCACGTCTTAGTCCTAAGTCAGGTTAACGAAGGTGTCCTAAAATAAGATATGTCCTAAATTTGGTCCTAAAGTTAGGATATATAAATAGGTGTCTTAGGATAGTCCTAAAAGTTACGATGTCCTAAAACGAAATAAAAACAACAAATATGTCATAAACTCAATAATAGAACAATACTAACACAATATTAAACTTTTATACTGTTATCATGATTCTCTCCAAAAAGTATATTTAACGATGTCACGGTATTACGCTTATCCTATATAAATTTTGCTGCCCTTTTTAAAGCTTTGAAAATACTCTCATATATATACAACATTTTTGCACTTGAACATACAATGCAATTATAATTTGAATGAGGAAAATAAGTGACTTCTTTTTTAACTAATCCTTATTCAATACAACAAATCAAATAGAGTGGACCTAATGACAATTTTTAAACAAGTTCGTATACTAAAATTGCAGCACGAATATCGCATTTAACCAAGTTTTGTGATTATTTATTTTTATTTTTGACGTAAGAAATTCATTTATATCTGTTATCATATTTGATATTATTAGTATTACATTAAAACGTATATTTTGCGTTTTAAATTGTTTTCCATATAAGAATACCTCCACCCTTTACGTATATACTGAAATACAATAAAATAAAGGCCATTCACATCTCTACATACTTTTTTCGATTAGATAAATGTGTTAGGATGGTCTTAGGACCATCGTAGTTAGGACTGTCCTAAGATAGCTTTGTTTTACATCCTAAGACATGTCTCAGACACGTCCTAAGACCATCCTAAATAATGTCCTAAGACATATCTTAGGACATATCCTAGGATACTTTCATTGACACGGCCCCAGGTTAATTACAGGTGGATAGACATAAGAATATGTGGTATGAGTGCAAATGAGACAACTCTCCATCCAAGATTTTTTTTCAAGATTTTATTCAGTCATGTTATTTTTCATTTAACATTATAGAACTCTTCCGTTAGCCAGTTGTACAATAAATTTCACATACTTTAAAATCAAAACGTAAAATCCTTAGATAAAAACAATCTGGTTTATACTAAAATGACGAATTGAAAATCTATTTACAGCATTCAAATCCATAAAAACGGAATACATTAAAACCATAAATCTGTTGTTGCTGGGTATTTATAGGCGACACATCTTATATATTCTTTTCTTGTGATTTCGACTCTTCTATATTTGTCTGGCTTACGTAATTATGTGTATAGCCGTCGATTGTTAAAGAATTGACTCCTCGGCTCGTTGAATGTGCAATATGTCCATCGTGTTACAGCAAAGTTCAGAACAGTATGAATCAAAATTAACTAAAACCTATGTTTATAACCAGAGTTTACCAATATACCTTAACTGTATAGTACATGTACAAGTATTAACTTACCTGTAAATCCAATTAGGGGCAAATATAAAATCGGCGCAAATGAAAAAATGAAATAGGCGCAAATGAAAGAATGAAAATTTAAAAAATCGGCGCAAATGTCATACGCCCATCTTAAGCTAGTAATTTTTTTCCTGTTTTTATAATGAAATGTAAAATCTTCAAAACTAATTTCATCTAAATCGTCCAATTTTGTTTCAGTAAGACATAATAAATCATTACATTTTAATAAATCTCTAAATTCTTGATACAGTAGTTTCCGTTTTAATCCACAAACATTTAATGACAATAGATGAACAATATCTTTATTTACATGATTATAATTAATACTAGTGTTAATGTGAGAGTTAGTTCCATCTGAATGATTTAAACTGTCATTTAAAGTGTCCGTTAAACCTCCACGGTTTACCTAGCTGTGTTTTCCACGTCTACTACGAGGGGCTCCACGGGGACGGTCGTTGTTCTGTTGAGGACCTCTACGGGGTGGTTCTTTCTGTCGTGCGCCTTCTGTTTCTTGTTGTTGTCTTTTGTCTGTCTCCATATGACAATCGGTAGGTGGTCCAATTTCTTTGCCGTTAATAAACAGCTTGTCTCGTTTGAAGTACGTCTTCTGTCCTTTTTTTGCCTCCTTATAATATGGCCAGAGAAGTTTGCGGCGGTCATTAACCTCTTTCGGGAACTGTTCATTCACCGCAAATTTGGTATCTTTGAGGTTTCGCGCAAAAGATCTGACCAATTCGCGATCTTTGAAATTTTTAAATCTGCACACTATTGGTCTGGTCATATAAGTGTCTCTATCGTCGATTTTAATTTGTGTTTTTTTTTCCAAATCGATGTGCGCGCTGAAAGTCCATTACAATATCCATTTTCATATTAACTTTCATAAAGTCCTTTATAATGTCTTCAGTTTGCTCTGATGGTTCATTTTCGGAAAGTTCTGGTATACCCGAGAACACAAGGTTTTCCCTCATAGACCTTATTTGTAAGTCTACATGTCGCTCATGTAATTCGTCCATATCAGCCCTCAGACAATCGAAACCGTTAATCATTTCACCGTGTTCACTTTTAATTTCCGTGATTGTTGTTTTAAGATATTCACTGTCAGATTTACTACTTTCAAAATTTTGGTTCATAAACTCCATACTTTTTTCAACTTCATCAATTCGTTTTGAACCTTTCTCAACAGTTTTTGTCAAACTTTTAACACTGATTTCAAAATTTCCAATCTTTTTGGTTAATTCATCAATACTTGACAGTTTTTTAAATATTTCTTCAACTTTCTGAACCCAAAAATCTATTTTATCACCGGATTCGCTGCCTTGATTTAAAGTGGATTGCATAATTGGCGGGGGCATCGAGTGACTCGGGCTCTGAGAGGGTACGGGATAATATCCTGACATAGGAGACATCTGTTGAAAAACCGGAGATGCGAAATTTTGTTGAGGCTGAATAAAGTGCTGCATGTTTTGTTTTCCCTGTATCATTTGACAAGAGTCATAAGAGGTCATAGTAGAAGCAGAAGGTAATATAGGATCTATTTTGTTTTGTTCTGCTGCCGATTGTTTATTTACATTTTTAACTTTGTGAGTACTGCTCTTTTTTGTTTGTTTTTGTTTTTGAGGTTTCTCACCGCTGATATTTTGATCCTTCGAATTCTTCCTTTTTCGAGTCCCATTTCCATCCTTTTTTTGATTCATACAGTATCACAAGTCAGTTCATTCGTATATTCACAAGAATTAATTCTCACAATATAATTTTAAAGTTCATTTCTATAAATTTCGTTAATTTTTTAACGAGCCAAAAAAAATAACGTCCATACTGTTCACACATGCACATGCGCAGTTCTTTCAATCTATAAGCTGTAATGAAAGCTTTAAACTGATTCTTACATCAATATATGTCAGATTGAACACTTATGGCTTTGATTGATATAGGACAGCCTTCATCTAAACTGTGAGAACAAACTGAACTTTGAACTATCTTGTTTATAAGAAAGCAAATATCAAACCATCTTGAAAGAGTTATTTGAATTGATTAACTGTTAAATATCATTTGCTGTTTATTTTTATTTTCAAAGAGAGTGATTACATATGTATGTTACAGTAAGAAGTTCGTTGAACAGATTTATTTTTTCAAACTGTTATTATGATAACCTTCAATATTGTCAAACATTTGCAACACATAACTTGCCATACTTAATAACTGCGCAGTTATGAGAATTCTTATAATGGATCGGACGTTTCTTTGGTCTTACCAAGGATTTTGCTATATTCTATTGTTGGTCGGAGTATTACCGTCCATAGGTTCTGAATGCAATGGTGATAGTTGTAGAGATGTGATTTCAATGCCGTTATTGGATGAAATGAAAGCTACTTTAAAGGCTGATTTAGATGTTACAAACTTGAATAATCATTTGAAAGCCTACATTGAACAACAGATACAGAAGGGTGTTGAAACAGCCATGACAGATGTAATGAGACAGTTGATTGATAACAAACTAGAAACGGCCAATGCTACAATAGAGACAACAATCCTTGCAGAGCTTGAAAGTATGTTTTATTTTTAAATTCATATCTATTTTCATTTTTTTAAGTACAGGTAGATAGTATTTCTATTCGTTAATTAAAATCATATATGAAAGCAAGACATTGTTTTGTTTTTGATTATTGCAAACCTGTAACTGAATTTAAAAAAATAAAAACAAAAAGATAAAAACATTGCAATAAATTCTGAATTCACAGTATTGCCAGTTTGGTTTTTTATACGCCCGTTTACGGGACATATACTGGTATACTGTTGTTGTCCGTCCAACCGTCCGTCTGTCTGTCTGTCTGTCTGTCTGTCTGTCTCTCTCTCTCTCTCTCTCTCTCTCTCTCTCTCTCTCTCTCTCTCTCTGTGTCTGTCTGTCTGTCTGTCTGTCTGTCTGTCTGTCCGTTGTCAACATTTTGTCAAATTGTCAGATACTAACTCACGTAAATTATTTTTCGTGAAATTTGGTGAACTGTTTATATCTATGAACGTGAGCTTTGGTTTTCTATAAATTTTGGATTTGGCGTTTCTCAGTTAGGTATTTTTGTTATATTAATTCTTATATAAACAATTATGAAATTCTTTAGCTGAATAATTCAAAAATATGTTTACGTGTACTTGAAATAAAGGATACCACAGACACAAAGTTCTTCTTTAGCTTGATTTTCATCTGTTTGAATTAAAATGAAAGTTTCTTGAAATCTTTTAACTTAACGAAAAATAAGATGATTAAAATTTTCACATTGTGCCCTATCCATTTATATATGTTCCAGACCGTATGAGTATTTGGATCGTACGCGTACGGTCTGGACCGTATGCGTACTTTTTCAAAATACTCATACGGTCGGACCGTACGCGGACGGTCTGACTTATATTAAGAAGTTGGTCAAGTTTATTAGATACAAGTGCGTATATAAAGGATCAACATAACTTTACTCTAAAATTAATATAAAAAGGTTCAATTGAAATTGAAATAAGAACTTTATATTTTAACTATTTAAAGAATTCACGCTAATTAAATCTGTTTATCTCTTGTATTTAGCATGCATATGTCAATCAGTAAATACATTAACTGAATAATGATCACTGAAATTGAAGTTATCGGAAGTAAACACAATGTGGGAGGACAATTGGTTTACAATATTTAGCAACTTTTCAAAAAAATGCAAATGGAAAGGAACATGCATGAACTGAAAACATGTAAATGTAAAAAAAATATTACGTTACTTGTGGTGGTAGCAAGTGTCACCTTGGGCGAGAGTACCAAAAATAGGATTCAGATATATACAGTTAAACAAATATTTAATTTCAATTGTTCGTTTGTCCATTATTATCCATCTAATTGTAATGATAACAATTTGTAAAAATAAAAATTAAAATTGTGATAAATATTTATTTAAATTTAACCCATATGATCCAATAACATGTCATATATGGTCAGCTCGTACTGGACCATACGCGTATACTCATACGGTCCGACCGTACGCGTATGGTCGGACCGTACGAGTATACGTATACGGTCCGGACCGTACGCGTACGGTCCAAATACTCATATGGTCTGGAAGATATAAACCATTTCAGCAGCGTCTTCATATTGCATACAATGTACATATCAAACGGTTGATACGCTATATGACTATTGTTCATCACACGAGTTCTTTAATATATGGTGTGGTTGTTGCCTACAGTGATCATATTAAACTATGGATTCTAATGCTAAAAGTGAAATCTTCACTTCGAAAGACTTACTGATAAGTCAAGATTTAATTGGTTGACAATTAACAAAAATTTATGTCACAGATCCGAAAACACGAATATGTTCATCTTGTCGAAGTAACAATTCCGTCCTCATAGTTGTACTGGCTTTTAGTATAAATTAATTTTAATTAGATATATTACGTATATTTAGATTTATGTTAATTGTGTTTAATAATTTTAACAGGATATGGCATTACCTATATCAGATGGGGAAGAAAAGGTTGTCCTGGTGGTGCTGAACTTGTTTATACAGGTAATGTTGGCTTTTTTATTCACGAAATATCCTTCATCACATTCCCTATTTCCATTCTCAGTTTTATCCTTATTTATAACTTTTTAATGTTGTTAATGTACAATGCAGTATGATTATTGTGGTCATTCATCGTCTATTTGTTTAATCATCTAGAGCTTTTGATTTTGCCATTTGATTAAGTACTTTCCTATTAAAATTTTAAGTGTAATTTTTGTTTGAAATTTGAAAACATAGTAAATGGTCTTAGTTTTTATTTCAATCAACTATTCGATCTGATCAAAAACTTGTCAGACAGCAATTTCTTCATAGGGGGTTATTAAACTCGGATAGCATTTTGTTTGTTTTTTTGGTTGGGTTTTAGTGTCTGAAGCCAATTTTTCAGTGTTGTAAATCTTCATGGATTTTTGTAAATATAACAGGAGCAAATGTCCTACAATAAGAAACATTAATATTATCTAAAGAAAAAAGTAAGATGAACATACTATTTTATAGTTGTGACAAAGGGTTCTGTGGATTTTGTTTTCGAGGATGGATCATAGATTGAAAAACAATATGTTTTCTTTTGTTAACTTTTATGAACCTTTGGCATTGTTTTTCTTGTTGTAGGTCAAGCTGGTGGTAATCGTTATAATCATAATGGCGGCGGTGCAAATTATCTTTGTCTTCCAAATGATCCAGAAAATGGAGAACCCCAATCATATGACAATCCACAGCTTTATGGTACTGAATATGAGATCTTTGCAGATCGGAACCCACGCGGAATGTCGAGCACATTGCGTAACAGAGAGGTACCATGCGCGGTCTGCCATAGGAAGCGGAGGTCTTCAGTAATAACAATCCCTGGTAAATATTTGTCATCTTAAATAAAAATCAAAGGCTTATGAATAAAACATTGGTGTTCATTGTGTAAGTGTATCCTTCACATTTATGTTCGCTTGATGGCAAGTGAGGGTAAATTTTATATACTTTGCCTCAAGGTGTAGTTTGATACTTCAGGATATTCAAAAATCCATATCTACGGATTTGAACGTAGTTGCTTCTAAGATATGACTTTCAGTTGCATGCATTTCCAAAGAGAAATACAGACACGGCTACTTGCACAAACACAACTTAAATGTTTATTGTAAAAGTTGTGAAAACCTTAGACTTTCCAAACATTATCCTATTTGTGCGTTCCCCTGCGACAAATTAACTCTTTATCAACTTTTCCGATCTATAATAAAATGAATATTAATAGTTGCCATCCAAACCTTTCTTTAACTATAGCCGGAATACATGTGTATAACAGTCTTGATGTTTTCATAAGTCAGTCCTCTGTGAAGGCTAATTTAATTTTCTACTATTTGAAAGTTATGATACTGCACAATTACTTTCATATTAGAAAAAAAAAGTTACAAATAAATATATGAAGCTATATTTTATGTATATTTCAAATTGTATTGTTACGTATTTCAGATTTGAATGTTACGTATATTTTCCCCTTAAACCCCTTTGACAATTAATATAAGTAAACATAATTTTATGTCAAATATGTTGAGTAATCAATGGACCCATTTCAAAATGATTCAGCATTCATTTTCATTGTTTAACCGCTACTATTCGTTTGGTAATGACATATAAGAAAGCGGGCAACCATATGATGCTCCTTCTTTTACATTTTAGTTTAGTCCATCAAAAGGGTTTCTGCAACACGAATGTATCAGGCTAAACGCACAACACGTTATGTTTCTGATTTATGATGGTTTTAACAAATATCTGAAGGTCAACAAACTTCATTTTATTGCAGACCTTCACCATACAGAAAACATATTATTTAATGGTATACCATTACGAATAGATATTATAACAAGTTTTATTCTGATTCAGAGTACTTTCTCGCAATTTGATTGGCTGATATTATCCTAATAAATTTCAGTATAATTTTTTATCACGTCAATTTGTATTATCTCCCTTATACCATTGACCTAATAAAAAGAACACAGTTGAGTTGCTTTGTAGTCATAATATTTTTTTTTATTTTTCACAGTTTTAGATTTAATATATATTTGTTGATATTGTCCTAAAATTAAATTTGAATATAATAATATGTAATATAACAAAATCAGGATAAATTCGTTACACAATGTTCAATTGTCCTAATACTTGACTTGGAAATATTGGGACATGTAAATATGCATCGCTCGGGTCGAGCGTTATGGCCCAATCTCCTGGTTGTACTATATTCAAGACTTTGGTCAGTGAATCCATCTTGAAATGTTTTTTTCTGAAGATACCCATTGAGTGGTCTCAGATTTATGACTGGTCTCATCTTCCCATTTTGTTTTTTGGACCAGAAAAAATGTGCTGTAAAAACCTGAACCGATCTTTTTCTATTAAAATATTTACCTCTTCAAGTAAAATTTCCATATTCTTTTGAGATACTATTGTTTGTTTTATTCCTTGCCAAATTGGTTTCTTTATGAACTCTAATTTGTAACCTTTTTTCTATTACAGACAAAACCTATTGGTCGTTCGTAATCTTTTTCCAATTTGCTAGAAAAAATCTGAGACGACCCCCTACTGGTATCTTGTCTGGATTTTGAAATAAAATTACCTGTATCTCTAAGTCAGCTGGACTGTTTCTTGGGGATACGAAAAGAACCCCAGGAACCGGTACTACTGTTTGATGTCTTGGTATCTTTGTCTTTCTTGTCTTTATTTCCAAAGCCACCTGTCTGTAAAAACTTATGAGACGAATTTATAGAAGACTGTCTATTGGTATTAAAAGACGGTTTCTTATTAGTTATCAAAAGTACCAGGATTATAATTTTATACGCCAGACGCGCGTTTCGTCTACATAAGACTCATTAGTGACGCTCAGATCATAATAGTTAAAAAGCCAAACAAATACAAAGTTGAAGAGCATTGAGGACCCAAAATTCCAAAAAGTTGTGCCAAATACGGCTAAGGTAATCTACTCCTGGGGTAAGAAAATCCTTAGTTTTTCGAAAAATTCAGAGTTTTGTAAACAGAAAATTTATAAAAATGACCATATAATTGATATTCATGTCAACACCGAAGTGCTGACTACTGGGCTGGTGATACCCTCGGGGACGAAACGTCCACCAGCAGTGGCATCGACCCAGTGGTGTAAATAGTTATCAAAAGTACCAGGATTATAATTTTATACGCCAGACGCGCGTTTCGTCTTCATAAGACTCATCAGTGACGCTCAGATCATAATAGTTAAAAAGCCAAACAAATACAAAGTTGAAGAGCATTGAGGACCCAAAATTCCAAAAAGTTGTGCCAAATACGGCTAAGGTAATCTACTCCTGGGGTAAGAAAATCCTTAGTTTTTCGAAAAATTCAAAGTTTTGTAAACAGAAAATTTATAAAAATGACCATATAATTGATATTCATGTCAACACCGAAGTGCTGACTACTGGGCTGGTGATACCCTCGGGGACGAAACGTCCACCAGCAGTGGCATCTTATAATTGTTATTGTAGTTATTATAAGTTGAGTTCCCTGTAAACTTTAATTGTTTATTTGACCAGCTATCACGACTATCGTAGTCCAACTTTCTTTTGTTGTTTTTGTGAAATTCGGGTAACAAATCTTCCAATTGTTCCCTTAAGGTCAGGATAATCACAGTGCAATCACTTAAAAGGTAGGTCAGTAGTGGTTTTTCTTTTTGCGATTTATGAATGGAATGTGAAAAACTATATCATGAGTGAACGTGGTTGATAGTTTAGATTATTTTTACCGATAACCGCTACGAATTTCAGCTGACGGCGACTATAATTGATAATTTTCTTCACTAGCATTTTCATTTTCTAAATTACCCAACAAAGTGCCTAAAGCTTGTTGCATCTAAGAAATAGATATAATTCCCATTCTGGAAGCTACCTGTCCAGAATAGGCTAGCTTCTCAATTTGTTTCACAGATTGAGAAAATAACTGTTTTTGTTTGTCCCAACATTTCACAGTTTTATTTGTATGCACACGTTTAACCATAGGTTCAAGCATATCATCTAAACTTGGCACTTGTAATACAGGTACAGATTTTTCATGCACAGGAAAACATGATCTATATTCATCCTTATAAGCAGACAAACGTTCAGGATGTTGAGGTCTCCAAGAATAAGATAAAATCTTAACTTGAGAATCATCTAAAATCAAACCTACTGACTCATCACTATTGTCACCTGGTAAATCATCTTTAAAATTTTTAGCTAGTCTATCAACTTTATTGACATTGTTGCATAAAATGTTAATATTACCTGAAGCATTTTTATCAACAGTAGATATATTCTGTACACTTGAATTTAAGTATTTACTAAAGCTGTCAGTTTTCTTAGAATTACTGTTTTTATCAAGGAAATGACTACTCACTGATTGAGGAGCACTCTCTTCATGATCTGAAATCAGACCTAACATTTCTCGTCTCTCTCGACGGTCTACTTGTAAAGATATTTCTGAGCGTTCATCAAAATCTCTTACAATTCTTGGACTACCTAAATCTTCATTCAAGTTTGGTTCCAGAGGTATTAATGGTCTACGTTCCCTCTGTACAGGGACGTTATCCATTCTCGTAACCTCGTTCTCCTGCGTGGCTGACCAATCAGTATGAGAACTATCTACACTTTTATTAGCTGCTTGTAGCAGACCAAAAAGTTGATAAAATCTTTATCAAAGCTTTCTTCCAAGCTGAAGAGCTTCATTTCTATGTCCGCTGTCTTGAACGAGCGTTTCTTTGACTTACTTGTTTTGTTGCCAGTTCTGGTCATTTTTTTCCCGTGTACCTGTACTTCCGGTAATACTAATACCGACAGTGTCACTTTCTTCTTCAACTTCTGATATTCTATTCGTTCCTTCCATAGTGAAACAATTAAAAGTTCATTGTCAAACGACAAAATAAATGATGCAGTGAAATATTTACTGACCAAAAGCGAACTGATCGTGTTTTGTACACGCCGAAAGATAAACTGAAGCATGGCTACACGGACGATCTGATGCAGGGAATGTTTGAATCAAGATCATCTGTGTGTTTGCGAGTTATGAACGTAGTGAAGAAAGATAATCCAAAAGTATGTTTCTGACTGGTAAGTATAAATAATTGAAATAATATTCATATCGGGTTCGCCTCATACGATATGAATTTCATTGACCCGATAAATTCTCGTATTAGGACAATTGCACACTGTGTAACTAATAATATCAAGTTATCAGGAATTATTCATGATCTATACCCTCTTATCATATGATTATTTACAGGAAGAAAAACCTGCTACAAAGACTGGAACGCAGAATATAATGGATACTTAATGGCATCTCATAAAGTTTACAAAAGGACTGATTACGCATGCATCGATGTCAATGCTGAACAATTCGATAATAAATCAGCCTCTGATGAAGATGGTGCCCTCTTCTATCCAATCAGAACCAGCTGTGGTAGTTTGAGGTGCCCTCCTTACAAAGCCGATGCAGACGTATTTTGTGTGGTATGCACCAAGTGAAATACCGATCATTAAAATAGAAAAAATAGGATACTACATGTATTATTCAAAATCAAAATTATGTTGTACTTGTTTAACATGCTTACATATGGTTAGTTCAAATTAAAATGTACATAGAGATGGAGTTTTCTTTTATTGAAAAGGTAAATTACGATAATAAACATAAATTAAGAAAATGATGTTTATTAACAAAGAACTATTAAACCTGTACGTAAAATTGATAAATTTAAATCATCCTTTGTTAAAATAACTTACAATCGTAACGTTTCTAACAAGATAAGTGATGAAATGACAAGAAATATACAAATGAATTAGGCTGAATGCTTCTATCTGATAGTTTCGACATTTACATTATTAATTTCCCAGAATAACAACAAACTGAACAGATATCCAAGAACAAAGAAACAATGATATATTTTATAAAGTACTTACTCATATCTAATTAACTAGGTTTCTTTTACTATAAATAAATCTATATTTGTTATTTTGATTTAAAGATTAAACAAAACAACGATTTCATTTAAATTTATTTCTAAAAAAAAGAAGATTTTCTTCATTAAAAACAAAACAATCTTGAGAACCTTAATCCATTACAAACGTTGGAGCTTAAAACCAAAAAAGTCCTAAGGTACTTCTAAACCCGGACATGGAATCAGAAATAGAGTAAGGGAATTCAAATGACGCGAATGTGTGTATGGTTTTAGTAATAAAGTCACATGAATTTGACATTTCAAACATTTGGAACAATGTTTGAATCATATAGAATATCTAACAATCGATAAGTTGTTAAGACGTTCACATTGTCTTCCAGAATAGCATTATACATTATGTTTAAGGTTTATGACCCCTTCTGTAGCCACTTATGTACGAAATTTAAAAATTTCAAATGTATCAAAACTACGGATATAATGAACAATAGAGATAGGCCATTTAGTACATATACCGAGGGAAAAGTTGATGCTAAGCATTATTATTTACTGTTTCATTGCATTTAATAGAAAAAGAGTACTTTGTGGCAAATAAACAAAGCTTTTTATAGAAAATCCACAGCCTTTATTACAGAGATTTTTGTTCTAAAATTTGAAACATATATTTCTCACTTGCTTTTCTATGATTTGCTAGTGTTTATTTTTTACAAAAAGTAGTAACCAACATGTAAATTCCAAAATACCTCGTTCTGAGTCACTTAAGTTGAGCGCACCCTAAAAGGTGTACTTGATTTGGTCCATATTTTTTTTTTTGTTTTAACCAATAATTACATTAATAAACTTGTTTTAAGGAAATCAATGCTAGCACTGCATGCATTAATTCTATATCTGTTAGTCATCAAATCGCAAAATATGAGAGTATAAGGATAAAGGCTTTGGATTTTCTATAAAAGTTCCAAATGTTTAGCATTGAATCAACACAAGGGTACATAATCCTTAATGCAGGCAGGCATTTGTCCTGGGGGTATATTTATTTATCTTTTATTTTTATCATGTGCTATAAAACTAAAATCAAACTGTTGTTAAAACAAACAAAAAACAAAAGCCATTTGAATTTAATTCATTATAATACACGTCTACTTCAAAGCCGATTCAAATAAATAATCATTACATAACTTAAAGAGTAACAGAAAATTTTGTGTTTGAATAGGTTGACCATCCAAAATTCATAGTCACTCAATTGAAATTCCCATGGCAAAACACGAAAAAAAGAGACTGAAAATGTGACATATATAAGTCCTTTAATAAGGGATGTCATTGGACTTAGATGATGTTTTGTCTCGAATGTATGACCATCATCAAGAACAAACAAATGCATGCAATACAATTGATATTCATAGGCTTATTGTGACGTACGATGTAAAAAAAAATGTAAAAAGAAAAGCAGTGAAGGAGATTTCTCTACAGAACGTTAGACTCGTCAAAAGTAAAAATATATTACTCAAAATCGAGTTCAACCGTCCTTTCCCAAAATTAAAAAATAACTAAATTAATAAAACAATGACTTACCATCAAAAGTACCTCTGAAAAAATGTATTAGCTCCTCTAACCATCTGTAAAAAAGCAAGTATTTAAAACATTCTATCAAAAGTGAAAATTTTAAAACTTAAAAAAAAACAAATTGAATAGAAAGTGAATAAAAAATTAAAAGAATCACTATTTCATCTTTTTATTTATTGTAAACTGGTGGAAGACGTTTGGCGGGAAATTTTTGAGAAAATAAGGGAATTTTGTTCAAAATTAAATATCCAAAAATTACAAAAATCGGAAACAAGTATAATTTTTGGGGTCATTAATGCAGATGCATCTTATACCCAAATTTTAGATACGGTGCTTTTATCACGAAATGGGTTATCTGGAAAACTACAAATATCGCAAAATATCAAAAGAAAGGGATAAGTAAATCGGTGATTTTAAATATGATAAAACATGAAATGCAATTTTTGCTCAAATATCTTAAACCGAATACGAAAATCGAAGCTTTTTCTACTATGTGTGACATTTTTTGTATATAAATATATATTTTTCGTGGTCAGGTCAGTGCAATGACCTCTTTGATACTGATTGAATAATAATATGTACACTGCTCGCTACTCCCTACATGTAATTTCTGTTTTGTATTCATGTATATCATCTAATTGTAACAAGACATGTTGTATCAACAGGTTCATATTATAAACAAATATTTACTCACCATATCTTTGAAATTAATCCTTATTTGGAATCAAAAACTACACATCCCTTTAACAAATCGCACGTGGTAAATGATCACTCGACTAGAAATTTAATGTAATTGAATTAACATAACAAAAGACTTGATGTCCGATAAAATTGAAACTGCTTAATAAATACAGGTAGCCTTTGTGAGAAATAAATAAAGATAAAAAACATAATTTATTCAAATAATTATATATGGTGAGAGGTATAGATATATAGATCGATAATGATTGCAGGTACATGTACATTTGTACAAGGATAGATAATATTAATAAAGGTTGATGTTAATAAGTTATAGTGGGAGTTTTTTTCTCGTTTGCTTTTTCCCCAACAAATGAGACTGTAAAAATTGGGGCCCCCTTAGTTGCTTCCCTGGGCAACTGGGGGTTGATGTGACAGGTGATTGTTAATAAAATATGTTTAATATTAAAAAAAAAAAAAAAAAATTACACCAAAATCTGTAACGGGATTTGTTTAATCATCCTGATGTTCAAAGGTGTATAAAAATGAACAAAACAAGAACCATATTAATTGATCTTTTGATAATGGATTCAGGAATGTCTAGCTAGTCGATCTCTACTCGCACTCAAGTTCTTCCTAGCCTTGATCTATTATATTAACAAATAGAGACAGAGTCGAATTTCACATATTCGCTTGTGCTTACGTCTTTTATCAATGATAAGTGCACAACTGATGTATGCACATGTTATAAATGAGTTCAAACTATTTAAGAGAATAAAACCGAAAAGGTCGTTCACCTATCATTTACTGAAGGTATTATGATTATAAAACAGACTGTATTTGTTTTCACCTGTCCTAAGTCAGGAACCTGTTGTTCAGTGGTTGTCGTTTGTTGATTTGATTAATAAGGGCTTCTCGTTTTTAGCTCAACGGGACCCGAAGGTCCCCATGTGAGATAATGCAATCACTTTGTGTCCGTCGTATGTCCTCGTCGTCTTCGACCTCGTAAACTATGGCAAGAATCTTCGCTGAAACTATTTTGCCAAGTTCTTTCAAATTTTAACTGAATGTTCCTTAGGGTACTACTCGTTTCTCGTCTTTTTTATTTATTAAACCGTTGGTTTACTCGTTTCAATTGTTTAACATTAGTTATTTTTGGACCTTTAATAGAATGCTGCTCGGTATGAGCTAAGATTCCGTGTTGAAGGCTTTACTTTGATCTTTAATTGTTTAAATCTAAGTTGTGACTTGGATGGAATGCATCTTCTGAGAAAAACAAAGGCAATGACCATTTAAATTTCAAAAGGGATGGGCTTGCAGTGTGTGTACCGTTTCACATTTGCTTCATTCATTCTCAAGTGCAAAACTGAGAATGAAAATGGGGAATGTTTCGAAGAGATAACAACTCGACCATAGAGCAGACAACAGCCGACGACCACCAATGGGTCTTCAATGCAGCAAGAAACTCCCGCACCCAGAGGCGTCCTTCATCTGGCCCCTAAAAAATATGTATTCCAGTTTAATGATAATGGACCATACTAAATTCTGAATTATACACAAGAAACTAAAATTAAAAATGATACAAGGCTAAGGCCAGAGTCTACTGACATGGGACAGGCGCAAACATGCGGCGGGGTTAAACATGTTTTTTGATATCTCAACCCTCCCCTATACCTCTAGCCAATGTAGAAAAACAAACGCACAAAAATATGCAAAGTAACAGTCAGTTTAAGAGGAGTCCGAGTCCGATGTCACAATTGGTATCAAAAGAAAATAAACCAAATGACAACAATACAAATATAACAAAAGACTACTAGCAGTTGCTGACATGCCAGCTCCAGACCTCAATTTAACTGATTAAAAGATCAACTCTTTTATCGTTAATTTTGATATTTAGCTTCCCATTAAGATATGGAAAGGGCAGTGTTCATTGTAAGTATAAGCTTTATTAGAGGTCAGGTCATCAGGATAAATCTAGTTTTTATATACTGAAGTCGTCTTTGTTCAGAGCCGATATATCATTCAAATATTTAATGTTTTTAAATTTTGGTATCTGATGTTTTTTCCATGGGCTTTGCTGATTTTTATTATTAACTGTAACTCATAATACAGACCTAAGTTCGCAATAAGTTGTACATAGTAAGTCACCATTTAAACTCCTATAACTTGACGATTTACCACATTTCCATAGAGAACAAAAATGTAATCTATTAAAAAATGTTAAAAAAAAACTTTGAACAGATTCGAAAACACCAATATAGGCATGCAATTAATCTAACGTATTTTGACACACCTTTTTTATAAAAAGAAAATACAAATAGAAAAGATAGGATAGTAACGAACTATATAAACAGTTAATAGCGTCGGAAATATGACAAATTCACAACACCCAAATTAAAAGTTGGATTTTTGTCTGACTATATGTTATTTTCTTTACTGTTAAAACTTGAAATTAAGTGAAGTTTATCCTCTATAAAAATCGATATTTTATTTTCAACATTTATGTGTATAAAAAATATACTAATTTCTTCAACAAATATCTAAAACTATATGGTGTATAGCTTCTTTGACTTATTTTTACGACTATAGATACTTTGAAATTCTAACGAAGTGACTAATATAAATAATCATTCCATAAATCTATAAAATTGACATAAGATATATTCATCTGTGCAATCTTGTTTATAATAAAATGAAATACCTAAAAGTGAAACACGATACTGAACACGCAAGAATTGATAAATCATTCAATATCATATGTTGCTTATTTAGCTTTTTTCAAGTAGTTCTTTTAATTTACTTCAAAACTGTGTTTCTGGTAAACTTCAAAGTTTCAAATTATTTGCAAATAAATTGTTGATCACTGCGCAGTAAATTTCATAGATATTTTGCCATGGCTAAAAGCTGTTTGGGTAACATTGGTTTTGGCTGTATTTTACTGGTAATCGGAGTTTTGCCGTCCCTAGCCTCTGAATGCAGTGGTGACAAATGTGGAAATGTGATTTCCATGTCCTTAATGGATAAAATGGAGGCTACATTGAAGGCTGATGTAGATGTTACAACGGACACAAAAAGGTGTTGAAACAGCTATGACAGATGTTATGACACAGTTGATGGAGAACAAACTTAAAGAAATCAATACTAAAATAGAATCAACAATTCTTAAAGAGCTTAAACGTATGTACATTGATGTTTGAGTTCTTTCCTATAATCATTTTGTAGTTAATATTAATCATCAGACATAACACAATGGTTTAGTTGAGTTAAATCGTAAGGACACACGCCGATTGCGAGCGATCGTAATGATTTCTCGTGAGAGCACAACAACAATTTTGTTTGGCTATATGTACGTGAAAGTAAAGATAAAAAATAAGCTTCTTCGTTTGTATGATTTTGAATCTAAAACAAGTATATGCAAGAGAGTTTGTGTGTGTAGATGTCGTATACAAAAAGCAATTTTGTCCAATAAATTGCTGATATTATCCTATGATTATATAAGTTTGTTTTTTTTCAATCTAGCAAGATTTATACACGGTGAGACCGCTGCTATAAAATTTGCTATGCAAAAATACCTCGTACCTTTTATGACATGTACCAACTATTGCACAGAAATGGTTTAAAATTGAACAAAATTTGAAAATAAAGATACAGTTCAATTAGTACATCATTAGCCTCAATAATGTTTTTTTTATTATTTTCTTATTGTTTTCCTTTATGATAGTGTGTTTTATACGTTTATGTTAGTGTCGTTTTATACGTTTCTGTGTGTGTTACATTGTAGTGTTGTTTCGTTGTTCTCCTCTTATATTTAATGCGTTTCCCTCAGTTTTTGTTTGTTACCCCGATTTAGTTTTTTTTTCATGGATTTATGAGTTTGAACAGCGGTATACTACTGTTGTCTTTATTGATACAGCTAATGTTTTTATTTGTATCAAATACCATTTGAAACACACATTGAAGTCAACCAACATAATTCAGAATTTCACCTGATGAATTATGATTGTGAGTTTCCGCTTTGAAGGCCATTGTACAATACTTTCATACTAGGTGTGACCTAAGAGGCAAGAAGATAGACAGGAAAGATTTAACATTGAAATCGTGTCGAGGAATATTTCTGTACAAATAAAACCCTGTTTTCAAAACAGAGGAGGGTAGAAATTTAAAAATATCAAAAAGACGTTCGACTATGCATTGATTTTATTGATTATCAAAAATAATAATATGATGAACATTAAGTATGGTCAAGACCAAACATGTTGAAAAGCAGATTTAATAATTCCACAATTATAAAATAAAAAACTGTATTTATTATTAAGCGTGGTCAAATAAAAACCATTTTCACCATATTCTGGCCCTCATAGATGTTGCACAGGAAATCTTGCTTTCATTTTTGCATGTTAAAATAAATAGTTGGAAGGATATTATTCAAAATGTTAAGGCAGTGTTGTTAAAAAAAATCCGAGCTCTAAGGAAGAATGTAAAAAACAAGCAATATCCTTTATATCCATCATATAAAATGAAATATTTTAAATGAATGCTTAAAAGTATGATGACAATGTCAACAATATCTTTTCGATTTTACTTGAAACATTTAAGTCTGTTTATATTTATATCTTGACTGACATTCAAAATAGTTGAATATAGAGTTGAATGAGATCTAAGTTTACGACAAAGCATATGTGTTAAATTTTCACATATACACCTTCCCTTAATGTTTAACATTTCAACTGCGTCTTCGCCTTTGTTACAAAGCACATATCTACTATTGGAAGTAATGTGACGTATCAACGTATGTTTTTCTTAATGTACTGTTGGGTTTCCGATTAAGTACCCATTAAACTATGGGTTTCAAAAGCTAGAATTGAAGTATTTGCTTTTACATATGTACGGATATATCAAATTATCAATTAGTTGACAATTTAGAAATGTTGGTGTCAGTGATCTAAACACACGATTTTGTTTATCTTGTAGCGAATATTCCGTGTACTTTTTTGTATTGACATTGAGTATACCTTAATTGTAATAAACGGTAGAAAGAATTCTTATATTTGTGGTTTTGTCGTTTTTAACAGGAGTTGGCGTAACCTATATCAGATGGGGGGAAAAGGTTGTTCTGGTAGTGCCGAACTTGTTTATACAGGTAATTTATTTTCAAACGAATTAATCTGTAGTTAATACTATTGATTTTTCACAGTATACACATGCAATCATTGTTTTCAATCATCTTACTGTATTATTCTACTAAGACGTTAACAATAATTTCTTACATGTTCAGAGAGGGATGTTTTTCCTTTCGTCTGAAGCATTATTATCAATCAACAATAACACTCGATAGTTATCAACATAAACTGTTTCTGTTTTACCTAAGGTAAGAACAGTTTTACATGTTGTCCTAGATTAACAAATAATACCCCGCCAGGAGGGATATGTTTTGATTTACCACTGTTAGCCCGCCTGTTCTTTCGTGCGTTGACACTTTCGTCGAAATTTTTTCAAAACTATAAATCTAAGCGTATCAAGATTTCGAAAAGAAATTCCTGCTAGAATGCTTTTACCTTTTTGATATGTTTTAATATTATCATCAACTTAACATTGTTTCAAATAATTGCCATTGGTACCATGTTTTCTCAGGAAGTGCAAAAAGTAAAATCACAAAAATGCAGAGCTTCGGAAAGATTCAAAACGGACAGTCCCTAATCATGGCAAACTCAAGAGCTCAAACACATGTAGAAAATTCTGAATTAAACCTGGTATTAAAGCTAGCTAAACTTCTCACTTGTATGAGATTCGCATCGAATTCCAAAAAGAGCTTTTTAAAGTTTGTCTACATGCTTCGAGTTGGTATATTATGTAATGCATCTCTATATTCATCGTTCCTTGGTTATATAACTTTCTATCTTCTGAATACTTATAGCTGAAACATAAGTGAGCAGGAGCGCACAGTTCAAATTATGCTTACTCAGGATATTTTCGTTTAATTGATTACCTTGTTTACTTGAAATGTAAGCCAAAATTTCAAAGCCTGAAAATCTTTTTTAAAAGATGTTCAACTCTCTTGAAAAATACGGTTGCATCCTGATTTATGAATATCTTGATATTTTTACATATTTGAATATGAAGTTGACAAGAACGGCAAAATGAATAAAAAAAATGAATCCATTATAGAAAAACACGTTAGATAAACACTGTATAGGTAAATGACGCAACGTCAGATGTTGCTACCATTTAGTGTAACAGAAAAATAACGTTAAATTAGAAACGCGCACTATCAAGTTGTTCCTGCTTTCCTTGTTGGGTAAATACAAAGTATAGCACACAAGTAGAAATGCCGAGAGATTCCAATCCAATATGGTTTTATAATTTACATAGGATATTAAATTTTAATTCTAGTAATAATGTGTTTTTCGGTGGAATATTGCTGCATTATATGAACAACCCGAATATGATTTTATTTAAGCAGTGGAACAAGTCAGAGACAGCAGAGACAATTAAATGGCTTATAGTTATGACACTGAAGTTTTCTTAACTTTTTGATCGTTTTATAGATGTGTGTTTTTGTAATGTGTCATTTCGTTTTGTTGAAAGTAGGACATTTACATTAAGTGGAGGAAGAAACCCGCGAACGCAGTTCATGCCGTCCCATATTACGCTTGTGGCGACGTCAAATAATGATAACGGAAAACCTTGCAAGACATTTTCATTAATCCTTAATTTTTATAGGTAACCCTTTAATCTTAATACAATTTGATGTAACAATTTCAACTTTTATTGGTATAGTAATCAAAGCCGAAAATAATCTTCATGGAATCAAATCTGTTTTTTGGCAGTAAAAGTTTTGTGAAGGCAAGAAAGTTTAACTCGGACATTATCGTAAGACATTGCAAACCAATTGTTTTGAATTGAATATGAAGCTCAATTCATTCATTAATTTGAACTTTTGGTGCTTACACTTAGTACAAAACGATCGTGCTTACAATTTAATAAATTATATGTCAAAATTTTATTTTTTTATCTGAAATGTTTCAAGTTTCCAAACTAAATTTCCCCTGGGACAGTCATTTATACATATTCTTTTCAAAATATCTATGCTAATTTTATATTGAGACGGCCATGCAAACCAGTACTGAAATATATCACGTCATAGAACATTCATGCACAATTTTAAAGAGTTGCGTGAACATTTCGCGAATTGTTCGAGTTTAATGTTTCGAGTTTGTTACATGGGACAACGCCAAGTGAACGTTTTTTTTTTCTGATAATCTGTGTCTTCTGAAGCCTATGAATATTATATTTTTATTCTTTCTCTATCATAATGTGAAAATTTAAGAAGCAATCTTTATTTCCATATATAATTTGAAATATTCATTTAAGCATTTCTAAGAAAATGTCCTTATCAAATATTTACTTAGCGCTATTTTTCGCGGTAGAAGCAATATCTAACTTTTCGTGAAATGCTAATGCAAAATAATTTCCACATGTAGAAAATCAATTATGACGATCTCTCATTTAATATTCAACTGTTTTTACAGACAGCCATGATCAGTATTATTTTATATGCCATATAATAAAATTTACTTCTCATTATAACTGCACGTCTGTAGATTTTACCCTAGCAATCATGCATCAAAGAAACAATCGAAGTTTAGCGTACGAACCATCGGACTTTAACGTACGGATCATCAAACTTAGCTTACGGACCATCGCACTTAAGCGTACGGACCATCGCACTTTAACGTAGACCATCGCACTTTAACGTAGACCATCTCCTCTTTAACGTTGACTATCGCACTCAAATGTGAACATATTTGATATTTATATCTTTAATCCGTCATAATGTGCTTAACATTTTATATTACAATATTGTGTTTATTGTAGGACAAGCTGGCGGTAACCTTTATAATCATAATGGCGGCGGTGTTAATTATCTTTGTCTTCCGAATGATCCAGAAAATGGAGAACACCAATCATATAGCAACGCTCAACTTTATGGTGCTGAATATGAAATATATGCACATAGTAACCCACGCGGAATGTCGGGTATTTTGGAAAATAGAGAGGTACCATGTGCTGTCTGTCGTAGGAGGCGGAGGTCTTCTGTAATAACGATTCCTGGTAAATATGATATGGCTTATGAATAACAAAATTAGTATTAACTGTTTTAAAGTGTAGTATTCACAGAATATCGTCGACTTGCACCAAAAGAGGAAAATTGTACGTTGGTATATTCTGTTAAAAGTGCATGCATATTCCGGATTGTCATAATGATTCTTTAGTAGTCGGTTTACTCAATTCTTTGAATACGGACAAACAGATCTATCAAGGACCAATCATGAAATGGAAAAGTAATGTTAAAAGTTATAAAATCATGATAAATCAAAAAACTTTATCAGACTCAATAAAGCACAATATAAAACATACGATGTCCATTAAAATACCGCATTAAATGCCTAAAATATTTAACCAAATGTTAAAAGTTCGTTCTAGTCTGGAATTTATATCCTATCCTAGAGAACATACGTAATTGGCTCTGGATTACCCCCCTGTACAATACTTTTGAATTGAATAAGAAACTGTTCTTTCTTTTTATCTTGTCTAGATTTTTTTCGTCTATACTTCGTAGTTTTATTATGTTGTTGTTTGCAATTCTATAATATTATCAAGAAAAACGCATATTGCTCGGTGACAACTAATAGTATATAAAAAAAAATTAAAAAAATTAAAAAAATAAATATGACATTGCTCATTATGGTGGACAACGAACGACTCTGGACCATTATTTGTTCGCTTTGAATTACACTAAACTTCTGCCCTTGGCTTAGTGAGAATTATCCAACCATGTAAGTTTTCGCTAAAATGGGCGATAGAAAATACATGTGGACGGATTAGTCCGGCGCTAAAATGGACTCTAATTTCGGCGCCAAAATGTCCCTAGTAGTTCAAAAAATTTTGCTAGAATGTCCTGCGCCATATTCACAGGGGGCAAACCTCGAAACCACACTCTTAACTGTATTGCTATCTTACTTATGATGTTATTTTTGTTGTAAAAAAAGAAACGATCTCTTTCGGCAACGTTCATTTTTTATTAAAGTACTATTCAAATACAAATATTTTGATTTATACCTTAAAATGACGAAAAACAAAATACTACGGAACATTCAAAACTCATAGGTTGCAAATAAACTGACAAAACCATGACAAAAACCAAAAAGACCAAAGACAAATAACGGTATACAAAACACAGCATTAAAAACTAAAGACTGATCATTTCCCAATATTCGTGTATTAGATTAAACAATTTATATGATGGATCAAATTAATTTTCCAAGTGAACTCAAAACGATAGTATTTTGAATAACCATTACACCAATTACAGAGATGGAGGATTTATTTTCATTGTTTAACTTACGATATTCTTTTGGTATTCAGCTATAGCTCTCCCTTGACACCATTTGCTAGTATGGTTTTGAGGAAACGATCATGGTCCGTCGGAAGGACGATAAATGGCTGACTCGTGTTAAGAGAGATTCATATCTCTTGTACGTTAAAGACACCCTTGTAGATTTCGAAAAAGAGCATGCTAATGCCGCTACAAGGCAGCACTCGTATCCGCAAAGTGGAAAGGGATTAATATAAGTTGCAACACTTGTTTCCAAATCCACTATGAATAAATATGTTTAAACTGAACCACAAAAAACGAGGGGATTCATCATGTACGATCTCCATTTATCAAGATCAACGCATAAAAAGTTATGTTTCAGCCTCAATATAGGTTAAACAAATATCTACCAGATCAACAAAAGTCAGTTTGTTGTGGACCTTCGCTATAAGGAAAATGTATTATTCAATGGTGTATCTTTAAAATAAATATTCTTTATCAAGTTATCAGGAATTATTCATGATCAAAAACATTTTATATATATTTATCTACAGGTAGAAAAACCTGCTACAAAGACTGGAACGCTGAATATAATGGATTCTTAATGGCTGCTCATAACAATTACAAAAGAACTGATTACGCATGTGTTGATGTCAATGCTGAACCATTTGAATAAGTCAGCCTCAAATGAAGAAGGTGCCCTCTTCTATCCAATTAGAACTAGCTGTGGTAGTTTGAGATGCCCTCCGTATAAAGCAAATGCAAACGTATTTTGTGTGGTATGCATAAAGTGAAATAACTATTGATAAACTGGGAAGTCTAAATATGCGAATATATGAAGCATAATAAAAGTTATACATTTCCTACCTTTTACATAACTGTTATATCTTATAATAATCATGTTTTATTTGTTTTTCATGTGAAAATACTTCGGGGTAAATTCCTAAACACGCTTCCGATGTCATTAATCGTTTACCTTTTACAAAACGCCATTTTGATACTACTTTGTTTTTTCTTTATAAAATTGTTCTCTTGTTCTCTTTGCCTTAATGTAGCCTTTTTGGAGGGTTTTTTTTTCGATTATCATATTTAATTTTTACATTTTATACCAATCTATATGAGTTAATCAGGTTTTTTTTTTTTGTTTTTTTTGGGGGGGGGGTCTAAATTAAAATCCATAGACTTTTTGAATTATTGTTCAGAATGAAGTTTATATCATGCTTTATTCAAAAATGTAATAAAAGTATGGATCACTGGACTATTTGTCATGCTACGGGTTTTGTATAGATTATGCATGGAAACCCAAATTTTAGGGGATAAAGAGAAAATAACAAACTATATTCTAACGATAAAATTTGAGAAGATGGCTCTAATGCTTTGCTTTCACATTAATAAAAAAAAAGGTTACCGGACTAATTTTCTTGTTACACTATAAACTAAGAATAGATTCTTACATTGATACCAGGGGATTATCGGATTTATACAATCGAGATAGTTAAAATTGATAATTTAACTATCGAGATTTGAAAAATCCGATAATCCACGAGTAACTATGTAAGAATCTGTTTATCTAATGATTAAAAGGTAAATGTTCTTTTTTTGTTCAACGAAAATCCCCTTCGAGTGCCTTTCACATTCCACAAAGTTGTCAATTTCATTAACACCGGTTAGCATATTTTGATTCATCCAGTTAGCTTAAAAGGTTATGACCCTTAAAATCATTCTATGATCTTGTATACAAATGGGCTCGGAAAGGTATAAAATTCCATAGAATTAGAGAAATAAAAAATTTACAGCACTTTCTATTATAAAATTACTAATTCTGAGTTACCTCCACTTGAATGGCAAAGTTGTTTAAACAAAAACAAAACAGTGTTTTCTGTAACAGCCGTAAATGTGATAAAACATAATTTTTATATTAAAACGAAAAGTCTTACACATAAACTTCATACTACTCTCAAAATAAGTACATCTAGTTAAAGATCTAGGCCGATTGTTATCTGCTTTTTTTCATAATCCAAAATGGGGTAAGACACTCAAGAAACCTAAAGAGCAAAAAGTAATATAAAAAATATCAAACTTCAAGGAAAATGGAAAACTCTGAAGTGCAAACCCACTAATCGAATGGAAACAATTGTCATATTCCTGACTTGGTACAGCCAATTCCATATGTAGAAAATGGTTGATTTGACCTGGTTTTGTAGCTAGCTTAACATTCATTTTTATGACAAGTGAATAAAATTATATTATATTGACAACAATTTGTGAGCAAAATTATAAAACATAATTAGTAAAGATGTCAAAAATTGGGATATGGAATACAAATTCTACTATAATCTTAATTACTATAAAAATCAACCTTTATCTCAACAAGGCAACACAAATTAAATGATAATCCATCGAAAAAGCACATACGCAAAATGAAAGAAAAAAATACAAAAATGACAATAGCACAATAACACAGTGGAGGGAAGATAAATGAAAATAGATGTATAGCAATTATTAAATATTCGAAAGAAACCAAAGATATAGATTTAGGAATTCGATATACCAGATAAAAGATAACCCAAATTCATTGAAATCACTCGTAATATTTCCAATGACTCCAGATTACCTTCGTTATACAAATGAAGATAAATTGTAAGACAAACTAAATAATAATCATAATAAAAAACAACAAATAGTAAGTTTGAATTTTTGGCAATTTTTTGTCATGGATTTATTAGGACAGTACAACTATTTATCAACCGGCCTATGAATTTGCATTCATCGACAATGTCTCATTAATGTCCAAGATTAAAACATTGAAGGGCAACCATCATATGTTTTCTTTAAATGGCAACTGGGCTACCAGACGCCAACTGTAATAAATTCAGCCATTCAGTAATCAATATATTCAGTTTATATTCTGTCCAATCCATGACGCTTCTTTAACGATATCTGAAAATTTACATCCCAGCTCCTTTGTTCTAACAGGGGTGATCTGAGCCGGATCACTCCTACCAGATCACCCCAGTTTAAGTTTCTTTGTTATGCATGCTTTCCTTTGTTCTGTAACATTTTGGCGGGAATGTCAAATCCAGTATAAAACTTATAATTAATTATACATAGAAGACTATCTATCAAAATTCACGTAGAAAAAACCAGTGTATATGCTGGGATTCGAACTCAAGACCTTTAGCATATCAAGCCACGACACATACCACTTAACCAGGACGACTCGATACGAACTGTAAGAAAATTAATATACTTAAAGGAAGCAAGATATTTTTATAACTGGGGCGAGTTGGCAGACCTTTATTCAGTGGGGTTTAAACCATTTTCGTTAAATAAATGAGTTGTCAGACTGATTGTTCAATTTGATTTTACACTTTTTTAAAGTTGGGCGAGTCGGTCACAAGAGTGGGGTGATTTTTTCATAAAGTGGCGATATAGTGTGGGCCGATTGGCCAGTGGGGCGAGTTGACATTGTTTGATATCTACTTATGTGTTAGGGGGTCATAAAGGGTATACATCATATAGTAATATATAAAGTATATAATAATGGTTGTGTGGCGTTCTAAACTAGATTTTATGAATTGTAAATGGTTTTTCGTCTAATCTAAAACAGCTGGGATGTAAAATAGTTATCCCATTCGGACTTGGTGTGTCAGTGTAAGATCACCCTCTGGCCTCCGGCCATCGGGATGATCTTACACTGACACACCGCGTCCTTATGGGATAACTATTAAATACAACAGAGAGCAGAAAATATTCTCAAGGGTGGGATAGGGTGGGTTTTGTGTTCCTTCAGTTCAAATCACGCAATGAACAAATCACGAAAAGCATGCAATTTTATACCAAATAAAAGCGGGAAAACCGCTTATGAAATTATGTAGGTAAATGAAAGACGCTCAAGTCCTTCAAAATTAAAGAAAAGATAACTCAAGTTTAGCAGACGATAATCTTAATTTATTAAATTGATTTAATGCTTAATGATTAAATCTTATTATTAAATATTCGAAAGAAACCAAAGATATAGATTTAGGAATTCGATATACCAGATAAAAGATAACCCAAATTCATTGAAATCACTCGTAATATTTCCAATGACTCCAGATTACCTTCGTTATACAAATGAAGATAAATTGTAAGACAAACTAAATAATAATCATAATAAAAAACAACAAATAGTAAGTTTGAATTTTTGGCAATTTTTTGTCATGGATTTATTAGGACAGTACAACTATTTATCAACCGGCCTATGAATTTGCATTCATCGACAATGTCTCATTAATGTCCAAGATTAAAACATTGAAGGGCAACCATCATATGTTTTCTTTAAATGGCAACTGGGCTACCAGACGCCAACTGTAATAAATTCAGCCAAATGCTAACAAACCTGTTTGTAAGCATCGCCAACAAAATTTATCAATCCATGACAAAAAATTTAACACACAAAACAAATGAAAAAACCTAGGTTTTGAACAAACATATCAAGTTAAACAGAGTTCAAAAACTAAACATCAGTTCAATGAAGTATATCAACTATACTGTACAACAGTTCAACGAAGTATATCAACTATACTATACAACAGTTCAACGAAGTATATCAACTATACTTACAACAGTTCAACGAAGTATATCAACTATACTATACAACATTTCAACGAAGTATATCAACTATACTATACAACAGTTCAACGAAGTATATCAACTATACTTACAACAGTTCAACGAAGTATATCAACTATACTATACAACATTTCAACGAAGTATATCAACTATACTATACAACAGTTCAACGAAGTATATCAACTATACTTACAACAGTTCAACGAAGTATATCAACTATACTATACAACAGTTCAACGAAGTAATCAACTTTACTGTACAACAGTATAAACAACTTGCACAACAACAAAAAATTATTCACTATGTATTTACAACTAACAACAAAATTGTTGTATCTTCAACAGAGCTTTCAACTTGATACATGCTTTTAACAACTGAATAAATTATTCAAATGACATACAACTTCATGAGTACATGCACGATGGCTTACAACTTAAAACAGTTTAAAGTTCATCTGGATATAAAAATCTGTTTGGATACTTAATGAACAACTCTAATGCTGACTGAATAGCATTAATAAATATGTCATTGCCAATATAAGACAGATGTACGCCATCATCAGCAAAAAGAGTTGGATGGATATCATCAAAATCAGTATGTTTAATAGCCTTGCCCCCAACTTTGTGTAGGTAAGATCTAACACCCCTATTTACACGGGCTCTAGACCGTTCTATTGCCTTTTTATTCATGGCATTCCTCCAAATTCGCCTTGGCAAAATGTATGACCAAATAACAGTTGTGTTTGGTAACGATGACATTAACTGACGTAAAGTGTCCTTAATATTATATAAAAGTTTACCATTTTGAATGTTACATAAATCATTACCACCGCAATGAATAAGAATTATTGAAGGTGGCGGTCTCCAATTCAACAATGCAGTTATAATAGAAGGAACCATGTCCCATAACATTCCTGAATGACCTATCCACACAATACTGTAACCAAGTTTTTCCAGACCCAGATCAATACCAGTTGCTCTTGTTTGAGTGTGTTCAGATGCCTTTTTTACCAAAGATGAACCAATGATCCAAATGTCATTTTTTGCTGAAAGCAAAATTAAATATTAGGAATTCTAATGTAGCGCTGAAATGATGACGACATCCAGCGACCCATGGTTTTAATCTGATTTTCAGTTTTACCAGACATAAAGGCTGACGTCGCTGCTCCTATTCTAAACGAATGCGTATTAAATCTGGATGTGTTTAAACTCAAAAACTTGAGTCCTTTGTTTAAAACAGTCTGAAACTGAAATCTTGTCAATGATTTCCCATTTATATGGCAAAAAAGAGGACCATCATTTCCAGGTCTAATTTGCAAAAAGGCTTTCAAACTTTGTAGAGGACAAATCTCATTTGATTCATTTTTTTCCACAACTAAAGTAGTGGATCTCCCTTTTTGATCAGTTTTTGAAAATTTTATCGTAACAAACAGCTGATTTTTTACATGGTCAATATAAACATCCCGCCTATGTAAAACATGCTCTAGCATAACATTCGTTGTAATGGCAAATTCACTCACACGTAAAAAAGCAGCAAACGCTAAGTTAAATGCTGTTTGAAACAATATTGTTTCATATCTTGAAGAGCACACGTGCCTCAAAGCCACATTTAATCTAATCAAAATATCAATAGTCAAAGGTTCCCGAAGATCTTTAGACTTGTAAAGTCTATCACAACCACCCAAAAGTTTCTGAATGATAAAAGATTTAGTTAAATCTTCATTCCCTTGAATTTTTAATTTGTAACTTATTCCAGATATATATGATCTAATTGTAGATGATGAATAATGATTTAGTGACAAAAAACCAATATAACGAATAATTTGTCTGTTACTTGGTGGCCAACTAAGGGGAATAGAATATTCCACCCTGAACATATTGAACGAATGTAATGCATTTTCATAAACATTTCTGGTACTTTGAGAAATTGAATAATTCAACAATTTTGAAGCTTCTACATCAAAAGATCTAAGAATTCTTGTGGAATTGTCTGTGCGTCGGGTCGGCGTTGCTCGTTACTTCTCTGAACTTCTTCATCTGTCCACGAGATAAAGCATCAGCAATAAAATTGTCTTTTGAAAAAATATGCAACGCTTTAAATTGAAAATTGAATAATAATGTCCACAAAACTATTTTTCTCAACAAAAACATAACCCTGTCATTTTTTGAAGATTTTGAATTTAAAATTGCAACAACAGCCATATTATCACAATGAAAAATTATCTTCTTATTCGTAAACCTTTCTTTCCATAAATAGATGGCCAAAGCAATAGGTATAATTTCCAAATAAGTAATGTCACTTAATAAAACTTTGCCCCAATTATATGGCCATTGTAAAATTGCCCATGACCCATTTAAATAAGCTGCACAACCCAGTGAATGACCACCTGCACTGTCTGTATACAAATGTAAATCAGCATTTGAAACCCAGTCTAAATCTTGGATATATGTATAGCCATTAAATTCTTTAAGAAAATATTGCCACATTTGCAAATCATCTCGTATTCCTTTGGTCAATCTTATAAAATGATGAGGTTTTTTAACATTTTTAAAAGAGCCATATAAACGCCTCAAAAATGCTCTACCAGAGGGAAGAGCCCTTGCACAAAAAGCCAACGAACCCGTTAAAGACTGCATTTCTTTCAGAGTAATTTTTCTTTTTTCCAATACCCAATTTATCTGATCTTTAAGTTTTTCAATTTTATCATCTGGTATTCTAACCAACATCTCATCTGAATCAATTAACAAACCTAAATACTCTAGTTTTGTGCAAGGACCTTCAGTTTTTTCATTTGCTATAGGAACTTCCAAGCTTGAACAAACATTTGAAAATGCAGTCATAAGAAAAAGACAGTCATCTTTATAAGCTTCTCCAACAAATATAAAATCATCAAGATAATGATCCAAATTTTCAGAATGCGTTTTATTTTTAACTGACCAATGTAAAAAGGTTGAAAATTTTTCAAATGTAGCACAACTAATAGAACATCCCATGGGCATTGTTTTTTGGATATAGTAAAGACCATTTAGTTTGATGCCAAGTAAATCAAAATCACCAGGATAACATTTAAGTAAAGGAAATGCGGATTTAATATCCATTTTTGCCATTAAAGCCGATTTACCCATTCGTTTAACAATTTTGACTGCATTGTCAAATGATGAATAAGTGACCTTGGTAAACTGAGTATCAATAAAATCATTGATACTTTCATTTGGTGGGTAAGACAAATGAGTTATCAATCTAAGTCCACCAGTTTTCTTAGGAACTAAACCAATAGGAGAGCACCGAAGATTTGAAATAGGTTTATGTTTGAATGGGCCTGCCATTCGACCTAATGATATCTCATTATTTAACTTCTTTTGAGCTTCAATAGGGTTTTGCAAAACAGACAACAAATTTCTATATTCACATGAATGTCTAGGACCTTCGTAATGAATTTTAAAACCATATTTAAATCCATTCAAAAGTTCAACAGCGCTTTGCTTATCATGATATAGTTCCAGAAGCTTAGATAGTTCATTTACATTAACCGGAGACTTTCCTAAGGCCCAAATATTAAACTGGTCTGGATGTAGTTCTGAAAAATTGTAAATTATCTCTTGTTAAAACCACCTTTTGGGTTTTGTCTATTATCAGAGTTGTTTACGAAAGGTGTAATGTTATTTTTCTTAAACCTAGATGGACCAGTATTACCTTCATTGTCCACATAGCGACGACATCGTAAAGCAGGATGATTAAAACCACATTTGAGACATGCATGTCTGTATTGGCAATTGCGTTTATTGCAAAAACCTTTAAAATTAAAATCATAACATTTATAACCAACATTAGCCTGCTGTTGTTTTTGAGAATTGTTAGTTAAAATACGCAACCACAAAAAACCGTCTATGGATGACCATTTTTTTGTATGATCCCTTGATACTCTCAAACGAAATTGTTGGTCATAAGAATACCATTTTGCAACAGGGTGATCAGTCGCTGCACCCCTTATTATGGACATATATGAGAAAAGTTCACTTGCTTTTCCAGGATGCCTTTCAATAAGGACCTGGGCATAAGCAATAAAACAATCAGTCCAATTCTCAACAGAAGTAATAGTAAGGTTATTCTTAACTTTGTTTTGTATTACCAGCATACCGTCATTAATGCCAATGGTGTTTTCATTTGTTTGACTGTTGAAATTGTTGCGATGCATAAGGGACAAATCAATATATTCAAAATTCCAAATCTTATCCTTAAGCTTTTGACTTATAAATACATCAACCTCATTAAAACCAGGCATCATTAAAGGTTCATCAAAAACATCAATAACCTCACCTAAGGCAGCTAATTGAGGTTCATTCTCCTGCAATTCTACATCTGGTTGCAAGGCAACTAATTGAGGTTCATCAACCATCCGTCTTCTTACTACAGGGGCATCTTCATCAACCTCAACTTGGGGGCGCCTTCTCTCATTCCTAACTGGTGGTTGCTGTTGTTCCATAGGAGCCCTTCTAATACGAAGTTCTCGACCTCCTACAACCGGGTCCTGCCGACGACGTCTGCCTCTACCCCTTGGCATTGTTATACACTATTATAATTATAAAAACAGATTAGATACATACATCAAGTATTAAAAGACTTAATCATATTTCAAAATATAATTTCAGGTTCTTAATAATCATTCAATTTAGATAAATTAAATACCACATATAACCCACTACGTTGTCTTCAATAACATTAATACATTTGAATGCATTAAACAACTGAAGTTTGTAAGTAAACACAATTAAAACAAGTGCAATGTTCTTTTTAACCAAATAAAACGTCGTTATAAACAGCAAGTTAAATTACCAAGCTGATTTAATTATCCGCAAATTAATAACTTATAAAAGATGAACGTGTATCAAATTAAACATTAGCGGACATGTAAATGTTAATACGGCTTACACTACAAACATGTAATTACCTGTTTAAAGAATATCGCTCATAAATTACAATCAAAACAAATATATCACCTGTATCAAAGCATTTTAATTTAAAAGCTATTTAAATGCTATTCAATGATTAATATATGTGTGCACAAATGTAACTATTAAATAATAGTCTACATGTACTTCGTATAAATGCTATCCAAGTACGCGATACATTGAATTAAGAATCAAACTATTGCAATAACAACTTTCAAATAAAATAAAATTATTCTTAACAAAATACAGAAATAAAATCATTCAGAAAATTCAACTGCAATAACTATATCTATTTATCAATAAAACATATGTACTTATCTTATGTCTGAATCAGCCTATCCTTTTGTGTTCCTTCAGTTCAAATCACGCAATGAACAAATCACGAAAAGCATGCAATTTTATACCAAATAAAAGCGGGAAAACCGCTTATGAAATTATGTAGGTAAATGAAAGACGCTCAAGTCCTTCAAAATTAAAGAAAAGATAACTCAAGTTTAGCAGACGATAATCTTAATTTATTAAATTGATTTAATGCTTAATGATTAAATCTTAGTAATTAAGATGATACACAACGTCAGTATGTAAAATTTTGTTGAGTTAAGCCTTTTTCAACTGAATTTTATAGTTCCTTTTATGTTGTACTGTTAAACACTGTCCCAGGTTAGGGGGAGGGTTGGGATCCCGCTAACATGTTTAACCCCGCCAAATTATATATGTATGTGCCTGTCCCAAGTCAGGAGCCTGTAATTAAGTGGTTGTCGTTTGTTTATGTGTTACATGTTTGTTTTTCTTTCATTTTTTTTTATATAAATGAGGCTGTAAGTTTTCTCGTTTGAATTATTTTACATTGTCATATTGGGGCCTCTTATAGCTGATTATGCGGTATGGGCTTTGCTCATTGTTGTACGGTGACCTATAGTTGTTAATGTCTGTGTCATTTTGGTTTCTTGTGGACAGTTTTCTCATTTGCAATCATACCACATCTTCTCTTTTATATTAATCATAAATATGTTCATAAAATTTAATGAAGGTTTGAGAAAGTATTTGATGTGTTACAAACTTTAAGTCCAGACTGCATAAATTTGTTAAATGTAAAAAAAGCTAAGTCCATTTATAAGTGAAATACGGAGAAATGAAAGTTTGGCAACGTTATTGGTGTAAAAAAAAACTTAAACCACAGACTAAACCTAAATTTAGACATTGCCGACGCCGATGACGGAAACTAGGAACGCTTTGCCTCAATTTAGCGAAATAAATTTCTCGGGCTCGACAATATCCGTGGAATAGTGATGTATCGTGATATAATCTACATTTTCAAAAAATAATTTAAAAACTGAAAGCTACATGTTATGAATAATCACAAGGCAATACATATATTGATTTGTTTTTTTTTTTATATATGTGTATATCTTTAAATTTTAAATGTTTTTCTTTAGGTAACCTAAATATAAGACGAATAAATTGACAAAAACTATATAAATTCTGTCGATCATATTTCTGTATGTTCTGAATTTTACCACGTTTTATCAAATATTGGTCTTTCATTTGGTTTATAGAAATGTTTTGTCTATTTTTCTGAAGTAACTATCTTATATTGTTAAATAAAACAACATTGTTTATAGTTTTATAAAAATATTAATTAAAATTTAATTGTTATATAAATATTTATGAATAACAAAGTGATTTATTACAAATGCATAAAAACTCTATGTTATACAGCTGCTCTGACTTAAGTTTACAACAGTAGATTCTTCTTAGCTATAAAGTAGTTGTAGCGACATGACATCAATCACAAGTAGTCATGTGTGCAATTTTGTATACGAAGACATAAACACTGTATACAATGGGCAGGTCTTCTTATAAAATGTGTATTGTATCTGCCATACATTTTTAATGTAGAATCGAATATAAACCGAAAACAAAATATGATTTTTGAATAATAAAATAACACAACATATATATAAAAATATAGTACATATTTTTCAATTAAATACCCGAAACATGTAAGCGAAGCAGTTGGGGTTTATCACCCCTTCAGCCATACAGTGTTTCAGAGAAAGTTTGAGAAAAAATATTCAATTTTATTTCACAAATAGTTCGAAATAATATGTTCAGTCTCGTTATAGCTAGGGTTTTATACATCGTATACTTATACCCCATCACAATAGGATCATGATCCCGCTACGACCTAAGAAATTATCAAAACAAAATGAAAGTCGTAGTAAGATCTATTTGGTTGTGATAAGATCGAAATAAGGACCTGCAAAGGTCTTTATGGTCATTGATGTCCACGACCAACTTTGAACATATATCATCACATTAGTCATGATATAAACTTGAAAACTATGATTATTGAATATGCAAGCCGATTACTTCACTCTCTCACAGTGATCTTTTTTTTCATGAATTTTATTTAGTGCGAACTGCCTGGTCTTGGTCTAGTGTGGCGGGGGCTAGATGAATCGTCATTTCGTGACGCATCTTAGATAACAAAGACCGTTCATGCAACGACGTTCACTTCGCGCGTGAGTGTAAGTGTAAGTTTATATCTAAAGTGGTATGCATCAAGTAGCGAAGCAGCTTTTTCCGTGCGTATATCCTGGACCGAAAAACCCGTTAATGCAACTAAACTAACATTTGACGCTAAAATGACTGGATAATGTACATGTCACATGTGAATCTTTAACAGTGTCTATCACCAGCCCAGTAGTCAACACGTCGGTGTTGACATGAATATCAATAATGTGGTCATTTTTATAGATTTCCTGTTTACAAAACTTTGAATTTTTAAAAAAACTAAGGATTTTCTTATCCCAGGCATATATTACCTTAGACGTATTTGGCACAACTTTTTTAAATTTCGGATCCTCAATGCTCGTCAACTTTCTACTTTATAAATATTTTGATATAAACGTCACTGATGAGTCTTATGTAGACGAAACGCGCGTCGGAGTACTTAATTATAATCCTTGTACCTTTGATAACTATTTTTTGACAGAAAAAAAACAAGCACAAGTTCAAGCGACAACCGAGTTTTACATTAGGTTTGAAAGTCTTATCAATTCTTGTTACAAATAACTAAATGTGTAATTTTAAGAATACAATGACACATCAAGAACAGTGTTTTGTAAAATTTCTGTATTCAATTAAGCATGCATGACAAGTTTGCTTTTTAAGTTGTAAAAATCAACAATATCAAAATCATTTAATGAATATTCTCAGTTGCTGCACTTTTAACCATCAAATAAATCCACAATGGAAATTCATTTTCAACTTCGATAATCCTACATCATAAACATTTGGGCGCATTTATAGTTAAAACGGATCGTTTTCAATTATCAATTCGGTTGCTTTTTAAAATAACACACATTTGTATATTATGATACAGTTAATGTACATCATAATATCATATTTATATGCAATTGTGGTAAGCATTTCTTTTAAATTATTTACTTTTCTTTTTCAAAACGAAATTAAATACAATTACCAGTTGTTTCTCTATACTGTACACTAGCAATACTCGCACGTACAGTTAAAAATAATTGTCTCGATTCCCATTTCGTATACGCTGATGGTGTAAAACACGATGTTTAACGTGCAAGAATTGGTAAATCGTTTAATATCGTATGTTGTTTATTTTTTTGTAAGAATTTAAATATATCTTGTAGTTCGTGGGAAAATTTAGTTTTCAAACTTTTAGTAGGATAGCCTTCAAAGTTGAAAATCATTTGAAGAATATATCTTGTTTTGCTGATCACTGCACAGTTCATTTCATACTTTGTAATGGCTCGGAACTTTAGTTGGATAAACATTGGCGTTTGCTGTATGTTATTGACCATCAGAATTCCTCCATCCTTAGCCTCTGAATGTAATGGTGATAGTTGTAGAGATGTGATTTCAATGCCGTTATTGGATGATATGAAAGCTACATTAAAGGCTGATTTAGATGTTACAAATATGAACAATCATTTGAAAGCCTACATAGAACAACAGATACAGAAGGGTATTGAAACAGCTATAAAAGATATTATGGGACAGTTGATTGACAACAAACTAGAAGTTGTCAATGCTACAATAGAAGCAACAATCCTTGCAGAACTTGAACGTATGTTTTTTTTTAATTCTTTTCTTATTTTCCTTTTTTAAAGTACATGTAGATAGTATTTCTATTCGTTTGTAAACATTATATATGAAAGCGGGAAACTGTTTTGTGTAAGAAAAAGTAAGAAAATCACTAACAAATCAAAATTTTGATTATTGCATTAAACTGTCGCTTTTTTTGCAATGATAAAAACATTGCAATGATTTTTTTAATTCACAGTTTTGCCAGTTTGTGTTTTAATACGCCCGTTTACAGGACGTATAATGGTATACTGTCGTCCGTCCGTCTGTTCGTCCGTCTGTTCATCCGTCCGTCCGTCTGTTTGTCCGTCCGTCCATCCGTCTGTCTGTCTGTCTGTCTGGCCTTAAAGAGCTTGAACGTATGTTTTTTTTTCTATTTTCATGTAAAAAGTAATTTGTTGAATTAAATGATAAATGTACTTTGGAAATCTTTTTTGGGGGGTAATTCATGGAAAAAAGGTAGGCAACTTATTAATATAATTAAAGTTTCTTATTATTCTAAAACGCAAAATATCTCAATAATTTCTGAATTTAGAGGTTTTTTGTCCCGTTGTATAATACTGGTGTCAGGTATATGAAGTAACTCATAGACAAGTGATAGCAGTAAACAATCATTTATTAATCATTGCATTGAACACCTTTTGCAGCCAGAGTCAATATTATATGTTATAGTGACCATATTCTAATCAAATACTAAAGTTTTGAATTTGTACTTCTTTTCTAACATACCTTAGATGTGAGCTAGTATGGCGTGACGAAGAGGTATGTTTCCGGTCAATATTTCTAGTACCTTCACAACTTTGTTTTCTAAGAACCAAGTTCTATTATATTTAGGCTTCAACAAAACTGTATTTTGAACTGAAATATTGTTGTCACAGAGAAATGAATGTAAATAAAGCAGTTGAAACTACGGCGAAAAATATTTTGTTTATGGTGAATATATACTATTTGCGTTACACCACTTCCGAGCCACCTTTATCCGACAGTGATGTAACACAGTGGTATATGCTACCTGATAATTTCACTATTTCCTTACTATATGATTTGGTGGTTGCTTACAAGAATTCTAAAAATTATTGGTTTCTTAAGCTAGAATTAAAGTCGCTACTTAGATAGATGTACGGATAAATTGAGATTTAATGTTTTATAAGTAAGGAAACAATAAGGAAAACTTGTTATTTCAGATCTGAAAACACAGATATATTTATATTGTCGTAGTCACAATCTCTTCCTCTTTTCTGCCTTTTTTTTTTTTTTTTTTTTTTTATCCAACATATATAATATACAACAGTACAGTTATCAAACATTAAGTTCATATATATGAATGCAATATAATACAACCTATCAGAAAATGTATAGAACTTGAAAATAACATTTTGTTGGGATTTTATAATTGTATCTTATTAAAAAGGACATACAAAAAATAAGTATAGAGAATTAATAAATAAAAGAATTAAAAGATGATTAAGAAAAAGAAAAAAAAACAAAAAAAACAAATATAAAAAAAACAAAAACTTAGTTTGATTTCTGCTAATTTTGTATAGTTGCTAATCCACCAAATTATCATGTAAAGCCTCTTGGTAAATGCACCAAGCTTGATTAAACTTGTCAAAACATTTATTTTTAATTGATATTTTCTTCTCCAAAATATAATGATGCTTTATTTTTTCAATCAATGCTGTTAAACTTAATTCTCCTTTAAAATATCGTGTATTATATATATATATATTGTTTAATCCAGAGAAAAATAATGTTTTGAGGGTCACCTTTGTACATTCGTGATAAATTCCAAACAAAAAAATATCTTGTGTAAATGGTATACTAATACCATTCTGGAGAAACCACATTTCAGTTTGCTCAATAAATTGTTGTACATAATAACGGTCCAACAGTATATGTTCAATTGATTCAAGTTCAGTCTTACAAAAAGTACAATATGGGTTTTGCACTATCCCAATTTTGTTTAAAAACGTATTTGTTGCCAGAATTTTATGATTAATTCTATACTGAAGCCCTTGTAGCTTAGTATTTTTTGTAATAGCAAATGGTAGTTAAAAAAATCTTTTTCCAGTTTTGATTTTCTAAAACTAAAATTGCTTCCCATCTTTTTACTCCTGTAGGAACAGTGTTGTTTTTGTTAAGCACCAAATACATATCTTTAGATCCCTTTTTGCTTTTGAGAATGGTCTTTACAACTGATGGTATGAAAAGAGATACTAATTTATAATCTCCCCTATTAATTTTTTTGGAAGTCTTCAGAAATTATGCTATTATATTTCATGATGTCTATATCCATCTGAAAACACTCCTGAAATTGATAAAAATTTAGAAAGGTACCATTCTCCCCAACAATATCATTTACATGTAGAATACCCTTACTATGCCAGTCTTTGAAAAACACTGGTTTGTTGTCAATTTGGAATAGGTTATTCATACAAATTGGACTGTAAAGAAAATATTCCCAGTCGTGCAAATTCATTTCTTTTTCAATTAACATTTGCCAAGCACCCAGTACATCTTTCCAAAATTTATTCTTAATACTTTGCTGTAGTTGCTTTACGTAGCTATTATCACAAATAAAGAATCTATCTTTATCAACATATGACAAAAATATATTTCGCCATTTACAATCGTTTTTACAAATTCTTCTTATCCAAGTACATTTCAAAGCATTTATAAAAGCATGTAATTTAATCATTTTTGAGCCTCCATCACAATAATCTTTTTGTATTACATCTTTTTTTTACACTATGAATTGGTGAGTTCCAGATAAACTTATACATAAGTTCATTTATCTGTTTAATTATATCTTCACTTGGATTAGGTAGTGACAATATTAAATGATTTAAAATTGGCAACATAAGTGTCTTTACAACAGTAATTCTACAAATAACAGTAATGTTACGTCTAGACCATTGTTTGACTAGTTTTTTTTATTTTTACAATATTTTCATTATAATTGATTTTAACTATTTTTTCTAAATCAACATCAAAATTAACACCCAATAATTTAAAGGATGTGCTTCCCCAAGTAAGATTTTGATTTGTACAAAGTGTCTCTGTGCTGTACTTTTTACTTCCAATCCAAATTACATGAGTTTTCGAAAAATTTATATTCAAACCAGACATTTTCGCAAACCAATCGAGTTCCAATAATGCCTCATTTAAAGATTCTTCGCTTCCATCTAAAAGTAGTGATGTATCGTCAGCAAACTGCGAGAGTTTGTGTTCAACATGAACAACTTTGATTCCATTTATATTTTTGTTATTTCTTATTTTTAACGCTAACATTTCTGCACAAAAAATGAAACTATAAGGCGATAATGGATCACCTTGCCTACAACCCCATTCAACAGTGAAAAAGTCTGAAAGATTTCCTCCCTGAATGACTGCTGAATTAATGTTTCGATAGAGCACTTTCACCCAATTTATAATAGAATCGCCAAAATTAAAAGATTTCAATACATTTAAAAGAAATTCCCATGAAATGGAATCAAAGGCTTTTTCAAAATCTATCAACAATAAAAGGCCTGGTATATCATTATCTTCAGTATATTCCATGATATCATAGATCAATCTTAGATTTTCCTCTATATATCTTCCACTCATAAAACCTGTCTGATCAGTATCAATAAGTTTCGTCAAAACTGTTCTAAATCTTCTTGCTATAACCTCAGAGCCAATTTTATATACAGTATTAAGCAAAGATATAAGGCGCTAGTTTTTAAAATAATGTCTAGGTTTGTTACCTTTTGGAAGACATGTAATTATCCCCTGTTTTTGAGGAACAGAAAGTTCCCCTTTATCATAACCTGCATTCAAGGATCTTAAAACAAAAATTTTTAAGTCAGGCCAGAATTTTTTTTTAAATTCACTCGAAAAACCATCTGATCCAGGCGTTTTATTGCTTTTCATTCTTTTTAAAGATTTAATAATTTTAACAGGATATGGTGTTACCTATGTAAGATGGGGAAGAAAAGGTTGTCCTGATGGTTCCGAACTTGTTTATACAGGTAATGTTCGTTTTTCATATAAAGTTTTTAATGAACATCATTTACAACTTCTTTAGTTTACTCTATCAATGATTTCTGGTGACCTTCTGCTGTTGTCTGTTCTATGGTCGGGTTGGTGTCTCTTTGACACATTCCCCATTTACATTCTCTATTTTATGTAACTGTTATATGAATATAATATATAACAACAAACCATGGCCAGTGTATACTGATTTGTATCACTACAATATAATAGTTATTGCGGTGAGGTTGAATTTCCTGTCATTTATTCATCATCAACGCACGAACTTGTCTCAGAAAAAAATCTCTGTACATTAACCTCAGTTTCATGTATAGAGGTGTGCTTTTTTTCTGTGACAAGTGCTTTTGGCCATCCAAAAAAAACTTGCAGTCATAATATGTTCAGTACGTCAGAACTTTGATTGATTTTGGTTTAAGATCTTAATAGCAGAATATGTGTAAGAGACACTGCCTTATTATATAAACTTGAAGAAATAAACAGGTTAAAGGCGACTTAATTGTATTCGATTGCTCTGCATAAGAAGATGATTTAACTGGAACAAATCACACTTTTAAAGAAATAACGGACAATGCAGTTACATATATAGTTTTAGTTGGTATTATTACAACACTGTTTGTGAAATCGTTGCATTAAAGAAATTTTCATTTTGATAAAAATTCTAATTTGTTTTTCCGACACATTTTTGTGCTAGTATTGGTCTATACCCCAATATAGTGGTTTCAGTTAAGAAGGGTTATTGTGTTTCATTTCATGTATAGCGATGTTAAACACTGCAGAATGACTGGAAAAAAAACCTCATGTAATATAAAAGTTACCATCATCTCCAAACTATTTTGATCGATAGTTACCACCATCCCACCTTAGAGTTACCATCATCAACGCATTTTTATTGTGTTCAATTTTCTCAGTAGCAGACAAATGCCTCAACATTTTGAAAACATATTTTTTCCAGTAGTTTACTGATAGTTGGATTTTTGTCAGATAACATTTGTAGACGGTCAGGTATTAAAATACTGTGAACAAATAAACTTCAACAGAAGCTAATATTCTTGATCACAAATAGCAAATAGGAGAAATTTAAAATTAGTAAACCGTTTTTTACTGATAAGTGGACTTTTAACACGCGACAGACACGTTTCGACTGAAAGCAGTAACCACAGGCGACACAAGGTTCCACTGCTTCACGTATTCTTTCTGAGTATTCGTTCGTAGTGTGCTTTGATGTTTCCCTATTAGTCTTTGTTAAATTTGTACTTTTCAAAAAAATGTTCAGAATTTATCTTTGTTTCAAATAAAGAAATACTTGGCATGAGTAAAATTTTATCCTGTCCAGTACTATAGAAAAAAATTCACATAACATTTCATTGCATATAAGAAAATAACCATCATTGGAAGTTAACCAATCAAATGTCTCCCCTTATTTTATCTGTGTACAAGGTTTAGTCACCATGTAACCTCAAGATTACAAAATTTTCTATAGAAATCCCAAATAAAAAATAATGGTGTTTTGAAATACTCATATAAGACATATGTTCATGACACAGAAATGTTTTTACTGCAATAAAATGTAGAATTAATTAGCTACAACTGTCAAGTTCAAGGGAATATTTTTTTAGACCTACTTTCGTATACAACCGGATGTGACGTACCATGATTTGGTGGTATTACACCTACATGTATCTCTTATTTTGATGTTGTAGGTCAAGCTGGTGGTAACTTTTATGATCATAAAGGCGGCGGTGTTAATTATCTTTGTCTTCCAAATGATCCCGAAAATGGAGAACACCAATCATATACCAACTCTCAACTTTATGGTGCTGAATATCAGATATTTAAAAACCAAAAGCCTCATGGAATGTCGGGTAGTTTGGTGGACAGGGAGGTACCATGTGTTGTCTGTCGCAGGAAGCGGAGGTCTTCAGTCATAACAATTCCTGGTAAATCATTTAGTTAAGAAATGAAATCAAATGGCTATAAATTAGTCAACGAAGTTTGTTTTAAGTGATATTGCATATGACTTAAAAATTAAATGACAAAAATACCAAATTCCAAGTAAAAAAATTCCAAACGGAAAGTCCCTAAGCAAATGGGAAAATCAAAAGATTAAATACATCAAATGAATGGATAACAATTGTTATATTCAGGACTTCGTACAGACATTTTTATGTAGAAAATGGTTTTATAGCTAGCTAAATCTCTCAACTGTATGACAGTTGCATAAATAAATAAAAAGGTTAGAACAATTCCTCTGTAAATAGAAAAAAACACTACATCTTTTGTCTATCGTATACAGTGACGATGTAGTTGATGGTTGAGGGAAGAAATCCCTTACCATACCCTCCACGTCACATTACATGTAGTATGTGTCTGGCCAAAGATATAAATAAGGAGATGTGTTATGGTTGCCTATGATAAATAAAGGCAACAGTAGTATACCGCTGTTCAAAACTCGTAAATATATGGACAAAAATCAAAATCGGGGTAACAAACTAAAACTGAGGGAAACGCATTAAACTATCCACCAAAATTCAAATGAAGTTGATGTAAACAGTTAAAGGCAACTGCACGAACTCACCAATGAGAAAAAAAACATATCATATAGTTAGCTATAAATGGCCATGATAGGAAAAATAGATTAACAATTAAATTAAGAAAAGTTTGCCTATTTTTTATTATAAAATGTCTTTTTGACAGGGGATGGGGTTAAGTATTTGAAAAAAAATGTTTAAAAGATTTTCAAATGTTTCTGCAATATTTTTTTCAACATCTGTTTTTAATTCTCACATTATGAATGTTCATAGTGCATAAGCATTTTAATACAATCTGATTCAGTCACCTCATATGACTTAAATATAAGAACGCTAGCCGAATTTTAATCAGAAAACATTTAAATACCATTCATACTAGCGGACTCCTCAGAAGCAAGTTGGAGTGTTGTTGTAGAATTTACTGCTAATCCGTTACTTGAAAACTCAGAGAACGAAAAAAGAATGTACGCTCCTCAAAGTAGAGCGGAAGCAAAAAGGAAAAAAAGGCAAAAAGGAAACCAGCTCCGTACATTATTTCCAGAAGAACAACCCACATCGATAGACCATGGAAATGCTTTAATTGCAATACTACGAGTCCTGGAGAAGAGAATGTCTAGAGGCGGCAAGAGAAGCAAGTCAGTATCGACAAAATGATTAGATTAGTACTATTTTTCTTTTATATATCAATAACAGTTACTGTAATAGTAGATACACATACAACAAAAAATGCAAAACAAACTGAGACCGAAAGAAGAGTTCATCACATAGAAAATCACAATGAATTCATGAACTCTAAACGACATGCAATTCACAACACACACATTCCAAATCTAGAGAGATTGATTGAAAAGGAACAAACTGAACGATTGAAGCTAGAAATATGGGGGCGTAAGTGGAATGTTGTTATCAGAGGTGTACAAGGAAACTCCAACCATCGGGAACTGCCAAAGGTTACAGAGACATTCACTAGAGTCTTTGTAAAGAATAAACTTAACATCCCACCAGAACGTGCAGACAACATGCTTTTCACTGCAGTCCACCGTCTGCCGTCTGGTAATGAGGACAGACGCAGTATTATGCTAAGACTATCGAGTCTGATCGACCGATGACATTCTAAAGGCAGCCATAAAATTACCGCCTCGCTCAGGATATAGTGTCGTGCCAGATCTACCGGCCAGTATCTCCGTTCGCCAAGGTGAACTTATGAAGGAACAACGGGATTTGTCACCAGAATCCAGAAGGAAAACGAAATTGGTATACCTACGAGATGCTCCATTTTTAAAGCTTGTCACCAAGCGTTCATAGATTACAACATTAATTTACAATTTGCATAATAAAAGTTTGATTTTTCAGTTAATCTATGTTTGAATTATGTGTTATTTACATTTATTGTCATTATCGTTGTCCTTAGATTGAAATCCTTTAATATTTCAAAAGAATTTATTTCAACCTTATTTGTCTGGCCTTATATTTATACAAAATTTCTAAATTGTGTTTTGCCTTTGGTCCTCGTCGAGGTCCGCGTTTTTTAAAAATCAGCTGTTTTAATCACATGATTTGTTTGTACAAATGAAATATACAAGTAAAATTGAGAATGGAAATGGGGAATGTGTCAAAGAGACAACAACCCGACCAAATAAAAAACAACAGCAGAGGGTCACCAACAGGTCTTCAATGTAGCGAGAAATTCCCGCACCCGGAGGCGTCTTTCAGCTGGCCCCTAAACAAATATATACTAGTCCAGTGATAATGAACGCCATACTAATTTCCAAATTGTACACAAGAAACTAAAATTAAAATAATACAAGACTAACAAAGGCCTGAGGCTCCTGACTTGGGACAGGCGCAAAAATGCGGCGGGGTTAAACATGTTTGTGAGATCTCAACCCTCCCCCTTTACCTCTAACCAATGTAGTAAAGTAAACGAATAACAATACGCACATTAAAATTCAGTTCAAGAGAAATCCGAGTCTGATGTCAGAAGATGTAACCAAAGAAAATAAACAAAATGACAAAAATACATAAATAACAACAGACTACTAGCAGTTAACTGACATGCCAGCTCCAGACTTCAATTAAACTGACTGAAAGATTATGATTTCATCATATGAACATCAGGCACAATCCTTCCCGTTAGGGGTTTAGTATCATACCATCATAACATATATGAGAAGAACATAACCCGTGTCATGCCAACAACTGTTTTTAAAAAAATAATGTGTTTAGTTCCGATGCAAAGACCTTATCAGTGACTCAATATTAACGCCAAAATATGCAATCTTTAATGACTTGACAACAGTATCGTAATTATATCCCTTCTTAATAAGTCTATTCAAAGGTTTTGTAAGTTTCTGAGGTGAATACTGACACCTTTGTGCTTTATAAAGAATATTACCATAAAAAATTGGATGTGAAATACCTGAACGTATTAGAAGTCTGCATGTTGAGCTATATTTACGAATGATGTCTTTATACCGATGATAAAATTTAGTAAATGTTTTGACTAGTTTGTGATATCGAAAACCCTGGTGTAATAATTTTTCAGTAAAACATAAATTTCTCTCGTTAAAATCTAAAACATTGTTACATACACGAGCGAATCGTACAAGTTGAGATATATAAACACCGTGCTTTCATAGAGGTCCGCGTTCGAGAAACAATAACAAAGATGGCGACCCCCATGCGCCTTGAAATTTCTTGTAACCCCAAATAGTTTAAGGTGAAATCACCACATACTACAATAGTTACAGACATGTACTAGACTCATAAATATGGGCGCTCGGGTAGAACAACTTGGCAACATTCAAACAACAACTTTTTGTTTGACCGCGATTTGGCAAAATTTATAAATTATTGCAAACAATTTCTATTTTGCAAATCATGCATCACATGTATATAGAAATCCGACAGAAGGCTCATTTGAAATATTTCAATAAAAACTTCTTTACAGTGAAGGATTAAGGTAATCCGGGAAAGCATTTACATCCATGCCAAGAGTGTATTTTGTTATTTTGTTCAATCATTTTTCCCTTAATTTTCATTTTCTTACATGAGACAAAATTACATAAACTGTAGTTTTCAAAATTCTCAAGCTAAAAAGAAAAGAACCGGAGAGCATAGTATGTCTTTGTTGTCCTTAATATTGAATGGCAGCACAGGGAATCACCTCTGTGGGGTTCAACTCAGGGGGTTTATTTATTTCAAAAATTTTTTTTTTTCACTTATTGCACTTTTGTATGCATAAGATTTTTGTGTTTAGGTTGAACAGGTCAGTGTCAGGGAAAAGGGATAAGAAAACTATTTGTTTTCATGCTGCAATATGCCTATGAATTTGATATATTGATTAAATTAGTCTTCATATCTTTTATTGACAATTATTATTTGTGAAAGCAATTGATTTTTTTGATTACATATACATGTATATATGCTTATATACAACTCAGTTTAATATTTTAGTACTATGGCAGTTACTATAGGGGCTCTTAATTGCAGGGGACTGTCGGAAGAAGTAAAACGCAGAGATATTTTTTAATAGATGTAATACAAAATATGATATAACTTTTTTATGTGATACACAATGTACAAAAGAAAGAGAAAATAAATGGAGAAATGAATGAGGATATCAAGCCTATTTTTTCTCGTTCACTGGACACAGCAGGGGAGATGCTATACTTCTAAATAATAAATTCAAAGTTATTGTTCATAAAGAATACAAACATTAAGAGGGAAACTATTTAATTTTGAATATGACCATTCATGAGTATCGAATAACTTTAGCTGGTATATATGGCCCAAATAATGATAATCCAGGTGTTTTCTCAGAGTACAGGAAGTAATCTCAAATATTCAAAATTCATCAATAATTATGGCAGGAGACGGGAATGTAGTTCAAGATTATGAAATTGATACACTTAATTATAAAACAAAAATGATAAACAAAGCGTATACTAAACTGATAGAAATAAAGAACTCCTTAGACTTGGTAGATGTTTGGAGAGCAAATAACCCAGACAAGAAAAGATATACATGGAGAGGCCCAGCACATAAACAAAGTCGTTTAGACTAGTTTTTGATATCCACTGATTTTGAATCCTTAGTAAATAAATCTGATATAGATATTAGCTATCGTTCTGACCATTCTCCTGTTTCTCTCAGTTTAAAATTTTATAACCAAGAAAGGGGAGGGGTACTTGGAATTTCAATAATAGCTTACTACATGATACTTATTATGTGGCTGAGATTAAAAAGTGTATATCAGACACTGTCAATCAATATAACCTATCAAATACAGATACTGGGGAAGAAACAGAATTATCTGTAAACCCCCATATATTTTGAGAGTTATTAAAATGTACAATAAGAGGGAAAACTATCTCTTATATTTCATATCTAAAAAAAAAGTCAAAGGGAAGAATCTCAACTTGAACAACAATTAAACATTTTACAAAATAGATATGACCTACACCTAGATCAGGAACTAAAAACTGAAATTCAAAGCATAGAGGAGAGTTTAAGAACATTAAGAGAAAAGAAAAAAATGGAATAATTGCAAGAACAAAAGCAAAATGGGAAGCAGAAGGAGAAAAATGTACAAACTACTTTTGTAATTTAGAAAAAAGCCATTATAATGAAAAAATTATCCGTAAAGTTATCAATGAGAATGGAGATGAAATCTTTGATCAATTCAAAATATTGGAAGAACAGAGAAAATTTTATCAAAATTTATTTTCATCTATTAATAAAATTGAGAATGGAAATGGGGAATGTGTCAAAGAGACAACAACCCGCCCAAATAAAAAACAACAGCAGAGGGTCACCAACAGGTCTTCAATGTAGCGAGAAATTCCCGCATATATGCATTTTGTAAAATGGAACATGAAAATATGTTTTTCAATAGAAATAACTCTTTTATCAATTGTTTATCAGAAGAACAAATATTAGAAAATGAGGGAAAATTATCAACTCAAGAATGTCTGAATGCCTAAAAAAAAAACATGAAAAACAATAAATCACCAGGGGTAGATGGGTATACAGCAGAGTTTTATAATTTTTCCTTGAATGACCTTAAATTCTATTTACTTAATTCCTTTAATTATAGCTTTGAAGAAGGCTCTTTATCCATTTCGCAAAGACAAGGCATTGTTACATGCATCCCAAAAGAAGGAAAATCTAAGTTTTAATTAAATAACTGGCGACATATCACCCTTTTAAATGTTGATATGAAAATATGTTACGCGTCCATCTCAAATAGAATTAAACCTTTGCTCAAACATAATATTAGTAAAACACAGTTAGGATTTATTAAAGGTAGATACATTGGGAAATGTACAAAACTGATTTTTGACTGAAAAGAACTGAAGAAGAAAATATACCTGGACTTCTACTCCTTTTAGACTTTGAAAAAGCATTTGATACTCTTGAATGGTCATTCATAAATAAAGCACTTGAATTCTTAGGTTTTGGTCCAGATTTCTGTAATTGGGTACAATATTTATATTTTAATATCGAAAGTTGTATCAAAAATAATGGTCATTGTTCTAGTTTCTTTAATATAGAAAGAAGGGTCCGTCAAGAGGATCCTTTATGTCTTTACCTTTTTATACTGGCTGTGGAAGTTATGAGTGCAGCAATGAAAAATAACCCATATATTAATGGTATTAAGATAGATAACTCTGAATATTTGCTTAGTCAGTATGCAGATGACTCAACCTTAACTTAAAAAATCGTTAGAACAATCTCTATATATTTTAGTGTTCTGGTTTATGAGCAAACTTAGAAAAAACTGAAGCATTTTGGATTGGGTCAAAAGCACGTTCAAAGGAAATATTTCACCAAGGAGAAAGATTAAAATGGAATCAGACAGGGAAATTTAAACTCTTAGGTATAAACTATGATGTACGGCGGCTTTGTGAAAAATTGTGCACATCCTGCTACAAGCATGGAATTTGACATAGACCTTCCTCAACTATATCTTTTTTATTTCAGATAGGGAGGCATTTGAAAAAGATGTCTCACTTCCGGTAAAATTCAAAATGGCGGACATCATACTTAAATTAGCCCAATATCGAAGGTTATTTTTCCCTTCGCCATTCATAAGCGATGGACTAGTTAGCACAGGAACCAATACCAAGCTTGTTACTCATTCGCACCCGCTATGGTATATTGCACGTTTTGCTTACTGAAAAAGACTAGACGGAGTCGTGGGAATAGCCTCAGTAAGTGTTTCCTCTTCCAAATACACATTATTCTTGCTTCGTTAACCCCATCTGATAAGTTTGTTCGATCTTACAACAAAACCACGTATCGTTCTATCAATGACACTGTTAAATCCATATCTGGTGATTTTGGCTGATAAATGATAGAGTCACATCTTTAAAAAACACCATCCATGTCACCGACGCAGTTCCTTTTACAGCAAACGTGTAATCTCTAAATGCCTGGTGAATTTGAAAGGTCATGGACGGATAGATATATGAGGCTGTTCACTTCCAAATGCAAGCCTTTTTGTTTTTGTCTGCCCCTATGTCACTGAAAAGCGAAACAGCAATGACAGCAACATCAGTATCGACCGTTCGAGTCATGACTCAGTTAAGTCTGTGTTTCACTGCATCAGACACATGCATCTTGATTCAAGTGTCAGCCTCTTCACGTGAACATGATGCTAAGCTTGAAACATCATCATGTGGTGGATAACACAGAACATCCTGAGCAATTGTTGCTACAACTACCTTTTCCTCAAAACCTATTGAGCAAGCTGATGCGAATGAAAACTTAAAAGTTCTTTCTTATTGTCGTCATCTTGTTTTGACTCTGGATTTGTCTGTGTATTCCCTTTCCCTTAAATGTAGCTCTTGCTTCTTATAACAAATGCTCAGGATATTCTGTCTTATTTACCTCGAGATGTATTTCAAGTTGATCACCATGTTCACGTTAAGAGGCTGACAATAGAATCATAGTACATATGTCTGATGCAATGAAACACGAACTTGCACGAGTCATGATTCGAATAGTCGTTACTGATGATGCTGTCATTACTGTTTCGCTACTCCGTGACAGGGGTAGACGAACAATGAATTGTGTTCGGGAGGGCAAAAAGCTCCCTCAACTTGGTCTAGTTTCTTTTCGGCATGTAAAACGTGCAATATACTTAGACAGGTGTTTAGGGGGACGAGCTTGGAATTGGCTCTTATGCTACTCAGTTCAGGCGCTAATGGATGGCGAAGGGACAAAGAGGATAACTTTTAAATAACTCTTTCTAAGGCCTCATCATTTTGTCCGAGGAATGCGGGTAAAGGCAAAAAAAATGCTACATCCTAAGCAGCAGAAACTAAAGCCACACAATCTTCATTTTAAATGGACACATACTACAACAAGTCAAGCATAACCCATACCTAGGCCTAAAAATTTCGGAAGACCTCAAATAGACCACGCACATATTAAACGTGGCAAAGAAAACAAATTCAACACTTGGCTTTCAAAGAAGAAACTTGAAATACTGCTCACAAGATTGCAAAAATATAGCTTACATCTCGCTCGTTGATCAACGATGGAATATGGATCCATAGTATGGGACCCCTACACGGTAACACACATAAATAAGCTAGAAAGGATTCAACGTCAAGCAGCAAGATTTATCACCATAGATTACAAGTCGAGAGAGGACGGGTGTGTCTCCAATATGCTTGCTCAACTGGACCTACAAGACCTCCAAACAATTGCAAGACGAATAAGCTAGAAGTTTAATTTATTTAAATACAAAGTGGTTTAGGGGCTGATTCGCATTTCCGCTATTGAACCAGAAGAATTTCCTAAAAAAGCACGTCCTAAGAGAAACATAACTGCCAAGAAGTTCGAAGACTACCACGCAACAAATATTGTGGAAAAGCAAGTAAAGAATCACTCTAAGTGTTTTGACATTCAAATAAACAAAACACCACAATACTCAAACTCATTCTTTGTATAGGCAGTGATCGCGTCGAATCAGCTAGACGACATTGTAGTGCGAGCATTAAATCTGCTCTTTCGCCTCGTAGTACTTAGGGTGCCCAGTATCGAAAAAGACGTCTAGTTAACGAGTTTAAGTTAACGGATAACACACGGCTATATTTATATCCAAACTATCGGAATATCATTATATTTTTCAATCATGAATGTCGTCGTAAGCTACCGTGGTCACGTTTTTCAAAATTTTGTGGTTTCTTAGGGTACCCAAAGATACCTCATAATACAGGCCATCTTCAACACGAAAAATATAATTATTGCTTTGTGTGTTATTTGTTCAAATGATACTTATCATTTAGCTTGAACATTAAATATATATCATATAACGAAAGCTGAAAAGATTTAGATTATTTAATTCTAAGTATATCATTTTTTTAGTAAGACTATTTTTTAGCCGAAATTTACCACATTTTGAACGAAAGCAAATTTATTGTGTGTTACCTTCATGGGATTTTTACTCTGATTAAATCCATAAGACATGGTTCATATGTGTGCCAAATATATTTCGTGTAATGTTAATCGGTGAAAAGAAAATAACAATTAAAAACACAAATTTAGTGATATGTTTGCCTTGATTCAAACACGCCTTTTCTCGTGCCGTTACTCGTTTTGCAGCTTACACTATTAGGTCATTAACTATTGTCACTAACTTCATTTCTCATTTTAGATTTTTGTATGGCCAATTTGTTTGTTTTGAATAGTCCAGTTTGTTCGAAGATCGTTGTTTTGTACTTTGAAATATCACTTTGGTTTTTATAACTTTAATTGTGTTCTCTTTTAATTGATAGTTTTGTTATAATTGTAATATACAAAACAAATCCTTCGGTCACGTTTCAGACCCGGAATATGACACACATTCACAGTCCTGTTAAACTATGCTAATCAAACCCTAAGCAAAGTTGGACTGAAATACAATGGGATAAGTGTGTTTTAACTTATATGTCATGGTTCTTCTACTGAATTGCTTATTAATATGCGAGGAATTAACACTAAAGCTTTATCGAGGCTATGGGAAGACGGAAAGATCATGTATATTTTAGTATATTGCACGATGCTTCAGACCTAGACTATCTTCGTACTGATGATTACAAAATGTTGTACCATCATTCTTGATTTAAATATTACACTAGCAGACACAACTGCAGTTATTTTAAAGCTTAATCAAGTTCTTGTTCGTCTGTAAAGTGTTTCAGGGCATACATAGAAGGTCGTCAAATTCCTGACTGTATAAAGTTTCTTTGGGTCAGTGAGAACCAGCAGGCCTTAATCATATTTCTTGGTGAATTGATTGTTTGGCATCATGGTATATCAACAGTTACTATTATACATGAAGAAGTCATTTTCTATTTAACACTTCCAAGGACCCTAAGTCAGCTCAGACGGAGTATTCAGGTTGGAAGAATTATTTTGTACGCCCGATGAAGTAGATACTGGCATGATTTTACATGCTATACATGTAGACAAAGAGTTCGATGTGAAAGGAATCAAGAGTAGGCTAATAGTAAGGTCACAAGATACAGATGTTCTGATATTATGGGCTCATAAGTACAAATGAGAGGTTTATCGCTATGAAACCAGGTTCAATTCACCATTTTCTACATTTGAAAATGTCTGTACCATGTCAGGAACATGACAGTTGTTGTCCATTCGTTTTTGATGAGTTTTGTCATTTGATTTTGCCATGCGATTATGGGCTGCCCGATTGAATTTTCCTCGGAGTTCAGTATTTTGTGATTTGCATGAGCTATGGTTTCAAACAGGCAATATAGCTTGCACATGTAAAAGTATCGGGTTTGCCACCTGTAACATGGTACCAGCCGCACATGATGTTACATGATGCGATAAAATGTAATTGGTCCTGTTTAGCATCGATAGGTGCACTGTTTATAAGTCTTAAAGGAAAACCCAGATGATTTCATCGATTTGTCAAACCTTTCTTATTGTGATATCGATGAATCGATAGATGCAGCTCGAGATCTTGGTGTTAGGTTGGATTATCTAAAGTCAAAACTAAAAATAGATCATTGTGCTTAAACAAATTGAGCGTAAAATTGGCTACAATTTAAAATTTCTCCCTTGTAAAATTTCTTCCTTGTGAATCTACTTTTAAACAATATGAAATAAACGCTTCACTCCAGACGTAAAGATATCTTCCAAAATAGCAAAACTAACCTAGCATTCTCCTCTTCAGTTCGAATGATAAAAATGTGACTTCTATCCTGTACAGATGTATGCCCATATCAGGCAAATGATATATGTCAAAATGTAAATACTCGTCTGGTTGCAGTTAGAAACATTGATGACGACGAAGATGACGATGTATAAGATTTCATTTTTCTCTATGTACCTTATAAATCATTGTAGCTATCGAATGAAAATTAAGAAGTCCATAATATTTTCAATTAACAATAAATAAAACATATAATCAATTTTTATATCGTTGGAAATATAGTAATAATCTTTCTAGTGGGGATTCCGAAAGATATGTAAATTAAAAAAAAAACCTGCCATATGTTCTCTGACCTTGGCATGGTTGATGGGCTAAAACTACAGAAGACTACTAAGAACGTAGTAGGTAAAACTAGCCTCGATCATAATTTTCTATTTGCATTTAATCTTTGTGTGTGTGTGTGTGTGTGTGTGTTTTAGCAATACTGTTGCCTGCTTGTTTTCATTTTATAAGTTTTTAAAGTTCCTTTGGTTTCTTACGCCTTTTTTGTTCGCATTGTTTGTAAAAACATCGGATCTGTACATAACCCTCTCCCTTATTATTAAATTTTTGGAATACTTATAAACATTATAGCCAATTGTTGCTCATAAAGTCATCTGTATATGTAAGAAGGGGTGTTTTACCTGTTCTAATAGACGTTTCGTTTTCATAACTTTTGCCCCCCCCCCCCCCCTTTCCCTTTTTCTCTGTTTACAGTAATTTTTACTTCTTTAAAGCAAAGTTATACACAAAGCTTTAAATACAACCAAGTTAGACGTTGATTTCGGAACAAATCATTTAAATATACTATTTCGCACCCAATAAAAAAAATTTGATATTTACCTAGAAATTGACGAACACCTTACTTTCAAAAGACGTGGAAAACACATTTTGTTTTCAACAAATGATTAAAGTTAAGATCTAAAAAACGTCTTTAGATATTACTTGTAACGAATTAAATACAAAAATAACAAATTTAGAAATTAAAATAGGTCAAGGTCACTGTTATTTAACAGCTGTTTGAAAATTTCAAATTTGCACCCTACATGCAAAAAAGTCAATCTAAAGTCATTTTTGGGGATGAAAATATAAAATAAGTTCTAAATGTAGATACAAAAGATATTTTTCTATAAATTAATTGTTTTTATTTTGCTCCAAACGCATAAATCTAGGAGAATCAAGCTATCTAAATGTGACTGCATTTTCCTTGAATTTTTGCTTTGACCTTTGACCCTGGTTTAAAAAAATCGTGACCACGATAGACAGCGACGACAATGCTATTTCGATGAGGCTTGTTCTCCTCTTTCCAATGATATAAAATATAGCCGTGTGTTATTCCGTTAAGGCAAATCGATAAGATTTGTTGATCGGGCACCCTACTATCGTCAATAAATCGGCTTTGCTCTCTCAAACCGTGATTATTATATTAAAGCCAGAATTTGTATCGATAACGTATTCATACTGATACAGATACAGAGGATGTCGTGGTCGTTGTTAATGTTGAAAATCGGGTCTCCGGTGCACTTCTTTGTTAGCATGTGGTGGTGACTGTGAATAAACATGTATTTTTAGCCAAATAGTAGTAATTTGAAAAATGTTTTAGTACTTCAGTAATTTTATTTTGTTTGAACCAATCTATCTAAAACTCTAAATCAAAGATATTGATTGAGGACTCATTTTTGAAATTAACACCATATTGGCTTTTTTTTTACCGGAAGTGTGATTTAAAAATTTACAACAGAATGAAATTAGTGGTTTTGAGGATAACTAGAAACCAATAGTTTAATGACAAGCAAAAAAACCCCAACAAAAAGATTTTCTTTACATTTTGAAAAAAGTTCGCCATTTTGGATATATCCGGAAGTAAGATTTTTAAAGTGATATGTCGTATATATTGTATCCATGAGAAGCAAAAAGAAAGGTTCCTGCACAATGTAATGATAGTAGCAATACATTAAAACACATTTATATTATCCTCCCTAAAAGTAAGCTTATTCTAGTACTATATCCGCCATGTAGGATGTTCCCGGATGTAGTGTTTTTGAAGACATATTATCTATATCATATATTCAAAAGTTGTACATAACAAAGGTTGGTACCAAATATTATGTTAGTAGCATGATAGTAACACCTTTTCACATACTAGCCTTCGATAAAGGGCTGATTTAAGTATGATGTCCGCCATTTTGGATTTTACCGGAAGTGAGACATTTTTTTCAAATGCCTCCCTATCTGAAATAAAAGATCAATAGTTGAGGAAGGTCTATGCCAAATTTCATGTTCGTAGCAGGATGTGCACAATTCGTCTCCATTTATTTATCGATAATATAGATATTCTCTCTAGTTGTTCCTGACTGTCTATGAAGGAGTGCATTAAGTCAAAGTTGAGTTTGGTGTATATACAAAGGAACTAAATGATGTTGAATTATATATCCATTGCAATGATGATAATAATAATATTTGCGAATATTTAAACTACAATCTGGCGTCCATCGAGCATGACGGGCTGTTTTATAAACTTAGAGCATGTTTTATATATGTTGTTTATATTTGTCACGAGTATGTAGTTATTACTTGGATGTTTCTAGCTAGCGAAAATATAATAATCGTGTGTAAAGTTGAAAAAGTAGTATCAAATTAAAATAGATAGCTAACATTTGTTCGGTGCGTACTATATATAATTTTTTGTTATTAAAGCAAGCGGATGTAAAAAATTGTGTATAAATAAATATTTTATGATCAAATGGTAAATGAAGTCTAGACAACGAAATTGAACATTTTTTCTTAGCTTAGATAGATATGCCGGTTTGTTCACCCTTGTGCAATGCCCTCGTGAAATACAAATGTTCTGAGGTTGAAACAATCTTCATATTTTCATAAAATAAGGGAAGTTAATGTATGATATATCAAACTGAAGATAGGCTAAACAAACAAAAGTAAGTTTGCAGAGAACCTTCCCCGTATGAGAGAACATATCATTAAATAGTATACCTTTTACTTACAGGCAGAAAAACCTGCTATGAAGACTGGAACCCTGAATATAATGGATACCTAATGGCCGGTCATAACGACTACAAAAGAACTGATTATGCTTGCATCGATGTCAATGCTGAACAGTTTGACTCTAAATCATCTAATGAAAATGGGGCACTGTTTTATCCAATCAGAACTAAGTGTGGTAGTTTGAGATGCCCTCCTTTCAAAGAACACGCAGACGTGTTATGCGTGGTATGCACAAAGTGAAATTTTATTAGATTGGTAGAGAACAGATATTTATTTCAAATTCAAAATATACAAAAACATGAAAACTACCGTGAGCAATGTAGTCTCTTGATTGATACTTCATCATTCCACCATAGTTTGCATATTATACTTTGTTTGCTACAACACAAAACACTATTTTAATTTTGTTTATTAGTTCCTGTACTTCTATTAAAGAGATTATTATGGGGGTTTTTTGTGATCATTTTTTTATGTGCCTATAACGCGTTGAAAGTTTGAAATTACGAGAATTTGATTAGCCATTCAAATAAGTTGACAGTTTTCACTTTCAATACTTAACATTCACGCAATCTCATCAAGTAGTATTTTCTTGGTTCATTTAATGGTCCTTCAATACAATTTGATTCCAAATGTGTTTTCTGCATATCTTATAAAGTGCTTCTGAAATAAAATTAAAAAAAAGAAAAAAAAAGAGCTAGAAACATACTTGATATACTTGTTGGAACTGTGATGCGAGGATGTAAGCGGTACATTTTTCTTAGACAACATCTACATATGTTTTGACATAAACAAATTATTGGTAGGTTGTATGTATTCCTATGGTCACCAATCGTTCCCTTGTAAAAAGTAAAATCACAAAAATACTGAACTTAGAGGAAAATCAATTCGGAAAGTCCATAATCACATGGCAAAATCAAATAACAAAACGTATCAAAAACGAATGGACAAGAACTGTCATATTCCTGACTTGGTACAGGCATTTTCAAATGTAGAAAATGGTGGATTAAACCTGGTTCTATAGCGCTAACCCTCTAACTTTAATGACAGTCTCATCAAATTCCGTTATATTTACATTGATGCGTTAAATAAACAGACACAATAAATAAAATAGTCAAAATATGGCTACATCAGTCATCATCGTATCGTATAACAATTTTAAAAGAGAACAATTTAACAGAACACAAAAACATCTACTATCTACGAACACATTCATTGATTTGAGTGTCTGACGTCAGAAAATTTTATACGTCACATAAATTTGTCGTTCAATGTGCATACAAACGATTTTAAAATTTTACATAGGCAATGTCAGCATGCAGGGTTAAAAAATCAAAAGTATGTAAGAATAAATTTCAGAAATAGACCGAGATTTAAACTAGTCCAAAAGTTATATATAGACTTTATAAGAATCCACAAATAGTTAATTCCACTACAGTAATACAGATTTGGCCTTTTATTGCTATGAATTACAGAGTATGGCCAAACTCGATAAAGATCTATGTAACTCAAATATAATTGATAAATTTAAAAACACTTACATCTACTTTGAAAATATCATGCTTTAAACATAATGAACAAACAAATTTAGTTCAGTGTTAATCAAAGAGAACTTACTTTAAATAAAATCTAAAATGGATATTAATAATTGTCCTTTTCGAGATTTGCATATTTCAGTTTCAAACAAACTTACGACAAAGGCGGATTTTTCGTTTTGTTCATACATACAAATTTTGATGAGGAAATTTGGCTTCACTTTTAGAATTGTTGTTGAAATCGGGATATCACATTCTAATTTTTACGGTGAAGTTGTTTATAAAACCCGTAATTTCATTGATCATTCGAATTTAACACTGCAGTAAAATCTTAAATACATTGTTTTATCGGTATTGATATTGATTTTGTTTTTTAAAAAGTACATTTCTAAACCTATCTTGCTGTATTAGTAGGTAGGAGTGCTCATGATCATACACCCTGTCGATACTGTTTACTTATATTTTGAAATTGCACAAAGGCATGCCTTTCTTATGTTTTTTTTCTATTGTTGAAGGCCATACGGTTATACGACCATATAGTTGCTTATCCCCACGTCATTTGAACTCTAGTGGATAGTTGTCTCAATGACAATCATATCACACCTCCTTATTTTTATATACTCAGATACACTATTCACTCTTGTCGTATCATTTCCCCCTATATTAGATTTTTTACGTTGTAATCGATATATTAGAGTGAAGCTATGAACACACCACTCACTGATCAGTTAAACAAAATAGTAGAGGTGATAATATATTTGATAGACTTCTTGATATGAACGTCTTTTCCATACTCTGGTCGACTTAAAGATTGACTTTTATTACATCTCTTTAGTTGAAGAACGTATGTTGACGTCCAGGTTTCTTTTTTAAATGTTAATTATTTGATTAATCATAAAGTTTGTCTTCGACAAATGTGTTTGACTATCCCTTTGGTATCTTCCCCATTTCTTTTTATCCACTTCCATTATATTTTGAACGATATCTTTTTGGGACAGTTTCTACAATGGTAATGGATATGCTATCAAATATTCAAACATCGATTATTATAATACATCTATTCACTATTTTGCGGAGCTTTTAACTATTTCTTTTATTCTGTGATGTTGATAGCTTATTTTCATTGGCGTCCGTTACATTCAGTTTTGCACTTGAGACTGTTCTATTCATTTTCTACTCTGTCATATAATTTATCTAATCAATTATCCTATACCTTTTTAAGATAATGAGAGTGCAATTTGGAGTTGAATCATTAGTCAGAGCAGAACAACAAATGACAAAGAATAATCCATAAAAAAGTTTCATACATGTAGAAATTAAGGACAGAGCATCATAAAAAATACAATTTCAGGGGTTTCAAAAGTTCCTGCTTCTCTTATCTCATTCGTCGTGTACCAGTTTGCTGATAATAATTATTTTGGTTATGTCATAAATCAAGGCAACATTAGTATACTGTTGTTAAAAAGTCATAAATTGATTAAGAGAAAACAAATCCGGGTTACAAACTCAATCCGAGGGAAACACATCAACTAAGTAGAAAACAACAAGACAACTGAAGTGCAACAAAAATCAACAATGCAACATACATAGAAACGAACCATTTGATAACAACAACCATATTCCTGACTTGGTAAAGGACATTTAAAAGAATGTTGGGTTGAACCTGGTTAAATGGCTAGCCAAACCTCTTGCTTTAAATGACAATGGTAAAAAATATTGCTAAAATGACAACACATCATAAACACACGCAAGAACAGAACAACGCACACCCAAGAACAGAACAACGCACACACAAATAATATACTAGTTGATACAACATGCAAACCGCAAAAACAACAAAGAACATCTTCCATCAACGACAGACATCACAAACAGTCACGCACTTACTTACGTCACTAACATGCAATCTCGAGCGTTACACAATCATTTTGCCATGGCAATAAAAAAAGAAAAATGACAAAATGACTAACAACAGTACCTGTATACAACATCAATATTATAAACAAAAGTCACCACCAAAACCAGGGATGATCTTAGGTTGTCCGGATAACTAAGCAGATCCTGTACCACATGTCACAGCTGTCGTAATGCTGATGTAAGAACAATACGGTGCTTATTCGGTAGATCACATTCGAGAAAAGAGGACGGGATTGTGGTTACGACTATTTGAACAAAGGGCGATAATTGTCTTATCAAACCAGTCTATTTGCTGTTTGTGTTAAATTGTGCATCGTGTTGATACGAGTCAGGAGCCTGAAATGTTTTGTTTTGTTGCTGTATTTTACAATATATACAATAACAAAGTATGTTCCCTACAGCAAGTGAATATGGTTCTGATATAACAAAAACATATCTTTATATCTTTTCTTTTAATGTCAAACGTTTTACTTTGTACAAACGACGCAAAGAACATCTGCTTCATTGGTATACGGAGGACATCTTAAACTGCCACATTTGGTTCGAAGAGGAAAAAACACAGCTCCATCTTCATTTCCATTCTTATTGTCCATCGGTTCTGCATTAATGTCAACACAGGCAAAGTCTCGTCTAAAGTGAGTATTATGATCGCTCATCAGATAACCATTATATTCTGGGTTCCATCCTTTATAGCAAGTCTTCCGACCTAAAATATGCATTTTTTAAGGATACTAACTAATAAATGAAAATCAATCTGTTTTAGTTCATACAAATATTTTTTTAAGATTTGACATTTGTATTTGTTAATTCTTTATCGCGAGAAACACATTGGGTTGCGTAAAGATAAATTAAGACACGTATGCATTGACATGTATAGTCTATCATAAAAATTGATTTTTTTTTCTCACCTGGTATCATCAAGACCGCTGATCTGTGTTTTTGATAACATACAGCACATGGTACTTCCTTGTCTGCCATACTTTCTGACCATCCTGATGACTTCATTGACGAACTAAGTTGGTATTCAGATCCATATACCTGGTTATTGTCATATGATTGATGCTGTCCATTTTCTGGATCATTAGGGAGACATAAATAATTTACACCACCTCCTCTATAATTATATTGAGTTCCACCAACTTGACCTATATCATATTATAACATGCTTATAGACGCTAATATTTACTTCATCATATAAATAGTTTTCAATAAAAACAATGGCACATTATATATTGGTGTAAGGTTCTTTTTTTTTTATATCATTGGGTTATCTTTTTTTCTTCCGCCTCATTGGATTATATAAAAAGTTAAATCACAAAAATACTGAATCCCGAGAAAAATTTAAACGGAAAGTCTCTAATAAAATGGCAAATCACACGAATGTACAACAACTGTCATATTCCAGACTTTGAAAGGCATTTTCTTATGTAGAAAAGGGTGGATTAAACCTGGTTTCATAGCTGGCTAAACCTATTACTAGTATGACAGACGTATGTATTCCGTTATATTGACAACGATGTGTGAACAAAACAAACAGACATAATAGGTGAAAATGTCAAAAATAGGGGTACAACCGTCAACATTGTGTTATTATCTTGATCATTATATATACAAACAAATATGTAAAAAACATTTACCATGGCACAATAAAAAAAATGACAGGATATATAAGCACAGAACAACGTCATATATAACAAAGAAACAAAAAAGGCATAAAGACAAAGCATATTAGCAAACATGAAAGACAAGAGTACAAATGTTACCATAGAACAATAACACAATGACGGTGAAAAGAAAAAGAAAAACGAATTTAGACAAATATCCCCTCATTCATAAAACAGTATTTGTAGTTGTACTGTCAAGCGCAGAGGTTTTATATTCAAACGAATTATACATATCATTGAAGATGAAATCCATTCCAATATTCTAAGAAGTTCGTTTCTCATTTTTCTTCCTCACAGGAATTCCTTTCAATAATGCTAAGAAACCTAACGAAATTTTGGAATGGACACGTCTCGTCTTTGTCGTACATTAATGTATATTACAATTGAATAAAAAAAAATACAGACAATTAATCAAACCCGACAAAAAAAGGTTAAACTCAATTGTTCATGAAGATAAAGTATTTCCTACTCTACAACTGGTGCCGTTTTTTTATGAGAATGTATAAACGATAAACTAATTATATAGTTAAAAGATGTAAATTGTTTTTTTCTTACCTGTATACACTATATCGGCACCTTTTGGACAAATTTTCTTTCCCCACCGTACATAAGTTACTCCTTTGAATCATACAGCAAATAAGCACAATAACAATATAGATAAATAGTACTGATCAATATTTTGTTAACTTCAAAGGTACAACGAAATTAAACACAATAGGTATATGTGGATAACTGAAAGAATTTTAAAATCATAATAGCCTTTATTATGAGTCGATTGTGTCATTCAATGTTTAAGGGCATACGATATAGTTAAAGAGGAGGAAATGACGTTGTTAAAGTAACATGTTATTTTCGCGACGTCAACCTGTGACAAATCGGGTAAAAATGTTCAAACTGGTTTAACTTGAAAACGAGTTAATGGACCCCTCTTTTTTTAATACAATTCGGTTTCATTACGTATGAAGATTAGGTTACCAATTTTCGTGAAAAAGTCAATTATGCAAATTTTTTGAATTTGATAAATTAAACAGCAAAAAATGACGGTTTTTTTCTACATTCATGAACATTTGATAAATTTGAGTTATTTCTAAACAAAAACAAAAATCATAAGTTTAAAGGATACTTATATTAAATAGATTTTTTTTTTAAATTAAAACAAAAAGATTGTTGTATCTTTTTGAACAAAAAAGTTATACATTTCTTTCGGAAAAAACAATACGTCCACAAATTAGAATTTTGAGCAAATATCTTAAATTTCGACCTCATTTTACTCCAAAACAAGCACATTAATGTATACTTTTTATAACATATTTGATTTAATCAGGTAAAAAATAGCCTATTTGCAAAATTTCTTCAAAATTTCAATATGGGATAAAAACTGTATCGTATGCTCTTAAAGTGTATACACACTATTTGTATGTGTCTACTCCATTCGATTCAATTAGTTATGGTAAAAGATTTAGACTGATTGAGTCATTCGTGTTCATTTATAATATTTATCATAATCCTTGTATCTTTGATAACCACCATTAATTACAACATATATTTAAATATGACGAAAAAGTTTGGTATGGTTAGTTTGCCGTAAAGTGTGTATACGTATATTTGCGCTGTGTTGTTGGGTGTCTTAGTTTCACTCGTACACGGACGACAAATAACAAGTATACTCTTTAACAGGATTACCCTAAAAATCTCTGGTAGCGTGATTAAGGGAATTCTGGTCACATAAATAAATAAATTGATCCTGGTGTAGTCTGAACGAAGTCTTGCAATTAAACATAAACACAAAGTCGATTAAAAGTCAATACTGTATTAATCCAAAGTACATGTAACAGTAATACAAGTTTACAACACCTTAACTGCAGGCTTAACAATGCGCTGGCATAATCTTAAATCTACTACGTATGTACCTCTTGTACACAAAGTCGTCTCTCCTCGTATATCGTATATACAATTATTTCTTTCTTTTATACTACTCTAGTAACCTGATAACAATATGTTAAATTACTCTGAACAAAGAAATATTCTACAAGAGCTATATTACAGGAGCCTGGAGCCCGGAGCCCGGAGCTAAGGTCAACCGAAACTGAGGTCAACTGAAACACCTGCATAAACATCGTAACGGGGCACCAGCTGATTAACATGATTGATTTGACATTTAACACTCTGATTGAAGGCGATGAACATAGATTGTAAGGAATAACTTTATAACTGTTAATGAGAATAAGTAATCTGGTTATACGATGATAATAAAACCCACTGACGCATGCAATAAACGAAAAACGTTACATAAATACTAATACTGAACACTAGTGCGGCACCTTGCATGTAAGACAAAGACCGTCTTAAATTCATCTCAAATGTCTAAATTCTGAAGATAGTAGTATTTAGCATGAAATAATTACACAAGAACCTGATGCATGTCCATCGTATTATCAAAAACAGTCCAAATTTATAAGAAAAGTATTCTACTTTCCAATGATTAGCCAAATGTTTACAATTTAACGACTTCGTAAAAACGGTATATTTTGGGGCCAAAAATAGGGTCTTTTGATATTTGGTTGTTTTTAGGATCCTTGGCTATCATACCTATTTCCTTTTTTATTCGATAATTTCGGGCATTCTCTGTAAATCAACAACATAACATAACCATATTAAAAGTTGTACAAAAAAATAACCTGATTTTGATGTTTTACTCGGGGGTGGACATTCGTCTTTCCTAGATGTATGTAAGTAAATTTTCATCATATCTATCAGTGACTGGTCTGTTGCTGACAGGGTATAGTCCTTACATTCATTGTTTTCAACAACCATTATGACAGTTGCTATTACAACTGCCATACACGTCGAGAGCATTCTGCAGATAAGGTTAAATACAAATGATGCATCAACTTACAGATATATAGATAACAGGATATTAATTGTGTATGTCAGACTCGTCTTTAGTCTAAAAAAGACTTATCATTGAATCCCGAATCAACAAATTTAAAAAGACTAAATAAAGCGCGATATTGAAAGCATTAAAGATCTAAAATTACCAGAATGTTTGTCAAATACAGCTATTACAGGTAATAATAACATTAACGGTACCAATTTTCCTGCTCGGTAATCTATTCAACTTCGTACTATATTTGGCATTTTTTCTTTTGGATTCGAGCGTCACTGATGAGTCTTTTGTTGCCACAATGCGCGTCTGACGAAAATACAAAATGCTATCCTTGTATCTGTGATGAGTTTATTTACTCGTGTAGAAAATTTTAAGCAATTCGAAAAAAACGATATTTGTGTTAACCTTTATTTTGTTATACCAGATTCGTATAATTAAATTTCTTCAATTTCAAGCCATTTGTGTTACAAAATTAAGGAATAATGTCGAATTAAGTTCAACTGATAAAGTATCCATTCATTGATAGTTTTAAATTTTTAACTGTCATTTTTGTGTATATACTAAACTGTTTTGTTATTAACAGCATTAGACATGTTGTTGCATGGTAGTGGTTGATACTGATGAAAGTTGATAAACTGTGCTTAATATACTGCTTATACATTTGTTCAAATTATACATTTAAGATGAGAATGAAAAGCAATTGAACTAAAAGGTGATAAAAATACTTTACCATACCTTTATTTACTGTCCGCGCTTAACCTGAAACTATTAGACATATAAATTTAAGTCCGAGGTTTTAAAGAAATATTGCATGTCCACATCACTATAAAATATTGCTTTTATATATTTGATATCTGCAGGCAAATAATAACGAGTGAATCGCCTGACAAGGTATTGATTTTTTGTTATGCATATTATATACATGTTTATCAATTTCAAAACATTTCTTGGAAAAAATAAACAGCTTTTGACAAGATATTTCATTACTAGAAACACAGGGTATAACAGCGGTTCAGTTCATTCTAAATGTTATTTTGAGCACAAATCGTGTACCCCTAGTAATGAGTACATTTATATGCTAGAGAGCCCTGTAGCGGCACAAAAAAAGTATTTTGACAGTTTGTTAGTAATAATTACTACTTCGGTTATGTCATAAATAGGATGTGGGAACACTATTATCGAATGTTGAGATATTAAAAGAAACGTGCCCTTTTTCAATTTCAACAATATCGAATTATGATAGTGTAAATAAAATTTCAAAACAATGACTTCGACTAAAAAGCCCTTAATCAGCAACCTACTATCAAAATGAAAAATGAAAATAAGTGTTTGGTATGGAAAGTAGTTTTAGCAGGAAATTAAATTTCCTTTGCAGATGCAGATGCAATGAAATGTCTCGACATTATTATTAAATAATTTTTTGTCGCACAATTAACTTCTCCTTCAAACTACACTGTCATTTTTCTAGCTGGAAGTAAGATAGTAAGCAGAATATGTCGCCTCATTTTCAATTGACAAATAAAAATAGAAAAGTTACCATAATTTGAAATGTTTAGCAAAATAACAGAATTCAACCACAACTACTGAACGAAATGTTATTTTATTAATATATTAATAAAGCACAAACAAATAGTCGTGTTATCAATGCAAATTAATTTTGAACGAACGACACATAAAACATCAACTTTATTGGTATATGGAGGACATCTCAAAGTACTACATCTGGTTCGAAGTTGATGAAAATAAGCACCACGTTCATCTTCACTCTTATTGTCTAATGGTTCTGCATCTCTGTCAATACATGCGTAGTCCCTTCTATAATTAGTTGAATGATCAGTCATTAGATAACCATTGTACTTTGAGTTCCATTCTTCATAGCAAGTCTTCTCACCTTAAGTTTTTAAAAAGAGAATGCTGGTTATAAATGACGATTAATCAAAAATACAATTTTGATGTTTTTAATCAGTATTTCACATTTCGTTACAGCACACATCCTTTAAAGGGTACAAGTGATAAGAACATATGAAGGATTTAACATTAGTAGTCTTTCGGTACAATTCATGTGAGACTTTGGCACAGTGTCTCAGATCAATGGATAGATATCTTGTTGTCCCTGAATAAGTGACAAGATGGTAAAACTTTAAAGAATTTTTGCTGTTTGGATTCCCCATTAGTTAATATTAGTTAGTTGATACCTTTGTTAACTAATTTGTATAGGTTTTCTTAAGTCTTCCTTAAACGGTTGATTGTCTTTTCTACGGCTATTGTTTGCCATAGTGATGCTTGTCTGTTTTCTAGTTTTAATGTCCTTTCAATTTCCTGCTTTTCTTATTTTTATAAAGACAGATTCAGTATTTATATCGGGCTATTAAATAAATGTTATATTTGATTTCAAATTCTCATGATAAATAAAGGCAACAGTAGTATACCGCTGTTCAAAACTCGTAAATCTATAGACAAAAAACAAGATTGGGGTAACAAAGTAAAACTGAGGGAAACGCATTAAATATAAGAGAAGAACAACGACACAACATTAACATGTAACATACACAGAAACGGACTAAGCATTTTACAAAATCCAATGAGAATAACATATACAACATCAAAACCAAATACATGAATTTGGGATAGAAAAGTACCGTTACACGTCTCATAGTAATGTGAATTCACACTCAAATATAAGAGAAAACAAACGACACAACGGAAACACAACGTTAAAATGTTACACACAAAGAAACGAACTATAATATAACAATGGCCATTTTCCTGACTTGGTACAGGACATTTTTAAAGATAAAAATGGTGGGTGGAACCTGGTTTTGTGGCATGCCAAACCTAGAACTTTAATGGCATTGTTAAATATAACATTGAAATGACAACATAATATTACAGGACTACAATACAAATAAATAGGAGAACGTATTAGACAAAGAAACACATGTGATCATGTCTTGTTTGAGAGTATACAGAAAATTCTGAATCCTGTTTGATCAGTTGTCGACAATAAACATAGATCCTACCGTGGTTTTTATAATAGGGTCTCGGTGTCAGAAAGTAATAAGTACTAGTATATCATCTATATAGTTATCAAAGGTATCTGGATTATAATAATTACTAGCCTGTCACAGCGTATGTTTTAAGTTCAAATCTCGCTCTAGCAAAATGTTTGAACTTCCATGTTTCCTTATAGTTGAATGAGATAGACAAGTTTCCCTTCTAAGTTCAGTGGTTATCTGTGGGTACCTTGACTTCCTTCATCATAGAAAATTGGTGGCCATGTTATAATTATGTGTTTTGAAAGTGGTGTTAATCCCATAAAAACGATCAATCAATCAGTTGTTTTGACACATAAAATAATCGTCTTTGGTCTCTGGCGGAGAGCTGTTTTATCTACTATCATACCACGTCTTCACATTCTTATATTCCTTATTTGACTGTTTTCATTTCAGTAGCAGATTATGAAAAATTATATTTGCAATACTATGGATTCATTTATTTTCGTTGGTAACAATTTTCGTGGTTTAAGGAAAACTTACATTTTCGTTGATTTTTGATTTCGTGGTTTTGCCAAAATCTGCATACATGCCTATATTAAATTTGACATTCGTTAAACATTTATATTCGTGGTTTACCTGTACCCGCGAAACCTACAAAAATTGATATCCAACGAATTATAATGAATCCACACTATTTACGATTGCGCAATTTTTTTTATTTATGAAAATATGTAATAAATATGTGCCTGATATTCATATGATGAAATCATAATCTTTCAATCAGTTAAATCGAAGTCTGGAGCTTGCATGTCAGTTAACTGCTAGTAGTCTGTTGTTATTTGTGTATTATTGTCATTTTGTTTATTTTCTTTGGTTACATCTTCTGACATCAGACTTGGACTTCTCTTGAACTGAATTTTAATGTGCGTATTGATATGCGTTTATTTTTCTATATTGGCTAGAGGTATGGGGGAGGGTTGAGATCTCATAAACGTTTACAAAATTTCAAATTTTTAAAAAACTAAGGCTTTTCTACCTGAGGCATAGATTACCTTAGCTATAATTGGCAAAACTTTTTTGAATTTTGGTCCTCAATGCTCTTCAACTTCGTACTTTATTTGGCTTTTTTTAACTATTTTGGATTCGAGCGTCACTAATGGGTTTTGTGTAGACGAAACGCGCGTCTGGCGATTATATACAAAATTTAGTCCAGGTATCTATGATGAGTTTATTTACAACCACTGGGTCGATGCAACTGCTGGTGGAGATTTATTTTCCCGAGGGTATCACCAGCCCAAGAGTTAGCACTTTTTTGTGCTGATATGAATTATCATTGATTTGGTTATATTTATAAATAACCCGTTTACAAAATTTCGAATTTTTGAAAAACTAAGGCTTTTCAACCTCAGGCACAGATTACCTTAGCTGGATTTGGCAAAACTTTTAGGAATTTTGGTCCTCAATGCTCTTCAACTTCGTACTTTATTTGGCTTTTTTTTTTTTTTTTACTTTTTTGGATTCGAGCGTCACTGATGAGTCTTTTGTAGACGAAACGCGCGTCTGACGTATATACAAAATTTAGTCCTAGTATCTATGATGAGTTTAATTATAAACATGTTTAACCCCACCGCATTTTTGCGCCTGTCCCCATTCGCAAGTCAGGAGCCTCTGGCCTTTGTTAGTCTTGTATTTTTTTAATTTTAGTTTCTTGTGTACAACATCGGAAATTAGTATGGCGTTCATTATCACTGAACTAGTATATATTTGTTTAGGGGCCAGCTGAAGGACGCCTCCGGGTGCGGGAATGTCTCGCTACATTGAAGACCTGTTAGTGACCTTCTGCTGTTGTTTTTTCTATGGTCGGGTTGTTGTCTCTTTGACATATTCCCCATTTCCATTCTCAATTTTATTTTTTACAGAGTTTGTCTTTAGTGCCGTGTGGAGACAGTAGAGTGCCTCCCCTTGCTTCAAGTTTATGCTCTTATAATATACTAGATTATGAAGTGTATGTCCGAGCGAGAACTTCACTAGTTCATTACTTTAGGAATATTTATCAAAAAGAAGTATTTCAATATTCAGCCCCATTCTACTATTTAGTCAGCCGTCAGTCGCTACCCTGATATACCCTATTTTTTTCGGGTAACTAATACTAATAGCGTTTGACATTTTTAGCCGAACAGATTTATCATTTTTACATAACTTAATTTTTTGTATGTTGGTTCATATTCTGGACGCCAGTCTTTGCTCCTTTATAATATATTTCACAAACAAAAAACAAATATGAAGCTTAGAAATGGAAAAATATTAAATACTTAACTCGTTGAAAGGGTATATACACGTCTCAATCTTCAAAATCGGTTATCTAAAAATACTACCATCGCTAACATTTTTAACAATAAAATTCGTGGTTACCCTTCTATCGATTAATCGGACCAATTTAAAGACGACTAGTGTAAGGGTTTTTCTCATTGTTGAAGGCCTTACGGTTGACTATAATTGCATACATCTACGTCATTTAAACATTGGTAGAAAGTTGTATAATTGGCAATCATACCGCGTCTCCTTATTTTTATAAACATACACCCTTCACTAAGATTTGATTTCCCTTATGACGAAGTTTATTATTTGTTCAATGTTTACTGCTGTTATGTCTGTTTATTTTGCTCACACATTCTTGTCAATGCAATGAAGTTCTATGCGACTGTCATACAAGTGAGAGTTTTATCTTTTAAAACCATGTTTAATCCACCATTTTTAACATAAGGAAATGATTGTTCCGAGTCAGGAGTATGACAGTTGTTTCCCATTCGTATGATATGTTTGAGCTTTAAATATTTTGAATATCCATTTGAGATCAATGTTTTTGTAATTTACTTTTTTCAAAACAAACATATACAAAAACTCTGAAGAAAATTCACAACGCAATGTCTGTAATCAAATGGCAAAATCAGAAGCTCAAACACATCAAACGAATGGACAATTTACTTATTTGATACAGGTATTTTTTATGTAAAAAATTGTAGATTAAACCTTGTTTTATAGCTAGCTTAAACTCTCACTTGTAATACATTCGCATAAAATGTCATTCTATTGACTACGATGTGTGAACAAAACAAACACTCATAATAGGTAAACAATCATGTAAAAAAAATAGGGGAACAGCAGTCAACATTTCTTTATGATCTCAATCACTATAAAAACTAACAAATATGTATCGTATATGTATACAACATTTTAAACACCTTTTCCTCGCTCCTGAAACAAGACAGATTAATTACAATTTCAAAATATCTATACGTATGTACTTTTCTCGACTTGCTGCTATATCATTGACTTACTTACTATGATTATCTATAGTTTTTTGCCAATGAACACATTACAAAGAAAACTACAATTTCCAATATTTTACGTACCGACAAATGTCACTGAAGCGGCAGTGAAATTCTTCATTTGAAGTCTTGCACAATTATTTCAAACGTATTAAAAGTTTTAAATCTGATGTACTAAATTAAAAATTAGGTTGACCATGGTTGATATATAACATATCTTTATGTCGTCGATTTCGTGGTGTCATGACGAATGGCATGCGTATTTGGCACAACTTTTTGGAATTTTGGATCTTCAATGCTCTTCAACTTTATACTTGTTTGGCTTTATAAATATTTTGATATGAGCGTCACTGATCAGTCTTATGTAGACGAAACGCGCGTCTGGCGTACTAAATTATAATCCTGGTACCTTTGATAACTATTATGCGACTGTCTTACAAGTGAGAAGTTTAGTTAGCTATAAAACTAGTTTTAATCCACTATTTTCCACATACGAAAATGCCTTTACAAAGTGAGGAATATGACAGTTCGTTTGATGTGTTTGATTGGAAATAGGAAATGTGTCAAAGAGACAGCAAAACGACCACGGAGCAGATAACAACCGAAGGCCACCAATGGGTCTTAAATGCAGCGAAAAAGAAAAACCCGCACCGGAGACGTGCTTCAGCTGGCCCCTAAAAGACATGTATACTAGTTCAGTGATAAAGAACGTCATTCTAAATTTCGAAATATATAAAATCATACAAGACTAACAAAGGCCAGAGACTCCTGACTTTGGACAGGCGCAAACATGCGGAGGGGTTAAACATGTTTTTTTGATATCTCAACCCTCCGTCTATACTTCTAGCCAATATAGAAAAAACACACAATAATAAGCACAACAAAACTCAGTTTAATAGAAGTCCGAGTCCGATGTCAGAATAGGTAACAAAAGAAACTAAACAAAATGACAATAATACATAAATTAACAAAGGACTAATAGCAATTACTGACATGCCAGCTCCAGACCTCAATTTAACTGATTGAAATATTATGTTTTCATCATATAAATATCAAGCCCACTCTCTCCCGCTAGGGGTATAGTATTATACCATCATAAAATATATAAGAAAAACTTGATGTTTTGATTTTGCCATTTGACTACGGACTTTCCGTTTGAATTTTCCTCGGAGTTCGGTATTTCTGTTATTTTACATTTGCCATTGCTAAAACAAATGTCAATTTTTTACTAAAAACAACGACCAGAATGATAAGTTCGACGTCTTTCATGCTGTACGACACTTCCAAGTCACCATAAGAGGTCAATCGGCAAACTAATAGAAAAAAAAGAAATATATTGCCATCTAAATCGTCTTATATGGCTTGAAAATATTAATCTTTTTCTATATTGACATTGTATAACAAAACATTTTTATTGGGCGTTTTAACTTTATCATCACGTGTGGTTTTTTTGTTGTTGTTTTGAATGAAATGAAGGACACTCAGAAAACATGGTATTGTCGCAAATGAAAAGTGTAGAAACTGTAAAATGGTTAAATACTAGACTTATTTTTAGGGGAACAAAGCGAGGTTAAAAGATACGGAGCTGTCAAATTACATCAGTTACAATATGTTGTATGTACTACAAAAAGATGCTGAAATATTATAAAAAAATCATTTACAGAATATACAAATCACCTTATATGAATTCACAACACTTACACATACAATATCAACCGAACAAAATTGAAAAATGTCCATATCTTTCGAAAACGTTGAAGTTATGCAACAAGACTTATCACAAACATAAACAGTTTTTTCAACATATATGACAAAAGTAAACATCTTCAATATATCAATAACTAACAGAAATACAGTACGAGATAACATTGAGAGGAGTCCTTTATGTCTTATAATAAACGATATACATATGATTCAAATAACCACATGCCAGCTCCAGACCTCAATCGATTGATAAAATGAAAATCAAGCACAACCTCTCCCGTTAAGGGTTCAGTATGATACGATCATACAATATACGAAAACAGTAAAACCTGTATATAAATGTATGTGTATATATAAAGAATGGAAGTCTAACTCGATGAACTTTCAACTATTATAGGCACTAAATGTAAACAAGAAACGAATCTGTAAAATTTCAAGAATAACCATTTTAAATACTGGCTGAAGTAAGAATAATTCAAATAATATGAAGGTTAGATGTGATGTTATAAAAATTACTGTAATAGCTCCATATATATTATATTTCAATCATATTCAAATACAACATATAAATAAAATTTTAATAACTGTTGCGTAGAATCTGCGATTAACATTCATATAAAATTACCAAAAAGAAACGTTTTTATAACTTACAAAGTGCATGAGAAAAATCTAGTTGAGCCTCCATATCGATTCAAGTAGGGTTATAGTCTTTTTTCGCGAATATTTCTAGTAAGTTTTTCGAAACTATTAATCAGCTTATATTTTCCTTCAAAATTTATCCTATAAGGAATGGGAAGATTTTTTTTCAACTGCTAAACCGCAATATGTTTTCCATTAAATTTGGAATCAACGTATTTTTTAGGTCAAAAACATTAACACTTACAAATTAAGAAAAATCCTTATTCAGAAAGTATTGGAGATTCCAAGAGAAAATACTCAAACATATTTGATATGCTGCGTTCAATTTCGTTTTGCGAATTAATGAAATATAGGAGCCAGAAATACTTCAATTAAAAAATGTGTACTGGTTCTGATTTCAATATGACATGCATCTTTGGTCCTGATTGCACGTTGTCGCTTTAGATAGTGCTCTGTGTTGACTTCTCCTTAAACTAGCATGATATCGCACTGTCCCATTATGCTGTTTCTTTGCAAAATATCGTTTATCTATTAATTCCGATTCATTACAGAACAGCCTCCGCTGTTTGACATAGAAACAAAATAAAAAGCGTTCATCATCCTTGGTTCATCAGCAGGGTCTATTTGTGAAGACTTGAATGTGAAATAATCGTTAAGAAACACAGATGAATGTTTGCATGATTTTAACCCGAAAACAGAGAGTAAATTCATAATGAAAGAACTGTAACTGGGATGTGTATGATTTATCCTTCATCGTCACATAATTGTCAGAAGTGTCTATATTGGAAAATAATATAAAGTTTAAAAATCATGAAAATCGGCATTCGTAGAATTATTATTTCTTGGTATAAAATAGTAACCAAAAAAGGTCGGATGACCTCACGTTCGTGACTGCTTAATAATTTGAATATCCTTTTGTTCGGGTAGGAAAGTTAACATGGATGATGCAATGAGATAGTTTTCATTAACATCAATCATATAAGATTCCCTATCATTTAATCTCAGCAGTGTGTATTGGCAAAAGTAAATCGCCTAGTATATGGAACATTTTACAACGTATAATAAACGAAACATCAGGAAATAAAAGTCCGGAAACAATAAGGAGCCATCATTTCTTTCATTTCTCTTGCATGTAATGAAATTATTTTCACATACACATATAGTTATATACAAATACGTCGTAAATGTCATCGTCTTCTGCAATAATAGTCCCAGAAATATTCGAATTCAGCATATTCTGAAATCTAAGAGACACTGCAGAAAACACAAAATTCGCTCATGAATGTACGGATATATTAAAGGTTAATTCTTCGACACCATCAACTTTAACTAAATGAACAGCTCTACATACAGGACAAGTCAATGAACATTTACCTTTAGCTAACTTTGTTATACATGGTGTACACACTATATGAAAGCAGCCTAATAGAAGAGGTTTAGTGAAAGCCGAAAAGCAAATCCCACATTTTATGTTATTAACGTCTGGTTTACCTCTTAAACTGTCGGCCATTTTGCTTTTCCGAATGATATGCCATGACGTTACCAAAAATGATTTACACATCCGGGTACATGGGTAAATAACAAGTTTAAATTTCCAAGTAATAAAAATGTTTTAACTTCCAAGAATTTATTAAAGATTCAAATTGATTGCATTCACAGTAGGTTATTATATATAGGCATCGGTAATTTACGGATGTTGACAGATGAATTTTAAAAAAAAAACCATAAACAATAAAAAAAAGAATATTTGCCCAAAATATTTACTTATTTACAGTCTTATAAGAGTATGTATTGATCAACTGATAACTATGCATAAGTATAACTTAGTATTTCTTCGAATTTACAATGCGTGTTGGTTTTATTTGGATGTGCTCCAAATTTGAATAGACAAATAATCAAATAGTTCTAAAAAAAAAAAGAGTTTGTTATGAATTAAATAGTCCTACTTAAACCTGCATGAAACCTGTTAATAGTGTTATTTAAATATAGATTTCACAACTGCAACAAGTGTATTACGATATTTCTCCACTCGAGACAGTTAAATGTTAATATTTAAAGCGCGAGACTTGCCGAGCTTTTTAAATAATTAAAATTTAACTGTTGAGAGTGGAGAAATATCGTAATACACGAGTTACAGTTGTGGAATTTGTTTCTCGTATGATTTTTATCCTTCCTTTTCAAGGATTTGAGGAAAATTGTGTACTTTTGATGTTACGTCATCAGACATGGTCGCCTTTTTCATGATGTCACAATAAGAAAATTCACAAGAAAACAAGAGAATTAAACGTCACAATTAAATTTCAACCAATCATTTGCTAAGAACAGATTTTTCACTTGTGAGGAGAAATATTTTTTCTCACACCGGTCAGGAAATGTGAAAATAGCACAAACATTAGAGAATATTTGATCCGGACAAATGTCAAGCCATGCTTGTCACTTTGTGTCAAACAAAATGTGCCAATAAAAAGGACAAATACGTACATATTTAATGATAAGCATAAAACAAGAAAAACAGTATTGAAATATTGAAATAAAACAAATTACTTAAAAATTGAGATCACTTTATTTATTACATATTGTTTTGCATACATGAAACTGAGCCACATGTCCGATCAAAATACCTAAGTAATTACGTGGGCGTGAAAGTGCAGCAAACATTAATGTGACATTTCGACGGACGTAAACATGGTAAACATCATAAATCATCCAGTTACAGTTGACCTTTCAGATGTAGTATGCAAGGAACAAAATCATTCTGAAATTTATATCTCAACAAAGCATCAATACAACATGAAGACATACCAAATAGTATTGACCCTACGATAGAGTAAAGGAACATATCTAATCCTGATTACTAAAGCAGATGATTTTAGTGAAAAAATGTGCCAAGTCGAATATCTCCATCATACATCATATAGCTCTATTAAAAGACTATAATACCGATTTGAGCATGCACGACCCGGGGTTCTTGGAATATATATTGATTAGCACAAATCGTGTAGGTTCAAATAAGGTAGCTGCAAACCAGAATTACATAATTTATTGATTTGAAATTTAATCCGCTTAATTTTTTTTTTACTATAAGCCTCTTCTCATTCTGATTTTTGCCATTTAATAACGGACTATCAGTTTTCCTTTTTTTTACTTGGTGTTCTGTGTTTTGCTATTTATTTTATTTCTAGGTGTCATACCACCAATTAAAAATCCCTATCTGTTCAACCAAGTTTTGCAATTTTCACAGCTACCTAAATATTTTACCTTAAGTTTAACTTTATAGAAACTAGGTATATCCTGACTTGTACATGTATCAGCTTTCTACATGCCAATTTTCACTATACCTTTAAAGCCTTCTAACAAAAAAACTGACCTTCGAACAGAGGTTCTCCAAAAATAACCCCTGGTTTTCTGGAAATCTTAAATTAGTATACTATGGAGCGCATTAATCCTCAATTTTTAATGCAAACTCATAGACAAGTAAATTTTGGCTAACAATTGTTTAGATATATTTCTCTCCTTCACCAACAGTTTCATTTCTGCAAATTTGTTGGTTAGTTTAATTAATCAAGGACATCAAAAGCACTATTTTGTGTCAGAGTAGGGCTACTTTCTAAATTTGAGGGAGTAATTGATGGTGTGATACCTCTATTGGTACACATAGCTCATCATGAAAAAGTCAACCTTGGATACATTCAACTGACAAATTCAGTGTAAATCAATATTGAATTTGAAAGAGCTCAAAAGAAATGTGATCCAATACTAGTAATATAAAACAAAATAACTGTACAAACATAACATTTCAAGTTCAGTTTCCATTCGGTTTATAAAAATCATATTATTAATTTATATTTTCATTTTACTTACCGAAGTCTTATCATAGAAAAAATGTTAAAAATGTTACTAACATATATAATTTTTTTGTCCATAATAGACCGAAATTTTTTGTTCTAGCATGGTGGTCACTTTTTAAGATTGTTTTTTTTTTAATCATACAAGCATCTGCAGTCTTTTTCAAAGTAATGGTTGGATATTTTTGAAGATATAATCGCTTGAATTATGTGAACCTATTTTTTCCGGATGGAATAATGAATGGATCTCGCCATCCTTCAACATGTTTTGTTGAAAATTTACAAAAACTTTCAACAGAAGTCATTAGAATAGGGTATTCTGACAAGTTTTTTAAGGCTAATGCTTATTTACTTTTCAAATGTTTTATGGCCTATAAGTATAAATAATTTTTTCTGTTAATTTTTCGCATAAATGTTCGTTCAAAATACGAAAAAAAAATGTGATTTTAGATAATCTTGGATAAGTATTAATCTTGAAACTAATGGTAAAACACGTTTGCTGATATTCATATGTTTCGAAACTTGAGATGACATATTATTATTTTTGAAGGTTTTATAAAAAAAAATATGCAATAATTCAATAACGAATCAGCATTCAAAAATGATTAACATTTAGATTGTGCAAAATAAATAGGCTTGTTTTTTGTTTGTGTCAAAGTATTTTCCAATTTCACTAAAAGAAATGCAAAAAGATAAGAACTTAAATGATATTCATGTTTGATTATAGTTCAATGAATAGCGGGCGGAAACTTAAAATATATTTGAACGTATCCGCGGGTCCTTGGTTGAATCAAAAATTACCTACGCCTTATTTTTAGCCTGGCATTTTAGTATTCGGATTGTCTTCTGATAAATTCATGTTGATTATAAGGTTCACAGTTTTCTCTGCTTTCAAAATATTTCTGAATGAGACCGTCTTGGTTGTCATTCTAATCTTCTTGCGGGCTGATCAAATCCCCAATTTGGTATGTATTTTTTTTTTAAATTATTTTGAGGATTTAATCAGGAGTGTGTGTTCATATTGTTACTTGCATTGTACTTATTGTTTATTGTACCGGTATATAGTCTTAAATGTCTCATTTACACCATTAACCACGTTGTGCTCCTATTTAAAGGAGGAGATACAGAACATGCATACATGGGACATATACTATTGATATCGATATCGGATCTTATTTGGAACTTGTTAAATGTTTAAAATATCAATTATTAGGACAAGAAAAGGTCCTGGAATTATGTAATTTTTCAAACAAAATCATTGTCATTTTAGAAGTATAAATTTGTGATTAACACGAGTATAAAGAATTTGCATACAAACTAGGAAGAATGGTTTACAATTTGAATAAAGAGGGAAAACTCTTTTGAACAACTTTAAGATTTTGGTCCTAACAAATCAGGCGAGTAAAACAACAACAAAAGTCAGCAGTTACAACCTATCAATATGTACATGTATTAAAAGTGAAAGGGTTGTTACAGGATCAAATTGCATAGGTTATACTATTCAGATATATCGTATATAGCATAAACCGAAGACATATGCAACGTTGATACCAGGGTTTCGATCCTTTGCTACATCTTAATGTTAAATGTAAGAGTATATTTGCACACGATTAGTGCAATCTAAAAACCACAGATTACCAACATGATCCCGAGTGATGTCCGTCGGATACGATACATCTTTCGTCAAAACAGTACGAGCGAAGTCACCATAAGAGGTAAAAAGGCAAATTCTACCAAGAGAATAATCTGTTACAAATACATTGCCATATGCATCTTCACAAATGCCTCTAAAGTTTGAATTTTTTTCTGCATAAACATTGCAGATCTTAAAATTTCTATCAAGCGTTATAACTTTATCTTTACTTGTCAACATGATGTAATTCGACGCGGTTTCAATTATTTTCACAGGTCGAATTGGTATTAAATCTGCAAGTTTCTCCTCAACAGGGATGATCTTCATTGATATTTCCTTTTTGATTGGAGATGTATGGCCATCTAGTTTAATTTCGTAAAAGCATTTATTTCTAAATGAATATGCTACGAATTTACTCTAGACAACTAAAGAAAACTGTTTTTGGATAAATGGTATTGTAACAAGACTTTACTTTGTTACAATACCATTTATCCAAAAACAGTTTTCTTTAGTTGTCTAGAATTTACAATTAAAAAAAAGTAAATTAAGGGGCTCACGGGTATAAATCTTTTTTTTTTAATAGGATTTTAAACAAACTTTATCATTTACTTAATAGAAAAATAAATAAAAATATGGGGTCACCGTTCATTCAAGCTCACAGGGTGCCTTTGAAAGAAGCATGCATTTTTGTTATGGTACTTTTTTCTGTTGAACTAGTAGGAGAAAAAAAGTAATATCGAAATTTAAAAAGTACTGAATTACAGAAATCGCTTAAGTATTGGTCACTGATAATTGAGAAAAAAAAAGATAATTCAATCATATTGCAAAACAAATGGCATTTTTATCACCAAAGGGAAATAACTTGGAGTTTTTTCAATGATATAGACATTTTAAAATCATCTGGGGCTAAAACGAATTGATTATTCTAGTTAATTTTTGTACCATATCATTAATTAACAAATATACGGGTGCCGTATACGGTGTAGGAAATGCTTACCCTTCCGGAGCACCTAATTTCACCCCGGTTTTTAGTGGAGTTCGTGTTGCTTCTTATTTATAATTTATAACTGTTGATGAAAATGTCCTTTGGTTTTGAGAGTCTTTGTTTACTCGTTGGTTTTGATTGTTATTGTCTAATAGTGTAATAAATAAAATTTATAATGAAAAAAACATGTCTAAATTTTTGATGAATTACTTGTACCTTCGAGCCTCCTGACATTGACATAAATCACAATATATTCTTTGTCTATATGCACCTATTTATCTAACAGTTTCAGAAGAGAGACGAAAGATACCAGAGGGACAGTCAAACTCATAAATCGAAAATAAACTGACAACGCCATGGCTAAAAATGAAAAAGACAAACAGACAAACACTAGTACACATGACACAACATATAAAACTAAAGAATAAACAACACGAATCCCATCAAAAACTAGGGGTGATCTCAGGTGCTCCGGAAGTGTAAGCAGATCCTGGTTAGATGGTAATATATGATATATTCAGTTCATAATCTACAAAATATATCCCTATCTCTATCTGTTAACATATTTTAATATTTTTCAAATTTAAACTTATATGTATAACCTGTTTGATAAGCCTTTTGATGAATAACATATATCTGAACGCCAGTTTTGTTGAAAATAATCAAATGACTTTTGTTTTTAAACTATCATTTAGTTCATTTTGTGCTTAAGTCAGTTTGTACTAATCAGATATTACCATAACCACAGATATGAAGCCATTCAGACGTAATTTTAATTGTCAGTCATTAGAACAAAAAACAGTTACACAAAATGTGTGGCAACTAATGGACATTGTCTTGAACAATTAAAGACACATACTTTGCAATATGTAGATTAATTTAGACTGTTATGGGATAAACATCAAGATCGCCGATACCATCATAAAGTGTGGAGCCCCCTTTTTCAAGTTTAGTAGTAGCTTTCAAAATCCAAAGTGTACTCTCTCTATCAGATCTGTATTACTGAACCCCAAAATTACACACCCGAAAAGTAAAATAAACCCTAGCTATCTTATTGAACATCATAAATCATACATAGCATGATATGCCTCAATAACTTATATATTTTTTGGTACTTGCAAAGTTATCTGTCCTTGAAAAGTCAATCTCAAATATGGAATTTTTTTGCAGGTTCTAATTCAATATTATTATGAAAATTTTGCGATAAACGTCAATTACAAAACAAATCATAATTGTTCGTTTTACTAGAATTTCCAAAGTTTACAATATTCACTGAATGTTTCATTTTGGGACTGAAAGATTCAACTGATTCATGAAACAGAACTGTTTCATCTGCATATAATAAAGCAAAAAGTATCGATATTCTTTTCATTCTCAATTTCGTCTAAAAAAATCATGCATCATTGTGATATAGAGATAATAAGCCAGGAGAGAGATTTTCCACTTGTCGTACCCCAATATTACGAGGTGAATAGTCAGATGATTGACTATTATATACAATTCATGATTTGATAAACTAACGTTTTAAATGTTACCATTAGTTGGGGTTTTTTTTTTTTTTTTATTTCCAAGCGATTTCTGATAACATTCATTTCGCCATTCATTATCAACGGCTTTAGCAAAGTATATAAAGGCACAATACATTTTTTGTCTTTTTACATTCATTAAATTAAATTACATTTTAAGAACAACAAAATTGACTGTAGTACTATATCAATTTCTAAATCTGACTGATTATCACAAATTATCTGATACTCATCAGGAATCTTTACAACCATCGTCGAACCATGGTTTGGATGCCTTCTAATATGTTTTTACTTCACACAAAAATCTATGATAAACGGGACGATTTTAACTTCCCAATTATCAATTTCCCATTTCTCAGCATTTATGGACACCATCACGAATTGGTTGATCCATACGATCTGTCTTTTATCAAACTAGCTAAGGACTTTTTTACCACATGGTAGATTGTGGTTTGTCATTATTTCGTGTAACCTTTTAATTAGCGAACGTGACTTATTCCCGATTGTGACTGTTTTGCTGAGTGTGAATTCGCATTACTATAAGACGTGTTTCGTTACTTATCTATCCCAAATTCATTTATTCAGTTTGATGTTATATTTGTAATTCTCATCGGATTTTGTCAAATATGTTGACGTCTTTTCTATTATATTCATGTGTTATGGTAAAGAAAATTAATCACCGCCTTCATTTATTCAAGGATTTTTATTTACTATACAAATCCTTGATTTATTAGATTTGATTTTGTTCAACGTAATCTGTACGATGTTTTACGTTTGAAGTTAGATTAAAAACAAACCGGACATAGCAATATAATATAGTTAATTGCTACCTCAGTTTGCTATTAATAAGTATTGCAATGTGCATTGCTATTAAATGTAATATCAGTATTTAGTTCAAATATAATCTTAAGGTAGCACAATACAAAGATTTTTTCACTCCCAATCAGATAACTTTAAACTGATGTAATTCATTTCATCCTTCTTTATATTTTATAAATGAGGTACCAAAAGAAAGAAGAAAGATTAATCTTTCAAATTGTGATAATTTCATTATGACATAATTATTACATAATCAATTGTTATGTAATTAGTTGCTATATTGTGATGTCCACACTTGAATGAATTTAGCGTCTTTGTTCTTCATAGCATCCCAAAATATTTTATAGATTCTTGTACAACACAGCTTGACCTCCAAAACTGTGAATAACATTTTCTCCTCTTATATTTAATGCGTTTCCCTCAGTTTTAGTTTGTTACCCCGATTTTGTTTTTTGACCATGGATTTATGAGTTTTGAACAGCGGTTTACTACTGTTGCCTTTATTTAGATTTGGATAACGCTTTCGCTTTGTATATGTGCCGAAAGTACTCTTAGCATGGGTCAGTATTAAGTACTCTCACAGTTGTTTATTTCATACGATGGATCATCTTAAACCACTTTATTTTCATTCATTTCGGCTTGAGGAAAATATAATATTCGTTTCTAATACAGTAAAATTTAGAAAACATAGGGGCATTATTTTATGATCGACCACATTAGCTTTTTTGCAAGTAAATAGTCCTCTGTTGTCACAAATTCTACCATTAACAATAAGCATATTGTTATGTTTACAAAATCCTAATAACTAGTTATTCCTGACATCCATACCTTGTCTGTTCGGTGATAAACAATGCAAAATAAATTAGTTGACGAAAACCTTAATTTAATAACCGACTCCGTAGAGTATATTTCGATCATCTGACAACATTTTGATTTATGATTATGACGTTTCGTCTCCGAGGGTATCACCAGCCCAGTAGTCAGCACTTCGGTGTTGACATGAATATCAGTTATGTGGTCATTTTTATAAATTTCCTGTTTATACTTTGAATTTTTCGAAAAACTAAGGATTTTCTTGTCCCAGGAATAGATTACCTTATCTGTATTTGGTACAACTTTTTGGCATTTTGGATCCTCAATGCTCTTTAACTTTGTACTTATTTGGCTGTATAACTATTTTGATATGAGCGTCACTGATGAGTCTTATGTAGACGAAACGCGCGTCTGGCGTACTAAATTATATAACTATTTACACTACTGGGTCGATGCCACTGCTGGTGGACGTTTCGTCCCCGAGGGTATCACCAGCCCAGTAGTCAACATTTCGGTGTTGACATGCATATCAATAATGTGGTCATTTTAATAAATTTCCTGTTTACAAAACATTGAATTTTACGAAAAACTAAGGATTTTCTTATCCCAGGCATAGATTACCTTAGCCGTATTTGGCACAACTTTTTGGAATTTTGGAACCTCAATGCTCTTCAACTTTGTACTTGTTTGGCTTTATAAATATTTTGATATGAGCGTCACTGATGAGTCTTATGTAGACGAAACGCGCGTCTGGCGTACTAAATTATAATTCTGGTACCTTTGATAACTAATTATAAACCTGGTACTAGTTCTTTTGATAACTATGTCACATTTTAAAGGCATAGAAATTTCAATCGGAAATGTCCCAAAACGAAGAAAGATCCAATTACAAGAAAACTATCAAAATCTTTCGAATAAATATTTGTCAGTATGCATCAAATTCCTTATGTATTTACAACAAATTACATTCTCAAATTTGTCACCTTAATCAGATAAAGATGAATTAGGGTTGCACTTTTTTTTCTTACATGTATTGAAAAAATAAAGTTCACAGTACCGACACGTTTAAAGAATATTAATATAAGACTTTCTGAAATATAACTAGGAAAAATGCGAGCCATCTCTGCTATAATAACATTACATAAAATTGAGAATGGAAATGGGGAATGTGTCAAAGAGACAACAACCCGACCAAATAAAAAACAACAGCAGAGGGTCACCAACAGGTCTTCAATGTAGCGAGAAATTCCCGCACCGGAGGCGTCCTTCAGCTGGCCCCTAAACAAATATATACTAGTCCAGTGATAATGAACGCCATACTAATTTCCAAATTGTACACAAGAAACTAAAATTAAAATAATACAAGACTAAAAGAGGCCAGAGGCTCCTGACTTGGGACAGGCGCAAAAATGCGGCGGGGTTAAACATGTTTGTGAGATCTCAATCCTCCCCCTATACCACTAACCAATGTAGAAAAGTAAACGCATAACAATACGCACATTAAAATTCAGTTCAAGAGAAGTCCGAGTCTGATGTCAGAAGATGTAACCAAAGAAAATAAACAAAATGACAATAATACATAAATAACAACAGACTACTAGCAGTTAACTGACATGCCAGCTCCAGACTTCAATTAAACTGACTGGAAGATTATGATTTCAACATATGAACATCAGGCACAATCCTTCCCGTTAGGGGTTTAGTATCATACCATCATAACATATATGAGAATAACATAACCCGTGTCATGCCAACAACTGTTTTTAGAATAAATGTGTTTAGTTCCGATGCAAAGACCTTATCAGTGACTCAATAATAACGCCAAAATATGCAATCTTTAATGACTTGACAACAGTATCGTAATTATATCCCTTCTGAATAAGTCTATTCAAAGGTTTTGTAAGTTTCTGAGGTGAATACTGACACCTTTGTGCTTTATAAAGAATATTTCCATAAAAAATTGGATGTGAAATACCTGAACGTATTAGAAGTCTGCATGTTGAGCTATATTTACGAATGTTTGTTTCGACATTTAAATGGAAACCAATTGTGCCCCTCTACTTGTCGACTTGTTCCTTTACTATTATGAGGCTGACTTCATACAGGAACTTCTAAAGACTTGATTAACTAATAAATTTTACTTCCCGCTATATAGATGATGTTCTCTCACTAAATAATTCAAAGTTTGGTAGCTATGTTGAACGCATCTATCCCATCGAACTAGAGATAAAGGATACAACAGATACAGTGAAGTTTACCTCATATCTGAAAGCCACATGATGACCTTTAGTTGCTTACAGTCGCCTCAGGTGAAATTGACACTATGTTTTTGGTCGAAAAAAAAACTACAAACCGCATTCATTCGAGATTCGTTTTTCAATTAGAGGAATCAAAAATCTTTCCAAAAACCATTACTGTCATACCTTTTGTTGTGATTGCACTGTATAATCCTGGCCTTTACATTATCCAAGTTTATTTGTCATTGTAAATCCGCCATCATGGTTTCTATGAGGTTTCTTTACTTACATAACATTCGTTACCTTACGGTCATTCATAGGCGGATCCAGGGGGACCTGGGCCCCCCCCCCTTTCGTGGGAAAATTTTGGTTGATCATATAGGGAATCATTGAAGCATGACTGGAGCTGGGCCCCCCTTAGGTCAGTCAGCCCCCCCCCCCCCCCCCCCACCTTAGGAAAAGTTTTGGATCCGCCACTGCCATTGATGTGATGCACTTTCCCGCGTTTTTTGCATGTAAAAAATAAAAATGATGAAAATATCCGAGATGCCGGAGAAAATAGACTCCTCGTGAAACTCCATGGCAATACTTCCAAAAATAACAATGTTGGATTCCACCATTGAAAATAATCTTGGAGTATGTGAAGATTATGATTATACAGTGCAAAAACAAGGACAGCATTGTTTTTTGGGAAAGGTTTTGATTCCACCAAATGAAAAACGCCATCTCGAGTGGACGCGGCTGGCAATCAACAAAAACACGATGCTAATTAAACATGACGGCGACAATATATCTAAGATAAGTAGTCTCTTGTCGATAGTTATCTTATTGAAAATTATATCCCATTATATATATGTCATAGTACAGTCAAACTAAGTTTTAACCTCAAACTAATTTCAACCGAAAATGTTTTAGTTTTAGCTATAATTGTGTCCCTCTTCTTGCCGACTTATTTCTTGATTATTATGAGGCTGACTTCATACAGGAAATTCTTAGGAAGAAAGTAAGAAGTAAGCAATATCCTTTAATAAAATTGAGAATGGAAATGGGGAATGTGCCAAAGAGACAACAACCCGACCATAGAAAAAACAACAGCAGAAGGTCACCAACAGTATACTCTATTTTTCGCTATAAAGATGATGTTCTTTCACTAAATAATTCAAATTTGGTGACTATGTCGAACGCATCCATCCCATTGAACTAGAGATAGAGGATACAACAGATACAGTTAAGTCGGCCTCATATCTTGACTTACATCTAGAAAATGACAATGGGGGTCGATTGAAAACAAAACTTTACGACAAAAGAGATGATGTCAGCTTTCCAATTGTGAACTTTCCATTTCTAAGAAGCAACATTCCAGTAGCACCTGCATACGGTGTTTATATCACCCAATGGATACAATATTCCCGTGCTTGCATTTCCTATCATGATTTTCTCAATAGAGGGTTGTTGCTCACAAGGAAGCTATTAAATCAAGAGTTCCAAATGGTGAAGTTGAAATCACCTCTTCGTAAATTTTACGGACGCCATCACGAGTTGGTTGACTGTTATGGAATAACCGTTTCACAAATGATATCGGATATGTTCCTTACGTCGTAACTACAATCCCCTTCCATTTCATAAATGTGACCTACCGAATAAGACGTTTTACCGGATTTGTTATCTCATAAGCAACACGACGTGTGCCACATGGGGAGCAGGATATGCTTACCCTTCCGGAGCACCTGAGATTACCCCTAGTTTTTGATGGGGTTTGTGTTGTTTATTCTTTAGTTTTCTATGTTGTGTCATGTGTACTATTGTTTGTCTGTTTGTCCTTTTCATTTTTAGCCATGGCGTTGTCAGTTTATTTTCTATATATGGGTTTGACTGTCCCTCTAGTATCTTTCGTCCCTCTTCTATAGCATTAAGCCCTAAATATAATCAGAAAAAAGGTCTCATGAAATCTTATTTGAGGAAAACTCAAAATCAGCATTTTTCATTTCCTATGGAAATTAACATTAGAAAGGGATAAACTCCACAGAAATGTACAAACCCAAAGTGTTTTGGGTATTTCTATTTTTTGTGTGCATTTTTCATTAAAGAAATTCAAATTTGTGGCTTTGTGACCATTTTGAAAAAAATATTGTGAAAATTTGGTATTGTTTATATCTGTATATTATATTTGTTCAGCACCTGCCTTGTTTAAAGAAAATTTAAACCACATAAAGAAAAACAAATATTTAATTATTTTTATTAAATTTGAGATTCTTTGCCTTGACATGTTAAAAAATTCAATTAATGGTCAACTAATGAATTACGAAATCTAGATTGTAGCTTGATAAAAGATATGACAACACCTTTGGAGTTGTTTGTTATACCCTAAAGATTGCTAAAATTTCAAGAATCAATACATTCTGTTGAATAGAAGCGGTAAGGTTATAATTTTGTATCAATTTGTATAATATTTCTGCCTTTTTTTTGCAGATTTATCCCTTTTTCAATGCAAATCTCCATAGGAATTTTAAATCATGATTTTTTTTTAGTCTTCCTCAAGTAAGATTTAATGGGACTTATTTCTGTGTATATTTGGGGTATAATGCTAAAAATTAAAACTTAAAAATCTTCTGTGCAATTAATTTAAGGTTAGTGTCAAATTTATGTTAGATTGACTGGACTATTAATCGTTAATGTGTCTTTAGTGATGCTTGAGGCCAAAATATTGAAAATTCAAAACCAATATCTGATTAAACATAAATACACCACTTTTTTAGTAGAGTCAAACGAAGACAAGGAATAAAAGCAATGCGTGAGGGGGATAGTTTACGTTCTAACATTTCATATGTTTGAAAATTTCAATAAAACAATGTACAGTGTATGTATGTTCTTTCCAGTACCGATTTTCATGCCACTTGGCTGTTGATACTTTCAAGAACTAGCCGTCAACCAGCAGAGGTCTCGACATTTCAGATGTAGTATGCGAGGAACAAACTCATTCTGACAATTGAATACTCCAAACCCTCCCCACGACATAAAGACATAACAAATAGTATTGGCCCTACAATGAAGAGAAAATTAACAAACTAATCCTGAATGCTAAAGCTGATAATGTTATCGAGAAAATGGTGCCAAGTCGAGTATTTGCAACAGGCATATATGAATAATGTTAAACTGAATAAATGCAATTTATTACATTTGGTTGCCATGAATTACATTGATTTCCCAGTTAAATAAAAACCGATAATTTCACATATGAAATAAACGTGGTTATTTCACTCTCTGGCGTCATACAACAATAGGCGTTGTCAATACGTCATTTACGGCGGATCAAAACAAATTGTGAATGCGTAGAAAAAAGACATAGTTCCTTACATGTTTTATAATTAATTTCTTTAAAAAAAAAAAGCCATTTGTCAATGTAATAAAAAGAATAACTAATTAAAGAATTCAAATATCGAATTAATTTCAACTCGTGACCGAACATCACAGTGACTGATAATTAACTCATGCGCTACGCGCATTCGTGAATTAATGTGTTGTTCGGTCACTCGTTGAAAATTTTTCTCTATTTGAATTCTTCGATTAGTTATTCTATAAGTAAATCAATATTTTTTTCAAAAAATCACAAAAGAGGCGTAATCAAATACTATTATACAATATATCTGTACAAACATACCATTTCAATTTCCATTTGTTTAGTAAATAATAATATCATTGACATATATTCATTTAACGTACCGTAATATTATCATATTATGAAATAACATGGTGTTATTTTTTTAAGGAGAACTTCCTTTAAATACAAACAAAGATATTACAGTTCTTTTTAGAGTAATGGTTTGAGTTTAATTTCAAGATAATTTTGTTTGTAATATTTGTACATATGTCTTTAATATATATGATGTAATTTACATGATGTGTTAGTGATCTGATATACATATAATATGTATAGGGTCAGTAAATTCCATAGTGTGCGAGAGCGAAGTTCGAATCCTCAATGGAATTTACTGACTCCATTTATATCATTAGGCCATTAGTACACCGTGTAACGAATTTATCTAACCTTCACATGTGGTATTTAGACTTGAGGCCTATCAAAGTGGTGAAGTCTCCAATACTAAAAGTATTAAAACCTACTGCCATTGTCTATACAAAAAAAAAACAAATGCCAACCATCACAACTTGCTAGCTTTAAATTTGTTTTATGAACTTATTTTAATCGTTCAGTGTTAATTTCTTCCTCTGTTGAAACCTTTCAGTGAGCCTTTCAGATTTCATTTGTGTTTTGAAAAGAAAAAGAAAACCTTACTCACCCCATATGGTAACTACCCCTTTATGGTAACAAACCCCATATTTTTAGGATACCCGTACATCAAATATATGCAGTCACCGCGTGCAGTCTATTTACCGGTCATATCCTCAGAAATTTACAAGAAATGTGTATTTATGGTTAATGCGTTGATACAGGACCAAACATGTAAAGTTTATAACCATATAGTTTATCTTATATAATACAAACTGAAGATCAAGATAAAAACACACATGTATATTAGGGTTTCGATTGTATGCTACATCATAATGTTAAATGTAAGAGTATATTTGCACACGATTTGGACTATCTAAACACCACAGATTACCAACATGATCCCGAGTAATGTCCGTCGGATAAGATACATATGTCTTCAAAACAGTACGTGTGAAGTCACCATAAGAGGTTAAAAGGCAAATTCTACCATTATAACAATTGTCTGTTATAAATACATTGCCATATGCATCTTCACAAATGCCCTTAAAGTTTGAATTTTTTTCCACATAAACATTGCAGATCTTAAAATTTCCATCAAGCGTTATAACTTTATCTTTGCTTGTCAACATAATATTCTTTGATGCGGTTTCAATTATACGGAAAGGTTGAACTGTTATTAAATCAACAAGTTTGTCCTCAACTGGGATGGTCTTAAATGGGGTTTCGTTTTCGATCGTACGCATATCGCTATTTAGTTTTACTTCGTAAAAGCATCTTTTTCTTTTTGAATATGCAATGAGGCTATTGTATTTTAGAATACAACATGTGCAACCCTCCAACTCGGCAAACCTCATTATATCCACTACTTCGTCGATGTTTCCAATTTTTATAACCTTGATTAATTCCTTAGACTTGATCCAAAGTTCATTTTTGCTTGCAAATACTATCTGTTCGTCATCAGGATTAACATTGTGCTTTTGTGTTACTGTACCATCTGAGGAATATAAATGTATTGTGTTCCGCAATTGTATCCACGTCTGGTTATCATAGAATCCAATCAAACTCCGTGGATAATCCACAGAGAAAGAGTAAATTTGAGTCATTTCAGGTGCTTCGCAAATTAATGGGAGAGAGTAAATATGAAACTCGGATGTACTACACTTACTTGAGGTTTTCCTTCTTTGCACCATTCCAAAACACTTTTCAACGTATTTGTGTTCAATTGGATTTCCAGAGCAGAACTGCGGTGCAAATACCTCTGGTGATTTAGAGCCATGAAGTACTTCATTTCGCAGTGTTTGGTACAGAAATTTATATTTGTTAAAAAGCTTTCCATCCCGACTTAGATTTACTGCATCTACTGTGCTCCTTAGAATACATTGAAAAGAAAGTTTCTTTGTTTCAAGTTCATCTTGATAGTTAGTTATTGATTTGATATCCATTTTCTGTATTTCGTCAATTTTTTGTTGCTTTAAATTTGCCATAACGTCGATAATGTTGCAGACCATTTCTTTTGATCTATTTGCATGTGCTTGAATTTCATTTTTTCCTTGTCTACAAAATTTATTATAACTATTTTCTTCGTATTTTGACATTTCGATTGTGTCATCTATCTCTGTCATTTTCGATCTTAATACACCGATTCCCAACCGTAAGAAGTCCCTTCTTTTGTCAGCTTGAAATGTTAGTCGACAATGTTTGTGAGATTTATGATTTTGTGTTACACATTCATCGCATATTGCGCTATTGCAGGACTCACACAAGAATGTGAAATCCTTCTTATGTAAATCACAAACGTCTTCACAAAGTTTAACTTCATCTGACGTTTCAATATTTTTACTTTCGATCTTTTCAGTTACGTGTGTTTTAAATTGTTTGTGTCTTGAATGAAATGTGGAACACTCAAAGCACATATTACTGTCGCAATCGATACACTTTGACACGATATTTTGTCCATTATCACACATTTGACACTGCAAGAATACTTTTGCTTCAGACAAAATTTGCTCTTGTATGTATGTACATACCGTAAAGTCTTCGACTCCATTTGATGGAATTAAGTGAACAGCTCTACATAAAGGACAAGTTAATGAGTCTTTATCTTCAGCTAATTTTGCTATGCATGGTGTACAGAATATATGAAAGCAGTCCAATACAAGAGGTTTGGTAAATGCAGACAGACAAATTCCACATTTTAAGCTATTTGCGTCTGGCTTACTTTTTAAACATTCGGCCATTTTGCATTTTTAATACTGTTTCATTTGCGTAACCAAAACAATTCAATACTTCCGGGTAAACGGATAAAGTGGAAACTACTACGTTTATTTAAACGGTTTTATGTACAATAAAATGATTAAAAATTCAAACCGATTCATACATAAGGTTTTATACATGTCTAATAAACCACAAAAACAAACTAACTATGGAAAACAATTTGTCCAAAGAGTATATTGACTACTGATTTAAAGGCAAAGTGGTGTCAATTGGGGTTGCCACAATATGAAATAAAATAACAAGCTTCATTCAATTACAATTAATATCCTGTATTAAAAACATTAAGCATAGAAAGATATTAGTCAACACTGCATTTTATAATGATACACTGAAATTAGGATTTTTCGAAGAAATTGGACTGAAATTGCCGTAGGATATGGCCTTACATTATAGTGATTTTCTTTGAAACTATAGTTCTGACTGAGACAAAACTTGACAGTTATGCTTGAAATAACTTGCAATTGGAGGGGAAAAAATTGCATTAAGTTTATTTGACATTTAGGTGTTCTTTAGGTGTAATACCATATATTTTATACAACAATTTCACACACCTTTTGGAACCGTAGTCAGAAAAAAAAACTGATGTTTCGGTCACTTTGTTTTTTAGCCTGCGTTTGCAAAAAAAATAATTGAACACATCGACATTTTTAAATTATCATATAAACTTTTCAATATACAACTTCGACGTTTTTATGAAATGATCTAAATCAAAGGGTTGTGATAGTATGTACAATAGACCAATATGATCAACAAACACAGACAGCTACTCACCATATGATTATATGCTAAGGATCAGGACAATGTCTAAAATAAGTGACTGGAAACTGAGCAAAAAACTTTTGTTTTCAAGTTGTATGTTTGGTCTTATTGCTATAATTGGTGAAATAAAGAAGTGGTTGAACGGAACGAAATACATATTTTTATATGGTAAATAAAGGCCACTGTAGTATACCACTGTTCATAAGTCATAAATCGATTAGGAGTCCGGGTTACAAACAAAAATCGAGAAAAAATTGTTATCTATTTATATGAAAAAGTATTACAAAAACAATTTTTGATATATTCGCCTCTAATATGTTATATATGCAATAGCAATGTTAGTTGACTTAATAACGAAACTTCTTAGGAAGAGAGAAACGAAGTTAGCAGTATCCTTTAACTTAACATTCCGATGCTGTCTCAAGATTTGGTGATTATGTTGAACACAGATCAAGCTTGTCTATCTTAAGATACAACAGACACAATTAAGTATGTCTCATATCTAGACTAACATATGTTCCAATTTGACAATGTGGGTCGGTCGAAAACAAAAGTTAACGACAAAATAGATGATTTCTGCTTCCCAACTGTGAACTTTCCATTTCTATGTAGAAACGCCTGCATACAAAGTATATTTTCCCCTTTGATACGATATTTTAGGGCTTGTATTTCCTATCATGATTTCCATGAAAAAAGGTTGATGCTCACAAGGAAGCTATTAAACCAATAGTTCTAAGTGGTGAAGTCGAAATCATTCCATCATATTTTACGTGATCACAAGTTGATTGATCGATACGGAATATCCGTTTCACAGATAATCGCGGATATGTTCAAAATTTCATAACTACAATTCCGTCCCTTTTTCCCGAATGTTACCTGCCGAATTACACTTATCGGCGGTGTTTGTAGTAACAAGAGCAACACGAAAGGTGCCACATGTGGAGCAGGATTTGCTTACTCTTCCGGGGCAACTGATATGACTTTTAGCTTTTATTGGGGTTCGTATTGCTCAATCTATTTTTTTTTCTCTGTTGTGTTTTGTGTACAGTAACTGTTGTTTTTGTCTTTTTTTATAGCCATGGCATTGTCCCTTTTTATTTTCGACTTATGAGGTTGAATGTCCCTCTGGTGTTTCTCGCCTCTTTTTAAATGTCAGATAAATCAAACGCAATATTAAAACAACACGGTCTGGGGATATTTTTTTAAACATTGTTATTAATTTGGTCTCAATCGACCCTCATTGTCAATTTCAAGATGTAAGTCAATAAAATAGACAAACTTAATTGTATTCCTTTATTTCAAGTTCGATGGGATAGATGTGTACACCAAACTTTAGAATATTTAGTGACAGGACGTTAAAGATAATATCACGTACCATGTGCCATATTCCAACTTTTTTAAGAAGTTACCAAATCTTTTAATTTAAAAAAAAACAAACATTTATTTTGATTGAGAGATGCAAAATTTCGATGCGTTTACAAGTTAGTTACAATAAATTAATGATCTTGATTTACAGTTTAGGAAGTGGGTTCCAAAGCCAGTTGAAATAAACCGACATCCGTCATACGTATTGGTCTTGCACTTTACGCCGCCTAACCATAAAAGTAGTTTTATATTAAAGATAAGAAAGTATTTTTGGGAAATGGTCGTGGCATCATTTTTTTCGTGTGACCTTATTTTCGTAAATTAAGGAAAACTTGCGTTTCCGTGGACATTGTAGTGCTTGGCTATGACTATGTTCCTTTATAAAATTTGTATTTCGTTGAACATTTAAATTCGTGATTACCCAGTACCGACGAAATCCTCGAAAATTGGTATCCAACGAATGATAATATATTCACGTTGATAAGACATTTGTATAAACCTCGACGATGTCGAATAATCAACTTCTGATATCTCGATAAAAACAATTCTGTGCAAGTGATACAAACAGTTCTTTCATAAAGCCAGTGTCAATTATCGTAACTTACCTTGTACCTATATAATATTATTTGCATTAACAAGTTGAATCATTCGGACTTTTTTTTAAATTCTAAACATATTCTATTAATAATCACCTGTTACATCAACGATAAGTTTTCCAGGGAAGGAAATAAGGGATCATTCGGACTTATTTTCAATATCTACGAGTGATTTATCGGCAGTTATAGTTAAAACAAAAAGTATTCCTGTACAATGTAACGAGAGGTAACTCCAGCACATATGTTGAGTTGTGTTTCAAATTCATGCATTGTTAATTAACCCTTCAATCAGAAAAGAAGCAAAAAGAAAAGCAAAAAATACCAAGTGGGCATTCAAACGCATAAGTCTTAAATAAACTGACCACGCCATGGATAAAAATGAAAACAAACAAACAAACAAACAAACACAAGTACACAAAACACAACATAGAAAACAAAAGATTGTACAAACCGAACCCTACTTACAACTGGGGATAATATTATGTGCCTCGGAAGATCCTTCTTCAAATGTGACATTAATCGTGCTACTCTAGTTATGTCAAGTGATTAGACATCACATCACATCAATAGCGGATAAAAGACCAAATTCTAGACCATCGGTCATATAAAATTTCCTAACCCTAAAACTTGCCCGAATGTGATTCTTTTACATTGAAACTTGTTTTTTATGACAACGGATAGAGGATATTAAAAAGCGCAAAGAAGACACTTTTTTGGTGATCTCAGGTAAGCAGATTCTGTTCGACATTTGGCAGCCGTGGTGTTGCTCCTGTTAGTTAAAACACTGTGGTAAGTCTAATTCGGTAGGTCACATTCGGGGAAAACCGGATGCGATTGAAGTTAAGACAATTGAAATATATCCGTCGTCATATGTAAAACAGATATTCCATAACGTCATTGTTGAGGTTTGAGTCCAGATATGAGGCTTTCCATAAAGTCACCAAATTTGGAATGTTTAAGTGAGAGAACATCATCTTAAAAGCGGAAAGTAAAGTTAAATGATATTGCTAACTTCTTTTCTTTCTTCACTATAAGTTCCTATATGAAGTAAGACCAATATGAATGAAGGAACAAGTCGGCAACAAGAGGAGCTCAGTTGGTTCCCATAGGATTGCTCGTTGTTTGTTGAAAACACGTCCTCCAAACGTAACAAATATGCTGTCAATCAAGAAATCAAGCATCTTGGTAATGTCATTGAATCTGAAGGGTTTTTCTTGGGGTTTTTTTTCAAAGTATGATTTATCCATCCTAGAACACCTAGTAAAAGAAAAAGTATGACGCAACGTTAGATATTGCTACTACCACGAAAAATAGCGCTAAGTAAATATTTAATGGGGAAATTTTCTTAGAAATGCTGAAATAAATATTTCAAATTATATATGAAAATAAAGATTGCTTCTTAAATTTTCACATTAAGATAGAGAAAGAATAAAAATATAATATTTATAGGGTTCAAAAGACACAGATTATCAGAAAAAAACGTTTACTTAGTGTTGTCCAATGTAACACACTCGAAACATAAAACTCGAAAAATTCGCGAAATGTTCACGCAACTCTTAAACATTTTGCATAAATGTTCTATGACGTGAAATATTTCAGTATTGGTTTACATGGCTGTCTCCATTTAAAATATGCATAGACATTTTGAAATGAATATGTTGTTCGGAAATGTCCCATGAGAGATTTTGTTTGGAAACTTGAAACATTTCAGTTAAAAAAATAAAATTTTGACAGATAATTTATTAAATTGTAAGCACGATCGTTTTGTACTCAGTGTTAGCTATAAAAACTCAAATTGATAGATAAATTGAGCTACATATTCAATTCAAAACAATAGGTTTGCAATGTCTTGCGGAAATTTCAGAGTTAAACTTTCATACCTTCACAAAACTTTACGGCCAAAAAAACAGAGATTTGATTTCGTGAAGATTATTTTTCGGCTTTGATTTCTATACCAATAAAAAATACTTTAAAAGTTTAAGTTGGTACACCAAATTGTATTAAGATTACAGGATTGTCTATAAAAAATAGGGGTTAATGAAAATGTCTTGCTAGGTTGTTCGTTAACAGTATGTGACGTCGCCGTAATATGCTAGGGACAGCATGAACTGCATTCGCAGGTTCCTTCCTCCACTTAAAATGTAAATGTACTGCTTTCAACAAAACGGAATGATGCACATATTACAAACTACACATCTATTAGACAATCAAAAAGTAAGAAAACTTCAGTATCATAAATATTAAGCCATTGTATTGTCTCTTGAACAACTGCTTGAATAAAATCATACTTGTGTTGGATATATAATGCAGCTATATTTCCAAAAAACACATAATTACTAGCAGTAAAAATTGATATCCTATGTAAATTATAAAATCATATTGGATTGGAATCTCATTAAATTTCTACTTGTGTGTTATACTTTGCATTTACCCAATAAGGAAAGCAGGAAAAATTTTATAGTTTCCAAGTTAACGTCATTTTTCTGTTATGCTAAATGGTAGCAATATCTGACGTTGCGTCTATAGAATTCTATTTTGAAAATTATGTATGTATGTTTGTATTAAAAACTGTATTAAAAACTTACTTGGAATTAACGTATTAGTGGTAATTGTTTGTGTCCAAATCATCATAAAAAATTACAGCAAACAATAATTCTGAATTTGTCATTGTCCAGATTCGTGCCTTCTACTTTTGGATTTAAATAATCTGCAATTTGTATGAAAAATGTACACCAAGCGAAACAGTGCATGTATACCAATCGAAACAGTGAGATTGTTCCGGGGCTCAAATAAAACCAATAGTTGGAAGAAAGATAGAAGATATACAACCCCAAAAAGAAGAAGACAAAAGACAAAAAAAACAGCTTACAAAAGAGACACACACAAAGCAAAAGAGATTGCACAGCAAACAATCTACCACAAAGACCCTGCGATATGTCGCATTCAGTGTTGCCGTAACGTGGGATATAGTGCAGTTAATTGCTAAAATCAAATGAAAGATAACAGCGACCAACTTTGAATCATATATTCCTAATTACATTGGCATCAAATTCAATTACATTGGCATCAACTAAACCCCAAAGGAAAGCCGTGCTTGAAATCGTTTACTTGTGATTAGCAATCTTTTTTTTTAAAGAAAATTCAGATAGAAAACGTCAGCCCTGGGAGCTTATTCACGAAGCATCCGTTAACTAACGGACCCGTTAACTTAACGGGGACGTTAACGGGTACGTCCGTTAAAATTTAACGTGGTATTCACAAACGTTTCCGTTAACATTGTGATAACGGGTGTGCTGTTAACGGGTGCGTTAGTATGCACATTAGACGTAATTGATATGTCGTGTGTTTTCATTGGTTTATAAATCAACTCGACACTACAATGGTCAAAGAGTTTTTTTACATTTTTATAATAATAGAGTTAACTTTTTCCAGGGGTTGTGCATTCTCAAACCTCAGTCGAAAACAAACAATCAATCAAGACTACATCTTGTTTCGGTTTGATTTGTTCATTTAACTATTTTTATATGTTTTATTTGATTTAATAGGCTTGTGATCGGCGCGGGACGTTTGCGCTTTTTCATAGGATATTTGCGCTTTGTATTTTGGACACTTGCGCTTCAAATCATAGGACATTTGCGCTTTTTACAAAAGGAAATTTGCGCTTTTTACGTAGGACATTTGCTCTTTTTAAAAAAGGAAATTTGCGCTTTTTACGTAGGACATTTGCGCTTTTGCAATATTTGGTGTTTAAGACTTCCCTTCTGTTTTATCAAGGTTTGAGACCGGCAGGTTTGACCTGTCAGAGAAATGTTTAGGATTTTGAGGTCTGTAAGGGATAACCTTCAAAGAGAGTGTGAACATCTTCTCTCGACTTAAGAAAATTCGGTTGAGATTTTCTTCTTACTCATAACCTTTGATACAGACAGTAAATCACTAGGATGCAAATAATCCTCACCAACATTTTTTTTACATATTTCAATCCAGCACGAATTATTTTTTATTATGTTCATTTTTCTGACTCAAACTATTAGTAGTTCCATTGTCCGTTTTAATTCTAGCATTACAATTTTTCAGGGTACATCTCTATGAAAGGTCTCTACTTTTGAGGGTTTGATCAAAACAATATAAAAATCCATCATGATATATATATTTGTTTTCCCTTAAGCCCTGGTCACAACGAACCCACGACACATCTATGCAGCGCCACGACAGGAATTTTTGTCCAATCGTGGGTCATCTGTGATCGACTGTCGCACGATATTTTGAGCATCGTTGCGCTGTCGTGTGTCGTGGGACAAAAATTGGACATGCACCTTTTTTGCTCTACGATTTTTTTGTCGTGTCACTGTCTTGTGGCTGTCGTGAGAGTGTCTTACCACAGCCGTGCGACTGTCGCACGATAAACACATTGTTGTGGGTACCAAAATAAACCATTTTAATATTTAACAATCGTACGGCTGTCGCACGACAATCTCACGACTGTCGCAAGACACTCGTGATACAGTCGCACGATTGTCTCACGAATACCAAATTTCGTACGATGCTCGCACAACATAGATTGTCTGTCGTACGACAGTTGTACGTTCGACGTGCAACATATTTTCGTCCCCAACCCCAGTGACGTCTCCAGTAGTTTCCGAATCTTCATATGCTTCAGCTTATGGTAGGGGGTCCTCCGTCTGGTCAACATCATCCACGTTTACTGCTACCACCTTTCTTTTGTTAATTTTTCTTTTCGGGGGCATCCTGGTTTAAATTCGCGGAATATTTATAATATAAACTAATACGAAAAACGTCGTTTACTTGGACCGAACTTATAATAACACTGAACAATATTGAAAGCAAATGGCAAATGGCACGCAATGAATCGGGCCTTCCTTATATACAAGTAGGTCGGAGCCAAACGCGCGAGTGACCCACGACTGCTGTGCGACAGGTGTACGACAGTAACACGACAGTAACACGCGCATTCCATGACATGAAAACCTGGGAAATAGACCTAAACAACTCACGATTGTCGTACGACTGTCGCACGACCGACTTGCGACAGACCCATGACGTACAATTACAATTCTTTTTTTCTGTTGTGTACCCATCATGGACATGTCATAGCCGATGTGACCACTCGACATATTTTTTTGACATTTTGCACGACACAGGTTTATCAAAATTTAAAGCGCAAATGTTCTATCGATTTACAGGTAAAAAAGCGCAAACGTCATGTGCCCCTTGTGAAGATAATAGCGTTCACAGCCTGCACGAGTGGTCTGAAAGTTGCCTATTCAAAAAAATGTCTCCTCTTATCCCCATACGCTATTTTTTATAACTGTTTCGCCCTTTATTCCTGTCGGTCAACTCGGATGCAAAACCTACCAATGGTATTATGTTTTTGTTTTTATTTTCTCGGTTTAAAGAATATAAAACGTATGCCGCTGAGTATTAAGAAAACCACAAAAAGTACATTCAAGTAAATGGTGCTAATAGGATTTTTTTACATCGAATGACCGTTATGGCATTTCAGTGTATTGTTGCCACAAACATTTCTATATATATACCCACGTGGCTATCGTCATTGACTGATAACTAAACAGAAAACAACATTCCTTATCGCTTGTAATACATCAATTTCATCAATAAATATTCATGAAAATTATTTTTAAGAACATAGATAAATAGTTCGAAAATGTTTTGTCGTGGGATATATATATATATATATATATATATATATATATCAATTATAACAAATCAAGAATACCGAAAATTTGTGTTTACGCATGATGAAGAATATTCCAAGAAAGTTTTGTGGGAAATATGAATGCCTGCTTAAATCCAATCTATTAGAAAAACCGAATTATAACAGAAGGGTGTCCACCATGCGCTTGCACTGCACTATTATTAGAATAGTAGAATAGAAAGATACAAAAAATGTATACAAAAGATGAAACTATATAAAAGCCGCACCTTGACCTATAATGGTTTACTTTTATAAATTGTTACTTGGATGGAGAGTTGTCTTATTGGCACTCATACAACATCTTCCTATATCTATGTAAATGTAATTTACAAATATTTATATAATACTAGAACACACCCGTGATATCGCGGGTCCGTGACTGAATTAAAGTATATAACTATGCGCAAGCCTTATTTTAGAATTAGTATTGTCATCTGATAAAGTCATGCCGATTATAAGATACACAGTTTTCTCTGCTTTCAAATCTTTCTGTTTGAACCCGTCGAACTGGAACTTATCAATTATTGGTAATATTAATTGGAATGGAGTATTTTTTAATCAACAGCATTGTCCTATATTAGTTATAAATAAAGTTGAATTCTTTGATTCACTGTTTTACGCCATGCCCGCTAACAAATTGAAAACTGTACCTATACGCCTTATTTTTAGTCCAGATTTTTAGTATTCGTATTGTTATCTTAGAAAGTCTTACTGATTAAATGATTAAATTTAGTAGTGTCAACCCTATGATTATGACCCGTGTATATAGCATATTAATCCTAAATACACCGTTTGGTGGTGCGCCTGTCAGATGCGGAACGTACAGATAAGGTAATAGGTAACAGGTGAATATACTATTGGTATCGGTATCGGACTCGACCCGGAACTTCTTAATTATTGGCAATAATAATTACGTGGAAAACAAAAGGGCCTGGAGTGGTGTAATTTTTAATCTACACCTTTGTACTATATTAGTTATATATAAAGTTGAATTCTTTGATTCGTCGTTTTTACGTGATGACGGCTGACAAATTGGACCTCGTAATTTTAGTATTATAGATATAACAACAAACCAGAGTACATCTTGAGGGTTTGATCAAAACAGGGATTAATATAAGTTGCAAAACTTGTTTCCCAATCCACTATAAATAAATATGTTTAAACTAAACCAGAGCATACTAATTTTTATCCTGCAATTGGGTGTTCTACTATGAGGGTGAGGACAGGGGTAAGGGAGACAGGGAGAAAGGGGGTAGGAGAAAGGAGAAAAAGTTGGAGAAAGGAGAAAAAATAAAATATCTCTCCTTTTAAAAATTTTTCTAATATTTCAAGAAAAAATATCTCAAAAGGAGATGTTTTATTCTAATGGGAGAAAGGAGAACGGGGGTAGGAGAAAGGAGAAGAGGGATGGGAGAAGGGAGAAGGGTACCCCCCTGTCCTCCCCCTCTACTATACAGATACAGCCCTACAGATATCGCTATGCTGTATACTATACAGATATCGGTTTGAAGCTCCGCCCACTGCCGGATAGAGTATTGTATGAACCTGCGTGACCTCAGAATGTGTAGGACTGTGTATTGCAGGAGCATTCCAATGACGTATTTTTTGCGAATTACCGATTACTTTTATACGTTCTGTTTGTTTTCAAACATTTCTTTAGAGCAATAAGAATCACACAAATTTTCTGATAACATACACACATGAACAGCAGTATTTTCTACGATGACAACTATCGATTTCAAAACTTTTAAATGTTTATGATTGTGTAACAAAAACAACCATGTCAATTTCAGCATGCATGTTTAGTGAATTTCAAGTCTGAAGCGTAGGACAACTCGTACACTCTTGTTTCAAATTGGACAATGTTTTGTTATTTGTTTTTACTGTTGAAATTAGTTCTTATGTTGAAATAGATAATTATTCACCTTGAGCGATGTATTGTTGTTGACCATTCGAGAATCTTTTTTTGCGAACCCGTCTTCAGCTGAATGTGTGATTATTGTATCGTATTACTACACGGGCCTCAAGGGATTTCAAATCGAAAATAAATGCAAAACATGTGTTTTTATATCTTTCAAAACACAAATAATATACAGAATTAATTGCAGGATAAAGACAATAACTGTTTAGTGTCTTTAAATATCAGCTGTATTTGTACTCGGCTCGAAACAGGTGTAATAGCTCGCTGAAAGCTCGCATACACCTTGTTTCCTAGCCTCGTACAAATACAGCTGATATTTAAAGACACTAAACAGTTATTGTCTATGTATCACTACACTGTAATAGTTACTACGATTTGGTTGAAATCCCACTCATTTATTCATCATCAACGCACGAACTTGTCTCAGATTTTTTTTATATCTATGTACCTTCACCTCACTTTCAGGTATAGAGATGTTATTTTTTTGTGACCACCCAAAAGAACTTGCGGTGATCCTATGTTCAGTACTTCAGTACTTTGATTCTGTTTTCGATCCCACGATAATCTTGTCTGTAGGGTTCGCATAATTCCGACATCATTGGTCAAGGATTATATCAAAATGTGCGATTCATATCGAGGCCTTTTGTAGCTGACTATGCGGTATGGGCTTTTTTCATTGTTGAAGGCCGTACGGTGACCTATAGTTGTTAAAACCTTCTGCATTGACAACTATAAATATTGTACGTTTCATTAATTCAAGCTTAATCTATATCTGGCATCATATGTAAGAGAGAGGTATAATAATTATTTCTCTAGTCGAACTTTTTTCTTCAACAATAACCAAAAAAAACCTTATATTTTCAAAAACATCCAGTCAAGATTATAAATATTTTAAAAGAACCAATGTCTTTTTTTTTCTTCAAATAAACTTTTAATTGTTCGCTCTCCTGCAAGAAATTAATTCAAAAAAGAATGAATGACGTCTTCAAAGATTTCACTCATTTATGGGTTTTGGTAATGAGGCATTCTTTGTGATATAAATGATATAAATATTAGTTTTCACCTGTGCTAAATTGTTTTATTTTTAATTTTGTAACTATTTTCTTTCATTTTTTGGGCAAAATATTTATTTTCATTTATCTAATTGTAAAGCAAGATTATATATGATTCCTTCCCCAAAAATGGAATAGACGTTCTCGTCAGTGTGGTTTGAACTTATAATTATGATTTTAGGACAAATGTCAAAAATCAAATGCCTACGACACAATTTACGGGTATTGCAGGAGTCGATTCATAAACTACAATGAAGTCGAATGCACAAGGGCGATCAAACATGTTATACGGATGTTGAAGGGCATTAGATGGCCTTCAAACTTATCCACTTGGACCAGGAGGATCAAGGTGTTTTCAAATAATCCCAGTGTCTCTGTGCTGGGTACGACCTCCCTTACATATGATACAAAACAATGTATATAGGTCATCCGTTTGACCGGTATCCGTTTGACTTATTTTGATGTATATACGCTCACACAAAATTTCCTGTCATTTGGACAGTAAACCTGATGCTTCATGTATGGAAAGTGGTATGCTCTATGCATGTTAGATAGACAGATATTTTATTCTCTGAGAAACTAAGTACAAGTTTACATAGAAACATACAATATATAAATACAAATACAATCAATGTCTTGCCCTTCATCCTTGTCAAAGTACAACTTTGTCTGCGTTTTTATTAGATATATTTGTACTCCTCCATTGGATATTTATTAAATATTTGCCACTGGACGTGAAGCAAAAAACAAGCTCCTTCCTACATCGATGAAGATAATAAAAAGTGTCAGTTTCCTAAAGTCAAAACTAGATAATTATGCCGTGTTATCTTTGAAAAATGAAAGTTTAGAAAATCCAATTAATCAAATTCTCTTTGAATTAGTTGTGTGCTAAATGATAATGAGCAAGGTGTTTTAATGCCCTATTTTCGTTCGTCCGTATTAAATTTAATGCCAAATTAGAGTTTTTATCCCAATTTCACGGTACATTTAACATAGAAAATGACAGTGCGAGTGGGGCATCCGTGTACTGTGGACACATTCTTGTTTTTTTAATATTTAGTCCTTTTCAGGGCCTTTTTTCTGGACTAAATTTAATTAGAATATAAATTAAGAAGATGCGGTGTAATTGCAAATGAAACAACTCTCCAACAGAGATCAAGTAAGGAGCATATTTTGCCTAAACAATAAAAAAAACCAATACAAATAAATCATTTTATATGAGTGCAATATGTCTTCAAAATTGATAGCTGAATACACTTTGAATATATTGGACCATAATGTAATATAGGTAAATGTCCAAAGGACCGGGTGATGAAAAGCCTAAAACTGAACATACATTATAGATTAACGAATTTAAGGGGGCTCGCGTGTATAAATTTCTTTTTTTTCTAATATAGGATTTCGCTATTTTTTTCTATAAATAAACTTTATCCTATACCTAATAGAAAAATAAAATAAAAATATGGGGTCACCGTTCATTTAAGCTCACAATCTGCCTTCAAAAGAAGCATGCATTTTTGTTTAGGTAATTTTTTTCTGTTGAACTTATAGGAGAAAAAAAGGTAATATCGAAATAAAAAAAGAACTAAATTACAGAAATCGCTTAAATTTAGACCATGTATATATATTGAGTACTAAAATAGGAAGAAGACTAAAACATTTAGCTAGATTATAGATATTTTAGTCCGGCGGTTACAAGCATATATCAGACGAATTGTGCACATCCTGCTACAAGCATGAAATTTGGCATAGACCTTCCTCAACTATTACTCTTTATTTCAGATAGGGAGGCATTTGAAAAAAAATGTCTCACTTCCGGTAAAATCCAAAATGGCGGACTTCATACTTAAATCAGCCAATATCAAAGGCTAGAATTTGAAAAGGTGTTATTATCATGCTACAACCGTAATATTTGGTACAAATCTTTGTTTTGTACTACTTTTGGATATATTATATTGTTTAGATATCTGAAAACATCTTACTTCCGGTAAATTCCAACATGGCGGACATTGTACTAAAATAAGCTTATTTTTAGGGAGGGTAATTGAATGTGTTAAAACGTATTGCTACTATCAATACATTGTGCAGGAACCTTTCTTTGGTGTTTCTAATGGATACAATGTATAAAAAATCTGTCTTTAAAACCCCTACTTCCGGTAATATTCAAAATGGCGGACATAGAAATGTCAATTCATTATCTAAATATTCAACTTTTTTTCAAAATGTGAAGAAAATGTTGTTTTTTTGTGCTGGTCATTAATATTTTGGCTTTAAGTTATTCTCAAAACCCCTAATTCTATTCTGTTGTAAATGTTTAAATACAAAGTTGACACTTCCGGTAAAAAATATGGCGTAAATTTCAAAGATGAGTACTCAATCCATTTCTTCGATGTAGAGTTTTGGATAGATTGATTAAAAAAAATCAGTATAATACTAAAACATTTTTAAAATTACTACTATTTGGCCATGGCCAAAAATACATGTTTATTCACAGTCCCTACCACATGCACACAAACCAGTGCACTGGAGACCCGATTTTCCACATTAACAACGACCGAGACATCCTTTCTTACATCCACAATGTACAAGCTTTTGACAAAATGATGAGGCCTCAGAAAGAGTTTTTTTAAAAGGGATCCTCTTTGTCTCTTCGCCATCCATTAGCGACTGGACTGGGTAGCATAAGAGCCAATCCAATGCTCGTCCCTCTAAACACCTTCCCTAGTATATTGCACGTTTTACATGCTGGAAAAGAGTAGACCAAGTTGAGGAAATAGCCTCAATTAGCCTTCCCTTTTGTGCAAATAGTTATTTTCTGGCTTCGTTAACCATGTTAGCCCCATCTGATAAGTTTGTGTGATCTTACAGTAAAACCTCGGTAATTTCGGTTGATCAATCATCATTCTTTATGTTAAAGTCACATCTTCAAATGCCATCAATGACTCCCACGCAGTCTTTTTTTCTTTCCAAGCATAGAGAGAACCGTATCACAACCGGTAAAGGCATTGATCACAATAAGTGTGTGTGATCACTTATTGCATAGTACATTTGAAAGACCATTGATAGATAGTAATCCAAAGTGTTTTGCCTTCCCAAACACAATCCATAGTTCGTATACCCCTATGTCACGGAATAGCGAAACAGTAATGACAGCATCATCAGTAACGACTGTTCGAATCATGATTCGTTTAAGTTCGTGTTTCACTGCATCAGACACATGCACCATGATTCTAGTGTCAGCCTCTTAATGTGAACATGGTGCTAAATTTGAAATACATCACGTGGTGGATAACACTGAAAATCCTGAGCATTTGTTGCTGCAACTACCATACTCATCAAAAATTTCATCCACTCTTGTTACAGTTTCAAGGTATTTTATTAAGGAGAGGACATACTAATCAGCATACTCGTTAGGAAACACCTTGAAACTGTAACAATAGTGGATGTAGTCTCAGATGCGTACATAGACAATACTGGTAGTTTGAAGGCTGCTACAAGAAGCAAGAGCTACATTTTTGGGAAAGAGAATACACAGACGAATCCAGGGTCAAAACAAATTCCTCAAAATTGGCAAAGTGTTCTGAGAGATGAGAGATGACGACAATAAGAAAGAAATTTTTAGTTTTCATTCACAGCAGCTTGCTCAATAAGATTTTGAGGAAAAGGTAGTTGTAGCAACAAATGCTCAGGATGTTCAGTGTTATCCACCACTTGATGATGTTTCAAGTTTAGCACCATGGAACAGTCGATACTGATGTCATTGCTGTTTCGCTATTCCGTGACATAGGGGCAGACGAACTTTGGTTTGCATTTGGAATTGGGAAACACTTTAGATATATATCTATACATGACCTTTCAAATGCAATAGGCATTGAGAGATTACACGTTTGCTGGAAAAGGAACTGCGTTGGTGACATGGGTGGCGTTTGAAGATGTGACTTAAGCATTTAGAATGAGTACAAAGCAAGAAAACATGCGTTTTTGGGAGAGGAAAGACTTATTGAGGCTATTCCCACGACTCGGTCTAGTCTTTTTCAGCATATAAAGCGTGCAATATACCATGGCAGCTATGAATGAGTAACAAGCTTGGAATTGGTTACTAGTCCAGACGCTTGGCGAAGGAACAAATATGATCCATGGGAACCCTTTTGAACTCTTAGTGAGGCCTCTTCATCTTATCAGGAGCTTGTACATTATGGATGTAAGAAACAATACCAGTCTCTGTAAATGTGGAAAATCAGCTCTCCAATTGTAAATAAACATGTATTTGCGGGCTGACGAGTATGCCGTTTGGGTATTATGTCCTTACCTCAATAAAATACCTTAAAACTGTAACACGAGTGGATGAATTCTCAGATGCGTATGGTAGTTGTAGCAACAAATGTTCAGGATATTCTATCTTATCCACCACGTTATATATTTCAAGTTTAGCACTATATTCACATTAAGAGGCAGACACTAGAATCATGGTGCATGTAACTGATGCAGTGAAACACGAACTTAAACGAGTCATGATTCGAACAGTCGTTACTGATGATGCTGTCATTACTGTTTCGCTTCTCCGTGACATAAGGGTAGACGCACTACGGATTGTGTTTGGGAGGGCAAAAGTCTTTGAATTAATATCTATCAATGACCTTTCAAATGCACTAGGCAATGAGTGATCACACACACTTTTTGTGTTCCATGCCTTTACCAGTTGTGATACAGTTCTAATTTGCTTGAAAAGAAAAAAGACTGCGTGTGAGACATTGATGGCATTTGAAAATGTGACTTTAACATAAAGAATGATGATTGATCAACCGAAATTACCGGGGTTTTACTGTAAGATCACACAAACTTATCAGATGGGGCTAACATGGTTAACAAAGCGAGAAAATAACTATTTGCACAAAAGGGAAGGCTAATTGAGGCTATTCCCTCAACTTGATCTAGTCTTTTCCAGCATGTAAAACGTGCAATATACTAAGGCAGGTATTTAGGGGGACGAGCTTGGAATTGGCTCTTATGCTACCCAGTCCAGGCGCTAATGGATGGCGAAGGGACAAAGAGGATCCCTTTAAAAAAAACTCTTTCTGAGGCCTCATCATTTTGTCAGAAGCATGTACATGGGGATGTAAGAAAGGATGATGTGAAAAATCGTGTCTCCCGTAGACTGCTTTGTGTGCATGAGGTGGTGATCGTGAATGAACATGTCTTTTTGGCCGAATTGTAGTAGCAGTTTTAAAAATGTTTTAGTACTTAAGTAATTTTATTTTGTTTTAATCAATCTATCCAAAACTCTACATCGAAGATATGGATTGAGGACTCATCTTTGAAATTTACGCCAGATTGTTTTTTTTTTTTACCGGAAGTGATAACTTTGTATTTATACATTTACAGCAGAATAGAATAAGTGGTTTTGACGATAACTTAAAGCCAGCACAATAAACAACATTTTCTTTACATTTTGAAAAAAGTTGAATATATAAAAAAAGAAATTGATATTTCTATGTCCGCCATTTTGGAAGTAAGGGTTTTAAAGAAATATGTCATATAAATTGTATCCATGAGAAGCACCAAAGAAATGGTTCCTTCACAATGTAATGATAGTAGCAATATGTTTAAACATATTTCAATTAATCTCCCTAAAAAATGAGCTTATTTTAGTACAATGTCAGCCATATTAGATTTTACCGGAAGTAGGGTTTTTCAAAACATCTAATCTATATAATATATCCAAAAGTAGTAAAAAACAAAGGTTTGTACCAAACATTATGATAGTAGTATGATTATAAAACCTTTTCACATACTAGCCTTCGATATTGGGCTGATTTAAGTATAAAGTCCGCCATTTTGGATTTTACCGGAAGTGCTACATTTTTTTTCAAATGCCTCCCTATCTGAAATAAAAGAGTAATAGATGAGGAAGGTCTATGCCAAATTTCATGCTTGTAGCAGGATGTGCACAATTTTTCACAAAGCCGCCGTACTATTTTATTGCCTGCACAACTCCAGCTCATTTAAAAATACGAATTAATCACTGGGGTAAAGCTGATGACCGTAACTGCATTCACGGTCATCCCAAGATGTCGGATGAAAAATTAGGTCAGTTTCTGTATTGTCTGTTAAAGTGTTTCTATATCATTTTCTTTACAAATCATACACTGAAACGATGTAAATTTATAAAAGAATCACTCGAAAATCACTAATTACTTCCGAAAAATGTGCATGAAACGGGAAATTCGATTTGAAAAAATCGTTAAGATGACCGTAAATCATAATCAAAATATTTTCAAGATGACCGTAACAGAAAACAAGGATGACCGTGATTGGTAAAAAGATGACCGTAACTTGTAAAGGATGACCGTAATGTGTAAAGACTGACTGTAATTTATATAGGACGACCGTAACTTTTATAGGATGACCATCAATTCTAAGAAATATCCGTATTGTATTCAAAGATTTTTTGTTGAGTTTGTCGATCTCAATAGGGGCTCGGTTAGCGGATATAAATATGTTTCATAAATTTCTTTTTTTAAACTATAATATAATTGGCCATATTTAGGATTTATAACAATGATAGTAAATTGCATATTTTTCGTAAACAATGAAATATGTATTGATATCGACGTTAAAATTTTAACACAAATTTACAGCGATACGACGATAGTACGCGGATGCCTCATCTACACTATCATTTTCTATGTTTAGTGGACTATGAAAATGGGATAAAACTGTAATTTGGCATTAGAATTAAAAAGATCATTCCATAGGGAAAATGTGTACTAAGTTTCAATTTTATTTAACTTGAAGCTGGACAAACGGACAAACAAACAGACGAACGGACGAACGTACGCACAGACCAGAAAAACATAATGCCAATAAATGGAGCATTAAAAACATTAATTATACATACGAATATTTGGTAATCGAGCCCATGTGTATGGGTCCAAAGGAAGCAGATTAAAATCTTAATTTGTCTTGATATATGCAGGCGGAAACACTTTTGAAATAGAACAAAAGAATCGAAGCTCTGTGTTTATCGAGAAAGCGATAAAAGTTAACTGTAATGTTTGATATAGTAACAAAATTTTAAAAAGTTAATAGAAACAAATAAAACGACAATTTTCTTATTTTAAAAACACCATTTGCATAAGTTTTCAATGTATCTATTACATAGTAATGCAAAACAATAAGATATCAAGTCGACCACATGGTTCTTATCGGGGCCTTTTATAGCTGACTATGCGGTATGGGCTTTGCTCATTGTTGAAGGCCTTACGGTTACCTATAGTTGTTAATGTTTGTGTCATTTTGGTCTTTTCTGGATAGCTGTCTCATTGGCAATAATACCACATCTTCTTTTTTTTTTTATATGATATCTATAAGTTGGATGTAGAAAATGCATAACCTCCGATTTTTTTTTATCACGGACGGAGAACATATCAATCTTTTAGTTCAGAAATTTTCGTGTCTGCCCTTCCATTATGTGAATCAAGAAAAAATTCCCCAAAACAGGTAACGATTGTATCGAAAAAAAAAATCGAGTGCACCTTTTTATGTTAGGGCATGTTTGGGGTGTATATTTTGTCTTTAAAACGTACAAAGCAAGAGTATTTGATATAGCATCTCGCTTCAGATTCTATCATTATTATATATCAAAGCTACAGGTTGACTTTATAACGTAAAAAAATGACAGTACGAAAAGATGAAATATATGGGTCAATTGAGATACCCATCTAATGAATCACAAAAACAGAGTAGGTGTGTTCGAATAGCTATTTTTTCTAATAGTACTTGACGACAGTCTTTTAATTTGGATGATGAAAATGTGTGTGTGATAACTAGGGTTTATAATCTTCAACCACTGAAAATGTTTAGTCTGCCCTTCCACGAAATATTTAATTAGAATTTTTTTAAATGCTTAAAAATTTTCAAAAATTCCATCTGACATCCAAACAGACAATATTTTTAAGTTGAATCAATGCAGACAAGATCATTAACTAATGCTCGTTAGCTAGTAGATAGATACATTTGTATTTTAAAATATAACTGACATATAACGATCGATCGTAATGGTGCTATGTGGATAAATTTATCAGTTTTCAAGAGCAAAATTGGCAGAGCGTCATCCCTACAATGGCTTCCATTTCTACGACTGTGAGCATGAACTGGCGTAATGGGGAGATAATTTTGAAGAAGTAGAATCCTGACTGTATGAATAACATTTCTGTATATATACAAATTGACAACGTTCCGCCTTGTGATACGCTTTTCGTACAATACTATTTTAAGGATCTACTTTGCTGGAGCTCACCTTCACTAGTTTATTCGAATGATATTTTCAAAATATTTCTGTTATTTTATTTGCACGACAAAATGAAAGACGATATAATATCATTGGGTGTACATGCAATTTTTTGACATTTTTAAAAATGTGTATTTATTATATGTCATTAAAAGAATCCCAGAAACAAACAAAAAATCTTTTGTCGAGCAGTTGAAGGCTGTGCACCGCATGTCTTTTGGCAAATTCATTTTAAAAATTGAACCCTCTACTGTAAAAAAAGATACACATGGTAATCTTTGCATTTGAAGCACGTCTTATTTTCTTCTACCTATAGGATAAAACTCTCATATTAATATGTGTATACCAACACGATTAATCATTTGATACAAAAATAGTTATATAATTACGGATATTTCTTAGAATTGAGGGTCATCCTTTAAAAGTTACGGTCATCATTTACAAATTACGGTCATCTTAAAAGCAGTTACGGTCAGCCTTGTTATGAATCGCTGATTCTGTTACGGTCATCTCGATTGTGATTTACGGTCATCTTGGCGATTTTTTCAAATCGAATTTCCCGTTTCATGCACATTTCTCAGAAGTAATTAGTGATTACCGAGTGATTCTTTTATAAATTTACATCGTTTTAATGTATGATTTGTAAAGAAAATGATATAGAAACACTTTAACAGACAATACAGAAACTGACCTAATTTTTCATCCGACATCTTGGGATGACCGTGAATGCAGTTACGGTCATCAGCTTTACCCCAGTGAATTAATTCAGGAAAGTGCCTGCTTTAATTTCTCATACAATACACTATGATAAGAATAAACTGTGGACATTCAATGAATAAACCTTTGCCTATAAGGTTGAAATGATGATCTGCTACACCACTGGTATACTTATATTGATATGATAACAAATATCAATCCAGATTATAATGATGGCGAGATGATGCATATAAATGCAGTCAGTATAACAGCACTGAAATTAAGATCCGTGTCCTCACCCAACAGATATTGATGCCATACGAGTAGACAGTACTTCAGTACTTTGATTGAATTTGGTAAAGTTTTGTTCTTTCGTATTTTATAAGAGACAGAGCTAGATGCTGCAGATTTTGATATTTATGATAAACCATATAGCAAAATTAACTAGTCCTTACAAATGAAGTTTCAGATGGTGTCTACACTAATCCTATAGTTTGGTAATAAATAAGCTTCTGTTCAAATTGCCTTAAATTCCATGAAAGGTTTGACAAAGTTATTGATGACTGAAAAACTGTAACATCAGACTGATCAGAATGTTTACTATGAAAAAGCTTAAAATTGAGAATGGAAATAGGGTATATGTCAAAGGGACAATAACCCGACCAAAGAGCAGATTACAGCTCATGGCCACCAATGGGTCATCAACGCAGCGAGAAAATTCCGCACCTGGAGGTGGGCCTTAGCTGGCCCCTAAATACAAATAGATCAGTTCATTTATCAGTATAATACGGGAAAATGAGAATACATATTGTAAAGGTTTTGATCTGCATGGATATTATATTTTTATATTTTGGCCATAAACATCCTTATGCATGTATTTTTCTAAAACTCCATAAACGTTTGACAAAGTTATAAACGCCTAATTTTTTTTAACCAGACTGAAGCTAAATATTGACGCTGCCGATGCCGATGACGGAATATAGGATCTCTTTGTCTCGCTTGAAATCGCGACATAAATGTTTCAAGCTCAACAAAAAGCCTGAATATGTTTGATCATACAATGAAACCTATCTACACTGTAAAAATGGTGTTTAGATCCTAAACACATTTCTAAGCACATCTTTTGTGCACTTTGTTTTTTTTTTACATGTTTAAGTCTAAACTAAGTCTTGTCTCAGTACAATGTGTTTAGGATCGTGTTTATAATCGTATTTAGCTGAAAATAAGTGATTTCTAAACACTTAAATTTTTAAACACATTAAAAATGTTTAAATTCAAGTCATGTGTAGATATGTGCTTACTGAGAAATGGTTGGCATATAGTAGATTAACTTTTTGATTCATCAGTGAAATTGTCTTGAATATTCTTCCTGTTACTGATTATGGTTATGCTGTTACTTTTGATCAGGTAACATGACATCTACGTAACAGAAAGGAATTACGTAGTACTTTTTGTTCATTTACTCGAATTGTGTAGAAGTTTACTTCCATCTACATATCAATTTGATAAGATACTATAAAAACACATGTACTGTTATAGTGCTGACAATGAAATATTCTCAGAAGGTACACAAAAAGGCTGTAACAGGAGAGAACAACAAAATTATTTTTCTCCAAATTTTGATCTTTGGGGAGTTCAGATTTTTTAAATTGGTTGCTATTCATCTAAACATATGGAGTCATACATTCAGGAAATGATGCTCTTCACATTGCATTACAAGAAATAAATTTTTGGTCTTTCAAACGTGTCCACAGGTGGAAAAAAACGATCGGTAACAGGAGGGAAATTACACCTGGGGACAACATTTAAAAGACCCTTAAAAATGCAAAATTTTCTTACATGCTTTAGTTATAACAAAACCACACCAGTAATGGAGAAGTTTTTTATATAATCTATCTGATTTGTGAAAATCGGAAGCCTGTTTACTTAATTTAGATATTCTTTGAATGATTTAATTTTCAGAAAATAACAGGGGACAACATGATTTTTAGGGGGGTTGACCATTTAAATTATAATATTTTATTAGAAGAAATATTAAAAAGAATGTTTAATTGGGTGTAGTTGGTGCATTATATACTCTAGTTAATACTGAAACTTAAAATTTTCCAAAAAGATGCCTGAATAAAAAAATAATTGCTGGTGAAAGATGGGACATGCAAATTAGACTTTTTCAGATATTGTCTCATATATATATTTATACAATTAAATTTTTAGACTGAAATATTTTAGCGGGTTTGTCTCCGAGCCGAAGATCATTTGAAATATTATATATCAATACATTTTGTGTGTATATTGTGTATATAATGTACTTTATAACTTCATATAATAATGACGTTGATTATCGAATTTTAATTAAATAAACCCAAAATAAAGTACCATAACTGGTTACTTACGGTCTTCGTTTTCTAAGCAGACGGAAATGGAATTAATGACAAAACGACTCACGACCTGCTTGCACCACGCACTCTCGCACCAATCATTACAACTGTCATCACTTTATCCAACTCGCACCACTCATATAAAACACCTTATTTTTTTTCCTTTCTCAGTGCACCCTTGTCACACAGAGAGATCAGATCGTTCACCACTAGAAACAAAATACTACAAACTCGCACCGCTGAAGAAATGTTTTTGATCATCAAAGGGTTCTAGTTTCCTTAGTTATTTTCTCCGTTTTTGTACATAGATGCTTCTTTCAGAAAGAGTAAATGTACAAATTTGTAAAACTTAGGAGGAGACAAAGTCTATGATTCCATTATAAATTAAATATATCTGGAGTCAAATTACTACATTAGTTACAAATTCCCTCGTAGTATGGCGGTATCTCCCAATTTATAATAAAAGAACATAAAATGTAACCATTGCTGTTTAGCTTCTACGTTCAATTATAACTTTAAAAAAATGTATACAAAACTGTATCAGAAGTACGAGGATCAGTGGGGTCGCCAAATGGACGGTTGTACTGATAGGAAGCCTGATAATTACTTTCAAGACAATTATGGTCCTAAAAGAAAACATTTCACTGAGCGAAGGATAAATTTCACTCGATACGAATTTCGTCACATAGACAATGTCGTTATCATTAGGGGGGGGGACACACACACACACACAATAATATTATGTATGTCTCAGGTGCACCTAAAAAAATGATGAAAAACATATTTTATTTCCACAAATATACATTAACATCTATTTATTTTTCTTAAACCTTTTTAAAATGCTGTTAAGTGACAATTCGTGTATAAAATATTAAAAAAAGTATTGCCAATCATATATTCTATTACTGTAAACAGAAATAGAATTGTAATTCATTTGATCAATGATGAGAGCAAGGGGTTTGAGAAAAAAAGTCAACAGCTTTGCCTAAGTTAACGGGTGAAAATAATTGTTAGGGTCTGGATGAATTGCCATTCAGCTAACAGTTTTGCTTTATACATAACAACAGAAATTGCTAACGCTTGGGTTTTTTTCCCTAATAAATATTGAATTTTCTACATGTAGCATATTTTCATGGTGGCTCTTCAGATTTAATTTAAATAATACGTATTCATATGCATAGTGCTTGTTTAACGGATACGTTGACGTACCCGTTAGTTATCGGGTTTAACGGAACATTTAACGGAGACGTTAACGGGTGCGTTAATTAACGGAGGCTTTGTGAATACGAAATAAAATTAGCGGAAATTTAACGGAAATGTTAACGGGTCTGTTAGCTAACGGATGCTTTGTGAATAAGCTCCCTGGATAGCGTACTAATGAAGATATGTAGACCCCATACGCAAATGCGTCTTTATTAACTGTTTTAATCTTTAAAAAAAAGAAATTATAAAAAAAAAAAAGAAAAATGGAAAAAATATATACATGTACTGTATCTGTTCCAGACCATATGAGTATTTGGACCGTACGCGTACGGTCCAGACCGTATACGTATACTCGTACGGTCGGACCGTATGAGTATACGCGTACGGTCCAGCTGATGTTTTGCGATCATATGGGTTAAATTTAAGCAAATAATCATCAAAATCATTATTTTTAGTTATACAAATTGTTATTATTACATGTATATGGATAAAATGATTAAGCGAACAATTGAAATTAAATGTGTGTTTATTTGTATATCCGTGAATCCTATTTTGGTACTCAAGGTGACACTGACTTCCACAAAGAACGTCATATTTGTTTTACAGTAACATAATTTGTTCATGCACGTTCCTTTGCGTTTTTTTTTTTTTTTTTTTTTTTTTTTTGTTAAGTTCCTAAATATTCTAAAACGATTGTCCTCCCACTCTAAGTTTACTTCCGATAACTTCAATTTCAATTAGCATACTTGGCTTCAGTTTATGACATGCTAAATACAGGAGATTAACAGATTTAATAAACCTGATTTTTTTTTAAAAAAGTTATAATATTGATGTTTTTTATTTCAATTACAATTGAACTTTTTACATTAATTTGATATATAAGTTATGTTGATCTGTTATATACATTTGTATCTGATAAACGTGACCAACTTCTTAATATTAGTCAGACCGTACGCGTACGGTCCAAATACTCATACGGTCTGGAACATCTATATCTCTCATTCTGTAAAGTTGTAAAAACTCATCAAAATTACCAAGCTAAAAATTAATGCGCTATATGCGCGTTTTTTTTTCTACAGCCAGGATAATATTGATAGTATTAATAGGGTAGCCGTTTCTGTTGTATGTATACTTCAAGGTTGGTTTGAAAGATGCTCTCAACTGTAACAAAACTGAATAAAGTGTTTGAAGAGGTCGTTGTCTTTAAGTTAAAAGTAATTGGCAGCTCTTTTTATTCTGCTTGAGTTATCACAGTGTGTAAGCATCTTCTGACCAAGCCAGAGAGTACAGCTCGTTCCCTTAACAATGCGGACTGTCTTCAACAAATCATGTCAACCGATGAATATTATTATATACAAATAACAAATATATTGTTACTAAAACAATTAATGAATAACAGTTCTGTAGTTGAAGAGTTGCCACCGTCAATTGTAGATTTGACGGTCGCAAATGCAGTTTTACTGGCGACGCGTAGCGGAGACAGTAAAACGAAGATTTGTGACCGTCAAATCAAAATTCACGGTGGCAACTCTTCAACTACAGTACTGTTATTCCGATTCTAATGCATTACAAAAAGAAAAAATACGACAAAACTTGAAAAAAATGTCTAAATTTGACAAATAGAAAAAATCCGCGAAACTTCAAGAATGATTTTGGCACAAAGACGTCATGGCTAACCGTGACGTCATACAATTGAAAACTTACAAACTGGAGGTTATTATGTTACCTGTACGCTTCAAATTCGGATAAAATTACATTAAAACGGCGAATTCGAGGTAGGTGTTGTTTTATTTTCGATTATATAGTAGTAATCGAACATTTGTTGATTCAATCAATTCAAAATGGCGGGTCCCTCTTGAGTTACACCCGGTCAACTGTGGATTTGACGGCAACTTTTAGCCAATGAAAAACATTGTTACATCCAAATTGCATTAGAATCAGGTATCTTGATTGTGTCAATTTCAGGGAACTTTTTGTAATCCAATATTTTCTGAATAAAGAAATGCGTGTACTAAGTCAGGAATATGACAGTTGTTTTCCATTCGTTTGATTTGTTCGGCTTTTGATTTTGATTTTTAAAAAGGCACTAGTAGTACCATGTTTTAATCTCAAAATAAAAACGTATGAATAAAAAAAAACTAGTTAGTATCTATATGCATATATGCTATAAGCATTTTATTAATTTAGGCATTTTGTAAAATCCGTGACTGAATTTTAATGCAATTTTTTAAGAGCTGAAGGAACTCCAAAAGAAACTTCATAGGAAGCGAAAGCAGATGTGTCGACAGGTCATTCACGATATGAAGAACGTTGGAAGTCAACCTAATCATGCTTATAATACTTTGAATCTTTTCGCATTAAAAAAAATCATCATATGTGTGTTTTTTGCGAAATCTCTGGTTTTTCAAACGAAAAGTGTTTAATCACAAAATGTGTTGACTAAACCGGATGTGTAATGGAGCTGGGTTTCGCAAAATGGGGTTGTAGTGCTCACATCTGATGTATAGCCAAACGATGTATTTTGGAAAAAAAGTGAGCACAAATGTGTAACAGATTCTGCCTTCCAAACGTTATATGAAATAACAAACATTTGTCGAGTTAAGTGCTTGTGGGAATTTTAAATAATTCAGAAGAATTTTGTTTTCATCGTTCATTGTATAAGCGTTAAAATTCCGCTATCAACACGGATAAAACTGCACTGCTGTTTAAAACTTTCAGTGGCTCAAATTCTGTGAACATTTCATTCTATAAAACACTTTGGGTATTTAGAAAAAAGCATGCATCGAATGTCTGAATCAGTGAATCTTACAGTAATTTTAGAAAGTGCCTAAAGTGTTCATGCATTCTACAAAACGGCTAAATTTAGAAAATGCATAAAAAAATACAAATAACCTGTTATTTCTACTTTTTGAGAGAGATATTTATAATGAACTCGTCGTATAATTTGATGAAATATTTCATCTTTTTTTCAGCATTTCAGGTTGTTCACGGATGCCAAGTTGCCTCTTTCAAAATTGTCGAAGATTGGAAAACAGCTGCTTTACTCATGCATTTATTTATCTTTCCTCGCGATATATTGTTAGATAACTCATGCAAAGGTGACATCAGATTGATTTGGTTATTATGTTTATGTCCATTTTTAGTCCTATTGCTCTTCAGTTTCGGTCCATATACATCCTAGGCTTTCAAATATTCGTCTTTGAGCGTTCCTGCTGAAGGTTTATCCAGAAAAGCGCATCGGAAGTATGAAATTTATAAAGTGATGTCAAAGTTTTTAATTTATTATCCAAAATCTTTCCCGAGTGAGTCCATCCTTCCTTAACCAAGCAGTGTTGTGGTCTATGATTGTAATGGTCAGTCGATTGAGATCTGCCTAGATGTGGCCAGGGGATCTTAAATGTCGAATAAGAGGAAGGTCTGACTTGCATTCATAGTCGCTACGATGGCCGTTCCTTCGTTTAGTGAAATGACTCGCCAACATATTTTTAATCACATTTACACATTAGAGAATACACAGCATTTGTAGTCTTGCAATTAACATTGTAAAATATGTTGTATTCCTTACCAGTGGCGTTACTGTAAAAAGTGTGGGTATTCAGTATTTGTTTGCAAGTCAGGCATCGTTTATTTCAGCATCCATTGCAAGAGCCCACAGACGAAGATTCTGCTTTAGAGGATAAATCAGCTCGCAAATTAAGGCTTTTGGGCCTACGTAAAGCCAGTACAGGTGGCTCGGGAAAGATCTTGGATAATTTAGAATGTTTTTATTTCTTTTCAATTTTCGCGGATTATGTATGATAAATTTGGGATGGAAAATCAATACAAACGGCACTCCCTTTTTTCTTTACTGTGGATTCACTAATTTTCGTGTGTACCAATTTTCGTGGATTGAGGGAAACTTGCATGTTCGTGGATATTAAAGTTCGTGGTTTTGCCGAAGTCTGCATACAAGCCTATTGAAAGTTTGTTATTCGTTGGACATTTAATTTCGTGGTTAACCTGTACCAACGAAAGCCACAAAAATTGGTTCCAACAAAATAACGAATCCACAGTATATTGTATAAGTTCATCTAGGCTGATGTTGTTTGCACGAGAGAAACCTTTATCAACGCCTTTTCTTCTGTAGCCCGATTTTTTTAGGTGATCTTGAAGTTCTTTTAGTCTCCTTTTTGCAGTATCGTTGGTGGAGCAAATTCGTTTTATTCGTACGGCCTGGATGTAGGCAATGCTCTTGGTGCAATGTTCAGGATGACAACTCATGATTTTGATGTTTGTCTGTGGGATTGCAATACCTACCTTCCTATCCTCTTCGCTCCTTGTGGAGCATAAGTTCGCCACAAGATTTCTCCATCCAGATCTGTCTTTAGCCTTTGTTTCGGCTTCTCCCCAGGTCATGTCAAGCTACTTTAGTTCTGCCTCAATTGTTCGACGCTAGGTGGTTTTTGGTCTTCCTCTTGGTCTCTTCCCCTGGGTGTCCACCAAAAGCTGTCCTGGTTATAATGGATACAGGCATCCTGAGAACATATGCCCCAGCCATCTGAAGCGCCTCTGTTGTAATTCTTTGAGGATACACATGGACTTGGTCGTTTCGAGCAGATGGTCATTTGAGATACGGTTTGGCTAAAAGATTTTACAAATTCTCCTCATACAATTGTTGTGGAAACTTGAGAGCAATCTCATATCTGTTTTTGATACTCTCCAGCATTCACTTCCATACAGAAGGACAGATTTAACATTACTGTTATATAGCCTGATCTTTGTTTTTCTGTTGTATTTGCTGGACTTTCAAATGGGTCGTAGTCTTTGAAATGCAGATCTTGCCTTGGCTAGCCTACTTTTAATATCTTTTTTTCGTTGGATCTTCTGTACTTACGACAGTTCCTAGATAGGTAAATTTATCTACTTTTTGGATTTCTGTACCCTCAGCTTCTAGTCGTAAGTTTGATGTTGTGTTGAGTCGCATTTCTTGAGTCTTTTTTGCGTTCAATTCCAGTCCAATTTGGCTTGCAAAATGGCTGAGCCGATCTGTCTTTTCTTGCATATGATCTTGTTTTGATTAAAGGAGTGCTATATCATCAGCAAAGTCAAGGTCCTCTAGGGTTGTAAACATGGACCATGTGATGCCTCTTTTCTTGTCACTGGTGGTCTTCCGCATCACCAAGTCAATGGCAACCAGGAATAAGATGGGTGAGATGATGCAGCCCTGTCGTACTCCAGATTGTACTTCAAACCAGTCAATTTCCTTGTTGTTGAGTATCACAGCACAGTTGGTATAAAAGCATTTTATCATTGTGACGATCTTTTGTGGTACTCCGTATGATATAAGAATTGTCCAAAGAGTCTCTCTGTGTAAACTGTCGAATGCCTTCTTGAAATCGATAAAGTTGATGTCTTCCATTCTATACACTGCTCAATGATGTTCTTAAGCGCAAATATCTGATCAATGCATCCTTTCCCTTTTCTAAACCCAGCTTGTTCCTGTCTCAACCTGTCATCCAGTATGGAGTCTATTCTGTTTAACAGTATTCTGCAAAACACTTTACTTGGGATTGAGAGTAATGTTATCCTTCTCCAGTTGTCACAATTCCCAAGATCACCTTTCTTTGATAGTTTAACGATAAGACCTTGCATGGGATTGCAAAACAGGTCTGTAAAGACGATTTCATCCTTCACTTGAGTTGCAGTGTCAAGAAATGTGATATTATAGTCAGAGAGTTCATAAGTGAATTGTACTGAGGGATGAACATCGGTGGCATGTTGAATGAACACATTTAGTTCTTGTTTAGTAGTATTCCTCTTCGTGTCAACATCTTTGATGAATCGGAACCAATAGAGAGGTTGATAAAGAGAAGAATTGATAATTTACTGTTCAAATTTCCTCCTAAAAATATTGGCATATTTTACTAGGAGAATCAAAATAGATTGATATGATTCATTTTACATCATAATCATACCGATGAAGGATATCTGCTATCCGAAATATTTATATATAATTACATTCAATGTTTCCCTTTTTTATTATTGGTGTTGTTTTGTACTAATATCCAGAAATCTTATATCCGGCTTGAGTATCTTAAACAGAGACATATAATCGTCTCTAATTAAATTACTGTGTTATTACATTTTTTTAGTTCAAGCAGACTCCAATTTTAAAATAAAACTATTACATCAGCTCACCTCACCTATCATGCCTCTTCATGCCGGTAATTTTTTCCATTTCACATGGTCTTAATCTATTATAGCCCAGCTGTTCCACTCGAGTGGTGTTCGTTCTGTCTCTACAGTCCGTCTCCATGTGGTTTTGGGACGTCTAACTTTCCTTGTTCCCTCTGGTTTCCATGTCAGTGCAACTGAACATGTTCTATTTGTATCCATCCTTAGTAAATAACCAATCCATCTCGAACGCCGTTTATTAAAATAAAACTATAACTATAATACATTGTATATACAATAAAACGTAGCACATATGTCATTCACATAAGACTGTTATGTCTTTGTTGTCGCGTCATACGGACTCCATGCGCTAAATAGCATTCATTAATTGTGTCTTCGTTGCCTGTTTTCTTTTGTACCTCGGAGCTGTATGACTTGCCGTTTGTAGTCCATTGGTGTTTTCTTTGATAACTCGTTCATTGGACGAAGTATGGAAAGTACTGACAGATAATGTCATCATTTTCTGGTCCTAAAATTTATCATTATGTTCCTGTTGGAATATAATGTAGATATTTGATTAAAAAAATCTATGGTGACCTATAGTTTTTAACTTATATATCATTTGGTCTCTGGTAGAGAGTTGTCTCAATTTATCATATGAATAGCCCGAACTCTATGTTTATACTTTGTTTTAGTTGACAATATACATGTAGAAGGTCCGATTTAACTTTAAAATAATAAATGAAAAATTAAACAAATGAATAAAACAAATTCAATCTTTACGTTTGTCAGTTTCCTTAAGTTAAGTTTTAAAAAAATGATAAAGGTACGTGTAAATTTGAAATCACTTTACATTTTCATAAGTGATAGTTTAGTTTAAACAATATTTCATTCAAATAAATGGAATTGGATTGGGCAACAGGCATAGCCTATGTAAGCCCTCTCCACAAACCAAGGTACAATATATCACATTCAAACAAAGCAACACATACACAAACATAATGACAAAACAGAATTATTTTTTTTCAAAAATACCTCTTAGCTGACTGGAATGATGCTTCAAATAGTTTGCTCAGATCAAAAGTATGACTCTTTTAAGAATGCTTCAAATTGTTTAGCTCAGGAAAATAAGAAAAATTATAGATGAACAAAGTTTTAATATTCCAGGTAATAAACTCCAACATTCATTAGAGGTCTCACAATAAATTAAATGGTCTCCAGTCAGTTATTCAAAATCATAAATTTGGTAAGTAAGTAAGTAAGTAAGCCCGTGCCCCCCCTTTCGTAGGAAAAAATTAGTTGATTATATAGGGAATCATTGAAGCATAACTGGAGCCCCCCCCCCTTAGGTCAGTCAGTGCCCCCCCCCCCCCCTTTAGGAAATGTTCTGGATCCGCCACTGGTAAGTAAGTAAGTAAGTAAGTAAGTAAGTAAGTAAGTAAGTAAGAAAGTAAGAAAGTAATTAAGTAAGTAAGTAAGTAAGTAAGTAAGTAAGTAAGTAAGTAAGTAAGTAAGTAAGTAAGTAAGTAAGTAAGCCGGTAAGTATTAAAGTAAGGACTTTATTTAAAGAAGGTGACTCAACTAGCTTGTAAGACGGTCCGAGTTGACTTTAAAGACCGGTTCCGAGTCGACTTTGTAAACGGTCCAAGACAGTTGTCTTTTTGGTCACTTATTTGTCTGTCCGATTTGACCTATAAGAATGTCCGATTTTACTGGGTCCGAAATGTCTCCAGGCCGACTTGTCCCGTTCTTTAAAAGCACAGTAGAACTTTGTTGTCTGTGTTAAAAACTTGTTCAATTTTATACTAAACTTAAGCCTTTTTGTGCGGGTTATATCCGCCAGCTATTTATTAAAATGCGTGGCCATGAATGCAAAACATTAATAAGCTTCAGTATTATATATTTATTTAGACTTCATTTTAAATATTATGTTGAATCAGGTACTCTGGAAGGTCGAGCAGTTTCCATTTGACACAGTCATATTGTACTTTAAAATGCATAAAAATGATTAAGCCTCGAAGTAATATTCTTGTCTTTTTTTTTTTTTAATGTTTTTGGTCTATTGTTCTTTTTGCGCGAAATTCGATTTTATTGTTATCACCAATGAAATCAATACTTCTGATCACGTGACTTTAAACTATTCCAATATGGAGGTCAAAAAATGTGCATGGATATTGAACTCATAAAGTGAAACGAAAAACTGCAATTTCACGAATATAAACGATTGTTCCAAGTAGGTATGCATTCATTACCCAATAATAATATATACATATAGTATCTGCGTTATTCAATGTTGATTCTTTTGTTTAATCAGACATTAATTCACTGTTTTTGAGCTTCAAATTCGAGTGAAAAGGGAAGACGGCCTTCAAAACAATAACGTATACTCGTGTTTATGTTTGTAAAGGTACACTCAAGAATGTCTTAGAAACCTTAAATCACTGATTGTTCACCTTCCAAATTTGATTGTTGTTGTCAGCAGCAGTTCTTTTTTTTCACTGATTTCAGATAAATAAGATAAAGGAGGTACATTTTCTGTTCACAATCACAGAAAGGGACACTGAGTGACTCAGCTCTGGACTCCTTTCTTCAATACTTCTAAGGAAGAAATTGAATTGCTACCAATTCAGCATTTCTTTTAAAATTCCTTATTTATATTAGTATTCAAAACTAACAAACTCTTGATTGCCATTGCAGTTTATACATTTTTACACATTTACGTGTTATGAGATATATATATTTATGTATTTGTTTTATTTCTGTACAACACAAATAATAATGAACCACTTTCCAGTTATTTTTATAAATGAGTTTTAACGGTTGACCCAAGGTCGCTCTGCAGAAATTTTGTCATTGAACAGTTGACTCTGTTTCAACATTGGCATTATGACATAAAAAATTACGGGAAAATCCATGGGGTTCGCCCGGTTGAAAGCAGTTAATCATATCCCCAGTAGCAAAACTTACGACTTTATCTTGCACATGACTTTTTGTGCCATGTTTTGTATAAATAATAAACTCCAATAATAGTAGATGTGACATCATGATATATGTACCCTATAAAATTCTACAGACCCCAATGGAGTCATAGGAGTGTCGTAATGGTAGTACTTTCACGACGAATAACGGCAAAAAATCTTGCCAAATGATGTCAACGGTAATTTTCGGTGCATAAAGATAAAATGTACACTTTCTTTAATACGATTAAAAAAAGGACTGTGTTGACTAACCACATTAGTTTTTCCGAAAAAATAATGGTAACAGAAATAAGTTGACACCTTCGACAAATCAAGATAGGGATATTTTGACGAATCAGTGGCATTTTAACTAATTTGACACCTACCATGCTAACAGTAGTCCAGTAATGACTATTTTGCGACTGACGGAAAAGGGCATTCTTAAATAATTACCCTCTCATACATGTAGGGGATACCTTTTTGACAGCGTTAAATCACTAATCACATAATTTAACTGAACTGTATTTGGAAAATGAATGAGTTATCTCTCTTTATACAAAATTCTCTTGTAAACTATTTTGATAGTCCTGACCCCTAATGTAGAAAGGCTTTGTAATTTCCGCACTGGTACATATGTACATAGTCCCCACCCCCTTCTCCCCACGAAATTTTAGGTAAAAACACTTTTTGTAACTGTTAGAAAAGGTCTGATGAAACTCAGTAATTTCAAATCCTGTGCAGTAAAATAAGTTTAATTCACTAAAAAAACAATTTAGAAACTTGTGTACAAAATGTATGTTTAAACAGGAAGTTTTAAAGCATGTGTAAAAGAAGAAATTAACCGGTGAGAGTCGAAATCCGTACATAACAGATATCACTATAATACAACTTTGAAAGTAAAACAGTTCCATCCTTTTGTAAAACAGTCTTTAATACACGTTACGTGACGTATATCTATCACATTAATGTTTGAGAGGTCTTAAGCTAATAAAAACCATATTAGTCAGTATGAAACACCAAAACGGAAAGAACAATAACCGATTACGTTTTGTAGTTTACAAATTGTAAGCTGGTTAACGGTTGTCTTTTTCACTATGTTTGTATCGTTTCAATCCAGCAGATACAGTTTATTTCAACCAATGCATTGAAAAGAAACGAGAAATTTGTAATGAAAGGTTAAGTTTTTAAATTTATCAGTATTAATTTGAGTTTGAATAGAAATAACTTATTAATATGGATGAGTGAAAATTATTAGTTTGTAAAATGATAAGAGCACCCTCTACAATATCAATAACAAAGATGGTGGAACGTAAGTGGCGGATCCAGAACTTTTCCTAAGGGGGGGGGGGGGGGGGGGCGCTCCAGTCATGCTTCAATGATTCCCTATATAATCAACCAAATTCCCCCCCCCCCCCCCCCCCTGGATCTGCCTATGAACTTTAACAAACCACCTCGCCCATGAAATTAAAATTTTTCTCTTATTTCTTGCTTATTGTACTCTATAGTCCGCATCCCGTCTGAAAGGTCCAATTTTGGAGAATAAAACCGCAGACTATACAAGCCTTTCTATGGTAATCATGCTAATGTACATTAATGTAAAAAACAGTATATTGCATGTTACTTAATTTTTCTTCTTTATCCAATATGGAAAACATTGCAATTGTGATAGTGTGCACGTGGTAAAAATGTAACTATGTTCCCAGAACAAAATATTTAATGGAAAAATAAAAGAAGAAAAGCTGACCTAACAATTGCTAAATACAGATACATGTTTGTACTTAAAATTGAGAATGGAAAAGCTTGTTTATGGTCATAAGCTAGTATCTAAAAGGAAATTTTGTTAAAATTTTGTACATGTACCTGTTTTTCCATATTTTACTTATAAATGGACTTGGGTTTTCTTCCAATTAAAATTACATACATGTACAGTCTGCAATTAAAGTTTTTAAAACATTTATTAGATTTATAAACTATCCTTGATTTCTACCAAACTTGGACAAAAGCTTCTTACAATCAAATAGTATTGAGAAGAATGTTTTTATTTTTTTCCTCATTTTTGTTGAGCCAGCGATTAACAGCAAAAGTAGGCGAGACACTGAGTTCCATGGACCACTTAATTTTTTTTTTCACACACCCACCATTTTTGAGTAAAGTCCAACAGAGTGTAGTTGACAGGTCTGTATCAGGGCTTCCAAAACGGTCATATATTCCGGTCATTTGTATAATGTCCGGTAAAAGTTTGGCTGGGCAAAGCATGAAACGGTCATATACTTCTTAGTTTTTAAGGCTTTTTTGGTCATTTTTACATAATTCACGATCTTTTTGACCCAACCTTTTGCCTTTAACATCAACACATTTCCGGTCATAAATGTGACATAATGATTAATTACTATCAAAACAACACCTACTTCAATACTTTCTAATTTCAATCAAGGCTAATTAGTAGTTGGACAGCTGAAATCTACCTGTTCAGGTGACAGGTGAACTCTGTTCAGTACCGGACATGGTATAAATTGATCGGTTTATTCACAATTATTTTCTTATCATTTCAGCAGTTTGTATCTGATTGATGTAGTCCAAAAGATTAAAATTATTAGAAATTAGTTTATCAACATGATTTGATGAAAAATTTAAAAAGATTTTAAATGAAAAATCGTCAGAACTATGTCGTATGAACTAGAACACGTGTGCGCATGTGCACTGGTGGGAAATTTAATAATGCATCTTACATTTCTTCAAAAATGCTAAAATTATCATTGATACCTGTAGTGTATCTAACGTTCATTTCAAGTATTTTGTTGAAGAAATAACATTGAAAGAGCTTCCTCTCTCAGTCGTGCTTTGTAAACGTACACGGATTTTACATATCCGTTTATGGTCCATATTTTACCATTGTCAAGTCAACATCCGGTTAGAACAATGTGAAAACGAAAGTAAAGTTTTTGACAACATCATTTTGCACAAATAAAAAAGTCTAAGGCAGATATGAGCACGCTGATGTACACACTTTGAATGATGCACTGCCAATTTAACAGTTACATCCGAACATCAAATTCATATCATATCAAAGTAAAGTTTAAAATCGTTTTTTTTTTTCATGTAATGTCAATCATTGGATTGGCCATCTGATTACCATAATTGCCTTTTGTGACTAAGTCTTAAGGGATTAAAATTGGGATCAGATATGAAATGTCTGGCTGGCTCAAATATTTTTTGGAAGCCCTGGTCTGTATGTATATTTGTAATAAGTGGCAGGTTCAGACTAATTTGTACATAATTACGCTTTGAATACCCTTTGGTGGCGTTTGGCTTTTGTCTACTCTTTAGTTGGGTTGCTGTACATGTACATTTGTATCTTTGACATATTCCCCAATTCCATTCTCAATTTTATACAGTATAAATGTACACGTGTTTGTATACATGTATGTAAAAATAATAAGCCAATCAAAATGTGTGACTACATGTACCATAATACTAAAAATGCTATACATCTATATGTTCACTAGTGATTGACAAATTTAGTCTTTGGAGATTTCTTTCATGATATATAAAAACAATTTCACATCCTCTGAACCATAGAAAAGTGTTTTTGTGCATATTTTATAATGGTTGCCTTCATACAGTGTAGAAGCTTACTCCTTAAGGAAAACAACATAATATTTAATAGCCGTATTTCAGATATTTTGAAGTGTTTATCCAGAAGACAGGTTCTGAATATCTAATAATGATTTTTCTGTACATACAGAACTTCAGTTCTATTTTTATCATTTCATTAATTTATCACGACCAAAAATGGAAAGCCAATAAAAGCCACACCACTGACATCATTTAACATGGCTCAGTAAATCGAAATAAGTTTGAAATTATTGATTTTGATCTTCTCCCTTTCAAATAGAATCCAAGTCATTATAGAAGTAAGTTTTCATTTAAATGCACGATTTAAATCTTTCTGTAATTTTCCGATTAAGAATTATAGTTACGTCATTAAAATGAACAGTTATGGTAGACGATTGGTAACAGTATAAATAGTACAAACAATACACATCATGATTTAGCTTGTAATTAGTATTAGACTACCTTATATTGACTTTAATAATGTAATAGAATTTCTTTGGAGTAAGAATATATTTCATTTTTACCCGTTGGCAGATTTCCAGTTTATAGTGTTCATTATCAATAAGATAAACCCAGACTTGTGAGGTCTATTGTGTCCGGGATAAAAGGGAATGAGGCTACAGACAGGCTGATCAAATCTTGTTGTTGATTGTAAAACGATAAGCATGGCAATGGTTTACCAGACCTCAGATTTAAACGTAAAGAAGGGCGACAATTTAGTAATTTTTGAAACATTAACTCTACAAGCATTTGACAAAACACAAAAGCCAAGGAACAGTGCTTTCAATTCAAAATGATAAGCATAGCAAATGCTTACCAGAAATCAGATTTGAATTAAATGTTAAGAAGGGCGACAATTTAATAATTTTTGACACATTAATAACTCCACATGCATTTGACATAACTCAAAAGCCAATATGGCCATGGAACAGCACCTTCTATGCAAAATGATAAGCATGGCAATGGCTTACCAGACTTGGGATATAATTGTTAAAAAGAGCAACAAATAAGCAATTCTTGGCACATTATATAATTATTAACTTGTCATGCATTTGACAAAACCAAAAGTCTAAGAAACAGCACCTTTAATGCTATTCTTTAACTAAATTACGCAGTAAGACCTTTGACAGTGAGCACTAACTCACACCTTACTGCAAGTTTGCATTTTCTAGTCCAGAAAGATACATTATAGTTGTGACTATTATCATGATTATGGTAGATAATTTGTATACATGTACATCCAGATGTAATCTTTAATGTTTTTATGAGAAATGTTAAAATTGAAAGTCTGAACACAGCTGCATGACAGCTAAAAAGGCGTCACCAATAAATAGATCAACAGAAAGTATTTTATTCCTATGCTGAGATATCTGTTCTGTTCAATTAAGTTTCAGAATATCATGATTTCATTTTATTAGTTTATCAAATGTTTAATTTTAAATTAAAAAAAAAGAACACTGACTTTTCTGTAAATTTTATGTTGATGGTTGTACATGTACCTTGTTCTGAAGGAAAATTTAACACAGTTTTGAACAATTGCATGCTTCTTTATGTGTTAGAATTAGGGTGACACCTTAGCTAGGTCACAATTAACATTACATACTCAAATGCATCATCATTGTACATTTTACGATTTAATTAGAAATACAAAATGTATGTATAGCTCTGTGCTAGTGCATGTAGTGTCAGCAGTGACCTACATAATTTGTACATGTATGTTTGGTTGGTACTAATTGTTATCTAATTGTACTTGAAATGATTGTTTTCCGAGTTGGGGTACCAACCCATATTATTATGAACGGACATACTTTGAAGTGAAAGATGCAAACTTATTTATAAAATTTATAAAATTTGTTTCCCATACATGTGTCTGTCAATCATTTAACAAAAAAAGATTTTAACATTGACACCTTAGATATAACTTTTTCTAGTTGAATAAAATCAGATAAAAAGTAATTTAAATATTAAGCATCAATTTATTTTCTTTGTTAGAAGTTTTGGTTTATAAGTGAGGCTGTCGTAAAACATTTGCCTGGAGGCTATTTCCTATAAAAATGATTGTGTATGTTATATGAATTAACTTAGTGGAAAATAAATCAAGTATAAAATTATGCTTGGTTTTTACAGGTTATTCAGCTAAAAATCTTGTAAGAGTGTATAAAACCTTTAAACCACACCCCATATTTATAGTTCAAAAATACTGTGCACTTTTCATAAGCTGCAACCATTATCCCAAATCTAGGTAACCCATATACATTAGACTAGAACACGTTTTGTGAAGGGAAATGGGTTACACCACTTATAATCCAAGGTCCAGGGAGGGTTGGGCACCAACTTGAACTATTTTAACTTTGCATTTGCCACATTTTGTATGTTTACGTACCTGTCCAAAGTCTGGAGCTTGAACTTCCCCTCATTATGCCATTAGACATGTACCATGTATTAATTGTATATGTATATTTACATGTTTGAATATATATTTTGAACATCAGTCATGTATGAGCCACTGTTGCCAAGTAGTTTATTTATTGTATCACTATTATTATCTATAACTACATGTAGCATGTCATCACTGTGGGTTCAAGTCCTGAAGGATGAGCTTGGTCTATAGCTACATGTAGCATGTCATCACTGAGGTTGTGGGTTCAAGTCCTGAAGGATGAGCTTGGTCTATAGCTACATGTAGCATGTCAATACTGAGGTTGTGGGTTCAAGTCCTGAAGGATGAGCTTGATCTATAGCTACTTGTAGCATGTCAATACTGAGGTTGTGAGGATGAGCTTGGTCTAAAGCTAACTGTAGCATGTCAATACTGAGGTTGTGGGTTCAAGTCCTGAAGGATGAGCTTGGTCTATAGCTCCATGTAGCATGTCAATACTGAGGTTGTGAGGATGAGCTTGGTCTATAGCTACATGTAGCATGTCAATACTGAGGTTGCAGGTTCAAGTCCTGAAGGATGAGCTTGGTCTATAGCTACATGTAGCATGTCAATATTGAGGTTGTGGGTTCAAGTCCTGAAGAATGAGCTTGGTCTATAGCTACTTGTAGCATGTTAATACTGAGGTTGTGAGGATGAGCTTGGTCTATAGCTACATGTAGCATGTCATCACTGAGGTTGTGGGTTCAAGTCCTGAAGGATGAGCTTGGTCTATAGTTACATGTAGCATGTCAATACTGAGGTTGTGAGGATGAGCTTGGTCTATAGCTACATGTAGCATGTCAATACTGAGGTTGTGGGTTCAAGTCCTGAAGGATGAGCTTGGTCTATAGCTACATGTAGCATGTCAATACTGAGGTTGTGAGGATGAGCTTGGTCTATAGCTACATGTAGCATGTCAATACTGAGGTTGCAGGTTCAAGTCCTTAAGGATGAGCTTGGTCTATAGCTACATGTAGCATGTCAATATTGAGGTTGTGGGTTCAAGTCCTGAAGGATGAGCTTTGTTTATAGCTACATGTAGCATGTCAATACTGAGGTTGTGAGGATGAGCTTGGTCTATAGCTACATGTAGCATGTCAATACTGAGGTTGTGGGTTCAAGTCCTGAAGGATGAGCTAGGTCTATAGCTTCATGTAGCATGTCAATACTGAGGTTGTGGGTTCAAGTCCTGAAGGATGAGCTTGGTCTATAGCTACATGTAGCATGTCAATACTGAGGTTGTGGGTTCAAGTCCTGAAGGATGAGCTTGGTCTATAGCTACATGTAGCTTGTCAATACTGAGGTTGTGGGTTCAAGTCCTGAAGGATGAGCTTGGTCTATAGTTACATGTAGCATGTCATCACTGAGGTTGCAGGTTCAAGTCCTGAAGGATGTGCTTGATTCCTATTCTTAATTGACTAGGAGTACCAGTTTTACCGGTGGTGCCGTTTGTTCTCTCCTGGCATTCCTCCTTCCTCCACTTATAAATGTCAACGGCCACAATATAGCCAATGCTGAAAGTGACTTAAAACACAGACAATCAATCAATAAGTCAGTCATCTGTTATTAATTTACAAATTTACAGCAAATACAAATAGGGTATACACAAATTCTGTAATTCACAAGAAGATACGTTGTAAAACTTTCTATTGTTCTTTAATACTGGTTTATGGCAGCCATAGCCCATACATGTACATTAGGTATAGGAAGATGTGGTATGAGTCAGAGTGCCAATGAGACAACTCTCCATCCAAGTCACAATTTATAAAAGTAAACCATTATAGGTCAAGGTAAAGTCTTCAATAATGAGACTCTGCTCACACCAAACAGCAAGCTATATGGTTCATGTTCATAGTGTGAAGTACATATTTATAACACAAGTACATTGAGCTCACATATATGTACATGTAGGTTATCAGATACAAATGTGAAATGAATATTGTATAGTGTCCACTAATCTTGACAATTGTACATTGTATGATATATATGTACATATAATGCATTGTATCCTTAGCTTGCACTATAAAGACAAAATCGAAATAATGATCTGCATGTATGGGACTCCTTGGCTTGAAGTGTATAAGCTATCAACTTGTGCTTACTTTCGCTGGTCTTGAAGCAAACTGTTTTCAGGAAGTCCAATCAAAATTAGCATTACAGATATAAATTCATCATATTGGTACAATGTACATATTTAAAATAAGTTATACATATACATGTATATTATAAGGTACAATGTATATATTTAAAATCAGGTATACTTATACATGATATACATGTATATTATAATGGACCAAATCAGAAATTCAACTCAGTCTGACACAAAAAGACACCTTTTGCTCTGTAAATGATATTGTTCTATCCCCTCAACCTTATATTTGACATCTAGGCTTTTGACGGAATGTCCCTCATAATGCAACAGTGAGCACATTTCTGAATTGGTCCATTGAATTGCCACTCAGTGTAAGTGGTGTCATTTTAATAGTTAGTGCTGAATTCATGATAAACAAAATAATTTGTTAATACATGTACTTGAAATCTTTGTATTCTTTCTTTGCAGGACTTGCTTAAAAGAAGAGTAAGAAAATTTGAGATACTGACTTGGCTACTAATGTGACCCTAATTTTGAGACTGGATAATAAAGAACTAATATAACAGTAAGATTTATATACAATGTTATACATTACTGTGGATTTATTATTATTTGTGGGATATTAATTTTCGTGGGTAAAGGTGAACCATGAATTCAATGTTCAACGAAATTTAATGTTCAATAGGCTAGGATGCAGGCTTACATGACTTACATGTAGGCAAACATACACATACATTTTTGTTTCAAATTAACATGAAATAACACAATAATTCACTAACGTAATATAAGGAACTTTTTTATCCCAAACTCGTCTCTTTCATTTCTTCATGACAGTTATTGAATGTTGTTTTATAACCATATATATATATAGCTGAGTTGCTGAAATTGATAATGTTGTCATAGATATCTGTATATGTAACAACTACTTAACCTGGATAGAGTAGCAGGTAGACTCAAATATCATTAGAATGGATATAAACTCACCCACACATACAAATGTAAGGATCCATAGTTTTATGTAATGATAATTTTCCATGACATGGTTTGAAAAAAAAAAGGCTAGTCTGACAGGTTTCCGATTTAAAATATTTTTTCATGTAATAAATTATAATTTGAAGTATTCCCCAGACTTTTGTAAAATAATTGAGGTCTAATAAGAATCTGATTGGAAAGGAGGATATTTGTTCGCTAAGTCTTATTCTAACAGTGTTGGAATGACAGAAAGAGGATATTTAATTTGTTCACTAAGACTTATTCTAACAGTGTTGGAATGACAGAAAGAGCAATGACCTGACTATTATATACAAGTATGGGCTAATCAAATCTTTTAGGCACATTCACTATTGGTCTTTTAGGTTGGTCTTTTCTTATTTATTTGTGGGGGAATTTGGGTGTTGTTTCCTCAAGGAAAAAGCAACAGTGAATTTTGGGGGTTTGCTTTCTTAACCTGATTGATATCTCTTAGTCTATATATAGAAAAATGGGTAGGTTTATGAATTTTGATTGTATATTTATTTTACAGTAATAAGTAAAAATATATATTAGTGATAATTGTCACATCATTGAAACTTTAAGTGAATTTGTGTAAAAGGTTTTTAATTGTATGTTTTGTTGACACAATATGATATGGATGTGAGCCTTAACTTGTTATTATTTGATTAACAATAAAGTCTCGTTTCACACAGCGGTACTTATTTACTACCAACCATCACAGCAGCGGACATTTAAACGAGCCAAATCAATGCATAAATAATATTGAAGTTTTGTACATATAAAGGTATTGCTTTGAACAAAAGACGAGTATTCAATCTCTTACCTGTGTTTGAGAGATTTTTAACAAAAGGGGGAAGTAGTAGCTATCATGTGGTAGGGTCACGACTGACTTTTAGTTTATTTGAGACAGATTTAAACGAGAAGGACAACACGATATGAGGACTTTAAACAGGTATTTTTGTTTGTTAGTGGGAAATTTATTTGTTTATTTGAAAACCTTTGTCAGCCATGTTTATTGAATTATCAAATAGATTATAAAATATTTATCGTAAAAAGACGATTGACCCAGAGGTCATCTTCGTCCCTTTTAGCCTTAGAAGTATTTGAATTTACCTGTTAAGTATAATACTAACGACATTAATGTGTTATTTACATATGTAAACAAATTACTCTGATGATTTTGGATGATACCTGTTAAAGTAATCACTATTCTTTACTGGCTTTCATTTGTTTTCTATTTACTGGCAAGAGATAATAAGATAGAGTTAGTACCCATAACAATAATTTGTAGTTAGCACAGAAAATCAATTGAATGATATTATGATATTGTAATTAGAGTATATGAGGATAAAATGACACAGTATCAATTGATATTAAATCTCTGTGAATCACAATTTATGTAAATATCTACGCTTCAATCACATTTTTGACTACATGTGGTAGCATTCATGTTGAACTGTACATATGTAGAGAATTGGTTTTCCATAAAATGACCAGATCTTGCACTTAATTCAGTTTGAATTCTGCAAAGTACTGCAAACATTATACCCCCCCCCCAAAAAAAAAAAAAAAAAAACCTGCCCCCCTAAAAAAAATATTTTGTGATCAAGTAAGATTGATCTATTAAGAACTTCAACTTGCTTGTATATTACATTTGTATATGTGCAAAAAAAGGGCCCATGGGAGCTATAACCATCTTTTCCCAGTCATTTTCTGAGGAGAATTCGGAAAATTACTGCTGACATTAACGCACCCCCACCCTCAATCTACCAACCAAAAAAAAGATAATAAAAATACAAAAATCTTCTCCTGAAACAACTTGGCAAATTGCACCAACAGAACAAAGGTTAAATTTGGGTAAACTACAAGATTTGGCTTTTTCTTAACATCAAGATGGAAAAGAAAATCTGACAAAGTAGAAATGCACAGAGTATACCAATGTTAAGATCTACATCTACTGTCCAGGGTTCACCAAGACTATTTTATGGATGATTTTAACCTATGTTTTACCCTTTATGTTGCAAGAATGGTCAGCAAGTAGAAAGTCTACAAATATAAGAATTTGGGCTGAACTAGTCAGAAGACTTCTTAAGATCTTAAAGAAAATCAGTCAAAATAATGTTCAGAGTACAATTGAAACTCTAATTTTACCAAGTTTTATGTTATAATTTTGAAAACTATATACATGTAATTATATTATAACTAACAGATACAGATAAATGTAAAATAGATAAAACTATCCTTGTGTAATTAATATAAAGATCTACACAACAGTCAAACATGGATGTGAATGATAGGAGTTTCATATTGCCCTAAAATGGTGATGCTTTTAACATTTTGGCAATTTAGGTAGACCAACACTTAAACTGCAAAGATGCTCAGCAAGAAGAGATCTACAAATACTATGATCAGCAAGAAAGAAAGATATACCAATAATTGAACATCGTTTAAAATGTTTTTTTGAGTTATGAGCTACATGTATATTCTTGAAAAAACTACATGTAAGAACTAGTAAACTGCAAAAATAATCAGCAAGACAAATTTCACAAGGACAATGTCAGTCAACATGGCTGCAACTAAAGCAACCACTAACAGGAGCTACTGCAATTTGTCCTTAAATTACATTGTTTGTCTCAATTTATTAGTTTTTGTCCTATTAATGTAGAAGATAGAGAGAAAGAATTGTTAACAGCAAAATATTATCTTTGAATAAGTTAAAATAGTTGAAATTTCCAGTGAGCTCCTTATACCTTAAAAGAGTTATTACCCTTAATTGACGACTTTTGACAAACTTTTAACTATTTGCTGTAGAAAGAAGTCTTAGCATTAAAACTATCAACCACACACGATCTGCAAATAAGTAAAATGATCAAAACTTATAAATGTATGTTGTTTCTTGTAGCCCACACAATTTCAATTAAACCAAATATTTGTGTTATAAATTGTTCATTTTATACTATTATGCCAGGTGAGCAATGCAGGCTCCTTGTACCTCTAGTTTTGTTTGTTGTAAGATGTAAATGCACATCAAGGCTCTTACACATATTTCAGAGCATAATGTTATGTATTTTATCTTTCTTAATCATTAATAGCAAGATATGAAAAAAAACATCTTGAAATTTAAAGTGCTTTTACACTATAGGATAAAAGAGAAAATTTAAATAAAATTTTGAATCATTATTCTATTTGCTTAACAAAGAAACCTTCAACATCTTATCAGTTTAATCATTAAAATGGAATGTTATGGAAAATGCTTGTGACCTTATAATCAGGTCAAAAGGACAAATATTCAGACTGATTTGAAATATGCAAAGAATTTGTGTGTTCTAAACAGAAGACAAATCCTGTTTTGAAACAAATATTACACAATATTTATATGTAACAGTGTCGTATGTAGTTTGATTAATGTCATCTACATATAGACAATTTTATATGTGAGTAAGCATTAAACTTATTGTATGAAAAAAGAGGAATACATTTTGCTGAAAACAAGTTTTTAAGTCTTGTCTATATTTAGTGCAATATATATATTGTATGCATTTTTTGTGGTGGTTTATTGTATATGTTTGTCAAAGTATATCACTTTGTTTGAAGTTATATAAGTTATGTGTCTTGTGATGCATTTAATATATTACATGTAGTACTTGTGTCTTCAAAATGAACAATTGTGTCTTCAGTTGATTTAAGGCTATTTCAAACTCACATCTGAAAAATAGGTTTTATATTATATTATGGCTATCAATTATTAAGACTTATTTTGAGTTTTTAAATGATATCTTACACAGTCGTTGGACAAAAGTGAGTTCCCACTAAAAAAATGTCCTATCATTTCAACCAAAATCAATATTTTTCAAAAAATTATTACCAAGTAGCTTTTTGAGCGATTTTTATAAAATAGGTACCATAAGATGCAGAAATGTCTGAAGTTTTATTGTTAATTTGACCATGATATTATGCATGCTTATTTTAAATTTCTGACGAGGTGAACACGAAGAAAAATATTTCTTGAAAGTTTGCTATGTATTCTTACCAAATTAAAATCGTAAACATTTGCATTTGTGTTTAACCCGTTATATAAAGAATACAGACCTCACCAAAATTATGGCCAAATAGACAAAAAAACTCCAGACATTTCTGCATCTAATGGTATCTATTTTATAAATATCGCTCATAGATTTACTTGGTAATAATGTTTTGAAAACTATCGATTTTAGTTGAAATGATAGGAAATTTTTTGAGTGAGATCTCACTTTTGTCCTATGACTGTATAATTAGTACGGATGGACAATAGATCTGTACGGTCCTTACTCTTTGCAAAAATATGCAATCTAGCTGAAGCTGTGTCTTTTTTTATTCCAGGACTTTCAACATATATATATATATATATCTGAGCAACAGTCAGACAAGTTCTCCACATCTTCATCATTTATAAGCTGGTTAGAAAGGCATGTGAAATAAGATTTGATATTTGTTCTAAGGTAAGTCAAATGATATACAAATGTATGGCTGATAAAAATCTATGGCACAAAATAAGTCAACAGCAGACCCATAGAATTATGACTTGTAAAAGGCCTAGCAAATGAACGAGACTTTACTAAGCTATTATTGGTGTTATTGTGTGATTGAAGGATATTTGATCAGTGATGAAAATTTCTTACAAGTTATCTGCTTTTATACATTTATAGGAAGAAATGTTTATAATTTTCATGTTTAGAAAGGGAACTTAACTTTTTTGGTTGAAATATGTATTTCTTTATTGAAATTAGACTTTCATCAGTATACCGTTCTGATATTTAGGGACAATACAGTGATTTTTGTGGAGCCTTCGACTTTAGTCGAAAAAGCGAGACTAAGCGATCCTACATTCCGTCGTCTGCGGCGGCGTCCACAAATATTCACTCTGTGGTTAAAGTTTTTGAAATTTTAATAACTTTCTTAAACTATACTGAATTTCTACCAAACTTGGACAGAAGCTTGTTTATGATCATAAGAAAGTATCCAGAAGTAAATTTTGTAAAAATAAAATTCCATTTTTTCCGGATTTTACTTATAAATGGACTTTGTTTTTCTGCGAGGAAACATTACATTCACTCTGTGGTTAAAGTTTTAAAAATTTTAATAACTTTCATAAACTATCCTTGATTTGTACCAAACTTGGACAGAAGCTTGTTTATGATCATAAGATACATTGTAGTATCAAGAAGAATATTTTGTAAAAATAAATTTCCACTTTTCCGTATTTTACTTATAAATGGACTTAGTTTTTCTGCGAGGAAACATTACATTCACTCTGTGGTTAAAGTTTTTAAAATTTTAATAACTTTCATAAACTATCCTTGATTTGTACCAAACTTGGACAGAAGCTTGTTTATAATCATAAGATAGTATCAAGAAGAAAATTTTGTAAAAATAAATTTCCACTTTTCCGTATTTTACTTATAAATGGACTTAGTTTTTTTGCCAGAAACAAAACATTCACTCTGTGGTTTAAGTTTTTAAAATTTTTATAATGTTCTTAAACTATCCTGGATTTCTACCAAACTTAGACAGAAGCTTGTTTCTGATCATAAGATATTATTCAGAAGTAAATTTTGTAAAAAATAAATTCACTTTTTCCGTATTTTACTTATCAATGGACTTAGTTTTTCTTCCAGTTAACATAACATACAGTCTGCAGTTAAAGTTTATACAACATTTATTAGATTCATAAACTATCCTGGATTTTTTACCAAACTTGGAAGCTTCTTTCAATCAAAAGACAGTATCGAGAGGGAAATTTTTATTGATGTTTTTCCTCATTTTGTTGAGTCTGCGATTAACAGCAAAAGTAGGCGAGACCCTTACGAATTTTGTAAAAATGTGGCATTTGGTAGACTTTTTTTAAAAACTAATACATATTTTTGACAGAATTAAGTAACTTTTTATCAGAATAATTTAGTACTATTATTATAACAAAAAGCTGTGAAATAGCAGTTACTGCTGCCTGGCCAGTTTTGTCTGTTTGTCTAATATGTCCAATGATGGAAAAAGATGGTATCTTTACCTTCTGTTTACACAAATTCCATGTACATTGTACAAGTAAATTTTGATATTGATATTTGATATATTTTGTCAACAATTCAACCAGTCATAATGTTGAATCCATAAATCTTGCACAATTATCAATATAATTGAAGTAAACATAATGCATATATAGGAAAAATCCCAATAAGATGAGGTCATCAGAAATTTTTGCTGCTGACCTTAATATTTTTTAAACCCCTTGTCTGAGATAAAGAAATTAAATACATTTTTGTACTGCACCACTGATCTTTTTTAAATATCTTTGAAATTTACCTATTGAGGTAAAGTTATAAAATTTTACCCATGATTAACATTTAACTTTTAAAATCTTAATCTTATCAGATTTGACTAAAGTGGACGAATTAAACAATGGTCTGATCTACACACACAGACTAATCTCCCTTAAAAAGTATTGCCATTCCAGGATTGTAATGTGTTTATGCAGAAGAAATAATTGGATAATTGATTAAGGAAAGTGGCATAAGGTGTTAATATCCTTACATCAAGTGTATGAGATTGTAAAGCAATCACTGGATTAGAAGAGTCCTTCAAAGCACTCAGGTGATGCAAATCATAATCTGTAGGACTCTTTATTTGTTTGGTGTTGTCAATGCTTGATTGTCAGCCTTTTATCATTCATCCAAGTGTTTGGATAAAATGGATCATCAGGAGATTTATTATTCATTTGAAAAGACTGCAGTAACAAATAGGAAATATGATATGATTGTCAATGAGAAAACTATCAACTGGAGACCAAATGATGTAGTCATTCTTAAACCGTCTAAAGTCCCTAAATATAGGCTTTGGTGCCACTTGACATGTATAAAGAAGTGGCATTTTTGTTTTCGATACTGAATGAATATCAGCAAGAATGTCAACTAAGCACACTGGCAAGTTGATTTTCCACCTGATGAAGTCAGGATCAAAAATATAATTCTGTAAATCTTTTTATAGGCAACTTGCAGGAACAAAAATTTTTTGATTGAAAATATGAAATAGAATAAATTAGTTATTACTTCTTTTATGCATACAAAATGTTGCAATAGTTGTTCCATTGTATGAATGAGGCCTAGGTCATTTCATTGAACAGGCCATGTTGCTGCACTGATACTTGTATCTGATGTTAATGCCTAATATTTTTAAATATCAAGTCCTGTCCATGATCTATACAAATATAAGGCAGTATGATCTAAATAAATATAAAGCATTATGATCAAAGGTAAAATGTACAAATTGTTGATCAAACACTTTATGATTTGCTGTTTTGTTACTAGGTGGAAAATTTAAATTTAGAGTCCTAGATATTTTAAGAACTGTAAAAAGGACATCAAACATAAAATGAAAGTGACAGCTGAATGACACGATTTGATTAGTTTGTGTGATACTTGTTAGTTCTGTAGGATATTATATATCTTCAGTCACTTTCTGTTTCACATGAAACAAAAAAAATTTGTATGTCAAGTTTTAAAGTCAAAGCCAAGCTCATTTATTTAGTGTTTGTACATGTGTATTTACTATCTTCATCAAATTTGGTACAAAGGTTGCCTGTAGTAAAGGATGAACACTCTCTGTCAGTTAGGGTTACCATTTAGGGTTTTGTCAAGCCTGCAACTTTTGTTGCTAAAAGCTCGACATAGGGATAGTGATCCAGCGGCGGGTATGGCAGCGGCGGTGTTAGCTAACTTCTTAAAAGCTTTATATTTTAGAAGGTGGAAGACCTGGATGCTTCATACTTTGTATATAGATGCCTCATGTTACGAACTTTCTGTCAGTCAGATGTCCAATGTCCTTGACCTCATTTTCATAGGATAACTATATTTGGTATGTGCGTATCTTGCAAGGTCCTCATGCCAATCAGACAGTTTCATACTTGACCTCGACCTCATTTCATGGATCAGTGAACAAGGTTAAGTTTTGGTGGTCAAGTCCATATCTCAGATACTATAAGCAATAGGTCTAGTATAGTTGATGTACGAAAGGACTGTAAGGTGTACATACCCAACTGGCAGGTGTCATCTGACCTTGACCTCATTTTCATGGTTCAGTGGTTATAGTTAAGTTTTTGTTTTTTGGTCTGTTTTTTCTTATACTATATACAATAGGTCTACTATATTTGGTGAATGGAATGGTTGTAAGGTGTACATGTCTAGCTGACACATCTGACTTTGACCTCATTTTCATGGTTCACTGGTCAAAGTTAAGTTTTGAGTTTTGGTCTATTTTTCTTATACTATATGCAATTGGTCAACTATATTTGGTGTATGGAAATATTTTATAATCTATATGTTAGTGGCGCAGCTTTTATTTGACCTTGACCTCATTTTCACAGTTCATTGCTAAGTGTTTAGTATTTGTATTTTGGTCTGTTTTTCTTAAGTTATAAGCAATAGGCCAACTATATTTGTTGTATGGAAGAATTGTTAGCTGTACATGTCTGTCTGGCATGGTTCATCTGACCTTGACCTCGATTTCATGGTTCATTGATCAATGTTTAGTTTTCTTGGTTAATGTTGAGTTTATGTAACAGGTGTGATAAAGCTTTATATTTAGGACTATCAACATAATATCAATGATTAGTAAAGAAGGCGAGACATTTCAGCATGTGCACTCTTGTTTTGATACATGTAGTGAAACAGAATAAACCACCAGGCTGTCCTATTATTTTGTCAGAATTCCTAATCAGAAGGGACTGAACTTTCTATATGATATAAAAGTGACAAAGGTCAAGGTATTTTGAAAGATTTTTTGAAAAACAAGTGATTAGTCAAAGGTCAAGGTATTTTGAAAGATTTTTTGAAAAACATGTTTGTTGCAAGGATTTTTTCAAATTTGCCATAAGTGTGTTGTATACTGTGTTTTACTTCTAAAGGGTTTAAATTTTAAGATTTGTAGAGCAAAATCTGTTTGTGAAGTAGTAGTTTTGCAATTTTTCTTAACCATAAATTTGATCTTTATTTTGCAAGTGAATTTTTAGGGAATTTTAGGATAATCCTGATATTTTCAAAAAATAAACACCCTGGGAAATAACCCTCTTTATTTTGAGCATGAAATATTGACCCGTTAAAAAAAAATCAATCCTCTTTGCTTGCATGTACATGCCCTGTATAATAGGACAAGTGAGTAAATATGCCTCTAATTAAATAAGGCTAAGAATATCATTGAAAGAACATTTACAGTGTAATGGAGAAATACTTAAATGATTCCTTAGTTTTATATAAACCTGCTGGGAATAAGTCAAAAATGAGTAGATAAATTTTAGAATGATATGACAACATATACATGGTGATGTATTATTCTAACAGATGTGAATCTGGGGGTATCTGAGGTCAGCTTTCAACTTTGAAGATTTACCTGTACTTCAGTGACAGGTCAGGTACAAATCTACATGCATTGTATTTAGGAAAATTTTACAAGGATATGGTTCATTGTGTTGTGTGGCATAATTATATACACATGCTTGCATTATGTATGTAAACATCTGAGCTTCCTATTAATACATACAGGTAGGACTAATTACAATTATATACCTGTATAAGAATGTTGCAGTATTTTTATACACTTTCAATAGCGTCATAGAAAGAATCTATCAGTAATAACATGATTGTAAATCAGTATACAATATGAGTGTTTTTGAAACTTAACCTTATTAAACTTCAGCTGAAAAGGATCGGTAACATCCTATAAGTACTAAGCATAAAAATCAATGCACATAAAGGGACTAGAGGCTCACAGGAGCTGAAATGCTTAGCTGGCTTCATAGCAGACACTTGCTAAACAAGGTCATTTCTTGAATATTAATATTACCAGTAGTAATGTCCCTACATTATTTTCTCTTTTCCCTCATTTTACATAATCTGTATAATACAAATCTAAGATGCTTTAAGGGCAATAACTCTAGACCTCAAAAAGGAGTTTTGGGGAAAACTTCTGTCCAATGAAGTTGTTAGATTTTTACACTTTTCTAATAACTATTTTGAGATATAACATAAATTTCAGCAAAAAAACATCAAAAAAGAAACTTATAAAAGTGGGGCAAAAACATGGTTGAGGAGTGGCCAAAAATAAAAATACACATAATGAGTATAAAACAGACACCAAAATTATACATCAGGTAAAGTTTGAAGGTAGACTGAACAAGTTTCCTCACAGTGATTCTGAGGAGTTATAAGGTACCTCAAATTCATGATTTAACCTAGCCCATGTTAAGAGGAAATTTGTGTTTCTTTGTATTGAAATGACTGTACATGATGTAATTTCTTTCTGTACAATTTGATATATAAAGTTTTTTTTCTCCATGATATAAGACAGGATTTGTATTTCATTTCTTGCTATTGTTTTGTGGTAGGATAAGAGTTGAAGGTTTTCTGCATTAATTGATATTGTTTTGTGTCACGATAAGAGACTGTGTGTTGTTTTTTTTGTTGCATGTTTTTATATAATCTTTATGAGGATAACCATCAGATGCATATTGAGAGCAATTGTTTTATAGTTGCACATGTTGAGCGACCTTGACACTCTTCAACAAATAATTAATTACTCAATATTAGTAACATGTTTTCCAATAAACAGATATACAGTTTGTATGTAGGTGATGATCATCTAAACTTTTCTCTCTGCTTTGGCATTATTACAAGTGGAAGAATAGACAAATGTTTCTAGGCTATTTTACATTTTATAAATTATTGCGTTTTTAGTTGTTTGCCAATAAATGTTCTTAATTCCAGATGTGCTAAATGGGACAAAGATTTTATTGAGTTAAATACTATAAAAAATTGCATTTCAAATATATAGGATATAAATTTTGTGAGAGAAAAGAAATATTGGAATGTTATCTTTTAGTCCTGTTATAGGTTACAAGAGCGCAATTATTTGTTTACATTTAACCGGCAAGTTTTTTACCCCAAGATGGTACTCAGAATAGAATCCTATACGGCTTCTGATTGGTTGATACAGGATTGGAATTACATTTAATCGAAAGCTTATCCAATTAGGTTTAAAAATTGCCGAAAATCATATTCATATTTTACAAAGTATAGAAAATATCTTTAATTTCTGCACGTCGGAGCCATTAAAAATATGCCTTTTTCATTAAGCGAAAAAAGTAGACGATCTTTTTCAACTGCATTTTAAGTCAATTTGAGCCGCATGACCCTATATTTTTTTGTTGTTGTAATGCAACACTGGCATTTCTAGTAACAGGAACTGTCACCCGTTTTTCGCTAGTTTGTGTAGTCTTTGAGAAAAAAAATACGGAACACTAGTGGTACCCTATGGAAAATGCATTACGAATAATTGCGCTCTTGTAACCTGTTGTGGTATTTACATACATACACTTCCTGTTTTATTCAACATTCATTTGTTCGACTTCAAAATATGGAACTAAAATGATACTTGCTTTCTACATTTTAAGAATATCTTAAAAATCGGACTACATTTTGTAACAGTTCTATTTAATGAAAAATGACATGAACATACATGTAGTATAAGCAATTGCAGCCAAGGAGGAGTGATACGTGTGGGCATGATTTAGGGGGGGGGGGGAGTGTAACATAAGATGATTAATCAAATGCTAGAATGCATAAAGTATAGAAACATTTCTTCACCATACCCTTATTTAATATATAGGAAGAAAAATGCAATTTCAGCAATGTAGGAATTTTATAGAGCTTGTTCATTGGCCTATATTTTAGTATGCTTTTATAATAATACTAATTTATTTAAATGCAACTTACATCACTGAAAAGATGGAAAATACGCTGACTGATATTATTTTGTCACATAAAAATGTAGAATTGACATAAATGATTTAAGATCAACAAAGCAAACCCCCTCAGATATTAAGTACACAGGGTCGTGGAGTTTAATTATTCATGTGATGTAATGTTTTAATACCGTGTAGTAATGGCCTACAATGTAGGAAGCATAAACCTTTCCCTTTTTTATCATTTCCTATTTTTTGACAAACCACAGAAATTTGATTCATGTGTAAAATCAACGTGTATGATTATAGTGTGTGAACAGTCATGGATTAATATCTTATTTTATCAGTGTTACAGTCGGATTTTGAAATTTTTATAGCTATTGTATATATTTATCTTAGTTGGTTCTAGATATTGGACAAGATTATGGAATATATAAAAGTTTTGAGGTTAGTTGAATCATTACTGGTAGATAAATACAAGTTGTGTTATCATTCAGTGAGGCAATAGCAATATTTAATAAAACTAATACATCTACACATCTATTTAATTGATTTATAGTCATTAATACAGTAAATATACAAGGTTAGAAGTAAATTTGACAATTTTTGACAACAGAAATTATTTTTAGAAAAACACATGTATTTAATGTCAGATCAATTACTTAGTAGCTTTCAATGGAGGTTTAATTTAATTCTGTTGATCAAGTCAAACATTGTGTACTATAGATTTAACCCTATTTATCTATCCATTAAACTCTCATGGACATTGACATCATCATAAAGCAAACTTTCTGACTTCACTGAATCACATTTTGTAAACAGAAACCAGTTGTTTCATGACATCATGAGGTCAAATGTCATTGTATGTATCGATTTGAAGTGTAGAATAGCTTCATAATATTTGTAGATATAAATAGCGGAAGATTGATTTTTTTTATTGCTTCATTTTCTGTTTAAAGTTTGATTTGAAATTTGTATTTAAAGTTAAGAATATAAAAATCAAAGTACTGAAGTACTGAACATCAGAGGACCTCAAGTTGTGTTGAATTATTGATTAATGACAGGTGTTTATATTATACCTACCAGACAGATATGTTCACCATACAATATAGTACAAATATCAAATATAATATGCTATCATATCTGAGATACTGACTTGAACTAGGAAACTTAACTTTGTGAATTATCAATGATTACTTGGTCAAATGAGAACTGTTAGATTGGCATTATGACCATATAGTTGCACACATACAAAAATCGTTAGCGTATAACTTATAATAGATAATCAACATAGCAAACAATTCTTCGAGTAGCTATATAGTCACTCACTGACCTATGAAAAAGAGGTTCAAGACAATCATATCAAAACAGATAAATTGTAATATTGTGGCTAATTAAAAAATAAAGTGGGGAAAAATATATTGTTTAGGCAAAAGGGGTGGCGAAAAAAATAACTGACCCAGGGGAAACTTTGGGGCTAAAGATACCAGATGAACAGCAAACTCAAATGGAAAATAAACTTACAATTCCATGACTAAAACTGAAAAAGACATGCATACAAATAAAAGTACACTAGAAACAACATAGAAAACTAAAGACTGAGCAACACGAACCCCAACAAAACAGGTGATCTCAGGTGCTCCGGATGGGTAAGCAGATCCTGCTCTACAAATGGCATTAATTAACAATGTTTGTACATGTAGTATCCAGGTCTTTTTTCTGAACATTTAGCTTTTGGATCAATTGCTAATTAAATGGATGTTAACACAGCAAGATTACTATCCCTTATTCTAGATTTTTGTTGCAGTCAACACAAACTCTTTAAATGTTCATAAATAGCTTCACTGAGTTACATTTGTATCTTGGGTTTATTGTAACACAGTCAATCATTTATCCATTATATTTTTTTTTTTAATTAGCAGCTTAATACATGTACATTGTAGGTTCTGTTTTCTAATTAGGTCTTTCCACCTTTCCGTGGAAAGACCTATTGATTTTGTTCTGATTATTATTTTGTTTTTTTCTTCCGCCTAACTTTTTTTCTTGCGTAATTTTGTTGTTTCAAAAGATGTCACTTAGATATTTGGAATATGATATCGTATAGTTTATACGCTTTAAAACTGACAATCGCGCAACTAGATATTTTGCGTTGTAAGAGTTATCTCCCCAAACACTGTTTTTCTTGTGGCCACTACTCCTTCGCAACCGTAAAAGATTACGACAAATTTATTTTACCAAATTGCTCGTTACATCTTCAGGATTCGGAGTTTAGTTTTAACCAAAGCTATCTGGATACTTTTCTTGTATATATTGTTTAACATTTGACATTTCATGGCTATTTCTAACTGATTTATGTATAGTTTTTTTCTGATTGTAAAAATGTTGTATGGTTATAAGCTTTATTTCTTTTTCATCATTTTGTCTAGAGCTGGTGTCTGATTTATACCAATCATACCTCCCTTTTCTTTTTTTATGAATAATGACAAGTTTGGTTTTAATTTTCATTTATGTATGTACATGTAACAATATAAAACAGTATATATACATGTATAATCTCATCTGATATATATAATTCATCAATATAAACACTTTTTAGATCTTGGATGGCAGCCAAGTTTAATTATGCCAAAAACAATTAAAGTTTTACCATAGTTATCTGTGGTATAATTTTCACAATTATTCAATGGTTTTGTTGTGTCTGATTTTCGAATAGAAAAAAAAAGATGGCAAGACCTGAACGATGCCGCCTAATTTTTTTAAGTAACATATGAACAACAGAGTCAGTGTGGGGCCACTAAGCTAACCTGCCCGCTTTGCACCAGCCAATATAAATGAATGCCTAGGGTGGGAATCGAACCCACATACACCAACTCTGTTGTCCCTATATTTTTTTTAAAAATAAATAAAAAATTGCCAAGAACAAATTTAAAAATATAGCGCTCATAGGTTTGTCTCAATAAAGATTTGCTTAGTTTGCTCATGCAGTATCCCAATATTGCTCTCAATACTAGTATAAATAGGCTCATGTGTGCTCAAATAACCATTTAGATTAGTCTCAATATTTATATATATAACTCAATTGAGTAGATCTAGCTCAAATTTTACTCAACATATAACTGATCATATTTGCTCAATTTAAGATCTCATGGGTGCTCATAGATAAAGTTAACTGATTGTATTTCTCATAGATATAACTAATCATATTTGCTCATATGCACATATGCATGTATGTGTGAACAAATGTCTAATATAAGTTACTAAAATTTGACATGGATATGGTTACACATTTAAATTAAATAATGCTGTAGAGAATGATAAGCACAAGTATGTCATCAAATTATCATATAATTTTGACAATACATGTACATGTCATGTATGGTCAAAATAATACCATACTACAAGCTAAGGAAGACTTAAAAAAACAGGACAGTTAATCTATATTTATATCTCCAAAACTGTAAGGTTTCTCCCAATATATCTATAGTAATTCAGTAAATGTGATTAACCCAAATTCTGACATTTCAGTGTAAAGTAAGACTCTTGATTTTACGAGCAAGAGTCTTTATACACTCAAAAAGAGTCCAACTCTATAGGAAGAAGAAAAAGTCGAAGATTCTCTGAATATTATATAAACAATAAATTCAACCAATAATTATATATTAGAATTACTTACATAGACATAGTCAAAGTCATTACAAATTCCGCGTATTTTCCAGTCAAGGGACATATTCACATAATGCAACAAACTAAGTCGAAGGAGCGAAAATCCGAAACAGTATCTTAAAAAAACAGAAAATAGTTCCGTGTGTGTGTCCAAGTGATCAATCTACTTATTATTTACGAAGAAAAGAAATTTAACTCAAAAAAATGTTGAGGTCTTTATAAAAACAAATTGTTGTTATAAAAAATACACAAATAGTAACCTTATCTTTAAAGGCCTTGCAGGTTCTTGTTACTCCTACCCAATCTGCTGGTATTTTCAAAATGGCTGCGGGGGACGTGACCTGATAATTTATTTTAATATTAATTTATGACAGATTAAATTTTCCTGGTTTTGCTACGTTAATATTATAGACAAATATGCTACAAACGGTTTAAAAAGGTTACTCCAAATCAAATAATTGAAATATAATTACCTTTCTGTGTATAAATGTGTGAATTGATTTCCTCTCGATTTTCTACACGCTCGCTCTTGCCCTCCTGCGCACTCGTGGTATTCATCCGCAACAACAATTTTTCGACTCGTCATTGATATTGAAGATCGTTTGATTAAAATACACAAATTTCTAACGACAAAACAATTTTGCATTAAGAAAAATTAAAAAAACTGAGTATCCATTGAAAACATGAATTTAAAAGAAGCGATACGGAATTTTATTCTGCACTATATAGGTCCGCGGGTCTATAATGTCGGTTATTATTCCAAAACTAATTATATATGCATCTCTTTGATCTTTGCGCGAATTGAAAAGTAGGCGATGGCAATACACCCGAGGCCCCTCAGGGGCCTCTGATGTAAAAAAATCAGTGGCAGAAACAGAATGCAAAGAGTAAAGAAGGGATGGCACTTCTGTCACACTTTACTCTTTACTTCATACATGTACATCTCAGAGAGATGTTTCTTATTCATCCTTCTCTCAACTAAACAACCAATTGTCTATTTCTGATCTCCTTCTTTAAATACTTATTAAGTATGACACTAAAACTATATAAAAGCTATAAAACCAATTGCACATCTAGAAATAGCTTTATACATTTAAATATGTTTAAAGATATGATTTCACACCTAGAAATTTAAGTTGATTTGTACTACTAATGGCAGCTAGAGATTTGCCTTGGGCTACATCAGAAGATGTTGGTGACCTTGGACCTTTATATTTAGTCATTAAACATTTGTCATTTAATTTTTACCTGTGACAACACAGACCTAGTTTATTTTCAATGAGGACAAAATTTATAATGTAATGATTGAATGTCATTGTTGTAAAAAGTTGATTAGAAAGGTCAGATCATCAGTTAAGGAGAATCATCTAGACAAAGATGATCAAAATATTCCAGGAAAAAGAGGGGGAGGAGGGTCAGATCATCAGTTAAGGAGAATCATCTAGATAAAGATGATCAAAATATTCTAGGAAAAAGAAGGGGAGGAGGGTCAGACCATCAGTTAAGGAGAATCACCTAGATAAAGATGATAAAAATATTCCAGGAAAAAGAGGGGGAGGAGGGTCAGATCATCTGTTAAGGAGAATCACCTAGATAAAGATGATCAAAATATTCCTGAAAAAGAGGGGGAAGGAGGGTCAGATCATCAGTTAAGGAGAATCATCTAGATAAAGATGATCAAAATATTCCTGGAAAAAGAGGGGGAAGGAGGGTCAGATCACCAGTTAAGGAGAATCATCTAGATAAAGATGATCAAAATATTCCTGGAAAAAGAGGGGGAAGGAGGGTCAGACCATCAGTTAAGGAGAATCATCTAGATAAAGATGATCAAAATATTCCAGGAAAAAGAGGGGGGAAGGAGGGTTAGATCATCAGTTAAGGAGAATTATCTAAATAAAGATGATCAAAATATTCCTGGAAAAAGAGGGGAAAGGAGGGTCAGATCACCAGTTAAGGAGAATCATCTTAATAAAGATGATCAAAATATTCCTGGAAAAAGAGGGGTAAGAAGTTTTGTTATGATTTTAAATGAGACAACTATCTATCTGTATGTACCAGAGTTCAAATGAGTAAGATAGAAGCAATAGTAGGTCACTATACCAATGAGACTCATACTCATTGTTACCCACTTACACTTCAACTTCTGCCCTAGCTAATTGTAGTGGTTTACATGTCACTTGAAAATGACCAGATGAATAATATATGTGTAGAGATATGTAATGTTGATTTGAATGGTCTAACAACATCATCACTCATTTCCTAATGTAAAAACTCTTAAAGGTTGTAGAAATTCATCATTTAGTATTTCCCTAATAATTTCCTCAATTTTAAATCTGGCCAATGGCAACTTTAGATTTTCCTGTGAATATTTGTGGTTAATTCAAGGTTTTAAGGAAATTTCTCTGTAAGTTTTATGGTAGTTTGTAATGAATATATAACGGCCAATAGATATAAGCTTAAATATCAACAGTTAACTTGTATCCCCTTTTGTATTCAATGAATGGCATTCAATGATGTGACATACCAATAGTGTCCATCTGGCATCATAATTTTTTTGTTTTCACTTATCTTATACGGAGAATGTTGGACTTTTGTTATACTTTTGAAAAATTTTCAAAAATATTATTGAGGAGATGCCAGATTTTAGGTTAAACATTATTATGTCCAAAATGACAGGACCTTTTTTGGGACATTGGGATTAGGTGTTTTTCAGCTCAGGATTGGTCCTTTTGGGATCCGGGAATTCGGGATGTTGGGATTTAAATTCTATAAATTCAGGATCTCTGGATTTCTCATGTTTTTAAGCCCAGGTTTCGGGATAAGGACCCCTCCAACACCCCCCCCCCACCCCCCCCCCCCCCCCCCATCAAACTTGTTATATAACATGAACAAAATGTCTACATGTATTTTGTTCTCTCCGTTAGTCAGTAGTAATTTCTAGCAAGGGGAATAACTTGCTTTAGATTATGGTTAAAAAGGCAACATATTATGGTGAAAGTTCTATGAATGCATATTACAATCAGAGTACCATAACTTGATCTGTTTTATCATTGATTCAAATAATATAGTGAAGTGTTAAACTTGTTATTATATAGTCAGTTTCATATGAAATAAAATACCTGCTCAGTCTATACAAACTTGATACCATCAGAGCGGAAAAATGTCCCACAACACGAGTTAGATACAATAGACGGAAAACTTTTCTTGTTCATCGGATCACGTTTCACATAGATTTTTATGATTTTTAAAAACCTGCAAATAATGTATTATGTATTAAACATCTAACAAAGAGCTGGTAAAGTAAAGATATGAGTCAACTTTACCACTTTTAATTTGTTAAAGCTATATATCATTTGGATTTATTAATAGATACATTTTAAGGGATATATATTTGAAGCTGACTTTACTACAAATGCTTAATTCATTAAGTTAATTGGAATTTAGTACCATAAAGGTATTTTCAGTGGAAATACATACAGATAAGGTTATTACTCATAAAGGCTTTTTTTTGTTAAATACTGATGGATCTTTTGAACTTTGATATGTGCATTTCAAATTCATTAAATTTTACTATTGTGTAAAAGCATTGAAATGGGAAATAAAACTATTCTGGTCCATACAACATATGTGCAATAATACGATACTCTATATTCACTGTATCAGAATAGTATCATTATGAAATCATAGGGCATCAGAGGGTACTGATATCTGTTGTGACAGTAGAGGGTAATGCCTTCAGTGACATCAGAGGGGAATACTTTCTATGACATCATAGGGTAATAGTCTTAGGTCAGTATTAGTACTGATCCAACTCTGAAGTACCTGAAGAAAAAAAGAAAAATATGATGATGTTATCTTGTTCCTTCTAAAAATATGTGATGAATTAAACAATAGTAATGGACAGAAAAGAAGTTACAGTCAATTAAAACACTAATTGTACATGTGGATTCATTAGTATTCATTGGATACTTATTTTCGTGGAATTCATGGATACAGGGGAACCTCAAATTTAAATGTTCAATGAATTACAAATTTTCTAAAGAATGCATGCAAACTTTGCCAAAACCACAAATTTAATATCCAGGAATATGCAAGTTTTCCTCAAACCACAAAAATTAATGACTCCACAATTTTATCTGTACATTGTCTTGAATGATACATGTAAGTTACATGTAGGTTTGGGAATACATTTTAATGATTGTTTTATCTCAACAGACTTGTCCTATTGTTTGCTTTAATTTAAGAACATATTACTAATAAGGAGGTACCAACCAATTAACTATGAATGAAAACGCCAAAGACATCAGTTTTCAGGTTTAATTTGTTCCATTGATTATTACATTATTTTTGTTTTTTTAGATGAAGAGAAACACTTGAGAAGTTCCATGATGATTTTAAGCTGGGATTTTGTTCCTTGAATCATTATAATGTAAATGGTAAGATCAGAAGCTTGGTGTTGTTTGGTTTATTTAGGAGTATATTTAATTGAAGAAGGGAAAATTCACATTTTAAAATTCGAATAGGCCAGTGAATTTCAAGTCTCAGAACATTACTCAATTATGTGCTTGTTGCCAAACGATGTCACAAAACCAGTTTGGTAAGCAATAGTTTTGAGATGATATTACACTTTTAATTGAAGGAAAACTTGCTTCCCTCAATGACAAACACACAAAATTGGTAAATTAGCTTTGATAGTGTTACATGTACAATAATTCTTTTTGGTCAGATTAATGAATTTGAGGGGGAAATCTATGACCTAAACTAAAGACATGAGTTCCTCTATTTTCTCCCGGTATTAAATAATTAAAGATAGAATTGCAGATGTTTTATAATGTGATATGAAAACAGTATTCTGACCTCCAGCAATAATGATCTGTGATTAGGTTTTGTCAAACAGTATGAATTAATGTTTCTTTTTAGTACATATAAAAAATAACCCCACAACAACAAAAGAAGACTGAGATACTACAATTTCTATTACAATATCAGTCATTAGATGATTTTTTTTTTTCATTCCATTCACAACTATATGTCCCCATTCAAATGCATTGATCCCCCCAAATCGTCCCCCTGGATCCTGTTGCTTAACTATGTTCTTACTTCTATCCAGCCTAGTTAATGTAAACAAGTAACTTTTGGTATAGCACATTCAGCTTTTGGTTTGAACCAAAACAGCTCTAAGTCATGTCTGTACATTAAGATTGTCACCATTAAACTATATATCATACTATTTAGCAACAATTATCATTTGGCAATTATTTTGTTGTTTCATATGAATTTGACAAGGTAATTGAACCAAATTGATGTTATGGTCTTAGCTATTGGAATAGACCCTAGATGTTGTTTATGATATAAGGAATTTTATTGAAATGCTGTCATTTTACTGCATGCAAATCATTACATATTTGTCTTAAAGTTTAACAAATAAGAGCCAAATCAACCTAAGTCTGGATGCATATTTTATACTTATGTCCAGGGATTTTTGGAACCTCATAATCAGTTGCAGTATCCAAGGAAGGGTTAATGTTAAGGACTTTTAATACCACATGCTCAGTTGCAGTATACATTGTATATCTGAGGAAGGGTTACCGTTTTGTGAATGATTTAATTAAATTTCACCATTATAACCATTGTATATTTACTTTCCCTTGTTGATCTGACTTTTTGTTTCATTCAGGTTAATTCAATGATTTCTTACCTATTTAGAATTAAGACATCAATTTCTGTACATTCCCTACAGTTAATCAAGCTTAAGTGATCAGTTGTTGAAAAAGTTTGATCTTAATCATCTGATAAAAAAGATTTATCTTGTAAGTGTGTGCAAATTGTCCCTAGGTACTCAGTCATTGGTAAATATTGTTCTTTGTTAGTTACCTCTTAATTAGTTATGAGTTGGTTGTTGGTTAGATCTTAATTAAGTATCAGTGGGTGATTATTTTTCTAATTAAGCCAGAATTAAGTTTGTAATTTTCACCACTAAACTTGTCTATCTAAACCTTGTTATTATTTGTTGACTATTATCATAAGCTAGTTATGATCATATTTTGATTTTTTTTTTATAGATTATTTTGGTCTAGTTGAAAGTCTATTTTAACTTAAAACTTTAGCTGACATAATTTTTGATTAGTAAATTGTCCATTAAATACAGCTTTTTAAAATACACTTCAAATATCAATAAAATGATTTTTACATTACTGAAAAAATATGATTTACCAATATATTGACTTAAATTTAAATTTCCCTATGTTTACTGTTTTAACTGGTGCCGTATATTTAGTGAATCAATGATTATCTCCCCTTGTACAATGTCTTGTATTGATATTGACTCAATGATTGTATACATGAAAATGATCAACAGCCAGAGAAAAAGATAGAACATTATCCTCCTATTGATTCTTCTATTAAACAAAAGTCAACGTTCGGCCCACTGCTTCTGTTGATAATACACACGTTAAAAACAGGAGACAAAATGTCAATTGACTATTCGGAATTAAACCAATATTGGTGGGGGCAGAGTGAAAGAATTTGACTGGTCATCAAACAGAAGGTAAGATTGTCTGATTGATTACCGACTTATTGGAAATCCAAGGAAGCATTAATATCATCTCTAGGAACTATGCTGCTTTTCGCCTTTAAAAATATAATCGTTATTATCACATGTCGTCTGTTTTTCATTATTTTTTTCTACATTCGGCTATTGTTTATTAATTGTAAGAATCAGCTGATTATTGGATAAGTTAATGTATTATTTATCATCAATGATAACATGTATTCTGATCCATAGTAATCCACTAGCTTGTTCCTTCTACTTCGTAATAGGTATAAATTGAATAATTTACTTTTAAATCATCAGATGGTCTGTATAGCGATCTGGTCATTTTTATGCTAACAATAGGGTAACATTGATTGAGTTAAATTGTACTTATAGTAATGTTGATTGTTGTAGTTTGTGTTTTACAGCTTCAGTAACCAGATATGTTTGTTTCTGTCTTTTTGAAGGGCTTATTTTTTACTGTGTCATGTATGGCGTTGAAATGTTCTGCATGTGTGATTGAGTTGATGAAAAGTATCATTGGACAATTGTAGCATTAAGTCATTTTGTAAAGAATCATTCTGCGACAGGAAATTACTTTTTACTGCGCTGAAAACGTCATTTTATTGAATTGTTGTTAAAGCGTACATTTGAAAGGACATATAAATGGTCTATCTAGGGATTTAATTGCTGTAGTTGAATACAGGATTTGGGGTTAAATCTAAAGTCTGCATGGAAATCAGATGATTAAATCAAACATCACTATTAACATTTCATTTATTGATTCTATATTAAAATTACATGATCCAAGTCCAATAAACTTGTTACTGCTAAGGTACTATACAGTTATGAAATCATTCCAGTATGCCAGTAGTTTAAGCCATCTTGTACTCAATTTCATCCTGTAATGTTTGCACATTTGTGAATTTGATCTACAATTTGTATTTTAGAAATAATTTATGGCAACATGTGGTTTGTTGGACATTTTACCACAGTAAGGCCTTTGTTTTGTTTTTGTTTTAAGTTTTTTTTTCTTTCTCTCCATTTACAGAATCTGTTTAAAGTAGTTTTGTAATAAATGTCTGATTCATTATTTTTTTCAAATTAATGGACCAACTTTTCACTAGATGAGTATTGCTGGTTTCTTTGTATTAAATCAGTCAATTTGTCTGTCGGATTTCATGCAATATGGGTAAAGATATTTAAAACATTTTGGAAGATTGTAAACCAATCCTTTTTCAATAATTAATAAGCTTTCATTAAGACAACCTCCCATTCCATTTAACAATTTAACTTTGCCTTTAGGTAGTTACAAGACTTTGTGCAGTAAAAAATGTACATTATATAACATATCTGAAACAAGCTTTCTTACGCAAATCCTTGATGAACATTGACACAGATTGAATGAAGACAATTCCCTTAATGATTTTGTTATTTGCGTTTAATACCAACTTTAAAGAAGACATTTTTCCTGCGTCTGAAGAAAATTCAAAGACTTCGGTATAAAAATAAGTAAACTTATAAGTTCAGTGTTTGATGTGAACAAGTTCCATCAATCTACTGTTTTAAAGATTTTTAATTTTTGATTTTCAGGTTACAGAGTTTTTATATAAGTTATTTAAGAAATAATTCATACAAGCTATAGATTAGTTGAAAACGCTCAGCTTTACAGGTTTACAGGGGGGTAAATAGAAGAGCCACACGCAAGGCACACTTATCATCGCTTCACGTTATTTGTCCTATTAGAATCAAAATAATTCATCTGATAGATTTTTAGGACATTTTTAGCTTTAACTTACAGGAAGTTTATAGAAGAGGCACACACATAAGGCACACTTATCATGGCTTGAGGTAAATTGGCCTATTAGAGTCAAAATAATTTATGGAAGCCATAGATATGTTGTCATTTTCACATGACTTGGATAGTGTGAAAATCTCCAACAAATCTATGGATAGCATGACCTATTATTTATATGTTAAAAGTTTAAAGGACATGTTGACCTCTAGAATTTTAATAGTTTTATTGTTTATTCATTTTAAGTACAGACTTTTCTCCTTTAAGCATAATTTATATTATTGTATCATCTTTATTTTCAGGTAACCAATAATAAAAGAAAATGATTTGTTGAATTTGACTTCCAGTATAAAATGGTATGTATTCTTAGAACAGTAGAGACTAGTACTGTAAATTCAGAAATTATTCAAAAAAGAAAATACAAAATATATTTGTTGACTATAGGACTATCTCCTGGTGATGTGCAAGGGAAGCCTGCGAAGAAACCATCATATTTATGTGTGTGTCCTTAAGTCAAGAGCATCCTCTTTGGTTGTCTTATGTCCCATGTCTGTCCCAAGTCTGGAACATCCTAAGTGGCTGCCTAATGTTACACGCCTGTCCAAAGTCGTAAATAACTTCCTCATTAGTTGCCTAATATCGCATGTCTGCTCAAGCGATGAACCTCCACAGTGGTAGCCTTATGTCACATGTCTGTCCTAAGTCAAGAACCTCCTCAGATGTTTTCTTATGCAAGCAGAAACACAACATGACTATAAATAGTTTTATTTATGCAACATTTGGATCTTTCCTTTTATAAATACATCAATAAAATTTGAAAAATGGCAAGTTGACTAGAATGGCCTAAACACAAAATAAAGTATCTGTGAAAATAAGTTGGTTTAAATTATTTGTCGTCCCATTGCAGTGTATTTAACATATACCCCACATCCCTCCTATTCATATTTTCTAAGAAATTAACCCGTATCAGATTCTGTATATACATGTAGATATAAGAAAATGTGGTATGAGTGCCAATGAGACAACTCTCCATCCAAGTTACAATTTATAAAAGATAGAGCGTTATACTGTAGATTCATTTATTTTCGTTGTCATCAGACCACTTGTATTTTCAGGGATTTCGTGGTTCTGCCAATCTTTGCATACCAAGTGTACTTAAAATTTTAAATTGATTGAACATTTGAATTTGTGTTTCACCTGTTCCCACGAAATATGGTATCCAACGAAAAAACTGATTCTACAGTAGGTCTTCAACGTGGAGCCTTGGCTATAAAGGGCCCCAAAAAATGTCTAGTGAAAAACAATTCAAACTATATATACCGGGGTATATACATTGTACATATATACTCCTAGCTGACTGAACTACATTGTATCTGACCATCACTATTTATTAGAATTAATAAACATTGGTTGGACATACATTTACATTATGTTTGTAACAAAGCCTTAATAATTGTAAGTAATATAATGATTATTGCATTTTATTGTACAATGAGCATGTACATTTTTATGACAAATTGGGTCATCAAGGCAACAGCTGAATTCTGTATTGAGGAAAAATGATTTGATTTATTGCTAGTAAATTAACCAGTAGAAAACCCTTCTACATGGATTAGATTACAAATATTTTTTACCTTGTAAGTAAATTTTGTGATTATTTAATGAACTATCATGAACTCTTTAGATGGTTATTAAAGTATTGTAACTCACAAATACATAATATTGATAATTTTTTACCTGTGAAAAGAACTTTTGAATCTTTTCAAAAATCAGATGTTTAAAAGTCATTTAAATAATCATTAAATTGATCCAATAACTTTTAAAAATGATTACTGATGAAATAAACATAATTTAAATAATTTATGAGTTTTGTGCACATCAGTATGCAACAAATTAAATGGGGTTCATATGCTAATGTAACCTACTACGTCTTTTGATTTACATATAAAATAATAATAAGATTAATGTACATAGACTGATCTTTTTGTATGATGTCTGTCCCATGATCTATTGGAGGTCGCTTTTCATTGATATTTTGTTCAAGTATCAAGCATGTACCAAAAGTTGCACTTTACCCTCAGTTTTTGATCGCTCATTAATATCAACAGCAACCCAACGGCACAAAAAAGGTAAAAGACATCTCAAGGCTAACACATATATACAGTCTTCAACAATAACAAGATGTCTATACAACATGTCAAGCTCTAAATTGCTCCAAGTAATAAAAAAAAAGATGTGATTAAATTTCATTTTTCATTTTCAATATGTGTAGGCTGTTGTTTTTAAGGCAACAAACGACATCACCACAAATCTTCAGTGGTGTTATTAAGTACAGGCAAGATGTAGTCTTCATATAGATTCTTTAAATTATTAAAATACAGAATAACAAAATGTAAGCTGTCTACAGAGAAAGTAAGACACTCATTAGATGTTGGTTTTTATCTTCATCTAGGCATGTTTTTGTACTCCCCAACTTATATTTTAACCCAAGTATTTTGTATTTTCTCAATGTTTATCTTAATTACCATTTAAACTTACCCGGTAATTAGAAAAAGAAGGGATAAGACAAATGTATGTCTTGCCTGTAAAATGATAAAGATGAATGTACCTAAACTATCTAAATATATCCTTATATTAAGGCACTTTCCTCTACCAATTTAATCAATAGGGGCTCATTTGACGTATTTGGGATTTAGTCATTGGTTAAAGTTCAATTATGACGTCAAATTTTTTTTTTTTTTTTTCTTTTAGTTAATCATATTTTATTGATAGTTTTGACGTTTGTTAGTGGAAACATCAAATACCGGTACCTTATCCCAGCCTCGTTAACCGTAGTAGTATATAATAAATCTTGTTAGTACTTGTTAGTTTATTTTATCTGTAATACATACATTCATAAATTATAATATATCCAACTAAATGTTAGTTAATTACAAATATAATTATGCTACAATATAATATCATATATAATTTTTCTTGCTATCCTCCAAATTTGCAATTATTACATCATGAAAAAAATATGACCATTACAAATAAAGTCACACAGAAAAGAACACACATCTTTTTTGCAGATCATTTAAGATAAATATAAAGTTTGCCTTTGTACATGTAACATGATGTTGTACAAAATCATTGGATAAACAGTTTCTCCACCACTGAATCTGATGCAAAACAAAATTTTACCATTCTTGATAGTTAAAATTTGAATATATATTAACTCCAGGGAAAATAATGTAATAACACTAAATGCAGTAGTAGAATTTTTATATATTTATCAGAAGACAGAAGAACTTGATAATCCATATCTTATGTTCAAAACTTCAAATGCCTTATGGTATAAAGTTTATGACCATTGTCCCTAAGTAATACCCCAATTTTCATGATTTAGTAACCACAAAAATTTCCCTTTTTTTCACTCAGTAATTTAGTAATTGGGATACTTTGTATTGTATACATGATCTTTGCAAAGTATATGCACTGCAGGAATGGATCAACATTTAGTTTTTCATGATTAGGTCATTTTACTAACTACAATCAGTATTATTAATTTAGTAACAAATTGGAAGTTTTCTAGGTAATTGCCTTTGTACGTTCAATAATATAGATAGAAAACCTATATTTATATGTAAAATGTTTGACCAATTTAATTTGACTAACCATCCCTCAGCTAATTCAATAGAGTTATATATTGTAGAGTGTATATGACTTATTTACATGGGACAAATTGATTTCTGGGTTTTAGATACATTAGTTGAACATATTGAAATGAGGCAGAAACTTACATTGTAAGAAGTCTGTATTACTTGTAACATCTGATTATAATGTCTTTGAGTTAACTAAGTTCACAATATGTACTTGTAAAGAAAAGGGGTAGTCAACCAATGGAGTTTTTTTTTTTTTAATTAAGTAGGGGTCCATGTAATGATAATGCAATGGGTGATACTTGGTTAATGGAGATCAATAAATTACATGTATTGTTGTCAAACATAAATATACATGTTGATACTGTAATAAACCCGTTCTTCATATCCTTGCATTTCTATGTGTTTTGATCTTTTCGTCTTTGTTAAGAAATTTAGAATAACTGATATAAAAAGAACTGCTTACTCTTCCAGAGCACCTGAATTAACCCAGCTGGTTTTGGTGATGTTGTAGTTGATGCTCAGTCTTTAAGTTTTCTATGCAGTGTTTATAGACTTGTTAGTCTTTTTGTTGTTGTTTTTTGCGATGGAGTGGTGAATTTTCTATTGACCTTATGACTTTTGAAAGATCCATTGACATCAACATAACTTTGGACATTTTATTGATGCAGATAATATTTTGTCTTTTCAGATGAATTTGTATAATAATTTGTGTAGAATAAGACATTGATAGAAGGATTGTCACATCATGCTTCCTGAATCAGAGAAAATGAACGGTTCTACTGTCAAGTCAGAACCCTCTACTGAAATAAAGGAAGAAATAAAAGAGGAAAATCCACCAGAACAAAATTTGACCAAAAATCATACAGGTCCACCCAGTAATAAATTAACAAATGGTGAAACAGGTCTGAATTTAATAAATTACTCTAACCTAAATTTTATGATTAGTTGGTGTTACTTGCTCTTTTAAGGAGATGTGGTATAATTGTCAATGAGACAGATAACAACCACCAGAGACCAAATAAGTTTACTGCAAAGCTGCTTAGACGTACATTTCTTTGTGATAACGTTTTATTGCTAAAATCAACAATGAAAATGTAAGATGGCGTAATCAGTTATGTCTAATATAACCATCTGCATATTGACAAGATTCAAGTATTGCTTTTCAAATTTCTATGTAAGATTTGTCACTTAGATATATGTATGTGAAGTTTTTTCTATTGATTTTTCTGCTATTTTTGTCCTTAATGAAGCTCTGTAAAATAATGTCAATTCCGCGTACATTTATCAAAACATTTTCTTCTATTTAAAATTGAAAAAAATCTCATTTTGTGAACATTTCCTTATTAAATCTATAAATGTTATTTTCAAGAAATTATGACTTTCTTTGAGAAATGAAGAATTAAAAGTCTAACTGGAATATTGATCCATATATATATATAGATATAGGAAGATGTGGTGTGAGTGCCAATGAGACAACTCTTCATCCAAATAACAATTTAAAAAAAAAAAAAAAGTAAACCATTATAGGTCAATGTACAGCCTTAAACACGGAGCCTTGGCTCACAACGAACAACAAGCTATAAAGGGCCCCAAAATTACTACTGTAAAACCATTCAAACGGGAAAACATAGGTCTAATCTATATATAAAAAAACGAGAAACACGTATAAATTACATAAACAAACGACAACAACTGTATATCAGATTCCTGACTTAGGACAGGTGCAAACATTTGTATATATTTACAAAGTTGAAATGTCTTCAAGCTTTAGAATTTATAATGAATTCCAAGTAACTCAGTTTATGGTACAATTAAAATAGTGTTGCTCATGTTTAATTAATTTTATTGTAAGCATCCTATTATTTTTTTTTTGATTTTTGAAAAGGACAACAGCAAAGGTCAAATTATCATGTTACATATATATAAGGATTTACAAAATATTGTGTACAATTCTTACACAGTGTTGAACTTATAAAGAGATACATGAAGCTGTATTGTATTTTAAGTTTGCATGTATACATAAAACACAGGTTTTACTGTTGCAAATGAATTTTCTTAGTGACATGTAGTTGATGTTTTTAAACTGAATTTGCAATAGTAAAACCAAATATTTATATGTTGGGTTCTAATATTTATAGATTTCAGGGGTAAAGGTTAACAATGAATGTTAGTGTTTAATGAAGTGAAAATTTTCTACAAGCTTATATATGCAGAATTAATCGAAAAGTGAAAAAAACATGTTATAAATTTCATCTGTCCAATATAAAAAAGAAGATGTGGTATGATTGCCAATGAGACAACTATCCACAAAAGACCAAAATGACACAGACATTAACAACTATAGGTCACTGTACGGCCTTCAACAATGAGCAAAGCCCATACCGCATAGTCAGCTATAAAATCTTTTGTGGATTTAATTTCATCAGTAACACGCAGAGCCGAAAATTTGAAAGCCAAGGATGTAAAAGGACCAAAATAGTTGAGCTATTTGATCAAAACCATGATAAAGTTCATCTAGATCACAAAATTATGTATCCACAAAACTAATTTGCTTCAATCCATGCAAAATTTATCCCCATCATACTAAATGAATAATACACATGTTAACTTTAAGACTGGTAAAATTAGAAATTTAAAGAACAACACACAAACGAAACCAAATGAGCTAAAGAATTACCCTTTAGCAGCACTGCTAGTGCAAGGTGGTTTATATCTACTTGAAAGCATTTCTTTAGTGAAAAGAAACTGAACTGGTCGTAACAAAATATGTGTTCGACATTAGAATTAAAATATTGTTTGTTTTCAGAAAATAACAACCAGAAAGGAGAAATGAGTGCCAATGTTAAACAGGAGAGTAGTGGGCAAGGTATGGTCTTTTATATTGGGTAGTGGAAATACTTGGAAGAAATTTTCTTCAGGAGTTATCAGTCATTTGTTTATATTTACTTTTCTTGATAAAAACATACATTAGAATAGTGAAAAACAAGATATGCTTACCTAGTATAATAGTTACATAGTTTATTACAATGCAATATGCTAAATTTAGAATTTGTTTGGCTAAAATATCATAAGTAATATGAATATAATGTGAGAAAGTATCGCATTAATTAAAGAATTATCAATTGGAAACAATGAAAAATATGTTAAAGCAATAATCCTAATTAACTAGAGAAATACAAAAAAATACAAATTGTAATAGGCTCTGAAAACATCAAGATGATATAAAAACAAACACATTTGATTTAACCAGGGTTGGCAAAAAAACAAGTTTTATGAGTATTTCTGGGTAATACCGGGCAATACTGGGTAATATAAAATACTGGCCTGAATTTTAAAGAGGATTGAGTGACTAAACACAAAAGCAATACATTTAAAATGTCTATAAACATATTTTGGTTATAAAAAAGTTAACTTGTTTGAGATTCATATAATAAAAGTGTATGCATTTGAGAAAGTATTATTTTAGCAGCTCTGAGACAAGTGTACATGAAGACACATTGGGCAAAGATTAATGGAAAAAGCCTTTCTCAATAATTCTCCTCTAAATCTGTTATATGTACATCATTAATTAATAAGTAATTATTCAGATTAGGCACAGATATGTTTATATAACAATAATCAGCCTTTTCATTTATGTTTATATAACAATAATCAGCCTTTTCATTTCTGTAAGTGTTAATGACATGGGAGAGATCCGTTTGCGCCAAAAAAGGGTCCTTTTGCGCCACAACTTTTTTTCTCCAATGCTACGTTTGCGCCACCTGTTTTAAAATTACATGGTATCATTTGCGCCAAAAATAAAACATACGATTGCGCCAATTAGAAGAAAAATTACTTCCTTCCTCCTTTATTGGGACTTGGAACTGGCAGTTTACACTGCAAATGTTTCTTTTTCTGAAACATGCTTTCTTCTTACTGCTGCTGCATGGGTACTTCCCAATTTAATGTATGTAGTAGCTTGTATCGTCATTTTATTGTTAAAAAAAAAAAGACAACACACTAAAGGATGAAATGTATAAAACAGTTCATAATAACTCCAGTGGAATGCTTCTGCTCCATGACTTGTCTTGCGGTAGATAGAGTTTCAGCCCATACGGATGGTGTGTCAACAACATATGTGGCTAAAACATAATCAGCAAAAGCTTCTATTTACTTCTTTTTTTGGCATATCTTGTATTAAATATTCAGCAAAGCAATAAGTTTTCTCCTCTCTCTGTACATTAGCTGTCTGAATGCATATCAAGTCATTTCTCTCCGGATGCTCATCTTCATGGTGAAATATGTCCGAACATATGATACTTTCAAGCCAAAAATAAAAATAAATATTAATCATTGATATTTATGATAGATATGTGTACAGGTAAATTGGCGCAAATGAGTTCCAAATATTGGCGCAAATGATACCCCTGAAAAACAGTAATTGGCGCAAAAGGACTGCTGCCAATGACATGACCCTTTATGGTGTTTATTTAGCAATATGATTGCATAGTATTCTAAATTTACAATTCAATTAAACACTGCAAAGATACACTGCCAATATAGAATAAGGGGAAAAGAGAATTTGAATTTTCAATCTTTTAGAAATGACCCTCAACGGTTATCTGTTTAAAATGTATCTAATTAGTTATAATGCTATGAAACTACAACAAGTCTTTACTATTTTAGGCTGAAATAAACTTAAAAAATCAAATTGCCCAGTATTACCCATTTCTGGGAGTACTGCCCAGCAGGTTTTCCCGGGCGAATAATACTTTGCCTATCCTGGATTTAACAGTAAAATGTACATGAATAAACTGATTTCTCAAACTACAAAAAAATATAGAAATTTATATTTATCCCTGTCTTAGCTGTCATAAGCCAAATTAAATGCATACTAAACAAAGGTCAGAGAAGAAAATTTACAAGTTACATTGACAAAAAACTAAGATACATAAATTGATATGTCTTACTTTGTTAATAGATATTATAGTTGTTTTTGATTGTAAAATAAAAAAACGTGACCAGATCCAAAAAGTTTACTAATTGTATTAATATTTTGACAGGACCTGGTACAGATAACAGTTTGTCAAAATTACCGAATGAAAATGTTCCCACTACTCAGAGCATGCAGCAACCTCCGACGTCATCACACCAGCCTATAGTGTCATCACCGCAAGGAGCATCTGTGTCGTCATCTAGTAAAACTGTAATGTCGAACACTACTTCTATGGCTCACTCAATGGCGAGTGATAGTCATTTCTTACAACAACAAAGTCAGATATTTGTGTTCTCAACTAGAATGGCCAATGATGCAGCTGAATTAGTGATGGCGGGAAAATATAAAAATATTCTTAACTTTCATACGGATCAACCAGAAACACAGAACTTTTTACAGGTAATGAAGAATGTGTATTCTGTAAATCTGTTACTGTGGATTCATTTATTTTCGTTGGCATCAGTTTTCATGGATTTAGGAAAAGTTGCATATTCGTGGATATCAAATTTTGTGGTTTTGTCCAAGTTTGCATACAAGTTTATAGAAAATTTGTCATTTGTTGAACATTTAATTTCGTGGTTCACCTGTACCAACGAAATCCACGAAAAATTGGTATCCAACGAATAATAGTGAATCCAAAGTATAATACTAACACTCAGTTCATCTTTTAGTATGTCAAACAAATATTTATGTTACACTTTGTATCATGGACTAGTGAACAAAGTTTGGGTTATATGTTTACATGGTGATTGATTAAAACCTCTATATATATAGTAGTCACAATAAGCAGTATGCACCATAAGTCAGATGCCCAAGACTAGTAAAATTTTAATTGGACTAGTAAGTTTTTGCAAGTATTTGTTCAGACACATAAAAAAAATGTTGAAATATTGCTCTTCAGACTAGTTGTAGGCAAAGATTGTGGTGCAGACGTAAGATTATGGATATTTTCCATAGTTTGGTCAAACCAATGACTTTCAAGTTGGGATTTACTACTGATTCTTCTATAGGAAAAATTTTAAAAAAACATCTGTATTTTTTATTCCACCAGTGATAATAGCATTTTGGTGATTTAAAAATAGGATTGCAAATTAACAATTGAAGCAGACATTTTATTGGCACTCATACCACATCTTCCTATATCTATTTTAAAAGTCTGCATGTATTTTATGTGAACATTTTGAGATTCAGTGGTGTTTGTATTTTTTTTTCAGTTTTTTAAATAACAAGTTTTTTACATATTTTAAATCCAGGTTATACAGCAGATTTTATAAGTTAGAACATCATACATTTGTAATAAAACAGTTACACAATATATTATCTTACAACAATAGTGTATCTTGACAATAGTAAAACTAATTCTAAAATACAATATAAAAGCACTTTTATGACAATGGTTTGTAGAAGAGAAACAGCTTGGTTATAATCTATGTACTAAATTATCACATTATATTATTAGATTATAGTTCTGATCATCATTGATAACATGTTTATCTATTGATGAACTATTTTACATAAGAAAAGATGTTTTTCACTATTTTTTTCAATTTCATAGGCTTTTCTGAACATGCTGCAATTTTTTCAATAGTCCCATGCTGTGTTGAAGGACATAGACAAAGTTTGCATTCTCCTGTTAATCCATCTTCAATTATCTACTTCTGTCTGACTGCTAGGGCTATTCCATTATAATGTATGTGGGAGGGTAGGAAGGGACTTTCAAAATATCTTTACAACCAAGAACCATTTTTTAGATGATTGTGCATAATGGTAATAGACACATACTGAAAAAAGACTCATAACCAAAAATAAAACATCCCTTCCTATCCTCCCACATACATTTTAATGGAATAGCCCTAGCAGTCAGCCCTTACTTGAAATCTTTCATACTTGGTAAGATTGTTTGTCATCATGTGTGCTTGATTATACTGTGCCACAAATGTAACATTTGTAAGGTTTTTACCGATGTGTTGTAATTGTACCACCACTTGGGTTTGACCATTTCTGCTGGAGTTATTGGACTTTTGCCAGTTTTTTGTCTTTTAAATAAAATTACAATGTGTGAACCTTGGAGACCATAGGCCTCAAAATGTTTGTTTATAATAGGATTGTTAAACAGTCTGTGTACTCTATTAGGTAGTGTATAATTGATATGACTACATAATCCTCACATCCAACAACATTGAAATTCAGGAATAAACTTTTTGTCTTGTTATAAACGTCCCGTGAAACTCAGGTAATTTCATGTATGTTCTTTGAAGGATCTTTATGGAAAACACCATTTTCTTTCATCATGAAGGAGTTGAAAATATTTGTTATGATTCTAGAACACTTCACAAGTTTTACAATAAGCCAAAATCATTTAAAAAAAAAAATGAAGTGTTGTGTTTGTCATGAACAGATAAATTATGTGTAAATGCAAACAAAATGGAAGATGGTGTGTGGAAATTCTTAATAGAAATTACAAAAGAATACCTTGTATTAAAATACTGTTTGATGTTTAAAGGACCTTGAGTTAAAACAAAACACCTTCAGCAGTACTACAAAACAAGAAAACTGAACAATCAACCAATTAGTTTTTGTAGTTTATACATTGTTTTGCAGTGCTTTAAAAAGAAAATACAATTTTTATAAGCATTATTATAGCTTGATTTTTATCTTAAAATATGTTTTGAATTCAAATTTGACCAAAAAAATCATGAATACAGCTATTTACTAATGTAAGAACTTACATAGACAAATATAATTAGCAATATTCAACAATACATCAAAACAAGAAAAAAACCTTTATATGACAACAACGATAAATTAAATAGAAGTCAGGTAGAAATATACATAAAGCCGGTAATATGTTGTTATAGTAAAAGTTTGGTAAAAAATTTGATGCATATTTCCAATTTGAAACTGATAAATACTTTGTTTATTTTTCAGAAAAACAATATAAAGATAACGCCTATACAAAATAGACCTCAAATGCCACAAAGTATGATGGGAGTGCGTCCAGGAATGGTTAAACCCCCCTTTCGACCTGGTGTGCCAGGTTATCAGCCTAACCCATCACGTGTTGCAGAATGGGTACAAGAACAAGAATCACATATACAGGATCAAAACTTTAACATGGGTGGTGGTATGAACCCTAGAATGCCAAATAATAGTATGCGTATGATGCATCCGTGGCCGTCAGGTGGTGGACCTCCACAAGGATTTCATGGAAATAGTTTCATGTTTCCAGAGGGATTTGAACAAGAGATGATGTTTCATTCTCAAAACACTAATTTATCGCATCATAAAGTTCCAGATGAAAATTTGACTCCAGAACAATTGAAAAAACGTGAGGAATCTTTAACTAATTTGCGAAAAATTCAGCAAATGTTATTTCCTGAACAAAGAGGTGGTGGGCATCCTGGGTTTGTACATATGCCTGGACAAGGGCCTGGTCCAGGAGGAATGATGCCTAATGAAATGATGATGCAGCAAGGTATGATGTCACCAGAGGGAATGATGGGTAATCAACCAGGCATGATGGGACCGGATGGAATGATGTCTGTATCACAAGGTTGTCCGATGCCAGGAGGGCCACCTAATATGATGATGTCACATATGAGAGGCCCAGGTCCACAAGGAATGGGACCTGGTCCACAAAATATGCAGAATTTGTCACCTCCTCAACGTGAATGGTTACGTCTGCAGCAGGAATATTACATGGATAAACGTAGGCATCAACAGCAACAAATTGCTCAACGAATGGGACATCCTAATATGGAAATGTCCGGTGGCCAGCAGTGGCAGCCACCACCACCGTCATATTCTTCTACAATATCGAAACGTCATGGCTCACATGGAAGTTTATCTACCTCGCCTAATAACAACGGACCAATTGGATCACCAATTCCAGGATTTGATCCAAATGATCCGCTGGGAGGTGTATTTCCACCACGACAACAAAAGTCACCTTTTACTGGAATGAATCATCCAGAGTTTGGTGGCATGAACATGGCTGGACCAACTGGAGGTCCAGGAAATTTTGAACAATCATTTGGTCCACATGGTGTACCAATGCATCCTGGAATGGGACCTATGATGAACAGGAAGAATTCTCAGGTGACTATTCAAAGGGCAGGTAATCCTGAACAGTTTATACCAGAAATTAGTACTTCACCAATACCAGGATCTAATAAACCACCACCCAGCTATGCACAATCACAAAAACGAAAACGTGTGGACTTAGAGGAGGAATTATACAAAAACTTACAACCGACTCCATCTCCTCAACAAATTAATTATAATTTAAATCAGTTCGAAGGACAAGAACTGACTATTACAAAACAATTAAATGCAGCATATCGTGAGCCTATCCCTCCAAATGACCAGTCCCAAAATCATTCATCACAAAATCAGGTTCCGCATTCACCGATGCATGGGCCAGGATCTAATCGAGGACCCATGTCAAACTCAAGTCAGACATCAAGTGGACCTTTATCAAGTCCTGGTCCAATGCCAGGTCAAAATCCTGCATTTGGTGCTTCAATGAGGCTATCACATTTTGATCCTTCATCAAATTCAAATATGTCATCGAATAATGGGCCACATATGCCACCAAATGCTGGGCCTCCACATCTAACACCTTCAACAAAATCCTCATCAATGTCAAATATCACGTCTGCAAGTTTAGCAAATTTAGCCAAAGGTGTAGAACATTTATCGAATCAAATGCAACAGAACATGATGCAAGGGGGACCGTTTCATAGTATTCAGATGCAGGGACAACAAGGAGGTGCCAATCCTAATTCACAAAATAGTGCTTCAGTGACAAGTGGTGTTGAAACAAGTTCTCAAAATCCAAGTGCTCCTAGTGTAAACAATACATTTGTAAATGCAACCATGTCAATTCAACAGTTAAATATTCAAAGTGTAAATAATCCACATGGGCACGGATATAATCCAACAATGTCTGTTCAACAAATGAACATGGAACAGCAACAACACTCTCAAATGACATCTATGAATAACAGTGGTGTACATGGTCCTCAGGGTATGCCAAGTGCACAAGGCCAAGGTATGCCTTGTTCGATGCCTCAGGGTATGCCTATGTCATCAACATGTCCAACATCATCATCAGGGAGAATGTCACAACAAACTCCCATTGCTATGGGACACCCAGGAATGAGAAATAACCCTCAACAAATGGACCATGGTCCAGCCCATACTAGCTCAAGTGCCCCACCAAATATGATGGCTCAAGGAGGAAGAATGAGTCCTAGTTTTGCTGCTAGCTCAATGGGAAATGCAAATGTTCAAATTCAGGCTAAAGCACCTAATACTATACAATACTTACCTGCACACCCTCCATCAAATCAACCTGGACCACAAGTGTCCACTAAAAGACCCGACATTGAATTCATGCAAAGATTTGCCTCTCCAATGGGAAATATAGAAAATAAAGTGCCGACATCCAAAATGCAATATTTTCCTCAAGCAAATCAACCCCAACCTGGAATGGAAAATTTTGGTCCAGGAATGCAACCTAGTGGTCGATGTTCTCCTTTCTCTGGCCCAGTTGGACCAGGTGGTCCAGGTGGTCCAATGAACCCTGGGGTAGGTCCACATCCAATGCAAAGGGGTGGAAACATGCCTCAGGAAATGCACCCAAATATGCCTGGAGGTGGTGGAATGAATATGATGAATTCAGAAATGCATAGCCAACAAGAGGCTATGATGATGTCAAACCAAATGGCATCCATGCAGGGAGGTATGCCTCCACAGGGCATGATGTCTGAACAAATGATGGCTAGAACTTACGGTCAAATGAGTGCACAGGGAGCAATGATGAGTTCTAACAATGGAAATATGATGAGAATGGAAGGAATGGCATCTATGGCTCATCAGAACTCTCCACCTTTCCCAGGAGGGCGTGAAAATATGATGGAAATGATGCATGGTGGTCCCATGCCAGGAAGGAATTTTGGACCAGGCATGGAAAGGATGTCTGGTCAAGGTCATGGACCTCCTATGAATCCGATGGGAAATTATGGACCTATGTCTAGGCAAGGTGGCATGAGAATGTCAGGCCCTGGAAACCCAAATATGCCAAATATGTTACCAAATGGACCTCCTGGTCATAATCCAGGGTATAATGCTCAGTATGAGCAGTTTCAGCAACAATTGTATTCTCAAGGAAGATCAAGACAAATGTCTCCAATGGGAGGTGCAATGATGCCTGGTCCAGGACAGCCACAGTATATGAACATGATGCCAAATATGCCATGATCAAATGTTAATCAATGCTTTACTATTTGTTTAATTTTCTGTCACTTTTAAGCATGACAATAGGAGTATGCTTCCAGTTTGCTTTAGGATAAGTACTAACAAAACGAATTGTTAATTGAAAAATTTCCATTTTATATTTAAACGGTTTTTCTGTTTTTGATTTGCTTCGACAAAAAATAACGATACATATAAGATAAACAGTTGTTTGTTTCACACATAGATAATTTTCTATTATTTTGCTAGATCATAATTGACAATTGTTTTATTCTTTGGGAACAGTTTATAATTTGTTTAAAACAAATGCAGTAACTTTCGATCAATTTACAACTTTAAATGAATATAACTGAATTTGGTTGAAGCAGTTTTTGTAAAAGATATTCCAAAGCAATCGCTTTAGATGTAGGACATAGCAGTATTTTCTTTAGCTGGAAGCATAATTTTTATTTTATAACAACAAGGTTTTATGATATTACCACAGAACTTGAATGTTTGATTATCAACTCTTTCATTATATTTTCAATCTTTGACTGGCAGCTTTTATAGTATTTTAAAAACCATGTAACTGTTTTTGCTTAAATAGCAAAAATAGTCGTTTTACAAGTAGTTATTTTTTGCATCTTATATCATCTGATTTCCAAGGTAACACACCTTTAACATATCATCAACAGTATATGTGATGTTTAATACCTTTAATGCTCGAATCATGTCACTATAAACATTATTTGACTATAAAGTTGTGTTTCAATATTTATGAAGTTGATAATCAAAACCTTTTGAGTGCTGTATAGTTTCTTATTTTTAAGAATTTATATTGCCTTTTTTTAGTTATTTATAAAAATCAACACATGACAACCCTCTTTATGTAAATTTTATTTATATTTATAAATTTCATTTAACATTATTATTACCTTAAAAATCTAATGAGCAACCAAATAAGATTCAATGATAGATAAATTCTAGTTATTAATTGTTCAACAGTATGTTACAAAAATCCATGGTATTATACTTAAGTAGAACTTGTTTTTTTTATTTTCTTTCCTTCTACTGTTATAACATTATATGTTGGTAGTGTGGAAAGCCCTGCTCCTCTTTTCTATTTTTATTGATACTTGCAAAATAATTATCTTTAGTTTTGCTATATTTACCAAAGAGAAAGATTAATTGTGTGTGCCTAAGCACGATTCAGTATTAACAAAATGTGTCTTTCTTTATACCCTGTATATAAAGGACCTTAACACACCAAAACTGTATTTTCAGAAATAAAAGTTAGCACATACAGGGTTCCATTTTAGTGTTTTTTTCTTTGTTTATGTACCTTGAAAGTCATCTTTAACAATTTTCATGCAAGGGTTATTTTTGTCATGTGACAATATGGTTTAAGTAATTCCCACTAAACTTACATTTTCTTGTATTTTTTTTTCTATTTTATTTATACTAGAGAAACTCCGCAGTATGACATTATTGCTGTGTATTGTAACAATGAGAATTACTCGTTATTCAGTTTGTACTATTAGCAGAGAAACTGAAAGGTCAAATGTTTATATGGCTACCAAATACTTATTTCGTTGTGACAAAATATAATTCTTTAACTACAAAACCAGGTAATGACACAAACTTTTGTATTTTTTCTTAAATCAATAGATTGTAAAGTGGTTTTTTTTTGTAATTTAATGTTACATACCAAATGGTTGTATCTTACCAAAACAAGATTTTATATTTGATTTGATAATACAGAGGTATTTCTATTCTGCTTTAAAGCAGATTTCCACTAGAAAATATGGATTTGTTCATTATGATCTCATTAATATATCAAACATTTTGGCTTCTGGTTGAGCCGTATTCAATTATATTCTTGATATGCAAAATAACATCAGATATATAAGAACAATGACAAAGATTCAGTTGAATAAAATCAGAATTATATTTAAATTCGCTGATCTTCCTTCTTTTTTTTAAAATGTATTAGAGTCTTGTACCCTAAACATAAAATGTAATAAGATATTGGATCATCTGAAACTTGGTGACACTTTGATATTCAAGTTGGGTATATCCAGTTAGAATTTTATTTTGACCAAATGGAATTTTCAAGGTTTAATTTCTTTACCTAAATTGACATGTTTTAAATGTTGTGGTATATCTTCATTGCATTGCATTATGGGTAATCCCTTTCCTTGTTAGGCGATATTAGACCATTGAGCTCGCGGTCAGGTTGCTTTAATCATGAGAATGTTTTATTTACTAAGTGCCTGGGTGCATGAAATATAATATTTATTGTAATTGACAAATTTCATGTTATTGAAATTAATTTTTTGGTAGTAAAGTTATTATGACATTTTGTACAGAAGTATATATTACATTTTTTACCTTCATTTTTCTATACCATTTTATCATCTGTTTATAGTACATTTGTAGATTACGTTTCTCATCAAGGTTGTACAGTATTTTGTAACTTAAAATGAAATTCATTATCGATTTTACAGTTAAAACCAAGCATTGAAATATAAGAACAAATTGTAAATAATTTAATTTTTTTGTATATTATTTGTGGTTATTTAGAATATTAGGTTGTAGTCTTAGTATTAAAGAACGAAAAAAAATCTGTTCATTTAAAACTTACAAAAATTGTTGGAAAGTCTATTTTTGATATATTTTATATAATATGTGACTGCTGACAGATTAAATGTAAGATGAGATGGTCTTGTAGTCTTTTATCTATGATTAAGACAATAAGACAAATTATTTGGTTTATTTTTCATACCATTCTAGATTGTAAAGGATGTAAAATTGACACAATTGATATTTCTGAATTTTTCTATACATGAATTAAATAATGTTGAAGGGTAATTTTATTTCATACCTTAGCTTTAAAAACCTTGAATGATATTTCTAATGGCTGTTAACTTAAGGAATGATAAATAAGAAATTATTTCCAGTTGCACTCATGACAATATGCAACTGCAAAATTATTTTGTAAAAGCCTTTCAGTCACAATTGTAAAATTAGCTAAGTAAAGCACAACATTTTTGTGAGAGGCAAAGTGCAGTTTACAGTTGGATATGTTTATAAATAGTGCTAAATCCTTCCAAGGAGAAAAAAAATAAAACTTTTTGTTTTCAGTAGTAAAAATTACCTGTATTGGTAAAATTGACGTTGTTCATTTTGAAATCAAATACTAATTAACTTTTATTGGAAATTATAAATTTTAATGGAATTTTTTTTCTAACCCAATTTTATATCTGACATTTATTTCAAAAGCAATATAAAAAATATAATTGTTACAATATTTTCCAGTTTAAGTAATAATTATTTTATCTTTTTTAGAGACTCAAAATTGGTTATTTACTTATTGTCATGGATATGTTTTCACTTAAGGTCATTTTTATGGCAATCTATTTTTTTTGAAAAATGTATTCCTTTTTACAAGTTTGCAACCATTAATAATCCCTTTTATTTCATTGCATAAATAAATGGGGATAATTTGAAGAATGAATCATGAATTTGAGTTAAGAATTAATGTTGACTTGATGTAACTATTTCATGGGTTACCTTCACTTCAGTGTACTTAATATAGATTACAAGACCATTTGAAAGGTATCAGATTTACTATCTGTAAGTTGTTACTATAGAAACTGTTGGCTATAAATAGAACAAACCATCTGAGACATCTTTATGTTTAATAAATTACATGATACTACAGTTTTTGTTAAATCTTTGTCATTCTATATGTATTATTATACACACAAAGGATAACAGAAAAAAAAACTAAAATTTATGGTTCATATCAACCATAAAACTTCAATAACTCCCAAAAATTGATGATAAAACGACAATAAATGGCTTGTACAGGTAAAAAATGTGAGTTTAAACCAGTACATAGGCGGGTCCAGGGGGGCCTGGGCCCCCCTTTTGTGGAAAAAATTTGGTTGATTATATAGGGAATCATTGAAGCATGCCTGGAGCGGGCCCCCCCTTAGGTCAGTCAGCTGGCCCCCCTTAGGAAAAGTTCTGGATCCGCCACTGCAGTATTATGTTCACCTACAAACAAGTCATCCAAAACTGACAAAATATAAAGCACAAGCACATCAAAAGAATGCATAACAGCTGTATTTGCACATTCCTAACTTTGTGCAGACATTTTCTTATGTAGAAGAAAAGGTGGACATACAAAGCACATAAGCAAAAACGGAGGATAATAATACAAAAATTACCATAGCACAATAACACAACTTTTACCTTTATATTGTATGTGTCTGTAAAGACAGAAGTTTGTCTGTCTTGGGCAATGTCTCCACAGAGTTTCCAGAATATATCCTGATTCTTCGTGGGAATGTTTATTTACTTTGTTTGGAATACTTGTGTTTGTTGTCTAAGGTTTTAATAGAATACTTATGTCTAGTGCCATTTGAAATTGTACACATTATATAGTCCTCTATAGATATAGGCAACAGTAGTATACTCTGTTCAAAAGTCTTAAATCGATTGAGAGAAAACAAATCTGGGTTACAAACTAAAACCGAAGGAAATCGCATCAACTATACGAGGAAAACAATGACACAACAGAACACCGAAGTGCAACAAAAAAACACTAATATAGCACTATTATCCCAAGAATTTTCTTTATCCATCCAGATTTTTTTTGTTTTTAGCCATTTTGTGACGGGTGAGACCAAAGTTGCAGTATGCAAGACAAAGATTACTATCTAGTTTTCGGAAAAATTTGACTTGACACATTCTCACTGAACATGGCTAATGATCATTTTGTTAATAAGTACTTATCTTGATATTCTTCGATCTATGAGTGGCGTCTATTCTAAATTTTCTTAGCATGTCTGTGACAGATGAGATGGTATGGTATCTGTTTTAAAAGAATTTGGCAGCACTTTAGTCAAACCATCTTTCGAATATCTTTCTTCATAAATGGATAAGCTGTATAGACATATTCACAATTGGTCGAACTAATGCTTTATATGATGCTCTTTCTTTTCGTATTGTTTTACCTTTTTAAGATTTCCCTGTAAGAACTTCATTTTGTTCCTTGCTTTCCAACATATGCTTGTAATGGTCACTCCACTTCATATATGATGTAAAAAAAACCTAGATATTTGGCTGCTGTTAAATGTAGTTCGTGCCCATGAAGTACATGCTTGTTTATGGTTGGTTCTCTCCCATTTTTCTGGGCGCTCATTTTCCTGGTCTCTTCCCATAGTGCCAGGTCAGGGTTGTCTTAAAGGTTGATTCTGTTAACATCGGAAGTTATAGTAACCAGATATGCAATAGTGTCATCTTCAAATTATCTTGCAGTCGATCTTTTGTTTTATGGTATGTCGTTGATGAAGGGCTTAATAATGATCCCTGTGGCATCACAGATTTTACATTTGTATACCGAAAATTTCTCCAATGGCTACGACTTGTTTCTGGTCTCTCGGGAAATATTTCATCCATATGTTGATGTTCCCTTTTATCCCATAGTGTTCACGTTTATATGTTAAGGGAGGGGCTATAGGAAAATTAATCGATTTGTTTGCTGTAATCCATGATTAAACATATGTCCACGTGTTTTGATACTTCAGCTATAAATTCCTTCTGCTATGTGTCACAGGGCGATCCTTACCAACACCATGTAAAAAGGGATTTAAGATATTATGCTGATCAGCATTCATGAGTCATGATGTCTATTGCCAATTTGTTCCATACGTTTGCAGGCAATATAACTCAGCGACTATGGTCTATAATTCACTGCTTCAAATTGCTTCCTTTCATAGAGATTGGACATTTTTTGCTGATCTTCATATGTGTGGTACTACTGCAGCGATGCAAGAGTCTTTAACTATCAAAGGGAAACGAAAGGTACCAAAGGAACATTTAAATTCATAAGTCGAAGACAACATCATGGCTAAAAAAAAACAACAACAACAGACAAACAATAGTACAAGAAATCCACCAAAAACTGGGTGATTTCATGTGCTCCGGAAGGGATAGCAGGTCCTGCTCTACGTGTTGCACTCGTCGTGTTGCTATATTAGTACAAAACCGGTAATAAGTTTAATTCGGTATGTCACGTTGTTGATAGAACAGTAATTTCCTTCTTAATTCACAATGAGTGTCGTGTTTTCTGTAACAAACTTGAACAGATATAAATTATTCCTTCATTTAAGTTCTGAGAGCAGGACAGGTTGTTAGTAGGTGTGCAATGTCAATTGTTTCCCTGTGACACATGCAGTAAAGTTGGATCAATTGTATATTGGCTAAACTTGTTCTTGTCAGTCTGAACCATTTATGTCAGCATTCTCAATATCATATTACTTGTATTTTTCTTCTTCCAGGAATGATTCGATGTATAAGTAGTATGTTTGCAAAGAGCAAAGAATGTCCGGTAGATTGTATTATAGTAAGGCAGTTCGATAAAAGATGCTTTGTCTTTAATGCAGTGTGGAGAGAGCGTCTCCCCGTGCTTCAGGTTTATGTTCTCATGTTATAAATACTAAGTTGTTATCGTAATTCACTGTGAATTGTATATTTATAATGATCTATAATTTAATCTTTATCTTTAATGGTAACGGTATATGTTGTGAAGAAATGTAGAACTTTTAGAGCCCGCTTGTTTAATTGTAGAATTCCGAGTAGCAGGTGTACAGTCGATTTTGCTGTTTTCTTAGCAAGAACTTGTATTTTCAATATCAAATATCTCAAATATTTGGATATGAATCTTAGTTTCAAAATCATATAGTAGTCTTGGTAGTACGTATGTTCTGTACACTGTGATGGAAGTATGCCCATTGTATTTTGAAGTCCTGAGTTAATGAGGGCATGTTTTGTTCTCCTAGCAGATTTTAAACGATCTATAATTAATAATTGATTTTCATTGTATTGCTCCTTCTGAAAGAGTAGTTGTGTTGTCTGATAAACGCCCTTAGTTTGTGCTATGGATTTAGAGAACACATACGTAGTAGCAGATAACTTAAGGTTTAGTTGGATGGATGTTGCAATGATGCTGTATGCATTGTGCATAACTTGCTGTTCAAATGGAGGTCGGTATTTTTGGTATTTTTTTTCTTTTTTTCTATGGATTTGAACTCAGAAGGGCAATGTCATCGGCACAGGTATGAATACAGTATATATTTCCTAAACTAGCTATCGATTTTTACTCCAATTCTACCTAGAGGTCCTCTCTAAATATCTTACATAGATGAGTTGATATAATTCCGACCTGCCTGATTCCTAGGAGTATATCAGCATCGTAAAGCTATCACTGAATAATACCTTTCCAATTGACTGTGTTTGTAAGTTTGCAAGAATGGAGCACAGGTTTTTAATGACGAACGTGGATCTGAGTTAATACTCCTATCTATTTGTTTATCATGGAGTATTAGATGCTGTACTACATCGAAGGCGGATTTGACATAATGTAATGATCACATTCGCGTTTTGATAATAAGGATTGTAAATAGTGGACAAATAAAGGCAACAGTAGTATGCCGCTGTTCTAATGTCATAAATCGATTGAGACAAAAACAAATCTGGGTTACAAACTAAAACCTAGGAAAACAAATGAACTATAAGAGGAAAACCACGAAACAACAGAAATACCAAAGTGAACAAAAAACAAACGAGACATTGCAACACAAACAGAAACGAACTAGAAGATAACAACTGCCATTTTCTTGACTTAGCACAGGACATTTTAAGAACAAATGGTGGGTTGAACCTGATGTTGTGGCTAGCCAAACATCGAAATTTTATGGCAATGTAAAATATAACACTTAAATGACGCCATTACATGACAGGAATACAGTACAAATAAAAGTAACAACATTCAGGACAGAGAAATAAACAAATAAACAAAGAACTTCTGTAAATCCAAATAATTGTAGCACAGTGTTGTGTACAATGCCGAATTTGCCAATAAGCCTCAGATATTACTGTTGTTAGGGACGACATCAAAAGATCGATGTAGGATAAAAAAACTTAAATCAAATAGTTTGGGGTGGGGGGTGAAAAAACTGTGTGAATTAAGTTTTTTTATCCTACATTGAACTTTTGATGTCGTCCCTTACTGAAGCATGATCTTTTCTTTGTTGGCTACAGAGTTTTTCTTTTCTGTTTTCAATTTTCTCCAAATTGGATGATCTGGTTGTCTTCTATGACCTTTTAAAATTTACAGTGTTTACTCCCGACTATCATGTTTCCACTTTGGACAATTTATTTTGATGTAAATGGTCATTGTTCATAGTTTAACAAGAGTGCACACGCTGAAATGTCTCGCCTTCTATACTATAATCATTGATATTATGTTGATAGTCCTAAGTATAAAGCTTAGTTTTATTACAACTGTCTCATAAACTTAACATTAACCAAGATAACTAAACAAAGACCAATGAACCTTGAAAATGAGGTCAAGGTCAGATGAACCATGCCAGGCAGACATGTACAGCTAACAATGCTTCTATACAACATATATAGTTGACCCATTACTTATAGATTAAGAAAAATAGACCAAAACACAAAAACTTAACACTGTGCAATGAACCGTGAAAATGAGGTCACCGTCAAATAAAACCTGCACGACTGACATAAAGATCATTTAATATTTTCATACACCAAATATAGTTCACCTATGGCATACAGTATTAGATAAAAAGACCAAAACTCAAAAACTTAACTTTGACCACTGAACCATGAAAATGAGGTCAAGGTCACATGAAATCTGCCCGCTAGACATGTACACCTTACCATCATTCCATACAACAAATATAGTAGACCTATTGCATATAGTATGAGAAAAACAGACCAAAACACAAAAATTTAACTATAACCACTGAACCATGAAAATGAGGTCAAGGTCAGATGACACCTGCCAGTTGGACATGTACACCTTACAGTCCTTCCATACACCGAATATACTAGCCCTATTGCTTATAGTATCTGAGATATGGACTTGACCACCAAAACTTAACCTTGATCACTGATCCATGAAATGAGGTCGAGGTCAAGTGAAAACTGTCTGACAGACATGAGGACCTTGCAAGGTACGCACATACCAAATATAGTTATCCTATTACATATAATAAGAGAGAATTCAACATTACAAAAAATTTGAACTTTTTTTTCAAGTGGTCACTGAACCATGAAAATGAGGTCAAGGACATTGGACATGTGACTGACGGAAACTTCGTAACATGAAGCATCTATATACAAAGTATGAAGCATCCAGGTCTTCCACCTTCTGAAATATAAAGCTTTTAAGAAGTGAGCTAACACCGCCGCCGCCGCCGTAGCCGCCGCCGCCGCCGCCGGATCACTATCCCTATGTCGAGCTTTCTGCAACAAAAGTTGCAGGCTCGACAAAAACTACTTGAACAATCTTTTTATGTCACCCGATCGACAATATCGGGTGACATATTGCTTTTCCTCTGTTTCTTTTTCTGTATTATTATTATGTCACCCGATCGACAATGTCGGGTGACATATTGCTTTTCCTCTGTTTCTTTTTCTGTATTATTATTATTATACTTCCACCTAATTTTGTCCGCCCGCTTTCTCAGAGCCAAAAGTACCAATCCGAATGATGGTGCACTATAACAAGGAACCCTGACTCCCCAGAGTCTGTGCAAAATTGGAACTAAAAAATGGCTGCCATCACCATGGAAACGGAAAAATGGTGAAAAAATAAAATTTTGGAGTTCCTTGAATTATTTGAGAATGCTTAAGCTTAAAATCTTTAGATTTTAATACAATGTAGGTGCCCACTATATACAGGTTTTGGATGATTTTGGCACATTTTGGAACTGCTATGTTGCCATGGAAACTACACCAAAAATTTCAAAAATATGGAAATGCTCCAATTTTTTTGAAACTTTAGCATAACGATGAGCAACTTTGGTAGATGTGGAATTTGGCGTTGGAATTTCCAAAATGTCTGCCGTTTCCATGGAAACAATGCAAAAAGGTCAAAATGCTCCAAAAACTTCCGGGTTTGGTGAATAACTTTGGTATGCTTGAACTTAAAATCATCAAATTTTTATGCAATATAGTTGTCCACTATATACAGGTTTTGAATGATTTTGATAATCATTGGAACTACTATGTTACCATGGATACAGGAGCAAAAATTTCAGAATGCTTCAAAATTGATGAAACTTGATATGATTGTTAACTGTCAAGTCTAGATATGACTTTTGAAGTTGGAATTTCCAAAATGGCCACGGTTGCCATGGAAATTGCAAAAATGTCAAAAATTCTCAAAATGGTTTTAACTTAATGAAATTTGATATTATTGGTAACTGACAAGTTAAGATGAGACTTTTGACTTTGAAATTTTCAAAATGGCTGCCGTTGCCATGGAAACGGTATAAATGTGAAATACTTTAAAATGCTCTGAATATACTGAACATTTACAAAAAGATGAATAGCCATGCATATTTGTGCATTTACTGTTAAACAAGTTTGAAATGGCTGCCGCTTAGTGGCAATAGGGGGAAGGGTGACATCCGCTATTGCTTGCAATGGCAATTCTAGTTATTATTATCATTATACTTCCACCTAATTTGTCCGGCAGTTTTCTCAGAGCCAATTGAACCAATCTTAATGAAAGTTAACTATAATGAGGAACACAAAATTTCGGGTAGCTGTAGGTCTTAAGACCATTAAAAATGGCTGCCGTTACCATGGAAACGGAACAATTGTGGAAAATTCCAATTTTTGGTTTTTATGAATTATTTGGAATTGCTTTAACTTAGAATCATTATATTTTGATACAATGTAGGTTCCGGGCATATACTGGTTTTGGATGATTTTGGTAATCATTGGAATTATCATGTTGCCATGGAAACTACACCAAAAATTTCCAAAATATCAAAATGCTCCAAATTTAATAAAACTCCACAGTTACGATGAGCAACATTGGTAGATGTGCAATTTGGCGTTGGAATTTCAAAAATGTCTGCCGTTACCATGGAAACAAGTCAAAAATGGTCAAAATGCTTCAAAAACCTTAAAGTGGCATTTACTTTCTTAAAATGGTAGGTCAAATCCATTGAAACTTTGATGGTATGTTCCCTCCCATGTACCAATGTGGTATCTGCCTTTAGAAATTTGGAATGGTATCTGTTACCATAGAAACCAGCCAAAATGTCAAAAATTTCAAAAATTTCGAAATGCTCAAAAATTGATGAAACTTAATATATTTGTTGACTGTCATGTCTGCATGAGACTTTTGAAGTTGGAATTTCCAAAATGGCCACCGTTGCCATGGAAACTGCAGAAATGTCAAATATTTTCAAAATGCTCCAAACTTAATGAAACTTGATATTATTGTTAACTGGCATGTATAAATGAGACTTTTGACAGAATTTTCAAAATGGCTGCCGTTGCCATGAAAACAGAAGAAATGTGAAACTTTTGACAATGCTCAAAATGTACTGAAAATTTTTAGAAATATATATTGCAATGCGTTGATCTGCATGCACTGTTAAATTGTTTTCAAATGGCTGCCGCTAAGTGGCAATAGGGGAAGGGTGACATCTGCTATTGCTTGCAATGGCAATTCTAGTTTGTTTTGTTTTTGGTCATGTGAATTAATTATGAGTAACATAATGATAATATATAGTCCCCAGTTCCTTAAACTAGAGGCTCTCAAGAGCCTGTGTCGCTCACCTGTTACTGTATTTACTGATGTTGGACATCTAGGTTGGTTGGCAGGGTCATTAGACACTTTTTTTTAAAATAGATACCCTAGTCATGATTGTGACCAAGTTTGGTTAAATTTGGCCCATAGTTTTAGAAAAGAAGATTTTTGTACAAGTTACAAAAATGACGAAAAGTTGTTCAATATTGACTATAAAGGACAATAACTCCTGGAGGGGTTCTCAGACAATTTTGGTCATGTTGACTTATTTGTAGATCTTACTTTGCTGAACATTATTGCTGGGTACAGTTTATCTCTACCTATAATACTATTCAAGATAATTACCAAAAACTGCAAAATTTCCTTTAAATTACCAGTTTTAGGGCAGCAACCCAACAATGGGTTGTAGGATTCATCTGAAAATTTGTGAGGGGATAGATCTTATTCTGATGGACATTTAAATCTTGAAAGATTTGCCCTAAATGTCTTAGTTTCAAAGATATATAGCAAAAACTGCATTTTACCACTATGTTCTAATTTTAGCCATTTTAGCCATTTTGGCCATTTTGTTTGGTAGGTGGGGTCATCGGACACATTTTTAAAACTATATACATTTGTACCACAATTATGATTGTGGCCAAGTTAGTTTAAATTTGGCCCAGTAGTTTCAGAGAAGAAGATTTTTGTACAAGTTACAAACAAGAGTGCACACGCTGAAATGTCTCGCCTTCTATACTATAATCATTGATATTATGTTGATAGTCCTAAGTATAAATCTAAGCTTTATTACAACTGTCACATAAACTTAACATTAACCAAGATAACTAAACAAAGACCAATGAACCTTGAAAATGAGGTCAAGGTCAGACATGTACAGCTAACAATGCTTCTTTACAACATATATAGTTGACCCATTACTTATAGTTTAAGAAAAATAGACCAAACACAAAAACTTAACACTGTACATTTTTACAATGAACCGTGAAAATGAGGTCACGGTCAAATAAAACCTGCGCGACTGACATAAAGATCATAAAATATTTCCATACACCAAATATAGTTGACCTATGGCATATAGTATTAGATAAAAAGACCAAAACTCAAAAACTTAACTTTGACCACTGAACCTAAAAATGAGGTCAAGGTCACATGACATCTGCCCACTAGACATGTACACCTTACAATCATTCCATACAACAAATATAGTAGACCTATTGCATATAGTACGAGAAAAACAGACCAAAACACAAAAATTTAACTATAACCACTGAACCATGAAAATGAGGTCAAGGTCAGATGACAACTGCCAGTTGGACATGTATGTAAAGTAAAATTATATCCGGGTGAAATTTGATCCGGAGGAAAAAATGTCACAGTAGTTGTTGTTATTTTTTTATCCGGAGGAAAATATTTCCCTGGGATATTTTTTCCTTTGCCGTGAAATTCTATCTGGGTAGTTAACTTATTGAATAGTTATTAGAAAAAAATTATCCTTTAAAAATACTATGAAATAATAATAGTGTATTTGAAATAAAGCAAAATTGTTAAAAAAAAATGTATTATGATGGGAAATAATTTCACAAATTATCCTTGAAAAAATTTCCTGAAATATTCAAGTCAATATCATCCTTTTAAAAAGAAAATTATCATGAATTATAGGGAAAAAAACCAGAAGTAATTTCAAAGATCGTAATTGTGAAAATAATATCATGATTAAATAAGGTTAGTGAAATACATGTAAAAGTGAGTTGTTTTCAGATCTCAGTACAAATATAAATCACTGAAGCGTGATGGAATCGCCCCCCCCCCCCCTTAGGCAGTCAGTGGGCCCCCTGTTATGAAAATTTCTAGATCAACCACTGGTTTTTACCTGTGAAATGTTATCTGTCTTATTAAATCAAGTTGTAAGTCATCTTTTTATGTAAATGAATATATAAAAAATAAGATTCAAGGAAACATTTCACTATAAAAAAATATATTATATTAATATCTTTAAAATATAAATTGCTCATAATTACCTCCCTTTGATGAATTATGCAAATTTGGTCTACCTTTGTGAAACATTTTATAATTAAAGTCAGGTATATATTGATTGTGAGTAACTTACATAGAAATTAAAGGGACTCTATTTCACACGGTTCTGTGAAATATAGTACGGCAAATATGTACCGGTACATACTATCCGCATAACACAGATAGATTTTCACTTCTCTGGAAAAACACAACCTGTGAAATACCATGCCTGGAAAAAAATTACCGGGACAAATTATCCTCAGGATAAAATATCACAGAGGAAGAAATAAACTGTTACATGTACACCTTACAGTCCTTCCATACACCGAATATACTAGCCCTATTGCTTATAGTATCTGAGATATGGACTTGACCACCAAAACTTAACCTTGTTCACTGATCCATGAAATGAGGTTGAGGTCAAGTGAAAACTGTCTGACAGACATGAGGACCTTGCAAGGTACGCACATATCAAATATAGTTATCCTATTACTTATAATAAGAGAGAATTCAACATTACAAAAAATTTGAACTTTTTTTTCAAGTAGTCACTGAACCATGAAAATGAGGTCAAGGTTATTGGACATGTGACTGACGGAAACTTCGTAACATGAAGCAGCTATATACAAAGTATGAAGCATCCATGTCTTCCACCTTCTAAAATATAAAGCTCTTAAGAAGTGAGCTAATGCCGCAGGCGGCGGATCACTATCCCTATGTCGAGCATCTGCAACTTAAGTTGCAGGCTCGACAAAAATGACGAAAAAGTTGTTAAAATTGACTATAAAAGGCAATAACTCCTTAAGGGGTTGACTGACAATTTTCATCATGTTGACTTATTTGTAGGTCTTATTTTGCTGAACATTATTGCTGTTTACAGTTTATCTCTATCTATAATAGTATTCAAGATAATAACCAAAAACTGCAAAATTTCCTTAAAATTACCAATTCAGGGGCAGCAACCCAACAACAGGTTGTCCGATTTGTCTGCAAATTTCAGGGCAGATAGATCTTGACCTGATCAAAAATTTGACCCCATGTCAGATTTGCTTTAAATGCTTTGGTTTTAAAGATATAAGCCAAAATATACATTTTACCCCTGTGTTCTATTTTTAGCCATGGCAGCCATCTTGGTTTGATGGCCAGGTCATCAGACACATTTTTTAAACTAGATACCCCAAGGATAATTGTGGCCAAGTTTGGTTAAATTTGGCCCAGTAGTTTCGGAGAAGAAGATTTTTGTAAAAGTTTACGGACGACAGACGCCAAGTGATGAGAAAAGCTCACTTGACCTTTGAGCTAAAAACAATTCTGTCAGATTGAGTTCAACTGACATTGACCTCATTTTATGGATCTAATCTGACATTGACCTCATTTTATGGATCTATGATCAAGGTTAAAGTTGCCCGATTAGGTCAATGTCTCAGAAACTAAGGAATGACTAAAAGGTGTCAGACTGACAATATTTACTTTTACAAATTATGACTTGGATGGAAAGTTGTCCCTCATTGGCACTCATACCACATCTCTTTATATCTACTGACAGTTATTATCTGACTGACCTTTTGATCCTAAAAAAAACTGCCTTTTTTAAGTTACTGTCTCCTTGACTTTGAATTTGGTGGAGTAAAAAGCAGTAAAGTTCTTCTTATCATTATGTGTGATCATATATCCAGCAAGGATTGCAATACCATATGTAGTATTCAATTGTGTGCCGAAACCACTTTTCTGCATAAATATCATTCTATTTTTTGAAACAATGACCTTGATTATTTAACCTTCAATATGCTACACATTCGAAATGACAACATATAATTTTACTGCAGGCATATTAAAGACTGAGATCTAACTCTATGACAATGAATCAAATAAAACAATAAATATTTTGATTGCTTTTATTTTCTAAGCATCACAGGTTCTTGTTTTTTGGCATTGACTTGATACAGGTAGAAAGGAGAATAATTTGATATTTCTTGTTTATAAGAGAATGAACATTATTAAATTGATCATTATTCTACAGAAGTCTTACAGTATGACAACTTAGAACAATCATTTTTCTGATATAAACTGAAGAATATATTGGGATAAACCAACTTGATTTCCCCATCCAACCACTCATAAGGTAACCCAACATGTGATTGAGATTACTTTGCTGAGTGGTTGATTGAAAAATATATCTGTATATAATACAAATGTCCCTGAAAGAAAATTATCTTTTCTTTAGAAGCTTTATACAACCAGATGCTCCGCAGGGCGTAGCTTTATACGACCGCAGAGGTTGAACCCTGAACGGTTAGGGCAAGTATGGACACAACATTCAAGCTGGATTCAGCTCTAAATTTGGATTGTGATTAAATAGTTGACACAGCATAGGTTTCTGACACAGAATGAATGTGTTCTAATGAACTTAAAATTTTTGTTTCTCTTAGAGCAATTCACTATGCTGTTGAATATTAATCCTCTCAAAAAAATGTTTGAAGAAATTTTCTTTTTTATTTATGAAATTTCAAATGAGAAAAATTGAACCCAATTTTTTTAATCACATCCCCCTTTCCCTTATTCCAAAACTAATCTCAATTAAAATTTCTAATGGAATTTGCAACAATAACTACTCATTTAAATACATCATAAAATATTAAGATGTAAAAAAACTGCTTGTTATCACTGAATGGTAAAGATTATTTTAATTTATCAGTTGGTAGTAAAAAGTGAATATACATTGTATATTGTATATAACAAAGATTTAAGTTGATTCTGGACAAAGAAAGATAACTCCAATTAAAAACAATCTTGCTATTGCACAATATTTTGCAATTAGATATTTCTTGCTTACTATTCTGGACAAAGAAAGATAACTCTAATTAAAAAAAATTTTGATATTTCACAATATTGTGCAATTAGATATTTCTTGCCATTGCGCAATACTGTGCAATTGAAAAGACTTGCTATTACACAATACTTAATATAATAATTTTAGATCCTGATTTGGACCAACTTGAAAACTGGGCCCATAATAAAAAATCTAAGTACATTTTTGGATTCAGCATATCAAAGAACTTCAAGATTTCAATTTTTGTTAAAATCAGACTAAGTTTAATTTTGGACCCTTTGGACTTTAGTGTAGACCAATTTGAAAACAGGACCAAAAATGAAGAATCTACATACACAGTTAGATTTGGAATATCAAAGAACCCCATTTATTCAATTTTTGATGAAATCAAACAAAGTTTAATTTTGGACCCCGATTTGGACCAACTTGAAAACTGGGCCAATAATCAAGAATCTAAGTACATTTTTAGATTCAGCATATCAAAGAACCTAACTGATTCATTTTTTGTCAAAATCAAACTAAGTTTAATTTTGGACCCTTTGGACCTTAATGTAGACCAATTTGAAAACGGGACCAAAAGTTAAGAATCTACATACACAGTCATGACAGTTAGATTCAGCATATCAAAGAACCCCAATTATTCAATTTTGATGAAATCAAACAAAAGTTTAATTTTGGACCCTTTGGGCCCCTTATTATGTTGGGACCAAAACTCCCAAAATCAAACCCAACCTTTCTTTTATGGTCATAAACCTTGTGTTTAAATTTCATAGATTTCTATTTACTTATACTAACGTTATGGTGCGAAAACCAAGAAAAATGCTTATTTGGGTCCCTTTTTGGCCCCTAATTCCTAAACTGTTGGGACCTAAACTCCCAAAATCAATACCAACCTTCCTTTTGTAGTCATTAACATTGTGTTTAAATTTCATTGATTTCTATTTACTTAAACTAATGTTATTGTGCGAAAACCAAGAATAATGCTTATTTGGGCCCTTTTTTGGCCCCTAATTCCTAAACTGTTGAGACCAAAACTCCCAAAATCAATCCAAACCGTTCTTTTGTGGTCATAAACCTTGTGTCAAAATTTCATAGATTTCTATTAACTTAAACTAAAGTTATAGTGCGAAAACCAAGAAAATGCTTATTTGGGCCCTTTTTGGCCCCTAATTCCTAAAATGTTGGGACCAAAACTCCCAAAATCAATACCAACCTTCCTTTTGTGGTCATAAACCTTGTGTTAAAATTTCATAGATTTCCATTCACTTTTACTAAAGTTAGAGTGCGAAAACTAAAAGTATTCGGACGCCGGACGACGACGACGACGACGACGACGACGACGCAGACGCCAACGTGATAGCAATATACGACGAAAATTTTTTCAAAATTTGCGGTCGTATAAAAAAGACTTACGTACATTTTTTTGTTTTGAGAAAAAAATAACTACTTCCAGGGGAATTACAATTAATGATTTGCCCTTATCAAATAAATCAATGACAATTTATATTATCTCTCAACTACTAATTCATCGGAAGCATGGTGTTTCTGTCTTGTCAAAATAATAAACTGAAGAATTTCTGTCATCCAGTTACTTATCTTAAGACTCATAAGGTGATAATTTGATAAACAGAAATATGCAGTAGTCAAAAATGGGAAAAGGTTGTACATCATTAACTTAATGTACAACAAGTTTCAACAATAATGTCTTTTTTGAGAATGATGGAACTTCCAATGAAAGAACTTGAAGAAAGAAGCTGACAAGGATATATATGTTAGAATACACTGCTTTTGGTCATTTGAGGTAATTTGTCAGTATAAAGATTTTCAATACTTAATGGTACTTGTCAAAAAAAACCCAAATCAAATTGAAAACAAAATCCTTAACTTTCTTGCTAGAAAATACTTCTGCACTTGTACAAAAAGAAAATGGTTGCGACTAACCCAATGAATGCGACTAAAAATGTGTAACTGTCACATAGAAAATTTATTATGCTTTTCCTCCCACATTCAGAACTTTTAAAAACATTGTTAAATAAAAACTATTCTGAAAAAAATGTAATGCACTCCCATTTAAAAATTCTCTCGTCAATTACATCTGGATTTCAAAGTGAATATAAGAACTAAAATCTACCACTTATATACGTGTTGCTACAAGTTCAAACTCAAATAAGGAGCTAATAATTTTGTACCCTGGTTGTAAAGTGACAAACTTGAGAGCTATTTCATTTAGGTGCTTTGACTGTTATATACTTTTATATGTACTCTACAGTCATTCCATATTGTTCTAAATCAGAATTGAAAAAAAAACTGTGAAAAATTAATCCAGTCAAAAGTTCCAACTGTAGGATTTGCAAAAAAGAATACTATTTGTTTACAACAGTGCCAATGTATCTAACTAAACAAATAATATATATATATATATGTATACCATTCACAATATGTAACCTCAAAACTTAATAAAATAAAATCATCTAGTCTGAATTATTTATATGTATATATGTATATATACTTGTATTGCTTTACAATTACATGTACAATATTTACAAAATTCTACTTTGTACAATTCCAAGATTGGTTTGTCTTATCAAATGCATTATACTAAAATGATGGATCAAACTACCATTCAAGCATGCTCAAATATTCCCTGATGCAAGTTCTATATAAAGCATCTTTAAAAACTGTAACGTACAAACATATTGAATGCTATAAGAGATATCTTCACCTTTGACTTTGTTTGTCTAATTTATTCACAACTTTGTCATACTCTGGTTGATTTATAGCTTGACAAATCAAAGGCAGATTAAGAGGGCCCCAGGTCCCGCCATTTTTGGGGAAAATTTGATAGACTATATTGGGAATCACTGAAGTAAGACTAGAGCAGGCCCCCTCTTAGGCAGTCAGTGGGCCCCCTCTTAGGCATTCAGTGGGCCCCCTCTTAGGCAGTCAGTGGGCCTCCTCTTAGGCAGTCAGTGGGCCTCCTCTTTTGAACATTTTTGGACCCGCCACTGCAAATCATATAGACACATGTTTAATATTGTAGATAGAAAGAATGTTTGTGTCTTAGTTGCTGTCTAATTGATATATACCTCATATCTCCTATTATTTTGAATTATATTTATTAATGTTCCCAGCACATCAAATTTTATTTATAGAGCTCAAAGTGTAGAGCAATTGATATTGTCATCATGAAATTGACATTCATACACAAAATTGGTTTGATCTGTTCTGATTATATGAAATCTATGAAAACTATGAGATTAAAATAATTGAAGCGGTTATAAATGTTCGTTTCTATATCTTTGCAATACAGTTTTAGGTAAAGATTAAGAGACCAAATTACCTGATATACACTTTACATTCTCTCTTTACTTGTAAATCACAAACAAATTCCTTAAGCATCCTCTTGGCATTCCAAAATTGTTAGCCTTAAGCATACTTGACAACGTTCAATGACTTAAAACACAGCACATTCAATAGCGATTTTGATTTACATTATAGTAGAGTTTACATTCTAATTGTATATACAATAATTGATAATAAAAGTACACCTATGTAATATATTATATCACTATTATCTTACATCACACTTGCTTTAAAACTTTAGTTATTGTTTAAATTTTTCAATAATACATTTATTTAAATAATGTTTTATTTATTTTGAACTTGAAATCAGATCAAGTTGATGTCCTTTACTTTGGAGATGTAAATAAAAATGATACATTCTTAGCTTTATAAAAACCCTATTTCCAAATTATACCTTACTGCTTGCTTCTGCAGTCCCCTTTAAACAGTATAAACTGATACATTCAAAGAAAAGTTATTTTCATATATTCCTCTATTTCTTGAAGAGTATAATGCAGAATTGCAACATACATATAAATAGATTTATTGGATGTGAAAAATTAAATAAAGCACCTAAAACATATTTATTCAGATTGCTGGTTAAAATTATCATGATCTTATACATACTGCAGCAATTAATTACACTTATTACTTTGTCATTATTAAAGTAATTTATGTCTTCAAATTCTATGAACTTGTAAATATCAATGGAAGACTTCAAAACTTTCCTTATGATTGTCAATCATTTCATTTCTTCTTTCACCATATAAAATGCAAATGAAAATCATACAAAAATTGAAATTTAAGATTGACATAGAAAGATATTTGTATACAAAATACATTCTTACAAAATATCAACAGAAACTAGGGGGAAAAAATGCTGAGATTTAAGTCTAAACACTGCATTACCCCTGTATATGAGTTCATACAATCAGTTTCACAAAGGGAAAACCCTATAAAGATAATGAACATTAAAATGATTTACATGTATGCTATTCAATATACATATCTGATATTTACAATGGTGACAAAACTGGGGACTGGCAGCAAGATAATTTTTCGACAATAGAAAAATGTTGTAGCAGGTGAAAAAGCCATATTCAGACAATAAATAAGCATTATCTAAGACATACTTTAAAGACAAAAACAATTTGTTAGCTTAAGTTTATCAATTGACATTGAAATTTTCTTCACCAACTTCCAGTTCTGTCACATATTGATATCTAATATATACATGTATGCTGTTCAACCTACAGTGATTTTATGAACAAAACTTATGACAATATTAATATTTATGCATTTTCTCTTCTCTTTTTATGAAAATTACCCAACGAAATAACTTGATTATGGCATAATAAATGGTTTAAATGACAACAGTTACTGACTATGTCTTTAAACAATCTGACATGTTATATATAATCCAAAACAATAATATTAAATATGCTAAATTGCTTAAACCCTAGGAAATAAATATGAAAAATAGACAATCTAAAAATACTCTCAAATACAAAATACACATTTCCTTTAAAATCAGTCACTCTGTAAATGTCTTGCAATACATAACAGTCAATAATTGTAAGTTTTGAAATGTCTTGCAATAGATAACAGTCAAAAATTGTAAGTTTTTTTTGGTTACTGTAGACAAATCCATCTTAACAAGTTTGGTTTCTGATAAAAGATAGATTTTAAAACAAATCATTGTTACATATATTATCTACTAGCTAGTACTATTTTCATTGTCCGTAAATCGTACATGTGTAAAAGGGAAAACCCCTTTTCTTCCATTGATTTCTCCCTCCCACTGGCCATTGGAATTCATTTTAGTCACAAGTACTATATCTCCTTTCTGAAAAGACATACATCAATACTTATAAAATATCATTTAGGAATATGTTAACTTGCTGAGATCCTTGAATAACTTAAAACACTGATATTCTTGACAACATGTAAGAAAAGTGATTCATTAAGTCTAGGCACATCTTAATTACACTGGCTGTTCAGCTTAAAATTGTCAATGGTGAGATTAATATGACTGTAGTTTGAGGGATACTGTGATGAGAACAACTATAGTACACTCAGTATCAAATATTCCTAAAAGAATAATTTATTTGGGGGTGAGCCAGGGCTCCGTGTTGAAAGCCCTACTGTGACCTATAATTGTTCACTTTTATACATTGTGACTTGGATGGAGAGTAGTCTGATTGGCACTAATACAACATCTATTTATATCTATATATAAAGCACATAACACTTTTAAAACTGTCTCATTGGCAATCATATCACATCTTCTTATTTATATGTATGAAGATTCTTGACTATGTCAGCTAAATAGATTTTATTTTAGAATATTATTTTTTTAAAGATTATTTCTTCTACAAATGAGAGAAAAGTTTTTTTTTTTTTTTATCATGGATTTTTTCATTGCACTAAAACCATGTCTTACAGTTTATGTTCCTTCAGGAATGTAGAGACAACAACTCTCTCAACAGCTTTAATCACATTTATAGATATACATTGCATTGTTAGGATGAACATAATTTATCAGTCCAAGCGTTATAGCTCCTATTTTGTTGTTGTATTAATACTTTTCATAATATTGTACAAATAATGTAGACTTGAGGTCAATATAGCTATGTTATTTTCCATATATAATTTTTATTGTAGACTTGAGGTCAATATAGCTATGTTATTTTCCATATATAATTTTTATTTTCAAGGAGCATAAATCTGATGACAGTCTCTTGACACAGAGAATTTTTTTTACGTTTTATAATTTTGTACCTTACCTCAAGTTATTATTTACATTAATGTTTCTGTATTCTTACCTCAAGTTTTAATTGTGTTTTATCATATAAATTTGGTATTCTTTGTTGAATCACAAGAGCTCTAGCAGGTAAAGTTATCTATAAAGAAAAAAACATATTTATAATCTTAATTTTTATTGCCACGACCTGTGGGCTTTGATATGTTTTGTTACTTTAAATGTGAAACAAAAACAGTGGCGGATCCAGAAATTTTCATAAGTGGGGGCCCGCTCCCGTCACGCTTCAGTGATTCCCTATATAACCAACCAAAATTTTTCAACAAAAGAGGGAGCCCGGGACCCCCCCCCCCCCCCCCCCCCCCAAATCCGCCTCTGAAAAAAGTTTGAAAGGTTGAGAACTATTGGTTGCAATCTGACACAAAATAGTAGATCCTTGTACCATTGAAAGATTCTGAATATACCTTGATTCTTAATCATAAAATAAAGCCAAAATATTACACAAAGGTAGAATAACATGTAGCGGGTTATTTTCGTGGGTGTAAAATTTCACAATTTTCACTGAATAAGGTATACGAAATATTTTGGCAGTTATTATTTTGGCGGATTCAAAACTTATCAATACCTTTGCATATGCACTTGTAAATTGGCGAGATTTATTTTGGCGATTTTGTTCTATCCAGGAAAATTTACACCCCACAAAAATAACCTATTATACCGTATCAAGGAATAACTTACATCTTTGATGGATGGTTTTTGAGGATCTATATAACCTGGAGGCTCTGATATTGGTCGCTGACTAGGTATTGGAGGGTTGTTAGGATCAAACTGGAAAAAAAAAACAATATAAATATAATATTGAATTAGAGGCTATAGTGATAATGTAATACTACAACTTAATGTCAACAAAGAAAGGTTAATAAGTAAACATATCAATTTAAGAGAGAGAGAGAAGGGACCTTAGAACCATTTTATTCCAATAGCTGAAATTATAACATGAAGAACTTCAATCTTAAATATGGCATGATGTACAACTAAGATGCATAAAGCTTATACTTTTATATCTTTATTCCAAACCCACTTCTTTTTACTTTTTTTTCATTACATTTAACATGATCATCCTGGGAAAAAATACCATCTTGTTTCTACAATTGAAGAATCACATTCAATAATACAATCCAAAAGAAAATTATTCTTGATAGAATCATATTCAAGCAATACAGCATCAAATTGCCATAATTTTAAAAGGCTGCTGGCAAATATCATTTCTATACAATAAATCCTAATTCCAATGTAGACTTTATTCGGAAATAAGCTGTTAATGCTGATGACAGAACAGTACCAACATTGGAAAAATATCAGTCCCTGAAGGTCTTTTTTGTCATAATTGCCAAAATGCCATAAATAAAAGAAAAGTTATTTTTTTAATAAAAGCATCTCAGCTATATAATTAGAAATTCTTATCAAGTAGTTAAACAGTAAGTTTTGACATGCATAATTTTAAAATTTGATCAATTCAAGAATGAAAGTAAGCTGCAGAAATGCAGTTTGATAAACTGTTAGTACGTAATAATGTTCTTAAAGTAAAGAAAAAGACAATACAGATGTCATTAAAGATTCCTAATATCATGTAATACAATACAAAATAGACCTGCTAGTAAGTGTCTACCAAAAGATTACAAGTATTTATCTCTATTATTGCTTTACCATTATTCAGCAGTATGTAGCTAAAGCCTGTTTACTTAAAAACATATTTTACCTTTTGAAATAAGACTGAGGCATGATCCTGAATATAATATGACAAATTACTAAATCTTTTTTTCACTCAAACTGTTATGAAATTTGATGGCTAAAGATGCTTTCCAGTAACAGTAATATGTGCCTTATAAGCTATATTCAGTGTCTTGTTTTATAAAAATATCATCACATGAATTTTGTTAACTTACATAATTGAATGGCATAAATGATATGATGTGGTTCATAAGTGTTTCTCGTTTTATATAACAATTAGACCGTTGGTTGTCCTGTTTGAACGGTTTTACACTAGTAATTTTTAGGCCCTTTATAGCTTGCTGTTCATTGTGAGCCAAGGCTCTGTGGTGAGGACCTTACTTTGACCTATAATTGTTTACTTTTATAAATTGTGAATTGAATGACATTAATAGTAAACGTTGATCACATCATGGAACAGGTTACAAAAGAATGGCATTAGCATCTTGGTTCTTAGAAACCAATATGAAGATTATGTGATTTTTTTTCCAGCTAAAGACAGCATTTGCATCCATAACCTTTTTCTCAGAAAAAGAAAATATGAAACAGATTCAAGAGAAATATAAATTACATGACATTGGTCATTTTTACAGGACACGTACTTCATAAAAGCTTTATTATGTGAGTGGTCCTCAATTTCTGTATATCAATTTTAAGTGTACATTATTTCAAAGTGTCTGTCAAACTTTTATCCACTGGTGTTCCCAGGTCATATATTTTTTTCTGATTGACGGAAAGGTTTGAAATTTATAAGTGTTGTGAGTTGCATTGCTGCAAAGGTACAAGTATAAAAAAGAAGATGTGGTATGATTGCCAATGAGACAACTATCCACAAAAGACCAAAATGAAACAGACATAGTGAATGTTTTTATCACTTTGATTATTACAACATTTATATGGCTTATTACTCATACACTCTCATTACTTGTGTAAAAATTAGCTTTTAAACTTAAATTAATCCCCTCAACTATAATGAAAGTGGTCTGGTTTACCAATGGCATTCTATAATAGCCAGGCAACATGCACATAGCCCATCTATTTACTTTTATTTTCATTTTATTTCAGGCAAGCATGAAATTATAAAGGTAAAACCCCACAATCTACTCGTTTCAATTTAGGATTTCACCTAGTACTTAAAATTGAGTAGAATGTACTCATTAACCCTATTTTGGTCCCTTCACCTTCTATGTACTAAAGAAATATTAGCCCAACTTTTCCTCTAATGCAGTTACGATATGAATTTCTTGTTTGTATACTAACCTTAGTTACATAAGGAACAGGTATTTGTCCTACATCCCCATGACTGTTACGACAGGTCCACCATTCCTTTTCATCTTTAGATATAAGTTCTAACACATCACCTTTTTTAAATGGTAAATCTTCAGGGTCCTTACCAGTAAAATCAAACTTGGCTACATATTTAGCTCTTTTAGCCTAAAAAATGGATATTAAGGCAATGTAATTTTTGTTTCAAATATACAGTTGAACTATTTTGTCAAAGTAATGAGACATGAGTATATACAATTTATTGCTATACAGTGAAACCTGTACAAACCGAACCTCTTCAGGATTTTATCAGGTTCATAATGCAAACAATTTGATATGACAGTGCTTAAGAACATGTCTTGGGTATACAGCTTTTTGGTTTATGCAGGATTCAGTTTAGCCAGGTTTAACTGTATTTCTGAAATCCGTTACACATATATCATTGTCTATCATGTCTAGTCAGCTTTTCTTGATATCGCAAAAACTAATCTCAAATGTTGGTCTTGTTAAAATCGCAATAATTTGTAAAACCACAGAACACTTGGAATTGAATATAGAAAATACCCTATCCAATATGATCTACATACAGCTTGTGACCAATACAACATTGTTAATACAGGCAAATTCTGCAAGTAGTGTTTCCATAACTACCTGAATTACTTCATAACTCAAATACATACAATCTCACTAATATTACAATTTAACTCATTACTGATTTATTGTAAGTTGTTTGAAGTCAAGTGGCAAAAAAACTATATTTAATCAGAATAAACTGTTATCACACAGATATGTCTCGCCTTTTTTTGTAATTTTGATTATGCAAATGTTGAAATCAAAATAGCAATATTTTAACATCTTACATAAGTTATGCAAATATTCAAAGTCAATGAACCATGACTGAGTTACATGGCTAAACAATCTCCATGTAAATGAGATGTGCCAATGCTAATACAACTGCATACCAAATACCATTGACTTATTATAAGTCGTTCCCAAACCTAAATAATTACATTAGATGTATGTTTCATTATAATATTTTATTCTGATTGGCTAACTGCACATCACGTGTTATTCCTTAAGCAGTTGCATTGCTCAATACAACTTTTCATTTATGATAACACGTGCTCCAACAATAAAGTGCACAGGTGAATTAAATAATAAAATATATAAAATTCGTGTTTTCATAATCATAGCTAAAAAATGTAATTATAAGTATTGAATGCTTCTTTTTGTAACTTTATAGGGTTGTAAAAGCGTTGACCGTGCGTACATTTTTAGAATGAAGCGCAGAAGCGCTTCATACAAAATGTACTTCGGTCAACGCTTTTACACCCCAATAAATTTACAAAAAGAAGCATTCAATTCTTAAATACAAACATTAACTTGTAAACTATATAAAAGTTTTGAAGTCAATGAACCATGATGAGGGGGTGGGCTATATAATCTCCATGAAAACAATACCGGATACTTGCAAATAAATTTGCATACAATATCATTGACTAAACATTAGCAGTTCATCTTAAACTGATCTAATCACAAACTAATACATGTAAACTAAGAGAAGTTTCAAAATCATTAGACTGAGAAGCGAGGCCAAATATTCTCCATGGAAATGAGATGTGCCAATGCTTATACAACTGAATACCAGTTAACATTGGCCTACCACTAATGGTTCCCCTTAAACTGACCTAATCACAAACTAATACATGATAACTTAGAACAAATTTCAAAGTCAATAGACCATGACTAAGGGGCGGAGCCAAATTATCTCCATGGAAATGAGATATACCAATGCTTATACAACTGCATACCAAATATCATTGACCTACCACTTGTGGTTCCCCATAAACTGACCTAATCACAAACTAATACATGTAAAATAAGCAAAAGTTTTGAAGTCAATAGACCATGACTGAGGGGGCAGGGCCAAATAATCTCCATGGAAATGAGATGTGACAATGCTTATACAACTGCATACCAAATATGATTTACCTATCACTTGTGGTTCACCATAAACTAGACCTAATCACAAACTAATACATTGTTGAAGCCGTCGCCGATGCCAGAAACAGCATACCTATGTCTCGCTTTTGACTCCTTCAAGGCAAGGCAATATACTATTGTTGATCACAGCACAACTTTACAACACAAACTGGTACATGTTTAATACAGTAATGTCACTTTTTCAGTTTTACTTTGCTATCTTCATCATGTTCATGATCATCAAAAATCCAGGAAATATTAATTTGTTTGTCAATGACATTTTTAATTGTTAGAAGTTTTCAATATTGCATTGTTTACCGTTTCTTATATATATTTACCTTTCTTTGAGAAATTTCACTCATTTTTCATTCAATTTATATCCATTAATTTTACTGAAATCAAGACATGGCAGAAGAACACAAACTTTAGAAGAGCAATTTCTATAAAATTGCCCTCATAATGAAATATGAATATCTGTAAATGATATAGGACTATTGACAAAAACAAATAGGCCTTTCCAACAAGAAAATTTGTTTTCATTTTAATTGTCTATAAAGAAGATAAAAAAAAGTGTTTTTTTTTTACAGTACTTTAAATAAAGAAAAAAAATTGTGTAAGATATCAAAGATCATATAAATTGTTTTAAGTTAATTGTTTCTTTATCTAAAGCATGACTTCTAATAACTGCATATACTGAAATATAATTTCTTACATCTTTAATATATAATTTTAAGTTTTGCCCCATTCTCTACATGTTATAGTTCAGGATTACAACTGAAAACAACTTTTAAAAAAAACTTCAAATGTTAATTTTTTTCCTTGTAACCGGAAAAGGTTATCACTATAAATAATATGTTTACAGTTGCACCCTGATGCATGGCAGCCAAGAAAATCTATCTTAATTAATCAATATTCATCCAGTTATGTAACAGACATGCTATATTTTCAATTAAAATAGCTTGTGAAATTTATAAATCACTTTTATTGGCCTAAAATCTGAAGTTTCACAAGCACCACTTTAATTAAAGCTTTTATTTCCTGGTATCTTTCCTTCCCTGTCCAGTCTATTTATAACTAAGGGTTAACCTTTGGACTATTCTATTACATATATATGCATTGCAATATTTTTAAAATGGTACAATCAGTACCTTGTAAATCAGACTCGCTAATTGTACATCTTACAAATTTCTAGCAATTAACAGAAATAACATCATGAATACAAGGATGTGGTATGAGTGCAAATGATACAACTCTCTATCCAAGTCACAATGTGTAAAACAATAAACAGTTATAGGTCGAAGTACTGCCTTCAACACAGAGCCTTGGCTCACATTGAACAGCAAGCTATAAAGGGCCCAAAAAATGACTAATGTAAACCAATTCAAACAGGAAAACAAATGTTATAAGCCCAGCCCCAGGAATGAATACTTTTGTGCATGTAATTGTTCAAGCCTGTAGAACAAGTCCAGTCAAGAAAAAATGTGTTTATAATTCTTATTCAATATGAAGGTCTCAAGGAAATAAGTTTTATACTAACAGTATTATCCTCTACATATAAATAAATAGTTTTTGTCACATTCACATATAAGTTATGGAAGACATATCACTTATATGTATTTATCAACAATCACATCACAAGGGTATTCCAGATAGAGAGATGCACAAACTGCTATATCCCGTTTCATTGTTGTTGTCTGGGAATAAAATAAACTGTTCACACAAAAATATGTCCCATCTGTTTGCATAAAATTCAGAAAAAGACCATCTGATGTACAGCATCATTGCTAATTGATTAAAAGTTGCTGTACCAACTAGTGGGAAATGCATGGACAAGGTGGACAAACTGAGATGTACAGACAACAATGTAGCCCGACAGAATATATTGTTGTCTATTGCAAGTAGATCCTATCAAACTAACGTAAGCAGAAAACTTAACATTGAAAATTGTTAGTTAATTGAAAGTCACTGGACCATGATCTAGAAGACTGGCCATGACATAGTGGTCCAACTGATATGTACTGATAGAAATGCAACTTCATACAAAATATCATTGATATGTCACAAATAGTTCTTATTAACTGACATAAGCAGAAAACTTACCATTGAAAATTGTTAGTTAATTGAAAGTCACTGGACCATGATCTAGAAGACTGGCCATGACATAGTGGTCCAACTGATATGTACTAATAGAAATGCAACTTCATACAAAATATCATTGATATGTCACAAATAGTTCTCATTAACTGACATAAGCAAAAAACTTGAAAATTGTTAATTAATTTCAAAGTCACTGGACCATGGCCTAGGGAATGGGATGTAAAAAATACTTATCAAACTAATTCTACAATCCACAAACCATGTACAAGTGGTTTTACATACAAATTTGATAAGTCAGAGGAAAAAGTTTTATTACACATATCCTTGAATGCAAAAAAAAAAAGAGGAATTAAAGGTCATCAAATGTGTCATCACTTCACATTCCAGAAACATTATTACATGTATTGCTAGTTTACATGTTCACAATGTGTATGTATAATTGGAAAAAAAAAGAGGGTGTGTAAAAATAAATGACATAATATCACAACACAGGCACAAGATCAGCGCTTTTATTGCTGTTTTTTCTTGTCAGTCACAGTGGGGCCTTCACACCTCACCACAATTTAATGATAGCTTGAATGGAATTATTTGGTGGATGTCATCCATACTTTATCTTTGTATTGAAGAACGTGTACAGCTGCAGGATAATACATGTATCAACAAATTTAATTTTGCTCATTGTTGAAAGCCTACAGAGAACTATAGTTGCTAACATCTATGTCATTTGTTCTCTTGTGGAGAGTTGTCTCATTGGCAATTATACCACATCTTTTTATTTCTAAATTACAAATTATATCTATAAAAGAACTCTAAAATATACTGTCTGCCATCAATTGTCTGACAAATTGATGATATCTCTCCAAAATACGGAAACACTTCGTAAATATGGACAACTACTTGGCTGGAAACTATATACATGTACATTTACGGATGAACTACATAACATTCAATAAACAAGCAATCAGATGGAATATGTAACAATTCAATTAACAAATTAAATGTTAGAATTGACTATGAAACAACTCAATAAACAAATAATATGATGGACTACGTAACAATTCAATTAAAACAAAAAAGCCAAAAGACAGTTAATGAAGAAGTTAACATCACATCATATTATTTGTTTACTGAATTGTTTCAGAGTTATATCAAGAATATTCAATAATTGCCCAATAACAGTTGAATTAAGAGCAAGAATATTTTTAAATGAGTGTATGGTATTTGGACTCACCAATCTACTCCAGTCAACCATTATTTGTCTGTGTCAATCATGATGACAATCATAGTTAGATCTTAATAATGGTAAACAGGTACTGTATGTCAAATAAAACAATTCCCTTAACTTAATATAGGAAAAATATTCCAATTTTTTCCAAATAAAAATTCCCCTACAAGTATATACATGTGACCCAATGCAATCAATTTCATGTGAAATTCAATATTGAGGAAGACCCCCTTTCCTTCCTGGTCATTATATTCAAATGTCAAATAAATATTGTATTCCATTCTCAATTATATTGTACATGTAGACACAATTTCTTTATAAAAATAAGGAGATGTCATATGATTGCCAATGAGACAACTTATCACTAGAGCTTAATTGAAGTGGATTCTTTTTATTTTCTATCTAGATATAAACTAGAGGCTCTCAAGAGCCTGTGTCGCTCACCTTGGTCTATGTGAATATTAAACAAAGGACACAGATGGATTCATGACAAAATTGTGTTTTGGTGATGGTGATGTGTTTGTAGATCTTACTTTACTGAACATTCGTGCTGCTTACAATTATCTCTATCTATAATGAACTTGGGCCAGTAGATACAGTGGAAAATATTTTGTAAAAATTTAACCAAAATTTACAAAATTTATGAAAGTTGTTAAAAATTGAATATAAACGGCAATAACCCCTTATGGGGTCAATTGATCATTTTGGTCATGTTGACTTATTTGTAGGTCTTACTTTGCTGTACATTATTACTGTTTACAGTTTTTCTCTTTCTATAATAATATTCAGGATAATAACGAAAAACTGCAAAATGTTCTTAAAATTACCAATTCAGGTGCAGCAACCCAACAACATGTTGCCTGATTGGTCTGAAAATTTCAGGACAGATAGATGTTGACCTAATGAACAATTTAATTCCATCAGATTTGCTCTTAATGCTTTGGTTTCAGAGATATGAGCTAAAAACAGCATTTAACCCTATGTACCACTATGAAATAACCTGCACATTGCTATATAAATAAAAAATTCATTAATACTATATTCAGCCTATATATAAACTTGATTAGTTCTGGGAAACTAATTTTCCCAAAAGTATTAGAATATGAATCTTTAAGTATATGTATGTACATGTATAAAAGGAAGTGCACAGAATTCATATATCAGAAACAGATTTACAACCACATCTTAAATTTAGTGGTTCAGTTTGGAAATGCTTATTACTTATTTTGTATTTTTTTTTCTAGTCATAGTTCTTGTAATTTGTAAAGCAAACCTGTTTAAGTTTTATGTTTAAATATAAAAAGAAGATGTGGTATGATTGCCAATGAGACAACTGTCCACAAGAGACCAAAATGACACAGAAATTATTGTAGCCAGTAATAATGTGTAAACGTGCTTTTAAATGTTGTACTGTGAATTACCTCTCAATCAATTGATAAATGTTTTGATCTGATCTGATGTTTTTGTGCACAGCTATGGTCTTTTGACTTAGAAAATTCACAAAGATAATCAATTTTCCATACCTTTTCTACATTCTTGAAATATTGATTTAATTGGAGTTGCAAATATAAAAACATGGACAAAGAAAGATAAAGTGAAAAGACAGATGAACTATCATAAACAATCAAAAATTACTTGCACTTCAATAAAAGTATTATTCACATGTAAGACAAGGGGGATTGTAAGTATATTGTTAAAGATAGGCACTTGAGATACTTATGGAGAGCCATTGGTGTCATTACATTGTACAAACAATGAAGACTGATAGGACATAAAACTGTTATATAAACTATTTGGAAGGTACAGAAGTTTTATATATCTATTAGAGCTAATTTCCCAAGGTATGTAGTTTAACACTTTGGTTGGTTTGCTTGCTTTATATAACAGTTTGATCAAGCATTAATTTATAATTCAGTTTTACACTTCTAGTCAATAGATAGGTTGGGTATCAGTTTGTATAATGCAATTGGATGCTTAAGCAAACTTAAGTAAGCAAACTTAAGTAAGCAAACCAATTAAACCTTTAAACTATATGCATTAGAAAAAATAGCTGTAATAATTCCTTATTTCATTGATAAGATTTATAGATATATTTTAGAGTTGTTTCCCATACTATTTACAGATACAATAATTCCCCTTTCTATTTATAGTTTTTACTTCCTTGTTCAGTTGTGCACATACATTTAGAAGGTTTATATTAATTTTAAAAAACATTTTTTTGATTATCAATGATCTTTTAACAAGAGGGTGTTTCTCAGCTATAATATCATTAGAGGACGACAGCCTTGAGATGTGAAGCTGGCAGAGAAACATCCTAGAGCTTGAAAGACCTTTGATATTCTGTTTATCACTATCTTGCATATAACTTTGTTGTTGTTTACATTGACAAAGGCATGTGTGACTTTTTGTTTCCAGTAGAAAAAAGGAAAATTTTAAACGAAAAATATATTTAAGTTATATATGGCGAAAAGAATTAATAAAGTGGCGAAAGAGGTGGCAAAAAAAATATGTGACCCAGGGGAAACACTTATAGTACTTAAGCCTGTCCTAGTAGTCATATTAGTATATTATATCCAGATTTAAGTTATATATGGCAAAAAGAAATAATAAAGTGGCGAAAAATAAATTGTTTTGGCGAAAGAGATAGCCAAAAAAATAAATGACCCAGGGGAAACACTGATACTACTTATTAAAGCCTGTCCTAGTAGTCATATTAGTATATTATATCCAGTATTGACTTTGACCTTGCAGACAGACATTTTACTTTTTTTGTAACATACCCACTGGCAGTGGGCAAGAATCAAACATCATCAATATTCTTTAGGTATATTCCAGAGGCTGATTAAGAGGGGGTCCAGCCCCTCCCCTTTTTTTTGGAAAAATTTGGTTGATTATTATGGGAATTGCTGAAGCAGGACCTGAGCAGGCCTCCTCTTATGCAGTCAGTGGGCCCCCACTTTTGTAATTTTCTGGATTCACAGACATGAAATGTTTGTGACCTTCACCTTGCAAAAATACATTCAAACTTTATTTTGGACACACCTTAATAGTCAGCAAAAATAGAACCAAGTGTCATTAATATACTATACCGCTATCAAAAAGTTCATAGTCGAATTCAGAACATAACTCTGTATATTTGAATAATAGGATATTTTTGTTATATGGAGGATTGGGTGTTGATGGCAGATCTTTGATTGTTTCTGTACAATTTCTTTACAACTTTCATCTTAAAATTAAGAGCTTGGCATTGTATAGAAGCCTGTCTTCTGTTCAAAAACTATTTGTTACCTTCTAGAAGTTATAACCTTTTTGACTGTTTTTGTTTTTTTCTCCTTGACAAATTAATTTTGATAATATAATAAGTATCATAAAGCCATTATCCTACAAGTCAATCAAACATTATGATATAGACTTGATAGATAGATTCCTTTATTTTTCCTGACCTTCATAGTATAATCAACAACCTTGAAGGAAAATAATTCATGAAAACTGAATATTCATGAAATTTTGAGGTCATAAGATGATATCTTCATATTTTTATATTTAAGGAATAAAGCACTTTTTTTTTTACATTTCTGGTTGTATCTTATATCGTGTAATGGTAAATCATAACTCTATCAATACAAATATACCTACCGGTTTTATTAATGATGTTGTGTCTAAATAATGCGTTTTATAAAAGTTTAATAAACTAGGTATATCTGAGAACTCCTGGTCTCCAATTCTAAACCTTGTTATTCCAGCAGGATTTGTTATCTTGTTAATGATATAATGACTTATTTTATTTTCTTCCCTGAAAAGAAAAAGAACACTATTATTATATACAATGTACATTTTAATGTTAAAAGGGCTAAACTTTAAAAAGTATCTGCAACGAGTATGTTTGTTTAAAGTATACATAAAGGCTTCAATATCGAGCATCTGAAATCTTAAAGGAAACCAAGCATTTTCAATGATTCTTTTCCATAGAAATAGAGGTCTGTTTAAACAGATTTAGCATTATGGAACATAAATTCTGAATAAGGAAGTTGTAGTGAGATGTTATCTTTTGCTTCATCTTGTGTTGACGGTATCACTGCGTCTTTGAGATGGAAAATCACAATATAAGCTGTTTTTTGCTTTTGTTTTTGCCAAGTACTAAATATGTGAAGTGATTTTGCATCTAATAAAAATATCATATATGTATTCGTTTTTTACAAGTTTTTTTAATTTGCAACAATTCAACACTGTGTATCATCGGTAAAGTGGATATAGGTACTAACCCAGGGGGAGTGATCGATTTTGACCCGACACGGTAACGAAAATCTTTGTTTTGTTTTATCAACATTCAGCGTACATTTCTCAACATCTGAAATTACTGCTCAAAATTAATTTTAGCATCGATCTGTTCCTATTTACAAGACAACTTTTATATTCTAATATGAATAATAAAATTTTACATTCGCAAATTGCTGTGAATGTCAACATCAACTTTTAATTTGGATACAGTTGTCAACAAATTTACATGTTTTATCTGAGTGAAAGCTAATACAGGGCAAAAGTAATAGTTACCAATCATAAACCTACCTGTACTTACTCATTCCATGAAACATTTTTGGTAATACACAAGTGTGAAAATAATGTTTGTGTGTATGGTGTGCAGCAACTTAACTATGCACCGTACAGAATTTATGTGGTCAGCTATATAGTATACACTGTACAAAACGCTTCTTTTCAGACTAAAATATCGAAAAATAACATAAGTATGAAAGATCTCAATGATATCTAATGAAACAGCTATACCTATTACACACACACAGTGGCCTTTTATCAGAAAAAGAGTTTCAATGAATATGGAATCATATCCGATGAGACAAACGCCAACTTCCTTGACAAGTATCTGCACATGTTTTTAGTAATCATACTTGTTTTGGGAAAATAATGAGACTTCTCTTATCATCAACCTACGACCAAATCATTTCTTTAAACAACAATTATGTTTAAATTGAAGTTCACATTTTTGAATATTAGGGACGACATCAACAAATCAATGAAGGATAAAAAACTTAATTCAAATAGTTTGGGGGTGGGGTCAAAATTGCTGCAAGTTTTGTTTAATTGACATTGATTTTACATATATCCTTATTGGTCAATCGATTTTTCCAAAATTAAGTGAAGAGGGGGTCAGTGAAAAATCTATATAAATTAAGATTTTTATCCTACATTGAACTTTTGATGTCGTCCCTTATGTAATCAAAACAAAAATGTTGTTACCGTGTCAGGTCAAAATCGATCATGTCCGCTTGTTTAGTATCTATATCCACTGTAACAATGATACACGGTGTTCAATGTCTTTCAGAAAAATTGCACTTTTCTACATTGTAAATACACCTGATATCACAAAGATAAGAGGACATAATTCAATAAATCAACACATTTTTTTGGTTTTTTTAATACTGAAACTTACTTTACACATAATACAAAATCTCCTCTTATTGACTGACTCTCTCGGACAAGAAACACACCAGGTTCTTTTTCTGGTATCAATATTTCATTGGTTTCTTCTCTGTTTAGTGGACCGAAGTACCAACTGAAATACAGTAAATAAAATTACATCAAGGAAAACCACATTGGGTATACTTTTTTTCAATAACAGTAAATTTTTGTACAATATGAAAACATATAGATAATCTATTTTCAATACTAACATAATCCACTTGACTTTTTGAGACATTATGACATCAGATGAGAAATGCATGCAATTGTTATCATGGTTATAGAGAGAATAGTTTTCCACATTAGACTTTTGAACAGATATATCATGTTAAGGAGGGGTATTTGCGAAAAATACCAGTCGAGAGAATGTTAAATTTCACTCGCCTTACGGCTCGTGAAATTCATTCTCAAGACTGGTATTTTTCGCAAATACCTCTCAATAACATGATATATCTGTTTAATTACACCGAATGTTAATGTACTAAAACGCATTGATGATCGTGAAGTTACAAGCGTCCAGTCGGATAGAGTATTTTTTGGCAAATACCACGGCAGAGAGGGTAAAAAAGGCATATCCTTTTAGCAAATACCCCGGCGGCGTTAAAAATGAACGATATTCATTTGATAACAGTAAATTGGTGAAAAATACACTGGCTATTAACCAATCAAAAACCCGGATTCTTACATAAGGTGTAATTAAAATTTATAACTGATAATTTTTCTTTCTTTTTAATCCTGCAATAGTGCTATTTATTTAGACAGGTGAATTTATCCAAAGGGGTTATAGTCCAGACAATTAACTGAAATCAGTAGGGTCAGTCTATTTAAAAGAACAAAACCTGGAATGTATAAATTATTATTGAATTCAAGTTTTTTATAAACCTATGTATATTTGTAGTTATTTATTCAGTAAAGCATTTGTCCTAAATTTTGCCTTTTGGTTGGTATATATCTATATCAAAGCAAAAATTACATCAACATAAAGAATGTTTTTGATAAAATAATGTAAGCAGTGTGCAATACCAGTTGGTAAGCAGTCTACCAAAAATCTAATTACTACTAAGAACTACCAAGAACATAGAGAAGGAACTGTTGTTCAGGAAATAGATCTTTTAATCATCTCTTATTTATTGATGACACCATCCTCTTTATGTATCAAAGCTAGAATTGGTGTCATAACATGCTCATACACAAACAGATGGATGAAAGATTGTGGTCCATAAACAAAAAGATTACTCAAACTTTCTAAGATATCTATAACTAGCCGAGGGTGATGATCCACTCCTTTCCTGTAGTAGAGAGGAGTGGGTCGTAACCCTGGACTATGAAGCAGGGTTTTCCCTAAAAATTGAGGTGGTAGGGTAAATTATGATTATAATTGGCTGTCCCATACATCATGTGAAGCTGTACGCCCATCAAGCTGTAAGCTTGGAGCCTTACGGCAGGGGTCTGGGGATAAATAGATCAAAATCCTCCATTTTCACAATCTCCTGGCACCTAATTTCATCTTTCAAATTACCATATTTTTTTTTGTATGAAAATAAAAGAAAACAAATCTCAAAGAAATTTCATTTTTTTGGGGTGTAATTGTCAGTTCTTCACTTTTTTCTTTACCTTAAGCTGAGATAACATTAGCCTTTAAAGATGTTTTTGATAATTATAAGAAATATAATTGTTATAAAATTTGAAGTTAAGTCTCACTGTCAACTACTTAATTTTTTATGAAAGCTTTGTTATAGCCCTGAGAATGTGATGATGATTATGGGAAAGAACCTAGGAACAAAAGACTTTATACAATGTACCAGGATCATCTGGATGGCAAAGATAAAACTGGAAGAAATATTCATTATTCTTTATGTGTGCTCAAAGCAGCCATGCATTTATGCATCAATCAATAAACTTGTCATAGATTAATTGTTGTTAAGTTTTATTCTAAAAGGTCCTCATCTTCAAACTCATCCTCATTGTCATTATCATCATATTCATTTCATCTTAAATGTCTTCAATGTTCAATCTCACAATTTTTGCTGCTTGCTTCATTACATGTCATTGTTTTTCTTCTAACTAACTGATACCAAGATCAGTCTGTATCCCAGCATCTTCAGTTTCAACTTCCTTTTGAGTAACCGTCTTTCCAGCTTCTTCCGACTAAGCCTTTTCAAATACTGTATTTGATATTTGTTTTCCTTTTCTTCATGGTGACCCATTTTCCAGCAGTCATGAACCATCTATCAGCTTCCTCTACTTCGGGTCCATTAACAGACACCTGATGTTAAGTAGTGAGCATATCATTCTTGATAAATTTCTAAGTCTTGTAACTCTTGTTTGATTCTTTTGATAGCACTACCATCTCTTTCAGGACATGCATTGCTCACTGGCAAGCTTATCACAATCTTGGAAATGTGAACAAGTTCCTGATAATTCATCATTAAATGATGGTGGCTTACCATTCTCTGCAAGCTCTATTCTAATGGACTGATACAAAATATGTTTCGGATCAGGGTGCTTCACATTCTAAGGTACGTCTATTTTCCATTTGCTGAGAATATATTTGAAGCTTCTCCACTCTGCTAGCAGTTTTTTCTCCTCTGTCTATTCTAGTTTCATCGGCCTGGAAGAAGTGATCGCCATGTTTTTAACACTTTCATTATCATAGGTTTTGAATTCTAGTGTTCCCCTCAAAGGCACACTAAATGGATCAAGGATGCTGAGGCACTAAAAATTGGTACATGTATACTACTCGAAAATCAGTAATATATGTTTTCTTTTACAGCTTTGTTCTGCCATTTGATGTTAAAGGGTTGTCAGAATCAGTTGGTAAGAGATCATCAAGGCTATCCATAATGTGACCAATAGCAGGCTGGACTGATGAAAAATTTATGGTGCATTGCTGAAAAGCTTTACTGAGAGATGCCAGAATTGGTAGTATATGACTCAATACTGCAAGATCCCCAATAAATTTGAACTGTCTCATACGTTTCAACAAACCATCAGCTGTTTGGGCGTCATTCAGTTTCAGTACTCAGAGGGTTTGAAGCACTGCTGGTAAATTCCCAAATGCTGATTTAACAGAATTATCGAATGATAACAAGCTTGTCTTACAGGCTTTCTTCATTTTTCTGGTGATGTAGACTCGTTTCTGTTTTGTTTTATCTCCTGTTTGCCGTGCAACCTAATGCATTTGAAGCTGTGTTTTGAGTAGTGCAGCAGTTTCCTTTGGTGAGTCATCAAAGTACTTCCATAGTTGTGTTAGAACTCTTTTTACTGTATTCTTTATCCTTGTTTTAAGTTGTTTGTATCTGTGCAAGCCAGTGACAAACAGTGGCAGATGTATTGAACACTTCATAGCACTTAACAATGTAGATTCTATATTTTTAAATTTTGCAGCAACCCCATTCTTTTTTCCAACCATGATACTAGTGCCATCAGATACAAAACTGTTTCTTATGTCTAATTCATTCTTTGACAGGATATGGGGCACTGATTTCAACAAAGTGTCAGCATCTGCTGAGGATCCAAAGTCTAGCAATATCCAGAGAATCTACTTGACCTGATCCACTGTCATCTATATACTACACAAAACAAACCATCTCTTGTTTTACAGATATGTCTGTCGCCTCGTCAACTAGTAGTCCATAAACCCCAGAATTTCTTACTTTTTCTGCTACTTCATTACCATTGTGGTATCCAATTGTCAACATCATTTCTCTAATGGTTCTAGCACTCTAGTACATCTGAAATATTTTATCATTGTTTATAGAAGGATGTCCCATTTTCTCTACCAAAAGCATTAGGCTACTGAATTTAGAGATCGGTGTTTAATCCTTCATCAGCCGATACAGAGCAATAAAATCTGCTTTGAGGTTATGGCTGTAACTGCTTTTTTTCCTTCAAATCCTCCTGGAAAACTGAGGTTCTGCTGGTAAGTTCTAGTGTTACTAGAGTTTTATGTTGTTCAGCGTTAGAGTGGTCTTTAACTGCAGATCGCACACTTGGTGTCTTGTTAAGTACCTATATTTAAGATTTGTTCTGTAAGTTACATGTATTGTTTTTTTTTACTGAGAATACAGAACAAACCTACATTTTCCTTATGCACCAACCACCAGATTAAAGTTTCATTGCAAAAGGCCAGTTCTGAATTTCTTTTCCATGAATGAACAAATTTATCTTTTTTTTGTTCATTTTGCTGACATCTTATTTCTGAACAGTTTTTGTTTACACAACAGTTTCTGTGGTAATAATGTATGCCTTCAAAGTTTGGGAAAATGCTTTGTGTATTAATAGCAATATTATCGTTTTCAAATTTTAAAGACTGCAGAGTCTCAGTACATATGCACTACCAGTGACCATGGGATGTGATTCAGTACTACAGGCAACTGTGGGCTGTGACTCAGTACTACAGGTGACCTTGGGCTGTGACTCACTACTACAGGTGACATTGGGTGGTGACTCAGTACAACAGGTGACCTTAAGCGGTGACTCAGTACTACAGGTGATCTTGGGCAGTGACTCAGTACTACAGGTGATCTTAGGCAGTAACTCAGTACTACAGGTGACCTTGGGTGGTGACTCAGTACTACAGGTGACCTTTGGTGGTGACTCAGCACTACAGGTGACCTTAGGCTGTGACTCAGTACCACAGGTGACCATAGGCTGTGACTCAGAACTACAAGTCTCTGATTACTGGATACTAATTTCACTTTCATGCTCATTGTGTTGACCTGCAATACAAATATTTCATTCAGTAAGACTAAAAAAACACCAAATAATTATATAGGAATCAAACTAAAAAAAAAATTGTGCATCATAAAGGATCTTCAAGATTGAAAAGGTTGCTTCCTGTGGAGATGCTTATATTATATTGAATATTGTTGAGTATAAATTTTATTCCTATCAGTTGAAGTAAACTTCAATTATCGTTCAACACAGGTAGTGGTGACAGACAGACAGACAGTTATTACTATAGGGCGCTGCATATAAATGCGGGACCTTATATTAGATAACATTTAAATATGATCACAGGGTTTCATCAACTGATCAAGTCAGCTGTTTATTTCATATTTTGTAGAATGAGTTTTACATTTATAACAAATAATAAAATAGGTCAACCTTTAGGGGTCATCCATAATTGTCAACCATTTTCCAAAGTGTACAAAACGTACACTTGGGGGGAGGGGGTTAAAAAATCAACATTTTTACTGTACGCTTTTTTTTTTTTATTTCCGGAATTTATATCGTTTCCGTAGGGAAAGTCAATTTATAAAATCGAGAATTGGCTTGGGTGTGTTTCTCTTCTTATTTCTTCTCTATTATTTTCACTTGATGATATTGATTTCGATATCATAATTCTACTCAATTAAAAGATCAAATCATATAAAAACTAAATCTTTCAAAAATGTGAACTAGTAAAATTGTTTAAACAAAAAGTTTGCAAGCATTTCTCAGTACCCCCGATTGTCAATTTCACCTGCTTTATTATTGATCGATATCGTTTACTCTGTTTAATAAACAACATTGATTGAAACACTAAATTCTTTGAATGTTTTGATTTTGACAAGATGCCATTTCGTGAAAAGATTTTAAACTGGTCCTTCGATTAATTTCTTGTAATGCATTCCAAAATAGTAAACCAGTAAACCGGAAATAAACTTATTTTTCTTAGTATAAGCCTCCTTTAATTAGGAGCACCTCCATATGAAGTTTAACCTTAACTTAAAAAATATCCAATATATGTACACGTTACAGTATATATACATAAACGATAATAGTGCCATGAATGGCATATTTACAGGGACCTTTTAAATAGAAATACAGGCGGGAAATTTAAAAACCCAAAATGTTTTAAAACATTACACTTTGATTGATTGCTGTCTTGAGCTCTGATTCCATCAACAACTGTCAGTCCATACTTTACCAAATTGATGCAATATAACCATGCATTTCCCTTTCTTTGATTTCTTAGCATAATTTATGTGCCCTTTTGTTAATCTTTTGCATGCTCTAGGTGCCCTTTTTTATTGGAGTTACCATTCCCACTGTGTGATAGGGGAAACACTAATCTTTGTACTCTTTATTCTGACAAAACACAAGCATCACAGATAGATGTCATCAAATAAAACAGTCAGATATGTTTTAGGTTTTTTTTTCAATGCAAAGTTCTATATTAAACTAAAATATAATAGACAGGATCTTCTTTTTATTAAGAATGACTGACTCTTCTCTTGAAATCTGAAAATGGTTGATGTACACTTTTTGAGGGAGGGTGGGGGGTCTGAAAAAGTGTACGTTTTGTACACTTTGGAAAATGGTTGACAATTATGGATGACCCCTTAGCTCTATAAATAAAAAAAACATTAAAATCTTCACATAAATACACTGACAGATACTATCATTGGAAAGACAGGCTCAGAAACTGAAAACAATAGAATGGTGTGTACTCGTACATGAATTTATATAGAATTTAAGAAAGTGTGATTACATAAAATCTTACGAGTGGCAATGCGAAATTAGTATCATAGCATTTTAAAAGTGAATAATTGGCCCTAATATAAAATTTAAAATTGCTGAAATTAATATTGTACTAAAAAGTGGTTTCCCTTTTTCGTATATACTACTTTTGGTGTACATGAACAAGTAATTCATAAACATATTTTAAAAGTATCCATTGAAAATTGAATGTATCATACTACTCATTCCCACTCTTTAATACGTTTAAGTTGATGAAAGGGATAAAAGTAAAGAACCAACACCAGTTTTACTAAGGTAAGCAATAATATAGATAGTAAGCAACCAACACCAGTTATACTAAGGTACCATATTTTATTTTTAATTAGTAAGCAGTATATAGTTTAAACATCTCATTATTTACCTGGTCTTTCTGTATGATACCATCTCTGTCCTTGAATACATGTAGATGATAGATAAAAAAAATAATTTTATTTCTATAATAAACCGATTTATTTAATATATTAGTTGATAAAATTTGCATAACTATGTATTTGTAAACAAATGACCCCCCTTTTTTCTTATAGGACTTGTACACGTATTTCAATCAAACAATTATTTCTCAAGCATTGTCATAAAATTGATATTGCCTCTGATTTCTTGTAAACAGTTCAGAAAGTAGGATACTAAAATCATTGGGAACTATTGTTATTCATGTGTGGTCGACAATATTCTACTTTTGTTTTTTTATCTTCATTCTCTGAACACCACATGGGCATTGAAAAAGGAACTACAACAGGTACTGTTTTCCAGATTCTTAACAACATTTTAAATTTCACTTTCTTTTATTTGACTGATATTATTTCATAAAACACTATTGTCATCCTCTCGGACTTTCTTTGATTTCTTGAAGCCAAAACTGAACAGGGTATTTGATCGCTTCATATTGTTTATGACCATCTGAATGTCTCTCTTGTTATCCTTGCAAAAATACATTGTACATTGCATTTTGACTTTATATAGATGACCAATCAGTGACCAGAATTCACGTGAACTATATTTAGCAAAAGGTAAACACTAATTTTACATCCTTGTTTATCGAGACAGCGACTTTGCGACAATATGATTCTTGCCACTTGCCTGTAAACATTTTAAAAAGATATTTTTTTCTTTTAGAATTAATATTTTAGTCAGAGAAGTTGCAGGCACTTGAAGCTACCGTAAATGGCAGATTTCCATGGTCATCGGCTACTTTGGAAAGCACTGTATGAAGGCAACTCTGACCATCAATAAGTCAACTTGGACTGTCTATAAATCAACTGGGACAGTTTATAATACAAACCCAGCCAAAATATAAAAATAAGAGTTTATACTAAAGAATAAGAAATGATTTCTTTGATGAAAAAGAAGTGAACGTGGACCTTCTAAAATGCAAAAAAATAAGTAAGTACTGATGTTAATTCTGAATTTAAAATTAAGACAGAGGCTTAGGAAGCTGTAAAATCAGATTTAATCTAGTATTTCCCACATTTGGAAATGCCTGCACCAAGTCTTAATTGTGACAGTTGCTATCAATTCATTTGATGTTGTTTGAGCTTTAAATTTATCTATTTGCTAAAGGACTTTCTATATTCAATTTTCTTTGTTATTTTTGTTATTTATTTTTTTCAGTTATAATTAATAATAAGTAATATACATGTACATGTCTTGGTTGCCACCCATATGTCATCTGAAATAAGTTACAGAAGTTCCTTTCTCTAGCTATCTAGGGCTCTAGGCATACTGCTGGCTTCACTATATATAGAAATACAGAATCGGTAGCCTAGCAATGTATTTACACAATATTTGTAAAGACTTTCAAAAACAATTCAGGTTCTGATTTATAAAAATTTCGACAATGGGAGACAGATATTTTATTTCAAACAAGAATTACAATTGAATAGGAATAAAATCAGTTATGGAAATCAATATTTCCAGTTAAATATGAATATCAACGGCAATTTATTTTCTTTAGTCACCCATCGTGTTTGTTTGAACAGCCATTTTTTTAAAATTAGTTTAAAAAGACACAAAATTCTACAGAATAAATAGGTACATAATTGTTAAAAAATTGAATCAAAGAGCAGAATGCTCTGAGGGATACGATTGCCATAGATTAGTTTTCATTGACACATGTATAGCAGTTCTCCCAACTTTTCATTAAGCAAATGCGTGAGAGTTGGCCAAAATTGAAAAGATCAAAGAGGGAAAAATATAGATCCAAGGATACTGCCGCATAAAAGCATGAACATGCGTGAGTCTCACGCATTTTTGGCAGCCCTGGTACAGCTGGATAGTATTATTTTCAAAACTAATTCAACTGCACATGCAAAATGTAATAATCTGAATAGTCACTCAACTTTAAAAATAGTCAATCCCGGATACAAGTGTATGAGCAATGTACTTATTGTGTTTTATTTTTGTACTATCAATTCCAACTTTACTTTCCACAGCAGTCACGGAAAGTGGGAGACGGTATTTCACTTCGTATCTTATCACCGTTAATTCTAGGAGGAACCCCATTTCTAACTCTTTAAATATTAATTTTCTTTGTGTCTGTGGGCATGACTCCTTTCCGTACACACTCCTCTGTTTAAATTGAGATCGTTATGAATATAATACGACATTTATATACATCCAAGGATATCATATGTATAGTATACAAATCCTTGCGACATCTAACAAGTTAATTTTTCTTGACGAGTCGTATTGTATTTCGATTTTGATGGAAAATACTTCCGGAAGGGAGACAACTCGAAACGATAATATGGAAGACTCCATTTTGGCTGAAGGGGTGTTATAGGTAAACACTACATTTATTTAAATTTAAATGATGCATATGATTTAAAATTATGCAACAACAATAACCCTCAATAGCAGACAGACATAGAAATAATCCCATGAGTTTCAAATTAATCAATGAAGCTGGGAATCCAGAGCAACCACTCAATCTGATACCCGTTGAAATCAAGAAAACTATACACATGCGCATTAACACATAAACAAACCCATGACTTGGGATTTGGAACAAGAACGTTTATTAAATGATATGATGAATTGTTCTTCATTTCTTTATGGGAGTACAGTATCAAATATCAGTTTCATAACAGTAAAATATGGAAAAACTCCTCATCAGTTCTCATGTGACAGAAATAGAATTATCGGAATTCAGAGAACTCTCCCATTTATCAAAACTGGGGAATTCCCTCTGACGTGTTTCTAAATTTATAAAACCACTAAATATAAATACTGCTTAATTTTGGTTTTCCGTGTTGTTAAAAACAGGCATATAGGTCAAGGGAAATATCAAACATGAAGATTATGAGAAGAACATTACAGGAAAGTTGTTTATGTTCAATCCTTTTGCTTGTTATTACCTTTTAAAGCAAGACAATCATAAGAATCTGAGATGTTGCTGAATGTTTAGAATAAAAGGGTTGACGTGAGGGAATGCAGCCCTGAGTCAACAGTAAAAGTCTACAGATTGCTTGAAAGCAATCGTGTCCCAAAAATGAAATCTTGACCTGAAATATTGTTCATCATCTTTGAATATTCATAACTGCAGTAAGTGATATCACATTTACGTAGAGATTGTTATGCAAATATGCCAACACGTAAATTAAATGAAATTGTCATAAAAAATATTATTGTTCAAATCATCTTACAATACTTTTGAGTTATTATAAAAGATAATGTTTATACACAATCTGTGTTGACCTATTTGCCATTCTGAGTTAACTCAGTTTGAGGTGTTTCCTTGCCGAGTTGTCCTTCATTCTTATTTATCCCTAACTTGGCCAAATCCAGTAACTTCATTCATCTGGTTCATAAGTCAGGTAAGTTATCAAATATAGTTATAAAGAACAGATTGACCATAAAAAACGAAATTTTTCAAATTAAACTAAAATTGTTTCAAAAAAATGTTCTACATTGAAACTTCTGAGGGGAGCAGCATCAACCTAAAAGTACATTCATTGACATGCATGCATATGTAACAGTTTATTTCTTCCTCTGTGATATTTTATCCTGAGAATAATTTGTCACGGTAATTTTTTTCCAGGCATGATATTTCCAGGCCATTCATTAGGAGGCGGTACCCGGTACTTTTACCCTCCTATGCTATTGACAAGTACCGCCTAAATGTAGAAATTTTTATATAAGATATACATGGAATAAATTGAAAAGTACCACCTAGAAACGTGGAAAGTACCAGTCAACATGAAAGATAATGAAACCCCTGTATTTCACAGGTAGAATTTTTCCAGAGGAGTGAAAATCTATCTGTGTTATGTGGATAGTATGTACCGGTATGTATTTGGCATATCATATTTCACAAAACTTTGTGAAATATAGTCCCATTAACTACTATGCAAGTTACTCGCAATCAATATATACCTAACATTAATTATAAAATGTTTCACAAAGGTAGAACAAATTTGCATAATTTATCAAAGGGAGGTAATTCTGAGCAAATTATATTTTAAAGATATTAATTTAATATATATATTCCTGAATCTATTTCATAGTGAAATTTTTCCTTCAATCTTATTTTTTGTATATTCATTTATATAACAAGATGACTTACAACATGAATTTTTAATAAGACAGATAACATTTCACAGGTAAATACTATCCAGGTGTTACAAATATTATCATAATCAAATTCTTCCATTACTGTTAACAGTAGTAATGCAACTATATTTCTACCTTTACGTTTTAATTTATATTTGTACTGAGATTTCTAGCTTGTCCACTCTGTCCACTCATAGGAGTGGGCATGCAATTTCTTTTGTTTAATCAAAAGACTGGCAAGTACAGTCAATTGAAAAAAGCAGATAAGCATTTGTAATCACTATTTTTTACAAAAAAAGAGATTATAGCTAGGGTGGGCACGAGTGGGCCGGTGGAAAAAGCAAAATCCACCCGGACTGTTGTGTATTTGTAAAGGATACTTTTTTTTCTAATAACTATTCAATAAGTTAACTACCCAGATATAATTTCATTGCAAAGGAAAAAATATCCCAGGGAAATATTTTCCTCTGGATAAAAAAATAACAATTACTGTGACATTTTTTCCTCCGGATATAATTTTGCTTTACACATAGACATAGTCCAAATAATTATGAGGTCTTGAAAGGCTATTTTATTTTTTTCTTTGACGCCTTTCATAGATGGAAGGCTTCAACGGAAAATTTAAAGGCACTGGCTACGGTTACATGGAAATGTAACAATAATAAAAATATTATTGTTACATTGGGGACTAAATGCCAGAATGCATGGTTGGATAAGGAACCGATTAATTACGAATGTAACAATAATTATTGAGGCTACGGTTACATTGCCTTATTGTTACATAAAAACAGCAATGTTCGATGGGACTAGTAATATGTACTAAATAATAAAAGTTGAAGACATTATCTTATATTTACAATACATACAAGTATAACATACAATTTTTTTATTTTTTTTATAGTACGTCCTCCATGGATTCTGAAATCGGACTCGGACATCTCTTAAACTGAGTTTTACTATGCGTAGTGTTGTGCATTTGTTTTTTCTACATTGGCTAGAGGTATAGGGGAGGGTTGAGATCTCATAAACATGTTTAACCCCGCCGCAATTTTGTGCCTTTCTCAAGTCAGGAGCCTTTGCATGGCCTTTGTTAGTCTTGTATGATTTTTTTAATGTTAGTTTCTTGTGTATAATTCAGAGTTTAGTATGACGTCCATTATCACTGAACTAGTATGCATATTTGTTAAGGGGCCAGCTGAAGGACGCCTCCAACGGGTGCAGGAGTTTCTCGCTACATTGAAGACCCATTGATGACCTATGGCTGTTGTCTGCTCTATGTTCGGGATGTTGTCGCTTTGACACATTCCCCATTTCCATTCTCAATTTTATACATGTATACAGAAGTTCACAGTGTTAGTTCACAGTTAGCAGACTTTGCTTTTGATGTATCAATTTTTGGTAAGTGCGTTTGTATAGCTGTATGAAATTTGTGTCTTGATATTGTTTCAGTTTCGTTTCAAACGCATCCCATGCAAGTTTTAAATTTTTCACCCAAACAAAATTGGTAATAAGAATCTCTTCATCTTTTGTTCAAAGTATAATGACAGTAATACGAGTAGGTGTGCAGTTAAATAATTAAAAGTGAACAGTTTTCTAAGCCCGAGTTTTCAACAATAAATCATTGAACTTTATTTTTCGCCTTTGGCACTACTAATTTGAAGTAGTATCTTTAAGAACATCAAATCCATTAATACCTAAAACTATTTAAACACCATTTGTTGAATAATAATATATATTATTTATTATTATAACAAGTATTATTTAGTAGACATGAATGAATTAAGCTTAATAAATCTAGCGTACATTGCTGTTTTTCATGTTACAATAACGCAATGTAACCGTAGCCTCAATAATTATTGTTACATTCGTATTTAATCGGTTCCTTACCCAACTTTGCATTCCGGCAATTAGTCTCCAATGTAACAATAATATTTTTATTATTGTTACATTTCCATGTAACCGTAGCCAGTGCCAAATTTAAAATAGCCTATCAAGATGTCATAATAATTTGGACTGGTATTGACACTCCCAAAATACACTTGAAGTTGAGAGACAACATTAAGTAACCACTGCAGCATATCTTCATTTATCATGCTTATAGAATATATACAGAGAGTTTTTTGGCCGAATAAAATACACACAATCTTGATTATCAAAAGCAGAAAATCACCATCACGAGTATTTTTTCAGTGAATCATGAGCACTAAAATTTGGCAAAAAGAGGCGAATGGGACTCAAAAAGGGGGGTTGTTAAAATTTTCTTGCAAAAACGGTCATTTAAGTATCATTTTTAAGAATAACCTATATTTGTCTTCTGGGTCAAAGTCTGCTGCCATGTTAGCAACCTTTGACTAGAACGTCAAGACGTAAATAGTGTCTCATTTGACTTGTTTTCGTGGTTTATCAGGAAGTTCCCGAGTTCTCAAAACAAATATGGCGGCGGGCATTTGTTAAAGTCTCTAACCAAACAAAATTCATATACATTTTATAAAATGAAATTCTTTGGCAAAAAAACAAAATCAAAAACATTATATTGTATAAAACTTGCGCACAATTTATATTTTTTATTCTAGATATTTTATATTTGTTCATGGTTTCGAGGCTCCAAATTAAAAATGGCAGCCTCCAGTAGCAAAAGGATGGCGGCAATTTTCAACATGAAGATCTATTTTTTGACTATTTTAACATTGTTTATCTGTATTACATCAACATACGCTGCCCGTTTAAGTGACCCTAAGATATTGCTTCCCTATCACAGTTCTGCTATAGTCAATTATACGCTTCATGTAAATCTGACCAGGGATGAAGTAAAATTTGCAGAGTCCAGTTGCTTTACATGGTAAAGAGTTCATGGGTTAATTCGGCACATTATCAAATAGGAACATGGTTAATTCGGCACCCAGAATTAACAAAATGATTAACATTCTTGTATATAAAAAAAATTAAAAAACAAGAATTTTCGGTCAATTGGGTCCAGTTTATATATCTTCAAACAAATAAATGCTGTCTTTAATATGAGGCAGGCATAACTTGTGAATAGGGACGAAGTCTGTATGTATTTTTTTTTTAATTCAAACATGTTAATAAAAGGAACAGAAACACCGTTACGTTCCCGATTTTGGTTCTGTTGTTAAGGATTTAGCTGTGACGTTTTTTAAGTTTTGACGTCATATTTAATGTAAACAAAAGAAACACTTTCAACAGGTAACGTTTTTTTCATATCAAACAATTATTAAAAATGAATTTGTATTGAGTTCCAATCTTATATTTTACTAGACTGATAAATATATATTTTTGTGACGAAAAAGTGTTTAGTTGGTTATTTTGCCGTGATGCAACTTGAACTCAAGTGTGTATTCTTGTGTTTGTGCTTTGTTGTTTGGTGTCTACGTTTCACACGTCCACGGACAACAAATGCCAAGTATACTCCTCAACAGGGTAACCCTAAAAATCTCTGGTAGCGTGATTAAAGGAATCCTGGTCACATAAATAAATAAATGGATCCTGGTGTAGTCTGAACGAAGTCTTGCAAGTTAACATAAACACAAAGTCGATTAAAAGTTCAATACTGTATTATTCAAAATCCAAAGTACATGTAACAGTAATACAAGTTTACAACATCTTAACTGCAGGCTCAACAATACGGTGACATAATCCTAAATCTTCTACGTACGCACCTCTCATACACAAAATCGTCTCTCCTCCTCGTATATCGTCTCTCGTCTCACTATCTATTTCTCTCTTTTATACTACCCTAGTAACCTGATTACAATATGGTTAAATGACTCTGAACAAAGAAATATTCTACAGGAGCTATATTACAGGAGCCCGGAGCCCGGAGCTAAGGTCAACCAAAGCTAAGGTCAATCGAGACACCTGTATAAACTTAGCAAAGGGGCACCAGCTGATTAACATGATTGATTTGACATTTAACAAGTACAATCTGATTGAAGGCGATAAACATAGATTGTAAGGAATACTTTATAACAGTTAATGCGGCTAAGTAATTGATCTAATTATATCATGATCATTAAAACCCAATGATGCATGTAATAAACGAAAAACGTTACATTTTATTCAAAGTCTCATGCAAACAAGACCAGAAAAGAAAGAAGATTTCTGCGCAAATGAGTGGAAAACAGGAACAGGAAGTAGATCTAAAAAAAAAGTTAACGATTTCGAGTTCATTAGAAGAATGAAAAATTGGGGAAATTTTCCTGATTTTTTTTTTATTGATTTTTCTACCATAATTGGGGACTGCATCCCCATATAAACCATTTTTTACTTATACACCTCATTGCAATTTGACTGCCTTTTACTTAACTGGACTTCACACAGGTCCTTTTTAAATTTTGACGATAAGTAAAAAATAGCTGATAAAATGTTATCTGTGGATTAAACAACAGCTTTTAAAAATGGGAGTATAAATTAAAAAAAAATATATAGAATTTGTTCATACCATAGCTGGCATAGGCAGATCCAAAGTGGGGGGGAGGTACTTTTGTTTGATAAATTGGGTTCATTTCATTATATTTATATGGAATCACTGTAGCATTGCTGGAGCAGTTACCCTATACAATTAAATAAGAGAACCTATGTGCTTTTTATCATGTTTATTCATGTAGAAGTAAAACTGTATTTGTCATTATACATTTGTTAATATCTTTCAAATGACTTCAGATGTCTTAGTATAAGAAAGACATTTTATGAACACCGCATGTACAAAATATAGGTGTCTGCATTATCATGTAACACAGCCGCATATTAGATGTTAGTTATATTTGACTTTGTCCTTAATTTACATTAATTTATAAAAGATATAAGATCACGTTCTCAATTATTAGGGCCCCGCCAAAGGCAGGTCCCCTATAGTGATCAGTCTGTCCGTCCATCCGTCCGTCCGTCCGTCCTTAACACTTTGTGTCCGCTCCATATCTAGAGAACCATTATGATTTCATACTTTATACTTTACATGTTTATTAACCACCACCAGAGGGCGTGTCATGATGTATGTACAACTTCCTAGGTCAAAGGTCAAGGTAAAAAAACTTTTGGTTTCAGTTGACAACCCTGTGTCCTGTGGTGAAGATCGTGTCCGCTCTATATCTTGAGAACCCTTATGATTTCAAAGTTTATACTTGACATGTATATGAACCAACACCAGAGGGTGTGTCATAATTTATGAACGACTGCCTAGAGCAAAGTTCAAGGTCAAAAACTTTGGTTTCAGTTGACAACCCCATGTCCTATGGTAAAGATTGTGTCCTCTCTATATCTTGAGAACCGTTATCATTTTAAAGTTTATACCTGAAATGTATATAAACCAACACCAAAGGGTGTGTCATAATTTATGTGCAACTTCCTAGATCAAAGGTCAAGGTCAAAAACTTTGGTTTCAGTTGACAACCCCATGTCCTATGGTAAAGATCGTGTCTGCTCTATATCTTGAGAACCGTTATCATTTCAAAGTTTATACTTGACATGTTTATAAACCAACACCAAAGGGTGTGTCATAATTTATTTACAACTTCCTAGGTCAAAGGTCAAGGTCAAAAACTTTGATTTCAGTTGACAAACCCATGTCCTATGGTAAAGATACAACTTTTTAATGCGCATTATTCACAGCGGGGCCCACAGAGATGGCTCCCATCTCAATGATATCTTGTTGCTTCGCATCACGGTGCGGAGCTATTAGTTTCAATCGAAATACACATCATCTTGAATAAATTACTTATCTTGTATAGATTCTGATTGGTTGCATTATCAGTCAGGGGACTTACTTAATTGAGTGGTTTTCTAAATCACTGATTCAAGTAACATTATTTTCATAAAGGTTGGAAGTAAGAGTTGTCTTTCTTTAATAATCACCTGTTTAAATAGTACAAATTAATCACTAGAAAAAGTGATTTAATTTTATTGTTGCTTTAAATATAGAATACTAATGATCCAGGGACTAATTATGATGCTAAAATTATCAGAACCAACATTTGTGTTGTCTAGGATGACCAGGTCATTTCAGGTGCTGACCTTGTATTGAATCTAGGATAATGACATACAAATCACTTGTTTAGGTATCATACCTCAATTTCCTTCCCAAAAATAACTTCTTTAAGTAGCATTATTTTAATAACCCCAACTAATTTCAACACCCCCGAACAGTGAAAATTTTATCGCTAACAGTTGAATTTTATTTCATAATCTGAAAGATGAAACCTTGAACTTTACAGGAAAAATACTGCTACTGCTGGAAAAAATCTGTTAAGAAAGTATCAGTTCATTATGTAAAGCCATTATTATAGAAATTTTGCAACTAAAATAGAATTTGCAGATAAATGATAGCATCAAAGGCATAAACCTTGCTACATAAAAGAAGCAAAAAGTTCATTGTTTTCCAATTTTCTCCTGACTGATTATAATGAGGCTGAGATACAGCAACAGCTTTTGGCTTAGATGAGTTAAAGAAAAGAATTACAGACTTTTCTCGTCCAGGATAAGACATCTAATGCCGGAAAATTAACTACATATGTATTTTAGTTCTGATCATCTGTCATTAATTCATGTTCGTTTTATGATGCATACATTTCACAGATAAATTCAATATTGAAATATCAATTATCAGTATAGTTTAATTGCTTTGTTACTTTGCAATTGGCTGTGAAACTTATTAAAAGATACTGGCTACCATAACTTTAAAAACCTTTTGGGCTAATTTCTAGAATGCACGGTCAGGTTGGGACCTGTTAAATTATGGCTAAACAAAAAGCATAATTTTTCATCAATTTATCACATTATTATATATTTATTTATATTTATATATCTTAACACCTTTGAGTTTATTTTTCAGGAGTACAAATACACCAGAAACTGCATCTTTGACACTGGTTAACAGTACTGATGGAGAATGTGCATTTTCTGCCATTGTTTCTGTTATGTCCAAATCACCTCATCGTAAACAAGCTATCATTATGACAGAAAATAAAGGTAATGTGCCATCTCCACTATGGTTTCTTTTGTGTCTAAATGACTACATTTTAAGTCTGCCATTATATTGACAGAAAAATATAATGGAAATATGAATATATGCACTGGCAGACCTATTTGGAAAATCACCGTGATTTTTGTAAAAAATTCGGTGTTTTTTGGCCAATCTGCGCGGAACGGATAATAAATAGAGGTTCATCGTAAATTTTCCGTTTTACAGAATATTTTGCGGTTCTCCGGAGATTTTCCGTGTCTCAGGGAATTATCCGTTTGTCCGATAAAACGGGTGTGTATTGAGTCATTGATAGAACCAGTGATGCGTGAGCGACGGTTATTAAAAGGTCGGTTGTATAATCCGTTATGCGTGAGCGACGTTCAATCATTAATTGATCGTTGTATAATCCGTTAAGTGTGAGGGACGGTTGTATTGAGGTACAGATTGTGATATATGTAGAAGTTTACAGAACTACTAGTATCATTAATCGATTGAGATATAAGGAATTTTCAAAAATTTATCACATAATGTTTCTGTAAATTTAGAGAGAAACAGATTATATATTTCTCTGGGTTAAAGGTTTACTTTTATGATGGAAAATGTATATATATACATGTGTATTTCTGAGGACGCAGATCATTTAAACTTCATTGGCAAATAGGAATTTTTAAAACGGTCTTGATCACCTGCTGATCTATTAATCTTTCAGAATGAAATGCACATTTATACCTCTTGGGGTTGAAGGCATATATTAGCAAAATTAACAATATGCTACGATGAGATAATAACAAGTTGCGAATTTTAGTCCGAATGTGTATATATATATATATATGAGCATATGGACATACATCCATCTTTATAATTAATCAGTTCATTTGTTTTATTAAATTACTTTTCAATTGTGGTATAAATACAATTTTATCATTGTGTAAGACGATTTGAGAATAATGCTTTCCTCGTAAATACTTCAGAAATTATAATTGATTCAAGAACCGTTTATTGGAACAAAAATAAAATGAACGGCCTGGAGGAAGTTCTAACCTTAGTTGATATCAGGGGTCAATTGGTATAGCAGTATGTTACGTAATACAACGATCGTCGATCGTAATATGCATATGTATGTATATAGTATGCATGCAACTGGATTTCGACTACTCGTGGGTTGTCTTTTAGACAAAGAAGTTCCATTTTAAAGATATGAAATTACGTCAATGCACGTCTTGTAAACTAATCTGTTACTTTTTGAAATATAAATAAGTTATATTTAAAAGATTGGATGGTTATTTCACACGTATCAAAGTTCTTCTGTCATCATTACTGTTTTTCAATTATTTTTTGAGAGTTCGATCTTAAAACTAAGTTCGTCCTGACATTTATGGAATATTTGCCACTGGAAGTTAAACAACCAACAATCAATCATCTTATTACAAAATTTAAAATATGCCTGAGCGATAATATTCTTTTAAATTTTAATGTGAAAGACAGTTTCTCCATTTATAAGAAGGCACTTCCAGGTCTAATGTTAAGTGTATCTACATCCCGGGATTGAGATTTATTTACTGTACTAGCAAAAAAAAAAAAAGAAAAGAAAAGAAATGATGATACGTTTTTTTTTAATAATTAAATAATTAACGTTAAAAATATATGTAATTAACTTGATCTAAAACTTGACCTCGCTCATAATAGAGAATGTTAAAAATCAATTCTGTCGACTGCACGGGATTGTCCAACGGCGGGAAATACCCTGTAACTATAAACACAGGTGATGTTACTGACCGATTGTGGAATGTCAACTCAGGGTTAAAGTGATGTGTAATGATTGACATTATTGTGCGCTTGAAAGTTGAGGCTCTAGTAGGTTCATTTCAATTGATAATCGAAAATCTAAAATCATTTTTTTTTTCAAATCAACGATGAAGTTTTGGATATTATGGAAGGGATTTTTTTTAAGGACAACGGAGGTACCTTAAAAGTCTATAGGAAAATATACAAATAAAATAATATAAAACAATTTCGAAGGTCACAACTTGTATCTTATAAATCAATGATAAAGCGACTTCATCAGTATTAACAGTTATAAGATTGCAATCAGATGACTTTTAATTTTGTTTGTGTTTTAGGAGTGGGAGTGTATAAGATTACCTTATATTACAATGTTTGTTTATATTGCTTGACCCTTATGGGTGTAATTTTGCAATAAAGATTAAAAATATATACTTTGGATGTTCCATTCTCAGCATTGTTTCTGGTCTGTCTGTTCGTTTGTTCGTTCGTCCGTCTGTCCCGCTTCAGGTTGAAGTTTTTGGTCGAGGTAGTGTTTGATGAAGTTGATATCCAATCAATTTTAAACTTAGTACACATGTTCACAATGATATGATCTTTCTAAATTTAATGCCAAATTAGAATTACCTCATTTCCTCAGTCCACTCAGGGACTTTCTATACTAATTAAAGAAAGTCCTTGGTCTGTTAAACATAGAAAATGATAGTGCGGATTGGGCATCCGTGTATACTAGTGACACATTCTTTTTTTTAATTTATTAAACTTGTTCTCAGTGGCAGATCCAGATTTTTTTTATATATAAGGAGAGGGGAGACTAACTGATAATATCATGAGAGGACCAGCTCCAGTCATTCTCGAGTGATTCCCTATATAATCAATATTTATTTTTCAACAAAAGGGGGCGGACACCTTGTCATTCCCCCTTTATAGCCGACTGAGAAACTCAAAGGGCTGTTTAGGCAGTCAATGTCATCAAAAGCTTCTATGTGTTGTATAGCCAGTCATTGAGTCAGTGTCGTTAAAAACTTCCATGTATATCAATCAATCAAATCAAGACTATTAAAAACTCTCATCAACCAGGGATGGGCACGATTACTGACAAATGTAATCGATTAATAATCGATTACATGAAGGATTTTTGTGCAATCGATTAATAATCGATTACTCAAATTTTAGTATGTAATCGATTACAATCGATTACTTTATCAAAAGTAATTACATTACTTTTCGATTACTGTCAATTACATACTTCAACATTTCAACAAAAAATAACATGAGTAAAACACAATTATATTGCTCAACATTTGTATATATAGTGGAAATTAAGATCTTTACCTAATGCATCATTCAAAGCATTGTTTCTAAATTATAAGTTAATAGCTGCTTTTTAAATCAAATCTCTTGATGAAAATTAGAAATATTTAAAAAATCTTGTAATTTTGACTTTCAACATATATGAAAGATGTCATCGCATTGCAATAATCACTTATTCATAACTAATTGTTTTTCAAAAAATTAGCTTTCTTACTGACACGTTAGCTTTTTTGTTTTTACTCTTTAAAAAAAATATTTTAGCATAGTTAATTACAATGTTTAAGGAAATATAAAAAAAAGTAGAATAATTAATTAGTTCACCTAATTTTTAAGATCAAAATTTATTTTTATAATGACATGCATGTTTTAAAACTTTTGTTTGGATAATCACCCTAATTACAGATTATTTAACTGCCACTGGAGTACAATTTATAACCTGGGGCTAAATATTGTAAATTTCCTTCTTTATTAGACATAAGATAATTGAAATAAAAACAAAGTATGTTTGTTATTGATTAGAAGACTTTGATCATCTCATTAGTAAAGGCAAGAATGTTGTTAACTTCTCCAATCAAATTATATACAAAATATATTTAAAGTGTCAAAGGGATACATGTATCTATTTCTAAAAAGAATTGCTATGCATTGCCATTGGTTCATTGTTAAAAGGATTTTGTGTTCTTTTTTAATTTATTTTATATACATGTATATATATCATAACATTTAAGAAATCAACTGTTTATGTATTCTAAACTTTAATTTCAACTCTGATTGAAAATGATGTTTTCAGGAAATTTAATACAAATAAGCTTAATACTTTTAAAAAATGTAATACAGAACTTAACGAAAGACAGACACATTTCTTATTTAAGATCTATTTTATTTTTTCAAATCTATTTTCTTATTTAAATATTAAAGCTCTTGAATTATTGACAAGCACATACATCCATTTGTTTCAAAAGCTAGATATAAAGTAAATTTAGGTAGGGGAGGGATCTGGTTACTCATAATGCAGCTAGAGACAATAGATAGAAATAAGGCAGTTGCTTAAATCTCAAGTATTGTTAATGCATAATATTTTATCTGTACTACAAAGTGATAACATACATATTTTCCTCTGAAATAGGTTATTTTTCATCAAACAATTTTACTAAAGTAATCGAAATGTAATCGAAAAGTAATCGATGATTACATCAAAATTTTTGCTGTAATCGATTAAATTACGATTACATGTAATCGAAAATGTCTTCGATTACAGATTACTGTCGATTACTTGAAAAAATGTAATCAATTACAATCGATTACGATTACAGATTACGATTACCCCATCCCTGTCATCAACGCCATTCCCCACTAAATCCGGCTCTGGTTCTATTAATTTCATTACTTCTTCAACATACTAGTATCGGGAGCATGTGAGTATGGTAGCACTCCGTAGATAGGTCTGTAGTTTTGCATGTATGACACTAACAGTTGGCCTTACGTATTAGAAGGCCAGGGTTGGAAGGTTATTCAACATTCTGTGGCTCAATTGTAACTATATTTTCTGTGAAGTGCTACCTAAGCCGTGGCCTGGTGAACCCTACCCTTTTTTTTCAAATGATTTGCCAATAGCACATCGAAACACTTCCAGCATTCTATATTTTTTTCACCAAAAAAATTGTACCTCAGCATAATACAGGTCATGAGGTACATTTGTTTGAGGAGGGGGTTTCAATTACTGTTTAATTTCCTGTTACTACGAATTTTCGGGATTTTTTTTTTCATCAGATTTGCCCTGTTGTCTTTTCTTTTAACTCCGTGTAAACCCTCACACGCGATGTTTACAGAATTATTTGTTTGAAAAATTAAATTTGTTGTATTACCTCTTTTATCAAAATAATATTTAGTTAGCTTTATTAGCGCCTTTTCAAAGTCCAAGCATTGAACATTGCAAACACGTATAGATATTTTCAAATGAATTAGAAAATATCTTCCCAAATGGACAGAACGAACAGAGAGATATTTGCCACTGGTCTTTACCCAGTTAACGATTCACTCGTAAATGCATTTCTCAAAAAACGATGGGAAACAGAAAAAAAACCAGACTATATCTTTTGGATAAACAGCCAAGGACATTTCCAGACATGAATATAACTGCATGGACCATCGCTTACAAGTTTTGTGACAGAACAGACTTACAACTTTACTATAGTACATGTACAGTGCTTAGAACTCTCATAATTTTACTCCAGTTTACATAGTGCATTCTTTTATGTTTTATGATAACAGAACTGTGTTTTATCAAGGTTTATCATAACTCGTATGGTTTAATGATAACTGATTTCTGAGGAATATGTTTAATAATGTAAACTTTATTTAAAGATACGTTTTTTCCAATTGGCGCTAAAGAAAAGCACCATATGAATATTCATGAACCTACAACGATTGCTCAAAATCGTTATTTAAAAATCCTGTTTGTGAGATGTAGATTCATTTCAATACCGAAATTTCGTCTATATATTAAGTTTCACAAGTGTATAACACGGAGAAGCTATCAGAAGGTACATTACTCCCATTTTGTTTGGGTGTGAACCATCGATGTTTACAGCAATATCAAAGAATAAGATGATGATGGTAGAAAGAACTATGGGCATCATGTGGCAAATATTACATGCATATCGGACCATGAGTTGTCAATCTGTATGAAAAGATTTCCAATACAACCATATTATTGAGAAGGAATGTTTATATGCTCTCGTACTAGTATTACAGGGTTCTTGTGTCGTTCACCTTAGACACACATCTTTTTAACGATGTTTAAAAAAAAAGACAGAACCAATTTAATGTCATATATCCCTATTTTTTAATATAACTATAACAAGAATACCCCTATTTAGCGGACAAGCAGTTTATTCTTTTTTTCTGTTATTGAATATTGAATACCAAGAAGGAAAATAAATCCCAAAATTTATTTGAAACTTTGATACTCAATAGTTTTCCAGCAAAATATTCTCATCCCTTGGGGATAATTAGTGTTTGTCCAGTGGCATATATAACATGCATGTCGGAACAGGAAATTTTGCATAATGTACTTTCAGAACCATGTTCACATCATTATACATTATAGCCAACAATTGTGATGACAACTCCTTCCTTTGTTCGAGAACAATCTTGTTGAAATAGAAATCTGTGATTTTACTATGTCCATAACTTCGATGAACCCAAAGCAAGTTAAATATCGACCTGTATTTAATTCAAATAAGTTCTCTTCTTCTTCTTCGTCCATCGACATCCCATGATAACATACTGTTGTCATACGAGGACTAGTTTATTTACAAAACTTTTAACCCAAATAAACAAAATGTATGTGTCTTTCTTATGTTCAATGTAAAAATGTATATAATTTTGAATTGCAACTATCTATAGTTCCGTAACTTTCTATCAAGGCGTATAAAAGAATGGTTGATAACTGCGTATTGTTTGTTAAATCAATATTTCTTGTATGTTTCAAACTGTCCTTCACTTTTGAGAACAAGTACTTACATTTCCCCAAATTTACCCTTGGAAAAAATGTGAAAACAGATTTTTATTTTATCAAATCTTTTTTTTTGGAATTATTTAGATTTTTATAAAGAATATTCTTTACAACAGAAATGTAATTTATAAACAAGCTTATGCGTTTAGTAATGACTAGTATATCGGACACGCAAGACAGAGATTTATACTATACACCTGATAGTTCAAAAGTTATCGGTCGTATACACTGATCAATACCCTTAGAAGTGAAGCGATGCATGAACTTGCAAGTCCGACAGGAAATCGCTTGAATACCTGAACGTGTCACCTCACAATACATTTGGGAGCAATACCTTTAGCCATGCTGGTGATCAGACAAGGGAAGGTACAAATTTATTTAAATAAGTTTATTACATAAAAGAATTATGAACAAATTAGATTTTCGAAAACAATTTTCACGGAACACTTATTTACGCTCATTTATGACTTTGAACTATGACTTTTTCACCAATTCCCATATATAAACAGTTAAAAACGACAGACCTTCACCAATTCCCATATAAACAGTTAAAAACGACAGACCTTGGTTACCACGGTATAGCTGGCTTATATTAACCCTTAAACCAAATTTCAGAAATCCTTGTATTGTAGTTCCTGAGAAAAATGTGCCGAAAAATTTTCAACTTGGTTATCATGTGTAAAATCAAACAAGTGTTCGGTAAATAGGAAGTTGTTGAGTGATGAATCTGAAAACGCATCAGCTGACTTATATTAACCCTTAAACCAAATTTCAGAAATCCTTGTATTGTAGTTCCTTAGAAAAATGTGACGAAAAATTTTCAACTTGGCTATCATGTGTAAAATCAAACAAGTGTTCGGTAAACAGGAAGTTGTTGAGTGATGAATCTGAAAATGCATCAAGTTCCAAGTATAGCTGACTAAATCAAGCCTGAAACCAAATTTCAGAAATCCTGGTAGTGTAGTTCCTGACAAAAAATGTGACGAAAAATATTCATGGGACGGAAGGACTGACTGACAGACTGACGAACGGATGGACTGACGGACTGACGGAAGGACAGACAGAGGTAAAACAGTATACCCCCCTTTTTTCAAAGCGGGGGTATGATTAAATATCTTACAATGCAAAGCTAGTTGTTTGCGATGTGCGATGATGCGTAGCTGCATGGTAGATTATCACGTGAATTAGATCATTTTGATTATCTTTGAATTCACCACAGTCGCTTGAATTTTAGTGATATATATGTATGAAAAAAAAAATTAAAAAATACTGTTATATGTATAATATAATATATATATATTATACATATAACAGTATTTAAAAAAAAAAAAATCATATATATTATACATATAACAGTATTTTTAAATTTTTTTTTCATACATATATCACTAAAATTCAAGCGACTGTGAATTCACTAACACGTGGCTGTTGACACATTACACACAATATACTTAAAATACCTTGGGCAATTTACACTTCTGGTTTACTGTCCCTTTAACCAGCCAGTGTATCTGTGTATGATGTATTTATCTACCGTGCAAGGGTTGTGTAGCCAGTCAAGGTCGTTTAATGTATCTCTAGCTCCATTGACAGACTCCCATAATATATTCGAAAGCGGATCCCGGATTTTGAAAAAAAAAGAATGTGGAAGGACGTAAAGACAACATTACAAATTGGACTAGTGTACATGCAACATTCAATCTATTTCTTGTGTGACAGTTTACTGACTGTCAAACCCGTGTTCAATTTATTATTTTGATATGGTTCCATCATTCGAAAATAAGTTATTAAAATCTCAGTAGGCTAAAACCAGATGCTCCGCAGGGCGTAGCTTTATACGACCGCAGAGGTTGAACCCTGAACGGTTGGGGCAAGTATGGACACAACATTCAAGCTGGATTCAGCTCTAAATTTGGATTGTGATTAAATAGTTGACACAGCATAGGTTTCTGACACAGAATGAATGTGTTCTAATGAACTTAAAATTTTTGTTTTCTCTTAGAGCAATTCACTATGCTGTTGAATATTAATCCTCTCAAAAAAATGTTTGAAGAAATTTTCTTTTTTATTTATGAAATTTCAAATGAGAAAAATTGAACCCAATTTTTTTAATCACATCCCCCTTTCCCTTATTCCAAAACTAATCTCAATTAAAATTTCTAATGGAGTTTGCAACAATAACTACTCATTTAAATACATCATAAAATATTAAGATGTAAAAAAACTGCTTGTTATCACTGAATGGTAAAGATTATTTTAATTTATCAGTTGGTAGTAAAAAGTGAATATACATTGTATATTGTATATAACAAAGATTTAAGTTGATTCTGGACAAAGAAAGATAACTCCAATTAAAAAAAAATCTTGCTATTGCACAATATTTTGCAATTAGATATTTCTTGCTTACTATTCTGGACAAAGAAAGATAACTCTAATAAAAAAAAATTTGCTATTTCACAATATTGTGCAATTAGATATTTCTTGCCATTGCGCAATACTGTGCAATTGAAAAGACTTGCTATTGCACAATACTTAATATAATAATTTTAGATCCTGATTTGGACCAACTTGAAAACTGGGCCCATAATAAAAAATCTAAGTACATTTTTGGATTCAGCATATCAAAGAACCCCAAGATTTCAATTTTTGTTAAAATCAGACTAAGTTTAATTTTGGACCCTTTGGACTTTAGTGTAGACCAATTTGAAAACAGGACCAAAAATGAAGAATCTACATACACAGTTAGATTTGGTATATCAAAGAACCCCATTTATTCAATTTTTGATGAAATCAAACAAAGTTTAATTTTGGACCCCGATTTGGACCAACTTGAAAACTGGGCCAATAATCAAGAATCTAAGTACATTTTTAGATTCAGCATATCAAAGAACCTAACTGATTCATTTTTTGTCAAAATCAAACTAAGTTTAATTTTGGACCCTTTGGACCTTAATGTAGACCAATTTGAAAACGGGACCAAAAGTTAAGAATCTACATACACAGTCATGACAGTTAGATTCGGCATATCAAAGAACCCCAATTATTCAATTTTGATGAAATCAAACAAAGTTTAATTTTGGACCCTTTGGGCCCCTTATTCTGTTGGGACCAAAACTCCCAAAATCAATACCAACCTTCCTTTTATGGTCATAAACCTTGTGTTTAAATTTCATAGATTTCTATTTACTTATACTAACGTTATGGTGCGAAAACCAAGAAAAATGCTTATTTGGGTCCCTTTTTGGCCCCTAATTCCTAAACTGTTTGGACCTAAACTCCCAAAATCAATACTAACCTTCCTTTTGTAGTCATTAACATTGTGTTTAAATTTCATTGATTTCTATTTACTTAAACTAAAGTTATTGTGCGAAAACCAAGAATAATGCTTATTTGGGCCCTTTTTTGGCCCCTAATTCCTAAACTGTTGAAACCAAAACTCCCAAAATCAATCCCAACCGTTCTTTTGTTGTCATAAACCTTGTGTCAAAATTCCATAGATTTCTATTAACTTAAACTAAAGTTATAGTGCGAAAACCAAGAAAATGCTTATTTGGGCCCTTTTTGGCCCCTAATTCCTAAAATGTTGGGACCAAAACTCCCAAAATCAATACCAACCTTCCTTTTGTGGTCATAAACCTTGTGTTAAAATTTCATAGATTTCCATTCACTTTTACTAAAGTTAGAGTGCGAAAACTAAAAGTATTCGGACGACGACGACGACGCCAACGTGATAGCAATATACGACGAAAAATTTTTCAAATTTTGCGGTCGTATAAAAAAAACTACTGGATTTTACCCACAGAGTGCAACAAACTCAGGTCACGGAAATGGTCTCTACTACTTCAAACTTTGGCAATCATGGCTAAAATAAAATCTAATCAGTCAATTTCACAGTATCACAATTTCATGTAACAGAAGAAGATTGTGCCTTGAAGATAGCGGAGTAAAATAAATATTTTTTTAAACAAGATATATGTAGGGAGCTCTATTTTTAACCAACCCGCGCATGAACAGATTCATTTTTTCTTGTATTTACTTCCTGAATGACACGACTCTAGAAATGTTTGCCACTGGACATCAATTTAAAAATTAAATAGAATCAGACAGTCATGCTCGAGCAAATAACATTGAGAACGGAACTTTATAGCAAGATATATACTATAGTTTATACAGCACATACGAGGGTCTTGAATATTGTCTTATAGTTGTAAGTAATTTTTCTGTAGTCTTCATATTTCCCCCCATTATTCTATATTCTTTGTTTTCTTGGTGTCTATTTTATTTACTTTTTTGACCCTTTGTTGTGCACTTTTTGTCCATATATATTCTCTCTTCTTCTATATAAATCCTATTCAAACCCAAATAAACATACACAATCAAAATGTTCAACTCAAAACCCCAGTTGACTTGTCATCCATGGAGTTTTTCTCAACCGTTGAGAATATAACAAATGCTAAATGAGTCCGTTTAAAAAAAAAAGATGTGGTGTGATTGCCAATGAGAAAACTCTCGTTAAGAGACCATATGCCACAGAAATTAACAACTATACATGTAGGTCACCGTACAGCCTTCAACAATGAGCACAGCCCATACTGCATAGTCGGCTATAAAAGGAGAAAAAGTCTAGGAGTCCATTACTGATATTACATATATATATGATTAATGTATCACGTATACGTCTGATGCTTAATTGTTGGCTCTGCTGGAAGGCAAAATATTTAGCTCTTTACTGACTAGTATTTAACAACTGAAACTAGATAAGTTATGAAAATCAAGGAATCTATACATGCTATAACAGCAAATTTGAACGGAACCAAAACGCAAATTAGTAAAATAATAAGTATACAACTTGCATTTCAGCATTTTAATATTGGTAATTATTAATGATGTAATGCGTAAATAAAGTTATCCTACACAGTGGAACAAATGGGAAGCCAAAGTACGTTAATGTCTGGGTAAATCTTCTGCAAAAACAATGTCATTTTGTTTATTTTATCTGGTTAAATCTTCTGACATCAGACTCGGACTTCTTTAGAACTGAATTTTAAATGTGCGTATTGTTATGCGTTTACTTTTCTACATTGGCTACTAGAGGTATAGGGGGAGGGTTGAGATCTCATAAACATGTTTAACCCCGCCGCATTTTTCCGCCTGTCCCAAGTCAGGAGCCTCTGGCCTTTGTTAGTCTTGTATTATTTTAATTTTAGTCTCTTGTGTACAATTTGGAAATTAGTATATATTTGTTTAGGGGCCAGCTGAAGGACGCCTTCGGGTGCGGGAGTTTCTCGCTACATTGAAGACCTGTTGGTGACCTTCTGCTGCTGTTTTTTTATGGTCGGGTTGCTATCTCTTTGACACATTCCCCATTTCCATTTTCAATTTTATTTCAATAAACTGACTTAAATAAAATTTAAGCAAGTTAAACTGTAAGCTTGCCGCCGTTGATACCCCCGCCGAAATATTTCGGTTCACAGGAAGTTGTTGAGAAATGAATCTAAAAAACGCACCACACGGTACAACTTACTTGCATAAACCCTGTAACCAAATTGATAGTTACGAAAAAGATAGATACGAAAAAAAATTACTTAAATAAATGTTTAATTTACAAGTAATGTATGACGTACTTAAAATCATCTTTGTGTAAAGAAACGTTTGAATTGGCTGATCTTTTTGTAAAGCATGCTATTTTGACGGTTACGGATTCAGACTCATTAAAGATGCATTTCTTTCTAACACAAACGATGCAAACGGCTAAGCTCGCACATGTTTTGATCATTTTTTTCAAACACATACGTTTGCAAAGTTTACATAAACTTTGACAAACTATGCAAACACTAAAAATGCGTCAGCAGTTTGTCGTTTGTTAGTACAAACGCTGCATTTGTTTCTAACTTCAACCTGATTAAACGAAGTATTTGTTTCTACGTTTGTAAAAAAGTCTGATTACCAACAACATGCGCATGCATTATTGAAAATTCAAACAGGGTCATTAAAGATTTATCAAACGATGTATTTGTTTCTACTCGTGTATCGTTTAGAAAACAGTAACACACGCGACACAACGTTTAGAAAATTCTTGTTAGAAAGAAATGCGGCCTAAGAAAAATCTTATTAGAATCACAAGAAGTTCTGATAGGTCGTAAAATAAACTTCCCATCACTTTATTCTTTTCACATGTCAATTTAAAAAAAATAAATTCGCAACGATGTCATAATTGAAAGCACGAGGAAGGCTGGCCAAAATGTTCAACTTGCGGCTAGTGATTGACAGGTATGATTATATCTTGGGGCTCTTGTGGGGAGCGTGGTGTCGGACGGAAAAAAGATTTCCAGTATTCATATATATATAAATGTCGATCTGATGTGGAAAATTGTGAGTTTTTTTTTAATAGCACAAAGAAAAAGACGTTAGAAGAGTAACAATGTGTATCTATAAACGAATTACTCGTTTATAATCTACGAGACTGATCAGATCGAAGTTTGATAAAAAAAAAAAAAAAAAAAAAAAAAAAAAAAGCATTCAATATCAAACCTTCTTGGTTGGAGAAAACATGTTCAATGTATACCTGCAAATATGTCTTAATAAATTATATTGTGTATTTAAATTATCTCCATTGAATACAATACAATTTATTAAATGTATCTATGATATCCTCCATAAATAAATATCTGTACAGGTAAAGTTAAATTCGGATCAACAGATTGATTTACGACCTTCCGCTTGTCCATGTTGTATTGCAAAAATATCACAGCAGGTGTTACTCACACTAGACAAGTGTCAAATCAGTATGACATTATGTCGGATTACGGCATCTGCAGTAATTAAGACTCTGTTTTACTGTTTTTACAGGAACTGATTTATCTTAACATGACAATAAAGAAGAATTTTGTAAGGTGAACATATTTGTAGTATTGCAAAGTTACCACGTGCATTTTCCTGTTCATTGGTCACATTTAAATCGATTATTCTTTATTGAACTAAATTCGATATTTAAATTGCAAGTAACTTTAATATCAAAACCACCGCTTTTTATTTCTCGACTGAAAAGGGTAATGAGACGGTTATTTTTATCGGACTGTAAACAGTGTATATAATCACAACGATCTATTAATAACCGTTGCTCACAGATAACGGATTATACAACGATCTATTAATAACCGTCGCTCACGCATCACTGGTTCTATCACTGACTCAATACACACCAGTTTAATCGGACAAACGGATAATTCCCTGAGACACGTGGATAATTCCCTGAGACACGGAAAATCTCCGGAGAACCGCAATATATACTGTAAAACGGAAAATTTACGATGAACCTCTATTTATTATCCGTTCCGCGGAGATTTGCCAAAAATCGCGGTCATTTGCCAAATAGGTCTACCAGTGATGCAATCTCCACTTTTATTTCTATATATGTAAATTAAATCACCTTATCACATTCCAGCATGATATCATTGGACATAACCAATAATTATGGTATGATTATATAATAGGCTCAAGTTTCCGTTCATCAGTAAAAATTCATATACTTAATTGTTCAGTGTAGAATTTAAGTTTCTCTAAATATTTAGATCAGGCATTATACATATAGTCTGGGTTGTAAAGCTGAATATTGGATATATTTTTGTAATATATAAGCTTGAATGTTTCATTGTGCAGAGGTTAAAACTTGCATTAAATATAAGGAACTCAATGGTTCTGTTTAAAGCAAATGTGTTAAAAGATTGATAGGTCCTTGACTTTTGTAATTCTGCTTGAAAAGACAGGTCCCAAACTTCAGACAAGCACTATTTTGAATTCATGTTGTGTATATATGTATTACTCTATGCAGTTATTTCTTCTTAACAGTAAAAATGTATTCATTTTATTAATAATTATAATGTAAAAAAAACTTGTGTATTGTTTACAAAATACTGCAATGATATAAGGGTTGCATGTTCACCTGTAATGCTGGTGTCATTGGTTTGACTCTTGGCCCATGGCATATACTAATCTTGTTTTACTTTGCAGTGACTGGTGAGAAATTGAAATGTATTGTGATTGTAAAAGCTATATCTCAATTTGAGATACAGACAACAACCAGAGCTTTGTATTTGGAAGATTCTCCTGAAGAACTTATTATACAAGGATATGATGATGCAGGTAAATATGATTCTGAAGTCAAAATTATAAATGTACATTAAATGCAATATACAGTAAATGACCAGAAAAAGTAGTGTATTTAAATTTTACTTTTTTATTTGAATTATATTACACCATTTAAAGCAAAAGATTTTATGTTTTTTCTCTGTCATGGATGTATTTTTTAACTTTTTTTTATAATTATATTTCAAATGACTGGGTAGGTGATACCAGTTTCAATTTTATGATTAAAAAAAGACCAGATGCATTCTGGCTAGTTTTACTTCATGGCACAAGGCTAAAAACACTCAATGCAAAAATACTGCGGTAACTTTTTTTTCCAATATACAATTGCAAATGAGCTTATTTATCAGTCATATTCTCCTTTACAGTTTATATTAACTTTAACAAATTCTAATTGACATATATTGAAAAGCTAGAATACAGGTTTATCTTATCTAAGGTATTGAGTTTTATAACTTGTGAATTTGTTACAGGGAATGTTTTTTCCAGCTTGGCAGGATTAGAGTTTGAATGGAGCCTTTTATCAGATGCTGAAAAAAGTGAAGCTTTTGATGCATATAACATATTAAGGTTTGTAAATACTTGATTATTGGTAAACTGCAATTGTGTACAGCTCATGGAGATGTTTGATCAAGGTTAATGAGACATCAACCAAGAAAGTATAACACATATTTATGTTGTGTTTCAACTTAGACAACTCGGAATGTTATTACCATTGATGTGTTCGTTGCTGTAGTAGAAGTGCCCTATTTAGTTAAATAAGTTCGTCATTTTGTAGTCAAAAGATTGGGATTTTGAAACATTTTGGCGTGGTGCATCACTGAAGAGACATTTATTGTTGAAGTGTGCATCTGGTGCAGTTAGATTGGTTCCATTAAAGTTTTAGATGTTAACATTATGTATGTATTTACAAACTTAACTTTCCATTTTTGTACAAGTTCGTATGAGCCATTTTCAGAATGTTTTAAAAGTGACTTCTTTTTTTGAAGGATTTTAAGATTCTTTGAATCTGATTATTCAGCACCAGAACATATTCGTAGAATAGAGGACAGAGGAGTACAAGGAGATATAATATTAGTGGAGGGCATACGAACAGGCAGTGCAAAGGTCAAAGCAAGAATTAAAGATGCAGCATATAAGGTATAAATCACAACTCGTTAGGGACGACATCAAAAGATCGATGTAGGATAAAAAACTTATATCAAATAGTTTGGGGTCGGGGGGTTAAAATTCTGCTAGTTTTGGATATTTAAAATCGATTTTTACATATATCTCTATTGGTAAATCAATTTTTCCCAGATTAAGTTAAGAGGGGGGTGGGGTGGTCAGTGAAAAAACTATGTGAATTAAGTTTTTTATACTACATTGAACTTTTGATGTCATCCCTTATTTAAAGTATTTTTTTTTTTTTAATTTGAAGGAAAAATTACAGAAAACTACATGTGCTCTTTAAATTGATAATGACACTGTCTTGCCTTACCTAAGAAGGCTATATTTGCATTGAGTTATCAAAAATTTGTTTGCAAATCTTTTATCATGATAGTGTTAAGTTGATTCACTATATACATACATGTCAGATTTTCAAAATAGATATATCTTTATGGTTCTGTATAGTATTTTTGGGATACGATTGCTTTCAAGCAATCTGTAGGCTTTTACCGTTGACTCAGGGCTGCATTCCCTCACGTCAACCGTTTTATTCTAAACATTCAGCAACATCTCAGATTCTTATGATTGTCTTGCTTTAAAAGGTATAAACAAGCAAAAGAATTGAACATAAACAACTTTCCTGTAATGTTCTTCTCATAATATTTATGTTTGATATTTCCCTTGACATATATGCGTGTTTTTAACAACACGGAAAATCAGAATTAAGCAGTATTTATATTTAGTGTTTTTATAAATTTAGAATTACATCAGAGGGAATTCCCCAGTTTTGATAAATGCTAGAGTTCTGTGAATTCCGATAATTCTATTTCTGTAATACAAGAACTGAAGTGGAGTTTTTCCATATTTTACCGTTATGTAACTGATGATTTGATACTGTACTCTCAAAAAAGAAATGGAGAACCATTCACCATATCATTTAATAAACGTTCTTGTTCCAAATTGCAAGTCACGGGTTTGTTTATGTATTAATGCGCATGCGTATGGTTTTCTTGATTTCAAGGGGTATCAGATTGAGTGGTTGCTCTGGATTCCCTGCTTCATTGATTAATTTGAAACTCATGGGATTCTTTCTATGTCTGTCTGCTATTGAGGGTTATTGTTGTTACATAATTTTAAATCATATATGCATCATTTAAATTAAAATAAATGTAGTCCCCGTAAAATTTTACCTATAACACCCCTTCAGCCGAAATGGAGTCTTCCATATTATCCTTTCAAGTTGTCTCCCTTCCAGAAGTATTTTCCGTCAAAATCAAAATACAATACGACTCGTCAAGAACACTTAACTCGTTAGATGTCGATTATCATCGTATTATATTAAGAACGATCTCAATTTAAACAGAGGAGTGTGTACGGAAAGCAGTCATGCCCACTGACCCAAAGGAAATTAATATTTAAAGAGTTAGAAATGGGGTTCCTCCTAGAATTAACAGTGATAAGATACGAAGTGAAATACCTTCTCTCACTCTCAGTGACTGCTGTGGAAAGTAAACTTGGAATTGATAGTACAAAAATAAAACACAATAAGTAAATTGCTCATACACTTGTATCCGGGATTGGCTATTTTTTAAGTTGAGTGACTATTCAGATTATTACATTTTGCATGTGCAGTTGAATTAGTTTTGAAAATAATACTATCCAGCTGTACCAGGGCTGCCAAAAATGCGTGAGACTCACGCATGTTCATGCTTTTTTGCGGCAGTATCCTTGGATCTATTTTTTTTCCCTTTGATCTTTTCAATGTTGGCCAAATCTCAGGCATTTGCTTAATGAATAGTTGGCAGAACTGCTATACATGTGTCAATGAAAACTATGGCAATCGTATCCCTCAGAGCATTCTGCTCTTTTATTGAAGTAACAAATTGAAATGTGTTGATTCTAATTCATGTCATGTCTTTGTTTATGTCCAGAACTTTTCATTACTAAAAATACTGCATTATATCAATTTAAAAAACATAGCTATTGTTCACTTGTATTTATAACAGATTTTAGTGACTACAACTTGATCATTGAAAGTTAATTTATTAAGAGATTTATTGAAATGTAGTCTCTTTATTTTCACATTTAAGGGTTTTGTGGCATAATATACTTGTCTTGTTTTCTTTCATCAATGGTAATGTCTTTCATTTACAAATTTCTATTGCCCCTTTTGTATTTTATTTTTTGATCTAATTGATACCATAACCTATAAGGGAAGTTACTCTCTTTGTAATTCTATGGTTAAATCATGCCTTGCTCAATTTTATTTACAGAATGTTCCCCCCTCAATAGTAAAGATAATGGTAGTAGCTAACTTGAACATCAAACCTACAGAATCTTATGTACTGATGTTAGCTACAGTAAAGTACACAGTAGAACTTGTCAAGGCTACATCTATCATAGGTATAATAAATTACTTAGTTGTAGGTTTTTTCATTGCTAGCATATGGAAAAAAACAGTAAATTGTCTAAATATATAGCACTTATTTTTGCAAGGCTTTTATAGAAACTTATAGAAACATGAGAATACCAATCGTCCAAAAAAGAATTGAAATTGAGACAGATTTTTATATTCCCTTAATACTAGATATAAAGAAGAAAATATACATGTATTTGACATGAATCAAAAAACAGAAAAATATTCTAACATTGACTGTGCACAGCATAGAAAAACGATGCAGAGAACTGCACAATGCACCACTGACATTACAAATCTACCAATTAGAAAATATTTAGCAACAAATATTTTCAATTTCACATTTCTAAAAAAAGATCTATACTTAAAATAACAATAATTAAAATTTTGTTTTGAATTATATTTGTTATTAAAATTTGTATTTCCCCTTTATTTTTCAATAGTTTTGAAATTGGTAATTTAAAGGTTTTATTTATTATTACAGCTAAACTTTTTAACTCAGTTGAAATCTGCTTATGCTTATGTATAATCATATGCTACAAAACTTCAACATGTTAACCAGTTTCTAATCTGTTTTACAGAAATAAATATGCCATCTCCACAGTTCTTGTTAGAAGTACAGGATTCAATGATTTGTACTTTGGATGCCAGTACTTCAACAGCTACAGCATTAGAACTAGGCTCTACTGAGATTGTACTCACAGATAAAAGTAAGTTGATTTGCGCATAAGACTTCCTACAGCATTAGAACTAGGATCTACTGAGATTGTACTCACAGATAAAAGTAAGTTGATTTGCACATAAGACTTCCTACAACATTAGAACTAGGATCCACTGAGATTGTACTCACAGATAAAAGTAAGTTGATTTGCACATAAGACTTCCTACAACATTAGAACTAGGATCCACTGAGATTGTACTCACAGATAAAAGTAAGTTGATTTGCACATAAGACTTCCTACAGCATTAGAACTAGGATCTACTGAGATTGTACTCACAGATAAAAGTAAGTTGATTTGCACATAAGACTTCATACAGCATTAGAACTAGGATCTACTGAGATTATACTCACAGATAAAAGTAAGTTGATTTGCACATAAGACTTCCTACAACATTAGAACTAGGATCTACTGAGATTGTACTCACAGATAAAAGTAAGTTGATTTGCACATAAGACTTCCTACAACATTAGAACTAGGATCCACTGAGATTGTACTCACAGATAAAAGTAAGTTGATTTGCACATAAGACTTCCTACAGCATTAGAACTAGGATCTACTGAGATTGTACTCACAGATAAAAGTAAGTTGATTTGCACATAAGACTTCCTACAACATTAGAACAAGGATCCACAGAAATTGTACTCACAGATTAAAGTAAATATAAAAAAGGTGTGGTAATGAGACAACTCTCCACAAGAGACCAAAATGACACACATATTAACAACTCTAGGACCGTACGGCCTTCAACAATGAGCAAAGCCCATACCTTCATAGTCAGCTATAAAAGGCCCCAAAATGACAATGGAAAACAATTCAAACAAGAAAACTAATGGCCTTATTTATATAAAAAAATGAACGAAAAACAAATATGTAACACATAAACAAACGATTACCACTGAATTACAGGCTCCTGACTTGGGACAGGCACATACATACATAATGTGGCGGGGGTAAACATGTAAGCGGGATCCCAACCCTCCCCCTAACCTGGGACAGTGGTATAACAGTACAACATCAGTTCAGTTGTATTTAGGCTTAGAGTGCCTACAACAATACACCTTATCGCTATTTGTCCACCATTACTGGATATCACACAGGTTCCCGTAAAATTTGGACATCATAAAACAAAATATCTGACGCCACAATGGAAAAGTGATTGTTGTATGCGTCAAAAGTTCAGGCGGCCGGGTCAGCCGGGATTAGCAATAAGGTGTATAGAACTGGGATCCACAGAAATTGTACTCAAAGATTAAAGTACGTTCATTTGTACTTAAATAAGTTTTTTAATGACTTTTATCATTGTCCATTTAAAAAGTGTTTGTATAAATAAATATGAATGTTTTTATCGTTTTGTTTCAGATATAAAAGAAAATGATAGCTTGACAAAACCAACTGCTATGTTGTATGTTGTTACTGCAAGTTATTTGGGTAAGTTAAATTATGAGGTCAATTAATGTGTAAAAAAAAAGGTGATCACTCTTATCATAAATTTGATAGCAGCACTTATAGATTTCATTATTAGGGCCTTGCCAAAGGCGGGTCCCCTATATTGATCAGTCTGTCCGTCCGTCCGTCCGTCCGTAACACTTTGTGTCCGCTCCATATCTAGAGAACCATTATGATTTCATACTTTATACTTTACATGTTTATTAACCACCACCAGAGGGCGTGTCATGATGTATGTACAACTTCCTAGGTCAAAGGTCAAGGTAAAAAAACTTTGGTTTCAGTTGACAACCCTGTGTCCTGTGGTGAAGATCGTGTCCGCTCTATATCTTGAGAACCGTTATGATTTCAAAGTTTATACTTGACATGTATATGAACCAACACCAGAGGGTGTGTCATAATTTATGAACGACTGCCTAGGGCAAAGTTCAAGGTCAAAAACTTTGGTTTCAGTTGACAACCCCATGTCCTATGGTAAAGATTGTGTCCGCTCTATATCTTGAGAACCGTTATCATTTCAAAGTTTATATTTGACATGTATATAAACCAACACCAAAGGGTGTGTCATAATTTATGTGCAACTTCCTAGGTCAAAGGTCAATGTCAAAAACTTTGGTTTCAGTTGAAAACCCCATGTCCTATGGTAAAGATCGTGTCCGCTCTATATCTTGAGAACCGTTATCATTTCAAAGTTTATACTTGACATGTTTATAAACCAACACCAAAGGGTGTGTCATAATTTATTTACAACTTCCTAGGTCAAAGGTCAAGGTCAAAAACTTTGATTTCAGTTGACAAACCCATGTCCTATGGTAAAGATACAATTTTTTAATGCACATTATTCACAGCGGGGCCCACAGAGATGGCTCCCATCTCAATGATATCTAGTTTCTTCTGATGTCAAATTAAACTTGAACTGATATTGCTTTCAAAATTGCAATTGACATTGAAATTTTATGAATGAATACCATAACTTAAGAACAGCTGTAGAAATTCCATTGTTATTTTATAAAATATTTTATATGTTTAATAAGCCAAAGATAATGTGTTTGATTTTAGCATTTGTTGTACTGCCACACAGAAAGTGGGTGCTAGAAACTGGAAGACAATATGAGATCCTTATAGAGTTATATGATAAAGATAGTCACAGAATCCATCCCTCTGATGTAAGATTTCATATGTATGAACATGGGTATTAGATTACCTGCATTATTGTGATGATAGGAGACTCAACATAATCACCCTTATGCACATTTACATGAAAAGTTTCTGGGCTCTAAGGGCTGTTCAAGAAAATACTATCCCCCCTCCCCTTGAAGGTTTGGGATGGGTTTCTTGTTACAAAATTTGTTGATTTAAGATAAAAGGTTACTTACTTAGAAGTTATTAACTTTGACTTTAATTTCAAGATGCTAAGATCATATTTAAGAAATTGTTAAAAAAATATTATATATCCTTGAACTATGGTGCTATATAGATATATACAGATTTGATATATTAAAGTTTCTATATGTATGACCAACTGTCTTAAATTTAAATAAATTGGACTTCATTGGAACTTGGGAAAGTTGGTTTAGATATTTGCATTTTGTTAAAATGATGTATTTAGCTAATATAATTTACTGTCGTTTCAGAATATAATTATCGAAGCTGCCTTCCCAAATACTTATTTTAAATTACATTACTCTACTAAAAATGGTACATACCACACAGTTACAACATTACAGAAAGGGAAAACAAACATAGATGGCGCTCTCACAACCATTATTAGAAAGGTAAATCTTATCACTTTCTGTGTGTATTTTTAAGGTCAAATTGTCTTAGTTTTTTGGGATTCAACAACTACATATGAATATAATTTTAATCAATATTTGTATGTTTTACTTCAACATTTGATATTTAATTATCAACTAATTTTTTATGAAGGTGTATGTACAGCAGAGTTGTTTATAACTGAATTACATTGGGGCTTTGCTTTCATTGTGGTATACATTTTAGACAGTATTTTAAATATAGGAGACAAAAGGAAAAGTAATTTAATTGTTATGCAATGATGTGTGTTTGTGAAAAATTAAATTAAATTATGAAAAGTAAAAAAATATGAAGCCAACATCTTTAATTGTCTGTTATCTGGTTTATATTTCAGGATGGCTCAGAGTATGCCATAAATCCAGTAATCAAACAGAGCCAGGATGTGGAGATTTATGATCCTATTAAAGTGAACCCTCCATTGTTATACTTCCCATGGGATCCTGTCAAAGAGACAAATCACAAATACCAGCTGAAGGTAATATCAGGAAGAACGACCGTGTGTACAGATTTCCATATATCACATTCTGTACAGGTAAAAACCACTGTACAGAGTGTGATATGGAAATCTGGGTTTATTTTATTTGCGTATTCATCATCATTAGACAATATCACACAATTTTCATTGGCTAATCATTAGGTAAGTGATGACTTTCAAAGGTTAAGACTATGTGCATTTTGTCCATGGCAACAGACATCTTTGATTTCTTCAATGATAAAAAAAAAAACACTCACACTTTTCACCTTACAATCTTATATTTTGTCAAATAATAGTACATTCTGAAGCAAACAAAAAGTCTTTAAATGTCTGATGTTAAAGTTTGACGCCAGAAAAGGAGATAGGACATCCTACTGGCATGTGCAAAATACTTGATCAACGATTCATGGACATTTACACATCGAGAGTGTTTAACATAAGTGAAATAAGTTAAAAACTTGTGAGAAATGGATATCTCGTGAAATTGACTCTCGTGATTTAATTTAAATAGAAATAATAAACTCCCAGAAGGCTCAATTCTTAATATATTGAAATTATATAACTGGAGTTGATATAAAGCAATATCCCATTCTCACTCATTATGAAACCTTTAAATATATCATGCTTCTAAGGGGGTATTTGCCGAAAAAAAACAATTGAGAGAGAAACAGATTTTCAGAGCCAGCATTATTACATAATAATTGGAAGTATATCTAGAATTCAGGCAGTCAAATATATCATTGCATATTATTAATTGTATATGATCTACTTTTACAGGCAACTGGTGGCAGTGGTGACTATATATGGTCATCAAATAACCTTGACACGACCTCTGTTAATGTGAGAGGGGAGATAACTACCAGCAACTTGGGTAAATCTACTGTTACAGCAGCAGATACCAGAAATCAGGCTCATAAAGGATCTTCTACAGTTAGTAAATGAATTTCTTCCATTCATTGGAATTGGATGGGGTTGAGGATTTTGGGGGGTTGAACCCCCTTTTTTTTGGGATGATCAGTTCATTTGAATGGGGACATATCTTTTATAAATGGCTAGATCTGCCCCTAATAAATGTAATGCATGAAATTGTGATTGCATTTTTCTCAGGAACTCCTCTTTAATCCAATTTATTCAACTTTAATTATATAATAAAGGTAGCAATGCCAAACAAACCTACATCTTGCCAGGTCCAGTATCATCTCTATGACCCTCTGACTAGTTTATATGGTAAGACCATGTGTAATTCTTAATTTTAAAATCAGAAAAACATTAATACATTGATAATAGACATAAAAAGTATCATATTAATTTATACAATTGATAGAAATTCCTAACTTTTCAGATACATGTCTTGCCACCATCGAAAATTGAGTTTATACCAAAACGTGTTGAGGCCATGGTTGACACAGAACTAGAGTTACCTCTTGCTGTTTTTGGTTTACTTGAAGGTTAGTCTGTTATCAATAGTTGCATCTGCGTTTGATATTTATATGGTTTTTTTTTTAAATCAATAAAAAAAGATTATATCATACATAACCACCTTTTATTGAATTGTGGTTCTTTGGATATTTCAAAGTCAGTTTTTATCAATTGTAGAAATAACAACAGTATTCCAACATCAAACAAAAATTGCAGGCAAAGTAAATAAAAAAAAATATTTTTTACACAAATTTTTTTTTTGAAATGTGAAATTTACATTATTTTTCAGTTGCAAAAGTTAAAGCTTAAATAGCATTTTCTTGAAAGTAAATACACATGTAAAACTAAAAATTATTAAAATATTCTTTGAAAACCAATAATACTTCAAGTTTTGCTTCCTTTGGAGTACTATGACATTGTATACACTTGAATTTGTATACTGATATGCAATACTGAATACCACTTATTATGTTATGATCAATAAAATAGTTACAATTAACTACCTGGAAAAGTTTCAAATGTAACACATGCAAGAGGCTAAATGCAGGTTTTCAAAACAAGACTTCAATAAAAAATTATTAGTACACAGATGTTATATTTTGTTGAAATTTCTGCTTTGTTTTTGTTTCAGGTCGTCAGGTTAGCTTCAATGACTGTAGAAAGATGAGATTAAATGTGACATTAACAGATGATGTAGTGTTCAGTAAAGTAAAAGGTATGTTTATAAATCATTGAGACTGTGTCAACAATTTTAGTCATTTTCCTTAAAAAGATCAGGTGGTAGTTACAGAAGAAGTTTGTTTCCCCCTCCCTTACCATTGTAGAGTGACATTATGTTTTTCTGTCTGAAATTCAGTAGGTCTGTTTTGTACATCCTGGGTTAAAGTTTTCACAGTAGTACACATGTTCATTATGATGCAAATTTTAAAAATTATATGCCAAATTACTATTTTGACCCTAATTTCACTGAACATGGAAAATTGCTAGCGCTGTAGGACATAATATCCTATGGATTCATATTCCTGGTATGAAATCTAAATGACATCACAAATAACAAATTTGCTCTGAAGGGTATTAATTATCATTTAGTTACATTATTTAGAAGAAATTGTAGATTTTAAAGATGTCCAGGGACTCTTATACCTTTTCTATTGGTTAACTTATTACAATAATACAAAATAGGATAGTCAGATTTAAGCTTAGTCTGCATAATAGTTCAGTCAATGGCAGCATTATTGAGATGTTGAAGCAAAGCATAATGATTTGCTGAAGAAGCAAACAGATATTAGGATTTTCTTGGTGGTAATGGATGTTCTTTTAAAGTTATTTACTTCTATACTAATTTCAGGATCAAGTTTACCTGAAGAGGGATGCAGAACTATTAAGGTTAAAGCTGCACAGAAAGGTCACACACAAGTCAAAGCCTCTTATGTCTATGAAAATATCAAATTGGAATCAACTGTTACCATAGCAGCCTATGATCCTTTGGTGGTATGTTAGAATTAAGTGACATATTTTAATAAATTTTTTCAGGAACATTTTTAAAAATATGCATAAAATTGAGAATGGAAATGGGGAATGTGTCAAAGAGACAACAACCCGACCAAATAAAAAACAACAGCAGAAGGTCACCAACAGGTCTATTATTATGTCCTCATATCAAATAGAAAAATTCATAAAATATAATGTCCAACTTTGTATATTGCTTGACATATATACTGAAAGTAAACAAGCAAATTAACTTAAATGTTCTTCTTACACACTAAAAAATTGTGAGGAAGATAACCAATGTAGGGACAAAACTCATAAATTGTGAGGAAGATAACCAATGTAGGGACAAAACTCATAAATTGTGAGGAAGATAACCAATGTAGGGACAAAACTCATAAATTGTGAGGAAGATAACCAATGTAGGGACAAAACTCATAAATTTAACCAATACTAACAAAATAATGTATATATGTGAGAGAAAAGAGAAAGCAATTAATATATCATTCAATTTATATCTTTGTAATCTTTTATGTTGGAGCATGTTATGAGAAGATTTTATGAAAGAGACGAATATGATAGATACCCCAATGGTACAAATTTACAGAAAAATGTAACTGTTTTAATTTCCTTTGATACTCAATAGAATAAATACCAAATGTTGATTATTGACAATATGTTTTCACAGCCAATAGATCCAGAGAAGGAAGCTGTAGTGACTATTGGTTCTCTGAAAGAAGTAATATTCACTGGTGGACCACAGCCATGGGTGCTCGATACATCAAAATACTTCCAAGATAGTATGTATTTCACATCCTAAAATATGATTTTTCTTTCTTTTGACCATAAAGTTTATGAAAGTTGATCTAATATTTAATGTAAAATTGTATAAATGAAACTAGATGTGGAACAAATGAGTTTTTGTTAAGGTGGCATGACAGTTTAATTTTTCAATGAGTTTAAAAAGCTCTAGACGATTGGAGGGAAATATGGGACAAAAATTATAAGATCAACAACTACATCAACTAAGTATCAGTTTCTAACGAAAAGTGTCATATTCAACAAAGAAATAATGGGGAAAACACTTTTCTCTTTATATTGAGATTAGATTAAAAAATAAACGATAATCAGAAAAAACACATTTTTAACCATATTTTTGTGACAAAAATGTTGGTTATTGATTTTGGGATGCATGGCGGGCAGTCAGTCAGGTGGCTGGGCTGGCGACTGCCAAATGTTGTCTGTGCATTCACTTATGAATCGTTCAACGAAAGCTTTTAATATGTTGTTACTGACAACAAAATGGAGGTCAAGTTCAATAATGACAATTTTGACTTTTACTGTTCAGGAGTTATGGTTCTTGAAAGATTGAAAAATGGCATTTCCAGTCCTGTTCCTGCATTTTCTCATGAACTATTCTACCAAAGCTTTTAAAATTTAATATGTTGTTACTGATGACAAAATGGAGGTCAAATTTGGTATTGACAATTTTGGTTTTTACCGTTCAGGAGTTATTGTTCTTGAAAGATTGAAAAATGGCGTTTCCAGTCATGTCCGTGCATTTATTCATAAACTGTTCAACCAAATCTTTTAAAGTTTTAAGATGTTGTTACTGATGACAAAATGGAAGTCAATTTCAATAATGACGATTTTGCCTTTTACTGTTCAGGAGTTATAGTTCTTGAATGATTGAAAAATGGTGTTTCCAGTCGTGTCCGTGTATTTACTCATGACCATTCAACCAAAGATTTTCAAATTTAAATATGTTGTTACTGATGACAAAATGGAGGTCAAATTTGATATTGACGATTTTCACTTTAACTGTTTGTTCATCAGTTATGGTCCTTGTCATATTGAAAAATGTCAGGACTCAAATAAATTTTAATAGATCAGGTTTGCTGTCGCTCTGATAGCCTCTTGTTTTGTTATTCAGTGAAATCAGTATGTACTTTAAAGATTAAACTCTAAACTGATCAAGCTGTTTAGATGTTAGATGAGCCTCATTTCTGAAAATTCTATTTGTATTTAATTAAATGCATTTATTCATTCAATGGAGAGAAAATAATTTGTTTCTTTTAATCACATACCCAGAAAGATATACAATAAATAAATACATCCTCGACCTTATGACACATTTCATTCATTTCAGTGTCAGAAGAGAAAGAAGAAATAGTTAACATAGAAAAAGTTAAACTGTATGGAAATACTCGTAAGTTTAATTTCTGTTTACATGGTAGTCATAGCAGTTACCAACATTTGCATATTACAAGGAAATCTTACTTTCCGTCATTGTTCAGATGAGAAACACCGATAAAAGGATTGTTACTTGATTATATTTCCGTTGTTTTAGAATGTCAAAAGACTACTGTCTTATTACCATCCATGCAGAACAAAAGGATCACAATCTTTTTACAGGAAAACAAATCTTTTGAAAAAACCCAGATCCCACTACTTTAAATATACCTGTGTCAAGAAGAGCAATATTACATCACACTCAATGCATTGGTAACATAATATATACAGATTTCACTATATGCATATAAAAAAGGAGATGTGGTATGATTTACAATGAGACAACTGTCCACAAGAGACCAAAATGACACAGAAATTAACAACTATAGGTCACCGTACAGCCTTCAACAATGAGCAAAGCCCATACCGCATAGTCAGCTATAAAAGGCCCTGAAATGACAATGTAAAACAATTCAAACGATAAAACTAATGGCTTAATTTATATACAAAAAATAAACGAAAAACAATTATGACACATAAACAAGTGACAACCACTGAATTACAGGCTCCTGAGATACATACATAGAGAATGTGGCGGGGTTAAACATGTTAGCAGGATCCCAACCCTTCCCTAACCTGGGACAGTGGTGTAACAGTACAACATAAGAATGATCTATAAAAATCAGTTAAAAAAGGCTTAACTCATCAGATGGATAAAAATATGAATACTACAAATATAAGTGGACATGGCCGGGTACTTGTGCATCCAAACAAGAAAAAGACACGAAGAACAGATGTGAAAGTACTCCCAGTTACTGACAGTTTGTTCAACGCCACTAATAACTTATAAAAAAATCTATCAGTATCAAACTTACATTAAAAAAAATTTGATATCAGTTAAATTGAAAGACTGCACAAATGTTAAGTATCGTAGGTAAAATTAGTATTCAAAAGCATTGAAATTACAAAGACAACTGATTAGATATAACAATTTATATGTTTACAGGTGGTTTACATAGTTTTTACGTGACTTGTGAAGATTTTGGTGTTCAGGTAAGAAGCAGTTCTGTTATTAATTGTAGTCATTTTCTGCAGTAGATTTTGCATAATATTTTTAATTTGATTTTTTCTTTAGAATTTGAGATTTAGATCTACAGATATTGTTTACACACCTAACTTATATTGAAGACCCAATGTTAACCCCTAGTGTTATGATTTTTTTATGGTCATAAACGAATGTACATGTAACTCACATTTGCTTTTATGCATATATTAATATATGAGGGTTGTGTTAGAAGAAATTTTAGAAGATTTAATGCTCACATTTATAAAAATAAAAAAAGAAATCTTTGTTCCTTCTTTTCCCAGACTTCAATTTGAATACTAAATTAATCAGAGGCATTCTTAATTAGAAACAGATACATTACCAAATGTTTTCATTCATTTTTACTCTGCATTTATTCCAGAAATTAACCTTAAAAGTTGGTAATGAGAAAACAGCCAAGAATCAGTACCCTGCTGAAGAACAAGCTAGTATTAGGTGAGATTGGAATCAAATGTTTGCATTTATTCTGCAAATTTTGCAAAGGGCCCTGCTGATTAGTCTGCAAAAGGCATATAGTAATCAGCTTGTGTGTCCACCTGTGTGTGTCCATCCTTGCATCTAGTCGACACAAATTGTTTTCCTCACTAAAAAACCCAGAGAAGCTTAGTGGTTAACTTGTCATGATAATTCACCATTACAAGAAGGTGTGTCTGGAACAAGGACATTCAACTTGGCTAACCCTGTGCAAATGTACAAATCCATTTCTTCTCCAAACTTATACTGTGGATTCATTATTATTCATTGGATACTAATTTTCATGGATTTCGTGGGTACAGGTGAACCCACAAAATTAGGTTTCAACAAATTTCAAATTTTCTATGAGGTTATATGTATACCACAAAAATGTTATTTTTTTTCAATCCATGAAAATTGGTACCCACAAAAAATAATGAAATCCACAGTAACACTTTGGAGTAATGGGATAAAACACAGCAAAACTTTAACCCTTTCCTCCATTGAATTTTTGTTTTGCATTCTTGATTCGCATAAGGATTTTTCATGTGTATTTGCATGGAAGAAAATGTTATGAAGATGATGTAGATGGCGCTTCATGTGTATTATAAGGATCTATTTTTCGGTAGTGGTATATTTAAGTAATTGTTCATTTTTGTTTTGACTTACAGATTTAGCTGTGCAGCTCCTGTTGAAATCCATCTACAGCCGTCCGTGGGCTATACAGAAGGGTTACCTCCCTGTCCAATCAACAGTAGGGAAGTGTCACAACCAGTGAGTAAATATAGATTCTATCACATGACCCTGGAAGGGTAGCCAAGCACCTTGAAATTTAACTATCAAGGGCAGATTGAAATTAACTGTGTTACATTGGTAGAATCTGTTTCTTAAATGATTCATTGGATTAATGTGTTTTAAAAAAATGAACTCATCAAAAGTAACATGGAGACAGAGATATGACCACTTTAATTTCTTTCCTACATCATTTTGACCCAAACTTATGTGCAAAGGTTGTCTTTGTTTTGTTCTGTGGGATGTATAGACATGCAACTTTATCAGGTCTAATGAGGGATATTTATTATAACTATTTTGGTGCCCCTGCCACATTGAAATGTCTTTGCCTCCATACAATTTTTGTTTAAAAGCAAACTGGAGCAGGGGCAATAATGTTCTTAAAAACATTTGTTTTTTATTTAACCCTTTCACTGATAGCCGCCTTGACAGAAGCTACTCTGAGACAATGGCTTCCCCGGCTATTTAGACACAAGTAGGAGATCTTCATATTAGATATCAATTTTTTTTCGGTGATGGGGTTACAGATATTTTGTACCAGCACACTACTATGATGTAAGTTGTTTTGACATTTCATTTAATTACCATTTTAATTTTATATTTTCAGATACCAGTTCATTGTAGGAGAGACCTTGATATTCTAATAACTGTCACAGATTCAAATGGCAGAAAGTTTGATAACTTTTCATCACTGGTTTTTGATTGGACATTAAGTGACCAATCATTGGCTTCCTTTTCTGATTCAATTGCATCATCAGTTGAGACTGTTCATGGAATCAAATTAGTCAACAGTAAGTATCAGTCAATGAAAATATCAGTGATTAGTGTCATGTTATGTACTTGATCGGTGATGGCTGTTACGAAAGAAATATGTCTCGTTAATTTTGAAAATATTTTGTTTTTCAACATAATTATGTGATATTTAAAATATAGATAGGGATGTAACTTGATAATCCTTTTGTGTTTTTTTTTGTGTTTTTTGCTTTCCTTTTTTATTTATTTTTTATTTCTTTATCTCTTCAATAGAAAAGGTAAAATATTTTCAATTAAGATTTATTTATAAAAATGACATTGTATTTATCTTATATGTATTATATTGTACATATGTCATGTATATGTTGTAATTGTTGGAAATAAAAAAATCCAAAGTTAAAAGAAAAGTATCAGTCAATGAATACAAGTGCTTTCCTAGGCTGCTTAGGGAGATTGTATGACGACGTAAATTTAAATAAACTTAATATTTATAGGCAAAAAATTTGACAATAAACATGATAGTCCTATTCACTAACCCATTATGCATGAGTATCTGAAAGTATTTTAGGTTCTTATAAATCTTTCATATTGGAATAATTCATCCAATGATATTTAATGTTATAATCAGTTTGTCCATGCATGTTATCTTGGGGCTTTTTAGAATAAAGTAGAGTTAACCGTCAGATACAAAAGTTGGGATGAAGATATTTCAAAAAACCTTAGTTTCCTCTATCCTCAAATTGTATACTATATATCTTGAATTAAATGCATGTTTGTAAGAAATGTTTAATATTTAATTTTCAGGTTACAAGAAGTTAGTACCTGTAGGAAAGACTGGTCAGTTGTCGGTCACTGGTACTGTGACATACTACAGTGATGACTATTTGAAGAAAGCTGGCTCAACCATAACAGTAAGTGGCTCCATCTTCCTTTATTTATGTCGGTCAATTGTTCTTTTGTAAATATCTATTTGAGTTGGGAGTATTTTTAAAAGTCCCATTGGCTAAGGCAAACTTTTGGTTTGCAGGACTGGATATGTTGACTTACACAGATACTGTCTCTTAATTGAAGAGAAAAGTTGTGTATGAAACATAGACAAGAAAATGGAATATGAATGTAAGACATTAGTATTAATAATAACTTATCCTTTGAAATTTCAGCTTTTAATATTTATAATTGATTAGATGTGAAATAAAATAAATATCTGAATGCGCTTGAACAAATGAGTTGATCTAAAATAAAAGTATGGTTTGTTTTATGTCTGACAAGGTTATTTGGTTTTGGGAACCTTTGGTGTAAGCAATTGCATTTGATTAATTAATTCACAGACTAAAGGAAATATCTTCACACTTATATTTTCTTTATAGAACCGAATTTATCCTAGATTGACAAAGACGATAGACATACGATTGGTAGATGAAGCTGTGTTGACACCCAGCATAATATCTATTTTCAATCACCCATCAAATAAAGTAAGTATAAGGTCAATCTTTCTTCCTTAAGCAATTGGTTTGTATATATTGCAAAGTTTGCAGTGTTGAGCTAAGTTATAATAGGAGGAAACATTTATTTACAAATGAGCACAGAATAAAATTTGAAAGTTTAATTTAACATGTACTAATTTTACCAAGTTTTCATTTTCCTTCCCAATTCTAATATCAATTCCTAGATTCTGAACCTGCAAGTCTTTCTAGTATTCCATAGTTGTTGGATAGTGGACTCGCTTATCTTAAATTTGATCTTCATATTTCAATTTTATATTAATTACTTAAATAAAGATGTATAATATTTTTACTTATCTTTCTTCAGGTTACAATAGTTGTTGAGAAAGGATCAGGCTATTTCTATGTCGTACCAGAACAGAGAGATATAGTGAGTGTAGATTATCAGGAGAAAGATAAAAGGATACAGATTAATCCCCTCAAAGATGGATCCCTAAGTCTGACAGTATATGATTTATGTATTACCATGCCACAGCCTTTGACAGCCTCTGTTTATGTGTCTGGAGTGGGAAGTGTACTTTTGTCTGTTATTGACAAGGTAAGCTATAATAGGAGTTTTCTAAAAATAACAAAATGCAATGCAGATAAAAACTATTTGTGTCAAAGCAACACGAAGGGCCCTGTCTCAAAAAGTTAAAAAAATCTGCAATTTCAATAACACTTGTGGACACAGTCATGATGGTAGCCTCACTTATCAAAAATCAACTCAAAATCTGGAGGCGTATAGAAAAAAGTCTGATATGTGATTTTCAACAATTTTCAAAGTTGTAAACCCTTAATTTTGGCAAAAATCAGTGGAGCGGAACTAAACTTACACTTGATAGATCTGTAACTCATCGTGGTTAACTGACATACCAAAAATATCTAAAGGTGTTTAGAAAAAAAATCTGTATTTATATAACTGATTTTCAACAATTTATCAAATTCTAAAGCCTGTAATTTTGACAAAAATTAGCTGAGCAGAACAAAACATAAACTTAACCTGTAACTCATCATGGTTAACTCACATACCAAATATCAGCCCAATATCTGAAAGCGTTAGAAAAAAGTCTTTATTACTGTGATTTTCAACAATTTATCAAAGTCCAAAGCCCATAATTTTGGCAAAAATTAGCGGAGCAGAACAAAATTTAAACTTGATCTGTAACTCATCATGGTTAACTGACATACCAAAAATCACCCCAATATCTAACGTGTTTAGAAAAAAAATCTGTATTTATATAACTGATTTTCAAAAATTTATCAAAGTCCAAAGCGTGTAATTTCGACAAAAATTAGCAGAACAGAACAAAACTTAAACATGACCTGTAACTCATCATGGTTAGCTCACAAACCAAAAATCAGTCCAATATCTGAAAGCGTTTAGAAAAAAGTCTATTACTGTGAACAATTTATCAAAGTCCAAAAGCCCGTAATTTTGGCAAAAATTAGCGGTTCAGAACAAAATTAAAACTTGATCTGTACCTGTTAACTCACATACCAAAAATCAGACCAATATCTGAAGGCGTTTAGAAAAAAATTCCGTATAATGGTTTGTTCTGGAATGACAGAATGACGGACCGTGTAAAACTATATGGCACTGACAACTTTGTTGCTGGCCGTAAAAATTGATAACAGGTTAATTAGAAATTTCCTATTATGTTCAAGATTTGCTTGTTGCAAAAGCTTACAAAAATGTTTTTTTTTTTTCAAATTTACTGTATAGTCTGCTAAATAGGGCATATTACCTGATTGAAACACAAAAGAAGACTAAAATACTTGATGTATATTCAAATCAAATAGGAAGACAAATATGATAGACAACAACCAACAGAAACCATTCAATAATTTTGTACAGACCAGCACATAATTGTTTTGTAAAAATTCCTAAACTTTACATGAAGATATTTTTTCTATTGAAGTGGATATGATTTAATCAGAATGCCTTGTATTATTTTAGATGGAAGTTGACCATGAAGTGAAGGCTAGAGTTAAAGTAATGGATGTTCATAACAAACCACTCAGAGCCAGCTTCTTCAGTTTGATGGACCTTAAACTTATACCAGCTTCTAATATTGTAACTGTTAGGTAAGTCTTAACATCTTGAGTACACACTTTTTCAATCTTACTGCTGGCATTTTTTAAAACTATAATGATTAGTTGGTTTCATTGGGACCCATCTAATAAGGTAATGGATCTTAAGTCCATTATTTCTCCCCTAAGCTCTTATAATGTAAGATATGTTTAAAACTACTTACAGTTAGTTCTTTAATCTGATAATTCCCTATTAACACCATTTTCTACCAATTTATTTAATGGATGCAGAATTCAAAGAAATATCTTCAAGTCTTTTATAAACTTTGTCATTAGTAAAAAACAAAACATTAAAAGTCTGATTTCCTTTTCCTATAATATTTCTTGTTGAAACATTTTTTTCAATACCAAATATGTTGCTATCAATATTTCCAGACCAGATCCTGATACATATATAGATGAGTTTACAGCTGTATATATCTTATACGGAGCTCAGGTTGGACATACCACACTCCATGCTAGAGCACATCCACAAACAGGTGTTGTTAGAAGTCAGAGCAAACCAGTAGAGGTAAGAGGTCTTATATGGAGATCAGGTTGGACATACCACACTCCATGCTAGAGCACATCCACAAACAGGTGTTGTTAGAAGTCAGAGCAAACCAGTAGAGGTAAGAGGTCTTATATGGAGCTCAGGTTGGACATACCACACTCCATGCTAGAGCACATCCACAAACAGGTGTTGTTAGAAGTCAGAGCAAACCAGTAGAGGTAAGAGGTCTTATATGGAGCTCAGGTTGGACATACCACACTCCATGCTAGAGCACATCCACAAACAGGTGTTGTTAGAAGTCAGAGCAAACCAGTAGAGGTAAGAGGTCTTATATGGAGCTCAGGTTGGACATACCACACTCCATGCTAGAGCACATCCACAAACAGGTGTTGTTAGAAGTCAGAGCAAACCAGTAGAGGTAAGAGGTCTTATAAGGAGCTCAGGTTGGACATACCACACTCCATGCTAGAGCACATCCACAAACAAGTGTTGTTAGAAGTCAGAGCAAACCAGTAGAGGTAAGAGGTCTTATATGGAGCTCAGGTTGGACATACCACACTCCATGCTAGAGCACATCCACAAACAGGTGTTGTTAGAAGTCAGAGCAAACCAGTAGAGGTAAGAGGTCTTATATGGAGCTCAAGTTGGACATACCACACTCCATGCTAGAGCACATCCACAAACAGGTGTTGTTAGAAGTCAGGGCAAACCAGTAGAGGTAAGAGGTCTTATATGGAGCTCAAGTTGGACATACCACACTCCATGCCAGAGCACATCCACAAACAGGTGTTGTTAGAAGTCAGAGCAAACCAGTAGAGGTAAGAGGTCTTATATGGAGCTCAGGTTGGACATACCACACTCCATGCTAGAGCACATCCATAAACAGGTGTTGTTAGAAGTCAGAGCAAACCAGTAGAGGTAAGAGGTCTTATATGGAGCTCAGGTTGGACATACCACACTCCATGCTAGAGCACATCCACAAACAGGTGTTGTTAGAAGTCAGAGTAAACCAGTAGAGGTAAGAGGTCTTATATGGAGCTCAAGTTGGACATACCACACTCCATGCTAGAGCACATCCACAAACAGGTGTTGTAAGAAGTCAGAGCAAACCAGTAGAGGTAAGAGGTCTTATATGGAGCTCAGGTTGGACATACCACACTCCATGCTAGAGCACATCCATAAACAGGTGTTGTTAGAAGTCAGAGCAAGCCAGTAGAGGTAAGAGGTCTTATATGGAGCTCAGGTTGGACATACCACACTCCATGCTAGAGCACATCCACAAACAGGTGTTGTAAGAAGTCAGAGCAAACCAGTAGAGGTAAGAGGTCTTATATGGAGCTCAGGTTGGACATACCACACTCCATGCTAGAGCACATCCATAAACAGGTGTTGTTAGAAGTCAGAGCAAACCAGTAGAGGTAAATGGTCAATAATAACTTTCAAACATTTTATTGTACTTGAAGCAAAGGAGTAGGTCCAGTAAGACCCCTTTTTGGCCCAAAAATATAGCAGTTTTACAAAATTGTTAAAATGTAAAATTTTAGTTATTTATTGGACAGCAGAATACTTCTGCTACATAAATATGGGCTGTTTTTGACAATACAATGCACATATATCGGGTACTAGCACCATTAAGTCATGATAAATTACTGAAATCTTCACAATTCCAGCATTTTAGTTAAATTTTAGACGATTTTCGTGTAAAACGAAAGTGGCCGCATTCGTGTTCATCCTTAATATTGAAATGTAAGTTGTATTCGATGATAATACATAACATATATAAAGGTTTAGGATGAACACGGATGCGGCCACTTTCATTTTTGACAAAAACCATCTGAAAAGTGCCATTTTTCGGTATATTTGTTAGATTTTCCATATTTGAGCTTGAAACGGATCGTTTTAAATGACTAAATCAGTTAAAATCTTTTACATAAACTAATTGATTCAAATAAAATAGACACTTAAATGTTTAAAAAGTGGTAAAAATCTTTCATCAGATGAACCTGAAATTTGAGGCCAAAATCGGTCCTTACCGGACCTATTCCTTTATAATTACAAGCCTTTTCACCTTAATAAAATAGCACTTAGGTGGGGTATCATCAGTGAGCAGTAGCTCGCAGTGAAATTTCAATCAATCGCAGGGTCATTATTTTCAGTATCCAAACCTTAATTTCAATTTTAGTGATTCTTTTCCTATTTTCCAGGTTTTCCCACCATTACAGTTAATACCAAAGAACATCACACTCATTACAGGTGCTTTGTTTCAAGTAAGTACATAGGACATTACATCTTTAAACAGTTAATAACTCAAAACAATTGAACAAAATAGTGAAAAATTATACATACATTATGTATTGTGATAACTTATAAAGGTAGATACATTGTTGTTAATTTAAATACAATGAATCAAATAGTCTGTAAGCATGAAAACTTTTATATTCAGTTGTATAACATTAACATTAACTTACAAGGAATGTTTGATTCAAGTTCCTTGTAGGTTAATAAATACTTTAAATTTATGTTTTGATATGAATCAAGCGTATGATCATCATTAGAAGTCAATCCAACATAATACTTGTATTTTGTAGGTTTCAATTTGCTTCATGACTTAATGATCTCATCAAGTCTGACCATATATAACTGTTTAATTTTGTAGGGATTTCATATGACCTAATGGTCTATTTTTTGAAGCATGACCATACATCATAATATTGTTTTGTAGGTTTTGAGTAAAGGAGGGCCAACACCACAATGTACAGTACAGTTCTCCATTAAAAACAGCAGGGTATCTTCAGTGTCCAGAAGTGGGGTATTGGAGGCCATGGAGCTAGGGTCTACTGTCGTCATAGGCCAGGCGGTAGGACAGGACCCAGAGACAGGAGAAACAGTTGTATATAGCCAGGTAATTAATTAAAGTAATTAAACAAGGGTCCACTGAGGATATGAGACAATGCTAACTGGTAAATAAAGTCCTATATTGAACCAGTGAACTATATTACCGTATAGTGGACTGTTTTTGTTTGGTGTGAATTTTTGGCTTATTTTTGCAGATAGAACAAAATCGCCAAAATAAATTCGGCCAATTGAAAAGTCCACATGCAAAGGTATTGATAAAAAATTTTGATTACGCCAAAATATTTCGTATACGTTATTCAATGTAAATCGTGAAATTTTACACCCGCGAAAATAACCTGCTATATGGTATGTATGCAGCCAGTGTAAAATATGTTATATGCAGAGCCAAGAATATATCTAGTTACAAACAACAGCCAGTAGATCTGAGTTCCACAATAAACAACAGAAAAAAGTGTTCTATGCTCTCCTTGGATACATGTTAAACAAAAAATAGTTGGAGAAGTGATAATTTAAACAATACATATTAGAATAAGTTTTGCTTCTGTATCAAATAAAATCAATCGTAGCTGGTCATTACTGACTTGGTTTGTTCCAGCATACTATAATTCTTATTTTGCATTGACACTTTATCTCATTAAATGCAATGTTAACATTGAATGATGCAGATGCATGTAAAGGTATGTTAATACTAGATGGAAACTTTTTAAACAATATGATTACAATTGTTACAGGATGATGCTATAGTGAATGTTATCCAGCTTAGTGAGATAAAGATATTTGCTCCATTATCCAGACTTGAAACTGGAACTCAGGTTAGTGATGTTATTGTTAGTGATCTAAATAGTTGATACCAAGCATTTTATATTCAGTCTAGACGAGTTCTATAAATCTTCAAAATTGAATAATTAAAAATGATTTGCATTGTTTATATTGTTTATGTATAATAAATAAAAACCTGACAATTAATTTCTGAATTTATGCTACAGTTGGTAATAAAGCAGGAAGAAAAATGGTTAAAGTTACACTTTTGCTCAAAGAGTCCCAACTTTTCAAAAAAAAAAGTAAAACTAAGACATTCTCTGAAAAAGAATTCAGCATGTTAAGTTTTTATTTCAAGATAAATAGAAAAAAAATAAAAGTACCGATCAATTTATGTTTATTACTAGATCAATTTACATGTTAAGGTATGAAAAGCTGCTAATTGTAAAGCTTTAATTTCTTGCACAAGGGCTATTCCATTAAAATGTATGTTGGAAGGTAGGAATGGAAGTGTGAAATGAATGTGGGTCATGGGTTTTCAGAATGCATCTTTTACCAATATGCAAAATTATCTAAAAAATGTTTCTTGGTTGTAGATATATTTCGAAAGAACCTTCCTACCCTCTCACATATGTTTAATGGAATAGCCCTTAGTTCTGTATTTATTGTTAATGTGTATTCTTCATCATTTTATTTCCATCTGTTAATTAGCATACACTTTGAACTCCTGAAACTTTTACAAAATGTCATGAACATTTAAATTTATATGAAAAAGAAGCTGTGGTATAATTGCCAATGACACATATCTACACAAGAGACAGTTACAAGAGCTATAATTTAATATGTGCTTTAATATATATGAGTAATGACCTTTCCATCTGTAAACATTTCTGATTGTGCAGGAGAAAGGGTTATTTGTGATAACTTTACTCTAGTTAATTTAGTATTTATTGCATGCCAAATTTAAGGAAAATGTTGCTGATTAAAACATCTTGGTGAAGCTTTTGTAATAAATATTGTAGATAATAACTGTTTGTAACAAAAATGTAATGAATAAAAAACTGAATCTCTCACCAGATTAATATAAAGTAAGGCTATTCCAATTGACAAGTGTTTGGCATATAGTAATTAACCTGTGTGTATGTCAGTCCATTAGAAGTTGTTTTCGCTTATATAATAATACACATATTTCTGTTCACTAACTTTAAAATCCCTTGGAGTTGGGTCATGCAACTTGGCAGGGTTATTCAACACTTCTAAAAGGTGTGTCATGTACAAGGAAAAAGATGTACAGTAATAGTGGTGGTCAAAATTTATATCGAAGGAAGAATAACCATGTGTATTATTTTGATAATTTGAGGTTATGAATATAAAACCAGAACCGAATTTAAGATAAGTCTTTGACAAAATAGATATCATTGAATTTCCATGACCTTATATCAGCATGTGCATGTCTAAGGTACTATATTTAAATAGATCTTTTCTTTGAAATACTGCATTTGAAATTGTATAGGAATTGGTTTATATTGAAAATTATATCTCAAACTTAAGTCTCAAACTTTAGACCAGTAGCATCAAATGTATATATTTGCTTCCTGTGAGTAAAATATATATTTATCATATTTTCATGTACAAGGCATAACCTATAAGTGTTATATTCCTGTACCAAATAGACATAGGAGAGATAAGTATTATATTCCTGTACCAAATAGACATAGGAGAGACATAAGTTTGTAGACAAAAGGTGTTAATATTAAATATACATTCTCAAAGACAATATTCCTATAAAAAATTGACAATGGAGAGTGAGAAAAGTATCAAGATAAAATGTGATTCACACTTCAAAGTTCAAACAATGTTCCTCACTGATTGTGAAGTGATGATTTTTATGTTCAAAGGTGTAAAACTACTAATTCATGGCCTCATTGCTTCTATATTATGATTTTCTATTTTCCCAATACTATAGTATTAATGAATGGGTGTTTTTATAATGGCCCTGTTATATGTCCAAGGTCTGTAATAATGGTCGAGGAAGTCTGTAATGGCCCGAGGCAACGCCGAGGGCTATTACAGACATCTGAGGCCATTATTACTGACCGAGGACATAAAGCAGGGCCATTATAAAAACACCCATTTCTTAATACATTTATTAACCAACTAAACAAAAGTGTATGTGTTGCTGCTAACTTGATGTACTGTCTTACTCTTTTAATGACAGTTTAGTTTGAACAAAATGATTTGTACTTCACCATTATAATGCTTTAAACATACCAAATATCCAAGATATTAGGTTGAAAGAGATATGTGTTAAAAAACAGGATGAACAGTGATCCCTTTATATGGTTCTTTAATGTTGGTTGCTGGTTACTAAATAAAATAAAATACAAAAAGGTATTATACTCTTTACAACTTAGTTTTATTAACTTTATTAAAAACCCTAACAGGGCTTAATACAGACAAACTGGGCATTAATACAGGGCCATTACAGAAAAAAACGGGGCCATTACAGAAAAACAGGGCCATTACAGAAATATGAAATTTTAATAAACAGTCACTTTTGGCAATAATGCACTTAGTTGGTTAATAAATAACCATCTTGTCTTAATATGTTTATGTTAAACAGTTATTCATTTTAAAACAATATTTATACTTAAGTTCTGGCTTAATGATTGTAAAAGCGAAATGTGTACCATAAGAAGGATAATAAACAACTTGAAACGTCTAAAAAACTGTTCATTTACTACAATATGTTATAACACAATTCCATTTTCTTAGGTGAAGATATTCAATAATATGTATGAAATATTTGCCACTGAATATTGAATAACAGTCAGTCAATTACTAATAACTTATTGTAATAAGGTACATTTACATTATAGATGCCAATGTATGCTGTAGGTCAGACTGACCAGGAGACACCATTTACATTTGGTACAGCCAGACCTTCGTTGACCTTTACTTGGTCTGTCAACAACAAAAATGTTGTCATCCTCAATAATGTCTTCCATAAGGTTAGTATATTTACACGAAGACCTAGTTACTATAAAAAAACTGTGTAGAAAAAAAAGTGACTTGATGAGTTTAGACCAATCTTACTTGTTATTATATTTCAAAACTTTTCACTTCTATTTTGAACAAGGGTTTGATAACATAGACTGGAGACTGTCTACTTGTTTATCAAAAACGTTGATGAGTTACTAATGCATAAAATTGTATTTAATATGTTTGCTACATTTTCCTTAAACACCAGATGTACTATAGTTGTTTATTGAAAGGAACATTGAAGTGAACAAACACAAACTGAAAGAGGTTTGTAATTTATAATGGATGTCAACCAGACAAGTTGGCATTAGAACCAATATCAGCTTAATGTTGTGACATCTTATGTTTCTTTAGGAAATGTGTTTCACTACAATGGAAAATTTTACCAAATGTAAAAGTGATTGTCTGACTAAGGTAATAAAGCACTAGCTAGCATCGGTATTGGTGTAATCAAGAGAGTGTAAATTTGTATGCCCCATCACTTCCTTTGATCATAAGTTTTAAAATGTCAATATCAATATCCTGTTTGTCAAATTCTTATATATTCTTCCACAAAATGACCAAATCTGAAGCTGGTGTCACATTTTGCAGATGAACTATGAATCAGAGCACTCTTATGTTTGGTATCAGGCTTCACATGTGCACGCTGTACTGTAATAGCATTTCCACATTCATTTCTCATCATCTTCCAGTTACCCAATTCTCATATGGAGAATATCAATATCATTAGTGAGCTCAAATTGTTGTTCCTGAGCTTATCTGTCACAATTTGTATTCACTTATTCAAAATAGTTCAAGATGTTTGTTGTTAAATCATTATAGTTTATTTATTGAAGATTAAAAAACTTGTCACGATTGATTACTTATATATTTGAAATGTATTATATTTTTGCTTTCTGTTTTCATTCCTTTGCTGGTGCTTACTATGCATATTCTTTAGTATTTTCTATAGTATTTTCTATAAGCTGATTGCAATAATTTTATATTATCATATCATACAAGGGGGAATGAATAATAATAGTAATACAAAAAAAATACATAATGTTTTTGGCAATTTAAAAACTTAACCAAATACTTGATGGCTATTATTATAAGAAATTTTATAAGAAATGGAATATGATGATTGACCCCAGATTTCAAAGTTTTTGTTTAAGAACTTCAAATGATTAAAACAGTTTGATAAATGAATAGATTGACACATTAATGTTGAAGTGACACTGTGAATATATAAACATGACATTATTTAAAAACAGGACAAACTGGCCATTTTGCATACACTTAAAGTTAATTATATTGTGGCAAAATATGTTGGCTGTTTATAATGTGTAGTATAAAGTGGACTTTTTTACCTGGAAATCTTAAAGGCATTTTTTCCCCACTTTTTTTCTATAACTGCAATTAGCTTGAATATGTACAATAAAATTGAAATATGTTGTCACTGATATCTGACATGATAATGATTTGTGTAAAAAATCAAAAGGATATTTTGATAGATTAATAACACTTCATGCTTTTAAACTTTAAGGGGCTGAGGAAAGTGGCCTCATACTTTCTCCTTTGAAATAAAATGATTTGTCGAGTTGTGATCTACCGTATAATATATATTTACAGAGTAATATTAAACCAGTAGATGAAAGTAACTTTGCTACTCAGCTGTTTGCCAAATCTCCTGGACAAGTTACGGTCAAGTTAACCGTAAGACCTCAGAGGAATTCCAGATCACAGATACTCAAGCAAGCTGAGTTAACAGATGAACTTCAAATACAGGTATTTACTACAGTGTTTACACAGAATATTATTTCTAGAACAGTCATCAAGATTAAATATTAAAAAGGATTTAAAATGAAAATATTTTTGTTACAAGAATACTCATGTGTCACAAATTATTACACCACTTCCTTTCTTTTGTAATAATTTGTGACACATGTGTGTAATTTAAAACAATGGCAAACCACCAAATTTTTAAAGGCCCAGAAAAAGTTTGCAGTCTGCTGGTCCTTGGTTTGACCCAAAAAATGAAGTTATTCGAATTCTGTGAGACTTTTTTTTGTTTGATAAGCATATGAATTATTAAAGGGATAGTAGCTACGATTTTGACAAAAATATGAACAAGTTTTAAAGCTGCTAAAATCAAAGATATGTACTAAATATAAGCAATAAGATCGCTAGAATGTTTTCATAAACTACAGAAGTGTTAATAATTGATAATTCATATCGTGTTGTGTGCCTATTCATCTCATTAATTATGCATCAGGTTTACTTCCCGAACTTTGACGACACAGCGAGTGAGCTAACCAAGATATATATAGATACGAACACGTGCTTTTTTTTATCTGACATATTTGATAATTACTCTATATTAAACGTACATATTTGACGCCATTTATCAAATTATGTAAATAAAAAATATAACAAATACTGGCATATTATTCCAACCCAAGATTCTCCAACAATGGCGATATTATACACTTGTTATTACATTTGTATGACTTGACCATGCCGATAATGTATACACGTGTTTGTGTGTTAAATTGGGGCATCCATGAAGGATACACTTGAACAATAATACTAAAGTTTAGGAAGTTGATTTATAATTTCTTCTAAGGTGGGAGATTACTGCCCGTAAATTTATAAACATATTTTTGACAATTATGAACACGTTGAGATTTTTGTTCATGTGATCTTGAAAATTGAAGAAATGTAAACATTACGCAAACTGTCGGCTCCTTCTGTTTGACTTTGCCTGCGTCGCAGGTGTTTTGAGTGATTTTAATGACCGATCTCGTCGACTTTTTTATTTTTAATTTACAATAACTTATCTGCACCTCTTTTTTATTTCTTTTCTCGCTGAAACTGTAAATTTACGTACTATTTCCGCAATAACATTCCCCTGTTCGACCATTTTCCCTTCGAGGCACAATGTGCGATTGCGCATTAGGAACTGAAGAGTAAAGGTCATATGAATAAGGGTTGGGCTTAACATCGAATTATTATCTATAGACAATAAATAAATGTAGGTGCTAAACGTTAAAAAGCTTCTAAACGCTTAATTGAACGTAACCAGTAATTGTTTTAATCATAATTATTTTACTTTTTGTACAAAATCCGGCATATAGATTAAAAAAGTAATTTTAATGAAAATCGTAGCTACTATCCGTTTAACAATGTGGTTATAATGATTTTTTAAATTACAGGTTTACCAGAAAATGGAAGTGTTAAGTCCAAAGATATGTGATGGAAAACTATTGATATCACCTAACAGTGACGCTACTGTTAAAACAAACAGGTATGATATCAAACATTTTACATGTTAAACCAAAAATCTATTACTGATAATGCTACTGTTTACATATAGCAGAAATAGATGAAATATATGCAGATTTTACATTTGATATTAACATAACATAAACTTTATGCCCTGCCTATGATAGAATTATGTTTTCTGAACTGTTTCTTATTCCATTATTCCCTCTATCACATTCAAGTTCAAGATTTTTTATTAAACTAGTTTTCAATGACGTTGTGAACACAATTAATTTGTATCATGTTTTTACCTACTATCAACATATACCCTTATTATTTACAGAGATGGATCAGCTAGAATGAGTTACCAGGTGTTGTCTGCTAATTCAGATAAGGCCATCATCACTGTCAAAGATGGAGGAGTCATTACTAGTGGTGCATCCTGTGGAGAAGCACATCTTCAAATTACAGCATTTGAAGAATTTGGAACAAATCAAACTGTTGTACTGCTAATTAAGGTAAATTGTAATATCTGATGCCTTGAACAATACTTCTAATAAAGGTAACTTGTAATATCTGATGCCTTCAACAATACTTCTAATAAAGGTAAATTGTAATATCTGATGCCTTCAACAATACTTTTTTCTTCATTGTCTAAATACTGTTTGTTTGGGTGAATATAGGAGTTTAAAATATGCCTTCAGGTATATAGAGGTTCCATCAGGATATTAAACTAAATAAATGAATACCATTGTTTTTTATGTAAAAATATTTTTATAGGTTAAGACTGTTGCATACATGATGATAAACTCTAATACTGCACTGAGGACAAACAGTGGTCAACTGAAGAAAATTCCTGTAGGTGTTACCTTGCAGTTGTCTGTCAGTTACCATGACGATGTTGGAGAGGAATTCTTTTCAACCAATGTTAAGATGTATTATAGATTGAACAGGTGAGTTATTTTCAAATTTACACCAGTGCTAGGAGAGATCTTGTAGTCCTGAAATTAGTCAAATAAGACATAAGAAGATTTTGTATATATTACAGCTTTTACATTAATGCTAGCAAGACAAATCTTTGTTTGGCTTGCTTGCTTTGTTTGTATCAATGTTTACTCAAGCATGGCAATTAAGATAGGCGGGGTTTCAGCTTGTATACATCATACTTAAATTTTATTGGACGTTATGTTTGAGGTTAAGGACACTAAATTTTAAAACATCACATGACAAATATTCTCACATGTTTCCTTACCTGTAAATATACATTACAGTCAGGATTCTACTTCGTCAAAATTGTCTCCCCATTACGGCAGTTCATTTTCACAATCGTAGAAATGGAAACCAAAATTTTTTCGAAGATATGCATTTTCATCATCCAACTTAAAGATTGTCGTCAAATACTTTTAGTGAAATACCTATCCAATGAATCACAAAATCAGAGTAGGTGTGTTCGAATAGCTATTTTACTAAAAGTATTTGACGACAATCTTTAAGTTGGATGATGAAAATGCATATCTTCGAAAAAATTTTGGTTGACCCCTACATTTCATCTTTTAGTATTGTGATTTTTTTATGTTATAAAGTCAACCTGTAGCTTTGCTATATAAAAATGATAGAATCTGAAGCGAGATGATGTATCAAATACTCTTCCTTTGTACGTTTTCAAGACAAAATATTCATCTCAAACACACCCTAACATAAAAAAAGGTGCACTCGATTTTCTCTTTTCGATACAATTGTTACCCATTTATTGGAATTTTTTCTTGAGTTACATAAATGAAAGGGCAGACACGGAAACAACTGAACTAATAGATTGATATGTTATAAAAAAAAAAAACACAATATTAAGTTTATATTTTTCTCTTTTCGATACAATTGTTAACCATTTATTGGAATTTTTTCTTGAGTTACATAAATGAAAGGGCAGACACGGAAACAACTGAACTAATAGATTGATATGTTATAAAAAAAAAAAACAATATAAGTTTATATTTTTCTTTCATTGACCAATTATTGTATTTTTACAGGTGAGGAAACATGTGAGAATATTTGTCATGTGATGTTTTAAAATTAAGTATCCTAAACCTCAAACGTAACGTCCAATAAAATTTAAGTATGATGTATACAAGCTGAAGCCCCGCCTATCTTAATTGCCATGCTTGAGCAAACATTGATACACACAAAGCAAGCAAGCCAAACAAAGATTTGTCTTGCTAGCATTAATGTAAAAGCTGTAATTTTATTTTAAAGTTTTATCCATCTACTTTTGACATATAAATTTATGCCTTCATTTATAAAAATTGCTTACAATTTGATTTGTAAGGATCAGAAAACTTGTCATGGATAAATGTATCTGCATTACATCTTAAAAAAATAGATAGACCATAACAATTACTGACAATAGCATTATCTTCTACATTTTCTTTTGATGATAGAAATGTCATGAAATAAAAGTAATAGACCACTTTCGAGTTTGTCCCTCACCCGAAAAAACTCGTCAATTATGCACGCCTTTATGACGTCAAGATAGAGGGGATCGCCTGTATCCCTGCACAATTAACATTCATCATGGGTCTTGGTGATCATCATTGTTCAGGATAAACTAGAAATAATGTTTGTTCCGTAGGTACTTGATCACAATTCCCGCATGACAGAAGTGTATATTGTCAATTATGAGATATCAATTTGCCGAATAATTCGTACAATATAGCATTATAGTTTTCCAACCACTCATTCAACATGGGATGGAAGTGCTGATGCCCCTAAACGCAGGAATGATGTTCACTAAAACCAAAGATTTTGACGGAAATGCATCAAACTTGAAAGTTTTCTATTGAATCTTAAACAATTTTAGATATGACCTGGTACAAATTGGACATGGATCTGATAACAATACCTTGGTAATGAAGGCTGCTGAAGTGGGACAAACTGTTCTCAAGGTAAGATTCAACTGTAAACAACTGATAAAATCAGACCATGTGGCATAGGAGTTGCTTAAATAAGGCCTAAATTAAAATATTGTTTGTTTGCCCTGTTCCGACTCTATGTTTTGAAACAGGGTAGGTAGGTAGGTAAACTATTTTCTTTTTCTTTCACAAAAAATAACTTAGCTCGGTACATTTTTTGTCATGGGTAGGCAGGTAGGTATAATATTTTATTTTATAGATACAAAATCTGCATAATGGCTTTTTTGTCTGTTTTGCTTTTGTTTAAGTATGCTTTTGCAAATAAGTTTCTGGGTCTATAAGTAAAATAGTCAAAGGAAGTTTTGAAAAAAAATTATCATGTAGAATGTGAATTCATAAGCACTATTATTTTGTTTTCAAATATCAAAATATATGGCTGTGCAGCATATTTTCAATGTTTATATGCCTGGAACTTTTACGAGTTTTAACTTACACTAATATTCTGTACTACGTACCTTGTACGCTTACCTCAACCTAAAGGTTTTCTGTAAGAGATAACTCTGTCCTGGTAAAATATGTCCGGGCAGACATACATTACTAGTACAAACAGTCCATAGAGTGTTTAAATTTTCGTGTGTGCCTATATTTCCAATAAAAATTCTACAAGACTTGAAACTTAATTGTCACATATTTTACATCGCATTTATAAATGATCTGTATGGAAAAAGTTGGCGATTTTACTGCCAAATATTCTCAACTTTACCGACTTTGGTTCATGTCAGATATAAATAATATATCAATGCTGGTCGAAGGCATCATTAAAATAATCATCCTGATCTACGGATCACCAAAGGCCATCCCTACATAGGATACAACATCTGTTTACAAAATAATTTGTACACACGTTGATAATTTTGTATTGGACTAACTTTTTTTTAATGAACCCTGCTTTTCTAGTATAAAGACACAGAGTAACTTTCGTCATATTATCATGATTTAAAAGCTTTCAACATCGATTTCAAACAAATGCTTTGAAACTCTAAAGGCAAGTGTTCATGTCAAACGCTCACGTGATACCAAGTGGACTTGACCTTATACAGGAAAGATAAAACCTGAGGATTCTGAAAAAAAGTTTTGAGCGGGAAATACAAATATAAGATTTTTGGTAGGAATGAAAAATAAAATAAAATGAAATCTTGCTGGTAAATACACATAAAAGATTTTCAGGTGGAAAAAATTTATAGGGTCGGTCTGTAAAGGGCAAACAAACAATATTTTAATTTAAGCCTAAATTACTTTTTCTTTGTAAAAAGTCTCATATACATTTTTGTACCTTGTTAAAGTTGCATGTTCCTTACTTATATTATTAATAGAACATGAAAGTAGAGTATTTATTTAGCCATAAAAACCTTTAGTTAGAATTTATGGAAGCTAGTGAAGGCATATTCATGGTAAAATTGAATGTTTACCAGGATGTTTATCAATATTTAGTATAGAAAAAATAAAATGAGTCCAGTTTCCAATATAAAACTTGTTGATTCAGAGCATATAAAAAAGAAAAATATACACCCAATAGTGGATTCATAAACAGAAAATAAATAGCCTTTTATTGGTGTATAATTGTAGGTTTGGGATAAACACAGCCCCTGGATAGCAGATTATATTAATATTGATGTAGATTATGCCATTACACCAAACAGTCACACAGTATTCTTAGGACAAATTGTGTGTTACACTTCATCACTAGTTACAGAATCAGGTATGACCAATTCTTCATACACGATTTTCTAATTTCATAATGATTTTACCAACTGAAAAATAAGGGATTACATATTTCTGTCAAACGAAGGTTTAAGGATTGTTTACATTGACCATATTTTGGTCTTTACTATGATATCTTTGCCAAATGTTTGCTTTGCTTTCGTAGAGCCAGATGAGAAAAATAAACTGGAAGTTACTGTTATATGTTCTATGTAATGTTAACAATAATAAATTTTTTGCATTGTTGAGAGATGAATTATTTTGTTATTCAATTGACAACTTTCACATTCTTGCAATTTCCCTCACATTTCCAATTAATATCACAATGCTTGATTTATTACACTACAGTAAAAGAAGATTGTTCAATGACATTGTTTACACTGGATCTCGGGTCAACCAGTGAAAATAAAAAAACCTAGAAATTGTTCTATAGATTGATCATTTCATTTAGATTTCAGAGTTGATATGAATTTATTTAACCATCATTTTAAACAGGTTATAATGGCATATGGCAGAATAACAACAACAATGTCAAGATCACTAGTGATAGCGGTATTGCTGTGGCCACTAAAGTTGGATCATCTTTGATCACATATGAAATATCCAGTGGTATAACTACTTATACAGAGGTCAGTTACATAAAATAGCAAACATATTACATGTCAGTCAGATTGTATTATATTGGTAAAGCCACATCGAAATTGATTTTCCTTCATTTGCTGATAAATAGACAGATTTAAGTAATAAATATTCCTTTATAAACCCTATAGATTATCTTATTTGTAGAGTTTATATTCCAAACCTTTCCTCTTTTTTATGAAAAAAATACATGAATTAAAATAGTTGCTCAGGATAGAAAGAAAGTGTAAATTTAAGCCACTTGCTTTTGAAATAAAAAAAGTCACTCATGTACGTTTTTTTCAAAATCCAAAAACTAGAAATTGTCAAATGAAAAATTCCTACTGATTACAATGGCAGAAACCTTATAAAAATTAGACATTCAGTCTTATCAAAACATCCTCTAAAACATTTTTGTGATTCTGAATGGTTTATAAGCATCATTTGAGAGTATCAATGTATTTTTATTACCTTGTGATTAACTGTGAATATAATTTATTACAGGTAACAATTGAACCAATTAAATCTGTGACATTTGACACACCTTTAACCTTCCTGACCAATGTAAAGGGAAGGTCAAGTGGATATTTTATACCAGTCAGACTAGGGGATGGACTCCAAGGTAAAATATTAACAGTGACACTAGATGCAAACATTTAAAGAAGGAAAGATCTGCTAATCTCTATTTTAAAAACTTTTTTAGAAGGAGATTGATTATTGTTTAAACTAAAGCCACTTTAACACATGTATAAAGTTAATAGTACACCCATATATTAAAGAGGGTTCATGTGATGACTCTGTGTTCATCTATTTTTTAAGATGGGACTTTCTTATGATCCATACTTTGTTATCAAGTTTAAATATTTTCCATTCACCTTCATTTTTCATCAGTTTCTGTTTGAAATTGTATGATAGTTTCCACTCAAAAATCCGCTATGATATGGGGACTTTATCTTGGTAGATGGACAGAAAGTGTATTCCATGTTAATTATGTAGGGGTGTGAGATATGTGAGCATGCTCACTACAACTTTCTCATTCTGTGATTATTTGAGTTCAGTGCTTAAAAAGCTGCTCTTTCCTATTCATAGGTGATAACTGTAATAGCAAAGTGCTGGAAGGAGACTTTCATCCGGATTCCATTCCATTCAGCTGTCAGCTTAGCCTGACTGAACAAGGAAGTGAAATATCCATTGATGACCTCTTCTCTGTCTTCGGCATATTTGATAGTAAAACAGGTGAGATATTATTAAAACTGATTATAAGATTATGAAAACAACTTTGGGGCCCATTACATGTTTGACCATGCTACATTATGTAAAGGAAATTATGTATGGCAAGTTAAGTTTTGTAATAGAACATTGGTTATGGGTCTATAAGATTATTTGTTCATTACTGATAGAAAGCACGTTGGGCAGGTTGGGAGTGGGATAGAACTTTTTCTTCCCTCTGAAATCAGTTTGAATGAAATGGCACTATTATTGTCCTTGAACTTTTTAGTTATGTTTGAAACTCCTAACAACTGATAATTATGGGGGGAAATCATAAACATTTATAAAAAAAAAATATAAAGAAATGGATTTATACTTTATTCCTTGAAAAATGGTTGCCTGCATATGTATATTTTGTTATTTAAGAAATTTTGTTCTTATTTTCTATGTTAACTTTAGTTTTATCTTTTGTCTAGGACAATATGGCTGCCAGCTAGAGAAACAAGAAGTGGACAAGATGTCACAGCAAATCAGTACAATGACCTCAAATATACGTCTGGTTGTAAGAGTTCCTTTCCAGGACGGCCAATCAGAAGTCATTTCTGAATCTAAACAATTTGAATTGTACCCAGCATTCTTTGTACAAACTTCAGAGATCCATCTGTCTACAGTAGCAGCAGTGTATCCTATCAGAATATCATCTATACCTGCATTAGCAGGATGTATTAAGGTAATTATATACAATAAAATACTTATAGTTGCCCTGCCACAGAGAGAGGTTTAGGAATGTAGATTCTTCAATCATTGATGATATATCATACCATTTTACTACTACAGTATAAGAATATGATAAAACACAGCTTACATAGTATTTTAAACTAGTTAGCATCTAGGTTCACAAAAACCTGTGGTCAAGGTTGAAGTTTCCGCATACTGCTTTCTTCCACCAAAAAAGCTGTGGTGGTATTTGGATGATAAACTTTATCTACAGTTGTCTTGTATTGAAGAAAACAATTTAATAACAACAATTTTTAGCATGACCTTGATTTCTTGATTGTGCAACTGTAGTTCTATTACAAATTTAAAAATCAGTGTTGTAGATAACCTTCCTTGTTATATTGTAAAACACTTATTTAACATAAGGGTCAATTTGACTTGTACCTCATACATATAACTCATCTCGAGTTTAGCCTTTTGGATTCAAGTACCAGCTTATTGTTCATAGCAGTTTTAAAGCAACGCTTACTTGTTATGTGGATTAAAATATTCAATTTGTGTAGTAGTGGTATTTATGGATTGAAAGACTTTCTATGATGAATAGTAAGGAATGTTTGTTTATTTACAGGCAGTGGTTAGTGATTCATCAATACTAGAAGCTCTGGAACCAGAACAAGACACACAGTCTAAATCTGTTCTTTATCCAATCAAATTGCTTGACTCTGCTGCACTTTGGGACAGAGAAACACTTGATATGTCAGTAAATATGATTTGTGCAAAGACAGGTCAAGAAGTTAAGGTTCCTGTTAGCATAAGATTAATCGGACAGAAGCCAGAATACTTAGGTAATTACCTTTCCTTAAAAAAATGTATAAAGGACCATTAAACAAAGTCATGTAATTTGAATAACAACCAAAGTACAATTTATTTGAAAGTATCATTTGATCCCATTCCAAGTAGAAACATATTGAGCTTTTCTGTTATGAATACAAACACTTCCCAAAACTCAGAGATAGCAGAAGAACAAATGCACTAAGATTGATAATTGAAAGCTCACCTCAACAAAAATGAGGAAATATCTTATTTTTATCATCTATATTATTGTCTGTGTACATGTCCAAAAGCAGTGCTATGAAAATGAATGATGTTAAGTCATAATTTGATGAACAACATATCTTCGAAATGATGGTTATGGGATCTACAATTTAAAGTAAACTACCTTCGATTTGATTTCTCTACTATTACCCCAAAATTGTTTCTATGTGTTGTCCAAACTTATAGATTTCCTCTGGAATAGCCCTATTTATCAAAACATGACAACTGCTATGCTAAAGGCACTCGGTAAACACTTAAGATGACAAACAGTAATAAAAGGTCTATTTCTTGGGTATACAAGTTATTCATACAATTGATTGGTTCAGGTACATCAACCCTATTTTCCTCATTCTTATATGAATAGACCATGAATAAGTTGAATTTGACATAAATAAAAGCATAAGACAAACTTTTTTTCTACTTATTTCCAGATGATTATGGAGCACATAGAGGTTGGACAACTCTGATTAGACAGTTATTTAATAATTATCCATACTGGTTGTTTATGTTCTTCATGATATTTACAACAGCATTACTGGCACTTCTAGGTAAGTCCTGATCCACACTTTTATTGAATTATGTTGACAGGTATAGAAAAATTTTACCACTGGAATGTTTTGAGGTATTTAGGAATCAGTTAGTCCTACCTGTAACACAACATTAATAGATTAAGAAACTTTACACACTAATGGAGGATGTGAATAACTCCTAGATTGAGTCAGTTACAGCTTTTACATTAATGCTAGCAAGACAAATCTTTGTGTGGCTTGCTTGCTTTGTTTGTATCAGTGTTTGCTCAAGCATGGCAATTAAGATAGGCGGGGCTTCAGCTTGTATACATCATACTTAAATTTTATTGGACGTTATGTTTGAGGTTAAGGACACTAAATTTTAAAACATCCCATGACTCATATTCTCAAATGTTTCCTTACCTGTAAATATACAATACAGACAGGATTTTACTTCGTCGAAATTATCTCCCCATCATGCCAGTTTATTTTCACAATCGTAGAAATGGAAGACAATTTTTTTTTCTTCAAATATCCAACTTAAAGACTGTCGTCAAGCACTTTTAGTAAAATAGCTATTCGAACACACCTACTCTGATTTTGTGATCCATTGAATAGGTTTTTCACTTCACCCCTATTTCATCTTTTAGTACTGTGATTTTTTTTTATGTTATAAAATCAACCTGTAGCTTTGCTATATTAAAATAATACAATCTGAAGCGAGATGATGTATCAAATACTCTTGCTTTGTACGTTTTCAAGACAAAATATTCATCTCAAACACACCCTAACATAAAAAATGTACACTCGATTTGCTCTTTTCGATACAATTGTTTCCCATTTTTTTGAATATTTTTTTGAGTTACATATGGAAGGGCAGACATGGAAATAACTGACTGAACTAATAGATTGATATGTTATAAAAAAAAATATTAGGTCAATGCTGAAGGCCAGTTTCTCAGCCTCATACAAGAAAAAAGTTTATATTTTTCTTTCATTGACAAATCATTGTATTTTTACAGGTGAGGAAACATGTGAGAATATTTTTCATGTGATTAGGTGTCCTTAACCTCAAACATAACGTCCAATAAAATTTAAGTATGATGTATACAAGCTGAAGCCCCGCCTATCTTAATTGCCATGCTTGAGCAAACATTGATACAAACAAAGCAAGCAAGCCAAACAAAGATTTGTCTTGCTAGCATTAATGTAAAAGCTGTAACAATATGAGCCATATTGACTCATATATAGATATTATTGTGCGAAAATACAGAAGTTATTTCCCCTGAATAATGATTTCTAATTGCAATAAAGGAATGAAATAAATATCAAAATGGCATATTTTTTTACCATGTTGGATTTCTTATTATCGTTTTGGGAGCCTCTTTCTTATGTGACAATTGTTCAATTTTTCATACATTTTGTACATATGAAGTTTTAATTGATATATTCCAGGTTTTCATTATCTATTTGGAAAGAAATACACAGCTGTACCCAATGCAGTATTTATGCCTGGACCAGCAGGGGCATCCTCACCTTATAACATACAAAATTTATCAGGTATGGAATACAGTTCTATTCATTTTTACTGTACAGGATCAGTAACTGTATATTCTTTTATTTTTGTGTGTATCAATTTTTGTGGATTGTGGAAAGCTTACACTTTGGTCAATATTTCATTTTGTGGTTTTGCCAAAGTCTGCATTCAAGCTAATGGAAAATTTGATGTTAGTTGAACATTTAAATTTGTGTTAACCTGCACCCAGGAAATCCATGGAAATTATTAATTACATCATGTAAAGGATTAAACACCTTTTCTGTTCAATTGTATACCTGTTATGTAGCAGAATTATACAGGTTTTCAAGAGCAAAACACTCCCTCGAACCTGGAAATGTGGTGTTAAAGTACAACCTCATATCTAGCTATAAAAAACAGTGAAAAAGATCCAACTATATTTGTTCCTACTTAAACTTCTGAAAATAAAATACTATACTGATTTAGTGATGTTGACAGTTTAGAAATTATAACAAAACAAAACAGTTTTCAAACAATATAAATGAAATTAAGAAGCATACCATTTAATGAATGGCTATCATCTATTTTGAATTTATTGAACCATAAAACTAATTTTTGACTCTTCACATTGATTTCGCAGATTATGTAAAATGTGAAGAGACAAAAATTAGTTTTATGGTTCAATAAAATCAAAATAAATTGTTGCCATTTATTATAAATAAATTTCTATCAAAAATAAGGCTCAAGAACATTTTATATTATTTATATTAACAATAACAACATACACACATGTTGGCGTATGAATACACAACGTCAGAGTGGGCGTGTCGCCATCAAAATTGACAACATTGAAAATAAAACTATTAATTTTAACCAATCAGAAGACAGTAAATACCATAAATTTATTTATTCTTTTAACATGATTACTATTATATCACTGAATCGGTTTTATTGCAGGTTCACCACCAGCGTATTCACCAGCTTATTCACCATCTAAATCACAGTCACCATACCTCTGGTCACCAGGTTATCATCCTCAGGATGGGTCCAGTCCTGGACGACGGAGATCACCATACATGAACAGACCTGTCTCGCCAATGTGATGAATATCTCTCGTAGGAATAATGCTCATATTATGTACAAATGATAGTAACTTGCAGTTTCAGTAAGGAACATTGTGCGAGTGAAGTTGTCAGGAAAATGCAAGCATGAAGTCTCAAAATTAGGGGAAAAAATTGCATATTTTTGCATCATTTTGACTTTTTATGTTACTTTGGTATTTTTTAAGATAGATAACTTTTTTTTGTTTAAAAATTTTCAAAGTAATAATCATTTCACATTATGCAGATGAAAATGTATGATCCAGGTACAATTATCATTACAATAGACCTTATCGCTCTTTGTGAAGCTGGGATACTTGATCTATTAATGAGATACAACAATCACTGTTGTATTGTGACATCAAAATTTAACTGAAGTGTATGTGATGTCAAGAAATGGTGGACACTTATCAATATGGTGAATTATTCTGAGATGGAGGATGAAGATGCAATATATTTTCATAAGTACAGTGGTTTTTTTTTGTTTTTTTTTTTGGGGGGGGGGGGGGATTATTTTTCTGATGGAAGAAAGGGGGCTCTATGTAGGTACATTCCCCATTTCCATTCTCTATTTTACATAGAATTTTGTTTATCATGCAATGTTTTATTTACCTTCTTTTAGACAAACCATTTCTTTAATGGTAATGACAAAAACATTTATGCCTAACTTCTGTGTGTTTTGATTGACATTAATTAATAATAAAACTGCAGGGTAAGGTGTGGTGACATTACTTTGAAAGGATGTACAAGTGTGCAAGTGAAATTGTATAGATCATTTTTGTGTGAATTTGATGTCGGAATAATCTGAATAAATGATTGAAATACAATAATGGAGCATTTGATGAAGAAAATTGTTTTATCATGTGTTCACGATAAACATGTGTTCACATTAAATGCCTTTAAAAAATAAATATTTTGACAGTTTGTCAGCATTTTGTAATTTCATAAAGACATACCTAGTCACAACCATCATCCTTTGTAATCAGCATTTATATAATCAGAGTGCAAAACAAATTCTCCTTCCAAATAACTGTGTTCTCCTAAGGGCCTTTTATCAAAAGTTGGTGCTTTCTGAAATTATTTTTTTATAGATTGTGTTATTGAAGTTTTTCTGTAATTTCTAAAAACTTGATGGTATTCAAAATTCCCCATTTTCCAGGATGCTAAATGAAAGTTTTTGGGGGAACACTGTTTCAATTTGAATAAAAAAAAATTCTTTTTAAATATTTGATTTAAAGCAATAATATTTTGAATTAATCTATAAAAGACCACCATATCATCTTAATATATGAACTCACCGTGCAAGGGCTGTATAGCCAGTCTAGGTCGTTAAAAACTTCCATTTGTTGTATTATATAATGAACACAATTAGGCCAATGTTTATCCACCTTATAAAATTAAACAATATTATCACTGTTCCCCTTTTTTCTCCCATCAGGATGGGATTTGTGCTGATGTAAAAAATTAGAATGTTATGGATGATTTCTTATCAGTTAAAATTATACAAATGTGAGCATGGCATGAGATATTAAGCTGTAAATATCCAATTTTATATTATCTTGAAGTTGTTCACATGCCAAAAAGTTATTTTGGTTTTATATTTGATAAAATTGCTTAATTATTTTGATAATTTGTACTAAGTGTAGTTGAATATGCATTGTTAAAATTTGCTCTTTTTACTTAGAATAGTTTTGTTGTCTCCCCTGAATGAAGTCCCTTCGGTGAGACTATTTTTTTCTTATTTGTTAAATGCTGATTTGTTGTTACATTCCATCACATTTTTTTTTTAAATGAATGCAACCGTCACTGACAGTTTCAATACAAGTCTTAACTTCTATTTCTATAGTTTCCTGAACTAGATATTGTTTTTATCTCTGTTGCAAACAAATTTTACATTTAGGTGATTGGATAAAAAATTCAAAAATGTGGTCTCCAGAAGAATTTCAAGCAAAAAAACAAGCTGAACTTCTTGTCAAGTTGTTCATCATCTACTGTATCACTAACTGGTCAACACTGACTTGGAGAGACCGTTAGATTCCAATCTTAAAGGACTAAGATTGTCAGTTTTCCTTACAATAGTCGTTGTTCTCTCTTGGGACTCCTGCTTATTCTATCAAATAAAACTGACCACCATGTTATAGTTAAGTTGGCATCTAACACCAACAATCAATCAATCAATTTATATCATGTTTATTCAGCTAAATATCTTTGGAATAAAATACAATATAATAATTATTTTTGCGACAGCATTAATTGAATATAGTATCTTGTTATATCTCTAGGTTAATTCCTCCGTTTATCTTTTTTTTTTTAACAATGCCATAAATAGATGTACTTAATGACTTTTATATCTATTGTTTAGTGAGCTATATAGAATATATTTGTATGTAATATGAAAAAGAAAAAGACTGAGATAACCTGTTTAGAGTTCACTACATATCTTATTTTAAATTCTAGATTTACCAATGGTATTCTAGGTTTTCGTGCATAATATTTTATTTAGATGTACTAAATGCAAACGTAATGTTGCAACACTACTTTTTCTTTCATTGTTAATCAAATATGACAATGTTATACAGTTAATTTTAATTACACTATGGTGTTTTGAAATATTCCATCAAAGATGTTTGATGCAATTCTAGTGATTGAATTGAAACTGATATGAATTTAATATCATTTTGCTATAACATCATTATTGTTTATCATTTGTTTTTGTCATCACAATATGAATATAAAGATATTTTGTTTTTTTGTGTGTCCCACATGTTTAGCGTTTACACATTTATGACTTTGTATGCCTTTTTTAAATAAATAAATTTCCTGGCAGTCCAGGAATAAATGTGATTATTTTTGTCTATTCTGTTCAGACTGGCCAAGAAAGAGTTGATCTAGGTGTATTTTCATGATAGAAATGAGTGATTTTTGTCTAACCTGCCACATAGGTATTGCTTTTCTGGTGGTGAGGACAGTTTCAACAATTGTTAAGTTTTCTGCCTAAGTTACCCTCTTTTGTGTTTTGAGCGAAAACAGGGAAATAAAAAGAAACTAAACAGACTAAAGATCAGCAATACAGGATCAACAACAGATTTGTCATGAATTCTACCCTTGTCTATAATGATGGAGAGAGTCTTTTGTTGAATATGCACATAGACCAAGGTGAGAGGCAAAGGCTCTTTAAAAGAGTTTTTCATTTTCCGTATTATTTTGAAATCTAAAAAAAGAGCAACTTTAAAATGCACAAATAATCAGCAAGCCATGTTCTACCAACAGGTCACTGTTTTATAAAAAAATACCAATTTTTTGGCATTTTGTTCTAATATCTTACAAAAATCTTCTCTTAAACAAAACTGATTGGCCAAACTTAACCATTATTTACTTATCTAGTTTGTGATTTGTGTCAGATAACCCTGCAGGCAAACCAATATGGCAAAAATAGAACATAGGAATTAAACAAGTTTTGTCTATTATTTTGTAAATAGATATGAGAATTTGTGGTATGAGTGCCAAGTCACAATTTGTAAAAGTAATCCATTATAGGTCAAAGTATGGTCTCCAACATGGAGTTTTGGCTCACACAGAACAGTAAGCTATAAAGAACTTTAAAAAAATAACTAGAGTAAAACCATTCAAACTGTCTAATCTATATAAAAAACGAGAAACATTTATGAACTACATTAACAAACGACAACCACTGAACATCAGGTTCCTGACTTAGGACAGGTGCAAAAAATTGCAGCAGGTTTAAACATTTTAATAGGTACCAACCTTTATATTTCTTACTTAATTTTCAAGATAATAAACTAAACTTGAATGGAGAAAATCTGAATGGGCAGAACGTTGATATATATAAGCTGCTCATTTACAACAACGTTTTCTTATAGAGTTAATGCTCTTAAATGTCAAATTTTACCATGTTTTCTTCATATTGCCTTTTATTTGGAAAACTATAATATAAAGAGAAACTTGAATCAGAAAAAGTGAGCAGCTAGGCAAGATCTACTAGTATGTCAAAGGACTCTTTTATTGGAAATATTGCTCTTAAATAATGATGTTTTTTATAGATTTATTTTGAATTTCTGTCTATTATCTTGAAAGTCATACAAGATATATAAAGAAACTTTATACACTTGTATAGCAAAAATTATCAGCAAAACATGATCTACAAATGAGCCATCATTATAATGGAAATTGTCTTTAAAGAGTTATTGCCCTTGCATGATAATTTTTACCAAAAAGTGGCCATTGGTGATCAACACCGACTCTAAAGAGCCTCTAGTTCTCATTTTTTGCTGATCTTTTGAAAACTACAGGAGCTTGGTGAAGAGTGTAAAATAAAAATATCAGCATGACAAGACTATTTGCTTTTGACAACTAGTTATTGCCCCTGATTAAATGTTGATTTTTATTGGGTTTTCCCCCCCTTTTTTGCTGTTATTTAAAAACCTACAGGAGCTAGGTGAAAAAAATAAGAAGCAACACAAAGAGTAATTATAGAATGTGAATATAATTAGTTAATAAGTGTGTCTCTTATTAAATGATATGTTTGTATTAATTTTGATGAAGTTTGTGAAGTAGGCAAAACATAGATAGATATTTCCAGTATGCAAATCTTTAAAGTTTCTGATTAAGCTAATATAGCAACAACTTTTTATTAATAAAAGTTGAAGTTACAGCAATATTTATAGTACCTCACAACTAAATTACACTTAAGATCGCGATAAACAATGCCCAGCATACATCACAATAATCAATACACAGTTCAAATCACAATTAATAATACACAGTTCAAATCACAATTAATAATACACAGTTCAAATCACAATTAATAATACACAGTTCAAATCACAATTAATAATACACAGTTCAAATCACAATTAATAATACACAGTTCAAATCACAATTAATAATACACAGTTCAAATCACAATTAATAATACACAGCACAAATCACAATTAATAATACACAGTTCAAATCACAATTAATAATACACAGCACAAATCACAATTAATAATACACAGTGCAAATCACAATTAATAATACACAGTGCAAATCATAATTAATAATACACAGTGCAAATCACAATTAATAATACACAGTGCAAATCACAATTAATAATACACAGCACAGATCACAATTAATAATACACAGCGCAAATCACAATTAGTAATACACAGCACAACCCATGAAGCTACAAAAGAGAAAGTCCACCAAAAAGTAAGGCATGGTTGGAATTAACAACTTTTGCATCAATAAATTGGAAAATAAGAGAATGATTTAAGTGAAAAACTCTTAGAAACATGACAAAATGCTCAAGTTGACTATACAAAGACTAGAATGATGCAAAGATGAATGTCACATGAAACAACTTTTTCCAACTCCAAGTTGATAAGACCAGTTATTTTTTATTCCATGAAGTGGATTTTGGCTCTTCTTTTTCATGATGATCATCTCTGTGTATATATGTCTCTGTTGACATTATAAGAAAAAAATGTGATCAGGCAGATGACAAAAAAATATTCTGAAGCCAGGTTTTCTCAATTAATACTGAACGATAATGTAAAAAATTTTGAAGAAAAAAAAAATGTTTGATAGCTTTAATAAATTTACAAAAACAATGTTTGTTTTAAGTGCAAAAAAAAAAAAAAAAAAAAAGTTACAAACCTTATTTTATGTGCTAGCTGTACTGTACACCCCCCCCCCCCCCCCTTTCCCTTTTTGTCTTTCAAGTTAAATGGATGCTCCCTAAAACACCTTAGGTTAAGTTCTTGTCGCTCTTATGTGAGTAAAATCATTTTGATTTTTTTTTTATTAGATATAAAGGTAAGCTTTCAAAATAACAACCTCCAAAAACAATTAGTTTGAAAGTGCGCATTTTATCGTCTGCTATTGTGTTTTGATATCGTCCCTATTTTTAGTTACATCAAAATTAACCTTTGAGATTGTCATCTAAAAAAAATTTTCGGAACTTCTTTAGACTTATCTTACCACCTATATCAAATTTCAAGATGGAAGATGCAGACGTCAAATTTTCTCTTAGAAGTTTAAAATATCTGTTTAAAGTTCATATTATCATTGTTGTCCTCTCACTCCTTGTTACAAAATCAAATAGCACCAGTAAAGATGTATCAGTAACATATGATCACATGTACACTTCTGGTTTAAACGCATATGTTGGAGGAAAATGGTTTCAATGCTCAGCATTTCTGGAAAAAGCTATCAAGGAGAGAAAATATTACAAAACTGTAATAGTTGATTGCAGACTCCGTTGTCGCAGCAATTCAGTGCTGTCAGACTTTTTCATTCCAGCAGATCTAAATACATCTGTAGATGCCTTACGGCTCAATTTCTTTGAAAATCTAGTAAAAGAATCCCATTGTCTGAAAACGTGCAAAACAGAGAAGCTTGGATATCAAATCTCAGAAAACCGTGTCTTACTTGAAGTAGAAGAGGATTTTGACAATCTCAAACCATATTCTTATCTGCAATTTTGTTACTACAAGGTGAATCTATGAGTAATTGCTTTGAACTATTCAGTAATAATGATTTACTCATGAGTCATGTTGGTCATGAATTTAGTCTATGAACAACTGGTTTGCTCTCTACTGCCTTCAACCGCCCTCAATTTGTATTTTACTCACTATTGATGACTTCATTAACTTTAACAGGCTATGAATAACTGTAGGGAACAGAATAATTCAAGTTAGAGTATTTTCATGGTATTAGTTTTTTCACCAAAAATGTAAGCCTACTAAAGGTGTAACATACTACATGTATATTTTGACTTACCAAGGCCAACAGACTTAATATGAAGTCAGGATACTGAAACAATAATCATGGTCAAGGAAATATTAATAATTTATGTCTTAAATAAATAATTCATTCAATCCAAGGGTTTTGTACAAGTTATAATCTGAGAAACAACTGGAACTGAAAAAGGAGAAACAATCGCATACATATACAATATTATCATGATTATTAACTCTTTTAAATTGGTTATTTTCCCCAAAAAGATAGAATATATTTTGATAATTTGCATTAAAAGCAAATAGCTATTCATTACTGATTGAAATGCATGCATGAATACTTTCTGTGGATTCATTTATTTTCATGGGTACTAATTTTCATGGATCATGTGGATTAAGGAATTATCATATTTTCATAAAAATTTGGTGTCACAATTTTTGCCACAGTCTGCATACATGAAATTCAAGTCTAAATTTGTGGTTCACCTTTACCAGGAATTGCATGAAATCCATGAAAATTTGGTATCCTAGAATAAATATTTTACTATCCACAGTATATTGAGACCGAGACCTAGCATTGTATGAGACAACCACAGAACACGTCATGAACAGTCATAACAGCTGCAGTGAGAAATAACATGTAGCCACATATCTATGTGATTTTTTCTGCTAGGATAATTTGTCAAATATTTTGTTTAATAGATCTTGATAAAAGAAATAACAAACACAAATTATGTTCATATAGGCATAAATTTCTATAAGCTAAACTATTCCGCTTTATCAATTTGTTGTTCAGAAATTTCATTGAACTATTTGATTTGTAGTCAAGGAGAAGTTTTACATTATTTTACAATAGCATGTGTAATGAATTTCATTGTCTTCTATTTGAAGACATAGATAAGTCCTAACTCCAGATTCAATGACATTGGTATTAATCAACTGTAGAAAGTATTTATAAATTATTGCCTGGATGAAATTCAGAGTTGTCCAAGGCTTATCTAGTTATTTGGTTCAAAATAAATCAGTACTTACTTATCTGAACAGTTTTACATGGTGCATGTAGTTTTCCTAGCATTTATTTATTATGAGAATAAAAAGATGTGGTATGATTGCCAATGAGCATGATGAGACAACTCTCCTCAAGAGACTAAATGACATAGAAATTAACAATTATAGGTCATCATAAGAACTTCAACAAAGATCAAAGCCCACAATGCACAGTCAGCTATAAAAGGCCCTGAAATTATTGTCTACTATCTTATTGATTACATTAATGAACTATCATAGAGTTCAGAAACATTCAAGTCCTAGAATTGTAATTGAAGTTTCTTATAAATTTTGGTCTCATAGGGGAGGGGGTCTGATCCCAGATCCCGCTTATTATTTAGTGAGTATCCTGTAATCCCACTTTCCGCTTCCATAGTAGTGCCTGTAATTTCCTGTGTCCCGCTTCTTAGTTTCCGGTTTTCACCCTTAATTATTTGACTTTCATGTGTCACGCTTAAAGTTTTCCTGGCTAGAAACAAATTTAATTTGATGATCATTATGATAGTGTTCAGTCACATATATGTTTTGTGTCAACTGTACCTTAAAACTGCACTTGGCTGCTGCAAAGAAATTTCTACATACCGGTATATATTATATATCTTGATCCCAATTAGACTTAGCATTTTATATTATAGCATAAATATACTATAGATGCAGATTTTAGTTCAACATAACAAATTTTGTCAATAATTTCAGATGACTTACAACCTCTCCAGAAAAGTCAATATAAATACCATCAGATAGTAAGACACTTACATAAATTTAATGGTGAAGGCACCCCAAATATCTTATTATTTATCTTTTAATTCTAATTTGATGCCGATTTTTGTTCTTTATTTTATTTCTTTTTTAATAATCATATAGTTCTGTAGACTATCACGACTATTGCCACTCCTTATCAAATCTTTTCTCCGCAGTTTTATATAACTTATTCAAATAGTTTTGTTTGACATATGAATATATATAAGGAAGTATGTAGATTTAACCAGTGAGATAGAAATCCAACAAGACATAAAAAAAACACCTAAAGATCATTCAACAGTCTTGAGGTACTACTGGATACACAAATCTATGTTGTCAGTTTTATCAAATAATGAGAGTTTTTAGGTGATGAAATCTTTTAAATATTCCTTTGGATTAATTTTAATCATTATAATCTAAAGGAGATTTGTTGTTCATTTGATTGAATATAAACTGTTCACAGTTTTTGAAATCAATATTTTCCTAACTAAAATTAATAATTAAATTCCACCAGATTGGGCAAAAACACATAAACTTGAATGCTGAGAACAAAATATCATTGATTCATGTTTTAAGTTTAAAACAATTGATTTGTCAAATATTTATTACTTGAAAAATGTTACAATAAAGGGTCAGTATGCATTGTGTAATCTATTTGTCATTAGAAAAGAAATAACTTTTTAAGAATCACCAGAGACAAAATATAGCATTATATGTTTTTATACCCCCGCTTTAAAAAAGGGGGGTATACTGTTTTACCTCTGTCTGTCAGTCCGTCCGTCAGTCCGTCAGTCAGTCCGTCCCATGAAACTTTCGTCACATTTTTCTCAGGAACTACACATCCATCCTTTCTGTAATTTGGTATCAACATTTATATATGTCAGCCATACCGTGTGATGCGTTTTCAGATTCATCACTTGACAACTTCCTGTTTACCGAACACTTGTCTGATTTTACACATGATAGCCAAGTTGAAAATTTTGTCACATTTTTCTCAGGAACTACAATACAAGGATTTCTGAAATTTGGTTTCAGGATTTATATAAGTCAGCTATACCGTGTGATGCGTTTTCAGATTCATCACTCGACAACTTCCTGTTTACCGAACACTTGCATATTTTTACACTATTAATATTATCCACTTGCGGCGGGGGTATCATCAGTGAGCAGTAGCTCGCAGTTTCACTTGTTTTTTTCAACAAATTTAGATTTTTCAGTATTCTACACACATGGAACAAAATTCATTTCTGATATTAAATGCAGTTGAAAGTTTGTATATGAATCAAAAATGTACTTTTGAATTAGAATGTTTTACCACATGGAAAAAAATTAACTAACCCATAACTTATTTTTACAGTAAGGCATCAATTTAAGTATAAAAAAGTATAAATAAATGTTGATTATTTATTTTTGAACTTTGCCATATGTCAAACACACATGTTTCTTTACTGACACATGGTACCATAAAAATATTCTTAAAAAGTTGTTAAAAGATTTTATGTAATGACTTTATTTGTTTAGTTGATATAAATAAGAAGTTATTAATACAGTTCGATCCTATTATTGAAATTTACAACTGAGTTATTTTACATAACATTATTTCTATAATACTCAATAGAGACTCAGTTTCAGTCATTTGAAAAGTTGAAGTCAAACAAGCAATACCATGAATTTCATATTGGGAATCAGGAGCTTTTTATGCTATTGGATAAATCATTTGAACACAGGAAAATTGGGAAAAATTGCTGATTTGCATGTTTCAATTATCTTCCTGACATTTTTAATTATGAACACACATAGTCACAGTGATTTTCCAAAGCTGACTTATGATAATTTTTACCTGTCCGGATTACAAGCTATCAGGTCTGAGAAATGGTTTCAGTGTATAGGATTTGTTGAGAAGGCTATAGAGAGTAGAAAACTATACAAGGGAACACTAATTGACTGCCGATTGAAATGTAATGGAGGCCTAATGATTGACGATCATTTTCTTTTCAAAAGTTCCAATGATTCTAACAGTTTATTTAAAGCGAATTTCTTTGAAAGGATGGTTCAAGAGTCACATTGCTTGAAAAAGTGCCAGGCACAGGAGTTAGGCATTGAAAATATAGTAAATTCTGAATTTGACAAAGAATTTGAAAGTTTTGTACCATACATCTATCTTCAATTGTGTTATAAACAGGTATATATATATATATATAACATTTATTAAAATAAAAAGTTATAGTGTTGACCTAAGCTTACTTGCATATTTATACTTTATATTTTATAATGCTAAAAATAAAAAATAAAATGTTACTTATCCAAAAGTTTCATTTTTCTTTCTATATTTGAATACGTTTTCAAGACAATTCGTTTTCTTAGGTGTTTAAAGGATTTCCAACAGGAATTACCTTTAGTCCACATACACCCTTGAAATAATAATTAATTTTTCATTTTCATGCTCGATGTTTGAAAAATATTTAACTGTTTAGTTTCATGAAGTAATATTTATATACAGCATGTTAGAAGTTTTTGAAGTGCTTTTTTGTGCTAGTCCTATCAAAACCCAGGCTAGTATTAAAAAAAATCTTCAACAATCTGTATTTATAAGGCTGTTAAAAATAGTAAAATGTATTATTTTTTTTTCAAAAAATTAAATCTATTGATAAATCATTAAATAAGTAGTGTGATATGAAAATTCAAAGATAAATCCAGCACATTAGTAATTTGGATTTTGACTGCAGCAACAAAAAAATTGAACTTAAATTAAAGGCATTCTGTCAACAATAACAAAATTTCATTTTCTACTCATTATGCAGTTAAGCTGCATTATGCGAGCACCCTAGATTTGTGTTCTACCCAATAAATGCTGAAATACTTGCCATTGTTATTATCTAGCTTGCTACTATGTTATATATAACTAATTGAACACTTTTTTAATACTTTTTATTCTGGATTACAAAAAATATGACCAGAAAAACCTTAAATAATCGTCGATTTATCCAAAAGTTTTGAAGTTACACATAGGAAGTAGTGCTTATTAAGAATCCTTGTGTAGTTCATTATGACTTGTGCTTTTGGCCAAGATGTCAAAGAACTATTGTATGAAATATTTAATCGCCGAAAAATCTTTTAAGACAAGTAGTTTAGATTTCCCAAATGGCAAAAGTCGTAGGAATATTGTTTGTCATCAATACGTAGTACAACTACGTCAGTAGTCTATTATATAATAAGTTCAACTGTTCATGCTGTTGGCGGCAATTTCAAATTAGAAAAGAAATTTTCGTATCTTTTCAATTTGGAGGCAGGTGTGCAAATTAGCGGTGGTCCGAGGTCCGCGACCTTCCACTATTGCAAGCGGAATTTCGACTAGGATAGTTAGTTTCTAGCTACGCTCGACGTAGTCACCTTCCACTGAAAGAAAATAAAAATTAACTTTGCAAACCTGACACCTTTTCACCATGTTTACGAAAGTCTCCAATTGAACGAGATAAAAAATTATTTTTATCAATATTATTCATGACAGCGATGTTCATTTTGTTCAACCGACAGCTTTATACAGAAAATCGCCGAAAAATATTGTATAAATTCGAGTAAAATCGTATCTGATTGACAAAAACAACATTGTAAACACATAACAATGGCGGCCGTCAAGACAAAATTTTACAATATAGGATCCGATTCCGGAAGCGGATAAGGGTAATTCCAGGTTTGGCGATCGATTACAAAATAAATCCAAGCAGGTGAAAAAATACATCTATGCATGGTAAATGAATATAAACACTAGAATTGTAAACCAAAAGATATCTGTTAAAGAAAGAAAAAGCAGAAAAATATTTTATACAGAAACTCAAAATTCTTTTTGACAAATTTTAATTTAAAAATCCAATACAACGTGACAGCTGGAAATAGTATAATCTAACAATATACATGTTCATGGTCACAGTATAAATTTTCTTTATCAGTGATAAATGATGATAATGCATGTGAGATGCTTTTAAAGTGTAAACATATTACTGCAATTTTTCAAGGTTTTTTTTTTGTTTTTGTTTTTATCTCAATCATTTGGGCCACTCTACCCCCTCCTGTTTAATAACTTGGATCTACCCCCTCCTGTTTAATAACTTGGAAAAGGTCGAGCTCCCCACCCTAAACCATATGAGGGGCAGATTCAGGATTTTAGGTTAGGAGGGGCGCAAACTTAAATTTTCTCCGAGCAGGGCGAGACTAAAAAAAATTTGAGGTAAAATTATCGGAATATTCTTTATTAAGCTGAGAACAACCCATGCTCTGCAAATTTAAGGGGTTGCACGCCCCCCCCCCCCCCCTTTCCGACTGAATCCGCCCCTGCATATATTCAAGTATAGGACAATATAATAAATAAAATGAAATATAGGGGGAGTCCCTGGAGTTACCCTACACCTCCTGTTTGAGAACTTGGAAACGGTCGAGATCCACACCCCTTAACCATATATATTCATGTTTATGACAATACTACAGTAAAAAATCAACGAAATATAGGAAGAGTCGCTGGGGGTCACCACAACCCCCTCCTGTTAGAGAATTTGAAACTCGTTGAGATCCCCACCCTTTAACCATATATATTCATGTACGGGACAATATAACAATTCAAATGAAAGATAGGGGAGTCCCTTGGGTCACTGTACACCCTCCTGTTTGAGAACTTGGAACTGGTCAAGATCCTCACCCCTAAACCATATATACTCATGTATGGGACAATATAAGCAAATCAAATGAAATATAGGGGAAGTCCCTGTAGTCACCCAAACCCTCCTGTTTGAGAACTTGGAAACGGTCGAGATCCCCACACCAAAACAATATATATTCATATATGGGCCAATATAACTAATTAAATGAAATATAGGGGGAGTGAGTCCCTGGGGTCACCCTACCCCTCCTGTTTGAGAACTTGGAAACCAATGAGATCCCCACCCCTAAACCATATATATTTATGTATGGGACAATATAACAAATAAAATGAAATGTAGTGGAAGTCCCTAGGATCACCCTACCCCCAATGGGGGATCCAGAAATTTTCATAAGTGGGGGCCCACTGACTGACCTAAGAGGGGACCCGCTCCAGATACGCTTCAGTGATTCCCTATATAAGCAACCAATTTTTTCCCAAAAGGGGGGGGGGGCGCCTCCCCCTAAATCCTCTGCCTACCCCTACCTGTTTGAGAACTTGAAAACCGTTGAGATCCCCACCCCTAAATTATATATATTCATATGTATGGGACAAAATAACAAACCATTTACATTTACTATGGGTAAGTCAGTCAGACCTCACCTTTGATCCCTGTTGTAGTGAACATTTGTCTGATTCGTGTCTCATAACTTTTGTACTATAGAACACAAATTCAGTTTTCTTTCCAGGGAAACCAGTCCATTCATACTATTACATGTTCATACTAAGTCAACTTGAACTTCTAGCATTCAAATAAAACCAAGGTTAACTACCAAGTAGAACAACTGCAATCATTGGGAACTTGTACCACTGCAGACTCACCATAAAAAATATACATTGCTATATGCATTGCTTTTGAAACCTTGATTAGATATATATTATTTGCCTTAATAAATAAATCATTAGATAAACATAAATGTACTATATATGAATGTTTAATGTTGAGGCAACTTTGCCACAGTTTTCATAATTACGGTTGCCTTGGTTTTTGGTTAACTGCCCTCAGCGCTTACAACGCTTTGATTTTTTTTCCCATTCCCATTGGATTAAAATTATGAAAGACTTGCATGTACAAGAAAAAAATCAGAATTGAAGAATAAAATATGAAGCTATATTATCTGTACAGATTGTGTTGCTCAGTCTTTAGTGTTCTATGTTGTGTCTTGTATACTGTTATTTGTCTTTTGACAGTCCTGCAAATTTGCACAGGACTGACAGGACACCTGTAAAAATATATTTGGTCCTGTATTTATAATGCCAAACCCCAATATCTTTTGTTGTTTTGATCGTTTTAGATTTTGCTATGGCATTATCATCAGAAATGTTTTTAACTAATGAGTTAAAATATCCCTTGGGTGTCTTTTGCCTCTTTTTCAGGTACATTTCAAGTTTGTCCACTGCCATTTTCAATCTCATCAAATAAAAGCACTATGAAAAAAGTTAGTCAATCCATATTTAATCTATTTTCAGTTAGAGAGATACACAGATGCAGCATGTGCAGCATATACCTATTTCCTGAGAAACCCAGGAGATGAAGATACAGTGGCAAATATCCATTCATACAGACAAGACTTTAAAGTTAAAGATGAAGACTTTAAGGATTTGGAGAAAAAACCTTATCAGGTATGGAATAAATACTATGAATTCAGAAATTATTGTGATGTTTTTATTATTGCAAAAATTTTGACAAGCCGACAAGGTTATAATTGCAATAATTTAAACTCACATTTTGACATTTTTAATATGAATTAAACAGGATTTTTCTCAATAAAGCAAAAATTAAAATCGCATTTAAATTTTAATTCATTTCTTTTCCTTTTATTTTGTTTGTAAGTGAAAGTCCAATTTCCGTTTAAAACTTTGAAGCACCTATCATTTCATAGTTTGAATAGATCATTGTCAGATCTGTGTAAGTAAAGCATGGACACAGGATCTGTTTTTAAGTCATATACAAAACACTATAAAATGTTTATTACAACAGAAATTCAAATATTTTATTTGAAAGTATTTCACTCCTCTGGTATATGGGTTTTGAGCCATTACATTGCAAAAACGTAAGCTGTCTTAAGGCCAATACCTGGTAACAGGACAGTAACAGGAATTTGTAACATTGAGATGAATAAAGTCCATTTGATGGTTGGAAATATTTGTTATACCATTGTACTTAAACATGAACGTAAGCAAGCTTTTAAGTTGTATTACAACTCCAGTTCACTCCATATCAAAACATACACACATGACATAGAGTGAATAATATAAAATAGTCCTTTTTTAGAAAAAATTTCTGGACTCCATGTTTTCTGTTTGACTGAAAGTTTATGCTGAAGTAAAACATCTATTTGCATACAAAAAAAAGTAGTTTCATATTTTTTTATTTTTCCTAGCATGATGCACTTTTCCCCATTAAATCACAGTTGCATAATACTACGTACATGATATGTTAATGGAATACATTTTCTATACGCAGCATTTAAAAAAATTAGCTGTTTTGCATGTAAGCCTATGGAGCAGTCAATTACAAGCCTGCAACCTTTGTAAGAAAGAGAAATTAAGTCTCTTGTATAATTTTAATGATTGTGGGGGACAAGTTTACCAGATTTTCTCTTTCAGTTGTTCATGTAACATGATCAAATTATCTGGTCCATCTAAATTTGTCAAAAGGATAAAATAAATTTACATTTAAAACACATGTAAAGGAATAAAGATTATAGATTTTATAATCAAAACTCAGTATATTATATTCATATTTGCACCACATAAGTATGGTCATGTTCAGTCTCCAACTTGATAAATTCAGTGTCATCTACAGTGTGTTAAATAAGTCATTGAGAAGATACATTGAGTATTTAACTATTATATCCAATGCTTCAAATAAGCAGAAGAATACATCTTTTTACCAATTAGTCTGCCATCTTGTTTTCTTCATGCTAATTCAAAAACTTTTTAATCAGTTGCCAACTTAAATTAGGATATTTGGTCATATATCATTTTTGAAGAAGTTACCTTTAAAGGGAAACTTCGCAAAAAAATCAAAAATTGATATTATGTCCATTCTGTATGAAAATTCTCAAATTTATAGATATTAAAGATTTATTCCCCTAGATAAGAGATCACCATCGATTTTAAATTTTGAGTATCAATTCTCTGCGTTCCGCCATTTTGTCATCTTCTACGATTAAAAATCACGATATGTCTATAAACCACAAAGGACCAAAACTACAGTAACCGATGTAGTCGTAATTGCGTGTCGATATCTTGTCAATCGTACGGTTGTTTTATCTGACTAACTAACTTGATACGGAAAATGTTCTTATTTTTTTTTTTTTAAATAACCATAGTCTGTTTTAAACTGTTAATATTGGAATTAATTAAAAAGTCAAAGTTCAAATCATAAATAAGTGTTCCGTGAAAATTGTGTTCGAAAATGTAATTCGTTCATAATTCTTTAAAGTAATAAACTTTATTCAAATAAATTCGGATCTTTCCTAATCTGATCACCAGCATGGCTTAAGGTATTACTCCCAAAGGTATTGTTAGGGGTGTGAGGTGACACGTCCAGGTATTCAAGCGATTTCCTGTCAGGCTTGCAAGTTCATGCATCGTTTCACTTCTGTAGGTATTGATCGGTGTACACGGCCGATAACTTATAACTTTCCATTTTGAACTATCAGGTGTATAATATACATCTCTGTCTTGCGTGTCCGAGAGTGATATAATATACTAGTCATTACTTAACTCATACGCTTGTTTATAAATAACATTTCTGGTGTAAAGAATATTATTTATAAAAATATAAATAATACATAAAAAAAAAAAGATTTGAAGAAATAAAAATCTTTTTACATATTTTTTCCAAGGGTTAATTTAGGAAAATGTAATATAAACTCGTTGTCAATAGTAAAGGACAGATTGGAACATACCAGAAATATTGATTTAAAAAAGTGTACGCATTTGCCGACGATTCGTTTATACGCCTGGATAGAAAGTTACGGAACTATAGCGCAATTTAAATTATATACATGTATACATTGAACATAAGAAAGAAACATACATTTTGTGTAAATTGGGGTAAAAGTTTTGTAAATAGACTAGTCCACGTATGCCAACAGTATGTAATCAACGAATTCGATAGATTATTGTATACCAAAAGAAGAAGAAGAAGAAGAGAACCAATTTGATTTAAATACAGGTCGATATATAACTTGCTTTGGTTCATCGAAGTTATGAACATAGTAAAATCACAGATTTATATATCAATTAGATTGTTCTCGAATAAAGGAAGAAATTCGTCATCATCACAATTGTTCCGACATTCATGTAATATATATGCAACTGGACGTACACTAATAATCCCCAAAGGAAGCGAATATTTTCTAGGAAAACTATTGAGTATTAAAGTTTCAAATCAATTTCGGGATTTATTTTCTTTCTTGATATTCAATGACAGCAATTTAAAGAATAAACTGCTTGTCCGCTTTAGGGGTATCCTTGCCAGTTGAACAGACTTATCATTACATTAAAAAATAGGGAAAGATGACATTAAATTCGTTGTCTTTTGTTTTTAAACATTGTTGGTCAAATAGCTAAAGTATTATACGGTTGTGAGACGAAGACTATTTTAATAAGGACGTTTCCGATTATGAATAAATTTGATTGACGTTTTTCACACTTGAAAAGAATATCTGTTCGTAATTTTTCGATTCCATTCCAAGAAGATCCTTAAATTTCCTGTCAATTTTTTAAAATATCTTTTTTTTCAAATAGCTGAAGTATTCATGCGTTGTGAGATTTAAACTATATTTTGAGGAGAACATTAATTCCTAAATAGTTAAATAAAGATGGCTTTGGATGGACTAAATTATATAATTGCACTGTACGACCATCAATTACAAGCAAAGCCCCTACCGCAAAGTCAGCTATTTGACAATGTAAAACAATTCAAACGAAAAAATTAAAAAAAAACAGCCTAATTTATTTAAGAGAAAATGGACGAAAAACAAATAGGTAACACATTAACAAACGACAACCACTGAATTACAGACCACTGACTTGGAAAAGGCACATACATAGATAATGTGGCGTGTTAAACATGTTAGTGGGATCCCAAACCTCCCATAACCTTGGACAGTGGTGTCACAGTACAACATATGAACGAACTATACAAATCAGTTGAAAAAGGCTTAACTCATCAGATGGATAAAAATACAAATACTATAAATACAATTGGAAGTTTTCGTTTTTGCAATTTGAGAGTAAATGATGTATCATACGTTCAAGAATACGCATGTAATATGTGTCACTGGATAAAAAAAATAATCATCAACACCTACTTCCGTATGGGACTTCCCCTTTCAGTGACCTGCAAATTTAACAGATGATACACTTTCTAAGATTTATATGTCCAACAACGACCCACTGCTCTAGATGTGTTACTAACAGCCTAAGATAGCAATTCTTTTGTTAGGTCAATTCTCTTTCGTACAATACCAGAAAACATGGAAAATAAGTTCTTTAAATTTTGACTCTGGAATTAATACCATTTTTTCGTGCGACAAACTTTATTTCTGGCGATGAGCAGACATGGGCGGAAAACAATAAAAAGATAGGTTTAATATTTGTTCATTCATTTAACATGTATAATATGAATATCATTTAGTACACTTCGGTCTATACAAATGCAGAATATACGATGATGGTTTGATTTCGTCAAAAGATATAAGAGATCTGACAAATAGATTATCACTTCGATATTGCAAGACACCCATTTATAACTTTGCACTTTTGCATACCAAACTTTCGCAAAAAGATAAGTCATTTGATTAAATAAGAAGTTGTGGTTTGTTTACTTGGGAGACACTTACCCAAATGAAGTGGACTTAAGCAGCTATATAAGTCACGGTATGGCCTTCAACAGTGAACAAAAGTAAAAGTATATTGTATAATTCAACTAAATGTGAACATGGCTGTGAGTTAGTACGTCTGGGGCTCTCCCTCTATGGCGCTTGTACCTCGGAAAACTTATACAGCTTGTTTCAAGAACAACCGGGTTCAGACAAACTGTTCTGAAATCGATATTGTCACTAATGCATTCACCCAATTCAATATTACCATCAAAGAGAGTAAATTCGTGGCAACAAAGACATTCCGTCAATAACGGAATAACTATGCCTTTAGTACACGAACACCAATCTGTGTTAAACTGGCGAGGGTTGCTAAGGATATCTTGATTTCGGGAACTTTCTGCAGCTTCCATTTTATAGAGCTCTTCTTCGGTATACTCTGGCTCTAGTGCGTACCCAAATTGACCATACTCGTCAAAATCTGCCTCTCTTGACCGGACTGGAACCACTGTTAGTACTATCAACCTCTTTTTTTTTTTTTTTTTTTTTTTTTTTTTTTTTTTACTATCAACCTCCGAACAAGACATTTTTAGTTATGATTTTATGATTAATTTTGGGACCATATATACACTGTCCTATAGAAACAAGCACGCACAAATCATGAGAGAAATATGTGTGAGTAAAAGTTAATTGAATTAGCAAAGTTAATATCCTTTGGTCTCGAATGTATGTTAACTAATTAATGTGTTTTTATAGGCTTGATCAAATCCTCATCCAAATAATATAATCTATATGTAATAATCCCTTCCTACCACACCAAGATTTAATGCCGAGCGGTAGACATATTTTAGGTACTAATTAAGTAACTAAATGAACAATAGATAACAATAATTAATCATAAATGTGCAAAGATTTAAAAACAATTTTTTTTTCTTTATTCGTACAATTACAATTATATTCCGCTTCGGTAGAGTTATCTTCAGATAGTTTCAGATATTAATTAATACATGGGTTTCAAAAGTCTAAATGTAAGTGTTCTCGTACATTTTTTTGCCTAATAAAGACAAATTTTATTCTGACACATGAATTAAGTTTCCCGTCTTTAACCGAAAACTGTTTATTTCTTAGTAAATTAATTTATTTGAATTCAAATAAATAATAGCACCAAATATAATTAAATAATTCCACCGCGATCTATTTTTATTTGTCACCTGTATTTTTAATGTGTGTATTAAATGCTCCCTTGTTTTATAATCCACTGATCCGAATAGACAGTCACACCTGGCAAGGTGTGCCCTAGAGACGTGGTTAAATACCGAAGTGCAAATAACAATTTACCTTTAAACAAGCCATCTACGAGTATTGCCACAGAACCGTGAATACACACATCGTATAAACCTAGTCATAGCAGAGATAGTAAAAGGTCAATAAGAGTACACCAACATATTGTCTTTACAGATTATTGTACTTTAATTTGTTCACCTTATCAGTCCGAAAATGCATTAATTAAAAATAATTTTATAACTTTTTGTGTTGTCTAAAAAAATAATTCGAATATATACGTTTAACATAGAAAATTTATCTTATGAATGTGTACAATTGCACGTCTGTGCGTTTTATCTTCTTATTATCGGCTGGTTATTAGATAAAGCATAAGTCATCGGCGCGCTTACGATTACGTTAAAATATGATTAAAAACCAAGACTTTTAATGATTGTATTTTAAATCCCGGCATGCAAAAACCAGGAGAAAACGTCACGACCTACAGGAAGTAGTTAATATTTTTTCATTAATTATTGAATTTCTCCTTTATTACTGCACATTTAGCGATAAAACTTTGTGAATATATATATTATGTCATTATGAACATATTTAAACCATAAGAAAAAAATCGTGAATTTTCCCTTTAAGGTCAAGGTCATAGTACTATGAATAAACTAATTTCATGCTGGAAAGTAGTTTCCTGATTCTGAATGAAATACTTTATAAATGATTACACCTTTACCTGTTTATGTGGTTACATACAATAAGAGGATTGAGACCTGTGGTCACTAAATCTGAGGTCAAGGTCATAGTTACTAAGACAAATGTAAGAATAGACCAAGAAAACATTCTGTAAAGTAGTTTCTGGATTATAGGTCTACATTCTTATATAGAATCGGAATTTGAACCAAAGAGTTGTATATAATAGCAAAAAGAAGATTGAAAAGAACGATGCCAGTAGATCACTATAACTTAAACATGTTAAACTTCTCCCTGTTATATAAGACTGAGGGTCGATAAGCATGAAATCTAGTTTTCAATATTTTAGATAATTTATTTAAATTACTGGTATACAATAAGATTTCTGGTTTTGATTTCCCTGCTCAATAGAGTGCGTTTTTCAAAACAAATATATTTGTAACATTAATATATTAAAAAGAAGATTTTTGGAAGACAACTCTTCACAAGAGACCAAATGACACAGACATTAACAATTATAAGTCACTGAATGGCCTTCATTAATTACCAAAGCCCCAACTGCATGCCTTTTCTTGATCTCTCAGACACTTATTTGCAGACACTTTCAATTTCAAGAGGCATATGCTTATGGTGACTATATGCATGCACTTTCTTGTTTATTATTATTTTTGAACAAACCATTAATGTTGCCTTAAAGCATAGCTAGCTATGGAACATGTAAGTGATGACACATCGAGTCCCAAACATGTACAATTTTCCTTTTGTTTTTTTTTGTTTTTTGCAGGACAGAACTTATAAAATAAGTGGTAATTTTATTGTAGGATTACAGAATAAAAGGAGAGAATGCTTATGACCAGGATGATTGGACTAACGCTATAGAATTGATTGAGCTTGCCATTACAGAATACTACAAAGAGGAAGAGAGGTGCCGAGTAGAATGTGAAGGACACTTTGACCATCAGTCCTTCCCAGACTTTATCCAGGCTATAGCTGGTAAGTTAACATTTTGGAGGGTGTGAATTCCAACCCATCTTATATTGGTGCACTCAACTCCAATCTAAATGGATTAGGATTGTCAGATTTTATATTGAAGGTCATGGTTTTCTCCAATCACTCAGTCTTCCTTTACTAATTAAAAGCTGGCCACTGCAAAATAGCTCCAAAAATGGTGCTTAAAAATGGCGTTAAAACACATTAAAAAAAAAAATAATAAAATATTTGAACAATACAATTAAAGACTAGGACTACCAAAGCTGAATTTTTAACTGTTTGATGTCCAACCAATATTGTATACGTATATTATCACTGCATCTTTACAAAGTTTGTAGAACATACTTCATGTTGATCAGAGAATTTGGTCAAGATTGAGGTTAATTGTTATATCCAAGCTTCTAGTTAACTTAGTTTGTTGGTCTGTCTATCTTCATATGATTTTTTTGTTGTTGAAGTATATTGTTATTGCATATTCATCTTATGACTTTCTAACTACCTTTGTATTGTAAAGTTGATTAAAATATGTCTTCAAAACAAACATTGTCAAACATAACTTATTCTGTTGGAGGATTGAACTTTTTAATTATTTGCATCTTAAATTTTTTAAATATGGATTTATATTAAGAATTCATAAATAATTTGTCAAAATTGATGTTGAAACCTTAAAACACAGAAAAAAAAGCATCTGTTAAATAATTCCAAATGCTTTCAATCATCCTGTAACCAAACTTTGTCCATACCAAACAACTGGACAATCTTTAAGTTTTCAAACAAACTTCAATCAAGTGTTATTGAAAAAAAAACAGATACAATTAAAAAATACCCCATAATAGTTGAAAAGAGTTTGATATCAAATTGTGTTTGTATTTTTAATCAAAAGCAAATTTTTGTACTAAAAAAAAATCTTCTTTTTGTCTGCATTCAGACTAACAAATTTCTTCCTTTTATAAAATTTATAAAAAATATTTTATAGTTTCTATGATTTTATTATAGGCACTTGTCTAGATTCTAAAAAACTTTGAAATAAAAACAATTGCTATATTTAAGTTTATAGGTTAAAAAAAATTAGACAAGTGCCTTTGAAATTCAGTTAAAAGGAATTGTTTGAATTAATGTTTTTGTTGACAGATTTCTTGAGGCTTTTGGTTATACATCAATATGTAACCTAGGAAAAGCGATAATTCCATAAAAATAGTTTAATGACAAGGTATCAAACATCAAATGGAAACTACAAACATTATTTTCAACAAATTGCTTGTAACAGGAGAGACACAAAGCAATTGTTCATCACCCTTAAAAGTATATTTCTTCTACCATTCAAACAGTGGTGAATAAACCTAGTCAGACCATTTGCAAAAATACCAAACAGGGCCCCCACAACAGGGCCCCCACAACAGAGTATGCCTACTGTTGTTTTCTACTGGAATTAACTAGTGATATGCAGGTTAAACTAAACAAAATATGTGACAGTAAATTTAAACTACCAGTTAAATAAACTTTAATAAGTTATAACCAGTTAAAATGGTGCAAAAAGTACCTGGAATGAAATAAAAATTGGAAAGATTTTCTAGCAATCTTTTTAACCCATTGTATTCCTCCATTCCTTTATTTTCGTTCATTTAAGCTCATAATCTGCCTCCGGAAAAAAGCATACATTTTTGTTAATGTCCTTTTTAACCGGATTTTTGTGACAAAAATGTCGGTTATTGAATTGGGGATGTACGGCGGGCGGGCGGGCGGGCGGCAATCAAATGTTGTCCGTGCATTAACTCATGAACCGTTCAACCAAAGCTTTTAAAATTTTAATATGTTGTTACTGACAACTAAATGAAGGTCAAGTTCAATAATGGCGATTTTGACTTTTACCGTTCAGGAGTTTTGGATTCTTGAAAGATTGAAAAATGGAGTTTCCAGTCGTGTCCGTGCATTTACGCATGAACTGTTCCACCAAAACTTCCCAAATTTTAATATGTTGTTACTGATGACAAAATGGAGGTCAAGTTTAATAATGACGATTTTGACTTTTACCGTTCAGGAGTTATGATTCTTGAAAGATTGAAAAATGGAGTTTCCAGTCGTGTCCGTGCATTTACGCATGAACTGTTCTACCAAAGCTTCCCTAATTTTGATATGTTGTTACTGATGACAAAATAGAGGTCAAGTTTTCAATAATGCCGATTTTGACTTTTACCGTTCAGGAGTTATGGTTCTTGAAAGATTGTAAAATGGCGTTTCCATTCACGTTGTTGCATTTACTCATGAACCATTCAAATTAGGCGTTTCAAATTTTAATATGTTGATACTGATGACAAAATGGAGGTCAAATTTGATATTGACGATTTTCACTTTCACCATTCATCAGTAATGGTTCTTGTGATATTGCCAGGACACAAATAAATGTTAATAAATCCAGTTTGCTGTCGTTGTGACAGCCTCTTGTTTTCTGTTGAACTAATAGGAGAAATAGAGGTATTATCAAAATAAAAAAATAACATAATTACAGAAATCGCTTAAATTTGACAATTATTAAGTTTATGTACAGCTTATTTGAAAACAATAATAAAAAATATAGGTCACCAATGAGTTAAAAAAGATATTTCAAATTTGATGCCAAAAAATGGCATTTTTGCACCAAAGGGAGATAATTTGGAGCTTTTTTAATGATATAAACATTTTAAAAGTCATCTGGGGACAAACTGAATCGATTTCTTGGGTTGATTTTTGTACAATATCATAAAGTAATATCTTATAGTGTGATGAATAAAATTTATAATGAAAAAATAAAGGTTTCATTTTTTGCTGAAATTTGTGTACCCACAAGCCACCTTAAAACATTTATTTTGGGATTTTGAACATACACATATATTATGAGAACAGATTGAAAATTAGTTTCTGACTAAAATAATTTTTGTTTGTTTGATAACATTGCAAAAATGTCAAAAGGCAATGCAGAAAATACTGTTTTCAGTATCATAAAACAATATATGCTCTCTCTCTCTCTCTCTCTCTCTCTCTCTCTCTCTCTCTCTCTCTCTCTCTCTCTCTCTTTTTAAACTGTCTAACTCTTTATGATTCTTTTAAGGAACTATTGGCCTTTACTTATAACCATTAATAGTTCATTTGACTTCTATATATTTGCAGAAAAAGAATCTTAAAAATTAGTTTTTTAAAAGTGATATTTAAACTCCATTTGACTTCTATATATTTGCAGAAAAAGAATCTTAAAAATTAGTTTTTTAAAATTGATATTTTTTTCCTCGATGTATGTTAATATATGATACTTATGACTCTGACTATTAATTTCATAATTTTTGGTCAATAATTAAAAAAGTTTCCCATTAGGTTTCTATGTTAATTTTATTTTTTGTGTTAGAAGTCAAATTGACAATAATATCTAAAATCTCTGTTGTGGATTACGTGATATTATTCAGTAGAGTACTGAAGCTGCATAACATGATTTATCAGTACAGGGGTTCTTGGTTTTTTATCCTGTTGATTGGATCATTTAACTTGCAACAGTTTGTAGAATTAATGGACTTCAAATTTTATGACGTATTTTATTAAATCTTGAACTTTAAGTGCCTATATGTCTTATAATAAGACTGGTGAAGACATGACCTACAAAAACCCTCTTATTAACTTAAATTCAGAATTTAAAATGGAAATATTCTGGTATTTCAAGATCTGATTAAGTTGAAGTGCTCTAGAAATAAAGAATTAAGGGGAGTTTACTCCATAGTTAGCTATAATTTTAACCAAAAGTTATAGAGATTTCTCAAATTATCAAACAGACATACCATTTCTATCTCAGGATTAAGGTAACTTCAAAATAGAATTGTTCAGTCAACTTGCCTTTAATTGGTTTTTCAAAGGTTATTGATTTGGGGATTTACAGTGTCTGTGCATTTACTCAAACTGTTCATACGAATCTTTTAAAATTTTAAGGTGTTTTTACAGTTACTAATGACAAAATGGAGGTCTATATTGATTGTCACTAATACTGTTCAGGATTTATTGTCCTTGTGGTATTGCAAAATGCAAGGACACAGAACAATCTGGTTTGCTGTCACTCTGACAGCTTCTTGTTTCTACCAAGTATTCTTTAAATTGCATTATTCTTATAAAAACTTGCACTTAAATTGTAATTATGGATTCATTATTATTTGTTCGATACCAATTTTTTGCAGATTACATAGGTTTAGGTTTACCAAATTTAAATAGTCAACAAAGTATGAATTTTCTATTGGCTTGAAGGCAGACATTGGCAAAACCATGCTATCAAATAAACAATATATTTTTCTCAGCTCATGGAAATTGGTATTGGTATAGATCTACAAAAATAAGTATTCTTCAAGAAAATACATAAATCCACAGTAAAGGATAAACAAAAAAACAAATAATACAGACCACCTGTAACTTTGTTATGTGTTAGTATTATGTGTGTATTTAAGGTAAATTACATGAATTAGATGTGTCCATTTTAAAGGCTTATTACAGCTTATGTTGTACTGTTTAATTTATTTGGAATTACTAAGTAAAATTTGCTATGGATTGATTACCCTTTCTTTGATTTTATCTCCATTTGCAGTTCTCATTTCATTTTGATAAGTGCAATTGTATTGTGCAGATTTTCATTAATCTGTTTTGGATTGCCAGATTTTTTAAACAAATCTTTTGAACGAAGGAATGCTAAGCATAACTGTTATTGAGAAAAGTGATGCATAATACATAAAAAGTAAGCTGATCACAGGATAATTTCGATATTTTATTTAAAATTATGCACCACATTTTTGAGGTTATTTTGAAAAAATTTTTTTTTACAGTCAGTCAGGATTTTCTCACTGCATTGAAGACCTATTGGTAACCTTCTGCTGTTGTCTGTTCTATGGTCGGGTTGATGTCTCTTTGACACATTCCACATTTCCATTTTCAATTTTATTTTTTATAAATAATTTAATTCTTAATTCCATTTTTGAGGAGTAAATTATGGAAAAACTGTTGATGACGTCAAGATCGCATGACAAACGTATGTATGTGAGCTGATGGACAAAAAATCTTTAAGCCAATCATAAGATTTGTTATATCCAAAATTAAATTATCGCATGATATTAGACAAAAATACACAATGAAGATTTTAATATACATTATAACTTATAAGTAAGGAATGACATAAGACTATTCATTAATTACTGTGCAATGTGATAAAATAAAGCATACTGCAAACCTAGAAGATTTTAATTCCACTTATTTACTTTTATTGAAAGTGTTCCAAAATATTTCTGTACCGGTGCATTTTGTTAATGTTAGGTCAATTATAATGTGAGAGGTAGTAATGTTTTAGTTGCTATGAAATAAGTATTGAATATAATTCCACCTTATGTAATAATGCTGTATTTTGATTGCATGAGAACCATGGTATTTTTCACCAATTTCTGTATATTGAGATTTTTTTTTTCTCTGCTGGGGTATTTGCCATTTGGGAATTCTATATGCCGGGGTATTTGCAAGCAAATACCATGGCAGATGGGAAATACCCTAGCAAATACCATGGCAGATGGGGAATACCATGTCTAAAAATAAGTCAATGAATTATTTCTATTCTAAATTCATGGTTCCAGATGAAATATTTAGGATACAAAGCATCATTATTGAATTTGAACCGATTGACGTAAAAATTCCGGGAATGATGTCATAAATAAAACTCAACGGAAACGAATTGTCAACTGGTCACATAAAACTGCAATCCACTTGTATTTTGCTTCACTTAACTGATGAACAAAGTGTAGTAGTCAGCCGAAAACCAGCTTATTATCATAAAAAGGGAGATATATATACAGTCAGTGACATATAAAAAATGATAAGAAATGATTATACGGTCAATGCAATTTGACTGCACAAATAGCACAGCTGCAGTGTATACAAAAATTATACATTCAAGTCGAAATTTCATATGATACCTGATTATAATAAACTTTCTGAGGTGGAACATTCGGTGGAATTAAACTATTATATCATGCTTACAAGGGGTATTTGCCAAAAATACAGGTTTCCAGGTAATCAAATTTCCCGCGACTAACGGCTCTGGAAATTTGTACCTCTCAACCGGTATTTTTGGCAAATACCCCTTGTAAGCATGATATAATTGTATAATATCTTTTAAAATGGTATTCTTGCAAATTTGCAGAAATCTTATGTTTACTCTTTATGTGAATTATTGTCCTTAAATGACATTGTTTTATCCTGTTTTATGTTTTGTGCAAAAACTAAAGAAGATAGAGATCAGCTTTATAATAAAAAAATATCAATAAAAAAGTGATTTTTACATGAAATATATTCTTGTCTACAATGTTGGAGAGTTCAAGTTTTCTTAACGAGTGAGAATTGGTTATATCGCATCATTTCAACTCAAGTTATTTAATTTTGATATTATAATAAACAAGTTCATTACTACTATTTAAGTTAAATAACGAGAGACGATATCAAGCGATTTCCAATTATCACAAGTTGTAAAACCTATTTCTCTTATGGTCAACACTTTAATTGTGTTAAATTAAAAATTCAGCAAGTCTTTGATCTAGTTATTTGCACATACCAGTATGACATCATATGTCCTGTACCGATGTCCATCTTTAACATTAGACATTTTAAAACCTTTTGTTTACTTCAGAATGTAATTAAATTTAATAAGATCAAAAAGCCTTCATATTGTGTCGAGCAAACATGTGAACAACCTGATAATGGGTACATATGAGTCGAAACAAACATACAATTTTTTATTCTCTCCATCATCATATATTATGGTAAAAAAATGTTGATATCTTAAAGTATCAGCTGCCAGACATAATATGAAGCTTTTTTGTCGAGTGAGTGCAGCAAAGGAGATAAAAAAAGCTTTCATATTGTGTCAACCAGCTGAAATTTTACAATATCAATATGCAGATAATCTGATAATCGATTTATTGGGCTGCATTTGTGTCTGTTTGAAGTGTTTTCTTAGTTTTAGCAGCAACTGGAAGATGCCGGACTTGATAAGTTTGGGTCACACTTATCAACGTTGGTTCAAACATTATGACGTTGCTGATATAAACAGGTGAAACTTATTCACGCCGGGTCAATGTATTTGACGTCACAAAGCTGGGATATATGCAATTTTATTAAGAGCTGAGCAGAGTGATATAGACAGTGGGACACGATTATAATTTTTATAGTTTTCATTTTTTGGGGAGTGTGTTGTTATTATCAAATCAATTCACCATGAATAATTACAATTTCAGTATACTTGTGCCCAATATCTTTCAACTCAATGTTCTTCAAAGTTAGGGTATAAATCTGACTATCAATTAGTACACTCTTTAATTATATGGCAGACAACTCTGTCATTATAACTCTTAGCTGTTGCTGGCATGAAATAAGGTTATGACATTTGGTATTTTGAGCCTGTTCACAGTTGTCTTTGTTTAGGAATATTGCGAATTATGTTTGGATGTTCAATTTAAAAAAAATACCCAGAATGCATCATATCCTGAAATTGTAAATTTTATACAGCTACGCCTTCAATGTTAAAGAATGTAATAATGTAAACAAAAGGATTTCCTATGAATTCATTCATAGTTGAAACATGTGGTGAACTATTTACTTGCAACATAATAAACATGAACAATTTTACTGATGAATGCAGTCAGTTCAACCAAACTGAAATAACAAAATGATATACACGTGTGTCGTAGAATAAGGATTATATTTTGATGATATGCAACTTTTCTTAGCAAAAGTACAAAAAAAAAAGTAAAATCTCTGACATCTATAGGACATGTAGGTGTTTCTTGTTTCAAACAAGAAAAATATTGAGAAATAGTCACTGAAATCTTTTACAAAAGAGATGGATTACTTTTTATACCTCCTTTTAACTGCAGAAAGAAGTTTTAAGAACTTCCACAATTGTGTGCCTCGAGTTCCCAAAGTAGGCTATTTATCATTGACCTTCACTGGTCCCTTGTTGAGCACCTTCCAAAAGCAGTAAGAATAGTAAAACCCATCCTCAGACATGAGGTCCAAAAGAAAATATGTTAAAACAAGAATGTGTCCCAAGTACACTGATGCCCCATCCGCATTATCATTTTCTATGTTCAGTGGACTGTGAAAATGGGATAAAATCTCTAATTTGGCATCATTAAAATTAGAAAGATTCTATCATAGGGAACATGTTAACGAAGTTTCAAGTTTATTGGACTTTAACTTCATCAAAAACTACCTTGACCAAAAACTTTAACGGAGGAATGAAGGACAAACGAACGGACGAATGCACAGACCAGAAAACACAATACCCATAAATCGGGCATAAAAGCTTATGATGGTGGCTTTCAGGATTGTTTATGATATTATAATCAATTATTCAAAGGTTAAAATTGGGTAATTCAAAAGTCAGTTCACAGTAGTTGTTAATTGACAGAAATTTTGAATTGTTTTCTTCAGATGATATCTTTGAACCGATCCATGTCCCAACTTTTACTTATCTTGGTTTGATACTGTCCCATGGGACTTAAAATAATCCTATTCATGTTGATTTTCCTAATTTCTTATTCAAGGGCACAGAAGCAATGGGCCAATTCTAGAATCATGTCTTTCATGGGAAAGTATCGTCAATTTTTAACGATTTTATGACGTAATTTTACCAGATAGGTGCGCCGGTATCCCTGCTTTATTAAAGTTTCAGAATTGTTATTGTGCACAGTGTAGTTAAGAATTATTTTTTTTCGGTAAGTAAATAATTCCTGTACTACTTAATTGATGGTCACCAAATTATTTGATTTTGATTTTCAAAATATTTTGTGCAGACTATAAGATCTAACTTTTTCACACTTTCTTTTAACATGTGTTGGAAGTGACAATGCCTACATGTACATTAAATCAGGTAGTTATGGAAGTCAAATGACAGATTCAGCTTGAACTGGCCTATTGGTAGATTGAAATTGTTAAAAAAATTACTTTGAATGTCTGTGCAGCCAAAAAGCAGATTTAAAATTCAAATTTTATGTATCAAGAACATATATATATGTTGTTTTTTTTAAGACAAATCTATGTATTAGAAATTATTTCAGACAAATTAAAAGGTATTTCGGCAATATTTTGTGTTTTGTATACAAATTTAAACTTTTTTGAAAGAATTGTTGAGATAAATGCATTTGTTCTTCGATTTTCAGTTATATTTCAAACAGTTAAGTATGTTGAGGTTTTATGCAAAATCTGTGACATACCATACTGGTTTCTATTTATGAAATTCTTGAAATTTACACACTTACAAAAGTAAATATGACATAACACAGATAATGTTAATACAATCAGACACCATCAACCCAAAAGATATATTGCAGTTTGGACCAATACTTCTGAATGTATAAAGACAGGTTTTTTTGTTGATTTGACAGAAATATATACTGGACTGCTAGATATTGGTTAATGTTTTTTTATGTGGAAAAGAAGGTTAAGATAAATAACGTCACTAAAAAAACCTTCACCTATTTTACACATCTGTTTCCCTGACAAAACATGATAAATGTTCACAGACTTAAACTGTCTGCCATCATATTATTCAGCATTACATGGAACAGAATATTTATGCCATATACCAGCAACGTAATGCTCAGTAATTCGAAAAAAATATTCATAAATCAATTTAATCCCATAAGTTGAATTCCTGTGCAACACCGTGATTAGAAAAAAAATCTGTTTTCAGTATGACCATTAAGAAAAAAGACAGTGTTTTATAAAGATTTATGTTGATTTGAAGGGTTTGTTTCCTCTGCTTGACCATTCACTGTTGTTTAATTTTAAATCAGAAGATACAATTACCCCTTTATGTAATTGAAAACAAACCTTTATAAAAAAAAATTGTCACTTCCTTTCTACATCTGAAGTACTGTTAAGACAAATCTATTATTAGCACAAGAACATGAGCCTTTACTTGTTGTCAGTGTTTATTGCATTCATCCATTATTAATATTTTGTTGATTCTTTTCCTCAAGAATGACTTCAATACTTTGAGTCAATCTTTTTCTCATTATCCTTTGTGTGCTAACTTTCATTTGTTTTTTATCAGATAACACCCAGTTCAGATGAACTATTTAAAAAATAGATTGCATTATTTGTTATGACGCAAGAATCTTGTAAACTTATTGATAAATGTAAATAACAACACCCCATCCAAGTGCAACTATTTACCCCTGGGTAAAAAAAAAAATATATCAAAATTTATTAAAAATGCAAAAAATTGTCAAAATGTGGTGCCAAAATTTGGAGAGAAAAAATCAGATTGTCAAGTTCCAACAAAACAAAATTGAAAACATAAGATTTTTTTTAAAAGTGATATTTGACAACGTGCAGCAATTTCAGTGTTGAAAAATTTTGTGGGGAATTTCTACATCAGAACTCATCAGAAATTTCCAATTTTACACCCTGTAATATATATATAAAATGAGTACAGGAATGCTTCATAGATATGTTTATTTTGGCTGTGTCTCAGGCTGTATGAATTCTCAACAACAGTATAAAATTCTGTACATCCCCTGAATACACCAAGATAACTAATAATACATGTGTAATAGAGCAAATTCAACAATCTAATTTTCTCAGAAATTACAAGACCTACCTGAATTACTTTTAATGATAAAAATTCTTTAGAAATCCCACTTAAAAGACAACTGTCACCTAACTTCATATTTTAAAGATTTCTTCACAGCATGACAGAGATGAAATCCAACTTATGTCATGTACTTGTAAATGACACACTCAGTTTTCTTTTTAATTTAATTGGATTTATTCTGTCATTTATCTGATATTAGCAACTCTATTTTTGATGTGTATGCATTAAATGCTAATGTATTTTTAATTTTTAATTTTAACATTTGAAATATATAAATATACATGTATATACATAGATTTTGAAATATTACAACTTTATAAATGTTATGTTATTTTTTTTTTTTACAGATCACTACATCTCTGTATTACAGTGTCAGTTTAAATGTGAGAGGAAGTTGAGCATTCTCTTTAAAGATTATTTACCAGATTTTGTTGGACAGCATTATAATTTTCTACAATTTGCATATCACAAAAGTGAGTTTGGTTACTATAGTTAATTTATGCTATAATTACCATCCTATAATATCTTAAGCTTCAATACAGGGGTTGGTTCTCGTCATAAGCTGCCTCAAGATTTTTACATCATTACAGTAATGGAAAAAAAAATTTGTTTTCTACATTTTGAAGAAAGTTTTTAAGAAAATAATTTGTTATTTCATTACTTGTAAAACAAAGAAAAATAAAAAAAAAACCATAGCGGAATATTTTCTTGACATTTTTTTTTTTTTTTTTTTGTATTAGGAAAAAGGACATATTTTACACTAAAGATACCTAGCAGGGCATTTAGTTATAACCCATGTGCCCCATTCTGAACTCCAAAAGTCAGTCAGACTTATTTGGTCAGGTCTAAATATATTTAAATCATTTTTGTAATGAATTTAGTAGTTATCAGTTTAAGTTTTACCATCCTGTTACAAATCAACCTATTTTTGGCAGATAAGAACACTTGTTCAACTCTTAAAAGTTTATAAAGGGATGTGGCAATGCATATAATCAACTGCATATGATAATAAGGAGTTGTGGGATACATATCAATTTTACAACAACTAAATATAAAGAATAACCAAAATACATCTTGAAGGCAACATACAATATTCAACAACTGCCTTTACAATATATGTGTCAGGCTCTAAGTGATCCAAAGTATGAATTGTGACAAAAGAACAAACCCTGGGCAAGAACATGGAAGTCTTTTTGAATAAAACATTGCTTTATTAAAATTTATAATAGTTCAAAGCATTCTTTTGTTATTTGTATAATTATATCTTTTCATTTGATATGTTGATAAAGAATATAAGAAATATCTTTCTTTTTAAGATGGAAATAATGACAAGGCTGTGGAGTGTGCAGGTACATACCTATTGTTTAATCCAAACGACGAAGAAATGTTACGAAATAAAGCATTTTATATGCAGAAACTTGGATATCATGAAGCTCATTTTGTACCTCGTCAGGTAAATAATAACTGATATGCTTGTCACTTCAAGAAACAGATATCATCTTTGAAGATACAATTTTTATTATCATCCCCATAATAAATTATTTTTGTTTTGCCCCACTACAAACTACATTTATTATCTATGTCCTTTATTCAGAAATCAAATAAATGAATGAGCTTTTTTGCCTGCATATATTTTTGTTTTTGGTTTATTAAGATGACTAGCAGATCAAGGTCGGGTTTCGTACCAGTTAGTTAATCTGGTTATGGCAGAATTACAGCTCTGACTTAGGAGACTTTGAGTTACATTTTTTGACTTTTTTTCTCAAGTCAAGTTTGAGATTCTTTTGGTTGATTAACTTCTGTTGAATTATGACACTTGGAATTTGAAAAGTCCAGAAATATAGTGTAATGCTTTTAGATCTGAAGCTGATTTTTAGTACATTACTGTATCATAAATTGAAGAGGCTTTTTTTGAATTTTTTTTTTACACTGTAACACATTAAGAAATCTTTTAGACAACTTTTTCATTGAAGCAGGGTTTTACTGTTTTGTCTGTTTCAAATAAACTTAATTGGTACTAAAATATAAATGACTTATCAAATTGGATTATTTTCAGGATGCCAAAGAATATGAAAACCGTAGAAATAAAATGTTGGAGTTGTTGTACTTCATCAGAGATGAGTATAATGTAATGGAAGACAATGAAGAAGATACCATGAAGGGGGATTACCTTAGAGAAATTGAGTCAGAATTAGAAAAGATACATGTAAGGGAGATAACTCACTTTAATGTAAAGAGTAATTAATTGACTGTAAGGTTAACAATATGTTTTTTTAAACAATATTTAAAAAACAAGGTATTTAAAAAAAATCTATCAAATAAAATTTTGTACAAAAAAAAATATGCAAAACATTATTGAATTGTTTTTAATATTTAGACTTCTTCTAAATGCTTATTTATTTCATGACATCTTTCTAAATGTAATGGAAAATTGTTATTGTTGAACTATTCATTATTGTGATTTTTTAAGAATTTTAAAAAAAAATGAGAGTTTTTTTTTTTTTTTTTTTTCATCTAGTCACATCATTTGCACCAATTAAAACGACACAATAATTTTTGAACTTACAGTAACTTAAATATTAAATATTAGTGATTTAAATTTATCTAATCTGTATATATGTATAACAAAAAGAAAAAAAGGAAATATGGATAATCAGTTTAGGCTTCTTTCACCATAGAACTGAGCGATAACAACTGTTGTTTCTGAGTTATATAATATCAGATGTGTTTAAATTAGCTGATCTTACCTATGTTCAAAACATGACATATGGCTATTTGATTTGGTTTTTAGATGAACAGCACCAAATCTAAACCTGAAAAACTGACCAAAAAACACTACATGGCAATTTATGAAAAGATTGGAATCAAAGTAAAAGAGGAAAAAAATGACAGATTTGTTGCTGATGATTTTTACAGACAAGACCAATGTAGAGAACTTGCCAATTTTGCAAATGTAATTATCTGTTCTATGTTTTCAAGTCATAAAGGATTTTCTTGCATGGCAAAATCATAAACACTTATGCCAATTATAAAGATACCACAATTATATTTCATAATTTATTTTACTCATAAGTTTGATTTCAAATGTAAAAACTTATCACGATCAGTGAAGTCATAACTATTTTGTAACAAATCCTAGCCCGTATATGGGGTTTGTGGGACCAAATTATAAGAAGAAAACAGTATTTAATTTTAATTTAGAAAGGAATTGTAAATGTAAGTAACAAACTTAACAGCTCATGACTGACTGTTTATGAGTAATATAAAAAAAGACTTCCTGAAGTTTTCTTATCTTAAAAAAAGGAGGAAATTTCTATAATAACCTATTTATTTTGTGTGCATCAAAATAATACTCAAAATTTCATTTACTTAATGAAGAAAGAAAGTGTATAGGCTATATCACACTTTATATCCACAAAGTACCAAAAATACCCAACATTACATTAGAACCTAGTGATAATTAGAACAAAGAATATAGTTTGTACCCCCTGTAAGAAAACATTTAAATAATTTGAAATTAAAGATAAAATTCTGATAATTAATTACTTTCAATTTTATTTTCTATTGTAGATATTGGAACCTAATTCAAATGGAGTCAGATTTTTAAATGTAGCTGAAGGTTTACAGGTATGTGTTGTCTCATGTAGCAATATCCTGCCATTTCTATTGAGATTTATTCGGAAATTTTCACATATGTTAGACATAACTCCCAATAGTTTATCACTATTAAATGACAAATACTTATAACTATGTGAAGCAAAAGTATTTTCAATTAAGATATAAACTGAATCAGAAAGTAATCAAAAAAATCATCATGATCACAAATCGTCTATTGTGGTTTTGTTCCTAGATATTGCAACCTTGTTTGATTAAAATCAGAATTTCTTTTTTTTAACAGCGAATAAAGGAAAATACAGAATTGGAAATTTCCTTGAGATTGTTTTTAAGAGCCAGTGAGCTAGCACGTCATTTCAGTGCTCATTTTTATAACAAGACCAGTTTCTTTATAAAGAATGCTGCAATAGTCTGCATAGACCCTGGAGCAGAAAATCAGTGTATGTATTATTAAAACAGAAAACAGTTTTTAAACTAGATGTTGAATTTCAAGATTAAATATGAATAGACATGTGTTATCAAATATGATTGAAGTTTTATAAAAATGGGGGTTGTTTCTTTTATTTTTCTTGGATATTTAACAAAAAAGATGAATCTAATTTATTTGATGAATGCTCTAAGGCACAATTTTTAGCCTAAGAAAATGAAAAATTTAAAATCAGCTGATTTCTGTGTAAGACAATTAGTATGTTCAAAAACAAACCTCAAGATCTTTCAAATATTATGAACAGTCTACAATAATAACCCAGGAATAACAGGTTGAATTAAATATCAAATACATCTGCAGTTTAATTTTTTGGGGTGAAGAAAACTTGTATCAATGGAAACAATGGCTATCTTTTTCTTCACAACTATCAACCTCTTTGATTATTAATCAAGGCTGTTAATAATTATAGTGTAGGGTCTTCTTTATAGTCTTTTTTATGTCAAATTTTATTGATTTTTTGGGTGTGGACATACTTATTTTAGAATATAAGGTTATTGAAGTTTCTGAGGAATCATTGGTCCAAAGACCTCCATTTATTTGTTTATACTTTTTCAGGATTGGCTGTGATTAACATGTTCAACAGATTAAAATTAATTTTAATGTGTTACATAAACATTGATAACCAAAAGTTAAAATTGTAAATGAAGACATGTATATGGTTTTAATATTTTTCAGATCCAGAAAATTGTATACCACAGGAAGATGGTAGTTGCTTAACAGAGGATGAAATTGATGATAAGGAACTTCTTAATGATCAATTTGTGTAAGTCATATAATTTTTATTGTATATTTTCCATCAACATGCAGTTGCATGTGATAAATGACAGTTCCTAATTTGTAAAGTTATATGGAAATATGATCAAGGAACATTTAAAAATCAGTCTTTTTTTGTCTTTTGTAAATATTTAAAAAGTTCTTAATCTCCTATATCTTTTAATTTTTATTGTAATGTATAAAATTACATAGCTACTAAACATCAATTGTTCTGGGAAATTGACTTATTAAAATAGATTGTTTCTGTTCTGCTAAATATTATATTCTAATGACCTCTAATATTTACAGTGCAAAAACTCTTAAATATTGATAGTCATTGTAAGACAAACTTGGTAATATTTCTTAGTATAGCAAGACTATTCCACTGACAAAATGATAATTTAACCAGTTCAAATTGACAGTACTTCATAATGAAGGCTGTCTTTCATCTGTCCCTTTCATCATTTTGCAGGGGCCTTGGAGGCCAAGTGGTCTAAGAAGTTCTACTACAGTAATAACTAGCCAGTCAACACTGAGGCATTTTGTTCAAACCCTGCCTGTAAGAGTGCACTTGACTCCAATCTTCATTGACTAGGATTGTCAGTTTTCCTATCGAAGATTGATGGTTTTCTCTGGTCACTCAGACTTCTTACACCAATAAAAATTGGTCGCCAAGAAATAGCCAAAAAGTGGCGCTTAAAAAATTTAACACCAACAATCAATCAATCAATCAATCATCAATTTGCAGCTGCTAATATCCTGTAGCCATGTCCAGTGAAGCAATAGTAACATTTCCAACAAGTGAATCAAAGCAAGATTTACTGTTTGGAATAGGAAATATGTCTTTTATAGTCAATTTGTTAAGGGAACAATAATCCACATAATACCTCAAAATGCCATCCTTCATTATGCTTATACCAATCAAACTGCCTGTTCAGAGTTTGATACCTGAATGATATTTGTCCCTATTATATGTTTTGGATGTCCCTTTAAGAGTAAAGTGGTGATCTATAAAATTATTATGTCAGTTCTTGCAAGACTAGCTTTATCTCTTCTAAATATAGAAGGACTTTGCCATGTTTCAAAAGATAATTATAGATGTTCAAATTGACCGTCCTAATTAATGCCGTCTTGTGTCAGTCTCATTCATCAATTTGCAGCTGCTATTATCCTGTGGCCATGTCCAGTGCTGACATAGTAACACTTGCATCAAAAGAAGATTATATGTTTAGAATGAAAATACATCTATGATAGTCAATTTGTTAAGGGAAGATAATCCACACATAACCTCAAAATGCAATCCATCTTCTTAATACTAATACCTGACAAAATGCCATACAGAGTTTGATACCTGAATGACATCTGTCATCAACATATTTGTAGCTGTTTATACATGTCCATGTCCAGTGATTACACACATTCATTTCGGACAAGTGTATTTGAGCTCTAGATTAAATGTTTTAGTGGAAATGTGTCTTATATCGTCAATTTGTCCAGGGAAAAATAATCCACACTCTCAAAATGCAGTCTTTCTTTTATAATACTAATACCAAACAAAATGCCCTTCAGAGTTTAATACCTGAAAGACATTTGTCATCAACATAACTGTAGCTGCTTATATCCAATGGCCATGTCCAGTGATGACATACATTCATTTCCATCAAGTTTATCAACGCAAAGTTCAATTTTGGAATGGGAAATTTGTCTCGTATGGTCAGTCTATTAAGGGAACAATAATCAAGACAGTACCTCAAAATGCTATCCTTCAAAATACTTGACGGACTGCTTTTTCAGACTTTTATATTTAATTGACATTTGTCACCATTATATGTTTTGGATGTCCCTTTTCAAAGTGAAGCAGTGTTCTACAAAGTTTTCATGTCAGTTCTTGCAAAACTTGGGTTAGCACTTCTAAATGTAGCTGGACTTTTCTTTGTTCAAAACATAATTTAACATGTTCAAATTGACTACTTTGTATTTAAGTCTGCCTTATGTCTGTCCCTTTCAGGTGTAACACCACTAATTCGGGCCCAGCCAGAAAGCACATACCAGAAAGTAGTACATATTTAACACAAAATAGTTCCTATGCATGAGTGTAACTTTCTAAATATGTAGAATATTTATGTATTTTTGGTATCAACTGAAAACTGAATGACTGGTGATCATTGTAGATAGTAGAGGGGCATTATCTTTTCTGGGCTGTGCGTCCGTTCGTCTATATGTCTGTTTTTCCTCCGTCTGTCCCGCTTCAGGTTAAATTTTTTGGTCAAGGTAGTTTTTGATGAAGTTGAAGTCCAATCAACTTGAAACTTAGTATTCATGTTCCCTATGATATGATTGTTCTAATTTTAACGCCAAATAAGAGTTTTTACCCCAATTTCAGGGTCACCTTAACATAGAAAATGATAGTGCGAATGGGGCATCTGTGTACTATGGACACATTCTTGTTGACTTATAATATTGGATATTTAAAAAACTGCACCAAATGTTATAAAGAGGGTACATTTGCCTGTTTGTCAGATCTGAAGTACCTATTTTGGTATATCCAAAGTTCCGGGAACCAATTCTTTCTTTAATGCCATTAAAGGTATGTTGATTTTTTCAGTACAAGACACAATGAAGTGTAGCTTCGACATGCAATGAATATCACTTTATTTGAACTTTAAATGAAAGAGCTGTGTCTGCTTGAAATTGAGGAATTTAACATAGAAAGCAATGGGGCCATGGATTAGTGGTGTACTTCCTTCATTAGTATGTAGCTCTTTATATTTTGTGTCCATGCCCAGTGATGACATACATTCATTTCGCCAGGTATATCTAAGTAAGGTTTTATGTCGGAATGGGACATGTCTTTTTTTTTAATTTTTTAATAGAACGATTATCCACACAGTGCCTCAAAATGCAAAGGTTTTGGCTGATGTGGCATAAAGCACACACCAATCAATCAATCTTCATTAAAGTGATGGTGTGTTCATCAATTATTTTGCTTTATTTGTTTAACATCCCCTGTTTCTATTCCCTTCATCACATTTTTGTTGAACAAACCAATGTCAAAGTCGAGAAATTTGAACCAAGAATTTACTTTTCCTCTGTATCTGTGACCAGCATATTAAAATACATTCTTATGTAACTAGGGAATGTGACCTACCAAATTAGACTTATTGCCTTGTTTATACTAACATAAGCAACAAGACTGATGCCACATAGTAGTATTTGTTAACCCTTTAGGAGCTCCTGTGATCACCCTTAATTTTTTGGGTTCGTGTTGCTCAGTCTATAGTTTTCTATGTTGTGTTGTGTGTACTCTTGTGTTTCTGTTTTCTTTTTTAGCTATGGCATTGGGAGTTTTTTAACGTTGGAATGTCCCTTTGGTATCTTTCAGCTCTCTTTTACACTATTTTTGTTCTTCATATTTTCAAGTACATCATGTCTTCTACTTCTTCTTTTATTGTTATTACTCCTGCAACAGTATAGTAGTTTGGTTTCATTGTTATATTGACAGAAAGAGAGCTTAGTCTTAATCTTCGCATAATAGAGATGGTTCACAGTTTAATGGTACCACAGGATACATATTTTATGAAATCAGCAGCATTTCTAGTTTTTATGTTTGAATTTCAATTTTGAAGTTTCTAATATGTAAAATTATATGGATCTATGATCTAGGAACATTTAAAAATCATTGTCGTAAAGCTGTTGTAAATTTTGAATATGTTCTTTTAATCTTCTGTATCCTTCAACTTTTATTAAATGTATAAAATTACATGGCTTACTAACATGAATGATTATGGAGAATTGACTTGTAAAAAACAGATCTGTAATTTTTATTGGAAATTATGATTATTTTTTTTTTGTACAATATTTTTCGATGAAATATGTTGCCATTTTACATGAAAAACAAGCATTTTTCATTGTGTTGTATAAATTGCATAACACACAGCACTGCAATGCAATGCAATTAAAAGCTATTTTTTGTAACAATGTCTAAAAGTAATTGGTAGTGAAATTTCCATCCTTTTGTTCATATTTTACTGTCTGATCTCAGCTCACTAACAATGAACGTTACTGGTATAACTTTTCTAGTGGCTTAGCTAACATTTAGGAATATTTTTATATCTTTCCTAAACTTTCACTTATGTAACCAACAGTTGTATACTTTTTTTCAGTCAGCCAATGATGACCTTATTTTCATATTGCAGTAATGGGGAAAGTTCAAGTCTTCTGTTCCTCACCATCTATTTATGACAAGTCAACAATATTTGGTATATGGATTTGTAAATACTTATGCCATAAGACATTGGCTTCATTTAAACAATTGTTCAAATTAAGTTTGAATTCTGAGGTCTATTTCCCAATAATTCACATGACAGGGCAACATTATTGGTAATGAGTCATACTGGAATGTGGCCATTGACATGATTTTTTACATTTCATTGATCAGGTTAATTTTTAAAGCTGTTCCTTAATAATTATACATTGTAAACATTAAACAAGTGTAAGCCTATCTGACATATATGTCATATTTTTCTTGATCTCATTTTTAAGCTCTGGAGTCAGGAAAAGTTAATAAAATTGTTCCTTTGTAACTTTATTTAACATACCAACACATTCAAGATTTGGATAGTTGTAAGAAAAGAACAATTTCTCCTGACATTGTAAATTTTGTTGGCTACATTTTCATTGTTAAGTGTGCAAGATTAGGTGTGTTGCTCTGTTAATATTGACAGGTCATTAATGTATGACATTTTGTTTGGTTATTTTCTGTATGTGTTATTTTACTGCAAAAATAATGCATGTAGGTAAGAAATATATGAAACTACTATAAAAAGTAAATGTGCATATAACAGATATTAATAATTCAAATATTATAACATACAAACATTTCAATGTAGATGTGATGGTAACTCCCTGTTTTATATTTGCAGCTTGATATCATTCCTGACAAAAGATGAAGAACCAGGGCATTTTAGTTTCCTAAACAGAAGACATAACAAAGAGGTAAGACATATAATTATATTACGGATAACAAATGTGTCGAGGTTTGTGATTGAATAACAACACAGAGATGTCAGTATATATTCGGGAAACTGCTGAGGTATAAACGACGTGTTTATCCCCAATTGGAACCTCAAAAACGTCATCATAACACCGGTTACTATGTGACGTAGTCAAAAGCTATGGGATTGTCAGAGGCTCACAGAGGGAAAATAATGAGGTGCTTCAGTCAATAATAAATTTTTAATACAAAATGATGCAAATTACACTTTTAATACTTAAATTTAATGTTAAAAGTGTTATTAAAATTTATTACATACAGGATAAAATTATGTTCACAGCAAATTAGAAAATCCATCATGTATGCAGAACATATCAGGTTGGGTTTTTCAGTATATATGTGTTGTCAGCAAAATACTTGCACTGGAAAATAACATTATGCCGGGGGTAATCCGTAATATATGTGTAATTCAGGTCTCAGACATGGTATATACTGTGACATTTCCGGCTTAGGTCTGATATCCCCTTCGCCTTCGGCTCAGGGGATATAAACTCTAAGCCGGAAATGTCACAGTATATACCCTGTTTGAGACCTGAATAACATATAATGTGCATTGCTATTGCAAACAGTACTTTGTTTAACTTGGACAAATGAAATAAGACAACAAATGTTAAGCAATATACAAGTAAAACAATAAGTAAAAAAGAAAGTTGTAAATTTAGATGTTGCATTGATTTTATTTTGGTTGTTACCATCCAATGAATGTAAAGCACTAACAGAAAATTCATAGATTATAAACTAATTATAATTTACAGATGTCTGTAATGTCAAAATGTGGGCGAGTTGTTGGCTTTAGATTATCTGACAGACACAGATCAGAGAGATCAGAATCACAGAGATGTTCCATGATTTTAACTTTTACATCTAACAGAAAGGAGGATAGTCCAGCTCACAGAGAAGCTTCATTATATCTTTTGGATTTAGAGAAAAGTCGGCTTGAAGTAAAAGAAGTTAATAATACAGAAGATATGAAAAAGTTTTATGACAATGGTAAGATTTATAGTTTATTGTAGTATAAGCAATATTTGGAGCAATTACAATATTGTTGAAACGACAGAGTTTTTGTTAAGGCAGGTACATTATTAACAGGTTGTAGAAGACCAGATATTTTAGAATATCATTTATTATCACTTTATTTGAAAATTGGTGCAAATATTTCCAAGGAGAAACCATCTTTAACAGTCTCCATCATTTTGCCGGTCTGAACAAGAAGGTAGAACTCAATGAGCTACAATGTATTTAACTTGTTAGAGATCTGTCAGATTTTTCAGATCAATGATAACTGAATAAACATCAACAAAGGGATAGGTACAGTTTCCTTTATTTGTCGGTTTTACTGAAATAAAGTCAAATCAGGAAGATGATTACTTAAAATAAACAGGTTATAGGCAAATTGGTCATCAGGTTCTGTATTTGAAGTCTATATGCAAATGTATTTTGGACGTATTTTGATTTACAGAAAATAATGCATGTTTTATTGATATTGACCATACAGCATGTTTATATTTTCTGGTGACTGAAATAAGTTGATATGTGCTGTTGTTTAATATTGATTTTAATACCTGTACTGGGTCAAAGGCAATTGATTAACATCTTTCCTCTAAGACATTTCCACCCTCAGTTTCTAGTTAGGACACTGAAGGAGATCTTTTATTTTATTTAAGGGATTGAAATTGAATGTTCATTAACACTTCAAAGTGTTTTAGAGTAGTCAGTTGGTTATGGTTAAATATGAATAAAAGTAGATGTGGGGTATACAGCCAATCAGGAAGCAACCAGTAGATGTGGGGTATACAGCCAATCAGGAAGTAACCAGTAGATGTGGGGTATACAGCCAATCAGGAAGCAACCAGTAGATGTGGGGTATACAGCCAATCAGGAAGTAACCAGTAGATGTGGGGTATACAGCCAATCAGGAAGCAACCAGTAGATGTGGGGTATACAGCCAATCAGGAAGTAACCAGTAGATGTGGGGTATACAGCCAATCAGGAAGCAACCAGTAGATGTGGGGTATACAGCCAATCAGGAAGTAACCAGTAGATGTGGGGTATACAGCCAATCAGGAAGTAACCAGTAGATGTGGGGTATACAGCCATTCAGGAAGTAACCAGTAGATGTGGGGTATACAGCCAATCAGGAAGTAACCAGTAGATGTGGGGTATACAGCCAATCAGGAAGCAACCAGTAGATGTGGGGTATACAGCCAATCAGGAAGTAACCAGTAGATGTGGGGTATACAGCCAATCAGGAAGTAACCAGTAGATGTGGGGTATACAGCCAATCAGGAAGTAACCAGTAGATGTGGGGTATACAGCCAATCAGGAAGCAACCAGACATTGAAAAAAGCCAAAGACATTTAGAGGTCAGCGTACAATACATGATCATCAGAGATTTTAATATGAATTAATTTGTTTTTTTTCTCACACTTAGGAGTTAGAATAGTAATGGGTGAGAAAGAGTTAGGTAGTAACCAAAGATTTGCAGCAGATGGTTTGATAACTGAAGAACAGTGCCAAGCATTGATAAATATGAATCAGGTAAATTTTGCACGTTATCCACTCGGAGATTTAATGATTATTACAATTTTGTAAGTTGAGTCATATCAGTTGGAGCGGCATGATAAAAACAGTTTATACATTAGAAAATTTGTTTAATAATGTCACTAGAAGTATGTATTTTTACTCAGTCAGTTCTGTGGGTTTAGATGAAATTTTATTATCTGTAAACAATTTTTAGTGCCTTTTTTGGAAAATTGACGCTTTCAGCGGCATGTTTCCGATACTAGTGAACTAAACTTCCATTACATTTCTCTGCCTACCGCGCTTGGTTCGTATTTACTTTCCATTACATTTCTCCGTCTACCGCGCTTGGTTTCGTATTTACTATTTCACATTTTTGCTTGTATAATCAACCGGGAACCAGTTTACATACCTCCAGGCCTTCTTATTACCAAAAAGATCAAAGTGTACCAACCAATGTTGTTAAGATACTCATAAATCTATTTTTATAACATTGTTGATTATGTGAAGTTGAACTAAAACATTGTTAAACCATTAAAGATATATAATTAATTGGGGGAAACTTGATAGTCTTTTCTTTTTACAAACAACTGCCTTCTTTTATAAGAAAATATAATGTGTCCGTGTTGGTCCACTTTCTACTGGTTATAAGACAGATCGAAGGACCGGAAATCCGACTCAATCTTTGTTTACAAAGTTACAACAGTAGAGTCTGTAACAGACTGTATCTGTATGACATTTGAATAAATTGTCGATATCGATGCTGGCTTTAATACAACGGTTTTATTGGCGGGGCGGGAGAACAGATTTGAAGCTCTCTACGTTTGATGTGTGCACAACAGTGTCTGGTCAATTCGACACCCGGTATAGTCAAATCGGCATCTAGTCAAATTGGCACCTGGTTAAATCGCACTTGATATAGTCAATTCGGCACCCATGTTAGATTTGTTTAATATATATTTTAACAGTATTTTAAGCAAAAACAGTAGAAATAAGGAATGGGTTGTCCAGAAATTTTACAGTATTTACCCAAGAAGAGTTAGATAAGGAAGGGGTTGGCCAGAAATATTAACCTAATTTTATCATGTTTATTCACATTTTTAAGGGTTGAATTATTTATATATATTATTAGATGCCTAATTGACTTTAAATAGGTGCCGATTTGACTAGATGTCGATTTAACCAGGTGCAGATTTGACTTTTTCTATTGGTGCCGATTTGACTTGTACCCTATTATTAAGGCGCTAAAGTGAGTTTGAATATTGTACGGTGTTTTACTTGGCGGAGTGTCAATACACTTACAGTAAGAGTTATTCTTTACTTGCTTTTCCACAATAATTGTTTCGTGGTATTCTTTGAATTTCTCGGCAGATATGGTTCTCTTCGTACATGCTTTTAAGAGGAATTTGCCTGGTTCAATAGCGTTAATCAGCCCCTCAACTTCTTTGTACATAAATACCAACTTTGGCTTCAACGCCTTGTTTCTCCTTGTCTGGAGATCTTGTTGTAGTTCCAGTTTGGCAAGCATTTTGGAGACTTCTCCATCCTCTTTTGACTTGTAATCTCTGGTGTTAAATTTTGCCGCTTGACATGTTTTTTTTTGTTACCGAGTAGGGGTCGCATACGATAGCTCCATATTAAATTATGAGATCAATTCCTAAAGGTCTAGTTCATTATCCAATCTGACACAAATTTCAATAACTGGAATGCCACCCAAGATGAATATATGGTGACCCTCTATAACAGCATAATTACTTGGAATTGTGTTTAATACCATGAGGGTTCAATGGCATAAACTTAAATATAAACTTAATTGAAGACAAAATTTAACATGAAAGATTGTGGATTAGTGTAAAATAAGAAACTAGCTTACTATGATATATGGTTAAAGAATGAATATCAAATTATATGGGTCATGGGCAGAGTTGTTTTAAAATATCAATATGGCAGAGAAGTGGTTTCAAGTTTCATATAAAGTGACCTGACTGGCATGAAATAAAAAAATCAAAGGAGTATCCCTATTTGTCTAATATTCAATGTGAAATAAAACAAGTATAACAATATTGTGTAAATCTACAGAAATAGAATTTGCTTCAAGTAACAGAAATAACTACATTTGTGTATGTCACTAGTAACTTATTTAATAAGTATGTGGGTAATTAGTCCTATGACATATGACCTCAGGAGCATTATTTACTATTTCTATTTACTGTTCTGATAAAAAAGTTTTACTATCAATGTGTCACACTTTGCATTCAAAAATTTTAATAAAATGAAAAAATATCAGTATAAAAACGTTAAAAATTGAATAAGAATGCGAAGTCATATGTTATAGGACTAGTGGGGTATAAGAGCTTATTACAACAGGCTCTTCATAATCATTTGGTTTGAAAGGATACTAGTAGTCTGTATTCTTGATTTAGAAAAATGTAATTGCAAGAAAAAAAAATACACATTACTTAGAATACTTTAGATCATTCAGGTAGTCTTTATTTAGTACGTACAAAAGAACAGCCAGTAGTCATTGGATATTGTATATCATTCCAGTATTCTTGACCTATTTATCTGTACAAAAAAAACAGACAGTAGTCATTGGATACTGTAGATCATTCAGGTAGTCTTGACCTATTTATTTGTAAAAAAAAACAAAAAAAACGCCAGTAGTCATTGGATACTGTAGATCATTTAGGTAGTCTTAACTCTTGACCTATTCATTTGTATTAAAAAAAAAAAAACAGTCAGTTGTCATCTTCACTTCACACACTCATATACGAATATCAATTATATGCTTGCTAGACATGTTGCAATGTTCAACTTATTACGGTATGTGAAAATCAAGACTTGCATAAAAAATATCCCAATATTAGAGGCAGTGGCGTCATTTTTCTTCAGAGCTTTCAGCTCTTTGATTAGGAATATCATTTTGAAACTGATAGACAATAGGTCAATCCATCAACCTGTCAATGAATTGAGTGGGAAGACCAAATTTCGAACATGCATGGATGATTGTTTGCCTTTAATGATAACTTATGATTCATAAGTCAAAAAAAAAAATCTGTTATTTAGAAATGATAACATAAAAAGTAAAAGTGTTGAATACTTTTTCAGTTCTTTTAATCTTTCCTTTCATAGAAAAATAAATCCTTATTTTTGTTTATTTCAACTGTTATATTGCAGGAAGGTTCTATCGGTGGAGATGGTTACGATCGTAGAAGATCACCCCATACCAAAAGTGAAACATTTGATGGTCTAACTATCAGTAGGGCAACAGAGGTAGCTATTTCAGTCTGCACTCTTATTTCTTAATTTATTATGGACATTTGAATCTCTTTTAGCTGGCTTTTTTTACAACAGCAGCTTCAGGCATGGCAATGTTTTTTTAAAGATGAAATTGTTGATAAATTGAAATAAGAACAAAATAATCTATTCAACTTACATTTAATTTGGTATGTAACTATCAGGCTACTATCTGTAAAATTGAAATGAGTGTTAGAAGATGTCATTAACCCATTTACATATTTTAGAAAATATCATTATATGTTAAAATAAAGTTTCCGCTAGTGGTAATAACTTGTTAATACTTTTAGTTCAGAAAATTATTGTACTACTGTACAGGACTTATTAGTATCTAATAAAAATATTACTTTGAAATATAACAACTGAATTCTTTTTTCTTAACAAGTCTTAAATAATCTGTTGAAATGACCAATGATAATTTGTCATGAAGATAATTGTATTTATTTCAAAGTATTTGTTAGACATTTACCTTTATTCATTTCAATCTACTTTTTTCACTTGAAGTGGTGAACAATGAATTTTAATAATGTCCAAAAGAATTTTAAATTTTTTTTTTGTTACTTTGATATTTTTCAAGAATTTTATTTATTACCAATGAAGTATTGAACTTTCTACAAAACGTTTTGACTATTCGTTTACCACAGAAATCGTTTGAAGATGGCGGCAGCAAGAAAGCTGGAAATTTTTCCCCTCACACAAAAAATGAGCTATTTACAGGCCTTAATATATGGCGTACAATGGAGGTTTGTAAACAAAGTCCCTGTATCATCAAATACAATATGCATTAACAAATACCTAGAGCACTTAATCATAGATTGTATACGTCACTCTCACTGGGGGTCAAGGTTGCAAAATCTTAAATATGTGTGTAAAATGTTTTCAACTTTCACTTTGGATCTATTAACAAACTTTGTTTTTACCTATTAACAGAATTGTCACTGTAAACTTATATTTCCTTCATCTTTCACAACTGTTTCCTTTTATATGTTTTACATGGGGAGGTACTGGTGATAAATTCATCCAGTACATGTATGTGTTCTGTTTGATTCGTAGTTAGTAATGGATTTTTCTTGAAATTTTCTCATATATTTACCAAATGAATTTTGTTTCGAAAAAAAGTCAAGTTTTATACCTAGTTAAATAATAATATTTAAAAAAATAAATTATTTTGTCTCAAGTTTTAATTGCTGAAAAGACAAGAAATAGGGATAATGTATTATAAATACTGAAATGTTGAATTGGAGTTATGGTCTAAATATGTATGAGAATTTTTTTAGTTATCCTTTTTATGTATGATTGATAGCAGTTTACAAATTTTAGTTATTTACTTGTGTATGTTTGATATTGAGTATGTTGGGAAAAAAGAAGTGATGCAAATGTGTTTGTTTTTTTTGGGTGTTTTTTTTTTTTTTTTTTAAGTTGATGAATTTATTTCAGCATGACTCGTTTTGCTCCTCAGAAATTTCATTTCAAACATTTTTTGCTTAAATTTCTGTTGAATATGATAGCAATGAATCATGGAAAATTACTGTGAATGCTTAAAACTCAAAAAATCTGCAGATTAATCATCTTCCATTCTCTTGACTGATTGTTCAAAATGACATTTTACAATTGCTTCAACTAAGCAAAGGAAATATTAACATTACACTTACAAATGATTGTTAGTTTCATCCAAAATGAAGGTCAATATGATGTGTATTTTAACTTTTAGCAACTTCAACAAGTTTTTTGAATTTTCTAAACTTGTACCTAGAAGCAAGTTGTTCATCATTTAGTTCAAAGTATGTCACTATAACCTAATTTTTGTGCTATATGTCTTTTTGCAATTCATATAATTTGTCCTTTAAAATATAAAAGACTTTGTAGTCATAAGGGATGTGTGCTTAGTTGGGGGGATTTAGAAATAAAAAAAGCTTTGACCACAGTTTTACTTGCTTGTCCAAAGTATGGAACTTGGTTAATATTGTCTTGTGTCATATCTATTTGTTTATTGTCATTTTGAGGGTGCTACATCTAGAGGAACTTATCTTTTAAATTTATTCACAACAATAGAATCTTGACAATTTTGAGCTTGACATATTTTGTAGACACCTGTCTAGTGTTGAAAAATGTATTTTGCCCTCTTGATGACTTTTGTTACTTTTGTCAATGGGTTGCTGTCTTGTTGTTTACCCCATCTCCTTTAATCTATCATCAACAAAGCAGTACGTATTTTTAATCGATAACACAGATTATATTGAGTAAACATTTACTTCTTTTTTTTTTTTCTTTTTTTTTTTTCACTACATGTGCATGCAGTTAAAAATGTGTCTTGGACATCAAATTTGTTTTAAATTTTCTGATCTAGCAAAATTGATGAATACAATATGTGTTGATGTATACTGAACAGTGCACTGTATTTTAGAACAAATTTTAGTGGCAATGTCTTAACTGCATGTGTACATAATTTATATGTCATTTGAACTTAATGTACTACAGATTTTCAGATTTGGAACTTGTGAATTTGTATGTGTTGTTGTTACCACACCAATTCTTCCAGTCTTTGAATATTTGGATTATCGATTAGCTGTCTTTGGCATCAACAAAAATAGCAAAGATTTTTTATAACTATAAAATAAAGGCAACAGTAGTATACCAGTGTTCAAAAGTCATAAATTGATTGAGAGAAAACAAATCTGGGTTATAAACTAAAACCGATGAAAACTCATCAACTATAAGAGGAAAACAAAGGAATGATAGGCACACTGAAGTGCAACAAAAACAAATGCCAACATACATAGAAACAAACTATTTGATAACAACTGCCCGACTTAGTACATGACATTTTAAGAAAATATGGTGGGTTGAACCTTGTTCAATTGCTAGCCAAACTTCATGCTTTATGACAATCTTAGAAAAAAAATATTGCATAAATGACAACACTGCATTGACAGAACATTCAGCACAGAGAATGCACAAACAAATGATATAACGGTATATCAAAAAACCTGTGAATTCAGAATTTATTGCATTTTCTTTTAAATCTGAGAATGTTACATGATGAATATTACCATTAAAGGGATAGTAGCTACGATTTTGACAAAAATATGAACAAGTTTTAAAGCTGCTTAAATCAAAGATATGTACTAAATATAAGCAATAAGATCGCTAGAATGTTTTCATAAACTACAGAAGTGTTAATAATTGATAATGTTCCTTCATCCAAGCATATCTTGGATGTGCAGGATGAAGGTCATTCTTAGAATATGAGCCTGAGGCTCGAAAGTAATAAATTAGCTTAACTTCTCTATGAGGGGTGAAGCTTACATGTAATATCTCTGTTTAAAGAAACAAACTATAACCACATAGCTGGCCAGTGACCTTGACCCTAGTATATAAGCACCTGTTCCATAATAACTTGTCATAATTTAAAGCAAGTTTGTGTCGACCAAATATAAAACCCATTGGAAAAAGGGTGGGTCTCAGACTGATAATCCATAGGGTGGGAATTAATTACTTTCGAGCCTCAGGCTCATATTCTAAGAATGACCTTCATCCTGCACATCCAAGATATGCTTGGATGAAGGAACATTCTTATTCATATTTCGCCTTCGGTCTCAAGTAATAAATTAGCTTGTTTAAAGTGTAGACACAAACTAAAAACAATTTTTATAAATGCCAACATTTAATAAAGCATAGAAATCACAAGATCATCCAGTAACTACAACTGAAGAAAAGTGTTTTAGAACTGATATTATTCACTTTCCCTTTTATAGAACTTATAAAAAGTTTTATCATATGTCCAGACTAAGCTGTTGCCATAATGTCTTTAATAGAACATCCTGAAGCTAAATGCACTTATGAAGAAGTTCCTCTAAATGAGTAAACATTAAAACCTCAGCTAAAATTAGAACTCTCTCTAACTATCTAAACTTTACGAAAAGACTTAGATGAATTCTCTCACATATTTTGTACACAAAACATGATAAATCATTGTCTTAACAACACAAAGTTTTCGTTTATCAAAACCTTTGATCACCTCATTAATAGGTAGACTACCTAACAGATCTAGTATTTTTCAAAAACTCATGTATATGAAAAAATAAAGTGCCATGTCTCTGAATGAAAAACATAGAATAAATCTACAGCTGATAAAGATTGTACTTTGGCAGTTCAAGGCAAATAAAGACACAAGTATAAAAGACAGTCTTCAATGTAAAATCCTCTAATGAATATAAAGAACTTAAAAAGATAGCACTAAATTCATCTCCACAGTGAAAGAGTATCTAACTCTCTCAAATTGCAGATTCAAGCTTAAGCAACCTTTCACATATGCATGTAGTAAACAAACAAATTTAGTAACATCTACTTCTTAAAGGATCAAGTCTGTTTCAACATAAAACAAGTAAAATTCACATTTTAAACATGCTGAATATGAAAAGCTTGTGTTTTACAAAAAATTTTCAATAATCAATAACATCCTTTTTAGATGGTGATAAGGAATTGGTTCTCTTTGAACACACCAAATAATGAAATTTCTCAAAAAATATTGATAATGCTTGATCATAGATGCATGATCTCCAAGATTAAGTGTAAATATATTTTACAAATGATTCTGAAATCTCCTGTTTATATTAAAGTGATTTCTGAATATAATACACACGTTTTTACCCTACCGCACAATCAACCCTTCAGGTGTTGGTTCACTTATATTTTTTACAATAGTGAATACACAGTTAAATCAAATCTCTTCCTGACGGAAAGGCATTCTTCAGGTATGTAACATTGTTACTAACTTTTATGTTTAGCAGAACTTTTAACTGTCAAATAAATTAAAATTGGTATTAGCAAAGAAAACCAACTCTGAGCAGACCAAAAGGAATAATCAAAAGAGCCTTCTGAACTTTATCACTAATAATTTCCTTTATAATTATCCCCAACAATGAAAAAGATGGGAAAATGTAAGGTCTTAAATCTGACCATGAAAAGTACAAACATCTCTGAAAGGAGCTTGTTGGTCAAAAGACAACTAATCAATTATCTACAGATTTGAAAATGAAAACGTGATAACAACAAAACAAATATATCTTCTTTCAATTGCCATCCTGTTGAATCTGTAAATTTTTTAGACATATGATAAGCATCAAAATTTTCTTACCAGGAATATAAAGAGCTGTGATAAAAATGTTCTTTCTTGGACACCAAGCCCAAATAATGAAATATTTGTAGTAAGCATGTTTTAAAAGTGACAAAGAGGTTATACCTCCTATTGCATAATAAATGCTACTGAAATTGTATTTTCTGATTGTATAACTCTCTGTGACTAAAAACTTCTCTCCAAAAGAAAAATATAGCCAACAATTCTAAGAAATCTATATGAAATGAGCCCATGTTCTTAAAGAAGCTCCATCTACCAACAGAAAAATTTTCTTCAAATTTGGATCCCAAATCCTTCTAATGAGGCATCTGGTCCAATCCAAAAACTTTTTTGGATGGGTCTAAAAATCAATTCTTAATTTCTGATTTAAATTGTTAAAAATTTCACCTATAGATTGATGATAATAAACACTGTAACAACTATACAGTGTTTCAACATTATTTCTCACCATGTTTCTGCAACATTCCCACAGATACTGCATTAAAAGCATGTGACACAAGACCAATATATGATGCAAATCATCTATAATACAGTTACACAATTCTATTTAAGAAGAATTTCCCAAGGGAGATAATTTTACCATTTCTCATCTGTCAGAAAAAACTTAAATAGCTCAGTATCAATAATGAGACAAAGGAAAACAATGTGCTTCCAAGGAATGAGTACCAACTTCTCAAAATTTATTCCGAAGCACAGCTTATCAAGCATTTGCACCACTTCTTCTGTATTCACAATACAACCATCTAAATTCTGATCCATAATAAAAGAATCATTAATGTATAAACTATAGCATGTATATACTTAATTCAAGTGACATTATTTCATAAAAATACATAGACAGGTTTTAAAACCTTAGTAAAAACTCTTGATGCAGAAGCCAATCCAAAACAAAGAACATAAATATCATATCAATGTCCTTTCCACATGAATCAGGAAATTGTGATATAATCAAAATGATACTTAAATATGCATCTGTGAGATCTATAGATGTTAGCTCTCTCTCTCTATATATATATATAGATAATCATCCCTAAGAATTACATCTAAACAAAAGATAAATGGTCCTGCTCCAAATGCTGATTAGCCACAAGCTAAGTTTGTTTGATTTTTTCAAATAGGTAACAGGCCTTGAAGACCCATCTTTCTCAGGAACTAAGAAAATATAGGAAATAAACTGATTTTCCAATGATCGATCAACCTCTTAAATAGCTCCCTTAGCTATCAATTTTTGGACTTCTGAAATTATTTCATCCTTATGAAAGGTGAAATGTATTTTATTCAAATATGTGGTACATCATTAAAAATAATTTTATAACCATTTCTTATTAAATCTAATATCAATATATCATTAGTAACATTTTCCAAATCATAATATTTTTAAAGTTATCTACTGTATATAGCAACTGGTTGAGAAATGTGACCCCTCTGAGATTCTCTGTTCCCTTTTGGGAAACCTCTCCCTCTCAATGAAGGGAATTGCCTACTAGTATACGCCCTGTTGACCAACAGAGCCTCCGCAGTTAAAAGACTGATATTGCCTTTCCCATAACAGCTGGGAGTAAAAAATTATTGCTAGACCTGGAACCTCTTCCAAGGAATCTAGAATTTGCTTTAGAATCTTTGTATAATCACCAAGTTTGCTTCATGCAATCATAACTAAAAACGTGATAAATCAACTATCACATCAGAATTACAAATAAGTTTTATCAACTAGATATTTCTGAGCATCTCCTATGCGTTTAAATAGAAACCCATGGTCAAACAAACAAATAGAATTTTACAATAAAATCCTCAACAATAGGGGTGATGATCAACCCCTTAATAAAGTATCTCTGGGTTTCCTGCATCTTTGAAACCACATAGTGGGCCTGTCTAGGCAGTGCCATTTCAATCTTGTTATTTATCCTAGACACACTAGGATTCTCACAGTTCTCAGGGTGATAGCATTACTCCTCTATGAACTTGATATTTTCCTGATTTGATACTTACTGACATGGTAGTATTATTAACAGTCACAGAAAGTCCAGAAGAAAACTTAGACACAGTTTTCTGCCTTTTTAAACAATTTTGGGATTTTCCAAGCAAAATCATGATTAAACTGTTCAACAAACAGGATGAGACAATGGACCATTAATCTCACTAAGAGAAGCCTTAAAGGCTTCTGAAAACCTTAATGCAGGATCAAAAGACGTATCAAAATTCAGTTCCGGCTGGACTATCATCAGCCATGGCACAAACTCCAAAAGGAGGTACATGAACAGTATCATTACAGTAGTTCAGATCAAAATTAGAACTAAATCTTCATTAAAGTAAGCCTCTAATGGCAAAATTCGAATAAAGCAGCAGGTTTCTCTACAAACTCTGCTTGAGTTGAAGGCAGAGAAACTCATGATTCATACATGTTCTTTACTACATTAATAATAATGAGTCAATGCATCAATATGTATACATGCCTATCTTAAATCTCAACAGCACTATCTTGAGAAAAATTCACAAATCAAGGAGATTTTGAAGCTATACAAGTAGCACTAGATTTAAAAACTTACTTTTGACTCGTTCTGTTGCTTTGTCAATTATTTCCAACTGCAATGCCATTATGATCTTTTATAAAACTACTAGGTTTTATAACTGTTTAAGAAGAGGATTTATTCAAAATACCTCTTGTTTTCCTATTAAATTTATCATCTTTAATTTCTAAAACAACTCAGAGGTGATGAAAATCATAGCCATCACCCTTGTAAGTGTAAACATAATTCTAAACATCTTGCAAAAGCAATACATTTGCATAATCAAATTCAGCCATTGTAATAAAATAATGTGTACCTGTGCAGGTAAAACACGTGTAAATTCTGAAGAGTACTCACGACCTTCAGGTGAATAGAAATACTTTTAAATATCTACCTGTTTAACAAACAGGAGTATGAAATAAGTAACAAATGTGCTGCCTGTACATCGTACTAAGGCAAAAACTTAATGAATATATAAAATTGTCATACATCGTAGACAATAAAAATTTTAATTAATTTCCATCGACACTTGTCATACATCGTAGACAAGAAATTTTTAAATTCATTTCCATCAACACTTGTCATACATCGTAGACAATTGAGGAATTATTATTTCTAATTAACAAAATAACATTAGAACTTGTCGTACATCGTAGACAAGTTAAATGTAACTTTAGTAACTTTCCCCTAAATCTTAGATAAAAATAAAATAACTAAAAAGAATTCAAGTGAAGTGTTCACTTCACACCCTCTAGAAAAATAATGACAAGTTATTATGGAACAGGTGCTTATATACTAGGGTCAAGGTCACTGGCCAGCTATGTGGTTATAGTTTGTTTCTTTAAACAGAGATATTACATGTAAGCTTCACCCCTCATAGAGAAGTTAAGCTAATTTATTACTTGAGACCGAAGGCGAAATATGAATAAGAATTCATATCGTGTTGTGTGCCTATTCATCTCATTAGGGAGCAACCATTTGATTTTTATGGGGGGGCTAGGATGAAAAATTTTGTCCTGCCTTTTTTTTTAGCTGTAATCTCTGTCCTGCCTTTTTATTTTTCACTCTGTTCGGTCCTGCCTTTTTTTTTTTTTAGTTTATCCTGACTTTTTTTACCTAAATTGTCGTCCTGACTTTTTTTTTTTGCAAGTGTCTCATCCTGCCTTTTTTTTTTACTCAAAACTCCTGTCCTGCCTATTTTTTTCAAATTTCATCCTAGCCCCCCCATAAAAATCAAATGGTAGCTCCCTTAATTATGCATCGGGTTTACTTCCCGAACTTTGACAACACAGCGAGTGAGCTAACCAAGATATATATAGATACGAACACGTGCTTTTTGTTTTCTTACATATTTGATAATTACTCTATATTAAACGTACATATTTGACGCCATTTATCAAATTATGAAAATAAAAAATATAACAAATACCGGCATATTATTCCAACCCAAGATTCTCCAACAATGGCGATATTATACACTTGTTATTACATTTGTATGACTTAACCATGCCGATAATGTATACACGTGTTTGTGTGTTAAATTGGGGCCTCCATGAAGGATACACTTGAAAAATAATACTAAAGTTTAGGAAGTTGATTTATAATTTCTTCTAAGGTGGGAGATTACTGCCCGTAAATCTATAAACATATTTTTATACGACCGCAAAATTTGAAAAATTTTTCGTCGTATATTGCTATCACGTTGGCGGCGTCGTCGTCGTCGTCGTCGTCCGAATACTTTTAGTTTTCGCACTCTAACTTTAGTAAAAGTGAATGGAAATCTATGAAATTTTAACACAAGGTTTATGACCACAAAAGGAAGGTTGGTATTGATTTTGGGAGTTTTGGTCCCAACATTTTAGGAATTAGGGGCCAAAAAGGGCCCAAATAAGCATTTTCTTGGTTTTCGCACTATAACTTTAGTTTAAGTTAATAGAATTCTATGAAATTTTGACACAAGGTTTATGACCACAAAAGAACGGTTGGGATTGATTTTGGGAGTTTTGGTTTCAACAGTTTAGGAATTAGGGGCCAAAAAAGGGCCCAAATAAGCATTATTCTTGGTTTTCGCACAATAACTTTAGTTTAAGTAAATAGAAATCTATGAAATTTAAACACAAGGTTTATGACCATAAAAGGAAGGTTGGTATTGATTTTGGGAGTTTTGGTCCCAACAGAATAAGGGGCCCAAAGGGTCCAAAATTAAACTTTGTTTGATTTCATCAAAATTGAATAATTGGGGTTCTTTGATATGCCGAATCTAACTGTCATGACTGTGTATGTAGATTCTTAACTTTTGGTCCCGTTTTCAAATTGGTCTACATTAAGGTCCAAAGGGTCCAAAATTAAACTTAGTTTGATTTTGACAAAAAATGAATCAGTTAGGTTCTTTGATATGCTGAATCTAAAAATGTACTTAGATTCTTGATTATTGGCCCAGTTTTCAAGTTGGTCCAAATCGGGGTCCAAAATTAAACTTTGTTTGATTTCATCAAAAATTGAATAAATGGGGTTCTTTGATATACCAAATCTAACTGTGTATGTAGATTCTTCATTTTTGGTCCTGTTTTCAAATTGGTCTACACTAAAGTCCAAAGGGTCCAAAATTAAACTTAGTCTGATTTTAACAAAAATTGAAATCTTGGGGTTCTTTGATATGCTGAATCCAAAAATGTACTTAGATTTTTTATTATGGGCCCAGTTTTCAAGTTGGTCCAAATCAGGATCTAAAATTATTATATTAAGTATTGTGCAATAGCTAGTCTTTTCAATTGCACAGTATTGCGCAATGGCAAGAAATATCTAATTGCACAATATTGTGAAATAGCAAGATTTTTTTTTAATTGGAGTTATCTTTCTTTGTCCAGAATCAGCTTAAATCTTTGTTATATACAATATACAATGTATATTCACTTTTTACTACCAACTGATAAATTAAAATAATCTTTACCATTCAGTGATAACAAGCAGTTTTTTTACATCTTAATATTTTATGATGTATTTAAATGAGTAGTTATTGTTGCAAACTCCATTAGAAATTTTAATTGAGATTAGTTTTGGAATAAGGGAAAGGGGGATGTGATTAAAAAAATTGGGTTCAATTTTTCTCATTTGAAATTTCATAAATAAAAAAGAAAATTTCTTCAAACATTTTTTTGAGAGGATTAATATTCAACAGCATAGTGAATTGCTCTAAGAGAAAACAAAAATTTTAAGTTCATTAGAACACATTCATTTTGTGTCAGAAACCTATGCTGTGTCAACTATTTAATCACAATCCAAATTTAGAGCTGAATCCAGCTTGAATGTTGTGTCCATACTTGCCCCAACCGTTCAGGGTTCAACCTCTGCGGTCGTATAAAGCTACGCCCTGCGGAGCATCTGGTTGACAATTATGAACATGTTGAGATTTTTGTTCATGTGATCTGGAAAATTGAAGAAATGTAAACATTACGCAAACCGTCGGCTACTTCTGGTTGACTTTGCCTGCGTCGCAGGTGTTTAGAGTGATTTTAATGACCGATCTCATCGACGTTTTTTATTTTTAATTTACAATAACTTGTCTTCACCTCTTTTTTATATCTTTATCGCTGAAACTGTAAATTCACGTACTATTTCCGCGATAACATTCCCCTGTTCGACCATTTTCCCTTCGAGGCACAATGTGCGATTGCGCATTAGGAACTGAAGAGTAAAGGTCATATGAATAAGGGTTGGGCTTAACATCGAATTAATATCTATAGACAATAAATAAATGTAGGTGCTAAACGTTAAAAAGCTTCTAAACGCTTAATGGAACGTAACCAGTAATTGTTTAAATCATAATTATTTTACTTTTTGTACAAAATCCGGCATATAGATTAAAAAAGTAATTTTAATGAAAATCGTAGCTACTATCCGTTTAAGAAATTAGATCTTGATATGAAATAATCTTCTACAAAATGTACAGAAATCATGTTTATTCAGCTGTCATTATTTTCTTTTGTCGAAAATTTAGTGAGATGTTAAATATGTAAGCTTAAATATCCTTTTGATTGTATGTAATTTTGAAATCAGGCTTTTGAAATGGAAGTTTGATTTTATAATGAGAAAAGATATTTGTTTGGTTTTTTTTATTATTGATAAACTAAATATCAATTATACTTGTACATTGTATTTAGTATTTATAACATGGATGGCACTTGACATAGATTCTGTCAAGTGTCAACCATGTATCAAAACTTTGGGAAAAAAACAATTATGGTTAAAAAAAATGTTTATACAATTTTTTTTATTGAAATGTTTGACTATATGGAACTTTGCTTATGATTACAGACTTTGTCATGTTTTGGAAAGATTTTAATCCTAGACTCCATTATTTTGTAGTTGGTCCATGTTGGGGTTATAAGTAAAAAAGATGCCCAGCTGTTTCTAGATGCTAGTGACTATGGAAGACTTTTGGTTGAAAAGTATTTTAACTTGACACAACCATTACACTTTGATTATACACATCTAGTCTGTAGGACTGCAGTCGAAGGTATTTTTATGAAAACAGTCAACTTAGTTACTTTTACAACTTTTCTAATATATGAATTGGACCATTGAATTTTTTTTATTCAAAACAGCCTGAATCAGCAAACTATTTCTTAGTTTTACCAACTTAGTTCTACATAATTAGATTCACATATAAGTCCTGATTAAGATGATTTGTAGATTATAAAGTACTTATCACTAGAACCTGAAGTGGATGTAAGATTTATATTTGTTTATATATTTGAAAACTACCCACTGAATACTGTAAATACAGATGTTATTGTGAAGTTTTTGATAATATAAGAAATGGTGCTGGGTCACCAGAATACTGTGGATTCATTCATTTTTGTTGGAACCATATTTTGTGGATTGAGGAACAATTGCATTTTCCTGGTTATTTGATTCGTGGTTTTTCCAAAGTCTGAATGCAAGCTTATGGAATTTTTTTACCTTGTTGAATATTTCAATTTTTGGTTGAGCTATTTCCCTAAAAAACATGAAAATTGGTATCCAGTGAATGGTAAATTATCCACAGCAACATTTTTTGAATGACAGCTAGTAATTTGTTTTCCTTGTCCTGTTAATAAACAAAACAACAAAGATGGTATAAATTCCTAGTAATGCTATAGATTCAAATATCTAAATACCATCTCTATGAACTGCAGGTTCACAGGAAGATAGACAAGATTTAAGTCACCCTGTTCATGGAGACAACTGTGAACTTCAGGCAGATGGTTCATGTATAAGAAGATTTCCTTCATATGTACAGAGAGAGTACAGGTAATATACTCAGTACTTTAGGTTTATTGTTTGTTCATTTATGAGTTGTTGATGTTTTCAAGTACATAAAAAGTCATATGTGTGATAAAAAAAACCAAGTAAACTAAACTTATAATTTTGTACACAAGATGCATATTTCAGGTACACAAGACTCAACAATGACTCTTAATTAAATCAGTTGAAGACATAGACAATTTGGAAGTTTAAAGAGTACTGAAATAGTTAAAATTCCATAAAAAGTTTAGAAAAATTTTCTTCTCTAAATAATCATTAGACACAAGGCTATTTAGTTGGAAAGGCACATGAGAACATAAAGGTTTGATTATCTTGGTATCAGGGAACAGAAGATAAGTCTAGTCCACTGTATACTGATTAATGTTAGAAAATTTTCAGTCCAGTACAGTTGCTTCCATATTGAAGTGATAGAGATCCCAGTTTTGCAAACTAGAAACTTGTTTTGACCTGTGCAAATGGATTGTTACCCACACTTCTGAGTTTCTGAATATAGACAGAGTGCAGAAATGCTCTAAAACAAATAATTTCCATGCCTTATTTGTTCCAGGACTAAGGAAATAATTTACCCTGTGCGATACAATTACTAAGAGTAAATAAATGAATTAAATATTTTGTAGACATTTGATGAAGACTAATAACAGATTTGAAAAAAATCCCAGAAAAAAATAGTTGTTCTTCTATTCTTACATAAGAATGCCTGATATTGAAAGTGTTCCATTTTTTACCTTTAATTAACTATCAATGGTTTTGTTATTTTTTGCAGCTCAATCATGTATCTCAATGGTGATTTTGAAGGTGGAGAATTCTTCTTTGCTCATGGAAATAAATCAGCTCAGGTACTGTAAGATATATTTTGATATGTCAGAATTGTACACAAACAATCAGTCTTAATTTCAAATAATTAAAGGGGACCTTGGTGGCAGAGTGGTCTAAGAAGTTGTACCACTAGCCTGTCAACTCCAATGTTGTGAATTTGAATCAGTACATGTAGGTGCACTTGACTCCAATCTCAATTGGCTATGATTGTGAGTTTTGCTGTAGGTTGATGGTTCTCTCCGGTCACTAAAAACTGACCGCCATGAAATACCACAATAGTGTTGAAAGTGGTGTTAAACATCAATCAATCAATCAATCAATGGAATAATTAAATGTTCAGTATAAAGCATTCTCCATTGTTCAAGAAATACTCAACATATATATGAGTCTCTGATTTTATTTATTTTGTGCTTGCATGCTCACTGTATAAATGAAAAAAAAAGATATACATGTACTAGTATTTGTTCACAGATCAGTTGATGTATAAAACCAGTCATTTTGACCTAAAGTTCTAACTTCAATAATTTTATGGAAGTATTTTCTAATTATTATTATCTTTTAACATTTCCAGATGTACATAAAACCAAAATGTGGAAGGATTGTAGGTTTCAATTCTGCAGAACTCCATGGAGTTAAGGCAGTGAAAAAAGGTAAACGTTGTGCCCTTGCTATGTGGTATACTATGGACTTAAACTTTAAAGAGCTAGCCAGAATAGAAGCTAAAAAAATGATTGACAAGGTACCAGAAGATGTTCACAGAAATCTAAAAACTAAATCTGAAGAAAGTACTAAAGAAACAAAAATTCAAAGTAAAGAAAAAAGTGATAATGAGGTAAACCAAAAAGAGGGAGAAGCCCTCACTGAAAAAGGACAAAATTTGACTGAAGATAATATTAGTCCTAAAGAAGTAACAGCTATCCATGAGAAGGGACAAAATATAAACGAAGAACAGAAACTTCATGAAGAATTATGATAGTGGATGGTGCCATGTTTAAATATTTTGGTTTTTTTTTATATGTAATCTCAGTCTTTCCATTGGACTTTGGGAAATGTCCAGTTAAACTGGATCATACTGGTTGTTCATTGAAATTAATTTTGAAATTCATCATCCCTTGCAAAATGACAATTTTATTGTGTTTCATGGTTAAAAACATTTGAACCAAGATCATCACTTTTGCATTTGATAGGAGATTTTATTGATATTCATCCAATATTTATCCAAGATTTGTTTTTTATTTGATGAAAAATTTAATTTTTCTGAACTTTTTTTTTATAGGATTTGAACATGTCTCTTGACACTAGTTTAACTATGTACTGATAGAAACAAGTTCAAATCTTTCAAATAAACCACAGTTAATTTTTCTTCCAACTGTGATGAAGGTTTACACTGATTAAAACATTTAGGGAGTTTCATAACCAGATATCAATCTGTATCTTTTCTGTACAGTTGATGAGCATGTGTGTTTGCTCAGTAAAGTTTATTGATACTTTAGTCAATGTGTTTTGTGTATATTTGCTACAAATTACATGTATATACAAGAATAATAGATAATAATTATGTTTGCTGCAATTTTCATGTATATAAGCCAAAAAGAATGAATATTAATTTAATAGACAATCATTCCTATCTTTCATATATGTTATAAAATCTGTTTATGGTGCTTTATTGATGGGTATTTTATATAAACAATCTTGTCAAAAGTTAAGCACTGAATTACTTTAAAAAGATATTTGCATTATGTTCATAAAACTTCTCATGAATGACTCAAGGCATTAAATAGTCGCTGACTGTATATCACATAAAATTGTACAGTACACTCATACAAACAATACAAAATAAAACAGTATATCAGGTTTGTCATGCTGAGAATTTTATTTTTGTTTTGACGTTAATTTTGAATTTTTGATGGTTTTTTTTTATTGAGTCAACACTCAACTTAAGAGTATGATTTTAAGTGAGAAGACATTATTAGATGTACTAGTATGTGTTCAAATGTATCATTAGTTGCAAGGCAGCACAAAACTTTTAATATCTTATAATACCATTTATATGCATAAATAACTCTTTAAAACTAGGGAGTGCTTAACTTTTGATAGGCTGTGAACATATTTTTTGTACATATATTTGTTATGGAAATCCTATTATATTGAATCTCATTTTACTAAGTTATGTTTACTTCCACCTTTTAAGTATTGTTTGCAGTATGCAGATGTGTATATTAAGGTTACTTTCTGTAAATGTCAGATAGTCTTCCGCAGATATACAAGCTCAATATTTTTAAATGCTAAATTTTTTAGGATTACAAGAACAACAGCTGGAATTAAAATCAGTTTGGGTAAAAATACAGTAGTATACACTGTTCAATTTCTTGGGAGTGTCTAACTTAGTTAACTTATCTATTATTAGAAATTTCTTATTAATGTTGAACTTGAATTTTTAAACATCTATCTAATTTTTTCATACTCCTAATGTGTATTTCATAAAATTTATACAGTTCAAAAGTATTCCATGGTTTTTGCTGTCAGGAAGAGAACATCAATTTTCTTTGAATGAATTTAAGAGAGAAGACTGGTTTGCTCATTATCATACTGTTACCTTGTTAACTAATATGTTAAAAATCTGTTTCAGCTTTTGGGTCTATTACGAGGTATGGTTTATTTTCCATTATATTCTCTTCCTGAGAGAAATGTGGTGCACACTGAATAACCCGCATAGTGGGTTATTTCACAGTGTGAACTAACCCTTTTATGTTATTTCCAATAGACAGATAAAATATTACAGTTATTTCTTATAATTAAATTCTAAATTCCATTTTAAACCAGAGTAAACCATGAAAAAACGTTGATGACGTCACAGTCACATGACTAAATTATGTCTATGAGCTGATAAACAAAACAACGTCAGCCAATCAGAAGACTTGTTACATCCAAAATTAAATTATTTGAGAATATTACAATGTGTTATAGGTAACAGGACATATTTGGATACCTTGATATATCTGGATGGGATTTAAATCTTGCTAAATGCTTAGATATACGTTATATAGTTAGAATAGGGAAATGCTGTTTTTTATGTTTCTGTTACAATTCATCATTTATTGCCTCAGGATATTTTATAAAAAGAAATAGTTCTTCTATCCTACAATACCATTTTTTGATGCACATTTTGCAAATAATTTGACTTGCAGTGATGCTACATGTATGGCAGCCAAAATATTAAAAGATAGAAACTAATAAATCTCCTATTTCTATCCAAGAGCGCAGTGTGAATATAGACAAATCAGCATGAGGAGATGTAAACTTAGTCATAGTTAATATGACAAAAATTATAAACTGACAGTTAATCAAAATGTATAAAATAAATTATGCCAAGGAACGTGCTTATATTATTCTATGATGATACGTTTGAAAACTTACAGTTGCAAACAATAAGTTGCTGTTATGGCTAGGTAAATACTGATTTTAGTTATTAAGTTTAAATGAAGTTTACCAAATATTCTTATATACTGTGGATTCATTTATTTTTTGTCGTAAAATTATATTTTCCTGCATACTTATATTTATAGTTGCATACAATCATTTATACAATTTGTACTTTGTTGAATATTTGAATTCAAGGTTCTTAATCCTCAAAATTTTCAAAAGTTAATAAAAATAAATCCACACTTTTTAGTTTGTTTTTATATAGAATAGATTCGAGATAATTCATACAATTTTTTTAAGGTGAACTACAAAAATAAAGAAAACTTTTTGTAATTTGAAATTGGTGCTGTTATTATTAAAAATATTTGATAGAATTGTGAATTTATTTTCTTAATCATGTTTAAATTGTCTCCCTTATTAGTAAGATTGTACACACATAAAACGGTCCGCAAGTACTAATGACAGTTTTACCCATATATTTGAAACATTTTATTGTTATTTAAGATTGTTTGCAATATGGAGTCAAGAATTTGGCTGATTTTGTCTTCCTATATATATTTGTTGATCTTTTAAAAAGACGAACTACACTCTTTTACAAATTATTTATTTTGTAAAATGACATGTTATGATGTTTGTTGTTTAGAATATTGAAATAAATCAACTTTATTTTTATTGAGTCTTGTTTATTTTATCCCTTGGATATGACAATTGGACAGCTGACTGTTAATACGTTTTTTCTCACGAAATGTGTTTGAAAGATTGTAATTAATATATCTATTCACCTGCTTGTCATAAAAATTCATGAAATAACATAAAGCAAACAACAATCATTATATATATACTAGCCTGCTTAAGAGAAGTTTACTGTGTGTCTTTTGTTCCATCTTACTTGTCTGTCATATATTTCCCAGCACTTACTCATCACAGTGATTCTAAGAAATTGAGTATAGCATTAAATTTCTGTATCTACTCTTTCCCTATCCAGAATACTTCATAAAAGATTACACCATAAATACTCATAGTGTTGATTTGTAATTTCACTTTATCATGAGATTAATCAATGGTTGGACCCATATGTACCTCTTTGCTAAGCCCTTTCCATAAGTGTTAATAATTATATATGTTATAAGAAGAAGAATAGTTACCAATGAGACAACATTCAAAGATCAAAAACTTTTCCTGTTAATTTAAATGTCTATGATGCTTTTATTATTGTGATGCAATAGGTTTTGGAAAAATGAACACTCATATTCGATTTTGATATCACTGTTTGTATATGAAGCATTTTCTGAAATCTTACTACATTTTCTCACATTCTTATGCCTCCTGGAACACACTTTATTATCACTTTGTTGGTAACTCTTTCTCTCTATCTTAGTGTGAAACAAATTAATTTTAAATATTGCCTTGAGTATCCCTTGCTTGATTCGAAGGTTATACAGATCAAATATGTACCGAAGGGGAAGTAAAATAATGATTTTGGAGTTGATAGGTGAAAGCTCCAGTTCACTGTTACCTGAAATTAATTATTTTCTGACCCAGCAACTGAAACTTGGGGGCTTGTTGTTTTAGCCCTGTCCATCCGATAAAAGACAAAATAGTATAACACATTACATCGTTATTTGTTTTTCGGTTTGATCCGTTACAATGTAGTCATGCTTCACTTGTATTTAAATAAACACAAACATGTTGATATGTTTTAGGTTCTTTATTTCGTCAGATTCTGACAAAGTGACCCTCACATGAGTGCAAAGGCCTTTGACTTGTTTTCACCAACTGATTGTTCTGAGTCAGTTTACATTCTGTTTCAATAATATCATACCTTATATAAGAATATGAAAGTTCTAGACTATTTCAATACTAAAGATATATAAAAAAATTCAAATAGAGCTGTAGAAAATGGCTACCACTTCATATAAATACTTTTGCCAATTGACCAGAACAAAGAATAGTCATTCAAAAGATTCCCGCCTAAATCATAGTGACCAATAGAAAAGATATAAACAATAAGAAATGTTCTACCTGAATAAACTAGCAGACTACAAATTATAAGAACTGTAAATAGAATATATCCAGTACATATATTCTAATAACATAAAATATAAAAATATAGCTCTACCACAACAACAACAGCAGCCAACTTCTTTTTTATGGCAGCTCTATCATAGCCATCTTGGAAAAGTAGAATAAACATCAAAGTCGACTAAATGTCAAAATTCGAATAAAGATGGTCATCACCATGTTCAAAAGAGAAAAATATCGACACAAAGAAATGTCTACCAAAGACGATATAGTTAACATATTTTAGATCGACAAATTATTAATTGATTTGGCATTTATCTATTTCAAATACAGTTGGTATTCAAATGGGCAGTAGACCGACTTGATTTATGAATGTATTTTAATCAGGATGCATACAATACCTTTTCGAATACAAAAAGAAAAAATATCCTGCCAATTTTTTCAGATATATTAATGTTGTCTTGGGACTCAATAGCCTACATTTTAGTGAGAGTTTGCATTTCATATATTAAACTGTGCCGAAAAGAAAGGATATATCCGACACTAGAAATCCTTCGGTCATAACTTGATTGTTTTCGTGATATTGATACAGTTGAACGACTTCAATAAAGATCTATGAAAAATGTGACGATTTAGCTTTCCAATTGATGCATCACATTTCTCAGAAATAACACATCCGCTGTCCTATATACATCATGTAGTGTTTTTATCTCAATGGATACTTTCGCAAGTGTATGCTCACATTAAACATACTTGCGTTAACAGGTAAAAATATTCTGAAACAAAAAAGTTACAACGAGGGACTGATATCGACCCTAGATAAGTTTTACGATAGGTCTGTTTCCACCTTAAACCGACATGATTAAGCATACTAGATACCAGCAATATCATTCAATTGTACATTTACCGATTGTGTCCTAATATAACATGTTTCAAGATATTGTGTGCGGATTTTCAGTGTATTCAATGCCTGTACAGCATGAGACGATTAAACTGTCGACGCATATGTTCTAGTCCCATTAAAAGTCCATACAACTTCCTCAATTTTCTACGATCTTGATTGATTAGAATATTAGAAAAGATTTTAGATATTTTAACATCGATAACTACTGTTGTCTTTAACTGACTCTTGTTCATATCGTTGGATGAAACATCCGGTAATAGATAAAACATGGTAGGGATAAGTAGTTGCCTCTCTCTATACCTGTCATATATATCTAGAAATTATTGAACATTAAGGCATATACCTCCCTTATACGATTTGCAGCATATGATTCCTTGTCTCAATTATAGTTGTTCTTTGGTTCTTGTGCTTTCTTTTATCTGCTTTAACAGTAACATGTATTTAATTTCAATGTCATTTTTTTGTCGGAGTAGTACGGAAGAGACAGTAGTTGTCGAAAAGCACAACCGGCATATAGTTAAATTAGTACTGTTCGTGTTGTGCTACCTATAATAGGGCCATATGTTTTTGAAACAATTTCATCCGAGGAGAAAAAAATCTAATATCTCCTGTTTTCCTGGCATTAAATCATGTTCGTTTCACTTGCTTATGTGTTTGCTTGAATGCTATGTTTTTCTATTATTGAAATTATTTTTGGAGTATTTGAGTGGGTTGTTTGCCAGAGGCAATTAAATTGGAAAGCAATTGCTCTTAGTGTGATGTCAGTGGCACATGCTTGTTTGTTGCGGTAAATATAGCACATATCTGCCATAAACGACTTTTATGCAAAATTTATAAAACTTAAAACTCAAAATACCAAATTACAACCAGTTCTTGTTTGATTGAAAAGTGTTGTGAATGAATTTTTAAATGTATTAAGGTTTTGACTCCTACTCGAAATTTACTTGTAAAGATAAATGATTTCCTTTCGTGTATACGGAAAAAACCTTGATAATGTAAACACGAAAAAAAAATATATTTTACGTTTCAATTCTAAGGAGATGCAATCTTTGTTAAAATAGAATAACGTAACATTATAAAATGAATATTTACAGACAAAACTTATCATATAATAGAGCAAATGGCGTAATACTAGCTACTATGTGTATTGAAACTACTGGTGTAAAAAGTCAAATTGATATTAAAACATTTTTTTTTATATGACTTCAGTGTGCTCAATAGATCAACGTGATTCTAGTAGAGACTTCAGTGCGCTCAAAAGATCAACGTGATTCTAGTGCGCTCAAAAGATCAACATGATTTTAGTAGTACCGATATCATGCAAAAGTGCTTAAAAATTGTCTTTATACTTGAAGATATTTTGTGTGATTAAGATGAAGAAAAAATTTTCAGTTTTGCTCTTTGGTCGGGTTGTTGTTTGTTTGACACATTTCCCATTTTCATTCTCAATTTTCTGCCCCCTAATTAACATTTTGTACCAGTTAAGCGAAATGGACGCAGCACTAAACTTAGAAATATACAAATGTGCTGAAATTTTAAAACAAAAAACACAAAAAAGACAAAAGACTAACGAAGGCTTGAGGTTCCTGATTTGGGACAAACGCATACATGCGGCGGAGTTATTTTATGATATATCAAGGCTCCTCTATACCTCCAGCGTATGGTAAATTTACTAACGCACAGCAATACGCAAGATAAATTAATTCAAAATAAGTCTGACATATATTAACAAAGGACTGCCGTTGTTACTGACATGCCAGATCCAGATCTCGATTAAACTAATCGTAAGATTAATTTTTAAGCAAAAACTATTTTACCCCACTTCATTTTGTGCCTCATTTTTATAGCAGTGGAATTTTTGTACGCCTGTTTTTCAGAGAGTCTGGTATTGGTCGTAGGTGTGGGTTGTTGTAATTTTCCAATTATCTTGGTAATTCATGTTATCTTATTAATGTTAATAGACATATGCAGTTTATTTGAAAAAAATAAGAAAATAACGTTTTATTATAATTCCGTATGCGAATTTTGTTTTGCATTCAAATTTTGTCTCTTTTCATAAGCAGTTACTGGTTCATGAATATCATCATTTTCAACGACTTCAATCGTTACTCCGTCATCTTCTTCATCATCTTTCCTAAGTTTATTTTCTTGAGTTGTAGTTAATTCTTTTTGATTCGGTAACTCTTTGTCATTCTTATCATTAACTATTTGTTTAAATTCTTTACTATGTTTATCGTAGAGTTTCTGTTGTACCGATGCTTCTTTGATATCACTTTTCTCTTGGTAATGTATATTCTTTTCTTTTGTCTTGTGTCCTTCTTGTTCTTGCATTTTCACTTTTTCATTATTGTTTTTACTCTCAGTTGTCATATATTGACTGTGTTCATGAGCATCTACTTCATTTGGTATTTTGTCTAATATTTTTGTGACTTGTATTCTAGTTTGTTCCTCAAATCGTTTGTCTAGGGTATACCACATAGCTAGTGTACAACGTCTACCCTTTGTAACTGCTTTAACACCATGAAATTCAGCAGAATCAAAACCTACAATCATGCCACATTTGGGTTTGATTGAAACCTACAAAGGACAGGAAGACACATTTTAATTATCCAGGTATGCACAAAGAAAATTCTTAAAACCTTGCTTTCAATATATATTAAATGTTAAATTTTCAAAACCATTTGTTACAAATCAACTGTCTTTACGAAATGACAAGAACTTACAAAAAGGGATTAAAAACCTCAGATTATGACATATTATCGAGACCAATAATGGAATGGACACTAAATATCATGTTATGTTATCTTTATCACATATACAGCTCGTCATCAAATTTTAATAGTAATAGTACAAGGTTTTTTTTTCTGGAGAGTTATGTATTCTTTAGAAGTGTTTGATAAGCAAACGCACGTTTCATGATCAGTCTCTGTTTCGTTGACAATTTTGATTTCTTAGTTCTGTATAGTATCCTTCCACATGATCTTATTAAACAAAATCTTTTTTTATTTGATAAAATGAAATTTCGATATTCTAGATTTAAATATTATATTTAACTAGCCTAGCAAAGAAATAGATAAATTTAAAAGTCAGGGTATGTCGTTGCTTGTTACTAGTTTGTGTTAGTAGTATATTCTAGTAAAAGTCTAAAAAGTTTGAAAAAAGTTGCAATCATAAATTACTCATTGAAGCTGGTAGATGGTTAAACACCAGCAGACAAAATAGAAACTGTACTCTATGTAAAAACAATGAACTCGGGGATGAATTTCACTTTATTTTGGAATGCCATTTTTTTGAACAGGAGAGGAAAAAATACATAGAAAAGTATAGCTACCCAAAGCCAAATATTTTAAAGTATAAATTATTAATGTCATCAAAAAAGAAGGTAAAGTTGATTAAACTCTGCAAATTTATCAAAACTATAAATAAATCTGTGTGAACTCCTGGCTTTATCTAGCGTGACGCCACCCCTATTAATTATTTTTGTAACATGTCTTGTACTAATTGTATTTATTGAAAATTGTATATATTGTAAATATTATACATATGTATTTCTCTATACCTTGTCAGAATGATGGTTTATTGAGAATAAAAAAAAAAGATATATATATGAATTCCTTATTGTTCGCAACTTTGATGGATAGTTGTTTCATGTGGGAATCATACCACATCTTCATGTTACATGTACGATTATCTTTTATCTATGAAGTGAATGTGAAATATCTTAATGACCCTTTTCTGACAATTTGAAATAACACTTATCAAAATATGAAGGCTCCATATTGATAATGTACGAATATATATCCACGTGTTATAAACCAAAAGACGATTACGACAAACACTTGTTGGGCTATTTTGAAATCTTGTTTTGTAATTCGCCTTTCCGGAATATAATGAATTCTGAGTAACATTTAAAAAAAATACCCTAAAACGTAGCGAGTGCATTAGAACTTCATTACTATTGAAAGTTAAAACAATTTCGGGAACACACAATGAAAACATTCATAAAGCTTTAGATTGTGTTAACGGTAAACTAAGTTTAACTTGCTCTAAATCATTTAATAAATGTACCTGCGCTGACCAATTTTTATGAGCAAAGAAGAATTCACCACCTTCAAAGTCACCATTCAGATATAAAAGCGAGCTGCAATATAGATATGTCAATGAGAGCATTTATAAAATATATATTTTTCTGAATAATTATCACCTTTACAACATTTCTGCAAAAGTTCTTGGTTAAAAAAAAAGCCAAAAGCCTGATGACTTTGTGTCATTTTGAAATTTAAGATAAATTGTCTTGAAGCATTTTTGTAGAAACATTAATTGTCGAATGCTCATTTAGTGAAATTGATACCGTTAATTTTATTATTGAGATTAATTTTACGTAGATAAACAAAATAATAAATGTATTCATTTGCGTTCAACTCTGGTTTCCTGTAAATTTCTTTGAAGTTTGCTGTAGTTTTCCCTTTTTATACGACCGCAAAAATTGAAAATTTTTTGGTCGTATATTGGTATGATGTTGGCGTCGTCGTCCGAATAATTTTAGTTTTCGCACTCTAACTTTAGTAAATGTGAATAGAAATCTATGAAATTTTAACACAAGGTTTATTACCACAAAAGGAAGGTTGGGATTGATTTTGGAAGTTTTGGTCCCAACATTTTAGGAATTAGGGGCCAAAAAGGGCCCAAATAAGCATTTTCTAGGTTTTCGCACTATAACTTTAGTTTAAGTAAATAGAAATCTATGAAATTTTGACACAAGGTTTATGACCACAAAAAGAAGGTTGGGATTGATTTTGGGAGTTTTGGTTTCAACAGTTTAGGAATTAGGGACCAAAACAGGGCCCAAATAAGCATTATTCTTTGTTTTCGCACAATAACTTTAGTATAAGTATATAGAAATCAATGAAATTTAAACACAAGGTTTATGACCACAAAAGGAAGGTTGGGATTGATTTTGGGAGTTGAGGATCCGAACAGTTTAGGAATTAGGGGCCAAAAAGGGGCCCATATAAGCATTTTTCTTGGTTTTCGCACCATAACTTTAGTATAAGTAAATAGAAATCTTTGAAATTTAAACACAAGGTTTATGACCATAAAAGGAAGGTTGGGATTGATTTTGGAAGTTTTGGTCCCAACAGTTTAGGAATAAGGGGCCCAAAGGTTCCAAAATTAAACTTTGTTTGATTTCATCAAAAATTGAATAATTGGGGTTCCTTGATATGCCTAATCTAACTGTGTATGTAGATTCTTAATTTTTGGTCCCGTTTTAAAATTGGTCTACATTAAGGTCCAAAGGGTCCAAAATTAAACTTAGTTTGATTTTAACAAAAATTGACTCCTTGGGGTTCTTTGATATGCTGAATCTAAAAATGTACTTAGATTTTTGATTATTGGCCCAGTTTTCAAGTTGGTCCAAATCGGGGTCCAAAATTAAACTAAGTTTGATTTCATCAAAAATTGAATAATTGGGGTTCTTTGATATGCCAAATCTAACTGTGTATGTAGATTCTTAATTTTTGGTCCCGTTTTCAAATTGGTCTACATTAAAGTCCAAAGGGTCCAAAATTAAACTAAGTTTGATTTTAACAAAAACTGAATTCTTGGGCTTCTTTGATATGCTGAATCTAAACATGTGCTTAGATTTTTGATTATGGGCCTAGTTTTCAAGTTGGTCCAAATCAGGATCCAAAATTATTATATTAAGTATTGTGCAATAGCAAGAAATTTTCAATTGGACAGTATTCAGCAATAGCAAGAAATCTTCAATTGCACAGTATTGTGCAATAGCAAGAAATTTTCAATTGCACAGTATTGCACAATAGCAAGAAATCTTCAATTGCACAGTATTGTGCAATAGCAAATATTTTCAATTGCACAGTATTGCACAATAGCAAGAAATATCTAATTGCACAATAGTGTGCAATAGCAAGAAATTTTCATATTTTCAATTGGAGTTATCTTTCTTTGTCCAGAATAGTAGTTGAATCAACTTAAATCATTGCTTTATACAATATACAATGTATATTCACTTTTACTACCAACTGATAAATTAAAACAATCTTTACCATTCAGTGATAACAAGCACTTTTTTACATTTTAATAAGTATTTAAATGAGTAGTTATTGTTGCAAACTCAATTAGAAATTTGAATTGAGATTAGTTTTGGAATAAGGGAAAGGGGGATGTGAAAAAAAAAATTGGGGGGGGGGGCAAACTTGTCTCATTTCAGATTTCATAAATAAAAAGAAAATTTCTCCAAACATTTTTTTGAGAGGATTAATATTCAACAGCATAGTGAATTGCTCAAAGGCAAAAAACAATTTCAGTTCATTAGACCACATTCATTATGTGTCAGAAACCTATGCTGTGTCAACTATTTAATCACAATCCAAATTTAGAGCTGAATCTAGCTTGAATGTTGTGTCCATACTTGCCCCAACCGTTCAGGGTTCAACCTCTGCGGTCGTATAAAGCTGCGCCCTGCGGAGCATCTGGTTATTGTTTCTTTGAAAATTGAGACTACCCTAGATAGCTTTCTAAAGTAGATCAATTAAATTTTGAAAATGAGGGTAGAGAAATTCTGTATCGTACTTGATACAGAGGCGCAATTTAATAATCATTAGGGAAAATATTACAAACACTTGATTATTCTCATAAATGTTTTTAAAAATGAATAATAAATGCATTACGGCAGCAAGTATGATCATACACACACGTGACGTCAAAAATGTAAAAATCCGAGGACCACAAAATAACTTGATATCATAATTTCAACAATGAAGAAATGGCTTTAATACATGTACAAATAAAATTTACCTAAGTTAAAGTTTGGTAAGAATAAGAAAATATATTACCTAAAGTCTCTGTGTACATATCCAGAAGGGTTTCGTATACATGAGCCATCTTTTTGTATGTCACAGTTATCTCCATGTACTGGGTGACTTAAATCCTCTCTACCCGTTTGTGCACCTGGAATAACATCCATGATGACTAATAGCATTGTAAACACATACTGTCTGACCATAATGCATTGTCTATATCGGCTTAAAAAGTTTAAACTAATTTATGTATATTTAAGTAAACAAGATAAGAAGATACCATACGTCAATGAAAAACGGAGAGCAACATCAAACCTTCTATAGAATATCGTATCAATATAAACTCATTATTGATATCAAACTTGAATTTTGTTTCGCAATTTTGTACGCCAGTCGCGCGAATCGTCTACAAAAGACTCAGCAATTACGCTCAACCTTAAAAAATCAAAAAGGTTAAATAAAGCAGGATGTCGAAGAGCATTGACGACAAAGGTGCAGATATGGGCAATGCATTGTTTGAGTATCACATTTGAAAAGAAAAAAAAACTCTGTATTATTACCAAGTACATAAACTAAAAATATTAAATTCTTGTTTTTCGGATGAGGTGTCATTGGCGTAATAATTCTCAAAGAAATATCGAAAACAGCCAGTAAACAGCAGTTGTCAGTTTATAACATTTTTGTAAAATTACCTGTTAATCAATCAGGATTATACATCATATGGATCTACTGTTTCCACATTATCAGAAATCAAACTGTTTTGTTTTACCGTTTTAATGAATGTAAATCCAGGAAAGTTCTTCTGATATATATATATATATAAAAGATATAATATGATTGCCAATGAGACAACAGACCAAATGACAAAGTAATGACGTCAGAGGTAAAAAAAAAAAAAACATGACAAAACAAAACGCGCGACTTTACTTATCAACGGAACGACTTGAAACAACTATCATATTTCGAACTTGGTGCAATCATTTTCTGAAGAAAATTTTCATTTTCAAACAATGAATTCAAGAAAAAAATACCTTCTACAGCAGTCCTGCAATTCAACTGAGTGTAATCAAAATATAATGGTTGAGTCAAGTTGAAATACTTTTCTACCAAAACTTTTCCATAATCACTTGCATCTAGAAAAAGCCGAAGGGCCTGCTTACTGAGTATACCAGAATATGTCAACTATAATACAAGAATATGGAAAGCATTAAATTTTAATATGAAATATCAGAAATGACACTATACCTTTACATTAATGAGTATTTTAAATGAAATTGATCCATAAAAAAGCTGACAAAAATGTATATCTTAGTAAAATGAGTTGAGTTAAATTAGGGGGCCTGTCCTGTTATAAGCTTAAAAGATTGCATCTTTTCAAGAAGGCCGTACGGTGACCTATAGTTGTTAATGTCTGTGTCATTTTGGACTTTTGTGGATAGTTGTCTCATTGGCAATCATACCATATCTTCTTTTTTATATCATGATGTATTATTTTCCTATAACTTGTTGGAGTCAAATTTTTATAAGAAGCCTTACATTAAATTCAATCGAATATGAATCTACGGTATGTTTTATATGAATATATAGAGAGTTACCTCTGCAGCTCTACTGAGAGTAAGTCCATCAAATATTTCACTTTTAGTCATAGGAGATTTCTTATAATCAAATCCGTCTCCATCAATAGCTCCTTCCTGAAAAAAGAATTATATTTGTAACTTAGTTTTCTAGATAAACGGCCTAGTTATCAAGCGTAACAAAATGTTTGCTTACGGTGTAGATCTTTGACAATGGGATGTTATTTGTCTTCTATTTCTTTTGATATTCGTGTTGTGTGTTTTCCTCTAAATCATGATTATGTCCTTTGTTATTTTCCTCTCCTGTTTGGAAAAAAAATACTTTCCATGGAACTTTCATTTTTTATAAACATTTCAGACTAAGATTACATCGATGAATATATCGAATAGGAAATAGTTTTGAATAGACATACAGATAAAAAAAATTGAACTCGGTCAATACCGAGCATTCGGAATAGACAATTCTATTGACTTCTCTTTAATACTATATAACGCTTTCCGGTCAGTCTTATAACAAATAATTCCAAGATTGAATTTCTGTGACAGGAAAAACAAGAAAAATCAAAAAGTTAATGACGAAATAGGACAGATTCTAATCCTTTATAACAAGTATTTCCAAACTCATAAAGGCGTTTGCAAATCAATAAGTGAACCTTTGAGACGTCCATCAAATTATTCATGGATTTGTATCACACAAGGGGTTGACATCCAAATAATTCTTCATTTGAGAATTTGATTATATCACTGATAAACAGTATTCGTAAAGATCATTTAACACTTCAAAATTTACAAATAAAACTAAAATTTACTCAGCCTTTAACATTGTTGCTGAAGAGACTATTGTTAAAATGTGTTTTTTTTTCTCTCAAATTTACAATGAGAAACATATACATGTACTACAAAAATGAATAAAAATGTATCTAAAATTATATATATAGCTTCTCTTCCAACAAAAGATTGTTTTAAGAACATTATAATTTTGCCTGATTGAATGAATACTCAAAACTTGCAAGTTACTAAAATGCGTATGAATCTATTATAAAGTTAGTACGTATTTAGATTTACGTAATTTTTCTACAACTCCAAATAACACACATAACATTTTGCCGATTTGTATACATCTTTTCAGAATGGCAATAGAGCAAATTTAATGCAGGAGAGATTGGTTCTTCCTAGTTACCTGGTTGATGTCTATCAGTGTTTGACACTGCTCTTCAGTTAGAAGTCCGTCAGCTGCAAATCTTAGTTTACTTTGTAATTCTTTTTCACCCATGCTAATTTTAACACCTAAAATGTTAAAATGGCAATCACATTTTCGAAACCAGCAACGCAGAGTTACTTTTAAATTTCTAAAACATCAACGTACAGAAGTTGAAAAGAATATTTTACATGTATGTTGCACTTGTTAAACGATTGTCTTTATGTCTACGTGTAATCTTATTTTTCAAGGAAAAATTTTTGTTTATCAAAAATGACCATATTTATGGGTGTTGGGGAAACATTTTCTTCGGAATAAAATGTTTGATTCCATACAAAAAAAATATACTAAAAGCTTCATTCAGGTCTTTTCTCCATCCCGTTTAGTTTCTTACGGCATTGGCGTAAAGTATAAACATTGTTAGTTGGATTCGAAAACTTCCACAAAAGGTTGTATTTCGAATTGCAAATCTTTTAAAGTCATTAATTTTTTATTTATTTTTACCTTTCTCATAAAATTCTCTCATGTCTTCTGTGTTCGATTTTATAACTTTATCACGTCTTTTATCCAAGTCCCTAAGATATGTTTTGACTGGATTGTCCTCTTGTTTGTTAGATGAATAAATGAAAACCATAGAACATCTCTGTGTTACTGATCTCTCTGATCTGTGCCTGTCAGATAATCTAAAGCCAACAACTCGTCCACATTTTGACACAACAGACATCTGTCAATTTCATCACAAGTAATCTAATCTTAATATTTCATTAACACATTTTGTTGTACAGTTATGTTTTATAAGTTAACCTTCATAAAAGACTTTTATTTTGCATTGACAAACAATGTTAAAAGTTAAGTACAGACTTTAAATGTATAAATATTCCTGATACGATAATATTGTTGTATAAAAGGGGCATGCACTATCAAATTCATATTCACCGATTCGACTCAAATTCTGATATTTGATTTATAACATACAAAAGCGTATATCTAAATTAAAAAAAGTCGAAAATAAACAATTTACATTGCATTGGCTCGATAACATGTGAAAGCATTTCGTGTGTATCTTAATATGGACGTCATCTACGTTAACCATCGAGGCAACCCAAACGATTGCTGGTATTCATATAACCCGATATAAATACAGATAAAGATGTAAATAGATAGCTAAATCGTGCAATTGGAGTTTTCTAGGTCAGTTTGATTTCATGTAATAGGTATAAAATATAATTGATCATCGTTTTACCTGTATACGAATGAGTCTGATTGATCGAGTCACTCAATCAAATGGTTTATACTTGCTGACATTTGTTCCTGTAAACAACTGAACACGCCTGATTCATGCATAACCAATTTGTAGCTAAGTGTTCAAATTGAACCAAACTGGCTGCTTAAAATGAACTATTATTTCACTAGTTTGCCTTCAATTGATAATTGGGCAAACAAAAAATAGTGGATTTTTTAAAATTTCGTACCTTCTACCCTTTTTTAAACTGCATTTATTCAAAATAATAAAGATTATTGTAGATGATTAATTTATGGGGTATGACAATGATTTTTTTTTTAATTCTAACCAAAGTAAAATGATTTTGATAATATATCACAATAATGCAGGGAGAATGTATGTTGATTTTGATTAGCAGTGCCACTTTATATCGGAAATAAATTATTCATAGAAGTCCTCAGAAACACCTTTTGATATATGTTCTTAGAAATAAATGCAAAAGAAGAAAACACTTCTTTGCATTTAAAGCGAATTTCATACAATTGAGAGGTTTAACTAGCTATAAAACCATGTTTAATCCACCATTTTCTACACAAGAAAATGCCATACCAGGTCAGCTAGGCAAAGTAGTGACTGGACCCTAAACAGAGCAATACAAATAATTTGATCATCACAATATAAGTTAGTGCAATGGAGTGATTTAGTTAATGCTATTAACAGCAGCAGTTGTAGATCAGCAGCTCCTCATCAAATGTCTGTACCAAGTCAGGAATATGACAGTTGTTATCTTTTGGTTTGATGTGTTTGGGATTTTGATTTTGCGATTTGAAAAGGGACTTTTCGTTATGAATATTCCTTTGAGTTTGGTATTTTTGTGATTTTATTAAAATCAAATTTGGCAAGAACTAATAATTTTATATACTTCTCTTTTATGTCTTCTGTCAAGAAAACTAAAATGCCCTGGTTCATTTTCATCAGACAAGAAGATTGAAACTCTACAGAATAATAAAATGGAACTAAGAGAAGGACATAGATTTTATTGAAGATAAGATATGTTGAGAAGGTACAAATGCCCTTACAAGCGTGGTTACAAAATATACAGACAGGCATGGTTTCATTACATTATCTGAGACCTATTATAAGACCTCCTAAACAAAATCGACCTTATATATACTCTAATGAGATTATAATAATTCAGCTCAAAGTATCTGCAAATAAAAAGAAAGTCATACATCTATCTGATTTCACACTATAATTCCGCGACCATTGACTACCGAGTTCTGTATCTACTGCTATCAAAAGAAGATATGTTTTGTAGTGATATTGTGTAGTGTTTTCCGGTTCCATGTATATGTTTCATATGACATGCCATAAAGAGGTCTTTCAAGATGAATGAAACCATTTTAATTGCAAATAAAACAAAAATTAAACCATATCCTATCACTTTCGAATAAACCGCTAATTCGAAGTGATAAATCCCATGACAGTTGTAATACGCTTGTAGTATTAGTATTTTTTCATCAGTATGTTAATATAATATATTATTATATGTTCATGCAATTGGTGTTAATGACTAAGTAATGTAAACAGAAGTAAGCTGCAACTTACACAAATTTATGATGTATGAGTTCTTGATCGTCAATCTCTTCTGCAGTTAAACAACTGCCATACTCTTGTGGTATGCAACCTTCTGAATCTGTAAAGAATTCTAAAAACTTTGGAATCATGATTACAAATGTATGATCATTGTTTAACTCTTTAAAAATTTATATCTTTTACGGTTATAAGTTTAATAGCATAAGTACAGTAAAATTTGTATAAAGGTTAATAACAAAAGTGATAATAAACACTGTGTGTCTAAGTGCAGTGAATCCGACACTGAATATTTGGTTTTCATATATTGTTTATATAAATAAGCCCGTTGATTTTCTAGATTGGGTTGTTTTACATTTTTCATGTCGGAGCCTTTGATAAGCGAATATACGGCCATATGTGTTTTTTCTCATTGTTAAAGGCTGTACGTTGGCATATTATCATTTTATAATATTAATCTATATTTACTTTGATGGATGGTTATCTAACTGTCAATCACACAACATCTCTTTTTAATTTTATACTGAAAACGAAACATTCTTGATCTTATGAAGTAAACTTTCTATATACTTGAATAGTTATCAAAGCCAAACAAGTAAAACGTTTGAAGAGCATTGAGGACTCAAAATTCCAAAAAGGTTGTACCAAATACAGCTAAGGTAAACTTCTCCTTGGATAAGAAAATCTTTAGTTTTTCTAAAAATTCAGAAAAAGTTTTGTAACAGGAAATTTATAAAAATGACCATATCATTGATATGCATGTCAACACCGAAATGCTGACTATTGGGCTGGTGATACCTTCGGGGACGAAACGTCCACCAGCAGTGACATCGACCTAGTGGTGTATATAGTTATCAAAGGTACCAGGATTATAATTCAATACGCCAGACGCGCGTTTCGTCTACATAAGATTCATCAGTGACGCTCCGATCAAAATAGTTATAATCCAAACAAGTAAAAAGTTGAAGAGCATTGAGGACTCAAAATTCCAAAAAAAGTTGTACCAAATACGGCTAAGGTAATCTACTCCTGGGAAGTGCTGACTACTGGGATGGTGATACCCTCCACCATTTTTTGCAATGTTGTGAAAATCGAAGTCCTGAAATGTGTACTCATGGATTAAGTTACTCTGATACCCAGTTGTAAACAGTATTTGCAGAGTTATCCGTTTGCTTATGTGGATCTATCAAGAAACGGAAATGTATTTCATGTAAATATTGCACTTTTTTAATTTGTATTGCTAATACGTACATTGATCATCTCTCTCCGGATCATCACAAACAATGAAAGAGTTTTCAACAAATAACTTCGTCTTGTTATACAAATTGGCCATGACATTTCGACCCTGATCACCAGCCCATGAAATCAATCTTAAAGAATTTTCCAACTTTGTGTTTTTCTTTACATGCTGTGAATAAAATTTATAATAATGTCAAATTTCAGAATATACAAATATGTTGCTTTTAATTCAACGCTGAACTCAATATGTGTAGCTTATTTATTCATACTGAAACATAGTGTGTTCTTTATCATTTTGATTTTTTATCGAAAGGCATGGATTTTTTTCAAAGGAATCAAAGTTTGACATTTCTATTTGAAACACAGTAATGATATTATTTATCAATTACTTCTTATTACCATAGTGTCAGGTATATCAAGTTTGGTATGGTGTATCACACCATCTTTGTGAGTAACACATCCCATTCAATTTGTTGATTCGAGCCTAAATCGTGAGTCTTTTTTGGACATACAAAGCGTATTGTGTACCTAATTCAATTTCTGATGTATGTGATGAGTTTAAATACAACCACAGGGTTGATGCAGATCTATTCTAACATCACTTATGAGTCTTTTGTCGACGAAACGCGAGTTTGACGTTCGAAATTTTGGTTGGTGTGTCTGTGATGAGTATATATGCACCAAATGTTTTTCAGAGACAATTCAAGTATACAGTTTGCGTAAATCTTACAATATGGAAAATTCTCTACCAAAATATCACATAGTTACAATGCGAATACAATGATTGATGATTACTGAATGTAAGACTTATAGTAATAATATGATCAATGACAAAGATATCATACATTTCACAATCATAACTGATGTTTATATATGATAGTGTGTATAAGTCCGATACGTTAATTCGAAATTAACTTCAAAGTACACGGTAACACATAAAATGATATAACTATAACCGGACGTGTACACATTGTAGTGACCTCGAGGCAATGTTTGGTCTTAAATGTAAATGACACCTGATTGTTAACAAATACAACAGATACTGATATTTTTAGGTTTTTGTTACTACCGTTAAATAACCAAAGCTTTCAGTTTGCCTACCCCTTTCAATAATGCCAACTCATTGAATAACAAAGCAACACATATTGTACCTCTAAGCTATCAGCTATATTCAGAATGCAAAGGCCATCAGAATTCGGTCCTACTATCTGGAATAAAAAGTGCAAAAGAGACAATAGTTGTTTAAACCGATGAATAATTAATGAAAATTTGAAATTAAGGCAAACGTTTGATTTATGCGATAGACATAAAACATTTATATAGCATTATATGTTTTTTGTTTTGTTTTAAAGAAAGACGACTCTGATATAATTTTTCAATCCAAGCATCATTATATGTTTATCATACTTCAAATCTTTTTGAAGTGTACATTGTTAGAAGGCCGAGTATGTTATGAAATTACAACACATGCAGTATCTTACAGTTGGTATCCATTTGTTTAACGTGTTTGAGCATTTGATTTTGCCATTTGTTTTGGAACTTTCCGTTTTCCTCGGAGCTCCGTATTTTTGTGATTTTACTTTTTACAGGACTGGCAGATTCGAAAAAAAAATTCGATGGTGTTATAAAGAAAGAGTATGTGATAGGAAATGATTTTTTTTTTTAGTAGACAAATTGGAAAATCTTAAAGACTTTTCATCTTTATTGAATACTATTTTGTATTTCTAAAACAATATTTATTGCCTATGTCACGGGTGCTCGTTTAAATGTCTGGAAAGGTGATTCATACATTTGTAAAGTTTATTAGTTGTTGACACTGGTTTTTATTTAGGAACCCATCAGCTATGATTCTGCCATTTTCAATCACTGCTTCTCCGAAACCATTTTTTTCATTTACTTTCACATGATTTCCGTGTTTCTTTAAGGTACCGGAACTTAGTTCACTTTGAATTTTGGTCTCCTGAAAAACAAATGATAAAAAACTAATTAAATGTGTTTTCATAATCAACACTCTAGAAATAAACACAGTTGTTCACAAACCACCAAGTGATTCTTTAAGGCTATGCTTGTGATAACTAAGATTTGTTGTGAGAAAAATAGATTTTCTATTTGAATTAATGTTAGTATAGGTTGCACTTTGTAAATCAGCTGTTTCCCATATCACAAGTACACGTCTCTTTTGAGGAGATATATAATATTCATAGATATTTTGTTTTGTTTACGCACTGGTTCCAAGGTATGATCTCTATGTTTAATTTTAGGAATATTACCAGTATTATAACACTTGGTAGCGACGAAAATAGAATTCTATGGAAAACCAAAAGTAAAGTTAGGGGTAGTACAACGTTTAAGTATAAGATTAAACTTAGTTTTATAGTGATTAAGATTTTAACACAATGTTGAATACTGTAACCCAATTTGATGTGTTTACCTATTGTGTCTATTTGTTTTTTTCACACATCGATGTTAATATAATGGAATTTCATGAAACTGTCATACAAGTCAGAGGTTTAACTAGCTATCAAATCAGGTTTAATCAACCATTTTCTACATAAGAAAATACCTGTACCAAGTCAGGAATATGACATTTGCTATCCTTTCGTTTGATGTGTTTGAGCTTTTGATTTTGCAATTTGATTAGGGACTTTCCGTTTTGAAATTTCGTTGGAGTTTGGTATTTTTGTGATTTTGATTTTTTCTTAGAATTTCGGACTTATAAGTTAAAAAAAATGCAGCACAGCCCTATGTTTTGGCATGGTCATAAAGCGGGAGGTTTGTCTAGCCGTTAAACACGGTCCTGTACCATGTCAGGAATATGGCAGTTGCTATCAAATAGTTTGTTTTACTATTTTTGTTGGAGTTTGTTTTTGGTTGCACTTCAGTGTTCCTATTGATCCTTTGTATTCCTATTATATTTGATATGTTTCCCATGGTTTTAGTTTGTAACCCGGATTTGATTTCTCTCAATCGATTTGTGACTTTTGAACACCGGTATACTACTGTCGCCTTTTTTTTTACCTTTGAATTAAATAGAAGTGCTATTAATTTTCCATTCTAGGATATATTTTTTTACGAAACTTCATAGTAAAAGTGGACATAGTTTTAGCCTTGAAGTTTCTAGGGGAAATTGCATTGTCCATTTTACAGAAGTGCAACCTAAACTGAGGATATAGAATTCGTACCATCCTAATTCCTGAAATATCTAAGGTATATTATTAAAGCATATCAATACAGAAAATAAAAAAGAAATGTCTTCATTCTGACTCTGCTCAAATTAATAAAATTCTTAACTAAAATAAAACAAAAATATTAAAATAGCAGACATTTGAATAGAAAAACGAGCAAATGACTGATACAATAATATAACATCAATGTAGTCATAACCTTTGCAAGCAGCTTAATCAGCTAAAATTAAAGATTTGAATATGAAAATGAAATCCTTATTTAAAGGAATTATACTCTCACAACCCTGAAATTCGATGACATTTAGCATACCTTTCAACTATAAATTTGGAAATAAAAAATTGAATAAACTCACATTTTTTTTGTATCTGCAGTATAAGTAGTTATTTTTATCAGATTCAAGTTGTAACTGAACTTTTGAAATCTATAACTCACATGGTTCTTGTCGGACCCATCAAAATTCTTTAATTTTTCGTCATTATCTCCGTGTTCCATAATCTCATTGAGTTTGTCTCGTATATAGTACAACAACTGTAACATATCCGTTCTGCGATTCTGATGTTCTACAGCTTCCTTAAACCAAGTGATAAAAGAAGCTTATAAGTATACAAAACTATTTTTTATAAGCATGAAAATATCATAAGATGTGTGAATCGTTCAGTGAAAATACAATCTGAGTTATAATTTCTCTGTTTCTTATTTTCTTATCATTAGTAGTAAATCGTAGCACTGCAGTCAAGGAAAAGTGGGACGAGGAAACAATTCAAATAAGCCTTAATTCCAAGGTTGGATCAAGATTTGAACAGCCTTACCTAGATAGATAACTTGCAAAAAGTATTATGCAAAAATGTATATGTGATGTTAAGATAGTCTTTTCCTTATAATTGACTTTAAATATTTGTTTACCAAATTTCATTTCAATACGTGTATTTTGATGCCATATTGCATACCATGTAACAGTTATGGTTCGTGTTGCTCAGTCATAATGTTTTATTTTGTGTACGATTGTTGTCTCACCAACAAAACTAGTCTTCTTATCAATAAGATTCACCAGTCGTCTAATTTCAAATAGTTGAAACCAAACTATAAAGTTGAGAAGCATTTTAAAAAACAAACTTTCCAAACTGTATTCTTTACCTGCCGAGCTTTAAAATTTTCACTGTTATATCCCAATTTTTTCATAAAGTATGTTTTGTTGTTTAAAGTGTCCTCGTCGTTTGGATTGAAAACAAGATATGTAACTGCACATTCCAAGGCCTGTTCATCGTTTCCACCTAAATATGAGTACAAACTACCAAAATAAGGATGTTCATTTTTTTATTGACAAGCATCGTGTCAATCGACTGAATAGTATTCTTAAACATTGTAAAACATTTAAACTTATCTACTAACAACATTTATCTAGTATGTTAGTGTAGAAACACAATCTGTTGTTTCAATAATATCTTTAAAAACTTTAAAGTCCAGATAAGTTTTTTGACCGGTCTGATAATAGTTATATTGTCTTTCGGTATATCAAGAGACATGATCGTGAAATTATAAGTTAATGTGGAAAGGTTATGCGATTGATCGTGAAAGAATGAAAAACCAGTGAGGCGAAAGATACCAAAGAGACATCCAAACTGTTAAACTTTATCAAATGCGACATATTTAAATATAATCTAATTTTGGATGTAACGCGTCTTCTGATTGGCTGACGTTATTTTGTTATGAGCCCATAGACATAATTTAGTCATGTGACCGTGACGTCATCAACGTTTTTCGTGGTTTTCTACGGTTTAAAATGGAATTTAGAATTAAATTATAAGAAATTACTGTAATATTTTTTCTGTCTATTCGAAATAACATAAAATATGTGGTGCAAACTGTTAAATAACCCGCTACGCGCGTTATTCAGTGTGCACCAAATTTTTTATGTTATTTCTTCATAGACAGAAAAAATATTACAGTCATTCCTTAAATAAACAACCGTATCTAGTAAACATCATTAAACAACCGTATCTAGTAAACATCATTTAAGTTTTGCTATGGTCTAGTTTTTGTAGGGTTAAATGTTAACAAGAGGCTGTCACAACGACAGCAAACCGGATTTATTAACATTTATTTGTGTCCTGGCAATATCACAAGAACCATTACTGATGAATGGTGAAAGTGAAAATCGTCAATATCAAATTTGACCTCCATTTTGTCATCAGTATCAACATATTAAAATTTGAAAAGCTTAGATTGAATGGTTCATGAGTAAATGCAACAACCTGAATGGAAACGCCATTTTACGATCTTTCAAGAACCATAACTCCTGAACGGTAAAAGTCAAAATCGTCATTATTGAACTTGACCTCTATTTTGTCATCAGTAACAACATATTAAAATTTCAAAAGCTTTGGTTGAATGGTTCATGAGAAAATGCACGGACACGACGGGAAAAACCATTTTTCAATCTTTCAAGAACCACAACTCCTGAACGGTAAAAGTCAAAATCGTCATTATTAAACTTGACCTCCATTTTGTCATCAGTAACAGCATATTAAAATTTCAGAAGCTTTGGTAGAACAGTTCATGCATAAATGCACGGACACGACTGGAAACTCCATTTTTCAATCTTTCAAGAACCATAACTCCTGAACGGTAAAAGTCAAATTCGTCATTATTGAACTTGACCTCCATTCTTTCATTAGTAACAACATATTAAAATTTGGGAAGCTTTGGTAGAACAGTTCATGCGTAAATGCACGGACAACTCCATTTTTCAATCTTTCAAGAACCATAACTCCTGAACGGTAAAAGTCAAAATCGCCATTATTGAACTTGACCTTCGTATAGTTGTCAGGAATAACATAATAAAATTTTAAAAGCTTTGGTTGAACGGTTCATGAGTTAATGCACGGACAACATTTGATTGCCGCCCGCCCGGCCGCCCGCCGTACATCCCCAAATCAATAACCGACATTTTTGTCACAAAAATCCGGTTAAAAACTATTTGAATATTGCGGGATAAAATTTCTCCATTGCTTTAACAACGCATTGGTTTTGAATAATTTGTGATATAGTCATGTGTAAGATGAATGCAGTTAGTTTGTGTCTAAAACTTAAAAACAGAAGTAGGAAAGGCGTACCTTAGTGATGGTTTACTCACTTTTGTAATATGCAGTTTGAAGAAGATGATAATTCTGTCCAACAAAATCTGGGAAGTAATCTGTATGTATAAAGCTCAGCTTCCTTTGACATTTCAGTTGACATTCTAACACAGAAATATAGTGACCTATAAAAGAAAAAGATATAATCAGCAATGGAACTGCGTCATAATTTAACCTGTAATTTAAGAAGTAAAAAAAATATATAGATGTAAAAAGTAAAGAACTGACATGAATAGAGCACATAATCGTAATACATGAACACGTAACACATAAACGAATATCAATTCATGTCATGTAGGTGACATCATGATTGCCTATTCAGTGTGAGTCAATAAGATTTTCAAATATCTTACACACGAATATGCATTGTTTCAAAAGTGTAATGAAAATTTTACTTTTAAATTCATCTCACATACATGATAATGTCCATTTATTGTACCGATAATTTGACAAAACATTATATTATTTGTTTTTAAAGTTAAAATGCGCGTCAATGACGATTTTTTGTTAAACCTATCAAAGATGGAACTTTACAAAAAATAAATTCCCCAATTGGCAAAACAAATTAAACTATCATACGAATTAAATGTTGAATTAAATTATAGTTGTTTTTTTATAAAGGAAAATAATGACCTCACACAGGTCATTATTTTATGTCATGACTAAAATTGAGAATGGAAGAATATTTCAATGAAATATGGTATCGTCCGGGTTGATTCTTCGAAACAATGACCTATCGATCTGAAAGATAATAAATCCATATAGGTATATAACGTTTTGGTAATAGAAAAAATAAAATACATTCCATCGCCAAATAAATGTTAGTAGTGATCACGAAAACTTTCATATCTTAGTATATATGTTGTGTTTCGATAAAATCTTTATGTTCGAGGTGCATAATTTGCAAATTGGTTTACAATCGATGTTTCCCCTTTCAAATGATTGTCTAATGTAATTATTCAAACACAGATTTGTATACAAAAAAAAAATCAAAATTTGTAGGATGTCCGACTAGGAGGAAGAATAAGACTGTATTTAACTTTTAAAATTTCGGTTGGTATAAAATAAACATTAACAAATAATTAGAAAAAAATAAATGCTTATTACGATATTTTATTACCAATAAAAACATACATTAAACGAAAGTATCACATGCTTTACCGATCATTAGTTAAACATATTTGTACAACTAATCCTGAATTCAGAATGCATTAACTCGATGTATTCATCCGGTAAAAATGTTTATATATATGACGTCCTTATTGGAAAATACTTCACCACATGTTTCAAATGTAACTTACCAGCAATATATAGAATTCGTACGTAGTTAATAATCTTTAATAATATAATAGGATTTTAAAACTTGAATGCAAATTGTACTGCTTTTAATTAACGACCTTTAAATACTAGTAATCAAAAAACATAAAACTAATATTTTCAAATATCCATTACATTTTGTATATATTCCGTTTTTCATACCGCTATCTTTAAAGTTGTTGCTTCTCCCTCTGAGCATCAAAAATTCTTTCTTCCCTTTATTCTATTTAGCTAAATATGCTTATATCAAAATAGGGAATAAAGATACCAGAGGGACGTTCAAACTCATGAATCGAAAATAAACTGACAACGCCATGGTTAAAAGAGTAAAGGACAAACAGGCAAACATAAAACAAGACACAACCATACAAGTATAGACTAGCAACACCAACCCAACAATAACTGGTGATCGCATGTGCTCCTGAAGTGTAAGCAGATCATGCTCCACATATGGCACCCGTCGTGTTGCTCCTGATAGTACAAACAAAGTTCTATAAAGTCACGATCACAAATTTGTTGACCGTTTCAGTACTTTGATTTTTTCAATTTTATCACTGTCATATTTACCTAATATGCACTTTTTGTCTAGCCGACATAGCTCAAGCTTTGTCATTAGGCTTTAGTATGCATCGTCAGTACTCCGTGTTTTAAGTCTTTTTACTTTTTTTAGCCGTGTGTGCTAAATGTCAGGTCGTTTCTACTATTTGCTAAATAAATGCGCATTTGGTGCAGAAAAATTGGTACCGTGAATGTTATTGTTCTTACGTTTTGTTTTTACATCACTATTCCAGGTACCAGGGGGGATTGAATGCTCGCAAATATGTTAACCCGTAACATAATGTTTGTATCAAATGTAGTTACGTTTAATTAAGTTGCTGTTGACGAGTAACGGTAATAATGTAAACACTTACCAGCTATAGCCTGAATGAAGTTTACGGCAGATTGGTGGTTAAAATGATCTTCACATTCTACTCGGCACCTTTCTTCCTCTTGATAGTATTCCTTAGTTGCAATTTCAATCCATTCAATTACTTTAGTCCAATCATTCTGATCAAAAACCTCTTCACCTTTGATTCTATATTCCTGGCGCGGACAAAATATCATTGTTGATTACAAGATCTAAATATGCATTATTAGTGCTATTCTCTAAGATATTGGATAATATATGCAAATATCATTCCAAAACTCATTCTGCCAAGTACACAATTACAGACTAAAGAAGCTAATGTTTCAAATTTTCTTTATAAATATGAGTGGTATGATGTTGTAATTGGCCGTTTCAGAATCTAAAGAATCATGGGTAATTTCATTGTTCGTACCGAAAAATGAAAATAACGCCACGTCATTGGTTGAATTTCCATTGTTTATGGCATTTTTAATCAATCACAACGTTTTGGTGTACACTTCTGAAAATATTACTCAGGATGCATTAGATTCTGAAACGGCGAATAAGACAAATTCTGTATTTTACTATAGAAAAAACTGTATAATGCTTATTTTTGCATTAAGTTGAATACAGATAATTTGTTTTTCGCAATTTGAAATGATATTTACTCTGCTCTGGTGCAAGTTATATACCTATTGAAAACAGATCGTGAATCCCATTACCTGATACTTTTTAGTCTCTAAATTCTTGATGTCTTCTTCGTTAACATTAAACTCTTCTTTGTAAGTATTAATACTATCAATGGTTTCCTCATCTGTAGGATTCCTTAGGTAATATGTATAAGCAGCACATGATGCATCCGTATATCTCTTTAACTGAAACATTAAAAACTTTACATGTCTTACATGAAACGTAAATATACTTTTTTGTCAAACATGGTTGTGAGTTGTCTCATTTGCAATCATACTAAATCTTCTTTTTTATGTTTATGATGTCTTCCATTGTGAATAAGCTGTGTACGCTAAAATTTTCTACAGATATTTGCTGTATATACAATCTTATTCAATTGCTTGTAAAACGATTCCCTTTACACAACTGGTATAAATATATATATAAGTATATCATCAAGTTCAATAAGGTAAGTGCCATCAAAGTTTGTACCAAACTTTAAATTATTACAGTTAGAAATCATCTGTAAAAAAAATCATGACATTAAATGAAAATGCTTACTCCTTATCAGACTATTAAGGTTTCTGCCGTGACGTCTGCTTCATATGTATATGAAAAAGGCGGTGATATAGGGGAAGTCGACTTTCTATAGAAAAAAATATTCCTTGATCAACATACACAAAATTTAAAAAAAATATTGATTACTAGTACGCAAAAAAATAATACTATTAAAGAAAATGTAGTTCACATGGTTTCAAAGTGATCGATAAATATTATTTCTAACTTGAAAAAATAAATACCTCTTCATAACAAATCTGAAGATGTCTGTATGGTTCATGGTTGTCAAAATCTGTGTCGATTTTTTCAGAATTTTCAATCTGTTCAAACCCTAATTGATTTTCTTGGCAGCTTTTCGTACACTGGTATTCCTTAACTAATTTTGAAAATGATTTCCATTTCAACAAATCATCAATGTCATTTATGGTGTTCAAGTTTGGATTATCAACAAACTCTGACCCTTCACGACACTTTAATTTACAGGTAAACACTGTTTCCTTATATAATTTCCTGCTTTCGATAGCTGTTTTGAGAAACCCAACACACTGAAACCATTTTCCTGTTTCTAACGCTTTTAATCCCTCTGTGTATAAATGATCATACGTCAGTTTAGATAACTCGCTCAAGCTATCAATATTTGTATTCTTTAAACAGATAATCAGTACAAGTATCAACATATGTAATGCCATGGAAATAAAGTTCCAACGCTATTGTAGAAATTAGGGCGACAGTAGTTTACTGAAGTTAAAAACAGACGAGTATTCAGGTTTTATTTTAACCTTAATCGAATTAGGTTCAACTTTTCAGATGAAATAATCGTTTCCGGATATAAAGGAATCACAACGCATCAGCTCACCTGGTTATTGTTATTGGATTTAAACTGTTGTTTGTATACATTTTTATCTGGTTTTTTTTCTGTATTACACACATGCGAGGATCATGGTTAGAAATATAGAGGGCTGAATAAATTTAAGAGCACTATAAGGACAAAACCATACCAGATTGTTATAAACCGGTAGTGAAACTAAATCCAGAAAAGCGCTTCGGAAACATGAAATTAATAAAGTGTTTTTTTCATATTTTTTTTACAGTACTGGGTCGATAACTCTATTTGTGGATGATCAGTTCTTGAGGATATTATTGTTATAACTTTGGACGCATGAAATTAATAACATGATAACATGGTGTTTACATTTTTTAGCATTTGATGGTTATTCAAAAGAAAGGAACAACAATTATGGACTTTTTAAATGAATCTTTAAAATTATGTTTCTTCACATTACTGTTATTATACTTAAATATACATAAAAAATATATATCCACAAAAATTCGTTCCTACGAAAATAAATGAATCCGCAGTATTAATTGAGAAATTCAAATATAAAGCTCTCACCAAAGCAAATTGATGTTAAACAAGACCAATAAACTTGTTTTCCCCTCAATCGATTAATGCAATTGATTGAGCTAACATAATATTATAGCATGACTGATCGTTGCCCTTCACCTTCATTGAAACGAAGAAAAATTTGACAATGAGCGTTGTTAAATTTCAGACTATCGACAAACAGGAAGTTGATGAACTTCAAATTTTAGAATTACTTTCAGGTAGCAACTCACCATTTTCAGGCTTAAGAACAAATCTTAATCTTTCCCTTCTATAACGCGGGCCAAATTTGACAGGATTCTTTGTACGAGTATTATAAAAACTATCGACATGCAAAATCGGCTATACGGCGGCAAATGTCAAAATTGTTTACCCGCTATAACTTAAAATCATAAAGAAGAAAACAAAATTTATAATCAATCCCTTTTGTAGAAGCCAAGTATTATTTGCCGAAAGTTTTCTACCAAAAGTATTTTTGGCAGTCAAACGGACTGATAGGGTCAAGCGATTTCTTAATCTGTTCTCGCCTTTGGTATGTTAAAACATCTTACCTTTTATTTACCAAAATATACATCAAAATGGATTCATATTACAAACTGATCACGTATGCGTTTACCAGGTGAGCGATTACGAATAACTAATTGTTTCTAATGTATCAGGTATATGGTATGTAAAATTATTTGCATGACAAGCTTTCTAGAAATAATTTAATATGAGAATGTTTAATCGCAGATATATAAAGCTTTTATACTTGGCTTTATATTCTAAGGTTTAATAGTCATTCTGTCAACCAAAGAGGCACAATGCTAATCCTATAAATGAGTTTTTGAAACGTTTACATAATCTTTGTAACATGTGTAGAGTGATCAAAGATACTTATTTCGAAATTTTGTTGATGATTATAAAGGTAAAGTATTTAAAAATTGTGTAACCAACGAAGTTCTTGAATATATATTCCCACACACTCTCTCATATTCAGAAATAAAATCAATTGAGATTAGTTAATAGATAAATTCAATTATATATTTTGTTTATTTAGTGCACTTTTGTCTTGTACTTAAAGGGTGAAAAACTACAAGTTCTAATAAGTATTCTGTGATATGTACATGTAACAGTGAAGTTTTACAATCAGGGATTATGTAAGATCCCAGATTTTTGAGGGACTTTGCTAATCGTTATTGATTATATGTAATCCCTGAAAATCATCAGTAATTTTACATAATCACTGAAAATGGTTAGAATTATTTCGAAACAGACAAAAATTATTTCAGGGATAATCAATAATAAGAAGATGTTTTATTTGATAAAATAACGAATTGTAAGTGAACAGTTTTTCCAAAGATATTCTAGTTAACCGTGTTGAGCCACAATACCTTATTCTGTAAAATTTGTTTTGAAAATGTATAAACATGGTTTCTCACAAGCTATCTTCATGGATCTGTCACCAGTTATGACAGCCAGCATTCTAATATCACTTGTTGCTGTAGTGTCATCTTTCAAACTGGTACCAGCATTGACTATCTATAAAGCCGTTTTTCAGCAACATCTATGTCTATTCATTAAAAGGTTTATACGTAAATATGTTAAATCTCAAACGGATTCATATATATGTTCTCCATTGAAGCTACTATTATTCATCAGGTAAGTTTTCTTTTCTTGACATCAATAATTAACCAGTCCAGAATAATATGACCTCTGTTTAATATAGAACATGTCATATTTAGACATGTAGTAAGTCTATGTCTACCTAGATGTCCACATTAGGTCATATGCATCAATCTAGTAGTCTATGTGTTTCTTATAACTATTTTATTGACATGTACATTTACTTTTATTTATACATATAGTGTTATACAATAAGTATTCGTCAATTAAAATTTTCTTTTATTTTATTCATGGTAACCGAAAATACATTTAAAGATACCATAATGACTTTACTACCAAACAGGAATACCACAGTTATTATCATTTGTTTGATGTGCTTGAGCTTTTAATCGGAGGTCGGTGTTTTATAAGTTCTTCTGGTATTTTTTAAGTCTCCGTTTAGATTGAAATTGGTCTAGTGGTTTTGGAGGTAGGATCTTTGAATCTTTTTACAGGTGACGGATGATAGCTGTAACGTGATGAAAAAAGCTTACTTTGACCTTAAGGCCAGATGAGCAAAAACAAAGTTTATAAATTACCCTCACATTTTGTACGATTGTTCTGATTATCATTTGAGTTAATCTAGAAAATATTCTATTTTAGACTCTTAGCACAGTTTATCAAGCTTCTCCAACTCTCATGATTTTTAGCTTATATATATTTGATGGCAGTGAGATCATTGCCATCTTCAGTTATGACATGTTTCACTGTCGCATTGTTTCGTGAGTGTTTGATTTGTTAGGAAAAGTAGGCTTTTTTTGTATGAATTGGAAAGACCAGTTCAACTATAATAAAAATATTGTAAGAATAGTATTGTTCTTTTTCGATTCGTTATAAACTGTAAAATAAAATCACAAAAATACTGAACTCGGCGGAAAATTCAAAACGAAAAGTCCCTAATCGACGGCAAAACCAAAACCTTTAACACATGGTTTAATGTGCTTATTGCGTATCTGTTTAATAATTGCACGATTTAGCCTCATTTCTTATTTTCAAAAAGTGTTGTTCAAGTGTGGAAGTTGCATAGAAAAAATGGATTTATAGAATAAATAATTATTGAAAATGTCATGTTACAATTTGCAGAACTTAAAAGGTTAAAAGTGTAGATTTGAGATGCAATTTACTCAAAATATAAACAATATGTAAAATGAAAAACAAAACTAAAAATTGTACTAAAGACATACGATTTATGGTTCATTAGCCTCTGATTGTACAAATATTTAGTTGTTTTCAAGAACACATGCTATATTAGAATTCATTTTTCCAATATATTCCAAGAAAAAAAAACTGAACATATGTGACATTTTTTTAAATGAAATTATAGATATTCAATATTATAATTAAGGACCAAAATGGAAAATTGAAACATCAATTTGGAACTGTAAACAGTCTCTTTTGTCTTTAATTTAAGTAGCGAGTTTTCCATGTGAATCTGAAATATCCCAATCTTGAAAAGGACAATAAGTTCTGTCTGTGATAGATTTCTTGAAGAACGGTCATTTGTGTATATTTTACATACTTCTTTTTGTTTTATCGCAATAAAATTTTGTTTATAACATTGCTCCTTATAACAAAGCCATATTAATTCTTTCAGAATGAATATTCCCTGGTTCTGTTTTTTCATCAATATCTTTGTATTGACCGATGGACTAGCTGAACAGATAAAATGTTTGGAAGCAGAATCTGATCTCACGAAATACATAAATTGGCAGATGGAGATTTATAATGCTGGACGTAACAGTCCCTCACCACAGAAATGTCAAGGTACGTTTAAAAAAACATTATTTCTTTTTTGCTTCCAATTACATAAGTTGGATCAATCCCGAATGGCTAATTACATTCTCAACCATCTGACATTAAACCAAACTGTTGATAAACTGTCCAGAATGTTCAACGTGTCATTAAAATTCCCAAATGGTAGATACTTTTTCTGTTTTCTTATTCAAGACTGGTAATCTTTTTACATTTCAGTACGGTGCCAATTTGGGTGCGACGAAAAACTAAAAAGAAATTATATCTGATCAAAGTACATTGACATTGAAAAAAACATATAGAGTTGTCTGTACTGTAAAGAACAAAATATATGAGGAAATTCTCATGCAATTATTTTTGAATGATGATTTTCATCGGACTTTGACAAATTTTTGGAAAGGTTAGATAACACGTTCTATCAGAAAGCTACCATTTTGAATAATGAGTTTTAAATGTAATTTCTAAAAAAAAAGAACAAAAAGACACATTTTGTGCATCAAAATCTTTCTTTTGTTAATATTTAAACCATTCAGAAGCTTACGAAAAGAATAAATACGTCTTGTGTATATGCTTGAAGTCGGGAGTATAACTATAATGTCAAATTATTTAGATACAATAGACGGCGTAACAGATTCACAGTTTTTTTTAATTAGGGCATTTCTTAGTCAAAAAGAATACTAAATGGAATTAATTTAAATATATAGCATTAAACTAGAGAAAAATATAGTGAATTTTATGCAAAGCCTTCATAAAAAACTGTTTACCTGTTTGCCAAGCTTTAAATACAATACAGATATCTCATAAATCTACTTACATTCTAGAATTTTAAAAAACAATTGTTTGACATCTTTAACAGTAGATAGTCGGGGCTTTAGCTTGTTTGCATTATACACTGTATTATACTCTAATAAAGGCAACAGTAGTGTACCGCTATTCATTTGTTTCGTAAATAGATTGAGAAAAAACAAATCAGGGTTACAAGCTAGAACCGCAGTAAACACTGAAACACTGAAGCACAGCTTTATGGCAATGTTTTATATGCCGCTAAAATTACAACATAACATGACAGGAATACTGTACAAAAAAATGCAAGAACACTCAGGAAAGAGAAAAACATAAATATAAATATAAATATTCATTTCAACATGTTAACAACAGAATAACAAAAATACCTAAATTTTTTTTAGGACAGTACACAAAAACAGCATATTATTATTAATCAACCAATGTATCAACGTCATAAAAAGTGACGTCACATGTAAATTTCAAAATTTGGACATAAATTGAGATTAGGTTTGTTATTATGTTATAAGATGTATTTTATAACAATTACAAGAATATCAATATAGAATTTTGTTAATAGCTAGTTGCTAACTGTACTATCTAACTTAACATCTTATATCATTTAATTTAAAGTAATCAAACGAAAAAAATTAAATTGTAAACTATGTAATAGTTTCAAAGTCAATAAACCATGATGAGGGGTTTTACATTAATCCCTCATCTTAAACAACCCAATCACAAACTAATCTAAAGAGATAAGAAGTACCAATGCTTATACAACTTCATGCATAATACCATTGACCGACCACTAATGGCTCCCCAGAAATTGACCTAATCACAAACTAATATATGTTAACTAAGAAAAAGTTTCAATGTCGATAAGACCATTACTGAGGGGTGGTGCCAAATAATCTCCATGGTAATTAGATGTGCCAATGCAAATACAACTTTTTAAAATATCATTGACCTACCACTTGTTGTTTACCATAACCTGACCTAATTCTACAGTTAATACATTTTTTGACACAGCATTCTCCTCGATGAGAGACAAAAATCGTCTATTAAATTTAAAAAAAAAAAAATAATAATTATTACAATAATACCGAACTTCAAGGAAAATTAAAAATGGAAAGTCCTTTATAAAATGACAAAATCAAAAGCTGAAACACATCTTACAAATTGAAAACAACTGTCATATTCCTAACTTTTTCATTTAAGTGATAAATTGAATATTTTGGATATTTACAGAACATTTCTGCATTAAAAGATGCTCTCCATCTTTCATAGTGTCTGTGAAAAAACTAAAAACATTCGTAAAGTTATCTTTCAAGGGCAATAACTCTTATAAGAGATCAATTGGTGATATTTTTCATGCTGATTTATTTTTTAGGTCGTACTTTGCTGTATTGTTTCTTGCCAAGTTCTCTCTGTCTTAGTTTTTGTACCAAACAAAAAAAAAATGATAAAAATTATCTTTTCAGAGTATAACACTTATTGGTGATCATTCGACGATTTAAATCAATTTACTTATTTTTAAGTCTTACTTTTTTATGTTTTTGGTGTTGGTCTTTCAAGGGCAGACACTCTTAGAGAGGATTAATCAACAATGTCTGTCATGATGACTTATCCGATGGTCTAACTTTTCTGTACTCCTTATAAAAAATTCTGAATTGGACTTACAAAATGAACGAAAATGTTTTTCAAGGGCAATAACTCTTATAAGGGGATCTATTGAAGTGTGTTTTACTTTGCTGAACATTTTTTATACATAAAATTCCTCTTGATCTAAAATAGCTTTAAAGATGATAACCAATTACTGAGAAATTTCATCAGAATTTTTATTGCAGGGACAATAACTCTAAATAAGGGTGTCCAATTCAATTGAAAAAATCAGAAACAAATAGATCTTTAACTTCTGATTTGGTTATCTGTCAGTTTTGTCTTATTGCTTTAGTTTTTTTAAAATATAAATTAAAAACTATTTTTACCTTTTTTTTCACCATGGCGTGTTTGTTTGTTGATTGACTGAAATACAAAAGACAAACTTAATACTAGCTACAATAAGGATCATTCGTCTCAAGTTTGCTTCAAATTGGTTCATCTAAGATTTGCTATTATATCATTACTTTACAGTTAGATTCGAGAAGGTGTTTCAGCAATCAAATTGGTTATATTAACTTAATCTAGTTATAACATTCAAGAGTTTTAATTGTAGCCAGTTTTATTAATTACGTAGTAAAATATCACTGACAATTATGGAAACAAATAAACCAACATTTATTTTTTCAGATATGTTGAAAGAGAGGCCAGCTTTCTTTGTGTTTGTGAAGGCCGACAGTGTTTCGTTCACTGGACATGACATTTTGAAATTTGACGATGTGAGAACAAACATAGGGAATCACTACAACGCATCCACTGGATACTTTACAGCTCCAAAACCAGGGTTGTATGAAATATCTTGTCTTTTGTTTGGATGTGGAACCTCCGCAGTTACCTTCCAGATACATAAAAACAGTCAGATTTTTGGCTATGGATATACACCAGGCAGAGAATGGAATTCGAATACTGTGTCTCTACTGATGGAGTTGAAGAAAGGAGACAATGTATATGTCAAGCATCGACATCCAAACAAGAAAGAAACCGTCCAAGGAACTCAACATTCATATTTTTCTGGCCGTCTTCTACAATAAAGTATCAAATGACTAATTAAGATGAATCATAGTTCTTTGTAGAAAAAATAGTTATCAATCTTGCAAGATTTAAGGGTGATATTATTTATCAGTTTTGTCAAATTGAGCATTCTTACCTAACCAGTTACTCGGATAATCTCTCGACCGTAACCGTAACTTGGATAAGAAAAACGGTAAGTTTTGGTATTTGTCCAAATTGTAGTTAAAACACTTGCAAAACGGGTCGTCCTTTTGACTGTTTTGGATGTACAAATTAGAAGCAATGTGTAACATGAATAGCGACATTAAATCCTTAGGTAGAGGAAGAATTTTTACATTGTCAAATAATCCTAGCAACAACTCTTTGTGGAATTAGTAGCTTAACTTCTTTCCCTATGAAATATACCCTTATTTTCTAGTAACATGCCAAATATTCAACCACCAATGACGGTCAAGCCCCTGGTTACATTGATTAATGGTTTATTTGCTATTATCCTGGACATGTATGAACTATTTTCCACTAGACGTTAAGCAAGCAACAATCAATCAATAAACCATGTAAAGAAAAATATTTGCAGTAGTGTATGGTTATACAATTTAAAAAAAACCTATACATTGTACACATTTATTAATGTAATATATATCATCTAAACTGTTTCTTTTTGTATTTTTTTAAATAGCTTGTGTTTTATTTTTATTTTTATTCATAAATGCCTTTCAAAAACCCAAAGTAAAAACAATAGGTGTCACGTCTCAGCTGTGGATTTGATGACAAAAAAGTAACCGATCTCCCAATGCCAAATTTATAAATACTGTTGGCTAAACAGGTCTGTTGGTAGGATATTTTTGCAAAGGTCAGATAAATGTATCAAAACTGATCATGGCCGTTAGTGTTTGAAAACAATTCCAAAATTTATTGGGTTAAACTACGTATATGAAAGGGAGAAGGTTTGGATCCAGTAAAACGTTTAATTCCGCTGCAAATGTTTGCACCTGTCCTAAGTTAGGAATCTGATGTACAGTAGTTGTCGTTTGTTTATGTAATTTATACGTGTTTCTCGTTTCTCGTTTTTTTTATATAAATTAGACCGTTGGTTTTCCTGTTTGAATGGTTTTACACTAGTAATTTTGAGGCCCTTTATAGCTTGTTGTTCGGGGTGAGCCAAGGCTCCGTGTTCAAGGCCGTACATTGACCTATAATGGTTTACTTTTTTTTAAATTGTCATTTGGATGGAGAGTTGTCTCATTGGCACCACACCACATCTTCCTATATCTATCTAGCAAGTACCCAGAATCTAATATCACTTATGTTATGACTGCTCTGAAATTGTATAAACTTGGTCCAATCAGTGGTCCGCTGAACTATCTTCAGTTATTTATCAACAACAATTACAGCCAACACTCGTTCATCATTTGTTACTGTAGTCTCATCTTTTAAACTGGTACTAGCGTGGAATATATGTAAATCAGTTTTCTCAGGGACATCTATACCTTACAGTTGAAAAAAATAACATATACATGTGCATTAGTCTCAAACAAGTTCGTAGTACTTTTTTATACTACCTCTCCTTTTCTTCATTAGGTGAGTCTCCTTAAAAAAGAATGACCCTTCAATTCTTTTTAATTTTCTCCGTTCTACAAGTTATTTATCATGACCGGTTTATTTGACAATATTCATCTAAAACATAAAAAAATAAAAAGTGTCTAGAAGCGTATAAGTTCTCAAGTCCAATATAATGTGAGCTATGAATTATTAAGAGCATATCATACGTATCAGGCCTATTTTTATTCCAGGTCATATGTTGACCTTTCGAAATCTAATTTCGAATAAAAAATAAGTTGTTGATAACTGTCTCTTTGACATACATTTACTTGGATTTATACATATAGTGTTATACAATAAGTATTCATTAATTAAAACTAGTACCTATATACTTCATATGTTTGGTTTTTTTTTTAAATGTAAAGTCATTTCTGGTTGGATTCTATTTAAATATGGTATCAAAAAGAATAAGAATTGTCACAGGTTTTTTTTTTATTTAAGGAATGACTGTAATATTTTTTCTGTCTATGAAGAAATAACATAAAAAATTTGGTGCACACTGAATAACGCGCGTAGCGGGTTATTTAACAGTGTGCACCACATTTTTTTAGGTTATTTCGAATAGACAGAAAAAATATTACAGTTATTTCTTATAATTTAATTCTAAATTCCATTTTAAACCGTAGAAAACCATGAAAAAACGTTGATGACGTCACGGTCACATGACTAAATTATGTCTATGGGCTGATAACAAAATAACGTCAGCCAATCAGAAGACGCGTTACATCCAAAATTAAATTATTCGTTTATAATTTTGTTGTGACGTATACACATTTGAGGAAGGACTGAACAACACAATAATTCACGAATGTTTGTAGGGCATAAGTTAATAGTCTTGAGTGGATATTTTTCTTTGTTTTAATTCTTAGATTGCTTGGTTTTTTTTTAATTTCGTTATGACTTTGTTGTGAAGCATACTGATGAAGGGATGATTTGAATGTATTATTTTATTTTTGAAGTTTACAATATATTTCGTCCAACTGATTTTTTATTATTAAATTTGGTTGTTATATATCGTAACTTTATGAACAAAAAGTCACAATTGTGTTTTCGGTTTTGTTTTTTTTTTTTTTATTAAAGAAAACACTTTAAATGAAAAATATAACAAAATCAACAAATAAGTTTGTTAAAATTGGAATTTGACCAGAAATGACCTCACAATATTTTTTGAAAAATCGTAGTTTAATATGAAATACAAAGTGAAAAATCACAAGTGACAAATACTTTTTACCATGCACTGAACTTTAAAAAGATGTTTAAGGAAATGTTATTTTCCTGTTTAACAATTGCGCAACATAAAACGGAAAGACAAACCTGATAGATGAACTGCATATATCTTCTACAAGGCTATACATATACTATAAAAGATTAGGACAAATCATTATTATGACAATATGAAATGCAACAAGTTGACAAATTTTTAAAATGTTTGAACTGATATTAATTTTGTGTGTGGTAAGTGCGACTACACAAGCTGAAGGCTGCAGAATTGATGATGTCATTCAGGAGAAAATTGAAGGTATTTTTCATTTTTATACAAAATAATTATTAGGTCATTTTAAATTTGAATGTCAAATATTTCTTGTACTTAATCGATGATTTATAAAAGCACTGAAAGGTAAAAAGTGAAAACTAAAAATTAAAGATAGCCTTGTATAAGTATATAAAAGAAGATGTGGTATAATTGCCAATGAGACAACTCTCCACAAGAGAATGACACAGAAATTAACAACTATAGATCACTGTACGGCCTTCAACAATGAGCAAAGCCCATACCGCATAGTCAGCTATAAAAGACCCTGAAATGTATGTACAAAAAAATAACGAAAAACAAATATGTAACACACAAACAAACGACAACCAATGAATTACAGGCTGTTCACCTGGGTATAGGCACATACAGACAGATTTTGGTAGGGTTAAACATGTAAGCGGGATCCTAACCCTTCTCCTAACCTGGGACAGTGGTATCGTAGTACAACATAAGAACGAACTATAAAAATCAGTTGAAAATGGCTTTACTCATCAGATGGACAAAAATACAAGTTGACGTGGCCGGGTACTTATACATCCCAATAACAAAAAGACAGTTAACTGACAGCTAGTTCAATGCCACTAAACACTTATAAAAAGATCATGCATCTAAGACTAAATTATCAATCCGTACACATAGGGTATCAGAAGGCAATACTATGAATTGAAGATATAATTGTAATTGTTCTAACTAAAACTATGAATTGAAAAGATATTATTGTTGTTGTTTCAACTAAAATGATGTCTTAAAAAGATGTCTCCAATTTTGAATATAACTTTAACAATGACATCATTGATATTTAAGGAACAGATATTAGATTAATACACCGTGCACAATTTATACAATTTTCATGACAATTTATTAATTAAGGTTATACCAACAAAAATCATTTTGTAACTCGAATATCGGAGTATATATTTTATTGAAATACTCATAGGTAGAATGAATGTAAAGTTGTGATCAATGCACAATATTTTGTGGTTATTTAAAGAAGAGATAAAATCTGGAAAATTGATATATAATAATATATATCGTGCCAACCACATAAGGTTTTTGATTCATTCTGTTTCTTTTTTTTAGAGTGTTCATGAAAACAAAATGTATTGTCTAGAAGGATGATAATATTTACTTAAGAGTCATTAAATTCGATACAATTAGAAATAGCATAACAAGTCTGAATATAAAACTAATACGTAAACATAATAGCATGACATAACTAACAAATAATATCAAAACCTAGGGAAAATGCGTAGCAAAAATTTAGTTCTTTACATTTCTACTTTATTTTTATTTAAAAGGTATTTAATAAAAAGAATAGCTAATCTAATAATTGTAAAATAGTCACGAAGGGGGGACAGTCAAACCTCATAGATAGAAAATAAACTGACAACGCAATGGCTAAAAAAAAAAGTACAGAAGACACAACATAGAAAACTCAACAAACACTAACTATTAACTCATCACAGATACTATACGAACATTCTTGAATATTTGTGTTGTTCAGTCATTCTTTAAATATGTTTCCATACTTAAAAATATGTTTTTATTCTATAATTGGTTTTCTATTGGATTCAATTATCAAATTTGTTATGTGAACTAAATCCAGCTATGTCATCCAAGATTAAAATGTATCCAGTTTTACTATTTTTGCATAATAAAACAAACAAATACATTTAATAACAAAACAACATATATTTTTTAGATATGTTGAAAGAAAGACCAGCATTCTTCGCATTTGTCAAGGGTAATCATGTTACATTCACTGGTCATGACATTTTGAAATTTGGTGATGTGAAAACAAACATAGGGAATCACTACGACGCTACCACTGGACATTTTACAGCTCCAAAACCAGGATTGTATGAAATATCTTGTCTTCTGTATGGGGTAACAGCCTCCAGAGTCACCTTCCAGGTACACAAAAACAGTCAGGTTTTTGCCTATGGATTTACACCTGGCAGAGAATATAATTCCAACACTGTATCTCTACTGATGGAGTTGACAAAAGGAGACAAGGTATATGTCAAACATCGAATTCCAGGAAGGAGAGAAACTGTCCAAGGCAACAAACATTCATATTTTTCTGGCCGTCTTCTGCAATAAAGTATCAAATGACTTAATCGAAAAGCTTCAATAAAACTTGCTGTTCTTCTTTATGCTGCCTTGTTTTCAGTCTTTTTTTCCAAATGCAATCTGATGGAAATAGATACCCTATGTCCACCCTTGGATTTGAAAGATCTAACGTTCTGTTTTACATTCTATTTAAAAGACCCTTTGGGACACTCTGGATTTGTCATAACGATGAAAGAGAGTTTCTATGTCCACCTTTTGATTTAAAGGATCTGACGTTCTGTTTAATATTCTGTTCAAAAGACCCTTTGGAACACCCTGAATTTGTCATAACGATGAAAAAAGAGACCCCTATGTCCATCCATTGATTTAAAGGATCGGACCTTCTGTTTTACATTCTGTTTAGAAGACCTTTTGGAATTCACTGGCTTTGTGATAATCATACACACCTTCATACACTTGATGGCCGATGTTCTTATAACCAGAACAAAAACTAAATCAATCTTGTGAGATTCGTGACGCATGGACACCGGATCTGTATTTTAATGATATTGGTCCATATTTTACATACTTGTGAATACAAACCTTTTGAGGTAAGATTCAGGAGTACAGTGGAGATCACTTCTAACCTCTCATCAAATCTGTCAGAATCTGTCAGGAGAACTGTTATTCTGACACTTTTAATACAGTACTAGCTAGAACAGTGGGGTTCGTGTTGCTTATTCTTTAGTTTTCTATGTTGTGTCATGTGTACTATTTTTTGTCTGTTTGTCCTTTTCATTTTTAGCCATGGCGTTGTCAGATTATTTTCGATTTATGAGTTTGACTGTCCCTCTGGTATCTTTCGTCCCTCTTCTAGAACTGATTGAGACAGTTCTACATAGAACTGATCCTGGCAGTTCTAAATAGAACTGATCCTGACAGTTCTAAATAGAACAGATCCTAACAGTTCTACCCTAGAACAGTTTTAGACAGTTCTACCTAGAACTGACAAAATCGTTGGTCAGTTCTACGACTATAGTAGTTCTAAGGCTAGAACAGTTCTACGATTAGAACTGATTTGGTCAGTTCTATGGCTAGAATTGATTTAGACAGTTCTATCCATATAACAGTTTAAGAACGTCATTTAGAACTGTTTTACAATTCAATGACAGGTTTGGTCAGTTCTACGGCTAGAAAAGTTTAGACAGTTTTGCTGACAGTTCTACGGTAAGCACTGATTAGGTCAGTTCTGCTGACAGTTTTACGGTTAGAAGTGATTTTGGTCAGTTCTGCTGACAGTTCTACGACTAGAACTGATTTGGACAGTTCTACCTAGAATAGTTTTAGACAGTTCTACCCTAGAACTGATCCTGACAGTTTATAACAGTTCTATGACATATTATTTTGACAGTTTTAATGAGAGGTCAGCAATAACAAATCCAGCTCGATTCCAACCACATCTTATCTTGTGAAAATACAGGTTTGTGTTGTTGTAATGTCCTTTCAACACATGACTTGCACATATCATACAAATTAGAATCCAATAATTGATACATGGTCTGAAATTCAATACAGAAATGGTAATAATAGATCGATAGAAATAGGGTAGCAGTGTTGCCATAACAAATTCTCACACACCCTTTTTAAAGTAAAACAATAAAAATACCGAATTCCAAGGAAAATTCCAAGACGGAAAATCCCATATCAAATAGCAAAATCTTAAACACATCAAACGAAAGGAAATCAACTGTCAAAGCATTTCCTTGTGTAGGAAATGGTGGATAGGATCTGGTCTTTTAGCTATATAAACATCTATCGTGTATGACAGTCGCATAACATTCCATTATATTGACAACAATGCGTGAACAGATATAAAATGTAAAAACGTAAAAAAAAAAATCAAAAATAGGGGTACATCAATCAACATTGTGTTATTAACACTATAAAAACAACAAATTTGTCAAGAATCAAAGCACTGTAAGCGCTGTAGGCAGTTAACCAAAAACCAAGGCAAACGTAATTATGAAAACTGTGTCAATGTTGCTTCAATTGTTTTTTAAATGAATATAAATGAACAAAAATTAAAAATTCATATATTGTACATTTATAACTATTTAATGAATTAATTATTAAGGCAAATGGTTTATATTTTATCAGGGTTTTCAAAAGCAACGCAATATCAATGTATATGTTTTATCGTGAGTCTGCAGTGGTACAAGTTCGCAATGATTGCAGTTGTTCTAGTTGGTAGTTTACGTTGGTATTAGTTGACTGCTAGTAGTACAAGTTGACTTAGTACGAGCTTGTAATAGTATGAATGGACTTGCTACCCTGGAAAGAAAACTGATTTTGTGTTCTACAGTACAAAGTATTATACACAAATCTGATCAGACAAATGTTTACTACTACAGGGATCAAAGGGGAGGTCTGACAGACATGCCCATAGTAAATGTAAATGACCCCTACCTTCACGCCAAGTCCATTATGTCTAAAATTGGAATAATATGACAGGTGATTATAAAACAGTTGGTCAAACATTCTTGGGCTTGAAAGATTTAAGTTTTCTTTAAAATGAGCCATAAATGAAAAATTTTAAAGGATCAGAAATTATTCAAAATATAATTAAGTTAATTCTTTGAACCTACTCATTTTTTTGCATCAATAAATTATTTTATAATTAAACAAGACATAATTATAACAGGATGCTGTGACGAAGTCTCCCAAACAAAGCTCCAATAATTATTCATTCCCATGGTCACCTGACATTGGGCAAAGTCTAGTACACATTGGTTAGGTCTAGTAAAGTGATATGCATATGTGACGCCTATGAGATTGACCTTGTATGTCATTCAAATCTTTTTGAAAAGACGCACAATAAATATGGTTTAGGAGTTAGTCTCAATCGTTTACAAGTTCTCAAACACACACAGGAGGGGGTTGGGTGATCCCAATGACTACCCCTATATCTCATTTGATTTTTTATATAGTACAATACATGAGTATATATGGTTTAGGAGTGGAGATACCGACCGTTTTCAAATTCTCAAACAGGAGTGGGTGGGATGACCCCAAGGACTCCCCTATATTTAATTTGATTTGTTATATTGAACAATACATTAATATGTATATGGTTTAGGTTGGGGAACTCATCCGTTTCCGAGTTAACAAAGCGGGGGGGGGGGGTAGGGTGATCCCAGGGACTTCCCCTATATTTCATTTGAATAGTTATATTGTCCTATACATGAATATATATGGTTCAGGGGTGGGGATCTCGACCGTTTTCAAGTTCTCAAAAGGGAGGGGTAGGGTGACCACAGGGACTCCCCCCTATATTTCATTTGATTTGTTATATAGTCCCATACATGAGTATATATGGTTTAGAGGTGGGGATCTCGACCGTTTCCAAGTCCTCAAACAGGAGGGTGTACAGTGACTCCAGGTGATCACCCTATACTTCACTTGATTTGTTATATTGTCCCAAACATTAATATATATGGTTTAGGGGTAGAGATCTCTACCGTTTTCAAATTCTCACACAGGAGGGGATTGGTGACCCCAGGGACCTCCCCTATATTTCATTTGATTTGTTATATTGTCCCATACATGGATAAATATGGTTAAGGGGTGGGGATCTCGACAGTTTCCAAGTTCTCAAACATGGGGAATACATAAATATATATGGTTTAGAAATAAAGGCAACAGTAGTATATCGCTGTTCAAAACTCATAAATCCATGGACAAAAAACAAAATCGGGGTAACAAACTAAAACCGAGGGAAACGCATTAAATATAAGAGGAGAACAACGACATAACACTAAAATGTAACACACATAGACAAAATCCCACGAGAATAACAAATATAACATATATATATAACATCAAAACCAAATACATGAATTTTGGATAGACAAGTACCGTGACACGTCTTATCGCAATGTGAATTTACACTCAAAAATAAGAGAAAACAAACGACAGAACGTTATAATGTAATACACACAGAAACGAACTATAATATAACAATGGCCATATTCCTGACTTGGTACAGGGCATTTTTAAAGGGAAAAAATGGTGGGTTGAACCTGGTTTAGGGTTGGGATATTAACTGTTTCCACGTTCTCTAACAGGAGGGATTTTGGTGACCCCAGGGACTCCCCTATATTTCATTTGATTTGTTATATTGTCCCATGCTAGAATATGTATGGTCTAGGGATGGGGACCTCGACCGTTTCCAAGTTTTCAAACAAGAGGTGATGAAGTGACCCCAGGGACTCCTTCTATATTTCATTTGATTTTTTATATAGTCCCATACATGAATATATATATATATATGGTTATGGGGTGGTGACCTTGACCGTTTCCTAGTTCTCAAACAGGAGATGGTAGGGTGACCACTATGTTTCATTCAATTTGTTATATTGTCCCAAACGTGAATATTATATTTATTCATTAAATAAAATAGTAAAATAAATAAAAAAGTTGACAGTTCCATTCTATCGATTTCATCCTTCCATTGGGACTCTTCAGGATAACTGATGTAGTGTAGCTATAGGCGACGTCGTTAAGCAGGTTTGTGACGTTCCGGCATTGTTCGTTATTAAAATTCTCCGTATTTAATTTCGATCGGAACGTTGTAAGAAATAATTCATGGAAGCCATAGATTTGTTGGAAATTTACACATGGCCTGGGCCGTGATATTCGAATTTTATCCTGAGCGTTAGCGAGGGATAAAATTAACGAATATCACGGCCCAGGCCATGTGTAAATTTACAACAAATTTATGGCTTCCATGAATTATTTCGATTCTAATAGGACAAATACGATCATTAAAAAACTGAAGCGATGATGGGTACATACCATGTGTGTGGCTGTTCTATTTTACCCACTGTTCGATAAATGTAATTTAATAAACCTGCATGAATGATTTCTTAACTAACCGCTAGAAAAAAAATGTGATTACTTTTTTTACTTCTCAGTAAACCCAACATTTGCAATTTTAGATTTGCATTTTTTATCGTAAGCTTCCGTCAAATTCACTGTTGACATGTTGTAACCAAGGAGCCGCCATGTTGACTTGCTGAAATCAGTAAATGTGCGAATATTGCAATAGAACAGAAAACAAGCAACACCTACCTCAATACTTTATTTTAATGCAATTGTATCCGAGTTTAGAAGGTAAACGCAATAGAAAAACCTTCAGCTTTGACGTTTTCGTTCGTAGGATGACGTCATGTTTTGCAATGACGTTAATGCGCAAAAATCATTACTAGAATTTCGCGGAATTTTAATTTGTTTTGTTTTTGTCCATTTTTCCGTTCTCTAATGTGTAAATTCTTTTTGTTATGCATCAGAATCAGAATAAATGTTCTGTAGGGTTTTATTCAATTGTAATTGTTAACACAGCGAAATCCACAACCGTTTACACATAGGTTACAATACATGTGGATTTACGTGGGAGGCATATTTAAACAGCCATTTGTGTACATCTTAGTATAGATATATCGAGAATTTTATCACGGTGTTGTTTACAAAGCGAAAGAAGCACGTCATATTAGAATATGAAATAACGTTCTATCTCTTTTCTCTCAAACTCCCCGGCAGTTCCAGTTCCGATCCGCATACGGTCCCGAATACTACTCTGGAGTAAAGGAAAATAGTTCCGGAACGGAAACGATCACTGTCCGGAGTTTGCTTTTCTCTATGCTTCATCCCATCTACAGAGATGGAACGTTATTTCATAACAACGTTCCGATCGAAATTAAATCCAGAGAGCTGGCTACTGGGGTAGTGATAACCTCGGAAGGAAATCTTAACCAAGCAGTGTTGTTGATCCAGTGCATGTAAAAGCTTATAAACTATACACGACCTTTAATGTGGTATGCAAAACACGTGTGTCGTATTCATAAGATTCATCAGTGGACATCAAATCAACACAGTTAGAAAGCCAAACATAATTACCCTTGAACATTAAAATGATTACTGAAGACATACATTGATGGCAAGCAGAATATACTGATCTTTACTACTGGAAAAGAAAATGTAACCACTGATATTCGACATGTGATGTCAGACTGATATCATCGTCAGAGGTATAATTATAAAAAAACCAAACTCCGGGGAAAATTCAATCATCCCTTATCAAATGGCAAAATCGAAAGCTCAAACACATCAAACGAATGGATAACATATTCCTGACTTGGTACAGGTATTTTCGTAAGCGAAAAATAGTGGATTAAACCTAGTTTCATAGCTAGCTAAACTTTCACTTGTATAACTGTTGCATTAAATTTTCCTTTGAAAAGAAATCTACTAATTTTAATAATTATTTCATCAAAATTCAATTCTAGGGAAAGGGCTTTAACTGAACAAGGAAAAAAGCTAAAATCGTGAAAATACTTGACCAGTAACTTGTCAAGATAAAACAATACACCAAATATCAAATCAATATCTTCAAGCATGAAGAATGTCTGGAAAACTGATTTGCCCGAATGATGGATGGACAGACAGATGGACAGGCAGATGGACAGAGTGCAAACCTAAAGACCCCTTTTAATTTGTCAGTAGGTGACTAAAAAGTAGCCTAGATAATGAGGAGCTTCATTTTAGAGACACTAAGTGATTTAGCCTAGTCATTTGTAAGTCTGTTTGGTATTTTTGGTGAACATTTTCATATCCATAAAGCATTAATAATAACAAAATCTTGTCAGTTTTCAGATTCCTCTTTGGAAGTAAATTCTTCACAACCTTGTGATCTTTTGTAGATTAAATTGATTTGCTTGTTTTATCATTTCCCTAATCTTCAGTATTTTTTTGTACAAGGAATTGTTTTATGACTGCTATGAAAATACCATCCAACGGCAAACAAAAGATTGAAAAGTGAGTTGATTGTGGTCCATGTTGTCTACATCACAGATCAAATGAAAGGAAATGTGCCTATAGTGGTCATTGTCTTGTGTCCCTGCTCATTGTCTTGTGTCCCTGCTCATTGTCCACAACTATCCGTTGCAGACTAAAAGTTGGAAAAATGAATCTATACCGATTACTGTATAGTCTCTATCTTCACAGTTTTTATTTGAATTTTTCAACGAAAGTATGAAGATAATCCTGGTTTTCATTATAACAAAAGGTAAGTTGTCAAAATTTTATTGAAATATAAACTCAAAATAACGTGTAAAAATATTGAATAAAGAGATCAGACATGGGGTAATTGAAATATGTAATTGTAATTGACTGTAATTAATTACAATTTATCATGTAATTGAATGTAATGTGTAATTGAGCATTTTTTTCAATTACATGTAATTGAATGTAATTAATTACATAGCCAAAATTGCCTGTAATTGACAATTACTTTTCAATTACAAGTCAATTACATTTGAAATTTTGGATCAAAAGATTAAATCTTGTGTTTTCTCAAAAAATTATTAAAAGCAATAATCTTAACAAATGTTGTAAGCTGACAAAGAAAAGCCTTCACAGTATACTTTCTGTATTAACACAACCATGGTAGATTCTTCATTTTGTATTGAATGATAAAAAAAATGTAGACTCATGCCATAATTTTAAAAGAAACCACTAGGAAGTCACTGTCTTGACCTTAATTAGTAGATTTAGATAGATATTTTAAGACATTGATTTAACATAATTAACTTTATTCAAGGACTTAAATAACCAATAAATATAACCTCTGGCTATTTGTTTTATTACAAACTATATAATGACTGTTTTTATAACAGTTATGTTAAACAGATATAAGGCTAATTAGAGAGAGATAAATATACCCCTAGGGCCTATAGGTACATGTTTAAATTCTTGAAGGGATAATGCATATGACAAAATCTCACTTGCAAAATTTGTTCACTATATATATGAATGTTGAAAGAAAACATTTTATTAGATTTAAAAATGAGCTCCAAGAGTGTACTGGAACATTTTACTGTTCCTGATGACTTCCAAAATGGAAATACTTTCAAAGGAAAATGTATGCATTGTGGCACCCTCATTAGTGGAAGTTATAAAGTTACATCCAACTTTGTTACACATATGAAGGTAATACTATATAAGAATTTTAAAAATTAATAAATTCATAATGCTTCTTTTTCATTTCTAATCAGATTTCATTTATCTTATATCCTCTAATAGCTTACATTTAAATTTGGAAAATATTTTGTTTATTAAATTAATTAGTTGTGATTAAAACTAAAGTTTATTTTTGTTTTAAGAAGTCAGATTTCTAAATCACTTATTTAAGATAAATAATTTGAATAAGCTGGGATAAAAATGAAAATCATTTCAAAAAATAAAAAATAGTGCTCTTTTTTTGTATCATTTACAATCAAATAAATTTAAATAAATGTAAAATTTCAATAGGTAAATTAAAACAATTTAATATTTTCAAGATATTAAATAAGGCCTTTTGTAATTTTCAGAGAAAACACAGAGATTTGTACATTCTGCATTCTGAGAATAAAGAAATTCAACCAACATTGACACAATGCATAAAAAAAAGTGTAAAATATTCACCGTCTGATCCAAAACAGTTAGAAATGACAAATGCTCTTATAATGTTCATAGCTGGGGATCTTTTACCACTCTCTATTGTCGAAAGTGAAGAATTTAAAAACTTGATGGAAAAAGCTGACACTAAGTATCAAGTGCCTAGCAGAAAGCATTGATGATGATCTTTTCAGTTTCATGCCAGCCCCATCAGTGGAAAGAAAAAGAAACCCTTCAGGGATTTCTGTAAGTTCAGAAATGGATGATTACTTGTCAGATAATTGTATTGATATGTCAAAAGACCCTCTTTTGTATTGGCATAGTAACTGTCAACGTTTACCACGTCTAGCTAAGTTAGCAGTGCAATATTTAGCTATTCCAGCCACATCTGCACCAGTTGAACGCTTATTTAGCACTGCTGGAAAAACATTTAGGCCGGAAAGGTGCAGACTGGCTGATGGAACATTTGAAAAGCTGATGATGGTCAAATGTAATGGGAAAATGCTTAAATAAGTTATATGACACAATACAAAAATGTATATACTAGTTGAACACTGTCTAATTGTTATAACTATAGAGCAATGTATAATACTTATGTACATATCATAGAATAAATGCATGTTTTCAATGTTTTATCTTAAATTTCCTTTCAAATGTAATTGAAGTAATTAATTACATTTGCCAAGTAATTGGAATGTAATTAATTACATTGGTAAAAAAAAGTCAAATGTAATGTGTAATTTAATTGAAGATTTTGTAATTGTAATTGAATGTAATTAATTACTTTCAAATGTAATTGACCCCATGTCTGAAAGAGATTCATATGTTATAAGGCACCAATTCATTAACAAAATATCTGAGATCGAATGTTTACATAAATGTATAATGGCACATATTGAATATTACAACAGCACTAAGTATTCTAACAGTATTTCAAATTATGGCACTTCATATTTATGTAAATGTTTAACAGGAAAAAGATCTTATGGTGAAGACATGATTTTTCTTAAACATGAGTATTATAAGTGTATATATTTCTATAAAGCAAGTTCATGCTTACTTTTTTTTAACTTTATAAAAAAAAAATCTCACTCAAATAATGCTTTCTGTATAGTAACAGACAAGATCTGCAACTAAACAAAACATTATTTACTAATCAATTCATTCCTTTTTTACTAGAATATAACAAATATATCAGACATATAAAAATAATTTGCCAAAATGAATAACAAAATCAAAATTGTGACCCCAAAATGACATCTGAGTCCTACTCTCTTTCAGGAATAGTTTTCTTTATTTATGTTTAGCATAAGCAACACATATAAATATAAAATTACAAACAAATGTTTTTGAAAAACACTGAAAGCATTGCAAATGATTATGGGTGTTTAATTAATTGTAAAAGATGACATTGTCAGAGCATTTTGTTTAGTTTTGGAAAGCAGGGAGTTTGTTAAATCGTCAGTATTTCTAAGTGCATTCCAAACTATATATAAAAAAGTTATGCAGCATACATATATTACATATTTTAGTGAATGTTAGCAAAGAAGACTATATGAAGGTGTGGTTTGGGGTTTACAACAATAGAAAATAATGAGCTAAAACAAAAATAAAGACCCTAGAATAATTTACCAAAAAAACAAGGCATAAGAGAGAAAAAAGTTGTAAAGAATACAGAAATGAAAGACTCCTACCACATTCTAATCTACCACTACTCAGTTCCAGCATTTAGTCTCAGTACCAGGCCAGTACAGTTACTTTTTACATGAAGCTGTTAATACTGTATCATGTTAGACAACATCTGCAGCAAAAGCTTTCAAAAAATTCTGAGATCAAAATTTCTACAACCAACAAATATAAAATATTGATTAAAGAGGATAACTTTTAGTAATTATGCGAGTCAGAATACCTGACTTCAAGGCTCATAGAGTAAATTAATATTATTGTCAGCAATAAAGAGGAAAGACTGTGGAATTGGATTTATTCATATTTGTGAAAATACAAAAAAAAATGTCAAGCATTATAAATAAATTAAAAAGTTGCTTACCTATATATAATGTTACAATAATAAAACAGTCTTTATACTAGATATATCATTAATTGAAAAATATGGCACAAAAAAGATACCAGGGCTATATATGCACAACCAAAAAGGACAACAATAATATGAGATATATGTAAAGTAAATATACAATTCACATTTTTAAAGCTTCATCACTGAAAGGATTTGGATATTGGATAAGATGATGTGGTTGTATGATATATATCCATGTCTTACCCAAAATATGAAATATGTGAATAAACTACTTTTGAGTACATATATGGTACTCAAGACTAATAAATCTACTTAACTTGGTGGTTTCAGCACCGACTTTGTACTCTAGTACTGAATAAAAGTTTTTTACTGAAAGGCATGAACCTAAATTATGAAACTTTAGACAAGTCTCTAATGGGAAAAATGTACATCATGATAACTAAAATGTTATAAGAATAAATACAATGGTAACATCACTTTTGAGTAGTGACTGTAATGTAGGTCATATGTAGACTGAAAGCTGTGATTTTTGGTACATTAAATCATTTTACTGTTTTTAATATCAATGATATAATGAGGCTTATAAAGACAGAAAATTACTAAAAATATTAATGCATAAAATTGTGTCATAGTAGTTCTATAGTAGTTTCATTCTGTTGCACTAATCAACATGATTGGTATCACTAAGTATATCTGACAAAAACAAGCTAAACCTGAAAAATTTACCATGCTTGAATTACATGTGTACTTGTGTATGGATAGAAAAATGATATACATATGCCTAATCTACATTTGTGTATTATATAAACATATTACATTTTTAAGCCTCATCATCAGAATAATTTTAGACAAGTTTTATTTAAAGATTTCATCTTGATCAGAAGTTTTACCCAACATTGCATAGTTAATTTTATTTTATATAAAAATGTTTCAGAAAATTTATCTCCAGCTGATAAACGCATCAGAATTCAGCAAAAACTAATAATTGCTTGCTTCCATGAAACTTTAGACAAGTCTCTAATGGGAAAAATGTACATCATGATAACTAAAATGTTATAAGAATAAATACAATGGTAACATCACTTTTGAGTAGGGACTGTAATCAAAGTGAGAGGGTTAGCGCTAAACCTGAAAACTTTACCATGCTTGAATTACGTGTGTACTTGTGTATGGATAGACAAATGATATACATAGAGTGGGGCGTTCATATTCGCCGTGGACACAATTTCGCCGTTTTATGATTTCGAGGTGTAAAAACTCCAAAGGATGGTTGAAATGGAAGAAATATGCCGGTAAATTATATTTTTATAACAAATATGATCATTTTTGAAAATGAGACTAAATTTCGGCACTTACCGCAAAGGACCGAAAAACGGACAACGATTTTCAGCCAATTTCCTGAATGAAAAAAACGATTTAAAAGGAGTATTTCTTAGTAATTCTTTGACTGGTTGCCCTAAACTTCAGTTTTTTACACCTTTTATATGTCTGCTATTCATCTATAATGAAATTTATTTGATAAATATTGTTTAAAGCTGCAGTTATTTATTTGGTTTTAATTAGATGTGTAAAAACGGCGAATATGTGTCCCCCATTGACAAAACATTAGGAAATTTCAAACACCCTTTAATCCAACTTTTCAGATGATTTTTCTCAAAACAAACACGTTTTAAAGCTAAGAATATTTTGCATGTGAAGTTATCTTCAGATAGAAATATCAGTATACTTCAAAAACATAAAGACCTGAACATAAACCGAAGAAAACATGGAAAGATATGGCAAAAATGAGCACCCCACTCTATGCCTAATCTACATTTGTGTATTGTATAAACATATAACATTGTTAAGCCTCATCATCAGAATAATTTTAGACAAGTTTTATTTAAAGATTTCATCTTGATCAGAAGTTTTACCCAACTTTGCATAGTTAATTTTATTTTATATAAAAATGTTTCAGAAAATTTATCTCCAGCTGATAAACGCATCAGAATTCAGCAAAGCCTTCTCACTAGCCACCAACTCTAAAGCCTTAGGGAATGCTGTATGCTCTACTTTCTTGACACGTTCAGCTAATGTCTCCTCAGTATCACCATGGTAAACTGGTACAGACTCTTGTACTATAATAGCACCACCATCTACTTCCTCCTACAAAATCAAGTAGAATGTAAACAGATTAATCAAATATTTGAAAAATTCTTGCATTTAAAAAAAACCCAATTTTACAATCAAAAAGAATAATCATCAATGCATGACTATTAAATAACAAATTGTTTCCATAATCAAAGTTCTTGCCTTGATGTACCTTTATTGTTCAGATGGCATAGAGCAAACATCATTCAATTAAAGTAGTTAAGGTTGAATGATACCCTACAATGACTGGCAAGCAAAACCAAATATCACATTCAACTTTTGATTATCCCAAGTCAGCTAATATTCTGTCTATTTTACACTGAGAGGTTTCAAAAATATTAAAGATTGACACTAAAACTTTTAGGTTTAGATAAGACAAAGAAAGTTGTATCTGTTAATTATTACTTACTGCTACAAAATGTACTGTGCAGCCAGATATCCTAACATTGGCTTTGATCACTTGCTCATGTGCATTATGTCCCTTGAATGATGGAAGGAGAGATGGGTGAATATTCAACATTTTACCATGCCACTTACTCACAAAACCACCTGCAAGTACAAAAATTATGAGTTATGTCCCTTGAATGATGGAAGGAGAGATGGATGAATATTCAACATTTTACCATGCCACTTACTCACAAAACCACCTGTAAGTACAAAAATGGTGAGTTATGTCCCTTGAATGATGGAAGGAGAGATGGATGAATATTCAACATTTTACCATGCCACTTACTCACAAAACCACCTGTAAGTACAAAAATGATGAGTTATGTCCCTTGAATGATGGAAGGAGAGATGGATGAATATTCAACATTTTACCATGCCACTTACTCACAAAACCACCTGTAAGTACAAAAATTATGAGTTATGTCCCTTGAATGATGGAAGGAGAGATGGATGAATATTCAACATTTTACCATGCCACTTACTCACAAAACCACCTGTAAGTACAAAAATGATGAGTTATGTCCCTTGAATGATGGAAGGAGAAATGGATGAATATTCAACATTTTACCATGCCACTTACTCACAAAACCACCTGTAAGTACAAAAATGATGAGTAATGTCCCTTGAATGATGGAAGGAGAGATGGATGAATATTAAACATTTTACCATGCCACTTACTCACAAAACCACCTACAAGGAGTTAAGTCCCTTGAATGAGGGAAGGAGAGATGGATGAATATTCAACATTTTACCATGCCATTTACTCACAAAACCACCTACAAGTACAAAAATGATGAGTTAAGTCCCTTGAATGAGGGAAGGAGAGATGGATGAATATTCAACATTTTACCATGCCACTTACTCACAAAACCACCTACAAGCACAAAAATCATGAATTACGTCCCTTGAATGAGGGAAGGAGAGATGGGTGAATATTCAACATTTTACCATGCCATTTACTCACAAAACCACCTACAAGTACAAAATTGATGAGTTATGTCCCTTGAATGATGGAAGGAGAAATGGATGAATATTCAACATTTTACCATGCCATTTACTCACAAAACCACCTACAAGAACAAAAATCATGAATTACGTCCCTTGAATGAGGGAAGGAGAGATGGGTGAATATTCAACATTTTACCATGCCATTTACTCACAAAACCACCTACAAGTACAAAATTGATGAGTTAAGTCCCTTGAATGAGGGAAGGAGAGATGGATGAATATTCAACATTTTACCATGCCACTTACTCACAAAACCACCTACAAGAACAAAAATCATGAGTTAAGTCCCTTGAATGAGGGAAGGAGAGATGGTGGAATATTCAACATTTTACCATGCCATTTACTCACAAAACCACCTACAAGTACAAAAAAGATGAGTTAAGTCCCTTGAATGAGGGAAGGAGAGATGGATGAATATTTAACATTTTACCATGCCATTTACTCACAAAACCACCTACAAGTACAAAAATCATGAATTAAGTCCCTTGAAAAAAAGAACCTACATGTTTAGTTTTAAATACATGCCTTTTTTTATTTGTTAATGGCTATGTACTAGTTTTCAGTAACTGTGAGTACTCTCAGTTCAGTACTTAGTATCTTTTATGATTTTCTTGGGTATTAATGAACTTAGCTTCAATCTGATTAAACTATTTTCAACTTATTTTTAAAGCATGTTCTTATAATATGTTCAACTGTTACGTCACTGTGCATGGTAAGGGGGAGGGTTTGACATCAGCAAACAAGTTTAACCATCACCATATTTTATAAGAGCTGGTCCAAAGTCAGGAGCCTCAATTCAGTGTTGTTTGTTCATGTATATCATATTTGTTAATTCTTATACATAAATCAGGCCATTTATTTATTTAAATGAGGGCAAAAAAGGGAATCTAAAGGTACATTCAATTTTGTTTCAGTAAATAATTCTCCTTTGAGATAAACTGAAAGGAAATTTGATATTGAGATGACATAATATTTTCCATGGTGTTTTATATATATTATGGGACACAACCATGTTTATTATTCGATAAGATATATAACTTCTATTTACTGTTGTGAAGATGTCTTACATACCTGTTAATATTCTCATAAATCCTGCCAAGCAGACGATATCAATACCAGCAGACATCAAGGTAGCATGCAGTGCTTCATCAAAATCATCTCTGCTCTTATAATCTTTGTGGGATATCACCTGTGGAGAAATATTTAAGAAATATTTTTATTGTATACAGGATAAAATATAAATTTACAGTAATCTTTATTGCAGAAATTATAAACATAAATAGCAATTTTAAGTTATCGATTCAATTCAAATTAGTACAAGATATAGTTCTATGACTCAGAATAAGATTGATAATTGATTGATTGAATGGTGTTTAACGCCACTTTCAGCACTATAGCCCTATTTCTTGGCAGTCAGTTTTTATTCCTACGATAAGAAAACTAACAATCCTAGTCAATTACAAAACAACACAATAGATAAGATAAGATAAGAATTTTATTAATCTAATCAAGAACCCATAAAGGGCATCATTTTACAACACAATATGATTGGAAAAAGCAAAACAGAAAACTAATACATACTATAAAGTTATGAACAGGATCAGAGCCTAACACAACATGTGTTTTATATAACTATTATATTAAACCTTATAACAATAAAATACTAAATTACTTCATATATTTTGTTTACATCTGGATCTTATTTCTAAACCTTTAATAATGTAATTTCCTAGGCACATGAGAGTTGGTAAATGCTCATTTGTGAACAGCCAGAAATATTTCTTATCATTAGGTAGTTCTTTAAAATTAGTACAAAAAGTGATAACTTTATCAAATAATAATTTCCTCTGTTCATCATATAATGGACAATTTACTGTAAAATGGGTCTCATCTTCAATAGAATTTGATCCATGTGATAAGCAGTGATGACATAGACGTTGAGTTCTCTCTATGTATTTTTTACTATATCTATCTTTCTCAATTTTAAGATCATGAGCACTTATTCTCATTTTACATATAGCTCTTCTTATACTAAAATCTTTAATTGATAAATAAGCCTCCTTTACAAAGTCAGACTTGAGGTTGAAATAATTCTCTAATTTACTATTACCTTGTGATAAGGTTTCAGATCTTTTGACCAACCAAAATGTTTTAAAACTATTACAAAGTTTACATTTTACAAATTTAATTAATTTATTGAGCTTTGTATCTAAATTTTGTATATCAAGTGATTGAAGTACATATTTCATAGATGAATACCAACAATTAATGTTTTCTGCATTTAAAATTTTATTACAAACATAAGCATCATAAAGTAACCCTTTGTCCAACTTGTTAAGCCTGTGTACATATTTTACCATAGATATAATGACAGAAAAATAAAGAGGAAATCTTGCAACCTCTGATAACACTGCTAAATTTGAGGCTTTCTTATTTACACCAAGAATATACTTTAAATATCTGAAATGTGATTTTTCCAAATAATCATTTATGTAGATTAATTCAAATAGATAATCACTTTTTTTCTTGCAAGCAGCAGAGTTAATTTTAAATGAACCCCAAATTTCTCCTGCAATATAATAAAATTGGTTTTATTGTGTGATCATATAAATGAATTGCAGTATCAATACTTGGATATCAACAGTATCTGGACTTGGCTCAAATTTTGGAGGCAGATCGTTAATGAAAAGCTTAAATAAGTTTGGACTTAGAACGTCCCCTTGTCTTACCCCAACTAGTGAACTGAAAGATGATGTTAATACATTGCCCACTTTCACAGACATTTCATTCTTGCTGTACATATCTTTTAAAATAGTATAAAATTTTCCAGATATGTTATTTTCCAATAATTTATATTTAATACCACAGTGTATGACCCTGTCGACCTTTTTAAAGTCCACAAAGCAAGCATAGATTATTCCCCCTTTTTTGTTAGTATATTTGTCTAATATGGTTTTTAAAACAAACATATGATCAGATGTTCTACTCTTTTTTGAAAAACCAATCTGACATGGATGAATTATATTATTTTTATCAAGATGAATGTCAAGTCTTTTATTAAGAATACTGTTAAATAATTTTCCAATGCATGAATTTATTGCTATGCCTCTGTAATTTTCAGGTTTACTAGGACTCCCTGCTTTAAAAATTGGACATAAATAAGATAATGCCCATTTGTGAGGGTATTTTCCAGAGCAGAAAACTAAATTAAAAAGTTTCTGCAAAACAAGTGCAAATATACTTCCCCCTGATTTTAATATCTCATTTGGAATACCATCCAATCCTGCAGCTTTATTATTCTTTAGTTTATTTATAGCATCCAAAATTTCTTTTTGGGTTATTTGTAATCTAGTTCACAAAAAGTTGGATTTTTTTCAAATTTTTTTACTTTTTTACTAATTCCTCTAATCTGTCTTTAAATTTGTCAGAGTTAAAATTTAAAGATTGAAAATATGAAAACCAGACATTACTTTGAATAGAATTTTCTGGACCATCCGAAATGTCTTCTTTTAATTCTTTAATGAGATTCTAATAACTCTTTGGATTATTATCCCTTAGATTATCCAGACTGTCAAGAATGTTTTGTTTAAATTTCCTTTCTTTATATTTACGTAGCTTATTATACTCTCTATAACATTTATAATAAGACCCTTTTATAATTGGGTCCCAAGGGAATTTTGATAATAGCTTACCTTTAGAAATAAGACTTTTACCTTTTTGTACTAGGTCTATGTCAAACCATTTTTTATTTTTATGTTTACGTACACCTTTTAATTTTGTTTTACAAAATATTAAACATTTACTGGCAGTGTTATCTATTTACAATACAAAGTCTTTTATTGCCAATGATGACGCCCAATAATTTGAGTAGAACAATTAAGTTAAATTTAGATATTGAGTACATTGTTTATTTAACAATGAAACAAAATCAATTCTTTCTGAGCCTAACAATTTCTACAGAGATAATAAATGCTGAATAAGAACTCTTAAAAATCAGTTTTGAAAGGCTATATATAGCTAGTGATACAGTAGTTCTTAGTTTAAGACCAATGCCCCTCAGAATTAGAAACTCACAAGTAAAGTCACCCACTGCAGGACTTAATTCAATCTTACTCATTTAGTTGGTTACTGTTGTGGCAATGCTATAATTATCTCCTTTGATAAGACACAATGCAGTAGTTTTGAAACATTTGCAGTGTTCACAAAAAACGTCTGTTTTGTCGGTCCTGACCTCCTAAATGAGACTGGGACCAGTATTTTGAAGGCTAGTGGCGGTCCCAATGACAGATGTAACTAGAGGCTCTAAAGAGCCTGTGTCGCTCACCTTGGTCTATGTGCATATCAAAATAAGGACACTTATGGATTCATGACAAAACTGTTTTGGTGATAATGATGCGTTTGTAGAGCTTACTTTTCTGAACATTCTTGCTGCTTACAATTATCTCCATCTATAATGAACTTGACCCAGTAGTTACAGTGGAAAATATTTTGTAAAAATTTACAAAATTTATGAAAATTGTAAAAAATTGACTATAAAGGGCAATAACTCCTTAAGGAGTCAACTGACCATTTTGGTCATGTTGACTTATTTTTAGGAATTGCTTTGCTGTACATTATTGCTGTTTACAATTTATCTCCATCTCTAATAATATTCAAGACAATAAACAAAAATGGCAAAATTTTCTTAAAATTACCAATTCAGGGGCAGCAACCTAACAACAGGTTCTCCGGATCATCTGAAAATTTCTGGGCAGATAGATCTTGACCTGATAAACAATTTTACCCCATGGCAGATTTGCTCTAAATGCTTTGGTTTCAGAGATATAAGCCAAAATCTACATTTTACCTCTATGTTCTATTTTTAGCCATGGCGGCCATCTTAATTGGTTGGCCGGGTCACCGGACACATTTTTTAAACTAGATACCCAAAGGATGATTGTGGCCAAGTTTGGTTAAATTTGGCCCAGTAGTTTCAGAGGAGAAGATTTTTGTAAAAGTTAACGACGACGGACGACAAGTGATGAGAAAAGCTCACTTGGCCCTTCGGGCCAGGTGAGCTAAATATGGCCACTGCACTGCCTATTTGTGGGATACAAGCTTTTCCTAACCTAGTTAAACCTTGCACATTAAGTTTGTTACCTTTTGTGACAATTCTAGCTTTGTCTGCCCTAGTTACACCTTGTATATAAGGTTGGTTTTTTTACCTTCGTAGCAATTCCAGCTTTTTCTGCCCTTGTTAGACCTTGTACATTTGGTTTGTTAGAGATCACTAATACTATTTCAGCTGAGCTATTACTATTCTGTTCTGTTGTATGGTCTATCAATGCCTGTAGATTTGTCCCTAAAAAGATAAGAAACACAATTATAGAAACTGAATTTCTTTACAAATAAGTAATCAGTTTAAAAGGGATGAAGGGAGAGATGTTTAGTTACAAGTGGCTTATACTACATGCAAATCAAGGTTAGAACATATTAAACTGGTTCAGAAAACTTATGGGCAAACATCCTGTCGATACTATGTACTTATATCTTAGCATTGCACAAGGTAATGCTTCTCTCTGACTGTTTATGGTGTGTTTAATCTAAATTTGATGAATGAATACTGATTGAAAGTTTACTCTACTAGAACATAATTTATTTATTAGTTGTTTACATTGGGTCTTGGAATTGTATTTTGTACATATGTATGTTGGGAAAAATATTTTGAAACTACCGGTAATCATAAGGTGTTTTTTATCTTACATTTTGCATCCCTATTTTAAAATAGCAATTCAATAAGACTTAGTACTGTGTATAGCAAGTCTTTTAGTGTACAAATCAGAAATCAAATCATTTATACTACTTCGTGTTACTAACAAAAGCTATATCAATGTTAAATTAAAATAATTACCGGATCCAGAAATCAATACTGCAACCCTTTTCCTCTGTAGCAGAACAGGTGTCCTGGGCCAGCATCTATCCAAACCTTCTACTAGGTTGTGTACAGTCACTGATTTATCTAAAATATATAAAAACACATTAAAAAACAAATTCTATTAAAACTTTAACTTGGTAATTTATTTTTGGAAATTTCTACTAATTAATGCATTTCTAATAGGAGATAAACAGATGAATCTGCTTCATTTCCACTTCACAATAAAACATGTCACATTGCAATGGCTTCCAATGTTGGTGGCAATGTATTTAAGGGACATTTTTACTTTTTCTTTCTTAACCATGACAGCCTTCACCATCATCCAGGTTTTGGCTCCAATGTTGATTAATAGCTGTCCTCTTCTGTCAAGCGACTTATAAAATGGATTGTCTGAAAGATCCTCATCCTAATAGCTTTCTAGAATAACCTAGAATAACACCCATTATGACAGGAATATTTATAGCTTAATGTTAGCCTGTCCTCTGGTGGCAAGGAAACTTTACTATAATAGACAACAGTCTCAGTCATAAATAAGGTTTTAGAATGAATATAAATAATCTTACCTTCTTTCCTGCAAATTTCCCCAATTACACTGGCCTGGACTCCACCGTTTGTAAGACTGTTTAAAACACTTTTAGATTCCTCTGACCTAACCACTAACACACCACCAATACCACAGTTGAAGGTACGACTCATTTCTCTTGCATTTATGTTACCCTAAATATATAAAAACATCATCATTCTAATGGCTGCATAATATGAATGTTAAATCTAAATATTTTATCATACCGTTTATTTTGACAGTTATAAAAGGCCTTCAACAGTTATCTTCAGAACAAACAACTTGCACAAAAATCACCATGATAGCCACCAGCAGTATTCTTGATATTCAGTTATAACTGCTACAAACTTTCTTGCACATTAGAACACAAATCTTTAATAACCCTTTAATATAATTTCGATATATATATATATATATATATATATATATATAATCTTTGGATCTCATTTTCTCTTAGTTTGAGTTTTTATGTTGTTTATATAATTTTTGGTTTTCCAAACATTGGTCTTAAGAGTATTTTATCAGATTTAATGTAGAAAAATATGTTGTGCACAGGAAAATCATATCATTTAAAAAAAATATTTCAGGAATGACTGTCATATTTTTTTCTGTATATGAAGAAATAACATAAAGTGGTGCACCCTGAATAACCTGCAGAGGGTTATTTTTAGGTGCGCATTTTTTATGATTTTTTGAATAGACAGAAAAAATATTACAGTCATTCCTTATAATTTATTTCTAAGAACTTTCCATTTCAAGCCGGAGTAAATTATGACGTTACAGTCACATGACAAATTCATGTCTATTAGATGATAGACAAAACACTGTAAGCCATCAGAAGACATGTTACATCCAAAATTAAATTATTAAATGATAACAATGCTATACAGTTTGCTTTTACAAATACAATTGAATACTGAACCATTTGTAGTCTCTACCTTATCAGCCAGCCAACCAAACACAGCAGGTATTTTCCATTTGTTAGCATCAATAGATGCTGCTAAGTCTGAGGGTAAAACTCTAGCCACATTCTCTGTAAGTCCACCTCCTGTGATGTGAGCAAAGGCCTTGACCTTCATTTCCTTCATCAGAGGCAACAACTCTTTCACATAGATTTTAGTAGGAGTAAGTAATACATCTCCTTTAAAAAAAATCTTATCTTTTTAAACTAAAAATAATCTTTTATATGGTCATAATTCATGATAAAATCATTTCAAGGTCAATATTCAATTAAGAAAATACATTTTTTTCACAATGTAAAATTTCTTCTTCTGTAATTTCCTTTATTGATCTGTACTATCAATTTTATTTGACTCTGTTATTAGGCATTTTGGATATAAGCATACTCCCCTTTATTGCATAATTTTGTCTGACAAATAGGTTATGCAAATAACCGGAATGGACTGTATTACTTGATTATAAAATAATAATTAAATAAAATCTAGATTTTCTTATCACTACTTAAATATAAAACATATTGTAAATGTAAACATAAAAGCATGATTTTTTTTATGACAAAACCACATAAAGACAACATACCTAATGTAGTTCCTCTTTGAAAAGGACAAGGCATGTCATAGGTCATCTCCAGTTTATTTATAACCTTCCTCACAAGACTGAACCCATTACTATGGAGACCACTAGATGGTAATCCAATTAAAATATCTCCAGTCTCAATCTGATCAAGACGTGGTATGATGCAAGACCTTTCAACTGCTCCGACAGCAAATCCTGCAAGATCATATTCACTTCCTGTGTACATCCCAGGCATTTCAGCAGTCTCTCCACCTGAAAAAAAATTTAGTATAGCATCAGAATGATTGTGGCAATATAAAGGGAATATTAAATTGCTATTTTAATATTAAATCTGTATCCGAAAGCATTGCTCGAGTGATAATATTGGAAAAGGGTTGATTCAGTGTGCGATATTAAATAAGCTATATCGTATCATATACACATTATTATAAAATGATATGAGCAAATCAGCCTAATACAAATAAATTAGCACTAGAACACACCCATCGCGGGAATTTAGAGGTTGGTTGAAGTACATGAAGTATGTATACTGTTGTAGGGAGAAATTAAAAAAGATTTTGTGTCTGGAGAATTTCAGTGTCTAGATGGAGAATTTCAGAAAAGATATCAAAATTCATAGGTACTTGGAAAACAGTTTCAGCCCTCTCCCTTGTTTCCAAAGTCCGTTATTTTTTTTCTGTTAAATTCCATTATTTTTCGTGTTTCTGTATACTATGAACATACGTATCCTATAAATAAAGTGTATTTGCTATTAACTATTAATTTCAAGTTTCTTCTCATAGGCAATCACTGCTATATTATAGTCTCTATATCAACCCGATAATTATTGTGCTGTCCCCGAGTACTTATGAAATGTATGTGCAAGTTTAAAACAGGAAGTGCTGTTTGACTTAAAGCAAAATCACCGGCATTTTAAGCTTGGTTGAAAGCTTTTAGGAAGAATTTTTGTAAAAGATTTAATGTGTGGAGAATTTAAGAAATGATATCAAAAGTCATAAAGGTACATGGATACAAGACAATATTTTTAAGCCCTCTCTCTTTTTTCAAAGTCAGTTATCATTTTGTTTTCTGTTATATTCCATTATTTTCGCGTTTCTATATACTATGAACAGAGACATACAATACTCTCTATGTCTCTGCTATTAACATACGTATCCATATGTATTTAATTTTCTATTAACTATTAATTCTAAGTTTCTTCTCCATGGCGATCACTGCTAAATTATATTATATAAATCATAGTATACAGTACATGCAGATAAATGCCAAAATTATTGTCCTGTCCCCGTCTGAGTACTTATGAAAATTATGTGTAAGTTAAAACCGAGGTGTAATAATAGTGGTTCTTACGATCTAAAAACCACGATATGGACAACAAATTGATTGGCTTATTTATTTTTATTTTTTGTTATCTATCATATGTTTGGTTCTCAATGTTTAAACTGGTAGTCATGTCTGACATAAAAGTTGCTCTAATGACGGAATGAATATCCAGATGCCTTTATTTTCGTTTTTCTCCCAAAATAACTCAATAGTCATAAGAATGGATGACAAATGCGAATATGCATGGTACCTATAGAACACAGAGGCATGATGATCAATTTATTGTGGGAGGAAGAGAGATGACACACAAAATGTGGTTTTCTCGTTTAATAGTATAGATGGGCAATACTGATGATGTTGCCCTGTTTATATAAATCATGAGCTAATACTGCTATCGGGACTGGTCCAATAAGGGAAAAGCTGTAAGAATACTTCATACCTGCAAGGGCACATCCAGCTTCTTTACAACCTTTAGTGATGCCTGTAATGACATCTGTTGCCATGGAAACACTAAGTTGACCAGTGGAGAAGTAATCAAGGAAGAACAATGGTTCAGCACCATGGGCCAGGATGTCATTTACACACATAGCAACAAGGTCAATCCCTATAGTGTTATGGCGACCAACTTCCTGTGCTATCTGTAATCAAAGTAATAAATCAAATTCATCTATTTTGCGTTTTTGTGATTTATTAATGCGATTTTTGTGATCTATTTATTTGGATTCTATTAATAGTAGCCGCCATGTAAGCAAATAGTTAGACACAATTGACAATACTTTTTACACTAAATTGGCTATGGATGGCTGTTGAGAAATTAAATTTAAATTGACTGGGCAGTGTCTGAGAAGATATGACAGTTGTTATCTATTTGTTTGATGTATTTGATGTGTTTGAGATTTTGATTTTGCCATCTGAATAGGGACTTTCCTTCTTGAATGTTCTTCTGAGTTCACAAATGTTATGATTTTATTTTTATCTAAGTCAGATGTCTCATGACATCCATATCAACTTTTATTCATTCACTACAAAAACTCTTCAATTCAGTATGGTTGGCAGCAAATGACACTACCTTCCATACTCTATTGTGTTATTCCACCATGAGACCACTATAGCAGTTACTATGGATTCAGTTATTTTTCCTGGGTACACATTTGCAGGGATTGAGGAAAATTTGTATTTTTGTAGATATATTTTGATTTAGTAATTTTGGCAAAGTCTGCATACAAGCATTTTATATAATTTTTGTTATCTTTTTATATTAAAATATGTGGTTAAGTACAGCTGAAGTTTAACAAATAAAATGAATAATGATGACATACTTTCAATTTTGTGCCAACCCCATCAGTTCCAGACACCAAAACTGGGTCCACAAATCCTGCTGCCTTCAGATCAAACAAAGCACCAAATCCTCCTATGAGTGCATCACATCCTGGCCTTGTGGTGGACTTAGCCAGAGGTTTAATAGCCTGAACTAAACTGTTCCCAGTTTCTATGTTTACTCCTGCATCACTGTATGTCATCTGAACTTGTAAACGATTTCTGAAAATTAATTTTTGAGATACAGATTACATTTCTATTCAATTGTTATAAGCTTATCAATTCAAACATATTCTAAATAATAAATCAAAAATACCTTTACATCGGTCGACACAATTAACAAAATATTTCAGATTTGTTTTTTATTCACATTCAATATATAATACAAAATGATATGACCCTTACATAGTAAATAGAAGCAATGATAAAGCTTAAAGGCATACTGTTGCAACTGAAGTTATGTATTCATTTATATACCTAATGGGTCAACAATGGCCCTCTTGCATATTTATTGACAAGGCACATAAATCAATTGTAAACATTGATAAATCTTATATATCTCCTTATAATTATTTTTTTTTTTAACTTTAATCAAAGTAAGCTTGAGTTTTATTTTATCATAAAGTGCCTTTCAAAAACCCAATTGGCAATTCCCTCCAAGCATAACCACATGTCAGCTGTGGATATAATGAGAAAAAGTAACCAATCTCACAATGACAAATTTTGATAATTTCTGTTTGCTAAACTGGTCAGTTGGTAGGATATTTTTGCATTGGTCAGGTTAATGTATTAAAACTGATCATCGCTATAAGTGTATGTAAAACAATTCTAAAGTTTATTGGCTTAAACTACATATAAATACCTAGTAAGTACCCTAAATCCAATATCACTTCTGAAATAACTGTTCTGAAACTGTATAAACTTGGCCCCTTCTGTGGCCCTCTCACAAGCTGTCTTCAGGGATCTATCAACAGCAATTACTGCTAACACTCGTCCACCACTTGTTACTGTAGAGCCATCTTTTAAACTGGTACCAGCATGGAATATCTGTAAACCAGTTTTCTCAGCCACATCTATACCTAATAGTTAAGGATTATATGTTCATGAGTACATATATTTAAGTCTCAAACAGATCTATAATATTTTTTTGACTCACTTTCCTTTTATTCATAAGAAGGTAAGTCTATTTTAGAGAGACAGATCAAAACAAAATAATTTCACTTTTATTTCCTCCTATTCACAAGTATAGTTATCATGGCAGGAAATATTTTAAAATGCTTAACTAATAACATGCAAAATAAAAAGATTTAGAACATGTATATATTCAAAAGTCCAAAACAAGGTGAACTCTGATTGATATAGAGTTTGTCCTACACGGTGCATTTATGTCCATGGCCAATGTTATAATTTCAAGAACAAAAACTAGAACAGATTGTTGTTAGATCATTGTAAGCATGGACACATGGTCGGTATTTTAAGTTGATAAGCACTAATTTAACCTACCTGTAATAGCTAAACCTTTAGGATAAGATCCAGGATAGCCACCACTAACAAGAACAACTCCAGCCACATGTTTATCTTGTGAGAATACAGGTTGGTGTTGTTTTAATGTCCCATCAACACAAGACTTGCACACGTCATACAAATCAGATTCCAACAAAGGAAGTATGGTCTGAAATTCAATACAGAAACAGTAAATAGAAAAAACAGTAGAAGTGTTGACGTAATAAAATTAAACCCCTTTCTAATTTTCTATCACGAATCAATTGGATTTATTTATTTTAGCGAGAACCAACTTTTGTGGATTGACAAAAATTGTCTTTTCCTAAATATTTGATATTTTTGATTTAACAAAATCTGCATAAATGTTTCTATATATTTGATAGGAGTAACACCATGAGTGTCATATGTGGAGCAGGATCTGCTTACCCTTCCAGATCACTTAAGATCCCCCCAGTTTTTCAGGGGTTTATGTTACTCAATCTTTAGTTTTTTATGTTGTGTTTCGTTTACTGTTGTTTGTCTTTTATTCTTTTTTAGCCATTTCACTGTCAGTTTATTTTTTGACTTATGAGTTTAAATGTCTCTCTGGTATCTGTCCCCTCTCTTCCAAGACTATAGAAATTATACCTTGGAGAACAATAACATTTATGGCTAACCTAATTTAAAACCAAAATTGTACCTGTGTTTCAGGATCTCCAAATCTACAATTAAATTCTAAAACTTTTGGTCCATCTTCTGTTAACATCAATCCTGCATATAATGCCCCTATACAAAATATATAAAGTTTGTTTTATGTTAACCATGCATTTCTTTATCCCTAATGTGTCTCGAAGTCAGTGACGCAATTTTAATATGCAACAAAAATTCATGTTTTTTTGGTTTGGACTTTTGAACAGTTTCTTTTGAATTTCATGGTATGAAAATAATGTTTTTTTTTTTTCATTTTGAATAGAAATCTTACTAACAGCTCTTTTAGATGGAACCAAAAGTGATTTTTTTTTCTATTATAAATCATCAGAACCCCATTTCACACCATGGACAGAAGTGTTAATGACATATACCTATTACAGTCTACCTATTCTTAAATAAATGTTACATTTTTACCTTAGTGTAGTTTGTTTCCTGTCTAAAATGATACCATAACTCTAATGTAAGATCAGTAATAGCTATTCTATGGAGTTGTGGAATTGAACTGGATTTTGTTACATGTATATCTGACCTATCTTTCTTTTATCTCTCTGAACACACACTAATTTACCTTTATATGTCCTGCCCTCTGACTTTAATCCAACCACTGTTTTTAGTATTATCTCTCTTTCTATAACTTGTAATTCTTGTGTTGAAATCTGAAATAATAAAGTATTAACCATACACACTTTGAAGAAATTAACTGAATTAATTAGAATCGCATTTGAATACAAATTATTTTCCTTGCTGGGGAAATATACTTGTATAATACTTGTTCATTGCAGAGAAAAGCAACAGTGGAGAGTAAATAAAAACATTTTTTTTTAACTGACAATTATTTTAAGGTTTACAATCAAGTCTAATCATAAGAATGTTGAAAGGCAAAAGAAATAAGCCATTTTTAGGTGGCCAGCCATCATTCTTGAGGACCAATCACTGATTTAAGTGACCAAATAAACATGAAAGGGAGATGTTAAAACAGATCAACCAAGAATTACTGCATCTGACCAGAATCTACAGGGCAGTGAGAAATCTACACGTGTTCACAAAACAGCAAGTTTTTTTATTTATTTTCTTTTGTTACATCTTTTGACATCGGACTCAGACTTCTCTTGAACTGAATTTTAATGTGCGTATTGTTATGCGTTTACTTTTCTACATTGGCTAGAGGTATAGGGGGAGGGTCGAGATCTCATAAACATGTTTAACCCCGCCACAATTTTGCGCCTGTCCCAAGTCAGGAGCCTCTGGCCTTTGTTCAGCTTGTATGATTTTTAATTTTAGTTTCTTGTGTATAATTCAGAGTTTAGTATAACGTCCATTATCACTGTACTAGTATACATATTTTAAGGGGCCAGCTGAAGGACATCTACGGGTGCGGGAATTCTCGCTACATTGAAGACCCATTGGTGGCCTTGGGCTGTTGTCTTTTCTATGGTCGGGTTGTTGTCGCTTTGACACATTCCCCATTTCCTTTCTCAATTTTAGTAATGTTAGGTCATTAATTGGATATACATGGATTTGAATTTGTATGTTATTTATTATTATAAACCTATCACAAAGTTTTGATATACAATTTAGAAAAATACTTCAGATTTTAAAATGCCTTGTGAACCAAAAATCTGATAACATAATTGCCAATAACAATTTTTTAGAGGTCCACTTTTTTAATGACAGTAATGATTTCAAAGAATAATTTAAATTCTTAAATGCCAAATCAACAGAAAATTTATTGCCTAGTTGCTATATATTGCTATGTAACAGAATATTAGGAATAAATTTTCTTATCATTAGTATTCCACACCAAGAAATGCATAATCATCTGACCATACATAAACAGGAGGTACTTTTCTACAGATGCCATGACTATCTTGCTTGTGTTTTAATAAATCTAGGTGGTACCAAGAAGTAAAAGATTTGTTCATACCCTTTTTAAAGTTCTCCAATTCATATCTGTTAGAGTGATAAATTTTCATGCCGAATAATGCATATTTATAGATAATATTATCATTCTATTTTGTATAACACCCGTGCAAAGGTTGAACATACACAAAGAATGACAACTGATTAAAGGTGTATAAGCAAGAATGTACAGAGTCAATTCAAATAGGCTGTAAAGTACAGTCAATATAAATGGTTGTTTCAAGAATAAATTAAGAAGGGTAAGGAATCTGGTGCAGTCTCTTTAAGTTTTACATTTCACATCTGTTAGAGTGATAAATTTAATGCAGAATATTGCATTTTTTCAGATAATATTATCATTCTATTTTGTATAACACCCGTGCAAAGGTTGAACATCCATAAAGAATGACAACTGATTAAAGGTGTAAGGGGAAAAGATATGGAGAAAATGTACGGAGTTATATTAAATTGGCTGTAAAGTATGGTCATTATATATGTTGCCAAATAATCAAACTAAGTTTCTGTTACAATCAAATTCATTTTAAATGAAGTCCAATAACTCCCGTCATGCAAGAACTGACAAATCCAAACAAATGTATAAAATGGCCAACTACACATGATAAATAATACTACCAATTCTGAAAGCTTAAAAGGTCAAATGGAGTCATATTCAAAGATGTCATTGCGTTACAGGAATAAAACAAATGGTAAAAGTCCAATAATTTAAATAAAATTTGTCAAGTACAAATGACTGTAAAGTATGGTCCACTATACATATTGACATAAAATCCCTACAAGATAATAAAAGGTTCAATCAGTTCTTTTCTAAAGATACAAAGGCTATCTCTTAAATAACCTTTAACAAATGCAGGAGGTACTAAGAAGTTTGGGAAGAGAATCAGAGGCGGATTTATGGGGGGGGGGCAAGGGGCCCGCCCCCCTTTTTGGGAAAAAATTTGGTTGCTTATATAAGGAATCACTGAAGTGTGACTGGAGCGGCCCCCTCTTAGGCAGTGAGTGGACCCCAAATATGAAAATTTCTAGATCCGCCAGTGAGAATCTGGTGTAGACTCTTTTTTTGTAATTATTTTATTTTTCAAGATGAAACATGTGAAATAACATAAAACAGTATTAGACACAAGTATAAAAAATTAAATAACACTTGTACAATCAATTAAATCATAATGGTATAATAAGATATAAATATTACAATTGATTTTGTTAATTTAAAGCTGCTTCTAACATTTGCCACTTCTGATCCATTTTAATTTTTTGTGTAGGGGTTAAGAAACATACAGAGTATTTTTCTATTTTGATCCAATACTTTAAATATTTTATCCCACCATATTTTGTGGGCAATACGCTCTTACATCTACATTTGTATATATAGTATTTAAGTAACAACAAAATATTATTAACTGTTTTACTGTTGACAAAATCTTCAGACACACCTAAAATGACCTCTTTTGCACTAAAAGGCAAGAAGATGTCATAATTTCTAATCCAATCTATAATGGAAAACCAGAAGTTTTGTGTTACATTACATTCCCAAAAAATGTGAAAAATATTTTCTCTAACTTCTGAACAAAATGTACAAAGTTCAGTTTCTTTTAATTTACATTTATATAAAAAGGAATTACATGGTAAAATCCTATGAACAATCTTAAATTGAAAATTTTGTAAAAACGAATTTCTTGTTATAATGAAGGGCATGGAATAAATAGCATTCCAATCTTCAATCTGTATATTTAAGTCTATTTCCCATTTGTTACGGGAAGATAATGATAATACTTTATTATCCTCCAGAAATAAATTATAGAAAAATTTACAAGATTTTGGTTCTTTTTTAACTTTATCTACTAATTTATTTTCAATATTATCAAGTTTAGAACTACCTTCTATCCTACTTTTCCATCTATTTGGAATAGCACTTAAAATACCATAGAACTCTACAAAATTAGTCTTAATATTATACTTTTTCTCAAATTCTTCATATGAGAATAATGTATTATTATCCGACACCAGATCATTGATAAAAAATATACAATTTTCAATATATTTACCCTTCAAAATCATCTTGCCATCCATTTTGATGTTTGGATTTAGCCATATGGACTGGGCCAGAATATCGGTATTTTTTTCAACTTTCAACTTATTTTTCAATTTTGAAAAATTTACCAGGATATCATGCCAAAAGGGATTGACTTTTTTTGTTAAATAAAGCAATCCTTCCTTACTTAAATGTAAAATTCCCCCCCCCCCCCCCCACAAATTTTTGTATATAACTAAGCAGCAAAACTTTCCAAGGAGAATAATTTTGGGGGTCTAGTAATTTATACAGCCAAGACATTTTTACACTATAACAAAAATAGTAAATATTAGGCATCTTAAGACCGCCATCACAGTGTTCGGACATAACCACTGTTCTTTTCACTTTATCTGGTTTTCCTTTCCATAAAAAATTGAAAAATATATTTTGAATCTCCTTCAAAACCCCATCTGGGGGGTTAGGAAGGACAGTCAGAACTTGAACCAAAATGGGAAGTGCTAAAGTTTTAATAACAACCACCCTCCCAATATATGTTAGTTCTCTATAAGCCCAAGTATTAAGAAGTGACTTGATACTGTTTACCTTGGCTGTAAAATTACATGGAGTCTTATCCCTTTTAGCAAGCTCAAACCATATACCTAATAGTTTGAACCTCCCAGAAAGGTTCCAAACAAGATTTTTTTCTGGCAAAAGTTTTTCCATACTACCCTTTTTTGACCCAATCCATATGGCCTCAGTTTTGTCAACATTACACCTAAGTCCAGCACATTCTGAAAATTTATCAAACAAATTGAGACATTCATTTAGAGACTTTTGGTCACCATCCAGGACTAGGGAAGAATCATCAGCATATTGACTCAATAAAAATTCAGAGTCATTAATTGATACCCCAGCAACATCAGGGTCATTTTTAATAGCTGCACTGAGTAGTTCCAAAACTAAAATAAATAGATAAGGAGACAGAGGATCCCCTTGACGAACCCCTCTTTTCAATGAAAAGAATTCTGAAATATATCCGTTGTTTAACACTGCACTAGAGGCATCACAGTAGCATGCCCTAATCCAACTTATAAATGTATGGTCAAAGCCATAAAACTGCAAAGCCTCTAGTATAAAAGACCATTCGACCGTGTCGAAAGCTTTTTCAAAATCGACTAAAAGTAAAAGTCCAGGAATGTCGTCTTCCTCAATCTTTTCCATCAAATCATAAATAAATCTAGTACATTCGCCTATATACCTACCTTTGCTAAACTTGCTGTAGCTATCTTATAGTCTACACTCAAAAGTGTGATAGGTCGCCAGTTCTTTAAATAAAATTTTGACTTACCCTCCTTTGGTATACAAGTAATGAGTCCCTGCCTTTGTGTGATTGAGAACTTTCCATATTCTAAAGCCTCATTTAAACATCTTACCAGTGGTATTTTAATATCATTCCAAAAGAATTTATAAAACTCAACAGTAAATCCATCTATACCAGGTGATTTGGAGTTCTTCATAAGTTTAAGAGAAGACAAACATTCCTGCATTGTTAAAGGTCCCTCACAGGAACCCACCTCTTCCTCATTCGGTTTTGTAATAAAAGGATTATCATGTTGAAGAAATGTGTCCCTATGAGTTTTCAGTAACAATGGTTTACAACTAGTATATAAATTTTTATAAAATTGTTTTTGTTCATTTCTAATAGTACTGGGATCTGTTATCTCAGTTTCGTCCTCCAAAACAAGTTTAGGAATAATTTTTTCTGTGTAATGTTTTTTTTCCAAATTACAAAAATAGTTACTTCCCTTCTCCCCCTATACTTGCCATCTTGCCTTAGCTCTTGTTATTATCCCTTTTACATTTTTTTCCCTCAATATTTTTAATTCCAGTTGGATCCCTTCCCTTTCTTGGTATACTGATGGCAAGTTATTCTCCAAAAGTTTTTCATCTAATAATGATATCTTATATAGTAATTCTTTTTCTTTTTTATTTCCTTCTTTTTTCTGGAAAGACGAAAATGAGATTGCAGATCCACGGACTTTCATCTTAATCATATCCCAGGTGTAGCCTCTTTAAAAGTTCTCCATTTCACGTCTGTAAGAGTGATAAATTTCATGCAGAATACTAAATGTTGCATATATTCAAATAATATTATCATTCTATTTTTTATAACACCTGAGCATAAGTTGAACATCCATGAAAAGAAGAATGACAACTGTATAAAGGTGTATGGAGGGTGGGAAGATATGGAGAAAAACTACAGAGAAATTGTATACAGTACAATAGGATTGCATTTAAAGTTATTAGTTCAAAATAAAATTAAAACCATTATTAAAATCTATCCCTTAAGATACAATTTACTTGAATCTTTTATCCCATGAAAAAAGTCAAATCAAAATGATTGTACAATATAGTCAATTGCAATATGATGAAGCAATCCTAACAAGTATGAGAGCTTTCTGTCTAATGATATCAGAGGAGATGTGACACTTATAAAATACTCCAAAAAGTAGTAAAACGCCAATAACTCCTGTAAAATGGTTTGATAAAAAAAATGATATTACGAAATGGTCAACTGCTCATAATGTCAACCAATCCTACAAGATATGAGATGTTTCTGTTAAATAGTGTCAGTGGAGTTATGTTCACAACCTGTCAATATTAAAATACAAAAGTTCTCATCAAAGTCCATTAGCTCTGCTAAAAATTGACAAACCAAACTGATGAAATAGCAAATGCAAGAGAATATGAAGAAAATAATCCTACCTAGTATGAAAGCTGTACGTCAAACTATCAAGTATTAATGTGTTTCAGAGGGAAAGAGACAAATACCATATTCCCCTTGGTGAGACACTTCGGGGACAAGAATATTTTCAAGCCTTACCAAAATGTCTGTCACTCATGTGTTTTGTGAAATACATGACCTAGGTTTGATTATGCAGCAATAATCTGACAATGGTCAAAGTCCAATTACTCCATCAGAAAAGCAAAATGATAGTTTAGTATTGTCCACTAAACATGGTGAAAATCAATCCTACTGAGCACGAAATCTTTCAGACAAACAGCCTCAGAGGAGTTATATTCAAAGTGTTGTTCTGTTTCAATCAAATTTATTTTTATCAAAGTCTCAAATAACTCATGCAAGAAAAGACAAATCAAAATATATATAAAAGTATAATATGACAACTACACATGATAAACAATACTACCAATTCTGAAATGGTATGTCAGATGGCTGAGTCAATTCAAAGATGTCACTGTGTTACAGAGGTACCAAAAAATAGTAAAAATGCAATAATGTCCACAGAATGGTCAACTATACATAATAACAGAAAATCCTAGAGCTATAATATAGGTTTTATAAGATACAATGGCTATCTCATACACATCTTTTAATGAAGTGTATTCTACTGTAGCCCCTTTAAAGGTCTCCATTTAAAATCTGTTAGAATGATAAATTTCATGCAGAGTATTGCATATTTTCAGATAATATTATCATTTTATTTTATATAACACCCGTGCAAAGGTTGAACATTCATAAAGAATGACAACTGATTAAAGGTGTAAGGAGAAAAGAAAAGGAGAAAATGTATGGAGAAATTGTATAATGTTCAATGGGATTGTATCAAAAATAAAACTAGAGGCTCTAAAGAGCCTGTGTCCCTCACCTTGGTCTATGTGAATATTAAACAATGGACACAGATGGATTCATGACAAAATTGTGTTTTGGTGATGGTGATGTGTTTGTAGATCTTACTTTACTGAACATTCTTGCTGCTTACAATTATCTCTATCTATAACAGTACTTTCTGTGGAACATGTTATTTAAAATCTTCAAATTTTAAGAAAATTGTTAAAAATTGACTATGAAGGGCAATAACTCCTTAGGGGGTCAATTGACTATTTTGGTCATACTGACTTATTTTTAGTTCTTACTTTGCTGTACATTATTGCTGTTTACAGTTTATCTCTATCTATAATAATATTCAAGATAATAACAAAAAAACAGCAAAATTTCCTCAAAATTACCAATTCAGGGGCAGCAACCTAACAACCAATTATCCGATTCATCTGAAAATTCCAGGGCAGATAGATCGTGACCTGATCAACAATTTTACTTCCTGTCAGATTTGCTCTTAATGCTTTGGTTTTTGAGTTATAAGCCAAAAACTGCATTTTACCCCAATGTTCTATTTTTAGCCATGGCGGCCATCTCGGTTTGTTGGGCGAGTTACCGGACACATTTTTTAAACTAGATACCCCAATGATGATTCTGGCTAAGTTTGATTAAATTTGGCCCAGTAGTTTCAGAGGAGAAGATTTTTCTAAAAGATTACCAAGATTTACGAAAAATGGTTAAAAATTATAAAGGGCAATAACTCCTAAAGTGGTCAACTGACCATTTTGGTCATGTTGACTTATTTGTAGATCTTACTTTGCTGAACATTATTGCTGTTTACAGTTTATCTCTGTCTATAATAATATTCAAGACTAGAGGGTCCAAGGACCCTGTGTCGCTCACCTGATATTTTTATTTACAATTGTTGCATGATAAATGCAAGTGTTGTACTGTCGTTTAGTTTCAGAGATATAATACTAAAAAGTGCATTTGAAACCTATGTTTTATTTCAGCCATGTGGGCAGGCAGGGTCATCATACACAGTGGTCCCTGGATATCCTAGTGATTTAAACCAAGTTTGTTTAAATTCGACAGTTGTTTCAGGGGAGAATTTTTGTAAAATTTATCTAACAAGAAATGCAAAGTAATGAGAAAGTTGTGAAGTAGTTTTGTTGTTGCGCAACCCCCACCCCCACTTTGCCAAAAAAAACCAAAAAGGTAATAAAAAATTATCATATAAGGGCAATCTATCCTATTAATGATTTTTGCAAAATTCAGTTGATTGTGCAAGGGTTGTATAGCCAGCTGAGGTCGTTAAAAACTCTCTTTCTTTTAATTTGTTGTTGCAGATAGATCTTGACCTGATAAACAATTTTACCACATGTCAGATTTGCTCTAAATGCTTTGGTTTTTGAGTGATAAGCCAAAAACTGCATTTTACCCCTATGTTCTATTTTTAGCCATGGCAGCCATCTTGGTTGGTTGGCCGGGTCACCGGACACAATTTTTAAACTAGATACCCCAATGATGATTGTGGCCAAGTTTGGTTTAATTTGGTCCAGCAGTTTCAGAGTAGAAGATTTTTGTAAAAGATAACTAAGATTTACGAAAAATGGTTGAAAATTGACTATAAAGGGCAATAACTCCTAAAGGGGTCAACAGACCATTTTGGTCATGTTGACTTATTTGTAGATCTTACTTAGCTGAACATTTTTAGCTCACCTGGCCTAAAAGGCCAAGTGCGCTTTTCTCATCACTTGGCGTCCGTCGTCGTCCGTCGTCGTCGTTAACTTTGACAACAATCTTCTCCTCTGAAACTACTGGGCAAATTAAACCAAACTTGGCCACAATCATCATTGGGGTATCTAGTTTAAAAAATGTGTCCGGTGACCCGGCCAACCATCCAAGATGGCCGCCATGGCTAAAAATAGAACATAGGGGTAAAATGCAGTTTTTGGCTTACAACTCAACCAGGTGCTCCGCAGGGCGCAGCTTTATACGACCGCAGAGGTCGAACCCTGAACAGTTGGGGCAAGTATGGACAAAACATTCAAGCGTGATACAGCTCTGAATTTGGATTGTGATAAAATTTTTGACATTACATGGGTTTTTTTTTACACAAAACAAATGTCAAGATTTTACAAATCAATTAAAGATTTCTTCTTCAAACTTTTTAAATCTAAAATTAAATAGTTGACACAGCATAGGTTTCTGACACAGAATGAATGTGGTCTAATGAGCTTAAAAGTTTTTTTTTGCCTTTGAGCAATTCACTATGCTGTTGAATATTAATCCTCTCAAAAAAATGTTTGAAGAAATTTTCTTTTTATTTATGAAATCTGAAATGAGAAAAATTTAAACCCCCCCCCCCTTTTTTTCACATCCCCGTTTCCCTTTCTCCAAAACTGATATCAATTCAAATTTCTAATGGAGTTTGCAACAATAACTACTCTTTTAAATACATCATAAAATATTAAAATGTAAAATAAAGTGCTTGTTATCACTGAATGGTAAAGATTGGTTGGTAGTAAAAGTGAATATACATTGTTTATTGTATAAAACAGCAACATTTTATATTGGCAAATTTCCAATGAAGTTATTTACATAAAGTTATTGGCAAATAAAAATAGAAAATGACATCATAGTCATGTCTGGCAAATGTCCAACATACATTATCTAAAAACATTTTAGATAAGATAAGGAAACTAGAGGCTCTCAAGAGCCTGTGTCGCTCACCTTGGTCTATGTGCATATTAAACAATGGACACAGATAAATTCATGACATAATTGTGTTTTGGTGATGGTGATGTGTTTGTAGATCTTACTTTACTGAACATTCTTGTTGCTACAATTATCTCTATCTATAATGAACTTGGCCCAGTAATTACAGTGGAAAATATTTTCTAAAAATTTACAAAAATTTATGAAAAATGCTAAAAATTAACTATAAAGGGCAATAACTCCTTAAGGGGTCAATTGACAATTTTGGTCATTTGACTTATTTGTAGATCTTACTTTGCTGAACATTATTGCTGTTTACAGTTTATCTCTATCTATTATAATATTCAAGATAATAACCAAAAACTGCAAAATTTCCTTAAAATTACTAATTCTGGGGCAGCAACCCAACAACAGGGTGTCTGTTTGTCAGAAAATATCAGGGCAGATAGATCTTGACCTGATAAACAATTTTACCCCATGTCAAATTTGCTCTAAATGCTTTGGTTTTTGAGTTATAAGCCAAAAACTGCATTTTACCCCTATGTTCTATTTTTAGCCATGGCGGCCATCTTGGTTGGTTGGCCGGGTCACGCCACACATTTTTTAAACTAGATACCCCAATGATGATTGTGGCTAAGTTTGGTTTAATTTGGCCCAGTAGTTTCAGAGGAGAAGATTTTAGTAAAAGATTACTAAGATTTACGAAAAAATGGTTAAAATTTGACTATAAAGGGCAATAACTCCTAAAGGGGTCAACTGACCATTTCGTTCGTGTTGACGTATTTGTAAATCTTACTTTGCTGAACATTATTGCTGTTTACAGTTTATCTCTATCTATAATAATATTCAAGATAATAACCAAAAACAGCAAAATTTCCTTAACTAGAGGCTCTAAAGAGCCTGTGTCGCTCACCTTGGTCTATGTGAATATTAAAGGAAGCAGATGGATTCATGACAAAATTGTGTTTTGCTGATGGTGATGTGTTTGTACATCTTACTTTACTGAACATTCTTGCTGCTTAAAATTATCTCTATCTATAATGAACTTGGCCCATTAGTTTCAGTGGAAAATGTTAGTAAAAATTTACAAATTTTATGAAAATTGTTAAAAATTGACTATAAAGAACAATAACTCCTAAGGGGGTCAATTGACCATTTCGGTCATGTTGACTTATTTGTAAATCTTACTTTGCTGAACATTATTGTTGTTTACAGTTTATCTCTATCAATAATAATATTCAAGATAATGACCAAAAACAGCAAAATTTCCTTAAAACTAACAATTGGGTCAGCAACCCAACAACGGGTTGTCCGATTCATCTAAAAATTTCAGGGCAGATAAATGTTGACCTGATAAACAATTTTACCCCCTGTCAGATTTGCTTTAAATGCTTTGGGTTTTGAGTTATAAGCCAAAAACTGCATTTTACCCCATGTTCTATTTTTAGCCATGGCGGCCATCTTGGTTTGATGGCCGGGTCACCAGACACATTTTTCAAACTACTAACCCAAAAGATGATTGTGGCCAAGTTTGGATTAATTTGGCCCAGTAGTTTCAGAGGAGAAGATTTTTGTAAAATATTACTAAGATTTACGAAAAATGGTTAAAAATTGACTATAAAGGGCAATAACTCCTAAAGGGGTCAACTGACCATTTTAGTCATGTTGACTTATTTGTAAATCTTACTTTGCTGAACATTATTGCTGTTTACTGTTTATCTCTATCTATAATAATATTCAAGATAATAACCAAAAACAGCAAAATTTCCTTAAAATTACTAATTCAGGGGCAGCAACCCAACAACGGGTTATCCGATTCATCTGAAAATTTCAGGGCAGATAGATCTTCACCTGTTTAACAATTCTAACCCATGTCAGATTTGCTCTAAATGCTTTGGTTTTTGAGTTATTAGCCAAAAACTGCATTTTACCCCTATGTTCTATTTTTAGCCATGGTGGCCATCTTGGATGGTTGGCCGGGTCACCGGACACATTTTTTAAACTAGATACCCCAATGATGATTGTGGCCAAGTTTGGTTTAATTTGGCCCAGTAGTTTCAGAGGAGAAGATTTTTGTAAAAGTTAACGACGACGACGGACGACGGACGACGACGGACGCCGGACGCCAAGTGATGAGAAAAGCTCATTTGGCCTTTTAGGCCAGGTGAGCTAAAAATACCAATTCAGGGGCAGCAACCCAACAACAGTTTGTCCGATTCATCTGAAAATTTCAGGACAGATATATCTTGACCTGATAAACAATTTAACCCCCGTCAGATTTGCTCTAAATGCTTTGATTTTTGTGTTATAAGCCAAAAACTGCATTTTACCCCTATGTTCTATTTTTAGCCATGGCGGCCATCTTGGTTGGTTGGCTGGGTCACGCCACACATTTTTTTAAACAAGATACCCCAAAGATGATTGTGGCCAAGTTTGGATTAATTTGGCCCCGTAGTTTCAGAGGAGAACATTTTTGTAAAAGATTTCTAAGATTTACGAAAAATGGTTAAAAATTGACTATAAAGGTCAATAACTCCTAAAGGGGTCAACTGACCATTTTGGTCCTGTTGACTTATTTGTAAATCTAACTTTGCCGAACATTATTGCTGTTTACAGTTTATCTCTATCTATAATAATATTCAAGATAATAACCAAAAACAGCAAAATTTCCTTAAAATTACCAATTCAGGGGCAGCAACCTAACAACCAGTTGTCTGATTCATCTGAAAATTTCAGGGCAGATAGATCTTGACCTGATTAACACTTTTACCCCATTTCAGATTTGCTCTAAATGCTTTGGTTTTTGAGTTATAAGCCAAAAACTGCATTTTACCCCTATGTTCTATTTTTAGCCATGGCGGCCATCTTGGTTGGTTGGCCGGTGTCATATGGTATTTTGAACCCCCTGAAAATTGAACCCGGGGTCATTTTTCACATATGGTATTTTGAACCCCCCTGCGGTATATTGAACCCCCCTGTTTTTGATAAATAATATTGCAGATAATCTAATTTACAAATTATTGGCTATAATTTTTTTTGATTTGAGGTCTATGGTAGTGGGTCAATATACCGCAGGGGGGTCAAAATACCATGGCTAAGTAAAATTTTCAAAATATCTTTTCCAGCATATTTAATACATACAAACTACTTGTTGGGGTATTATAACTATGTTAAGGAGCTAGAATAGATTGAATTTTTGAAATCTAAGGTCTATAGTAGGGGGTTCAATATACCGCAGGGGGGTCAAAATACCATGGCAAAGTAAAATTTTCAAAATATCTTTTCCATCATGTTAAATACATACAAACTACTAATTGGAGTACTATTACTATGTTTAAGAGTTAGAATAGCTAGAATTTTTGAAATTCAAGGTCTATAGTAGGGGGTTCAATATACTGCAGGGGGTTCAAAATACCATGGCAAAGTAAAATTTTCAAAATATCTTTTCCCATCATATTTAATACATACAAACTACTTGTTGGGGTATTATAACTATGTTAAGGAGCTAGAATAGATTGAATTTTTGAAATTTAAGGTCTATAGTAGGGGGTTCAATATACCGCAGGGGGGTCAAAATACCATGGCAAAGTAAAATTTTCAAAATATCTTTCCATCATGTTAAATACTTACAAACTTTTAATTGGAGTACATGTACTTTTACTATGTTTAAGAGTTAGAATAGCTAGAATTTTTGAAATTCAAGGTCTATAGTAGGGGGTTCAATATAACGCAGGGGGTTCAAAATACCATGGCAAAGTTAAATTTTCAAAATATCTTTCCATCATGTTAAATACTTACAAACTTTTAATTGGAGTACATGTACTTTTACTATGTTTAAGAGTTAGAATAGCTAGAATTTTTGAAATTCAAGGTCTATAGTAGGGGGTTCAATATACCGCAGGGGGGTCAAAATACCATGGCAAAGTAAAATTTTCAAAAAATCTTTTCCACCATATTTAATACATACAAACTACTCTTTGGAGTATTATTACCATGTTAAGGAGCTAGAATAGCTAGAATTTTTGAAATTCAAGGTCTATAGTAGGGGGTTCAATATACTGCAGGGGGGTCAAAATACCATGGCAAAGTAAAATTTTCAAAATATCTTTTAAGGCATATTTAATACATACAAACTACTTGTTGGGGTATTATAACTATGTTGAGGAGCTAGAATAGATTGAATTTTTGAAATTCAAGGTCTATAGTAGGGGGTTCAATATACCGCAGGGGGTTCAAAATACCATGACAAAGTAAAATTTTCAAACTATCTTTTCCATCATGTTAAATACATTCAAACTACTTATTAAAGTACTATTACTACATAAAAGAGTTAGAATTGCCAGAATTTTTTTAATTCAAGGACTATAGTAGGGGGTTCAAGACCGCAGGGTGGTCAAAATACCATGACAAAGTAAAATTTTCAAAATAACTTTTCCAGCAAGTTGTAATACATACAAACTACTTATTGGTGTATTCTTACTACATAAAAGAGTTAGAATTGCCAGAATTTTTTAAATTAAAGGTCTAGAGTAGGGGGTTCAAGACCGCAGGGTGGTCAAAATACCATGGCAAATAAAATTAAAATTAAAAACTAGTTTGTATGTATTAAACTTGCTGGAAAAGTTATTTTTAAAATTTTACTTTGCCATGGTATTTTGACCCCCCTGCAGTATATTGAACCCCCTTCTCTAGACCTTTAGTTTAAAAAATTCTGGCAATTGTAACTGTTTTATGTATTTAGAATACACCATTAAGTAGTTTGTATCTATTAAACTTGCTGGAAAAGTTATTTTGAAAATTTTACTTTCAAATGCCATGGTATTTTGACCCTTCTGCGGTATATTGAACCCCCTACTCTAGACCTTTAATTTAAAAAAAAATCTGGCAATTGTAACTCTTTTCTGTAGTTAGAATACACCAATAAGTAGTTTGTATGTATTAAACTTGCTGGAAAAGTTATTTTGAAAATTTTATTTGCCATGGTATTTTGACCACCCTGCGGTCTTGAACCCCCTACTCTAGACCTTTAATTTAAAAAATTCTGGCAATTCTAACTCTTTTATGTAGTTAGAATACACCAATAAGTAGTTTGTATGTATTAAACTTGCTGGAAAAGTTATTTTGAAAATTTTACTTTCAAATGCCATGGTATTTTTTTACCCTTCTGCGGTATATTGAACCCCCTACTCTAGGCTTTTAATTTCAGAAATTCTAGCAATTCTAGCTCTTTTATGTAGTTAGAATACACCAATAAGTAGTTAGTATGTATTAAACTTGCTGGAAAAGTTACTTTGAAAATTTTACTTTGCCATGGTATTTTGACCCTTCTGCGGTATATTGAACCCCCCTACTCTAGACCTTTAATTTAAAAATTCTGGCAATTGTAACTCTTTTACGTAGTAAGAATACACCAACAAGTAGTTTGTATGTATTAAACTTGCTGGAAAAGATATTTTTAAAATTTTACTTTGCCATGGTATTTTGACCCCCCTGCGGTATATTAAACCCCCTTCTCTAGACCTTTAATTTAAAAAATTCTGGCAATTGTAACTCTTTTATGTAGTTAGAATACACCATTTAGTAGTTTGTATGTATTAAACTTGCTGGAAAAGTTATTTTGAAAATTTTACTTTGCCATGGTATTTTGAACCTTCTGCGGTATATTGAACCCCCTACTGTAGACCTTTAATTTAAAAATTCTGGCAATTGTAACTCTTTTATGTAGTTAGAATACACCAATAAGTAGTTTGTATGTATTTTACTTGCTGGAAAAGATATTTTTAAAATTTTACTTTTCCATGGTATTTTGACCCCCTCCCCCTTTTTTACCATGGAAAATCAAATCTACCCTTATATATATATATATATATATATATATATATATATATATATATATATATACATATGTTATAATTACAAATAATTAAAGCATTCAAGCTACATATGGTCTAGTTATAATGTGTCAATAGGTATTTTGAATGACATTTTTTTGGTAAAGACTTCAGAGCACTTATACCAAGCAAAAATATTTCTTTTAATTAAGCATGGAAAATGTACCTCCCCTTTTTGTATGAATGATTTTTAATCTATGATAAGCTTTAGAATAATGTATAATGTTCTAATAATCATCTAGGATGAAAAAAACAGGGGGTTCAATTTACCATGGGGGTTCAATTTTCCATATAGGGGGGGTTCAATTTACCATGGGGGGGTTCAATTTACCATAGCGGTATTTTGACCCCGGGGTCAATTTACCATGGGGTTCAAAATACCATATGACACCGGGTCACGCCACACACTTTTTAAACTAGATACCCCAAAGATGATTGTGGCCAAGTTTGGATTAATTTGGCCCAGTAGTTTCAGAGGAGAAGATTTTTGTAAAAGATTACTAAGATTTACGAAAAATGGTTAAAAATTGACTATAAAGGTCAGTAACTCCTAAAGGGGTCAACTGACCATTTTGGTCATGTAGACTTATTTGTAAATATTACTTTGCTTAACATTATTGCTGTTTACAGTTTATCTCTATCTATAATAATATTCAAGATAATAACCGAAAACAGCAAAAATTCCCGAAAATTACCAATTCAGGGGCAGCAACCCAACAACGGGTTGTCGGATTCATCTGAAAATTTGATGGCAGATAGATTTTGACCTGATAAACAATTTTACCCCATGTCAGATTTGCTCTAAATGCTTTGGTTTTTGAGTTATAAGCCAAAAACTGCATTTTACCCCTATGTTCTATTTTTAGCCATGGCGGCCATCTTGGTTGGTTGGCCGGGTCACGCCACACATTTTTTAAACTAGATACCCCAATGATGATTGTGGCCAAGTTTGGTTTAATTTGGCCCAGTAGTTTCAGAGGAGAAGATTTTTGTAAAAGTTAACGACGACGGACGCCGGACGCCAAGTGATGGGAAAAGCTCACTTGGCCCTTCGGGCCAGGTGAGCTAAAAAAGCTTCATCAGCAACATTTTATATTGGCAAATTTCCAATGAAGTTATTTACATAAAGTTATTGGCAAATAAAAATAGAAAATGACATCATAGTCATGTCTGGCAAATTTCCAACATATATTATCAACTACTATTCTATACAAAGAAAGATAACTCCAATTGAAAATTAATTGCTATTGCACAATATTGTGCAATTAGATATTTCTTGCTAATGTGCAATACTGTGCAATTGAAAATTTCTTGCTATTGCACAATACTTGATATGGAATCCTGATTTGGACCAACTTAACAACTGGGCCCATAATCAAAAATCAAAGTACATATTTAGATAAAGCATATCAAATAAGCCCAAGAATTTAATTTTTGTTAAAATCAAACTTAGTTTAATTTTGGACCCTTTGGACCTTAATGTAGACCAATTTGAAAACTGGACCAAAAATTAAGAATCTACATACACAGTTAGATTTGGCATATCAAAGAACCCATTTATTCAATTTTTGATGAAATCAAACAAAGTTTAATTTTGGACCCCCATTTGGACCAACTTGAAAACTAGGCTAATAATTAAAAATCTAAGTACATTTTTAAATTCAGCATATCAAAGAACCCCAAGGATTCAATTTTTGTTAAAATCAAACTAAGTTTAATTTTGGACCCTTTGGACCTTAATGTAGACCAATTTGAAAACGGGATCAAAAATTAAGAAACTACATACATAGTTAAATTCGGCATATCAAAGAACCCCAATTATTCAATTTTTGATGAAATCACACAAAGTTCAATTTTGGACCCTTTGGGCCCCTTATTCCTAAACTGTTAGGACCAAAACTCCCAAAATCAAACCCAACCTTCCTTTTATGGTCATAAACCTTGTATTTAAATTTCATAGATTTCTATTTACTTATACTAAAGTTATGGTGCAAAAACCAAAAATAATGCTTATTTGGGCCCCTTTTTGGCCCCTAATTCATAAACTGTTGTGACCTCAACTCCAAAAATCAATCCCAACCTTCCTTTTGTGGTCATAAACCTTGTGTTAAAATTTCATTGATTTCTATTTACTTATACTAAAGTTATTGTGCGAAAACCAAGAATAATGCTTATTTGGGCCCTTTTTTGGCCCTTAATTCCTAAACTGTTGGAACCAAAACTCCCAAAATCAATCCCAACCTTCCTTTTGTGGTCATAAACCTTGTGTCAAAATTTCATAGATTTCTATTCACTTAAACTAAAGTTATAGTGCGAAAACCAAGAAAATGCATATTTGGGCCCTTTTTGGCCCCTAATTCCTAAAATGTTGGGACCAAAACTCCCAAAATCAATCCCAACCTTCCTTTTGTGGTCATAAACCTTGTGTTAAAATTTCATTGATTTCTATTCACTTTTACTAAAGTTAGAGTGCGAAAACTAAAAGTATTCGGACGACGACGACGACGACGACGCCGACGACGACGCCGACGCCGACGCCGACGCCAACGTGATAGCAATATACGACGAAAAATTTTTCAAATTTTGCGGTCGTATAAAAACCAAAGCATTTAGAGCAAATCTGACATGGGGTAGAATTGTTAAACAGGTGAAGATCTATCTGCCCTGAAATTTTCAGATGAATCGGATAACCCGTTGTTGGGTTGCTGCCCCATAATTAGTAATTTTAAGGAAATTTTGCTGTTTTTGGTTATTATCTTGAATATTATTATAGATAGAGATAAACAGTAAACAGCAATAATGTTCAGCAAAGTAAGATTTACAAATAAGTCAACATGACTGAAATGGTCAGTTGACCCCTTTAGGAGTTATTGCCCTTTATAGTCAATTTTTAACCATTTTTCGTAAATCTTAGTAATATTTTACAAAAATCTTCTCCTCTGAAACTACTGGGCCAAATTAATCCAAACTTGGCCACAATCATCTTTAGGGTTAGTAGTTTGAAAAATGTGTCCGATGACCCGGCCATCCAAACAAGATGGCCGCCATGGCTAAAAATAGAACATGGGGTAAAATGCAGTTTTTGACTTATAACTCAAAACCCAAAGCATTTAGAGCAAATCTGACTGGGGTAAAATTGTTTATCAGTTCAAGATCTATCTGCCCTGAAATTTTCAGATGAATCAGACAACCTGTTGTTGGGTTGCTGGCCCTGAATTAGTAATTTTAAGGAAATTTTGCTGTTTTTGGTTATTATCTTGAATATTATTATAGATAGAGATAAACTATAAACACCAATAATGTTCAGCAAAGTAAGATCTACAAATAAGTCAACATGACTGAAATGGTCAGTTGACCCCTTTAGGAGTTATTGCCCTTTATAGTCAATTTTTAACCATTTTTCGTAAATCTTACTAATCTTTTACAAAAATCTTCTCCTCTGAAACTACTAGGCCAAATTAATCCAAACTTGGCCACAATCATCTTTTGGGTTAGAAGTTTGAAAAATGTGTCCGGTGACTCGGCCATCCAAACAAGATGGCCGCCATGGCTAAAAATAGAACATGGGGTAAAATGCAGTTTTTGGCTTATAACTCAAAACCCAAAGCATTTAGAGCAAATCTGACAGGGGTAAAATTGTTTATCAGGTCAACATTTATCTGCTCTGAAATTTTTTAGATGAATCGGACAACCTGTTGTTGGGTTGCTGACCCTGAATTGTTAGTTTTAAGGAAATTTTGCTGTTTTTGGTCATTATCTTGAATATTATTATTGATAGAGATAAACTGTAAACAACAATAATGTTCAGCAAAGTAAGGTTTACAAATAAGTCAACATGACCGAAATGGTCAATTGACCCCCTTAGGAGTTATTGTTCTTTATAGTCAATTTTTAACAATTTTCATAAAATTTGTAAATTTTTACTAACATTTTCCACTGAAACTAATGGGCCAAGTTCATTATAGATAGAGATAATTTTAAGCAGCAAGAATGTTCTGTAAAGTAAGATGTACAAACACATCACCATCACCAAAACACAATTTTGTCATGAATCCATCTGCTTCCTTTGATATTCACCTAGACCAAGGTGAGCGACACAGGCTCTTTAGAGCCTCTAGTTGCTGTTTACAGTTTATCTATATCTATAATAATATTCAAGATAATAACCAAAAACAGCAAAATTTCCTTAAAATTACCAATTCAGGGGCAGCAACCTATCAACAAGTTGTCCGATTTATCTCAAAATTTCAGGGCAGATAGATCTTGACCTGATAAACAATTTTACTACATGTCAGATTTGCTCTTAATGCTTCGGTTTTTGAATAATAAGCCAAAAACTGCATTTTACCCCTATGTTCTATTTTTAGCCATGGCGGCCATCTTGGTTGGTTGGCCGGATCACTGGACACAATTTTTAAACTAGATACCCCAATGATGATTGTGGCCAAGTTTGGTTTAATTTGGTCCAGTAGTTTCAGAGGAGAAGATTTTTGTAAAAGATGATTAAGATTTACGAAAAATGGTTAAAAATTGACTATAAAGGGCAATTACTTCTAAAGGGGTCAACAGACCATTTTGGTCATGTTTGACTTATTTGTAGATCTTACTTTGCTGAACATTTTTGCTGTTTACAGTTTATCTCTATCTATAATAATATTCAAGATAATAACCAAAAACAGCAAAATTTTCTCAAAATTACCAATTCAGGGGCAGCAACCTATCAACGGGCTGTCCGATTCATCTGAAAATTTCAGGGCAGATAGAACTTGACCTGATAAATAATTTTACCCAATGTCAGATTTGCTCTAAATGCTTTGGTTTTTGAGTTATAAGCCAAAAACTGCATTTTACCCCTATGTTCTATTTTTAGCCATGGCGGCCATCTTGGATGGTTGGCTGGGTCACCGGACACAATTTTTAAACTAGATACCCTAATAATGATTTTGGCCATGTTTGGTTAAATTTGGCCCTGCAGTTTCAGAGGAGAAGATTTTTGTAAAAGTTAACGACGACGGACGCCGGACGCCAAGTGATGAGAAAAGCTCACTTGGCCCTTCGGGCCAGGTGAGCTAATAATAACCAAAAACAGCAAAATTTCCTTAAAATTACCAGTTCAGGGGCAGCAACCCAACAACAGAATGTCAGATTTATCTGAAAATTTCAGGGCAGATAGATCTTGACCTGATGAACATTTTTACCCCATATCAGATTTGCTCTAAATGCTTTGGTTGTTGAGTTATAAGCCAAAAACTGCATTTTACCCCTATGTTCTATTTTTAGCCATGGCGTCCATCTTGGTTGTTTGGGCGGGTCACCGGACACATTTTTTTCACTAGATACCCCAATGATGATTATGGCCAAGTTTTGTTAAATTTGGCCCCGTAGTTTCAGAGGAGAAGATTTTTCTAAAAGATTACTAAGATTTACAAAAAAAAAAAAAAAAAATTGACTATAAAGGGCAATTACTCCTAAAGTGGTCAACTGACTATTTTGATCATGTTGACTTATTTGTAGATCTTACTTTGCCAAACATTATTGCTGTTTACAGTTTATCTCTATCTATAATAATATTCAAGATAATAACCAAAAAGAGCAAAATTTCCTTAAAATCACCATTTCAGGGGCAGCAACCCAACAACGGAATGTCCGATTCATCTGAAAATTTCAGGGCAGATAGAACTTGACCTGATAAATAATTTACCCAATGTCAGATTTGCTCTAAATGCTTTGGTTTTTGAGTTATAAGCCAAAAACTGCATTTTACCCCTATGTTCTAATTTTAGCCATGGCGGCCATCTTGGTTGGTTGGCTGGGTCACCGGACACAATTTTTAAACTAGATACCCTAATAATGATTTTGGCCATGTTTGGTTAAATTTGGCCCTGCAGTTTCAGAGGAGAAGATTTTTGTAAAAGTTAACGACGACAGACGCAGGACGACGGATGACGGACGCCGGACGCCGGACGCCAAGTGATGAGAAAAGCTCACTTGGCCCTTCGGGCCAGGTGAGCTAATAATAACCAAAAACAGCAAAATTTCCTTAAAATTACCAGTTCAGGGGCAGCAACCCAACAACAGAATGTCAGATTTATCTGAAAATTTCAGGGCAGATAGATCTTGACCTGATGAACATTTTTACCCCGTATCAGATTTGCTCTAAATGCTTTGGTTGTTGAGTTATAAGCCAAAAACTGCATTTTACCCCTATGTTCTATTTTTAGCCATGGCGTCCATCTTGGTTGTTTGGGCGGGTCACCGGACACATTTTTTTTCACTAGATACCCCAATGATGATTATGGCCAAGTTTTGTTAAATTTGGCCCCGTAGTTTCAGAGGAGAAGATTTTTGTAAGATTACTAAGATTTACAAAAAAAAAAAAAAATTGACTATAAAGGGCAATTACTCCTAAAGTGGTCAACTGACTATTTTGATCATGTTGACTTATTTGTAGATCTTACTTTGCCAAACATTATTGCTGTTTACAGTTTATCTCTATCTATAATAATATTCAAGATAATAACCAAAAAGAGCAAAATTTCCTTAAAATCACCATTTCAGGGGCAGCAACCCAACAACGGAATGTCCGATTCATCTGAAAATTTCAGGGCAGATAGATCTTGACCTGATCAACAATTTTACCCCCATGTCAAATTTGCTCTAAATGCTTTGGTTTTTGAGTTATAAGCCAAAAACTGCATTTTAACCCTATGTTCTATTTTTAGCCATGGCGGCCATCTTGGTTGGTTGGGCGGGGCATCGGACACACTTTTTAACTAGATACCCTAATGATGATTATGGCTAAGTTTGGTTAAATTTGGCCCAGTAGTTTCAGAGGAGAAGATTTTTCTAAAAGATTACTAAGATTTATGAAAAATGGTTAAAAATTGACTATAAAGGGCAATAACTCCTAAAGTGGTCAACTGACCATTTTGGTCATGTTGACTTATTTGTAGATCTTACTTTGCTGAACATTATTGCTGTTTACAGTTTATCTCTATCTATAATAATATTCAAGATAATAACCAAAAAGAGCAAAATTTGCTTAAAATTACCATTTCAGGGGCAGCAACCCAACAACGAAATGTCCGATTCATCTGAAAATTTCAGTGCAGATAGATCTTGATCTGATGAACAATATCATACCATGTCAGATTTGCTCTAAATGCTTTGGTTTTTGAGTTATAAGCCAAAAACTGCATTTTACCCCTATGTTCTATTTTTAGCCATGGCAGCCATCTTGGTTGGTTGGCTAGGTCACCGGACACATTTTTTAAACTAGATACCCCAATGATGATTGTGGCCAAGTTTGGTTAAATTTTGCCAAGTAGTTTCAGAGGAGAAGATTTTTGTAAAAGTTAACGCAGGACGACGACGACGACGGACGACGACGACGGACGCCAAGTGATGAGAAAAGCTCACTTGGCCTTTCGGCCAGGTGAGCAAAAAAACCATTCGAAAAATGTCTCCCCTCCGATACAATTGACAATCTTTTATTCCATAAAATATGTCAAATCAAAATGATGGTCCAATTTAGTCAATTACAATTGATGTTTAGCAAGCATAACATGTATGAGAGAGCTTTCTGTCTAATTATATCAAGAGTTGTTGTGCAAGTCTCAAAGTGACCTTTATAAAATTCCCAAAAGTAGTAAAACTCCCATAACACCCGTAAATATGATTGGAAAAAAATGACAGTATAATATGGTCAACTGCACATGGTGTCAACAATCCTACCAGATATGAGAGGGTTCTGTAAAATGGTCTAAGAGAGGTTGCATTCACAAAGCTTAAGTGGCATTATAACAATACCTAATAAATGGTCAAAGTCCTATAACTCTGCTTCAATTGACAAACCAAACTGATGAAATAGCAAATAATCCTACCTAGTATGAAAGTTTTATGTCGAACTGTCTCTTGAGTATTGATGCGTTTTGGAGGGATAGAGACCATTATCTAGCATATTAATCTATTGTAATAAAAATTCATAATATCTAATAAAATTTGTAGATTTAGCTAACAAGGTCCTTATATTTGTATAAAGTAACATTTGTTTATAGTGGAAAGTTGTTTTAACGTTAAATAAGCTACAATTAACAAGAGGCTGTCACAACGACAGAAAACCGGATTTATTAACATTTATTTGTGTCCTGGCAATATCACAAGAACCATTACTGATGAATGGTGAAAGTGAAAATCATCAATATCAAATTTGACCTCCATTTTGTCATCAGTATCAACATATTAAAATTTGAAAAGCTTAGATTGAAAGGTTCATGAGTAAATGCAACAACGTGAATGGAAACGCCATTTTACGATCTTTCAAGAACCATAACTCCTGAACGGTAAAAGTCAAAATTGTCATTATTGAACTTGACCTCTATTTTGTCATCAGTAACATCATATTAAAATTTCAAAAGCTTTGGTTGAATGGTTCATGAGAAAATGCACGGACACGACGGGAAACACCATTTTTCAATCTTTCAAGAACCATAACTCCTGAACGGTAAAAGTCAAAATCGTCATTATTGAACTTGACCTCCATTTTGTCATCAGTAACAGCATATTAAAATTTCGGAAGCTTTGGTAGAACAGTTCATGCATAAATGCACAGACATGACTGGAAACTCCATTTTTCAATCTTTCAAGAACCATAACTCCTGAACGGTAAAAGTCAAAATCGTCATTATTGAACTTGACCTCCGTTCTGTCATCAGTAACAACATATTAAAATTTGGAAAGCTTTGGTAGAACAGTTCATGCGTAAATGCACAAACACGACTGGAAACTCCATTTTTCAATCTTTCAAGAACCATTACTCCTGAACGGTAAAAGTCAAAATCGCCATTATTGAACTTGACCTTCCTATAGTTGTCAGTAATAACATATTAAAATCTTAAAAGCTTTGGTTGAACGGTTCATGAGTTAATGCACGGACAACATTTGATTGCCGCCCGCCTGCTCGCCCGCCCGACCGGCCGCCCGCCGTACATCCCCAAATCAATAACCGACATTTTTGTTACAAAAATCCGGTTAAAAATTGCTTGCTAGTCCCTCTCTGTGATTACCTTTAGAGAACTTTGGGTCATTTCCCAATCAATCTATCATGAAGCAGTGGGATTTCCAGTGACACTAGAACAATAGAAAAATCACTCTTCTTATGAAAGAGATAGAAAAGGTAGAAAAAAAGGAGAGACAATTTATGCATAAAAACCGATATGCATAGGGATGAATATCTCTTAAAACACAAAACCATTATATAACTTTTATACAACCACTATAAATAAAGTATATGCTAAAGCTAAATTTGTTAATATATGAATTTTTAATTGCCAAACATGCTGTTAATTGAACAATCTATTGTTCAACATAGGTGTGTGTAAAAAACTGCCAGATTTGACTGCATATTTTTCTTTTTTTTTGAAAAAAATATATATCAAACCTTAATAATGCAGCTTTCTGAGTATCCAATTTTTAACGTGTTCCGAAATGTAGTTTAGTCACAAGAATTTTTCAAAGTTGGGTCATTTTGTCTATATGAATGTCGGTAAATTCGTATGATCGAGCACACCGTCAAGTGTATCGTTGGGACAACTCGATATAATGTAATCAATATACGTGACAAATAACCTAATGTGAAGTTTATTAAAATCATCATAACATAATTGAACAACACATTATATTTGAAAAACATGAGTCCTATAATATAAGACTTTCAAGGTTCATATCATTTACATTCAACGTTTTTATTGGATTTTTTTTTACTACAATGTAACGTTGGTAATAAAAAAAAATCCCAGAAAAATGTTGATTGATATTGTAAATGATATGAACCTTCAAATTCTTATAATATCGGAATAGAAAATATGTGATCCGAATTAACCATGCACGTGTATTGAAGAAGAATTTGCACTTTTATGAAGTACAGGGGGTAAGGTCTTAAACAATATTATGATCCCAAATTTGAGGAATTTTGTTGGCAATACTTTTAAAGAAACACTACATATAGGAACGTATATGTTAAATCTCAATATACTATTATTATGAAAAAACCTTCCCCCTCCCCCGATTTAGCATGTAATGGTTGAAACCTAAGGTGATTCGGGGCCCGCTTCAGTCTTGCGTCAGTGATTTAGTATATACTAGTAATAAACAAAATATTGTCTCATACTGAAAGGGGAGGCCGAGCAACCTGCACAGCCAAGCCTTTTATAGCTGACTATGCGGTATGGGCTTTGCTCATTGATGAAGGCCGTACGGTGACCTATAGTTGTTAATGTCTGTGTCATTTTGGTCTTTTGTGGATAGTTGTCTCATTGGCAATCATACCACATCTTCTTTTTTATATTGTCTTGCAAAACAGCCAAGATTTACAAAACATTTCTAACAAAAACCTTCAGTTGGTCAATCTGACTGGAATCTAATTATCGCTACTGATAAATAATGCAACACTAATGATACATTTAAGTTTTGGAAGGTTTTTATTCACAAAGAATGTTTCTCATTGATGTACATTTCTATGCTCTTGTCTTTTCGGAGTTTATATTGGAAATTAAATTGTTCCATGAAAGAGTCTAGCTCCACATTCCTATGCATATGATTGTCATATGTACGTGAGAATCATTCCATAAAACATCCGTTTGATATCCTTTCAATGCCAGACACTGTATATACATAGTGTTGGAAATCTGGCTAAACTTGTGCTGGATCAGACACTTGAATCTTACATCGTTATTGATGTTAAGCAATTAGTTTAACGGGCCATCCGGAACTGTTAGATTTTATGACAGTCTTTCTTCCATACAGAACATCACTACAAAATAATTTGAACATTCAATTAGGTGATTATAATATTATTTGGCAATCCAAAGAGAACCTGAAAATATTAGACCAACGTACGTTTGAACAGAGATGCTAAAAAAAATCCCCCCACAAAACCCCAGCCATTTTACTTTACAATCAAATTGAAAAAGTAGTTAGTTGCATGTCCCATCATCCTTTGGTTGTAGACCCCAGATAAATATAATCTAAATTTCGTAGCATTTTCACCACCCCCCTTTTTTTTAACTGAATTTGTTCAAGGTATAGTGGTTATACCCCTTTTCAGATTTCAGTATGTCATGTTGTATATATTTTATAAATTAGATGAATTTCTAGTAAGTTTCTAAGATATTCTTTATCATTTGACAAAATACTATGCATCTGAATTAAATTGTTTACTATTTGAAAAAGCGAGCCTTCTTACACTTGAATTTACCTCCCATTATTTCACATAGCAACACAAATTAAAAACTGCCAATCTTTGCTGCATATCAATTTTTTTCCCCGATAAAAATATATATCATGCAACATAATCAACTTTACAAATTGGGAGAAAATCAAGGTGTTCCGACCATTGGATAGTATTTAAAAAAAAATAATGAAAGGATGGCATGATTACATGTTTGATCCCTGACGACACTGAACGATGAGGTGATAAACTTAACAAGAAATAATTTACCTGATTCGTTATCTATTCACATTATGTTGACACGTCTTAGTTCGTTTATGCTAGCTCATTTTAAACAAGCTAAACAATTACAGCATCATCCGTTTTTTTTTTACCGATTACCTCTAGTCAGAAGAGCGCACTGTTTACAGGGGAGGTAATATTTTGACACCAGTTTGCCCACTGGAAGGGAAGATAAATAATATAAATTTCAATCATAGTCTTTTTCAAAAATGATGAACGGTTCTTTATATTGGTATGTAATCATTTTAAACGTTTCAAATTTATGAAATTATATTCGTACATCAATGTTTTTGATACACCAATAACAAAAACTGAAATATATTGAATTGATACATTTTGTAACTATTCAAATTAATATCAGAAACCTAAACTTAATTATAAAATAATGAACCTGTTAAAGGGAGACATTACTCGCATAACTTTTTCGAATTGGCACATAATACAACGGAATGTCACTCTTGCATACAAATGGCACATCAATATATTAATTAACTGTGCAATCGTGCTCCACCTTCAATGATGATTCTAAATTATAAATATAACCAAAAGTTGTTAATCTATATATAGATAGTAAAGACTAATGAAATCTAACCCACTGTTAAAATATTTCTTTGCATTTTTTTAAAACTTCCTCAGTAAAATGCTTGAGCCACTCGACTTTCATAGCTCATAATTAACGTTTTTACACAATATCTAAATAAAGTAGCTAAAGATTTTTCGATTCTCAAAGTGTAAGACGCAATAAAAATCGTATGCTTGCACCATCTTACCCAAAAACACATTTAATAAAGTTCTGAACATTTCGACATTTCTTCGTTAAAACCGGTTTTAAACAAATCACAAGTACGTGTTAAGATCCGAATAAATACCCATATCCCGATATCGTCAGGTTAATTTGCTACATTATCTTATTCCCCTTAGTGTGACACATGGCAGACAAAAAGATTCCCATGCCTTAACCAAATATCCTCCTCTACTGTGTGATGTGATATATAGTAACTGGGTGTGATTATGCTGAAATAAGCTGGCGATAGTCAAAGTCTAATAACTCGAGAAGAAAATGTCAAATCAAAATGGCAAGTAAAGAACTGCCAACAACACATAATGACATACAATCATACTAACAGAAAGCTACAAGGAAAACATCTTCAGACGAGTAGCATTTATAAGGAGTATTATGTTACAATAGAATTTCCTTTAATCAAAGTTTGATAATTCAAACAAGAATTAATATATCAAAAAGATAGTAAAAGTTCTACATTTCTAATCTGTTAGATTGATAAATTTCATGCAGAATATTGCATATTTTTAGATAATATTATCATTCAGTTTTGTGTAACACCCGTGCAAAGGTTGAACATCCACAGAGAATGACAACTGATTAAAGGTGTAGGTGGAATATGGTTGAAAATATACAGAGAAATTATATAATGTACATTGGGATTGTACATTGGGATTGTATGTACATGAAGAAGAATTGACAAATCAAAATGATAGTAAGTATGAACAAGTTAACATAATGAAAAACAATCCTTACAATTCTGAAATCATCTGTCAAATAGTCACTCACAAGTTGTTATCAAAGAAGTCATCAGGTAAAAATAATGGTCAAAGTCAACAATTACCATAAAAATCAAACTAAACACAAGTCCAAGAGGTACTTTTCTACATATAAAATGACTTACTGTTTTTTTTATAGATAAATTTAGTTGGTGGTGCCAAGAGGTTTAGAAGGATAAAAGAATCTTGTGTAGCCTCTTTAAGTTCTACATTTCTAATCTGTTAGAGTGATAAATTCCATGCAGAATATTGCATTTTTTCAGATAATTTTATCATTCTATTTTGTATAACACCCGTGCAAAGGTTGAACATCCACAAAGAATGACAACTGATTAAAGGTGTAGCCAGGTGGGAATGTATATAAAATTTACCAATGAACATTGACATGGTATTCCTATTTATATAGTATTAAAGGGAAATTAAAAGCATAAGAGAAAAAAATTATTTCCAAACATATTCAATTTCTTCATCTTTAAAAAATATTTCCATAACCATTTTTCTGAGAAGTAGCATGTCAACTGTTATAGCATTTTGGATGTGATTATTTTTTTTATTTATTATTTGTGCTTTTTTACGCAGTATTGACAATCTACATGTACTGTTAACAACTCAAGGTTTCTGTTTTGATTGGTCAGTTGTCTTACCTGAGGATAAGGACATATAGCCCCCATCCCTCCAGTGTTGGGTCCTTGGTCCCCTTCATTTAGCTGTTTGTGGTCTTGGGCTGGTGGCATCAGAGCAACAGTATCTCCATCACAAAATGATAAAACCTGTTAACCAAATAATGATTGTATTCAAGTTTGCATATTTAAAACATTAGCCCTTGATAAACCAAATCATGTTTGCCTTCAACACCTGCAATGACAAACTTACAATAATTGATCATTGTTGAACTTATTCTGACTGGTAGCATTTCTAATTTCTTATTAACATCCTATGACCCACAATGAGAAAATATTTTTTATATAAAGGCTGTTGTCAAATTAGATATAACCTCCTCCCTATAACAAGGTACATCCTCTCGCATGATTGAAATTATAGTATTATTTTCTTGTCTGTTTTAAAAGTGTTTCATGTTTGAATTATCAATCACTTACAACTACATGTAATTACCTGGGCTCATATCATATATTTCATTGTTTGTGTGCTTTCTATACCATACATTTTATAGTCTGCTTTCTATCTTGAATACGAGTTTGTTATGTAATAGGTTGCTGCAATTTACTTGGAGTTCAATATTTTATTTATAGATTTCTGTTTCGTCCAATATTAGTGTAAGGGAGGTAAATCTGAATATACCCAACATTGTATGCTAAATGTTTTAGAATTACCTCCCTTACACTGCTTTTAAATTGTCTTAATTGTTCATTGACCAGAAATACTTGAGTCTTTCCCCTTTTTTGCCCCTAATTCTGAAACATTTTGAGCCATAAACCCCAAAAGTCATTACTTACCATCCCTTCATGGTATGGAAACTTGTGGTTTAATTTCAGAGAGATTCACACACTTAAACATAAGTTATTGTTTGAAAACTACAAAAAAGATTATTTTGGGCCCCCTTTTTGGCTCTAACTTCCTACATTATTAAGACCATAACCCCCAAAATCAATCCAAACCTTCCTTTAGTGGTATTGAACCTTCTTGTAAAAATTTATAGAGACCCATGTACTTAAACACAAGTTATTGTCTGTCAACTAGAAAAATGCTTCTTTTTTGCCCTTTTTTGCCCCCTTATTCCTCCATATTCAGGAAAATTACCCCCAAACTGAATCCCAGCCTTCCCTGTGTTATATGGAAACTTGTGGTACAATGTCTGTCAGAGAGATCCATACAGTTACACACAAGTTAATGTCTTGAAACTAGAAAAAATACTTGTTTTTGGCCCCTTTTTAGCCCTTAATTCCTAAACTGTTTGCCCAATAACCCCTTAAAATAAATCCTAACCTTCTACTTATGGTATTAAACATTGTGGTACAATTTCAGAACAATTGAAATACTAATACACAACTTTTTGTCATGAAACAAGATAAATGTTGTTTTTGGCCGCTTTGGGCCCCTAATTCCTAAACCTTTGGGACCATAACCCCCAAAATCATCCCAAGCTTCCTTTTGTGGTTATAAACATTGTGTTCAAATTTTATTGATTTCTTTTTACTTATTCAAAAGTTATTATCTGGAAACAATCCGTCTTCGGACGAGACTGCCGACGACGACGTGATACCAATATACGACCAAACATTTTTTAATTTTTGCTGTGGTATAAAAAGTATAAAATATTTTCCCTACTAATAATAAAAAAACAACAATTTTTGCCAACAATCTATATCAATAAAACTAAGTTATGCGTAATGAAAATTCTTCCCAAGTCAACAGTTCCATGATCAGTTAAATCCATAAATAGCAGAGCATAGTGTAAATTCTCTTTCCAGCAAATCTTTCCAACCCAAGCTAACAATTTTATGGTGAGTTAAATCCATAAATAGAGCATATTGCTACTTCTCTTTCCAACCCAAGCTAACAATTTTATGATCTGTAATTATCTATTCAGTACATACAGAAACTTCTTCTCCATCCAGAAATTCTTCCACTACTACCTCTTCACCAGCTGATCCATATTTCTTGTTCTACAAAATACTGATAGTGTGAGACTATTTTGGTTAGTGTCAATGTCAGTAAAACTGTGGTCATTTTATTTTGGAACTATAAAATAAAAACACAAACAAATAACTGCCTTGGTGGTCTTGTTAGTAATTCTGTTTTTCTAGCAAAAGTATGCTGGTCGGACAAAGCTTAATTCCTTGCTTGTCTGACAAAGCTTTATATTCATTGCCTGCCTGAGAAAACTTAATTGTTTGCATGTCATACAAACCTTTGTTCATTGCCCATCTGTCAGAAACAACAAAATAAGACTGAAGAATGCCTCTAAGCCATATAATGTGATCTAAACAATTTAAAAATTAATGACTTCTCTGTCGGTAAACAGGAAGTTGACAAGTAACAAATCTAAAAACATGTCACACCCAAATAATAATACTTTTATTCGGAAAGCAATATACAGCTTATAGGATACATATACACAATTTTACACCAATATAAGAATTTTACAAGAGATATATAATATATATAAATATAGAGGTGTGCATGAAAGAAAATATAATACATAACACAAAATACGAAATATGAGCACAGAATGATATAATACTTAAATAAAGTGATAACAAATATACTATATAATGCAATTAAATTCAAAGTTTTTCTGCTGATTTTAAAATTATACCTAAGTTATTCAATTCTTTAAAATATCTGACAGATAACAACTGGATAAGTTTGTATGTAGAAGGATTTCTCCAATAATACTTTTCTATTTATTTTTCTCGAATTTGACTATATTTTTAAAAGCAAGTTCACTTGGAGCCCGATAACATATTACAGGATGCTCTTAATTGAAGTTCTTTTTAAAATGTGACCAAAATTTCCTGCTTGGTCATTATTTGTTAGAGTTTATAAGAAAACAGTAAACAGAAAGATGACGAGGTTTAACTCTGAAAATACACAGTAAAGCTTGCTCACATCAAGCATATTATAATTGGGTTATATGCAGATGTATTAGGTTATATGCAGACATAGTAAAATATCATAAGGCCAGGATTTTTTAATTTGTTGGTTTACAGATTTTCCCCATGAAAAAGTCGGGTCAATCGGTCGGAAATTTTTTTTTTTTTTAAATCTTTCAAGACAGAAAAATATGCCCCAAAAAATGTATTTCACCTTCAAACAATATGTTTAATTTGGTATGCTATTTTATCATCATTTCTTAAATTTCAGGGGGAGGGGTCCACGGAGACAAAGACGAAATTAAATCATTTCTCAAACAAGAAAAAAAACAGATCTGTGTAGCTCTTAATCAATTTCTGGAAATTTTGTGATCTTCAAGCATGAAAACTGATAAAGAAAAAATTTCAAAAACCTCGTACGAAAAATTATAAGTTTCAACACACGTGTCAAAAACGTAATAGACTAGTCCACTGGAAAAACGTGGATATCGGTTTCATCAGTTGTTATGCATTCTCATTTCTTATATCCAAATGGACGAATTGTTTTTATTATCAATGACACAAGAAAATTCCAAATGATTTGTTTATATTTAGTACTTTAACATGATGTCTCCACGTTTGGACAAGTTCATTTTCCATTTTTCTATGAGATGATGCATCTTACGGAATGATGACAAATACGGGATAGAACTTACTGTGTAATGGGTTTTAAACACAGGTTTGTTCCAAATCATTTGCGCAAACGACATTTCAAGGTCAGTTATGATTGATTTGTCTATTTTTAGATACGTAAATTGGAAGTATTATTTTTTCACAATAGAAAGTGTTATCAATTCTATTAGTGTTTAATGCATTTTATTTCATAAAAAAGATTATTTTATTTATTTTTCTGGGACAATGAAGCATGAAAAGTCAATTTTATTTGTATTCTGCAAATCGGCAAAATCGGGTCGGTGGATCCGTAAACCAACAAATTAAAAAACCATGGCCTAAAATAAAATGTAAAAATTCCTCAATTCACAAAAAACATGAATCCACTGAAGTATAAAACATACCACCAAAATATCAGTAACAGCTTGGCATGCTTGATCTCTGTTCTGTGCTACTACTACACCTTTACCTGCTGATAATCCACTGGCCTTTATAACTAATGCTTTGTATGTAGCACTACAAAGAGGGAAAATAATTCATTCAGATTTGATACTAATTTCTACAAATAAACTAACTATTGAAAACTATAAAAATACTCCTGAGAGAAATTGTAAACCAACTTATTTTCGCAGATACTTTATTTCGTGTTTTACCCATCTAGTTTACTTCATGGCTATTCAATTATGCAATACTTTTAGTTTACTTGATGTAGCTTAATAAGGAAAGATCCAAGTTTAGCATATTCACAATGATTAATATTCACATTATTTCTCTACTCATGAAAATCTGGTAAATAAATCGCTTGCGAAAATAAATTTGTTTAAAGTATAAGGTAAGACATTCTGAATTTTTTTTTTAAAAGTTGATGATTGTGGATAGATGGCTTCTTAATGTCTGTTGGAAAATTTACTTCATATCAATGTAATATTATATGAGCCCTGCTTTGTACTGAACCTACATGTAGAGGTGGATTTAAAGGTGCTATTTCAAAGGAAACAGTCTACAGGATGACATGTCCCTGTTCTCAAATCCCAACTCTGAGCCCACAGGTATTTCCTTTTAACTCTGTAATATTGTGTGCAACTTTTAGTTTCACCTTTTCACACTCAAATGATTTTCACAAAATGTTTACTTTCAAAATAAATCATTCATTTAAATTCATATTTTTTTTCTTATTCTATTTATGGGTTCCAACTACATATGGCAAATTTAACTTTATGTAAATTTGGTTGTTCTTTTTAGGTCTATTTAGTCTCATAGCTCCTAAGGTTTTGACATATTTATACATCATATGCTTTCAAATGCTCGGTTTTGAGCATTCATGATAAAGGTAAACCCTTAAAAAAATTAAGATGCCCAAAATTAAAATTTTTATTTTTATTTATTTTCATTTTCATATCTAAATTTTTTTACAATACCTCTTTATATGTTTGGTAGCAGCCTCTGGACAGGTAAATGTTTGAAATCTGGCTGTTGGTATGTTATGTCTCTCCATGAACTTTTTAGAGAAACTTTTACTGGCTTCAATTTGTGCAGCTGCAGCACTTGGGCCAAAACAACATATACCTAGAAAATATAAATTGAACACTATCTAACAATGTCCATAAAACAAAAGTTACGTTCAGTTTGATTATAAACAATTATTCATAATTTAATAGCATAAGGACAAGTCATTACTTTAACAAAACTACACTTTATAATATATTTCATATGAATTTTTATTTTTGTGGGTACAGTGTACCAGTTTTTGTGGATTAAGGAAAACTATATTTGATTATATGGTTTTGCCAATGTCTTCATTCAAGCATATATAGAATTTGTGATTAGTTGAACTTTAAATTTGTAGATTACTGGTCCCCACAAAACCCCCCAAAAATTGGTATCCAACAAGTGTAAATAATAATGAATCCACTGAAAATTATTCAATTTTCAAAAAGTTATCTTTAATTCATTTTTAACGCATTTTCAACAATTTATTGCTGTTATTCCAACAACAATGATAGACCTTAAAACCCTGTTTTGACAGTGAATAATTTTAAGACTAGATTTAACAAGTTATCTGTCTTACCATGCTGTTGCAGGGTATCTGCTATCCCAGCAGCCAATGGATCTTCTGGTCCAACAACAACCAATGAAACTTTTCTATCATCACAAAACTTGACAACTGCATTAAAATCTTTCACATTTAAATCTGTTAAAATATAAATGCAAAACCATTTAGAATATTTATGGAACTTTTGTTATAAAGTAGATAATGTTTTAAATCTAAATAATAAAATTGCACGCAAATTATAGGTACTAACTATTATCCTTAATGCATTAGATTATTCAGGAACAGTGCAACACAAGGAAGTATCATATGACCAAAACAAATCTGGTCTGTTAAACTAGTCACTGTTTTGTCCTCACAGAAATCTTCAAAAACAATTTCTGACAAAACAGACATTTTGCAAGACATGGTTCACCAAAAAAAAAAACTAGTCACATTTGCTTTCAGTCAGTATGGATGGGTTGCTGTAACTCCAAGGTAATAATTGAATGACATAGAAACTCAGTTTAGTCAATTTTCATCAGTCAAGGTTGTATAAAAATCGAGAGAAACAATTCAGCTGGGTGTGTTTAGGCCATGTATAGCCAGTATAGGACAGTTTTATCTATCGGGTACAAAATTGTTTTATATTCTGTAATATAAACCCAAGAATGAATCTAATCAATTTCTGTAAACTGAGAGTTCACAGAAATCAAAAACTAGTAATATGCAAAAAATGTTTAGTCTTCATTTTCACACCAGCTTCACTCTTTAAGTGTAATAAAATATCTGTAAACCTTACCAACATTTTCTACTTTCTTGTCTTGACAAGTTCCTGCATTTCCTGGTGCAACATACACCTGACTGACTTTTGGTGACTTTGACAGTTTCCACGACAACACATGCTCTCTTCCTCCACTACCAATCACCAGAACTGTTTCTGTCATTTATAATCTACCAACAATATATATCACAAATTAAAGCAATAAATACATGTACAAGACATTGCAATTCCATTTTATGAATGAACAGCCAAGCTTGACCTGGGGTCATTTGGGGGAAACCATTACCCATCATTGGACATTAAGCAGTGATTTTGCTAGCGCTCGTCACTTTTGTAATTTACGAAAGGGTTTTCGCATTGACGAAAGTATTTCAAATCAATTTCGTCACTTAAATTTTGAAAGTGTAAAAATATTTTCACATTAAAATACGATCTACCTGTCTTTATGTTTGTGACAAGTTTATGACCCCCAGGTAAATAGCATTTTCAACAGGTGTTACAAGTTGTGATTACAACTACATGTAGTCCGCTTTAATATCGCCATCAGATGGGTCACTAATCCGTTAATTATTAATAAACCTAATAATTTACCATCATAATTATTTCCCCCAAACAACCTGCAGGAGTATAGTTCCGTCATTTGATCGAAATTGTTACCCCCCCAGATGCTTCCTGTACTGTGTGCAATGCATGCGTGAAAGTATTCCTATGACTATTTATAGACCCTGATTAAAAACGTAAAATACGAAATCATTTAGAATCAATTAAACAAGAGAGACAAATATATATCTCTTACTAAAAGAAATGTAACCAAAATATTATAATTTCCTGATGAATCCGGACTAGTTTTGAATTAATCATCCACGTGTCACTACCCGTTTTCGTTTCATTTTAAAACCGAAAGTAGTAAACATGATCTATTCTTGATTTGTTTCTTGTTCCTAAAAGGATTTTATACAGTTCCAACTTAATAGAAATGATTTACCAAATATCAATTTAGACGTTTACTTAGGATAATGATTATGCAGTGATATAATCATTGCAAGTTAATTTCTGCTGTGATTCCATGTTTACAAAAAATGAATCCAACTTTTGTTGATCGGGAATGTCCTCTGGAACAAACTGAAGAGAAATTGTGAACTAAGTTTCCACATCCCATGTCAGAATCTTTCAAAATAAGAGCCAATACAGTAAAATCATACAATACTGACTTCCAATCATGCCAAAGTCCTTTAAAGTCTGACAAAGTCAAAGATGAAGCTAGTAATATAAATCCTTGGTCTCTTGCTGTTACACAAAAAAATTTCATAGCGCGCAAAAGTGACTAAAGCCCTCAAAATCCTAGCTTAAACCCTGATTAAGACATAAGATATTTACTTTGAGACATCAAATTTTTCTAGGATAAAGCACCAGTAGACTTTATTCATGTTACCGAATTTTGACTCTCAATTATATAATCATTCGAGAGGTTACCTAATTTGTGGTTTGAAATCCTGGTACTCAGTCAAGTAAAAGAGCGACCGAAAGAAGTAAAATCAAATCAACTTAAAATCTGTGCATTTTCAGGGTAAAGTTTACCAATGCTTACTGGTTTCTGATTATTTTGAAGTATAATGAAAACATAAAACAGTATATTTACTCCAAAAATGTACAGATCAAAAGCTTAATTTTACTTCTTTACCTTGCTCTTGGTTGCCCGAGGACCAGGCTGTCCAAGCAGAGAGAAAGTAACCTGTTGAAAAAATTTTACGGGTTATTTTCGTGGGTGTAAATTTTCTTGATTTAACAGCAACAAAGTATACCAAATATTTTAGTGTTTTTATTTTGGCGGATTCTTTAATACCAATTTAATATTTAAGCGGATACTTAAATGGTTACATTTAAAAATTTGAAAAAATTGACTAAGACTAGTGTATGTCTATCATGTCTATTGTAAATGTTAAATGATTGTTTTACTCGCAGGAAGTTCTTATTCATTAATTATATTTTGATACACTTAATTAATAGAATAGTCAATACCTGCAATTTTTTTGTCACAGGTGTACAAACTTCTTGTAACCGTTGTGGTTGCTTGGTTACCAAATTGACCCGACCTTTGATGTACTATAAATCATGATGAGTGACTTGCAACTCTTATATAATTTGAAACTAATCACTAAGGATAAAATATCTAAAAAAAAGCACCTTACACTCTTATATTATCAATTATTTTATTATGTTACCAATTAGCACCTGTTGTTTAAATTAACATAAACCACTAATGATCCCAGGACTGGTAACACAAATATATCTTAAAATCAAAGCGCTGTAAGCACTGTAGGCAGTTAACCAAAAACCAAGGCAAACATAATTATGAAAACTGTGGCAACGTTGCTTCAATTTTTTTTTAAAGATTTAAAAGAACAAACATTAAACATTCATATATAATTGTACATTTATGTTCATTTAATGAATTAATCATTAAGGCAAATAATTCATATTTTATCAAGGTTTTCAATAGCAACGTATATATCAAGTATTTTTTTTTTCATGGTCATGAGTCTCGAGTCAGCAGTGGTACAAATTCGCAATGATTGCAGTTCTTCTAGTTGATCGTAATTGTTCGTATTAGTTGACTGTTAGTATTTCAAGTTGAATTTAGTACGAGCTTGTAAAAGTATGAATGGACTTGCTTCCCTGGAAAGAAAACTGAGTTTGTGTTCTACAGTTCATTCAATCTTTTTGAAATGACAAACAGGAATGAATATGGTTTAGGAGTTGGTACATGTATCTCAATCTTTTACAAGTTCTCAAAACACACACAAGAGGGTGTGAGTGACCCTAGGGACTACCCCTATTTTTCATTTGATTTTTTATATTGTCCCATACATGAATATATATGCTTTAGGGGTGGGGGACCCCAGTGACTTCCCCTATATTTCATTTGATTTGTTATATTGTCCAATACATGAATATATATGGTTGAGGGGTGGGGATCTCATCTGTTTCCAAGTTATCAAACAGGATTGGGTAGGGTGACCCTTAGGACTCTCCCTATATTTCATTTGATTTGTTCTTTTGTCCCATACATGTACACGAAAATATATGGTTTAACTTAAGGTTAGGATCTCGACTGTTTCCAAGTTCTCAAACAACAGGAGGGGTGGGGTGACCGCAGGGACTTCCCCTATAATTTATTTGATTTGTTATATTGTCCAATACATGAATATATATGGTTTATGGAGGGGATCTCAACCGTTTTCAAATCCTCAAACAGGAAGGGGTAGAGTGGCCCCACGAACTCCACCTATATTTCATATGATTTGTTATATTGTCCCATACATGAATATACATGGTTTAGGGGTGGGGATCTCGACTGTTTCAAAGTTCTCAAACAGGAGGGATGGGATGACCCACAGTGACTCCCCCTATATTTCATTTGATTTATTATATTGTCCCATACATGAATATATATATATGGTTTAGGGGTGGGGATCTCGACTGTTTCAAAGTTCCCAAACAGGAGTGGTGGGGTGACCCCAGGGACTCCCCCTGTATTTCATTTGATTGGTTATGCTGTCTCATACATGAATAAATATAGTTGAGGGGTGAGGATCTCGACTGTTTCCAAGTTCTGAAGCAGGAGGCGGTGGGTGACCCTAGGGACTTCACCTATATTTCATTTGATTAGTTATATAGTCCCATACATGAATGTATATGGTTGAAAGGTGGGGATCTCATCCGTTTCAAAGTTATCAAACAGGAGGGGGTAGAGTGCCCCAAAGGACTCCACATACATATAATTTGCTTACATTCAGGTATCATATTATCTAGTTGCACTATATGTGTAAAATAAGAAACTTCCAGCTATTTTAACTGACCCATCAAAATTGAGAAAAAAAAATACCCATTTAGTAATATGTTTACACTTTAAAAGCGTCTAACTTGCTTTACTAACATTTATTACTGATAAAGAAAATTTATACTGTCACCAGGACCATATATATTGTTAGATATACTGTTCCCAGCTGTCACAAAGACTCACATTGTATTGGATTTTGACATTAAAATTTGTCAAAAAGTAATTTTGAGTTTCCTATGGATACCTATGGATCTTCAGAACGCTGGCACTGTTGCACCATTATATTTTGCTCTACTTCATCATCATTGTATTTAATTGTACGTTTCTCACATTTTCAGTACAAAATATTTTCTGTTTTTTTCATTCTTTCACATATATCTTTTGGTTTTCAATTCTAGTGTTTATATTTATTTACCATGCAAAGATGTATTTTGTCATCTGTCTGATTTTTTTAAAAGTTCAAAGATCGCCAAAACCCGGAATTACCCTTATCCGCTTCCGGAATCGGATCCGATATTAGAATTTTCTTCATGTCAGCCATTTTTTTTTCAATGTTGTTTTTGTCAGATACGATTTTACTCGAATTTACACATTATTTGTCGGCGATTTTCTGTATAAAGCTAGCGGTTGAACAAAATGAACATCGCTGTCATGAATAATAATGCTAAAAACAAGTTTTGAGATCGTTTATTAGGAGGCTTTGGTAAAAAGGTTTGCAAAGTTATTTTTATATTTCCTCTCAAGTCGTGCATGTCGAGCGTAGCTAGTAACCAAGTCGAAAGTCTGACTGCAAAAGTGGAAGATCGCAGACCTTGGACAACCGCTAATTGCACCCCTGCCTCCAAATTGAAAAGATACAAAAATTTCCGCCAACAGCATGAACAGTGGAACTTATTTTAAGACTACTGACGTAGTTGACTACGTATTGACGACAAACAATATTCCTACGACTTTTGCCATTTGGGAAATCTAAACTACTTGTCTTTAGAAATTTTCGGCCATTAAACATTTCATACATTTGTTCTTTGACAGCTTAGCCAAAATCTCAGGGGATAATAAACTGCATAAAGATTCCTAATGTGCCCTACTTCCTATGTGCAACTTCAAAACTTTTGGATAAATCGACGATCATTTAAGGTTTTTCTGATCATATTTTTTGTAATCAAAAATTAAAAGTATGAAAAAACTGTCCAATTAGTTATGAATAACATAACATCCAGCTAGATAATAACAATGGCACATATTTCAGCATTTATTGGGTAGAGCACAAATCTAGAGTGCTCGCATAAGGCAGCTTAACTGCCTAAAAAACGCTTTAGTTATTCTTATGAAAATATTTTTGAAGAATATAATTTCACCATTTTCTGCTTACCACCCAGAAAAAGTGTAATAAACAACCCGCGAAAAATAACGCACTATACAGTATCACCTCATGTTACCATGGTTATATTATTTATTTTCACCTTTAAATTGTAATTGTTTGTTTATAATTTTTTGGGGGGGCTAATTATTTTTCTCTGTTTTTGAGGTTATAAGATTTTGGTGATGTTGAACTATTTGTTAAACTTCTCTTTATCATGTTTATTTATTATGTTTCTGACAGAGATTGAACAAAAAAGTGCACTGCAAAATCCAGTTATCAATTAAAGTCTTCAATTTTCTAACACATCAAGTGCAATAGACAACTTTCGAGTTTGATACATTTCCGACAAAAACTCTGGTTTTAGTGAACGTCATTTGTGCGTTTTGGGGGCGTCGTCACTTCCATTCCAATGTTGAGCGAGTGGTTGGAAAACTATAATTCTATATTGTACGAATTATACGACAAATTGAATTCTCAAAATTGACAATCAGCATTGATGTCATTAGGGAATTGTCATTAAGTTCCTACAGAACAACCATTATTTCTTGTTTATCCTGCACAATAACGATCACCAAGATGCTTGATGAACGTAAATAGTGCAGGGATACAGGCGACCCCCTCTATCTGGTAAATGACGTCATAAAGGCGCGTATAATTGACGAGTTTTTTCCGGTGACGGATGAACTCGAAAGTGGTCTATTAATTTGTATGTATCTGGAGCATGCTACATGTATATAAATGGTTATGGCATAAAGTATAATTTGTCACTAATCTATTGGGACAATTAACTGACAATACCCATCATTTGCCTCTAGACGGAAATATGTGCGACTTTCACAGCGGCAGCTAGAAGAGTATTAAAGCCTGTAAGGCTATGGGGGTTTATTGGCTGTCTGAAAATTATAAAGTACTCTTTTTAACCGTAACAAGCAAACGAATTAGCATTTATAAGCTACTCGTGTACAACATGAAAACTTAGAGAATAAAAACAGTGGCTATAAACTTACTTGCTCAGCAAAATGTGCTGTGCAATGTTATTGTCTTGGAACACGTGTTTACCGTGAACCGGAAATACTAAAATGACCTTACTTGGCTTAATATTTCCCGCCATTTCCATGTGGTACGATAATTTCAATGTGACTTTGAACTGAGACTATTTATAAGTATAACACGACAAGTTATTAAAGACAGTGCTTAAGGATGTATTCTTCTGACTTTTCAGTCTCGTTCAGGCTCGTTGAAATGTCGTTCTTGAATTATTTCCAAAACATGTGATACAAGTGGAAAATATCAATGAATTTTAAAAATATTATAATCAAACATAACTGTGAAAAAATTGTGTATTTACAATGGATGGTTTTTGAGTAATCCAGTTTTCAAATTTTACGACCAATCAAGTCCGTCTTTTTAGCCAAAATTTTGAGAAAATGGGTTAGGGATACAAAAAATGATTTTACAAGAATCATGTACACCAAAATTTTTGGTCTTTTAAAATTTCTTAGATATGTATTTTTTTCAATTATTCATAACAAAAAAGTTGAAATAATATGCATTTTGTTCTTAAAACTGAGAAAAATCACAAAAATACAAAATTGACAGCATGGTAAATTTTACACAAAAAAGCGTCAAAATATGATAAAACTTTCTTATACAGGGCCGTAACTACCTATGAGGCAGGGGAGGCAACTGCCTCCCCTGAATTTTCTACTTCAATTTTTTGTTTTTGAAGTAATAAAAGGGAAGTATCAATATGTACACGAAGAACTTGAATTTGTATTATGAACAACACACGTTTACAGTTTTAACAGTGTTATCATGATACGTAATATATATATATCTGTTATTTTCAGGATTTTTTTTATCGAAAGTGAACCATTTCAGTATTTTTTTTATTTTTTTTTTCGTGTGGCCATCCATCTGTTATTCAATATTTCCTATGTCGTACGAGAACGCATATGAAACTTTGTTTTCGGCAATTTTGATTAAAAGTTAACTAATCATATTTATTTACCATGTTTAGGGGCTCAATTAAGCAGAGGAAGTTCCTTTTGTATTGTCAAGATTCAAAGTTTTATTTAGAGTCGATATTCAATAAACTGCATAAACACAAGCTCTAGTGAGCTTTTCAAATCGACTTTTATGATATCGGAAATTCGTTACCGGCTGAATCAGCTTTTGGATAATTTTTTTTAACGTGTCTAGTCAGACAGTACGTCTCCCGATCGTACGAGAACAAGTATGGTCATTGACTCAATGCCTTAATTAGTAGTTAAACACTCCCATTCGTTGTAGTTCTATACATGTCTATTCAGCTTTTAAACTATGATATTGAAATTCAAGGTCCTCGATAAAAAAAAATATTCTTGCGTTCTATTATCTTACTTGATATGTTTTTTTTAACTTACCAGTTTGATTTCTAACAAAAATATCTTTAAATACAGATAATAATTGTTTGCAAAACAAATTGCTCCCGAGTTTCAAGCATTACTGATGAGTCGTAAAGTAAGGAAATCGAAGGAAAACAGGTGTTTTTTTTTCGCCATTTTATTGAGAGAAAAAAAATCGGCGGTCACAATGTATTTAATGTTAATAATTATAGTTAAAAGTACGACCTTCAAGACGGAGCCTTGGCTCACCCCGAACAGCAATCTCAGTTTGTTTTTGCATAAAAATTGCTTCCAGGTTCAAGCAATACTGATGAGTCTTAAAGTTTCGAAATCGAAGGAAAACGGGTCATTTTAAGCCATTTTACTGAGGGAAAAAAATCGGCGGGAGGCTGCACCCCAAAATCCCCCTCTCTAGGGGCCTTAATCGGCGGTCCCAAACCCCTGCCTCCCCTGAAATCGATCCCTAGTTACGGCCCTGTGAGGTGTACATCCTTAAGTTCTACGTTTTGCTTTGAATATTGTTTTTAGGACTTTCCGATGATTGGTTTAAATATTGATTTTGTTATCAGTAAATTAAAAACTAACTGTCATTGGTTTTTACATATGCACATTAATAATTCATGGCTCTACAATCTGTCGATACCTGTCTCTTGTACTCATTTTAACCGTAACACTTAACGCTCGTCGTGTTTTTCTCTTACTGTCTATGACTTCTTTACACTTAATCCATTGGATGTCGGATTTGTGATGATTGATAATTTAGTTTTAGATACATGATTTTATTTATTAGCTGTTATTGGCTTTGAACTAGCTGTCAGTAACTCTCAGTACTTTCAGATATGTATTTAGTGTCTTTTTGTTGTTGGGATGTACAAGTACCAGGCCACGTCCACTCTGTGTTTTTGCAAGATGTTTTTTCTATTTGTATCATGGCCATCTGACGAGTTAAGCCTTTAATTGATTTTTATAGTTTTTTCGTATGTAACCCTGTTACACCTCTGTCCCAGGTTAGGAGAAGGGTTGGCGCCTTCAAATTGTCATTCACGCATCATTAGTCATCTGTATCAGTTCACACGCAGTCACTGCACTTCTTCTGTTTTTTAAGAAAGAAAAAAACAAAAAAAAAACGCTTCATGCAACATTTGTTCGCCCGTGTTTGCTTTCATTAAGTATACATCACTCATATGGGGATAAGACGACTATTCAAACATGACATATGTATATCATGTCTTTTCGTATAACGAATGTTCTTATACAAAATTCGAATTATAAATTATTCTTTTTACAGTCGATTTCAATGAGTGTGCAGCTGAAGATGATATCTTTGGTAAGCTTGCTTGCTACCTGAACCGTGAAGTCATGGTTTTGTAAGATAAACTACCCTCCTTTCGAAGTAGCCTAGTCCTACAGACAGATAGATTGGTTATCTGTCGGACTAGTCTACTCTTAGTGCAGGGTAGTTTACCTAACATAACAACGACTGCACGGTTCAGCTAGCAAGCAAGCTAAACAAAAATATTACCTTTGCCTACACACTCAATGAAATCGGTTGTAATATTTTTAAACTGTAACTTACCGGATGAATGATGATTTCTTTTATTATTTGATTTGATTTTTCATTTGGATTATCTCAGATTAAAAGATTGTCTTAAATATTGAAAATTGAGCCTCTGTTTTTTTTTGTTAGATTGTTGATGATGGTTCAATCTAATATTGAAATCATAACCCATGACGTGTAAAATTAAACCTTTTTAACACATGACTACTAAAGCACTAAATCCGTATCTAGATTTTTCCTTTTTCCACCTAATGTAACAACATTACCTTTGATTCATTAAATGTACTATTCATAGAATACACCAATATTTAGTCAATTTGAAATATTTGTACAAGTAACTAAACAAAAAAGATTATTTTAATCCCTGTACATACGTATGTTTATATTAAGTACTAATAAAGAAGGAAGAACTTAAGAAGATTTTTTACACCAATATTTATAATTCATCGTTGTCTTGTTAAAACCGACACACATTTGAATGACAGTTCAAAAATACAAATTTATCCTTTGTCATTTTAGCTATACAATATATAATAAAATAATACACCGCGGTTTAAACTAATTAACTAACTTTTCAAAACAACATTGACAATTTTCATGATAATGACATATGTGACGTGTCGCCAATTTAAATTTTAGATTTTATAATAACTTTTTTTCCAATTTAGTGTGACATTTATGAAATTGATATTACAACATTATAGATAGTTGAGGAAGAATATAGATAGTCGAGGAAGAGCGATGGTACATAGACAACATATGTTTCTTTCACCAACTCTGGATCTATAACTTCATTCAATCAACATCTTCTTAAGGAACATAACAATCTATTATCTTCATTCTGTATCGATTATTTTTCGATTTATAAAAGGAACGATGAAAATGGAATAATATGGAAAATAAAAGTGATGAAGTTAAATTTGTGGATCAAGGGAATGACACTGATTATTACGGAACAGTAGATGAAGATGAGATTCAAAATGAAATGAAGATGAAAAAAGAAAAAGATGACAGTGTAATGGATGCAAATTCTGGTTGTTTAAAGTGCAAAGGATGCTACGTTCCAAAACGATTTGTTGTGACAGCTTTGACCTCATTGGGAATGCTCTTAACCTATGCCATGAGATCAAATTTTGGAGTAACAGTGATAACCATATTAGATAATAGTGCCCATATGAAAGTACACGAAGATGCAATGTTTAACGTAAGATTTAGTTTTATATAATTTCGATGACTCTTCCGAAGAAAAACGGCTCCTAGATTTCAAAAATACATTTATGAGAAACTCACAGAGCGCTAGTTATTAAAATAACCAAACACCTGAATACAACAACAACAACACATACAGAACATTTTCATGGATTTACCACTGCATATCAAATCATGTTGTTGTTGGTAGACCATATATTTTTTGTCTATATAAGTTAACTACTCTATACCAATTCGTTTGTTGATAGAGGCACATAGATTTACCTCTGAATACCAAATACCGGTGTTCTTCGTGAGGTATTGATTTTCCACTGCATACCATATATGTGTTGTTGGTTGCCAATATTTTCTACTCCATACCAAATTATTGTGTTGCTGACCCATATTTTCTTCTCCATACCAAATTATTGTGTTGCTGACCCATATTTTCTACTCAATACCAAATTCTTGTGTTGCTGACCCACATTTTCTACCCCATACCAAGTTCTGTTGTTGGTGGCCCATATTTTCTACTTCATACTAAATTCTGTTTTTGATGGCACACATAAATTTCCTACTGCATACTGAATTCTGATGTTGTTGATTGCCAATATAGGTTTTCCACTGAAACAAATACTGGTGACGAAGAACTAAATTTGCTGTGCCTTTGCTGTGGGTATAGTTTTTGTTTAGCGTGTACTGATTTAGTGTCATGGGTCATGGGTACCCAATATAACTTGTTTTTATATTGTTTTTGGCATATACCTGGAAAACTATAGCAATTAATCTAATGCTCAGTAATTTTTTTTGGTAATTTATGTCAATTGTTTAGAAAACTATAGGAGCAAGCCAGTGGCACTTGTCTCAGAAAAAAAAAGATTATATATACCTTTATATAACATTAATATAACATTATGTATATATAATGTTATATAAGTGTACAATATATATGAAAATAAATCGGAGACAAGTGCCTGTGGAGCAAGCTTAAGATCAAAAGTATAAAATGCAAAGATGATCCGGAATCATTGCTCCTGAAATATAAAATTACCAATATCCACCACAGTTGTTGCCTTTTCTTCTCTATTAGCTACATGTACGGTTAAAGTGTAAAATACAAACAAAATATCGCGGACTTTCATAGCTGACTATGCGGTATGGGCTTTGCTCGTTGTTGAAGGCCGTACGGTGACCTATAGTTGTTAATGTCTGTGTCATGTTGGTCTCTTGTGGACAGTTGTTTCATTGGCAATCATACCACATTTTTTTTTTTATAAAAATAAAAAAAATAAAAAATACCACCACAACAAGGTGTTAGTATATCAAAACCATAAGGGAAATAACCAAGTACCAGGAATTATCGCAAATAGAATACGATTTTTTGAAGATTTTGGCAGATTTTCATACCTTAAAAATGCAAAACAAAATCAACTTGTTTTGAGGTTCTTGTTCCTGAAACATCCATCTATTTAATGTTTGCAGTTTTTTGCTGTTATCTTCAAAACTATAAAACGAGATTAAATGTGTAAATTGCTTAAATAATAAACGTGCATGTAAAAATTATTTACAGAAACTCTCTGAAAAATTAGAATAACTTACAAACCGTTTTTTTTTTTTTTTTTTTTTTTTTTTTAGTTTTTTGCCGTTATTTTCAAAATATACCAAGGAAGTGAAAAGCGTATTGCAAAAAATGTTAACCACATACAAAACAAATGTTCACACACTGATATGTCTCGCCTGACTGCATAAAAATCATCCATGATAAAAAGATAATCTGATGGACAGCTACTTAGCTTATAAATTCTAAGTCGCTGTACCATGCTCCTGTTGGCAGGGCCTCAAAATAGTCGTCAAACTGATATCCACTGAAAGTATAATACAACTCCATACAACTCACCATTGATCTATCACAAGTGAATGCAGATACGGTCATCAGCTTTACCCGAGGCTTTACCCCAGTTAATATTATATATGTACTCAGAAATATAATGGCCATCAAATGACAAATTTGGCGTTTCTATGTTCTTTGGAAATCGTTTGAAACAACTAAAACATAATCAAGTAACTGACTTTTGAATTTGAGGTTATAAAACAAAATTGACATTCGTTATTGGCGAGCTTTTTAATAACAGTTAAAAAGATAAACCAAGTTGAATGACTCTTTTTAAAACTCTGGATACCACATCACTGATGTGTTACAACTCACGAACAAAAGTGTGATACATGATTAAATTCAACCTTGAACATAATTGAAACAAATAATAAAGTGAAATGAACAAATATACCAATTTTAGTAATTGAATACATTTAAATTTTTGACATTTTAGTATAAATTCGTAAAACCACTCACTGAGGTTACAAGGGTGAAAACTTTATATATACTTTATATAATATTTTGTATCTTGAGAACTTTTGTCAGTACCTGAGTAAATATCAACATATATAATATAGTTTCTTAAATGATCTGTCTGATGCACTGCCTTGTATTTTTTTCTTCACCAATATAACTATAATAATAGATTTCCCACCCTTCCGAGATCCCCTTGTATTACAAAGTATATTATACAATCTGCTGCATGTATGTCAGCTGTTTCGGTCAATGTCTACAAAATGGGCATGTTTTTCTCCATTAATTGTTGTAATATTATGAAAACATTACAAATACCGATAAATTGAAAAGATGGTTATTAAAAAGTTGGATAGTAAAACGATGGATATTAATAGTATGGATAAAAAAGATATGAATGAAGACAGTGATGATGAAGATCGTGCGGAAATGCTGTCCAAACACATAATGTGTGGTAAATGTCGACGATCTTGTCCGACAGTTTGTTATGTCCCTAAGCGTTTTATTGTGACTATATTGACGGGTATCGGTATGATGCTTGTTTATGCCATGAGGACTAATCTAGCAGTTACAGTCATTCTTATTTTGGACTTCGCTCCTCATACAAAAGTAGGGACCACTCAGGCAATGGAAGCAGTTTGGCATGTAAGTACGACACCCTCAAATATTACCCTCGAAAAGGTATTGTCTGCCGATCAGTTTGTCATGTGAGCAATTAAGGCAGTGGCTGATCCAGGAGGTTGAAACACTCCCCCAACCCCCGGGCTTGTTTTTACGATCATTGCATTTGAATGGGGATACATATATAGTTGGAACCCCCTTGTTATCCTGGGTTAGAACCCCCTTTTATAAATGGTTGAATCCGCCCCTACAACACATCATCAAGTTTAACCTAAAATGATATTGTCTGTTTAATGACAGTGAAAAATATCTTTTACTGCACGATTTCCATACATAGTAAATACATACACTAGATGTTATTGAACTCGACTTGAACTGTTGAACAGGTTTGTGATATAATTGATATAACGTTATGCTTGGTTTATTCAATTCACATCATAAACTTAACAACTTTATATCCTCTCAAAATAGAATGATCATATACACATACACAACAAGAAATTGAGGGGAAATGCAATAATTGAGTTGAGAAAGACTCTGAAAATTAGCCTTCATGGTTTTTCTTGGTTATCCTTAGATGCTAGGCGATTCTAGTTATAACCAGTCGAAGTTACTTGCATGGATAAAACTATGAACACGTTATTTTTTAATTGACATTGGCAAGACCGATGACGCGAGAACAAGAGAAAAGATTTTTTTATGAAAAACTCGACAAAATCAACGTTTGAAGAATACCGGAGACGACACTTAAACGGAAGCCTTTTAGGGCCATGCTAATTTACATTTTACAATTAGATGATATAACAAATTATTAATTTGATATAACAGATTATCAATTTGATATACAGCTAATTTCCTGTAGCATGTAGAGCAAGAATTTGGTTAGCTTGCTTGCTTTGTTTGTATATTGTACAATAGTAATTTGAATATCTTCCAATATAATTTAAATACAATATATAAATGTTTAACTATGCCTATATATATATTGTTTCAAGATGTCAATCTTAATTTTAAAACTTGGGTAAATGTTTATACTAACAAAGCAAGCAAGCCAACCAACGTTTTACACTACAAGCAGTAGGAAATTAGCTGTAACAGATTATAAATATTTGATATAACAATTTATTAATTTGATATAACAAAAAAGAAATTTTATATGTCAAATTACTTATGCATGGATTGGGGTTATCCCCATCTCTATTTGACATTAATGATATATAAGTGAAACGCTTAAACTGTTTAGCGATATGGACCTAAATGTTTTTTGAATTGCTCAAGATCTTAAATCCTTATTCTCTATATATGTAACGTTATTAAGGTGCTCAGATTATAATCGTGTGGTCTTTTTTCAACAGAAATTGAAAGTCCACAATCATACAAAAGCTCACACATGTTTCTTTATTTTTAATAAAAAAAAAAATCCAAATTAAAATTATATGTTGAAACAAATTGACAAATGCAGTGATGAATTAAAGGATGTTTAATAAATCCTTTCATGTTCCTATTGATATAATCAAAGCAACATGCCAGGCTTTTTAAAGAAGGAAAGGGGTTTTTTTTTTATTCTCATATGTTCCTATGTTCCTAAAAACACCAACATCTCAATAGAACTCTTCGTTTCGCTTTGAGTTGAAAATATGCATTATAAATTGACCAAATATACCCCCTTTTCTCTCTTATATTTGGTCTGTTTGAATTTGAAAATGTATACATAAAGAACACATTCTGGAAAGTTAATATTACAAATTCTTTGAAATGTAGGTCATGGAATTTAATTACTTCACAATTCAAGTGGAATACATAAATTCAAAAAGCATTCTAACGGATTCTTGTCAATATTTACAGCAACATATTGTTTAATATAAAAAAACCGGGTTTTTTTCTAAAGTGAACATTGATTGGTTAAATATTTCTCAGTCATGTCCTGTGTTTGAATTTGTTTGTTAGCTCACACCACATCTTCCTATATCTATATAATTTATTTCGAATGAACATGTTAGTTTTCGCATACAAATTTTCTTGTGTTTTACTTTTATGTACATGTATTTCCATAATCGCCACATTAATAGCTTTGTCAAACCTTCATTGAATCTTACGTAAATTTGACAATCTTTTTTTTTTAGCAAAGACATAATAAACATGTTTTTTTTCTTTTTTTCTTCTATTTTTTCAGTATTTAACCGATGAATTGACTTGTTTCTGTGTGACTGTGTAGTTTACTTGTAGATATCTAGTTGTAACATTTGGGAGACATCAATAGCTACATGTATATCAAACCTACATAGAATTTTATAAAAGTTTTTTTTTTAACATACAGAATAAGCGATAATGGCTGTAACAACTTTTGAAAGTACATCTCTTCTTTATTTGTCAGTATTTTGGTGATAGATGGACGAAGTTTTTGCAGATAAATTTACGGACAGTCTGGATTTTTTTGACATAATGAATGGGAAAACATTCATTTATTTATTTATAAAATTTCACATTCATAAGCTAATCTTCAAAATCAAGAAATATCATTTGAAAGGCGAGCTGAACTTTATTGAAATGTTTACGTTTTTTTAGAAAGAGATGTACACCCTTGAACATATGTTCTCTGTTCGTGCTTTTTATTTCTTATTTCAATCATTTCCTTTTTTCAGAAATTTACTATTATTGCTGCTTTTTATACATTCAGTTACCAACAGTGCAGTGGGATACCAGAGAGATCGGGTTTTTACATGCTGTATTCTATATTGGATATATAATAACACACATCCCCGGTGGCTATCTGACAACTATATGGGCTAGTCATAGGTAAGGGCTTTACAAATCGCCCACACCCCTTAAAATGTACTGTATACTGACAGAAAACGGAATGAATTGTTGATAAATATCTTGATGAAAATGATTTTACGATACACATAAAGTTTGGAACGGCATGGGAAATAATGACATTACAGAAATACTGAAAGAGCTACCAGTGTATACTGATGTTCGGATGTAGTGAATATCGATATGAATCAAAGAGCTCGGTAGAATAATATAAGAATTATCTTAAACTAACAGTAATGAGTGAGCTTTTGATCCTTTTCACTTCTCTGTGACTTTGAGTTGAAGTGCGTCAACACTTGCGCTGTTGTTTTGTTTGCTTATATATTTTTCAACTGCGTGCAGGGAATTAACATTAATTTGTTTTTACTGGGTTTATTTTTTTTTTTATCAAACTTTACGTTCGTATGATTATTCAATATTATAAAATTATTACAATATATAAATTTGATATTAAAAGCCATGTCTAGCTAAATAAAATATATGACTGGTCGGCACTGATTTAAACTAGTATCCCCTCCGTGACAGTCTTGCACATTAAAACTCAATATTGAATAAAAGACACTGCTGTTTCAGTGTTTGGTACAGGTTGGCTGTCACTGTGCACACCGGTTCAACATAGAACCCTGTGGGGAAAACCAGAGAACTCGTTGTGTGAGAAGACACTGTCAAACATTAAAACATACTATCCACACTGATCTGTGTCCTCCACTTTTAAAACTATTAACAAATTAACTTTCAGAATATTTGGTGGCTGTATTCTGTTTTCGGCCGTTATGAATTTATTACTACCAGTATTTGTTGAGGAGGTTGGCTACGTAGGAACGTGTTGTCTCCGTGGAATCCAGGGCATGGGAGAAGCAAGTATTTTTTAAGACATTTTCTTATTAGGATTTTTTTGTTGATATATAGACGCTGTGTCAAGATTCAAAGAAAAAAAAAACATTAAGAATAAGTATTGTTCCAATTAAGAGCATTTATACACATTAAAATACACTATGACATTGAAATGAAATATTAAATATTCATATAGTTATACACCCACACATATCTCTTCATCTTAATTATATATATCATGTAATTTTATTTCAGACCGTGAGCACCAGAACCATAGAATCATTACAATAATCGTAATTACTTATATTCCTTTACGTTTCATCTAACATCTAACCATTTAATAATATATTAACTTACATAAATACTTTAAGACCGACTCATTTTTATCAGAAAATTACCAAACATACAGTATTTTGCCTCAAATCTCAAAGTTTAGAACAAACCATCACGAGGTAAATCATGATTTTTTCTTCTCTCTTTTGTTTTAATGACAGCATCCTGAATAATGAAGCATCCTTGCGATGTTATTATGTAATGGCGTAGCAGCAGTGTAGCATTGTAATAAGTGTTTCTTGTTTGTCGTTTTTTATATAGATTTGACCGTTGATTTTCCTGTTTGAATGGTTTTACACTAGTCTTTTTTGGGGCCCTTTATACGCTTGCTGTTCGCTGGGAACCAAGGCTCAATGTTGAAGACTGTACTTTGACCTATACTGGTTTACTTTTTACAAATTCTGATTTGGATGAAGATTTGTCTCAATGGCATCCATACCACATCTTATATATATCGGTGGTTGCAAATAATTTTCTAAACCGTTTTTTTTTATAAGAATTTTTCTGTAAAAAAAGAAAGATATTTGCAAAAGTTAACCGACGACTACGACGAAGTGGACGACGGATGCAAAGTGATGAGAAAAGGGCCAAGTGTTAAAAATTCAAATGAGCACCCATGTGTCGCCCTCCTCATTGAAGATTTTAGCACTTGAAATATTTGAATTGCTCTCACTGATGGTTTCTACAATGATGTTTGACTTTTTTAATAGGGTTTACTGTACCCGGCGTGTTATGGTCTACTCCGACATTGGTCTACTACAAAAGAAAGAGGGAGGCTTGTTTCTGCAGTGCTAACAGGTTCGTTATTTACCGATTTATGTCAGACTTAGTCCATATACAAAAGAAAGAGGGAGGCTTGTTTCAGCAGTGCTTACAGGTTCGTTATTTACTAATTTGTGTCAGACTTAGTCCATATACAAAAGAAAGAGGGAGGCTTGTTTCTGCAGTGCTAACAGGTTCGTAATTTACCGATTTATGTCAGACTTAGTCCATAGCTTAGGATTTTTTTTCTTCTTTTTAACAATGATTTAAAACTATGATTTTGGTTTAAAGGATATATATGTTATCTGGAAATAGTATACACATTACTACTAGTATGTCCTAGCTAGATATTAGAAACTATTATTTTGAAACTATCCTTTTCAATATAATTCAATATGTCCTTTTCTATGTCAAGCAGCATTGGCGGATCCAAGGGGTTGGGGGTGTTCCGGGGGTTGGAACCCCCCCTTTTTTTTGGCCGATCAATGCATTTGAATGGGAGCATATAGCTGGAACCCCCCTTTTTAAAATGGCTGGATCCGCCCCTGAGCAGCTATACATATTCTGTTTTGTAGGTAGCTATGCAGGTGCTATTATTGGCTTCCCGATGGCAGGATTCATAACACATTATATTGGTTGGCAGTATGTGTACTATGTATGTGGTGAGTATGAATATGCGTTAAGTGTGAACACAAGTGAATGTTGACTGTGTAGTGGTGAGTATAATACGCGTTCAATCTAATTAAAAACCAATCTCTCATCGCTCCCGTTTTCTGATATGTCTCGTGGGAGCTCCCACGCGACATATCAGAAAACGGAAGCGATGAGAGATCGGCTTTTAATTAGATTGATACGCGTTAAGTGTGGACACAAGTGAATGTGGACTATGTATGTGATCAGTATTGATACGTTTTAAGTGTGGACACAGATGAATGTGGACTATGTATGTGATCAGTATGGATACGTTTTAAGTGTGGACACAGGTGAATGTGGACTATGTATGTGATAAGTATGGATATTTTTTATGTGTGGACACAGGTGAATGCAGACTATGTATGTGATCAGTATGGATATGTTTTATAGGTGGACACGGGTGAATGTGGACTATGTATGTGATCAGTATAAATACGCTTTAAATGTGGACACAGGTGAATGTGGACTATGTAGTGGTGAATATGAATACGCGTTAAGTGTGGACACAAGTGAATGTGGACCGTGTATGTGATAATTATGGATAGGTTTTAAGTGAAGACACCGGTGAATGTGGACTATGTATGTGATCAGTATAAATACACTTTAAATGTGGACACAGGTGAATGTGGACTCTGTATGTGGTGAGTAAAAATACGCTTTTTAATTGTGGACACACATGCATATGTACTGTATGTGGTTAGAAGAAATACGCTTTAAATGTGGACACAGGTGAATGTGTACTATATGGTGAGTATAAATATGCTTGAAGTATGGACACACGTGAATATGGACTGAATGTGGTGAGTATAGATACGCTTTAAGTGTTGACACAGATGAATGTGGACTATGTATGTGGTTAGTATGAATACCCTTATGTGTGGACACAGGTGAATGTGGACTATGTTTGTGGTGAGTATGAATATTTTTTCAGTGTGGACACAGGTGAACGTGTACTATGTATGTGGTTACTATGAATACCTTTAAGTGTGGACGCAGGTGAATGAGATAAAAAAAAATCTAAGAAGAAATATATTATTGCTCAAATTATTTTGGTTTTTAAGCTATTGATAACGTATCTGAATCCTGAGTATGTTTTTTCAGGAGGTGTTTGTATAGTATGGTATTTCAGTTGGCTGTGTTTGGTGTATGAGAAGCCTTCACATCACACTTCTATTAGTGATGAAGAGTATAATTATCTGTGTGACGCACAAGGAAGTGACGTAATCGATTATGTTGTAAGTGATATATGTATATTGCTTTTCTTTTATAACGAAGTTTACTTTTATCATTACATTATATGTATAGAAAGTTTTAGATCATTTTTTTAATCAAATTTCATTCAAAAGATCGGTATGAATAGTTTTACAAAGTGTTGCATCTTTCATTTACCTTCGTTGTCCATGTATGATTCATTTATACAACAATTGAACAATTGTACATTTAAATTGACTTAATTTTGAAAGAATGCATTATAATAATTGAAAAAAATAAGAATTCGTGAATTTGAATATAATGTAACCTATATTCGATGAATAAATGAAACCAATATGTTGTTCAGTTATGGATAGGAAATAATCAACATTTCTTTAAAATTCAAACAGTCGTTTAGATGAAAGTGTTAAAAAATATTAAGCGTCTTTTTTTCTTCTTCAGAATTTAAAAATACCATGGGCTCAGATTTTAACATCACTGCCCGTTATAGCTCTCTGTATATGCCATTTTGCTAGAAATTGGATTTTCGTGTTTATGTTAACAAATGAACCATATTATCTCAATAATTTTGGATTTTCTATAGCGGAGGTAAGTTGGTTATGTTTCTCCTATTCTATGCACTGAATAAAATCCATTTTTGAAAATTTAAGTCAGCTCAACACTATAGTAGTCAACATATTTAAATTGGTTATTTAATATGTTTAAATTGATTAGCGAATATATTTAAACGGGTTAGTTAACATGTTTAAATGGGTTAGTTAATATGTTTAAATGAATTGGTAAACATGTTTAAATGGATGTGACTTGAGCAAGAATAGAAATTAACAGTATCAGTAAACAGAAAACCATTATCTAACAGATAAAAAAAGAGCTCACTCTGTACAACTCATCACTGTCATTCAAACCTCTAACCAAATATGAAGTAAATTCGTTACTGGATATGAAGTCAGTATATAAATTGAGAAAATGGACAATTCATTGTTTACTCGAAAGAAGAAAACGGGATAGATAGAACAGTGGCGGATCCAGCCATTTTAAAAGGGGGGGTTCCCAACCCAGAGTAAAAGGGGGGTCCAACTATATGCTCCCATTCAAATGCATTGATCGTCCAAAAAAAGGGGGGTTCCAACCCCCGGAACCCCCCCCCCCCCCTGGATCCGCCACTGTAGAATATGAAGGATAGAGGCAGATTAATCATTTGTTTCCATACAACAGGTCACCTATTACAGTAAAAATGTTGCGAGCTTGACACTGTACCATCAACGTATTCCACGGAGGTTGCTGGCTTAATTGAATGCTAAAACTGTGGCTGCCAGTTTGTGTCTGGTTAGATAAAAAAAGCGAAATCTACTGTTATATGATATACATTTCTCATACCCCATTGCTATATGTTATCAACTACACAATAACTCTGTGGTCACTCTTGGACCAACAAGCATATCATTGCATGATGCGAATGACCATCTTTGATTTGAATGGAGAACATAATTTTATGAAGTTCTTACCACTGAGGGCCTGTGAACATTTTTTGAATTTAAAATTTATATTTTAGTCAGGTTCCTATTCTTCAATACCTCATATAGTGAAAGTTTTAGTAGCTTTTGGAAGTGGTTACATGGCTGATTTGTTACTTCTGCGATGTTCACCTACTGTTGTGAGAAAGCTTTTAACTGGTATAGGTAAGACTGCTCAAACATTAGTTACAATATATTTGATTAGAAAGAATGATTGTTTTACAAGCTCTATATACTAGTTTAAGTTAGTTTTAATGCTATTGACGTAATCCATATGTTTATAATCTGTTTACATTGTTTAAGCACTACTGATTTTAAAGACTTGTGTTAAGTCTAATTTATATTCCATTGGTTACATAACTTTGCTATTTTGAATTATATTGTTATATCGAATAACATTAGTATATACTATTTCCGTCTGTTTTTTATCCTGATCTTTTATGTATGTAATACGTATTTACTAAGTATACCTAAAAATATGTTGTAAAACATTTGGTTAATGAACATTTGAATAACACATGTAGCAGGCGTCAACCAAGGATTATTAACTTTGCTTCAAATACAATTGGGAAACAGGTTTTTGTGCTAACTGTCTAACTATTATAAATCAGAAGTTTTACAAATGTATGTGCCAAAAACAAGTTTGTGGATGTAACTAAATGGGTGCCCTCTTCGAGTCCCCAAACAGACCGACAGATGTCAAAGTAATATCCGACAATGTAATTCCCCCCCCCCCCCCCCCCCCCAATAAAAACAGACAATGATGAATTAATTGATTATGTGAAAAAAAAGTTTCATATACAAAAAATTAAATTAATGCTCCCCTTAATTCAAACCATTGATCAATGTTATATCTGCATTTAATGACAGCAGTCTTTGTGTCTTTATTGTTGTAAAGGATGTATAAATACAGAGTCATGTCAAGTCTGTGTTTTTGTTACATGTTTCTCTGCTTTGTACGATCTAATGCACTTTTCAATCGATTTTTAACGTTTGTTCTTATTTTGTACTGTTAGGCCACTGTCCCAGGTGGGTTGGCGCCTTCAAACCTGCCACGTTTTTTATGCGTCTATCCCAAGTCAGGAGTCTGTAGTTAATTGGTTCATGCTTGTTCATTTCTTTTTCTTAAATTGTTTTATTATGAATTAGGCCGTTAGTTTTCTTAACTTAAGGGGACGACCATTTGATATTCGGGGGGCAGGAGGATTTGTTTTGGATCGGTTATTTATTTTTGTAAATAAAAGGACATATTATCTTTTTTCTGCACTATTGAAGCTAGATTTTTCATTTTCATTAAAACAAGGGACTAATTATTTATTTTCACAACTTTATTTATAATATTGGAAAACATACAATTTTTAAATATTTGTTTATTATAGATAATATATAGTCAAGTCATTATGTGCCATTTAATGAGAATTAATTTTCATCCTCTGCAGAAATGAATCTTCTATATTCCCAACTGCATATACATGTATTGCAGACAAACACATTATTAAAGTTTGGTTGTAACTACATGTAGGCTCTTTTAAAAGTATTGGCAAACATGTTTTGCCGAGCGGAACCAGGCAAATTTTTGTTGAAGCGTTTTGGAACCGCTGAAGGCCCAAGAAGCTATAGAACAAATGATGCAAAATCATGCTCTCTGGGTGTTCCCCAGATCCGTTTTTAATCTGAAAATGCAAGTTATGTTTTAATAATTTTTTGACAATACTTTGGTCTCAAAGCAAAATGTATAGATTCAGTGTAAGACTAAAGTTTCTATGGACAACATCAAAGGATTAATATGCATGATAAAGCAAAAATGTTCATTCACATAGATAAGTCTGCGGCTCAGTGCAAGTTCTGTTTAATAATTTTTTGACAATACTTTGGTTTCAAAGCAAAATGTATAGATTCAGTGTAAGACTAAAGTTTCTATGGACAACATCAAAAGATTAATATGCATGATAAAGCAAAAATTTGATTCACATAGTTAAGTCTGCGTGTTTTTTTTTTAAACTCATGATCAAATTGATAAAAAAATTAGTAAATTACAAAATGAATGCAACACAAACAGAATACAGAAGGGCAATCAATGAACAAAAGACATATAAATAAGAAACTGATTGGTCACGAAAAACCAAGGGCTATGTCTGAGAGAAAACAGAAATTGCTTCTTGCAAGGCACTAAGAGTGAACACAATTTGATATGGAGACAAGCGTTTGGTTTTGAAATTTCCTACACCATTTGACTCAATGTAGTTACAGCCGTGTAATAAAAATGAGGTAAGTGTCCCTGAGACAATATACCTCAAGTTATATGAAACCAATTTTCAGACATTTCAAGTGTATTTAAATAATATTTATACTTTCATTATTAAAAGATTTGGGAAGTATTTCCCGATTTTTTTTTTTTTTTTAAAAGATAAAATTTATAAAGAATCTGGTGCATCTCATACTTTCGATTAGACCTGTTGAGTTATTTATTTTCAATACATTGCAAGTCAGGTGATTTATTTTCACTACCATAGAACACACCATTCATTTTTTTGATCATCAAGGCTGAGATATTTATTTTGAAAATCCTCCCCCCCCCCCAGAATATCAAATGGCCGTCCCCTAATTGAATTTTTGCATATTTTTCGTGTCTGGACCTTTAAAACACGGCTATATGGTATGTGTTTATCACATTGTGGCGTCAATGGATCCTATGATTGCTGTCATATACTTCATTGGAACTTTGGTGGATAGTTGTCTTTTTGGCAAGCATACCACCTGTCCTAATTTTTTATAAAATTGACAATGGAGATGGGGAATATGTCAAAGAGACAACAACCTGACCAAAGAACAGATAACAGCCGGAAAGTACACCATAAACAACGTAGCCAATGGCAGTAATAATAGTTCTTTTGTGCAATATGCAGAAATATATATGTGTTCCGTCTAACAAGTTGTCCTTGCAACTTTGTTATTGGCAATGTAGTGCCATAATATTTGTTCTTAATATAAGTGACACATATTAAATACCCATTATTTCAATGAAGAACCACTTAGTAAGTTCTTTCAGTGGAAATAATATTCAAAATATATTTTCCAATTAGAACTAATATTATGAAGGAACTGCTAATTCGTGACAGTTTGTAATATTTATTTTTTGTGTTTAACAAGTGTGGACACAGATCAGTGTGGATAGTATGTTAAGATGATTGACAAAAAAGTTCTTTGGGTTTTCCTCATAGGGTTCTTTGTTGTGCACAATGACAGCCAACCTGAATCAAACACTAAACATAGCAGCGTCTTTTATTTAATATTGAGTTTTAATGTTCAAGACTGTTATGGAGGAGAGACTACTTTAAATCACCGCCAACCGTTCATAGATTTTATTAAGCTAGACATTGCTTTTAATTTTATTTAACTTGTTTGTCTAGAGCAAGTTATGTTATTTTTTACAGGGTTCAGTATCGTAGCCTTGAGTTTCTTTATCCTAACATTTTGTGAGACTGGAGTTAGTGCTATTTTGGTCCTTTGTATAGCTGCTGGATTTTTTGCTGTTTCCATATCAGGTAAAATGTTTTACACATAATTTATAATTTGTGACTCAAATTTATGAATGAAAAGATAATACAATGTGGTTTTTACACATACTTACCATAATTAAAATGTCTCGGCAAAAGACAGTCAAAGTATCTTCTAGCGAAACCATTTTATGAAAAAAATACATTGTCTACGTATAGATAAAAATATATATGTGAGACTAAATTATTAACACAATGTTTAATATTTATTTGTTATCTAGGATGGCAAATTAATCACTATGATCTCTCAGCTAGATATGCAGGCATTCTGGTCAGTGTCACCTCAGCTTTTGGTACACTTGGCGCTATTGCCGTTCCCTTGGTAACCGGAGAGTTAACAAAAGATAGGGTAAGTATTTCATTTATGATAAGAATCGTCCCAAAATTTGAAGCTGTGATGGACTTTATATGACAGCACTCATGTCTATATTTTTTTAGGGGCTACATATAATGATGAGTTATAAGATGGTGATTCTAATGTTGGGGTTGATACCAGTAACATATATCGTCTTTGTAAATATCAAGTGTATAATTGTTTTCTATATTCTTGGATTGACCTGGGTATCCTCGTTGTTTTATCTTTTTTTTCAGGGGTATTTCATTGGTTTTTGTTGTTGTTTAAAATCAACATCTTCTTTTGCTTATACTGAAACAGTTTATATATTTATTTGTAGACTCTTGATGGATGGGATGACATTTTCTACGTTACCATGGCAATATTTTTATTCAGTGCACTGGTGTTTGTTATTTTTGGATCTGGTAAGGTTTTTGGTAGTAAATATTAGCAAGATAAACAACGCATTTTCAATATTTTCGTAGACGATACATGATCAGAATTATGCAAAATGTTTAATGTTTTAGCTATTCAAAGAAGAATCTATACCCAAATCATGATAATCAACTTCTGCAAACATTTTCAAATCAACATCTTTAAGAAATAGCATAACATTAATTATTTAAATAAACTCTTTCATGTGAGTATATTTTACAATTAAAGGTAATGAACAGCCATGGGCTAAACCACCGTCTAATATTGAGTTGGTACAGAAAATCGATCCTCTTGCCAGAAAACCATATAGGACATTTGTTCAACAAAAATCAGCTGATACCAAAGACATCCTGCAAGCAGAATCAATAGATGGCAAAGCTCAACAAAAAAATGATAAAATTCACGAACTTGTAGATAGACTGACAGAACAACTTTCAGCTGAAGAAATCAAAAAAGATAGTTGATTAAATCAAATACAGTCAAACCTGTCATAAAGATCACCTCTATTTAGCAGAAACCCATCTTTACCAGTCAACTTTATTCAACAAAACAAGTCCTGTACAATAAACGTCTGATTTTACGGCTGTAGTAATACCTATGCATTTTGAACATCAATTCAAAAGCCACCTTTCAGATCTTTCATTTAATGTCAGTTTTCACTTGAACCATGAGTGACTTTAATATACAGGTTTGACTGTACATGTAAACTGCATGTATCTGTTTTAGTTGGAACATTTGATACTCCAAGCAAAAGTATGTAATATGAGTTAAATTAATTGTTCAATGTATGCATAAGTTGAACATTTGGTACTCAAAAGAAACATAGTACCGGCAATATGAGTCATTACCGGTATCCTCTCAATTAATTGTACAATGTATCTATTGATTTTTATTTTCAGTGATAATTTTTTTGGGTCAAAAATATGTAACATTGGAGTATGGTCATACTAGCCTTACGTCAAACCAAGGATTTGTGTATAGTATACAAAGCATAATGTTTATGTTTATAAAGAGAGAATTAGGTGTTAAACATTTTTCTTGAAAATGAAGAAATTAACCTAGAAAGAATTTCCTGTCCCCTGTTATGTATTGATATATCGAAAGCTAATAAACGATTTTGTCTTTCTTAATAGTAATAATCAAAGTTTTAAGTTCAAGAAGGTGTACACTATAGAGAAATCTCTCAGTGTCAAGTTATTGTGATAGAACTTCGGCCAAAGTTAAACTGTTATTATTAAAAATAAAAAGTTTGAAGAATAGTGTTTTATTTCTTATTTACCTTATTCAGTGTTAAGGACAAATAACTCTGTTTTCTTTTAGCTCACCTAGGACTAGTACATTGTGGACAAGTGATGTTTTGTGAGCTTCAAATGTATATTTTGTAACTTTGAATAAAACGCTGTTGAAAGATATGACTGTTGATCAACCAAGATTGCTGCCATAACTAAAGTAGATAAATCCTTAAAAACATTTACAAAAAAAATGTAATAGAATCCATAGCTTACTAGTTTCCAACTTGAAATTTTGCCGAAAAAAATAAAAATCACTATTCGGAAAGAGGTCTTTAATAAAAAGCGGAAGGATTTAAAGACTAACAAAAGTCCACATACCATTACACACAAAACTATAAAAGATTGCGCAACACGAACCTCACAAAACAAATGTAAGTGAACTCAGGTCTGAGACTCATGTCCCGCGGAAGTCCACCGAACCTCACAAAACGAACGTTAGTAAATTCAGGTCCGAGACTCATGTCCCGCCATCCTCTAGTAGAGATACCAGATTGTCGTGCTGCTCAAAACGACTATGAATCCGGTGATAAGCTACATTTGGTGTCGGCATCAAACAGTTCAAGTCTTTCCCGCGTGTATCGTAATTATTGATAAAAAGTTTAATCTGGCATGCAGAAGTCAAGATATACTCAAGTGATTAAAGCTGTATTGTACATGTACAAATGCACATATGTTTGCTCAATATGATGTAAAGGAATCAAATAAGAAAGTTCTATTTAATTTACATTATTAAATATTACTAGGTTTTCTATACATTGTTACATAAGCACACACAAACCAGATACACCCATGTGCCCTACTGTTTACTTACACAAAATCTACGGATAAAGCATTCACTATTTGGAAATGTATGTCACATGTCTCATAACTCTTTTTAGAATGGCTCTTGTATGTTTTATGATGTTGTTTTATCAATTGTTTGTATGTTTTATATAATGAAGAGGTGAGACTTAAATAAAATATTGTCTTGTCTTGACCTGTCTTGCTAAGCCATTTCTCGTAGATGAAGTTAAGTTTTGACGGCAAAGAAGTGTTTGCTCGCTCAATCTATACTTTCTATTTTCGAATTTGTACTTTTTGTTTAGCATTGGTGTAGGTAGATTTTTGGATTTTTAACATAAGAATGGGGGGGGGGGGCAATTTTTTGTTTAAAGATTTTAATCAATAAATGGTATATGAATAATTTTAACTGCACTGAAAATATGATTTTCAAAAAGATGGGACTGTCAATCTAAGAAGGTATACAGCACTTCTCCGTTTCTTACATTGCCTTCGGGAGAACACTGTTTTTTCTTTTCATGCCTTATATTGATCTTATAACCAACAATACAAAACAATGCAAAAATAGTTTTACTTTTGAATATTTCGACACTTTTTTTACTCATAAGGATAAAAACAACTGATGGATCATAGAATTTGAAGTAGAAATTAAAATCCAATATCAGAATAAGATATAGATATTTACACAAAAAAAATATATAATGTATCCTCGACATGGCTCACTATTACCCTTTGATCTACAGCATATGTTGGATATTGTTTTTCGAAATCATCCATCTGTCGCATGTAAATAGTGACCTTAATAATAACCTCACTTATATGACTTCAAAATAGATATAAAACGCAATATTGAATAATAATACTGACTGCCGCCGGTTATTCATTACCACTGCGTACATTACCACAAGTGTTGTATCCTTGTTTTCCAATAATTATCAAAAAAAGTTAGTATAGTGTTAACAATAATTGATACATATTTTATAACATAGTAGGGACGTTAAATCTATTGTCTCGTGTAAAGTGAGTGCCACGCTTTTTGAAAGTTAAGAACCCTTGTCACAGCTCTTCGAGGGATCCATAGGTGGCATGTTGCAAGGCTAAATTTCTTCATGTTCCTCTCCATTATACCTTCTTTTCCCAGTGGCAGTCCAAATTTCCCCAATCTTCATCCCGGATGGCATCTATTACAGGACCTATACCTAGAGTAGTAATTGTCAATTTGTCATCGTCATGGACATACATGAAATATTTGCCACTGGACGTTAAACAACCAATCAATCAATCTATCAATTATAACATCGTATTTCACGTTCACGATTTATACACGTTTATATATTGGAATTGAAATAGGTTTACACTTTGTCGTAAATAATAACAAAATGTGTGTGTCAATATCTACCAATCATTTGTGGTTGCACAATTTGGGTCTCTGTATCATCGCATGTTCATGAGCTCTGTGTAGAAGTAATAGTTTGATAGTAGTTTGTTTTCTAGCGCTTATCTCGCGGTTATTGTACTGACTTTTTGTCTTATATGTCATTTTTTATTGGATAATCTATACAGTTGCTTTACAGTTCTGTTTGGAAGTAGATTGATTTATACAGTGTATTGACGTTTACTGCGTTTCGATTTTGAATCGCCTGGTTTGAAGCTAGCGTAGTACCCGCACATTCGGTAGGTCTAATACATCCACAATCTAATTAAAATTAAATCTCTCACTCGCTCATTTCTTAATGCTTGGTCGCTGCATTAAAAAGTGAGCGAGTGAGATATTTAATTTTAATTAGATTGAATACATCCAGTAGAGGACAAAGTTAATTCCTCATTTTTCAAATATTTTTAAGTTTTTCGTTTCTTTCTGACATTATATCATATAATAGAAAGGAAGGCAATATGTCTAGCTCAAATCGGTGACGTTGTTTAAAATTTGTAGAAGAGAATAAGTGAAACGCCAATTTTTCTGAATGACAAATATTACCGTAATTTGAAATAATCAACTTTATTCTTTATCGTATTAAACATGGTACACAAACTTCAATCGAATGATCTCTTTTATTTTGACGACGAAGACTGCAAGCTAGTATTGTATCTGACTTCAAAGACAAGACTTCAACATTTTAGTCACGTTAAAAACGTGTTCAGTCGAAGTAACCGTCTTCGACAACGACGTCACAAATGTAACCTACAGTGATTTTAGGATCATGCAACTAAAGACGACAAGATGAGCAGTTTACCTAGTCGGCAGAAAATAGTTCAGTCGCCCAAATACAAGGTCAAAAGACGTCAAACACCAGAATTCCGTGGTACATTTCCCGAAGAATGCATCGTTCCACAAAATACACCACGCGAAAATGGCTACGAACGCCCCGAATCAGTGCTTTGGCGGAAATTTCCAATATTGAAAAGCAATTCAACCTCAAATATTGAAAACCATGCTCGTCCTTCTTCTCAGACTGGGGTTCAAGGAGGATGTGGACGTTTAAGTGTGACACCTAATATGAAATTTGAGACGATTCCAGCAGAAAAGCGTTTGCCACCCATTGCAACTATACAAGACTGGCGGGAATTATCTCCAGAGCTATTGAAACGAGATGCTGCTTGGAATGTTTTGTGTAAACATTGTCCTGGAATAGGTTCTCATTCTAGAAGAGAGTACTTTCAGCGTGTTATTAAATGGAGAAAAGGAATTGTTGATGAAAATGAAAAGAGGAAATGTCTTATATGTAAAATCCAGAAAGCAACTACAAAGCCAATTAAAGTGGACCAAAATGCTTACAATAACTATGATCGAGTTGTCAGCAGATTGGCATATTCACATGATTATTACAACAAATTTACCAAAAATGGAGAACGGAAACAAGGAGAAGATACGTCATCAAATATACAGCTAAGTAAAAAGAAGGATTTACAGAAGAAGTGCAAAATTTCCACAACTCCTACTCCTTCTCCGTTGCGAGGTTCACCTTTAACGAGAAATCCGTCTTCGGAGCACAGACCGATACAATCTGTCAACACTCCCGATATGGAATATTCTGTGGCAAAAGTAGCTCGATATTTGCAGTTATATTTGCCAAACAAAAAGGGAATACATTCCAAATGTAGACCATTAAACAAGATTTTCGAGCCTGCTTATCAAAGTTTACTTGGACCGCTAAAAATAGTATATAAAAGGAAGGGGCTTCCTGGAACACTTCAAAAGAAAACTAAGTCTCAACAACCTGACGTTCAAAATGATAAATTGTATCAACAGTTCGAATGTGCAGTTGGAAATTTAGGGCTTGTTTATAAGTTACCGGATAACAACCCAAATTTGGGTAAAAGACACGTGAGCATTCCTCGCAATACAAACTTCACGCGCTCACGTGAGATGAATAAGAAGATCGATCGCACAGCGTCAACTCCAGTATTCCCTGCAATTCCGAGATTAATGAAACCTTTAAAAAATATGTAAACTATAATAAAAAAATTAAAAATTGATTCGAGAAAAATATGTAAATCATAACAATGTAGTCTATTTCCAAATAAAGTTAATGTTATTTAATTGAACCCAGATCTTGTTTTTTCTGAATTCAATAAAAGGTCATTTGGCATTTTGCAATGATGCGACTGTCGTAAAAGTGAGAGGTTTGGCGCTATAAAACCAAGTTCAATCCACCATTTTCTACATTTGAAAATGCCTGTACCAAGTCAGAAATATGACAGTAAGTTTTTGTCCATTCATTTGATGTGTTTGAACTTTTTGATTTTGCCATTTGATAAGGGACTTTCCGTTTTGAATTTTTTTCTGAGTTCAGTATTTTTGTGATTTTACTTTTTATCATGGCGGATTTTTTTTAGAATTGAATTAGCCATGTAAGGTGTTAACTGCATGTATATATGATGTCCCAAGCCTAGCGTAAACACAAGGTAATGGTTTAGTAACTATTAAAAAAAATGTTTTTTTGTAATTTTAATTTCTTTCTTATTAAGACTAATAACCAGTATTTAAGATAACAATATTTAATATGAGCGTACCTTGCAATGCCCTGATGCACGCCAGGCAGTCTTCATTTGTCCAAACATCACTTCATGGATCAGTGAACAAGGTTAAGTTTTCATGGTCAAGTCCATATATCAGATACTATTAGCAATAGTATATATGGTGCATGGATTGATTGTAAGGTGTACATGTCAAACTGGCAAATGTCATCTGACATTGACCTTAATTTCATGGGAAGTTTTTGTGTTTTGGTCTTTTTTCTAATACTATATACTATAAGTCAACTATATTCGGTGTATGAAATGATTGTATGGTACCGGTAATATTTTACGATGTATATGCAAGTCTGGCTAGTTTTATTTGACCTTGACCTGATTTTCAAGATACATTGCTTAGCGTTTAGTTTCCATGTTTTGGTAGTTTTTTTTTTTAAATTAGAAGCAAGAGGTCAACTGTATGGAATGATTGTAAGGTGTATATATCATCTGACCTTGACCTCATTATCATGGTTCATTGTTCAATGTTAAGTTTGTTTCTAGGATACTATAAGTAATAGATCAACTATTGGTTGTCATGTTTATCATGTCTCACTCAGAGTCTGACCTTGACCTCATTTTCATGGTTAATTGGTCAAATGTTCAGTTTCATGGTTAAGATTGTTTCTTTGATACTTTAAGTAATAGGTCAACTATATGTAATGCAAAGATTGATTGTAAGGTGTATTGCCTGTCTGGAAGTGTTCATCTGAGCTTGACTGCATTTCAGTGGTTCATTGGTCAATGGTGAGTTATAGTTCGGTCTGTTTTTCAGATAACAGTACTATAAACAATCGGTGTTTGGAAGACGTGTAAGGTGTTCATGTCTGTAAAGCAGATTTCATCCGACCCTGACCTCAATTTCATGGTTCATCGTGAAAGGTTCCAGGTTGGATTTGACATGATGGAGCCACACTTTTAAAGTAAAACCTTATTTTATTAACTTTCAATCTAACATTCAATTATGACCAGTAAAGCATTCGAAGCACTACAGCATGTTTCTTCTTGTTTATACTAGTAAATCTGAATAAAAATTCTGCAGAACTGCACAAAAATGAACTTTTCTTGTTGGTTTGTTTCTTAGAAACTATATACATTAGGTCACTGAAATATATTTGGTATATGGACTGATTGTAAGGTGTACATGTATTTCCGGTTTGGTTTATCTGACCTTGATCTCTTTTTCTTGGATCATGTTCAGTTATGAAATACTTGAAGTAAAACTTTATATTAAGGCCAATTAAAATTAATTGCTAGATTTTCATCCCCGCCCGCCCTTCTGAAATCGTCCCGCCCCGATTTTTTTTATTTAACAAAAATACGATTTCCGGATTTTATCATGTCCGTTACCGGGAACCATCGATAATTTCGATTCATTCAACACTACCTGTTTCAAATTTCGTTTTTGTATTTCTCCGAGTAATCTAATAACGATATGATTGAGTCGACATATTCTGCTGCTCTATTATGACAACATCAACCAAGAATAGAGATTGATAACGAGAAGGGCATGAAATATTCGAGTAACGAGTAAAACGCCTTGTCATTTAACGCAAATTGCGGTAGTCACAAGTGAATCGAAAACCGTGTTTTTTCTTTATTTATACGATGACTTTGTGTCAGGAAATTTGGACTGTAAATGATATCCAAAGCGCAAGAATCGTAGAACAAATTGGTACAAAAAACATGACTGGATTAAAGAAATTGACACAAGCACGAATTTGTTTGATTTATGACCGTATATTGAGAAAAAAGAGTCGACAAACACGCATTTTAATTCCCTTATATTTACCCATGGCTGTTGTTTTTGTTGACAAACAGCAAACACCCTCTATAACTGTCCCAATACCCTCAATTTAGTCATTTAAAAACTACTTTTTGGTTAAGTTCATGTTTTACATCACATAATTACTTTCCACACTGAGTTTACATTTTATTTTGTACTCATAATACTTGTGTTGCATACAATTGTACCAATACATTTTATTGATTTTATGTTGACTACAAACCATTGCTTAGAAAGCAAAATAAATTTGGTGTAGGTCTAGTCCAACTGAAGAGAGCATTTCTCTTCCCTTTGATGTATACTATAAATAGGTTTCTAAAGTGGCAATTACATGTATAACAGTGGTTGCCAATCAGGGATTTTTATTTAAGAGTTTAAAAAATAGTGTCAGATTCCTTATACAACATGTATATACATTATACAAGCTTGTTTTCCACTAGCATATACCCCGCGGTATGAAGAACTTGTGACAAGGGTTTCATATGAAATAAAATTTAAAAAATAAAATCCTCCCACCCGCCCCATGTTTTTCAAAAATTTGGATGAAAATCTACTAATTAATTTTAGTTGGCCTAAGGACTATCAACATAAAATAATAGTCAGTAAAGCAGGCTATACATTTCACTTGTCCACTCTTATTTTTTTGGTGTGTTTCCTTTAGGCATGTGTATTGTTTGTTTGCTGTCTGACTGACCATACCTCAATTCTTCTGTCATTCAACTATTGTTTCCTGTTTTCCAATAGACCACTTTTGAGTTTGTCCTTCACCGGAAAAAACTTGTCAATTATGGGTACCTTTATGACGTCATTTACCAGATAGAGGGGATCTCCTGTATCCCTGCACTATTAACGTTCATCAAGCATCTTAGAGATCGTCATTTTGCAGGATAAACTAGAAATAATGTTTGATCCGTATGTACTTAATCACAATTTCCTAATAACAGCAGTGCTGATTTTCAATTATGAGAATACAATTTGTTGAATAATTTGTTCAATATAGCATCATAATTTTCCAACCACTTGCTCAACATTGGAATGGAAATGATGATGCCCCTAAATGCATGAATGATGTTTACTCCAACCAAATTTTTGATGGAAATGCATCTAACTCGAAAGTTAATTGAATTGCAACTGAACATGAACTTGTGAACAAAATAAAGCTTGACAGAGATGTAATGATGAGGAATGTTTATTTGAGCTGTAATAGAACATCCTCAAATCAGATCATAAATATACAATATATCAAAAACACTAAAATCAGTCGTACTGATGTCATCATCTTTTAAAGGTATTCTGAGTTGATATAAATGAATTATAAAGTTTATAAGTAAGACAACATTAAGATAATAGATAAGAATATAAATGTTTGGATCTAATTATCTTTCTATTTCTTCTCTTCAATCTTATGGGAAAAAATTGAAGTAAAATTGTCGAAATAAATGCTTGTTATAGTATCGTGAAAAAATGAACAGTTTTAATATTTTTGTTTTTCTTTCTTTCATCTGTGCAACTTTTAACAAAGTAATACTTAATTAAAAGCAAATTCATTAAGGCCACATTAAAATAATTTGTAAATTTTCAGTCGCCCATCACCAGAAAAATTTCGGGAATTGTAAGGATTTTCCTTTGTAGGGAATTAGGACAAAACATTTTATCTTAAATAAACTCCTTTCAGTTTTTATTATTTGTGAATAATTCTCAATTAAATAACTGGAAGCTAAGTTAAACAATGCTTTTTTCCCCCTGCAATTTAGCCAGTAATGAAGAAATTCCAAAATTTAGCCAGTAATAACAAATTTCATACAATTTAGCCAGTAATCACAAATTTCATACAATTTAGATCACAATAATTATCACTTCGAAAAAATGACATAAATTTGACGAAGATCTGTTTAGTGTACAACAAGTAGAATTAGATATTTTAGGGATAAAGAGAACCGACCAATGAATGAACAAAGAGACAAGTGAAAATGCGAATGTAGATGCATACAAATGGTTTTAAAACGATAAAAAAAATTAAAATTGATAAAGATTGGGACTTGACCATTGGAATGAGGACAGGTAAGAATGGTAAATTAATTTGATGTGACCTTAACCTACAGACTTTTCTTCCCCTAATTATGGGTTGTTACTATCAAAAGTGATATTAGATTATTAATACACCTATGACCATTTCACTATACAAAAGCTAAATAAATCAATAAATATGATTTCATCTGATAAATAGACGAATTAAAAAAAAGTACAAGAATAATAACAAATACTTTCACATTTAAATATCAGTGCATCCACAAATATAATATGTGCCAACATAACACTAAAATGTAACCACAAACCATATCCAACAAGTTAACATAAAAATCATGATTAACATAAAAATCATGATTAACATTAAAATCATGATGTACATTTCCTCTGATTTTCTTTTTCAATTGACCTTTTTTCAACAGATATATACAGAATACTGGTATTTTAACAGATTTCACCCATCATTTAATTTCAAAGTTTATCAACACGAGGCATTAAAGTTGAAAAATCAAAAATCAACCTCTTCAATCATAAAAATGAAAATTTTAGTACGGTACACAAGTTATCTGATTACAGCATACCTCTCTCTTGTTAATCTATTTCTTGTGAATTTTGTAATGTACTAAATATTGTTATTATTCCATCTGTATTTATTCTAAATTTTAAAATTTAAAGAAATTTTGAAATTTGATCCAATATATACAAAATATAAAATACGTGAAAACAAATGTAAAAAAAAAAGGTTGGAAAATTTAGTTAAGAAGGTCAATCTTAGAAAAATACAAATTGAATATAAATATAAATCAAATTCTACAAAAAAAACATGAGGCCCACTGAGCTGTAATAAACTCTTTCTATATTATAATAAGCTAACAACAGCTGCATAGCAGGTAATGTAAGCTAAGTGATAATTGGTCATTTATGAGTCCAATGAACTACTCGTTAACAAAAAAACAGCTAACACGTTTAAGGTTGCACATGGTCAAAAGGTTTACGTTTTGTTATTACCACATCATTAGAAAGAAAATTATATTCTAACAATCAACAGGTGCTAATTGGCCTACCTACCAAGTAATTATAGAAATGTCATTATCTTGTTCATTTTCACGTACAATATAAGAACCCGAACCAAAAAGAGAAGGAGAAATATTACTAAAAACATTTTAAATGTATATTATTGAATAAGGGATGACATCAAAAAACCAATGAAGGATAAAAAACTTAATTCAAATAGTTTGGGGGTAGGGGGGTCAAATTGCTGCAAGTTTTGTATAAATGGACATCGATTTTACATATATCCTTATTGGTCAATCAATTTTACTCAAATTAAGTTAATAGGGGAGTAGGGGGGTCAGTGAAAAAACTATATGAATTAAGTTTTTTATCCTTCATTGAACTTTTGATGTCGTTCCTAACTCATTCATATTTTCAATATTGCCAAATTTTAAAAAACAGAAAATATTTCAAATATATTTTTCCTTTCAAACTTAAAAAGTTTACAGGGCAAAAAAAACCCAAACCAACATCTAATAACCTAGGGCTCATTCAAGTTAACTATTGTAAAATAATAACTGTATCAAAATTTGACTTCTATATAACATATATTGAAACAGCTACTTAACACAAGAATAATTCATATCAAAATATATACTACTTAATTAAGAAATGCTATTGAAGCAGATAGAAAAAACCTTTTTTGTGCGATAATGAGTCTAGATTAATATGTTTCTAATTTAAAAACTATCTGATGTAAATATAAGTTATATAAATATAAAATTAAAGAAAATTCATTAATTTGTCTGATATTTTAAATGATCAGGAGTAAAAAATGAACATACTAAAGTTCATAATATTGAATCATTTTGAAATTATTCGCATATTAAAACCCAAAAACCCAAAAACAAAATACATGAAAAATATTTGCCATTGTTCACCTCAGTTTTTTTGCCTTATAATAAGTCAATGTTAATGATTTGTATGTATAACTGGAATTTTATATATCTTAGCTGAAAATAAACATGAACATGTACGTCAAATATTATTTTCTTGATGAATGTGCAACATTCAACTACAAAGTCCTACACAAGTTATGATTTTAACTTGTGTAGTTCATTCATAAAAGCAGCAATGCATCTAAATTTGAGACCTATTGCATATACAAATAAGCAATAAAAATTTAAAATGTTGCCCATACATATGCTGCTGCAGATTATGTCCTATCCTATTATAGTTATACAAAAATTTGTTTACTTTGACCAAATTATTTTCCTTCAATTGCCTATTTTGACGTTTACAAGATCTCACTTTAATATATGTAATGATTTTCCATACAAATTTTCAAAACTTACAAGATGAAGTGACGATTTACAAATGAGGGACACAGGACGTCACTACAGACACATGACTAGTTACACAGTAAGGACTAGTGTAAAAAGGTGCTCTTTTATAAATATTCACATAGGAGTAAAACATCAAGAAGATAACTATAATTGGTGGAGGAAGCCTGAGTGTCCAGAGAAAACCATAATTGGTGGAGGAAGCTTGAGTGTCCAGAGAAAACCATAATTGGTGGAGGAAGCTTGAGTGTCCAGAGAAAACCATGGACATTCAGTAAGAAATCTGATCACCCTAGTCAATAAAGGTCAGAGTTGAAAGCACCTGACACATGCAGGGTTCTTACTGACAACCTCAGTGTTGACAGGCTAGTGATTGATGAACTACTTAGACCACCCATCCAACGAGGCACCTATGTTTTCTTAAAAAAAATAACACAAAATGTATAAAACATATATACATAAATGTGCAAATGATATTATGCTATGAAATAACAGTAATATTGAAAACTGAGTACATTGCCTGCAGACAAAATTGTTATTTTTTACTTAAAAATGCCCCCGAAATAAATATTTTTCTCTGATAAAAATCAAAATCCATCCAATCAACATTGAGGAACAGATTACAGCTGTTTAAACATAATATTACAAAAAAATGTTACATAAATGACAGAAAAAATTTTAAATGTTCTTGTCATCATATTAATAAGCACCTTGGCTTCTTTTTCCCTTTCTTTGGACCTTTTCTTTCTTTCTGTAAAATAAAGGGGAAAATATAATTTAATTGAAAGATAATTCTCTGAACTTTATCAATATGCCTTCATTCTATCATGCAATGAATTATCCAATCTATTTTCAGGGTCAGTCCAAATTTGTCATGCATACCTCTACATGGTTTAGTTTGTTAGGTGTGAAGCTTCATACAAATCCTCTGAACATTTTGCTTTTTACAACGCAAATAACACTGACACCACAAATTGATGTATTACGTTATATCTCCTATTAGATAGATTATTTAAGATGTATTTCACCTTATCAAGCTTTTCATCATACTGATTAAAGTACAATAGATGCTTTGTATATCATATCATAGATCAAAACCATTTCTTTGTGCATTCCTTTGTAGGGTTAGTTGACAGAAGTAAGAAGGAGCTAAGACAACACGATGAGTTTACACATATTTTACTTGCTGAAATATGCTAAGGGGTTGAGACTCAAGACAATCAAACTTGTAAAATCTTCTTCCACAAACTGACAAACAGGAAATTTTTGTATACAACAAAAATAATTGCTTATAAATTTTAGGGTATGATTTTAAGCCTTTTACATTAACTATCTTGAAAATGGTAATATCAGTATAACCACTGTTCCTTTGCTTTAATAGCAGTATAATCACTGTTCCTTTGCTTTAATAGCAGTATAACCACTGTTCCTTTGCTTTAATAGCAGTATAACCACTGTTCCTTTGCTTTAATAGCAGTATAACCACTGTTCCTTTGCTTTAATATCAGTATAACCACTGTTCCTTTGCTTTAATAGCAGTATAACCACTGTTCCTTTGCTTTAATATCAGTATAACCACTGTTCCTTTGCTTTAATATCAGTATAACCACTGTTCCTTTGCTTTAATAGCAGTATAACCACTGTTCCTTTGCTTTAATAGCAGTATAACCACTGTTCCTTTGATTTTTGTGTAATTTTTTTGCTGTGCATGAACTGAATTTGTGTCATGAATGGATACCCTGTATCCTTTGTTTTTCTATTAAAAGTCGGCATTTATTTTCAAGTTATAAACAGTTCTTAAATAAGCTGACTTACATATTTTCTAATTTCTCTCACTAGAGTATAAAAAGCATCATCAACACCCTGTCTTGTTTTGGCTGAGGTCTCTACATAGGGTATATTATAACTATCTGCTACTGGCCTTGCTTGCTTTGCATCTACTGTCCGTGTCGGTAAATCCACTTTATTTCCTACCACTGAAAATTAAAAGAAAATAATTAATAATTCCTCGTTTCTTTTTCTCTAAGAATGCACAAACTGTCATGAAAACAGAATTTTTTCTTATTTGTCTGGCACTAGTTTTTCTAATATATTGATTGACACCATTTTCTAAACTATTGCACTATTTTGTGAAAATTAAGTTATTATAGGTGGAGGAAACCTGAGTAACCAAAGAGAACCACTGACATTTCAGTAGAAAATCTGACAATCTTAGTCAATGAAGATTAAGAGTTAAATGTACCCGCAGTGTATCATCAGTACACCGGATATAGGTACTAACCAAGCGGGCATGATCAATTTTGACCTTACAAGGTAACGAAGATCTTTGTTTTGCTTTATCAATATTCAATGTACATTTCTCAACATTTGACATTCCTGCTCCCAAATAATATTTGCATAGATTTTTTCCTATTCATAAAACAACTTTGATATTCAAATAAGAACAATTAACTTGTTTATGCGCAAATAGTTGTGAAAGTCAACACCCACTTTCAATTTCGATACAGTTGTTGAGACATTTACATGTTTTATCTGACAGAAACCTAATACAGGGCAACAGTAATAGTTACCAATCATAAACCTACCTGTGATTACTCATTCCTTGAAACTGTTTGGGTAATAAACAAGTATATAAATAAAGTTTTTGTGTACTGTGTACAACAACTTAACTATGCACCGTACATAAGAATTTATGTGGTCAGCTAAACACTGTACACAACGCTTCTTTAGGGATAAAATATCGAATAATAACATATGTATGAAAGATTTCAATGCCAATTATTGAAACAGCTATACTTATTACACACACACATTGACCTCCTATCAGAAAAAGAGTTGCAATGAATATAGAATTATATCGGATGAGACGAGGGCCAACTTCTTTTACAAGTATTTGCACATGCTTTTAGTAATCCCTCTTGTTTTGGGAAAATAATGAGACATCTCTAATCATCAACCTACGACCAAATCATTTCTTAAAACAGCAATTATGTTTAGATTGAAGTACACATTGATATTATGTGAACAAAAAAAAGATTTTTTGTTACCGTGTAAGATCAAAATCGCTCACGTCCGCTTGGTTAGTACCTATATCCGTTGTACGATGATACACGGTGGTACCTGCATTGTGCCAGATTCGAACTCACAAAGTAGTGTTAATAGGCTAGTGATACAGTGGTTCGACTACTAAGACCACTAGGCCTCCAAGACCCTAGTTTTGTAATAACACAATTACACATTAAATAAAGTGGGTTTACAGTTATTATGAAATGTACTTACAGACCATTGGCACTTCATCTGCATCTTTAACTCTTTTGATCTGTAAAAAAAATAATATATAAAGCTATTCCTCAATAAAAATATTTGAACTTTAATAACTGAAGATTTCAAAACTTCATTTCATGTGCATGTATTTTAACATTGTCTGCATGAAAAACTATATGTATTCATCACAATGCAACTATATAACAAATAAAATATATGTGTGGTTGCTACAATGTAAAAATACTGTAAAATAATCATATGATAAATATAAATATACAAATTAGCTGTCTTCTGCTTTTTGGTCGGGTTGTTGTCTCTTTGACACATTCCCCATTTCCATTCTCAATCTATTAATTATGAGTATTTTTTCTCTTAAATTTTTTTATATCATTTATTTAGTTAAGGTGGTAGTTAATACTTCAAAAGAGTACTTGTCAATGCCATGATAGACTAATAAACAGTCTCTTAATTCTTGGGAAGTACATTTACTTAATACTAACATTTGTTATTTTTTTCACAACATATGACTCATAAATAGTTTCTTAGTGTTTGGACTTCATTGGAAAACTAAACGGTATTAACTAAACACCACACATTATTTTAAGTAGAAGGTAGAAAACACATTGTAAGCTTATACTTCTTAGTTGTGATAGAAAAGTAACAATCAACATCATATCAAAACACTCATTATATGTTAGGACCTAAATAAATTACAATAATCATGAAAAATTTTAATTATGAGTAAACTGCATTTTTTCTTTTGTGTTGTAAATGATAATGTGGCCATCATTTATTTGAAAAAGTCAGAGAAAAAACTAAAAGGTTAACTTACATAACACAAACTAATGAAATTCTTTGCAAGACAGTATATTATTAAATAAAGAATAAATTGTTGCTTCGTATCTTGACAGTTTGGGCAAGGTGTTGAATACATTTCTCACAGTATGTTAAAGATGATACCTTAGCATCAATCGTGTCTTTTATTCAAAACTTATATCCATCTTTAATCAAAGTTTGACACAATATCAGCTACCTTAATTTAATAGTAATATAATCTACCTGTTCTCTATACTGATTAATGTCTTCAAACGATTTTGTATTATTTACAGCAAACACACAAAGAAAACCTTCTCCCGTTCTCATATACTGATCTCTCATAGCACTGAAAAAAAGATAACTAAACATTACACAAACATCATTCTTGTGAAATAATTCTCTTTTAATTTCTGATAAAATAATTCTCTTTTAATTTTTGATAAAGGTTTATATAACTCAGAAAGTATGATATAAATAATAAGCTTCACCATAAAAGCATGATAAACCTTCTTTCTTAATCCAACCATTTATGTAATAAACTGTCATAAACTGTTATCACGGAGATATGTCTTGCTTTTTTGTAATTTCGATAACGCAAATGTTGGAGACTTTAACATGTAAGTTTTGCAAATATTCAAAGTCAATAAACAATGACTGGAGGTAAACAAACCTAAACACAAACTTATACATGTAAACTAAGCAAAATTTCATTTGAAGTCAATAAACCATAACTGAGGGGGCGGGGTCAAATAATCTCCATGGTAATGAGATATGCCAATGCTAATACAACTGCATACCAAATAGCATTGACCTACCACTAGTGATTCCCCATAAATTGACCTAATCACAAACTAATACATGAAACTATGCCAAATTTTCAAATCAATAGACTATGACTGAGTGACAGGGCCAAATAATCTCCATGGAAATCAGATATGCCAATGCTTATGAAGTATGTCCAGTGCACGATGTTTTGTCCATATTGTCAACATCGCAAAGTCAACTTTATAGTGTTGTTATTGTATTTACATTGTATCCTATCTATGTGTTCTATACCTTTGTGTTTACACCATTCAGATCGTATACACCATGATGTTGACAATATCGTGTCAACATCATGTTTATGTTGTATATCAACTCTCTTCGTTTCTGTTTACATTGTTAACATCATATACATCGTGATGTTGACAATATCGTGTTTACATCGTCAATATCGTATAAATTTTGTGAACCTAGTCTTTATCTTTGTGTGTACATTGTTCACATTGTATACATCGTGATGTAATGTTGACAATATTGTGTCAATAAACATCGTCTTGTTTTATTCAGAGTCTATACCTTTCTGTTTACATCTTTCACATTGTATTCATTGCAATGTTAACAATATCGTGTCAACATCGTATTTATGTTGTATATCGACTCTCTACCTTTCTGTTTACATCGTTAACATCGTATACATCATGATGTTTACAGTATTGTGTAAACATGATATCTTTTCAACAATGTATACATCATGATGTTAACGATGTCAACGATGTAAACAATATTTAAGAGTTCAAACAATGTAAACGATGTAAACACGATATCTTTTCAACATTGTATACATCGCAATGTTAACAATGTCAACGATGTAAACAATATATATATTAAGGTTCAAACAAAGTAAACGATATTGACACGATATTGTGTTAACATTGTAGATATAGCGATGTTGACAATATTGAATAAACATTGTGCACTGGACATGAATGATGCCTTTACAACTGCATACTGATTAACATTAACTTACCACTAGTGGTTCCCCATAAACTGACCTAATCACAAACTAATACATGAAAACTAAGCAAAAGTTTCAAAGTCAATAGACCATAACTGAGGGGGCGGGCCAAAAAATCTCCAAGGTAATGAGATGTGTAAATATTAGTAGAACTGCATACAAAATATCTTTGACTTACCACTAGTGGTTCACCATAAACTACACCTAATCACAAACTAATACATTGTTGACGATGCTGTTACTGAAGCATACCTATGTGTAGCTTTTTGACTCCGTCAAGCGAGACAAAAACACCACTTTAGAGTTAAAGAATTTTACTGCAACTGATATCTATCTATTTTCGTTCGGATTGATTGACCAAATGGTGTTTTCCTCAAAACAATCACTTCTGAGTTGTGACAAAAAAGTTTTCTATTACGACACAAAATTAGTTATAATAAATATTTTAATGTATTCATTGTCAAATAAACTCCAAATTGGTTCATACTTCTCGATCTAGAATAACAAATATGAATATAGCACTTAAGGACATAATGGAATTTTTTTTTTTTACAAAAACCATGAGAGATCCACGGTCCATGATAACCTGGCTTTATTCACAGCTGAAGCAAAAACTATTAAACAAATTTTCTTTCCAACGAGGAATTCTCTTAGTCTTACACATCAACAAACCTAACTTATGCATAAAATATCATTTTGTTCTAAGATTTCTGAGGCAGTGCTGTACATGTAGCTGACATGCATTACCATTATCTGGACATAATACAACATATATACAAAACTTTGTATAAAAAATATAAGAAACTATACAGCATGTACAGTATAGTTTTTAATCAGTGGTGAAGGCCCAACAGTTACCTAGAATTACTTATACATGTATTTTTGTCATTTGGAATCTGGTGGATAGTTGCCTCGATGGCAATCATACCTCATTGCCTTACTTGTATATTATTTTTGTACCTGTATTCTTCTTGACCTGCAGTATCTAGAATATCTAGTAGACATGTTTCTCCATCAATTACCACTTGTTTTCTGTAGGAATCCTCTATAATTAGACAAACATTTATTAAGGGGAGGTAAATCTTCTTTAGCAATACCCATTCATCAAATTTTATTGATATTAAACTCCATAAGCATGACAAATGTAAACAGTAATATGATCTTTCAAAATCAATAAACATTATTATATAAAAGATATCAACACGAACATGTGTTCTCTGAATGTAAATAAGTATACCTTAATATTTTTAAATACTGAGTGATATATGAATAAATTAGCAACAGTTCATTAAAATTTGGATATTAAAGTTTATTTAAGAATGATAAACTGTTAAAAGTCTCATCTAGAATGGAATAGAGTACAGAGATTCAAATTGCAATGAAGAACTGCTTGAACTTAAAGAAAATCACATGATATCTTTCATTGTTCCTGTTTCAGACTAATATAACATGGAGCAGACTAAATAATGACTGGTACCTATCTGTTACATACCTATTGTAGGATCATATTCTTCTACAAAACTGAAAAGAGAAATAAACCAGATGAATGACAAAGAACCACATGTTACAGTACTGTAAATAAATAAATCATGTATTTCAAAATGTAATCACAATATGTGTCTGATGAATGGAAATTTCTTCATTCAATAAGTAGCAAAAAGATAAAAACAAAATAATACAAGTAAATAACTACCCTACCTAGTATAAGAAATACCTATATCACATATTTATAATCTAAACTAGCAGTTGTTTCTTGACATCAGCAAATAAAAAGAACCATGTATTTATCATTAAAATTTTAAGTATTGAGGTGTTTAGCATGTTTTGTTAGAAATTAATCTCAGTCATTCTTACTATTAATTTTCATCTCTGAATCTATGGATTTTGTTTTGCCATTTTATTTACTTAGATTTGAATGTACAAATACAAATGTAATTGTAAGTGCATGCATTGCAACACAAATTAGGATCTAAAAGTATGATAATAAATTAAAGCATTCAAAATTCTGGATCTACATCTGACCATGTACATGTTGCAGACTTGTGTGTTGCCCTGTAGATGTTTTGTTTAAGACTTTATGTTGCCCTGTCTTATGGCAATGTATGGTTATATGTGTTGTCTTTATTTTGCTTTCTCATTGATGTTCAATAACCCACTTTTATTCAAATTCTATAAATGCATTTTGCTTAGATGTAACTTACATGTAATATATGCTTATCAAACATCTCTTATTCGTTTAGATCTTAAAATTAGTTCATAAATCAATTTTTACATATTTGCTTCTATTATTATTTTTTTCTTCCATACACATATTTCTATTTAGTTAAAAAGTGTTTCCTGCAAAGCCTGTTTTTCTCCATTAAAACTCAAGTGTAAACATATTTGACACACCAGTAATTTCAGTTCATTAAAACTTGAAGCTTATAAATCTGTTATCAAATACCCTCATTACACAGAAAATAAATCACTAAAAAACAGTGGGAGATTTTTTCTGTTTTTTATCCAATTTCATTGGGATTGACTTGTCATGTTTTCATAACTAAGATTTTTTTTTTATATAAATATTGATATAAGAGTGGGCAACTTATTGAATTTCAATATTAAATCAAGAATGGTATCATAATTTGTTAGCCTTATCACGTTTTGTTTTATTTTGTTACCAAACGTTTTTTTCTAGTATATACATGTATCCTAGTCTCTGGAAATGATTATTATATTCACCTTTTTGTCAGATAAATCTGCTTAACAGATTTAGATGAACATGTACTAATAGAACAAATTTGACCACAACCACAGGTTAACATGCTGACTTTGTCACTAGTATTCTCTAGTTATATATTATGTTTTTTCTTGTTTTTTTTATTAAATTTGGCATCAGTATCTGTTATTATTATATTGCACATTTTTTAAATTTCAACACTTTGTATAGACACATGTTTTTTGTTTTTTTTGTGGTTAAAAGACCTTTTTTAACCACTCATTTTATTTCCATGGTTTGGAGTTTTTTGGTTTGCTAGTATCTCATTGGTCGTTTCAATGGGAGGGGCATCCCCTGTTTCTTTATTCTTTATTATTTCAGACTATTTCTCTGTATTTTTTAATCTGTTTTGCCAATTATGCTTTATTCTTTCTATTTTAACACCCCATTATTCTCTGTCCTTTTTTGTGGTCTATTTATGTATTTTTTGTTTTTTTTGCTTTATTCTGCACCATTGGCTAATTATTCTCTCGTCTGTCAACCACATCCAGACCCTTATTGACATTAAATTGAGAGAAAATGGGGAATGTGTCATTATTGATATGCCTTTTTTTACTCCTTTCAAACATGAGTTATAAATGCAATCATGTGGCTAGTTGCCATGAACTTTATGCAATTTTTCAATTCTTCATAATTTTTTAAATGATCTAAGGACTTGATTACTACTAACAAGGACAAGACAAGTGTTATATCGTAAGATCTTTAAACAAACAACTATACAATGAGTGCATGTCATCCCCCATTTGCAAGCAATTATTTAAAAGTTGTTTACTTCCAGGTACAAAGTGCAAACAACACTTGAATTATTAAAATAGAAATGAGATGTGCCAATATATAAATATATACTAATGCAATTGCTAACAAAATATCATTGATTCACCATTAGTGGTTCATGAGCAGATCCAGCCATTTTAAAAAGGGGTGCCCAACCCAGGATAAAAAAAAGGGGGGGTTCCAATTATATGTCCCCATTCAAATGCATTGATAGTCCCAAAAACGGTTTTTTTTCCGACCCCATAACACCCCCTCTGGATCTTCTACTGTGGTTAATGTAAGACTGATAAATAGGTTCCAGACTTAGTATGGGCATATTCAGAAAACAGATAGACAACAGTCTTCAAAAGGATAAATAAAAATGACATTTTTCTGGAAAAATTTTGGTTGGTTATATATGGAATCACTAAAGCGTGTTGGGAGCGGCCCCCTCTTAGGCAGTCAGTTGGCGCCCCCACTTATGAAAATTTCTGGATCCACCACCAAGTTCAACAAGCCAATGGAGTATGCAAAATCCAACCTAAATCTGTGATAAAGCCCATTAAAGAACATTTTGACTGGTATTGTAAAGGTCCAATCAAGGAGGTTATATCTACTTGCTCCTACACAACATTTTGACTGGCATTGTAAAGGTCCAATCAAGGAGGTTATATCTACTTGCTCCTACACAACTTTTCTAAAGGGTACAAATTCAAATCCATCAAATCAAGACTTTAGGATTTCTATAGATAACACCAGATACTTTCAGGTTGAAATTAATTTTACAATAATTAACAGGATTTTATCATAAATAAAAGAATAAATGCCAGACCAGATAGGAATTTCTTTGGGGCTCCTGATTACATCATTAATTTACATGTACATTTTTTGTACCTCCACATCAATGGTATTTTAATTTTTTTCAATTTCATTTATCAAAAAATCCATCATCTTTCAAAAGGGATGCATGTATTCTTATCATTTATGAAAAGTCTTCCTTTGTCAGGTTATACATTAGATTTCTCTATTTTTCGAGACAGTAAAACAGATTGGATATGTTTTCTTTCACTGACTATAGAAGAAAGCAACTAAAAGTCTTATTTTAGAACTGTTTCTTGGAACCTCTGTCACTAGAGTCAGTCAGGAAAGGGCAGTAAAACTGTATTATTCTCCATCCTCTTTTATTTCTAATGTGTAATATCATAGGTTACAATGTAGTTTTTCAATGATTTTTAAATATATATATATATATATTACTTTTATTAATTCATTAAATTTGGAGACACACATTTGCACATTACTAATGCTCACATTAAAGGTAATTGTTTGAAACCTATTTTCAAATACAGGTTATTTGAAATAAAAAGTAATCATATTTATTATGTTTATATTGCAACTAGTTGCATTATAGGTGGATCCAGGGGGAAGGGGGGATTTGGAATATATCCCCCCCCTTATGAAAAGTTCTGAATCCATCACTGAGTTGTGTTTATTTCCTAAATTTAAGAACAAGTTTATTTTTTGTGCAATGTCAATTTCATCATGGAATACTTCTTAAACAATAATTTTATTTTTATTCCGCACAAAACCAGGGAAGGGATCCGCTAAAACCTTGCCCATCCTTAGTTTCTCAGCTTCACCCATTTTTTTTATTTTTTTTTTATATTTTTCCAACATTGACCTAATATTGTATGTGTATATAATAGCTGTCAGAAAATATGTGTTAATATAAACTATCTATAAGTTGAGCATTCCATGGGCTGTTGTTAATCATGGTAATTGTTTTCAATGTATGATAGCTCATACTATAGAAAGGTCATCTACCTAACAACATTGATACACACCACCTTTTTTTAACAGACCATTTCAGTTATCATTTAGGCAAACAAAATTGAATGTCAACTTGGTGAACGTAATATTGATCTAATACATTGTAGGTATCTTAATCTGATCTATACATGTATGTTAAGTCTGGGTATAAAAGTATAAGACTAGGTATAAAAGTTTATGTCTGGGTATAAATAAAAGTACATGTAGTATTACTAATCTAATTATGGACAGCTTCTACAGTACCATTGTCTACAAGGAACCCTATTTGTTAGTTTTCATCATTGATGGCTTATTTCCATCTGTATACGACAAATCTAATTCTTACTTTAATTTTGATGTATTTTATAGGGATCAGCACAATATAATTCAAGGGTTGAGCTTATAAAATAATAGTTTTACATGTAACTGTTTAAAATTTATAATTTTAATACTTTTTGTGATATTCTTAAATGTGTGTGTACACAAATGTATGTACAGTCTTCATGCTTAACAACAACTCCTACGGCCTTTGCTTGTAATATTGCTTTCAGGCTTATAAAATCCAACTGAAATTTTCAAAAAATTGAGCTCCTGGCTTGTGGACTAAAAAGTTAAGCTCTAAATTAAAGCTGTATGTACAAATATATCATGATTTTTTGACAACTTATTTTGGTTTATTTGGGCCCAAAGATGCATGATTTTGTGTAAAATTTAAACGCATTGTCACCGGAATAACACACACCTTTTATACTCAAATTGACACAGTATTACTGTACATGTAGGTATGTAACATTGGGTGTTCAAGACAGCACTGTACTACGGTAAACCTTTTTTCACATTAAATTTTAAAATGAAACAATGGCACCCATGCTGATCACAGTACTGAGATTAACCATTAAACTAGACTAAATAAGACTAGAACTTAGAATTGAAAAAAAAGATTTATCCTTTAACTGTTACATGTGTTATTAGCTTTGAGTTAGCTTTAAGTATTAACTGAGTACTTTTAAGTTAGTTATTTTTTACTTCATACCAATTGGATTTTTACAGTTTGTTTTTATGTACAACTATTACACCACTGTCGCAGATTAGGGGAGAGATCAGTGCTCACGGGCCCGATTAACACTTCCACATTTTGTATGTGGCTGTGCCAAGTCGACTCAAGAGTGTTCATTCATGATCACTGGTTGTTGTTGGTTTCTGTCAATATATTTGTTTTTCATTTTTTTGTTTTGCATAAATCAGGTCGTTGGATTTTTCTTTTTCGCATTTCTTCTTGTCTAGGTTTTAATAGGTGACTACACCTAAAGTGTATGGGTAAATCATTTTACTCATTGTTGAAGAACATACAGTAACCTACTGCTTAAATACATGTTATTTTTACTCTGTTGGATAGTTCTCTCATTGGTAATCATACCACATCTGTTTTTTTATAAACTCACTGATTCTGTATAAGTTGGATGGTTAATGCACTTTTGCCTACGCCACCAGCTGAAAGAGAGAAAATAGACTTACTGATTTTGAATAAGTTGTATGGTCAGGGCACTTTTACCAACACCACCAGCTAAAAGAAAAATAGAAATTACCTGATATTGAGCACAGTTAAACTTTAAAGCTACACATAAACTATATAAATAAAATAATCTTCAAACCCACATGTACATACATGTAATGAAAGTGTGAATTTGCTTACAATGGAACAAGTTAGTCAGAGGGCCTGCACTTAGGAAATTTCTGGATCCGCCACTGTTACATGTAGTTAACTACAGATGTGTTAAACATATTCTCCAAACTTTGAATTATTTTTCATAGTGAGAGGACATGCATCATCTACATACATTTATAGCTAAAAGTGAAGTTAAAGGATAATGCTAGCTTCTTTTCATTCTTTTACTTAAGATGCTCCTACATGTACATGTATATGAACTATGAACATGATGAAGTCTGTCTTATATGAATAAAGAAAAAAGTTGACAAGATGAGGAGCACAGTTAGTTCCCATAGATTTGTCTGTCCCCAAAGTTAACAAATGTTTTCAGTCAGGAAATCAAACTTCCTGATAATGTCAGTTTTACAGATTTTTTTTTAAATCAGTATTTTTTGTACAAAGAACAGTCTGACATGACATGTACAGTAACTGTATGATACATGTACATGTAATTTACATGTATTATCTCTCCCCTATTAAGACAAGCAAGTATCTATCTTGTATCTATGTTGACCATTCTTTTCTAAGGAACAAAGCAGGAAAAATTCTTTCAATTGTTCTTTAATTTGGAATGGTCATGATGGTGAATACTTTTATAGAAGCTGTCTCATATTTAATATCAATAACATGTTATCTGAAACACAGGTACAAATGTATTACTTGTTTAGACCAACATGTAAGTTTGGGATTAGAATGTTTAGGAAAATAAAGATTTACTACAGTTTTTTATTGATGTAAGTCATTCCAATTGATATTTTATTGTGTGATGTTACACTGTTGTTTCAGAAAAGGGAGAAGGTTTGGTAACATTAAAACGTTTAATCATGTTAATCCTGCTGCAATTGTTTGCACCTGTCCTACATGTAAGTCAGGAATCTGATGTCAGTGGTATTGTTTGCCTTAAATTACTGGAGAATAAAGGCTTTTTCCCCTGGAGAAAAATCCCAATTTGAAAAAAAAAAATGGCTTAAAATTATTCCCAAAAAGACAACATTTTTCCCAAACAGTGCAGTCTCAGATAGTAATTGTGCTTGAAAACAACCTGAAAAACACTCATTTATACATTTTTTCATGCTTAAAATGACTATGTGAAGATTTCAGGGTCTATATATGCATTATCACTGACAATAAAGGGTCTTATTTCAAAGCAGGGTTTTACTCTTGAAATGGGGTCTGAAAATTAAAGTTTTAGTCAAATTCATGGATTATTATAAATTTCCCAATTTGAGAAAAATGACACATATTTTCTCAATAAAAAAGGGCACAGGTAGTTTTGAAAAAAGCCAACAATATCACTGGATGTTCAGTGGTTGTCATCTGTTTATGTGGTTCATGAGTGTTTCTCATTTTTCGTTTTTATATAGATTAGAAAATTGGTTTTCCTGGTTGAATGTTTTTACACTAGTAATTTTTGGGACCCTTTATACAGTAGCTTGCTGTTCCGTGTGAACCAAAGCTTCGTGTTGAAGGCTATACCTTTACCTATAATGGTTTACTTTTATATATTGTTACTTGGATGGAGAGTTGTCTCATTGGCACGCATACCACATCTTCCTAAAATGTATATCTATGAATTCAAAATTTGTTTACACATACATGACATACATGTATAGTTTAGTTCAAAGATGGTAATATAATTTTGTAGTGTTACAAATATACAGTCTGATCTCATTTTACGCACTCCAGTCATCTGATAATGTTATAAACATATATCATTTATATGCACATGTATCTACATGTATTCACATGATGGCAGATGCAGTGTAAGGATTTGTGTAATGTCACCTTACTAGGGTTCTCCTTTAGGTGAGTCCATGAGTCATGAGTCCTGGACTCCTGCAAATATGTCTGGACTCACCATTTTCAAAGATGCATCAAGAATGTAAAATTTTGTATTAACTGAACCCGCATAGATATAGGAAGATGTGGTATGAGTGCCAATGAGACCACTCTCCATCCAAGTCACGATTTTTAAAAGTAAACCACATATCATTTTATAGCAAAAGTTTAAAAGTAATCAAATGTCATTTCATTGCTCTATTAATTAACATATAGGTCAAGGAGACTAAAATAATAAATCATATTGCAATAAAATATCTTCTTCTTACTGTTTGTCCTACTGTGGCAAAAAAAGAGGAGTCCCTGGACTCGCCTTCAAAAGTCCTTATTGAGAACCCTGCAGCTTACTATTATATATAAGGTTTCGACAAGGTAAGGGTTATAACAAGTAAACGGTGATAGAATACTTAAATGTGCTTAATTTGGCTGTTTAAAAACTTAAAGTAGATGCATAGACAAATGTCATGGGACTTTATCTATCTAGAAATAGAAACAACAAATATCTCTGAGCTATTCTATTGATTTGATTGAAACATGAAGTCCTTATGGCCATAGTTACATGTATATCACCAATACATGTACTTATATTGGATTGTTTGGTCATAATGTCTTCCAATAATTGGATTATGTTTTGTGACAAATGCATATGCTTCAGAATCATGACATCTTCTATACATGTAGGTACAACTTCACTCTGAAAATTTACATGTATAATGTGTGTTTCAAATTAACCAAACCCATGGTTTGCCAGAGCTTTTTCAAATTTTATGTCTTATAATTCTATGCATGCAAAAGACTTAAACAAGAAAAAAAAAATCCTATTAAGTTACATTGTGCATATGACATGTATGAAGTAATCGTTTTTTAAGTGCAATAATTATATCACTAGCCATAGGTACACAGGGAATTTTACAATTATGTTAATTATACCCCATAACAGCTGGACCATTTATTACATATATCTCTTGTATATCTTCTGGTAGTACAATGTTTTGTGTAATATATGCATAATATTCAACAGGTTGCATTCTTATAATACTCAGTGTAAATGTTTTGTCATCATGACAATGGTTAATATGTGTTGCTTCTATAACCTTTTATCAAGATATTGTAATTTCCCTATCACTAAATGCTCGAAATGATTTAGTCCCTATACTGATAATGTGAGGAAAGTTAGTCATGAATTTTAATGCGAAGTAAACAATGCTCTCATGGGCGATGTCTGTTTTGGTGTCTTCTGAGATACAACAAAAATTTAACAGCTGACACACATCAAGTATCAGTTTGTCACCCATTTCGTCCCTTAAATTTATTAAAAATACAAACCTCCAACAACCACAAGCTTGTATTCTGTCATTTGAAAGACCAGTTCATAAATCCACTCAAAATAAGATGCACAAATATTACAAATGTTCACCACACACAAAGATTTTTAACCCAGTGACCCTCCGTTCTTTGAGGCGAGGCACTAAACAGGCATTGATGACCCAATTTTTGTCAGTCGCATTTTATATACCCCAAAATTATTTAGAAACGTAAGGGATATTTGTCATTTCCGAAATTAAATCTTGTCGTCTTTCTTAAAATGCAAGAATATTCATTAATCTGTTATCTAGATCTGATTATATTTATTATAACTATAAATTCAAACCTTTGAAAATCAAGTTTATTCATCTAAACAAAAATGGAATTCAACAGTATTCTGTTCAACGGTTTTCAAGGGGTTACCTTTCTATAAATAGAAATTATTTTGACTAAAAATAGTAACAGGTAGTCTCACTTGTTGATTCGTTGTTATTCCTGAAGCTTTGAATTACTATCAAAACTGAAGTACAAAATACATGAGTTTGCTGGTGTTTTTTTCTCATAACTATTGGATTATAATTTATGGAGATCACTCTGACAAAAAAATATTAATCAATTGTAAAACTGTGATCCCTGCAAGGTGCCCCAATTTTTAGGTCTTTATCATTCTTGCGCTTGGTCTTTTGGTGGTTTACATGCAATACAAGCATCTTTCCAACAAAGATTTCTTTTGGCCGGGCTGCCTCGGTGCTTTCCGTGACTGAAGACCCCAGAAAGAAGATAACTCAAAATCTCAAAGTGCGTGGCTTTCGGACTCCACTTTATGTAGGTATTCCGAGTGATGCCGATTAGCTGTTTCACTTTTCTCGTTGTGATCTTGTATTTTTTTCTGAAAACAACAGAAAAAATGACGTCTAAACACTGCAACATCATGTCCTTGAAAGAAGGAAATCAAAATGGTGGGCGTCACACTTCTTCCCGCGTCCATAATGTCCAGAGTACAACTATTGTCCTCTTAAAGCGGGAATTCTCAACTTTTACGTTTTAAAACTTTTCTTTTGATATATAAATCTACAAGGGTTGAAACAAAGATTTCTCAATGATTCCCATCTTGAGTCAACATAAATTGTGAAATGAGAAAATGCTTCGGTTTTGTTTTTACTAATTTTACTATTTAGTTCTACCAAGGATTTGTATAGTTGTATAACCATACTTCTTCTTCTTCTTGTCTCCGTCTAATCATCCTTTATAAGGATCACCACCATAAGTTATGGCGTATAAAGGAAGCATTTGGAGCCTGTATCGGTACAGATTAATGTGAGCATTTGCCTACCCAATTCCCCAGCCAGCCCGTGACGGGTCTTATTACCAGAAAGTTAACCGTCCCTAAACATAATAAAATATAACAAAATAAAACATACCAACTCACACACTCACCTGATTCGCTCAGTCCTCAAAGTATAAAAAGTGTATTTTTTCTATGTATCAAATATCCTTTTTAATATCTGTGTGTTTTAAATGGGAAAGGGTCACCCCAGATGCCCCACAAATGCCTTGGCAAAATACGTCTAAGGTAATAACGAGGAATCGGTTAGGACAAAATCTATCAAAACTGACACTACCAAATGCCCTGCTGTATCAGGGTAGAGGAAAGCCGAAAATCCTACTGAAAAGGATCTCGGAAATAAACTACCGATCCATTAGGAGAACAGCAAGAACTCTCAGACTTCAAATGATAGGTCTGATAGTTTCCAATGGAAACTACTAATGGATCCCATATGGGCAGAGCACATGTCTCAAACATACCTGAAAATATCTGCAGAGGTTTTCCTCAACAAGAAAATAATGACCGAAATTGAAAGTATATAATGTATGGATGATAAAGTGCATCCAAGAAAGCAATTTAGAAGACTAATTTGGATGATGTTGATGGATTCTCTCTGCAAAAATTTCACGTCCGTTCTCATCGACACCCACCGGCTCTTACAAAAAAATACAAATCCTTGGTTCTACAATTCAAAAATAACAAAAAGGATTAAAAATGAGAAATTCAGTTGCAACAACTTAATTTAAGTATAATGAAGAGTTCTATATGACAACCAACATAATCACTGTCATTACTAAATGCGTTCACCCTGTGTCTAAGGGAGCTACCATTTGATTTTTATAGGGGCGGGGCTAGGATGAAATTTGAAAAAAATAGACAGGACAGGAGTTTTGAGAAAAAAAAAAAGGCAGGATGAGACACTTGCAAAAAAAAAATGTCAGGACGACAATTTAGGTAAAAAATAGTCAGGATAAACTAAAAAAAAAAAAAGGACCGAACAGAGTGAAAAATAAAAAGGCAGGACAGAGATTACAGCTAAAAAAAAATGCAGGACAACATTTTTCATCCTAGCCCCCCCATAAAAATCAAATGGTAGCTGCCTAAGTACTATTATAGTGTTCTCAGATTTGGCGTTATCAGAAGTCCATTACTAGTAATGTACTTATGGCGTTATTCAATATATTCTCTAGATCATAGTAGTCAAACCTACATGGGGATCTTTCCAGGTCTTGATTTGGACAACAGTTGTTTTATTTTGTTGGACACTTAAATTCGTGGATTTAGTCATCCACGAAAATTACGAAAAATTAGTTCCCCACGAATAAAAATACTTTCACAGTAATTGCCATCAAGCTAAGAAGTGTAAGAAAGCAAAGATGTAAAACCTATAGGCATATCCAGGGGGGGGGGGGGGCTGACCCCCCCCCCCTCTTTCGTGGGAAAAATTTGGTTGATTATATAGGAAATCACTGAAGCATGACTGGAGCGGCCCCCTTTAGGTCAGTCAGTGGGCCCCCCTTTGGAAAAGTCCTGGATCCGCCACTGAAACCTATTGCTGCCTATTTATATAACTGATGCTAAATTCTAAATTATTGTTTCTGCATAAAGACCACCAAATAAAACTGATCTTGTACAATATTAATCATCATTGAAAATAATGATCAACTCAAGTTAATTTAAAATTAAAAAATCCACCTTCTGGTTGGGTGGTTAATTTAATTATACAACCTTCCAGGTATACGTATAAAATGGCCTATGCAAATTATATCTGGCTCATTGTAAACTTAGAAGCTGTACAAACTTAAGTATTTATAGACATGTTGAATAGCGTTAATTAACTGAGCCATTGATCATATGGTTGATTTTCGTAGTTGGAAAGACGACATTCTTGACCTTTTTTGCACAAACCAACCTGTATTAAAAGAATGAGTAAAATTATTAAAAATATAAATCCAGGTATATCTGATCATACTATTGAATTGCTAGATGCAATCTGCAAGCCTGACAAATTTTTTTTCTAAGAACTTCAATTTGTATCACTTATTACACACAACATGAGCTAAATTCCAATTGTTTGTTGGTTATTACAGTATACCAGTTTCCATGTTAATTTGCATGTATGAAAGTAAAATGAAACATTAAACATTAAAGACTACTTAACTTTATTTAACTAGCTCTGCTATATGTTTATAGGATATTTAGAATCCTTGATTGTTATATCTTCCATCTTATTTAGCAAGAAGGTAAAAAAGCAATAGTTAACTTAAATTCCCAGTCAGAAGCCTGTAATCAAATGTCTTTGGTTGCTGTCTTGATCGGTGATAATTGTTTTTCATTTTACATGTTGATTGTACAAAATTAAATGTAATACTTTACATTTGTAGTTATACATGTTCAAATGTACATAAAAAAATATGAGGTATGATTGCCAATGAGACAGAAGAGACATGATGACACAGAAATTAACATTTCATGTTTAGTCATTAAAATTCAATAAAACATGCATCATTGGCAATCATACCACATTTTCTTTTTTATATCATGTTTCTTTTGAATTTTAAAGAAATAATAGAAATGCAAGTGATCAGTTGTGTACAGATTATTTATTTTATATATTTATATTATAAGTATTATTAATCTTATAAATCTTTCAGAATTAAACTTTAACCCCGGATAATAATGACAACTGTAGAGATTACTGCTCCAGTAGGTGGCGACACCAGATTACTTGCCCTTAGAGTGACCCCAGAGCAAGAGATTGCCATTTATGCCTTTTTCCAGATAAATGGTTGGACAATAGTTACAGAAGGTACACATGTATTTCCTAAAGAGAATTTAAGAGTTATACATGTACATTTTTATACGACCGCAAAAATTGCAAATTTTTTGGTCGTATATTGGTTTCACGTTGGCGTCTGTCGTCATCGTCGTCGTCCGAAGACATTTGGTTTTCGCACTTTTAACTTTAGTAAAAGTAAATAGAAATCTCTGAAATTTAAACACAAGGTTTATGACCATAAGAGGAAGGTTGGGATTGATTTTGGGAGTTTTAGTCCGAACAGTTTGGGAATTAGGGGCCAAAAACAGGTCCCAAATAAGCACTTTTCTTGGTTTTTGCACAATAACTTAAGTATTAGTTAATAGAAATCTATGAAATTTTAACACAGGGTTAATGACCACAAAAGGAAGGATTGGATTGGTTTTGGGAGTTTTGGGCTTAACTCATTAGGGGCCAAAAGGGTCTAGAATTAAACTTTGTTTGATTTGATCAAAAAATGAATTATTGGGGTTCTTTGATATTCCAAATCTAACGTGTATTCAGATTCTTAATTTTTGGTCCTGTTTTCAAATTGGTCTACATTAATGTCCAAAGGGTCCAAAATTTAAGTTAGCTTGATTTTAACAAAAACTGAATTCTTGGGGTTCTTTGATATGCTGAATCTAAATATGTACTTAGATTTTTGATTATGGGCCCAGTTTTCAAGTTGGTCCAAATCAGGGTCCAAAATTATTATATTAAGTATTGTGCAATAGCAAGAAATTTTTAATTGCACAGTATTCCATGATAGCAAGAAATCTTCAATTGCACAGTATTGCGTAATAGCAAGAAATATCTAATTGCACAATATTGCACAATAGCAAGAAATTTTCAATTGCACAATATTGCGCAATAGCAAGAAATTTTCAATTGCACAGTTCCGCAATATCAAGAAATATTCAATTGCACAGTATTGTCCCGTTTTCAAATTGGTCTACATTAAGGTCCAAAGGGTCAAAAATCAAACTTTGTTTGATTTCAACAAAAATTGAATATATCTTCGATATGCTGAATCTAAACATGTACTTAGATTTTTAATATTTGGGCCTGGTTATCAAATTGGTCCACATTGTAGTCTAAAGGGTCTAAAATTGAACATTATTTGATTTCATCAAAAATTGAGTTCTTGGGGTTCTATGATATGCTGAATCTAACTATGTATTTAGATTTTGGATATTGGACCATAATAGGTAAATGTCCAATTTAAAATTTTAAAGTTTTTTTTTTTAAGTTCTTAGACCACATTCATTCTGTGTCAGAAACCTATGTTGTGTCAACTATTTAATCACAATCCAAATTCAGAGCTGTATCAAGCTTAAATGTTGTGTCCATACTTGCTCAAACTATTCAGGGTTCGACCTCTGTGGTCGTATAAGGCTGAGCCCTGCGGAGCATCTGGTTACTTCATCTTGGCAAAAGGCTTTGCCTCGGCATGGTTTGGTACATGTAATGTATCTGTGAAGTGATCTGTTATAAAAAAAGAAATCATAGATATTTCCTCAGAACTACTGAACCAAATATTGATCCTAAAGGTGTCTAGATACTAGCTTCTGCATTAGAATTTATAATGTGGTCCATCAACCGACATGACTATCATAGTTTAAAAAGAACATAGAGGGTATTAATGTATATGTACAATATGTACAAGAAATTGTCTAAAATCTTGAAAACCATACAATTACTTCTTTATATGTCATTTGATCTCTGGTGGAGAGTTGTCTCATTGGAAATAATCCTACATGTACATCTTCCTATTCTGATATTGTAACAGATGAAGATATTCTGATGAGGACACATGTCCTCATAAGAGTTAATTTTTCGTTGAATAACAATTTTAAGCCAATTTAATATTTTACCTGTTGACATAAAAATTGTTATTAATGGACAGAACTGTAAACAGCAAAAATATATAAATATGTATCATAATCAAAACAAACCTTCAAAAATGCTGATATGACTGAAACCATTAATTGATCCATTGGACATGTTTGAGGAGTTATTGTCTTGATACGACAGCTAATGATAAATTATAATTTCTGTATTGGATCTTAAAACCTATTGTAGATAGACAGAAACAGCAAACAGTAAATATGATCATCAATACAAAATCGACTCAAAGTGAAAATCAGTGAAACAATTAACTGACTCCCTATTAAAAATATATTGTATGTCTTGTACTGGGTACGTAATTATAATACATATCCATGATATCATAGGAGGAATTCATATTTTGAAACCTAAAATTGTTTTGTAGCACAGTATTTTTTGACTGAATTTGATTTGCTTTGCTTTCAGAAATTGCCAAAAAGTGTGAGAATTGTGGGATAGGTATAAATGGTGGAGATGATCCTCCAACATGCCACATCTGCCAAAAAGCCATTGAAAATGCTGAGGCTTTACTGGATGAAACTAACGAGGAAGAAAATGGTGAGATGAGTGATACAGGTGACTCACAGCAGAATCAGCCAACTATAATTCAAGTACAAGACGCTCATGGGAAAAAAATTGTATACGTAGGTAATGCAATGACAGTGGCAAAACAGGCTGCACCCCCTCCTCCAGTCAAGACCGAGATTGTCACAACAAACAGTGTTGGTACAGAAACTAGAGTACCTCAATCTGTAGCACCAAAAATATACAATGTCAATAACAGTGCTGAAAATCGACCATACAAATGTGAACATTGTGGTAAACATTTTCGCAAAAAATCTCATGTTGTTGCTCATGTAAGATATCACAATGGGGAAACATTACCTAAATGTAACGTATGTGGGAAAGAATTCCTCTACAAGCATAATCTGATCTCTCACATGACAATCCACTCTGGGGAAAGACCATTCCACTGTACTGAGTGCCAGAAGACATTCCGTAGAAAAGATGACTTACAGGTCCACATGAGAACACACACAGGTGAACGTCCGTATGTTTGTGACATTTGTGGAAAAGCCTTCACAACACAAAACCAGCTTCCTAAACATCGTAGAACACACACTGGTGAAAAGCCTTATGAATGTGAGATCTGTCACAAATGTTTCCGTACAAAACCTCATCTGGAGAAGCATTATAGGACACATAGCGGTGAACGTCCTTATCCTTGTGAGGAATGTGGTAGAGCTTTCTCCCAGAATGCACACTTGATGGCTCACATGAGAATACATACGGGTGAGAAACCTTACAAATGTGACTTGTGTGAGAAAGCATTTAAAGAGAGTAAGACATTAAAGAAACATAAACTTATCCACGAGAATGGTATGCCATATATTTGTACCATCTGTGGGAAAGGTTTTCTTCGATCCCAGAATTTAGATGTCCACATGTGTGTGCACTCTGATGATCTTCCGAAGTATAAACGTAAACTGTTAATGAAGAAGAAATTAATGGAAGAAATTGAAGCAGAATCTAATCAGTCGTTTGATAATTCCAACATAGAAACTGACATAATCACAGAAGAAACAATTGCCGAGGTGGAAACACACATCCACGAAGCTGAACAGGCAGGACAAATTATACAAGTACAGAATGTTGAAGATCATCACATCAAAGAAGAACAAGTGGCTGAAGTTGTTACTGACGGACAAGATGAAAATTCCATTGCAAATAGTCTCTTGACTCTCGTAGAAATGATCACTAGTTCTAATCAAGATGCTCACACAACTACTTCTGCCAATGGCAATTCTCATGTCGATCTTTCTAATGTACAGATCGATGACCCGTCACAGAGGCAAAATATCATCATAACTACTTCAGACGGAACACAAATTCAGCAGCAAGATACGGTCATGGAGGATGGAAGTATGCAAGAAGTTAAAACCATCTTTGTTGATGAACATGGCAGAGAAATTGGCACTAGTAACGAGAATGTAGTCATCACATCCATGGGAGATACTCAGGTAACCACAGAACAAGTCATTGACAGTGTTACTGGACAGTATGTGGATGGCAATACTTATGTCATGGAAGTAGAATATGTAGAGCAACAGTAAAGGGAATACATTTTGGCATGGAAGTAGAATAAGTAGAGAAACAGTAAAGGGAATGCATAAGGGATGGAAGTAGAATAAGAAGAGGAACAATTAACGATCAATGTGTTTAATGTCAAAAAATTATTATAAAAACTTTTTTTTAAATGGGAATTCGAAATTACCTGCAATTGAAAAAAAAATTGTGCAGAAAAATTTTATATTTAGAATAAAAATAGTATGGAAATAATGTTTTAAAAGCATTTAGAATACAGTTAATTGCAATAATGCTTTAAAATCACGGTTTATTCTGCCAACTTCACAAATGTAAATCAACAATTAATTTCTTATTAAAATCTACATATAATTGATATACATATACATAATGACACCATCACGAGTTTTGAACATTACTGTTTATAGTAAGGCATAAAAAGTCTAAAAACACTGAGTCCAACTGTCATAAGAATATAACCTTTAAGATTAAACTTGTAGACATACTTAGCTTTAATTCATTTTTTAGTGGGAAGAAGTGGGGTTTCAAAATTTATTTAAATTAAACATGCCAAGCAGGCACTTGTCCTTCAGCCTGCTATTTACTAACACTTTGAAGACCATGTAGTGACCTCTAAATGTCTTTGTGGTTTGGTTGCTGCCTCATTGACATGTAAACAACATCTTGTAATCTTTTGTTCTTTTCTATGAATTAAAATGGGCAGTATATTTAGCATGTTAAAAAGAGTTCTGTATTTATATTATTAATGAATTAACATGTACATATGTTTTTGTTAAATAAATGTTAATTATTAAGATATAGACCAAAGTTTTGAATGTTTATTTTTAGCTTCAAAATTTAAGAATGTTAAAACCTTTTCTCCTTAATTAATTGTAATTGTTACTTTTTTTAGTACACTGAACTGGGAAATAAACTACATGTATCAGAGAATTTTACCTCTGAGTGATCCTTTAGAAAATATTTCTGATGACTTTTTATGTACCTGTTACTATATTGTACATTTGCGTATGTAACATATTTTTCAGTAAACTAACAGAATTTGACAATGTTCATGATAAGTTATAGTATTTATTTATTGTAAAGAGATAAGTGTACAAATGTACATAAACTGACTTCAGTACCAAGTTTGTTCTGAATCTTTCTTTTTTTGGTTTACTTTCTCATTCAATGTTGATGTCCTGAATTGGTTATCATGGGGACCTACATATCTGCATAGCTAACAAAAAATATTGTATCTTTTTCTTCAGTCAAGGCAACGATAAATTTACATATATACATTGGACATGACATGCAATTTGACTAAATTTGGCAAGTAAAATTTTCCATATCTGTTAGTCTTTTTCAATTTGAATCTTTATAATGGGATGGGGTCCAATATAATGTTGATCATTTTACAAATAGTCACAGCTTTTGCCAATGCCTTAGAGCCATTCTCTTCATGATTTAATTTTTGTTTATCAAAAAAGGAAAAAGAATGAAACATGCTTGGTGTATTGCCTGACTAGATGTTTATACTGTAATATACTTATACCTGGATATTCCTGGTAAAATATTATTTAATCATGAGATACATTTACATTTAGCAAAATGGTCAAACATTTGATTAAGTTCATATATATACATTATAAAAAAGTAAATTAAAATCATAAATTATGTACAGAATGAAAATTACCTTGAAACTTACATTAGGCTGTATGTTTGTATTTTGATTAGTGTGTTAAAAATGAAAATGTCTTTATCTTCATAATTCTTGATGAACATACATGTTCATGTGTACATGCTTAGCATTCATGGATCTGACAAAAACCTGTTCTTCTTTCTGTTTTAAAGTCATTTTGGGATCCTCAGATTAATATACACATTCAAAAATTGAGGGCTGCAATTTCATTGGCTTTTGATATAATAATTACTAGAACAGGTGTGGTCAGATCCTTTTAAACAAAATGTTGACACAGGATCTATATTTAGTCAGATTGTATTATCTTCAAACATTGCTATGCCTGTCTGTGAAAACTTTTTCTCAACAAATAGTGTTTGAATTTTAGTGGAGTTAATATTTCCTGAAATCCATAGCTTTGGTAATGTTACTTAATTATGAGTGTACATATTGTAATGCAAGATTTTATTGTATTAATTTAACATTCACCAATTAATAAAAATGTTTACTTTCAATTGTATCATTTTCAACTCATATGGCAATACTGATATAATGGGTAAAACATTCAATATTTAAGAAAAATGACTAAAAGTAATCAAGATGTCATTTCAAAGTTTTCAAATTATTACTATGATTTATCTATAGTTTGTCCAGGTATATATTCAGCCATTACTAGAATTTTGCTTTTGACTCCTGAAGAACTTTTTTGAATTTAACTGGAATTTTGTCTATATAGAAATGGTGGTTCAATGTATGATTGCCAATGAGATAACTATCCATCAGATAAGATGCCATACATGTAAAAAAACTAAGGTAATCTTATTCACTTCAACAATATCTTCAAATGTATAATTGCCAATGAGATAACTTTCCATCAGAGACCACTCAGACCAGATGACGAAGATTTAAGAAGGCGGTTTTTGATCTGTTTTTTTTTTAGCTCACCTGGCCTAATGTTTCCGATGGATCGATCTGGTGGTAGCATGATTTTGAGACAGCTGTTACCTGCTGTTTCCTACTCAAGGTCTTATCAAAGAACACACCCAGATTCTCAACACAGTTCGCATCACTTAAAATAGTGCCATCAAAGGGTAGCTCATACTTTTATAACTGTTTGACTCGATGTTTTGGAGCAATGACAATAAGCTCTGTTTTGTCCTGATTCAGTTTCAGCATATTTGAGGTCATCCAGTCGCTTATCTCTGACAAACACCCTTTCAAAATTTGAAACGGTCGGATAGATCGTCCCAATTACCTTTTGGTTCAATCAGTTGATATGCCTGAGTGTCGTCAGCATACAAGTGGTATAGCATTTTATGTTGCCTGCATATTTCACCAACAGGTTTGGAGTACTTTGCAGTATAACTTTGGTCCTAGAACAGAGCCTTGAGGCACACCATATTGAAGACGTAGACGTTAACTTTTACAAAAATCTTCTCCTTTGAAACTGATGGGTCAAATTTGTAAACAAACTTGGCCACAATCATCATTGGGGTATCTAGTTTAGAAAATGGTCTGATGACCCTTCCAACCAACCAAGATGGCTAAAAATAGAACATAGGGGTAAAATGTAGATTATGGCTTATATCTCTGAAACCAAAGCATTTAGAGCAAATCTGACTGGAGAAAAGTTGTTTGTCAGGTCAATATCTATCTGCCCTGAAATTTTCAGATGAATTGGACAACACGTTGTTGGGTTGCTGCCCCTGAATTGGTAATTTTAAGGAAATTTTTGCCGTTCTTGGTTATTATCTGGAATATTATTATAGATAGATATAAACTGTATACAGCAATAATGTTCAACAAAGTAAGATCTCTAAATAATTCAACATGACCAAAATGGTCAGTTTCCCCCTTCAAGAGTTATTGCCCTTTATAGTCATTTTTTAACAATTTTTTGTAAATTTTTGTAATTTTTTACAAAAAACTTCTACTCTATATAAAACTACTCTGGTAAATTTAACCAAACTTGTCTTCAATCATCATTAGGGTATGTAGTTTAAAAAATGTGTCTGATGACCCTGCCTGCGAACCAAGATGGGCGACATGGTAAAAAATGGCACATAGGGGTAAAATGCAGTTTTTGGCTATTATATCTGAAACCAAATCATTTACAGCAAATCTGACGGTAGTTAAATTGTTTATTAAGTCAAAATCTAACTGCCTTGAAATTTTTAGACAAATCCGGCAACCTGTTGTTGGGTTGCTGCCCCTGAGTTGGTAATTTTAAGAAAATTTTGCAGTTTTTGGTTATTATCTTCAATATTATCTTAGGTAGAGATAAACTGTAAACAGCAATTATGTATAGCAAAGTAAGATCTACAAATAAGTCAGATTTACCAAAATGGTCAATTGACTCCTTTAGGAGTTATTGCTCTTAAAGTAAATTTTAAACAATTTTGTGTAAATTATGTAAATTTTTTAGCTCACCTGGCCCGAAGGGCCAAGTGAGCTTTTCTCATCACTTGGCGTCCGTCGTCCGTCGTCCGTCGTCCGTCGTCCGTCGTCCGTCGTCGTCGTCGTCCGTCGTTAACTTTTACAAACATCTTCTCCTCTGAAACTACTGGACCAAATTAAACCAAACTTGGCCACAATCATCATTGGGGTATCTAGTTGAAAAATTGTGTCCGGTGACCCGCCCAACCAACCAAGATGGCCGCCATGGCTAAAAATAGAACATAGGGGTAAAATGCAGTTTTTGGCTTATAACTCAAAAACCAAAGCATTTAGAGCAAATCTGACATGGGGTAAAATTGTTTATCAGGTTAAGATGTATCTGCCCTGAAATTTTCAGATGAATCGGACAACCCGTTGATAGGTTGCTGCCCCTGAATTGGTAATTTTGAGAAAATTTTGCTGTTTTTGGTTATTATCTTGAATATTATTATAGATAGAGATAAACTGTGAACAGCAAAAATGTTCAACAAAGTAAGATCTACAAATAAGTCAACATGACCAAAATGGTCTGTTGACCCCTTTAGAAGTTATTGCCCTTTATAGTCAATTTTTAACCATTTTTCGTAAATCTTAATTATCTTTTACAAAAATCTTCTCCTCTGAAACTACTGGACCAAATTAAACCAAACTAGGCCACAATCATCATTGGGGTATCTAGTTTAAAAATTGTGTCCGGTGACCCGCCCGCCCAACCAAGATGGCCGCCATGGCTAAAAATAGAACATAGGGGTAAAATGCAGTTTTTGGCTTATCACTCAAAAACGGAAGCATTTAGAGCAAATCTGACATGTAGTAAAATTGTTTATCAGGTCAAGATCTATCTGCCCTGAAATTTTGAGATGAATCGGACAATTCGTTGATAGGTTGCTGCCCCTGAATTGGTAATTTTAAGGAAATTTTGCTGTTTTTGGTTATTATCTTGAATATTATTATAGATAGAGATAAACTGTAAACAGCAAAAATGTTCAGCTAAATAAGATCTACAAATATGTTGACCCCTTTAGGAGTTATTGCCCTTTATAGTCAATTTTTAACCATTTTTCGTAAATCTTAGTTATCTTTTACAAAAATCTTCTCCTCTGAAACTACTGGACCAAATTAAACCAAACTTGGCCACAATCATCATTGGGGTATCTAGTTTAAAAATTGTGTCCGGTGACCCGGCCAACCAATCAAGATGGCCGCCATGGCTAAAAATAGAACATAGGGGTAAAATGCAGTTTTTGGCTTATCACTCAAAAACCAAAGCATTTAGAGCAAATCTGACATGTGGTAAAATTGCTTTTCAGGTCAAGATCTATCTGCAACAACAAAAGAAAGAGAGTTTTTAACGACCTCAGCTGGCTATACAACCCTTGCACAATCAACTGAATTTTGCAGAAATCATGAATAGGATAGGTTGCCCTTATATGATAATTTTTTATTACCTTTTTGCTTTTTTTGGCAAAGTGGGGGGGGGGGGGGGGGTTGCGCAACAACAAAACTACTTCACAACTTTCTCATTACTTTGCATTTCTTGTTAGATAAATTTTACAAAAATTCTCCCCTGAAACAACTGTTGAATTTAAACAAACTTGGTTTAAATCACCACTAGGATATCCAGGGACCACTGTGTATGATGACCCTGCCTGCCCACATGGCTGAAATAAAACATAGGTTTCAAATGCACTTTTTAGTATTATATCTCTGAAACTAAATGACAGTACAACAGTTGCATTTATCATGCAACAATTGTAAATAAAAATATCAGGTGAGCGACACAGGGTCCTTGGACCCTCTAGTTGTAAACTTTTACAAAATATTTTCCTTTGAAACTTCTGAGCCAAGTTCATTATAGATAGAGAAAATTGTAAACAGCATGACTGTTCAGTAAAGTGAGAATGACAAACACATCATCATCACCAAAACACAATTTTATCATGAATTCTATTCTCACTTATAATTTGTGTCCTTTGTTTAATATGCTGCTTGCTCATAGACCAAGGTGAGCGACACAGGCTCTTTAGAGCCTGTAGTTTGGTTGCTGCCCTTGAATTGTTAATTTTAAGAAAATTTTGCAGCCTTTGATTTTTAGCTCACCTGGCCGAAAGGCCAAGTGAGCTTTTCTCATCACTTGGCGTCCGTCGTCGTCGTCGTCCTGCGTTAACTTTTACAAAAATCTTCTCCTCTGAAACTACTGGGCCAAATTTAACCAAACTTGGCCACAATCATCATTGGGGTATCTATCTGCCCTGAAATTTTCAGATGAATCGGACATTTCGTTGTTGGGTTGCTGCCCCTGAAATGGTAATTTTAAGGAAATTTTGCTGTTTTTGGTTATTATCTTGAATATTATTATAGATAGAGATAAACTGTAAACAGCAATAATGTTCAGCAAAGTAAGATCTACAAATAAGTCAACATGACAAAAATGGTCAGTTGACCACTTTAGGAGTTATTGCCCTTTATAGTCAATTTTTAACCATTTTCCGTAAATCTTGGTAATCGTTTAGAAAAATCTTCTCCTCTGAAACTACTGGGCCAAATTTAACCAAACTTGGTCATAATCATCATTGGGGTATCTAGTTTAAAAAATGTGTCCGGTGACCCGGCCAACCAACCAAGATGGCCGCCATGGCTAAAAATAGAACATAGGGGTAAAATGCAGTTTTTGGCTAATAACTCAAAAACCAAAGCATTTAGAGCAAATCTGACATGGTATAAATTGTTGATCAGGTCAAGATCTATCTGCCCTGAAATTTTCAGATGAATCGGACATTCTGTTGTTGGGTTGCTGCCCCTGAAATGGTAATTTTAAGGAAATTTTGCTGTTTTTGATTATTATCTTGAATATTATTATAGATAGAGATAAACTGTAAACAGCAATAATGTTCAGCAAAGTAAGATCTACAAATAAGTCAACATGACCAAAATGGTCAGTTGACCACTTTAGGAGTTATTGCCCTTTATAGTCAATTTTTAACCATTTTTCGTAAATCTTAGTAATCTTTTAGAAAAATCTTCTCCTCTGAAACTACTGGGCCAAATTTAACAAAACTTAGCCATAATCATCATTGGGGTATCTAGTTAAAAAAATGTGTCCGGTAACTCGGCCAACAAACCAAGATGCCCGCCATGGCTAAAAATAGAACATGGGAGTAAAATGCAGTTTTTGGCTTACAAAACAGACATATACAGTTAATAATGCTTCTCTACAACATATATAGTTGATCTATTACTTATAGTTTAAGAAAAATAGACCAAAACACAAAAACTTAACACTGTGCAATGAACCGTGATAATGAGGTCACGGTCAAATAAAACCTGCGCGACTGACATAAAGATCATAAAATATTTCCATACACCAAATATAGTTGACCTATGGCATATAGAATTAGATAAAAAGACCAAAACTCAAAAACTTAACTTTGACCACTGAACCATGAAAATGAGGTCAAGGTCACAAGACATCTGCCCGCTAGACATGTACACCTTACAATCATTCCATACAACAAATATAGTAGACCTATTGCATATAGTATGAGAAAAACAGACCAAAACACAAAAATTTAACTATACCCACTGAACCATGAAAATGAGGTCAAGGTCAGATGACACCTGCCAGTTGGACATGTACACCTTACAGTCCTTCCATGCACCGAATATACTAGCCCTATTGCTTATAGTATCTGAGATATGGACTTGACCACCAAAACTTAACCTTGTTCACTGATCCATGAAATTAGGTCGAGGTCAAGTGAAAACTGTCTGACAGACATGAGGACCTTGCAAGGTACGCACATATCAAATATAGTTATCCTATTACTTATAATAAGAGAGAATTCAACATTATAAAAAATCTGAACTTTTTTTTCAAATGGTCACTGAACCATGAAAATGAGGTCAAGGACATTGGACATGTGACTGACGGAAACTTCGTAACATGAGGCATCTATATACAAAGTATGAAGCATCCAGGTCTTCCACCTTCTAAAATATAAAGCTTTTAAGAAGTTAGCTAACGCCGCCGCCGCCGCCGCCACCGCCGCCGGATCACTATCCCTATGTCGAGCTTTCTGCAACAAAAGTTGCAGGCTCGACAAAAAACCAAAGCATTAAGAGCAAATCTGACAGGAAGTAAAATTGTTGATCAGGTCACGATCTATCTGCCCTGGAATTTTCAGATGAATGGGATAATCGGTTGTAAGGTTGCTGCCCCTGAATTGGTAATTTTGAGGAAATTTTGCTGTTTTTTTGTTATTATCTTGAATATTATTATAGATAGAGATAAACTGTAAACAGCAATAATGTACAGCAAAGTAAGAACTAAAAATAAGTCAGTATGACCAAAATAGTCAATTGACCCCCTAAGGAGTTATTGCCCTTCATAGTCAATTTTTAACAATTTTCTTAAAATTTGAAGATTTTCAATAACATTTTCCACAGAAAGTACTATTATAGATAGAGATAATTGTAAGCAGCAAGAATGTTTAGTAAAGTAAGATCTACAAACACATCACCATCACCAAAACACAATTTTGTCATGAATCCATCTGTGTCCATTGTTTAATATTCACATAGACCAAGGTGAGCGACACAGGCTCTTTAGAGCCTCTAGTTTAATATCTTGAATATTATTATAGATAGTATAACGAAAACCGAGCGGTCAGGCTTTTTTGTTAAACTATAAATGTGTAACCCTTAGTGCGTTGCTATAATAATGTGTTTTGTAATAATGTATAAGTATATACATGAACTAAAGTTATAACTGGTAGCGTGGTACTCTGGTTTGGTGGTACTTTGTGGTATTCTGGTAGATCTAAGGTTGGTTCTGTATAGGTTTTTGTAAAAAAAAACTCGGTGTTTGTAAGAATAACAGACTCGTTAAATAAAAATCAACTTGTATTTACTTTCAGATGCATTAAAAATCAACAATACATACAAATAGTATATCTCTTTAAAGAAAATAGATGTCGGAAATATATATATACAACAAAAGTTTACCAACTATAGTTTGGTAATTGGCAAATAGTAAATCAAATTCAATGTCAAAAGATAACGTTTCTCTCTAGAAGTTATTCTCTAAATGCAACTTGTTAAGGAACTAACAAGCCCATATTATACGGAAATAGTCTGGTTACTACTTAGTCTGGTAAATGGTTTCGGTACGTGTATATTAAAATTGCTTGGAATTAGGGTGTGTTACTTGCTGAGGGTAAAGTCGTACTGAAGTCTTAACCGTTTTCTCCGTCGTATTTATACTTAGGTAAACCAATCTACCATTTTGGCTTACCATTTACTTAAATTACCAAATCCAGAGTGACGTCATCACAAAAATAGGTTATATATGACGTCATTGTATTGTATGTCATTTGAAGTAAACAATTCACAGGTGTTCCGAGACGAGAATAATAAAAAGTTAACAAACATAGTCAATTAACAGTAAGGTTTAAACAACAGCATCACACAATTTTAGGGAAAACAAGTTCCATTTCAAGGGACCCCCATTTCGTTACAATTGATTGACTATAAACAGCAATAATGTACAGCAAAGTAAGACCTATAAATAAGTTAATTGATCAGAATGATCAATTGACCCGTTAAGGAGTTATTGCTATTTATAATCAATTTTTAACAATTTTCATAAATTTTTCTACTATAACTACTGGGCCAAGTTCATTATAATAAGAGATAATTGTAAGCAGAAAGAATGCTCAGTAAAGTAAGATCTACAAACACATCACCATCACTGAAGCACAATTTTGTCATGAATCCATCTGTGTCCTTTGTTCAATATGCACATATGCCAAGGTGAGCGACACAAGGGTCTTTAGAACCTCTAGTTTTGATTTATATTGTGTCATGTGATGGGCTTTAATAGCTTATTACAGTATAAAGCAAGGGTTTTGTTAATTGTTGAAGGCCATAACATGACACAATATAAAGCAAAAAAAGAAGACAAAAAACCTGGTTTAAACAAATCAATGAACGCCCAAAAAACATCTATGGTAGACATCAACTTGAACTAACGACATCTACTGAATAATACCTCCTTATTTGACAGCCTTGTAAAAAAGGGGCTGGGCTAAACATGTTTCATAATGATGAACCCCCTATAAACCTGGGACCTGGTGTAACAGCACAATACTAGAACAAAATAATAATCAGTTGAACAAAACACATAACTCATCAGATTGACACAAGTACAAAAAACAACTAACAGTTTTCAAAAGCTGGAACAAAGCAAATTACTGAACAATTAATGAATAAATCTTGTTTCCAAGACAAAGATATCAATTCACATCCAAAGGATTTAGTATAAAGTGTGGTGGTATTGTTAATACAGATATATGAACTAGAAAAAAACTAAATACCACTCTATTCTGAATTTACCTAAAGGCTTTCAGGCTAAAGCCAAGTGATTTTTACTCATCACATGGCCTCTGTCTTCACCATTGTTTAGTTTTACAAAAATCTTTTTTGAAACTAATTATTTCTGTCGTAGAACATGATTTACATGCAGCCAACATTGTTGAAATCATCTAGAATTTTTCGTGTTTCTGCCCGATATCTGAAAAACGTAACAAAACAAAATTAATCAGTAGTCAAACAAAATTCTTTCCTGAATCAATTGTCCTCTCACATCAATCAGCTCTTTTCAGGTTGATCTTGAACCATATAGTTCATGATTAACACACTTTTGTTACTCCATTTTTCAATTCTTTAGAAATTTATGTATGGATTAAAAAACAATGTTCTTGTCCAAGATCTGCATTACACAATAAAAAGTTAATAGTGTCATAATATTTGGTCTCAATAATTATTGCAACGTGAACAGATCCATCTTCATAGGCAGATCAAGGGGGGGCGCCCCCCCCCCCCCCCCTTTTCGTGGAAAAAAATTGGTTGATTATATAGGGAATTACTGAAGCTTGACTCGAGCAGGCTCCCCCTTACAAAAAGTTCTGGATCGCCACTGAATTCTTTAGGATGCAAGTAATAAATGTTCATTTGGAAGGATTTTATTGATGTGTAAACTTGAGAGAATTAATAGCTTAACACATCAATAAACAATGAAAAAATAACCTTTATAACTTATAATTTCAATGAAATGTTTGACATTGATTTCCTATACTGTAAACATAATTACCACTTAGTCATAATAATAGTTTACAATAGGTCATTGATATTTGGTATGTTGTTGCATAAGCATGTTTTTTAGTTTAATGCAGAATGTTACAGTTGTTTTCTTTGTCAGAGAATTATATGGTTCGATCTTCTTAAAAAATCATAATAGGTCTACCTATACAGAATAACCTGATAAGTCATTGATTTTTAAGATGTTCCACAGTTAGCATGTGGAAGTTTTATTTCCAAGAGATTGTAAACACTCACGGTCAGTCCCATTCCACTGAAATTAAAATGATTAAAAACATCAAATCAAGTTATTTTTCCCGATCAGATGAGCTTTAAAATTAAAGTTACAATATACTTATTGATTAAAATTTTTTTTTTGTCCTTGATTCCTTTTTTAAAGGATATTCAGTACAGTATCATTTTACATTGATTCAGATAAATAGAGCTGACTTCCTTATTCATGTATAGGCGTACTTGTCATAGTGCATGAGGATTTTGGTTTATAATCTGTATTGGTCAAACTGAAAACTTTTTAGATTGGACTTGGCTGCTAATCAAAGGCAATTATAGGAACAAACACAAAGATTGGATGGCTGAAAGTCAGAATAATGTGACTAGATAGGGTGACATCTCTTCCTGTGGAATCTTAAGTTGGTGAACTAGCACTATAAGGCTTGTTGTTATTGAAACAATAGGCTGTAAATGTGACGGCATACTAGTAAACCAGTTTGTCCTGCATAGGTCGAACCCTCAACAGTTGAGCAAGTATGGACACAACATTTAAGCTTAAAACAGCTCTGATTTGGATTGTGATTGAATATTTGAGGTTTGTGACACAAAATGAATGTAGTCAAAGAACTTAAAAATTTGAAATTGGACATTACATATTATGGTCAAATATCTGCAAATCTGGACTCAAACTGGATCAAGTAAAGATCTAACATAAACACTCACAAGAAAAATAAAATACCAAATAACAACTGTGACATCAACCTTCAAATCACACGACTTCCAAAGAAATGTTTGACAACTCCTGAGATACAATTATTGATAGACTACAAATGTATCTACATAAACTTTCAAATTTCTGATGAAAGGGAAATAACTCAATCAAATAATCAGAGCTTTTGTATTTGACTTTCCATACATTGTCTTGCAAAGTTGGTTAAATATTGCCAAGTTGTTTCCGAGAAAAATTTGATTTTCTACTGGGTTTCTCAAATGTTGCCAATCAGTAATAACGAGGATCATTTGTAGAGTGTGTTCCATCATCAATCCACTCAAATTTCCAAAACATTTTCTCTTGTAGTTCAGAAAATGTTTGAAAATGGCTAATCATGATTAGAAACAATGATTCCGTCTGGCAACCATATTTATTTCCAAATGGATCTGAAATCATATAAAAATACTAAACGGCCATTAAATTGGTAAAACAAATTCTTTGCTTTCTTTTTTATTTTCATCAAATTTAAAATAAACATAGACAACCTTTAAAGATGATTTAACACAATATCTTAAAATTGAAATCACTAGAACATTTTAAATTCACATTTAATAAAAAGCTTTATACATGATAAAAAAAATATATAATACTGAAAATGAATGATAATGGATTAATCGTAATTTAATGCTTTTAATGAGGTAAATAAAAAACTTAATAATAAAATATATGTCATAATCAAAATGTAATTATACTGGCAAAGTTATAAAAAATGTTTTTTTTAGCATATTTGTCTTTCAAGAGCCTTGCACACTGCTGCCTCCAAAAAAAATAGTGTGTGTGGTATGGGATACCCTAAATGTGTGTGGTACAGGAAACACCCTGTTTGGGTGGTATTGGAAACCCTGAAAAACACTCAAATAAAAAATCTAAATAGCAGGTGCAGCACCATGACTTGTAGAAGAATCTATGAATATTTGGCTGATTCCTGTCATACTGTTTTCAAGGAAATAGGGAATAACAAGAGTGACAATGACGTCACAGAAGAAAGATGTAACCCCTATTTGTTGTTACATGTATAACATTATACTTCAAGAATTAGATATAACAAATTAAGATAAGAAGGGTGTAGATATACCGCTTATCCACAAAAAAAATTATTAACATTAGTGAATTCTTTCATATGCATTAATATGACTAGGTGATTCTTAGATTGAGTGAAAATTAATGAAAATATCATTTCAACAACTGACTGTTTGTTATCAATACAAACAATCTAATAAAAAATATAGAGATCTCAATGAGACAGCAACCTAACCATGCAAGTTAATGTACAAATAGCCACCAGTCAGATTGTTATTGAATGACAAGCACCAACACTACATTTTTAAAGTACAAAAATATTTTGAGTAAAAACTGCTTGTTTTATTCAAACGGTAGTTATACACGATCTGTTGCAAGTTAATTATTACATAATATGAAAATAAGAAATTCATTTAACGTGTTGATATTTTCTAAAAATAATGTGTAGTAAAATGTTTCAAAATTTGCAAGTAACTTTTGTACTTTGGTATGATTACAAATTTCTAACCAATGGTCAATTAAATTAAAATGGTCCCTTTATACAAAAATATATTTCCACTGGTATTTATCTTGTAGTAAGATCTACAAGCACAAAGTAAATTTACCTGTTTGAAAAATAAAAATAATTAATTCTTTTATGTCAAGATTATTTCATTCTATACATAGAAATTACAACTCATTCTATACATAGAAATTACAACAAGTGTGTATGTCTTGATTAAAAAAAACATTTTGAATACAGTGGAAACAACCGTTTACTCACAAATATATGAAAATTGTCATTTCAAAAACAATTACTTGAATCAAATAAATTTATTAATTCCAAATATTTCCTGGTATTTTTTTATCATCAGTAACCTGTCCATGTTTATATTTTCAGAAGGTTTTCTTGCAACTCCAATTAAAGGTAGTTCTATTCTATGGGTTTCCACTCAGTAAATTAATTTTCATTTCAGAACTATCTTAGTTGCATGTGGTTTAATCAATTAATTCAAAATGTTATCTTTCAACTAATTGACAAATATTGTATCATACAAACAAAAATAAAAGAATTTACATCATAAAAAAGTACAATAAAAATATGAATATGATTTTCAACATGTAAAATACAGATTTTCAAAAAACAAGCTTTTTTTACATAACATCTTAAATTTATAAATATTCACTTCATGGCACATACATACAATCACCATACAATACAGATGTTTTATGTCCAAACATTACTATGACTTTCAGGCAAAAATCCTTCATCAACTACTTCTGCAGCTCACCTAACATTATCATTTTCATTGTAAAACAGTAAATGTACTATGGTCTATGGCAAGAAACTGTTATTGGTCCCAGAAGGAGAATGTCATGGATATGAAACCAACAAACTTTCTCATACACATATCTAAATGTCTTTATTTCAAAGATACGATGAGTTTTTTCGTCCTCTGAATTTTCTTACTAAACAACAAGAGAATATAATCCCCAGCAACTGAAAAAGAACAAGATGACAATGTTATCTAAACAACAAGAGAATATAATCCCCAGCAACTGAAAAACAACAAGATGACAATGTTACAAAATCATTTGTGACAATTAATACAATGTTGCGTCTTAATATCTGCTGGGAACAGTATATCTAACAGGAAATGAATCTGATAGGCTTTTCAGTGTAAAATTGATAAAATTTCGGACTCCACAAGACTTCATGATTTTTATGGATTTTCGTGGAGTTTGACTTAAAAACTTAACCACATAAGCTTTATCATATATTATACATTTTGTCATATAAATGACTAAAGTAAATTTGATTTATTCGATGTGAATGCAATGGCTTCCCGTTTTTTTATTACCCTGTTTGCATTCTGTAACAATCTATGATAAAATGAATATGATGACAAAAATTATTATGATGAGAGTGAGTAGGTTTTTAACACATGTCTGTTTCTGTATCTTATCTTTTTCACCTATGTCCACGACGATAAAATTGGCTTCAATTAAGTAGTCTCAACTCCTGTCAATATATATGTTCCTGATATCTGTAAAGGTTTTTTTTACATGGTTTTCTTCATTTATATAGTATTACCAACATTAATTTGTTAGCATAAATGTATTGGTACAAATAGCTATCAACTATCTCCGTGAAAAAAATTGTAATGTCCTACAAATTTGGTTTATTAAATGTCAACAGAAAATGTTTTAAAAGTTTGATGTGTATCTATAAACTCATCATAGATAGCAGGATTAAGATTGTATTTGCCTGAGACGCACATTAAATTTCGACAAAACATAAACTTCATAAAATTATTGATATAAAATGAAATGTTGGCTTAAGGTGGTACCTAACACTTTCACTAAAATTAATTTGGCTCGTTTAATTTCATTTAAATTTTGACAAAGTATTTTCTTTGACCCTTTAACAAAAATATAAAAATTTCAAAAATTTTGAACCAACCGTTTTGTCAGAAAAAATACACTGGTTATATAGCAGTTTGACAAACACTAATTTTGATCATTAAGAAGCTTAATATTCCCTATACAACACAACGTAATTAAAACGTTTAGCTGACTTTACAGAGTTATCTCCCTGTAGTGTTAGGTACCACCTTAAGACAGTTCACAAGGTCATAACTTAAGCTTGTGAGCAGTTACAATGTAATTTTCCAAAGATTTTTTTTCCCAATGGGACTCCTGTAAAATAAATTAAATTGAAAAACATGATGCAACTTGGAGACCTGTTATGAGCTGAACTCCAAATAATTTAGTGAAGTGAAGTTCTATTGACTTTGACTTATAGTTACCAGATTTTGATTGGCTAATACGAGGGTGTCAATTTACTCTATTACCCTTCATGGAGACGCTTGATCAAGTGTGCACTTTATTAAATACGACTCTATCCTATGACATATACTATATCATCCTTCACAGAGACGCTTGATCAAGTGTGCATTTTATTAAATAACTCTATCCTATGACATATATTCTATCACCCTTCACAGAGACGCTTGATCAAGTGTGCGCTTTATTAAATACGACTCTATCCTATGACAAATACTCTATCATCCTTCACAGAGACGCTTGATCAAGTATGCGCTTTATTAAATACGACTCTATCCTATGGCAAATACTCTATCATCCTTCACAGAGACGCTTGATCAAGTGTGCGCTTTATTAAATACAGATGGTTATGTACAAGATGTCATAGTTTATTACTTTGAATTTTAAATTTAATCGACAGTAATAACAGATCATTCAGTATAATAAATAACACATATCTGAGAGGTTGATAGAGCAGATTGTTACCCCTCAAAAAGACTGTCAACCTTGGCTTCGCCTCAGTTGACAATGTTTTCTCGGGGTAACAATCTGCTCTATCACCCTCTCAGCTATGTGTTACTTATATACTGTGTAGGGGGTTATTTTTGCGGATAGAACAAAATCCCCAAAATAAATTCTGCCAATTTAATGGTGCACATGCAAAGGTTTTGATAAGTTTTGAATCCGCCAAAATAATAACCCCCAAAATATTTTGTATATCTTATTGAATGAAAATTGTGAAATTTTACACCCATGAAAATAACCCGCTATATGGTACGTACCTGTATACAACAAAATCCTAAACCAATTCCTACTATTAGAATTAAAGAAACTTTTGTATTCTTCTCCAATGCTTTTGTACAACCCTAAAAATAATACAATGATATAAATCTATTGTTATCACATTTTATATTTTCACAGCAGAATATAATTTCATTTCTATATACTAATATTGATGAAAGATTAACAAGAAGCTTTACAACTGATTCAACTGATTATTATAGTTTGTTCTTATGTTGTACTATTACACCAGATGTCCCAGGTTATGGGATGATTGTGAACCCACTAACAAGTTTACCCGCCACTTTCTTTATGTATGTGCCTGTCAAGTCAGGAGCCTGTGGTTGTCGTTTGTTGATGCGTTACATATTTATTTTTCATTCATTTTTTTGTATATAAATTAGGCTGCTAGTTTTCCCTTTTGAATTGTTTTACAATTGTCATATTGGGGACTTTTATAGCTGACTATGTGGTATGGGCTTTGCTCATTGTTGAAGGCTGTACCGTGACCTATGGTTTTCTTTTTTTATATTTACAAATGCAAAATAAAAGGCATTGTGAACATTTTTCTGGTCATTCTAAGCCTAAGACTTGTAACTTATGATTTAGCCAAGCCAATGAACTAGAATCACCTTTCTTTAACAAGTTCATTTGAAACATCACCAACAGTTGTGGTAGTGTCATAAAGTTCTTTATATTAGAAACTATCAGATACATACCTCTGGATTAATATTTGATGGACCGTTACCAAATGTGGAACAATTGGTAGAAACAGTCAGACAACAGGAATCTGGTACCCTGTTTTTCTTTGAAGGATCTTCTGTTATCATTTCTTGTATCCATTTAGATCTCTCCCAGTTCTCATATCCTGTTGCACCACAGCATTCAAACTATGAAATAGATGTAAATAATTGACTGTACAGGCTATTAGTGCTTAGAAACAAAGAAATAATCAATAATTTTTATGGTTGCATTAAGTTTGAATTTTGAAATTTAACTTAATACCAGAAGGACATGAATTGCAAAATGTTACCAACATAAAGACAAACGACACAAAGCATTGATCTATGGGTATTATCTGAGATACTGAAAGCTAGTCCAAACTAGATGTGTCAAAGCGACACGAATGACCCTGTCCCAAAAAGTTGAAAATCGACAATTTCAATAACACATGTGGACACAAACATGATGGTAGTCTCACATATCAAAATCAGCTCAAAATCTGGAGGCGTATAAAAAATGTCCATATAACTGTGATTTTCAACAATTTTCAAAGTTGTAAATCCTTAATTTGGCAATTTAGCGGAGCGGAAAGATACTTAAACTTAATCTGTAACTCATCATGGTTAGCTCACATACCAAAAATCAGCCCAATATCTGAAAGCATTCAGAAAAAAAGGTCCAAATAACTGTGATTTTCAAAAAATTACCAAAGTCCAAAATTACAGCAAACATTAGCCGAGCAGAATGAAACTTAAACTTGATCTGTAACTCATCATGAGTACCTCACATACCAAAAATCAGCCCCATATCCGAAAGCGTTTTGAAAAAAAGTCTGTATAACTGTGGTTTTCAACAATTTATCAGGGTCCAAAGGCTTAGCCCGTAATTTCAGCCAAAATTAGAGGAGCGAATCAAAACTTAAACAGATCTGTAACTCATCATGGTTAACTCACATACCAAAAATTCGTAAGGGTTCCACGGAACCCAGTGTCTCGCCTACTTTTGCTGTTAATCGCAGACTCAACAAAAATGAGGAAAGACATCAATAAAAATTTCCCTCTCGATACTGTCTTTTGATTGAAAGAAGCTTCCAAGTTTGGTAAAAAATCCAGGATAGTTTATGAATCTAATAAATGTTTTATAAACTTTAACTGCAGACTGTATGTAATGTTAACTGGAAGAAAAACTAAGTCCATTTATAAGTAAAATATGGAAAAAGTGATTTTTTTTTTTTACAAAATTTACTTCTGAATAATATCTTATGATCATAAACAAGCTTCTGTCTAAGTTTGGTAGAAATTCAGTATAGTTTAAGAAAGTTATTAAAATTTCAAACTTTAACCCCAGAGTGAATATTTGTGGACGCCACCGACGACGACGGAATGTAGGATCGATTAGTCTCGCTTTTTTGACTAAAGTCGAAGGCTCGACAAAAATCAGACCAATATCTTAAGGTGTTTAGAAGAAAAACTCTGTATAATGGTTTGTAGCGGAATGACGGAATTACGGACAAGGGTAAAACTATATGGCACTGACAACTTCATTGCCGGGCCATAAAAAAAACAAAACTAATAACTACAGGTATATCATGTTTGACTGGTTTATCCACTACTTGATTTTTACTTTGTATTTTGTAATTGTATATTTTGCCAATCATTTTTGAAATTATTTTTCTTTTTAAACATTATTGTTAACTATCCAATTATTTTCAATTTTTGTTGAAAAATCTACAGGTTGACATTATTTCAAAGGCCAATCTTCCTAGATAAGACAAAAAATATCTGGACTATCTATGCTTATGACAATTACCTCTTTCTGCATATCATCTATTGCTTTGGTTATGACTGCATCATAATGATAATTATTCATCATTGTAGAATTTAAATTTCGTGATAATTCTTCGTTTATCTGAAAAAATGAAAACATATGACATAATATATGCTAAACGCTTAAAACCCATTAACAAAATTTTTTTTTAAATTCATATATTTTCTAGATTTTGGGTGAAGCAATTTCTTAAACTGTCAACCAAAAAGGGTAAAGGGTTTGAATCCAAAAATATAACTAGATATCATTGAGATGGGAGCCATCTCTGTGGGCCCCGCTGTGAATAATGTGCATTAAAAAATTGTATCTTTACCATAGGACATGGGTTTGTCAACTGAAATCAAAGTTTTTGACCTTGACCTTTGACCTAGGAAGTTGCAAATAAATTATGACACACCCTTTGGTGTTGGTTTATAAACATGTCAAGTATAAACTTTGAAATGATAACGGTTCTCAAGATATAGAGCGGACACGATCTTTACCATAGGACATGGGGTTGTCAACTGAAACCAAAGTTTTTGACCCTGACCTTTGACCTAGGAAGTTGTACATAAATTATGACATACCCTCTGATATTGGTTTATATACATTTCAGGTATAAACTTTAAAATGATAACGGTTCTCAAGATATAGAGCGGACACAATCTTTACCATAGGACATGGGGTTGTCAACTGAAACCAAAGTTTTTGACCTTGAACTTTGCCCTAGGCAGTCGTTCATAAATTATGACACACCCTCTGGTGTTGGTTCATATACATGTCAAGTATAAACTTTGAAATCATAACGGTTCTCAAGATATAGAGCGGACACGATCTTCACCACAGGACACAGGGTTGTCAACTGAAACCAGTTTTTTGACCTTGACCTTTGACCTAGGAAGTTGTACATACATCATGACACGCCCTCTGGTGGTGGTTAATAAACATGTAAAGTATAAAGTATGAAATCATAATGGTTCTCTAGATATGGAGCGGACACAAAGTTAAAGTGTTATGGACGGACAGACGGACAGACAGACTGATCACTATAGGGCGACCCGCCTAAAGGCGGGGCCCTAATAAGGTATTGTTAAATCAATCCCAACAACATTTACAAATAATTGTGAAAAAGGCAAAAAAAAAGTGCACATTTATGTAACCAGATTACTATAAATTCATGGTTTTTTTTTAGTGATACCAATTTTGATTGATTTCGTGTGTATAGATGAATGTATAATGTTCTATGAAGTGAATTTTTTTAAAGGCTCGAATGTAGACTTTTGCATATTTACCATTATACCACTGGCTACTGATCAAAATGGATGGATGAAGTTTTTTTTTCTTCTTTTTTTCTATTTTGCTCTTTAATTTACAGTTCCTGTCAATTATTAATTTCGTGTCAGACTGTTGATTTAACCATTATTTATTATTTGAATAAAGATTAATTACATTTACTTTCCTCAATCCTTGAAAAATGATATCCACGGTAGTATACTAGTTACAACCACAGCAAACCAATATTCTCAAACTTTAATTTTAGGTAATTCATCTTTGAAATTTTAAACATGCTTAATAGCCATTTTAATTGTTTCAATTAACATCCTTCTTTTGTAGTATTCAAGTGTGTTAGAGCATGTATATACTTAACAGAGTCAGAATACATCAGATGTAGAGAGTATAAGTATCTCTATACATAAGTATTGTATATAAGTATCTACTAATAGCAAATAATCTGAAGTACCATACACTGGAAATGTTAACAATAACTTACAGTGCCTTCATACATATAAGCTAGAACTCCTGATATTGCTTCTGTCAGGAAAATAATCAACAAAAATAAGGCATACTGAAAATAAAACAGAAATATAAAGATATGCAAGCTAAAAGTTAAGACACTGAAAAGTATAAAATAAAACAGTCAGAAAGATAATTACATTACTGTACTTTGACCTATAATGGTTTACTTTTACAAATTGTGACTTGGATGGAGAGTTGTATCATTAGTACTCATACCACAACTTCTTATAGCTATTAATAATTTACAGTATTTAAAATAACAGAAACCATTGATATATATGTTCCAGACCATATGAGTATTTGGACCGTATACGTATACTCGTACGGTCCGACCATACGCGTATGGTCGGACCGTATGAGTATACGTGTATGGTCCAGTACGAGATAACCATTTATCACAATCTTTATTTTTAGTTTTATAAATTTTTATCATTACAATTACTTTTAGATGGATAAAATGAACAATTGAACGATTGACATTAAATATTTGTTTAATTGTATATCTGAATACTATTTTGGTACTCTCGCCCAAGGTGACACTTACTACCACAATTAATGATATATTTTTTACATTTACATGTTTGCAGTTCATTCATGTTCCTTTGCATTTGCATTTTTTTGTAAAGTTTCTAATATTCTAAAATTGTCGTCCCACATCATGTTAACTTCCGATATCGTAAATTTCTATGATCATAATTCAATTAATGTATTACTGATCGACATACTAAATATAAGATATTAATAGATTTAATAAGCGTGAATTTTCTTTATTAGTAAACAAATAAAGCTTTTATTCCAATTACAATTGAACTTTTCCATATTAATTTGGGAGTTGAGTTATGTTGATCTGTACATGAACTTTACATGCATTTTTAATAAAAATAAGTTACCATGAATGAAAGTAACGGTCAACTAAAAACAAGACACTAGAGTGTCCCTGACAGATCTAAAAACATGACACTAGAGTGTCCCTGACAGATCTAAAAACATGACACTAGAGTGTCCCTGACAGATCTAAAAACATGACACTAGAGTGTCCCTGACAGATCTAAAAACATAGACCTGACAGATCACAACAAGGCAATCATGATCTTAGGAATTCATCCACACTTGTGTTTCAATTTAAGTCAAGAATATGTTCATTGAACCATGAAACTAAGGTAACAATTCTAATTTGGCATACAGGTTAAACATTTCACATCATAATGAACATGTTTAAGTTGATGTTACCACAATTTCGTGGTTTTATAATTAACAAAAGAACTTTTAACTTGAGAATGTAATGATTTCCATGTTTAGTGAACTGTGAATAAGGCTAAAAAACATAATAATTTCACATCATGTGTCCTTAATTTCATGTTGATAAGACCACAACTTCATTGTAAACAACCTAAAAATCTATTAGTATTTGGACTGACAGACGAACAGACCATACAACATAACATCCATTACAATCATAAGTCAAACATAAAAATAACATGTTATTGGAATTAGCAGGAATGATTTGTTTTCAATTTATTGTTGGCTTTGCTTGTGAAAAGTTAAAAACTTAATTTTGGTATATTATATATATAGTCTTAGTAGACAATATGTTCAAAGGGAGATAACTCACCATAACCATAAAACATCTATTTTCTATACATGTCCCTGTACAACCAATGATTCCTGACAAGATAATAAAGGCTCCTGTTCCTAGTAACAAGTATGTTGATAAAGGGAAAGTACTGCTCCCTAGCAGACTGATATAGGTATGTCTCTGGAACTTGATATATAATCCTAATGCCAGGAAAGCTAACCCTGTCAGCTGGAAAAGACATATAGAATTTATTATGCATAAATCACAATTGAATTTTAAAGAAAATTTAATTAATGACAGAACATGCTTAAGGAAAGAGATTATCTTTGTAATTTGAAGTAAGCTACTAATGTCAGCTGAAAAACTCAGAAATAACCTAAAATTTAGGATCTTTTATCCTGTTCGATGTCAAAGTATATTTTGTAGATGGAAAATGTTATTTGTTTGCTCTTTAATAGATTGTCTGCAATATAAACATTTGTACTTTTTTTCTGAATATTTTGATAGAATTTTCCCATGCTCCTTTTATATAATGATGCCCTATCACTAACATTATTAGATTAAAATGTCATATTAGAAAATCATATGTTACATATTTACTAGACATAAATAAATATTTTATTTTGACATTTCTGTTGATATTTAAATGGGCAAATCTCTAAATGTCAATCTGTTTTGAAAAAACTTCGGATTAAGGAAGCCACTGTAACAGGCAGCTGCATGAAGAATAACAAAGTTTCTCCGGATTCATTAAAATGTATCATAAAGACAATTTTAGATTATTGAATAGACCAATCACAAGTTCTATTTTATGAAAAAGTTACAGTCAATCAGGGTAAATAGCCTTATTGAACTATCAGTTCTTATTGTGACATAATAAAATAATCATTGTGACAGAAAAATGATAAAATACAAATAAATAATGAAATAAACTTTGGTGTTTCCCCATGTATCTCATTTTATTATTAATATATTAAAGTCATATGAAACAAGTGACTGGTGAAAAATAATGTTTATCAAATTCTTGAACCAATGCATGTACATATCATAAAACTTAGTCTTCTGTGCACGATTCTATCATTTTTACACAAATATATCATGTAATCGTCAATTTTTTTTCTCTCTGTTTGTTCTGATTTAACAAATATGGCAGCTCATTAAATGCTGTGTTTTGACTCCGAAGTTTGCTGATTGTCACCTTATAGTATACAATCAACAAAAAAGCATGGATATTGAGCAGTTGTTTAACATGTAAAATCAGATGGTAGTTTATTTCAGTGACAGAACCATACGTATTGCGATCACCAGATTTTTACGAGAAGGTTCATGCTAAGGTCACTTTGCATTCAGAATATATGTCAGCAAATTGCTTCCTGGAAGCAAGCAATTAAACTTCTTCTAAATGTGGACAAATTAAAGAATTTTTTTCAGAAAAAAGTATATGTACATAAGTTTAATAATGAAAACTATCCATTTTGGTATAAAAACATATGCATCATTTTTTTTAATTTGAGACTTTAAGGCGAGAGAGAAAAAAAAAGAAAGTTTATCAAATGCCAAACTATAAACATACTTGCAACATTCATGAAAATAATACATTACAGTAAACAAAGAAGCAAGATTTTCAATTAATTTGAACGAAGAACAAAGGGAGATAATTCAATTAACGTGTATCTATTTCTTCTCTTTCATCTTATATATACGAAATACGAAATATTTTATTAAAGAAAGCTCAATTATGAACATAATCATTAATAGCATAGATATAACAAAGAATAACATTTAAACAATCTTAACTAAAATTAATACTACACAAGTATCAAAGTATATGTGTTCCAAGGGGAGTAACTCTAGTGTAAAAAATATAAGTAATCATTTTATATTATAAGCAGCAAACAAAAAATTTCACACTTATATTCTAAGTAAAAAACACATGTTTATGTTATTAGCTATACTTTTACATACATCAGTGTCTTCATTACTTAATAACCACATAAACTGAGAATCAATACTGGAATTAATAATGTTTTTATTTAAACAGTTGTATATTAACTCCTTCCTTAAATGAGAAAATTTTTGACAATTTAATAAAAAATGTAACTCATCTTCAACCAAATTTATATAACAGTTCTTACAAATCCTGTTATCATTAGGAGTTTTTGGTATAGTGTATCTACCAATTTCAATATGAAGTTTATGACTGCTTGTTCTGAACCTGGTCATACTTACTCTATCATTATCATTATTTACAACAGATAAATATTTTTCAAATTTAAAAATATTCTTATATAATTTATATGTTCTCAACTTATCACTAGTTTGTAATTGCTGAGACCACTGTTTTTCAAATTTACACTTAAGACACTTTCTTAATACTAACAAAAAATTATTTTTAATAGATTTTGGATTATTATAAAAGTGTGACAATCCACATTCATTCAAAATACATTTAATACAACTAAGCCAACATTGTTGGTTATTATCTATTATAGTAATATTTTCAGATAATGCTTCTGACAGTAAAGCATCTTTAGGTTTATCATTATATAATCTAATCCAGTACTTAACCATTGACATAATAATATCAATATATAATGGAAAACGGCCTAGCTCACCATACAATGCCAGTTTACATGTTTTTCTATTTACTTTCAGCAAATATCTGCACATATTAAGATTGATCTTTTCAATTGGTACAGTATTAAAAATCTGGTCAAATATATTTTCACTGTTATATTTATTACATTTTCTGGCGTCAAACATGCCTAAAATTTCAGAAGCATACAGTACAACTGGTTTAACAGTATGATCAAATATAAATGTAAAATTTTGAATGTCACAAGGAGTATTTTTAAATATATTAGTCAATTTAAAAAATGCCTTCTAACCTCAAGCCCCCAATTTTCACAATAATTATAAACCTTGTTCATACAATTCTGTAACCCTTCAGCTGATTCTGATACAAGAAGTAAATCATCTGCATACAATAAACTATTAAGGTACTGTGATCCAAGTGATACAGGACAACATGAAGTATCAAATAACTTAGTTATGTCATTAATAAATACATTAAAAAGACTTGGACTAAGATTGTCCCCCTGGAACACACCAACACTAGATGAAAAAACCTCTGAGAGTGAAGAATTATCTAATTTAACTCTAAGCTCTATATTGCTTTACATGGATTTCAGTAAGGACAAAAACTTTCCACCCACCCCTGCTTTTATTAAAGGGAAATTCCGCGATTTTTTACTTATCATCTAATTATGTTCATCTTAACATAAAAAACACATTTGCAAAGTTTTAAATTTATATTCCTTCTAATAACGGAGAAAATCAAGTATCTGTAACTTTTTTGGTTGAATTCTCGAGTGGGTCGTGACGTATTAGCCCGATTTATTGAATTCTGGGAAAAAATAAAATCTGTTTAACTCTTATAGCTTATCGACAATATACGTAATTAAAAGCGCACAGCTGACGAATGGTCGTGGTTATTAACCACAATATAATAATGAACGAAAATGAATGTGCATATACCGTTTTGTATTGATTGAATTAAACTCCTATAAAATTATCTCTATTTAATGTTTTTGAATAAATTTAATTAATTATTGTTGAGATTTAATTCATAAAATATTTATTGAACATTTTTACTGATATTGAACTGAAAATATTTCAGTTCTATTTACCGTTATTGTTTTGATAATCATTTCAATGCAACTAATGTGTGAGCAGAGTGTATATATTATTTTGTAAAGGTCACTGTATATTTCTCGGCTTGAGGTCAATTCGTTTACCTTGTAGCTATTTAGCCGCAGGTGTGAGTTCAAGCGTACACAGGTATAAATGTTGTTATTTGGAAAGGATAAACAGAAAAGATTAGAAAGAGTATGATGTCACGATGTTAATACACTAAGATTTAATACACGATGAGAATAAAGATTCGATAATTAAATTGTGTAAATTAATTGAAAATAAAATTCAGATTCGTAAATCCGAAAATGTATAAAAATAAAAGGAAACAATTTTTAATTACTTTTTTTTAGCGGCAATTGGCGTAAAGATTCAAATATGAAGTAAAAAATAGTAGTTTTAATCTTTAATAAAAACTAAATGCAATATTACCCTATTTGATATACCATTGTACATCTGTTTGGTATCATTGACTTTACCTGAACTTCTTAACTTGTATTCAAATCTGGCTGTGTTTAAATGCTAATAAAACTATTGCAATTTTAAAGTTTTTAATTGACAAAAAAATACAACATACATGTTTGGTTTTTTTTAGTTTCTTTTTAACATTTTTTTCTTACATAATTAAATTCATTTGACAATCATTTACACGAACTTTTTGTGAAAAAATACCAACTATCTAAGCTAAGGCATTATTTTTTTTTCATGATTTTTGAGGATTTTTTTTTTAATTCTATGATAATATTTGTGCAATGTTGAACATGATAGCCGTCATTAATCCAAATAAGTCATACAGTAGTTGTAATAAAAGTTATATTTTAGTCATGCATAACTGATATTGACGAATTTGGAATAGTTCGTCCATACATCGTTGTTCTTGAAACAATCATTATTAGTATACATGTAAGTTTCCTGACGTATAAGAGCCATTCAGGATGAGCTCCAGAGAAAGCAGACTAGTAGCGTTTCGTTCGTTTGTTTGTTGGGAAAGGAGAGGAAAGGCAACCGCTTGTACAGATAAACGACTGAATTACCATACAAGCATTTATAGTCAACACAATCAGAAACAGTTCCCATCGTTAGACGGGTAATATGAAGGCTTTCAAGAATGAACAAGTGACATGTCTAACTCGAACAGTTAGAAAACGGACTATCGACATCGACCGCTTGTTCTTGATATTTGAAATGGTATGCATATATACGTATACGTTTATGATAATGATGACTTCTTGTGTCTGACAAAAACTAAATTCCTTCATGGTTATATCTTGCCATACGTTTATATTGGTTTGTAATGTAATTACTCAAAATCGTTATTTGAAAATCATGTTTGTGAGATGTATATTCATTTCAATACAGTAATTTCGTCTATATATTTCACAAGTGTATAACACGGAGAAGCTCTGAAGGTCCATTACTCCCATTTTGTTTGGGTGTGAACCATCGATGTTGACAGCAATATCAAAGAATAAGATAATGATGGTAGAAAGAACTATGGGCGTCATGTGGCAAATATTACATGCATATCGGACAATGAGTTGTCAATCTGTATGAAAAGATTTTCAATACCACCATATTATTGAGAAGGAATGTTTACATGCTATACTCTCGTACTAGTATTACAGGGTTCTTGTGGTGTTCACCCTAGACACACATCTTTTTAACGATGTTTAAAAAAAGGCAGAACCAATTTAATGTCATATTTCCCTATTTTTTAAATATAACTAAAAGTCTTTCATCTGACAAGAATATCCCTATTTAGCGGACAAGTAATGTATTCTTTTTTCTGTTATTGAATACCAAGAAAGAAAAAAATAATTCCGAAATTAATTTGAAACTTTGATACTCAAAAGTTTCCCAGCAAAATATTCACATCCCTTCGGGATAATTAATGTTCGTCCAGTGGCATATATAACAATTGTGATGACGAATTCCTTCATTTGTTCGAGAACAATCTTATTGAAATATAAATCTGTGATTTTACTATGTCCACAACTTCAATGAACCAAAGCAAAAGTTATACATCGACCTGTATTTAAATCAAATTGGTTCTCTTCTTCTTCTGGTATACAATAGTCTATCGACATTCGATGATTACATACTGTTGGCATACATGGACTAGTCTATTTAACTTTTACCCCTATTTATTCAAAATATAAAATTATGTTTTTTTCTTATGTTCAATGTATACATGTATATATTTTAAATTGCGCTATAGTTCCGTAACTTTCTATCCAGTCGTATAAACGAATCGTCGGCAAGTGCGTACATTTTTTTAAATCAATCTTTCTGGTATGTTCCAATCTGTCCTTCACTTTTGACAATGAGTATATATTACATTTACATGACTAGTATATTATATCACTTTCGGACACGCAAGACAGAGATGTATATTACACATGCACCTGATAGTTCAAAATGGAAAGTTATAAGTTATCGGCCGTGTACACTGATCAACACCTACAGAAGTGAAACGATGCATGAACGGGCCGGCATGAACTTGCAAGCCATATAGGAAATCGCTTGAATACCTGGACGTGTCACCTTACACCCCTCACAATACCTTTGGGAGTAATACCTTTAGCCATGCGGGTGATCAGTGGAGCGAAGATCCTATTTTTTTTAATTAAGTGTATTACTTTAAAGAATTATGAACGAATTAGATTTTCGAAAACAATTTTCACGGAACATTTATTTATGACTTTGACTTTTTAACTAATTCCAATATCAACAGTTTAAAAATAAACATGACCATGACTATATGGTTATTAAAAACAAAATAAGAACATTTTCCGTATTATTAAAGTTAGTTAGTCAGATAAAACAACCGTACGATTGACAAGATATCGACACGTAATTACGACTACATCGGTTACTGTAGTTTTGTTTCTTTGTGGTTTATAGACATATCGTGATTTTTATTCGTACACGATAACAAAATGGCGGAACGCAGAGAACTGATACTCAAAATTTAAAATCGATGGTGATCTCTTATCTAGCGGAATAAAACTGTAATATTTATAAATTTGAGCATTTTTATACAGAATGGACATAATATCAATTTTTGATTTTTTTGCGAAGTTTCCCTTTAATTTGAATAAGAGTGCAGGGTGTAGGACAAAATCAAATGCCTTTCTAAGATCAATAAAACAGGCATATACCATTTCTAATTCATTTAAATATTTATCAAGAATAGTCTTTAATTTAAAAATATGATCTGATGTTCTACAACCTGGTCTAAATCCAATTTGTTCATCTGAAATGATACAATTAAAAGTTGTAAAAACTTTTCAAATCTGGAATTTAAAATAGAGTTAAAAAGCTTTGAGAGGCAACTATAGTAATGGTAATGCCTCTATAATTATTTGGTTCAGTGGGATCACCACTTTTAAAAATAGGAAAAATGTAACCGCTTGACCAATTTTTTGGATAAATACCTGAATCCAGGACTAAATTAAACAATTTTTCTAGTCCAGGCAATATAATAAATTGTCCATATTTCAACATCTCATTAATGTATACATTTACAAATTCTATACTTTAACTGGTTTGTTCTGAGCATGCATGAAATATTTGCCACTGGATGATTTTAAGCAACCAATAATCAATAAATTATTTAAATAGAAATATTTTTTAGTCGCCTTTCCAAAGTTAACATATTCATAATATATATACATACCCAAAAGAAAAAGTTGAACACATAAAGGACGACTTTTAAGAAGTTTTTTCCACACATGTCCCTTTTTCTCCTATTTATTCCTCTAGCATTATGATTCATTTTTGCTTTGTTTGTAAAATCCCCAAAATAATAGAATGTTATGTCTGTTTCACCACTGTCTGCACACTGCACACTAACAATCTTTTGTTACTGATATCATTTACAGCTATTTTCAAATTTAATGTGGCTATTTGTATTGATTCAGTTACCATCCATCTATTGTAAAAGAAAAAGAAAATATTAATATTAGAACAAAAAATGTCCACAGATATATACTGCACTTAAAGTTAACATTAGTTACTCTCCTGACTAATCCAATTAGATAATTTCACATAATCTTTACTTCATGACTTTATACAGTTTTCTCTATCACATGAAATAGTAATTATAATTTAATGCATATAATAAATGTTATAAACTGCAGTTGTCTGGTTATGCTTCATGTCACAATTTGAAATCAGTATATTATTTCCAGATGTAATGAAATGCTATAGTCCTGAGAACTACATAAGATCTTGTCTGTGTTATTACCTATTAAAAACTTAAATTTTCTTGGCTTCACTTAGATTGCATTAAAACATATGAAATACTATCGAAAAACCAGACAAATTCATTTATTTTTCAATTTTCTGCTGTTTTATACTTGTGCAGTATCTACTTCATTCAGTAATAACTGGGCTGGTGTTTTAGAGGTGATCACCTGACAGTTTGATTGACGGGTCACATGGCAGTAATGTGACATCTACAATTATCTTCACAGCTTCTACCAAATGTTCCTGCAATTAGATGAGCAAATTGCCTGCATCAAAGAACATGAAAGGGCTAAGATTAATTACATATATATAGATTCTACCACTGCATCGAGTGTAATACGATATTTATCCACTCGAGACAGTTAAATTTTCAAATTTAAAATGCGAGGCTTGTCCGAGCGTTTTAAATATTTAAAATTTAACTGTCGAGAGTTTTTTTTTTATACAATGGGTGCAGAAAGGGATAAATTGACGAAGAATTAGAGAAAGAAAGATACATGTTCAGATACATTCAATAACCACATATAACCTATTAATAACTGTAAATTCCAGGGGTAAGAGGGCTGATACCAGTCTGTTATTAATTGACATGGCGTACCTGGTCAGATAATAAATAATGACTATAACAGACTATGCAGGGCTTTAAATTCCTCCCGATAACCAGACCAAATAATGTCATTATATCAAATCCTATTAACTTTCCTTTATAATCGATTCTTCCTTATTGAAACTGCTTTATATTCATGGACTTGTCATTCAAGATTCTTCAGATAGGTGAATTAAAGAATTATTCAATATTATGCTTTGAAATTATACCAATTTATTCTATTGGTCTAATTTAAAAAACAAAATATTTTGAAGACTACACATTAAATAAAACTGGCAATGCTAAATTGAACAATTTCTTCTTTTAAAATTCTATTTGTATACTATTTAAATGCTACAACTAATGCCTAAATGGTGTACTGTACTTTAACTACTTTTTATTCATTATAGATTAAGGTTTTTGTCAAACAAAGCACCATGTGTGTGTTCTTCAATTTATATCCTACCTTCCATTATGGCATTAAGGACTTTAAATGGAATATTTTCCATACCAGTACCTAACAGATCTTTTCTAGTAAATATAAGTTGTACCTACATATCTAACTCTTTCATGAGGATCAGATATCTTCCAGGCCTACCTAGCAATTCTAACATGGGAAACACTTTTTGGCAAAATTAAGATATTCCATGGACTTGAAACTGTTTCCAATATCAGTTTTGTCAATAGACAACCTAACATTATTGCCATCTATAGCTATGAATCAATAATGTGCACACGTCCAGAAAAGAAGTTTCATATTTGTCAATCCAACACAAAGAAAAGCTATTGTTCATGTAACAAAGAGGCCACTGGATGTTTTATTTAGGGGTCAAATATTTGTGAACTAAATATACCAATCTCCTATAAGAATTTTATGGTTTCTTCTAAGCCAAGTCCAATGGTTTAAGTAGATATACTAGTATGTCTCTAATTAGTTACTAATGTTACTATATTTCTTTAATTTCTTTTCATTTTTACAATAAATTTATATCATATCTCCTAGGCAAGTTGTTAGCACTTTAATTGAGTAATCAAATTCACTCTAATTACTGAGCACAATAATTATAGATTATCGGTGATCATCTCAACGAGATTGTTTTTCTCACTTGAGCCGGTACGGCGAAAGCGAGAAAGGCAATCGTGTTGAGATGAACAATGATAATCTTTTTATTGCTATTTTACCTATGAGGACGTTGTCAATTTCATGTCAATTTCGTTAGCAATGCCACGTGCATGCTTAGTTTCTAGCGATAATTTTCCATCTCAAGCGAGTAGCATGATATGAAAATTATCACAAAAAATATCAAAGGAAAAATGCACAAGTTTTCAACATGATTAAATTTCATGTAATAAACTGTTGACAAATTCCTCTCTATACTACCTTTTGATTTAAGAAGCTTCTGTCCAAGTTTGGTAAAAATCCAGGATAGTTTATGAATCGAATAAATGTTTTAAAAACTTGAACTGCACACTATGTAATGCCAACTGGAAGAAAAATTAAGTAAAATACGCAAAAACAGGAACAAAATTTTAACAAAATTCCTTCTAGATACTTGCTTTTGATCATAAACAAGCTTATGCTCAAGATTGGTACAAATCTAGGATAGTTTAAGAAAGTTATCAAAATTTTAAAAACTTTAACCAGAGTGAATGTAATGTTTCCTAGAAGAAAAACTAAGTCCATTTCTAAGTAAAATACAAAAAACAGGATTTGTTAACAAAATTTACTTCTGAATACTATATTATGATCATAAACAAGCTTCTGTCTAAGTTTGGTAGAAATCCAGGATATTTTAAGAAAGTTATTTAAATTTCAAAAACTTTAACCACAGAGTGAATATTTGTGGAAGACGCTGATGACAGAATGAAAGATCGCTATGTCTTGCTTTTTAGACTGAAGTCAAAGGCTTGACAAAACCATACAATAATTTCTGTATCACTAGTATTTGAAACGTTATACAACAGTTTAACCAGGTATTTAAAATCTTAACCCTGTGGCTTTTTTGTACAATCCAAGGGGACTTGGATGCTTTGATGTTGATATTTAAATGTCTTTTTACTTTTTGTGTCATTTAAGGTTGCTGTCTCATTGACATATACCCCTTATCTCCTTTATTTATCTTCTTATCATGGTAAGCACAGGTATTTAGGCCATGTTCAATGACTAAAAGTACATATATGTATGGGCTTTTCTCCCATTGTTGAAGGCCATAAGGTGACCTATAGCTTTTACTTTCTGTGTTATTTGGTCTCTTGTGGCTAGTTGTCTCATTGGAAATCATACCACATCTTCTTTTTTATATCATGCCAGATAATGCCTGGTTTTCTCTTTGATTCCTTCAAATCTTCAAATATTGATGTAAACATAAAGTAAAAAACAATACCCATAAATTTACCTGACTCAATAAGATATGTAGTTTTTTATTTCATTTTATTACCTAGGAAAATCAATTACAACATAATCCTGATAAGAGAAATAGTTTATGACTAATTACTGGCTGTCACACCTGTCTATATAAAGATTACTTTCCTTTACTTTGTCTGATAATAAAGTACATCAAAACTATTTTGAAACTTCAGAACTAAATTGAAGATAACTAATTTCATCAAAAAATAAAAATAAGTGTAGGCTAAAAATACATGAACAGATTGTAAATACCAGTAGAGTCTACAAAATCATATAAAAAATATTGTTATTTTTTATTAGAATACTTGCAAACATATATCTGTATTTTTTACTGTCACAGTGAGTGGTTTCCCAGTAACCAATTTTGTAACAGGACAGAATATGAGCCAGATATTACATATTTATAGAAGTTTTATCAAACTATTTAATGCACAATATGCAGATTTTATTCTAATTACTGGGATAAGTGAAAATGTCAGTGTTTGTTGTTAGAAATAACTTTCAAGTGTCTAGACTGGATATTGCTTACTGTACAGTGTGACAAATCAACATATCCCTGTTTTCAATCAATTATACTGCCTATAAAAACATTAAAACATTTTTCAACCTACTTAAATCAACTATTTGCAGAAATATAAACGATTACTCAAACCATGTAATTACCAAATAGAAAAAAAAATCCCAAATAAAATTTGAGCTGTCTCATCCTTACAAAGAGCAATGATCCATTGGTTGCTTAAGGGAATTATACCTTATCATTATAGTGTACATCTAGATAAAAGAATCTCATACCTTTAAAGTGTTGTCCTATCAATAGATAATATACCTGTGTTACCTTTTATGTCCACCCCACAGGAGAAATAAATAAGTTATAAAAGAAACATTTTAAGGTAAAAAGAATGTTCATGAGAATTTAATATCAAATACTTTCTGTATTGTACATATAGTTAATTGCTCAAATCGACATTGGTATAGGTTATTTATATGTGAATCAAGTTTTGAATTAAATTCCTAAACGTAAAGTTCAATCAGTCTACATGCAATATCTGTATATTCAAAAATAAGATAAAATGAATAAAAATGATCAAATTTTGTGGGTGTATTTATAATAAAATATGCATTCAGTCTAGACACTAGAAATTAGTAAAGCCAAAAACTATAATACATCTATGATGCTATTTCCACTAATCTGAGAGATTTGAAAAAAAAAATCTGTCTATGCATTCAAATATATTACAAATATTTTACAGTTCACTGTATTACAGTGTTTATGAGACATATATATAAAATAATTCAAAATATTCAATTCAAAATAAAGACTTTTGGCACAATATCTTTAACACATTTATTTTTGATGAATAAAAGTAACTTTTTGTCAGATCAGGATTAGTTTTTTTGTGAAACAAATAATGAACATATTTTTTTTACTTGTAACATATATACACGACCATTAAATAATTTATACCTGCACTTAAAATAATCTTTACCAGCAATTTGCATATAGACGGATAAAGCTTATCGAAATATTGAAGACAACGTATTTTCAAAATACTGTTACAGTAGCAGATCTCTTTATAAATCAAGGAACTAAAAAAAATATATTAAGCTATTTTCATTTTATGGTTATAAAAGTACAAACTAGTTCTATTATAAATATAATGACTATCTTACCTGTATTTTATCTTATAGTAATCTGTCAACCTTCACAGTACATCCTCTAAAATCAACCAAAAAGTGACATTAGTTTGACTTTAAATCTTAATTGTTCGGTGAATCATCACGTGTACATTGACAAAGCCTAGAGGCCAATACATCTTCACACAACAGACAGATGTTCATTTCATCATTATAGACCTGGACATCATTTGTACGTTTCCTGATTAATACACCAGTCCGTGTTATTATGGCGGTAATTACTCGCCCTTAGAAGGATGTTAATTACCATATCAATGACCAAGTCTCTCAAGACCAATTTCATTTCAATTTAATATTAGCATAGATCGACTAGGGTAAAAGGTCAACTAACTATAACAGCTATTGGAAAAGTAATTGAAAGCCAGAGCGAAATAATTATTCTACATTTTATGGAACTTGAAGTTAGTGCTTCAAAGGAGACCTAAAATTTACCGTTCCATAAATTGAAATTCATCTACTTTTAAACCAATTTTCTAATTGCTAATATTGGATCAGAATTATGTCAATCCAATGCAAGTATGTTTTATTCTGAACATAATACACAACTAGAGCCTTCTTAGCCGGTCTAAAGTTGTAATAATTTAAGGTTTGTTTTTCTTGAGGGCTTAGGTCTATGGGAAAAAAAACTCTCACAAGTTGAAACTTCTACTTATAGTTACAATATATTTTTTTTCAAACTTCAAATATACTGATGTGCATGAGAATAAAAATACTAAAACTGCTCCTGGCTCATAATCTTAAAGTGTTTGAAAACAAAAATATTTATTGAAAACTTCTACACAACCATATACAGAGGCAGATTTTAGGGGAGCCAGGCCACTCCCTCATGGAGCAACATTCATTGGTTTAAGCATAGATTTTTTACATGTCCAAAGGTTGCTTGTTTTTTAGCCTGCCCCTCTCCCTACTTTTCTTTATTCCTGAATCCACATCTGATATATGTAGCTCTACAAGTGGGTTGGGCAGGGCCAACGGTCCCCTTAAGCTGACTGTTACTCTAACCTAAAACGTTTCTGAGACTCTTAAAAAGGTTGATAAGTACAGCATTATGATTTCCATTGAACATGTGCATTAATTAAAAACAGACTTTGCATTTGAGAGAAGCACTTTGCTAAAACTTAATAAAACTATGTTCTTCAAAAGATCTATTGGACTACTTAAAATCCACTTACATGTACATGTACCATAGCCATAACCAAAGTTCAACAGATTTCTTTGCAGCCCGATAATTAAACCTCAATATTAAAAGAGGAAAAATGATGATCCTTATACATGAAAAAACAGCTTCATGTTAAACTATGGATTCATTTATTTAAGTAGGTATAAATTTTTGTTGTATATTATGAAATAGAAGGTGATGTGGTATAATTGCAATTGAGATGACAATTCAAATGACCAGGATATAAACAACTGAAGGTCACCATGAGTAAAACCCTCAAAATTAAACAAAAAACACTTAAAAATTTGAAACCATTTCAAAGAAAAAATTGATGGCCTGATTTACACTGCCCTTTAATGTTAACATAATTAATAAACGAAAAACAAATATTGAAAATATTAATTCATGATTTTTGTTAATATTTTTCATTTCCAGAAAGCTTACATGTACATTTTACTTCAGAATTTAGAAAAACTACATGTATGTTAGTATAAAATGAAACTGATAACAAAACTTTTACCTGCTTTCAGCCTAATATCTCCAACAGTGAAAATTTTCCCAGGACAATTTAAATGACACAAGGAGACCTTATGTCACCCATTATCATGTATCATTACCTGGATTCAATAAAAACTCATCATAGTAACTGTTTACCTCTGTTTGAAGTATATCATTGTTCAAAGCAGTATTACATAATATAACCTGGAATAAACTTCACCAATGATCAATAAAGATCTTAAAACCAAAAATATACTAGTGAGCAATAAAGACCTGATAAGAACATAAGAGTAAATTGATAACAGACTATACATGTATCATTTAGAATGTCAACAAAGGAAAGCTCAACAAGAGCTCATTAAAAGCAAGTGTGGATATAGTATTATGCTCAACACTTATTATAACAGGATTTCACTGATCAATTTTATATTAAGCACCTATTACCAGTATGTTTGATTTCAGTCCATTGATCTGAAATAACTTGCTAAAATGTTGGAAACTATCAGTGTTGGATCCAGGGGGTTCCGGGGTTGGGGACATGTAGTTGGACCACCCCCTTTGTCCTGGGCAAGGAACCCCCCTTTTAAAATGGCTGGATCTGCCCCTGATTGTAATCTGTTGCCATATAGCTCTCATCAAGAGAAACACAGGGAAATATCCTTTGAAGACGGCAGTAAAACTTTAAGAATATTACATAAAACTTACAGTATGATTTTCAGTCATCTTGTGTATTATAATATTCCAGACATTAAATAAGTGCACAAAAACCTTTGGTGTATAAGTGCATGCTTATGATGTTTGAAAAACTTTAGACTCAAAACCCTTTGGTGTATAAGTGCATGCTCATATTAATGTTTGAATTAACCTTTGACACAGAGATACATGTACATGTATGGCTCGTCTGTATAATGTAATTTTGTTACTATAGTAATATCAAATGTTGAAATTAAATGGCATTACTTGATCATGTAAACTATATATGTAAAACATTCTTTATCAATCAGCAATAATTAAAGGTCACTTAGGTGAAGAGCCAAATAACATCCACCAAGATCATAAAAGCCAAAGCTAAAGTGAATAATATATATATAAAAAAATTCTGTCTATCAATCTGTCCATTATAATTTTAAAGGAAATTAAATCAAAGTCCTAGAGAGCACTGACGGGTAAAGTGCAGACATTTATCAGAAGAAATTTAAAATTCAAACATTGCATTGTACAGGTTAGGCATTGGAAGGCAATATTTTGAATTGGAGATATCTTCCTTAGTCCATAATTGTAGTTGTTCAACTAAACTACAATTATGAACAAAGGTAAATAACTCCAATTTCAAATATTATTTAAAACTTGCAGTGACATCATTGATATTTTTTTAGAACAGATATATTCCTTACATATGAACACATCATTTTGAATCGATTAGTAAGAGGTCTCAAATAATTACTGTAACAGTTATAAAAAATACTAGAACACACCCGCGAAATCGCAGGCATAAACAGCTTGTGAACTATTGTAGGATGATTTTTTGTAAAATATATTATGTCTATGTATTATGTCCGATAATTGTTTCCTTTCTGTTAAATTCAATTATTTTTGTGTTTCTGGCCTCGGACCACAATTATTCTTCTCCTTTGCTAAAATGCATCTTTTGGTAAAAGTCAGATTAAATTAAAAATTTGCACCGCTTCAAACATGAAATAAATGTAACTGCTTATATATAGACCATTATTAGTCTAATGAAATATTCTTCAATGACAATCCATCAGTGCTTTTTCTTTTGAGAGCCTTAACATGCCAATGGTAGGATATGAATCTTGCATAAATGACTAAGTCCGACTAAGGCTAATTTGAGGGGTGGTCGGAGGGGTCCTGATCCCGAAATCCCGGGCTTAAAAACATGAAATCCCGAGATGCAGAATTTAAAGAAATTCATATCCCGAAATCCCGAAATCGAAAAATCCTGTAAGGATCAATCCCCAAATCCGAGCTTAAAAACACCCGATCCTGACGTCCCGAAAAAGGTCCTGCCTCCCCCTAATCTCTACCCTACTTTCATTTTTGCCAAATCACTACTTTCACAACAATGAATCATTTATGAGCATTATGTTTTCTAGTCTGTGTATCCATGCTTTCGTTCGTTCGTTTGTCCGTCCGTACCGCTTCAGGTTAAATTTTTGGTCGAGGTACTTTTTGATTAAGTTGAAGTCCAATCAACTCGAAACTTAGTAAATATAGTGCTGATGTACCATGAAAACATCCTTGTTTCCACATGTTTTACTTATTTTGATATATATGCAACTGGTATGACCCTTAAATAGTAAACATTTCAAAGAAAACTGTAGACAGAATACAGAGTCTCTTTATATTAAAGTAGTATAATCGTAGTTTGCATGTAAATAAACACGAAAAATAACTGTCCTCTCTAAGGAGGTATAATAGTTGTGGTACTTGCGATCTAAACACCATGATATAGAGAACGCTCTGGTTGGCTTATTTATTTTTCATTTTTGTTATCTATCATACGATTGGTTGTACTTGTGCATGTGTCAAACCGGAAGTCTTATCTATGACTAAAAGTCGGTCTGATGACGGAATCAATATACGGACACCTTTTTTGTCGTTTTTCTCCAAAAATAACTCAATCTGAATAATCATAGAATGGATGACAAAGGCGACTATGCATGTTACCTATAGAACACAGAGGCATGATGATTAATTTATTTCGGAAGGAAGAGAAGCGACACACAAAATGAGGTCTTCTCGTTTAATAGTATAGATAACATAATTCGTCAAAATCAGCCGATATTTTTACCAGAAAGTGTACATTTTATCTCATGCACCAAAATTTACCGTTAACATCAGTCAGCAAGAATTTTTTACCATTATTCGTCATGAAGGTACCTGCATAATGACTCTCTTCCTATAGTTTAAGAAACAATGCATGGGAAAAAATACCAACAATTAAAGATACAAATCAACATTTTTAGTGATTAAGGGTCAATAATTTCTAATTGTTCAAATTTTTTCATATTTTTTATGGTAGATAGAACTACTATGCTGACTTTTTTCAGTTTTTGTCTATATAATTGGTGTAGTTTTAAAGATGTAAATAAATTACTATAAAGTAAATATTTAAAAACATCTGTGTCCTCGTTATCTGCTCTTTTCTGTTCACTTTGAGAAGAGAAGAGAGGGGTTTGGTTGTTGTATCTGTGTTTCTTGGTGCCTTCTCATGCAGAGGAGCGGAGAAGGGTACAGCAGATCTTGTCATTCATTTGACTTGTTCTCAGGTGTTCCACATGTCATGCACGTGGTTAAAAAGCACGTGTATTTGGTTTACGAAGCGCAAATATTCATCACTACACAAAAACGTTTATAAATATTGAACTTGCAATTTCAATCCCACTTTGGTTATGCCAGTATCTCTAATTTTTCAGTTAAAATTTCATTATTTACCTGTGTCACCAATTCACCTGACTTAACCCTTCACCTTAAGGAGATGAATAAAGGAAAGATGTTTAAACCTTGAAGAAGTGAAACAAGAAAATATGTTTCTCTGAAATTCAGAAGTTCTATAAGGATTCTGTACTTTGAGAACAACTATATATTCAGAAAAAAAAATGAATAAACAAACAAACAAAAACATGTATCATGCATTTCATGGCCGAACTTGCATGGTTTTGGGTCACTGGGTTTATTTGAGAATAAGTCAAATCGACACCTGGTCAATTCGGCACTTTTGGAAAAAAATCAAATCAATACATATTTATTATATTATTACCCTTTTCTATCCTTTTTATTTGGGGCATATGGAGAATTATGATTTTTTGTTCAAGTTTTATGTTTTTTTTAGAGGGGGTTTATTTTTTTTTACAAGACTTACAATTTCAGAGTTTTTAAAAATAACTAATGTATTATATCGGTCTCTCTAGCTGATATCACTCACCTTTACAAAATGATTACGTCAAGCAGTAAGAATTCAAAATGAAAAATATTCTCATTTAGCTATTAGCTGTATGGAACTTCTCTCAGTATTCTCTTAATAATGTTTTGCGGTTGGTTCTCAATTCACAAATAATGAACTTATATATATTGAATATAAACATGACTCGATAACCTGAAAAATCGTGTAGTTTTTGCTGTTTTATAATTTTAAAAACTCAACTTAAACAAAGAAAAAGTAAAATAACAAAACTGAATACCAAACTCTGAGGAAAATTCTAAACGAAATTTCCTAGCAAAATCAAAAACTCAAACGAAAGGATAACAAGTCAACTGTCATATTCCTGACATATATACACTCTGGTCCAGGCATTTTCTTACGTAGAAAATGGTGGATTAAACCTGGTTTTAGAAGCCATTTTTGTAAATTCACAAATGAGGAAACAAACAAATTTAATTATGGTCATTGAAATTGTTTTTTTTTTCTGCATCATTTTCTTTTAGGTTTACTAGCAAATCGTACAGTTGTCACGAAATATAAGTTTCTGTATAGGCGGAATAGATATTATGGCATTGGCAAGATTATAACATAGATTCATTTGTTGTAAGCGTGATATTAATGTATTCATGAAAACAAACCCTTAATATTTTGGGATAGACACTACCTGACTTAATTGTGCTTGTTGCTGTTACTTCGAAACCTATAAATTTCATGTATATAGGGACTAGTGTTGTGCTACACTTTTCTATCATTATAAAAAGCAGAGGACGTTGACATGTAGCAATACCGTATGACTGCAAATTAGAAAACTACCCACAAGACACCAATGACGAGGATGTGAAACACAAAATCAAAGAGCACTGTAGAGCTTCAACAAGAAGCAAAACCAATTGGACAGAAACGAATAGAATAGAACATTTTTATTTAACAAATTACAGGGCTCATCATCATGGAACGGTACGTAGTCAGATTATATGAAATTCTTCTTGACTTGTGATCAGTACAGGCTAAACAGAGTATCCACACTCATATTTCAGAGTTAAATTGAAATAAGTTATTGCAGATGTCATTTTCCTTAAATTCTTTGTCTCTTATATATTAATAGAATGCAAATAGTATATTGGGATCATCTTTATTCATTATCCAAGTAATTTGTTATTGGTATGTATACTAAATGAAAGTTCTGACATGATTTAAATACACTGTGCCAGTCCGGCATGTCAAGAAATTGCCTCCGTTGAAATTCTGCAAACACCCCATAGAGCAAATTACATGGATGATTAATATTGACCATTTGGTATATGGCCGTGTTCTAAGCGACACGTACATGAAGGTCATAAATTAATTTCTTGAATGAAATCAAATCTTTAGCTACTACTGACTGCCGTAGGGCCGGGTCGACCGGAATTTTTAAGGATTACTTGGCATGGTCTGTAATAGTACTGGTCAGTACTCAATGTATCATTTATGTCTTAAAAACATATATTTTTTTTAATATTTTATCGTTGCACTGACTATTTGATATAAGATTTATGCGACAGCGAACCAATCTATTTGTCAGTAGGACTAGGCAACTGCGTAAGGAGGGTAGTGTACCTTGCCTAATAATGACTTCAGGATTCAGCTAGCAAGCAAGCTAACCAAAGTTATTAAATTTGCCTATACACACTCAATACAATCGGCTGTAATAGTTTATATACTATTATACATAATAGGTTTTCTCATTGTTGAAGGCGTTACAAGATATCAAAGGCAAATTTCTGCCTTTATCCTTCCTCTTGATGAGCATGCCTTTTTCTAATAAAAGCTACCTAGAAAAACAGAGGAATAAATCTAAAATAAAAGATTTTAAAGCATAGATATAAAAAAAAAGGAGATGTGGTAGGATTGCCAATGAGACAACTCTCCACAAGAGACCAAATGACACAGACATTAAAAAAAACTGTAGGTTTTTGTACGGCCTTCAATAATGTGCAAAGCCCATATCGCATAGTCAGCTATAAAAGACCCCGAAATGACAAATGTAAAACATTTCAAACGAGAAATCTAAAGGCCTAATTTATGTACAAAAAAATGAACGAAAAAACAAATATGAAATACATTAACAAACGACAACCAATGAATTACAGGCTCATGACTTGGTTCAGGCACATACATATAGAATGTGGCGGGGATAAACATGTTAGCGGGATCCCAATCCTTCCTCTAAAGAATTGAAATAATTAGCAGTACCGTGACATGATGAGACCATGTTTTTGATATATTTGATAAGGTCATGCTCATGCGTATGACGTTCATACCGATTTAGTATAGTCTGGGTATTGGCCTCGGTTCTATAGATAGGCTGTGAAGTAATAAACTTTTGAGGAAATGCTTTTCATGGTTTTTTTTTTTTGATTTTTTCTTACTAGCTTTGAATCAAGATTAATGGAAAGAAAACGTAACAAGAACCCTAATGGGACAATGGTGTATGGACAACAAACCGATAAGGAAACCCGGGAATTTGAATACACGGGTGCATTTATTGCTAGCAAACTGGTTTAAGTTTTGCAACAGTTTTCAAAACTTTTCATTTGTTTTGACAAACCAGTTTAGAACCTGGTTTAAAACTGAAACTGGTTTGATTGTTTATTGAGACAAAAGGAAAACCAGTTTCGGAAACTTATCAAACCGCTCTCGGGGCGGTTTAGTAGTTTGGTTTCGAAAAAGAATATGGCTGAAGAAGTGCAGACGAACATGACGAAGCAGCTCAGTACATTTACTTTCCAGCAATGTGAACAAAAGTGGAAAAACTTAACAAAAATATTTCGTGACACTGTTGATCACAACCAAAAAAGTGGGAATGATGTAAAATAGAGCCCCTATTTTTGTGAAATGGAGGAAGCTTATGGGTACAACATGTACAAGGCAAATGTCAAACCTATCTTCACAATGAGCTAATCAATGCCATCAGCAGAATCTGTGACATGTGAGGATAGTGATGTAGAGTCTTTAAATGAAAGTAGTTTGACAGAAGAGGGTAAAAGAAAGAAGAAGGCAAGTGATTCAGATCAAACAAATAACCAGGGAAAGAAAGTAAAAAAAAGTAATGAAGTTTTGATGTTTTTGGAAACCATGAACGAGGAGTTTAAAGAAGAACAGAGAGGGTTGCTATCTGAAATAAAGAAACAGCATAAGGCAAAAATGGACTAAGATGACCAAAAAATTCAGCTTATGTCACAGATTATTGAACATATATATGAACAAATAGACATACTACAATAATTGGATAGATTTAAGTTTTTTTTCTTTTTAACTTTATTATGTTTTTCTGAGTTGCAGCATTGTCAGAGTGACATATTAGTATTGCATTTCACTTTATTCTATTGTTAAAAATACAAATTTCATTATATGAAACTGTTTCATTGTTGAACACATATTGAAAAAAATATCAACTTTGTATATAATTTTTTTATATCCAAGGAACAAAAAAAAAAAGCAGGGGCCTAGAACATGTGGAACTCCATGATCCCTAAAATTTGGCCTGAAAATAATCATCGAGTTTATATTACTGCACAGTGTATAGCTAGTCCTGCTAGTAGCACTGATATAAAATTGAGAATGGAAATGGGGAATGTGTCAAAGAGACAACAAACCGACCATAGAACAGACAACAGCAGAAGGTCGCCAATAGGTCTTCAATGCAGTGAGAAACTCCCGGACCCGGAGGCGTCCTTCAGCTGGCCCCTAAACAAATATACATACTAGTTCAGTGGTAATGGACGTCATACTAAACTCCAAATTATATACAAGAAACTAAAATTAAAAATCATACTAGACTAACAAAGGCCAGAGGCTCCTGGTCCATTCTTTATGTGCCTGTCCCAAGTCAGAAGCCTGTAGTTCAGTGGTTGTTGTTTGTTCATGTCGATCATTTCTTTTTAGTATTTTGCTTTGTTAAGCTGTTAGTTTTCTCAATTGAATTTTTTCATATTTTTCATGTCTGGGCCTTTTATAGCCCAGTAAATGGTATGTGTTTATCTCTTGTTCAAGGCCGAACGGTTGCCTTAAATTACTTACATTCACTTTATTTGAACTCGGTGGATAGTTGTTTCATTGACAATCATACCACATCTTCTTATTTTTATAAAGTATTGCCTTTCTAACTCAGCATATAAACAGGGCAACAGTCAAATAACAGTACCTATATAACATTGATAATACACAGTGACATGTTATGGACCAAAACATGAAAATGAACACAGAGTCATTCATGTGTGAAAAGCAGGCGATACAAAATAAAACAATACACTAATTAAGAATTGGAAATCTAAATTTGGCTAAGTTTACAGTTAAAAAACAGATTACACATTTTCTGTTAACATGGTTAATGGAGATAAATATGAGCAATATCTTTTTATCCCAGCATATCAACAATCGACTGACGTTTATTTTGTGCGGAAGGTCTTCTCCTTAAAAAATCTTGGAAATCATTGATCTCTTCATTGGCATTTAGTCCTTCTTCAATGTATGCATCAAAATTGGCTAAACAAACTTCATGTAATGTGCAACAGCTGAGCACAAATTTTAACACTTAAGGCATATCTTCCATGTCAATGTATCTTAAACGCCTGAATCGACCTTTCAATGCACCAATGGCTCTTTCGATACACATATCCGACTCGAACTATGGATGTAGTTATAACGTTTTTGTTCAGCCGAAAGGATGCCAAAGTCTTTGAAAGGCGTCATTACCCACTGACTCAAAGCATATGCAGCATCTCCAATTAGATGGGTATTACCTGGGAACATTCTCTCTTTGTTATCAGATGCACTTGTAAACAGACGCGAGTTTTTAAGAACTCGCGTGTCATGCACAGAACCTGGCCACCCACAATATAAATCTAGAAAATGTAAGTTTTTGTCACATACTGCTTGAAGTATTATAGAAGGAAACTTTTTTCTGTTGTAATATTGTTCACCATCCACTTGAGGAGTTTTGATGGGGATATGTGATCCATCAATCGCGCCTAAAACACCATGGAAACCTTTATGTTGAAAAAACATGTCAACTGTTTCTTGCACTTTCATTCCAGAAGGCCATTTAACTAATGCAGGAAGCAAATCTGAACAAATAATTGAAGATGTTCGATGTATAATAGTATGAACTGTTGCTTCACATACACCAAAGCTGTCAGTTAATTCAGTCAAAATCTGTTGACATGATGCATATCTTATGAAAATCAGTAGCTGCTTTTCAATAGAAACTTTCATGATGCCACCCTTAAGACCCACCGCTAACTGAGGAGATAAGATTAGAACTAGTGCATCAAATGTTGATCTGCTCATTCTAAAACGATTCTTATAGTCATCAGGTGTGTATTGGGGGATAACATTTTCAACACAATTTTTCACCCTGGCGATGTGTCTACGTTTAGCAGCCAAGCATGATACAACTGAGAAAACTAGCTTTCTTTTTGAGAGCCTCTTGTGAATCATATAAAGCCTATCAATGCTGTTCTGTTTGTGTTATCAAGTCCTGTAGTAAAAGATATACTTCAGCCATTTTTGTTATGGTTTCAACATTGTTCAAGGAAACCACCCATTTGTTTAAATGTGCCTGAACTGGGTTTATTTTTCAAACTAGTTCGATAAAACCTAAACTAGTTTTGGAAACCAGTTCAAAACCTTAAACTAAAACCAAAACCAGTTTTATTTGCAATAAATGCACCCTTTATTTTTATATAAAAATTGACAAAATCACTCACTATACAAGGACTTTCTTACCCGATACAATACTGAAGTACTCTGTTTGGTATTAAGATACTAACACAATACGGAATGGAATATCTCCCATTTTTTAATAATTTAGCATACTGGTACTTTCAATCGGGTTACAACGGAATATGAAAGAAAAAATAGTGGGTCATCATTTTTTTGTAATTCTGAGATAAGAAAACGTCAACTTTGTCGACAAATTCACTTAGATAAATACAATGAATAGGGAAAATGTTTTTTTTTTTTAATTAAGATTTTTTTAATGGATGGCTATGTTCTTATACACGGAAAAAGACTAGAATAAAAACTTTAATTCTTTATTTTTATGTTAAAGTTGGCAAAATCACTTACTCATAATACAAAACCAATCTCACCCGATTATTATACTGAAGTACACTGTTTGGTATTATTAGAAGCCTATATGGATATACGATTTGCACAGTGCCTTAACCAAGTAAGTCGTAGTCATCATGTCCTAGTGAAGGGTTTTCAAAATGAATTTGTCCACACTGCTTTAAATCATCATGCCGCTTGCCTTAAGTCTTCTATGAAAATTCAATCATTCTCAAGTTTTCGCTCTTAATGATTTTACCAATCCTTGGTGTTTTGGCCAATTATCTTGAAAACTCTAAGCGATAGCTAGAAACCTTTTAAAACATAAATAATCAGCAAGACAAGATCTACAAACGAGTCAAATTTCGGTAAAAATAAGCAGTCTTTTTAAAGTAAAGATTACCCTTAAAGGACGACTTTTTTTATCCTCTCTTGTGTTTAGGGTTTTCATCAACTATTCAAAGTCTTTAATGTTGGAGAGTTCCCATTGTTTAAGATGCACATAGACCTAGATTAGTGGCACGTGCTTCTATAGCCTCTTGTATTTTTTAGCTGCTATTTATTTAAAAAAACTGTTTACTATTTTCTTTGATATCTAGCTACTATCCTATTGTCAACATAATTGTTGTGTCGTTTCATTATTTCAGTCGTTATTGATTTTCGTAGTTCTTTCCCCCCTTAAATTCCGTCCATATAAATATTTCTTTCCGTTTCCGTTTCCGTTCCGTTTTCCGTTTCTGCCGTTTAGCAACACCCACTTCATATGTATTCCCAGAGGCGGATTTAGGGGGGGGGGCAGGGGGCTCGGGGCCCCCCCTTTTTGGGAAAAAATTTGGTTGCTTATATAGGGAATCACTGAAGCGTGACTGGAGCGGGCCCCCTCTTAGGTCAGTCAGTGGGCCCCCACTTATGAAAATTTCTGGATCCGCCACTGATTCCAACTTTTAAGAGACAAAAAGATAAACGAGCGAGCACAACTTCCACCTCTAATTAAAGCAAATGAAATTGTTATCAATGATTTCAATAAGTCTTGAATTCTTGGGGTTCTTTAAAATGCTGAATCTAACTGTGCATTTTTTTGGGGTCTCATTTTTAAATCGGCCCACATTTGTGTCTAATAGGTCCAAAATTAAAATTTGTTTGATTTTAGCCAAATTGAATTATTGATGTTCTTTAATAAGCTTAATTTAACTGTATTTAGTTTTTTTGATTTTGGAACATATTTTTAAATTGGTCCACATTAAGGTCCAAAAGGTCCAAAGTTAAGTTTTGTTCATACTGCATATATATTTTATTTTTTAACTAAGTTACCCCTAGTATCATTGGTTATGCATGTACTCATTAAATGCTTTAGACAATATCATGCAAAAGTTTACAAAATTTATGCAGGTTCTTGGAGCCTCATGTTTTTAGATTTTACTCTTTAATAAATTAAGACTTTTCCTCTTAGGGGAATTCTTTATTATCTGAACCAAATTATGTTACATATTTTGTGAAATAGGTTACATTTATTATATTTTTCTACCCAGTCAGTTACTCAAGTGTGAAGTGAGTAGATTTCAAGTAAAAAGTTTTTTACCTGTACATATGATCATGTGATTTACAGGTGAAAATTTGAATTTTGGTTTCAAATTAGTTTGATCTTTACATGGACAAACACTTGCATTTTTTCCTGAAATTGTTTTGAAGACATGAAAAATTTTAAAGTTTCATGAGGAGTTTAAGGTAAGGAATCAGTAAAAATTACATCAATGTTATCTATTTTGGATTTCAAACTTTATTTAAGTTCCAGAAAATTACTTTTAAAGAATTAAAGATTTCACAAATTTTTCATACATAATAAGGATGGATGTGAAACACAATGATAACTCTTAACCATTTCTTCATGCTAATTTATTTATTTGAGATGTATAACATTTTTTCATTGACTTGTTTTAATGTTAAATGTTTCTTTTCAGTTCTTGGCTTCTAGGAAATTATACAGTTATAGTCATCTAAATTGGTATAATTTAGGAAAACCAGACACTAAACGCTATTATATAGATTTTAAACAATGAAAGACGCAGAGCATATAGGTATGATAGTCAATAGTAAATTAAAAACAAAAATGATACAAACCCTGTTATATTACCTTTCAGAGACCTAAATGAATAACTGAATAATATCTGCCTGTTTCTCTACTATGATTTTGAGTTACAAATATTTGCTATGTATTATAGTTTGTATGTCTATCCAAATGATATTGCAGGGATGGACCTAAGCCAGAGAAGCATCAACAAAAAAAGCATGAAGTTTAAAAAATGTTAATATAAACGAAATTGTACTTTCTGTAGCTATTTAAAATTCCACAAAAGTCAGTAAAAGACATTAAGTTAAACAAGGAGGTTATATGCCACAAAAGTCAGTAAAAGACATTAAGTTAAACAAGGAGGTTATATGCATCATCTGCTTCAATTTACTAATAAATTTGGACCATGTATTTATTTTGAAAGCTTATTATTCCCAAACTACGATAGTAGAGGGCCATAATTATGTTTCCTGTTCTGTGTGTCTGTTTGTTCGTCTGTCTGTTCATTCTTCCATTCATTCTTCCGTACTTTCGTTTGTCCGTCCGTTCGTTCATCCATCAGTCTGTCATAGTCCTAGCTCCCTTTCAATTTTTATAAATTTTAAATTTTACGTTTCCGTGTTATAAAAAGGGAGGATTTTCCAGTTTTCGGACAATAAGTCACAAGTGCTTTGAGCAGATTTCATGAAAATTTGTAGAATTGTTTATTTTTATTGACTTAAGCTCCCCTTCGATTTTTATAAATTTTTGATTTTAAGTTTCCAAGTTTATGAGATTTTATTCATAAAAAAGGTGGGATTTTCCAGTTTTCGGACAATAACTCAAAAGTGCTTTGAACAGATTTCATGAAACTTTGGTGACTAGTTTATATCTATAAAAATAACCTCCCTTTAGTTTTTTTTATAAATTTCTGATATAACATTGAGGAGTAATCAAACTTTATTCGTTGAAAAAGCGACGGGCGTATCATGCGCCCATGGCACAGCTCTTAATTGATGAAGTTGAAATCCAATCAACTTGAAACTTTGTACAGATGTTCCCTATGATATTGTCTTTCCAACTGTAAAGCCAATTTGAGTTTTGAACCCAATTTCACAGTCCACTGAACATAGAAAATGATGGTGCAAGAGGGGCATCAGTGTACTATGGACACATTCTTATTATATGTACCTTTGGTTTTAGTTTCATCATAATCATATTGCAAACTTGGCTGTGTTTACACAACAAATGTAATTTTCCTTAATTTTCAAAATCCAAGGACTACGGGTAATCTCATTGGTTGTACACCACAATAAAAATAAAGTTACATCATTGGTTAATTTCCATTTTTAAGATTTTTTTAAACCAATCATAATGTTTTGTGTATGCTTTTGAAAAATATCACAGCATATTGATAACAAAAAAAACAGTGCAGCTGAAAAAGGCATATATAGATATGGAAAAGTACATTGAATTTTGTATTTCAGAGAATTTACAAGACTATCCACAACATTCTCATTTTGATGAATTGTTAAACCACAGAAACTTAAAAAAGACCTACAGAAAACCTAGGCTGTAGAGTATATACACCAGTATAAAAGAATTGGCTAGTCGCGTTCATCTATAAGGTATGTATTGGTTGAATATTACATTTCCCCTCATTATTTTTGTTGTTGATGGAGTCAAAAAGCGAGACATAGGTATGCTGTTGACGGCGACGTCAACAATGTATTAGTTTGTGATTATGTAAGTTGATGGTGAACTGATCAGTCAAAGATATTTAGTACACAGCTGTATTAGCACTAGCACATTTCATTACCATGGAGATTATTTGGCCCTGCCCCCTCAGTTGTGGTTTTATATTGACTTTTAAACTTTTGCTTAGTTTTCATGTATTAGCTTGTGACTATGTAAGTTTATGGGGAACCACTAGTGGTAGGTTAACGATGATTGGTATGTAGTTTTATAAGCATTAGCACCTCTTATTACCATGGGGATTATTTGGCCCCGCCCCTTCAGTTATGGTTTATTGACTTTTAAATTTTTGCTTAGTTATGTATTAGTTTGATTAGGTCAGTTTATGGGAAACCATTAGTGGTTGGTTAATGATAATAGGTCTGCAGTTGTATAAGTATCAGCATATATCATTTCCATGGAGATTATTTGGACCTGCCCCCTCAGTCATAGTCTATTGACTTTTAAACTTTTGCTTAGTTTGCATGTATTAGTTTGTGATACGGTTGGTTTATAGCAATGATTAAAGATGCATCAAAGAAAACATATGACAATGATGACTCTCTTAGATCAACAAAAAAAACCCAACATTTTATAAAAAAACAAAAATAATATAAATTATAAACTTTCCAACCGGTGACCAGGCCAACCAACCAAGATTTATAAAGAATGATAAATAATATAGATTTTTAAGTTCCATTCTTTCATATTTATTAAAAAGAAATGATGTTTTAGAGGAGCCAACAGCTGAGCAGAGAGCAGAAGAGAGATTGATGACCTTGAAGAGTAAGCAATGAGAACAGTAAGACAGCTGTTAAGTATATCTGGGGTTACCAAATATTATGGTAAGAACCTCATCTTTAATCAAACTTGGTGAGTATTCTTTTTGTTGGTTAGATATTATGCATCATTATGAAAAAAGGGGGATGTAGGGTATAAATCAACAAGGCAGCTACCCAATGAAAATAAATAACCAAAGACAGGTCTTCAACTATATAACAAACAACAAACTATTTGGAAATCTTGACTCCCCCGCAAGAGAAAAATGTCACTCTTATTATTGAGGAAAATGGCCACTACCTCAATGGTCTTTAAAATTAATTCAGTTGCTCTGGTCATTTTTCAAAATTTAACAAGTGAATGGAGTTGTTTTGATGAAGCTTACCTTTAATCAATGGGAGATTGATGCGACCACATGGGTCATAATTCTGAAAACTTATCCTGAAATCCTGGGCTTAAAAACTTGAAATCCTGAAGTCCCGAATTTAAATAAATTTAAATCCGGACATCCCGAAATTCAAAAAATTAATTCCCGGATCTTAAAAGGGTCAGTCCCGAAATCTCGAGCTTAAAAACACCCAATCCTGGAGTCCCGATAAAGGTCCTATCTACCCTCATATCTATAATTGATAACTAAGATAAAAGAAATACAGAAATTGTTTACATTAAATTGCCTTTTGCCATGCTTTCATCAACAAAAGATTTTTTTTTTCATTTTCCAAAATAAATTCCAAGGCTAAGATGTAGGATGCCATTTTTCTAACAAAATACCACAGCATGGAGACCCAAATCAGCACACTAAAATGTCCAATGTGTGTCCTACATCTTGAAAAAAATATCATTTTATAAATGTTCAAATATCTTCAAAAACATTTTTTTTTTTTACTCATTTCTACTCTGTTGAGGCTATTTCACTAGCACTGCACTTTGACTTTGACAATGACTATTAAAGACAAACAAAATGTTTATTGAAGTTGAATTGCCTTAGTGATAACTTGGTTGAGGACATGGAAAGCATTTTGTCATTGTTGGTTGTTTTATGGGCTTTGACCTCTTGAGTCATAAAGACCTTATGTATGTTAGTTCCATTGAAATGTTCAATGCATTGTCAATGCTAAACATTTGATTGACTTTGACTGATTTTTTTTAAGTTTCTGAAGAGTATAAATGAGTTTGAACAAAATGCAGCATAACTTTTTCTCCATGATAAGAAGATTTGATTTTAATATTTTCACCAAATTTACTGTTGATAGCATGGCTTATGGTTTGTGCAATACTAGAATATGCTTTTTTTCACAAGGAGCTTGTCACTTTCTGAGTTTCACTCAAAAACATTAAAGAATCCATCAAATTTGTAAAGCTAAGCTTAAGGTTTGATATGTTACACACATAGTAGCTTGAAATTGTTAAAAAAAAATTACTGAATTATCTTGTGTATTTTAGTCAGCTTCCATTCACTTTTTAAAAGTTTGAAAAAATACATTAAGATAATTTATTACTTAAAGAGGCATTTGCTATGAAAAAAAAATACAATAACAGCACTTCATTTTTGATAAACATAAATTAAAGCGGAATAATGAAGTAACGACCTGCAATTAGCAAGTAGATATAGGAAGATGTGGTGTGTCGAGTGCCATTGAGACAACTCTCCATCCAAATATCAATTTATGAAAGTAAACCGTTATAGGTCAATGAACATCCTTCAACACGGAGCCTTGGCTCACACCGAACAACAAGCTATAAAGGGCCCCAAAATTACTAGTGTAAAACCATTCAAACGGGAAAACCAACGGGTAGCAGTCTGTTTAGTTAAATTTTGTAAAAATGAGCTAAAAACTTTGCATATTTATTATTTTTTTCCAAGACTATAATTTAACCTCATTTTGGTCTGGATGCATGCAACATTTAATAGGAACCATTGTAGTAGAAGGTTGCTCAGCTTGGTCAGATAATAAAAAGAACAGAATGTCAAAATAAAAAAATGAAACAGGGGAGCCACCGCACACAACAGGTTTGGTGACTGGTTTTTCCAACAAAAAATATGAATCTTACACAAAATTGAAAATAATGTCAGAGAAAACAACCCAACCAAAGAGCAGAAAACAGCCAAAGGCCACTTATGGCTCTTCAATTCAACCAGAAAATTCAGCATCAGGAGGCAGGCTTCAGCAGGCCCTACACAAAAATGTGTACTAGTTCGGTAAAAGTGGATGTCATACTAAACTCAAAAACATAAATGAACTAAAATTAAAAAACATACAAGACTAATACAAAGGCCAGAGGCTTCTAACTAGAGACAGGTGCATAAATACAGTGAGTTAAACAGGTTTGAGATCTCAACCCACACCTATACTGCTAGGAGCCAATGTAGAAAAAACAAACACACAGCAATTCACACAGTAAAACTCATTTAAAAAGAAGTCTATGTCCCATGTCAGAAAAGGTAACATAATAAACAGACTAACTAAGCCAAATGGCAATAGTTTTGGTATTTTTACAGCAGTTACAATGCTAAATTTCATGGAAAAATAAAGTAAAAAACGTTGATTAAAAAAAAAAAATTAAATTTTGATTTTACTTTAAAGAAAACGAAATAAAGTTTAATTGATTTTATTCTTATATGTCCGTATGTAATTTTGTATATTTATTTATGTTTCATTTCAGAGTTCACCAACAGATGTTTAATTCTAAAATTTTGATTTTTGCAGATTGCAGCAGGGAGATGTTACAGTCATAGACCTTGAATAGACTCCGTTGTACTAGACCAGGGAGGGTAGCGCATAGTTTCCGCAGCACTATACAATAGTAACAAGATCACTCTACCATGAGCTTGTTAAAGGGCCCGTTTGATGAAAGTGACACCAACATTCTCCACAACACTACAGATTTGTTTTTGCAGATGCAACCGAGGGGATGTTTCAGTCATGGATCCATTTGATGGAAGTGACACCAACGTTCTCCAACACTAATAATTTACAAATTTGTTTTTGTTTTAGATGCAACCTCAGTCATAGACCCAGAGTATGGCTATGTTGTAACAGATGAAGAAAAGTGGCATATAGATTTCTGTATGTCCATTTCTTTGTATAAAAGTGACAAATTACTAATCTTTCTTATTTATATCCATTTCAGAGTTCTTACAAAGATGCAGTATAGGTATACAATATTTATTATTTTTGTCTTTTTGTGTGTTTTTGTCAATGAGAGAAAACATACAGAACAAATCTATCAGAAGTATTAACTGGTGTAATTTGAGACAGAACACCCTGGAACACAAAAAATATCCTACCTCACAAAATTTAACACGACATCTTATGTTCACCTTTTTCCATTGAAGCAGCACACACAGTGTAATCAAGAATGTATGCATGTCCTTGAACATCTAGAAATAGAATATCTCTAATAGTAAACAGTCCAGTATAATGATCAACTAGAGCTACACTAAAAATAAAGTAAAAAAAGTTAATTTGAAAAAAATATATATTTAATTTTTGAAATTTACCTCAAAGAAAAGAAAATAAAGTTTAATTGATTTTATTCTTATGTATGTGTAATGATGTATATGTATTTATATTTCATTTCAGAGTTCACCAACAGATGTTTAATTCTAAAATTTTGATTTTGCAGATTGCAGCAGGGGGATGTTACAGTCATAGACCTTGAATAGACTCCGTTGTACTAGACCAGGGAGGGTAGCCTATAGTTTCCGCAGCACTATACAATAGTAACAAGATCACTCTACCATGAGCTTGTTAAAGGGCCCATTTGATGAAAGTGACACCAACGTTCTCCAACACACTACAGATTTTTTTTTTACAGATGCAGCTGAGAGGATGTTTCAGTCATGGACCCATTTGATGGAAGTGACACCAACGTTCTCCAACACTAATAATTTACAATTTTTTTTTGTTGTAGATGCAACCTCAGTCATAGACCCTAGAGTATGGCTATGTTGTAACAGATGAAGAAAAGTGGCATATAGATTTCTGTATGTTCATTTCTTTGATGGAAGTGATAAATTACTAATTATTAATTAATTAATTACTTAATTATCCATTTCAGAGTTCTTACAAAGATGTATAGGTATACAGTATTTATTATTTCTGTCTTTTTGTGTATTTTTGTCAATGAGATAAAACACACAGAAAAGATCAATCAGAAGTATTAACTGGTGTACAAATTTGAGAAAGAACACAAGAAATATCCTACCTCACAAAATTTAACACACCAGACTTCTTAATTTTCACCTTTTTTCAATGAAGCAGCACACACAGTGTAATCAAGAAGTTATCCATATCCTTGAACATCTTCGAATAGGATATCTCTAATGGTATTTCCATAATATAATCCTCAAAATTCAAACAGTGAGGTATAATGATTAACAAGATCATACTTAAAAAAAGGAGGATACCAAAGGGCCAATCTAAAACCATGTGGTGAAAAAAGACATAACATAAACAAAAGAAGTGACGGAAAATTGTCTACACTGATAACAAAATATTGTATAGCAACAACCCAACCAAAGACCTGAGAGGTTCTCAGACATCAAGCACCAATCCAACCAAATACCAGGGATGATCTCCAGCACCGAGCACCAACCAAAACAAAGAACAGGCATGAACTAGGGCAAATAGCACCAACCCAACCAAAGACCTAACAGGTTTTCAGGCACCATGCACCAACCAAACTAAAGAGCAGGGATGATCTCAGGCACCAAGCACCAACCTTTACAAAGAACAGGGATGATTTCAGGCATAACACACCAACCTTACCAAAGACCAGGAATAATCTCAGTCACCAAGCACCAACAAAAAAAGGGTGATCCCAGGCACGACAGAATGGTAGCAAGTATTTGATATGTTAACTTATATACTTATTGTTTAAGTTAAATGTTTTTTTTTTTCATTCTTTGCTCTATTTTTTCTATGAAAAATTGTCAAAATCATACATGAATTTTTTATGTGTTTTTTCATCTCTCTCTTCAAAATATTTTACTTAATATAATAGGTAAATAATTTCTTGAATAGAAAAAAATTGGAAATGTTAATTTTCTTTAATCAATGAATGAAAAAAGAAATGTTCAAACCTTTTTCATGCATAACCAAATTATTAAATGTGTTAAATAAAAGATTATAAATAACAAATTTCTATATTTTTTGGAGTAAATTAAGATATGCTTCTAAGAATTTTTACAATTGAAATGTTCCAAAATTTAATAATGTATCTTTTTTTACAGAAAATATAAGGTAAAATAACAAATAATGACTCGGGTTTACATGAAAACACTGATATCTTGAATGACAGTAGCATAGGTGGATCCAGGGAGCCTTGCCCCCCCCTTTTTTATGGGAAGATTATATAAGGAATCACTGTAGCATGGCTGGAGCGGGCCCCCTCATGAAAAGATATGGATTCGCCACTGAGTAGTGAAATAAAAATTCACTAAATTAGAAGGGGAGGTAACTCGTATTAAATGAGGGTTTCGATACAATATCGTAATTCAACTAATAGATGCAATTTTGCTCTAAATTTGTGAACTAAAATTCAGGTACACTATGCCAAGATCAAAATTCATGTATATTTTACTCTTGAGAAAGTTGAGGGGGTACATTATTAAACCTAGGGTATTTTATTATTAATGTATACAATATACTGCTTAAATGTGATGCTATCTGAATTGAAATCAGTTTGCCCAGGTGAAAAAGCCTCCTCCACTATTTTATGGTAGAAGCATTTAGTAATTGGGAAAATGTGATTGAATTTGATTCTGATTTTCTGAAATTAGTTAATATTTATATATAAAACAAAATCATTTATGATTTTCACAAATATTCACCATCAAAATTTTTAACAATGTTTCTGGATTATGATGAGCCATTTTTAATTATAAAAGTTTTCCTCATCTTATTTATTACAGAAGCAATTAGAACATATTCAGTTTGAATACATAAATGACAGTATTTTTAGTAAGCATTTCATGAGAACAACGTAGTTAGAATTTTGACCGTAAAAATGAATAAAAAAAATTCAGGCATTCAATAGTGATGTATAGATACAATTTAGAAAGTACTATAAAAATGGAAATCAAATAAAAAACTCAGAAAGAAGATAGATTTGATTTGATTACAACATACACAAAAAGCGTCCCCTATTATTAAACCATTGAACAAAATTTTCTTCCGGAATGCAGTAAAATGATTTGCCCATCAATTTCAGTAGTTCAATTTGGCATACTTTAATATGCAACAACAGTCGAAGCTAAAAAAAGAGGTTGGAGATTAACCCAGAGTGGAAAGCCCGCTTATTTGATTTGTTTATAATATTTTGTCAAATTGATTAATGTAGAAATGGTGATAGTTGAAATAACTTTAGATGAGGTTTATTAAGTTGTAAAACATTTTAGGTCGTTGGGTCCAATGATCAACTGATATTAATAAAACATTTTTAAACATTGTCTTGTTTGCATTGCCAGTACTTTTGGGTGGTTGAAATTGGGTTTGCATAGCAATTCATGCAATTTTTGCTGGTACACCAGTTTAAAAGGATAAAAACTGAAATTTCAGATTTGTAATTAAACAATTTCCCCAATTTTTTTACTGTTTTCAATACATCTTGATTGTCAAATTGGAGAATAACATAGTACATTTGTACTTGAAACTAAATTTAGGTCATAGTCATCTGCATTTAAAGTTTCATAGCTGAACATTATTGTTCATCTTGAAAGTTGTTTTTGAAGATCAAACAAATATCAAATTATCATTTCAGAAATACATTGAGCTTTGAGCGCTGCATCTCTTACTAACATATAACATAGTTTCTTTTTGGTGTAGCTTTCAGTAGTTAGGGTCTGGTTATTTCTTCTGTTTTTTCATTTGTTCTTTGGATGGTGTTATGGTTTTCAAGTGTTCTGCTTTCAAAGGAATCTTCATATGTAATTCTGAAATGAAAGTATTTGATATTTGTAAGGTCATTTAAATCTATCAAAAAAAAACAATTTGGAGCTTAAAGCTACTTTGAACTTTTTATAATTTTTGAAACAATGTCAAAAGCAAATGTCTTAAATAAAATTCTATATTGTATTTGACATATTATGATGTTTTGGAAACCAAAAAATTAAATGTATATTTGTATCTTAGATTGAATTCAAATACAGTATTGTGAAAAATGTCCTAAAATGTTATTTACTTGAACGTCAACAAAATTATTTCAGGGTATCTGTTTCTTTAACGCACTTATTGCGAACAAGGCAAAGGTGAAGTAAAAGTAACATTTCAAAATTATAAACTAATTGGATGTATCTCTTATCTATAAAAATCACTTAAATCTTTAACCGAATTGGAAAGCAATTAATTAAATCATTTCACAACCCCCTAAAAAAAAAATTCATTCTGAGTTATCTAAAACTATCATCATTTCCCAGAGAAATTTAAATAATCATCCCTCGCATTAAATGGTAGTAAAATCTATTTTACTTCAGATATCTCATTCTTGGGTTAACTTTTCAACTCTAATCCCCAATAATATGCTTTCATTCAGACATATTACAAATTCTCCATACAAATCCCAAAAAAATAATCTTGTGAAAAACTAAAATTTGTGGTTCTCATGAAAAATAATAAAAAAAAACTGTCAATAATAATGAATCCACAGTATTCACTTTTTGCTTGTAATCAAGTTTTATCATTAATCCTCAAATGTTGTATATAAGCAACATTTCTTGTTTGTTTCTTTGTCTTTACACAATTTAAATCCATTACTTTTAAGCAAGGGAGATAACTTGTTTCAAATTTTAATTTTATGATGAAAATTCTAAAAATAATTTCTGGGAACAGGCTATTTGTTTATGTCTTCTTTGTCCATTCAACATCATATTTTTCTAAAATCAGTGTAATTTGTATTCGATTTAAAAATATTTAGTAACTATTTGGTTTATAATTATCAGTACATAATTGACAACTATTTTTAATTTAAACCTTTTCATCACATTTAACAATGGCTCATCATGATTTGTAGATAAGATTTTGACATTTCTTTTTGAAATTCCCCATAAATTTCTTTCAAAAATTGCACACAATCAGTTATATTAACCAAGCAGGTTCCAATTGGATCATGTACCATACTTTGAGGACAGTGGCAGATTCATAGGGTGGGAGTTTTGGTGTTGGATCCCCCTTTTTGTCGAGCCTTTGACTTTAGTTGAAAAAGTGAGACATAGCAGTCCTACATTCCGTCATTGGCGTCATCCTTGGCAGCATCATGAAATATTCACTCTTTGCTTAAAGTTTGAAATTTTAATAACTTTCTTAAAAACTCTCCTTGATTTGTACCAAGTTTGGACAAAAGCTTTCTCCTGGGAAACATTACATTCACTCTGTGGTTAAAGTTTTAAAATTTATAATAACTTTCTTAAATTCTCCTGGATTTGTACCAAGTTTGGACAAAAGCTTGTTTATGATCATAAGATAGTATCCAGAAGTAAAAATAAAATTCCATTTTTTCTGTTTTTCACTTATATATGGACTTAGTTTTTCTTCAAGTTAACATTACATACAGTCTGCTGTTTTTTAAACATTTATTAGATTCATAAACTATTCTGGATTTTTACCAAACATGAACAGATGCTTCTTTCAATCAAAAGATAAAAAAATACTAGGCATTGCTACAGTGAATCAATAAGATAGACATATTTTGGTTCCTATGGGTCCTTCAACAGGATTGAAACTAAAGGAGAGTACAGAATTCTGTAATGATAATTTGCATTTCACATAGACACCATCAGGATAAATTAGAAATATGGAGTGAACGTAGATGTGAACTTTAACTGGATCAAGAATGTTGAATAAAATATGTTTTTGTAAATTTGGACGACATTTGACTTGCAATTATGTACCATTTACGATGCTGGATGTAGTACAGACTTGCTTACCATACTATTTCAACACTGGAAGAAGTATGTTTGTCTGAGCGAAGCCAATTGGAAGCACGTACCTCTTAGTGAAGCTAATTGGGAGCCATACCCTCTGTCTTGTTGCGAAGCTGATTGGAAGCAGTACATATATACCACTGTCTGCTAAAGCTAATTAGAAGCAGTACCCCCGGCAGAGTGGTCCCAATTAGAGGCAGTAACTCTGAGCGAAGCCAACTGGAAGCATGTACCTCTCCAAAATTTGATTAAACACTATTCAACAAATTTTATTTAACATTCTTTTTAAACTTTTCTCCCATTATTACCTTCTTTTATTTTTTATTTATTATTTTTCTTCCTGTTGACATAATGAAGTACAAATTATCACTTAACCATTTTGTACTCTTTAGTTTTTATTCTGATGAAGGTGCCATAGAAATTAAAACATGCCAATATATAGTTTTATTACTCCAACAATCCCTGAAGTATTGTTCAAAGAATTATCATAAGTGAATCTTTTATAGACAATTCAAATAAAAAAAAATACTATGCATTTTGCTGATTATATATTTTTCTGGGAATTTCACTTAATGTAACTGTAAATGTAAAATACCATTAATACTTTTTGTCCAGCCTTCAACTTTAGTTGAAAAAAATGAGACCTAGCCATCCTACATTCTGTCAGCAGCGTCGTCGGTGGCGATCACAAATATTCACTCTTTGCTTAAAGTTTTTGAAATTTTAATAACTTTCTGGATTTCTACCAAACTTTGACAGAAGCTTGTTTATGATCATAAGATAGTATCCAGAAGTAAATTTTGTAAATAAAACCAATCAATTTTTCCATATTTTACTTATAAATGCCAGGATACAATACATTCACTCTGTGGTTAAAGTTTTTAAAATTTTAATAACTTCTTAAAATATTCTGGATTTGTAACAAACTTCGACAGAAGCTTGTTTACGATCAAAATCTAGTATCTAGAAGGAAAAATATTTAAAACTTTGTTCCTGTTTTTCCGTATTTTACTTATAAATGGACTTAGTTAACCTAAAATTCAATCTGAAGTTAAAGTTTTTAAAACATTTATTAGATTCATAAACATATCCTGGATTTTTACCAAACTTGGACAGAAGCTTCTTACAATCAAAAGATAATATCTAGAGGAATATTTTTATTGATTTTTATCCCCTCATTTTTGTTGAGCCTGGGATTAACAGCAAAAGTCATTGAGACACTAGGTTCTGGGGAACCCTTAAAATTTTTTTTGATGATCAATGGAATAGAATCAGAACATAAACTAGTTTGAACCCTGCCTTTTATCTTGGATGGGAGTCCCCTCTCTTTAGAGATGGCTTAAACCACCCCTTGGGGTTTAAATAATTGCTTTTTTATCATTTGAAGATGGAAAAATAACTATTCACATTATTACATGGGATTTGTTTCCTCTACAAATGACCAAAAAGAGCTGTTCCCTGCCTGTGTATTGACTGGAGCTAGTTCTGACTGTTATCCTCCATTTAAGGAACCAGTCATTCCAAGAGTTACCTTGTACTAGTCCATCTCTATTAATGTCAAGATTTCAGTGATTTCTTTTCTTTTCAAACAGGTTTTTGGAAGCAGTCTTATGAAAAACAAAATTTTGACATCACCAATTAATATGATACATGTATCAAACTTGATTTGGGAACAAAAATGTTTCTTTTGAATTGTAAATTTTGGAACTTTTTTCTTCAGTTATTAAAGTTTAAAATTTAATGATTTTTATCACATGCAATTTGAATTTGGACAATTGTTTTTTTATTCTAAAGAATCAGCATTTTTTTACCATTTCTTTAGTTCATAAAAAGATTTTCTACTTCATACCACTGTTTTGCATTTTATAAATTTGTATTTTATATTTTCAGTGTTTCTTGTACAATCAAAACTTCAATGAAAGATTGCACTCATGTTGAAGTTGTGTAACTCCTAGTATGAAATTGTTTGAGGAATTTTCCCCACTTTTATTAAAATTTACAGACGGTACCAGTTTTGTGTAATTATAACTACTACAGTTTGAAATGTTTATAATTTTTCTATTTTTTCTTGAATTGGGAGCTTTTTATCCAAAATCTTTTAAAGAAGGTAACAATTTTTGTTTCAAACTCACATCTTTAGAACTCTCATAATGAGCATGCAAATTGATTAAGATTAATTGTCATCACCAATTTTTGACCTTTTAAAATTCCATATACTGTATTTAAATTTCAGTATTTAAAAGACCATTCTCCATTGTTAAAGCAAAAATATGAATTTGCACAACTGAGCTACTTCAGGCTATGGTCAATTTTTGGAGTATAATTTTCATGCTTATGATGTGCATGATGATAAACTTAAAAGAAGAGATATTTTATTAAACTATGCTTCAAAATATTAGAAAATGTTTGTGATTTACAGGTGTTAGCCAATTACTATTCTGTTCTTTTTTTATAACTCCTTATTTTAGGTCTTTACATATTAGATGTCTTTAAACTAATATAAGAGCTATTATTTAGAGCTCTCTAAATAAAAGAAAATACAGGTTACCAATTTAAAAGCACATCTGGTATTTTTACTGTATTTTATGTATGAATTAAAAATATTATTTGTATATTACATTGAGAATTACTTCAACTGGAATGAATGGAAAAAGAAAATATTGTGAGATGCTTTGGAACATTCTTGGGACAATTGTACACTTGATAAAATACAATGGAAAGGACATTTTGTTAAGTGCATAAATTAGATTCAGTGAACTGACCAGCACAAAGAATTATGTTGAAAAGCATGAAAAAGTAACCATGGTAGCAGCTCCAAGGAAGATGGTTAAATAAATCTTCAACCAAGTCTGAGGCTTTACAAAGAAAATAAGAAGGCAAGTTTAATTAAGTCAAACAAGTTCTATACATTTTATACATTATTTGATAAAAAGTATATATTTAGAGCTTACAATGCAGTTACAGTGCAGAAAGTGATGTTGCGAACGTAAAATGTTATTTTTTGCCTTTCAATGGGAGATAACTCATTGTAAAATGTGCAGATGATTTACCTTTATGAACAATAAAATATGTTTAAACCATTATTTTTGAGGAGTTGAAACTCAATAAGTAAATTTATAAGACTTTTTTTTTTATTTTTCATCTTTTACATTGATTTTACAGTTATTGATGTTATACTGTTGTGTACAGAAATCTGAACCATATTGGTGAATGTAGAGGAAATGGAAATATAAAGTATATAAATTATCAATTTTTATATTTTAGGTTCTTTCTGTAAGATTTTTTCATGGTGTGGGAATAAGACTTGGAGGTCTAATACAGCTTAATATATAGGTAGGTACCAGTATACAGTTTCGAAAAGCAGAAAGAAAAAAAAGATAAATGTATAAAAATAATTAGATCCATTTTTTTCTTTCCTTGCCTTGAAATAATCAAACACTAAATTTCTGTTATTTATTTCTACCCCCTCTTTTGATATCAGTACAAATACAATGTATAGTGTAAATTGAAGGATCTTACATGATTATTTGGTTTGTTATGTTGTTGGATTGCTGTCTAGTCAATATGTTCTCAACATCTAGTACATGAATATAACCCATTTCTTTTTAATTTTAATACAGTAACAAGTGATCCTTTTAAACCATTTTATTAATAATATGACAACATTTTATATTTCAGATTAGCTTCACAGCTTGTCTGTAAGGATTGAAGTTGGGAATGGGCATTGGAGCTGGCTTTTATGGTAAGAATCAGTACTTAAATTAATGAATTATTCAGCAAAGAGCATGTACAAACCTAGTTCTTCATTATGCTAAGAAGTATTATACTTTAACTATGCAGAGAAGTAGTATACTTTAATTTTTCTTAAAACTATAATCGTATATATAATCTGGAAGGAGGACATTAGGAGGTATGAAGATAAATAAAGAAATATTATATATTATTATAATTATACTGTTACTTAGAAAATCTGTTTTCTAAAATTGTCCCCATATAAAAAGTAAAGAAGATCATTGTCAATGAAATTACTCTCCCAGAGACTAAATGACATGGATGTAAGCAACTAATGGTTACTGTATGGCCTACAACAATGAGCAAAACATATACTTTACAATTAACTATGAAACAGAAAGTAGGCCACCTGAAAAAATGTGAAACAATTCAAACAAGAAAATCAACAGCTAGATTTATGATAAAACAATGAAATGATAACAAATATGTTGGACAACAACCAACTACTTGTCATCCCTTGTTTGCTAAAGAAGACTGGTTGTTTGTAAATTCATGTCGACACATCACTTTAAAACAAAGTAAATCAATTTTCTATGCATCATCAGTGCAATAACCAGTTACTGATTCCTTTGCATTTAATATTGTTCTGACAGATATTAGAATGCATATTTCTTTTTCAGGTGACTTCAACTGTGGCTGCAGGAAATTATTGTGCAATACGACTGAAACAAAAAAGAATGTAATTCAGACTATTTTTGTGTAATGTTGTTTGAAAAAATGTTGATAATTTTTATTACAGATAAAAAACAAAAATAGTATGTAAAGATTCTTTATTTTCAGCAAGACTGGAAGTTGTATGCTAAATTGATACTTCAGAATTTTACAATATTACTTGTAGACCTACTTGAGACTATCTTAATAATGGTACATGTGTATTCAAAACATTTCCAGTAGGTTAAGAATGGAGAATCTAAAAAAAAAAAAAAAAGAAATGTATTTTTTTATTTTTCTTATTTGTATGATATAAATATTTTTCCAATGTTTTGTTATTTTTAGCATTGTTTTTAGCTCAAACAAATTATTTCAAAATAATAGTAAAGAAACATCCTGGTGAAAAAAGATTGATTGATTGGAAATGTTAACCACCACTTTCAGCAATATTGATTATATCTTGGTGACCATTTTTTTCATGGTTGAGAAAGTCAGAGTAATGGGAGAGAACCACCAAGGTGCTAAATATTTTTTGTAAATGTTTGAATATTTTATATCAATTATTTATTTTTAATTATAGCTCTACCATTTTGTAATTTTTGTTAGTTATAGCAATGATGTGGAGTCCCAACAGGTGAAATTTTTTGGCAATGGGAGGTAATAAATCATTCCCTTGTTTAACTCCTCATTCTTGAAATTTCCTCATGGTGGGAATATATAACTATTTACTTGATTTTCACATTTGTTTTTGCTTTGATATCAGATGCATACTAGCTAATACAAAAACATGTATTGACTGTTATTCAGAGTTCTGTAAATAAAAAAATGTAAACAGAGGTCTAAATAATAGTTTTGAGGGTGGGAGAAATCATGGGTCATTACGGGTAGAATTGATTTCATGAAATTTTCAAGATATGTGATTAATTGAGAGTGCATCTGACATTTTTTATTTATTTCTATAAATAATGGACCAGAAACTGAAAGATTGCAATTAAGATAATGATGACAGCCATCCTGGCAGCCAGGACAGCAGCTCAAAGGAAGATGGTCAATAAAATCTTCAACCAAGTCTGAGGCTTAACCATGAAATTGAGAAGGCAAGTTTTTTGAAGTCAAACAATTTCTATACATTTCCTAGAAATACATGTGTATAATTGTAAAAAAGTACATATTCATCTTTCTTTCAGAAAATCATCTTTGAAGAATTTATTTACAAGTTTAATATTTTGAGATAGCAGGTACATTAACAAGAATTTCTATAACAATTAAGAGACTGAATCCTGAGATAGGAATCCACTTTCAAGGGGAGACTAGTTTAATTAACAGCAAGATTTGTTTATTCAATGGGAGACAACTCACTTTCATTATTCAAAGTAGTTGAGTGCAGAATTCAAATCATAAACCTTTGACTATTTTTGTTTGTTTTTCAATCTTTTATATAAATATTACAAAATATGTGAATGTTAAACATAATTAGTACATGAAGTAAGAAATCAGAACAATTTGTAAAGTAATCTTTAGGTTGACATATAAATTAGTTTGTAAAATTAATAAATGTATTAATTTCTTTTTAGATACTTTCTGTGGCATGTTTTCATGGTGTGGGAATAAGACTTGGTGGTCTAATACAGCTAATATGTAGGTAGGTACCAGTAATATTAATCCTGTTTAAAAGAAAATAATTCTATAAATAATATTATTTGGAAATAATTTAATTTTGGATGTAACGCGTCTTCTGATTGGCTGATGTTATTTTGTTATCAGCCCATAGACATAATTTAGTCATGTGACCATGACATCAGCAACGTTTTTCATGATTTTATATTGGGAGATATCATCAAAATGCGATGATTTTATGGATTTTCTGACCTAAAAGCTTTAAGAATACCTTTGGTCCAAAATGTTTAATAAACTAAAGGTGCTAAGGGTAATATTTAAATTACAAGACATAAACTATTTCTTGATCAGGGAAAGTGAATTATGCTAAAAAAAGTTCTGAATTGTGAAAAATTAGGCCTTCATTGGGGCTTTTGCGAGAATTGCATACTCAACAGGTCATAACTAAGTAGTTTATATTGTGTGGTGCCAAACAGATGATGTGGTTATTTTGTATCAATAATGATACCAAGTGATCCTTTAAAACAATTTTGATTGACTAAGCATTTTATATTTCAGGTTAGCACCACAGCTTGTCTGTAAGGATTGAAGCTGGGAAAGGGCCATTGGAGCTGAATTTTATGGTAAGAACTAAAAACAGATTGAACTATTCATCCAAGAATATGTAAATGCACCATGGATTTTATTATGTACACATGAAGATCTAACATTTTTAAAATGTTTTCCAAATTAAAAGTTTTAATTATACCGGTAATCGTAAGGGTATATAAGAATAAAGAGAGGTTATAGGATTGCCAACTACACAACTATCAATAAGAGAATCAACTTACAGTCACCATAAGACATTCAGCAATGAGCAAAATCATTATGAATTTTAATAATACAACAGGTTGAATATCACAATAGGTACTCATATTCATCACTCTAATCCCTGATGCATAACTTTGAAGGTAGATTTTTCTGAAATTGGGATCATTAATCTTGCATATTTATCCATTTATTAAAAAATCAAGAATAGATGCATGCAATAATTTCTGATTTTACAGTATCAGTTTTAAAGTAAACATTAAGAGGCCCTGAATATGACAAAATGTGAAACAATTTCAAACAAGAAAACCAACACAATGATTCATAAAAAAGAATAAACGAAAATTAAGACTCACATTGATTACTTTTTCATCCTTATTTGCTAATAATTGTATCAGATGATGTTTAAATTTTTATATAGGTTTGATCATTTGTTTAAGAATGTTTATTTCTTTTACAGGAAACTGGCTGCCGCATACATTGATTATGTGATAGTGAAGAATGTTATTCAGAAATTTTTTGTATATGTTTCAAAAAATGTAATTTTTTACACAAAAAAAAAATGTGTAAAGATTCTCCATTTTCAACTAGATTGGAGGCTTGTATTTAAAATTTCAAAATTACTCTTACTTTTCTTATCGTGCTTATGGAGACTATTTCATAATTTAGATCTTATTTGTTATTCCCCACCCCCTGAAACTGTATTTCATTTTTACTTTGAAAATGAAATGAAATGAAACAGACCAATTTTACTTGTAAACTTAATAATGGTCTGTTCAGTCCAAAGGCTTCCAGTAAGTTCAGAATGGAGAATCTAAAAACAAAAAAAGAAAGAAAAACAAAATGTATTGTGTTTTTGGAGTTTCCTGAATTGTTAGATATTTTTACAACTTTTTGTTATTTTTTTGCAGTGCTTTTAGCTAAACAAATTAAAATTATTTCACAATAAGCAGAGTAAAGGAACATATTGGTGAAAAAAGATTGATTGATTGAATTTTGGTGTATAATGCCACTTTCAGCCCAATTTGTAATATCTTGATGGCCATTTTTTATGGGTTGAAAAAGTAACAGTAAAATCTTGTTATACCAAGCCTTACTTTGATTGGGTTTGTTCAGAACTAAAAAAAAATACTTTCACATGCAGATATTTATTTTCATAATGAGATCTGACATTTTTATGCTTTTAACTCTGTTAAATTCATAAACATTCTATTTCACCCTTCAACTATTGATGCAGTCCTTGGAAGATTGATCAAATTGTTAGATTTGTGGATGCAAGTTGAGAATCTGCTCTAACTAAATTTATGTTGATATCAGCTGAAATAACCTATCCTTCAATATGAGTAATAAGATATAAAAAAAGGAAAAATCCATTCTTTGATTAGAGAACCTTTAGAAGTTATAAAAAATAGTACAAAATGTCAGCAGAGACTGAAGATTATTTGGAAGTATAGGGAAAGTCCCATTTAATCTTGATAATTGTGGGTTAAAGTTGTAGATGGATGAGCAAACATATCATACACTGAATTACTATACCACATTCCGGCCTAAGGCATAAATCAGGCTATAAAATATTAACTGACCACTAGACTTATCTCCCTTCCTGGGTTCCATAAATAAATATCAAAATATACTACTTAATTTTAAAAACAAATAGCTTAGAAATTTGGAAGGAGTAAAGAAACTATATAGTTTAAAATAGCTTGAGGTTAAAAATGTGAATGAATGAAATGTAATTGCTTCACTGGAGGATCCAGAAATTTTCATAAAGGAAAAAAAGGGGGTGCTCACCGATTGTTAGTGGGGCCTCCTCCAGTGGTACTTCAGTGATTTCCTAAATAATCAACCAAATTTTTCCCACCTCTGCTATTTTATTGGTAATTAATCATTTTTGCACCGATCAAGATATTTTTAGTTTGTTTTAATTACCCAGTAAATAAGTTGAGTAATTCTCAAAAAATAATTTGTACATGCATGTTTTGATATTTTTATATTATAGCTTTTACCACAGTTTTACTTTTTATAAGAATTGTATTGTTTTTGGATGTCATTTTAAAAGTTGAGACAAACTGAGGATTCTTATTTTATATGGAATTCTATTATTTATTTATAAGTTAAGTAAGGACTAGATTGCTTTTAGTTTATATATTAAACAAAGAATAGTCACTAAATGATTACAAAATTTATTACATGTATCAAAAAATTTACATGATTTTATTTTAATTCATAAACTTTTATACGTAATAATATAGACAAAGAAATTACATTAGGATTATTTCCCCTATAATAAAAACAACTAGGAAAATAGATAGTATCCTCAGTACTGTCATTTATTTTGCATTATTGTAATATTTTTCTCCTGATACCAAACCCATGATGCAGATCCTTTTCCTCCTTTTTATTTAAAGATAATTTACAACCTTGATCAAAAGCATATCACAAGTAACTGTTTGTTTATTTACTCACATCTTAAAAGAAGCAGATTGTGTTTGGTTTCATTTGGTTATTTTGTGTCATGTAGGATCATAATAATTGGTAATTAAAATTTATTTGGAAAATCATCTTATCTTATATTGTATCTGGATGACAAGTAAAGGGGGAAGAGGTTTCTGTGATCGAGGGGATGACACATTGACATCCATCATCAGCATTGGCTTGGCAGTGTATCATTAGCAGAACTTAGGGATACTTAACCGGGTTGTCTTTTTTAAAACTTTATTTTCCAAACTTTAAAGGTGCTTGATAGCTCCATATTTGTATGAAGATATGGACAACTATATTTGGTACAAATGTATATGGATTCATTGCTAGGTATACATATAAAAAAAAAAGTGGTGCGATTCCTAATGAGACAACTCTTCACAAGAGACCAAATGACACAACTAAGGAGTCTTTTATACAATAACATCAGTGTGTTCGCCTCAAGTTGGAACTCTTGCATGTTAAAACCTAAAGACTCAAAAATTGGTATTTGCTGCTGCTCTTCTTGTGGATTGCACAAAGCAGGGTTAATATTCATGTACCTATCCTGAATATGCATTTAATTGCCACAGGACTTTTAACAGCTGTCCATCATTACCATCCAGTGGGAAAGCCAGTGACATTGAAGAGCTACTTCCGGTAGTCCCGCGGGAAAGGGGACATAATCTAAAAATTTTGAGGTGGCGCTGTAACCAGCGTGTAAACAAAAACGTAGCCTGTGCTTCAGACAATAAATCTATTAAAACAACTTATCATCCATCAGTATTTGAGTTTAATTTTTCATTAGAATAGATTTTGTCACACGACTGCCAAATTCGGTATTCAAATAAGTGCTCCGTTATTGAAATATGATAATCCAAAAGACTACCTCCGTTGATTTCCAAAAAACCGCGGGTAATCCCCACGACTACAAACAACTGACACAAATGCATCCTAAAGCTTTTCATTGGTCGAGATATAAATAAATGTGACCTAGAAACATATGGGCACATGACTATGTACAGGATTCCCCGTCACTCTGAGTCTTGTTTACATAATAAATACTTCAACCGGAGGTCAAAATTCAACATTTTTCAGACGTTTTGGGAGTTATTTCGGTGCAAAATCAAGCAAATTATGTCATATTTTACAGATTTTAAGCACAAAATTGATTGAGACAACGAAGGGTGATGATGTTTTCAGGATTTTAAATATATTTTTCTTAAAACGTTGAGTGGTTGAAGGCTTTACAACGTCATTTGTTGATGTTTACAATATTTGCTCAAACTCCTCGTATCACATTTTCTGTAGTTATTTAATTATGCTGGTGACATATAACAGATTTATGGGCGAGATTTATGTATAACATTGAAACTGATTTAATCTATGAACGAATTTGTCCATTTAAATAACTTCCATTGTCTGGAAGTAGACCTACCCCCCTTTTTTCAACAAAAAAAATTTCAGTTAGTCAAAAGTTGTTGTCTGAATAAGCATGCAAAAGTGCAAAGTGTAAGCACTCAGCTAGTCTTTGTTTTAAGCCAATTTTTAGGGTAATGGTTACAGTCATTCTTTGCAATTTGATTCTGTAAATTATTATAAATCTGAAATGTTTCAACTTGTCAATTTTAAAAAGTACATGTACCAATCAACAAGAATTGCCTGCCTAAACACTCACACATGTTTATAAATGTCTGTCCTTATTATGCGTATCAAGCAACCTGATGTACACTGTGACTAACTATTCATGTTTGAGTGTTTCTGGGCCCTGGGGCATATTTAACTCTTGAGAACTTGAGATTAACATTCAATAGGAATGCCCAATGCCTAGTACATCAAATTCTTAATACATGTTAGAGCTACATGTATATGAATATTTAAAGCATTAACAAAATGCTATATTCCAAGGTCTGGTATATGAATGTCTCACTCTGATTTTGGTGATCCTGTTTTGTTGCATTGATATAACTGCTTGACCCATATTTTTATTTTACACCAGTTTACAAGAAAACAAATCTTGGACACAGGATCTATTCTTTATTAAGAATCATACCATTCCTATATCTGTGTGCTGATTTTTCTGCAATAGAATACCTTTTCACACATTTTACTCCATTCTAAAAGCACACAATTGCAATAATTTGCAAAATCATGTGTTTACATATCTAGGAAAAGGGTACATAGACATCTCATTCATAGTACTACACAAGGAGCAGGATCTGCTTATTCTTCCAGAGCACATGAGATCAATTATATGTTGTGGGTTCAAGTTGATCAGTTTTCTTTTTTCTAATTTGTATATTAGTTTAATCTTTTCATCAAAAAGTCTGAAAAAAGAGATATGTATCTACTGAAAATGATTTATTTAGGTGCAGGGGTTGCCACACTTTGAAATCTACATGGAAGCAAAACAGTGAAAGGTCATGTTCATGATAGGCTACTTGAGAGACCTCACTATGTCTAGGAGAAGTGAACAATTCTAGAAACTTTCCATTTAAGTCATTCAAACCTTATAAAGAATAAAAGACCATCATTTTGACTTTTTATATCTTTTTTTTTCTTATGTCTCAAATACTACAGTACATACATGTATATTTCTGATACCAGTGACCGATCCAGAACTTTTTCTATTTTTTTGGGGGGGGGGGGGGTAAGGGGTTGCTGCTGCTGACTAACTTAGGAGGGACCCGCTCCAGTGATTCCCTATTTAATCAAAGTAAGTAATATTGCATTGCAACAGTATAGTGTCTCATGTACATTTACCCCACGTTATCAATATAAAATGGTGGAGTGTTTCACATTGTATGTGTATTTGAAAATATAAAAATGTTTAGAAATAAAAGTTTATTAAATGATGAATAAATACAAAGTCATAAAAATAATGTTAAAATGAAAAATATGTAAAAAGTATTTTAAACATTTAAGGAGAACTATTCGTCTATTGTTAAAATTAAAAAGTTTTTTTAAAGTAAAATCAAGTCAAATAGTCCTCTGTCCCATACATGTAAATCCTCAATATAGAAATCCTGCTCTTCTTATTCCTATTGTTATCTGAAAATATATAATTTATGCAGATGATATTATCAAATGAATATAATTGCAAACTTCTCTAGATTTTCTATATGATCGGTAAATTATAATATATTTCAATTGTCTACTGACAGAAACATGATCTTCTGAGGTCCCAATTAAAAAAAAAAATGTTGAAAGGAAATACTGGAATCCGAAGGATCAATCTCGAAATCCTGAGCTATAAAATTACCAAATCCAGACGTCCCGAAAAAGGTTCTCTAGAAAAGGTAATACTTATACACACCAACAGATGTTTGGAAAAAATTTCTACTTATAAATTCATTTACTTAGTATTTAAAATTCATCACCATAATAACATATCAACCTTTTTAAAAGATATAAATAATGTTTTAATAAAGTATAACGTAATATGCAACATTAAATTATCTTACAGGTATCTGTTATTTAAAAGATAACTTTTCATTCAATCATTCATATCTTTAATTCTTCATACCAGTAATTGATAATAAATGTATCCAACGCCAATAAAACCTGGCCACAACACCAAGCCAATACTGAAGGTGGCAATAAAATTCAACAATAAATCACATAATTTTTTTTTAGCATGGAAGGAGGGACAGAATTTATACTTTCCTACTGGTGAATATTTCATATACCTGAAACCTTTTAAAAGATATTTTACATGCCCATATGCACTATTCAGCAAAAATAATAGAACTGTTGTTCACATAGACAAGGGTCTGGATGGGGTGTTCTGCATTTCTTTATCATTTAATCTTTTAGGTCACTGGTCTCTATTTTTTTTTATACTTTTTGTCCATAATTTCTCTTTCCTCAATATATAAATTAGCACATCAATACTGTAAATTCAGAAATTATTGCGAGGTTTTTATTATTGCGAAAAATGCGACAGAGTTGTAAACGCAATAATTAAAACTTGCATTTTGTAATATTTTAACTGAATTAAGCATGACTTTTCTCAAAATCGTAAAAATTAAAATTGCATTCAAGTTTAAAATGACAAAATCGCAATAATAAGTGCACGCAATAATTTCTGAATTTACAGTAGTTCAAAATGATTATGACCAGACCTAAGGCTTGCTGCTAAGAATATTAAGATTTTTTTCTGGGATGCATAGGAAGTCGTCCCAGAAAAAAAGTAGTCTTGTCAGACTTCATAATAATTTGGACTAGCATGTCATTTGCTCTATTTTTTACTTATTTTATGGTAAATTTTCTCTATTCTTGTTCCTATAGTAATAATTCTCTAATTCTTTATACGTTTTAATAATCATAGTTCCCAGTAACAGATCCAGGGATAGGGTTCCAGGGATTGGAATCTCCCTTTTTGGGGATGATCAATGCATTTGAATGGGGACATATAGTTGGAACCCCCCTTTGTCCTGGGGTAGTTATTTTTTTCATATATTTTTATTTTGTTTGTGTTTTGTGTTTTTTGTCACACTTTTTGGGTTCAAAAATAAAAATATTCACCTTTTTACTATTCGAGACAACCAAACAAATCAGCACATTACATTACACAACTGCAAAACTTTAATTAAAATTTAAATGCTAACATTGACCTGCCAAAATTGAAGTTTTATTCAAATTGAAGTCTCACGCTGGAAAAGGGGCGTTTATTTACATGTGGTCTACGGAAATTTACTGGATTTAAGAATCGAAAAGAGGCAAACATGTAGCCATAACCCGATCAGATCAATAAATTATGTTATGGATAGTATTAATATCTTTCTACTAACCATTAAAAGTAATAATACTAGGATTTCGTGAGCTCAGAAACCTTAATCTGTTGAAAAATGGCGTCGATTTGTGTGCTTCCTTTTCGCAGCCTCAGTTACAATTTGACACGGAGTGATGGGTATTTATGCAAATATTTAGGGACTCCTATCATCATAGATGCTATTTTTGGTCATTTTATATTTAAATAGCCAATAGGATGCAAATGTGTCAGTTATTTTCAGAAGGGGAAAACACCCGCCATATTTTTATCTCCCAAATTAACAACGTCACTTGCCACTTTCAGAAGTTCGTTTCTTGTAAAATAAAATCTTCTAAGAAGAAAAAATAGCATGGTCACCTGTAAAACTTACCTATATAACTTATTGATGATGAAATGACACAAGTTTAATTGTCTTTAATGATAAATTTCTCGAAAAATCACACGTACACGATGTAAACAAATTGCCGCGATGGCGCGATACTGTCGCCCTCTATGAAAAATCGCAATTGTCGCCCTTGATTTTCTGGCCTTTACGTCATATGGAAGGAGGCGCAGAATCGATCCGTGGCTTTCCCACTGATCATGAGAGATCGCCTAGCCTTACAGTCATGGTTCAGTGATTAATACTTTTGCAAAAAATGTGTCACAAGATATAAATATTGACATTAAACTTATTGAGGAAACTAAAACTTTAAAACAGACTAAAATGTTAAAACCCCAATTAAAAAAAAGTTATATCAACTATTATCAAACTATTATTGATGATAAAATAAATAACTTAAATGAAAATAATAAAATATATCTATATAAATTTCTTAAATCTAATATAAATAACCAAATGCAATACTACCTATCACACCCAAGTAAAGAGACAAGAAAAATGTTAACCAAATTTAGAATAAGCGATCATTGTCTCTTCATAGAAACTGGACGATATACCAAAATACCACGAAATGAAAGAAAATGTAAAATATGTAATATCTTAGACGATGAATTTCATTTTTTCTTCAACTGTAAAATAAATAAAAATATAAGAGAAATCTTTCTAAAATATTATATACAAAAATATGTAAATTTTAATACACTTAATTTTACTGATAAACTCGTGATAATACTTAATCCATCAACACCATATGATGTAAAAGCAGTTGTTTCTTTTATTAAAGAGTCATTAGAACTGAGGAAAGGAGAACAGTAACTGTTTTTATCATATTTCTTATAATATTGTCGAGTTTTCATCATGTTTCATTATGTTTGTTTGTCAATGTATTTGCCACAACCAAAATTGGTTTTTGTATGTTTTGCAAATAAAGATAGAAATTAATGTTCAGTTTTAGGTATTTGTTTCTCTGAAACTAAGTAATTCATTATGTTTATTCAATGAATAGAATAATTGTAAGGTTTACACATCTATCTAACAAGGTTCATCTGACCTTGACCTTATTTTCATGGATATTTTAGTCCATAGTTTTTGGAAAGTTTGCTATAGCTTGCTATTGCTGCTACTTTCCTTAGGCGTCGGCCTCAAACTTCCGGTTGACAGATTATCGCAATATATTCTGCTCCGAGATAATGTAGTACTAGTGTTTGAGTTCTGATTCTTGGAAGATTCTTTTAAAATTTTGAGTAACTACTGTTTTGACTGAAAATATTACAGCTTGAATAAAAAGAAATGAATATTCACCGACGATTCAGATGAATTTAACTTCATTTTAAAAATGAGTATTACAAACACTACTTCGCGGATCTGCCATGCGCTGTAGAGAAAATCACAAGAAATCTACGCGAGATTGCGTTTTCATTCATTCATGAATATTTCATGAATGAACATTTCCCCGCTCTACTTTTACCTGTTTACTATATGTACGTACGTAAACGTGGTAAAATCCCGAGTGTATCGAAAGAATAGGGAATGACTGATTAAAATGCGAGAACAAGTTGACATTTTGACCAAGCCGTCGGATAATTGAAAAGTGATAATGGTTTGTTTAAACAAAACACAGGTGAAAGAATATAAAATACTCGATAATTATTTTATATGTCTAACGTCTCACGCCAAGGACGAGTAAAGGTAAAAATGACCGGCTTTAATAACAAAAACTGTGAATTTTTAAAAATGCATTGTTTTTGTCTAAACATCGATCGGAAGATTTTGATGCCAAAAATCATTTGAAAACTTAATTCCGTTATTTAAATACTAATTGTTTCACATTCCAATGTGGATATTAGGAACTTTACTCGTTCAGCATGCTCAAGTGGATCAAACTGACAGCAGAAAAACATTGACCCAACGTCAGTTCTTCTTCAGTCTTCTTCCAATAATTTACATCATACCACTTCTGGTGTGTTATTGTAAATTCGTATCATATAGCATCCGTATTAAAAAGCAACCGAGTCAGCATCCACTTCTTCAAAATTTTGACGGGACGTATTATGGTATACAAATGTCCGGTGTCCGTCCGTCTGTCTGTCTGTCTGTCTGTCCGTCCGTCCGTCTGTCTGTCCGGCGTAAACATGTCGCACCGTAACTTGAGAACGACTTATCCAAATTTCATGAAACTTAACATAGTTGTTTCTTATGATGGTCAAATGATCTGTATACTTTTTGGTGAAAATAAGATTAAACCCTTTTGAGTAACGGCACTTTGTAACTAAAACAAGGGTGTGTTTTTTTACACATGTCGCACCGTATCTCAAAAACGATTCTTGATTATGGCTTAAAACTTTAAACACTTCTTAGTTATATTAATCTTAATATCTGTATACTTTTTGGTGATGATTCAAAATTTTATTTTTGAGTTATTGAGTATTTTGTAAAAAAGGGGGAGTTTTTTTTTACATGTCACACCATATCTCAAAAACGATTTATGATTATTACTTAAAACTTTACACATGTCTTTGTTATATTAATCTAAAGATCTGTATACTTTTTGGAGATGATTCAAAATTTCATTTTTGAGTTATTGAGTATTTTGTAAAAAAGGGGGAGGGTTTTTTTTACATGTTGTGCCGTATCTCAAAAACAATTTATGATTATTGCTTAAAACATTACACACTTTTTTGTTATATTAATCTAAAGATCTGTATACTTTTTGGTTTTGATTCAAAATTTAATTGTAGTGATATTTAGTTTTAAAAAAAAAACAGGGTTGGGGTTTTCACATGTCTCGCCGTGTCTCAAAAACAATATATGGTTATTGCTTAAAACTTTCTCAGAAACTATTTATGATTATTGCATAAAACTTCCACACAAGACGTCGGGCGTATCATGCGCTGTTTATTATTCCTGTGGTCATACTGCTGTTGTTATGCTCCCACCGTATTGAGTTTTATCCTTGTTCTGCTGTAAGTATGTATGTTCTTCCCTTACTTGTACGTACATGTACCTCCGTACATCCCAAAATTCGTTTCTGTTCTCTTACTTTAGTTTGCCTGAACCAAATTGTATGAAACTTATACGCAATGCTTATAACCACAATTCACAAGTCAAGTGAATTTTAGTTGCGTCACTTTTACCATTCTAGCATTTTATGCTACTTTACAAAAAGCAAAGTTGCTTGAAATTTTAGTTTCTGTTCTCTAACTTTAGTTTGTCTTAACCAAATGCTATGAATCGTATACACAATGCTCATTACCACAAACACTGATCAAGTTTGAATTTTGGTGGCGATAGTTATACCATTTTAGAGTTATGCCCCTTTACATATGTAAAAAATTGCTTACTATTTTCGTTTCAGTTATCTAACTTCAGTTCGCTCAACCAAATGTTATGAAATTTATACAGTGTTAATACTTTTAACAATAAAACAAAGATCAGTCTTGAATTTTGGTGGAGTAATTTTTACTGCTCTAGGGTTGTGCCTCGTTACAAATGGAACCAGATGCTCCGCTGGGCACATCTTTATACGACCACAGAGGTCGAAACCCTGAACAGTTGGCGCAAGTATGGACACAACATTCAAGCTTGATATAGCTCTGAATTTGGATTGCGATCAAATTTTTGACATAAAATTAATATATAGGTTTCTGACACAAAACAAATGTCAAGATCTAACAAATCTATTGCGCAATACTACATGTAATTAGAATGTATACACAATGCTTATTACCCCATAACTCAGATCAAGTACACATTTTGGTAGCGTCATGCACATTTACAGTTCTTGAGTTGTGACCCTTTATAACATTAATGCTAGCGGGGGGCATCATTTGTGTCCCATGGACACGTTCCCTATTTTAGATAAAAGCCTTTAATATAAATTCACTTTCATTACATTTGTATTGATTTAAGTTACTGTAACTGTCTTATTTATAAAAAAGGATGTGGTATTTTTTGCAAAGAACCAATGCTATCCAAAAGAGTTCAAAGGAGGAAAATGTATTAATAACTATAGGCCACCATATGGTCGTCAATAATGAGAAATATCTGTACCATATACATACAGAAAGCTATAAAAGGCCCCGATAGGAAACATGTGGAGCAATTCAAACAAAAAAACTTACGTGTTAATTTTCTAAAAACAAATATGAAGGATCTAAACCAATAGAAAAATACTAATTCACAGGCCCTTGATGTTGACATGGCATGGGTACTTAAAAAGAAATTATCAGAGATATCTGTGTATTTCAATATTTTAGATCTACAGTTTTAGGTTGCAATAGAAAATATCAAAACTTTTTATGACAAACATGAAAAAAGTGATTTTTGATAATTACTGACAAGACAATGGTTTAGTTTAAAACATCCAAGCTGTGATGAAATACATTTTTGAAATAATATACGTCTATAACCTTTTGGAATAATACACAGCTACAGTTGCAAACTTTCCAGAGGTGCTATCCAGCACTTTGATTTTTTTTGATGAGCCTGCGACTTTTGTCACAAAAAGCTCGACATAGAGATAGTGATCTGGTGGCGGCAGCGGTGTTAGCTAACTTCTTAAAAGCTTTATATTTTAGAAGGTTGAAGACCTGGATGCTTCATACTTTGTATATAGATGCCTCATGTTACGAAGTTTCCGTCAGTCACATGTCCAATGTCCTTGACCTCATTTTCATGGTTCAGTGACTACTTGAAAAAAAAGTTAAGATATTTTGTAATGTTAAATTCTCTCTTATTATTAGTAATAGGATAACGATATTTTGTATGTGCGTACCTTGCAAGGTCCTCATGCCCGTCGACAGTTTTCACTTGACCTCGACCTCATTTCATGGATCACTGAACAAGGTTAAGGATTGGTGGTCAAGTCCATATCTTAGATATTATAAGCAATAGGTCTTGTATATTCGATATATGGAAGGACTATAAGGTGTACATGTCCAACTGGCAGTGTCATCTGACCTTGACCTCATTTTCATGGTTCAGTGGTTATAGTTAAGTTTTTGTATTTTGGTCTGTTTTACTTATATTGTATGCAATAGGTCTACTATATTTGTTGTATGGAATAATTGTAAGGTGTACATGTCTAGCGTGCAGGTGTCATCTGACCTTGACCTCAGTTTCATGGTTCAGTGGTAAAAGTTAAGTTTTTGTGTTTTGGTCTTTTTTTCTAACACTATATGCAATAGGTCAACTATATTTGGTCAGTCACATAGGTTTTATTTGACCTTGACCTAATTTTCACGGTTCATTGCTCAGTGTTTAGTGTTTTTGTGTTTTGGTGTGTTTTTCTTAAACTATAAGCAATAGGTCAACTATATTTGTTGTATGGAAGAATTGTTAGCTGTACATGTCTGCCTGGCATGGTTCATTAGTCAATGTTTAATTTTCTTGGTTAATGTTAAGTTTATATGACAGTTGTAACAAAGCTTTATATTTAGGACTATCAACATAATATTAATGATTGGTAAAGAAGGCGAGACATTTCAGCGTGTGCACTCTCTTAGAAGTAAAAAAAAGTTATAAAAGATATTCAAAAATAGGTTAACTGTATTTGGTATACAGAATGATTGAAGTTAACGTGTTTGTCTGATGAGGTACATCTGACCTTGACCTTATTTTCATGTTTTTTGGTCTGCATTGACTTTTCATGACACGGTTCCAATTAACTAATGTGAGTATCAGATTATTGTAAGGTGGTTTATCTAAAATTTCTGTTATTTTCATAGGTCATTGCAATTGATAATGTTGCCTGTTTTAAACCTTATTTCTTTTTAAAGACTTTCAACTATTAGACAGATGCCAAGTGACCAAGAAGAGCTCGCTTGGCCCTTATGGCCTTGTGAGATAAACAGTACAGATCAGAGAGTACTCACAGTTTAAGTGACAAAACAATTAATAAAAAAAATATGTATCTAAGACTAAAATATCAATCGGTACACATTCAACATCCAAAGAATTAAATATAAAGACACCATTACCAGTCATAGAAAAATATGACCTTGTTACACAGCCAAATTATAGGTATCTACAGATTGTAGTACCCTGAAAGAACATATGTGTTATATTTTATATGGTTTTAATTTACTAATAAAAAAATCAATACTTATACCAACAAAATCATTATCCAAAGATTAAACTACTGTGTTGAATAGGTAAACCTTTTAGATTTTTTTATTCAAATTGTATTTAAATTTCCAGGCTTGATTAACAACATTAATGTAAAATTTAGGATGTTCCATTTTATTTGAAATAAGTTTTCTACAGGACCAGTAAAACTTGCACACCAAATATTTGTATTTATGAGTTAACTGCAATTTCAGTCATGTTGACATATTTGTAGATCTTATTCTGATCGTTTTCCTTTTTAGAAGAATTTTCTTCAGAAATAGCTTTTTTTATGATTTCCGGACTGTGCGTCCATTAGTTCGCTCATCTGCCAGTCTGTCCCACTTTAGGTTTAAGTTTTTGGTCAAGGTAGTGTTTGATGAAGTTGAAGTCCAATCAACTTAAAACTTATTACCACGACAGTGCAAGTGGTGCATCCCTTTTGCTATTCCTTTGGTTTTTGTTCACTTATAATTTTGATATTGATGGCAAAGAATAAACAAGTAAAACTATGAGCTACTGCTCACTCAGTCTGATGATACCCCTACTGTGACTGCATTATATCAATAGTATAAAAAGATGTAACTGTTTGGTAAACAGGAAGTTGTTGATTGATGAATCTGAAAACGAATCACAGGGTATAGCTGACTCATAAAACCTTGAACCCAAATTTCAGAAATCATTGTAATTTAGTTCCTGAGAAAGATGGGACAAAAAATATCCATGGAACCAAGGGTGGACAGATGGACCCGACCTTTTTAAAATACTTACTATGGTTCATTTATAGCTTGTTAAGTCTTTGGAGTGATTTAGAGATGAATACTATTTTCCATTTTAGACTACATGTTGACCTCTACATTTTTTCATTTTAAACTTTTATTTGCTGCCTCATTCATGTCCAACCTTTTGCCTTACTCATACTTTCTGATTAATTTTTAACCCTGCCACATTCTGTATGTGCCTGTCCGAAGTCAAGAGTGTAATTCAGTGGTTGTTGTATGTTGTTGTGTAGTATATTTGTTTTTCATTCATTATTGTGTACATATTAAGATTAGGCGGCACGTTTTCTCGTTTAAATCAGTTTTACATTTGTCATTTCTGGGCTGACTTTGGGGTATGGGATTTGCTCATTGTTAAAGACCATTCAGTGAACTATAGTTGTTAATTTGTGTCCTTTAGTGACTCTGGTGGAGAGTTGTCTCATTGAAAATCGTACCACATCTTCTTAATGTTATATGTCAGATTTCCATAATTTGTTGCAGCTAGAAGTTGTAGCTATGTCACTGGAAATGCTAAATCATTTTTACATTTTCTTAAAAAATTAGAACTGACACAAGGTTGATATTGAAAGTTTTTTTATTCATTCAACTTTTAAAATCAATGTCATTAAACTAAATGCTAAAAAGGATTATAATAGTCCTTGGTCATTTTTTGCTGGTCAGGTGCAATTGTTGCAAGCTTCTTGATCCTCTACTGAACCAGTGCAGTGTATTCCCCCATGTTGAGGAGCTGGAGTATTGCATGACCTTTTCCTTTCTCTGTAACCTTGACAACCAGAATTGACGATACATGATGACCATTGTCCCCAATCACTAAATTTTCCATTGACAGCTGTCAAGAAAAAAGCAATTATTTATTTGTGTTGTATGTAAACAAATATAATCCACAATATGGTTCCTGTATCTTTTGCTCATGGTTTATTTAAACATTATTTTTAAATGTCTGGCAACATTTTCAATTTCTTTCAAGTGATAAAAAAAACCCTCTTTAAACAAGAAGTCTAACATGTCTAAAAGAACAAAACTTTTATTTCCATCTATGAACATATTTTCTTAAGTGGTATGGCACATTTTTATATTTCAATATACTTACGACAAGGATGCTCATTACAACTGACAGAATTCACACCATCTCAAACACAGTCGGTGCCGCCATTTGCAGTGGCAGGATTATTACAACTTCTGTACTGAGATTGCTTTCCACCTGTAACATTGAATAAATATAAAGTAGACAAGTATGAATTTAGAGTAGACAATGAAGCCAGCCTTGGGTTGCAGGATGTTTTTTAGCTGTGGTGACCTTGGGCCGTTTTCTGCAGTGCAAAAATCATTATGGTAAATATGTTCAGTCAAGTAACTAACAAAACTGATTTATCTTACTCTGGTTTGTTCATAGATCATATATATATCATGGTAAAGTTGTTATGCAAATTTGGTTTACCATGTATAAATGTACAATATTTGACACCTTGCTTTACAAGAACAAAGTGATTAGAATTATGATGAAAAATTAATTATTCTATTAATACTTTCTTTTCAACTTCAACAAGCTATGTTCAATATGATTTTCTGATCTCAAATAATTTCTATCATAAGAAGCTATCAATACCTCCACATGTGACGGAACATTCCTTAAATGCTGACCAGCTTGACCAACCACCATTTACAGGTATTCTGGATGTGAATGGAAGCTGAGATCCTGCACCCCAACCCTGTAAACAAATACAAATGTATAAATAATTAGGTAATGTGTCTTCTTTAGCCTTCTGTGTAGCGGTTTGTTGAATGTTGTGTGTCTTTTAAAGATATTATTAAACCATCAGAATTTGTTAAAAATTGTCTTTTCAGGACATTAATTCATCATTTTGCTGTGCATAGTTTTACTTCTATCTATAAGAATTTTATTTGAATATCTAAAAAAAAATTGCTAATTTTGGTCAAATCTGAATTTAGGGCAACAACCTCTAACAAGTTGTAGTCTTTTTTGATATTTTTGATTTGCTGATCATTTTGTTGCATATAGTTTATAGCTATCTATCACAGTTTTTCAAATGACTCTGCAAAATCCTAAAAGATGGTCACGGGCGGCCGGGCGGTCGGGCAGTCGGGCGGTCGGGCAGTCGGGCGACCTGGCGGGCGGCAATCAAATGTTGTCCGTGCATTAACTCATGAACCGTTCAACCAAAGCTTTTAAAATTTTAATATGTTGTTACTGACAACTAAATGAAGGTCAAGTTCAATAATGGCGATTTTGACTTTTACCGTTCAGGAGTTATGGTTCTTGAAAGATTCAAAAATGGAGTTTCCAGTCGTGTTCGTGCATTTACGCATGAACTGTTCTACCAAAGCTTCCCAAATTTTAATATGTTGTTACTGATGACAAAATGGAGGTCAAGTTCAATAATGACGATTTTGACTTTTACCGTTCAGGAGTTATGGTTCTTGAAAGATTGAAAAATGGAGTTTCCAGTTGTGTCCGTGCATTTACGCATGAACTGTTCTACCAAAGCTTCCCAAATTTTAATATGTTGTTACTGATGACAAAATAGAGGTCAAGTTAAATAATGACGATTTTGACTTTTACCGTTCAGGAGTTATGGTTCTTGTAAGATTGAAAAATGGTGTTTCCAGTCGTGTCCGTGCATTTTCTCATGAACCATTCAACCAAAGCTTTTGAAATTTTTATATGTTGTTACTGATGACAAAATAGAGGTCAAGTTCAATAATGACGATTTTGACTTTCACCATTCATCAGTAATAGTTCTTGTGATATTGCCAGGACACAAATAAATATTAATAAATCCGGTTTGCTGTCGTTGTGACAGCCTCTTGTTGCACATCTTATACTGATAATTATTTTGCAGTTTAAAGTATAATTTATAACTTTTTATGCCCCACCTACGATAGTAGAGGGTCATTATGTTTTCTGGTCTGTGCCTCCGTTCGTCTGTGTTTCCGTTCGTCCGTCCGTCTGTGCGTCCGTTCGTCCGTCTGTGCGTCCATTCGTTCGTCTGTGCGTCCGTTCGCTTCAGGTTAAAGTTTTGGTCAAGGTAGTTTTTGAAGAAGTTGAAGTCTAATCAACTTGAAACTTAGTATTTTTGTTAACTGTGGTGATCTAAACTAAATATACCTAAATTTTTGTTTCATAATTGTTTGAGACCGAAAGCTTCTGGATTAGTTTTTTGATGATGAATTTCTCCAAAAATTCTTTTTGATAAACTTTTCTCATATTTGACTACTATTATGATTTGGACATTAACGTATACAGTGGTATTCATCTTTGATAGACCTAGTGCTACAATTTAATAGGTAAACAAAGAATATGAACACAGGAATATCCATCCAGAACACAAAATCAGTACATAGACAGCATAAATAAACGAACAAAAGAAAGGAACAGTGCTTTTATTGCTGTTCTTCATCTTATACATAATCAATTTGCACAAAATTTATCATTTTCACTCAAAAGTTTGAATAAGTTTTAAAAAATTAAATGTATGAAAATATTGATGTGTCAGTTGACCTGGCCAATCAACCAAGATGGCCGCCATGGCTAAAAATAGAACATAGGGGTAAAATGTAGATTTTGGCTTTATAACTCTGAAACCGAAGCATTTAGAGCAAATCTGACAAGGAGTTAATTTGTTTATCAAGTTAAGATCTATCTGCCCTGAAATTTTCAGACGAATTGGACACCGGATTGTTGGGTTGCTTCCCCTAAATTGGCATTTTAAGGAAATTTTGCCGTTTTTGGTTATTATCTTGAATATTATTATAGATAGAGATAAACTGTACACAGCAATAATGTTTCGCAAAGTAAGATCTACAAATAAGTCAGCATGACCAAAAGGGTCAGTTGACCCCTTAAGGAGTTATTGCTCTTTATAGTCATTTTTTACCAATTTTTCGTAAATTTTTGTAACTTTTACAAAAATTTTCTCCTCTGAAACTACTGGGCCAAATTTAACCATACTTGTCCACAATTATCATTGAGGTATTTAGTTTAAAAAATATGGGCGGTGACCCGGCCAACCAACCAAGATGGCCGCCATGGCTAAAAATAGAACATAGGGGTAAAATGAAGATTTTGGCTTAAAACTTTGAAACCAAAGCATTTAGAGCAACTTGGACAAATGGGTTAATTTGTTTATCAAGTCAAGAATTAGTTGCCCTGAAATTTTCAGATAAATCGGAAAACTGTTTGTTGCCATTTTTGGTAAAAATTACCAATTCAGGGGCAGCAACCCGCCGTGGCTAAAAATAGAACATAGGGGTAAAATGTAGATTTTGGCTTATAACTCTGAAACCAAATTAGCATTTAGAGCAAATTGGACAAATGGGTTAATTTGTTTATCAAGTCAAGATCTAGTTGCCCTGAAATTTTCAGTTAAATCGGAAAACTGTTTGTCGCTAAAAATTGGTAAAAGGGTTGCTGCCCCTGAATTGGTAATTTTTAAGAAAATTTTGCTGTTTTTTGGTTGTTATCTTGAATATTATTATAGAGATAAACAGCAATAATGTTCAGCAAAATAAGATCTACAAATAAGTCAACATGAGAAAAATGGTCAGTTGACCCCTTAAGGAGTTATTGCCCTTTACAGTAAATTTTTGAAAATTTTAACAAAATATTTTCCTCTGTAACTAATGGGCCAAGTTCATTATAGATAGAGATAATTGTAAGTAGCAAGAATGTTCAGTAAAGTAAGATCTAAAAACACATCACCATCACCGAAACACAATTTTGTCATTAATCCATCTGTGTCTTTTGTTTAATATGCACATAGATTATTATATAAAATGTAGAGCTCGTCGAGAGGAACATTTTATACGCTATATAGTTAAGGTTTTTTGTACATTTTGATTTATTTTATCAGATGATTTTTTTGTATGTTGTAAGGACAATTTTCTAATGGTTCTTGTCTGTGATCTATTTATCACATTGCATGGATCTAAATAAGAAAAATTTATATGAAAAGTTTGCTAATTTGAGTTTCCAGCACCATTTGATCAACATTTATTTTTCATGATTTGTTCTGTTCTCTGTCTGTTTATCAGATTCTTTAGGCCAACAATGTCAACAATGTATGGTGTACTCTGAGATGGTGTACAGAATGATTGTAATGTGAATATGATTTCCTAATGAGTAACCCCTGACCTTGGCCTTATTTTGATGTGTTGTCAACATTTACTTTTTATATGACTGCAAAACTTTTACGGTCTTATAATTATATAGCTATGTCCTCATTGTGGTCTGTAGACATATGTTTTCCAGACAATAACTTGAGTATAAGTTTATATATCTGAATGAAATAGAACCACAAGTTTCCATACCCAATAAAATGGTATGGATTGATTTTAGGGTTATTGTCCTAACAGTTTAGCAATAAAAGGCAAAACAAAAAAGGATTTTCCTGTTTCCAGACCATAACTTTAGAATAATTTATTATACTCATGGACTTTTATCAAATTGTCATACAAGATTTCAAACCAAAAAAGCAATGTTGGAATTGATTTTGGTGGTTATTGCCCAAACCATTTAGGAATTAAGAACCAAACATGCACCAATACTTTGTATAAATTACTTACCTCTTGACCATTTTAAACTTTAATGAGAATAGTCTTGTATTCTTTGGGTTTTTTAATATGCTGAATCTGTGACCATGTTTTGTGTATTTAGATTTTAGATTTTGGGCCTTGTTTTAGAAATGGTCCACAATCGGGTCCAAAATTAATCTTAGTTTGATTTTTTTTTTGTTAAAATTTTGGATTTTGGAATTCTGACCCTGTTATTAAACTGGTTCACATTGAGGTCCAAAGGGTAAAAAATAAAGTTTGTTTCAAACCAAAAATTGAATTCTTGTGGTTCTTTGATATGCTGAATCTTTTGGATATAGGATCCTGTTATCAAACAGGTCCACATTGAGGTCCAAAGGGTCCAAAATAAAACTTCAAAATTTAAATTAATTTGGTTTAAAGTTGCAACAGACAGGGTTTATCTGAAATTGACCTTATATTTTCATGGGTCATTGATATCGTAAATGTTCTGTTATACCTATATTAAAACCTGCATTATTGGTCTTAGACTTTCAACATAGAATTTAATTTTCATCAGTTTTCAACATATTTGTCTAGTACAAAGCAGGGTTAATAGTCATGTTATCATCCTTAAATATGCATATTTATTTACAGCTGAATTTTAAGCAGCCAATACCCATCCATCATCAGTGAGGGGGGCAAGGGGTTTAACTGTTATGCTGTTATGAGGCAATTTAATTCTTTGTTATCTGTTATTCTGAAAATATATTTACTGTTAGCTGTTATTGTCTTACTCTTTGTTAGCTGTTATAGGACTATTATTTATTTTGTTATCTGTTATTGTAAGAATGTATTTGCTGTTAACTGTTATTGAAATTGGAATTTTAGCATTTTGAGAGCCAATCATCAGTAGAAATTGAAGATAATTGAACATTGTGGAGAGTTGTCTCATTGGCACGCATACCACATCTTCTTACAATGTATATCTGTTTGGGGTCTTTCTACTAGTAATATGGTGGTCCTGTATTTGCAGAAGGATTTCAATAATATGTCACATAAACATATTTTAAACATCAGTTGGACCTAGGACAATTCCAGTATAAATTATAATTATTATCCTTTGTAATAAATTCCATTGTCTGTGAACATGTATCATTTTCTACAAAGGAGTAGGTTCAGTAAGACCCCTTTTTGGCCCCAAAATACAGCAGTTTTACAAAATTGTTAAAATGTAAACTTTTAGCTATTCATTTGAAAGTAGAATGCTTCTGCCACATAAATATGGGCTGTTTTTTGACAATACAATGTACATATATCGGGTACAAGTCATGCTAAATTACTGAAATCGTCATAAATTTAGCATTTCAGTTAAATTTTAGACGGTTTCCATCTTTTAAACGAAAGTGGCCGCATGCGTGTTCATTCATAATATTGAAATGTAAGTTGTATTTGATGATAATACATAACCACTGTGTATCATCGCCACCGGAAATTGGGTACTACATTGTACATCCTAACGAAGCGGAGAGAAATAGAAAACAAGTTGCTTTCTTTAAAAAAAAAGAAAAGCAATACATGAACCTATGACTGCTGACTGCCGGGTCACCAAAATATTGTTGCTGAATTTGTGTTTATTTTATTTATTACTTTGGAATGTACATAATTTTTCAGATTATAACCCTTTGGCAAATCCTGATTTCTACTAACCGGATGACTTATGCAAATTGCACAATTTAACTATCGCAATTTAAATTTATGCAGTTTTGCTTTATAATCTGAAATTCTGGATGCATTTATTTTAACTATCATATCTTTATATTTTGTTTCCTACATGAATGCCTATATGTTCTCAACTCGTATTTGAAGCTGTCTTTACTCATGGTAGATGTTGTATGCGGTGAGACCTGTGACATGCAATTGATTTAGAACTCTTATGAAGAGACTTATTTTGGTCTCATAAAACATCTTGAATTTTAAGGATTTCCTGATTTTACAGGGAAACTTAGTTTTGCTGAAGAATTTATTAATTCAGATGTTTATGAATACCTGTACACACTTTTAAAATAACCAATTTATATAAAAAGGTATGTAGATATAAAAAGATACCAGAATTAAAACGATGTACGCCAGACACGAGTTAAAGTCTACAAAAAAAGCATCAGTGATGCTTGAATGAAAAAAGTTGAAAGGCGGCTAAATACATTAAAAAGTTAAGGAATCTATTCCTTGGATAGACAATCCTTTGCTTTTCGAAAAGGTCAAAGTTTATTATAGAACAGTGACTCAAAAAAGAAACAAAAGAGAAACAACTCGAGGTTAGAATACCGTTAGTAATGATGACCGTGCTTGAAAGTCACATGTGAAGCTCTTTCTACCGTGTCCTGGATTTATGGATAACAAAAACGAAAAATGTGATCTATAATGTGAATGAATCAAGACGTGAAGGATAGTTGGTCAACACAGTGAATACAATTTTCAAAACAGTACCATAGTACAAATATGAAGATGCTATAAGGTTAAACTATTAAAACAAACAAACAAAAATTGAATTAAAATTTTATAATAAACTAACGTTCCTGTTAGTATTTTTTTTTTTCAAATTCTTTTGAATATATATAATATCAATAAACAAGAACGTCAAGTATTTACGGATGGACATTTTATTTATCGAATGAATCTATTTTTAAATTCTAACATTCCACTTAGTGCATGAATATATTACTACACAAACTATAAGCAAAGACTTCTAAATCCATACTAAAACAGTATAAAATAATCAACATTAATATAATTGTAATTAAATTTTGTTGTGATTATTTTAAATCATTTTACGGTTGCTGTGAGCTGCAAGGATTTAAAATCATGCTTTATGATTAGAAAACACACAAGTATTTTTATTCACGACCGTTTAAAATTTAAATATTGAATAAATTTACCTTACTTTCCGTTTTATGGATATATTACAATACAAAAAAAATAATAATTACTCATAAAAGTTAAATACTAAAATGGTATGAAATCATTAACGTAGAAATATAATAATTATTTTTTATAAACATTTTTTTTTGTAGGATGCAAGAATTTATTTTAGATTTAATTTTTATGTTTCCTTTACAAATGAATATTTAAATATACCAAAGCAGAGTATATTGTCATATACAATACTTACTAGAACACACCCGCGAAATCGCGGGCATTCAGAGCGTAGTTTAAAGTATGTAAAGTGTTGTTGGAATAATTTTGTAAAATACTGAATGACTGGAGAATTTCAGCAAAAGTATCATAAGTCATAGGTTATTGGGGACAGGAAAATGTGTTTATTTTTGGTTTTCTATCAATTTCAATATGAACATACATTTAGTATGTTATGAACTAAAGTGTTGTTGGAAGAATTTTGTAAAATACTGAATGACTGGAGAATTTCAGCAAAAGTATCATAAGTCATAGGTTATTGGGGACAGGAAAATGTGTTTTTTTTTTATCCCTCCACCTTATTTCCAAAGTTTCTAATTTTTGTTTTTCTATCAATTTCAATATGAACATACATTTAGTATGTTATGAACATTCAAGTAAGGAGCCTGTAATTCAGTGGTTGTCGTTTCTTTATGTGTTACATATTTATTTTTTTGTACATAAATAAGGCCGCTACGATGACCTATAGTTGTTAATTTCTGTGTCATTTTGGTCTCTTGTGGAGAATTGTCTCAACATGGCAATCATACCACATCTTCTTTGTTTTTGTAATCAATGAATTTTGTAAAAGATGGAATTTCAGAAAAGGTATCAAAAGTTCACATGAATAATTTTAGCGCTTATCTGTATATTATGAACATTCATTACTATATAAATAAAGTGTATTTACTTTCAATTCTAAGTTTACTAATCGATCTATGGTGGTGATTGATATAGTATACAGACCCTCTCTGTTTAATAAACTCTGTGACCACCGTGGATAGTTAACTTGAAAATGATAGCAGATAAAATTCTGAAAATACACTTTATTCGTAGTATATGTATGTTCAAAGTATAAAGAAAAACGCAAACCGGAAGTCTAATCTGACTTAAAATTTCGTCCAATGACGGGACAATATCCGGATGCCTTTTTTTCTCGTTTTTCTCCCAAAATAACTCAATCTGAATAATCATATGAATGGATGACAAATGCGACTATGCACTGTACCTATAGGACACAGAGGCGTGTTAATTAATTTATTGTGGAAAGAAGAGAAGCGACACCCAAAATGAGGTCTTCTCGTTTAATAGTATAGATTTCTTAATTGTAACTCTGAAATATTCTGATTTCAATCATTGTAAGTTTCTTCAGAAACATAAATACTGTACATATTTCGTATATATGAGGGCCCTCATGGGGTTTTTGATTATGTGATTACTTGGCCGTTTTTTTAATGATTATTTGATTATTAAGCCAAATATTTCATGATTATTTGATTACCTAGGACTGTATTTTTAGTTTATGATTATTTGATTACTAAAGATAAGCAAATATTTAATGATTATGTGATTATATTGGCAAAAAAATGGTGATTATGTGATTACTAGGACCCCCCCATGAGGGGCCTCATATATTTCTTTGATTCCAATTGAATTAAATACTTTTGATAAGAATATTACCTGTTTTCCGATCTAATATTAATATTTTAACCAGAATGTTCTCTCCCGCTATAAGTCTATGATGAAATACACAGTATCCCGTGGTTAAATCTTCAAACATAATTAGTTTACATGTTATCGAGTCAACAGACAATACCACGTTATAATTGACCCAGATAGTATCATACACACAGCGTACAGTATGGAACGCCATCACTGCCTTATAAGACGAAACTACTTTGACATGATGCAAATGTTGCTTACATGATGTGAATTCTTCATTACATGATGTGAATTCTTCTTTACATGATGTGAACTCTTCTTTACATGATGTGAACTCTTCATTACATGATGTGGTTTCCTCTTTACATGATGTGAATTCTTCATTACATGATGTTAATTCTTCTTTACATGATGTGAACTCTTCATTACATGATGTGAATTCTTCATTACATGATGTGATGTGAACTCTTCATTACATGATGTGAAAACTTCATTACATTACACGATGTGAAAACTTCATTACATTATGTGAAAACTTCATTACATGATGTGAAAACATCATTACATAATGTGAAAAGTTCATTACATGATGTGAAAACGTCTTTATGTGATGTGGTTGTTTCATTACATGATGCGAAACTTTCTTTGTGTGCCGTTAAAATAAAAACCCTTGTACATGATGCGAATACTTTAGTGTATGATGTGAATGTTGCAGTACGTGATGCTAGAACTGCATTACCTGATGTGAACGTCACCTTATAATTATACGTTATGTAAATTGTTTAATGAGACCATTTAAGGGTTCAAAACTTGATAGAAGCGTGCTTTGTGTTTTTTTATTATTAGGTTCGGCCGTTTTCGGTATTCTGGTGCTCCATAACTCCTTAACCGAAATCTGTGCCCTATATTCACTATAAACGTTTTGTTGCACAGTCCATAGGCTTGTTAAGGATATATAGGATTTAATTATAATTAGGCCATTCAAGGGTTCAAAACTTTATAGAAACGTTCTTGGTGGTATATTTTTATGGTAATGCTATTGTAACAGAGGGGGTCGGTGACGACACCTCCCGGGACGTGTAGTTGCCAGTATTGCGTCCCTATTTGACCATCGGGACACCTGATGTCAGATTATGGCTGAACAACAGACAATTCATCCACAAATGTGCAATAATTGCGGACAAACGAGAGTCAAAAAACTTTCTTAAATGAAGTTCAAAAATAGAGTTTTCAAATGTAAAATGAAAAATAAAATGTTCCCAGAGTTAGTCTTTAGTAAAGTAAATTGGCTTCGCGTTGTGTTTTCAGTAGTAAAATTGCACCAAGAAGAGGTGACTAACTCAGCGAACTGCACCGAGGTGACTAACTCTAAACTCAAGTGGACTGATACAGTCCGGCGAGTATTTGAAGCCTATACAAAGCCGACTCCGACTGAAAAACAATTAAAATCCTTATATTTTTTTGCAGAGTTATGGCCCTTGGACTTTGAAATTCACTCAGATAATTGGTTTCCACACTTTGTTTTTTTTTTAAAGATATTGACTTAAAATTTGGCATATAGTAAAACCATGACAAGTTACAGATCAAGTGCGAATTGTGTTCCGGTCTGTTGATTTTTTACAAAGTTATGGTCCTCGAATTGAAAATTTGTTGGTCGTATATTGGTATCACGTTGGTGTCAGCGTCGTCGTCGTCGTCGTCGTCCGAATACTTTTGGTTTTCGCACTATAACTTTAGTGTAAGTGCATAGAAATCTATGAAATTTTGACATAAGGTTTATGACCACAAAAGAAAGGTTGGGATTGATTTTGGGAGTTTTGGTTCCAACTGTTTAGGAATTAGGGACCAAAAAAGGGCCCAAATAAGCATTATTCTTGGTTTTCGCACAATAACTTTAGTATAAGTAAATATAAATCAATGAAATTTAAATACAAGGTTTATGAACACAAAAGGAAGGTTGGGATTGAGTTTTGGTCCCAACAGTCTAGGAATAAGGGGCCCAAAGTGTCCAAAATTTAACTTTGTTTGATTTCATCAAAAATTGAATAATTGGCGTTCTTTGATATGCCGAATCTAACTGTGTATGTAGATTCTTAACTTTTCGTCTTGTTTTCAAATTGGTCTACATTAAAGTCCAAAGGGTCCAAAATTAAACTAAGTTTGATTTTAACAAAATTTAAATTCTTGGGTTCTTTGATATGCTGAATCTAAACATGTACTTAGATTTTTGATTATGGGCCCAGTTTTCAAGTTGGTCCGGATCCAAAATTATTATATTAAGTATTGTGCAATAGCAAGGAATTTTCAATTGCACAGTATTCAGCAATAGCAAGAAATCTTCAATTGCACAGTATTGTGCAATAGCAAGAAATTTTCAATTGCATAGTATTGCGCAATAGCAAGAAATCTTCAATTGCACAGTATTGTGTAATAGCAAGTATTTTCAATTGCACAGTATTGTGCAATAGCAAAAAATCTTCAATTGCACAGTATTGTGCAATAGCTAGTATTTTCAATTGCACAGTATTGTGCAATAGCAAGAAATATCTAATTGCACAATATTGCGCAATAACAAGAAATTTTCAATTGGAGTTATCTTTCTTTGTCCTGAATAGTAGTTGAATCAACTTAAATCATTGTTTTATACAATATAAAATGTATATTCACTTTTACTACCAACTGATAAATTAAAACTATCTTTACCATTCAGTGATAACAAGCACTTTTTTTACATTTTAATATTTTATGATGTATTTAAATGAGTAGTTATTGTTGCAAACTCCATTAGAAATTTGAATTGAGATAAGTTTTGGAATAAGGGAAAGGGGGTGTGAAAAAAAATTTGGGGGGTTATTTTTCTCATTTCAGATTTCATAAATAAAAAGAAAATTTCTTCAAACTTTTTTTTAGAGGATTAATATTCAACAGCATAGTGAATTGCTCAAAGGCAAACAACAAATTTAAATTTATTAGACCACATTCATTCTGTGTCAGAAACCTATGCTATGTCAACTGTTTAATCACAATCCAAATTTAGAGCTGAATACAGCTTGAATGTTGTGTCCATACTTGCCCCAACCGTTCAGGGTTCAACCTCTGCGGTCGTATAAAGCTGCGCCCTGCACCTGGTTACGTTTGTGTATCACTTCTTAGCCATTGTTTATGGATTAATTTTTTTAAGTTCAGATAAATTAATAGATTAATTAATTTGAAAGTGAGATATGTAACAAAGTAACGTGAGACAATTGTACATGTACCGTATAGCTTCTGGATATACATGATATAGGAGAAGTATTTTCGAATATTTTTTGGAAGGGGTTTGCCAACATTGCCTCTAAAAAGTACTATTTTCATATAAAATTCATGTGAATTAGGTTCCTAAATTTATATAAATATATTTATGGTCCGCTAAAGTCAAAATAACAACTAACACATATTATGATGATGCAGGCCACAGATGTACAGTTTATGTTTCAAAATCAATCATATCAAAAGATACATGTATAAAATTTGCATACACTACAATTATAAGTACCAATTATGAATTTAAATATACAATACTATCATTAGACATTACAGTCTGAACCAATGAGCATATTATGTAATAAATGAAAAGACAAATGTCATCAATTATTGAAATTGAATTTTTTGAATAGTCAATCAATTTAGAGTTATCTCCCCTTGACTATAAATTTGTTAATAATAGTGTAACATTTCAACTTTGGGAGCAGATACTGCCATGACGTATGAAGCTCTTATGGAGCTGAAAACGCTGCCCCAAAGTAAACCTGCATCATCTTTCATCCCACTTATGCAAGTGATAAAACTTATGATTCTATATACAGACATTGAGTCCCTCGAATGTCATTCTCCTAAAAATCTTCTGGATACAAATCAAAAATACTAAAAAGGAACAATTTACAGACATTGTGTCCTATCGATGTATCTACTTGATACCAATCAAAATATACTAAAAAGACACAATTTACAGACACTGTGTCCTATCAACATATCGACTTGATACAAACTAAATTATCCTAAAAAGACACATTTTACAGACACTGTGTCCTATCAATGTATCTACTGATACAAATCAAAATATACTAAAAAGACACAATTTACGGACACTGTCCTATCAATGTATACTAAAAAGACACAATTTACAGACACTGTGTCCTATCAATTTATCTACTTGATACGACTAAATATACTAAAAAGACACAATTTACAGACACTGTGTCCTATCAACGTATACTAAAAAGACACAATTTACAGACACTGTGTCCTATCAACATATCTACTTGATACAAACTGAATCATCCTAAAAAGACACAATTTACAGACACTGTCCTATCAACGTATACTAAAAAGACACAATTTACAGACACTGTGTCCTATCAACATATCTACTTGATACAAACTGAATTATCCTAAAAAGACACAATTTACAGACACTGCGTCCTATCAATGTATCTACTTGATACAAACTAAATTATCCTAAAAAGACACAATTTACAGACATTGTGTCCTAACAACGTATCTACTCGATACAAAACAAATATACTAAAAAGACACAATTTACAGACACTGTGTCCTATCAACGTGTACTAAAAAGACACAATTTACAGACATTGTGTCCTATCAACTTGTACTATAAAGACACAATTTACAGACACTGTGTCCTATCAATGTATACTAAAAAGACACAATTTACAGACACTGTGTCCTATCAACGTATACTAAAAAGACACAATTTACAGACACTGTGTCCTATCAACATATCTACTTGATACAAACTAAATTATCCTAGAAAGACACAATTTACAAACACTGTGTCCTATCAATGTATCTACTTGATACAAACTAAATTATCCTAAAAAGACACAATTTACAGACATTAAGTCCTATCAACGTATCTTCTCGATACAAAACAAAAATATACTAAAAATGCACAATTAACAGACACTAAAAATACACAATTAACAGACACTAAAAATACACAATTAACACACACTGTGTCCTATCAATGCATCTCCTTGACACAAGTCAAAAAATAATAAAAAGACACAATTTACAGACAGTGTGTCCTAACAGCATGAAAAGTGTATCTCCTTAATACAAACCAACATATGATAAAGAAAACAATTTACAGAAATTGTTTCACAAATAACTGTATTTCCTAATATATTCTTATAATTTTACTGTCTCATATAACTAAATGCAAATGGGAAATTTTAAGATAACAGTCCTGGCAAGCTAGCTTCTGTCAACTTCCTCTGAGTAATAATTGATCAACTCAATGGTAAACACATGATTTCCTGGTTTTAGGTTGTCCTTGTATCAGCTTAAATGAGCGTCATAATTCACCTTTCTCATTTGTCCACTGTTTCCATATAATACGAACTGTTAGTCTTTATGTGATATGTAATGTGACCCACAAGCTCTGTACAAAATATATAATAATAAACGGCAGCAATTCATTCTCAAAATATGTCATAACATGATCAGTTGTGAGACAAATAAACATGACTGAAAGTTAGAAAATTGTAGTTTTTGTTGTTGACTGTCATCCCACCCATTCTTAAAAAAGCATGTTATTCTAGGGTGAACATTGCTTTGAATAGAAGTTGATCATTCCTATTAGATATTGTCTGTTTCAATGCATCTATTAATTGATTCAAAATCGTACTAGTGATTGGAAGTCTCGTATCTTGATTTCTTCCCTAGTGCACTGATTTCAGTACCTTGTTGATAATGAATGAATCAGTTGGATCAGGCCAATTATTAATTACTGTTTTGTGTAAACTTATAAGGGAGCTGAACGGGTTTTTTGCATGTTGAAAATGAGTGGTTGAAACCGCAGTTGAAACATCTGTGTTGAAACTTGCATTTATCACCAAACTTACATCCTAAACCCTTATGAAAAGAAAAACATACTCCACTTGGCCAGCGAGTATTTCCACTGTTGTTATTGTCATTCCCATTTATAACCTTCCTTGTAATTTTTCTCTTAAATATAGTTCTAGGTGTGTACTCCCCCATTGCGCTTCTCCTCTTTCTATTAATTTCCTAAATTCAATATCATAAAATTGCCAGTTCCCCCCTTCTCGTGACATTTCCATGGAATTCCAAAGAGTTTCAGGTTAGATAATAACATATGTACCATCCGTAACTTTTTCTACATATTTCTAAAATTTGCAAAACATGATGACACAAGACTGAATACGATTAAAATTTAGTCTTTCATTGTACCATAAAGTCACCTATGCTGCACATAAGTGTATATAAAAAAAATGACTTATACTTAAAAAGAAAATTTTAAATATGACACGGCCATGCTTATGGTCCGAGACCACAATTATTTCGTAGTGCATTTCTTTTAGAACATAAATGAAAATTAAAAAAATCCCACCTGCGCTGTCTCAATGAAATTTTTACAGTGTGTTGTACTACTTTTGGGACAAATTATATCAAAATTATAGAAAACTTCATAGGCTCTAACTCAAAATATGGACAACTTTATGTTTAGGGCGTCTTGAAATCTTTTGACAGCTTCCGAAGTGCTAATTTTTAACCTTTTTCAGCTGGACCAAATCACTACTTTCCTTTAAAATTCTGGACCCAAATTTTTTAACAGTGTAATTTCACCCCCCCCCCCCTTATTTCAATTTTTGCATTAAATATGGAGAAATAAATTTGGAACGGGTATAAAAATAAATGGCATATAACCCACTGTCTACACCAGGGACTATATTCGGAACAACGAAAATCAAGGGACAACAATTGTGGCTCTAAATGTGTAGCATCACTCATAATTTACAGAAATTTTATATACAGCTCCCTTTAAATGCATTTAAGGATGTACTTAGTTGAAATTTAAAAAAATCCAGAAATTTAAATTGATACTATAAGTCGAAAGAGCATCAGCTAAGGAACAAAATAAGCTAAAAAATATATTGATAGGTCATGGAGCTCCTTTTTGAGATATTTCAGTTTTAAAAAATGGCGGGAAAAGGCTGACTTGAACTGTTACCTCACATTTGCATCGGTATTAATTTGATCTCAAAATTAGCTATTGAAGTTTTTTATGAAAATAAAAATCGGTGTTATGGGGCAAAATATTTTACCCTATAGCTTTGGAAAAAATCCAAGGAGTCTGAAAATCTGACACATATTTCCAAAACCTCACCTAAGTACTTCCTTAAATACCACAATAAGCCATTAATATATGATTTCCAATAGCATATTTAATAAAATATGTAGAACATACCATTACCCTAAATCAATATTCAGTTATCAAGCCACAATGAATTTTGATATAGAATTTCAAAAAAAAAAAGAAAGGTCATTTGATTTCTATATAAAATCTAGCAATATTATGCCCTATATTTTTATCTCATCCCATTTATCGTATACTCATTTAAAGGAATTTAAGTTATAAACCCATTGCGTAATAACGTCCGAGAGGTCCCGTTTTCCTATAAAGATGTTTTGACATAATGAAGTGTTCACATAACGTCATATGTGTTTCTTACCTCGTAATACCCATTTGACATTACGATGTATATATTTTGGCATAATGTAACAGAAATTTACGACATAAAGATTTTTTAACATTACGTAAAGACATTTTCGCATCATGTAATAAATCTTTCAGATTAGGTAATGAAACAACCACATCACGTAATGAATTTTTCTCATCATGTAAAGACTGGGAAACCACATCATGTAATGAAGTTTTCACATCATGTAATGAAGTTTTCACATCATGTAATGAAGTTTTCACATCATGTAATGTAGTTTTCACGTCATGTAATGAAGTTTTCACATCATGTAAAGAGGAAACCACATCATGTAAGGAAGTTTTCACATCATGTAAAGAGGAAACCAAAACATGTAAAGAAGAATTCACATCATGTAATGAAGAATTCACATCATGTAAAGTAGAATTCACATCATGTAAAGAAGAATTCACATCATATAAAGGAGAATTCACATCATGTAAGCAACATTTGCATCATGTCATAGTAGTTTCTTCTTATAAGGCAGTGATGGCGTTCCATAGTACAGCAATATAATTGCGTCGTCAAGGGACATCAAGGGACCATATCAAAGACGTAGATAACAACCTGTTAAGACCTGTATAAATGACCGAAAAATTTCGAGACGTTCCGGGAATTTTATTCTGACTTCCGGCCGAGAGGTATCGAGTGGCCCATAGACACATCCAAAACTCACCAATATATAAGCATGAACCCCTCAGGGGGTTCATGCAAAAAAGTAAACAAGTTAAGAATTCATTCAATTTAAAGCATTTCCACTCATTTGATGAGGTTGCCGCTTAAGAAATGACTTTCTGATATATAATTCTTTAAATTATTAGGCCGATCAGTACAAAATTAATACAAGATTTTGTGTAATACTCCAAAACTTGCCACTTAGTACCAAAAAATTTCGAGGTCGATCGTCCTCTGTCGCCCCATTCTCAAGATATTGAACTGTTTTTCATTATTTTTCTAGACACGTTTTTAGATTATTATAGTGTGGCATCATATTTACTGAAATTTGTTGTCAAAAAGATGTATTTTAAAGAATATGGACCATAAAAAATAAAGTCTAGGGTACGGCAACTTGCTCGTGTTGACAAATTTACTGTATGGCAACTTGTTTTCAACTGTACGGCAACTTGCTAATTTTAGAATAGTTATTTACCGTCATTTCAAAGAAAATAAAGTATAAAGTTCAAATATCTAAGGTTGAAGGGGGAGGGGGGTTACCCATTTATGTTAAACTGTTTTTGTCCTTTTCAAGGTTTTAATTTGTTTAAAACTGCTATTTCACTGATTTTTAAAAACTGTTAACTGTTTTCGACCCACTGTCTGTAATCTATTTTGTTAAAATTTGCAATGTTGTTAACTGTTTATTTGAAATTGAGATTCATGTTATCTGTTACTTGATACTTAAAGTGTTCACTGTTTTTGACGTTATTTTCTCTGTTAACTGATCTTAACTGTTATTTACAAGAATCACATTAAAATCTGCTGTCCATCTCTTTCTTTATGTTGCTTCCGCAAAGGAGTGACATAAACAGCATATATGTAACTGTACATGTCTTTAAAAAAATCTTTGAGTATAGTAAATCCTTGATAAAATTGAAAATGGAAATGAGGAAAATGTCAAAGAAACAGAAGCCCGACCAAATAGAAGAAACAACCCAACGCAACGAGAAAATTATGCACTAGGGTGGGGTGTCAATTCACAGATAGGAAAAAAAAAACTTAGAATTGACACTCATAATTTTTAAACACCCTCTTTCCCTTTCTTCCTAATAAATAAGGCTTACTATTTGAGTTATGCATGTGTATATTTATGGAAAGAAAATCGTCCATAGATTTGATTTCCAATAGTAATAATAGTGAAATATAATCTTTTTTTTTAACCATGGTAACATGCAAAATGGGGGTTGAACATGTCACAAAGATCTCAAAAATTTGGTCCAAAGGAAAATTTCAATCAATAAGAGTGATACCACCCCTGAAACCATAGACATATATCTATCAAAAGGTAAAAAAATCATATGCATTTCTGCTGTTTTTTTCCATAAAATTGAAAAGATCGAGCGTCAAATCTTTGGTGAAAAACAATACAAAATTTCTAAATCTATGGCGGTACGGATAGGAAAGTATGGACGTTTAAACTGAAAAATGGCTTATAAAACAAGCTAAAAACAATCTAAGTGTTCATATAAACCCACTAGGAAGGCTATATTATTATTCAACTATCTAAAATCAATTCAATTGTACAAAAACTTTCATATTTAGAAAATTCACCATGGCTATAATGCGAAACTAAACTTGTAACTGTGTATTGATATACCTGAAGCTGTCTCCTAAGTGAGCAATCATTTAACTACAAAAAAAGGGGTAAAAGTTCAATGTTTGTTTCTTGAAACATATAAATGAACCAAAATTTAAAAAATGAAATAAATACAATATAAAAAAGAAGATGTGGTATGATTGCCAATGAGACAACTATCCACAAAAGACCAAAATGACACAGACATTTAAAACAACTATAGGTCACCGTACGGCCTTCAACAATGAGCAAAGCCCATACCGCATAGTCAGCTATAATAGGCCCCGATAAGACAATGTAAAACAATTCAAACGAGAAAACTCACGGCCGTTTTTATGTAAAAAAGACTATACACAAATGTAGCAAAGGTTACGGACTCAAGTTGGGTCATGCAGGTGCAACAAATGCGGCAGTGTTAAACATGTTTAGGGATATCTCATGTCCCTCTTTATACGTCTAACCAATGTAGTTATATCTGCCTTCTATTTGTAATGTATCCAAAACGTTAAAAGGAAAGGCCACTTCTTATCCAGCTAAAACTCTCGTCAGTCCTATGATGAAAATAATTCAGATGTATATGGAATGTTTGATAAGTTATATTGACCCAGAGTACCTGGACGGAATTTTGAAAAATAAATTACCTTTTCAATTTGCAATTCGTAAAATAACTGAACAGTGTGGCCTGGTAGAAGAAGCCGAAAATGAGGACTTGGTTCTCAAATTGATGTCAAATTTGCTAGTCTAAGACTTCAGAAATGTAAAGATGGACCAAGGCTTTTTTTATATCAGATCAGAGTTCTTAATTGGGACTTGGAGATGAAAGAGCGCTTCAACTTGTGACACCTTACGTGTTTTTTTTTTCTGATTTATACACTGGTTTTGATGATTTAAAATAAAAATCAGTAAATCTTCGTAATTCCTTTTAATAAAATCATGTAAGCAATGAGTCGTATGAATACCCTGACTGAGATGTAACCATAATTTATAAGAGCCCCACCATAAAAAAAAATGTTCGCGCCCTATAGTATTCACTCATTCTATCTGTTTGTTACACTTTCCTACGTCATGACGATAACCCAAGTTTGCTACGACTGATGACATAAAACATTTACTAAACAATATACGTAATCAGAAGAAGCCTCCCTTTTGCTGTTTGAAGCATTTTCGATTATTCATGACATAGTCCTTTTTCTTGGATTCAATCACTCCGTCTGCTTTTCCATCCGTTCAACTGTCTGTCCATGTGTCAATAAAACAAATATGGTACTTGCGTGTCTTCTGAAAATTAGTCAGCTTTATAAAAGATTCCTTATGGAGCTTGGCATTTCTGCGACTTTGTACAGTGGTTTTCAAACTTTTGAATACATTGAAGATATGGACTTCCCCTTTTCATTGCTATTGGGTTCGTTTGGAAAAAAGGATAAATTAAAGTTGCTGTTAACTCTTATCAGCATTTAAAATTTGTTGTTAACTGTTTTTGCCAAAATCGAGGTGTTGTTAACATGTTAACGGACCCCCCTCCTCCTATCTAATTATGCATTAGATAAAATGCATTAGATAGAAACACCATTTGCTTGACAGCATTTTTAGATTTATACAAATTATATATTTTCAAAAAGAAACTGACAAGAAAATTAATTCGAAATGCAATTCACGATTTGTTTCTCCTTACTTTCGATGACAACAAAGTATTTTCTTAATTTTGTCTGTCCGAATTCACGATCCTGTGGTTCGGTGGTTGTCGTTGCTTCGTGTCTATCTTATTTGTTGTTTTCATAAATTGTTTTGTTACACTGTATATGAGTTAGGCCGTTAGTTTTCTTGTTGAGTCCTTCCACATTTTTCTGTCGGTGCCTTTTATAGCCGACTATAAGGTACGAGTTTTCGTTGTTGAAGGCCGTACGATAGCATATAATTGCTTACATACACTTTATTTTATCCTGATGGATAGTTATCTTATTTGCTATCATACCACATCTCCACTGGTTTTATCTAAAAAAAAAAAAAAGCTAGCACCAACAAAAGATGAATGGACGGTTTATTTTATTGAACTTACACAATTTCAACCTAACAACAAATAAGACAACAGTCGTTAGTAGTATAACGATATATAAATGTATTTAGGATAATATGGTTGAAAAAAAACCTTTTTGTACAAAATCGAAAAGCGGTACGCAAAGAGGCCTTCTGAACTGAATTAACGACATATATTTAATAATATTTGATTAGTAAGACATTTTGTATATTTGTAAGCCTGTAAAGCTTTGATATCAACAAAATATCGTCACTTAATATTATCTAAACAGCAATTAATTTCCTCTTAAAATTATAATATATTGCAAGACGCCGTACAGACAAATGTTGTTATTTTGCAATTCGCCGTACAACGTCCTGCAATTCGCCGTACAACAAACAAACAATGTTTTTGTCCATATTCTTTAAAAAACATGTTTTTGACAACAAATTTCAGTAAATATGATGCCACACTATAATAATCTAAAAACGTGTCACGGAAAGGAAGTTATCATGGTGTTAAGTTGCTGTATGACCAATTATTATATTTGTATAATCAGACTCCTCCTCACAGTTGTAGCATAATTTAGTCATTCCCGGTTTCCATTTCTTAAACAATAAAATAAATAAAACAAGATACAAGACAAATAGATTTGTCCGGCATTTCGGATCCCAGGCCCGTAGCCAGGAATTTCCAAGGGGGGTTCGTTGGACTCATGCACTCGACTTTAACAGTCACAATTTGAAATAAACGTTGACTTTAACAGTGCTTATTTGATTTCAAGGAGGGGTTCGGACGAACACCCCCCCCCCTTTGGCTACCGGTATTGATCCTTTATAGCTGACTATGTGATATGGGTTTTACTCATCGTTGAAGGCCATACGATGACTTATAGTAGTTAATTTCTGTTTTATTTGGTCTCTTGCAGAGAGTTGTATAATTGGAAATCATACCACAGATTCTTGTTTTTATATTGTGGTATTATAGTTCCTATAGTTGCAATTTTGAGACGTACTGGAAATTTTCTTTTATTTTTTAGGTTAACACTGACCAAAATTGCTAAAGGATGGGCATGTAGATCTTATGTTTTATCTGTGGTCCATATATTGTAAGGTTAGGTATCCTTTGGGGTCATCAATTCTTTTTTTTTATTTCCAATAAGTATGCATTTTGTATTTGATGGGTTTGTTGAAAAAAATCGCATAGGTTTATACTTTCATATATCTATAGCACACTAATTTCCTTTGTATATTGTTGTATGTTCAATGTTTACCTTTCGGTAAATAAATTTCCAACCATTAATTAATATTATTGATGTTGAACAATCAAACTGGATGGAGAGTTGTCTCATTGGCACTCATACCACATCCTCTTATATCTATAAACCCTTTTCTCCGAACCTTACAATATATGGACCACAGATAAAACATAAGAGACAATTGTCCTGTTACATCCATCAGTTAATTTTCAAAAAACGTCCTCCGGCAAGAAAATCAATACATTAATGATACAAACCTTTCAAGATCGAAATAAATTCATGGCACAAAAATCTTAAGACAATTTATGCAGGAGCGCTTACAATGCAAGTTTCAATTCCAAGAGTCATAATTCTTTTTAAAAAAATAGCTTATCTTCGAACATGTCGGAGACATTGACCATGCATGATAGTCCTTCTAAACATGTTTTTGAATCAATGTTTTAGTTATGCTTCAGATATAGGCATGCTTAGATGTGCAGTTTTGCATGTATTTCAATATACATGTCTGTGCTGTATCTATGCATTGAAATAATATAGCTGCTCATATACTTTATCTGCATTTTCTATGATTTACTGCTATGTATATGTTAGCGGCAATAATAGTCCAGCGGATATCAGAATAATTGATCACTTTATGGTAAAAGCATGAAACTTGGCATAGTGATAGATTAAGGGGTATAGACAAGATTCAGATATGATGCCACGAAAAAAAATCCAATATGGCCGTCAAATTCAAGATGGACGAATTCTATTCATTTCGGCATGATCTTGTTGTATGGACCTTTCATAGTCAATTCTGCGCCAAGTCAAATCAGGACCCGGTTTTTTCGACAAGGCCAAAAATTAACATTGTGTTTGCATATAAACTTGCTACTGAAGACTTCGGGTTTGTGTTTTTTAAAGTATTATCACTCAAGTTTTCAACGTACAATTGTTGCGCACAACAGAAGTTTCAACTGAAACAATGTTTGAAATCACAATGACTAAATTGGATTTTCCCTCATCTGTAGAATAAACTACGGCTCGGATTTATGTTAATTCTTCCTGGATCAACGGTACTCTCAGATGAGCAAAATAGTCTTTTATTTAGTTTGGTGCAGAAATATATTAATAAAAGTAAACGTTTTAACCATTGATGTTAATGCTTCATCATTCAATAGGAACCAAGCATTTCACACTGTATACTTCTTCTTCTTTCACCTTTTTCATATTCATATATTTATTACAGAGCATGGCATTCGCTCTCACCCCATGTGGAATTTACTGACCCCATATATACCGTATTAGGTCACTATGTAACTAATAATGTTAATTTATCTGAATAAATATTGTTTAAACTAATTCTTCCTTTGATTTTTTTTTGTAATTATAAAAGACTAAAATCTACATCAAAGTTGATAAAACAACAAACAGGTTATTGTTAGTAATTGACTGACTGAATATCTAATTAGTAACAATTCATTGCTTTAGCAAAATAGCAAGGTATATACATGGGTACTAGTCAAATCGGCACCTACCGTGCGAAGTTATAGTCAAATCGGCATAATATTTTTAGAATTCATATACATATATGACAAACTATGACAGAAATACTGTGAATACGGGTGTTGATTTATTAACGTTTTAAGAAATAAACCTCTGAAATTGTAATTTTGGCAAAAAAATATACATGCATATATATTAACAAAAAAACCCTGAAAACATAATCTATCTGTCAAGGGGACTCATTTTTTGAGTGTATATACTCCAGCGAAATGGAACTTGACTTGAAGAACAAAAATATTATTAGGTGCCAGTTTATTAACCAAATGTCGAAACAGGGACTTTCTATACTAATAAGTGATCAGTCCCGTAAGTATAGAAAGTCCCTGGCCGAAATGACTTTAAATAGGTACCGATTTGACTTGTATCCATGTCCGCTATTTATATGTCGCACCGCGTTGCAGCGTTGTGCGATCATATAAAAAACATTAGAAAAGCACTAAAGCAATGGACATTCCAACATTCATTTGAAAAAATCTTACCTTTATTCATGTTGAACAACCTACTCAGATTTTCGTGACGTTCTACACAACCATGTGCTCACACGCACAATAGCAAATGGCGGAACACATGGAGGTAATGTTCATTGTGAATTTTTTTCTGTATTAATCACATTAGTGATGAAACTAGGAAAAAATAACAACACCAGTTAATTAGAAAATGTTGATGTTAATGCTATGTACAAATATTTAAAACGATAGGTAGCCAGGAAATTTATTTTCATTGATTTGTGAACTTTTTGCAAATTCCCTCGCGGTGTCGCACATCATTTTATGGTTACAGTTTATAGACAAGGAAACATATACTAAATATGTGTCATTGCTACAGGAAAATATGTATTTAGTTTTTAATCTATTTTTCCAATTATTTATTTTCTTGAAAAAAAATGAATTACTGCCATTCTATTATTTCTATTCATAACTTCTTTTTTCATTTGCTGTGGATAATGTCATCTAGATAAAGGGAAATTGAAGTGTGATGTTTTAAGTCTTTAATATATCTGATTAAGCGAAAACTTTTTACATCAGGACAATGAAAGCTTTTGAGTCATATTCTAGGTAGGTAAGGTAAGGGCAAACAAACATTTTTTTATGGCCCTGGTTCAGAATTATGTGGTTGCATACATTTGTTGGGATAAGTCCTTGTCTTAAAAAGGAAGGCCTCACAGAAAGATAAATAAAGCTTTTCAAGACATCATAATTTTTTGGACGATAAATCCCAGATTGAACACAGATGTGTTTACATCATGAAATTTTCTCGGAGTACAGACAAAACTGCAATTTGAAAAGTTTTAAAGCCTGGTAACACCTAGATTAATAAATGTTACATTCATTTTATGTTTTAAAAGGTTATAAGACCTTATGGATTTTGATGAACATTTTCTTTCATTGCCACTGAAGATGGTAAAATAAACAAACAGCTGAGTTTTATTTGAGACAGTCCACTCTGACATTTATATTATACTACAATGAATTCAAATAACCTTTGTTGTGTTGGTTTCTGTTATCCAATTCAATCAATATGTTAAATTACAATCATTACCTGAGGGGGACCATCTCAAAGATTTTACCAGACTTGGTTTATTTTTACACCACCTGTGGCAAGGAATGCAAATGTTAGGCTAAATCCACAAAAGTTTTTATCTTTTTTTTAAAACACAAGATGAATACAGATATCATGAAAATGGCTTGGTATTATGAATAGAATAGAATATATATTTTTATTCTTTTCACATATGATCTGCTAGTTCTCAAACTATGAGCTTCTACCCTTAATTCAGTTAAATCAATTTTTGTACTATTAAACACAGTTTGAAATTTTATTTTACTTGCAGACCACACAGACAAGTTCAGACACGGCCAGTGCCACCAAAACGCCTAATGGAAATGTTGCACCAGAGGAGATGACATCAAAAGATTATTATTTTGATTCCTATGCACATTTTGGCATCCATGAGGTATTTATAATTATTGAACTTACAATTGTTTATTTGTTGCACACAAGAAATGCATTGTACCAATGTAAAAAGGTTGGAAAAATTAGTATCAAGCACAACTTTATATATCTGTAGCTGACTTTTAGAACATTTCATTTCACTAAGAACAGATCGAATACACAGACTCTTTTTTTGCAAAACAATTGAAAGTTAAGCAGTAACACACAAATAAAGAAAAGGTTGTGCTGTCTGTTTATCTCAATTAAAAGACTACAATTTTTTGACTTATAAATATAAGGGGGGTGGGGAATTTGGATATACAATTTTACACTAATAAAACATAAAGAGTAAAGTGCACTCTCTTTGTTTTTGGTGGAGTTTGGATAAAATAGTATACCATGCATTTTGTAAAGACAAAGTATTAGTTTCTTTTATACAGCTATATTTTTTTACCTACAGGAAATGTTGAAAGATGAAGTAAGAACTTTGACGTACAGAAACTCCATGATCCACAACAAACATTTGTTCAAAGGAAAAGTAGTATTGGATGTTGGCTGTGGAACTGGAATACTCTGTATGTTTGCAGCTAAAGCAGGGGCTTCGAAGGTTATTGGTGTAAGTACACAAAGTCACATAGAAAGGATTTTAATTAATCAAAATCAAGTTGGATGTATAAATAGTTTAAGCTTTATAATTGATATAAAATTAATCTTTGCTTGATAATTTAAGTTCACAATACAGATAGAACAAAAAATAAATCTTTATCCCCCGAGTGCTGATAAACCCTCTAATTTTTGTAGAACAATGATCATGAAGGTGTAGTATTATGATATTATAAGTGAATTTATCTCATTTCAGATTGAATGCTCTGGCATTATAGAGTATGCACAGAAAATTGTGGATGCTAACAAGTTTTCTGATGGTAAGATTTTATAAAGGACAACTTAAATAGAAAGAAATTAAATGTAGGCACTTTTGTAGCATGCAGCATAAGAAAACTTTGCCACATATCAATTTCTTTTAAAACGTTTCCTGGATATTGAAGTAAACATAAATAGTAAATGTATATAGAAAATGTTAAACATACCCTACAACATAAAGTTCAATCTTTGTACTACATCAGGTGTAATACCTTCATTGATTTTCCCCTATTAGTCTTTGTTAAATTTGCACTTTTCAAAAATTTTATCTTTGTTTCAAATGAAGAAATACTTGGCATGAGTAAAGTTTTATCCTGTCCAGTACTATAGAAAAAAATTTCACATAACATTTCATTGTATATAAGAAAACAACCATCACTGAAAGTTAACCAATCAAATTTCTCCCCTATTTAACCTGTGTACAAGCTTTAGTAACCATGTACCCTCAAGTTTACAAAATATTCTATAGAAACCCCTAATGAAAAAATAATGGTGCTTTGAAATACCCAAGACATATGTTTATGACACAGAAATGTTTTACTGCAATAAAATATAGGATTAATTACAAGGTTGGGCGGTAAATACCACCCCTGGTATTTACCGCCCCGGACAATACTCCCCAAGTGGTCAATACTGGCAAATACTGGTCAATTGAAATTTTCATGGTTGTTTCTACTATTAAATGAAGTAAAATCTTGATAAAAAGTCAAATATATTGTGTCAGCTTATAAAGTTAATGAATTTGATATGTTTTATTCATTTAAAACACTTATTCTTACTACTGATTTAAAATTTAGTTTTTATGAATTATGATATTGCATACTTAAGATATATATATATATACAAATTTATATTTTATTTCAACATGTTTAAATCAATATATTTTTATTCAAAATGTATGATTTTACAGGTAATTAAAATTAAAGGTGAATAAAACTACAGGTAAATGAAGTTACATGGGTCTTTTTACCTATCACCTGGCATTGCTAGGTGTGAAAATTTAATTACTAAAACAACAGCCTCCAATAAAAGTTGACAGTACATAGGTTGAAAGTAATGAAGACTCCCTTAAACAATAAATTATTTCCTGTTTATAGCTATATCAAACTGTGAGATAAAAAAAACCTTCTTCATGCTGGAAATGAAAATTTGAAGCAGGGACAAAAAGTTTTTATCTTTTACTATAATATTATGTTCAAATTAATCAATGGAGATCCCTGTTTCAATTAACAATAGAATTAGAAATGAAAGCATTAAAAATGGTTTGAGCACTTTCTATATAAATTAATTATTAATTGTAATTATAATTGACCAAGTAGATAGTGGTTTTTATAGTAATGACCACTCAAAATTTCAATCGACCAGTATTTGCCGGTATTTCCCAGTATTTCCCAGTATTTCCCGGTAAATACCGGTATTTACCACTGGCATGGTCAATACTAGTATTGACCGCTTTTTTGCCAACCTTGATTAATTACCTACAACTGTCGAATTCAAGGCAATATTTTTTTCAACCTATTTTCGTATACAACCGGAGGTGACGTACAATGATTTGGCGGTATTACACTTATCAGGATTACTACAAATGAACCAACGACAACCGCTGACTTTAACTTTAAGAATGTTAGGGGTTAAACATGATAAATTGGTTTTGTTTTAGAAAGTCTTAAAATGCATGACCACTTGTAATATAATGTATTATATGGGTAATTTCACTTTATTCATTTCCTGAACATCACCATATTTTTTGGAAAGTTTGCTATAGCAATAAACTTTCTTACTTTTGAAATTTTGAGCTTTCCTATTTTGATGGCATACAGCTTGAATTAAAATATACTGAAATTTTATCAATAAATCAAATAATTCAACTTCATTTTGAAAATGGCGAACATACAATACTTCGCAGATCTGCGCTTTGCGGAAAGTAAAATCAATACACACACTAGACAGCAGTTTCTACGTTATCCTTTATACCGTGTTTAAAATATTTCATGAATGAACATTTTTCGACGCTGACTACGATTTTTACAAATTTTATTCAATACGTAAAAGCCCGAGAGTATCGAAAGTATCATAGTATCTCATCTAATCTCGGCCCACAGTCCAAATTTAGAGCTGAATCCAGCTTGAAGGTTGTGTCCATACTTGCCCCAACCGTTCAGGGTTCAACCTCTGCTGTCATATAAAGCTGCGCCCTGCGGAGTATCTTGTTGTATGTGGCAACAATTCAAATCAAATGCAATAAATTGGAAGTCCTTTTGGGTCAGCCCCACCCCCTCATGCAGAGATGCAAACAGTTTTTTTTTTTCCTGTCAGACAATGGGGCCTACAGGGTACCAAATTTTGCCAGACCCATATTTTCACTCAAAAATCAAATGAACAACCCACTTACAAATTTTATCGGCCATGACATATTTCCTGAACTTATCAACTATGCTTAATAGACCTCCTTCCTAGAGAGCGAATTTCTAAAACAAAAAACATGACGGAAATACGGAGAATTGTTCGGGGCGAGATGGACAAGGTACGAAAGACTATTACTGGGCGGAAATACTGGTTCCCGGAGTTAGAAAATGCGGGGGAACAGGACATTTACTTTTATTAAAGATGATCGCAATTTTATAAACAAAATACTCTGCCGGGGCCGACGGGGATTTCAGTTTTGGCGGACCCAAGCGGACTTAAATATTGCCGGCCATCAGGTCCTGCACAGCTACGAGTTTTGCCGGACCTGCATAAATTCTGCCCCTTAGGTCCGACGGGTCCGACGATTAGTTGCATCTCTGCTCATGTTTGAGAACTTGGAAATTGTCGAGATCCCCACCCCTAAACCATATATATTTTTGTATCGGGCAACAAAACAAATCAAATGAAATAAAGTGGGAGTCCCTTTGGGTCAGCCCCACCCCTCATATTTGCGAACTTGGAAACAGTCAAGATCCCCACTCCTAAACCATACATATTATTGTATGGGGCAACATAAAAAAATCAAATGATATGTAGCAGGAGTCTCTTTGGGTCAGCCCCACCCCCTCATGTTTGAGAATTTGTGAATGGTTGAGATCCCCACCCTAAACCATATTTATTTGAGTATGGGCCATCAAAACAAATCAATTGAAATAAAATGGGAGTCCCTTTGGGTCAGCCCCACACCCTCCTATTTAAGAACTTGGAAATGGTCAAGATCCCCATCCCATAACCATATATTTTCTTGTACTGAACAATAAAACAAATCAAATGAAATTGAAGGCGAGTCCCCCCACCCCCTTGTTTGAGAACTTTTAAACGGTTGAGATACCCACCCATAAACCATATATATATTTTTTTTGTATGGGACAATAAATAAATCAAATGAAATATAGAAGTCCACCAGGGTGACACCCCCCCCCCCCCCCCCCCCCCCCCCCCCCCCCTCTTTTTGAAAACTAGTAAACGGTCATGAATATTACTGTACATGATTTTAAGAAGATTGAATGACATACAGGTGTAATACCTATACCTCACTTGTGCATATCACTTTACTAGACCAGACCAATTTGTATTGGACTCTGCCAAATGTCCAGCGACTGTTGGAATTACTAATTTTGAGAGCTTTGTTTTGGAGACTTCCAAGCAGCATCCAGCTGTTACAATTATTTCTTGATAAAGTTTTTTTTTCAAAAAGTTAACCACGCAATCTACACATTTACAATCTATTTGAAATATTACAATCTACAGTTGCAAACTTTCCACAGGTTCTATCCAGCACTTTGATTAAGTCATTGAATATACATGCATTTCTATATTTTGACAATTGTCATACTTTTCAGTGGTAACTTTGATCAAAGGAAAGGTGGAAGAGGTGCAATTACCTGATGGTATTGAAAAAGTAGACATCATCATCAGTGAATGGATGGGCTATTGTCTCTTCTATGAATCTATGTTAAACACAGTTATCTTTGCCAGGGACAAATGGCTGGTAAGAATTCATTTATAGACACACTCATCTTTACTGAGATATTTCATTGTGGATAGGGCCTAAAGTAAAATATTGTTTGTTTCCCCAATCCCGACAGACCCCACAAAAATGGTGCTACTCATAAAATTTTATTGTCAAAACCAAGTCAAGTATTATTTTATTCATTTTGGATTTTCAGGATTACCAGATCGTCCGATAATGTTCAAGCTTTTTGGAAAAATAAAATCATTTCCCTACCTACCTAGCCACACCTGGCTTGGCAGGGTCGGGATTGGGGTAACAAACAATATATTAATTTAGGCCAAGTAATACTCTGTACAATAACAATTGATGTTCCCTAAAGAAACTTAAAATACTTTGATGTTTACCAATCTGATATCTGAATAATTATTTCTTCTCAAAAGCACCTTACTGTTGTATTAATATCAGCTATGGCCGTCAACGAGAAGTATAACAACAATCAGATTGTGGGTGAGGTCAGTATCTAAAACATGATGCTTATCTCAATACAGTCTAGAGACAGCAATGAAATATGTAAAACTTTTCATAGAGAATATAACCCTACTTCAAAAACAATAATTGAATATTTTCAATAAAAAAATCATAATATGGTCACAATCCCAAATGAGCATTAAATAAAATCCATGATATAGTCACAAGCCCAAAGTGCATTAATTATATAATCATGTTGACAATTTACTGAAACAAAATAATTAAGTTCACTTGAACAAAGTAGAACTGAGCAAATTTTATGAAGTTGCCATGCTGTAAACAGTTGAAGTGATATATTAAAATTGTTCAAATGTCAAATATAGCCAAGTTAAAAGGAACAGCATGTTCTATATAAATACCTGCAATTTCATACATGCATTTTACATTATTACGATGGGGGAATGAAGAAAACCAAAGTTTTAATTTGAGAAAATGCACTTAAGGGGGCTCGCGGGTCTAAATGAAATTTTTTATTTAATATAGGATTTCTCTATATTTTTCTATAAATGAACTTTATCTTATACTTAATAGAAAAATGAAATAAAAAAATGGGGTCACCGTTCATTTACGCTCACAATCTGCCTTCGAAAGGAGCATACATTTTTGTTAATGTCCTTTTTTTCTGTTGAACTAATAGGAGAAATAGCGGCAATATCGAAATAAAAAAAAAACTTAATTACAGAAATCGCTAAAATTTTACAATTATTTAGTCTATGTACAGCTTATTAGAAAACAACAATAAAAAATATAGGTCACCGATGAGTTAAAAAAGATATTTCAATTTTTATGCCAAAAATGGCATTTTTGCACCAAAGGGAGATAATTTGAAGCTTTTTCAATGATATCTACATTTTAAAAGTCCGCTGGGGCCAACACGAATTGATGTTTTGGAATGATTTTTGTACCATATGATAAAGTAACAGCTACTTAAGGTAATCAATAAAATTTGTAATGAAAAATTAATGTTTAATTTTTTCTGAAAATCTTATACCCGCGAGCCTCCTTAATACACATACACTTAAGAAATGTTTTAAATTTACTTGTCCTAAACAGTTTCATAAATGTACTCTTTGAACTATTCTGTTCTTGTGATTATGGCAATACTTGAAACAATTACATAAGCTCATATCATAAGATTCCTACATAGTTTGAAATATATTTGACCTTCTCATCCTTGATTATGTGGTTTGGAAATTTAGATTTACCAAGAACAAATCCGATATCTACATTATCTTTCCATGATGCAACAAGTAATGGTTTTATATAACTACTAAGTGGCCATATAAGTTTGTTTCTTTACTGATACTGTTACTTGTTGTTACTGGAAGCTGCTTTTAGTAGAATTGTTTGTTTACCTCACGTTGAATGTCGGAGAGAGAAAAAAATCTTCTCAAAAGCACCGTACTGTTTTAATTATATCAGCTATGGCCGTCAACGAGAAGTAAAATAACAATCAGATTGTGGGTGAGGTCAGTATCTAGAACAAGAATAAAGTACAAGTGTGTGTCTTTTTACCTTTAAAACATGCAAGCAAGTCACCCATAAAAAACAAACCACTCATAGAAGTAATTTAACATTCTTTATGGTTACATTGTATACTGCACATGTTAGTTCAGAAAAAGTGTGTCAGACACAATATCAAAAAGCATCACCAATATTTTGAATTGTTATATAGCACTTATTTAAAACTCCTTTTCCTGAAATTGCATTTGAAAGCCTCTTGTTTTTGTCCAGTAATAAAAAAATACATTAATAAAAAAAAGCAATATATACCTGATCTACACACCTATACATCACAAATGTACTAACAATTTACAAGTGCTTTCCCTGAAAACCTTGCAAACTATAATGTAAGTGCTTTCAGTAAAATCTGCATCCACTACCTTCATGACCTTGTGACCTTAAATTATTTTGTTAGGCACCTGGTGGATTGATCTTCCCGGACAGAGCCACTATGTACGTAACTGCAATAGAAGACAGACAATATAAGGATACTAAAATTAACTGTAAGTCGTCTATAACACTCCTCTTTCTTTCTGTTTCCGTAGAATCCAGGTGGTATGATTTTCCCAGACAGAGCTACATTGTATGTATGTGCCATTGAAGATAGGCAATACAAAGATGAGAAAATCAATTGTAAGTGTTGCTATGGGTACATAGAACTTGCTTGATAGGTTGCTATGGATACATACAACCTGCTTGATGTGTAGCTTTGACAATGTTGGATTTATATTACTAATAAATGTTTCTGTAGCTTGAGAAATTAGTATGATCAAGGAGACTGCAGTTGTAAAAAATATATAGAAATACAAAATATACTTAAAACATTTAATGAAGTCCTGAGTAATTCTGAGAAGGGTCATCAATATATATGACATTTGTACTTTCCTACCTCAAGTTGATGAGTGGCATGAAATATACTAAACAATCCTGGTTTTTGTATACAATACATACAATATGCTTTATTAAAAAACAAACTCTCATATATATATTAAGTCAATGTCTGAATAAGACAACTTTTGTACAAAATCCTGGTCTGTGATGGAATGATTTTAAGATTAACATGTCTGTCTGGCAAGGTTCATTTGAATAGTCCACAGTAAAGGTTGGTTTCATATGAATAATTCTGTTGGGTTATATATAATTAGTTTTTCAGAGCATGCAGGGTTTATCTAACTTTGACCTCATTTCATGGTTCATCGTTCGATGTTAAGTTCATGTGAAAGGTTCGTTTTTCAAATACTATATAAGCAACAAGTCAACTTCATATGGTGTATATAATGATGGGAAGGTGAGTCAGTGTGTCCGGCAGGAACAACAGATACTTGAAAAATTTTATTACTGCACATGTCTGAATTCCAAAAGTCTATGATCAACTTGACTAAATGTATTCTGTAATAATCTTCTCAAAAGCACTGTACTGTTATGATTTTAGCAGCTATGGCCGTCAACGAGAAGTATAGTAACAATCAGATTGTGGGTGAGGTCAGTATCTAGAACATGATGCTTATCTCAATACAGTCATGAGACATTTTATTGCAAATAAAGTTTTTATGCCCAACTTAAGAGCATTATGTTTTTTCAGCCTGTTCCTTCATACGTTCGTTTGTCTGTTCTGCTTTGGCTTCAGTGATGCATTAGTTTACTATGGACTCATTTTCTTCTTAAGTTTAATTTAAGTTTTCATCTGAACTTCATCTTGATATCATGATTCTATGTCATGTATGTTAAGATTTTGTGATAAGCCAATCTTTAGGTTTTCAGATTCTGTAAGCAATTTGTCACATACATTTGGTGTATTTAATGACTGTAATGGGTAAATGTACATTTTGTATATGAATAATTTAGTTGTACCAGTCTATCTAGAATATTTGTAAGACCGTTGATCATTGATCATTTGCCACTTAAATGTTTTAAGGAGTGAGGTCGGTATCTCGGATTCATTAGATTATTCAATATGTCGAATATATTTGGTGTAAAAGGTGGTATTAAAGGGTTTCTGTCTGTTTAAATGAATTCATTTATAATTGCTATGTATTCATTTACTTCTCAAAAGCTCCGTACTGTTATTCTTATAAGATTTTCCATTTTACTGATACTGTGACTTCTTGTTGTTTGTTTCTGGAATCTCCTTTTGGTTGAATTGCTTCCTTGACTTTAACAAATCTAATTTCCCAATAAGTATTTCTTCTCAAAAGCACCGTACTGTTTTAATTATATCAGCTATGGCCGTCAAAAGGAAGTAGAATAACAATCAGATTGTGGGTGAGGTCAGTATCTAGAACATGATGCTTATCTCAATACAGTCATGAAACATTTCATTACAAATAAAGAATTAGTGAGTGTTTTAATTGATCATCTGACCTTGATCCTCCCATCTAATTCTCTTGGTTCTTTAGCAAAGCCCCCAAAGGTACACATATTTGGTGTATGGGATTAATGTGATATGAGTATTTGAAACTGGAAGGGTTCATCTGACCTGTTCTTGTTTTCATGGTCCATTGGTCAACACTTCTTTCAAGTAATACATGTAGGTCAACTATGTATGGAATGATTGTATGATGATTTTGGTTTGTCTGGCAGGATTCATATGATATTAACTACTTCTTTTCATGGTTCATTGGTTTCTTTGCATTATAATATTGATAGCTCTGTTTCCAAAGATCATCAGAACTTTATTTCATGAATCATTGATAATGTTTAATTTTGTTATAACCGATGTAAAAAACCTTCATAAAATTCAATTAGGTCATGGGAAAATAATTCATGGTTTCCCCTAACCCGACCAGGTCATTCAATTTTTCTGGAAAAAAAACCTTAAAAAAAACCAAAAATGTTTTTTTTATTTTTGCAGAGAACAAAAAGTGTTGGAAACATGCAAGATTAAAGTTCCACTGTAGAAACAAAACATATAGATATAAAATTATGCATGGTTACAAGAAAAAAAGAAAAGTAAAAAATCCTGCCTGCCGGGGCTTTTAAATTTTCCCATGTTAGGGGAAACCAACAATTAATTTTCCATGGCCTTATAATCAGTCCAGCGAGGGAGAAATTTCAACATGTGCCCTTTTGTTTATGATAGCAGTTACTCTTGTCAAAATATTTTGGTAATTCACTGAACTTAACATTTATTCATTTTCTTCTCAAAAGCACCATACTGTTTTAATTATATCAGCTATGGCCGTCAACGAGAAGTATAATAATAATCAGATTGTGGGTGAGGTCAGTATCTAGAACATGATACTTATCTCAATACAGTCTAGAAACATTTATTAATAAATTACAAATACAGTTTTTGTGGAAGTTTTAAATGTTCATCTGACCTTGATCTAATTCTCATGTTTCATTGGTCAATAGTAAGTTTTTAGTGGTATGTTGGTAGGAAGGTAAATCCTAGTCAATTATTTTAGTTGAATGCAACTGCTGCATGCGCATGAGTTGAACAATACCAATAGATAACTAGTTAGACCACTTGGCCATCAAAGGTAGATTGTTCTCTCTAGGCACTCCAGCTCCCTCCACTTATAAAAATAGCCACCATGATATTGCCAATAGTGTTGAAAGTGGTGTTAAATACCAACCATCAATCAATCAGTCAATGAACTAGACATCACTTTCTGGTGCATTGATCAAAATTTTTGTGGCTAAGCCCTGTTTCTCAAATATCATAGGCAATCTGTGGACTTCATTTGGTATGTGTAATGATTGTTTGTCTGTCCAGAAGGACATATTGATTGTTTGTATGGTGAGTTCCTCTGTCCAGAAGGATCATATTGATTGTTTGTATGGTGAGTTCGTCTGTCCAGAAGGATCATATTGATTGTTTGTATGGTGAGTTTGTCTGTCAATAGATCATATTGATTGTTTGTATGGTGAGTTTGTCTGTCAATAGATCATATTGATTGTTTGTATGGTGAGTTTGTCTGTCAATAGGATCATATTGATTGTTTGTATGGTGAGTTTGTCTGTCAATAGGATCATATTGATTGTTTGTATGGTGAGTATGTCTGTCCAGAAGGATCATATTGATTGTTTGTATGGTGAGTTCGTCTGTCCAGAAGGATCATATTGATTGTTGTTTGCTTAACATACTGTGGCAAATATTTCATGCATGGTCAGGATGATAGTAGGGTTATAGGACATTGATCAAATTTTCTTGTATCATTGATAATGTTAAGGTTATATAATACCTGTAGCAAAACTTTATAGCCTTCTAACACTATTCTAATCAGTAAAGCATGCAAGACATTTTAGCCTGTGCAGTTTTATTTTTGCTAGCAGTGTTTTTTACAAAATCAAGTCGTCTTGGCGCATCATTTTGTCTTGATCAAATTCAACTGGAGGTACTATGTTTTCAATTTCTTCTCAAAAGCACCGTACTGTTATAATTATAGCAGCTATGGCCGTCAACGAGAAGTATAATAACAATCAGATTGTGGGTGAGGTTGGTATCTAGCACATGATGCTTATCTCAATACAGTCATGAGACATGGTTTTGCAAATAAAGTTAATATTCATTGAGTGATTTAAGTGTCCATTGTACCTTCAGTCCTTGATCTCATTTTCATGGTTCTTAAGTAAATTAAGTAAACAATAAGTCAGTTTATAATTTGGTGTATAGAATCATTATAATGTTTAGTTTATGTGATATAAAACAAGTAGATGTGGTATAATTGCTTATGAAACAACTATCCAACAGAGGTAGTTAGTTGCCTTCAGTAAAACCTTGATCTTAAAAGATTTCAACATAGACTTTCAACATCAACTTGACTATGACCAATAAAGCAAATGAAACATGTGGGCACTGTTGTGTTGATAAAAGCAACCTTAGAACACGCATACAGTTATTGAAAAATTGGGAAAAAAATGTTACTTCAATCAATAAAATTGAGAATGGAAATGGGGAATGTGCCAAAGAGACAACAACCCGACCATAGAAAAAAACAACAGCAGAAGGTCACCAACAGGTCTTCAATGTAGCGAGAAATTCCCGCACCCGGAGGCGTCCTTCAGCTGGCCCCTAAACAAAGATATACTAGTTCAGTGATAATGAATGCCATACTAATTTCCAAATTGTACACAAGAAACTAAAATTAAATAATACAAGACTAACAAAGGCCAGAGGCTCCTGACTTGGGACAGGCGAAAAAATGCGGCGGGGTTAAACATGTTTGTGAGATCTCAACCCTCCCCCTATACCTCTAGCCAATGTAGAAAAGTAAACGCATAACAATGCGTACATTAAAATTCAGTTCAAGAGAAGTCTGAGTCTGATGTCAGAAGATGTAACCAAAGAAAATAAACAAAATGACAATAATACATAAATAACAACAGACTACTAGCAGTTAACTGACATGCCAGTTCCAGACTTCAATCAAGTATACATTCTAAAAGATACGCACAATACATAGTTTAATTTTGACCTTCTGTATGTATAATGGCTCCCCTCATGAGTCCTATCTTTATTTTTCAGGGTGGGACAACGTATATGGCTTTGATATGAGTTGTATCAGAAAGACTGCCATTGCAGAACCTTTGGTAGATGTAGTTGACCCTAATATGGTTGTTACCAATGCCTGTCTTGTCAAAGTAAGCAAAACAGTCTTTAATAAGATTTATCCTTGGCAGATTCTTCTTAAAAGCATCGTACTGTTAAATTTATAACCGCTATGGCCGCTTTGAACGAGAAGTAAATACAAGATCAGATTGTGGGTGAGGTTAGTGTCTTTCCATGGGGCTCATCTCAATACAGTCTGAAACAATATTTTAAGACTGTAAATATATTTTTTAGCATGCAAATTTCACTATTAAACCAATTTACCTCAAAAAAAAGTTTCGTTGTGTTTTTTAAAACTTTAAAAGAATCCAACAAGATTGGTTACACTTGAAAAATAAAAAATTAGAAAGAATTGGTATGCAGCTTTTCTTGATATTGTTATAATAAATCTCGCAAAAAGACTCGCATATTGGTCTGTTATTCAACAATCACAATTCTAAATGCGCCAGCTATCTCTGAATTTAAAGTGTATTGTTACCGACTATGCCTACAAATGAAAATGCCAAAAAACAAGGTTGATCGATTGTCTATTAGGAAACCAATTAAAATTCTACTATTAATTTTTCAGGAGGTTGACATATATACAGTACAGTTAGATGACCTGTCATTCACAGCTCCTTTTCACCTTCAGTGCCGTAGAAGTGATTATATTCATGCTCTTGTCACATATTTCAACATTGAATTTACGAAATGTCACAAACGAACTGGCTTCTCAACAGGTATAGTTATTTTAGCAACATTAAATTAAGTTATGGATTCAAAACTTTGTTTGCTGTTTTGTACTAAATAATTTTGTGTATCTTTAATGATTTAATGGGTTTTCTAAATTCACAGTAAGTCTGTTTCGAAACAACTGCAAGATATAAAGATGGAGAAAAGTCATAAAAATTAAATTTAATTTGCAGATTCTTCTCAAAAGCACCGTACTGTTGTAATTATATCAGCTATGGCCGTCAACGAGAAGTAAAATAACAATCAGATTGTGGGTGAGGTCAGTTTCTTTCCATGGGGCTCATCTCAATACAGTCTGAAACAATATTTTAAATTAAAAGTTAACTTTCACTCCCTATACATGCCATATTTACTTTATTCTAATATCAGGATATAATGTTTACAAAGTCTTCTTGTGATAATAAAGTAAAGCTGCAAGTCCCATTTAAGAGTTGAGAATGATGCTATTATAAAAAAGTTACATTTTGTGTCTTTTAGGATAAATATAACTACAGAAGTAAAAATTATGATCTGTAGTGAATATGATTAAACCTAGCTTTTGACTACCTACAATCTAGCCAGAATCAAGTGACAAAAGCGAGACCTTCTTTCGTTTTACCTTATAGATATGCTATTTGTTTGTAATTGACTCTGCTTCTTTTTGTGGAAATAAGTTTAAATGTAATATATTACATAAGAATAGTTGAACATAAAGTAAATTATTTTTCTTTCTGGTCTTAAACTTTTCTTTAAAACCTGTGACTTGTGATTTTGTCTTGGCCCTCCTGTGAACTACAGATGTAAATAATCAAATTCTATCTTATTTTATTAAATTTCTTCTCAAAAGCACTGTACTGTTAATATCATAGCAGCTATGGCCGTCAACGAGAAGTATGATAACAATCAGATTGTGGGTGAGGTCGGTATCTAGAACATGATGTCTATCTCAATACAGTCACGAGACATGGTTTTGCAAACAGTTTTCAATGAGTGTTCTAAGATTTTAAATTGTATTTTAAAACAGGAAGTTATTAAATCAGGAACTGCAACTCAAGTCGTCTTAAAACCATATTTTTGTTTAATATGCATGAGCTAAAAATGAATTATATGAATATAAACTGTTTGATGGATTAGTGGAAAATCTTATACTGATCATATTAAAAGTGACCTCTCAGTTGCTTAGTTCAAATTTCAGAAAATTATGAAATTAACAGATAAGAAATTCAAATAAAACAAGAAAAGAATAGTTTCAATAACAATCCTTGTGCTCCATACAACTCCTAGAATAGCTCTCGCAAAATATACAATTTATTTGCAATTTAGAATAATTAAGTTACTTTATCCTCTTTATGATTGTGTAAAACTAAAACAAAAGGTATATATATTTATTTAGCACCAGAAGCACCATACACCCATTGGAAACAGACAGTATTTTATTTTGACCAGTTAGATCTGACCGTTAAGAAAGGAGAAGAATTATATGGAACATTAAGTGTGAAACCAAATAAAAATAATGTGGTAAGTAAGATTTGTCTGTTGTTATATTTTTATTAAAATAAGGTTTTCCATATTTTTTTTAAATATATAAATTAAGGATACGTGGTATGGTTCTCCATGAGACAAGTATTCACACAAAAGTTCAAAAAAAGTGGATGAAAGCAATTATAGCAACTCTACAACCTTCAACATCTAAAAAAATCAGTATCTAAAACATGATGTTTATCTCATTGTTTTGCAAATAGAGTTTTCAGTGATTCTTCTCAAAAGCAACATACTGTTAAATTTATAACCTCTATGGTCGCCATAAACGAGAAGTAAATACAAGATCAGATTGTGGGTGAGGTTAGTCTCTTTCCATGGGGCTCATCTCAATACAGTCTGAAACAATATTTAATTATTATTTTTTAAATATATAAAATTGAGGATATTGCTTCAACTGTATGACAAATATAGTTTTCAGTGAGCATTTTAAGAGTTTGAATTACGTACATATTAAAACTGGAAATTATTAAATCGCGATATGTCAGTGATATAAATATAGCCTGTTGGAGGGATGATTTGAATATGCATTGGTTATAAATAGTTTCAGTATATTTTTGGTATTGTACAGTGCTATGATCAATATTTATTTTTTATTAAATTGTTAAAAAAATCCTGTTAACTTTTAACATACCTTAAATTTTATATGATGTTTAATAAAGGAATGATTTGTATTTTTCAGAGAGATCTTGATTTTGAAATAGATGTTGACTTCAAGGGAGAAATCTCAGCAATGAAGGAGTCAATGGTCTACAAAATGAGATAAACAATAAGGAGTGAACCTACGGCTGATACAATCACGGCCGTGCTGAACTCTGCGTGGTCCCTTTGTGTTCTTGTTGAGCAGGAACAAAAGTTACTGGAATGTGTGTTTGAACATCAATACAAAGAGCCAGATCACCAGCTCAAATGTAGAAACAAAAACTAGAATATTTTTAATATTGTATACTCTTAATTTTTTACATCAACAGTTCTTGTTTTATGAAACGATGAAAAAATTATGAAAAAAAATAATTTTATATTTTATGTCAGCACTGAAATAATATGTTTTGCTTGTTAATGGATTTCCTTGTAAATGTATGTATACTTTCAAAGGTTGTGTTAGACAAAGCGCTCTTATTTTGTGAATATCATGATCGAAATTAACCAGTTAGTTGCATATATGTCGGTTCAAGAGTCCAAAACAAGGAATTACTTTGAATTTGCTCTGTAGACCAGTTGAAATTTCTTGCCTTCCTGTTCAAAAGGGTGATTACTGACCCATTTTCTGACCCTGAACAAATTTACTGGTCTAAAAGGGCTTTTATTTTAACTCTGTCAGTCAAACTTCAAATGTTGCATCATATATGAAATAAATATGATGAATTATGCAAGTAAATCCTGAATTTGATCTGCCCGGTTGTAACAGTGGATGTGACATAGTTTTGTGATAAAAGCAACCATTCAGGAGTTAATGTTTTGGAATCCCTGTTCAACATTATTTTGATTCAGTGCATTTACTTAAATGATGTGACATTAAAATGACAATAACTTCACAGTATGTTTGTACTGTTGTATTGAAAATAGTACCGTTAACTGTGTTATATAAATCATACTTGTTTATTTACTTAGTTTGAATATGTCAGTATTGTGTTATAATTTTGAACAAATTGCATGTACATGTACTAGAGAAATCCTGAGTGTATTGGTAGCAGATTGAAGGAAAGACACTGGCTTGTTCATGTGCAAATGTAGATCTGTATCATTATATATATTATGAAATTTTGCTTAAATTTAGACATAAATGTGAGTAAATCAGAATACAAGTGAAATACTGACATGGTGTATTTTATAACTACCTATTGTCATGGAAAACTTAGACTAGCGACCATTGATCCTGACTATCTTGAAATTTCTTGGTAATGGATAATGCTCACTTCAAAATAGAAAGTTCCTAACAAAAGAAAACCTGCATAGTATAATTAAAGGTAAAATTTATACATTTTACCCTTTGTAACATTTTGAAATGTATTTTGTAAATCAGGGTTGATCGTTACCTGATATTTGACCTGGCACTCAATTCATTGCTTCTACATTATATCATTGTCATTTCATGTTTATCAATTTCATATATCATGCCTCTATAAGCAAATGAATTAAAAATTACAAAGGCTTTTTATTGTATGCTTCATTCTATGATTTGCATTCATAGAACAACTGATGTTAAATTGAGAAGTTAGTTTGTGAATAGTGATACTCACAGAAAGGGCAAAATGACCTAAAGGCTTGTATTCTTCTTAAGGTTTTACATCCTGAGTCCGTCAATCATGGATCAGGTGATGTTTGTCCCTCATTGATGGAGTCAAAAAGCCGCATAGGTAATCTGTTTCCAGCAGCAGTTACAATGTACAAGTTTGTGAGTAGGTCTTGTTTATGGTGAACCACTAGTGGTAGGTCAATAATTTGGTTTACAGATGTATTAGCATTGGTGCATACTTTTTCATTACTATGAAGATTATTAGGCCCTGCCCCGTAAGTATTGGTCTATTGACTTAAAAACTTTGTTTATAAAAAAGATGTGGTATGATTGCAAATGAGACAAATCTCCACAGGAGATCAAATGACACAAAAATTAACAGCTATAGTTCAATGTGCAACCTTCAACAAAGCCAACCCACATAGTCTGCTATCAGAGGCCCCAAAATCACAAATGTAAAACAATAAAAATGATAAAACTAACCGCCTATTTAAATTACATTTGTTTAAATGATCAACAGATATAAAACGGCAACAATGATGACCACTTAATTACCAGCTCCTGACTTAGTTTACATGTATTAGTTTGTGAATAGGTCAGTTTATGGGAAACCACTAATGATAGGTCAAAACTATTAGTTTTAATTATGTCAGTTTACGGGAAATCATTGGTGATGGGTCAATGATATTTGGTATGCAGATGTATTAACATTGGCATCTTTCATTTACATGGAGATAATTAAGCTCCACCCCCTTAGTTATGGTCTGTTGAATTTAAAACTTAATTGTTTTTCATGCATTAGTTTATGATTATGTCAGTATCAGATGAACCACTAATGTTGAGTCCCTAATATTTAGTATGCAATTCCATGGAGATTAAATAACCCCAAAATACATCAAGAAACAATACAAAACTACTTATAACCACTAAAGGCCTCGAAAAACATTTTAAAAGATAAAAACCTATCAATAGCATTTGGACAGGACGGTATTCTAAAAAGAATACTAAATAATACAACAGAAATTGCACCAGGACTCCCTGCCATCTTCCAAACACCAATTGACACTGGAATACAACTTGAAGACACTTGTTTTCAAAAAAGGAGACAAACACGCTAAAGAAAACTAGATACCAGTCTCATTAACATCGATTCCTTGCAAACTTTTAGAACATATGCAAACACATCCTTAAACACAACTGCTAGTCACCTTATATGACTTCATGAACGCATTTGATTCCACGCTACAAACTCATTACAATCCTTGATTTTTGTCGACATAGGGATAGTGATCCGGCGGCAGCGTTAGCTAACTTCTTAAAAACTTTATAGTTAAGAAGATGGAAGCCCTGGATGCTTTATACTTTGTATATATAGATGCCTCATGTAACGAACTTTCTGTCAGTCACATGTCCAACGTCCTTGACCTTACTTTCATGGTTTCGTGACTACTTGAAAAAAGTTCAGAATTTTTGTTATGTTAAATTCTCTCTAATTATAAGTAATAGGATAACTATATTTGGTATGTGCGTACCTTGCAAGGTCCTCATGCCCGTCAGACAGTTTTCACTTGATCTCGACCTAATTTCATGGATCAGTGAACAAGGTAAAGTTTGGGTGGGAAAGTCCATATCTCAGATACTATAAGCAATATGTCTAGTATATTCGGTGTATGAAAGGACTGTAAGGTGTACATGTCCAACTGGCAGGTGTCACCTGATCTTGACCTCATATTCATGGTTCAGTGGTGAAAGTTAAGTTTTTGTGTTTTGGTCTTGTTTTCATACTATATGAAATAGGTCTACTATATTTGGTGTATGGAATGATTGTGAGGTGTACATGTCTAGCTGACAGGTGTCATCTGACCTTGACCTCATTTTCATGGTTCAGAAAGTTAAGTTTTTGAGTTTTGGTCTTATTTTCTAACACTATATGCAACAGCTCAACTATATTTGGTGTATGGATATATTTTATGATCTATATGTCAGTCGTGTAGGTTTTTATTTGACCTTGACCTAATTTTCAGGGTTGATTGCTTAGTGTTAAGTATTTGTGTTTCGGTCTGTTTAACTTAATTTATAAGCAATAGGTCAACTATATTTGTTGTATGGAAGAATTGTTAGCTGTTCATGTCTGCCTGGCATTGTTCATCTGACCTTGACCTCATTTTCATGGTTCATTGATTAATGTTTCAGTTTTCTTGGTTAATTTTGAGTTTATGTGACAGTTGTAATAAAGCTTCATATTTAGGACTATCAACATAATATCAATGATTAGTAAAGAAGACGAGACATTTCAGTGTGTGCACTCTTGTTCAAAAGTTTTGACATTACCGCATAACAAATTACTTTAAAAAATTAGAGAATATGGAATTCGGGGACAGCTAAACAACTGGCTTAATATGTTTCTGAGGAAGACGAAAGAAGTAGTAAAGGAAGAAGTAAAATTGGACTCGGGAGTTCCACAGGTACAGTACTTGGACCATTACTCTTATGTCATATAAATGACGTCCTGGATATATCAAATCACCACTATGGGCTACCATTTGATTTTATCACCCTACAGTATAACAAACTAAAACTGGAACGAATACAACAACAAGCAGCAGGCCGTATAAGAAGTGACTACAAAACAAGAGAGGATGGCTATGTAACAAACATGCTTACCAAATTAAAACTTCAAGAATTACAACTTAGACACACAAGCCAAAAACTTTTATTTTTGTACAAGGTAGTTTAGGGCTGGTTCCTGCTATTGATCAAAACGACTTCTTAAAATCAGAAAGTTTAAGATGAACCATCACAGTGAAAAAGTTTGACAATTAGCCAGCAACTAGCATAATCGAAAAACAGGTGAGAAACAATACTAGGTGTTTTGACATTCCCACCAGTAAACCACAACATTATTCAAACTCATTCTCTGTGTTCACAATAAATAAGTGAAACCACTTAGAAGACACTATTGTGCTCACAACATGTGCGGAGAGCTTTAAATCGTATCTCGCCTTCACCCCGTTGTATAAACGCTAGTATTGATAACTACGATATACCCACACAGACAGGACTACACATTATGGTTCATTGACTTAAAAAGTTTTACATAGATAATAAGTTAATGTTTGTGTTAAGGTTTGTTTAAAGGGAATAACTGATGACAAGTCAATTGTATTTGGTAAGCAGTTGTATTAGCATTTGAGCATATGTTTTCCATATATATTGTTTAAACCTTGTACCTTCAGTCATGGTTCATTGATTGCGAATATTTGCATAACTTGCATATTAAAGTATTGCTATTTTAATTTCAACATTTGCTTTGCAAAATAAAAAGTGAGACATTTCTCTGTGTTAACAGTCAGCATCTTGCATCAATAATGACAACATCTAGTGTTAAGCACCAAAGGGCACCAAAATCAATATATAAGCATGTCAACCACTAAAGTTTAAATACTAGCGAATGGAAGGTTCCTATTTTAGTAAAATATCTGTATTTTGTTTATGTCCCAACTGAAACTAAAAAATAAAGGTATGCTTAGTGAAATAAATCCACATAAGGATATCGCAAACGTGAGAAAACTATTTTATACCTGATAATGGTCATATTTGAATATGGATTCAACTTGCAAGAATGATCTTCTTGAGTTTAGAAGTTTCGTCTTGAATTATTGAAACTACTAGTGTTCCTGATAATTGGCAGACATATTAAACATGGTCTCTCTAGCTTTATTGTTGATGTCTGGATGTCCACTATAGGTATTAATAATGTCAACTCGGCCTAGCAAAACTACTCGTCCTTTCATTTTATCATTTATAACATCAGTGACGAAAAAATATCACTGTTAGTTGCAGTTATATTCCATGGTAGAGTAAATGAAATATCTTTAGTCTTGTCCTTACCATACACCCTCTCATGATTCCCCAAATGGTCCATTACAATCACCACACCTTTGCTTTTGTATTATTCCTAGCTCCTACTATAACCTTCTTGTTTCTGGTTATATAAATTGACTGTGGATTATATAGATTTGAGTAATAAACAGTCTCTTCAGTTTTAGTAGTTCCGTTTTTTATCTGTTTCAGTATTGGCCCATCAGTAGCTATAAGTAAGTCATTACCATGAGTAACTGCCAGGTCACAAATATCAATACTTAAACTAGATATCACCTTTAGTTTATTTCCTTCGCATTTGACTTTCTGCAATCCTGTATGAGAAGTAAATAATCTGATTTCCTTTTGATGGTTCCATCACCAAGTCAAAATGAATCATCTAAACCTAGTGTCAGTTGAGAAATTTCTTTATTTTAGTTTGATATTCTCCAACAACAGTTATATGAACATTTGTGCAATCCTTGCTAGAGCTTGAGGTTTTCCCAATATCCTTGCTATCCTTGTTGGAGGGTGATGTGCTACCTATATTTGTGCTGGGTATTGATGTTTTCCCAATATTCTTGTTGGAGGGTGATGTGCTACCTATATTTGTGCTGGGTATTGATGTTTCCCAATATTCTTGTTGGAGGGTGATGTGTTACCTATATTTGTGCTGGGTATTGATGTTTTCCCAATATTCTTGTTGGAGGGTGATGTGCTACCTATATTTGTGCTGGGTGTTGATGTTTTCCCAATATTCTTGTTGGAGGGTGATGTGCTACATATATTTGTGCTGGGTATTGATGTTTTCCCAAAATTTTTGTTGGAGGGTGATGTGCTACCTATATTTGTGCTGGGTGTTGATGTTTTCCCAATAGTCTTATGTATAATCCTATGCTCCCTGGCAGTTTTGATTTTAGGATGAATATCTTTCTTTCATGCACTACACATCAGTAAGTCACATTCTAAACACTTCAATATAAAAAAGAAGATGTGGTATGATTGCCAATAAGACAAATATCCACAAAAGACCAAAATGACACAGATATTAACAACTATAGGTCACCGTACGGCCTTCAACAATGAGCAAAGCCCATACCGCATAGTCAGCTATAAAAGGCCCCGATAAGACAATGTAAAACAATTCAAACGAGAAAACTAACGGCCTTATTTATGTAAAAAAAAGATATTTGTTTATCCTGTTCACATGACTGGCATTGAATTAAAGATTGTATTCCTAACTGGGGTTTGGATACGGCCATATTAAGGAAAACAAAATAGATCTTCCTGTGATTTAAAACAGAAATATAAATTTCGTTGATATAGCATGTAATGAAACCGTAGTTTCAAAGGAATCCATGTAAGATAATATAAAACATTCAATCTTTTACGAGGACATCGATAAGTTTTGATATTGCATTAAGTCATATTATTTTTTAATATATACCTTTGTTAGGCAAAATTTGGGAAAACAAACCACCTAATGTTGTTGAACTGGTTCAAATTCATGCTGAAGTTGCGGGGAAATATAAATACCCGTCGTCCACCCGTCCGGTCTCGTTTGAGGTTTCATATGTACAATTCATACCATATTTTTTATGATTCTATATATCATAAGAATTTGCATAGTATACATGCAAAATAACGCAAAAATAATTGTCCTATCCCCGAGTAATCCTGAAAATTATGTTTATAAATGTAAAACCGGAAGTCTTGGCTAAAGATATAGGAAGATGTGGTATGAGTGCCAATGAGACAACTCCCCATCCAAGTAACACTTTATAAAAGTAAAAGGTCAAGGATCGGTATTCAACACGGAGCCTTGGCTCACACCGAACAGCAAGCTATAAAGGACCCCACAAATTACTAGTGTAAAACCATTCAAACGGGAAAATCAACGGTCTAATCTATATGACTTAAAAGTTGCATGGTCTTATTACGGAAACAATACCCGGATGCCTTTTTCTTCGTTTTTCTCCCAAAATACGCCAAACTGAATAATCATAAGAATGGATGACAAATGCGACTATGCATGGTACCTATAGGACACAGAAGCATGATGAATAGTTTATTGCGAAAGGAAGAGAAGCGACATACAAAATGAGGTCTTCTCGTTTAATAGTATAGATGGAAATAACATTTCATTTGTTCTTAAGCCTTCATTTCTATATGTTTAAAAGAACAACACGTTTTTTGTTTTAGTTATTACTCTTGTACCTTTGATAGATAAAATTTGTGCAACGCGGGGGACATCTGAACTCTGATAAAATTGAGAATGGAAATGGGGAATGTGCCAAAGGGACAACAACCCGACCATAGAGCAGACAACAGCAGAAGGTCACCAACAGGTCTTCAATGCAACGAGAAATTCTCGCATCCGGAGGCGTCCTTCACCTGGCCCCTAAACAAATATATACTGGTTCAGTGATAAAGAACACCATACTAAACTCCAAATTGTACACAAGAAACTAAAAGTTAAAATAATACAAGACTAACAAAGGCCAGAGGCTCCTGGCTTGGGACAGGCGCAAAAATGTGGCGGGGTTAAACATGTTTGTGAGATCTCAACCCTCCCATATATCTCTAGCCAATGCAGAAAAGTAAACGCATAACAATACGCACATTAAAATTCAGTTCAAGAGAAGTCCGAGTCTGATGTCAGAATATGTAATCAAAGAAAATAAACAAAAGGACAATAATACATAAATAACATCAGACTACTACTAGTAGCAGTTAACTAACATGCTAGCTCCGGACTTCAATTAAACTGATTGAAAATGATGTCTTCATCATATGAATATCAGGCACAATCCTCCCCGTGAGGGGTTTAGTATCATACCATCATAGCATATATGAGAAGAACATAACCCGTGTCATGCCAACAACTGGTTTATTAATAATAAATGTGTTTAGTTCCGATGCAAAGACCCTATAAGTGAATCAATATTAACGCCAAAATATGCAATCTTTAATGACCTGACAACAGTATCGTAACTATATCCCTTATTAATAAGTCTATTTAAAGGTTTTGTTAGCTTCTGAGGTGAATACTGACATTTTTGTGCTTTATAAAGAATATTTCCATAAAATATTGGATGTGAAATACCTGAACGTATCAGAAGTCTGCATGTTGAGCTATATTTACGAATGATGTCCTTATACCGATGATAAAATTTAGTAAATGTTTTGACTAGTTTGTGATATCGAAAACCCTGATGTAATAATTTTTCAGTAATACATAAATTTCTCTCGTTAAAATCTAAAACATTGTTACATACACGAGCGAATCGTACAAGTTGAGATATATAAACACCGTAAGATGGTGACAAGGGAACGTCACCATCTAAAAATGGATACTAGTAATTAACGATAGGAAATGAGAAATCATCTCTTTTATCATAAATTTTAGTATTATGCTTTCCGTTAATGATATATATATATATCAAGATCGAGGAAAGGGCAGTGGTCATTGTTAGTATTAGCTTTATTTAAAGTAAGTTCAACAGGATAAATTTCTTTAGTATACATACTGAAGTCGTCATTATTGAGAGCTAAAATATCATCCAAATATCTAAAAGTATTATTTAATTTGTGTTTCAGTTGTTGTTTCGATGGGTCTTTGCTGATTTTTGTCATAAATTGTAACTCATAGCAATATAAAAACAGGTCCGCAATAAGTGGTGCACAGTTAGTCCCCATTGGAATTCCGATAACCTGACGATATACGGAATCTCCAAAGCGAACAAAAATGTTATCTAGTAAAAATTCAAGGGCAGATATAGTATTAAAGCATATCCAATTGACATAGTTTTTTTGTTTATTGTTACTAAAAAATGACCTAAAAGAGTTTGAACATATATATTCACATTTTGACTTTTTGAATGCCCATTTAATTAGGTGTGTGAATTTTTTCTTAATGAGCATGTGAGGCAATGTGGTATATAGGGTAGAAAAATCAAAACTTTGAACATATTCAAAATCACCAATATAAGTATGCAATTTATCAAGTACTTCCAACGAGTTTTTGACACTCCAAAAATAATTAATTCCACTATTTTCGAAGGCCTTATTTGAACAATTTATTATCAGGTTTTTGATTGTACCAAGTGTACTGGTAAGAAGAATAGATAATTTAGTAGTAGAACAATGGCTTGAAGACGAAATAAATCTATATTTGTAAGGTGTTTTGTGTAGTTTCGGAAGCCAATACATAGTTGGGACTGTCATTGTTTTTGGTTCTGCTTGTAAAGCGGTAGCTAAAAGTTTATGTTTGTTACAGATGTCGTTTTCTGAAAATGGAGTCAGTTGGAATGTTGGTGAATTGGGGATTTCTTTTTGTAGAACCTCAATGTAAAATTTACGTCAAATAATAGTAATATCATTAGCAGCTTTATCGGCCGGGACAAAAACAAATTCCTTGGCTAGTTCTTTTAGTTTATGTTTGATACGAGAAATAGGTTTATTGTGGTTATTGTTAAGAGTAAAACGTTCTTTAAAATGCTGAATACGTATATCAACAATGTTTATTACTGAATTAAAAAAAAGAGTCCAAAGATTTTTTGTCAGCTTTTCCTCGTTTTATCCATTTCAAACAGTAAGTACGGAGTGAGTCGTGGATGATATCACGACACTCATTCCAATTAATAGTTGAAGGGGGGCGATATTTACGTCCTTTACTGAGGAATGATTTCAACTTTCGGTCTTGAATGATGTTAAGATCTCCTGTTATAACATGGGAAATGGGCCCATAAATGTATTTGGAATTACTGCAATTACATGAAGTAGGTGTATTTTCACTGATATTAACATCTTTATTTAACATCTGGTCTTTAATCTTGAATAATGTTTGTAAAATCATGGTTCATATTGATAGAAAAAAGAACAAAATTATAACAACCCCTGTAAATTTATTATTTTAAATTTTATTAGCTTACCTGTGCCCATCAGGCCATGTAAGCTATTATCATAAATGATGACCTAGTCCGATATTACTCTGACGTCCAACGGCTGTTTTGCAAGACAAGCTGGGCCCACGGCCCCAAATTGTCTCGCAAAACAGCCGTTGGACGTCAGAGTAATCTCAAAAACAATTGAAAAAAGCCAACAGTTCAAGAAACACCTCACTGTATGACTATGGTAAATTCTTGTTTAAATTCTCATTCTACAAAGAAGTTCACATGTGATTCTGTTGCACTTAGCAAGTACAATTTTGATGGCGCCTAAACGCTTGTTTTTTCGATTCAAATCTATTTTCATTCTGTAAGTTATTTATACAAACTTACAAATGTACATTTCAATTGACACGTTTTGACGATGCAATAAAAAATTGATATTTATTTGGTTTCAAACATTATTGAAAGCGACATATACGGAAATAACAATTGACTATTAGCAGCTAGTTAGTTCTAATATTGTTATAATAAGCTCAATATCTGGATGTTATATTATTGTCATTCAGGATAACAATTAAAGGTCTTTCAGGTTCGTTTGTATGTAACATTCAATTTAACCCATAAATGGAGATTGAAATCGTATGTACTTAGCAAGTGCAGTCATTTAACAGAAAAGTGGCGAAACTAGGAAGCTGCCAAGAAGAACCATATTAGTTTACTAATTCGGACCGCAAAAAAATCTTTTTTTATGAAGGAATTATACAGGGAAAACAATGATTTTCATATTAAACCACACAATAAGGAAAAGATACATATAAGAAAATAAAAATAAGTAGTCCTGTATAAAAGATAAATATAAATTTATTCCGTTGAATATCAATCCTAGTATCTATTAAAAAAAGTTCTTCATGTACAGACTGGCAATAGGTAAAGGTGTGCATGTATATGTAAGGAAGAAATTCCTATGTTTGACGTACGATCCTTACATTTGCAGTTGTTGACATTAGAAAATGACTGTACCAAGACAGGAATATGACAGTTGTCATCCATTCGTTTGACGTATTTGAGGTTTTACATAACCTATACCCAATAACTAATAAAGTCCTAAGGGAATTCACTTGTTATCTACACACATAAGAGAAGAATACGTTTGTATAAGTTAGAATTATTTTTATTTTATCTATTTAAAAGTACCCAAGGCAAGGTTATTGTTTGAATTTATTACTTCTGAAAATTGTAAGACACGAACAGACGATAAACTGATATAATATGATTAATTATAGTAAGGAATTAATTATAGTAATTTTAAAAGTGTTTACAAACAACCGTGGATACCTTTAATATTCCATTTTAAGTTAGAAGGCCAGTTTTTTTTAATACATGGTGAGTAGTGGTGTTACGTCCCTTTATTAAAACAATACGCGATTGAGGAAAAATCTTAAAGGTTTCATCAAACGAAAATTGATGATGAACGATTGAAATAAATTCTTAAAACAGTTAAAGCTAGTTTGCAATTGTTTTTGTATAGACCAATGGAAGTAGGTTCTTACTACTAACGGCATCGAAAACGTGATCACTTTGATAGGCCACTAGTCTCGATACGACATGTTAAGACAGTCGGTAAGATAAATTCGTTACATTGTGTGCTAGTGACCGAATACGATATATGTGGGGTCTGTACATTCCATATGAGGATTAGAATTTCGCTCTAACCCCATATGGAATTAACTGACCCCAGATTTATATCGTATTAGGTCACTAGCACACTATGTAACTAATAATATATCTTATCGTTTGTGATTTTGACCAATTTCACATATACCTTATTTGTCAATATAGTGAGTCAATTTCCATTTTCCCACGTCATCATTGCTTTTATTTAAATTGCCTTTGAAGACTTTCATAATAATGATAACTATTTCGACCAGTATTGTGAACATAATTGCGAATTTTGGGATCTTGTTTAATATCCTTGTATGAATTTCAAGATTATCTTTTATAACTTATACGTCGCTTTGCATGGTCTTGGTCCATTCACGAGACGTGCAGTTTGTGATGTACTGTGCTGTCGTTAGTACGTGAAAATGTCCATTGTTATTTTGCGGTTTACAAGTCACAATGTACTGTTATTTATCTTTCAATGTATTTGTCTGTGCTGAGTGTTCTTGTGTTTATGTGTACTGTATTCCTGTCACGTAGTGTTGTCATGTTAGCGTTTTTTTTCTAAATATTGCCTTGTAAGCGAAAGGTTTGGCTTGCCATAAAAACAGGTTCAACCCACCATTTATTTTCATAAAATGTCCTGTACCAAGTCTGGAATATGGCAGCTGTGATTATAGTTATCAAAGGTACCAGGATTATAATTTAGTACGCCAGACGCGCGTTTCGTCTACATAAGACTCATCAGTGACGCTCATATCAAAATATTTATAAAGCCAAACAAGTACAAAGTTGAAGAGCATAGAGAATCAAAAATTCCAAAAAGTTGTGCCAAATACGGCTAGGGTAATCTATGCCTGGGATAAGAAAATCCTTAGTTTTTCGAAAAATTCAAAGTTTGTAAACAGGAAATTTATAAAAATGACCACATTTTTGATATTCATGTCAACACCGAAGTGTTGACTATTGGGCTTGTGATACCCTCGGGGACGAAACGTCCACCAGCAGCGGCATCGACATCAAAGGTACCAGGATTATAATTTAGTACGCCAGACGCGCGTTTCGTCTAAATTAATAGTCCATTTCTATGTATGTTGGCGTATGTTGTGTTGCAGATCAGTGTTTCTACTGTTCCGTTGTTTTTATCTAATACTTGTTGTTTCTTCGGTTTTAGTTTGTAACCCGGATATGTTTCCTCTCAATCGATGTACGACTTTTGAACAGCGGTATACTACTGTTGTCTTTTTGTTATTAGTTTTATTAGTTTATAGTAACAGCTCTTATTATAAACTTGATTTAATAAATTGCTTACCACGTATTTTTTTCATACAGCGACTCAATACGAGTCTTATGTAGACGAAACACGCGTCTGGCATATTAAATTATAATCATGGTACCTTTGATAACTATTTACACCACTGGGTCGATGCCACTGCTGGTGGACGTTTCGTCTCCGAGGGTATCACAAGCCCAGTAGTCAGCACTTCGGTGTTGACATGAATATAAACTATATGGTAATTTTAATAAATTTCCTGTTGTTGACAAAACTTTAAATTTTTCAAAAAACTAAGGACTTTCCTATCTCAGGAATAGATTACCTTAGCCGTATTTGTGAATAGTGAGTCTATTTCACCATATCTCTGAAACCTTTTACATGGATGTGTTTTAACGCATACAGATAACCAATTTGTAATTAATGTGAACGGTAAAAGGGATATTATTTCCTTCAAATATTAGCAAACATAAAATTAGTTAATATTATATGAGTCCGACAATGCATATTTTATAGTTTTCTTGTGTTTAATACACATTTGAGTCTCAGGATTGCCCATAGGTGTGAAGATTTGGAATATGATATACTCGAATATAACGTACATTTTGTAACTAAGATTTTCGATGTAGGAACTATTTTAAAAAGTTGTGCACTATCCAGTTTATAAAAGTGTTACTACGAGGTTTCAAGAATCCGTTTTAATGGAATTTAATACCTAAAACTATAATTCATTAAATTCAGTGTTCAGATTGAAAAATAATGATAAGAGTTTGTTTTTATTTCATGACAACAAAGTTTTTTTTAAAAGTTTTTAGTGTATTGGATTCAGATGATATTTTTCATGATACTGACGTTACTTTGTACTTTAGTTGCAACGTCACAGGGGAATGTGTATATCTCGTAATATTGTTGAAAACATAAGTTATACGAAAAAAGTAGTAAAATATCATAAAGAGTAAACATTTTATTGTTAAAAAATGGGTTCGAACGAAATATCTGTGATGTTAATGTATGATTTCATTTCCCTTCTTATGTAATACTGAAAGTTTAACACTAATGAACACGTATTCAAACAAACAACATCGTGTTATTACGCTTTAATGTGATGTGAAATTATATTTACACGTTTTTATAAAGGTAAATTGAAATAAAAAAGGACAACCTTTGACCGAACGTGAAAAATTTTAACGATGAGGTAAGGCATTTTTTCAAAATAAAATAAAGAATATCCACAGATTGTTTCATTCATCCAGAACAGACAGTATCTATTTAATTAAGTAAAGAAAAAAGAAATGGTGAGTTTTTAAAAATATAGTATTTGAACTATTTAGCGAAAAATTATGCAACAGCGATATTGCCTCAATGATGTCTTCTCCATTTTAGTATAAACGATTAAAAAGTAAAGAAAATAGTGAAATAACAAAAAAATACGAACTCGGAGGAAAATTCAAAACAGAAAGTCCCTAGCCATATGACAAAATCAAACGCTCACATCAAACGAATGGATATCAACTGTCATATTCCTGACTTGGTACAGAAATTTTATGAGACAATAGCTAAGATGTTTGAGTTGCAAAATGGAAGTTTAAATATTAGACAGTCAGGAATTGGTTTTTAATCATTTATTTGTGAAAGTGTGTGACAGAAAATTACTGGTAATTAATCAATGTAACTTATTCAATTTGAAATTAACATGAAGAAACGTCAGTATTTCTATACTGCTTTTTGTTCAAAGATAATTTGTAAAGCTACTTTTTAAATTCTGAAAAAATATAAAATTTCGAGGACTTGTTCTTAAATAGACAGGTTTTTTTTAAAGTTAATTATGAATAAATTTACGAAGCAAGGGAATAAAACATATTCCATATACATTACAAAATGGCTATGATTTTTTTTATTTGTTTTTGCATTTTGTATTATCCAGCTCATTAACGATGTACTAGGACGTTTTTGATTTTATAATAATTTGGCAATGACCATCATTAATTTGGTACCGTTAATGTCATCAAACAATAATTTTTTTGCGTTGATTTACAAATGTATTTTTAAAGTAGTGTTAAAATTGAATTTTAAATCTTTCGTTTCTGAAATCATAGCAGGTTCAAAGTTATGAAAAATTATCCAGTTGTGTTTTATGCATGTGCCAAGTCAGGACAATGACGGTAGTTATCGTTCCGATTGATGCGTTTGAGTTTTCAATTTTGCTATTTGATTAGGGGCTTTCTGTGTTGAATTTTCTCGGAGTTCGGTATTTTTGTCTGCGCAATACACCACCCAGATCCTTTTCTTCCATTTTATCAATAATTGCTGACATTAAAGAAAGCCATCTCCAGATATTGTTATAGGTGCTGTCGACATGAATTATCAATGATATGGTTATATTTATAAATTAAATGTTTACAAAACTTTTGAATTTTTGAAATACTTAGGCTATTCTACCTCAGGAATAGATAACCGTAGCTGTATTTGGCAAAACTTTTAGGAATTTTGGTCCTCAGTGCTCTTCAACCTCGTATTTTATATGGCATTTTTACTTTTTTGGATTCGAGCGTCACTAATGGGTCTTTTGTAGACGAAACGCGTGACCGGCGTTAATTCAAAATTTAATCCTGAAATCTATGATGAGTTTATTCGATACAGTTTAGACAAATTATTAAGATTGGTTGAAAAATACATACTCATAGTTTGAATACGACCAAGGATATTTGATATTTTACCACTGAACGTTTCAGCAACCAACAATCAACGATGTTGGGTTAACTCATATGAGATTATCATGCATATCAGAAAATGCATTCAGAGTCAAATTTGAAAAAAAGGAAACCTCATCAGGATGTAAACAGATCTTTAGAGTATCAGTTACTTAAGCAAATGAAGAAATTTAATTTAACAGAATATATTTTCAAAAGTCATTAAATTACCATTTATGAACGCATAAGAGAAAACATGCACACACGCAAGAAAATATATTATGATTAGGACGCGAATTAGGATATAAACAATTTTTATGAGATTAAAGTTGTCTTTCTTCTCATGTAAAATCCAGTGAAACAGTAAAAAAAATTAATAATTATAACACAGTTTTTAGTATGTAGATATTTAAATGTTAAAAAGCAAAATTACTTTGTGATAATAAATAAACTAGATTTATCGAACACGTGTCTATGCAGGTGATTGTTGATGCGTTTGAAGCTCGATAAAAAAAGAATGGGTGGATTACTATTTTTTGTTTGATTTACAAAATCTGTTTAAAGGATGCCAATTTTTAACGTCCATTTTCCAACATGATAGAGATATTAAGGACGGTGCAACATACTAAACTTGACCTTTACCTTTTTAATTCATTTTTCGTCGAAGTGTCTGACTCAGTGTTCATTTCTTTTAATTTGAAAAGTAACTTTATCTCGAATAGTTGATCGATGTAATTAAGCCGAATGTTAATATTGTCCAATGTTTCTCCCACATTTGAATGTCACATGTGTTACATGTTAATATATAAATTAAGGTCTCCGTTTTGCAATTGGAATGTGTGTATATGATATACAAAACCAAATTATGAAATGTATATTTACACGATATAACATATGTAAACCGTATACCATTATGTGCGTGAGATGTCAAGAATTCGCTTTACAAAAGCTGATATAAATATTAAAAAATGTTGAGGCGTCCGAAGGGTTTTGCAGAATTTTATTACATAAGGATCGGCCCAAAGTCGATTATTCGAAAGCCTAGGATATATAAGAACAGTTAACAAGCGGCATTTGGTTAATATCGAGCTTTTTAAACAGATTTATTTAAAGTCCAATGCTCCTTCAGGTTTAAGAAAAAAGATGAATACATTTGTATTTTGTATTTGTTAGCGGCAATAACTTGAATAAGTTATCAGCTTTAAATCCTAAGCAATAAGCTAACGCCTAGACATAAACTTATAACATTAAATTTGAGCAATTAGGCTTTTTGCGAGCTTTTGTCGAACATTATTTCTGGCAACTAGTTAACTATTAAATTTTCGTTGCATGTTTCGAATAAATTAAATTTCGTTTGACAGATCTTCAATTCTATTATATTACTTATATGCAAAACAGAATGAACTCGTACTTCTTTGTGGTATTACAAACGTTAATAGTCATAAACAATTGATTGTATATAATAGAAAAAGCTGGAGGGTGAAAATTTCTTTGTTAAACACAACTTTTTCAATTCTTAAACTGGATTAATATTATTTAAGTGACAGCAAGTCTAATTTTTAAATCTTTGCGGTCTCAATTTGAATCAGGGAAAATAAAGAACATATAACCAAAACAGACGTACAATTATCTTCTGGCAAAGACTTGACTTTTAGAACCCTAAGCAAAGAAGACAAATATCATTCAAAAATGTTCGAAATTTTTACCGGTTGTTAACTAAAAAATAAAAAATAAAGTTTTCTATTTGAACTGTATGGTGTATTGGAAAAGGCATAAAACGAAACAAGTCGTCGTGGTTAGACGATATGATTAAGCAACTTAATAATGACTATGCAAGTCTTTCATGTGACTTCATTGAACTATTTCTTTTGATTTCTGAAAATAGTAACACAAAGGGAAGGGAAGTAGTAGCAAAATCTATGTTTTTTAATGTGGGCTATTGCTTAACAGAGTAAACATAAACAAATAAAAAGAGAATATGACGCTTAGAGGTGTTTCATTCGTGTTCTCAATTAAAGCAGGTAGAAAAGACAGTATGGAGGAGGCAAACAGGATCGATCGTTCACAAACATCCAAAACAAATTATTTGTTAATGTTTTGATAGGAGTTATCCAATAATAACATTGATAGACCCAATTCAAACTCCACATATTACATGCGATGCTGGAAGAATACTATACAGTTATGGAGAGTTTCCTATGGGAATCATCTCTTTTATCGTTTAGTAGTGTTATAAACCGACGCAAACGTTTATGCCTAGATGTAATTCAAGATATGAAGCAGACGTAACTATTTCTGTTGCATCCTTTATTATAATTTCACGGTTATATACGCGATTCTCATAGTCAATACACATTGAAATCTTCTGTGAAAGGACATCATTTGTAAGGGAAATTAAAGGACACTATAAGATTCTTTTTCTTTAATAACTAGTTAATGGGTTGTGCATCGTAAAAACGGAACAATATGTGCCGTCAGTTAATATAGGCATGAAAAGTGTCTGTTAGAAACCATGTCCTCCAAGCATGACGATTGTTTTGTTGATAAAAATGATCCAGCATTATTGATGTCTTTTGTAAATAGTACAAAAAGAATATAACATGAGTCCCCTCTTTCGGTATGTTTGGTGAGGTTCGTCTTGCTGAAACTTTATTTTCTTGTGTAACGTTTTGCGGCTGCTGTTTTTTTTCTTTTCTTCCTGTTCTTTTGTATCTAATTGATGCAAATATGTCTACACTAAAATAGTTGACTTTATTTCTATGACAGTATGACAGACTAACAAAAAGGGAAAGAAAAAAAATAATGTTGACTTCCAAAATTTTTACTTCTATTCATAACTACTATTTCATATATTCCAGTGGCGGTTCCAGCCATTTTAAAAAGGGGGTTCCCAACCAAGGACAAAAAAGGGGTGTTTCCAACTATATGACCCCATTCAAATGCATTGATCGGCCCAAAAAGGGGGTTCCAACCCCCGGAACCCCCTTCTGGATCCGCCACTGTATTCTTGAATTAACAACAGAAAGGATGTTGAAAACATGATGTCGACCTACAACATAGCTCTTGGCAGCACACATTCAGGAAGTAATTAATATTCTTTTTGTTTCAATTTTTTCCATGTCAATAATGCATTGAGTTTAAACCTTCAAACAGGGAAGGTTGATTAAAATTTATGCGTATTTGAATAATAACATTCATTTTAAAATAATGAATTACTTTAAGGTAATTTTAGGACGCATTTTTGAATCAATTTCGACGGTTTATCAAAAGTAAATGTTTGGTACATTTTATAACTAAAACAAACATATACTGTTATATTACTTAGTGCAGTGGACATTTTTTCATTGACTGTAAATGTTAATGGAACATAATAGAGAAACCAATAAAAAAACACTTTATGGCATCCACGTGTGAAAGATAGTTGGATTACCTTAGTCGTTATTTACACACCATTAAAAAATATTGTTTTTTCATGCACTTTAATTTCTAGCATTTGCATACCTGTCAACTTTTGAAAATTGAAAATGTGCGACAAAATCGGTCAAAATCGCGTATTTCATTCCTAAATCGTAGAAATTGGTTGGTATGTATTCGATTTTAACCTACATTTATTTTGATCGGAGCGTCTCTGATGGTTTTGTAGACGCGTCTTTTAAGAGATCAAACTTATAAATTGGATCTGGCATCCAATTTATTATGTTGCTTTCTTATGTAACCATTTTCTTAATGATACGAAATTTTTTTATTTATTTTTTCGTCGAATCTTCGAAAAAAGTTGTTGAAGCAAGACATACATTTAGCAAAACTAAGTTCCGTTGTCTTTGGCACGTGAAATTTTAATATTTTGTCTTTTCGTAAATATTTATACTCAAAAGTTGTGGCTGTGCAAGTATATATTTCTTTAAAACTAGGTAACTCGTTTAGTTTTTTTACTAATTGTTTTGACAATTTAAAGAGAAGATCGTCTCGATTATTGTAAATGATTGTTTTTGTACTCTTTTTGATGTTTTCGCAATAAATGTTTACATTGGGATCATTTTTTAATTTTGCTTATTAACATTATTTCAAAAGTGTTAATCTTTGGTGCATATCAATCCATTTCGAAAATATAATTTATTGAACTTTTCTGATCTAGTTACATGCATCTATCGATAATTTGCATGTACAAGATAAGTATGTGCACAGAAACAGTCAAAAAAGATACCTCAGTTGGTACTCGAAGAAATTTTTCGCAATGCGACATTTAAAAATGATTTTACACAAAGCTCCTTTGGCCTCTTCGTTTGCTTTATTAGGAGGGAAATAATACAATTATATGGCTGAAGTGTTTCCTTTCAATTTAATTTTATTCATACTATTTATCAGTACATTTATTTGGGAATCGATATAGTTATCAAAGGTACCAGGATTATAATTTAGTACGCCAGACGCGCGTTTCGTCTACATAAGACTCATCAGTGACGCTCATGTCAAAATATTTATAAAGCCAAACAAATACAAAGTTGAAGAGCATTGAGGATCCAAAATTCCAAAAAGTTGTGCCAAATAGGGCTAAGGTAATCTACGCCTGGGATAAGAAAATCCTTAGTTTTTCGAAAAATTCAAAGTTTTGTAAATATAATTGATGTCGTTCTTCCTAAAATGTTTCAAACAAATTAAATATCAAGTAGTAAGTGTTTGCAGGGGAGATAAATTTTCACTTTAGATTACCCTCTATAGCGATGTGTCTATATTATGGTGCTAGAGAACACTAACTACTTTGAAATAAAAGACAATACAATATCTTATTCTACATACATCTATAGTCGAACATTCGATTTAAATGTATATTCTGTACCGTTGCAGTACTTTACTGCTCATAACTTTTAATGTTTTTACTAAACCGAAACATCTGAAAAATTTTCTTGATAATTATCATACACTCTAACAAAAAACAAATTCAACATTATTTTCCTTTTAAATACAATGATAAAATAATTTAATATTTTAATGAATGTTAATATGAATTTCATCTACATCACGCTGAACGAAACTATTGTAATAATAATAAAAAAAAAAAAAGAAACAAATTGTGTCAATTACGATATAAAAGTCAATATTATGCATCGGATACGAAATTAACGTCTCTCCAGTGATGTTCGGATCAAAATATTTGAAAATTAAAAATCTATAATACAAACGTTAAAAAAAACTAGAATAAGAGCCAAATCAGGACAAGATTCATGCAAAACATACGTTTATAGGATTTTTATACGACTGTCATACAATTGACAGGTTTAGCTACATATAAGACCAGGTTTATTCACTATTTTCTGCACAGGAAAATGCCTGTAGAAAATTAGGCAGTTGTTATCCATTCGTTTTGATGTGTTTGAGCTTTGATTTTTTCTTTTAAATCATTTTTTGTTTTTTAATTTACCTCGGAGTTAGGTAAATTTGTTATTTTCCCTTTTAGTTCGTTATCAACAATTGTTATCGTCAAGCGCAGGACTTTTAACTTGTAATATATTCAGATGCTTTTCTTTATGTGTTGCATTAAAAGTAACTTTTTAATAAATACTTGCAGGTGCTTATTATCACAATTTCGTCTACTATCAAGGGATTAAAATCTTTGCGAAAAGTTGATATAAAGAAACCATTTTCATTGCTATAAATACCTTAAATTATTATTCATAAAATTAAATGTTCATGTTGACATCAAAGCATTTGACATTTCAGCCGACAAGTGATTTTTGTGATTGATACTCCCTTTCTGTTCCCGTAGATGCTCTGGAGAGGTACCGATACAATATCTATAATGACGTATCGACGTTTTAGTCACGATGTAACAAGAATATGTATTCGTAAAATTGGTGAATATTTCTCCAAAAGGAAAATAGCAATAAAATGAATTAAACAATTAGTCGTTTATGGTTATAAGCACAATTTGACCTAATCCTCTTAGATGTCAAGCACTGATTACATTTCCCTTTGTATGTAAATTGTTAGGTTTACACTCTTTAACACGAATTCAAACAAAACACATCTTGTTACTACGCTTTCATGTGATATAGATTTTTTATTTACAAATTTTGACATAAGAAAAATTCTGATATTAAAGACTAACCTTTGACCGAACATGTAAATTATCGCAATGGGTACTACATACGTTTAAATAAAATAAAGAACTAAAAAGGAAACTTCCATTCATCTAAAAAGACAGTAACTAACTATCATAGAGAACAATATTGGTGAGTTTTAAATAAATAATAATGAACCTTATTTCAGGGAAAAACAAATCTTGAACCAGCGTCATTTTAAGACTTTAAATATTCACTAATATCAATTAACTAATCGTTATCTTAGTTTTAGTTGTAATTAAAATGTTACATCCTAGCAAACTAAGCACGAGAAACATCTATACTATTAAACGAGAAGACCTCATTTTGTGTGTCGCTCCTCTTTTTACATTAAATTAATCATCATGCCTCTGTGTCCTATAGGCATAGTGCATAGTCGCATTTGTCATCCATTCTTAAGATTATTCAGATTGAGCTATTTTGGGGGAAAACAAAAAAAAGGTATCCGGATATTGTTTCCGTCATTAGACGAAATTTAAAGTCAGACCAGACTTCCGGTTTGCGTTTTCTGTTTACAGTGAACATACATATGCAACGAATAAAGTGTATTTGCTTTCTGCTATAATTTTCAAGTTCACTATCCACGGCAGTTACAGAGTTTATTAAATAGAGAGTCTGTATAATATATCAATATCCGATAAGTAAACTGAGAATTGATAGTAAAATGCAAATACACTTTATCTAAGGGAAAACGGTACTATTACATTTTCCTTGCATAAGGTTGGCCTTTTGTGTCTTTTACAAAAAATCATTGATTTATAGACTGAAAATTGATAGTAAAGAGCAAATTCCCTTTATTTATAGTAATGCATGTTCATAATATACTAAATGTATGTCCATATTGAAATTAATAGAAAACAAAAAACTTGGAAAATTGGAAAAAAAAGGAGGAGGGGGCAAGAACAATTGTCCTATCCGCAAGCACCTTGACTTTTGATACATTTCCTTAAATTTTCCAGTCACAAAATATTTTACAAAATTCTTCCTACAACAGTTTACATACTTTCAACAACGCTCTGAATGCCCGCGATTTTGCGGGTGTGTTCTAGTATGTTTTAATTCATGTGTGCTCAAAATGTGATTTGTGACGACTAAAAAATCTACAATTCACTGTAAATAATTTGATGTAGTCATGTTACAGGAATTAGTTTCATACAATGATTCATTGACCTTATAGAATTAGAAGACAACCAAAATAATGTTTTAAATACAAAATAATATAATCAGACTTAAATAGTATTACTTCGAACATACACGCGAAGATACTAACCCAAATATCTTTATTTTATTTTAGGCATTATGAAACCAGAAAAACTATTTGCAGACTTAATTGTATCGAATAAAATATTTGTGATTATCACATTACAACTGTTTTTTGTCTCAATCTTTGGGAAACAAACGCCAACCAGTATACAAGACTGTTCCGACTTTTATGGATTGAGTGGACAAGATAGCGGTATCGCATTAAAAGATTTGCAAAATGATTGCGAAGAACGACTGCTCAGAATGAAACCAACTCATCATACACCAAGTAACTTTACTGCCGAAGAGAAACGTTATATATCTTCTCTTTTTCGGCAGTTAACAGCAGAAACATGGACTTATACCGAAAATAAGCAACATTCAAACAGGTTCAAAAGACATGGCAAGTATCGTGCTCGATACAGAAGAGAAGTCCGAAGTGCCCCACATCGTCATTGGGAGAGATACGTCGCTGGAGTCAGGAGACTTAAATTCGACATGGTAAATACACAATGATAATAAATAAATAAAATAACATACTTAATAATGTCTATGAGTTTACCACAGAAAGTTATTATGGTATCTTTCAATGAATATTATGGGCGATATTATTTTCCAGTGTTGAATATTTTAGTATGCTCTTTTACAAACCTTTTTGATCGAAAAAAAGGGAGGGCTGTGATTGGGAAAAATGTTGTTTATACCTTGCTACTTTTTGTCCTTCGTCAGTGGTTGTATTTTATCTTATCGCAATGTCTGCTTTCATTGTTAGAATTTGTTGTTGATAGTATATCTTTGATAGACTATGTGTAATAAAGAATTTAGAATGGATATACATTATATATTTGTGAACTAAAGTTATGAAACAACACCATAGCTAGCTACTCTTATCAGAACTGTAGGCAGTATTATTTGATTATTATTTCAAAATGATTTAATTTGCTAATAAAATTCATATTTCATTACTAGTATTTCAATTGGAATTGAAAAAAAAAAAAAAGAAAAAAAGGGATTAGAATAATATTTTTCTGTAAGTAATGGGGAAATTGCCAGTCGTACAAGTGAGAGGTCAATTTAGCTACAAAACCAGGTTTATCAACATTTTTTTAACTTAAAAGAAATGCTTGTACCAAGCCAGGAACCCGACAGTTGTTTTATTTGTTTGGTGTATTTGAGCTTTGTGCCATTTAATAAAGGACTTGCCAATCTGAATTTCCTCGGAGTTCGTTTTTTTTGTCTGTTTTACTTTTTAAATTATTTGTTTTTAAAAATCTAACTATAATTTGAATAGTTTGCCTTTTTCATTTATTTGTTTTTTGCTTTACTTTATGAAACATTTTATTTGCTATACGTAAGATTCAAGCTCACACTAAAATGTCGAAGACAAGCAGTTAGCTTATTTTAAAGTGAACTTTAATATATGTTTTTTTTAATTATGTCCCTTGATAAGCATTCTCTGTTACCAGATAATCCATATCATCTTTTTGTAACAAACCTTATGGTATTTCAGAGTGGCGGTGGTGGAAGAAGTCGTTACGATACAATAGCAGATATACATGGACTAGCAATGATACAGGCTCACAGTGGACCAAACTTTTTGCCATGGCATAGACTTTACCTGTTAATGTAAGTAAAAAGTAAAATCACAATGACAGCTTCACTCTTTCTGGATTCTAAATCCTTTCAAAAAAGGGTTGCAACAGAGGAAACGATGTACGATTATATATTCCCTCTGAATAAGTAATTGTTCGTGAAACTATTTAAGCCTTGACAAAAGCTTTTATACTAGTACTATAAGTAAATCACACGAAACACCTAGCAGTTTAAGAGATGGTGTAGTGTATCGACAGGGTAACAATTTGCATTACTCAACGTGAGTTTTTGTCATACAAGTAGAAGATGAGGTAAAGTTGCCAATGAGACAATCTCCAACACGGTTCAAAATGAAACAATTTATATATACCTTCAGAATACAAAAAAAATCAATACCATATTGGTAACCATAACATAATGTTAACAAACAAAACAAACAATGGCATGACTTATGGCAAAACAATAAACGAAAAATAGGCAATAGTAGTATACCGCTGTTCGAAATTCATAAATCGATTAGGAAAAAACAAATCCGGGTTGCAAACTAAAACTGATGGAAACGTATCAAATATAAGAGAACTACGACACGAAAAACAAACATGACAGACAGTGACCAACAAAAATCACTAAATACAGGAGCAGCATGACTTCATTCACATTTAGAAAGTTGCGGAGTTAAACATGGTTTTACCCTTCAGATCGACACGAATCACAAAAAAATCTAGCATAAAGACAAAAGATGCAAAATACTGACATAAGAGTAACACAGCTGTGTCCAGTTTATATGTCGATATCACTTTTCTTTTATCTCACAATATAGTCCTCTGTTCTAACTTTGTTTAGATACGAAACTGCATTGGGTGTACCGATTCCTTATTGGGACTCGTCACTTGACCAAGAAATGGTGGACCCGACTAAATCTATTTTATGGACATCAAAATATTTCGGAAATGGATTTGGTGCACTTGAAACTGGACCGTTTGCAGGATTTCAAACTCCAGGTGGCTCTCTCATCCGAAATATTGGTTCCGATGGAATGTTGTACGATAAAAGGCTAATTCCAAGAATTTGGTCAAAAACAAGGTTGAGAGAAATATCAGATCCAACATCTGCACCCGATGACGGTTTAGAAGAACAACATAATGGTGTACATATATGGGTCGATGGTACCATGGACAGCCTCGTTCTGGCCCCTCACGATCCTATATTCTGGCTACATCACTGTTTTGTTGATTATATTTGGGAAGTTTTTCGAATGCTTCAGATGTCACGTGGCATTAATCCAGCTTTTGATTTCGTTCCGTCCAACAGGACAGGACACGGTGTAGACGAAGAAGCATTTGGAATCGAAGGATACACTAACAGAGATGGATATTTAAATAGCATTGCACGTCTTGTTCAATACGACCCAACGCCAAAATGTCCATTTTGTGGATTTAGTACAGATTTGTATTGTAACGGGAACACTGGGTATTGTGTATCACGGGAACAACCTCCAGGAACCTATCAAGGGAATCGAATGTTGGCAGGAAAAATTGCCAGGGAAAATGGTCTTGCTGAAGGCAAATTTGGTCCAGTATTTAAACGTTTTAGGTGGGACAAACGAGTTCGTCATGACTCTGTCACTCAGCCAAAAAAGAAAAAAATAATAGTTTGGGTTAAGAAAATGAAATATAAACGTGATATACATCACATAGTGGAACCATAGAAAACAATAATTAAAATTAATTGAAGTATTTAAAAAGGTGGTCTTGATTAGATATAAATTGAGAAATGCATATTGCATAAAACTTTTGTATTCTAAGAAATATACATGAATAACAAACCGAAGAATGTCAGAATTAATCATTTGTTTTCTTAATGCAATCCGAACAGCTAAATGTGAGTCTTGCGATAAGGAAAACCTTACGCATAAAAAGATTACAAATCAACCCCCAATATCACAAAACAGAAAGGAGTAAAAATAAGTATCAATAAACAGTTCGAATAACAAATGAATCTTATCGATCTATTCTGATTCTACTAAAACAATTTTGAACGTCATACAATTTGAAACCCGACCCACGCTTGTATAATTATAAAATTTAAAACTGATGCTTTAATGTTGGGACTGGCTACAGACTACCTTTGTTAATGTGCTCTAGAAAAAAAATTTGGGCAAAACCAGTTGTCCCTGAAAACCATTATGAATGAAGAAAGTCATCTCACAACTGTTTATTAGATGATTTTGAATATAAATTGCGTATACAAATAAATTTCTCGAAAAAAAGTAACTTAATGATTTTAATTCATATTTTCCATATCAGATTGTATACTGTCGCCAGAGTTTTTCAGTGTTGTTTACTCGAGTATTCATATTTTACTTAATTTGAACTTCATCGTGGAAATAAATATGTATATTCTACATACAATATGAACAACTTACACATAATACAATAACTTACATCTTCATTTTTTAACTGCGTCTGTTAGTGTGACTTATAAGTACAAAACCTTTTTTTTGTGTGTTTGTTCAACTTGTTTGTATGAGGCAGTTATACAGTGTTATATGGCGTGATTTATGTTTACACATTTTTTTCTTCTGGATCCAAATTATTGTCTTAGTTACAATGTTTGTTTTGGTTGCTTATCGTATGTTGTTAATAAAACGAACCCAACAACAACTGTAATATAAGTGGGAGGTTTAGCTAGCTGTAAATCCAGGTTCAAGTCATATTTTTTTTCGTAAAGTGTCTATACCAAGTAAGGAATATGACAGTTGATTTTTTCACTTGTTCTGTTTGTTGATAATGTATGATTCTTTTCAGTTTTTAGGAACATTCGGTTTTTGGATGAACCTTAAGGTTCAGTATTTTTGTTTTACTTTTATATATAATAATGTATCTATGCAGCCCACATTCTTTTTATTTGATGTATATACTTTGATTTAATTTCATGTTGATAATCAATCTTTATTTTTCAGCATTAAAGTTTCTATATATACATGAATGCAATATTAAACATAAACAATACATATGCATAAAACACTTTTTTATTGAATGCCTTATGTTTATTTTCGGTCATTTTAACGTATAAGTGTCAATATTTCATTAATATTTTAAACGATAAGAAATTAGCACTTAATTCAATAGGTATGTTTAACATGGTGGGTCATCAGGGGTCATCAGGGGTCATCAGGGATGATTAAAGACCACCACTGGAAGATGATGGTATTTTGTGGACAGAGATATTGGCTTACAACCAGTCACAACATACACCTCAAAGAGTTACTTCAAGGGTTTATATACTTTACTCTGAGAAAGAGAGAGTGACCCTACGCTATGCATCGAATTTAAATTCTCAATTTTAACTGGATGTAGATGCTTATCTATATATCCCTCACAGCTAACCAGACATTCCTCTTTTGCAATGTTTTACTGTCGGATACAGAGAGTCAAAGTATGAAAACATAAGTTTAACATCAATTAAACCAATCAAAGATAAATACATTGAAAATGACTTTAATTTGGTGTTGTTAATAAAAATAAATATTTCTTATTTCAAAAGACAAGCATAAATCCATTACCTTATGAAATCAAATGTATATAAAACCAAAAACTAGAAGTCATCAAATTGTCATAATTAAGACACTCTAAATTTCTGATTTTTCTTTTCCATATCCTTCTCCATTTGCGAAGCTTGCACAGCATCTCCCCTTGTCCTTGAATCGTTAGCAAACGGCGTAAATGGGGGTCCGAATTTGCCATCCTTTAACGCAGATATACTAGCTAGTCTGTCGGTTTGGTGAATTGCAATTTGTTGTGGAATTGCTGATGGAATTGGCTTTTGTCGGGAAACACAGACCCATCTGACTTTATCACAATACACATCGTCGGATATATCACACGAAGGACACTGTGCCCACCGACGGTAGGATACCAAATTGGACGTCTTGAAACTGTACCCTTCCGAGTTTAGAAGACCATTTAAATCGGACGAATCGCTTGGGTTCTGACCTGGTGGATACCTTTTCCCAGTATCTGTTTCCGAGTTTATTCCTTTTGAACTTTGAACCGTTCTAAAAATATCCCATATGTAATCGATAAAGGCATAATGGCAAAAGAAGATTGGATCGTACGCACTTAACGCCAAGTTTGATATAATACCGTTAATCCAATAATGAACATTGTTGCTTTGGCCTTCCAAGTTAGATTTGTATCTTGCAGTTGGTGTTGAAATTTCAGTTAGGTATCTCTGTGACCACACATGACTTATTATCATCGGCCTCGATATCAGAACACCACCGGCGTTAATCTTCCTGAACAGTGGTCCTGCGGGAGTTATAAAGTTGGCAAATCTTCCTTGAAGTACGGGACCAATGCCCTCTCCAAAATATCTTGGTTCCCACACACAAGAATTGGTCGGATCTTCCATCTCATGGTCTAAGGATGAATCATAGTATGGAATAGGGACACCAAGGGCAGTTTCTAATCTGGAGAAAAAAAAAAAAATGAATACTATCGCAACAAAAAATATTTTTGTTATCGATTATCCTTATTGGTATGTTATATTTGATTTAAAAAATCAATTACGGTTTTGTGGTACTTTTTTCGATGAGCTTTGACAAAATAAATAAAACCCATAAATGTAACAAAATAAGGAGAAGTAGTATGGTTATCGATGTGACACCTAGCCACCTGTCCACATGAAACGGATTTAAACAACTATACTAAAGGCCACCGTTCGGACTTTTAAAATGATCAAAATCAATAATGTATATTGCCAGCAATAAAAGGCCTAACATAACAATGTCAAGTAAATCAGTGACGTGTGTTGTTTTCGAGGCTGTTGGAGCATATATTAAACTATAGCTGCCACTATATGTAATGCTAAAATTGAAAGAAAAAAATTGTTTTCGACTTGTCGCGAAAAAAATAGATTGTTTTTCGCCGCAGGCGAAAAAAAAAATTTGTCCAGAGAAAAAAAAACCATAGCCCTCCCCCCCCCCCCCAAAAAAAATCAAATGGTTGCTGCCTAATATAAACAATCTCGTGTAATTTTATTTATGTTTTGATCATGGAAAATAATATATTACAATGTGTATTACATTTCAAATGAATAAAATTAACAGTTCATATATAGTTTCATTTGGAATAAAAATCCAACGCTCGTTCCGTATATTTTACCAAAAGTTTATTTTATTTTACTTACACGAGCAGTATAAGTCTATGCCATGGAAGGAAATTGATGCCGACGTAAGCTTTGGATACTGACACTCTATTGATATTGGCTATAATATCATATTGGCCTGTCTAAAAGTATATGGAATACTGTTAAAAACTAAAAATGAATTTATATTCAAACATTTAATGTCAAGAAGCACATATGTTATTGTTACATACTAGTATGTTAATGACGAATGTTTTAACACACAAATATAAACACAAAATATATGCTGTTCAAACAATTAGCATTAGTAGCACTCATGGAAAATAATAGAAATCAATGCCAAAAATGAAATGTACCATTGCAGAAGATTAAAAAAAAACAAAAACAAAAACAAAAACAAAAACAAATACAATATGTTTGTAAAATATAAATCATCCTTGATCAACAGTAATAACTGATTAATATTCGAATATCAAAAACAAAAAGAATATTTAAACTTGATTTCATTGATAACATGCCAATCTTCTCTTACAAATTACCTCAAGTGATAAAGTGAAAGAAAGGGCTCTTTAAAACTATTTATATGACGAATACAAATTGATTTGAATAACTTTTTTTGTAAAACAAACTTGAACTAGTTTTAATTAATTTTAGAAAAATAAGTATGTGTTGTATTATCACATATGTCTATCAGATACCTATTCACCAATGGCAAAAAAACCAAACAATGATGTTAAAGTCATATGAAACCTCAAATTAAAAAAAAAATGATGCATTTGTGTTTTTTTTTTATATCAAACTGGATAGTTATCATTATTAAACTTATGTACATATATTTTTTTTTTAAGAAAATTATTCAATTTGTCAACATTTTTAAGAAGTCTACTTTTTAAATGCTTGCTTCCAGGAAGCAATTCGCCAACATATTTTCCGTATTCATAGTGACCTTAGCGTGACCCTCTCGTTAAAATCATTTTGATCGCAATATGCATGGATCTGTCACTGAAATAAACTTTAATCTGATTTTATTAACCAACTAAGTACATTATTGCCAAAAATGACTGGTTACTAAAATGAAATATTTTCTGTAATGGCCCTGTTTTTCTGTAATGGCCCTGTTTTTTCTGTAATGGCCCTGTTTTTCTGTAATGGCCCTGTATTAATGTCCAGCTTGTCTGTATTAAGCCCAGTTAGGGTTTTTAATAAATTTAATAAAATTAAGCTGTAAAGAGTATAATACCTTTTTGTATTTTATTTAATTTAGTAACCAGCAACAAACATTAAAGAACCATGTAAAGGGATCACTGTTCATCCTGTTTTTCAACACATAACTTCTTTCAACTTAATATCTTGGATATTTGGTATATTTAAAGCTTGATCATGGGGAAGTACAATTTTTTTTTTTCAAACTAAACTGTCATTAAAAGAGTAAGAGAGTACATCAAGTTGGCAGCAATACATACATTTTTTTTTTCAGTTGGTTAATAAATGTATTAAGAAATGGGTGTTTTTATAATGGCCCTGTTATATGTCCTTGGCCAGTAATAATGGCCTCGGATGTCTGTAATGGCCCTCGGCGTTGCCTCGTGCCATTACAGACTTCCTCGACCATTATTACAGACCTTGGACATATAATAGGGTCATTATAAAAATACCCATTCATTAATACTATAGTACATGTTATACACGTGCTCAATATCCATGCTTCTTTGTTTACTATAAGGTGACAATCGGTAAACTACAGCTTCAAAACACGACAATTAATGAGCGTCCATATTTTCACTTCATTCCGGACAGAGAGAAAAAAAAAGACGATTATACGATATTTTTGCGTAAAAAATGATAAAATCGTGCACAGAAGACTAAGTTTATGATATATACATGCATTGGTTCGAGAATTGGATAAACATTATTTTTCACCAGTCACTCGTTTCATATGACTTTAACAAAACAAATACTTTAAAGCACTGTACGCATTCGACAATGAACAAAACTCATATTCCATTTCTTTTTGATTTTCGAATCATTTTGGAATATATTAAAAAGGTAAATTGAAACCAGTTCTGTAAGCTGGTAGTATGTTAATATATATACATAATCCCGATAAACAGCATATATTTTTTGTATGTATACGGTACTAAAGACTAAAGTGCCGACGTCCACTTGTATTTTTTCCATCTGACGAGTTAAGCCTTTTTCAACTGATTTTTTATAGTTCGTTCTTATGTTGTACTATTATACCACTGTCCCAGGTTAGGGGGAGGGTTGGGATCCCGCTAACATGTTTAACCCGCCACATTATGTATGTATGTGCCTGTTCCAAGTCAGGAGCCTGTAATTCAGTGGTTGTCGTTTGTTTATGTGATACATATTTGTTTTTCGTTCATTTTTTTTTTAAATAAATAAGGCCGTTAGTTTTCTCGTTTGAATTGTTTTACAGTGTCTTATCGGGGCCTTTTATAGCTGACTATGCGGTATGGGCTTTGCTCATTGTTGAAGGCCGTACGGTGACCTACAGTTGTTAATGTCTGTGTCATTTTGGTCTTTTGTGGATAGTTGTCTCATTGTCAATCATACCATATCTTCTTTTTTTATACTAACAAGATTTTGTGAGGGAATTCGATGTTTGCTATACCACTGTTTATTTCAACGCACTTTATGACAATACTTCGAAATGAAAATTTTGCATTGTTTTGAGAAATGATTTTACTTTGTAGTAACGTATTGTTTTGGAAACATTTTATGTTTTAAAAGGACAAATTTTCTGTATAAAGTCAATAATCATGTGGACTTTTGAAGCCCAAACTTTGTATGGCCTTAAATACATAAATGAAAGATCCAAAAACTGTACCAATACAGAACGACATTTTTCGGAGAGAAATGCCGATATACACTTTACACACGGTTACGCCAGGTAAAATTATTTTTATCTTACAAAAAAACAACACTTATTCAGTCTCATAGGAACATGCTAATTACAATTAATCCCAAACTAAAGAACTTATTAAATAAAGTCAAAATATATCCGATCTACCTATTTTTGAAACAAAACAGTTAATACGATCGTTTTAAGGTCAATTTCGTCTACCTCACAAAATCTTGTTAGGCACTATAAGCCTTTTCAATTCTACATCTCTCTTTGCGTTTAAGAAATTCAATTCTCCAATTTCGCTTCACATATCAAATATATACTTACCGCTTTCAATTCCCTCACTCTGGTTGCATATAAATTGAAATGATATCCATTATTGGTTCTTACTTCCTGTCTATATCTCCAAATATTATTTTGACTATTTGGTACAAGAGGAACTTGTCTTCGGACTCGGTTTCGTTGAATTTTATAAGTTTCGCCGTTTATTTTCCTAAATATACTCTGAATATAATTGATCTCTTTTGCGGTAAAATTGCCAATACGTTTACGAGATGAGTCGAAAGGTATTAATAAATCTGTGCATCTTTTCTCGAATGAATTTTCTGCCAAAGGTAGTTTTCCACTTATATTTGATGCATGTATTCCGTAACATTCCTCAAAATCATTCGATCTGTCTAACCTTTCCTGTATCCAGGCAACTGAGTTCCATGTAAACAACGAGAGAGTCATCAGAAATAGCCAACCTGACATCTATAGAATTAAAAAAAAAGAACATGTAATTCATGATAGAGAATAGAAATTAAATGTGCCTTCATTTTTAGTTGATGCTTTTTCCATAGCAATGTCATGAAAGCCAACAAGAAAGACTACCCCGCCACATTATGTATGTTCCTATCCTAAGCAAGGAACATGTAGCTCAGTGGTTGTCATTGGTTCATGTATGTCATACTTTTTTATGAAATTGTTTTGTTATAAATTAAGCTGTTAGTTTTCTCAATGGAATTGCTTCATATTTTCCATGTCGGGCCCTTTAATAACCGACTATACGGTATGGATTTTCTCATTGTTGAAGGCCGTAACATTCACGTCATTTTAAACCTGATGGATAGTTGTCTCATTGTCAATCAGACCACATTTTTTTAAATACTAAAAACTTAAAATTTCAAAGTAGTTTACATAACAGATAAGATTACAGTAATGATAGTCTCATGTCCTTCCCGGTGACATAAAATTTGTCTAATAAATACTGAAGCCCGAGTTCTTTGTATCATTTAACATATATTTACTTTCTTTTTAATATGATCAAAATTGTAGTCTTATAATTACATCAGTGACCACTAGACCAAGTGTCTAAATCTTACAAAGCACATGATTCTTGTTGTAAGGTCAGGATTTTCATCACCCTCTTCTCCAGAGTTTTTGATCTCATTAAAGATATATATGAATTAAGTATATATGGTATAATCGCTAATAGAACAACTGGCCAACAAAGTCCAAAACTATATTGATTTTAGCACCTTTAGGTCATCGTATGGTCTTAAACAAAGAGCAAAGTCCATATCGTATATTCAGCAATAAATGAAACCGATATAACAAAAAGTGTAACATTAGAATTTAATTTATTGTCAATCTAATATATTCGAATATTTTTCTGCTGCAATACTGGTCTAATTCAGATTTAAAAGTTCATTTATTTTTAAAATCAACAGAATCATGAAAGTGTGTCCATATGGAACTGTTTTGACAGGTCAGAGGTACACATTTATTGAAATGTGTGTCTAATGCATTTCTACTTTGTATTTTTGTATTATATGTCAACAGCACGAACAGTCACAACAACACGAGTAATACCAACAACACGCACAGTCACAACAGCACGTGCAGTCATAACAGCACGAGCAGTCATAACAGCACGCACAGTTACAACAGCACGAGCAATCACAACAGCACGAGTAGTCACAACAACACACACTGTCACAACAGCACGCGCAGTCGCAACATCACGAGCTGTCACAACAGCATGCACAGTCACAACAGCACACGTTGTCACAGCATCAATTTGTCAATGAGTATTGACTTGACAGTTTTTTGCATTTTTTATGTAAAAGAAACCTCATAACAATTTGTTGGTAATAAATTGCTTGGCTATAAATATGAAATAAAACAAATTACCTGAACATTCATTCTGACTGTAAATTATTCCGTCCTGACCTGGTAGACTTTTGTACTTACTGGCACATACATATCTTCCAGGAGTGTTATAAATCACACAATTGTTTTTTTTTCTGTTTTGAAAGTCTTTATGTTTGACTTTTCTAAGTAATTGAAGGTAAATGTCTCATTAACTATAACCAACATGCGTTTGATCTAAAAGATATGTCAAAAGTTAAATCATATTTACTGATGCACTGCAGATAAATGCGACTTTGTGTAATTTATTTCTTTTCGAAATCAATCAAATAACGAATTAATTAAAAGAAATGCACATTGCATATACAATTACCGAATGCAACAAAGAAACACTTAGTTCTCAGTTTTTGTCAACATGAACCACAACTTGATAAATTATAGGCAAGTTATTTTAATAACTTATTTTATGCAAACGACGAAAATCATTAATTCATTTCTTTTTGATTATTTTCATAATCCTTTGGGGAACCCCTGCATTACGCTCTTTTGACTGGATTCCCATTGGTTAGTTTCTTCACTATGTATCTTATTACACTTTCTTGCTTATCTACAGATCGATAGTTTTGTAAACAAGATTTTTATATTGAGATTTTATAAACTTTCCCACCCTCCTTCCCCTTTTCAACAACTTTAGCTTTTTATTTAAGATATTGGTTAGATGTTCATATATATTTTTGGTCGATTACAAATGTATTTCGGTAATAACGCAAGTTTATTAAGTTCGTTGGCTACCATCTTCATTTTTGTATGCTTATGTAACATGTGTTACATTTATCATTTTATATCTTTATATGGCTTAGTTGACCAAGTATTTATGAAGTATGCTGCTTTCGTGGCTCAAATTAACGGAACAGTTTTCCACGATGGGTTCCACAAGCGGATTGATTGAAATTTTCTATAGGCAAGACAAAATAAAAGGGGATACATTCTACAACAGCATGTGCGCGAGTACACTGAGTATTTTCGAATTTAAATTGTCTGTAGAAAAGGGTATATTAAAAAATAGTATTATAGTACATATTAAAAAACCGTACTGAATATACTGAATGCAAGATACGTTGATGACCAGCATTTTGATGAGATAATGACAATTTATGCAGTGGCGTAGCTTGCCTTCTGTTTATACCGAGGCAGGGGGTCAAGGGGGCGCAGCCCCCTGAAGCTATAGGGGTTTTTACAATTTGAACAAGAAAAAATCGTTAAAAATAGTTGCTGCTCAATGTTATTTCATCATAATAATGTTAATTATATGCCTTACCATCTGTACTCAAAGCTATAAAAATAACAAAATACGTGAAGGTATCACATTAGACAACCAATGTAAAGTCAGTTTCCTGACTTGCTAGCAGTTACAGAAAGCAGGAACATATATATATTGACATACTGTTCCCAGCAGAAAGCCAGCTCAAATGCCTAATGGCTCCCAATATATTTCCAAGCCGTAGTACAATCTAATATAGTTGGCTGTACCTCACACGTCATATCACAAGAAAATCATGACCTTGCTCGGTGGATAGAAGAAACCTGTACAAAATGTTCAATACAGAAAAAAAACCAAACGCAAATATTAAGGTTTATTTGTAATAAGTTTTGTGATGATCATTTATTTGGTCGTAGGTCGCGAATCAACGAATTATAGATAATCACCACAAAATGACAGTTGGATTGAACAAACGAATTTCAGGATAAACTAGGAGAAAACATATGCTACATGTAAAGTGTAGCACGGCACTTCTTTTAGTGGTTTATTACTTCGAAGGTCATGAAATTACATATTGAATGATTTTTAACTTTTTTTTTCATTCACGATGAACATGACAACCGGCGAATAACTAACATTTACTTTATTCTGAAGTCTTCATTATAAATGAACAGTATTTGGTTGATCTTTTATATATAAACTGACATTATGTTTTAACTAACAAACATATTTCTCTGGAATTGGTGATTCCTTTAAATATTTTAAATTCCCTGCTTGTGAAAACGTACTATGAATTTAAAATAGCGAGAATAAAACTTGAGAACCACAACATATAAATTATTTTCTGTGCACTATAGTATATAAACGCATATTTTGTTTTGTTTAGTACTATAGTCAATGAACATAGTCGTAGGGGAACATGTCAACGGTTATAAATGAGGGTTTGAATGCTTAGATATTTATTTTTTAATCGTTGTCGCCCACAATTTGATTTTCCTTTATTTTATAATATAGCACCATTTTAAATCCATATTCTTTTAAATTTAAATTAATTTCAGGGCCGATTTTTCTGTTTTCTTAAAACCTCACCGAGGCCCTCATATACTAGAAATTATTCTGACACAAAATTAACTAATTGACCTAATTCAATGGTAAAGTGATTTGATCGGGTGACTCGTGAATTGCATCCTCATCTATTCTACTCACTTGTTTTCGCTTGCAATGGGGTAGGACAAAATAAATCTGTTGTCGATTTCCTTTTACTCTGACAAACTTGAATTACAGAAAACTACCGTAAAGGGTATTTCCAAGTAGAGGGGGGAAAATTAATTCAAATGTTCCCATAAGTCTTGAATAATTCGTAAAGGGTATGAATCAATAACCGCGCCAACAAGACATAACAAGTTGCTACAATATTGTTTAGTAGCCAGTTTGCTGCAATAATCATTTAAACGAAAATACAGTGAAGGAAAATATTTTTTTTTACCGAGGCTACGCTCCTGCATGTCATGCCAACTTTGTTTTGCGAAGAAGTAAGAACGGTTGATAACAAATCAGACAAAACAACCTTAATTTTGTATTATGATGGATGTCATTATACCTTGCCATGTTCTGTCTGTGTTTTTGTATTATGATGGATGTCATTATACCTTGCCATGTTCTGTCTGTGTTTTTGTATTATGATGGATGTCATTATACCTTGCCATGTTCTGTCTGTGTTTTTGTATTATGATGGATGTCATTATACCTTGCCATGTTCTGTTTGTGTTTTTGTATTATGATGGATGTCATTATACCTTGCCATGTTCTGTTTGTGTTTTTGTATTATGATGGATGTCATTATACCTTGCCATGTTCTGTTTGTGTTTTTGTATTATGATGGATGTCATTATACCTTGCCATGTTCTGTCTGTGTTTTTGTATTATGATGGATGTCATTATACCATGCCATGTTCTGTCTGTGTTTTTGTATTATGATGGATGTCATTATACCTTGCCATGTTCTGTCTGTGTTTTTGTATTATGATGGATGTCATTATACCTTGCCATGTTCTGTCTGTGTTTTTGTATTATGATGGATGTCATTATACCTTGCCATGTTCTGTCTGTGTTTTTGTATTATGATGGATGTCATTATACCTTGCCATGTTCTGTTTGTGTTTTTGTATTATGATGGATGTCATTATACCTTGCCATGTTCTGTCTGTGTTTTTGTATTATGATGGATGTCATTATACCTTGCCATGTTCTGTCTGTGTTTTTGTATTATGATGGATGTCATTATACCTTGCCATGTTCTGTCTGTGTTTTTGTATTATGATGGATGTCATTATACCTTGCCATGTTCTGTCTGTGTTTTTGTATTATGATGGATGTCATTATACCTTGCCATGTTCTGTCTGTGTTTTTGTATTATGATGGATGTCATTATACCTTGCCATGTTCTGTCTGTGTTTTTGTATTATGATGGATGTCATTATACCTTGCCATGTTCTGTTTGTGTTTTTGTATTATGATGGATGTCATTATACCTTGCCATGTTCTGTTTGTGTTTTTGTATTATGATGGATGTCATTATACCTTGCCATGTTCTGTTTGTGTTTTTGTATTATGATGGATGTCATTATACCTTGCCATGTTCTGTTTGTGTTTTTGTATTATGATGGATGTCATTATACCTTGCCATGTTCTGTCTGTGTTTTTGTATTATGATGGATGTCATTATACCTTGCCATGTTCTGTTTGTGTTTTTGTATTTTGAAGGATGTCATTATACCTTGCCATGTTCTGTCTGTGTTTTTGTATTATGATGGATGTCATTATACCTTGCCATGTTCTGTCTGTGTTTTTGTATTATGATGGATGTCATTATACCTTGCCATGTTCTGTCTGTGTTTTTGTATTATGATGGATGTCATTATACCTTGCCATGTTCTGTCTGTGTTTTTGTATTATGATGGATGTCATTATACCTTGCCATGTTCTGTCTGTGTTTTTGTATTATGATGGATGTCATTATACCTTGCCATGTTCTGTCTGTGTTTTTGTATTATGATGGATGTCATTATACCTTGCCATGTTCTGTCTGTGTTTTTGTATTATGATGGATGTCATTATACCTTGCCATGTTCTGTCTGTGTTTTTGTATTATGATGGATGTCATTATACCTTGCCATGTTCTGTCTGTGTTTTTGTATTATGATGGATGTCATTATACCTTGCCATGTTCTGTCTGTGTTTTTGTATTATGATGGATGTCATTATACCTTGCCATGTTCTGTCTGTGTTTTTGTATTATGATGGATGTCATTATACCTTGCCATGTTCTGTCTGTGTTTTTGTATTATGATGGATGTCATTATACCTTGCCATGTTCTGTTTGTGTTTTTGTATTATGATGGATGTCATTATACCTTGCCATGTTCTGTTTGTGTTTTTGTATTATGATGGATGTCATTATACCTTGCCATGTTCTGTTTGTGTTTTTGTATTATGATGGATGTCATTATACCTTGCCATGTTCTGTCTGTGTTTTTGTATTATGATGGATGTCATTATACCTTGCCATGTTCTGTTTGTGTTTTTGTATTATGATGGATGTCATTATACCTTGCCATGTTCTGTTTGTGTTTTTGTATTATGATGGATGTCATTATACCTTGCCATGTTCTGTCTGTGTTTTTGTATTATGATGGATGTCATTATACCTTGCCATGTTCTGTTTGTGTTTTTGTATTATGAAGGATGTCATTATACCTTGCCATGTTCTGTCTGTGTTTTTGTATTATGATGGATGTCATTATACCTTGCCATGTTCTGTCTGTGTTTTTGTATTATGATGGATGTCATTATACCTTGCCATGTTCTGTCTGTGTTTTTGTATTATGATGGATGTCATTATACTTTGCCATGTTCTGTCTGTGTTTTTGTATTATGATGGATGTCATTATACCTTGCCATGTTCTGTTTGTGTTTTTGTATTATGATGGATGTCATTATACCTTGCCATGTTCTGTTTGTGTTTTTGTATTATGATGGATGTCATTATACCTTGCCATGTTCTGTCTGTGTTTTTGTATTATGATTGATGTCATTATACCTTGCCATGTTCTGTCTGTGTTTTTGTATTATGATGGATGTCATTATACCATGCCATGTTCTGTCTGTGTTTTTGTATTATGATGGATGTCATTATACCTTGCCATGTTCTGTCTGTGTTTTTGTATTATGATGGATGTCATTATACCTTGCCATGTTCTGTCTGTGTTTTTGTATTATGATGGATGTCATTATACCTTGCCATGTTCTGTCTGTGTTTTTGTATTATGATGGATGTCATTATACCTTGCCATGTTCTGTCTGTGTTTTTGTATTATGATGGATGTCATTATACCTTGCCATGTTCTGTCTGTGTTTTTGTATTATGATGGATGTCATTATACCTTGCCATGTTCTGTCTGTGTTTTTGTATTATGATGGATGTCATTATACCTTGCCATGTTCTGTCTGTGTTTTTGTATTATGATGGATGTCATTATACCTTGCCATGTTCTGTCTGTGTTTTTGTATTATGATGGATGTCATTATACCTTGCCATGTTCTGTCTGTGTTTTTGTATTATGATGGATGTCATTATACCTTGCCATGTTCTGTTTGTGTTTTGGTATTATGATGGATGTCATTATACCTTGCCATGTTTTGTCTGTGTTTTTGTATTATGATGGATGTCATTATACCTTGCCATGTTCTGTCTGTGTTTTTGTATTATGATGGATGTCATTATACCTTGCCATGTTCTGTCTGTGTTTTTGTATTATGATGGATGTCATTATACCTTGCCATGTTCTGTCTGTGTTTTTGTATTATGATGGATGTCATTATACCTTGCCATGTTCTGTCTGTGTTTTTGTATTATGATGGATGTCATTATACCTTGCCATGTTCTGTCTGTGTTTTTGTATTATGATGGATGTCATTATACCTTGCCATGTTCTGTCTGTGTTTTTGTATTATGATGGATGTCATTATACCTTGCCATGTTCTGTTTGTGTTTTTGTATTATGATGGATGTCATTATACCTTGCCATGTTCTGTTTGTGTTTTTGTATTATGATGGATGTCATTATACCTTGCCATGTTCTGTCTGTGTTTTTGTATTATGATGGATGTCATTATACCTTGCCATGTTCTGTCTGTGTTTTTGTATTATGATGGATGTCATTATACCTTGCCATGTTCTGTCTGTGTTTTTGTATCATGATGGATGTCATTATACCTTGCCATGTTCTGTCTGTGTTTTTGTATTATGATGGATGTCATTATACCTTGCCATGTTCTGTCTGTGTTTTTGTATTATGATGGATGTCATTATACCTTGCCATGTTCTGTTTGTGTTTTTGTATTATGATGGATGTCATTATACCTTGCCATGTTCTGTTTGTGTTTTTGTATTATGATGGATGTCATTATACCTTGCCATGTTCTGTCTGTGATTTTGTATTATGATGGATGTCATTATACCTTGCCATGTTCTGTTTGTGTTTTTGTATTATGAAGGATGTCATTATACCTTGCCATGTTCTGTCTGTGTTTTTGTATTATGATGGATGTCTATATACCTTGCCATGTTCTGTCTGTGTTTTTGTATTATGATGGATGTCATTATACCTTGCCATGTTCTGTCTGTGTTTTTGTATTATGATGGATGTCATTATACCTTGCCATGTTCTGTCTGTGTTTTTGTATTATGATGGATGTCTATATACCTTGCCATGTTCTGTCTGTGTTTTTGTTATATGTTTTTTTCTACTTTGTATAGATTGGATGAGTTAAGCCATTTTCAACTGACTTTTACGTTTTGTTCTCATTTTTATACTACATCATCGCCGTCCCATGATTCGGTATGTGCTTGTTCCAAGTCAGGAGGATGTAGTTAAGTAGTCGTTGTTGGTTCATGCCTGTCATCTTTGATTTACATAAATTGTTTTGTTAGGAATTAAGTCATTGTTTTTGTCAGTAGAATTGTTTCTTATATTCCAAGGCCTTTTATAGCCGACTTTACTGTATGGGGTTTTCTCATTTTTGAAGGCAATACGATTGCCTATAATTGGTTCCATCCACTTCATTTTAATTTTTGTGGATATTTGTCTCATTGGCAATCATACCTTATTTCTCTCTTTTAGTATTAATGATTATGATAATCTCAAAATGTTCAATTATGAAGGAGAAAAAAAAAGTTTTGTCTTTTGACTACTATTATACGTGCCTCTATTAAAATAAAATCCTTTCATTGACAGATGAAGGATACATTTCTATGACCATACTGATCTTATTTTTTAACTGAACTTTAACAAAATGAAATCGGAATTGACAATAATTATCGATTGAATACTAGAATTAATTATAAAAGAGATGGCTATATTTTTTCATTGGGAACAATAACTTTCATACATAACCATTTGAATTGCAAATATATCAGTTCTATTACCAGAAAATCTTCCCGAGCCTCTCGATTGGTATCATTGCAGTGAATGTTGTGTTCAATTACTCGATCTTTCATGCGGTTAAAGTCGTCAGGTTTGTATTCCGACTGTCTGATTAAAATTTTGGAGAGTAACTTCTAAGGTATATCATTCCTAAACAGGCGTTTGTGAAATGGCTACATAAACTTACTAAAACATTGGAGGTCACAAACCTAACATTCTAGAATGTTTAAATAACATTTGGAATTTTGAAGATCACATTGCAAAATATAAAATATAAAATTTAGAATGGAAATGGGGAATGTGTCAAAGAGACAACAACTCGACCATAGAAAAAAAAAAACAACAACAGAAGGTCACCAACAGGTCTTCAATTTAGCGAGAAATTCCCGCAACCCGGAGTCGTCCTTCAGCTGACCCCTAACAAATATATACTAGTTCAGTGATTATAAACGCCATACTAATTTCCAAATTGTACACAACCCTCCCCCTATACCTCTAGCCAATGTAGAAATGTAAACGCATAACAATTTAGCACATTTAAAATTCAGTTCAAGAAAAGTCCGAGTCTGATGTCAGAAGATGCAAAGAAAATAAACAAAATGACAATAATACATAAATAACAACAGACTACTAGCAGTCAACTGACATGCCAGCTACAGACTTCAATTAAACTGATTGAAAGATTATGATTTCATCATATGAGTATCAGGCACAATCCTTCCCGTTAGGGGTTAAGTATCATACCATCATCACATATATTTTGACTAGTGTGATATCGAAAACCCTGGTGTAATAATTTTTCAGTAATACATAAATTTCTCTCGTTAAGATCTAAAACATTGTTACATACACGAGCGAATCGTACAAGTTGAAATATATAAACACTGGAAGATGGTGACAAGGGAACGTCACCATCTAAAAATGGATAATTAACGATAGGCAATGAAAAATCATCTCTTTTATCATAAATTTTAGTATTAAGCTTTCCGTTAATGATATAGATATCACGATCGAGGAAAGGAAAGTGGTCGTTGTAAGTATTAGCTTTATTTAAAGTAAGTTCAACAGGATAAATTTCTTTAGTATACATACTGAAGTCGCCATTATTGAGAGCCAAAATACCATCCAAATATCTAAAAGTATTCTTAAATTTGTTTATCAGATGATGTTTGGATGGGTCTTTGCCGATTTTTGTCATAAATTGTAACTCATAGTAATACAAAAACAGGTCCGCAATAAGTGGTGCACAGTTAGTCCCCATTGGAATTCCGATAACCTGACGATATACGGAATCTTCAAAGCGAACAAAAATACTATCTAGTAAAAATTCAAGGGCATATATAGTATCAAAGCATGTCCAATTGACATAGTTTTTTTGTTTATTGCTACTTAAAAATGACCTAAAAGAGTTTGAACATATATATTCACATTCTGACTTTTTAAATGCCCATTAAATATGGTGTGTGATTTTTTCTTAATGAGAATGTGAGGCAATGTGGTATACAGGGTAGAAAAATCAAAACTTTGAACAGATTCAAAATCACCAATATAAGCATGCAGTTTATCAAGTACTTCCAATGTGTTCTTGACACTCCAAAAGAAATTAATTCCACTATTTTCGAAGGCCTTATTTGAACAATTTATTATCAAGTTTTTGATTGTACCAAGTGTACTGGTAAGAAGAATAGACAATTTAGTAGTGTGACAATGTCTAGAAGACGAAATAAATCTATACTTGTAAGGTGTTTTGTGTAACTTCGGAAGCCAATACATTGTACATAGTTGGGACTTTCATTGTATTTGTTTCTGCTTGTAAAGCGGTAGCTTATAGTTTATGTTTGTTACAGATGTCGTTTTCTGAAAATGGAGTAAGTTGGAATGTTGGTGAATTGGTATTTTCTTTTTTCAGAACCTCAATGTATAATTTAAGTCAAACAGTAATAATATAATTAGCAGCTTTATCGGCCGGGACAAAAACAAATTCCTTGGCTAGTTCTTTTAGTTTATGTTTGATACGAGAAATAGGTAAGTAAGTAAGTAAGTAAGTAAATATATTTTATTTAGAGTCGGCATATATATATATACATTATAACAAGCAAAACATGAGCTCTGGTGAGCTCTTTAACCGACTAACGGTTTATTGTGGTTATTGTTAATACTAAAATGTTCTTTAAAATGTTGAATACGTATATCAACTATGTTCATTACTAAATTAAAAAAATGAGTCCAAAGATTTTTTGTCAGCTTTTTCCCGTTTTATCCATTTCAAACAGTAAGTACGGAGTGAGTCGTGGATGGTATTACGACACTCATTCCAATTAATAATTGACGGGGGACGATATTTAGGTCCTTTACTGAGGAATGATTTTAACTCTCGGTTTTGAACGATGTTAAGATCTCCTGTTATAACATGGGAAATGGGTCCATAAATGTATTCGGAATTACTACAATTACATGAGGTAGGTGTATTTTCACTGATATTAACATCTTTACACAAATGGTTATAATTAAACACAAATTTCTGGGTAGATATAGTTCTTTTTGGTGACCTTACTGACGAATGTTTAGGAAAGTGCATCTGTTTGCACAATATGTACTATTTTCTTCACCAATGGCATTCTCCAGTAACTTTATTTCGTTACGTCCAGTGGCATATAATATGTCCATATGAAGGCGGCATACAATAAATTAAATAAGTTCAGTTGAGTGAACTACGATGATTTGTGTTGCATACCGCTGTCTTTTTATTTTTATTTTTGAATTCTTTCTTTTGTCATGTTGTAGTTAGTTTTTCATTGATTTATCAGTTTGAATATCATTTTGGTATCTATCGTTTCTAGTCCGAGACCACAATTGTCGTCCCTTGATTTTCGTTGTTGTCACAAATATAGTCCCTAGTGTTGACAGTGGGTTACTTGCCATTTATTTTTATACCCCTTACAAATTTATTTCTCCATGTTTAATGCCTCAAATTGCAAGAAGGGGGTAAAATTACACTGTAAAAAAAAAAATGGGTTCAGAATTTTAAAGGAAAAGAGTGATTTGGTCCAGCTGAAAAAGGTTGAAAATTAGCACTTCGGAAGCTGTCAAAAGATTTGAAGACGCCCTAACATAAAATTGTCAATATTTTGAGTAAGAGCCGATGAAGTTTTCTATAATTTTAATATAATTTGTCCCAAAAGTAGTACAACACACTGTAAAAATTTCATTGAGAAAGCGCAGGTGGGATTTTTTTAATTTTCATTTATCTTCTTAAAGAAATGCACTACGAAATAATTGTGGTCTCTGACTCTCTCTTCTCTTAGAACGACTATATATAACACTAATCAACATGAGTCAGCAGAGTTAACCTCCAAATTCTGATCATATCTATCAGCAAAATGGACGCCTCCCTATCATATGGCTTGTATGTTTGACGAATCTTATCTATTTTCAATTTGTCTAGCAAAATTTTCATTAAATTATAGATTGTTTTCACAATTAATTTGATAAAATTCGTTTGCGTAATGAAAGTGACATTTTAGACATCTATATAATTTTATTTCGACGTCCGTATCAAATCAATAAATATTAACTTTATCCACGTCTAGATAACTGGAATGTTAGCTGTTGCTATTTGTAAACGCTGTATATTTTCATTTAAGAATTGAATACTTCTTTTTGTAACTTAATTGGGATGTAAAAGCGTTGACCAAAGTACATTTTGTATGAAGCGCGTGATACGGTGCTTTTTGTCCGCGATTTGCTTTTTGTCCGCTTTTGCTTTTTGTCCGATTATTTTGCTTTTTGTCCGATACTTTTGCTTTTTGTCCGTTTTGCTTTTTAGCTCACCTGGACCATAGGACTAAGTGAGCTTTTCTCATTTTCTCATTATTCGTCGTCGTCATTAATTTTTACAAAAATCTTCTCTTCTGAAACTACTGGCAAAATTAAAGCAAACATGGCCAAAATCATCCTTAGGGTATTTAGTTTCAAAAAAGTATCCGATGACCCCGCCCAATAATTAAGATGGCCGCAATGTCTAAAAGAAGAGCATCGCATAAAATGTAGATTTTGGCTTATATATCTGAAACAAAACCATAGAGACAATCTAACAAGGGATAAGAACATTTCGCCTCATAAAATAATGTGGACCAGTCAGAACTTTTCATGTGGGACAATATGAGCTCTTAATTTAAAAAAAAAAGTGGGACAATCGGGAATAAGCCCTACAGACTTGAACAATTCTAAAATAAACACTGTTGATGTATCTCTTTTAAATTTTCTATTAAAAAGTGTTTTACATTTACGAATGCACTATATTGTATCTGTATCTAAAATATTAAACGCATTTATTTCGTGATAGAAATTAAGTAAATGCTTAAGTAACCATTTTATTACTTTTCCCCCTCTTTTCGAGTTTGTCAAACAAAAATAAACTACTTTGTTGAAAATGCTGTTGTGTTAACCAAAGTTTCCTTAATCTTATTACTTGAATAACCTCGAACTTCCTCGTCATTTGGATATAGTTGCTAAATAATTCCGAAATGTATGGATTAATACAGTTTATCTAAATAAATAGCTACACATGTATTACGTAAACTTTGTGATAGTGTTCCAAAAATGAAGTTTGTTTGTTTGTTATATTTGTAATATTTGTAATGTTTAAGAAAAATAAAGTTGTTGGAAATATGACGAAAATATTACCAGACTTAAAAAAGTTTTTTTTTAACTGAAATGTTGCAAAATATTTTGGAGCGACTGTCAATCGGCCATTCGCATATAAGTGCAAATGGTGACTATATATTATTAGCGGGAAGAAGAAACTGTGCGTTTAAGCAATAACATGTCGTAAATGTGTGCACTTCCACATGTAGCAAACGCCGACACCATTTAACATAATGATAAAACTATTCAAACGAGAAAACCATTGATTTACAAAACAATATACGACAAACAAATACAGAAACAAACAACAACTATTGAATTACAGATTGAAACTCCGTTCCTGACTTATTCGTATGATTATCATATATAATATTTAGCGCGGTTAAACATCAATTTAGAATTTCAATAACGAAACCATCACTCAAGGATTATTTGATTTGATAAATTTCTAAACTATTTTAAAGTTTCGAGCATATAAAAAAGAAGATGTGGTATGATTGCCAATGAGACAACTATCCACAAAAGACCAAAATGACACAAACATTAACAACTATAGGTCACCGTACGACCTTCAACAATGAGCAAAGCCCATACCGCATAGTCAGCTATAAAGGCCCCGATAAGACAATGTAAAACAATTCAAACGAGAAAACTAACGGCCTTATTTAAGTAAAAAAATGAACGAAAAACAAATATGTAACACATAAACAAACGACAACCACTGAATTACAGGCTCCTGACTTGGGACAGGCACAGATTTAAATAATGTGCCGAAGTTAAACATATTAGCGGGATCCCAACCCTCCCCCTAACCTGGGACAGTGGTATAACAGTACAACATAAGAACGAACTATAAAAATCAGCTTAACTCATCAGATAGACACAAATACAAGTGGACGTGGCCGGGTACTTATACATCCCGACACAAAAAGTCACAATGAACAGATCTGAGAGTACTCGCAGTTATCTGACAGCTATTTCAAAGCCACTAACAACTAATAAAAAGTCATGCCTCTGAGACTTAACGTTCGTTTAAGTCTTTGAATATCCCATGTATTCTACAAATTGGTGTACGTACACCATTGCTCACACGTTTGAGGATGACAGACTAACTTACGACCAGAATGAATAAGAATTAGTCTATATAACAAGATCTAAAATATTTCTAGTGTAAAAGACTTTAACCTCGCCACATTATTTATGTATGTGCCTGTACCAAGTCAGGAGCCTGTATATTCAGTGGTTGTCGTTTGTTTATGTGTTACATATTTGTTTTTTCATTTATTTTTTTGACATAAATAAGGCCGTTAGTTTTCTCGTTTGAATTGTTTTACATTGTCTTATCGGGGCCTTTTATAGCTGACTATGCTGTATGGGCTTTCCTCATTGTTGAAGGCCGTATGGTGACCTAATGCTGTTAATGTCTGTGTCATTTTGGTCTTTTGTGGATAGTTGTCTCATTTGCAATAATACCACATCTTCTTTTTTATAAGAATGCCAACTCTTCACACGTACAATTATTACTTCATTTTCTTTTTTTCACTCATCTAATTATTATATCTATTTTAATTCAATATTGTATCCAAATAAATGTATATGAACGCTTACATATATATAATTATTGCGATATCATATATAAGAGAGAGGCAAAGTGTACCAAAGGATAATCACACTAAAAAGGGTTGAAACAAACCAACAAAGCCGCAGCTGAATGAAAAACAACAAGATACACAACAGTCCACAAAACAAATGGTCCGAGAACACAATTAATTCGTAGTGCATTTCATTTAGAACATAAATGAAAATTTAAAAAATCCCACCTGCGCTTTCTCAATGAAACTTTTACAGTGTGTTGTACTAATTTTGGGACAAATTATATCAAAATTATAGAAAACTTCATCGCGTCAAACTCAAAATATGGACAATTTTGTGTTTAGGGTGTCTTGAAATCTTTTGACAGCTTCCGAAGTGCTAATTTTTAACCTTTTTCAGCTGGACCAAATCACTACTTTCCTGTAAAATTCTGGACCCAAATTTTTTTACAGTGTAATTTCACCCCCCCCCCCCCGTACTTACAATATGAGGCATTAAACAAGGAGAAATAATAAATTTGGAAGGGGTATAAAAATTATTGGCAAGTAACCCACTGTTATCACTAGGGACTAATAACGAAAATCAAGGGACGACAATTGTGGTCTCGGACGAAATTATTGAAATTTAAAATCTGAGCAACAAGAACCAATGCAACTGTGATGATGTATGGTTAACTGGAAGAGTAAGATAATCCTGCTCCGTCCATTAAGTTTTAAAAAGTCATGTATTAAACTCAAACCCTCGAACACGTTGTCTTGGAAGATCTTTATTCCAAGGGGGTCCTTAATAGTTGCTTTTTGATAATCCTATAAGGAGTTTATAATTTAACTCCTTGCGAACACTTTCATAAGGAACGAAAATTCCCATCTGCATCTTTTTGAAAAGATTGCAAATATTGTTTAAATTAAATAGGGTATCCCATTTCAAACCCAGCGTCTCGGAAAATCTCATTTTAGGGCACTAGACAATGATTAAATGTAGTAATTCGATAATAATACATGGATTTCTCGCGAAAACATCGTTAAGGCGAAATTTAAAGTTTGTCTTGGCTGATTGAAGAAATTTCACAATAAAAACTGAAACGCAAAAACGCAAAAACGCATAGAGATGTTTATTCAGGACAATAACTTATATAAAACAACAGCAGAAATACATATAATGTATCACCAATGGAGGTTGTAAAATACTGTAGGTGATACTTAAACGTAATGTTCTATTTATTTTTTTTGTCGTTAAGGGGACTGGAGGGTATTTATCCATTATTTTTTAAATATACATGTAGGATTTTGCTTGTTTTTCTATAGATGAACTTTTATCATATACTTAATAGAAAAATCAAATAAAAACATGGGGTTATCGTTCACTTAAGCTCACAATCTGCCCTCGAAAGAAGCAATCATTTTTGTTAAGGTACTTTTTTTTTAAGTTGAACTAATAGGAGAAATAGAGAGATATATATATCGAAATAAAAAAAGAACTAAATTACAGAAATCGATTTAATTTTACAACTGTTTAGTTTACGTAAAGCATATTTGAAAAATATCTATAGGTCACCGCGATGAGTTGAAAAAGACATTTTAATTCTAATGCCAAAACAAAATGTCATTATTGCACTAAAGGGAGACAATTTGGAGCTTTTACAGTGATATAAACATTTGAAAAATAAATCTGAGGCCAAAATCATTCGATTTTTTGGGTTGATTTTTGAGCCAATTCATAAAGTTATAACTAATAGTGTAATAAATAAAATTTGTAATGAAAACAAAAATGATAAAATTTTTGCTGAAATTACCCTCGAGCCTCCGAAAGAGCAAGTATTGCACAAAAAAAAGGAATCATCCTTTAACGGAAACAACTCTTGAAATCATCGGCTATTCGTCGATGACTAAAGGCTATTTATTTCTGAAATCTAAATTTTGTTTTGCTGTTCTGAGTGTTCAAGATGTTACATGCAGCTAAAATATTGGTAAAACATTTGAAAAAATACTGATCTGTATAAAATTTACACAAAAGTAAACGAATGAAAGCCACTGGAATGCAGTCCAGGACTCGGATAAATAAGCACATTTAAACAAGAGTACACACACTGAAATGTCTCGCCTACTTTACTCATCATTAATATTATGTTGATAGCCCTAAGTATAAAGATTTATTACAACTGCCACATAAACTTAACATTAACCAAGATAGCTAAACAAAGACCAAATGAATTATGAAAATGAGGTAAAGGTCAGACGAACCATACCAGGCAGACATGAACAGCTAACAATTCTTCGATACAACAAATATACTTGACCTATTACTTATAGTTTAAGAAAAACAGACCAAAACACAAAAACTTAACACTGTGCAATGAACCGTGAAATTGAGGTCATGGTCAAATAAAACCTGGGAGACTTATATATAGATCATAAGATATTTTCATGCACCAAATATAGTGACCTTTGGCATATAATATTAGATAAAAAGACCAAAACTCAAAAACTGAACTTTGACCACTAAACAATGAAAATGAGGTCAAGGTCAAATGATATCTTCCCGCTAGACATGTACACCTTACAATCATTCCATACAACAAATATTGTAGACTCATTGCATAAAGTATGAGAAAAACAGACCAAGACAGAAAAATTTAACTATAACCACTGAACCGTGAAAATGAGATCAAGGTCAGATGACACCTGCCAGTTGGACATGTACACCTTACAGTCCTTCCATACACCGAATATACTAGCCCTGTTGCTTATAGTATCTGAGATGTGGACTTGACCACCAAAACTTATTCTAACCTTTGTTCACTGATCCACGAAATGAAGTCGAGGTCAAGTGAAAACTGTCTGACGGGCATGAGTACCTTGCAAGGTACGCAGATACCAAATATAGTTATCCTATTACTTATAATAAGAGAGAATTCAACATTACAAAAATTCTGAACTTTTTTTTCAAGTGATCACTGAACCATGAAAATGAGGTCAAGGACATTGGACATGTGACTGACAGAAACTTCGTAACATGAGGCATCTATATACAGAGTATGAAGCATCCAATTCTTCCACCTTCTAAAATATTAAGCTTTTCAGAAGTTAACTTACGCCGCCGCCGCCGCCGCCGCCGGATCACTATTCATATGTCGAGCTTTCTGCAACAAAAGTTACAGGCTCGACTAAAATGACAGGTTATATGAACTGAGTGGCAATAAACGCACAAGTCTAACACTTGCTTTTTAAAAAATTAAAATCTTTATTTAAAATGGTCATCTTTAAACAAACAAAAATTGAATATGAAAATTTACAATTCCAACAATAGATCGATATTAAACAGAAATGTTTCATTATCATTTTTCGGCTACAATTGGTATATGAACCATCCAAATGTCAAAATATCAACATAGAGTATTTACAAAGAATGTTTCTGCTATGTTGTGCAACTAAATCTCTACAGCAAATGGTAGTGACAACACTAGATGTTAATTAGGATCCAGCGAAAAGCCAGGCTTTTGTCCACGAAGGTAGCAAATTGTCGGTGTGACTATCGCTGACGGCTTTTGGTAACACACGATATGGTTGTTGGTCATGTTGTTATCACCAAGGGAAGGTCATCGTGCTCTTAATTTCCACACAAACTGATATAGCTCCAAAGGTTTAACAATGAACACCAATGGACACTCATGTCAATTGGAAGGCCACGCGGAATCAATATCGGAGATGTTAAAGACAAATGCATCGGTCATGCTGGGCTTTTGTTGCTTAATGTCTAAATGGACATGGCCTATAATTAAAAGATCCTTTTGCGGAATTTGTGGATTATTTGGTCAACTGTATACAGTCTACGAGCAATTGCATCCTGGGAAAAGCCTCATTAGATAAACCCCAATTTGTTTGTAATTGGTTGTCAGAAAGACCTGGCATATAGTCTTATATTTATTGAACTTACTTACTTACAATAAGGGATAAGCCAGCGAGTAAGTCAGCAAAGGGTTAGGGAAGTACCTTGGTATATAAAAAAGTCGAAATAAACAATTGCCGGCTGGCCAAGCGATTCTCCACGTGGGATATGATGCCAGAGGTAGAAGTAGGCATTGCCTTAAAAAAGGCACAGATCACTTAGGCCCAAGACCCGTACGAGTTTGACAACAATGAATTAAAAGGGTAAGGTGGTACCTCTGTTTGCAACGAAGTCGAAATACACTTTAATAATTGCCGGCTGGCCAAACTAAAAGATTCTCCACGTAGGCCATTTTACCAGAGATAGAGGAGGGCATTGCCATACAAATTTCTTATAGCACTTATGCCCTAGACCCGTACGAGTTTGACAATAATGAATCAAAAGGGGGAGATGGTACCTCTGTTTACAACAAAGTCGAAATAAAGTATTGCCGGCTGGCCAAACTAAGAGGTTCTCCACGTAGGCCATTTTACCAGAGATAGATATGGTAATTGCCTTTAAAATGGCATATAACACTAATTCCAAAGACCTGTACGATTTTGCCTGCAAGGGGTTAAAAATAAAAGGTGTTACCTTTGTTTACAACGAAGTCGAAATAAACCTCTACCTCTGGTATAATGATCCACGTAGAGAATCCCGGAGTTTGGCCTACCGGCTACAGTTATTTTGACTTTAATGTGAACAGAGGTACCACCTCCTCATTTTAACTCTTTACTGACAAACTCGTACGGGTATATGCCATATAAGTGCTATAGGCTATTTTAAAGGCAATGACCACCTATACCTCTGGTAGCATGGCCCATGTGGTGAATCTCGTAGTTTGAACAGCCGGTAATATTTCATAACGACTTTGCGATATACTAGAATACCCTCCTTTCCTTTTGCTGGCATAAGTGCTATAAACCATTTTAAAGGCAAGGCCCACCTCTACCTCTGGTATCATGATAAACGTGGATCATCTTTTATTTTTGGCCATCCGGCAATAGTTTATTTCGACTTTGTTATATACCAGGGTACCCTCCTTACCCTTTGCTGACAAACTCGTACAGATCAATGGAATAAGAAGTATGGGCCATTTTAGATGCAATGTCCACCACTACCTTTGTTATAATGGCCTATGTTGAGAATTTCTTTGTTTGGCCAGCCGGCAATAATTCATTTCGACTTCGTTGTAAACATAGATACCACCTCCCCCTTTTAACACTTTGCTGAAGCACTGGTACGGGTCTACGACATAAGTGGCCATTTTTGAGGCTATGGCCACTTCTACCTCTGGTATCATGGCCCATGTGGAGAATCTCTTCGTTTAGCCAGCCAGCAATAGTTTATTTCGACTTTGTGATATACTTAGGTATCCCCTTACCCTTTGCTGATTAACTTACATGGGTCTGGGACATACGTGTTATGGCTATGTTAGAGGTAATGCCTACCTCATCCTCTGATATAATACCCCGCGTATAGAATCTCTTAGTTAGGCCAGTCGGCTTAATTTATATTTTCGTTGTAAAAAGAGGCATCGCATCCCCCCTTTAACCTTTTGCTGACAAACTCGTACAGGTCTAGGGCGTTAGTTTTATCAGCCATTTTAAAGGCAATGCACACATTTAACCTAGGATTAATGGCCAACTTGGAGAATCTCGTACTTAAGCAAGCCGGCAATAATTTATTTCGACTTCTTTGTAAACAGAGGTTCCAACTCCCTTTTAAACCCTTTGATGATACCGCGTACTTCTCTAGGGAATAAGTGATTTAGGCCATTTTAGAGGCAATGACAACCTCTACCTCTGGTATCATGGCCCACGCGGAGAATCTCTTAGCCATCCAGCAATAGTTTAGTTCGACTTTATTATATACTAGGGTACCAACCTTACACTTTGCTGACTAACTCGTACGGGTCTAGGTCATCCGTGCTCATGGTCATTTTATAGAGGCAATCCCTTCCTCTACCTCTCATATTATGGCCCGCGTGGATAATTTCTTAGTTTAGCCAGCGGGCAACAGTTTATTTCAACTTCGTTATATACCGGGCTAATTCACCCCCCTTTTAACTCATTGTTGACAAACTCGTTCGGGTCTATAGCATAAGTGCTATGAGCCATTTTTAAGAGAATGACTACTCCAACATCTTGTATAAGGGCGCACCTAAAAATGTCTTAGTTTGGGCAGCCGTCACTATTTTTGGTGGACTGTGTGATATACTATAGTATTCCCCTTACCCTCTTCTGACCAACTCGTACGGGTCGAGGACATAAGTGCCATGGCCCATGGACCATTTAAGAGGCACTGCCTACCTATACCTCTGGTATAATAGCCAACGTGGAGAATCTCTTAGTTTGAAGAGCTGGCAATAATGAGGTTTATTTTTACTTCGTGATATACCGGCGAAACTCATGCCCCTTTTAATTCGTTGCTGATAAACTCGTGTAGATCCAGGACATAAGTGCTATAAGCCATTTATAAGGGTTTGACTACCTCTTCTTCTGGTATAATGGCCTACCTGGAGTATGTCTTAGTTTAGCCAGCTTTCAATAGTTGTTTTTTAGACTTAGGGATATACAAGAGTATTCCCCTTGCCCTCTGTTGACCAACACCTACGGGTCTAGGATATTAGTGCTTCGAGCCATTTTAGAGGTAATGCGATATATTGTAAAAGACATGAAATTTCATGTACAAATCATTTATAATGCGAGTATGGTCTGTATTTAACTCCTACATGGACATGGTATTTCCAAAAATATACACATTTTATATCGGACATAAAGCAAAATTATCAGACAAAAAGCAAAACGGACGAAAAGCAACGGACAAAAAGCAAAAGTTTCGGACAAAAAGCAAAATAATCGGACAAAAGGCAAAACGGACAAAAAGCAACGGACAAAAAGCAAAAGTTTCGGACAAAACGCAAAATAATCGGACAAAAGGCAAAACGGACAAAAAGCAACGGACAAAAAGCAAAAGTTTCGGACAAAAAGCAAAATTAACGGACAAAAAGCAAAAGCGGACAAAAAGCGAATTGCGGACAAAAAGCACCGTATCAAGCGCGGAAGCTCTTCATTCTAAAACTAAGCACTCGGTCAACGCTTTTACAACCTTATGAAGTCACAAAAGAGGGACGAATGATACCAGAGGGACAGTCAAACTCGAAAATAAATCGAAAATAAACTGACACTACCATAGCTAAAAATGAAAAAGAGAAACAGACAAACAATAGTACACACGATACAAAACATAGAAAACTAAAGAATAAGCAACACGAACCCTACCAAAAACTAGGGGTGATCTTAGGTGCTCCGGAATGGTAAGCAGATCCTGCTCCACATTTGACACCCGTCGTGTTACTTATGTAATAATAAATCCGGTAAATAGTCTAATTCGGTAAGTCACATTCGTGAAAGGGAAGGGGATTGCAGTTACGACGTAAGGCACATATCCGATATCATTTGTGAAACGGTTATTCCATAACGGTTAACCAACTCGTGATGGCGTCCGTAAAATTTAAGAAGGGATGATTTCAACTTTACCATTTTGAACGATTTTTATCAAGTTTTTATTTAATTTACCTGTGCACTTTATTGTAGGACCTCGTGTCATCATGAATGATAAATTTTATTGTGTAATGAAATTTCTTAAGGAATAACGCGAGATTGCAGAGCAGCCAATCAGAATCACGTACTATAATGAAACATACATCCAATGTAATTATTTGGAGTTGTCTCCCATAGGCTTAGGGCTATAATTGTTAAATTCATGTAATTTCTCCAAGTCACGTTGGCTTCCAAAATATGTTAATGTTTCGTCCATTACATGTTTATAATTGTGTTACTTAGTTTAAATATACTTGAATCATTCTAATCATGTTTATTATTTACTGTGTTCATTTGATTGCAATTGCACACCTCGAATTTTGGGCACCACAATTGGTTAATAAAGTTATCTGATCTCATCATGTTATATAAAGGCAACAGTTGTATACTGCTGGTGATAAATTCATAAATCGATTGAGAGAAAAAAATCCGGGTTACAAACTAAAACCGAGGGAAATACATCATTTATAAGAGAAAAACAACGAAACAGCGTTACAAAACACTGAAGTGCAACCAAAAACAAAGGACAATGCAACACACACAGAAACGAACTATAAGATAACAACTGCCATTTACCTGATTTTTTACAGGACATTTTAAGAAAAAAATGTTGGGTTGAATCTGATTTTGTGGTAAGCCAAACCGCGCACTTTTGTGGCAATGTTTGATATACCACTAAAATGACAACATTACATGACAGGAATACAGTACAAATAAATGCAACAGCATTTAGGACAGAGAAAAACACAAATAAATAATACAATAGTACATTCTTCATGCTATCCAGAATAACAATAAACACGTTAAACAACATATGACAGCACACAATTACTGCACAACAGAACCCCTGTCCGTCACACGACAGTATCAACGTCACAAAAGTGACGTCACATGTAAATAGAGCCTCTGGTCATTTTTAATCTTGTATGATTTTATAGTTTTAGTTTCTTGTGCATATTTCGGAGTTTAGTGTGCCGTCCATTATTATTGAACTAGTGTACATTTCTGTTTTGTGTCAGCTGGGGCACGCCGCCGGCAGGAGTTTTTCGCTGCGTTGAAGACCCATTGATGGCCTTCGGCTGTTTTTGCTCTTTGATTGGGTTGTTGTCTCTGTTGATCTCTTGTGGAGAGTTGTCTCATTGGCAATCATACCACATCTTCTTTAAGTTGGAGCAGTTATCTTATTCATAAAAAATAAACAATATCCTTTAATTTTCTATAAAGCGTTTAGCATTTAACATATGAATTTTATATCTCCTTTCTTCAATCCATCATTTTCTACCTAAGAAAATGCCTGTACCAAGTCAGGAATATGACAGTTGTTACAAATATCCATTCGCTTGATGTGTTTGAGCTTTAGGGACTTTCCATTTCGAACTTTCCTCGGAGTTCAGTATTTTTGTGATTTAACTTTTTCATTATAACATATCTTGCATCGTATACGTTCTATCGAATAAAAATAAACACAATACAAAGCGTAACTTTAACTTTATTAAGGCACTTTTAATATTTATATTTTTTCTCCTCGATCGGTTGCACTGCATCGCCTCTGGTTCGAGGATCAACTGAAAAGATAGGGAAAGGAGCACCAAACGCTCCCTCTGCCAAGCCGGACTTCTTAGCCATTAGATCAGCAATAAGTATGCCTTCCATGGCATTAGTATGTGGTGCTGCTGCACGTGAGACACAAACACCTCTGTAATTGTCACAATATTTATGTTTACTTCCGTGGCAAACTGGACATTGGGACAATGGTTGATATTGGACTTGGAAGGCTAATTTGTGGGACTGTCCATAGCTATTAATAAAGCCATTAATTTGGGACAAATCGCCTGGAGATTGACCCTTCTGACCAGTCTTGACAAAATCTGTAGCCGGGTTGATACCAGCTTTTACTTGCTGCCTTCGGAATATCTCGTAGACATTATCAATCATTGAATGAAGACAAAAGAATACTGGATCGTAGGCACTATAGCCAAGGTTACCCATTAGCCCGTTTATCCAGGCATGTACATTATTATGGTAACCTTCCATGTTGGACATTGGTTTTGCTGTTGGGGAAGAAATATCCCCCATGCGACGTTTGGAAAGAACATATTTGATTATAGCATGACGATCCATAAGTGAGCCATCTGCATTGATCTTTCGGAATAAGGGACCAATTGGTGTTTGGAAGTTTGCAAAAGGGCCTGTGACTACAGGTCCATATCCGTTGCCGAAGTATTTTGGTGTCCAGACAACAGAGTCTTGTGGTTTCTTCATGACGTAATCTTCAGATGAATCCCAGTATGGTATTGGACATCCTAAAGCTGTCTCCAAGCTAAAATATATTGTGGTATACAAAACATTATCAAAAATGAATTTCTAAAGAAAAGTCAAGGGTATCCATCAATGACACACAATCAGTACATGCACACCAAAAATACCAAAGAAAAGGAACAGCTAATGTTTCCTTCAATGTCAAAATTTTCTATTTATGCATTTACAAGCCATCTTATTTGTAAACAGAAAATTGAGTACAGTTACGTTAAAATTATTTGCATAAAAAGTGAAGCACGTCCGTAAAGTTTAGAAAGTTGTGAATTATAAAAACTTACATAAAAAGATAAAGTCTGTGCCAGCGAAGGAAATTTGGTCCAAAATGTGCTGTAGGAACAACTGTTATGTGTATTTGTGCTATCACATCATATTCACCGGACTACAAAAGACAATAACAAAAAACAACAACATTGTATTTACACATTGACCGATCAAGTGACGATACATTAGACAGTACCATAACAGACTCATAAGAGTGCTTATTATACTCCCAAATTTTTTAAATGACTTTTTTTAAAAATAATTTAATGAAGTACAGGGATAGTGAATACTAATAATTATTTCTACATATCCGTTTTTTCTATAGTCAGTTCATCACATTCTTAAATCCGAAGTATAATACATTAATGTTTACTTAAGTAGAACTTGACCATGCTACGCTCGACATTTTATACATCTATGGTCATGCATTTAAGGTCCGGCTAAGTCATTTTTAGTCTATGGAAGAAGCGATTCGATAAAAACTTTTCTTATATCAACGAGCGATATTATCAGATTATTACATGGCATTTTTCATATCGCATGTATTATCAGCCCTAGGTTCAATATCAGCCCAAGAGCCGCATGGCTCGAGGGCTGATATTGACTGAGGGCTGATAATACATGCGATATGAAAAATGACATGTTATAATCTTTTTATCATATGCTTTAACAGTAGAGAAAAATAACAGATTCATATATTTATCCTTTTACGTGGTTCCCGAAGTTTAAAGAGTAAAAAAGTGCACGACCGTCGGCCCCAAAAATTGATACATTCAATATGAAATCTTTCTATCATCTGCCTCAACAGAGAGAGAGAAAAAAACATTTTAATATGGACGAATCGTCAAAAAAATAATTCAACAATATACATAATGATCATTGTTTGTAAAAGTCAACTTTTTAAAGAAACTTTCTAAATTATGTTTCAGAAAAAAACAATGCATTTATTAAATAATTTTTTTTTTTTTATTATTTTTATTATTTTTATTATTTTAAACAATATACTTCCCTGTGTTTAAATTATTGTTTTGTACACTACTTTGTAATGTTTTTCACTGAAAACGTAGCATTGAGGTGTATTTTCCGGAATTGGCCGAGTATTACCGGAATGCCATGTGATAACGTTACGGAAAGGCATGTGATAACAATCGAAGCATGTGATAAACTTTTCATATCAACCCGCTTAGCACCAATTCGAAAAATATGGAATTTGACGTCAATTTAATGCTATTATCATACGGTAAAATTTATATGTTATTTATTCTAAGTATATGATAATGTCTTATATCAACGAGTTGCATTGTGGGAAATTTCAGACGAATGTTAGCATTTGTACGAAGAAAGGCAGATTTCTCGGTATAAAGTAATTACTCTTTTCTTAAAACAGGGTGACATTTAACACGACATGCGTCTGCTGTATAATTTCCATGAATTATTTTATGTAATAACAAGCAAGATGTATTTAAACGAGAAAATTGAATTGTTGAATAAATGCAACATGAATGCAGGATTTATCATTTGTAGATGTACACATTCAATAAATATATTACGTAGCAAATTCAGTGGAATGCAACTGAGATGAATTCAATTATTTGCTAAGCCAAAATCACCTATAAGTCAAAGATACTGCTATGTTTTATTATATCAATGCGATGTTTGTCTTATATCATAGCGATGTTTTTTTAATATAAAAAAATTATGAATGCGATACTTTTCTAATATAACTGCTATAGTTTTCTAATATAATATGAATACGATGACACGTCACAATGCATGTCAAGAAAACCGCAAACATAATTCACAAACTTAGTTTATGACCGGCTTAATGTTTGAGGATCAATATCACTAAAATTTCGTATCTGTAACAAAATTAACGCTTACATGAACTTATCATTTCGAAAATGTTGCTTAATCCTATTGATAATTGAAAGTGTTAACAACCTGTTCAGTCTATTATTTTCAATCACATGGTTTAACCGACTTATTCTATTTGGAGTGTTGATGCAATGGCGGAATTTAAATGCGGTTGTAAATAGTCTACCGACATATTAGATTCTAATTTAGGTCCAGTGGTGGATCCAGGGGGGGATTGGAAACTCTCTTTTTTTTTGGCCGATAAATGCATTTGAATGGGGACATATAGTTGGACCCCCTTTACCCTGGGTTAGGAACCCCTTTTGAAAACGGCTGGATCCACCCTTGAGGTCAAACTGATATAGCCTATCCACATGGGTAATATCAAAATAGACAAAAATATCATTACTTAAAAGAAAAAAACAACATTCATTCAAACAATCCAATCCAATACAGCTCCAAATAACAATGAATATTCACAATTTTAAATATTCCAAACAAATTAGAATGTACAAATGCTGATGTCCCGAACTTTGAAGATATCAACTTAGTAGCCTCAGACTATAAATTGAACAACTTCAGCTACAACGAAAATCAACAATCTTGTCAAAAAGAAAATGTGTTTATTATTAACATAGAAAAAAATATTTACAAAGAAAACAATTCCTTTTGGATATCAAAGACTTTTCCCGTTGGTAAATCGTTATCTCTATGAACATAATCAGCTTGTCGCATGGACGCTCTTTTACACCGCGATGACCGTGAGGGCATTCCGATGTATTGTTGCCACAGAGATTTGACTTTCGTTTTTGACTAGTAACCGATCGTATAAATACGCGAACATTTCTTAGTGCAAAATTACAATTCGTATCTTTTCTATATTTATAAATTTAGATCGTTCAGTGCTGTTTATTTGGTAATTTTATTGACGTAATTGTTCTTGTACCATCATAACTGTCATTACCGTTAAAGCTTTAGAAGTGTGCTAGTTCATATTGCACTTTACAAAAGATTAAGCACCCAAATGACGTTTTTGGAGGACTGGAAAGCAGTTATTTATAAGGGGAAATTTTAAAGATTTATAGATATAAAAAGATGAGTTTGAATGAGACAACTTTCCATCAAAGTAATAAATTGTTTCAAGTAAACCATTATAGATCAAAGTAAGGCCTTAAACATGGAGCCTTGGCTCACAGCGAACACCATGCTATATAGAAACAAAAAAATACTAGAGTTAAACCATTCAAACAGGAAAACCAACGGTCTAATTTGTATAAAAAAAGGAGATTCAAAAGTACAGGTCAGATTTTCTCGAATCAATCTGAACGAGGACAGGTTGATTCATCTTTGTCACAAGTTAGTTTCATTGTTATCAATAAAGAAAGACTTCCATAGGTGCGTTGCGAGCATATAAGATATATATTATTTTGGTGCGTTCATCATAAAATTAAATGTTATATATGTGAACAATAATTTTGATACTTGGCTATTTGATTACGACATTGTTTATAAAACCCCATCGGTACTGGCATTTTCAAATTTTGAAAACGGTGGATTGAACATGGTTTTATAGCGCTTAACCTCTCACGTGTATGACAGTCTCATCAAAGTCTGTCATATTTACAACGATGCATGATTAAAACAGACATAATAAGTAAAATTGTCAAAATATGGGTACAGCAGTCAAATATTAAGACTAATAAGTACTAATATTGATATAAGAAAAACACCGCTATGATATTTTAAAAGTATCGCATTGATATTAGAAATAATAGCATTTGTATATTTATGTATATAAGAAAAACACAGCACTTCAAATTATACATGGACATAAACGTTTGCTTCTAACTAACTCCTGAATGTATATTTAGACTCAATTAATGTTTATATTTGAACAATAAGTTTTAAAGTATTTTCTTAATTTTTCATTTCCGAAAACAATATTTTTCGCATGGAAAGTCTGCATATTTACAATTGACTAGAACACACCCGCGAAATCGCGGGCATTCAGAGCGGAGTTAAAAGTATGTAAAGTGTTGTTTGAAGTTTTATACCTCCTCCTTCATTTCCAAAATTCTTTGGTTTTCTATCAATTTCAATATGAACATACATTTAGTATGTTATGAACATTTAAGTAAGGAGCCTGTAGTTCAGTGGTTGTCGTTTGTTTGTGTGTTACATATGTGTTTTTCGTTCCTTTTTTGTACTTAAATAAGGCCGCTAGTTTTCTCGTTTCAATTTTTTTACATATTCATTTCGGGGCCTTTTAAAGCTGAGTATGCGGTATGGGCTTTGCTCGTTGTTGAAGGCCGTACGGTGACCTATAGTCGTTAATTTCTGTGTCATTTTGGTCTCTTGTGGAGAGTTGTCTCAACATGGCAATCATACCACATCTTTTTTATGGGCCAAGTGAGCTTTTCTCATCACTTTGCGTCCGTCGTCCGTCGTCGTCCGTCGTCGTCTGTTAACTTTTACAAAAATCTTCTTCTCTAAAACTACTGGGCCAAATTAAACCAAACTTGGCCACAATCATCATTAGGGTATCTAGTTTAAAAATGTGTGGCGTGACCCGGCCAACCAACCAAGATGGCCGCCATGGCTAAAATAGAACATAGGGGTAAAATGCAGTTTTGGGCTTAAAACTCAAAAACCAAAGCATTTAGAGCAAATCTGACTCGAGTAAAATTGTATATCAGGTCAAGATCTATCTGCCCCGAAATTTTCAGATGAATCGGACAACCCGTTGTTTGGTTGCTGCCCCTGAATTGGTAATTTTAAGGAAATTTTGCTGTTTTTGGTTATTGTCTTGAATATTATTATAGATAGAGATAAACTGTAAACAGCAATAATGTTCAACAAAGTAAGATTTACAAATAAGTCAACATGACCGAAATGGTCAATTGACCCCCTAAGGAGTTATTGTCCTTTATAGTCAATTTTCAACAATTTTTATAAAATTTGTAAATTTTTACTAACATTTTCTACTGAAACTACTGGGCCAAGTTCATTATAGATAGAGATAATTGTAAGCAGCAAGGATGTTCAGTAAAGTGAGTGGTACAAACACATCACCATCACCAAAATACAATTTTGTCATGAATCCTCTAGTTTTTGTAATCAATGAATTTTGTAAAATATTTAATGAATGGAGAATTTCAGAAAAGGTATCAAAAGTTCACATGAATAATTTTTAGCGCTTATCTGTATATTACTATATAAATAAAGTGTATTTACTTTCAATTCTTAGTTTAGTAATCGATCCATGGTGGTCAATTGACATAGTATACAGACCCTCTCCATTTAATAAACTCTGAACAGAATTAAAATACACTTTATTCGTACTATTTGTTTGTTCAAAGTATACAGAAAAACGCAAACCGGAAGTATAATCTGACTTAAAATTTCGTCCAATGACGGGACAATATCCGGATGCCTTTTTTCTCGTTTTTCTCCCAAAATAACTTAATCTGAATAATCATATGAATGGATGACAAATGCGACTATGCACTGTACATATAGGACACAGAGTCGTGTTGATTAATTTATTGTGGAAAGAAGAGAAGCGACACCAAAAATGAGGTCTTCTCGTTTAATAGTATAGATATTAGACAAAATCGGTTTGTGATATAAGAAAAGTTTTTATCGATTCGCTTCTTCCATAGACTGATTTTGATCAAATAAAACCGACCTCTTTGACCAATATTAAAATACTTAACACCAGAACATGCAGAATGGTCTTAACTCTTGAGCGAAAGGTAATTAATTAAGGACACCTTATGAACTTTTAAAAGACAACAAAATTTGATTGTGTAGCCAGATAAAATAGAAATATAAACACCAAAATACTAAACTGAAACTATTCATAAATATTTTTAAAAGACTATTTTGAAAAGGGTACTACAATTTACATAGTGTTTTTAAACTAGACAGCGTGCCGTTTATTGTTTGTACAGAAGTATAGTAAAATGGTTAAATATTGGTGTAAAGTGTAAAAAAACCTAACTTATCTGAAACAAAACAGTTATGCATATATGCTGGGGGCTAGCTATATAAAAAGTAAAAATACATTTTGTAAATTGAATTGGACATGAAAAGTAAGACATTTTATTCTGTAATTAGGACTAACGTAATGTTTTTAATTAGTCATATGGGGCAGATTCTTTATTTCTTATAAAACCAAGAGCGTTCGATGAGGACAGTATGCGTACTTTTTTCAAAATACTCATACGGTCGGACCGTACGCGTACAGTCTGACTATTTTTATGAAGTTGGTCAAGTTATATATTACGGATCAAGTAATTGCTCGAATCAATTTTAAAAGTTAAATTGTTAATTAAATAAAAACTTAATATTTTAACTATTTAGAAAAGACATGTTATTTTAATCTTTAAAATCTCCTGTATTTAGAAAATTACATGGAATTAACTTTCACACATTGAAATTGAAGTTATTGGTAGTAATCATAATGTTAGAAGATTTTTTTTTGAGAATATTTAGGAACTATATTACAAAAACAGACAAAAAATACTGGAAATTATGAAAAAAAAAATCTATGGAAATGATCCAGCTCGTACTATACCGTATAAGTATACTCATACGGTCCGACCGTACGCGCATGTTCGGACCGAGCGGATATACACATATGGTCTTGACCGTATGCGTACGGTCCAAATACTCACATGTATAAAATGTATAACAGATTACCATTGGAGTAAGCCACTATTATTTAAAACTATGTTATATGTTCGTAATATAAAAAAAATACTATTGGAAAGTAATTATGAACGCAAAATAGAAGACATTTAACTTAGTTTGATAAATATTTCCTTCTTACCTTTTTGAGACGACGCACTGCTTCAGCGTACCTTTGGAAAGGTGCACCATTACGAGATCTTACTTCTTCTCTTACTCTCCATACAGATTTTGTATTACGCTTAACTCTATTTCCCATATTGTTTAACATTTCCATAAAAGACTTCCTGATCAGGCTTTTGATATAGCCCATCTGATCATCAGTGAAGTTTCCAATACGTTGGTGTGATGAGCCCAATGGGATTAGAAGGTCAGTGCACTGTTTTTCATAACCTCTCATGGAGAGAGCATTTACGTCGGAAGGCTTATTGTAGACACCAGTGCATTCTTCAAATTGCTTTGAAAAATCGCCTCCATTCATCCAGGCATGTGACTGGAAAGTCAAAGCAAGAGAAACTGCAACTTGGAGATATACCATTGCCTACAATTTAAGAGAAAAAGATAAAAATAAGATATTTTAAAACAATTTGGAAGACCGATGTCGAGTGAAAAATATCAAGACATTAGTAAATAAATAAACTCATCACAGATACTAAGATTAAACTTTGTTTTTACGTCAGACGCGCGTTTCGTCTACAATAGACTGAACAGTGACACTCGAATCCAAAAAAGTTAAAAAAGGCCAAATAAAGTACGAAGTTGAAGAGCATTAAGGACCAAAATTTCTAAAAGTTTTGCCAAATAAAGCTACGGTAAAAGATAGATAAGTATTGTATGACTGCATGATTTTTGATAAACTAAACCAAGCCCAAAGAAATAATACTTCAGAGATTGTATAGTCATTTTCAATTTCCACAATTCTTACAATCCTTCATTCAATTATCAGTACTTAATTTAATTGCACCGATTAATGGCCAGTGACTGTTTTTCATAGAGGATTTGTTAAAAAAAAAGTTTGAAAAAATAAAAAAAAAATTGCGATGTCAAATCAACATTCAACTTCAAGACTAGAAATATCTAATAAATACATTAAAAGACTGACTTGTCTGACTTCAAAGACTAGATGTTGCTCTCTAGTAGTTCTGCTTTTATTGCATTATCAGGAATCTCTTACATTTACTTTAATCTTGTATCCCCCTTTTCATGTACATGATAGTTATCAAAAGTATCAGGATTATAATTTAGTACGTCAGACGCGCGTTTCGTCTACATAAGACTCATCAGTGACGCTCAAATCGAAATATTTATAAAGCCAAATAAGTACAAAGTTGAAGGGCATTGAGGATCCCAAATTTCAAAAAGTTGTGCCAAATACGGCTTAGGTAATCTATGCCTGGAATAAGAAAATCCTTAGTTTTTCGAAAAATTCTAAGTTTTGTACACAGGAAATTTAAAAAAATGACCACATGATTGATATTCATGTCAACACCGAAATGTTGACTACTGGGCTGGTGATACCCATCGGGGACGAAACGTCCACCAGCAGTTTCACCGACCCAGTGGTTTAAATAGTTATTAAAAGTACCAGGATTATAATTTAGTACGCCAGACACGCGTTTCGTCTACATAAGACTCATGAAAGAGGGAAAAAATTAAGATTTGTTTTTACTGAAACAAATGCCCAATGCCATAAAGATGTTGAAATTAAAGTAAAAACCTCATACCTTCATGGTTACGGCTAACGTATCTGCTGAAATTCCAATTTTGGTTCCAATTATATAAGGCTTGAATTCTCATTTATTATTGAATTAAATGCTATAAATAAAACACAGGTTATTGATGATTTTTTTCTAATTCGTTTTACTTCAAAGCAACTGATTAAAAGAAATGACAAATTAAATGTATACCTTCGACTGATGACAAAAACAGTGGGATATTTATTAAGATGAAAAGTTAATAAAAAAAAAAAAAAAAAACAACATATGTAATTAAGGTCCTACTTGCATTTAATGCATCAATAACAATAAAAATCTTTGTTCAGACAGCCTACATCTAGTTATTTCTGAGGTGTTTTTTACAATCAAACTTCTTTGAACGGCTATTAAATGTCTATGCAGTTACAGAAATATAATTACTCAAAGCGGCGAGTATTAAAAGTGTGCATTGCAAAATAAGTAAAAAATGAAGATATATACGGTCTCTTGTGGAGAGTTGTCTCATTGGCAATCATACCACATCTTCTTTTTTATATTCATATCTTTATTTGTATATGGAAGGATAGTATTCAAATCATACCAACACAAACACATAAAATTTCCGAGCGTAGATAATCTAATAAAAACATAACCCAAGAAGATCCATTTTAGAAAGAATGTGAACAAGAAATTAAAAATCAAAACTATCGAAATTCAGATCATTGAACTTGTCTACAATAATTGATAGGCTTCTTTGATATGGTACCTTATAATTTTATCTACATTTTGTTCTGATTTTTTTGTTTTGATAGTCTGTACCACAATTACTATTGCAGTGCATTTCTTTCTTCCAGTGTCTGATCAGGGTGTTGATGAACAAGGAGTTTTGCTGTTCCTGTATTTTTGACCTTTCTACATATTTTGTCTGTTTGTTTTGTTCACACATTGTTGTCAATATAATGAAATGTTATGCGACTGTCATGCTAGTAAGGGGTTAAGCTGGCTATAAAAACAAGTTCAATCCACCATTTTCTAGTAAGGAAATGCCTGTGCCAAGTATTGCATCAAGTCAGCAATATGACAGTTGTATTCTATTCTTTAGATGTGTTTGAGCCTTTGATTTTGCCATTTGCTTAGGGACTTTCCATTATTTGAATTTTCCTCGGAGTTTAGTATTTATGTGATTTCACTTTTTTCTTTGCAATCAAAACTAAAAACCAGATAGTTTCTGCTTTTATTTTGTTAAAATTTAGACAAGGAGAAAAATCAAAGCAGTCGTCATAAAAATGTATTATAATCTATAAAGCCACCATCCTCACTCAACCGACTGAAACGTTAGAATGGTCGAATTGAATAAAATTACTAACAATTGGCTGAATGATTAATACACATCACTCAAACTTGGACTGTCACCTTATATTTGTTTTCAAGACATAACCTTCGCCAGTAACGAAAATAACATCGTTATAGATTACTAACCTACAACAATATGAAAAAAGCTACTTGTACAGTATTGTACGCATTGTTTGATCGTTGTTAAAGGTCTACTGATTTAATCAAATTGAGTGATTTTATATGTTTATGATTCCATGAAATTGTTTATTTCTAATTCAAGGTTATCAAAGTATTTTAGGAAACCAACGCCCCAAAACGTGGTCAAAGGATTGACCTATATGTTTCGACTACCGTTTAAAAACATCATTTGTCAAGCTAGATAAAGATCTAAGAGGTCCAAATTGTGAATTCGAACACCTCCCTTCGTAAATTGTACGGACGCTTAATCAAGTAGGTTAACCGTTATAATATATTCGTTTCAAAGATTATATCAGATATGTTCCTAATGTCGGAACTACAATCCAGTTCTCTTTTCACGAATGTGACGTACCGAATTATACTTTTTACAGGGTTTGTAATAACAGTAGGAACACTACGGGTGCCACATGAGGATCAGGATCTGCTTACCCTTCCGGAGCACACGAGATCACCCCCATTTTTTTGTGGGGTTCGTGTTGCTCAGTCTTTATGTTTTTTTGTCTGTTTGTCGTTTTTATTTTTAGCCATGGCGTTGTCGGTTTGTTTCGATCTACGAGTTTAAAAGACACTCTGGTATCTTTCGCCCCTCTTATCTGAACTTATATTTGCATTTTAATTATATTTTACTTCTTAAAATGTAGGTTTATACATTTTAGAACTTTTAATTGTGGTTAAAATAAATCTCTACATTTCTTTTCCTCTTTTCTCTGTTCTTTTTCATTAATTGAAAAAGGCATTAACTTATACCAAATGAAGTTAAAAGATTCTAATATATAAAACAGAATTTCCTCCATTTGATGCTTTAGTAAAAGTTAAACAATATTTTATACATCTAAACTCCAAAATAACACGTTTATTGTTTCTTTGTTTTCAAAAGCTGTTCATGTACTCATTTTTATATGAACAAGGTAGTATCAAATTTGATTATTCATGCATTCAAAAAGGTCCATTTTAATACTATTGATGTGCCAAGTTAAGCATGGCCCATGGAGCTTGTTTTCCTTTTTTGTACGGAAGATTACACAAAAAATAATGAACAGTTTAATAGACTTGAAAGCTTCATATACAATTTCGTTTAAATGTCAGTGGAACAAAATTCATGATCTGACCATGATTTTAAATATTAAATGTCCCAAATAAATTTCAATTATTTATGAGTATTCAAATTAATTACACCACGTTCCTCTTCTTTATTTTGGTTTTAAGATGAGGCAAAACACAAAAGAAGCAGCAAGCTCGACAGACGTAAATAACAAGAAGGACAAAAACTTTAACCGGTTCGATTTTTAGTCCGTTCAAAGAGTTCTATAAAGGTAAATAGTAAAGTCACAAGAATACTGAACTCGGAGGAAAATTCATAACGGTAAGTCCCTAATCAAAATCAAACGATGAAACACAACAAATGAATGGACAACAACTGTCATATTCCTGACTTGGTAAAGGCATTTTCAGATGTAGAAAATGGTGGATTGTAACTGGTTTTATAGCGCTAAACCTCTCACTTATACGACAGTTGCACAAATTTCATTATATTGACAAAATGTCACAAATAGGGGCACAACAACAACATGAAACCCACCAAAAACTGGGGGTGATTTCAGGTGCTGCTCTACATGTGGCACCCGTCGTGTTGCGCATGATATTACAAAGCCGGTAAATAGTCTAATTCGGTAGGTCACATTCGTAAAAAAGAAACGGGAATGATATAAGTCATAATCAAATGTCAAAATCAAAAGCTTAAACACATCAAACGAATGGATAACAACTATCACATTCCTGACTGTTTCTCACGTAGAAAATAGTGGATTGAACCTGGTTTTATAGCACTAAACGTCTCCAGCAGTAAGTCCAGCATTATATTATTATTTATACTTAATCAAACATCTGACAAGGTTGCTTAGCAAAAAAGTGTAATATAGATAAAGGAAGATGTGGTATGAGTGCCAATGAGACAACTCTCCATCAAAGTAACAATTTATAAAAAGTTAACAATTATTCATTAAGTAAAGTATATTCAGTCTGACAAAAAGCGAGGAAACCCAAGCTGTATGAATATATACAAATTTATTAAAGGTGTTATTTGGTCTAATTATAGTGTCATTAAACGAATTCTATATATCAAATAATCAGAAACAGGGCCACATACTCTAAACCAGTGATAAACTCCAGACCCCCTTTCTGGATATTATCTGAATACAATGTAACTTGCTGTGCAACATTTAAGCATCTCGATCTTAGCCGAGAATTATGCAAAAAAAGATCAAAGTGATCAAAAGCTTTTACTTACTTTTAACAATATTTCAGAAAGGGGATCGGGGGACGTAAAAGATATATGACAGTATTACATAATTATTGCCCTAATTCTTAAATCGTTTTTAGGTGTTGAAACTATATGACAAGAGTTTGGTAAAAATGAAAAGTGGCATATAATATTTTTTTTAAAAAGTCTTAGGACCAGTTATTTTTATTCGTTCAGAGTTCAGACAATATATTCGTTCAGTGTATGCCCACTTATTCTAGTATGTCTTTTGATAGAGTAAAGTCATTTAAGTTTACAGTGTATCTGTCTATGTTGTGGTGTAACACTATTGTTTCAGATAAGGGTGAAGGTTTGTACCATTAAAACATTTATACCCGCTGCAATTGTTTGCACCTATCGTCAAGAATCTGATGTTCAGTAGTTGTCGTTTGTTGAGATGGTTCATAAAAATTTCTCGTTTCTTATTTTCTATATAGATTAGACCTTTGGATTTCCTATTTGAATGGTTAAACACTAGTATTTTTTTTTTATTTAGAAGCTTTTAGTTCAAAGTTATTGTTTTTGTTTTTTTTAAGTTGTTGAATCTCACAAAAGTAAACTACCTCTTATTTTATTGATTTTGTATTTGCTTTGTGTCATAGATCAAATTTATTCGTTCAGTGTATGTTCATTTGTGTTAATATGTCTTTTGATTGAGTTATTTCAATAGATATTTTATAGTATGTCTTTCTATGTTGTGATGTTACACTATTGTTTCAGATAAGGGTTAAAGTTGGTGCCTATTAAAACGTTTAAACCCGCTGCATTTGTTTGCACCTGTCCTAGGTCAGGAATCTGATGTTCAGTAGTAGTCGTTTGTTGATGTCATTCATAAGTGTTTCTCGTTTCTCGAGGGTATCACCAGCCCAGTAGTCAAAACTTCGGTGTTGACATGAATGTCCATAATGTGGTCATTTTTATAAATTTCCTGTTTACAAAACTTGGAATTTTTGAAAACTAAGGATTTTCTTATCCCAGGCATAGATTACCTTAGCCGTATTTGGCACAACTTTTTGGAATTTTGGATCCTCAATGCTCTTCAACTTTGTTCTTGTTTGGCTTTATAAATATTTTGTTATGAGCGTCACTGATGAGTCTTATGTAGACGAAACGCGCGTCTGGCGTACTAAATTATAATCCTGGTACCTTTGATAACTATTCTCTATTTTATATAGATTTGACCGTTGGTTTTCCCGTTTGAAGTGTTTAAAACGAGTCATTTTCAGTCCCTTTATAGCTTGCTATGCGATGTAAGCCAAGGCTCCATGTTGAAGACCGTACTTTGACCAATAATGGTTTACTTTTATAAATTGTGACTTGGATGGATAATTGTCTCATTAGGACTTATACAATATCTTCTAATACCTATGAAAGTTTTGAATACAATTTCAATAAACGGAACCTTTGCTCATTTTATGACTTTTCTTTTTGTAAATTGATAAAAATTCACCCGGATAAATGAAATCTGTTATAGAGTTGATTATCTCTCCCTGGCAATTGACAACAGTAGCTGTATTGTAAGAATAATGTCAGTATGCAATTTGTTTCCCCAGAATAGTACCACAACTTTATGGAAAACTTTTGAGAATTTTTTTGTGCATAAGTAAATAGAGGGCATATATTATTTTGTCATTTTAAACTGCTTAACAATGACACGATAACAAAACTTATCATACTATGATAGTTCTTGTATCTGTTGAACGAGCGTAAGTAAATACGCCATCATTTTACACCCATGTCAGCCCAATGTAACGTCCTGGGTACGGGCTGATATCGGGTAATCAGCTTCGATGCATTCGTATATAGGGAGTATATGATAAAAAAGACAAAAACGAGTAAAACGGAAAGTACATGTATTCATCTTTATGTATTGCCACGATTCCTTGATACAATTTCCTCCTCGCACACATTTGAAACGAAATTATTTGCTATTTTTTTCCGACGCTGCGACGTCAACCAAGGAATCGCCGTTTTTGTAAGTACGCATGATCTCAAAATAATTGTAATGTTTCATCCCCAAAAGGACAATGATAACAAATGCTTATCATAAACATGTTAAATAATTATACTGTGAATTTACTATACTAGCGTTACAGTACAAAGTGAATAAACTCATCATAGATACCAGGAATAAAATTTTAAATTTACGCCAGACGCGCGTTTCGTCTACAAAAAAAATCATCATTGACGCTCGAATCAAAAATGTTATAAAAGGCCAAATAAAGTACGAAGATTGCACCTGTTTAGCAAAACGTTTTATTGGACTTAACAATTTGTATTTTCATAAATTGAAATAACGCACGTCTTTCAACATAGCTTAATTCATTTAAATAAATAGCTAAACATACACAGTACTGAAGGAGAATTCACTATTTAAAGTAAAATCGTCGAAAACGACGCCATACAACGTCCACAACAGTCAAACGTTGATATTGAGCAATTTAGATATGTTGCAGGCATCAATTCAGTAAAAAATGAATAGAAAGCATGGACTATTGCCAAATTAATTCAAATATTTGGAGAAACGAAGCAAAAACATCAGTTATCTGAATTTTACGAATAAGAATTTAAGCATGAATACAATTTGGGTACTCCTCATTACAGGATCGTGGATCGTTTCAAACCAATTTGTCTATGATTCAATATGGATTCAAAGTCAAATTGGTGAAGGTATGTTATATATACGTTATTGTTGAACGCATATCTGTCCCATCGATCTAGAGATAAAGGATAGTACAGCTACAGATAAGTCGGCCTCATATCTTGACGTAAATCTAGAATTGACAATGAGGGTCGGTTGATAACAAAACTTTAATACAAAAGAGATGATTTCAGCTTTCCAATTGTGAACTTTCCATTTCTAAGTAGCAACATTCCAGCAACACCTGCATACGGAGTATATATCTCCAAATTGATACGATATTCCCGTGCTTGCATTTCCTATCATGATTTTCTTGATAGAGAGCTGCTGCTCACAAGGAAGCTATTAAACCAAGAGTTCCAAATGGTGAAGTTGAAATCATCCTTTTGTAAATTTTACGAATGCCATCACGAGATGGCTGACCGTTATGGAATAACCGTTTCACAAATGATATCGGATATGTTCCTTACGTCGTAACTACAATCCCCTTCCCTTTCATGAATGTGACCTACCGACTTAGACTTTTTACCAGATTTGTTATCACATAAGCAACACGACGGTTGGCACATGTGGAGCAGGATCTCCTTACCCTTCCGGAGCACCTGAGATCACCCTTAGTTTTTGGAGGGGTTCGTGTTCCTTATTCTTTAGTTTTCGATGTTGTGGCATGTGTACTATTGTTTGCCTGTTTGTCTTTTTCATTTTTAGCCATAGCGTTGTCAGTTTATTTTCGATTTATGAGTTTGACTGTCCCTCTGGTATCTTTCGTCCCCCTTTTATGGTCATTTCAATTTCATTTGAAAAGATGATACAATGTAATAGACAATCAGTTGTTGGCATGACACGGGTTATGTTCTTCTCATATATGTTATGATGGTATGATACTAAACCTCTCACGAGGAGGATTGTGCCTGATATTCATATGATGAAGACATAATTTTTCAATCAGTTTGATTGAAGTCCGGAGCTGGCATGTCAGTTAACTGCTAGTAGTCTAATGTGATTTATGTATTATTGTCATTTTGTTTATTTTCTTTGGTTACATTTTCTGACATCAGACTCGGACTTCTCTTGAACTGAATTTTAATGTGCGTATTGTTATGCGTTTACTTTTCAGCATTGGCTAGAGGTATAGGGGGAGGATTGAGATCTCACAAACATGTTTAACCCCGCCGCATTTCTGAGCCTGTCCCAAGTGAGGAGCCTCTGGCCTTTGTTTGTCTTGTTTTATTTTAACTTTTAGTTTCTTGTGTACAATTTGGAGTTTAGTATGGTGTTCATTATCACTGAACCAGTATATATTTGTTTAGGGGCCAGCTGAAGGACACCTCCGGGTGCGAGAATTTCTCGTTGCATTGAAGACCTGTTGGTGACCTTCTGCTGTTGTCTGCTCTATGGTCGGGTTGTTGACTCTTTGGCACATTCCCCATTTCCATTCTCAATTTTAATCAAATAAATATATAAAATTTTAACATAGAACTTAGATTTCATCTTTCTTATTAATAAACAAATGGCAGTCAGTTGCAGACGACTAGGTCCATTGATATCATTTTGATTAAATTTTTGAAATGACTGACATTAATGTAATATTATTGTAATCGACAGTATCGACGATTATCACTAATGTAAGTAAGTCTTTTATCAGGAACAATGAATTTGAAATCGATGGCCTGAGCACAGTTCAATCCCATTAATGTATTGTTTGAAGTATGTTTACTAAGGTACATACTTTCGCTTTCCAATATTGTAAGCATTTTTAAAAAATCTTCTATAGAATACAAAAATAGAATGCACTTGGTCTTTCTGATGCTGAGGGACGTACTGGTATATGTAGTTGCTAAAGTCTGCGGAATTTCGCCTCTGATGGCATTCAAGCATTATATCTTTATTTGCATATGGAAGGAAAGTATTCAAAACATACCAAAACTCATGATTTACAAGCGTAGAAAATTTGATCAAATAAACAATACCCAGTAAGAACGTGTAACAAGTGTGAGGTTTAGCTAGCTATAAATCCAGGTTCAACCTACCATTTTCTACTTATGATATGCCTGTTCCAAGTCAGGAATATAAAAGTTGTTGTCAATTCGTTTTGCCATTTGATAAGTGACTTCCGTTTTGAATTTTTCTTGGAGTATTTTTGTGATTTTACTTTTTTTCTTGCAATCAAAACTATCTGTCAGATAAGTTATCAAAACAAGGGGAAAAATAAAGCAGTCTACATATTACAAAATCAAATAACCCCCCTTCCCAACTCAACCGACTTATACATTAGAATGGTCGAAAAATAAATGAAAATGTTAACAATCAGCTAAATGATTATTACACATCACTCAAACTTGAATTGTCACCTTGTATTTCTTTTCAAGACATAACCTTCACCAGTAACGAAAATAGCATCGTTATAGATTACTAACCCTAAACACTATGACAAAGGCGATAGTATCGTACCGTGTGCATTGTTTGATCATTGTAAAGGTCTACTGATTCAATCAAATTGATAAATGTGATATGTTTTCGATTCCATGAGATGATTTATTTTTTACACAAGGTTATTAAAGTACTTCAGGAAACCAACGCCCCAAAACGCGGTCAAAGAAATTTTGACCTTATTGTTTCGACTCTAACAGAACATCGGTGTTTCAAGACCGCGCACTAACACACTGAACTGAAGAAGTACTTATTTATCTCAACCACTGAGGACAGACTCAGAAAATTATATTGAAGGGAAGCACTCCCGTCAAATAATAAACAAATTGCAGTCATTGACAGGTCACTAGGCCCATTTATATCGTTTTGTTTAAATGATATTAATATTATTTTGTTTAAATAATGATAGTATTCAAAACATAACAACACTCAAGATTTACTAGCGTAAAAATTCTGATAATAAAAAATACTAAGGCTTTTCTACCTCAGGCATAGATTACCTTAGCTGTATTTGGCAAAACTTTTAGGAATTCTGGTCCTAAATGCTCTTCAACTTTGTACTTTATTTGGCCTTTTTAACCTTTTTGGATTCGAGCATCACTGATGAATCTTTTTTAGACGAAACGCGCGTCTGGCGTGTATGCAAAATTTGGTCCTGGTATCTATGATGAGTTTATTTACAAGTCAGAGATCACCTATCAACGCCATCGAGATTAAGATATTTGAATTTGTTTCTACTAACTGAAAACTCTTTTTGATATAAAACCTTATATATTATCTTTATTTTGTTGCAATTTTTGTTTTGATTATCCTTACAACAATAAATATACAATGCAAATTATCTGTCAGCTGACTTCTGCTTTAATTCTATTAGACAAAGGCAAACAAAAACCCAGTCGTATGACCAATTATCTAGCCACACAGCCTATCCTACTCAACCGACTGAAAGGTTAGAATGGTCATAATCAGTAAAAAAATTAACAATCAGCATAGCGATTGTTAAAAACATCCCACGGTGACGCACCATGACATTAAAACTTGAACCTTGAAGCTTTTTGCAAGACTTGTAACGAAAATAGCATGGTTATAAATATCTAACATAAAACAATAAAATAAAGAACGTTCGCGATAATATAGTACTGTAAGCATTGCTTGATCGTTTTCAAAGGTCTATTGATTTAATCAAATTGAGAGATGTGATATGTTTGTGAATTATAACATGAAGTTATTTATTTTTTATTCAAGGTGTCTCAAGTATTTTTGGAAATAAACGCCCAAAAACGCGGTCAAAGAATTGACCTTAATGTTTCGACTACTGTTTAAATACATATACATGTATGTTATTCTGGACCCATCCGTCAATCTGTCACAGGGTTACGAGCTTATATATCCTTTTAAGGCCGAATAATGATTATATTATACTAGAGTGTCCGGTTTTTAAGAGTAATTACCATTCTGATTGTCGTTTTTGTCCCCGGGGTTCATATGCCCAGTACAGGCAAACAAACAAATTGCAGGATTAACCAGTACATTTCACTCCAGTTATAACACTCATTGGTTAAATAAATGTTGATAAAATAATATAAGTGATTTTCAAAGGAACTTTAGCAGAAAGATGAACATAATTTCCCCCAAGGGTATCATCAGCTCAGTAGTTCGTACCTAGGTACAGACATGATTTATGACAAACCTGTCAAAATTTGTCGGTTAATAAATTTTGAAATGATAAGAAACTAAGGATTTTACTCCCTCAGTAATAACCTAAGATACATTTGGCTATTTTTTTTAGATCTTTTGTTTGTTTGTCATATAACTGTTCAGTTATTGTACACTATTAGCTTTAAAATATACGGCGTCTTTGATCGTTCTTGATGAGAACAAATCCAGAAAAGCGCTTCGGACGTATGCTGTTTATAATATTTTCTAAGAACAATTCATTCAAATCAGATTGTATATTAAAATTCTCTGAAGTAAAAGCTTTATTCTAACATGACGTCTTTCAAACGCTTTGAGTACACACCCGTGGTAAAATATGAATATATGGCCAGAGCTGTTCCGATCGTACTCCCTCGTCATATGCTTTTTTATATATGAGGTAACCGACGTCATAGGACGATGACGTAAGAATATAAACATTTTACGGGAAAATTCACTCTTGTGAAAACGAAAATCATCCCAAGAAGGAAACGTAAACAAACGATGTTAAAATGCGGTATAAGCCAATTTTTGTTATACATATAAGACATATTAGTAAATTATCATTTAAATTCATCCATAACTGTCTAAATACGGTATTGTAAATAGTTTGAGCATGTCACTAATTCAGTGTCCTCCTGTTTGCTCCGTTCTTTTACGACAATTTAAGAGTGCGTTTATTTATAGGAATGGCAAATATTTGCCTCCACCAAGAGCGCTTCGATCCAAAAGAATTACCGTATTTGTTCTATTAGAATCAAATAATTCATGGGGATTATATGTATCGTGATTTTACCACGGGTTGTCCCTTTATGCCGATATTTTACCTCTCGCTATCGCTCAGGTTAAAATATTTGTCATAAAGGGCCAACCCGTGGTTAAATAACGATATATTCCAGCCCCATGAATTATTTCTTAATTCATAAATGATTAAGAGATCATTTATTGATGCTTAAGCTAAAAATAAGGGCAATTTACCAACTTCATTTTACTTGAATTATATATCCGTATTCTAGGTTAGTCAATCTGTCAACACACAATTTGTTTTGTGCACTAAGGTCTTTCATCTTGCTTTTTAATGGTCTATCTAACAATAATTAAATTAATGGAGTATAAGGAAGATAGAATAGATATGAAATGTTAGGTTTAATTTCAGGACCAAAACTAGTTTATGTATAAAGTTTGGGTATAGAATGGATTAAATATTGGGTTTTATTAAGAACCTTCATGTATTCTGTTAGCTGTGTAGCAAACATATGAAAAATAAAAAAAAACTTTTAATAGTGATATATTTCATCCCTCACCTTGCTACTAACAATGAAGTTATTAAACCAAGAGTTCCAAATGGTTAACTGCTTAACCTTCCGGAGAACCTGAGATCTTCCCACGCTTTTGGTCGAGTTCGTGTTGCTCAGGCTTATAGTTTTCTATTTTAGTCTGTGTGTCTTTTACCTTTTTAGCCATTGCATTGTCGGTTTATTTTCGATCTACGGGTTACTTTCTTCCCTCTTTTTCAACTTATATTAGCATTTTAAGAATTATTTTCCCTTCAAATTCAGGTACTTTCATCTTGTTAAAAGACATTAGCCTTATTCCAATCTTGTATACATCAGGCCTTGTAATACTTTAAATAATACAATGTGTTACAGCGATAACAAATTGTTCGGTTTATCAAGGATTAATTACGAACTTAAAACATTTGTGCTCTTCTCAAAACAATGTGTCATGACGCCGATGTAGATACACTCGCACACACATAGTATAATGTAGATAACTATTTCGAAGCTATATGACATGATTTTAAGGATCTTCTATGGTCACAGCTCATGTTTTGAGTTTGAACACCGCACGTGGCATGTGCATTCGACTCCAATCTTGATTGACTAGTATTGTCAGGCTTCCTGCTGAAGATTGGTTCGTTCTTTCCGGGCACTCCGGCTTCCTCTGTCACTCAAAACTGGGCACCATGAAAAAGCTAATAATACTGAAAGTGGCGTTATACACAAAACAGTCAATGACATGTTTCAATTTATCGATAAAGTCTATGATCGTTTTGGCAATTCAGTTTGGTTATCTACAGATTCGTACGTATAACAATATTTGTCCATTTTAAAAGCGAAGTCTTGTTTCTGAGTCACAGTTTATAGCGGAAATTTGTGTAGACAAACTAAATGAAATCAAACTTATTTGACATCAATAACCGTCTTTTATTTGTTATGCTTTTTTTAATTATAAAATAATTGAGAATAGAGGCATGGAATGTGTCAAAGTGACAACAACCCAATTAAAAAACAAAAAACAACCCAAGGCCATCAATGTCTTCAACGAAGCAAATATCGCACCCTGCGAAGGGTTTTAGATGACCCTTAAACCAGTTAAAGAAGTTAAATCACAAAAATTCAAACGAAAAGTCCTTTATGAAATGGCAAAATCAAAAGCTCCAACACATCAGACGAATGGATAACAACTGTCAACGTATACTACTAGTATTTCAGCGAAATTCCACGCAATCAACACTTTAAAACGACTGGAGTTCCCTGACAGGACTTTCGCATAAATGCAGCAGGGTTAAACATGTTCAATCTAATTGAAAACCGATCTCTCATCGCTCCTGTTTCTGATATGTCGCGTGGGAGATCTAACGAAACCCGCATTTAGGTCACATGTGAGTGACCTCGTAGGTGTGTCTTTTTCGACCAATGAAATTGAGTCTTCCACGATCTTGAAAGTTTAACGTAAGTCAAAGGGATGTAACTCATTTTATTTACGACGAAATCGTCAGTCAAAATAATTCATAAACTTTATCGATTGGCTTATTAATAGGTCGTCAACTCATTTTCATATCTTTATAAATTCATAACTTTTAGTTCACTCACATGTGACCTCAAAGCCGGTTTCGTTAGATCTCCCACGCAATATCAGAAAACGGGAGCGATGAGAGATCGGTTTTTAATTAGATTGAAACATGTTTTGTGAGATTTCAACCCTCCCATATACCTCTTCAATTGTTTCACATTTTGTCATCTCGGGGCTCTTTATTACAAAGTAACAACTTGTTCGCACAAGATAGTAACTCGTGCTAAAAGTTGTTAAAATTTTTTGCGTGGCACCCCCGGGATTTCGTACTTTATAACCTTATAATCCGTAATCGATTTCCCTCTGTCTTTAAGGCTATACGGTGAAATTATTCACACAGTCATTTTTCTATTCAACCATATAGTGAAAACCTATATTGCAATTGTCATTAGTTGTTGATTATACCCATATACAACCATATTAATGCATGATAATTGACTTCGAGGTGTAATACCACCAAATCATGGTACGTCACATCCGGTTGTATATGAAAGTAGGTCGAAAAAAATATTCCCTTTAATTTGACAGTTGTAGGTAATTAGTCCTACATTTTATTGCAGTAAAACCATTTCTGTGTCATAAACATATGTCTTGGGTATTTCAAAACACCATTATTTCTTATTTGGGATTTCTATAGACAATTTTGTAATCTTGAGGTCACATGGTGACTAAACCTTGTACACAGATAAAATAAGGGGAGAAATTTGATTGGTTAACTTCCAATGATGGTTATTTTCTTATATGCAATGAAATGTTATGTGGATTTTTTTCTATAGAACTGGACCGGAAAAAACTTTACTCATACCAAGTATTTCTTTATTTGAAACAAGGATAAATTCTGCACATTGTTTTGAAAAGTGCAAATTTAACAAAGACTAATAGGGGAAATTCAATGGTGGTATTACACCTCGAGAATGGGTGGTTGCATATGTCGTAGTTGTCATTAACTGACCATCAGAACATTTTTTCGTAAAGTTACACAAATTAGAATTCTCTATTTTTAAATGTAAAACAAGAGAAAAAAAGGACAAACATGAAGTGTATACACCCAAAAAAATAAAATCACAAAAAACTGAACTGAAAAAAAAGAGAAAACATACAAAATACTGAACTCCGAGAAATATATAAACGGAAAGTCCCTAATCATAGGTAAAATTAAAATCTTGATGAAAGTTGCATAAGATTTCATTATATTGACAACGACTTGTGAACAAATCAGAAAGACATTATAGGTAAAAATGTCAAATTAAGGAATACAGCAGCCAAAACTGAGTTATAATCTTTATCACTATGAAAATAAACAAATATATCAACAAATAGTTAAACACGCCTTTCAATTTGCTGAGAGAAATTTGTTTATTAGCTCATATACATAATTTTATCATGTGATCGTGACGTCATCAACGTTTTTTTTATGATTTCATTCCCAAAAAGGGATTATATAATTTAATTATAATGCATTATTGTAAAAAAAATCTGTAATTTTCGAAATGAAAAAAAAAAAAGCGGTGCATAATATTAAATAACTCGTTATGCGCTCAATTCAGTGTACACCAAATTTTTTAAGTTATTTCTTCATAGACAGAAAAATATTACAATCATTTCTGAAAGAAAAACAAAAAGGCATATAGACAAAAGCACATTAGTAAAAACGAAAGACAAGAATACAAAATTCACAATAACATAATAACTGAATGGCAGAATGTATAAGTACCGAGCAATCTCAACCATTACACTTTACCTACATGTTGTCGAAAGGATAAGAAGGATAAGACAAAGGAGGTGGGCAACATCATTGCTTAGTCATGAAAGATATGTGTTATAATTATTGCTCACTTTAATTTTCCGCTTGCTAGTATCTTGTTCATCCTTTTTATTCGGAACGCACGCATTCGTTAGGTGTCCGTTTTACCCGTTTGAATGTATATTTGACGTCTGTTCTGTCCGGTACGTTTCCATTTCTCGAACGTTGCATATTCTGTAACTGTCCGTTCTAGGCATTCGTTGTCCGTCCTTTTATTTGGTCAGTATACCAACGGACACCGAACGGATACAAATTTTGTCAACGGAAAACTTTTTGTCATTAGCTCGGCATCCGTTAGACCTATCCGGTAGGTGTAGCTGCAGCTTTAGATAGTAAAATAATAGCCTTTCGGTACTAATTTTCAAATCAGTCTAAAAAGTCGTTAATATCAACCTATGATTCAACTTTCATCAAATTTGGGTATGAATTGGACATATGAGAGCGCCTAAAATGCAGTTCTCAATTTAGTTCTATTTCTAAGAGACACAACTCTATGAAAATTAATTGATCGGCACTAATTTTTGAATTCATCCAAGACATTGCTAATATAAACCTATGATGCAAGTTCCATAAAATTCTTGCAAGAATTGTACACTTAAGAGTGCTAAGAATTCAATTTTGAACAATTGACCCTGCAATGCATTACGCGGGATGAAAAAATATATAAATGTACGATTTGCCCAGCCTTTTTGCCGCTTTCGCCAACCGAATTTGGTCAAAAGCCTTTTTTCACTCTTTAGTCATTTAGTAAATTGTGTTACCTTTTTGGATTCGAGCGTCACTGATGAGTGTTTTTTTAGACGAAACGCGCGTCTGGCGTGTATGCAAAATTTGGTCCTAGTATCTATGATGAGTTTATTTACAAGTCAGAGATCACCAATCAACGCCATCGAGATTAAGATATTTGAATTTGTTTCTAGTAACTGAAAACTCTTTTTGATATGAAACCTTATATATTATCTATATTTTGTTGCAATGTTTGGTTTTGATTATCCTTACAACAATTAATGTTGCCATGCAAATTATCTGTCAGCTGACTTTTGCTTTAATTCTATTAGACAAAGGCAAACAAAAAGCCAGTGTATGACCAATTGTTCAGCAACACAGCCTATCATACCCAACCGACTGAAAGGTTAGAATGGTCATAATAAGTAAAAATATTAACAATCAGCATAGCGATTGTTAAACATCCCACGGTGACGCACCATGACATTAAAACTTGAACCTTGAAGCTATATGCAAGACTTGTAACGAAAATAGCATGATTATAAATATCTAACATGAAACAATAAAATAAAGAATGTACGCAATAATATAGTACTGTAAGCATTGCTTGATCGTTTTCAAAGGTCTATTGATTTAATCAAATTGAGAGATGTGATATGTTTGTGAATAATAACATGAAGTTATTTATTTTTTATTCAAGGTGTCTCAAGTATTTTTGGAAATGAACGCCCCAAAACGCGGTCAAAGAATTGACATTAATGTTTCGACTACTGTTTAAATACGTATACATGTATGTTGTTCTGGAGCCATCCGTCAATCTGTCACAGGGTTACGAGCTTAAATATCCTTTTAAGCCCGAATAATGATTATATTATACCAGAGTGTCCGGTTTTCGACAGTAATTACCATTCTGATCGTCATTTTTGCCCCCGGGGTTCATATGCCCAGTACAGGCAAAGAATCAAATTGCAGGATTAACCAGTATATTTCACTCTAGTTATAACACTCATTGGTTAAATAAATGTTGATAAAATAATGTTAGTGATTTTCAAAGTAACTTTAGCATAAAGATGAACATAATTTCCCCCAAGGGTATCATCAGCTCAGTAGTTAGTACCTAGGTACAGACATGATTTATGACAAACCTGTCAAAATTAATCAGTTAATCAATTTTGAAATGATAAGAAACTAAGGATTTTACTCCCTCAGTTATAAACTAAGATAACTTTGGCTATTTTCTTAGATCCTTTTTTTGTCCTATAGCTCTTCAACTGTTCATTTATTATACATTATTAGCTTTAAAATATTCGGCGGCTTTGATCGTTCTTGATGAGAACAAATCCAGAAAAGAGCTTCGGACGTATGCTGTTTATAATATTTTCTAAGAACAATTCATTCAAATCAGATTGTATATTAAAATTCTCTGAAGTAAAAGCTTTATTCTAACATGACGTCTTTCAAACGCTTTGAGTACACACCCGTGGTAAAATATGAATATATTGCCAGAGCTGTTCCGATCGTACTCCCTCGTCATATGCTTTTTTTTTATGAATGAGGTAACCGACGTCATAGGACGATGACGTAAGAGTATAAACATTTTACGGGAAAATACACTCTTGTGAAAACGAAAATCATCCCAAGAAGGAAACGTAAACAAACGATGCTAAAATGTGGTATAAGCCAATTTTTGTTATACATATAAAACATATTAGTAAATTATCATTTAAATTCATCCATAACTGTCTAAATACGGTATTGTTAATAGTTTGAGCATGTCACTAATTCAGTGTCCTCCTGTTTGCTCCGTTCTTTTACGACAATTTAATAGTGCGTTTATTCATAGGAATGGCAAATATTTGCCTCCACCAAGAGCGCTTCAGTTCAAAAGAATTGCCGTATTTGTTCTATTAGAATCGAAATAATTCATGGGGATTGAATATACCGTGATTTTACCACGGGTTGTCCCTTTATGCCGATATTTTATCCCTCGCTATCGCTCAGGGTAAAATATTTGTCATAAAGGGCCAACCTGTGGTTAAATAACGATATATTCCAGCCCCATGAATTATTTCTTAATTCATAAATGATTAAGAGATCATTTATTGATGCTTAAGCTAAAAATAAGGGCAATTTACCAACTTCATTTTACTTGAATTATATATCCGTATTCTAGGTTAGTCAATCTGTCAACACACATTTGTTTTTGTGCACTGAGGTCTTTCATCTTGATTTTCAATGGTCTATCTAACAATAATTAAATTGATGGATTATAAGAAAGATAGAATAGATATGAAATGTTAGGTTTAATTTCAGGACCAAAACAAGCTTATGTATAAAGTTTGGGTATAGAATGGGTTAAATATTGGGTTTTATCAAGAACCTTCATGTATTCTGTTAGCTGTGTAGCAAACATATGAACAAAAAACTTTTAATGGTGATATATTTCATATCCCTCTCCTTGCTTCTAACAATGACGTTATTAAACCAAGAGTTCCAAATGGTTAACTGCTTAACCTGCCTGAGAACCTGAGATCTTCCCACGCTTTTGGTCGAGTTCGTGTTGCTCAGGCTTATAGTTTTCTATTTTAGTCTGTGTGTCTCTTACTTTTTAAGCCATTGCATTGTCGGTTTATTTTCGATCTACGGGTTACTTTCTTCCCTCTTTTTCAACTTATATTAGCATTTTAAGAATTATTTTCCCTTCAAATTCAGGTACTTTCATTTTGTTAAAAGACATTAGCCTTATTCCAATCTTGTATACATCAGGCCTTGTAATACTTTAAATAATACAATGTGTTACAGCGATAACAAATTGTTCGGTGTATCAAGGATTAATTACAAACTTAAAACATTTGTGCTCTCCTCAAAACAATGTGTCAATTCCAATGGGGACTAACTGTGCACCACTTATTGCGGACCTGTTTTTGTATTGCTATGAGTTACAATTTATGACAAAAATAAGCAAAAACCCATCGAAACAACATCTGATAAACAAATTTAATAATACTTTTAGATATTTGGATGATATTTTGGCTCTCAATAATGACGACTTCAGTATGTATATTAAAGAAATTTATCCTGCTGAACTTACTTTAAATAAAGCTAATACTAACAATGACCACTGTCCTTTCCTCGATCTTGATATCTATATCACTAACGGAAAGCTGAATACTAACATTTATGATAAAAGAGATGAGTTTTCATTTCCTATCGTTAATTATCCATTTTTAGATGGTGACGTTCCCTTGTCACCATCTTACGGTGTTTATATATCTCAACTTGTACGATTCGCTCGTGTATGTAACAATGTTTTAGATTTTAACGAGAGAAATTTATGTATTACTGAAAAATTATTACACCAGGGTTTTCGATATCACAAACTAGTCAAAACATTTACTAAATTTCATCATCGGTATAAGGACATCATTCGTAAATATAGCTCAACATGCAGACTTCTTATACGTTCAGGTATTTCACATCCAATTTTTTATGGAAATATTCTTTATAAAGCACAAAGGTGTCAGTATTCACCTCAAAAACTAACAAAACCTTTGAATAGACTTATTAAGAAGGGATATAGTTACGATACTGTTGTCAGGTCATTAAAGATTGCATATTTTGGCGTTAATATTGATTCACTTATAGGGTCTTTGCATCGGAACTAAACACATTTTTTCAAAAACCAGTTGTTTGCATGACACGGGTTATGTTCTTCTCATATATGTTATGATGGTATGATACTAAACCCCTAACGGGAAGGATTGTGCCTGATGTTCATATGATGAAATCATAATCTTTCAGTCAGTTTAATTGAAGTCTGGAGCTGGCATGTCAGTTAACTGCTAGTAGTCTGTTGTTATTTATGTATTATTGTCATTTTGTTTATTTTCTTTGGTTACATCTTCTGACATCAGACTCGGACTTCTCTTGGACTGAATTTTAATGTGCGTATTGTTATGCGTTTACTTTTCTACATTGGCTAGAGGTATAGGGGGAGGGTTGAGATCTCACAAACATGTTTAACCCTGCCGCATTTTTGCGCCTGTCCCAAGTCAGGAGCCTCTGGCCTTTGTTAGTCTTGTATTATTTTAATTTTAGTTTCTTGTGTACAATTTGGAAATTAGTATGGCGTTCATTATTACTGAACAAGTATATATTTGTTGAGGGGCCAGCTGAAGGACGCCTCCGTGTGCGGGAATTTCTCGCTACATTGAAGACCTGTTGGTGACCTTCTGCTGTTGTTTTTTTCAATGGTCGGGTTGTTGTCTCTTTGGCACATTCCCCATTTCCATTCTCAATTTAATGATAATTGACTTCGAGAATGGGTGGTTGCATATGTCGTAGTTGTCATTGACTGACCATCAGAACATTTTTTCGTAAATTAACACAAATTAGAATTCTCTATTTTTAAATGTAAAAGAGAGAGAAAAAAGGAAAATTATGAAGTGTATACACCCAAAAAAATAAAATCACAAAAGACTGAACTGAAAAAAAAGAGAAAAATAAAAAATACTAAACTCCGAGAAATATATAATAGGAAAGTCCCTAATCATATGGTAAAATTAAAATCTTGATGACAGTCGCATAAGATTTCATTATATTGACAACGACTTGTGAACAAATCAGAAAGACATTATAGGTAAAAATCTCAAAAAAAGGAATACACCAGTCGAAACTGAGCTATAATCTTCATCACTATGAAAATAAACAAATATATCAACAAATAATTAAACTTTTGATGTAACACGTCTTTCAATTTGCTGAGAGAAATTTTTTATTAGCTCATATACATAATTTTATCATGTGATCGTGACGTCATCAACGTTTTTTTTATGATTTACTTCTCAAAAAGGGATTATATAATTAAATTATAAGGCATTATTGTAATAACAATCTGTAATTTTCGAAATGATAAAAAAAGCGGTGCATAATTTTAAATAACTCGCTATGCGCTCAATTCAGTGTACACCAAATTTGTTATGTTATTTCTTCATAGACAGAAAAATATTACAATCATTCCTGAAAGAAAAACAAAAAGGCATATAGACAAAAGCACATTAGTAAAAACGAAAGACAAGAATACAAAAATCTATCATAACATAATAACTGAATGTCAGGATGAATAAGTACCGAGCAATCTCAACCATTACACTTTAATTAAAACAAAAAACATCCTTATTTCTTCTAATATTTTGGTTAAATATTAAAAAGAATGAAATGACTGACTGACCTCAAAATAACATTTAAAAGGGACCAGTTAAAGTACTTTTCCTTCTTGTTACTAACGTCTGTCGAGCATTAGCGTGTTTTGCCTTATCTTCAGTAAAAAGAAGCGGAGCAGGGTGCGATGGTGTTATAAGATCTAAACTACTGTATATATAAAATTTATTGGTGACATTGAACATTTAAAATCATGGATAGCAAACAGATAATTTGTTTTCATGTCTGCTTAGCGTCAGTTTTATCCGTCGACGTCCGTTCTGTCCGATGGAAATTTTTTAGCATGTTCAAAACTTGGAACGGACATCTTACGGATGAAATGTTCATTGAACGTCTGGTAGACGTCCGTTTTGTACTGCACTCGTCCTTTTCGTTTCCGTTTTGTATATATTACTTGTTCGTTGGAGGTCTGGTAGACAAATTCACCAACGCACTTCTACCGGACGTATTACGGTTAAAACGAATGGGAAACGGACATGAACGGAAGGATAACGGATACCTACCAAATGCAAAACGGATAAATGCCAATTGAAAATTACGCGTCACTCAGAAATGACAATTATTGAAAGGTCAGATCTTGAGTGTCATGAATGTCTATTACTCATGCTTGGATCCTGGAGTAAGAGCATGTCTTCACTGTCGAGCATCTCTTATTCAGGTCCGACTGAACTTTAATTTTTCAATTATAAACCTACATGTTGTCGGATACAAATTTTGTCAACGGAAAACTTTTTATCAGCAGTTCGGCATCCGTTAGAGCTATCCGGTAGGTGTAGCCGCAGCTTGAGATAGTAAAATAATAGTCTTTCGGTCTTAATTTTCAAATCATTCCAAAAAATCGCTGATATCAACCTATGATTCAACTTTCATCAAATTTGGGTATGAATTGGACATGTGAGAGCGCTTAAAATGCACTTCTCAATTTAATTCTATTTCTAAGAGACACCACTCTATGAAAATTAATTGATCGGCACTAATTTTTGAATTCGTCCAAGACATTGCTAATATAAACCTATGATGCAAGTTCCATAAAATTCTTGCAAGAATTGTACATTTAAGAGTGCTAACAATGCAATTTTGAACAAAACTATTATAAAAAAGTATAAGTTTCATAAAAGTTCCGTCAAAAATTGTAAACGTGAGACCGGACGGATGAACGCACAGACGGACGGACGAAAATACACAAAAAAAAAAACGCCAAATATTTCCATTGACCCTGCATTGCGTTACGCGGGGTAAAAAAATATATAAATGCACGATTTGCCCGGCCTTTTTGCCGCTTACGCCCACCGAATTTGGTCAAAAGACTTTTTTCACTCTTTAGTCATTTAGTAAATTGTGTTACGTTTCCCATTCGTTTTAATCGTAATACTTCCGGTAGAAGTGCGTTGGTGAATTTGTCTACCAGACCTCCAACGAACGAGTAATGTATACAAAACGGAAACGAAAAGGATGAGTGTAGTACAAAACGGACGTCTACCAGACGTTCAACGGACATTTCATCCCTTGGATGTCCGTTCCAAGTTTTGAACATGCTAAAAAATTTTCCATCGGAGAGAACAGACGTCGACGGATAAAACTGACGCTAAGCAGACATGAAAAAAAAATTATCTGTTTGCTATCAATGATTTTAATGTTAAATGTCATCAATAAATTTTAAATATTCAGTAGTTTAGATCTTATAATACCATCGCACCCTAAATCATAAAAAAAAAACGTTGATGACGTCACGATCACACGATAAAATTTTGTATATGAGCTAATAAACAAATTTCTCTCAGCAAATTGAAAGACGTGTTACATCAAAAATTTAACTATTTGTTGATATATTTGTTTATTTTCATAGTGATAAAGATAATAACTCAGTTTCGACTGCTGTATTCCTTAATTTGACATTTTTACCTATAATGTCTTTCTGATTTGTTCACAAGTCGTTGTCAATATAATGAAATCTTAGGCGACTGTCATCAAGATTTCAATTTTACCTGATGATTAGGGACTTTCCGTTTATATATTTTTCGGAGTTCAGTATTTTTTATGTTTTCTCTTTTCTTTTCAGTTCAGTGTTTTGTGATTTTATGTTTTTTGGGTGTATACACTTCATGTTTAATTTTTTTGGGTGTATACACTTCATGTTTGTCCTTTTTTCTCTCTCTTTTACATTTAAAAATAGAGAATTCTAATTTGTGTACGAAAAAATGTTCTGATGGTCAGTTAATGACAACTACGAAATATGCAACCACCCACTCTCGAAGTCAATTATCATGTATTAGTATGGTTGTATATGGGTATAATCAACAACTAATGACAACTGCAATATAGGTTTGCACTATATGGTTAGATAGAAAAATGTGTGAATAATTTCACCGTATAGCCTTAAAAACAGAGAGAAATCGATTACGGATGATAAGGTTATAAAGTACGAAATCCCGGGGTGCCACGCAAAAATACAATAACAACTTTGAGCACGAGTTACTATCTTGTGCGAACAAGTTATTACTTTGTAATAAAGAGCCCGAGATGACAAAATGTGAAACAATTCAAGAGGTATATGGGAGGGTTGAAATCTCACAAAACATGTTCAACCCTGCTGCATTTATGCGAAAGTCCTGTCAGGGACCTCTAGCCGTTGTAAGTCTTGATTGCGTGGAATTTTGCTGAAATACTAGTAGTATACGTTGCCAGTTGTTATCTATTCGTCTGATGTGTTGGAGCTTTTGATTTTGCCATTTCATAAGGGACTTTTCGTTTGAATTTTTGTGATTTAACTTTTTGTTCAAGGGTCATCTAAAACCCTTCGCAGGGTGCGATATTTGCTTCGTTAAAGACATTGGTGGCCTTGGGTTGTTTTTTGTTTTTTTATTGGGTTGTTGTCACTTTGACACATTCATGCCTCTATTCTCAATTATTTTATAATTAAAAAAGCATAACATATAAAAGACGGTTATTGATGTCAAATTAACTTGATTTCATTTAGTTTGTCTACACAAATTTCCGCTATAAACTGTGACTCAGAAACAAATCTGCGCTTTTAAAATGGACAAATATTGTTATACGTACGAATCCCGACATCTGTAGATAACCAAACTTAATTGCCAAAACGATCATAGATTTTATCGATAAAAAGAAACATGTCATTGACTGTTTTGTGTATAACGCCACTTTCAGTATTATTAGCTTTTTCATGGCGACCAGTTTTGAGTGACAGAGGAAGCCGGAGTGCCTGGTAAGAACGAACCAATCTTCAGCAGGAAACCTGACAATACGTGTCAATCAAGATTGGAGTCGAATGCACATGCCACGTGCGGTGTTCAAACTCAAAACCTGAGCTGTGCCCATAGAGGATCCTTAAAATCATGTCATATAGCTTCGAAATAGTTATCTACATTATACTATGTGTGTGCGAGTGTATCTAGATCGGCGTCATGACGCATTGTTTTGAGGAGAGAACAGATGTTTTAAGTTCGTAATAAATCCTTGATAAACCGAACAATTTGTTATCGCTGTAACACATTGTATTATTTAAAGTATTACAAGGCCTGATGTATACAAGATTATTTTTTTTAACCTACTTTGAAATTGATTGGATAAAAAACTTTGGTTGAAGAACATGTATCGTGTAAGGACATAAAGTTGAGCCGTAGCTTTTTTTTTTATTTTAAACATTTAATGTAAAGAAAGAAATTTGCAGTTTTTTAGGTTATGGTTAGAACAAGATTACTTAACGCTTGTATGTTAATCACATTTGATATGCACTAAAATGTCATTAATGTTTTTGCTCTAGGCGAATAAAGACCTTATTGTTTTTCTAATGTTTTTTTTTCTTGTTTTTTTTTCTTCCAGCATGTTTTTGGCACGCCCTCCTGTCGCTTCTACAAGAGTTATCAAAACCAAATTTGAACCATCGATAGACCTCATCATGAAGTTTTACCAGATGAACTTTAGTAGGATTTCGTCATCCCCTTTAGAAGTTATCTCCCTTTTAACTATTTTTTTCAACATGACCCCCTCGTTGTTTTTAAAGATATCCGGATTTATTTAGACAAAAGTTAGATCTCATCATAATGTATTACCATATGAGGCTGCATAGGATTTCATCATCCCTTATAAGAGTTATATCCCCTTGAAGCAATTTCTTTTATTTGCATTTTCTTTAAATGTATTAGAGATAGAATCAAATTGAAAACGGCAAAATGTGCAGGAACAGATGGCAATTTTAATGAACATATACAATTCCCCTTGAAAAAATATACACAATTTTTGAAAAATTGTATTTCGAGAACTGGAAATCATAGAGACTTACCCCCTACACCAATAATCTTAAGATCATGTGACCTTCAAATTGCACACAAGGTCAAAGGTCACCATGTGCAAACAAAAATTTCAAGCTTGCATATTAAGAAAACGATAAGAGTTTGCTGCATACATACTGTGTATAAAATGTTCCTCTCGACAAGCTCTTCATTTTATACATTTAGCTCAAAAATGTCCGACCGTCTGTTCAAAAGTTACATCAACATAATTCTTAAAACTAAAGTAACATGTGTATATCTTTTAAAATGTAACAGAGATCAACCTACTACAAACTGCAAAGATGATCAGTAATTCAAGTCCTTAAATTTGAGGTCAAAGTCAGGTCATGATGAAATTTAACCTTGACCTTCAAAGTGTACTACGACCTTGACCATGTGACAATTGAAAGGTCAAGTGGTCCTGAGTTGAATGGTGGTAGTCCCATGTCTCTATGACTTCCGGTTCTCAGGTTTGATATTGCATCATATATTTGATGATTCATTGCGACCTTGATGAACCTTGGAATCGTCCTTTTTTTCTACAATGTTGTCCTTCAACTGCAGATCATTTGTCATTATACAGATTTGAGATATCTATTGTCGATTTAGAGATAACGCAGTTTGAAATTTTGCAAGCGGAGGCATGTATTTCTGAATCAACAACAGCTTACCACCTGATATTTTATGAAATTGAAGAGTTTAACATGATTATATGTTTGACCAAATACCGAAAACATTCCATGAAAAAAATCCCCAAAAAATCAATTTGAAATTTTTATGTTTTGCATTGAGTTTGTAGTTTCATAAGTTCTATTTATATAATTGATATTGCATCATTTTTGGCACTTTGCCGAATGGGGTCATTTGATATTTCAAATTGAAGGTCCTAATGAGCTCTACTCAAAAATGAAAGTTTTAAACCTCCTTTTCATCCCAGTGGGCAGGATGGGGTCATTTAGTGCAAAAGTTCAAACTCCTCAGATGGTCAGGTTGTCGCATATCAAATGAAAGTCCATAAAGCGTACATTTCAAATATCAAATTGACGTCCCCCAAACATGGGTAATAGTAAAAGTTCAATGATAAGTTAATATTGATATTAAAAGACCTCCAAACCAAAAAAGGGCTGTTCAGATCCCCGAGTCCGAAGGACGAGGTGATTTGAACAGCCCTTTTTGTGAGGAGGTCATTTAATGTCAATATTAACTTAATCATTGAACTTTTACTGACTTACAAACCGTCAAAAATATAAGAAAAGTACATAAAATGCACTTGCAAAAACAGTTACCAAATTAAAATGAAAACGGACCGCTTTAATGGCATCACATCATATAATTATTCATTTATGACAAAAAAAAAAAAAAAAAAAAAAAAATAGCATCTAAATAAACCAAATGATAGTTTTACAAAATTAGGGGGTAAATTTATACTTTTTTTTAGCCAACTTTTCAAAATAACGATTTCTTAATTAATAAATCAGGCAATCAAAACCCCATACAGACCTCATTTATAACTGACCAATGAATATTATGCCCAACAACTTGATGCTATATATACTTGAAAGTTGTTGGAAGTACTTGATAAATTGCATGCTTATATGATTTTGAATCTGTTCAAAGTTTTGATTTTTTTAACCCTTTATACTACATTGCCTCACATGCTCATTAAGAAAAAATGCACACACCTAATTAAATGGGCATTCAAAAAGTCAGAATGTGAATATATATGTTCAAACTCTTTTAGGTCATTTTTTAGTAACAATAAACAAAAAAACTATGTCAGTTGGACATGCTTTGATACTATATCTGCCCTTGAATTTTTACTAGATAACATTTTTGTTCGCTTTGGAGATTCCGTATATCGTCAGGTTATCGGAATTCCAATGGGGACTAACTGTGCACCACTTATTGCGGACCTGTTTTTATATTGCTATGAGTTACAATTTATGACAAAAATCAGCAAAGATCCATCGAAACAACATCTGATACACAAATTTAATAATACTTTTAGATATTTGGATGATATTTTAGCTCTCAATAATGACGACTTCAGTATGTATACTAAAGAAATTTATCCTGTTGAACTTACTTTAAATAAAGCTAATACTAACAATGACCACTGCCCTTTCCTCGATCTTGATATATATATATCATTAACGGAAAGCTTAATTCTAAAATTTATGATATAAGTGATGATTTCTCATTTCCTATCGTTAATTATCCATTTTTAGATGGTGACATTCCCTTGTCACCATCTTACGGTGTTTATATATCTCAACTTGTACGATTCGCTCGTGTATGTAACAATGTTTTAGATTTTAACGAGAGAAATTTATGTATTACTGAAAAATTATTACACCAGGGTTTTCGATATCACAAACTAGTCAAAACATTTACTAAATTTTATCATCGGTATAAGGACATCATTCGTAAATATAGCTCAACATGCAGACTTCTTATACGTTCAGGTATTTCACATCCAATATTTTATGGAAATATTCTTTATAAAGCACAAAAATGTCAGTATTCACCTTAGAAGCTAACAAAACCTTTAAATAGACTTATTAAGAAGGGATATAGTTACGATACTGTTGTCAGGTCATTAAAGATTGCATATTTTGGCGTTAATATTGATTCACTTATAGGGTCTTTGCATCGGAACTAAACACATTTTTTATTAATAAACCAGTTGTTGGCATGACACGGGTTATGTTCTTCTCATATATGTTATGATGGTATGATACTAAACCCCTCACGGGGAGGATTGTGTCTGATATTCATATGATGAAGAAATAATTTTTCAATCAGTTTAATTGAAGTCCGGAGCTGGCATGTCAGTTAACTGCTAGTAGTCTGATGTTATTTATGTATTATTGTCATTTTGTTTATTTTCTTTGGTTACATCTTCTGACATCAGACACGGACTTCTCTTGAACTGAATTTTAATGTGCGTATTGTTATGCGTTTACTTTTCTGCATTGGCTAGAGGTATAGGGGGAGGGTTGAGATCTCACAAACATGTTTAACCCCGCCGCATTTTTGCGCCTGTCCCAAGTCAGGAACCTCTAGCCTTTGTTAGTCTTGTATTATTCTAACTTTTAGTTTCTTGTGTACAATTTGGTCTGGAGTTTAGTATGGTGTTCATTATCACTGAACCAGTATATATCTGTTTAGGGGCCAGCTGAAGGACGCCACTGGGTGCGAGAATTTCTCGTTGCATTGAAGATCTGTTGGTGACCTTCTGCTGTTGTCTGATCTATGGGCGGGTTGTTGTCTCTTTGGCACATTCCCCATTTCCATTCTCAATTTTATTGATGTTTTTGATCTGTCAGTAATGATGAAATAGATTCGTAAAGATCAGACCTTAAGCTAGGTTCACACTGCCCATCAGATCAACTCGATCAAGCCCGATCCAGACAAATTAAGTGATCGGGAGACTGGTCTGACTCAACTGACAAGAATGTTCGGGATAGTCTACCTTGGTCGTCATCGATCTGATTTTCTACCCGAGAGTTTTTGATATGTCAAAAACATTCGAGTAAGAATCGAGAAGCTAGTCACTCGAGAAGAGAGAATTTGTCGAGTAGTGGTCGAATTGATCGGGAAATGATCGTGAAGAGATCGAGTTTAGTCGGAATACAAATTGTTTACCGATCAATACTCGATCATTTCGATCTTTGCTCGACTTATTTCCGATCATTTCCTGATCAACGCCAACTTGTTCGATATGTGGTCCAGATTAACTCGACCAATGCTCGATCGCTTCATTATCACTGCGAATTCTATATTTTTGTCATCCCAGACCAACTCCACCATTAACCGATCTCTACGCGACCACATTCGACCACTCTTCGATCTCTACTCGGCCATACACGATTCGAAATATGTTTGCAGCTCTGATTAACTCCCGTAACTTTGCTTCTGCAAAACTATATTGTCTCTATTTATTTTTTAACTTTACACAAATTCCTCCATGTACAGTACGCGTCTGTACTTTTGCAAGGAGGTGTAAAATCTTAAAAGAGAGACAAAAGATACTAAAGAAACAATTTAACTGAAGACTTAAAATGTGGTATAATTGCAAATGAGACAATTCTCCACAGGAGAAATTAACAACTTTATGTCACCGTACTGTCAAATGTTTACAAACAAGCTTTTCATACGTTTTTGACGCAATTTTATATAACAAAAATGAGACGAAAGACAAATAATTTTTATTTGAATTCGTGAAAGATATATGTAAACAGTTTCAGAAAGAGGTATCCTCCAGGAGATTGAAATTATATTTTTGGCCAAATTTTGGGAAAACATGTGACATCTTTACCCTCTTTTTGCAATGTTATTAGTAAGACAAGCAGGTTTTTGACATGGATACACCAAAAAGAAATATATTGAACCATTCAACTACTGGGTATATCAGTACTTATCGAGTGACAACTCTCAAGAAAAGAGCAGTACATTCCTATAACAAATCAACGTCCTACTTTACTTTCAGGAAGTTTTTATAACTATTGGGATCCATTTTGTTGAGCTCCCGCAAATCTCTCCTACTTTTGTTTTAGCCATTTGTTTAGGGACTTTCCAGTTTCCTCTGAGTTCAATATTTTTGTGATTAAAATTTATACTGTCCACATAGGTCGCTGTGTCAGCCACTGTATCATCTAGAGTCTTGGCACCCTTTGATGTCTACCCTTTTCTGTTCGTCTTCTATTTTCTTTTCAAGCTCCGTCACAGCTATTAATCGTCTATCTGACCTCTAACCACCTTGAAAATTCAGTATCCTGCATGGTGATTGATCCAGGACCGCAGCCCAAAAAAATAATCATCTTAGAGAAAACCAGAAACATTTAAAGAAAAATATGGATACAGCGTGATAGTAAAATGGTTTCAAATTTGAGATTCCTTTGTGAAAATTGACAGAAATGGAAAAAATGTGTAAAATAATGTACATAGAACGATGAGTTTCAAATCAGTGGATTTTTTTCAAACCGGAACAAACAGCCAGCACATCAAGATGACAGAATAACCAAGAAACTTTGAACTATTATTGATATTGTGTGTTATCTCATATCAAGCCACATATTTTTCTACTAAATAATCACAACTAATTTTTAGGGACAATAATTTTGAAAGGGGTAATATAATGATGCAAAATTGCGTGATATTTAAAGATAATATTTATTAATAAATTACAAATGAAGCGTTGGTGAATAATAGAAGAATTGCACAGAAGTTAAAGAGAAAAACAAATTAAAAAAGTTTAACTTGTTTATAGAATAATTTCTAAAAAATATGAATGTAACGTGTTTAACCTTTTAAGCATATTTGGTAACTTTGTCTCAAAAATGTCCCCCCCCAGCTAATTGATAAATGTGTGAGCTTCGAAGGCATAAAGATAATTGTAATTAATAGACTTGAACAATTAAGATTAAGTAATTCTGTCTTTAACCGACAAAGTCCATTGTTTATTAAAAGAGATCAGAGAAAGCTATTGTATTGAGTAACACAATATTACGTGTCAAATTAAGTCCAGTCTGCTATATAAAGTCGTGCAAAGCTATTTGGTTCACTAGACTGTGTGTGAACCAGAATAAAATGTAGTTAGCAAACTGGATTGTCTTTTAAAGGTTAGTAAATATGTTAATTTGTTTAATAGTTTGTTTTATAAATTTAGAGGAACAAGAATTTAAAGATGTTCCCAGTAAAGTAATTTTAATCACATTCGCATGTAAAATCGTGATATAGATTAAATAGATAATAGGCAAAGTTTGAAATGATATTTAGGTAAATGATTTGTATAAAAGATTCTTAACTTATAAAAAAGGAATTAACTTATTCGTATAGATAACTGAAAAATACAATTCTAAATCTGATACTTGATTTAATATTAAAAGTAAACGAATTAAGGGGAGATAACAGATGACACGACTATTCATTTATGGCGCGTATACTATTGTCGTGTTTTATATTATTGTTCGATTTATTTCGTGAAATATTTGATGTATAACTATAATGGAAAAGTAATGTAATAGACTGTATTGTAACTGTTGTAAATATTGACTAGACTGTGTGTGAACCAGAATAAAATGTAGTTAGCAGACTGGATTGTCTTTTAAAGGTCCCGTTGTCATGCCAAGTCCAACCTAGTTCTTATCAATGTGAGCAGGTCCCCGCAAAAAGAATTGATAAAACCATGAGAGAAAGACTACAACACAAGTTACAAAGACGGGACCGAGTTCCCGCATAATATAATCCCCGATGTCTACCACGACAACGTTTTTAATGTTAAAAAAAAGATTAAATGCAAAGAGAAAAATGATGGAAGAAATGCTAAGATTTACGCATAAAAATTCAAATGTAAGTAATAATGAAATATATAAGAATTTGAAAACTGTTTGAGACAATAATCAACTTAGGACAAATGATTATACATCACTTAATGAAGCTGATTAATTTATTGCTTCTTTATGTCCAGTGGCAAATATGTCATGCATATTCCCGACTAGATGCAAAGTTGATCAATCTGAAGCAAATGCTTACAAATTTAGAGTGACACTTTTTAAAATAAGGCAGAGCGTTCTCTAGAGGTATAACGTATGCCGTGATAAAATAGATTTGAACCATAATGATTAGCCCTCCTTCCCTCTTTTTTTATCCACGATAGACGAATGCCATCAACAAAACGGCATGAATTTACAATCAATAACGGCCATTATAAGTAAATGAGATATGGTTTTATTTTTATAAATAAATTCCTATTGCAGCCAACAACTCCCGGTTCGGGACAAGTTTTTATTTCCAGAAAATGCTCGATTAACTTTGAGTAAATTGAACCTCAACTTAAAGACCTCGAGATAATATAATAATATAAAGATAAATAAGCTCGAGGAACAGTAAGTAGACAATAGAAATCCTTTGTGAAATGGGATTGTCCCAGGTTACCTAGATAATTATTTTGCGATGAATAACAATGAAAAATGCACGAGCAGGTTTGTAAGTGCAAAGTGCAAAAAATAAATTGTCTTCTAAGGTAAGGTTGTTATATATCATATCAACTGAAAGGTCATGATGTGTATATTTCGAATATCAAATTCCTGACCTCCAAAAATTAGTTGGATGGGGTTATTAAGTGCAAAAATCAAACTTTCTAGAACATGGCGTTGTCGCAAATCAAATGAAAGATAATCAAGTCTACATTTCATATATCATACTTCCGATCTTAAACATTTAGGTAGATGGGGTCATCAAGTGTAAAAAGTGAAAAGTTTCAGAATGTATGCTCGTCGTATATCAAATGAAAGGTCGTAAAGAGTACGTTACAAAAACATCACTTTTACAGGAAAGACCATTCAATTGTTTTACAAACAATTGAGATACTAGTTTTTAAATGTTATTACTAGAAAAACCAATGTGGTTAGTTGATGATGTTTAATGAGATCATTAGAAGTGTATTTTAAAGTTTTACTTATAGGAGTAGGCAACAAATGCTTTGTTGATAACCTCATGATACAGTTAACTGAAATACAATGTAGATGAAAGAGAGGTTTATTTCTCATAGTTGGTAATATAACAGATTTGGACTTTAATGATTCTTCATTCGTAAACCGATATTTTTCTAATGTCAAACTAGCAATTTAAAGAACTGACTGGCATAATTTTATTTAGCTCAATACCTGAACATTTATTTCAAAATTTAAGATGATGTGGTGTAGCAACCCAACGATTATTTCATCAAGGTTAACTAGTATAATTGTTCTGTAATAAATTTGAACGCAAACATATGATTATATTTTGACAAACACATATGGGATTTGTTCTTGACCACTTTCAGACTTCTCGCAAGTTTCACAAAAGAAGAAAAATGAGAATGAGCTATTTAGAATTATTCAGCACATCATGTTATATGTTGCTTGAGTGTTTATATTACATTAACCTTTTATATATATCAATTTTCGAATATCTTCATAGCCAGTATATTTTTGCCAGAGTACTCAGTGGTAAATGGTATCATTGATGAACTGATAACTTTTCACATTATATTTATTGGAATCAATATATAACTCGTAATTAGAAGTATGAGTGTACCGCCCAATAATAGTCGACAACAAAAATTATCGTCTTTTTTCAACCTGCATTCTAGTAACCCTATCGAAAAGACATTTTCTCTATTTAGACTTAACAAAATAACTCCTTTTTTTCGGTAGAATTTGTATGACCTGCAAATTAAGTTTAAGAATTTCTGTATATATAAATCATATCTTGCTATTAATTTTCATTTTCCAATATCGACCATGCGATAACATCATGGATAGCCAAAGTCGTAATACTCTCGCATCGTCTTTGTTATCCAGTCTGGGTACATTTGACTCATTCTTGTATCGTTTATCTGGAATTTGTTTTGTATTCCCTTTGACACTCATCGTTACATTAAGTTTCTTTCTCTTTACTAATTTTTAAAGTTTTTTAGCATGTGTAAAAAAAATTATATTCTAGCTCTAAATTAAATGGTTCTCGTCGGAGTTTAGCTCCTTTTGCTTTAATAGTTTTTTTTAAGATCACGTACTTCATGGTCTACCTATGGTTTTCTATTTAGTATTTGTTGTTTATTTTTATATCATACAAATTTAAAGGTTTCATTTGCTAGGTTCTCGTATTTTTATATTAGTCACTCGTACGACAATTGCATCAAATTCCATTTTATATTGACTACGATGCGTGAACAAAATGTCACAAATAGGGGTGAAACAACAATACATACCCCACAAAAAAACTGGGGTGATTTCACATGCTGCTCCCATGTTGCACCCGTATACGTATCTTGCATTAGGGAGGGATAAATCATATTTTGTAAAAAAAAATTCTGATTCTAACAAAAAAATCTCTGAAACTGACATAATCAAGATGCTTGATTTCTTGATTGACAATATATTTGTTACGTTTGGTCCGAGACCACAATTATTTCGGTTTTTTTACAGTGTAATTTTACCCTCCTCCTTGCAATTTGAGGCATTAAACATGGAGAAATAAATTTGGAAGGGGTATAAAAATTAATGGCAAGTAACCCACTGTCAACACTAGGGACTATATTTGTGAACAACGAAAATCAAGGGACGACAATTGTGGTCTCGGACCGTTTGGAAGACGTGTTTTTCAACAAACAATCGGCATTCCCATGGGAACCAACCGTTCCCCTATTCTTGTCGACTTTTTCCCTTATTCATATGAGGCTGACTTCATAAGGAACTTCTTAGGAAGAAAGGAAAGAAGTTGGCAGTATCTTTTAACTTCCATATATATCGTATTAGGTCACTACCACACCGTGTAACGAATTTATCTTACCGACTATCTTTACATATGGTATTCATACTAGCGGCATATGAAATCAAGTAAATCTTCAATAATTAGTTTTAAGAACCTACTTCCATTGCAAAAACCAAATGCCAACAATAACAACATGTTTGCTTTAAATTTGTATTATGAATGTATTTCAATGGTTCATTATCAGTGTTTTCGTCTGTTTAAACCTTTCAGATCTCATTTTTGTTTTGAAAAGGAGGTAACTCCTTACTAACCCCATATGGTTGCTAACCCTATATGGTAACTTTTGGGCACCATATATCAAATATATATAGTCACCACATGTAGTCTATTAACCAATCATGTATCCATAAATCTATAAGATAATATCAGTTACATAGTGTGTTAGTGACTAAATATGATATATAAAGTGTCAGTAAATTCCATATACCGTATTAGGTCACTAGCACACTATGTAACTAATAATATGTCCCTAACTACAATCCCGATTTCCCGAAGATGACCTACCGAATTACATTAATTATGTTAGTACTAACATGAGTAACACGACGGTTGTCACATATGGAGCAGGATCTGCTTACCCTTCCAGAGCACCTGATATCATCCCGAATTTTGGAAGGGTTTCTATTACTTAGTTCTTAGATGTTTTGTTTTGTGTATTATTGTTTGTCTTTTGGTTTTTTTTCTTTTTAAGCCATGCCGTTGTCCGTTTATTTTAATCTTATGAGTTTAAGTTTCCCTTTGGTATCTTTCGCCTCTTTTATTGTTTTTGAAGTAGCACTGAATACATATCTATTAGGTATTGCTACTTAACGATGAACTTTTTGGAGAAAAAGGACGAACCGTTGTTTGCCAAAACCCTGGCTTGTTTTAAATATGTTTTGCTCAGACGTCGAATACGATTTTTAAAGCGTGATTAGCAGCTGCAAGTTATTCAATATCGTATGTGTTGAGAAAGGTATACTATACACGTTGAGGAAGTTGGTTTATTGCATGTTAAGGTGAGGAAAATAATTAATTTCAAAAGTAAAATTATCTCCTTTGTTATAGATTCTGGAAATGTTTAAAAATTGTGCGACGGAAGCTATATCTACTTCAGGAAAATATATCATTGGGACGTACTCTGAAAAGTTTGATAGTTAAAGGAAAGAATATCTTTAAAAAGAGGGACAAAAGATACCAGAGGGACAGTCAAACTCATAGATTGAAAATAAACTGACAACGCCATGGCTTAAAATAAAAAGACTAACAGAAAAATAATAGTACAGAAGACACAACATAGAAATCTAAAGACTTAGCAACACGAACCCCAGCAAAAATTGGGGTTGATCTCATGTGCTCCGAAAGGGTAAGCAGATCCTGCTCCACATGTGGCAATATACCATATATGAAATTAAATAATTTAGCTACTTAGATTTTTTTTTTCTTCAAGGGACTGAGGGAACTTGAAAATAAGAAAAGGACGACCAAGAATGGTGTTCAATTCAATGAATATCTGGTCAATGTGAATCTCTAAGATACTGATCACTTGTTTGTTGGTGAAGAATATTTTATTTTCTGCCTTATTTTTATCAAAATATGTAGAACTATATCCCAAAACAATAAATGTGTAGTCTTTGATACCATTTTTATGAATGAAAGCATTTTGGATTATTTCTTAAATATGTTTTTTGTATAGATTAGACCGTTGGTTGTCCTGTTGGAATGGTTTTACATTAGTCTTATCTGGGGCCATTCATAGCTTGCTGTTCGGTTAGAGCCAATGCGCCGTGATGAAGACCGTACTTTGACCTATAATGGTTTACTTTCACAAACTGTGACTTGGATAAAGAATTGTCTCATTGGCACTCATACCACATCTTCTTATATCTATTTAAATTACATGTGGTATGGTGGTGTAAAAGATGGACAAACCGAGGTTTTAAATTTTTTCAGAAATGCATTTGAGTTCTTCAGAATACACATTTATTTAATGCCACTGTGAAAGTAAACAGTATCGCAGTATTTCTGTTAACCCTCTTGCACTTTGATAGTATTTTATCATGTCCTCAAGATTGTATATATGCTTCATCAATTGAGGAGTTTCATAATCAAAAGTCAAAAGAATAATTTTTGAAATTTGAAATATAAAAACTTTTCTGACCATCATTTTCTTAATCGCGGTTTGCTGCTTATAATGGAGATGTGGGACAAGGAACTCTGTGCACTAAATTTGAAGTCATCGTAAAGACCTTATTATGATTACAATGTTGCTGACCATTATCGAAAACTGATGTCAAAGATGACCACTAAAGTTATGTTCTATAAATTGTAAACCACAATCCAATATTATGTTCTTCGAATTTGCATGGCCGATTCCGAGTTGTCACAGAATGTTTATCCCAATTTTGTATGACATTTTTTCATATATGTCATTGATGTACGCAGCTATGGTTTCAAACTACCTCGCAGCTACTATAAGATCCTCATAGAACTAGACGTATCTACAGAGCTCACGATAAACCACCATTAGTAGGTGGTGTTATATGCTACTGTCTTTGGTCGCGTGTAAAGAGTTTTATTGACTTTTATGATTATCTTTTTGAGATCTCTTTTTGCAATCGCGCGTACATTGTATCTTTTGCTACGATACCTCAAAAAGGAAATTATTTTACTTTTGTGTAATCTGATTTTAACTATATGTTTTTACGAAATGAACATTCCTCAATCTTTTCATTTTCTTCACGAGCGCACTATAATGGATTACAATATATTTTTAGTATTTTTGTATTATTTGGTATCGTTCTTGCTTTTGTAATTCTTATCGCCAAACTCTGCTGCTTACCTTTTCAGCAGGGGGCCTAATAGTGAAATCTTGAAATTTCCAAAAAAATGGTATAATGACATTACTAAATTTATTTCATAACATTAATTTTGTTTGCATCCAAATAATTAACTGTCAATAAACTTTGAACTTGTCATGGGCCAGATAAAGTTTTCGTTACCAGCAAATATATTCTTTTCCATAAAATTTAGAGGTATAAAGGTTATAAACTTAAATTCGTGATGTGAACAATTGTTCACAGGAGTTTCTGTTATCATTTCATTTTTTTCTCTTTTTTTTTTTTACATTTGCGAGGAAACGATAACGAAATTAAGGATTATTTTAAGGATCTGCCTTGAAATTCATATAGTTTAAACCGAATTTCAGTGGGCGTAAGTCTGTCAGATCTCTGTAATTTTGTATCAAACATATGAAATATGAAAAATTCCCACAAATCTCAAATTACATATCTGAAATACGGAAGTATAATGTAACAATTCGGATTTTCACGCAAATTTTCTGAAAAAAACCTACCTTGAATCTGATTTCCCCCATTGCTAAGATATTACACTATTACATAGTCCTGCAATATACTGCAAATAGCGTTCTTCGAATCGGATAAATTCAAAATGTGAAATAAAATCTTTCCTGGAATTAAAAGCATAAGAATGTAATATCTGTTCTTGATAAAGTTATCTTTGTAGTTTAATATAGACAAAATAAACTATTTTATGATACCCTTTAAAAGGATAATGCACCACTTCGGAAGTTATGACTCTTAAACCTGATGGATTTAAAAGTTTTTCCAACTTTTGAAATATATGTCTTTAGAAGAAAACAAGTGTTCTCTTGGTTTAAAACAATTGCTTTTCACGGTTTAAGAAGTCCCATTATGAAAGAAGACTGAATGACATTGCGAAATTACACAAAAATATTACTATTTCACAGAAGATAGTTGTACAGAAAGTGTATTTGTTATTTTGTTCCCGCTGTAAAAAAATGACTGGCTTATTTGTCCTTTTCAGATCTTTTCCTTCAGTCTGCCTGAATATATTTATCGAAAATATACTTGACATCCTATTCAAATCTTAAAATAAAAAAAATGTTTGTGAGCAATACTAAGCGCTATCAATCCTATAAACATGTAATTTTATGATAATATGGTGGCATATTTGTTTTTCTCTTTTGAGGCTACTAGTATAACTAATTTCTGTGTTGATCTATACTACCTTGCACAAATCTGGTTTTGCAACGATGACCTTGACTTCTGTCACTTAACTTTAAGACGAATAAGGATCTTCCAATTAACATTGGCCTTTGAAATGGGACCCAAGTCTTTTTAGGAATCTTCTCATTATGAAGACCATATATAATATATAAGGTTGTATTCAGATGTTAATTAGCTCCAGGAAACGAAAATGACCGAGAAACTGACTGACTGATAGACGGACCGTTTAAAAGCTATGTACATCCACTAATACTACATGTAATTCTTAGTGTTGGTTTTAATCAAATGAATATCCAAAATTATTTCACTGAAAATTCTTTACAGTAGCAGCACGTTCTTTTCCTCGGCGATAATGAATGGAGGTGTTCACAAAACACTGCGTAAATGTATTACGCGAGGATAACATGGTTTTGGATTTTATCAATTTCTTAATTTATTGGGTTAGATAACCACACCCTACAGCATTATTTTAAAAATAACTGCAACCATCTCTGATACTGTCCGTCATAGAATTTTCAGACAGTTGTCATAGGAGAAAGAAGAAACGGAGAAACACTTACAGCCGTTTCTACCACAAATTCCTATTCTAGCAAATGTTATGATGCTATTAATTAAGCGAATATTTTATTAATCCTAAATAAATTCAATCGACAATGCTTACATGAAACTCGAAAGGTGAAATTTTCGAGACCTCATCAGGGATATGAGAACAGTAACAATAATAACAATAATTACATATATAAAACACAATGAAATTAACGCAAAGACATGATTACATTAGCACTGGTGTATAGTTTAAAGGAATATGTAGTGGAAGACAAATTTGATTTAAACAATCCAGTTAGACAATTAAAATCAAAATATTTATAGTATTGGGCTTTTTGTACTTTATAAGGGAAACGTCTTTTTCATTCGAGGAAAAATCGAGGACGTATGTTATTTAGGCGTCCTTGGGAAAAATGAACATTTAAACAGATAGTGAAATTCATCACTAATTTCACAGAATTTGTATTATAAGTCACAGATGCGGTCCCCACGTTCAACACCCCAAAAAAGGCCTTGTTCTATTGGCAATAGATGATTCACCTGCTAAAAAGATCAGACCATTACAATCACGTAAACCTATATCACACCTCTTGTATGCTTCATATCGTGATGACAGCTAGACATTAGCAATGAGGGTCGGATGAGAACAAAATTACGACATATTGCAACATTCCAGCAACTCCTGCACATGGAGTCAGTTTATGTCTCAGTTGACAGCTTGTGTTTCCTATCATGATTTCCTTGAAAGAGAGCAGCTGCTCACAAGGAAGGTATTAAACCAAGCGTTCAATGTGGTGAAATTGAAATAATCCAATCTAAAAATGTACGGACGCCATCACATGATTATTGGTCGTTACAGAATATCTGTTTCACAGATGTCAACGAATGTGTGCAACACGACGGTTGTCACATGTGGAGCAGGATCTTCTTACCATTCCAGGGCACCTGTGATCATTCTCGGTTTTTGCTGGTGTTCATGTGCTCAGATTTTCTTTTTTATGTTGAGTTTTGTATACTGTTGTTTGTCTGTTTGTCTTCTTTTTTTAACCATGTCGTTGGATGTTTATTTTCCATTTATGAGTTTGAATATCCGTTTGGTATCTTTTGCCCTTCCTTGTATAAAATGTGACTTATACTTAAAAAAAAGATAAAAATGAACAACTCTGGTAAGCATGCAGTGATGACACTTAGTAAATAGTTAATTAACAGTAATATATGGAGATAAATTGTATTATTTATGTCAATTAAAAAATAAAAAAACAAAATATATTGCTTTTTTTTTAAGAACAAGCCTGAATGGAAACCCATCGGTCCCCGATATGTATGTTATTACTATGTATGTAGCTCCAACTGGTAAGATAGTGACTATGGGAGTCCTAAATTAAATTTTAAAGCCTTAAAGTGTTATACCAAATAGAAATCATTAAGCAGTGATTGATGCATATGCATATTGTCTAGTTACAAGTACAGTAATGTATGCACATTTTTCGTGACTTACACATTACAAACAGGTTTCACTTTAAGTGCACACAGATGATGTTATGAGGTACACAAAGGTACGTTTTTGTCTCAATTATTCTGAGAGCTTAACGAAATGAAACCCTTTAGTAGTCTGTTTTAATTTTTCAAAATATATATATTTCTTATTAACAGTTATTGAATCAATTCCATCATCATAATTTCTGTTGTATTTCCTGTATCATTGTTTCTGCATATTCATTGTATCTTAAAACTTTACATGAATAGTCAGATTGCGCTAGTTCTGCAACTGTTGTGAAAAATTGTAAAGCGGATCTGAAATTTCCAAGCGTAAAGTTTGCTTGACCCATGAAAATATTCCAATCTAAAAGATCTAACATTAGGATCAAATAGTTCCTTAGACCAAATAAATCTTGTAAAGCATATATAACTTTGGTATGTTCATCGAGGTGGTGAAAACACAGAAAACGTAAAAAGAAGCCGTACAGGACCGGTGATTTGAAACATGATAATTTCATTTGAATTTCCTCTTGCATTTCCAGCGGATAAACGCATGAAATAATAGAAAAACATAACTTGTTCGTACCATGTCGTTTACAAACATGAGAAGCATTTATTACACCATGTTGTAGTGCTTCATGTGCAATGTTACTCAATGTACTTTTTAAACAAACATCCATACAATGCAAGGATAATATTCCATTTGAATGACATTTACTTAACGTATTCACGGTTATATACAACGAAAATCTATACTGTTTCAAGCAATAAAAATAAGTTGCAAGATTAAGCCAACCGGACATAGCATCACTTTGCAGCCCAATTATAAAGTAGGGCAAATTATGCTTATGTCTTTTGTAAAGATTTTTATTCGTAAATTCCCTTATATCTATACTCCGTATACTCATATGCATCGATATCCTTGCTATTAAAATTGAGTAGATGAATCGGTGCGATTTCAGTTTGAACCGGTTTACAAGTCTAAGTGGTTTATCTAAAGTAGTGACCAATTGACCTAATTTGAAAATACCATTACAAAAGATAATCCTTAGTTGGCTGATTATTTGATCCATCTTGGAAACTCGTATGAAATTCAAATGGAAACAGTTGGTGTGGAAAAAACTCGACATTGTTTTTGACTGATGGAAACAGTAAATACCTCTTTCATATATATAGTTCAGTTAGTATATTTACAACGGTTAATAACTGGCCTGGATCAAACCTGTTTTTTATAAGATTGTTTTCGCTTATGAAATAATTAGGAAGAATTTCAAAGTTCACGAAAAAAATCAGACGTTTCAATACTTGCTGAAAACAAGAAATTATATTTTCTGGTCTCCAAACATGGACCGTAAATTCTTCAGATACCCAGAACAGTACAGTTTTCATAAAATAAGAGCACGACAAATCTTTGCAATCTTGGCGCAAATCAATCACTTCTTTCAATAATAGTTTCATTAGTGCATAACATAAAAGTTGCGTATGAGAAAATGAATATATGAGCTGTTTTTCTGCAACAGAGAATGAAACTCGCCACTCAATATCCGCATTTGGAGAACCTTTGTTGCCGATAGGTACAAGTAAAATACCATAGTTTACTATTTCATAAATTAGTTTTGGAGAAGGCCACGTACGTTTCCTATGGATCCATTGATGCGCCTGGTGTATCCAAGACGTACATCTAAAACAAAAAGCACTGTCCACTTTTCCTTCTGGATCTGTAATACAAGGTCCATGTATTACACCGGCTGGTAACGGGACATGGAATAAATGATCCTGTTTAAAAAGTTCGTTGGATAACATTGCCGGTTATTGTCTTGTTCTACACACAATAAACAAACGCAAGGTGTAATTTTACCATATGATATTAAACGAACATACCCTGGTGTTGTTTCAGTTGTAGATATAACAAAAGAGTTAAATAAAAGTTCATTTCTTGGATGTTCTGATACGTTTATATTCTGTTGCACAAACATTATATCATGATCGCTTCCTTCAAAATCGAGCCCTTCGGCTTTACTACCACTAGGAATAAGTCCCTTCACTGAGATTAAAAACTCTGATATCACATAACATAGCCTTCTTATTTTTACATCTGATTCATCGCCAAATACACAACATAAATAGTTGTACAATGAAACTGATATATTGCAGCAATCACTCATATTGCCCTGAAGAAAACAGAAAAGAATGTGCATTGACCACAAAATGTACAAAATGTTCTGTCCCCAGAATTAATACCGTCTTAATTTATTCTTGGATTGTTTTCATTTCATTAATTATAAATCCTTGTGTAATGTCAAATTGTTCAACAGCATACAGGAGATGGTCAAAGATACTGTATTGATTTTAGTGTCCTACGAAAATATTAATAGTATGTACAATCGTATGATGATAAAAAGATATGTTTCACTTATTGGCAATCGAAAAATGACCATGATAATCGACTCATACATATATGTCTATACATTTTAAAATAATTCAAGAACCATATAGCTCTAAATCATAGGTGCATACTAATTTTTTTAAGTACTGATACTATCAGGTTATAACAAAACTGTTTTGAATCTTGATCTATCTTTCTGGGAAAATATATAAGTTTAAAAAACATCTGGAAAGATCCGTGTTTTTCCGAGTGCGTCCTTGTTTAATTCTAATGGTTTAAAATTGAATACGTCAATACATTTACTTCTAAAAACATTGAAAAGGTTAAACCAATTAAAAGTACTTTTTAAAGCACGAAAATATGTAATTAACCAGTTTAGTAAAGCTCCAGGTCGTTAGATTCAAATAGAAAATTTTGATAGGAGAGAAAGCTGTATACCTTAGAATCAGCATTTCTTATCTTTCCGGATGACAATACGAATTCTTAAAGTCCAGGCTAAAAATAAGGCATAGCCACTTTGATTCAGTTACGGACCGACGGTTCTTGTAGTATATAATAAAAGATCTAAAGACGCAGAAAAAATACAACAAATGGAAATTTTTAACGACCTTGACTGGCTATACATATAGGTATGTGTCCTTAATTTTAAGATATAAGGAATTGAAAATTTGGCGGAAAATCTCTTAGATTCAATCTTAACATTGATACCATTTTTCTTTTAAAAAATTAGGAAAAAAAAAATCAAGGATTTTATAGATTTTGAACAACAGCTTTTTAATCAATATAAGTTATAGAAAGAATAGTAAATGTAAGCTGACCAGTTTTAAATGGCACTACATAAGTAAAACGAGATCAGCAAACATCCCTGAAATGAAAAGCAAACAAACAACACCTTTTGTCTAGAATCAATTTGCATATTTAAGATTAATGAGATGTTTTTTAATATTGCATTTGTTTCGGCAAAATTCAAGCCTTTCAGGCTCTACTCCTTACCTAAAAGTAAAATCACAAATATACCGAACAATTTTGATGCTCCTTTCAATTCTGAGGGCAGTTATGATTTATCGACCCTGTTCACTACACCCCCACATGTGGACCATGATCCGATTACTCTTCTGGAACACATTTGATCACTCTCAGTTATTGGTGGGGTTAGTGTTGCTCAGTCTTACTTATACGATGTGTATTATGTATTGTGTACTGTTCCTTTTTTTCTTTTTTAGTCATGACTTTGTCAGTTTATATTTGATTTATAAGTTTGAATGTCTCCTTGGTCATCTTATGCCTTTCTTTTATTACACAGTTTTATTAAACAAACATTTTCTCATTACAATTCAAAAACTTTCCGTTTCAAACAATTTGTTTACAAAAGGGTATTTGCTGCAATTCGTATAAAATCTTCTGATATTTTGAAAAATGTAAACATGCATATAAAACTGCCCCAACGGAAATTACTTAACATAAACCTAATATAACCTATAATATGTCCACACCAGAGACTATATGTATATAAAAACGAAAATCGAAGCACAACAACTATGTTCCAAGACATAATTCTTACGGTTTGTATCCGTAAGTTCTCAAGTCAAGAAGAATATACGGTCAACAATATTTATTAATTTAAGCTTCATTTGGTCCAAATTGTTGATAAACATTTATATATTATGTATAAAATCTATAGTGTATCTAATGGAAAAAAAAACCAATTACTCATAGATTTCAGTTTTTTTTCTTATATTTGTATGAAGTTTAAATATCCATCTTAGTATGTCGGAGACTAGCAGTTTCAAACTTTTTGCAAATTTTCAACACAAATAATTCAAAAAATGGGGCCAATGGCAATTTTTGGTCATTTTGACTTATTTGTAGATCTTATTTTGCGAACAATTTTGCCGTTTACAGTAATACTCTATCTATTATAATATTCAAGATTATTACCAAAAACTGCAGAATTAAATTTACCCAATTCAGTGGCAGCAGACCAATAACGGGTTGTCTGATGCGTCTGAAAATTTTAGGACAGACCTGATGAACATTTTTACACCATGTCAAATTTGCTCTAAATGGTTTAGTTTCAGAGATACATGTATAAGCCAAAAACTGCATATTACTCGTTTGTTCTATTTAAAGGTATGGCAGCCGTCTTGGTTGATGTATACATTTTTAAAACTTGATACTCTAATGATGATTAAGGCCAAGTTTTGTTTATTTGGCCTAGTAGTTTCAGAGAAGAAGATTTTGTAAAAATTTAACGGACGACGGCGACGTACGCCAAGTGATTAGAAAAGCTTACTGGCACTTTAGGGTCAGGGTAGATAAGAACAAACGCCAACATACATATAAACGAACTATTAATTTGATAACAACCGCCATATTTCTAACTTGGTATATGTCATTTTAAACAATGGTGGATGGAACTTGATTTTATGGCTAGCCAACCCTCACGCTTATATGAGAATGCTGAAAATAAACTCATCATAGATACCAGGACTAAGTTTAGTATATACGCCAGACGCGCGCTTATCTAAAATAACAACACTACGTGACAGAAGTACAACAGAAACACACACTCTAAAAGTCGACACAACATGCAAACCGCAGAAATTCAACGAACATCTTCCATCAACGACAGACAGCACAGGACATCACAAACAGTGACGCACTTATTAACGAATATGTAATCTTGGACTTCATACAATTATTTTCACAATACCAATCCAAGTAATTATAATGACAATGACGGTATTAAAAGGGTATTTCATAATTATTTGGACTACAAGACCTAAAACATTATTCAATCGAAATCATAACAGAAAAATCAAAAATAAATACCGGGTACATGCATTTTGAATGTTCAAAATACCGAGACACGTCGTATCGCAATGCTAATAAACACACAGTAAAACAGTCATATTGGTGAATAGGTCACGTTCGGTACTTAGCAGACAAACATATGTTTTATTGCCATTTCATTACAACATATTTGAACAAGGAGACATATTAATAGAAGAACAGGTAGTTTATGATTTCATCTGTATTGTACGGGATTTTTTTTATTATTAATTCTAAAAAAATGTTTATACTAATGTTAATAATGTAGCAGGTAAAACATTAGTAAATGCGAAAAACAGAAAATGATAACAATATGTAAAGATGTATTACTAAGGTTCAAAACTAATGATATGTTCGAAATTCTATTTTAACTGGTTATCTTGTTATTTACATATAGACAACTACACTTCTCCTTTTATTGATCAAGTTGGTTATTTCTGTATTTTCCTAGTACCAGGAGCTGTTATCTTCACAATAGTTAATAGAGAAACGATAGATTTGTGATCCTATATATAAAAAGAAAATACTACAAACCTTATTGTAACCCTGTTCTTATAAATTGTACCAAATCTCACGCTGATTTTAACAAGTAACCGGTGTTAACAATCAGGGTGCTCGTTCAATACTCTTGCACGATATTGATAATCTTATAAGGTTTCAATTCGTTTTATAACCGGCAATTGACTTCATCAAAGGTTATTCCAGAAAGCGCAAGGAAATCGATATTACAGATGTTTTGGAAAGAGCAAATTATGAGGAAATAATTTATGAAAATATGCCAATTTGTAATTCGAAAATTAACATAAAGGAAATTAATTCAGAAATAAATCAAAACGCCATTCCCGATTAACCTGATCAATAAATAGCAAAATCTGTTTCAAATGTAAAAACCACACCATACGCATGATAAGAACAGGATCATGAAATAATAACTATGGAAATTTCCAGATTCACAAACAATGATGGTGATGTTGTATTGGAAGTAGGATGATGATATTAAATAGTAAAAAAATGTCTATTATTCCGGTAAGCCAGACAAATAGCATCTTTAGTAGTCCGGTCATAAATGTAATTATGGTGATTTTATGGAGATAAATAAAGGCCGAGTAGTTATAAAAAATATTGTCTTATACCGTTTTATGAAAAAGAACTGTGTATTGGATAAAACAGAATAAGAAAGGGGTTAATCCAAACCCTGGTATCCTATTCATAGTATAGTTTAAGCATATCAGTTCATGTTCATAGATCTCCGTTGTAGTAGAATTTAGAAATAATGCATCCAAGCATATTTGGCATATTCCCCATTTCCATTCTCAATTTTTATTTTTCCGAATGCGCTATGCTCGCATAAGGTAAATCAGGCTTAATCCTCTCAGTTAACATGTATACGCAATTGTCCTGGAGTCACTCACATTCTCTCTAGCTTTCTTTATGTCATCTTTAAATATAAATCAACCTCTCAAATTTTCAAAACGTCCATTGCATACGCGCGTTTGTTAGTCGACACCTCATCCAGGACACTTTCCGCGCAACATGACACTTTCATTGATATTGAAAATTACGAATGGCCAGACAAATAGACACTACGTATTAAGTATGGTCATCTTTTTTCTATTCAAATTAAAAGTTGACACTGGTTTTAGTTTCATCATTAAGCTATAAATTTGATTTTAAGCTATTTTAATGTATTTTTTGGAAAACTGTTAGTCGTAAAAATATGTGTATAAATTAAGAGAAAAATTATAAAATTATATATTATCCACCTGTTCTCAAAACTACAAGAACTACTTGAGAAGAAACACATTCTAGAAGTAGTGTCATGTTAGGTTGTTACCACAAAAGAAGCCCAAGGTAGTACTAATAGCGAATGACCCAAAATAAACGTTTGTGTAAAAAGTCAAGTGACAAAAGTACTAAACTCCAAAGTAAATTCAAAACGGGAAGTTCCATATCAAATAGCAAAATCAAAAGCTCAAACATATCATAACAATGGAAAACAACTGTCACATTCATGACAACAGTCCATTGTATTAAAGTCAATATGAACAATAAAGTTAAACTAGCCTGTGTCGCTCACCTGTATTTACGGATGCTTTGGAAATCATGAAAAATAAGGTCAAAACATAATTAATAGTATTAGATATGAAATATTATTAGAAACTATAATAATATCCAAGATAGTAACAATTAGCTGCAAAATTTTTGTAAAGTACTAACTATGGGGCAGCAACCTAACAGCGGGTTGTCGGATACTTGATAACATCAGAGCAGATAAATTCAAATCTGATGAACATTTTTGCCACCCATCAGATTAGCTCAATGATTTAGTTTCAGAGATATAAACCAAAAACTGCATTTTACCCCTATGTTCTATTTTTTTTAGCTATGTCGGCCATGTTGGTTGAAAGGCAGAGCCATCGAACACATTTTTTAAAACTAGATACCCTAGTGATGATGATGGCCAAGTTTGGTTAAATTTATCTCAGTAGTTTCAGAGAAGGTTTTGTAAAATATTACAAAAAATTACGAAAAATTGCAAAAAAATTACTGTAAAGGGCAATAACTCCTTTTGTGGTCGTCTGGCAGTTTTGGTCATGTTGACTTATTTTAGATATATCTTTGCTGAACATTATCGCTGTTCACAGTTTATCTATATCTATCATAATATATTTCTCTTATTAGTTTTAGTTCTTCATAATTAATTAATCCATTATATTTCTGTTAAATTCCATACACGTCACACTATGGCAGAAAGAAAAAGGTAAAAAAGGTAACAAAAGACTACAAAAAATAAAGATTAAGAAACAAGAAACAAGAACTGTACCAGTGAGGAAGATAATTCTAAATGATTTAGATAGTTAGTAGTCAATGTTTTTCTAGTGACCAATCATCAGTGTTTATATTATATTCTTATATATAAGTTATGCCTTGTTATATTCAATCATTATCTACTTTATTTTAAAGGTTGTATTTCTATACCTTCTTCCTAGTTTATAAGAATACAAAATATGACTTGTCACTATATTTTTTTCTTGTAATGTGCAACTGAGGATTGTGACAAATATTAATTGATTGAGTCAGAATTGCTGATGGTTATATAAGCACACTTGGCTATATCTTTATGTCAGTTCTTCTGATTAAAGAAGCAGAAGTATCCGAACGACTGAAATTGACAGTCCATCATCTCAAGATGGTTCACTGCTAAGGTATGTATGTCTTAAGATATTTAAACAGGGCAACAGTCATCTGATTTTTCTCATTTTGACTGAGTCTTGATTCACTTTGGAGTTTCCATAATTATTTTCGTTCTGTTAGTTTATTCAAATAAATTGACGAGATTTAAATAGAATAGATATCATTTCCTCTTTGAAAACAGACTTGTAGATGATTCATAGATTAGTTGGAACAATTTTTATACTTTGTGTGATTATGACAAATTTATGATGAGTTTTCTTTAAAAAAAATCCTTTTGTTGACCTCTACATGTTTTTTTTGATATACTATTATAAGTCATTTATATACATTCTTTCTATTTGCACTTTGTTGGAAATTTTTAAGTCTTTACAAAGTTCCTTTCCAGGAACACACACTGCAAACTCTGTCTAATTTTCAGTTCTAAGAGTATGTCACTTAAAGATATACCTTTCAAATATTTAGCTAATGCGTTGAATACACTTGAAGTAACCACCAGGAGATCTAAGACGACACATTGATGAAGTCGACTAGTATCATGCAATAACATGAAATAATTTTTTAAAGTAGTATTTTATAATGATAAAAGAACAGGCGCAGTAAAACGTCCTTATGGTTCCAAAAAAGTCATTATTAAAAATGTAAAAGAATATAAGAAAAAATAAAAATTGCATTGAATATTGTATTCAATTTAAAAGGGAACAAGCGACAATTACTTAATGGATTTTTCATTATGAATACAACTGTAATTACCGTATTTAGTTTACAATTTTCCTGCATCATTTGGCATCTGTATTTGTCTGTTTGTCTGTTTGTCTTTTTTTATTTTCGATCTATGAATAGTAGGTACCAAATGGTGAATCTTAAAAATAGAATTTGAAGAAGAAATCGTAAAATTGCCGAAATTTCAATGGAATATTTAGACTAGACCATTGATACCTAAAAATGCGATGACATTATATAAATGGAAAACAGGTTGCAGATAATTAACGGAATCATATTCCATGAACAGTATCTCCCTCGAGCTCAATGCAATGTTTCTATGTTGAGTAAATATTTCCTATGCAGTAGTCTCTCTCTACTCACATATTTTTTAAACGCATACAATAAAAAAAAAATCGTTTCTATAAGTTAAACAAGAGAAAGCAAAATTAACAGTCGTTTACAGGTGTTAAAGTTTTATTAGAAAGTAAAATCACAAAAAATACTCACAATACTCCGAGGAAAATTCATTAGGCATGTATTTTCTTTTGTAGGAAAATGGTGGATCAAATCTTGTTTTAAAGCTAGCTAAAACTCATATTAAGTGCAGTATTGCGGAGCATGTATGGAACGGATATGAACTCTGCGCCGGAGATTGCCCAATTAAGACTACTCAAAATGTAACTATGGGGTAAATTATAACATACAAAATCGGTAATCTTAATTTATAGATCGACAACTCCTCTGGTATATTCAAGATATCGGTACGCACTAAATGAGGCCACAGTATTATACCGTTGTTCAAAAGTCATAAAAAGATGAGAGAAAACAAATTAGGGCTGCAAAATAAAACCTAGGGAAACACATTAACTATAAGAGGGAAGACCGAAGTGAAAAAAAAAACCCCAAAAAACTCGCCAACATATTTGATAACAACTGCCATATTCCTGAGATAGTACAGGACATTTTAAGAACAAATGGTTGGTTGAACCTGGTTGAATGGCTGGCCAAACCTTATATCTAAAAATCCTACTATGTATCTCAGCAATAAAGAGGAAGGGCCAATTTGCCGGGGATTTTTTTTCACAGAAGGGTCAATTTCAAAAGGGCGCACTACGTTTGCGCGCATTTGGGGATTAAAATTTTTTACGTTTGCGCGCATTCATTTTACAGGTAAATTCAGGTAAAAATTTAAATTAAATTACAATTGACTAAATATTTTTTTTCATTTTCATAATAAACATGACTATCAATTATTAATTTTGAAAATATTTCTTAATTCAAATTGTAATTTGTTCATATAAAATTGTAAAACAAATTTTAAAGTGAGCATTATAAACTCCGTAGTATAGCTTAAGACATACATGTAACTTCATTGCGAATGTTTCAGAATAAAAAGTGTTTCAATGAATAGTGATCGTTTTTAAAATTAGTAAATAATTTAAGTTATTTTTTTAAAGTTACACTAAGGCACAAACATGGAGTTTCGGCACGTAACAACATGTGAAGTAATGAATTTATCAATTATACCTTTACCTTTTTTAAGATTAGCTATGTTTAAGCATTTTAACAATTTTATCTGTATAGATTTCTAGGATTTAGTGCTTGTGCAAAATAAAACGGAATTATCTTGCTCGAAATACCACTTCCACCTCATCGTTGGTGAGCAGGGTAAATAATTGAACAAATTATAAATAAATAAGTATTATTACCTGTATTTTACCTGGGTTTACCTGTCAAAAAAATGCGCGCAATTGTAATCAAAAGCTGCGCGCAAACGTAATGATTTTTGCGCGCAAATGTAGTGGTAATGTGCGCAAACGTAATGCACCGTTTCAAAAAGTGCCGACAGAATAAAATTTACTATAAAAACAAAAAATAAAAATGCTTTTTGATCAATATTTCGATTTACATATATTATGATATGTGTGATCAATAGTTAATTTAACCCTAAAAAAAGATGAAAGTACAATATGCGGATTTTTGGGTGTTTTTAGGTGGAAATAACAGGGAATTCCCCCCAGAAGGACATTTCAAACCAACAAAAAGTTATGCTTTTTATGACTGTTGTTATTCATACTACTTTTCCCCTCAAAAATGAAATTGGTTTAGTGTGTCCTTATTATATAAGAAACAACTTTTTGAAGAAAAATTGTAACATCGATAAATTGTACCGATATAGCTTCTTAATAAGAGATATACAGATATGTATCGCCATAGCTCCATCAGTAGAGCACAGAACTACTAATAGATGATGATTATAAAGAGAGTGTTCGAATCTCGCTCAGAAAACATGCATTTTTGTTGTGTTGTTAATATATTAAATTTTAATGTTTCTATTATATCTTTTCGGATGTTTGCCTAATTCATAGAGTCATTCTGGTTCATTTTGACAATATCCCCAACGTTATTTTCAATTAAAATATATGTTTATCAATGACTAGTCTTAATTAAGGACAATGATAAACATGGTAACAGTTTTTAGGGTTACACAAAATAAGCTTCGAATCTTGATGAGTTTTGTATCTAGCAAGTTTTAATGAATACTTAATATGTAAATCTATTGTTTGATTTTTTTTAGATAAATGTTACTAATACCGTAAAGTCAATACCTCTGCTAGTGGACTGTAACTCTCCGAAAGTAACCCCAGCTAATTAGCAAGAACTTCTTTAATTCCATATAAATACGGATATTTAAATTTACTGCGACTTCAAATCCTTTATGAAATTAGGAATATCTTACCATCGTGCATAGCTTTCATGTTTTGTCTTACTTTTAGTCCTTCTCAGTTTCATCGGCTTTTCAACAATTGTTTTTTTTTTGGTTTTGGATTTCAAACATTTTGGCATAACTGATGAAATATGATTGTCAAAATACTGATGCAGTTAATTTGGTACCCTTTAGTGATAATTTATTACAGTTACTGTCATTCCCTCTGGGCTTTTAGTCTTCATCTTACTCTTGTTTTGTGCTTAGGTTATCTGATGTTTGTTGATTTCTACATGTCATCTTTACTCATTGTGTATTATTTATTTTAAATCGTAAAATTTGTTTTTCTCGTTGAAATTGTCATTTTTCCACTATTAAATGATGATTTCACATTTGAGTTACTGTGCTACTAAAACAAATGTGACCTCTTGTTAAAAGTGTGTTATTCAATTATTTACTTTTTTAACTGATTGTTAATGATTATTAAAAAGAAGATTTGTCATGTTGATATATGTTATATTATCACAATAAACAGAATTAATCTTCATAATAATAAGTTAAACATATCATCAATCTATCTAAAATGTATGTAATCATTCTTTTTTCACTGCATTTTAATTTTCTCAATTGTTTGAGAGATTATGACAACAGGATGCATCAATACATTTTCACCAAAAAACAGAGGGGTCAGTATAATTTAGTAATGTTGCTTTTTTCTCGTCCATTCAAACGAAAGATCAGAACCCTTGCATGCTGACAATGGAAATTCCTACCAGTTCAGTTTTCAAATAAAGGAATTGATGCAATAAACATCAGCATTTTTGATATTCTTATTTTTCGTCTTTGCGTATGTGATTTGTATGTGGAGAGTTTCAAGCCTTTTTGTCTTTGTTTTTTTGTGGTGTAGTTTGTTTTGATAATGATTAGGATTGTAACACAGTTTTTACTGCGGTGTCCCAGTTTTTGACACTTTTGACACATAGTTGTCAATGTTATTAAATGTAGAGCGATTGTCATACAAGTTAAGCTACCTATAAAATCAAGTTTAATCCACCAATTTTCTCATAAGGAATGTTTATACCATGCCAGGAATGTGACAGTTGTTTTCCATTCGTTTAATGTGTTAAAGCTTTTGATTTTGCTATTTGGTAGAGAACTTTCCGTTTTAAGTTTTCCTTAGAGATTCATATCTCTGTTATTTAATTTTTACAACTTACAATTCCCATAAAGTTTGCCAATCAAACAAAATATCAACCTTTTATAACAGCCTACAGTTCTCATGTCTAAATGTATGAACTTTATGATCAACAATATAATGAATGATATAAATATCAGTGCTGTTTGAATATTGCATTAAAAATTAATATAACAAGTACACACCCGTGATATCGCGGGTCCGTGACTGAATTAAAGTATATAACTATGCCTAAGCCTTATTTTAGTAATTGGTATTGTCATCTGATAAAGTCATGTCGATTATAAGATACACAGTTTTCTCTGCTTTCAAATCTTTCTGTTTGAACCCGTCGACCTGGAACTTATCAATTATGGAAATATTAATTATTTGGAAAACAAAAGGTCCTGGCTATCCAGGAATGGGGTATTTTTTAATCAACAGCATTGTCCTATATTAGTTATCTTAGAAAGTCTTGCTGATTGCTGAATAAAGCTACAATAGGGAACAATTTGACAATGATTGAATTTAGTAGTGTCAGCCCTTTGATTATGACCCCTGTATATAGCAAAATCCTAAATACACCGTTTGGTGGTACGCCTGTCAAATGCGGAACGTACAGATAAGGTAATAACTAACAGGTGAATATACTATTGGTATCGGTATCGGATTAGACCCGGAACTTGTTAATTATTGGCAATATTAATTATGTGGAAAACAAAAGGGTCTGGAGTGGTGTAATTTTTAATCTACACCATTGTCCTATATTAGTTATATATAGAGTTGAATTCTTTGATTTGTCGTTTTTACCCGATGACGGCTGACAAATTGGACCTCGTAATTTTAGTATTATAGATAGGCTCTCTTGCACATTGTATGAACACTTTTCTTGATTTAACTTTTCTATTTTTTGTATGTCAAAGGTTAATGATAACAATATTTATCGGACTTGTTGGAAATTCAGCGCAAATCAGTTGTTACAAGAGTAACAATATTTGGAAATATATCTCAATGATGTGAACAAGTCCAAATTTTCACAGGATGAATGGGATACTCTAAAGCAATGAGTCATGAGTAATTTTACAAAGTTATTTGATGTAGTGCTTACAAATAACATAATGCATTTGACCCACACTTTACACTATATACATTTGTAAGTTACTAAGTGTCGAGTCTTTAGTTTTCTATGTTGTGGCATGTGTACTATTATTTGTCTGTTTGTCTTTTATTAATTTTCAGCCATGGCTTTGTCGGTTTATTTTCAATCTATGAGTTGAAATGTCCCTCAGTTATTTTTGGCCCCTCTTTTACATCCATTCGTTTGATGTGTTTGGGCTTTTCTATTGCCATTTGATTAGGGACTTTCTGTTTTAAATTTTTCTCGGAGTTCAGTATTTTTGTGATTCTACTTTTTAGATATTTACAGGTTATTCATTTACTCTTATGATAAGAAACGGCTTACCATAACCATTCCGGACTGCATAATTTTAACTTCCGTTTTTTTCTGGGGCTCTTGTTAATTATTATTTTTTTGTATTTTCTTTACATTGTTGTTTACACTGCTTCTTTATGTTTTTCTCTTCTGACCATAATGTTGGCATTTTATCTTCAAATGTGAAATTGACACCACCCCTTCCCCTTTGCATTTTACATCTAAGACATTCCCTCGAGTATCAAGGTGAAATAACCAGTGTAGTACTGAGGAAAAGTTTCCAAATTTATTGATATTTCATGTGATTGCAATCTTTTGGGCGTCGCAATGGTTTTAACCGTCGACTTGAAAAAGAGAATTAAAAAAGAATTAAAAACCAATTCTTTAGAGAACAATTGAAGGTCTTTCCACCTCGATAATAAGAATGAAATTTAAAAAACGATGTTAGAAAATGTCACTCTTTGTTGATGTAATTTGGTACATCAAATTGATATAAAAAAATAAGATTAATAGGTATATGCAGAAGACTTAATTTTTTTATAATGAACAAGAAAGAATTTTTAGCAAAAATCAAGAACGTCAAATTGACCTTTGACCTTGATCTCAATTACAAGGTCATAGGTCAGTGATCTCAAATCACTTGTATGGTTGTAGAGAAATACCGATTTCAAATACATAAGGGGAGAAAACTCCTATAAGGGTTAACCAAAACACTTCGACTTAAATGGGTTAAAGTTGCGCCTTCTCGTAAACAACTTTTTGGAAAACACATCATATCATTAAATATTACAGTTTCTTTTGAATATAGATAACAAAAAAATATCTAAATTTAGAATATGACCTTGACCTTCAACTTGACCTCAATTTCAAGGTCATCGGTCAGTGAACTCAAATCGAAAGACCCGAAGTCAATCACTTGTGTGGTTGTGGAGAAATACTGATTTCAAATACATAAGGGGAGAAAACTCCTATAAGGGTTAACAAAAACACTCGACTTAAATATGTTGAAGTTGCGCCTTATTGTAAACAGTTATTTGGCAAACACTTCATATCATTAACTGTTACAGTTTCTTTTGAATAACGATAACAAGCAACATTCAAAATTTAGAACATGACCTTGACCTTTGACCATGACCTCAATTTCGTTCAAATGGACCAAGGACGACTTCATATCAAAAGACTGTAGGCCTCTACGTCTTATGACGTATGAATTTATCCAACATATCGCTTATCTTAAATTTTCAAAGGGAAATGACTCCCATAAGATGTCTTAAAAAAATAATCAGAAGAAAAACAAAAGGTCTTTCCACAAAAAGTGGGAAAGTGGAAAGACCTAATCAGAAGAAAAACAATAGGTTTTTCAACGAAAAGTGGAAAAACCTAAAAAAGTAAATAGTCATGTACTAGTATCCTATATAATAAAATATTCTGATTAGATAAGGCTAATTATTACCAAATCATTTTAACAAAATTACAGTACTTTTACAATAATTGTAAAACTTCAAACAGTGTCGAGGAAAAAAATGCTTGATATATATTTTTAGATTTGTTATGTAAGAAAAGGCTTTCTCAGAATATAACCAGTCATAGAAATCAAATGATTAACTATCGTGCTTAAACTTTGCAGGGGATGTATTAGATTACTTAGATTTTGGATCAACATCTATCACTGATTCATAAAATGTATTTTTCTTTTAATTATTCAATATCCTATTCTAAATAAATTATTACGTAGACGGGAAATGTAATGTTTCTAAGCATGTTATCTCAATTCTTTTGTCAATAATCAGTCATGTAATTTTTGTTTCAGTAAAACATTTTGACAGACTAAGTGATGAAAATATACCCATAGCGATGATTGGCTAATTTGACAACTTACAAGCCTTGTATTTTATTGTACGAAACTTTATCAATCGAACACGACATTTCGTTGCTGCTTCAATATTTGTTAATTTCTTTTATTTTGAATAAATGTTTAGTGTACCTAACTAAGAAGGGACGCAAGTTTTAGGGACAATGGAGTTCGTCCATTCATCTGACATTGTTTACGCTCGCAGGTTATCAATTATCTTTATCAATATCACTGTTTAATATTATTTTGTCATAGTAAAATAATAATGTGTCTGCACAATCTGTTGTTTATATATACAAATTTAAACAAATTTTTATGATTACCAATGAAAAAATGTTCTACATGAGACTTTCGAGTCAGTTTTTTATATTCATACTCCAAAATAAACCAATCAAAATGTTGGATTTCTTGTTTCGAGCATGGTTTTTGTGCTCCGAGCACTGAACACAGTTGTATGAATTTAAACCCTAAGTGACGTAGAAGTTAACAACGATTGGTCAATGTTCGACCATCAGTAACGAACAAAAACATTTTGGTTAAGAGAGAAACAGTAATTGTGGAGCAAAAGAAATAGTTTATATTGATAAAAGAAGATATGGTTTGAGTGCCGATGAGACAACTCTCCATCCAAGTCACAATTTGTAAAAGTAAACCATTATAGGTTAAAGTAAGGCCTTCAACACGGAGTGATGACTCACACCGAACAGCAAGCTATAAAGTTCCCAAGAATGACTAGACGGTGTAAACAATCAAAAGAGAAAAACAAAGGTCTTATCTACAAAGGTCTTATCTTCATTATAAATGAATATTCTTATAACATTTTTATTATCTACATTATTACAATATTGAAAATGATTTTGTAGGTATCTACGTAACCATTGATCGTCAAAAGGGGTTCGAAGGCGTGTTACAATTGCTATGAGATGGTGTTAAAAGGGAATTTCTCATGTTTGTGAGTAAATTATTCACTAATGTATACTGCATATAGTTCAAATATTTATTATGTTGATGAAGTATTAAAATAATCAAGTAAGAAAAATATCATTCATACAAGAAGAATTTTATATACTATACTACTTTGTCTCTGGTGGAGAGTTGTCACATTGGCAATCCGAACACATCTTTTTTTTTTTTTTTTTTTTTTTTTTTTTTTATATAATAACAAAACAGACAATCCATAAACCGAATTTTAACTCGGTCAACATGTATTTTTTTTTTTTTTTTTTTTTTTTTTATAAAAATGCAGTAGATTTAACTAAAACAAATATCTATCATAATGAATTACATTTATAAAAATATTTGATAAACGTATATATAACAAAAAACTAAACTTCCCCTAGGTCTTACCGCTAAATAATTGACATTTATAAATAAATTATGTTCATGCATATTCAAAACTTTTATGATGAGTCCTCGTGGAACATTTGCCTGATTTGGCACGCGTAAAATTTACATTGATGATCCAACTGACACATGTAACTATCACTATGAGACTAGAAGTATATTTCATGAAAATGAAGGGCTTCTCGCCAAGTTCTTAGAATGTTAATTTTTTATTCTGAAAAAAAACAAGCCCCAACATTCGACCTGATTTATAGATCGTTTGTCAATTTGAAAGAAGCAATGGCACATGTTCCGACGCTCGCATGAGAATTCCTAATATATGTATTACCACCGCTTTCATTAGAAGATTAAGACAAATATTTATGTACTAAAAGATCGATATCTTACAGATTTTCTTCTTTCATGTATTAATTTAAGAGCGAGGTGGAAGATAATCAAGGAGAGTCGATGAAACTAGCGAGGACAACGCTGTGGTAAAAACAAAACAAAACACAACACAAAAAAACTAGAGACTAAGTAAGACGAACCCATGAAAAATCATAAATCTCATGATCCGGTACTGTGGAAGAATAACACATCATGATCCATATGTTATGTTTAAGATACGATATTGTCAGTCTTAATGGTTGTTTTGTCCATTCCCTTAAAGTCTGAATATGGGGAAAAACAACATGAAAAATATCAAGAAACTTGAAAAGTACAAAACATGATTATATTAGTTCTCACTACATATGCTTCTGTAACCGCACGAATCATCTGCATTGCCAGTAAAGATACAACAACAAAAAACCCCAAAAAAACCCAACCAATATACTTTTAAGCGCTGGTAATAGCTTTTCAAGTTTAAAAGTGATCAATTATCGTTAATTTGGGATATTAAAACAAAAATCATTTTTTTCATGTTCAGAGATATTTTCAGAGAATGTTGAATTTTGAAAGATGTGAGGTAAATATGATTAATGTCCATGTCAAAGATAAAGGTTGCGGTAAAAAGTCAAAAGGTGTTTAAACTATTTCTACACGCTTCGGTCAAAGCGGTTCTGTTGAAGATGAAGAACATTCCACAAAACCGCGTAAACGAATCTAAAATGTATATTTTCCTGTAATTTGCTTCAAATAATATTGAACGACGTCACTACGAATCCGATATACGTCCGTTATTTATAAAACGTTTGATAATTAGACAATTCATCTCACTCAGACAGAACCTTATATGCTGAGGAAAGTTTTTTTCTTTTTTTCCAATGAGCGAAGCACAACAGCTTTTGTCTTCGGTATCGAGTTTGTCAGACTTCACTTTGTGTATATATTTGATATGCAAAGTTTTGGAACAATCAAATTATATATGTAATTTTTCAGAGGAATAAGAAATTATCAGTAAATATGTTAAACATATCATCACAAAGAATGCAGCATCGTTCCATGTCATAAGATGTTTCGTTCAAATTTTGTCACGAAAAATCCTGCTATCAATCACTAGTATATGTATATAGTATAGCTTTCCTGCAAACGGCAGTTCTATACAGTTCATTACATTATTATAATACCAACGAACAATTCGGGACCATTTAGTAACGAAAGAAGCAAACTAGTTTCTACAATAGTCTTATTTATTTTTAATGTTAACATTATATGGTAGTCTCAGCACAAACTAATGGACTTAAAAAGTCACTTTAGTGACGGTTCATTATTATGGATACAAAGAGGAAATAACGGTGCGCTAAATTTTTAGATATGGTATAAATACACTAATCGCTATTTGTCTGCCATTACTGGATATCACACAGGTTCCCGTAAAAATTTGACGTCATAAAACAAAATATCTGACGCTACAATGGAAAAGTGATTGTTGTATGCTTCAAAAGTTCAAGAGGCCGGGTCAGCCAGGATTAGCAATAAGGTGTATTGTGTTCCAAAGTTGGTGTCATTTTTATCATACGATCCGTCCTGACATAGAAATATTATTGGTTTACAATGACAGAGGGCATATATATTTACATGATAAGTGTAAATAAGTTCAGTTTTGGTTGATGTGGTCAAATAATTTTGTTAAAACGACTCGGTCTGATACATGTATATCGAAACTACTGAAATTTGTTTACAATTCAATATTTTGAATAAAAAGAGGACTTGCAGAAAATTGCTGGTACTCTAAATTGATGTGGATTTTTTTTTGTAGCCAATGTGTTACAATATTGCTGTCATTTGAATTATACAATCCATCGTGATATGTAACTATATGTGATTTACTATGCGGCTATATATATATATATATATATATATATATATATATATATATATATATATATATATATATATATATATTAAGATTTACATTATAAAGTGTAAATATGGTCAGTTTGGGTTGATGCTGTCACATATGGTCAGCTTTGGTTGATGCTGTCAAATATAAAAAAGAAGATGTGGTATGATTGCCAATGAGACAACTATCCACAAAAGACCAAAATGACACAGACATTAACAACTATAGGTCACCGTACGGCCTTCAACAATGAGCAAAGCCCATCCCGCATAGTAAGCTATAAATATGGTCAGTTTTCATGATTTTGGGTGATGCGGACAAATAATTTTGTTATATCCATGAGTCAGTCTGAGATATAAAAACTACTGAAATTAGTTTACGATTCAAAATTTTGATTAAAAAGAGGACATGCTGGAACTATAAACTGATGGGAGCATAATTTTGTTTTCCAATATTGCTTTCATTTATATTAAACAATCCATCCTGCTATAAAAATATAAGCTCGTGCAATATAAAATTCTACTCGGAACAATATTCCCCCATATTCATGCAATAACCCTATAATATAGATCATTTGTATTATCATGATTATACACTCCATCCTTACATAAAAATATTACAGATTTACTATGCGACTATAAGAGTTACATAAAAAAGAGCAAATATGGTCAGTTTTGGTTGATGTGGTCAAATATGGTCAGTTTTGGTTGATGCTGTCAAATATGGTCAGTTTTGATTGATGCAGACAAATAATTTTGTTACATGAGTCAGTCTGAGGTATGAAAACTACTGATATTTGTTTCTGATGCGATATTTTGAATAAAAATAGGAAATGATGGCACCCTCAATTGATGCGAAAAAAATTTGGTCATTGATTTCCAATATTGCAGTTATTTATATACTACAGTCTCTCTTGACCTAAAATTATAACTGAATTGCTGTGCAGCTATATAGATTTACATAATAAAAAGCAAAAAGGTAAGTTTTGGTTGATGCAGTCAAAAGATTTTATTAAACGACTCAGTCGGAAGTATAAAAACTACTTATATTTGTTTATGATTCAATATTTAGGATCAAGGGGAGGGGGTCCAGGGGTTGGAACCCCACTTTTTTTTTAAACATCAATGCATTTGAATGGGAGCATATAGTTGGACCCCACCCTCCAGCCTTTTAAAAATGGCTGGATCTGCCCCTGCATGCTGTCACTATAAATTGATGCGAACAAAAATGTTTTCCAAAATTGCTGTAACTTGTATATTACAGTCCCTCTAGACCTAAAATTAAAACTGAAGTACTGTGCAGCTATATAGATTTGCAGAAAGAAAAATCAAATAATGGCAGTTTAGATTGATGCGGTCAAAAGATTTTTGTTAAACAGGTCGTCCGAGGTATGAAAACTACTCATAAACTGATATTATATTGGTTAATGAGGTCCGATAATTTTGTTATGTGATAACGAGCCATCCTGACTCCCGGAATAACAAATGTAAAACAATTCAAATAATAATGCCCCCCCCCCCCTAATACTAACGGCCTAATTTATGTACAAAAAATGAAAGAAAAACAAATAATTTATGTGACACATCAACAAAAGAAAATCACTGAATTACATGCTCCTGACTTGGAACAGGCACATACATGCAGAATATGGCGTGGTTAACAGGTTTAACATGTTCTCTTGCCGATTATAAATCTGAAATAAAACCGGCAAAATAGCAAAACTCTATATAAATTAAATCGCTTTTTTACCCAAGCCTTTATATTAAGGCAAAGAGTTCTTAAAACTTATAAATCAACTCTAGCCGTAGAATTTATAAATTAATTTTAGCCGTAGAATTTATAAATCAATTTTAGCCGTAGAACTTATAACTCAATTCTGGCCGTAGAATTTATAAAAATCAATTCTAGCCATAGAATTAGAAATCAAGTCTAACCGTAGAACTGTTCTAGAAGTAGAACTGACCAAATATTTGGTCAGTTCTAGCTAGAACTGTCAGGATAGGGTAGAACTGTCAGGATCAGTTCTAGGTAGAACGGTCCAAATCAGTTCTAGGTAGAACTGACTAAAAGGTGTCAGGCTGACAGTTCTACGTACTGTTCTAGAACAGTTCTCCTGACAGATTTAATGAGAGGTTAGAAGTGATCTCCACTGTAGTTTCTGTGTGTGTTACATTTTAACGTTCTGTTTTACGTTACATATCGTTTGTTTTCTCTTATTTTTTAGTGTGAATTCACATTACTATAAGACGTGTCACGGTACTTATCTATCCCAAATTCATGTATTTGGTTTTGATGTTATATTTGCTATTCTCACAGGATTTTGTCTAATGCTTAGTCCGTTTCTGTGTGTGTTACATTTTAATGTTGTGTCGTTGTTCTCCTCTTATATTTAATGCGTTTCCCTCAGTTTTAGTTTGTACCGGTAACCCCGATTTTGTTTTTTGTCAATGGATTTATTAGTTTTGAACAGCGGTATACTACTGTTGCTTTATTTGTTATTGTTCCTGTTATTCTGGCACCAAAATTGCAAAATATATATCAAGAGAGATTTTTCTCTTAAATTTTAAGTTTTATTTTGACCTAGAAATACATATTGCCAATCTGCTATCAAGTTGTGTCATTACAAATATGGTGATGCAAGTGTAATGTCGTTGGAGGATGTTCAGAAGTAATGTAAAACTATATAAAACTCGTCTGTCAAATTCTCAAAACTACCGACATTTCAACGAAATGTTGCTAAAACTTTTCGAAAATTGTACTTTTATTTAACTGATTATGATGTTAAACTGAAACTGCATAAAAAATGAAACACTCTCGAAAGTGTGAAACCGAGTATATGTCTTATGGTCGTGCACTTACTTTGATGTACTCTCAATAGTTTATGTATTCAGGGAATGCGGAGAACCATGCAAGTTATTTATTAATAATTTATACTTTTTTAGTTATGATATCTCAGTAGTTGCACATTAATAGCTCGATGTATAAATGATTTACATGCAGAAAATGTAAATAAGTTTTAAGCAGGTGATTTGTATGAGTAAGTTATAAGACCCAGTGAAGAGAAAATTAAGATTTCAATTTTTAATTAATTTGATAATGGCTTCGTGAATAAATGTATATTACTAGGTAAATTAGATTCAAGGACTAACCTTATGTATTCATTATTGAACTGCATTTTTTAGTTTTGTGTGTGAATTATTAATAATAACCCCTATTCCTTTAATATTTTTAATACAATATTAATTTGACTGAAACACTCGATATGGATCCATCTAAAGTACGATGATAATGTCTGGATCTAGACAAATCAACGAATTATGTTGTTTGGATACTATAATGCAATTGTAAGATTTCTCATGGGACACAGGGCACTACCCGGAAATTATTAGCCTTTATTATATATGAGGTCGGAATAGTAATTTGATTATACTGGAGTATCCTATTGTCACCTCAATTTTCCATTATGTTCTTGCTTTTTGTTCACAGGGGATATAAGCTCATTTCTATTATGTCAATTTTTCTTTTTTGATGGACTGTACATTTCTTATTTGACTCGATGTGTGCGTGACATTTTTATAATCAATTTTCAAATATATAGTTTGAAATACAAAGTTTCTACATTTTCTTTCAGCATTGGAATTCTGTAAAATTATACTCCATGCAAGCGAGTCAGAGCGTCTTCATGCATTGTCAATGACAGTTCTCTCTATGAAATCAATCATAACAATATACACCGAAATAAGAGTGAAAGACGGTGTTATTGAACATCAGCAGGATAAAATCTATGAACTTGCTTTTAGTTATGCAGAGGGAAAAGGAGAGGTAATTTTTAGAGCTTGCGATCATCCTTGATATGAACTTATAGTTTTGTTGGTTTCTGTATATATTTTGCTGTTTATGTTGGTATTAAAGAGCCGGTGCTTGTCGGAGCTGAATTGCATTGTACGACTTTAAATATACTTGTACCTTTTGTTTTTCCAATGGTGACAGTCGACATTAAAACGGCAAGTGTTGAGATGGCAAAACCTAGTTTAACGTAGACGCAATTTAGTTGGTTTCAAATCAGGAATACGTTTTAATTTCTATTAAGTAACATCTAGATAGAAATACGGAGATGTGGTATGAGTTCCAATGAGACAACTCTCCATCCACGCTTTGTAAAAAAGTAAACCATTATAGGTCAAAGTACGGCTTTCAACACGGATCCTTGGCTTACACCGAACATCAAGCAATAAAGAGCCAAATGACTAGTGTCAAAGCATTCAAACAGGAAAACCAATCTTAATGTCTTTTTAGGTTTGTGTCTTTGATTTTATCTTTACCGATGATCCAAGATCTCCATCTATTTTTATTGATATGCAGATATTTCTAATTTCTTTATTATACTTGCTTACGGAATAAAGTATTATTATTATTATTTTAGTTGTTGTTTATGTCTGCAAGGTGTATTATTGATTGTAATCCATCATCGACCACCTGTATATATACTTCCATCGTTATATAAACTTCTATACAAACAAGCATAGAAATAGCATTTCAATCAATTAAATCTCTTAAAACCTTTACGTTTGTATAATTTACCCGTGATGTATTGCTCTCTTAAATTCCACATTTATTTCCTAATCAAACGGAACCGTACTAGATATTAAATGTTGATTATTTTGATTCACCCATTTCGGTTCATCCATCCGTAACGTTGCGAGAGGTTTTTATTATAAAATAGTTAAAATGTCAATTTTTGAACAGGTTTTATTATCAAAGCTATCATAGGATATTGTGAACTTACACATCACAGTATGGTGTTAGTATCCATTATAAATCAGATTTAAATGAACAAATTTTAATCCAATCAGATAGAAGAGATTTTACGCTACTGAACATAGGGGTGGATCTCTACAAAAGACCTACAAAATACCATTAACTTCATTCATACATTTATTTTTAACACGGATAACACGTGGAGTTTGATGTCAATAAACGAGAAAAAAATATGATTTAAGAAGCTGATCACCTGAAATTACCTGAATCAAGCGAACGACAGAACTTGACTATATTTACCAGGAAATTGGATTCTTTAGCAACATACGATAATATTGGAATTTCTTATTTGGATTAATCAACTCTTTTCACAGGAGAGAAGGAATGCTACATCAACATTTTTGTGACACGCAATTTAATCTGATAAAATGTGAAAATATTTTTTACGATATTATCTATCCGATCTTAAACATTAAATGAGTTGTTTGATCACAATTTATTTGCGTGTATGACAATGGAAAACGCCAATCTTGCCGATCCGTATACTTGTACAGTCCGAATTATGGCACCAAAAGGAAAGTCGAAAGTTCTATGTAAGATTATATCGCCTCTGACTAAATGGATAGATCCATCGTTTCAGATACTAAAGATCTCTGAAGGAAGTCATATCAACACTGAAAAAATGACATGCAATGATGAAAATAGTGACGACGAAATGCTAATAACTCCAGCACTCAGCATTATGATGTTTTTGTCAGAAAGTGGAGCCGTCACATACGACGAACTAAAGGCAGTTTTAAAGAAACGACCTTGGAAACTTCATCATAAAATGGAATTAAAAAGTAAAATATCCCCCGATCGAACTATTGGTTGTCAGGAGTTTTATGGGTTAGCAGACGATATGCCGCTATGGTCAGTATGTCCAATTCATTGTGGCAACGAACATCTTAGATTCTTACTTCATGTGAGGAAATTTAAAGAAATGGTGGAATTTTATCGCATAATCACAAATGCTGAAATGGAAAGTTCAAAACCAGGATTTTGTATCTTTCCAATGTATACACAGCCAGGATTAGATTGTCAGCTGGCTTTAAAATACTCAAAACACATCGACCCCGTACCTATAGAGAATGTGATTCTAGTCTTTAAAGTACAATGTATGAAAAGTATCAAAGCTTCAGTGCAGTGTGTTATTACACAACTTGATGATATTACATACAATGTTTGTGATCCAGACGGAAATAAAATACAACTGAAAACGGACCCGGTTATACAGAGACAGACTCCGCCTGGATTAAGTGCAATGTCTGCAGTGAAAAACATCTTAGAGGATTATAAAACTTGTCGGAGTTCCTCGGACAGTTACGATTCCGGGAGGTTTTCTGACAGCGACTTGTGGTTCAGTGAAGCAGAGCAACAAGTGTCAGAAAATAACAAAAAAATACATTATAACATTAATAATGTAAGTTTGTCAGGGAATAAATCTTCTCATAGAACTGAAAGAAGTGAAGTGCGTAGTCAAACAAATGATGCTTCCCGAATCATTTATCAGAATCAAAAGAGTGACGGAGACGATAAGAAAACACATTGTAAATATCAGTCGTGTTTTAAAGAATCTGTGTACCTTTAACGGGTATATCATCAGGATTATTTTGTGAATTAACTAATATTGTGTGCAATGTCAGTACATTAACATCTCTTTTTCAAGTAAATTATAAACCAGAAAATGAATTTTGAGTTTGCTCATACCTTTAAAACCGATTTTGTATTCACACTGAGCGTCAATGGTATTAGGTACGCTATTTTTATTCTTTCATCCGATTTTTATCTTGGATCCAGGTGTTATAAGGTGTATTGCAGTTTGGGTTGTTTTTTACTCATAAGATTAACCTCTCTATTTCTAAAGAATAAAAGGATAAAATGAATAAGTTACATGAAACGCACACCTGCTGATTAGTAAGTAATTATTAAAACATTTTATGTAAATATGAATCACAGGTATATTATAAGTTCAGTAGAAATAGGTACATTTTTAAACCGGTCATAAGTCAAAATACTATGTCGGTTTATTTTCAAATCGTTTTATTACAATTTATGATGAGCAAAGCTAAACGTCAACTGATTAGAACAGTCCAAATGTAGTGAAACCAATAGCACAATTATGTTTAACATATATATCTACCGTTCATTTTATTGTATACAAATACGGCCGTTATTTTCTGTTTAAATTGTTTTACAGTTGTCAATTCGGGGCTATATGGTATAGGCTATGTGCAATGATGAAGCCGTGCGGTACCCTATATAGTTGTTAATTTCTGTGTCATATTGTCTTTTATGGAGAGTTGTCTCATTGGCAAATATTCCACATCTTCTATTTTATAATAAGAATCTACTTTATGATTGTGAACCTTTCGATTATTTAGCCGTTCGGAATTATTGACAATAATCTCAACACACTCGGAACTTTTCTGACAAACCTAAATAAAGACACTAAAGCAATCTAAACAAATCTGATAAATATTATTTCTTTTTTTGACTATCGTTTTTGTATTTTGAAAGTGTTATGTAATTTCTCACTAAAGTCAGTTATTTAAACTATAAAATGTTAAAAGTAGATTTAATTAGAAGGCACTGTACTCTTTTTCAATTAATTACGGCTGGTAAAGTGGTTGTAAAACGAATTTCGCATATATCAAAAGTTCTTTAAACATCTATATAAGTCTTTGTAACGTGTGATTTATCTAACAGATGATTAATTTTACATTGTACTTTGAACACACAATAAAAATAAAAAACATACTCCATCAAAGAGAATCCGGACATCTACAAAAACACAATAAAAAATGAAAAAAAAAAAAAAAAAATATAAATTTTAAAATGCTGAAAGCTAAGTACATTTTATATACCCGATTATGCAATAAAATTGTGTTTAAAAGATTGTTACAGTTATATACCAAGAAAAAATAAAAGTTTTTGTTTTTAAGTAAGTTAGTTTAAAACCTTATAATGGTTCAATCACTAATGCATGTATCTCACTTACAGTGCATGTTTTTATTGTTTATGGTTTAAGATGTCTATGAATTGAAGGATGAACTAACAAATATCCATCCCTTGTTTTCTTTCGCAATTTTCAGAAGAAGTAAGTTGACATTTTTTTAATTATTAAAAAGTCAAAGCTAAAAGTTTCCCACCTGAAAACATATTTAAAAAATGCGAATTCATTCTTCCCTTTAATGGTCAATGTTCTCACTATATAAAAACTAAAGGGCGCTTTAAAATACTTTTATTTGACAATTTTCACATTGAGTTTGTTTGTATCCTACGGGTTTTAATTTTATATTGTTCGTGAAATTTATTTCTCACTCACTGGGAAAAAGATTAAAGACGATAATAACATAACTCTAATATTACAACAAACAAACCCGATCAATAAAAGATGATTTAAATAGAAAGCATTTCCCTTACAAGTTGAAAGAAATTACCTGAACATTGTAATTACTGAAATGACGGATAATATGTTCTTTAGCACACCTACATCACTATGTAATTGTCACGATAAATGGATGGCTTGTTATCAAAGAAAGCACAAATTTGTCAATTGCTGTCCAAATTTGTCATTTTTATACAGAACGACAAAGGGTATAATTAACTGTATAATTTTAGTCGCAAAAGAGAGAGAAAAAACACGTCTAAAACTGTTTGGTGTGAATTTTCTCGTTTTTCTTTGTATCTAAAGATGTCATATAGAATAGAATGTTGTTTAAACATTCGAAAATTAGTAAATAGATAAAAGAATTAAAAAAAGTCATGACAATGGATCTGTATTCTGTTTCCATGTGATTAGTCATTTAAAAAAAAAGGTGATATAGATTTCAAATTCTAGAGCTGTAGACTATTTTTGGCAGTATCAAATTTCAAGATAGAATTTGTATCACTATCGTTAAAATTAACATAAATACTTAATGTTAATTTATCTAAATCAGTTATCTTTGTAGTATCAGACGAAATCTGATATTTCCATAGAATTGCACAAAAATGATAAAACATCGAGATACTTGTTTTTCGCATAAAGTCACAATAAAAAATAAAGTACCGAAATAAACACACAAAAATAAAACATAATAGAAAGTATTAAGTTTGATGAATTAGATTTTTGAAGACCTTACTTTGACCTATACTATAATGGTTAACCTTAACAAATTGTGCTTTTGGTTGGACTTATATTATTTGCACTGATACCACATCTTCTTATATCTAAGAATAACAAGAAACGGGGTTTAGAGATACTAGATAAAGAATCGAGAATTGGACAATGGTGGATATTTGTCTCATTGGTAATCATACCACATCTTCCTATTACAGGAGTTCAACCTATATTTTGATGTAGCCTGCGTTTGTATTTATATTCATATTAAAATCCCGTAGTGGTTACAGAAATGCTTCTATTGCAAATTAAGATTATTCTATACAGGAAGATTGTTGTTCACTTCTATCTCATTGTCATCGAAATAAAGGTTCTATCCATATGCAGCAGCATTCCATCAACGCAATATCTCTCCCTACTGATTGTATATACAAGTCTTTGCGTTTCCTATGAATAACATTGATGCTGCTTACATGGGAGCTATTTACGAAGGCTTTGAAGATAAAAAATTGCATTGAAAATAACTGATGCAACCAAAATGTTCAACTGTTATGGAATATCTGTATGACAGACGACTATACAGATTTGTGCTCCACTAGTCGGGTACAATCCCGTCATATTCTCTTCGGTAGTGACACCGAATATCAGTTATAATTCCTTTTTTTTTACTTGTAATGAGCAATATAACACTAAGGTGGTAAAAACTGCTTGCCATTCGGAAGCATGTGAGCTCACCATTTTCTTTGTATGTTTCATTGGGTTTGTGTTGTACGATTTTACGTTTTCTGTGCATTTTTATGGACTATATGTGTTATCCTTTCATATGTTTTTGATAAAGTTTGCTTTATTTAATCAAGTAGTCCTTTATTGGCATTTGATAAATCTTGGTCATATTTGATGTTTATTCCGGCATCCTGATCTGTCGTCGAATATGTTTTAAAAAGAGTTACAATTTAACAAATGTCTGCTAGAGCTGATATATCAAGGACAACCGATGTCACCAAAAACAGATGTTATGAGGCAGTCAACTAAGAGTACATGTAAATGTCGTATTACTAAAGAAAGCAATAAATGCTCATAATATGTATTCGAATTTGCATATTTACATACATAACATATCTTTATGAAAAGTAACTGACAAAATAAGAAAAAGTTATAAACTATACAAAAGGATATGTACTTATTAGAAATATAATACACAAGAGGAGAAAAGTATTTTAGAAGATACGATATGAAACAAATATCAACAAGAATCAAATGTAAAACAATGCTAACGAAAAAAACAAACAAAAAACACAACAGCCTGGTTTATGTTAGAAGCAATTAACGGAAAACAAATATCAACAAGAATCAAATGTAAAACAATTCAAACGAAAAACACAACACAACAGCCTGGTTTATGTAAGAAGCAATAAACGGAAAACAAATAATGTAAAACAATTCAAACGAAAAACACAACACAACAGCCTGGTTTATGTAAGAAGCAATTAACGGAAAACAAATACGATGGACTATGACAAATGACGATCACTGAAAAAGAGACTCAAAATTGTCACAGCAGCATACCGAATGTAATGTGGTTAGAAATTCTAGCAAACGTTCAACCCTAGTATCCTTACTGAATTTATAACAGTGGTGTTAGAACATTACATGAAAACAAACAGTAAAATTCAGTTAAAAAAGGCTCAACTCTTCAGATCTAAAAAAAAGTATAAAAGACAACGAAAAAAAATATTTAGTACTGGTATAAGATCTATCTTTGCCCTGTTGCAAGGCAAAATTAATTCCCCTCATCCATCATAATAATGTCGTTCATGCTGTGCGGCCTTCTTTGCAGAACCTACCTATTGTATAATGGTCAGTGGGTTCACGTCCTTTTAAAATATGCATGAAATAATCACCACTGGACGATAAGAAAACAATTATCAAATCAATCATTTGTGTTGTATACTACTGAATCAGCAATTTCAGACTGATACCATTACATCAGATACATATAAGTACAAGTCGGTCAATGTTATTCATGTTATATAATATAAACAAATTATAACGATTTGTTATCATTTTTTTTTCAAACGGTTTTCTCGTATATCTAATGTGTCAGATTTTATATACTTAACTTGGTCCATTCTTGTTTTTTTTTTTTTTTAAAGTTTGTTAATAATATATCAGTTACTATTATGGTTTAGCAAACTGTTGTGAAAGCATGTTATACAATGCACTCTTAACAATAATTTAAAAATGATATACGAAACTACTTGCAAATTAATTTAATTATAACTCCTAACTCCTTGTGGAATAGTGCAATTTAGTAACCAGACCACACAGTAGGATATCGGATCAGATAAACATCAACAGTCATAAAAGCTCCTTCATTGGTATAACTAGAGACATGTATGAGATGTAGGCTTCTCATATCTATAGGGCGTCTACATCAGATTTACATAGAAGTAATACATAATTATTTTCAATTTTCTGTTAAAAGGGCGATGGCTTTGATGAAACAGGAAAAGAGTCATTATCTTAAATTTTTCAGGTGCAGTAACGCTTTCAGTAGATGTTTCATAGCTATGGATTTGGAATGAAATCTTAATTGGTTCTATTTTCTGTCGTCAAATTGACCCTTATCACAGCTTTTGTATGGCAATATGAATCGCTATACAATCTTGCCTTTTTCTGGTTTTATTGCCAAAATCTGAACTTGTTTCTGATAAATGATAACACTTCTATGCAAATATCAATGCAGTTGTGATATATGTCTCTGGTACAAAAGTAGAATCTCCAAATTTTACTGAACACTGTCATAAACGTTGGTCAAGTTATTTAAAATGATTCATCCAGCATTTTGTTTCTAAAAGTGAATACACAATGAATTATTAAATGAAACTACTCGACGGGTGTCATCAGTGGATCGAAAACTACTCGACGGTTGTCATCAGTGGATCAAAAACTATGTGATGGGTATCATCAGTGGACCAACAACTATTTGACGGGTGTCATCAGTGGATCGAAAACAACTAGACGGTTGTCATCAGTGGATCAAAATCTATGTGATGGGTATCATCAGTGGACCAACAACTATTTGAAGGGTGTTATCAGTGGATCGAAAACTACTCGACGGTTATCATCAGTGGATCAAAAACTTCTCGACGGTTGTCATCAGTGGATAAAAAAACTCTCGACGTTTTTCATCAGTGGATCAAAAACTACACGACGGGTCACATCAGTGGATAAAAATCTACTCAACAGATGTCATCAGTGGATTAAAAACTACTCGACGGTTGTCATCAGCGAATAAAAAACTACTCGACAGGTGTCATCAGTAGATCCAAAACTACTGACTATTACAGAGTTGACCATGCATTTCGAATGGATTCGTGTTGGTAAATATTAAGTTTTATTTTTGTGTAACGGTACTGTCAGTCGACTACAACTTTGAATCAATAATTGTCTTTTTGTATCTTGTTCTCAGTTTTGTAAATAAAATTAGCAAATGATGTAAACATTTTTTGTAAGAAGACTTAATACCTATAGGTGTTAATGTGTATGTCTCTTGTGAAGAGTGGTCTCATTGGCAATAATACCCCATATTCTTTATTATATCAACAGTTAAGCAACAGGCAAAAGATAACACAACAAGCCATGTTAAAGATGGAATCATTTAATTGACACATATTAGTAAGATAAACTAGAAACCACGAGATAGGTGTACAGACAAACAGCACTAGAGGTACAAGAACAACTAACACACAAAATGCAAAATTGGATTAATATATGAGAACTATCAAACTCATGTGCTTCAAAAGGTCAAAAATAAAACGTTTTGAATGCGACACTTGATTTCAAATTTCCGATTTCAATCCATTTTTTGGATTCACACATAATTGTGCTTACGTAGTATACCGGTAAGGTCAATGTCTTATGATTTCATATTTTAACAAAAATCAGGAATTGATTGAAACATATTTTTTCTTTGTTGTTCAGCAACGTGTTGGGAAATAAGTACTCTTTTAATGATTTAAAGAACACATTTATCACTAGAACTATTTACGACAATTTTTCATGTAGCACGACTGTGAAATCTGGTAAAATAGGTATTAAATTCGTATTGTTTACGTAAAGTGCTTTTAATAGAACTTCCATCCGAGATCACTTAAGACGATTTAGTCTGAACTCAAGACATGCAATGTAAAATGATTTATGTTAAAATGTCACAATATACCTGTCATTATGTCAATATTTAGACATGGACAAAAAAGGCAAAAATTACCACCAGTCAATATTTTTAAATATTAAAAAATCATTAAAGTTACTTTAACATAAATATATCAAATATTGTAGAACGGTTTAATCTCTAGGATTACTTAAATTAAGTGTGCCGACATCTTAAATTATTGTAATAACATAATAAACAGGACGGTATTTCACCGGTCTCTGGTGCAATATCATACATTCAGAAACAAGGTTCAACAAGACGAACGAGAATCTATATACATTTTATAGTTTTGGACCGGTATACTGTCAAAGAAAAAATGAGACAGAGAGAGGAGAGAGAAAGAGAGTGAGAGAGGGGAGGAAATGAACCGTATATTTCTACCCACTTACAATATCTTAGTGTAGAAAAATGTAGCTGACTATTTATACTGACTAAGCGGTGTGGGCTTTGTTCGTTGTTGAAGGCCGTACGGGGACCTATAGTTGTTAATTTCTGTGTCATTTGGTCTCTTGTGGAGAGTATTCTCATTGTCAATCATACTACATCTTTTTTATATTCATTATCATTATTGCTTAGTTGCTTATATCAAACTGTTTTAGCCACCGTAAAGTGATGGAAAATGCAAGGCAAGGACATAAATTGCAGCTTATGGAATGTATTAAATTATTCAGACAATTTCTAGTCTGGATGATAATATTGTTATAAGGTTGATCACTTTACTTCCTACTACTACATCAAACGAAGCTTACATCAAATTTATTATTCTTTTGTCAATAAAGATACATACACTTTATGAAAATAGATACTTTAGAATAGACGACGACGGAAAATCTATGAATTATTCATCGTATACCAAGACATCAATCCCCAACAACTGTAGCTGGTGAAATTAAAAATTAATACAAGAGAAATTGAATTGTAAAAATTATTCATCGAACTTGATTTCACATTCCAAGTAATTTGACGCCACACCAGGATACTACCTAATCAGATGGTAAATACAAAGACCTGGTCCGTCGTGGTTTAAATGAAACTTGTCGTTGTTAAATTTCATGTAAAGTCTGCAATTGATGTTATTGTTATGCTAACATGTATCAACATTATAAGATATTCTGTTACGTATCCCGATCATTGTCCCTTCTCGTGTATATAAATATACAACATTATAAAAATTACTTGTCGTCTGCTGCTAAAATAATTTAGTTTACTCTGCAACTACATGTAGAACACTTTATGTTGTGCTTACCAAATACAATAACAAATGACATTTCGTGCAAAGTCGATTTCATGTCGTGTCATTTTTTTTTTTACAATTTGGACCTTTATGACTTGTGGACTTTTTTTTAGAAATGAACCTCCACCGACTGTTATCCAAAGGTTAAAATAAATGTAAACATATGTGTTACGATGTATTATGTTCTTGGGTCAAGAACATGTCGCATTTGAAGAAAACACAATGATGTAAACCCAACGTTCACATGTCAAATGTCAATTTCATAGAAATCCACATGAAACATTGATGGATCAATTACTTTTGTTCTTACTACGGTCACAGTACCGTGTATATATTTACAAATGAACGGGTGACATTTGTGATTTACCAACTATTTTCCGACGTGTGATATTAATTAATATAATAATATAGATTTTCTTTGTGTTTGACTTTAAGGTAAACTCTTTCTAAGCCGATACAACAATAAATTAAACTTTGGCATTTCACTGCCACTCAACATATTTTTAAACCGGAAGTCGATTGTAGCTTTACATATGGAAAGGCGCTGTTTGTTTGATGTGCTGAAATGTCTTTTATTTCTTCCTTTTAATAATTGCAATGACGCAATTAATCACTTTCTATACCTATACAAAAACAATTTCAATTTAATGGAATAAATTTTTGAATAAAACAGTTTGGGCGTTACAGTCTTTTAAAAGGTGAATAAAATAACAAAACCAATAGAGAGTATTTGTTCAATGAAACACAAACTTTTTTGTCACAGTAATGCATTGGCATATGATAATTATTTTCACGTATATACCAAACAAAAGTGAAAAATAAATTTGCTTTCCTAAGCTTTATTTGTCTAAAAAGTTTTCTTTATTCTAATCATTGCAAAATTGTATCAACATCCGCCTCTGGCAAAATTTCGTGTTTTTCATTGGACGACATCAATACAGTGGAAGACAGTTTCTTGATTCGTGTACTAAGCACCGATATACAATTTGACATCACTTTGAAGTCTATCGATAATTTCAAGCAAACATTGTAAAATCCTATTCTGCTCTACATGTGTAAGGTAACGGCATTTTGATACAAAATTAAAAAAAGAAATCTTTCAAACATATGGCATCGATGGACGTCGCTAAACAAAACGAGTTAAAAGTTATATGAAAGAACATATACATAGTGTTCATGCATTAATAGTTTGTATGTAGTTTAAAACAGGTAACACATACAGATCTGCAATATAGTTAATGTTTAGGTAAGACTGAAAACACTTTTTTGAAAGCTGTCATTAAGTCAATTAACTTCAGAAGAAAGAAACACCACTTAGTTTATGCTTATATTTCATCACTACCCGAAAGAGCAGGGAATTTAAAGAGTCAATAAAACATGTATACGACCGAGGCGTTATAATGGGACTAGTAGACATTTGCGGAAACTAGGTCTACACTAGAATTACACTTTAGACTTACGATTACAGGTGACAAAAACAAGGGGTAATCTCAAAATACTAAAACAAACCAACAATACAGATACTAAATAGCAAATGGTGTCTTCTTTAAAAATGAAAAAAAGATGTAAGCAACACGTTAACATTGTATGTGTCTGAAGCACTTTGCTGGATTTACCATCAGGACAGCACAAAGCTGAATATTTAAAAACAATTATTTATAAGGAGCGAAGGTGTAGATAGATGATATATATATATATATTATCTGCAGCCAGGAGCAATAGACTTTCCCCGCGAAACAGGGTACATTTAATGCAATGGTTAGTATACGAAAACCAGCAAACATATAGAGGATACTCTACAAACTGTTTCATTTGAAATAGTAATGTTGGTGTCGTTTTTGTTATACATGAACACAACTTTGTATTCGCAACTGTAGCCTCGTCAACTTAAACAGATTGTAATTTTTAAAACAATTTCTTCTTGCCTGCTACACTTTTGCATTTTATCCTAACAATCAATTAAATAATATTTGCGTATAAACTTTGTGTGAAATGAACAACGTCGCAGTGAGATTACGGGCTGTTCCGGGGGTTGGAACACCCCTTGTCTTGCCGATCAATGCTTTTGAATAGTGACATATGGTCGGAACCCCCTTTTTATCTTGGATTGGAATCCCCGTTTGAAAATGACTGGATCGACCCCTGCGTACTAGTTTCTGAACAAGGTTAAAAGCTCATTTTGCGAGCATACTAGTCCCACCCATGTTCTTAGGGGATAATTTTCGACTCTGCGAATAAAAAGTCCATACTTAATGATTCCCAAGATGCCTATTATAATAATTGCATAAAAGAAAAACAACTTGGAACTTGTTTGTCATTTTTTGTTTGTTGCTATTGAAAACATAGATAGCAAAGTTTTAACTATTTGAGTACACCTTTCCTAACACAAAGTATTGTCGTCTTTTTTCAGCAATTGTCCAAATCTAGCTACTGCAAGAGTCAAAGAGAGATCTACAAAGTCAATTGTACAAACAAAACAAATCGACAAAAAGACAAACAATAGCAATAACTTTAAATAACTTTATTTTTTTAAAAAGCCTTACAGTTTCTTGTTTAAAACATGGATTGAACCTTCACTCTAATGTATTTCCCGTTGTCTATGGGAATTAAAATCTCAGACAGGTATCCTTTCAACATGATTCAGTACTTTACACTGTTTAATATTTCAGTAAACGTTTGAAAATCAAAAGTATTAGTATTCCTTCTCAAGACAAATCTTTTTCGCAGCACCAGAGATGATCAGAGATCATTCCTGGATTTTGATTATGTTCAATATTTAGTGTTTTTGGATTTGTTTTGGAATTATTCTGTTTTGGTCCTTAACCTTAACCTGGTTTCCGATATGTCTGTTTTCGTATTTTTTTAACTATAGCTAAACCGATTAGCTGTTCTGGTGAACATTTTATGAGTTGGTGACTTATAAAAGACAATAATCTACACGCACGATGAAACTTTGATTCCGATCAATTAATTTGAAGTTGACTTTATGATCAGAAAAGTACTCTTATTGTAGGAATTGATATCTCTTTTATTCCCTTCCATTATTTCGGTGACGCAAAATCCGCCCTGTCTTTTATGGCAAGAGCAAAACCCACCACTTAGATTAAACACTTCAAAAAAAGAAAATATTAACAGAACGTCATAAAATAAAAAAAAAAAAAAAAACAAAAACAACAATATTTTTAATTGCTGGGTTAGAGCAGCAATATGATGCAAGTTAATCGCAATATATGCGTCACTATTCAACATAATGATAAGTATTCGGGGATGTTTTGTTTTGCAAAGAGAGACCGGAATGATTGGTTAAAGTAATTTAAGGTCTAATTTGCACATAGGTTTAAGGTATCATTCATGATAGCAGACACAAGCTTAAAATTGGATGCAACTTAGAGAAGAAAAATAACCTCCACTGTTTGAGCCATTTCAAATTAAATGTTCCGATCCCTTATACTTTGTTGTATATATAAGGAACAACCAAACTTAATAAAAGTGATTGTTTCAAAACTGATATAGGTAGCACTTAAATCACTAAAATATTTAGTTTACGAAATTTTAGATCTGAATTAATTCAAATACCACCGTTTAAAATTATAACAAATGCCCCTGAAAAGAACTTAACAAGTGCAAAGATAATAGGTTAAAAGATAGAAAAGCGTATGTTTGTATTTTTGATGAGTTTTTTTTTTATTATCCCTTTTAAGTTTTCTGAAGGATTGAAAATCGTTTCCGATGAGAATTAGCCAGACCAATCAATATTATCCTGTTTGTAACACGTCTTCAAATTGAATGGTTTGCATATATGAATTACTAGTAATCGATACAAGGAAAACATTTTTGAAATAGTTTTCCTCTTGAAATTGCATATTTAAATTTAACATATTAAGTATACTAAGAACAATATCGGTTGTGAAACAGCATAAGAATAAGACTTAAAATGTAGATATTAAGTGTACGTTTATTTATAAAGTAAGCTGATATCAACCCACAATTATTTACATTGTTATCTAACATCAAGATCATCTTAACGGTAACTATATGCTAGTCATGATTGAAAACAGTTTATAGTTCCCATGAGAAAGAAATTAATGAATAGAAAAAATACCTACAAAATAAAGTTTTGAGTTCAGACAAGTATGAACAAAAGTTAGGTTAATAATTGGAATACGCAAAAGATGCTTTTCAAAATTTGTCATAAAATAAATTATGAAATACATTTTTAAGGAAACACAGAAATATTGTTTAAAAGTTTTATTTATATCAATTCAGACTGGAAGATAGTAAATGCAAACCTTATATTTAACCTTGATCTGGCATTGTTGTCAAACAAATAGAATACATACATCCATTTTATATCGTTCAGCAGAAATATCAAAGTTCTGAAAGAAAGTGCTGGAATTCTGAAAACTGAATGAACAGAGTTTGCGTGAACGCAAATAAAAATACCAGAACACTTCGTCAGCTATCGTTCGTTTAAACACTCATTACGTCTCAGGTTCATTTACCCGCGAGGTAGTAATTATGATTTTTTTTAAACCTTGTTCTTTGCTATTTGGTTTACTTTTTTTTTTATAATAAATCGACCGTCGTTGATCAATTTAAGAAAAACAAGAGATTATTTCTATTTCTGAAGCATCCGTAAAAAATATAGATAAAAGATTGATGACTGACGTATATCTTTTTGTATCTTTGAAATACCTTTGTATCTTTAAAGTTTTGCAAAATAAAATGTTATCATTGCAATAAATTCATTGTTCCAGTAAATAGTCAAACAGAAATAAAGATAAAAAAGCAAGAAATTCCACTAAATGTCATCAGCCTATTTCTTTGTTGTAGTCTCGTTTTTTCCGGTATTAAAAAGATGATTACTTTAATCGAATTGGCAATTAGTCAGGCTAATGTATTTTCATTCAATAATAGCAGAAGATACAAGTCGACGACAGATTGACAACGGAAAGACAAAAACAACAAAAACGGCAAACATATTAAGAAAAAATCTTTATTAAGGCCGTACGGTGACCTATAGTTTTTAATGTCTGTGTCATTTTGGTCTTTTGTGGATAGTTGTCTCATTGGCAATCATACCACATCTTCTTTTTTATATATTAAACAACAGTATACAAAACACAACATAGCAAACTAAAAACTGAACAGCAAAATATACTTGGTAATGTCATCAATGCTGTGGACAAACAGATGGCCAAATAAAACATGTACGGCACATTCTATTTGATTCAATCTGATGCGTTAAGCCTTTTCAACTGATTTTCATAGTTAGTTCTCCTGTTTAACTGTTACACCATTGTCCCATGTTAGGGGAGGTTTTGGGGTACCGCAACTAACATGTTTAACCCGGCCACATTCTATATAAGATGTGTGTGTCTCTCCCAAGTCAGAATAGTGTAAAGCAGTGGTTTTCGTTTGTTGCTGTGTTACATATTTTTTTTGCTTTCATTTTTTGCACATAAATTACTAGGCCGTTAGTTTTCTCGTTTGAATTTTTTCATAATTGTCTTTTCGGGGCCTTTAATAGCTGACTATGCGGTATATGATTTTCTCATTGTTGTAGGCCGTACTGTGACCTTTAGTTGTTAATTTCTGTGTCATTTTGTCTCTTGTGGAGAGTATTCTCAGTGTCAATCGTGCATCTTCTTTTTTTCTATATAAGACAAAAAAAAAAAAAAAAAAGAAGCTACTGGTAACATGTAATGATATGTATAAAAAAAATCACTTAATTTACATCTACACGATATTTACTAATCATCATACTATTTATTGCAATTATATAGACATTAAAAGTCATATACAGAACTCTCAAAACCATACACTAGTAAACAAAACCACAAATGATCCAACGATATGTTGTCATAATCTTGGTTATAATTTGGAGCATGCAAAGCGACAAGTAAACAGAAGAAAACTAACAAATCGAAAACCTACTGACTTTGTACGATACTAGTCCAAGACAAAGTAACAGAACAATAATTAGATTTCATAGAATATTTCAATTCCATTCTTAAATGAACTTTGACTTATAATTAATTTTGTAAATAACAGTTGATGTTTTACAAAACCGAGAGAAAAAGCAACAGAAATATTGTTGATTGTACACCGTCCATTATTAAGTTTAGCAAGTTATAATTGTCTGTGTGCATTGCGTGTTTCTAAAATTGAACAAAAACAATCTATGATCCTAATCTATTCGAAGTTACAATAATGACATTCCTTATGATCAATTGATCTATAAATATTGTCAATCTAATATAGCTGAAATAATATCATTTTCCTAGTTTGCGTGATTAATTGAATTTCAATCTGAGGGAACACATCCTAATGTTATAGGTTTACAATTTAATGTTAAGATTTCGTGTGATTAGTTCTTCAAGTTCGGGCACCTCTTTATGTTCGATTAATTAATTATTGTTACATTAGGCTAAGCGCACATCATTCCTTCCTTAATGATAATGTCTTCCATCTTAATTTCTGTTTTGGACCCTGTAATGGCTATAAAGCATCAATTGGGCCACTTTAAATGCAGACGACATTAATTTGATTATTTATGTCATCTTAAAAAGTAGATTAACAATTGATTATTTCATCAAGAGCAAGTTTGAGACAAATTATATTCAATTATAATGGTTGGTAATTTTGAGTTTATTACGTTTATTATCTGTTACAGATGATTAGTTTCATTTAAATACAAAAAGATAATCAGGATGAGTCTTGTGATTTCTACAATGAATATCAAAAGTAAGGGGACAAGAATTAACGTTATAAAGATGCAAACTTTAAGGATGATTCTAAGAAAAATTAAAAACTAAAAAGCATGGTCTCGGTGTTCAAAAAAATTACAAGTTTTTATAATTTAATAAATTTTTGCGAAAAAATCTAAAAGTTAAATAGAGACTCATACTATCCAATCTTCTTATATGTTAACCTTGTTCTTTTAATTATAAGTTTAAAAATACAAATACAAAATTTCAATAATGAATCTCATTAATCAGTTGAAGACTAAAAGTTCAAAATAACAAAATATAAATGATTCAAATGATTAAAACTATATGGAACAGTTTACTTTGATATTCTACCACTGGAGGTGTATTTGTGCAGATGGAAAGTTTGTCTCACAGGTCACAAATTGATAATTTAGGAGCAACACAACATGTACCACATGTGAAGCAGGATATTCTCACCCTTCTGGAGCGCCTGGTATAACCTCCATTTTGATTTTTGATGGGTTCGTGTTTCATTCGAGGATAAATGAACGTAATTGTTGTTATGACAATTGGAAAATTAACTTCGTTATCTGTGAAACAGATATTCAATAACGGTCCATAAACTCGTAAATGTTTGAATGGATGACTTTAACTCACCGCTTGGAACAGACATCTCCTTGTACACATCAATCCTAGTATATCAATGAAATAATTCTAAGAAATATAATCTCTGGAACATCGTACCAAACGGTAGATGTATACTTCTTACGCAGTCGCTTCTGGAATGTGCTTCATAGAAATGGAAAGTTCCCAATGAGAAAGCTGAAATCATCTTTTTTATCATAACGTTTGTTTTGTGCTATACCAACCTTCATTGTCAATTTCTAGATATGTCATTCTACGAAGTAGACTTGATTGAATTAGTTTTATCGTCTTTCCTAATTTCGATAAAGATAAACTATCTAGGATACCAGGCTAAAAAAAATATACACAAAACACGCGTTCAGCCTACAAAATAATCACAATTAACGACTGAATCAAACAGGTTTAAATAAAGAACGAAGTCGCAGAGCATTGAAAACCCAATATTCCGAAAAGTTTTGCCAAAAACAGCTAAGGTGATCTATTCCTGAGGTAGAAAAAATATTTCGAAGCCGAAGTCGTATTGTTTTCAAGAATTCGGTTAAAATCATAAAAGTTATGAGTGTCATTGGTAGATATTTTCAGCAGCAACTGTAATCAGTATTATGATATCAGAGCAAACAGTTTTGAGTTCAGAATAAAACAAGAGCTTATATTTGAGGTAGATATAATTATTTATACAAAAGTATTCAATAATTTGACGCTTTCTGGTAAATAGCCATGTTTTTCATTAAATCTTTGCTTTTGTCGTGATTCTTTACCACTAAATTTTGAATTACTATGAAAAATAGACCATTCTTGTCAAAGTTTATAATTCAAAGAAAATTTTGCACATGTGCATATGGATAAAAACTTGATATCTGTGATTCAAAAGTACCACTATATCCCTTTTTGTGTTTTTTTGTTTCATATTTGTTTTTATATATTTTTTTTTATAGTGATAAAGGTTATAAAAAAATGCTGACTGCTGTACGCAAAGTTTATATATTTCTACCTATTATGTCAGTTTGTTTTGTTCACACATCGTTGTCAATATTAAGGAACTAAATGCGACTATCATACAAGTGAGAGGTTTATCTATCTATAAAACCATGTTTCATCCACAATTTTCTAACAGGTACCAAGTACAAAGTCAGGAATATGACAATTTCTATCCATTAGTTTGATGTGTTATAGCTTTTGATTTTGCCTTTTAATACGGACCGTTTTGAATTTTCCTCGGAGTTCTGTGTTTTTGTTATTTGTTTACTTTTTGAACCACAAACCAATACAAGTGAACTTGTGCAGTGTATGCTATACCTACATGACCTATGTTATATTGTAATATTGTAAATTCAAAGAAGAACTCATGTCACCTAAACATCTTTATTTTTGTCTCTAAAATTGATGAGATACCTTTTTTCTTTTTTACAAAAACGACATCCAATAATTCAAATGTCTTGTAAAAAAATCCTTATTTATTGTAACATTGAAAAAAAGAAGATCACTACATTTAATTAAACATTAAAACATGTATAAATCAATTTGTCATTACATCTTAGAATTTTTAAACGTTTGACAAAGTGTCTGTCCTGCAGCAGGTTACACTATTTAACTTATAGATAAAACTATAATAGTTCGATTATAAATCTCATGCAGGAAATTAATATATAACCTATTTTGTTCGTTTATTATTTTTGTAGATAAATAGTTTTCCTTTTATTCTGTTTGACATTTCGTCATGTCGGGACCTTCTACATTTGATGGGGTTTGTTCATTATTGAAGCCCATATATTGACGTCATTTGGTATCTACCTCAGGAATAGATTACCTTCGCTGTATTTTGCAAAACTTTTCTGAATTTTTGGTCCGAAATAGATCATCAAATTCTGTCATTTTAACCTTTTTAATTCTTAATATGATTCAAAGTGTCACTGATGAATTTTAAGTTTTATGTAGATAAAACGCGCGTCAGGCGTACAGAAATATTAGCCTGGTATATTTAACTTATTTTTTGTTGTGGCAAATATATGGCCAGTAACATGTCTTCCCCTTTGTCTCTGAGTTGATGAGTTAGAATTAGGATGATAGTAAGTCTCCAAAACTAAGTTGAAGAGAATAGTTTGGTCTGTTTCTAATCATTCTTCTGTATATTCTCGATTTTTCTGTCTCTGTGTCATTAACTGATCATCGATAATTGTCTGAAAACGAATGTTTTCAAAATTATTAGAATGTTTGGTAAATTTCTGGAAAAAAAACCTCTCAAAACATTTTTGCTTATAAATATATTGTCTAAAGCTTTTATATGAGAGACACAGTTGGGGTTTAAAGGATGTGATTCCATTTTTTTCAAATTAGAGGGAAGTCTAGTCCGTCTCAATTGCCTTTTTCTACCTGAGGAATGGATTGCATTTTCTGTATTTTGCGAACTTTGTAGGAATTTGTAGACCTCAATGCTCTTCAAATTAGTACTTTATTTGGCCTTTTTATTATTTTTGAATTCGAGCATCACTGATGAGTCTTTTGTAGACGAAACGCACGTCTGGCACAAATATAATTCTGGTATCTATGATGAGTTTACATATAGTTTCTTCCATTTTTTGGCTGTCTCAAATTAGGGGAAGGACTCAACACTTCAGAACAGATAAATCTTGCAACGAATATACTTTATGCACCAATGTATTGCTAACTGTTATTTAAACATTTAACTTGCTATTTGGTTTGACTGTTCTCAAGTATATTCAGCACGAGAATAAAATGATTTTCTCAAATCTACGTAACTATGTAACAAAATGGCTGGCTTACAATGTACTTTTATTCTTTTTTTTTTAAAAGTCAACAATAATTTTATGGTATTTTTCCATTGTATACAAATAAGACTTCTCCCTGGGAGGTAACTATATTTTCAATCAAGTCCATTTGTATATGAGGAAATTAAACAATTACTGATCACAATTTACCTATTTTATAGATTTAATTTTATGTGTGTCTAAATTCTATTTGTGATGTAATAATTCCTGTAAAGCAAAGAGAGGCTATGAATGTAAATACCTTGTTTTATCGCGTTGTTAACTGATTTTATAATACCTTTTTAATTAACTTTTTAAATAAAATACCTACTTGTTAAAAAAAATAAAAAAAATTTGTTACCTCTTATAAATTAAAAAAAAAAAAAAAATCAATATGTGGTATGTATATTACTTGTAAATGTAGACAAATAAATGGTTCAGACTACTACTAATATAACAATAAAGCATATCAGATTTTCCGTTACAATGTTTCTATTTAAACGCGTCGCTCTGCAAACAATTTAATACAAATCGTTTTGAAATTGCTTCAATTTATCACAAGCACGGACTGATGAACATAGAGATAATTTATAAGATCATTTTGCCTTTTGTGTTTTGACTTTACAACCGAATATTTCTGTATGACCCTAAGCAGACTATGGAGCAATATATATGATGTAAAATACAATGTAAATTTGATAAAAATAGTCTTTTAATTGTCAATCTTTATCAATATTTGCCATCGTTAGATATTTTGACAGCGATTGAAATAGAGATAGGTATTGGGTTGAATGTAAAGGGTGTTTGGAAATAATCAATTACAACTGTAAACTTCTTTTTCTGTAACCTTAAATAAAGTCTCTTGTATGCTTTCTTTGCAGTGTTTCATATATGTATTCAACTTTTTTTCAAGTAAAATATGGAAAATGAAAGAAAAAAAAATAATTTCAAAAATTTTGCTCTGAAAACTGCCTTTAGATCAGAAAAAGGCATTCTGTTCATGTTTCATAAAACTCCATGACGATTTGATAAAGTTGTTTATGAAGAAAAAAACCCACCTTCAACCACCGACTGAATCTTAAATATTGACGCCGTCGACGACAATGAAATGTAAGATCACATCTTTCTCACTTACGCGACAAATTGTCGCAGGCTCGACAAACACAGGTTGCATTTACTGTTGGCTGGTGGTCTTGCGTCTTTTAATTATATTTCACATTTTTTAAATACGTTTAATATTTCAAGATTGTTTGTATGTTAGATATTTGAACATATTACATGTAGTAACAAAAAGAAGGATGGTTTTGTATTACTCTCATGAAAAATAAGAAAATCAAATATAAAAGACAATTGTACTATTTCCAAGCAAATGTCAAAAGTCATAGTACGAAGCGGATTTGGTTTTGGAAGTAAATAGTATAACAAACAGCTTGCATACATTGGGATTTAGATTCTGATAAATGACAGTAAATCGAAATAACACAACGTTATAAGTATGATAGGTATACTATGCACCTTTATTAACGAGATGTTCTATTAAGAGGTCTTCAAAGAGATAAAAATGCTCATATTAACATTAATTTCTTGTATCATTAAATTTGAATTATCAAAATCTATTTAAAGGACTAAATATGAATAAAAGGAGACTGCATCTCAACGATACAAGAACGCAAAAAACCATGTTAAGGTCAACATGCGACCTTCAGCAATTGACAAGTTTCTATACAATATCATTTATCTTTTAGAAAAAAAGTGAATAAATTAAAAAAAAAGACTCTATAAGATCTGTTTAATAAAATGATAACCATCTAAATCGATAAGGTGACAAAAGCCGGTCGTACATTTGAGGACAAACCATTTTGCTACAGAAAATTGAGTGTAAATATGTCCCTTTCAATGTTCTAGATCTGTTGACCACTATTCTGTTGATCTTAGTTCACCTTCTAGAGACAAAAGTACATTCGGGACGACACTATTTGCAAAATGACCGTCTATGTATATCAGAAAAGATTGTCAAAGATTGGAACTGTTAGGTAATATCCTATTATTCACAGATGGATATTTTAATAATGTCATCCCATTAAAAAAAGCCATATACATTCCGATAGTTTTTACAATTCGATTGTGTGGTTATATACCGAACACGAAGTAGAATTCCGTTCTGTTCAATTTAACAACTCTTGCTCTCCGAAGGTTACATTCTCTATACACTACAAGGTTAATGTGAATTAATCAACGTCCTCAATAGGTAATGTTACAAACCAAATCTTATTACCCACTATTATATCAGAAATTTGATTTTCACTTTTGTTCAATATCTCTATCAAGTAAATAAGGAAACATTTGTTGTTTGATTTGCCTTTTAACTCTTTGAAGTTGTTCAATTAAATGGAATTATGTTATTTAAAATTGCTCTAACCATTGAATCAATTTCACTGTGATTTATTAGAAAATTTCATGCAAATGTGTAAATATGTGTTTATAGCCAACGTTATGGATTTTTGTTCCTTTGAAAATTTGGAAAAGTTTATATTATTTTTTATTAATTGACAAATAAACAATTAAATCATAAAAGTAAGTGTTATTTGTCGTGTTGTAATAAAAGTGTAGAAAACTATATTTATACATACTTTTTTTCCAAAGTTGTAATAAATGTTCTTCATTCAACCGATCGATTACATATTCATTATTAGAATTGTTACATATAATAAATTCCACAGTAACCCAATCGCGCGGTCTTTCCATTTTATTTCTAAAAAGAAACATATTAATTTATTGTTTATCACGCTCGAAATTTTAGGTATACTCCATTTAAACATATCATTTAAGTGAAACAACTTATTTAAAAAAAAAAAAAAAAAAACGGATATTGATATAACATATATTTGGTAACCGTGTTGTCTACTTCATTATATAAAAAAGTAAAATCACAAAAATACTGAATTCCAAGGAAAAGTCAATCGAAAAGTCCTAATAAAATGGCAAAATCAAATGACGAAACAAATCGAACGAATGGACAACAACTGTAATATTTCTGACTTGGTACAGGCATTTTCAAATCTAGAAAATGGCTGATTGAACCTGGTTTTATAGCGCTAACCCTCTCAATTGTGTGACAGTCGCATCAAATTACGTTATATTTACAACGATGCGTGAACAAAACAGACAATTTTCTATAGAAATAAGGATTTTAGTTTTCTTATTTGAATTATTTCACTTTGTCATTTTGGGTTTATTATAGCTGACTATGCGGTATGGGTTTTTCTCATTGTTGAATGCCGCACGTTGACCTATAGTTGTTAACTTTTGTGTAATTTTGGTCTCTTGTGGAGAGTTGTGTCATTCGCAATCACACCACATCTTCTCTTTTTATATATATGTTAGCGGCAATAAGTGAAATTAGGCATTAAGCTTAAAATCCTAGGCAATCCGCTAACTAGGTTTATCGAAACTGTCCTAAGATTGGTCCTTTAAATTTATATTCTTAGGACAGAAATGATGATAAAGTAAGGACCGAATTACGACATGTCTCAGCATGCACATCGAATCTATCTGAGCTTTATCTTTGAGGATAATCTTATCTAGGATGTTCTAACCGCTGTCCTAAGTATAAGCGTTAAAGAAAATAGCAAATGAAAAAAATGAAATATTGTATCAAATTTAACCAAGTTAACCAAAAACTTTAATTTAAAAACTGGTTATTTATTAGAAAATACTTATTAATTTTAAATTTAAGGGTAATAAATACTTTTGTTACTATAATTGTACATTTAAACTCTTTGAAACAAAAAATAAGCCAAAAAAAATATAACTACGTTTTATATTATAACTGAATTGTAAATAGTTAAAATTAAATATATAATCGGACATCTTTCATATAAATACTGAGTACTTCAAATATTTTATTTTATTACTGCAAAACAACAAAAATAGTTTACTGATGCAAAACTACAGGGCCCAGTTTTATCCTTAATATAAAGAAAAGAAGATGGGGTATGATTGTCTATGAGACAACTGTCCACAAGAGACAGGAAATAGAATCACTAATAAAATATGTTATTTATATTAAAACGCATCAAATAATAATTTAAAAATATGAAAACTTGATAGAAATTTGTGCTGAAATCATTTTGTTATCACAAGTTATGTTAACAAAGAAAATTTACTTAAAATTGGAAAATGGTGTGAGCAAAAAATCATATCTTAATTTTGTCTCCTTTTGAGCAGTTCAAACCAGCTCGACTAGAGAAGTGTACTCATTTTCAAATAAATATTATAATTATTCTATAGAATTGCCCCCTTTGACCACGTTATTACAGGTGACCTCAACATTGTTAATAACACTTCCCTACGAAATGTGTTAGCGAAAGGTCCAAAATGTCGTGAGCCGAAATCCATCAATTGGAAATACAACTTTAAAATTTACAAGTATTCCAAATTCCAAACTAAAAGACAAATTGAAAGCGTTGGTTTTGCTCTGTTTCATAAAAAAGAATGGCACACGAAGATACAAGTATCTCGTCTTAGGAAGGGATAAATCCTACTTTGTAAAGGATCACTCTGATTCAAACAAAAAAAATCTCTGAAACTGACATTATCAAGATGCTTGATTTCTTGATTGACAACATATTTGTTACGTTCGGAGGACGTGTTTTTCAACAGACTATCGGCATTCCAATGGGAACGAATTGTGCCCCTCTTCTTGCCGACTTGTTTTTTTATTATTATGAGGCTGACTTCATACAGGAACTTCTTAGGAAGAAAGATAAGAAGTTCGCAATATGCTACTTTCCGCTATATAGATGATGTTCTTTCACTAAATAATTCAAAATTTGGTGACTATGTCGAACGCATCTATCCCCTTGAACTAGAGATAAAGGATACAACAGATACAGTTAAGTCGGCCTCATATCTTGACTTACATCTAGAAATTGACAATGAGGGTCGATTGAAAACAAAACTTTACGACAAAAGAGACGATTTCAGCTTTCCAATTGTGAACTTTCCATTTATAGGTAGCAATATTCCAGCAGCACCTTCATACGGTGTATATATCTCCTAATTGATACAATATTCCCGTGAATGCATTTCCTATCGCGATTGTCTTGATAGAGGGTTGTTGCTCAAAAGGAAGCTATTTAATCAAGAGTTCCAAATGGTTAAGTTGAAATCATCTCTTCGTAAATTTTACGGACGCCATCATGAGTTGGCTGACCGTTAGGGAATAGCCGTTTCACAAATGATATCGGATATGTTTCTAACGTCGTAACTACAATCCCCTTCCCTTTCATAAATGTGACCTACCGAATTAGACTATTTACCGGATTTTTTTTTATCTCATAAGTAACACGACGGGTGCCACATGTAGAGCAGGATCTGCTTTCCCTTCCAGAGCACCTGAGATCAACCCTAATGTTTGGTGGGGTTCGAGTTGTTTATTCTTTAGTTTTCTATGTTGTGTCATGTGTACTTTTGTTTTTCTGTTTGTCCTTTTTATTTTTAGCCATGGCGTTGTCAGTTTATTTTCGATTTATGATTTTGACTGTGCCTTCGGTATCTTTCGTCCCTCTTTTAATTGGATACAATCGCTTTTATTGATTTTAAATCTTTTTAATATTTTGTAATACCACAAAAACATGAAAAAAGTATGAGTTAATTCTGTTTTTTTAACTGTTAAAATTACTAATTTAAACATACTTTTGAAGATTGGCAAATGAATGTATATTTATACATGTATTATTAGAAATATAATGAAGATACGACTTTACTTATTGCCTAAAATTATATTCGGCAATAGGATGGATAATAACTATCAAAATTCAGGAAATAATCTTAATGCCTGAAAATTTCAGGCAATAACTTAATGCCTAGGCGTTAGCTTATTGCCTAGGAATTAAGCTTAATGCCTAATTTCACTTATTGTCGCTAACATATACATGTAATAGGTAAAATAGTCAAAATATTGGTACAGCAGTCATCCCTGTGTTACAATTTCAAAAACAATCATTTACATAAAAGCACAAAAGCATCTATCAAATTAAAAAACACATTTATTGCTTCACATGTCTGATGTGAGAAAATGTAAACGCCACACAGGAAGAAAGTTTGCCGTTCAATGTTTATTAAAAAATATAATTGGTGGTATACAAGGTTAAAAAATCAAAATTTATGTTAGAATTAATTTCAGAAACAGACCGAGATTTAAAAGTGTCCAGAAGTGATCAACACGAAAAGTGCCATATGTGGTGGTTACCCTTCCGGAGCACATGACACCACCCCGTATTTAAGTGTGGTTCGTGAGTCTCCGTCTTTATTTTCTTTGATTGTTTTATGTATTCTGATGTTTGTCTTTTGGTCATTTTCGGTTTGACTCATTGCATTGTCAGTTTGTCTTCGACTCATGAGTATGACTATTCTTTTGACATTTTCCGCCTGTCTTATATGCTATCCCACCAAGTAGCGAAATGGTTGGCAACAGAATTTTCAGTACTAGGAAAATGGTGAAGATTACACAAAAGTTCATTCCTAGTAATGCTTTTCCTATTTATAAATTCCATCCGGTTTCAAATAATTGATCTTCAAAGGAAGATTACACACGCTTTTTCAAATCATATTGATTATTTTTTACAATTTCCTTTGGAAATTTAATAACATTAGATTTCATAAAGATGTTATACGTAGATAGGCAGTCGTTATAAAGCATATCTTGTGCAATATCTACGTTTATTGATTGTTGGTGGTCGAATCAATTGCAGCATGAAGTATTTTACTTAGATAACATCATAATTAAACATTTTGGCGTACAATAATAAAACTAATATTAGAAAAAATGTATGCGTTACAAATATATTCAGTATAACCCAAAATCGTCATATTTTTTGTACTTTTAATTTTGTTATGAAATAATATACTTGGATTATGAGGGCTGATTGAACGACTTCTAGGAAGTGCTAAAAGTTATCAAAAGTACGAAGATTATAATTCAATACGCCAGACGTAAGTTTCGTCTACACAACACTCATCATTGACGCTCAGATCTAACTAGTTATAAAGACAAACAATTACAAAGTTTAAGAGCATTGAGGACCCAAAATTCCAAAAATGATACAGTTTCTTTCAATTTGGTTATTCTACAAATAGACTTAAAATGGACCAAATGTTACAAATGTAGGTAAATTGTGAAAGAAGTAATGAGAAATATTTACTAGCTTTAAATGGATACATAAATGAATATGGAAAATGTGTTAAACGTCAAATGTGAAAAGTACTACATGCATTTCAGAACGAAAACATGTCAATGCGATATGAAACCTTGGTTGTTATAGACCGACCACTGAGCAAGACTTTTAACATGCTACTTTAAAAATTGTAGTTGTGAGTACTTACGAAAAACGTTTTACCCTGTCGCGTTTTTGCGCATGTCCAAAGTCAATGTTGCTAGCCTTTGTTTGTCTTGTATGTTTTTTTTTTCAATTTTTAATTCATTATGCTTTGGAGTTAAGTATGACGTCCATTTTCATTGAACTAGTACACATTTTTTAAGGGGCCAGCTCAATCCCGCCTCCGGGTGCGGTATTATTTTTTCGCTGTGTTGAAACCCATTGGTGGCATCCGGCTGTTGTCTGCTCTTTGACACATTGCCCATTTCCATTCTCAATTTTAGAAGAAATAACGGCACTTTGTCCCCAAACCCAAACCGTGAACTCCGATCGAGTCGACCACTCTTTCCTTTTACTCCTTATAGTCTTGTGCTCAGTTCAAAAGCGTCAAATATCAATTTTATGACTTTGGTTTGACCTGAATAAGGACCGAACCCATAACCTTCCACACTCCAGGCGAGAACACTAACACTCAGTAAAGCTAACTTTACAAATCACTCAGACGACAACACTAATACTTAGTAAAGCTAACTTTACAAATCACTCAGACGAGAACACTAATACTTAGTAAAGCTAACTTTACAAATCACTCGAGGCGAGAACACTAACACTTAGTAAAGCTAACTTTACAAATCACTCGAGGCGAGAACACTAACACTTAGTAAAGCTATTTTTACAAATCACTTGAGACGAGAACACTAACACTTAGTAAAGCTAACTTTACAAATCACTCGAGGCGAGAACACAAACACTTAGTAAAGCTAATTTTACAAATCACTTGAGGCGAGAACACTAACACTTAGTAAAGCGAACTTTACAAATCACTCGAGGCGAGAACACTAACACTTAATAAAGCGAACTGTACAAATCACTCGAGGCGAGAACAGTAACACTTAGTAAAGCTAACTTTACAAATCAACTGAAAAAGCAAAGTGTTATAGAAACGCATGTGTGTATATGCAATTAAGAAATAAAATACGAATACTTCTTATTGCTAGACCAATTCTTTCAGCTGGACTTTTTGACGTGCTTGTATACAGGTTATTAGACTTCACACACTGTTCACGGAAATATTTCCTTATTCTGACTTGACTTACTCCGAGATGCCGTGTGCTTAGAGGAGAACAAGCACATCTTTGGTTTAACCCTGTAGACAATCTAACCATTAACCGCTCAAACTCGGTGCGAGCATGATGCCACTATAGCAACTTTACAAGTTAAATTTGAAAAGGCAAAGAGTAGCACACAAACAAAACTATTAAGAGGTTAATATTATTGGGAACTTAGTTACAGACCTGACCCTACTCCCACTATACCACTTTCCAATGGTATACTACAATAGCTGATGAGATAAGTGGTAGGTTAAGCATTTTGTTATTTTTCCACTAACGCAGAATCATTATACAATTATTGACTAATGTTATTTTTGACTATTTAGGACTTAAATAGAGAATAAATAAAAGAGGAAATTTTACTCACCAAACAAAATTCAAAAGTACGAATATAACAAGATTGAACTATATATGTATCTTTAAAAATATGAAAACATCAATTAAAAATTTCTCACTGAAACGATTAACCCTTTAACATACCATTTTACAACTAGTGTTCGGAGTAGAAAAATAATTCTATTAAATAGTCCATGAGACGATATTCAACACAATAAGAAAAACCACAGCAAACAATTTCAACATTAATTAATTTTAACAAAATACAGAATGACCCATTTTAGCGTATAGTGATAATTTCTTTGAAGTTTTTTTTTATTAAATGTTTGTTTTTAACAAAGCATATAATTTGGGCATATATTAATACTATTCGTTATCAACCTGAAAACTTACTGTTCAGATGCGGAATTGAAGATTGATGTAATAATATGAAAAAGTCTTTGTGATGTCAGAATACATTTATTTTCACTTATATTCGTTTAAAACAAATTTAATATTTTAAAATACTAGGCCAGTATGATTATGTAAGCTAAGTTCATTTAAGAATAATTTGAATATATTAGAATAAATAAACAAGACATATTGTACTTGTACCCTTCTTATTTTCCAACGCTATTATACGAAACCTACTATTGACATGATTAATTGTTATTTCGCAAAACATACACATACCCTGGTACCTTTGATAACTATATACAAATTGACTGAAAAAGGCAATGTATGGGTTGAGGACCAGCAAATAGTTTGTTTTTTTGTTGTTGTTTTTTTTTAAAAGATAACGACTATAAAAATGCTTGCATTGTCGTTAATTGGACTTTAATTGTTTGCCTTTACGTTTTTTTCTATATTATTGTTTAGCTGGCTATAAATCCAGGATTTATCCAACATTTTTTTTAAAATGAAATGCCCGTACCTAGTAAAAAATTTGATAGATGTTTTCCAATTTTTTAAGGTTGTTTAAGCTGTAGATTTTGCCATTTGATAAAGGATTTTTCGTTTTTAATTTTCCATGGAGTTCGATATTGTTGTTACTTTATTTTTGATTAGTAGTTCTAATATGACGTCCTTATTACACTTTGTAAACAAAGCCGTGTTCTAATGAGCACAAAATATGTTTGACACATGCGCAAGAACTTACTGTTTGTATTTACTTTATTTCCATCGTTATCCATTAAAATATATACATTTAAGCAGCTAACATAAACTCTTATTATATATTTTTACGAAACAACATATATTTACCCTGCTCGTAGTTTTTTAAACTTATCAAATATGATCTGCAATGCACAGACTCCTTGAGGAGGAAACGGGAACAGCCAAACATTTTTATGATAATTTCGCACGCTTCGACCTATAAAAATACTGTATTTGTCCTATTAGAATCGAAATAATTCCTTAATGTCATGCTCTATGCTCATTTTAACATGGGTAGGCATTATATTAGTCTACATTTTACACCTCGCTAACGCTCAGTGTAAAATATTGACAAATATAATGCCTACCCATGTTAAAATGAGCATAGAGCATGACATGAAGGAATTATTTCTTAATTTTTCCTCTTTGACTTGGAATTTATTTTATTGTTCTTTTGATTTATTCCCTTTTAAAATCACATTTTGACATAACTTTTTAACAATGCATTTATCTGTGCCTTCCCTTTCGAAGAACCCATGTGCACGTTTCTAAACAATTGGCTTCTGTATGCAGATGTCTATATATTTTATTGACTTAATTATAATACATCAGATTTTAAAAACCGTTTGGGATCATATCTAATACTGTACTGTAAATTCAGAAATTGTTGCGTTCATTTATTATTGCGATTTTGTCATTTTAAATTAAATGCGATTTTAATTATTACGATTTTGAGAAAAGTCATGCTTAATTCAGTTAAGATATTACAAAATGCGAGTTTTAATTATTGCGTTTACAACTCCGTCGCATTATTCGCAATAATAAAATACTCGCAATAATTTCTGAATTTACAGTATATGTTTCGGCACACCTTAATTACGGATTTGCAGACATATCATAAAAAATGGCTGTCGGGTTGATTGGCCAATTGAGGTGACTCCCAGCTGTCCTTCGATGCAACTTTATGACCCTTTTCTCTGTTACGCAACTTTTGAAATACTCCTTTGTTCTATATCTTAAAAAAATTATGATTCTATTAATTGATACCGTTTGATATTTGGATGCCGTTTTACTTTATCTGTTTCACCAATTAAAACTCTTGTTTAAACAGAACGAGATCTAAAAATTATTCCGCTCAAATTATTTGTGATTATAATTTTCTCCGCAAGCGTAGTATTTTGGTATTATGGTGTGGTGTTGTGTACTTTTCACTTATTTTAGATAGGATCTAATTATTTCCTTTCATTATTTACCTTTTTAGATGTATACAAATAATTAAACAAATCAATCAAAACAGATTGATTATGTCAGACACGAAGATTTTTTGTAATTGTTAATCTATCATACAATTAAACATATATCTTGCCTTTGCTTTGATCTGCGAGGTGTAAATTATTCATAGACAGATAAAATGAAATACTGTCATTTTAAGAGATAGATGTTACAGCATCCTTGAATTTTAACTTTAATTCTAAAATTTTAGGATAAAGTATATTTTCATTTTTTTCTCATTGCAGAAAATGCAAAATTATTCATATCATTCTCCATGAAGTATTATTATACATTTGTGGGACGTTGGTTAACTCGTCTATATATTGTGTTAAACGACAAAATACATGAACTGCTGGTTAAAATCAAAGTCATTTCATTGAAATAACAATAACAGCAATAATGTTTGTTATAATAACTAAACCATAATGATAAACTCATCATAGATACCAGGTTTGAAATTTTATAATATACCATGTAGTTTGTGATGCAGTGTGATGTCAGTAGTCATAGAAAGATTCGGAATGTGTAAAATAATTATTTGAGTGGACCTGTTTTCTGTCCAGCAATGCATTTATGTCTCTAACAATAGCTTCAATTTTCCAAATATTGTCAATACACGCTACAGACTATCAAAGTTTAGATATGAGCGCCAATTCCGTAATTCCAATAAGGAGTTCAAAAAGTTATTTGAAAATTTATAAATAAAAACAGTTTTAAAAATAAGAAAATATAAAAAATACTGAACTGCAAGAAAAATTCAAAATGGATAGTCCCTTCTCAAATTGCAAAATCAAAAGCTCAAATAAAAGATACGAATGGAAACAACTTTCATATTCCTGACTTGGTTCAGGCGTTTCCTTATATAGAAAATGACGGATCAAACCTGGTTATATAGATATTCAAACTTTTCACATCTATCACAGTTGCATATAATTATATTAAGATAGACTGATGTGCTTGCGGCTTGCGATCTCAGGTACTGTATTTTAATATTGTAATAATGTTGCTTATTAAGATGAACGGATACTGACTGTTTCATGTACATTTTTTAATGTTTCCTCCCCTTTATCAAATGTAAAATTACTTTAGGTAAGTGTTCACAATTACACTGACATTTGCAAAGGAAAATGAAATCAGTACTAAAGCAGTTTTAATATAACAGCAACTGATTTACAAAAGTAAAAAAACACTTGGTGACTATGTCGAACGCATATATCCCATATCATCTAACAAGGGATAAAGGGTACGAAAGGGTACAACAGATACATTTAAGTCTGCCTCATATATCTAGAAATTGACAATGAAGGTCGGTTAGAAACAAACTTTTACGACAAAATAGCTGAATTTAGCTTCCAAATTGTGAACTTTACCTTTCTATGTAGCAACATTCCAGGAGAGCCTGATTACATATCATATATACCTTCCAAGGGCTGTTTTTTTTTCTATTTTGATTTCCTTGATAGAGGGTTGCAATTCACAATGACGCTATTAAACCAAGATTTCCAAATGGTGAAGTTGAAATCATCCCTTCGTCAATTTTACAGACTCCATCACGAGTTGGTTGATCGTTATGGAATATACGTTTCACAGATAATTGCGGATATGTTTCTTATGTCGCAACTATAATCCCGGTACCTTTTTACGAATGTGACCTTCTGAGTTATGCTTGAAACCGGGTTTATACTAACATGAGCAACATGACGGGTGCTTCATGCTGAGCAGAATCCACTTCCCCTTCTGGAGAACCTGAAATCACCCCAAGTTTTTGTTTGGGTTCGTGTTGCTTAGTCTTTATTTGTCTATGTTGTGTTTTATGTACTTTTGTTTGTGTGTTGTTTTTCCTTTTTAGCGTTGTCATTTTATTTTCGATTTATGAATTTAAATGAACCTCTGGTATCTTTCGCCCCTCTTTTATAGAAGAAATAGTAAAAACATGGACCAATGGAGAACATACTTCATTGTTTCGTCCAAAATTTTGAGAAAACAAAATTCCAGAAGAGCACCTAGGAACAAAGGACGCATCAACAATTATTTTAATCATTTGAAACATCACAAATTTGATGTGTTGTATGTCCGTTTTCTGGATTATATATCAGTACACAACGAGTTAGTATGAGAAGACAACGAAAAATAATGTCAATGAAATGCTCGTGTATTGTTACAAATTACAGTGCGATTGATCTATGGTCTATGACAAAAACGATTCATTTGAAAAACAATTTATGGACAATTAATTTGCAGTTAACACAATTTCAAATTGTAATGTGGTTTAAAATAGAAATATGCACTTTTTATAAGACATAAAACATTAGCGGTAATTTAGTATTATATATATCACCATTAGTTTATGTGTCACTATTTATGTCTGAAATCTGAATAGAAGTTATGTTTTATAATAACAAAATATTACCTTTAGTAGTTCATAAGTAAGTTAATGTTTATCTTTTTTTATTCTTGATGTGTAGAGATTGTTCAAGATATACATTTTGAATTAATAATTCAATTTAGTATACATAACTAGACAGTTAAAACCGCTTTTAATTTCAGATGCAATCATTTTTCATGTGCAGTTGATTTTTCTCCTAGACGTAGAAATTCATTACAGAAAATAGCTGCAGCGCTGAAATAAGTAACGTGTGTTTTATTTTCGACATTTGAATACACAGGCACAGAAACATAATAAAAAAGACTAATTTCAAATGAAAACTTTAGTGATATGATTTGTTTTTACAATAATCTTTCTGTTTAAGACATGTACATTATTGGTGTTCAGTATATTTGTTTTACCAAAAACAAAACGTGTTATGCTCATTTTAGTAAAGTATATCTTGTAACGTTCTCTTGGTTACTCAGAATGTGATGACATATAAAGTTATTAACATATGTTGGTTTCTAGTGATAGGGCTATTTAGTTTATGAAGCTTCTGTTCTCTTTCAATCAAAGTTGACCTTATGAATTTGGCAATTATTTTAGGTCTGTTTTTTTGTTTTTTCCATATGTCCTTTAACTCGGTTTTTATATTTTATTGACTTTCAAATACTTTACTTTGAGCGTTGCTGCTGAGGCTCAACCCAGAAAGCGCCATGGACTCGTGAAATTTAAAACAGCTTTTTTCGTCTTCATATTTTGGCTTTTGTAAAGTAAAAAATAGTAATAATAGTAATTATCGCTATTTTGTGCATTGTTCCTTTGATCTTTTTTTGTGATAATTTTTCATATCACGCTACTCGCCTGATATGGAAAATTATCGCTAGAAACTAAGCAGGCACGTGGCGTTGCTAACGAAATTGACATGAAATTGACAACGTCGTCATAGGTAAAATAGCGATAAACAGATTATCATTGGTCATCTCCACTCGATTCCCTTTCTCGCTTTCGCCGTCCAGGCTCAAGCGAGAAAATCAATCTCGTTGAGATGATCAACGATAATCTATAAATAGTGAATAGTAAAAACCTGGTATTTTTAAATGAAAAAAAAAAACCACTTACGGAAGCTCATGCGCATAAATAAGATGTGTCACACCAACCTCTTTACGTATTCTTTTTTCATAGCCAATAACAAATAACATGAAACAAAACAGCCTTTAATTGTTTAAAATTGAGAATGGAAATGAGGAATGTGTCAAAGAGTCAACAACCCTACCATAGAACAGACAACAACAGAAGGTCACAAATAGGTCTTCAATGCAATTCCTGCCCCTGGAGGCGTCCTTCAGCTGGCCATTAAATAAATTTATATACTAGTTCAGTGATAATGAACGACATACTAAACTCCAAATTATACACAAGAAACTTAATACAAGACTAACAAAGGCCAGAGGCTCCTGACTTGTGACACGCACAAAAATGCGGAGAGAGAGAGAGAGAGAGAGAGAGAGAGAGAGAGAGAGAGAGAGAGAGAGAGAGAGAGAGAGGCATATGACTGTACAATCTTGTGCTATTCTATATAAGCATTTACCTTGATCTACTGAACAAAAATCTCACGCAAAATTTAAGTAACAATTAGTGATATGTACATCAAACATTTAGTCTTGCGATATAATAATATTATTTGAAATAATGATTAATCGATATATACCAAAAGAAATATTTTAAAGCATTTTATAACGAAAAAATGATCAATTAGAAAACATTAGGAGCTTAAATAATGAGAAAACACACTTTTAAAAAATCTTAAATGTTCAGTATAGAGAGATTTATTGAATAAATAAATAGTTTACAAGACATAAAAATACATAGAAAACATAAAAAAGCATCATGTTAAAGATGTAACATGAAACGTTTCTAAAATATATCTGTTGATAAAATCAAATAATCTAGTTTCCCAATTGTAAAATCCAATCAATCCATCATAGCGATGCACGATAAAGAAACATTCTGGATGCAAAGAACTCTGTATGATCGAAAGTCCGACTTATAAAAAGGCGTAAAAGGCGTTATTATTACGTTCTTTAAACTTTACTTACACTGAAGACGAGAACCTTTATTAAAAACATTAAAGGCAAATGACATTTTATGCAATTATATAACAGATCAATGCATAGCTTAGAGTCTAAAGTTTGATTACGTTTATGAAACCATTGGTCTATTGTGTATTGTTTAAATGATTTATGTGCTAAACGTTTCAATCTAAAGTCACCATTTAGGTTATATGAAGTGACAATTACAATACTTTATTATGGAGACATCACATTCATAAATCATCTCTGGATTACATTTAATTTTTATTAATTCATTTATCTGAATTCAACAGATTAAACTATTATAGTTTCGAAATCCTAGTTTAAGACTCTACCTATTTTCTTGTCAATTATTGAACAATTAATGGACACCTTCCGCCTTCCATTGTTAAAATCCTTTTTGATAAGTGTTCAATAAATGTTTATATCTTTTCATCTGTTGTTTAATGACATGGTACCATTAACATCTATTTAAAAATTTTATATAAAAGTAATACTGAGTAAATTTCATTTATATTCTCGCAACCTCGGTCACAATACCGAATGTGATTTTTTACAGAATGCTAGCTTTACGACCTCACTGCAGTACATGAGTTCCTTAATACGGATTTTATCTGATTATTTTGCTTAGCTATAGTGTTTTGTGTACTATTGTTTGTGTTTTGTCTTTTTGTGGGTTTTTCTGTTAGTCATTGTGTTACCTGTTTGTCATGAAATTTAAGTTTTCTACTTCGCATTTTCTATCTTTTCTTAAAGACAATGTTATTATACCATAACTGTTCAGGTAAACATGATCTTACCAATACAGAAATCTCAGTTAGAAAACATCAACTTATAAACTTACCTTGAAATGTCATGAATGTGTTAGAATTTTCCTTACTTTTAGTATTTGAATTTAGTAGTTTGAACTACAATTGTATTTGAGGAGTTCCTTTTACAACATTTTCTATTATGCAATGTATTTCAGATTAAAATATTTCAGATTATACGTTTTTAGTAAATGTCGTTAGATCCTTACGGACGCCATTCCGTCATTAAATATAATCAGATAGCCTGTATTTTTCCATTATATCCTTAAACAAAGTCAAATTCCTGAAATTAAAAGCTAATTATTTTGTGTTAACCAAAATTCTATCATGATGTGAAGTATATATATTTCATTGGAAGAACTCCCCCTGGTTATATCATAAAGTTATTTGTGATGCTAATAATAATGTTTAATGTTTATAACCTGCTAGAAGCTTTGATTTCCATTTATTGTAGATGAATTGTTCGGGACGAATAATTGATTTTCCTATCACCATGCATAATTCGGTTGAAGTTTTGGGCCATCAATCTATTTGAATCGTTCTAATGTCTATAGTGACGTTAAGGAACATTAAATAAAGGCTAACTTTGTGCAATTTTCGCCGCTGACATGATAAATTGACGGCTACAGCATGTTGTAAAATAATATTCTAAAATAAAGCCATTTATAAATGAAAAGATGTGGTATAATTGCCAATAAGGTAACGACCTACCAGAGACAGAATATCGAAGAATTCCATAGCAATTGCAGGTCACCATAAGGCCTTCAACAATAAGCGAAACCCACACGAAATAGCAAACCTACACATGACAAATGTAAATCAATTTAAACGAGAAAAACAACTTTCTGATTTATTTGCAACGAATTCTATTACACTTGTATTACAGTTTCCGTCTTGTAAAATTCACCTTTCCTTATTAAATTCATATAAGTCGATTAATCATAGGTTCGAAGTTGTGAGCAATATAGGCAGCAGTGTATTGTTAACTGATGTAGAAATGACAAAGCCGATCCCATTTAACAGTTAAAGTGTATATAATTGTAATATTATATTTTGATTTCAAGTGGTTCTTCTACATGTTTTGTTCTCTATCATATCAGATTCATAACACAATTACTTATTGTATTATCAGACGAGTTTCTGACTAATAGAGAGATATTTTACGTGAAATTTTATTTAACATTGATATATGACCATGATTGAAGATAAGGATAGAAAAATGTGTCGTCATTCAACTTAAATTACAGAGTGGCCCTTTTTACAATACATTATCATATTCAATAAAGGTGGACCCGTGGCGTTTCTTTTAACTACAATGAAGAAGAAGTCGGTTGATATTCTATAATACTGGTATAATAGGGTAAAGTGTATTTCTGTATTGATTTGTATTGTATCTGTTATGTTTCATCTGTTATTCTACTAGAATAATGGTTTGTATGTGTATGCCTGTCCGAAGTCCGTGGTTTTGTGTCATGTATGTAATTCTATGATTACGGGAAAGAGGGGAATTGTGTATAGGATAAGTGAAACATATCCTTTGCCATCTATCTCGTAATTTCATGTTAATGTCCGATACATCTACCAAAGACGTTTTTTTTTACCCTCTAAATACTAAACACCATGGCAAGAAAGAAAAACCATAAACAGATCAACATTTAACAGAAACATAGGACTTACATAAACTCTGAAATATCAAGTGTTACAATTCTTTGAATCGGAAAGTTAAGGAGTTTCTGGTCCACAAGCAAATGTTTGAAAAATTGAAAAAAATATCATTGATTGATTTATTTTGTTCAGTAAGCAACCGACTTCCACTTTCAATTTCTAAACTTAAAATAATAAAGAAGATCATCTGAATAGATATACACTAGACATCGGTAACTTTAATGTTTCATATCTTGACTTTCACATTATTTTAACAGTGATGATTGTCGTAGAACTCCATTGTATAACAAAAAGAAGACGTGAATACTATAACTATTGTGAATTGATTAGTTTTCATTTTGAAACATTACAGCAGACCTTGCATATGGGGAGTGTTACTTCTGGTAGATATGGTATTCCATGGCTTGAACTTTATTAGGGTTGCTATTCAAAAGAAAGACGGAAAATATAAACAAAATTGTTCTCACTCCTACAGTTGACGTCAATTCTCCAAAACGTTTCAGATATCATCATGATTGTGCATGTTTACCATTATGGGAATTATATTTTGCAGATAGCCATGGTATGTCACATGTAATATGGCTCATCTTATCTTGCATTCACCCATTTTATCAATGGAGAACGTTGAGAGGCAATAATCAAAGATTTCTTTTCTTAACCAAAACATACACGTTTGTATATTAATTACATTTTTCTTTTGTGTTAGTAACACGTACCGTTGTGCTGTTTATCACCGAAAATGACGTAAAACATCTCAACTGTCGAGCACGTACCTCTTATACACGTCATCCAATGCTTGTTTAATATATTATTTATTGACATACTATTGTTAATGCTTTGTTAAAAAAATAAATATTATTTGTTATGACTTATTCACGACTATAAAATGTCATTGCACCACAAAGGAGTAGGTTCAGTAAGACCCCTTTTTGGCCCCAAAATATGGTAGTTTTACAAAATTGTTTAAATGTAACTTTTTAGTTATTTTTTGGAAGGTATAATGCCCTTGCTACATAAATATGAGCTTATTTTGGCATTACAATGCACATATATTGGGTACTTGCATCATTAAGTCATGATAAATTACTGAAGTCTTCACAATTTCAACATTTTAGTTAATTTCCAGACGGTTTCCGTCTTAAATGAAAGTGGCCGCATTTGTGTTCATTCTTGATATTGGAATGTAAGTTGTGTTTTATGATAATACATAACATATATAAAGGTCGAGAATGAACACGGATGCGGCCACTTTCATTTTTGACAAAAACCCTATGAAAAGTGACAGTTTTTGGCATATTTGATAGATTTTTCATATTTAAGCTTGAATCGGAGCGTTTGTAATGAGTGAATCAGTTAAAATCTTTCACAAAAAATAATTGAATCCATTGAAATAGACATTTAAGTGTTTAAAAAGTGTCCAAAATCTTTCATCAGATGAACTTGAAATTTGAGGCCAGCCAAAACCCGCCCTTACCGGACCTACTCCTTTATTATCATTCTTATATTTGATTTCACTTTAATGCTTTTTTTTGTATTACAAATAAGACTAATTGTTCATCATGTTAACATTTAGTTAATTTTATTACCAAAAGGCTCTAATGCACAAAAAGACAGCAACTGATTCCTACCATTATTTGTGTGATAAATAACTATCTCTTTTTTTTTTACGTTAATCGAATCTTCGGTAGAGATCTTACACTACTTTAATTTAATAATAAGGTCTTGGAACTTTCCTGGAGAAAAAAAGGTTTATATCTTTTGTCGAAAAGAAGATTGCCCCAGGCCTTGTAGATATATATATGATTAAAACTAGTGTACTAAAACCTTAATATCCGAGCAACAAATGATACCATCAACCTGAAGTGGCCCTTGAATGACTGTTAAACACCATACTATGTTATGAATTATTCGCTGTCGCCCGAGTCAATTATGTTTAAAGAGACTTGCTTTTATGTTTAACACCTTCTTGAAAGATACTCTTGAATGTATTTTACAACACATTTAACTGCATAATTGAAATTTGAGAGCTTTGAAAGATTATCTGTAATTGAAAGTAGTAAATAATTCGTTGGTATTAAAACTATTTATCATTTCGTGGTAGTTAAATTAACGTTTAATAAAAGTGCATAATGATTTTAACAAGCTCGTTCCAATAATTTTATGTTAGAAAATATTCATAAATAATGAGTGTGACGATCTCAATATCATTTTTGTTATCATCAACAATGACACCGCGCGATAATAACTTTAATTTGTTTTCGTTAAGATTGAAAAGTTATTATTAAACAATTTTGAGCTATTTCGAAATATGACCAACTTGATATTATACATGAAAGTTGTATTATTTGCATATTAATCCAAGGATGTTTAAAATCTAGGATGAGATAATATATCTTTCCATTAATAATGCACATTTCAATATTTCAATTTCAACAATCTATGTTCTTTCTCTCTTATCGAACATCATAACTAATCTAGAGAGCAGTTTCATCTATATTATCTACAGTGTGTAACATTGTTCGTAACATAAGATCGAAGACTGAATTATGAAATAACTTTTGCATGGATGATTATATAGGAAATCACTGAAGCATGACTGGAGAGGGCCTCTCCTTTAGGTCAGTAAGCGCCCCCACCCCCTTATGAAAAGTTCTGTAACCGCCACTGACCAAAGCGGGATATTCAAAGTTGAACTTTCAATTATCCACATGATGATGATGGTTAACGTCAAATGGCAAGTTAGATGCATATTTCGGACGGCATATTGATATGATATGAATTTTGAACCTTTAGTGTTTGGCAAGATTCGTGTTCTTGTTGCACGGTCAACTTTTTTTTCTATGTTGTGTTTTGTGTTCTGTTGTTTTTCTTTTTTTCGTTAACAGACGTTCCACTTAGGTTTGCCTAGAATGAATCCTATAGTTATACTATCTAATTACGTGTACAAAATATTTTTCTCTTTGGAATAAACAATATTACATTTTGGTGTCGGATGTTCGGTTTTTCCAAAAAAATAAATATCGCGGACATAGTGACTGTTAAACATGGACAAAATTCAGTTAAGAATACATCAACAAAACTAAATATAGATTTAGTGAAAATATTAAGTTCCTAATCAATGCTTATGTGAATCAGAGTAAATTCCAACAATCTGACACAGAATACACCAGATCTAGTGCGTCTACTCATGACATAGCGCAGCTAACCTTTTGAATTATTCACCCTCCATATAAGTTTTCTACCCAAATTGACCAAATACATGCAAGTATTCATACTGTTGTGTACGAAAAACATTTCAGTTCTAAACAAAGGTTTCATAATTCAGGCCATCACAATGTTTGTTTTGATAATCAATATCAGTTTGTTTCGTTTGTTTCGTTTGTCGGGCGTTTTTGTTTAACAGACTTTCGGGAATATAATGGAAACAAAAAAATTAAAGCCAAGTCATAGTATTGAATAATTCAAATTTCAGTACGCATGTATATATCTCATTGATTTTGAAATATTGAAATGTATATATAGTTTCAGATTAACTTTTCACCTAGCAAATGTTCGGTGTGGTAAGTTGAAATGAATCTGCAAAAGAGACTTCTCATTGAAAACATTCCATTTGCTTTCTGGTTTAGGAAGCAACATTGAAGCAGCACGTGCATATTCCAAATAATATACCTCCAAGGTTATACGAAATTTAGCTTGTATTTTTACTCTTTTATTAAAGTTACAGTATAAAATAAATCGATCAAGCTAAGAGTTCTTAATGTAGTATCATTATATGAACAAATGTTGTTGCACAAGATGCGAATTTGATTTTTAATAAGGTGATTGTCGAGGCCAAAGATTTTGAAAATCTAAATCTTACTTAAAAGGTGAAGGGCTGATTATACAAAATTAGAAAACTTAAAGGTAAAGGCAAACCTGGACAAGGATTAAAGGTTTGCATGAGAGAATTACATTTCTGAATATAGATAAGTTTAAACGTTTAACTCATCTTTTCGAAAGCTTTATGAATGCCTACTTTGTTTGAAAACTTAATATGGCAAATCTTTCAAATGTCAAATTACATAATCACGTTCTCCAACGTGCCTACATTAAGTCGCATTAATTTCTAAGTAAAATGCATGCAACGTCATACCATTTATAGAACCAAACAACTATCCCATCGTTTGTTACACTTAAAAGTAGAAGTTACTATTTCAATCTATGTAAAATGTTCACTAAAAACATACACTTAAGACAATTTGCCGCTGGAGGGGATAATGATATTGCGTTTCTTGAACTAACCTTAAGAGCTCGAATATCAGCTCGGCAATTCGGTCTTGCTTGATTGTTAGATAAAGTCAGCATAACAATGTGCCATTATTTTATAGGTCACAGGTAAGGAGAAAGAAGGTAAATGATATGTTCAATTGTGCCTTCTTTGCTAGGAACCTTTAGAACATTGGTTGTCGTTGTCTTTATTTTGCATTACACATTTTGTTTAATATGAAACTGTGTGTTATGTACTATTTGTTGTTTTTGGATTGAAAGGGTTAAAAACCTATCAGAGATACCAGGCTTATTAATAAGGCAGTTGCAGTTAAACAAAGCTCAAATGTTAATAATCGATCAGTACGACACACACTTATGGTTACAAAAAGCGTGAATTGGATGCCTTTTAAAAGGCGAAAAATGTGTCAAAAGAACCAGGATTCCCTACACTCCATGAATCACCCGCAGATCAGGACTCAACTCAAATAAGACAATAGTTATCCATTATCACTGAACTAATATACATTTTGTTAAGGGGCCAGCTGAAGCCAGCCTCTGGGTGCTGGCGTTTCTCTCTGTAGTGAGGACCCATTGTTGGGCTTCGGTTGTTGTCTGCCCTTATGTCGGGTTGTTGTCTCATTGACACATTCCCCATTTCCATTCTCAATTTTAATCTTGCAAACTACACATGACTTTACTGTAATGGTGTCTTAAATTCTAAAACCACGAAAACATGTCACTAGTGAGTTGAGACACATACACATTTTGTAAGTGAACTAGTTGCCTGGTGACATAAAAAAAACCTATTTAGTGTCCACTGTGATTGTTTTTCCTTATAAAATGTCTCTGTTGGGGGAAAATTCTGTTAATGGAGTCAATATACTCTGAATAAGCACGAGCGAAGAATATTTATTCATATATGTTAAGGCTTTACGAGGGGATATAAGGTTAAAGGGTCATATGAGATGCACACACTAACTAAAAGAGATTATTGAGAGACATCATAAATATATCTGAAAACAAAATTAAAATAAATTTCAAGGACACTTTATCCTCTTGCCTCTTTTGTGATTCGTCTTCAATTATGCTTCATATAAGCATAAAGACATTAATCGGCAATTACGAGTGCACGATAAGTACCAATTGGATTTCAGGCTGTGTGTTGTAATATAAATCCACCAACATCATCAAATATTGTGTATTTCAATAAGTGTAGTATTTTGATTATATCCTTGTTAGTATATATGTTGTTGAAATCAGTACCGTCTTTCATAAAAGTGAGATGTTTCATTACCTCAAAGAAAGAGTTTGCATCTACAACAAATATCAAAGTTAAAGAAACACCTCTTTGTACTAAGAGGATGTAGTCGATCCAAATGGAATCAAATATCAGTTTTGTTATCAATAAAGATTGTGATTGAATATTTTGAAGAAATCTATAGTATTTGAGAATCCACATATAATTGGCACATTTGTGGTTTAGTATACCTCTTTACAATATCCAAAAACCGTACTATACTTTTATTATACTGTCTTGTAAAGTAAAAAGAAAAAGGACCATCATCAAACATACGATATAATATTATTGAAAGTAATCCTAAAATGCTTATCATTATACATAACTCAGATGATATCTTTATATGTCATCCTAGATCTTTTTCACTTGTTTAGAAGATTTAAATTCAATTTCTTACTGCTTAGCAGACAAAATATAGTCCAATGTTTGCATGTCACTTTTTTCAAATATCGGTGTTTACATTCTGTTGACCTTGTCGTAATCGTTGCAAATTACTCTCAAATTATCACTTTCTCTTATTTGTGTTTTCAATTCATTCCTCTATACTTGCGTCATTGGTTGCAAATCCTGTCGTATCATTTGCAATGTGAACTGTCAAAAACATATTTTTTTTTATTTGATTGCTTTTATGAATTAAACACTATTATGCGTATCTGTATATTAAGAAAAAGGTATATTGAATTTTTTATTGTTTACAGTATAAAGAATCAAAGCAGAATGTTATTGATATCTTAATTTATTGTTTGTTGATATTCAAAAGTAAAATCTTTTTCTTTCTGTTTTCTTTGAATAATTGTCGAAATTGATGCACTTATTCTAGGACATTGCACATGTTAGATTTATCTGGCAAAATGAAAGTCGACAAAAACAAATCAAATATGTTTTGAATGCCTTGTCAGATGGAATTATTATAATTTTTGAATACTATAACTTGATTAAAATTTTGACTTTCCTTATAGTTTTCACATTTATTTTGTTTTGTTTAACATTCAATATTTATAAACATGACATTATTAACATAATAAGGATGGCTGGATATCGAAATTGTTGGTTTTGAAAGCTTTTTATCTAAGTCATTTCGGATTCCAACTGATTTGGTCTGAGCGCCAATAAAAATACAACCGAAACGTAATATTGTGATATATAATATTATAACTGGATGTCACTGATGAGTCTTCACGTCTTATTTCCAATAATAGAGCTTTTATTAGTGCTAGAGTTTTATATAGTATTTTATGTACTTTTTGTGTGGTTTGTGTTTGTATTCGCTAGATTTGTCTAGCAAAATAACGTATGACATTAACTACAATAAATTCTTGTATTTATTCCTTTTTGTATTGAATAAAATGCTAAACATGTTTTAATAAATAAACCCTCTATTCGATAGGTATATATAATATGATATACGTTGTCTGCTCATTAGTATAATCCATAACAAAATAGATGATTTTAATTTTGAAATTATCCATCCCCCGTACCTGGTAGCAACATATCAATTTTACCTACATATGGGATTAACATTTTCCAACTCATTTGGTACTCATGAGCTTGTAGCGCTAGAACGTCTCGTCCTTTTGTTTTTAAGTTCATCTTCAGATAACAAGACCTAGTTGATAAATGTTCCTTATAAACGTCAACAATAATACATGATGGTGTTGAAGTATATTTTCTTGATATTGACGTTGTGTATCATCTTAAATACGTGTTCTAGTGTTCTTTTTTCGTCTTTGTAAATTAAAAATTTTTACTGTTTAGTTCATTTTAGTAATATCTTTTTAGAGTGGTTTGATACTTATGCATAAAGCCAATGTGGTGTTGTGCTGATGTAATGTTTTGTATTCATGTCTTTCATTATGTTATGTGCTTTGTCTATATGCCATTTTGATTTCTTTGTTGATATGATTGTTTGCTTTATAGGGATTAAGATAATAACACGATGTTGACTGCTGTACCTCTATTTGAATGGTTAACCAATTATGTCTGTTTGTTTTGTTCACACATTGTTGTCAATAGAATGGAGTTTTATGTTACAATTGATAGGTTTAGCTGGCTATAAAACCAGGTTTAATTCACCGTTTCCTTCATATGGAAATGCATATACCTAGTCAGGAATATGACAGTTGTTTTCCAATTTGTCTGACGTGTTCTACCGTTTGAATTTGCCATTTGATAAGAAACGTTCCGATTAGAGTATTGTGGAGTTCTATATTTTTGTTATTTTACTTTATACTCTAAGAATAATTACAGAAATTTCCTTATAATGAAACTTCAAGAATAACAATTATGTTACACCAGCATACAAATAGTATACAACTCCCAGTTAATACAATATACAAGGGCATTGTTCACTTTAACACTTTAATGATTTCTTTGATTGTGGGTATCTGCCTTGACGAAGACTTTTAATATCTTCAACATTTTCATCCTGACACGTACAGTTGGCCGCTTTGGAATATCAATTTGAACCTAGCCATAATCACGCACCTTGCCTATGAATTCATCGAATGTGGCTAGTCACTGCGTTTATGATTCTTATACAAAACCGGACCAATGTCAATAGTAAAGTTATCACTGCTTACCTTTCAAAGCATCCGAGACCTTTAATAGATTATGGTAAGGTTCGTTTTGTGTATCCTTTGCTTTTCTAGTGATTTGTGGACCGTTTTATGTTTGTATCTTTTCTTATGATTATGATAATGTCGTTCATTCTTTGAGGTTTTCTTTATTGTCCCTTTGGTATTTCTGCTCCTTTTTTTTAGTGCAAAATTCTTTTAAAATGAATTACTTCGTTGCAATATATATCAATATAAACATTCTCGCGTAAAAGACACAACTAATAGGGAAGTTGAATTAAATAAAACCTTTCGTCTTTCAATTTTATTTTCAGGTATTTTACGAGTATCCTTTCGACAAGACATTCGACTCCACTCTTCAAACGATCGAAAATTCTATTTATTAAAGAGAAATAATTGCTTTCAATAACACGAAGATTGGTGGTAGTTATAATATCAAATCACTAATAACTTAAGAATTACGAAAAAAGGAGTAAAATTATTTGTGATTAAAATAGTAAAACATACATTTTGATAAATAAAATGTTTTCACCTTATTAATCAATTTTACATACTTTAACACATATGTATACCAAAGTTTGGCAACTAGATCAGATTTCGTACAATTTTTAACAATTGTTTTGCATATTTTAAAAGTGCATAGACACTTAAAAAAGTAATCGTATAAATTAATTTATAGTGTGCTTAACATGCAATCAGAGTACAGCTCTTGCAAGTTATTTGACAGTTCTGGTATGAACAATATTTTATAAATTATAAATATAAAGATAACTTGGCAGAAATTAAATAATAAATAGGGTAAATGATTTGGATTTCAAATAATGAAGAACAGCAATACAAAGTGTGTCATGGATAAATGCCCAATATCCTTTTTTTTCTATTAAATATAAAAAGTATTTAAATCAGTATTTATTTGAAGAGCACAAACGCCATTACTGTAAAAACAAAGAACATTTTCAACCACAAATACGAGGAAACTGATTAAGGCTTCGTAATATTGTTGGTTTCTTCAATTGAATTTGTTGTTTTATCGATCGTGACACTGTCTATCACTCTTTTTAAAATCAGTTTGTGGTATCCTTTCAAACGTTTGGTCATATATAAGGTCTAGCGAGGTACAAGAGGACACAGTTTTTAAAATGTCTTGCAACAAACTTCTTATAAACCATCATGTGGACTCATCGTCTGTCATGTTATCTGTTTTGCCTCGATACGCGTGTGTTTCTATGAGTTTGACTGTCCCTCTGGTATCTTTCGCCCCTCCTTTAAAATAATACCGTATTTGAAATAACATAAGCAACACGACGGGTGTCACATGTGAACCATAATCTGTTTACCCTTATCTGAGATCACCTCCATTTTTTTGGTGGGGTTCGTGTTGCTTAGTCTTTAATGTTCTATGTTGTGTCTTGTATACTATTATTTGTTAGTTTGTCTTTTTCCTTTTTAGCCATGGCGTTGTCAGTTTATTTTCGATCTATGAGTTTGATTGTTCCTTTGATTGATATCTATCGCCTATCCTTAACAAGAGGGGACCAGCTAAGTCATCCACTGTACATTCCTTTATCATCGCTTTTAATTATCTTTTAAACGTGACGCGACTGGTATTGATAGTGGAGCACAGCCAGTTACTCCTTTGCAGGACATAACGGATATTGTAGAGGTTCATTTTTCTCATCTTTTGTATAAACACTGTTTAATGTTTTTTGAACATAAAAAATTTACATAATCTTTATTATAATGTAACATCGCTTGCAACGTTCATTTTGATTCCATAAAGTCACAAGTTTTCACTGCATCAATTCACATTTGGTGCTATGAAAATGTACGCGTATGCGCAGACGACGTATAGCAGATTTTAAATGTATGATTTGACGTTGTTTTCTGTCGGTTTCATTAGAATGGAGATAACAATATTGTATTTTAAGCTTTTTCCCATATTAATTGTTGATTTAATGGTTGCAAATACCCGTTTACTGGCTCTGTTAACGCGTTGCCAGTAATCATAATTTGCGACCATCAAATCATCAATTGATGCCGTCTGAGCATTAAATACAAAACAGTTTTCCCTAAATGTTAGTATTTATGTCTTATTTGTTTTATATTGATTTTTTTGGGGGAAAGGGGGCTCTGTGGCCAAGTGTTATAAGTAGCTCATCTACTTTATCAATGGCCTGTCAATTCTGAGGTTGTTAGTTCGAACCCGCACGTTTAAGATGCATTCACCCCGATTCTTGATTGACTACGATTGTCACTTTCTTGCGAAGATTGGTAGTTCTCCACGGACACGCCGACGTCCTCCACCAATAATAACTGGCCGGCACTTATTAGCTTAAAGTTCCGAAACCGAAACATTATCATCACCATCAGCGTTATTCATTTCTGTTTAGTCTGCGAATCGTCGGTTTGAATAACTCTTTAGAGTTGTTGTCTGTTAGATTTTAAATTGGAAAAATCTTGTGTATAATTTGTTTTAACAGCATTAGTAATTGATTGTAAGCCTGTTACCTTGAACTATTTTGTATGTAAAGTAACAAAACTGTTATTTTCCGCATAATTTATATATCCTTTCACTTTAGAAAAAAATTAAGGTGTTATTTCTTTATTCTGATTTTAAGTAAGTGTTTTCTATTGTTTAACTTGTCAATTGACATATGAGGTGACCTAAAGCTGCTAAATTTTACGTCATTTGTGTTCCAGTGAAGAGTTGTATCATTTGGAATCATGCTTAATCTTCTAATTCTTGTAATGATATTAGTGTAGTATATTGATAGTTCATATAGATCTATAGTACAGGGGTAAATATCTTATAAACTTTAAGAACAAAATTATCATGTCATATTGCTGATGTACTTTTACTTATAAAAAGAGATTGATAAGATGTTTTTTTTCTTGAATCTGATGACATTACGTCAATGTTTTGATATATTTGTAAACATCCTTTTGAAGTGACGATTATTATTCATAACTTTCACTGAGAACTGGAACTGCACTTTATATACTGTAATGAACTTCTCAATAAAGACTTAATAGATTAAAACTGCTTATTAGTATTTACTTTTCATATGTTGAGAAATAAAAACTTAGAAGAAAATTACTGAAAGCATCATGACTATTGATGTGATAAATACACAAGGGAGTGTTTGCACTAATTCAATTTTAATTCATGTTTATGCCTTATTTTTTTTTATTAAAAAAAACTATATACATGCTTACAAATTAGCAGTAATCTGTTTTCATATCGGTAAATATGATTATAAAGTATCAAAACGGATGAGAGATCATACTGAATAAATCCATACTCATGGCTCATTTGGTGATCAGTAATAGGGAATCTTTCACATCCTGCTTGAGTAAGTAACCTATCAATACTTTACTGTGAATTTGATACGTATGAATATAACAACTTTAAATTTGTTTATTTGTATTACGAACTCTATTATGGCATAATTATAGCAAATAATCGTAGAAGTTATATTCTGTTAATTGAATTGAGAACTATAATATGTACCTAGGTAAAGTCATGAAGTGCAATATTACAAGAGCTAGAATACTTTGTACCTTTTTTCAAGATCGAATATAATTTGTTGAATTGATTCAGGACCTTGTAGGAAAGGTTTTGACAATGTTATATACTAGTAATTGACCAGCTATGATACGTGTATGCTAAGATGATTCTGCAAAAAAAAAATGTATATCAAAATACGTATATCAAAGAGGTTTGTATTGAAAAGACTGTAGCATAACAAGCTCAAATTATTAGTTTATCCTCAACGCTTAAATTAAAGTGTCATTTAAATTTCGGATCACCTGTCCAAAGTTAGCTTTTGAGCAGAAATTGACTTTAAGGATGACACAGCAATAAAATTCTATAATCGATCAGAGGTACACGTTTCAATTAAATCATTTTTAATCACATTTAGATATAATATGTTCTTCTCATAACATCCATTTTCATCGACTGTAAGATGTATACTTTAATTTTGGTGGTAAGTCTGTTTTAGAGTAAGCGATACTTGTGTGGATTCCTTATTATTCGTTGAATAATAATTTTCGATGATTTCGTGGGTACACGTAAATTACGAAATAAAATTACCAACGAATAATTAGTTTTTGAAGGTCCGTATAAAGACACCACGAAATAACTAATCCAGTAGCATTATTGTTTTCCTGAAACCAAGAAAATTGGTACCCACGAAAATAAAGCATTCCGCAGTATGTAAGTTAAATACGTATAAGAAGAGAGCCGATAACTGATTAACTACCTTTATATTTTAGCCTTCCATTATCATGTGTAATCTATTATTTTTCATCCTGTTGTTTTAAAGAGGGTGTAAAGCATTTAGACGTTTTTAGTATGAATGAGCTTGTTGAAGGTACTAACAGTTAAGAGCGTACTTCAAACATATTTGCACCTATATGATGCCATATTGTTGACTTTTATTAGTGCTTCAAAATTCCTTCTCACGAGTTAATACACATATCAATATACACCGTCGGAAATTGAAGATTTAAGTTATTAAATGTAGCAGAAAGTGCTTTACTATTATTTTATGGTGCGTTAGTAAAAGGGTCAAAATATATTGCGTATCTTTTTCTTTTCTTTTTCAAACTTGGATAAATTTACCAACTCGTCGTCATCTTTTGTAAAAACCTGAATACCAAGCAGGAGGTGTCAAGTGTTTTTTTCGCATTATAAATTGGACCAAGCTGAAATAAATCATTGTTTTAGCTGTATCATCACATATATTGTGTTATTCAATACGTAATTGAATATTTCATTCATTGTGTTGTATAGAATATTTAAATAAGACGACGAAACATTATCTCTTCAATAAATAAAAATGGAACTCAGATATTGATAAATTGCAACAAATTTGCATACAAGGAACACTTATATTGCTTTTAAAAACATTAGAGAAACGTTCTGAATGAATATTGTAGAAACTATTATGTTACCATTCTTATTTGAATGAAATTGAATCTTAAAATTTTCATTGAAAAAAGTAATAATTTTATTTTTTGTTTAAACGTTTTTCACAAGCAAGCAAAATATTTCTGCCGCAGTTTTCAACTCACGTTAAGTGATGAGTTGGAAAAGGGAACTAAGGCCAACATATTGTTTTTAAATGACATGTACCAAGTCAGAAAAATGGCCATTGTTATATTATACTTTGTTTCTCTGTGTGTTACATATATGTGTTTCTGTTGTGCCGTAGTTCTCCTCTTATATTTGATGTGTTTCACTCAGTTTTAATTTGTAACTCAGATTTGTTTTTTTTTTCTCATCGATTTATGAATTTCGAAAAGCGGTATACTACTGTTGCGTTTATTTATATCTCATACATTTAAATGTCTTGATAGTTTGGTTGACGAGGCCCTTAAATGAATATTATTTAGTTTTGGTTATGGACTGTGTTTACAGCTATGTCATTTGGTCTCCTAATTGGTATTTAAACGTCTTCTCATCTATATATATATATATATATATATAGTGATAGTGTAGCTTTAGTCTTTTCCTCGCCTAAATAGGTTTTTGCCAACGAAAACAAAAGAGAACTAAATAAGCTACTTTCTTTTACACTGAGAACAATATCAATTGTTTCCCTTGCAGTTATAATTTTTCATTTACCTTGTCTACACTTATCTATAATCGAGCGTCACTGATGGTCGTAAAATTCAGCAAAAGTAGAAAATGCAATATATATACATAATGCAAAAAAGTCACTAAAATATATGATTTGATTTGATTTACCGCCTGCAAAATATGTGGTTTTTATATAACCTACATCAGACATTCGTGATGTCTAACTATTGTTTGTAACAAATACAAATGCTTTTATATTTAATTCTTTTATTTGATGCCATAACGGGTATTGGTTTAGAATTAACATTCTATTGAAAATTTCAAACCACCTGTTGCAATGGCGTGTACAATGAGGAATTTAGGTTTAGATTTCAGTATACATATAAAGAGATATTATCTTATAGACGATGTATTTGTCTTAGATGACGTCTGTGTATGTTTAAAATATACATGTGTCAATGACTTAGCTTGACTACCTAATCAACAATTCGTTATTTTTGTGGCTTTTTAATTATTTGTTACCTCCTTTTGTTTTAATCTACTGTATCATATATAATTTGAAAAAAGTAAGATATGCATTGATAGATGGAGGCAATAATCAGCATATAAATGATAAAATTAATTAATGCAATATTTGAAATTAGAACAAGAAAAAATAACTAATATATAAAGAGAAATGCAAAATGTTATTTTGAAAAGACATACAATTATACAAAAATGCTGTAATTTAAACTTAAGTGTACATTTATATTTCGTCATACATCACTATTTCTATTTGAAACTGTGTTATCAAAATACAGGGTAAACAAAAGATTGAATCTAAAAAGCTAATACATTGATCATATGAATTCATTAACATACCGGTATGATATGTATATGCAAGGAATTTCAAAATACGATGCATTTATTATACAAGTCATCAATTATATAAATCCTCACATATCAAAAGGAGTTTTCAATGGATTAGTAACAGTTATTAATAACAACTACAAACTATTGTTTTATATTATTCAAAAATGGTTACTTTATCTTGCAATCTAGTGCGTAATTGTATACGTAGATGATTATATGAATACAATATTCAGATTAGTCTGGGGAACTATAATATTTAAACTTAATATAACTGACAAATATATACACATGCAAACTTATAATTTTCTTTATATTTTATTATAAGGAAATGTAACTCTTTTTCAATAAATATTTTCGTTTCTTTCCTGAAAGGGTCTTGCACAGTTCACGCCTTGTCTTTTCGTTGAACTTTTGTTTTGATATTCACGTAATAAAAAGCGATATCAATACATAATTATGTGCTTATAATTTTTTTCAATGAATGGATGCTGGTTTTAGTAACAAATAAATTTCAAATAAAACCAGCATATCCGTGGACAGTTGTGACAAAGATACATATTTTATAACGTTTATCCGAATCATGATGGCGTCAGTAAAATAATTAAAAGGAATGGAGCCTCAACTTGACCATGTGTTGTATACTAGGCATAAAACATAAGACAACAATCGATAGACACAACATTTTGTCTATCTAAATATAAATATGCGTGTAACCAGACTGAAAGGTTGATTCATTGTGAAGAAGATTGTCGATCAAATCGTTTTACATGCCTTAACAAGCTATGGGATGTTCGTTTTGATGTTTATAATTGTGCTTCTTGCTTCAACTCGTTTAAGTATCATATATCAGTCATGCCTTGTTTAAGCAATTCCCTCTAAACGCATGAATCTAAACAACTAATATAGCTACAATTTTATAAATGTTTTAATTGTAAAGATACTAATAAATGTCAATTTATATTAAAACTTTTTAATTTTAATTAGTTTTAAATTAGTTTGTGTATAAAACTGAAACAGGATAGGGAAAGTACTATTTTTTAAATTTTTGGCAAATATAGTAGGTGTATACATTATCGCTAACATCATCAAAGTAACGTTTCGTCATTTGGTATAATCGTGTGGGAAACAACAGTTCCTGGATAAGCAATTGACGTAGCAAATTTGTCACATATTATCGCTTTAAATCGTTCGGAGATGGTACCTGCTTGATCAAATGTTTTTCGTTTATAGTTAATGTATATGACACGAATGCCATTTAAAAAAATAAATGTATTACGTTTTTTGAACTATAACTGCTATTTATGTACTGAGATCTTAAAACAGATAACAGAGTGCGTTTTCCTTTGAGTAAAACCTCAACCCTGACACAATTCTTAGGATCTGTATGAGGAAAATGTTTGGCAATATGTATTGCTTTCCGATTGAAGATCCAATATTGCACAAAATGGAAAAAAAACCCCAAAAAATCAGAAAATAAAGCCTTACAAGCTCGAACCCAAATCAAAAACAGGTCTGGGTAGGAAGAGGAGTCAGCTGATATTATCACAGAAAGAAATTAATTGTCACCCGTCACGTTACTAAAATCCGGAGATAATATGAATTTATTATAGATTTATGGAAAACCAGCATGTTGCTAGGAAAAATGATATATAAACATGTATCCGTAGTTATATGTGACACAGAAGCGCAAACTCTAGAATATAGTATCAACTGGACAAATGGACTACAAATTTATAGGCAGACATTGCTCAAATCTTGCTACACAAGTACAAAAGAGCAGGACGGGATAATTAGATTCGTGTCGTTTGTTGAACATTTCAGAACTAACCCGACATTTAATGTCAATTTCCTTATGTCAAAGTACGAAAAAGCGTTACTGTATATCTTCATTTTGCATTTGCATTGCATATATGATCCTATTTCAAAGCTATATCCTACATTTTTTTTATTCACAAACAAGTGACCAATGTCGTGTATAATGTTTTCAATACGAAACAATTTTGCACAATACTTGTTTTATATATTGTGAAATATACTTTTTATCATACATATATATAGCATTATAAAGATTTTATATTTTGGGAAAACATGAAAAATCTCTTTTTCATAAACTCCAATAGTTTTACAATTTTAAGAAAAAAAAAGTGTTTTTTTCTTTATATGCCTAACATGAGAAAAGTAAAGAATAAAATTGAGAATGGAAATGGGGAATGTGCCAAAGAGACAACAACCCGACCATAGAAAAAAAACAACAGCAGAAGGTCACCAACTGGTCTTCAATGAATCGAGAAATTCCCGCACCCGGAGTAAAGAAGTCTATTATACCTATTCACCTAGTGAAAAAAGCAGTATATTATATTAAACAGTGATGTGAAGGTTTACTTACTCTGTTTAATTATGTATTAAAATGAAGTAATAAAATGTTTATGATATTAATATGGTTGTTTAGATCTATGAACTGAAATGAAAGAATGCTTCAAAGATATTATCTATTTTAATATTTCTAAATGCGTCCGATCTTCCCATGTTATGTCTCATTTGACTTTCACTACAGTGCATGATGCATATTATATTAGGTGCAGTGTCTCAAATTAATAAAGATCCAAAAGATTCGAATAAACCTTCACATAAAATTATAGCGAAAATTTATGTAGCATTGTGTTGAATAAGCCGTTTTAAATACGATTAAATACACATATGCACCTGAAGCCCTCAATTTATTCATTTAGATATTTATCTTTTCAGGTCTTTATTGAAATGGATAAAATATAAACAAGGAGGAAAGACGGAAATTGCACAGCTTTATTTCCAATAGATATTTATCTTATTGAAGGAATATATGAGATATCATTTATCATGAGTTATCACATCAATTATAAATCAGAAAACGTAATATTTTTATATGTGGTAGTGATTTAAATATTCAGGGTACTTTGGAAAGTGAGTGTATCTCATTGATTCAACATTCTACAAACTGTTATTTTCCATTTGACTTCTATATGCTTGCTAAAACAAACAATTCTTTTTAAATCCGTTTTTTAAATCACTCTTTTTTCCCTAGATATATGTAAGTATTATTAATATCATAATTTGTGGTTTATGATTTTTTTTAAAATCCAATAAGGTATCTATGATATTTTTATTTTTTGAAGGGTAGAACGTAAAATTACAAAAATACTAAACTCCAAGGAAAATTCAAACGGAAGGTCCCCAATCAAATGGCAAAATCGAATGATAAAACACATAAAACGAATGGACAACAACTACCATATTTCTAACTTGGTACAGTCATTTTTAAATGTAGAAAATAGTGGATTGAACCTGATTTAATAGCGCTAAACATCTCACATGTATGACAGTCGCATCAAATTTCATTATGTTTACAACAATGCGTGAACAAAACAGACATCATAGATAAAATTGTCAAAATATGGATACAGCAGTCATTACTGTTTCACAATTTAAAAACAAACAAATATTTAACATAGAAGCACAAACAACATCTAGCAAATTTAATAACCTCATCCATTGCTTCGCGCGTTTGACGTCAGAAAATGTAAACGTCATACGGGAAGAAATATAAAATAATATTGTAGTTCAAAGTATTTAAAAAAAATTATATAATATCACATGGGGAATGGTGGTATACAGGGTTAGAAAATCAAACGCTTTTTTAGAACGAATTTCAGAAAAATTATCCAGAAGCTCTTAAAATTTTTAAAGAATCCACATCTGGTTAAAACCACTTCGCGAGTAAAATAATTTTGTCGTTCAAATTGATTATAATAGGAAAATAACAGATTGGCATTATAATAGAACAATACCATAATGACGCGATCTTTAAAAGTACAGAGCCACGTCATATGTACCAATGTAAAGAAACACAAAAAGTCAGACGTGCAAAACACACCAGAAAAAATAAAAGATACTACATACACATTGACGGGATATATAAGTACCGAGCCACGTCAAATAGATATCACAGAAAACAAACCAAACAGTAAAAGTAAATTTAATAATTAAACAAAGAGAAATAAAAGAACGATATAACACGTTATTAAGATGATAAACAACATCAGTACGCATAATCTATATATCCAGACGACAATGTATTATTTGTGAAGTTGAAACGGAATATTTATCAACAAGGTCTTGGTACCTTCCGATGAACGTTTTTAGAAGAAGAAAAAAACGAGACGTTCTTTGACATACCCCTGGTTCATCAACTTTCTGTTAAGACACTGGTTAGTTCATGAAGTAAGAAAAAAAATAGTGTAACTCGTCCTTGAATGTAAGTAGTTTGTTCAACTGAATGTTACAGTTATCCTTAATATATATATATATATATAATTCGCGTTCATCATATGCCCTATTAACATTTTGTAGATTAACAATGTTGCACTTGAATGGGATGGTTTAAAGGGGGTGAAGTGATTCACTGCGAGTTTTAAAATATATATCAATTTCAGTTAACATATTAATGCAATCAGTAGTAGCATGCCCTTTATTTTCAAACCAAAACAGGGGAGGGGTTAAAATTCTTTTTTGTTAATGTTAGGTGGAAATACAGAAGAAAGGAAAAAATAACATTATACCCTTATGAAAGTTAAACACAACCATGTTAACATCTGACTTTTCAACTGATTTTTATAGTTTGTTATTATGTTGTAATGTTACACATCTGTCATATGGGAGGGTAGGCTCTTTCAAACATGTTTAACACTACCACATTCTGTATGTATATGCCTCTCCAAAGTCAGAAGCATGTAATTCAGCGGGTGTCGTTTGTTGCTGTTATCTAGTTTGATTTTTTTAAAATTATTTTCTACAAAATAAGGCCGTAAGTTTTCACGTTTGAATTGTTTTACATTTGTCATTTCGGAGCTTTTATAGCTAAGTATGCAGTATGCGATTTAATCAATGTTGAAGGCCGTACGGCGACCTATAGTATGCCATTTGGTGTCTTGGAAAGTTGTCTCATTGGCAATTACACTTCTTCTTGCTGTTTTTGTATAGAAAAACAAAACTGAGAAGTATTAGATCGGGTTATGAAAACAGATAAAATGTTAAGAAAAAGTAAAATTACTAAAATACTGAGGAAAATTCAAACCGGAAAGTCCTCAATCAAACGGCAAAATCAAAAGCACAAACACATCAAACGAATGTACAATATATTTAAGATGTTTAAGTTGAATACTAATTCAGGCGTTGTTTAGAACGCTTGTCAAAAATCTGATAAACTTGCATAGTGTACGGTTCCCGGTTTGTACTTTTAGCTTATAGATTCCATTAAATGCACAAATAGAGTAAAAAGTGTTATTATGAATAAAGGAAAGTATGGTGTGTACTTTTATTTTATACAAGTTTACACAATATAAGAAATTCACTCTACCTTAAGTTTATTGTTTGTCAATGATACAAGCAAGGTCGATATGAAGTCATATACATGTAGATTATTTTCAGATAAATTCAATGAAGAAAAAAAGATCTAAAATATGGACTACTTTATATATACATATGCATATCAATCTTGATTGTACATAATTAATGGACCAGTTAGACTCGGAATTCATGTAATATCTTTCTCAGAGGAGGTTAAGAGGAACACAATGTTACAATTACAACTAATGATATTATTCTATTTCTGATATTGTATAAAGAATACAAAAAAATGTAAAGCAAGATTTGTACTTCTGATAGCATTTTAATAACTGTAAAGATCAGTGATTAATGGGAAATCCTGCTTCAAGTTTATAAGAAAATATTAATTTGTACATAAAAGATGAATTCTGATTATTTTACAGATTACAGCTGGTGAATACAGAGAATAACAAATGTTGCATAATTCATAACTAATGAGAGATAACCTTGTTGTTATACTACATAATAGTACATATGACCTTCATATACGCATCATGTTTAGGTCTACATCAATAGTGTTTAATTTATACTGGTTCATACGAGTTTTGAAAATATATGGGTTGAACATCAGCGAGACAGTATCTAAATTCTGTATTGAGAATTAACAAACATTCAGTGATTGACTGATCTAGATTATACCCATATACATATAAAGTTTGGTGTTGATGACTGAGGGTTGATAATTTCTGTTTAACAACTTCACCTCTTTTTTAGACTCCGAGTTTTACCTTTTTGTATAGGCACTTGCTAATTGTTAAAACTGCCTGTTATCTACATGTTTGCTTTTGATGACTAGTGTTGCTGGGCTGTTGTCTCAGTGACGTCTGCCCTTTCTTCTTGACATGTACGTATACTATGATATACGTCTCTATTTTTTACCTTGCAAATATGGTACGTTGTAGAATAATAGTAGAATATAAACACCAAATGAATCAATTTCATAAACAGGTAACAGTAAACAACCAAACCAACACACCAACAACGATTATTGGTGAACAAGGAAAGTATGAAGTGATAAGTCAGTGGTTCTTACTGGTAACCTTTTGAGTAGAGTTATTTAGTTCAAAGTATACCTCTGTTGAAAGCATATCACGGATACAGATTGAAATTTTGAATAAATTGCATTTAAAAAGTCTCAAGGTTTCTAAATAATAGTCAAGACTATGAACTCTAAATTTATAATTTAGCTTATTAGGTTACAAGTAAAGTATGTCATTAAGTGTGTCTGTTCGGTGGTCGTTTTGTTGACAATTTGATTTTGTTGTTAAAAGATTATTTTTGATGGGTGATTTTGTAGCTTTGTTTTGCTGAAACACCAAATTCTAGACTTTTATTTATAATGAAGGAACAAATAATCGTCCACAAATGTTTAACATGGCCGTAAATTTGTTTTACTGTTGCAAGTCGATTCGTGTAGATCATTTCCTGTTTTCCATGTTATTTAATATTTGTCTTTTTCCATTTTTAATTTTAGAATACCAGAAACCAACCGGTCTAGATCTTTAATCAAATGGATAAATAACGACAGTTAGTAGGCATTTCATGTGTAAGAATTTTCATTTCAATATAGAAAATGACATGTTTTATCATATTCATTTTACAAAAGACAGAATTCTTTTGATTGAATAATTTTTTTCTAACTTTGCCACATACGGGGAGACAACTTAAATGTAAGGACAGATAATTAAAAAATAGTTACTTTTATAATAGAATGTGTTAGGAATTTACCTATTTTATTATGAAGTAAGAAAACGAGTCCCATTACCCCAGACTGAGATTTCTTTTTCTTATCTGAAAGAATAATGTACAGTAAGAGCTATCTTCTCATATGTTATCTTTAAATTCAATGGTGTAGTTTTCGTTTTATAAAAGAAAAAGTGGGTTTTCCATGCACAATCTATACATAATCTGTCAATTTTGTACTACCTGTAGCGTGAAAATAAACCCCTTTATTCATTCTTTTTACATATTTTTTTTAAAAGAACATGATGTAAACTACATTTTGACAAATTTTGTGTTTTCTAATGTAGATACCCATCTACCTTAAGCTTTGTGTTGCTTCTTTTTTAATATTTCACTTTTAGTTTTGTAAATGTAAGTTGCGTTGTTTCATATTTCAACCTACCCTTTTTTCTTAAAATATTATGTACCAAGTCAGGAAGATGGCAGTTGTTATTTAATAGTTCGCTTATATGTATGTTGCATTTCAGTGTTCTGTTCTTTCTTTGTTTTCCTCTTATAAATGGTGTGTTTCCCTCGGTTTTAATTTGTAACCCAGATTTGTTTTCTCTCAATCGATTTATAAAACTTCAACAGCGGTATACTACTGTTGCCTTTATTTAGTATCGAAAATGAATTCGCTTTTTTTAAATGATGACCTTACGGAAAAAAGATGTCATGATATTAACAGCCTTTATTATGAAAACTTACCGGCAATATTAACCCTATGGTATCTTGAAATGTGAAGTAACATGAATTGAAGAAAAAAAAAATAGAATTAACTGGAGATTTGAATAATTAGTGCCATACATGTAAAAGGAAGGAATGAGTATCATATTATATCTCGGTGTCAAATCTTCATTATCAAATGTCAAACAGCAAGAATATGTAGCAAAACATGAAACTATACGCTTCATTGTAATTTTCATAATTATGAAATTATTTGTTATGAATATATAAAAGATATTAATTTAAGGTATCAGCATATCTATTTTATGATGATTAATGAGCGGTATCAACAATATAGTTTGGATACATATTCTTTAGAATATTTAACATTAATGTGAATTATGTTATAGTACAATGTGACAGCATTACATTGATGTTAACGGAAACATTACACTGTATATAAAACAGCAATGATAACATAATATCGTCCTACTTTGAATTTAATCCCAGAAGAAGGCATCCCAACAGCTGAGTATGCTGATATGTATATAAGTAAACATGACATGGCACATGGTAAAATTCGTTTTAATTGAAAATTCGTCGATTAATGATTGTTTCGTTTTTAAATGTTTCACATTTTTTTATCTTAATACATGCATAAGGTATGTATTTTTCTCATTTTTGAAGGCCATACGGTAGAGTTAGATTGGTTGAATGTACATCATTTGAATTTGTTTAATAGTTGTCTCATCATACAACCTATCCTTGCTTTATATTAGGTGCTACGAAACCGTGCCAGTTTTAGTCTAACGATTTTTCAAGGTTGTATTAACTAGCGAACGATAGTTGCTGAAAAACTTCAAATTGAAATAAAAACTATATGGAGATCATATACAAACAGTAAAAGGTAGTAAATGAGTATAAACAAATGGTTACAAACATAAGATCAACCGATCGGCAGAAAAATAATAATAATGGTTTTGGTTAAAAATCAGCAGAGAAAGGCAATCTGCATTTTTGTCGAAGATTATATGTAAACTTTAAATGAAAATTAGTAGGTGATACAGTAAACAGTAAAACTGACAAAGATAATTACAAGTTTTTGTTTAAATCGTAATTTCGTTCGTCCGAGGAAATGATCACTTTGGAACCATTTGCCCATCGATAAATGATTGTGCGTATCCTCAAAATGCACTTATGTTTGTTTTATATGAATATGAAATTTGTATTGTTCAATAAAAATATAGTCTGTACTTTCGGACTAAATATTTTTTCTTTCTTAAAAATTTGTTTTTGGGATGAATTTGAACAGAAGTAATGTCGAAATATATACATTAAAAAATATGAAATTATTAACCCAACACCGTGATTTGTATGTATATATTCTTATAAACACATTTCACAACCACTATTGAAATTTGGTTTAATCAGTTTTTAAATGTTACCAATTTAAAAATAAAAGTTTTCAAATGTCATATTCGTTTTCCCATTAAATTTAGTCTTAACAAGAAGTATTTTCAAGGGGAAAAGGGGGACACTGAAATCTCACAAAACATGCTTATCCCCGCCTCAATTCGCGTCTGTCACAATGTGTTGTATCCATTACATTGCACTAGTATATATAATTGTGTATGGGGCCAGCTGAAGCCCACTAACGTGTGCGCGATTTCCTCACTGTGTGAAAGCCAATTGCTTGCTTGAAATAATATCTATCAAAACTTTTGATTTTTCAACCCTGTATACCACCATTTCCCATGTGAAATTTAGAATCGTCTAAAAGGAATAGTCCACAATCTTTTCAACATAAAAATGGTAGCATACGCTTTAAATTTATTACTTAAGGATACCTACGGCATATTTTGTTAATAGTGAACAGAAAAGTAAAACATGCTACACAAAGGAACAAGTTATCAGTATGCTTGAGTTTTTTATTGACAACATATTTGTTGATTTGGAGGTAGACATTTTCAACAAATTGTCGACATTCACATGGGACGAACTGTGCTCCTTTCGTTGTCGACCTTTTTTTTTAAATTTTCAAATGAATCGGGGTTCCTTCAGACACTTCAAAACAAGAAGTTCAAATATGCCAATTGTTAATTTCATATTCAGATATATTGATAAAGTTTTTCCTTTTTACAACCAATCTTTTCTGATTAATATATCACCCAGAACTCGAAATTAAAGAAACAACAGACACGAATCCCTCTTCCTCATTTTAGACTTATATCTCCATCTTGAGGAAAAGTGACGCTAATCTATATTTTACCTTCATATTTTCTTGTGTTTTTCCATTAAAAGTTTTAGGCATAATGTTTAATTTGACAAAAACTTCAAATTTGAGTAAATTTTATTCATTGAGGCACAGTATTGTAGGAGTTATGCAAGTCGGACCCTAACAACTGCACTTGTTGTTTATGTATACATATAGGTTCGATCTAAACATGTACAAAATCAGTCTTGTGAGTTATCTCTAGATAAACTTTAGAAATTTTTGCAGACTTGCAAGGTATTTTTATCCTTATTAGACCAGATCTCGGCGTGCTTTTTTGGAACTGCTGCAGACCAGGCTTGATGACATTTCTGAAGAAGCAAATATGTCCTGAAAACAGACCAGCTGGAAAAAGTAAAATCACAAAAATGCTGAACTTAGAGGGAAATCAATTCGGAAAGTCCATAATGACATGGCAAAATTTAAAATACAAAACGCATCAAAAACGAATGGACAAGAACTGTCATATTCCTGACTTGGTACAGGCATTTTCAAATGTAGAAAATGGTGGATTAAACCTAGTTCAATAGCGCTAACCCTCTCACTTTGATGACAGTCTCATCAAATTCCGTTATATTTACAAAGATGCGTTAACTAAACAGACACAATAAATAAAAGTCCAAATATTGGAACAGCAGTCATCATCGTGTAACAATTTTAAAAGAAATAATTTAACAGAACACAGAAACATCTATCTACAAACACATTCATTGATTTGCTTGTCTGGCGTCAGAACATTTTATACGTCACATATATTTGTCGTTCAATGTACATACAAACAATTTTAAAATTTCTCATAGTCAATGTTAGCATACAGGGTTAAAAATCAAAAGTATGTAAGAATAAATTTCAGAAATAGACCGAGATTTAAAATAGTCCAAAAGTTATTTATAGAATCTATAAGAATACACAAATAGCTAATTCCTCTACGTGATTGAATGATTTTGACGTTCATGGTTCAACGCATTTTGTAATTCATAATAGAAATATATCATAATGACATGAAATAGAACAATATCATACTGACGGGATCTTATAAAGAACAGAGTCACGTTATAAGAACCAAAGAAACACTAAAAGTAAAAAAAAAACCATGAACAGACCAGACCTAAGTACATGTCAGATTGACCAGAGGACAGTTCAGATCGACCTTACCAGACCTATGAACATGTCTGCTGTTAAAAAGTCTGTTATTTGATTGATTGCTTATGATAGCAAAACTAAATATACATACTTGGACTGCATCAATCAATATATTCCATTTAACATCAATTGTATATTTACTCCATATTTTACGCATATGTATAAATGAATGCAAGATATGGTTTAAATGTATATGTATTAAGATCAAAGTAAATACTATAACATTTTTATATCATATTTTAAACATGCACTTTTATACTCTTTGTACTTCTTTGTGTCTTTCATATTTTCTCCTCGTTTTTTTTCTTCAAAGTGCAAATATAGATTTGTCTTTTATTGCTTGAATAAGTAAAAACCTCCCGCAATGAATGTTGCTGGATAGAATATATAAACCTGTGTATAATAAACAATAGTTTACCGATGTATAAGAAATCTTAAAAGATGATTAATAATATCATTGGATACAAAAGAAACTTACATTCCTAACTTAAATTCATAGAAGACAATGTTATGTGTGTACTTTGAAGTTCTTTTTATTATTGAAGGAATATTTGAATATGTACCTTTATAATATGATGAAAAATAATTAATCTAGCTTTCGTTAATATTACATAAAAATGCAGTCGATCTGTGAATTTGTCTTCCATAACCATGATACCTTAAAAGTAAAGCATTTCAAACGATGTTGGTATAATGCATCTTGAGCATCTTGAATTTCACAAATTATCATCAATATACAATGTATAAATGTATATATATAAGTACGTCTGAGTCAGTGATAACTCTACAACAGATTTATCCATCGGATCACCAGCAATGATGGTGATACAAGATCTAACATTGTTGGGTTGATGTTTAGACGAGTTAAATATATATATATCGTTTGAATAAAAGGCAAAAGAAATTAACCTGTGTAAAAATCTTAATTTTTTTTCAGTCTTTAATAATTTGACCAATCAAGGTAACACAAATGAGAAACTCATGAGCTTTTAGAGAAGCGGAATTGGATGGGTCAGAACATTCCGAGAACGAGCATGTAAGATAAAAGATAGTGTAAATGTTGCAAGTGAGTCGAGAGACATACACATCGTAACTATCATCCCATTCATAGTGGTCTTAATTGAACTCATGATATATATTAATAGAATTCGTATATTCTGCACATGTTCGCGGTAACGTAGGATTTGGGATATGTAAAGTCATACGATTGGATAGAGAGTAAGTTACTACTTAATATTTTACAGTTGACAATTTAGACGTTGAAATTATTACTTTTGCATTACATTCTAATGTCTAATTAATGAAATTACATACAGATATCTTTATATTGTATCAATTTAATTCTTCTATAATTTGAAATTATTGCATCCACACGGTTCACGTATAAGTTAAGGCATCAACTATATCATGTATATAATAGACATACAACGGAATAACAGAAACACAGGAGTACAACAAAAGCAAGCGCCAACATACATAGAGACGGGCTGTAGATACCAGGTGCCATATTCCTGACATGGTTGGTTGAACCTGGTTTTATGGCAAGCCAAACATGAGAAACAACAGGAATCCCATTTCAACCATCCAAAAAGATATTTGCTATTGTTGACCTGTTTCATATGTTGGTAAAAGAGAGATAACTCAAAATATGCCTGTGCAAACATATGATAAATACACAATGATATCTCAGAGTATCGACCTATAATACTGATAAAAAGAGGTGTACTCTGTACCTTACACAAATCTAGTGTGGCAGGTTAGTGATGAAGAATACTTACTCTTTTTGCTACTGCAAATTGATACTAAATTGACATAAGAATAACATTTCCGAAGATGTTGTACCTACCGATTGAAACAATCGTACCTTCATTTCTATGCTCTACAAGCTATTTCTCATTAACACCATTTGTATGAATAGATATGGATACAAAATCTGTATAAATAACTAATGTTTATATCTTCTCACTAAAGTACTTCGAAGGAAAATTGATATGGAAATAAAATACAAAAGATAGGAGAGCGATACCAATGGGGAAATTAAACTAAAAATGAATGATGATGAATAAAACTGCCAACGTCATGGTTAAAAAGAAAAAGACAAACAAATAACAGTACACGCAATATAATGTAGAAAACTAAAGACTAAAAAACACGAATCCCATCAAAATTTAGGGATGTATCGTGTTTTCGTAAGCATGTAGTAGTCTGAAACATCACGTAAAATAACCCTTGAAAGTGCTCCTACTAAAGCCGTCTGACACAACAGAGATAAATTAAACACGATCTGTTAAAATCGTAATCACACCATTTGTTATTTTAATATGTTTAGTTGCCGTTAAATGCTACTTTCGCTATCTCTAAGAACGATGAAACATGACATTTTTTCTTATTTCATGTGAAGACGCTGACACATAACTAATAAAGTAACCTATAATGCATTCAAGAATGTTTAGTCACTACATGTTGTTACTTCTATCAGGTGACCATTTGCAGCATAAGCAACGATCGATAAAGCTTGTGTAGTTTTAAGTCTTATACTTTTTACCATCGAAAATATTAAATCTTTCCTGATTTTAACTTTCATTATTTCTGGTATTTCCATGAAAAGTTATGAAACAATATTTAATTTAAACAAATCAGACCTGCCTTTATTTGAAGCACTAGGTGAATACTATACTGTATTCATATATGATGCTTGAATTATAAATCGATGCATGTAATTATAGTTAATAAATAGATTAAAAGCATACTTGATATATATGACGTATGACACCAATAAAAAAAATATTAAGATCAAAGTAACTACTATGACATTTTAAATATGTTTTTTTTTCTCTTAATATTTATGTTTAAGATATTATTATTTTTAAACCTGCACTTTTATCTCTTTGTGCTTCTTTGTGTTTTTCAAATTCTCTGCTCGTCTTTCTTATCAGAGTGTAAATATAGATTGTTTTTTTGATTGCTTGGATGAACGAATACCTCCTGCATTGAAAATTTGTGCATATAATATTTAAACCCGATTATAACATCTTGTATTTTGAATCAATAAAGTGTTTTCCTCACATGCATGGTTCATTTGATAAGAGAAATCGGCTAAACGAAATTTTGTACAAACTTTAGATATTACCAATTTCATTCTAGGTATATTTGGTCAATTATTTTTCAATATTTACCAGATTTCACAGTGTGACAGCTTCATGTGTGTATCTTAACACAGTATAGGCTTAAAAACATTTTGGTGAATTTCTGAATATGTTTACAAATTTGTATGCCTAGAAATATCTCGACATTGCAGGTTTTGGCAAATAATTATTTTTAAATGTAAAGCAAAATGTTTAAGAACAGTCCCAACCAAGACCACTTTTGGTAGTAAATATTTGCTCTGTTAATAATTCATGTTGGTTAAGGAGTCCCTTCAATTAAAACTCTACGGAGACATACGGCAAAATGCGATACTGTGCAAGACTGCTTTAAAAAAACCAATGTATAGCGTTGAAATCTATTTTGATTTGATTTCATTATTAAATTTGAATTATTTGCCCTGTTCATAATTAACTTCACGTCAAAGTATTCTATTACATATCTTGAGGAATGAAGCGCTTTTCTAAAGGTTAACACTACTATTCACCATGCCCAATTGAAATGTCGACTACACCATTAAACAGAGCTTTTCTTTAAAATGGGAATCGTAGATATAAAAGTTCGGGGGATTTATATTTCAACAGGCAGTCGGTATACCAATTGGTACTAATTGTGCAACCCTTCTAACATACTTTTTTTTTTGGAACTCGTATGAAGCAGAATTTATTCCCTTCTAAAGGACAGAAAAGCACCTAGCAAAATTCTTTACTTTTACTTTCAGATATATTGATGATGTTCTATCACTGAATAACATATATTTGAGTCAGTACTTGCATCTCATATATCCCAGTGAATTCGAAATAAAGGATACTACTGATACAAGAAGGACTTCTTCATACCTAGTTGTTTGCCTCAATATTGACACAGATGGACGGCTTCACACTAAAATATATGATGATTTCAACTGTCAAATTATTAATTTCCCATTTCTCAGCAGTAACAACCCTCGGCTTCGTCGTAGGTGTTTACATATCTCAATTGATACATTATGTTCGTGCTTGTTCACACTATACTCACTTCATAAACATATACAGGAGTGTGCTCCTTGCGCTGAAAATGTCCCAACAGGGTTATAAGGAGGAAGGATTAAAAATGACACACCGTAAATTTTATGGATACCATCAGGAATAGGTCGATCTATACGATGTGTCTGTGTCTAAACTAACTTATGACATTTTATCACATCTTAGATTTGGGTTTTACATCTATATGTCGTCTTCTGCTAAGTACCGAACCGAATACGACTGTTATACCGAGTGTGAATTTGCATTGTTATATGACGTCTCTCGGGTTTTTGTTCATCCAACATAGGTGTATGTATTTGTGATGCTTCTGTTATGGTGTCGGTTGGGTAATCGGTAATGCCTTATCGTTTGTAGCCCAAATAATTATTAAATTTCCTTTCAATATCAATCATTGTCATGATAAATGTTTGGACTGGTTTTGTGAATATAATTGTATAATGTTCGAGATTGCCTGTTCGTTACGTAAGTGTGTCACTGTTTGTGATGTTCTATGATTTCTATTAGTGATGGTAGATGTTTGTTGTTGGTTTGCGGTTTGCATGCTGTATGATGTGTCAACTATTAGATCATTTGTTTGGGCGTTTCTCTGTGATGAGATTCTTGCGTGTGTTTGTGCTGTATTTCCGTCACGTAGTGTTGTCATTTTAGCGTTATTTTTCAACATTTTTATATAAGCAGAAGGTTTGACTGGCCACAAAACCATGTTCAATCCACCTTTTTGTCTTAATAGGTTCTTTACAAAGTCAGGAATATAGTAATTGTCATCAAATAGTCCGTCCCATTATTTTTTGTTGCACTGGTGTTCCTGTTGTTCCTTTGTATTCCTCTTATACTTGATATGTTTTCCTCGATGTTAGTATGTTACCCGGATTTGTCATTAGCTAACTTTAAGCAAAAGACAGTTTCTTTTGGTTTAAAATAATGATATACAATAAAGGCAACAGTTGTATACCGATGTTCGAAAGTCATAAATCGATTGAGAGAAAATAAATCTGGGTTAAAATCTAAAACCTAGGAAAACACATCAACAAACTAATTATTTGTTTTAATATTTATTACACGTCAACTGAAATTGATGAACTAGAGGTACATGTGGAGGGTTGAGATACTGTAGAATCATTATTATTCGTTTGGTTCCAATTTTCGTGGGTTTCTTGGGTACAGGTAAACCACGAATTTAAATGTTCAACAAATTACAACTTTTATATAGACTTTTATAAACATTGATACCCACGAAAATAGTTTTTTTCCCAAGTATCAACAAACATGTTTGACACTCTTGCATTTTGACCCTTCCCACAGCCACAGCCATGAACCTTTGGCCATTGCTAGTCTTGTATATTTTTTATTATCATTTCGGTTGATATATATGTTTCTGAGATAAGTGTTGCATCATTTTCTAAGAACTAGTACACATTTTTTATTTTTGGGTCAGCTGAAGTCCACCTCCGGGTGTGAGATTTTCTCGCTGTGTTGAAGACCCATTAGTGATCTTTGGGCTATTTCATGCTCTTTGTTCGGATTGTTGTCTCACTGAAGATTTTTTTCCTTATTTGTCCTTAATCATTTTTTTATTCGAGCGTTACTGATGAGTTTTCAGTAGAAGAAAAATGCATCTAACACAAATATCAAATTTGAATTCTGGTATCTATAATGAGTTTATTTGACACATTCCCCATTCCCATTCTCATTTTTATTGAGTATTACAAAAATAGAACAACAAAAAGAAAAATGTCACCAGAGTTATGAACTTTTTCAATTGCTCTTTTTTTCCAATAAAATGGTTCCGGATTTAGCCTGGTCAGGTGGAAACTCTAAAATAGAAGTACAATTTGATTGGTACAGGCATTTAACGAAAAAAACGTCGATCAAAACATGTTTTATAGCTAATTTAACCCTTTACCTATGGGACAATTATTTTAAATACGTTTGATTTAATTGCCAAGATTATGTGAATAAATATATACATCTAGCTAATTCAAACATTAATTTAATTTTTATAATACCTTTTTACTTGCTAGGCAATGACTCTGGGTCATGATTTATTCCTCGTTTAAAAGATGTCTGTATAAATCCCTTTTGAATAGATGTCTATCCTAACAATTCATCAATATTTTCTCTATGATACAATAAAAGCAAAGGAATGGATAAGAATTATAACTATTAACCAGAAGCTATGTTAATAAATGCAAAGGTGTAGCGATATTAAGTATTTACAAGGTTGCTAGTATGGGCCGTCTTAAGCTTCCAGTTATGTGAGTTTTTGATTGATTGATAATTTTGAAATAGAGAATAGCAGTAAATAGTTATCAAAGGTGCAAACATTATAATTTAGTGCGCCTGACGCGCGTTTCGTCTACATAAGACTCATCAGTAACGCTCATATTAAAATATTATAAAGCCAAACAAGTACAAAATTGATGAGCATTGAGGATCCAAAATTCCAAAAAGTTGTGCCAAATACGACTAAGGTAATATATGCCTGGGAGAAGAAAATCCTTAGTTTTTCGAAAAAATCAAAGTTTTGTAGACAGGAATTGTATAAAAATGACCACATTATTGATATTCATGTCATCACCGAAGTGTTGACTATTGGGCTGATGATACCCTCGTGGACGGAACGTCCACCAGCAGTGTTATCGACCCTGTGTTGTAAATAGTTATCACAGGTACCAGGATTATAGTTAAGTACGCCAGACGCGCGTTTCGTCTACGTAAGACTCACCAGTGACGCACATATCCAAATATTTAAGTAAAGCATTATTTTATTTTCTAGAATTTGATTCAAAGATGAGAAGTAAAATGACAGTTATAAATCATGTAGAGCACACGTCACAAATTTTGAGGAATTATATGTAATGGGTTTTTTCTTGTGTACAAAATAAAAATTTAATTACCAGGAAAAAATATCAGCTAAGTATGTTCCAAGGGAGATTAATCAGGTGTGTTTGTATTACATTGAAATGTTGTACTAAAGTGAAATGCAAATATCCATCTTTAAAAATTGAAAGTTATGACAAAATGGAATCAAGGATGTTCGCTACTCTTGTTTTTAACTTTTTGTAAGATATTCAGTATCCTCTAGTTTTATCCATGTGAGTTGCAATGAAAATTTTACCCGCTAATTTTACATATTTTTTAAAAACTAATTTTGAAAATCTTATATATTGCTCGGTATTCTTTCATATTGTTTAAAAGAAAAAGGTGCGAAATATATAAAAGTTCCAGAGAGAAACAATTGCACTTTCCTTTGTCAGGAATCATCACTAATTCTCAGAAAATTATAGTTATCTCCAATTACGAACAGTTTGTGTTGTGGTCAAAATTTGAGTAAGCCCTATTTTCATCAGATAACAGCAAAATAAAAACTAAAACAAAAACATTGTCGATAATAGGGAATTACAAAACTTTTTATGTCAATAAAGTTATTGAAATAAAAAATAAACAGATGGTAAGGTCACATTGTGAAAATATTGATTTGTATACTGACATATATGAGTGTGCTGATCTTGTTGGCAAAATTCTAGATATCATGTAGGCTCTGTGTTGAAGAAAGTGTTTTCACCTATAATGGTTTACCGTTTACTAATTATGACTTAGATTGAGAGTTGTCTCGTTGGCACTTATATCACATCTTCTTATATCTATCTATAAACAGAACATGTTTTCTACCATTTCATCTCCAGGAAAATATTGGTATGAACTAACTTTCGAGTCTTTCTTTACACAATGGTTTGCAATTATTAATCCTTTTAGTTTTTGTCGTTTAGTTCAGTAAGTAAAACTTTTTTTTAAACTGATGATCTTTGGACAAACGGAAACTGCATTAACATGACTCGTGTCATTCGGATTGTCATAATTAGGCTATTTCCCTATGATATATACTGATATGAAATATTAAATATAACAGTGAATGAGCAATGTCAATGGTAAGTACATTTTCTTTTATTTTCCCTTTTAGAATAACTGAACCAATCTAAATTAATTATGTTTTTTTAAAAACATTTTCTTTTTCATTCAGCTCAGTACATAATCTACAAAGGAGTAGGTCCGGTAAGGACGGATTTTGGCCTCAAATTTCAGATTCATCTGACGAAAGATTTTGACCAGTTTTTAAACACTTAAGTGTCTATTTTAGTTGATTCAATTAATTTATGTGAAAGATTTTAACTAATTTAGTCATTAAAAACGTTCCAATTCAAGCTTAAATATGAAAAATCTACCAAATATGCCGAAAAATGTCACTTTTCAGATGGTTTTTGTCAAAAATGATAGTGGCCGCATCCGTGTTCATCTTCAACCTTTATATATGTTATGTTTTATCATCAAATACAACTTACATTTCAATATTTAGGATGAACACGAATGCGGCCACTTTCGTTTCACACGGAAACCGTCTAAAATTTAACTCAAATGCTAGAATTATGAAGATGTCAGTAATTTAGCATGACTTAATGGTGCTAGTGTAAAGCAAAATTATATCTGGGTGAAATTTGATCCGGAGGAAAAAATGTCACAGTAGTTTTTGTTATTTTTTTATCCGGAGGAAACTATTTCCCTGGGATATTTTATCCTTTGCCGTGAAATTCTATCTGGGTAGTTAACTTATTGAATATATATTTATTAGAAAAAAATTATCCTTTAAAAATACAATGAAATAATAATAGTGTATTTGAAATTAAGCAAAATTGTTAAAAAAATATATATTATAATGGGAAATAATTTCACAAATTATCCTTGAAAAAATTTCCTGAAATACAAAAAAATGTATTCAAGTCCATATCATCCTTTTAAAAAGAAAATTATCATGAAACATAGGGAAGAAAATCAGAAGTAATTTCAAAGATCGTAATTGTGAAAATAATAAGGTTAGTGAAATTCATGTAAAAGTGAGTTGTTTTCAGATCTCAGTACACATATAAATTTTAAAGTAAGGTAGAAATATAGTTGCATATTGCTACTGTTAACAGTAATAGAAAAATTTGATTATGATGATATTTTTAACTATATAAATAGTTTTGTCTGGGGACAGAGATGTAGTTGTTGATTATATGTAAATCAGATAAATCATAGCATAACAATATATTGGAACAATAGCATGTTTAACAGCTGGATAGTTTTTACCTGTGAAATGTTATCTGTCTTATTAAATCAAGTTGTAAGTCATCTTTTTATATAAATGAATATATAAAAAATAAGATTCAAATAAAAATTTCGCTATAAAATAGATTCAGAAATATATTATATTAATGTCTTTAAAATATAAATTGCTCATAATTACCTCCCTTTGATAAATTATGCAAATTTAGTCTACCTTTGTGAAACATTTTATTATTATAGTTGGGTATATATTGATTGTGAGTAACTTACATAGTAGTTAATGGGACTTTATTTCACACGGTTCTGTGAAATATAGTACGGCAAATATATACCGGTACATACTATCCGCATAACACAGATAGATTTTCACTCCTCTGGAAAAAATCAACCTGTGAAATACCATGCCTGGAAAAAAATTACCGGGACAAATTATCCTCAGGATAAAATATCACAGAGGAAGAAATAAACCGTTACACCTTCGTGTAAAGCATACGAGGAATCTCGAACGTGGTTGTCGTGTGACATCATTTATTTTTAGCTCACCTGGCCTAAAAGGCCATGTGAGCTTTTCTCATCACTTGGCGTCCGACGTCGTCGTCGTCGTCGTCTGTCGTCGTTAACAATTTTTCAAACATCTTCTCCTCTGAAACTACTGAATGGATTTGGATGAAACTTAAAATGATTGTTCCTTGGATTATCCTGCACAAAGTGTGTGCTTCGATTTTTGATCCGTCAAAAAACATGGCCGCCTTTACTGTACATGTTTGCCTGGCATGGTTCAATATGTTCAATAAGGCATTGTTTACCAGGTGAGCGATTCAGGCTCTTGAGAGCCTCTTGTTATGTTTTGTAATTTGAAGAATTTGATATTTCAGGCAGATCTTTGATTGGTCCTTATTAATTTATTCACAACTTATTTTAGTTTGGGACTATAATGAGCTTCACATAGTGTGTAGACATCTGACATGTATACTTTTATTAAGTTTTATGTTTTATATGTTATGTGTGTATATATACATATAAATAGTTTAAAAGTAAAAAAACACTAAAAATCACATCTTAAATCGAACTTTTTTTCTGTAAGCGCTTTCACCGCATCTCTTGCGTTTAATCAGACAGAATTGTTATCGTTAATAGTAACGACTTGTGACCGATGAATTCTGCAGAAAACTCAGACTTCGTGAATTCTTTGGAAACACTAATCATGAAGATGAATCCGTGGTACGGAACAAAAAGGGTACTAATCCTCAACCGAATAGGGAAAAACATTTAGAAGAATATATATATTGTTTAAAACAAACCGCCAACACAAATAGTGTCGATTCACACGTAAAATGAAATCTGCCGAAATCTGCCGAAGTCTCAACAAAAGACTATAAAGAAACTTCAAAATGATGAATCATAGTGATTATGGACAAAGATCACTACAAAGACATGATTCTTAATCAACTTGAAGACGGTGTATTCTACCAAAAAACTGAATGGAAATAGAGACAAAAGCACTATGTCGAAAATAAGAAAACTAAAGGAATATTCTAACAACCTTACCGATAAAGAAATAGATTATCTTAAAATTTTTAAGGTTAAAACCAGCAATTTTTACGGCCTTCCGAAAATCCACAAATCCAAGGAAATTCAAGATCATATAGAAAACTGTGATTCTATGTATATTAAAATCAACAGGCCTACTGATCATTGCAGGACCTTCATGTAGTACCCAAAGGCAAAGCAACCTCCTTGATATTCTGCTAAAATCACTTTGTATAAAAGTGTATAGCTTTGTCAGATATGACATGGATTAACTATATTCCAGACCGGGTACCTCTTGATACAATACTATTGAGTTTTGACGTAATAAGCTTTTACACGAACATTCCTCACGAATAAGAATTAAAAGCTGTACAATACTGGTTGGAAAAGTATTTAGATGAAATACCGGAACGTCTTTCCAATGACTTCATCATCAAATGGTTAAAACTGATCATTAAGAACAACTACTTCCAGTTTGACGACACTTATTATCTGCAAATCAAGGGAACCGCGATAGATACCAAGGTGGCACCAACATATGCCACTCTGGTTATGGGTTACATAGAAAAACAACTATACGACAAGATACCTTCCGAACTCGATGAAAACTTCAGGATTTAGATTGAAGAAAATTGGAAGCGATATCTTGATGATTGTTTTATTTTCTGGACAAAAAGTGAAGTTGAACTAGATACATTTCATTCAATTCTGAATGCCTTAAATGAATCGATACAGTTCACTTACGATTCCAGCTCTTCAAAACTCCCGTTCTTGGACATCAATATTATCAAGGAAGATGAACACATAATAACGGACTTATACTGTAAACCCACTGATGCCCATCAATATTTAGATTATAGGTCATGTTACCCGTCACATACCAAACGAAATATTCCTTTTAATTTAGCCCGACGTATATGCACAATAGTAATACATTTTGAGTTACGTGATAAGAGACTACAGGAATTGAAAAATTATCTAAAAAGACAGAACTACCCAGTCAGTTTAATTGACAAGGGAATAAAAAATGCATTGAGTATTCCAATCGCTGAACTAAAAAACAGTATCAAGGGATGACAAAAAAAATAAACAACAATCAATTCCGTTTGTTATAACTCATAATCCACGTAATCACCAGATCTTTAATTCTGCAAAAGGGGTTATACCTATTCTACATCAATCAAAGAAAATGAAAGATCTAGTCGATGAATTACAGCTTATTGGGAGCCGTCGACAAGCACCAAATCTGAAGAAACTTCTAACACGAGCAAAATTCAGTACACAGAAGGTAGCAGAAATACAAAAAATGCAGGGATCCCAGATGTGGAACGTGTGAAATGCTAGAAGTGGGACAGAGTAAAACTCCGAAATCCGCCACAGTAATCAAACCGAATAAAAGCATAAACTGTAAATCGGAAAATATCATTTATTGTGCAACCTGTCCCACGTGTAATCAAAACTACATAGGTCAAACCAATAGACTAATTGATAGAGTGAGAGTTCATAAACAGCAGATAAAGGACCCGTAAATTAGAAATTCTCCCTGTTTTGAACACTTTGACCAATGTGGAAAGGGAAAATTCAAAATATATCCCTTTTTTAAGATGTGGACCGAATATAAAAATTCCACGTGAAGCCAATGAACAATATTTTATTGAACTGTATAAGCCGACATTGAATAGGAAGTCAAATTCGGTCCGTTGATAAGATTCCGTAAGATATATACAATTACCACATGACGTTACTATACAATTATGTCTGATGAATCCCAAGAGATGCGGTGAAAGCACTAACAGAAACAATGTTCGATTTATGATGTGATTTTTTGTGTTTTTTACTTTCAACTATATTTTCTGTTTTTCAAAATACATATATATATAAATGTATATACCAATTTTATAGTCTCTCATACCTCTTTTTAGAGTGGCTTTTGTTTTATATGTGAAATTGAAATTATGCCAATGTTTTATATGAGGTGACACTCAAATAAAATATTGTCTTGTCTTGTCTTGCCAAATATTGAAGATTGTACATTGCCCACTTGATTATCTTTTGATTATAATGGCAATATTAGTAAACCCCTGTTCGAATGTAATAAATCGATTGAGTAAACACAAATCCGACTTACAAACTAGAATCGAGGAAAACACATCGACTATAAGATGATCACAACATTACAACAAACACATACGTCAACAAACAGAGAAATGATTTATTTGACAAATCCGACTTGAAACAGGACATTTTGAGAAATAATGGTGGAATGAACCGGGTTTTTTGGCTAGCCAAAGATCCCGCTTATTTGGTAATGTAGAAAAATATCGTTATTTCTTCATGTTGTTACGTTGACATTTTTAGATTTGGGTGATTGATAATTTGTTTTATCTGGTTGATCAGATTTTTCACTATCCTTTATTCCACATGTTCCAGAATTGTAGAGCCTTTTTTATACACTGGTAGTTATACTATACAATGCTGTTACATAGACAATAACTGTTTAGTGTCTTTAAATATCAGCTGTATTTGTACGAGGCTAGGAAACAAGGTGTATGCGAGGTTGTAGCGAGCTACTACACCTGTTTCGAGCCGAGTATAAATTACAGCTGATATTTAAAGACACTAAACAGTTATTGTCTTTATCCTTCAATTCATTCTGTTTTTTTGTTTGTGTTTTGAAAGACACAAAAACTAACATATTTAATTAATTAATTTAATTAATATTTAATTTGTAATCCCTTGAGGCCCGCGTAGTAATATCAAAATCACACATTACGCTGAAGACGGGTTCGCAAAAAAAGAATCTCGAATGGTCAACAATAATACATCGCTCAAGGTGTATAATTATCTATTTTAACATAACAACTAATTTCAAAAGTAAAAACAAATAACAAAACATTGTCAAATTTAAAACAGAAGTGTACGAGTTGTCCTACGCTTCAGACTTGAAATTCACTAAACATGCATGCTGAAATTGACATGGTTGATTTTGTAACACATTCATACACATTCAAGTTTTGAAATCGACAAGCGTCATCGTCATTGGAATGCAACTGGAATACACATTCTGAGGTCACACAGGTTCAAACAATACTCAGTCCGGCAGTGGGCGGGGCTTTAAAGCGATATCTGTATAGTATACAGATAGAGCATAGCGATATCTGTATGGCTGTATCTGTATAGTAGGATACCCAATTGCAGGATAAATGACGTTATACCCATGACATTTCTATTTAAAAAAATACTTTGAAAGGTTCAACTTGGCATTTGATATTACATTTAAACGTTGAGAACAACAATTGATATATGAACCCTGTTAGTTCTTAAATCTCCAGAAGAATACTGTAGTATCATATTATTATTTTTTAGAAAGTACTGCTTGTGAAATAATCTATATGCTGGTTTTATTTATCCTGCTTGGTAAGTTGAATATTTTTCATGATGGAGATTCTCATATTAAATTTAACTTGTAGCAATATGATAAAGACAAACATACAGTGTAACCTGAGTTATCCAACACACTGACTGACCAAAAGAAAATTGTCCGATTAAGCAGGCGGTCGGAATACTCATGTTTTTTTTTGCAAGGATGGGCATATTTTGGGACCATGAAAATGTGTCGGTTAAAGCAGGATGTTGGAATACTCAGGTGTCAGATTAAATTGAACGATATTTTGAATCCAGTATATGTCACTAAAGATGGATGTTTCGTGCCAAAGGTTTTCACAACCAACACCAGGTATGACTGTAGTTGTGTTGACATAATATATGATCTTCTTCTAATTTCCGACTGTTTTAATTTAGTCTTCCGACTGTTTTAATTTATTTTCCAACTGTTTTAATTTATTTTTCCAACTGTTTTAATTTTGTCCTCCGACTGTTTTAAATCAATCTTCCGACTGTTTTGATTCGACTGTCAATGATAAGTCTGATGCATTGGGAACGCACATTTGGCAAAAACAATTAAAGTCTATCCTTGTTGTTTTTTAAATGATTTTATAATTGATAAAATGCCGTCTGCCCACTGTAAATGAAACAACCTTAGTCAGGATTCTACTTCGTCAAAAATATATCCCCATTACGCCAGTTCATTTTTACAATCGTAGAAATGGAAGCCATTGTAGGGATGACTCGCTACCAACTTAGCTCTTGAAAACCGACAAATTTATCCACATAGCACCATAACGATCCTAGCAAATGAGCATCAGTTAATGCTCTTGACTGCATTGAGTCAACTTAAAACTATTGTCTGATCGGTTGTCAGGTGGAATTTTTGAAAATTCATACACATTTTTCGTGGAATAGCAGATTAAAAATTTTCAGTGGTTGAAGACTTTAAACCCTAATTATCACACACAATTTTTTTTTCTCGAAGATATGCATTCATTTTCAACATCCAACTTAAAAGACTGTCGTCAAGTACTTTAAGTAAAAAAAAAAAGCAATTCGAACACACCTATATATAAAAAAGAAGATGTGGTATGATTGCCAATGAGACAACTGTCCACAAGAGACCAACATGACACAGACATTAACAACTATAGGTCACCGTACGGACTTCAACAATGCGCAAAGACTATACCACATAGTCAGTTATAAAAGGCCCCGATATGACAGTGTAAAACAATTCAAAGGAGAAAACTAACGGCCTTATTTATATAAAAAATGGACGAAAAACAAATATGTAACACATAATCAAACGACAACCACTGAATTACAGGCTCCTGACTTGGGACAGGCACATACACAAATAATGTGGCGGGGTTAAACATGTTAGTGGGATCCCAACCCTCCCCCTAACCTGGGACAGTGGTATACCAGTAGAACATAAGAACGAACTATAAAAATCAGTTGAAAAAGGCTACTCTGTTTTTGTGATTCATTAAAACACGCCCTAACATAAATAGGTGCACTCGATTTTCTCTTTTCGATACAATTGTTGCCCATTTTTTTGATTTTTTTTCCTGAGTCACATAATGGAAGGGCAGACACGAAAATTACTGAACAAATAGATTGATATGATATCCGTCCGTGGTAATTTAAAAAAAAATCGAAGGTTATGCATTTTCTACATCCAACTTTATAGATACCCATGTCGTCGACTTGCTATCTAATTGTTCTGCTTAACTATAACTTATGCAAATGGTGTTTTTATTTTTTAGAATAGAACACTTCGTAATTGAGCAGAAAATTGTCATTTTATATGTTTCTATTAACTTTTAAAATTTGTGTTACTATAGTAAACATTACAGTAAGCATTTATCGATTCTTTTGTTCTTCGATTCTTTTGTTCTATTTCAACCGGGTTTCCGCCTGTATATAGAAGTTATTCATTTTCTATCTTCATAATTATGAGACAACAACTTATTGATATGTCATTCACTTTTTGTTTATAATTTTAGGGTATTTTTTTAAAAATTATTTCAGATTTTCGAAACAAGAAGAGCATTTTACACGTTGGAATATTAACATTATCGGTTATATTGGTTCTTACATCTATAATAAAATTAACAATTTTCTTGCAGCAGATGCGCATTTCGACAATACATGTCTCTTCAGTGATGCTCGTAGCCAAAATATTTGAAATCCAAAACTTATATAAAAGATGAAGAGCTATAATCCAAAAGGTCCAAAAAGTATAGCCAAATCTGTGAAAGGAATGAGAGCTTTGCATGAGGGAGATACATTCCTTAATTTATATTAATTTCTAATATTTTGTAACAGCAAATTTTAATAACACAAAAAAATCTGTATTTTCATGCCAGTACCGAAGTACTGGCTACGTATACTGAGCTGGTGATACCCTCGGGGACTGATAGTCCACCAGCAGAGGCATCGACCCATTGGTAGTAACAAAATTAACGGTACCAATTTTCTTGCACCAGATGCGCATTTCGACAATACATGTCTCTTCAGTGATGCTCGTAGCCAAAATATTTGAAATCAAAAACTGATATAAAAGATGAAGAGCTATAATCCAAAAGGTCCAAAAAGTATAGCCAAATCCGTGAAAGGAATCAGAGCTTTGCATGAGGGAGATACATTCCTTAATTTATATTAATTTCTAATATTTTGTAACAGCAAATTTTAATAACACAAACAAATCCGTATTTGCATGCCAGTACCGAAGTACTGGCTACTGGGCTGTTGATACCCTCGGGGACTGATAGTCCACCAGCAGAGGCATCGACCCAGTGGTAGTAATAAAATTAACGGTACCAATTTTCTTGCACCAGATGCGCATTTCGACAATACATGTCTCTTCAGTGATGCTCGTAGCCAAAATATTTGAAATCCAAAACTTATATAAAAGATGAAGAGCTATAATCCAAAAGGTCCAAAAAGTATAGCCAAATCCATGAAAGGAATCAGAGCTTTGCATGAAGGAGACACATTCCTTAATTTATATTAATTTCTTATATTTTGTAACAGCAAATTTTAATAATACAAAAAAATCCGTATTTTCATGCCAGTACCGAAGTACTGGCTACTGGGCTGGTGATACCCTCGGGGACTGATAGTCCACCAGCAGAGGTATCGACCCAGTGGTAGTAATACAATTAACGGTACCAATTTTCTTGCACCAGATGCGCATTTCGACAATACATGTCTCTTCAGTGATGCTCGTAGTCAAAATATTTGAAATCCAAAACTTATATAAAAGATGAAGAGCTATAATCCAAAAGGTCCAAAAAGTATAGCCAAATCCGTGAAAGGAATCAGAGCTTTGCATGAGGGAGATACATTCCTTAATTTATATTAATTTATAATATTTTGTAACAGCAAATTTTAATAACACAAACAAATCCGTATTTTCATGCCAGTACCGAAGTACTGGCTACTGGGCTGTTGATACCCTCGGGGACTGATAGTCCACCAGCAGAGGCATCGACCCAGTGGTAGTAATAAAATTAACGGTACCAATTTTCTTGCACCAGATGCGCATTTCGACAATACATGTCTCTTCAGTGATACTCGTAGCCAAAATATTTGAAATCCAAAACTTATATAAAAGATGAAGAGCTATAATCCAAAAGGTCCAAAAAGTATAGCCAAATCCGTGAAAGGAATCAGAGCTTTGCATGAGGGAGATACATTCCTTAATTTATATTAATTTCTAATATTTTGTAACAGCAAATTTTAATAACACAAACAAATCCGTATTTTCATGCCAGTACCGAAGTACTGGCTACTGGGCTGGTGATACCCTTGGGGACTGATAGTCCACCAGCAGAGGCATCGACCCAGTGGTAGTAATAAAATTAACGGTACCAATTTTCTTGCACCAGATGCGCATTTCGACAATACATGTCTCTTCAGTGATGCTCGTAGCCAAAATATTTGAAATCCAAAACTTATATAAAAGATGAAGAGCTATAATCCAAAAGGTCCAAAAAGTATAGCCAAATCCGTGAAAGGAATCAGAGCTTTGCATGAGGGAGATACATTCCTTAATTTATATTAATTTCTAATATTTTGTAACAGCAAATTTTAATAACACAAAAAAATCCGTATTTTCATGCCAGTACCGAAGTACTGGCTACTGGGCTGGTGATACCCTCGGGGACTGAAATCTACATTTATCTACACAGCAGGAAACTCAAAAGTTCCCTTCCAGACAGACAACAACGACATGCCAGGGTTACACATAGAGATGACAGATATGTACAACGGATATCATATTATCAATGAGGAGGACCTTAGACAAAAACACAATGAAGTTGAAAACCAAGCTGAAATACGTGGAACTAATGACTCGTCTTCAGATGGCTCTGTTGACCAATATGAAGAATCAGATGTGTATGAAAATGTACCAAGGGAATCAAGTGATTACCTAAACCCCTACTGCACAATGATTGGAAGTCCATCTGATGTTCACAATTATGAATCGTTGTCTTTAGAAAAATTTAAGATAACAGATAACGGTGATCAATCTTCTGAGCCAGATGCGAATGAAAATGAACTCATGGAATCGAATGATTATTTAAATCCCTACTGCATAATGATTGAAAGCTCAACTGATTTTCACAATTAATAATCGTTGTCTTTAGAAAAAATCAAAGTAGATTTAAGCACTGAAACACAGAGATCATACGAAAATTTTAAATACTGAAATAAGAAATTTAAAGCCATTCGTCAAACACAAACTAGGAAATAAAACTGATGAACGTGGTCTTTAGTGTTAAACAAATCTGAGGTCAAATATTTTGAACCTGTTCTGAATATTGATTCGTATGTTTTGTTTGAGCTTTCTATTTTACAATTTGTGAACGGACGTTCCGTTTTAAAATTTCCTTTGAGTGCGATATTTTTGTTTCTTTACTTTTTTCTATGTGCATAACACATGAAGCATTTAATATTGATAGCCTCACACTTCAATTGAGAATTCCTCAATAGGCAAAGCAAGATAAAAAATGATTTTTTTTTATAATTCTCTTAATAAAATTAAAATTGAGAATGAAAATGGAGAATGTGTCAAAGACACAACAACCAGACCATAGAGCAGACAACAGCAGAAGGTCACCAACGGGTCTTCAATACAGCGAAAAGTTCTCGCACCCGGAGGTGTCCTTCAGTTGCCCCCTAAACAAATATTTATACTAGTTCAGTGATAATGAACGCCATACTAAACTCCAAATTGTACACAAGGACTTAAAATTAAAATAATACAAGACTAACAAAGGCCAGAGGCTCCAGACTTGGGACAGGCGCAAAAATGCGGCGGGGTTAAACATGTTTATGAGATTGCAACCCTCCCCCTATACCTCTAGCCAATGCAGAAAAGTAAACGCATAATAATACCCACATTAAAATTCAGTTAAGTTTGTATGCGTTTTTGTTGCCGAGTAATTGTAATAACTATTTTTCGATGTTTTTGTTTTGTTTCTTTTATTCGAAAATTTAACAATTCCATGCTTATACTTTTCACTAAATGTATACTTTACGGAAATAAAATATATTGTTATAGATTATTTTATAATATGAGTTCTGTTATGCACCTTTCTTATTTGGAGATATCATTTCATTTAAATGTTAAGAACCTACTTGCACTGAAATCTTATATAGTATAAAAACACATGCCAACAATTTAGTATCGAAGAAATACTACAAACTGCACTACAAAAGTCAAAAAGTCTGAAAAGACCAGTCTTTGTCTCAATTAGCATGAATGTTTACTCGACATTTTTGATTTGCCTGAATAATTTTTAAAAATTCTTGACATAGTATGAATTAGTCTAATAAGGTTCTTGATTTTTCTTGACAAGTGTCCTGACAGTATGAACATTGTCTTAAAATTTCTCGACACATCCTGTATCATCTGATAAGAGTCTGGATTAGTCTCGACCATTTCTTGACTGTCTTAAATTTGTCTCGATATGTCTTGACATATTCTTGATATTCTTAATAATGTCTGAATATGTCTTGACATATTCTTGACATTCTAAATAATGTCTGAATATGTCTCGACACATTCTTGACAGTCTTAAATATGTCTTGACACTATCTCAACAGTATAAATTTCGCCTGAAATGTGAACAGACTTATTATTCCTTGAGTAGATGATAATTTATTTTTAATCTTTGGGAATTATTCAATTTGTGTTTATGTTAAAATAATTAACTTCACAATTTTGATGAAGAAAATTCATTTTAATTCAATTTTTCATCATCAAAATGATGATTTTCATATTCATCTATCAACAAACTTTTTAAATTGTACTGGCATGGTCAGTCAACTGATAAGTTGAATGGCTGATTACAGGTAAATCAGTAATTTCTATTTGACAGGTGCGTGTACTCTGGGGTGTGGAATACCTTAATTTTATGGGGAACATCCTGTCCATGTGTATTCCAACAGGTGACATTACACAAATTGTTCTTTTATTAAATGAATGATTTGTATATCATCATAATTAGCTATTTATATAAACCACATTTTGGTACAATAATTATTTACCATATAAACATTGAGTATTATGAATGATATGTCTACAGTATGATTGGTTTTAATCATTTAATTTATAAGATTTAGGAATCAAAATTTGTAATTATTTAAAAACCCACATTTGAATTATTTCATACTTTAGATTGCATAGCCATATTTGCATTTGTAAAAATATTTATATATCCAAATTTTATATTTATTTTACATGCCCAACTTTTATTTTTGTTGTAAGAAGTGTAACTTGAAACAAAAGTATATATAAAGAGAAAAAAAGATAAAGTTATATCATGTATATTGGTCAGGATTTGTAGAGCTCAGAACTGTCAAGTAAAATTTAGACACAATTCAAAATGTTCAGAATATGTCAAGAAATATCAAGACAGTATTCAAATGTCAAGAATTTGTCAAGAACTTTTAAGACAATATTCAGAATGTCGAGAATATGTCGAGTAAATATAATACAAATTTAATATAAATGAGAATTTGTCAAGAAAAATTAAGACACAAGTCATACTTTTGGAGAATGTCGAGTAAATTAAAGTTCATGCAAATTAAGACAAAAACTGGTCTTTTCAGACTTTTAGACTTTTGTAGTGCTGTGTACTGTGCATTCATTTATTTTCGTGGGCACCAATTTTCATGGTTTAAGGAAAACTTGCATGTTCGTGGATATTTTTTTGCGTGGTTTTGCCGAAATCAGCATACAAGCCTATAGAAAAAAAATATTCGTTGAACATAGAATTCTTGGTTCACCTGTAACCACGAAAGCCACGAAATTTAGCAACCAACGAATAATAATGAATCCACAGTAATTTGAATAATCCATTCCTACTGGCCTTTTATTAAAAATAAAACACGCCCGTTGTGATAATTTAAGAGTGACCTATCATTTATTTTAGGCGTAGCATTTGTTTGTTAAAAGAGTTCCGGAAGATGATTTTTTACCAGACATATTTCATATGGAGTATCGTCAGAATCATTCAGCCGTACAGAGAACTCATGTTATTAGTTTGCCTTTTATTTTCCAGTACTACACAACTCAATTGCTTCTACTCATGTATATATCTGTATGTAAATTTAATTGATTAAAAGACTTTTTTCTGTTTTAATAATGCTTTTATGTAAAGGGGAGAACTGTAACTGGTGTGTATAATCGATCCTTTTCTGTCATTTTTACCATAAATATATTATAGTGTGTCGTAATCTAAAGTGCAGGAGCCAATTTCACAAAACATCGTAAGTTTAAGATTACACTTAAGTCAAGTCTTAAGTCAAAAACCAATTTCACAAAAGAACTTACGTCAAAACTTACGACCAACTTTGGTCGTAAAGTTAAGAGTGCCTCTATCCACACTTAAGTGTCCAAAAAATACTTACGACCACTCATACGATTATCTTAAGTATTTATAAAATGATTGCAGCATTGCCAATTTTATTCTGTATACGCCACTTACTTAGAGAAAGCATATGTAGAGACCGTACAAACCCACTATATATGTACATGTATATAGATGCCGAGATGATAAACCGCTACCGATTTCCAATTCAAGGACCATTGTTTTGGAACTGATAGACTGCGTTCGCTCATATAAAGAGAGACCTACTACTATAGTATACGGTCGGTGTAAATTTACCACAGCACGCATGTACAGTATTAAATGTAATAACATAAATTTATAACCGTACGCACTCAGCTCAATAGAACAAAAATAAAACATGATTTTTACCGGAAACTACTTAAACATGTTAAAGAGGAACAAAAGATGTCAAAGGGACAGTCAAACTCATAAATCGAAAATATACTGACAACGCCATGGCTAAAAATAAAAAGACAAACAGACAAATAATAAAACAGAAGACACAACATAGAAAACTAAAGACTAAACAACCTGAACCCCACCAAAAACTGGGGGTGATCTCAGGTGCTCCGGAAGGGTAAGCAGATCCTGCTCCAGATGTGGCAACCGTCTTGTTGCTTATGTTATTACAAATCCTGTATATATTCTTATTCGGAAGGTTACATTCGTGAACACAAAAGGGTATTATAGTAACGACATAAGGAACATATGTGATATCATCTGTGAAACGGCCATTCCATAACGGTCAACCAACTCGTGATGGCGTCCGTAAAATGAACGAAAGGAGGATTTCAACTTCATCATTTGGAACTCTTGCTTTAAAAGCTTACTTGTGATCAGCAATCCATTGTCAAGGAAATCATGATAGGAAATACAAGCCTGGGAATATCGTAGCAATTGGGAGATTCAATCGTTACAAGCACACTTCGTTAAATCTTAATCAATATCACAGTTTAGCACAATAGATTGTTGACCACATTTAGTTTGTGTCAGAAACCTATACTTAGCCAAACAAAATAATATGTGTATTTCCTATTACAACTTTGAAAAAAAAAATGGGGTAGATAGGTAGAGATTTTTTATTTGCATTGAGTCTATGTGAGATAAATTCTTACTTTAACAGTGCTTATTGAAAAACGAGCAGTAAAATTTAAAGGTATGCTATTTCTAAGCTTAAAATATGGGGTAGGTAGGGAAATAGGAAACACACATATCTTTTTATTTGGCTTTATGTCAAAGACTTGATCACAATCCAAATTCAGACAGTATCAAGCTTGAATGTTGTGTCCAAACTTGCACCAACTGTTCATGGGGCGACCTCTGCGTTCTTACCAGGCTGATCTCAACAAAGCATTGTATTTCAAAGTGTAATCAAGACCATAAATTTGGTCACTATGATCTAAATTTAATGTCTGATTAAGTGTTTTGTTACTGTCCATTCAAGTTGTAGAGAGTGGATAAGCTATCGTTTCCGACTGCTGTTTCTTTATAAGTTCTGTTAAGGGTTTCAGCTGTGGCATCTTCTTATATTCTCATTTCAGTTTTAAATGTTTTTTTAAAGGGACTCATATCAAATTCTGACTTTTCAATTGATTTGAAAAATTGTAATAAAGTTAGAAAATTAATGAAATCAAATCCATATATACTCGGCATATGCAACCTACTATCACTTCATCAACTGACTACAGCTCACGTGGAAACTTGCTTCGTGGCATAATCTACTAGTACTATGCACACTAACAATTTGAAACAAAAGGGTTTTCATTTTATAATGAAGTTTGAGGGCTTCATAGCTAGTGTAGAATGAAGAACAGCAATCGAAGTGTAGTTAAACATTAAGGTATGCTAGAAGATATGTTTCAGGTATTTGTCGAACCTGTGACATTTGTCGTAGAAAGCTCGCTACAAAGATAGGGCGGGGACCACGGCGGCGACGTTATCTAACTTCATAAAAGCTTTATATTTTAGAAAGTGGAAGACCTGGATGCTTCATACTTTGCATATAGATGCGAAGTTCCCGTCTGTTAAATGTACATGTCCATTGTCCTTGACCTCATTTTCATGGTTGTGTGACAACTTGAAATTAGTTAAGATTTTTTTTTATGTTAATTTCTCTTTTATTAAGAGTAATATGAGTAATATGATAACTATATTTGGTATGTGCGTACCTTGCAAGGTTCCCATGCCCGTCAGACAGATTTCACTTGACCTCAACCTCATTTTTTTTTATCAAGGAACAAGGTTAAAATTTGGTGGTCAAGTCCATATCTCAGATACTTTAAGAAATAGGTCTTGTATATTTGGTGTATGGAAGGACTGTAAGGTGTACATGTCCAACTGACAGGTGTTATTTGACCTTGACCTCATTGTCTTGGTTTAGTGGTTATAATTAAGTTTTTGTGTTTTGGTTTGTTTTTCTTAATCTGTTTGTAATAGGTCTACTATATTTGATGTATGGAAGGATTGTAAGGTGTACATGTCTAGCTGGCAGGTGTCATCTGACCTTGAACTCATTTTCATGGTTCAGTGGTCACAGTCAAGTTTGTGAGTTTTGGTCTTTTTTTCTATTACTATATGCAATAAGTTAACTATATATGTTGTATGGAAATATATCATTATGTATTTGTCAGTCTCGCAGGTTTTTATTGACTTTGACCTCATTTTCACGGTTCATTGATCAGTGTTAAGTTTTTGTGTTTTGGTCAATTTTTCTTAAACTATAAGCAATAGGTCAACAATATTTGTTGTATAGAGGAATTGTAAGCTGTACATGTCTGCCTGGCATGGTTCATCTTACCTTGACAAGGCTTGATATCATTTTCATGGTTCATTGGTCAATGTTTAGTTTTATTGGTTAAGTCTTTTTCTCAGAAACTATAAGCAATATGTCAACTATATTTAGTGTTTTGGATTATTGTAAGCTGTATATGTATAAACTTTATCATTTTTTTGAATATTTACTTGCATAGGAGGAGCGTTTTCAGAGAACTCCTCCTACAGTGTGAATGCTAAAAAGTTTTCACTTTTCTGGCTGTTTGTACCACATATTGAAAGTGTGCATGTGGTCAATGTTTTGATTTTTTATTTATATTTGCTCTTTTGTGAGATGGTTGAACTTTGTCACTTTGGGGCATTAGCATTAATGTAATAGTTATTTTAAAATATCATTTTGCATCTTCGGGTGGCCCAGACGCAATCATATGTCAAAGAACGTCCCACATTTTGTTATAATACAGTTACTTCAGAGTGGAACGCGGGGGCATCACTTTGTCTTGTTTATATTTCCCTTTTTATATTCATAAGACGAAGTACCTGTGCGCTAACACTGAATATAAACTACAACAGGACTCATAATAGCTGCCTATTTGGTATACAAACAAAGTGCACCATGCCAAGAAGGCCTCGCTCAAAACTCCGGCGGACTTTCTACGGCACCCATTAGGTAAAGATTTGATTTCATTCAACAAATTAATTTATGACCTGCATGTACGCTTAGAACACGAAAACGTAGCAAATGGTAGATATTTATCATCCTTGTAATTTGCTCATAGGGATATTTGCAAACTTTCAACGGAGGCAATTTCTTTGCATGGGAGAAAGAAGACCATTCACAATTTGTCTAACTTTTTTTTCTTCAAAAAAACTTTTATTAAGTATATTAAGAGTTCATAAGATACAGATATGTGAAACACCTCCTTTTGCTCCCTCCATTTTGACCTTCAAATTTTCTTTTGCTTTCTAACCGATTAATTCATATACAGGACCGGCAACTCTATTTATTTAAAAATAAAATCTACAGTGCCGTTATACACATCTGTTATCTGATTGGAGTCCCCGCCTTAAAAGAAATAAATAGCCCAACTCCAAAATAATATATTCCTGCACTAATCAAGTGATTTTTACCACGTTGGACTTATATTTATAGAATAAATACCAAATATAGAAAGTGGAACTACAATTAAAAAAATAAAGTCCGAAGGCACATAGGAAAAATTGAAGATTTATTTTTGGCTAATATGCCAAAAATCGGTATATTTAATAGAGTTTAACATTAAATTGTGTGTTTTACTTTTAACAGACGTATAACCAATCCGATTAACAGACCAATCGCCCATATAGCCGCATACTCAATAAAGATTTACCGACCAATCTCTCGGTTAGCCGAGTGTCGGCCGTGAATATAAAAAATGAAAACAACACGTTAAATAATTTAGTGCGTTCGAAGTGCTTTTCTGGATTTACCTTCATCAGGGAATTTTTAACTGATTATTCGTTGTTGAAATAAATTGTCTTATCTATAATTGTCTGATAATGTCTACAGTCACTTAAGGTGAAACAGTACATGTATCAAGGGTGCCGGTGGTACCTCTCTGCGTTTAAAATTAACATCAAATATTTGTCAATGTACCTTAATTTTGTCTGTTTTATGAATTCTAACCCTGAGTTTTCTATCGATTACATGCCAGGCCGCTTAAAAATCCGGTGGACCTCCTACGGGACCCATTAACAGATAAAGATTTGATTTTAATAAAAAAAAATGTATGACCTGCAAGTAAATGTCGCTTAGAATAGTGTAATATACAAAATGATCAATATTAATTCATCCAAGGCAATTTCTTTGCATGTATAAATAAATAAATTATATATCAATATACTAAATAAATAAATGATTGGGAATACGTTGAAGTAATAAAAAGTCAAGAGAATTTCCGAACGCAATTTGGTTCCGAATAATATCTATCACGCTTTGTGCATGCAGACTCCACGCGGCCTTCGCGTGATTTTACTATTTTTAGAATAATTGCATAGTAACCAAATGCACTTGATTCAACCTTTACTAATTATGCAACATTTTTGACCTGGCCGAGATTAATGTCCTATAATAAGAATCCATGCAGCTTTCGCCTGATTCTCTATTTATAGAAAAATGTCAGAGTAACCTGTTCATATGAACTTGATTGATTCTCATCATGTTATTTATATGGAGCGCCTAAATAAATATCTTATTAACAGAATTTGTAGTGTCAGATGTTATATTAATTTATTTATGGCATCTTAAACTGTAAATGCATACTATTCGCTTTTATACCCCAATATAAAAAATAGAGGCTAATAGGGTGGTAAAGTATAAAGAAATTTAAAGAGAATAATTAAACAAAAATAAAGAATACAGACCAATGACATGATAATGGGAAGAATACAGAAATTCGCGACTTCCATTGAAACACTCTTTAAGCAACATCTGTTATTTGCTCATTGGTTAAGGTCGAAAATGCTTCATTTTACATATTTTTTAAAGCAACTTCTAAATATAATGCATTTGGTTTTGCTCATTGTTGAAGGCCGTAAATGCTTCATTTTTCATATTTTTTAAACAAATCCAAATAAATATAATGCATTTTGTTTTTCTCATTGTTGAAGGCCGTAAATGCTTCACTTTTCAAATTCTGCTGTGTCCATATCAACGGCAGCCATTTTGAAATTTTTCAAAAGAGATGTCAACATTTCACTTAAGTCTAATATTCTGTCAAAACATGCTACTTTTACGTTGTTCCCCCAAACGTTTCACTTTTTTTGCTGCATGCAAACTCCAAGCAGCCTTCACTTGATTTTCAGTATTTTGAGATTGAAAAATCCCGATGTATCCGAGTATTTAAGAACAATCCCGAAACAACCGAATGAACTTTCGTCAGGCTTTATTATATATCAAAAATATGTTCAAATAAAGGGACAGTCATTTCATGTCAAAACTGCTGGCTAGTGCTAAAAAATGCAACACTCTTTAATTGCATATGATAAGGTACTGGTTCCCTGAAAGTTTATTATATTTCTTGAACAGGTATGCTTCTGATCTGGCTCAAGATCCTTAATTGATTTTCCAAAGGCGGTAATGGTAACATTTTCCTCTGTTGCTCAGTCCATATCATTTACTTGAATATGTATGATGGCTCATATCGAAGCTGAAACATTTATACATGTCTGGTTAAATTTTCGGGGTGGCAAGTGAAAATACTTTTTTTCACAAATTGCGGGACCCCGAAAGATGGTGAAAAATGTCACTCTCCTCATGAAATGATCCCAGATAATGATCATGAAATTCAATGAAAAATTTGTCCTTTCTAATAATTTAGTCAAGGTCAAATTTACATATTTTTCTCTCATCACATCAGCTCTATAAAACAGTTCTTATTGTTCAATTATGTCCATTTATAAAATCACAGCATCCACAATTGTATGGCGGACTAATATTTTTTTAATTACGTCATCTGAGTTCCTCATCTCAAGGCCCATTAGGGATATTGACCTATCTGGGAAGCAGGCAAAATATGCCCTTTTATTTAAATTTCAGAGATTTTTGTTATCAATAATAAACTTTCAACAAGGTCTCAAGTGATCCCATATTTCTTAAGCTTTCATTTGATACATGCGTTAACCAAATATTGTACCTATTTATATAGATACAGCTATGCATAGGAACTATTTTGTTTAAAATATGTACTACTTTCAGGTATGTTCCTTCTGACCGGGCCCTTATAAGTGCACGGTTTTATAGCATAACCCGAATAATCTAGTCACCGTACACTCCTTACCGCCGTAGTTGTCAATGTGTAGTTTTAAATATTATGACTGAATGCTGAGGGGGTATCAATAAAAATACATGTTCTGTTAACAATTTTTATGTTAGATAAGTGTTGAATTAACGTTAAATATCTACCCAGCGTATACAGTTTGTTATAAGCTGAAGTACGTACCTTCTTTAGGGATTTATTTTTTGTTGGAATTCGAGTTATCGCGAATGCGGGAATGGATGATTACATTTGTAAAGATATCGGGATTCACTGTTTCTTTATGTGGAAAATCGGGAGGACACCCCTCACATTCATGTTACTGGAGTAGAAATAATTGTCTCTCAATAATACAGATATCCACCACAAAACAAAACAAAATAAATTATTTAAAATATTTATCGTGAGCTACATACTGCTGACATGGCACATGCAGATGTATGCAGATAGGGAATCAATCCATGACAAGAAATCAGATCATGAACACGGGGCATACATCTCACATCAAAGGAACAGCGGTACGCTTTTATTGTTGTTCTTCATTTCAAAATCACAACAAGGCCTTTAACACAGAGCAAAACTCTCACATCACTGCAAGTTTAAGATGGTTTTTAGCAAAGGTTTGAGCAGATTTTTTTTTGTGGAAAATTACGTTTACTGAGAATCAATCCGTGGAGTAATGTCAATAAATGAAAACGGTATACAAATCAAACGTAACTATACCATCACATGTGCATGTTTAAGAATGTGGGACACGGTTAATTAAAACACTTGTGACTGGGATTTACCATTATAAACCTTACCATTGGACAGCACTATGTGGAACTGGGGGAGACACATTATACATCAAACATCATGAAATTGAATATTTTGTCCAGAACTATACGAATGAAAATTATGATAGATCCGAATTTTATTCAGATTGTACTATTAAGAAACCGAAGTTTTTTTCGATTTATTTACATAAACTTATTAAATCAGCTGCAGCATTAATATTATATGTAGACCTACATTGCATAAAACAATGGAAATAACATTGTATATTGATATAAACGATCAAACTTGTAAATAAATAACAAATGAATAAATAAATCAGTAATTACACCTTTTTACTAGAATGAAAGATATGGCTCTTTTTCTCCTAATTTTGCCATATTGTTTGTTTTATGGGCAATGAAAAAAAAATCCACAGTTGTGTACATTTCGGCAGCCTGTGCCCAACAGGTACTTGTTTTTGTCTTGGATAGTCAGGCTGTGCCCGAACCGCCCCCTAATCACAGAATTGTTGGAAGTTACTATGCCAGAGAAAAGTAAGAAGCTCACTCTCTGACCAGTCTGGCTTAAGCTTTCTCATTGACAAGTTAAGGGAGATCTATGGAATGTTTTCCGACCCGCTTTGTTTATATAGGGAGTAACCGCTACGCATGCTTCGATGAAGTGAAAGTAACGTTGCTAAGGTACTTTTATCTTAAGAGTGGTCGTAAGTTTAGACGTAAGATTCAAGCGTAAGAGCGGTCCTAAGTTTAGGATTAAAACTTACGACATGTTTTGTGAAATTGTCTTAGGACTGCACTTAGGAAAGTCTTAAGTATAACACTTAAGACTTAAACTTACGATGTTTTGTGAAATTGGCTCCAGAACTCTTTGATACACCATTCTTGCATCTCACGATGTAACGTATTTTATTGATGAAGAATGCATGTTGCCCATTTTTCAAATTTGAATGTCGTTTGTTTGTTCATTCACCCTTTTTAAAAAAGTAAATAAATTAATAAAAAAAAATTGAATGCTTATATTAAAAAATTTCCGTTGTGTAAATCATAACATTTATATTTATCATGAATGGTAATCTAACAACCATATGTGTACCAATATATACTATGGAACAGAACAAACAACATGCACTATATGCACAGCACATGTAAACCTTCTTTTTTCTATTAAATTATTTTGAGAAAGTGACAGAGAGAGAGAAACAGAGACAAAAATGAGATTAAGGAAAAATATATTTTAGTTTGTTTATATCTTGGTAAAACAATAGCCTTTTGTTTTTCATATCCTTGTAACCCTGTAACACCATAGACAGTTGGTGTAGAAAGGGTGATTGAGAAGGTTTGGTACCATTAAAACGTTAAATCCCTCTGCAAATGTTTGCCCCTGTCCTAAGTCAGGAATCTAATGTACAATAGTTGTCGTTTGTTTATGTAATTTATACGTGTTCCTCGTTTCTCGTTTTTTATATAGATTATACCGTTGGTTTTCCCGTTTGAATGGTTTAACACTAGTAATTTTGGGACCCTTTATAGCTTATTGTTCAGTGTGAACCAATGCTCCGTGTTGAATGCCGTTCATTGACCTATAATGGTTTACTTTTATAAATTGTTATTTGGATGAGTTGTCTAATTGGCACTCACACCACATCTTCCTATATCTATTGAAAAATTCTGACTATCGAAAAAATCAATTAAAAATTAAAAAAAAAATCATAACATTTATTTCAAATACAGTGCATGTTAAGCTGGTGTTGGTTTTTTTTATCCGCATCGAGCAAATTTTGACCACATGTTAAAAAATGATTTCTTTCGTGATACATATAGTGTATGCACATATTTATTGCGATCTTTTAAAAAGTAATTTGATAGTTTGACCGTTTAAAAGAAAATAAATAATTGATTATTAAATAAGAAGAGATGAAAAAAGTAATGTACATGCATGTGCAGGACTGTGCATGAGAACTCCCCTCCACCCCAAAACACACACACACACACACACACACACACACACACAGATAGAAAAAGAAGAATAGTCGGTGCATAATAATTTTGCTACCAATGGTTATTCACAAGTATACTGTGGATTCATTTATTTTCGTGGGTGTCAATTTTCGTGGATTGATGAAAACTTACATATTTTTGGATATTTGAATTCGTGGTTTGCCGATTTCTGCGTTCAAAGCCTATGCATTCGTGGTTCACCTGTACCCATGAAACCCACGAAAATTGGTACCCAACGAATAAAAATGAATCCACAGTAGTAGTTAGCAGAAAATAGCCAACACATATATTGTTACATGTAACTTTTAAACCCAGTAAAAAATATTTTTTATGTTTAAAGAACGTGTGATATTGTAAAAACTGTTTATCAAAACCTAACAAAAAAAGCAAGTAAAGAACGTAGAAGTAGTCAATATTTATCAAAACGCAAATATAATTCCTGTACTAGTTATTCGAATTATTAAAGTTAGGCGCGGAGAACCTTTGGTGACTCCACAGTTTAAATGTCTATAGTAAGTACGACGTGATAAGTGGCGTTACAGACTTCACCTTAATTAAACCCAAGCAAAAACCAATAAATTCTCTCGTCCACACTGAAAAGATATTCAAAACTTAAACAACCTGATTATGGTGTCATTTAAGGGTAAAATAACAAAAACATTTAACTCCAAGAAAAATTCTAAAGTCAAAAGTAAGAACACATTAAAACAAATGGATTGCAACTGTCATGTTCCTGACTTGCTCACAAGGAAGCTATCAAACCAAGAGTTCCAAATGCTGAAGTTGAAATCATCTCTTTGTAAATTTTACGGACGCCATCACGAGTTGGTTGACCGTTATGAAATTACCGTTTCAGAGATGATATCGGATATGTTCCTTATGTCGTAATTACAATACCCTTCCCTTTTCACGAATGTGACCTACCAAATTAGACTATTTACCGGATTTGTAATAACGTAAGCAACACGACGGGTGCCACATGTGGAGCAGGATCTGCTTACCCCTTCCAGAACACCTGAGGATAAGATCAGCCCAAGTTTTTGTAGGAGTTCGTGTTGCTTAGTCTTTAGTTTTCTATGTTGTGTATTCTGTACTATTATTTGTCTCTTTGTCTTTTTATTTTTAGCAATGTCGTTGTCAGTTTATTTTCAATCTATGAGTTTGACTGTCCCTCTTGTATCTTTCGTCTCTCTTTTGGTACAGGCATTTTCTTATATAGAGGAAAAGACAATAGATATAAATATCTTCCATAAGGAGTGAATCCAGTTTTAAGTATAACAATGTGTTTGTTCTTTTATTTATTTCCGTTTTATGTATATCATATATAGGTTCTCCGGAAATTGGTTCCATATGTATTATACATCAACTAAAACATTATTTTAATATTTTGTTCATTATGAGGAAATATTTGTTTTCATCTACATTGTATGTTGTGACAAAACAAACACTTGTAAATGGTATGAGGTTAAACATTGAGAAAAAAACTTTTACTTGGTCGTGGTGTAGGACATGAAGGGTCACAGGTAAGCGTTAAGAACATCTAGTTTAAATTACTACAACGATAGAATTTGTTTTATATCTTCTTAAATTTATACAAATTAAAATTCCGAACGACGCTTGTACGAGTTAACATACGTTAAGTATTTCAGTAGTTGTCGTTTGTTGATGTGGTTCGTAAGTTTTTCTCGTTTCATGGTTTATTATATAGATAAGACCGTTAGTTTTCCAGTTTGAATGGTTTTACACTTGTAATTGTTTGGGGCCCGTTATAGCTTGCATTTTGGTTTGAGCCAAGGCTACGATTTGAAGATCGTACCTTGACGTTTAATGGTTTATTTTTACATGTGACTTTGATGGAGAGTTGTCTCATTGGCACTCATACCACATCTTCCTACATCTAACAAAACATAGACGTGCATTATAAACGAATAGTAATATGCGATATGCGCTGAAACAATTGTAAATTTCATAGAAGGCAAAAGATCAGTTATTACAAAAGAATCTGAATAGACAGGATGCAAGCTTGTATAAAGAATTAAACTCTAGTCCAACTCCTATATTCAACAAAACAGTCATACAGACTTAGAAATCATATGTGAATAGGATCATATAGATGCAAACGTGTTTTGATACCTTAAACCAAAAAAACAAAAACTGGTACAAAGTCAGTAATCCAAGTAGTCCAATAGTTTCATCCAAAAATAAAATAAAATATGAGAATTTACTGACTTTTATTTAAGACCATTTGTAGAAAATATGCCAACCTACAAAGAAAATACAACACACTATCTTTAAAAAAAAGTAATCCTTGATCCCTCTCCAACATGAAAAGATCCTTGTCTCAGTGACCGTTACTTCTCTGTTTATAGTAACGTCCGCAATGCAGATGGTATGAAGCAAGTAGGGAGTCTAGAAATCTTGCAACACCTTCCACCAACAAACAGAATATTATGTTTAGCCTCAAGCTTTGGCTTTGAAATACAGTAATTTTTTAATGGCCAACACTATCTGTTAATCGGGTCGGTTATACGTCTATTAAGAGTAAAACGCACAATTTAATGTTAAACTTGGTGAAATATATAGATTTTTGGCATATTATATGAACCAAATCAAAAAAAGACAAGTGTCTGCCAAAATATATCAAGAGCATTTTCCAGTATAAAACATTTCATATCCTGTGCAGTTTTCAGTAAATATAAAACGCGTCGAGCAAGTATGTGGTATTTATGCTTATACACATAGCAATTTGTTAGATTAAAGGCAATACATTTTTAGATATCATTTAAAGGACACAAAATAGTACTTTGGTTCTAAAAAATAAATTGGCATTAGTAAATACCTCATAATTGTAGTAGTATAGCTTGAGTAATACAACATTTTCGTGAATGTTAGGGGAATAAAGTCTGTTAATGGGTTTGACAATTCAAATTGTGTCAGTTTAGAGTTATTTTAGCCACGACAATAGATTGACTACCTATATATTTTCCCATTGAAAAAGTTAAGAATGAGATGTACTTGTGGAGAAAAAATGACAACACGGTGTAACAGTATCCATCTAGTAAGAGCATTTTTATTTTGACTTTCTTTGCATTGTTTTGAATGGTGTGTCACTTCAATATAGCGGGATATGGATTGGCCGCTGGAATAAGCATGCAGTTATTATTTACGTTATCAATCAGCCTTATTTTGTGTCTGTTCAAAGTCTGCAACATCTATGAAGCTGTCATGTGTTGCAATGCAGCTGGTTAAATTCCATGCGTTTCCCGACATGCATTGTCTTTTCCACCTAGTCACCATTGCCATTTTCTGCTAGAATGTCTGTACCAAGTAAGGAATATGACCGTTGTTTTCTATTCTTAAGTAAGGCGTGGTTCTAAACAATAAATTGGCATTAGTAAGGTTTTTTTCAATATTTGTGTTGGGTGGTGATTAACTTTAATGTGTAACAAAAATAAATCACAATAAATGCATACTATTAATTTTTAAATGATGTACATGTATTTCCATTGTAAGTTATTTAGCCAACCAGCAGTGCTTGTTTTTTTGTATCGAGAAACCTTGAAGGAGGTGTAGAGAAATAATTACGATTGACATACTTGGATAGGATTGCTACGGATGATTCCAAAAGTAGGCATGTTATACACCATTGTGAAGATAAATCAATTGGAATTTTCGACATAACACGTTTTAGTGCGATTTACAGCCGAGAAATCGGCATTTAACGGAATTTCGTCACCGCCTGACATTATTCAAAATCGCGATTTAAGTCCCTTGTGTTATATAAAGGTATATAGGATTTTTTTTTCTGAGACGAGTGCCTGTATAGAAAAAGAATAATAACACCCCTGGATTCAGTACACTGAATTGTTTGGGCAGACATGCTGTTGTCTATTCTATGGTCGGGTTGTTGTCTCTTTGGCACATTCCCCACTTCAATTCTCAATTTTATGAATAGTTTATATGATAAAAAATATATTTAAAAAGTTATACAATGAAACATACTGACCTTGCAATGATTTTCTCGATAACACCCGATTACCAGAATTTAGCCAACCCGATTAACAGACCAACTGTTCATATAACCGCATACTCAATATAGATGAACCGACCAATCTCTCGGTTAGCCAAGTAACGACCTTGAGTGTGTGATAACATTTTGTGAGGGAAATCGATGCTTGCTTTACCACTGTTCAATTCAACGCACTACATGACAATACCACAATACATGTACAAATCAGAATGATTTCTTGCAGTGTTATAAGAAATGATCTTACTTTGTATCCATGTATTATTTGTGAAACATTTAAAGATTAAAAGGGCGAATTATCCTGCACTACATTAAACACTAGTACACAAACGAAAGATCCAAAAACAATACCAAATCAGAACGACATGTTTTAATATCCTACAAAAACTTGTTGTTGACAAATTTTTATTCATTAATGCAAAAAATGAACTTAAAATATCTATCATGTGCTCCCTATCTAGTTTATCCGTATTACTTATTATAATGTGGACCGCTCACTGTTATTGAAACTTCCGCAAATTGATTGGATTAAGTTATTATTAGTATACCTTCAAACTGTTGATGTTTATCGTACATGTTTATTGATTAAACTAGTACGTGCACAATGTGAACAGTATCTTAAATGATCTTCAAACTGGACATGAGACGAGACTATATAGTATTTATTCAATGAAATTGAAGGTTATATTTACACAAAATTTTACACATGCACAGGTGATAATTTTGTTTTAGTAGTCTATGGCGAAGAAAAAAGAGAAAGATTACAAATTAAACGTTATATTCTATTAAACAAGTATTTTTTCGAAGCAAAATGTTAAAATTACATTTCACGCAATCTTACCAAATTTTTGTTCAGTCTCATTGGAACAATTAAACAAAGCCAAAATATGTCCGATCTGCTTATTTCAAGACATCAAAAGATAATGCGATCGTTTTAAAGTCTATTTCAACTACCTCGAAAAAATCTTGTTAGACACAGTGACTGTAACACATGTCGTTAGTACGTCATTCGATACACTTAAAAAGGATGTTTTTTTGTTTGTAATATTCATTCATGCAAAAATAACTATAAACCCATGCATGCGGTTTTAAGCGCATGTCTAAAAATTCAACTCTAGGTCATTATCAACGAAAAAGTCTAAATGCGCATGAAACCTGCAAGATTTTTCCTCAACACTGTCGTCTTTATAACGGAACGTAACGTCACTACTAATCGTGTTTTTAAATAAGCTCCGCTTACTTATCCATTAAAGAATATTCACGGTCCCCTCGCGGTTACTTTTAACTAATCATATTTCTAGAGTTGAAACAAAGATTCATAAACTATTTAATGGAAACAGATATTATATTTCTCAGATCTTAAAATATTTTGAAAAAAGTAATTATATTTCCTGTAACCAGAGGGTGTAAATCAAGGGAAATAGCTGTTTAAATGAAACACCACTCGATTAACATTATTATAGGTATTTTTTAAACTATAACGATAAAAATGAAGACGATATATTCTTTTAAAAACACACTTTTAAGATTTTTCTCGGCAAAGATTAAAACATATACCTCTCCTACCTTTAATAATTCGTTTTAAATAAAGTACTGATAGTGAACGATGTCCTTGTTAAACCTGCATTTAAGAATTGTTCACTGTTATATTTCTACTTAACCTGAAACACCACTCGATAACTATTTTACAATAACGTGAGATATGAAGACGATATATTCTTTACACACATTCAGGATATGTTTAAGCATAGATATAAAAGAGCCCATCCTACCTTAACTTATTCGTTTTGAATCAAGTACTGATTGTGAGTAATATCCTTGTTAAACCTTGATCATATAAGAAGTATTCACTGCTATCTTCCAAATTAACCTTAGTGTAAACAGGACTGTTTTTTTGTTAACTATTACTTTGTTTTCTTTGATATCTAAAACCTGACGTTCGTTTTTTCAACAGGGATTAACATCTTTCAATTACCTGAATTTGCACGTAAATGTACTTCATTTTCAAGTAAACAAAATGTTCTTTCATTAAAACATTTTACTGGAAAAAAATCAAGTTGGTTGAAATCAAACTTTATCATAAAAAGTAGGGATTTATTGTTATTGGTCCCTGTTTGAAAAACATCAATGAGTTATTTTTTCCTGCACATTCACGACGACAATAAATTTACGACATTTCGGCTACTGTTATCAATGTTCGAATTAACATTTAACCGCTATGGTCAATCTTGTATTTTACTATAGCGTTAAACTTGTTGATAGTATTTAGAACAGCATCGGTTTGATTGTTACGACTACAAAAAAAAAGAAGTTTGACTAAATAATAACAAAGTTCACACTCATGGTTTTCTGTCTTTGTTAGTGAACTATTTGTTTAACATGAAATTTTAAGATTTCAAGATAGGACAAATAAAAATCCCTATTCATTATTCATATTATCTTCTCCTTTTCTACAGATGTTTTTGGTCTATACAATGGGCAATTTCTATCTACATAATCACCAAAGACCCCTCCAAACAACATCTGATAAACAAATTTAATAATACTTTTAGATATTTGGATGATATTTTGGCTCTCAATAATGACGACTTCAGTATATATACTAAAGAAATTTATCCTGTTAAACTTGCTTTAAATAAAGCTAATACTAACAATGACCACTGCCCTTTCCTCGATCTTGATATATATATCAATAACGGAAAGCTTAATACTAAAATTTATGATAAAAGAGATGATTTTTCTTTTCCTACCATTAATTATCCATTTTTAGATGGTGACGTCCCCTTGTCACCATCTTACGGTGTTTATATATCTCAACTTGTACGATTCGCTCGTGTATGTACCAATAATTTAGATTTTAACGAGAGAAATTTATGTATTACTGAAAATACTATTACACCAGGGTTCTCGATATCACAAACTAGCCAAAACATTTACTAAATTTTATCATTGGTATAAGGACATCATACGTAAATACAATATATAGCTCAACATGCAGACGTTTAGGTATTTCAGGTGTTGTCAGGTCATTAAAGATTGCATATTTTGGCGTTAATATTGATTCACTTATAGGGTCGTTGCATCGGAACTAAACACGTTTATTCAAAAACAAGTTGTTGGCATGACACGGGTTATGTTCTTCTCATATATGTTATGATGGTATGATACTTAACCCCTTACAAGAAGGATTGTGCCTGATATTCATATGATGAAATCATAATCTTTCAATCAGTTTAATTAAAGTCTGGAGATGGCATGTCAGTTAACTGCTAATAGTCTGTTGTTATTTATGTATTATTGTCATTTTGTCTGTTTCTTTAGTTACATCTTCTGACATCAGACTCGGACTTCTCTTGAAATGAGATGACTTTTTATGTGCTTATTGTTATGCGTTTACTTTTCTACATTGACTAGAGGTATAGGGGAAGGGTTGAGATCTCATAAACATTTTTAACCCCGCCGCATTTTTGCGCATATCCCAAGTCTGGAGCCTCTGGCTTTTGTTAGTCTTGTATTATTTCTAACTTTAGTTTCTTGTGTACAATTTGGAGTTCAATATGGAGTTCATTATCACTGAACTAGTATATACATGTATTTGTTTAGGGGCCAGTTGAAGGACGTCTCCGGGTGCGGGAATTTTTCGCTACATTGATGACCTGTTGGTGACCTTCTGCTGTTGTCTTTTCTATGATCGGGTTGTTGTGTCTATGACACATTCCCCATTTCCATTTTCATTTTTTTTTACAGAGTTTGTCTTTAGGTGCTCGTGGAGACAGTAGAGTGAATCTCCGTGCTTCAGGTTTATGCTCTTGTAATATACTAGATTATGGAGTGTGTGTCCGAGCGAGAACTTCTCTAGTTCATAACTTTAGGAGTATTTATCAAAAAGTAAATATCAATACTCAGCTCCATTCTACTATTTAGTCAGCCGTCAGTCGCTACCCTGATATACCCTATCTTTTTCGGGTAATTAATACGGATAGCGTTTGACATCTTTAGCCTTACAGATTGATCATTTTTTGCATAACTTAATTTATTGTATGCTGGTTCATATTCTGTACCCCCAAGTCTTTGCTCCTTTCTAATATAATGCACAAACAAAAAACAAATATGAAGCTTAGAAATAGAAAAATATTAAATACTAAACTCGTTCAAAGGGTATTTACACGTCTCAATCTTCAAAATCGGTTATCTAAAAATACTACCATCGCTAACATTTTTTACAATAAAAATCGTGGTTACCCTTCTATCGATAAATGTCATGCCACAAAATTACTTACATGTCCCCGTCTTTCCACCGAAAATACAACAAGTTCCACAATTAATGGTCGCACATTTTCTTTAAAATTTGAAACTGATATTATTTGAAAAACAAACAGTATTATTTATTTTCTCACATGAAACAAACCTGGATGTGGTATTCCGTACGTAGGTGAAATTAAACGATATTTATCGAAACGCACTCAAGAACATCTGTATCGTTTTAAAAGACCCAATAAATTCAAAATAATATTTATCAACACCTTCAGAAGCACAATCATCCTATTAAATATTTAGCAGTTCAACCTTTAGAAGTAGTAAATAAGCGGCCTGGTGAATCTCATTCAAAGTTTGTACTATCACGGAAAATAATGGAATTAAATTGGATTAAAAAATTACAGACAGTCTACCCTCTCGGTCTTAATGATAATATCATGGGAATTGGTATTATATCAAAAACCGATTCCGTTAACATTTTGGATATAGTTTCTCTAAAACTGTTCGTAAAAACCGTTCTCACGGACGTAGAAAAAACTGCAATCAAAGTAAATTTCGGACCAATCATACCAATATTTCGGACCTACTTTCTATTTAAAAAAATAACGGCAGACATTATCTGTTAACAAAGCTCTGTTCATTACCGGTTAATAAGTTAAATTAAATTTTGGAGGATTGCAACACAATTTCATATAGCAGTCGAAAGTATGAAATTGTTCAAATTATTATGGCATATTGTTAATCTAAAGTGTTTACCAAAATTGACCGCCCTGTAGATCATAAAAAAACATTTTATTAAAATAAAGTATGTCAATAAAGGTTTTGATTTTGTAAATATTGCCGGTATTTTTACGACCATTCTGTTAAAAAAACAAATTCCTGGATATTTTGATAATACTGAGCTCCCTCTTATTTGTTATATTTACAAGAAATCTACCCGGGAATTTGTGTTTAATTATAGCCAATTGTGTAAAGATGTTAATATCAGTGAAAATACACCTACTTCATTTAATTGTAGTAATTCCGAATACAATGATGGACCCATTTGCCATGTTATAATAGGAGATCTTAACATCGTTCAAGACCGAGAGTTAAAATAATTCCTCAGTAAAAGACCTAAATATCGTCCCCCGTCAATTATAAATTGGAATGAGTGTCGTAATATCATCCACGACTCACTCCTTACTTACTGTTTGAAATGGATAAAACGGGAAAAAGCTAACAAAAAACAAAAAAAGTGTGAACTCGCATCACTATAAGACGTGGTACGGTACTTGTCTATCCCAAATTCATGTATTTAGTTTAAATGTTTAATGTTATATTTGTAATTCTCATCGGATTTTGTCAAATGTGTTGACGTCTTTTCTATTATATTTATGTGTTATGGTAAAGAAAATTAATCACCGCCTTCATTTATTAGATTTGATTTCGTTCAACGTAATCAGTACGATATTTTACGTTTGAAGTTAGATTCAAAACAAACCGGACATAGCTTTATAATATAGTTAATTGCTACCTTAGTTTGATATTAATAAGTATTAAAATGTGCTTTGCTATTAAATGCAATATCAGTATTTAGTTCAAATATATAATCTTAAATCAATCCTAATTCTATCTTATTCATTCTTATGTGACATCATTTTTCATTTTTTGATGATCTGTTTTACAAATTCAAATGACGTCATTTTTTCGTCATTTTTCAGTTTCAAATAGGATGTCACTAGGCGTAGAGGTTTAAACTTATTCGGATGTGTCTACTTTTGTGTTTCAAATGTCTGGTTATGTAAATGTATTTCAGTTGTTTCCTGTAATTAGTTAATACTTCAGTTTTATCATGTACATCTTTTGAATATTCATTTTATAAAATTTACTGTTTGCTAAAGTATAAATTATTCTAAATTATAGGGATTTTCAGGTAACTAACAGAAAACCCTTGCCGTTTATGGCACAACCTTTTTGATCTTTTGGTCCTCGATGTTGTTCAACTTTGTACTCGTTTCGGCTTTCAAACTTTTGTATCTGGGCATCACACGTAGGTCTTGTGTGGACAAAATACACTTTTGGCGTATTAAAATTTTGAACTTGTTGCCTTTTATTGGCTGTTGTTCGTGTGTTTCTTTGTCAATTGTGTTCTCCAATTTATTTATATTGTGGTCCTGTGTTGTCATTTTGATGTTATATTTCACATGGCCATAAAATAGTTATCAAAGGTACCAGGATTATATAATTTAGTACGCCAGACGCGCGTTTCGTCTACATAAGACTCATCAGTGACGCTCATATCAAAATATAAAGCCAAACAAGTACAAAGTTGAAGAGCATAGAGGATTCAAAATTCCAAAAAGTTGTGCCAAATACGGCTAAGGTAAACTATGCCTGGGATAAGAAAATCCTTAGTTTTTCGAAAATTCAAAGTTTTGTAAACAGGAAATTTATTAAAAAAATGACCACATTATTGATATTCATGTCAACACCGAAGTGCTGACTACTGGGCTGGTGACATCCTCGGGGACGAAACGTCCACCAGCAGTGGCATCGACCCAGTGGTGTAAATAGTTATCAAAGGTACCAGGATTATATAATTTAGTACGCCAGACGCGCGTTTCGTCTACACAAGACTCATCAGTGACGCTCATATCAAAATATTTATAAAGCCAAACAAGTACAAAGTTGAAGAGCATAGAGGATTCAAAATTCCAAAAAGTTGTGCCAAATACGGCTAAGGTAAACTATGCCTGGGATAAGAAAATCCTTAGTTTTTCGAAAATTCAAAGTTTTGTAAACAGGAAATTTATAAAAAAAAAATGACCACATTATTGATATTCATGTCAACACCGAAGTGCTGACTACTGGGCTGGTGATACCCTCGGGGACGAAACGTCCACCAGCAGTGGCATCGACCCAGTGGTGTAAATAGTTATCAAAGGTACCAGGATTATATAATTTAGTACGCCAGACGCGCGTTTCGTCTACATAAGACTCATCAGTGACGCTCATATCAAAATATTTATAAAGCCAAACAAGTACAAAGTTGAAGAGCATAGAGGATTCAAAATTCCAAAAAGTTGTGCCAAATACGGCTAAGGTAAACTATGCCTGGGATAAGAAAATCCTTAGTTTTTCGAAAATTCAAAGTTTTGTAAACAGGAAATTTATAAAAAAAATGACCACATTATTGATATTCATGTCAACACCGAAGTGCTGACTACTGGGCTGGTGATACCCTCGGGGACGAAACGTCCACCAGCAGTGGCATCGACCCAGTGGTGTAAATAGTTATCAAAGGTACCAGGATTATATAATTTAGTACGCCAGACGCGCGTTTCGTCTACATAAGACTCATCAGTGACGCTCATATCAAAATATTTATAAAGCCAAACAAGTACAAAGTTGAAGAGCATAGAGGATTCAAAATTCCAAAAAGTTGTGCCAAATACGGCTAAGGTAAACTATGCTTGGGATAAGAAAATCCTTAGTTTTTCGAAAATTCAAAGTTTTGTAAACAGGAAATTTATAAAAAAAATGACCACATTATTGATATTCATGTCAACACCGAAGTGCTGACTACTGGGCTGGTGATACCCTCGGGGACGAAACGTCCACCAGCAGTGGCATCGACCCAGTGGTGTAAATAGTTATCAAAGGTACCAGGATTATATAATTTAGTACGTCAGACGCGCGTTTCGTCTACATAAGACTCATCAGTGACGCTCATATCAAAATATTTATAAAGCCAAACAAGTACAAAGTTGAAGAGCATAGAGGATTCAAAATTCCAAAAAGTTGTGCCAAATACGGCTAAGGTAAAGTATGCCTGGGATCATAAAAGTGCGAGGCTTGGCATGCCACAAAACCAGGTTCAATCCACCATTTTTTCCTTTAAAAATGCCCTGTACCAAATGAGGAATATGGCCATTGTTATATTATAGTTCAATTCTGTGTGTATTACATTATAACGTTGTGTCGTTTGTTTTCTCTTATTTTTGAGTGTAAATTCACATTGCGATAAGACGTGTCACGGTACTTATCTATCCAAAATTCATGTATTTGGTTTTGATGTTATATAGATATGTTATATTTGTTATTCTCGTGGGATTTTGTCTATGTGTGTTACATTTTAGTGTTATGTCGTTGTTCTCCTCTTATATTAAATGCGTTTCCCTCAGTTTTAGTTTGTTGCCCCGATTTTGTTTTTTGTCCATGGATTTATGAGTTTTGAACAGCGGTATACTACTGTTGCCTTTATTTTGGACTCTTTTTTTAATTCAGTAATGAACATAGTTGATATACGTATTCAACATTTTAAAGAACATTTTATTATTAACAATAACCACAATAAACCTATTTCTCGTATCAAACATAAACTAAAATAACTAAACAAGGAATTTGTTTTTGTCCCGGCCGATAAAGCTGCTAAAAATATGATTATTGTTTGACGTAAATTTTACATTGAGGTTCTGAAAAAAGAAATCACCAATTCACCAACATTCCAACTATCTCCATTTTCAGAAGACGACATCTGTAACAAACATAAACTATTAGCTACCACTTTACAAGCAGAACTAAATTAAAACAATGAAAGTCCCAACTATGTATTGGGTTCCGAAGCTACACAAAACACCTTACAAATATAGATTTATTTCGTCTTCAAGCTATTGTTCAACTACTAAATTGTCTATTCTTCTTACCAGTACACTTGGTACAATCAAAAACCTGATAATAAATTGTTCAAATAAGTCCTTCGAAAAAAGTGAAATTAATTACTTTTGGAGTGTCAAGAACTCGTTGGAAGTACTTGATAAATTGCATGCTTATATTGGGGATTTTGAATCTGTTCAAAGTTTTGATTTTTCTACCCTATATACCACATTGTCTCACATTCTCATTAAGGCAAAATTCACACACCTAATTAAATGGACATTTAAAAACTCTTTTAGGTCATTTTTTAGTAGCAATAAACCCCAAAAAATGTCAATTGGACATGCTTTGATACTATATCTGCCCTTGAATTTTTACTAGATATCATTTTTGTTCGCTTTGGAGAATCCGTATATCGTCAGGTTATCGGAATTCAAATGGGGACTAACTGTGCACCACTTATTGCGCTTATTGCGGACCTGTTTTTGTATTGCCATGAGTTACAATTTATCACAAAAATCAGCAAATTTAATAATACTTTTAGATATTTGGATGATATTTTGGCTCTCAATAATGACGATTTCAGTATGTATACTAAAGAAATTTATCCTGTTGAACTTCCTTTAAATACAGCTAATACTAACAATGACCACTGCCCTTTTCTCGATCTTGATATCTTTATCACTAACGGAAAGCTTAATACTAAACTTTATGATAAAAGAGATGACTTGTCACCATCTTACGGTGTTTATATAGCTCAACCTGTACGATTCGCTCGTGTATTTATCAATGTTTTAGAATTTAACGAGAGAAAAAGAGACATTCACTTATAGGGTCTTTGCATCGGAACTAAACACATTTATTAAAAAACCAGTTGTTGGCATGACACGGGTTATATTCTTCTCATATATGTTATGATGGTATGGTACTTAACCCCTTACAAGAAGGATTGTGCCTGATATTCATATGATGAAATCATAATCTTTCAATCAGTTTAATTGAAGTCTGGAGCTTGCATGTCAGTTAACTGCTAGTAGTCTGTTGTCATTTATGTATTATTGTCATTTTGTCTATTTTCTTTGGTTACATCTTCTGACATCAGACTCGGACTTCTCTTGAACTGCGTTTTAATGTGCGTATTGTTATGCGTTTACTTTTCTACATTGGCTAGAGGTATAGGGGGAGGGTTGAGATCTCATAAACATGTTTAACTCCGCCGCATTTTTGCGCCTGTCCCAAGTCAGGAGCCTCTGGCCTTTGTTAGTCTTGTATCATTTTTAACTTTAGTTTCTTGTGTACAATTTGGAGTTTAGTATGGCGTTTATTATCACTGAACTAGTATATATGTGTTTAGGGGCCAGCCGAAGGACGCCTACGGATGCGAGAATTTCTCGCTACATTGAAGACCTGTTGGTGACCTTCTACTTTTGTCTTTTCTATGGTCGGGTTGTTGTGTATTTGACACATCCCCATTTCCATTCTCAATTTTATTTTATAGTCGGGTTGTTTTACCTTTTACCTGTGGTACACATATTTATGCCCATCGCAAATAAAAATTACCCTTTATAAGTCGTGTGCTTGCTTACAGCTGTTCTTGATGCACCTTCATCAGAAACGCTGAAACAAAAAAATAAACAAATTCCTTAGAAAAAACACTTTGCAATATTCAATGTGTTTTGGTCAAACGTTTGACCGTTGAGAACAGAAATAAATAATTTGAACACGTTTAGCTCAATATCTCCAAAATTAATGATATATCAATATTTATTTTAGCAAAACTGTACTGGTTAATATGCTGGTTTTACTTATTCTGCTTGGTAAGTTGATTATTTGTATGATATAAAAGCCCAAATAAAATTATCAATGAAACAAAAAGAACAAGTCAAACTAAGAACGGACCAATGTTTCGGTTTTACAATTCTAAAGATTTATGTGCTTTTCTAAAGTGGGACTAAGATTTCGTTATATTTGTTGAAAATATACATGTTTTTACTTTCACTGAATATGTTTTAAATGCTACACAAGACGGGACATGTCTTTGCAACTAATGTTTTACATCCATCCTGTCAAAGTTGATTGATATTTATAGATATATGTCTTCGGGGGAGGAGTCAAACAAGTACAGTGTACTTTAAGAGTGGGAATAATGCAACTCTTGTTTGTCCAGCGAGTACTTCTGCGGAAATTATCGAATGGAAGAAAAACAATGAAATTATTTCTGATTTTAACAAGATAAACCCTGAAATTTTGAACTATGAAAAATACACAGTGGTTAGTAACGAGTCAAACAGATACATGCTACATATACAAATGGCTAATGAGGATGAGGTTGGAGAATATTGGTGTGAAACAACAATAGATACAGAATTTAAAACATGGTCTTTTCGTTTGGTGGAAATAGGTAAGTTTATCCTTATCACAGAATATTCGACTATCCCAGTTAAGATGGCCCAGATTTAGAGAACAGAAAAGTCAGCTTAAGGGCATACGATACAGTTTTGAACCTGTATTTACAACTTGATGAAAATTTGCATATAGGCTATTTTTACCTGATTAAATCAAATATGTAATAAAAAATATACCTCCATTTGCTACTTTTTGAGTAAAACGATGTCGAAATTTTGTATATTTGCTCAAAATTCAGATTTGTGTCCGTATTTTCTTTTTCGAAAGAAAGACATAACTTTTTTGTTTTAAAAGATAAACACAATTGTTTTTTTGATAAATAATCGGGAATTTATGTATTTTATAAGTATCATTAAAAATTATAAAATTTTTATTCAGAAATAACTCATATTTATCAAATGTTCATGAATAGAGGAACAAACGTCATTTTTTGCTGCATGTTTATCAAAATTAAAAAAATTCCTCTATTTACAGTTTTATATAATTTGGGTCACATAATCTCCTTGCACAATGAAACAAATTGCCGTTTTAAAAAATAGGGGTCTATGCACTCGTTTTCAAATTAAATCAGTTTGAATGATAAAAATCAGTCGAAAAATGCATCTTTTCCCGATATGTCATAGTTTGACGTCGCGAAAATAACATTTTACGTTAGCAACGCCATTACCTCCCCTGTAACTGTATCGTATGCCCTTAAAACATGAAACAACATATACTAATAATAAACTAGTTGTTTCGGGTGATAAAGCAAACCGTCAATGTGTTCAATATCATTATTTACGCCTGAACGCCCAAACTCATTTCTTAAGTTTTCGAATTGAATTCAAAGAGAACAGTTGCATGTCATGTTTTTGGTGTTTTAATAACTATCTATTAACTCAACAATATGATCGCTCTTCATGCTGTTTGTTTTTAAATGTTCAAATGACTAACTGATTGAGACGAAACGCGCGTCTGGCGTGAATATGTAATTTTGGTCCTGGTATCTATGATGAGTTTATTTGCAACCACTGGGTCGATGCCACTGCTGGTGGAGATTTATTTCCCCGAGGGTATCACCAGCCCAGTAGTCAGCACTTCTGTGTTGACTTGAGTTATCATTGATTTGTTCCTAATTATAAATTAACTGTTTACAAAACTTTGAATTTTTTATAAACTAAGGCTTTTCTACTTCAGGAATAGATAACCTTAGCCGTTTTTGGCAAACACTTTTAGGTATTTTTGGTCCTCAATGCTCTTCAGCTTCGTACTTTATTTGGCCTATGATTCGAACATCACTGATGAGTCTTTTGTAGACGAAACGCGATTCTCGCTTAAACATAGAATGTTGGTCTTGGTATCTATGATGAGTTTATTTGATGTTATTTGAGGTGCAATTCGAGGGTACCTATATCTAGTGATGATGTGACACAGTGATTTTATGATTTCACAAATTGAGGTCAGAACGTCTGATATAAACATAAAAAATGGTGATGAATATAATTGAGCGTAAATTCACTTGTCTTTAAAAAAAAACTAATGTAATTTTCTTATTTATATATCATAGAATAAGTGTTCTACCTTTTACTCATATGAACACCATTAATGTTGTTCAATTACATATTAAAAAAGTAAAATCACAAAAAATCCGGAATTTCAAGGAAAATTCAAATTGGAAAGTCCCTAATCGAACGGCAAAGTCAAAAGCTCAAACACATCAAACGAATGGATAACAACTGTATATGTAACAGAATGATACTTTTCACGAATCCTCTTACAAAATAAGAATACTGTATTGTGATCAAGATTTTAAAGAATGCGTATATATATGTTAAAACTATTTTAGTTTTTTTTTAAATAACAACAAACAAAAGAACTATTTCAATTGGAACTGCTTTGATACTATACATTCCCTTGCATTTTTACTAGATACCGTTTTTGTTCGCTATGGATAAACCATAGACCATCAAGTTATCGTAGTTCTGATTGGGATAAACTGTGCACCACTAATTGCGGACTTATTTCTGTCTTATTATGAGTTATAATTTATGACTAAAATCAGCAAAGACCGATCGATACATTATCTGATACAACAATTAAATAACTCTTTTAAAATATGTGAATGATATATTGGCTCTCAATAATGACTACTTCAGTAAGTACACGTAAGAAATTTATTCTGCTGATCTGCCTTTAAATAAAGCTAGTACTCACAATGAACACTTCCCTTTCTTGAATCTTGATATCTTTACTTTTAACGAGAAGCTTAATACCCAAATTTGTGACAAAAGAAATTATTTTTTTATTCCAATTATTAATTGTCCTTCTTTTAAATGCTGATAGATGGTGACGTTCCCTTGTCACCATCTTATGATGTTGATATATCTCAACGTAATCGATTCGCTCGTGTATGAAACAACGTATTTGATTTAATCGACAAAAATCTCTGTTTCACTGAAAAATTGCGGCATACACCACAAAAGCTAAACAAACTTTTAAACAGACCAAACAGAAGTAATGTAGTTACGATACTGTTGTCGGGTCTTGCAATTGGTGCCCACAGGACTACAACCTGTCGGTATTTTTTTGTTGCAAAATCATGCATATATAAAATAAAGGAGAAGAAACAGATATGTGTTTCTATTTCCATCAATCTGACGAGTTAAGTCTTTTTCAACTGACTTTTATAGTTCGTTCTTATGTTGTACTGTTACACCACTGTCCCAGGTAACGTGGAGTGTTGGGGTCGGTCCCGCTCACATGTCTGACCCTGCCACATTCTGTATGTGTGTGCCTGTCCCAAGTCAGGAGCATGTTACCAGTGGTTGTCGTTTGTTGGTGTGTTACATATTTGTTTTTCGTTCAATTTATGTACATAGATTAGGCTGTAAGTTTTCTCGATTGAATTGTTTTACATTCGTAATTTTTTTGGCCTTTTATAGCTGACTATGTGGTATGGGCATTGCTCATTCTTGAAGGCGGTTCGGTGACCTATAGTTGTTAATTTCTGTGTCAGTTGGTCTCTTGTGGAGAGTTGTCTCATTGGCAATCATACCACATTTTCTTTTATATATATAGCTTCATTTATCTCATCACACATCCAATCTATTAGAGAATAAGGTTTCAACTGAGTTGCAGCAATCAGACATATCAAACGACCATTTAATTAAACAGGGGCATTTGTGTTTGATAAGATTTTGTGGAAACGTCAAAACTGTCAAAAGGAACATCAAAAGCATATAATTGATTTCAAACGTTCACAGATCTTTTACACTTCAAAATTAAAATAGTTGATTCCACTATTTTCATATATTTTATTTTAAAAGTTAATAATCAATTATTTGATAGTAATTAGGAACAATGCAAGATGAGGGCATTGACAGATAAGTTGTATAACATTCACTATGATTTTGAATACTGTTACTAATGATATCAATAAGTGACATGGTGGTTTAATTACAAAATATTTATGACAGTTTTGGGGTTGTTATACTGACAACATAATTAAAATCTATGTAACAGTCCGTTTATATTTTACATTTACAAATACTCCGTAACAGATAAGCAAACCATGTAGTGTCCATGACACTTGACACAAATTAAGAATTTAAATAATGTGTGCTCAAGAACCTGTATGTAGCAAGAGACTATGGAATAGAAAGACTGCTAGGAAAAGCGTATAAACATGTATATGCAAAGTCAAAATGTTACATGAATGTTGTTGCATATTGATAATCAGTTTACATTGAAAATTAACGTTATCAGTTATATGGAGTTTTTGTTTTTAGAACCTTTCGTTCATTTTTTTAGAAAAACTTGTACGAGACCATTTGTGAAATAAATTTAATAATGGAAGACTTTTCATATCACCATTAAAGCAAGCAAAAATTTATTACATTTCATGTGTAGGATATTTTAAAACAAAAGTATACAATCTTGTTGGTTCACACTGTATTGGAAATCGTACATCATAATAAAGGTATTAGATATAATATCCTGGTATAAAAATGGCATGGAACAAGGAAAAAAAATAGCATCCCTCTTTTATAAAATTAATAACATAAAATACTTACACATGTAGAGTGACTGGTGTTTCCATACACCGTGACACTTCATTTGTTCCTTTCTTCGTAATAACAGTTCATTGTTCATTGTAACTAAACAATGGTTTATATAGTTTTTAATGTTGATTAATGAGTTTTGTTTCAACATAGGGGGTATTTAACCTTTGAGCATACGAAAAGAATATTACAATTTAATGCGATCGATAAAATAGTAAACAATCCTGCAAATCAGTTATTATACAATATAAACAATGGAAATTCATAATTTTATGACAGTATCTAAGTCAGGTACAACAACACTTTGTTGTGTCAGGATTTTCTAAAGATGAAATTCCTTTGGTCGGTCTTTCATTTGATTTATCCTGACACCCATCGGTGTAGTTTACAAGAAAAACATTAAAATATGCATTATCTATAACTTATTGCATTGACTTTCATATACTCCTGTTGAGTAGTGTACTTGAAGCCTTGTTCACTTTTCTTATCATCGAGCATTATCAGTGTCTGATGAAGATTACTTTGGGAGGATGTGTTATATGGATATACAATTTAGTATATTTATATAACGCGGAAAGTGTATTTAAATTAGGTTTTTATACAACATGTTTCAAACATAATAAATACACATCAAGCGTATGATCCAAAGTTAATACCGACACAGCAGACCAAAGCCAATTAACTAATAAAACCTCAATGCGTTGACCTTAATAGACCTTTGATAAGAGAATTACAGGCGTGAACAATGATTAGAGATGTACAAATACATATAAATTAACCTTGACCACAGATAATTGATAGCTTTTAATGACCGTCTATAAGAACGATCACAGACAATATACCATAATTACGAAAGTAGTTATTGTTGATATAAAGCCTGTAAACGTCCAGCAGGAAGTATTTCAAGATACCCAGTCTGATTGTTTGAGTACTGAAAGAATATAAAACATAATAAAATAATTATTTTTATTATACAATTATTTGGGCTTAAGGGCAACACGTTATGTTACAGAAAACTTCCTTGGCGTCAGTGAATAAAAAGCGATGAATGTAAACTAACTGACGCCCACATTATACTTAACTATCCGAGCAGTGTGCGCGGCACACTGTGTGAATGCTTGAGGATATTTTTTCTCTAGTATCATGTAATTCACTCAGTTCTGTCATATTGTAAATCAAGAACAAAACAAATTACATGCTACCTGCAGTTGACACAAAACACACAGTATGTACATAAAATGATAGTGTGTTCTCAGATAATTAAGGATAATTTGCCGCTAAAATACTGTGCCTGAGCTAGCCACATATCTTTGACAGAAATGCGTCACCATAGGGGTATTTGCATACACGTGTGTGTACGACTACCAGTGTACTTTAGCAAGCCGTTCCCGAGCGGTATAGCCTTACTTGATTTTCCACGTGGTACCGCATAAGAGTAAATCTTTGTGGGCATAGACCGACGTGAAATAGAGCTGTTGAGCAATCAAGATGAGACTATTCCTCGTCAAGGCACGTAGGCACCCTAACTACTCAGAAAATGTTCATAAATGTCTGGCCTGATCATTTATTATAGTAACATAACGTGAACCATAAAGGCACAACATCTTCATAAAAATCGGCGGTGTTGGGGCGGCTGGAGGGTTGATTTGAATTGTTTGCACTTCTATACTGTTACTATCTTATCAATGCAACTGACTGAATAAACCTGACAAAGATTGAAAATTTAACACGTGCACCAAGTCATGAGACGGTTAAGAAAACATTGCCGTCTCTACCACAGACATCATAAATCTAGTAATAAAATGTTTATCGTCCACCTAAATAAATAATGATTTAACAGAAGCCGAGTCGGAAAGAACATGAAACATTAATATAAACATCAATTAAAAATTTCTAATTTATACAACATGTTTCAAACATAATAAATACACATCAAGCGTATGATCCAAAGTTAATACCGACACAGCAGACCAAAGCCAATTAACTAATAAAACCTCAATGCGTTGACCTTAATAGACCTTTGATAAGAGAATTACAGGCGTGAACAATGATTAGAGATGTACAAATACATATAAATTAACCTTGACCGCAGATAATTGATAGCTTTTAATGACCGTCTATAAAAACGATCACAGACAATATACCATAATTACGAAAGTAGTTATTGTTGATATAAAGCCTGTAAACGTCCAGCAGGAAGTATTTCAAGATACCCAGTCTGATTGTTTGAGTACTGAAAGAATATAAAACATAATAAAATAATTATTTTTATTATACAATTATTTGGGCTTAAGGGCAACACGTTATGTTACAGAAAACTTCCTTGGCGTCAGTGAATAAAAAGCGATGAATGTAAACTAACTGACGCCCACATTATACTTAACTATCCGAGCAGTGTGCGCGGCACACTGTGTGAATGCTTGAGGATATTTTTTCTCTAGTATCATGTAATTCACTCAGTTCTGTCATATTGTAAATCAAGAACAAAACAAATTACATGCTACCTGCAGTTGACACAAAACACACAGTATGTACATAAAATGATAGTGTGTTCTCAGATAATTAAGGATAATTTGCCGCTAAAATACTGTGCCTGAGCTAGCCACATATCTTTGACAGAAATGCGTCACCATAGGGGTATTTGCATACACGTGTGTGTACGACTACCAGTCTACTTGTCTCAGAGTACTTTAGCAAGCCGTTCACGAGCGGTATAGCCTTACTTGATTTTCCACGTGGTACCGCATAAGAGTAAATCTTTGTGGGCATAGACCGACGTGAAATAGAGCTGTTGAGCAATCAAGATGAGACTATTCCTCGTTAAGGCACGTAGGCACCCTAACTACTCAGAAATGTTTTGGGGAAACGATATTATATTTGGCCAAAATAAAATATCATAGCCCAAAACGAAATATGTAACGTTATGTTGCCTGCCCAAGTTGCATATTGAGTAACCCCAAAAGATTGAAGATGTTGTGCCTGATGAAGCCTTGTGTCTTGTTAAAATTAAAGTTGATCTAGAGAAAAATTAATGTCAATATAAAAATCCTTAACCACAATATTGAGATCAACGTGAGAAGAAAAGACACAAGGCAAGGATGGAGGACAAATTACAAAGTTATAACCGATGGTAAAAAACGTTTTCTGCATTGTATCTTGTCATTTAATCTTTTCCAGCGCGGATTTAATATCCACTTTGGAAGTTCTAATGTAACGTTTAAAACAATCTGATTTCCAACGTCCCAGTGTTTGTATCATGCTGTCCTCAATACCTTGAGAACTAGCACTTGTGGCCGCACCTGATCGAAAAGAATGTCCGCTATAATCCTTGTCACTATATCCTAATGCTATGAGTATTGTTTTCAGCTTGCTTATAAAATAGTTCCGGGAAAGTGGTTTTCCGGTTTCTTCAACGAGAAACGAATCATTCTGCTTTGCGTTTAGGTTTAATCTTACACTCATCAGCTGGGATAGCAATTTATACGGACAAACGACGCCTTTTATCTTGAACAAGGAAATTATAATACCTTGTCGGAATATATCTGTCTTTGTAGCTTTTAAATTAACAGTTACTTTGCATTCTGAAACGAAATTTATGTCAGAAACGCATAAATTTGAATCTGGATCAAACACAGTTCTACATGTAAACTCATTGCATCTCAGAAAACCATAAAATGCCAGAACACACGCTGTTTGAAATGTTAAATCCATATAATCATGATTGAAAAATCCACATTGCAAACAAGTAACTATTTCCTGTAAAATTTTAAACGTTATTGGTAACTTTTGTCGTAATGTCTTACTCTCAGATTTTTTAACTCCATTTAACACATTTTGCAAGCGTTGGTATGTATGACCAAATTTATCACAAAGTGGGTTCACATTATCAAAATTAACTCCATGAAAACGAACTCCAGCGAGATATAATTTGATTGTTGAATATTTCAGTTTTAACACTGATTGGCAATGGGCCACGAAATAGATCAATAAATCTTCCGAAACTTTAGACATATTGAAAATCCTTGAGTTGAATACAGTGATATGATTGCCACAAAATTGAATAAAACATTTATATCCTGTTGAATAAACATTGCGGGTATTCACGTTGATACTTTTATTCCATAAGCTATCGACTGCTTGGTCTAACTCCACACAATTTCGGAATGAGGAGGGCAGGTGCATGGATTTGGCGAAGCTTCTGGAGCCAATTGTCGAAACCGCTTCATCTGGTAACGAGAAAGAGCATCTGCTATGTTATTTTCTTTCCCTGGTACATGTACAGCATGTACAACAAAATTAAATTTAGCCGCACACCAAGTTAAACGGCGAACAAGATTCATAATTACGTTACACTTTGAACGACCCTTATTAATAATGTACACACTAGACATATTATCACAATGAAAAAGAATGCGTTTAGTAGACCATTCATGCCCCCATAAAATAGCAGATATAACAATCGGATACAATTCTAAGTAAGCCATTGAGAAAGACTCCTCATCGGGCCGAATAAAATCGTCGGGCCAACTGCCTTGAAACCACCTTTTCCTAAAATAACCTCCGTATCCGATTGTTGATGAAGCATCCGTAAATAAATGAAAATCGGACGCATTAATAACGTTATCGCTGATAAAAAATGATTTACCATTCCACTGACTTAGGAATTTAAACCACATTGCCATGTCATCTCTACATCCCTTTGTAATTGTAACGTGATGATAAAGTTCTTTAACGGAGTGTGCTAATGTCAATAAATACGACACAAACGATCTCCCTGGTATAATTACTTTACATGCATAATTGAGATGACCCAATAAACTTAACATTTCACGCTTAGTACATGAACGTCTATTAAGATAGCTGTATAAAATATCCTTAATTCTAACAAGCTTCTCATCAGGTAATTTAGCAATCATATGCATTGAATCGAGAATTATGCCGAGATATTCTAATGAAGTAGATGGACCAACTGTTTTATGAGCGCTGAGAGGAATCTTTAAACTATTAAATACATATAACATTGTGTTCATATTCCTTGTAGCATCTACGTAAGGATTGTTAATCAGGAGAAAATCGTCTAACAAATGTAACACGTGCCGCAAACCGTAATTATTTTGTAAGATCCAACATATTGCCACTGATAATGTATCGAATATCTTGGGACTTGAACGGCAACCAAATGCTAAACGAGTTTAAAAATAGTACATGTCATTCCATTTTAATCCATAAAATCGCCATAAAGAATTATGTACAGGTACGAATTTGAATGCATCGGTTACGTCACACTTACATAATTGACTTTTAATTCCTAATTTATAGCGTCGTCAATTCTTACATAGGTTAATGAATAGTCTTCCTTATTTATCAAATCGTTGATGCTGTGATGCTCATCATTGTTGTGAGGAGCCGAGAGGTCTAGAATTAATCGTTTCTTTTTTGAATATTTTCCTTCAACAATACCTATCGGACTAATTCTATAAGTATCAAACGGAGGTTTGTAAATGGTCCAATAAGGTATCCTTTACGAAGTTCGTCATCTACCAGTTTCGAAACATCATCGGGAAATTCTTGGTAGACAATAAATTCTTACATTCCAAAGATTTACTTGGTAGTACGTTTATGCCTGTGTCAAAACCATATCGAAGTCCATTAATTAAATTAAAAACAAATTTTTTATCTGGATAATGTGTAAGTTCAAATTCAAGTTGATCGATATCAATAGGCGTAGACACTAGTCAATTCTTGGCCTGCGCTTGTTCTTGTGACGGCCTATTGTTCGGAGTAGCACCAGTAGATGATCTAGTATTAACATGGGCGAATGAACATTTTGTCCCCTTGAAACATTTTCCTGATAAGAAATTGTTACACACTTCCCGACCACGAAAGAAAAGAACAGGGCGTCCTCGTATATCTGTATTGGAATCAACACGATCGTTACTCCCAACTTGTGATTTCTGAAAATGAGTTTGATTATAAGTTGGTTTGGATCGATTATTCGATTGACCAAAGCTTGGTAACGTTTGACAAACAGCTGTGAGATGCCCAAGACTACCGCATGTTTCACATTCTTTAATTATTTGTCCACTTGTGATGGATGAATAGAGTTTTTCGTCTCTGATGGACCAATCTACAACTTTACCATGGGTCAGTTTGATAGCAGCTACCTTATTTGCGAAAGCCTGTGATACTCGTAGAAAACGGGACCTTTATATCTTGCAGAGATATCAATGATATCTTGAATATACATATCGAATTTGATTCGTCGGTCTTGCTTTTCACAGATAATATTTTTGTAAATATTAAAAGCTTCTAGAAATTCTTGTATAGACAAGTTTCTTTGAAGGCGGGGATCGCGATGTTTGATTAACAAAACGGACCCGTCAGATTCATCAACGGTTTTGTAATCTTGTACGTTTTCTTGATTGTTAAGAAGGGTAGCCAGATTAATGTACTTGCCTTCTAAAATCTGCTTCCGAACGTTCGGTGCCACTGCTTGAACATGCGGAAACATGCCTGAGGAAACCTTGGTAGTGTGATAAGATCCTGTATCATGATGTACTCCATTATTTATATCACTCACGAATGCAGGTTGACTACTGATATTTGATTCTCTAACTAATAGAATTAAAGTCCCTTGATTTTGAACAGTTTGCTCCATGTTGTTTAAACTGGTGGTAAGTTGAGTTAACGCTGGAATTTCGGGCATAACTGTATTATCCTGTCCTGAATTCTCATTTAATAGTTCCAATAACTGCTCTTTTGTGAAAGTTGATGGAGCCCTGATGCCTTGCTTTCTTAGTTTTCCTTTAACTTCGTCAAGTGTCAATTCTGTATTAGAATTCTGTACAACTGGTGTGTCACTTTCTTACTTTTCTTACTGGAAACACGCTTTTTACGAACTGGCGGCATTTTTAAGAAGTTGTTAAAAGTTATGAAATAACCAAATAATATTGATTTGAATTGTTTGCACTTCTATACTGTTACTATCTTATCAATGCAACTGACTGAATAAACCTGACAAAGATTGAAAATTTAACACGTGCACCAAGTCATGAGACGGTTAAGAAAACATTGCCGTCTCTACCACAGACATCATAAATCTAGTAATAAAATGTTTATCGTCCACCTAAATAAATAATGATTTAACAGAAGCCGAGTCGGAAAGAACATGAAACATTAATATAAACATCAATTAAAAATTTCTAATTATAATACTGTATGTACTATCAACTACCAAATGAAATGTTGACGTCTTTGTCAGAGTTATTTGTATTTATTTGGTTAAATTTTCATTTTAAATTAGATGTGTTTGTATGTCTGTTATGTATGTTCGTACAGTTTCGGCTGCGGGATTCCAATTATTGTAATGTTAACCAATAATGGTGGCTGCTTACTCAACCAACTTTGTTTACATAACAGTACTATAAACAACTTTCATACAAATAGGAGGTTTAGCTAGTTATAAATCCGGGATAGACCCACTATTGTTTTTAGTTGATATAATTGAACGCTTAATGACATGGTTTATAGACTTCCCTTTGTTTTAATTTACCTTAGAGTTTAGTATTTTCCTTAATAGTTTTTATGCATTCATTGTTTATTGGATTTTGAATTCCAAAATCAAGTAGCTTCTCCTTTATACTAATCAGAAATATATCAATTTTGTTCCATTTCAGTTGTAGTCAACTCTTCACAAGCCCAGTTTGAATCCCATATTCCTTTTGCTCAACATTTACGAACATTCTTTTTTTTATGAAACTTGTCAACAGTCTTCGACGCATAGATCATATCTGTTCCTACGTTACATGTACACTACACTCAACATGCTGTATGTCTCATGATTACATTCACCGGCAATGGCTTTCGGTATTAAAAATATGACTACCCTCAGACGGAGTCATTTCTTTGTACGCCACTTCCACATGCATAGCTTCTTTAAAGATTGAGATCCTGTTTGTCATTTAAATTTCATTGTTTTACACATTTGAGCATGACATATATTCGGTGTTTATTTATTTTAGTACATGCATTCATCCCAATAAACATCCATACATTAGAATGTAATAAAGAAACCACACAATAGCGCACATGTCCATGGCTTTACGACACAAAATTTTTCATACAGCAAAGTAAAAAACAGTACAGAAAGACATGTTCAAGATTCGCCTGCCCTGATTTGTAATGCAAAAATTAAAAAAATACAAGTAATGTTTACACTAGCATCAATCTTAAATGAATCATCAAATTCATTTACATCTCAAAAAATATAAGAGGCAATGTTTAACAGCTTTAATAAAAGTGTAATGTGATGAATCTGATAAGCCAACCAAAATAAAGATTTAACGGATATTGCATACAAGTGAAAGGTTTGTCTTGCTATAAATGTAGGTTTAATCAACCATTTCTAAATACTAGTCCCGTCACACTAGGCTACAATCGCAGTAAAAATGCAAATTTTGACGATCGATGTGCGATCGTTTATATCGCAGTTAGGTCATTGTACAGTCATGGTGAGATCATTGTGATCGTGATGAGCGTGGACCAACTTTGAACATCTTCGAAACAATCGGGCAGCGGTCGTGGTGAAAAAAAGGAGTAGAAGCGCAGTAAGGTCGTGGTAAGATTGTAAGGTCACTGTACAATCATAAGACATCACTACCACCATCACGTTCTCACCTCAATCTAACCACACTTCTACTGCACCTATACCACGCTGTTTAAGACCAAAGTACGATCATAGCACGCTCATACCGTCCTAGACATGCGCTTCTGACGACCTATCTACGTTCATACTACGACCATTTTGAGTTCTAGTCTTACTCATTGTCATTGTCACATAAAAGATATAAAAGCTCTCCACGTTTCGTTTGAAACATCAGTGCCAATTGAACCATGGAAACACAAGACCATGTACAATTAGAAATGCCTCTATAATCATTAACACAGATACAAAAAAAGACCAAGTCATGATATTGTTATTGTTATATAAAGAAGAAATAGAACAAATTTAAGACGGCACAGAACGTATTTGGAACACGATGTTGACGTTATTTTCATGCCGCTCATACCGCGACCTCACCATGATCTCACCAAGGATCGCAGTGAGCATTGTGCAATCATGGTCTAGTGTGACGGGGGCGTTAGGAAACACTTGTATCAAGTAAGGAAAATGGAGTTCGGTAAAATTGTTATTTGACATGTTCTTAACTCACCAGCTTCGAAATGACGTTACCGTTAAAAGCGTGAGTGAATATATTTTAAATTCCTACATGTGCAATCATCAAATTATCTATACCAAAAAAAATCACGAGATTTAATTTGTTAGCCGGAATGACATAAAAACGACGAATTAATTAATTTAACTTGAAAATTAACTTATATAGGGTAATCATGTTCATTAATAACTACATCATTCCAAGCTCTTTTGTTTTCTGCATAATGAATATTACCAATAATAACTGGCGTAAAGCTGATGACTGTAGTTCAATTCTGAAAATTCAGGTCAGTATCTATATTGTCTGTTAAAGTGTTTTATAATATTTTCTTTACAAAGCATTATTAGTAAGATGTAAATTTATAAAAGATTCACACGGAAATCACAAATTACTAACAAGAAATGTGTATGAAACAGGAAATTCAATTAAAAAAAATCGTTAAGATGACCGTAAATCACAATTGAGATGACTGTAACAGTACAAGCTATTCATAGTAAGGGTGACCGTGATTGGTTAAAAGATGACATTAATTTGTAAAGGATGACTGTAATTTATAAAAGATTACCATACCTTTTAAGGGCATACGATACAGTAGAGATCCCTCGTTGATTTTTTCTTAAAATTTTGATAGAAGGTCAATTTCAATGTGTACTTTTCAAATATGCAAAGAAAAAAGTACCTTCATGACTTACTTTTTGAGATAATTTGGTTCGAAATTTGCATATTTGGAAGAAAATCCCTGAAATTTCATTAATAATGACTTTTAAAGAAAGTAACAATACTTTTGAACGAAAAGTCATAACTTAACCGGGTTTTTTGTAAAATATTCCCTTGATTCATGGCATCAACATGCTGAAACAAGTATAAGGTTAAATCAAATCATCATGTTCCGGATTTTGATTGCTATATCCGAAATAAAGAAATTGACCATATTTTTGTGTCTTTTCGGAAGTGCATAAAAAATTTGATCGTTGATTTTTTCCTGAAATTTTGGCGGAGTGTTCTTGAAACGGTACTTGATTGATTGCAAAAGAAAAAAATGGGGTCCATGTGCTTATTTTTTCAATAAAAGCCATATACCATATTTTTTTACGACGTCTGTCAGTATGGCGCTAAGTTACGTTAAATTAAGTTTTAATCGCAACAACGTCGTGTAATCATTCCCGCCGTACACGAGTTCGCTGTCAAGTATATGCAGGTGTTTTTCAAAGCGTTCATACAAAAATTTATAAGATGGTTAATCAAAAAAAGGGAAAAATATTTTTGCTAAACATTTACGAAACGAAATTTGGACAGGAACCTTTTCATTATATATAAAAAGACTATAAAAATGATTCTAGCAGATTGCTTTATCAGATTTACGGCAAAAAAGAAAATCTGATAGAAGTATAAAGGTGCATCTCCGTCCGACATTAGTTCTAAATTGCTTCATGTACTGTAAGGGGATAGATAACATTATTGACACGACAAAATGTGAACCAACTATACATTAAGTGAGGCGATACCATAAACTGACAACAGTACAACCTTCAACAATGACAAAACCGATACCGTATCGTCAACTTTAAAAGGTTCCGACGTACTTTGATTTTCTTTTTTTACATTCGAAAGATAGTCATCTTTCAAATTTGAATTATAAGCAGTACTTCTTGTTTTATAATAAGAGCTGTTTTGTGCAATTTAAATCATGCCATTATTGCCTCAATCGACCGAAAATGAAGTTGTAATATACTATTTCATAGGAAGTACAGTAGCCGGTATAAGAGAATAATATTGAACGATGTCTTTATCAATAGATAAGTTGCATTACCTTTTTCACGGCGTATACGTATGAATATTGGCGTATTTGTTTGTCTAGAAGTAGAGCTATATTGAAAACACTTTGTTCGTCTGCCCGATCGTCTAACTATACGACGAGTTTTAACGTGTGTACACTTTCTTATCTGTCTGTCTGCAATTAGTATACATTTGCCGTACTTCAATTTTTATCTCTCAATACATTGAAGTACAATAGGGACATGCTTATACAAATAAGTAGACGTGGTATGATTACCAATGAGGCAAATCTCAATCAGAAACCAAATGGCTAAACGACTATAGTACATCGGACGGCCTTCAACAATGAGTAAAACCCATACTGCATAGTAAGCTATGAAAGGCCCCTACATGACAAATGCAAAACAACTCAAACGGGAAACTTACGACCTGATTTAAGTACAAAACAATGAACAAAATACAAATATGATGAACATGATACCAAAAGACACCATTTAATTACAAGCCCTTTTAACAGCATGTAAACGGGCGTGTTCTTGTTTTGGTCTATTACATCCAGTGTCATATACAAAAAGAATACAACTAATTACAAACAAACTAACGTGTGACAATTCTGCATCTATTGGTAATGTTTTGCTTAAATTCAAACCAAAAACGACACAAATATATTTTTTTTGAAATCTTTTTAACGGACTTTTATTGACAGTTTTTCTACATACACATACAATATTATATGTTTTTAAAATATCCGAATTAAAATCGGCTATTTTTTTTTATGTACCAATTTCAAGTCTAGAACAGGATGAGACACTCTCTTTATTTATTATTTTATTACGAATAGGGGTGTTATGCGACCTTGTCCACCAATTAGGGTCTCACACATGCAGTCGGTTTTGTTATTTCATTGATAGTCTGTTAAATTTGGCCTTACAATGACAAGTCTCCGTAAAATTTGGAGGCTGTCAAATGCTAAACAAGAAAAGAAAAAAAGACACAAACTTAACTATTTTGATTCTGATGTTTTTCAATTCAAGATAGTATTATTCTCTTCGAATTCATTATCAATAATTGAAAATAACTGTTCTCGTCATGAAAGATATTGCACAGCTGTACAACACACCGTAGTTATGCCCTTTGTGTATGGATTTCAACACCAAACCCGATTCGGTCACCCTACGCGCCATACATTTTGTTAAATTTTTCTCATTAATCACGGGTTCAAACGTTAAGTTTTCTCATTCTTTAAGTTTCATTAAAATAACATTTGAATGTCATAAATATGCAATTATATATTTGCCGCTGGATGTTAATTAAGCAGCTACCAATACTCATTATTAAATATTGCAGGTCGTTTTGTTCCGAATTGTGTTATTGGTAAAATGTTTTTCAGCATGTTACAGTTTAAGCAACGAATAGTAAGATAGACCCCAATTCCTTGAAATTTTTCTTTCTCTACGTTAAGCAGATTCCGCTGGGCCGTGCTGTTTTGGCAGTTATTCAGTGCCAGACTAAAAAGCTCCACAATTCTTCTTCCGTCTTTCCATGTTATACTGTCAGTACTCTATTCTGTGTCTATCACCATTTCTTCAATTTCGTCATGCAAAATTGTATTTAATTTATTGTATTTCCTTTAATCTCACTGCTTTTCGGCGGATTTCTCCGCCTTTTAGAAACGGCATGACCACTTTTTTAGCAGGTACTTTTTTGAAATTCGCGCAATCGAAATTTATGACGTCAGTGAATATTCCGCGAAATATGACTTCTTTTCAAGCAAAGTCGCGAAATGTTAACGTTCTGATTAGAAACATCGCGAAATTACAACGTTCTGGTTACCAACGTCGCGAAAACAACATGAACAGTTTTGAAAACGTTATTATCTGCCCCTGCTACTGTATCGTATTCCCTTAAAGGATGACCGTCAATTCTAAGAAATATCCGTATTTGTATTAATACCTTTTTTCCCTTTACTTGAAAAAAATAATGATATATTGTACCCATGATAAAACTAATTTGTATATGTATTTTTTCATTAAATTTGGAGAATTTCCTTAGCCGTGTGATATGACTTTTGTTATCAACTGCTTCCGGTTTATAACAACTGCTTTCGCTTTATGATATCAACTGCTCCCGGTTATTATTGAATGCCATTTCGACGTCATTCGGCAAAGTACTACCCAATGGTTCGTTTTTAGTGTAAAGCATAACTAAGTTGGATAAAAAAAAAGTATCAGGAAAATATATGCAAAAAATAATACAACAAAAGCATTTTTTAAAGTTCAAAAAAAAAGTTCCTGTCTGTATGTCTTTTGCTGAAGTGTATGATAAAAAGAACATAACATGTCATTTTTCATATCATACTCCTTATCAGCCCATGGTTAAAATCATCCCTCAAGTCTGTAGGCTCTCGGGCTGATAATGGGTCTGATATGCAAAATGCCATGCTATAATCTATATGTATCAAATAATTAATCATGTTGGTATAAAATGTATTTATTAGAGAGTATTACGCTATAGGTAGAAGAAAAGATGTGATCCAAATACATAAAAGAGGGACGAAAGATACCAAAGGGACTGCAAAACTTATAAATCGAAAATAAGCTGATAACGCCATGGCTAAAAATGAAAAAAGACAAATACACAAACAATAGTACACATGACACAACATAGAAAACTAAAGAATAAACAACACGAACCCCACCAAACACTAGGGGTGATCTCAGCTGCTCCGGAATGGTAAGCAGATTCTGCTCCACATGTGACACCCGTCGTGTTGCTTATGTGATAAGAAATCCAAAATTCACCATATGTATCTATCTAACGGTAGAGGATATTATTTTTAAAATGAACATACAACAAGACATGCACATGAACAAGTGGTTAAGATATGCAACAAACGCGCATTAAAGTACACTTTACAAGTAAAATGAAAAAATGGGGTGCACAGCCTCCAATTACAAGCCAAAAGATTTTCTTTTATTTCTGGGATTCCTTATAACGACATATAATAAATACCTTTTTAAAAATCTCAGTGCAGTTACACTCATTGATATTATATCGTTTCAACTACCATTGCGAATGTTCATTTTTTCATACACATGGGCTCGATTACCGGATATATATATGTTTAATTATTGGTCTTTTTTTCCTCGTAGAGATGTCAATTTGTATTAAAATTCTAACGTCGGTATCAATAAATATTTCATTGTTGACGAGCAATATGCAATTTACTATCATTGTCATGAACTCAAAATACAGCAAATAGTTAAATTAATTGATGAAACATATTATCCGCTAGTTTAAACATATTTTATAGTCCAAAACCTTGACAATAGGATTTTTAGAATGTCTTCTCCACAATATATCCGCTAACCGATCCTCTATTGAGACAAACTCAACAAAAAGCTATGAATACAAAATCGGATAATCTTAGAATTGACGGCCACCTTTTAAACGTTACGGTCATCTTTTATAAATTACGGTCATCCTTTACAAATTACGGTCATCTTTTGATCAAACACGGTAATCAAAAGGTAAGTTTAAAACTGATGAAGAAAGTAATGTATCTGAAACTGATTGGTATGATTATTTCAGGAAATTGAAGAAGGAGACATACTCAAATACAGAAATGGATATCCTTTTAGAAAAGTTAGAGAAAAACAAAAATTTATATGAATTAGATTACATTATATCTGAAAATGAGCTGATGAATAATAAAGCAGCAGGCTTTGATGTAATAATAAATGAGATGCTTAAATTTGGCCAGTCAGTTTGGGTGAAACCACTGAATAAACTATTTAATACTATATTCTCATCAGGGGAGTATACAACTCTATGAAGTCAAGGGTATATTTATCCTATTCATAAAAATGGAGTTAAAGATGATCCATCTAATTATAGCTGTGTTGGAAAATTATTCAAAAAAGTCCTCAATTTACGATTAGATAAATTTCTTTTAAAAAACAATATTATACCCCACGAACAAATAGGATTTACAACGAAAAAAAATCCTGTGGATCTCATGTTTGTTCCATGATCCCTTATTGAAAAAACATACAGAAAAGGGAGTAAACCTTTGTATGCATGCTTTATTGATTTTTAAAAAGCTTTCGACTCAGTTTGGTTTAAGGGGCTTTTCTATAAACTGAGACAAATTGGTGTAAGTGATCAAAAACATGTATGCCAATACTAAATTATGTGTCAAATCAGGTCATAATTTGACTGATTCTTTTTTCAATCTGACGTTGGGGTAAGACAAGGAGATAATTTAAGCCCAAATTTGTTCAAAATATTTATTAATGAAATAAAGAATGATTTTGATATCTCTAGTGATCCAGCTTTCATAAATAAGAATCCATTGAGTTGTTTGTTATATGTGAAAAGTGAAAAGGGACTGCGGGCCTCTCTTAATAAGCTGTCATCTTATAATTTGCTTGCAGTGGAACCTGAAAATTAACTATGAAAAAACTAAATGTGTGATATTTAACACATCTGGTCGATTATTGAGTTCAAAATTTACTATCAATAATATTATGTTAAACATTATAGATATTTGGGAGTTGTATTTTCAGCATCTGGTGCATTTACAGAGACAAAATCTGAACTTTACAAAAAGGGGTGAAAGACCTTTTTTAAACTAAGAAAATCATTTAATGACTCACTTCCAAAAATTTCAACAATAATTCATATATTTGACCACACAATTCAGCCAATTTTACTGTATGGATAAGAAATATGGGGTGCTGGCAGTCCCTCCAAACTCAAGGATTCATCTTCTTTTTATAAACTATGTAAAAATTTTATACTTGAAAAATTTAATGTAAAAAGTTATAAATATATACTTGGTGTAAACAGAAAGAGCACAAATAATGCTGTCATGGCAGAAGTGGGACATTTACCAATACAATTGTCTATTTTGTTAAGCAACCTTAAATATTGGATAACTTTAGAAAAATTTGAGGACATTTTACTAAAAGAAGCACTGGCACTATCTAAAAGCCTACATGAAAAAGGTCACACTTCATGGTATAGTCATATTATTAAAGTTTTGGAGCTTCTGGATCTCACTCCCAACAGTTTACTACATAAGAGTAAATATTGTATAAAAAAATAATGCCATGGGAAAACTTGAAGGATTGTATATAAACGAATGGAAAATTAACATTTTTAATGATGCAAGAAGTATTAATAACCAAAAAAATAAGCTTCATACATTTCGTTTATTCAAAACAAATTTGAATTGTGTACCCTATTTAAGAAGCCTACTAAACTCTAAACAAAGGCAGGCATTATCAAAACTAAGAACTGGGGACCATCAACTTGCAATTGAAACAGGGAGGCACAAAACATCCGAGCTCATGAGCGTATTTGTAAACTTGCGAGGAGGAAGTGGAAGATGAGATCCACTTTCTCTTACGATGCAAAAAATTTAAAACATATAGAATAACATTCATTAAAGAACTTTGTATGTCGTATCCTAATCTAAAGAAATGTAACAATGAAAATATGTTTATATGGCTAATGGGTTGTGAGAATCTAGAAGTTCTAAAACACATTTGTAATTTAATAATCAATATCTGGGCTGAGAGGGATAGTTTGATAAAAAATGTAAACGATGCCAATTTACTGACCCAGTGAATCATTCATAGACCAAATTTGAGTTTTATGGCACTAATGGTATCAACTTTCCTATTCTCCACTGATGGAACTATGTTGACCAGAGGTAGAGGTAGGCATGGTCTCTAATATTACCCATAGTTCCAGACTTGTAAAAGTTTTGAATATAAAAAAGAAGATTTGGTATGATTGCCAATGAGACAGCTCTCCACAAGAGACCAAAATTACACAGAAATTAACAACTATAGGTCACTGTACGGCCTTCAACAATGAGCAAATTCCATTCATACCGCATAACCAGCCAATAAAGGCCCCGAAATGACAATGTAAAACAATTCAAACGACAAAACTAACGGCCTTATTTATGTAAAAAAATGAACGGAAAAAAAATATGTAACACATAAACAAACGACCACCACTGAATTACAGGCTCCTCACTTGGGACAGGCACATACATACATAATGGCCGAGTTCATTTGAAACTCTACAATCGACTTCAGAGTTATTAGATTATCACGTGAACGCACTCGAGTTGATATTCGGAACAACTCGAAATAACTCTTGGGTAAGGCCCTCACCAAGCATAAAAAATAAAATATTCTCATTGGTTTGATGTCATTCAAGAGTTTCTCGAGTTTTACCCTGGCTCGGTGAGGTTTGGAACTAGAGTACGAGGGTTTAACTCGAGTTGTTCAAGTTAAATCGTATTGTTAAAACCCGAGTAAGTAAAGTTAACTCGAGAGTTTCAAGTGAACTCGGCCAATGTGGCGGGGTTAAACATGTTAGCGGGATCCAAACCCTCCCCTAACCTGGGACAGTGGTATAACAGTACAACATAAGAACAAAATATAATAATCAGTTGAAAAAGGCTTAACTCATCAGATGGACAAAAATTCAAGTGGATAGAGTATGAGGTGTCATTAAATTTCATTAAAAAAAAATCTCAGATATTTTTTTCTGAGACTAATTCTCTACATTCCAATTCAATCTCTTAAACAACACAAAATGCCTCCTTTGAGCACAACAAAGCATGTTAATGTAGCACAAAGAAGTTTACAAAAGCACAAAGGAGTTTACAAAAGCACAAAGGAGTTTACAAGAGCACAAAGGACCTTATAATCACTTTTTTTGTAAGGAAATAATATTTTTAAATCTCTATTTCAGAAATGTCAATATATCTGTGATATCATGCTTTGCTTTATCTTTTATTTTGATTAAAAAGGACTTTAAAGCTGTCTTTTGGGAATATGTTTCGTTGGGATGTTTGATGAAAATGAAAATATACCAATTGCAGTCCAGATAATTTCGATACGTAATTGTAATAAAAGTGTATCATCATGCCGTGAAATGTATGGCCTTGCAGAATGTATTATTAAAAAAGTTAACAGGCTTACTTTATACCCTCTGATAAAATTTTGGATGAAATCGTTTCTAATTCTCCCCTTTTTACATCAATAAACGATGATCGATGTCTTTGGTCACCGCTTGTGTGGTCTAGACTTAGAAAACTTGTATATTTTGCATACATTTCTTTTATTCTACATTGGCTAGATGTATAGGGAAGGGTTGATCTCAGATCTCACAATACATGTTTAACCCCATGGCATTTTTGTGCCTGTCCTTAATCAGGAGCCTCTGGCTTTTGTTACTGATTCTTGTATGTTTGTTTTTTTAATTTTAGTTCATTTATATGTTTTGGAGTTTAGTGTGAAGTCCATTTTCACTGAACTTTCATTTCTTCGCGTTCTTCGACTATTTTGAAGAGCTATGAATTAATTGAATGTAGGAAAAAAAGAAACAGCAAAAAAAGTCACGGAAAAAAGTCACAGGAAAATAGGTCACAGGAAAAAAAGGCACAGGAAAAAGAGTCACAATAATTAAATATATATGTTATATATTTGACCACATGTTATTTTGATTTTTTAAGATGAGAATCATTAAATTGAGTGTTTAACAAAGAACTCATTGCCTTTATATAGTAATAGTTTGGTGTTTACAACAGTTATTGATAGGGTCTGTTTATATCGTTTAGTGACTTCTTGTGGCACATTTCCCTTTTTAAAGACTTTTCCCTAACTGTATTGGTAGGAAGCCATGCCAATGAAAAACAATTTGTGCTCATTATTTAAAAAAAAAGGAAACAATAAGCTTTTCCTGTTGATTAAAAATTCAGTTGTGAATAAAAAGAACATATTCTTTTATACTATTATTAGTTGATATATAGTATGTCAGATATAATAAAATAAAATTGACCACTTAAGATTTAATCTGATACAAGTATATTATTAAATGACTTTTTCTATGCATTCAAAAAGTTTAGTTATCTATTGCATACATGCAAATAGTGAATTTTTCATGTGCATTCCAGCATACATCTGATAAGTTATTACACTTAAATATATATTGTGACTTTTTTTCCTGCGACTTTTTTTCCGTTTACCGCATTAATTTTTGTAGAAAGATTCTTTCCTATGACCTTTTATTGTTAACCATTTGTGTCTATTAAATGGGCAGCTTTTATTAATATGTTCATGTTAGTAATATTTTTAACAGTAATTTCATTCAAAAAAATGTTTTATAGATTTTCGTATTAAAAAATGAGTGTTTAAAAAGCTTAAAAGATATGTACCTTCTTCAATCTAATTAAACGAAACAGTGTTCTTATCACTGGATTGTTTCTTGCAAGTTTTCAAGTAAAAAAGTAATTATTAGAATAAAGGATTAGAGAAAAAGATAAAACAACAACCGTATAAGAAAAAAGTCTTTAAAAAATTCTTTTTCGTGCATGAATTAATTTGTTGTTTTGAACAGTCATGAAAATAACTTTTATTGCCTTTTTCCTGTTATTATGGTCATGTCAACATTTACTGTGGGCAGTTGTAATAGAAATTAAACGTCAGTCATATATCACAACTAAAGCTTTGATTATCTGGTCACCTGTAATTATATTTACCTGTTAAAATCACACTTTTTTGTTCCGGGAAGATTTAGAAACAGAACGAAAAGCAACTCTTGCTGAGATTTTCTCTTCTTTCTCAGCGAGTACACATACATTTAGTATTTCCGACAATGTACATCTATTGTTTATATCCTACAATTTACAACTGGGGCTTTAAGATTTATTTTCTAAAACCAAGTCTCTGATTAACATTTTTCAAAGAAATCTACATAGTTTAAACGCGGACCGCGAAGTGGTTACGGCAGAAATAGAAATATTCTCATGATCGTTTGCTGATCTTTGCTCAATATGGAGTTGTAGTAACAAGAGACTTTATTTGTACAAGTAAGAATAAACATAACTTTATTTTTCAACTTATTATTTTTACAATAATTGGCAGATTGCCGAATAAAAGCAGGTGTTTTTTTTAGTATTTTTGTAATTCATATTTTCCACTGATCTGATTCAGCTACATGCTTGCAGTAACGTATGAGCATCGTATATAAAAGCGCAAAAACAACTCTTATATATAGGTGGCGTATTTATTAATATTAGAAAATGATTTTTTAATACCTGAATATTTAATATTAAATATTTATTTTTTAATATTAAAAATTTATTTTTTAATATTAAAAAATATGACTATTTATTAATATTAGAAAATGATTTATTAATATCAAAAAAAGATTTTTTGATATTAATAAATAGGATTTATTTTTCAATATTAAATATTATTTTTGATATTAATAAATCGAATATTTAATATTAAATAATGATTTTTTAATATAAAAAAAAACCCTATTAATATTAAAAAATGACGATTTGTTAATATTCAAAAATATTTATTGATTTAAAAAATTCGATTTATTAATATTAATAAATAGGGATAAAATTCCACAACGGCTTGCCATATATCCATAAACAGTAAAATAATATTTTTATATGTTGAATATATACATAAATATCTGCAGTTTCAATTTTGCTTTTCTATTTATTTTCTCTAATATTCTATATTTTGTCATTATATATCATTAAGAATTAATAATAATCATTGTAATAAATTGTTTGTAATTATACTGCTCTCTTACGGCGTCCTTGATTGAGAATAAAAATATTGTATTGTATTGTATTTTTATCCTTGTTATGTGTTAAAGTCATCTATATTTATATATATCTGAATGATGATTAACGGCCATCTTAGCAATTTTTTTAAATCGAATTTCCTGTTTCCTATACATTAATTGGTAGTAATTTGTGATATCCGTGTGAATCATTTATAAATTTACATCATACCAATGTATGCTTTGTATAGAAAATAATATAGAAACACGTTAACAGACAATACAGATACTGACCTGAATTTTCATTCGCCATCTTGAGATGTCCGTGCATCGAATTACGGTCATTAGCTATACCCCAGTGAATAATTAACAAGGTCTGGGACGAATCCAATACCGATACCAATAGTAAATTTCAGATGAAGTTTCCGGTTGTTTGTATGTACGTATATTCTACATCTTCCTCCTTAATTATATGCACCACCGTGTGTTAAGGTGTCAAAGAGGACATTTAACACACTGTATCGGTACAGATTAAATGTGAACATTTGCCTTAACAGTTTCCAATCCGGGCCGTGACGGATATTACAACCAGAGAGTTAACCTTCCCCAATGCAATACAAAATAAGAACACCTACTTTCCTTTTTTACTCATTTTCCAAAATGGGAGACATCTCTTACAAATGTATAGAGATTCATTAGTGCGTTTTACCTTAGCAGTAAATTAAACAGTGATCAAGCATTTATGTTGTTTACATTTGGCTGTGAGAATGATGCAAACAGAGCCAGTAAACTGTACATGTTTGACCCAACCAAGCATTAAACTAAAGAACATATTTTTTACAGATGTAGATGAAAAGGTAGAAAATTACCATTCATACCCGAAATGCTTAAATCAAAACACCAATTAACAGTCTGTAGAAGGTTTGGAAGGGGAAAATGAATTTTGTCCCAAAATTCTTCTTTTGTCGTGTGCCTCGTTAACCAACTTGTGTAAACATTTTGAAAATTTCAAACAGTCAAATTCGATAAAGTTTGTGATTTTCAAGATTAATAACAAATAAATATTTAAACAATTTTTGGCAGGTATTAAACGACAAAACAAATTTTCTTGCTAAGTATGATTTTTTTTTATCTTAGCTGTCCAGACTATTCGACGTATTAATAATCAAAAACCGGTTTTTTTTTACATTCAGGCTATTTGTATTACCAGATTTACTTTTAAATATGTTTCCTCTATGCATTTTGACAGTCAGGGGTATTTATAATGACAAGATGTGCAGAAACACGCAATGATTTTTACCTGCTATTGTTTTCGACTGTTTTTTAGGGTACCCCAAAGTTGATTACATTCAATATACCTTAAACATAAAATGAAACGGTGAATTCCATTAAGACTTTGGCAGATGATGCACGGACCAATACCTTTTCAATGGTGGAAATATAAAAAATATTAAACGAGAGGAAAATTTTGATGTTACCAAGGCCCCTTAAATACAAAATAAGTGATGAGGTCCACAAATGTTCTAGAAACAAACCAGAAAATGGTAAGGACATACTGTGGTGAGAATATCAGGACGGATTGACAAAGCAAGGGAAACAGTGCGCCTTATAATCAGCATGACTTTATCAGATGGCAATACGAATACTCAAAATCCAGGCTACACCTAAGGAGTAATATTGCAATATTGCAGGTTTGGTCTTGTACTTGACAACAATTCAGTATATTTTTGTAAAATCTTCTTAGTCGTTTTGCCAAATTTATTATAACTTTATCCCTGCTGCAATAGTTACAAATAATGACAAATACTCTGTTGATTAAAATGTTCAACGCTTGTAACATGTTAATATTGAATCTATAGAGGGATCAAAATTTATACTTGGAGAAAACACTCATATTAAATGATCATACCCTGTTCAATTTAGAAATGCCTACACAATTAAAAATCATCAATACTGTTTCGAAGAATTTAGTACATGGACAAGAAAACATATCAATCGATCTCACTTGTACTATCATAAGTGGTAAGCCAAAGGAAACATTATCTTGGATCTTTAACAATACTGCACAGGTATCGGATAATTCTTCAGACAGACTGATTCACATGATTTTACCAGACAGAAAATTTAACAACAGAAGGTATACATGTCAAGCTGATAATGGATATCTAGACAGTCCATTACAAACATCTGTAATACTGGATATGGATTGTAAGTAGTATTGCTGTAGGAAAATGTTGAAAATAATTTGAAATTAAAAGATATGGCTCTCTAATGCAAACATTTTTTCTGTTATTCCTTATACGTGTCTAGCATTAATTGATACCTTTTGCACTTCAATATTTGGTTTTGAAAATTAGAAATATGTTGATTTTAGCAGCATTGAAAAGACATTTAAATGCGCATCTGGTGAAGGAAAATTGGTACCGTTATTGCTATAAGTACCACTTGGTAAATATTTCGTGTGGTTGTCTGTCATTTCTCAAGGTTATCTATCATCAGTCTAGTAGCAAGTTGTTATTCGGTATAAGCAAGACTATTTAGTTTTTTTTACAAATGCAATTATTTAAGAAATAATTGATGCAAGCTATATTTTATTGTAGTTTTACCATGGGTGGGCATTATGTTCGTGATTATTTTTTGGCGGAGCGATAGTGAGGGCTAAAATAACACGAATATTATGCCTACCCATGTTAAAACTACAATAAAGTATAGCTTACATCAATTATTTCGATTCTGATTAGGACATTTAAAGTTATTTCTATATCCGATGTGTATTAGTGTAGGGCGTTTGAGTAGGTTCTTCCATGAACATCCCTTGTTTTGTTTGTAAACAAGCAAACAACTAGCAATGTGATTTGTCAGAGGGAGGAGTTTGAACAGCAAACATGAACGATTGTCGTATCTAGGTCAAATATGTCAACTTCGAATTGCAGCACGTGCCAGTCATCCTAAACGAATTAGTAACAACATGTGCACCAGTTAAAAGTTTGAAAGTGTTTTAAGTTAGTGAAATATATTAAATGCGTGCCAATTTGATCAATTCATTATTTTTCAATAGTCAATATAGACATGTGCAAACAAATTTTATTGGATTTAGAGCATGGGTTTATTTACAAAGCGAAAGAAGCACGTCATATTAGAATATTCTTTACAAATTATTTTGTCGTTTCGAACGAAAAACATTACATGTACCTGTATAGACTCGAGAATAAAAACATAGCGTCTTCTTTATTATAAATTGTTGTTCTGTTTACTCTTTTTGGCAACATTTTAATTTTGAACAATCAATAATTAAATGCAAAATATGCTTTAAAAATCTGTAAAAGCCGTAATTTTAGTAAAGAATGTATTTCTTTCAAAGAGTATCTCAGATTGAATGTCTGGACAGTGGGGCTATTGGTTACAAATGTATATCACTTCCTGAACGTTTGAAAAATGTTTTTGATTTTCGAATAAGATTTTTTAGATGTCGTACTTAAATCAGCAATTGTAAATAAGTGTATGTAGCTCATTTTAAAATCACAGTCAGCTCTTCAACATATGTGTTAGATTTCGATTTGCAAATACAAATGTATTTCCGAATTACTTTTATTCAGTTATCTTTTTTTCCATCGATATTAATAATTTAGTAAAATGAAGAGTAACATGACTAACAAAAAACAAATTTTTCCGTCCATCAATTATCATAAATGAAAATCAGAAATCAAACACAATTAGTTAAGCTATTTTAAACAACTAATAAAATCAACATGTATCCATTAATAAAAATACTAATCAGCATCCATTAAATGGATTAAGTGCAAAGACGCCATAATCAGTAGCGAAGAATGGGGAAACGTACGTTATTATAACTATGACAATTCAAATTTCGGTTCAATGTATTTTATAAGGAAATCAATGTCAGTACCATTTAAACAATACTAAAGTTGGTTGCCTTCTTCTTGTTATCTTCCGCGTACATGTCGTTTAAACAGCTATCGTTTTCTTCTTTAAATTCTATTTTCTTTACAGACGTTCCAAATGTTTCGATAATAGTAACTCCTAATTCCACAGTAAATGAAGGAACAAAAGTCACTTTTGGATGCATTCACGACGTAAAATCAGCTGCAGTTATCAAGTGGTTTAAAAATGGTTACCCGTTTCAATCTTTCAAGTCAAAGCTACAGTATGTTGACAACATTGATAGATCCGATGCAGGAGTGTATAGCTGTAGAGTCGTAGGGAATAGACAGTATGATTCAGAAAACGTTTCTTTAACAATACTGTGTATGTATGTGTTATATAAGCACTTGTACAAAGTGATGAAGCATCAATGTGTAAATGCATGCTTTAAGGGAAGATTCAATAACTTTACATAGAAATTAAAACTTGGCCTTTTCGTTATCGACCATGCAGTAATATACCGACAATAAAGACGATTAACACCTGAAGCTGATATTGATATTCTGCCCGGCTGATACGGCAATATCAGCCTGGATAGTAATGTTCTTAGGCTGATACGGGATTAATAAAGGTTCTTTTTTCCAGTCTGTATCACCTAACCTATATGTCATACCCCGTTTCGCATTGCTAAACCCGTACCACATAACCCGTATCGCATAGATAAACCCGTATCGCATACCTGGCGTGACATCATATATCGAAGGACGTCCAAGTTTGACATATAACGTCCAGTTGCTGTATTTCTTAGCATGACACGAAATGTAACCTCATTTAGTTCAGGGACTTTCTATACTAATGGCACTCTTCTCTGTTGATTTTAATTAATTCTCAACGCCGCCCCTTTAGAGTTAGCACCCAACAATAAACTTAGTTTCGTATCTCTGATATACACGATGCTAGTAGTTATTTGCGTATTTCACTGTACATTATTGTTATATAATTATTATTATTTGTTAATATAAAATCTGAATAATAGCCATTTACAATGACAAAAAAATATAAGATTTTGAAAGAATGATGAATAAGTAAAATTAGACGTATCGTTTTGGAAATCGTCCCAGTTGTGTAAAATGGTTTACATATCAAACAAGATGGCGTCTACTGAAAATTCAACGAACTAATACCTCAAAGTTCAGAGATCAATATTTCAAAAACGATCCGAGAAATCTTTTGAAAAACAGCATTTTGCAATGACAAAATGTATAAAATTCAATAAAAACAATTTTTTGTTAAACTTGAAAATATATAGTTATGAAGAAAACACTAGAATGTCAGATGATTTGTTAAAAAGTCACGTAACATCAGCTACGGCCATGTTCAGTCTGATAATTTGTATAGACATCATTATAAGTGGCCAGTCCCGTTAGTATAGAAAGTCCCTGTTTAGTTACAATTCCCGAAACACACTTGTAAGAGAAAACGGATCATTTACTGAAGATATTTTAGTTTTCAAAGAATTACATATTTGGTACAGCAAAATTTCATACCTCGACCTTCGGCCCTTGGGACTGATATTGGTTTATCGTGGTAATACATCATGCGATACGGATTTTGCAATGCATTGTTCTATTTATCAAGCATGATGTGAAGAATATGGCTTGTTTTCTACCGGTCGTTACACATACGCAATAAGCACTGTTTAAATTAAGGCATGTAGTATATGATAAAAATCTGTGATTGATTTTACCTTCCAGCTATATTGTTCAAGTGCTACAGATGATTATTAGTAGACACATAATGCGTTATGCACACTGTATTATGAAACGGATGGATCTGATTCCTTCTACCATTGCATCCTAATAAAATGTGAAAAGGATTTACAGACACTATACTAGTTTTAAAGTAAAGCATTTAATGACGATTCAACAGTCATGGGACATTACCATGATCTGATTATGTAAAAGTTTACAAAGTTTGCACATAAGTAAATGCCTTTTATTTACCAGTATTGTCGTCTTTAAGGGTCAATACTAATTATGATATGGTCCAGAAAATTGCTTTCTCCATAAGCTTCTTTATATGAGACTATCTTAATCGATTAATTTGTCTTTACACATCAATAAGATGAAATGAAGCAAAATCTAAATGCTCTCTTGCCCTTTTGATGACCGACCTCAATAGCGTTAAATCTGTTTAATCTCAGTGGAGGCGATTTTTTTTCCAGACTCACCCGATGTCTTTGTGATTAATTATAATAATGGTACTCTATTTTGCAATGCCTCTGGTAATCCTGATGAATACAACTACTCACAGTGGGAGCATAGTTCGAGTAAAAATAATCATATCAGATACATTAATGGATCTAAAGACGGGAATCTTCATATTACTGGTTTAGATAGTCAAACCTGGTTTTACTATAGTGGTATATACACATGTTCCGCAGAAAACGGTGTCATTCGTAACGCCATGCGTTATCAAAGTGGTTTTCAACATATAGAACTTAAAGGTATTATATTATCACTTTTAAAATGTTGAAAACAGTGCACAGTTGTCAAAAACAGACAAGATCTGAAAAACAATGCACAGAAAGCGTATATATTGACAAAGTAATCTGAGGTGATTATCGTCTCCTCCGGAAGTTAAAAAAAAATACATGGTCTCCTAGATGCTTCATTCTAGTAGATTTAAATAAGTAAGAATCCAGTGAAAGTTCCCATTTGGTGATGTCCCACTCGCGTGTAAAACAGGAAGAGTATTAAGAACATATCCATGTCACCCGTTACAGATTTCATAACAGTCAACAAAATCATGATGGCATTTGTAAAACTTTCCCAGATATTATTTGTATTTTACTATTTAAAAAAGAGGTAACCGTGGTTCAGTACAATCATTGTAAGCAGCAACCCTTAATCAAGAAATCATGATTTGAAACACAAACCTTCGAATATCGAATAAACTTTAATGAAATCTTCCCACATAGCTGTTTCGTAGTTGCTACATAATTAAAATAATTAAAAATCACAATCGAAACATTTCTGTTTAAGTGAAATATAGTTATTGTTCAGGAATTAAGTAAGTAAAAATCAATTTAAACTGTACATGCTGTATCCTTTATTTTATGTTTACTAGACGAGATGCCACCAATTTATATGTAATAACTACAGGCGCAATTATTCAGAGAAAGGATATAGTTTATATAGCAAAACTTATGTTAAAGAATATATATGTAACACACAAGAAGTAAACGTATCAATCAGTTTATTATTTACATTGGTAATTGAATATGTACAACAAATAACAGTTCAGAATGTTAGTAAATGTTCAACTTAACTCATCTGGTTCAGTAACAACTAATCGTCCTTTTAAATCTGCCACACTCTTTCGTACTGACGACAATCTCTCACTTCCGGTCTGACTAATCACCGATTTAGTCTGATAACGTATCAAACACTATAACGTACAATATAACATTGTCCTCCTCTCTGTAAGACACGTCCTCGTGTATATATGAATAACACAATTTATTGACACAACAAAACTATATACATATGTTCAAAATAGTTCAACTGTCATAGCATATAACTGTCCTTAAGTTAATCATTTCCATCGCCAAGCACAAAGTCTTCATAGTATTTTGATTTTTTCCGATTCCTTGATGAACGTCGCAAAGCAGTTCCGGTTGACTCTTCTGTATCATCCATAGGAGTTTCTTCAACGATTGGTGTTGTTTCGTTTGCTAAATTCCCATGGTCTGTAACGGCGTCTTCTCTCTCCTCTTCGGATAAATCCTCAACCTGCTTTTCTCTTAAACTATTGTTTGTTTCATCCTCATCTTCATTTGAAATATCTTCATCCAATCTTTCCTCCCTGTTGTTGGTAATCGGAGATGCTGGGGGACAGGGATGGAGTTATTGAAAATGTAATGGTAATTAAGTGTAATGCATTACAATTTTCCATGTAATTGAATGTAATGTGTAATTGAGCATTTTTTGAATTACATGTAATGGTAATTTAATTTATTACCTTGAAAAAGGCATGTAATGCTCAATTACTTTTGAATTACATTTCAATCACATGTACTTCTATGGTGTAAAAGATAAGGATTTGTGTTTAATAATATAAATGGTTAAATTATATTTATTTTTCAAATATTGATATCACATACGTTTTTTTAATGTATGAAGTCTGTAATTTATTCTGAATTTTTTATATTATTTATTTGACCTACAGATTATTTTTTAATAGTCTTGTAATTTAAAAAAATTGTGAGCATCATATATTAGGGTTGTTCAGTTTTTAAGAAAGAGGCCTTTTAACTATAAAATAGATTGATAAGTAATTAATCACCTTTAAATACAAACAAAAAATGTGTCCCTGTGAAAAATCTTTCTTAGACAGTTCATTTAGAAATTAAAATCACTGTACACAATCATTTTGTCAAATTAGTATACACAAAAGGATTATAGAAATAAAAATTAACAGCTTTAAAAACAAACAGCAATAAATCAGATTAAAATGTCCAGGGGCAATGCCACTATTACATGTATTTTATTTTATTAGCAAAATATTGGCGCTCCATCCACACCGCTGTCACCACTGTTACACACAAGAAGTAAACGTATCAATCAGTTTATTACATGTATTATTTACAGAATGTTAGTAAATGTTCAACTTAACTCATCTGGTTCTGTAACAACTAATCGTCCTTTTCAATCTGCCACACTCTTTCGTACTGAAGACAATCTCTCACTTCCGGTCTGACTAATCACCGATCTAGTCTGATAACGTATCAAACACTATAACGTACCATATTACATATATGCCTCCACCTTTCTTAGCACAAATTGTTTTCATTCATTTTACTTGTAACTTGTAAATGTATTATTATAAAAGTTTTAGAACTTTAACATTGCAATTGCTTTGTTTATGCAATTGAAGTATTTCTTATTTATATAGATCATAAATTATAAATCAAAACGACCACGACGGAGAAATCCGGGTAGCCATATCAAATATTACCTTTGAATTCGTTGGAGCATTGGATTTTTCGTTAGAAATATTTGAATAAAACGTACAATACATATACCTTTAGGAAACATTTTAAGTTTTCTTTTAATTCTTTTATCTTGATGTGTCGTTTTGTAACTTTTATTATCTCTACAATGCTGAGTTTAGTTCAAAATAAATTCTATTTCAACCGTTTTTTTTTCAGGAAGTCCTCAGTGTTTGCAAAATCCGATCACGGAACATGGTATTCAGAGACAATCAGCAAAACTTTTTTTTGAACTTCATAGCAGTCCTAAGTATACCAGTTTTCAATGGAAAACATTGACTTATACAATATCAAACATGTCGAGAAAATATGACACAACAGTTACTGGGACGTACCTCAAAACTGTCCTATATAATAATGTGTCCTTTCAAGTAGCTGTATGGAAATTTTCACTTATTATATACAACATTGATCAGGAAGATTTTAATATCTATACTATTCAAGTCGCCAACAAAATAGGGAACACTTCTTGTAGTGTTCGTTTTAAACCCTCGAGTAAGTTTTTGCTATTTTGTTTTAGCTATATTGTAATTTATTCATCGTTTCTCAAGATTCAATGTCATCGTTAAATATGGATTCTAGCCCAATGGTTACATATAATCTCTATAAGCTATCCCCTCCCGAAAAAGGTAATCCGTTAAGTCTTCAGTACATTCATTATTGTGTCAATATTATAATATATAAAAGCATATGAATGATTCTTTCTATCCAGTTATGTATCGTTTGTTTCTGATATGATTTAATGAGTATAATACTGTAGTTCTTAAGCCCCCGTCACACTAGACCACGATCGTACCACGAACACTGCGATTTCAAATAAATTAAGATCGTGGTGAAGTCGCAGTATGAGCGGAATGTAAATGTAAATTTTCGTTGTTTTCAAGTTGCTACTGCGTCCACATTACGCTTTTCAACGACCCCGCTACAATTATACAACGATTTCACCACGCTTGTTTTGCGACCTCACAACGATTATCATGATCATAACGAATCTTGATCAAGTAGAGATGTATGACCGACCAGTCAAACCTCAATCACAACTTATTGCTAGTTTATCAAGATCGAAAGACGATGTTTTAGTGGACGATAATTACGTTGTGTGGTAAAGGGAATTATAGTATAACTAATCGCCGTATTTGAATATCAAAAATAATACAACGCGTGACCGAACGACGCATGGATTAAACGAGTGCGCAGCACGAGTTTAATCCATAGCGGCGTTCGGTCACAAGTTGTCTTATTTTTGATATTCAAATACGGCGATTAGTTATACTTTTTATTACATTGGCTAATGGCTTTTTTTATGAAATTAATGCAGAAAATGTAAGGAACTATATTATTTTCCTACGCATTCACAATTTGTTTTGATCCGACGTTACCGACGTCTTGACAGCGCCTATTGTTGTATGACGTCAGAGAGTGAAATAACCACGTTTATTTCACATGTGAAATTATCGGTTTTTATTCAACTGGGAAATCAATGTAATTTATTGCAACCAATGTAATAATATTATTTAAAGCTTCTCAATGATCAAAATTGGTGTTTGTCAATTTGCTATATAACCAGTGTAATTTTTCTGACAAAACGGTTGGTTCAAATTATTTTTAGATTTTTAAATTTTTGTTAAAGTGTCAAAGTAAATACTTTGACAAAATTTTATGAAAATTAAACGAGCCAAATTAATTTTAGTGAAAGTGTTGGGAACCACCTTAAAGGAAGTTATAACGTCGCTGTGAGATAGTAGCGCAGCCTCTCAGGCTAGAATCGCACTTTAGCTCTACTCTCACTACGATTGTACAGCGACCTTTGCGATCTTACCGCGACCTTAACGCAGTATGTCTCAGCACGCTTGTACTACGACCTGATTTGGTCACGAACGCACCACGATTGTTTTGAACATGTTAAAAGTTTGCCACGCTCATCACAATCATGAAGACCTTGCTACGACCGTACTATGACATTACTGCGATCTACACGATCGAACTACGATCGTCAAACGTTTCAAATTTTTTCACACATCGTAGTGCGATCGTGGCCAAGTGTAACTGGGGTATTACAAAATTTCATCAACCTATCATACACCTTTGTGACAACACTTATGTCTTTGAACCATTTCGTCTTTTGCATTCTCAGTTTAAATTTTGACTTTGAGTTTGAATGTCATTTTGGTGCCTTTTGTCTCTCTTTTATATAAACATACTATCGGTTTGATTATTTCTCCTTTTAATATTATCAGATTATTACATGGCATTTTTCATATCGCATGTATTATCAGCCCTAGGTTTAATATCAGCCCAAGAGCCGCATGGCTCGAGGGCTGATGTTGACCGAGGGCTGATAATACATGCGATATGAAAAATGACATGTTATGATCTTTATATCATATGCTTCAACAATGGAGAACAATAACAGATTCATATATTGATCCTTTTACGTGGTTCCCAAAAAGAAGTTCAAAGACTGAAAGTTCACGGACGTAAGACCCCAAATTTAGTACATTCGATATGAAATTTTTCTATCATATGCCTCTGACAACAGAGAAGAAAAACATTTTGATTTAGACGAATCGAACAACAACAACGAAATTCAACAATATACATAATGAACACTGTTTGGAAAGTCAACTTTTTTTCAAGTAACTTTCTAAATTATGTTTGAAACTGTTAAAAAATGCATTTACTTAATAATAATTTTTTTTTTTTTTTTTTTAAATTATTTTACAAAATATAATTTACAGTATCCAAATAATTGTTTTGTACACTTTTTTTGTAATGTTTCACGAAAAACGTAGCATTCAGGTGTATTTTCCGGAATTTGCCGAGTATCACCGGAATGCCATGTGATAACGTTACGGAAAGGCATGTGATAACGTTCGAAGCATGTGATAAACTTTTCATATCAGCCCGCTAAGCACCAATTCGAAAAATATGGAATTTACTTTGATTTAATGCTATTATCATACAGTAAAAATCATATGTTATTTATTCTAAGTATATGATTTATTTATTGTCTCATGTTGTAACAAAACCATACTATAGAAAGCCTTCAGCTTTAACTACTTGTAAGTGTCACTTAAGTTGATTTATCGCAAAATTAAAGCTAGGTTCACACAGCCGATCAGATCAACTCGGTCAATCCCGATCAAGACAAATTAAGCGATCAAGAGACTGGTCTGACTTAATCGACAAGATTTTCGGGTTGGTCTACCTTGGTCGTCATCGATCTGAATTTCTACCCGAGAGTTTTTGACGTGTCAAAAACATTCGAGTAGGGATCGAGAAGCCAGTCACTCGAGAAGAGATCGAGAATTTGTCGAGTAGTAGTCGAATTGATCGGAAAAGGACCGTGTAGAGATCGAGTTTGGTCGGAATTCAAATAGTTTACTGATTAGTACTTGGTTATCTCGATCTTTGCTCGACTAATATCCGATCATTTCCCGATCAACACCAACCTGATCGATAGGTGGTCCAGATTAACTCGACCAATATCCGATCGCTTCATAATCACTGCGACTTCTATATATTTTTCATCCAAGACCAACTCGAACAACTTGGCCCCAGAGGATTTTCAAATATGAAAGTAATTGTGCATTAACACTCAATAATATACAGCTGATGACTAATTTAGCATTCAAAGTTAGTTTTTAAGATCATCCATATTATATTTTAGCTGTTTAATAGGCTATTTTTGCTTGACTGTCCGTATGTTCATACATTTTTGTAGTATAAAAATAGGAAGATGTGGTATAATTGAAAATGCGACAACTCTCCACAGGAAACCAAATGCCACAGAAATTAATAACTATATGTCACCGTACGGTCGAATGTTTACAAACAATTTTTTCATACACTTTTAGACGCAATTTTATAGAAAAAAATGAGACGAAAGACAAATGATTTTTAGTTGAAGTCGTGGTAGATATATGTAAACAGTTTCAGAAAAGGTATCCTTCAGGGAATTGAAGTTATATTTTTGCTAAAATTTGGGAAAACATGTGACATCTTTACCCCCTTTTTGGAATTTTATTATTAAAAACAAGCAGGTTGTTGCCATGGATACACGAACAAAAATGTCTTGAATCATTCAACTACTGAGTATCAGATCTATGGAAGTTACTGATAACATACATATATGACACAATCAGTAGGCTTAATGTGTAAGATAGAAAAATAAGGGGATGGTAAAATTTATGTATATTGCTATCTAACATTAGTACTTATCAAGTGACCAATCTCAAGAAAAAAAGCAGTAAAACTCCCATAACAAATCAGCGTCCTACTTTACTTTCAGGAAGTTTTTATAACCATCGAGGTCCTCTTTGTTGAGCTCCTTCAAATCTCTCATACTTTTGATTTTGCCATTTGATTGGGGACTTTCCGTTTTGAATTCTCCCCCGGAGTTCAGTATTTTTGTGATTACAATTTATACTGCCCACACAGTGGTATCTTGTCAGGCACTGTATCATATAGATTCTCGGTACCTTTGCTGTTAACCCCTTTTTCGTCTTCTACGCTCTCGTCAAGCACCGTCACAGCTATTAACCTGTCTATCTAGCTCTAACCACTTTGCCAAATAATCCAACTGCTTTATTTCCATGTAGATGTAAAAAATTTCTCAAAAATTCTGTGAACTACTGAATCTAATCAAATAAACGGAGAATGTGTTCATATGGGTCACAGATAGTGCCTCGGCTTACATTAAACGCTATAAAGAGTAATAACTCAAGAACGATAAAAGTGACGCTACCCAAATTGGCACTTGATCTGTGTTTTATGGTATTAAGCATTGTGTAAACGTTTCATAGAATTTGATTGAGGACAAAAATAATGAATGGAAACTAATTGTTGGGAAGTACGTATTCGTACTTACAGACGGACAAGGGTAACACTTAATGACCCCTCCGCTGCATGGTGATATACACAAATCATACGTTTTTATACTGAAATTGTGCATCCCAACTAATTCCCGACTTTCCTTACGACTCCTATACGATCAAGTCGATCTGGTCTGGCCGAGAACAGGCTCAGATACAGTATAGTTGATTTGGTCTAGCTAGTCGAGTAAAGATCGTGTAGAGATCGGAATCATCGAGTTTGTGTTCCATTAGTAGTCGAGTAGGAGTCGTGATGGAGTCTTCAATGAGTTGTGAATGGTCGAGTTAAGTTCGTGTACAGTCGTATATCAGTCGGGTAGAAGTCGTAAACAGGCCCGATCAAAAATTAAGTTAAGCTTGGTTGTGGAAATTTGGCCAATCGGGATCATCGAGTTGATCGGATCGTCAGTGTGAACATATCTTAAGGGAATGCCTTTTTAGTAAGCTATTACTGTAAAGACGATGAGATACCATTATGCGAGTTCTTATTTTTGCGATGCCCACTCAGTGGCATTGATCGCATTAATAAAAACCTTGGAATATGTTCTACTTTTGTAGTATTTATAAGGGTTCATGCCACATTGTTTTATTATATAGATCCGTTATCAATAAACGACTGTAATACACTAACCGCCTTTTTATCTAGTTTCCCGGATTTGATTATATGAACGATATGTTTCATGTTCAATGTCAGTTAGGACACAGTGTACAACCTTTCCTGCGTACATGCGTATATTAAAAGCAGAATTAAAATTAAACGATTTTTTAATCTAATTGATGTCACTGCAGATGAACGGTTCGTTTCAAAGGGTATCACCACCACCAGTAGTTGTGTTAACATGATATTATTAGTTACATAATGCAAGTGTAGTGACCTAATACGATATATATGGGTCAGTAAATTCCACATAATGTGAGGGCGAAGCTCGAATCCACATATGGAATTTACTGGTCCCATATGTATAGTATTAGGTCACTAGCACATAATGTAACGAATTTATCTTACCGACTATCTTAGCATGTGGTACTTAGACTATGTCATTTCAAAAACAAATGTCAACAATAAAATATAAGTTACTTGCTAGCTTTGAATGTGTTATAAGAATTTATTTCAATCGTTTATCAACAATTTCGTCTGTTGAAAACTTTAAGATTTTTCCTCAACACCGTATTGTTTTAATAAATGGATGTAGCTTCACAACTAACCGTGTATTGAAATAAGCACCGCTTTCTAACCTAATTTGGAATATACATGGTCGTCACATGGTAGATTTGAACGAATCATGTTCTGAGAGTCTATAGAAGGTAAGATAAATGTTGATATTCTGCAAATTGTACCATATAATGATAGTCACTCGAAACACTAAGGCTTCCTAACATCCATAATATTATCTTTTATAATTATTTCAGATGTTCGAGACATGAAGAACATGCTATATTTTGGAATATTAATATTATCAGTTATATTGCTTTTTACATCTGTAATCTCCAATATATGCATTCACAAACACTGCAAGAAACTATCAAGGGTACGACTCCAGACTGGTAACAACGAAGTGTCAGGGGTAAACATAGAGATGACAAACATTAACAACGAATATCATACTATTAATGAAGAGGACATCAGACAAGAAGACAATGAGGTTCAAAACCAGGCTGAATTACACAATACTTATGACTCGTCGTCACATGACTCTGGTGATAAATCTGACGAATCAGCTACGAATGAAAGTGAATTAAGAGAATCGAATGATTACCTAAACCCCTACTGTACAATGATTCAAAGTACATCCGATGTTCACAATTATATATCTTTGTCTTTAGAAAAATTGGAGCTTAGTACTAGTATAGCAGAAGTCGATTTGAACACTGGAATACAGAGATCTTATGAAAATTTAAAATTTTGAAATCATTTTTATATTTTACACCGGTTTCTATATGCACAATTCGTGAAACGCGAAACAGTTAATCATTAAAAAGGCCTTGTATTTTAATTAAAAGATATTCAGAAAGAAAGATAGACAAAAACATATTAACAATTATGATTTGTTTCAGAATATCTTGTGACCCCCGTCTGTAGCAATAATATAAAAACAGCAAAGATAATGAATAAAACTGATGTGTTATTTTGAACATATAAGTTTTTTGTTACTCTCTTTATTGTCAAATTTATAACATCATTTCGTGATGCTTCAAGAAACTTGGTTTTGGATAGTACCTGGTCACTTTTTATATATTTCTTTTAATATCGTGTCCAATTTGGATTTACATTATTGGTACTACAAACATTTGCCGATTTTTTTTTTCTATTTTTTTTTTTAAATAATGTAAACATTGCATTCTTTAATATATGTGCTGGTGAGTTGATCCAACTACGTGTGTTTTTCATACATATTTCAGTATTTTGTTTTTGTTTTAGTGGTACATAAACCTTGCAAAACAAATCTTAGAAAATTGGGTATGGAAATGGGAAATGTGTCAAAGAGACAACAACCCAACAAAAAAGGCAGAAAACAGCCGAAGGCCACTAAAAGGTCTCCAATACAGCGATAAAATACCGCACCAGCAAGCGTGCTTCAGCGGCTGACACCTACAAAAAATTGTGTACGAGTTCAGTGGTAATGGACATCACACCAAACTCCGAGATATATAAAAGAAACTAAAATTAAAAGGCAAACTTAGTGTCTTTTTGTTGTCGGGATATATAAGTACCCGGCCACGTTCACTTGTATTTGTAGTACTAGTACTTGTATTTAATCCATCTGATGAGTTAAGCTTTTTCAACTGATTTTCATAGTTCGTTCTCATGTTGTACTGTTACACCACTGTCCAAAGTTAGTGGGAGGGTTGGGATCCCGCTAACACGTTTAACCCCGACATTCTGTATGCATGTGCCTGTCCCAAGTCAGGAGCCTGTAATTCTGTAGTTGTCGTTTGTTTTTATGTTACATATATGTTTTTCGTTCATTTTGTGTACATAAATTAGGCCGTTAGTTTTCTCTTTTGAATTGTTTTACATTGTCATTTCGGGGTCTTTTACAGCTGACTATGCTCATTGTTGAAGGTACGTTGGCCTATAGTTGTTAATTTCTGTGTTATTTGGTCTCTTGTGGAGAGTTTTCTCATTGCAAACTACATCTTCTTTTTTATATATAAGATTAACAAAGGCCAGAGGCTCCTGACTTGGGACAGGCGCAACATGCATTAATTATGTAAAAATATTAACGCTTTTAAAACCCGAATCAAAGGGATACATTCATCTTTGATCTGATTCCCAGCAGAAGTGATTTTTTTTTTATTTCTTTAAGATTGTCGAAGTTTTTCAGTCTTTTTGACGCCATTTACATGTTGCAATTGTATTTGATGTAACTCATGTGTGTTCTTTGGGGGTAAAACAAGTAATAAGCTCTGGCCCTACCTAAAAAGGTATTTTAAATCTGTAAACATGTTTATATAATACGACAATACGCAGGTTTTATTTATTCATATACAACATAGTAAATATGCACGTTATAATAAGAGCCATGATTCTATAAAAGTTTAAGAGACTATTAACATTTTAAAAACAATTTTAAGTCAATTACATGTAGAATGAGTTAAGATATATATATATACAACTCGTCTAAACATCAACCCAACAATGTTAGATCTGTAAATTTGCTTTCGCAAATTTTTGGTTCTTCCCTCGCCGGGATTCGAACCCATGCTACTGTGATATCGTGACACCAAATCGCCTGCACTGCAGCCGTCCCGCTAGACCACACGACCACCTGGGTTCTCAAATAAAAGAGCTTTCGCTGGCCGTGTGTTACCTTTCCTCGTCAGTTTTAATCTAGCGGCGTACTACAGTACATGATATATAAGGCATGAAGATGTTATTGTTACAGATCAGCTAAATTATCTATAGTAAAGGATCCTACAAATTAATGTAATATACAGTCACAGAAAATAATTATATTTATAAGTACGTCTGAGTCAGTGACAACTCTACAACGCCGCTAGATTAAAACTGACGAGGAAAGGTAACACACGGCCAGCGAAAGCTCTTTTATTTGAGAGCCCAGGTGGTCGTGTGGTCTAGCGGGACGGCTGCAGGGCAGGTGATTTGGTGTCACGATATCACAGTAGCATGGGTTCGAATCCCGGCGAGGGAAGAACCAAAAATTTGCGAAAGCAAATTTACAGATCTAACATTGTTGGGTTGATGTTTAGACGAGTTGTATATACATTATGTACACAGCCATGTATCACCATCATTTGCTGGCGATCCGATGGATACATCTGTTGTAGAGTTGTCACTGACTCAGACGTACTTATATATATATATATATATATATATATATATACAGTTTTACGCTTTCGTAAAATATCATTGCAGATTTTGGCAGTATAATACACCATTTGTAAAGAAGAATATCAGGTTTTCATCGCATCTACATGTATCTTTTCGACTTTGAAATAAAGAATTTGAGATACAACTAAGTGTGCCTCATATCTTTGAAATTGACAATGATGGTCGTTTGACAGCAAACTATTTCGACAAATGTGACAAAGAAAGATAATTCTTGCTTTCCTCAATCATGGTCATTTGGCTTTCAAAGTTTTCTGTCTCCTGTGTCCATATTTCACCCTTCATATATCTTATTTCCAAATTTTGACCTTTTTTGATTTTTTAGTATTTTTTGTTGCTGAACACGGACAGTCACAAAAAAATCTAAATAATAAAAGGAAAAATGAAATGTCAAAAATAATCATGAAGAGACAGATTATTCGGTCTACCTTTTGTAATAAGTGACTGGTATTTGGTATGCATTTTATGAATCCCATTTCCACGAAGGACATTTGATCACTTTCAGTCATAGTATGTTCACGATCATACATAAACTACGTGTACAAAAAGTTAAAATCTTCTAAATTTGTCTATTTGAATGAAAATTCACATAAAATAACTACATGTTTTCATCTAATTTATCTACTTTGATTGAATATCGAGACCTATTATGTTCTTCTATTTTAAAATCCAAGATAGTGATACACCAATACTAACTTAAACGCTTCTATGTCGTCCAAGTTGATATAATAATAAAGTTTACATACACAGTGCTGAACAGTCTAAATATACGTAACTTACACAGTGCTGTATAATACACCATTATCTTTATTATTCAGTATTTCGGTACTGACATGATATAACAAACTTTACTAAAATTTGTCCGTAACAGGTTTATAAATTTATAAATTATTTAGAAACTAAGGTTTCAACTCCCTCAGGCAAAGTTGGCTTTAGATGAATTTGGCTATATATTTTAGGTATTTTTGACATACAGCTCTTCAACGGTTTCGGTACTTATACATCTTCGGATTTCAAATGTTTGGCTTTGAGCGTTCCTGATGAAGGTATATCCAGAAAAGCGCTTCGGACGCAAGAAATTAATAACGTGTTGTTTTCAATATTTTACATGTACATCATTTTGATACTTGTGACATTATATTATACTACTCGTTGTGTTGAAGTACACTAATTTCTCCCTGTGTTTTAGAACCAGTGGTGACCTTTAGCTGTTTTATTTTCTTTGCTCGGGTCGTTGTCTCTTTGACACATTCCCCATTTCCATTCTCAATTGTATTGATTACATTTTCAGGATTCTTAATCGAAATATTGTATAATAACATAAACGGTACCAATTTTACTACATGTGTGCATATCGACATTTAATATATCTTTAAATTCAAGCCCTGAAACAAACGTAGAGTCGCTGATAAAGCAATAGCAAACAAAAAACAAAACCAAAGCTTGAAAAGGAATCCAAGCTATGCTTTAGGGGTATCCATTCTTAAATTGAAATGAATTTCAACAAATTTCATTAAACAATATATATATTATCAGGAAGTACCTCACTATATGCTGGTGATATCCCTCTAAGATGATCAATTCAACAGAAAAGTTATCGACCTAATGGTATGTACCAACCGTACAGTTGCATTGCTGCATCTTTTTAGTGATGTTTAAGGCCAAAATATTTCTAAATAAAAATCCAAAATATGATATAAACATTGAAAGGATGATAAAAACCAAAATGTTCAAAATCTAGGGGGTTCCTCACAAGCATTAGGCTTAGAATTCTAACAAAACTCGAAAAAGGCATAAATAAGAAAGTTATTCATAAGTGAGATCTAGAACTTCTTAATTTTAATTAATTTCCAAATTTGTATCAAAAAACATAATAACCCCAAAACGTACGACAAACTAAGTCCCTTAAACATTTTTTTTTATTTGAGACATTTTTTAACACGTCTATAGTCGTCGTCGAGTAAAATTGGCACCGTGTTTTTGTCGAAAACTATTTAAATACTAGCTAGCATTAACACCACGAAAACAAGCATTAATGTTAACGTTTTTCAATTAATGGAATCAAAAACATTCGAAAACACCAGTTCTGTCATACCTTTTATTGTGATTGAACTGTATACTCTTGACCTTCACCTACTCTAAGATTATTCTCAATGGTGGAATCTGACATTGTTATTACCAGAAACGTGGCCGTGGAGTTTCACCTAGAGTCTATTTTATGGGGCCTCTCAGATCTTTTCATCATTGTTAATGTTTACATACAACAAGCACGGTGAACTGTATCACATAAATGACATTTATATTAGCGGACAGTAACGAATATTTTTGATAATGGATCCTCATAGAAACCCTTAAGGCGGATTTACAATGGCAAATAATCTTGGGTGACGTGAAGGTCAGGGGTGTACAGTGCAATCACAATGAAAGGTAGGACAGAACGGCATGGTGTTTTGGAAAGATTTTTGATTCCGCTACTTGAAAACGTCATCTCGAATGAATGCAGTTGCTAGTTAATTTTCGACCAAACACATGGTGTTAAGGTTCATGTGGACCCTTTGGCTAAATGGCTGCATTTTCATCTCAAAATTTACTCAAGAGTATAGACAAACATGTGCATCTGAGAAAGTGGTAAGGCATAGCATGCCCTAGTTAAATAAATTTTCAATATGTTTCATATGTAGAAAACAAAAGCTTAACAGGATTTTGCAGTGCACCGTGACTTTTTTTCATTTCTCCAGAAGATACCAAAATAAACTAAGTTGGGAAAGAAGTTTAAAAACTTTACCACAGGTAATAATTGAAGTGAGCTGTATTAATTGACATGGACAGTAGATGGACAATAGATACTTGACAATAATTGGTTTTCTTCTGCAAGAACGAAAAAAGGTGCACTGCAAAATCCAGTTTAGTTTTCTATTTTCTAAAACATACAATGCATTTGAATTTTATTCACTAGTATCTATAGGGCATGCTATGCCTTAAAACGTTTCAAGATGCACAGGTTTGTCTGTACTCTAGAGTAAATTTTGAGGTGAAAATGCAGCCATTTAAGCCATAGGGTCCTCATGAATCTTAATGTTACCTAACGGCGACTATACCTGTGTTACCATATATATGCAGTAAAATATATCACCCTTCAAATCTTAACATACTTTCAATGAAAATTGTTCCCAGTTTGATAATACAATTCAATTCAATTCAGTATGCTATTTACTTCTAATTTATACGTATATATGCTTACAAAAATAATACAATCATGAAAGATTCATTTTTTTTTATCTATAATAGAAAAACAAAGAATATGGAATATCCATCCACCAAAAATCAATACATGCACAGCAAAATACACCCAAATGGCAAAGGAACAGTGCTTTTATTACTGTTCTGCTTCAAAAAGTCACAGTGAGCATACATAATGGTCATAATGTGTGGATTCTGAGTACTGATGTTTTTTATCATCTAAATAACGTATTATATTTTTTCTTTTCTTTGTGTTTGTTCTATTATTAATATTACTTTTACTGTTTGGTCTGTGATATCCATTTGACATGGCTCGGTACTTGTACATCCCGTCAATGTGTTTGTATTATATGTTTCAATGGTACATATGACGTGGCTCTGTACCTTTAAAGATCACACCATTGTATTATTGTTCTATTATAATGCCATAATGTTATTGTCCTATTATAATTTAGAAAATACTTTGAACGACAAATTATTTTACTCGCGTAGTAATATGAACCATATGTGGATTCTTAAAAATTCTTAAGAACTTCTGGAGAATTTTAAATCTCGGTCTTTTTCTTAAATTAGTTTGATTTTTAACCCTGTATACCACCATTTCCCATGTGAAATTATAATTCTTTGAAAAATACTTTGAACGACAAAACTATTTTACTCTTCTTCCTGTGTGAAGTTTACATTTTCTGAGGTCAAACACGCGAACAACGAATGTGGTTGTTAGATTTGATAGATGTGTATGTGCTTCTTTGTTAAATGTATGTTTGTTTTGAGTTTGTGTGACACAGTGATGACTGCTGTACCCATGTTTTGACAATTTTACCTATTGTATCTGTTTTGTTCTCGCGTCGTTGTCACTGTGATTGAATTTGATGCGACTGTCATGCAAGTTGGAGGTTTAGCGCTATAAAACTAGGTTAAATCCACCATTTAAAAAAAACAGCAGGTACATTATACATAAATTTAAAAACTTATCATAAATAATAAAAGTATACAGCATAATTGTGGTATTATTTACAATATTCAACGTCTATAAAATAACAGGTTTTGGTACACAATTTTATAATAATTATTTGATTAGCTAATAAAGTTACCCTTTTCTTAAAGTCTGTACAGTTTGCAAAATGATCATCACTTATAAGAGATTCATTAAAAACTATTTGTCTCACAACATTTTAAGCCGGTCAATACACAAAAGTATGCTTTTTATCTTCACAAGTGTTAAAAAAATACGATAGGTCAAGCCCAAAATTGCCATAACTATTAAAATGAAAATAAAACAAATTTATCAGACATGTCGTCAAAACATACTGTTCAAATATTTGAGACTATAACTCAGAAATATTCAAGGCTTAACTGCAAAGCAATTATATCAAGGAAAATTTGTCAAGAAATGAAAGCTCTACAGTACGTATCAACTGGGGATTATGATTGTTGGTTTCATACCAAATTTTCAAATTATACAAACTAAATGTGACAAATAGATCCTATTTAAAACAACATTTATAAAAAAAAAACTAAATGAAACATATTGGTCTAGACTATGGATTTGAGTTCTATTATATGTATTATGGATCTCGTTGAACAAGCAGTCCAAGTACATCATCTAAAGCGATCACTATAGAGTTTACCATATCGACACTGTGAATGCGAGATCAAAACACTACGCGTTCGTTATTTTAATTGAATTGTATGGCATATTTTCGTGACGAAGTTCTATTGTTATATATGGCCATTCCATCTTCTTCCACCCCAAAAAAAAACAAGCTGACCCCATGATAAAACAAAGAGTAATAAAACTGCTTGAAACTCAATCGATCAAATAATAAGTCCGATTACATTAGCAAGTAAGTATTCCACTGCCCATGACAATTAAAATAACAAAATGGTTGCAATCAAAATAGCAAGTGCCAGAATAGATGAAATATAAAAATGTTTCTTCTCGCTACCTGTGTTGGTACCTGCAAAAAGTAAAAATACAATTTAAAAAAAAAAGTATTAATCTATTTTTTTTTTTAAAGATTTTGCTTAATAATCATTTATTCATGTTCTTTATCTTTATTCATTTAAAGTTTTCACATTATTTTTTTACATTCTTCTAATAGGTAGAGGTAGTGGTGTTAACCATATATGGATCCTTAAAAATCTAAAGAACTTCTGGATGTTTTTAAATCTCGGTCTTTTTCTGAAATTAGTTCTATCATAACTTTTTTCAACCCTGTATACCACCATTTCTCATGTGAAATTATAATTTTGAAAATACTTTGAACGACAAATTTATTTTATATTTCTTCATGTGTGACGTTTACAATCTGGCGTAAAATACGCCACTCAACACAAGAGTTGAATTGAACCTTGCCATTCAGTCACAGTACTTCAAATATTTCAATCCTTTATAAGTTGATTTAAAATACATATAAAAGTAATTAGCAATGAATGTGGTTGTTAAATTTGATAGATGCTTTTTGTGCTTCTTTGTTAGATATTTGTTTGTTTTTGTTCTAATTGAGATTGTGACACAGTGATGACGGCTGAATCCCTATTTTGACAATTTTACATATTATGTCTGTTTTGTTCACGCATCGTTGTAAATATGATGGAATTTGATGCGATTGACATACAAGTGAGAGGTTTAGCGTTAAATCTCCAATTTTGCTACATTTGAAAATGCCTGTACCAAGCCAGGAATATGACAGTTGCTGTCCATTCATTTGATTAGGGACTTTCCGTTTTGAATTTTCCTCGGAGTTCAGTATTTTTTTTTATTGTTTTCGGAAACATAAGTTTGAAGGTATAGAATACGACTGCAAGAGTTGAATGGGCTCATGCAAGACGACTTTGGAGGTTGCACACCTGACATCATATCCCGATTACAGATGGATTCCTATTTGCTCTCCGTTTTAGTGATGGACGCATGAGAGTATACAGTAGGACAGGTGAAATTTTTTTCGGACTCTTGTGTCATGGAAACGGATCGTTTCGGAAACATAAGTTTGAAGGTATAGAGTGGAATACGACACAACGGACGCACACAGTTACAAATCGTTGATGGTTACTTGAATGCTTTGAGATGATGTATGAATGACATGCTTCAAACTTGTGTTCTGTCTTTTATTCGACAACGCGGTTTTAACAAAGTTTTCCAACAAGATAAAGATATGTGTCACGTGGCAAGAATTTGTATGGACTATCTTGGAGAAATCCATATTCGAGTTATAACTTGCCCATCATTAGCACAATATCTCTCATCTTTAGAACATTTATTGGATCAACTTGGCAGACGGAAACGCTACAAAATTTACGTTTGGCTCTCACATATCCCAAAGCCAATATTATGTTTATTGTTATTACTATTTGTTATTGTTTTCTAGTAAACGGTAAAATAGTATCTTTTATTAAAGTGTTGTATCGTTTACTTTGTTGACTAGTTTATATATCGCTCTTTATCGCGTTAAATCATGGATGATTTGAAATTGGTACAAAAATGTACATGTAGTTGATTTAAAATGGAGAGACAGTTTTTTATTGTTATTAACCAATCAATTCAGTTGATGTCATTTAATGTGCGTGTCTCTGGTGAACCTACTTGACCCCAATGACAAAGAAGTTCGATGTCATCACGATCGTGACATGTAGATTAGATGACATCGATTTTATTGGCCAATGACTGTTTGAATACATGACGTCAGCCGTTTAATTCGAAACAGATTTGGTATTCATTGTCTAAAGCTGTTTTGTGTAGAACTGTCCAAATCGGTTCTAGTCGTAGAACTGTCAGCAGAACTGACCAAATTAGTTTTAACCGTAGAACTGTCAGCAGAACTGTCTAAAACAGTTCTAGTCAAGTTCTAAGACAAACAAGCTATTAGTGTTCTCAATCGGAATGAATCATATTTTTCATGTTGGGACTATTTCTAGTTTACTATACGGTATGGGTTTTTCCCATTTTAGCAGGCCGTTTGGTTGCCTAAAATTTGCTTTCATTCACTTCAGTTGAACTTTGGTGGATTTAACAGGTACACACATATTGTTTTGCTTTATTTGTTCTTGTATTAATAAAGTCTCCTGTTACTTTGCTTCCATATTGAACAAGCAGAAAGGTAACTTTTCTTTTTGCTAAACAGTTGATTTTGGGGTCCTCTGCGAAAGTTTAGGACCACGACTCAATCATATCAATTTCTATGAAAGAAGGGACAACTATTCGCATTTAAACAATTAAATATTGTGGTGCCGGAGACATTACAGAATAAAAGCAAATATGTGTAAATTGTCGGAAATATAAAATGCAATTTGTATTCCATAAGAAACAAGAGAAAGCCTCGACCAGCCTAGCATTTCGTCCCTTTTTTAAAGCTGGTACAAAAACATATTATACTTTCCTACAATTAACATATATTTTCAATTTCATATGCATTTTTTCCTGCGTTTTCGGAAGCAGCTACATGTAGGTTTACTAATCACTCGACTCCATACGTCCATCTGTCCGAAAAATTAAAGAAAATGTATTGGCTACTATGAAAAGAAATGATTTTAATATTCGGTCTGTAAATTTATAAAATGAGTAAAAGCGAGTAAGCAGATTCCACATCTACCGTGTAGTTACTTCCTGTTTGCAAATAGCATGAAATTTTACAAAACTCATGGAGCAAAAAATATCCGTCAACATTTAATTTGCTCCTATTAAAGTGAATGATTTTAAGGTTTGGTCTAAGAATGATCAGTTCTGATCCGGTATACATGTTACATCAATTAATGGCACCCATCAGGTCCAGATCCGTTTTTGGTCTTGTTTAAATTAATATTTGCAGAGCCAACCGATTGGATTTAATATCGTTCATTTTTTCTTACCCTGAATATGAATAAAATATTTGCTACTGTATATTATTTAAACACAAGTTTAAACAATGACCTGTTCAAGCAGACATGAATTTTAAAGATGAAATAGAGAATTGTCACACATATGATAATTTAAACGAAAATGTTGCTTCACAAATTGTATAGTTTAATTATGTATATAATATATGCATATATATAAAATTTTACAACTTGCAATTTCAAGTTTTTAATGTTTTATTGCCTTATTTCAGGATAAAAACCCTATAGCAAAGGGATTAGGATTCAACTCCAGGTTTGCAGAAATAACAGACAATGAAATGAATGTGCTTACCCCAGGAGTAGATTATCTTAGCTGTATTTGGCACAACTTTTTGGAATTTTGGGTCCTCAATGCTCTTCAACTTTGTATTTGTTTGGCTTTTTAACTATATTGATCTGAGCGTCAATGATGAGTCTTATGTAGACGAAACGTGCGTCTTGCGTATAAAATTAAAATCCTGGTACTTTTGATAACTATTTACACCACTGGGTCGATGCCACTGCTGGTGAACGTTTCGTCCCCGAGGGTATCACCAGCCCAGTAGTCAACACTTCGGTGTTGACATGAATATCAATTATATGGTCATTTTTTATTTTTCTGTTTACAAAACTTTGAATTTTTCGAAAAACTAAGGATTTTCTTACCCCAGGAGTAGATTATCTTAGCTGTATTTGGCACAACTTTTTGGAATTTTGGGTCCTCAATGCTCTTCAACTTTGTATTTGTTTGCCTTTTTACTATTTTGATCTGAGCGTCACTGATGAGTCTTATGTAGACGAAACGCGCGTCTGGCGTATAAAATTATAATCCTGGTACTTTTGATAACTATTTACACCACTGGGTCGATGCCACTGCTGGTGGACGTTTCGTCCCCGAGGGTATCACCAGCCCAGTAGTCAACACTTCGGTGTTGAAATGAATATCAATTATATGGTAATTTTTTAATTTTCTGTTTACAAAACTTTGAATTTTTCGAAAAACTAAGGATTTTCTTACCCCAGGAGTAGATTATCTTAGCTGTATTTGGCACAACTTTTTGGAATTTTGGGTCCTCAATGCTCTTCAACTTTGTATTTGTTTGGCTTTTTAACTATTTTGATCTGAGCGTCACTGATGAGTCTTATGTAGACGAAACGCGCGTCTGGCGTATAAAATTATAATCCTGGTACTTTTGATAACTATTTACACCACTGGGTCGATGCCACTGCTGGTGGACGTTTCGTCCCGAGGGTATCACCAGCCCAGTAGTCAACACTTCGGTGTTGACATGAATATCAATTATATGGTCATTTTTTAATTTTCTGTTTACAAAACTTTGAATTTTTCGAAAAACTAAGGATTTTCTTACCCCAGGAGTAGATTATCTTAACTGTATTTGGCACAATTTTTTGGAATTTTGGGTCCTCAATGCTCTTCAACTTTGTATTTGTTTGGCTTTTTAACTATTTTGATCTGAGCGTCACAGATGAGTCTTATGTAGACGAAACGCGCGTCTGGCGTATAAAATTATAATCCTGGTACTTTTGATAACTACTTATAATTTTTTTTTAACAAAAACAAGTTGAAACTACAGAATGGACAGTTAGTGTCTATGAAGACTTAAAGACATCGATATTCCATACCAGAGTCAAAACATTTGACTGTTCAGAGAAGATAATCTTTTAAATCCTACATTAATAGGAGAATGCTGATATATAAAGAAAAATGCATTTCCTATCGAAGCTGTGAAATTTTTAATAATGTAATTTTTAACGTTATATTGTTAATATTCATTTTTGGGGTGTTTTTTCTGTATCAGAATATGACAGAACTTTTGGATACATATTATTAAATAAATATATTTTTTACTTTTAAAAAATTGCTTGATAGACAATAAAAGTAAAATGTCGATGGTTTATATACATTTACTCAAAATACAGAATTCGTGCTTTTTCAATAAGATAAAGATTAAAAAGACAATAATGTAGGTAAACAAACTGTGTTCTCATTGAGCCTCAGTGAGATTCAGTATAACAGGTATTCATGTGTGCACTTGATATTTCTTACAAAATGATATGGAGAATGACAAGTGTCTTCAATATGCTAGCACTGGACTCAACTTATGTAAATTACATAACTGTACACGAAAAATCTTTATGCACAACAATTTACGTATACTTACATACAGAATTATTTAGATATGTCGGAATCTGTTTCGACTCTGACGAGTAAAATCCATATGAACATTTGTAGAAAACATCAACGTCGCTGTGATTCAAGTTTTTAATTATCAGGTTGAATCCATTAGGTTTAATATCTTCTGTGAACTTATCAGGGTATGATGATACACCATTAAGCATAAACGTCGTTTGCTTGTTATCGCCGGAATCTTTTGTTCGAGACCATCTCCGGTTCTTGCGGGAACAACATTCTTCAAATCCTGATGCATTACAGAAAAGTTTTACATCACATCCAAGGCCAACTGGGGTTACAACTTTCCATAAAACTTGAATCAAACATAGTTACAGATTTAGTAATGCACAAAATAAACTAGCTGCGAGTTTTAAAAAAATCTAAATACGACTTCTTTTTGTGTCAATCATTTATGAAAGTGAAATAGTAAAATGACGACTCGCTTTTAGCAGCCGGTATGGTTCAATTTTGTCAAAATAATCTAAGAAACAGGGATGATAAATTATTCTGTAATTTGCAAGTGAATGATGATCAATGATTCGTCCTCATTGAATCTGTATTCATGTGACCTTCAATATAATTCTAAGCTTGAGAAGGATTACGAATTATGCTAATGTTTAAATTAAGATCTAACATGATGTAATATGTTTCATTCTGCCTTCTGCTATCTATGTATATTTTTTGTAGATTATATGTTGTATGCCTATAGTTTTTTGGTAAATAAAGATATATGTTGTCACATCGTGTTATATGTGACATTCGAGAAAGCGGACGGGATTGTGCCATTTGTGGTTACGACAATTCGAACATATCTGCTGTATTCTGTGGAACAGATATTCCAATGAGGTCAACTAGTTCGTGATAGAGTTTGTAAATATTTTGAAGGGATGATTTAAACTTCATTACTTTGAATTTTTGATTTAACAGATTCCTTGAATTAAACCAGCTACCCGTTATCTAGAAAATCATGATATGAAATGCAAACTCTGGATTATCGTAATGAAGTTCACAATTTGGAAGCTGAAATCATCTCTTTTGACGAGCAATTTTGTTCTGAAACGACCCTCATTGTCAATCTGTAGATGCAAGTCAAGATATGAGGTGGAGTATTTGCAGTATCCTTTAATTCATGTTCAATGGTATAGATGTGTTCAACATAGTCACCAAACTGAATTATTAAGTGAAAGGACATAAGGTACATAGCAGAACACGAAGTTAAAGGAGAATGCCATGTTTTATTCTTCACAGAAGTTATGTTACAAGTTCGGCATTCTATAATATAGCGAAACACGAAGATAAAGCAAGACATCACTTTTAATTTGTATTACTATAAAATTGAAATATTTTGGAACAACACCATTTTGAGGTAAAAAAAATATATGCATACGAAATGTACGTTGTTCCATAATATGTAAGTATTATAAGTGTAAAAGAAAATATGGATAAAAACTGATATGACAGTTGTTTATAGTTCCGTTTTATAGACAAAAGTGTGTAGGCATTTAAACAAACATAATAAATTTTACATATTGGATATAGAGTTGTCTGATTTGCACTCATACGACATATTCTTATCTCAAAATGATATGTTACTGTTACAATAATTTGTATTTTATCAAAACTGTGTAAACATGGTAAACATACATCTCAGGAATACAACCCAACTCACTAAAAGAATCATAAATCAAGCTTAATAAGCACAAAAAGAAAACCGAGTTTAATTTTCTCGTTTTCCTTATTTTTCTAAAACATTATGTTCATTATGTTTAGATGCACTCACACTTTTTCACTGACACGAACTACATATTTATTTTCTCAGTGTTTCGTATGCATGGACTAAACATATTTGTTCTTTCTCGAAATGTACCATGTGTTATCGTAAACTAAATTGGTAACAAATGGTAACAAATGGCAATTTTAACAAAGACAAAAATAGAGCTGATGAATAATAAAGACCCGAATTTCGATATCCAAAATTACTTAAAACTGACCATTAATATAAAAATCTTTTGTCGAAGTTTGGCTGTACTTGGAGAAACCTTACTAAGCGCTCATTACAAGGAGAATAGCACTTCTTAATTAGGAAGAAAATGTCACTGCAGATTTTGTTGGTAGAAAAGTTCATATTTTCATTTGTGAATAAAAATATATATCGATCTTCATCAGACAAATTATGCAAAAAAAAATTGAAATTGCACCATAGAGGACAAAAGGGGAACAAAAGAGAACCGCCCTAACTTTAAACATCGTGCACCTTTATTAGCGTATACACGAACAAGTAGACGTTCTCGCTTGACACAATATTTCATAAACAGTTAACAATATACCCAATTGAAGCAGAGTAAAAAATATGCATATTTTGAAATAATCCCTACACTAATTGATTTTATTTAAACCCTAATTGATTTTTAACTGTGATATCCTTTGTGAGATGGTGGGTATCAATTTAGTTCTATAATTTTCCTATTTCTTTCAATTCGATCCCGAAAAAAGCGCCGTCCGTCGACCAGAGTAAATAGCAAGCTAATAGGGTAAAAAACTTATACATGTATTTTTTTTTGTATTCATCGCGTAATTATAAATTAAAAGTGTAACTATCTTCATTAAAGCCAAAATATTTTTCAAATATAATTGCATAGAATGGTAATGAAAACGCTAGTTTATCGAAATGGATACAACACCAACTTCCAAAGCTTATAAACGAACCAAAAATGTAAATATGGACTTTACCTGCCTGACTAATGCATAGTGTGATATATAATGTTGAGATGTAAAAACTCAAGATCCATCTTATCTTCATTGTTAGAAGAATTACTGTAGAGACTTTGCCATATTATATGTCCATCAACTTGATTTACATCACTTTTTAATCTGGAAAATCAAATGTAAATATTTCAAAGTTTACATGTCTAAAAAAACATTTTACTTTGTTTAAAGTTAAAATTCAAATAATAATTTGTACAAAATTTTTTGTGCAACTTTTCTTGCACACATTACATGTTTAGTTACTGAATACAATGCTCACTATATATACATGCATGTATATTTCAAAGAATCTGATAGTGAACCTGTTATGCATATGGCAACATACTTAAGTTTACACTGTGTATATTCAACTTCAAATTATTTATTTCCATAATCACAGGGTCCTTTGGTGCTTCATGAAATTTGGCAAGATCATTCACACTTTCATACAAAACCTTTCTCTTTGCGCTCACTCTAACTTTGTTAATGAGAGGCAGTACAGTGGAACATATATAAAACATACAAGTCGAGTAAGTACATGAAGAGCGATAACTCTGATGGTTATATCTTAAATTTTCTTTTTTACCAATTATGTAAATCGTTTTAAATTATTTTAGTACACTAAGCTTTCAAAATTCACACAATAAAGATAAATATGTGTTGTCTTCATTTTTTGTTATCTATATAAACTAGTTATTTGTCCTTATATATCTTACATTGGGGAATTGGTTATCAACATGGGATAATAAAGTTTGTTTTTGCTTTGGTTATAGTTAGGACATTGATGTAAAACATGAACGTCGTCCTCTACTTAGTTTATATCACAGAACTGACAAAGCCATTCACATCTGGGTAATGGTTCTTATTTTCCACGAGAGTTGTATTTTTCTTTTATGTCTTTCAGCTTCTATCCTTAGAAAAGATTACTAATTTTGAATAAGGAATGCATTGACCGGACCGGTAATCGTTATTTCTTATTATACCCCACGCAACGAAGTTGCGGAGGGTATAATGTTTTTGACCCGTCCGTCCGTCCGTCAGTCCGTCCGTCCGTCAGTCCGTCCGTCAGTCAGTCGTACCGTCCGTCCGTCCGTAAGTCCTGTTTCTTGTCATCGCAACTCCTCTCAAACCAAAAAACAGAATTTCGCGAAACCTTTTCAGATAATAAGGACATACTATGTAGTTGTGCATATCGATGGGAAATTGCGATTCAATTTTTTTTCTAGGAGTTACGCCCCTTTGAACTTATTTACTTCAATGTACTACTGCAACAGTTTGTCATCGCAACTCCTCTGAAACTACACAACAGAATTTCATGAAATCTTTTCAGATAATAAGGACATACTATGTAGTTGTGCATATCGACGGGAAATTACGATTCAATTTTATTTCTAGGAGTTACGCCCCTTTGAACTTATTTGCTTCAATGTACTTCTGCAACAGTTTGTCATCTCAACTCCTCTGAAAACACACAACAGAATTTCATGGAATTTTGTAGATAATAAGGACATATATACTATGTAGATGTGTATATTGACAGGAATTTATTATTCAATATTTTTTCTTATACAATTTTTTTTCTTGTACTTATTTAATTTCTCCAATGACAATGTGGGGACGTGGGGTATGTGAGCGTGCTCACTATAAGGTTCTTTAATTTCAAATAGTTTTCAAACTGGGATGTAGACTTAAATTTAAAGTAAGAGTCTAATTTGCTTGGGTTATCCGATGGAGAATCTATTATGCTTTTCTTGAATTTCAAAAAAAATCATCTTTGAACTGTTTTTTTTTTATTTTGACTTTAAATTAGGTTTTTCTAAAAATTTCAATGTGATTTGTTTTTGGCTGAATAATTTAAAATTACAGTATCATGAGTTGCCTGTATGAATTATATTCTTGTATTCATTATAATATGCATTTATTAATAGGTCACCTGTTAGCGTTGTAGTCTAAATAAGTACATAAACATATGTATTTTAAGGTCAGCATATAGAAGAACCTTCCAAGTTCTCAGAAATATGCCATAGTATAGCTCTGCTTTGAAACACCTAATAAATATTTACTAAATCTAATATCTAATTCGTTATGTTTCAATTCTCTGACAATTTAATACAGCGGACGTTTTACCTTTTTACGCCCAATCTTTACACCCATACATGATTGTACGTTTTAAAGATTGGTCAAATTTACGATTGCCTGATAGGGAAGATTATTTCAGATCTCTATACAATTTCAAGTTAGCTTTAAGGTGGCTCGGGCCTTTTCGAAGTTTCAATCAGAAGTGCCGTATTTTTTGTTATTTGAATCTTTACAGTGAGTGAATCAAATTGGTTGAAAAAAATAGGGGGTTCCGGACCATTCAAGCTCAAAATATTACCTTTAAAGAGGTATGTAAAAAGGACCTTTTTTCAATGAAATGATAGGGAAAATAGAGGTGTTGACGTATTTTTATCGAAATATAAAAAAAAAAATCTATTTCACTTGGTCCAAAACTGTAATATTAAAAACTGAAATATTGTTTCAAAGAATGACATAGGTCACCGATAAGGAACAAAAATATTTGGCCTTAAACCCAAAATTTTGGCGGGAAAATGGTGAAATTGGGTGAAATATCAATTTGAGTCTTTCACAGATACACATAATAACCATTAAAATACCATAATTTAACATTTATAATCAAACAAAATTAAAATTAAAAAAATCGTAGTGAATTTACAACACAAACTTTTCGTTTGCATGCGTGAACTTATGCGCAGTTGAACAGTCCCGAGCCACCTTTTTCATAAAAATCTTGTTTGGCTTGATAAAATTTCCCAGTATTACTCAGTGTTATTTCCAAATATTGATTAAATTGAAAACATTCTATAACATTATTGGAACTGAGGACAGGGGACCCTTTAATATTTACCTGAATTTGTGTATATATATTGAGTTACTTAGTTATTGTCTTTATTTGTTTTTGTTGTTTGTTATATGTCACAAACTGTATAGTTTATATGGCAATAAAACTTTGAATTGAATTGAATTGAATTATTATCAATTTAAAATCTTCATGTAGTAACCTACTAGTTTTGTGAATTGAAAGATATCACTTTAAATTTACAATTTTGCATTCATCTGTAGGCCCCATTATTCACAATATAATAAATAGTTTGTAGTTTGGTTTGGCATTCTTTTACACTTTATATGACCTAAACACCTGTGTAATAACGAAATTTATTTTTGTTAACTAACTTTATATGTTTCTCTTTTTTTATAATTTGTAAAAACAAGTCACAACATTTCTATTTCAAACTTTAATACAAGTATATCGTGTCATGTGGTGTTAAAATGACATAAATGTGACACAAGTGTCAAACATATTGAATGTTTCCGGTGTATTTCAGTGATGAAATAAAATAACATTTCGTCATTAATTTTCTAAAATTTGATATACTTAATAACGACGGATTTAAGACTCTAATCTCCCGCACTCGGCGTTTGCAGTTTCTCTTCGTATATCTATATATTACTTAAATAACTACGTCTAATGTGTTAGCCGACATTACGTGAACACCAAGAATTAAAAAAAAAATATATATATAGATATATTATAGGACATTGTTGCTGGTCGAAAAATTCTACTATTCCAAGTATTTTTGATTTCCACATGATAAATATCATCAATAATCCACACGATCCAGATTGAAACCGATACCAAAAACCAATAGAATGTCTGTCATAACTTTGATAACTATATATGTCTGTATTTCCTTCCTGTAACAATACGACCATCATGGTAATGGGGTAAAGAGGAGATAAAGTAAATGGAACTCCTTAATTCTTTGGCTAAAACTGTACCACGTTTACTATGAAGTTTTGGAAAAAAACACATACATTCTAGAATGGATAGTTCCTATGCAGTACTTTTTTATAAAGGTCAAAATATTGGGCCTTTCGGCATATTTTCAACGTGTATATGACCCAAACTTCTAAGAGTTTAAACTAAAACTAAACTTTGAACAAATCCTACATTGACTTTAGGATTACCACATATTTCAATATGACCAATATGCATATGTAAATTTACTGGTAACATTCCAAAGTTATGTCTCTATAAAATGAAATATAGAGAACGAGTACGTTAACAAAATTACTTATCTATGAATATAATATATCTCCGAAAAAAGGCGTGGTTTGGGAAACAGTTGTATTAACAAAGTGCAACCTATAATCAGAATGATTTTTTTATCAGATGACAATACCAATATTAAACATCTATGCTAAAAATATGGCGTTGGTACTTTGATTCAGTCACGGTTGTGTTCTAATAAGTTTAAAAAAAAATGAAAAACAACACGTTTAAATGTTCCCTTGGTAGCCACCTCTTCTTTTCAAAACAATTGAGCTACATTCGAATAAAAGAGTTATGGGGTATAATATAATCCCGAGACAGAAACACAATAATATTCATACATGTTATATATTTTTTTTGCATATGTCCATCAAAGGTTTTAGAGAAGATTGTAACATCATCGATATACACAAGGCAAGAATTCCACAATAATTCAAAAAGTAATGCATCCCTAAGTCGTTGAAATATTGGAGCACTATTACTTAATTCAAACGGCAAAGTTGAAATCAAAGTGACCACTAAAGTAAGAAAAGGATGTTTTTTTTTCTTTATCGGATTCCTTAAAAGGTACCCGATGATATCATTGGCACATATCAAGAATAGTACAATATTTCGATTTGTTTAGCGCAAATAGCATTTTCGTCGATTCTTGGAATCGGATTTACGTCTTTTTTCGTAACTTTATTTATTCGACGATAATCAATTCTATTATCTATCGGACCCTTTTCACTGAATAGGATTCTCAACGGTCGTTGATAGATTGGTTTGCTATCACCAATTTATATCGAATGTTCAATCAATGTCGTATTTACAAGTTGATTATCAGAAAATACGAATATAGACTTGTACTTTTGTAAAAGAATTTCTAATGTCTCATATTCACTTTTCTCTAATCCTTTACCTATAGAGTGAGTGTATTTGTATTTTCACCAATACTTTCTACTATATCTATTCAATTCATAGAAGCATACTTTCGATATCTCTTTCGGATAACTACATATTCCCTAAACATTCAAAATTGATAGATCCCTCATTATTAAACACAAAACAATTGATTCCTTAATCCAAATTGTATGAAAAATCACACAAAATATATAATCCTGTTATACACTGATAGGAAAGAATGCTAGCTACATAAACATTATACATAAAATGACACTTATTTCCCAACGTGAATATTCCCAATTAGCTTTTCCAATGATATCTATTCTATCATCTGATGCCGTATTGAAACATAAATTATTTACTTCCGATACACACCTCCTAACAAAGCAATCGATTCACAATACTAACTTTCGATCCTGTGTCAACACTAAGACACTATCTTCTAATTTTGGCGACACAAAACAACGGTTTTTACTCACAACATATAACAATGTTCTTTACAACGTCTGAAATAACCTTTATTTTTCAGTGCAAATTTTGTACCACATTCAGAACAGACAAATTTCTAAATTTTCTATTTTCACCTTCTTTAGGAGAATTCATTTCCCTTTCTGTTGATATCTATTCTATCATCTGATGCCATATTGAAACTTAAATTATTTACTTCTGATACACGCCTCCTAACAAAGCAATCGATTCACAATACTAACTTTCGACTTTCGATTCACAATACTAACTTTCGATCCTGTGTCAACTAACACACGGTTTTTACTCACAACATATAACAATTTTCTTTACAACGTCCGAAATAACCTTTATTTTTCAGTACACATTTTGTACCACATTCAGAACAGACGAATTTCTAAATTTTCTATTTTCACCTTCTTTAGGAGAATTCATTTCCTTTTCTGTTGCTTTCTCTCCCATAAAGATAGCCGCTTTTAGTTTCCTGATACATATGTAAAATTCTTTTTATTATAACTTTTCCCCACGTGCCCAACATTCATACAGTAATTGAAGATCGGCCTACAATCTCATTCACATAGGTTTCTGATACTTCTATATTATCGTCCTCTTCCATTTCATCTCAATTTTTTAAATCAATTCCCAGGATTTCCAAACCATCTCTTCCTCTAGATTTGTTCATTTACATTGTCAACACTTTCATTGTTGTCTTCCAAATTATTATTACAAATTGATCATGTTACTGTTTGTCTGTCGCGATTTGTCAAAATGTTGTTGCATTTCTCTCTTTTTACTGACATGAGCGCTTCTTTAAATGATATTTCCGATGCGCATTCTTCGACATTTTTCCTTTACGTTGTCTTGCCTGAAAACGTTACTACTGTATTTCTTCGGACATAAATCTTTTCCTGAGGGATTCACACAATGTTGCTATATATTCTTTTCCGTCGCCCTATAAAGATTCATATAATTCCGCGGCACAGTCTCTCAAATATGCAGGACGCGTTTTTGTTTTTCTATCACGGTTCAATTCGTTTGAAGTGGGAATTCTATCGAATCTTTCAGCAAACTGTTAATGTCTTGGTTCAAATTTTCATGAAATATAGTTGGTTTTACAATGTCTTTACAATATGTACTGGTTAACATTTCTTTTAAATTGAATTTTACTGTGCGTATTGCTGTGTGTTTGTTTATTCTACATTTACAATAAATTACTAGAGGTATATAGAAGGAGGGGAGGTCACCCAAAACATGTCGCGCCTGTCCTAAGTCATTAACATTTTTGTTTAATTTTGCCAGCTGATGCACAACTTCACGTAATGAATTGTCTCACTGTGTTTTACATGAAGACTTATAGTAAGCCTTTGGCTGTTTTTCTACCCTTTTGGTCGGTGGTCTTTTTGGGACAATATAGTTCTGAAGGTAATAATTATGTGCTTTATTCTTCGGAATTTTATGAACAATAATCAATATATGATAAAAAAAAAAAAAAAAAAAAAACACACACACACACACACATATATTCGAAATGTACTTGTACTCATTTTAGCTCCTTGCATAAATCTAGGTGTAAGTATTTGTGCATCCAGTAAAATCATAGAAATCTTTTCTACAGCTTAACAATTATTTTAGTTCCATATTCATTACAGCTAAAACGCAACGAAAATGAAATATTGGCATGCTATAAGGAATTTAAAATAATTTCTACACTAATATCTTGATAGTTAATTCTAGATAACAGTACAATATAAGAACGTGCTTCCCGAGACATACATTATCAATTTGAATTTGCCAGTCTTAGTGTGTGCCAATATACACACGTATAAACGTTTGTTTTTAAATAGATGTCATTGTGCTACCTTGTATTTATATATTGAGTTGATGACCTATCGAAGCTTGTTCTTTTATTTGTTTCAACCAGCTTTTTAGCATTTTATACTATTAATGTTTTAATGCCAATCATTGAAAGTGCTGGTATCATCTTTTTCTTATTTATTCCACGGAAATGAACATGTCATTGACTAAGTTCGATTATTTCAAAGTATTATCCATTTATGAATGAAACAAACGAACAGAAATAGCTATATTAAAGAGCCACAACAGGAAAAAAAATATTATTTTTTTTATTACGAAAATGTAATTAATATATCGTTAGATGTCGTATGCAAAAAAACCGATGAAAAAAAATTGAGAAATAAAGCCATAGTAATGGTCCAAAGTTCATTATCGCACCTGTTACCGAAGATGCACGATTCTAATTGCCGAAGACTTCCGGCAAATACCCAAAACAATGCATGACGTCACATCGGGAACAAAACAATGGCACATGAGGAGAATGCATCTGAACCACGGTTTATCGAGCCCAGTGATGACGAAGACGAACCAGAAAATGACTTGTCGTGTGGGTCGTCATCTTTTGGTGATGAAGATGAGAGAAACCTGACAGAACATTCCGACACAGATGAAATGGAGGAGGTTGTTGCTGCTGTGGCTGGAATAAATCCATATCAGTTCGAGCCATACGCTTCCGACTCGGAGACCAGTGAAAACGAGGAGGGAGAAAATCATGAAGAACATAGACTGGAAGACAATTCTTGGTAAATTTAATTTAATTTGCGAACTTCCATTTAACATGTTTATCCTTGCAAGTTTCCGATTTTGGCTTTTCTCTTCATCAAAATGACGGACCCTATTTTCGACCAAGTTCTGTGATCTTCTGTAACACGGACATAACTTGCATAAGACGACCAAGTTGTAGACATATTTCTTGTGGGATACGTAGCATATCAAGTGGACATTTTTTTAAAACAAAATTTCAAGTACAGAAAGTATGAAAATATCACCGAAAAAAATGGCAGAAACAGTTTAAAATTTGAAATTAATTTAAATCTTCGAAAGTAACATTTCTATTAAAGTAGGATCAGCATGCATTTTTGTTTGTTTTTATAGTGAGAACACACGTAATTTTATACAGATGTACTATGGAAATTGATGAAGTAAAGGTCACCTGACAATACTCGCCTGTCCTTGTAAAAAAGAGAGGGGGGGATAAAAAATTATGAGGTCTTTTACAAAGGGTTCAAGGGTCATAGAAAAAAATGAAAAAACTTTCAAGACTTCTGTTCTGTTTCGATTACAAGGCGTCACAGAAAAAAATAAAATATACTTTCAAGACGTCATAGTTTTTTTGGACTACATGTAGGAAGTGCACGTGTCACAGAAAGAAACACCTTAGTCAAGACCTTAAATATTTAAACTACGAAGGCGTAACTGAAAACCTTTCATGACATCATAGCTGAATGGCCTTTTAAAACATCAAAATTTTTACGGACTATGAATGCATCGCAGGAAAATAAATAAATAGCCTTTTAAGACGTCACAACTATTTGAACTATGAAGGCGTCACAGAAAAAAAATGAAAAGCCTTTTAAGATGTCATATAATCTGAAATAGGGGGCGGGGGGTGTCTCATTCGTGGCTATAATAATTTAAGTTTTTTGTTTACTATCACAGATCATGGATGTTTTATATTTTCCTAGTGTAGATAAAGTTTTGTATTTCCTCAGGTGTTCTTGTGGAAATTGTGAGGTGATACCGACAGCCAGAGAATGCATTTGTTGCAATGAAGTGCAGAGGGTGTTAGATGTCAAAAATGAAGAAGACATTTCCTGCATAACACAACATCCAGGATTTTCACCAGTCTGTCTTGATGTTCATGTTTTGGGTGTTGCAAACTTCCAGTACAGACAGGAATATGGTGATAGACCAGAACAGGCTAATGAGTAATAAACTAATTCATTTCCTTCAATACTTCTTTTTAACTTAATCAAATTGTAAATTTTTTGCAAATTACAAAATACGTGTCTAAACAATTTACCGCATTTATAAAATAATATAATACTAAAGCAAAAAAACAAATTTCATTCAGTTAAATTTAAAGTTGGGAATGGTACACTTTATTTCTCTATTGGGTTACTAAAAATTTTTTGCCAACCATGATTAAATGAGACCAGACTAGACATCAAGGAAATGTAAGCGATCTCTATAGCCACCGCTGTCAATAAATGACTCAATTTTTATCATCTCAACTATAAACTAAGCTTTTGACCTTGTATGTAGAACTCATGTTTCTTAAGATATATAAGTGTTGGCACAATATTTATCAAAGGTCATAGGGTCCTCAACTATAACCCAATTCATTCACCCTGACCTTTGACCTATGAAATTGTACATACACATTGTTGGTTATTATAACTGTCAAGATATAGTGCACATAATTAATTCATATTACAAAAAAGAAAAATTGCAAAAATTTAAGTACATTGTTACATAATTTGAATTAAAGTCCTTAATCTTTTATTTGTCCCAAAATCAAAGTTTAACTTCTGTTTTCAGACGCAGCAGATATACTGCATACAGGCAGTTTGTAAGATGGTGCTGGCAATTCCTTGGGAAAGAGGTACGGGTAGTCATTCCCTCATGTGCAGTATTACGAATCAGGAGCTCATTCCCTGGCCAGAATTACACTGGTTTCCATCAGGCTGACAGTGACTGAAGCTTTATATAACCATATCACACTTTTTGTGGACTATTAGAGAGGTATTCCTTGAACCATTTTATAAATTGATCTCATCTGAGACTTTGTTTAAATGTAATTTATGGCAGAGAACAAGATAAATTTTCTTACAGATCTAGAAATACTGTGCCTACAACATTATCGTCATAAAAATATAAATAGTATACATTAAAAGCTGTTACTTATAAATTAACAATATATATTTATGTGGCCATATAAGGACCTGCAACTGGGTGATCCAGTATTAACAAAATCTTATCTAATTTTATTTTTTTTAAATTATACATTTTTTTGTTCGGACAATTTAAAAAAAAACATCAATGCATCAAGCATGTATGATTGTATTATTCTTGTACTGCTGAAGTATTCACTTGAAAAAATATAACTTTTTGTTTTATTTGACAATCTAAACAACCACCCAAGTTCAGTAAAAAGTAAAATCACAAAAATACTGAACTCAGAAGAAACTTCAAAACTGAAATTCACCAATCAATTGGCAAAATCATATGATAAAGCACATCAAACGAATGGATATTCCTGACTTGGTACAGGCATTTCAAATGTAGAAAGTTGTGGATTGAACCTTGTTTTATAGCGCTAAACCTCCCATTTGTATGACAGTCGCATTGAATTCCATTATATTTACAACGATGTGTAAACAAAACAGACATTGAACACCTTCCAAATTAAAAATGCACTTTTGCGATCACACTCGTTTTTGTTTTGAAATTAACGTTTATGCTTTAGGGAGCTACCATTTGATTTTTATGGGGGGGGGGGGGGGGGGGCTAGGATGAAAAATTTTGTCCTGCTTTTTTTTTTTAGTTGTAATCTCTGTCCTGCCTTTTTATTTTTTACTCTATTCGGTCCTGCCTTTTTTTATACTAGTTATCCTGACTTTTTTTACACAAATTGTCATCCTGCCTTTTTTTTTTACCAAGTTGCTCATCCCGCCTTTTTTTTTTACTCAAAACTCCTGTCCTGCCTATTTTTTTAAATTTCATCCTAGCCCCCCATAAAAATCAAATGGTAGCTCCCTTATTCTGATTTTATTTTCATTAACTTTAGTTTAGTCTGTGTGATCTAAATTTACTAGAATGGCCTCTATGTGCCTTCTAGCTTGGAATATATTTGTATTTGTATTTTAAAACGTACAAAATGTACACTTACCACCACCAACGCTGTGTATTCAATACACACAACACACAACACAAATTGATCACAGTCATGTATACATATTACGAAGCAGTACAAGATATAATGATTTTCTATAAATAAACTATGTTTAGATATCGATCATGGTAACTCATGATCAGCATCATATGCAACCTTATCAATAAAATGGCGGCTATAATGAACTTTGAAAAATACAAAAGTAAAGAAAAACATTATGTTAAAGCAGATATAAACACAGAGCAATATTTCGTTCATATATTTGATGATCGAAGTAAGATACATAATTACTTCTTAAGTGTTAAAATGAAAATAAATTGTAGAATACTTACAGGAAAACAAACTGAAACGATAGCTGACAGGTTTTTTTTTGTGTTTTAGGAAGGCATTAATAAAAAGGCACCTCCCAGTGTCCAGAGGATACCCTTTAAAAAAATAGTTATTATGGGAGGAAATAAACGTTTTAAACATTAACATTACGACAAAATCTATTTCGCCTGTTAATTTCCGCAGGAAACATGTACACAGAAGAACTTTAAACAGTCCAAGAGTATCAAGAGGAAGACCTCATTTAAAACGTTTCCGTGGTAAACTTTGATTAAAATCGTGTTTGACAATAACATGAAATTACTTTTAACACGGTCAGTTTCAGGGGAAACCATTCATTTAGATTTTCAACGAAAAAGGTTTGAGAAAATGACGTTTGACAATAACATACATTTCACACTGACAGTTTCCCTTCATTTATCTAATAAGAAGTAACAATGTACAAAATGTACCAAAGTTGAGTTTAGAGGAAATCCCGTTTATACATGTAACGTGTGAAACTGTCAGTTTACCCCTTTAAAATACCTTCAGAAAGAAGTTTCACAGATAACCATGATAACCTATGAAGAATTAGTCCCAAAACAAGTTTCTTTTTCTCAATTGCAATATCAACGTAGGAGACGTATCGCCCAATGTGTAAGTGCAATAAGTAAAACGACAATCACCGCACGTACAACGGAGAGTCAACTTACCCTACTGTTCTGCAATTATTTACAATATAAAATAAAAATATTTTGAATTGATCAAACTTAATACTTTTCATGCCCATACCAATCTAATTTCTTTAAGTTTGTGTGTTACGAAGAAGTTTACAAAAGTAATCAATTTGTTCCCTAAAGAATGTTTTGGCAAACTAAAAGTACACCGCATGATTTCCCCAGAACAACACACGGTCGAGTTTCTAGGGGAAATTGAAAATAACAAATATGTTATCTTACAACTTTCTCTAGCATTAAGCTCGTATATTATTGATACTGCATGTATATGTTACACAAATAATTAAAGCAACAATTATATCTCCAAATTGATACCATATTTACCGTGCTTGCATTTCCTATCAATATTTTCTTGATAGAGGATTGCTGCTCACAAGGAAGAGTTCCAAATGGTGAAGTTGAAATCATTCCTTCGTAAATTTTTCGGACGCCATCACGAGTTGGTTGACCATTGTGGAATAACCGTTTCACAAATAATATCAGATATGTTCCTTGCGTCGTAACTACAATCCTCTTCCCTTTCATGAATGTGACCTACCGAATTAGACTTTTTACCGGATTTGTTATAACATGAGTAACACGATGGGTGCCACATATGAAGTAGGATCTGCTTACTCTTCCGGAGCACCTAGCTGAGATCATTCCTAATTTTTGGTGGGGTTCGTGTTGCTTATTCTTTAGTTTTCTATGTTGTGTCATGCATATGTGTACTTTTGTTTGTCTGTTTGTCTTTTTCCATTTTAGCCATGGCATTGTCAGTTCATTTTAGATTTATGAGTTTGACTGTCCCTCTGGTATCTTTCGTCCCTCTTTTATTTCGGCAAACACCATTATGTCTGGTCAGTTTCTTCAGGAAACTTTTCATTTAAAAATGTATTTCCTAAATATACATACGCGTCAAAACTGCAAAATTCAGACGAGTGTTTTCCTTAAAATTAAATGACGACAATTTAAGACAGCTGCTGATTTCCATTTAATGACATGAGCACAATAATTAAACTCCGGAATACAATTTCATTCCAATTCTATCAATGTGCAGTGGGTTTAACCGACCAACAAAAATGAATTGAAGAAAGATTATTGAATAGTAAAACAAACAAAGATTGAAGTCTTTAAAGTGACTGAAAATAATTTAAAAAAAAAATTCTAATAATCTATAATCGTTTTGTTTCTTTTGCTACTATACGTAGTGTTACAGCTACAAACATCAGTCTCGCAAGGTGAAAACACAGTCTATAGCTATCGATTGATACATGTTTATGTGAGAGGTAACTATTCGTGATTTCTCGTGTCGTTTTTTACATGAATAAAATACATGTGTGTTATATTCTCCATGTATGATACTTGAATAACAATTATATTATACATGCAGGAGTGCCCTAATTTAAGCAATTATTACCATTCTGATCTTTTTGTTTACTGTCACGGTAATAAAAAAACAGGATAACTGATGATATTTCACTCTGGTATCATAATTTTATAATGTTTTAACGAGCTCCCATACAAAAATTAATATAAGCAAGACTTTTCGAGAGTGGAGAATTCTTCATATCTCTTTAAGCCTTCGTTTTCCTGAAGAAATGAACCACATTAAGTTTTAACATGTATAACTCTTTTTCATTTCCTGAAAATATAATATTGATTGAACTTTGATATTCATATCAGGTTACTTCTAAAGTCAAACGCGACATAAACAGTATCGATCAAAAGTAAATAATCTACAAGTAGTAGCTTTTCTAAAAAACTTGCCGTATTTTAGCTGATTATATTGAGATCAGTGGTTTGTGAGTATGTTATTTTTATTGGAATATTGCACTCCAAACAATATGAATGCATAGCGGTTTTTTTTTTCTACTAATTTGTGATTTTAGTTGTATTATTGGTGGACCAGGGTTATATTAATGGAAGGAGACTTTATAAAATGGGAAATGATCGATATTTATAATAAAATGCATACTGTGTCTATAATCAACTTGATAAAAGAGCATATAACCTACATGTACTTTTGAGGATTACTACTTGACAAAATGGACTACTACAGAAGGCCTTTAAAATTTGAGAATGATACATCTTATACTTACATGTATAGAAGTGATTGATATCTTTAATATCTGACTTTTGTCTTTGAAGATGCAATTAGTTTTGACGGTACAAGTTAAGTGTTGTTATTACTAATTTCCAGATGTAGTAATACTTGAAAAAGATGGTTTTATGGTAATGGGATTTGAAATGAAATATTAATTGCAAATAATTTTCTTCAACATGTTGTCACCTGTCTTATATTTTTTAATATATCACGTTGTGGTTTGTGATCTTGACAATTTTATTTTAAGTTCCAGTGGCGGATTCAAGGGGGGTAGGGTTGGCCGATCAATGCATTTGAATAAGGACATGTAGCTGGAACCCCCCCCCCCCCCCCCCTTTGTCCTGGGTTGGAACCTCCCCTTTTTAAAATGGCTGGATCCGCCCCTGATTTCTGAAGATGAGAGCTTCATATTAGTATTAGACTTTTATAGTGCTTTATATTTGGTTGCACATGTAACCAAGCTTTTGTTACTTTGAATATTTATATTTTCATTTCTGATGGTAACCATTTCATGTTATACATATAGTCAGGATTATTAGTTAGTTTTACTTGTTAATGTTTATTGTCATGATCAGTGGCGGATCCAGAAATTTCATAAGTGGGGGCCGGTTGACTGCCTAAGAGAAGCCTGCTCCCATCACGCTTCAGTGATTCCTTGAAAAGGGGGGCCTCCGAAATATACCTCTGGTGATTGATATGGATTAAATAGAAGTGCTGTTTGGTGTGAACCAGGCTTTGCGTCGAAGACCATACTACAGCCTATAATGGTTTACTTTTATAAATTGTGACTTGGATAGACAGTTGTCTTTGGTACTTTAATATGAGATCCATTTATATCTATCTACAAAATTGAGAACATTTTTTTGTAATAAATTTAAGACATATATTTAATTCTGTAATACCTGATAATATTTATCAGTTATTTGTGCTTTTTTCATTTGATGTTTACTCTCTGATAATGTCAGTATAATTTGATTGGTTGTGATAAAAAAAAATGGATCAGTTTGCAATTGTGGATCTTCTTTTCCCTTTCATTCATAAAATTGCGAATGAAATTTATCACAAAAATGCACCAGTAATTTGGCGAATGAAACACTTGTCATATTGTTTTACAGTCAGAGGCTGAGTTAGAGGGTTTTTCAGGGGGGGGGGGCCTGGGCTGCCCCTTTTATTAGAGAAATTTGGTTGTTTATATAGGGAATCACTGGAGCATGACTGGAGCGGGCCCCTTCTTAGGCAGTCAGTGGGCCCCTGCTTATGAAAATTTCTGGATCCACCACTGAAAGTTTCAGTAAAGTTAGATTAGCTTTTTTGACATATTATGTTGAAATTTGAACAAAAAATGAATGAAAACCCTAATTATTCTTTTAAAAATGCACTATTATTAAAAGCTTTCCTTGCTTATTCACAAGGACGTGACATATCCTCCGTGCTATTCCGATCTGAGTTTTTGTTCATACATAGTCTGGTGCTGTTCCAATGCAAGTAGTCTTCTTTTTTTTTCTGTTTCTTGAGAAGTATTTGGTTTACCTGTTCAGTCACTATAAAGTATTACAATTCATATTTAAACGCAACACATAAATAGTGACCAAAAAGGTACCGCTATCACATGAGAGAAGCTAGGAAAAAGTAAAATGTTTACATTTTAAATATTTTTGTGGGAGCATGAAATGTAGTACACATATAGATAGATATTCATAGACCATAGAACAAATAAGCAAACAAATTCAAAGGAAATGTAAATGTAAGATGAATAATGAAAAAAGAAGAGCCATGGCCAGGGGCCCAAACTTGACAGCATTTGGTGTTGAACAGGTTAAATGTCTGCATTTACAATAAATATAGCCTTTGTTAGAGGTGAGCCAGGTCACCTTTCCCTTTATCAGCCATATTAAAGGTAACCGCATATTTCTGGGCTGGGTTGAAAAATAAATGAACATGACTTTGAAAAATGCTAAATTTTTTAGATAAAATACACCAAATCAATTGGGGAGACATCTATTAAAATGTTTGAATACGAAGTTGACAAGAACTAAGCTTTTCAGATAATATACATGTACAGACTATAACAGTCAGCCAATTTTTTTAAGACTCTTTGCCTACTGAAATGTTTGCTTACATAGTGCTTTCCTAAAATGATTTAAAATCAGTGCGATAGTTTTCATGAAGAATGCTTAGCGTACAGGTATTATGACAAAATAATAATAATAAATGTTATGTTACATGCATCTACCCAAATAAGTACAATATAAAAATTCTTGACTTCTAAAACAATGATTAATCTCCTGATTTATATCTTATCACTCTATGTCGATGCTGTGTGAAAAATAAAGAAATTTGACTCATCAGTATGCTTCCATCCACTGATGAAAATTCCATCTGAGTTGATTTATTATTAATTATTGTGCTTTGAATACACCTTATTGCTACAATATGTACATGTCCGCCATTACTAAATGTACATCACGAATGTTCCTAGTCAAATAATTATGACATCTGGCAAGGCTATTTTAATTTTTTTCTGGGACGCCTTCTTAGGACTGACGTCTGGGAAGGCTATTTTATTCTTTTTCTGGGACACCTTCCTGCGACGTCATAACACGGAAGCCATTTTTTACATCTGGACTTTGAGAGTAAATTTTGGGGGGAACTTTGCGACCTAATTTATCGTAGGAAGGCGTCCCAGAGAAAAAAAAATAGTCTTGCCAACCGTCATAAATTAATTAATAGGACTAAAATGTTCCAAGTAAAACTTTGATGGTATAATAATAAATATCTGATCAGTGGCGGATCTAGAAATTTTTATTAGTGGGGACTCACTGACTGCCTAAGAGGGGTCCCACTTTAGTCATGCTTCAGTGATTCCCTCATAATTAACCAAATAGTACTTATATCATCACGAAAAAATGTACTAATTGTAAGACCTGATGATGTGAATAAATTGAAATCAGACATATCAAATGCAGTTCTCAGTCCTGTTGATAGATCAATGGACAATGACTGCTTATACTATAATAGTCCCAGGTCTAACAACCAAATTTTGAACCGCCCTCTAAATCCGCCTCTGACAACTCATAAGAATCATCATATATGAGTATACATCAAACTGTCTACCCCACATGCGAACATCTTTTGGGAGCTTTCTGTGTTGCAAGTATTTTGGGTTTGAAGGAAATAAGATGCGATTGTGTAATTTGCTGCCTTCAATAATAATATCATCTATAGTCGGGATCCCTCTATAGTCGAGGACGTCCAGCTAGAGGGGTTCGACCTGAGACTACTATGTGTTATAGTAGTCTCAGGTTAGATATACAACTTTATCATATACTTAGCATTGATATGATAGCTTTTGCATATGTGTAATGAGCGGAAGTACACAAGCCCTAATTTCCCACACGGGCTGATAACCCATATCAGGTGCATCTCATGCACAAAACCCATAATAGTGCCTCTCGTGCAAGTTACTTCCGGTGTTTCCGGTATCGGTTGTTTACTTTTCCATTGTGACGTCAGATGTTTTTTATGACGACGTCAAAATTTACGGGAACTTTTGTGGGGATAGTTTAATACTTGCTAACAAATGCCATTGACAATTATGAATCATTTTATAGTACAACAAACATGGAGTAGTAATGAATTTCAATGTTTCAAAATTCTATAGGAAATGTTACCATACATATATAAGGAGTTAATGATGCTGTTGTTGGACAATTATAGTATATTTGATTCATAATTTTAATTTTCTTTATAAAGTGTTTGACTGTTTTAGTTATTGCATTAGTTTATTTGCCTTACATAAAACTATTGTCGAAAGTATATGATAAAGCGATTAATACATGGCTTTCCATATCAGCCTGGGTATCATCCCTCGACCCATTTCAGCACCTCGACTCCGTCTCGGGTTGATATGGGGGTCTCGGGATGATACCCAGGCTGATATGGAAAAGGCCATGTATTAATCCCTATGTATCGAGCTTTGTTGATATAAAGTCGTTCACCTAAGGACATTTTTTTCTTATTTTTTCTTTACACTTAGCTTTGATTTTTTATTACCATGCATTCTCAGTGATAATAATGCACAATACAAAGTAATACTGTATGGGATGTCAACAGTAAACTTGCAAAAGCTGACACTGTAACCCTTGTCGATAACTATACCGTGATGCTTGGTGTAGGCTTCTTTGCACACAAGGAGCCATATTGCTCACCTTGTGAGTTTTGTATTCTTCTAATCAGTCAGCTGTTTTTTCTGGTTTTGTTTATTTACACCAGAAATCAATGAAGCGATGAAAGCGCGGGAAACGTAATAACATCTCCGGTAAATTCCGTGATTTTAATATTTTCTAATCAATATGTACAAGCAATGAAAAATAAATAGTTATTATTTCTATACTTAGAGCATACGTTTTGTGTATTTATTCTTTGAAATCTATGCTTACTTAAGAAATCTAACATTAAGTATCTCAATCATTTAATCGTTTTAATACACACTGTTTAAAGTGTAGATTGTGTGTATTACTGTTCTTTTCAGTTAAAGTAGATCAATGATACATAAATATACAGCCTCGTACCAAAATTGCAACATAATTTCAAGATAACATGATTTTATTATCACAGAATTGTATTGATTTAATTGATTGCACTAAATTGACAGTGCTTCGTTAATAAACATTATAGCTCTTTACGATAGCAAATGAACACTTCATTACAATTTATACCGATGACCTACTATAATGATTTTTATCCGACCGCACATACGGACGCATTGACACATAATGCATACCACTCATTTATAGCCAATCAGACGTTAATATGACCTTCATTTCCCCCATAATCATTCCGGAAACAGCCACGAAGCAGCCATTAAATAGTATTTATAACCAATGAAATACCATTAACAGATTTACCCGAACCTGACGTCTAGCCTCTGACTAATCAGACCGTATCACCATGATGATGATACTAACTGCGTGTTATATTCTTTCTCGCTAAGTTCGTGCGAACATTATAAACAAACATACTATAACAACAATATTCAAAATACAAACACAATAATTATTGTCCAATGCATTTAAATGGACTGAAATCAAACTTGATATTGTAATCAAACATTATTATGTGACAATAAACTGCAAACTGACTGTGAGCACTTTCGATGAAATGACACCTGTAATTTTGTTTTATATAATATCAAGGAACCGCACCTTTTAATCCGCCAAAATATTTTACGTGCATATATTACCCATATATATGTATAACCAAAAACAAGAACCCGTTATACAACCACTCTCACTAACCAGTTATTATCTTATAAATAGTACTAGAACACACCCGCGAAATCGCGGGCATTCAGAGCGTAGTTTAAAGTATGTAAAGTGTTGTTGGGAGAATTTGTAAAATACTGAATGACTGGAAAATTTCAGCAAAAGTATCATAAGTCATAGGTTATTGGGGACAGGAAAATGTTTTTTTTATCACTCCACCTTTATTTCCAAAGTTCCTAATTTTTGGTTTTCTGTCAATTTCAATATGAACATACATTTAGTATGTTATGAACATTTAAGTAAGGAGCCTGTAATTCAGTGGTTGTCGTTTGTTTATGTGTTACATATTTTTTTTCGTTCATTTTTTGTACATAAATAAGGCCGCTAGTTTTCTCGTTTGCGATTGTTTTACATTGTCATTTCGGGGTCTTTTGAAGCTGAGTATGTGGTATGGGCTTCGCTCTTTGTTGAAGGCCGTACGGTGACCTATAGTTGTTAATTTCTGTGTCATTTTGGTCTCTTGTGGAGAGTTGTCTCAACATGGCAATCATACCACATTTTCTTTATTTTGTAATCAATGAATTTTGTAAAAGTTTTAATGACTGGAGAATTTCAGAAAAGGTATCAAAAGTTCACATGAATAATTTAAGCGCTTATCTGTATATTATGAACATTTATTACTATATAAATAAAGTGTATTTACTTTCAATTCTAAGTTTACTAATCGATCCATGGTGGTCATTGGTATAGTATACAGACCCTCTCTATTTAATAAACTTTATAACCGCCGTGGATAGTTAACTTGAAAATGATAGCAGATAAAATTCTGAAAATACACTTCATTCGTAGTATAATATGTATGTTTAAAGTATACAGAAAAACGCAAACCGGAAGTCTAATCTGACTTAAAATATCGTCCAATGACGGGACAATATCTGGATGCCTTTTTTTCTCGATTTTCTCCCAAAATAACTCAATCTGAATAACCATATGAATGGATGACAAATGCGACTATGCACTGTACCTGTAGGACATAGAGGCGTGTTGATTAATTTATTGTGGAAAGAAAAGAAGCGACACACAAAATGAGGTCTTCTCGTTTAATAGTATAGATGACTATAACACAGGAAAAAACCTAAGTCTCAATGAAAAGAAATTTAATTAAATTCTCCCTCGCCATGCTCGTCCGAATTTAAACTTTTCTTTTATAAAACCCTTGGTATAATAAATAAAAAGGTATAGGTTTAGTCGCTCGCTATAACTTCGACATATCAAAGTAATAAATGTGATATGAATTAAAAGCCTAGATTCAATGGAACTGCTATTTGTTATTGAATGTTATCTTTAAAGTAAACATCTTTACACCTATCGGATGCCCAACGACCGTGAGCTTTAAGTAATCTCTGAAATACCAAAATTAGCTGTAGTAGAATTTCCACCACTTCTTAAACTACGCAAACGAAATTTGATCTTACCCAATGCTACAGATTCAAAAGTCGTAAGCAAAATCTCTCTTACCCTTGTATATGATAGTGGAGAATTTTTACTGCACAACTTATGAATACCTCGTGTTTTTAAATAACACAATGCGCGGGAAATGAACTGATCAGAATCTAGCTCAATATTAGCTAACTGTAAATATTTTAACATTCACGTAATGGGACAAAGATTTCCTCTTGTTTTAGAAATAATAACTGAACTACCTCGCCTATAGATATCTGTTTAACTCTTCTCTAAAAGAATAGACATATAACTATCAAAAATAGTAATATGTTTTGATTTGATAGCAGCTTATTCACTGTATCTTAAGAAACCTGAAAAATCTAATAAAAAACACACACATATTCTCAAACTAGACAAATCATTATCTATTATACTATATTTAGAAAGAATCATTTGTAAAATCTCTGGTGTGATCGGTTTTTTTTTTATTCATAGGCTTACTTAAAAATTTTTTTTACCGCCCTCGAGAATCAAGGAAAGAAATTCATCTGAACAAGGATTGTCCTTAAAGTTCTTATCTTGATATCATTTAATAAATTATAATTAGACTCCAAAACTGACAAACTCATTCCTTGTTGAACAAGTATACCAATATAAAGCAAAATAGTAGTTGATGTCGATACATAACAATAGTTCAAACTCATCTGTTACTCCAATCACTCTGCGTGACAAAATCATCGCACTGCGAGAAGATTAATACACTTCATATAAAATAAACATTAACTAAAATCAACTAACAGTACCAACACTTGACTGTTAAAAGGCTGTTTTGCTAAAATGCTTTTATCATGTGATACAGCCACAAAAAAAGTTTTTTGGATTTTTATTTTCTCTAAAATACATAACATTGATAAATGTCAGTAAAACTATCTACAATTCCAGGCCAAAACATGGCAGACTTCCATTTCGGTACTGCTAAAACACATTTGGCCTTACACATCTGCATATGATTAATTGCCCGAGTAATTAATTTAAAAGGAGGAACAACCCAATTATTAAATGTTTACCAATCATATGCAAATGCGTATACGTCTAATATCAAAACTATGCTCAACTGCATTAATAACTAATGACTATGAAGAATTAACCTCATGTTAATTTTGAAATCTGTTCTTTTTGATTCCCTCGGTTCCCGTCATTGGCGTTGAATAAGATAAAGCCTCCGAAAAAAATCTTTGGTGTTGAATTTTGTACCATTGTTGTCTAGACGGCCATAACCATCTGTGGATTTTTCCAACGGACGATCATATGGTTTGGAATTCCTTCTCCTTGAATTAGCCCTGACGATTGCGCACCGTAAATTGACGGCATCGTCCTTATTGTTGAGCCAAAGGACTACACAAATACTCTTGAACAGTATCCCAACCATGCTTATCAGCAATCTATTTTGCGTTTCTTATTCCTCTCTCCTCTGAAATCAGGTGTGATGCGGTGTCCAAAGAATTAAACCTTTATATAACTGTCAATTTTGGACAATTTATCAGGACGTTCAATATTGTAACTATGCTGTATTCGGTTACCTTCGTGCTTGAACGAAAAATCTGTTGCATCTACACAACTAGCTCTCTCCGACTTATTAGTGACAAAAAACGGCTCTTACAATGCTGAATGATGTTGTTCTTTTAATGCTCTAACGTGTTTCTTAGTGCAGTAGAGAAGAGTGAAACAGTCCGTCTGTCGACCATTCAGTATTAGCATCACTAGATTCTATCTGATCCCTAACATTTAGGTATGGATCGGAGTTTGACATAACGTATTCAGGAATAAACTGCAAACTGACTGTCGTAGTTACTTTCGATGAAATGAAACCCACAAATTTGCTTTATAATATAACGGAACCCTACCTTGCAAACCGCGTGCACGTGCATATATTACCCATATATATTTATATAAAAACGAGAACCCGTTATACAATTACTCTCACTTACCAGTTTTGAACTTATGAATAACACATGGAAAACACCAAGTCTCAACGAAAAGAAATTTAATTAAATCGCAAGAGTGAGTACAAATGTGCGGAAATAAAAAAGTCTTTGAAGGGAATATAAGGAGTTGTTTAATATCACTCTGAATATTCCATATCAATCAAATATTGATCTCGCTATCAATAGTTACAAAATGTATATTCAATGGAATAAAAAAATATTTCCGTTTTGTTCTTTTTCATTTCCGTATTTAATTCATTAATTATCAGGAAATAATGTTCAAGTGTATTACACACCAATTGTTAAAAACAAACAAAACTTTTGAGGATTTTATTTTTTGTCTATTCCATATTTATATTGATAAAATAGGAACATGAACAGGTTAGAGGTAAGAACATGTTTCCTGCTTCGTGTTTTGGGGCATAAAGGTTTAAATGGTAAGCATATTCATCACTTTCTTTCAAATAACAAATTAAAGAAATTGATATGATTTATCAATTATGGACATTTGACAAGATCAATACGTTATATACGGACCATTTCGATTTTATTGACAAAGGACGAAGAGTTGGTGTCAAATGTAATCTAACAGGTCAATACATAACGTAATTATTGTATTCGGACAATGGAATTCAATGTTTTTCTGTGTATTTTTAAATTGTATCTTGGAAGATTTAGTTTTTAACATGCCACTGAAACTATCAATAAATAAGATGAACTTGTTTTATTGTTAACAAAAAGACTAATTATTTTATTATTTTCGTTTTGGAGCACATAAGAACTAAAATTAAATTCATATCAGTCGACTTTTGTACATAAAAGACGTAATTGAATATATTTTACATAAGTATAATATGTAAGTAAGTTTGGCATAGGTATGGAACGCCAAAATTGTCTTGTTATGACCATTTTCATTATATGATGTGCATTTACCTTTATATGATGTGCACTTACCTTTACATGATGTGCACTTGTCATTATGTGATGTGCAAACACCTTTGTATGACGTGCAAATATGCTTATATTATGTGCATGTATCAAAATATGATGTCCAAACATCTCTATATGATGTGCAAATATACTTATATGATGTGCATAAATACTTTTATGATGTGCAAATGTTCTTATATGATGTCCAAACATTATTATATGATTTACAAACATTCTTATATGATGTGCAAACATCCTTAGGCAGCAACCATTTGATTTTCTGGGGGGGGGCTATGGTTTTTTTTGGAAAAAAAAGTTTGTTTCCAGGTTTTGATGAAAAAAATAATTTGTTTTGGACCCTGAGTAAAAAAAATTGTTTGTTTCACCCTCAGCTGCCACTATATGTAATGCTAAAATTGAAAGAAAAAAAATTGTCTTCGGTTTGTCGCTAAAAAAATAGATTGTTCTTCGCCGAAGGCGAAAAAAAAAGTTTGCACAGAAAAAAAAACCATAGCCCCCCCCAGAAAATCAAATGGTTGCTGCCTTATATGATGTGCACATATACTTATATTATGTGCAAATGTACTTATATGATGTGCAAATATACTTATATGATGTATAAACATCCTTATATGATGTGCAAATATCCTTATATGATGTGCATTTCCCCTTATATTATGTGCAAACATCTTTATATGATGTGGTTGTGTCATTATATAATGTGCTTGTAATCTTATATCATGTGGTTCGGTTAACTTCATTATATGATGTCGAAACGTCATTATATGATGTGCTTTCATCGTCATTATGGTCAATGAACATGATTACGATTACAATGATTACTGTCTACGTCATAACTGATTCCGATCTGCTTCTGCAGAATTAATATAAACCCGGATCAAATTTGTAGCTATCATTTGGAAAATGGTTAAGATGTAAAAAGAAAAAAACTTTGACATGTTTGTTCCTCGATTTAAAATGAAAAGATCACACCAGATATTATTGGAAAATTGTCAAATTGTGAAGTTTAGTTTTAATCAATGGGTCTACATTAAGGAACATACGAGGTCTGTAATAATGGGCATACAGATAAAGTTATTGAATTAAAGAAATGATTCTTTGATGTCATGCTCTATGCTCATTGTACTAGGCTTATATTTGACAATATCTTTATATTTTGCGTTAGCGGCTTTTTTTTTTTTTAAAGAAGTAAATACATGAATTTCCAGTATGGTCATTGTTTTGTAAAGTTTGCTTTGCTGATCATTTTAGCTGTGGAAGTTTGTCTATATATATCACTTTTCTGAGGAAAGACACAAAAATAGACAAAAACCGGAAATTGAGTAATGACCAATATAATGGACCGGTCATTTGCAACCCCATAAAGAGGGGATAGGAAGAAATTAAGAGAGCGTTTAATTTTGATTTTTTTAAAATAAAATGGTGGTATTCAATTGTTTATATTTATAGATTTGACGCAGTATAATGTTTTTACGATCGATGTGTTCGTTGTCCGTAAATACTTTGTTGCCAGACAAAAACTTTTTTGAAATAAGGGGCCAAAACGGCACTTAAAACAAGCAATGTTTAGGGTTCTTTGATATGTTGAATCTAGTTTTGACTCGAAAGATGTCAATTTTACGCCTATAGCTCCACTAGCCTCATCTGTTAAAATCTAAATCCTTATTTTTTCAATCTGAAACTAGTAATATTGAATGAAGGTGTGATAAATATCAATGAGACCATAACCGGGATATCCAAATTAAATTCCAAGTCGCAAACAACTTCCACACTTGAAGTTCTAGATCCACTATTGACGTACTATTTTAAACTTATATAATGCAAAAGGAATTTAATGCGGTTTTTTTGTTGTTATTACGAACAAATATATTGAGAAAGGTGTGTGTAATTGTTCTCTGGTGGGTTTTTTTAAGGGGGGGGGGAGTTTATGTCTTTACAATGATTGTGGTTTTTCCTCCTTATTTCACGGTAATGACTTGGAAAAAAAATAGAGGAATTCACATCTTTCCTACCCCGTCCCCACCACCAATAATGAAAATTGAAAATGACAATAATTATAATTTACTTATTTTTAAATCTGTTCTTATAATATAAAAAAAAAGAAGATGTGGTATGATTGCCAATGAGACAACTCTCCACAAGAGACCAAAATGACACAGAAATTAACAACTATAGGTAACCGTAAGGCCTTCAACAATGAGCAAAGCACATACCGCATAGTCAGTATAAAAGGCCCCATGATGACAATATAAAACAATTAAGCCGACCGTGCAAGGGCTGTATAGCCAGTCAAGGTCGTTAAAAACTTCCATTTGTTGTTGTAAAACAATTCAAACGAGAACACTATTTTGCTAAGAAAAGGTTTCTCTATAAATAAATATCAAGATGATAGGCAATAAAACAACAAAAGTCATAAGAGCCAAAATTACCCAAAATGGGACCTTAAAATTTACCATAGAATATATTCAGACACATTGCACTATTATTTTTTGTTAACCTGTTGTAGTTTTAAAGATAAACGCAAAATATTAAAAGTCACCGCCGTAAATCTTCACTTAGAAAAATTGAAAACACAACTCTCTATCTGTCAGAGACCACCAAGCCTCAGTAAACAAAAAATAAATACAGTGTTTTTATGTTCATTCAGACACAAATCTAATTAGATTACAGATATTGTGTATCCAAGCTATGCTTACGCGGATCTGAAAACGCTCCATTCTATTTTCTGTTCAAAGGCCATTGGGATTCTCGGTTTTGTCGGTTTTATATACACCTTCAAAAAAAGTGAAGACTGAATTTCATTGGCTGATGTAATATTTACTAGAACAAACAGTATCAAAGGATTGAAGTACTGAACATCGGATGACCGCAAGTTCTCGTGGATGGTCACACGCACTTGCCTAAAAGAAAATCACATCTCAATACCTAAAAGTGAGGTTACCTTACAGAGATATATTTTTTTCTGAGACAAGTTCGTGCTTGAACGATGAATAAATGACAGGGAATTCAACCTCATCGTAATCACAATTATATTGTAGTGATACAAATCAGTATACTCTGGTTTGTTGTTATATATTAAAGTAATATTTGTATTTATCTTACCTCCTATACATTTCCAGGAATATGATTGGTTAAAAGCGTCCGCGTGCAAACCGTGTATATTTGTATTAGGTTAGTAGGGAGGCGGGGCTTATCTCATACACGGTTAGTAGTGGAGTTACGTCCCTTTATATACCTTATTAGGTAAGAAGTGGGCGGAGCTTATTTCATACACGGTTAGTAATGGTGTTATGTCCCTTTATAAAAAACAAAACGGTACTGAGAAAAAATCTTAAAAGATCCAACAGACGAAGAAATTGATGATTAAGATTGAAACAAATTCATAAAACACATTTAAACTCGTTATTGTTGGCATCTGTTTTTGTAGGATCAATGGAAGTATTTTCTTAGTGCTAACAGTATTGAAGACTTGCTCATTTTGAGAATCACTAGTCTTAATTTCACACGTTAAGATAGTCGGTAAGATAAATTCGTTACATAGTGTGCTAGTGACGTAATACGTTATATATGGGGTCAGTAAATTCCATATGGGGATTCGAGCTTCGCTCTCACCCCATATGGAATTTACTGACCCCATATATACCGTATTAGGTCACTAGCACACTATGTAACTAATAATAACAGTTACATGTATAATTTTGATCCAAATGCTATAGCATTCTATTCTACTATTTTGATAATAGTGCAGTGCATACGGGGCGCCGAATGGGACTCTTGTGGTTTTGTACTCAAAATTCAATTTTGTACGGACAAAAGTGACTTTTGTTCAACAAAAATAAGTTCAGTTTAACAAAATTTGTATCATACTACAATTTTAAAATTTTGTCATACAAAATTATCTATCAGCGGACAAAAGTCACTTTTGTCATGACAAAATTCATTTTTGTTACACAGACTTGAATTTTGTTACCTAATTTGAAAATTGGGCGACAAAAGTCAATTTTGTATTCAAATTAGTTTAGTTTGGTTTCTGTGAACTAATTTTCATACAAAATCGACTTTTGTTACACAAAATTGACAAAAATGAATTTTGTCTCAACAAAATTGACAAAATTGACAAAATTGACTTTTGTCTCAACAAAATTGACAAAATTGACTTTTGTGAGACAAAATTGACTTTTGTCTCAACAAAATTAACAAAATTGACTTTTGTCTCAACAAAATTGACAAAATTGAATTTTGTCTCACCAAAATTGATTTTTGTCTCACGAAAGTCAATTTTGTCTCACGAAAGTCAATTTTGTCTCATAAAAGTCAATTTTGTTGTTACAAAATTGAATTTTGTCGTCACAAAAATGAATTTTGTCGTCACAAAATTGACTTTTGTCTCAACAAAATTAACAAAATTGACTTTTGTCTCAACAAAATTAACAAAATTGACTTTTGTCTCAACAAAATTGACTTTTGTCTCAACAAAATTGATTTTTGTCTCAACAAAATTGACAGAATTGACTTTTGTCTCAACAAAATTAACAAAATTGACTTTTGTCTCAACAAAATTGACAAAATTGAATTTTATCTCACAAAATTGAATTTTGTCTCACAAAAGTCAATTTTGTCTCACAAAAGTCAATTTTGTCTCACAAAAGTCAATTTTGTCTCAAAAAAGTCAATTTTGTCTCACAAAAGTTAATTTTGTCTCACAAAATTGAATCTTACCTCACACAATTGACTTTTGTGATTTAATTTCCATATCAGGTAACAAAAGTCAATTTTGTATGCAAATATGTTTATATTTGCATACCTTTTAGACAAAATTGACTTTTGTCATGACAAATATGAATTTTGTCTACAAAAATGAATTTTGTCATGACAAAAATGAATTTTGTCTACACAAATGAATTTTGTCATCACAAAATTGAAGTTCTCACAAAACAAGTCTGTAGCACATAGTTTTGTAAGACAAAAATGATTTTGTTATGACAGAATTGAATTTTGTACAAAACCACAAGAGTCCCATTCGGCGCCCCGTAGTGCAAGTGCATGGTGAAAACTCTTCTGTAATAATTCGGATTTTCTAATAGTTTGGATTTATGTAGGCATTCATTTTTCCCGCATAAAAGTTCTTGAGATATTCTTCCGCATGCGTTAACACAATTGTTCTGTACGTGTGCATATATATTACTTACAAATGTATAAATATATTTCTAACGACGCAACATTTTCATATTATTTATTAAATATGTTCTAAAAAAAAAGTTTTTATGAGTATTACTTGAAGCGACAAGGAATTTTATTTTGCACTCGATTATGTCTGCGTTTTTATACGATCGGTTACATGTACCAGTCAAAATCGAAAGCCAAATCTTTGTTGCGACAATACATCGAACTGCCCTCACGGTTATCGTGATGAAAACATGAAGTGTGGGCAGGAGGACGTGTACTTCCTTGTTTCAGGACAAACATATTTTTCGACTTTAATGAAAAAACTCTTCTTTTTTTTTAATAATATGTTGTTTTCATAATTTTAAAAGTTAAATTACGGTCTTCAACACGGAGATTTTACTCAAACCGAACAGCCCGTTATAAATAAGAGCCACACAATTTGTTTTATCAAATTTTCGCCGCTGCCGGGAAATTTTTAACCTAGTTCCTGCATTAATTGATCTTAATCGTCCGCCGAAATGTTTTAAACGTTAATTTTTGTTAAAATGCACTGTCTCACTTTATCTTAAAAATGCACTTTCGCTTAAAAGATTAAAGATCTATTTCTAAAGCGTTATAAGTTAACTGTATGCTCATTATTGTAGATCCCGTATATTCATTATTGTAGACCCATCGATTAAAATTCATAATTTGACAATTTCCCATCAATATTTGGTGTGATTTTTTTCATCTTAAATCGAGGAACAAACAAATTCAAATTCAAATATATTTTATTGCTAATCAAAGCGCCCACAAGGAGCAGAACAATCAACATTAATTACATACAAATGATTACAAGTGATTCAATATGATTAACACACAATGTTATAAAAAAAACCCAAAAAATAACCAAACCAAAAAATATTTATTAAGACAAGTACAAGAATACAACAAGCACAGTGTTTAATAACATAAGGGGGTGACTGTGCATTTTTATATCTATATATCATTTAAGGAAACTTTCCTATATGAGGATAAATTTTCCAATAATTCTCCGAGTTTCTGGAGTATGAAAGTATCTTCAGAGGACATTAGCCAAATAAATTGTGATTTAATATCTAAACCACTAAAATTTTTAAACCGTTGTTTTATTTCATTTAAAAAGTTGAAACGAATATTTGAAAGTTTGTGGCACTGAAGAAGAAAATGAATTTCATCCTCAACCTCAGTACCGCACAATTTACAGATACGTTCTGACACTGTCAGATTTTTGTACCTTCCCCTCTCAATCTCTAAATCGTGAGCACTGATACGGAATTTTGTTAAATAATGTCTATATCTAAAATTTTCCTGCAAAAGGTAATTTTCTAAGCAAAATCTGCTTTTAAAAAGTCTATAAGTTCTGAGCTTGTTACCATATAGTTTATTGCCTCTGAAATCATTATTAAGCTCAGTTTGCCATATTAAATCATATTTTGATTGCATCTTTTTGCATAAATAGTTTTTTAACTTCGTCTTTAAATTAAGTGCATAATTTTCATTGATGCTAAAGTATTTAAATAAAGTTTGAATACTGGTATACCAGCTCTTTTTCTGCTCATCATGTAGAGATTTTGAGAGGTTGAAAGCCTCTTTTAATAATAAGTCATCAGATTTTTTTAAACGTATATAATATTTAAACATATTTAACAAAACCTCCAAAAATAGAGGATATCTGCCCAGTTCACCCATAACTGCAATATTTGTTGCTTTTTTACTTACTCCAAGTATAAATTTACAAAAGCTTAAATGAGCCTTCTCTACTGCCAGGTCTCCACATAGTTTTTTGAAATAGTTATCCCCTTGAGTGTTTAGTTTGTGAAAGTTAATGTCACCCCATATTTCACTGCCATACATTAAGACGGATTTAACTGTATGGTCAAAAACATGAATGAGAGTTTTTATTTTTGGTTTATGACCTGAGAAACATTTTTTTAGTTTAAATAAGGCCTTTAACCCTTTATTATACATTTCATGTTGGGCATCTGTAAATTTGCCATTAATACTAAATTTGACACCCAAGTAGGTATAATTTTTTGTGTTCGTTAGGGGGGTATTATTTAAATGAAATTGAGTAGAAAGAAGTCTACCAGAATTGCTAAAAATCATGACTTTGGATTTAGTAATGTTAACTTCCAGTCCCCAATTATTGCAATAGATCTGTAGTTTATCAGGACATTCTTGTAGACCCCTAGGAGTTTCAGAAAGCAAAATTAGATCATCTGCATACATCAGACAATTAAGTTTTGTATTATTTAGTTAAACTGGAAAGCAATCCTCATCAAATATTTCTGGAATATCATTAACAAAAATGTTGTATAAGATGGGACTTAAATTATCTCCCTGTCTCACTCCTATAAAAGATGAAAAAGTGTCAGTTACATGATTAGGGTCAATTTTCACTGACAATAAAGTTTTACTATATATATCTTTAACAACATTATAAAATAGATCACTAACACCAAGTTTTCTTAATTTATAAAATAAGCCTTCATGCCAAACTTTATCAAAGGCTTTTTTGAAATCAATAAAGCAGGTATACAAATGTTTTAAACCTGTTTGAGTATATTTATCAATAAGACATTTCATGACAAACATATGATCTGAAGTACGCTTGCCTTTGCAGAAACCAATTTGCTCAGGACAAATGATATTTCTTTTAATACAAAATTTTTCTAATCTTTTAGTAAGAATTTTTGTAAATACTTTACTGAGACAACTAGTCACAGTTAGTCCACGATAATTTGATGGATCATCCTTTGAATCATTTTTAAATAAGGCAGTTATAAAACCATTAGCCCATATCTGAGGATAGTTTCCAGTTGAAAGTATTTTATTAAAAACATGATTTAAACTTTTAATTAGAAAACTTTGACTGTTTTTTAACATTTCATTTGAAATACTGTCTGGGCCACATGATTTTTTATTCTTTAAAGTATGAATTGCATCAGAAATTTCTTTATCTGTGATAAGGATGTCTAATTCAGTAAAAACTTTAGCATTTTCTAAATTACGTAAAAATTCTATTATATTAGGAGAAGGAGTTACTGGTTTTTTGTTAAGATCTTTAAAATATTCAGCCCACTCCGTGCTTGTTATATTTGATGATTTTTCTGTTTTTTTGTCTGAATTTTTAAGGGATTCTAATAAAGTCCAATAATTTTTTGGGTTTTCCTCACGCAAATTATCAAGTTGATCTATAAGATCAGCACGGAATTCTCTATATTTAGTTTTTCTTGCTTTTCTGTATTTTTTCAGTAAAGCAAAGAAGGAGGATCTAATATAAGGATCTTTGTTATATTTTTTAAAAAGCTTTTCTTTATCGCATAACTGTTTTTTCATATTTATGAGGGGTAGGTCAAACCATTTTGACTGTTGACTTTTCTTCACTTTAGCAGTACTATTTACCTTTTTTATAATCTTTTTCATAATAGAAATATTAGCTACCTCATAAAGGATATTATTCAGATCTTGTATCATAATATTTGAGTCACCAGTATAATTTGTATTATTGAATGTTTTTATTTTTTCTTGAACCAATGGTGAAGCTAGAGCATTTTGGAATTTCTCTGCAGAATTTTCTTCCCATATATATTGGTTTGGTATAGAGTAAACATCTTTTTGCACTGCATGAAATATACAGTTAACTTTTAACATTGTGGATACCTGGCAGTGAACAGAGAGGTCGGCTTTAAAATCATGAACCTTAAAAAATAGTATATTACTTAAAAGACTTTCGGAGGATAAAAAATAGTCTACCACACTACTACCCATAGGGGTGTGGCAAGTAAGCTGACCTATATAATCACCCGGGGTTCTACCATTTAGGATACGGATCCCTGTCTGCACACACAAGTCGTTAAGTGTCTTGCCCCTTTTGGATAAAATGCTATCTTGGCTATGACGGACTGGTATATCAAAATCAGGGTTATATTCTTCAAATAAAGATGAGATATGAGTATCTAAAATATCGTTTTGAATAAAGTCTAATTGTTTGGACCCTGTTCTAGCATTTACATCACCAGCAATTAAAATATTTCCCAGTTTGGAATAACTTACTATATCATTTTCCACATATTCCAGAATATCATAGGTTAGAGATTGAGAATATGTCGAATTGGCAGGGGGGTTATATAAAAAACATAGATATAAATCTTCAGGTAAGCCAAAAAATTGCTTACAAAGTTTAAGCCAAATGTAGTCATTTGTTTTGTGTTTTAAGAATTTTATTCCAGGTCTCAGTGTAGACCTTACATATACAGAAATACCACCAGAGCGTTTTCTTGTGCGTGCAGACATGGGCCGAATAAGATGCACAGCTTTAAAATCTGGTATTTCCAATGCATCTTCAAGAGAGCAATGGGTTTCAAGTAAACAAAAAATATCTTTTTTGTTGAATTCACTTATAAAATCTGAATCACTGTACTTGTTGTATCCTTTTAGTTTAAAACCATTAATATTCCAACAGCTTACATGTAAACTGTTTTTGATAACCATTACACAGAAGGAAAAAATAATCAGATATAAAAAAGACGAAAAAACTGAGATACCCATAGATATAAATTTGTTGTACAGTAATGTAACAAATTTTACAGTAAATAGTGTAAGAAAAGTTATTTTACTTATTAGATGACATTAATATGATCAAGGAGAGATAACCCAATGACTCCAATGATTTTATAGTATTAGCATTCATACAGAGAACAGAAAATTAATTTCTGAAAGCTCTTTAAATTATTGAGACATTTTGTATGATTGCATTTGTTACATACTGTACTGTTTCACCATGTTTACAAAATGTGTATACAAAAATACAAAACATTTGGTCTATTGTAAATTGTACAAAAGGATCAATATATGCATGTTTATAATATACATGTATGCAAAGTTTATAATTATTGTACATGTGTAAATGAAGGCCTCTTTGGCCAATAAAAGCTAAACAAACACAAATATTGACTCTTGACTTAAATAAGAGTATATGTATACATGTATAATAGAGGATCAAAACATTCTTGTGCCACATACATGTACATAAAAAAAATAAAATAAAAAATATTATTTATAATTATCATAAGCAAATAATACTTGCAATAATAGCTTTGAAAAAATAAAGTTGATTTACAAGTACATATTACATGTAGTTACCACTGAGTAATAAGTTTTTGTTGTTGTTTTTTATCTTCTACCAGTTTGTTGTGACAAACTTGGCATATAGCCAAACATACTAGGATTGAAACCTGTGTACATAGGATACATAAAAGGGGGTTGTGGGGAATGTTGTTCTAAATTTTGTTCTGTTTTGTTAGAGTTAAATTTCATATTACCTGTACCATGCCAGGAATTCTGGTTTACAAAATCAGTACTTTGTGTACCTATTTGGGGTTTGTTCCTTTTTTGGTAGTTATTTCCCCTTTTTTGTTGATTGTGAGGTTGGACTTTTTCCAAGCCCATTTGCTTTCTTAATTGATGTTTTATGTTTGATACAAATACATTCATACCTTGTTTATTCAAGTGAAGGCCATCATTGGCTAGGAACTTTTTAACAGGAGTTCCTCTACTACCTAAATTATGATTGTCACAAATTAAGATATCTAAACTGTTTAGATATGTATACTGTAAAAGTACATTACATTTCATAATCTTATCATTAAGAGTTTGATCTTTGAGACAAGCAAATGGCAAGGAGATTGTAATTTTAGCAAAGGCACAATGAGACTTTATCACATCAATTAAATCTGAACAAAGTTGTATACAATCTTCAGGTGTATTATTGCGCAAATCATTTGTAAAGAAATGAATAAAAACACATTCATAATCTGTACTATAGTTTTGAATTTTCTCATTTGCTTCTTCAAAAGTTGACACTGTAAGCTTGTCAACAATACAATCTTTTAAGAAGTAGTCTGTATTGATGTATTTTACATGGGAATTGCCCATTAATAGTATTTTATGGTTTGCGGACTTCTTTGATTTACTTTCAATTTTTTCCTGTTCTGCGTCTGGTGAATCCTGGTAGTCAGACAGAGCTTGGTAACGATTTGAAGTATCACAATTGAGGATTGAACTATCCTGTGTTCTTCGTGAGCGAGACATCTGGGGATTTTCTCTTGTAGGTATTGATGTTTCAAGTAACTTCACAGATTGACAAAGGCTAGATAAGTTTCTACTGACAGTATCATTGATTGTGGAGTTCTTACTCAGAATTTCACTTGTAATTTCAAACATGTCAAGGTTTTTCTCTTTTTAAATAACTGAAGATTTGATCCGGGTTTATATCAATTCTGCAGAAGCAGATCGGAATCAGTTATGGCGTAGACAGTAATCATTCTAATCGTAATCATGTTCATTGACCATAACGACGATGAAAGCACATCATATAATGACGTTTCGATACCACATAATGAAGTTAACCGAACCACATGATATAAGATTACAAGCACATAATATAATGACACAACCACATCATATAAAGATGTTTGCACATAATATAAGGGAAAATGCACATCATATAAGGATATTTGCACATCATATAAGGATGTTTGCACATCATATAAGGATATTTGCACATCATATAAGGATGTTTGCACATCATATAAGGATATTTGCACATCATATAAGGATGTTTGCACATCATATAAGTATATTTGCACATCATATAAGTACATTTGTACATCATATACGTACATTTGCACATCATATAAGTATGTATGCACATCATATAAGTATGTATGCACATCATATAAGTGTAGTTGCACATCGTATAAAGATGTTTGGACATCATAGAATGATGTTTGGACATCATATAAAGATACTTGCATATAATATAAGCATATTTGTACGTCATATAAAGGTGTTTGCACATCATATAATGACAAGTGCACATCATATAAAGGTAAGTGCACATCATATAATGACAAGTGCACATCATATAAAGGTAAATGCACATCATATAATGAAAAATGGTCATAACAAGACAGTTTTGGCGTTCCATACATAGGCATCATTGGAATCTTTTGAGGAATTAACTACTGCATTGTAAATTGCCTGGACAAGAACAGCTTCCCGAACAAGATCATAAGTATTTAGTTGACCATTTAATAACAAACTTTAACATCGGTTTATCGTCAACATCGGCCAACATTTCTTGTTCTTTGGGACACGATAGCGTCATGAATTCTGTACTATGATCATTTAAATCATTGAGTAAATGTTATAATTCTACCCCATTTATTTCTTAAATCAGTACATAATTGAATTGTTTAGATGAAAAATAGCTTGTATGCTCATTTGCTTCACAAAATCACCGTTTGATCGAAACTGTAACGTATGTATGCCCTTCAGACCAAACACTAATAAGTCTACCAATTTTTTTGTCAAAAGATGTGGAGAAAGGAGAGGGTGAGTTAAAAATGGTAGATATCAAAGAGGCACGAAAGATACCAGAGGGACAGTCAAACTCATAAATCGAAAATAATAAACTGACAACGCCTAGCTAAAATGAAAGAAGACAAACAGACAAACAATAGAACACATGACACAACATAGAAAACTAAAGAATAAGCTACACAAACCCCACCAAAAACTAGGGGTGATCTCAGGTGCTCCGGAAGGGTAAGCAGATCCTGCTCCACATGTTCCACCCGTCGTGTTGCTTATGTTATAACAAATCGGGTAAATAGTCTAATTCGGTAGGTCATATTCATGAAAGGGAAGGGGATTGTAGGTACGACGTAAGGAACATATTCGATATCATTTGTAAAACGGTTATTCCATAACGGTCAACCAACTCGTGATGGTGTCCGTAAAATTTACGAAGGGATGATTTCAACTTCATCCTTTGGAACTCACGGTTTAATAGCTTCCTTGTGAGCAGCAATCCTCTATCAAGAAAATCATGATAGGAATGCAAGCACGGGAATATCGTATCAATTGGGAGATATATACCCCAGATGCAGGTGCTGCTGGAATGTTGCTACTTAGAAATGGAAAGTTCACAATTGGAAAGCTGAAATCATCTCTTTTGTCGTAAAGTTTTGTTTTCAACCGACGCTCATTGTCAATTTCTAGATGTAAGTCAAGATATGAGGCCGACTTATATGTATATGTGGTATCCTTTATCTTTTATTCGATGGGATAGATGCGTTTAACATAGTCACCAAATTTTGAATTATTTAGTGAAAGAACGTCATCTATATAGTGGAAAGTAGAGTTGAAGGATATTGGTAACTTCTTATCTTTCTTCCCAAGAAGTTTATGTATGAAGTAAGCCTCATAATAATAAAGAAACAAGTTGACAAGAAGAGCGACACAATTTGTTCCCATTGGAATGCCGTCAGTCTGTTGAAAAACACGTCCTCCGAACGTAACAAATATGTTGTCAATAAAAAAAATCAAGCATCTTGATAATGTCAGTTTCAGATAATTTTTGTTTGAATAAGAGTGAGTATTTTCAAAACAGGATTTATCCCTCCCTAAGACAAGATTTGTATCAAACTCGTCTACTGAACACATTTTCGAATATGGTTATATTAATATTATATATGCTTTACCTGTGTTTTAAGATTTTCAGTTTGATACAAGAAATCGCTAACACGAATCCGTCAAAATTGTATCTACATGAAGGCACTCGCTATCTATTAATTGTATATCACTTGATATTCAGCGTATATTGAAAATCAATATATTTTCCAATGTTATCTTTTATCCAGCAATGCAATGTAAAATGTCTCTTATATATTAGTTGTTACATCATTTGACCTTGATACATGTAGGTACACCCATTATAATATTTCTTTAACATACACTTTGAAACGTTCAACTTTACCATTTGATAAATGGAATTCCGTTGAAACAATGCTAGACAATGTGAACCCTATAAGTTATAAATTAAAAAAAACATTGTTCTTTTATAGCAAAACAGCAATGAGTGCATACCTATTAATATGCTGATTTTACTGATCCTGCTTGGTAAGTTGATTATTATACACAATGAAATAACACAGATATAAATGATCACTGTAACATAAGGGTACCTCGTTTCTCGAATATATATATATATAGGTTAGACTGTTCCTGCTTAAATTGTCTTGCGTTAGTCATTTTAGAGCCCTTTTACAGCTTGATGTTCGGTGTGAGCTAAGGCTCCGTGTTGGAGGCCGTACTTGAACCTACCTTACAGATTGTAACTTGGATGGTGATTTGATAAGGGAAAATATTAATTCACTCGAAAATCACGATCCAAGCCGGACACTACTCCTACCGTAATCTGCAATATACATGTATTGTTATCGACTGGTTCGATGGTAATGTTGAATTATAAAGAGCGTTAACTGAACAAATTATATCATACGGTCGATTGACTAGTTGCATTTTCAGTTTATGTTTAATAGATATAATAAGATGCGGTATAAGTGCAAATGAGAAAACTCTTTATCCAAGTCACAATTTATAAAAGTAAACCATAATAGGTCAAATTACGGTAAATCTATATAATATAGATTAATAGAGAAGTCTTATGAAAATATGAAAATTAAGTACAATCCAGTGTTTCTGGTTATCCTTTATTCTACAATGGTAATACTCGAATATATGGCAGTGAAAAGGAACTATATGGGTTTGCATTTTAAACATTGTAAAAAAAAGTGAAATGATAAAAACCGAACTCCGAGGAAAATTCAAAACAGAAAGTCTGTAATCAAAAGGCAAAATCAAAAGCCCAATGACATCAAACGAATGGATAACAACAATCATACTCCTGACTTGATAGTAATTTCCTTATGTAGAAAACGGGAATTAAACCCACACAAGGCTTACCTTGGCTATCGACTTCATGTTGTCGAAATCTTTTCTAAACCATATTTTATTTACATTGATTTTTATCAATTGGAACGTAATTGAGTTTAGTTTTAGTCTACTGTACATGTACCACCACACCGAGTTTAGCTCAATGTGAACACGATTCTTGATCAGATTATTATTTAGATTGCATCAATAGCTGTATGTTTATCACTCATCACTATCCGTATTTAGACTATAACAGTTTACTTTTATAAATTGTGTCTTGGATGGAGAGTTGTCTCATTGGCCCTCACACCACATCTTCTTATATCTATCTTTAAACATGATTATATACAAGGTAATACTATTACATGCTTACCTTTATATTGATGAATCATCTACGAGTTTGTATTAATAGATAAGTCGTCAAATGCAGGTTCACCGATTTTACAAAATAAACAAGTTATCAATGGCATGCGTCCAAAGCGATTTTATGGATTAACCTTTATCAGGAACGCTCAAATCCCCGCATATCAAAAAGCCAAGGATGAATTAGGACCGACTACGTTGTATCTGTTTAAAATAAACAATTGACAATTATTTGCCTTGATAATGTGTGGCAAAATGTCGTGTGTACTTTAGTTGTCAGTTTATTTTCGATTTATGGGTTTGACTGTCACTCTGGTATCTATCGTCCCTCTTTTAGTCCAGACGCCATATAATTAACTATCTAAGTGACCTCCGAAAACTTTCGATAGTTAGATAACCTGATATAAATTAAAAAATATAGATGTTAATAGATAAGAAGGACTGCAATTGGATTTTCCTAAGACTGTATGATTTTAGGAAATAGGTTAAAACATACGTTTATCGTCGTGTTAACATGTATTAGAATGGGTTTTTGCGGATCGAATCAGTCAATCCAAGGGTTTATCCTTGTTTCACATTTGTTGTCATTATTTTCCTTCGAATAACTGAACACGCTTAATCCATGCATAACCTATTCCTAGCTGAGGGGTAAATTTGAAGGTCTCATGGATACGGATGAAATGAGTGAATAGTTAATTAGCGATTTTTCTTATATTATTTTTGATAAAAATGAACAAAATTGACTGCAAAAAAGTGAATCATTATTTGTCAATTTCACTTTCACGAATGATTGAACCAACAGAAAAGCATATCTCGTAGCTAATGGAATGCCACTTTTAGTTACATGTCACAATGTCCTATATAACTGTCACGTCCATGAAAATTTGAAAAGATCGCTTATGTATCTGTCGTAAATTCAAAATTAGACACTACTTACTCAATCAATTTAATTCAAAAATCATATACTGAAAAATATTTGCAACAAATTATCCAGTCAGATATTAGTAACAAAAGATGTCATTTTATTATAAACATGGTACATGTGATAACTAATTATATATGTCTTAGGTCTAAAATCTAATTTCTGCTTTGTAGCTTGAGCCATTCAGAATATTCCTCTTCATATAGATTATAATGGGTAAAACAAACAAACTACAACTACAGGAGTGGCAAATATAGCATTTTAAGAGTTACTTTTTGAGCGTGGTCATTTTCAACACCTCGAAAGGGCATAATTTCTAATCATTTGAATTTTCTCCATTATATATCACTATTTTCGGTAAACATGTTTTAATGAACAAATCCTTCAGTTGACATGTCGACGTCATTGATTTCAAAATATGATCAATATGTTTCATCAACCTACATACCCTTTTAATATCAAGTATATGTTGGTTCTTGTTTGTTAGGTTTTTTTGGCTGTTTATATTTGTCTAGTGCAGGGTGTCGTACCGCAAAATGTTTATGTAGAAAGGACTAGTCTAAAGAGATGAAGCTACAATGAAAAATGTTTTACTCTTTTCATAATCAACACTATGACGGCAAAATCTTAGAGAAAATATTACTTGAATTTAATGTTTTCAGATATGTGTGTTCAGGGATGGAGTAAAACAAGTATAGTTTACTTTACGTCCGGAAATAATGTGACTCTTATTTGTCCGCTAAATACCTCTGCGAAAAATATCACATGGAAGAAATGTAATGATATTATTAATGATGTAGACAATAAAATAAATCCTAAGATTTTGAACACAGAAAAATACAGTGTGGTGAGTAATCAGTCAAACAGAAACATGCTGCATATACGAATGGCTAACGAAGATGAGGTTGGGGAATATTATTGTGAAACAACAATAAATAATTCTATCAAAGAAGAGTCTCTTCGGTTGGTGAAAAAAGGTAAGGACATTTTTTCCCGAAATTATCCGTGCTTAACAATTAGGATTTTGCCTTTCATTCGAAGAATATTAGAGTTATCTCCAATAATTCAAAGTAAAATGGCACGCATTTACCGTACCAAATATATTTAGAAAATTATGTTTTCTAAGATATGAATGTTTTATAGACATTAACATTTTCCGTTTGTTTTTCCTTCTCCGATTCCAATTCAACATTTTAATCTATAAAACAAAGGTTTTCCATGGAGATTATTATCAATAATAACCTCCACCATGGATCTGATTGGTTCTGTCAATCAATGACATAACATCTAGAAAAGTTAGTTCCCTTGAAGAACAGTTAGTACCGTGAGCCGATTTTATTTTAGACTATATTTCATCTTATATCAGATTATAAACGTATACGTAATACTCCATAATACACAAAAAAAAATTATTTACGGCAAAACATTGACTGGAATAAAATTGAAAAAAGGATTCATGACAGACAATATGGCTAGTTATTCTGGTATAAATTGTCATACATTTACACATTATTATCGTTATATTGATACATATACGGTGGATGAGAATTCGAAGTGACAATTGATAACGAAATAAGGTACACATCCATTATCCTTATCGTAAATATATTTGTTTATCAACTTCAGTTGGTTTCATCTATTCAATAGATTAGATATTGGGTACCACATGATATTTCCTTATTACCGTGACATTTTTTTCTACCCTTTTTAATATGCAACGGATGTGACGTACTGTGGTTTGATGGTATTACACCTACATGTAAATACTTGAACTAAAATTGGGTACGACACACACGTATATTTCTGAAGAGATTTTAACTGCTGAAAAGTTTATCTCTTGCTACAAAATTGATAAACGTTATTATCATTATAACTGGTTCGATATATATCTGATGGTGGGCTGTTAGTTCCCGTGGATATTATTTATCAAGTTTTCAGTATTTTGTATTGGTATCAAAATACGGATATTGTTTCATTGATCTCTGCTTTTTTTTTTAGGTTAGGGGGTCCCGCTAGCATGTTTAACCCCGCCACATTCTGTATGTGTATGCCTGTACCAAGTCAGGAGCCTGTTATTTAGTTTGTTTATGTGTTACATATTTGTTTTTCGTTTATTTTTTGTACATAAATAAGGTCGTTAGTTTTCTTGTTTGAATTGTTTTACATTGTCATTTCGATGCCTTTTTAGCTGAGTTATTTCATTTGCAATCATACCACATCTTCTTTTTATATTTTATAGAGTTTCAGAAAGCATTCTAAATTAGGAATGCGCCGCATTCGTGCAAACTTAAGTTCATTGTCATGGTTTAGTTTCACTTTCGATCCCTTTTTTGGTCGTTAATCAGTTTATCAAAATGATATTTTGTGCCCACAAAACAATTATTTTAAGTATAGAAAAAATTGTCATGAAGTCGTTATATGTATTGTTTTCGGGCCGGACAGACACATTGATAAAATATTTACGTTTACGTTTATCTGTTGTTATGTTCATTTTGGGAAACACATTCTATTTTAAATGAGTATAACTTTAAAAAAAGTTATAAACTTGTATGACTACAAACTATCTTTTAAGAAATCTGTTATGTAGAATGAATTGTAATAAAAAAAAATCAGTCATTAATCAGTCATTTCTTAATTCATATAGCCATACAACATACTCAATAACTTAAAGGTAAAATGTTTTTGCACCTGATGCACTTTTCGACAAATTTATCAACATCCCGCAATAATGCTCGAGGCCAAAATATTTAAAAATTTAAAGCCTACTAAAAATGTAGAGAGCTATAAAACAAAAAAAGACAAAAAAAAGGGATAGCCATTGCCGGGTTATAAATCAGAGCTTTAATTTGCATGAAGGAGATACATTACTCAATGTTAGAAAATTTCCAAAAATTTTTAACATCAAATTTAAACAACACATAATCCGTATTTTCATGCCAGTGAGAACTGGCTACTGCGATGGTGATACCTACGGTGAATTTTAGTCAACTATCTAGCAGAGGCATCTACTCAGTACTAGTGATAGTAATACGATACCATGTTTTTGTACCAGATGCGTATTTTGAAAATCAATAAAGACAAATAGCTATTAACCAAAACGGATTTCATATTAATATACTTATTTGATATATTTACTAATTGATTATCAGGGGTTGTTAGGGAGTACTTAATATGCTTTTGTGTTCATACACGAATGATATTTTCTTTTCAGTTGTTCCGAACGTTTCTGTATTGTTAACTCCTAATTCGACAGTATATGAAGGAACGAACGTCACATTTGAATGCATGCATGACGTAAAGTCTACCACAATTGTCAATTGGTTTAAAAATGATAACATTATACCATCTTTCAAGACATATTTGGAGAACATTGACAACATAACTAGATTCAATGGTGGACAGTATAGCTGCAGAGTCATGGAACATAACCAGACTGAATATGGTTTCGGAAACGTTTCTATAAATGTATTGTGTATGTATATTAGCACAATCATGTTTAGGAATTATTTTGTCGGGAAACATTATTATCTGCAACGTTATAATTGCTTTACTCGATCATCTATAATGATCGAGTTCCAGAGAGAAAACGCACTATATTATCAGCGAATATCTCTGATGCTTTTCAACCATTACAATATAAGTTAAATGTGAGCAAGGATTTATGAAACAACTGATGAAGTAAATCATTTAATAAATAAATATTTAACAGTGAAACCATCATGATTAATCTACTAATGCCTTTTGATGAAATAGTTCAATTTGATTGCTACCCATATTGTAGGCGTATCGTGTCAGTAAGTATTGTTACATATTCAAGAAATTCATTTTGTGGAATACTAGAAGCTTAATTATGCAAGACTTTAGTTAATTTTGTGTCAATTATATATAAAACGGATGAGATGAAAAAAATCTAAATGACCTCTTGTTTACTATTAATTTTTCAACATCGTGTCTTTTAATTCTTAACAGTGGCGATTCTTTTTCTTCAGACTCTCCTGATGTGGTTGTGATTGATTATAATAATGGTACTCTGTTTTGCAATGCCTCTGGTAATCCCGATGAATACACCTACGGACAGTGGGAGCATAGGACCATTATAAATAATCAAATCAGATATTTAAATGGAACCGAAGATGGGTATCTGCATTTTACTGATCTAAATAGTGAACCTCGGCTTTACTACAACGGTATCTACACATGTTTCGCAGAAAACGGGGTAATTCGTAATGATATGCTTTATCAAAGTGGTTTTCAACATATAGAGTTTAAAGGTAATGCATAATGCATGGTATTACGCATGACACAATACACAATTGCCAAATACAATGTATAGTCGTCGTTTACAGATTTCATAACAGTTGAACAAATCATGATGGGCTTTGGAAATCTTTCTAAGAGATGACTCCCTCTTTTATTAAGGACCTTGGTTATCGTCTTTGTAAGTTGCACCTCTTTATCAAGAAAATCATGATCGGAATATTGTTTCAACTTGGAGGTAATATTCCCTGCTTATGTACTGCTACCTAGAAATTGAAAAAACACAAGGGTATCTTTGAAATTCCTTTTGAAGTGAAATTCAGATCTTAAACAACTATCAATGTCAATTCTAGATATTAGTCAGAGATGAACCAGTCTGAAATATATATGTGGTATCCTTTATTTAGTAGCTTCGGAGGAAGATATGACCAACATATCATCACTTTAGAATAAAATTGAGAATGGAAATGGGGGATTTATTCCATGAAAGGACGTCATTTATATTGCAGAGTTTGAGGTTTATGTTAGACTTCAATTTTCTTTCTTCTAATTTTATTAAAACTAGAACACACCCGTGATATCGCGGGTCTGTGGCTGAATTAAAGAATATAACTATGCGTAAGCCTTATTTTAGTATTGGTATTGTCATCTGATAAAGTCATGCCGATTATAAGATGCACAGTTTTCTCTGCTTTTAACATCTTTCTGTTTGAACCCGTCGACCTGGAAATTATCAATTATTGGTATTATTAATTTTATTTGGAAAACAAAAGTCCCTGAAAAGGAGTATGTTTTAATCAACAGCATTGTCCTTAATGAGTTATAATTAAAGTTGAATTCTTTGATTCGCTGTTTTACGTCATTCCGGCTAACAAATTGAAAACTACATGCTGTACCTATACGCCTTATTTTAAGTCCAGAATTATATTATTCGTATTGTCATCATAGAAAGTCATACTGATTAAAATACTACAATCGGGAACAATGTGACAATGATTGAATTTAGTAGTGTCAACCCTGTGATTACGACCCGTGTATATAGAAAAATCCTAAATACAGCGTTTGGTGGTGCGCCTGTCAGATGCAGAACGTATGTAGATAAGGTAATAGGTAACAGGTGAATATACTATTGGTATCGGTATCGGATTCGACCCGGAACTTCTTAATTATTGGCGATATCAATTATGTGGGAAACAAAGGGATCTGGAGTGGTGTAATTTTTAATCAACAGCATTGTACTATATTAGTTAGATATAAAGTTGAATTCTTTGATTCATCGTTTTTACGTGATGACGGCTGATAAATTGGACCTCGTAATTTTAGTATTATAGATAGCACAGAGTTCTTTTTCCTTCCATACAGGTGGCACTAAATTACAAGGACCATTCATGATTACTCCTGCATGTGTTATACTATTATTTTTTTTAACTGTAGAGATATTTAAAGGAAAGCAAACACTTCAAATAGCATCAATATAAACATTTCGAGTTTTCTCCAAGACCTCGTTCCCACTAGGACATTTTGATCGATTTAATTTAGATCGGATCACTTTAGATCAATTAAATGGCCAATGTGATCGCTTTGAATCGAACTAAAATCGGTCTAAAGTGAAACACCAAAAGCGGTAGGTTAGTTTAAATCGATCTTAACTGAACCAATATAACTTTAAATGTGAAAGCAAAGTTATTTTTTAACAAGTATATTGTTTCATAACTTTTAAGTATATTTATTGTTAAAAATGATTTAATTAAAACAAAAAAATGTCTGTTGATACAATTTTTTTCAGGAATTCCACAGTGCTTGCAATATTTAATCTTTGAAGATTATATTCAAGCCCAATCGACAGAAATATTTATTAAACTTTATACCGTTCCAATATATGATAGTTTTCATTGGAAAACATCGAGTGAGTCAATCACAAACATATCAACTAAATATGATACAACAGTCACCGAAAGTAACTTCATAACTATGCTTTATGACGAAGTGGCTTTTGAAATAGCTGTATGGAAGTTTTCACTTGTCATATACGACCTTAATCAGGAGGATTTTGATATCTATACACTTCAAGTCGCAAACAAAATAGGAAACATATCTTGTAGCGTCCGCTTGCAAGCCACAAGTAAGTGTTTACTAAAACAGTTTGGGGGCTTCTATCTAAATAGTGTTAATAATTATTTTTTTAATGCCACACAAACAACTCTCGAATTTAGTTTAAAGGCTATATGTATCCACTCAATGGACCCTCGCATCCCGAAAATTACCAAAGATTTCATTTAAGAAGTTTCTGAATATTTGTCTTCGGAAAAGTTTTAACTGTGCGTACTTAATTATATGTTTACGTTTAAATAACAACTTTATGAATGCAACCCTACTGGATTTTCATGGAAAGAAAAAAGCAGCCATGTCACATAAAATAATGGCAATGCAACACGTATACTTATAAACGACTTTTACTTTTTATAAAAGCTCTGCAAAAAACAATTCAAGACGGTACTCAGAATAAAAATGTGTGCGACTGCAGATTGAATGATACAGTGTTGCAATTATTTTTAATGAAAAGATAATTCATTTAGATTAAAACATTCTAGACATGAAATTCATTTTCAACAAAGTACTGAAAATAAATGATTTTTTTTTTATAGAAAGCCTTTCTATGAAGTGCAAACAAATTAACTGCATTTTTAAAATCAAATTTTAATCGGGTATCACTTATCTACTTTTTGATTAATAAATACAATTACGAATATGTTATATACATTTCTTCCATTGAAAAACAAGTTATGAGAAATAGCTTTTATTGCATGATTTTAAGGATTTTAACGTTTGTATCCTTTTGTGCCATGCATAACTTTCATAAAAGTCAATGACACGAGAAACACAATAAGATATAATATTAAATGTTTTTTTTTATTTGTACACTGTTTTGTTCTGAGGGATTTGTCTTTGTAAAAACAATATATCAAATGTAACTACTATAAATTATCAGCTGCGACAATATGCAGTTTGTTGAGAGAGAAAAAAAATACATGATAGTTAATTTATAACATTTACAGTATATTCCCATATAAATATAGGAAGATGTGGTATGAGTGCCACTGAGATAACTCTCCATCTAAGTAACAATTTATCAAAGTAAACCATAATAGGTTACAGCTATAAAGGGCCAAAATATTACTAGTGTAAAACCATTCAAACGGGAAAACCACGGTTTCATCTATATAGAAACGAGAAATCCGTACATGTATGAACTACATAAACAGACTACAACTATTGTACATCAGATTCCGAACTTAGGACAGATGTAAACATTTGCAGCGTGATTAAACGTTTTAATGGTACCAAACCTTCTCCATTTTCTGAAACAAATTATAGTATAACATCACAACATAGAAATACACACTATTAAATATCAATTGGAAGGCTTAACTCAATAAAAAAAAACGCAAATTAATAATATATAATATGTATTTGCTAATTTACTATATTAGTGAATTCTGTATTTTTTTTTTTTGGTAATTTTATTGATAAGAGGATCTGAATTACTACTGTATATCAAATCTTTATCTTTATTACATTGATGTATAATAGATCAATTATTAACCACATTTGCCAATTTTCAATTCGTATTTAAGAATTTGTAATTTAATGTCTAAATGCTGAAATATTGTCAAATATTTTGTAACGCCCAATTCCTCTTTTAACTGATAACTGTCATTTTAAAGAATGTTACAAAAGGCCTCGACATGAAAGATAGTTCAAAAACTCCCAATAGTATGGCTGTATCATAGCAAACGACCACTACTGAATTACATGCTCCGGGCTATGAACTTCTAATAAAACGTGTGCCTATATTAACAGTTTTGTCAGCGTTCAATTCTCTCCTAAACTGATACAGTGATATCATGGTGTAACAGCACGATATTAGAACAAATTATACAAATCAGTTGGGAAAAATCTGACTCTTTAGATCGTCATGAAGCACACAATCAACTAACAAAAAGAAAGAAAAATCTTAAAACTACGTCTTTTTTGGGAGATAGAATTTATTCATAGATACTTTGTTTTGTTTATGTACTGGTTCCCAGATATGATCTCTATGTTTCATCTCATTTAACTTGAGCATTTTACCAGTATATAAATGCGCATGCTAAGAGGTGAAATTGAATTCCGAAGAAGACCCAAAGTGAAGAGAAGGGTAGTGCAGAATTTTACTCTTAGAAGTTCGGGGCATATAAATGCCTCACAACCCTATGTTTTGACATTTGGATACAAAAGAAAAGGAGTGCATGTCAACTTTCCACTGTTGGATATGTTTTACGAAAATTCAAAGTAAAGTTGCACAGTTTTAGCCGTAAAGTAAGTTCATATTGGACATTGCATAGTCTATATTTACAGAAGTCAACCTAAAACTATAGAAGGAATTGATTTGGATTTTTTTGTAAAGCTGCATGTATTATCATAATTTATAATCATTTGACTAACTTATGGATATTTTCTAAAATAAAGTGACAAATAAATAATACTTGCGTTCTCACTTCGTTTTTTCTATAAACTTGAACTGCAAGATATTCGGTTGTATTGTTTGTTATTTTCTATACTACGTAACAATCAATCAAATGTTGATTGAATAATAAAATCTAACAATGTAATCTTGTTGTCTGCTCTATGGTCGGGTTGTTGTCGCTTTGACACATTCCCTATTTCCTTTCTCAATTTTATTGTTCTTCATGAAGCGTTACTAAACGAAATTGTAAAGAATATATTAACTAACAAAAGTAAATAATAGTCAATCATCAGTCCAGTGGTTATGTTTGGAAGTCTTTCTATACGGCTGTTAGAATTACATCCCCAGCTCATCGTTGTGAAAATATTTTGATATTTAAGTTAAATTTGATTGGTTTAATATTTTTCCGAGGGTATCAACAGCTTAGCAGTAAGAACTTCGGTACTGACATGATTTAAAGTAAAACTTTTCGAAAATATATTGTACGTTTATAAATTTTTAAATTATAAAGATATTAAGGTTTCAACCCTCTCCTGCAAAGTTGACCTTATATTTGTACATTTTCGTGTCCTTTTGTTACATAGAGCCAATATTGTTTCGATTCTTATACATCCTCGGCTTTCAAATATTGAACATTTAGGATTTCCGATGAAGGTTAATCCAGAAAAGCGCTTTGGACCCATGCAATTCATAACGTGTTGTTTCATTAATTGGCACCCACTTTATACAATGTTTTATTTGTATTTTGTATTTTTATCCATCTGATGAGTTAATTCTTTTTTTAACTGATTTATTAGTTTGTTCTTATGTTGAACTGTTACACCACTAATCACCAGTTTAGGGAAAGGATGGGATCCCGCTAATATGTTTAACCCCGCAATATTCTCTCTGTATTCGCATGTCCCAAGTCAGGCGCCTGTAATTTAATGGTTGTCGTCTGTTTATGTGTTAAATATTTGTTTTTGTACATAAGTTAGACCGTTAGTTTTATCGTTTGAATTGTTTCACATTGTTATTTCGAAGCCTTTTATAGCTGACTATGCGGTATGTGCTTTGCTCATTTTTGAAGGCCGTACGCTGACCTTAAGTTGTTAATTTCTGTGTCATTTTGATCTCTCGTGGAGAGTTGTCTCATTGGCAATCATACCACATCTTCTTTTTTTATACTAAGTAAGAAAAACTAAAAGGAGCCATAACAAAAACAAATATACTTTAGTTTTAATGTGTATGCATTATCAATATAAATACAGGTCGAAGATATTTTTCTCCAATAGTCATCTTCATGTTTGCCTGTGGAGCAGCCATAACCGTGGTACTCGTCATGAATGTAATACAACACTTTGTCAATAGCAGAAAAATAGGTAAGAAGTTTGTACAAAATTAAAGACTAGTTTACCGAAATTTAATTGATTCACCGGGTGTGAATAAGAAATATTGCTAATAATTTTTAAAACTACCGGTTACGTATATTTCGACTGAGATTTCCCATGCTACAAAATGAGAAAAAGAAACTAGAAAGGCTCTAAAGAATTTGTATGTCATTCATCTGTTCGCCATTCAAATTTTGAAATCTCACATTAGTAGATCCCTAGTGATATGCGGAATATGAAATTAATTTGACTCGAAGGAGAAGGTACGATATCAGGACAACCTTTTAGGCCTTATGAATTCGAAAATTTTGTAAACAATTATTCAATTAACATTCAGCAGGTGTTCATAAAATTCACTGCCAATCACCAGTGTGTATATTTCTAATAAGTATAAGTTAAAGTAATATATATGTGTGTGCAATGGAGCGATAAAGTTTGACATCCAGTTCTACCAAAAACTTCCCAACTATCCTCATATAAAGACCCTATCATATATATTAAAAGAGTCACATTTTTCACTATTTTTTTTTCATATTTCTTGATCTAGAACAGGGATGTAGCTTATTTTAGACTGTATAGACAGTGGACCCTAATGAACAAACGAACCACATTTTAAGCGCTGAATTCTATAAAATTATTTTATGGTGTTATATTAAAGAAGCCCATTTCAACCAAACATTCGGACTTTTCCGATTTTCTTCAATGTTTACGATCCACCTCGGCTTGCAATCGAACGTACCCGTTCATGTACAACGTTCGCCATTTAGAGAAGAGAAGCCTTCTTACTCTAGATTTAAAATGTTCCCCAATTTCAAACTTCACAGTTTAGATTCAGAAATCATGCATAAATGAAGAAATCATTATCAAACAGCTTACTTGGACCTAAAAAGCACATTTCTGTAAAGTAGAAGTCGTAATATCCCATCATGGTAATAATTAAATTTATTAAGCAGTTTACCTAGAATTGGTAACTAAGAAGAATATGAATAATGCTCTACTTTCTCTATTCACAGCAGCAAAATCATAGGATACACATTAACCACACCTTTTGATGATACATAAAGAGATGTACATGAAGTGAAATAGATCAATAATTTGTGCACGTTGAGTGCGAAAGATTGTTCTATCTTGATAGTTGTTGAAAATTGACACTTTTAATTGTTAACCATTCAAGGAAAGTAATTAAATGTTTAGCTGCATCACTGTACCGTATGAAAATACAGTCAACCAGTTTACTATCTTAATCATTATTTTGTTTTATTTTAGATAATTTAAAAGTAGATACAGATATGAAGTTCGACAAACTTCTATTTTTACACTATGCCTTATTTTATTTAAATTCTTATGTACCTGAACACGTTATATACAATTAAATGAATTAAAAATAAAAGGCCGGCACGGTGCATTTTTCTGGATTACATTTTTATATAGATAAATATTAAAACTGTATTACACATGTCGATATAATAAAACAAATATAGGAAATTCATTGTTATATCTTACATTCTTTTACCAATTGTAATGTTAAAACTATTTTTTTTAGCACGGCAAAATATAATGAGAAAACCTTCCAACACTGACGATCAATCTACTGTGTTATATAGGGTGAGTATTTGTGAAATGATTACACAAGATTGTTTGATGATTCAGTTGTCTGGTTTGCCAAATGTCACGGGTTGTATACCATTTAAGACCGTGATTCTTAAAATGCATATGACAATGAATAGTTTAATAGAATAAATAATTCTTGACTGCTTACCCGATCCTGGGGCCAGTAACAAGAAACATCACTTAAAGTTCTCGTAAGTCATAGTTTACAATAGCAAAAAGAGTGCGCTAATAACCTTTTAAGAGTGTAATTAGAACCACCATTCTTTCTTCGCCCTTTTCTTTCTCTTAACATCGTTTAAGAATACCCTTAAGACGGTCTTATTCTAAGTACACTTACTAACTTTCAGTCCTGCCCGTTAACGTTTTCTTTCTTTGGTTTAGTCATTGCCAAATAAAAAAACTCTCGTGCGCTTTGAAGTAACAGGATTTGTTCTTACATATTCTGCTTAAATATTGATCCTGATTAAGTTAACAACGTGGGAATATTAAAAAGGAAAAATAATACAGTGGCTTAGTGCAAGACTACGAAACCCGGATTTTAAACAAGAGGAAATATCCCTCGTCCCCATAACGGGAAAATTTTTACATGACAGGGATATTATCGATCCATTTTATTGATTATCTATCTATGAATAAAGGAACGATTTCATTCATTTTCGTAACCCAGAACGGCGATGTTTTATAGTTTTGGTGAAAATTTGAGGATCATTGAAAAAGAAATAGATTTGGTATGATGGCCAATTAGACAACTTTCTACCAGAGACAACATGACGTAGAATTTAATAAATATATGTCACAGTACGACCTTCAACAATTAGCAAAACCCATACCATATAGTCAGCGGTATTAGGCCCCGAATTGAAAAATGTAAAACAATTCAAACGAGAAAACGTACGGCCTGGTTAATGAACAAAAAATCAATGGAAAAAAAATATGACATACAGCAACAATCGACAACCACTGAATTATGGGCACCTGCCTTGGGGCAGTATTATAAGACAGTGTTTTATTTTTTTTTTTAATTTGAGGATAAGTATATATTATTGAGTGTTTTGGATTATGCTGTATAATAACATTGAATTAATGGTTATGTTTAGTTTTCTCTCGCTTATTAAGATGATATTTCCGTTTGTTTTTATCAGCAAAAAATTTTGTATTGGGCCTCATTTCAGCAACAAATCATGAATACACTACATCTTTGCTTGAATATTATAATTATGTACCCGTGGGAACAAAACTTATCAAGAAAAAATGAAGTAACAATTGTTTTGAGATATTCCCGATGCCTAAATTATCATTACAGTCATTAACGTTTTGAAAATATAAAAGTCTATTCGGGATTCCACACAAAATGCCTGTACGTTATTAGTTTAACACATGTTATCACTTATATTAGTGCTAGTCCATGTTGTTGTTTACTATTTATTGGACCATAAGTAAGACGTTTAATGATCAGGTTATGATACATATAACACCCCATACGTAGATCATGAGCATCGTTTGTGTAGTTTATGAAGTGATCTTTGTCATACCTATCAGTAACTATTGAAACATGGCCGTGTCCGAACCAATAGAAGGATCTCCCATTTAACAACCAGTTTAGCGAGGTTTAAAATATTTTATTTCGGTTGCAATCGTTGGTTTTTCATACTTTTGTGCCACTTGTTTCCTTACTAAAGTCCATATTCTTTGATAAAAAAAACTCTAGCCTTCTAGTGTGAGCGTTTATATTTCAAGTTCTTTGTGAATTGGGACTTTTCTGTACCTTTTTATTCTATTAGTATATTACATTTATAACTCCTGATTGGCTGATTTCGTTCTATCCTTTTAAAATTTGCTTTTGGGCATCCCAAACCAACAGCTACCATCTACAATTGTGCATGCTATCCAACTAGTGAAGATGTTACCACTTTATTTCGACTGACAATGAGACCAAACAAGTACACTACATGTATCTCAGTTTTAAGGACTGGTCAATTTACTGACATAGTAAGTGTCTCAACCTTCTATGATGGATTTTTCCTTCATCATTTACACCACGGTTCATCAAATTTTCAAGTATACTAAGTTCACTTTATGCTATTGGATGTACTACATGTTGGACATGACTTTTCGTTGCTCTTATTACATGGGGAGAAGAACAGAATTGTAATTTTCGGAGGTACCGAAGTGAATTTAATAGAGTTTCTAACAGTTTTGTTTTAAAATACATATGTTCTCTTAGTTCATTGCAAATTGTATAAGTATTGTATATGACCATCAGTCTGTAATTTGAGTTCAACATTAATGACAAGATTAACTCCTCTACCAATCGGTGCACTGCATTTCATATCTCTAAACAAATCGGACTATGCAATCTGACTACTTCAATATTTTGTATAATTGTAACATAAGCCTTTTTTTAAATAATAGAAAGTCACGAGTTGAAAATTGCCTTCTACGCATATTAAAAATATACAATATTCTTGACACATGTCTACATGTAAAAGTCTAATTTTCTGCTTCATCAAATACTAATAAGTCATCTGAGTCATAGGGTACTTTATTCATCAATTGTACATCACATGCAATCATCTTACAATTGCATACACTAACTCTGGAATAACAAATAAACAATGGTAAAGATAATACAATAAACGATACAATTCATTATCTAAGGCCGTGTTCACATTGACCTAAACTCGGTGTTGTGTAAGTGTAACTCACACGTAAACTAAACAAAATTACGTTCCCATTGATAAAATGTTTACATGTAGTGTAAAACATGTTTTGTCTACATGCAGTCGATACTTGATGTAGGCCTTGTGTAGATTAAGTGTACACAAAACTAGGCATTTAAAACATTTTTGAATAAAATTGATATTTTTAACAATTATAAATAAAGTTCTTTACAGAAATATTTGTCTAAACTTGATATTTTTATTTGTTTTTTTTTTTTAACTTAACGTAGCTTTATTAAGCCCTTATCAAGACTCAAAGCAGCATCATTGCCGAACACATATTTCATTTGAAAATTAAGGTCTTTCCGAATCGACTTGACTTGCAAAGAAATGTTTGCACTGGTCTTTACTCAAACAACGATTCACTCATAAATGCATTACTTAAAAAGTGTGAGGTAAATGTATAATAATTGTTTGTCTAGTACATGTATCTCACATCCGTTAAATTACCCTTAAAACTAAAAAAAAACATTACCCCCTCCTTTTGCCAAATACTCCTTGGAGAAGAAATACCATTTGAAACAAACAGACAAGATAGGAATATAGTGATCCCTAATATATGATTCCTTCTTCTCCTTCAATCTCTGTTCCGATGTAATGCATTGGCTTTATGAGAATAAAAATATATATTCTTTGCCTGTAAGCACGCTGCTGCAGCCTACGTTTTCTAATGCTTAATCGAGACATCTTTATTATATTTAAACTACTGCACATCAGCAAAATGGCTTTCATAAAGAAGCAACCACTTAAATTTTAAAAAATTGGGGGGGGGGGGAGTATTTTGTTAATTTATCTGAGCCAGAAATTTTTCCGCTCATTTAAATGTCATAAAGTTTACAAGTGTGAACAAATCTTATGTACAGGTAATTAAACAAGGTGTATAGATGTGAACAAATTTAATGTGACACCAATGTCCAGTACATTAAACTAATTGTAAACAAGTTTACTGTACATGGCGTTTGGTGTGAACACGGCCTAAAAGTACTAGTCTATTACACTTTTATTATCATTTAAGTTCCCATGGTCTTATATAGTTAAAACATTTTATATTTTAACCTTTAAACTTCATAACAGTTCATGTCAATCGATCCGACTGAATACATATAAACATCTTTTAAAATTTCTGTACAAACGGTATACGGTTGGAAATCAAAATGTGAATTTACAAACAATAAACAATAACTACATTACAGATAATTTGAGCTTCGTATATAATGTCTTTTAATATAATATAAATGAATTATCATTTATCATCAATATAAATATAAATATTTAACTTCATGTGAATCTAGCTTTAATGTTCATAATCAGGGAAAATAATCCCAGTGTAATATTTTCAAAGTGACAATGAAATATCTGTCATAGTCAAGTTATACAGGTAAACATAAATAAAATACAAATGCAATCAATTTACACAGTTAAGTAAACTCACCAATTCGTGGAAATGAGTTTGTACAATATATAACATCAACAGCTACACTATTTAACTTATATCCTTATATCCTTATATCATGGATATATGGTCAATGCATAATATCATTATCTGAAATCAATATTACAATTATAAGTACAAGATCATAGTAAACAAATAAATCTTTACAAAAAGGTACTATCATTTATAAACAAACATAATATTATCTGACTTGTTTACATTTAAATATCTACGTCATTATTGACAATAATACCATACCATAACATAGGTCAAGGTCACTGTTAAAATAAATCAAACTCACCCGTAAGGCAAATACACAAAAGCTCTCAAAACAATCAACTCATATAATCATCTCTCAAACTAAAATCTCACACTTACTTGGACATTGGGGAAACTTACTTTTACCTTGCATGTTCAAAATTTGGTGACTATGTGGAACGCATCTATCCCATCGAATTGGAGATAAAGGATACTACAGATACAGTTAAGTCGGCTTCATATCTTGACTTACATCTAGAAATTGACAATGAGGGTCGGTTGAAAACAAAACTTTACGACAAAAGAGATGATTTCAGCTTTCCAATTGTGAACTTTCCATTTCTAAGAAGCAACATTCCAGCAGCACCTGCATACGGGGTATATATCTCCCAATTGATACGATATTCCCGTGCTTGCATTTCCTATCATGATTTTCTTGATAGAGGTTTACTGCTCGAAAGGAAGCTATTAAACCAAGAGTTCCAAAAGGTGAAGTTGAAATCATCCCTTCGTAAATTTACGGACGCCATCACGAGTTGGTTGACCGTTATGGAATAACCGTTTCACAAATGATATCGGATATGTTCCTTACTTCGTAACTACAATTCCCTTCCCTTTCATGAATGTGACCTACCGAATTAGACTATTTACCGGATTTGTAATCACATAAGCAACACGACGGGTGCCACATGTGAAGCAGGATCTGCTTACCCTTCCGGAGCACCTGAGATCACCCCTAGTTTTTGGTGGGGTTCGTGTTGTTTATTCTTTAGTTTTCTATGTTGTGTCATGTGTACTATTGTTTTTCTGTTTGTCTTTTTCATTTTTAGCCATGGCGTTGTCAGTTTGTTTTAGATTTATGAGTTTGACTGTCCCTTTCGTATCTTTCGTCCCTCTTTTAATAAAATATCATAATCAGGATTCATACTTCATCCATCTGTCAGAACAAAGGCTCTCAATGTAAATAAATGTAACTTACCAAAATATGCTTTATTAATGGTTCCTGACTGAATATAAGTGTATCCAATATCACTAAATGTTTCAATCCTTATACGAAAAGTAACTACAAAGACTGGATACCAAATAATTAAACTATTTAAACTTTTGTAAACAAAGACCAACATTGACCAGCCATTTAACTTGAATTCCCTCTATATAATATCACAAGACCAACAATGACCAATAAAATAAGACCTAATCACAAGTAGATTGCAAACGAATCATCTGCAAGAGATATTTAGAATTAGTACATATAATATAATCAATGCATCCAATGTAAACGGCAGAAAATCCACTCTACCACATATATTATCTTTGCATATAACATATAAATTGTTCAAGGCCGTGACCACTTGACATATTATTTGGGCTGCCTTATTGACGCATACCCCTTCTGTATTTTTAAGAAAAGAAAAGGTTACCTTCTATTTTTACATATTGCGCTCGTTTTATTATTATTTACTTCATAGCTTAATATTGTGTATTATTGTAGCACAGAGCTGGTCAGGAGTTTACAGAAATTACGCTGAACGAAACAGACAGGGATAGAACACATACTATTGAAGACGATTGATTATCTCCGTTTGGTACATGTATACTCCTCCATGTTTTGTTTTACTATTGTTGATTATTAACAAAATCAAGTCTATATCCTGTGAGATATTATAATACGTAATTAACGAAAACTATTTAACAATGTGTCCAGAAGGCTGTCACCTGTGATTATGCTAACAAACTCCGAACTTATGTTGATTTAAGGCAACATTTGGTAAAACTAGGTTCGCATTACTCAGTCCTTCTGTTACTATAGCTTAAAAAGACTGTTTGGTTTTTATCAAGGTCTTGCATTTGTCATTTGTTTTCAAGAACGACGGGGAATTTGTTCGTTCTCAGTTTTAGTCATTTTGTTTCCATAGGATATACGCATTTGTTTTTTTTAAATAATTGCGAAGAATCACCATTATGCTGAAAGGTAACACATGGTTTCAAAGGCTCACGTTTTTCAGCAGCTTTACTTTTAATAACCAGTTTTGGTCTTAAATTAAATGTTAATTTTAGATTTTCACAAAATCGCATTCTCAATTCCTTTAGAGAGAAAAATAATCGTACTGATAAAAAATACAAACGAGAGTACCACGTTTCCGCTTATTTTCGAAAGTTGCTATTTTTACTTTACTTTATTTAAATTTAATACGATTGCATAACATGTATTGCTGCTCACTTATATGTCATTTTGTCTCTGGAGGAGAGTTACATCATTGACAGTTATATCACATCTTCTTATGTTTATACATATAACATTTTCCCGCAATTAACCTGGTAGATTTATATAGAGATGATATGGTTGTACATGGAGGTTATCTAATTCTATGAGAAAATCATAACATTGTTTGTAGAAAATGACTTGAGATATTTTAGACTATGCTAATTGACCATCGTGAGTACCTCTTAAGACTGCAACTAGTCATAACACATACAAAGATAGGAATAGTTGATCATGATTATAATTTTTATGTGTATTTGATTACCCGTCATGGATTTAACAATATAAATCATCATTTTTCCTGTATATGAATCATTTTTTGTGGGCCGAGTAAGTCGGGAAGAAAAAGAATCTGTCTGGTGGCTCCATTGTTTCACTTTTTAATGTTGACATCCTTATTTTTCCTATAACGCGACTATGAGAGGTCAAGTAAGGGTTATATAAATACGAATTAAAATAAGGTTTAATTAAGTTATTGATTTGCAAGTTAATAATACATTTGCGATAGTTTTTTTTATCTTATTTTGACATTTGACATGCATTTTATTGTACATGTATAAGTATGCATTCTTCAAAATCTTGTTTGTTGGTTATCTTTCGTTTTTGCCACGTACTTTGTCTATATGTTTTTGTATGTGTCTTTGTTAGATATATGACGTGGCTCTGTACTTATATATCCCATCATTATGTTCTTTTACTACGGTAAATTTGCGTATTCTTGTCTTTAATTTTTGCTAATATGCTTGGTCTATATGCCATGTTTTGCTTCTTTGTAACATATGTGTATGTTTTTTAGTGACTTAGATTAAAACACAAAGTTAACTGCAGTATTTTTGACATTTTTACGTATTATGTCTGTATGTTTTGTTCACGCATCATTGTAAATATGGAATTTGATGCGACTTTCATACAAGTGAGAGGTTTATCTAGCTTTAAAACAAGCTTCAATCCACCATTTTCTACGTAAGAAAATGCAGGTACCAAGTCAGGAATATGATAGTTGTTATCAATTCGTTTGAGGTGTTTGAGCTTTTGATTTTGCCATTTGAGTAAGAACTTTCCGTTTTGATTTTTCCTCGGAGTTCAGAATTTTGTGATTTTACTTTTTTTGTTGAACAACCGCTTTCATTACATTTTATAGGAACTTTATTTAAAAAAAAAGAAAGAAAGAGTTGCAAATCATATGTTTCCGTGTTGATGACTAAGATGTTTTTACAATGGTCGTGCTTGTCAGTATCGAAAATATCGAAATAGTATTTCAATATTCAGCTTTTATATAACTGTTTGAAACGAAAACGAAATTGTATCTCATGTTTCACCTTTAATGTAGGCGTAGAGTTCTAAATGCAAGATTTTTTTTGTTAGTTGTTATTGGCTTTAAATTAGCTGTCAGTAACTTCGAGTACTCTTCGATCTGTTCTTCGTATATTTTGGTTGTTGGGATCGATGAATAAGTACCAATCCGTTTCCACTCCGTGTTTTCGTTAGATGTACATTTTACTCCTTCGTTGTATCGATTGATGAGATTTTTAAAGGTTGTTCTGAGATTGTTCTGTAAAACAACTGTCCCAGGTTAGGGTAGACTGGGCACGCCTTCGAACTAGTTTAACCCCGCCTCATAATGTACCTGTCCAAAATCGGAAACCTGTTAATCAAGGATTGCCGTTTGCTGTTGCATATTGTATGTGTTATTTGTTAATTATTTTGTACATAAATGTAGGCTGTTGTTTTTCTCGTTTGAACTGTTTAGGATTTGTCATTTTGGATTCTTTTAAGACTGACTATGCGGTATGGGTTTAAATTACTGTTGAAGGCCACAAAGTCACCTGTAGTGTTAATTTATGTGTCATTTTGTCTTTTAAGGAGACTTGTGTCAGTGGCAAACATACCACGCCTTCTTTTTTATATAAGCTATATATCATTAATCGTACTAAGGATAAAAAAAAAAACAATTGTTATTAACTACGTTTGAAGTTAGTTGTGGAAAAAGGCTTTACATTTCTAAAATGCCAATTTTATATATACAGGTATGCATGGTGAACTTGTTTGTGGTAATATTCTATTTGTGTACAGAAATTGAGAATAAAGTTTTTATTTCAGTTTTGTTAAACAGAACTGTACATGAAGGTTAAGATAATGGGCATGTATAAACTTCTGTATTAAACTGTTCCAATTTGTTTTTTTATTAAATTTATAAAATGTACTCGTTTTGCTATTTATTTTTTTGATTTTTAGAGTTTACGATCATTGAATTAGTTAGAAAGTTTGTGTGTTTTATTTTGGATTTTTTTTTAATTTATAAAGAGTGACTCTTTAGAGTCTTAATTAATTCCTTCTTAACATATGAATAATCGGTCGTTATTTTTCGTAGTTGTTTCTATAACTGCTCACTGATTTAAGATACACAAATTTCGTGTATATACTGTTTATTATCTATGACTTTTCGTGCATATGTAAATAATAATATTCACGTTCTCTTAAGTAAAGTTATTCTTTGTTTTACTCTTTGTTTTTGTTCCATGTAAGCGGGAGTTTTTGCTAGCAATAATAACAGATTCAACCCACCAATTTTCTTAAAATGTCAGGTACTAAGTAATGGACGTGGCAGTTGTAATCAAATAGTTCGTTGTCTATGTATGTTGGTGTTTGTTTTTATTGTACTTCAGTAGTCATGTTGTTCCGTTGTTTTCGTCTTATTCCGTAGCCGATATGTTTCGAAAGGTTTTAGTTTGTAACCAGGATTTGTTTTCTCTCAGTTGAGTAATGACTTTTGAACACCAGTATACAACTGTTGTCTTCATTTATAATGTATCTTGTCCTGTATTCAGGTTATAGTAGGCAGACATAACAAAACAAAATAATACAAGAAACCTCACACTGAAATTTTTCCTGCAAAAAATCTCTGATAACTCATGACCCTCGATACTTTTTTTAAACTAAGTTGACATCAGGAATGTAGTTTTGCAAATCATTATGCATATATCGTGCTGTCATGAAAACATTTTATTTTCATACTTAAAAGTTCTTGAGTAACACAAAATCAAAATGTAATTACTATTCACGTCTCGTGGTCGAACTTTATTCTGCATATTATTATCAAGATCATAGTTCGACCAATCAAAAACAAATCTGGATAACAAACTAAAACCGAGAGAAAAACATTAAGTTATAAATCGAAAAAATGGAATAACAAATGCTCTAAACTACAACAAAAGCAAACGCAAACATACATAGAAACGTACTGTAGATTACAACTGCCACATTCCTGACTTGTTTCACGACCTTTCAAGAAAAATATTAGGTTTAACCTGAATTTCATGACTAGCCTAACATCTTACATGACAAAGTTCAAAATACCGCTAAATGACAACATTAAGTGACAGGAATACTGTACAAATAAATGCAAGAACACTCAGGACACAGAAATACATAGATAAATAATATAATAGTACATAGTACATTACAACATGTAACAACAAATACCTCCGATGAATGTACAACATCACACCAAGACACCCAAAACGAAATATAAAGTGCGCGTCGCATGATTGTATTAACGTTTCATTCGTCCATTGTCCGGCCTGTATTCGTGTTTGCAACAAACATTCTTTAAAACGCATACGTCCATTTATAATTTAAAAAATGCCACATCTTATGCTACCAAAGGTATAGTTGTAAACATATACTCCATCAGGGTTATTAGAAGAAAGACTGAAATTTTGAATTACAAAATCTAGTCACGATCATGGCGAGTCCACTTTCTCCTTCACTTGATTATTAACGTGTGACGAGTAATGCATGAATATCAGGTGTTTTTTACCTTGCGACTTATCTGATTTTACTCATCTTTTGTGAATTGAATCCCAATTTTCGTCTCATTTACTTTCCAATATGAAGATGCTACATAAGTGTAAATGGACAGTTATCCAACATTGAACGACAAACGACATTGTAAACAATTGATGAACTATACCCTTACCGTATAGTTATCTATAAGTCTGTTTTACATAAGAACATTTTCGAGATTAACTGTATATTTGTACAATACTATAGCTCTTGGTTCAAAAGATAACTAAAAAGTAAATTAGCTCCTTGATACCAAATGATTAAATAGGATGTTTTTAGACACACATTAGTAAGGACGAAACAAAACAATCGTTATTGCAGTGCCTAACAAACTTTTGTGAAGCATCCGAATCTGGCTTCAAAATGATCAAATTGATTTTGTATATGCCACAAACGGCATATCGATCGTATTTTGACTCCTTCCTTTTATTTTATTCAAATTGGTATGATTTCAGCTTTGTAAGTCTTGCATTTCGGTTTTTCTATTAAGTCATACAAGCTTTTCACCTTGCGTTGACGTGGTTTTGTAGTGAATAAAGGTAACCTAACAAGTACGGCCTTCAACAATGAAAAAGAACCGTGTCGTATAGTAAGCCTTAAAGGGCTCTATAACAAACCGTGGTTCACTTCGAAAGGGGAACAATTAAATCTGATGTTAATGACTGGTGATGCATGCATAGCAGAAGACGAGAATGGTTTCGCACTTATTGAATTAATGCGATTCTTTCTTTTTTTCTCTTTGTTGATAATATATATACACATTAAGACAACAATGCTGTCTCATATTTTTTTATGATGTTTCCAATACACAAGTAAATATTTTTTATTTACTCGATTAATTAAAATATTAATATAACGAGGATTACAATAAATACTGTAAATATTCACCGGGTTTGGTTTATTAAATATTTGTTCAAAAATTAAACTATACATAAGTATATGAACGGCTAATAGTAATAGTGCAAAAATCTGACACCAAGACACACAAAATACAAAGAAATTAATGATAAGAGGGAACTCTAACAAAGGCAGGAAAAAATTAAATATATTTTTAAAGGCTGATCATAACATAGTCAAATTGTAAACGCTTGGGATGATGAAAGGAGAGGGTCTCCTATCATATCCAATTTTTTTTAATTAATTCAAAAGCTGTAACAATTTTGTAAAAAAATGTTTCGCGAATCTCTTTCCATTTAAATTTTTTTTGTGATATTTAAATTTATGAAGTAAAATAACAAAAATTTAAAACTCCAAGTAAACTTCAAAACGGAACGTTCCTTATCATATGGCAAAAGCAAAAGCTTAAAGACATCATACGAATCGTGTATATGAATAAGAATAACCAGATGCTCTGCAGGGCGCAGCTTTATACGACCGCAGAGGTCGAACCCTGAACAGTTGGGCAAGTATAGACACAACATTTAAGCTTGATATAGCTCTGAATTTGGATTGTGATTAAATAGTTGACAAAACATAGGTTTCTGACACAGAATGAATGTGGTCTAAGAACTTAAACTTAAAAACTTAAAAAATTTAAATTGGACATTTACCTTTTGTTTTTCTGTTTGTCTTTTTCATTTTTAGCCATGGCGTTGTCAGTTTGTTTTAGATTTATGAGTTTGACTGTCCCTTTGGTATCTTTCGTCCCTCTTTTACCTATTATGGCCCAATATCCAAAATCTAAATACATGGTTAGATTCAGCATATCATAGAACCCCAAGAATTCAATTTTTGATGAAATCAAATAATGTTCAATTTTAGACCCGTTAGATCTCAATGTGGACCAATTTTATAACCGGGCCCAAATATTAAAAATCTAAATAAATGGTTAGATTCAAGCATATAAAAGAACCCCATATATTCATTTTTTTGTTGAAATCAAACAAAGTTTAATTTTTTACCCTTTGGACCTTAATGTAGACCAATTTGAAAACGGGACAATACTGTGCAATTGACTATTTCTTGCTACTGCGCAAACCTGTCCAATTGAAAATTTCTTGCTATTGCGCAATATTATGCAATTAGATATTTCTTGTTATTGGGCAATACTGTGCAATTGAAGATTTCTTGATAATGCACAATACTGTGCAATTGAAGATTTCTGCTATTGCACAATACTGTGAAATTGAAAATTTCTTCCTATTGCACAATACTGTGCAATTGAAGATTTCTTGCTATTACGGAATACTGTGCAATTGAAAATTTCTTGCTATTGCACAATACTTAATATAATAATTTTAGACCCCCGATTTGGAACAACTTGAAAACTGGGCCCATAATCAAAAATCTAAGTTCATGTTTAGATTCAGCATATCAAAGAACCCCAAGAATTCAACTTATGTTAAAATCAAGCTAAGTTTAATTTTGACCCCTTTGGACCTTAATGTAGACCAATTTGAAAACAGGACCAAAAATTAAGAATCTGAATACACGGTTAGATTTAGCATATCAAAGAACCCCAATAATATTTTTTTGATATAATCAAACAAAGTTAAATTTTGGACCCTTTTGCCCCTAATTCGTTCGGACCAAAACTCCCAAAATCAATCCCAACCTTCTGTTTGTGGTCATAAACCTTGTGTTAAAATTTCATAGATTTCTATTAAATTATACTTAAGTTATGGTGCGAAAACCAAGAAAAATACTTATTTGGCACCTATTTTGGGCCCCTAATTCCTAAACTGTTCGGACTAAAACTTCCAAAATCAATCCCAACCTTCCCTTTGTGGTTATATACCTTATGTTAAAATTTAATAGATTTCTGTTCACTTATACTAAAGTTATTGTGCAAAAACTAAGAAAAATGCTTATTTGGGCTCTTTTTGACCCCTACTTCCTAAACTGTTGGAACCAAAACACCCAAAATCAATCCCAACCTTCCTTTTATGGTCATAAACCTTGTGTTTAAATTTCATAGATTTCTATATACTTTTACTAAAGTTACAGTGCGAAAACCAAATGTCTTCGGACGACGACGACGACGACGCCAACGTGATACCAATATACGACCAAAAAATTTTCGCGGTCGTATAAAAATAAGAATATTTATTGAATTCAATTAAAGGACCCGTTTCCAAGAATATATATATATATATAAAATGGCTGAATAATAGGTAAAGATTAATCTTACGGGGCGATGGATCATATAATTATGATACAGTGCAATACAAAATATAATATATAACCAGTCTAAAAGGATACAACATCACCATAAAAAAACAATGAAATGAACAACTGTTAAATATTTCAGATAACAGATATCCCTCATCAGTATGAGCAAGATGAAAAATGAATCAGATCAATCTATTCTGATTATTAAACTATAGCAATCTTGAATTCTATACAACAACAAAAGTTAAACAGTATCACTCGAACATCATATACAGAGTCGCTAGTACAATTTTAAAATTTAAAAATTTCCAAAAAAACGACTGATGAAGGATATCTGTTATCCGAAATATTTAACAGTTGTTCATTTTATTGTTTTTTTATGGTGATGTTGTATCCTTTATGACTTTTCATATAATATATACATATATAAAGTCTCTAAATGATTGTATAATAAAAACTATAACTCAAATTCCCATACTTTTATAAAACAAGAATGTTTTCTAGTACACGGATGCCCTATCTGCACTATCATTTTCTATGATCAGTGGACCGTGAAAATGGGGGGAAATCTCTAATTTGGCATTCGAAGTAGGTAGATCATATTATCGGGAACATGTGTGCTAAGTTTCAAGTGGATTGGACTTCAACTTCATCAAAAACTACCTCGACCAAAACTTTAACTTGAAGCTGGACAGACGGACGGACAAACGGATGCACAGACCAGAAAACATAATGCCCATAAATAGGGCATAAAGAGAAAAAACGCGGCAAATGAAATCAATGTAGTTATTATAACGTAATATATCCAAGCGATGTAATTGTTTTTTCAATGTTGTAATGTATTCCAATGAAGAAGGCCGTAATGGCCGAAACGTAAGGAAATTTATGTTATAGTTTTTATAACATTGATTATACAGTAATTTTAAAGCTTTATTACATAAATTATAAATGATTAAATAACTCTACACCATCCTAGAAGGTGTCTCAAAATAAATAGAATAGAATATTTTGTCTCTCTAATACATTTTTTTAAACCTACATCACTACTATGTTAATTTAATTTTTGGAATGCAAATTTTCTCTGAGTTCAAAACAGTTACTTATACATCTTGACACTGACATATTTACATTTTCAGACTCGCATGACATCAACCAAATAAATTGTTCATACTTTGAAATATAAGGGATTTTTTTTTACATTGAATGCTTATGTATATGAATATGCAGCATATTTAACAGTGATAGCATACATGAAAAAAGTCTATCTATCAAATTAGATGTATTCAAAACTGTTTGAACTGATTAAAAATCTTACAACAAACTTAAGTGTCATGAATACAGATTTGAAACTAAAATTATCAACACTTCACTATTTTCGTATTGTCTTAGAGAAAATCAAATACATCACGTTGCTTCGTATGAAAATCGACTTTTTGGTGTAAGCAAGTATTATCGGTAATAATTTTAAATAAATGCAAATAATAAATGTTGAAATAAAAAAGTATAATCGGTAATATATAAATGTTTGAAGATTGCACGTTATTTTTGTAAATTATATAACAAGATGAATTCATCACAAAAAAATAAACATTATAATATCAATTGTAAATATCGAATCTGACTAAATGATTCAATATTTAATATCACACATCTTTTACCAAACAAATCACAGATATTTTACATACTTCGTAATTATTGACAAAGTAATAAGTTTAAATATTAAATAGATCTAAATAACAGATGACCAGTATTAAAAATATTCTGAAGTACCGGTATTTTCCATTAACATTCATTATAAAACATTGATATTAAACAAACACTAGGCACAAGATACTGTTCTAGTATCAGTCCCGAATATATATATATATGTTCCAGACCGTATGAGTATTTGGACCCTGCGCGTACGGTCTGGACCTTATGCGTACGTTTTCAAAATACTCATACGGTCGGACCGTACGCGTACAGTCTGACTAATATTAAGACGTTGGTGAAGTTTGTTAAATACAAATGATCAACATAACGTAACTCTCAAATTGTTATAAAAAAGTGCAATTGTAATTGAAATAAAAACTTTATATTTTAACTATTTAACAGATTCACGCTATTTAAATCTGTTAATCTCTTGTATAAAGTATGTCGATCAGTAATAGTTAACATGAATTGAATAAGATCACTGAAATTGAAGATATCGGAAGTAAACATAATGTGAGAGAACAACTGCTTTCGAATATTTAGCAACTTTACCAAAAAATGTAAATGCAAAGGAAAATGCATAAACTGCAAACATTTAAATGTAAAAAATATTACGTTACTTGTGGAAGCAAGCGTCACCTTGAATGAGAGTCCCAAAATATATAGGATTCAGATATACAATTAAAAAACTATTTAATTTCAGTTGTTCGTTTGTTCATTTCATCCATCTAATTGTAATAATAACATTTTGTAAAACTAAAAAAAAAAGATTGTGAATAACGTTTGTTTAAATTTAACCCATATGATGACATGTATGGTTAGCTCGTACTGGACCATACGCATATACTCATACGGTCCGACCGTACGCGTATGGTCGGACCGTACCGGTATAAGTATATGGTCATACTCATATGGTCTGGAACATATATATCATTAAAAAACACGAAAAAACAATTGTTGAAAGTAATAAAGTATTTTAACACTTTATAAAGTGTATGCGTGAGAGAAAAAAATCTTACGAATACCTTTCCGAAAAAATACGACATAAGTATTCCTTTTTCATTAAATGGTTATCAGTCTCCCCCTAAGAATGTGTAGGAAATTTAAACACCTTTTCTAGTGCTTTATCAAACTGATGTCCTAATTAGCAAATAACATATCCAAATATTGAAGAAGGTTATCCAAAAACATTTTCAAAGAAATGCAAATGATAAATGTTGAAAAAAATATATTCTACCTAGTCTTCCTGAAATAAGGTATAGATTACTGAATTTCATTACCACTACTTGTGTTTCCAACTAAATAAATTTAGCGAGTGCAATCTTGAATATAAAAATAATTCAGAAAATAAAATAAAAGTAAATCAAGAACAACCCCAAATAGTGTTTATCATATTTTTACTAATAGTTAGCTAATATAGGATCTTTCGAGTAAAAATATAGATACTTTTGGATTTCAAAAAGTATAAATCAAAACTCAAATTTCTACCAGCATATGTAGAAATTGGATTTTTACTTTAGACTAGGTGGATTCTGGATCATAGTGAATTTCAATTTGAACTGTAACATAGGCAACCAGATGCTCCGCAGGGCGCAGCTTTATACGACCACAGAAGTTGAACCCTGAACGGTTAGGGCAAGTATGGACACAACATTCAAGCTGGATACAGCTCTAAATTTGGATTGTGATTAAATAGTTGACACAGCATAGGTTTCTGACACAGAATGAAGGTGGTCTAATGAACTTAAAAATTTTTTTTTGCCTTTGAGCAATTCACTATGCTGTTGAATATTAATCCTCTCAAAAAAATGTTTGAAGACATTTTCTTTTTATTTATGAAATCTGAAATGAGAAAAATTTAACCCCCCCCCCCATTTTTTTTTTCACATCCCCCTTTCCCTTTTTCCAAAACTGATCTCAATTCAAATTTCTAATGGAGTTTGCAACAATAACTACTCATTTAAATACATCATAAAATATTAAAATGTAACAAAAGGTGCTTGTTATCACTGAATGGTAAAGATTGTTTTAATTTATCAGTTGGTACTAAAAGTGAATATACATTGTATATTGTATAAAACAATGATTTAAGTTGACTCAACTACTATTCTGGACAAAGAAAGATAACTCCAATCACTTGAAAATTTCTTGCTATTGCACAATATTGTGCAATTAGATATTTCTGGCTATTGCACAATACTGTGCAATTACTAAATATTTGCTATTGCACAATACTGTGCAATTGAAGATTTCTTGCTCTTGCGCAATACTGAGCAATTAAAATTTCTTGCTATTGCACAATACTGTGCAATTGAAGATTTCTTGCTATTGCTGAATACTGTTCAATTGAAAATTTCTTGCTATTGCACAATACTTAATATAATAATTTTGGATCCTGATTTGAACCAACTTGAAAACTGGGCCCATAAACAAAAATCTAAGTACATGTATCTTTGGTATCTTTCGTCCCTCTTTTAGATTCAGCATATCAAAAAAGCCCAAGAATTCAATTTTTGTTAAAATCAAATTTAGTTTAATTTTGGACCCTTTGGACTTTAATGTAGACCAATTTGAAAACAGGACCCAAAATTAAGAATCTACATACACAGTTAGATTTGGCATATCAAAGAACCCCAATTATTCAATTTTTGATGAAATCAAACAAAGTTTAATTTTGGACCCCGATTTGGACCAACTTGAAAACTGGGCCCATAATCAAAAATCTAAGTACATTTTTAGATTTAACATATTAAAGAACCCCAAGGATTCAATTTTTGTTAAAATCAAACTAAGTTTAATTTTGGACCCTTTGGACCTTCATGTAGACCAATTTGAAAACGGAACCAAAAATTAAGAATCTACTTACACAATTAGATTTAGCATATCAAAGAACCCCAATTATTCAATTTTTGATGAAATCAAACAAAGTTCAATTTTGGACCCTTTTGGCCCCTTATTCCTAAACTGTTGGGACCAAAACTCCCAAAATCAAACCCAACCTTCCTTTTATGGTCATAAACCTTGTGTTTAAATTTCATATATTTCTATTTACTTATACTTAAGTTATGGTGCGAAAACCAAGAATAATGCTTATTTTGGCCCCTTTTTGGCCCCTAACTCCTAAACTGTTAGGACTTCAACTCCCAAAATCAATCCCAACCTTCCTTTTGTGGTCATAAACCTAATGTTTAAATTTCACTGATTTCTATTTACTTATACTAAAGTAATTGTGCGAAAACCAAGAATAATGTTTATTTGGGCCCTTTTTTGGCCCCTAATTCCTAAAATGTTTAAACCAAAACTCCCAAAATCAATCCCAACCTTCCTTTTTTGGTCATAAACCTTGTGTCAAAATTTCATAGATTTCTATTCACTTAAACTTAAGTTATAGTGCGAAAACCAAGAAAATGCTTATTTGGGCCCTTTTTGGCCCCTAGTTCCTAAAATGTTGGGACCAAAACTCCCAAAATCAATCCCAACCTTCCTTTTGTGGTCATAAACCTTGTGTCAAAATTTCATTGATTTCTGTTCAATTTTACTAAAGTTAGAGTGCGAAAACTAAAAGTATTCGGACGACGACGCAAGACGACGACGACGACGACGCAGACGACGACGCCAACGTGATAGCAATATACGACGAAAAATTAAAATTTTTGCGGTCGTATAAAAATATATCTCAATGTAATAAATCAGAACTAAGGAATAAAAATGTTGGTAATATATTAAATACAGAAATGAAACAAATCATATATTTATACATTCCCAAAATGTAGTTTGTATTGTGCTTTAAAAAAATACAAAATCAAAAGTGTATAGGGCATTATATTAATGTTCTTCAAGTTTGTGTTAAGATGGCATATGACAACACGTGACCTGAAAAAAAACTTATAAAACAAACAAAATGATAAACATCTTTCACATTAATTTCAAAGAAGGACTTAATTTGAACGTTCAATTCTGTATTCAAGCTTGTAATACTTTCTACATTGAACTCCAACAGCAAAAAATGACGAACAAGCAAAAAAAATAGCAATACACATCACATAATTGACAAAGTACAGGCAATGCACAAACTTGTCGGGATTAAACCAGTTTAACGTGCGGTTAAACATCCACAAAATAAGAAGAAATGCACTTTAAAGATACGAAAAGGTTGAACTATAGAGGAAAAAAGACGGCATATAATTTGGGTAGCACTAGGTAAAAGTGGGTTCGGAAAAATAGATAAGTTAGCTAAAGAAGCCACAGCTGCTGATTTAATGATATTGCCCAATAAAACAATTATAATATAACACTCCTAGCACGTTTCGTGAAACCTAAGCCTATACTGTTAATATGTTATAGAAAATGTAACTCATATCTCCGGAGCCGTTTGTAAGGAGAAAATATCGGTAAACTTGAATGCATATCGACAACTTTAGTTTCTCTAATTTAAAGCAACAGTTTTAGTATCTTTTATTCATGTGTTGTATTTCACAATGACGAACATGGGTTGTGTATCGTATAACCATCGTTAATAAACATCGAGGTGTTCTTCTTAAATACAGATGCAGAATCTGGATTAATTTACCTCAATCAAAAACGTGTTATGCCAAAAGGTTTTGAGTATCATGTATGAAAACAAACAGTATAAATAGACTTATTGTTAAGAAAATTAGTTGCTGATGAGACAACTACATGTATCATCAAAGACCAACAGACAAGGATTTAGACATGCAGCCTTTAATAAAGAATAAAACGTAATACAGCAACCTATAAAAGACGCCAGGATAACAAAATATGAATCTATTCAAAAGAGAACACCAACAGCCTGATTTATTCTAAAAACAATAAACACGAAACATTAAGGTTAACGACAAAACGACATCCACTTGATTAAGGTTCCTGGCTTGGGACAGGCACATATAAGATGTGGCGGGGTTAAACATGTGTATCAACACGTAAGCCCTCCCCCTTAACTGGAACAGCGGTGTAACAGTACGAAAATAGAACAAACTGTGGAAATGAAATGAGATTAGTCTAGACCAAACAGATCGGTACTAAGCAAAACAAAAGAAACAAAATAAAAACAAATAATAAATTGACTTACCCTAACAGACGTTTTTAAAAATTGACAAAAAAAATTAATAAGAAAAAATCGTTAAAGTCAACTGTTTTGAAGGAATTGAAACATTACAATGCGCAAAAAATTGCAGAAAACTAGACAGCTAACAGAGCTGGGATATACCATAGGACAATAAAAGTTTAGCTGCAGGGTTATTAACGAGTCCAGCAGCTGATTTTTGTACACTAGAGGCAGATACAATATAATGGTCGGATTTGGAATGTTCTTTTTGGACACTCAGAAATTTAATTTTTAGAACATAAGGAAACTTAAAGAAAAATAAACTGGCAACTCCTAGATATATAAATAAATAGGTTCTGTAGGTATTTTACAGAAAGAATAATTTCAAATATATCTCTTATTATTGTAAATTTATCACGGAAATTTTTAAAAAAATTGTGGTATCGCCACATTTCATACATTGTGATATTCTTCAAAGTAGTCATGTATTATATCATCATTTTCGATCACAAGACTTTAGATTGAATAAGCGGACTGAAGGAATGCACTTTATGTTTGAGATTTTTCTTAAAATTATGACATTTGTGTTTTATTTTTACCACAAAATATTCTTAAATAATATGTCAATTTTGCATAAATAGTCATTTGAACATATGCTGGGTATACTGACCTTTTATTATATTTTGGAAATTGCACGATATAAACTACAAAATGAGGAATGTACAATTTTGTCAATTTTGTTACTTCCCCCGTACATTCTTAAATTGTACGTTTACAGAAAAGGGAGAATCAAATAATAAAATACATTTAGGAACGTCTTAAGACAGAACAGGACACATAAACAATCACGTAAACATGGTTTCAATATTCTTGAAACGATACTGGCACTGCTCAAGTTAATATTTGAAACAACGGCGCAAATTTAAACAAATAACAGTATATATGTGATGACTAGAAACATTGAATGCCTTTTTAAATCAAATTTCCACACGATGAAATTCATATATCTTATTAAGGGATATTTTGAATCTCTAAATCTTGAAGTATTTAAGCACTTCGTTCATCTTCAAGCTACTGGTCTCACATATGTTTTAAATGTGAAATTTCCGGCTCTGTTGCTTGACATTCACTTGTTACCTTCAAGACTGTCTTCGTCTATAAAATCAAATATGAATATTAGAGGAAAATTGCTTCCCTTGTTCTTAACAAAACTTATCGTTTATCGTTTTAAAATAACTCACTACTATTGAAAAGAAATGTTATGCTTTATGCTAAAATTAAAAGTTAACATTAGTAAGAAATAAAAGCCGTTTGCTGTTTGAATTGAAATATAACAATTTCAATGATTCGCAATTAAGCATAACTAGCATAAATCAATTTTTACAGGCAAGCTGGAGTCCGCCTCCGGATGCGGTATTTTCTCTCTGCATAAAAGAACCATCAGTGCCTTTCTCAACTTTTGTCGAGTTGTTGTCTCTTTGACATATTTCATGTTCTATTCTATAAACCATACTACTACTTGACAGTAGACCGTACAATTAACAAGAGGCTCTCAAGAGCCTGAATCGCTCACCTGAATTTTTTTGGTTTAATCTCTCATCAATGATTATTTTGACTTTTCAATTTATTTAAATGTTCTTTGAATCGTCCTATTTTCTTCAAAAGCAAAAAAAAATCATTTTCTCCTATGTTCCATTTTAGCCATAGGAGCTATGTTTCTTGACATACAAGGAAATGAAATATAAAATTTATACTAGATACTCTGAAACTCTGAAACTCATTTAGCCTAAGTTTGGCTGAAATTGATACAGCAGTTTCATAAGAGAAGATTTTTTAAAGTAAGTCAACATGATGAACAAATTGTGAAAAAAGTCTTTAAAGGGCAATAACTCCTAAAGAGGTCAATTGACAATTTTGGTCAAATTGACTTATTTGTAGATCTTACTTTGCTGATCATATTTGCTGTTTACAGTTTATCTTTATCTATAATAATATTCAAGATAATGACCAAAAACTGCAAAATTTCCTTGAAATTACCAATTAAGTGGCAGCAACCCAACAATTGGATGTTTGATTCATCTGAAAATTACAGGGCTGATAGATATTGACCTAATGAACATTTTTACTCCATGTCAGATTTGCTCTTAATGCTTTCGTTTTTGAGATATAAGCCAAAAACTGCATTTGACCCCTATGTTCTATTTTAAGTAACGGCGGCCATGTTTTTTGACGGATCAAAAATCAAAGCACACACTTTGTGCAGGATAATCTAAGGAACAACCATGCTAAGTTTTAACCAAATCCATTCAGTAGTTTCAGAGGAGAAGATTTTTTAAAGTTAGCAAATATGATGAACAAATTGTGAAAAATTGTCATTAAAGGACAATAACCCCTTAAGGGGTCAATTGACAATTTTGGTCATATTAACTTATTTGTAGATCTTACTTTGCTGATCTTTTTTGCTGTTTACAGTTTATCTTTATCTATAATAATATTCAAGATAATGACCAAAAACTGCAAAATTTCCTTAAAATTACCAATTAAGTGGCAGCAACCCAACAATTGGATGTTTGATTCATCTGAAAATTTCAGAGCTGATAGATATTGACCTAATGAACATTTTTACTCCTGTCAGATTTGCTCTTAATGCTTTCGTTTTTGAGATATAAGCCAAAAACTGCATTTGACCCCTATGTTCTATTTTAAGTAACGGCGGCCATGTTTTTTGACGGATAAAAAATCAAAGCACACACTTTGTGCAGGATAATCTAAGGAACAACCATGCTAAGTTTTAACCAAATCCATTCAGTAGTTTCAGAGGAGAAGATTTTTTAAAGTTAGCAAATATGATGAACAAATTGTGAAAAATTGTCATTAAAGGACAATAACCCCTTAAGGGGTCAATTGACAATTTTGGTCATATTAACTTATTTGTAGATCTTACTTTGCTGATCTTTTTTGCTGTTTACAGTTTATCTTTATCTATAATAATATTCAAGATAATGACCAAAAACTGCAAAATTTCCTTAAAATTACCAATTAAGTGGCAGCAACCCAACAATGGTTTGTTTGATTCATCTGAAAATTTCAGGGCTGATAGATCTTGACCTAATGAACATTTTTACCCCATGTCAGATTTGCTCTAAATGCTTTCGTTTTTGAGATATAAGCCAAAAACTGCATTTGACCCCTATGTTCTATTTTAAGTAACGGCGGCCATGTTTTGTGACGGATCAAAAATCGAAGCGCACATTTTGTGCAGGATATACTAAGGAACAATCATGTTAAGTTTCATTCAAATCCATTCAGTAGTTTCAGAGGAGAAGATGTTTGAAAAATTGTTAACGACGACAGACGACGACGACGACGACGACGGACGCCAAGTGATGAGAAAAGCTCACATGGCCTTTTAGGTCAGGTGAGCTAAAAAGTAACCTCTCTCGCAAGGTTTACTTTGGTGGCATTCTATTTTAAGATTTATACAGTGGAAAATAGTAATAGAGGTGCATCATATTTAGTAACAAAATTAAGGCTTTAAAAAACGTGCTTAGCTTTATATCAATGCTTTTACAGAAAAACAAGGAAAATCAAGAAATTTTACAGATATGAAAATTTTGTCATGGATTTAGTTGCCAGTGTAAACTCGTTCAATGACAAGTTTGTTTTTATTTTCTGAATACCTCGTGCCTTTGTTTTGTGTTGACACATTTAAGATTCAAAATTGTAACTTTAAAATTTGCAAGTAATAGTTGGGCCAAATGTATGTTCAATTGTATTAATATGTCTTTTGATTGAGTTTAGCCATCTCAGTTGATATTTTATAGTGTATCTTTCTATGTTGTGATGTTGACTCAGATAAAGTAACCTTAAACCCGCTGCATTTGTTTGCTACTGTACTAAGTAAAACATTGATGTACAGTCGTTTGTTGATGTGGTTTATAATTGTTTTTCGTTTCGTGTTTTTTATATAGATTAGACCCATGGTTTTCCCGTTTAAATAGTTTAACACTAGTCGTTTTTGGGCTATATGTACTTGTTGTTCGGTGAGCCAAAATATCCGTGTTGAATACCGCACTTTAATAATACTGAGGCTTTTGTACCTCAGGTATAGATTACCGTAGCTGTATCTGGCAAAACTTTTAGGAATTTTGGTCCTCAATGCTCTCCAACTTATTTGACCTTTTTAACTTTTTTGGATTCGAGCGTCACTGATGAATCTTTTGTAGACGAAACATGTGTCTGTCGTATATACAAAATTTAGTCCTGGTATCTATGATGAGTTTAATTAACATATATTAGATTACTTTTACATATTGTATATTGGATGCAGAGTTGTCTCATTGGCACTCGTATACATTAATTCTCGTATTTTCATTTTAGATATATATTGTTGGAATAACATTATCTGATTTTAAAGAATTTGATTTCAACAAGAAAGACAGAAGTGGTAAAAAGGATTTCAATTGATTTCATCCCTCGTGATAGGGCAAGTATCTATTTATTTACATTTTATGGCACTTCCGGAATTCTGTATAACACGATTGAAATAACAGCTATCGAAAATGAAGAATTCGTTATTAACCTTTAATGTGTCGCTACAAAAGATGTCGTCAAGAGACTTGATTTGGCTAACCCTTAAGACGTATACAAGGCATAGAAGGAATCAATCAAACATCATAAGTTCAATAATTTAAAAAAAAACAGGAAACCCAATTACCAACAAGGAAATGACGAAAAGACAATGTGCGGATTGAATAAACAATATGATAACTAGTAAAACACCTAATAACAAACTTACTTTTCAAAAGTTTTTGAGATGAGTTTTCAACATGTTCTCGCAAAACGTATTTTACCTCCTTTCGTATGCCTAAAAAAAGAAAAGTAAAAATGAGTTATTCATATTCTGTATAGCCATTGACTCTAGTTACAAAGGTACTAGGATTATAATTCACACACTGTCGTATAATTTAATATTTGTATGCAATGAAAGTTCAATCATGTCTAAAACTTAATAAGAGAGCTGATAGATCTTGTGTGAATGAATATACATGGAAGTATACCTGGAAATCAAATGAAAGCAGACCACACCAACCCAACTTGCCATGTGCCATTCTTGTATTTCAACAAAACATTAAGACTTAGTTATAGCTTAACTAGTTTTAAATGTAAACTCTCTTAATATTATTGATTCAAATTAAATTTTCTATAAATCCATACACTTCACCACAGCATGTTCAATTTGAGGGATGCATATATACCCGAAATTTATAAGAATTCACATGAAAATTCGTCTGTCGCTTAATTTTTTTCACTTTAGACAAACATACTTCGTTTGTCAATAAAAACTGACAACCAAGATTTTAGTAAAGTGGCCTGTAAGTGGAGTTTAACACCAACATCAATCATAAATATTTGAATTGTTGAAGTTGTTTACATATACTTGTTTTTGATTCATTATGGACATATGTTGAAAAGTTATAAATATACTAAATGTAGATTTTGAAAGTTGTAAGGTATTGATAATATGAGGCAGGCATTACCTGTGAATGGGGACGAAGTTTGTTTAAATCATTTTTTTTGTATTTTAAATATTTGTTAAAAAAAAGATACGGAAATACCGTAACGTTTCCGATTTTGGTTCTGTTGTTAGGGATTTTACTTGTGACGTTATTTAAGTTATGACGTCATGTTCAATGTAAACAAAGAAACGCAATGCATCAGGTAGGCCTAACGTTTATTCATACCAAAGACAAAGAATGATTAAAAATGAAATATTGGTATTGTGTTCCTTGAGTTCCTATATTTTACTAGACTAATCAAAGTCTCACGACAACAAGACCGGAAGAAGGAAGTAGAGTTATGTGTTCTGCGCAGATCCGGAAATTAAAAAACACGACAAAAAAAATTTGAACGATTTTGAGTTCATTAGTACAATGAAAAATTCGGGAAATTTTCCCGATTTTTTTTTTTTTTTTTTTTTTATTGAATTTTCTACTGTAATAGGGGACTTCGTCCCCATATTAAGTCTGCCTGAAACTTAAACTTGACCAACACTAACCAAACACACTATCATGAACTGTTATAGTTGTAATCATTTTTGAAAGCGTTTCAAATTTCTTTATCAACAAATTCTTTTATGTTTGTTCTTATGGTTTGCCTTAACACAATTGTCCCTCGTTAGGGGAAGGGCTTTGAGCACTTGTTTCACATCTTAATCATAATCATCTTAATCTTTCATTAATATGACCTACCGAATTAGACTATTTACCGGATTTGTAATCACATAAGCAACACGACGGGTGTCACATGTGGAGCAGGATCTGCTTACCCTTCCGGAGCACCTGAGATCACCCCTAGTTTTTGGTGGGGTTCGTGTTGTTTATTCTTTAGTTTTCTATGTTGTGTCGTGTGTACTATTGTTTTTCTGTTTGTCTTTTTCATTTTTAGCCATGGCGTTGTCAGTTTGTTTTAGATTTATGAGTTTGACTGTCCCTTTGGTATCTTTCGTCCCTCTTTTAATCCCAGTCATTTTCTGTATTTGCTTGTCCCAAATTAGTAATCTAGATCTGTAACCATTTTATTTAACATGAAAGGAGAATGTGTCAATTAGACCCAGATAATGCCCCGCTTGCATATTATATAAAGTTGTAACGGTACGTTACTGAAAAGCGATAAAAGTGACGCTACCAAACTGTGTACTTAATCTGAGCGTTATTGCTAATAAGAATTGAGTATAACTTGAGCTTCATGCCATTTGGTTTGGGCAATCTAAAGTAAACCAACGCAAACGAACGTTCTATTTTTTTTCTATTTATAAAAAAGACATAACTCTAGAACGGTTAAAGTGACGCCACAAAAGTTCAAACTTGATCTGTGTTTTGTTGTAATTAGAACTAGAGATTGAGAAAACAACAGACACGGCTTCCTCCGCCTCATTTTTAGACTTATATCTCGAATTTGACTTACACAGTCATCTCAGTACCAGAATCTATGACAAACGAGACGATTTTAATTTTGAAATTATAAATTTCCCCCACCTTAGCAGCAATATACCAACTTCACCTGCATATTGGATATATATTCCCAACTTATTCGATATTCAAGAGCTTGCAGGTCCTACTCAGACTTTGTAAAACGTCATCAGTGTCTGAGTAGAAAGTTGATGAACCAGGGGTATGTCAAAGAACGTCTTGTCCTTTTTCTAAAAAAAAGTTCATCGGAAGGTACCAAGACCTTGTTGATAAATATTCCGTTATCAACTTCACAAATAATACAAGATGGTCTTGATGTATAGATTCTGCGTACTGATGTTGTTTATCATCTTAACAACGTGTTTTATAGTTCTTTCATTTTTTTAGTTCTACTATTAATATTATTTTTACTGTTGAATGGTTTTATGTGATATCCGTTTGACGTGGCTCGGTACTTATACATCTCGTCAATGTGTTTGTATTGTCTTTCATTTTTGGTGGTGTGTTTTGTATATGCGACTTTTTGTATTTCTTTGGTTCTTATAACGTGACTGTACTTTAAAAGATCCCGTCAGTATGATATTGTTCTATTTTATGTCATTATGTGTTATGTAATCTTTCCTATGATCAATTTAAATATATCTTTTCAAGGCTAAGTGTGTATTATAAGACATCATAAGAAGACAAATTTTTTAGAGCCATCACAGGTGGGTATGGGGGCGTGCGACCTATAACGCCGCCTGGATTCGTAAAAAAAATGTGATATAACCAAATCGTATACCAACTAAGAATTTTGTATGAATTAAGAAAACAGCTTCATCCGCGAAATTGGATGTATGTGAGAAGGATTATCAAAATGAATAAATGTAGCTGTGAATGTCACACTGATAAGGGAGCAATCATTTAACGTCAATGAGGGAGGGCGTGGTTAATTGGTTTTATTTTAGCTAGCAAAAAAATCTACTTTTTTTCAACTCTATCAATCTTTTTTGTTTTATATTTAACACTGTCAATTAGGGGATAAATCTACATTTACAATATTTTTTTTTTGTAATCTGCTTGGCCAGAACAATTTTTTTCTTCAAAAGAGGATCAGCATATTTTTTTTAGAAAAAAAAACATACTCCCTCCTGGAACTCAAATGTGTGTTCCGTAATGGTTAACCATGATCAAGGTTAACATTTCGTTTACAATATTAAAAAAAAGTAAATGTGGTATGATTTCCAATGAAACAACTCTCCACAACAGACCAAATGGCACAGAAATGTACAGCTACAGGTCACCATACGGCCTTCAACAATAAGCAAAGAACATACCGCATATTCAGCTACATAAGGGTCCGAAATCACAAATATAACACAATCCAAACGAGAGAAAAAAAAATATGTAACAAGAGTCCGTATCTCTAATACCATAAGTAATTATAGGTCAGAGCTCCAGATAAGCTGCGTATTTGCGTGATCACGCAATACAAATAATAAAAAACCCAATGCAATTGCCCATTGCAGGGTTCAATAACCCAATTAATTCAAAGGAAAACCCAATTATATTCCAAAATCATAAGTTTTCAACCCTTTTATTGACTACCATTTGCGTTATTTACCCTTATCTGTTTACAGTCGTCGCGTCGCGTAAACTATTTTTATAATATTTATAATTGGAAATTTCCTTTCGTTCTAAAAATAGATCCCTGCATCAAGTAGCTGAAATGGGTCCCTGTTAGAGTTTTCCGTTGCTCAATAGGTACACGTGTTTTTAAAACATTTCGATCTTCTCGGCGTTTATCCAATTAGCGTGTGTCATGAAGTCATATTTTTTCGCATTGCTCGGGATTTATCATAACATACATTGAATTAAACCAAAAGTGAATGTCCGGTAAAAATATTGAATAGAAGCATGTTTTCTGCTTCTTTTGAAAAGCTTAGGGAAAGTTATGATGATAACAAGACTCGGCCAGTGTTTTTAGGAAGCGTCCATCGAACAAACAGGCGTGTGTGCGTACTTAACGAGAACATTGCTAATAAAAGCAGGGTTTCCTCAAAAACGAATAAAAGACAACTAAACCCAGATTTATGAAAATTGGAATAAAACAAAAACATTCAAGTATAATTAGAGTTTATATACTATTTTTTCATTTTACGGTTAATTAATGAATACACATATATATCCGTTTTTTTACAGTTTATATGAGAAAATACAAAACTGGCAGAAGGTTTGAAACGGAACACAAATTTAAACTACAATTGCTTCTCAGTCAATAAACCAAATAAAACAGCTAGCAAACAACCCTAACCCTAAACCAAATAAAACAGCTAAACAAAGAAAGAAACATATTTAAGATGGAAAAAAAATCTGGGGTTGATATTGCCTAAATATTCAATATTGTGTTGATGAAAAAACCCAATTTATTAAGGAGCTTGGTGGTGAAAAACCCAATTTGATATTAACATGAGGGGTGAATTGGAATTGATAATGCAATCAAAAAACTTTATCACCCAATTATATAAGAAAATGGTGGGTAAAAAACCCAATTTGTGAATTCTTATCTGGAGCTCTGATAGGTCAACTAAATTTGATACACCTTATCGCTTCTTAGTCCAATCCGGGAAAAACAGTCATTTATACAACTTCCTGTTTGGGTCATGCCGCCGAAAAATTGAGGTCATCAGTAGTGAGCTGAGGGAGGAAAAATTTAAGAAAGCGATCATCAAGAAACTTTGATAGAGTATGATTCACTTTTTCAAAATTAAATTTGAAGTAAAAAATATTTTGTTATAGGTATTTACGATAGTTTAAATAGGTCTCATTAAAAATTATCATGCATGGTGAATTGTTTAAACAGGCTCCCAGATAGCTTCAACTGGACGAAAAAGTTGTGTAATTTTAAAACTTGTCCGGAATGGAATAAATAGCGATTCTGGGTATTATATGTCCACATGACCATTTTGTGACCTTGCACTTATTTTATTGATTAATTGAATGGTAAAATTTTAATGTTAAGTTTTTATTTATTTTTTTTGTTTGGTTTTAATGATTGTAATGTGTTCATGCTCGTTTGGCAGGTTTTATTCGACCTTGGCTTTTTATGGTTCCATGAACAATTTTAAGTGTATGTGATATTTTTGTGTAGATAGTCATATCTATGTTGAATTTCTTTCAATGGACAATGTTAGGCTGTTAGCGTTGCTTTTCATAAATTTGTGGTTTCAAAACAAAATAAAACCGGGTGATATACATAGACAAAACCGGGAGATTGTGTAGTAAACTGCAATGACCAAACCGGCCTCTTCCATTCTGACATGACAAATTTCTTTCATTCCATTTACAAAAATACAGGTATTGATGTGGTCAAAGTTTTGCAATCTCCGTGTCAATATCTGTCTTTTCATTCCCGTACACTGTGATCAATTTATCGAGATATTAAACAACTTCGACGCAAAAATCACTCAATTCGTCGTTTTGACATGCATATTAACTTAGTTCTCCGTTAATATAGAACGGTTATAGAAAAATTACACCTAACAATAGAAAAAAGTAATAAATAAACAGAAATCAACCTTTTCTCTTTCTATTAATGTTCCGTCACCGTGCCAGATATTAGATACCAAATATTCCAAACATTTTTTGCTCGTGTGGTTTAGACACAGTGTATATATTGTTAACATTTCCAACTTACTTTTATATACTAGTATGTAAACCGTATTCCAAATTGCTGCGAATACTATTAAAACTGTTAACAAAACTATAATTATTGCTATAATTGGAATCTCTCCACGAAAGCTGCCTATTCCATCATGGGTCTTTGAGTCTGCAACAAAAATTATTTCTATCAGAATGGTTGGTCAATAAATGGAACTTACTCTTCTTTCTTTTCGGAGATAAATATCATAGTTGTTATATGAAAAGTACAAACTATACAATGTGAAATCATTCTACCTGTGAGGGTAACAATGTATTTAATTTCATATATATTTTTTAATAGAACATTCGATATTTAATCACTTTAAGTACAAGAATTAAATGTAGAATATTTTTTATTTATTATGTCTTGGGGTTTTAGATATATTCGGTTATCTCCTTCTGTATCTAAAACTTATATTTTTTATATGACTTCCATATCAACCAATTATAGTTCAGATTTCACATTCATATCATCAATTTATTTTTAATTTTTTTTGCACTTATCATTAATATTTTACACTCATTCAGATATCTATTTCGGTTTTGCTTGTACTTGTGAAGGTATCATTCGGACTTCACAACTTTATTTTGCACATGCACTATATTGTATGATAGTAACACTCTCATTTTTATCTCATTTACATATCGATTTTTCACTTAAATGTTCAATTTATTTTGAACAAATTTTGGTTTTTAGATAGCATTCGTGTTTTGTTTTCAAAACGTCCGAAATTAGTTGTTTTTTTATATTCGATTTAAATTTACAATAGGATCTTCCTTATCTAAATTTCTATGGATTAGTTTCAAACAACCGTTATACCTCATAGATGTAAGACAAATGCTTTAAGCCCCACCTCGACCCTCTTTAACCCGCACACTTATTGCTGGTCTCTATTTGCCTTTCGTAGTAGTTTGATTTTATACGATACCTTGTTTCAGTCGGTATTTTGTATACTCGTGTCGTAACCTTATTTGGTCTCTTGTAGGGAACTTGTCTCATTTGCAATCATGTCATGTCTTCTTCTTTTTTAAACTAGCGTGATTTCAATTATACACGGGTCTGTCAATTCAGGATAACAAGAACTTTGCGTATTTACATAATGGTTCGATTAAGATTTCATTACGTATTGTATGTAGATAACAGACATCGTTTATCAGTATGATTATAATGAAGATGTAAAATTAATCATATTAATTTATTCAGAGTTAACTAAAACAATTGTATCATTCAAGAACTTCAAAACATGCATCCATGGGTGACACTAGTATATTTATCTCAACTGAAACTTTGAAGATATACACCCAAAATGAATAACAGTGTCCGATGTAAACTGTTATAATTTTTAAAGTAGTAGGCCCAGTAAGACCCCTTTTAGGCCTAAAATATATAAATAGCAGTTTTACAAAATTGTTAAAATGTAAACTTTAAGCTTTTTATTGGAAAGTAGAACACTTCTGTTACATACATATGTGCTAATTTTGACAATATATTAAAATTGAGAATGGAAATGGGGAATGTGACAAAAAGACAACAACCCGACCATAGAGCAGACAATGCACATATATCGGGTACTAACATCATTAAGTCGTGCTAAATTACAGAAATGTTCGAATTGTTTACATTTTGGTTTCCGTAAATGCATTTGTGTTCATACTTTAATGTAAGTTGTATTTGATGATAATACATAACATATATAAAGGTTGAGAATGAACATGGATGCGGCCACTTTTACTTTTGACAAAACCATCTAAAAAGTGACATTTTATGGCATATTTGGAAGGTTTTTCATAGCTAAGCTTCAATTTAAGCGTCTTTAATGACTTATAGTTATCAATGTACCAGGATTATAATTTAGTACGCCAGACGCGCGTGTCGTCTTCATAAGACTCATCAGTGACGCTCATATCAAAATATTTAAGGTACCTTATAAAGCCAAACAAGAACATAGTTGAAGACTAAATTAGTTCATATCTTTCACATTAAATAATTGAATCAACTGAAGTAACCACTTCTGTGTTTAAAAAGTGACTAAAATCTTTCATCAGATGAACCTGAACTTTGAGCCAAATCGGCCTTTAACGGACCTACTCCTTTCAAGGTTGACGTAGGTTGAATAATTAAAAAAGGAGCTGAGTATTTATCCCTAAAAAAATGTTAAAATGTAAACTTTTGGCTAGTTATTGGAAAGAAGAATATTTCTATTACATACTAGTAAAGTTTTGCTGGTGTTTTTTTTTTACAATAAAATGAACATATGATGGGTACTGGCATCATTAATTCATGCTAAATTACTAAAATCTTCACAATTTCAGCATTTGAGTTCAGTTTTTAACAGTTTCCGTCTTAAATGGAAGTGGCCGCATTTGCGTTCATTCTTAGTATTCAAAAGTCAGTTGTACTTGACAATAGAACATAACATATATAAATGTTGAGAGTGAACACGGATGCGGCCAATTTCATTTTTGACAAAAACCATCTAAAAAAGTGACATTTTATGGCAAAGGAGTAGGTCCGGTAAGGACCGATTTTTGCCTCAAATTTCAGGTTCATCTGACGATAGATTTTTACCACTTTTTAAACACTTAAGTGTCTATTTCATTTGAATCAATTAGTGTATGTGAAAGATTTTAACTGATTTAGTCATTAAACTCGATCTGATTCAAGCTCAAATATCAAAAATCTACCAAATATGCCGAAAAATGTCACTTTTCTGATGTCTTTTTGTCAAAAATGAAAGTGGCCGCATCCGTGTTCATCCTTAACCTTTATATATGTTATGTCTTATCATAAAAAACAACTTACATTTCAATATTAAGGATGAACACGAATGCGGCCACTTTCGTTTAACCCGAAACCCGTCTAAATTTTAACTAAAATGATGGAATTGTGAAGATTTCAGTAATTTAGCACGACCTAATGGTGCTAGTACCCGATATATGTGCATTGTATTGTCAAAAACAGCCCATATTTATGTAGCAGAAGCATTCTACTGTCCAATAAATAACTTAAAGTTTACATTTTAACAATTTTGTAAAACTGTTATATTTTGGGGCCAAAAAGAGTTCTTACCGGACCTACTCCTTTGAGAGATTTTTCCTATTTAAGCATAACTTTGGGCATTTTTAATTAGTAAATCAGTTCAAATCTTTCATAAACACTAATCGAATCGACTGAAGTAGACATTTGAATGTTTAACCAGATGCTCTGCAGTGCGCAGCTTTATACGACCGCAGAGGTCGAACTCTGGACAGTTAGGGCAAGTATGGACACAACATTCAAGCTTGACACAAGTCGGAATTTGGATTATGATTAAATAGTTGACACAGAAAAGTTTTCTGACACATAATGAATGTGGTCTAATGAACTTATAATTTTCTTTTTTGCTTTTGAGCAATACACTATGCTGTTGAATACAAATCCCCTCAAAAACAAATATATCAGGAAAAATTCTTATTAATTTCTGAAATCTGAAATGAGAAATATTTTACCCCCTTCCCTCACCCCTCCCCATTTTTTTCACCTCCCCAATCCCTTATTCCAAAAATAATCTCAATTCACATTTCTAATTAAGTTAGCAAAATAACCACTCATTTAAATATATCATAAAGTATTAAAATATAAAATAACTTACATTCATGGTTAAAATTAATATTAATAAACAGTAACTTCTAAAAGTACAGCTACACATCTCAAGACAATTATCACTTCCTTTAATAACATAATTTTCATGCAGTGTAAGGGAGGTAATCAAGTAATCAAACATATATGTAACAGTATTCTTTCAATTTTAATTGAATTTTGATTACTTCCCTTACACTGCTTTTAAATTGTCTAAATTGTCCTTTAGACAGAAAAATCCTTGTTCCCCCTTATTTGTCCCTAATTGCTTAATGCTTTGATCCATTACCCCTATGACCGTCCCATTATAGTATGGAAACTTGTGGTATAATTTCAGACAGATTTATACACTTAAACACAAGTTATTGACTGAAAACTACAAAAATGCTTATTTGGGCCCCTTTTTTGGCCCCTCACTTATTGAAACCTCCTTGTAGCAAGAACCCCAAAACTCTATTCCAGCCTTTTTTTGTAGTAAGAAACCTTGTAGTATAATTTCAGAGAGATCCATATACTTAAACACAAGTTATTGTCTGTAACCTAGAAAAATGCTTCTTTTTAGCCCTTTATTTGGCCCCTTATTCCTAAATGTTCAGGGATATTAACCCCAAAATGACACCAAGCCTTCCCTTCATTATAAGGAACCTTGTGATACAATGTCAGAGAGATCCATACAGTTAATCATCAGTTATTGTCCCGAAACTTCAAAAATTCTTGGTTTTTTTGTCTCTTTTTGTCTCTCAATTCCTAGACTGTTTCCCCTATAACCCTTAAAATATATCCCAACCTTCTACTTAATGGTATAAACATTGTGGTACAATTTCAGAGTAATTGAAATACTTATACACAACTTATTGTCCTGAAACTAGATAAATGTATGTGTTGGGCCCCTTTGGGCCCCTTACTCTTTAGCGTATGGGATCATGACCCCTAAAATCAATCCCAACCTTCCTTTTGTTGTTATAAACATTGTGTTAAAATTTTATCGATTTCTATTTACTTATACTAAAGTTATTATACGGAAACCATCTTTCTTAGGACGATGGTGACGACGAAGACGACGACGAAGACGATGACGACGCCGACGACTAAGACGACGACATGATACCTATATACGACCACAAAAAATTTTGCGGTCGTATTAAAAAGACAGAAGCAGCGTGTTTGTATAGCACTGTGAAATTTGAAATAGGTTTTTTTACAAAAAATAATGTATAATACATGTACAAAAAACAAATGAACTCCAAGGATAAATCAAAACTGAAAGTTCCTTATCAAATGGCACACCAAACTAGCGGAAGACAATTATCATATTACTGACGTGGTCAAAGTATTTGGCCTGTCCTAATGTAGAAAAATGGTGGATTAAATATGATTTATGAGCTAGCGAAACATCTCTTTTATAATAGTCGTCTAGCAATGCATTATCTTGACATGCATGTTTGATTTAAATACAGAGACTGTGTAGCTATAGTTATATAACTCACATGAACAGCACTCTCCGATCAGAACTACCTATTTAGTGCCTATTATTTAATCCAAAATCTTTCACGAGTGATCTCTCCTCACTAGAGACAAGCAGTGGTGTGACCTTTAGTGGTTATAGTCAGTCGATTGAGATACGATTTAATGTGGCAAGTGGATCTCAAATGTCGACTGAGAGGAAGATTTGGCTTATATTCATAGTCGTTACGAGGACTGTTCAGTCGTTTGTGAAATGACTGATTTTACTCTTCAACAAAATGATTACCAATTTTACAATGTAGGAGAGACCCAGTGTTGTAGTCTTGCAATTAACATGGAAAAATAGTGGTTTCCGTGCTAGTGGAGTGATGGTCTGGTTATTCAGTATTTGCTAACCAGTCAGACATCGCTTGTTTCCACTGCCCTTATAAAAGCCCATCGATAAAGAGGATATATCAGCTTTCACCAGCTAAAAGGCTGGCTCGAGGGTGATCTTGGATATCTTATGATGATTTTCTATTTCTTTTCAATTTTCTTACATTGTAATATTTATATCGCATGCATCTATAATACTAAAATTACGAGGTCCAATTTGTCAGCTGTCATCACGTAAAAACGATGAATCAAAGAATTCAACTTTCTATATAACTAATATAGTACAATGCTGTTGATTAAAAATTACACCACTCCAGACCCTTTTGTTTTCCACATAATTAATATTGCCAATAATTAAGAAGTTCCGGGTCGAATCCGATACCGATATCAATAGTATATTCACCTGTTACCTATTAACTTATCTGTACGGTCCGCATCTGACAGGCGCACCACCAAACGCTGTATTTAAGATTTTGCTATATACACGGGTTGTAATCACAGGGTTGACACAACTAAATTCAATCATTGTCACATTGTTCCCGATTGTAGTATTTTAATCAGTATGACTTTCTAAGATGACAATACGAATAATAAAAATCTGGACTTAAAATAAGGCGTATAGGTACAGCATGTACAGTTTTCAATTTGTTAGCCGGAATGGCGTCAAACAGCGAATCAAAGACTTCAACTTTATTTATAACTCATAAAGGACAATGCTGTTGATTAAAAAATACTCCTTTCCAGGCCATTTTGTTTTCCAAATAAATAATAGTACCAATAATTGATAAGTTCCAGGTCGACGGGTTCAAACAGAAAGATGTTGAAAGCAGAGAAAACTATGCATCTTATAATCGGCATGACTTTATCAGATGACAGTACCAATACTAAAATAAGGCTTACGCATAGTTATATTCTTTAATTCAGTCACAGACCCGCGATATCACGGGTGCGTTCTAGTAATGATAATTAATGTTTAACGGTCAGCTTATTTATCAAAAAGGACTTACCTTTCTTGTTATCTGTTTCTGTTGATGTGTTTTCTATTCTGACATTTGCCATGAATACAATATCACTATAATTCAGTTTGTATATCATATTGACGTCGCCTGTAGAAACATTTTTTATCGTTAGACTTAACCCATCGTCTTCATCTTTTTCTAGGAACTTGTCTTTATTTGATAGGGGTTCACCTTCGTTACTTTTATCAACTGGATGTCTAGACCAGAAGTATTGACCATATGTATTGTTAACAGGAACTGCAGATATATTCGCGAAAATTCTTGTGTTTTCCATTAGTTTCGGCTTCTCCACCTTTAAACTATAAACAGCTGAAAGAGACACTTCTGTACAATTTGTTTTCTTTGTAACATGAAGAATGTGTTAAATATTCATACACCTACGAATCCATATTTACCAAGTGTTAACTTAAAGGCATTTTTGTTCATAATTTCGTAAAGAATTCTCACATGCGAAAGCATATGAAAAGTTATTGTTTAAGAATATTTTTTTAGTAGCAATTTGTACAACAATATCCCAGTTTGACCAGAATGTGTACTTGCATCATAAAATTTTAGACAAAAAACATCATGTGTACGTATACATCTACAGAAGAGATTTAAGAATATGAAGTATTCCACATCCTCATAAGGGACAGTGGTACAATATAAAATAAAATTGAGAATGGAAATGGGGAATGTGTCAAAGAGACAACAACCCGACCATAGAAAAAACAACAGCAGAAGGTCACTAACAGGTCTTCAATGTAGCGAGACATTCCCGCACCCGGAGGCGTCCTTCAGCTGGCCCCTAAACAAATATATACTAGTTCAGTGATAACGCCATACTAATTTCCGAATTGTACACAAGAAACTAAAATTAAAAAAATACAAGACTAACAAAGGCCAGATGCTCCTGACTTGGGACAGGCGCAAAAATGCGGCGGGGTTAAACACGTTAGTAAAGCGACATTAGGGGTGAAATCTGACTACTCTTTACATGCATGATATATATGTTTAGTTGCCAGTAACTAACATAAAAAGAAATCATGACACAATTAAATGCAACTTAATCACACATTATAAGTTATATGGTTCGCTACTGACCCCCACGGATGATATCATTCTACGGAAAAGCCACGCACTTCATTCTAATTTTGCTTATTTTTCTATCTAATTTGGTATTTTAGATGGCTACACATGTTTTTGTGCGATATTAAACTATATAAATTTAGGGTTCACATAGAGGATTTGCATAAACAGTAGTCTTTTAAATATATAGCTACGAACTTACGTCTTTTATCCTTTAAGATTTCACCGTGTTTGCTAAATCTGACATGACACACGAATCGACTGTTTAGATGCTCCTTCGTAATACTTAGAATCTTTAGTGTGTATTTACCAGGAGAACTGGATATTTCATACTTTTTGTTATCAAATACAGTGTTACCAATTGATATAATCTGGTGTTCAGGTCCACCTTCCCATCTTGGAGTCCCAGGACAGAGATTTTCATCTTTAATATCACATTGCAACTGTACAGCCATGTCCAACTCAATAGGTTTAGTCAAAATATTCCAATCAACTGAAATATTTATAAAAGTATTGTATTGAAGGAAAATACATTGAATAGTTAAAGCAAGAGCTCGATCTATTCAAATCATATTTTCTTAAATACTGTATTTTTTTCGAAGTTGTACTTTTTGCAAAAGATTGATATTGGGTTTTGTTTATTAGCCAGTAAATCTTTGTATTATCACTGCTCTTCCAAAAACTTTCATTTGAGTAAAAAAAGATATTTAGAAGATATATAATACTTTTCAATATACCTGTATATACTACAGAAAATGTGCTTTTAACGTTATTCTTGCTATTGATATTTGCTAGAAGGCATCCAATGAATACTAGAGAGTCTATACCGATACTATAAATATGTGTCTACTTTATGAAAAAAAAATATTTACATTTTCAAAATAGATTCCGAAGATTTGAACAAAATCCGGATGTCTTTTGACGTTCGGTATGCTTCTTTTTGTTGTATTTTTATAGACATATGCCTCCAATTTCTCTCATAGACGTATGCTCCACAATTTATTTCGTTCAAAGTTTATAATAATAATAATAATAATAATAATAATAATAATAATAATAATAATAATAATAATAATAATAATAATAATAATAATAATAATAAATATTTTATTTAAAGAGGGTAACTCAATTAGAAATAGTCTAATTTTGAGAATCTTGCGCTTTTCTTAAACACTTAACATTACAATTAATCAGGAATACTTACTTTTACAAGTATCTGCCCTTGTTGAAATACATTGCTCAAGAAGAATCATTGGTATTAATATAATCAACATGGTCAGACTGAGATCTTGAGCTTAAAAATATTTATGTATTGTCAATCTAAAACGTTTAAAATTATGATTTCGATAGCCCCTAACTCTAAATAATAACAATTATAATATTCCTAAATATATTGATTGTGGGCATATCAGCTTTGTTTTCTTTTCTTAATAAAGTTTACACTATTCAACTACAGTTACTATTCAATTGAGTTAAAATTTCAATGCAATCACTACATAGTAAGGCAAGAAGGAAGCGTGATTCGGTCTGCATATATAACTCGTCTGTGGCACTAGAATCATAATAGATGGAATGCCAAATCGAATACTAAGTTGATGAGAATTAATACACAGCTGCGCCATGAGCGCCTAATACGCCTGTCACATTTTCAAAGAATAAAGTTTAATTACTTCTCAATTTCATATTTGAAATTTTTGAAAATAAAAAAGTAGCTTATATCAATAGATGAACACAATTTACCAAAGTTTCATGAGAACTGCTGAAAGCATTTTAGAGTATTTGGAAAATCTCCATTTTTTTATGAATAAAACCCTGGAAACGTAAAATTTGAAATTATAAAAAAAACGAAAGGGAGCTTACGTCAATAAATATAAACAATTCACCAATTGAAAGTTTTACTCCAAATGGTTTAAGCTTTTTAATTGAAAGTCCGACATATTTGACAACGGAAGGACAGACGGACGAACGCACGGACGAACGGACAAACGGATAACGGTATAGAATAGATAAACTTAGCTGTATTTGGATAACTTTTAAAAATTTGTGGTCCTCAAAGCTCTTTAACTTCGTACTTTATTTGGTAAACGGGGATATAAAAACCAAAAATTCCGAAAGGCTAATTGCATTAAAGAAAGTGAACCTCATTGGAATAAAAAAGACAGTTTGTAAAATTGCTTCTTTTTGTTACATGTAATAAGCATTAGTAAATAGGTCACCATTTAAAATTACCGCAAAAAAAAATGGTGACTTAAGGATGTACTTAGGTGAGGTTTTGGAATTTGTGTCAAATGTTCGGACTCCTTGGTGTTTTTTCATACAATACAATGTAAAATATTTTGCCCCATAACACCCATTTATTTTTTCATATAAGACTTAGAAGCTCATGAAAGGTCATTTACCAAAATTTTAGAAGATTCTTAATTTTCTTTCTTTTGCTTTGAGAACTAATAGTACCAATGCAAATATAAGGTAAAAGTCCGAGTCAGCCTTTTCCCGCCATATTTTAAATCTCAAATACCTCGAAAAGAAGGTCCATGACCTATCAATATTTTTAGCTTATTTTTATCCTTAATGGATGCTCTACCAGCTTATAGTATCAATTTTAACTTCTTAATTCATTAATTTTCACCTACCCTCACCTAAGTACATCCTTAAAACATATATGTTTAAAAAAAAAATAGATTTCAGCATCAAAATGCAAGGTTAATTCTTAAAACTGTAAAATTCAAGTAGAATATTTATTTGCCATTTCAAAATAAAACCGGATGTGATGTAGTATGTGTTGGTGGTTTGACATCATGCAAATGCAGTTTGAAAAAAGTATGGCTTTGAACATTGGTAACGATAAAAATATTGACAGGATGTAAAACCAAAGGTACAAATAAACCAAATAGTACAACAGTAAATATGCTTTAATTCATGAAAAAAACAATGTTACCTATAAAAACAATATGCAAAGATCTTACTATGGTGTTAAATAAAGAATATTCAGAATGTATGAGTGACAATAAAGTTGCCTCAGATCACCTTCTCTTTCGAATATAATTAAAGACTATGTTAATTGGATTGATTGTAATCGGTATTTCAAACTTAAAGAAAATCTATATCACTTACCCTTTCCGGAATCATTCATTTTTATTTTTCATTTTTATTCGAGAAGTTTAAAAATACTCTTGTCCTTGTTGGTCCCCGAAAAAATACGAACATGTAGCATCACATAATGACATTTGATTTTCTTCGTTTGAGCATCATTTGTATGCATGCAGATCAGCTTCAATAGAATTGTTTTTTTCTTTTCTGGAAATACATATTTTGTATTATGTCTATTTTCATATTACCTACTTTTGACTCCGGGTTCCATATATTTTAGACAATACACCTACTCTATGGTAAGACATTATGTTACTGGATCAACTACGAGCAACCAAATGAAGTTAAATCAAATATATAAACAGTGTAATTTGGGAAGAAGGGGGGAGTTTACTACTTTCTGGTGATTTAGTCATGTATAGTAGAAAGCATTAAACAGTTAAATTTCCCTCAAAATTGTACCCATTAAAATTTTGAATTTACTTATCTACGTTGCTCTTACTTGACCAAGTACCAGGATGTCAAACCACAGAGAATGTTACCTGTCGAAAAAATATCAATTCCGGAGTTAAAAGTCGGTTATATGAAAATGATCTATTGAAGTATCTATGCTATTTCTTTATCAACAAGCATTCAGTGCAAGGCAATACGTTACACAATCAAGTCAATGTTTTCAAGCATGACAAAACACAGTGTTAAAAAACTTATTAATTGAGTTAGTTGTGTCTTTCCATGGACCATAATTCTGCACAAAATCATCAAGTCGGGAGAAAATTTAAACTTGATCTGAAATTTGTCAGGATAAATTCATATGCCAATTTTCAAATAAATATCTTCATGCATGACGAAACAAAAGTGCGGCAAACTTATTATTTGAGTGAATTTTCTAAGTCAAAAGACAGACAGACATTATCACTGTACTTGTATACATATTTTTTTTAAGGGGCCAGCTGCAGGACGCCTACGGGTGCGGAAGTTTCGTTGTTGCCGCCTTGGCAAATTCCCATTTCCTTTTCAATTTTATATTTATTCTACTTTGGCTAGAAGTATAAGGGGGTGGTTGAGATTTCATAAACCCCGCCGCATTTAGGGGGTCCAAAGTCAGGAGTCTCTAGTCTTTGTTAATCTTGTACATTTATTTAATTTTGATTCATTTATATGTTTTGGTATTCATAGCGGAAAGTCCCTAATCAAATGACAACATCAAAAGCTCAAACACATCAACGAATACAGGCATTTTTTTATGTATAAAATGGGAGATTAATCCTGATGTATAGGCAACTAAACCTCTAACGTGTATGACACACTCATAAAATTTCATGCATTGGAGTTAAGTGTGGCGTCCATTTTCGCTGAGCTGGTAAACAGCTATGTGCCAGCTGAACCCCGCTTCCAGGTGCTGGATTTTCTCGACGTGTTTAAGACCCGTTGGTGGCCTTGATTTTGTTTTTGCCTTTTGGTCGTGTTGTTGCTCTTTGACACATTCCTCATTTCTATTTTTCTATTGTTACGGTTTTAATTACAGTACCCATCTCAACAAAAACGGCTATTGCACAGGTTTCTGACGTAGAAAAATTGTTTTCTAAGAAATGAAAAAAAAAATGAAAAAGCACATTACCTATTATCCAATAACCAAACTCTAAATACATTACTGTAATATTTTCAGCATTTCAAAGAAACTCTAATAATTCAATGTTAGATGAATCAAACAAAAGATTAACTTTGAATCTTTTGGATTTAACCGTTGACCAATTTAAAAACAGGGGCAAACAATAAATACACTATTAATTACATGATATCAAAGAACCCCAAGAATTCAAGACTTACAGTTAAACTTAATTGAAATTGGTCAAGAAACAAGTTACGTATACAGAGTATTTCCAAGGTATTTTTTTTTTTTGCCACTTCCTTTGCACACGGATTTTAAGGGAATTCCACTAATCTGCATCCTGATGAAACTGTTTTTTAAATAAACACTAATTAATGGGTTTTGAAGAAATATTTGATCTTAATCTAAGATCGAGTTAAACAGTTACCGGACTGGAAACTAATTACCGGGGTTTTTTTATAGGGTAAATCAGATTTTATTAAGCTTTTTTGTATTAATTCAACCCGTTTTATCTTTAATCCCAATTATATTAGTTGAATACCAAATCATAAAATCCAACATTTAAATACGCGGTTAGATTCAGCATATTCAAAGACCTAACAATTCAAGACTTTGAATTAAAACCCATTAAAACGGGTCAAGAAATAAGCAATTTATGCAAAGTATAAGATAAATATTGAACCTTTTTTGCCTTAATTCCAAAAGATTCAACCTTCCTTTTTTTGAGGGTATGAACCTTGTGGTTCAATTTCAGAGAGATCCACACACTTATATGAGCAAAACGACGGGTGTCACATGTGGAGCATGATCTGCTTACCCTTCCGGAGATCCTGAGATCACCCCCAATTTGTGTTGGTTTCATGTTGCTTGGTCTTTGATTTTCTCTGTTGTGTTTTCTGTACTATTGTTTGTCTGTTTGTCTTTTTCCTTTTTATCCATTGCGTTGTCAGTTTGTTGTCGACTTATGAATTTGAATGTCCCTCTGATATCTTTCACCTCTCTTTTGTTTTCAGTTACTATGCAGGCGACGGGAAATTCTTTGGGGGTTTTGTGTCCCTTTTTTGCCCATTAGTCTTAAACAGTTTGAGCCTTCCTTTTGTGGTATATAGAACCTTGAGGTGCGGTTTGAACTTTCATAAAGGCCAATACACTTTTACTCAAATCATTGTCTAGAAACCAAATGCCTTCGTACGGAAAAGACGACGACGAAGACGCCGACAAAATGCCATACAATATACAATCACAATATGTTTTGCGGTCGTTTACAAAGTTGGTTAATCATACCCTTCCAATTCCAATAAATATTTGAATTGTAACTAAAACAATAAAAGATGATTTTTCGATGGTTAATTAAATTGACGAATTACATTCTAAGGGACAATTTCAACATTTTATGACAAGGAAGTAAGTAGTTTTTATTTACAGATAATTCTTACTTGGAGTATACTCATTATATGTTTCCGGAGGGTCTTGATAAATAAAAAAAAGGCATAAGGTTGAGCAAGAGAAAGACGTCAATTTCATCCTTCATAAAAAAAATATGGCAAATGAGATATGGCATAGAGAGCAATGGAAAAAAATACAAATATTGTATAAACGAGAGAAAATATATTTCAAATATTAATACTTAAATATTTTCAAAAATTCAAATACTCTTTTAAAATAGTTGCATTTTATAAAATTGGGGAACGTTTGAAAGCGTGGTCCGATTGACGTTTTCAACCCCAGGTCACACACTCCAGGGCGGTATGGAATATTATAACAAAGAGAAATTGTATATTCACCGTCTATTACTACGGTTTTTTTATCACGTGTTTTAAGTCTAAAAATAAAACCAAGTAATGGGAATATGTACGATATGGGTTATTATTAGACTTGGAAGGAAATCAAATCAGTTGAATGACGTACTTTTATATTAAAATTAAAGACTTGAAATGTTGTGGTGATGTGAATAAAATATGAATAACTGATAAATTTTAAATCAAACAGGAAAAATAGTATGGCATTGTTTATACGAAAGTTTCCAGGGAATCCATAGGTTAAGCGGAACAAATATACGTTGTCTGTTTTGGTTTGGAACCCATTGTATGATTGGAGATAATTCCTCTGTACAGATACTATTACATTTCTTCCTGCGAAATTGAGGGTAAATCAATTGAACGATAGGGTTGAGCCAGTGGAAAAAATATTTTGTATTCCATCATGAAAATTGATTGATTGTTATTTGCTTAATAAAGCCCAATGTAAATAATATATGCATTTTCAAAAGAGTTTCATATAAATAACAAAAGGGTGCAAATTTATATTGAAATATTATAGTAAGTTATGTTTTACCTTTACTATTGATGTTAAAAATATCAACAACTAATAAAATAAATCTTGATAACTTCATTTTAGTAATTTTAGTAATACATATCGATTCGCGCATTGGTTCAAGTGGATAATCGGATTCATCCAATCGACTGAGCCAATCGAGATAAATAAATTATCCAATTTTAAAGTCAAAGCCTCATCTGATAACACCAATCATGTTAGCACATTCTGATTCATCTAGAGAGCTGTTAAAGGTGAAAGATTGTTTACTTGCCCATAGATGTAATACCCTATGACTTGCCCAATCATTTAATTTAGCTTAAATCATCGGCAACCACATGTTGAATACATTTTTTTAACAATGGGTCAAGAAAGCGTTAAATGGCCAAATAATTAAGGAAAATGATACCAAACTTCATTAACTAATTTAATAATTGTCGAATAATAATATCACAAACTCTTTTCCAGAGTGTAACATGAATAAAAGATTTCAGCTTGGATAAAAATTCAATACTTAATTGTACATTTGTGACATGTGTGTTTTGTATTTGCTTGTAAACGGTGAGACGTTATTTAAATACCATACTGTACTGTATCAAACAAGCATCAATAGTAAAAACTTTGTTATTTTTGCAATATATCTAAAGATTCTGATATATGTTTTCGACGTTGACTGGTTTTTTTTTTAATTTATTTTTTATTTTGATTTCTTATAATATGTTTGGTTTTTAATTTATTTATTTTTTTGGTTGGTGGTTTTTTTTTGGGGGGGGGGGGGCGGCCGGTGGGGTTTGGGGAGGGTGTTTTCTTGTTTTTCTTTTCCCTTCGTGTGTTTCATGTTTGTCTTTATATTTGCTGACCATTCAGTTTGGTTTTCTATCGATTTAAATTATGATTGAAAATGCTCCTTCTGAACCAGAACTGTCTAACCAACTTTGAATTTGCTTTGTGATTGACTGTGGCATGGAAAATAAGCCTCTTTCTTTTTGTTTATCTAAATAGAGATACTAGTTACTGTATAAAAATGTCAATTCCGGGAAATATACTCCAATTATGATGCAGTGTTCATGTAATCTACGTACGATTGGATATATAATTGGCCACTCTAAAATCAAATTTAAGACATAAGATTATAACTATAATACATAACATTGAGAAAGGAAAAGGGGAATGTGTCTAAGAGACAACTCTAAAATGAACTTCACACTAGACTGCGAAACATATAAATGAACCAAAATATAAAAAAAAGACTAACAAAGGCAACAGGATCCTGACATGGGACAAGTGCATACACGCGGCGGGGTTGAACATATTTTGTGAGATCTCAACCCTCCCCTTATACATCTAGGCAATGTAGAATTAAAAAGCACACAGCAATATGCACATGCAGTAACCCCCCCCCCCCCCCCTATATATACTATATAATACAATCATGAAATATATATAATTTACAATGTGATAAACATAGGTATCATTCTGAACTTATAGGAGACTGTTGAGTTATACTGATCCAGCAATTTCAATTTTAAATTTAGACGGTTTCACTTTGAACGTTGTTTTCAATTTAGTAGATATAAAAAGATGTGGTATGAGTGACAATGAGACAACTCTCCATCAAAGTCACATTTTATAAAAGTAACCCATTATAGGTCAAAGTACGATCTTCAACACGGAGTCTTGGCTCACACCGAACAGTAAGCTAGATATGAAGGGCCCCAACACTTACTAGTGTAAAACCATTCAAACGGGAAAACCAACGGTCCAATCTATTATATAAAAAACGAGAAACGAGAAACACTTATGAACCACATCTACACACGACAACTACTGAACATCGATATCAGATTCCTGACTTAGGATAGGTGCAAACAATTGCAGTGGGTTTAAACGTTTTAAGGATGCCTTTTTTGTCTGCTTATCATGTTTTTGAATTTTGTCAGATTTTTTGAATCCTCTAGTTTTATCCATTTGAATGCCTTAAAAAAATTCCCCATGAACACCCATTCTTCTTTTTATAAATCTTTACAAATTTTTGAATTTTTGAAAAACTAAGGCTTTTCTTCCTCAGGCATAGATTACCTTAGCTGTATTTGGCATAACTTTTAGGAAATTTGGTCCTTAATGCTCTTCAACTTCGTACTTTATTTGGCCTTTTTAACTTTTTTGGATTCGAGGGTCACTGATGAGTCTTTTGTAGACGAAACGCGCGTCTGGCGTATATTCAAAATTTAGTCCTGGTATTTATGATGAGTTTATTTACAAGTATATTTATAAGTAATTTGTAAAAGTCTTATAATTTTTTTTTTTTTTAATAGTATTTGAGAACTTTAACTGGTCAATGATAAAGCTATGAAAAATCAAAAGAGAACATTTTCCCGCCATAATTCCAATGGCTAATATCTCGAAAACAAGCACATTGACCCCTATATATTATTTTTGCTTGTTTGATTCCTCAATTTATTCCCTATCAATGCATACTAGTTTTATGAAAAGTTATTTATTTTGAAACTGAGCAGCGAACACCCTTAAATTATGCTACAGAACATTGAATTTCATCCTCATCTGAAACAATAGTGCAACATTGTACTTATAATACCCCGTTCTAGATAGTTAAATCTGACCCCTTCCCATTTCAGACAATTTAGCTGATAATGCAACCCCGTTTGTCAGAACATACCCGGTATCATATATGTATATAGTGAATCTCCTCCGGGTAGATGTAGAATGGTTGAAGTGTCACACAAAACAACCATTTCCATGCATTTACTTACCGTTTTGTTTGTTTAAAAAAGGTCACCCATCGGATGGGGGAATCAGTATAAAAAGGAATCAGAGTATGTCTTTAATTAATGAATGTGATAAATTGCCATATTCAATACAATATTAGCAAATAACGATAGTTTTTTTATTTTGTTTTTTTAAATACGCCCATTACGCCGGCCCTTATCTGGACCCGACCTTGAAATGTAATCTACTGCAATAAATGTTCATTATATATTTTATATTCTCATGATTATTTGCATTTTACTATTATTTTTATCCATTCGGTCCTTACAATTTATTGTATATCAACGCGTTTGTACCAATATAATATTGTCTATTGTCTACACGTAGGTCTGTCTATGTATCCAATTTCATAATAAAACTTGAGAAAACCAATAATTAACAGATTAAAAGCCTTTCCTCAATGTTACAATAAAACACATTAATCAACCGTCTGAAGTTCAAAGACAATATTCGTTTTAATCTAAGCATAGAATTGTTTCATTGTGTTTCACATTTTTATTTTACTTAAGGTTCATCATATTAACCTTTTGGCTAAAATGGCCGTATTTACACCCCAAATTTTACTCTGAGTACAGACTAACCTATACACCTGCAACAGTTTTAAGGGATGGCAGGAACTAGATATATAAATTTTAAATGCATTTTATGTTTCAGAAAATTATAAACTTTTCTAGATTTTGCTATCCATTTTTTTTCGTTCCTGCAGAAGGTGCAAAAATTAACTAAGTCGTGAAAACGATTGAGAAGCTCCCCTCATATAATCAATGTTGTGAGTAGTATTGATTTAAATGGACAATAGATGGACAATAGACACCTGTAAACAATTATTATGTGATTTAACAGGTTTAAACTGTGTAACTGAGTGGACCGTATCAAATGAAACTCGGTGTTTGTTTATTTTGCTATCTTCTGCAGACTGGAAAAAAATGGACATCAAAATCCAGGTAAGTTTTTAATTTTCTGAAACGTAGACTTCATATAACTTTTATATATCTAGTTCCTGCCATGCCTTAAAACTTTCCTGGATGTACCAGTTTGTCTGTACTCGTAGTAATTTTTGAGGTGTAAACACGGCCATATTTTTCAATTCCTTATGATGAACCTTAATAAAACAAGCCGGGCTAAATTTTGTGAAATTTCACATGTCACGTGAGGAAACAGAATTAAATTTTATAGTAGCCCATAATGCTTTGTTCTTCATTCATTCGATTAGTCAAATCATTGTTTACGTGTCAGACAGATGTAATCAATATGCAGGAAGATTTTCTGAACGACCGAAAGGATATTTGTATTTATTCCTTAAATATGTGTAACTTACTGTTCAAAGGAATGAAAATAAAGTCCCAATCGTCACAAACGGTTCGCCATGAAACTATACCGTTCAAAATTATTCCGTGACAGGAAAGAAAATGCGCCATATTTCTTTTTTTTTTGTACTGTTAGTTCTAATACTAACTAAAATTTGTAATTCAAAACAATGAAAAGAAAAGAAAAGAAAAGAAATTTTTAAAAGTTGATATTATCATTGATTGATTGGTCAATCAGAAACAAAAACTATAAATTCGGTATATGTAATGAATCGTTTATTCTAAAGCGTGCAACATTTTTCTGCAATCTTCAGTATAACTGTATATATATAGTTATTTATCTTATTTTTTTTTACCTTACTTGAAGATGGAAAACCAACAAGGTTCACGTCTTACTTCAAAATTTCTTATACAAATGAAATTTAATACGAGACTTTTGAAAGGAAAATGTCTTATCAATTTGAAAACAAAATGTAATTAACATCTTAACAATAATGTGTCTATAGTACACGGTTGCCCCACTCGCACTATCATTTTCTATGTTAAGTGGACCGAGAAATTATGGTCAGAACTCTAATTTGGCATTAATTCAAATTAGAAAGATCATTTAATAGGGAGCATGTGTACTACGTTTCAAGTTGATTGGACTTCAACGTCAAAAACTATCTTTGACCAAAAAACCTTAACCCAACGAACGACAGACAGATTTTTGTATTCACATTACATGTGCATGGAAAGCAAATTCTTTATAGAGAGGTTTAACAACATTTTCAAAGAAGACCAAAAAAGTCAAAAAACATATTTTTGTATTTCTATGTCACCCAACAGTGTTAGATCTGTAAATTTGCGGAAGCAAATGTAGCCGGGAATCGATCTCATGCAACTGAGATAAAGTGGCACATAAATGATCGCTTGAAATATGCCCGACGCGCTAGACCACTCGACCACCTAGGATCTACAATAATGACTTTCGTTGGCCGGGTGTTATCTTTCCTCGTATATAATAATGTACTGTGTTACGACACTAGATAAAAAAAAAATTGACGAGGAAAGGTAACACGAGCCTAGGTGGTCGAGTGGTCCAGCATCAGGGATAGTGCTAGCGACTTGGTGCCTCGATATTTCAATATATCAGTTCGAATCCCGACTCGGACGGAAGATAAAATTTGCTTCCACAAATTTAGAAATCTAACATTTTTCGGCTGATATTTAGACGAATTATATATACAGAATGTGTTGTCATAAAATCAGTAGTAATGAAGTAAACAATTAAGTTAACCATATATTTGTTGTAAGAACATCAACTACGATGGGTATTTTTGAAGTTGAGCTCAAAGTTGAGATTAATATAGTAATTATATTATTTTATTACGGTTAAGGAATCAATCTGTACTATCAGTGCCACGGGTAGTCCACCTATGGATATCAATCAATCGAGGATAAATTATCTTTTATCTCCAAAACCAAGGAAAAATACAATGCTTTGCAAAAACGAAGAAAGAGACAGACATCGTAGAATTAAAACCTGACCTCTATAATTATTTCAACATATTTCCATTTTGCGGAAGTTTTTGTTTATTTTTTTGGTTTTTGGACGTTTTATCACATGTGGAATAAAAACGATGACAAATTATATTTATCGAAATACCATATTATAAAATAAGAAAGATTCTACTTTGACAACATAAAGCCCCAGTCTCATTGTCACGTTTCTTCTATCCCGTTTTGCTACAAATTCAAGATTTTTCATACTAATCCCCATTCCATGCTTTTGTATATATGACATATTGTGGTTAAAAATTTCAGAGCTTGTTATAAAATCCATTATTCTGTCTTGAGATGATGGAAACAAAGATATTAGACACTTTAAAACATTAAATCTGCAAAATACTCAGCTGTAAAGTTGCCTTTGTTACCTGTATTAATTTATGATAAAGCTGACTTATGTCCCTTGGATGTATTAGTTTCCAACTAAAGTCCTTTCAAACAGTAGGAAATAAAAAAATTATTTATGTCTGATATAATAACAGAAAGAAACTACAAAATGAAGCAGTATTGAAATATTTGCAGCATGAATTATCAAAAATGTGAACCAATCTTTACACAGGAGAGTATTAATTCTATGTAAATTTAGCCTCAAGTGGGCCTCTTTTTTCTTAGATGAACAATTCTAACACTGAAAATGCTTCTAGTGTGACCAAATATTGTCTAATGACATAAACAGTACAAACTTAACCAGACAATTTCCCATTTTAATAGATTATGTTTACAGAAATACCCAAGTGATACATTAAGTGAATTACGCAGCAAAAAAGGCAAACATTTCAGTAAAAAATATTTGTCGCGTCATGAATTCTGGGTTTTCCAATTGAAAAAAATCATTGGGAAAGGTGAAATCAAATACAAAAGAACTATAATATTGTGCATTTCATACAATATAATAGATATTGAAATCCTAGAAAAAAGTTTTATATCATTACCTATCAATTTGACTTATCATGATGACTCAGCACTTTTCTCAACACAGTATTGTTCTCAGTGAAAAATTTCTATTCTTTGTGATCAAAATCAACTGTACTAATCAAAAGCTTAAAAAAATAGTATTTATATAAAAGACTTGAAGTCTGATTGACTTTGAATTCCCTTGCTATCTGCAGTATAGGGATTACGGTACTATTTATTCCGCCATAGGCAAAAATATTAACATTTTCTAAATTTACCACTTTTTATGATAAAAACATGGGTAAAACAGTTATATATGGTGTTAGTACTTAATTCTGTTTTAAAAATTAAAGCCAAATAGTATCATGACCAACTTCCAACGGAGCACGTTTATTTGATCCATGCCCACCGCCGTTTTGCACCAAATTTATAATTTTTGAAGTCTTGTCAAAAATTTCTCTTGAAAATATTTAAATAGGTTGCTAAATTTATATTGTAAATATACGCACTGCAGTTATTCATAGATAAATAAAAAATATATTGTACCCTTACATCAAATCACAACGCTCATAGGCGGATCCAGGGGGGCCTGGGGGCCCGGGCCCCCCGCTTTCGTGGAAAAAATTTGGTTGATTATATAGGGAATCATTGAAGCATGACTGGAGCGGGGCCCCCTTAGGTCAGTCAGCGCCCCCCCCCCTTTTAGGAAAAGTTCTGAATCCGCCACTGGCGCTCAAAATTTGACTTCCTTCATCTGCCTTGGGTACACAAAAGGCCAACCTAATGCTGGGAAAATGTAATAGTACCTTTTCCCCTATATATATCTGCCTTGATAGAATATTTTGTCTTTATATTGAAATGTAGAAATAATTTGAATCATTATTTCGAAAATAAGTTTGTCACAGATGTCCGGTGAAGAAACTGCACCAATTGCCGTACCTATCTTTTGTTTATAATTTTTTCCATCAAATTCAAATACATTGTTTTCTAAAATGATTCTCAACAAATGTATTGACTGGCGGAGCATTGAATGACTTTTTATATCGAAAGATATTAAAAAGGTAACGACTGTCTTGATATCATAATACGTAACACTTACTTTCTTAACCAATATACATGTGTACGATCCTCTATAACATAATAGTTCCTTACAACATTTCATAAGAATAAGAATAGAATAAGAATTTTATTAGTCTAAAATCCAAACAATTTCATAAGCGAATCTGTGAATTTCTTTTGCAATGAAACTAAAACTCTGATACATGAGATTAATATCCTTTATACTTAAGATGTAAACTGAAAACTATTAACAAAGGAAACTATTACTGTACTTCCCGACCCTTTCTGTATTATAAATAGAACTGGAAATGTCAACTGGGGAATATGTCTAAGCGACATCAAAAACAAATCAAGGCTGCCAATGGCTCTATAACACATCGAGAAAATCCCACAACCGGAGGCGGGCTTAAGTTGTCCCCTAATCAAAAACATGTATGGCCGTCACACTAAACCCCAAAACATATAAATTAAACAAATATACAAGAAAATAGATGTAATACCCATACATCTATAACAAGACGAACAAATACAGAGTCTCCTGACTTTGAACAGGCACAAAACTGCAAGGAGGGAAGGTCGGTGTTAAACATAATTTGTGAGATCTCAACCCTCCCTCTAAATCTTTAGGCAATGTACAACAAACAAACACACAGCAATAAGCACACATAAAACATATTAAGGTAATTTAAAAACTTTGATGCACTGGGGACAATAAATTTGCTATTGCAATGATTGACAGTAAATACATGTTTGTTTTATTTTTATCAAATACTTTATGGTGCTAGTAGGAGTAGTATTGTTATAATTTTTTTTTTTTTGAAGAATTGATTCTCTCGGATTTAATAAATTATAAACATTTTGGTGATGTCACTAACACCAGTCAATAGCTATCCATACGCAATTCATTTAGTATTCTAGAAAAATAAACTAGGAATCATTTGTTGTCGTCTCAATGTGATTTTTCTAGTACGAGTGACCGTTATTACTTCCCAGCTGTGTATTTGTAAGGGTTTCATCATATTCTAAGTGTGAGAACAATAGTAGTTCATAGAACCACTTACGACATAACTTAAAACAAGGAATAAATAAATTATTGGACCGATTTTTTCAAGTTATTTTGAGAATAACGGAAACTCGGATTTTTTAATTTGTTTAAATGATAAAGATTAGTTTCATTTAATTGTTTAACTGTTTCCTTGTTATACTTATATCGTATTATATATTTGATGTTTGATTTATAAAATCAGTCACAGTGAAACAGTAAGTATATTTATAACACAATGTTGACTAACAAATCTCTATTTTTGTAATTTTTACCTATTATATCTGTTTGGTTTATTCACACATCTTTGTTGATATAATTGAACTTTAAGGAAGATGACAGTTGCTATCCATTTGCTTGATGTGTTTTGTCGTTTGATTTTGTCATTTAATTTTCATTAGGACTTTCCGTTTTGAATTTTCAACAGATCTCATTATTTTAGTTATTTTATTTGTTTTCAAGTAATTTCTTCCATGCATGTACAAATATCGAATGAATAATTTCCAATTTGTAATAAAATTTGGATGGTAAAAATTAGAGCATCAGCACAGTTGTACAGTTTAATTATATAAAGTGTAGCCCTTCGTGATTCAGGAATACACAGAATCTGCATATGAATGAGTTTCTGAACATAGTACTTCGTGGAGGGCACTTCCTATTTACAAGTTTACAGGATGTGCTGCCGGAATAGGTAACATTTTCCAGTTTGAATATTTACGAATAGGTCAGGTGAATCAGAAATATATGATTATGTCAATAGAGTTTCCATTACGTATTAGATGAAAAGCCCTGTAATTTTCTTGTTGTTATGGCTGTCTTTTTATCCACACATTTTCCCTGTTTTGACACACCACACACGAAATCCAACCAATATGATAAAAGGTTACATTTTACCTACGCAGCATAAGAAATGGTATACATGTTTGAAATCTTAATTATATGAAAAGGGTGGGATAATAAAACCCCAGCGACACCCCTATCAATTAAGTATAAACGTGGCCCCGTATATATATAGTACCAATGGATGGCACAGTCGAAACATGTTCATCTGCAAAACTGCGCAAGAAAGTATAGTTGTCGTGAACATATATTGCAATTGTGTACATGTTTTATAACTAGTACAAAAGAATTGTACATGATATAACTTGTACAAAAGTACCTCGTTACAAATTGTACAAAATATTGCTAAAAAATGTTTTAACTTAAACAAAATTTATAAATAAATCTATATAAAGCAGAAAACATTTGAAATTTATTGGTTAATAAAGAACAATAATCAAAAGCCCATAAAGGTTGTTTTTAGGTTGCAGTCTTGTAATTGACTGCTACATAGGCTTACAGGCAAAACAGCTGATCTTTGAAAATAAAAAAAATAAAAAATGCTAAAGAGGAAAAAAAAATCATGTTCATATCATGTATGTTCTAATGTGAAATTGTGATTCAATCGAGAAAAAAAGTGGGTCATGCCACGAAGAATAAAAAGTTTTTTTATTTTAAATCTATATACATGTTTCAATTCAGCATAAACCTATAATCAAACAGAAAAAAATTAAGTTCAGAAAAACATGGACTAATTTGTTTCCTTCCGTGTTTTGACATGTACCGGAAACTGGAGTTGTAAGACAATACTGGTACATTTAGTAGACATAGATCATAAATCTTCAGAAATGTGTGTATTGCTTCATGACTTATGTTGGCATACTGTATTGTCAAGTAATTGTATGTTTAATGCGCAGTCCATCATGGCCTACAGCAGTGTGACACTTGTTAATAAAAGCCTACATTTCCTCGAGGACTATAAAGTAGATAACCGTTTCCTCATATATTTAAGAACAATGCCTTAGAAGTTTGGATAATACTCCTCCCCCTCTTTTATTGGCATGAAGAAATTATGGCTATGTCTCATATGCTTACTCTATAAAAGCCAGAGAGAGGAAATTGTTTTCATTTTTTTTCCAATGTAGCAATATCTTTATTGCATATTTGCTGTAACAATTTACTAATTTAACTTTTAACTTAGTATCCCTGATTGTAGCATATATATCTCTTTTCATTAGATCACCATTAATCATAAATATCTTTGAGGTAATTGAATCTGCACTTCAACATTTTTTGCCTTGAACATAACTGTAGTAAATATTATACTTAAAAAAATATTTTTTGTAACTAATAAGATCATTGAATGAGGCAAATGCCATTTTGATGTTGTAAATATATATCCTTGTGTTTGATAACAGGGAATTGTTTCAATGGGTTTGTAGAGAATTTTTCTATCCTGCTCTCCATTGACTTCAGATTGGAAACTCACAATTATAATTCATCAAATAGTGTTTGATGACTGCATATGTGTTTAAAAAGGTTTCAGAAAATTGTAAGAACTATTCATCTGGTCATTAACTGTATTGAGGTTGATAACATCTGTTGCAAAATTAGGAACATATCTTTATTTTCAAAATTTGAACAAGTTCAAACCTTTTATAAGCAATATTTTGTACATGTTATATTTTATATGATTAAATTGTACTATTTTTAAGGTGTACAATATTTTTGTACATGTTATAACATGGAAAAAATCAACTTGTACACAACATATATACATATATATAATTAAAGAAGTAACACAGAACTAAGTAGATACAGATATTAATATAGTTTTGATATGAAAAGTAAACGAGTGGCGAAAAATACCAAAGGAGCAGTCAAGTTCATAGATCAAAAACAAACTGAAACGCCATTGCTAAATAAGAAAAAGACAAACAGACAAATAATAGTACACCAGACACATCATAGAAAAACCAAAGATTAAGCAACAGGAACTTATTAAAGGTACCAGGGTTATAATTTAATACACCAGACGCGCGTTTCGTCTACATAAGACTCATCAGTAACGCTCCGATCTGAATAGTCAGAAAGCCAAACAGGTACAAAGTTGAAGAGCATTCCAACAAGTTGTGCCAAATACGGCTAAGGTAATCAATTCCTGGGATTAGCAAATCCTTAGTTTTACGAAAAATTCAAAGTTTTGTAAACTGTATCTGTAGTATCCTCTATCTCTAGTTCGATGGGATATATTCGTTACATAGTCACCAAATTTTGAATTATTTAGTGAGAGAACATCATCTATATAGCGGAATGTAAAGTTAAGGGATATTGCTAACTTCAAACCTATGATTGCGTAAGGTAAAAAACGCACAAACAACATTTTCCAAAAGAACAAAAAAGTTAATTATATATATATATATATATATACTACTCGTCTAAACATCAACCCAACAATGTTAGATCTGTAAATTTGCTTTCGCAATTTTTTTGTTCTTCCCTCGCCAGGATTCGAACCCATGCTACTGAGATATCGTGACACCTAATCGCCTGCACTGTAGCCGTCCCGCTAGACCACACGACCACCTGGCCTCGCGGTCATAAAACTTTCGAGCATGATTTTTGTACTCAGACTCGAAAATCAACCAATCAAATTGCTGGATTTCATGTTTCGAGCATGATTTTTGTGCTCCGAGCACTGAGCAAAGTTTTATGCCTTCAAGGCCGGGGCTTCAAATAAATATGTATATATATATAAGTACGTCTGAGTCAGTGACAACTCTACAACAGATTTATTCATCGGAAGGATAAATCTGTTGTAGAGTTGTCACTGACTTAGACGTACTTATAAATATAATTATTTTCTGTGATTGTATCTTGCATTAATTTGTAGGATCCTTTACTATAGATAATTGAGCTGTTCTGTAACAATAACATCTCCATGCCTTATATATCATATACTGTAGTACGACGCTAGATTAAAACTGACGAGGAAAGGTAACACACGGCCACTGAAAGCTTTATTATTGTGAAGCCCAGGTGGTCGTGTGGTCTAGCGGGACGGCTACAGTGCAGGCGGTTAGGTGTCACGATATCTCAATAGCATGGGTTCGAATTCCGGCGAGGGAAGAACGAAAAATTTGCGAAAGCAAATTTACAGATCTAACATCATATATATACAACTCGTCTAAACATCAACCCAACAATGTTAGATCTGTAAATTTGCTTTCGCAAATTTTTTGTTCTTCCCTCGACGGGATTCGAACCCATGCTACTGAGATATCGTGACACCAAATCTCCTGCACTGTAGCCGTCCCGCTAGACCACACGACCACCTAGGCTTCAAAAAATAAAGCTTTCGGTGGCCGTGTGTTACCTTTCCTCGTCAGTTTTAATCTAGCAGCGTACTACAGTACATGATATATAAGGCATGGAGATATATATATATATATATTCTTACTGCATATTCCATCATGCATTTTCAATTTTATTTTAAGAAATTAAGATCTTCTACTATCAAAATTATCAAAACAGAACATCACATTTCAAATTTAGAAACCTACATTAATCAAGAAATTATTCCGAAAGGACTCATTTTAAAGGCCTCCCCACTTACAACCGGAGAAAACTGATGGATCTCTTACGCCAAGAAGCAATTCATCAAGTTAATTATTTTTATAAACTACGTGATAATTTGCATTGCCGATCCCGTGAACATTTGTCTGATCCTGAACTTGACGAAATTCAAGTACGTCTTGGTGATATCAACCATATTGAATCACATAAGCTCCACGTCAAACAGATCAACAAATTTAAACGTGATGGTGTGCAAATTAACCACCCTTCAATTAGACCCTCTACAAAATCTAAGAAAAAGCCTCGAAATCGTAGATTTATAAGAAAAATTCGAGTTCCGATGGATCCCAACAACACGGTTGTCAATTTATCCTCAGTCTCTTTATCTGAGGACGAAACTAAAGTCTTGTCCAAGGGTTTGAATTTTTGCCCTACTCCCAATATAATAGATGATATGAAACTGGGAGATGACCTTGATAACTTTGCTAGAACCCTCAGAATCAAAGAATATTTTGGTAACAAGGATAAAGAGGTGGATAATGAGAAAGACACAGACACGTCCGACTCGGAGGAAGAAATCATAATTCCACATTTTAAAAAGAAGAGTTCATGGATTCCAAAACCTAGTAAATCTGCTACACTGGAAGATGTTATCGACAAAATCAAATCGGATGTTGTTCATCTAGCTAGCAACAAGTACTCGTCATTTTACAACACCTCTCCTGACGAGAAAAAAGCCATACAATCGCTAAGAAACCGAGATGATATTGTGATAAAACCAGCAGACAAGGGCAGTGCCGTTGTGATAATGGACAAAGCTAACTACATCGCGGAAGCAGTGCGTCAGCTCTCTGATGAGAGATTTTATAAAAAGCTAGACTATGACCCTACTTCCGAGTTTAGCTCCAAAATTATCACTGCGGTACAAACCATGTACAATGACGGTCATAATGATGAGGATACAATTGGTTATTTAAAGCCAGAGAATGCCAAGCCTGGTCGATTGTATCTTCTTCCCAAAATACACAAGGTTAACAACCCTGGTAGACCCATTGTATCCGCAAACGGCCATCCGACTGAGAAAATCTCGGAATTCGTCGATTTTCATTTAAGATCTCATGTAGAAAATCTTCCTTCCCACATTCAAGACACTACAGATTATCTTCGTAAAATGGAATCCATGAACCCTCTTCCTCCGGAAACCCTCCTTGTCACTTTAGATGTCACCTCATTGTATACCAACATACCTCATGATGACGGCATACAATCTTGTAGGGAAATATGGGACTCGCGCAACATTTTAGAACCACCTACTGAATGTTTAGTCCAGCTACTTACTCTGGTCCTGAAATGCAACAATTTCACCTTTAATGGTGAGCATTACCTTCAAATTAACGGGACAGCGATGGGGACGAAAATGGCACCGTCTTACGCCAATATTTTCATGGGCAAATTAGAAAAACAAATTATTGCAACATCTTTATCCAAACCTTTGTCTTGGTTCCGTTTCATTGATGATGTTGACATGAAATGGATTGAATCTCAACAAAAACTGGATGATTTCATCAGACATGCAAACAACGCCCACCATTCAATTAAATTTACGTATGAAATTTCCGACTCTAAGATATCTTTCTTAGACACAACCACATCTATAAAGGACGGTGTCATATCAACAGACCTTTACTGTAAGCCCACAGATAAACATCAATACCTTTCTCCCCAAAGCTGTCACCCCAAACACTGTACAAAAAGTATCCCGTACAGTCAAGCTCTCAGAGTCAAGCGGATTTGCTCCTCTGAGGAGGCTGTCACGAAACGGTTACAGGAACTTCGCGGATTTTTGACAAAACGAGGTTATAAGAAATTGGACATAGATAAGGGGTTTGCGCGCGCTAACAATAACAGCCGCAATGACCTCTTACAGTACAAACGGAAGAGGCGCAGCAAAATAGTCCCGTTTGTTCTTACATACAATCCAGCCTTTAATAACCTTTCACGTTTGATCCGTGCCAATTGGCAAACTATTGCCAAACACCCTAAATTATCCAAGATCTTTCCCAATCCTCCTGTCTTAGCTTTTCGTAGACCAGCAAGTCTGAAAGACTTATTTGTTAGAGCTGACGTCTCCTCAAATAAAAGCTGTTCCATTGCAGGATGGTGCAAGTCATGTGGTAACAGACGTTGCCTGACTTGTCAACAAATACTGAATACTCAAACATTCACTTGCCACTCGACTGGGTCTGTGTACACTATATATTGCAATGTAACTTGCAAAACCCAGAATGTTGTATACCTCCTTCAATGTCGATGTGGCATGCAGTATGTTGGCGAGACAGAGCAGCCATTTAACAAACGCATGAATGGTCATCGAAGTGACTACACCTGCAAGCCCGACCTACCCGTAAGTCGTCATTTGAGATCACCTGGACACACACAAGCTGATCTCAAAAACCTTACCATCACGATCATAGACCACAACGAGGGTTGGTCGAAGGTCGACAGAGTCGCTCGGGAAAGATTTTGGATAAGAAAGTTACGGACAGTCTCCCCAGAGGGTATAAATGAAAAAACATAGAACGAGTCCCTCATTTTCCTGTGACTACCTGTTTCAAACAACGCCGGATTTAGTACTGGCTTTACAGTTCGAAATTATTTTTAAAATAACAGTTTAAATTACAGGTTTTCATTGATTCGGGATGATGTATAAGTACGTTGCCACGTTCAATTATTTTACCTCATTATACAATACTTATTTTTTCAATCAGTATTATACTGATATTCGTTTGGGAGGCTTAAATATGTAGTTTCTGTTGTAATTGCCCTACCGTTGTCTAATTTATACCATCCTTGATCGGTTAGGACATTTTTGATTTTTTTGTTTGAGGACTGCCCTCAATGCAGTTATAACATCTCAACTGTCACAACCTTTGGAAATCTAGAGTTGTGCCATTTCACATCGTAAATAACTATTTTTATTTTTGGCATATTTCTGTAGTCTTTGCGGTGTGTTTGGAAATTTTAAAATTGTTCCAGCGTTCGCTTAAATTGTATAAATCAAGATTTTGATAGAGTCTCAATTTGAATTGACATGATTCATTTGTCATTGTGCAATTACCGAAGAAGGATATCTGTTATCCGAAATATCTAATATTTGTGTATTTTATAGTTATTTAATGGTGATGTTGTACCCTTTTTGACTTGTTATATATACTAGTATATATATACGAGTCTAAATTGAAATCTACGTTCAAACCTATGACTGCGTTGGATAAAAACCGCAATTTTTATACGTGTGCATGTCAAACAAATTTCGTTGTAGAAGGGTCTAAAAACAGCACAAACAACATTTTCCAAAAGACCAAAAGAGTGAAAAAGTATATTTAAACAAAACGCATTTGACTAACAGGTCGAACAACTGATGTTCTTTAACCCTGCTGACTGCCATTGGCGATTGCCAAATAAAATTGATCACAGGTTGTAACAAAATGGATCTTATTATAAATTTAATACGTCACAGAAAAAAAAATTGTTAACTTGTGGACAGGATGTTGTGCCACAAACTTTCGGTGTCAATATTTCTTTAGTACACCATATCCGGATTTCGACAATAAATGTCTCTTCAGTGATGTTAGGGATCGAAACGGTATTTGGAAGGCCATATAAAAAGCACCCTCATTTTTAGAGAAAGTGCTAGTATATATATATATTTGATCCGTGCCAATTGGTAAAGTATTGCCAATCACCCAAAATTATCCAAAATCTTTCCCGATCCTCCTGTCTTAGCTTTTTGGAGACCAGCAAGTCTAAAAGACTTATTTGTGAAGCTGCCGTCTCCTCTAATAAAAGCTGTTCAACTACAGGATGGTGCAAGTCATGTGGTAACAAACGATGTCTGACTTGCCAACAATTACTGAATACTCAAACATTTACTTGCCACTCCACTGGGTCTGTGTACACAATATTTTGTAATGTAACTTGCAAAACCCAGAATGTTGTATACATTCTTAAGTGTCGATGTGGCATGCAGTATATTGGCGAGACAGAACAGCCATTCAACAAACGCATGAATGGTCATCGTAGTGACTACACCTGCAAGCCCGACCTCCCCGTAAGTCGTCATTTAAGATCACATGGGCACGCCCAACCTGATCTTAAAAAACTTACCATCACCATCATAGATCTCAACGAGGACTGGTCAAAGGCCGACAGACTTGCTCGGGAAAGTTTTTGGATAAGAAAGCTCAGGACAGTTTCCCCAGAGGGCATTAATGAAAAAACATAGAAGAGTCACTCATTTTCCCTACCATCACTAATTTCCTGCCATCAATTGTGTCCAGTAACTTCGGCTTTCGTACTGGACTCTTACACTTTTCAGGAATTTTTGAATTATACTAGTTTTAATTACAGTTGGTAGAGATGTGTAAATACGCAGCCACGTTCTATTACTTAACCTTAGTAAAAATTTATTACTCATTTTTCTTATCATCTAATTACTATATTTTTGGGATGTTTAAAAACGCAGTCTCTGTTACAATTGCTCTACCGTTGTCATATTTTAAATATTATACCAGCTTAGATCTGTCAGGACTGTTTATTGGAACTGTATTTCCACTCAGTTGTTTAACATCTCAACTGTCACCACCTTTGGGAATTTAGAGTTGTGCCAGTTCACATCGTAAAAAACTATTTTTATTTTGGCATATCTTTGTAGTCTTTGCGCCGTGTTTGGAAATTTTTAAATTGTTCCAGCGTTCGCTCAAATTGTATAAATTTCAAGATTTTGATAGAGTCTTAATTTGAATTGACATGATTCATTTGTCATCGTGCAATTACCGAGGAAGGATATCTGTTATCCGAAATATCTAACATATTGTTCGTTTTATTGTGTTTTTGGTGATGTTGTACCTTTTTAGACTTGTTATATACATGTATATATATATAAGTGCCTATAAATAGCAGCACATGACATACAAATCTAAGGGAGTGTGGATTAATCAGTACAGAGATTAATTCAATTACACAAATAAAATTATAGATTGCCTAACAATGTAATTTTAACACACTATTTAGTATGTAAATATAAGAATGTTTAAAATATTTACAAAATGATGAAAATAAACGCAATATTTCGCTAGACCAACTAGCTTTATCAAGCGTGCATCTATCCAGGTGAAATGCAGATGATAAGAAACTTTTGCAGCTCATGTATATATATATATATATATACATTTATTTTTAAATTAACACAATGATATTTTACTTTTTTCAGAAAAAGCAGAATGAATAACAAATTTACACTGGTAATAATTGTGCTGTTATCAACACAGTTTTTAGGTAATCAAACGTTTTTTAAGCAGTTTTTGCGAATCAAATGCATATTGTGAATTAGGCAAATTTAACATACGACTTTTATTGGAATGAAAAGGTTGGATTAAATTAATACACATAAATAATTGTTTCTTAAATAATTGGAACAAAATAAGCAATTTACTTAAGAGGCAGTGATTGTTGCAAACCATTAGCCAATATAGCGAACATGTATATATGTTCACAATAACTGGTTTCTAGGCAGATTCATTTAACGTGTGTGGTTGGGTTTTTGCGATATCATATGACATTTATTGAACGGAATTAAGCAAACAACGAGGAAATTATAAACTAAATCATAAAACTGCACATTGTATTCTAGGCTCCTCTGCACTTGAAATCTTTGGAAAAAAAAAAAAATCCCAGCAAACTCTTATGTCATAGCAGCATGATTTTTGTTTATAAATCATAATTTCTGTCATTACTTTAAAATTCATAATGATCATTAACCAATTTATGGTAAACGTTAACAAGTGAATGAAACTAATGAATGAAACGGTAAACATAAAATAAACTCATCATTGATACCAGGATTGTACTGAGCCCGCTAGGGACATGCAAAGAAAAAAAATATATTGTGCGCACAAAAAATATAGTGTGGGCACAACTTAAACATATTGTGCGTACAACTTAAATATATTGTGCGCAAAATTTAAAATATTTTGTGCGCACAACTTATACATATTGTGCGCACAATATAAGATACTGTGCGCATAAAAAAAATCTCAGATAACAAATGCAATAGTTCTTCTATGTTTGGTTGTATGGAACGATTTTAATGTCTAAATGTCCATTTGACAGGTGTCATCTGACCTCGACCTCATTTTCAGGGTTAAGTAGTCCGGCAAAGTATAATGTTTGAACTTTGTGTTTAGGTGTATTTCGTGGATACTATAAGCATTTAGTTAGATATATTTGGAGTATGGAATGTTTGTATAGTGTAATTTGCTATCTTGCAGTTACATTAATCTGACCTTGATTTTATATTCCTGGTTCATTGGTCATGTTATTTGATTCTTGTTTGGTCTGTTTTTCAGATATTATTCGGAATAAGTGAACTGTATTTGTTTTATGGAATGATTGCAATGTATTTATATTTGTCTGGTCGGTATCATCTGACTTGACCTTATTTCATGGTGTATTGGTCAATGTTAAATATTTCAGAGTTGGTCTATTTTTAGATACGATAATAAAGGTAAAGTTTAACTGTATTTAATGTACAAAGGAGAATTGTATCATTGGCACTCATACCCCATCTTTATATATACAAGAAACTAAAGGCTCCTGACCTTGGACATGCACAAAATGCGGTAGAGTTGAACATGTTTTGTGAGATCTCAACCCTCCTTTTATACCTCTAGTAAGACTCAGTTTAAAAGAAGTCCGTGTCCGATGTCAGAATATGTAACAAATGAAACTTAACATAATGACAAGGATACATAAATTAACAAAGGACTACTGGCAGTTACTGACATGCCAACCCCACCCCTCAGTTAAACTGATTGAAAGATTATGTCTTTATTCTATAAATATCAAGCACAATCCCTCCCGTTAGGTATGAGTAGCCGTTCATGTCAAAATAGCGATTGTTTCATCTAGTTAGTTTTTCCATCTAGATACTTTTTGAAAACATCTAGATACTTTCAACACATCTAGATACTTTCAACAAGTATCTAGATGCTTCTTATAAGTATCAAGATGGTTTTAAGATACATCTAGATACTTTAGCGAAGAATCTAGATACCTTTTTCTATTTAGATATTTTCAACAATCATTTAGATACTTCTTGAAAGCATCTAGTTACTTTTAATTAGTATCTTGATGGTTCACACAAGTATCAAGTTGAATTGCACAAATATCTAGTTGAATCGCAGAAGTTTCTAGATGCTTCGCACAAGTATCTAAAACCAGGTTTAATCCACAATTTTCTACATTTGAAAATGCCTGTACCAAGTCAGGAATATGACAGTTCTTGTCCATTCGTTTTTGATGCGTTTTGTTATTTGATTATGCCATGTGATTATGGACTTTCCGAATTGATTTTCCTCTAAGGTCAGTATTTTTGTGATTTTACTTTTTTCGCAGTATCTAGATAAACGGTCACTCAAACAAAGGTATCTAGAATCTTTGAAGCAAATTAAAAAGTAGTTGTATTCAGTTTAACCATCTCCCTCTATATAGTTAGTCATAGTAACTAGATGATTATTTAAACTATCGCTAAGCATTTAGCTAAAAGAGGGACGAAAGATACCAAAAGGACAGTCAAACTCATAAATCTAAAACAAACTGACAACGCCATGGCTAAAAATGAAAAAGACAAACAGAAAAACAATAGTACACATGACACAACATAGAAAACTAAAGAATAAACAACCCGAACCCCACCAAAAACTAGGGGTGATCTCAGGTGCTCCGGAAGGGTAAGCAGATCCTGCTCCACATGTGGCACCCGTCGTGTTGCTTATGTGATTACAAATCCGGTAAATAGTCTAATTCGGTAGGTCACATTCATGAAAGGGAAGGGGATTGTAGTTACGACGTAAAGAACATATCCGATATCATTTGTGAAACGGTTATTCCATAACGGTCAACCAACGAGCTACTTGTGCGAATCAACTAGATACTAATCAAAAGTAACTAGATGCTTTCAAGAAGTATCTAGATGGTTGTTGAAAAATATCTAAATGGAAAAAAGGTATCTAGATACTTCACTAAAGTATCTAAATGTATCTTACAACAATCTAGATACTTTAATTAGTTGATTCGTACAATCATCTAGCTAGATGTTTCGAACCAATAGTTGTTAACTTTTAATAAATAATGACTTGGATGGGGTGTTGTCTCATCGGTACTCATATTGCATCTTCTGATTTATTTATGTACTCAGTATTATCTTTATTTGATCACAACTACATGGTGAATTTCTTAGACTGAACACACTATAACCTCTCAATAACGAACAGTACATTTGAATCAAAACTGTATTTATTCATGATCAAACATAGTCATTTTTGATAAAAAAAAAAAAAAAAAAAAAAACCTTGTACGTGTATTCAGTTTTCAGGGGATTTCACTTACTCTACATTTTTACAATGATATCTTTAGAGCAACCACATAAATCATTTAAGTTGATGCCACTAAAACTTCATCATAAACTATAATCAAACCATTTACCATAAACTGAGACGGACGAATGGAAGGACGTACAGACTTCAAGTTAAGTATAATGAGCATCTCTATCGTCGACGGAGAAAAACAAAATCAAAGTCGTGAATTGAGTAACATATCAGTCTTGTGTTAAACAACATAAACAAAATCTTGAGATTTGCAGACATAAAGTATAACGCATAAGTGCAAATAGTAGTTTTATATTTGCTACAAGACAGCAGGTAAAACCATATTATTAAAGTCTACCTAATTTCACTAGTGTCCTCGCTCTATTGCCAAGTCTGTTTCAAACCGCTCCAATAAACTCTGATATAAAGTGGAGGCTTCCAATGCATCTGTTGGTAAATCAAGTTTCAGACGAAATAAACGTAACTTCTTCAGCATTCGTGTCAGGAGTCGATAAAAATGCAGTGATGATTTTTTGCTAGAGTATTTCCATGTTATCTAGCTCCATTTAAAAAGAAAAACCTTATGAATTTCTCCATTTCAAAAGAAAAACCTTATGAATTTCTCCATTTCAAAAGAAAAACCTTATGAATTTCTCCATTTCAAAAGAAAAACCTTATGATTTTCTCCATTCTGTCACTTTAAAAAGGAGATATTGAATCCCCGTACCATGTGTAGGGTCAATGAATTTAAGGCACACTATCTTATTTTGTGTGATTATATATTTAATTTGTGCGCTCAATATATTTAATTTTTGCGCACAATATGTTAAAGTTGTGCGCACAATATGTTAAAGTTGTGCGCACAATATATCTAAGTTGTGCACACAATATATTATTTTGTGTGCACAACTTATTTAAGTTTTTCTTTGCATGTCCCTAGCGGGGCTCCGTAGGATTGACAGCTACAAAACAAGCTAAGTAACAGACATCTAGAGATCAAAATTCTGTCTTCAAAAGGTCTCATTAAAAATTTACGATTTTTTCTTGCCTCTTTGCTTCCTGTAAATAATGTAGATATCGTTTAGAATGTTATGGAATTTTTTTGTCTATCTCATTTCTAATTGTAGGGTCTACTGCTTTAAACCGCAAACATAGAATAGAGATTAGGCTTTTGTTTTTATTTGTGGCTTTGTCTGTATTATAATTTCAAATCGGAGGACAAATATTTTTCAGAAAATAAGTCCGTCCGGATAGCAATTTTGCCTACGAGAGTTAAATGACCTTTTGTATAGTGCAAAGTTCGGTGGTATATTTGTAGGCTTAAGTTCAATACCTATTTTTCTTATACAATTTTGTTGGTAAATGTACAGAAACAATGACTTTGGGCTATTGTTAGAATGTGGTAACAAAAAGTACATTAACATTCCCGGGACATTTTAGTATTAAAGATTATTTAAAGCAAAATAAAAGCAAACCAATGTAAACGCATAATACATACAAAATATATCATTTGATACAGTACTTTCGTCATCGGGTCATTCGCAAACAGTAAATAGTATGTAAACACAAGTTTTCTTAATAAGCCGAATTTGTGTATTTGTTCATATTACCTTAAAGTTTTATCAGACGACGGAATATATATTTTCGAATATCAAATACTTGAGAAGTCTATGTTCTTGTGAGGACAGGTACACTGTTTTACGCTCGGTTTGACATAATGAAAATCTGAATATCTCCTGTATTCATTTGTACGTCAGAGATATCAATTCTGGCTTTTACCCGACGTGATTCCTGTCGTTTTAACAAATAATAAGAATATTTTAAAAATACAAAGTAGACCAAAAACTGCACGAAATAATGACATGTTAAACGAATATTTCTACGATGTCTACGTGTGTATGTAGAGTCTGTTTGAAAACAAAATCAAAACGTTCTCGAATTAAGTGTTGTTCACTGTCATCACCTCGGGGAATGGAAATCATTTTTTTTCTATCTTTTATCATTTCAAATTGCAGTTTCCATGCCAAATTTAGCAAAGTTCGCAAAACCAGGAGAAACGATCATATTGGAATGTATAATCGATACAAACCTTACAATGATATGGTCATACTTAAAGAATATCAAAACGGGAGAAACCACTTTAACAGAGGATACATATGTCAATCCAAAATATAAAACTAAATTTAATCTGATTGGAAAAAGATACCGTGGTGAATATTTTCTTAAAATTATTAATGTTACAAGTAAAGATGAGGGAAAATACAGCTGCTATCAACAAGGACAGACAATTTCCATTGTACAGGTTAATCTCCATTTAGAAGGTATTTATCACTGTATATTACATATATCTGATCCCAGGATAAGAATTGAATTGAACCCGTCTCATATATTTTACATTTGAATATGAAAACAAGGTCGGTTTGATCGAGATGTAATGTTACTCTACTGTCTCATGTTTGGATAAAGATTAACACTTTTAAACAGGCTGCATTTTTAAGCACCTGTTCAGTGGTTCGATGGTGTGGTTCATTGGTGTTTCTAGTTTCTCGTTTTTTTATATAGATTTAGCCGTTTGTATTTCTGTTTGAGTTGTTTCATACTAGTCATGCTGGATCCCTTTATAACTTGCTGTTCTGTATAAGCCGAGGCACCGTGTTGAAGGTACGAACTTTGACCTGTAATTGTTAACCTTTTTATACATTGTGATGTGGATGGAGAGTTGTATTTTTGGCACTCATATCACATCTTATTTATATTGAAACAATGTTGATTTATGACGAATTTTGCCATAGATTTAGGAAAAAACTATCTTTATAAGAAAGTGAAGAGTTATTAACTATTTTTCTAATATAACAATTAAATCTTATTTTTATATAGAAAAGTTTTACTTTATCTCATGCTTACAATTTTTGTCCAAAACAGATAGTCAAATTATTTATGCTTGAGTAACTTAAATAATTAAAAATAAATCGTTTGTTATACTGTACATATGTATTTTGTATTGTAGCAATGAATGAAAGTTTTGGTCCCATTTTCATTTTCTTTTCAAAGAAGCTTTCTGTTCATATTTGAATCTATAAAAGTGCTATCATATTCATGTTTTTTACTCAGAACATGGTGCCTTTGCTCAATATTTCCAAGCAAAGTATAACAGCTTTGCAAAACTGTAACTTATACCTAGGTCGGTTACCTGTAAGTTTAATTTTAGTTTTTAGATTTAGATGATTTAAACTACTTTGGCAGGAAATAACACATCTTTCTTTTTTTATAAACTCCGATATTACCTTGTCATTCTCATACACATTTTTGAAACTGCAAACGACTCTTAAAGGTTATACTCATACTGGAGATTTGACATTTCGACCTTCATCTGATAAGGATTCACACAGTAAACCCACTCAAGTAATCAAGTTTTCATCTTCGGACTGGAAAGGTTATTGATTTTGATTTTTTTTACAAGGGAAACGTTCAAATTTTGTATTTAGTGAATGGTGTTGTGTGTGGAACATGATCATGTTACTCAAACTTGATTTATTACATACTAAAACGTATATACAAGTTACAAAAAGTCTGATTCAAACAAGTTATGGAAAGACTCGTTATTATGTATCAGCACTCCGTTTGTATTTTAGACTGGACACCATCTACAGGTTAAAATATCGATATGACCTTCAAAGACGTCTGATGGTATTATGACCGATATAAACATACATAAATATAGACAGGCAAACGGTTAATTTTTGCTAGCTGGCAAAGAGAGGCGACAGATACCACATGGATATTAAAATATGTAAGAAATTTGTAAACAAACTGACAATACCATGGCGAAAAAATAATGCAAACAACAATATACAAAACACAGCATACAAAAACTAGCAATATGCAGTTAATTTTCTTTCCGAACTATAGGTCACTCTTTCGAAGAATCAACCCGGACGGTACCAAGTTTTTATGAAATATTCTTAAAGGCATAAAATAATGCATTATTTTCCTTGATAAGACAGCAAACTATAATGTACTTCGACATTTAATTTGTTTAATAGTGTGTTGTTGTCAGTTGGGGAATGTTCCATCTTTGATAAGTGTAGGCTCCGTATACTAGACTGAAATCCAACATCGTCATTAACGCGCATTCTAACCTTTTAAACAAATAATGTAAAGTTTTGTTAATTTATCGCTACATTAATATTAGGACAATATCATATAAGTGACATGAATTTATTTAGAAATGCAAAACTTTTCATACATTCGTGTGTTGGATTTTCGAAAATCTTATTGGTTTACACTGAATTGGATATCATACCTATGGATATTAGTTTTTTCAGTTGCATGTACATGTTTTACAATTTCGTGCTCTCTTCGTGTTAGTTCTTACCTTTTCACATCTATATCTACCTTTTATCATATATTTAGTGGTAAATACAGTAGTTTTGCATATTTGATAAATAGTCTGCTGTTTAGTCCATATCGCGCAACTTTGATGCGCACCCTTTATCGCATATTTTATCACACCCCTACCGTTTATCGCATACCCTTTATCACACCCTACTTTTTTTATACATAAAGTCAGTTTTTATTTATGTAAGCGAAAAATTTTCCTCAAAATAGGTCCAATAGAACGGTCATTCGGGAGTGACGTAATTTATTAAAATGACGTCATTGTTTGGTATGTGACGTCACGAACATCAGTTTTCATATTTTTTGGCACACTAAATGCAACTATAAAAAATGCAAAACAGACAAAAAATACAATAATAAACAAAATATTTTTAAAACAACAGCATGCAAATTGTAAGTAACCCATGTGCTTCGGATAAGTAATTGATGAAAACAGTTCATATAATATAATACTCTCCTGTTGAAATATATGATAAAGCGTATAAAACATGACAAAATCCGTATCACATGCCGTATCACCCTCGATCAATATCATCCCTCGGGCCTAAAGGCCCTTTGGCTGATATTGGTGTCTCGGGATGATACGACATATGATACGGATTTTGCCATGTATTATTCTCTATTTATTATATCAATTGATCAACTGATCAAATATCCTTATGTTCTATAGAATTACATTCACGAACCTCATAATAGGGTTTGGGAAGTATAGATTAAATACTTCTTGTATGATTGAAAAAAAATGTATTGCTGTTCAAAAGAAAAATATTTTAAATAGTTCATTCGTAAAAAAATCTGCTTTAAAGTGATAAAATATCTTAACGAAAAGGAAAAGAAAAAAACATACCACCCCTTTCATAAACTAAGTTGGTAAAATAAATTACTTATAAAGTGACTTGTATTTTTTATATACCGTTATCGGGTGGTAACACTTTATCTGTGTCTTGCTTCATACAGTTACTTAATATTTGTATTGTGGCTGGATAATGATTTCTATAGTTAATGTCTAGACTAATTAGTGAGTTTTATTGCACATTATAAATGATCCGTAGTGCGTATCAAAACCTGAATATTCCATTTTAGTGTGGACGGTAATATAGGATGCACATTTTGCAAATGTTTGCAGATTTTGATCGTATATAAGTCAGATGAGGCATATTTTCAGGTTTTTCTTGTCAAAGAACACATCTCGGGTGTTAGGATTGCACAATGAAATAGCTCTCTACGGTCGGTCTTTAATTTGATCAATCCTGATAGCGTCGGTGTGTTCTACGACAAGAAAAACTTAAAATACGCACTTTTTTGTACATAGATTAGACCTTTAGTTTTCGCGTTTGAATTGTTTTACATTTGTCATGTCGGGTCTTTTTATACAATTGATTATGCGGTATGAGCTTTGTACGTTGTTGAAGGCTATATGGTGACCTATAGTCGTTTATTTCTGTGTATTTTGGTCTCTTGTGGCAATCATACCACTTCTTCTTTTTTATATTATCTATAACATGTATCATCGTTTTATCGATATACCAATGAAGTAGTATGTGCCATACAAGTCAACCAGTGGTAATTCTTGGTGGCTCCTGTAACAGTCTTTTCTTTTTGTTAACTGAACACGCTGATACTATGCAGAACTCGTTTCCAATATGTATTAATAACATTAACGGTACCAATTTTTCTGCACCAGATGCGCATTTCGACAAATAATGTCTCTTCAGTGATGCTCGTGGACAAAATATGTAAAATCCAAAGCTAATATAAAAGATGTAGAGCTATAATCCAAAAATTCCAAAAAAGTATATCCAAATCCGTGAAATTAAATGGAAGAACGTGTGAAAACAGATTCTTATGAGCTTGATTAAATGACTCAAAATCCAACAACACTTCTAAGCTTATTTTGACAAAAATAGAACAAACTGACTGAGAACAGCGAAAAATTTGTTGAATATTTTGCTTATAGAAATGTTTGAAAGAAATAAAAATCATATTTTAATTATGTTTCAGAATTTAATTGAACCGTGTTGATTATTTTCAAAAGAAAGTAATAATAAAAGGGTGGGCAAACAGTTCGACACAGTTGTAGAATTCTCAATTTCTGCATGAGTATTTGAATGCCACCAAGGCACTTATAAAAAATCTACTGTTGTCTTTGGTATGGGTTTATGAGTTATCTATATTTTTTTTATATTACAGTGAAATGTGGAATTCGGTAGGATCCAGATTCGAAAATATATCAAAAGGTTTATGTCAAATGTAACTAGACTTCCGAAGGAACCTTGTCGCTTGCCTAGCTCTACATGTATATGCATCTTCTACAATTGACATTCTCCATTATTTCCCACAAAAATTCATGACAAATAAAACTTTTGTTGATCCGGTATTGCTTATTATTTTTATTACAGTTTCTTTCTTCTGTTTTGTTTGCCCAAAACACGAATAATGATAGAAAAAAAACCTTTCTAACAGTTAAAGGACACCGAAGACGACAACAGACGGAAGACGAACTCCAAAAAATGATTGAAGCTCACTTGGTCCTATGAACTAGTTAAACTTCAAAGGGAAAATGCATTTTACTGGACTTATGCAATACATTTTTTTTATTACTCCTTTTCTTCGTCGATTTTTCCCTTAATAATTCTGTATAACAAGATTAATAGAGATTTTTTAAATACGTAATAAGTGCAATCCATAATCAAACTAAGTATACGTTCCAGTAAATATTGTTGATCTTACTAGATATTTTAAAGAACAACTCAGGATCAACTAATTCCATTAAATATTTGAAACCAAATTTCCATGGATTTGAATTATTACAAATCATTTAACCATTTTAACCTGTAAGAAATATCAGTGTTAATTTGTATAAAGAGGATTCCTAATCCTACAGAATTCCAATTGTACATTCACATTTAATTGATTTCTGCCAACTTTTCTGATCGTAAATCTTTAGGGTTTGATTCACTAGAGAATGACCAGACCTCTTTCTTTGTTTATTCAAATATTCTATATTCTAATTAGTCTGGTCATAAATCACATATATTTATCATTATTACTATATAAGCTGTATTGCTTCTGAATAAAGTTTTATTATTTAATTTATATAAATTGGATTTAATTACTTTTTGTGTTGTACTCAAATATAATATCATGCTTTCTTATTTCCTTCGCAACCGATGTACTGGAATCATTTTTCTTTTTCTTATTTTACTTTCAGTTGCACCAAACCAAGTCAAAATTTTAAGCAAAGATATAGGAGGAATCATAAACGAAACCGAAGGGCAAATGTTAAACATAACATGTCAAGCAATAGGAGGAAACACAAAGGGAAACATTTCCTGGATTAATGTATCAGATATTTCATCAAACTTTACCGAGCTTATTGAATGGCCGTTTGTATACTTAAATTTTACAACAGATTACAAGCAACATGGAAGGAATTTAACATGTGGTGTAGCGCATACTTTACTTAGTGGTCTCATGAAAGAATCAGTTACATTAAATGTACGATGTAAGTAAAAGTTAATTATATCCTGTTATGATTTACAGAAAGTTCGAGAAATATCAAATCCTTTCAGATATTGATGATTTTATCTTTTTGAGTTCATATGCAATTATATAAAAGAAAATCCACATTCGAGTTATATCATTAATATGCAGGCACGTATGTGTGTTATCACTTTTTACACTTTGTAGCAGTTTTCAGACATGTTTTATGCATTCAGTGTTCAATATAATTTTTAGATCATTTTGTTAGATGTATGTTTAAGATATATTATATTATATTTGAATGCATCAATTTATCAGATCGTGCAATTTTTTATTGCCCATGCATTAAACTGAGGGAAAAAACAAAGTTTTGCAATAATCAAAAGCATTACAAGACAAAACTTGTACTAAAGACAACCAATGACTTTGCACATTGTTATTTACTCACGCAATCCTCCATTTTTAACTCAGTATCAGTGGGATTACAGAAGTAACCCAATAAAATAATACAGCAACAATGATTTAAAATATATGTTAAACGTGAACACATGTTAATATAAACATAACATATAAATTCCAGTGAAAAACATACACATTTTTCAAAAATTATTCCACTCAGAATGTTTACGACCAGCTTTTGGAAGCAAACAGCAAAATACACAACTCATTTTTGAACATTAAAACAAAAACAAAATATGATGAAGAAACAAACAAACTCATCAAAGATAGTAGAATAGGCGAGTCGAAACTGTCCAAGGGCAATTCGCTTTAGAAGTTGCAACCCTGACTTTAATGTAATTACATTAATTATCAACAAAGAATTACAAATCTGTTAAACTATGAGATATTCAATGTGTATTTATCATTGAATCAGCGATATAATGCTTAACATTTAACTTTACAGACAGACCGAAGATATCAATTAAAAGACATCCAATTAATGAATTAAAAGAAGGCCAGCGAATTAAATTGGAATGTCTATATACAAGCAATCCCTCAAAGACAAATATAACATGGGGAAAAAATGGCGTAATATTATCGTCGAAACCAATTTACAAGAAAAACAACATAGATAAGAACGACAGTGGTATCTATACCTGTACCGTTTTTAACAGTTTAGGACATGAGCAAGAGAATATATCTATACTGATCAACAAACGTAATGACACAAATAATAGCGGTAAGTTTTGAACAGCGGTATACTAATAAAATTGAGAATGGAAATGGGGAATGTGTCAAATAGACAACAACCCGTCCATGTTGCTTTATTTATGTTTTAACTGATGTAAAATTTGTTGTAATACTATATAAGTTAAACTTTTCTTATCTATTTGTGCTCTTTTGTAAATGCGGGTGTTTTGTTGACGCTGTCATACAAAAACAGTAATTGAATAAAAATTTGAAGGTTTAACTTAACCATTTTTATTGATATTTGGTGTAATTATATATTTTTACTCATATTGTTTTCTGATGGTAGAAGGATTAAATTTCCATGTAAAAAGTTATAGTTCCATGAATAGGGTGGATTTTACATAAATCACCTTTTCATCTGATGGGGAGCTGCTATTCTATATTTTTTACAAATACAAACAACATCAACACAAGAAATATACATGACGGGTGTATTAGAAAAAGGCTACATTCATTGTTTACTAAAATAAATTCCATGTTTAAGCTCCCACTCACTGAGGTCTTGTAAAACCTTCTACAGGAAAAAGAAAACACCCTTTTCAAAAATTTCACTTCCTTATTTTTTTATGATGGGCTGTGATACAAAAACAACCTGATTTTTATTTTTTTCTCCATCTCTGAATGTTTTCATGAAATGAACACATGTAGATGATTCAAACAATGATCTTTGATAAACACGACTATTTCAGGGTTCCCATTTATCAGCAGTAACATACCTTCATATGCCACATCGTTAGGCATTTAAAAATCTTATTTGATTCATGTTAACAAGGCAAAATATATTCTTCATTAACGAGGATGTGCTTTGACAAAGGAGCAGGGTTGTAAAAAAACTGACTGCAATAGTCAGTACATAAGATTTACAGGCACATTCGAGATTTTAGATTCATTAGTAAATTTTAAATAGATTACAAAATACTAGTATTCTAGAGTCGACTATAATTTCTTAAAAACAAAACTAGTACTATTAGTTTACAACTCTGTGTGGCAAATTTGTTATCTAGTACCACAATGACTTTGAATATAGTAATGATGAAATAATTATAACCTTTATTTGGATACAGTAATAGTTGTGTCTGTTTGTGCGTATTGCCATCCTTCGGCTTGTCTTACATTTCTGTTAATTAATTGAAATGAAACTTATACGTATACGGATTGAATGTATCGGGGATGGAGAGAAGACTATTGATTTAAGGGTCGAAAGTTAGGTTCACCGTAACCAAAGATAGAAGAAAAACAGATGAACAATGGTTCCGAGGTAGCTACCAGAGATTCCCTTACTTAATGAGAGCAATGCTTATAAAGAAAAAGAATATAGAAGAAGAGAAGAAGACTTTCGGGTTTAGGGTCAACTTGTCAAAGGTTGGAATACCGTTACTAAAGATAAAAAAAACAAATGTACAATAATTTGTACAAAAATGGCAAGCGAATTTTCACATGAAAGTAAAACAAATGAAAGGTATGGGAGGGAGAAAATAGGCAATTGATTTTGGCCTTTTTTTCTTTTTCTATGATCATCCTGTCAGCGTCTGTTTGTAGTTCCAACATTTTACTTGTCTAGACCATGTTATGTAAGACCTAGATTTGTGGAAACACCTTCTTATAAATCATTAAGACATGTAAACGTAGACAACATTAAACCTTATACCTTTTATTTTTGATCTAAATTTATATCTCAAACTCAAATGAATTTGAAGTGATTTCTTTTGTTTATATTAATATATAAAACTGTTCACTGTTTTATCCAATTGTTATTAATATTTTCGCATTGATTGATCACAGCAATTATCATATTTCATTCTTTGCCAGATTCGTCAACTGGAATCGGACCATTAGAGGTAGTCATGATATATGTGTGTGTATGCTCCTGTGGAACGCTTTTATTTTGTTTAGCAGCATTTGTTCTTCCCAAACGTATGAGAGGTAAAGTACAATTATCTTTGGATTTAAAATTTAAAATTAATCATATATTTTATTCGGTGTTCTAAACAGTGCTTTACGTTCATTTCCGTCATCTTTATCAAATTATGCAAAATATTGTTTTCAGTCACATATAGTTTGCGCTTATTGTATGACTTGACTGCAGATCGTTGAAGATCACATAGTCTCATTTAAACATTGCAACATCTCATTTGATAATTATTCATTAGAAATAAGCTGTTATATCCTTAAATCTAACATTTTATGGCTATATAGAAAATTAGGAAAGCTCATACGAGTCCGCATATCAGTTTTGCTATCCCCTAAAAGACGTTCAGGGAATCAAAAAGATATTACTTTCTGTTTATTTGTCTGTGTCAGAAATGTTCAATGCCTTCAATAGGATTGCCAATCACTAACGGTTGTGTCGCGATAAAGGTTGGATTTTTAATGCCTCGTAGAATGTGCATTAAATTTGATGCTGATATCATTTATTACTAGAAACTGATTGTGCCTCTAAAAGGGACAGATGTCTGACATCGACAATGTCCTCACCAGAATGTCAAACGAATTTATAAAAGCTGTCAAATTCCTGACTTAGTACAGGAATTTTCTTATGTATAAAAAGGGGTATTAAACCTTTTTATAGCTAGCTAAACTTGTATGACTGTAGCATAAAACTCCATTATATTGACAACGATGTGTGAACAAATTAAATAGGTAAATATGAAAATAACCTCTTCTTTTACCTAGGTCAAGCTTTACACCCCGGTCAGTTATCAAGGGACTGCGTCACCGAGGCAAATATATAAAGTAACTGACTTTTATTTATTGATAATATAATAAGTTGGTTGTCTTCACAAAAGAAAGTAATTTTTAATATGTTGTTGTTTCAGTTAGGAAGAAACCAACTGTGCTTGATAAATGAACTAAAAATGGCTAAATCAAAAAGGCAAACATTGAACAGCCTGCTCAAAAGTGAAAAAAAAATTTAAAAGTGTCATCATTAAATTTGCGTCTAGCGAACTTGGGTTGGAGATAACAAGTTACAAAGTGAGAGAAAAAAAGTAGCCTACCTGTTATCACTGACGCAGTACGTGTGAATTATACAAAGAAGTGTCTTCCGGAAAGCTGTTTCCTAGTTTCCTCATATTTGAGTGACACTTTAGTCTTTTCCTTTCTAGCAACAACATAGATAGGAAGGTCGACTTCCTTTTTTATTAGATGTGCATGCATTCGATAAAAAAAATACATTATAAAAACAGATATGGTATGAGTGAGAATGAGATAACTATCTATCCACAAAGAGGGGAGAAAGATACCAGAGGAACAGTCAAACTCATAAAATGAATGAACTGACAACGCCATGGCTAAAAATGAAAAGAGACAAACAGACAAATAATAGTACACAAGAAACAACGTGGAAAAAAAGACTGAGCAACACGAATCCCACAAAAACTGGGGGTGATCTCAAGTGTTCCGGAAGGGTAAGCAGATCCTGCTCTGTATGTGGCACCCGTCGTGTTGAACATATTATTACAAACCCGGTAAATAGTCTAATCGTGATGAAAAAGGAATTGGATTGTAGTTGCAACATAAGAAACAAATGCGATATCATCTGTGAAACGGTATTCCATAACTGTCAACCGACTCGTGATGGCGTCCGTAAAATTTACGAAGGGATGATTTCAACTTCACAATTTGAAACTATTGGTTAAATAGTCATAATGTTTATGAAAAGTCAACCATGACAGCTAAAAAAAATGGCCTTCAACATATATGACATTCGTAGTTCTATGACAAATCAAGTCCAGCGTTGAAGTAATTCATCTGTCATCAAATAACATCATTTGTTTCTTCAAGTGTATTTTAAGGATTTGCTTATTTTTAACCGGATTTTTGTGACAAAAATATCGGTTATTGATTAGGAGATGCACGGCGGGCGGCCGGTCGGGCGGGTTACATAAATGTTGTCCGTGCATTAACTCATAAACCGTTCTACCAAAGCTTTTAAAATTTTAATATGTTGTTACTGACAACAGAATGTAGGTCAAGTTCAATAATGACGATTTTGACGGTTCTGGAGTTATGGTTCTTGAAAGATTGAACAAATGGCGTTTCCAGACCTGTCCGAGCTTAACTCATGAACCGTTCAACCAAAACTTTTAAAATGTAAATATGTTGTTACTGACAACAAAACGGCTGTCAAGTTCAATAATGAGTTTTCATGAAGTACTATATTTATTCTTGTAGATTGAACTCACTTTTACCTTGTGTTAAGATTGCACTAAAGAAATTGAAAAATTGTTATATTATTGAAAAACTATCTTCCACCTTTCACAGTCCTCCTGCAATAGGTGAAAAAAATTGGGAACCATTTCAACAATTAATTATATGATACAAGAAAGATAACTCATACTTATTGTGAATGTGTAACACAACTGGATGCGCATCACAATTGGACAGGGGTAGTGTGCATCCTATAGATATTATATATATATATATATATATGTATTTAAAAATTAAACGTGTGTTACTATGTTATGATAATTTGAGTTAAAATACTGTTGTTTATATGATTTCCTGATATTATCGGGAAGAAAAAATAACAAAATACAGAAAATGTATTTCACTATATATATAATTTTCTTTATGAGTACATATACGAATAGAATAACCATGTTGTATAAATAATAATTATAATCTTTTAATATCAATTTAATCGTATATGAATATAAGTCAATGATTTTTTATTTTTTTTTATTAATTTTTATTTTAATATCTTTTTTGTTTGTCTTTTGTATTTTTTGTTTGTCTTTTGTATTTTTTGTTTTGTTTTTGTTGTTTTGTTTTTGTTTTATGTTTTTTGCTTTTTTTATTTTGTTTATATTTTTTTTTTTGTATAGGGAGGGGGTGCTAGTATAAGCACTGACACTGACAGGTCAAAATAAATAAACATGTATTATATTCTTCTTTGATAGTAAAAATGCATATAAATATTGTATGAGATGAAGAAATACAAAATAAAGAATTATAAAAAAAGTTCAATAATGACAATTTTGACTTATACGATTCTGGAGTTAGGATTCTTGAAAGATAGAAAAATGGCGTTTCCAGTCCTGCCAGTGCATTAACTCGTGAACCGTTTAACTAACGCTTTTAAAATTTTAATATGTTGTTACTGACAACAAAACGGAGGTCAAGTTAAATAATGACGATTTTGACTTTAACGGTTCTGGAGTTATGGTTCTTGAAATATAGAAAAATGGCGTTTCCAGTCCTGTCCGTGTATTTACTCATTAACTGTTCAGCAAAAGCTTTTAAATTTCAAATATGTTGTTACTGATGACAAAATTGAGATCAAGTTCAATAATGGGGATTTTCACTTTTTCTATTGAGGAGTTAAAGTTCTTGAAAGATTGAAAAAATGTGTTACCAGTCATGTTGTTGCATTTACTCATCTACCTTCAACCAAAGCTTTTCAAATTTTAATACTGATGACAAAATGTAGATCAAGTTTGATATTGATGATTTTCACTTTAACCGTGCATCAGTTATGGTTCTTGTGATATTGAAAAATGCCAGGACACGAATAAATATTAATAAATCCGGTTTGCTGTCGCTCTGACAGCCTCTTGTCTATGAGTTTAAACAGCTTCTGATTAGTTTGATTTCATATTCTTAAAGTACCCTTTAAAAGAGTGACGAAAGATACCAGAGGGACAGTCACACTCATAGATCGAAAATAAACTGAGATCGCTATGGCTAAAAATGAAAAAAGACAAACAGACAAATAATAGTACACAACACACAACATAGAAAACTAAAGACTAAGCAACACGAACCCCACCAAAAACTGGTACAGTATTCGAACATCGATTGATTGATACAAAAACAGTTGATGTAAAAAGCTATCTACTCAACCGACTCAACTTTAGGAAAATGGCATTTCGAATCCTCATCAAACACGACTGCATGTAACTGCCAGATCAATCACCTCAGTAAAAATAAAATGCAAATACTAGATCATAACAACAGAATCGAATTATCTCGATTGAAAATTAAGTGGCATCTCTATCAACTTTTTTAAATTTTAGAGTTGTGAGTTCGAAACAAGCTCGTACTGGTTCACTCGACTCTTATCTTAATTGACTAAGATTGTCATGTAGCCTAGTTAAGATCGGTACTTTGGTCCGGGCACTCCGGCTTCCTCCACCAATAAAAACTGACCGCAACGAAATAATCCAAAAGTGGCGTTTAAATACCAACAAGCAATCAATCATTTAGTCTCTTGTGAGTTGTTATAGCGTAACGGACAACCAACGAATACATGGTTTTCAAAGTTTGTCATAAATAATATTCCCAACTGTGTGTGGTAAACTACTGAAAATATATTAAAGTAGAGTTTTTAACTTTACTAAAAGTATTAAAATCATCGGTAAAAAAAACATTGAGCATATGCAAATGAGGTTCATAGAAATGTATAGTTTCTGAAAGTAGTCGGCGAAGTTATTTTCCGTGTAATATATATCATGACTGTGTTGAATTAAACTTATGAGTACAAAGCATTTTGGACGTACAATGCAAACTTTTTATCCATCATCAATCGAATTAAACATAACATCGTGGAAATAATTTATTTTGAAAAAGTTATATCCCTTACGAATTGCTTATAGCATTGTATATTTCTTGATCTTCTGTCCGATGATGACTTTTTATCAAACATGATTCAACATCTTTGCGGTTTATTTTCATTACTGGTTCAACCATTATTCATTGTGGTATGGTTTTACCTACCGCATCATGTAAATGTAGCGGAATTTGATGAGACTGTTATTAAAGTGAGAGGGTTAGCGCTATGGAACCAGGTTTAATCCACCATTTTCTACATTTGAAAATGCCTGTACCAAGTCAGGAATATGACAGTTCTTGTCCATTCGTTTTTGATGCGTTTTGTTTTTTGATTTTGCCATGTGATTATGGACTTTTCAAATTGATTTTCCTCTGAGTTCAGTATTTTTGTGATTTTACTTTTTATCCAAAGTTGTATCAGTACTCGTATTTGTATCGTCAAATAAACTCATCAAATGTACAGCTGTCCCATGAATGATTTGGTTAACATTGTAGGTTCGTTAAGCTCCCTCTTATTTCAAGTGACCTTTTCATTAGATTTTTTTTAGAAAAACAACTAAATCTGGGTTTTATATTTCAAAGTGAGAATGTTAGCATCTACGTCGGCATGATATTTCATTGTTTTTCTTTTAATTTAAAGATTAACGCCCCCAAACTTTCGGAAATGTCTTATAACTAATGTAAGGCCCGATAACTCTAACTAATGTTTACAGAATAGCAGAACCCCCCCCCCCTATCATATATGTCTCATATATGAGAGTCAGCGGAGTTCAAAAAGTGGGGTGTTATAAGACTCTTCCTTTCTGTTTTCTGTGATATTTGGACTTTTAATCTTCTGATTTGTTGAAATAATAACTTGAAAATTATATTTAATTCACATTGATAACGATAAAAGACAAAATAATAAACTTTTTGGGTGTTCGTTGGTGTTCGGGGGTGTTCGGTGGTGTTCGGCGGTGTGCGGTGGTGTTCGGTGGTGAAAAGACCTACCGGAACATTATGACCCGACTATAATTGTTTGAAAAAAAATATGGTATTTGTAAACAATCTAGAAAAAAGGTGAAAAAAAAACAAAAAATTATCAAGGGCTGTTACAGTACATAATTCTCCAAAGGAAATACAAACATTAGTACAGAAATACTAACGTTTCCTAGACTTATCAAATACACATGAAATACAATGAATCTACTAGTACCCGACCGTGCGAGGGTTATATAGCCAGTCGAGGTCGTTAAAAACTTCCATCAGCACCTACAAGTATAATAGCAGAATATTTACAAAAGTCAGTCATGGGCTTTATTCTGTGGTGACAGTTTAAATACAGATACAAGCATATTACACCGGTACAAAAAATGCAATATTGAATATGATCGAATAAAAGAATGCTGGTCTCTTGTGGAGAGTTGTCTCATTGGCAATCATACTACATCTTCTTTTTTTATATTTGCAGTAACTGCAAGAAGAGCAAAGTACTTAATTGGAAGCTATATAACTGATAATGTACCCTTTGTAGTTTGAAGAAGTTATCATAACTCGTTTTTATAAACAATACATACCAAGTGTAAATTTTCTTAAAATATGAATGCAAAAATGTTTCAAAAACATTTTAGTCTTGTTTCAAACTGTGAAATATCAAAATCAATCCTATCTTACTCTGAATTTAAATCAATTTTGCCTAGAGCATCACCGAAGATACTTTGAATGTTAAAATACGCATTTGAAATGCATGATGCAATGCGATTGGTCCTCTTTATGTTAGAACGCAACAGATTGTGTCTCCTTTTCATGAGTATACATTGTATATTTTGCAAATAAACCTTATTTTACTGTTTATTTGAATGTTGAAATGTCTTCATCGTTTATTTTTTACTTAACTATATTGAATTATGTCGCTTTGTACCTAGACATAAATAGCTATGCTCATAAAATCAAAGCGCTATATGATCCGTGCTTTTCATTCTAATTGAAACAATATTTTTTTTAAAAAGGGGCCTTACCTTATTTCTGTTAATAATACAATGATGGCCTTTGTAGGTAATGACCCAGTCTGCAAATAAACATGATTATATTCCTATAAATAATAAAATTTGGTAACAATAAAGTCTACGAGATTCAAAAAAAAATCTTTCACATTTTTTTATCACCAAGTACTGGGTAATGATAATCATAATTGCGTTAACGACTCCAATCGTCGTTATTTGTAATCTAATCAAAATACAAGGAGGGAGAATAGCATTCGAACAAACGAAGACTAAAATAATAAAATTTTACAGTTCAACAAAATTACTTCGCAGAAATTGAAAGATAGAGTAACAAGAATCCCACAAAACAGGGCATAAACTCAAGTGTTATGTATTGCAAGTTCAATTTGGGTATCAAAAAGTAAAACAACAAAGGTACCGAACTACAGACTCCATGGAATATTCAAAACAGAAAGTCACTAAACAAAATGCAAAACCAAAGATGAAATACAATTAGGTTATCTGTGACAAAATTCAACGTTCAACCAATAGAAATGGAGCCATAAATCTCTGAAATACTACAAGTTGCTCTTACTTGACCGAGTACCAGGATGTCCTATCCATAAAAAAAGGTAATCTGTCAATAAAAGTATAAACTCCGGGGTCAAATATCGGTATTATGAAAAAAATAACTGTTAAAGGCGTCAAAGAGAAACAAACATTTTTATTTGTAAAAAGATTACCATTTAGTATATTAATAATAACCTTTATGGAAAAAAGGAAAAACTTTTATAGATTTGACTTAAATGTCATTGTAATGTAAACATTATTAAAAAAATCTTTAACCAAAGAAGAAGGTCATTGGGAAAAATGTTTAAGAATTAAATATTATTCGTTTTGATTGTTAATGCTTTTGGCAGAGAAATGGTACACAGAGCATAACTAACACTTAACGGGGAAATGACAATTGTTTTTTGCGACAAGTGTTTTTGTTTTCTTCCAGAAAATTCACATCGTTGTCAAGATAATGAAATTTGATGCAACTGTCTTACAAGTGCGAGGTTTAGCTAGCTATAAAATCAGCTTCAATCTACCATTTTCTACATTAGAAAATGCCTGTACCAAGTCAGGAATATGACAGTTGTTATCCATTCGTTTGGTGTGTTTAAGCTTTTGATTTTGCCATTTGATTAAGGACTTTCCGTTTTGAATTTTTCCTAGGAGTTCTGTAGTTTTGTGATTTTACTTTTCACGAGTACGCGCCGCAATGATTTATTTCAGATCACATACGTCAAACAGTTTATATCTTAGATGTCAATTATACAAAAGTAACACATCTATAAATCATCATTGTTACTTAAAAAGACTATTGATAAATTGGTTGCTTGGTTTGTTGGTATTCAACGCCACTTTTAACACTATTGGGCAATTGAAGGCGGTCGGTTTTTAAGGCTGGGGAAGCTGCAGTGTCAGAGAAAACCCATAGAAACTCATCAAGAAAACTGGCAATCCTGGTCAATTAAAATTGGAGTCGAGCTCACATGCAACTTTTGGAATTCGACCTCATGTCCTCGGTGGTGACAGGATAGTGATACAATATTTCGAAAAACTAGACCGCTCGGCCACAGAGACCGTATTAGTTTTATAAAATAACATTTTCGTCATTATGTAAGTTCCAAACAGAAGAAATATTCTGCAATATCATTTTCAGAATTGGTGTTTCATACTGACAAAAAGGAATAGATTAAGTTTTCCCGTGGAACGTCTAGATCTGTTATGCGAAATAAAAAAGCATTGCCATTTGGGAAGTTCTTTAGAATATATCTGTGCATTTAAGATGATTTCAGAAATTTCGAAGAAATTGTGCACATTTATATGCGGTGAACCATCAAATGTGTATTTAAGTACATTTATGAACAGGCACTTATGGTATAATTTTGTGACATTCACTGATCATATTATATTCGTTTTTATGGATTATGTGGTTAATAAAACGGGTCGGTGAAGAATTTGTCTTTCAGATTTATTTAAGGCTTTCAATAAAACATCTTCTAGAGCATTAGGGTTTGGATCATACTTATTTTGATACATACTTGTGTAAAACGGCTATCAAGGTCATTACATGTTATGATGGAAAGATATACCATTTCTTTTAAATGTACAGTAATTATCTTCAAGCTGCAATGCTCCACAGCCTGGTATATTTTGTATGCAATTTTGGAATTTTGAAATTGTATTAGTTTCAAACAAAGATGAGCATTTGAACGGGACCAAGCAATTGCAATATTTATAAATTACTAGGAATTTGTCGGAGGTTAACATGTATCATTACAAGTCGTAATAGTTCTCCTTCTCTTATATATTAGATTGATGTCGTTCTTTTCACTTTAACGTAAATATTTGTTTTCGGTGAGAAACCATCTGGTCAGGGCATTAGTTTCTACATTGAATATTGATGTATAGAAATGATTTACGATTTCAGACATTAAAACCTTATTATTGAACATTTCTCCAGAATTTATCAGATGTATTGGACATTCTGTTCATTTTCTCACAATAAAGAAATGCGTCCAGGATTCAAATATGACAGTTACAATCCATTCATTTCATGTGTTTGCAGTTTTAATTTTGCCATTTGATAAGGGATTTTCCGTTTTAAATTTTCCTTGGAGTTCGGTATTCTTATATTTTACTTTTTTAATGACCAATTATTATAATATCTGTCACTTTACAATAAACCATTATTTTTAGTTGAAATCCAAATTTTCCACCTTTCATTCCGGTAGTCCCCTCTTACAAAACCTTACTAATGTCTGCATAGTTATTTCATTTTTTCGACCTTAACATGCATGGAATATTTAACACTTGTCGTGAAACAAACAACCATAAATCAATTCGTCAACTTAGTCGTAATGGTGGTAAAAAAAACTTGAAGTAATATCATTAACTTTAAGTAAAACTATCCTTTGTAGCTTCCTGGAACTTGTAATTAAGGTGCTCCTGGTAGAAAACGCAAGATTGTAACCATTCAGTGCAAGACAACTCGTACAGAGAAATAATCTATAATACGATGCGTTAAGTTAATGTATTTAGCAAACTTGTTAATTTTTCTGCGAAAATGATAAAATTATTAGCCTTGTACCTGATAACTATTGAACAAAGTTTTTGACGTCCATTTTCACTGAATTAGAACAAATATTTGTTTAAGGTTCAGCTGAAGCCAGCGTCCGGGTGCGGATTTTGCCCGCTGCATAAAAGATCCATAGGTAGGATTGAGCTGTTTTATGCTCTTTGGTGTAAACAATATTTTTTATTATATAAAAGTATATTTTATAAACACATTCACAATAAGGATTAAAAAAAAACATTGGTCGGGTTGTTGTATCTTTGACACATCCTTCAGTGTCATTCTCAATTATATTTATGGACGACTGTCTGAAGGGATGGGTACGGTTGAGTGCCTACTAACATCTACAACCCTATCATATTTTTAATTGCCTTGATTCAAACAGGAAATCTACAACCCAGTAGTTTGTGTTGTTTTCCGTCTGTCATACATTTTTAACTGTATTATTTAGTTTTTTCTTGAAGCATAAACAATGGTTTTCTCTTTTAAAGTATCTTAAAATGTAATAATTCCATGTCCTCCTGTATCAATCCATAAGGTACGGATAGAAGATCTTTTTATGGATTGTTGGTGATTGTGTTGAACACACAAAACTGTTTAGAACAAAATGCATTCGGTATGATGAAAGGAGTAAAACAAGCTTTAGGAAAACATAATAGCTACAACACCTTTTGAGCTTTAAAAATCTGTCGTATTCCTTTTTTGTTTTTGGCAAAATATTATTTTGTTAAAAGTTGCACAATCGTTTACTACAGTGACAATGAAAATTGATTAATTATAATGTTTGGTAAACATCCCATAAAACATAGACTTTATTGCAATGCAGATTCAGATTCAATATTTTATTAGAGTCTCACCACTTGTAATACATATAATACAATCATCATAATATACATTGAATAAAACAGTAATTTTATAAATTAAAATACAAGTGCCATTCTATAAAGTATTATGAGAGACTATAGAAATCAATATAAATTATAACTATATATTTAACATGTCTATAAAACATTTCCATAACGTAAAACTATATAACTACATTTATCATGTCTAAAAAATATTTCAGGTCTGTAAAAACATAATTATCAATTAAGCATATAAAAAACTATTTCTTCTACTTAAAATATTGAAGCAGGTCTTGACAACCATATCAAAACAATTAGTACTTTTAAAAAGGTATATAAACTTCTCATCATTAGATAAAATATTAAAATCACCATTACTTCTTTTAACTTCGTAAAATAAACTTTCACGTAAATCTGCATATAAAGGACAATCTAAAATAACATGTTTCTCATCTTCAACTTTATCATTGCACACAAAGCAAACTCTTTCATTTACATTTTTGTTTTCATAACGACCTGTTTCTATTCGCAAGGGGACAACACCACACCTAAATTTAGCAAATGCACTTCTGTATCGTATTGAAATGTTTTCCCTCAAATACACCTCTATTTCAAAAATATCTTTAAACAATTTATAAGTACGTAATTTTTTTCCTACATTTTGTGACAATATGCATGTTGACTTAATACCATAAACCCAGTGAACCTTCCTTTTGTATGAAATAATTGGTTTACTTTCTCACTTTGAACCAGTGTTAATAAAACACAGACAAAGCTTTGTCAATTAAAATGCTCTCCTAATTAGAAATGCAATCAGGGCCATCACAACCACTGTGGAATGACTTGTTATTTTATTTGTCATGATCATATCGTTTCTAATTGCTAATTCAAATTTCAAATAGAGTGTACATTAGCGATTAAATTTGTATAATTAAATCGTCCCTAGGTACAGATTTCTTTCAACTTTATATGTGATCTTTAATGCTTTGAAATATACAAAACATATTTTGCGATGTCTACATTTGATATGCAAAGTTGTAAAATCAACACGTTAGTGTGTAGGAGTATATTTGTATAATTGATTTTTAGAAATAATTCAGAAAAAGTATGAAAATATTTATCGAGGCCCCCTGCATATAAAACATAAATAACCATTGTTTTGGCTTTTCAAAAAGTAAATTGAATATTAAACGGTGTTTATTTTCCTATGCCATTGTTCTAAAATTTACAATACAATATAAGATAAGAATTATTTATAACTAAGGAACACAGTTATGATTATATTTGGACACAAATTTCCAGTACCTACTTAAAGCTGTTCTTACTGGACTAAATTACCTTATTGACGCTATCTTTTGAGCATTCCATCATTTGGGGGTGTTTTTAATCAGCTGACAGCGTTAGTTGGATTATTCTGTATATTTTCAACATAGGATTTGTCAACTGATAAAGTTTCTTATTAATAGGTAAACAATTTTCATCAAATGCTTTGATTTTTATTGTACCGTCTCTCATAGATGCATCACTTGTATATTATTTTCTATCGGATTGTTAATGCTAGTAGCCTGACAGATAGGACAGTGGAACAGAACTTGTCCACTATTCCACGTTAAATAATACTTTTTTTAAGGGAAAAATGAACCACCTTTATAGATTAAACATATTATATATATTTAAATATGCAAAAGGGATGAGACACAAGTTAATCAAAATTATTATAGTTCTTTATGCATGGGTAGGGCATTTTATGTTGTATTAATAGACTTTTTTTGCCTGTCTCCAAGTCAAGAGCCTGTAACTCAGTACTTGTCGTTGATTCATGTCTGCCATATCTATTTTTCGTAAATTGAAAATTCGTAATTTGTTTTTTTTTGTAGATAAGGCCATTAGTTTTCCCAGTTGAATTGTTTAATAGTTTTCATGTAGATGTCTTTTATAGCCGATACGGCATAGGTTTAGTCTCATAGGTAGCGGCTGTACGGTTGCATTTAAATGCTTCTTTCCACTCCAGTTGAACTCTGGTGGGTGTTGTCTCAATTGCAATCCTACCAAATCGCCTTTTTATATAATGTCCTACGAACGTCTGGATTTTCTGCAGTCTAGTTCATAAGATTTCTTTATAAATAACACATAGCTGAGAAGGTGATAGAGCAGATTGTTACCCCGAGAAAACATTGTCAACCGCGGCGAAACTATGTGTTATTTTATTTATTATACTGAATGTCCTATTATTATTACTTTTACTGATGAATTTTATTTATTTGTCTATGGCGTCACGTAATTACAACGTTACGGGTATTAAAAAACAACAGAATTGAAGCAAGATCTTTTTGATTTTGACATTCAAATAATAAAATCTGAGCCAAAACGTAGAACTTAAGCATTGTCTTAAATTACTTGATGTAAATTCAATTCATTTTCCTATAATCGTCTTTTGTATATAAAAGTACTACGAACTTCTGGATTTTGGGTGCCAATTTTCAATCTGTACCAAGTTGATATCGATTGTGGATAAAATTAAAATTTACCACAGAAATATATGTCGCTTTACTTTCGCTTTAAAAAACAAAATGAAGTTCCCAAAATAAAGGATGCTTGAATTTAATGACTGTCAGAGAACATAATGATAATAGCAACTAAAACTTAAAAGACTACAACAAGCCACCAAGTCTCATACATTTTATGGAACCTGGAAAATGTTGGATTCTATTACGATTCTGGTTTCTATTTTCATAACATATCAAGTGATGTATTACATTCTGCGTGTTATTCACGGATATAAATTACCTTAGCAGTCTTTGGCAAACCTTTCGGAATACTTGAACCTCAATTGTCTTCAGCTTCGTATTTTATTTTGCTTTTCAACTTTTTATTTGAGCGTGACTGGTGCGTCTTTTGTAGACGAAATGTACGTCGTGCGTACAAACATTATTAGCATGGTATCTTTGATGGGCATGTCTATTTTTTTCATTATTTATACCTTTTAACCATACCAGTATAAACATGTTTTTGAATGAATGGTTACCTAGTGTTTGTACATTTAAAATTAATGAAATTCATAATGGAATTATTTACATTTTCACGTCTGGTCTGACTACCCATCTTACACTATACCATTTCGAGGTAGCAATGTGCATTTTAAATGTAGATGTTTAGTTAACACCGTCCAGTATGCAATTGCTGACAATTCTTTACAGGGTTTTAGGTTGCCTATAAACTCATCATAGATAACAGGATTGAAATTTGTTTATGTTTGCATCAGACGCAGTGTATGATCTTTTGTAAAGCGTTTCCTTTTCTTTGGCATTCGATAACGATGCAGATACCGTACAGAAGGTTACTTGTAAACACTTGTCGTTTGCATTAAAAATCGTGTTATTCGTTTATTTTGCAACCACTGGATACGCACTGCTGCTTGTAAGCTATCTGTTGTAAACTGAATTATTCACCGGGGGTAAAGTACTAAAATGGTGATTTGATTTCATGGTGGTACATTCTAATTGCAAAATGTCGGTTGATAAATTATGTATATGTACTTATAATCGTATATACTACAATGTTATCGAAAGTACCGTGTTGATCTTGATCTTCTTTGGCGTTAGATTGTGCGCTAACTTTCAATTTGGAGTATTATTGATGAAAACTAATTAGAAGCACGTTAGAGATAAAGGATACAACAGATAAAGTTAAGTCGGCCTCATATCTTGACTTACATCTACATATTGCCAATGAGGGTCCGTTGAAAACAAAACTTTACGACAAAAGAAATGATTTCAACTTTCCAATTGTGAACTTTCCATTTCTAAGTAGCAACATTCCAGCAACACCTGCATACGAGGTATATATATCCCAATTGATACGTTATTCACGTGCTTGCATTTCTTATCAAGATTTCCTTGGTAGAGGGTTGATGCTCACAAGAAAGCTATTAAACCAAGAGTTCCATTTGGTGAGGTTGAAATCATCCCTTCGTAAATTTTACGGACGCCATCACGAGTTGGATGACCGTTATGGAATAACCGTTTCACAAATGATATCGGATATGTTCCTTACGTCGTAACCACAATCCCCTTCCCTTTCATGAATGTGACCTACCGAATTAGACTATTTACCGGACTTTTTATAACATAAGCAACATGTGGAGCAGTATCTGCTTACCCTTCCGGAGCACCTGAGATCACCCCTAGTTTTTGATGTGGTTCGTGTTGCTTATTCGTCGGGTTTCTGTGTGATGTCGTGTGTTCTGTTGTTTGTCTGTTTGTCTTTTTCGTTTTTGGTCAGGCGTTGTCAGTTTATTTTCGATTTATGAGTTTTACTGTCTCTTTGGTATCTTTCGTTCCTCTTTTATTAAAAATATCAAAAGCGTTAGTATGTACAAGTGTATACTGTTAGTACAACATTTGATCCAGTTCAATATTCTTTAAAGTAAAATTATATACTCATTGGGAACCATGTTCAAGTGTCTATCCAAATGTATGCAATATGAAGGGTTATAGATGTTACTGTTTATTGAAAATTAATCAATTAAATTAGCTGATTTTTCTTTAATCTCTCTGTTATACCTTTCAAAAAAATATCTTGTACAACTGGGGCAAGCGCCAGAAGAGCATTGACTCCTTGGTCATCAAAATATATTATACACATCTAATATCATATAATAGTAGTAAAAAGTGTAACGAGATAGTTACGAACATTTACAATCATAATAACTACTAAAGCACTAAAATAGCATTAACACATTCATTGTGTTGTAATAAAACGTGATAACAACCTTATGCGTTTAACATAGTAATACTGAACTTCATATATATTATATATTATAATATTAAGCAAAACTGAACGTTCAAACGTTATGTCTGAAATAGATTCCGAATAGCCACACAGATACTTCTGTGTTGACATGAATTATCATTCATATGGTCACATTTATGAATTTCCTGTTAAAAAACTATGAATATTTTACAGAATACTAAGGATAATAAAAATAAAATTGAGAATGGAAATGGGGAATGTGTCCAGAGAACGATTACGTTAGCTAAATTTGACAGAACCTTTCGGAATTTTGAATCCTAATCGTCTTGGACTTTGTTTTTCATTTGGGTTTTTTTAAACGTGTTTATTCGAGTTATTATTATGTCTTTTGTAGTCGAAAGCGTCCTGGCGTACAAAATCATTAGCCTGATATCATTAATGGTTTCCCTAACTTTTTCTTTTCTTCGCTATCCACATCAGGTTGTATTTATAGGCAGACAAATAGTTCGGACCAAATATTTTATTTGATAGAAAAATAAGAAAGTGTGGTATGATTACCAATGAGAAAACTCTACACAAGAGACCAAATGACTCAGAAATATACCACAATAGGTCCCATACGGCGTTTAATAATAGACAAAACCCATACTGCAAAGTTTGCTATAAAAAGCTTCAAAATGACAAATGTAAAATGGTTCAAACGACAACACTTCCATTCTTATTCATTTACAAAATAATAAACAAAAAAATGATATGATACACATCAACAATCGACAACCACTTGTCCCAGGAATAGATTACCTTAGCCATATTTGGCACAACTTTTTGGAATTTTGGATCCTCAATGCTCTTCAACTTTGTACTTGTTTGGCTTTATAACTATTTTGATATGAGCGTCACTGATTAGTCTTATGTAGACGAAACGCGCGTCTGCCGTACTAAATTATAATCCTGGTACTTTTCATAACTATTTACACCACTGGGTCGATGCCAATGCTGGTGGACGTTTCGTCCCCGAGGGTATCACCAGACCAGTAGTCAGCACTTCGGTGTTGACATGAATATCAATTATGTGGTCATTTTTATAAATTTCCTGTTTACAAAATTAGAATTTTCGAAAAACTAAGGATTTTCTTGTCCCAGGAATAGATTACCTAAGCCATATTTGGCACAACTTTTTGGAATTTTGGATCCTCAATGCTCTTCAACTTTGTACTTGTTTGGCTTTATAACTATTTTGATATGAGCGTCACTGATGGTCTTATGTAGACGAAACGCGCGTCTGGCGAACTAAATTATTCCTGGTACTTTTGATAACTATTTACTGACTCCTGATTTGGAAAATGCACATACAGAATGTGGCGGGGTTAAATTCGTTTGAAGGCGCCATCCCTTCTTTAACCTGTGATTGTGGTGCAACAGTATAACATAAGAACAAACTATCAAAATTAGTTACACTCATCGGAAATACGCCCAACAAAAACGCAGAATGGAAGTGGCAGGGTATTTATACAACCCAACAACAAAAAGATAATCAGTACATTTCTGAGAGTACTCAGAGTTACTGACAGCTAGTTCAAAGCCAATAATAATTTATCAAAAAAACATCTACTAGTATCTAAGACTTAAATATTAATCGGTACACATCTAAAATCAAATGGATTTAGTAAAAAGACATCAGACACAGTCAGAGAAAATATGACATTGTGCACTGCCATAGTAAGATATCGACAGATTCTAGAGCCATGAAAGTGCATATGTATATTCAAATTGATATATATTTTGATTTTAATTTACTGATAACAAAATCAATATTAATACCACAAAAACAATACTCAAACATCTAATTACAGTGTTGAATTTGTAACCTTTTAGAGAAAAAAAAAGTTTATTTAAAAGATCGATAAGTAAACCGTATTGTATATTAATTTCAAGGGTAAGTAAATAACGCTCCATAAAAAATTAGTATGTACTATCCCGTTTGAAATCAGTTTTCTAAAAGTACATTTAAACTTCAAAACCAAATCTTTATATCTATTGAAGAATTCAGAAAAAGTTTTAGGTAATTTGTGGTAATGAAATCCCTGAGTTAAGGTAGCACAATACAAAGATTTTTTCACTCCCAATCAGACAGCTTTAAACTGATGTAATTCATTTCATCCTTCTTTATATTTTATAAATGAGGTACCAAAAGAAAGAAGAAAGATTAATCTTTCAAATTGTGATAATTTCATTATGACATAATTATTTCATAATTAATTATTATGTAATTAGTTGCTATATTGTGATGTCCATACTTGAATGAATTTAGCATCTTTGTTCTTCATAGCATCCCAAAATATTTTATAGATTCTTGTACAACACAGCTTGACCTCCAAAACTCTGTCTCAGATTTCCAAAAACATCAATAGAACAAATTTTATATCCAATTGAATTTAGTGGTCTCTTATGAATTGATGTTGCAAACTTCATTGAAGATTTATGAGAGAATGAAATACAATAGGAAAAATCTGAGACACAGTTTTGGAGGTCAAACTGTGTTGTGTAAGAATCTATAAACTATTTTGGGATGCTAGGAATAACAAAGAAGCTAAATGCATTCAAGTATGGACATCACAATATGGCAACTAATTACATAACAATTAGTTATGTAATAATTATGTCATAATGAAATTATCACAATTTGAAAGATTAATCCTTCTTCTTTCTTTTGGTACCTCATTTATAAAATTTAAAGAAAGATGAGTGGAACTACAACAGTTTAAAGATGTCTGATTGGGAGTGAAAAATCTTTGTATTGTTCTACCTTAATAGTTTAGCAATATTACAAAGATTACGTTCATTGAAATCCAAAAACGTCACAACAGACGTGAGCATAGCGAACGAGTTGTGACATATACACACCGTGAAATGATGCCAAACGAACATCAACGTCCACATAAGTAAAAATTAACAATAGGAAACGAAATATCGTCCCTTGTATCTTAAATTTCAGTATAGAGTTACCCGTGTAAAACTGAAATCTATAAATCCAGGAATGGACTGTTATCACTGTTTATATTAAATTTATTTGAAATAAGTTCCATTTTGGTAAATTTCGGCTTTATATTAAGGAAGTTCTTTATTTTTTCACGAAAAAAATATTATCAAGTAATGGTAAGTTTAATTGGATAATTTAATTTATCAGTTAAATGCAATTTTGACGGGTCGTTTCTGGTTCTGGTCATAAAGTGTGATCCACTACAGTTCAAGAACAAGTCTGCTATTAAAGGGGCGCAATTGGTGCCCATACGAATGCCCGCAAATCTTTAATAAACTTTATTCCCAAAACGTACATAAATATTATCATGGAGAAATTTAAAAGGCTTTACCACGGTTTTAGCTAAACTTGTTGCCTATTTTGGATTTATAAGCTATTTATCTTTCAAATATGTTTTGGATTGGAAATTCATATATCTAGGCTTCGAGAATCACTGAAGACACATATATTGAAATTTGCATCTGGTAGTTAACTTGGTACCGTTTATGTTATGACTGAATTCTATCAAAACAATCTAGATGGTAATTATTTCTTTATAGGATGTTAATCGTCCTTCGATCTGTAAAAGATTAATCAAACTAGTAAAAATTGATTCATCTAATGTACATTGTAGCAAAATAAATTTTATTTTACTTTGATTTACGGAACGGGGAGAGAATCTGAATATTTATTGGTGTATTTCAACAATCATTAAACAAGCGGAATAGATTCTCTATATAAAAGAAGATGTGGTATAAATGCCAATGAGACAACTCTTCACAAAAGACTGACACAGCAATTAAATGCTGTAGGTCACCGTTCGGCCTTCATTAATGATCAAAGACCATACCGCATAGTCAGATATAAAAGGCCCCGAAATCACAAATGTAGAACAAATCAACCGAGAAAACTAAGAACCTAATTTATGTACAAAAATTTAACGAAAATCAGATCACATCAGCAAATGACAACACTGAATTACAGTCTCCTGACTTGGCACAGGCACATACATACATAATGTGAATGGGTAAAACATGTAAGCGGAATCCCAACCCTAACCTGAGACAGTGGTGTATCACTACAACATAAGAACGAACTACAAATGCTTAACTCATCAAATAGATACAAATAGAAATACATCTAACAAAACATAGAGTGGACGTGACCGGGTACTTCTGCGTCCTAACATGAAAAGACATTAAGATACAGATCTGAGAGTACTTGCAGTTATTATATCTAATTCAAAGCAGATAACAAATAATGTAAAAAATCTTACATTTTCTGGTAAAATATTGTTTTTATAACAAATAAAGAGTACACAAACATTTCCTTAACTCCTTGTAGTAATAAAAAAAAATGACTTCTGCAGATGACGAATTGTTGCACAGATCATGATAATAATTATATATAAATATCTCCCTCTCCACTATAAAAAATTAAGGTGGATTTAACTTTCATTTTGTGACAAATGTTTTGTACAGCACGATGAATCCTAATTCAAACGTAAATTAGATATAGGTAACCTAGGAACCATTATATAGCTGTTTACAATGTGGCTAGAAGAAACTTACTTCCTCGTGCTGATAACTTTAATACCGAGGATTAGATTTGTTTATTTGATTATTTAAATCTCATTTCTAACGTCAAATTGTGATAAATAAATCAGATATTTAAAAATTGTCATAAATATTGAGACAGTGAACTTTTTTTTTCTTCATTAAAGTTATAACAGATCACAATACTGTTCGAACTGTTTAAGTGTGCTGCATGTTTCCTAAAAAAATATTTATTTTTGTATGCTATGCAAATAATTAAACATTGACTTTTCCTTGTTTACCTAGAGATATGCTCTTGAAAAGAAAGACTGGAATAATTAATGTGACAATTGCACAAAACATTGAATTAATATACCATCGATTTTGTATGTTCATAACTGATATCACTTGTCGACATGTATATGTTTCGTTTCTGTGTCTTTTTGTATTATTGGAGCGTAGAGAGACGGTGGTAATCAGTGAATAAAATTAAGGTGTAAATGCTACGTCTCGACATGATTTCAGGATGTTTCAAATACCATTGGTAGATGTTGTATAGTAGCCAAAGCCAGTAGATAACTCTTTTAATACATATAATACAATCTATATTTATTCAAAAAGCATTAGGGAATGAATTGATAAATAAAGTTACGTCAGTGAAATCCAAACAGAAAAAAGTCTTCTTAAACAAACTAAGCCTAAATTAAAACAAATATATAAAAAAAAGTAAGATAATTCATAATGTTTATAAGGATTCGCTTTCACCTTATGTGTTACATCAAATACCATAAGAAAATTCCTACATCTAATACGTTCCTATTTATCTCATCTTCGCCAGCCAAGGGTTACGATCCACTCCCGTTATCTATGCTTGAAGATCGGCAGCTAATATCAGCTAGTTTCGGCTGTTTCTATGATAAATGACTATTGTAGCCTGTTCATTTCTTTGAAAAAATATTTTTTACATCTTTAAGCTGTGAATGTATAAATCCCAGACCGAGCAGTCACAAAATCTACATTAAATGTGTTCGGTTTATTTCTATGCAAAGCTCAAAAAGTAATAAGTTACTCTTTCATCACTTTATTTTCAGAACGTTTCTTGGTAGAGACATACCTTTTTTGAGTATATGAAATGCTACGTTGTTTCACTACTAATGAATTTCTATTATAACTTTTAGAAGCAGTTTTATATTTCAAAACATACAGTGACTGTTTTTTGCTTTTCTCTTTTATCAAAATTAAATACCACGCCTTGATTTTTTTTAGATTAATTGAGATAGAATTTTATACTCCTATATATTTTTGGTGTAAGTATATACCAACTAAAAAAAAAAGATATTTGTAATATTTTCACTGCATGTGCATCTTTAAAAGAATTAAAGATATATAATTTCAGTAGAAAAGATACAGAATTAAATGACTAAAATAGATAAGTATGCTGTTAAAAAAAAATCGGTGTGGTCACAGTAATTTACGTTTAAAGTGTTTTCACTGCGAAATGGCTTTATATTATGGCAACTAAATACATTCATGTTGTTGGGATATACAAGTAACTGGCCACGTCCGCTATGTGTTGTATTTCTGTTTGTATTTATCTGATGAGGCTAGCCCTTTTCAACTGATTTTTATAGTTTGTTGTTATTTCGTACTGTAACACCACTGTCCCGGGTTAGGGGAGGGTTGGGATCCCGCTAACATGTTTAACCCCGCCACATTATGTATGTATGTGCCTGTCCTAAGTCAGGAGCCTGTTATATAGTGGTTGTCGTTTTTTTAATGTGTAACATATCTTTTTTCGTTTATTTCTTGTACATAAATTAGGTCGTTAGATTTCTCGTTTGAATTAGCTGACTGTGCGGTATGGGCATTGCTCTTTTTTTGCAGGCCGTACGGTGACCTATAGTTGTTAATTTCTGTGTCATTTTAGTCTCTGGTGGAGAGTTGTCTCATTGGCAATCATATCACATCTTCTTTTTTATGTGTACCGATATTTATCCACTTTCGAAATTTTAAATATGATCAAATATCATAAACGCTCGACGAGCCTCGCGTTTTAAATTTGAAAATTAAACTTTTCGAGTGGATAAATATCGTATTACACTCGATGGAGTGGTAGAATCTATACTTAATTTTAAACGTGTGGTTCGTTTGATTTTAGCTTTTAATTGGTCGAAATTCGATTACGACGTCAACTTTTCATGCTTCCCTCCGAATATCATATTGTGACGGCATGAAAAAAGGCTACCATGACTGATGACATCACGTATTAAGAACACATCCTTTTGCAAGTTTTTCGGAAAGAAAGGATTAATATTGTCTGCATATCGCTTTAAAAAATTATTAGGGGAACAGATTCCTCAACCAAATCTCGTGCAATGCGATAATTATCCACTCTCTACAATTGAATTTTAAATATTTAAAACATTCGGCAACACTTGCATTATAAATTTGAAAATTTAACTGTCTCGAGCTGATAAGTATCATATCACACTCGATGCAGTGGCAGAATCTATATATATATATTTCCAAACACGAGAAAAATATAGCATCAATAATCACAGTGGAAAGATCAAATTAATTTTCATTATCTTTCTACCAAAAGCTTATAAAAAGTAGACCACTATATAGTATATCTGACTATAAATCAAGTTATGAATTCTGACTACATATATTGACATCCCTTTCTTCAATTGATAAAGTTATCCGTATTTAGGAAGGAACCCCTGAGAGCGTTATCTGTCATGTCAAGTTTTGTATTGTATGAAATATCGACTATGGTTCTCAAATCAAAGGTGTTAATCGTCTGGTTTTATTTAAATATATAAATAAGTAAAATTAAGGTTAAAGTATGTATAATTTCCTCTAAATATCCGTTCTTTTTGTTCGAGCTAAAGCGTTAAACTGACTTGCATTTAGAATGAAAAATGAGACTCTCGTTTTATCACGTATAGTCAACTAAATCTATCTATATTCTTGATTTAGCATATCAGATCTATAAAATTACTTTACTTATTTACTGTACTCTCTCTCTCTCTGTCTCTCAAATTAAAATAACACAAAATCATTCAAATGATTTCAGACATAACAATCCGCAAAAAACAATATTCAAAGTAAAACAAATTTTTGGCAACTTATTATTTTATATTTAAAATATGTCTTTTAGACATTTTGAGTTCTATAGAAAGCCCTTATAAAGTACTGTAGTTTCCAAATTTCTCGAACAGCAAAATATGCCTGAAAACAACGAAGGAATACATAGTTACACAGCTAATGTAGAGAATAACCAAAGGGATCGTATAGAAGGTGAAAGTATGGATAGTTGAAGACCTATTGGTGGCCATGGACTGTTGTCTGCCCTTTGTTCGGGTTGTTTTCTCTTTGGCACATTCCTTGTTTGGTTTTCAATTTTAACGACTGCATCTTCACTGGGAACAGAAATCAGAACCCTCAAGAATGTCTAAAGTTTTCGCAATTCCATCTTTCTATAGTGTGTTTAAAGTCAAATATTTTTTAAGTAAACCATTTTTTTTTAATGTAACCAGCTTTCAGGTTTCAAATGGACACGGAAAAGGAATGTTATTATATATATATATAGGATTGGTCTGGAGTCGGAATTAGTTATTATAACAACTTAACTAGCTAGAGAAAAACGTAGAAATGTTTAATATGGCGTACTAAGGCATTGTAAAAGATTGTCCACTATAGCCGAAGGCGAGTTTTAGCGCATTTAAATCTATCAACGATGAATATTTTTGTCTCAGGAAATATGCTTTTCTTAAACAGACTGGGATAATTTATTTATTTCATCAGAAATAAATATTCGATATTGTATTGCTTCTTAGTTTCTATGTAAACCTAAATAATGAAATGGTACTCGTTTTCTCGTCTCCGTTCCTAGAGTACATTAATTTGATAGTATGAAGATAAGAATGTTTTAAGTATTTGTTCTACGACAAAGGAAAGGACGGCAATATACCATCATTTCAACAGTCGTCATCTATAAATTCATTCCCAGGTAATCAGATAATTCGATAGTACCAAATGAAAATCGATAATAGGTCACTGTCTCATTCATCTCAAACTATATTACAAAAATACAATTTAACTTTCATTTGCAATACAATTTTCGCACTTTAATAGAATAAGTTATTAACTATATGAAAAACGTCATTGAATTAGGTAAACATAATAGATTTTTTTTAAAGATATTTTGAAAATGAAATAGATTTTTCAAATAGTTTCATTTGTGTGAATTATTTTGTTAACAGACATTTACTTGGTGACATGAATTATTTCTGCATATTCTAGCATAATAAAATGTGATTTTTGTTTTCTTTTTTAAATCAGATGTGTTGATATAAGAGGAATACCCTTGCATTCAGACTTGTAGCAACAGTCATTCCTCAAAAAGTCCGTCATCCGGAATGAAACCCAAAGTCAAAATTAAAGTCATCATGTTGTAAAGGAACACAAACTTAATGAATGTACCCCCTCCTCCCTAAAAATACTTAATAATCTAGAGTCATTACAAAAAAAAATCAGAAAATAATCATTTATCAGTCAGCACATTAATCCTTCATTTCAATCCTGGTATCTATGATTTATGAATGTCTTGAACATAAACTCTTTTTATGTTTTATGAATAATGAAAAACTAATGCCAATTAACACAATGTCAACCTAAACACGTTCAGAATTGAGACATGTTTGGACCAAAAAAGTTTTTTTAAACACCATTTTTACAGTGTAGATTGTTATCGGCTGATGTTGTTCGGCAAATCTTAAGAGCGGGTTTCTTTTATTTTGAATATTTATTGATAACCTTCATTTCAAAAGTCATTTCACAAATTTCATATAATAGCAAGCAAACTACCATAAAACCCGCGAGTGTTTTACTTAACAGTAATAGTCATCAGTAAAATTTGCATATGTCCCTTTGTATCTATTTTCTTATGACTATGCAAACATGTATTATAAATTATACATGGATAACCAAACATGCACGCCATTCATTTACATAGACCATTCTAAAACTAACTGTATATTCTGAATCGCTTAATCGTTGTATTTATGGCATGTTAAATTTTCAAAGCTTATTTGTATGCAACAACTTTAAAGTGAATGGTAAGTTTAGAAAAAAATGAGAATTTTCATATTTTTGTGATAACGAAAAACAGATCATTGTCTCTACAATCTGCAAACATTTTGTATTGTGGTTACGAATGTGGTACAATCATACCACATCTTCTTATTTATATTACGAACTTGAACATTATTATAATATATTATGGGATGCATTTATTTCATTGTATTTGTTTTCGCAATACACTTAACCATTTACCCGTATCACGGGTTTTTTTTTTTCTATTTCTACAGAAAGTATGGTAAATTTCATGTAAAGGAATTTAATGTTCTGGTTATTAGTCGTTACATGTATGTTTTGACTGATTTGAAATACTTGTTTTGTAATGCATAAAAAATGTTTTCCTGATGATATTTCTAAAAGTAATACTTTGCTTGTTTGAATTGTTTAACACGATTATGATGGAAGTTTTTAAGACCTGGATTGGCTATACAGACCTGGCATGGTCGGTAATACGTTTTACATGTAACGTTTGTCACTTCGGGTCTGTTATAGGTTGGACCCCTCCGTTAAACATTCAGTATGACTTCGGAATATATACAAATATTAACAAGAATTTCAATAATGGTCGGGAAACAGACTAGGTCTTTTATAGCTTACTAAATATGTGATATGGGTTTTGCTCATTGTTGAAGGACGCGTGTGACCTATAGTTGTCAAATTCTACTTCCTACAGCTTTTTATACTAAATGAGAAAGTTTTTAAAATAATTTTTAAATGAGGATTCAAAGGAGTAAAATTTGTTAGTCTAACCGAACAACTGTTAGAACCGATCCTTTTTGTTTGGTCTTAATAAATGGCTGTATTGTAGGCATTTTGTTGTAGAATATAACATTGAAAGGCGTAATTATAACGTTATATTGTAAATTCAGCTCATACTAGTATGTGGGAAATGGTTTCAATGTAATGGCTATAAATATAACCCTTAAAATTACATAAAATATTGTTTTAATCAAGAAAAGAGAAACATATGGTTGGTTATGGAAAGGTGTGGAACAAATGAATCACATCCTTCATAGTATTACAACATCCCTGAGTGTCTTGACCAATAAGGCAGTTTAAAAATCTAGATTAATTCTGATGAATATTGAGTACTCAATTTCCTTATCAAAATTTAATAATTTACTACAAAATTTGTTTGTATGGAAATAATTCTAATTGAAATAAATTGATAAAAACTGTGAAATCAATTTATTAGAATTTTAATAATCTCAATAAGGGATTTCCATAATTTGTTGAAAAATAAGGTAGGCCTTCTTGATTTTGTTAGAAAAACACAAATAACATATTTCTACCTGGCTTTACATGGACAAAAAATCAATTGGAATTAATTATTGACTTAGCTACTCGACCCGCACTACGTTTCTGCAATCCTTTATTTCCTACCCATCAAAGATCACCAAAGCTCCTATTTAATTTGGATGCGATTGGTTTTCAAAGATTCAATATACTGCCATAAAATCTAACTCGGATCACGTGGTGTCAATGGCTACTTAATTATGAAAGGCCAATTTAAATAAACCGACAAAAGAGTATAACTTAAACATCGAATCTTGCTTGGATACGAACACATTTAAATATTACAATAATAATAACTCAACAGATGGACTTACATTTCCGTTTACGTAGATCTGTATATTAATAAATTCATTACAAAAGTAAATACAAGTGTTTGTAATTTCACTTTGGACGAAGCTAAATAAGCGGAAGCATTAAAAGGCGGGAAACGTTCGGAACCCACGTTTTTTTTCAAAGGTGTTATAAAGTTGCCAACTATTTAAGAAAAAACATTTTTAACAAAATTGCTGACGACAAAAGACTTTTTGGGAATTTCTACTTCAAGAACTTATTTAACTTATAAGGTATGTATTATAGTTTGTTTTTTACTCTTATATAGTTTTGTTAAACATTGTTAAAGATATACTATTTAGATAAATAGCAATAAATATGAGCACGAACATAAAGTATTAACGTTTAAAGCAAAATAGTTTTTAGTTGTTAACAGATGGATGTATTTCAGCAAAAGAATTTCCGACAAACAAACATTCCTTCTTTTTTTTTGTATAATCACTGATTTAAGAAAAGAATATCCTATTACAATTATATATTATTAAAAACTATAACTCGACTCTTTTGGAAGTACACCACTAACTCATGGTCCCATTGCTTTCTATGTTAAATTCCTCCATTTCAAGCAGGCACACCTCTTTCATTTTAAGTTCAAATAAAGTGACAATCATTGTAAGTCAAAGCAACACTTTAGGGTGTCTTCTACTGAAAAAATCAACATACCTTTAATGGCATATAAGAAAGAACTGGTTCCCGGAACTTCGGATGTACCAAAACAGGTACTTCAGATCTGACAAACAGACAAAATGTACCCTCTTTTTACAATTTGGTGCAGTTTTTTTAATATTTAAAATTAAAAGTCCAAAAGTGTTCTACAATGATCACCAGTCCTTCAGCTTTTATTTGATGCCAAAATACCTAAATATCCTACATATTTTGAAAGTTACACTCATGCGTAGGAACTATTTTGCGTTAAATACTACTTTCTGGTATGTGCTTTCTGGCCGGGCCCGAATTAGTGGTGTTACACCTTTTAACCAACGTCACATGACAAATGTCTACTTAGTATCATATGTAGACGGAGAGTACGAGGAAAACAGTCATAATTGGTGTCATATTATAAGAAAATAGGAAAAAGATATAACAAAATAGCTTATAAACTCATGGAATGTAAATATTTTCTACATTTGAAAATGCCTGTACCAAGTCAGGAATATGACAGTTGTTGTCTATTCGTTTTTTTTTTTTGTGTGTTTGGTCATTTGATTTTGCCATGTGATTAGGGACTTTCCGATTTGATTTTCCTCTGAGTTCAGTATTTTTGTGATTTTACTTTTTATCTAACATTCTTATATCCCAGTAAATAAAATTATTGACATACATACTTTGAAATCAACGTATAGCTTTAAACGTTTACGCTAGTTTGTTTGCTAGTAGTGTTTAATGATTAAATGAAAACAGGAAAGTAACAGTCAGTTTCTTTGGATACCAAATTTTCAGTCGATGTATTTTAAAACGCTTTTACGTTATCTGAATAAAGAAGCTTATTGGTTTTGTACTCTTGACTTTGTGTGTGCTGGTTCGCAATTTTGAAGGTTCAAATCAACAAAACATATTGTATATTAATATCAGTATCATTTGTTTCATAATTGAAGTGGATAACAAATACAATATTTGCAGAACTAACGTACAGATTGTTGACCTTCTCATATAACACATTAGTAATCTAAATCTGTTGCATATAAGCAATTTTTTTACTGATAAAGATACAAATATGCTTTTCCAATGAAGCGCTATAAATTCATAATCAAAATTTTATTACAAAACAGATCAGTCACCTTAGGCAGCAACCATTTGATTTTCTGGGGGGGGGGGGGGGGCTATGGTTTTTTTTTGGAAAAAAAAGTTTGTTTCCAGTTTTTGGAGAAAAAAATAATTTGTTTTTGATTCTGAGAAAAAAAAAATGTTTGTTTCACCCTCAGCTGCCACTATAAGTAATGCTAAAATTGAAAGAAAAAAATTGTTTTCGACTTGTCGCGAAAAAAATAGATTGTTTTTCGCCGCAGGCGAAAAAAAAAGTTTGTACAGAAAAAAAAACCATAGCCCCCCCCCCCCCCCCCCCAGAAAATCAAATGGTTGCTGCCTTATCTAAAAAAAAAAAAAGACATACAAAATGTCTATATAATACATGTATGTGTTCATTATATGTATAATAAATCTTTGCTTAATTGTATACCAAATTGTCAAAACTATGAATTCATAAGGCCTTCAATCTAGGCCTGTATTACTAGTATACAATTCTAGAATGACGACGATCAGCACATTTGCAACGTATCGTCAAAAGAGTTTTTAAATCAACACATAATGTTTTTAAGTGTAACAAACATTTTGTGAGAGTTTGATGTCTGAATATACATTTTGCAGTGGAAACTAAAGTAAATGCGATCGTTTATCGAAACACGTTGTCAGTAGAGTATATGAGCTTAAAGATATGTTTTTATTCAATTGTTTTGATTTAAGTAGTAAAATTAGATAATTCACGACAGATAATGGTAGTGAAAAGTTTTGGTCGTCATTCACGTGTTTGAATGCCTGTAACACGACGGTTAATGTCTTCTTTGTTTTTTAGTATTGCCCTTTTTTGTTGCTTAACCTTACGTTTATGATAATTGTGTTATTTCTTATTTTCCGACTTGATACAAGTCTGTCTAATTTTTCAAGCTGATATGATATTGTATAACTCGTTAAATTCTTATGCTACCACAAGTATTTTCTCCTCATGTGCATGCTTGTTCTATACAATTGTAGTTTTGAAGATAATCGATATACTTTGTACTACAAATTGTCACGTTTTGGATTGCACTTTATGTATCCCATTTGTGTTCTTTACAACACATTTTCTTACAAACGACCGTAGGCAGCAAACCATTTTTCATTTTTTGTTCTCAAACAGAACCGAAGCCAAAGCTGGAGGCAAACAAAGTACTTTCAAAACATTTTTGTTGCAATTGATAACTAGTAGCCTTTTTCAAATATTAACGCATCAATGTTCAAACGAAGATTATTCCTGTTGTCTTCTATGTGTCATTTAAAGGATTGTGTGTTTCTCTTAAACAAATTAACTTATTAACGTAAAGCTATGCATAGTTTACACATGCTGAAATTATACATTAAGTAGATACATTATTTTTTTTTTAAACAAGGTGCGCGCGAACGTCGCACATTGGTAATTCAAAAGAATCAGATTTTAATGAAGATGTGAGGGAACTCAACATGACACAGATCCAACAATAACATATAACAAACAAACAAAAACGACATCTTCGACTCTTAATAAATTTGGAATTTTGTGGAATAATGTTAAACAATTTATTTGGAAGTTTGCTAAATAGTATCAATGATAAGATCACACATTGGAGGAAACCAACAAATTGGACAGATATGTTACTGATTATAAGACATTAAAATGTAAAGTATAACAAATCATGTTATATTAGTTGTACAAAATGTAAATAAGCCAGTATTAGATCATCATTATAACGCATTTAAGGAAGATAATTTAGAAATTTCAATTTTTTACAATTACAAAGATGTATTTAAGAAGGCGTCGTTTTAATCGTTTGCCTCTTACAGAATTAAGTAGAAAAGATGTGTCTTTTATTCCAATTCGATTGAAGCAATAATTAGAAATACCAATTTACAAATGTATGACTTAATTGCGTCATAATTCACAAAAGTCATGCATCTTCGAAATAGAGAAGTTTAAGATGATTGATAGAATTGATCAAAATTCGTCAACAATATTCATTTTGATTCACTGCTTTGCAGCAAACTCATAATTTACGTTTCTACTTTCTGTAACGAGGTTGTAAATTAAGTGGAAACAAATACAAACTAATGATAAACAAGAGTTTAAACAGTTATAAACGGTCCTACATACACCAAGTAACCCATAAAAAGTTAAAGATATGAATGAAAAAAAAATGCATAGTAGAAATGATTTTCTAACTAAAGGATGCAAGTTGAAAAGTGTATATAAAATATTGTCTCCTTTCGGCATTTATTTCATTGTCATTGTAGTTCTTAGTGCTTAGAACAAGTATGTACGTTGCCAATGAAATAGAAAATAAATTCATCATAGATACAAGGATTGAAATTTTCTATTTGTGTCAGACGCACGTTTCATCTAATAAAGACTCGAATAAAAAAAAGTTAAAAAAGTAAAATAAAGAACGAAGGTGATGAGCATTGAGGACCAAAAATTCCTTAATCCTTCGATTACACAACAGCTTCAAAAATGAAAAACTGGTGGTGATTTTTGCTTCTTCTTTGGTGTATATGAAGGATAAAAAAAACATACACGATCTTGAAAGCTAAAAATAGACATCTAAATTACTTAATATATAAATGGGTATACGCGAAAAGAAATATTATTCATAGACATGTGGCAAATTCAAAGTTTCTTGTTGTGACTAACGGATCTTCTGATCTAATTCCAATCCCCATTTCAGGGGATATGTGTTCTAGTGGTCATATGTCGCCTGGTATTAAACATATATAGTGTATGTAATTCCCAATTTCAATAGTTAAAGAATTGTGTTTGCTGTTTCTCTGCATAAACTGTGCTTGAAGTGTTCATATTTTTAAATTTGACGCAGGTAAAAAGGGCATACGTCTTTCGACAAATTGTTACCTTGTAAACTAGCACGATCAAGTCCAACCCATGGCATTGGCTTGTTTATGCTGTGTTTTTTGGTTTATTAATTTCTCGTCAATATGTTGGTTTGTTTTTACTACTGGACATAAAGAAGCCATACTTCAATTAATCAATTCCCAAGTTCACGAGTTTGTCTTTCTTAAATCAAATACGTGTATATATTTTCTCAATAATTGCAGGAGTGTTTTCGAATTATATACATGTACACTTATCAAAATCGGTTTACTAGTAACAAAGCTTAGACAGATCAGACATGTATGAAAAGGGATATTCATGTAAAGCTGATATACATAAAAGGTTAAGTAGCCATATTGCATGATTTTAAGAAATGTCATCAATTCCATTTATTTATTCCTATTAACTGTCATATATAGGCTTTATCTCCTCATGACTACTACCTGATCATACATAATAAGCTTTAAAAAAAGAACTATAAAAAACTTACGATAGGATAACTATATAATTTGTATGAATTGACTTTCACTCTCGTTTTTTTATTCTTTTCTATGATTAAACTGTCTATATCTGCTATCTGTATTGTCTTTCAGTTTCAATTTATGCGGAGGAATAGTTGTTGTTAAAGTCACTGATTGTCGAAATGTTCATCTGTCCTATTAATGAGTGTTTGCTGTGGTTGTACTGTGACAAGGTCTTACCTTTTACTGTTGTAACTTCTTTAAATACTAGTAGTATGAACATCCTACATTTATCGTGATTTATTTCAAAGTGATTTAAATTACTTAAAACCACTCTATCCCCATTATTGAAACCTTCATTTTTTCTTCAACCATAATCAGGGGTAAATATGAATACAGGTCTAAGTCAATCGAAATGCAATTTCTACAAACAACAATATGTTCAGTGACAGACACGCTGTTATCAAGATTATAAGACAATGTTGACTGCTGTACCCCTATTTTTGACAGTTTTACCTACCGGTTTTATGTCTTTTTGTTTTACTAGCACATTTTTATTAAATATAATCGAGTGTTATGCAAATGACATACAAGTGAGAGGTTTAGTTAGGTTATAAAAGCAGTTTAAATCAATGTCAAGTACCAAGTCAGGAATATGACAGTTGTTATCCATTCGTTTGATGTGTTTGTGCTTTTGATGTTGCCATTTGATTAAGAGCTTTCCGTTTTGAATTTTCCTGGGAGTTCTGTATTTTTGTTATTTTACTACAGCTACCTATACCTATCGACAATAACATGGAGTATGAAGCAAGAAATAAACGCACTATCAGCTTCATTTCAATGCCGACGTATGCATTATTCTCTTAATTGATAATTGAATAGTTCATACTTTGTTTAAAAATATAAAGAAAGGAAACCAACAGATTCTATTTATGAAATAAAGTCAATATTTCTTAATATAATCAACCTACAGAGTTGGAAAGAAACCTGCTTTTAGTGAGACGTAAGTTGGTACTTTTGATTGTTCCTACGGCAAGACAAGGACTTCATTATTAAATTTGACATTTAACACTTGACGAGACCGTTGCAAAACATGACAATGTGAACCAATTTAAGCCAAACAATATTGAGTGAAGAATAATTACACGGAATTTGTCTCAAAGATAATCTCGTTATGATAGACTATTAGATTTAACATTGAAAAACAACACTATATATTATACAAAAGAACTTCTGAAGACTGTTCGTTCTTTGGTTTTATCTTCTACTTTATTATCTATATAATCGGTTTTAAATTTCATACTTCAACAAAGTTTGGTAGGACTTCCTCAAGCGTTGAAGATAAATTTGAAAAATGCATTAAATGTAAATTCGCGTAGGTCAGAATTGGGGAACTAACAAGGTACACAAAATTAATTATGCTTTGTTCCTCGATACTCTTCAACTTTTTTACTTTTTTTATTTGATCGTCACTGATGAGTCTTTTATTTTTGGAACAACGAAACATGCTGCACCTGGCGTACACATTTTAAGCCTGGCATCAATGATAAGGTTATTTACAGTAAATTTTATGAGATACAGATTATAATATCATTTGATACACCATTCATGACCAAAACTAAATACTGTAAAATTTGAATGATTTTATATATTTTTGTTTTCCCAATTTTATTTCAAAACATTTTTGCGCGATGGCCAATTTTGTGCATCGACCAATAACGGCTTTCAAAGTATTATTCATTGCTTTCTGTTTTTTTTTTTCCCTTTTTCTGGAGGGGGAGGATTTTTGCATTTTTCGTTATCGCGAAATCAGCGAAATTGATCCCCGCGCGAAATGTCAATCTGTTTATTGGTAGAATTCAAAACATATATTTGTGTATAATTGTGTTTTTATTATGATTAAGATTATATCACAATGTTGTCTGCTGTGCACCGTTTTTGCCTATTATGTGTGTTTATTTTGCTCACACATTGTTATCATACAAGTGAGAGGTTGAGGCAGCTATTTAGCCAGGTTTACTCAACCATTTTCTTCATAAAGAAATGTCTGTACCAATTATGACAATTGTTTCCATTCGTTAGATGAGTATGACCTTTTGACATTGCCATTTTACAAATCACTTTCCGTTTTGAATTTCCCTTGGTGAACAGTATTTTTAGTTTACTTTTTGTATCATTGTGTTGTTACTTTGGGATGTAAAGGTGTAAACTCGATAAAGCCCTAAAAGAGCTTAAATTTTAAATTAAAAATTATTGACCAATATCACATTAGATAAAAAAAAAAAAAGACACAATGACTAGATAGAAAAATTATGTAATTTCCGTTTTTTTTATGTCACAACAAATAGCACTCATTCAATGACATTTGTTAAAATAAATTTCACGAAACAAAGATCCCACGCGTCTACAAAATGTTTCTTTTAATATGATTTTTGTTATGACATTATACTTATCTGACTTGAATATTTAGATTGTCGACTGCTCCCTATGTTTCCTAGGACGAAATTTTGTTGAAATCAGACGATTTTGTAAAATTTGGCAAAATATTGTATTTTTGACACATTAGAGATATAAAAATCAATGCTGTAAAATTACCCTTTAACAAAAATAGTACTATTTGAATTTTTGACCCGTCTTTTCATAAACTTAGAACATTTTTATCTTGAAACATTGAACTTGCAAAACAAGGCCAAATATGACCTTTACCGAAGTCACTCCTTTCCAGTTTTTTACCATTGAAGTTATTTTTAAATCAAAGAGGTGTAAATGAAGCAGTTTTGCGCAGAAAAAAAGAATCCCAGACTAGAATAGTTTGAACAGAAAAAAGTAAAATCATAAAAATACTGAATTCCGAGGAAAATTCAATTGTAAAGTCCCCAATCAATTGGCAAAATCAAATGACAAAAAACATCAAACGAATGAACAACAACTGTCATATTCCTGACTTGGTACAGGCTTTTTCAAATGTAGAAGAGATATGTCTATCCTCTATAGTCTCCCTTTCAGACGTTCTATCTGCTAAGTCATAGTTGTAACAAACCGATTTGTAGCCAGCTTAATTGGTTTTTACGTCATAATCTAAATGGAATAAAAAAGATAAATATGGCATACAATATTATTCAATTAAATATTGATACAAGTGATAATTATCGGAATGGTAATATATTTATTTGTATATTTGTTATTTAACGCTATGAGGGTTGATCTAAAGTTCATTTATCTAGACGACTAGGCTTATATATAAAAGGAGGTAGGTACCTATGTTATATTTATTACTATTATATATTATGAAATTTCGATCTGCTTAAGAACCGTTTAATTGTCACTATTTAAAGAAAAGTGATGTTAACATCGCTGTAGCAATTTGACCTCCCTTTTTATCTTGATACATTAAAATTTAATTAATGACATTTCATAGTGCATAAACTATAACGTAAATAAACTCATCATAGATACCAGGACTAAATTTTATATATACGCCAGACGCGCGTTTCGTCTACAAAAGACTCATCAGTGACGCTCGAATCCAGAAAAGTTAAAAAGGCCAAATAAAATACGAAGTTGAAGAGCATTGAGGACCAAAATTCCTAAAAGTTTTGCCAATTACAGCTAAGGTAATCTATGCCTGAGGTAGAAAAGCCTTAGTATTTCAAAAACTGTAGCAGTATAATGATTCAGTATAGACGTTACAAATAAGAGAACAACGAAGCATGTTCCTGTAGAATCGCCTGATTTTTTAACATCCACCCCATAATTGGCATTTCATGAATCCTTGGACTGCTTTTGCTATGATAAATGACGGTTGTATAGTAACCGTATAATGAAATTCATTGTACTTGAATGCAGTTTATCTCCGTTTACTCATTATGATCCTAACCGAATACGACCACATGGATCACTTTGGGATACAAATGCCCATTCAGACAATATGATCTTAGTCCTAGGTTTGTGAGATCGTATTGGCCTTTAGTATGGCAATTGTATACGCCAGACTCGTGTTTCGTCTAAATAAGAATCATCAGTGATGCTTAGATCAAAAATGTTTGAAAGCCAAAACAAGTACAAATATGGAGATCATTGAAGACCAAAAATTCCAAAAAGTTGTGCCGAATACGGCTCAGGTAATCTAAGAAAATCTTTAGTATTTCGAATAATTAATATTTTTTAAACAGTTAATTTATAAAAATGACCATTTAATTGATATTCATGTCCCCACCGAAGTGCTGGCTACTGACCTGGTGATACCCTCGGATACGAAGCGTCCACCAGAAGTGGCATCGACTGTTTTATAATTTTCAGTTTTATGTAGATTTGTTATATACAGTGATTAAACGTAAAGCTATGTATACGTCAAGAAGACGAAATCCAACTACAATCTTAATCAATGGGACATCGAATATTAATCAAACAGTCTACAGAAAAATACCTATGTCTAAGCAAAATGTCCAAGTGAAACACAAAAATGTATAAAACTAAACAGAGACTAATAGTATCAGCAACGACTTCTCTTTAAAACATCTTTCAAAAGTTAAGTAATAACATAAAACAAACACTGATGAGGTTCTTCACTAGGTTCATGCACATAAGCATGTTAAATGGGTGTATCTAGTTTATCCATATCATTACCCTCCCCTTTAAACCTTGGTCATTTGTCGTATTGGTTTTTGTTTTTAGGTTTGTTTTACTTTATATTTCTTCGACTTGTGGTTTTAATCGTGATCTAATATTCTGACAGATACTGTATTTTTTTTTTTCAAATCTATTTTATTCAAATTTAAAAAGCTAAAGCATTGTTTAACTACAAACTAACAATTCAAGTTAAGGATTATGGTGTTGTTCTTCAAATTCTAGTTTCCGGTTGCCTCCCAACTATCACTAATTTTATTTTATCTTTTTCGTATTATTTATCTTTTTCATTTATATCATTGGAATCATAAGTATAATTAATACCTCTTTAATGCATAGTCATACACTCAAGTGGACCTTTGGGGTGATTTTCATGTTCCTTCCTTAGAATCAGTGGTGATATTTTCCTCACATCACTTTAAATTTATTCAAAATCAAATAATATAGTCTCACATTCAATAAATAGTTGACGTATTCAAAAGTATACGTTACCACCTCAGAACAATTAAACTAGTAAGTTGTAGCCGTGAGAAATGTGAATTTTCACTGAAAAGAAACTCATTTCTTTTGAAACATGCAAATAACAAATTTCTAAGAAATTACCCTGCTACGTGGTGTAGAAATAAGCCACTCCATATACTGAATAAATTCACTTTACCTCATTAAATATTCAAGATAATCCTCAACCATTACCTTTTGTTTAAAACTTCTAAGATAAAAACATTTTTCTTTAGATTTTATACTGGAAAGGATAAATATTATTCAAAGTAATGTTAAATAAATGTACAGATTTTGATATTATTCACACTTAACTGAACAGCAATTAAATTAACAGTTAATTAAGGACATTTATTCAAACGATATGTAAAACCAAATGTTCTCAGAGTTTATTGAAATCGTCGAAACTACAAGCATATATATAACATCGACGACTTCATTTTATTTTAATGCAAATCTGCATCTGATGTTATGTCATCTTGAATGAAAATAGTACGAGAAATCGAATACCAAAACAAAACTCAATTCAATACGCTTTCATAGATTTTAATTGTTTAAAAATGTATTTGAAACTCCGATTATTATGCATGTTCCAAAGTCCAACTATTCTTTTGACGACATAATAATGATAGAACGAACCAAATCTTCAATTTTATTTACAAATAACAATTCCGAATGGAGTCATACCGGAAAACACTGTACTTACTCATAATTATAGTTATCAGAAGACCAAGAAAAACAACCAACTATATAATACGGAATTAAACACAACTATTGAATTTAGATGTATAAGTCTTATTTCATTGGCGAGCGTCATACCAACCAAAATGTTATGTATGTAAAACCGTTTTCATATTTTTGGTTAGCGAGAGGGTTGAATGCTTACAAACATGTTTAACCCCACAGATGAGCTTTCCTGTTAAAGATACATCAATATAAATTCGCTTCGCATGAAAGTTAGAAGTGTTATTTTAATTTTTGTATACTTGAAAGAGATCTGAACTGAAATGATTCCAAAAAAATGTCTTCATTTAAATTAAGGGCTGTCTGTTTATAGTAAATCATTTAAAACATTGAACTTTGAATGCAATGAATTTATATAGCTCTTTGTATCTATGCTTATATATATATATAAGTTCTTAGAAACTCATCTACCAACATTCGCGTAAATAACAAGGATATATGTTGTGATTGCAAAAAAACAGCAACTGAATTCCTGACTTCTGATTTGGAGAGAAACAGGGGCATAGGATCTAAACAAGTTTGTACGCGTTCGGTCCCACATCTGAGACAGTTGGGTACTTAGTAGCATAACAAAAAATAAACTCACAAAAATATTGTACTACATGGAAAATTAGAAACGGAAAGTCTAATCGTATGGCAAAATCAAAAGCTCAAACCCATCATACGAATGGACAACAAATGTCATAAAAAGCTAAATCACGATTATTTGTTTTGTATAATGACAAAAATTACTTCATTCAGTTTTATTTGAAGGAAGTTTTTACTGTTGGTCATAGTTTTGTCTAGAATTGATTAATTAATGATAAATGATTATCCGCCTTGTACCGTCTTACGTTCTTTAAACTTCAACATATTTTCGATCTGCACAAACATAATTTACTCCTATAGTCAGTTTTTGTCTTAATCTCGAAAGTATTCAATAATGATATTATTTCTAATTACTTTATAATTCTAACATCATGCCCACATCCATAGTTTCCCGAATTAATTTGATTCCGTGTTTTGTTTTATGCCTTCATTAAAAATTTTCCTAGTGTGACCTTTGTGTTTATAATGTGACGTTTTTTTCTTTTAAGATTATATTATCGGACTATCAAAATGATTTAAACAATATTACAAGTAAGATTATATAGATCAAAGGTCTCTATGGAAACTGTAATATTTGTTTCCAAGTTTTACAAACTATTACGTTTACTCTTTGTTACAAAAATTAACACAAAAGACCTCTAAAACAACAGAATATTTGATATTCTGGTACCAATTACATCCTTATCATCATAAAATAACAATTAAAGCAGACTACTTGATTCAATTTTACAACAATCATTAGCAGAACGTTTTACGTTTATAACGGACGACAATTATCGAGTTGTCAATTTTGCTGTTAACTTTTGAGCGTCATCATTGTAATCAACGTCTACTGCAAGCATAAATTGAATTTAAACAAGCACAACACACGATTTTATCATCACCTGTATCGCGGAAACGTGCGGAAAATTAAAATTTGATTACTAATTTGAAGTCATAAAAAAGACAGTTAACATTGTAATTGCAATGCTAAATAATTAAAAGATTTTTTTTATCTTTGGTTTTATTATAACAGACTGGAAATCAAACAACAAAGTATGTAATTTATCGACGTAAAAAGTCCTACTATGCCTAAACTCCTATGACAAAGATTTTTTATTGTTTTTTACGAGGTTCCCTCAGATATTGAGGGCATTATGTCCTGAATATTGAGTTAACTATTCCTGTGTGACCTAAAAGTTTAATGTGTATTTGCGTGACACGTCAAATGAGTCAACAAAATGATGAACCCCTTCTCTCACTATTGTAAAAACACGGAAGTGAAAAGTAATTACGTTTACAATTTATTACAATTAGGTTCAGATCAAACACATATGCATTGTTGAAAGATGTTCATGAAAATAAATAAGATGAAAATAAATTTCAATTAAAGACCATTACATCTTTTTGTTGGAATTAATGAAGAAAATATTGTTCTGAATTTATTCAAAGGGAATACAAATACTAAAAAATCAGGACAGCAATGCAAATTATTCTGATCAACTCAAGATTTATAGAGATTAAAACATTATGAGCATATGCTGCACTTAGCGCTAGACAGCATGCAAAACATCTTCAGCCCATAATAGTGTAAGCGTAAACAAATGACGTCTACTCCATATCTCTTGTTATTCATTTGTCATAATTGTAATATAATCACATTAGTGAACTATCTTTCCTGACATTGCGCGACATAACTTGAATATAGTTTTGATATCTTGTATATTTTCAGAAATTACAGTTTGTTGGATATGGTTGAAACTTACATGTGGTTATTAATAACAGCTATTCTATTTCTGACGACCTCGGCAGCAGTCGAAGACGACGTTACGAACCGAGGAAAACAGTATGTACAAAACCTTTTATCATCTCTATTAATAAATTAAAGTTATACAATTATTGTATTTGAGACACATTTACTTCATTTGGTAAGCTCAAAGCCGACTTATTTAGGTAGCGACACCATTAGAATGGACACGAATTAGTTGTTTAAACGGTTTTATGACAGGTAAGCTTGGAATTACGAACTAAAGCTCAAAACAGGTACAAAAAAGATCAACCACTTTGTTAATATGGAACAAATCCTAAAGTGTATATGGCCTTGTATTGACTCCAGGTTAGGACTGACAGATTAACAGCAGCTACATTTTAGAATTGAATGCTTTTTGTTTGTAACTTCATTGGGGTGTAAAAGCGTTGACCGAAGTACATTTTGTATGAAGCGTGCAAGCGCTTCATACTAAAAATGTGCGCACTGTCAACGCTTTTACAACCCTATGAAGTTACAAAAAGACGCATTCAATACTTATAATTACATTTTTTTAGCAATGATCATGAAAACACGAATTTTATTATTGTTTTATTTAATTCACCTGTGCACTTTATTGTGGGACCACGTGTTATCATTAATGAAAAGTTTTATTGAGCAATGCAATTGCTTACGGAATAACACGTGATGTGCAGTTAGTCAATCAGAATAAAACATACATCTAATGTAATTATTCAAGCATAACTTGTAAATGAAGAATATGTCTCCAAGTTTATACGATATTCCAGAGCTTACATTTCCTATCAAGTTTCAAGCAGTTAAGTAAAAATCTTACTTTCACAAATTTTACGAACAACTTCATGAGTTGGTTGACAGTTATGGAATATCTGTTTCTAAGATGACAACGAATATACTAGTATGTTCTAATTGTCTTAACCAAAATCTTGTCCTCTTTTTCTCAAATGTGACCTTTTGAATTAAGACGTATCATCAGGTTTGTACATACTTGAGCTTCATAACTGGTGCCGCATGTGAAGCAGGGTCCGCTGACGTTTTTTTTTTACTGTTGTTTAAAAGACATCAAAGAAAAACAAATCGCATGTTCGATGTTTGTAGTGGAGTGATAGAAAATCAATCCTTTTGGAACTCTATGATATATAAATACATATCAATTTGTATTGGTGTGACTTGATATAAATCACGCATTGCATTTTATAAATAAGAAGATTTGGCATGAGTGCCAATGAGACAACTCTCCATCCAAGTCACAAGTATAATGAGTTAACAATTATAGGACTTCAAAACAGAGTCTTGGCTGAGCAAAGTTGGATTACACCGAACAACAAGCTATAAAGAGCCCTAGCATGACTAGTGTAAAACAATGCAAACCGGCAAAACCAACGGTATAATATATATTTATATAAAACGAGAAACACCTTTTAACCGCATCATCAAATGACAGCCACTGAACACAGACTCCTGACTAAAAACAGCAGGTTTAAACATTTTAACCGACCTCAACCTTTAAATGAATTTGTCCATGATTGCCTGATCCGGTAAATGAAATGAATTTCTCTATGATGGCCTAATTCAGTTAATGCCATTTAAATTGATAGTATAACTGCAATAAATTGATATAACGGTCTTTTGAGGACACTAAAGACACCAAATACTTTCTGATTTTTGTTTTACCAGTTACTTCACAAAGAATTTATAGTCAAAGTTAAACTGAAAATGTCATGGGGAAAATAAAAACAAAAACAACAGTTTACAAAAAACTCTTATTGCTCCGGAACAAGAGTACAAAGGTTTAAAATATCATTCCCCCTACCTTAGCAACAATATACCAACTTCACTTGCATATGAGATATGCATTTCTCAACTTATCCGGTATTCAAGAGCTTGCAGATACTACTCATACTTGGTAAAACGTCACCAGTGTCTAAGCAGAAAGTTGATTAACCAGGGATATGTGAAAGACCGTCTCATCCTTTTTCTTAAATAAAGAGGATCATCGGAAGGTACCATAACTTTGTTAATACATATTCTGTATCAACTTCACAAATAATACACGATGGTCTTGAAATATAGATTCTGAGTGCTGACGTTGTTTATCATCTTCATAACGTGCTATAGAATTCTTTTTAATGTTTCTTTGTGAATATTGCTTTTACTGTTTAGTCTATTGTGGGTGATATCCATTTGACGTGACATGGTTCTTATACATTCCGTTCTTGGGTTATTTTATGGCAAAAGCTTTGTATTTTTGTCTTTAATTTTTCTTTATGCCTTTTTGTATTTCTTTGTTGGCATATTTGTTTGTTTTTGTAGTGATTAAGAGTATAGCACATGTGGAATGCTGTACCTCTTTTCTACTTTGTTACCTATTGTGTCTTGTGTTCAAACATCGTTGTCTATAGTGTGAGGTTTAAGCTAGCTATAGAACCAAGTTTTAATCCATCATTATCTACATAAGATCATGTCTATACCAAGTCAGGGAATAACAGTTGTTATCCATTCGTTTGATGTGCTTGTGATTTTGATTTTACCGTATGATTAGGGACTTTTCCTTTATAACTTTCTTCGAAGTTCGGTATTTTATTTATTTTACTTTTTTCAAATACTCTAAATAGATGAAAGCTTCCCAAGAAAACGTTGACTCAAATCTTTAAAGGTCGTCTTTAGTGTAGCTTCAGATGTATTTGGATATTATACATATCTGAGCTTAGTGATTATGTGTCATGGATCGATGCACTGTCCCTTTTAATCTATTCTCTTTTTCATGTCTACGCGTTTATCCTTTTATGGATTAGCGTTTGAATGTAGACAAAACCTGCTACGTTTGCCTTGTATTATTACTGTATCTTAATAATACTTGACAGCTTATTAGACAATAAAAATATTTCAGGGTCTTTTTCGTTAGATGTATCCAACTCATACAATCAAGGTTGACATTCGTCATTGCTACCTTTATTAATACTGAAATGTTAGCATCAACCGGACACTATCATACATTTATAGACTTAATTACTTTTCCATTAATGACTTACAGCAATGAAAGAGTTACTATTGTTGAAGGTATAACAATATATATTGAACGTTAGACAATAACGACACCAACGTGTAACCAATATAACAATTAAGACTACCTGTTCCAGCAGGGCTTTGTTTGTAGGATTAGAGGTGTGTAATGCGTTTTATTCAACAGATCTTTTATGTCCATTATTTAGAACAATAAAAACAACATAGGGAAGAAATTTAAACAAATGAGGTTATTAGTATAACCTATCAGTGAAATGAGAATACTAAATTCTTTTGTCGGTTCTGAAAAATTGCTTTCCATATCCTTTGGACAAATTAAAGTTCTTAAAGGTATCTGAATAAGTATGCTTACAATCAAACGGCGTAGAGATTTGATAAAATATAATACTAGTATATAAACTTTGTAATCTGAAATTAATTTTGTTTGAATTTACTCAAACCAATTGTGAAGAGTTTTAAAACTGTATTTTTTTGTCTAAGTACACAATAAATATGAACTCATCAAACATGTATAGAACTTTTTCTGTATTTATTTGTTGTTTTTTTTTCGTTTCTTTTCATTTCATTGTCTTATTTCATTTTCGTGTTTGTATCCCTTTTAATTTACTGATATTCTATCTTTTATTTATATTGTTTGACGAATTGAATTTCAAAACAGATTGTATCATAACGAAATTGACTTTGTATTCTAAGCATATGATATAATGGAAAAATGAAATATGAGGATTATATTCAAATCAAAATTATACAGACATTGTCAAAAAAGAACAAATTATGTCAAATTATTGAGAAAAGTTTAAATGTGTTGGTAGATTTTTCAATTTGTCAAAGAGATCAAAAATGTACTCGAATAATATTTAATTCCAACTATTATAGAAGAATATATTTAAAGGCAATTTACCAGCTACAACCATTTTGTTGTTGTTTGCTGACTTTTTTTCTTAATCTCTAACAATATAAAACAAATCGTTTTAGACAAATTGATCACACTTTTTCGATTAGAATACATGACTTTGTTTTCAATTGACATTTGTTTTTATTTTTTGAGTAATGGCATCAACTCCATGATGCCAAATTAATGATTTCTATGTGTCAAAACTCGTTTTTGTGTGTCGGAAACCAGAAGGACGTCTTTATTTGAAAGTTAGCAGTTAAGATGGACTTCTGTTGAGATAACCTTTTGTAAATTAGCTCTTAGGAAGTATACAACTCAAAATCAATGGCTAACTCTTCATTTTCAAATCTTGATTTAATATTCCAGGGAAAATTGATTCCAAATTTTAGTTAATAACCGAAACACTCCGTCTTGATAGAGATTTTTAAAAATTGATTATTTAAAATCGTATTATGTTCTTTGTTTTAATTTCCCATTTGTATTTTCAAATAACAAAACGGCTATATCAAATTGATTTATGTTTATCAGTTGTTAAAGAAACAAGTAAATTGGATAGGTTTAGAGTAACGTGCTGATTAATTTAGCCAAAGGAAAAGTCAACTATCCTCTTTCATAAATTGAACATATATATTGTGCTGAAATCTATATAAATCCAAATTCTTTCATAAATTCTGAAAACATAATTGAAACAATAAATATTGCCGAAGTAGTCAATTCATATAGATACAATTTCAAATCTCTAAAAGCTAACTTTCATTACGACAATAGCGTAAAATAAGTTTGTTTTTGTTTTTGTTTTTTTTTTGTTTTTTTTCGGTCCATATATGGCCTAAAGGTGAAAGAAGAACACGAAATATAAATCAAATAACTTCAATTCTTATCAAATTTTAGAACTACGAGTTCAGGGACTTAAAATACTTTGTTTCTCCTTTTTGAAATTATTGAAGAGATAAATGTTAATTAACGTTAAGGGTTCCTAAGTATAGCAATTTTGCTTCTCAGCTAATTACAAATCGAATAATACAATAAAAAGTCATCGGAATGATGACTTTGTCGATGTTAATTTGTAGTGTTAACGACTTACAATTGATAATACCAAACGTCAGAAGCTGACGAGAAGACAACACGGAACAATGTAAATTAGTTATAACTCTTTGTAAGGTTAGGGAAAGTGATTCGGCGGATCAAGGACTTCGATATAAAGGGATGGATGGATGTGTGGATAGATGACGTTTAGTTTAAATACATATTCAGCACGAGAACATGTTTGAAATACAATACAAATATATACCCTGATTTTTCTTACGATGCGGGGTAAAATATTTTGTCTCCAATATAAACTGTTATAACTTGCAAATGAGTGAATGCCTGTAATCGATACAAGTGGTATTCTATCAAACTATGGACAAGTAACTCTTATTTCCATATGTATGTTAAGAAAACTGTCTGGTTGAATCAAAAATAAATTCGGCATAGCTCAAAAATAAATGGGCTTAGTTAACTGGGAGCATGTAAATAGACCGCGTGATAATCAAATATACAAAGTTTTAGTTCAGCTTTGATATTGTCAATTAATAAGAATTGAACATGCATTTACACCATTACAAACCTAAATGTTTACACCATTACAAACCTTCCATTATAAACCTTAATGTTCGCTTTTCTGTATAACAGATTGAACGTCTTGGTATATGTAAATAGACTGTCACTATATAGGTTTTCTAATTAGCATAAATTTAAGTCCTGATAAGAAATTAATGTTTCTACCATGGCTTAATTAAAATAAAACTGGAATAACGAACAAATGGTGGTAAATGAAGAGAATATTCGCGAAGTTTCACGATCTAGGATCATCTAGTCTATGGAAATTAGCTTTTAGCGTGACATTAACAAAGTGCGTATGTACCGCCATCTCTAAAAACTTTGGTCTATAGATTAATATCTATATTACCATGCTTCAATGATTGCATTCACTTTTATGGCAAGGAATATATTTTGACAACAGACTTTTTTCTTCTCATTGTATGTGCAATTGTTTTAATTTTTCAACAATCAGTTCTTTATAGTTTTGTGTAAAAACATCACTTTCCTTTACTGATTGAAAATCTAAATGATGCATAGACCTTATTTGCATACATGTAATTCATTTTCAAATCTATATAGTGGATTGCTCATAGAAGCAAATATTTCATTTGGTAAACATGATGGTTAAAAGTAAAATAACAAAAATATCGAACTCAAAGGAAAGTTCAAATCGGAAAGTCCCTTATTTTAAAAATATCAAAAACAAAAGCACAAACACTTCAAACGAATGGAAAACAACTGTCATATTTCCGACTTGGTACAGAAATGTTCTTGTGTAAAAAATGTTTTAAACTGGTTTAACATTGTTTTTTTATAATATAATATCTATTCTTTTTCCTGTACTATTATTGAAGCAAAAAATGTTATTACATTTTTCATTGAAATGAACAACATCTTTCTAAAAAAAAACAAGTGCATTGCTCATTATGTATATGTAAACAAACAATACTTGGACACCAATTAGAATATTTTACAGGTCGTATATTCCGTTGAATTGATGTTCAAAAGGAAGAATCTTTGAGGTTTCTATACCCAGAATCGGTGGCTCTTTCTATGTCAGGAGACTGCCCTCGCAAAAAAAAATTATACATTTTCTAGTTTTGGGATCGTATATATCAAAATATTTTCGTTTGAAAGACATCCAATTTGTTTTTGATGTATGACATACCATGTTGGCATAACTATCACATGCTCTAGTTACTAGTTTTCTCGCTTAAACCCCATTTATGCAGATATCGATAGAAACTAAGCCACTTATTCATGTAGCGATTAAGACAAAATTTTAGCGATACTAATTTACAAAAATCGCATCTCTTATCATATGATATATGATTATGAACTTTGGCTACGTGTAAATACGACGCCAAGTCCGGTCGGAAAAAGGACGTTCAACCCAATACCTTGTTTAGAGAATGGACAATGCTTGCAATGTGCCATTTAACGTTCATCAAACAATTAATCAATCAAATGAAAAACCTTCCATTTTATTTTTCAGACTTATACAGCAGCTAGATGACGTCCGCCATAACTTAAAATCAGTAACAGAGTCTTTAGAAAAACTTTCTGACGTCATTGAAGAGTAAGTTAATATAACGTTATAATTTAATTTTTTGATGTAACGCGTCTTCTGATTGGCTGACAGTGTTTTGTCTATCAGCTCATAGACATATGCTCGTCATGTGACCGTGACTTAAACGCTATTTAGTGTGCAACACATTTTAAAAGTTATGTCTTCATAGACAGAAAAAATATTAGTCATTCCTTAAACAAACCAATTATTTATGAGATCAAAATTTCTCCTGAATTTCATTTTTAGAACGAAAAGATCAGTTGAAATAAGTTTATTTCTATTTTTTTCTGTTCCCATTTATACCAACATCAGAAATAAATATTATGTTTCATGCCTTATTTGCTTTAATTTCTTTTGTTCAATCAACTATGAGACGAGTTTTCCAACTATTTGTGTTAGAAAAGCATGTATAACAATTATTCATACAGTAACCTCATCACAACTTTCGATCAGTGTTTGTGCGATAGTCTGTGTGGTAGTAATATGACAAAGTGTTATGTACTATGTAAGAATTGTATCTTCTATATGCAAATGTGAACAAACACTACAGATGACTTTGTATAGTTCTTAAATACGATATGCAGGGGGTTCAAAACATATTTTGACCTAAGTTTATATGCATCTACTAGATAATTTTTATGTGTTTTACTTTTGATTTATGTTTAGCGATGACATTGTAATAATTCAAACAATAAGTTTCCGTTGTGGATAGGTTCAATTGGTTAACCCTATCCTATAGTACGCAACTCCTTTACATATGCAAATCCATATCTGTAAACTGTTACAAATATCACACTTTAAACGTTCTAAGATGACATTACATACATAGCAGTTGACCAAGTAAATTTAATTTAAAACAGTCATTTGATATTTCACTTAGTTGAGAAAACTGCAACAATATTTCAAGTTTCTTCCAGAAGACTGCTGATATAACAATACATTCATTATTTCAGAGAATGTACTTGGGGAGGCGGAATGTCCGACGAAATGTGTTCAACAGTAGATATCGATGAAATTCAAAGGAGCTTTCAAGTAATACATGATAGAAATAGTCCAGGAAAAAGATCTGTACCAAGTATGGACCCTTCACTTCGACAGTAAGTATATAAACGGGAATATACATTGGAATATTGAAATGATTACTAATACTATGACTATGCCCTTGAAGTTGCTTTCAAGTTAACAATTAACAAAGCGAGATCATCGCACTATCTTGAATAAAGATAACATCAAATATATTCACACTTGAGTCAAGAAATGAAGCATAAATATATAAAATTTTGTCATAGTTGTTTTTCTGACTTAAGTACTATAGTGTTTGAAAATCATGTTAAAATCGTTTCAAAAGGTATGTTGCCATCATGGATACTTTTTTTGTGAGCAAAAGAGTTGAACGAAAATGACATATATCAAAACAAAATGTCTAATAGGTAAAAAAAAAAAGCCTTGAAAATTAAAAATACCATAGAAATGGTTACAGCGGTTCATGCCTATCTTGTTATCATCATGTCTTGTTCATTGTAGATTTCTACAAGATCTTTTAAGAAAGAAAGAGATGATTCAAAGACTAAAACATATCTTGACATATGCTGACAATGCAGTCCATGAAGAAAGGTAAATGTCTTCAAATGCTAGAATTAAACACTAATATGAGTACAACTTAATGGTGTTTAATATAATATATGATTTAGCTTTTAAAATACTATTAGTTTACTTTGCTCTTACGCCTAAATTCTGCAAAATTAGCCGCGGAAAGGATAATACCAATAATGAAGTCATTGGTTTCATAAACGGCTTCAGATCGAAAATGTTTTGATCTTATTAGACCTCACAAAGTATAAAGGTCCATACATTATTATTGCTTCTCATGAAACTGGCTTTCAATCTTGATGTATATGTTTACTTGTAGAATGTCTGTCTGGTTGCATCATATATTGTCGCTTATACTTATTGCATATGATATCAAACAGTTATTGCGCTTTTGCGCTGATAAACAATAAGTGATAGAGACCAATGATCTGTTGATTTTAGGTCCTTGATCCAAAGAATAGAAAACTTCTTCTCTGAACAATTGTTTATTAATTTTTATTTAACTTTACTTAAATGTTATGTAACGTGTAACATCTTCTATTTACAGGAAGAAGAGTTGTCAGTTAAATCTCGGGTTCCACTGCCAGACACAAGAGTACTCCGCCATTGCTGACATGTTTAACTTCCTAGGGAGTGGCAGAAGCCCAGGGAAGAGAAGACGACGATCTATTCAACAGATTCTGAAAACAAAAGAAACATTATAAGCACATTGTGTATCAGCGATTTCAAATTTTCTTTTAATTAAACCACCGTACATTTATCTTGAATGCCAATAGTTTGATGCATGATACGGCAGGAAATTTCTCTTTAGGACAGAACAGAACGTTAAAAAAAATATTGTTGTTTTTTTTTTTTGTTAGAAGAACATTATGTTTTATGTAATGATAAAATGAGTACATACTTCTTTTATACAGAGTTATATGTTTTCGAATTTATCCATCTCAATAGTACAAGTTTCAATAAATACAAAAAAACTGTTTTGTGGTATTTTGTCTAGATTAATCGTTTCGAACACTTAACAAGAACTTTCCAAATGTAAACTTGTATTCCATTCCATATCTTACGCTGTAACTTTTACTTCTGATTTGTTTGTTTGTAATATTGTGTTATATTGTAGATTAATATTTTCTAGTATAATGCAATTTGTTATTTAATATTTATATTTGTATTTTGTGCAATATTCTTTGAAATTGTTCTCATTCGCAATAAAGTTTTAAATTTTCACATTTATGCATAAACCATCTGTATCTGATCTAATTAAAAGAAAAGTACAATGCTGTTAAAGAGGACTTGTCTCAGAATCGACTATTATTCTTCTTGTTTGGTTCCGAGATTGTCGTCTACGAAAATTGCAATGCATACTTAGATGGCTGCTCTTTGGTCGGGTTGTTGTCTCTTTGACACCATTCACCATTCCCATTCTAAATTTACATCATAAAGGTGAGAAAATATAATGATATGTGTGTCATTTAGACGGCAACCAATAGATTTACATAAACGAAACATTTAAACATCTAGAGTTCAAAATACCACCAGACTGTAGAAAGGTTGTGAACACAAACAGAGTCTATCGATCAATCATTCGTCACAACTCGGCCGATTCCGTACCTAATCTAACGGGATAGAAGGAGAGTAGAGGAGTCACCCGAGGATTGCCGATTGTCGATCAATCATTCGTCACAACTCGGCCGATTCCGTACCTAATCTAACGGGATAGAAGGAGAGTAGAGGAGTCACCCGAGGATTGCCGAGTATCGATCAATCTGCCTTCAACGACAATAATTCTAAAGAGTTAACCGAAGTCAAACACTGATAAGGGCATGCTTTATTAAAGGCAATAATTTAATATTGAATAGTCCTCAAAACAGTGTAAATTATCAATAATTTATTACAGAATCAAAGACTTGTAAAATCAATACTTTAAAATTAAAACCTGTCATAACTTTTAAAAAGAGACGGTACCCCTTCAGTTTGGAATCTCGGAGACTACAACCGAAAATATATACAGGATGTATGTGTGAAGTCTTATAATACGTTCATAGTATTGAATAAGAAGATTTTTTTGGCGATATTTTTTTTAAAACATTGTCCTTCCCCAGTAACATATTGTTACATCATGTCTTTATTATAATCTACGCTGCCATTTTGGACTATGTTGACATTTATGTGGATTTCTTTAAAGTCGTGATCTTAGTTCTTTGACCAGTCTGAGGACATTTTATGTTGGTGAAAGTACATGCGTAACGACGTGTCAGAGTTGAATAAAATAAATAGGGGTGTCTTATATCACATGGTCTTCTACAAGGAGCATGTAATTGTCATTATACGAAAGCTTCTAATGGTCAAATGTATAAGATTGTATCAAAATTACCAACAATCTGTTTAATGGCAAATTTCAAATTATCAAACCAAAAGAAACAATTACAGGATAAAAAAAACATTATCTTAGACAAATACTTTAATGTTTTCAAACCTGGCTTCGAACAGACGCAATCAAATTCAGCGTACCTACTCGACAAGTTTGCACGCTTTACCCCTTCCCCTATTTGTATATATAAATTTCCGTGTCTAGCAATAAATGAAGATAATCCGAATTACAATATTGGTTTTTATTCTTAAAGATCAAGACTTCCGAGATAATTCTCTACAAATTAGAAAATAATGGCATAAAAGATGTTTCTTACAGTTCTATATGATCATTGCTGATTGTGATAGATAGCTGTATCTTCGATAGCAATAACATTAACAATTCTAAAGGTTGTGTCTGTAGTAGTCGAGCAAAAATTGACTAGAAATATTAGAAACTGACAAACTATACAAATGTGTAAAATATACAAGAATAAATAAAAAGATAACTATACCTATTTACAATTTTGGATTTAGCTATTCTGTGTATGTCCCAACTTGGTCTTATAAAATCTGATTTTATAGCTATTTAAACCTTTCACTTGTTAGAAAGTCGCATACAATTCCTTTATATTAAAAAATGTCAAAAATAGGGCACAACAGTCAACATTGTGTTTTATTTTTAATCACTACAAAAACAAACAAATATGTAGCAAAGAAGCACAATTATGGGTATATAAATTAAGCACATTAGCAAAAATGAAAGACGAATACAAAATTTAACATAGTACAACAACACAATGACGGGATGTAGAAGTACCTCTGCCATGTCATATGTTAAAAAAAAAAGAAACACAAAAAGGCATACAGACAAAGCATATGAGCAAGAATACAAAAGTATTTACTGCAGAACAATAACACAATGACTGGATGTAGAAGTACAAAGCCACGTCAAATGGTTATCACCAAAAACGGTAAAAATAAGATCCGTAAAGACAAATAAAAGAATACTATAACACGCTATTAAAATGATAAACAACGTCAGTAATCAGAATCTATACTTCAAGACCATCGTGTATTATTTGCGAAGTTTATATGGAATATGTATCAACAAGGTCTTGGTACCTTCCGATGAACTTTTTTAGAAAAAGGACGAAACGTTCTTCGACATACCCCTAATTCATCAACTTTCTGCTCAGACATTGGTGACGTTTTACAAAGTCTTTGTAGGAGCTGCAAGCTCTTGAATGCCGAACACGAAACCAGATGTGTCGACGGCGTAAGCTTCTCTTGCTATACATGCATCACATGTAAACGAGTTAATTCACATAGGATCACATGGGACACAATCGGTGAATTTGCAGCTCCTACAACTATACTTCTATCCTAGATCAAGCACAACCCTGTTAATGAATATAAAAAAGAAGGTGTGCTTTGATTGTCAATGAGCTATAAACAGAAAAAAAAATAACAGATGGGCAAAGAAAGATCTCTTAAACTTTATTTTGACGACTTTTAAAAGCATTTCATTATAAAACAAAAAAAAATGATATATTTGATAGATAAACCAAAGGATATACGGTATCCATGGAAATATAATCAGAACATGCACAACAACAAAAGAACTCAAACAAAAAGCAAAGCATTGTTATTGTGTTAACGTTTATCTCAAAGTCACAATTGAATGGAGCCTTCAAAACGGAGCAATATTTTAACTGTTTTTATACACACCTAAAGACCAATTCAATTTAGATATCATGTAATACAATTAAATGGTGTCTATCAAATCATAACTTATAACCGATTTATATTTACTTTTTATCAAATTATGATTACTGAGATGAAATTCTGAAACAAAATGGTTCAATAAATACGGAGAAATTCTTTATTTTTTAAGGTAACAATATTACCATAAATAAGTTGAAATGCCCACTGACTAAATTCTATCTGGTTAATTCAGATAATTAAGGTCTTTCCTTTTACTAAAGGGAAAGACCTTACTGTATTTCTTCTGTTTATTATTATTATTAAGGTCTTTCCTTTTACTAAAGGGAAAGACCTTACTGTATTTCTTCTGATTATTATTATTATTATTATTATTCTTTTTGTTCCGCCAAACTTTGACGAAGTTAGCCTCCGTAACCGTAAGACGTGTCGCTTTCATGTTCACACTTTGTATCGGTGTCATGAATACCTATCCGGAACTCACCCTGTGAGTCGAAATATTTTGTCGGTTGGGAGTAATCCCTCCGAAACCCAAAAACCTTGTTATCGTTCCAACACCGTAACCGTAATAGGTAGAAAAAAAACAAAGGGTGAAATTTGTTCAGGACCAGACCCTGGTTCTTCGTTACATTTGGATCGAAAAGATTCAACGACTCATTGGTAGGGTTATGCCCCTATGAAAATTAACCGGTGTCGGTTGACCACCAAAACTCAGAAACCGTAAGTCGTAGACACCTAGGATCTTCACCAATCATCATCAATTTATGTATCTTTGAAAAATACCTCAAGGTCAAATTTGTATGTTGACCTTGACCTTTGACCTAACACCTTGTTATGGGATAATCTCAGAAACCATTATACTTACAGAAGTTTTAAATAGTGGAAAATGTTTGGGTCATTACGGCACAACTTTGTTATATTTTGACCGAAGAGATTTGACCTTTTTTTAAGGGGCATAACACCTGTTTTAGGTTTCTGGAAAGACAAAATCATCTTTTACTATATAACCAAAGGTCCTAGACCCATGGGGTCTTCGGCAATGACATTGGGGACTAATGACCTTGACAAAGGTCAAAAGGTCAAAGGTCAAGGTCATGTCCCATATAGCGAATTTGGTGTTTTTAACCTTATTTAAAGGTTTTTCAGTGTGTTTTAAAGCTTTTCAATACATTCTACGTCTATTTGAACATGTATTTTACATTACAAAAGGAAAGACCTCTCAATTGTTCAAGAACAATTGACAGTTTAATTAAGGTCTTTCCTTTTACTAAAGGGAAAGACCTTACTGTATTTCTTCTGTTTATTATTATTATTATTATTCTTTTTCCGCCAAACTTTGACAAATTTAGCCGCGTTAACCGTAAGACGTGTTGCTTTCATATTCACACTTTGTATCGGTGTCATGAATACCTATCCGGAACTCACCCTGTGAGTCGAAATATTTTATCGGTTCGGAGTAATCCCTCCGAAACCCAAAAACCTTGTTATCGTTCCAACACCGTAACCGTAATAGGTAGAAAAAAAACAAAGGGTGAAATTTGTTCAGGACCAGACCCCGGTTCTTCGTTACATTTGGATCGAAAAGATTCAACGACTCATTGGTAGGGTTATGCCCCTATGAAAATTAACCGGTGTCGGTTGGCCACCAAAACTCAGAAACCGTAAGTCGTAGACACCTAGGATCTTCACCAATCATCATCAATTCATGTATCTTTGAAAAAAACCTCAAGGTCAAATTTGTATTTTGACCTTGACTTTTGACCTAACACCTTGTTATGGGATAATCTCAGAAACCATTATACTTACAGAAGTTTTAAATAGTGGAAAATGTTTGGGTCATTACGGCGCAACTTTGTTACATTTTGACCAAAGAGATTTGACCTTTTAATAAGGGGCATAACCCCTGTTTTAGGTTTCTGAAAAGACAAAATCAGCTTTTACTATATAACCAAAGGTCCTAGACCCATGGGGTCTTCAGCAATGACATTGGGGACTAATGACCTTGACAAAGGTCAAAAGGTCAAAGGTCAAGGTCATGTCCCAGATAGCGAATTTAGTGTTTTTAACCTCATATAATGGATTTTTAGTGTGTTTTCAAGCTTTGTACGGTTGACCTTGACCTTTTCAATACATTCTACGTCTATTAGAACATGTATTTTACATTATAAAAGGAAAGACCTCTCAATTGTTCAAGAACAATTGACAGTTTAATTATTATTATTATTATTATTCTTCCGCCAAACTTTGACAAATTTATCCGCGTTAACCGTAAGACGTGTCGCTTTCATATTCACACTTTGTATCTGTGTCATGAATACCTATCCGGAACTCACCCTGTGAGTCGAAATATTTTGTCGGTTCGGAGTAATCCCTCCGAAACCCAAAAACCTTGTTATCGTTCCAACACCGTAACTGTAATAGGTAGAAAAAAAACGAAGGGTGAAATTTGTTCAGGACCAGACCCCGGTTCTTCGTTACATTTGGATCGAAAAGATTCAACGACTCATTGGTAGGGTTATGCCCCTCTGAAAATTAACCGGTGTCGGTTGGCCACCAAAACTCAGAAACCGTAAGTCGTAGACACCTAGGATCTTCACCATTCATCATCAATTCATGTATCTTTGAAAAATACCTCAAGGTCAAATTTGTATGTTGACCTTGACCTTTGACCTAACACCTTGTTATGGGATAATCTCAGAAACCATTATACTTACAGAAGTTTTAAATAGTGGAAAATGTTTGGGTCATTATGGCGCAACTTTGTTACATTTTGACCGAAGAGATTTGACCTTTCTGTAAGGGGCATAACCCCTGATTTAGGTTTCTGAAAAGACAAAATCAGCTTTTACTATATAACCAAAGGTCCTAGACCCGTGGGGTCTTCACCAATGACATTGGGGACTAATGACCTTGACAAAGGTCACAAGGTCAAAGGTCAAGGTCATGTCCCAGATAGCGAATTATGTGTTTTTGACCTTATTTTAAGGATTTTTAGTGTGTTTTAAATGTTTTTAAGGTTGACCTTGACCTTTGACCTATCAACTTTCTAGTCGATATCTCAAAAACGGTTAATCTTACAGAAATAGTAAACAGTGAAAAATGTTAAGGTGACTGAGGCACAACTTTTTTACATTTTGACCGAAAGGATTTGACATATTCTTAAGGGGCATAACCGCCGTTAACGGTTTCTGAAAAGGTAAAATTAGCTTTAACTCTTGAACGAAAAGTCCTAGACCCATGGGGCCTTTTACAATGATATTGTGGACCAATGACCTTCACAAAGTTCACAAGGTCAAAAGTCAAGGTCATGTCCAAATTATCGAATTTGTTGTTTTTGTAATTTTTTAACGGTTTTATGTGTGTTTGAGAGCTTTTCAATGCATTCTACGCCTATTGGAACATGTACTTTACGTTTCGAAAAGGAAAGACCTCTCAATTGTTCAAGAACAATTGACATTTTAATTTTGTCTGTTTTTACTTTTAGTATCTTTACATGAGTTGTAAGTGCACTGCGATGAACCTTGTCTATCATGTTTTATTGGTGTCCTCGAGGAATCAGATTCAATGCAGTACAACATTGTACAAAACATATTGTTTCCAGGACAAATTGATTTCATGACGGTCGTTAAAAGTGCGTTTTCTATATATTTATCACGTGATCTATATGCTTTGAGATTTTCTATTGACATAGCTTTTCGGGTTACCCGCCATATTTGTCCATGTGTTTGCCTCTCCCACAAGACAAGTATTTCAATGAAATCAAAACTTATGAGTTGTTGGTAGCAAGTGGAAAAGATAAAATGACCCATGTTAAAAATATGCGGAAATGCTTTTACGGACAATCCTTGAAAAGATATCAATTCATAGGTGTATTTTAAAGGCTTGTTCGCATGATTTTAGCTAATATGTTTATGTTTCATATTTTTAACCATCCTGGTAAATATTTGATATTATTCTTAATCGAATTTTACCTTTTCCCTTAAAAAGGTCGATTCTTAGAGTTCAAACAATAACAATTGTAAAATACTCTTCAACACTATTTGAAGAATAGTGTCGGGGGTATTGTAACAACTAGAGTCTAGAATAACTAAAAGTTAGTGTCAAGGGGGTTCATATCTTCCACCTTTTCAGTTGTATACATGTAAGACTTTGATACATACTGTAGCTACATTTTGTTTTGTTGGGATTGCAGTAATCGATCAAGCATCCAACCTCCACACCTTCATTCTGTTCCGATGTTAATGTCTATGTGAGTAATATAGGTTAAAAATTTATTTTCGAGCGTCAAATTTGGTGATGATATGATTTTTTAATAATCAAAACAATTAACAGAAAAGAAAACGAATGATATATAAATTTATGAAAAGAGAGGCAAAACATACAAAAAGGACATTCCAACTCATACGTCAAAAAATAAACGAACAACGCCATGGCAAAAAAAAAAATATGCGGAAAATTAAAAAAAAGAAATGCTTTGATGATTTTATATGCAATCGCGGACGTGTTTTAATTGGTGTCAAAGAACCATATACGATTAATGTGTTAAATTATGTCGGCCAGTAACACAAATTGGGACATATGTTCCTTTAAGTTATCCGATTTGTTTTGATCATAATTGATAATATGAGTAACTTTTCGTTTTCGGAATTTTTATCATAAGAAATAGGTTTCGTATAAATAGAACAGAAATATTATTTAAGAATTGAATGCTTCTTTTTGTAACTTCATTGGGGTGTACAAGCGTTGACCGAAGTACATTTAGTTCCGCGCTTCATACTAAAAATGTGCGCACGGTCAACGCTTTTACAACCCTATGAAGTTACAAAAAGAAGCATTCAAAACTTATAATTACATTTTTTAGCTATGATCATGAAAACACGAATTTTATAATGGTTTTATTTAATTCACCTGTGCACTTTATTGTGGGACCACGTGTTATCATGAATGAAAAGTTTTATTGAGTGATGCAATTACTCTAGGAATAACACGTGATTAGCAGTTAGCCATTCAGAATAAAGTATTATGATGAAACATGCATCTAATGTAATAATATACAAAAATATCACTGGCAATTCCAAATGGTGCAGTATTGCGAGGATACTTCATATTTTTTCACGAGAGATTGTTTTATTGAGATCTGTTTTCTCAACTGTTTCGTGTTTATTTCAAAAACCTTTCTGTGGTTTAACTACTAAAATATATTAAGTTACTATTGAATTTGTCGAAGTTTTCTTCGATGTATATAAATAAATGTAAAACATTGATAATATATCCGTAGCTATTATCCGTGTTTTTTTTTATATTCTCAGACATAAGACAGGGGTGAATATAAACCTTAAATAAAATTGCACAATATCAAATAAGCATCCATTTATAAAATTTTCCGGCTGTTTAGATGGCAGCTCTCGGTGTTGGGCCTACGTTTGACATAAGACAAGCTGATTCGCAGCGTTATGTAACGACCAAATGGCATTGCCACTTTCCTGCACAGAGTTTAATGGCATTGCCACCTTCCTGCACAGAGTTTCAGATTTTAATTCCCAATTCTGTATTGACTGAGGATTTTAAACATTCTGTAAAACCAAAGGTATCTGAATGTTTACCTAGAGTAAAACCAAAGGTATCTGAATGTTAACCTAGAGTAAAACCAAAGGTATCTGAATGTTAACCTAGAGTAAAACCAAAGGTATCTGAATGTTAACCTAGAGTAAAACCAAAGGTATCTGAATGTTAACCTAGAGTAAAACCAAAGGTATCTGAATGTTAACCTAGAGTAAAACCAAAGGTATCTGAATGTTAACCTAGAGTAAAACCAAAGGTATCTGAATGTTAACCTATAGTAAAACCAAAGGTATCTGAATGTTTACCTAGAGTAAAACCAAAGATATCTGAATGTTAACCTAGAGTTTTGTTCTTGCGGTGTAGACAATATTTTGAATCCCACTCTCTCTTCATTTACATCCCGACGCTTGGATTTTTCGAGACCGGGTTATCGTAGTACTTACATGCACATTACATAAAACTAAAGGTGTTACGTCATGTCTTAATTATAATAAAATGTATTTTCTCGCCGATAAAGCGATTGTTTAACTTACGTAAAACGAATAATTAGTCAATTGATTTCATGTATAGGAAAAGTTGCGAGGATTTTTTTTCTGTAGTAAATATGCAATTGATTTTGAAACTCCTTTAACTGTCTTGTGGTATAATCCAATAAAAGAAATTTATATTCACCCCTGCTTCTAATGTTTTAAAACATTGCGTGGGATTAATGTTTTGTTGCTTATTGTCACTAACTACGTAGGCGGAAATTCTGATAAAGTGATACATTCCCCATGTATCTGCCACTTTGAAAATTGTTTTAGATTGTAAAAATAAGACATCAAAGGTTTTTTCTCAAATAAATATTTAATTGAAACAACCAGTAATAAGTTAGAAAAAAATAAATACAGTAGTACAATAAATACATAATATATTACAATTAAATACTAATAATAGTTTTCAAATGCACTATTTCGTACAAGCAGTCAGTAATATCTTAAGTCATGGTTTAATCATTTGATTTGTGTGTTAATTCGTTGTAAAAAGTTCTGATTCCCATCTCTTTTTCTTCCGAGAGCATTTTGATTCGCAGTTGGGCGTTGCGCACTCTGTTACTGGGCAAACACTGGGCATGACTGGATTTAACGTTCTTCATATTGATGCGCCGACGCCTTGATCTGCCCCTGTACTTCTGGTCGTTTGTAAAACTTAATTCATTCACTTTAGATCACTTTAGATCTTGTTATTCACAGCATTCCATTTTCTAAACCATATGAGATGACAGCTCCAAGTACGACGAGAAGGAATATGGAGAAACCAAATATAAGACCAAGCCATACACTCTTCCTTGATGTCCTCTTTACTGTCTTCAGTGTAACAGTCTGTAAAAATAAATAAAATGTTTACAACATACTCCATTTGTCTTGTTTATGTTAACACCATAATCCATTTATCTTTAATTGTAAGGTGTATATAAACTACACACAGTCATGCAAATGACAGTGTGTTTGACATTGATTTGGTATTTAGATATTTAGGAAAGGTAATATAAATCAATCTTTATATCATCTATAATACAGAATCAGCAATAAAAATCAGTAGGAGAAATAGAGTTACAACTTTTTTTAATCTTGCGGTGTGTTTGTGTACGTTACTAACTAGGAATATATATATACATGTTTTCCCTTCCTTGTCCATATGAAAGTCAGTTTCAGAAACAAACAAATGCGTAATATCTTATCTCAAGGCTAATTCCGCCTACTTTTTTTTATATTAACAAACGTCAAAGTTACGACTGTCACTTTTATTTAGACTGCATTACATGTATTTGTATTTAACTGACGATAGAAGCGAAATAATAAAAGTGAAGATCAGGCAAGAAAACTGCTTCAATGAGTTCCAATCTTGAATTTTATACAATTGGTCCTTTTCATATTTTTATAATTAAATAAGAAAATCTGATTTACCGTAGATTTGTAGACTGGAACATTTGCGTAGTGTCTGTGTGGGTCTACGACAGTGTAGGGAGGAAGATTCCACTGGTTCTGTGAACAACTGGTACACGATGAGCTGTCAGACATCAGATGAAACGGGAGACTTTGTTCCGAAGATACTGTGGAGTAGGTATCCGATGGCCTCAGAATACGGCTCTGCGCACAGCTACCAGAAGTTGTAGAACAGTCGTCCATAAAAAGTGCCACCATGCCACTTCTATCCACCTTCATGTTATTCTTTCTAGGAGTACTGATAACTTGGACGCGGTCGTATACCATTTTGTTCATTTTCTTTTGTGGAATCTTGTTAATTGTTGTATTGTACATCTTTATATTCTGAAAACTGTAAAAATAAAATAATAATTATAATGATGGTAATATTGTTAGTATTAAGACCAAAACGTCTATTTACAAAGAGTTTTAAGAAAATAAATCATGTGTAAAATGCAGTGAAAGAAATAGTCAAATTTATATGCACTAGCAATATATAAAATGAAAACAGTGATTATTTTTAACAGAAATTCACAATTTTTTTTCTCTATTAAAACCCTTCAAAGTATCTTATCCCTCATTCAACTCTTACCTTTCGTTAAAACTTTCTTTAACATTCGGAAATTATTGAATGTTTTAATATCTGTTTGAAGTTCTATTATAAACGAAAGACAGTTGTGACTTAATTGGATTATCAGACTTTTGGACGACTTTATAGTTTTTGAGATATGTCTGTCTGCTCTATTAATACTTTGTTGTAACAGGTGATAAGTGAGAAGTATACTTAAGATGTTTTGATAACATTTGATATCTATAATTGAGTTCTTTTGTTGATACCTTGACTAATTATGTTGTAAACCTGTACTGATAATGATTAGATTAAAATTGGGTTAGTTTTGTTTCTTAATAAGATTTGAATGTTTGTTTGCTTTACAATTAAAACTAGAGTAGAGTTTCATTTTCTTATAGACCTCCACTAGAATGGCAGGTTACCGAAAGAGTAAAATCTTCAATTACATTTTACAAGGACATATATAAGAGTTATACGTCCTTGCTTTTTATAAAATGATTTAATGAATAATTTTAATACACTTTTTTAATGAAAACAAAGCTTTAATTGTGACAGAAATGATAAATTTCTGTTTTTTTAGGATCAATGTTCCAAAACTAATTTATCTTTTTTTTTTCAAATGTCTTCCCGTATTTATTGTTTACTGAATCAAACTTCCCAACGATTGATAAACGATAGATGTATTAATTTGGTACTCGTCTGGTATCTTTGATGAGTGTTTTTCTTTCTTTCTTATTTATTTACAATTAATTCTTTATTTTCAATGCAAATAGGTCTTTTCGATTTCATCATTTCATTTTATTTTAAATTTGAAATCTTTTTATTTGCAAATGTTGATATTACAAATAAATTATTACAGAATACAGAATACAATCAAAGGTTCATTGACTAAAAGAAAGACAATTATGTTATTAATCCTTTCATGTAATATGGGGACGAAGTCCCCAATAACAGTAGAAAATTCAATAAAAAAAAAAAATTCGGGAAAATTTCCCGAATTTTTCATTGTACTAATGAACTCAAAATCGTTCAATTTTTTTTGTCATGTTTTGGAATCCCGGACCTGCGCAGAAATGTACAATATACTTCCTTTTTCCGGTCTCGTTTGTATGAAACTTTGAGTAAAATATATATTTATCAGTCTAGTATAAAATAGGAAGAAACGTGCAATACCAATTTCATTTTTAATAATTCCTTGATATGAAAAAACGTTACCTAATGATAGCGTTTCTTTGTTTACATTGCATATGACGTCATAATTTAAATAACGTCACAACTAAAATCCCTAACAACAGAACCAAACTCGGAAACGTTACGGTATTTCCGTTTCTTTTTTTTTTTGACAAATAATTAAGTTACAAAAAAATAATTCATACAGACTTCGTCCCCATTTACAGGTAATGCCTGCCTCATATTATGGGGACGAAGTCCCCAATTACGGTAGAAAAATCAATAATAAAAAAAAAAATCGGGAAAATTTCCCGAATTTTTCATTCTACTAATGAACTCAAAATCGTTAACTTTTTTTTTCAGATCTAGTTCCTGTTCCGGTTTTCCCCGCATTTGCGCAGAAATCTGTCTTGTTTGCATGAGACTTTGAAAAGAAAATTATATGTATCAGTCTAGTAAAATATAAGATTGGAACTCAATACAATTTCATTTTTAATAATTGTTTGATTTGAAAAAAACGTTACCTGATCGAAGCGTTTCTTTTGTTTACATTGAATATGACGTCATAATTTAAACAACGTCACAGCTAAATCCCTAACCACAGAACCGAAATCGGGAACGTTACGGTATTTCCGTTTCCTTTATTAACATGTTTGAGGTTAGACAATAATACATACAGACTTCGTCCCCATTCACAGGTTATGCCTGCCTCATATTAATATTATGTTTTCATGTGGTATGAATGAAAGCGTAACAAGTTCGAATATATTGACTATGTTTTAGATAACCCTATTTCCCGGAAACACCAAAACTAATTTTAGAATCTATTCCGGAATATCTCAATGTGCTTGTTGGAGAAATTTCTACAACTTTCTAAATTATATTTAAAATTACCTGAGTCATTTCTAGTCTATTAGAAAAGTATATAAGTAAATCATATCGATATATGTTCCGTGAACTTGCTTAGACTTGATTTATTTAACAGTAGTTCGAAATTTTGAGATTCATTCCTACTCAGGCGACTGTTATTTTTATATACATTTTTGTGTTTGTTTATTGGTGTATCTTACGTAAAAATTGTTGACAAAGAACTTTTGAAAATGGCTAGTGGAGATGGTAAGGACCAGAGGAATCCAAAAGATATGAAAGCATTGTTGAAATTCTGTTTGGAAGCAACTAAGGATGAGGATGCAAAATCAGAGGAATTTGCTCCTATGGATGAAGAGGTACTTGTACTTATTTATATAAATACCTTAATATGGAGACAGGTATAACACGGGAAAGAGGACACTATGGGCTATAAAGCAATAATCAATTACCTAAATCAAAATAACAGTAAAATGACACCATGATTATTTTGAATCTTTATTTTCAAAGTCCATCAATGATTGAAGACCTCCCTTATCAGGGGTTTCTCTAAGGATGTGTAGAATCTGTATGTTGTTATACATAACAATATCTTTTTTTATACCATTAACTTGGTTTTATAAGAAATAAAGAATCTGTAATCTGTAAGGATTTTGAAAGCAAGATTATGTTTTGTCTTGGCGGGTTTCAACAGTGAATTTTAATTTTATTCCTATATGTTTGTTTTTATTTCAGTCTCCATATCTAAATAGAGAAGTGAGATGATGTCAATTTTAGGTTACATGTATATTTAAACTTTTACTATGAAAATGGTGATATTTGGGATCGGTTAATTATGTTGATTACATGATACAGTTAATTATGTTGATTACATGATACAGCATCTTTGGACTCACCAGTTTTGAATATGATGAGTCCAGACAGATTTTCAATAGGTTAGAACTCATGGACTCTGCATAGTTAGAACCCTGCAATAAATAATCCATATTACTAAATTGATAAAAAAAAATCCTGCCTATGATATTATGATTATACAAAAAATAGGTGGATTAAAAAATCAATGGAAAAGGTGGGGTGTACATATAGATACATTTTTGTGTACATACATGTACCTACATGTTCACAAAATTGATGAAATGTGGACAATACCTAAAGCAAAAACAACAGAAAGTCTCAGTAAAAAAAAATTAGCAACACTAACTCCAGCAAAACTAGCAAACCTGCAGGGTACTAGAAAATATTCATAATTCTTTATTCAGTACAAATCAAGACTAAATTATAATAACCAGGAGCATGTTTACATGTCGTTGAGGTTGAAGATGAAGTTTATTGATACATTTGTATTTAAATGAAACATTGCAATTGGCAATCCATCATCAATATTTGGATTTTAAAATTCAACAAAAAGTGTAATATTAAGAAAGACTGGCCTTTAAAACAAAACGGCAATCTAAATCTTTATTTTTTTATCCTAGAAAAATATAAAAAAGAAGATGTGGTATGATTGCCAATGAGACAACTGTCCACAAGAGACTCCACTGCCTTCAACAATTAGCAAAGCCCATATTGCAAAGTTAGCTATAAAAGGCCCTGAAATGACAATGTACATGATGTAAAACAATTCAAACGAGAAAACTAACGGCCTTCCATTATTATAAAAAAAAAATGAACAAAAAACAAATATGTAACACATAAACAACGACAACCACTGAATTACAGGCTCATGACTGAGAAAGTTTATTATTTGGATACTTTGAAAAATTTGGGAAGCCAGCAAGGAGCATACATGTAAGAAGAATTATATATTCCAATTATTCTGTGGTTCTGTTCTTTGATCATCAATTCTGTTTTATGCAGTGGTGGATTCAGGTGGGGGGGGGGGGGGGGGTAGTAGTATCAACAATGTTTTAACTTTAACATGTTGTAATGATATTAGTGGTCTCATTGGTAATCACTTCACATCTTTTCAATGTTTTTTTTAACTGTATGTTCCAAAGTCTAATTCTGAATACTGTTATTTCATATTTTTATCATCACCATTCAAACAAAAACATAAGCCTGCTTATTTAATACTGCTGTTCATTTGTTCACCCCTAGAACATGTACATGATGTATGTACAAAATTCAAATATATATGATAATATATAACTTAGGGAAGGACAATTTCACTTTGAAGAAGGGGGGGGTGGAAATGTCCTGATCCCAATTTGATGGAAAAACAATTCTGTTCAAGTACATGACAAAAAGAATTATTCTAATTCCAGATTTTCCCCATACCTCATAGTGTTAAATTTAAAAAAAAAAAATATTTGATTGGCAGCTTTGAAAAACTAAATAAAATTGTCATGATTGTGTACTAAATTTTTGTCTGACTCAGTCATAAAACCATACCCCTCCCCCTGAAGTGAAATGGTTGCTCCCTAATATTTTAACAAATTTTATTGAAAAAAGTGCTGCATGACCAGTGCTATTACAAGTCAAATATTTGAGACAAAAAGAAATGAAGTAAGGTTTATAATTGCAGGGCTGAAAGTATAAATTTTGTTTTATATTTTATAATCATGATAATTGAAATTTAAGATTTTCAAATACATGTATGTGCTATAAATTTAACTGACACAGAGTATAATATTGACAGAGAAAAAAATGGTTAGAGCAGGCATTGGTTGGCATGTCTGTGAGTCCAGTACAAAGAATGAGGACATGTATTGAATGTTTGAAGAACAACCAAAGCAGTGAAGAAGAAAGAAGTCAAGCTATGGAGGAACTGATCGAATGGGGGGAAAATATAGATTATGCCACAGGTAAACCTTATTCTTTAGTTTTCTATGTTGTGTATTGTGTACTATTGTTTGTCTGTTTGTCTTTTTCATTTTTAGCCATGGCATTGTCAGTTTGTATTCAATCTATGAGTTTGACTGTCCCTCTGGTATCTTTCGCCCCTCTTTTATAGAAAGTCTTAGCACTACAATACCTTACAATTTTCTTCTGATTGGATGAAATTTGACTTAATTGCCTGCTACAAGTATGCAGTTTATTATTTAATATAGATATAGGAAGATGTGTGCCAATGAGACAACTCTCAATCCAAATAACAATTTATAAAAGTAAACTATTATAGGTCATGGTACAGCCTTCAACACGTAGGGCCCCAAAATTACTAGTGTAAAACCATTCAAACGGGAAAACCAACGGTCTAATCTATATAAAAAAAAACAGAAACAAGTATAAATGACATAAACAAACGACAACTACTTTACATTTTGGAGGTACATGTATGTCCTTCTGTGTCAGAACTCTGTGAGTTCAAACAAAATAAAAAGTTTCTAAACATATTTCCAATAGTCTAGCAGTGCATAGTTTCCTTTATAAAGTACATGTCAAATTGTCAATCAATTATCTTTGAAGCCAAATACCAAGCAATTAGATCAAGTTTTGTCAAAATGTATGACAAAATTGCTTCTAAATGACATTATAAGAAGAGGTGGAGATTTGTTTTTTTTTTTTATCTATCATAGACAACCTAATTATATTTTATATTTCCATAAATATGGCAAATTAATAAATGAAGAAAACTTTACATATACATAAAATTGAGAATTGAAATAGGGAATGTGTCAAAGAGACAACAACCAGACCATAGAACAGACAACAGCAGAAGGTCACCAATAGGTCTTCAATGCAGGGAGAAATTCCCGCAACCTGAGGCGTCCTTCAGCTGGCCCCTAAATTAATATATATAATTTACTAGTTCAGTGATAATGAACACCATACTAAACTCCAAATTATTCACAAGAAACTAAAATTAAAAATAATACAAGAATGTATATCATGCATATTGTTCAGTAAATCATTTAAACCAGCAAATACATGCAAATAATCAGAAGAAAGCTGTATGTATTTTTTACAAAAACATAGTTATCAATTTACAAATGGTTTACAGTTTATACATACATGTACATGTACATGTATGTAATTATAGTATATATAGAACATTTTCTTAGCGTTGGTCTTTACACATTTTTTCAGTTTAGCCAAGCTTTTGTTTTACACGGGGTTTTGTTTACACAGACTTCGAAATAGATTGTATATATTTACATGAAGTTTTAGCTCACCTGGCCCAAAGGACCAAGTGAACTTTTCTCATCACTTGGCGTCCATCGTATATTGTTGTCGTCGTTAACTTTAACAAAAATCTTCTCCTCTGAAACTACTGGGCGAAATTTAACCAAACTTGGCCACAATCATCATTTGGGTATCTTGTTTAAAAAAATGTGTCCGGTGACTTGGCCAACCTACCAAGATGGCCACCATGGTTAAAAATAGAACAGAGGGGTAAAATGTAGATTTTGGCTTATAACTCTAAAACCAAAGCATTTAGAGCAAATCTGACATGGGTTAAATTGTTTATCAAGTCAGGATCTATTTGCCCTGATATTTCCAGATGAGTCGGACAAGCGGTTGTTGAGCTGCTGCCCCTGAATTGGTAATTTTAAGAAAGTTTTGCAGTTTTCGTTTATTATCTTGAATATTATTATAGTTAAAGATAAACTATAAAAAGCAATAATGTTCAGCAAAGTAAGATCTACAAATAAGTCAACATGACCAAAATGGTCAGTTGACCCCTTAAGGAGTTATTGCCCTTTATAGTCATTTTTAACCAATTTTTCGTAAATTTTTGTTATCTTTTACAAAAATCTTCTCCTCTGAAACTACTGGGCCAAATATAAGCAAACTTGGTCACAATTATTATTAGGGTATCTTGTTTTAAAAGTGTGTGTAGTGACCCGGCCAATCAACCAAGATGGCTGCCATGGCTAAAAATAGAACATAGGGGTAAAATGTAGATTTATGGCTTATAACTCTGAAACCAAAGCATTTAGAGCAAATCTGACAAGAGGTTAAATTGTTTATCAAGTCAATATCTTTATGCTCTGAAATGTTTAGATGAATTGGACAACTGGTTGTTGGGTTGCTGCCCCCCCTCCCAAATTGATATTTTTTTAAGAAATTTTGTCGTTTTTGGTTATTATCTTGAGTACTATTATAGATAAAGATTAACTGTAAACAGAAATAATGTTCAGCAAAGTAAGATCTACAAATAAGTTAACATGACCAAAATGGTCAGTTGACCCCTGAAGGAATTATTGCCCTTTAAAATCAATTTCTAACAATTTTTATTAATTATGTAAATTTTTACAAAATATTTTCATCTGTAACATGTGTAACTAAAGGGCCAAGTTTATTATAGATAGAGAAAATTGTAAGTAGCAAGAATGTTCAGTAAAGTAAGATCTACAAACACATCACCATCACCAAAACAAAATTTGTCATGAATCCATCTGTGTCCTTTGTTTAATATGCACATAGACCAAGGTGAGCGACACAGGCTCTTTAGAGCCTCTAGTTTAATACCTAATTTGACTTACTTTTTAAATGACAATCATACAGTTTTAATGCTAAAAAAAAGGCATAATTATATGCAGAGTTAGTTTCATTCAACATTTCGAAAGTCGCAACTTATATACACCAACCTGTTTAGTGACGACTTTTATGATATTTTGTTTTCATTATTAGATAAATTTTCTGAGCCAGAGATAGTTATTATTTAAATAGTTTATGAATGTATTTATATGTTCATAGCATTTTTGAGGATATCAACTGTAATGATATCTCAATGTTCAAACATACATGCAAGGAATGAAATAATACATTTTAATTTTGTTAATGGATATACACATTCAATATTTTTTAAGCTGAAAGATCACAGGAATGAAATATCTGAAATAGATTTATAATGACTTTGAAATTAGTTAGACATTGATTTTGATAATTGATATCTTTTTTAAAACAAAGAAACCGTCAGATAAGAACACCATTCAAAATGCTAATTTTTCAGCTTTCATTTTACAGTTTAATACTTTATCCATTCTCTGTTTTTTTGATTTTCAAATGATATTGATAAATTTTATTCAGATTTTCATAAGATTGGTGGTTTTGACCTTTTCCCAAGGTTATTATCAGACGAGGAACCAGAAATAAGATGGCAGACATTGGAACTGGTTGCCTGTTTGGTACAGAACAATCCATATTGTCAAAATGTAGTCTTACAGAATAAAATGTTACCAGTACTCCTTGAAATGTTAGATAAAGATGACAATTCTACAGTGAAAACTAAAGCATTATACGCTGTTTCATGTAAGTTTACTATAAAAATAATGTACTAAGTTCAATTCCATGGAAAGAAAGGTATATTCTTGTATGCAGAAGAATACTGATATTTGATTGGATCACCAGGTGTGCAAGTGTTTTAATATCCTCATTTAGGAGGAGGGGTATGCTGTTTTACCCCAGGGTCACCTGTCCCTCCTTAAGATTTAAGTCATATATTTTATTCTCAAGGTTTTGTTTACACAGGTTTTGAAGTATATATTTACACAAATTTTAATACCTATTGAATTCAAATGAGAGCTTCCTGGATTTTGGCTTTATCTGACCATGCATATATGTGATGCTGTTTGATGCGTATTTCGATTCATCAACTTCTTGTTGACTTAATACCTATATTTTCTAACACATACAGTAATTACCTTTTAAAAAAGTTTGCTGGTGAACTACAAATTAGAAGGTCCTCAAAATTGCTGAAAGGCTTCACATGAACATGCTATACTGTTGCATTTTCAGATTCAAAGCTAATCAATTTACTATTTTCAGAATACTTACATATTCTAACACAATAGCCATGTATTAAAATTTTTGTTGCATTTTACTTTGAAACTCAAAATAAAGGCTACTTTATTTTCCAGCTTCATGTGGAATCCATTATCATATTCATCACTTACACAAAAAATATGTTACAACTTTCTGTTTACAGACTAACATATTTTCCAAAACATACTGGCCATAGATAAAATTATTTTTTCGTTTTTGAACTTCAAATAAGAGCCCCCTGAAATTTCTTAAGTTTCAAGCATGTGAATATGTAATTCCATTTGGTGCATTTTTCAAATCCTTTGCTATTCAACTTCCTGTTACCAAATAAGAGAACAGAGGTGTCATTTGTGGGCAATAGCTTCAGTTAGTTCTACCGTTACTTGTTTGTTATCATCTAAACAGGAATAAGAACATCATATAGATAGATAGCTACACAATATACAAGTCAATGAATCAAACAAGATTGATAAACAAAAGTGTTCGTAACCATAAACTGCATTAATATTACTTGAAACAAAACATTGTTTTTTGATGTACATATCATCATAGGTGAATTGTGTAAAAGTACAAATATTGATAAAATTGAGAAAGGAAATTTATCGGGAATGTGTCAAAGCGGCAACAACCCGACCATAGAGCAGACAACAGCAGAAGGCCACCAATGGGTCTTCAATGTAGCGAGAAACTCCCGCACCCGTAGGCGTCCTTCAGCTGGCCCCTTAAAAAATATGTATACTAGTACAGTGATAATGGACGTCATACTTAACTCCAAATTATACACCAGAAACTAAAATTTAAAATCATTCAAGACTAACAAAGGCCAGAGACACCTGACTTTGGACAGGCGCAAAATTGTGGCGGGGTTAAACATGTTTATGAGATCTCAACCCTCCCCCTATACCTCTAGCCAATGTAGAAAAGTAAACGCATAACAATACGCACATTAAAATTCAATTCAAGAAAAGTCTGAGTCCGATGTCAGAAGATGTAAACAATAGAAAATAAATAAAATGACAATAATACATACATAACAACAGACTACTAGCAGTTAACTGACATGCCAGCTCCAGACCTCAATTAAACTGATTGAAAGATTAGCTTTGTCTTCATCATATGAATATCAGACACAATCCTTCCCGTTCGGGGTTTAGTATCATACTATCATAAAACATACTATGAGAAGAACAACATGCCAATGACTGTTTTTTAAATAAATGAGTTTAGTTCCAATGCAAAGACCCTATAAGTGAATCAATATTAAAGCCAAAATATGCAATCTTAAATGACCTGACAACAATAGCATAACTATATCCCTTTTTAACAAGTCTGTTTAAAGGGTTTGTAAGCGTTTGAGGTGAATACTGACATTTATGTGCTTTGTAAAGGATATTACCATAAAAGATTGGATGTGAAATACCTGAACATATAAGATGTCTGCATGTTGAGTTATATTTACGAATTATTTCCTTATACCGATAATAAAATTTAGAAAATGTTTTGACTAGTTTGTGGTATCAAAAACCCTGGTGTAATAATTTTTCAGTAATACATAAATTTCTCTCGCTAAAATCTAATACGTTGTTACATACACGAGCGAATCGTACAAGTTGAGATATATAAACACCATAAGATGGTGACAAGGGAACGTCACCATCTAAAAATGGATAATTAACGATAGGAAATGAAAAATCATCTCTTTTATCATAAATTTTTGTACTAAGCTTCCCTTTAATGATATAGATATCAAGATCGAGGAAAGGGCAGTGGTCATTGTTAGTATTAGCTTTATTTAAAGTAAGTTCAACAGGATAAATTTCTTTAGTATACATACTGAAGTCGTCATTATTGAGAGCCAATATATCATCCAAATATCTAAAAGTATTGTTAAATTTTTGTATCAAATGTTGTTTTGATGGGTCTTTGCTAATTTTAGTCATAAATTGTAACTCATAACAATACAAAAACAGGTCCGCTTTAAGTGGTGCACAGTTAGTCCCCATCGGAATTCCAATAACTTGACGATATGCGGAATCTCCAAAACGTACAAAGATTTTATCAAGTAAAAATTCAAGCGCAAATATAGTATCAAAGCATGTCCAATTGACAATGTTCTTTTGTTTATTGCTAATAAAAAATTACCTAAAAGAGTTTGAACATGTACTCGCATTCTGACTTTTTAAATGCCCAGTTAATCAGGGATGTGAATTTTTTCTTAATAAGAAAATGAGGCAAAGTGGTATAAAGGGTAGAAAAATCAAAACTTTGAACAGATTTACGTCAAACAATATTGATATTATTAGCAGCTTTATCAGCCGGGACAAAAACAAATTCCTAGGCTAGTTCTTTTAGTTGATGTTTGATATGCGAAATAGGGTTTTTATGGTTGTTGTGAAGAGTAAAATGTTCTTTAAAATGTTGTATTCAAATATCAACTATCTTCATTACTGAATTAAAAAAAAGAGTCCAAAGATTTTGGTCAGGTTTTTCCCGTTTTACCTATTTCAAACAGTAGGTACAGAGTGAGTCGTGGATGATATTACGACACTCATTCCAATTAATTATTGACAGGGGACCATATTTAAGTCCTTTACTGAGGAATAATTTTAACTCTCAACTGCGTACGATGTTAAGGTCTCCTGTTATGACATGGGAAATGGGGCCATAAGTGTATTGGGAATGACTGCAATTTCATGACATAGGTGTATTTTCAATGATATTAACATCTTTACACAATGAGCTATAATTAAACACATATTTATGCGTAGATTTCTTGTAAATATAACAAATAAGAGGGAGTTCAGTATTATCAAAATATACAGGAATTCGGTTTTAATAAAATGTTTTTTATGATCTTCAGGGCGATCAATTTTGGGAAACAGTTTAGAATAACAACATGCCATTATAATTTGAATGATTTCATACTTAGGACTGTAATATGAAATTGTGTTGCAATCCTCTAAAATTTCATTTAATTTATTTATAGGTAAGGGACAGAGCTTGGTTAACAGATAATTCCTGCCTTTGTTTTTTTGAAATAGAAATTAGGTCTGAAATATTTGTATGGTTGATAAATGATACTTTTGAATTAATTGGGTCTTTTAAAATGATACAGGTGTTCTTGGGTGCGTTTAGATAAATATCGTCCAGTTTCACCTACGTAATGAATACCCATTCCTGGTTTGTTTCATGTTAGTAAATAAATAATACTGTTTGTTTTTCAAGTAATATCAGTTTCAAAATTTAAAGAAAATGTGCGACAATTAAACGTGGACCTTACCGTATTGTTGGTGGAAAGACGGGGACATGTAAGTCATTTTTTGGCATGACACTTATAGATAGAAGGGTAACCATTTTATTGTTAAAAATGTAAGCGATGATAGTATTTTTAGATAAGCGATTTTGAAGATTGAGACGTGTAGATACCCTTTGAACGAGTTTAGTATTTAATATTTTTCCATTTCTAAGCTTCATATTTGTTTTTTGGTATGTGGATTTATTAGAAAGGAGCAAAGACTGGCGTCCAGAATATGAACCAGTACACAGTAAATTGAATAATGTAAAAATGAGAAAACTGTTCGGCTAAAGACGTCAAACTCTTTTTGTCATAAATTACCCGACAAATTCAACAAAAGATATGGTATATCAAGGTAGCGACTGACGTCTGACTAAATAGATGAATGGGGCTGAATATTAAAATACTACTTTTTGATAAATATTCCTAAAGTAATGAACATAGAGAAGTTCTCGCTCGGACACACACTCCATAATCTAGTATAATATAAGAGCATAAGCCTTAAGCATGGGGAGGCACTCTACTGTCTCCACATGGCACTAAAGACAAACTCTGTAAAAAATAAAATTTAGAAAGGAAATGGAGAATGTTTCTGTTAATTGATTGTGCACTGTTATTGGCTGTCTAGTGCAGCAAGGTATTTGATTAATTATAAATGTGTTAAGTCATTGCACGCTAATTGGTTTTATTATTGTTTATTCTTTAACAGGTTTAACAAGAGACTGTGAAGAAGCCCAGAAAGTGTTTACAGATAATGATGGTTTCTCCGTGCTGATGAGAGCTATGCAACAAGATGTAGAAAAATTGAAAATTAAAGCTGCTTTTATGTTATCAGCCCTCTGTAACAACACACCTGATTATAAAGGTACATCTCAATACATATTTCATATTTAAAAAATACACAATTATTACGATTTATATTCCCAACTTTAGAAGTGCTGTAATCTTTTAATATGATCCAGAAAGTATTATGCATTTATTAAATATTGATATTATCAAAGGAATACTGTTAATGAGATATGTCTTGTTTATATCTTGTTTTCCTTGTGCTGTTGATTTAAAATACAAAGGATATTGGCTTTAGTACATATATGTCATTAAATGTGCATGTAGGATAACAATTCAATGAAGATTTCTGTGCAGATCTCCAGCTTTAAGTATGATAACATCTTCATGGCTTTAAACATGTTTGTAATTTACCCTATGGTTTTGGCCCCAGAATGTTTAAATATAAGCACAAAAGTAACAACACATTGTTTAAAGTACATTTTTCATATCATTTCTCTTTTTTTTCACACCAGGAATACAAATTGGAATTTAATTTTAAATGCTGATTACTACAGTGGAGAATCAGATAATTGAAATTGAAATTTTAAATGATGATAGATAAGCTTATGGTTATTGCTGATTGTACATATGTACCAACTCGAAATAAGATTAACTTACTAAACTCATCATAGATACCAGGATTCAAAATTTGTTCACCAGGCGTAAATTTCTTTAACAAAAGACTTATCGGTCACGCTCAAAATAGAAAAAGGCCAAACAATGTACAAAGTCGAAGAGCATTGAGGACCCATAATTCCTAAACATGTACAAAATAAAGGTAAGGTAATCTTTTCCTGGAGTAAAAAATCCTAAGTATTTCGAAAAATTCAAAGTTTGTAAACAGTTAATTTAAGCTAAACTAAATTAGAATATATATTAGTATATTACTGCTCATTATCAATTGTTTATTGCAATTTTGACAATAAAACAGCACAACCTTTGTACTTACTATCAATTTTTGCAAATTTATTTTCAGATATTTTATGTGATATAGGTATGATAGATCAGTTAGTAGGACATCTAAATGAAGAACATAGTAACTTTCATGAACATGTGATGTCAGCCATGTTAGCTATTGTACGAAATCATCCGAGATCGGTCGAGGAATGTCAAAGATCAGAATTAGATTTACACAATGTGTTACAACAGAGAATAAAGTTCCTCACTGGCAACGAACAGTTCACAGTAGGTTTTATAGATATAATTCCAGTTTCATTTCAGCTGTTTACTAATTAACTGAGTGGTTTTATTTAATTTCTGATGTATAAAAAAAACACTTGATATCTCTTAAAAACAGATTAATGTCAATTACACTCCTTTACCTTCAACCCTAGATCTGTCCTTGTCATGTGGTATTTTGTGAATTTCACATGATTGCAAAACAAGGGAAATTTCCATATTTACAGTAACTGATAGTCTTTTGATATGAAAAAAAAAAGATGTGGTATGAGTGCATATGAGGCAACTCTCCATCCAAGTCACAATGTTTAAAAAGTTAACAATTCTCGGTCCAAGTATGGCATTCAACACCAAGCCTTGGCTCACACAGAACAGAAAGCTACAAACAAGCCTCAAAATGACTAATGTTAAACCATTCAAACAGGAAAACTAACAGTCTAATCGATATGAAAAACAAAAAACTAGAAACACCTATTAACCACACCAAGAAACGACAACCACTGAACAGTCTCCTGACTTCGGACAGTGGCATAAACTGCAGGCGGTTTTAATATTTTTAACAGGCGTCAACCTTCATGCTAACCTAAGACCCTTGTGCAACAATACAACATAAAAAGATGCACTATAAAATATCAATTGAAAAAACTAACAAAAAGACATTTAAACAAAAATTATAAACCTATAAATCATCATATTAGAAATAGTATTTTTTTGTACTCTAAAACTTATATTACTATTTGAGTTTTAAAAAATATATTAAATTTCAGGAGGAGAAATCTTATGCAGAAGAAATACTACAGCTGATATCAAGTGAAGATAGTTTAGGAGAAGCTAACAGATGATTTTATAATAAAGTTTGATGTAAAAAAGTTGTTGGTCGAATCAAAAGTTTAGCAGAGGCATTGAGAATAGTTACACATGATCAGTTTGCTTCTTAAGATAGACCTGAAGATACAATATATAACTATGTACTGCTTCCTATATTTTGGTGCATCACTGTCAAAATAAATGTTGCTTATCAGGAACTTTAAACATGGCATTAATTTACATATGTGATGTTTATGACAAACTTAATACAAAGTTTAAATTGTTTTGCTGTATAATCTTTACAGATGTTTTGTTATAGCAGTCATAAATGTCATTTGATTAAGCATGATACTGAATAAATAATAAACTTCAAATATTTTAGCTTTGATAGAAGAAAGACAGCAATAGCTTTGGTTGCAGGAGATAGTGGCTCGATTGGAAGAGTTTTGTGTATTCATCTACTTTCTTGGGTATCAATTTTTATGGCTTGAGAAAGTATTGTGCTTTCTTGATTGTGTGGTATTTACAATTTCTGCACACAGGGCTAGTTGAGTACAAAAAGATACATTCAAAATTGACTGCCCTGTGAATGACTATGAATCCACAGTAAATTACTGTATTTATACCCCTGCTTTATAATAGTGGGGTATACTATTTTACCTCTGTCGTCCGTCCGTCAAATGAATACTTTTGTCTCATCTTTCTCAAGAACTACATTACAAGGATTTCTGAAATTTGTTTTCATGGTTTATATAAGTTGGTTATACCTTGTGATGAGTTTTAAATTCATCACTAAACAACTTCCTTGTTTACCAAACACTGGTATCATTTTACATAATACAGCCAAGTTGAAAATTTTCATCACATTTTTTTTAGAAACGACATTACAAGAATTTCTAAAATTTGGTTTCAGTTTTTATATAAGTCAGCTCTACCATGTGATGGGTTTTCAGATTCATCACTCAATTAGTTCCTGTTTACCGAAATATTTCATCAGTGAGCAGTAGCTCACAGTTTCACTTGTTTTTCTGGATGTCAAATAGTTTGATATATCTAGAATTCTTTCGAGTAATAGGGAGATACATGTACCACTGCAAATTCTCTGTTTTTAGTTTGCCTTGATGCAGTAGAAAAATTGAGACTTAGGCTTGCTATTGGCAGAGGCATCAAGAATGTGTTAGTTTGTGATTATAGATATAGGAAGATGTGATGTGAGTGCCAATGAGACAACTCTCCATCCAAATAACAATTTAAAAAAAGTAAACCATTATAGGTCAATGTACGGCCTTCAACATGGAGCCTTGGCTCACACCAACAACAAGCTATAAAGGGCCCCAAAATTACTAGTGTAAAACCATTCAAACGGGAAAACCAACGGTCTAATCTATATTAAATTAAAAAAAAACGAGAAACACGTATAAATTACATAAACAAACGACAACCACTGTACATCAGATTCCTGACTAAGGACAGGTACAAACATTTGCAGCGGGATTAAACGTTTTAATGGATCCAAACTTTCTCCGTTTTTCTGAAACAATAGCATAACATCACAACATAGAAAAACACGGTAAAATATCAATTGGCAGGCTTGTGGGGAACCTCTAAGTTCAATAGTGGTAGGTCAATGATAATTGGTATGCAGTTGTATTAGATTTAGCACATCTCATTTCAATAGAGATCATTTGGCCTCACTCCCCCAGATGTGGTCTATTGACTTTGAAACTTTTGTCAAGTACTCATGTATAAGTTTGTGCTAAGGTCACTTTAAGGGAAATCAATAGTAGCAAGTCAATGAAATTTGGTATGCAGATGTATTAGCATTGGAACATCTCATTTCCATGGATAATATTTGGCTATGCCCCCTCAGTCATTGTCTTTTGGCTTGAATTTGTTTGCATAGATTGCATATTTAGTTTTATGATTACTAGATCTTTTTTTTCATAAACCAATTATAGCCTTCCAATTGCGAACTTGTATCAACCTTCCAGCAGTGTCTGCATTAAAAAAAAAAATATTTTCAAGAGCTTGCATTTTCTTACATGATTTTATTGATTGATAGTTATTAGGAAGCTATTGAACCAATGGTAACTAGTGGTACAGTTGAAGTCATCCCATTGAAATTTATACAAAATATCATCATGATTTGGTTGACAGTTAAAGAATATTTGTCACAGATGACCACAGATATGTTCTAATATATTGTCATAGCCAAAATCCAGTTTCCTAGTTTGTAATTACCATGAGCAACATCAGTGCTGCAAATGATGAGGGCAAGATCTGAATACTTTATCAAAAGTTCAAAACACCCAAGATCATCCCCTTCTGTATTCCTGTACATCATGGGGATTTATTTCTTTACGAGAGTCCTAGGACAATCCCAATTCATGTATTTTTTCTTTTGCTTCATTTATACCGACTCGAAGTTTTGTTGTCTAACCATATTGTATGAATTTGACATGTACCCCTTGCTTCTATCATTAACCGGATTTGGTCTTTCCTGAATTAACAAACCTTATCTTTGCACACAAATAAATCTGTTAAAACACAGAGGATTTGTTGTTGATTTGCTGTCTAAATGACCTATACCTCACATCTCTTTCTTTTTACAACATGCCACATTACCCATGCACTTTTATTTGCCTTTTATAGAGGTGTTTCGTTTCTACTTCGAACAACTAAGTTTTTAATGACCTTGACTGGCTATACAGCCCTTTCAAGGTCGGTTTCTACTTAAGCACATACAATACCTTCTATACCAGCTGACAATACAATCTGAGAAGATTTTTCCTGATGCAAGAAAACAAGTCTCCCAATGATCATGGTGTTTGTGCTGCATTTGTGCACTGAATAATTTTAGGTTGTTTGCTTGTTAGGGAACATGTTTCATCCCACCACATTCTTTATGTGCCTGTCTGAACTAGGGAGCCTGTAATTCAATGGTTGTTGTAGATTGCTGTCTTCCACATTTGTTTTTATTCACTAGTGTTGTTTTTAGCATAAATAGTATAAGGTAACATGCCCAGAAGGAATGCTCAGAAAAAGACACCCGATCTGCCTTTAATAAATTCACAATTGTAGTGCTGAAGTTTACTAAATGGTTTATGTTTTTGCACATTATTGAAGGTTGAGCAGTCACCTATAGATATTGACATCAATGTCATTTGGCCTCTGGAGGATAGCGGTTTCATTGGCAATCACTCCTTTTAGGAGTATCCAAATGTGTTAATTGTTTGTTTCAATTTAATGCAAATAATCTATAATTCACACTGTTTAAATCCTGTTACTAAAACAAAAAAAAACAAAAAAGTTCATGTTCTTTTTTTTTTGGAATGTTTAAAATAGTTCATAAATCTCTTTAAATGTTTGTAGCACAATATTTGTATTTAGCACAAAAGTGCACAAATTAACATTCTTACAAACTGCACTGGTAAAACTTAAAACATGTGAAACATATAATACTGTCATATTAAAGACATAGATCATTTGTCACCTGTGTTAAGGTTCTGACTTTAATATATATGTGTGATACATGTACAGATAATCATATCTGTCGTACAGATGATGCACATGTAAGCAACATTTATTATATGAAAATTTACAAACTTGTGTAGTGTATCTAACACAAATATATCATTTAAATTCAAACCATATCTTTCCTTTAAGTATATATATATCATTTAAATTCAAACCATATCTTTTCTTTAAGTATATATATTATTTAAATTCAAACCATATCTTTTTCTTTAACAAAAAAAAGTTGAACTGTGAGGTGTTGCTCACAAATTTTACCCAAACTATAAGTATTAAGTTAATTTGATGATTGACAGATGTGAAAAAATACCTCATGGTATAGCAAGCTCACAAAAAGCTTGATATGAAATTTCATAAAAATTTATGTCTTGTAGTTTCTAAGAAATGTGCATTGATTGGAATATACTAAGTGATTGGTATAAACAGAAAGTTGATTAGTGATGAAGGTAGAAATGCATCATAAGGTATAGTATGCTCATATAAACATTGATACCAAATTTCAGAAATTTTTTAACTGTAGTTCCTGAGAAAAATGCAAATAAAAGGATGATGTGGCCACAATGTGTAATAATTTATAAGTATTTGGTCAACTAGAAATTGATAAGCAATGAATGTTAAAATGCACGTCACAGTATAGCATGCTTACATGAAAATTGAAACCATTGCAACAAAAATTCATTAGACAGACATAAAGCAGTTTATCAGAAATTAAATTTTTTACCTTTGATCTTTATGTCTACAATTTTTGAATTATAGACAGGAATTGATACTTGAAAATATTAGGCAATGACATTGTGTGTTCATGTCCACCCACGTTAATTTAGTAATGAAATGCCTGTGAGTTCATTCATACAACTGAACAACTGGCTGTTGTTTTGTACACATAAAATGGTTATACTAACTGTTTGTTTTATTTTATATTCTCAACCCCACAACATTTCATTAAGACAAATTACTGATAAAAAGAATAGTGGCATTTTTATTTATTTTATTGGCTTCATCAGCTCAAATAACAGCACACCCTAGTGGGCTGGCTACATAATTTTGCTTGTAAAGTAAGTATTAAAATAAAAAATGTCATTAATCTATATATATTCTCATCCTTTTGGAAAGGGGAGATAAAAAAAACACAAATTTTACAGCACATTTGCTTGATTTTACCTATAAATAGATATTTACTTTTAGAACTAACAGTTAGTATAAAAAACAAATATACAATACCCCTCCATGTTTCCATGATTATAAAATGATATCAATTGAACATAATAATAATAACTACAGTCATCATAATTATACTATCTACAATTATATCCCGCCATTCATTTAATCATACCACAATCATCCTTAAATTAAATTCATCATTCACCACACATTATGATAATGATGATACATATAAACAGTATGCCCCATAATGATATACATAAAATACCCACTATCAAAACAATGTACATGATTTGTTTCCATTTTTACTGGCAATGAGATGAGATGAAAAAAAGGCTATAATATGGTTAAAAACATCAATAAAAAAAATATTGAAATTAATTTAACATTTTTTAGTACTTTAAAATGCAATATTTTTGTAACACAATCATGCCATAGTATTTAACATTTATTTCAAGTCATAAATCAGCATTTTATTATTTCCTAAAAAGTTGTACACAATAAAAAAATCAACACAGTACAAAAGGGGAAATTCAGGACTTCCTGGAGGTTGAGCAGTTACGGATAAAAAAAAAAACACTTAATTTTTTTTACATCATGGTCTACCACCAAAAATGGAAACAACTCTCACAACTATAATGCTTAAAAAAATGAGTTATATTGCAATTCCAACCTGAATTACTCTGACCAAAGCCCACTTTACATGAAAAAATGATGAATGTTGACCAGTAAGTTGTTCTGATAAAAATAATTCATTTGAAACAATACATAATAAATAAATAACAAATGCTCTGGATACTTAAATCTGACATCATAAATATTACAATCTCTTATCATTATAACAGGTAGCTTTCTGTATAAAGTAAAAAAACAACAAAAAAAAAACTCTTGTATACAACAGCAATGGTAAATAACAACTTGGAAGACATGTTTTTTGTATACTTTGTACACTATAAAAAAAAGATATGTATAGAAAACATTGCATATATAATAAAATATAACAATTTTATTTAAGGAATATTAGCTTTTTTTTTAAATTTAAAGCACAAGAAAGGTCAAACTCAATATCTCTATAGTTAAACACTATAACAGATAGTTTAGTGTACTTAAATGTAATTAAATCAACCCTTCTTTATTTATCCAAATTTATTTTTATAACAGTTTATATTTTTTAAAGGCAGCAATTCAAAAATTATAGCCGGAAATAAAAATTAACTGTTACTGTATTCATATGCCATAAGAGAGATGATTATAAATAGGAGTATTATTAGAACTATCATTAAGATGTCAGGTGTAACTATCCAGAGCAGTAACCGTCATACGGTCATCAATTTTCCTTCATCAGACGAGGGTCTTTGTCGTCTGAATTTTTTCTGTAAAGCTTCAATCTGAAAATATAAATACAAAATTGTAATGGCTGAATATTTCCTTTGTCATAATTTAATCATCAGTTTTACTTGAAGTTTTATTTTTCAATTTCTATGATTGTATTCATTAGCAAGACATCATCCTTACCAAACTTACAATCAACATGACATTGAACATTACAGGCTTTTCAACAATTAACTCCGCTGAAACTGTATCAACTCCTATTAATTTGTGTTTAATCTGCATTTTGTTCCCATGATTATATCTTCATAACATTATATTTAGTGGTAAGGGCATCTTTGATTTGTATGTCAATGCTATTTTTAACATGTAATTGTGTAATAATGTATTGCCATTAAAAATTAGTGAAGATAAGATGTCTCATAATTTTAAAATGCCTTCTTAAAATTCTAACCAAATCTGAAATATCAATTTTCACACAGTAAGGATTACAAAGACTGCAGGTACAGGGCGTTTCTTTGGAAACAATTACAATGTGTGTCTGAATGATGATTTTGTACTGAACCTATATTATACGTTTGATATTATACTGAATTTTTATCAATTTCCATATATCTTACCTTATCACCAAAATATGATGCAATGGTAAACAAGACAAGTATCACTAAAGCGATATGTGTAAAAAACTTCAACCAGTCTCTTAATCTTTTCCTACAAAATAAAGAAAAAACATTTGTTAAAAGGCTAATTAACTTCATATAAGAGCTATTTTATTTTGTTACTTTTTCTCAAACACATGAGTTCTTGTGGATAAATCCTCATACTATCCTATCTTTTTAAAGCCCAAAATTAAGTGAGATACAAACAGGAATCCTTTTTCGTTCAAGTGCTAGTTTATCAAAGGGAATATTTCCTGCATGCAGGAAAGCAGCATCAATTTATTTGGTGTTCTGTTTGACATACATGAAATGTGAATGCAGGTCACCAACAGTTAATGTTTTGAGTAAATTGAGAGCTTAAAATATGATGTTTTGTTCTAATTCTGACAAATTATAAAGCTGAAACTTACATACTGGTAAGTACAGGATTGAAAATATAGGGCTACATTACCCATATTAAGATATTTAATGCAGACCACATGTTAATGAACACAACATGCCAGACTCGACAGGTGTGTAATATACTGGTAAGATCGAATCTAGAGAAAACAGTCTTGGAAGTGCCATATTGTCATGGATTCCATATAGTCAATCAATTCTACAGGTTTTATTTATTTGTTATATGCAAAGGCCAAAATCAATAATAAAAGAACCATGATAATTGAAATCTGTGAACAGATGCATGTATTACCATTGTCTTAAATCATCCACATGTAAAAATCTGTTTCTGTATTCTCTAGGTAACTCAAACTGAGACTGTATAGGCAATACTGACTCATAATAATCTTGTAATATGGCTTTGACCTGAAGACAGAAACAAAGAAATATCAATATAAACAAGTGAATCTATAAGCTACTGCTTACTAATGATACCCCCATCCACTAATAATATAAGCTAAACAGGAAGCTATCGAGAGATGAATCTGAAAACGCATCACATGGTATAGCTGACTCGTATATATAGATTTATCATATACTTAGACTAAATAACATATGATTTTTACCGTATGATAATAGCATTAAATTAAAGTATTTTCCATATTTTTCGAATTGGTGCTTAGCGGGCTGATATGAAAAGTTTATCACATGCTTCGATTGTTATCACATGCCTTTCCGTAACGTTATCACATGGCATTCCGGTGATACTCGGCAAATTCCGGAAAATACACCTCAATGCTACGTTTTCAGTGAAAAACATTACAAAGTAGTGTACAAAACAATTATATGAATACTGGAAAGTATATTGTGTAGAATAATTTAATTTAATTTTAAAACAAAAACAAAATATTAAATAAATGCATTTTTTAAGTTTTTCTGAAACATAATTTAGAAAGTTACTTTAAAAAAGTTGACTTTTCCAAACAATGTTCATTATGTATATTAATTGTTGAATTATTTTTTTTGTCGATTCGTCTATATTAAAATCTGGGTTTTTTTTCTCTGTTGAGGCATATGATGGAAAGATTTCATATTGAATGTATCAAATTTTGGGTCCGACGTCCGTGAACTTTTTACTCTTTCAACTTCTTTTCGGGAACCACGTAGAAGGATCAATATATGAATCTGTTATTTTTCTCTACTGTTGAAGCATATGATAAAAAGAACATAACATGTCATTTTTCATATCGCATGTATTATCAGCCCTCGGTCAATATCAGCCTCGAGCCATGCGGCTCTTGGGCTGATATTGAACCTAGGGCTGATAATACATGCGATATGAAAAATGCCATGTAATAATCTGATATTATCATTTTATGTCTTCAAGGTGTTACTGATAAGACAGAAAGACACATTTTATGTGTGATAAACCTTGTAGCTGGCAATATTAATTTTGTTGTCTTCACAATTTTCTTTGCTGTCTGGTATTTCAACTTCTTGGTTCAATATCATCTTAAAATGCTATCTTATGATAAATATAAAATAAGAGAGGCTGAGAGCAGATTTGGAGGGGGGATACAACAAACAACTAAAAAAATAATGTTGTAAGATTTTTTGATTTTTTTTTAAAGTATGTTCAATATATTATTATATCACCTAAAAGTTTTTCTAAAATCATTTGTATCTTTCATGTTGTGTTGCAACCTCTTGTAATACATACTGTTTGTTTCCCTCTATATATATTCAAGTAAAGTAAATATACATACTGTTTGTGCATCTGGTTTATTGTGTTCTATGTTGTCATTTAAACATATAAACTTCCTGAAATTACAAAAATAATTCATAGCTGTTTGTTTGATAAATGAAAAAATTTCAAGTTCCTAATGTAAATCATAAACCTTCAAGAATTAATTGTCAACTTATTCACAAAGCATTTAATTGATAGCACTGTATAATTTTTGAAAATGATAAAAAAAGATGAGTTTTCTGGGAATGTTGAAAAGTACCAAAACTACTAAACTACCTGGGCATTTGTACACAAATTTAATGTTCACTCTTATAAAGATCTGATCAAGCTCTGTTCTACTTTTTGCTCTGGTTACTATTATATCAGCCAATGAAATTGGGGCCTTTAAATGCTGATACAATGTACATGATAAGTATTTTAATCAGATTGGTCCTCTTTCAAATCATACAAAAAATTTAAAACGATATCCTTAATTAAAGTAAAATTAGAATGATAAGATTTGCTTTTGTTCAATCAGTTGCAAAGAAGTCTCGATAAATCAAAATCATAATTTAAAGGCTATTCATATTTCAGACCAAAAATCCAGTTTTTGTATTTTTTTCATATTACTAGTAAGTACCAATATGTAATGACCATCAATTAAGGTATGATTTTTATTTTGTAAATACTATTATTGCCTGTTATAAAAAAAAACTTATACATCTCTTCTTAGTCTGGAATCGTGATGCTATCTCAATAAATCTACAGAATATGATATTTAATTCAGAATTGAAATCATTGATAATTTATAAAGATTCATTAAGATTTAATTCTTACAATCTTGTCTAGGCACTTATGCAAAGTTTGATAGCTGGGTAACTTTTATTTGTCAACTTTTGAATTCTTTTTGGATAAATGTGTTATTCATGATTAAACACATACAAAGGTTTTATTTTAAAGATAAGGTGTAAAGATTGACACCATTTCGTAATATAAAAGAACATACTTAGGATTTTTACGTAGATCATCAAGTTGTCCAACAACAGTAGATATGTTACTCTTTATCATTTTAAATGCTATCTCATGATCCTCCAATGTTACAAATCTGTAATATAAAATTTAGTTCTCATTAATCTATATGAACATCCTTCTTAAATGAAAATGTAACTGAATCACTTTATCAAATTTATCCAAGCTACTTATGATTTTTTTTCAATTGTTCAGAGTAAATACAAATATCTTAATAGTTACCACTTTGTACATATATATTTCAAATGGATCAGATACAATTTCTTCACTTACGAATTGTCATCCTCTGTAAAACGGTCCTCTTTATTACATTAAGGTAGCACAATACAAAGATTTTTCATCCCCAATCAGACATCTTTAAACTGATGTTATTCCACTCATATTTCTTATAATTTTATAAATGAGGTACCAAAAGAAAGAAGAAGGATTAATCTTTCAAATTGTGATAATTTCATTATGACATAATTATTACATCATTAATTGTTATGTAATTAGTTGCCATATTGTGATGTCTATACTTGAATGAATTTAGCTTCTTTGTTATTCATAGCATCCCAAAATATTTTATAGATTCTTGCACAACACAGTTTGACCTCCAAAACTGTGTCTCAGATTTTTCCTATTGTATTTCATTCTCTCATAAATCTTCAATGAAGTTTGCAACATCAATTCATAAGAGACCACTAAATTCAATTGGGTATAAAATTTGTTCTATTAATGTTTTTGGAAATCTGAGACACAGTTTTGGAGGTCAAGCTGTGTTGTACAAGAATATATAAAATATTTTGGGATGCTATGAAGAACAAAGAAGCTAAATTCATTCAAGTGTGGACATCACAATATAGCAACTATTTACATAACAATTTAATTATGTAATAATTATGTCATAATGAAATTATCACAATTTGAAAGATTAATCTTTCTTCTTTCTTTTGGTACCTCATTTATAAAATATAAAGAAGGATGAAATGAATTACATCAGTTTAAAGTTGTCTGATTGGGAGTGACAAAATCTTTGTATTGTGCTACCTTAAGACATTTATTTATTTAGATAACCAACTGATATGTGTCTGTGCTACCTTAAGACATTTATTTATTTAGATAACCAACTGATATGTGTCCAGAATCATTTTTTCGGTATTATAAGAAACAGAGTTGTCGACATTTGCAAAGGATTGGTATTTTGTAATAGAAGTAATAGTGAGAACCAGCAGTTTTTCTTCAAGGACCACCAGATATTAAAAGATTTTGAGAACTCTGAAGAAATAAGATGTTATAATACATACTTATGTTTTTGTCTTGATTTGAACTTTGATTGGATTAATTCCACCATTTCATCACAGTTGAGGAATAAAGTTCTTGTAGCTTGTGGCTAAAATACAATTAAAAAGTACTTAAAATCATAGTCTATAACAAAGTACATGTCTATGATAAAGTACATTGTCTATGATAAAATACATTGTCTTTGATAAAGAACATTGTCTTTAAAAAAGAACATTGTCTACGATAAAGTACATTGTCTATGATAAAGTACATTGTCTATGATAAAATACATTGTCTATGATAAAGTACATTGTCTATGATAAAGTACATTGTCTATGATAAAATACATTGTCTTTGATAAAGAACATTGTCTTTAAAAAAAAGAACATTGTCTATGATAAAGTACATTGTCTATGATAAAGAACATTGTCTATGATAAAATACATTGTCTTTGATAAAGAACATTGCCATTAAAAAAGAACATTGTCTATGATAAATTATATAGTTTTTGATAGAGTACATTGTGTTTGATAAAAGTACATTGCCTATGATAAATATTAATAATAGTGCAAAGTTTATGCTCTTATTTTAGATAAAACATATTACTCTAGAAAAAGATAGAAACGAAATAAAGAAAAACTAACCATATCTTTGTCATAATATGTTTCTACATCAGTAGGAGGTGGTCTTTCAATCTTTTTATCATCTGGTAGGTATTCAGAACAATTCTTTAATATATTTTCTAATCCACTCAATGTCTGCAAGTAAAGCAAACGTTATTACACCATGTATATCAATAAAAAATAAAATCTACTGGCAGGATATGTAAGGGTCTTAAAGAATTATTTAAGACCTCAGTAAAACATAGGTTAGTATTGGTCATTTTAAGAGAAATGAATTTATGTTCTCTGTAAATTAAGCTTTTGTTTTCAGGTGTAATGAATTTTCAATAAGTTTTGAAGTCTATCTCATTGGATGTTGTAAACTAGGAATATTTATCACTTTTTCTGTTTATGTCTTTTCTGTATAAAATTTAATAGTACAATGCAAATCTTAAATAAGTAAATAATGCAAAATACCCAGAGTCAAAGAATCATTACTGAAGGAAAAAGGCTAAACAATTTCTTATCATGAGTGGTTCCCCTTTAACTGGCATAATCACAAACTTTAACATGTAAAAACAAGGCAAAAGTTTCAAAGTCAGAAGACAATAGCTTCAGAGACAGAACGATCTAAATAATAGTTCTACAGTTGTATTAAAATGAAATGTTGTGAAAAGAATGTAAACTTACTTTTAAATCCAATGGTAAATCATAAAGTGATGCTGCTAATGTCCTTATCTCTCTATCTGATAAAGATCTGGAAATAGAAAATGTTAACAAAATATCAATCATTTCAAAAACTTATTCATTTCTAACAGTTTTAAGAAAATATTTATTGGTATTTTAAAGTTATCAATTGTTACCATAAGAAAATTCTGGAAAAAAGAACTGTCATGGCCAGACTTGCGAACAGGATGGGCAAATGCTCATTTTTATCTGTGCTGATGCAGAATACAAAATATTCTGATGTACATACATAAGGGTGCTCTTCAAAAGTAGCAATACAGCATATACACATACAATCTATAACAAAAAATAAACCAGATGCTCCGCAAGGCATAGCTTTATACGACCACAGAGGTCGAACCCTGAACAGTTGGGGCAAGTATGGACACAACATTCAAGCTTGATACAACTCTGAATTTGGATTGTGATTAAAAAGTTGACACAACATAGGTTTCTGACACAGAATGAATGTGGTCTAAGAACTTTAACTTAAAAACTTAATTTTTTTAAATTGGACATTTACCTATTATGGTCCAATATCCAAAATCTAAATATATGGTTAGATTCAGCTTATCAAAGAACCCCAAGAATTCAATTTTTGATGAAATCAAATAATGTACAATTTTTGACCCTTTAGACCTCAATGTGGACCAATTTGATAACCAGGCCCAAATATTAAAAATCCAAATACACGGTTAGATTTGGAATATCAAAGAACCCCAATAATTCAATTTTTGATGAAATCAAACAAAGTTTAATTTTGGACCCTTTTGGCCCCTAATTCCTAAACAGTTGGGACCAAAACTCCCAAAATCAATCCCAACCTTCCTTTTGTGGTCATAGACCTTGTGTTTAAATTTCATAGATTTCTATTTACTTATACTAAAGTTATTGTGCAAAAACCAAGAAAAATGCTTATTTGGGCCTTAATTCCTCAATTGTTGGGACCAAAACTCCCAAAATCAATCCCAACCTTCCTTTTGTGGTCATAAACCTTGTGTTAAAACTGCATAGATTTCTATTTACTTATACTAAAGTTATTGTGCGAAAACCAAGAAAAATGCTTATTTGTGCCCTTTTGGCCCCTAATTCCTAAACTGTTGGGACCAAAACTCCCAAAATCAATCCCAACCTTCCTTTTGTGGTCATAAACCTTGTGTTTAAATTTCATAGATTTTTATTTTCTTATACTAAAGTTATAGTGCGAAAACCAAATGTCTTAGGACGACGAGATGCCGCCAATGTCATACCAATATACAACCAAAATTTTTTAAATTTTTGCGGTCGTATAAAAATATAGTTGTTACTGTACATTAAGTTTTTGTCATTTATTTTATCCTACACAGAAATGATTTGTTTAAAGTGTGAAATTAAATTTTATTGGAAACATTAAACTTCCTAAATTGCATTTTTACATATGGGTGAAGTAAATGAACATTGTAGGTAAAAGTAAACTAAGAAAAGTTTTTTTTAATGTTTACCGTGACTTATCTGTATCCATCTCATCAAAGATTTCTTCTGCTGTCACATTACGTTTTACTCCCATCAAATAATAAAAATACGAGAAAGCAAACTGCATGTCGTCGGAACTACGAACTTTATGTGAAGATGTGATATCCCACTCTTCTGGAAACTTTTCATGAAGTTCATACATAACAGACCTATCAACAAAGTGTGGCATATGTCCAGGGACTTTTCTAGCAGTAAATCCAAACTCTCTGTTGTAGATTTTATTGACATGACGTAGTGAATCACCAAATGTATCTAAAAGTCTCCTTCTAGGAATGTAAACATCCTCTGTATATTGTTTCTGAAGAGCCTCTTTTCTCCTTATCTGAAAACAAAAAAAATACTGAAAAGTTAAATACAGTTAATTAAAGGGTAAAGGAGTAGGTCCAGTAAGACCCCTTTTTGGCCCCAAAATATAACAGTTTTACAAAATTGTTAAAATGTAAACTTTTAGTTATTTATTGGACAGTTGAATGCTTCTGTCACATAAATATGGGCTGTTTTTGACAATACAATGCACATATATCGGGTTGTAGCGCCATTAAGTCATGCTAAATTACTGAAATCTTCAAAATTCTAGCATTTTAGTTAAGTTTTAGACGGTTTCCGTGTAAAACGAAAGTGGCCGCATTCGTGTTCATCCTTAATATTGAAATGTAAGTTGTATTTTATGATAATACATAACATATATAAAGGTTGTGGATGAACACGGATGCGGCCACTTTCATTTTTGACAAAAACCATCTGTAAAGTGACATTTTTCAGCATATTTGGTAGATTTTTCATATTTGAGCTGGAATCGGATCGTTTTTAATGACTAAATCAGTTAAAATCTTTCACATAAACTAATTGAATCAAGTGAAATAGAACACTTAAGTGTTTAAAAAGTGGTCAAAATCTTTCGTCAGATGAAACTGAAATTTGAGGCCAAAATGAGTCCTTACCGGACCTTCTCCTTTGCCATTATCAATTTTTTTTTTTAATTTTCATTTCTCTGTGGTGTCAAAATATCTCAAATTATGGTACACTGAAATGTTGCCTATGAACTTATAAAACATAAGCATATCATCATTTGTCATATCATAGCAGCCTTGTTTTTGTATTAATTGATTAATTGTTGGTTTGTTTAGAGGTAGTTGGAATATTTCATGACAATCTAGGACAATGTGATATTACTTATAGACATTTATCATACAAATAACTACAACTAAAATCCTACCTTTTCAAATTTCCCAAATACATTTTTCTCTTCCCATGGGAAATGTCCTTCATCTGTATATTGTCTTCCTGATTTTAGCATGTCTTCTAACGTCTTGTACGAATAATCATTTTGCCTATAAACTGGTACCTTATCTTCCTGATTCATTTGAAGAATAGGAACCTCTACAAAGCTAAGTAATTTTCTGACAACTGGTTTAGTGAATGAGGTATCATTCTTTGGAGGGTACCTCAAATATTCCTGATATTTCAGCCACAGTGTCATCTGTTCAATCCTAAAACCTTTCTCTGTTATATCACCTATTAAAACACATAAGTCAAATTGTAGCAGGGTTTTCATTTTGTCTTGTGCAGTCAACCTGTACCTTTTTTCAATTGCACAACTTCAGTTCCAGTGTAACTATAGATTGAAAAATTTTGAAACTTTGCACTGGAATTAAAATTAACTTTAAAAGAAACAAACATGTTTTAATTCATTTAAACAATATGCTTCAGCTGAAATAGTGCTTTTCTCTATTGATGTAAAATATGTATGAGTCTATAATAGCTATAAATCAACATATCTTATTAAGTTGATCATAGCTCTTATTGAATAATGCACAAACAAATATTAACCCTCATTTTTCTCTTTTACCAGAGCTTCATACTGTATCTTGATGAATTCTGGTAGATCTATGTTTGTGAGGTTAACATGTTCTGGCAACGCCTTTTGATCTACTGGTTTGGGTTTTACTTGTCTGAAATAAAAATTAAACAAACATACTTAATATAAACAATATATACACAATATATAGCAGCGATTCATAAATCCTTCTTGAAATAAATAAAGTTATTATGATATACCTACTTACTTTTGTACGTAATGGTACCTTCTTTCACAACAAACTTTCTTTATACCCATTTGAACACAAGTACTTTCTACAAAAAGGCCACATACTTTAAATAGTCAATAACTAGTTATCTGTATTATATACCTTGCACATTTTTGGCTTTATAAAATAACTCTGGAAAAATTTAGCTACTGATTTTGGTGTTTTTTTTTTCTTTTACCTTAAAAAATACAATAGTTTAGGGGATATACTTTTATTTAAATATGCCTTTCTGCTGTCATGTTTAAAGACAGATGGTTAAAAAAAATGCTACTGTCCTGAATATGCGTGTAATAATTGCTAGAGAAAATTAGACAGTCCTCAATCAATCTATCACACATCATTCGTAGCTCAATTTATACTCTTTGCACTGCCTGTCCTAAATAATAAATAATAAACCATCACCTCATCAAGTCAATAAAACCTCAACATCAGCTGCTCCGAAATGGGATACAAAAGTATACTCCCCCACTCACAAAACAACTTGCTAGTCCAATTACTGTAAATTTGGAAATTATTGCATGCATTTATTATTGCCATTGTTGGACGTTCTACACATTGATTGATTGTTGGTTGGTTGCATCATGTCTAGTGGCAGATATTTCTACGTTCAACACAAATGCAAGTTTTTTTATTATTAAAATGTGATTTTTTACTATTGCAATACATATCTAGTTGCAAGTTTTGCTTTAGTAAAATCTTCCAACAATGTTCAGAATTTACTTTACCAATAACACTTACATAAGTTCCTCTGCTACTTCATACACCACTGGTAGTTCAATCTCTTTCTCCACAGTTACATTTGCTGTTTTATTAACTTTATCTACAGTCTGTAACACTTCCAAGGTTTTATTTTCTTGTGTAGTATCTACCATCACAGTAAAATTATACTGGAATGAATAAGGTATAATCTACTTTAAATGCATGATAAACAATATTCTCTAATAAGGACTAACAGTTTGTTTTGTTGCACTGATAAATCATAATTGTTAATGCATGATATAAATTAATGTTTACCAATAATGAGTTACAATTTGTTCTTATGTTGAGCTGCTACACCATTATCCCAAGTTAAAGGGGAGTTTGAGTGCTCAAAAACATGTTTGAAACCACTACTTTCTTTATGTGTCTGTTTCAAGTCAGAAGCCTGTAATGCAGTGGTAGCCATTTAATGCTGTTTGCAAAATTTGTTTTTTATTTATTGGTTTGTAATAAATCAAGCTGCTGGTTGTTTCTCATTTGATTTTGTTTTCACATTTTGTCATGTCAGGGTCTTTTACAGCTGACTAAAGGGTATTCAGTTTCCTCATTGTTAAAAACCTATAGTTTCTTAAATCAAAGTCTTAAGGTCTATTGTTGATAGTTGTCCCACTGGCAGTCCTATCATATTTCCGTATTCTTTATATAATGTAAGTTCTTTTGGCGACCAGATGGTTCAGTAAGAAAGCTTCTTAGAACTATTCCCTTCAGGACTGTAACTGTTTGTAATCTGGAAGCTGAGACTGTCTAATATCATTTAAAAGGATGAAAGTTGATCAATTCTATTTCAAATATACATGTACTTAATTTACCTGGAATTTCTGTGTAACATTTGCATAATGTCCTTTTAGATGAATGTGGAGTTTGGTGGCATTGTGACCTTTATTGAACACCATGGTGATGACCTTGAACTTGTTAGCTACAGCTATTGCCTTGACAACAGATGACTTCTCATATTCTGCTGATTCTACACTTCCTTTGTCTGTCATCAGGGTTGTCATGTTAAAGTACACAATTACCTCACCTAAAATCAATAATATTGGTTACAAACTAAATTCATATGCATAATTCAACTGAGGCATCAAGTTTTAAATCATTGTAAAAATCTAAAAAATTTTAGGAAAATGATGCAAAATTATGGTAAAAGTTCTCATACTGTAAATTTTGGAAATAGTTGTGTTCATGTATATTTGCAATTGTTGAACAATGGGTGAAAAGTGCAAGACTGTGACCTATAATTGTTAATTTCTGTGTCATTTTGGTCTCTTGTGGAGAGTTGTCTCATTGGCAATCATACCACATCTTCTTTTTTATAAGATCAACTTTTTACAATTTCAGGAATGCTGATTACAATGTTACAAAATTTTATTAATAAAGTGTTGCAAAACCTTTCTCGTTGTAATTTCAGAATATAAAAACCTCAAAGAAAATTTCAGAATTTATAGCATTTGATGCTTATATATGAAGTAAACGTCCCCCTTAATCTACCATCAGAAAAATTTATAAAAGTGAAGACCATTATATGACGAACAAGCATTTTTAACAATGACTTGTATGGCTCTCCATGCAAGCTAACCTAATCAAATCTTATCCAAATTAAGAAGAATAACCAACCCATACATAAAAGAATTACAATGTACTACATGTCACATAAGTTGTAAATTGATTTTAAAGTATACCCTACCTTTTGGTACTATAATTGACATACCTGCCAACTTTCACGATTTAGGCGTGTATTACACGATTTTGACCCTTTGTCACGATTGCACGATCGTGATCGTGAAAAACCCTCTAAAACACGATTTTGTGAAAATCTACACGAAAAATATGATGGTTCCCGATTTTGAACTGTGTCCAAGGAAGACATTCGTGTTCAGCCAATCAAATTCTATGTTTCTCATGATCAAATTAATCAGCCAATCAAAAACGTTTTCTCTCAAGATAATTCTAACATCCTAGATTTTGAACTTGTGTTGATTTCCTCTGTTTTTTAAAATCGTAAACATGGCAAATGGTTTTTCACCTGCAAGGAGGTTCTTACACAGAATAAGAATAAAAGCATGGTTGATTGACAAACTTCAATGATGCAGTACTACCATAAAGATAATAAATAGTAGTTTATTCACTAATTTATTGATATTTCACTTGCTGTAACAAATGATATGTAAATGTATTCAATTAAAATACCAAATCATTTAATGTACTATTCTTTATTTTTCACATGGACAAAACAAAAAAACCCACATGAGGAATCCCTTAAATGAGGCACTTCCCTTAGTCAAGGGGTCATTTTACTTCTGTGAAAAATAAAAATGAAAAAATGTAGATTTTTATTTAACTTAAAAATGGGAAATTCTGACATTATATTTAGAACTACTTTTCTAAATGTGGGGTCCAATTATTTTGAAAAATAAAGAAGATATACATGATATATTAGGCCATGAACATATCATAATACTTGGACATGTGTTGACCATATTATACCAGATAGATCATAAGATGTATAATTCTTTGGGAAAAGTTACTTCTAATAATATGAATATCACTCAGAAAATGTGTTCAGTTTTACTTAAAAAGTGGTTTTTAATGTCCTTACATTGAGGGGATACCCCTAGGTGTTGTTCTCAACCTGATAAAGGTCTTTCTTTGTGCATAATTTTAAATTGGAAAAGTCAACAATTATTTAATATCCTTACACATGAAATTAATTCCTGGTCTTGCAGCTAAATGTTCATCTTTTCTACTGATATATAATAACTAGAATCATGCAAATAAACTTTAGAAAAAGGCATGTAAGCTATCTTACAAATATGACACTTTTTCTAGACCACAAAACAGCACATGCAAAATAGTCGTCGCAAAGAATTGTAACCTTTGAAATAAATTGTTGTCGCGCACTAAAACCCCCATGGGCACTTTCAAAACTTGGCAGGTATGAATTGATTTTATTAAAAGTATACCCTACCTGTTGGTACTATAATTGATTTTATTAAAAGTATACCCTACCTTTTGGTACTATAATTGAATTTTTAAAGTGAATCCTACCTTTTGGTACTATAATTGATTTTATTAAAAGTATACCCTACCTGTTGGTACTATAATTGATTTTATTAAAAGTATACCCTACCTGTTGGTACTATAATTGATTTTATTAAAAGTATACCCTACCTGTTGGTACTATAATTGATTTTATTAAAAGTATACCCTACCTTTTGGTACTATAATTGATTTTATTAAAAGTATACCCTACCTGTTGGTACTATAATTGAATTTTTAAAGTGAATCCTACCTTTTGGTACTATAATTGATTTTATTAAAAGTATACCCTACCTGTTGGTACTATAATTGATTTTATTAAAAGTATACCCTACCTGTTGGTACTATAATTGATTTTATTAAAAGTATACCCTACCTTTTGGTACTATAATTGAATTTTTAAAGTGAATCCTACCTTTTGGTACTATAATTGATTTTATTAAAAGTATACCCTACCTGTTGGTACTATAATTGATTTTATTAAAAGTATACCCTACCTGTTGGTACTATAATTGATTTTATTAAAAGTATACCCTACCTGTTGGTACTATAATTGATTTTATTAAAAGTATACCCTACCTGTTGGTACTATAATTGATTTTATTAAAAGTATACCCTACCTGTTGGTACTATAATTGATTTTATTAAAAGTATACCCTACCTTTTGGTACTATAATTGAATTTTTAAAGTGAATCCTACCTTTTGGTACTATAATTGATTTTATTAAAAGTATACCCTACCTTTTGGTACTATAATTGATTTTATTAAAAGTATACCCTACCTGTTGGTACTATAATTGATTTTATTAAAAGTATACCCTACCTATTGGTACTATAATTGATTTTATTAAAAGTATACCCTACCTTTTGGTACTATAATTGAATTTTTAAAGCGAATCCTACCTTTTGGTACTATATACTCTGTAACACTTGTTTCCAGTTTATAGCCTATAAGTTGATCATATTTAGATGTACCACAATCTCCAACATCAAAACCACACGGCTTTACATTACATGTCTGAAAAATCAAAAACTTTTTTTTAAATAATGATCATAATTTACCTATCCAATGTTGACAAATTAAGTTAGAGATAACAAATAAAGACACCCGCATAGGAGCTGGAATGGGCAAAAATGCTCACACCTTACAAATAATAACTGGACATATGTTAAACTGGACCCCTGTTGTGTTCACTTATCACTACACTGACAACAGGTATGGCCTAAATCCCATGGTCAGAATTCTGACCACGGGATTTAATAATTCGACGAGACTAGTACATGATGGGCTATGTTTAATTATGTATTATACTGATAGCAAATCAAAAAAAATTAGCACATTTATTACCCTACTGAGTTCTTAAGGGAACAAAAGATACCGGCTCAGTTTGTCAAGAACATGTTAACACACTCGTTGGTCATTTATCTGCCCTACTACCATGGGGTTAATTAACAGATACTTGTTTATTTTGCGGCATCGCAGTATTAACATTTGAGGTCAATTTCCTATCACTTTAATTGGCCAATTTTATTAGTGAATCGTTGAATTTGTAAGACTCGTCCAATTAATGCCAATGTGACAATAGCTCCAACCCGTTCCTTCGGTGCGAAGCTATAGATAGAAAAGCGGACCAGTTTAGACATATGAGTGACAATTTTTTTTTTAATTCATTGAAAATAATGAAAATTCACAGAGAAAAACTAGAGGCTCTAAAGAGCCTGTGTCGCTCACCTTGGTATATGTGAATATTAAACAAAAGAAGCAGATAGATTCATGACAAAATTGTGTTTTGGTGATGGTGATGTGTTCGTACATCTTACTTTACTGAACATTCTTGCTGCTTACAATTATCTCCATCTATAATGAACTTGGCCCAGTAGTTTCAGTGGAAAATGTTAGTAAAATTTTAAAAATTTTATGAAAATTGTTAAAAATTGCCTATAAAGGACAATAACTCCTTAGGGGGTCAATTGACCATTTCAGTCATGTTGACTTATTTGTAAATCTTACTTTTCTGAACATCACTGCTGTTTACAGGTTTCTCTATCTATAATAGTATTCAAGATAATAACCAAAAACAGCAAAATTTCCTTAAAATTTCCAATTTAGGGGCAGCAACCCAACAACGGGTTGTCCGATTCATTTGAAAATTTAAGGGCAGATAGATCTAGAGCTGGTAAACAATTTTACCCCTGTCAGATTTGCTCTAAATGCTTTGGTTTTTGAGTTATAAGCCAAAAACTGCATTTTACCCCTATGTTCTATTTTTAGCCGTGGCGGCTATCTTGGTTGGATGGCTGGATCAACGGACACATTTTTTAAATTAAATACCCCAAAAATGATTGTGGCCAAGTTTGGATTAATTTGGCCCAATAGTTTCAGAGGAGAAGATTTTTTGTAAAAGATAACTAAGATTTACAAAAAAATGGTTAAAAATTGACTATAAAGGGCAATAACTCCTTAAGGGGTCAGCTGACCATTTCGGTCATGTTGACTTATTTGTAAATCTTACTTTGCTGAACATTATTGCTGTTTACAGTTTATCTCTATCTATAATAATATTCAAGATAATAACCCAAAACAGTAAAATTTCCATAAAATTACCAATTCAGGGGCAGCAACCCAACAACTGGTTGTCCAATATATCTGAAAATTAAAGGGCAGATAGATCTTGACCTGATGAACAATTTTTCCCCCGTTAGATTTGCTCTAAATGCTTTGGTTTTTGAGTTATAAGCCAAAAACTGCATATTACCCCTATGTTCTAATTTTAGCCGTGGCGGCCATCTTGGTTGGTTGACCGGGTCAACGGACACATTTTTTAAACTAGATACCCAAATGATGATTGTGGCCAAGTTTGGGTTAATTTGGCCAAGTAGTTTCAGAGGAGAAGATTATTGTAAAAGATTACTAAGATTTATGAAAAATGGTTAAAAATTGACTGTAAAGGGCAATAACTCCTAAAGGGGTCAATTGACCATTTCAGTCATGTTGACTTATTTGTAAATCTTACTTTGCTGAACATTATTGCTGTTTACAGCATATCTCTATCTATAATAATATTCAAGATAATAAACAAAAACAGTAAAATTTCCATAAAATTACCAATTCAGGGGCAGCAACCCAACAACAGGTTGTCCGATTCATCTGAAAATTTCAGGGCAGATAGATCTTGACCTGATGAACAATTTAACCTCTGTCAGATTTGCCCTTATTGCTTTGGTTTTTGAGTTATAAGCCAAAAACCGCATTTTACCCCTATGTTCTATTTTTAGCCATGGCGGCCATCTTGGTTGGTTGGCCGGGTCACCAGACACATTTTTTAAACTAAATACCCCAATGATGATTTTGGCCAAGTTTGGTTAAATTTGGCTTAGTAGTTTCAGAGGAGAAGATTTTTGTAAAAGCTAACGACGGACGACGGACGCCAAGTGATGAGAAAAGCTCACTTGGCCCTATGGGCCAGGTGAGCTAAAAATGTGCTACTATTGTTACAACTCATCATTGTCAAGCTTCTGGTCATTCTGTTTAATTGTTCTTGCAAATAGAGTGACAGAAATATGCATTGAATAAATGGACAGACAGACAAGGTGCTTACAACATAGCCTCCACTCCTTGAATGAGGTACAAATATTTATTCTAAGTCTACTGATACTTTTTCATCAGAGTTTGAAGCCAGTCAAGTAATACAGGAAATCCATGTACTTACAGTATCACAATATCTATCTGCCAGCCAGGAATCAGCACATCCTTTGTTACAATGTTCTACAAACAAAAGAAAAACAAATAATAAATAATCTCACTCTCTTCCCAAAATTCACTTTATTTCCTGTTCAAATAATCAATCCAAATCTTCCAATCAGTTGTTTCTCAAATATGGATATAAACTAAAGATGCTGATGAATAGGTTCTACACACAAGGAATGTTCCACTTCCACAAGTTTGATAACTTGGTATATCATGTCATGCCCTTTTCTTGAACAAAAACCGTAGCATATATATTAGTTAATATTTCGCTCACAGAGTGTGAAAAAGAATATAATTGATTGATTGACAGGATTTAATTGGGAAAACAAGCCAATGATTAGGGAATTAACTGGAGTTTATTTGTATCAGTTTTTGATACTATTGTATGATACATTACCTTTCTGATCATTATACCAGCCAACACCACCACTCCAATGTCCTGCTCCTGCCTGTACATTACTACCTGTATAATAGTAATATATCATTAAATCAATGCACAGCTCACATCATCAAGAGATATCTAAATCTAATGCCAAATTATTCAAACTTTGTGTCATACTGTGTAAACATGTGATTCTTTTTAAAATGAAACTTTAAGATGTACTTTGGATTCATTATTAATTGTCTGATACTAATTTTCTTGGATTTCTTGGGTACAGGGAAACCACGAATTGAAAGGTTCAACTTATTACAAATTTTCTTAATGAATGTATGCTGACTTTTTTCAAAACCACAAAATTAAATATCCACCAATAGGCAAGTTCTCTCAAACCACGAAAATTGGTACCCACGAAAATAAATGAATCCACAGTATTCGGCAACAAATAACTTATTAGTCTCCTTGTCAACTATAACTTTAAATCTTGATAACAAAAATATGCTTGTGTTGAGTTGTTCAGTGGACCGTGAAATTGGCGTAAACAATCTAATTTGGCATTTTAATTAGAAAGATCATATCATAGGGAACATGTGTACTAAGTTTCAACTTGATTTGACTTCAACTTTATTAAAAACTACCTTGACCAAAAACTTTAACCTGAAGCAGGACAGACAGACGAATGGACGGATGAATGAAATGAATGAATAGACCAACAAATGAACAGACAGACAGACAGACAAACGCAGGCACAGACCAGAAAACATAATGCCCCTCTACTATGGTAGGTGGGGCATATATCTTAGGTCGGGCATATAAACACCTTTATCCAACATATTACATGTGTAAAAAAAACTTTAAAATGTGGCTTAAATTGTCTACCTACAGTGCATCATAAATTAACTACAAGCCATTTAATAGAACAACTGACCATGACAATCTCCGCCATCCCATTCACATTCAGTGTTGTTACAGGCCTTATCACAGTAGCCATCTTTAATCCACGACGATGGACATCCCTCATTACAGTTAGGTACTGGCCATGTTAAATATACCTTAAATGTAAATTAATAAATATAGATGTGTCATCTAACATAGATCTGTGAAGATGGTCATCCTCAGTAAGTTACTTATCATATATATCACTAACACAAAATACTGACACATAAAACAGCTAAAATAGTCAAAACACAGTCAAATCATGCCTATCATCACCTCCATACAATACCGAGGTACAGTGTCTTAATGTCAACTATAGGATAATTTGGAGTTGAGTATGATGTCCATTATCACTGTACTTGTATACATATTTTTTAAGGGGCCAGCTGAAGGACACCTACGGTGCGGGAGTTTCTCGCTACATTGAAGACACATTGGTGGCCTTCGGCTGTTGTCTGCTCTATGGTTGGGTTGTTGTCGCTTTGACATATTCCCCATTTCCTTTCTCAATTTTATAGTATTATCCTATGACCAACCTTTTAACTCATCTAAGATTGAATCTTATCCTTAACTATTTTTTTTATTGAAGGTCATGATTTTCTCTGGGCACTCTGACTTCCTCTGCCTATAAAGACTGACTGCCATGAGACAGAATAATAGTGCTGAACCCTTAATAATCCAGATAACTTTAAAAGAGGATTGCAGAATAACATCTACCTTTTTAAAACCATGATCTTCTGGTTCTCTACTTTTCAGCACTTGATTTGTGATTTTCACTTTGTGAACCTTTTAAAACTTCAAAAATAGTACAACTTTCAAACCATACCTTATATCCGTCGCTGTAGGTGTAAAAATCATCAGGCCATACATCCTTACCAAACATAACATCATCATTCATGTAAATAAACTTCTGTGATAGACCAGGTATTTTGTGGATGTTGGCCTCTATGGCAGGAGAACTAAATGTTGGTAGATGTGTTGTGTTTGTGAATATCTCCTGCAAACAGATGTGGAAGTATTTTATGATGGGCACTTTATAGATTAGCAATGGTGATTGAAAAAAGAGGTAGTTTCGTTATAATTTGTACAATGCATTTCATTTTACACTAAAATGTTAAAATGTTTGTGTAGAATAAATTTTGTAATTAGATGTTTACCACAAAATAAAAGATATTTAGAATCAGATTCCCCTTTACCCTCACAGCTCGAGGGGGCTCCAATATATGGTGGAATCTCCAAGTACATACAACAATACATTTTTCAAATTTTCCCCAATACTGTGTATTCATTAATTTTTCGTGGGTACTAATTTTGGTGGATTGAGGAATCTTTGTATTTTCGTGGCTATTTGATTTCGTGGTTTTTCTTAAGGTCTACATACAAGCATAGGAAAAGTACTTTGTTGAACATTTAAATTTGTGGTTCACCTGTAACAACAAATTAACGAAAATTGGTTTCCTACGAATAATAATGAATCGACAGTATACAATATTAATCTGACCTGATGTGTAACAATAGTAAGTCTAGAGCTCTCCATGTTTAACCAGTATGGTATTTGACCATTGGTGATGATGTAAACATGTCTGACCCATGGAGCAAACCTCTCTAGAGATCGTAAGGAATACCGCAATTCTTCATTATCCTCAAATCTACTAGCTGATATATCAGAATCTTTTCTGAACTGAAATTCAAATCATAACATTGTGTTTATGTTTAACATTGATTTTTTTTAAATTTAATCTTCAGATAAATGTTGCACTATTGGTAGATAACGTCTACTTTAGAAAGAGTGAAGTGGCATTTTCTTTGCATAAACACTAAATAAATCAAGTAACAATCTTTTAAATAGTCCCTAATTTTCAAATAAAAAAAGTTGTCTAAGTGTTTTCAGAAGCATTAAATTATGGGGAAAGAAATATTGAGTAATTTGTCATTTTATTCAAAATCACGGGCGAATTTTTCATGCATTTTCAGAACAGAAAATTAAACAAAGGTGCTTGTTAGGACATGAATTATTTTGTGATATTTGCACTAGTCTCTGTTCTATAAACATGGAGCATAATTCAATTTTTTTGCTGATAATCATTGTCTAAGAATTTAGTAAGTGTAAACAACTATTGATATTTAAAGGTATTCAAACAGATGAATAAATGAAGGAAGTTTAGAGTTACTCACATCTCTCAAGTCCCATACTAAGTTAGCAGCACTAAATGTTGGTTTCTTTCCTTCAAGTGTGAAATTCTCAATCTGAAATGAAATAGCTAACAGTGATCTAGTGGAAACAATGCTTAAATCACAAAAGAAGATTGCATGTTTTGAGGCTTTTATAAAGGATTAGTTCAGGTAAGGGCCGATTTTGGCCTCAAATTTCAGGTTCATCTGATGAAAGATTTTGGACACTTTGAAACACTTATGTGTCTATTTCAGTTGATTCAATCAGTTTATGTGAAAGATTTTAACTGATTTACTGATAAAAATTGCTCTGATTCAAGCTTAAATATGAAAAATCTATCAAATATGCCCAAAAATGTCTTTTTTCAGATGGTTTTCGTCAATAATGAAAGTGGCCCAATCCGTGTTCATCCTCAACCTTTATATATGTTGTGTATTATCATCAAATATAACTTTCATTTCAATATCAAGAATGAACACAAATGCGGCCACTTTTATTTAATACGGAAACCGTCTAAAATTTAACTAAAATGCTAAAATTGTGAAGATTTCAGTAATTTAGCATGACTTAATGATGCTAGTACCCGATATATGTGCATTGTATTTTCAAAAACAGCCCTTATTTATGTAGCAGAAGCATTCTACTTTCCAATAAATAACAAAAGTTTACATTTTAACAATTTTATAAAACTGCTATATTTTGGGGCCAAAACTTTACTTTTTTCAAATTACTCATACCATTATTTATAACATTCTTTTTAAACCAGCAACATCCGATCAGCCTGATCGGTAAGACATGCGCAATTAAGACTTGACTGATAAGGTGATGTAGGAGGTACAAGATGTATATAAACAGCAGCTGATAAATGTAAACAAAACAAATGCACATGCTTGGGGAATTTGTAGCAGACGATTTAATTATCTTATCCACTGTGGTCAAAATAGTTATGGTTTGTAGTAGATATTATTACAAAAATAAAAGAAAACAAATATTTACTTACAATTATGTTTTAATGATTTGACTTAAAAAATATGAGATCAAATATCATAAATCCAAGTAAATTTGAACTAACTGATCCCAGATTTCAGACCACATGTTATAAGATTTCCTTTTCAAAACTTTTACTTTTACTTGTCTTCGTGGGTTTTTTGCATCTTGCACAGTATTTAATGATGTGGTTTGCCTATTTACATGTTCATTCCAATCCAATACAGCTAGATTTGTCCGAAGAATATAAACTTGTTTGGAGAAGTTAATTCTCTTGTCGTGATATTGAAGAATGGCATTATTGAAACTTTCCACATAATAATTGTCCATACAATGAACATAATCAGTTGGCGATTTATATACCTGGGTGTTCATTAGAGCCCGACCTAATAACATCTCTGCTTTGGGATCCTTGATTAAATATTTAGTTGGTTCATAATTTGAATCAGTTTTACACCTTGATAATTCACTGCAGTGTTCGTGATTGTTCTTATAATGTTCAACTATATTCAATAGACTTAGTTTAAGTTTCACTGGATCCTTATTACAATTTTTCATTGCCCAATACAGATGAGTTTTTATACTTGCTGCTTTGTCCGATAACTCAGGGTGCCACGTTTGTCCTTCCTTGTATCTTGGTCCAGAACAAATGGTCTTGATTTCTTTGGCTATGTTTTTGGTGGCATGCCAGGTATCATTTGTTGATTCTGTGTCAATTCCATTAATACGGATAAATTTGTTAACACTGGTATTTCTGTCATGACAGTGAACACGAATTTTCACCTCGTACTCATCTCTGAGATTTTTAAAATATTCGTAAATCCTCTCTGTTCCTATAAGTTCATGTTTTTGTGCACTTGTACAATCCACTTTTGAAATTGTTTCAACACGTAAAACTTTGTGTGTTCTGGCACCAAGGCAAACGACGTCTGTGTACATAGAGTTTTTTCTGGTACCATGTCTTGCATCAGTTACAATATCGATACCTTCTTGAAGTTCTTCATAGGACGCGATTTCCTCCAAAAGAGCAGTTTCATATGACTCTTTCACCAGCTGTGACACTACAGGGGCATATTTCTGGAAAATACTATTCAGCGTAGTCTCCCCAATAGTACCAATGTTAGATGCCTGACAAAATCTGGAATATTGATTTGGTAGGATTCCTGACACATAAAATCCATGAGACATTCTTAAATTACACAGATATTTGTCTCCCATATACGGTGAGCTTGACCAGAGAAGTTCATGTTTTTTCTCACATTTAAGTTTGCATACTCCAACATGACCCTTAATATCAGTTGAGTAAAGATGCAACTGACTTTTACAAACTTTTCCATGGTTTATCACTCTTTTGATAAGGTTCTCGATTGATGTTTCGGCAGTGACAAAAAGTTTCTGAGTTGATGTTTCCTCATTACATGATGTAAAAGAACAGTCCAAAAATGGTATATTGTTTTCCTCAGCCATATGTTGATCTTCATCTAGTTGTGTTATATTGTTTTTGATGTAGAATGTCATTACTTCAAATAACATGTCTTTATTTGTAGTCCTGTTTGGGTTCCCACCACCCATTGCCTTTTTAATGTCATTGGTCATTCCATATATCAAGTTTTTCTCATCAATAGATCCAGAAGAAAAATTAATTTTTCCTTCAATAGGTTTTGGTTTTTCTTTCCTCATGTCATTCCTTCTTTTAACACTCTCAACTTTATCTTTTAAATATTTTCTTTTTTCTGCAGGTTGAATATTCTCATTCATATTTACGGCAAGTACTTCCATGATTATGAAAAATTCTATTTCTAAATTTCCCTCCAAAATTTGATAGCTACTGATGTTGGACATTCCAATTTTCACTCAAAGCAGGGGTGAATGAAAATTAAATTTTATTCTAAAAACAGATATATGTTTCTATACTTTTTCGCAAGGGTTTTTGGAAGATATAATTCAATATTTTTGAGATCTTACTTGTATTTGTAATGCAATTATTGAAAACTTTCCCTCAAAAATAAATTATATGTGGGTTTCCCCCCACTGTCAAAATGCTAGACTTCACTATTTATCTGGGGTGAACTTGGGAAATAAGAGCAGAATAAAGAAATTTGATAAATATTGTGTCATTTCAGCAGCTTTTACATTTATCTTAGGTATATAAATCACAGTACATAACACTAATGTGTTTCGTGTAAAGATAAAAAAAGCACTTAATTGGACATTAAAAAATTTAACAATCCACAAACCCCCATCAAAAGTGTGCAAAGTGATACTGGCACACCTAAACTAGTACTGTTACACATGACATTTTTGAAATCTGCAGTAAAATGGAAAACCAAAATGATCAAAATGTTCTTTCTTTGACTGTAACTGAGGAACAAAAACTTGCAATTCAGGCATTTTTTAGCCACAATGATTGGGATTTTAATGAGGCAGCATCATCATCAAGTACATCTAATCTTCATTTAGAAGATAATGCAGAAAACAATATCATTGCAACTGATGAAATTGAGCACCCTGGTCAAAGTGGGTCAGATCAACAAAGTGCTAGAAATGATACTTATGATGAAGATATGTGTCAGGATTGTTTTTGTAGTCCATGTGTAACACAAAATAGACAAAGTTGGTTGGGTGTAGGGCAGAGAGCACATGCCAGAAATAGTGGAATAAGAAAATTAAAATATAAATTATTCTGGAGAATGATGCAGGATAGAGGAGCATGGAGCAGTCCTCAATATCTCGCGAAGAAATGTAGGCTTCTAAATAGGGATAGGGTTGATGAAACTGTCGTTATCGTCAGGAGAGAGGTTATTCCTGATTGTGTGTTAAATCTGGTGAGGGAATTGTACCCAAACCCTAAATCTAAACCCTACATGGGACATAGATGGTACTAATTCGTTATATACTTTTTTAATTTCAACCGTAGTGACTAAAATTATTAAACCTTTTTGACCTTGTTTTATTGCTTTGCACTCAATGTTTATATACAATTTAACTTATTGGATTAATTAACAAAATGAGTTTTCTGGAAGGAAAGTTTGTGTAATGTTTCAAATGGATTTAAACATTGGATATTTCTGCAAATTAGGTAGGTGCTGTCTTTATTATGCATGAACATTATTTACCATGTGCATTTGTTTACAAACAGGATCAGCTGTTGTCAGGCTCCGCCTTCAAAATTCAAATTTGAACTAAAAATCTGTTCACTTCAGATTTTTAAACATGTAATATTTAAAAGATAGAAAGATATTTAATTTTTTTTTCACATAATATGTTGAAAATTCTTGAAAGAACATATGTATCAAAAATCATAATAAATTACAAGTGATAATAAAAGTTATTCATAAAACATTGTCTCTGATTTGAACCCTGTCAATTATTTACAGATTTTAAGAATTCAAGGGATGCAACCCTTTTATACTCAGGTTGCTGGTTTAATGGCAAAGAGATTTAATACACTTCCTATATAAATGCCTAGTTTATGGTGGTTGTTGATTATCAACCCTATTGACTGAAACGGATAATATTTCAAAAAAAAAAATTGTAATTTTATCATTGTATAAACAATGAAAAGAAATACTTTCAAACAAAATTTAATGTTCGATCTAAATATACAGATCTTACATTTAATTCTAAAAATTGGATAAATTTTGAAATAAATTTGATTTAAATATCACTTTTGCCTAAAATCTTATCTTCTACTTTGAATTTTCTGTTCATTCTACTTTTGTTCAAGTTTAGATTCTTAAATATAGTCATTGCAACTATACATTTTAATAATAAGAAACGTACATTTTATTAAATCTAAGTTTAAACCATTTCCAAATGATGCTAAAGAAGTTTCCATACATGAGAGTATTTAGAAACTATATTATGAAAAATTATGGTTGTATCACTTGTTTTTCAATAATTTCAGAATAAGAAAAAGTGCAAAAATAAGAAATAAATAACAACTAAACTTACATTCACCAATGCTTCAAAATCCTCTTTTTTGGATATCTGTATAACTGCTAATCCTTCATCTTCATGCATTGTAAACTGAAATCAACAAGAACATTGTTTTGTTTCATTGTCAATAACTTTCACTGCTTTTGTTTTATTAATAGGTTCTGAATTTTAAAAGAAACTAGATATCATTGAGATGGGAGCCATCTCTATGGGCCCCGCTGTGAATAATGTGCATTAAAAAATTGTATCTTTACCATAGGACATGGGTTTGTCAACTGAAATCAAAGTTTTTGACCTTGACCTTTGACCTATGAAGTTGTAAATAAATTATGACACACCCATTGGTGTTGGTTTATAAACATGTCAAGTATAAACTTTGAAATGATAAAGGTTCTCAAGATATAGAGCGGACACGATCTTTACCATAGGACATGGGGTTGTCAACTGAAACCAAAGTTTTTGACCTTGACCTTTGACCTAGGAAGTTGCACATAAATTATGACACACCCTTTGGTGTTGGTTTATATACATGTCAAGTATAAACTTTGAAATGATAACGGTTCTCAAGATATAGAGCGGACACAATCTTTACCATAGGACATGGGGTTGTCAACTGAAACCAAAGTTTTTGACCTTGAACTATGCCCTAGGCAGTCGTTCATAAATTATGACACACCCTCTGGTGTTGGTTCATATACATGTCAAGTATAAACTTTGAAATCATAACGGTTCTCAAGATATAGAGCGGACACGATCTTCACCACAGGACACAGGGTTGTCAACTGAAACCAAAGTTTTTTTACCTTGACCTTTGACCTAGGAAGTTGTACATACATCATGACACGCCCTCTGGTGGTGGTTAATAAACATGTAAAGTATAAAGTATGGAATCATAATGGTTCTCCAGATATGGAGCGGACACAAAGTGTTACGGACGGACGGACAGACGGACGGACGGACGGACAGACTGATCACTATAGGGGACCGCCTTTGGCGGGACCCTAATAATTTAACTCATGCTCCTATAAAATGTAAAAAGTCATGCTTTGAATATTTCTTTATAGTAAATGTTGATTTATAAATATAAAAAAGAAGATGTGGTATGATTGCCAATAAGACATATGTCCACAAGAGACCAAAATGACACAAGACATTAACAACTATAGGTCAACATACAGCCTTCAACAATGAGCAAAGCCTATACCACATAGTCAGCTATAAAAGGCCTTGATATGACAATGTAAAACTGTTCAAATGAGAAAACTAACGGCCTTATTTATATAAAAAAAATGAACGAAAAAAAAATATGTAACACATAAACAAACGACAACCGCTGAATTACAGGCTCCTGACTTTGGACAGGCACATACATAAATAATGTGGCGGGGTTAAACATGTCATTTACAATATTTCAAGCAATCTTATTCAACACTACAAAAGAAACAATGTTCACAAATAAGAATTAATGAAATGTTGAAAAAAGAAGTACATTTTTCATGTTGTCAAGTGCATGCTATAACTGTCTTAGTCTTTTGCTGTTACCCAAAAATGGTTAATTTCATCTAATGCTAAAGTAACTAAAGACCTCAAAATGCTATCTAAAACCCTAACCATGCATGTTCTTTTTCCTTCAAAAGCATTATTATTCATGAAAATCTTGTCAAAACTAAAATATGTTATCCCCTGAAAACCATTTGATAAAATAATTAAGTATGGACAAATTAACAGGCAGTTCAAAGGCTTTAACTATGAACTATTAAAAGACATGTTGCCAGATGAATAAGAAATCACCATATTATGTTTTCATTTACGACTTCTTTTACTTTTAGTTGTTCCTTTAGAGCCCCCTTACGTGAGTTTTACATTGATTTTGTCTGTGTTGTATATTGCTGAGGAAATCCTTCATCCATATAAAGAAGGAGATGTGGTATGATTGTCAATGTTAGCCTTGGAGAAATACCAAACTCAGTCGTTTCCATTTAGCAGGCCATAAAAGGCCCTGATATGACTAATGTAAAACAATTTAAACAAGACACTGTGTTTACTTATTTTTTTTTAATTTACCTTTGTAATTCCTTTCGCTATTTTTTCTGGCAGTTTGGTCTGAATTTGTTCAGCAGTATATTGAGGAGGAAATCCAGCCATTATAGCAGTATCTTTTAGCATAATACTATTGTGTACAGTCCAATCAGTTGTCTGAAAGAAAATATTTTGTCATTTCACATCATGTCTAAAATTTACCTTTGAGTAATTCAAACTTAGACAATTTAATACAATAATGAAAGAAAGAATATTTGGTAAATTAAGATTATTTTAGTACATAAATATTCTACATTCATTACTTTTGAAAGTTAGTCCAACACGAAAAATAGTTCACTGGCAAATGAAAAAGACTGTTATTTTTTACAGTTATTTTCAGGGATACCAATTTTAATGGATTGAGAAAAGTTATGTTTTCATTGATATCTGATATCATAGTTTTGCCAAAGTATGCATACAAGCCTATTGAACTTTTGTATCTTATTGAACATTTAGATTTGTGGTTAAACAATACCCACGAAATCCAAATGGGTATCCATCAATAAAAAAATCCTTGCTATTAATTCAGTATAGTTTTTAATATTGCATAATTTACTACAACTATGAAATTATATGCTCAAGATATACAGATAAAAAATTGCTCTTAAGTTAGCTTAACTGAATGACAGGAGAACAGTATTGAACATACTGATTTTCAGATTAAAGAAACTGCACAAAGATAACTTTTATTTTGTCTTTGAATGACTTATATAAATAAAATAGCAGTATATATGTTCTTACAATGTAACCTCGTCTCACTGTAGTATTTATCTCATGTACCAATATTGGCCGACTTAATACCTCTGTCACTGAAAAATAACAGGAAACATTATTAGTTTTCTACAACATGAAACATTGTTATATGATCAGGCTCTTACTTCAGCACGTTCTATACACATTGCGTTGATATGGACCTTTGTCTTTTGATCATTCTGATTTTGTAATTTTTGGGATTTCTCTTATATAGGTTTCAAAATATAAAATAATCTTGGCCTTCAGTCATCAAAGTTTACACAATAATTAGGAGTGCAGAATTATGTTCAAAACCCCAAATACAGTATTTTGATAAATTGATTTTTGTGAGTCTGAATATAAGAATCTTTCTTAAAATTTGTGTAACCACAAGGCATGGCTTTTTTGATTGGTGGATTTCTGAGTCTGTTTTTAAAATGGTGCTCCAAAATTATATGACTTACTGTTAGTGTCTTCCTTGAAGACAATCACAGTATAATTGGCATTCTCATCTGTGTCTAAGGACACTGTAAACATCTTCTCTGCCTGAACAAACACTTTGTAGACTAACGATAACTTCAGTAAGGTCATCTCCTTTGGCAACACAGGGTCAAGAATAACCATATTGGTTACTAGGCAGTTGGTAAAAACACATTTGGAATCACTGCAATATAGAACATGAAAAAAATAACTAATGTTAAAATGGATAGTCATGACAGGTGGATTTTCAATAATTCTTCAATAAATATGACATTAAAAACAAGAATGTGTCCACAGTAAACGGATGCCCCACTCGCACTATCAATTTCTATGTTAAGTGGACCGTGAAATTGGGACAAAATCTAATTTGGCATTGAAATTAGAATGATCATATATCATAACATGATCATATATGTCATGTTTTGATTGTATTGTAATTTGTATGTGAGGGCCTCAGGGAACTGAAGATTAGTTTATTGTAACTAACTGAGTTTACCCTCTTTAAATAAAGAATTTATTAGTATTATTATTATTATTATTATTATTATAGGGAACATGTGTAATAAGTTTCAAGTTGATTGGACTTCAAATTCATCAAAAACTACCTTGACCAAAATCTTTAACCAAAACTTTAACCTGAAACTTGCACTATCATTTTCTATGTTCAGTGGACCTTGAAATTGGGGCCAAAAATCTAATTTGGGATAAAAATTAGAAAGATCATATCATAGGGAACATGTGTACTAAAGTTGATTGGACTTCAACTTCATCAAAAACTACCTTGACCAAAAAACATTAACGTGAAGCGGGACAGACGAACCAACGGACAGACGGACAAACAAACTAACAGACGCACATACTAGAAAACATAATGCCCCTCTACTATCGTAGATGGAGCATAAAAATTTAGACTACAGTTGATATATTAATTTCGCTAAATATTCCAAGTCATGATTTTTTATTTAGTTCTATATTCAAGTTTACCTCATTATAATTGTAAAGGATATACAGAATATATTATGTTATAATCACTTACAATATTACATTGCAATGAATTATCTTACAATTACAAGATTTAACACAGACTGATTATTGAGTAGCAGATTCATATAATCTAATATAACATTTTATCATATATTTAGTACAAAATACAGCTATTTTGTATATCTAATAAAGGTTGTTTTTCCAGTCTGTATCACCTACCCTGTATCGCATACCCCGTATCGCATAGCTAAACCCGTATCGCATACCCCGTATCGCATGGTAAAACCCGTATCGCATACCTTTTTTTTTTTTTTTTTTTTTTTACATAAAGTTTTTTGGGTTTTTTTTGCTTAAGAAAAAATTTCCTCAAAATAGGTCATTTTATTTTAATGACGTCATTGTTTGGTATGTAACGTCACGAACGTCAAGTTTTCATATTGTATGTGACGTCACGAACATCAAGTTTGCATATTTTTTGGCACACTAAATGCAACTATAAAAAATACAAAACACTCAAATAAATACAATAATAAACAAAATATTTTTAAAACAGCAGCAGGCAAATGGTAAGGTAACCCAGGTGCTTTGTATGAGCAGTTATTTTAAGGCTTTGAACCAAGACAAAAGCAGAACTGAAGGTAACCCAGTGCTAATCTATCGGGATCAGAAAACAGTTCATATAATATAATACTCTTCTGTTGAAATATATGATAAAGCGTATAATACATGGCAAAATCCGTATCACATGCCGTATCACCCTCGACCAATATCATCCCTCGGGCCTAAAGGCCCTTGGGCTGATATTGATGTCTCGGGATGATACGACATATGATACGGATTTTGCCATGTATTATTCTCTATGTAACATTACCCTCAGAATATGTAAAAGCAAGTCATATAAATACTAGCTAGCAAAATCTTGATTGGGAGCTATAAAAATACACCTTTGTTTCATGGATATCCAAAGTAATCGGTGAATTGAGATAAACCTTACTTTAACAAATGAAAATAAAAATAGTCCTGAATAAAAACCAGGATAATTAAGTAGTATACATGAAGAATACAAAGGGATATATAAGAAATGGTAACTATAAGCACCAAAGGTAATAATTTAGTGTTTTTTTTCATCACTTTTTATCAGATTGATCCAGCAGATACACTCTCCTCTTGGATTGAAAAAAAACAAACATCATTCTTCAAAATCTTTTACATTCTTAGACGCACTGTGTTATAGTGATTTTTTTACGTGAGATTACAAAATGTATGCACACTTACAATTTTCACACTTTCCAGCTACCAATAAAAGCAGTGGTAAACAAAAATATGAGTCAATTAACTTCATGCCCCATTCACATTTATATCACATTTCAATGTTTAGTCCAGGATGCACAGACCAGAAACATAATGCCCCCGATATATGTAAGTTGGCATAAAAGGGGATATTATCTTTTTTAAACAACATGAAATCTATGTAAAATTAGTTCATTTAGTACGTCTATTATTTGGTGAATAACTGCTAGCTCTATTAATATGCATAATGGACATGAAATTGTCTGTTTGGTTATCCCTTTACCAGCTGATCATACATATATCATGTACATGAAACAGTACAAATTCAATGACCACATGCTCTCAACATTACAAATAGCTGACAATAAACAAGGTCTAGCATTCTGTCTTTTGATATCTTACCTGTATTTGTTTCTAAGGTAAATAAATGAGCTTTAATCATTAAAATGCATTTTTCTTCAAAGCCAAATGAAATTACCTGATAGCTTCTTGGGAGGTGCCCCTGATTTCAGTATAGATAAAAATATGAACATTATAATATATATATATATATATATATATATATATATATATATATATATATATATATATATATATATATATATGTTCGTTAATTCGATAAATATACAAGCAAGCTTAAGCAATAGTATATATTACAATTTTCCTAGTTCTTTTTTTTGAAGGGCCAGCTGAAGTCTGCCATCAGTGCAGGGTTTCTCTCCGTGTTGAAGAGCCATTAGTGGGCTTCGAATGTTTTTTGCTCATTGGTTGGGTTGTTGTATCTTTGACACATTCCCCATTTCCATTCACAACTTTATCTGTTTGATTTCATAAAATAGATAAATAAAAACAAGAATCCCCAAGGATACTTAACTAGTTCACCTGGCATTTTCATAAATTTGATATCATAATAAATATTTTTACTGGCAAAAACAACAAATGGGTAAAAATTGTCATTCAAGGTCAGTAGCTCCTGGTGTTAATGGACATGCTAGTTCTTAGCAGATCTTGCCCTTTTAATAATCTTGGCTGTTTCATTCCCTCATTCAATTTAGTTTGTATCTCTGGATTATTTTATAAATCAAGAAAGAGGTGTCTATCATGTTGAATCAGTATACCTTGTTATATTAAGTTCTTCCTCTATATTTAACTTGAGAGTTCTGAGTTGATTTAACAGCTTGGGGTCTGTTCCATTCACCCATGTATACACAACATCAATCGGTAATGGTGAGCATAACCTATAATATAATATATTATAATGTACATTGAATATTGATTTGATAAATACAAGTATTGTTACAATTTGAAACTTAAAATTTAAGCAGACTACTGGAGTATCTATGTCCTTTTTTAACAGTCTCCTTACAATCTTTCATGGTAATCATTTCTTTATGGTAAAACTATAGATATTCATTAAAACTTTAATAATAGTAGGGTCACCATCAGTATGTGTAATTTAACCTTCTATCTATAGAATATTATATGTGAGAAAGAATAATGTGTTTAGTCTTAGATGCATGATTTTTTTGTTAGTTGTTAGTGGCTTTGAACTAGCTGTCAGATAACTGTGAGTACTCTCAGATCTGTTCATTGTGTTTTTTGTGTCGGGATGTATAAGTACCCAGCCACGTCCACTTATATTTTTGTCCATCTGATGAGTTAAGCCTTTTTCAACTGATTTTTATAGTTCGTTCTTATGTTGTACTGTTATACCACTGTCCCAGGTTAGGGGAGGGCTGGGATCTCGCTAACATGTTTAACCCCGCCACATTATTTATGTATGTGCCTGTCCCGTCAGGAGCCTGTATATTCAGTGGTTGTCATTTGTTTATGTGTTACATATTTGTTTTTCGTTCATTTTTTTACATAAATAGGACCGTTAGTTTTCTCGTTTGAATTGTTTTACATTGTCTTATCAGGGCCTTTTATAGCTGACTATGCGGTATGGGCTTTGCTCATTGTTGAAGGCCGTACGGTGACCTATAGTTGTTAATGTCTGTGTCATTTTGGTCTTTTGTGGATAGTTGTCTCATTGGCAATGTCTGTGTCATTTTGGTCTTTTGTGGATAGTTGTCTCATTGGCAATCATACCACATCTTCTTTTTTATATACTCATCCAATTTGAACCACGATGAGATAAAGCAACAACTTCTCATAAAAGGAACACAAAACTATAGGTGTCATACCACCAATTAAAAGTCCCTATCTGTTCAACCAAATTTTACAATTTTCACAGCTTTCTAAATATTTTTACCTTAAGTTTAACTTCATAGAAACCAGGTATATCCTGAATCGTACATGTATCAGCTTTCTACATGCCAATTTTCAACAGATGTTTAAAATCATATAAAAAAGAAAAGGTCTTCCAAATAGAGGTACCACTAAAATTAACCCCTGGTTTTCTGGAAATCTTAAATTAGTATACTATGGGGTGCATTAATCCTCAATTTTGAATGCAAACTCATAAACAAGTAATTTTTTTTTTATTAAGACTATATGTTGAGGCAGGTCTATTCATTTCATTCAGTGGCCTTCTCATTGATGCATACACCACACACCTTAATATGTAAAGTTATATATACCTTTCCCTGTAAGATCTCCCTGCTATGTTGTCACTGTACGAGTTGAAAACCTGAGCATATTTCTCATTACTCCATTCCACTACAGTCTGAAAACATGACAAATCATCAATTAATGATCTATTACTGTTCTCTTGATGTTAAGTCAAACAATTTCATTTCACTTTTACACATCAAAACATGGCATTATATCAGCTGAAACAGGTGACTTTGAGATGAATAACTGATCATAAATTCCCGTTTTAATAACCCCCTAAAATTAAATGCATGTATGGTTATGTTTTGCTTGTTGATCCAGAGTCAGACATGTTTTAATTATACCACTCCCCTGTTATATTTTTACCAACTGAAAGATATCAATCATAATCATTGTCTAAAACATAAATGTTTCCATAGTACAGATTCCTCACTCCAACTATCATTATCTAAAACATAAATTTTTTTCATAGTGCAGATGCCTCACTCCCACTATCATTTTCTATTTTCAGTGGACCGTTAAATTGGGGTCAAAACTCTATTTTAAAATTAAAATTAAAAAGATCATATCACAGGGAACATGTGTACATTTCATGTTGATTGGGCTTCAACTTCATGAAAAACTACCTTGAGTCGATCAAAAACTTTAACCCGAAGTGGGATCAACAGACAGATGAACGAATGGAGGATCAAAGGATGCACACACCAAATAACATAATGGCCCTAGGTGGGACATAAAATTTAAAAATGTCTCCAGAAAAAATATAAATGAGGACTATCAAATGTTAATTCTCTTAATCTCTTTAGACTTTAAAACACCAGTTTTTTTTTTCAGTTGGGTCCCCTAATGTAACTTACCTTCAGTGAACATATCAACATCATAGAAAAAAAAAGCTGAAAATCACTTGGAATTTTAAGAGAAATAAAAGGAATTGGTAACATAAAAACAAAATTTCTTATTCAAGTCTATATTAGTATTATAGGTTCCATTTTTCTCTACGCAAGCTCTATTTGGCAAACAGGAAAATAAGAACACTTAAAAAAATTAAATACCATCCAAAGACAGGGTTTATCTATTTGTCTTGGGAGTTTCTGTAACAGCCAGTTTGAAAGTATTACAAGTTATGGCAGGAGTATTGCCATTAGATCTTAGAAGAGAAGAAATGGCAATTAGAGATATTGCAAGACTAAATTCATATTCAACAAAAATCCATATCAGAAACCAAAATAGATGAATGGAAAACAAAGAAACAGTGGACAAGTTCATATCACCTTTAGGCTTAATGTTACAACAAGCAAAAAACATGAAAGAAGAAACAGATATCAGTATTGATGACATAGAGCCAGAATATCAATTTCAATGTCTACAAGCATCAAAATCTCCACCAGAATATTGGCATACTCTTGGTTCCTAAAAAAACAGAACTAAAGAACAAGAAATCACAGGAAAAAAAATAATATTAAACAAACTTAACACAGTATCTCCATCAACAGTTGTTGCATTCACAGACGGTTCTTGCCAATCCAACCCAGGACCTTGTGGAGCAGGTGCAATTGTAATCTTCAACAATAAAGAAACAGAACTTAAACAACATGAACAACCAGTTTCAAAAAGGGGTTCAATTCTTTTGGCAGAGCTTGTTGCAATAAAATTAGTATTAGATTATGCTAGCAGAATTGAAAATAAAACAATATAAATAAAAGAAGACAAGAAGTAAAAATATTTTTGGACAGTCAATCAGCAATTGGAATTTTAACATTAAACTGGAAAATTGAAAATCACAATTATATCCCTTATTAAATCTATCCAAAAACACCATAGAATAATGATTAATTTTAATGGACCCCAGTACATGCAGATGTTAGAGGAAATGAAATAGCTGATAAACAAAATATGCAATTAAAGAGGCAAATCAAATTCAAAAAGAAGCTCATGTTACAGTAACTAAACAAGATACAAGTATTAAAACGGCAGCAAGAATTTTAGCAAATAAAAAGTGGCAAAATCGATGGGACAATAGTGAAACAGGAAGATTTTATTACAATTTTCACCAGAATGTCAGCAAAAAGTCAACATTTGATTATCCAGATCATAAAACAGCAAAAATTATAAGAAATTTAAGATCCAGATACTACCTAAAAAATTACCAAAACAAAATCAATCGCACCGGTTTTAATTAATGAAACATTAATTATATTTTTTTTTTTCTTTTAAATTTTCTTGTTAATTTTTTTTTAAAATACATGTAATAAAAGTATGTATATTTTTAATTTTTGTCAAAATATGTTAAGCACAGTTGCCACCTAAAAGTATATATTTATAAAAGTACAAGAGAGTTGTTTACCAGAGTGAAATATTTACACGCGAGACTTGAATATTTACAAGGGAGACAATCCAGTGTCAACAGCGACACCTACAGAATACAGAATGTAACTATAGACGATTGTTTCCTTTAGAACCTTTGATCATTCATCTTCAACCTTCGACCTTACTTGTAAACCAGTTTATATCTCTTATTTTTGTATGCAGAGTTGTGCAGATACTGCAAAACTACTCTAGCAATAGTTTGGTCAACCAATATTCAAATGCCAAATGAGATATACGGTGCAGTCCAGGGTATCCGCGCACCTAAGACTTCTGACTTTACTTCATTCAACTGATAACACCAATAATTGGATAATATTGTGTGAACACTTTCATCACATACTTTTATTTCATAAAATCTTCTGTTTGTACGGTTTCATCCTCTAGATTTTTTGTAATGGGTGTCCAAAATAAGGGAAACTCCTGTTTTGAGAGTTCCTCTAATGTCCGGTGAATTCGTGCATGCCTTCCAAAAAGAGCTCATTTTAAATAAAGGAAAGATTTTATACTACAAAATATAGCTGAGTTTGAACCAAATAAACTGCCAAGGATGCAGAGCAAAAAATATTTCAATTTGATATAAGTTTGACTTAAATAAAACAAATTTTATCTGATGATGTATTTTTTTTTATGGAAATTGGCCAAATACGGCAAATCATGAGATTGCAGTTATTAATTAACTCTTGAACTTATCAATTTTATTCTTTTTCATCCCTTCGGAAGGCTAAAACAATAACAAGAACGATTTTGTTTATGTTACTGTATCAGCTAATGCACGATATCACGGTCCACGCCGACACAGGGGACTCCACTGTATACTTACTGTAACACCTAGTCATGCTAGTAGGTGCTTACCTTTACCTTACGTAGAAATATAAACAGGTTCAGCTGACAGAAGTGGTTAGGGGTCCTGGTATAAAGTATTGATTGGTACAGACTACTACAGTGGTTTTTTTTTCAATGTTTTGAGCTCGTTTAGTTTTTGAATTACTGAATCTCACCTCTCCAAAATAAAAAGATGTCAACGTGATGAAAATGAGTACACCAATGACAATAAGTATTCCATATTTATGTGACAGAACATCATAAGCCTGCTTCTGGACTATTTTTCTACAATGATCGTCTCGCATTTTTCACTTTTTGTAGAAAGCGTCTGCTACCACTTTTTTACATTGCATTGTGGGGAAAAGGGTTCATAATAGACCGGTTTCCACGTGTTGAATATGAACACTTATCAAAAGAATTGACAGGGCTTAACAACAATTATCTGTTGTAAAACTATAGAGTCAATCCATCGCTTATTTCTCAACAAAATGCTAGATACAAAAGTGGGCAAAGCAAGAGGGTAAGACAGTTGCTTTAGCTTGAAGTGATGAACAATAAAGAGATATTCCGAAAGAAAGTCACGTGAAAATGCTAGAACTTGTGCAGCCGCCCTGATCATTGACCCAACTATCCCTACAGAATTTTCAATATACACATAAAATAGAAATACTTTAAGAATTGGTAAACGGACAGAAAGTCACAGGACAAAAAGTCACAGGACATAAAGTCACAAATTTCGCAGGACAAAAAGTCACAGGACAAAAAGTCACAAATAATTAGTTGACAATTGTTTGAATATGTAAGAGAAATAACTTGAAATATTTACTTTTTATACATATATTCATATTAAAATTTAGGAAATGTGTCATTATACTTGAAAAATAAAGATTTATTTAATTTTACCAGTGCAAAAGAAAGATTTCTTGGCACTATGAAGCCATTTAAGTGCCAAGCCACTTTGACATTTCGTTTTTTAACAATTATTTAATTATCTTTGATATTTTTTTGATAAATTTTATTTACAAAGTTGGTTTATGTACAATAGTTCAAGAAAAATGCAAAAATATTTTTGTAGAAATACGCGTTTTTTATTCAAAGAAAATAATCAGAAAAAATGGACTGTGACTTTTTGTCCTGTGACTTTATGTCCGTGACTTTTTGTCCTGTGACTTTATGTCCGTGACTTTTTGTCTGTGACTTTTTGTCCTGTGACTTTCTGTCCTACATTCTAAGAATTCAGGCCAATTTTATCAACACGTTATTCTTTAAACTATGCGAGTGTTGTTTTTAAAAAGAGCAACCAGATAAGTTTCGTATACAATAATTTTCAAATTTAATAATTTAAAAACTTCATACCTTGATTCTATGTTTGGTAGCATACACCAGTGTTACCAAACCAGTTAATTCCGTTTGCGTTCATTGATTTTATGCACGTTTTCAGCATACCAATTAAATAATTAAATAAACTAATGGACACATGAAAGCTATTTAACTAATAGAAAACAGTGTGTTAAAGTAGGTACTAATTCAAGCTATTGGCAAACAATGTTTAAAGGGGTGCCACAAGGGTCAATATTAGGGCCAACATTATTTAATATTTTTTTAAATGACATTTTCTATTTTATTCATAAAAGTGAATTATGCAGATGATAACACCCTTTCATACGCAGATAACGATTTAAATAAATTAATTAAAACTTTAGAAGATGAAAGTAAAATTTTGATAAACTGGTTCTCAATAAATAAAATGAAAGCAAATCCAGAAAAATTTCAAGCAATAGCTGTAGGTAAAAAAACTAAAGACAAAAACCTAAAATTTAAATTAGAAGGTAATGAAATAGAGTGTGAAGATAACGTTAAACTTCTAGTTGTAACAATAGATTTTAAACTAAATTTCAATGAACATGTCTCTATAATATGTAAAAAAGCATCCAAACAATTAAATGTATTAAAAAGAATAGGTAAACACCTGACTAAACTCGAAAAATTAACAATTTATTATTCTTTCATAATGTCCAACTTTAATTACTGCCCACTAGTTTGGCACTTTTTATGTGGGGAGGTAAATACAAAAAAGATAGAGAAAATTCAAGAGAGAGCACTAAGGTTTATCTATGAAGACCATTCAGCAAGTTATGAAGATCTACTCTGCAAATCAAAATTACCATCTTTAAAAATAAGAAGAATGCGATCTTTGGCGATTGAAGTTTTCAAAATTATAAATAAAGATTGTCCTGTATATCTCCATGATTTGATTCACTTAAAGGAAAACACTTACTCTTTCAGATACCAGAATACAGCAGATCTACCACATGTAAGAACAACTGCATATGGCCTACAATCTTTCAGGTATGCAGGTGCTAGGCTTTGGAATCAGATGCCAGATGAGCTTCGTAAGCAATCATCTTTAAATCAATTCAAGAACTTGATAAATTCTAGGTCTGGCAGCTCATGCAAATGCTTTGCCTGCAAAACCAGTTAATCTCTGTTCGTTATTTTTTGGTTTGTTGCTTTATTTTCAGCATGGCAAATTTATTTTGCTATCTTTACTATAGTGCTTCTGCTGCTTTGTGCTAATTTTAGAACCTTTATGTGCTTTTAATGTGCTTTTTATGTGCAAACCATTTTATTTGTGCTTTTGTGTTTTTTATCTCATAATTGCATGTATCAGTATGTGTTGAACTTATAAGATGCTTAAAGAACTTTTGTGCTGCATGAACTCTTGCGTTACATGTTTAATGTTGTGTGCATGACTCGATATGTATGTTTTGTTTTACTTGTTGTTATGTCGGTTTTAAAAGCTCTTCAGAGCTTATGTTTGTAATTGCTTGCTTATACCGACTCTAAATAAAGCTTTATGTCTTATGTCTAGATAACTAAAGAAAGTTCACCTATAGCTGTGTAACGTGTACACAGGGTAAGCGTGTCTATTTCTATTTTAGAATGAGTTCGTTACCAGTTTGATACTGGATCCAAAATGTTCTATTTACAAAATATATAACAAACAATCTTTGTTCATATATTAACGTCAATGAACCAAAATATGTACAACTGCTCTTTGCGTTCTCTAATAAACTATCTACATTTATTCTACTTCAAATATATACAAGTCAACTGGTACAAATTTGTACTATTGCAAATTTGTCCTGGGTCAGGACAAACTTGTCCACTTGGTACAATTATATACCTTATAAGTTGGTCACAAAGATCCATACTTGTCCTAGATACATGTTGGTACCCTTCAAGCTACGACTTGTCTTAATGGTACATTGTGGTATCCTACAAGTTGGTCACACAGATCCATACTTGTCCTGTACGGTTAACTTCATACTTGACAAAATACAGTTGCACAAGTGGCACCAACCTTGTTTTTTATTGCATTACATTGAGACTACTATAACACAGTAGTCTAGTAGTCCGTTAGCATTACATCATGACTGCAATTCTATATATTAGAGAATATTATCAGGCACCAACCTGTTCTTTATTACACTTAGTAATAGATCTGTATAAGAGACAACGATCTCAAATATCCTACAAAAAAATACACTCAACAAAATAGTAGCAATGTATTATTATTCAATGAATACTATGTTGACATTGACTCAAGTGCAGCCCGTAAGTGTATTTTCAGTTTGAAAAGACAAACAGAAGCATTAGTAGTTTGTGCGGAGAAACTCGATATTAAAAAAAAATACAAAAAAAAACAAACAGTTTAAGCACTCGCACATTTGACTATGAGGTATACTGCAAATAACAAGTATATTTAATAACGGATATTAAAAATGACTTATCTGCAGAAAGCACAAAGAGTCGGTGCTTAAAGGGAAGTCCCTACTTGTACTTAATGCAGATGAGTCAAACTCCTAAATTATATAAAATATATTTTGAAACATATTTTTAAGATTATAGATTCTGTGTCCAGCCAGCAAGGATCATCAAGGGACGGTGCAAGAGAATTTGGTATTCTCCCTATGATCTGTGCAGGCTTAACAGGGTATCCAAATTCATATTAAAGAGTTATATATTGAAATTAGTTATTGCAGATTATGTTGTCCTTCAATTCTTAGTATCTTCTATATATTTATAAAACTTTTAGAACAATCATATGCAGCTTTTAACAAGGGAAATGACGAGCCAATATTTTCTAAATGATGCCAATATCCTAAAACATGTTTGGCAAAGTGTGTACTTTTTCTATTAACACCTAAAATATATTTGAAGAATTTGATATGAAGTTTTTCACAAAGTATCCTTGAGTAAATTGTATCCACCGATATGTTTTCTTATTTTAAACGTGCAGTAAAGGGAGTAGAATATTCCCAAATTTCACACCCATATGAAAGTATAGGCTTTATTGTATGGTCAAAAACATGAATTGCATCTTTAACAGTAGGATTATGCGGGCGATATCTTTTTGCGCCAAAAAGTAACTCATTTGCGCCACAACTTAATTGCGCCATGCAATACTTCTTTTGCGCCACCTAATTTTCAAAACTATAGGTATCATTTGCGTCAATAAAGTAATCATCCTCATAAAATTATCCCGCTTTCTGGCTCGTTACACAATACAAAGTCATCATCTTTGTTTGTAACAACACCAATATCATCCAACATTCTGTGAAATTCTGCTCGACCTTTAGGTTGAGCCCGATGCAGTTTTATTCTCTCCATATACATTGACTGACGCACATATCTTAAATCTTTCTTTTCTAAATTTTCTTCTTCAATTTTGAAGAGCTCTGAATTTTTTTATTTTAGACGGTCGCTCTGGCAACATATCGGTTGCTTTTCTTTTGCACGCAGTTCTCAAAATTTGACGTTCTTGTTTCTGGACTTTTGTTTCATGACATATAATCTAATTCTCCATTCGAAATAATTGTACACGATTCATCTGTGAAAAACCTAGCACAACACGACTTAACTGTACATCTCCACCTTATTTCTCCAGTTTTCCTTAACTGTTACATCTCCACCTTATTTCTCCAGTTTTCTGTACAAATGCCTGACGGAATTTTGTGTTCTTCAACAATGATGACCGGTTTTTCCTCTATCAGACTCTATTTTCTTGAATGGTATATCAGACACTCTTGACTCGTGAAAAAATATTCTATTACTAAACAATTTATTTTTTGGTGAGTTTTCTTAAATTTGATGAGTGTTCAATTAAATCTTTAGTGGAAATTTTAATAATAGTACATGTATGCTATAGGTAAAACATGTGCAGGTATGATATAAGTAAAAAATATTTACAAGTAAATGTGGCGCAATTTCATTTCATTTATTGGCGCAATTAATACCATCAAAATAAAAGAGAGTGGCGCAATTAATACCTTTTCAAAACTGCCATTGGCGCAAATGGAATTTAAGTTAATAGACTTAAATTCAGTTATCGCCGGGGCCACTCACGGATTGTGTTTCATGTTTTAGATTTACCCAACATGAGTGACGTTATATTCTGTGACGTCATTTAGTCCTTTTTAGAATTTCATCGCAGCAAGCAAGCTGTTTAAATTTCGTAAGCGGTAAACTTGAAAATTGAAAATTGAAATAGTAAAGTAGACTAGTGTTAGAATTTGTATGGTTATAACCTCCCTCATGCTTCTAATGTTTATTAGAAGTATTCTTAGAAAGAATTCGTTTTATCGATCGTCATTTTTTAACCATATTTCATCGCCACGTGGAGAGCACATGCAAAGACTGAATGAGAAATTGGTCCCATGAATGTCGTTTTCATTTTTATAATTATTTAATTTTTACAAGTGTGAGTAATTAGATGCAACATTGTCCTAAGATTTGCAGATTATAATAATGTTTACCATGCGTCATTGTATATTTCTACGTAGAATTAGATGCATGTATTCGTGTGTATAATTATCATGATATATTTATATCGTGACGACGAGTTTAATTTGTTTTTATTTAAAATTTTTTATATATTACTTTTTCCCATATCTTATACTATTGAAATTGAGTATTGACAGATCGTCTAGTGCCTATGCCTATGGGTAAGCCTAACTAATTGTATTTTGCGCTGTAACAGATCATGCAGGTTAGTAACGTGTCTTTAATGATTATGTGTTGTGGGGGCAGGTGTTATCTAATGAATTCCCGAAAACTTCCGAATTAAAAGTAATACATCGGTAATTGTGTATCTAGATCTTTCATAGCACATATACAGCAAATGTTCCATGAAAGGATATGAACGTAAAAGGGACGTACTCTTTGGGGCGAAGGACCCAGGTTCGTAACCGGAAGTTCAACTTTCGATACAAATAAACAAAAATCTTGGAAATCTTGAACAGAGACCATACCCGGAGTTAAGAAGCAGTAGCCAACAGAAATCATTGCTAAATGTTAGCTTGCTGGTGGATTTAAGCAAACATTATCATTATCTGTATATATCCGGCTATAAATTTTGCGTGTACCTACACATTTGTGTACTAAAAACTGTCAAGAGTCGTTCATCACAGTGACCTGTATACATTTTTTAGTTGCTACTACTCTCTAGCCTAGACTAGGTCGATATGGTATGAATAGTTCCGTTAAATCAAGAATTTAGCCATATGTCAACAGGCCACAGCTTGAATTAGTATTGTAATAACTCAATTATATACAAATATTACACTATGTTACTATCAACTGACTATGGATTTAAGTTTAATAAATATATAAATCTGTATATATACTAATTTTGAATTATTATTTTTTTTTAAATTATTGTAACTATTATCGACACAACTACATGTATGAGTATACATAATTTTTTATTGTTATTGTTTCTTTGTACAGTCATTTGGTTTTGTTATGTCAATGCTATGTAGCATTGTGGAACTAATATTTACTTTTTGTTGAGTTGTAGCACAATGTTGGGAAGATCAGTTAGAGACCTTGCTCAACCACAGAACACGGCCAAGGGTTGTAACAGTTGGACCAGAGACTTAGACAACAAGGACACACCAGTTTTTACAGATGGGTCACCAGACTAGACTGGATTCACGACTCATCACGCCACTAACTCAACTCCTTTGGTCACATACATTTGTACATTGGATCATCATCAGACGTTATTTATGCAAACCCCTAGAGCTCTGCATTAGTATGATCCAGTTGAGAATTTATCAGGTAATCGTCTAGAAGATTTACTAGTTAAAAGCAGTATTTACTTTTAAGTTAAACCCCTCATGTACAAAATGTACATGTGATTCCAACATATAACAAACATATTTATAAAGATTAAGACAACTTTTTCTAATCTTATGGGTTAGATTGAAAAGATTTGTGCAACGTTTATATCTCAGTTTCTAAACTTAAAACCCATAAAATATTGCTGAATGTGTTACTTTTATAAATTTATATGGCCATAACATGATGGGATGCCGCATCATGTGTTTGAAATAAAAAACATTCGTAAATATGAGGTTACAATTATATATAATTGTTATATAAATATATTACATGTGAAACTTTTAAATGTTGTTTGGTATATTATCACATTTTGAATGGAGGACGCTACCGATTTATATAACATTATAATATTTATCTTGTTTAATAATCTGAATATTAAAAATCAGATATGCATGTACTGCATGAATACAGATTTTGCAATAAAGTACCACAATTTAAAGGACAAAATTAATAGAAGTCTATATTTATTGATCACCATTTTAGGACAGACTGCAAATATTTCTGTTTGCCACAAACCCTACCAACTAGTCTTAGGTGTGTGGGAACTTTTCATTATTATTGATTTTTTTATATATATATATTAAGGGAAAAAAGGGGCCAAATGGTTTTATCTTGTAACCAACTTTTAAAATGAGACTTACAAGTTTTGTGTAATTTAAATTTGTCGTTGCAGTTAAACGGATATATACATGTATGTACATGTAATATTAGCAAATCTAGTACAAACTAAGTAATTATTTACAGCTTGTCTTGCAGTCTGCTCCACCGTTAAAAATCTTTAGTATTTAGGTGTCGACAATGTTCAGCTTTAATTTATATATATACTAGAATGTATTGTAATCGTCATCCTTGGAGATTCTTGGAGTTGCGCAATTTATGAGTATCCTACGCTGTATGTTTAGGTGTCAGTTTGTTAGTTTAGGCTGGAAGCATCATGAGGAACTTTTCATTTGCATAAAATCATTGGCCCTACTGGTTGCTTGGCAACAGTTGATTCTAAATTATGGTTGTTATTAATTAACGAAAATTATAGTACAGGTTGAATTTCAGTTAGCATGAACGCTGGGACTATTTTAAATGTTATGCTTTTAATTATGAGGGTATCTAGATGTTGTTAAGCACTTGTTTGTGTTTTGTTTTTTTGTGTAACACAGGTCATCCTTTATAACTTTTGGATGTCCTAACAGGTAACTTTAACCATGTTTACTTTGCATAATCTAGGCCTTCTTGTGATATCCAAGTTCAAATCACCTAGTCCTTTAATGGAAATAAGTGTTTTTTTGGGCAACCTGGTTCAAACCCAAGACGAGAGAGAGAAAGAGTGGTTGCTGCTGTTATACTAAATGTTTGTTTCTGCTTACATGGATTTAGACTCTAGTATAGGATTCTCATAGTCATTCTTTTAATTTCCGTTTGCCTGAGTTGATCCAGTTATTCTTGCTTTGTATTTATGGGCGTTTACATTATAGGAATTTCACCTCTACATAGACATCTTACACATTCAGGTATTGACCATCCAATCTTTTATGGTAATACACTTTACAACGGACAAATGTCAGCATTTACCTCAAAAACTAACGAAACATAAAAGCAAACTTATATAAAGTAGGGATACTGTTGCCTGCATATATACGGCTTATTTTGGCTTCAATATTGATTCACTTGCACATCTTCACATTGGACTAAAACTCCTTTATTTTTAAACCAGTTGCAGGTATGATAAGAGTTTGTTTCTCTAATATATTTTATGATGATATGATATTAAACCTCCATGACGGGATGGTGCTAGATATTTCGTATATATTGAAGACATAGTTTTTCGAACAGTTAAATTGAGGTCTGGAGCTGGCATGTCGGTAACTGTTAGTAGTCCGTTGTTGATTTATGTAATATTGTCATTTTCAATTTTTGTTTTGTTTGATTTGTTACCTATTCTGATATTTGACTCTGACTTCATAGGCGGATCCAGCGGGGGGGGGGGGGGGGGGGGGGGGGGGGGGGTTTGGGGGCCTGGGCCCCCCTTTTGTGGGAAAAAGTTGGTTGATTATATAGGGAATCATTGAAGCATGACTGGAGCCCCCCCCCCCCCCCTTTAGGTTAGTCAGCGGGCCCCCCCTTTAGGAAAAGTTCTGGATCCGCCACTGGACTTCTTTAAACTGTGTGATTTTTACTGTGCGTATTGCTGTGCGTTTGTTTCTTCTTCATTTGGTTGAGATTTTAAAAACTTGTTTAACCCCTTGGCATTTTAGTATCTGTTCCAAGTCTGGGGCCTCTGGCCTATGTAAGTTTGGTATGAACTTTTATTTTAGATTAGAGTTTAGTATGACATTCATTATCACTGATCTGGTACAAATTTTGCATTATGGCTGAAGCCATTTCTGGTTTTTAGAGGGATTGCTTCAGATGCTTGGTCCCAACTGCAGATGTTTATCCTGCTATTACCCCAAGTGAATTTATTACTGTTATTTCAGACCTTTTGTAACCGTTTATTTGTAAGTTCCACACCACCCAGTACATACAGATGTATCAGAGAGGACAGTCTTTCCTTTTTTCATGAGTTCGGTTCTCTAGTTGATTTATCGAATACATTTCCTATCTCTTTAAGGTTAAGGTATTGCTTACTTGTACATTTTGTATCTCTCTCAACAAAAATTGTGACATTACTAATTTACTAGGATTGGATATTTTTTTAGTAATTTAATGATGTGTCAAAATTGAGGTTTGAGTTTTTAAGAGGGTATTAAACACTCCAGGCCTTTACATTTACCACAACCAGAGTCATGCTGAAGTCTAGCAATATTTTCTTATCTTGTGTTGGTTATACTTGGTATGAATTCAGTGTATTTGAAGCTGTCCTTTCAATTGTTTTTGGACGATTATTAAAAGGGTTGGAGATCCAATACTGACACTTAATACAGGGTTTTACAGAGAATTATTATTTTTCTTGATTTATTATGCTTTAAATTGTATTCGTATTACTATGTAACTATACATGTACTTCCATGTAGCTATTTGCCGTACAAGAATTGTAGGAGATCCTATTAGCTTTAATGTTTGATGTTTGAATAGTAGAATCCTCAATAGTAAGTATGTTTTTGTAGCAGACTGACATCCTCCAGATGGGGTTGACTTAGGTCTAGCCACAGAAATGCATTTTTGTGGTGGCATATTTGTCGCATGTTAAAAAGTTAACTCAGATTAAATAATGAAACTATAAGGATCCAACATATTTTTAATAAACTTGTAGCAGGTAATGGTACAGGTAGTTCTAGAGTGGGTCTTTGCACAATGAGATGAAGAACATGATCAGATGGATTGTGAGATTCATCATTCTTAAGTAAGGATGGTCTCAAATTTGACCAATGCAAACATGGACGGTGCTGCTATAGAATTTACAACTATTTATTGCCTTTATAATTAGCTGCCAGGGTTGCTACATAAAATATTATGATTTTCGATCAGACCAGAAATATTTCAACTGGATGTTTTTCACTTGTCACCCATAACCTGCTTATGAAATGAATTCTTAAACATCTTTAATATTATTTGTTGATATACTATAATATACTATATTTTATGATATACAAATACAATCAACTATCTTATGGTTTGCTGTAGTTTTGGTAAGTATTTTTATCTGTGTAGGTAAATATGTTTTGAACAGTTGTTCACAAAACATCATCTAGATTATTTAACATATATATGTACCAAGTTGTACTTTAAATAAAAATATCTATCTATCTATCTAGAATATTGATCATATATATGTACCAAGTTGTACGTTAAATAAAATATCTATCTATCTAGATTATTTAATATATATATATATGTACCAAGTTGTACGTTAAATAAAAATATGTATCTATCTATCTATCTGTAGTTATCTCATATCTGGTTCACAGCTTTGCAGCGAACCGCCCTTTTTATGGCGGTTGACAGAGTCTCTGTTTTCCTCCGTCAATGTGGCAGAATTCGCTGCATAGAATCTTAATGTTAACTATGAAATTTTAGGTTTTTGGATAATACAGACTACACTTGTGTATCCCACGGTGTTTTCTAAATTTAAAGCCCAGTGTATCCCACGGTGCATCTTTACATTTTCATATATATCTATCTATCTATCTATCTGGTTGCCATATTATCTTCGGGTAACCGACCATAGATCTATCTACATATACATATACATCTATGGTCTATCTATCTATATATATATATATTATATATTATATGAATCTATCATATTATGAATAAAAGCTGTGGCCAGATATCGCCAAACCATATATGTATTTTGTTTTAATGGCACCATCTGAGATAATGGAATTTAAGTTAATAGACTTAAATTCAGTTATCGCCGGGGCCACTCACGGATTGTGTTTCATGTTTTAGATTTACCCAACATGAGTGACGTTATATTCTGTGACGTCATTTAGTCCTTTTTAGAATTTCATCGCAGCAAGCAAGCTGTTTAAATTTCGTAAGCGGTAAACTTGAAAACCCGCCCTCCCACTCCTTTTTATTGTACAAGATACTGCTCTTTTGTATTTATTTTTCAGGTTTGTGTCGGTGACAGTGGTGATACAGATTTGACTGATGATGTTAACTTGTTTGCTGTTGAGAAAAGTGACTTTTATTTGAACTTTGAGCATCATAAATATATTCCCGTAAATGGCAGAATTCGCTGCATCGAATCTTAATGTTAACTATGAAATTTTAAGTTTTTGGATAATACAGACTACACTTGTGTATCCCACGGTGTTTTCTAAATTTAAAGCACCAGTGTATCCCACGGTGCATCTTTACATTTTCATATATATCTATCTATCTATCTATCTGGTTGCCATATTATCTTCGGGTAACCGACCATAGATCTATCTACATATACATATACATCTATGGTCTATCTATCTATATATATATATATTATATATTATATGAATCTATCATATTATGAATAAAAGCTGTGGCCAGATATCGCCAAACCATATATGTATTTTGTTTTAATGGCACCATCTGAGATAATTGATTCTGCCCGATTATGCACTAAAAAATCATTACATAGTTTGAAGTTTCAGCTCATTTTTGTTGAAAATAAATTTTTGAGAGATATGTCTGCCCGCCTTGTTGAATATCAACACTTTACTTTTCTTAGTATTATATTTAAGCACCAATCATTGTAAAAATCATGAAGTTTGTTTAATTTCTCTTGTAGTCATTCTGATGGGTTTGATAAAATTTCAATGTCATCAGCATACATAAGGCAATGAATGAGTTTGCCATCCAGCATAATTGGATGTCTGGTTTGTGTAAAATAATCTGGAAGGCTATTTATAAATATTTTAAACAAGTTAGGACTCAAGTTATCGCCTTGTTTAACACCAAGCTTGGTTTGAAAGAATTCAGTTCAAATATATAAAGTAAGGCTTCTGCCGAACTGTAACTAATCTAAACAATCTATTAACCGAAGATACAAAATCATCACAGCTGCTTAATTACTACTACGTTACTTGGTCTCTCTTGAAATGTTGTCTCATTATAATTCACACCACATTTTCCTTTTTGCATACACTTTTTTTTTTAATTCTCGTAATAATTTTGATTATACAGGGCAAAATTGTCATGGATTAAAAATATTTCAACCTCAGGAGAAATTCTAGTAATGACTCACCCACAAGAAAAGGACACACCGTATGAAGGATTTGACGATTCTGTTCACCAACACAACTAAGACCATTTCGTCGATTTAAAAGTTGCATGTATTTCAGACTCACTGCCCATATTGTCAGAAGAAAAGTTCAGCTTCCCATTTTTATTTTTAATGATTCTAAGGATTTGTATAGATATAAAATATAATTATTTGTAAAAATAAAATCTATGAACGGTAATTGGCACTGATTTAAAGTAGTGTTTCCTCCATGACAGTCTTGAATATTAAAACTTTTAAATATAAGCTGCTATTTCTAGTGTTTGGTATACAGGCTGTCAGCCACTGTGCACAACATAGAACATAGAACCCTATAGGAAAAAAACAGAGAACTTTTTTTTGTTGTCAGAAAACACTGTCAAACATCCAAACATACAGACTATTTGCTCGCACGCTCAAGTTCCTGTCGACATTATTTTTTTTAAGCCTAACTAATTGTTCCCATTAATTTTATTTTTTCTTTATATCTAAGCACCCCTTCTTCTCCTCTCCTTATCCCCCCAACCTCCCCATTTTTCTCCATTGTTTATTTTTTACCCAAACATTCTAAATGATTATCTAAACTCTATGACCCAGGCTCTTCTAAGTAGCTAGTCAGAACATGCCTCTATGAATCCGTCGACCGATAAACGGAAACCATTCCGTTTTGTTTAGTAAATTTGTCAAGTCGTCCGTGAGAGATAAATTACGAATGATAACTTGTATACATTTGTTCGTTTAACGTAAAAATCGATGTCAATATATTTAGAATTATAAACCATTAAAAATTTCCCATTATAAACTTTTATCGGTTTCTTAATACCACTAACCAGCGAGATATTTTTTTTTTTATTATAAATGGGTATATCTTGCTAACCAAAACGGCAGGATCATTGGTACACTGCTTGGTTTATTGAACCCTCCGAGTACCGGGGAAGCTAATTCGGGTTATGGAATAGCGACTGTGGTGGGTGTGCTCGATGTTCACTCTAATTTTCTTAAGACTAAAAGAATTTTCTATTACCAGAAGAACACCTGCTTACCAATAGTTCATATACCTTCGGTTTGTATCGTACTATCCAATAAGATCGGAACGATTCAAACTGAAAGAAGGTTTGCATAGCCCCTGCGCAAAATAGACACGCAAATTCGTGAACCGTTTACCATGCCTCATTTAAAGTTTTCCCCTGGGATCGATTTCATTCCATACGATATTTCTCAAATTATTTAAATCTTTAATAAAGATGTGCATAATCATATAAACATTCAATATTTTCATACCAAGTTTGATATCCTTCAAAGTATTGCTACCATGACAACAAATAGCCAGGCAGTCATAACAAACTATCTACAGTGGAAAGAAATATTGTACAAGAATCGTAAAATGTCAAGGTAGGACGACAACCTAATCTTCATTTCAAGCATTTAATATTATTCAATACTTCAATGTTTTAAGTTTTGTATATATATGGCATGACCCAGATGAATCGTTTACCCTTATCTACTCCAAACCAATTAATTACATATCCTGTTTTACAACATTTAAAATTTGTCACGAGCGAGAGTACTTCTATGGAGTTGCGTTTGTCTAAATTAATGTCTGATTTTGTACTATGCTAACTATCCATTAATGACAAAAAATGCGCATTTTTTCGAATTTTTGACATAATCGTAAATCCGCCTGTCCTTATGCTTGTTCAGCTATTAACTGGTAGTTTCTTCAACCCCTTTTAAATCCTGGATACGCCATTGACTTTCAGTAAACATGCATTCTCTGTTACCTTTTCCATCCTCATATTGTTTTGCTTCAGTTTCTTCGTGTACGTATGTGCGCTTCGTTTGTACGTATAGATAGATAGATATTTTTATTATTAAAGTACAACTTGGTACATATACATGAAATACAATTGATTGCAGTTTTAAACATGAACATTCAATAAACATGCATAATTATACCAACCAGCCTTTAGAACCTTATGATGCACTATCATTTATGTACGAATAATTATATGAATTAATTTCAAATCTATTAATCAATTTTATATCTGAGGCTTAATTCTTATTTGATACAATGTAGTTTCAATATATCAGTTGTGTTTAATAATGAAATGAGAAAATAAGAATGAAAGTAACTTAATAACTTTTATTTGATTATGTAAGGCTTGAACATGGAAATTTAGGAAGATAAGAGTTGTCTCTCTTTGTATGTATCTGTTACAGTGAATTTGTATAATCAGGGATTATGTAGAATCCCTGATTTTTCAGGGATTATGTAGAATCACTAAAAACATTAGTGATAACATAGATTCCCTGAAAATGACCAGTGATTTTATATAATCACTGATAATTTTAATTATTATTCTACAAATTCCCTAATATGATTTCAGGGATTATCAATAATTAAAAGCTTCAAAGATGATATCTCAAACCAATTACACTAGTGGTTCCAGCAAGGATTTGTATAGTCTTACTATACAAATCCTTGGTTCCAGGAAAGGGAGATCCCAAAAAACTAATGGTCAATATTCACGAAAAGGCTGAAGAAGGATATCGCCTTGCTATACAGCATAGAATCCTGCTCGGATCTTTAATACAAGAAATCAGTTTGAGGTTGCTGATTACCCTTCATTGGTACAATTTGTACCTTCAGATGTTTGTGCTGAAAACTCTATTTCTCTGAGACGTGCCTTAAAATCTGATTTGATGTGGAGGAAAAGGTTTTTTTTTAATGTTGATATCGTGGTAAAAACAGATGTGAATTTGATAGATATGCCTGTAGAAAATCAGGGCAAATGTGTAATAGTCGATGCCATCCAAATTTAGTTTGTAAATAAAATGTTTAATATTAAAATATTATACATAACATTAACATTTATCAAAACAACTGTACGCATAAAAATAGTTTTAATGACAATTTCATTTTAAATTATTTCATATTCTCAACTAAAAACAAATGCTAAAACAATACGATAAAAAGAATAATCATTATGCAATTTAATATTTTCATACTGACTTCATCAACCCGCCCGTGTGGGCTCGCTTGATATTATTAATACTAATACAGTCAATATCAAAAAGGGCTAGCTTGATATTATTACTGATAAAGTCAGTATTAAAAAAAAAAATCAATTATTCCATATATATTTTGCTTATCATTTAATCATATTGTGCTTATCATTTGATTATTTTGTGTATAACATTTCAATATTTTTGTCTTTCATATTAATAAATTATGCCTAACGTTTTACAATATTAAGGTTAAACTTTTAAGATATTTCAATATGTTATATATTTTAGTATCATTTCAGTTATTCTGTATAATCCCTGACGTTTTTTCTAGTGATTATACATAATCCCTGAAAGTTTTAGTGATTATATATGGCAGCAGTCCTTTTGCGCCAATTACTGTTTTTCAGGGGTATCATTTGCGCCAAATTTTGTTTTCAAAATGTATCAATTGCGCCAATATTCGGAACTCATTTGCGCCAATTTACCTGAACATATATCTATGATAATAAATATTGATGATTAATATTCATTCTTATTTTTGGCTTAAAAAGTATCATATGTTCGGAGATATTTCGTCATAAAGATGAGCATCTGGAGAGAAATGACTAGGGATGCATTAGTCAGTCCGTGTACAGAGAGAGAAGAAAACATATTGCTTTGTTGAATATTTAATACAAAGTCCCAAGTCCAAAAAAAGGAGGAGAGAAGTCATTTTTCTTCTAATTGGCGCAATCGCATGTTTTATTTTTTGGCGCAAATGATACCATGTAATTTTAAAACAGGTGGCGCAAACGTAGCATTGGAGAAAATAAGTTGTGGCGCAAAAGGATGCATTTTTGGCGCAAACGGATCTCTCCCTTATATATAATCCCTAATTAAACTAACCAGTGATTATTCATAATTCCTGAAAATTTTAGGGATTCTACATAATCCCTGATTATACAAATTCACTGTACCATATCCACATCATATTATGAAAACTAGAATTTGTATTTATAAAAGATAAAAAAAAGAAATTATCACCTAGATTTGGCAAAATTCTGACAGTTGGTCTATATGATAATATCAGATTATTACATGGCATTTTTCATATCGCATGTATTATCAGCCCTAGGTTCAATATCAGCCCAAGAGCCGCATGGCTCGAGGGCTGATATTGACCGAGGGCTGATAATACATGCGATATGAAAAATGACATGTTATGATCTTTTTATCATATGCTTCAACAGTACAGAAAAATAACAGATTCATATATTGATCCTTTTACGTGGTTCCTGAAGTTTAAAGAGTAAAAAAGTTCACGGCCGTCGGGCCCAAAATTTGATACATTCAATATGAAATCTTTCTATCATATGCCTCAACAGAGAGAGAGAGAGAAAAAAAACATTTTAATATGGACGAATCAACAAAAAAATAATTCCACAATATACATAATGATCATTGTTTGGAAAAGTCAACTTTTTAAAGAAACTTTCTAAATTATGTTTCAGAAAAACTTAAAAAATGCATTTGATAAATAATTTGTTTGTTTTATTTTTATTTTTTATTTTTATTTTATTATTTTAAACAATATACTTTCCAGTATTCAAATAATTGTTTTGTACACTTCTTTGTAATGTTTTTCACTGAAACGTAGCATTGAGGTGAATTTTCCGGAATTGGCCGAGTATTACCGGAATGCCATGTGATAACGTTACGGAAAGGCATGTGATAACAATCGAAGCATGTGATAAACTTTTCATATCAGCCCGCTAAGCACCAATTTGAAAAATGTGGAATTTACGTCAATTTAATGCTATTATCATATGGTAAAATTTATATGTTATTTAGTCTAAGTATATGATAATAATTTATCCCATTTGCTGTGATAGAAAAATAGCATGTAGACACTATGGCTAATATTTGAAAATGTAAACAGGTATATTTAAATGCATACAAGTAAAAAAAGTAAATTAAAAAATAAAGTTAAAACAATAAGTATAAAACAAGCATGTGTAACTATGAACAGACTAGACCTTTCTTTCTACAATGCAGATATTATAAAGTATGTATACATGTATAGTTTGGCTTTTCATCTTGGTGTTACTTTGGGTTATCTCCCTTTATCAAAATTGAAAATTGAAAATTTGACGTTTGCTTCTCTTAGCTTTTTTTGTAGCTTTGTTATGGTAAAAAGTAGTTCTATTGTGTTAAATTGAGTTTGTAATATTGTGTATAGCATTGTCTCATGTGTGCCTGCACCAGTGATCATACATGTATTTTCAACAAAGTATATTATCTTGCGTTACTTTGAAACATAGTAATAATTCAAGTTTGTTTCAAAAGAAAACTGATTCACATTACATATTATATACAAATTGTATGCACTAAAAATGATGAAATGTAACTTCTCTTACTTTTACATTTATATTAAAATTCATATTACATTTTCAATACCACATAAAAATGAAGCGTTCATGTATACTTTTCTCAAAATTTCTTAGGGGGTCCAAGTATAGATTTTCAAACTTTCAGGTGTGAATAGAATTATACAGATACATGTGAGGAAATTCATATATGTCTTAGTAGTTTGTTTTATCCATGGTACCTCAATTCTGTGGATAGTATCATACATTCGTTGGTTGTTTTATTGACAATTTAACTGAACCCCAAAAGGAGCTAGAGTCAATTTCTCCTGAATTTGTTCCCCCCTCATAATTGTAAACTATATTTAAGTCAACTCCTATATACTAGACATTTGATATTTAAGAGTACCGTATATATACAATACCGATTTACAAAACAAAAACAATATATTTAGCGGTACATGTAGCAGTTAAATGCATTTCATACCAAATTGCCAATTTTACATGTTTTTGTGTAATTTTGCATCGAAGAACATCACAAACTAAAATGAAATCATTCGTATCCGAAAGACAATACATATCTTTATTAACAACAAAATTTGTTTTCGATTTACAATGACCTCATTGGGGATTTTTTCGTTGGGGTGGGAGTTATGTGGAGGGGGAGCTAAGTTAGGTCAAAGTGCCAAAAATGAGTTTTTGTTTGCGTTTTTTTTTTGGGGGGGGGGTCCGTCATTGACTGACTTGCTGGTAATTTTTTAACACATGAAAAGATATATAAATCTTTTGAAATTCAGGAAATTAGGATTTCAATGAGACAATTATTTTTAACGGTCAATATAAAAAAATATGTATGTACATATGACACCATATATATATTTATTTATTTATTTTATATATATTATTAATTCGTATATTTTAACAAAGGAGTAGGTTAAGTAAGACCCCTTTTTGGCCCCAAAATATAGCAGTTTTAGAAAATTGTGAAAATGTAATCTTTAAGCTATTTTTTTGAAAGTAAAATGCTTCTGCTACATAAATATGAGCTGTTTTTGACAATACAATACACAAATATCGCGTTCTAGCATCATTAAGTCATGCTAAAATGCATTTTGGCTAATTTTTAGACGGTTTCCGTCTAAAATGAAAGTGGCCGCATTCGTGTTCATTAATAATATTGAAATGTAAGTTGTATTTGATGATAATACAAAACATATATAAAGGTTGAGGATGAACACGGATGCGACTACTTTCATTTTTGACAAAAACCATCTGAAAAGAGACGTTTTTTGGCATGTTTGATAGATTTTTCATATTTAAGCTTGAATCAGGGCGTTTTTAATGACTAAATCAGTTAAAATCTTTCACATAAACTGATCGAATCAATTGAAATAGACACTTTATAAGTGTTTAAAAAATGTCCAAAAACTTTCGTTAGATGAACCTGAAATTTGAGGCCAAAATGGCCCTTACTCCTTTGATTCGTTTGTGAATAGTCACATGTTAAACTGTATTTTCGAAGGTAACGAGAAAACGGCGGGTAGCAAAAAGCATATTGCACAGCAAAAAGCATATTGCAAGGTTATTTTTAGAATGTCTAAAAATCGATATACTTTGTGACGTCATGTAATGAATTTCAGGATATTATTAAACGTTTTCAAACAAATGATATCTTTGAACGATTATTTGACGGCCCCGGAAAAAATCTTAAAATACATAACTTGCTAAACAAAAACCAAATAATTGAATAAACTAATATGTTGTTATTGTCAAGGAGACAATATAATGATCTAAAAATTCAAATAAAATCAAATGACGATTTTGATACAAATATGGTCGGAAATTAATAATATAACAAATATAGCCTTTGTATGAGGTCAATACTGGATATATCGACCCAAAGAAGTATATCGACCTCGGACTTCGTCCTCAGTCAATATACTTCTTTCATATCAATATATCCTTGTATCGACCTCATACAAAGGCTATATTTGTATAATATATCATGGACGTTAACAAACAAAAAATACGTAACATCTGCGCTACATTGTACTAAACTAACAGGATATAATAATAGACTGAATATCACGATATTTTTTATTTTTTATTAATTAACACGATATTATCCTTAATGATAACGCTACATTAAATATAGACCAATAATCTTCTCATTAACCAATTCAACAATTACTCTAGGTCCATACACGCTTTCCTACAATAAACTAATGCGATTGGAAAATCCGCCAATGAGATAAAGATATTTACATTTTACGAGAACAGAAATCGTTCAGTAATCCAAGTTAACTAGGTTATCAATTTCCACACACAAATTATAAAAGTCACATGTGTATGCCTCTTTAAAAGGTAAGAACAAATATTCATTTTTTCCATTTATATCCAATCTATAAAACTCAAATCTAGCTGATGTGGTTTTAAGTTACTAATAAACGAAACTTTTCAGACCCCTAACGCAATATTCGGCACAAAGTAATCACTAATTCTATAGTTGAGACACTATGTCAATAAATCGTAATGATTAAGAACATTAACCTTTTAATAAGAAATTATTGAATTTGTGTTAATTTATCCTTTCATGGGTATATAAATATATTTATTGATAATCACTAATCAATATATAGGATATTCACAAAAACAAATATTATCTAAAAAAAAATAGTGATCACAAAATTTAGAAAACAATCGTTATTGTTGCATAGCAACAAAATAATTCTCTTAGAACGTGACAAAAAGCGTTAAACGTTTTATCAAATTGCAAATCAATGTGTGACAAAATATGTTTCAATTTTTTTTTTTTATATAGCTTTGCTACACAATGAAAGGATAGTGATATCAGTTGACCAGAAATAGACTAAGAATATGTGAAGTTACTATAAATGGTCAATATACACTGTTGTAATGTCAATATTTCTTGTAATTTCCTTAATATCCGTATTATCAGAAGTCCATGACTAGACCTCAGGTATTATACATATTTGGGCTATATAGCTCTTTGCATGTTTTGGTACTTATACAACCTTGTGTGATGAAGGTAAATCTAGAAAAGTGCTTCAATTATAGGGTGTTATTTACATATTCAATCTGAATTTATTTTTTCATATATTTAATGATTTAAGGTTTATATATACCATAACAGCTGTTACACAAATGATATATAATGCCATAAATGCCATATGACACAGTGCAATAGTTTATTGGGTTTACAGGATAGAAATAATGGGCAAATTGTACGGAAAACAAATAAGAAGAGAAGAAAATAGGCCCACAAAATTAAGAATAGAGAATAATAGGGTGCTACAATATAAAGAATAGAGAATAACAGGAAATTTAAAAGAATTTAGAGAAAATAGTCTCAAAAATTAAAGAACACAGAACCCCAATGGAGACCCTAATAATACATACGATTCAGGTCCTTTTTTTATGAAATTAAAACATATGAAAGAGATTATTATAAACAGTATTGCAGTTGCTGCAACTTAAAAATGGAGGAACACTGAACTCATGTAGGATCATTGATGTTATATCAGTAAGTCTTTTCATAATTGGAAAATAGCATAACTTGAGTAGTAAAATAAACATAAAAAATCGCTATAGTTTAATATACAACCTTTATTATAAATCAGGTAAAGTCACATTTATTAATAGAACACACATGTAGAAGTATCGTTTACCATATAAGTATTATATTTTACTTCCTTCATATACTCAGTTATATAAAATTAATGTTTAAATTAAATGTTTTTGTAATCTTATGCAATTTGCTAAGGAACAGTCGAGTATAGCCTTAAAACTCCAACCAGTATAACTAACTTTACTGTAAATAAAACTTACCATGAAACATATTAAAAAGTAACATCATGATCAAATGTGATTAAATAAATCTTTGTGAAATGGGTTTAAAATCCCAGGTTAATATTGCCTTACCCGAATTTGACACGCATTTCGGAATTTTTTATTAATACTTGTACACGTAATATTTGATTCGGCTTTACAACTGTTTAGTTCAAGCGCCACTGACCAGTCGAGTCTATGTATACTAGCGTTAGGGCGTTTTATTATAAGTTTGGTATATTTGATGAGTTTTAAAACACATTATATATCAGATGACTGCACTACAAGCATAGCCTGGGAGAGTATAGCAGTACCTGTACTTGGAAGCTCAGTTTTGCATGGGATTTACTGGTACTTCACTAAATTTATCTTCCTATGAAGCAACTAATAATGCAATTGAAACTAAACTTGTTCTGAGACATCACTCATAATGGTGTCTATATCCAAACGTTTCTCCGCTGACTCGACTATCAATCGAAGAACAGTTATACAATATATTGACTACTCAGAATGAGCTTATATTATACATACATAACTGGAGAGCAACACGGGCTCCTTTAATATTTGTCTCCTTACAACTAAATTCTTTCAATTTCATTTTATCTTTATTTCATCGATTTTTTGTCCACAGTCATTCAGTTATATCTTATATTGAAATGTGAAATGTTTTATTACTACAAATATTGACATTTTAAGATATATTAATCCGGTGTCATCCTGGTTTGCCCACTTTTAATTACATGTATATGTAAACATAGAGGGAATTGTTGTTTTAACAATTATAGTTTATTTCTGAATTATAGTCATATTTTTTACCTTATATTTTACCTGTAAAATTAAAAAAGAATATTATATTCTGCTATTAAATCAAGGAAAATGTGCAAAAAAATTCTATATTTTATATATATATTTGGCAGGATAATGTATTTTATTAAAAAAAAATAGGAAAAATGTGTACTAAAATGAATAAATATTTCAATTTATCAACAAATATTTTTAATTATTGGTACATTCTGAAAAAAAGGTGAAAAGTAAAATAATGAAACTAAAGATTAAATGGAATAAATCTCATTTGAATATCTTTTAATTTACTCAACTTTTTTCAAATTTCAATACAATACACTGTTTCAAAATTTAGCAAAATATAAAATTATCCAATTAAATTTAACAACTAGAATATAAATGCAACTGTTCAGTAGCCATTGATCAACAACACCAGTTACAGCTTCAACCAGAAACACTATTTATTGACTACGAGACAGCAACCAACAACGCAACACAGACAGTATGTCCAGGGGTAACCGTGAAAGGCTGCTTCTTCCACTTCACCCAGTGTATATGGCGAAAGGCACAGAAATATACAGTCCTATTATAAAGAAAATGAAGACATTACTGAACTGATACGACGAGCCGCAGTACTACTGGTACCTCTTGTTCCACCCCACCTTGTTGACGATGTTTGGCTAAACACTTTAGAAGACATTAGAGAAACTGAAAACATACCCGCTACAAGTTCATTTACAGATAACGTGACAGAGTTTTGAGTTGAAAACTACCGCTTTCTATGGAACCACTATTACACAGAAGGACCCCGCACCATGCACAAATCACCTGGAAGGATGGCACAACAAACATAAGAAGCGACTCAAACACGCCCACCCAAACATCTACGAGATCATTGAGCTACTGAAGAAGACAAAAGCACTAACAAAATGCAACATTATCCTGTATGCAGCAGGAGGAACCCGCCCACCTTACAGACGACCATACAGAGTAATAGACACCAGACTCATATACAGATACCAACAAGGACCCATCAACGTGGTAGATTTCTCTGACGCAACATCCCATCTTCTCCATTTGAACTGAACAATGAAGTGAATTATTGTTAATTGTGACTTCACAAATATATTAAATGTTTTGTTTCTTTTGATGTATATATAAAAGATTGTTTCTCATCATTTTACGTGTAGTGCCCTTATTACTTTTCTGTGCTTAATTGATTTCCTTATGCAATGCATTTATAAAATTAATTAATTTATTAAATAAAGTTTGCAATAAAAGAGTACTCAGTGTATAAATATATTTCTGTCATGAAAATCATTCAGAAACTAATGAACATAAAGACACTTTTATAACTGAATATCATTTTTTAGTTATTTGCTGTATATGTATGTTGAATTAATTGATTGAATTGATATTAAATTACTGAGAAAAAATATTTGATTTTTTTTATTATTTTGCTATACAATAAAACAACCTAAATATTTGGAAAACACTTACAAACTATTTACCTAAGTTGGAACAGACTATACAATTGTATGCTCATTAAACCTTTTGTCTTTTTTGTTTTCATAACTAATAGATAATTGGTAGAATTAAAAGTGGGCAAACCAGGAGTAAACCATTAATCCTTTTATCAGGTAGAATAATGTCTGAAAAAATCCTTACTAAGAGTTATTAAAGTTTCGAAATAAAAGTTTTTTTTTAAATGATTCGTAACAAGGAAATATTTTTGAAACAAGCGTTCGAGTGGACATATCAGTCACGGAAAATTACAGATTGCAATGGCATTTTATTTTAAAGATATTCAATTAAATATTAAAAAAAAAGGGATAACACCAAATATATTTTAACAGTTTAACAAACCACACCAAGCAACCACCAACAAATTTAATTGATTATTATTTTTATTTTTTTTATTTTAGAATAAGTTTTTGAGTTTTGCCTAAAATTACCAAATTGTGAAGACGAGTGTTAATTACTGAATACGATCCTGTTGGTTTTCAGTTACTGTAAAAGACAAGTACATATATTTCCGTCCGTCTTGTCTTAATTGTCTATTTCCAAGAGTAAAGCTGCTGAATGACCATGATCCGATAGCTTTAAACAACAAACTTAACCGCATTTTAGATGAAAATCCGGACTATTAACTTAATTCTTTTAAATTTGTCTGTCCAGGGAATCAGTTCCTTCATATTCTCCGTTTAAAATAATTAAGATTACCCCAATCGTCCAGCCAATATAAAATTATGTAGCCGTCCAACCAATATAGCCACCATAACGACAATTAAATATTCTAAAATTGATGAATCAGTTAGGGACTTTCCGTTTTGAATTTTACTTGGAGTTCAGTATTTTTTTGATTTTACGTTTTTTCACAAGGTTCAAGTTTACATACTTTTGTTTAGGATGGGAAGCAAATAGTAAATATATTTTGCATTTGCGCCAATCTGCATTTACCAATGTCACTTTAAAATTTATTCGCTTATACTCTTTGCTCAGCCCAGCAGACTGAATTTTCCTCCACCAGTTCTGAGCCAGATGAAAACGACAACAATCTTTTCTACATTCTACATTGTGGAAGAGCATCCACAATTGCGTTATGCATTGCATGTTCAAAGTCAATATGTATAACCTCGACCACAAAGGAAAGTTTATTTTGACGACAGAGATCGCAATTATTTTCCACATCACTCCATAACACTGTTCATCTTTCGTTGGTAAGAGGTACATATTACGTAGTTTCCATTTTTACATCCGTGTAAAGTATATAACTGATAAAATTATTTCGGACAGCACTTAACAATTTCATCTATAAATATTTCAGATATATCATTGCTAAGACAATCAATATTGAAGTTTGTAGAAAAAATAAGTATACCTTGCTCGCGATCATTTGCACTGACCTTCCAATATGTATGGCCAGTATATACTTACCTATGTCAAACTATATAAAATCTGCGCAAATGAAAAAATGAAATCAGCGCAAATGAAAGAATGAAAATTTTAAAAATCGGCGCAATATATTAATGTCATACGCCCGCTGGTGCGAACAAAGCAATTCATTTTCATTCGGTATCAAGTTTTATTAATTTTTAATCCTCAATAAATTAATTCAGGTTTATCTTAATCCACCATTTTCTACATAAGAAAATGCCGGCTTCAAATTAGGAATATGACAGTTGTTATCCATTCGATCGATGTGTTTAAGCTTTTAATTTTGCCATTTGATTTCGGACTTAAAGTTTCCTTTTTGATTTTTCCTCGGAGTTCATTTTTTTTTTTTTTTTTTTTTTTTAACTTTTTGGTGATTATTATACATTTATTTCCCGTGACTGGGGGAGATATGAACATTTGCTCACCCATGCAAGAAAAATCATATTTCCTGATAGTCCAAATAAATATGACGTCTTGGAAGGCTATTTTAATTTTTTTCTTTGACGCCTTCCTGCGATGTAATTCGTCAAAGAAAAAAATATAATAGCCTTTCAAGATGTCATAATTATTTGGACTAATTTCCTGAGAGCATCACCTGAGGGAGATGTGACTTTTCAAGGCTGAAAAAACCTCAATGTCCCACAAGGCAAAGGGAAAAACATGTTTTATTCCACTGCCTATACCTTTTTAATTTCCCTTTTATAAAGAAAAACTACAGGAGCGGCCACCGATTAGTCAGACTATAAGTCACTGTAAGTAAATTTTGTTGACTGCCATTTGACTATGTTCATTTTTCAGTAAACTTTAGAACAGAAACAAAAAAATCTATCGTGATGTTTTACTCAGCTATGATCCAATTAGGAAGAAGCATTAGTCAAAGTTTTGTAAAATTCCTTGACCAATTGACAATTTCATTTGAGTTTTTATATTTTAAACACAAGAATGTTATCTAAAAATCCAAAACAAAGTTATTTAGATATTCAACGTATTTGCTTAACCCAAATAATTCAGTCCCTCCCTGTAATCGATCTCTCCTACATGCTACAATGTTAATAAAGTAATAGCAGAGTCAGCGAACATAACGACTGAATAATTCGTGTTAATATTTGATCTGTTTTTTCTTAATAATGAAGAATCTAAGTTTCGTAATCCATGGAAGGTCGGACAAAGTTATTGAATTCTTTACAAAAAAACATTTAACGTTTAAAGCACAAAAAAAATATTTTTAAAGCTTCTTTCCTAAAATTCATCAAAGGGTCGGCAAAGTTAGTGAGGTCTAGAAAATTTAAACTGCAAACTGTATCTTTTAAAATTTTAACTACATCGCTGTCTCCTGACCTGTAGGTGAGACAGTTGTAAGTATAAGTATGTGTAAAATTTCGATTTAGTACTTGAATCAATCTATTTTACATTGGTCAAAAAGAAGTGGTGCTTACAAACGCTTACACATATATATATACAATAGAATTTTCCATTACATCCGATTTATCCTGTATCTTTGGATATTTTGATAAACAAGTATACATGTATTTCTGTTCTATCTGTAAGACCAAATGTTGATTTAGCAGGTCACAGGCGGAATGAGCCTACTCTTTTATGAAACAATTGGATTATTATTTTAATATGATTTATGCGTCTTAAATAAAAATCGACAATTTTAAAGTCCAAATACTTTTTTTCTTTACACTATATTATAAAGGTCGGATAAATGCAATGCAAGTACATTTTTACAAGTATTTAAATTATGAGACTAGCTGCATTTGAAAAAGAAAGTGAATACGGGACGTCAATGTACAATAATAGCAATCATATTATATTGAATACTCATTTCCTGTAACCTTTTAAGATTTTGTATTATTGCTATGTAAAAAACTGTTTAATTACTGCATATTTCCGTTTGTCACGGGATAATGACACAACTTTATTTTGTCTTTCAGGATATATAGGTTGTACAAACATTACAAACAAAAAGACGCTTTGACTTAAACGGTAGTATATTTAAACTAAAGGTCTTTTGATTGAAGAGGGGAACGTAGTGGTAGTATGTATATTTAGCACACCTGATCAAAAGGGTCACTGTTTGGGATAATTTTGCCATCATTGGGCGGACAACGAACGGATATCGTCCACTAACGTTTACCGATATCAACTCTCCTGAAACTGGCTACTTGCCTAATTTGAACCATACGGAGCCACAATCATACACGAGGTGTATCGCTTAAAAGCATGTCTGCTGATAAAGGTGGCTAACCAACATAGACGCATAGGCTTACAATAGAATATAGGGGTAATATGCAGATACACAACGTCCTTTTAGAACGGTTTAAAGAATTTGACATGCTTATCAATATAAATTTTTTGTGAAGGTGTATACATTTTTGTCATAACTACTTGAAATAACTACACAATGAAATCGAAGGTAAGTCAATGCCTGTCACTTTACAGATAACACATGCTGGTAGATTTGTTTGCTTTATTTCCAATGTCCTACTAGGATATAATCTTATAACTTCATTCGAACCATTTTAAGTTTATTATCATCGATCCTCTCAGCAGTCGAAAATAATCTATAAAGCGTTTTTCAAAGTTAAGTTTTTTCCCGGAGATCATGGCTGGTCTGAAATCTGTGTTCTCGATAAGTTTTTCACTGATCAGAAGAAAGTCAATCTTGCTTGCATCAAGGTCATTGGTTTATTCTTCTCTTCACGTGTATTGTCCAGTAGAATGTAATAGTGTCCATATATCTATAAAATGTATTGTTTTTTCTTTTGATTAATGTTTTTTAAACTTCAGGATTTGTTGGCCATCTTCCTATTATATTTTAATTTTTCTGTGTTCCTTTTTCATTATTTCGTTCATACTTCCTCCGGGTCCTTACATATACAATTACAAGCCATGTTCATCGATTTATGTATCTACTTTTTTAAAGATGGTATTCATGTTTTTCTTTAAAATCATTTGATTTGTACAGATTTAACCAGAAAACATTTATCGTTTATGTCTACATTAAATATAACACCGTCCTGATTAGAATAAGTGTCTTTTATTCTATAGGGTGTGGTTTTGTTTTCTATAAATATAAATAGCGAAATTGTAGATTGAGATGTGATAAAGCTGTGTATTTTGTCGAATCTTATTTTCTAGAACTGGCACAAAATGGGTTTCTTGTATGAATAAATGAACAGTTGTATACTACTGTTGCCTTATTTGTAATACTACTTTATCTATGTAAAGAGCCTATTCTGTTCTTCTTTTTGGCCTTTAAGATTGTGTAGCTTAAAGAAGTCAATATACATATTTGTCAAGTTTAAGCAGTTATTCATTTTATTGACTGGCATTTGTTTAAACGGATTATTGAAACGTAGAGACATATATATTTGTTCTTAATTAAAAGTATGGTACTATATATACATAGCACAAATTAAAAGAGAGAATCGGGGAGAGTTAACACAATATGGGTTTCCTGCTATGCATGATTCACCCGCCATTGCAATCTTTACTCAATGGTAAAAAAAACATCTCACGACAGAGGAATAGGACACATCAGTCAACTATTTTGACAGCATACTTGTAGATGGCTAAACCATGTCTGTCGTGAGGTGCGACACTGACACATCGAATCGTTGATGGTGACTATAAAACTTATTCGCAAAGCAAGTGTCTATTGCTTGGTCAGTGGACGCACTGCGTTTATTCAGTAACGTGTCATTTTTACTGATATCATTTGAAACCTCCATCCATAAAACAGGGCGAAAGCACATATTCATTCTTTGATACTTTTTTTAATGGATGTAATACTAGCTTTACGTCTGAAAGACACGTGGCAGATATCATTAGCAATACGACAAACAAAAAATATGTTCATGGAATTTACCACAGAATTAGTATAGAAACAGTAGTAAACGCGAAATGAATTTATCTGAAATAAAAAGTTCTGTGTTGCTAATTGCACATGCAGTATTAGTACTGGTAGCTTGTTATTGGTTGTGATAAAAACAATGATAAATTTTAAGTTCATAAATGTAGTTCATATCGTGCTATTTCAAATATTTAAAAAAACATATTAAAGGTATAGGTCATCGGACTTGTTTTATAGCTACATGCTGTGCAACATTTTCATAGTTTGTAAGGATTATAAATGGAAAAAGCATTATCATCTATTAAGAAGGTAGATCAAATGATAGATTTTAAAAACAAGTTATGATTTTAGTAACTATTATAATGATACGAAAACAAAACCACATCTTATAGTGATATACAATATAAGTGAGCACTACAGACACTAAATTAGACGACCACGACGTGGTAAAGTTTCGTTTTTTTATATAAAAGTTTATTACACGTCCCTATTGCAATACCAACTACTGACATCAGGAGAAAAGTGCCACACACAACGATTCCTTATTCTTTTCGATTTAATGGTTGTAAAACTGATCGAACGACACGGATTCCATTGCCATTTCAGACGGAGTGGTACATCCATGTTGTATTTCTTTGTGTTGTCTTCTTTTCAAGAAGGAACCCATACGGTACTTTAGTATTCATTGGTTATCTAATGAACATCTAAAAGCATATATCTAAGGCGTAATTAAGTTTTACTAGCAACCAGGGTAAACCCCGCCAAATTCTGTATGCGTCTTTCCAAAGCCATTAGCATGTAATTCAGTGGCTATCGTTTGTTGCTGTTTTCATTCGCTGGTTCTCCAATTTGTATTTTTCTACATGTTTTATACTTGGGCTTTTATAGCTTGCTCTACAGTGTTGGTTTTTGCTAACTTTTGAAGGCCGTACGACTACTTTTAATTGCTAGCTTCTACGTCATTTGATCTCTAGTTGATAGTTGGCTCATCGGCAATCATACCGCATCTCTTTATTTTATATAAAACCGGCTTTTATGTTTTTAAATAAAAGCACATGTGCAGTTTTATATCTAATTGACGTTATCAACATGCTTGCTCTAATATATGACGCCTTTATATTTCGCATTTTCAATCTTTTGTCGATCGAAAATATTGTAGTTTGCCCTCACTGGGTTCCGCTATATTATAACTCTGATTAGTTGTCATTTTGTGGTAGGAATTACATCTTTCAGCATGAATCTGACTGTGTCAATACTTAAGGTATATTAGCATCTCCTTGAGGCGTCTGTAAAACGTCCGATACCCTGGGTGAACATTTATAGGATAAGATTTATCCAACACAACACGCTACCGTGCTGGACTCCAATTGTACATGTGAAATTTCTAAAACAAAAATATGCCAACTGTTTTCTGTTTTCCAGATGAAAATTCTAGCCATACTGTGGCCGTTTCTCTTGTGCCATTATGGTTAATTACAGGATAAGATATATCTGCTCCTTGTTGCAGATCTTGCCGTATAACTGATTCGAATGGTAGTACGAATAAATTTGTCTTCGCAAAGTTAAGTAAACATGTGGCCTTCAGCTGCTGTCTGCTCTTCTGTCGGATTGTTGTCTCTTTAACATATTCCCCATTACCATTCTCAATTTTATATTTATGGTAATCATCCGTCTACTTAAAATCACCCTGTAACATATTACTGATTAATGTTTTGTCTTTTACAGGAGTTTAGAATGACAAGACAAAGACAAAGTAAACATGTGTCGTTAATATATGGAGTTTATTCTGTGAAGAAAGTTTTGAGATATGTTTGTATAAAGATAGCAAGAACACGAAGAACCTTCACTAAGTTAATATATTTTATCATTTTCATGTCTGCGTTTGTTTATTTAAATTACCGTTACAATCTTCCTGTCTTTCATGTTTTTCGGAATCCGAATGTTAATAAACCATGTACACTTCCGGTGTATGATATATACGACCATTCAGTGGACCAGTTCTTCTGGGACCAACAGGTCTTACCATGCGAAGGTTGGTTAGATTTGTTGTATGTTGATTCTAAAGGATATATTACAATGAATAAAACTGCTGTAAGTTTTTCTGGTTATTCAGATATAAAATGTGAATATCGATATATACAACGGGTTTCGGAGTCAAAAATTAAATTCTCGTCTAAAATGGATTATGTTCAACCTGCTTATTTAGATGGTGACTTTGTTCATGCAGAATGTTATGATTCGAATAGAAAACTACTTTATAATAACTTGCATATGAATATTGACAGTAAACAAGTTTTTGGTAATCGTAAACTGGCAGAAGAAACTAAAACGAATTTAAGTGTATATATCATTGGTATTGATTCTCTATCAAGACTTATAGCAGAACGCAAAATTCCGAAAACGTTAAACTTTTTACGACATAATTTGAGTGCTTATATGTTTAAAGGATATACGCGAGTCGGTGATGGTTCATATCCGAATTTACTGCCATTGTTTACTGGATTAAAAGCATACGGCGATGAACATAAAGTGGGTATAAACAACATACAGTATATGTTTAACAATTATTCCGAGAAAGGTTGTATAGATATGTACGCGGAGGACTGGGTACAGGTTGCCACTTTTGTTGACATCTTTAGAAAACAACCGTCTCATCATTATATTCAGCCTCTGTTTCAGGCAATTGATAAAGTTAAATCTAATAGTTTGGCTGTTGAATATACCCTTAAGTTTTTACAACATCATAATATTCCCCTCGGTAATACTTCTCCTATGTGTTTTGGTAATGTTTATAAGTATCAATTAATATTGCAATATTTTAAGCGTTTTTTAGATAATTATGAATTGAAAAGAAAATTTGCATTTGCTTGGACAAATGAAATCGGTCACGACTTTCTGAACATGGTAGGCTTGGCAGATAATGATTACCTAGACTTTTTCAAATCGATGAAGGAAACAAAGAAACTTGATAATGCCATCATGATATTTATGAGCGATCATGGACCTCGATATAGTGAAATTCAAAATACAGAAATTGGTCGAATTTCTAATTTACTACCTCTTTTTACCATTGTTTTACCAGATCACATTAAATCAAGATTTAACCACATTCACAAGAATTTGAAAATAAATACAGAGAGAATGACAACTGCTTTTGACGTTTATGAAACTCTGAAGGATATACTGCATGGAGATTTTCAAAAGAAAGATAGCTTATCAGATTTTAAAAAGTTGCCTCGAGGAATAAGCTTGTTTCGTGAAATTCCATCGTCTAGAAGTTGCATAGATGCTGATATTTCTGAACATTACTGTCCCTGTTATACAACAAAAAATGTTTCAATACAGGACGAGCGTGTAGTAGATTCAGTCCATGCTGTTGTGGATCAAATCAATGATATTTTAGAAGCAGTAAAATCAAAATGTGCCAAAGTAGTAATTCAATCTGTTCGTAGTGCGAGATCAGTTTTTTCTGACATGGTGCGTGATACAGAAAAAGAGCGTTCCTTTTCTTTCCGCAGTTATTTGTGGAATATTGCCGAACAAACTCGACTTCGTATAACTTTTTGGACAAACCCAGGAAATGCTTTATATGAAGCAACAGTGCAATACAACGATAAAAACAATATTAAAATTCTTGGTGATATCAATCGTATTAATAAGTATGGGAACCAATCAGCTTGTCTTAGAATAGGCCAAATGCGCGATAGAGTTCGAGAACTTTATTGTTATTGCATATGATGTATAATTACGCAAAATATTACCCGTGATGGATTGCCTAATAGAAAAGTGTTTATTAGAAAAACTATCCTGGATGCGGCATCTGGAAAGATTTTCAATGGAGGCTCATATGGTTAAACTTTTAAAAGAAAACGATTATTAAGAATGTCGTTATAAAAGAGCTGTAGTGATATTCGCGTCTCATACTCAAACTAAAAACTGGTACCTGAAGTTTAATCATTTTAACGAAAACTGAACAAAATATCCACATCATATAAAATGACTATGTATGTCTTAAAAGTTCAGTCGGATATACTACATGTGAAATTGCAATATTATAACAAACTGCATCAACGGGTACACGATCAATAGTTTTTCGTTTTAAGTATATTTTGGTAAAATGTTGAAAAGTATTTAAAGCTTATTATTTATAGATCTTGTTATATTCAAACGCCGGTACACCGCACATTTTTGGCCCATACAACAAAGAACTTTCCATACGTTTATTTCTTTTTAAAAAGCAAGTTTAACGTCCACAAATCATAATTTAATATCATGTGCCAAAAAAAGACAATATATATATATGATAGTCATTAAAGTTTTTATATATGGTTTGGGTTGGTTCAATATAAGAGGTCGATCAGAGATTAAATGTTTAAAAAATGTGATAGTTGCTGAATCTTCGCTATCTTCAGGGATAAAGGGTTAGAATAATTATTCTATTAGGGTGACATATTCCGCAGAATATGACCTTTTCATAATCAAATATACCAGGCTTATAATTTGTTCTGCTATTTGCGCGTAACGCCTAAATAAGACTCATTATAATAAAATCAGTTGGAAGGCTAGTCAGCATCTCTGCCCCGGTGACAGTTTTTATGGGAAAATCATAAAGATGGTGAAAAATTTAAAAGAATATAGAAGGTCGAGTGCACTATGTCTATGTTCGGGCGTGTTTTAATTGACTAATCTGACTTAAAAACGTATAAAACAAAGCTATTTGATACATCACCTCGTTTCAGATTCTATTAGTTTTAAGCAACAGGTTGATTTTAGGTGGTACATAACACTACAGGGCCTACTCTGTAACAATCTATTGTTTAGAGAATATTACGCTTCTCACTGATCATAATTAGTGTTTTTACTAAAAGTACTTGATAAGAGACTTTTCAACCAAAAAAAAACCCGTCATTTTGTGTGTTCTATCTAGAGTTTGTAGTTTTCAACCTACAATTTTTAATCTGCCCTTTCACGAAATATTTAATAAGATTTTTTAAATTGTTTTTGAACTTTCGAAAAACCCATCTGACAACCGATAAGACAATAGTTTTTAAGTTGACTTTATGATAACGCAGAAATGTACTTTAAATGATGCTCAATAACTAGTAGATGCATTTATCTTCTAAAATACAACTGGCAAGTAAGGATAGTTATGGTGCTATGAGAGTAAATTTATAGGTTTTAAAAGCTAAATTGGCACCGCGTCATCACGACAACTGCTTCCAATTTTACGATTGTAAAAATTGGCTGGAGATATGGGCAGATAATTTGACGAATTGAAAGAGTTGGTTTTGCTTTGTTTCATAAAAAAGAATGGCCAACGTAGATACAAGTATCTTGTCATAAGGAGGGATAAATCCTACTTTGTAAAGAATCACTCTGATTCAAATGAAAATTTCTCTGAAACTGGCATTATGAAGATGCTTGATTGCTTGATTAAAAACATATATTTTATGTTTGGATGACGTATCTATCGACATTCCCATTGGAACCAATTTTGTCCCTCTACTTGCCGACTTGTTCCTTTGTTATTATGAGTCTGACTTCAAACACGAACTTCTTAGGCAGAAAAAAAGAAGTTGTCAATATCCTTGAACTTTACTTTCCGCTAAATAGATGATGTTCTCGCAATAAATAATTAAAAATTTGGTGACTTTGTTGAACCTATCTATCTCATCGAACTAGATATAAAGGATGCAACATATATAGTTAAGTTTGCCTCATATCTACTTACATCTACAAATTGACAATGATGGTCGGTTGAAAACGTAACTTTACGACAAAAGAGATGATTTCAGCTTCCCAAGTGTGAACTTTCCATTTCTATGTAGTAATATTCTAGCAACTCCTGCATACGGATTTATATCTCCAATTGATACGATATTCCTGGGATTGTATTTCCTATAATGATTTCCTTGAGGGTTGCTGCTTACAAGGAAACTATTAAATCCAAATGGTGAAGTTGAAATCATCCATTCGTAAATTTTACGGACGCCATCACGAGTTAGTTGACCATTATGGAATATCCGTTTCACAGATGATATTGGACATGTTCCTTATGTCGTAACTACAATCCCATTCCCTTTTCCCGAATTTCACTTACCGAATTAGACTATTTAACGTGTTTGTAATAACATGAGCAACACGACGGGTGCCACATTTAGAGCAGGATCTGATTATCCTTCCGGAGCACCTGCGTTTTGGTGGGTTTTCGTGTTGCTTATTCTTTAGTTTTCTCTGTTGTGTCTTTTGTAGTATTATTCGTCTGGTTGTCTTTTTCTTTGATATCAATGGCGTTCTCAGTTTATTTTCGATCTATGAGTTTGAAAGTCCCTCGTGTATCTTTCGCCCCTCTTTTGACGAAGTAGACTCCTGACTTGACCTTAATACGTTCAGATGGTTATGTCGAGTAATGTCATTTTATTGGAATTCTCTATTATGCGCTTATTATTGGCGGTGGAATATGTTCAAATAAGATTATTTTCCGTTTATCAGGCCTTGCGGTCATAAAACTTTCGAGTCAGTTTTTTGTACTCATACTCCAAAATCAACCAATCAAAATGCTGGATTTCATGTTTCAAGCATGATTTTTGTGCTCCGAGCACTGAGCAAAGTTTTATGACTTCAACCCCAGGAAACATGCATTAAGTATGAAACATTCTTCTTTAAACAATGATCTTGATGGGATGAATGCATGTGGTAATTCCCAAAATGAAATAGCAACAAAGGGAACATAACATTAAAAAAAGTATACTTTGTTGGTATTTGATAGAAATATTTGCGTGTTTAGCTTCAATAAATACATGCTGAGTTATCAGCATGACTAAGGATTAGAATAAAGAAATGTGGTTTAATGGGACACTCAAAAAACCTTCCTTTTTGTTTGAAATATTGAAAACTAATTTTATGGCAAATGCAGCAAATATTTCAAGAGACCCTGTTAGAATCTTGGAGAATCGAACAGTTTTCCCCGTTTGAAATATGCCTTCATGAGTATACACTTGTGAGAGAAGGCAATTTCTTTATCATTTTCTTTGGACAGATTATATTAGAATTACATTAAAGTTGCATTTCATTTTGAAATAGAGAAAATACCGATTCCAGTGATATCTAGTTTTAACCAGGCATCTTTATCTAAAAAAAAACCTTTAGGATTAAACAGAAAAAAAAATGTTTATAGCACACCATGTATCAAAAAAGATATTTGGCCAGTTGAAAAGTCTGGATAAATTCACACACATATGATCAATCTTCTTTCAAATGTGTGTGTTTGTTTCATGTTAAACGTGTATTTCTGTCTCCATTTAGTACACATGTAATTTGTGGTTTTCATGGTTGGCTAATGAATGAAATTTTGAAATAATCATGTATGTCTCTACCATGAATAGCACGACAAAAAATATATAACATAATGCATCTATATACGTTTGATCAGATGAATTGATTGAACGATGCAAGACATATAAATTTTCTATAGATCATAGTTTAATTTATCTATAATTTGGCATTTTTTAACACTTTCTGTAAATCCGCATGTCAATGCACGCAGAACAAATGATTTCCAATTCAAACACTTCTTAATAGCAAAAAAGTAGGCAAATTCAATGCATGGTGAAGCCTTTTTCAAATGCTCTTCTATACGACAGTTAATGTAAGTATTAATATATTTTAAATATTAGCAGGGAGTTGTGAATGACGAAAAAGAAAAGTAAAAATCAGCTAAATTCTTATCCATTTATTTGTATTGTAGTCCTGTCATGTAATGTTGTCATTGTAATGTTATATTTAACATTGCCATAAAAGCGGGAGGTTTGGCATGCCATAAAACCAGGTTCAACCCACCATTTTCTTTTCTTAAAATGTCCTGTACCAAGTCAGGAAAATGGCAATTGTTATAGTTCGTTTCTGTGTGTTTTACATTTTAACGTTATGTTTCTGTTGTGTCGTTGTTCTCGTTTTATATTTGATGCGTTTTTCTCAGTTTTAGTTTGTAACCCAGATTTTCTCAATCGATTGATAAGTTTCGAACAGCGGTATAATACTGTTGCCTTTACTTATCCCTGAGGCAGATGGAACCTCAGTTTCTTAGTTATTAAAAAAAAGATGTTATAAATTATGTCAGAACAGAAGCTCTAACTTAAGAGCGATTGATACCTTCAGGGACTTCCAATCCTCCTGTAGTGGTATTGACCTAGCGCTAGAAAATAAAAATACCACTTCGTCTGATGTTTTTTGATTATTTGATTTTGCCATTTGATTTGGGACTTTCCGTTTTGAATTTTTCTCGGAGTTCAGTATTTTTATTATTTTACTTTTCACGCGTACGCACTGCTGTAATGAATTTTTCTTTCGAGAGAAAAGCTCAAATCTAAACTTTTGAATTATTAATTAGATCTAGTGTTACTTTTTCAAGAGAATCTTTGAGAATCGAACAGTTTTCTGAAATATGCCTTCATGAGTATACACTTGCGGGAGAAAGCGAATTCGTTATCCTTTCCTTCGGACAGAACTTTTATCATTATATTAGAATTACCCTTTATTTACATTTCATTTAAAGATAGAGAAAAATCCGATGTCAGTGATATCTAGTTGTATACAAGAAACGTAATACGAAAAAATACCACCAAAAGCGAATTATACATGGAAAACACTGTTGATTGTACATTATGTAAAACAAGAATGAGTCCATAGTACACGGATGCCCCACTAACACTATCATTTTCTATGTTCAGTGGATCTTGAAATTGGGGTAAAGAAATCTAATTTGCATTTTAAATTGAAAAGATCATATCATAGGGAACATGTGTACTTAAAGAGGGACGAAAGATATCAGAGGGACAGTCAAACTTATAAATCGAAAATAAACTGACAACGCCATTGCTCAAATGAAAAAGACAAACAGACAAACAATAGTACGCATGACACAACACAGAAAACTCAAGAATAAGCAACATGAACCGCACCAAAAACTAGGGGTGATTTCAGGTGCTCCGGAAGGGTAAGCAGATCCTGACACCCTTCGTGTTGCTCATGTTATAACAAATCCGGTAAATAGTCTAATTCGGTAAGTCACATTCATGAAAGGGAAGGAGATTGTAGTTACAACGTAAGGAACATATCCGATATCAATTGTGAAACGGTTATTCCATAACGGTCAACCAACTCATGGCGTCCGTAACATTAACGAAGGGATGATTTCAACATCACAATTTGGAACTCTTGGTTTAACAGCAGCAGCCCTCTATAAAGAAAATCATGATAGGAAATGCAAGCACGGGAATATCATATCAATTGGGAGATATGTAATCAGTATGCAGGTGCTGCTGGAATGTTGCTGCTTAGAAATGGAAAGTTCATAATTGGAAAGCTGAAATCATCTCTTTTGTCGTAAAGTTTTGTTTTCAACCGACCATCAATTTCTAGTTGTAAGTCAAGATATGAGGCCGACTTAACTGTATCTGTTGTATCCTTTATTTCTAATTCGATTGGATAGATGCGTTCAACATAGTCACCAAATTTGAATTATTTAGTGAAAGAACATCATCTATACAGCGGAAAATAGAGTTAAAGGATATTGTTTACTTCTTATCTTTCTTCCTAAGAAGTTCCTGTATAAAGTCATCGTCATAACAATAAAGAAACAAGTCGGTTTTCATTGGAATGCCGACAGTCTGTTGAAAAACACATCCTCCGAACGTAACAAATATGTTGTCAATCAAGAAATCAAGCATCTTGATAATGTCAGTTTCAGAGATTTTTTGTCTGAATCAGAGTGATCCTTTACAAAGTAGGATGTATCCCTCCCTAAGACAAGATACTTGTATCTACGTTGGCCATTCGTTTTTATGAAACAAAGCAATACCAACTCTTTCAATTTGTCTTTAAGTTTGGAATGTGGAATACTTGTGTAAAGTGTAGAAAAGTCAAATGTTTTAATACTAAGTTTCAAGTTGATTTTACTTCAACTCTATCAAAAACTACCTTGACCAAAAACTTTAACCTGACGCTGGAACTATCATTTTCTATGTTCAGTGGACCGTGAAATGGGCTTAAAAATCTGATTTGGCATTTAAATTAGAAACATCATATCATAGGGAACATGTATACTAAGTTTCAAATTGATTGGACTTCAAATTCATCAAAAACTACCTTGACCAAAAACTTTCACCTGAAGCGGGACAGACGGTCGAACGAACGGACGAACGAACGGACGAACGGACACGCAGACCAGAAAACATAATGCTCCTCTACTATTGTAGTTGGGCATAACAAGGTATTTTCTATTTATGAAATTCACTCAGATATGATCTTCTTTCAAATTTGTGTGGTCTTTTTAAAATAAAATATGTATTTCAGCCTTTATTAAGAACAAATGTACTATGTGATTTTTTTTGTCTGACTAATGAATGAATTTTTTAAATGTCTACCATGATTAGCATGACAAAAAATACTTTACAAAATGTATCTATATAAATTTGATAAGATGAATTGATTTGAACGATGCAAGACATTTCGTTTTGAATTTTTCTCGGAGCTCAGTATTTTTTTGTGATTTTACTTTCCTCTACCGTGAATAGCATGACAAAAAATACTTTACAAAATTCATCCATATACATTTTATAATATGAAATGATTCATATACAATTTCTATAGAGCATAGTTTAATTAATCTATAATTTGGTATTTTTAACACTTTCTGTAAATCCACATGTCAATTCATGCATTACAAATGATTTCCAATTTAAACACTTCTTTAAAAAGCAATATGAACCTTTTTCAAAAATTCTTCGGTACGACAGTTAATGAAAGTAAACGAGTACGAATCACTTTCCTGCACTAAAATTCATCAGGTACACTTAAACCCAAACATTTGAAAGTGATGTATAAAGGACTTAGAAATGTTAGCAGTTGTGTATGACGAAAAGAAATGATAAATTCCATCTTCCCTAAGGCAGATGGAACCTGAGTTTCTTGGTTATTTCTAATTTTTAAACGAAATTTTACCCCCCCCCCCCCAAAAAAAAATAATCAAAAAATAAATAAATATTATTATAAATTATGTCAGAAGCGAAGCTCTGACTTCAGAGCGGTTGATACCATCTGCGGTGGAATTGACCAAGCGCTAGAAAATGAAAATACAACTTCATAAATTTCACGCGTACGCGCAGCTATAATGAATTTATCTTTCAACAGAAACGCTCAAATCTAAACTTTTGAAATATAATTTAGATCTAGTAGAAATCGAAGAAAATATCGGAAACTCTGAATTCGTCAGTGCTTGATTTTACCGGCGTTTTGCGTTTCCGCAAATTGGCATTACTTTTCCGGAAAAAAAAGATGACGTTTCCGGAAAAAAAAGTTTACGTTTCCGCAAATAAATATCTTACTTTTCCGGAAAAAAAGTAACTATTCCGGAAAAAATTAATTATTGCTTTTCCACAAATAATTGAGGAATACCTGTTGATCGAAAGCAAAGCCATAATATAAAATAAATATTAAGTAAGTCAAAGGTCATCATAACATGCAAGTAAAGTTCATCATTTAAATCTATGAAAACGTATGTTCAAAAGTCAGCACTAATCAGAAATATCTTGATATGAGTTCATAAGTCAGTTCTGGCAGAATATTTGTAGCCAACACGCCGTACAAAGTCCACAGTAGTATATTCACCGTTTACAAGTTTTGTATTTTGTTCAAGAAGGAAGTCCATCTTCTCCTTTTCACATTTCCAAACGGGTGCTTTTACAGTTAGAGTTCTCATCTTTATGTAAGATGTTGTTTGCAGTTTCAATAACACATCGATAAAAACAAAAATGTTAGGATGGCTAGCGTAAAACTGCTCGTTCAATGTGGGCATGAAAAGACTGGGCACTATTCGTGATTTCGTAACAGCAGTATGCATTACACATTCACAGTCATTATGAACTACCTCGGGCTGGAGAGTTATTCTTCGGGTAGTGCACACATCAATAAGCCGGTCCAACAGTTTCGTGTAACATTCCTCGGATTTAAGTGGAAGTAACGCAAATACAAGACGAATGTAGTTACCATTTTTTCATCCATGTATCGAATAAACTGAGTTGGTAGAAGAATTTCGGACAGGATTTAAATGTGCCATCTATGAAAATATCAGTCATTTCATTACATGGACCAAGTTGGTGAAACATGAAAGTATAACGATTCCCGAATCAAAATCATTGACTAATTAAAAGTGAAAATAAGTTTCAGTTTTGTTAGTGTTCAAATCTATTTGTCTTAATGCCTCGTGAATTTCTAATCTACATTTAGGTAATTTTGGAAACTGCTTTCGCCTGTCTCTGTATAAGGACATAGCAACATTTTTCAAGTCAATATATATTCAAATATTTATAATTTACCAGGTAAATTTCTGGAAAAGTAATAAATACAAGTTGCGGAAACGTAGCATTGGGACTTTGAAAAATAAGCGGAAATGCAATACGCCCGATTTTACTTTAACCTTACATATGATTCAATCATTGCTTCAACCATTCAATCAATTTATTATTAATCTAAAATTTAAACATATCTGACCACTCATTTAGACCTTCATGATTAACGTTTTCTTAATGTATTTTTTTCTGTTCTGTTACTTAAATATGGATATTTGAGGATTTTAAAAGATAAGATTTTTTTCAATTGATTTCCAATGATCTTTAATGACATTGCAGCTAATTTTCATGAGTAAGAGTTTAGTTAGAACATATAGTGTCCTTCTATTTTCTATTAATCAGCGTCTCCTCAAATCTCAAAATAAATTAGATTTAGAAATCTCATGAGTAAATTACATTTAAAAATCTCACGAAAAAATTAGATTTAGAAATCTCACGAGAAAATTAGATATAGAAATCTAGATCTCATGAGTAAATTATGTACTGGGATAATTGTTCATGACATGCGTGATAATAGACGAACTAAACATTAAGGTTTTAATACAATACTGATGGATTCAGTCGAGGATTATGCCAAACAATGGGTTAAACGCGAGAAAGAAAACGTAGATACTTTTTCCGAATGAATTAAGGCCTCAATGCTCTTCAACTTTGTATTTATTTGGCTTTTTAACTATTTTGATCTGAGCGTCACTGATGAGTCTTATGTAGACGAAACGCGCGTCTGGCGTATACAATTATAATCCTGGAACTTTTGATAACTATTGTGAGTACGTTGATGCAAGTCAGAATTAACAAACTGAGTGGTTCTATTAACATCGTTGCTTGTGTGTAAATCACATTACATATCCTGGTTGATAAATGACTTGGAAACTCAACATATACCCCTACGACACTTACTAGAGAGTAAAGCCCGAATAATCATAGGTCTGTTCTATTTTCCCTTTGGAATTTCAACCAAAGATGAAGAACTGGATCTGCAAGAAATGTATTGGATACATAAACTGCATAAGTGTCTCAACAAACAACATTATATTGCTGGGTCCTCTAAGTGCTCCTCGAGCTAGTTCTTAATTGTTTACACCAGTTTTATCAGCAAGCAAAGCAGGGAAAAGTTATGTGAATCTACCCTTTTCTAGAGTTGGTGTGAATCAGATCTTGATACTAAAATAAATCCAAAGTTCTTTTGGGTTAAATACAACCTAAGAATGAAACATTTGACTTTTCTACATTTTATACAAATATAATCCATTCCAAATAAAAGATAAATTGAAAGAGTTAGTCCAACTTAATAGATACAAGTATCTTGTCTTCGGGAGGGATAAATCAAACTGTGTGAAAAATCTAGCTGATTAAAACAAAATATATTCTAAAACTGACATTATCAAGATGCTTGATTTCTTGAATGACAACATACAAATATGATTCAAACCTTATTAATAAAACAACATGAGTATTAAGTACGTGTACGTTGAAATAAATTGCATAAGATTTTTCTGTGAAGTTCAAATCAGAAAACTTCACTGGAAGAACTTAATTACATATCACAATGTCAAACTATTATTGTATCATGAACTAATACTTAAAAAAACACAAAATGTTGCAAATATATCAGCCTATAGTTAATTGCAGTAACAATAAGAACGTTTTCTCCGATCTTCTAAACGATCTATGTTTTTGATGCAAGCAGACTGGTTCCCATATTTATTAATACGATTAATATCGCCGAGAGTTTTTACGTTATTTTCATTTGCATATTCTACTGTTCCTTCAAATAAGGCATTACCAGGGTTTGTATAAAATTTGACTCGGATTCTCATCCGTTCTTCAATGGTCCAGAGGAAACTACGCAGTGAATAAGACCTTTCTAATTTTGAGTCTCTTTGCATATCTGCATAAACCAGGGAAGCTTGTACAACTGAAGATAAAATTACTTTGGCACATTTATGCATTACATCTTTCAAAATGTCGTTTATTTGTTCCACTAAAAAAATTACAGAGTGAATCACGCGTTTGTCATCTTTTGAAATTGATTTAGATGAGTAACATGGACAGTAATGTTCCGATATATCTGCATCTCGACAACTCCGGGACGATGGAATTTTCTGAAACAGACTTATTCCTCTCTGCAGTGTCGAAACATTGGATGGACTTTTCTTTTCAAAGTTTCCATTTAAAACATCTTTGAGCATTTCGAATACGTCATAAGTAGTAGTTAATGTATTTATGTTAGATTTTAAATTTTTGTCAATATGAGGATATTTTAATTTTATGTGATTTGGAATGACTATTGACATCAGTGGAAGAAGATTAGAAATTCGTCCTACTTCGGTATTTTGTATTTCACTATATCTAGGACCATGATCTGACATTACAATCAAAATTGCATTGTCAAGCTTATTTGTATCTTTCATCCATTTTAAAAGCTCGAAATAGTCGTTATCTGCCAATTCTACCATGTTGAAAAAGTCATGAGCGATTTCATTCGTCCAACAATATGCAAATTTTCGCTTCCTGTGATATGCCTCAATAAAACGTTTATAATATTGTAATTGTACGTTGAATCTGTAATTATTTCCAAAACACATCGAAGACACTTTTGTCAAAGGAATGTTGTGGTTTTGTAAAAACTTCAGTGTCATAGAAACCGCTAGATTCGATGGCCTTACTATGTCCATAGCCTGTATTAACGGCTGATTATAATGTTGTGTTGGTTGATCAGCAAATCCTTTGAATGTAGCAACTTCATACCAGTCTTCAGCAAACAAATCGACAGCACCGCGTTTTGAAAAGTTTTTAAATATATATGGCAAATTATTTACTCCTGCTTGATCTTCTTGTCCTGATTTTAATCCAGTAAACATTGGCATGATATTCGGATAGGAACTATCAGCAATACGTGTATACCCATGTAAAATGTAAGCATTCAATTCAGATTTCAAGTAGGCCATAGTCTTTTTTAATTTCCGTTCTGCTATAAGCCTAGAGAGTGAGTCAATACCTATAATATACACACTAAGATCTGTTTGTGATTCGTTTGCTATCACACGTGTCTTATAAACGGTTTTTGTATCAATATTCAGATGTAAATTATTATACATACGTTCTCCCTGTTTATCATAACATTCCATGTGAATAAAATCTCCATCAAGATAGCTTGGGTGGGTATACAGTAATCTATCCGAAAATTTCATTTCTTTTTCTGATACACGTGTAATATATCTATACTCACATCTTATATTTGAATACCCAGAAATAGTAACGGCAGTGTTATTCATTGTTATATAACCACGTGTATCTACATAGAACAGATCTAACCAATGTTCACATGGCACCGGTTGCTGCTTCCAGAAGAATTGTTGTATAGAACTGTCATACAGATCATATGACGGTAACTGGCAAGGTGATAAAATATTTTGGTTTCGGAAAACATGGAAGACTGGCATGTTAAATCGATAGTTCAAGTAAATAAACACACAAAGAAACAAAGCTAGATTTAGCAATCTTTTAAACGGTATTCTGATCCTAGTCAACCGTCGGTAAAAAGGCCATACACGATATGATCTCACTCGATGTTTCCAGTCTGATATTAAAATCTGCATTCTTCCTGAAAAATAACCAGAAAATAAATAATAGAACCCCTGATCTTGACCTCATTTAATGGCGAAATTTAAAACAAAAAAGATAACATTTATACCGAAATAAGAGCAGTCGCAGTTACTGAAACCAATTTAAAGCCAATTACAATTCAGGCGCGTAGCTCCCTATACGCCAACACGCAGTTGCGTGCACAACAATTCGGCATGCAAAAAAAAATTGCAAAATAAAAATTTATAAATTAAAAATTTAAAGGATACACATACGAGTATTCAAATGATGTAATGTTATTAAATAGCGGCATTTGGTTTCAAAATTAAAGTTTTATTGCAGATGACAAAAACGGACTTGAATCCATTACAAGATTGTAATTTGTTATACTCTTGTAGTTTCGGAGAACATTTTACAGAGTACGGTTTATCTGTTTGGATTGCGATGTACCAATCGGCCATTAGATTTATCAGAACCCTTCAATATCGTTAAATATGCCGATGCGAAGTGACTACCAAAGCCAATCACCCTGCAAACACGCAAAAACAGTCTTGAATTATCTCATTATATTTTGCGTCCATAGACCACATGATAATTTACGAGTAATATCTTTAATTAATTTTCTTTAATATTGTTAAAAGTAGCATAACAATATAAAACGTAGCATAACACCATAAAAAGTCTTTTTCTCGGGATATATCAGTTTGTTTTTTGGGATATAATGTTTTTCTTGTATTTCTCGTGAAATCGTGGTAACGGAAAATGGTTTGTTTTTCGGGTTTTGGCTATAGGACGGTTAATTGAGAAGCTGCATGTACATAGGTACATGATAATTTAAGGAACTGGAGTCGCGTCTGGTATCAGTCAGAAAAATCACTGCTTTGCGCACATCTGCTTCCTCGTGTTGTATAAAAGCAACCCAAGGTTATAGAACTACGTATTAGCTCTGCACTGTCTACCGTATTAATAAACACACCTTAGTAGCAATATACCAACTTCACCTGCATACGGCATATACATTTCCCAACTTATTCGATATTCAAGAGAATGCAGCAACTAGTCAGACTTTGTAAAACGTCATCAGTGTCTGAGCAGAAAGTTGATGAACCAAGGGTATGTCAAAGAACGTCTTGTTCTTTTTCTAAAAATAAGTTCATCGGAAGGTACCAAGACCTTGTTGATAAATATTCCTTATCAATTTTACAAATAATACACGATGGTCTTGAAGTATAGATTCTGGGTACTGTCTTTATTAATATTACTTTTTCTGTTTTTTTGTGGTTTTCATTTGACGTGGCTCTGTACTTATACATTCCGTCATTGTGTTATTATTCTATGATAATTTTTGTATTCTTGTTTTTCATTTTCGCTATTATGCTTTTGTCTATATGCCCTTTTCTGTTTCTTTGCTACATGCGACGTGGTCCTGTACTCATACATCCCGTCATTGTGCCATAATACATGTGTGTTTACATATTTATTTGTTTTTGTAGCGATTAAGATAATAACACAATGTTGACTAATGTTCCCCTATTTTTGACATTTTGACCGATTATGTCTGTTTGTTTTGTTCATCATCGTTGTCAATATACTGAAATTCTATGCAACTGTCTCAAGTGAGAGGTTTAGCTAGATATAAAACCAGATTTAATCCACCATTTTATCAGGAATATGACAGTTGTTGTCCATTCGTTTGATGTGTATGAGCTTTTGATTTTGTCATTTTTGTTCGGTCTTTCTGTTTTGAATAAAAATGAGTTGACAATAAATCTTTAAATAAAAATATCAATAATTGATATAATTATATAAAACAAAATCAATCCTATGATATACACGTTCAATGATGATTAAAATTTGATAAATATTTTATGAGATTCCATATGCCAGTTTTAGCCATATGATGTATCCCATATTGGAATAATACTGATTTTATCTAATTAGACATTTTCTACGAGATTTTTATTTTAAAATCTGACTATCTGATTCAAAACTTGAACAAGAACAGATATACATTTTTTTTTCTCGAAAATCTACAAATATTCCCATTGCACATTAATGATCATTAATTGTACGAAAAATTGACAGATGAGCGATTATGGCTCCTTGAAGTATTTAAATATCCTCCATCAAATCAAATACCTTCATTTCAACTACAATCGTGCATTTTAAAAAGTCCAATTTGTCTTTTATAACAGAGCACTGTGAGTTATAAGGCTGTTGCCATGTTTAACGAAATGTCTTATCGTCTTAGGTTCTTTCCGTTTTTCCGCGGAAAGACCTTGTAATTTTGTTCTGATTATTATCAGGTGTCTCAATTTTCAGTGTGTACAAGTTTGACTCCGCCTTTTTTATATTGTTTTTAGATGTTAATCTTAATTACAATGCTTGGGCAAACATTAATACAAACAAAGCAAGGAAGGCAAGTAAGCAAACCAAACAATTACTCTGCATGCATTAGGAAATTGACTCAAACTCGGTAAATGAAGACGAAAATATATTCTATGTTCCCTGTACACCTGTGGAAGTACATTTTCCACATAAGATAAATAAAACACACATGTTGTCTGTACAAGATCCCGACTCAAAAATAAAATTGAGAATGGAAATGGGGAATGTGTCAAAGAGACAACAACCCGACCAAAGAGCAGCTTACAGCCGAAAGCCACCAATGGGTCTTTCAAAAATGCGAGAAAATCCCGCACACGAATGCGTACTCCATCTGACCTAAGAAAATTCCTGTACCAAGTCAGGAATACAATGTATAACAGTTGTTATCTATTCGTTTGATGAGTTTTAGCTTTTGGTTTTGCAATTTATTAAGGGACCTTCTGTTTTATACGCCCGTCTCAGACGGGCCGTATCATGGTATACCGTTGTCCGTTCGTCCGTCCGTCCGTCGTCCACACTTCGTACAATTACTAAAAAACGCTTCCAACAACTTAAATGAAACTTTGTTGAATTGTTTATATCTATTGACGTAAGCTCCCTATCGATTTTTTAAAATTTCAGATCTTTCGTTTCCATGTTATGAAGTTTTATCCTTAAAAAAAGGGTTTTTTCCAGTTTTCGGACAATAACTTAAAAATGCTTCTATCAACTTTAATGAAACTTTGGTGAATTGTTTAAGTCTATTGACGTATGCTTCCTTTCGATTTTTTATAAATTTCAGATCTATGTTTCCGTGTTATGAATTTTTATGCTTAAAAAAGGGGTATTTTCCAGTTTTCGGACAATCACTCATAAACACTTTCACAAAATTTTATGAAAATTTGGTGAATTGTTTATATCTGTTGACTTAAGCTACCATTCAATTTTTATAAATTTCAGATTTTACGTTTTCAGAGTTTTTATACTTAGAAAAGCTTAAATTAATTAATGTACAAAAGGAAAATCATTTAAAGCATAAAGACCAGCTAAAAGGGCAATGGGCGTATCATGTGCTTTTAGCGCAGCTCTTTATTAATTTTCCTCGGAGCTCGGTATTTTTGTTATTTTACTTTTTTTATGGAAGTTATCTCCCCGTACACTGATCTTTTTGTTATGACTACCCCGTGTACTCCCTGAAAACTTTTAAAGGAATCCACAAATTTATTTATCCGAATCGCTTGTTATTTTCTCAAGACTTGCAGTCTACTTTTGACCGTAGTGATATGGAGACTACCTATGAGAGTTATTTCCCTTTCTATATTTCACAAAAGTGAAATGTAATACTGCAATTCTGTTTCTTCATACTTAAGATAAACCCTGTAGCATAGATAAGCCGATCTTTGATTTTTTCATGTTTTTGGTTTGACTATAGGTTTTTCAACCAGCGCCACTGATGAGTCTTAAATTAGGAAGACGAACAGCGCCCAACTAGCTTAACTTATTATGAAATAGGCATCTGATGAATTTTTATAGAAAAGAACCGATAAAGGAACATCCAATTTGAATTTTTTTCACATGTTCATCTATATTACTTTAAACTATTGTATACAGTTTTGTGTGAACTTTTGAAATACTATTCTTATAAAACGTCACACTGCAAACATTAGCATTGGTAAATCTTTTACATTTATGGTTTATAAGTTACTGAGTAACTTATAAACCATAAATGTAAAAGATTTACCAATGCTAATGTTTGCAGTGTGACGTTTTATAAGAATAGTATTTCAAAAGTTCACACAAAACTGTATACAATAGTTTAAAGTAATATAGATGAACATGTGAAAAAAATTCAAATTGGATGTTCCTTTATCGGTTCTTTTCTATAAAAATTCATCAGATGCCTATTTCATAATAAGTTAAGCTAGTTGGGCGCTGTTCGTCTTCCTAATTTAAGACTCATCAGTGGCGCTGGTTGAAAAACCTATAGTCAAACCAAAAACATGAAAAAATCAAAGATCGGCTTATCTATGCTACAGGGTTTATCTTAAGTATGAAGAAACAGAATTGCAATCACTTTGAGAATAAAAAAAAATAATTGAAAGGATGTCATCAATGGAGTTATTAACTTTACAGTTACCTACATGAAATTGATAATTTCAGTTACCTACATATCAATTTCATATTCTATATTGAATTTTCGTATCAATACAATAGTGTGTGACTGTCAGAGCATAGATGTAATACCCATCTATGGTCAGAGTCATATTTAATTTAAGTGATGATTAAGTCAGACAAGCATGATTCAGTTATCGGCAGTCAGCCATTCGGTCCGAATATTTACGATGTTGCAAATCAACACTCGGAAACTTGATCTGATAAAAAGTATAATGTCTAGTGTGCTTTTCTTAATAAGAAAAATGAATGGTCCAGTAATTCTGTGAATAGACTGATTAAGTTTAACAGTAAGAGGCATTTGATATGACAAAAATAGAGATTTAGTGAAATAATTAGATCATGAGGAAATATAGGTTTAGTGAAATAATTAAATCACGAGAAAATATAGGTTTAGTGAAATGATATTGATAAAAATTATAAGAATTATTTAAATATGTTTATGGTCCAGTTCAATTCTGGTCAATGTTTTCAACAATCTTATTCATGGGCATCAATGACTGTGGAACACAATTTATCAAGTACTCTTCAACTTTTACACTTTTCACGGGCTATTAAACTTCTACATCACCAATTTTTACTGCAAGATCATTCTCGTAATTTTTTTTCTCCTGTTGGACTCAGATTGGTCATTTCCATTGTTGCCTTACTCATTCTGTTTCCTTAATTTCATTTCTTTAATGACACCTACATGTATATTGCCTTTTAAAATTAAACTTTCCGGTATATTAAACCGTCGCGTAGAATAAAACAAAAACTTCGTTTAGTATTTGTCATATTACTTGGCTTTGAACTAGCGTTCAGTAAACGCGTGACTTCTCTAGGCGCGGACTGCCGGTACGTTGCATCTTCGGTCTTTTTATTTGTTGTGTTCGTGCTTTTATAATTGTTAAACGTTTTCTTTCAAAATATTTCTAATTCAACGATTTAAAAAAAAATGTTATAATTGTACATAATATATATGCAGTTTGTCTATTGCTTTGGAGGAAATAAAGGATTATATTTCCTTATAATTATAAAGCTCCGAAAATAATGTGTAGGTTAAACCAGAGACGTATTATATGAATGTTTACTGAACGCTAGTTCAGAGCCAAGTAATATGACAAATACTATAGTGTGTGATAACATTGTGTGAGGGAATTCGACGTTTGATGTACCACTGTTCACTCCAGTGCAATTTATGACAATACCACTGCATCAATTAGAATTATTTTTTTTGCAGTGTTTTAAGAAATGATTTTGCTTTGTTGTCGCGTATTATTTGTGAAACATTCAATGTTTTAAAAAGGCGAATTTTCTTTATAAAGTCAATTATTATGCTGACTTTTGAAGGCCAAACTTTCTACAGCCTTAAATACGCTAATGAAAGATCCAAAAACTATACCAATACATAACGACATGTTTATGAAATTATAACAAATCTATTGGTTAACAAATTTTTACTCGTTATTGCAAAATAATGAACTTAATATATCTGACATTTTCTCCCTACCCAGTTTACCCCTATACATTTTTATGATGTGGACTGGTCATTGTTATTGAATCGTAGGCAATTTGATTGGATTAAGTTGTTATTAGTTTACCCTCAAACTTGTTTATGCTTTTCATACATGACTATTGATTAATTAGAACGTGCATGAATGTGTACGGAAACTAAAATGACCTTCAAACTGGACACTGGACGAGTCAATATTATGTTTTATCAATGAAAGTTAAGGTATGAAAGGTAAGAATTGCCACTTATTCGATTTTCGCAAAATTTTCGGAATATACAGTTGAAAGGTTATTTTTTAAAAGCCTTTTGTGAAGAGTAAAGAGAAAGTTTACAAATAATACGTTTTGTTCCATTAAACAAGTCATTTTCGTAAGAGAAATACCGAAATATATTTTACGCACGACTACGGCAGGTAAAATTATTATTTATCATAATAAAAAAAGCATTTTTCAGTCTCATTGGAATATGTTGATTACAATTAATCCCAAACTTAAGAAGTAAGTAACTAAAGTCAAAATATGTCCGATCTGCCTATTTCTGCACATCAAAAGTCAATACGATCGTTTTAAAGTCAATTTCGTCTACCTCACAAAATCTTGTTAGGCACTATAAACGAAGTTTTTGTTTTATTCTACGCGACGGTTTAATATACCGGAAAGTTTAATTTTAAAAGGCAATATACATGTAGGATGATGTAGGTGTCATTAAAGAAATAAAATTAAGGAAACAGAATGAGTAAGGCAACAATGGAACAGACACATTCATATAATACGTCTCTGGTTTTAACCTACACATTATTTTCGGAGCTTTATAATTATAAGGAAATATAATCCTTTATTTCCTCCAAAGCAATAGACAAAATGCATATATATTATGTACAATTATAACATTTTTTTTTAAATCGTTGAATTAGAAATATTTTGAAAGAAAACGTTTAACAATTATTATGTACAGTTTTTCTAGAAAGGAGAATCCTTACATACAATGCTCTAGTGTAAAAATGTCACGTTATACTGCCTGATTGCCACGCAAAAAACATGAAATGCTCTCATCAAATTGGTACAAATGTTATTATCAATCAAATTAATTTACTGATTTTTGAAGAAGTCCCGGCAATGCTGGTTACTTCAACATCACGAAATAAAGTTTGCAACAAACTTCCAGTTATAACTCGAGACAACTCAGCGGTATGTATGTTCAGAGGACAGTTACGTTTCAAACTAACTGACGCGTCTAGCATGTGTTAAAACAGTAGATGACACTTTTTAATACTATGACACAAATATAAAATTAATACTAATACTTACCCCGTTAATATGCTTCGATATAATTTTAAAAGACGCGTCAACAATTAATTGAAAACATAGCCATCTTTACCTGTATTATTATACACAGCAATCCAGCCAGATATTAATTGTGCTTTAAATTTAAAGATAGAGTTACATGAACATTTTTTTAACCCGATACAGGTGATCGATTCTATATTCTAGCACGCGATGAAAGTCAACTGTGCAAGTTAGAATGTCCTGGTTCAATTCAGTTTTTATGGAGAGATTCATAACCAGGGAGAGAATACTCTTAATTGGGACAGATATTAGCATCATGTCACATCTCTGGATATTGTAGAGTGCATCCGTTCAGGCGGATTTCAGAAGTCAATGATGCCATGACTTGTTGCTTAGAAAATTTGCTTCACTAAATTCTATTAAAAATTAATTGTACATAATTAGAACAATAATCATACCTTGATGGCTCCATGCAATTCTGTTGTCATGTGGTTCTATTTGTTACAATATTTACAAATCTTTCGATCGATACAAATATTTTAGCGCTTCATATACAATATAGTTTTTACTTTTCCAGTCGCAATTAATCAATTGTATTGTATATGAAATACCTTATAATTAGGTTTAGTTACAACTGCAACTGAATTACTATGTAAATCTCATGCATTTGAATTATCGGCAAATTTGAAACGACGAACCCGGTCACGGACGACAAGCTTTTATTAAAGAAATCTACACGTATCATCGATTAAGATATATAACGTCCAGTGACAACTATCACATGCAGATCCGGACGATAGCATGTTAAATGCTTTGTGAATATGAACCCTGCTTTGTAAAATGACCGATACAATAACTTGGAATTTCAACGGACTAGTTCACAATTAATAAGTCTGGTGCATAATACGTTGCCCTAGCTAGACACATTATTCTGACTTCGAGCTGACCAGTCTATTCTTTTCTCCTAAATGTCGACTGCCATGTGGAAAAAGCAGCATGTCGACTGCTAGTTGGAAAAGCAGCAAATCGACTGTCATGTGGAAAAGCAGCATGTCGACTGTCATGTGGAAAAACAGCATGTCGACTACCATGTGGAAAAGCAGCAAGTCGACTGTCATGTGGAAAACAGCATGTCGCCTGACTGCCATGTGGAAAAGCAGCATGTCGACTGTCATGTTGAAAAACAGCATGTCGACTGTCATGTGGAAAAACAGCATGTCGACTACCATGTGGAAAAGCAGCATGTCGACTGTCATGTGGAAAACAGCATGTCGTCTGACTGCCATGTGGAAAAGCAGCATGTCGACTGTCATGAGGAAAACAGCATGTCGTCTAACTGCCATGTGGAAAAACAGCATGTCGACTACCATGTGGGAAAGGCAACATGTCGACTGCCATGTGGAAAAGAAGCATGTCGACTGTCATGTGGAAAAGCAGCATGTCGACTGCTATGTGGAAAAGCAGCATGTCGACTGTGGAAAAGCAGCAAGTCGACTGTCATGTGGAAAAACAGCATGTCGACTTCCATGTGGAAAAGCAGCATGTCGACTGTCATGTGGAAAAGCAGCATGTCGACTGATTTGTGGAAAAACAGCATGTCGACAATTTTCAAGGCTTTGGTTTGATCCGGCATTGGATCGAACACATGATCATTAATCAAAGGAGATGAAAGGTATGTGCCAATTATACTGTTGCAACCCAACAACACAAGCAAGGAAAATATCACAAAGAGATCAATGTACGGTCTTCAACAAAAAGAGTTTAAACTATAATCCTCCGAACTCCAAATCTACTGTTCAGCAAAGTAATGACCAAGTTTTTAATTTTCTTTAAATATTTTTTTTTATCTATATTAAGATGTCAACCCTCCCCCTTTAATCTCGATCGGTTGAGTAACAAACGGATTATACTTATCCTTTTCATCCCCAGTGGGACATAAGGCCACAACAAACTGCCTCCACTTCTCTCTGTCCTTGGCCATGTACTGGGCTTGGTCCCATGTGTAACCCATTGCTTCTAATTCTGCTGTACCAGTTCTTCGCCAGGTGATTCTAGGTCTCCCTGGTTTCCTTTTTCCTGTTGGTGTCCAATATAGAGCTGTTTTAGGTGTGCGGTGTTGTGGCATTCTCAGTACATGGCCTAACCATCTAAATATTCGTTGTTTAATTTCTGCTGTTATGCTTTAGCATTACATTTCTCCAAAAGGCTCTTGTTGCTGATCTTATTTGGCCAGAATATTCTGTTGATCTTTCTTAGGCAGCTAGTATGGAAAGCATCTACTACTTTTTGAACTAAAACACGCCAAGTTTCTGAACCATACAGTAGGACAGATTTTACATTGCTGTTTTAAATTCGCAGTTTGGTCCTTAAACTGTACTGGTTGGACTTCCAGATTGTATGAAGTCTTGCAAATGTTGCACGTGCTTTAGATAGTCTTGCCTTTATACCCTTCACTGTCCCATTATCTTTGCTTATGATGCTTCCAAGGTAAGTGAAATCTTCAACACTGTCCACTGGCAGATCATTGATTGTTATTGGTGTTGTATTTCTGGTATTTATTGACATTACCTTGGTCTTCTTGGCATTGACATTCAGACCAGTTTGCGTTGCATAGTTGTTAAGTATGTTGGTCTTCTCTTGGAGGTGTTCACTTGTTGTTGATAATATGGCAATGTTATCAGCAAAATCAAGGTCTTCTAACTGGTTAAACATGGTCCACTGGATACCCCTTTTCTTGTCTGTTTGTCTTGGCCAATAAAAATAGGATTGGTGACATAATACATCCCTGTCTTACACCACATCCCTGTCTTACACTAGATTTAACTTCAAATGAGTCTGAGATAGAGTTATCAAGGATGACACTACATTCAAAGCTGTTGTAGAAGGCTTTTATTAGCATCAAAATTGTTGGTGGAAGAACTAGTTAACAATGGTATAACAATAGATAACAAAACAAGGTCAAGACTCAAAATAATACACACACCCTTTTTCGCCCATTGCATGCTTTGGTGAGGGATACCCTTGAATAACAGAGAACAAAACCAAAATGGGACATTATATTGTTATATGAGTGTGAGATTGTTTCAATAATTTAGCGCTTTAGGAAGAGTGACGGATACAAAATGGGAACCCCCCCCCCCCCAAAAAAAAAAATTAATAATAATACAAAGCAATGGTAAAGTTTTAGATTTCGTAAGTAAACCCCAAAATAATTTGAATCGAAAAGTAAAATTTTGCGGTGCATCATTGCATTATATCCGTAAGAATACATCAAAGACATCAAAGTTTGGTTGCAATTCATTCCGCTGATGGGGGTGTCAGTGGCGGATCCAGGGGGGGGGGGGGTTCCGGGGGTGCGCACCCCCCCTTTATTTTTGCCGATCAATGCATTTGTATCGGGACATATGTTTTGCACCCCTTTGCACCCCCCCCCCCCCCTTTTGCCCTGGGTTAGCACCCCCCCTTTCGAAAATTCCTGCATCCGCCCCTGGGGTGTTCACCCTCTATACTATGTAAATGAAACTGTGGTATAAAAATTGCATGCAAACGATAATCAATTATACAGTAGGTGGCTGTATTTCATAGAGCATTTTATTCGTCAACTTTATAAACAAAACTATAAATACTATATAAAATGGCTAATTTCAACATACCGGAATCATATTTTGTTTCCGATTTTCCAGCTGTATTAATTAGATTATTTTCGGACGTTAAGAAGGGAAAACTTTTATTTTTTCAAAACAGTATTATATATGTAAGCATTGAAAGGCTTCAAATATATATGTAGGACTCTAAAGTGCGATGGTACTCTAAAGTGCGATGGTAACGCTAAAGTGCGATGGTCTACGCTAAAGTACGATGGTGTCTCACGCTAAAGTGCGATGGTTGTTTATTTGCTAAAGTACGATGGTATAGCACGCTAAAGTGCGATAGAACAAAAGAGAAAGGTTCAAGGGCACTAATGTTAAAAACAAGCCTTTTGCAAAATCTAGTTTGCAATGATTTAACATATAATGCGATAGGCTTTTACTTTACCGGTAGTCTTATGTGACTAAATTAAGAAGACGAATTTTGTATTTGCAACTGGCAAGGGGATGTGTTTACATTAATAGGCTGTGTAAACGACAAGCTACATCCAATACGCCCCTCGTCCTGAACATGCATGAACTATTTGCCACTGGACGGAATAAATAAAATTTATTTTTCCCCTTTTTCGTAGCGAGTATTAATACATGTTATATTTAACCAAAATGTACACACTGATGTTTTAATAGACAATTTCTGATTTACGCTTGAAAACGTGAACCTTTATTTTACCGATGTTTATACTCTTCAATAAAATCAATATTTTAACGTAAACATAAATTTGCATCTGTTCGCTTCCATTATTTATTTCATATTCCGGTATGTTCATTTTTGGTTTGTATTAACGACTGTTAACGTCATAATCCAACTACGTTTTGTACGTCTATACTTTGGCGGACCATCGCACTTTAGCGTATGAAGGCATCGGACTTTAGCGTAGACCATCGCACTTTAGCGTAACCATCGTACTTTAGCGTCCCCATCGCACTTTAGAGTCCTATATATATATAGAGAGAGAGAGTACAGATGTTATGTGATCAGTTCCTTCAGTAGTGAAATACACTGAGAACTTGCAACCACTTCGTACCTATCATTCAAAACTATGTCAACTTTACGTGTTCATTTTCAGTGGCGGATCCAGAGGGGGGGTTCCGGGGGTCCGCACCCCCCCTTTATTTTGGCCGATCAATGCATTTGAATCGGGACATATGTTTGCACCCCCCTGCACCCCCCCCCCTTTGCCCTGGGCTAGCACCCCCCCTTTCGAAAATACCTGCATCCGCCACTGATTTTTATGCCCTATTTATGGGCATTATGTTTTCTGGTCTATGGGTCATTCGTTCATCTATTTGCACCATATTTATATTCAAATACCGGTTGAAATATTAGTGTTTTTTTTTAGTATATTTAAGAATTAAATGCTTCTTTTTGTAACTTCATTGGGGTGTAAAAGCGTTGACCCAAGTACATTTTGTATGAAGCGCGAAAACAGTATTGTATTTGAAGGTATGCAATACAAACAGTATTACATAAGAAATACTAGTAAATAATTCTCTTAAGTTAAGAATAAAAAAAAACAGGCAAAAACCTTTTGCATATCAAATATCACATACTGCTAATATATTAAAGAATAATTATGTAAGTCAGACTGTAATTTATATGTGTCAACTGGTTTTTTTTTCCATTCATCTAAATAAAGCTTTATGTCTTATGTCTTATGAAATAGAACGGAACGGACGGAACAAAACGAAACGAAACGAAATACATACAAAAAGCTGCCAAACGTCTTCGAAACCAATATGTTTGTGTATGGATATAACTATATTTTGTTTGTTATAAAAGCTGAACTCCTGTATCCTCTCTATCCCAAAGTTATTTTTTTCAATTATTTACAGTGTTTATCATTCCATAAGGAGACAATGCCATAGATACAATCATAAATTAGCAATATTTACGAACAGTACAGAATAAAGTCGAGATGCTCATTGTACAAATCCTTGTTAGCATAGAAAAGGGAACTTCGTTCTCGAATGCCTGTGCATTTAGTGTCGTGTACTGATTAAATACAATTAGAACCGAGTTCGAAATCTGTGTAATAAATTTAGCTTACTCTCGTTGATTGCATTTGGAAAGTTTCTAGACTTTTCATGGCCAGATTCGCATACATGAGCAAGCATGGTTAGCCTACGCGAACAGATAGCTAAATTATCATCAACTGTACCAGAATTTAAAGATCCTGAAGATTTTTTTGGAGATGGTAAATTATGTTCTTATATGGGTAGAAATCATCGGACAAAGATTCACATCATTTACAACTAGATCTGGACAAACTTGGAATATAGGAATCAAAATGGAAAATGTCATTCCACCCTGACAAATGCAATGTTCTCACCATCAGCAGGAAAAACAAGACAATTGCAACCTCATACAGTCTACATGGTCAAATTCTTGAGTCAGTCAGCAGTGCAAAATATCTAGGCTGCACATTTACATCCGAGCACAGATGGAATGACCATGTAAATAGCATATGCAATAAGGCAAATCGAACAATTAGTTTCCTAAAAAGAAATTTAAATATAGGATCAACTACATGTACAGTGAAGGAGAACGCCTATAAAACATTGGTACGTCCAATTGTAGAATATGCCAGTCCAGTATGGGATCCATACCTTAGGCAGCAACCATTTGATTTTCTGGGGGGGGCTATGGTTTTTTTTTCTGGACAAATTTTTTTTTTCGCCTGCGGCGAAAAACAATCTATTTTTTTCGCGACAAGTCGAAAACAATTTTTTTCTTTCAATTTTAGCATTACATATAGTGGCAGCTGAGGGTGAAACAAACAATATTTTTTTTCTCAGAATCAAAAACAAATTATTTTTTTCTCCAAAAAATGGAAACAAACTTTTTTTTCCAAAAAAAACCATAGCCCCCCCCAGAAAATCAAATGGTTGCTGCCTTAAGACAGAGACTGACAGACTTGAGATGGTACAAAGAAGAGGAGCTCGTTATGTATCTAACAAGCATCATAACTACTCCAGCGTTAACTTGATGCTACAACATCTGAAATGGACATCCCTAGAACAAAGAAGGAAAGAAGCGAGACTCACAATGCTATACAAAATAGAAAACAACAAAGTGGCCATGTCAAAGGAAGGTCGTCTAATACCACCGAAAAGAATGACACGAAACATGCATGATAAATCCTTCCAAGTACCATCAGCATCCTGTGATTACCGGTGGTCGAATATGCGCACCAAACCATGGCAGAATAATCAGTCCGTTGATTGTGGCCATTACCTGGCAGAAGCAAAAGAATAATTATGAACTTATATTATAAAGTTATTGTCAGTACGGCCAGTAGTGTAGATACGGGTACAAGTCAAATCGGCACCTGGTTAAATCGGCATTTAGTCAACTCGGCATCTATTGAAAGTCAATTCGGCATCCAATAATATTTCAAATAATATATTTAAATAATTCTAAAAATTTAAAAAAAAAACCACCAAGCAGTTAAAATACAAAAGTTATTTGTTTGAAGTTTTCTTAACATTCTATGAATGATGTTTTGATTAGGTTTTTTTTCAGTGAATTAATAACTTATTTCATAATTAACATATTTGTTATTTTAAGTTTTAACTCTATACATGTAGTCATTGATGTTTTCTTTTCTTCAAAATCTGAATAAAAAAACAATGAAGCCATTGCCCAAGATGTTGTTTAATTATGAGGCCCTAGTGTTATATCTAATACTTAAACCTGTAACCCTCAACCTGCATTTTAGACAATTTCTGAGGAAATTAGAAGCAATTAAAGGGAAAACTATGAGTCTTTACCAGTATTAATACTTATCAAACTCGCATGGAAAATAATTAGCAAGAAAGAAGGTTTTCTTGAAAGTTTATACAGCATTAAACCAACAATCGTGCAAAATGCTCAACTGGTTTAAATATGCATTACAAGTATCCAATACCTTGAATACACATTTTAAAAAATGAACAGGAAAAAACCTACAGAATCTCCAAATAATGTAAATAAGTCAATATTTTTCTGAAAATGCTTGATAAAAAATACATATATTTATCATGGGTGCCGAAATTACTACATCGGGTACCGATTTAACCAGGTGACAATTTGACTAGGTGCCAATTTGACTATACCGGGTGCCGATTTGACCAGGTGACGATTTAACCAGATGCCGATTTGACTAGATTTCGTAGATACGAATCCATGTTATTATAAGTATTGAATGCTTCTTTTTGTAACTTCATAGGGTTGTAAAAGTGTTGACCGTGTGTACATTATTAGAATATTAGAATGAAGAGGTTCCGCCCTTCATACAAAATGTACTTGTGTCAACGCTTCTACACCCCAATGAAGTTACAAAAAGAAGCATTTAATTCTTAAATATACTAAAAAAAAACAAACTAATATTTCAACCGGTATTTAAATATAAAATATGGTGCAAACAGACCCAGGAGGCGAAAAATATAGGGTGCAAATGTTGTTTTTGGAGCAACGGATGTGATACCTTTAAATATGATTTTGCAAATCGTACATCCACTACTCTCCAAGCCAAACAAGGTTATGATTCCATCCCATTACTCACAATGAAGCAAACAGGAATCTGTTTCATTATAAAATAATGCCCTCTAAATTTGTAGTTGAAATAATTATGACGTCCTGGACGTGTTCATGTTGGAAGGCTTTTATATTTTTTTGCTTTGACACCTGTCAGTCTTTCATTATTTCATTGATATAAACAATTATGTCTTACCTTTAGCAATACATAAATTCTAATTGCATTAACATTTCATTTGTGTTTCATAATATTTATTTTAAGAAAATAATTACTGAAGCGTACTCTTTCTTTCAGAGCAATACCTGCCGTTAGATTGCATGCAATAAAGAATGAATAATCACTACATTCATGTCCCAGTGAATTCAAAATCCTGGTCACATTGTCCGGTTTCCCATATACAAGTTTCCTATAAAGTTTATTTTTGGAAAATATAACATCACAAAGCAGATATTTGGATGTCATGTTTTGCCCTGAATGAGCCATAGTCAACAAGGGCAATTCATTTTACATGTTTGTGATTCATCCGACAAAAGTCAAATTCCTTGGTTATGCAAGTTGTCTTTCATCCTTCCTGTAAAAAATATAAATTGTTCCTGGTGAAGATTAATAAAGAAAAGTCAGACTGACAAAAATATTATAGTGTTATTTTAATTCATATGGAGTGTAGACATAATGAACTTCTGCATCTGATTATATGGTTACAAAAGATTACATTATGGTACAAATTAAATACTAGGTATAACTCATACATAAATCATAATTTCAAATTGGACTTGTTTTATATTCATTCTCTATATTCAGATACATCTGCACGATTAGTAGAGAAAGATGAGGATGAGGTAGATGATCTCCCCTTCACAAGTAGTAAACTTAGACAGAGGGCAGCACCACTGTTGACAGATTGTGATAAAAAATATGCTGGGAAGAGAACATCAAGAAAAAAACTGGATGAACTGGAAGAGTTAGGTAAGAGATATACAGCATCAACTATTCAGTAAACAAAAATATGCACAAACAGGCATAAGTTTTAGTCACATGATTTTACAGGGGACAAGTTTATGACACTGTTTATGTATGGTCACATCATCTATCTGTTTCTTCATCGAATACATTTTGGTAAAGGAACTTATTGCATCAACAATTCATAAAAAATTGAGTTTAGCTACCTACAAGATATGCATGTCCTTAAACTATCATTAAAATACTAGTTGTTTGTAATTTCTACATGAAGGAGATATAAAATTAAGAAGATGTGGTGTGATTGCCAAAGATCAAAATTCTTGATAAGATACCAATTAACACAGAAATTAACAACTATTATGTAATGTAAGCACAGCATGAGCAGAAACCAAAACTAAGATTTTGAAAAGTCATTAGCTAATTTTCAGAATTCATGTTAAGCTAATGCAAGCACTTCATTATAAATAAAGCCTCATATGTTTGATTTAGAAAATCAATATGTCTTATAATGGGTATCTGATTGAGTTGTTTTTGGGTTCTTTAAAGAGATAATATCTGCAATGAATGGCTTTAATAAAAAAAAAAAAAAAGAACATTCAAAAGTTTTAGAAATATTTAAATGAAGATTATTATTTGAATTGATGAAAAAATAAAATACATGTAGTTACAAATGTAGGATATTTAGAAATTCAATAGAAATCATGTTGTAGTCATAGTATACAATATTAATGTTTTAAAAGTTAGTTTAGTTTCTAGTGAGGTATGCTAAACACAGGAAAACCTACAATCTTGCTTGAAAAAGAAGAAGAAACTAGTATATAGATATAAGAAGATGTGGTATGAGTGCCAATGAGACAACTCTCCATCCAAGTCATAATCTGTAAAAAAAAAACCACAACAGTATAGGTCAAAGTACAGTCTTGTATGCCTTAATAGCTTGTTGTTTCTTCTAGCAATTTGGAATGTGATATAAAAACCTTTTCAATTTGACACTAAATTCCATACATCATTATTTTTAAACTTTAAATTTCCTTGCATTTTATAGAATGTGATTATTAATGATATCTAATATGAATTTTATAGGGAATAATCCTTATGATGACAAAGATCAGAATTTGGATGATGAAAGTGATGAACTAGATGAAGATATATCTGAAGATGGAGATAAAACTGATTCAGATGATGAGCTTTTGTCTAAGGGAGATAACTCAGATGACGAAGATGAAGATAATTTAGAAGAATTTCAATCAAGTTTTAAAGCAGCAACATTGAGTGAAAGTAAACCAGGATTCAGGTTATAATTTATTCTCTTTATTATTTATTAATAAGCTTTAATTACAATATATGCAATCACTTACGTTTGAAAAGAAAATTGTGTCAAAGTTATACATCAAGATTTCTTAAAGGGATGTTCCTTTTTGAATTGAATCATCATACCTTTGAATGCATACAAGAGCACACTTGTTATCAGAAGTTCAGAAGTGCAAAAACAAGTTCTTCAAATCTTTACAATTCTCTACAACTGTTTTATCATTTGAAAAAATTATTAATTTTAATATCGGAAAAAAAATATAGGTTTAGGTACCTATAAGGTATGCTATTATTGCTGACATACATTGCCTTTTCCTTCATTTATCATGCATTTTCATCTGATTTTTTTATCCATTTTCTGAAAACCAAATCCAAAGACAGCACAGAAAACTTGAAAAAGTTAGTCGTTTTATTTTTAGTGAAATATGTATTGAAATAGATGAAAATGTCAATGAAACAGTGAACTACTTCTACAATGAATAGTTGTTCAAGAACGGTCTTTGTTTTCATGTTTAGTTTTGAAGATGATGGAGACTTCAGTAAATATGCAGATGATGATGATATGGGAGATAATAGTGGCAATGAAGATGAAAGTGACAAGGATGATGAAAGTGGCAATGAAGATGTTAGTGGTGAGGATATGTCAGACGATGAAACTGGTGATGAAGAAGAGGGTGAAGAACAGGAAGAGGAAGAACAAAGTATTATGGGTATAAAATATCTTCTGGAAATTTGCAGCACATTTTTGCTTGTGTTGGAAGATGTAATTTGTCTAGAATTCATATTCATATTGCAAGAACCTATTTTTGTCTTTAATCACATGTAATATTTACTACTGGATTGAACACCAATGCACCACATGCTGACATCAAATACTTGAAGTTCTGAAACATGTGTTTTTCACATCTCTGAAACATATGATTTATTTCTTAATTGAATTAACTCTATTCAACAAAGCGAGAAAATCCCGCACGCAGCGGCTGGCTTCAACTGGCCCCTTAACAAAATTGTATTTTCCAGCACTGAAAATTATTTTAATTCTTTTTTTTATAGATGAAGACGTGAAAAGTTTTTCAAGGACTAGTGTGGCAGAAGAGGTCCAAAAAGGGGAAGCTGCAAAACAACAATTAGGTATACATCGTAAATGTACTGCAAAATCATTGGCCTTTGTTCAGGAATATTTCAGATGTAAATTCCGAAATATATTTGTTATATTTTCCAGATAATTACACCTTATGTAAGAATCCTGGGTTTTGATTGGTTGATAGCCAAAGTATTTTTCACCAATTTACTGTTATCAAATGAATATCGTTCATTTTTTAACGCCGCCAGGGGTATATGCAAAAAGGATATGCCTTTTTTACCCTTTCTGCCGTGGTATTTAAAAAAAAAAAACATGCTTGTAACGTCACGATCATCAATGCGTTTTTGAAAGTTAACATTCAGTGTAATTAAACAGATAAAGCATGTTCTTGAGGGGTATTTGCGAAAAATACCAGTCTTGAGAATGAATTTCCCTCGCCTTACGGCTTGCGAAATTTAACATTCTCTCGACTGGTATTTTTCACAAATACCCCTCCTTAACATGATATATCTGTTTATTAATGCTAGTTTAAACTTTTTTTAAGAAAGTCTGCTGACAAAAACATCTAAATAGAGAAAATAGAATGGATTTTATTTTCTGTCCTTTTAAAATGAAAAGAAAAAATCTTTGTACCTAAACATCTAGTTATTTAACTTTTATGAAAAACAGTCATAACACTATGTTCTGAACATAATGTAAACTTGGATATTTTTGCATTTGGGTTATTTTTCCATTTTTTGGGAGCAGGTAAAAATGGGATAATAAGATTTGGCCTCTATACAATATTTGTGTAAACATTTTTAAAATTATAAATTTCAGGATTATGGGATAGTTTTCTAGAAGGCAGAATAAAACTTCAAAAAGTAGCAGGAATTATAAACCAGATGCCCCAGTTTGATGTCTGGAAACAGTTCGAGAAAGATGGCGGAGCAGAATTCAAAGAGTCAGCAGCAGACAGTAAGGCAAATTAAAATAAAAAGATGTTTGATTGCCAATGTTATAACTCTCCACCAGAGAGCAAATGGCCAATGATGTGTTGCATATTTGTCATGTTCAATAATAAATTAACATGCTTATTTGAAAGCAGACTCTTGACTATGTAAGCTATCGATGAATAAGTCAATAAATAGAGGAATAAACACCAACACTTCTGTAAATTGAGATATTTTAGTGTGCATTTGTTTTTGCTAATGTTTAACTATACACAAGAATTGCAGCTCAGTTATTTCAATTTCTGGGAAGAGCTGCATACAAAATAAATGATAACAAAAATCAAAATGCATGCTTTAATTTTGCAACATACCCTGTTGCAAAACTCTGTAAAAATAAAAATATCACAAAAATCTCTGCATTTTCAGTAAATAAAATCAAATCTTAATTAACGTGTCAGTATTCAGGTTAGAAATTAAGACAAAAGGCAAGATACTATAGATTCATTTATTTGTTTGTGGATTGAGGAAAAACTTGATTTTTGTAGACGTTTGATTCATGGTTTTGCAAGAGTCTGCATACCGGTATATTCCTTTAGAAGATTTGTAATTCATTGAACATTTGAAATTTGTGATAATTTTTCATATCATGCTACTCGCTTGAGATTGAAAATTATCGCTAGAAACTAAGGAGGCATGTGGCGTTGCTAATGAAATTGACATGAAATTGACAACATCGTCATAGGTAAAATAGCGATAAACAGATTATCATTAGTCATCTCAACTCGATTGCTTTTCTCGCTTTCGCTGTATCGGCTCAAGCGAGAAAATGAATCTCGTTGAGATGATCAACGATAATCTATAATTATATGTACATTTTGTAGCTCAAGCCATGTTAAAGAAATTGTTGGATAAACTGGTTCAGTTACAGACATTGCTGATGTTACAGAACTCAGAAACCAGGCACTTGATCAGTGGACAGTAAGTGTTAAATGTCTGATCAAATGCTTTAAAATCATATGCAATAACTAGACTTAAAAGATGGGCGAGAGATACCAGAGGGACAGTCAAACTCATAGATTGAAAATAAACTGACAATGCCATGGCTAAAAATAAAAAGACAAACAGACAAATAATAGTACACAAGACACAACATAGAAAACTAAAGACTAAGCAACATGAACCCCATCAAAAACAGGGGGTGATCTCCAGTGCTTCAGAAGGATAAGCAGATCCTGCTTGATTTATATGTCAATTCGGGCTATTCTATTAAAACATGCATGGTACCAAGGGAAGGCACTAGAAAAATGGAGTAACCAAGTATAGAGGCAATTTAGAATTTATCTTTTCATTTTCATGGTTCAAAATAATTTAAACACCCACACATAGTTGAGATTTCAAAGTGTCTTCCCTGGGTTTTATATATGTTTTTATGGAACATCCCATATTCCTGAAAATCAAAATTAATTTAAAGAATTAAACCATTCAATAGGAATAAGATTAATTATAATCTAACATTGTAAATTCAAATATCAATTTCTATAAATAAATAGAAAAAACTTAGGGCTGTTCCATTAAAACATACATGGTACCCAGGGAAGGCACTTTGAAAACAGAGTGACCACCCATAGAAGTGATTTAGAGTCCTGCATAATTTTAAACTGTTCAACACAATATTTCGCATCCACCCATAGTGGCAAATTTAAGTTGCCTTCCCTGGGTCCCATGTATGTTTTTTATGGAACAGCTCTTATTTGAAAACAGAAAATGTACTTTTAACACTGTGTTATTCTGCAAGGCTTGACAGGACTGGCAAATGATAAAGAAATTAGAATATAGAAAACATGTAATAATAATGATTTACAAACTTCCGAATGATAACATAATTTTTATCATCCAATGACAATAAACAAATACTGTTAACTTAAACACTATAAAAAGTGACCTGGTCATGAAAGATCCACCATAAAATAATTCACAATTGGTAAGTGGAACAAAATGATGCTGTTACCAGTTAGTAAATAGGTACAAAGTTGCTTCCATCAACTAATTGAACAAACATTGCTTTCTGGTAATATGATATGAAAAGAAACTTTCAAGTCTGGGAAAAAATGCAATATAATCTTTTCTAATTGGAATTATAGGTTAAATTTTACTATGTATTTTAGAAAAGGCAAAAAAGAGCAACCAAAAGATGACGATGACGATGAAGAAATCCCAAGCGATACAGATGAGGAAGAGAAACCAGTTAAAAAAAAGGAACCAGTACAAGTGGGTGTGAAAAGAAAAATTAAAATGGACAATTACCCAGAGTTCCTTGCTAAAAGACATAAAGATTTCCAGACATTCAGGTAAACATATGTTTAAATTGTAAAATGATAGGTAAAAGATAACAAAGAGACATTCAAACTCGTAAGTCAAAAAGTAAACTGACAAAGCCATGGTTAAAAAAGAAAGTGATAGATAAAAATAAAGTTTCCTGACTGAGATAGAGTTTATATACAGTCGACTTTCATTATCTGAAAACTGACGGACAATTATATAATTGTCGAGCCTGCGACTTTTGTCGCAGAAAGCTTGACATAGGAATGGTGATCCGGTGGCGGCGGCGGCGGCGTTGGCTCACTTCTTAAAAGCTTTTTATTTTAGAAGGTGGAAGACCTGGATGCTTCATACTTTGTATATGGATGCCTCATGTGACGAAGGTTCCGTCAGTCACATATCCAATGTCCTTGACCTCATTTTCATGGTTCAGTGACTACTTGAAAAAAAAGTTAAAGATTTTTTGTAATGTTAAATTCTCTTTTATTATAAGTAATAGGATAACTATATTTGGTAGGTGCGTACCTTGCAAGGTCCTCATGCTCGTCGCACAGTTTTCACTTGACCTCGACCTCATTTCATGGATCAGTGAACAAGGTTAAGTTTTGGTGGTCAAGTCCATATCTCAGATACTATAAGCAATAGGTCTAGTATATTCGGTGTATGGAAGGACTGTAAGGTGTACATGTCCAACTGGCAGGTGTCATCTGACCTTGATCTCATTTTCATGGTTCAGTAGTTTTAGTTAAGTTTTTATACGACCGCAAAATTTGAAAAAATTTTCGTCGTATATTGCTATCACGTTGGCGTCGTCGTCGTCCGAATACTTTTAGTTTTCGCACTCTAACTTTAGTAAAAGTGAATGGAAATCTATGAAATTTTAACACAAGGTTTATGACCACAAAAGGAAGGTTGGTATTGATTTTGGGAGTTTTGGTCCCAACATTTTAGGAATTAGGGGCCAAAAAGGGCCCAAATAAGCATTTTCTTGGTTTTCGCACTATAACTTTAGTTTAAGTTAATAGAAATCTATGAAATTTTGACACAAGGTTTATGACCACAAAAGAAAGGTTGGGATTGATTTTGGGAGTTTTGGTTTCAACAGTTTAGGAATTAGGGGCCAAAAAAGGGCCCAAATAAGCATTATTCTTGGTTTTCGCACAATAACTTTAGTTTAAGTAAATGAAATTTAAACACAATGTTAATGACTACAAAAGGAAGGTTGGTATTGATTTTGGGAGTTTAGGTCCCAACAGTTTAGGAATTAGGGGCCAAAAAGGGACCCAAATAAGCATTTTTCTTGGTTTTCGCACCATAACGTTAGTATAAGTAAATAGAAATCTATGAAATTTAAACACAAGGTTTATGACCATAAAAGGAAGGTTGGTATTGATTTTTGGAGTTTTGGTCCCAACAGAATAAGGGGCCCAAAGCGACCAAAATTAAACTTTGTTTGATTTCATCAAAATTGAATAATTGGGGTTCTTTGATATGCCGAATCTAACTGTCATGACTGTGTATGTAGATTCTTAACTTTTGGTCCCGTTTTCAAATTGGTCTACATTAAGGTCCAAAGGGTCCAAAATTAAACTTAGTTTGATTTTGACAAAAAATGAATCAGTTAGGTTCTTTGATATGCTGAATCTAAAAATGTACTTAGATTCTTGATTATTGGCCCAGTTTTCAAGTTGGTCCAAATCGGGGTCCAAAATTAAACTTTGTTTGATTTCATCAAAAATTGAATAAATGGGGTTCTTTGATATACCAAATCTAACTGTGTATGTAGATTCTTCATTTTTGGTCCTGTTTTCAAATTGGTCTACACTAAAGTCCAAAGGGTCCAAAATTAAACTTAGTCTGATTTTAACAAAAATTGAAATCTTGGGGTTCTTTGATATGCTGAATCCAAAAATGTACTTAGATTTTTTATTATGGGCCCAGTTTTCAAGTTGGTCCAAATCAGGATCTAAAATTATTATATTAAGTATTGTGCAATAGCAAGTCTTTTCAATTGCATAGTATTGCGCAATGGCAAGAAATATCTAATTGCACAATATTGTGAAATAGCAAATTTTTTTTTAATTAGAGTTATCTTTCTTTGTCCAGAATAGTAAGCAAGAAATATCTAATTGCAAAATATTGTGCAATAGCAAGATTTTTTTTTAATAGGAGTTATCTTTCTTTGTCCAGAATCAACTTAAATCTTTGTTATATACAATATACAATGTATATTCACTTTTTACTACCAACTGATAAATTAAAATAATCTTTACCATTCAGTGATAACAAGCAGTTTTTTTTACATCTTAATATTTTATGATGTATTTAAATGAGTAGTTATTGTTGCAAACTCCATTAGAAATTTTAATTGAGATTAGTTTTGGAATAAGGGAAAGGGGGATGTGATTAAAAAAATTGGGTTCAATTTTTCTCATTTGAAATTTCATAAATAAAAAAGAAAATTTCTTCAAACATTTTTTTGAGAGGATTAATATTCAACAGCATAGTGAATTGCTCTAAGAGAAAACAAAAATTTTTAGGTTCATTAGAACACATTCATTCTGTGTCAGAAACCTATGCTGTGTCAACTATTTAATCACAATCCAAATTTAGAGCTGAATCCAGCTTGAATGTTGTGTCCATACTTGCCCCAACCGTTCAGGGTTCAACCTCTGCGGTCGTATAAAGATACGCCCTGCGGAGCATCTGGTTGTGTTTTGGTCTGTTTTTATTATACTGTATGCATTAGGTCTACTATATTTGGTGTATGGAATGATTGTAATGTAAACTGGTGATGAGGAAGAACAGGAAAAGAAAGAACAAGGTATTATGGGTACAAATCTAAAGAGAAAGTACAAAGTATTATGGGTATAAGTTCTAAAGAGAAAAAACAAGGTATATGGGTAAAGTCACACTGTAACATATCTTCTGGAGATTGACATTAATTACTGTCAGATTCTTTTGTTGTCTATCTTCCATTTATCTTTAATTGGTTTGGAATTGATATTCATGAGGCATATTTTTGTCCTGATTTGCATGTAATATTTGCTACTGGATTGATCTTACAGACAACACATACTTAAAAAATATCTGAACCATTTTGTTTTCTCACACTTGAAAAACATGATTAACTTTATTAATTATTAAATATGTCAAGCCTTTTTGCATTAGGTCTATATTTTTGGTGTATGGAATGATTGTAAGGTGTACATGTCTAGCTGGCAGGTCTCATCTGACCTTGACCTCATTTTCATGGTTCAGTGGCAAAGTTAAGTTTTTATACGACCGCAAAATTTGAAAAATTTTTCGTCGTATATTGCTATCACGTTGGCGTCGTCGTTGGCGTCGTCGTCGTCGTCGTCGTCCGAATACTTTTAGTTTTCGCACTCTAACTTTAGTAAAAGTGAATAGAAATCTATGAAATTTTAACACAAGGTTTATGACCACAAAAGGAAGGTTGGGATTGATTTTGGGAGTTTTAGTCCCAACATTTTAGGAATTAGGGGCCAAAAAGGGCCCAAATAAGCATTTTCTTGGTTTTCGCACTATAACTTTAGTTTAAGTAAATAGAAATCTATGAAATTTTGACATAAGGTTTATGACCACAAAAGAAAGGTTGGGATTGATTTTGGGAGTTTTGGTTCCAACAGTTTAGGAATTAGGGGCCAAAAAAGGGCCCAAATAAGCATTATTCTTGGTTTTCGCACAATAACTTTAGTTTAAGTAAATAGAAATCAATGAAATTTAAACACAATGTTTATGACCACAAAAGGAAGGTTGGTATTGATTTTGGGAGTTTAGGTCCCAACAGTTTAGGAATTAGGGGCCAAAAAGGGACCCAAAATAAGCATTTTTCTTGGTTTTCGCACCATAACTTTAGTATAAGTAAATAGAAATCTATGAAATTTAAACACAAGGTTTATGACCATAAAAGGAAGGTTGGTATTGATTTTGGGAGTTTTGGTCCCAACAGTTTAGGAATAAAGGGCCCAAAGGGTCCAGATTTAAACTTTGTTTGATTTTATCAAAAATTGAATAATTGGGGTTCTTTGATATGCCGAATCTAACTGTGTATGTAGATTCTTAATTTTTGGTCCCGTTTTCAAATTGGTCTACATTAAGGTCCAAAGGGTCCAAAATTAAACTTAGTTTGATTTTAACAAAAATTGAATCCTTGGGGTTCTTTGATATGCTGAATCTAAAAATGTACTTAGATTTTTTATTATTGGCCCAGTTTTCAAGTTGGTCCAAATCGGGGTCCAAAATTAAACTTTGTTTGATTTCATCAAAAATTGAATAATTGGGGTTCTTTGATATGCCAAATCTAACTGTGTATGTAGATTCTTAATTTTTGGTCCCGTTTTAAAATTGGTTTACATTAACGTCCAAAGGGTCCAAAATTAAACTAAATTTGATTTTAACAAAAATTGAATTCTTGGGCCTCTTTGATATGCTGAATCTAAACATGTACTTAGATTTTTGATTATGGGCCCAGTTTTCAAGTTGGTCCAAATCAGGATCCAAAATTATTATATTAAGTATTGTGCAATAGCAAGAAATTTTCAATTGCACAGTATTCAGCAATAGCAAGAAATCTTCAATTGCACAGTATTGTGCAATAGCAAGAAATCTTCAATTGCACAGTATTGTGCAATAGCAAATATTTTCAATTGCACAGTATTGCACAATAGCAAGAAATATCTAATTGCACAATATTGTGCAATAGCAAGAAATTCCAATTGGATTTCAATTGGAGTTATCTTTCTTTGTCCAGAATAGTAGTTGAATCAACTTAAATCATTGTTTTATACAATATACAATGTATATTCACTTTTACTACCAACTGATAGATTAAAACAATCTTTACCATTCAGTGATAACAAGCACTTTTTTTACATTTTAATATTTTATGATGTATTTAAATGAGTAGTTATTGTTGCAAACTTCATTAGAAATTTGAATTGAGATCAGTTTTGAAATAAGGGAAAGGGGGATGTGAAAAAAAAATTGGAGGGTCAATTTTTTTCATTTCAGATTTCATAAATAAAAAGAAAATTTCTTCAAACATTTTTTTGAGAGGATTAATATTCAACAGCATAGTGAATTGCTCAAAGGCAAACATTTTTTTTTAAGTTCATTAGACCACATTCATTCTGTGTCAGAAACCTATACTGTGTCAACTATTTAATCACAATCCAAATTTAGAGCTGAATCCAGCTTGAATGTTGTGTCCATACTTGCCTCAACCGTTCAGGGTTCAACCTCTGCGGTCGTATAAAGCTGCGCCCTGCGGAGCATCTGGTTGAGTTTTGGTCTTTTTTTTTTCTAATACTATATGCAATAGGTCAACTATATTTGGTGTATGGAAATATTTTATGATCTATATGTCAGTCGCTTAGGTTTTATTTGACCTCATTTTCAGGGTTCATTGCTCAGTGTTAAATTTTTGTGTTTTGGTCTGTTTTTCTTTAACTGTAAGCAATAGGTCAACTATATTTGTTGTATGGAAGAATTGTTAGCTATACATGCCTACCTGGCATGGTTCATTGGTCAATGTTTAGTTTTCTTGGTTAATGTTGACCTCAACACTGCACCCAAGATTATGTAACACTTGAAATATTGATATCTTATAACAATCACTTTTGCATTGGGTTGTCAAACATTTTTTTTTGTAACATCAAAACTTTACATGAACTTCTTTATTTTTACAATTAAGTTTTTATCCTGGCAAGCAAGGTTAAATATTGGTAAGAAGATGCTGCAATTATTTTGGAAATTTAGTGGACCAATCAATTCAGTAAAGAGGATTGAAATATTAAATATTATCATTACAGAAATAACACAATCCAGAAATGGTACGACAAGACTCGTCTGTCTGGTGGTAAACTCAAAAGTAAATCATTCTCTAACTTTGAACAGTCAGCTCTGAAACAGATAGAGCAGGTAAGATCATTTCACAAGTATATTGCACTAATAATTACATTAGATGTATGTTTCACTATAAAACGTTATACTGATTGGCTAACTGCACATCACATGTTATTCCTTAAGCAATTGCATTACTCAATAAAACTTTTCATTCATGATGCCACATGGTCCCACAATAAAGTGCACAGGTGAATTAAATTAAAAAATGATAAAATTCGTGTTTTCATGATCCTAGCTAAAAAATGTAGTTATAAGTATTGAATGCTTATTTTTGTAACTTCATAGGGTTGTAAAAGTGTTGACTGTGCGCACATTTTTAGAATGAATGTACTTTGGTCAACGCTTTTACACCCCAATGAAGTCACAAAAAGAAGCATTCAATTCTTAAATAAAATCAAAATAAAATCAAATATTTGTTATTTCAGTCGTAGTCTCATAAGGGGCATTTACAATTATCAATTAAAATTAGATATGACAATATAAGTAACAAACATGAGATATTGCACAGTATATGATGTGACAGATATTATAAAAAAACAAATACAGAAATGCTCCATACATTACTTTTAGTAAATTGAAATTTTGAATGAAAAATTACCACATAATGAACTCGAGCTGAATGATTTCCTATAGTTGTTAACTTCTACTTATAACATCATTTGGTCTCTGGCTTAGAGTTGTCTCATTGACAATCTTACCACATATTTTTTTTTTATACGACCGCAAAAATAAAAAACTTTTTGGTCGTATATTGGTATCATGTCATCAGCGACCTCTGCGTCGTCATCAGCGTCATCGTCAGCGTCGTCCGAAGACGGATTGTTTCCAGATAATAACTTTTGAACAAGTAAAAAGAAATCAATAAAATTTTTAAAGAATGTTTATAACCACAAAAGGAAGCTTGGGATTGATTTTGGCGGTTATGGTCCCAAAGGTTTAGGAATTAGGGGCCCAATGGGGCCAAAAATAGCATTTATCTAGTTTCAGGACAAAAAGTTATGTATTATTATTTCAATTGTTCTGAAATTGTACCACAATGTTTAATACTATAAGTAGAAGGTTGGGATTTATTTTAAGGAGTGATTGGGAAAACAGTCCAGGAATTAAGGGCCAAAAAGGGGCAAAAACAAGCATTTTTCTAGTTTTAAGACAATAACTTGTGTATAACTGTATGGATCTTTCTGAAATTGTACCACAAGTTTCCATATAACACAGGGAAGGCTTGGATTCAGTTTGGGGTTAATTTTTCCAAATATATGTAGAAAAAAAGGGCCAAAAAGAAGCATTTTTTCTACTTTACAGACAATAACTTGTGTTTAAGTGTATGGATCTCTATAAAGTTTTACAAGGAGGTTCAATACCACTAAAGGAAGGTTGGGATTGATTTTGGGGGTTATGGTCCCAATAGTTTAGAAATTAGGGGCCAAATAAGGGGCCCAAAATAATCATTTTTGTAGTTTTCAAACAATAACTTTAAGTGTATGAATCTCTCTGAAATTAAATCACAAGTTTCCATACCATGAAGGGATGGTTAGTATTGACTTTGGGGGGTTATGGCTCAAAATTTTTCGGAATTAGGGGCAAAAAAGGGGAAAAACTAGGTATTTCTGGTCAATGGACAATTAAGACAATTTAAAAGCAGTGTAAGGGAGGTAATTCTAAAACATTTAACATACAATGTTGGGTATGTTCGGATTTACCTCCCTTACACTACTTGTATATTATGTGTAAAGAAATGTCAGGTTTTGGATTAATTGTCAAAAAAGGGGGAGGGTAGGGGTCAATTTTTATACGCCCGTCAAAATTTTGACAGGACGTATTATGTTATACAACTGTCCGGTGTCCGTCCGTCTGTCCAGCGTAAACATGTCGCACCGTAACTTGAGAACGACTTATCCAAATTTCATGAAACTTATTATAGTTGTTTCTTATGATGGTCAAATGATCTGTATACTTTTTGGTGAAAATAAGATTAAAACTTTTTGAGTTATGGCACTTTGTAACAGAAACAGGGGGGTGTTTTTTTCACATAAAGCTCCGTATATCAAAAACGATTTTTGATTATTGCTTAAAACTTTACACAATTCTTAGTTATATTAATCTTAAGATCTGTATACTTTTTGGTGATGATTCAAAATTTCATTTTTGAGTTATTGAGTATTTTGTAAAAAAGGGGGAGGGGTTTTTTACATGTTGCGCCGTATCTCAAAAAGGATTTATGATTATTGCTTAAAACTTTACACACTTCTTTGTTATATTAATCTTAACATCTGTATACTTTTTGGTGATGATTCAAAATTTCATTTTTCAGTTATTTAGTATTTTGTAAAAAAGGGAGAGGTTTTTTTTTACATGTCGCGCCGTATCTCAAAAACAATTTATGATTATTGCTTAAAACTTTACACACTTCTTTGTTATATTAATCTAAAGATCTGTATACTTTTTGGTTTTGATTCAAAATTTCATTTTAGTGATATTTAGTTTTTTTGAAGAAAAAAAAGAGGGGGGGGGGGGTTTCATATGTCCCTCCGTATCTCAAAAACAATATATGGTTATTGCTTAAAACTTTCTCAGAAACTATTTATGATTATTGCATAAAACTTTCACACAAGACGACGGGCGTATCATGCGCTCATGGCGCAGCTGTTTATTTTTTTTAAATTTCTCAAATTCCAAATTTTTGAAAAGTTAAAAGAAGAAATCTTTAATTGAACAATATTGCGCAATAGATTTGTAAGATCTTGACATTTGTTTTGTGTCAGAAACTCATATTATGTCAAAAATTTTATCGCAATCCAAATTCAGAGCTGCATCAAGCTTGAATGTTGTGTCCATACTTGCCCCAACTGTTCAGGGTTCGACATCTGCTGTTGTATTAAGCTGCGCCCTGCGGAGCACCTGGTTTATACTTAATAAAACATTAAAGGGATCATATACATATTGTAGATTGGTTTAAGCTCGGAGAGTAGGAATTTTACCTGAACCATTTTTTTATGATTTGGAGTAAAATTGTTTATTGAACTTCTTTATCTAGTGAATTGAATATATTTGTAATAGGCAATAAGTTGACTTTAAACAAATAAATAATTGAAGGAATTCGACCTTCCACCAAACCTCACAAAACCTCTTTAATCTTAATCAATCAACGGGGAAACAGATTCTAAATGATTGAAAGCCAGATCAGATGTATACAATATAGGACATTAATTTGTTTTATAACCTAACAAGAGCAGAAGCTAGCGTTAAAGATAGGGGTATTTGGATACAGCTAATTGGATTCAGTTTCAGAACCCAATATATCTTAATTGCTTATTAGGCTGACACTAAATTTTATATCTTTTATTGGTTTAAGATTAAGTTGAAGCAGGTGGACATAAGTGAATTATTAATTATATACTGTGAAAGTACTTTAATTCGTGGGTATCAATTTTCGTGGTTTGAGCAATATTTACATGTTCGTGGGTTTTTAAATTCGTGGATTTTAGTTTTCTAAAAAAAAAAAAAAAAATTGAAAAATTGAAGCCTTTAGAAACGAGGGTTACAAATAGTTTAGATTGAAGGAAATTGCAAAGTAAACATTGACCCGTGTAAATCGTAGTGATAACACTAATTAACCCATGATAAAGTGATTAACAGATTAAAGACCATCAAAGGTGTTAATTAGGCCATTAACATGTCACCTAAAGAAAACAGTAACATAAACAAATGCTATGAATTGCCAAATAATTCTTAGCAAAATAAAGACCAGCATAATTTTTTTATTTCTTATATGTATGAGAACTATGAGGAGAGGACGTAAAATGAACACTTTATCATACTAGCATATCAATACCGGAAATCTGACTTTCATTGATCAAAAACAAAAGTTGTACATTTTAGGTTATTAAAGATTAAATGGGTATAATCCTGCATGCGGTTGTAGTTCTGTGACTGCTATTAAAGTATTCTCAGAGTTGGTGCTATTCAATATCTTCTCTTAGACTAGATCATACATGTCATATCAGTAGTCAAACCTACCGATTGGGATCTTTCCAGGTCTTGATTTAGACAATGGTTATTTTATTTCGTTGGACACTTAAATTCGTGGATAAAGTCATCCACGAAAACCACGAAAATTGGTACCCCACGAATAAAAGTACTTTCACAGTACAATATGAATTAAGGTGTTAAATTAGGGACATTAATTAACCAAGTTTGGAAATGACATACAATTACCTGAAAACACTACATGTGTCCAATGTTTTTGTTGTAATTAATAAAGAGCACAGGCTTACCTATTGTCAAACAGATTTAAGAATTCATTATTTCTCACAAAATCCTTTAAAAAAAGAAAACAATACAATATGGACAATCAAAGTCGAAACAAAAATATTCACTTGATTAGCCAGATCTGATCCATCTGTTAATGGAAATTACCAGTTATATATATTGTATAATTTATTTTCAGTAAATGATTTTGGTTATCAAGCCTTACACAATCCTATAAAAAAGAATACACCATTTATCAGACCATGATGAAAACATTTCTTAATCCTTGCCCATTCTTACTATAAATTTCTTTTCTAGTTTTCCTTTATTTAACTTTTTTTTCTATCCAGGACTATTTGCAATCAGTGTGTTTTTTGTTTAGATTTTAGGTGACAAAGAAAGGTTGATAAAAAGAACCCAGTTAAAGAGATCTGTCTACACGGTACTGGGTAAGCCTGAGGATGAACAGAATAACGAGGAACAGATGAACAATGACCTGGTCAGTAGAAATATAAATAATTTTTTGGGCCCTTTATAGCTTGCTGTTTAGTGTGAGCCAGGGCTCTGTGTTGAAGACTGTACTTTGACCTACATTGGTTTACTTTTACAAATTATGACTTGGATGGAGAGTTGTCTCATTGGCACTCATACCACATCTTCTTATATCCAAAATTATACAGGTTATAAAATTGTCTTTTATTTGGGTGATATGTAATCGTGTTAATTGATGCAGGAAGTAGCAACATGCTGTAGTAGTTTTGTAATTAGGCATAAAAAAGGTTTTAGATTGATATCAGCATGATATGTGCCATGAGTAACAAACTGCTTTTCTGAATCGTATGTCTAGAGGTAAAGTTCAGAATTAGATGCTAATTTGTCAGACAGTACTTATATGAAATTTATCTGAAAACTTTTGAAGAACTTATGGTTTCTGACAATGAAAGTTATTTTTATAAAATAAATATTTTTGTTACATGTGCTCATATTTAAGTTTGTGTGGATGGTTTAAAACTTGTTTTATTTAATTAACAGACAACTGATGTGACAGGAGACCATCTGAGGAATCATGATGCAGAGATATTTGATGACAGCGACTTTTATCACCAACAGTTACGGGAGTTAATAGAACGTAAAACTGCAGATATAGAAGATCCTGTGGCTATTAGCAGGTATATTGGTGATGATAGTGAACTGATGTTTAAATATCATATCAGCTGCGTCAGTTAGAAATCTACCTTATGTTTATCGATATCAATACATGTGTCATATTTCGGGGTTGAGAAAATCTCTATGGAAAGTCTGCAACTGTTTGTAAATGGAGCTGTTTTAAGAAAATTTACAAAAAAGACAAAAATGCATCTTTTATATGTATCTGAATGTTCCAAAGTCCATATATAAGTTCACTGACAAAGTCCATATATAAGTTCACTGACAAAGTCCATATATAAGTTCACTGACAAAGTCCATATATAAGTTCACTGACAAAGTCCATATATAAGTTCACTGACATACGGTTGTTTTCAATCTGATACAGCTCATATTCTATTTCACAACATTATCTAAATTCTTTCTTCAGAGTATAAAATAAACATGACGACCAATTGATGCTTTTTCCCAGAAAAATTTGATGTCACAAAGCAAATATATCTGCATCACAATGTCCTTCAACAATTTTTCTTCAATTTACACCAAGTCAACCTGCACAGTTCATTCATTAAAATAAAGTTGTATATTCGTCTTTAAGGTGCAAACCTTACTTCACAGTCCAGTAAATTAGGTTAACTGGAGAATGTGATGAAAATACCATATTAACTAAGCTTAGATTTTAAGTGAAATTTAAAAAATTAAACTTACAAAAGCTCTGTATTTTACATTTCAAGGATGTAGGTTTTATTATCATTTCCTTCATAGAATACACATTGGTGCACAAGGTAGACAAGAGGCCTATTGCTTGGCTAACATTTACTGAATTAGGTACCCATTGACTACTACATGTACCTTCAATAAGTAAATTTTAAGTCACTGCTGAATGTCCACATATGAAATGATTAATGTTGAATGTCAATTTATTTTTAGTGTTTTGTGATTTAAATTGTGAAAACCAAGTTACTTTAGCCATTCAGTTTTAGTGAAGTTTTATAAACAACAGTCAAGATGCAGGAGTCCGTTTCACAAAAGATAAATGATGACTAAGTTAGATTGCAAGTCATGAACAATTCAGTATATCCTAGGATCAATCTCTGTTAAGTTTTAATCAAATATATATTATATCAAGACCTTATTAAGAATATGTAGAGCTTACTGGAATAAAGTTTAAAATATTTTGCCTGCTTTGTATCTTCCAGGCAGTGGTTAGAAATTCAGAAATTGCGAAATAAAGTTAAAAAGAAGATTGACACCAAAGCCAGTAAAGGAAGAAAGACGAGGTAATTATTATAAGTAAGACTGTTTTTGTTATTTAGAAAAGAAGGAAGTTATGGATATGATAGTGTAAGTCTTGTTTCTACAAAGCAATTGACCTAAATACATTAGATACAAAAAGGACATGAAAATAAATCAAGTCTAAAAATAGAACACCATTGCCAAAAACCCAAAAAGTCCACAAAACACTACACTTAAAACAAACCAACCAACACAGGAGAACTGGTTTTACCTGTAAGATTTGTGTTAAACCTGGTGATAAGATAAACCAACGAAAACTTTCATTGTAATGCTATTAAAATGAATCAGCTACCAAACACTGCGCTTGAAACTTTGTGAGACTATTTATAGCACACATCCTTTTATTTTTTTTTTTTTTTATCAACCACCTGCTCTAGCATTGTGATTGATATTATGTCTTTTGTCTATTCTACAATAAATATTTTAATGGAATATTTCTTTATTAAGTTCTTATATACAACTATTAATGAAGTTTTTAGCTAATATAACTTAAATAATTTGTTAATTGTTATTTCAGGTACAATGCACATTCAAAACTTGTAAGTTTTATGGCACCAATGGACAACATAACATGGACAGATGAATCTAAGTAAGTGTGAAATGGATTATTCTTTTCTTACTTCTGATAATTATTGAAGTTCTATTTATGTGTCAAATTCATATTCAGCAATTTGACTCAAATTCTTATATTTGATATATAATCAACTAAAACATACCCAGTATATAAAACATTACCAAAAGTATTTGTATTTTTGATTCACATTAGACTAGACTGCCTTTTATTAGCCATTGAGATGACTTAGAATACTGATGATCTATGACATGAGATATACATAAGTATTTTCAAGCACACTCATATGTAAAATGGCAATTTTTCTGGGTCTGTTTGATTTCATGTCATAGATTAAAAAAAATATGTAAATAGTTCTTACCTGTATAAGGATGATTTTTTTGTGGGTCAAATCGATAAAAAAAATAGTTCTTCTCTGTGACTTCCTTATTTAATTTTCATGTTGACTTTCTTTTCATTTAATTATTTAACATGTTAAGAATATGCAGAACCCATACCCATATGGAGGGTTAAATTGAGATTTGCATGAAGAATAAGTATAGATTATAACATGGCCTTTTCCATATTGGCCCTGGTATCATCCCGAGACTCCCATATCGGCCTCGAGGCTTAAGCCGAGGGCCGATATGGGTCGAGGGATGATACCAGGGCCAATATGGAAAAGACATGTTATAATCTATTTATCACATATCTAAGTTCTGCAGAATAGAGACACAAAGTTCAATTATTACAATTTAATGAAACATAACAGGTAAAATTTTAAATTTTGTATCACAAAAGTGTCGTTAAGTACGCATTGATGTGACGTCATTTGGAATCAGGGCGCAATATGAATATCGTCTTTTTTGCCACGGGCAATTTTGAGGTTATTGCATATGCAAAACCCAACGTATTCGTAACAAATATGTGATAATATAGAATATGGAATAAAATAATTGTAAACATTAAGGATAGATTGAACAAATTGAAATTGCTTGGCTAAAACAAATCTTCACCTTAAATATTTGACAGTGGACAGATAGTTTGTAATAAATAGAAATGTGTAGTGAAAGATCATTGAGTATATAAAGTTTTTCTTTTACAGAGATGACTTGTTTAAATCGTTGTTTGGGAAAAGATACCAGTCTGAAAAAGAGACCGTGAAATTGAATGGAACTAACTTGTCTGAACAGGGAACTGTGGATGAAAGCTGACATCTTTAGCTGATAACAGATAGAAAACATTGATCTTTTTAATTGATATAATAAAGTGCAATTATAAATCTCCTTTTTCATATTTTGACAAGTATACTATTGATCATGGTGAAGAGTCTTTTATTTTTTCAGTTGAATAAATGATGACTATTGAGTTATATGATGATGACTAATGACTGCTTTTAAATGTGCTAGTTTACAAGGTAACAGTTTGCAAGCAGACATTTCACCTAACTCAGAAACATTATTCTGACCAATCTTTGCTGTTACACTTTAATGCCTTAGCCGAGAAGCAACATATACCAATTTAAAAGTCTTTGGTTTGACCGGCCAGGGTTTGAACATATCACCTCCCGCACTGGAGGAGAACATGCTACCAGGAAACCACCGAAGCAGTTCTGAGTTACATTAAAGCTCATGAGTCAAAAACAGACTGAAATTGCCATTGCAGAAAAAAAAATATCAATAGCCAAATAACAATTAACAACAACAAAAATGTGGAAAACTGATTATTTGCCTGAATTTTCGTAGTCAAAGGACCATGACTCTACATAAAATCTTTGGACAGGAAAAACCTTCTAACTTGATCTGTAACCGGTCATGATAAAACCATGTACCAAATATCAAATCAATATCCTCAATTATGACAAAAAAAGTTGTGGAAAAACAATAAATAACTTGTATGAATTTTTCGAAAGACCAAGGACCATAACTCTGCACAAAATAATAAGACAGGAATAAAATACAAACTTGATCTTTAACTGCTCATGATCAAACTAAATACTAAGTATCAAATCAAAATCTTCAAGCATGAAGAAAAAGTATGGAAAACTGATTTGGTGGACAGAGATTGCAAACCTGTTGTCCCATTCGAGTTCAACAGTAGGGAACTAATAAGGAAGTACTAGAATTTCACATAACAAAAAAAAAAACATTAAATAAAGCAGTTGCTGAATAATGACGAGAAGTGCACACGCTGAAAAGTATCGCATGTTTGAGTTGTCATTGAATTTATGTTGAAAGTCCAACATGAAGTTTTTACCACAAGTATAAAATAAACTTAGCATTATCAATGTTCTATGATAATGAGGTTATGGTCAGATGATCCAGACCACCATACAGTCATTCAATTCACCAAATATAGTTGACATGTTGCTTTAAGTATCTGATAGACTCACAAAATTACAAAAATGTATCATTGACCAATGAACCATGAAAATGATGTCAAGGTCAGATAAAGCATACAAGACCGACATGTACACCTGAAAATTATTTCATTCACCAATCATGATAAAGTTTCTGACACTAAATAAATGTGGTCAAATATCTTACAAATCTAATGTGCGATACTGGGCATTGAAGATTTCTTCATGAAAACTTTTCAAAAACAAGAAATTTCAAAAAATTTGGGAAAAAAATATGAACCACTTTAAAAAAAAAAATTGGACCAGCCCCAACTTTTTGAATCCCCTTGGAGCATTTTAAACCATCCAACTCAATCCCAGTCTTTCCTTTGTAGTATGGAACCATTGTAAGGGAGGTAACTCTAATGCAAAAAACAAACACAGAAAAATCAATTCTGTGTATATAAAAATTTATTACAACTGAGCCCTTTGATATACACTTACAATTTCAGGCAATTCTATACATTGCTCCACAAGTATTGTCTAGACACTAGAAAAATGCTTATTTGGGCCCATTTTTGACCCCTTATTCCTTAACCATAGGGACCAACCTTCCTTTTGTTGTTTCAAACTTTGTGTTTAAATTTCATAGATTTATATTTACTGATACTAAAGTTATCGGCAAATTTCCAATTATACTAAAGTTATTGGCAAATTTCCAATTATGCTAAAAATATTGGCAAATTTCCAATTATACTAAAGCTATTGGCAAATTTCCAATGGAGTTTATTATACTAAAGTTATTAGCAAATTTCCAATGGAGTTTATTATACTAAAGTTATTGGCAAATTCCAATGGAGTTTATTATACTAAAGTTATTGGCAAATTTCCATTGGAGTTTATTATACTAAAGTTATTGGCAAATTTCCAATACACATATATTTAAAAGCTGTGTGAGGTAATTCAAACATAACTTTTGGATTACCTCCCTTACTGCGTTCAAATTGTCTTATCTCCTTTCAACCAGAAAAAAACCTTGTTTTCCCCCTAATTCATAAATAGTTTGAGCCATAACCCCCCAAAGTCAATCCTAACCATCCCTTAGTAGTATGGAAACTTATGGTATAATTTCAGAGATTCATACACTTTAACACAAGTTATTGTCTTGAAACTACAAAAATGCTTATTGGGGCCCTTTCTTGGCCTCTAATTCCTAAACAGTTAGGACAATAATCCCCAAAATCAATCCCAACTTTCCTTTAGAGGTTATAAACCTTGTGTTAAAATTTTATTGATTTCTATATACTTATACTTAAGTTATTATCCGGAAACCGTCGGTCTTTTCGGACAACGCTGTCACCTCCGATGTGATACCAATATACGACCAATTTTTTTTAAATCTTAGCGGTCATTTAAAAACTTAACATTAACCAATGAACCATGAAAATGAGGTCAAGGTCAGACGAAACCAGCCAGACTGACATGTACCCATTACCGTCATTTCATACACTACATTGGACATAAGACAGACATAAACTTCATAATGGGACATCTGCATACTAGGTATGAAGCATTCATGTTTTTCTTCCTTCTGAAATATAAAGCTTTATACCAATATTTAACTCTGCTGAATAGTAATACCAGTCACATACAGCAAATTTCATTGCAGGCAAGACAAAAATGACACCAAGTTCAATGGACAATTGAGACAAAGCCATAGTAATTTAAATAGTTGCCTTAACTGCTTGCAAGGTATGAAGATTGGCACCTGTCAAAAAGTTTAAACCAACTGCATTGGTTTGCACCTGTTGTCAGTCAAGAGCTGATGTTCAGGGGATTTTTTTATTGATGTGGTTCATTAGCGTTTCTTTTTTTTTATATAGATTGGACTGGTGGTTTTCCTGTTTGATTTGTTTACACTAGTCCATTTGGGGTCCTGTATAGCTTGCTGTTTTGGGTGTGAGCCAAGGCTCTGTGTCTTCTACCTACTGAAATATAAAGCTTTGTACAAATAGTTATAGCTGAACCAGGATAGTAATTGCAGTGAGACTAAAATGTGTGTAATCCTTCTACATCTTTAATTCTAACCCAAACATTTTTTGTATTTTCTTTTTTTCAATTTCACCCTTCATATCTCCATCATGAATATATTATCACAGTAAACTCAACACCATGTTGAATGTATTATGAAAATAGTTCCAGCAACATCACATCAGTTTGTCTTTCAATTGTGAACCAAGGAAGGATGAGTGGTTGTTTATATTCCAGTGGCAAATATAAAGTATATTCAGGATGAGAACAGGTTTGTCACATAAATCAGAATTATCATGAAATAAATCAGTACCTTTACCATGTTAACATGGACACATTCAACAAACACAATTAAAACATTGATTTGTATAATTTTATTCACATTTTTTACAACAGTTTTGCTAAAACTTTTTTTCAAATTTTATACAAAATGTATAATATCTCTAGGTTTTGTCAATAATGAATAGTAAGGCGTTAATTTTTATCTTTAAATTTTCTATGGAAACTTGTATTCTGTCATTTAACAGACATTCATGTTGGTTTGGAAACAACTGATTTAAAAAATAAATCTAATATTTTCATGCATTTAAATTTTGACTTTAATCAGGATTTCGTATTAAAAATTTTGAATTTTTTGTAAAAAGAAAAAAAAAGAAAAGTTCAAATTCACCTTTTTCAATTTCATAGTTGATTTGACAAACTGGCACAAACAGGCAAGTTCCTAGAAACCTTACTCTTCGGTAATTCAATTTAAAATAATAAATTATAACGTTCAAAAACAAAACTTAACAAATACTAAAATCTTGTAAAATACTCCAATGCCTCATGTAAAAATACAATGCAACAAAGTAATGTACCAATAGTCTGCCAAGAGTTTTATTTAATCGGATAAATGGTTCAATAGTATGTGACCTTCTACATTAAAATATTCAAATTTTGTATTTTCTGCTTAAAAAATAGGTATTTCGCATCTATTCATAAAAATTTCAAAAAGGAAAATTGTATTAATTATTGGTTTACTTTTTGACGCATACATTTTTTTGGTACACAAATGTACTTCAAATTCTATAAAGCCAATGCTAAAATTATCATTATTTTCCGTTCACAGTTTTCCTATAATGTTAAAAATAATATCACAAGAACATTAAGAAATGCACCAAAACAATGACATTTTAAAATGTCTAACTCCAATGATTTAGAGCCAATGATTATATTGATGTGTTAATTTACAATGAAATTATGTAGATTATTTTAGGAATAAACAATATTTTACACTTTCCAAGAAATGTTTTAAAAGATACTTGCTAAAACTATGTAGGATGTAAATAATGACATTAAAAACTCCAAGCAGACAATGCACAATCTGACAAATGATCAAATTTTGATTCAGTACATGGATGTTCTAGACTGAGATAAGTAATCATCATGATGAATTTATTACATATAAAAGAAACCAAGTTTTATCTTAGAGACACAAAGATGAAAGACTAATGAAAGCTTTGTTTGCAATTGCATAATGATTTTTCAAACAATGGAAATTTTAAGTTAGTAAAATATATCTACTGTTATTTTTATTTACAAAAAGAAATTTGTACAATTCATTCAGAGGAATGTTGAGGTACTAGTTTCAATATTTACAATTTCATGTTGATAAATTTAGAAATCTAAAGAAAAATGTATTATGTATCATGAAAAGCTGCCCTTGCATATATGACATGTTTCTCTATATATAATTTAAATTTTGTAGCCTACCAGTCATATTTATGTACTAAGTAGTAATATACTCCTCCCCCCTTTTTCCCCTATAAAACAGCTGTGCTATGGTTACCTTTATGAAACTCCAGGTATCACAATTGACAATTTTACTCAATCATTTCAAGCAGATAAAATAGGTTGTACTCATGTTGAAATAACATTGATCAGGGTTGTTCCGACATAAATTCAACCAGTTTTGACTGCTATGTTATCAAGAGTTATAGTATTTTGACAAGGAAAATGTTTCTCTACATAGAATAAAATTTCTCATTTCTGCCAGTCTTAATTCTTTACTGACATACTGAGTACTGACATATCCCCCCTCCCACTTTCTAATGACTGTGCTATGGTTACCTTCACGAAACTGCAGGTATCAGAATTGAAATTTGAACTAAATCATTTAAAGCAGATAAAACAGGTTGTACTCATGTTGAATTTACATTGATTTTTGTTGGTTTCAATATAATTTCAACCATTCTTGACTACTGTGATATAAAGAGTTCTAGTATATTAACAAGGAAAATGAACTTGGTTTACTAATATTATTGGTTATTTATTTCTTCAATGCAATGGCTAAACAGTTTCATAACATAGTAGATACATATTCTCATTATCAACATAATTCACATTATTTAAAAGTATAACAAATGTAAAACTGGAACTATACAATTCTTTGACAATTGGCAGGATTTGTTTGCCTTGTTGTAGTTTACACACACTTGTTACAATGATAAGATTTTTCTTCATTAGGGGGAGACTGTAAAAATGTTGTAACTGGTCTATTTATACCAGTTCAGGGATCACCACATACATTGTAAAAGGGTGGTGCTTAAAATATTATCATTTCAATTCAATCGAAGAAAAATATTTATAAATTTAACCCATTTGCAATACTTTTATTTATACACATGTGTATATTTATCCTAAACTGTTATGACAAAAATTAAACAGTTTATCATAAGTAACTTACTAAAATTCTACTGATAAACAATTATTTTCTTTACCATGTTTCTGAATTTGATCTAAAATTAAAGGTCGATATTAAGTAAATAAGTAAAGCTAAAAATTTAGGGGAGAGGAGCACCCCCCTAAAATAGCCTGTGGTTATTCCTTAATACCAAATCATTGTAAGAAATGAGGATAAAGCATATCAACAAGACATTTATAAACCACTACAGACAAAAAGTGCTTGAAAATATATCTAGGTCAAGATTTCAGATATTTAGGAGATCCCATATACTGGCGTTATAGAAACTATATGTACATGTAAAAATAGCTTATCACTTATATAATATATCTTATAATAAATTTGATGATATCATTTTCCTATACACAATTATTTTGTCAAATGAAATAATTCAAATGAACACAAAAATAGCTGCCTTGACCCTCGATTTCTCCATAATCTGAGCACTGACAGAAACATTATTAAAGTACAGAAATCTTACATCTTGTTGTATACTCCCCATAACTGGACAAATTAAATATTAATTGGTTTAAGAATTATTCATCTCAACAAATCTCATAGGAAATTTAATTCACAAATCATGTATGCATACAAATATAAAGACATTTTATTTTAATGTAAACATAATATCTGTCAGATCTTTCATAATTTTAAATGCTTTACCATGTTTACTAAAAACTTCTTCTTGTTTTTTTGTTGTTTTTTTTAAATAATAGAGAAGTCTTAATACTTATAAATTATTCAATTGTCGAAGTTTTGAGGTGGAAAACCAAGATGAAGATTTCTGTATGGATTTAGACATATTCTCAGCACAATAAACAAATCACCACTTATGTCTTTATTTGTGAATTTAATTTTCTTTTTGCTTAAGATTTAGACAGAAGTATGATATATAACTCTGACAATAAACAAATTTATATACCATACCAATAACCACTTATTTTTAGAAACATTTACCATTTGTTGTTAAATCTAGTGAAAATAAAATTGTTTATATTTGTATCAGGACAGTTTAAAAATCTTCAGATTGTACAGAATTTTTTTTTTTTTTTAGGGCAAATGAATTAAATTTCCAATAAAGACATAAATATGGTGATTTGAATTAAAACATAAAAATTTATGTATATAACATGTATAATAGTAAACAAAAACAATAGCACTATCATAAACTACACAACAAATTTGTTGTTTTCAATTCTTGTCCGTGAAGATTTTCTCTTTGTGAAGCGATTGTCTCTACAATTGTTACAGACAAATGTTTCAGGGATATTGTTTTTACGAATTTTAGCACATGACAGATGAATCCATGTTTCACACACCGAACATTCAATCATTGGTCTTCCTCCGTAAGGCTTCATACAGAAACAGGTTATCAACTCATAAGACTCGTCATCTGAAAAATAGTATGATTATACAATTAAGTTTGTCAAAAAGATAATTTGTTTCATTTTACTATAACAAAGATTAAATTAATACAATTTGTCTGATGGATTCACTATATCAATCTTTTGTAAATGTAAATAATGAATGATTTTCTCAATTCTGTCTGCAATATTTGTATTCATGTTGTACAATTCCATTTATCTTCTTCCAAGGATGAGAAATGTTGACTACATTTTGTGCATGACTTATCTAGGACAGTGTTGAAACAATACAACAAACTTAAAATCAAAGATCTTCTCCTCAGATGAGATTGTTACTTCATGTACAAAACAATGAACAGACAGTTAATCCTGAGTTAGACAGTCTTTAAACTGACCTGGATCAATGGCAAGTAATGATTGACATAATTGAGACTGTATCAAAATTCAGTATTTTGAGTCTTGGCCATGGCTGTCTGTACTGATTGGAGTGACTCAGTGTCCAACAGAAAAGGAAGTTGTTTTTACCAAAGTTAGACAAGGATAGTTGTAATGATGGACTAGTGAAGTAGTATTTCAACTCAACAGTGAAACAACAAAGGAAACTTATCAAAACCTGGCATGTCTGTAGCAGTCAACTTAATACTGGGACTGTCACTTTCATACCAGGGATGATTGTATCTAAGGGCACAACTAAACAAGGAAGACAATCTTACCTGAATCCGGCATATCTGGACCCATTGATAGATGACTGGGACTGCCAGCAGAGAGGGTTGTGTCTGATGTATAACTATCTGCAGTACTCCCACTGCTGTCTAAGGGACTGGCGTTGTGCTGACTTCTCATTTCCTAAAAATTACAAGTTAACAATTCTTCATTCCAATCTAGATTAATCATTACTAGTCAAACTGAATCATATTTTGAATTGGTTAAAGCATAAAAGAAAAGCTTTACTTTTTAATTATACATTTTCTCATATATAAATTTGTTCATTTCAAACAATTTAAAATATTTGACAAGATTTAGTTTTTGCTCCTGATAATGCAATATATGCATTACCCACTGTTTTTTTCTTCCCCTGAAGACATATGTTTACAATTACAAGTATTTAGTCTGTACAAATTATGACATGTTTGTATGTTACAGTACTTTTTTACCTCCAAGTGCGAAAAATTGCCCCAAGGAAATGTCACCCCTCCCAATACATTCTACAATAACTATTGTAATTGATCACTCAACCAGGAAGTTATAAGCTTTGATCTTTAGAAATCAATGATCAGAAAATCAATTTCAATCAGCAATCAATTTTCATTTAACATATATTTGTAATTAGATATTCAGTTTCATTTGTTTATTTGTAGCAGTAAAATAATTATTGTTTGATCAATTAAAGTGTCATACTGAAATAATTTAATACTGTATCATATGTAATTTATTTACTTCATTCTAGGACAGACAGTATAAGGATGTTTAGAAACATTTGCTGTTCTGAGCATTCATGAAACGTGAAGAAAATTTACATGAATTAATTATGTATTTCATCCAGAATTACAATCTTTTTATTTATATTTTCTTTGCTGGTGTGAACCAAGGCTCTGTGTTTAATGCCATAATTGACCTATAATGGTTTACTTTTACAAATTGTGATTGGATGAAGAGTTATCTCATACCACATCTTCTTATATCTATGATCTTGAAACATGTTTAAAATGAAAATGAAACTTGTTTTTAAAAACAGTAACATATGTGATTGTCTAAAATAGAATATGGATATACTGGATTATATTCCATAACATTTTTTTAAATGGTCATGCACATTTGGTTCGACAAACTACTCACATCATGTTTATTTGATTCATACTGTGTATATTCCAAAATCATGGTGCAAAAAGCATAAAAATCTTCTTTGGTTTTCTTTTTCTTTGGAGGCGAACTACCAGTATGCTGAAATAAATGAAACAATAAATAATCTAAGTTATAAAGAACCCTCAAGTATTTAGACAAATTTTCATGAAATTAAAATGATTTAAAAACAAAGTTCTAGTGAATAATATAGATATGTATGTGAGACAAATGATTTCAAAGTTTTCACTACTGAACAATGCTTAACTCAAAACTATAATGAAAGGTCTCCAAAATCAAAATAAATTGTATATTAATTAAATTATTTATAAGACAAAAAAAACTTTACCTTATTTTTATTTTTAAATCTGTCAATCCAAACCATAACAATTGAGTACATGTATCTCTAATAATTATACCTTGAAGTTTTTCTATTTTTATTTTTTTTATTTATCAGTGGTACATGTATAATATTTCAAACCTTATTATTATTTGTATGCAATTACTGGATATCAAAGATGTCCCTTTAATATGCTGACGCTGCAAGAGAAACACACACAAAGTAAAAGTGATTGTAAGACATCAAACTATGTCTGGTAAATTGTCACAGAATTCCATATAGACATCATTACTTGACTCAAGACATAAAACAATCACTTTTTTCACTTTGAAGTGAGATATTTTCTCTTCTTGGGTAAAATTTACTTGAAATTGCAAGAAGTCTGTCAAAGCTAGCCTTTTTTAAAAGTACTTTGAAAGGTTTTTCATTGATAAATCTTGGATTGTAATAATAATCATATCAGATGCATATGCAGCAGAGACAAGTAAATGACTAGCACATTAGATTTATTTCGGTTCATTTATATCCAGTGGCAGACCCAGGGGGAGGGTTCCGGGGGTTGGAACCCCCTTTTTTTTGGACGATCAATGCATTTGAATGGGGACATATAGTTGGAACACCCCGACCCCCTTTTTAGAATGGCTGGATCCGCCACTGATATCATCAGTATGTTGAACCAATTGATATAGAATATTTATATAAAGCTGACCTGTCCTTTTTTGTTGTTCTTAATCACTCAATGAAATACACAGACCTACTAGACATGCAATGGGAAATTAAAGACTGTCTAGATTTATAATGTAAGTTAACATGCTGTAGTGACAGCAGTGTCCTTCACCCCTCAAAAATACAATTTTCTCAAAAACAAAATATCATTAATCCTGTTTAACTATCTTAACATCCTCTTTAGCGACAAAATATTGATTATTCAAAAGAAATACATTGTCTAGAAAGGATTTCTCTTAATAATTGTTGTATATGTTTTGATTTGTCTGCTGTTCCCCCCTTCATTTTTTGGACACATGACAAATAACTTAGATCTAAAGTTTATGTTGAAAATATCGAACACAATATTACAAACAATCAACAGTAACGTAATTTTGTATGGAACCCTTCTCTTTTATCGCCCTGAAAATAATTTAAACGGTTGTAAAACGACCCAGTCATGGCCGACTTGTTCAGAAATACCAAGCCGCCATCTTTGATAACGAAATTTTCAAAGAAAATATATCAACATTTCTTACCTCATATTCTGATCTTCCCAGAGGTTTCCTGTTTTTAGGAGCTGAAATAATACGAAGAACTCGATTAACACTACAAGTCATACAAACTGTAACAACTATTCAAAGATAAACAATTTCTGTACAAACAAAAGAATATGGAGGACTCGGCTTATTGTTTACCAAATTTTAAATCTTCAAAATCGGTTTTAATATTGAATGATAAGAAAGGACACCAACTAAATACGAATACATATTAATATCCGAATCATATTCGAACAAAAATAGGTTACAAATCAGTTGTTTTCTGGACAATTACATCAAATGTTTTGACCATGGAGACCAGCGTTTGTGAAATCGACAGACTGCCTCTCACAAAATTTACTGCATACGAAATATTTACAGGAAATCTATCGACAAAAAGTATAAAATATCAAAACTATACCTTTAAAGATATCTTCTGTCATCCTTTTACTAATTTCCTTTCACTAAATACAGAACAATCCACGATTAAAAACTTCGAAATCCAGTCGGCTGACATGCAAACGGTTCCTTCCTGTGGAAATGGGATACTATGCGTCGCAACCTTTGCGCAGGTCACGACCTGCAAAATTAGCATGAACGTCAATCGGTTTCTAAATTTAGATTTGTTGTAATTTTAAGGTGAAGGTCGCTCAAAGAAAAAGTGGCGGGAATATTTAAACTTTTTGAGAAGTCAATCAATTTCAATGTCCATAAACACAATACTTACACATACTTTGCAATATATAATGGCATTTTAAGAGTGTAGTATCCTTGAGGTAGATCATAAGTATATATTTTTTTAGACAGAATTTTCTTATTAAATTTGCAAAAATGAAGATTTAACTATGCTTTTTTTCAAAAATACAATAAAAAGTATGGGTCACTGTGCTATTTTTCAAGCTATGAGTCGTTGAAAATTGCCTAAATTTGGTTAGTTTGTTCATGAAAAAACACAATAGTGTGCATATAAAAAAAATTCTATGAGATAAAATTTTGAAATAAATTGTGAGAAGATAGGTTTCATAATATTTTTTAAAGAAAATAAAAAGAAAACATGGTGTCACCGAACTTGTTTTCTTGCTACAAGTGATAATTACAAATTTTCATTATTAGCCCAGTTTAAATTTTGTACTAAAAGAGTTATCTCCCCTTCAATGGCTCATTTGAAAAAAAATAATTTTAAAAACCAAAAATTTTGATATTTATTAAAATATTTTGAATAATACAATAAATTTACCAGTTTTCTTTATATAAATGAGGGTATGGATGGGGGGGTCTGTTATTCTGTAAACATTTAATTTTCACCCCATTTTTCTCTAATCTTTAAAAAATTAACCCCTTTTTTCTCTAATCTTCCAAAAATTAACCCTTTTATTCTCTAATCTTCTATTTTTTGGCTCATTATTCTCTAATCTTCATTTTTTAAGGGCATTATTCTTTAATCATTTAACCCCATCCAAACCCTCATAAATAAACAGTTTAACCATTTAATTGCAAATATGTCTCCAAAGCAGATTTGGGCAAATAAGAAGACTGATTTTGTACTGTGATTGTACAATCCAAGATTGCGGTATACCATGAATCACTGATATTATAATTTAAACCAATGCTCTAAAGCTTGTTTCTAATGGGGTCACTTTGTGTAAACGGCTTATTGTTTCAACATGCAAAAAAAGAATAATTGCAGTTGTATAATTTTTTTTAATGTTCATATTTATATGATTTAACATGGCATGTACGTGTGGTTGCTAATTTACTTTCTGCATCTGGGTCCGCAGTTAACCAATCTTGGAGCACTCAAAAAAATAAGTGAGATGACAGATTGAAGTTTATTTGCTAACTTTCTAATATTTTCCATGCGTTTCCAGTTTCACAGATGCCTCTTGAGTTGCTTAGATTCTAGCCTAGGAAAGGCCTCACGGAAAAGCTGTGAAAAAATAGGTTACAGAAAGACAATACACCAATAGAAGTACATTTCTGAAGATTGGATCAGATAAAGGAATTTTGTTCCATGAAAAAAAAGAAAATTTACAAATGTTTAATAGAAAAAACTATTTAAAGCCATTTATTAAAGGACCATAATCAATTTACCTTATAATTAAATCTTAAAGATGACTCAAACCTTCAAAGTTCCAATATTATAAATTTTGAATACTGTTCCAAAAGAAGAATGGGAAGGATATGAATTAAAAACCAACATACAGAGGCATAGAGAGGCATAGCTATGGAAGACATTTGGCTAACATTTTCATATTACTCTTATGTATATGGCAATGGATATCCCTTTTAAAGTACATCTAATATAAAATCAGCACTTGTGGTAAGATTGCCAATAAGACAATTATCTACCAGTCCAAATCAAAGATTTAAGGAAATACATATACCCATCTACTTAACCAGAAAAAAAAGTTTTAACTGAACAATGTTATTTACCTCAAATTCAGCAAATGACTAAATACTAGCCCTTAATTATAGTTTTAAACACAATTTTGTAACTGACTAAGTTCCAGTCTATGTAGCAAGACAAGTGGTTTAGACTAGTGTTTACCTAGAAACAGAAGTACCTGAAGCAATAGGTATGTCTGACACCTTGGAATCCTTCAAAAGTGGCATATCCACTCTAATATTTGAAGGATCCATAACAACTTATTAAACTACAAAGCCACTGTACATAATGTATATGGGTCATTTTCAAAAAATGTCGAATTTTGAAATTGAAAATATTATTAAAAGTTACTTATTCAAACAACCCTCTACATAAGCAAATCAAAACAAACAGTACTTTAAGAACAACATATTAAAAGATGCAATCTTAATGATGTCATACAAAAATATGTTGAAACATTTTTTGATCGGTGGTACATTATTTTGTCTATCCTGTTACCATTTTCAAAAGAAATTTTAGGTTATTAAGAAAGGGTTTAGATAAAATGTTAAGCTTGTTTTACGTAGACAATTAGATGGTTTTCAAGAGAATAAACTTCTATATATATTCATTCTGTAATATAATAGATTATTTGTCAATTTAACAGGTTGTACTGAAAAATGCCTCTAAAAATTGGTTTTCAAAGGTTGTAAAAATTACCACCAGTAATGCAAGTCTAAGATAGCAATTTATATTGTTCGGCATTTTTTCACCCTTTCAAATAAACCCAACATCAAGTAAATCCCTCATAAGTTAGTTTAATTTTCTCTATATTTCATTGGTAACAGGAACGTACGTTTCTGATATATTACTATATAAAAGTCTATCCTGTTACCTTTTTGTCTATCCTGTTACCGATATCAGTATTGCACCTGCGAATGCTTAATTGGGAAGATTAATACGTTATAACCTGAAGATGACTTCAAACAACGAAATATTTCATTCGTTTTGCACCTATATGTTAAGATAAAAAAATTAACGACGTTTTTGTCTACAATTGTCTATCCTGTTACTGTAACCATAGCAACCATAGTAACAGGATAGACATAACAGGATAGACAAATTTCTTCGTTTTTGATTGCTGTTGTGAAATAACTACTCCCTTTGGTGAAGTGATTATGTTTTTCTATTGTGAATTTGGTTTCCAACACGTTATTGCACTTTTTACAAGTATACTGTTGGTGTATTTAATCAAAACTGGTGGTAACAGCATAGACATGAAAAAAAGTACGCTATATTTTTTTCACTAAATGTCTTGAAATTTCTTTTCTCTACACTGTCGTTCAAGAAACGAGGCGTTTTAAATGTAAAGATTACTTTGCACTTTTGAGATCAACACTGACTGATTCAATATTCATAGGGAGAATAATTTCACGGCTGATTTAAGTAGCGGTAACAGGAAAGACATGAACCTCCTGTACGCAGATTCAATTTAGTTTGTAGATAATATGTTACATACAATGATATAGAAGCTACGATTTTTCGTTAGAGTAATATTAAACGTTCTTAAAAAGTCCCTTTTGCAGATATCAAGGCAATCAGAAAATCGCAAAAAAATCATTTGAAATGTGTTTTTCTGACACTGTACGCAGACAAATACCCCCAAAATGGGTCTTAAATGCAGTTTAATCTTATCAAAATAGATGTAAGGTGTGTTTATTATTAATGTTCTGAATCACAAATCCGACAAGCTTTCATTTAAACCATTACAACTGAAATTTCCATTAGAAATAAAAAAGTTAGCATGGGTGTACTGAAAATTCGACATTTTTTGAAAACGACCCATATATGTTATTGTTAATGATTTTTCTTTGTCATATTGTTTTTGAATTAAGTCCATATGTACATAGCGCACAAGTCCCGGGAAGTTTTACACTCCTACTTAGGAGTCTACTCCCGTATTCGGAAGAAGAAGAAGTAAATAGATACTAATTAATGTAGTAACATATCTCATGTCAATTGGTTACTATAGATACTTAATCCCACTTAATGATGATAATACGTAGACTTGCAGACATGTTTGGTCCGAGATTGAACCAAGCGGAGCGATGACATAGCAACGTTACTAGTTAACAACGAACACAATCATCATTACCTGATATCGTTTCCTATTACATTAAATACGACTAGTATTTATTATGGAGTGTGATCGTTTCTGGGCTAATAAATACCCGTTTCAAACAATATTTCAATAATTCAAAAAAAAGAGTTCAAAAGTCCCCGTAGTGCACATATTTATCTCTTCTAATATACAAGGGCAGTTATTAAAAAAAAGCATTTTCTTTCTTTTTTTTAATTTAATATCTAAAGAGAAATAAAAGCTTCAGGCCAAATGCAATGGTACATTTTTTATATCAATTATGATTTATATTTTAAAGGGGGCATAGTTGGTTTTATTATTTGATCAGGACTTATTTTCGCGAGTTTCAAAGACATTGCTGATGATATAAATTTCACAAAAATCTGGCAACACATGACGGACGCCCGGCATTTCTGTCCCCTGCAACGCGTTAAGACAAGTAATAAAACAATCCCATGTGGAGGCTCAAATTCCGGGAAAGGGGGGTATCACTTCAGAGCCTATATTTCGAAGTTCCATATACAAAAGGGCCTTTGTAATGGGTCCATTTTGAGATTTCATATTTCAATTGGATGTGAAACTTTAACATCACATATTACTGTATCTAATGATGGTAGTTACGAGAAAACAACAAAATTCTGTGAGAAACTTATATATTGATGAGTATTTTGAAATTAAACAAAAATCTAGCCATTGTCGGATTGTAGGGGGAGTACACATGTATACAGGTAAAACGTCCGAAAAAAAAGTGCATAAAAGGTCCTAAAATTTTTGTTTGCCTCGCTCCGCTCGGCGAACAGTTTCGCATCCACATGATTTTAACCCTGGCTACGCCACTGTAATACACTAAATCTTTACTGTAAGTGAGGCTCTTTTATTTTTCTTGTGTATTATTTGGAGTTTAGTATGGCATTCATTATCACTGAACTAGTATATATAATTGATTAGGGGCCAGCTGATGAACGCCTCTGGGTGCGGGAATTTCTCGCTGCATTGAAGACCTGTTGGTGACCTTCTGCTGTTGTCTGTTCTATGGTCTGGTTGTTCTCTCTTCTACAAATTCCATATTTCAATTCTCAATTTTATACTCTAAAACTATTGCAAACCATTCAAAATTCAAAATGCATAGAAATTTGAACTAAAACCTGTGAAAATTACTACATCTAAGCCTTTGAATGACACTCGACAAAAACAATATGCATAGTAATTTTAGCTATGTTTTCATAATAGCAATGAAGTGGAATTAAAGTCTTGAAGTGTTGTACAGTAAGTATGCTTTTAACTTGACTGTGTTTTTTTACAGCAGTTTGTTCAAATTTCTCAGAAGTTAAAAAGTTTGGTTTGATATAACAAATTGTAATTGGATCAGCATTTTTTCAACCTTTTATTTCTTCAAAACAGAGATATAATAATTAATAATGTTAATTTAGTGACACTTATAATTGTTAATTAACAGCATATATATTATATATATTTTTTTTTTATATATATCTTTAATCCTTCTTAATATATTCAAATTTTAAATTCTGAATTACAGCATCATATACAGTATATACCACATGCAGCTGGATGCATGGATGCTGAAGCAAATGAATATCTGAAATAAAAGCATCAATAGTGTATCCTGAGTATGTCTTCTCTCATTGACTTTAGCTGAAAACAAGAACATAAATATCGCCATATTCTGCATGTCCCTGTCTAGAGTCAGGATGTCATTTTTGCTGTGTAACATATTAGTTTTTTGTTCATCATTTTGTACATAATGCAGCTGTTAGTTTTCTCATTTAAAAACTTTTGCATTTGTCATTTAGGGCCTTTAATAGCTGACTATGCAGTATAGACTTTGCACTTGTTGAAAACTGTACAGTGACCTATAGTCGTTAATTTCTGTGTCATTATGGAGAGTTGTCTCATTGGCAATCATACTACATCTTCTTATTTCTATATTAAATGTTGATAACAATACCCTAATGGAAAGAAACACCTGCGTCTGGCTTTACACTATTCATAAAATGCAACATAAAAATCAATGCACTAGGATATCAACAAAAATCTATTGGTAAATATTCTTTTCAAGTTATCCTGAAGTATAAACAGTAAAGAATATTTTTAAACTATTATTTCTAGTTGAACAAACCAATAATCATACCTGCCAACTCTTCAAAATCTCAATGGAGGATTTAAAGCACAAGAGGATTTTTTGCTTCTCTTTTATTGTCATAAGCACTTTAATCTACTGTTATATTGTTTGAATGAGTATGTATGTGCTTAAATAGCCTTTTAAATCATTTGAATTTCTGTTTTGAGATGTTCATTGAATAAAATATAAAATATAAAAGTTCAGGTCAACACCTCTCAAGGGGGATACCCCCATATATCAGGATAGTTGGCAGGTCTGAGCAGCAACACATGTTGTGGACCTAAAATGACATGGTTTTAGATTTCAGACTTATTTGTAAAAGCTTTTAAAGCATGAGGACAAATAAGATTTCTGCCTGCTATTAAGCATAATCAAAATTTATATTTTTGACAATATATAATATTATTTCATAGCAATATAATATTTCCCACAGAAAGTAATAAATTCCAATATTGCACTAGTGCAATAAATCTTCAAAATTCATGACGTCATCAACGACCAAATCTTAGTTTAAACCAATTTTTACTTTCAAATATTATATTAAATAAAAGGGTTATTGCATGAATATTGGAGAATATTGTCCCTCGTAGAACATATATTGCACTCACAAGCTCGTGCAATATAAAATTCTACTCGGGACAATATTCCCCAATAATATATAACCCTTATAATATCTCTAAAAGATATCTGACATATAAAATATCTTTAAAAGATATCTGACATATATAATATCTTTAAAAGATATCTGACATATAAAATATCTTTAAAAGATATCGGACATATAAAATATCTTTAAAAGATATCAGACATATAAAATATCTTTAAAAGATATCTGACATATATAATATCTTTAAAAGATATCTGACATATATAATATCTTTAAAAGATATTATTATATATTGTCAGAATTATCAAATTAATGTATATGCTACCAACCTTACTGTACTAGATGGACATTTCAACAATTTCAACTACATGTCCCCATTCATTGACTTTCCAAAAAAGGCTTTCAGATCCGCGCCTGCTATGCTTGAACCTTGATACCAAATTTCAGAAATTCTTGATTCTTAGTTTTTGAGAAAAATGGGACAAATTTTTCATTCATGGCTATTATATACCGTATAAATCGTTAAATAAGCCGCAGGTTTTTTTCTCTGTCTTTGTCCCTGCGTGTTATACTCGGGTGCGTGTTATGTAAGTATTATTTTCTGTTTTCAGGACGACGGTGAAAGAAAAAAATATCTGGATTTGTTTTCTGGAGACAGTCAGATTGTCAAGTGCTTGCAGTGACTTGATAAATTGTTAATGTTGCATATTTTGTTATGAATAAATAAATATATTAACTAAATCGTTTGTTTTTATTTCATTCAATCATTGTTGGTTTACAGGAAGTCGATAACCATGTGTTTAGTGTTCATTTCGTAAACAAAGAAAGATAACTCTGTCCATACAGGATATTAATTGTGTATTTATCATAAATATGTAGTTGTTAGTTGATTTAATGTGTTTTAATATAAAATTTTCTAATGAAATAATAAAGAAAGTGATTGTGTGTCTTGCCAATATTACAAGTTTCTTTAAATGACGATGGTGATGCATGTGCTTAAATCGACACTTTAAAGTGCTTCATAAACAAAGAGAGATAATCGTGTTTGAGAAGAGGTACCAAACAGGATAAAATACTGAAGAGTAACTGTTTGTCGTTTTATTGTGTTTCAAAACGAAATATCTTTACGAAATATTATTGGATGTTTAACTAAAAAAAAAAGAATACTAATTTTTATAATTTAATCTGTTAAAACATTTATTTATTGCCGTCTTCTTTTAATCCCCCTTGTCATTGTTCATAACACTAGACAATGACTTGCAAAAAGTAAATTGTTTTGTTTGTTGTATTCATCCAAATTAAAATTGAAAAATGTTTGTTACGTTCAGAACTTCAACTTTTATTTTATAGACAACAATAAAATTCTTAAGATTGATTTAATTAAAAAAAAATCTTGACTTTTGGGTGAACAGTTTTCACACGTGGGTACAGGTAAGTAGGTCATAATCAAGGTAAACAATGGCAGTTTTATGGCTTGGGTGACCTTTCATGCATACATTTTTAAGATTAATTTAAATCCTTAATGCCAATTCAAACAATAAAGAAGCAATCAATACCATACTAATTTTAATCAAAACAACAAGGTTCAATGGACACCCAAGCTGTCAACACATGGCCATTGTTGACAAAAAACATCAAACGAAACTGGCATAATTAAAACAATGAGAAAAGTATAATTATTTTATTACGATTTTTTATTTTAATATGACACAAATAAATATATTCAAAAATACTCTCAACTTTCTCACCAATCTGAAAATAGAAATGAAACAAATTACGGTGTGAGTTACAAAAGGAGAAAATATTCATGACACTATCAGGTCAGTAGAATAAATATACGTTTTCTTCAGTGTGCGCTTAATATTCAGGTGCGTTTTATGTAAGGACAAAAACAATCTTCCCCCCAAAAAACGGCCGTGCGGCTTATAAAACGATGCGCTTTAAATTCGAAAATATACGGTAATAGAATATATATCAATCTGGTCACTGGATTTCGCTTTTAAGTCGGTACCTCTCTCTGAAATCTGAATGTTATGCCCACTCTTACTTTTATGCGAGTAGGGTACACATATTTTTGTTAGAATCAAATGTATTGCCAGAATGATGGTGTTCAGAAAACAACATGTTGGATTCTTCAACTGCAATAGATTATACCAACCAAGTTAAATGTGTCATAGCTCTTTTAAAATGTTTAAGACTAATAGTGTTACTTCATTTGTTGTATTTTTTTTTTAATCTGATGTCTTCCATTAAATGTTTTACAATAGATGGTCAACAGACTTTGCAAGCAATATCTTGAAAAAAATGATGACCACAGCAAATTTCTTTTGGGAATTCCAGTTCATGTGGTTCTTTTTTACTTGCCTTTTTGGACTTTCATACATAAGTAAGTTGGTACAGTAGGCAACATCCAAGTTACTTCTTTTTATTTTATTGTATATTTTAGACAGTTTGCCTGGCTTCAACATGTGACTTCATTGAAGAAAAACTGAGCTAGAATAGGAGTCTCATCCTTTGCTTCTTTTCATTTCTTCCACATGATATCAAGATCAACATATAAAAGTAGCATATAATAAGGTAATACCATATATATTTGTAATTGTTTCTAGGGTATTGTAATACTAACACATGTACGAAACTAAATGTTTTTTCCTGAACTGAACAATTCCCTCTCCTCTGAAAAGTCAACCCTGATATCTTCTATTCCTGAACAAGTAATCTTTTGAATCCTGCTTGTACAGAACAAGACCTGATCTCAGCATTTATATGATTGACAGACATTGACAATTTATGGAAATTAAAGTAAAGGCAACTTAAAAGGCTTCTTTCCATATTTTTAGATAAAATCTTCATAACAATCAAAATCAAGAAATTCAACCGTCTTATAAACAATTGGGATTGTGTTAAATCTGAAAACTTAACACATAGACAAAACAATAAAATTTTATTTGTTTATTTAATATCATAGGCTCAATAAGAATATGTAAGATTTCTTGTAAATAAAAATTTCTTTGTTCTTCTTAACAATTACATACATTCACAAAACAAATATAGCTACTACACTTAATACACATAATCCTGATATGTCAACTAGACACTGGTCATAGTACTATAGACTGTATATAGTTTATTACTCATCTGAAAGTTCTTGAAAAAACTGCTTGACCTTGAATATTTTTTCATTGTTTTAAAGGCTATTATAGTCGATTAAATCTATTTGAAATCTTTTGACGCTCTTGAAATGTAAAGTTGATGATAAAATCTGCTTTTTGAATGAAAAAATATTTTCAATTCATCAGGCAAATAGAATACGGGGTACCTGTCATTTAAAAATAATGGTGTATACATTTTTAGTTGAACCAATTTTCATTTAATACTTGATTTGTTGGCAATGTACCTTATGAATCATTATAATGTCCCTTATGAATCATTTTATTGCATCATTTTAAAAGATTTATGAAAATTGCAAAACTGGTAAAAATGAATACATGATGTAAGGAATACATAGTATTTGATTAATTTTACAACTAAACAAAAATCAACCTTTAAACCGATTTCAATACATGATAGGTTCTTGTCATTTTTTTTTCCGATTATAAATATGTAATTTATATTTGTTGTTAATATATAATTGGTATTTATATTCTTAGAATACCAGTTTGGAATGTTATCTTAAGGATTTAAAAAAAAAACATACATTCTATCATTCCATGTATACAAGATGTCATGCATTTAATACTGATCAATTTCTCAATATAATTTGTAAATAAACTATCAGTTTAGGTGAACAAAACTTTTTTTTTTCCAAAGCATACAATAGTAGACAGAATATTAGCAAAATGATACAAAAATCACAAAATCTTCTCGAATAGAAAGTCAGTGATGTTTTAATTGAGATTATTAACCTGTTTGTAGCAGTAGGATAATTATAAACTCCAAAATTAATGTGAATTATACCCGCACATTTTGATTAAAGCTGCAAAGCAATAAGACCTTTAAGTTCAGGGTCTTACAATGTCTTTTGACTGTGAAACATATCTTTTTTATCAAGTCAATTTTGTAAAAAAAGAAATTGAATCCAGCCATTTGATTATGCTAATTTACCAGTAATTGTTCGTAAGTAAAAAATTAATTTTGTTCTGAATAAATTGAATTATTAATTATTTTAAATGTATATACATGTGTGAGGCTTCAAAAGCCTACACATCATGATCAGTAATAAGTCAGCAAAGAGATGTGTCCTGCCAATGTGAACATCAAACAAACTTCAACAATTGCTGCCATCGCTGACAACAGTATGCACTAGTCTTGCTTCCGCTACTTAATCACAGGGGAGACAATTCAATTGATTCTCTGAATGAAAATATTTGATGTAACAACAGTGACCCTGAACTACAAGGACTATTCTAATAAAGCCATAAAGCATAAATACATCTGTAAGTTATTAAAGGGAGGTAATTCCTCCTGATCACAGTCATAATAAACATAAAATACTAAAACAAGACAGAAGCTGTCCAAATTATAACATGTTTATATCATAAGAGATTTCCTTTGTCTATATTACACTGTGCTATGTACATGAATATATAACACACAAAATAATTGTACATCTTTCATACATATATATTTAAATCTTTCATTGTTTCAGGCCCATATTGGACCAATCCAACTAATATATGGGATGAAATGAAATATTGTGTATACATATAACCTATTTTATTTGTAGCTTCATATACAGAAACTTATTAGATGTAGTTTTAAAAATCATTTAAACTCTAGAAGAACAATAAAGTTGCTTATTTCAGAATAAAATTCACTGGCCAATTTAAATAAGTCAAACAATTGATTACCTCCCCTTTTTACCTATTTCAATGTCACCAATGCCCTTTTTCTTAACAAATACTAAATGCAATTGTTGACACATTAACAAAACAAAAAAAAACACTGACCTGACATTAACTTGTGAGTAAGCACCATATTATATTGCTGTCCAGTACAAATGTAGTATAAACAAAAATCTATCAGAAAGCATATTGTTTTGACATTGAGACCGAGATGAAAGATTTAAAATCTGGTAGAATTGACTTTTTATGTTTCATAATGATACTGTTACACTGGATGAAACTAAACATTAAACAACTCTTACTTCGTGATGGTGGATATAAAAATTTGTAAGGGTTCCACGGAACCCAGTGTCTCGCCTACTTTTGCTGTAAATCGCAGGCTCAACAAAAATGAGGAAAAAATTCAATAAAAATATTCCTCTTGATACTATCTTATGATTGTAAGAAGCTTCTGTCCAAGTTTGGTAAAAATTTAGGATAGTTAATGAATCTAATAAATGTTTTGAAAACTTTAACTGCAGACTGTATGTAATGTTAACTGGAAGAAAATCTAAGTCTAAATCAAAAGTAAAATACAGAAAAAAATGGAGTTATCTTTATGCAAAATTTACTTCTGGATACTATCTTATGATCATAAATAAGCTTCTGTCCAAGTATGGTACAAACCCAGGATAGTTTAAGAAAGTTATTAAAATTTTAAAAACTTTAACCACAGAGTGAATGTAATGTTTCCCCACAGAAAAACTAAGTCCATTTAAAAGTAAAATACGGAAAAAATGGATTTATTTTTTTACAAAATTTACTTCTGGATACTATCTTATGATCATAAACAAGCTTCTGTCCAAGTTTGGTACAAACCAAGGATAGTTTAAGAAAGTTATTAAAACTTTAAAAACTTTAACCACAGAGTGAATGTAATGTTTCCCCGCAGAAAAAACTAAGTCCATTTATAAGTAAAATACGGAAAAAATGGAATTTTATTTTTACAAAATTTACATCTGGATACTATCTTATGATCATAAACAAGTTTCTGTCCAAGTTTGGTAGAAATGAGGTATAGTTTAAGAAAGTTATTAAAATTTCAAAAACTTTAACCACAGAGTGAATATTTGTGGACGCCGCCGCAGACGACGACGACGGAATGTAGGATAGCTTAGTCTCGCTTTTTCAACTAAAGTCGAAGGCTCGACAAAAATCTAATTTTCTTACATGTCACCAATAGGAAGATTTTAATTTTACTTTTTGCTCACTTTCCCTTTCAGCACTTTAACTCATAGCAAGTTTAAATATTGCCCTATTTATTCTTATCAAGTTTCCCATGTATAAAATGGCCGAGGCATACATAAGGATAGAGATCTCATTCTTAGTTTTTTTCTATATAGATGTAACAAAAGCTTTGCATTGTGACAATTTCTTTTTATTGGAGCTGAATAAAACAAGTACAAGGTGATGTCCACAAATATGATCAAACTAATGTATAATGAAACAATATTTGTTCCATTGATGATTGGAAAAAATATTCAGATCTAATCAAAACCTTATGCCTTTTATTTCAAACTCACACAAAAATCAATTTATTACATTTATACATTCAGCTTTATGAAAATAAACATAGCAATGCATCATTTGTATCTGTTTACTTGTGAGTGATATGGTATACAAATAACAAAATATTCCTTAAATTATGAAATAGGACATATACAACAAAAATACTTATATTTGTGGTGATCAGAAAATTGACAAAATACTAATCTACCATTCTATGTACATATCTTACAGACATAAAATAAACAGCATTTATACATGATTTGTAGAAGATTAAATTACATATAAAATTCATAAACCTTACAAAGCAGATGTGTGAAAAAGATCTGACAATACACATGCAACAAAATCTGTCTTCACAATATATTTTTTGCAGCCACAGGCCTGATGCTCATTATTTGAAAATTTTTGTATGGATTCTATTGGCTTGCAATAGTTAAATTTTACAGGCTCATTGGGATTTGAGCCTAGGCTAAAAGGCATGTGGCCAAGTGTGGTGACAGAATAAGTATCAAAGTCTCAACTCTTGCAGTATTTGTGTTTCAAAAAAGAATTTTTTTTCTTCATTTTTCGCATCATATGGAAGAATATATTATTTAGCATTAAACACTTTTTGTTACAATTAATGGTAATTTTGCATTACTTTTTAAAGAATATATTAATTGACAAGGCAACTAAATATTACAGAAAGAAGCTCTATTGCCATTATGATCAAATTTATGCAATTTGTTGTGGAAAATATTCAGTTAGAATTTTAACATTCTTTGGGAATTTTTCTTTATTACGAAATAATTATATGTGTAATTCCCTTTTTGCCATAGATCATTTTACAGTATCTATTATATACTCGTCTCTAACAAAAAGGGTAGAGGTTGCTTAACGATTGTTAGCTGAACCCCTTTGTACATGCATACAGCTCATCCCCAGGAATTTTCACACAAAATGAACATGTTTCTTCAGGGTTTAATTATTACACGATGCCCTCCATAAAACTTGTGTCTAAATTTTGGATTAATGTTCTGATAAAACCCATTTCCTTTCTTGTGTTCTCAAATATCACTTGTGGTTCTAAACTTTCACATCGTAAACAATTTGGTGCCATGACCATAGCTAAATTATTAACGTCCATTTTCGTTACTTTTGAATTGTCTTCAGCAGCAAATACCTTGAAAATAAAAGAAGAAATATATTTATTTTATGATGCACAAAAATGACAGGAAAATTCCTAGTAATAGCATAAACAATAACAAAACCAATAATATCTAGGTCCTCTAGAGGTCAACACAGTCTTCAGCTATAAACACCTGTCTAATCAATATGTCTATATCTCTTAATTGTCCAAAGTCCATAAAGAAGCTAATAAATTAAATATTAACTCTGGAAGACCAGCACCAAATTCTTCAGATAACTAAAACATTTATTTGAACAAAGGACAACAACTGACAAGGTTCCTCACTTTAGACTGGCACATGAATATGTAGTAAGATTTAAAAGTTATGTTGCTGTGTAAAAATTCATTTATACCATTTTCAGTTTCTGATAGTGCCTAAACCAAGTCAAATTCTCTATAACCTTGAACTTTCCAGTTCAACGGTTAGTCACATGATAGTTGATATCCAATTGTACACCTTTTTGGTATGAAACAGTGATTTTCTATGCTTTGTATACTGCTAATGATATGTTATAGCGATTTCTCTATTTTGCCAAAGAATTTAGACAGAAGTTAATATACATATGATTTTTAATTTTTTTCTTCTGATCTTCCATGCAACATTTTTAGAGACATGACCTGGGGACAACCTTGAAACTTTTATATTTTGATTCAGAAGAATTTAAAATGTATTAAAAAGGTTATTAATACTTGTGTGTTCTAGTACTCTTGCACATAATTAATCTACAGAGTTATCTCCAATTGTATTGACAAATCTTTTAAGGTACGCAAGCACTGATCTTCGTATTCGTATTTGAAAATTTACTAACTACTTCTATATAACTCTACAGAGTTATCTCAACTTACCTGTAAAAATCGTATAAGGTACGCTAGCACTAATCTATTTATATCTGGAAGTTTATTAACAACTTCTATAGCTTCTTCTGGATTCTGAAAATTTTCTATACATTCTTCATAGAATTCTGGCGGAATTAATGGCTCCTGAAGTTCTCTGTACCATAGTTTTAATAAAGATGCAGGAATGTGTGGATCAGGACAGTCTGAGGGGATTATCCATTGATCACATTTAATCTTTAATGCATTAACTTCATCAATATCACCTGGAACTCTATAATATACAATTATACAATAATAATCGTTACCTTGATAATTTACCTAACATTATTATTAAAAAGTGGATAGTGGGAATACACATAATTAACAGTGCCTGGTGCTGATTAATGTTTCAGAATTTCTTCTAGCAGTTACGTAACTGCATTATTAAACAATTATCTAACCTTGATAAGTACTCATTATCATTATCATAATACTAACAATCAGGCCAGATATTGTGCTAAACAATTCGTTACTTAATGGTCAATTGAATAAATGTGTTAACAGTGTGGGTTTTTATCGTTGTTGAAGGCTGTACAGTGAGCTTAAAAGTTGTTAACTTCTGTCATTTTGTCTCTGATGGTTAATTGTCTCGGCTATAAAACTACATCCCCATTTTTTTTTTTAAAGACCTCTAAGAAAATTTGCCATACATGTATAATATCAGTTCAGTAAACACTTAACCCTTTCCTCCATTGGAATTATTTTTTTACATACTTGATTTGCATAGGACTTTTTTCAGTAAAAAAAAATTGTAAGGTTTAAAGTGTTAATGCATTGTGAAAACGAATATTTCATCAATGAATTTGAAGTCAGATATTCTCATGAATATCCTTTTCATATTGGATACAATTTTTTTAAAGTCTGATGCAGACATTTTGGAGTCAAAGCGTTTCAACTGAGGTACTACACAGGCGTCAAAAGGCGTCATTATGGAGTAAAGGGGGTGGCGTCAAAAGGCGTCATTATGGAGGAAAGGGTTAATTGTAAGTACTGCATCATTTGTTAACCATTATTTTAGCAGCACTTGGCAGGAGATAATTAATATGTAAATTTTATAACCAATTGAAACCAGTTGTATTGGCAAAAACAAAGATTCAAAGAGAACAAAATTTGAGGTCAGAAGTTTACTAATTTTATTAATAAAAAGAGAGTGCCTTAGTCATTTTTTTAAAATAAATATAGTGTTGATTTATTGGTTGTTGTTGGCTAAATTTCAAGTGGCAAATATATTTGATCCACATCCAGGAAGAGAACAGAATTGAGGTTTGGTGGTGGTGGTAATGGGGCAGAGAATTCCAATGTGTATAATAAAACATAAGTTCTAAAGAAGAAATAAAAGACCATGCAATTTTTATAAGGTGTGCTAGCCCTGGCTGAAATATTTTTTATCAATAGAGCCTAGGGTATCTCCATGCCTTCTTAATTTCGTAAATTAATTAAATTGTTCATTTAATAAGTATATTCTTTTCTTTAATTAAAATATTTTCAAAGAAATATCTACTTTAATTCTGAGAAAGATTTTTTTTATCTTTGGAAATTGACATCAGTAAGAACCTGAATGAAGTATTAAGTCATCATAATTTACATATTAATTCTTGAATGTAATCAATAATTTTTCGTCAACATTTTTTCATATGAAGCTGTTTTTTTCATAAAGCTTAAAATCTTTCAAAATTTAAATCTTTGGAATAAATTGTGACTTTTCTACTTTTGAAATGTATAATGTATAAGAATATTGGATGTTTTCCAACTAAACACCTACAAAGTTTCTGATTTAAAAAAAAATCCTTTTTGAACTTCCTCCTTCTTACGAAAACTTGATTACTGCATTCGATAAAAGTTTATTGATAGCTACATCTTTTTTTATATTCCAGACTCAATAACTCATGTTTTAAAATTCATAAAACAAAGGATTATTTTTTTAATAGAAGTAATGTGTGGGTTGAACTGCTTGAATTTTTGTCTCCAGAATTTAAATGTGAAAAGTGTGTTTGTACAATTCACATCTTTCAATAGAATCTAAAATTAAAATTCTACTGTATGTTGAATGTCATCCTTCAGTCAATATAGTTTGTTGTAGGAGTATATCATTGTTATGAATCAGTTTATCTGTAACTATCTTGTGAATTTTTATATCCCCATTGTAAGAGACAGATTCACTAAGTTCTGCTAATGTATGTTATTTTATTTTAATCATCTGTGTAGAACTTTTCCACAGACACTTGCCTCATATTTTCCTATGAAGTTGTATAACAATGAGTTACAGTTGAATTTGTGTTTTGTTCTTGCTGACCAATACTGACAAAATATTATCCCTTGGAATTTAAAAAAAAATCACAAAATTACACTTTTGTCATACCTACATATACACATCCACATTTAGTTGATTTAGATTTCCCTCAAAAAGATCTTTTTGTACTCTTTAACCCTTCACTGTACAAAATTATATAAATTATTACTAGATTTTTTGTACCTAAATATTCCTTCTGTTTGAGCACCATTTAACCTCAAAACTTCCTCTGAAAGCGTTGTCTGTAGCCAAGGTAACTTCCTGTCTGGAAATCTTTCACATTGAAGAGCTAGAATTTCTTCTAAAGTACTTCCAAACATAGATGGATTAAATATTGATTTCTGAAATATACATGTACACAGTTATGTGAATAATCTTATAACAAAAGTAATGCTGTACCAAATTTTAACTTATTGATGGCAGTTCTATTTGTAAATTGTTTGTGTAATACAATAAATGGCAATTGTTCTTCACATAAAAAGTTGCTACTTCAGGTAGGAATTATTATTTCAAAGAGTTTTTGGCGCTTACTACAGTACACAAATATTGTTGAAGACTATTCTTATAGATTATTGTTGATCATCTCAGAGAGATTGATTTTCTAGCTATAGTTGGGACGGCGAAAGTGAGAAAATCAATCAAGTTGAGATGACCAATGATAATCTGTTTATCGCTATTTTACCTATGATGGATGACGTTGTCAATTTCATGTCAATTTTATTAGCAACGCCAAGTGCCTCCTTAGTTTCTATCAATAATTTTTCATCTCAAGCGAGTAGCATGATATGAAAAATTATCACAAAAAAGATCAAAGGAAAAATGCACATAAATAGCAATAAAAGACTTTATAGCTTACTGTTCAGTGTCAGTCAAGGCTCTGTGTTGAAGGACATACTTTGACCTATAATGGTTTACTTTAACAAATTGTGACTTGAATTGTGAGTTGTCTCATTGGCACTCATACCACATATTTATATCTTAGATCACTTAAAATTTGTTTTTGAATGGCATTAGCTTAGTTCTGCTAACTTATACTTTTCCAAAAATGCTACTAAAAAGTAAGATCACAAAAATACTGTACTTAGACGAAAATCAATTCGGAAAGTCCATAATCACATGGCAAAATCAAATAACTAAACGCATCAAAAAAGAATGGACAAGAACTGTCATATTCCTGACTTGATACAGGCATTTTCAAATGTAGAAAATGGTGGATTAAACCTGGTTTTATAGTGCTAACCCTCTCACTTTGATGACAGTCTCGTCAAATTCCGTTATACTTACATTGATGCGTAAACTAAACGGACACAATAAATAAAATAGTCAAAATATAGGTACATCAGTCATCATCGTATAACAAATTGCCTGAATTGACTGATTAAAGGTTTATAGTTCCATGTAAATAACTCATAATGCAATAATTGTCTAAAAGACAGAATGTCTACCTTAGCTTGTTCTATTTCATCAATGTTAGGCTTCCTTTGTCCTTTCTTTGGTCCACTTTGTACCATTTTCTCTAAACGCTTATTACATTGTTTAGCAAAGTGACTGATTGGTATCTGTAAATAATAAAACAATAAATTGGTTTAACTACAATTTCTAACATTTGTTGGTACTTTAATAGAATGCCTATACAGGTATCAAAAAAATATCAGTAACACCAAATGTGGGTTGAATTGCCTGTAAGAGGCCAAAATCAGTGATTTTCAAGAGCTGTAATCGGTAGCTTAATCATGTTAGAAAACCAACAAAAGAAGAAGATCAGAATGTCAATCAATATATCTTGTGTTAGTGAATAAAGTCAAAATAATCCCCTAGAAACAATGTGATATTGCAGAAATGTTTGAAGGAGACTGAAAGGAAATTGACTACGTAATTCCACAATTCCAGGCCTTATAACTATAAATATATTTATAATCGTCTATGCAAGTTTTATTGCTAGATAACTATTCGATCATGTTATAAGATAAGTAAATATGCTCTCTACATATAAAATCAAAGTCTAGTACACAATCAAAATAACTACACATGCATTCAAAGCTTTTAACTGTTCTTCTGAAATATCATGCCATTTCCTATTCTAGCAAAAACATTATTTAAACAGACAGCATATATGTATTTTGTAAAATCTTTAAGGTGTAAAAGGATATAGAGAAAACATGCACCATGTCTCAAAATGTTTTATTTTCTGAAAAAAATTAATTTAACAAAAAGGAAATAACAATTAAGATGAAGTGGCAAGAGGTGTACTGCACTCGAGGAAAACAATTTTCATGGGAAACGAAATAAAAGTAAACATGACATAAGCTTTAGTCAATTATATTCAATAGACCAACATTTCTCTTTATGAATTTGAGTAATTTACTTACTAAGGATTCTTTTTTTGCAGGGTACAACTTTCAATGGTTTAAGAAAAAATGAATTTTCATGGATATTAGATATAATGGTTTTGCCAGCCAGACAACTTATAAATATTTGTTCTTTGTTGAACATTCAAATTTATGGTTTGCTTTTTCCAACTAAATCCTCCAAAACTGGTATCCCTCAAATAATAATGAATCCAAAGTTTACATGACAGTGTCAATTTGAAACTGAAACATCGATCTTAAGAGTATGAATGAGATCAAATTTATAAAAGCAAAAGGAAAGCTAGCACATAGATTTAGTAATGTGCTTAAAATATTTATCTTCTTTATTTAAATATACACAGACAGTGCATGTGTACTTATGTTTTTACTTTCATCCTGTTTCAGGAAATGTTTTTATTGTAATTTTGATATTGTTTGTTTGTTTTAATGTAGATGGACCTCATTTTGAGACACACCTTCTCCTTGGGGTTGATGTTAGTAGGTAGAATGTTATAATTACCAGCATTCCATCAGCCTGACTTACAATCAGATCGGGAAGATCGTCATCAGTATCCATGTAGCGGGAAATATAACCCTCTAAATACGTTTTAAATTTTACAGTTGGAGGAAAAAAGTTCAAACAAACTGCCATTAATTCCCAGCCTTTCTGTAAACTTTCTCTGAAATAAACAAAAAAATATTTCAAGTTCCTTTCTCCATACAACATAACATAGACATTAGTACACATTTTTGTTAAAGGGCCAGCTTAAGCCCACCTCCAATTTTTGTTGTTGTGTTGAAGACCCATTGGTGGCCTTCATCTGTTTTCTGCTCTTTGATCCAGTTGTTGTCTCTTTGACACATTCCCAATTTCCATTCTCTATTTATATATACAGGTACTATGCAGAAATAAGCATTCTTATAATTGTAAATAGATGAGCTAGGTATAAAACTATCCTGTGCATGGTAATTTACTGTAAATTTTCCATTTGTTATCATCAATTAGTAGAGCATGTCAAATTAATATTATATATCAATTTATTATAACTTTATAATCCTTTTTTTATCAAAGTATTCCATATGAAGAACTTACAATTTAGGATTGTCTGTTGTTTGTTTACAGAGTTGCATATAGATTTCATCCCTGAGTGCAACACAGTGCCATCCTTTGATGATAATTTCCTGTGCATTACTGATTTGTGTCCCTTTGCCCTTTCTGTCAGCCATATACACTTGTATCAGTAAAATAGTTAAGGAAATTTTCTCTTCACAATTATGCAATAAATCATCTCATAGGATGTATTTCACATAAATACTATATTATAAAAGTCCTTGTCCAACTTAACAATTCACTTAAGTATTCTTCAAAAAAATTCACACCAAAAGTCTCTTGTGAATAAAGAACTTGAAAAATAGTGCTTATCTTAAGTTACAGTCAACGGATTGAACTCTGTCAATAGTTGTTTAGTTGTTGTATGTCCTATCTTAATATTTTAATTTTTGGAAAAAATGGGTGTTTACTGCAGATCTTTGATTTCTTCTGTTATATTTATTCACCCCTTTCATTTTGGAGAAAACTGTATTGTATTTTCAGCTCAGACGGCATCAATTGGTGATTTGATGGTTGCAAATTAAGATTACTGGCGACATGTTTACTCATGTGTATGTGTAAAATAGAATAGACTTATTCTGTGGTCTATGGATAGCAATATCTGGTAAATAATTCATCTATTAATGGATATTAGTATTTCATATATATGCTTACATGTACAAAAAAAAATCAATGTTAAGCAATGACAGAACTCAAAGTTGATGTTTTCAGATGTTGTCTGCTCTTTGGATGGGTTGTTGTCTCTTTCACACATTCCCCATTTCCATTCTCAATTTTATTTGGTAAAAGCTAAGTTAATGTTTTAAAGTCAGCATCACTGTAAAAGTATAAATACACAAAATCCACCTTAAAAATGGTTATGCTGATATGTACCCCCTTTTTTATATAGTTCTTCAAAAAGGATATGTCTAAACACTTCACATGCATCTTTCTTCACTCCTTTATCTTCTGTTCTCAGTATAGGCTTTTGTATCAGATCCTGAAAATGAACAAATTCATTGAATATTTTTCCAAAATTATACAGTTTAAATATTTTTAAACACAGTAAGGACTGTTCTATAGAATTAAACACAGGGGAAAGGGGGCATGGGAAGCATATTTTTTAGATCCTAACAACCCATTATTATGTCACGACAAGATCCATATTAGATACATAAATATACATAAGATTTGTATTAGTAAGCATCCAGCTTTGATAAAATAGGATTCATCTATCCAAAGATAAACTGACAAGTGAATCTTTAAAGCCAAAAAACAATTCTTACCAGCAATCGTAAACATTTCATTTCAACAAGAACTACTCCTTTGCAAAGTAAGACTTATAAATGAAAAATAAGTTTCACAGTTGAATAATTCTTAAACGAACTCCATAAAGAAAACAGGAAACATTATACTAACCGACTGAAATACATGTATTTGTTTCAAATTGATATAAACAACAGCATCAGTTTCATCCAACGGCTCATATTCAACAAACAAACAGTCACAGACATTTCCCATCGCAGACAACCAATGCTAATTTTATCACATTTTTCAAAAATGTAGTGTCAATTGAACTTTCCAAATCTAATTAATTTTTGCGTGATTAAACAAATGAATGATGATATTTATGAACTTCCTGCTGTGTATATTCTCAATATTTAAAACAAAACATAGATGAGGAAGAAATTATTGATCAATTTATTAGGGCACAATAAGGTTATTTTTTTATTTATTTTTTTAAATAAAAGGCTCTTTTTCAAACAGATAAAAGAAACAGAATTTTTAGTAATGGACTATAATGTTTATCAAAACTCTAAAAATTCTTTATATATGTACATCTGGAGAAAAACTATTGACTACATTTACGTCATAGTGGTTGACAATTCAGTACTAAAAGAATATTTTTTTAGAGAATTCAATCAAAAATGTTTAAAAAACCCTTATTATCCCCTCCTTCATTTAAATTCTTCAAATTATCCATTGATATATAATATGCATCTTCTAATCATGAGATTAAAATTACAAAATAACAATATAAAATATTTTACGTCAATGAAAACATATCCTGTTTTATACATGTATTTCAACCCTTTAATATCTTCTATATATACAACTATGTAATGTAAATGACTACTTAAATTTAATACAATAAAATATGTATATTTTTCAAAGCGGTCTTAAATATCAGGTATTCAATTCAACTAGGTCATGTGATTCCCATTACATGAAATACAATTATTATCTATATTGTTACCTTGATATTAAATATAATTCCTTAAAATGATCCAAAAATAACTTTAATATATGTATAAATAAATGGGGAATGTGTCCATAGGACACAGATGATGCCCCGGTTTGCATATAAAGTTAAATAGGGACATTACTTAACAACCATAAAAGTAATGCTACCCAAATTCATACTTGATCTGAGTTTCGTGGTAAAAGCTTTGTGTACAAGTTTCATAACATTTGGTCGCAGCAAACTTAAGTTAGAGAACAGAAACCCATAATTAAATCTTGTTACATCATTGGTCGAATTTCCATAGGTAAAGAAGTCTTCAACCAATCATCACATTATTTTTTTTATACTTTTTTTACAGTAAATATAACCCAAAGTTCGTTAGATTCTAAAAAGTAAATGTACGTGTGTTATGTGGAAGAGCAAGTTTGGACATTTTTAAAAAGCTAATGTGGTAAAATTGAACAAAATTTGCCTACTGATTTATATTACCTTTTGCCAAACCAGCATGGCCTCATATGAGATTTTCTTTCCAAACAGTCCCTTTTTATGTCTGTTCATATAGTTCTCTATGTCTGTTTCTGAATGTAGTTTCTGTTTCTGTGACAAGGGACTAGCAGATCTGATAGGTGGTGCTGTTCCCGCACGATTCTAAAATTAGAATATGTTGTATTGTAACAAAATTTACTATATATTTTATGATAAATTAAGATTTACAGGGATAACTTATGCTATGATGTGACAATTTTTTATAATAAACTAATAATTATTCTGTACTTCACATTATTTCATAGTATAAAATACCTCAAAAGTCACGACAGTGGTTTTAGTAATTCTATCAATTCAAAAGCAATGACAGTATGCTTAAAGAATCTTATGTATATAACATAAGTCATGATAGTGTTTCTAGAAAACTGCCCAGATTTCTTTTTGTTTAACGTTTTTATCTAGTGCTTTTTTTATGTTTGACTTTAACACATTTAATTTCATCAAATTTTAACAAAATGGTGAAATGGGTTGTTCACTTGTTGTTTATAGTGAGATACAACATAACAAGCATTGTCTTACACAAGTCTGTGGCTTTTACTTTGTTAAATCCCATCTAAGACCTTACAACCAGACATCTCATTCAAAAGGACCTCCTACTACTAAAATGATCAAAACCGCGATGCTTTAAATGTGACTAGATGATGAATCTTATACTAACCTGTCTGTTTAGAGATCCTATACAGGGACTAATCGACACATTAGTTTCTGTCTGATATGGGACTAGATCATGAGTCTTATACTAACCTGTCTGTTTAGAGATCCTATACAGGGACTAATTGACTCATTAGTTTCTGTCTGATATGGGACTAGATGATGAATCTTATACTAACCTGTCTGTTTAGAGATCCTATACTGGGACTAATTGACTCATTAGTTTCTGTCTGACATGGGACTAGATCACGAGTCTTATACTAACCTGTCTGTTTAGAGATCCTATACAGGGACTAATTGACTCATTAGTTTCTGTCTGATATGGGACTAGATGATGAATCTTATACTAACCTGTCTGTTTAGAGATCCTATACTGGGACTAATTGACTCATTAGTTTCTGTCTGACATGGGACTAGATCACGAGTCTTATACTAACCTGTCTGTTTAGAGATCCTATACAGGGACTAATTGACTCATTAGTTTCTGTCTGACATGGGACTAGATCACGAGTCTTATACTAACCTGTCTGTTTAGAGATCCTATACACGGACTAATTGACTCATTAGTTTCTGTCTGACATGGGACTAGATCACGAGTCTTATACTAACCTGTCTGTTTAGAGATCCTATACACGGACTAATTGACTCATTAGTTTCTGTCTGACATGGGACTAGATCACGAGTCTTATACTAACCTGTCTGTTTAGAGATCCTATACTGGGACTAATTGACTCATTAGTTTCTGTCTGATATGGGACTAGATCACGAGTCTTATACTAACCTGTCTGTTTAGAGATCCTATACACGGACTAATTGACTCATTAGTTTCTGTCTGATATGGGACTAGATCATGAGTCTTATACTAACCTGTCTGTTTAGAGATCCTATACTGGGACTAATTGACTCATTAGTTTCTGTCTGACATGGGACTAGATCACGAGTCTTATACTAACCTGTCTGTTTAGAGATCCTATACACGGACTAATTGACTCATTAGTTTCTGTCTGATATGGGACTAGATCACGAGTCTTATACTAACCTGTCTGTTTAGAGATCCTATACTGGGACTAATTGACACATTAGTTTCTGTCTGATATGGGACTAGATCATGAATCTTATACTAACCTGTCTGTTTAGAGATCCTATACTGGGACTAATTGACTCATTAGTTTCTGTCTGATATGGGACTAGATCACGAGTCTTATACTAACCTGTCTGTTTAGAGATCCTATACTGGGACTAATTGACACATTAGTTTCTGTCTGATATGGGACTAGATCATGAATCTTATACTAACCTGTCTGTTTAGAGATCCTAATACTGGGACTAATTGACACCTTAGTTTCTGTCTGATATGGGACAAGATGATGAATCTTATACTAACCTGTCTGTTTAGAGATCCTATACTGGGACTAATTGACACATTAGTTTCTGTCTGATATGGGACAACCATTGAAGCTGGTCTTTGTTGCATCATATCAGCTTGCATTGAATGACTTTTCTCCATGGCTGGACTTCCTGTCAGGGAATCGCCTTTCTCTGGCTTCTTCCTTTTTAATGATGTATGATGGGATAGATCGAATCCTGGCGGTGAATCGTTGACAGAATACATGTTACTCGCATCCTCAACATCCTCAAAACTTTGGTTCAGTTCAACTGAAACAGAATAAAATCATTGAAAATATTATCACAACACTCTCTACATCCTCAAAACTTTGGTTCAGTTCAACTGAAACAGAATAAAATCATGTTAAATATGATCACAACACTATCTGGTTGAACTCCTAAATACACATGAAACATTTACATTTGGAAACTTACTAATTTCACCAAATACTGAGATTGAATTAATATTTCCTTGCATGCTCAGTTTTGTCTGTGGTTCAGTAACAATATCTGTATTCTCCAGCATCACAAAATGTCTGTGGTTCAGAACAAATACTGTTATTCTCCAGCATCACAAAATGTCTGTGGTTCAGAACAAATACTGTTATTTTCCAGCATCACAATATGTATGTGGTTTAGAGACAATATCGTTAATTTCAAGTATCACAAAATGTATGTGGTACAGAAACAATATTATCATTTTCCCCAAATCACAAAATATCTGAGGTTCAAAAACAATATCATTATTTTTCCTGCACAATAATGACCTTCAAAATATGGTACGACTCTTACCTGATTTCATACAGATTGTCAAACTTGTTAATAATCTCATGATGTTGATAACAAAATTATATTGTCTTTAATTAACTGATTACTTCATAAAAAGGTGCAAGTTTAATGATAACACGAGATAACATGTGATAAATATATCCTAAATGAGGAAATTCCCTAATGATTAATTGTCCTCTCAGCTATTTTTAGAATTTTTGTCACTTACGACTGATGTTTTCACTTGAGATGAGATATTTTTAGTTTTGATGTGGATGTATCAATACTTATATTTTTTAGAAAATGAAAGGGGTTTCACTTTAGTAATATAGATTTCCTGGATATATTTATATACTTTGGAAAATGCTTGAAATGTCCTGGAAAAAAGGAAAGTATCATCAAAGAATTACCTGTAATTTTGAATTTTTCACTCAGTGTTCATTATTGCACTTAAAAAGCAATCTAATTAAAATTAGTTCTTCACACTTGCTCCTAGTTGTTTATAATAAGCAGAATTAATCCAAACCAATACTGGTCCTTATTTGTGGAACAACTGCAACAGGGTTTGTCCAATTGCAATTGATCTATTCTTATCAGTATTTACTTAACATAAAATGCACTTTTTCACATTTTACTGCTGCACAATTTATTATTGTGTTTAACATAGGTCAGTTTCTATAAATATCTATTTATTTGTACAATGTAATGTATAGATATATTTAGTTTTTTTGTGTTACCTGATTCATATTTATGTAAACTATTTTGCTGCATTTGTAATGTACAAGAATACAATGAACACAAATGTGTCTTTACACCCATCTTTAATTTGAAACTCATTATAAATCCAAAATTCTTGAAATTTATAGATTATAAATTGTTGGTGAATGAGTTATCACAGAAAGGTGTTAGCTGAAATAACCCTATACTGTACTTTTATCAGGGCCTTTTGTAGCTGACTTTGAGGTATGAATTTTGCTCATTGTTGAAGGACCTTACTGTGCCCTAACATGGTTTGCATCTACATCATTTGGGTCTCATTGGCAATCATATCACATATCTCCTTACTTTATATTAGCATTCTAGTAAAACTGAAGAAAAATATCATCAGAATGGTATTTTACAAAAATCATGATGAATAAAATGTTTGCCAACTTCTGTTTAGGATTGTTTTTAGGCATGCATGTAGTCTTTTTAAATGTATGTCTTTTATTAGCATTGGTTTTAAGATCAACTTTTATCTTTTAATCTACTGACAGCTGAAATACTTACATTATACATCAGAATTAATCCTTAGAACTAAAATGTATTTACTAATTTCCTTCTATAAAGCCTAACACTAATAACATTGTATTTTCCCCAATGAATTTCCTTTGCAACTAACATATTGGTTTCAATACTTTGAAAAACATTTCCACAAACACTTTACAGTTAGTACTATCTCAAGTATAAAATGATATCTTTCAGCCATATCTGCAATATTGCATTTTTGTGTGGTTTATCATAATCCCAACAAAGATATGGTCAACACTGGCCTTCAGGAGTATTATCTACACTAGCCTATCGTCTGTGTATCAATAAAGAGCTAATACTTGTACAGTATAATCAGTTAAAATAAAACGTTCACTATAATGCTATAGGGAATCACTAGAAACAAGGAGTGATTACTCTCAGTCCAAATATACCATTAAAACAGAAAAAGCCATATCGTCTGTGTATCAACTTGCACAGTACAATCAGTTTAAAATAAAACGTTCTTGGAATCACTGGAAAAAGGAGTGATTACTCCCTGTCCAAAAATACCATTAAAACAGTAGAAAGCCATAATATGATCTAGATAAATTACTTTGAGTCTGAATATACCAGGGATACAATTACATGGTACAGAAGGATAATTGATGTACAGTAAAAACACCACTTACTAGACATAACTTATTTTATAAGATAAAGTCAATCGATCACGATATGCAATGTTTGCACTCACGATAACAAAATTCTTCCTCTTACGTAATGTATTGAACAGTAAAAAGCACAGACAGAATTCCTGGGTAAAGCAACAATCACTGAAACAAGCTATGTTAAGAAACCAATTTCTGATTTTGATATTCCTTTGTATTTAGCCAATTTCTGCCTATTTTTTGACAAGTTGTAATGTAACAGCAATAAATAATATACAATTTGTCTAGACATTAGTGATGTTTTTTAGACTTTGGAGAAAAGCTAATCAATAACCATACATACATATTATACAAACATCAATAGGAAATGACACTTAAGGGTTTGTATTGCAATCTACCAAACATAAAGATTAGATGGGAAGATGTAACATTTGAATTAATTAGCATAGAATTATCGTGAAAACAGCCAAAGACAGCTAACATAACTTTACATTAGTTTTATTACTAGCGTTTATAAACCTTAAAAGGCTGCTTATGTTAAGTCCATTTGTCGGCAAACACTGTTGAGACAGGAAAAAAGTTAGCTCAGTAATCCAAGCAAAACCATATTACTATATGCTCACTTCTTGAGTTTGTACAATGTATAAGGTTCACTTCTGGAGTTTGTACAATGTATAAGGTTCACTTCTGGAGTTTGTACAATGTATAAGGTTCACTTCTGGAGTTTGTACAATGTATAAGGCTCACTTCTGGAGTTTGTACAATGTATAAGAAAATGAACTACCTCATCTATTTTGAACTCCCCCAACTAAACCAACCACTAACGTAACAAAACTCTGGCTTTAAAATGCACTTTGATTGAAAAGTTCTATTTTGTTTTAATTTGTATTCCAAAATAATGCTAAGTCAATCAAGAATGAATACAAACACTAAATAATTAACCCATATACCTCTCCTGATTAGAAAAAGGTTAGGTTATAATACTCTATAGAATATGATTATGCGGACAATAAAATCATTCATCATGAAGAGATTAATCATTTTTCCCCTCACATATCTTTGATTGTAATTCCTACAGATGCTATGGCATAAGACATTCCATGATCAAGTAGAATATCTTTGTTGATAATAACGATCATAATGATAACAATATTAATAACATACCTTCTCCAGGGAAATTCTCAAAAACTGGAGCTGACCTATGACCTCTATTCATCAAGTGACCATACTGTTCATTTAACATACTAGGATCGATCTGAAAGTCATGTGGGTAGTTTAATATCACTTTTTCTCTTGAATGCCTGTTAGTGTTCGGCTGAAAGTCTTCCGGATAATTTAAAATATTTTGGTTGTCTTTTAATACCTCTTTAAAATTTGTTGCGTCATTTAAGTTTGTAGGAAAACTAGGCGTCCGTTCACTTTGTGTTGGTACATTTGCATAATCAGGTTCCGAGTCATCTGAAACTCTTGAATCATGTGACAATTGACTGCCACTTTTCACATGAACAATGTCAATGTCACCAGCACTTTTATGTGAACCTCTAGATGAAATACTATCATTAAATCCTTTCATTTCACTCTGCAATTGTTGCAGACGCAAGGACCCATGGGAAGAATGCATATCTCGTAACGATCCTTGTGACGATTGTGAATCTGATAAATCCCTATTACGAGATGAGAAAGAAGTCTGACTGTCCGCTCGCTCATGTCTCACTGCCCTAGTTGATGAATGAGACGTATCACTGTCAGATCTCTCATGTGGATGATAATAATGTCCTCCAACGTAATCCCCCGGTGCTATTACAATGTCTGACGTTCCAAATGTCCCTGGGTCAGGAACAGAGGTAGGTTCATATGACACAGGCTGTTGTTCTACGTTTAATCTTTTGTAGGTGGTACTTCCATTACGCTTTGGAACACCTACAAAAGATGGATTAGTACGTGGAAATGATCTTAGTTTCTGTTTTTGTGGAATAGGACTTGCATGTCCCTGTTGTGCCACTATGTCTTGACTGAATGCTATACATTCTTGGTCTTTATTTGTAGTTAAGACTGGACTATATAACCTATCATGTAATTCTTGGGGAACACTGTTTTGGTTTGTAGAATAACCAAATGCTGAGCTATACATCTCAGGATTAGGTGAACTGTAAGAGTCTGAACGGCTTCCGTAGTCACTTCCGTGACGTTTAGATCTGTTTGAATATGATAAGTCAGAGTCATCATGTGCTCTGATCTTTGCGTAATGTGGTTGCGAATCATCTCGACCATAATTTGTAAAACGGTAGCTATTTGATCTAACAGGAAGTGCACTGGGTGTAACTTCTGAAACAGATCGTTGCATTGAGTGAGCTCGAGCTGACCTTGGAGAATCGTATCCTCGTGGAGACATATCTGTAGATGATTCCCGTCTCAATACTGACGAGGACACCGGTGGACTGGAAGATGAATACCCTGCTTGAGTTGATTGAGATGACTGACTGCTACGTCTCCTGACATTCTCACCATTTACTGAAACTTCCTTAAAGCTATCATGTCGACTAGAACTACTTTGAGACGAATTGGAATCCTGTCGGGAAAATCTTTGCTGAAAAAGAAATAAGAACTAATTAAATATCAATTTAAAGCTAAAAGCTAAATAATTGGATGGAATTACCAGTACTAGCCATGTATAAGTGAAAACTCAAAGTTCAATACAATGTTACGTTTGATAATTATTTGTCTCCATTTTTTTGGCAGGGTAAAAAACTAATACCGATAGTTATTTGAAATACCTCAAATTATCATAATGTCCTTTTAATCCTGAATATTATCTTATGGATTATTAAGTGTGCATATTCCTTTTTCTTTATTGTTTTTATTCTGTGAATAACCATGATAACAGGTCTATAAGAATTGCCAGTCAGTATGATTAATGATGTCAGTAGATTTACTAAACCGGGATAAGTTCTTAAATACATAAATCGATAGACATAAACTACGAAAAAAACAGACAAAACTTGTTAAGTGACAGACACTAACTTAAAGTCATGTGCGCTTTGTAAGCCGCTGGGCAACTTTCAATGGAAGCAACTGCATTTTTATTAATAATTTAAGATCAAAGATAACTTATGTATTCTAATGTATTAAAGTCCTCTAATGGCAATTAGTTAATAAGTAAACAAGGAAGAAGGAAGCCAGTTTACTGCCTTTCAAGTTATAATTATACATTTCTTATTTTTCTCTAGCTTTATAGACGTTCAATTCATACAAGGAAATCTTTGGAATATTACATAAGATGTGCTTTCAAGACATAAATGTTTTTTTCTGGACAAATTGCAATGATCTATATCTTTGTTTCTTCAGATTCTTGATTCTACGGTTGCTTATGATTGCTTAAAACCCCTTTATGTGAACTCAATTGTCTCAATTACACAAACATCTCCTTATTTTCATAAAGAGGCAGAAATGTATACATGTATAACTTTTAGTAGTTGTATCAGAATGGTGGCGATATGCTGTACTTTTATCAGGAATTTCTGACAGAAGAGTTACTTGCTTACCATTTGTGACTTCCGCATAACAACATCCGAAGTTTCTCCATACCAAGACATTATTTTCATCGTTCACATTTAAATTTCTACTGTTTTGTTTGATTTACAAAGCTACTTTTTTTTTTATAAATTTCACACATATTTTTCTTATTTCCTTGTTTAAATAGACCATGAAGTATTTACTTTTCTTAAGATTTAAATAACTAGAGTATTTAATCTGTAATAAGGTGTACATCATCAGCATACAATTTATGTCCTGATATGTGATTTACTTCTTTAAGCTATAAATCTGACATGTCCTTAAACGAACATCTTATATTTTATAATTATAGATATTAAACCTGTTGCCATAGCAACCAATTATAATAAAATCAGTTAAGGTATACAATCATTTTTACCCCAAAAATGTCCTTCTGAGTATAAATTAAACATTCAGTGACTGGCAATTTCTTATCATATGAGCTAACAAAGTCTAGTGATAATCTTCAGCTTTCTACTTGTGTTTTTTTACTACTCTTTGGAAATTAATTCTTTAAAAACTATGAACAACAAACCAGTTTTAACTGACTTATACTGCTAACATCTTAACTTTGGTGGATAGTCATAGGCGGATCCAGGGGCCGGGGCCCCCCCTTTCGTGGGAAAAATTTGGTTGATAATATAGGGAATCACTGAAGCGTCATTGGAGCAGGCCCCCCTTTAGATCAGTCAGAGGGCCCTCCTTTACAAAAAGTTCTGGACCCGCCACTGCTTGTGGTCAAATTTGCAATTTTACCACATATCCATATTTTTATATTATATCATTACAATAAAACTTCAAATAAAGTGAAATTTAAAAAAATACAAATTCGATAATTTAGTACACTCAGACAGATAATACAATTAGATAGATATGATGCCAAGACTTTCACCCACTGTCTATCACATTAATAACATTAGTCTAACTAGCCAGTTAGGGATAACAGTACATGGTTTGGCCGCTTGACAAGTGCTTATGTATTTGTTTTATGAATTATCATCATTTGTTGATGTTGATTACGATATGCCTGATAAAACAACCTGTAATATACATGTTATCTTAATTACAATGTATTATGTCATTAACTACAATCAATAAACATACTTTTCTGCCAAATGTACTTATTTTGTATTGTTGGTAATATATTACATATTATTACTTAGTTGAGTTATTAATTTACAAAGACAGGAAAAGGCCATCGATCAACGAAATTTCAGTGGTTGGGAAAAAAATTCTTGCAATGGGGCAAGTTTTAAAAGCCTTTTTTTTAATACTCTTTGTAAAATCATATAATTTTGATGGGTCATTTTCAGCTACAATGTGCCTACGGTCAAAGGCCCTTGCCTTTTCTAATCACTGGAAAATTAATTACATATTGTAAAATGTAGGTTTTTTAAAACATGTTTTCTACAAAATTCACACCAATAGCACAAAGCTCAAAATTTGTGGACCCCAACTCTCTGCATTTATCTCCAACTCACCATACCAGCATTATGCATATGATAACTAACATTAAGAAAAAAGAAAAAAAGAACCATTCTAAAAGTGCTTGCAGTTAATGAATGCTATAATTCAAAGACGATAAGAACAAATAAATAAAGATTCCTCTCCCTCCAATTTTAGGTATCAATCAGATCATATCCTTTGGATTTAGTGTAAAGACTTCATTAACAATCTTAGTAAAGAAGTGTAGTGGGCAACAATTATACCAAGTCTCATTAAGGGACGACATCAAAAGATCGATGTAGGATAAAAAACTTAAATCAAATAGTTTGGGGGTGAGGGGGTCAACATTGCTGCAAGTTTTGTTAATAAAAAAATCGATTTTACTTATATCCATATAGGTAAATCAATTTTTCTCAAATTAAGTTAAGATGGGGGGTGGGGGGGGGGGGGGTCAGTGAAAAAACTATGTGAATTAAGTTTTTTATCCTACATTGAACTTTTGATGTCGTCCCTAACAACTCTAATGACATACAAAAGTTCTAAAGAGGACACAATTTTAAAATATATCTGTACTAGAGCAATATATAAAACTATCTTTGTGACCTTGACCTAGCAGAAAGGCCATCCTCATAAGTAACATACCCTTTGGTGGTGGGAAGCAAAATACTGTCAAGCTGTATTATACCATTCAAAGCATTAAAAAGTTATTAGCTGAAGGGGACTAGGCAAGATAGCTGATGTCGACTGCTTTCTAAGTATTGTTGTGTTACAGATTGAAGGACAGACAGAGGGATATATATCACGTATATCATCATGCAATAGAGGACAACAAAACCTTGTTTTAAACTGGAAATGTGAATTGTTTTTTTAGATAAGTTTTTTTTTTATATCAACACCATCAGGATTTGAACTGACTACAGAACAAGGTCCTCTTAAAGAACTGGGAAACTCAGGCAAAACAACTATTTTTATCAGTCAAAATAATAATAAGTAATTTATTTTGATGGTGTCTACATTTATACTTAAGTTGTTATCCTGTCATTTTAAAGCCAATAAACAGATAATTTACAGCTTTGTGTTAGTTTTGATCTTTTGAAGAGATGGAGAATCCCAATATTAAGTGGTTAGTAAGTTATATTTTCCCCAGCTATGAGTTACTATAGAAGTCATCAATTAAACATTAAGAGGGTAATTGAAAAGATAAACCAAGGTCCCACAGAGTAATCATAATTGACCTTTAAATTAAAGATCAGTGACCTCTGTAGTGTTAAAGTTTAAAAGTGAAAAATATGTGTGCACCCTTGAGTTGACCAATGACAATACTTTCTCATATATCTGTTGAATATGTATACTTTAACCACATGTTGTATTTATAAATAAAAGTAAGAGTACAATTTGTTTTCTTTTTAATAATAATTATTTTAAACTTCAAAGATAAAGGGAAAAGGAAAACATTGTGACATTTAAGAGGGATTTTATTTTTTCAAATATAATTTCTTCCGTATTGTTTTGCTTTGTTTCCTCAATCAAATTTAATTAATTTTGTGTTTAGAGTTATTTTTATTTGTAGTACCAGTACCTAATCTACAATATATTTTGAATAGTGTAAGGTATCAGTCTTGAATAATGCCCAAATAAATTTCGATCTGACATTACTGGAGAGACTGTGAGACTTATACTATTGACTAAAAGTACTCAAACAAAACAGATTACTATGATATCTAAAAAATTTTCCTCTCTAAAAAACATAACATAACCATAATGTGAGATCCATGCAATTAACCAAAATAGTTTCAGACCCAAGTTTTCAGAATTCAGAATTTATTCCATGTTCCGATAAAACAACCTGCTGTAGTATCAAATGTAGCCGACCGTGCAAGGGCTGTATAGCCAGTCAAGGTCGTTAAAAACTTCCATTTGTATCAAATGTATTCTTTGATTTGTGGTTGGTCTTCTAAAACCTAGCAACACTATAAAACATCATTAAAACTGTCTGGGTCTCAAAGAATAGGTCAATGAATATTTCAAGATTTGAACCAAAAATTTTTAATTCAAATAGTAGTCTACCAAACTTCAGAAGCATATATTAAACCAATCTTCATCTAGTTCACATTCTTGTGACCTACTTTGACAATAAACTCACTTCAGCAGTAAGTAGAGTATAGCACATTTGCATAAATTAGCATAAACTATGGTAATGTTTATGTTTAGCTTCAACTATCTTGTTCATTATCTTGATTAGATCTAATTTTGGTTTGGTATTGCATGGACAAGTGACTACATGTATTAAGTTTAAATCACAGGTCCAAACTCAAATAATGCAAAGGACAATATAAGACTAAGGTCCCATTCAGATATCTGAATGTATAAATCAAGGGATATAATCCGATGGGAAGTTTGCTATGTTTTTAATGAAGAACACAGAAGACTATTATATCTACGAATGCAATGAATATAGATATAGGAAGATGTGGTATGAGTGCCAATGAGACAACTCTCCATCCAAGTAACAATTTATTAAAGTAAACCATTATAGGTCAAGGTACGGCCTTTAACATGGTGCCTTGGCTCACACCGAAACAGCAAGCTATAAAGGGTCCCCAAAAAATTACAAGTATAAAACCATTCAAACGGGAAAACCAACGGTCCAATCTATATAAAAACAAGAAACAACAAGAATGTGTCCATAGTACACGAATGCCCCACTCGCACTATCATTTTCTATGTACAGTGGACCATGAAATTGGGGTCAAAACTTTAATTTGGAATTAAAATTAGAAAGATCATATCATAGGGAACATGTGTACTAAGTTTCAAGTTGATGTAACTTTAACTTCATCAAAAACTACCTTGACCAAAAACTTTAACCTGAACTTCGCACTATCATTTTCTATGTTCAGTGGACCATGAAATTGGGGTCAAAACTATAATTTGGCATTAAAATTAGAAAGATCATATCATGGGGAACAAGTGTACTAAGTTTCAAGTTGATTGGACTTCGACTTCTTCAAAAACTACCTTGACCAAAAACTTTAACCTGAAGCGGACGGACGAACGGAGGCACAGACGAGAAAACATAATACCCCTCTACTATCGTAGGTGGGGCATAAAAAACAATAGTCAGAGTATGAAAACTTACCTTGCGTGAGACATTAGGACTTGTTTGTGGTGCTCCTCCACTTTTGATGGAACCAGTCCGTATATTCTTGGGATGTTCTCGTCTCTTTAAACAGAAAACATATAAAATGTAAAATAAGGGAGCTAATATAAGAAAGAGACTAATTGTTAATTCCAGATATAATGTTTTCCTTGCAGTAAAATCACCAACTCCCATCACCTGTATATAATCCCTCATGTGGACGCAAATAACACTAGTCCTATTAGCTTCCCCACACTGCATAGATTTTAAATATCTTATTAAATGTAAGGAGCCAAAACCTTTAATAAAATTTCCATTCTATAAATATATTTTCCTAATGTTATAAATATCCAATTAGTATGAACAGTCATTTATATCCAATTTAGGTATATATGCTAATAACAGTTACAGTTAAAAGCATGTTTCTTATCAGTAGTCTCCCTTTGGTATTCTTCTCGATAAATATCCACTTGAACTATCATGTAATCATAATCTCAACTCAGCATAATTCTTCTTCAAAGTAAATATCTACATCATTTTTTAAATGCTAATATATGAAAGTTTCATGATCTTCTCTTATTTCCTTTTTAAATATATCTCGTCAGTTATCATATTTACAAGTCACATGATACTTTGACTCCAGCGGTAGCTGGGTCGTACTAGATAAATGATAAAGTTTCTTGTTTCTGTATTAGTTGACTATGTTGACTTTATAATCCCCATATCTGTAGTATTTCACAAATTATTAATACATCCTTCCTTATCCTTTCCTCCGGAATTTACAACAATGTCCCGTGTTTTAACACAAACATGTCCTTGAAAAACATGCACTATTATAACATGTTAACTGTACACAACCTCATAAACGGTTTAAATTATTATAAATGTTTAAATTTGTTATATAATATGTGCTATGGAATTTCTTTATTATCTTATATTTATATTATTCAAAGTATTTGTCAATGTCGAGCACTTTTACAATAGAATTAAGAACTTCTTCCTTTTTATACAAACACTTTTAAATATGAAACTCTTGACTTAAAATATTTAAATCACACCTTAAACAATTAAAGTAAGAAAAATTACAAAAATCAGCAAACAAATCTTATTCTAATACAATGATCTTGTATCTGATACACAATCCAGTTCTTAGATTACTATCAATATATCCTTTATACAATTCAGACACAATTAGCTCATGTGAACCATGTCACGACTCCTCACTTCTAACTTCCAATAATTTGATCCATATTCAATCCATTTGAATGTCTATCTCAAACCAAACTTAACTTCAGACACTTGTTAGAGAGAAGAATGCAAACATAAATAACACTAAGTAATTATTTATTACACAAAAAAACTTCTAATGTCAAGCCAATACACATAACAGGAATGTAATCAGTAACTTCTATCTCATTATTGAAACAATTCCGCACTTTTCACCTCCTAATTTTTTGTCTGAATGACGTCTTAAAAGAATAGAGTATTTTATCACACATAAACATCTGTCTTTACTACATGTAAGATACCACATGTAACTATCCATTTTTCTGATAACCTCCCCCTGGGGGATGGATACTTGTCAAAATATAGTAGATCACTAATCAAGCAGTGATCAGACTAAATTAAATCCTGTGTTATCCCTGATCACATCTGCCTTTCTGATACCTCTAGTATCCCTTTGTATTAACTGCCCATATGTTTATGTTAATTTGATGTATATTGTATATGACAGGTTGTTTTACTCAATAGATAGATGCTTATATAATTTTTGTGGTTTATCTATTAGCATAAACATCAAAAGTGTAAATCAGTTTTACTATAAATTACCTATGATTATAATTTGTGACCTTTTGATTACATTTAGATGTATACAATTTATATGAATCATAATCTGCCATGCTAGGTTGCTTTTTGTTGAAAAAAAAGATCATTTGTCAAAGAAATAGAAATACAACAATTCATTCTAACAGTAGCATTTTAGTCGGATCATCATTTATCATTATTTCTACCATGAAAAAGCCTTAGTGAGCAAGCTCACATAGCCCCAAATCTCTCACCATACCCTCATTAATCACAATTTTACATAGTTATACTGTCTAACACAAAAACATATCTTATTTGACCTTGACCTTAGACCAAGTGACTGGAAAATCAATAAGGATCTTCCCCTTAACCTTTAACTATAGAAGACCACATATCCAATCAAGATTGCAATCCCATATAAGGCATCCTAGAACACTTTTTCTGTTCAAATTTCAGTAATATTTAATAACTTTTACCTTGACCTTAGAAATTCATTGGTATCTTTCTTTTAATATATTTGACCGTATATCCAAAATAGTTTGCAATTCCATATTTTGTATCTGATTAAGCATCCGCAAAACACCTTGTTCTCTCAAAATTTCAGTCTAATTTTAGTAATCTACCTTGACCTTTGACATGGTGACCTCAAAATCACCTCATTGTATGAAAGTAAGTATGGTCCCCACCAAAGTATGCATTAAACAATTTTTGCTATTAATTTCAATTAATTAATTTGAACCTTTTTCTCTATGAAACATAGAAACAAGAAACTGTTGCCTTATCCCAATATTATAGAGTAGTTTAATTTTTCATTTTCACCGATCTGTTAAAGCTATTTTCATTTGAACAAACTATTAAATTTACCAATCATTTTATCATTATTTTCCTCCCAACAGCTATTTTCCAACTGACATATACTTTACAACATCAGCAAGGAGAAAATATAATGATATGACATAATGGATTTTACATGTACAAACATTAATTTCAAAACTTTGTCACATCAACCAAACTTTATTTGCATGTAACGCCCTGAAATATTTGTATGATTCATACAATCTGTATTCCTATACATGTGTACTATATAATTTACATTTATTGTAAATCGTTTATAATTTATAAATATCACATGAGGACAATACTTCTATTTCAAACAATGTTTTTATATAGGTTACAAGAGCGTAGTTATTTGTTTACTTTTTCCTGGCAACTTTTGAACCCAAGATGCCGATGGTATTTTGAGCCTTCTAAGTGGATTTATACCAATCTTAAGTTTGTTAGCTAAGGAGCCTTTTAAAAAATGCCTTTCCCGATAAGTGAAATAAATAAGAGGTTTTTTTTTCCCAACTGCATTTTTTAACCAACTTTTGCTGCATGACCATGTACATATTTTAATGCTGTTATTCAACGCTGACATTTCTAGTAATAGACACTGCTACCAATTTATTACTAATTTCTGCAATCTTAAAGAAAAGAAATATGGAATACCACTTATATCCTATGGAAAATGTATTACAAATAATTGTTGGAAAGTTAAGGTAGTCCGTTTTGCCAGTGTGTGTGGATTTATATAAAGGTACCAGTTTTTGTGATTTTGACAAGTTCTGCATACCCGCCTACAGGAATTTGTACAATGTAGACCAATTAAAATTATGATTTACCTATATGCATGAAATCCATAAAAAAATGTACCCTACAAATGTTAATTGTCACACAAACATTCCTCACCAGCAAATGCCAAATCATTAGTCCACAGTATCTGGAATTTGTTCATTAAGCTCCTCAAAAAAAAATTATATAAGTATTTTATCAGATTAATCAAAGATTGTTAAAACAATCATAGCCATTTCAATGATAACCTGCCCCCACATATACATTTGATCTATATAAGTTTAATATACAGTGGTCCAATGTCCCAATTGGTCCAACTGATTTACACCAATATATGTATAATGGTTAATGCAAAAAGATAGATTTCAATAATTTAAAAGGGGGGTCTTTCAGCAATTGTATCTTACTACTGGTAAAGCATTATGACATATTGGTGTAATTTACAAAAAATTCTGTTCCACATTAACTGCCTAACCCATTCCAAGAAGAAAATCTGTAAAATTTATTGTTTGTTTTAACAGGAAACTGTTATGCATTTGTTATCCATTTATTAAGATTCAATCTGTACATGACAAAAATATCTAATCTATTTCAAGTTTCTATTGTTAACAATAATCTTTAAGTACGCATGAAGGGACATATCTGCCATTTAATGTGATTAGATCAGGAACTTAAAAAAAAACCAACATTGTTCTATCTATTTCATAAAAGCCTACATGGTAAAACATAAGTTATAACATGTAACTTATAAAGATCAGGACCAAAGTGTCAATACTTATCGCATGCAAAGATTTCACATGTAACTATATTTATACAGCAGCCTATCAATGCAACTTGGCTTCTGTTTTATACACATATGATCTTTAGTAGCTATAACAAATCTCTAAAAGGTTAGTGCTCTATGAATGGAACTTTTGTTGGAAAAGTATGGTGGTCAAATGGTCACTTGGGTTTTTCAAGATCACTTCTTAATTTTGTCAAAATTCAGCCATTTACCAACTGGTTTCATGAAGGATAACCGTAGTATTATGAATACTAGTATGTAAAATACTTTTAATGGTAGAAAATTTCAATTTTACTTATGACTCAAAGTTAATGTGGGGTACATGTCAAAGAGACAGCAACCCATTAACACAAATAACCAAAAGACATCTAGAGGTCGTCTTTGCACAGTTTTCAACAATAGACTTGCACCAAATTTTTTAATTTCCCATAGTTCAAGAAAAACTGAAAATGAATTAAACAAAGACTATCAAAGATCAGCCATCAACCTCAAATTTTCCTACTTTAAAAAATCCAATCAAGATACCAGTAAATATTAAGTAAAACAACCACTTACACTGAGGTTACCGACCTGGTACAGGCTCATAAACATGTTGTGGGGTCAAACTAGGTTTTTGAGATCTTAACAACCCCCTTTTATAATCTCAATCAATGAAGTAGCATGCTTGTTCTTTTGAATATCAAATCAACATTACAATATTAAATTCCTGATTTAAATAAAAAGATAAAAAGTTGATAATCTTGTAAAATCAAAGTACTTATCACTTCAGTGAAATGTTTCCAATTTTAAGTAAAAAACATCAAGAAAAGTTATTTGTTCAAGCTTTCAAGAAACTGTGAAATTACCAACTTTGAAAGATAATAAACATAAAATCTTATCTTAGAAAATTATCTTGCAGACTTTGCGTTTTATTTTATTGTTTGCAATTTTATTTAGTAAGCATGGAGTTGCTTGCCAACATATTTACAGCACAAGGGACATAACTCTTTTTGACTTGTTTCAAAGATTCCAACTTTGTTCCTCCTGTCATAGTTTTTTCTTACTTTTATTTTAATATTTTATTTTGTCATAGTCTGAATGGGAACTAAAATAAGGCAACATAAAGCTGTTTCTTTTGATTTAGATAGATTTACTAAACTAATCTTACTTAAAATACTTAGCATTTCTTGATGCATTCATCAAAAATAAATAATTTATTTTAAAACAAACCAAATTTTTCCACACCATTTCTTCTTATGTATTGCAGAAAAAAAACCAGGTTTACTTAGAAATGGACCCAACTCCCAAAGAAACAAAAGAACAACTCTTATATAAAAAAAAAAATCTGTTGGTTTTTATGTAATAAAACAGTGTTTGCAATTAAAATACATTACCTCACTGTGAGATATCATCAATATCAATATTATCATCTACTGGTAGATTTTTCCTGGCATACAGTACTTTCAGAATATACATGAATATAATGGCATACAGTACTTTCAGAATATACATGAATATAATGGCATACAGTACTTTCAGAATATACATGAATATAATGGCATACAGTACTTTCAGAATATACATGAATATAATGGCATACAGTACTTTCAGAATATACATGAATATAATGGCATACAGTACTTTCAGAATATACATGAATATAATGGCATACAGTACTTTCAGAATATACATGAATATAACTGAATGTTCATCAAGAAAAAGCCAATCAAAGATTGATTATAATAACAGATGTTAATACATGTACTTACTGTTTGTGCCACTGGAGTTTGTGTAGATATTTCTCGTTTGGAGGACAACCTGTCTAAATCCTCATTTCTTACTTCTGTGTTCTGTTTCAAGGTCTACAAATAAAAGAAAGGAAATATCTATGAATTCTTGAAGGATACATAAAAGTTAATATTAACTGTACAAGGTTAGAAACCATCTACACAATTTTCCTGTAATCTTAGCTGTAAATGTGTAGCAATGATTGGGATGCATAAGATAATGGACATTAGTTATTCAAATCTCAGAAGTTATAGCTTTACAGTAACATGATGTTGAGTCCACACTGACTTGAGTAGACAGACCCAAAGTCATAAAATCATTCACCTTAATGACTGGTCTCATGCTTGCCTAGTGTGCAGAAGAAAGTGTGTTCAAATCTTGCTGAGTCAAACCAAAGACTTGATAATTGGCAGTGGCAGATCCAGAAATTTTCATAACTGGGGGCCAACTGACTACCTAAGAGGGGTCCAACTCCAGCCATGCTCCAGTTATTCCCTGTATAATCGACCAAATTTTTCCCAGAAAAAGGGGCCCTGGGCACACTGCCCCCCCTAAATCCACTTCTGATTGGCATTTGCTACCTCTCTTTTAAGCATACAGCATTTAGAAGTAAGAGCAAAGACTGGTCGACCAACAGTAAGAAAATAATGTTTCCTGGTAGGTTGACATTGTGAACTAGCCCATTAAAAACCAGGCTCAGCCTGTCGACTATTACCAAGCAGGGTTTATATACATATCACATTATCATGTTTTCCTCTGAATATCCTTTGCTATGGTATATATTAAACAACCATTCCTCAAATGAATCTATCTATCTCATTAAGATGATTCCAGAGACCACTGCCTAATGCACTCTTCCTAATCACTGATTCTAGAGACCACTGCCTAATGCACTCTTCCTAATCACTGATTCTAGAGACCACTGCCAAATGCACTCTTCCTAATCACTGATTCTAGAGACCACTGCCTAATGCACTCTTCCTAATCACTGATTCTAGAGACCACTGCCTAATGCACTCTTCCTAATCACTGATTCTAGAGACCACTGCCTAATGCACTCTTCCTAATCACTGATTCTAGAGACCACTGCCTAATGCACTCTTCCTAATCACTGATTCTAGAGACCACTGCCTAATGCACTCTTCCTAATCACTGATTCTAGAGACCACTGCCTAATGCACTCTTCCCAATCACTGCTACTGTACCTTTATACTATAAATATAACTTAAGAAAATAACTGAAATATTTACAAATAAATAGCAGCAGCACAATCCTGGACACATCTTATTCCATAGTAGTAACCTAAATCTTCTACTCCGTTTATCATCCATTGAACAGGTGTTTGTGGAGAAAACCACTATCTTATATTTCAGATATCATTACATCTCTATAAACTACCCACAAGGTGTGCATAGAGTACTGTTATAATATAGGGGTACTAAGTGTGGCAAATAAGGGAACCTGAGACAATAATTACATTGCATTTTATTTCCTTCTTAAATGCTAATAATTTCAATAAATCATATACCTGTATAAAGTTGACATAAAGAGATAATGGATTTTTATCATGAATATTTAAACAGAGATACGATGGATCAATACAAATTTAGCAAAAAATAATAATTTCCTGCTCAAGTCCCCCTTTCAATTTCCCTATTATAGTGTGCAACAGGATTATAATATCAATGAGTATATTTGTCAACAAATCACCAAGGTCTAAGGTGAAAAGCAAACAAAAAACTATAGAAATCTGCAGTATTATAACCGATGATGACTCATACCTAACCACAACCTAATTATTGATCACAATAAATCTAGTTTTGTATTACTTCCTGTCTTAAAAGGGTACATTATCATTTATCTTTAAGAATTCAAGGTCCATCATTAACCATAGCTATTTTGTAAATTATCTTTATAGTCTTATTTTTATCAATGGAGGGGAGATAACTCAAACCTAATAATAGATTTGACCATGATTTCAGGTTAAAACAAAACATGCTTTTTCCAAAATTAAACTTCAAACAACTAATAAATAATATTTGATGTAGCGTCCATTAAATCTTAAAAATGCCTTCTCAATACGCAATGGGTTCCAAAACTTATTCTGTAATTTGTTATTTTTTTTAAAGTGAAGTCAAAGATTGTTTTTCAATTTAGAAATCAGAACACAGTAATACAAGATTATATGTCATATATATGGAAACTTATACCAGCATTTGATATTATTGGCATGGTCTTAACTTCTTAGTATCTTCACTTAACTTTGAAATGAATAGTTGTATCCTCTTTACATCATATGCTATTTATGACATATTTCTATTGTTCACATCTTACTTTCCAATATGCATTTTAAAATTAACTATAACTGCAGAGGCAGACTGATGAATAAATTGGTGATTAAATTCAAGCTCATAGTCAGACAGCTTAACTGAGATCATTAAAATACATTTTTTAAAGTTTCAACACATCTTTTTATGTGATTTTAGATAAAGTTTAATGTTAATTGCTCAAGTTATTTCACAACTTTAGAGCTTTGAGAGTTTGCTGAACTCCCAACATATTACCTGTACCACATTAATCACAGACAGGGAACTATAAAACAGGCAATGTTTAACTAAATTCAAGGTAAAACATGTCCAGTGTCTTTCTAATAAACCTGGTACTATCATAGCAAAGAGAGTGCTTTCACAGTTTATTGGCCTGTGACAGACAATCTCTTGAACTTGATCTTACTTGTGACTAAGCATAGGTGGAAGATATCAAAGCTTTTAGGTCTATGCCAGTTTCTGGCTGACCTTGATCTGATCTATAAGGGGTATAATGGTCTATGCCAAACTTACTTTTTATTTGGACCTTACCTGTAACTTGGCTAAGGGTATAATATCACAGTTAGTAGGTCTGTGCCATAAAGTTTTCTGATTTGGACCTTACCTGTAACTTGGCTAAGGGTATAATATCACAGTTAGTAGGTCTGTGCCATACAGTTTTCTGACTTGGACCTTACCTGTAACTTGGCTAGGGGTATAATATCACAATTAGTAGGTCTGTGCCATACAGTCTTCTGACTTGGACCTTACCTGTAACTTGGCTAGGGGTATAATATCACAGTTAGTAGGTCTGTGCCATACAGTCTTCTGACTTGGACCTTACATGTAACTTGGCTAGGGGTATAATATCACAGTAAGTAGGTCTGTGCCATACAGTCTTCCGACTTGAAGCTTACCTGTAACTTGGCTAGGGGTATAATATCACAGTTAGTAGGTCTGTGCCATACAGTTTTCTGACTTGGACCTTACCTGTAACTTGGCTAGGGGTATAATATCACAGTTTGTAGGTCTGTGCCATACAGTTTTCTGACTTGGACCTTACCTGTAACTTGGCTAGGGGTATAATATCACAGTTAGTAGGTCTGTGCCATACAGTTTTCTGACTTGAAGCATTGTAGTAATAAAATCTGGATGTATTTGGATCAAATAATTCCCACCACTGGTTGTTATCTGTCTTCTTACTAAAAAAAGAAAGAAAGAATTTGGTCATGAAATGGTTGAAATACTAAACGGTTTGTAATTGAGGGACAACATAATCAGTAAATTATTTACAGTCAAGTGTATTTTTTTTAATATAATAAAAGCAAAAGTGTTCAAACTAATTTGAAAATTGGACAATTTGCATACAGATTTATTTCATCATTTAATTTTGTCTGGTGTAAAGGATCAAAATAAAATGTAATTATTTCAGCCAAAAAGCTAGTCACTTTTTAAACTCAGAACAAAATTAAAAAGAAATGGACTTCAAATCTAGAAAATGTATAAGGAAAACCCCTAAGTCATTTTAGAAATTGCATAATGATTTTTTTAAATATGGTAAAAATTGCTTTGCATTTATCCAAATTTGATTTGTAAATATTTACTTTTTCAACATAAAAATGACTGAGTGCAGTGGGAATTCCATTTTTTGTTTGTACAGCAACAAAGAAAAATAAATCATTAGAAAATCTTGTATTGATCTGATAGCCGAGACAGAGTTCAGGGTTTTTTTTTAATTCTTGTTATAATTTATAAGGTTAGGCTTATAAAAGCAAATATATTACAATGCAATATTCTGCATATCTAAAGAACAAACAGCCAAATAAATAATTAATTCCCACAAATCAATGCATCGGATAAAATGATAGACAGGTGAAAATGACATCAGCATCAACATGGCTGGGTGTGGAATCAGCTGTTTTCTTCATTACAAAACAGATGTTATGGCAGTTTTTTCTGACTACAAGGAAATATTCTCACTGTCTGAGGAAATTGTCTGTGTTTTATCTTATAAGTAATTGATACTTGATGAGTTTGCATGTCTTCAAAGTCGCCTCATGCATGCCTCAAAACAAAGTTACGGATAAAAAAATGAATCTGTAAATATTATATATGACTACGTCAGATGTGACAGTGAGATTATGTAACTTAGTTCTTAATTAATATTCTTTCTCTTTTTTTCTCTTGGGTAATTTCTTTTTCATATCTGTCTACGTCATGTAACAATTTCTCTATTACATTTTTGCAGAAACTGAATAATTCGTACAGCTAATTCGTACAGCATAAATTTCTTTTTTCAGATCAGTCATGTCTTTACCATTTTCCAGTCTTTTAAATAGACATCTCCTTACACAAGTTATGTTAACAGCAAAGTAACCTTGTATGCACTTGTTCTCAATTTTAATATCTTAAAATGAGTAAATGAAAAATTACAGAAGTTCAGGTTTCTGGGATAATTCTATTCATTATAAAACTGATTTTTTTTCCAATTTAGGCAGCCTGGCTCCAATAGAAACTGATACATTTCTCTAAAAATTTTAACACAATTCATTAAAAATGCAGCAAAACATTATTCTCTCTAATATAATGCACTACAATATCCATTTTGTTTATTATAGTCAGCCTTGGAAGCTTGAATAATAAATAAAGATTAGAGGATAATTGGGACAGATATTGAATTTTCTACAGGATATGGGCAGACCTACAAAGTAAATTATGTTCCTGTTTATCTTAATTGTACCACATCATTCTGACAATGTATAGCAGACTAGACCTAAATTAGATACGGTATTTGCCGCAGAAATGGATAAAAACGTACTAAATTATTCTCCCTATAGGCAAAATGTATTATAAATCCTTCTTCAATCTTCCTACTAAATTCAATCAGTGTTCACTAATAGATGTTGATTTGACAATTTTCTTCTGAATTTCTCTCTCGAAATTTAATAACAAAAAGGAAATGAAACATTTAGGCATACTGTAAAACATAACACTTCCTACCAAAAATCTGGCGGACTAAGAATTTCAACAACTTAAAATGCAGTAGCTTCTAAAATATACACCCATGGTAATCGCAGAATTTTACACTTTGCCAATTGATATAAGAAGTCTTGATTTAATAATGAGAAATTTTGATGGATATATTTTTTATTGCCATGTTTTCCATGTGTTTAATCAAAGTATATCTATCAGATTTATTAATCCCAGAACGCATCATTTTTACCATTTATCTTCATTATATAAAGTTGAATATTTTAAGTATTCTACTGAGAACTATTTTGTTGTTAATTTTCCAGAAAATGTCTACCAAATTACTAATGCACTTTAAAATACTGTTCTGTTATCTTTATAATTACAGTCTAAGAAAGATAACTCCCACATAAAACATGTGACTTTGATTTTCCACAAAATAAAGCTGTTTACAGGACTTCAAGACTAGACTATACCCCATGGTTCCAAAATTAACACAAGTTACAAGAACTATTGACAGCTGTGTATAAGAAGTACTATTGCTTGGGTACAAGAAGTATTATTGCCTGCATATTACTGTTTTTAAATGAGGTCATCAAGCAATAAAATCTGCTCCTTTTCTCATCATATATCTAATTGATAGATTATCTGTATATGACAAGACATTATCCATAATAAATATCTCTATTATGCTTACAGAATCTTATTTATAATAAACATCTCTATTATGCTTACAGAATCTTATTTCTGCCAGGCAAACTACCTATAATAATCATACAAATAGCTTTGTCTCATGGTCAAAGTTATCTGACAGTAATTAATATAAGTATTTACTGTAATATGAACAATATAATCTGCAGATGGGTGGAGAAAGGAATGTTTATCTTTCTGCAAGTATCATTTGTGGGTTCAATTTTCATGACAAAATTACAAAATTTAGCTAAAATTTCAAACATCCTTAAAAAAAACATCAATACAAAAACAAATTATTTTATGGTATTGTCTATGTTGATGTTGACACAAACTTTTTTTTTTAATTCATTGGATTGACATGTATCCAAAACCAATATTTAAAGAAGCATTGACACATGTTAAATTAGATAAATTCTAGTACCTTACAATTTCAAAAAACTTAGTACTGACAATTTGATGTTACATTATCAAGGTCGGTTAAGGTTCATACTATATGACCTAGTTGTAATAGGTTAAGTACTAAACAGACAATATTTTACATGAAATCAAACACATACATATGATAGCTAGTCATAAGCTATCAGTTCTGTCATCCATCACATGATACAATGTAAAGAATGAAGACTTTGTTGTACATAATGTGCATTTGTATAATCGAAACACAGAACAAACATATTTATTGCATACAACTGTCTAAATTCATGCATTTTTGTTGTTAGTATCAATTGATGAAATGAACAACATGGTGAGTCTGAGAGGGTGCAGCCGCAAATTTTCTTATTGATGCATATATTTGAAAATTCCTCGAAATTAACAAATATATTACAAATACTGACATAAATTCCTGTCACAGCTAGTAAGCAGACATGAACTAACTTAGAAATCTAGGTAACTCACTTCTAATGCTACACATTTCACATAGACTTGTAAATTCAGAGAAAAACTTAGAAAAACAGGTCACAGTAATCTATATCTGAATAGTCAGCTAAGCCATTAAGTCAAAGTACATTATAAAATTTCATGGGAAAGGCAATAATCTTTTTATCACTGATAGCATTAATTCATATAACATAATATATATTATAAGAGAGATTATAAGAGAATAATTAGTGGGCACTTTACTACAACACATATCATGCTGAGGACATGAATCCATTTCCGTTACATATAAACTCTTCTACAGATTAATTGTGAAGAAACAAGCTTTCTGACAGACATCATCAGGTTCTATAATCATTCCCTCAAAATATCTTCCTGCAACAATGGTCATCATCAACCATTCTGATTCAGTAAAAAAGAAGCAGGGTAAACCTTATTAAAGAAACAATATCAAAATGTTGATACAGAGATATGTTTGCTTGTCAATAGAAGATTCAGAAAATGAAAATCTGATGGACAGTTACATTGCTAATGTAGAATTCAAAGTTGCTGGACCATGACGGAGAGGTCAAAATAAAGTCAAACTAAGATGTACTGATATTAATGCAAATTTACAGAAAATATCATTGTACATGTATATCATTAGTACGAACTTAAGAAAATAATCCAACATTAAAAATTGGTTATTACATGTATTTGAAAGTCACTGGACCATATTACCTATAGGAGCAGGGCCTTCAAAATAGTCTTCAAAAATAAATATATGAACTAATAGTGATGCAACTTTATAGAAAATATCATTGATCTATCATAAGTTGTTCCTATCAAACTGACTAAAAAAAGAAAACTGAACAATTGCTGACGGCACCAACAAGGACAACAACGTCGAAAATATATTGCCTTCTGCAACTTTTAGAGTAAGTAAAGATTGAATCCATGTAATAACATAATAACACAGGATTCCGTAAAAAGAAATTTAAATGCAATTTGGGTAATATTATGAATTCCACTAAAACATTATTAAACTCAACTGCATCCACTATAATCAACATTTTTGTACATACCTGTAATAGAAATCCACCTGACAACTAGCCTGACAACTAGAGTATTCCACCGTCTCCGATGTAAACATATACATGTACATCTGTTGGTTGGCCATACTTGAGCCGAACATTTGAGAGGGATGCATTGAGCACCTTATATTTTCACCACAGAAAATTCCCCAAGTTTTGCAACACGAAAACCTTCAAATGCAATTTTAAGAATGCTCAATGATTTATTCCATTCTCTCCTTAGCTGGACGCAAACGAAAGTTCTATAATATCCATACAATGATACTATCTTTTCAAAACACTGACCTGACCATAGCTCAAGAAAGATTTTTCCTATACCAATAATTGTTCAGCGAAAAATCGTCAGAAAGTCTATCACTTTACTTCTATAAACAAACAGACCTTTACAGCTGAAGCTCTATCTGCATGAAATCTTTTTTTCACAATTTACTGAAAACATCACGTCCTGTACTATCTGCACTGAAAGATGCAATCACCTCTCGTGTAATCTTAACGAGTGATGATACAGAATATTATAAAGTATCTTAATCCATGTTAGAAACATTAATTCCTCGCCCAATTTTATTCCTAGTTCTAATTCCTCAGTAGACTTAATATTTTATCCTATAAACCCTAATTGTGATATAAAATATATCAATTATCTTGACCCTAATCAATAGAATCGTCAATAGGAAATGAGAAGATTCTTCATCGCCATGTGTCCAGTCCTTCAGCTTAAGTGCATAATTTATCACTAATTTTATTAGAAATATTCCAATATTGGAGTAAAACTCGTTTAATCTTGCCCAAAAGCACAATTTTGTATTCTTTCTTTATAAATATGATAATTTTTTGTTTTAAACAAGTGTTTCATACAAATCAATTTATAAATTCTGATGGATTAATTATTTGTCAGGCTAATTCTTTCCATTGATTTCCAATGAATTTTTAAGCATGAAGCATTTGATGTCGAAGTTCAGAGTCTGCAGTAATCATTCATTTAACCAACAATTTCCCATTCAACACATGAAAAAATCCAAATCAATCAATTTGCATAGCCTAATGGAATTTCCTATTTTTAATGTTTTCTTTGTCCGTCATCCTGGTCTTGCTCAAACAAATTACAGACCGAATCTTCTACAGTTGTCAAGAGCATTTGAATCTCACACAGAATTTCTAATCAGTGACAGTTCCATAATCCCTAATTGAGCAAACTTTCCAAAACTGTCCAAAATCTCTCAGAGCATACAGAATTAAAACTATTGATTTCGACAGAGATGTAGCATCAGTGTATTTGTTGTTTGCCGAAATGTGATCGCTTGTCAATTCTAAAAACAACTTGTCAATCTTTCATCAATGCACATTATCCTCCAAAATGTTACACAATTCCAGACATGATTTCAACAGTCAACAATAAATAAAATTTATTTAAACACCACCTTTTTTTCAATTCTGAAATGTTCACAAACTATTTTTACTTTTTTAGCTTTGTGTAAAAAAATCCTTGTATCAAAACCTGAAATTAGTTCTTATGATTCCTTATTTTCATCTTTATACAAAAAATGAAAAACATTGTATCTCTTTTTGTTATTCCTTATTACAGCGCCGAAACAAAGTCCACAAATAAGCAAGTTATCACATCTTTATCAATAAAGATAAAAAGTAACATTCACAGCAGCCGAGTGTATATAACACTTTCAGATAATGAACTGATTAAAACAAATCCTAAGTGCAGCCAATCAGGCTTCTAAACAGCTGCTGGGTGATGTGACCAAAATGTTCATCTATTATGAATCATATAAGTTAGACTGTTTCAGGAACTGGGGCTTGAAAACAGAAAAGTCCTGTCTTTACTCTAGCAAGACAAACAAATCAAATCATGCTACACAACTTCCCTTAGATATGATCTGAGGTGTTTGAATGCTAGTTTTTTAGACAACCTTTTTGGCTGATGAAGAAAAATATTACTCAAAGATTGTAAAAGAGATGAAGAGATGAAGGTATTAATTCTTTTATTTGGAAAATGTTACCCTAAAGATTCTTGTGAAGGAGATAAGGGTATCATTTGTAATGACATATGTTACAGAATCAGGAACCATAAATAGTTGATTCTGTACACCTGAATGAGTCATTTCTATAAGAAGAGGAAATCTTACCTAAAACAAACATTAATGTAAATAACTGAATGAGTAAAAGAGATCATCAATTGGACTTTATAGATGTAGTTTTTTATCCAAATATTTAGTTTCCTGTACTGGATCATAGATTGTGCACTGCATATGCAATACCTTTTTCCCATGGCATATTCATAATCCTATTTTTCAGTTGTAATTTATATCAAACAGTAGCGGATCCAGGGGGGTTGCAGGGTTTGGAAACCCCCTTTTTTGGATGATCAATGCATTTGAATGGGGACATATAGTTGGAACCCTCCTCCTTTTAAAATTGGCTGGATCTGCCCCTGTCAAAAGTCTCCTAAATTAGTCCAGAATAAGTTCTTGGGAGCCATTATTATAAATTATCCCTTCTAACTGAATACAAAGCAACTAATTTCATAGAAATACTGCAATAAAATCACAGCAAGGGGAGTTACCCTGATGAAAGTTATTCAATTAAAGCACTAAGGACAGCTTAATTAAAATAAAGTGCAATTTTCATTTTTCACTACCATTAACAAAATGTTACAAAAAAGACCCCAAAAAAATGAAGAAATGCAAATTACTCTAATATTACATAATTTGGAGTTCCTATAAACAAACAAATAAAAGAATTAAATTTTTAGATGAAACAGGTGTAAGACATTAAATGTTCTACATGCATCAAAAACAATTACCAGCAGTTAAACTTCAATATCTATTGAATCATAAAATCTTCAATTTTACTGTCAATATTTTGTCTGTAAATTACCAGTAAGTCTGCTTTTATTTTACATTTTATGATTATTGGTAGGGGAGTAAAACACTTAAGTCTGCCTGTACACATGTCTTCAGTTTCATCAAATTCCCTATCTGCTCAAAATGCTCTCAAACAATTGTGCAATAATCACAAACATGTGAAATATATTTCAAACAGAATACCTTTCAACAAGTATCTATCATAATTTGATAATTACTTAACATTTATTTGGAGGGGGTAGATTTCATACTGCAAGAGTAATTAGTTTTCATATCTGAGTCACACATCTCTTGAAATCTAATCAAAACTGTCTCCTTCCTGCGGTTTGCCCTCCAAATAAGTAGCTCTTATGGTCTAGGTTGTTTTATACATGTATATTAAGAGCTTGCATTAATAAAACATCCTTTTTGTATTGAAAAACAAACAAGTGAAACTGCCATCTACTGCTCACTGATGAAACCCCCGCCGCAAAGGGATAATTCTTATAGTGTAAAAATATATAAGTGTTGTTGTCTAGTGATGAATCTGAAAACGCATCATACGTTATAGCTGACTTGTAAAAAGCCTGATACCAAATTTCAGAAATCCTTTTATTGTAGTTCCTGAGAAAGATGTGACGAAAAATATTCATGGGACGGACGGATTGACGGAAGAATGGATGGACAGACAGATGTAAAACAGTATACCCCCCTTTTTCAAAGCGGGGGTATAAAAATGTATAAGAAACCTCTTGTCATCTTTGTCCTTAGATATTGCAAATAGGGCAGTAATTTTGAAAGTTTACAATACGTAACGAGAGACCTGCAGAGCATAAATCAATCATCTGGTATAACATATACCTTTTGATATTATTTTTTTTTGCCTTTACCGTATTGCAATCAGTTTGCTTATTTGTAGATCTTCTTTGATTGGATTTTAGTATATCTTGTAATGATGACATTTTTTACTGTTAACTGTAATAAGCCTAAAATCTATTCAAGTTTTTGAGATGAAAAAAAAACCAACATCATTTACGAGCATCACTGAAGAGACATGTATTGTCGAAATGCGCATCTGGTGCAAGAAAATTGGTACCTTTAATTTTATTAATTGCAAAAAAGTCCTATAACAAGTATGGCACATATTTGCCATGTTGATTTACTTGCAGATCTTTTTTGCTTTTTCGAGTTTCTCATTAATTCCTATAGTTTTTGACAAAAATACAAAAAATGTATAGGAATCTTGAAAAGCAGAAGAAGGCTTCATTTTACATGACTTATATATCACTGTAATGAATGAGAACAACAATTTGTTTTAAATCTTCAGCAATTTAATCTATAGACATGTTTGTCACTTATCCATCTTTTCACACTTTTTTTTGTATTTAGTTTGAGGGATGCCTCACTGATGCTAACTACTAAGGTGTAAACAGTTCAATCTTTTTCATCCTAACAAGATTCATCAATTTTGTTTATTGGATCAAAGTTGTTAAACATGATAGAATACACATTTTTTACTGACTTGAATTTGGAGTATACCCAGCTTACTGAACCTCTACTAACAAGTTGGAAACTGATCACCAAGTCTAGACATTAGACAATATGTTGTGAAAAAACAAACAGTTCCAACTTTCAAGTAGTGCTCTGACAGTCATTCCCAAGGTCCATCAGACACGTGACAATGTCCAGTAATCAATAGTTTGGTTAAGTAAAATGTCACCAATTAATGGGCCAAATGACCAGTCATTCCCAAGGTCCATCAGACACGTGACAATGTCCAGTAATCAATAGTTTGGTTAAGTAAAATGTCACCAATTAATGGGCCAAATGACCAGTCATTCCCAAGGTCCATCAGACACGTGACAATGTCCAGTAATCAATTGTTTGGTTAAGTAAAATATCACCAATTAATGGGCCAAATGACCAGCACAGATATAATAATTTTGTAATACTCATAATGTAAAAGACTGTTAAAATACTGACTGGACCAGTAATGCATAAACAATCACTGGACCAAAAGACCATTAAAGTCCAAAACCCATTACAACCTCTGCTCAGTGACTAAATGCAGCATTTTTCTCTTTAAATGCTTTGAAAGTAAAGCATTCTATTCAGAGAAATGATGCTTCATACAATAATCTGTATAGCTGTTCTGTCATTCGTTGCTTTTTTGAATTTTAATCATTTGTATTTGCTTTTAACAAATGGTACACAAAGAACAAACTTGCTTTCCCTTTGCTTTGATCTTAGAAAAGTTAATGAAACAAAACCACATCTTTTTTTTTATTTCAGATGTTGGCATTTCTTATAAAAGAGTAAAATTAAGCTTTTTTGAATCCTCTCATATTTTTTCTTTGTAAATATTCGACAAAACTAGGTTACAGAATTCCAGTGTCGTTCGAAAGCCTTAATTAGGTCCAAAGCAATCAAGAACACCATTACCAAACCACAACACTACAGAACCAGAACCATTCTCAAATCACTCAAATATATTCAGAGAATACACTGCTTCAAAGCAAAGTGAGAAAGCTTGGTTCCATCACTTTGATTTGTTTGTCATTTACAGAAACACATCAAATCCTGCAGAGAATTATGATGCCATTAAATTAAAATACAACACAAAGTACTCTTTATGAGGATGCTGATGATGGAACACATTATATAACTGATTCTATCTTCACATGATAATATAATTTCTTTTCCTGCCTTTTATTTGAAAATAAAACACAATCTGATCAAATGAATATAAACAACTGGGAAAATGGGTAAACAAAAAAATATATGTAAACATTGCCTGATGGCTATTTTCAACTGTTTTATTTTCATATTAAACAATTTCCTATCCAAAAGTAAAATTTCAAATATTACTAACATTAAACAAGCACATAATTAATCATTAGTTGGCAACATGTGTAATACTAATTCATAAAATTATGTTTTACCAGAACTTTACTTGAAAGCATTTAATCATTCAATATTTTTCTTCATCATTGATTTTGAAACTATTTCATATGAATAGTTGCTATCATATGTCATCAGCAAAATGTTACCATTAAGCCCCACACTGTTGAAGACTGTTTCAAGAAGTCAAAGCTGAGACTGATTCTAAATCAGTATAGAGGTCTGTATTAAAAATATGTATAGACCTGAAATGTCTATCTTGTTATAATGAATAGAAACTAGAAATATTAAGCAGATTCATATTAAGCAACCATGAAGAATTATAAATATATGCTTAATGTTATTTGTATTTCATATGTGTGGGTTCGTGGTCTAGTGGTTAAGACCAATGGCTTAATTATCAAGAGAAAAAAAAAAGACCAATGGCTACAGTGCTGAAAGTCCCGAGTTCGATTCTCACTCGAGACGTCAAATTTTCAGTACATCAGGAGGGTGATTTTCACCCTCCCACACACATCTCTGGTATCCAGACCGAAGTTTAAACTAGATTGGATACTTCAGGGGCCTCGGTAGGTCAAAGTTGTTCCCAGCTTGACCTGGAGATCCAATCTTCTGAAATCTCTTTGGGTTGTCTGTTTCCGTCGAGAAGCCTGGTGGTCCTCTCCGAGTAATTGGGCTTCCTCCACTATAATAACAGACTTCCCGGTGTCCTACACGCTCCCTTGGGCCGCGTTGGGTGGGGATTTTTCTGGTGGTGGGATACAATTGTAAAGGACAAATCTCCATTAATCCTTAGGGAGTGTACATGGATCCACTGTACCCTTGCAGTCAATCAAGGGGTGCTTCTAAACTGGCAGAATCTCGAAGTACATACATTGCACCTTTTACAAACATTTCTGACCAGTTGAACAGTTTGATTGATGAAAAAATTGCAATTGTAACAGAATTTTGAATGAACTGCAATAGGTGGAGAGAAGCACTTACAATCAAGTCACTGTAATATACATATTTACATGTGATTGTATCAACATTTCATACTTCATTATTAACAGTAATGAACTTTTCTATATCAATTATGACCCCACTTCACATGAAAAGAATAGAAGCTATAATGTTAATTATCATATTGCATGTGAAGTGAGCAGTAAAAATAACTAATTATCAATATTGTCTTTCTACTCACTATAACTGTCTCAAAGCCACATGTCTAACCAGATACAATTCCATTATTCTATCAAAATATCACACAAAACTACAATTTTCTTAATTCATCTTGGAAATTCCGTTTGACAATTCACCAACAAAATCAGATATCCAATGTGCATTTCAAGACAGAATATGCAAATGAGACAATCAACAAGAGGCCGGATTTGGTTATTCCGTTATTTCATTTTTCCGGCCAAATAGACACGCTTACATTTCTTAATGTCAATCATCAGGGATCAGAAGACAAGATATTAATATTTACATTAATATGTAGTATTGTCATAAAGTATCGTGTTACATGTTACTAGATATCATATAACCCATGTCAGTTAGCCTTAGGAAAGGATCATCATTAGAACACAGGGAATATAAAGATAATACTACAATTTTTATAATTTAATTAGGCTAATAATACATTGGGAGTATTAAAGAAGATGTTATTGAGTACAACTGTCAGAATGACACAAAAAGCTTCAAATATGTATTTTCAATTTCTGATTTTAATTTGGGCATGGATCATAAGAAATTTTGTTGAACTGCAGTGGCAGATTCAAAAAGTGGCAAGTCTACTATCTAATTCTAGCACTGCAAGGACCTGTGGGTTGCTTTGCCAAAAATGTTCCCTCTTGCTTTCTCATTTGATTTGTTTCACATTTGTCATGTCACTCAGGACTTTGGCTATGTAGTATTGGTTTTGTTCATTGTTGAAAACCCTACATTGACCTATGTCACTATTAATGCTTTAATCCACTTTTTTTGGACTCTTGTATAAAGTTGTCTCATTGGCTATCAAACGGTGAAACCACATCTATTTATTTCTATACTGAGAGAAAAGCAGCTAATAACACAGCTGTATCTGTACATTTATAAAGACCATCAGCATCAACTTCACTTAGCTAGCATCTATAAATTCAATATGACAATCTGTTAATGTTTGTCCTAATCCAATAACACATACTGACCACTGTCCAAGGTGACAAATTATTTACTGATGACTGTCCAGTGTAACAAATTAATATTGACCACAACATCAATTTCTCCACTTACTAAAATATCATAATTAACAATTACTGTAAACTGACCATTTGTTCTTCTATTTCCATCTTGTTAACAAAATAAATGACAGTACAGTGAAACCTCACTGATAACTATATTGTGGATCAGCATTCTGAAATTCCTACTTAAATAGCCTAAGCATAAAATCAAGGTTATAGTTTATAATGAAAATTGCCAAAGCCATTAACCTTCCTTATATAAAAACATGTGTAAACTGAAATCAAGATACAGTAGAAGAACAGAATTTTCAGATTGAAAGGTGTAGTTTAAAAGGTTTAAATGTACTATTAAGATAATTTATATTAAATTCATATACCCTTCACCCCAGTTAGTCATAATTTTCCTTGATTGAACTGTTATACATTTATCATTTTGTTTTGGGGCTGTTTAAAGCTCACTACACAGTATGGGTTTTGCTTATTGTTGAAGGCCATAGTGACCTATAGTTGTTAAAACGATTACATCATTAGGTCTCTGGTGCAGAGTTGTCTCATTGGCAATCTTACCACATCTTCCTATTTTCATATTTACAGTTGTTTATTATACATTGTAGAAATCTTCCACATGGAATCCCATTAGGTTATTTTATCAGCAAAGAACAAAATCCTGCTATGAATATTACATCACAAATCATTTAGTTTATCATTGGCATGAACAGAAACGTGGCATGTTTTATCTGCATTATATAAATATTATTAAATAAAACATCTCTATCTTGTATGCATGAATTGCGTTACAAGCAATTCAAACCATAAATCGGTTTCTTAAAGTACTTCATAAATGATAATTTAGTAATTGGTAAGAGTTATCCACCTTGGATTATTAGTTGGAAAAAGGACCAAATTATTTCAGCCTTTACTTCAATGCAATTTGGGCAGATTTTTTTCCTGATGTTAGACCTAAAAATTTCAATTCCTTTTTCCTACTAGTAGCCCACTTCATAGTTTCTTCGAGAATTCTTCCAGGCCCATGACTGACATTTAAGAGGACTGTGGCCAGTGAGTACTGTTGTATGAATTACTGTAATAGTTTTATTAACTAATCAATGCTAAAATCAAAAATACTCAAACAATCATCCACTCTTATCACTTAAAATTTCACAGAAGTTGAAAGTCTAATGAATATCATTTGGATTTACTACAAATCTAAGCATCTTTACAACTCCCTCAGGCAAAGTTGACTTTAGATAAATTTGGCTATTTAATTTAGGTATTTTTGTCATATAGCTCTTCATTCTGTGCTTATATATCCTCAGATTTTAAATGTTTGACTTTGAGCGTTCCTGATGAAGGTAAATCAAGAAAAGTGCTTCGGACGCATTTAATTTTAAACGTGTTGTTTTCAATATTTTGCATAACTTTCATCGGTTCAAAATCCAATTTAAAAGATGGTAGATTTGTCTTAAAAGAGACCTCATTGGTGGGCTACCTGGACTGGTATCTTGTAACTGGGATCCTGTTCCAGTTAAGGTGTAGCGTAATGAAACAAGACAATAACATGTTTAAAATTACAATGTGATGTAATTTTCAAGCAACATGAAAAACATGTAGCATTAAGAAATTTGCATGTTCCCATGAAAACATGCCACTTCAAACAACAAGTATGTTTAGTTAAAAGATTATGGTTCATAGAACATGGAAGAAAATAGGCATTAAAAAAGTATTTTTGACAAAAGTTTATGCAGGATGAAAATGTTCAATCTTTAAGGATCTTATAAAAAGATTCATTAATGATAGGAAAAAATAAATTATGAATATCTGTTGATAGATCTTCATGGGAGATCCAAATCTTACTTGGCTGATATTCAATAAAAAACATAGTTTACACAGACAACACTTCAATGATTAAATAATATTTGTAATTCATCAGCTACAGAAAGGTATCTTTGAGATGAAGCTCTCTTCCCCATTCCTACCTAAAACCTATAGATTTATGAATTAATGTGAGATAATTTACAGAGATATACAAATAGTATTCACCTGTATATAATTTAGATGATCAAAAGAAAAATAACTTATGAAGTTTTTCAATATATATAACACATGGTAAATGAGACAAGAGCTGATAATTATGAAGTCTGCAAATTTCCTGTTACTTTTCAAAATCAGTTTTTTAACACATGTAATTTATAAACTTCAAATGCTTTTAAATTAAGGATTGTAATGTTATCAAAAGTGAGTGAGATGAGCTTGATAAATTTATATATAAACACAAGAATTTGCATGATATAACTTTTATCAGTAGAAGTTTGGATAAGTTTTAATTCACAGTGGCTATCACTGATTTGTTGGAAAAGTGAAGAGATCTGCAATATGTAATTTTGATTCAGTAAAATCAATCGATGGGACATTACTTAAATATTATTTAACAATGAACAAGAGCCATATACTTATTCAGTTTCATTAGGTGTTGGGATCTCCTTCAGCAAAATACCAAATCAAGTATTTTATTTGGTTGATTTTAGAGTATAACGAACATTGATAATTGTACTTGAAATTGGTCTTATATATTTTATAAAAGTCCAACTTGCAAAAACCAAAGAACTCCACAAAGCGATATAGATAAATCCCATATTTTTTTTTAAGGTGGCAGGACTTTCAGATTAATTAATGGTTTTGAATGCTCAGTGAACCATCCAGTGGCAAATATCTGACAAAGTTAAGAAAGTCTGACAGTAACACAGCTATAAGACACAATTTCCATAAATTAAGTTGCTTCAGCATCAATTAGCCTATTTACCTGATCAACAGTCTTATATCATGTGAAAACATCAGGTAATTAATCTCTTAAGGACAATATAATGAAAAGAACAGCTGTTTATTTGTAAACACAGAGAAAAATAATCTTGTTCAATCTTGACACTAATTATAAAAAGGTAGTAACTACTTATCTCCCACTAGAATATGACTAATGTTGTGTCAGTCCGTAACAGTTCGGTTAAATCAGCATCAGACATCTATGCATATTCTCCAGTGAAAATCCATCCAGAGGTAGATTTTAAAAGAGGGTCCCCAAATATAGCTTCATATATGATAGATACATGTATGTAGGTTTTTTCATGTATCACTCCAAACATTGGCTTGTCAGCGGCTCCCCCTTTTTCAAAATCCTGGATTCACACCTACATTGGATATGGTATAAAATCTGATCACCACTGAGATGATAAATTGAGAATGGAAATGGGGAATGTGTCAAAGGGACAACACCCCGACCTTAGACCAGAAAACAGCCAGAGGCCACCAATGGGTCTTCAACATGGCAAGAAAATCCTATATCAAGAGGCATGCTTCAGGTGGCCCCTAAACAAAAATGCATACTAATTCAGAAAATGGACATCATACTAAACTCCACAATACAAATCAACTAAAATATAAAATCATACAAGACTAACAACAGCCAGAGGCTTCTGACTTGGGACAGGTGCAAAAATGCAACAGTTAAACATGTTTACTGTTTACTTTTTGTGGTCCTTATAATTTGAGCTGATTTCTACGTGGAAAACTTTGTGTGCCAGAATGACCAATACCTAATAAGAGTTTCTTGAAAATTTTAACAAGAATGCATGTGTAGTATTGGTAAACAGGAAGTTTGCATTTGGTAAATTGAAAAAGCACTCATCAATGTAACTCATAGCTGCCATGTTGCTGACTAAACATGAAGTAATTCTGATCAATAAAACTTGAGAAAAGCAAGACAGAAACAAAATCAGTTGATACAACATACTGAAAAATTCTATGTATCCCAAAACACATCTGCCAAATCTGTCAAACTACTGACAAAATATGCAGTCATTCTGTTCAGTCTGGAAAAAGTGTAACAGAAATACAGACAAGGTAAATGCAATATTGCCTCCATTTCTAGTGTGAAGATTTTGTGCACAATGTTTTGTAAATTTAATGTTTTTGTATGAATCTCAATTTTCAGAAAAGATGCTTCATTATGTACTTGAAATACCATCAGTTCCTAATATATAAATAAACTATGGTTTCTGCACTGGTGAACACATTGTGCAAGGGAATAGTCAGGGTCAATGGATGTCAATATCCAAGGAAAGTTCATTCCATAACATCCAGTGCTTAAGTTGGTTCTATTAATCATCTAAGAAATGTTTCAATTTTTTTCAAAGTTTTTTCATCATAGAAGTTAGTCACATGCCAGAGAAAACTAAACACAACATTTAAATAGACCATCAAAGGAAAGATTCCCACACATCACTGTATAGAAAGTGATCATAAAACTGATTAAACATATCAATGTTATTTCTGCTGTGCAACAAAATAGAAAACAGCAAATTGATGGACTGTAGCATTTTGAAGGGAAAGTTTTCAATGAAACCTAACTTAGTTCTCACAATCATTTATAGAATGAGATATTCAGATGTTACCCAACATAATTTCAGATATAAACAGTCATTAAACTCATAAAAGTACATGTTCTTTATACATAATCTGAAAACTTAACATTTGTACAATTTCAAATTAAAGTCAGTGTTGAATGATTGAATCTTGTGATTGCAGCTGATTCTTGAAAAAAAACACAAATAATTTTGATAACTGAAGCATTATCAGCTTTAGAGTAAAAAGCACACAGCTATATTTTGTGGTCTCGCATGTAGATAGATGCTTAATTGGCAATCATACCACATCTTCTTGTAATTATAATGGTCCTTTGAAAAATATATTATTATTTGCACTTGTGACATTTTAATTACAGCAAAAACATATTTGAATTTCTTTTGACATGTAAATGTATAAGTACCATTTTAGTATCAAATGATTTACTTGGATCCAATTTAAATTGTATTAAAAAGAGAAACAAATAAAAAATAAATAATTGATTGAAAAAAAGTACATGTAAAATTATTATAATCATAATTTGTGTGTTTGAAAATTCATATATTTAGTAAAATATTAGTCATTCAGCATCAGACAAATAAAATTGATATAATAATTTGCATTTGGTCTTCAACAATGAAACCAACAGAGTAAACTTCTTATGATAATTTTGTCAGAAATACCAGCTTACTAGATTTCCATCTAAGACAAACAGAGTTATTTCCCATCTAATTATTAGAGTTACCTCCCTTTCATTGTCAAAATGAAACATGAAAAAACATTATCAAGCAACTAAATATGTAAACAAATTGAGAAACATACTTGGAAAGAACTTTTTTTAATCGAGCATTCAAGATATATGATCAAATAGTTTGAATAAAATAAAAATTTTACTCAATCATTTTCAATCAACGTAATGAATTAAGTACTATCCAATTAAGAATTTTGGAATAGATTGAGCATCTGTGATCAATCAAACTTATCACTACATTGAAAAAAGAATATAGAATAATCATGCAAAAATACACTTTGATGACATGGAATTTTTACCCTGATCAATAAAACTTTACTGTGAGCATAATTTGCATTGATTTTTTATCACAGTTTTTTTCCCCATTGTCTAACATATTTTAGGACAGAAATAAACCAATGACTGATCAATATATATAAAATCAGGTAAAATATCTTTATAATGACTCAATACGGCAGCGTGAATAGCTTTACAGATTTTAATGTGTGGACTTCCCAACTTTTTTTTCATTACAGTAGAGATTTGACTGTGGTTTTGTTGTTGAAAGTTATAGTCAACATAGTATTGTTACAATCAGGTTAATGTATCTGGGTCATTCAGAAATTCAATTAACAATCATCAATGAATAAAGTTATCAGGAAATTTGTAGTATCAGGCCTAATGAAGCTACTGAATGACTTGGTTAGAAATTCATTTACGCATTAAACAGAATCTGTTCAATATGGTATAAATGTTGAATGAACCTGTCAAATAAAAGCTTGCAAGCTAGAAACTCAATATATAACATAAATGGGTTGCCTAATAAATCTACTCTTATAAATGCTCTTTATAAAACTGATTAATTCTGTAATGGCCAATTTAAATTTCCCGGTAAGACATTACACAAAGCAATGCTTTTCAGCAGGAAATATAAGAGGTATGCTGAACCCTGTAACTTGGACTTATCACCAGCTGTCTGAAGTAAACCTGAATTAACGGCAAAAGGGCTAAACACAACTTGTTTGAAGTTACTTTGAACACAACATTGCTGCCCTGATCATTTCTTTAGTTCAATTAACGGCAAGGTACACATGAGAACATACATGTATAGTGTTTTGAGCAATCTTGTTAAATTTTGTTCACACTTTGGATGCTAAGATATGAATTCGAGGGTTGTCAGAACAGTTTTGATCACATCTATTTACAGTCAACACATGATAAACCTCTGTAAGATTCCACTAATTTGAAAACAAAAAAATATATAATATCCTTAGTTGTATTGCATTTGATGGGACAACTAACTTAGAAAAGCTCATTTTTACTAAAACACCCCCTAAAGTAGGAAGCTCTGACTAAACTTTTACCTTTCTGTTTCAATGAAAAAAGTATCTGATCTTCCATTTAATGTTAATACACCTGTATGACACAATTCCTACCAATTACAAAGGTGCCAAACCACTAACATGCTAAAATCACATGTAAAAACCATTTTGATGTATCAAGAGAATTTCAGATTATTTTTACAATCAATAGACGTCCATTCAATTATTTTCTCTGTATTCTAAAGAGTCTGTACACACAGACAGATATAGATTCACCCTAACACCAGATGTTGTTACAAGTTATCATGTGTTTTTATGATTTGATTCACTTAATTAACAAAATGGTATTATAAAGTCTGTTTTAGTCTTGTTGTGGAAGAAGTTCAAGAAGTACAAAGCAATAAGTGGTAACCACATTCAATACAAGCTTCTAAAACAAAACAACTACAAATATTCATTCATTCATCTATGCTGAACATGATGGACTGAAGAGGATTTTAACCACTCAATTATATTTTTGAAATTTATAGAAAGTTTATCATTTTAATATCAAAAGGAGGGACTGGGTATTTGACAGGCCAAATAGATTGATCAACCGATGAATGCAAATTGTGAAGCTGCTTACATAAATGTGATGGTATTGTAAAGTCTGTTTAAGTCAAGTTGTTCAAGAAGTTCACTTAGTACTAAATAACAAGTGGTAACCATTTTCAATAAAATCTTCCAAGACAGAACTTGTACCGAAAACCACAGGTGTTGTACTTGTATCTATGCTGAACATGATAGACAGAAGAGGGACAAAACACTACAAACAGACATTATTCAGGCTTAAGAGGATTTTTACCACTTACCGGTACTCTATTTTTGAAATTCCTAGAGTTATATTATTGATATCAAAAGAGAGTACCTGGACACATCCACTCTATGTTTTTGTTAGATGTATATCTATTTGTATTCATCTGATGAGTTAAGCCCTATGTTGTACTTTTTTCACCACTGTCCAAGATAAAGGGAGGGTTGGGATTCTGCTAACATGTTTAACCCCACCGCAGTCTGTATGTATGTGCCTGTCCAAAGTCAGGAGCCTATAATTTAGTGGTTGTTGTTTGTTGCTGTGTTACATATTTGTTTTTCGTTCATTTTTTTGTGCATTAATTGGGCCTTTTATTTTCTTGTTTCAATTATTATACATTTGTAATTTTGGGACCTTTTATAGCTGACTATGCTGTATGGGCTTTGCTCATTGATGAAGGCCATACTGTGACCTATAGCTCTTAATTTCTGTGTCATTTGATTTCTTGTGAAGAGTTGTCTAATTGGCATCATACCATATCTTCTTTTATATAAGTCTTTGAGAGGCCTATATAGATAGAGTGACAATCTTTCAATTTTTCTTATATAACATGCAAAATAAAAGCTTGTTGAAGAATTTAATTTGCTTTACAAGGATAACTAGCTAAGTCTGCTCATCTGCTTTTTGCTACATGAAAACCAGAGACAGAACATCCTTGTTTTGATAAAGCCATTTTCTATGAACTGTTGAAGTCTGTTATGAGATCATAACAGTGTTAAAATTGAAGCCATCCTTTGGTAAAGATATAATAATTTAACAGCCGATTTAATTGAGTGAGTAGGCAAAGGTAATATCTTTGGTTAGCTTGCTTGTTAGCTGAACCGTGAAGTCATTATTAGGTAAGGTATACTACCCTCCTTTCAAAGTAGCCTAGTCCAACAGACAGATATATTGGTTATCTGTTGGACTATTCTACTCTTAAAGGAGGGTAGTTTACCTAACCTAATAATGACTTCACAGTTCAGCTAGCAAGCAAGCTAACCAAAGATATCACCTTTGCCTACACACCCAATGCAATCTGCTGTAATCCTTTAATTTTGTTGGTTTACCACACATTTTTTATTGATTTTTTTTCCTCACCATGATTAAAGTCAATAACATGCCTTCAGACTTATAGAAAACTTAATTTTCTCTTTTTCTAGCTGAGTAAGCCTTTAGTTATCCTGAGCAAGAAAAAAAGAAGTTTTTTTAGACTTAAGATTTGACAAATGTCAGAACCTCATATTCATAAAGTTTAATCTTATGAATTTGCTTGGTATCTAAGATTATAAAATCTGGCAAGATTTTAAGAAGTTGGAAAGGGCAGATACATTTAGCTCTGCCAGCCTTCAAAATGTACCATTATCTAACAAAATCAATGGCATTGAACTCTGACTGTTTTTAATACTTTTAACAATAATAATACTTAGATAAACATATCCGGCAAAACAACAACAGGCATGTAGCAATTATAAATTCATTTCTTTATAATTACTGAGAGTCAAACCAGTAAACAACCAGTAAACATAAAGTGATTAACCTCAAATATGTAATGGTTTACCTCTGCCAAAATTTGGAACACAAAACTGTGTACATATAAACAATCAATAATGGTTAATAATATAATACTTTATCATCAGTTTAACCCTACTATAACACACCTGGAGGAAACTAATTAACACCTAATCACAAGCCAATCTGCTAGCTTTAGATAGACAATTTGTGACAGATTGCTTCATGATAGATACAGACAAGATAGTCAGCCAGTCTCATCAACAGCAGATTCCTAAATATGTTTTCTACTGAAAAACAGGCAAGAAAATGCATGTAAACCATTTCAGTATCCCAAGATTCTCGTTCACAAAAAAAAAATCTGAATTGACAAACATGTGAACCAGCAAATTTTCTTCATGGACCACCAGGGGAAAAAAGATTTTGGAACTCTTAAAGAGGGATTGTTTGATTAAGATCAAATGTTTCCTTATAACATCTAAAGGATGTGCCTATATATATTTCTTTATACTTTTAATCTAAAATATTGTAAATTGACTAACATGATGTCCTCTAGACAACACACTTCTATCTTTTTACCATTTTCTGTAGAATCATGTTGTATATTTTTCATGATAGAATGCCATGTGTCTAACTTAGCTCACCTCTTCTGGCAAGGCATGACCAACATTGACACTCAATATGGCCTATGTCTATTGATACCCTTTAAAATCTTAATCCCTAGTGATGCAATTCAATTTAAAATGCAATTTTCTGTGATTTAAAAACTTTTAGAATGTAAATCAGATTCAATGGGATGCCTAAAAACAAATTATCTGCACAAAAATGTCATTAGTCCGTAATTCTAGACTATCCGCTTACCGACCTTTCAATAGTTTATAATATAAAGTCTGCTACTGTAACTTGATGTCAACTAAGGAAAATTCTCTTACAACATCCAATGTATCACAATTCCTACAGGCAGAACGTGCTTTCAGTGATCTAATTGATGTCTTTTTCTGAATTAAGGAATCAAATTGTACAATTTTGTGAACCTAAGATTTTTTTCTTGTAGAGCAGCTCTATAAAAATAAAGTAATAAGACTCTGAAGGGCAATCAAAACCATAAGTTGAAGAAGGACAGAATTTACCATTACAAAAAGGAAAAAAAGAGTGTGAGACTAATAACTTTCATATAGAAAACTAAGAATTGACAACATGTACTCCCATTTATAACAGTATTAAAACTAATAAAAAAGAAGATGTGGAATGATTGCCAAATGAGACATCTCTCCACAAGAGACCAAATGACACAGAAATTAACAACTTTCGATCACAGTATGGCCTTCAACAATGACCAAAGCCCATACCGCAAAGTCAGCTATATATATAAAACACTTTTACAGAAGGCTAATCAATTCCTGCTCTACTGTCCTGATAACTATAAAGATGCCATTTAAAACAAGATGCAATAGTTATATATTAGATTGGAAATGGTTCAGGTGAAAGACTTTAACAACAAAACTCTACATGAATCTGTCAAGGAAAAAAATACATCACTGTCATGTTTATCTTCTGTGGAAATTGCAAACTGCAGGTGCAAGTATAATAAGTTATTGTATACTTATCTTGTCTAAATGCATGCTTACAGGTATTAGTGTATACTGAAAAGCTGTATTAATTTCACATCTATTATCATGTAGGTACAAACATTGACAAAGTTAAAGGCACTCTTTTTCTTTTTGAACAGCAATGAGCATTGCTGCAATAGTACAACTTTTCTGTGAGCCCTATTAAGAAACCCTAATGTGCTCTTCTGTTTGTGTACCAATTTGGTACCAAAAATGTAATCCTATATAAATGTTTCATGTCAAATGTATAATTAAACACAAAATAGAGGTTTTTAGATTATTATTACTGCTTTAAATTTCCCTTACGTTCTATCATCAACCATGGTGGCTTATAATATTTAGGCATGGTGGCCATGTTGGTTGATTGGCAAGAACAAAAACTCAAACTTAAAACTACATTCCCTATAAATCATTCGTTCAAAGTTTATATGGGATTGTAGAAGTTATTTCAGATTTTTAAAAAATATTATGATGACTTACTACAAATGCACATTATTTTTTCTTTTTACAACAATAGCCATTTTTGGCTAAAAAAAAGAGAACAGAATATCAATTAACTCTTTCATTCAATTTTTTAAGAAGCATAAACTCATTTAAATCTATTGGCTTCAACATACATGTATGAATGAAAATGCATAATGTATGAAAATCCTTACAGTCAATGCAGATTAGAAAACATGTTTCAATTATTCAAACCATTATTTTGAAATGCTTCAATTTAAAGCAAAATAAGACCACAAAATATGTTGCCAATTTTAATTACTTTCAACAACGAAAGATTTGGCAATAACAATACTGATAATTATCTCAATTATTTCAACACATAGTGTAATAATATTTATAAATGAATAATAAATGAACTCCAGATATAACAACTGCATCAAAATGTGCAGTAAATTTTCTGCATATTTTGTCTATTATCAACAAATTAATAAGACTTCAGTTCAGCAGAATGACTTCAGTTCTATATTCACCCACAGAACTCTGTAATAAAGCATTCTATTGATTTGTTTCTGGCAAAGTGCCGATCGTTTTGTGAAATTCTTTGGAAAGTTCAAAAACAAGCTCAGTTCCACCAATTAAACCTGCCTTACAACCTAAATTTAATTTTTCTAAGCATCCTTTAACAATTTACTATAGAATTAAAGATTTTCCCTAAGTGTTGTTCTGCTATCCATTATATAATTTCAATATTCAATTCAAAACAGACTAGATAAAAACATTACAGGAAACTTCTTCATTATTTATACAAAAGTACTTTGTCTTCATTTGTATTACATAACATCCAACTTATTAAATAGTAGAGTGGATGGCTAGCAATAAATACTGATTTTGTTCCAATAATGCATAAATATGTCAATCTAAGATCTATGTGATTTATGATATAAGGGCATTTCTGTTGAAAGTGTTTGATTAAGAAATGAGATAAGAATGGAGAAAGAAGTTATAACAATTAATCTAGAAAATTAAACTTTATGATCCCTTCGCTAAGGTGGGGGCATAAAAATTGTTATTTCACAGGGTACCTAATTTTGTTGTTTCTCCTATTGCTCATTTCAAAGGGTAAATAATTTCTTGTCCCATATTTAAATATGTGTCGTCTTACTACCTACCAAATCTAATATCTATGAAAAACTGGTATTCCGCAAATAACATTGAATTCCTAGTAGTGTACTAGGTAAAATGAAACCAGTCTTTTAATCATTGAAATGTTCTTTTGTTGTGTTTTTGCAATAATAAAAAGAATCCCTTGATATTAGTTGTATTGCAATTCATTAACTCTCCTCTACATTAGTTGGTCAATGTTAATAAGCTTATATTTGAAGTGTTCATAGAAATACTTCAAATAACTAGAATGCACATTATCATATCTTCTTCTTATCTTATATGAAATGTGACACATCCCAAAACTTTACCCAACACTAAATGTCTTAAAGTCTGCAATGTTGAACCTTCAATGTGGCTAAAGTCTTGACCAATTTTTAATTCAATCATTGAATGTGTTCACAAGTTTAGTCAGATCTAGAGCTGGCCATGTGTTATCTTTTATCAACTATCACCAAAAGAGGCATTGACTATTGATTTGACTATCCTAATGTACTTTTACTCAGTGCTTGTTACTCAGCTTATTTTATTGTAATTTGAAGATTTCAAAACTGTCAGATATTAACAAGGCTGTCTGATATGTCTGATATATTTATTGAATATTGAAGAAATTTGGCAATTGTGAGATAATTTTGAAACCTTATCATGATCACCTACTGACATTAAAACTTCTTAAATGCTCAATAAATCGTCAGTCTATTTTTAGATTTCATATATATCCGTTTCTCTGATTTGTTAATTTTTTAAGGCAGAAGCCTTTCCTACTACACCAGAACTGTCTCCTTTTGTGTTTTTGACTTCTTTTTTTAAAGAAAGAGTATTTACATTTTCACTCCAGGAGGGGGTTTCATACACATTCTCGAGTGAGTACTTACATTTTAACTCCAGGAGGGGGGTCCCATACACATTCTCCAGTGGTGAGGTTAGCATACATATGTTCCTTTGTACGGGGTTCGATGATCTCCACCCACTCCCATCTGAAAAAAAGAATAAAATATTTTATGGTTATTCAAATGTTTTTGTCTAATTCTAAGCATAGTTTATGAATGAAATTCCTTGATACTTGCCATATTTTACTATATGTTATGAGCTGCCTTGACAGCTGATTAAATATAAGAAAAGAAAATGTGGTAGGATTGCCAATTCCTATTTGATTGAGTTGTATCTTTATTTGAAATACCTATATTTGTTCTAGTTAAGATGTGGATTAACTATACATACATGAAACAGGACTATTTTACAAGACACTGTTACAAAACAATTTGTCTTCTTAAATGCACAGATCAAAAATTATCGAAAGCTAAATGAGGAATTCCTCTCTAGTCATGTTAAACCTACTGGGGTACATTTTTAACTTGCATTGGGACTTGAGGTATCTCAGCTTTCAATTCCATGTTGAAGGCCTTTTTTATTTTGAGATGTTCTTAGTAGATGTAATTGTCTTATAATAAGTTCTATACATGTTGTCGTCTAGAAATCTTTGAGTTTTTAATGGCGAAGGTCTGTGTATCCCTTTAGGTACTTCAGCTTCTTTTAACATTGAAAACTGGCTATGAATAATAACCAAGAGTGCTGAAATGGACTGTTAAACCCGATCAATCAATCAATCAACCAATCTTATATCATTTATAATATTGTTGGATTGCTGTCTCATTGATTTAGGAGCCTACTGCTTCTATTTATTTATAATTCTTCAAAGTAACTACTTAAAATATCTCTTTACTTCCAACATTCATCAATCTAAACTAGCTTATAAACATGTAAATATTTCATTTTGAAGTGTTCTAAAAGTTTTATAAATCTAATTTCTCTTCATCATGTTTATTGCAGGGAACCAATACTTTTGATGAAAGATGAGAATAGCTCATTGATCACATTCTAATTTAGGAGTAAATTTAACTGTCATTATGACAGGCATTTTCGTGGGTTGCAGGCTCGACAATGAAGAAATTAATCAACAAATTTTTTAATTGTAGTCTTTTTAAATATAGGTGAACTCAAAAGAGGGACATAATTACTTACTGTATCTCCTTATTTTTATATCACATGAAATATGTGATACATTTGGTGATGTGAGACATGAAAACAGACATCACTGTTTGTAAGGGTAACTAGGAATGCTCTTTACAGTCATTTTTGGCTACCGGTAATTTTTTTTTTTTACCATGATTTGTCAAAATGTGCTTAGAGTGATTCGTCAGAGGTCTCAAATAATGATCATCACCTTTATTTTTGAATAAAAAATAACATGATTCGTCAAAATCAGCCTATTTTTTTATTGTCTACAAAAAAGTACATTTCATTGTCATGCACCAAACATTACTGTTATTATCATTTTGCAAGAATTTCTTATCGTCATTCGTCAAATGGTACCCCCATTACGACCATATTCATAATAAAAGACCTCATAGTTAACAAGAACTCAATAAGAAAACACTTTCAATGTGCATGCATTACACCACAAAGTAAAAGATCAAAAGGTTTTAATTAGATAATAAATAAATAGTGTAGTGGACCAGTAAAGCTTCAACTTAACTTTGTGAGCCACTTTTTAGAATAGTGCTGAAGATTTACTGTAACACTTATATTCATTACAACATGATAGCTTGTTCAATAAGTATTGTATATTCATCATAAGATGATAGCTTGTTTAATAAGTATTGTGTAAGATGTTTCATGCGGCTTCAAAGTATTAACATCCTAAGTTGATTAGGAAATACCTCTTCATTAAAAGATAGTTCGTCACTACACATTAAGTGGTCAATCTTATTATTGGTATCTCAATAGTCAATTGTTATTTCTGTGTGGCCAATCAGTCAAAATGATGAAAAATACTTTAATATTCATTGTAACGATGATAGCCTTTTATTTACATGGTATATAGACTATAGTATGCTTGTATTGTTTTGGTAAAACTATATGCTTATTTTGTCTTGGTAAAATTGAGCATGAAAATTGGGAATGTGTCAAAGAGACAACCCGACCAAAGAGCAGATAACAGCTGAAGGCCACCAATGGGTCTTCAATACAGCAATAAAATCCAGCACCTGGAGGCATGCTTCAGCTGGCCCCTAAACAAAAATGTTTACTGGTTTACTATATGCTTGTTTTGTCGTGGTAAAACTACACACACTGACAGATTTTGAGTATTTCACAAATTTTATTTATATAAGATATTGTAAGTCTATCTTACATATCTGAGGCTTTTGAAGAAAAGCATGTTTATGACCAAAGGATAAGCATAGTTTTAAATGTATTATACAATTTGGTAATCTCGTACATTTAATACCAGTTATATAATATTTTTAATAATCTTAAATTGTGTCCAGTAATCAATTTCTTACATGATCTTACATACAAATGTATATGTAGGCCCCACAATTTTAGACAGGAACAATTATTTTATGGTAGAAGCTTTCATTTTCAATTGTACTGTTGTATGAACTTGGGTGACCTTAGAATGAGGTATTGTTTGACCTTATGCGAATTCACGATTATTTCCAATTTTCTGATAACAGAAAAATATGAACAGCAGTATTTTCTACGAGGACAATCATCAATTTCAAAACTTGAATGTTTACAATTGTAACGAAATCAACAATGTCAATTACAGCATGCAAGTTAAATAAATGTCACGTCAGTTCATAATTCAGAAGCGTAGGACAACTTACAGTACACTTCTTTTTCAAATTGGACAGTTTCGTTATTTGTTTTTACTGTTGAAATTAGTTGTTATGTAAAAAAAGATAATTATTCACCTTGAGCGATGTATTATTGTTGACTATTCAAGATTTTTTTATTTTGCGAACCTGTATTCAGCTGAATGTGAGATTTTAATATTACTACACGAGCTTCAAGGGATTTTGAATCGAAAATAAATGCAATAACTGTGCTTTTTTGTGTCTTTCAAAGCAAAAACAATATACAGAATTAATTACAGGATAAAGACAATAACTGTTTAGTGTCTTTAAATATCAGTTGTATTTGTACTCAGCTCGAAACAGGAGTAATACATGTAGCTCACTAAAGCTTGCATTACACCTGTTTCTTAGCCTCATACAAATACAGCTGATATTTTAAGACACTAAACAGTAATTGTCTATGTAATTCAGTTTTTTCATGGTGTCATGTCATTTCCTGGTGCTTCTTTTTCTACTCAACTTAACACTAAGCAGAGTTACATAATGGATTCTCTACTAGTTTTCAGTTTGCCTAGTATATCCACACCATATTTCATTCAACCCTAAAAGGCAGAGCTGCGGAAATAAATCAAAGGTTTTAAGAAGCCAACATAACAGAAGAGCACAGACTGCTTATAACATTCCTATTAAAGTATCATGCTAGAAGTCAATACAATCGTCCTCCAGTGGGACTAATAGATTCTCCATGTCAAAAACACAATCAAGCATAAACTATAACCTCTACAGCTATATAATCGACCAAGTCTATTGACATTAGATGTGGTGTCAGAAACTGAAAGTCAATCTAGAATGGAGATTATTAATTTTTCATCAATCAAGTGTTATCTGAGTTAATACATTTAATTATTTTTCAAATTACAAATCCAATAATTCTGTAATCATTTTGCACTTGCTTAAGTCAAACAGTAACATTAACCTAGCAACTAATGTATTTACAATTTAAATGAGCAACTTTAGAATAAGATTCCATTCTGAAAGATTGTTTAATTGTTGCTGTTCTAACTCCTCTTGTCATTTGGTTAAAAAAAACTACTTGTAAACTGAACTTCCACATATTGTGACAATAATTTCAGGGAAAAAAGGTCCTTTGAAAACAATATCTCCCCACCCTTACCCAATAAAATAAAGTTCATACATCAATTAGGCTGACTTATTGTCACTTACTTTTAAAAGATCAATAACTTTCCCCCTTAAAGTAAAAGTGGGTTCCATTTATTGAGGTTGGTATATTTTGTATCAATTCTAGTGGTAGTTTGACATGTTACATTGTAGAACAACAACTGTCTCTTTGTGGATATTTGATTTCACTGTTTTGCAAAACTTTCCATTTTGGCCTATGGATAATTTATCCTTTGTTGAGTGTTTAAATTTGTATCGCTGTTGCTTCAACCAATTAAGACCACAAAAACTGGTACCCAACCAATAGTAATAAATTCACTACATAATTTGGTGAAAGAGTGTCATAAGATACCAGTGAAAATTACGAAGGGATGATTTCGACTTCATGGGAACTCTTGGTTTAATAGTTTCCTTCTTAGTAGAAACCCTCCATCAAAGAAATCATGATAGGAAATACAAGCCCTGGAATATCTTATAAATTGGGAGATATACAATGTATACTTTGTATGCAGGCACTGCTGGAATGTTGCTACATAGAAATGGAAAGTTTACAATTGGGAAGCTGAAATCATCTTTTATGGTGTAAAGTTTTGTTTTCAACTGACCCTCATTATCAATTTCCAGATGTAAGTCAAGATGTGAGGCAGACTTAACTGTATCTGTTGTAATGTAAACCTTCAAGTGTTCAAGTGAGGTGACATCTTTTTTACTAAAGATAATTCTTTCAAATAAACACCTTAAATTACTTTACCAACCCTGATTCCCTTCTCTTTATTCCATTAAAGGTTCAAGAAAACATGCACATACTTGGTTGAAGGTGAGAGACACCTCCTTTAACTAACCTCCCCCCTCTTTTCTTCTGACATTAATAATTAGCTAATAACACCTCAATTAACTACATGTACCCTCCCCCCATTCTTCCATAATGTAGAAATTGTATACATACTTGGTTGATAGTGAGTGACATCTCATTTAACGACCCTCCCCCTATTCCTCCAGATATAAGAAACCTCATACATACTTCTTTGAAGGTGATTTAACAACCCTCCCCCTTTTCTTCCGGATATAAGAAACCTTTAAACAGTGAGTAACACCTCATTAAACTCATTACCTTCCCCTATTCTTCCAGATGTAAGAACCCTTTAGATCTATACATACTTGTTTGAAGGTGAGTGACACCTCATTTAACTCACTACCCTCCCCCTATTCTTCCAGATGTAAGAACCCTCTATACAAACTTGTTTGAAGGTGAGTGACACCTCATTTAACTCACTACCCTCCCTTATTCTTCCAGATGTAAGAAACCTCTATACAAACTTGTTTGAAGGTGAGTGACACCTCATTTAACTCACTACCCTCCCCCTATTCTTCCAGATGTAAGAACCCTCTATACAAACTTGTTTGAAGGTGAGTGGCACCTCATTTAACTCACTACCCTCCCCCTATTCTTTCAGATGTAAGAAACCTTTATAAAACATACTTGTTTGAAGGTGAGTGACACCTCATTTAACTCCCTTTCTTCCAGATGTTAGAAACCTTATACATACTTGTTTGAAGGTGAGTGACACCTGAGTCTAACGAGAGATACATAATGGTTCCATTCATAGTAACGATCCATGGTAAATCCTTGACTTCACAGCACATGGAAGAATAGAATTGTAATTAACATGGTAATTCAGAACTGGTCATAAACAATATCTAAATGTTCATTTTGCTGTCAATGTAATGGCCTGTAGCCATGTTTTACACCAGTTAATTCTTCCTTTGTAAACTGAACACAGCCGCAAACTTTTTTTTCTCAATCAAAGCATTGCATCACTGTTTATACGTGCAATGAATTGCGAAATCTCAATAATCCTTATTTTATAAATGGTAATCAAAACATAATCCTGTTAAAATCTACTTTTAGAACAAAACCCGCTATATCAACAAGAATATCCATAGAGTGCTTGTGGATTAGAGAATGTACTCATCCAAATCAAATGGAAGCAAAGAAGAAGAGTAAATTGTTGTTGTTATTTTTCATAACTTCCACCACATATGTTGTACAGATAAACACCTTCTATTGGACAACTATAACCACCTGTATATTACCAGTGATGTAAACTTGTATGATTTCTGTGATGCTTTGGCAGTTTGTATATCTATAGGAAGTCAGCTTTCAATCACTTTAGATATGTTTTTCTATGTAAAAGGCCTCCACTCTGGCAGAATCATACAAATAATGTTACACTTAATAATTAATTGAATTTTTCAACTGTAACAACGAATTCCAAAATATTTTCTACGATTTCTGCAGTCAATCATACAGTACACTGAAAGTTTACATTAAAATATTGGCAGGATCATTACGTGTACTTATCTATGAAAAATAAATCCATTTTTAATGAGAAAGACCATCTGTCTTTGTAAAACAATTTTTTGTTGAATAATAATAAATCTTCCACAATTTCAGATTTTAAATTTAGAAATTGAAACGTCTGACCACCTTTATAACCATCTGTACATCTCAATCTTCATCAATCCTTTCCATGTCAATTATTTAAATCAATCTCTAATAAAAAATGTCTGCTCACTGAATACCAATACATGCTTTCGATAAATCCTACATTTAATTAATCATTTACAGATCCACTAATTTGTCTTAACCCAACAAAATTTCATCAGTTTATCAATAATCCTTTCTCAACTGACTTGGAACATAAGGTCTAGCCTAAAAACAAACAAGTTTCCTATTTACTCATTCAAACAGGTTAGCTACATCAAAAAACGTAAAGGTTCTAATAAACATTTTATAAACATTGAATGGCTGAAGACAAACTCATAAATCTTCATAATAGGTGATGATAAGTCTGAGATTTTCACAGAATTATCTTAGCTACTGTAGATAAAAGATTCTTAATTATATCTATGAAATCACTGCCTGTACCGGCTTTACTTAGATCCACAAAACTGCCTTTTTATAATGGAAATATAATATCTTTATTAACCTCTTACTTATTTAAAAAGAAAACATAATGAACAATAACAGAGAAATTGTCTGCATGTATGTCCCTGTACTCACAAAGAGAAGTGAAACGGAAATTGAAAATCCACAATCTAATTAAACGATTTGATTTGTTATTTGATTAACTTCATTTAGCAAATCCTTTATCAAACATTTCCTTGAAAAAGGATTGTTGTTTCGAAGTGACATTGAATGACATTAAGATAAAAAAAAAAAAAAACCTGGCTTCATCCCTGTTTCAAATTATTATCTATATATATATATATATATATATATATATATATCAAATAGAAAATTATAATGTTGAAAATATAAATTACATTCATAATATAAGAAGGGGCCTACAATAATTCAATTGTTTGCTGTAGTCTTGGCCTTCATTTTGTTCACAGGACCTATCTGAAAACCAGTCCCAAAATCAAAGATCTAATTACATGGTTAGATTCAGCATATCTAAAAAACCTAATATATTCAATTTATATCATAATACAACAAAGTTGAATTGTGGACCTGAATATAAAATAATAAGGACTAATTTGAAAATGGGGCCAGGAATAAAAATCTAAATACAGTTTTCAAAGAAGTTCAATTTTTGAATTTAAACTCCAATGGATTTCAAGTCACGAATTTTTTTTTTAAATTATAGAAAGTATTAGAAAAGTATTGTTTTGACCTGATTTTTCCTAAACATAAGTAGTTGCCCTGAAACAAGAAAAATCCTTGGGTTTTTTTGCCCCTAATTTCTAAACAGTTAGGACCATAACCCCTAAAATCAATTTGAACCTTCATTCAGAGGCATGGAACCTTGTGGTACAATTTTGTAGAGATCCTAACACTAACACGTACACAAGTTATTGTCTGGAAACCAAATGTCTTTGGACATGAAAACGATGACAAGTTATGCCATTAAACGGCTGCAAAAATTATGTGGGCATTCTCTACAATATCTACGGTATTTTAACAAGCTTCCTGTCTTGTTGATGTTCTCATATGATATAGCCTTCCCCAGGAAACAAAGACTTAATCAACGGGAGACATATCTTCTTTATGTGCAAAACAAACTTTTTCTTAACATTTATTGTTTTTCTGACATAGTGAAAATTTAAACCCATATTTTTATCTTATTTAAGCTATGAAATAATATACATGTCAGTTTTGATTACATCAATATTGTTGTTATTCAAAAAAATGTTGTTCTAGTTTTATGAAAAGTCATAAATATTTACAAGCAAGAAAACCACACTAGGCACTCCACAGGTATTAACCATAGTTTAGCTTTTCCATGTATGATGCATATTTTAATTACAAATTTATTTGGATCCAAATTAAAAAGTGGTTAACTTAAAAATTTAAGCAGCTGTTATAATTCATACATAAACTTCATCAAATATGGTTTGAAAATTAATATGAATTTCTCTTCCCTTATGACAATATGTGATCCTATAAGTCAAAGTTTGGTTCCCCATTCTTGTTGAATGTCCTGGAGTTATTATTGCAGAACCCCCCTTTTTTTTAAAGTAACAGCACACAGTGGTCTCAAAATGAACTGGGATCTTCAAATCAATATCAAAAGGAATGGTTCTTTCCATGACTGATAATTTAGAAACTTATAATACAGCAACTAATAATGGTCCACTTTCTGGATACCCAGTATAAAAGCTTGTCATTGCACTAAATTTGTCTACTTGTAGTATTTATGACCTTGACCTAAACAAAGCAACATCAAAATCAATAGGGATCTTACTCCCATATTATATGTGACTATTATAACTCTTTATCAATGAAATTATTTCAGTCAATTTTTAATAACAATGACCTTTAGCTTTGACCTTAACACCTGAAAATCAATAGTGATCTTCACTGCATTATAAAATACCATATGTCTAATTTATCACCCCTAAACTAAGATGACTGACCAACTGATACATTTGTAGATGGGAATAAAAGTCAAAAGCTCAGGGCCTGATTAAGGTTACCTTAATCAGGCCCGGAGTACCTGGTACTTGCCTGCCATAAAAAAATTTAGAACATCATTTTGGTGGGTTTAAAAATATAAATGCAATGTCATACCAATGTATAAAACGAGAATATAGGTCAGGTCCTACTTCTTCCCACCTGTTCAACATGACCAATATGATCAATATATACATATCAATCAAACTACTGTAGGCAGATTACTTTGAAGTACATTTTTGTACTGGCTACAAGAGTTTTCAAGTATACATTCAAACAATCTTAATACTTTACTTCTTTAGTGCATTTTTTAGCTTATTTTCAAATTTATTCCTTTTTCCAAACAAACACATCTTATAGTTTACAAGGAATTTGATGCAGATATTTAACTGAATTTTTTGTTGTTATATGCAATAATTAGATGCAACAATACTCAGTCATCAACCCTACCAAGATAATTATCTGGTATTTGTAACTCTTAATAGAGATGTAGAAATTCTACTTTTTATGTTCTAGAATATCAAACAAAAGTTACAAAAATATCTTAAGAATCTCTTGACTAACAACTAGGTAAAACAATACACAAAGAGAAAGAAAAAAAAAATTGTCCTAATTTCTTTGTTCTTTTTTATCTTGATAATTGAGTTATGTTCATGTAGATGTACAGTATCATCAACCTTCATATGTATTAAGATGTATAATAGTCACAAAGAATGAAATATTTACTATGATTGTATGAAGCATGACATCTGTAATATTCAGTTTAAGCTAACAGAAATTGACAATTACGAAATATTAGATCCAGAACATGTGATACCAAGATTTTATGTCTGCCATTGTTCAAAGGTTCTGCTATACGCAAGAACTGAATTTTCAACTTTACCTAATATATTAATGATAGCCTTAAGCTTAATCCACACTGACTAGACTAACTTAATATGTCTGCCAAGTATTTATACTTGTATGAATAATATCAAGTGCTGTAAACATCCTTTGATTAGAAAATGATGAATACAATTGTTTGAAAAGTTTTACTGAAATCAAATTTTTCCTCTATATACATGTACATGTATATACAAGTTGCATGTGTATGTGTCCACAAATATTCCTTCACCCAAAATATGGTACGGAAATGATGGCAAATATTTAGGAAATCATTACAATTTCTTACAGATCTATGCTCCTGTGTAACATATATAGTACCTGTTGAGTTTGGTTGTTAACTGTTTCGGGGCCACTCACTATATACAAGGTGATAGGACATGCCGCTGGAAAAGGTAACATTTTTCAGCTCAAAAATATGTGAAAAGGTGGCCAAAAACTATCAGAAATATATAATAAGGTCAATAAAGCTTCCAATACTTAGTAAACCATTATAGGTCAAGGTATGGCCTTCAACACAGAGCTTTGGCTCACACCGAACAGCAAGCTATTAATGGCCCCAAATATTACTAGTGTAAAACCATTCAAACAGGAAAAACAACAGTCTAATCTATATAAAATGAGAACCATGCTTGCTTAATTTTTTCATACTTAGGTCAAAACTAAATTTATTTGATGTTACCTACCCACCTAAAAGCAGCCTACTTGGAAACAAAAAATTGTGTCCTGACATTGTTTTTCTTGTTAAAAACAGGTAACTTATGTTAATGGTAAAAAGAAAAAAATCCTACCTACCCAACCCTGCATGGCATGGGATAGCCAACATCAAACACAGAATTTATTAAGAGTGGCCTTAATCCAGTTTTTTATTCTAAATTCGGTAATATGATTTTATCAAAATACATTATTCTGAATAAATTGTTTTAAAAAAAGCACTTATTTAATTCTCCTATGACATGCTCTTGTAGTAAAAGATTTTGACCATTGATATCTATTACAGTATTTGACATGTACATTTGTAGATGTAAGATAATTATAGTGTAGACAGGAGATCTTAAACTTTATCAATGACCAGAGGGGCTCAACTGGTTTATCATCATTATCCCACAATCAAGTTTTATTCAATTTCTCAATTGACTAACCTTTAGCATGCTGACCATATAGACCTCTTAAGTTGGAACACTTTTCTATCATTATTTTGTCAGTTAGCTTTCGCTGTAAATACATGTAGCAATTAAAGAAAACCTACTGAATATGTGTAAATGTACAGAATAGATGATCCTTCATAATATAAATATTACAGTAAATGCTCCTAATAGAATAAATGGTATAGAATACATGTATTTAGTCCAACAGGAACAGATATTATGACATTTTCAAGTGGAACTTTTGTTAGGTGGAACAAATGTACAAGGTACAATGTACATGTATAGCATCTTGAAATATATTCACATGAACTTGAATTTAAACCAGTTGGCATGTACAAATTACTGTCAGTCAACCAAAGTAAGGAAGTGATATGTACATGTATCTAGAAGTCACAAGACCTACTACCCTTTCAATGTTTAACCAGTTTCAATAGTACTAAAATACTATATTCATTAAAAATATTCAATGTCCTATTAAGGTGGAATAAATGTCCACCTTTTCTGTTTTCCATACAACTGTAGTATGAGTGTACTACTGATTTAGCCAGTGACAACAATACCTTTTATTAAAATTCCGACTTATTAGAATTGTACACATAAGTTATGAATAAAATGTCATAACAGCACTCTTAAGTATGTAAATAATGATGACTATGCTTAACATAGTGACACACTTACTCATAACGGTTATGTTTATAAACTGCTAAATGAAGTTGTAACATGTCAACTTCCGGTTCTATATATACAGGTTTCAGCAAATCCTTTTTTTAACCTCCCAACAATAATCTGAAAATCTTATCACAGCCTTTCCTCAGCCGATTTTCCACATTTCAATAACTTCATTATACACCTGTCCTTAAATAGAATCCATTCATCCTTTATATATGACCACCAAACTACAAATGTATAGGTAAAATAAACTCTATTTAATTGACAAAAGTAGGATAATCAGGATTTAAAAAGATTGATTTCAGTTTGACAGTTTTAACTCATAAACATACTAAACGAGCTGCCTTATTTGTTATTCAAATATTCATAAATCTATTGGCAAAGTATTACACAATCGGTGTATTGTCATTACTTTAAACATCAAACTATTTGTACAAAGTAAATGAAAGTTAAATATCTTTGGGATTTTAAAATTGCTACACTGTTGATTGTTAACTCTATTATTGTAAGAAGATTGCGTGTTTAAAATAATTACAAATAGAGAAAATCAACACAAGAAAATAAGAACTGACACAGTTAATCGTCCGGGATAATTGAAATAAGTGAGCCCATCACTTCCTACTTTATACAGGAAAAAAACAATAGCTCTTCTGATCTTTGACAATGTTTACAAAACAAAGATACAACAAAAGTATCATAATCAAATTTCTACTGTCTTATTGTAAGCATGATATAACTATAATTTCTACTGTCTTATTGTAAGATATGTGTCAACTATACTTATAGGTTATTAGTCGAACAACTGATAAGATGAAGATCCCACAATCAAAGCACAATTTCTTTGATGTACAGAATTTTGAGACAAAATAACAATAGAGAACAAGACTCAAGAGTCAATTGGATACATATTTCTAAACAACCATGCATTTTTTTTAAATGAAGGTTGTTTTGTGCAAAAAACTGTATATTTTTCAATAATTTGTCTGAGAGGAAGCATTGGACATTTAAATCGATTTTACATTGCACTACTTGATTGACAATAGACAGTCAATTCTTATTTATTATAAAGTGGAGACAAAGTTTATCAAAGGTTTTTGACAGACCTGTTTTAAATTTATAATATATTAATGTCTGATCTGCAATGTCTTAGGCCATAAAAAAAGAATAGGTTTGTTTGCCCAAACTCTACCTACCCACAAAAAAGCTGCCTACTCAAATTCTTTTATTGTCCTGATTTGAAAAAGTTTTTTTTTTTAATCAGATAGGCATGAAGACTAATAAACACCCGATACTTCAATTTCTTTTTTTGAAAAAAAAAAAAAAGAAAATGCCTACCTACCTTAGTAACCCAATGTCTCAACCTTTTGGTAGGGTCTGGGCAAACCAAAATATTTTTAATTGTGGCCTTCTGCATACATTGCAAGTTATAAATTTGGTCGACCCCACAAACCTGGTTTTGCTATTTATCGTTTACACACATAGATAATCTCACAATTTAAATCAATATAGTTAGTTCTTTTGAAATCTGTTTATATATAAATATTCCTTTTTATCACAAATCTGCATATTATATATGGTTATGAGTTTGTTTACATACAAGTCTTCCAGGGTATATGATATTTACCTTAATGTAATTTTTCAGACAGGCTTGAGCTAAAATCAAAACAGATTATATGACTTTTTATTTAACAAAATTTTACTACAGACATTTACCAATCCAAAAGGAAGTTAATGAGCTAATAAAGAAATTTACGCTATATGTTTGTACATTTCATCCCACTCAACACCATTATGTTTCTCTAGTTCCCAACATAACAATAAGTATCAGTTTTCCTTTAAGATAAACACAAAGTATAATGTTAACTATTTGTAGATTCTTGCTACAAATGATCATATATTTCTTCTGATAATGAAATACCAATAAACTATACCAAACAATTATATTTCTTCTATAAAATCAATAATTATCAATTAGAAAATGTTTTAAATAAATGTGAACAAACCAAGAAAGACATGGACATCCATTTTATGCCATAAAACAAGCGGAAATAAACGGCTTCAAAATGAATTCATAAAAAATTTCATGCACAAGCAAACAATCTAATGCTTTTATTTTTTTCAAAGGAGTTTATCATAATAGCTTCTCTTCCATAAAATAATCTGTTTGAAAACGGTCACATCTTTTTCAACTGGGGAAGTATATATAATTGAGTAACAATTTATGTTAGATTTAAAACTAATAAATCTGTTATCTGTATACCATGTTTGTGGAAATTCCTATATTTCTGTTCATCTCTAAAACAACAAAATTAAATATCAGAATGTGGTAGGTGTGAAGACACCTGGATGTTCACTTTCTTATATAATATTTCCCTATCTTAAGGTCACATGACACTTTCTTGTATAATATTTCCCCATCTTAAAAGTCACATGACATAACTGTTATAAATATGACTTAACATCAATTTAAAGTACATTCGTATCGATGTGAATAATATTTGTTTTTCAAAACATACTGAAAAAAACACGTCAACCCTCTATTCCAAACGTGTTTGCTTTGTCCATTGGACCAAAGAAAAAAAAAAAGAAAAAAAAGAGTTAAAGATTAAGCAATAACATAACTATTTGTTCACAATGAAATAACTGGGATCTAATCTAAGTGCATAAGTTATAAAATCAAGCCCTGGTATCTATATAAGTGTTCTACCATGACAACTGATCCATACTTAACAGAAAAAGACCTGTACCACCTCGAATAAATAATTACTTTGGATAGAAAAACTCAAATTCCCATCCTAGACCCTGTAATAAGAAGCTTACAACTTTTATTACCTGTATTTATTTTTCACTAAAATTGGTAAAAACGCCTTTATATCACTTTCAACTAATAATGCTTTGCATGGGAATAAGCCAATTTTGTCCAGTACATGTATTTACAAAGGGAAGTAATTTGTGTTAGAAGTGAGTAATAAACAGATATTGACTACTTTATAGCTATTTCTTTGTAATGAATTCAATTTAACTAAATGCTAGTGTCCCCATCTCAAGCATGTCAAGAGAGAATAACAAATGAAGGTTTTTTGAACTTCAAATCGGATTATTTCCTGCATAGTCTCTCACTTTTCTTACCAATCCTTTTACATTTTAATTTTCAGTGTACTTTAAAAAATGTTTTCCCCACTTTTCTGCATTAAACTCACTAAAGACCTAGCTATACACTACAGTTATTTCAAATTGTTTCTGATAGGTAAAACTTTGGTTGGTTCAGTAATGTGAATTCTACACATGCTAACTGAGCATACACATACATGTACATGCAATAATCATGAATTCCTGCAAGAATAAAAGCCTAATTCTTACATAATCCTAAAAAGATCCTTCCAAACCTCTTCACAAGAAAATCAGACACCTTTTATATACATTCTTAATTTATTAACCATTTCTAATTTTACTGGACTAATAAATTCTACTAAAATTTCTGTTATTTTGATAGGTTTCAAACAAGAAGTTTTTAAATCACTTAAAGTCATCAAAGAACCAGGTGCTCCGCAGGGCGCAGCTTTATACGACCGCAGAGGTCGAACCCTGAACAGTTCGGGCAAGTATGGACACAACATTCAAGCTTGATACAGCTCTGAATTTGGATTGTGATCAAATTCTTGACATAACATGAGTTTCTGACACAAAACAAATGTCAAGATCTTACAAATCTATTATGCAATATTGTGCAATTACAGATTTCTTCTTCAAACTTTTCAAAAATTTGAAATTTGAGAAATTTGGGGGAAAAAAATGGAAACTTCTCTACCATCTCCTTTTTTTGCAATAAGTCCAAAACCTGACATTTCTTTATACATTATTTACAAGTAGTGTTTTGTAACCCCTAATTCCAAAACATTTTGAACCATAACCCCCAAAGTCATTACTAACCACCCCTTAATGGTATGGAAACTTGTGGTATAATTCCAGAGAGATTCATACACTTAACAACAAGTTATTGTTTGAAAACGACAAAAATGCTTATTTTGGGCCCCTAATTGTTCAACTATTGGGACCATAACCCCCAAAATCTATCCCAACCTTCCTTTAGTGTTAGTGGTGTTGAACCTTCTTGAAAAAAATTTATAGAGATCCATTCACCAAATCTAAAGTAATTGTCCAGAAAACCTAGTTTTTCCCCTTTTTTGCCCCTAATTTCCCTTTTTTAGACCCTAATTCCAAATCATTTTGAGCCATAACCCCCCAAATTCATTACTTACCATCCCTTCATGGTATGGAAACTTGTTTAATTTCAGAGAGATTCATACACTTAAACACAAGTTATTGTTTGAAAACTACAAAAATGCTTATTTTGGGCCCCCTTTTTGGCCCCTTCTTCCTAAACTATTGGGACCATATCCCCCAAATTAATCCCAACCTTCCTTTAGTGGTATTCAAACTTCTGGTAAAAATTTATAGAGATCCATTCACTAAGACTAAAGTTATTGTCCGGAAACTTAATGTGTCTTCAGACAACGCAGATGACGACATGATACCATTATAAGATGCAAAAGTTTTTTTTGCAGTTGTAAAAAAAGAGAAAGATTTAAATTCCAATAACAAACTACTCATCATAATCAGCAGTCCACAGTCTGAGGGAGCAGGTTTGGGGGGGGGAAGAAGATTTAAAATCCAATCATGAGCTCCATATTACAATCTTGCTTTTAAATGTTGAGAAAAAAAATATTTAAAAAAACCTACATCGTTTTTATTTTTGTTAAGAAAATGCATTTGTAAAGCTTAGAAACCAGGAAGAAATTCATTGATATTCTTTCCTGTTCTTTTTTTATCTGACAAATATTAAGTAGATTTTTTTTTAATTGAACAAATCTGTATAATGTTTTATTTTGGATACATATAGTTAAAAACAGGTGCAGTGCAGTAAATAAAATGCCATTGCAGCCAACACAAAATGGACATTACTCCAACCATCAGCATTACAGATCAATATCAATTTTAGCCACCGCAAGTCAATTGCCTATCAAACATCTTATGTATGTCTATACAATCTAAATTTAAATTCTTATAATGTATTGCATAAAAATGCATCATACAATAATATGTCTTTCTTTAAATCTCTGTTCTGTTCAACTAAGTTAAAACATTTCCAGACTTGATGACTCAATGAATACATACATGTATTGGCACTCACACCACATCATCCTATATCTATATACATTTTACATATTGTTTGGAAGTCATGGAAGTTAATTCAACTAATCAGCATCAAGAAGAAACATTTTTCATAATCAGTACATACAAACTTATTGACTATTGGGAAAATAAATTAAAATTGTGTCCGAGGACAGAACTGCCCTTGCTCAAAATTTTTCAAGTTAAAAAGGGGCATAACTGAAGAACAGAAAATGACTCACTGCCCAAATTCAAATTCTGTCTGCACATTGTGGTTTTTAGTATTGTGTGTGTTTCATAAAATTGGGATAAGGCAACCTTAAGTTAGTGCAGAAACAAAAAAGTTTGCAATTATCCAAGTTATAAAGGGGCATAACTCTAGAACAGTAAGTGATTCTCTGCCCAAATTTTAACTCTGTCTGCAAGTTGTATTAGAATTCTTAGCATTGTGTACTATATGTAGTATGATAAAATTTGGATGAGGCTAACTTTAAGATAAAGTGTGGAAACATGCAGAAAGTAAGATGGAAAGACAGACAAACAAAATCAGTAAAGTAGGACATGATTTGAATTAAAGATCACCCTCTTTTTATATGTCTCGCTTTTTGTAAGTTTAATAGTATATTGCAAATGTTGGAATAACAATGTCAATATTTTAAAAACATGTAACTATATACATGTATATGCAAAACATTCTAAGTGAATGACTGAAGAAGCAGGACCAAATTATAACGTCCATGGAAATGAAAAATGCCATTGCTTATAAAACTGCATACCAAATACCAATAACGAATCACAAGTGGTTTCCTTTATTGTTACCTAAAAACAAACTTTTTTCTTAAACAGTAAACTAAAATGTATGCAAAAGTTTAAAGTCAATGAACCATGATGATAAGGCTAGCCCATATACAATCTGCATGGGAAATTGTAAATGAGACTTGATAATGCTTATGAAACTGCATGTACATGTACCACTGACTTTATATTCATTGTTTACAAATGTACCTCAGGTAATTAATAAATTGAAAGTTTCTATGATTTCCTGCCATTTGATACAAAAATGTACATGTAAACAAATGATCAAACTGGGTCATGATCATTCATTGAATATTACATGTACCTTGTTCAACCACCCAAGACAATGTCAATAATGCAATCAACTGTCAATATACATCCCTTGTGGCAGTACTAGTGTTCACACCATTTAACACTAATTATATTTCTTAATTGCCACTGACATGATAATTGGATTAGAAATATCCAGAATTTAACTTCAATCTATTGAATTTTCAAGTGTGGCAGACAATAAAATAAGTGTGGCAGACAATAAATTAAATGTGGTGCTAGGAATCCGAATTTCAGTATGGCACTAGGAATTTAGCATGGCACACCACAGGCCTTTAAGGCTTAACAGGTCATTGTGATCCCTGTCACTTTTTTTTATGTTCAAAATGTTATTGATAATTTAACTTCAAACTTCTTGTTTTAATTTTGCTTTTAAAAAATCGAAAGTAAGCAGGTTGATTCCTTAAAAACCAAAAAAAATAATCTCTTTTTATTCTAAGAATACATGTACTATTGTAGTATTAAGATCTTGGAACCAATACAAAAATTTATATATTTGTTCTACATGTAGTTTAAGTACATTGTATAACTAAAAAGAGGGTTGTATTGCATATGGGAGTACAGTACTAGTACATTCATGAAGAAAAAATTTTGATGAGTATATAACCAGATGCTCCGCAGGGCACAGCTTTATATGACCGCAGAGGTCGAACCCTGAACGGTTAGGGCAAGTGTGGACACAACATTCAAGCTGGATACAGCTCTGAATTTGGATTGTGATTCATAAAGAGTTAACACAGCATAGGTTTCTGACACAGAATGAATGTGGTCTAATGAACTTAATTTTTATTTTTTGCTTTTGAGCAATTCACTATGCTGTTGAATATTAATCCTCTCTCCTCTTTTAAAGAACTCAGAAGAATTTACAAACGTGCTAATTTTTCATTTGATTTCCTATCAGTATATATAGTACATAGATAATAAACATACATGTACAAATGTAGTACATGATGCACTGGTCTATTCGAAATATCAAATCCTGTGGTCAGAATTAGGCCGTACCTGTTGTCAGTGTAGCGATAAGTGAACACAACAGGGGTCCAGTTTACAGGGGGTCTCATTTGGGGGTTCTGATCCCGGATCCCGCTTACTGTTTTGTCAGATTCCCATATCCCGCTTACACTATGTACCTAAGCAATTCTTATTTTTTTTGTAATTTCCCGTGTCCCGCTAGACTTCATTTCCAGTTTTCACGGCACAATAATTTGACTTTCACGTGTCACACTTAAAAAAAATTTGTCATTCCCGTGTCACGCTTAGACCCCAATGAGACCCACTTTCCAGTTTTAGCTAGAGACTTGACGAATCAAGAATAGCATATTTTGACAAATCAAGGTAAATTTTGACGAATATGGTAAATTTCAACCAAATTTTACGCTAAAAAAAAGCTGCAAGTGACTATTTGACGACTGACGGCAAAGGGCATTCCTACCCACTGAAACGGTTCAGCAACAATAACCTAGGGAGTTCAACTAACTGATTGAGGATGACTACCTCATATAAATGTGTTACAGTGTGTTGACAAAAGAAAATAAATACTTGTCTGCATTTGTATAATGACAAATTAATTTCAATATACATGTATCATCTTATGATATGCAATTAAAACTAGTTGCAGCTGCAGAGCAGGTGCTTGATCAATAAAACTGATTTTCATTTTATGCTTGTTTCTAATTTCTCTCTATTTTCTTAATTTCTGTCTTGAAATTTTTACCTTTCTGCCATTTTGGCTTAAATCTAAATATAATTAACTTGTCTCCATCACTGTAAATTTCCAGGTCAACATCACATTTGACAGTTCAATCAGAATTTATGTACAAATATGCGCCATCTTGTTTTTTCCGAGGCGTTGTCACGGAGCACTGCGAAGAATAACGAAGTTAAAATCCTTGTTTTCTTAAGTATTCATGTCCTAAATATTGCAATCAAGCTCTCTTATACGTGGATTATATACAGACATGAGAGTTTGTCCTGATTGTCACGACAAAAACCGGTTCAACAGACCAATATTTGTTTATTTCCGCTTCTGAAGTAAACTTCCGGTTTCTTCAAAACAATGAGCATGAACTGGTGACTTCTTTATACTTTGATTTGTTTTCTTTCCCTTTGTAAATTTAATTTAACAGTTCTTGTTTTTTCAAAGAACACACATAAACATTCATAATACTCTTTATGTCCAATCAGCTCTACTGATAAATTTAACTCATGAATTTATGTCAAAGGCATGCACCAAAGAAAAACAACTTTATTTTTTTTTTACCTCAGAAAAGATTATTTGAATAAACAGTGGGTTGTATATCTTCTATGCATAATGTCTTATGCCGCATTTACCCATTGGAAACCAGAAGATGAGAGTGGCTCAATTTGTCACTTTGATAACAAAACATGCTTTCAAGACCTCTCAGGGTGACTGGAGAAACGAAATATGGTCACTTGGTCTTCTCCCGACCTGCAGTAAAACGCTTGCCAAATTGGAGTGTCCGTTTGGCTGTGCAGCATTAATCAAGTTTGCTGCCACGTCGGGTCAGAATTGGGATGTTAAATCCAATGTCTGGCGTAAGAGTGCCACACTCTATGCACCTTCAGAACCCTTACAACAAATCTTTGAGGGGTCCGTAGGTTGCCTGTTGCAAAGTAAAATTTCTGTCCCTATCCAATTTACCCTCATTTTCCAGTGGCAGTCCAAATTTCCACTACCATCAACCCTGATGGCCTCTACCATTACAAAACCTACCTAAATTGTATTTAGTGTGAACTTGTTCTTGTCCTGAACATGCATGAAATATTTCCCACTGGACTTTAAGCAACCAACAATCAATCAAGACGTCGCAGCAACACAACCAGTTTGGCCACAGTACCATTTTGGTTATATTAATTTCAGGCACAGTCATTTCAGATTTGGTCATTACTTTTCATGTTGTTCTGAACATCATGAGCATGAAATATATATTAATTATTTTTAATATTACTTGACAAAAAGAGGGTGCAACACTTTCTTTACGTCAACATGATAAAGTTATTATCAAATAATCTTCAAGGGTACCAACACCAATTTTGAAATTAATTTGAATCAGCATTTTGAGAACCACTTTATATTAATATCTACTAGCAGCAGCTTGTATTATAACAATTTGTTATAAGAATATACATGTACATTCACCAACTGTACATTGTATGAGCCTGAACCCAGGTTGGAAACTGGTGTTTCTTAGTTATTAAAACCATAATTGAAAATTTGAATATATATCAAAGATATACATGTAATATTGAACAAAATGATCTGAGGAATCATTATTATTATGATGGTATCTAGTAGTTTTGTACCATATTCATTTCGTACCATTGCCATTTCGTCATGTTTGTACCCAAAATTACCATTTTGTACCATGAATTCTACATTTTGCACCATGAACATGAAATATTTTGTAGTTATTATTTTTTTTTTTACCATTTCGTACTACATAAATGATTTGTACTAGATATGGAAAAATTATTTACATTTCATCTCCAAACAAGAATTTTTCTGTACACAAAAGGAAATTAAACTTACATGTACCTTCTGTACTAAAATATGAATATATCTAAAAATAACAAACGACAGTATAAAATTGTAATCATTATAATCTTCCATATGGTACAAATTGGTATACATTATAATCTTCCATATGGTATGAAATGGTTTACATCATAATCTCCCATATGGTTAAAAATGGTATACATAATATCCCATTTGGTACAAAATGGTATACATAATCTCCCATTTGGTACAAAATGGTATACTAATATAACCTCCAATATGGTACAAAAATGGTTATATAATTATAATATGAAATGGTTTTTGTTATGATACAAAATGGTTATGGTATGAAATGATTTCCAATAATTATTTTACAATTTTTAACATGCATGAACAATTTGTAGATAATTTCTAATGTGTCTTGTACATTTCTTTTCATTAATAACAGAAAATATGTTTTATTCCTACAGGTATGTTACCCGCAAGATGAATTTCGGTGCGGCAGCTGAAAAACTGGAAGAAATTCCCAAAGATGAATGGTTAGAACGCCTCCAGGGAGTACAAGTAACGAGAGGAGACATGAATAAACTTATAATGAACTATTTAGTCACAGGTATCTCCTCAAAGTATTGCTAAGGAAACATATTTTTGTATAATAAGGGACTTCTGTTAGTATGAGGAAATTTTACTAGTCATTTATTCATAAATGATTTAGATATATATGTACGCATACATGTACATGACATGAAGCAAATATTTATTGTTGATTTGTTTTCTTGTGGTGAATTAAAACATTTTTAATGCGACACAATCGACAACACAAAAAAAGCCAAGACACAAACAAGCTTATATTAACATATGGTTTTCTACACAAAACAAATGTTTGCCCAATTTGTTAAGAATGAATTGGCAGAAAGTCTGAAAAAAGTTGTAAATAAATTAAATAAGACAGACTCAGTAAAAGATTTTCTGTTGCCACCAAACTATCTACAAAAAGGACAAAAATCATTAGGAAAGAATTGGAGGCAAAAACTGACTAAAGTTCGTAACTAGTGACAGACGCAGGAAATTATGACAGGGATTGAATTTTTTAAATGATTTGATCTCCATCTTTCCCATTTATTTAGATAAGTAATGTAATAAAATGCAAATATATTAAATGGTGTTAAATTAAAATCAGTTGTAAAAAGCACATATCTTGTCAATAGAAGACACTAACATGAACAAATAAACAATGAAATAATTTGATATCAAGAATATTTGCAGTGAATTGATAGTTTGATTGGTGTATAATGCCACTTTCAGTACGAATGTGCTATTTTATGTTTGCCATTTTTTATTGACGAAGGAAGCTGGAGTGCCCAAAGCTGATGAACATTTCAATAATATAAAGGTCTCCTTGGAAATAGAGAGGCGAAAGATACCAAAGGCACATTCAAACTCTTAAGTTTGAAAATTAACTCACAAAACCATGGCTAGAACAGAAAAAACAAACAACAGTATACAGATTAAAACATACCAAAGAAAACTAAAGACTGGTGATTTAGAAAGGAATGAAGTCACATGGAATATTTTTAGTTAATTTGAAATTACCATTTTTTAGTGATTATGACCCCTAAAACAATTCCAATTTTGAGACAATTTAATATGTATATGTGTAGATATACTACTTTGAAATACTCAGTAGAATTTGAGTTTCTATGGAAAAAAGTAATATTTGATTGTTTGTTAGGCTGCTGTTATACATGTCATGTAAGTAGTTTTGTCTACAAAGGCATACATTTGTAAATGAAATACAGATGTCTAACTTTAGTTACAAAACAAAAAAAAAATTTATAGTATCATGTAGAAAAACCAATCACTGAAATGGAAATAGAACGCCTGTAATACTAAACTTATAAATGTAGTAGTTATCAAAATGATTCAAAATATGATATCTTTATTGAAGGATATTTTTATGTTTCTCTTATTTCCAGAGGGGTTTAAAGAAGCTGCAGAGAAGTTCCGAATGGAATCAGGAGTTCAGCCAACAGCAGATCTTGACCAGATGGATGAAAGAATTAAAATCAGGGATGCAATACAAAATGGCAAAATTGAAGATGCAATTTCATTGGTTAATAATATCCATCCTGAGTTACTAGATAATGACAGATATCTATATTTTCATTTGCAGGTAATTGTATAATAATGTAATTAATGAGTATAATGTGGATAAAAATACATGAAAGACAAATATTACAAATTGCATCAATTGATATTCAGTGTTTACATTTTCACGTATAATAAGATCAGATGGATTGTATTTTTACATGTAGTCACTTCTAGTGTGCTTGCAGTGGTTCAGATTATGCAGAAACAGATTGTTAGAATTTAAGATAATGTCAAAGCTAAATGGTTTTATTAAGGTCTATTCAGATTGAGATTGATTTATAAAATGCTAGTGTGAACAGTCTAACAGACAATATTAACATAGAGTGCATCTTTAAAACTTGAGGTTAATAGTTATATTTACATTTCTTTTTATGCCCCACCTACGTTAGTAGAGGGGCATTATGTTTTCCGGTCTGTGTGTCAGTTTGTCCGTCCGTCCATCTGTTCATCCCGGTTCAGGTTAAAAGTTTTTGGTTAAGGTAGTTAATAAAATGATGAAGTTGAAGTCTAATTAACTTGAAACTTAGTACACATGTTCCCTATGATATGATCCGTCTAATTCAAATTCCAAATTAGATTTTTGACACAAATTTCACGGTCCACTGATCATAAAAAATGACAGTGCAAGTGGGGTATCCTTGTACTATGGACACATTCTTGTTCATACTGTTACATATTTACACTAGCAGTTTTTCAATACCTTTTACCTGATCTCATGATGCAGAGTAGTAGTAAAAGTGCTTATTATTTGAAATTTTTGAAAAATTGTTACCCAATATTCATAAATACAGTTGTTTTATGTGAATATTTAATCATTGTCTCTTCTTAACCTAATTTTACATGATCATCAATTTCCTTGCATGGTTCCAGTTAATGTTATATTGTGAGTTATTTAAAAAAATATCATTAGGTGAAATAAATATTTTGTTTGGTATGGAAAATGAGACACTTCATTTTGTACAGATGTGATGTTTTATTTCTTTGACATTTCTTAATGTAATTTTGATATATATTTTAATATGTTCTGAATGTAATATAAAATTTTGAGTCAAATCTTTTGTGCCGAAGTGATATTTTATTTCTTTGACATTTCCTAAATGTAGTTTTGATCTAAGTTTTAGTATGTTATAAACTTATATAATAATTTGTGTCAAATCAGGGAAAATGACTTTGACAACAGCATTAAAACTTAGAATTTTTTGTACAAAACAAAAATGAAAAACCAATGTAATATATACAGCAACAAATGACAAACACTGAATTACAAGTTCATCACTTGGGACAGGCTTGTACAGAATATGGTTGGTTTAAGCATGTTTGTGGGCGTACCAACCCTCCTGTAACAATTGTATTACAGCACAAGATAAGAACAAACTATACATATATGTTGAAAAAACTTAACTTATCAGGTTGTTGCAAAGCCCCAAATGAATTAACAAAAACACAAAAGACATAAATAAAAGATCTGAGGGTTCTCACAGTTTTGAAAGCAAAGCCAAAAACAACTAATAAGAAAATTCTATATCTAAGCTTAACATATCAATCATTATCACATTCAATTTCTAGTGGATTTAGTGCTGAGATGTCATTAACAGTAAAATTGAAGCCCATTTTAAGTATAAATGCTTGCTATTTTGGGGGGCATATATATTGACACATATCAAAATTAAAGGAGTCCACAGTAGATGGTGAAAAATTGAAATGAAAAATTGAAAATACTAAAAAATGTTCATTTAGTTCTATTTTTATTATATTTATAATAGCAACAACATTTGATAGAGCTCATAAGAGAGAAGAATATAGAGTCAGCCTTAGATTATGCACAGACACATCTGGCAGAGAGAGGAGATGAAAACCCTGAAATATTGTCTGAATTAGAAAGAACGTTAGCTTTGTTAGCATTTGAAAACCCGGAGTCATCTCCCTTTGGTGAACTGTTACATCCATCACAAAGACAAAAGGTAATAATGTTTTAGGCAAAGTAGATTATGAAAATAAAATGTAGGGTTATAAGAATATAACCACAAAAGAATGAAAGCAAAATACCACATGAAAATGTAATAAATTAAGTTATATGCTTATGGTTCTGAAACATCTTATGGTGCTTATATTATATAACAAAGTAACCGTTAAACACTATGCTAATGAACTAAAAGTCAAAATAGTATTCACTACTCACCAATCTCATTTGCAATTTATAAAATGTTTGTATGGACATATTAAGCATAGTATTTTTGGAGGATTCATATTAAAAGCAACATTTTATATTTCTGGATGATATTTTGTGAATATGAATATGATTCTTGCAAAAAAATCTGATATAGAAAACAGACATAAAACATAAGCTCTTGTCTTTTAAAAAAAAACTTGCACAACATTGGTTTTGCTGCATTTCTGAAATAAAAAAAATACTCAAAACTGGGATTTAGTTTTGTAAGGAGCATCCTTCTTAAACCAACCAAACTGCAATTCTCATCCATTGCTATGAGACAAGGGTAGACTTGTAAATTTTGACAAAAATACATGTAAAGATTGATTTATACTAAGTTTGGTTGAAAATGCTTTATATTTCTATTTGCAGGTGGCAAGTGAATTAAATGCAGCCATATTGGAAATGGATTCTACTCCAAAGTTAGCAAATCTTGTCAAACTTTTATTGTGGTCACAAGAAGAACTTGACAAGAAAAAAATCAAATACCCAAGGATGTCAGACATTTCACATGGATCATTTGAGGAACCAAAGTCATGATTTTGTCATACAAAATATTTGTCCATGTGACATTAAATCATCATCATTGCAGCAGTATCAGATATTCATATCAGTTTCATAGAGTGTTGTCAGCAAACCTAAAACTGAATTGTTATTGATTATTCTGATTTTTGCAAATGTTATGTTTGTTGGATTTCAGACACTATCCTTCCAATATTGACATTGGAGAGTTGATTAATTTTACTAATTTAGGGATGTGTGTTTCCTTAAATAATGAGAAAAAGATCATTAGTATAATGTTTGATTTTATATAAAAAAAATAAATATTGCCCTTGTTATAAGTTTTATGTCTGAAAGCAAATATGATGCCATGCCATTTCACACTGACGTTTATTAGATCAAAACTGTTTTTAATTTTTGTTACGATGTTTGCTTGTAATGTGCAAACTAGTCTTGCAATTTAAGAGCAGTCAGTTGTTCAACACAAAATAATTGACATTTGGTTTAATAGTCAGTTTATTAAATAAATCTTCCACTTACATGTATGTTAAATTTGATCCTGAATCTGTTTTTATTGCTTAAAACAGGCCATTAACATTAATCAGTGTGTTTGTCTCTATCATGTAATTGGTGATTGTGTTACTGTTTTATATGCATAATGTTGATCATCCATTCACAATTTGTCCATGAATTGATTTGTTTTTGAAATGTATAGTAGAATGATAAAAAAAATTTAAAGTTTCCTCAGCATTTTAAAACTGGACATGTATATGATTTTTTTGGACAATGAGCTAAATTCTTTAAAATGAAGATATCAAATGTTCAGTTTTCCTAAAGAGGGTCATTGGTTCCCTCCTGTCACTATGGCTTCCTTCACTTATAAATACAGCCACCACGAAATTCTCATTATTGCAGATAATGGTGTTAAACACAAATTAATTTATCAATTATCCCTGTAATTAACTATTTATCTTTCATATTTTTTAGAATGATGTCTTGGATAAAGCGAAAAAAAATCTGTTAGATTATAGAATTTGAATTGTTTTGTTTGATGTACAATGTATCATTCCTTTAGCTGCAGTTTTATTTTCACACAAAAATAGACTTTGTGGTAGGGAACTATTTTTGTTTCAAATCTTTACTCTAGGTTTTCATTTCTGAAATTAGCCTTCTATTTCTCTTGAGGTAAAAGAATGATACATGTTCAAAATATATATTGATTTTAAATAGACTACTTGTTTAATAGACTTTACTAGTTAAATAGGTGTATTTTCTGCAAAATGATAGAAATGTGTAAAATATTATCTTTTGCTTTGTTAACCTGTAAATATTATGTGATAATAAACATAATTTATTTGTTTTAAAATTTTTAATGTATGTTAAGTACTTCAGCAATGCCACAGTAATGAAATCTTATAGCATAAAGGAGCCTCAGCAGTTCAGTTGTTTTTAGTAGTTCATTGAAGTTTTGAGTGCAAATCCAGCACATGGTAGGTACATATTAGATTCCAATAATAATTCATTAGGATTGTCACTTTCCCTTCCAAACTCTCATGGTTCCTACCTGGACCAATAAAAACTTACCGGTACTTCTTCCTTATAGGTTACAGTGCTGAACACCCAACACACAATCAACTAGTTTGTAGCATAATTATACAGTTGTATTTTGAATGTAACAAATAACTTGTTGATATTTACCCCCCCCCCACTCTATGTACTTCTGTGAACGTATGTGCATTATCAATAATATATAGTAAAGAACTCTATTCAACTAGGGGCCATCTTGAACTGGCAATGAAGTATAAAATTTTGTTTGCTCAATATAGAAGGTTGCTGTGTTGAAGAACAATTAGTGACTTTTTTCTGCTCTTTGGTCTGATTGTTGTCTTTTTGACACATTCCCCATTTCCATTCTCAATTTTTAGTCCTTGTGATTTGGAAAAAAAGAACTTATGGTAGTAAGCATAAGAGATTCATTTCCATGATTAAGCATCATTTTCTCTGAACTTGCCATAATATAATTTTCACATTTGTAAGATCATAGTTAAGAAGCAATTCTGCAAAATCTGCATTCAACAAATGAATTCTGGAACTCTTTCTTTCAACCTCAGATCCTTAACTTTGCTCCAGTAGCTTTGTGTGTCACTCGTGCACACCATCAAAAACAAATCTAACAGAGCATAGGGAAAGATCTGACTTTAATGAGATTGATTGACTTTTTTTTTAAAGAGATCATTTCATTAGCTACACATGTATTCCTAAAAAACATTTGGTAGTGTGATAATGTTTAAAAACCTATCTTTTGGTTATGTAATATCTTTCACAAATTGAAAGTTGTAAACAAGATTAGTGATAAATTGAACTGTTACTATTTCCTGTATATTTCTTCATAGTATGCAATCACATTATTACATGTCCTACATTTCTCATTAGAAAATTAGGAAATGATCTGAATTGTCCAGTTTATTATTCTTATTTTGCAAGTAAATTTTCAATGCCAATTATGATGGTTTATTTGAAAACTCAAGAGAATTAAACCGTTATGCCTTTTTGCACTAAAAACATACAGATTTCAATATTTAACAATACTGTCATATATACATGATAATCATAACTATCATATCCATAGGTTCACTAAATTGTGTGAATGAAACTAAAAATGAGACCTTGTCAGTCAATCCTTTTTATACGACCGCAAAATTTGAAAAATTTTTCGTCGTATATTGCTATCACGTTGGCGTCATCGTCTGCGTCGTCCGAATACTTTTAGTTTTCGCACTCTAACTTTAGTAAAAGTGAATAGAAATCTATGAAATTTTAACACAAGGTTTATGACCACAAAGGAAGGTTGGGATTGATTTTGGGAGTTTTAGTCCCAACATTTTAGGAATTAGGGGCCAAAAAGGGCCCAAATAAGCATTTTCTTGGTTTTCGCACTATAACTTTAGTTTAAGTAAATAGAAATCTATGAAATTTTGACATAAGGTTTATGACCACAAAAGAAAGGTTGGGATTGATTTTGGGAGTTTTGGTTCCAACAGTTTAGGAATTAGGGGCCAAAAAAGGGCCCAAATAAGCATTATTCTTGGTTTTCGCACAATAACTTAAGTTTAAGTAAATAGAAATCAATGAAATTTAAACACAATGTTTATGACCACAAAAGGAAGGTTGGTATTGATTTTGGGAGTTTAGGTCCCAACAGTTTAGGAATTAGGGGCCAAAAAGGGACCCAAATAAGCATTTTTTTTGGTTTTCGCACCATAACTTTAGTATAAGTAAATAGAAATCTATGAAATTTAAACACAAGGTTTATGACCGTAAAAGGAAGGTTGGTATTGATTTTGGGAGTTTTGGTCCCAACAGTTTAGGAATAAAGGGCCCAAAGGGTCCAGATTTAAACTTTGTTTGATTTTATCAAAAATTGAATAATTGGGGTTCTTTGATATGCCGAATCTAACTGTGTATGTAGATTCTTAATTTTTGGTCCCGTTTTCAAATTGGTCTACATTAAGGTCCAAAGGGTCCAAAATTAAACTTAGTTTGATTTTAACAAAAATTGAATCCTTGGGGTTCTTTGATATGCTGAATCTAAAAATGTACTTAGATTTTTTATTATTGGCCCAGTTTTCAAGTTGGTCCAAATCGGGGTCCAAAATTAAACTTTGTTTGATTTCATCAAAAATTGAATAATTGGGGTTCTTTGATATGCCAAATCTAACTGTGTATGTAGATTCTTAATTTTTGGTCCCGTTTTAAAATTGGTTTACATTAACGTCCAAAGGGTCCAAAATTAAACTAAGTTTGATTTTAACAAAAATTGAATTATTGGGCCTCTGTGATATGCTGAATCTAAACATGTACTTAGATTTTTGATTATGGGCCCAGTTTTCAAGTTGGTCCAAATCAGGATCCAAAATTATTATATTAAGTATTGTGCAATAGCAAGAAATTTTCAATTGCACAGTATTCAGCAATAGCAAGAAATCTTCAATTGCACAGTATTGTGCAATAGCAAGAAATCTTCAATTGCACAGTATTGTGCAATAGCAAATATTTTCAATTGCACAGTATTCCACAATAGCAAGAAATATCTAATTGCACAATATTGTGCAATAGCAAGAAATTCCAATTGGATTTCAATTGGAGTTATCTTTCTTTGTCCAGAATAGTAGTTGAATCAACTTAAATCATTGTTTTATACAATATACAATGTATATTCACTTTTACTACCAACTGATAGATTAAAACAATCTTTACCATTCAGTGATAACAAGCACTTTTTTTACATTTTAATATTTTATGATGTATTTAAATGAGTAGTTATTGTTGCAAACTTCATTAGAAATTTGAATTGAGATCAGTTTTGAAATAAGGGAAAGGGGGATGTGAAAAAAAAATTGGAGGGTCAATTTTTTTCATTTCAGATTTCATAAATAAAAAGAAAATTTCTTCAAACATTTTTTTGAGAGGATTAATATTCAACAGCATAGTGAATTGCTCAAAGGCAAACATTTTTTTTTAAGTTCATTAGACCACATTCATTCTGTGTCAGAAACCTATGCTGTGTCAACTATTTAATCACAATCCAAATTTAGAGCTGAATCCAGCTTGAATGTTGTGTCCATACTTGCCCCAACCGTTCAGGGTTCAACCTCTGCGGTCGTATAAAGCTGCGCCCTGCGGAGCATCTGGTTGTCAATTTTTATACGACCGCAAACAAATTTTGCATTTGTATATTGGTATCATGTTGATGTCATCATCTGGTGGCGGCATCAGCGTCATGCGAAAACACTTATTTTCCGGACAATAACTTTAGTTTAAGTAAATGGATCTCTACGAAATTTAAATACAAGGTTTTATACCACAAAAGGAATATTGGGATTGATTTTTGGGTTTATGGTCTCAATAGTTTAAGAACAAGGGGCCCAAAAGGGGTCAAAATAAGTACTTTTCTAGTTTCCAGACAATTACTTGTCTGTAAGTGTATGGATCTTCCTGAAATTGTACCACAAGGTTCCATACCAAAAAAGGAATGTTGGGATTGATTTTGGGGGTTATGGCCCAAAAAGTTTAGGAATTAAGGGCCAAAAAAATTCTTTTCTAATACTTTGTATAAATTGCTTATTTCTTGACCAATTTCAATGGGATTTTATCCTTGAATTCTTTGGGTTCTTTAATATGCTGAATCTAAGCGTACACTTTTTTTTTGTTGGTATTTGGCCCTGATTTTGAATTGGTTCACATAAGGTTCAAAGGATCCAAAATTAAACTTTGTTTGATTTCATCAAAAATTGAATTTTTGAGGTTCTTTGATATGCCGAATCTTACTGTGTTTTTAGATTTTTAACCGTATTTTTTCGGTTATTGACATGGGGATGTATAGCGGTAGCGCGGTCATGATGCCAGGCAGGCAGCAGCCAAATGTTGTCCGTGCATTTACGCATGAACCGTTCAACCAAAGCTTTTGAAATTTTAATATGTTGTTACTGACAACAAAATGGAGGTCAAATTTAATAATGACGATTTTTAACTTTTACAGTTCTGGAGTTACGGTTCTTGAAAAATTGAAAAATGGTGTTTCCAGTCCTGTCCTTGCATTAACTCATGCACCATTTAACCAAAGCTTTTAAAATTTTGATATGTTGTTACTGACAACAAAACAGAGGTCAAGTTCATTAATGATGATTTTGACTTTTACGGTTCTGGAGTTGTGGTTCTTGAAAGATTGAAAAATGGTGTTTCCAGTCTGTCCGTGCATTTACTCTTAATCATGACCTGTTCAACCAAAGCTTTTAAAATTTTAATATGTTGTTACTTTTGACAAAATGGAGGCCAAGTTCAATGATGACGATTTTGACTTTTACCGTTCAGGAGTTATGGTTCTTGAAAGATTGAAAAATGGTGTTTCCAGTCCTGCCCGTGCATTTACTCATGAACTGATCAACCAAAGCTTTTAAAATTTTAATATGCTGTTACTGATGACAAAATGGAGGTCAAGTTCAATTATGGGCGATTTTCACTTTTTCTGTTTAGGAGTTATGGTTCTTGAAAGATTGAAAAATTATATTACCAGTCATGTTGTTGCATTTACTCATGAAGCATTCAACCAAAGCTTTTCAAATTCTAATATGTTTTTACTGATGACAAAATGGAGGTCAAGTTTGATATTGATGATTTTCACCTTCACTATTCATCAGTTATTGTTCATGTGATATTGAAAAATGCCAGGACACAAATAAATATTAATAAATCCGGTTTGCTGTTGCTCTGACAGCCTCTTGTTAATTTTTGGTTTTGTTTTCAAATTGGTCTACATTAAGGTCCAAAGGGTGCAAAATTAAATTAAGTTTGATTTTAACATAAAATGAATTCTTGGGGTTCATTGATATGCTGAATCTAAACATGTATTTAGATTTTTTATTATGGGCCAAGTTTTCAAGTTGGTCCAAATTCGGGTCCAAATTAAACTTTGCTTGATTTCAAGAAAATTTAATATATGGGGTTTTTGATATGCTAAATCTAGCCATGTATTTAGATTTTTTATTTTTGGACCCTGTTATCAAATTGGTCAACATTGAGGTCAAAAGGGTGCAAAATTAAACTTTGTTTGATTTTATCAAAAATTGAATTCTTGGGATTCTTTAATATGCTAAAATCAATCCATGTATTTACATTTTGAATATTGGACCATTTCAATACAGTTAAAAAAAATAAGTTCATTAGAACACATTCATTCTGTGTCAGAAACCTATGCTATGTCAAATATTTAATCACAATCCAAATTCAGAGCTGTATCAAGCTTAAATATTGTGTCCATTCTGGCCCCAATTGTCCAGAGTTCGACCTGTGCGGTCGTATCAAGCTGCACCCTGTGGATCATTTTATTCATGTTAGGTTTTAAGAGTAGGGATTTCCAGAGAAGGTATGCATTGATTACAATATTTGGTATGTTGATTTTTTTAATGGAGTATATGTATATTTCAATCGGATTAGATACCAGCCTCCCTAAGAAGCTCATCTACAGTTATCACTAGCCTATCATGGCAACACTTTAATAGGTTGCAAATTTGAGAGTGTCAGCAATATTTTTTCTCCATTTTTGTCTCACTTGTGTTGAAAGTCTCAGAATGCAAGACATAAGGATGACAAGACTTTGTTTGTTTAAACTATTTGTATTAAGCTTTATATTTCAGTGATAAAAGACACAGATGCCTCATACCTTGTATTCAGATAAGTTAACTTATGTTAAAATGTTTCTGCCTGTCATATGTCCATTGTCCTTCACCTCATTTTCATTGTACCATTTCAGTGAAATACTCAACTATAGTGAGTAAAGGCTAGGATAACTAATATGGTATATGGGTTCTTTGCAACATCGACAAGTCCGTCATGTGTAGTTCACCTGACCTCAATCTCCCTTCTGGGGTCAACGATTAAGATTAAAGAAACGTGGTAAATCCTGTTCCTACGACATTATAAGTAATAGGTTGGTAGTTGGTGTGTGTAAAGATTATAAGGTATACATGTCAGACTGGCCGGTTTCATCTTACTTTGACCTCAATATCACGATTTATTAAACAATATTTAGTTCTTGATTAAGTCTATTTCTCGTATACTTTAAGCAATAAGACCACTAATTGTAATGCCCCATTTATGTGCATGATGTTTTTCGGTATGTTCTTCCGTTCGTCCGTCCGTCCGTCTGTCCCGCTTCATGTTAAGTTTTTGGTAAGGATAGTTTTTGATGAACTTAAAGTCCAATCAACTTGAAACTTGGTGCAGTGACATGATCCCTATGATAAGATAAGATAAGATAATGATCTGTCTAATTAGAATTAGAATTTTGACCCCAATTTCACGGTCCATTTGACATACAAAATGATAGTGCAAGAGGGGAATCCGTGTGCTATGGAAACGTTCTTGTTGATTGTAAGGTGTACATGTTTGTTTGGTATAGTTCATCTGACCGTGACCACAATTTCATACAACATTTATAATGCTACGCTTGTGTGATACTTTAAGTAAAACCTTCATATATACAGACTTTCAACATAATTAAATTCAATCATCAGTAAAAAAATTGAAAACAACACGTTTAATAATTTCTTGCGTCCGAAGCGCTTTTCTTGATTTATCTTTATCAGGAACGCTCAAAGCCAAACATTTGAAATTCGAAGATGTATAAGTACCGAAACCGTTGAAGAGCTATATCGTATATGTCAAAATACCTAAAATAAATAGCCTAATTCATCTAAAGCCAACTTTGACTGAGGGAGTTGAAGCCTTAGTTTCTAAATAATTTATAAATTTATAAACGGACAATTTAAGTTAAGTTTGTTAAATCATGTCAGTACCGAAATACTGACTACTGAGCTGATGATACCATCGGGTACTGACAGTCCACCAGCAGAGGTATCGACCCAGTGATGTGAAAAACAGACAAGAAATTTCATCGTGAACACCCTTGTTAACCTTTGAACAAACTGCCTAGACGGTCTCATAATGGCATAGTTGCATCTGGTGCATGCGATTGATGGTTCAATTATTGGTTGAGTTAAGCATCATTAATGAGTAAGATCAAACCACTGGTTATATCGGAGTTAGACCTATATATCTCGGTAGGGTGACATGTCTTACTGTAGACTATTATTTTGTAAAATTCATTTCAACGTGTAGGTTTTATACGAAACAGGCTTCATATTCGTTTCGCATTAGCACGTTCTTGTCCTAAATATGCATTAAACATGCCACTGGACATTTAAAAGCCATCCACCATGATCATCAACCTTCATTATGGATACTTTGCTTATATTGAATAACTAATTGTGTATTAAGTAATTACAAATGTCATATGAGTTAAGCCGAGTTGACCCGAAGCACTAGTATGAACTATTTATTTCATTTGAAATGTGCCATCCATCTATCCATACTCTTCATTGTCTTTCTATAAAAGTTTTTAATCTCTGCTGAAGCCAATAGGTCAATTGAAATAATTCCTAGGCTATTTAAATTAGATGTGGTATGATTGCTTGTATGTCTAGGAACAGTATATGCTGACGACCCAGCTGATCAACATCATTTGCTAATTAATAAACTCATAAAGACTTAAAACTTTTGTATTCATGCCAGACACACGGTTTGCCTACAAAAGACTCACTAGTGACTCTATAATCAGAACAGCGAGTTCTGTTTATTTCATTTTCCTTTGCAAACCTATTGCAACCAAAGTTTAAACAGTTTTTCTTACACAATATTCTGTGTCAACAGGCCAGTTTTTGTAGTTTTTGTTAGGGTTAATTGGCTTGTAATTACAGAAAAGATGCCACGAGTCTCCCCGTACCATCTAAAGCCAATGCCAACTTAATGCTGGGCTTGAATTGGCAGCATATTTGTAAAATCGTTTTCCCCAAGTTTGTTTTATAGACGTCAAAAAGGAATAAGTTAAAATATAATTTCTTTTTTACATCATTGATTGTTTTAGGTCACAGACTGCATGGTTAGCATTTACTAAAAGAATAGAATATTTTTTTTTATACATCATTGATTGTTTTAGGTCACAGACTGCATGGTAAGCATTTACTAAAAAAAAAAATTAAAAAAAATAAAAAAATAAAAAAATAAAAAAATAAAGAAAAAAAGATATAAACTGTTTTGTATTCTGTGACTTCTCTAAAGCTTTCGACAAAGTTTGGCATATGGGTCTTATATGTAAAATGGAAGCTTATGGTGTTGACGGAAACGTATTGAATTGGTTTCAGGATTATCTACATGACAGAAAACAGAGAGTAGTATTAAATAACTCGTCTTCTTCCTTCTGTAATGTCTCAGCTGGTGTTCCCCAGGGATCGGTTCTGGGCCCTCTTCTCTTTGTCTTATACATTAATGATATCACTGATAAGCTTACTTCTCTGTGTCGGCTATCATCATTCAATTATTCTGGTAACGACGGAGAACAGATTAAATCTGTTATCGATCGCGACTTGAAAGAGCTGGATGTTTGGTCTTCTAAATGGCTTATGTCCTTTAACCCAGATAAAACCGAAATTATGATTTTTTCAAATATTGAGACTCCAGACCTTAGCTTTTCCTTAAATGGTAAAAATATACCTTTAAGTACATCTCATAAGCACCTGGGAGTTAATTTTAGTTGTGACGTAAAATGGAACAATCATGTTGAAAGTATAATTCTAAGTGTAAAGAAACACTTAAATGTTTTACGTAAACTTAAATACCGATTATCTCGAAATAATTTAGAAAAACTATACTTAGTTTTTATTCGACCCATTTTTGAATATGCCACGGAAGTGTGGGATAATTGTGGAATAGGCTACTCACATAAATTAGAAAATTTGCAATTAGAGGCCGCAAGAATAGCAACAGGTCTACCAATATTTACAAAAACTGAAACTTTATATTCTAAGGTTGGCTGGGAATCTCTTTTTGAAAGAAGAAGGAGAAGAAAATTACAAATGTTTTATAACATGAACCAAAAGCATGCACCAGAATATCTATGTAATCTTGTACCTCCTTGTGTACAAAGTACAACCAACTACCCGTTGCGAAATGGTCAAGATATTATTGTTCCATTTTGTAGACTTTCCCTAATTACTACTGAATCGTTTATTCCCTCTACTATACGTGAATGGAATAAACTTGATCCAAAAATTCGCAGTGTCGACTCTATTTCTAAATTTAAGAAAGAATTAAAAAAAGATAGTCTATTATGTAAAATGAAACGTTTTATTTGTATGGCCCAGGGAAATTAAATATTATCTTAACGCAATTGCGATGTTCCGCTTCATTCTTAAACAATGACCTATTTAAAGCTAATATTATAGATGATCCTTCTTGCCATTGTGGGTCCGATATTGACTTCTTCGTTTGCCCAAAATACACATTGTGTAGAAAAACCTTATTCCATAACCTTGACTGGCTATCTGAAAACTTTGTTTTAGATACAAAACTATTAATTTGCGGACACTTGGAACTTTCGAACGAACAAAATATTCAAATTTTCAAACATGTTCAAAATTTCATAAAAAGGTTAAACAGATTTCTTATGCCTTGATAGAGCGTTATTATTACTGACACGGAAAGTCATCGTTGTCATCAACTCACAAGTCATCGTCACAGAATTATACGACTTTTCAAACTTTCTTTTTCTCTTTTTACTTTTTTGTTCACATATAAAAGCTAGTATTATATTGAATAAACTGTTTGTTTTATATGCATGTCCATTATATTATACTATTATTGTAACTATATATTGTATTATGGAGAAGACTTCATAAGTATGATTTACTTGTGTCTAATTCATTTTGCTTTAATTCAGCAAATAAAATATGTTTAAACTAAACTACTAAAAGAATAGAACATATATATAGAAATAAAACACCATCAAAACCCAGCTATCCGAAATCGTAATATACCATAAAACCCAAGATATTGAATATATACAGGTTACTCATATTCTCTATGTTTGTGATATGATTTTTTTTGTTAATACCATTTATTTTCATTTGTGTACACAGCTAATATCGTGCATTCTGTTTTGGGCAACGTTATTCATTTTCAGTCCTCACCAGGCCAACATATTCATTTTCAAAATCCTCCCGTCTATTCACTAAAATATCAAACGGACATCCTTTTATTTTACCAAAGAGGTGATAAAAGACTGAATTATTTCTCGCAAAGATTTGAACTGGGAAAATTGAAGAAAAGTTATAATAGTAAATAAATATATATTTATTTACGTATTTATTCACATAAGTCGTATAAAAATATAGTTTTCTCAGCACCGATTCATCTTTAAACAGACGAAATAATCAACAAAAACAATATTTCCCCCTTTCTTCTTTGTCTGCAGCAGGAAGCGTCTTGCTATCATCCTATAGAATAAGTTATCTGAAATGAAATATCATTACCAGTATATCAATATTTTATCTATTTTCTTATATACTTTATTTATCACAACATTAGTTCCTTATTTTATTTTTTTTTAGAAATGGCTGATTTTAAATAAGTATATGGCACGAATTTTAAAGAAATCCATGACCATGCATAATAATTTTAACCTCAATATACACAAAAAGGTCACGAAAAATAGGCATTTACACAATTTGAAAAAAAGTCAGCAAAGTTGTTTCATTATCAAACATATCGCATCTACCTATTTTTATAGAAGAGGTAGAATATCAGATAACATCTTTCGAATCTGTATTTTGACAACTTCACTAGCTTTAAATTGTATATTTTTCAAATGTTCATACGTTTACTCTTTGAAGCCAAAATCTCAAAACGAGAGCTAATTGTTGTAAAACAAACAAACTATAAACACAATACCGGTATTTGTCTGTGTTGTTTAGTCTATTGCGGAGAGTTGTCTCACTGGCAATCATACCACATCTTCTTTGTTTATATGATATCGTTATATTTTATTTGTATTATATATATTAGTTTGGATTAAATCTAAAAATCAACGCACCATTCAACCAAATCCATGACCCCATCTTGTTTCAAATCCTGCAAATGCACAGCTGTCCTCATCACAACCTCTGCATAACCGCCTTCCATTGTCGTCTGTTATATACGAAGTTCGTCTGCACGTAGCTGGTACTATCGGTCTACAATCGTCCTGCGAGGGACATCGACGAGATTGTTGCGTCTGAACCATTTGCCTTGTTACTGGTCTGGTCTGTGCCCGTTGACGTTGAATGGGTGTATTCTGTCCACGTGCTATTTGCTGCCTTGTTACTTGCAACTGCGCTAATCTGTTTCTAGTAACTGTAGGCTGTCTTCTTGGTTGTAACTGTTGCAATCGCGTTTCAGATCTTGGACGAGACGGATTTAACGGTATTCTTGTTCGTGTGTTAGTTGTATCTATTGGCTGTCGTGTCCTTGACCTAGTGTCAGTTGTATCCATGGCCTGTCGTGTCCTTGACCTGTTGTCAGTGTTTCTTTGGTTTGATGAAAACCTTCTTGGAGCTAGAACTAAAGGTCGCGCTGCTGTCAACGCTGGATCTCTAGATCGCGATCCTATCAATGCTAGTTCTCTAAATCGCGATGCTGTCAACGCCGGTTCTCTAGATCGCGATACTGTCAATGCTGGTTCTCTAGATACGACTATGGGTCTAAAAGACTCGGGACGAGGTGGTGATCTAACAAATTGTGATTGTTGAACCAAATCGTTTGAGTTTCGAAGAACCAGAGGTATACGTCTTCCTAAGTTTCCTATTTGGTTGACATTTTGTTGTCGATTGTTGAATGGTTGAATGTTAGTATTTGAAAGTGAAAGTAAATTAGTTACAGGTATGGTTTTGTCGTTCCTTTCACCTTGAAATCCACTGAAAAGTGAATTAGTTACAGGTATGGTTTTGTCGTTCCTTTCACCTTGAAATCCACCGAAAACATCTGACAACGCTGAGTTCATCTTTTTCTCTGCTGATGCTTTTATCAAACCAGTTAAAGCATTTGTCTGCCTTTGTAAATCAGTTTGAATAGATTTCGTTAATAGGGTTGTGTGTTTGTTAACTGATGCAATAAGACTATTGATGGATTGAGTTATTCCATTAAATCCTGACCTGGTAGTTGATATGGGACTTATAACAGTTGGTCCAATTGCATTATTTGAGGAAGGGTTTGAAAGGAACCCTACAGGCAAAAAAGCGCTTCCGAACGGAGATGGATGTTTTGGAGTATTGATATCTGCCGGAGAATGTTTGCCACTAGGTCTTTTAGATATCACTACTTCTGGAGACATCACTACTGTTTGTTGGGTTTTTGTCTGTAAAGTTCCATCTTTAGTTGGTTCGTGTCTGTTTACAAATAGAAGATTCCTCCTCTGCGTGTCTTGTGCTGAAAATCAAAGGAAGACATAGTAAACATCAAAAAACATGGTAATGGCATGTTTTCAGCAAACCTATTTAGTCTTAGTTTTTTTTTTTGTTAGTTTTCTAGCTGTCATAACTTTGTTCATTGTTAAAGGCCGTATGGTGACCTATAGTTATTAATTTCTGTGTCGTTAGGTTTGTGGCGAGTTATCTCATTGGTAATCATACCACATCTCATATTTTTTTGGCAGTGGCTATTTTGCCGGCTCTGATTGAAACATCCTTATTCAAACCAGCAAAATATCCATTTCTATAGAAATGGCTAGTTTGCCAGCACCAGCTATATAGTCAATTTGTTAATTTGTAAGTTCTTTGTGAATTGTGAAATTCATTATTTACTTTTGAAAAGTAATATTAAAATGTGCACTATCAACATAAAAGAATCAAATATTTACTGAGTGATGTACCAGTAGTTAAATAAGTAAACAGGTAAAATTACATCTTTTGATACACATCTAATCGTTTAAATGGTGCCGTTTGAACAATATGAGTTCTAATCGTTCAAACAGAAAAATTTTCATATGGGCAGACATTATGAGTAAAAAACATAAGTGTATAAAAAATTGGAATTTTTATGTAAGGAAAACGTTGTCTGAGTATAATGCAGATCATTTGTGTATCATTACAGATTATGTTGATAGTACCTCAGTTGTCAATACTGTTATGTGTAAAATGTTTAGTAAATATGTCGAACAGTTGCAAGGCAATTTACAATCAGAGAAAGCTTTATCTGGTAAAGGTGGTAACAAACTTCGTACATATAATCTATTTAAGAACAGTTTTGAAACGGAAACTTATTGTAAAATTCCAATGCCATTTTCGCAAAAGAGTTCTTTTGCCAAATTTCGATGTGGTGTAGCACCACTAAGAATAGAAACGGGGAGATTTGAAAAATTAATTTTAAAAGATCGAGTCTGTGATAATTGTATGAATATTTTAGAAGATGAAACCCATGTTATTTTATCGTGTCTTTTGTATGATGATTTTAGAAAAAAATTATTTGATGAAGCAACACATTTTAATAGTGATTTTATGTCTTTTGATGATAAACAGAAATAAGGGTTTTTATTTACAGATAATAATATGATTCGTAGCTGTGCCAAAGCCTGTAATCTTATTTTAAATAGACGTAGAAATGTTTTATACTGTAAATAATGTTAATGTCAATATGTTTTATAATAGATGCATTCTTTATATAATTTTTAATGTTATAGTCTCTTGTAATTCTGTACAGAATGGCTCTCTTTTTATATTCATATATTTTTACATTTAATGTAATGTTGTATTATATATTATTGAGAGATGAGACTTAAATGAAATATTGAATTGAATTGAATTAAATTTAAAAACATTTATCAGTCAAAGTATAAAAAACAACATATTGAGCATTCATTAGTTGCAATGAAGTCATATCTAAACATGTAGTTGTAATTAGTTCTAAAATCAGCTAGTGACAGTCTAATGCTATATGTATGCATATAAACTCATTATAAAGAATAAAATCTCAGATTTTTATAACTGTGTGTTATAAGGAAAAATGAAAGTTAAAAATCTCATTGCATCCATCAAAATTTGATAAAATAGTATACAATATAACAAAGTCAATCACATAGCTTCAAAAATAAAAAAAATAATTAAATTTAACTTGCTTTTGAAATAAAAGTCAGTTATAAGTGTAAACAAAATAGTTTGTAACTTTGCTTCCGCGTACCTAATTATATATATAATGCCAGCAAAATAACATATTTTCTTTTTTCCAGCACCAACAACAAATTCAATATATATTGCTGGTGCCGGTCAAATAGACATTTTTATAAATTACTTTTGGACTATTTCGTGGCGGCCAGTTTTTATTGGTGAAGGAAGCCTGAGTGCCCGGAGAAAACCACCGACCCTCGATAGGAAAACTGACAATCCTAGTCAATTAAGATTGGAATCAAGTGCATCCGCACGAGCGGGAGATTCACTTGTTGTCGAGTTGCGAGTTAAGAAAATCGAGTTGCGAGTTACGAAAGTCGAGTTGCGAGTTACAAAAGTCGAGTTGCGAGTTACGAAAGTCGAGTTGCGAGTTACAAAAGTCGAGTTGCGAGTTACGAAAGTCGAGTTGCGAGTTACAAAAGTCGAGTTGCGAGTTACAAAAGTCGAGTTGCGAGTTAGGAAAGTCGAGTTGCGAGTTAGGAAAGTCGAGTTGCGAGTTACAAAAGTCGAGTTGCGAGTTACAAAAGTCGAGTTGCGAGTTACGAAAGTCGAGTTGCGAGTAACGAAAGTCGAGTTGCGAGTTACAAAAGTCGAGTTGCGAGTTACAAAAGTCGAGTTGCAAGTTAAGAAATTCGAGTTGCGAGTTACAAAAGTCGAGTTGCGAGTTGAGAAAGTCGAGTTGCGAGTTACAAAAGTCGAATTGCATAAAAATGAGGAAACTAAAATATTTTAATTTTTGGTGTACATAGTGTTGTTGATTATTTTTGTGGTTTTGACTTTATCTGAGTCGCTTGTAAAAATAAAATGGACTAGATAATAACTACGTATAGTATTTTCTGTAGAAGCAGATAGCCTTTTGAAATACAGAAGATGGCTTGCAGTTTAATTATTTTTAAATTTCATACATAGCACCGTCGTATTAAACGTAAAGGGAGATAGCAACTAAACTATAGTTCATATATGTAAAACACCCCTTCTGCAGATTTCGTTTAAAGTGGGCTTTGGGGCAGCTGCAGAGCCGGGCAATATTCGTTAGGGACCGCAAAATTTAGTGACACTCAAAATTGAGGATGTTAAAATTATATATGTCTTATACATTGGCTAGAGATGAAGGGGATATGATGGGCGTGAATAAAACCAGTTTAAACCCGCCGCATTTTTGTGTCTGACCTATGTCAGGAACCTTTAGCCTTTGTTGCTGTTGTATATGTTTTAATTTTGGTTCATCTTTATATTTAGCAGCATAAAATGGCGTCTATATTCTTGATTTATCTAATATTGTGTTTCGCGGCTCACGGCTCCCTCTAGGTGAGTGATTTTTCGCTGTGTTGTAGACCCAATGACCTTTGGTTGAATTGTATATTTTGATTTGGTTGCTGTCTCTTTGACTCATTCCCCGTTTTTATTCTTTATTTTATAAATGTAGCTGTCAAAGATACTATTGTAAAAACTACATTTGCGCCATTTTACAGGTAAGATTTAATTGGAAAGTATAAAATGATTATTGCTACATCGTGATTTCATAAGTATTTTTTTTTTTAAAGTATTGGGTAACTTATTAAACTGAGTCACTTAGGTTTAAACTTGAGTTATATAGTGTTCACATGTTTGATATTGTCAATTATAAGTTATTTTTAACTTAATTAAAACCGGCAAAATAGCAAAACTCTATATATAAATCGCTATTCTGCTGGAGCTGGTAAAATAGCCCCGAAGGGAGCCGACAAAACAGCCACTGCCATATTTTATACGTTGAAACGAAATATTATTCTAAATAAGTCACATACATTTAATTCAAGACAGGACCTGAACTATAAAATCATAACAAATATCATTGTTAAGTAACATATATTCATTTACATTTCGTTTAACATCTAGACTTGTAATAATATACAAATGTAGTTCCCTAAATATTTATGTACAGACACATTCTCAAATATACATAACAAATCAAATTTTTGTCTCATTTGAGAAATATGAAAAATTAGCAAAAATACTGAAAAATATCTCCTTGAAAAACATCTCCCTAAAGATCATCTTTGTACATGCTGGACAACTTGTAATGAAATGTTCATCTTCAACTACATTTCTTACAAATCCTTTAAAATGGTCTCTTGCTATATACACAGTTTTATATCTTGTCTCTTTCTATTTTGAGATCGTGGGCACTGATTCTGATTTTACATATGACGACACTTCATCAAACAATTGTTTAAAGATTCATGTAGATATATTTCTTTAGAAAAACAAGTTTTTAATTTGAAATAAAAATCTAATTTACTACTCTTTGTATCTATTCTTTTTGTGTTCCAAAATTTTACCACACTATAACAAAGTTTTTGCTTAACTGACTTGATAACAAAGTCACGCTTTACTTCCAAATTATGAATATTTCAGCTTTTTGAAAAAAATAATGTATGTGTATGGATGAATTAAAGCATTCAATATTATCAGTGAACATGTTTTTGTTACACATAAAGGTATCATATAATAAACCATCTTTCATATTGTTTTTTTTTTAAATTCTAAACCGATTTTTCATAATTGATAATACAACTGAAAAATATAAAGGGAATATATCAAGCTCTCCTAGCACAGCTATAAAGTTAGAAGACTATTTGTTTAACCTAAAATATATTTCATATATTTTAAATTGGATTCATCTAAAAAAAAATTGTTCATATGTAAAGGTGCTGTCAAAAATAGTCACTTTCTTTCTGGCATGCTGCAGAGATAGTTTTGAACATTCCTGTAATTTCACTGCCATTCATTAAAATAGGTTTTATTGTATGGTCATATATATATATATATATGTTATAGAGTAAAATTACTTGGATTGTACGATGATGAAGTTCGCAATTTGAATATTGCTTATAGTGATTTTTTGTATAACTCTCCCTTTCCATGCTTAAAAAGTCAATATACATTTTAAACCTAGATACTTGTAATTGTAAACACATTCTATTACATCTTTTTCGCAATACAAATATTCTTTTAAAAGTTTTCCAGGTTTGTTAAACATATTAACTTTGGTTTTAGATAGATTCACCTCTAAACACCATTTTAAAGTACAGGATAAACTATCAATTCGTTTTTTGAAAGACTTGCCTTGGAACTAGACAAAAAATAACAAGATCCTCTGCATACATGAGGCTGTCAATTCTGCGGTCATTTCTATCAACAGCATCTGGGGTTTCATTAAATGCATCCGGTAAAATTCATTTATAAAAATCTTGAAACGGTTGGGATTCAAAATATCCCCTTAGTTTACACCAATTTGGGAATAAAAATTAGAAGTAAGCACATTGTCTATTTTAGCACATAATTCCCTTTTATTGTACATATCTCTCACGATTGCATGGAAATTACTACCTATGTTTGGCGGCAAAAACACACGTTTTTCAAAACGATGGATGGAATAATGAAAACGGAAAAGATCGATCTTCAATCGGTCTAAAAAAAGTCTACATCCAGATATCGATGTAGTTTTAAAAAGATCAATCTTATTTGAATCGATCTTTTTTCAAGTGTAAATGCTTAGATCGATCGTTTTTTTCAGGTGAATGTTATATATTCAGATATGAAAATAAATCTGCGCATGTTCGGCGTGTTTAAAAATGATGGATGGAATACGAAAAGTGAACATAGATTCGGCTATTTTTTTATTATCTTCTAAATCAATAAGTTCTATTTGTTTGCTGCAAATCCTCATCTTCAAACGCATTGGCCGTTCGTTATTTAGCGATGGTCTACACACATATTTTCTCAATGATTTTGCAATGTGTTATAGTTCGCGCGAGATGAAGAATTTCCTTTACTATTCTATTTTAAGAATTATTTGTTTACGAAAGGTAATTTATAAATTTAGGGTCAGATCGGTTCTTTTTATGTTCGGTAGTGTAAACGCATTGGATTAAATAAGGTCGATCTCGTCCATTAACAGAGGCGGATTTAGGGGGGGCAGGGGGCCCAGGCCCCCCTCTTTGGGGAAAAAATTGGTTGCTTATATAGGGAATCACTGAAGCGTGACTGGAGCGGGCCCCCTCTTAGGTCAGTCAGTGGGCCCCCACTTATGAAAATTTCTGGATCCGCCACTGATTAAGGATACATTATTTTTTTTAAATGCTTCCAAAACTAAACTTATATTAGACTCTTATAAATAAGTATCACATATAACTGTTTCAAATCCCACAATCACGGGAATAACTAAGTTCGGGTACATGCATGTTTTGTTTATCAAATGTGAATCAAACCTGAAAATCCGGGGTAAACAATATTTTTGTAACTCGCAACTCGACTTTCTTAACTCGCAACTCTACTTTTGTAACTCGCAACTCGACTTTCCTAACTCGCAACTCGACTTTTGTAACTCGCAACTCGACTTTTGTAACTCGCAACTCGACTTTTATAACTCGCAACTCGACTTTTGTAACTCGCAACTCGACTTTCCTAACTCGCAACTCGACTTTCCTAACTCGCAACTCGGCTTTTGTAACTCGCAACTCGACTTTTGTAACTCGCAACTCGACTTTCGTAACTCGCAACTCGACTTTCCTAACTCGCAACTCGACTTTTGTAACTCGCAACTCGACTTTTTTAACTCGCAACTCGACTTTCTTAACTCGCAACTCGACTTTCTTAACTCGCAACTCGACTTTTATACTCGCAACTCGACTTTCTTAACTCGCAACTTGCAACTCGACGATAAGAAACCCTCCACGAGCGGGGTTCGAACTCACAACCTCATTGTTAAATGGCTTGTGACTACAGTAGTAGAACTACTTAAATCGTTTGGCCACCGATGCCCCCGAATCAAGTTATTATAATCATATTATAACTATGTTATAATGGAGCATTTTTTTCTTTAAGGATTTTCGATACTCACTGTACTCTGTTTTAATATAACAAGTGTTTGAAAAGACTGTTATAAAATAATAGTATATAAATAAAGAAACTAAAAAATCCGAACAAAAATTAAGGGTCCGTGTGCTTGTTTTCGAGATAGTTAGAAATAATTCTCTCTAGAATTATCAAACATTTAACATTGGCATCCTTTTTCTTTAAACAATTATGAAAAAATCACAAGAATTTTATGATCTTTTATAGCATTTTCAAATGTGGCTTTTTAAACTATATGTAATAAAATTATGAGGAGAAAAATAAGTGTTAGCGTGGATTTCATTTTCATTGCACTACACGGATAAAACCAGAGGATCCCTAATGTCTGGGAAAAATTCAAAACGAAAGAGCTAACATCCTTAAAATATCAGGTTGGCATGTGATTATGCAAATCACAACACGATTGGCTATTTTTCTTTATTTTCTTTATTCATTTAAGCATTTTTTTCATAAAAGATAACGATAGAAGATTCTACAAGTATAACTATATATTTTTTTGTATATGAAATACTCATTGTAACCGAAAGTCGGAATGTTCTATCAAGAAAAAACTACAAAAATAGTACATATTTTTGTAGCTGACTATATATGAGACGGGTTTTGTTCATTGTTAAAGATAGTAAGGGTGACCTACCATTTTTGGACTCGGATGCAGAGTTGTCTCGATATTTATACCACAAATCTTCCTTTTATATTATATAAAGTTATATATATTCACGTACATAACAAGAAATGTATCATATTAAAAGTTTTTGATTAAAAAAAAATTTTTTGAATAGAATCCAGGGTTGATATATTGAGTGAAAGATTTAAAAAAAAAAAAAAAAAGACAATGTCGATCCCTACCGGTTTAAATTAAACACTTCATGTACGTTTCGAATAATATTCTATAATACTTGAATATAATAATAAATAGCTTTTACAAATACATATATTTTTTCCTAAGTTATCTAGAATTGTGGACTAATGAAATAATTTGTACGGACAATACATATGATAAAACCAATCAAGACGTAAGAATAACCACTTACGTGCTGACGAAATCATAAAGTGTATATAAAATTGAAAATTTTAAATACGTAAAAACTTACTTTTTACATCTGCAATCAAAACGAACAATACAGCATATAGAACTCCAATCATCTTTTACTTAAATTATGTAACTTTTAAAATAAATTCCCATAAATTAATTATTATTTTCATCATATAATAGAAAAACAAAACACAACATTACAATGTGACGATCATTCTGGCAAGACAATCTAAAATATTATATTTGGGTAAGATACAAGAAATGGTCACTGATGACGTTTTGTGAAGTATTTACGAGCAATTATTTTGTAATAAATATACAGTATGAAATGGTTATTAGAATGTTTCATGTCTGAAACAAGCATGTCAATATTGCATTTTATGATACTTGTTACATATTGGTATGCACAATTACCTGTAAAAGGTGAGAAGTACATAATTATGGATGCAGGTTATGCAATTCTACCATGATCATATGCCAATAAAGTTTCTGTCATCCTTTTATTGTTCATGAAGTCGATATCGATTATCTAAGGTAGTTGTAGATTTTGATTTATTAAAGTGATAACATTAAACTTGCAAGTTTAGTCCCATTATTTGCAACACTACTAGCTGTACGATTTTTTACATTTGTTTTGTGTTTTTCCCCCATCATTTTCTTCAATAATAATAATAATAATAATAATAATAATAATAACTATTAGGATAATGATTATGATAATATTAATGATGGTAATCATAACAATAATAAAACTAATAATAATAATTTAAAAAAATATAATAATAATAATAATAATTTAAAAAAATATAATAATAATAATAATAATTTAAAAAAATATAATAATAATAATAATAATTTAAAAAAATATAATAATAATAATAATAATTTAAAAAAATATAATAATAATAATAATAATAATAATAATAATAATAATAATAATAATAATAATAATAATAATAATATATAGTCATAATTATTATAATAATATCTTCGACAAAACTGGTCATGAAAAAAACTAAAAGTACAAGAATTAATCACCAGCTTTTTTTGTAAAATCTCATATCGAATATAATTAACGCTTTGACAAAAAATACTTTCCGACCTCCTCGTGGTTCTCTATACAGTATCTAAAAATTGATTAACAAACAAAAAACAGAAACTCCGGGAAAATTCTAAACGGCTAAGCAAATGTCAAAATCAAAAACAGTAGTAGTAGCTATATATATAGAGTTTGAGATTTGATTACTATTAAAACATTAAAAATAGTAAGTCTTCTCGTATCACGGTATCATTGACAGTATTATCTTTGACAGTCATGATCAGTTTTATTTTTGATTTTTTAAACCATGAATATAATCATCACTTAAATGACATTCCATTTATAAGTATCTGCTGAAAACATAAACAAACATTGTTCTGTTAAATCCTCGTATTGGAGTGCGCCAATGAAATCCGATTACACAGTGCTTTTTTGAAGAAAAAAATGAATTGTGATGATAAAAAAAAATTTGCAATATAAATCATGTACTGATATGCTGACATAACAGAAGTTGCTTCTGTTGTTTTATCTGGTTTAAAAAAATGTTACTTCTTTATGTAAAAAGTCTAACGCATATATATAAAATTGAGAATGGAAATGGAGAATGTGCCAAAGAGACAACAACCCGACCATAGAAAAAAAACAACAGCAGAAGGTCACCAACAGGTCTTCAATGTAGCGAGAAATATTACTACTTTGACACAGCCTAATTCAAGTACGTGTGATATGCACAATATAATAATGAATTATGCAAATGTGAACCTTTATTTCTTACAAAAGCAATAGAAGAAATAATAGTGTGATGAATGAATCAAACACCTTTCCGGACGATATGTTTCTGTTTTTCTAACCAACACAAGAATCCGGAGGTTGTTGATGCTTTATCCTCTTTGCATGACAATTTAGTGAGTGTCATTTTTAATATTTCCTCCTAGTATCTCTGGTGGAACAGTTTCTGTGTAAATAGCACACTCCTATATATGAAGTCAGTATATTGATGTTAAAGTGTTCTTTTGTGTATTTGTGCTGTATTCTGTCATGCAGAGTTGTCATTTTAGCGATATAATTCAACATTGTCATATGAGCGGGAGGTTAGTTTAGCCAGAAAACCAGGTTTAACCCACCACCTATTCATAAAATGTCCTGTACCAAGTCATAAATATGGCAGTTGTTATCAAAATAATTCGTTAGTTTAAACATATTTTATTTGCTGAATTAAAGCAAAATGGATTAGACACAAGTAAATCATACTTATGAAGTCTTCTCCATAATACAATATAAAGTTACAATAATAGTATAATATAATGGACATGCATATAAAACAAACAGTTTATACAATATAATACTAGCTTTCATAGGTGAACAAAGAGGAGACAAAGTAAAAAAGGAAAAAGAAAGTTTGAAAAATCGTATACTTCTGTGACGATGACTTGTGGATCGATGGCAACGATGACGTCCTGTGTCAGCAATAATAACGCTCTATCAAGGCATAAGAAATCTGTTTGACCTTTTTATGTAATTCTGAACATGTTTGAAAATTTGAATATTTTGTTCGTTCGAAAGTTCCAAGTGTCCGCAAATTAATAGTTTTGTATCTAAAACAAAGTTTTCAGATAGCCAGTTAAGGTTATCGAATAAGTTTTTCCTACATAATGTGTATTTTGGGCAAACGAAAAAGTAATGGTAGACATCCTCAATATCGGACCCACAATGACAAGAGGGATCATTTATAATGTTAGCTCTAAATAGGTCATTGTTTAAGGATGAAGCGGAACATCGCAATTGCGTTAAGATAATATTTAATTTCCTTGGGCCGTACAAATAAAACGTTTCAATTTTACATACTAGACTATCGTTTTTTAATTCTTTCTTAAATTTAGAAATAGAGTCGACACTGCGAATTTTTGGATCAAGTTTATTCCATTCACGTATAGTAGAGGGAATAAACGATTCAGTAGTAAGGGAAAGTCTACAAAATGGAACAATAATATCTTGACCATTTCGCAACGGGTAGTTGGTTGTACTTTGTACACAAGGAGGTACAAGATTACATAGATATTCTGGTGCATGCTTTTGGTTCATGTTATAAAACATCTGTAATTTTCTTCTTCTTCTTCTTTCAAAAAGAGATTCCCAGCCAACCTCAGAATATAAAGTTTCAGTTTTTGTAAATATTGGTAGACCTGTTACTATTCTTGCGGCCTCCAATTGTAAATTTTCTAATTTATTTGAGTAGCTTATTCCACAATTATCCCACACTTCCGTGGCATATTCGAAAATGGGTCTAATAAAAACTAAGTATAGTTTTTCTAAATTATTTCGAGATAATCGATATTTAAGTTTACGTAAAACATTTAAGTGTTTCTTTACACTTGTAATTATACTTTCAATATGATTGTTCCATTTTGCGTCACTACTGAAATTAACTCCCAGGTGCTTATGAGATGTACTTAAAGGTATATTTTTACCATTTAAGGAAAAGCTGAGGTCTGGAGTCTCAATATTTGAAAAAATCATAATTTCGGTTTTATCTGGGTTGAATGACATAAGCCATTTAGAAGACCAAACATCCAGCTCTTTCAAGTCGCGATCAATAACAGATCTAATCTGTTCTCCATCGTTACCAGAATAGTTGAATGATGTGTCGTCAGCAAATAGCCGACACAGTGAAGTAAGCTTATCAGCAATATCATTAATATATAAGACAAAGAGAAGAGGGCCCAGAACTGATCCCTGGGGGACACCAGCTGAGACATTACAGAAGGAAGAAGACGAGTTATTTAATACTACTCTCTGTTTTCTGTCGTGTAGATAATCCTGAAACCAATTCAATACGTTTCCGTCAACACCATAAGCTTTCATTTTATATATAAGACCCCTATGCCAAACTTTGTCAAAAGCTTTAGAGAAGTCACAGAATACAAAACAATTTATATCTTTTTTTTTCCAAAGAGTTTAATATGCAATTATATATTTCTAAGAGTTGATGAACAGTTGAATTTTTAGGGAGGAATCCTGATTGATACTCATAAATTAATTTATTAGCTTTTAAATGATTGTATAAGTGCTTAAACACTACTCTTTCCATAACTTTTCCTACACAACTAATTAAGGATATCGGTCTATAATTTGATGGCAAGGATGAATCTCCCTTTTTGAAAATGGGTATCAGATTTGCTATCTTCCAGCTAGTTGGGTAAATTCCCTCTCTTAAGGATTTATTAAATATAATATGGAGTGGAACTGCTACCTTTTCTGGACACAGCTTTAGCATCTTATGACTGATCACATCAGGACCAGATGCTTTGTTTGGATCTAATATCTGAATAATATCTATTATTTCTTTTATATTTACTTGAATATCTGAAAACTTACTATTAGTTTTTGTATCAAATTCGGGCAAATCAACATGATCCTCATCTAATTTTGAAATCATACTAAAATATTCGTTCAACAAATTACATTTCTCCTCATCTTCATATACAGTATCATTCAGTTCATTATCATTTATAATATTTTGGAGAGGGGTATAATTCGTTTCTATGTATGTTGGCGTTTGTTTTTGTTGCTCTTCGGTATTCCTTTGTTTTTCTTTTAAAGTTGATGTGTTTCCCTCGGTTTTAATTTTAACTGGGATTTGTTTTCTCGAAATTGATTTATGACTTTTGAACACAGGTATACTGCTGTTGCCTTTATTTATATTTCATGTCATCAGAAAAGTGCTGACTTATTGTCGGATAACTTAACGCCCACAATCAGCGTTTTCTGCTCTTTAGTCGGGTTATTGTCGCTGAGACATTCCCCATTTCAATTCTCAATTTTATTATTGATCCTTTGGTTGTAAAATCTCACCAAAAAGCCAAGACACGCGTTTCATGTACATATATAAGACTTATAAGTGACGTTCAAAGAAAATACGAATTTGAAGAGATTTCCAAAATACGACATTTATTAAACATGTAATTTTCCAATAAATGAGCATTTTAAGATATTTCATGTAGAAACAATAGTGCTGACTTCTATTCTGGTGATAACCTCAGCACTTAAATCGACCAAGTGGTTGTAAAAACTCATCAAAGATACCAAGATTATTTATGTGTATGTCAGACGAATGTTTTGTTTATATAATACTCATCCGTAGCCCTTATATGACAAAATATGTAAGGCCAAGTCATGACAAAATATGTTAGGCCAAGTCAAAAACGAAGTTAGAGAGAATAAAAAATTCGGAAAACACTTTATGTGACTGGGGTAGTAATTTGTTATTGTGTCGAAGATTTCAACATTTTACAAACATTGCATTTTTCAGAAAATGAACTTTTCAATGAATTTCATGTTGACATACACTTTAAAGTGCTGACTTGCTAGACTGGTGGTATTAAAGGAGACCGAATGTTGAACAGCAGTGGTATGGAACCAGTAGCGGTAAAAAAAAATCATCAACGAAAACCTTTTTTAAAATTGTGTACTCAAGAAGTGTTTTTCTTAAAAAATAAAACTGAAAAAGATTTTCTTATTTTTTAAGATGACTGTTCACAACAAGGATTACCTACACATGGATCTTTCATGTGCTCTTAAATCAAACACTACTATTTTTTTATATTATGATATGGTTAAAATAGGTTTCGAGGAAATACACTGCAACTATAACATGAGTACCTCTGATGAAATTAGTTTAACAGTTATAACGGTGTCTCAGTTTGTGTCGAAAACACTCAGCCCTATGGCAAAAAATTAAAACGACAGAGCAAATGAGGATGAGGTGGACTCAGGAACTCACAATGATCAGTAATTGCTGTTCCAAAAGTAACATCTTACTTATTACTATTATGTAATTCTGTTAATCTACAGTTTATAAAATTTTGCGTAACACTTATCACTAGGCATGGATTGCTCTCACTGTCTTTTGGTACAACATTTCGCTCTACAACTTTGTACTCGAATTAGCCTTCCATCTGGGCTTGATAAGAGTGCCACTGGTGAGTCTTATACGAAACGCCTACCAAACTATCATTAACGATCTTGTGAGTTTTCAACAACCCTCTTTTTTTTTAATCATATTTCGATGAACATTGAAGCACTGAACGAGCAGAAAATACAAAAAATATAAAATACCACGTCAGGGAACAACTCTGATGACTAACATGTCCAACCACAGAATCTATAAGATAGAAAGAAGAAAAATGCGAAATTTATTCTTTATTTATATAAGAACAGAAATGAGAAAAGTAATAGGCTATATGAAAAAAACAAGATATATGTTTGAACTGTACACAATAATGTAATAAGAATGATTATGGTCATATAATTCCGTTTACATATGGTGAGTTTGGGGCTCCTGTCTATAATTTAAGGCCAACAACACTGCATTCAAAATCTGGCAAGGCTTATATTTCCAATACAGATCTTCATTAACTATATAAATGTAAAACTGCATATACGTTAGATTTTAGTCTGTTCCTGTTTTTCTGGAACTGTTTCCGTAGATCCGTTCTGAACCATTGTATTAATAGTACTCACACTGGAATTCAGTTTATTGAGAGAATCTACCTCAGGAGATCCTGCAATGAGTATTCAATTAATTTTTCAGAAACAAATAGTATTGATATGATTTTCTTATGACAATAGATCTTTAATTTATTTCGATATGAATTGGATGACTGTTTTTCTAGCCATGCCTAGTTCATATGTTTTAGAGTTTTGTAGTTGATCATATGAAGGTCACCTAAATATAGACAACAGTAGTATGCAGGTGTTCAAAATTCATAAATCGATTGAGAAAACAAAAAACAAATCCGGATTACAAACCAAAACCGAGGGAACACATTAACTAGATGATGTGACCATTCCTGTAAGCACCTTTCTAGTCAGTATAACTCCTTTATATATAAATGCATATTTTTGTTTTGAGTTTCCGAAATTTTAAATAACTACACGCGGCCCAAATGTAGTAAAAATAAATAGGTTTGTTTGAAACTGGTAACTCATCAAAGAAACAAGCTGTGTAGTGTTAGTAAGCCAGACCCGCGATTAGTCTACATAAAGAGCACACCAAGGGTGCTCAAATAAAAACAATTGGACAGGCAAATCAATAACGAAGTTACAGATCTTCGAAACCTCAAAATTGTAAAACGTTGTGCAAAATGTGATTTAGGCCATTACACCATTCATAAATCTGTTACAGTACTATATTTTCTACCGAATATATTCTCAATAAATTCATCATACATATCAGCATAACTATTCTGTACGCTAGACGCTCATTACGTTCCCGTCTACAAAATACTCATAAGTGACGCTCGAATACTAAAAGTAAAAAAAATACCAAAATTGGTTTAAAAATGTATGAAATTAAAGTTAGTGCGTGAAAATTTGCACAGATGTGTATTAATGTTTGTAACAGTGGAAATGAATTTGTCGGAGAGATATTCATTTTTAATTTCGGAATTCCTAAGAAAAAGAATGTCTTTAATTCACAAATTTTGACTATCAGGGACATGTTCCTGAGAGATTTAAATTTGTATAACCAATACTTTTTAATAATTTACAGTAAACAGATTATTGTACATAGTACATTTTAAGCTTTCACTAGAGCAGACATACAAAAACACTACATTGTGCACACAAAGCAAAACTTACGCCATATTTAATTAACATTACTTGAAAATTTAGAATCACTTTGTTCAAAATATTCACTTAAATGTCAATTTAAAATAAACAGCTGCGCCATGAGCGCATGATACGCCCGTCGTCTTGTGTGAAATAATCATAAATAGTTTCCGAGAAACAGCGTGATATGTTAAAAAAACACCTCTTTTTAACAAAAACCTCAATATTTCTAAAATCAAATTTTGAATCATCACCAAAAAGTATACAGATCTTTAGATAAATATAACTACGAAGTGTGTAAAGTTTTAAGCAATAATCAGCAATAATCATAAACTGTTTCTGAGATACAGTGTGACATGTGAACCCCCCCCTTTTTGTTTTACAAAAACTCAATATTTCTAAAATAAAATTTTGAATCAAAACCAAAAAGTATACAGATCTTTAGATTAATATAACTAATAAGTATGTAAGGTTTTAAGCAATAATCATAAATCGTTTTTGAGATATGGCGCGACATGTAAAAACCCCATCCCCCATTTATACAAAATACTCAACAACTAAAAATATGTAAAGTTTTAAGCAATTAATATCATCAATCGTTTCTGAGATACAGCGTGACATGTGAAAAACCACACCCATGTTTTACTTACAAAGTCCCGCAACTCAAAAAGTTTTAATATAATTTTCACCAAAAAGTATACAGATCGTTTGACCATTATAAAGAACAACTGTATTAAGTTTCATGAAATTTGGATGAGTCGTTCTCAAGTTACGGCGCGACATGTTTACGCCGGACAGAGGGACGAACAGACGGAAAGACGGACAGACGGTACAACATACGGACGCCGGACATTTGTATACCATAATACGTCCCGTCAAAATTTTGACGGGCGTATACAAAATCTACCTGACGTCTTAGTGTTGATAGTGGGCGATTTATTCCTCAACTTTTCTACCATGGAACCTAAAGCATCTCCCGTCTCGCCCCAACCATGACCGTATGACTCGGCAGGATACGCTGGTTCACCATGTTTTGGTATATCGAGACCTATAAAATATGAATTATTCATACATTACCAAAAAAACATTCATAATTGTCTCTATAAAAAGTATTTCTTAGTAAAACACAACGAGTCTAACTGTGGAGCAGGATATGCTAGTCCTAATCTTTTTACTGTTTTGTCTTGTTTTATAGACTGATGTTTATTCTTTATATTTTCATGATTTTGTTGGTCTTTCTTCGACTTTTTCTATGGTGATTCTCTCTCTCTGTTTTATAAATGACATGCAGTACTTATTTTTAATGACCAACGATAATTATACCACATAAGAAATTATGTGTACCATTACATAATAGTGGAATGTAATATTGAATTTAAAATTATAAATAGAAATATCAGAAAATTTTAGTTCAAACATTTCATACCAATAATTTATGTAATCTAATTCCCTTTTTTTTTTAAATTTGTAAACTAAATTAACATCATAAAATATTAAATAGAACCATTTCTTCAGAAACTTATACTTTTAAAATAATTGTTGCAATTTTTTGTTTTGTCTTGTCTTACCTTTCATTTCAAATTCAAATGAAACTCGAAGCAGGGAAACTTTCTTCAGTGTGTAAAACATTACAAAGCTTAAAGTAGCTGTCCATGTTATGATTGCAGATAATCCTGCCAACTGCCAAGCTAATTGCTGAAATGTAAATTAAACGAATATAGATAGACTTCCAGGTCCTGCTAAAAAGATCATATTTGGGATAGGAGACGGTAGTATTTTGACCTTAAGAATCTATAACATCCCGATTCCTTTAGCAGTTATTATGCTCACACAACCCGTATACATTTACTTAGCACATGTTGTAACTCTATTTGAGAATCGTATGTCAGACGTTACGCACGTTATTGCGTCAGTACTATGTATTCAACAAGTCCACACTAATAAACAGCTTTTCTATAAAATCATAACAGTTAAGATATATAAAACTTATATCCATAGACTAGACAGGTAAATACTATTTCGAAAAAAGTGCAAATTGTTTTTATCATACTTTACTATTATAGTCTAAAATAAGGACAACATATTGACAAAACGTAAAAAATATGCTTGTCAGACGTAACAGACTATACGCATAATAACTTTAGCAGGGGTGTTTGTGTTCTTCAAAACAAAGTTATATCCACGAAAGTTCGAATGAATGATATGCTTTATACATAAAGTATTACAATATTACTGAATCTGCGTTCCTGTAACGATGAACGCTATTTGTTGGTAAAAACAAATAGTGGTCATTATGGTCAGATTTTGGAAAATGTTAAGTTATCAAAATTTATAGGTTTTAAAATATAAGATTATATGATATTTCGTTTGTGTAAATTATGCTCACAAAAGTACATACATAGACCATATCAGAATCGAATTTTTGCAGCACTCACACTTCATATAAAAATGCAACGGCTTCTGGCAAATGTCTTGCAAGATGTCCAATGTCGGATTTTGCCGATTTTTACAAATAAATTGGCATTTGCGACGCTATTCATTGAAAAATTAGATTAGTTGCATGCTATATAGTGCTTTTCCGTAATTGTGCTTTAACTTTGCAAAACAGCTCCATAGTTTTTAACAATTTGCGTAGTCAAAAAGACTTCGTTTTCAAAGAAATGAAATGTCTTGCAACTTTGTCCACTGGACGATTTTCATACGCTTTCAACGTTGTCTATTCGGGGTACGCTATTTATGGTGGATCATCTGTATATTTCCTCAGACAGAATTTTGTTGATGGTCAGATACTATCAATAAGACCATAAAGTATTAAAAAAAACCCGATGACTGGGGTTGTTCGTTTAGATGAGGTTCTTAAGTTGTGAAAAAGTTAGTATCATGAGAGGATAAAAAAATCCTCTATTTCAAATTTTCAAATTTGGGAAGCGTAAAACTTCGATTTTTTTTTATTTCTCTGCAATAAGATTCATATGTATAGAACTTGAAAATAAAAATGAAATTGGGCCTAAAGCGTGCCATTGGCTGTTTACACCTCTCTACATCACACAAAGCTAGTAAATATATGAGAGGAATTATAATTAACCTTTTATTTCTGACAATCGTTTCATTTCTTAATCTAATTGTACTGCTATAAGTAAATTGAATTTTATAAGCAAGACCCGTTTAACTTGTTATTCCCGACAAACTTTTTATAGTAAAGCAAAATATATATCTTTCTCCTTTTCGGATCTAAATGGGGAAACACTGCATTTTATTACGTTTTATGTCAATTGGTCTCTGGTAGAGAGTTGTCTCATTGGCACTCATCATACCGTATATATCTTCTCATTTCATATAGATTTATGCATTACCCAAATACGATATATTTTGTTGTTTGTTGCTTACGTTACTTTCTGTGGGAAATATTTCATGCATATTCAGTACAACTAATCATTAAGAAGTATCCGTATTGATATGCAAAACAAAAATTACAAGCGAAATAAAAAAACTTATCCCAAATAATCATTAATCGCCGTAAAACGTAAGAAATTGACGTTACCATTTAGTAATAGCGATTCGTATGATTCCAACGTTGTTAAAGAAAGATAAATCAGTGCAAAATGCAAACAAATGGCAATGTAAAACATTTTGTTTTTATTATTGTTTACGAGCAGGCACTGTAGAATGGAAGTTAAGTATCTAATGTCTCTGAATTACAATTCTAAAAACTCAGATATTTTTTTCGTCATGAAGTTCTATATTTTACTAACCAATGCAGATCTTTTATCCCAGTGATAAAGAACTCCAAATTCTGTTGAAAATAAGGCACATGCTATCACTCCCCAAACACCACCACCAAAATGTACTGTAATGAAAATAACGCTGTATAAAATTGGTACGTTCGATATGCTTTTCTTGATTAACCTTAATCAGGAATGTTCAAACCCGAAAGTTTGAAAGACAAGGTGCATGGATTATTAATAATGAGCTAGACGACTTAAAAGAACACGAAAAAGAGTTACCAAACGCATCTCGGTCAACTTTGCCTGAGGCAGTTAAAATCTTTCTAAAGAGTGACGAATCATTGTGTACTATAAAGAACGAAATATATATATATATATATATATATATACGGAAAAATATATGTCATAATATGCTTTCTGAAGGCAAAAATGTTACTAGTACCATGCATGTTTAACTGTCGTATGTTATGTGATAACATAGTTATATCCAGCGGCAGGTGATTTTGCCAGAACCGGTTATGTCTAATCGACGAAAATAAACGAGTGAGAAATGTTAAACATACAATATATAAAACTGAAAGTCATATGAAACCTCATATTAAAAAAAATATGCATATGGTTTTTTTTTATAACTAAAAGGATAGTTTTCATTATACAACTTATGTACATATACTTTTTTCCTTGAAAATTCCTTGTCCACATTTAGAAGAAGTTTACTTATTTTTAATTGCTTGCTTCCAGGAAGCAATTCGCCGACATATTTTCTGCAAAGTGACCTAATCGTGACCCTCCTCGCAACCGGTGATCGCAACACGCATGGATCTGCCATTAAAATAAACAATTATCATGTCAAACAAGTGCTCAATACCCATGTCTTTTGTTGATTCTTTACTATAAGGTGACAATCGGTAAACTTCGGCTTTAAAACACGGCATTTAATGAGCAGCCATATTTGTTAAATCATAACAGACAGAGAGAAAAAAAAAATTGACGATTATACGATATATTTGAGTAAAAAATGATATAATCGTGCACAGAAGACTACGTTTATGATATAAAATTGAATGGGAAATGTCAGCCCAATTTAGTGCTAATTTAAGAGATGATTGTATTGATCATGATTTGCATACTATGCCTTCTCGATACATGTGGTCAGAGAACTCAGCTACAGTGTTTCAGGAGGCTCTAACTTCTCCATCTGTACTTGCAAAAATATCAGATTTCATGCTTAAGGGGCATTTTACTTCCAAAATAGACATAAATGAAGCCTCAGTTAAACTAACTAACATTTTCATTGAGGCTGCTGAACAATCTTTGAAAAAAAACCTAAATATAGGAAAAAGAAAAAGAAGCACAAAAATTTCTTTGACTCTGATTTGCACTCAATGAGAAAGAATCTTATTAATTATGGAAAAATTTACTCTTCTAACCCGAAAGATCCAATGGTTAAAAATCATTATTACAAATTATATAGGGAATATAACAAATGCAGAAAAACCAAAAAGAAAGTTTTTAAGGCAGCAACCATTTGATTTTCTGGGGGGGGGGGGGGGGGGGGGGGGCTATGGTTTTTTTTGGAAAAAAAGTTTGTTTCCAGTTTTTGGAGAAAAAAATAATTTGTTTTTGATTCTGAGAAAAAAAAATTGTTTGTTTCACCCTCAGCTGCCACTATATGTAATGCTAAAATTGAAAGAAAAAAATTGTTTTCGACTTGTCGCGAAAAAAATAGATTGTTTTTCGCCGCAGGCGAAAAAAAAAAGTTTGTACAGAAAAAAAAAAACCATAGCCCCCCCCCCCCCCCCCCCCAGAAAATCAAATGGTTGCTGCCTAAGGCAGATATTTTAGAACAACTAGAAACTCTTCATGAGGACAATCCCAAACTATACTGGGGGTTGATTAATAAGTTACAGGACAAAAATCATGATTCCTCAGTTAACAATATATCACCATCTGACTGGCTTCATCACTTTCAAGATTTAAATAAGATTAATAATAATTTTTTAGATAGGGTTAAACATCTTGAGGAGAGTTTAGAATCTGCAGAGATATCCCCGAAACGTTTTAATGAATTAGATTTTGTAATAACTGATAATGAATGCCTTTTTCACAACGAGTCGATTGTGATACGGAATCGGAACCTAGTTTGTGGTGAAAATTATTATTATTATCATTGCGCATGTTCAATAGCTACTTTCACTTTATAACAGAAGAAGATGCGGGAAAATTAAAAGTAAAAAAAGTAGAGATTTGTATCTTTACCTGAATGAGTACATATTCACGTTAAATACTGAATAATAAAGGAGTAAACATGCATTGGACAAAAATCACAGACAGTAGTCAATATAAAACAAAAATATCCAGGTCTTACCCTACATCATGTCTAAAACGGCACCTACATTAAACTATTAAACTGAAGTGGTTACACGCAGGGGCGGATCCAGCCATTTTAAAAAGGGGGGGGGTCCAACTATATGTCCCACTTCAAATGCATTGATGATAAAAAAAAGGGGGGTTCCAATCCCCGGAACCCTCCCCCTGGATCCGTCACTGACACATATATCTATATAAAAAATAACCACAGTTAACCTTCTTTCTCACAACCCGCCATGGAGTGCCAGAAATTGCTTATATAAGACTCCGCTGACCAGTACTCATTAACTAAAATTACACTACCTATGAAAATTGGGAATTCCTACCAGTGCTCGATAATTAGCCTCAGAAAATTGAGAAATGTTATTTTTGTGAAAATAAAACAATTTTGAACTAAAATATTTGTTGAATTTATTCCTTAAAAGGGTTTTTACCGGAAATGTAAATTTCGCATGCTCTTTACTTAACATGAAATTAATTGCAGATCATAAAGCCAAAGTGGTGAATTGAAGTTAAAAATTAAAGATTGCTCTTTTAATCAAGTTAAAATGAATATCTTTTGGTGAATATTTTGTAAGTAGAAATAACATGACGGTTAACAGTAAAAAAAACTGTGTTAAATTATCGATCACTGGTCAGGAGAGTCTATAGGGAATCGCTATAATTTTACAAGCCTCCAATACGGTTCCAATTCAGTCTTGCATTTCGATAATTACTGTAACTCTTTTTTTTTCAGAGTTTGACTTCTGTAGTCAGTTTTTACATATAACCCTACTGTTGTCAATCAACTACTCAGTCAATGTATCTTAAAATGTAATCAATTTGTTTTAAAAGGTATGTCTAATACTGATGAGGAGGAAATCCCATGGTGTGACCTCTTCGTGGATTATAAAAGCCCGTACTATGGATGGGTGAAAGACATTGAGACAGCTGATTCTATAGTGGAGGAATTTTCTCTGGCGACATCTACTACATACGCAGTGCCAAGATGTACTAAAAGTTTTGGACAATTTTCTTTGAGTGGTTAGGCATATACATTATCTACTTTCAGAAAGAAACATCCTTTTATTATATTATTCCCCATTTATGGGCATTATGTTTTCTGCCTTTTATTATATAATTCCCCATTTATGGGCATTATGTATTCTGGTCTGTCTGACCGTCTGTCTGTCAGTCAGGCTTCAGGTTAAAGTTTTTGGCAAGGACATTTAAACTTTGTACACATATTTCCTTTGATATGATATTTGTAATTTTAATATCAAATTATAGTTTTTACCCAATTTTCATGGTCAACTGAAAATAGAAAATGATAGTGCTGATGGGGCATCTGTATACAAGGGACACATTCTTTTTATCTGATAGTCTTGACCAGGTTGACATCCTCTATCCATAAATTTTGGTCACACGATCCACTGCTGTAATTTATTATGTAAGCTAACGATAGTTTTGTGATGTTTACATGTATTGTTCCTTAGTTTGTAAATAAAGAGAAAGGAAGAGAAAATTAAAAGGTCAATCAAGAGGGTTCAAGTCAAAAGAAATAACAAATTTGAGAAAATGACACTGGAGAAAAAAGAAATCCAATCACCTATATTTATGCAAAAAAGGGACCCCATCCCAAAACTGATGTAAATTTATTTAATTGATGTTTTTGTCAATTTACATTTTGTTTCCTAATGTTTACAATTCTTTAGAATCAGAATAATACTTTCATTGCTTTGTTTGCTTTTGATTTCAGAACCATGCTCAGTCCAGCATTTTGTTCGCTGGGAAGATGATGGTGCTGTCACCCATGGTTCCCACATTCCTGTCCAGGACACTCCATTTTTTATAGCTGGTCACCGTTTGATGGAATGTCACCAAGGTCCGAATTATAGGCAAAATAAAAATGGAAAGGTAATATTTTTTTTAAATGATTTAATTAAAAAATTATATAGTAAAGTTCAATTCAGTAATGATTACATATCAATAATTTTATTAACAGTCTTTTGAAAAATAAATGTTTTAAGCTTTTAAGATTCTTTTAGGAAAATGAAAATGACCACGTCTATAAACAAGCTGCACAGAATAAAAGAAACACTGGTACAAAAAAGCTGGGTTGCAGTGCAGCAATATACATGAGTACACAGTACAAGGTAAGGAAAAATTCAGAAGCTAAGTTATACCATTAAACTGCACATATCATCTTCTGATAAATCCCAATCTAACTGCTGCAAGATAATTATACACACCATTTAGATTGTGATTCCTTGTATATATCATCTTAGATATATTATATCACAATCTAACTGTTGTAAAATGTCAATACACAACATTTAGATTGTGATTCCTTGTATATATCATCTTAGATATATTATATCACAATCTAACTGTTGTAAAATGTCAATACACAACATCTAGATTGTGATTCCTTGTATATATCATCTTAGATATATTATATCACAATCTAACTGTTGTAAAATGTCAATACACAACATTTAGATTGTGATTCCTTGTATATATCATCTTAGATATATTATATCACAATCTAACTGTTGTAAAATGTCTATATACAACATTTAGATTGTGATTCCTTGTATATATCATCTTAGATACATTATATCACAATCTAACTGTTGTAAAATGTCAATACACAACATTTAGATTGTGATTCCTTGTATATATCATCTTAGATATATTATATCACAATCTAACTGTTGTAAAATGTCAATACACAACAATTGTTACACTCCTGACATTGATTTTCTGATGTAGTTTATCTAAAACACAATTCAACATAATTCCTTATAACAATATTGGTAACATCTTAACAATGTAGTGAGAAAGTCGGAGAATAGTCAATCTGTCTTGCAAAGTACTTTTTCTTGACACTTTTTATCTAAGAATCTGAAAAAAATAGTGTGTTATATACGCCAGACATTGTTAAAAGTTTGCTTTTTGCTTAATAAATAGAAACAATGTGCAATCAAGTGACTAATAGGAATATTTTTTTGTGAGATTGTAAATTTAAAATTGATATCACTAATTTTCTGTACATTCCATTTAAAACAGAATTATAGTTGTTGAAAAAAATATGTCAGGAGTGTAACAAAAGGATCAAAAATGTCTGTTTGAAGAAAGCTTAAAATTGATTGAAGCAATTGGTCTGAAATTTTCAGAGGATATAAAGAGACCATTTTTTTGTAATTTTTATATAAAGTTTTAAGCATTTGCAAAAAGAAATAAAAACTTTTTGTTATAGAATATTAAAGAATACACTAAAAATTGGTGAAATTTACATATATTTAAAAAAAAATAATCCCTGTTTATGAGGGGAAAAATGGCAGGAAAATCATCTTTTACCTTTAATGCATCAAATAAAAACATTACATCGATATATTTATACTTATTGATGTTTGTAAGTTGATAATAGCAGTATGTTGATTCCTTTGAAAAGTTGATGAATTCTTATTAGTAAAATGTTGTAAAATGTTTTGTTTTTATTTTTTGCATTAACATATGGTAGTTTTGTAAACTTGAATGTATATGGATTCAAGTAGAATGATAGAAAATATATTTGCAATGACTTTATTTTTACCATGTTTGTCACATTTGGGCATCATAATTTTTTATAAATAGCCCCAAAATTCGTTTTTGCTTGTGAGACAGAAATTTGAATTCAGAAATGTACAAATGTATTGGTACTAAGTACTCTGTAGTTTCTCACATTATTTTGTATAGACCTTTGTGCGAATAAAGTTTGATTTCATTAATGTTCTAGTAAGCATTTGAGTTTATTGTCCCTTTCTTCGCCTTTTTTCATGAAGTTAAAATTAACCAAAAGTTATATTGCAAAAAACAAAATGATTGAAAATTCTTTTAAAGTCCTCAATGTTTTTCCATTGTATATTCTGCAATTTTGACAATGTGAAATGGTTATAGGATACTATTGTAGGATTTCTTGAGGTTCGTATACTGTGATATGTGCAGAACAAAATTGGAATAGTAAAGTTTCCTTGTCTTTCAAGAGCTGTAAAATTGACTAATAATTCTCATATTTGATTTATAACAATGTCAAAAAATTATTTAATTATCAAAAGTCTAAAAAGTCTTCTGATGTTCTTATTTATAAGCGATACAAACATATATAAATATATATACAGTGAACTCAATTGTGTAATTAAATTTTTAGTGGTCTGTTTAATATCATTATATAGATTAAAAACGTATGTTAATCATGGTTTTAACCTGTATAAGATTTTTTGTTTGTGGATTGAATCACTCAATCAAATGATTTGTCTTTGTTTCACTGTCATTGTTGTGTTCTTTTCCTTTAAATAATTAAACATGTATAATTCATCTCTAGCTAATAGGTTAAATTATAGTTCACATCAATAGGAATGCAATGAGGTCAATTATTCACTTGTAAGTGAATAAATAATTTATCATCAATGTTTCTAAGCTTATTTTGACAAAAATGTACCATGCTGACTACTTTAAGCAAATTATTATTCCACTATTTTAACTTCCATTAATAAATAAACAATAAAATGATATTTTACATTTTGTATATATCTCGTAGCTTAAGTGCCCCTTTGCGGCCTAGCCAAGATCAGATGTGCATTTCATATTGGGTCTATGTTATAGGCTTGTAAAGACAAGAAGATAAACTTTACATAAGTAATACATCTTTGAACTGAAGAAGAGGATGTAGGGTTTCACAATGAATATCAAATATCATGTATAGGTGTTACCGTTTTGAAAAAAAAAACCACTAAAATACACGCTGAAAATGGGCAAAATTACACGTTATGTTGTTTCATTTAAAATTTACCTTTTTTTATCAATTGATAGTTAATAATTGAACTTAATTTGAACTACATTATTGGTTCACTGTTATAGACAATTTATTCTTCTTTCTTTTACTGGTTGTTGCAACAAAAAATCTTCAGTGGTTACAAAGTTATGATAAAAAGTTGAATACTATGCGCTCGTTATGCAATTTTGTACTTTTGTTTTTAGCTTGCTCAGTGTAGTGATAAAAGAGAAAAATAAATTAAATTTATGCTATTATGTCTTTTATTTTCTCTTCTAGTATATACATTATCAGAAACTACCTCATTTATCAAAATTGCAGTACCCTAGCTGGAGATATATGCCATCAAAGTTGGATATACAAATAAAGTGAAAAAATGTCTTGTCCGTAGACATGCATTCCCTAGTAAACTGGAAGCATAATTACATTTATGTTGCATTGCTAAGTTCCTGTTCTTTTGTAGATATGAAAACACTACTAACATTTTTTTCTACCATCTATTAATAGAGGAAAAAATTCAAAAATATGTCAGAATGTCTTGTCCGTAGACACATGTCTTGTCCGTAGACATGTCTTTTTATCAATATTGCTTGGCTTTATGGGTCTTAATTAGTCCTATGTGTTGTTTAAACTTAGAAATATCTTATTTTTAATAAATGAATGGTAATTTAAGTGTTCTCAATTTTTGTAAAATGACTTTACGGGAGTGGATTTTAAAAAGTGTCAGATTATCAGTCATAAAAAGCATACCTTATTTTACTTCAATATTGTTTATTCCAGTTGATGCATACCTTAAAAGATTAACTAAATCAAATGAAGAAAAAGTATTTCTCTCTCTCTAACTTTATCTTTTGCATTTCAGTATTAACAGCAGATGAGGAAGTGTCTACGGACAAGACACTTGTACATAACAAGTATTAAATTCAATTATTTGTCTGCTATGGAACTTAAATCTTATTTATAGGTGATGAAAGTTATCTATTCAAATTAAAACTCAGTATTTTCAACATGAATATAGTAACAATTAATTCTAACAGATTTTTTTTTTAACTGAAATTGTCTTGTCCGTAGACATTACTACAATATATTTGTATCCAATTTCCTTTATTTCAGCCTAATTTGATAGGTAAAATGTATGTTATTCTTTTAAGAGAACACATTCAACTATGTCAAAATTGAGTTTTAATAATAGTTTGATTGTTTTAAACAGTCAGATATATGTATTTCAGTTAAAAGAATGTGTCTTCAGTTTGGCTTAATCAATAAATTAATGAGATATGTAAAGAATTATGGGTACATTTTTGTATTTTCCAAAATTTAAAAAACACAGCTTAAAATTTAAATAGTAACTTTTAATCTTAACTTTAACAATCATCTTTGAAAGCATTTAATTGAATATCAATAAAATGTCTTGTCCGTAGACATTATCAAAATGTATTTGTTTCCATTTTCCTCGAAGTTAAGCATCATTTGATAGATAAACCTGATAAAATGTATGGTTTTTTTTTTTAAGAGAACACTTTCAGCTGTATCAAAATTAGGTTTTAATAATGCATTTCATTAAATATGAATACAATGTCTTGTCCGTAGACAAAACATATAAATTGTATTGCTAAGTTTGATTGTTTATTGTAAGAATATGCATCAAGTTATTTTAATGTTCTATACACCAAAAGAAAGGGGTTTTTTGGAAGTTTTGTTATTTATAGATAATTTTAGATACAGTTTTATCAGATAAGATTAATGATCAAAGAAAGCTACTGTTGTTTGAAATAACTATGAGTTAAACATGTTCTTGTCATTTTTTTTTTCAATTAAAATGTTTCATATTCAATAATTCTAAACATATTTTGTTGTCTTTGTCATTGACCAAAAATCTGACACTGGTGACCATGTCTTGAAGCCAACCATTAAAGAAAATTATACAGTTTTTAAACACCATTTATTTAATAAAAATATTAAATATTTCTTCCAAAAACTGCATGTAATTATATAAATGCTTCCAGTGTTAGCCTAACGATAGCAATTTTTCATAATTTAAACCATTTTTTTGAACCAAAATATCAAAAGAGTTTTTCCCTGAGGTGATACTCATTTTTGACTTCATGTGAAACACAAAATGCACATCTGATCTTGGCTAGGCCGTTAGGCAAACTGTTAGTACAAAGGTAAAAATATGAAAATTTCTTATGTGTAACTGGCATGCATGTGAGATATATACATGTATTGTTCAATGCATTATTCATTTGTTAATAAAAGAATAAATGAAATTTATAAATGCATCATTTCTGTTCTTTTTATATTGACATAGCATATAGCATTATTTTAGCTCATTATTCCTCAAATAATATTGGTCCAACAAGGGGAAAAAAAGATGAATCAAAAGCTTATATAAAAAGTCAATATGTACTCGAAGACAATAACAATTGAAACCAAGGAGTAATTTAACAAACACAAACTGAAATAAAATCTTGGAGCCAAACCAGGTGCAGGAGAAAGGATAAGCATTTCCTGTACCATATATACAATCTGTCATGTTATTTCTTAAAATGTTCAGTGAGGGGGGGGGGGGGGGGGGCAAGGGGGGTCCCCATAACAGCAAAACAGTGAATTGATTTGGTGAAAAACAGATAACAATGAATTGAAAAGGGATAATAACAGATAACAGTAAATGAAATATGAAAATAAATCTGCCCAGGACCAATCCAGTAGATGACTCGTAGATCTTAGTATATAACTTGTGGTATGGACCTAGAACATTGTAATTTATGTAAACAAGACGTTTCGGCCGTTGAGGCAGTTCTGCCTTGGTTGATTTTTTTCCGTAACTTGTACAATAAGTTATAGTATGATTGTTGAATTTTTCTGAACGAAATTACTACTTTCTGTTTTTGATACAGGGATATTTTTAATCTAGGGCATTTGTGGGATCAATTGTTAATGATTTAGGTTTTTTTATTTAATTTTTGAAAATAGTGCAGCCAGTGACACTTTATTATCAATTTGATTTTTAGAATTTTTTCTTCTGAAAAGCAATATATATACACTTTACAAGTAATAAAAAAAACATTGATGCACAATATATTTTTTTTATTTAATGACCTCATGATAAAACTTACTTATAAAATACAAAAATACCCAGATAAGTTGAGACAGGACATGTAACTGAAACACGCATGCCAGTTATGGTTCTTCTGAAAATAGAAATTGCCTCAAGTGACAATTCTGATAGTAAAATAGAATTTGGACCTAGTGAAAACTTGGATGACACCAAGTGAAACACCAATCATGCATCTTATGTGAAATTATAGAATATGGAAAATTTGGGTACAGCATTGGAGAAGCTGTAGGATTTTAAAAAGGGTATTTGTCGAAAAATTAAACTGAAGACACATCTTTATTTGCATCAATGGTTTCAGAGCTTCAATTTTCGCCATGTGAAGCAGTTAAAAAGCTTTTAAAAATATGGTGGTCAGGGTTCTCTTTAATGTAAATGAAAAGAGAGGGAGTAGCACTTATAACATAAATAAAAGAAAAAGATGTTGTATAATTTCAAAAGCCATAATTCAAACCCATACCACTTAGTAATGTAAAACAATTCAAAGGAGAAAACTAACTGCCTAATTTATCCACAAAATAGTGAACGAGAAACTTAGTAACACAGTAACAAACTACAACCACTGAATCCAGGCTCCTGACTTGAAAGTAGGCACATACAGAATGTGATTGTGTCAACGTTAGCATGCTAGGTGGTGTATAATCCTCCCCTAACCAGACAGTGGTGTAATAGTACAACATAATGATTATTATGTGGTCATTGAATAAAAAAAATCTATAGGGTGTACCAATGCTTTTTTATAACAAAATCCATACTATAAGTTATTGTACAAGTAATAAGTGAAGTATAATTTGTACAAAATGCTACATGTTCACAGACAATGGAATTTATTACAAAGTATAATAATGATATATACTGGAATGGTCCTGGGTCCAATTGATTTTAATATGTTTATGTGATGTATGTTACCGAAATTCTTCTGCAAATACAGGGCCACCTGATATACCAGTAGAAAGACCCCAATAGATATACATTGTAAGAAGATGTGGTAAGCGTGTCAATGAGACTATTATCCATTCAAATCACAATTTTCAATTATCTTAAAATTCTACGGAAGATTGGCTGTCAAAATGCTAACATTCCAATTTTCAATAACAGTTAACAGCAAATACATTCTCACAATAACAGATAACAAAATAGATAATAGTCCTATAACAGCTAACAAAGAATAAGACAATAACAGCTAACAGTAAATATATTTTCAGAATAACAGATAACAAAGAATTAAAATGCCCCATAACAGCATAACAGTTAAACCCCTTGCCTTCCCTTCAAGGATAAAGTCTAAAAAATGAAGCATATTTATCTATGTGGGAAGTTTCTTTTAACTTCATTTTCACTACTTATTTTGCATGTAAGTGATCAGATTTCAGACATAGAAAGGTAGAAACACTTCAGCAACCAAATTATTGTAACCTCTTAAAACTTTTTGACAAACTGAATATATATTTGGAATTTAAGCTCACTGCATGTGGAAAAGCACAGATGTGGATCTTTTTGATAAAATCCAGGATAACACAGCCTCACAGCAAGAGTTTTGTGAAGAAAAGGTATTTGATAATGTATATCATATTGTTTAATTGGGATTCATGGAGTTATAGTCTGCTCAGATTTTTTTTTTGATGTCTTGTTACTGTTCAACCCTACTATTATTTTTTGAAGACTAGCTGTTCAGGTACGAAATTTCTTTTAATAGATAAAAACATAATTAATTACCGCTAGTAACTTTTTAATCAGCTTGGTATGAATTACCTTTTGAGGCTAGAGCAAAACTATTAATTTTCTCAAGTATCTTATTTGAAAATGTTGGAGACTTAGTATCATATAGATATAGACAGATGTGGTAGGAGTGCATATGAGACAACTTTCTATCTGACAATTTGTTGTAAACCATCGAAGGTCAAAATGAAATGTTCCTGATTAATAAAACATGGCGGTTGCGTTTTGGTCAGGTTGCTGTCTCTTTGACTCATTCCCCTTTTCATTCTTAATTTCATGTGTCTTCGGAAAAAAGGACACTTTGTTAATGTGAGAAAAAAAATAGATGCACAGGTGAATTATAGCCAGCAGAGGGGCACTGACGGTATAAGAGGGGCTTTCTAAGTCATGCTTCAGTGTTTCTCTGTATAATTAATTTATTTCTCACACTTAAACCCCCTAAACCTCAATTCGAATTATTCGAATTTCTGTACATTGTTTTCCACATTTGGGGTAGTTAGTTATTTTCCTGTAGTGAAAGTAGGTTTCGCGCATGTCTCACAAATTTTACTTCCGCTTCACAATCGACTCGTTGTAAAAAAGGTGTTCCCTAATGAAATTATCACTGCCATCTCAAAATTAAAGTGGAATAAATCCCCAGGGTTGGACAATATTACAAATAATATGATTAAATGCAGTCAAAGTATTTTAGTTGGTTGCTTCAAAAAAATATTCAACTCTTGTTTGAGTAATGGCATTTATCCTGAAAAATGGGCAGAAGGATATATTGCACCCTTACATAAGGCTAATGATATTCTTGATCCTAATAACTATCGTGTTTTGACCATAACTAGTTCAATAGGAAAATTGTTTAATTCTATTTTAAATTCCCGACTTGACAAATTTCTAGTCGAACACAAAATAATTGATGGCTGCCAAATTGGCTTCACAAAGAAAGCTAGGACCTCTGACCACATGTTTGTAATCAAGACAATTATTGATAAGTATTGTAATAACCCTGGTGGTAGACTATATGCCTGCTTTGTTGACTTCAAAAAGGCCTTTGATACTGTTATTCACACTGGAATCAAATTGAAACTACTAGATATTGGGGTGGGATCTTCTTTTCACAACATCATTAAAAGCATGTATGAAGTAAGTAAATCATGTGTAAAAGTAAATGAAAACTTAACAAATTCCTTTTCAACACACTTGGGGTGAAACAAGGAGACAATCTTAGTCCAAACCTCTTCAAGATCTTTATTAATAATTTGACAAACTATTTAAAACACTCTGAAGACCCAGTTTCAATATTAATGATCAAGATTTACATTGCAAAATTACTGCAATGATTGGTGCTTAAGTGTGAATACAAACAAAACAAAGGTTCTTATATTCAACAAGGCAGGTAGATTGATTAACAAATATGATTTTATGCTAAATGGTGTAAAACTAGAGTGTGTTAATACATATAAATATCTGGGTATACATTTTTGTGCATCTGGCTCCTTTACAGTAGCCCAGGATGCATTGTATAAAAAGGCACTAAAAGCCTATTTTAAGTTATCTAAAAATTTGTTATCCTTGCATCCTTCAGTCAAAACAAGCATGCATGTTTTTGATCATACCATCAAACCCATCCTATTATACAGCTGTGAGATATGGGGTGCCTTTAATCCAATGTCGTCTAAATATAGAAATGATTTTTTTTCATTTGACCATATTTACTCTAGATTACCTGCTGAAAAACTTCATACTAAATTCTGTAAATTTATTCTTGAAGCTCCAAAGAAAGCACCAATTTTGCAGTATTAACTGAATTGGAAAGATTACCAATATATCTTAACATAATTAAAGCAATGACTAAATACTATTACAGACTAGAAAAATCAGACACTAATTTTCCATTGTTATATAATGCATTTATAGAATCAAAGAAATTGTACGAGTCAAAGAAACCATCGTGGTATATGTCATCTGAAAAAACTTCTTTCACTGATTAATAATTATCAAATATCCTCAGACACGGCTAAACCAATTGATAACAGAAAACTAAGAAATGCCATGTTGAAAGATTGGGAAAAAAATCTCAAAACTCACTCAGAAGGAAAACTATGCACATATGTTACCTTTAAATCAAATTTTGGTTGTGAAAAATATCTTAATATTGTTAAAAAATTTGAAGATAGACGGAGTCTAACAAGATTTCGCATATCTGCTCACCATTTACTTATAGAGAGAGGTAGATATAGTAATACTCCCCGACACAATAGAATATGTAAGAGATGTTGTAGTAATGAGGTCGAAGATGAAACACATTTTCTTTTCAACTGTGATAGTTTATCGGACCAAAGGAAAGACATGATAACAATGATAAACAATTGCTGCAAGAATTTTAAAAATCTTGACTCTAACCAAAAACTGATATGGTTAATGAATAATGAAGATGAGAATTTATTATCAGAATTATGCATGTTCATTAAGAAATATGCTCTACTACTTATAATTTGAACTTTATATTTTCTATATAGTGAGTTCTAGAGCACCGTCCCTTGATGAATATTGCCCAGTAGCAATGTTAACCCTTGCTACTGTGCATTAATCATGAGGAGAATCACTATTGGAGTAATCTCATGTATCTGTAGCTAGTTCTGAAGGATCTCCCCTTGATGACCTTTGCATTGTTGTGATGTAAAAGTCCCTCACTGCTGTGCACTGGTCATGAGGAGAACTACTGCAGAATGAGATACTATATTCCTGGTTATATATTTTTACTTTTTTTTTGTTTCCGTATTTCATATTCTTTTAATATTAAATCGGCCTCATTACACTCAATGCCTCTTACCATAATTATATGGTCGGCAGTTATAATTATTGCGTAAACCCCTGAGGGTTTACGCAGTATATATTGGACGATGTCCGTAGTCTTTCGGAACACCGGATGTTATTCGGAATACATCTGTTCTTTCTATGGCCACCTGTCATAAACATGCGCAATAGATTATTATTTGACCTGTTGAATAAGCGTTAGCATCTTTAAGTTGCTATAGAGATATGTTACATATGATGCGAAATTAATTTTGACACAAGCTACTTTAATGAGCATTTGAATACTTCCTTGCACCATAGATGTAATACCCAAGCTGCTAATATTTACCGTACATATATGCGTATTTATTTTAATTAGAGTCAAACGTACCGTTGTTGAGGGGATAAGTGCTTATCGAGACTATGTATATTTGATATCCTTTGGGACTATAATACTTGTATATTTTGTCACAGATATCCAACATCAGTAGTTAATTGAAAGAAGTTGATGTGTAAATTGCAGTAATTGCTCACCTCCACTTCATTTGAACTCGATTGGATAGTTTTATCTTTGGCAATCATACCGTCGCATATGTCCATATTTTTTTTATCAATGGAAATTAAGACGAAATTTAAAAGGCAATTTTGAGTGTGTTAAATCAGTGAAATATTATAAGCGTCTGGCCAATTAAATGCAAAATTATGTCATTTCAATACAGTTGATTGATGAATACGCGTTAGACTATATCCTCAAAATTATTCTATAGATCCATGTAAAACGATTCAAGAACACTGACTTCCTCAATCTTTATAAAAAAATATGGTCATTGCGATAAACAAAAAATGGGGTTTGATATATTCCTCAATGTTTGCCATCGAAAACTATTGTAATTACTACCGGTATGAGGTTTTAAAAAAATAAGCTATATTGTTTACGTACTTATTTAGTGATGAATACCTTATAAAGTCAGAGATCCGTTTGTCTTCTCTTTTGTTGTCTTTTGTTGTTGCTTTTTTTTTTTGGGGGGGGGGGGGGGAGGTTCAAAGGGATACCGACCTGTGTCTACTACCCTCTCCACAAATATAGTTATAAATGGTAAAATACATTATTTTGTTTTTGTCATGTGGGACCCCTCCCCAAATAAACCTAGTTAAAACATAATGAAGCAGATACACAGCTTTGCGTCCTATAAGTCTTATAAAGGAAGTTTTGGGAATTCCGTCGATTCATTTATAAGGAGTTGCAGCAATCTGTATTCATAAGTAAAGTTAGAGGGTATAGTTGATAGAAGCCCACAGCGTGTCTTGCGAACAATTAGGACGAATTGTTATGAGCAAAATAAAATAAAATACACAACCGTTAAAAAAACACCTTAGTACAAATTAGTTTTCTTAAAATGAAAATCAATATCCTTATTCAACGGACAGGCGATTGAAAAACTTTTTTTTTTAAATTACATACTAGACATGAACTACATGTATACTGCATTGGCCCTTTTCGTTCCTGCTTCCTTCTCAGTTTCTATCGCCCAGCCGTATAAAAACAACAAAGCTACAGCTTCTTTTTGTTTGAGCTAATTTACAAAAAAATAAGCTAGAAATAAGAAAGTGAGATTTGTTGGAAAAAGTTCATAATTTATACTGTTTCACTCCAAAAGCTTGATTTGAGTTTGTTGCCATAGTATTTATAGATTAATCAGAAATATCGTTTATATGATAGCCTATGTAGAAAAAAAACCACCAATATTTAAAAATGAAAACATTAAATGAAATTATGTATATTAAGTATTTTGGCTAGGAAAAAACAAAAATTTACTTCCGCAATTTGCAGATTTGACATTTTTGTTATGATATTTAAATAGTTATATGTATCTAAACCCTTAATATACATATATAGATATAAACCAGTTTGATACGTCTTCAAAAAAACGTCTTTTAGTTGGGGATTGTCAAAAAAAATGCAGCTTAGAATTTTTAACTATTTTCAAACTGGCTACATAAACAAATAATCATGATTAATTGATTAGATTTCTTCACATTTGAAATTGAACTTTAGTCTTAAAACTAAATCTTACCTAAAAAAAAAAAGCACATTAGAATGGAACATCCGGTGGGTGACTAAGCATGTTGTCTTTCGGGAGAGAGGAGATGAAAAAAATATTCTTTTAACAAGAATATTTCACCCCACATTGAACAGAAGTTACAGTAAGTAAACAATAACTCTTATACAACAAAATTAATATAAAACAACACATCTTTATTAAACAATTAAGCTTTTGGGTTAACGATTGCATTTCTTTTTTTTAAAGATAGCAACTTGTATCCTACATTGCTCATGTTATCAATTTATTATTTGTGTATTACTTATTGTGTATTTCACTAATGTTTATATAATCATTGTATTACGATGTTTTTGTATCTTGCCCGACAAGGGCCCATGATTGGTTTAATAAATAATGTCTAATGTCTAATGTCTATATACATGCATTGGTTCAAGAATTGGATAAACATTATTCTTCACCAGTCACTCGTTTCATATGACTTTAATAAATTTGTTGCGTCCGAACCACTCATGTAGATAAACCTTTGACAGGAACCCGCTAATCATTAAGAAAGATTATAGTGATAATGTAATATTTACCAAATTCATAATGACATTTGTGCTCATGTCAATACACTCGTAACTATTAAATAACAATTACGACCTTTGGTACGATTTCACGTCAGTTGTGCTCGAATCCAAATATTACAGATTTGAAAATAATACCATGCAGAGTAATAAACCTATCAGAACATGCCAAACCCACAACAAACCCAAATACTTCGGGAGGCTAACTAAAAAGTTGACCAAATGTAAAATCTTTCAACATGTTCAAGTGCACTGCCATATTTTTGTTTCAATCGCTATCCTATCATCTTTTTTTTTTAATCTGGCTAATTAGATGTGTCTTATTCGGGTATAGTCTTCACTTAAATGTCGATGTTATAATCAGTCGATACACTACGATTGTATTAACCTTACTCATTAATGTCATTTGACACTACTTTTAATACAGCCATCAATGATGATTCTTGTGTTGACGAAACGCGTAAACCAAGTAACAAGTCTGATACTATCTACATGTGAACGCGTAAACCAAGTAACAAGCCTGATACTATCTACATGTGAACGCGTAAACCAAGTAACAAGCCGGATACTATCTACATGTGAACGCGTAAACCAAGTAACAAGCCTGATACTATCTACATGTGAACGCGTAAACCAAGTAACAAGCCTGATACTATCTACATGTGAACGCGTAAACCAAGTAACAAGCCTGATACTATCTACATGTGAACGCGTAAACCAAGTAACAAGCCTGATACTATCTACATGTGAACGCTTAAGCCAAGTAACAAGCCTGATACTATCTACATGTGATTGCGATTTACATTGTGAAAGGTCAATATATGAAGTTTCATTGTTTACCTGCAGTTGCATCCAGTGGATCGTCAACCTTCAATTTTAAAATTGTCCATGTAGTTATCATATACATGACACCTCCTATTATACCAATAATAAATGCCCCGTATGTTGTTATTTGATTACACGAGGCACACACAGCAACCTACAAACAAATGATGGAATAACTTTGAATAATAACAGGCCTCTGATTTGGTATAAGCAAGATGGTTTGGACTTCAAAGGAAATTGGTTTTAAGGTCAAACAGTTGATACCTAGTAGTAGCCTGTTGAATTAGTTAATACTTTTGTTTAGATTCGGACTGTTGAGAGCTTGAAAATGCCATATCGTACTATTTGATTCGAAGCAAAGTTATTTAAACAATTATTTAAATCGAGGTTTAAGTAATCTGAACGTTCAATCAAACAGTGTTTATTGTGGTTTCAGTTCTTTCCAAAAATCCAACCATTAAGCCTCATGAACTTATAAATTCGTTTTCTAATACTGGACATTTGATCTGAAGAGTATGCATGAACAAAAAAAGTAATTCCAAAATTTTAAAAAGACACAACATGGTGTATCACAAAGGCTTATGAATATTCAATATGAACGTATTTGACAACTACCATTCCAGCTAAACATCCATTAAGAGTTGTTAAAAAGCTCCAAGTACTGTCTCCAATCCACTTTAGTCTATTGAGTGTAAGTGTGAGAAAGGCACCACCAGTTCCGCCCAACACAGTATTTTTAACAGCTGTAGCTACTGCCACACCATCACCAGCACTTGAGATCGCTCCATGAGAAGATCCGTTGAAAGCAAGAAATCCAAACAAAAGGATAAATCCTCCCAAGGCTGCAAACTGAAGCAAATGAATAGCAATTTGTCAAATAACAACTTTCAAGTGGAAATATGTTCGTGCAATAGTATCAAAATTTAACACAAGTTTATAATTGTAACAAACATAATTGTTCCCTAAAGAGATAAATGGATGAGTGTCAAGCAAACATGTCTCGACGAACGAATGAAATGAGAAAGGTAATTTCGGCAAAAGTTTTGGTCCAATTGATTTACAGATCGAGAAAAAAAAGTAATTAATTAAATGATATTTGCTCAAATCTGCCTAAATAACGACCTGTATTTCAATTCTATTATTGTAGTTGTGATTAAAAAAAAACGACTCTGACTCTTGTCAAACAAAAGTATACATGTCGTAAGTCATAGTTTAATTGGATAAAAGTTTTGAAGTAAAACGTTAAGAAAAAGACTGTGAATTAAGCTTGAACCGCGAAATACTAAAATTAAGGTCAATCACCCTGCTGTTAGTATTTAAAAGTCGCTGCTGATAAAATTATGTGTTTAAACAAAAAGTGAAAAAATGAACACTCGTTGAGGGCATTCATTTGAAAAGAACTAACTTTATCTTAAATTTTTAAACATATTGACACTGACAAATCACTTACAGGAACTGAATGGCCTTTAATGTCCACCGGGTTTCCTGTCTCTTTATCAAATCTACCAATACGAGGTCCCATTACAGCAGCAGCTACAAAAGCTGCAACACCTCCTGCACAGTGAACAATTCCACTTCCGGCAAAATCCTATGTAAAATAGTTTATTATTCGGCTTTTGTATGACTTAATTTTCAAGTTTTGACATTCAACAAGACATAAAAGATTCCATACTTAAAAGGTAGGTAATGCTTTCTGTTAACTCCAATAATATCAACGTGAAACGATAAACAAGGGTTAAATATGATAAACTAAAACGAATTCTGTATTATGGCAGTGAATGTCTTTTACAAAAACTGAGTTAATTTCGAATAATCATGTTATTCAATCAGCCTTCATAAGTGTTAGTTGAAATTCAATTACAGCCCAGACCTGTAGATCGTGGCCAGAAATTGGAATTGCCTGCTTTCGTCGTATTTCGTTCTTGTCTGTATATGATTATTATTGGAAATTTTTGAATCTTTTTGTAAAAAAAGTTCAAAACAAAAATAAGCAAAAAAATCAAAAAATACAAAAGAGTACTTTTGTTGTCATTTTAACTCTCCTATTTAGCCCTATATGTTTCTTTTCTGGAACTCTTTTTAAACTCTTCACCTAACTGTTAGCTCGTTGATGCATACTCAAAAATATATATTTGTATACAAATAAAAATGCAGCCATTTATGTGTCTTTTCTGGAACAGTCCATGGGATTGCATAACCAACCATTTGTTTAATTCATACTTACACTATATGTTATTTCAATAGGCCCGTCTGTAAATCCAACTGCTAACCAGCCATCTGATGACCATGCCCAGTGTGTTAAAACAGGATAAATAAATCCTATATAACATATTGAAATTAAGCATTAATAATATTTGTAAACAATGAAATAAAAAGCTATAAAATATCAGATGCTGACAAAAATATAGGTACAGTTAATTATTTAAGAAAATTGTAAGTAGTTTCTTAGGTACATGTGAGGAAAATAAAATATAGAAATGTCAAATATATATTTCGAAAATATAAGACAAGGAAATGTGCTCGGGTGCAGTGCCAGAATATTTTTCCAAAATAGGGTGAAATGTTTTCCTGTGGAATGTTATCTTGTAAACTTTCCCGTTTATGGGCATCCATATTGGTATGTCTGGAGTACAAAGCAGGGTAATTTCAAATCATTTTAGAGTAACGTGTTCTCGCCTGCAAACATGCAAGTAATATTTTCAAATGGGCTTTAACCATTCATCAATCAATTACTCACCTGTGATACACGAACTGTAGACCAAGTATGCTACAAAGTCACATCTCTCTGCGACTGCGCCGGAAACTATGGTAGCTGCTGTTGCTGCAAAAACGTATTGAAAAAACCAGTAAGCATATGAACTGCCTTCAACTCCAGACAAAGCAAATCCACTGTAACCAATGAAAGCATTTCCATCTCCGAAGCCAAACGCATACCCGACCATCCAGTACGATATACCTGATATAACTGCAAAGGAAAACAAATCGCACCAAAGATGTTCATATACTTATAGATTATCGTTGATGATTTTCTCGCTTGAGCTGGTACGGCGAAAGTGAGAAAAGCAATCGAGTTGAGATGACCAATGATAATCTGTTTATCGCTATTTTACATATGAAGACTAAAAAACTGTACAAATTATAATTTGTACAATATAACAACTTGTACACAACATATATACCAACACAGAACTCGTCTTTTTATATGATTTATAACTGTGATTTCTTTTATGAGCTGGAGTCTCAAATGGCATGGGAGTTTTTAACACATTTCTGATTTTTTTACTTTAATTTGAACTGTGGCAGTTTTCCCAAATTCGACTCCACAAGAATTTCATGTGAACCGTTGATCTGGTCAGTCTTAAACAACAACCATCCCCATTTCATGGATACCTTACTCAAATTACAAATACTCACATGCATCCAACAGATTTTTTATGAGGATGTTGGTAGTATTCTTACTCCGTACTGAACCTGCTTCCAAAAAGGCAAAACCTCCCTGCATTACTGCAAATATAAAAACTACTAATTATTTAAACAATTAGGAGGAAACTAAACTTAATCCGTTCAATGCATTACTGAAAAAAGAGATTATTACAGAACATCATTCACTATTTTTTTTAATGAAAAAGTTGTATGTTTGAGAGCCTTCAACGTTCTCTAATTTGGTACAGTGGTTTCAAAGCACAACATAATGAAAAGCTAACTCACAGAAACCCCAACGAAGAGACATACAAAACCGTCCGGACTATGATTACTCGCAATTACTGAAAGCTAGTTCAAAGCTAATTTTCCAAGACTGAACAGGAATAAACGGCAACAACCGATGACAAAAGACGAAAATAATAGGCGAAAGATACTTAAAGGCATCCAAACTCTTTTAGAAAATAAACTGACAAGGACAGGGTTTTAAAAAAATAAACAAACACAAAAAAGACAAACAACAGTACACAAAACACAACATAGAAAACTAAAGACTGAGCAATACGAACCCCAACAAAACTGGGGGTGATCTCAGGTTTCCGGAAAGGTAAAAAGACCCTGCTCCACATGTGGCACCGGTTAATGAAGAAAACAAACATCGATTAATATTATCACTCTGTTGTTTAAGGTATATATGTACACTCTGTTGAATAGTTCTCATTGGGAAATGCAAATCTCCTTATTCTGTACGAAATAATGATTACCAAAAAAAAAAAAAAATAAAAAAATCAGCAATTAAATACATGTTCATAAGTACATATTTCTAAATTTATTTATGGTTTCGAAAAAAAGCAAACCATTTTACATAATTCATTGCAGTGCACCCCACATCTCAATCTTTACATATTGGAATTTAAAACATTTGTTTATTGGAGACAGGGAAGCAAATCTGTGTCATGCAGACAATTTATGGAATCATTAAAAGCTTATTGTTATACTTACAAAATGTGATCATTCCCATAATGAGTAAAAAGAATTGATCAACAGCTCCAGCACCCGCAACATTTTCTAGAATTAATTTCACACTTGCTAATTTATAATTAGTCAGATTCAATTCCGATTCTAGCTTTGCTAATTTTGTTTCCATTTCTGAGTCGGCAAAAGAAATGAAATACTATCACAAAAATAGTTTAATACTTTTAAGTAGTTTCTTTAAAAATTAGATTTTAATTGTTAGGCCGATTGTCTAGCTTTCTTATTAAGCCTTAAAATAAAATGCATCTCCAAGGTGAACAACAGAAGTTATTGCTAACTTTAATTGATAATTAAATAGATAAAAATATTCTAAAGCTTAAAAAATGTATGTCCGCAGATTTGTCAGTAAGCTTCATTTTTTGCAGTGTTTCTTAACCTTTTAAAACTAGCAAGAAATACAACAACACTTCAGTGGTCTTATATTGAGTTTGATGCAACGTAGAAACCAAAACAAGATGATTTAACCGTAAACTGGCGAAACCGGTCATTTAGACTCGTTTGGCTAGCTATTAAAAAAATTTTTTCAGTATGAGCATAAACATGACATCCAAATAGATATTAAATATCTGATAAAATAACAAATATATGATTGAAATAGAAACAACTTTTATCTAAATTGTCATAAAGAGTTATAATGTTGAAAAGTAATACAAGGTCAAATCTAGTAACTGACGTTACGAAACATCGATTCGTTTGTGTTTGACCTTTAAATATTCTTTTCAAGGATGACAAGCGAAAATTTACGAAAAACATGGTATATCATGCATTGTGTGATTTTTATTCTTGGCTTGAAAGAAAAACACTAAAGCTCTTTTTGACCACATGCAAATAAATACCACAATAATCATAAACAAATGCATGCGTCATTTATGCACGCACTTCGTCTAATATTAATTTCTCTTTTCTCTATTAACGATTCATTTGTATGGGTTCCCTGGCAGTAACCCTCTTTTGTTTATATTAGGGAGTACGAAACAGTAAGATTGCAATTTTTGGACACCATTCTATAACGCCTTGACCAAAGATTTTCGAAAACCAAACCTAAATATGCATAGCCTTCTACAGTATTTTGTTTTAGAAATGTTTAGAATCCACATAATTTAATGGTTTATACCACTACGCGAGTAAACAGTTTCACAGTTTTTCGGAAGAAGATCTTTCACTGCGGACATAATTTTTTTCAATCTAATGGACAATTCCTTTGTAGAACATGCAGATGAACCAATAATGTACCGTTTTTTTGTATGATTTTTTTTAATCTAAGGTATCCCATACAAACAAGGTAAGTCCTCAGATTTTCTATGTTCATTAAAGCCACGAAGGACTTGGGATTCGCCAACATCTCATCCTTGTCAAAAGATATGTTTTTGTACGTGAGATTACCTGTGTGCTAATTTATTTCTTATTCTTTTACAAGACACTGACTCGTAGAAGTACGATTTGCATAAAAAGACAATATTATTTGAAGCTTTGTCTGCAGGAACAACAACATATTTATAGTAAACAGATGATAGACGGTTCACGGCTTCTTTTTCTCAGAAAGCAGACGTTGTCGTCGTCTGTTAATGTAGTTCATACGTGTTTCGCGTTTCTCGTTTTATATAGATTAGACCGTTGGTTTTCTCGTTTGAATGGTTTTACACTAGAATTTTGGACCCCTTTATAGTTTGCTGTTCGGTGTGAGCCAAGGCTCCGTGTTGAAGGCCGTACCTTGACCTATAAAGGTTTACTTTTATAAATTGTTACTTGCATGGAGAGGTGTCTCATTGGCACCCATACCACATCTTTCTATATCTATTTGGTCGATCGTACACACAGAGATGTTGATATGAATGAATGAATACTTTATTGCAAAAAGCATATATATGCTATAGCAACGAAAAACCTATTTACAACATGATCAATGATAAACAGCAGAGATCAATACATATAAATCATTACAAGAAAGCAAATATCATTAAGTAACAATATGTGATCTGATTGACCACGCAGATTTTATGTACTTACACATTTTTTTAATATGTAAAACAGCACTTTTTTTGGTCCTCGATGCTCTTCAATTTCGAATTTTATTTTGCTTTTTTTATATTTTGTTTGATTCGAGCGTCGCTGATGAGTCTTTTGTAGACGAAACGCGCGTCTGGTGCAAATACAAAAAAATCAATCCTGGTATCTATTATGATATATTAAAGTCATTGTCTTGAATCAGTTAAAGAATATGCAATTTTAATTTACTTTTTCTTAGAATATCTTTCCATGTGTAAGTTAACTTATTTATACAGACAGGAAACATATCCAACCATCATACACAGAACAGCGGTTACCATGTTAAATAATCTATTTAAAACAATACTTACAGAAAATAGTATTTGCCATCATTATTAAGAAAAATATATCTGCATTTTCCTCTGTATTATGTTGCCATTGTATAGACGCGTTTGAATTGTGTTCTATAAGATCTAGTCTGGCACGAGAAGAATTCAGTAGCTTCTCCAGTTCCAACACTTGGTTTGTAATAGCCTGTATTGAAGACATGATTAACAAAACGGGTAAGAACTATATGCTTTTCGTATTAAGAGACCTCTCATGGCAGTACACCATTCATTTGTTAACTTTATGCTATTCGATTGAAACTACTGTCTAATCAACTATACAAATCACCAAAATAAAGCATGACCTTTAGTGTATAGATATTATCTTTTTTTAAGAAAGATTTTACATAAAAGTCTTATTAAAAAGTCATCAATGAACAGTTACACTAACCCCTACAGGCAAGGCGACCAAGACAGACTACAACTAACTGTTTATATTGGGTAACTGTCTTTGTATTTGTTCGAATGTGACCAAAAGGAAATCCAAGATTAAGCTATTTTGCATCAAATCTTGGTATTTGCTTTTCATCAATTATCGATATGCAAAAGGCATGCCCTTCTTTAACATTTAAAATAATCTTAATCAGAGACAATTCTATTGTTTAAGCAAGCAGAAAGACGTTATGTGCAGTAATCGGTCTATTTCTACCCATTCGTGTTGCATACTTAGGATTAAAACAAATTAATTCTGCACATTGTTAAATGCTGATTTTTTGTGATAGACCCTTGAATCGAAATCAAATAAAAATATTTTTTCTATGTATTCAACAATATGTTTTGTTCTATATTTCATCGATGTGCATAATTACGTTTTTACCACGTAAGACGCAACAACAAGAACCAACCATCAAAATCAAAACAAAGAAATGGTCATTATTTGTATAAAAAGTGCACACACTTATTTGGTGAAACCTTAATGCTATTTTCATGCTTTAGTTTCTGCAATGGTTTTTACCAAAAAATAACCGATTGATATTACCTTATTATCTTAAATTACCCAAATAGTATTTGTAGCGTAAGATTTTAAAATACCAGAGAAATTGTTTTCGGAACCTAATGCATTTCTCTGCTAGATAAACATTCAAACAGTCATTGCAATGTTTCCTACATATGGACGTGAAATTACGCAGTCGGGCTTCATGAAATTTTTGGGACAGTCAATGGTTAAAGAATTTCAGACGATCAATTCTAAACTGAAGTTTTCATTTATACAATGTTCACAGTCTATCATTATAGGTAAGTAATTTGATTAACTTCTATTATTGAATCGGATAAATGGGGCGCTCATTTTCAGAAACGCACTTTTTTTTTTGGTCCTCGATGCTCTTCAATTTCGAATTTTATTTAGCTTTTTTTATATTTTGTTTGATTCGAGCGTCGCTGATGAGTCTTTTGTAGACGAAACGCGCGTCTGGTTCAAATACAAAAAATAAATCCTGGTATCTATTATGAGGTTATTTCTCTGGAATACGATATACGATATATGATGGTTATAAAATTGTATCATGTAACCGAACCCCAGTACTCAGTTTCACATTAATCCAATAAAAATAGCTATGAGTAAACTAATGCTTAACAATAAGGTATAATATTATAAAAACTCTCAAGGACGAACAGTCATTCGGATTTTCCTTGGACAATTTGATCCAACTTTGACAGAAGACTGGTTCATGCCTAGTATATGACGTTGTTTTGTCTTGAAATACAATATTAGTTTCTTATTGTTACTGTTCTTTATCGACAACGACTCTTAAATTTTCAAATTCAATTAGCGTACATGCACTCATTTTCCATCCCCCCCCCCCATTTTTATTATGTGAGTGAAACAAAATACAAAAGAAAGTAGAAATAGCTAGAGAATTGAGTTACAAAAGTTAAAAGAATGATTAAGTATGAAAGATAATATATTAACATCTTTAAATTATTGTTAATAACTTTCAAAACTTAATAAAACTTTCAAACTAGATCCATGGGACGTTTTAAGGGAAACATCTAAATTTTACAATAAACATTCACAGATAAAAGAAACACTTTTGACTTTATAATTACTATTATGGCAGTTAATCACGGCCTTTCATATTTGCCTGAATTAAAAAGAAAAAAAAAACAAATGATAATAGAAAAAGAATTATACATCACTATTTGATGTAATAATGAAGACGAATAGATCTTGTAAAAACATTTAAAGTAACATTTTTCTTAACAAGCTGCACACTTCGACAAAAGATGTCTCGTCAGTGCTGCTTGAGGTTGATATTGACAAATTAGCCAGTCATTCCGAAAAATAAAAGATACTTGTATAAAGCGAGATAACTCTATACAAAACTCAACACTACTTCTCTGAAGTCTGCTTCCGAACAGTTCTTGCGTAAGGGTACAGTCACTTGTCGCTGTACACTTAATAATACAATTCTTAATGTATATCTGTAATTACTTTTAAGAAACAAATTGCCTGTGTATTATAGGCTGTTCAATAATGTGTTATGTCTTATTGTTGTCTAAATAATTATAAAATTGCTTTTCCATAACATTATTGTTATAAAATTGTTTGGACGAGTTTTGTGGAAATATTTATATAAAGATTGCATTTTGGTTACGTAAGCGCGTCACTGTTTGTGATATCATGTGGTGTCTGTCGTTGATGGAATATGTTTGTTGTTGTTCTGCGGTTAGTATGTTGTGTTGACTATTATATTATTTGTTTTTGCGTTTCTCTGTGATGAATATTCTAGCGTGTGTTTGTACTGTATTTATGTCATGTAGTGTTGTCATTTTAGCTTCATTTGTTAACAATGTCATAAAGGAGGAGGTTAAGCTAGCCATTAAACTAGGTTCAACCCACCATGTTTTCTTAAAATGTCCTGTACCAAGTTAGGAATATGGCAGTTGTTATCAAATATTTCGTTTCTATGTATGTCGGTATGTTGGTGTTTGGTTTCTTTTGCAATCAATGTTACGGTTGCTCCTTTGTTTTCCTCTTATATTTGATGTGTTTCCCTCGGCTTAAGTTTGTAACCCGGATTTGTTTTCTCTCAATCTATTTGAGACTTTGGAACACCGGTATATTACCGTTGCCTTCATTTATCAGAAATGACACATATAATCATTTGACAAGTACATAAGTATCAACCACAGTGAAGTAGTATTTAACATTACATGAGACATATATGTAGTCGCATATCCCACATGTCCACTATCATTATTTCTTACATTATAGTTCTTCCCTTTTACCCTTTGTCTGTATCATTTAACACAGTTCTTCGTGATTGAAATGCAAACATATATTACTATCATATTTTCACCAAAATATAATTGCAAAATATCAGCTTAATGACACAATATTAGTATGTAAGGTACTGATGAGATGCACATATAATTACCATAACACTAAGTCACATTTATCATATTTCACTTATCACAAATTTTGAAAATAATTTCATTTTATGACATTTTTCACTGAACATTAGCACAAGTTTTGTGTGTTTCAAAAGCCATATAGATTTTAAAGTAGACGCAGGAGACACTGTCAATGATTAAACAATGAACAACATAATTCTAAAATGCATTCAATAACCAACACCAAATTGAATGTGAACTCATGCAAGATACTAATATGCTTACATCTAAGACTCAACCCTAGCTGACCAAAACTAATACAAAGCTGATGGGCGCTGAAAACCTAGAACTCCAAACATGTGTGCCAAAAAAGATTTATGTCATTTATTTCAATGTCAAATATCCAATACAACATCTTAAAACTAACGAACTGGCAATTTGACCTCCTTTAAAAAAAAAAACATGTTCGCTTCTTGCCCGATACACACTACTAATTACAACGGCTTATTAATTGTGGTGTGTGAACTTGACACATGTGAAAGCTTCAGGCAATTTCTTCAAATTTCCATCGGATAAGCATTAGTCAGTATATTTTCTTTACTGGACTTTCTCGTTTAATTTTCTCATGATGTTGACTTCCTTGCATTGTTAATTTCACATGGGCTTGACCTTTTTGGTTGTTCATTTCCTATAAGCATGTGCTTCTCCTGGAGTTGATATTTGTTGTTTGTATTTTTAGGGCAACCCTTCGTGTTGACATGGTTTTAACAAATCGTCACCGTTGACATTTTTCGAATTTGTTCATCATCGCTGAAAATTGTATTGACTTTTGACATTTGAATTTTGAATGGTGTATAGTACATGATGTCAACTGATAATAGTTTTGAAAAACTAATTTTATGCATTTTGAAACATACAATTACTTAAAGAGGATGTAGATAGCATGCGGAAAAAATAATTGTTAAATCAGCAATAATTTGAAATTCTGGTGTTTTACATCTTAATACCCTCTTATCTACCGTTGAAACAGTATCAGTAAAATGGCAAAAAAAAAAAAAAGGATAACGGACAACCGAACTTCAATGCAAATTAGAAGCATACAAGTTTGGAAACTATAGAATATTTAGATCTTTCTAATAAATACAAACACAAGTCCTTTGTCGACAGATATGGGAAAATTATGGAATCTATTTATTTTGAATATAATTGTATATTAAATGAACTCCAAAATATTCTTAGGATAGTACCATATACTGAGATATCACATCGGCGACATGTATACTTTAGATATCTAAAATGAAAATAACAGAGTCTCAAATTCAATTTGATTTCATTTATATCTTGCAAAAATGTATGTATGCACTTTAGTTTGAACACCAAATAAAAAATAAAAAAACGATACCTTAGAAAACAGACCCGATACAACTATCTGATGACAACTTTCAGGTGGGCCATTATCAAAACTATGGGATATCATTTTTGATTTCGTATTTTGAAACAAACAAAAAAAAAAAAAAAAAAAACACAAATAGAAAACGACAAAAAAAAAACATAAGACGCCAAAATCTGTGCTGACGAGACGTGTTTCTAGAATTACTTTTATCATTCGAAGCTTAAAGGATGGAAACTAAAACATTTAAAACTCAAAGGTGTCTACATAAAGTGTGATATTGTGAATTTTGTGATAAAAATGTTGTAAAATGAATATATTAGAAATCGGTCACTTTATCAATTGTTTATTGGTTAACTAAAAAATAAAATCACAAAAATTCTGAACTCCAACGAAAGTTCAAAGCAGAAAGTCCATAATCAAAGCAATTTTCTTGGTTCTTTGATTGATACAATTTTTCATCATTAGTCTGGCGTAGAAAATTATAAACCTGATATGTTTGGTGAGATTGTTTTACAAACACTAGGTCGATGCCCTGTTGGTGGAGGTTTTCTCCCATAAAGTACCAACCATCCCGGTAGTCAGCATTTATGAATAAGGCCATATTACTAGTAATAAATTAGCTGTTTACAAAACTTTTGAATTCTGCAACTTCTAACCTAATTTAGCCTTTTTAACGTGTTTAATTCGAGCGTCAATCCTGAGTCTTTTGTGGATGGAATACGCGTCTGACGAATAAAATTACAAACCTTGTACTGTTCAGGATTTTTTTGATAGTTTGATCCTATATATTGCAATGCAATGAGACAAGTCAATAAACATATTATAGATTCCAGGATTGTAATTTTATATTTGCGCCAGACGCGCGTTTTGTCTACATAAGACTCATCTTCTTTGCTATTTTGTAAAATAAAATCTATTTATCTATTTATCTATTTATTTTTATGACATACAATTAAAAGATAAAAACGGTTTTACTCCAAATAAAGCGGAGAGATATTAGAAACTAAAGGGATACGACTTGTGTTTATAACTTGGTATTAAGAGAAGTTTTTTTTACCATTGATAATTTTTGGGTTGGTTATTTCCAAAAGCAATTCCTTCAGGGAATCATGCAGAAGGACTTAAATATCTATACATTTTAAATTTTGTATAAATAATAAGTAAATCACGAAAAGATATGACGTATCGCAAGATATGTTTTTTTGTATCGCAATCGTTATTTTACATGGAAATGACTAGAGATAATAATTTAAGATCAATATCTTCATTGAAATAGTTTTTTCCTCCACTTTTTTGTAATTCATATACATTATTTTTAGTAACATATTTACCACGAGCTGCACTCATAAAAGCATCGGCATAATGATTTGCCTCACTATGATAGTCATATTTATGATCAATTTACAAAACTTTGAATTCTTCTAAATACTATAGATTTTCTACCCCAGGAATAGAATTTTGTCAAATCCTCTCAGAATTCCGGGTTTTCCAATCTTTTCGACTTTGTACTCGATTTGGACTTTTAACTTGTTTGATCGGGTGTCACTCAATCACAAGTCTTTTTTTTTCTTTTTTTATACGAAATACGAGTCTGGCGTACAAATCATCAACCTATTTTAATGAGTTTGTTTAATGTAAGTCTGACCCTAAATCATTTCTTTGATCATGCAATGATCATAGAATGATCAGTATTTTATAGATAGATACATGAATTATTGTCATCCAGTTGACAAATAAATGAAAACGACTTTACCCTAAATGCAGCTAAGAGATCAGTGTATGTAATACAATTAATGAGAAGGTTTATGTTTAAAACAGGGAATTACACAGACAGATATAAAATGCATTTTCTATTTTATATAAATGATAAGTAAATCATAGAATCGTGTATTCATCGTATTAGATGCATATTGCATCATTCTTTTGATGTAAATGACATAAAGAAGAAGCGAAAGAAATTAATTTAAGATTAATATCTAAATTGAACAAGTTTTTCCTCCACCCTTTTGTAATTTATATGCTTGGTTTTTCAGAGGCTTATTTGCCACGAGTTGTGATCATAAAGACATCACTATTTTGTTTTGCCTCACTTAATAAAAGATATTTATTAGTTGTTGATAACGTGTTCTTTTTTCTTTTAAATTTGTTCAGTGCTACTATGAGCGAAACGTGTGAAATACTATAACCACATAATATCTTCTAGCTATGGTATTGGTGTAGTCGATATAATAACGTCGATTAATATAAAGAAAAAACCGAGGGTTAACAAGATTCTAATGTACCTGTCTCCAAAGGGCAATGGTGTTAGCGGAGGTTAAGTAAAAAAGATGTAAATAAAAGGAAAATGATATATGATATAACTTTAACAAACAGCGCGGTAAATCATACTGCAGCGTGTATTAATATGATGTAGCAAAAAGTAAAATAACAAAATTACTGAACTCCGAATTCAAAGCGAAAAGTCGCTAATCAAATGTAAACAAAGCACAAAGACTTCAAACGAATGGATATTAAGGTTTTTTAAAATAATGCCGTTTAATCTTTTGTAGTTATGCATAAGTTATAAGTATAGGATATAACAAGTTTCTGTCTCAATTATGGATTTGAATTTTTTATCTTCTAAGAAAAAGAATATCTCTTGATTAAACTCTCTTGAACTGAATTTTAAATGTGCGTATTGTTATGCTTTACTTTTCTACATTGGCTAGAGGTATAGGGGAGGGTTGAGATCTCATAAACATGTTAAACCCCGCCGCATGTTTGCGCCTGTCCCAAGTCAGGAGCCTCTGGCCTTTGTTAGTCTTATATTAATTTAATTTTAGTTTCTTGTGTACAATTTGGAAATTAGTATGGCGTTCATTGTCACTGAACTAGTATATATTTGTTTAGGGGTCAGCTGAAGGACGCCTCCGCGTGCGGGAATTTCTTGCTACATTGAAGACCTGTTGGTGACCTTCTGCTGTTGTTTTTTCTATGGTCGGGTTGTTGTCTATTTGACACATTCCCCATTTCCATTCTCAATTTTATATCTTGATTAAAGACTAGATATTTCAAATCCACGGTATCACAATCTTGGTATTATTGAATGTAACAGCATTTTCTCTTGATTTGGATATTAAAAACACTATCATGTGCAAATGATATAGTTCAACTTAACTATAATGTAAAGTGATGCAATTTCAATACTATTGACAATGTAATAGTTCAAAGTAAAACGACGAACAGACAAATAGTCTACAAAACACTATATAAAAAACTTAGGATATTGCAAAAGTAACCATATAAACATGTTTAACACCGCCGCATTTTTGCGCCTGTCCCAAGTCAGGAGCCTCTGGCCTTTGTTGGTCTTGTATTATTTTCAATTTTAGTTTCTTGTGTACAATTTAGAGTTTAGTATGGCGTTCATTTTCACTGAACTAGTATATTGTTTAGGGGCCAGCTGAGGGACGCCTCCGGGTGCGGGAATTTCTCGCTGCATTGAAGACCTGTTGGTGACCTTCTGCTGTTGTCTTCTCTATGGTCGGGTTGTTGTCTCTTTGACACATTCCCTATTTGCATTCTCAATTTTATATAGCTTTTAAAACTTTTATATTATAGTATAACATATTAAAACAATATAAATGGTAAATGAAAATAAGTGAATCCACCTAAAAGATACAAAAACACCGGTCATAAAACCAGAAAATCAAAACATATATAAACATATAACAAACAAAAATATACCTATTATTTAGGTAGATGAAAAGTAACTTTTATGACAGGAAAACGACTTTTTGACTTGAAACATGAAATTAAACATGAACTTATTTATCAAGTAAAGATAACATTTATTAATGTTCAAAAGGGACATTTGATCTTTTCTTATGATTACCAAATAAGTGTATTATTCTATTGCAGCAACCTGTTACACCGATACTACTTCATGATTATATTAAAGTTAATAAACGGTAATAAGAGTTGTAGCAGATGTGTTTTTATAGCAGGTCGATTAAGTAGATTTTTTAATATCTTTTCAGGTCTAAAGATATACATTTGTTATCAACATTTATCAACGACTATAACATGATTTTTTTCAGAGTTAATTGCAAAATATAATAATTTTGTGTAAATCTCCTTTAGACCAAACGAAAATATCGTACAGCGCTACAATAACATTACCTATATGTTCCTATAGAATCCGTAGTTTTTGGCAATAATTAAATGTAACACTCATGCCTGGATGTGCACCAAAAGAAAACGTTACAACAATACATAAGGAGAAAAACAAAAAGCATAGTTAACTTGTGATTTCATGTTATAATATGAATGTAATTATATAAATATTGAAGGCTTCTTGTTTTAGTAATTAAATACCTTTATGACTTCTTTCGCAACACAACGGATTCTACTTATGAAGCAGGATATGCTTACCCTTTCGGAGCATCTGAGAGCACCGCTATATTTTGATGGAGTTCGTGTTGCTAAGTGTTACGTTTTTATGTTGTGTTTTGTGTACTATTACTTGTCAGTTGGTAGTTTTAGCCATGGCGTTGTCAGTTTATTTTCATCTCGTGAGTTTGAATGTTACTCTGGTATCTTTCGCCCCTCATATTGATTAAAAAAGAGGGACGAAAGATACCAGAGGGACAGTAAAACTCATAAATCGACAATAAACTGACAACGCCATGACTAAAAATGAAAAAATGATTAAAGTGCCATTGATGAGCCTGATTGTGATGAAATGCAAATCTAGGGTTCTAAATTATAAAAAAAGAACTAGTATTTTTGACGACTTTCAATAGACATTTGAATCTTCAACGAATCAACCTATGGTTATTCTGATAGTCATTAAAATTGTGTAATGTCTGGGTCTTTGATATATGATTTGTTAACAGTAATGTAAGCTTCTCAAGAGATTTTTACTTTGTCGAAGCAATTAGTTTGATTACGTTTCGAGTTTGTATATGATGTAAAGCTCAATGAGTTGACTGTTTCCTCTTAAAAATTTGATTTTGATAAGTTGCAAGATTCCATGGGACACGTTTGATAATATAGTTCAATGGGTTTCTTTCCTGTTTACTACTGAAAGTGTCTAGCTAGATAGGTATCAGTTAATATAAACGGATCAAAGATACTAGTCTTATAATTTGTAACATCAGATGCGCGTTTGAATTCCCCTCGTGCGTGGCATTCGAAATAAAAGTTATCAAAGGTACCAGGCTTATAATTTGATACGCCAGTCGCGCGTTTCGTCTACATAAGACTCATCGGATGTTGTCTAATGCTTAGTCCGTTGCTGTGTGTGTTACATTTTAATATTGTGTCGTTGTTCTCCTCTAATATTTAATGCGGTTCCCTCAGTTTTAGTTTGTTATTCCGATTTTGCTTTTTGTCCATAGATTTATGAGTTTTGAACAGCGGTATACTACTGTTGCCTTTATTTATTCATCAGTGACGTTCAGATCAAATTAGTTAGAAAGCCCAACAAGTTTAAAGAAGAAGAGCTTTGAGGACACAAAATTCCAAAAAGTTGTACCAAATGCGGCTAAGGTAATCTATGCCTGTGATGAGTAAATATAATAGTTGGAAAATCAAATCAATGAAGTTCAAAAGTCATAAATTTCAAAATGTCGACGACTGGAGAGAATAAATGTAGAGCATAATTGGTTACTCTTGTTTGTTGCTTATACATATACATTTTAAGGTAAGACACTTTAGGTGAAATTTACATATAAAATTGCACTTTAATGTATTTATAGTAATAGGCCTGATAATATCTTGAATGATGTGTGTAATAAAGGGCTTGGGGATACTGGACGATGTTTAACTTTATGTTTTACGTTGTTTATTTGTGAAGTGAAAAAGGTCACGATCAGACATCAGGGCCATAGTGTATAATCGTTTCCGATGAATCAAATTTTGAAAGGTTCTTATGAATAATACATAGAAAAGCACTAGAAAGAAATCATTCAATTAAATGAAGCACAGTTGTTCCATAAAAAAGGACACCTGATGAGGGGAGTTTTAAACAACATTGAATGGCTGTACAGCCCTCGCACGGTCTGATTAAATGGGAATCTAGGGTTCTAAATTATAAAAAGCCTAGTATTTTTTTTAGACTTTTAATAGACATTTGAGTCTTCCACGAATCAACCTATGGTTATTCTGACAGTAATTAACAGTGTGTAGTGTTTGTGTCTTTGATATTTGACTTGATAAGAGTAATGTAAGCGTCACAAGAGAGTTTTACTCTATCGACGCAAAAGTTTTCAATATATCATTAAATATCCTTTCCAATATTAAATAAATAATAAAAACACATAAGTAAAAACTTTTGTTTGGTAATTTCATGACCGAATTGTGGCTTTAATCATACCGCCTCTGATTCGGCTGTAAATAAAAACGTTCTTAAATTTGCCTTGAAAACATGAAGTCTCAGATTTCAAATTCATAGATTTTCTTATGATATGCTGTTGGTACATCATATTCAGTTTCATTGGTGTAGAAAAATTAATAGGGTCACCGCCTTGGTTTTTTACGAAACATCTAGGTGAAAAATATACCATATAACTTCGAAATAAGAACACAGTTATGCCATGGAGTTTTAAAAGCCATAAAACGTTCATTTAATAAAATTCTTCATGCACTGCTAGTAAGGCAACTGATTGTCTAATACACCAACAACAAAGACTGTGACCGTATGGTAATTTGACATCATTAAAACGAAAAAGTGTGTTATACGCATGTGCTCCATGAACTTAAATATGTTACATTCATTTTCTAAATGTTGACATTTCGTAAAATGCTTGATACGAAAATATGTTTTCCTTCAGTGCCTCTATGATTCAAGCATTTTAATCTTTAAAGGCATTTGTTAAAATGCCTAAACAACTTAAAGGCACTTTACAAAGTGCCTGAAACTATTTTATAAAATAAAATGTTCACAAAAACTGAGCCATGAAAGTAATGTATGATCGATTATTTGTGAACTTCAAAATCTAGCATTTTAAAAGTTTTAAATAATTGAAGATTTCTTTATTTTCCCATAAGCTGTGAACTCACAATTATTTGTTATTTCATCAAACATTCGGGGGACAGTTTTTGATTCACATTTGTACTGATATTTTATAGATATATTGGTGGAATCAGAGATGTGTCGGCAAAAAGCTCCACAGAGCTTATGTTTGTAATGTGCATGAAACTCTGATTTAAAATAAAATTTCTATTCTTCTAATCCTGACACATACATAACGTACTTGGTAAATATAACTTGCCAAAGTTCCCTTCATTTAACTTGTATTCCATTCCTTGTTTTTAACTTGTAATTTACTGATATTCCATCGCCTGAACTTAATACATCATATAAATAAGAAACACAAAGTCAACAAAAATATGTTTATTTTCATTAAAAAGGCACAAGTTATGGATAATAAGAGAATACAAATTCTCTTAAAGATTTTAACAGGATTCAATTTTGCAAATTACATCTATACACAGTGACAACTAACCCGTTAACAATTTTAAACATTCACACAATAACAACAATCAATTGAAAAATATATTCTCATGTTACTTTTTAAGTAAATGAAAAAGGTGCTTTTATTACAAATTGGGTGCTGCAATAAACTCCATGTCTTTTTAACATGGTATGTGAATTTATACTCAGACAGCTGTATATGACATTCAGATCATCCTGCAATAATATTGTTTTTATTTTCAGATGTTTCTTTGGATATCTTATAGTGTTGTTCAGTGTACTATAGAACCAAAGTTTAAAGCAATGCTAGTCAAAAACAATAAGGTGAAGTACCTCTTTATTAATTTATGTCCCCCAGAAAGAAAAAAATCCTTTTCAATTTAAGGAAAACCATTTCAAATTAGTGGGAAATCTGTTTAAAATCCAAAAACATTATAAATCCAGCACAAACACATAAAGCCATTTAATTATTCTAATTTTAATCTATAAACGTGATAAAACTGTCCCATCTGAATCAACAATCTCTGCTAAAGTGCCCTTCATCTTTCATTTCTCTTTGGTTTTGTAACTCCCAATGTTATACCTTTTTGTTTTTTCAAACATTCAGAGTCTTGTAGTTTTTTTATAGTTTTATCCATAAAAACAACTTGGAATAAACAGTCAGTATGTTTTGCCAGTAAACACATTGGATGATGCAATGTACAACAGATATATTACTTATGCTAATAACGTAACTAAATATTTGAATGAAAACTTATGAATATGAAAGTGAAAACTGAATTTAAACCAAACATAAAGTTATAAATATTTACATTTTTTTTTATATTAATTCTTACATTACTATAATTTAAAAAAATGTTTGCTTATCTTTCAATAAATCTGGAATGTACAGTTATGAAAAAATACAGGTGAAACAAAATAAACAAAAATGTAACAACTGAAATGCTGTTAAAAAAATGACAGAAATAGAAAATGAAAAGTGGTTAAACAAATATCAAAGAATAAATATAAAAGATATAGACAACAAAGTAAATAACTATAATGTATAAATGTGTAAAATGGAATGCATTCTCAAATTGGTTTTTCTTTGGTTGTATATATAAGATTTTCAAATATTCTCTTATCATTCATTGAGAAGGAATTTATAAAGTATAATATCAAACTCATAGTAGAAATAAATTAATATGGAATGTGTACAGGAACATGTAATATAAGGTATTCAAAAACAATGCAAAGATCATAAAAAACACTGCTATAAATTTAGGTGTGTGTATTTATTATTGCAATTGTTGGAATAAAATGGTTTACCAATAATGCTATTAATAAATGTTTGTTTATATTTTTGGTAAAATCTATCCATGTGCAATTTTGGTAATAACAATAAAACATCACAAAAATTCTAAATTCACAATTAAAAGTAATGCTTAGGACATTGCACTATAAATTAAAGCAGTCATATGAACAGGTAAATGCATAAAAATACCATCAAACACATTTAACAAAACACAAGTTCCAAACTTTCAAAAAGTTTATGTGAACCTTTTGAAAACTAAATATTTGAAGGTATGAATTCAACACAAACAACATACAATCACATATGAATCAAAGCCATCTATCATTATTTCTAAATAAAGAAAGAAGAAAAACACAAAGCAAGCATACAACAAAAACCTGAAAAAATAAACTTAACATTTACTGTTAAATTAAATATAAGGAGATATGATATTATGATTGGCAATGAAACATCTCTACTATCCATTAATAACCAAATTACAAAGACATATACAGTTTGTAGGACAATTTACAGAAAAACAAATTGTTCAACAAAAAGATATGACTTCTATGTCAGAAAAATTACTATTAATCCCATTTAGTACTGAGTATATTCTCTAAAATCAGAAAAATCAACAACAATATTGAATTCTAGGTTCAAAATTCAGATCACTGGTCTTATTCAGATCTCTTAAAAAAAATCATCAGTTTTTATTTAATTTCTTTTGCATTCAGATTAGATGGCTGATTTCAAATGCAAGACAATGAGCTTTCATTTCAACTGTTGGACCTTATTAGGATTATTATTTATTATCGTTTGTAGAGAATTATTTCTGTTAAAATTGAATTATATTTTATAGACAGGAAAAGGATTAAAAGATGTATCATTGTGAAACAATTCCCCACCTAAAAAAACATGGTTCAAAGAACTCAGCAAAGTCTAAATTTGACATTCAGTGGCCATTAATAAATCATTTAAATGAATATCCTTAAAGTAATGTTATCTATAGATCTGAAAAAAAGAGCTTTTGGTAAATTTTGGCTGCAAGCTTATCAAAATGTATACTCTTTAAATATTTGAGATGTAGTTCAGATACTTTGTCACCGTTGAAAAATGTCCAAATAATCTGTATTTCAATACTTTTAAAGAATTTTACAACACCAATGACATTGGGTTATGATGTCATCACATTTTCACTCAACTCTACTCGACTTCAAAAATAAATCTCAGTTGAGTTGCTTGAAATTGAAAATAATAACATAGAAAAAGCATAATAAATTAACAAGTTCTTGTAAATATTCTTAAATCACTTAAAATATAGAAACAAAATAACATATTTCTTCTTATCAGAAAGTCATAACAAACAAACAAATAAATAAACAAGCAAAAAAATAATAAAAAATTATAATGAAAATAAATTGAACTTTTGAAACTGGGATTTCTCATTGCAATATAAAATGAGTATTGTTATAAACAATCATTCCAAACTTGTTCTCTTGTTCAGAAACATGTACAAACGAATTAAATGAGTACCTAGTAAATTACATGTACTAATGTGGTTTTGCATGTGGCACAAAATGTTATGTACAAATTTGTTTGCATACATTATTTTGTTTTTAACTTAAAACCAGCAGTAACAAAGTCAAAATTATGAAGAAGTTATATATAAATGTATTCTTCAAGTTGAGACAAAGAGGTGTCTTGTGTAGCTTAAATCAACAAAAAATGTATGTATATAAAAAAAAATATTTTTGAAAAAAAAAATTTATCATTGATCTACATACTAGATTGAACCCCTCTTTTAATAATAATAAATTTACCTGTTTAAAACATGTTGCAAAGAAACAAATATTTGTTCAATGTTACCATATCTAGCATAATGTAAAAGCCCCTCTTTAATACCAATCATACTAAGAACTTTGGTTAAAAGTCACTAACTTGGATTTCCAGATCTTCTCACCTTACTGTAAATAATTTTACAAAGTTACATGTATTAATGTAACCAGAGTCACATATAGGGTACTATATCTCTGCAGTAACCCTCAATAAATGTATGTTTTAAGATTATCCTCTGTATAGAAAAGAAAAGAACAATTTAAACATCTCCAAAATAATTATCTATTATTTCTTTTCTTTCTGGTTGATCTTTCCATTTGCTTTGACCTATACAGACCCCATCACCTCGCCACCATCGGTTTATATCTCTGTATGACATTGGTTTATGACTAGGAGCTGCATGTAACATAGAACATATCCTACACCAATAGAAAGTGTTCACTGTACCTGCTGTACCTTTCCATTGAAAATATTCATTATATAAATCATCATTTTTGTCCAGTTTATGTAGGTATTCAGCCAGATCTTTAGGTGAATCAAAATCTTCAATGTGAATGTATGAATGTGGTGGCGCTGCTCGCTTGTAATCATTTGGATGTGCCCCCATCACTATTGGGACAACGTCATGTCTAAAAAAAAATAAAATGCAATATGGAATATATCTCATACAAAATAAATATTCTTTTTACTCTTTGGTAAGGTTGTTCTCTTTGACACATTCCCAAACATATTTCATATTTTATTGTATAGTTAAGTATTATAACTAGTGAACAAATACGGTCATAAAAATAACATCTACAGGTTGTAACACAATAAGTTTTTATAAATGTATATATAAGCAATACAATTGTGTTTGGAATTAAACCAAACAGGAACAGATCTCGTTACATTAAAATATATGTATTTGTCTGGTATAGCGATACCCAATGCCACATTTGGTGTGACTTTATTTAAAAAATCATGCTTCTTTGGAAAAAAAACAATAACAATGCTTGCAAAGCTATCAATTTTTAAGATGTATCATGAATACTCATTATGTGAATCCTATTTCTATTTTGGGGTGTACAATACTATTTGTGTGACTAGCAATTGTCTAAGATAATATACTTACGATAAACCGTTGACAAAAAACTTTTCAGTGATGTAATCACGGCAGTTTGAGTTTTCAAATGACAAATAAAATTTATAATCTTTGTCTAACATATTGAAACAATGTTCTGAGTTATGGCGCGGACATTTGTAGGGACCACATGCTCCATAAATATCGACTTGTATATATTTCCCTAGCTCATCTGCATACTGTCTGCGTCCATTACGAGCTCCGCAGTTTGAAACAAACCATGCCACTTTTTTTGTTTTTCCAACTGCATAGTTTTTATCTTGCTTTTTCGTTATCACATTTGGGTCGTGTGGAACCATTTTTTCATAAGGTGCAACTATTATAGAATCATGTCTATAACTTGCTGTCCAATTAAATACGTTATTAAAACCTGAAAGACCTGGTGTATGATAAGGTGATTCTAACAAAAATAATATCCATATCTGATTATTTGGTCGTTTAGTCCATGGTTTGCTCGGAGAATGATGAAACATGACAGCATCGGCCGTTTCTGCTGACCGACGGTCATCTGTCACTGTACATTGTTGGACGGGACACTGTTGATCTTCAAATGTTTTCTGGCCTTTTTTTAAAGCCCAACCACCAAAACCATGATATAATAATATAGTCTTTAAAGGCACTTGTACTTTTTTCTTCTCTGCTTCGATAATGTGCGGAGGTTTATATCGCATTTGAGCCACAATTCGATCATCGTCATAGTAATCGTTACTGAACCACACGCGACCTTCAACACCATCATACGAGACTTTCTTTCCGAAAGGATTTTTTTCTTTGTCTTCAAGGACAAATGCTTCCTCTCTTTTTAATCCAAATTCAGGCTCTAATTTAGATGCATTAGCAAATTTACTTTTGGAATGGTTTTTGTTGCCAAGAATCACATGTTCGTGCACTATTTTCCCGGAATATTTTGGCTTAATTGGGATGTGCTTGGTCATACTTGGTCCCCATGGCGCTTCGTTACTTTCAAACATCCATGTATTATTACCATAAAAATTAATAACCACAAACAGAACCAAAGCTGCAACAACGTAAGTCACTAGTTTCCTTAAATGAAATCTCATTTTCCATAGGTGCTAAACTTCTATCATAATTTCATATAATCTGAAAACATAAATGAAATATCTTTTAACATTAAGCAGTATGTTACCTTTTTATCGATCGATCATATCAAAATTGCTGTCTATGATAAAACAAGTTAATTTATGCTTGAAGGACATAATTTATGTGCATTTTGTTAAGGCAGGAAAATGTTCTTTTCCCAACAAAGTTTTCATTCAGATCAGGTTAAATTCCAGTAAGTTTTCAAACTACAGTACAATTATGGGCAACTTTCTGTGTCCATCATCCATTATCAGAAAGAAAACATCGACATAGTATCTCTCCTCTATTTGGTGATCAATACTTATTTGATTGTGAAATCTTTGAACCGGACTTCGTTGATATGAGCCAGTTGATGAGCATACGAAGTTTAGTGGTAATATTCATTATACTTTTTTTTTCCTTGATTTTTTTTCGAAAAAATCCGATACCTAAAAGCAGTTTCTGACATATTGTTGAAGCTTTATAGCAAGATATGGGAACATAAATGTTAATTGTTGAACATGTTTAACTTTTCCAAAAAAGGTATAGATTACTTCGCAGTGTAATAAAATAAACATCGTTCAACATTATAGCCAATTACATTGCTTGTGTAGGTCAAGGTGATATCTTTGGTTAGCTTGCTTGCTAGCTGAACCGTGAAGTCATTATTAGGTTAGGTAAGGTATACTACCCTCCTTTCGAAGTGGTCAGATAGATTGGTTATCTCTCGGACTAGTCTGATCTCAAAAGAAGGGTAGTTTACCGAACCTAATAATGATTTTGAACCGTGTTCAGCTATAGCAAGAAGGCTAAATAAAGATATCACCTGTACCTACACACTCAATGCAATCGGCTAATATCAATATAATACACATCATACATAAAAATACTGTGAAAAACTAATGATGTTATACCTGTTGTTTTGTAATAACTAAATGAATACAAGTGATCGAAATGTTTATCGCAATAAACCAAGTTCTATCCACCATTTTCTACATGAGAAAATGCCTGTACCAAGTCAGGAATATGACGGTTGTTGTCCATTTGTTTGAAGTGTTTTATCTTTTATTTTGTCATTTGATTAGGGACTTTCCGTTTGGAAATTTCCTCGGAGTTCAGTATTTTTATGATTTTACTTTTTTCGTTACCATTACTTATAACGTTTACTCAATTCTTTCATAGATGCAAAGATTTGGTTAGTTAATTTTACAGTAATACATACTAAAAGCGCGGAAATCAATATGTGATCCGTGTAAACTCATCGAAATCTTTAAACAAACTTATTAGTAAAGGTTATATTACAAATGTTGTAATTAGATCTTTGAATATAGTTTACATTCGCACAAATATAGATTTTGTCATCAGTAAATAAAAAAATAACTAAATTTGTATTCTTTTCAAACGGGTTAACTACACGTCCATGTCAATTTTTCTATATAGAGGTAAACTCCTAACTATCCTACTGCCTGTCGATATTTCCGTTCTTCGTTTATACTCAGTCTCTATATCTTATAAGATCAGGGGAAGAACGAGACATTTTCAAAAATAGAGGTTCCCAACCAAGGACGAATGGGAGGTTCCAACCATATGTCCCCATTCAAACGCATTGATCGTCCCCTCTGGATCCGCCACTAAACAAAATCATCTACCTGTGGACACATTTCATTTTTGGCGGTATTATGATTGAGGTTATGGTTGTCATTCTGAAATTGTTTTAAATCTCACCCCTTATTTTCTTGATTTTGCTTTTACATTGTATCATAGATCAAATTTATTCGTTCAGTGTTTGTTCACTTGTGTTTTAATGTCGTTAGATTGGGTTAAGCACTTTCAATTAATATTATACAGTGTGTATTTCTATTTTGTGATGTTACACTATTGTGTCAGGTGAGGGTGAAGGTTGGTACCTATTAAACGTTTAAAGTTAAAACCCGCTGCATTTTTTTTTTTTTTTGCAGCTGTCCTAAGTCAGGAACCTGATGTTCAGTGGTTGCCGTTTGTTGATGTGGTTCATAAGAGATTCTCGTTTCTCGTTTTGTTATATAGACTAGGCCGTGAATGGTTTTAGACTAGTCATTTTTGGGGCCCTTTATAGCTTGATGTTCGGTGTGAGCCAATGCTCCGTATTGTTGACCGTACTTTGACCTACAATGGTTTACTTTTACAAATTGTGACTTGGCAGAAGAGTTGTCTCATTGGCACTCATACCACATCTTATATATATTTGAAGGGTGTTTCCTTTCACAAGGGTCAGTCTCCTGTCTCCCAAAGTATACCCTGGATTCCGTCAATCATTCATATCGGCATTTTTGAGTATCCGTTCTTTCACAGAAAAAAGTTAAAGTGCATATATTCGAATTAAATTTTATAATGACTCAGTTAATCGATATCAACATGCAGCTTTCCAGTACTAATCCTGATGTTTCCAATAAACACAAGGACGTTCTAAAGTTCAACGTTGTGTTTTAAAGTTATTAGAATAAATTGTGAGATTTTATCTGTGAACGGTCGTGGTACAACCTTGAATTAAGTGATGTACACAGCTCTAGGAAACGGATGTTTTATCTAATAATAAGTTACAGTTACTGGTTAAATTGGTCAAGCAGAAGAAGGTCACGATTAAAAATCATGGGCCCATAGTTGCCTTAAGCGACACGTATAAAGATCATTACATTTGTAAACATTTGTGCATGTATTTAAATAATGTATGCCCAATAACTCATTTTATTTCACACACATGGTCAAAATAAACAAGAGTGCACACGCTGAAATGTCTCGCCTTCTATACTAATCATTGATATTATGTTGATAGTCCCAAGTAAAAAGCTAAGCTTTATAACAACTGTACCATAAACTTAACATTAACCAAGATAACTAAACAAAGACCAATGAACCTTGAAAAATGAGGTCAAGGTCAGATGAACCAAGCCAGGCAGACATGTACAGCTAACAATGCTTCTATACAACATATATAGTTGACCTATTACTTATAGTTTAAGAAAAATATACCAAAACACAAAAACTTAACACTGCAATGAACCGTGAAAATGAGGTCATGGTCAAATAAAATCTGCGCGACTGACATAAAGATCATTAAATATTTCCATACACCAAATATAGTTGACCTATGGCATATAGTATTAGATAAAAAGACCAAAACTCAAAAACTTAACTTTGACCACTGAACCATGAAAATGAGGTCAAGGTCACATGACATCTGCCCGCTAGACATGTACACCTTACAATCATTCCATACAACAAATATAGTAGACCTATTGTATATAGTATGAGAACAACAGACCAAAACACAAAAATTTAACTATAACCACTGAACCATGAAAATGAGGTCAAGGTCAGATGACACCTGCCAGTTGGACATGTACACCTTACAGTCCTTCAATACACCGAATATACTAGCCCTATGGCTTATAGTATCTGAGATATGGACTTGACCACCAAAACTTAACCTTGTTCACTGATCCATGAAATGAGGTCGAGGTCAAGTGAAAACTGTCTGACAGACATCAGGACCTTGCAAGGTACGCACATATCAAATATAGTTATCCTATTACTTATAATAAGAGAGAATTCAACATTACAAAAAATTTGAACTTTTTTTTCAAGTGGTCACTGAACCATGAAAGTGAGGTCAAGGACATTGGACATGTGACTGACGGAAACTTCGTAACATGAGGCATCTATATACAAAGTATGAAGCACCCAGGTCTTCCACCTTCTAAAATATAAAGCTTTTAAGAAGTTAGCTAACGCCGCCGCCGTAGCCGCCGCCGTAGCCGCCGCCGCCGCCGTAGCCGCCGCCGCCGCCAGATCACTATCCCTATGTCGAGCTTTCTGCAACAAAAGTTGCAGGCTCGACAAAAAACTAGTTCAAACCTACTACAATTTTAATATTTAACTGTTTAAACTGAATACTTAAAACATTCTCAACAATTATTCGATATGATTAAAATGTTATCCAGTGCTTCACATTGCAGTTTTGAAGAGCAAGGAAATGGCTTTTTGAAACCTGGAGGGAGAGAAGAAGTTAAGGAGAAGTGCCTTGAAAGTTTTTTTGAGCGGATATTTGAGTTTTGTCAATATTCAAGATGGCAGTTTGTTTTTCGTTTTTTTTGGGGTTTTTTTTTGGGGGGGGGGGGTCGTTTTATTTTTTACGGGACTTAAGTATTCTGTACGTATTTTGACATGCAAATCTTTTAGCTAATTTGACGAATACTCTAAATCAGTATCTGATTATTCCTTAGAAGAGTCTAAAACTTGATTCAGCCGATGTCATATCAAAATCTATTGTCAAATTTCCCCGTATACTCGTTAACTATTGTTTGGTGAGATCATTTACACTCTTTACTTTTTATGTTTTGAAGATTTATTTTCATGATTATTATTATTACTAACTATTTTAAAACTTTTTAAACGGAAAACGTTGACAACCATGTTCGAGTCCGATTTTATGTTTTGACGTTTATTTTGGTACATCTTAAAACCAAATACGAAAATTATTCCACATTTCTGGTAATCGAATATTTCACATTGTGTTTTTATAGAGTAAAACTCTATTTTATAGTCAATTATAAAAACTGTTCAATAAATCTCGCTACCGTTTCGTTTAAATTTTACATAAAAAAGACAGCAAATTGAGAGAGAAAGTAGCTATGACCCCGAGGGCCGATGCGGTCGGTGACTAAATGCGTGAGGCTCATCTTGGAATGTGACAATGGATTTAGCCCATCTTTTTCATTGCCTTCTGAACGTTTTTTTTAAGTATTCAAGATATCGTGCTTGCTCGTGTCGAAATAACGTGGGCATTGGTTGTCAATTTCATTCAAAAACTTACATGTGTTGATGTTTTGGACGATACAGCTACAGAAGGCAAAATCATCACAAACAGAAGTGGGCGTTTATAAATATGAATAAAAATATCTGATAAAATAATAAAAAAAAACATATTTCTTGTATTTGTTTCAGATGCAATGCATGGTTATTATTTTCATAATTTCTGATGTTTGCTATGAAGGATCATCAAAGTATTTATAAGAACAGCGGTTAAAGTTTTTAAAAAAATCTGTTTTCACATTAAGGATCATCATTAAGTACTGACTTGAATTACATGCATAACTTACATCTTATATGTTTTTGTAGGACACCAGTAGTACAAATTAAGAAGAGGGGCGAGTTCCGGTGAGGACGTATCCTCTCTTTTTTATTATAAAAATCGTCACAAAAATATTCAATCGTCTTTTTATGCTAGGTCAGAGTGCTACTTTCATCATCATGGACCCTCCTATATTTTATTTCTCATTCTCCCTACTAACCTTTATATTATGTATTGGATCTTATAAAATGTTGTACCAGATGGGACAGATAATTTATCAATTAACAGCACATGAACGTATGTAATTTGTGGATAACTTCATCAATATTTATCAAGTGTTTAATTGTGGTTTTTTTTTACAAATCGAACTATTAATAGAAGGTAAAGAGAAGCGTTCATTAAAGAAGTTACTCAACATTTTCAACCAAATTAATCCCAAATTCCGTTTTTTTTTTTTTTTTTTATTTCGCCAGTTCATGAAGTTTCACCTTCCCATATGCTTTAAAAGAAAATATTCAATGACATTTTTGACAAATCTTTAACATTATTATTTAGAGTATGGTACTTATATTCCACATATCTGATGATGTTTAAAGTTTGGTGTGCCTTCCCAGTTGCTTGCTGTACAGTGTCCAGAATTTTGAACATAAGACTTGAAATGTTCAATGCATTAAATATTACAAATTAAATCATATCAAACTGGTAGACATGAATATTTACTTGGGGAGGTTAAATCCGACCCTCGACGTAGAGTTGTATTATACAAAATTCGTACAATGTTTTTTTTAATGTGGCCCCATGCTGAACTGTTGTAAAGGTAATTTTGTTTCCTTGTCCAGCGTACACGACTTTTCCTTTGGCGTTCAGTCTAAAACGTAGGATTCATTTTGACGAATGTATATGACTCTTTTTTCATTATTATCAGAATCCAAGATATAATGAAACATTGTAAATTTTATTACTCAAGATAAATAATATTTGAATACTATGTATCTACATGGCGATAGATAGCTTTACTTTTCATAAAATCTTTGGTTTGGTGTAGAATAATTTTTAAATTCATATTTTTTTAAATACATGTTCGTATATTTTCGTCTTGTACAGCTATGTGTAATGAAAATAGTCTATTCTCTACATATAATTTCAGGTCAATGTGCAAATCAATGCAGTGTACTTCTTACAGAAAAAAAGTCTGCCATTATAATAAACTTTAAAAAATGATTTATTAAAAAAAGTAGAGCTGGCTTTTTATTGGAATTTATCCCTCACTTACTCTTTATAAAACTCAGGATAATGGAATATAAAATCTAACCGAAGTGATGATTGTAACAATGGACTATGATCAGAATAAGGTCTAAACAACGTCATGTTTGGGACAATAGACTATGATCGGAATAAGGTCTAACCATTGTTTTGGTTGAGACAATAGACTTTGATCAGAATATGGGGTCTTTTTCGTTCATCCACAAACAGGTATATGTTGCATACAATAATAAATTGTTAGATTAACTGTTTAGAACTAGAATCCCACAGTTTAAATTTAAACTACGGAGATGTTTGAGAGTTTTACTTGAGAGTATTACTTTCTGCACATGGACTTGCGCGTGTGGTAGAACAAGTGGTATTTTATGTTAGCATGCTTGCTAGCTGAACCATGAAATCATTATTTGTTAGGGGACTACCTTCCCTAAATCATTAAATACTTTACAGAGTATAATTGCACATGCAAAAAAATCTATTAATAAACGAGCAGAGGTTATTGACTAAAATTATATTGACAAATCAACAACACCTACAGTATGTATAATTGATACTAGCTTTTAAATTTAGATTGAAAACATATTTTATACTGACGTATAAAACTGGTTTCACAATGTTTAATACTTTTCCACAGTAATGTTGATTGTTTCTCTGCTAAACTGTTGGCTTAGTCCAAAATAAGCTAGTTACTTATCAAGCTAACACTGATTTCGTTGTTCAGCTAGCAAGCAAGCTTACAAAAGATACTACCCTTATCGTTCAAAATCAAGTATATGTGGTGTAAGATAACTAGAGGCTCTCAAGAGCCTGTGTCGCTCACCTGTAACTGTATTTACTGATGTCGGCCATCTTGGTTGGTAGGCGGGGTCATTAGACACTTTTGTTTTTAAATAGATACCCTAGTAATGATTGTGGCCAAGTTTGGTTAAATTTTGTCCATAGTTTTAGAAAAGAAGATTTTTGTACAAGTTACAAAAATGACAAAAACTTGTTCAATATTGACTATAAAGGGCAATAACTCCTTACCCTAGGGGTCCCCTGACAATTTTGGTCATGTTTGACTTATTTGAAGATCTTACTTTGCTGAACATTATTGCTGTTTACAGTTTACCTCTATCTACAATGGTATTCACGATAATAACCAAAAACTGCAAAATTTCCTTAAAATTACCAATTTTATGGAAGCAACACAACAACGTGTTGTAGGATTCATCTGAAAATTTGTGAGGGGATATTTCTTATTCTGATGGACAATCTTGAAAGATTTGCTCTAAATGTCTTAGTTTTAAAGATATATAGCAAAAACTGCGTTTTACCACTATGTTCTAATTTTAGCCATGTCGGCCATTTTGTTTGGTAGGCGGGGTCATCGGACACATTTTTAAAACTATATACCACAATAATAATTGTGGCCAAGTTAAGTTAAATTTGGCTCAGTAGTTTCAGAGAAGAAGATTTTTGTACAAGTTACAAAAAATGACGAAAAGTTGTTAAAAATTTACTATAAAGGGCAATAACTCCTTAAGGGATTGACTGACAATTTTGGTCATGTTTGACTTATTAGTAGGTCTTACTTTGCTGAACATTATTGTTGCTAACAGTTTATCTCTACCTATAATAGTATTTAAGATAATAACCAAAAGCTGCAAAATTTCCAATTCAGGGGCAGCAATCCAACAACAGGTTGTCCGATTCGTCTGAAAATTTCAGGGTAGATAGATCTTGACCTGATCAACAATTTTACTCCATATCAGATTTGCTCTATAAAATGCTTTGGTTTCAAAGATATAAGCCAAAATAAACATTTTACCCCTGTGTTCTATTTTGAGCCATGCGCACATTTTTATTCTGAAGCGCTTCCCCGCTTCATACAAAATGTACTCCGGTCAACGCTTTTACACCCCCATAAAGTTTCAAAAAGAAGCATTCAATTCTTTAAAAGTAATCGATAGAAACGTATAGGGCTTAGATTAATATATTGATTGTTTCCCCAATCCCGACCCTGCCAAGCAAGGTTTGGGTAGGTAGGTAGGGAAATGATTTTGTTTTTTCCACAAAGCTTGACATTATCGATCAATCCAGCAAGCCTGAAAATCAGAAATGAATGAAATAATATAAGTCTTAGATTTGTCAAGAAAATTTTATGAGTATCAATGTTTTTGCAGGGTCGGTTGGGATTGGGGAAACAAACAAAATTTTATTCTAAGCCTAGGTCTAATTTTATGTCGGATGGTGCCAGTCAGATTGGAAACTGGTCGTCATAAAATACATCGGAATAGATTTATCGGCCTACTCTAAATAGTACTACATTTATTCTACTTTAAACTGTTTATACACATGTTCACATATTCTTTGGATTATTTTGACCTTTTGTTAGAAAACGGTGATTTATATATATCTATGAACTTTGTACACAGATTATAATACAATAATGTATTTGGTTCTTGAAATGTGTACCAGAACTGAGATATATTGTGTTGTATGTCTTGAATTAAATGCTTGATGTGGTTTCAACTTTAGAAAATCGAAGCGTGTTTACATTGCACACATATCTTTTGCTGATATATTTATATTGCTGTTATTTCCTCATATTAAAGTTGTGAGGTTTCGTGACGGCATTAAACACATTTACTGTTTTGTCCACGTGTGGGTTTTAAAGTTTGAAGAATTGAAGCTATGGGCGCGGATCCAGCCATTTAAAAATGAGGTTAAAATCCAAGAACACCATGAAATATTCAAACAATTACTTTCTAATTAATAAAAATCAGAAAAAAAAGGGGCACAACCAATGGTCCCCCTTTTTTTTGGATCAGGCAATGAGTGTGTGAATAAATATATGTGAACTATATATTGGTTGGACTATATATTGGTTAATGTAATTTACAAGATCCTGTTACAATGTTGAATAATTAATGAATATGATAGGTTAATTTATAGTAGATAAAATCCGACCGTTAATTACAGAACTGTCCACGAGTTCTCACATGCCATATCTAACGTGTCCCGGTAGGTGATATATTAGTGCAACAACGGTTTATTCAATCAAAATAAAGACTGATTTTTATCAATTCATTAATAAATATCTCTCATTGGAATTATAAAATCACATTAAGTGTCAAAATCGATGTAATATATATACACGTACTTACACGTTTTATAGTTCGTTTGGATTCAGATTAGACCTTATTTTTAACACGTTTCACTTACAAGAACAAGTTGCATCTGTGCGAAAATATTTTTTTGGTTGCATGAAAAAATGTCGAATAACTTAATTTTTTATAACATATCACGCAAAATAACATTTACCAGCTAATCAATTACTCTTAAAATTTACATATTCGTTTCTTACATTTAATCCAGAGCGTATATTTATGTAAGTTATAAATTCTTGATTCGATAAACACGGGGGAAAATGTAAATGAGTAATATTGGACGCAACATTTGAACTTATAATGTTATTTAAGTGTGTAAAATAATGGTGTCATTTCGTCAAATTAGACACAGACTAACCTGCCACATAAAAATGAATACCATATCCGATTCAGTGCATCTAATACACAGCAATACACGATACTAAAAATCGCCTTAAACAGGATGTTATATTTGTTTTATTTTGTGTATATCTTAATCTTCTTATTTTTTTAAAGTACATTTGCTTTGCCTGTATGTTCATTACCTGTAGTGTCACGAACGTGAACTAGCTAGGTAATAAATACAAAACCTGTTAAACACAACAGTAAACAGTGCGGGTATTGATTTCTGTTAAGAACTATAATCTTTCATGGGTTCTCAATTTTTTCTAAATTGCTAAATTCAAATCATTCTCCTTTTTCTGATTAACGAAAACGCATCCAATTTGAGATTAAAAACACATTACAAGTAACCTTGTCAACTTGACTTACCTGCTTATTTTACATGGACATGATAAATCCCATGGTTTGTTCCGGGTGGATAATGGCGATTATAGTTGCACAAATTGAACCCCAAAACGACATTGTAGATCGTTTTCAATCACACAAATCTGCAGTCATCCATGACAGCCAGTGTTTATAAATAAAATTCCTTCTCCTGGGTATTTGATATACACTAAAACGTTATTTCAATACAGGTAAATTTCGGAACAGGTAAAACTAAATATAAACCAGATCATGTGATAGCCATAATTCCATTCTATAAAATCCATCAATAAAACATTATTTCATATTTAAATACAAACTTATTGTCCTATCCAAACATGCTCCGTAATACACTTGTTCGTCACATTCAAAAGATTAGCCGGATCGATCGCTCGTCGCGATAGACTTTATTGCTTAGATTTTTACAATACATGCGAGAAACAATTTTCTTCTGATTAATTATTAATCCCTCAGTAATCAGGACACAACAATGTATTAAAATATTAGCGAAGCAGTCATGTCAACATACAATTAGAAGAAATGTATTACATTAGTCAGGTGCAAATCATCCTCTTTAGTTGCAAGATACGATTCAGTCTGGGCCCTGGGGTTTAAGATTGTTCCTGTAGGGGAATGTATATGACTGTAGAAACAGACTTTTCTTTGATATAACTGTTCATTTATTAAACTACAGGTTCGGTGACCTACCGGCTTGTTTGTTAATTAGTAGTTATGTCAAGATTAAAAACGATTAGGTGTAGATATATAATGTGAGTGATTTTTCACGTTTGTACATGGTCTTCTTTGTTCTTTACCTTGTTAATACTGGATGACGTCTGAAATGCAAGAAAATAACATAGTTACTTTAATTCGAAGTATTCTTCAAATTTGAGACAAAATATGCGATGCAGAAATTTATCCAGTGGAGTAACATTAAAGAAGTCACATATAAACAGCAATAACGGTCCTTTACCAGATTATGATACTTCAGTTTTACACGGGGAAACACAACACAAAACATAACGACAAAAGGGACACTTTTCATTGTGAAGGTTCCCTTTTCTAGACAATGATGTTCTTTTTGGTACCGTCTTACGGTGTTGATATATGCAAACCCGCCCGATATGCCAGCTGTCTCTGTAGAGACGTTTTGGATTTCTATGAACGTAATCTATATTTTACTAGTAAATCATTTTGTGACAACAAATTAATTATAACCCCTTACTAAATTCTGTCGATAACTATACTTTTGCATAGCAGAGATGTTTTTCTCTGTCTTAAAGAAGTCTTTACACTTAATCCATTGGAAGTTAGATGTGTACTGGTTGCTATTATAGTCTTAGATAATTGATTTTTTTTAATCATTGTTTGCTCTGAACTTACTTCCAGTAACTGCAAGTACTCTCGAATCTGAACTTTGTATCTTTTATGCTTTCTAGTGTCAAACGCGGAGAGGAACTTAAGAAAGCTGCTATCGTTAACTTGAAACAGGAGCACAAAGAACACGGCTATGGTTAACTTGGGACAGGAACATTAACAACGCTGCTAGGGTTAACTAATGTCTGCTTGTTTTGTTTTGAGAGGTTTAGCTAGCTGTATAACCAGGTTTGATGTACCATTAAATGCCTGTACAAAGTCAGGAATATAACAGTTGTTATCAATTCGTTTGAGCTTTTAATTTTGCCATTTGATTATGGACTTTCCGTTTTAAATTTCCATTGGAGTTCGGTGTTTTTGTTATTTTAATTTTTGGGACAGGAACATAAAACGCAGCTAGGACTTTTTTTCAATTGAAGAGTACAACAATATACAGTGAACTTACATTATAAGAAAATACATATTTTATTTGTATTCTCTTAGAGAAAAGTTTGATTTTTCCTGTTAAATAAATTTTACATTTTCCAACAATGCACAAATATTGTTTTGACTCTAGAAATTGATTTCCTAGTATATATGATATATATAGAAGTTTCCGAATTCCAACGTTGCATGATACCATTGTAATCGATTACTGTTCTTGTGGCGCTGATCTTAAAAGTGCAGAATTATGGTCTGTTTTCGGTGATATCAATATTCATTTACAGCGTTCCTCGTCGTTATCTATTGTTATCACATTCTATACAAAGCAATTATTGGATGTTGTGTATGATAAAACGGACATAACATTGTATCGATGGTAAGTGATAAAAGGTCCTGGGCATAATATGTATCATACTGAATTAACCATTTGTCATGATGATTTAGCCAATCAAACGGAAATCACCAAGTCGAACCTTATCGGTTGACAATTGAGTACCCAAGGCGTACTTTATATTTCAATTACAAGTAACATGTTTTCTTTGTTTATCATTCAACCGCAAACAAAGTCTACGTCACTGCGATTGGCAATAATTAAACCAATCAATCAATCAATCAATCAATCAATCCATTAGGATTTTAATCAAATTCACATTTCCTCAGGTTCATTTTGTCCAAAATACACCCATTCAAATCGTGTGAATGTGAGTTTCTGGTTGTTTTTTTTCAACTTTAACCTAAATGGATAAGCTTTAGATTAAGATTAATTTCAATCCCGTATCACCTAATCAGAAGCCGCACTAGATAACAAAATACTTCGTTGATTTATTACTAAAGGTTCAAAGATTTCCAAAAGAATAGCTTACATATTTCAATTTTCTCAATTCTTTCTTATAAAATATATAATGATTAATGAAATAGTTTGACATTGGTTTCAAAGTAACCATATATTTCCTTCTAAAATGGAACTAAAACAGCGTTTTACCATTTCCCTATGATTGAGATCGCTGAAAGCATCTTATAACTTATCTGTCCCATCAAGTAAAAGCTTTTCAAACCTCAAGACGATATATTTTTAAAAAAATCCGATTTATACATCATCAGGTTTTTTCCCAAATAATATCATCATTTTGGTATAAAAAAAAAAAGAGTAGTGAAAGAAAAAATGACGCATTGCCATGAGAATTTCTGTAAATTGTTATATTGTTTTAGAAAGAAACATGTTTCTTTTGCCTTATCTTGCTTTTATGAATATTTATGCTTAGTCTTAATACTTAAACATGTCTCACTTGCTGTTTTTAACTGTTGGTCTTTAATTAAAAAATGATTTATCAAAATATAGCTAATGTCCTTACACTATAACATGTGTGTAAATAAATATAAGATATTTATTGAAGGCGTTAGCCCGATTGGATGTACTATGTATCTAATTTACATCTAGATAGTATTGTCAATGCAGAATAATAGTTTTCAATAATAGGTTTTATCCGCAATTTTGACCATATGTTACTGAAAAGCATGATAAATGCAGGGTATCCAATTTCATTTAACGACATCATTTTTTGTAGATATAAATTCAAACAGGTGATATTGACATTATATGACTGCAAACAAATTGTTGATGACTATCGTATGAGGTTAAGCAATACTGGTCATTTTTGCTTTGCTCTTAAAAGTTACAAAATAAATAAGTATACAAATCATAAGATGTGGTATGAATACTAATTAGACAAAAATCCACCAAAGTTCAAATGAAGTATTAAAAGGCCACCGAGAAAACTTATACCGTATAGTCGGCCATAAATGGACCCGATATGAAAAATATAAGCAATCCAAACTATAAAAAAAAAAAAACTGATGTCCTAACTTATAAGTTACAATTGACGAAAAAAGCAAGCATCACAGACAGAACCAACGATAAGGTCAGGAAATCAAGCTCTTTATCTCATTTTTATATAATAATTAGAATTCTTAAATAAATTATACTAGGCATAGCATGACGTTTTAAGGTATCTTCTCCGAATGCTGGGAATCAGTAGTTTAAATCACCGTATCATAACAGTTACATCAGAAATGGCAAACAACGAGAATCATAGAGGTGACTCCAACACAACTGGGAAAAGAACAATTTGAGGTTTCTCAGCAACTGATCACTGACCATTTATGTTAATTTTAATATTTAAAGAATGCACTGGTAAAGACCATGTCTGACTCATACTTTTGATTAAAGATTTTTTACACTTAGTAACATGATTGTAGAAGACAATTAAAATTGGAGAATGATTTTTGACAATAAACTTTATCACCATTTGATCTAGATGAAAACATTAATTAAAGCTAATGGATCGTGAAATACAAAGATCGTCATCTTATAGCCTAAGGGCATATATAAATGTTAAAGACAGTCGTGCAATATCAGTTAGATGTTTCAAATATATGTGCATATAAATGAGATTTATTGATCTACTCCAATCCGAATAGAGAAGATGTTGAATGTTGTTTCTAGTGACATTTTTTTGCCTAAATGAAGAGACTGACGTATCAAACAATACAAAACAAGGAAAAAAAACATATATAAACAACACGACATACAAATACATAGTATGTACTTATATAAAATGTTCTTCAAGGCAAACATATCTTTATGAGGAATATGACAAACAGAAGATTTTCAATTTTGAGAATGAGTGGTGAAAAACATTAAATAAATCTTGCAATATCAGCATACATGTAGTAAATCTGATTCCTTATGGATTAAAATATTAACGTTTACAGTCCTTTTCAAAGCGTATGACACCATTGTCAGACTAGTTACACCGATAGAAGCGACAAATTCATAAAACCTAGGTTTATTTGTTGGTTTGTTAATCGTTGGTGTTAAATACCAATGACTATACAATAATCATGGCGCACTGAATTTATAGGTGGAGAAGGATTAGCAATTTAAAAGATCACCTCCTGCCACGAGTGAGGTTTAAAATTACAACAGATTTGACAGGCTACTGGATACTGTTACTATGACTCCAATCAAGTTATGATTTTACAAACGCCCTATATGGATACTGTCAAATAAATTTAGAATTGGAATATTTCCAAATCGAAATACACGCTTCAGTATAATTTCTATATACGACAACATCACTCTATATAATCCTCCATTTGTTAATATTGACACTTTGACATAACATTTCTATATTTTTCTGTTTTAATTCAGGAAACATCTTTATCAAAATAGCATCTTGTCAATAATCATAAGGATAGTCATCCGTTTTTAGGAATTGTAATTACTGTAAACATTAACTGTCTGCTATTTGTCAATTATTTTGCTAGGTCTGAAGTATATATTTGTTTAATCTGGTCAGATATTTTATCAAATTGGTATCTTGTATCGATTCAATTGACTTCGCCAAAAAGCGCGTGTCCTTGGTTACATTTTATATGTTTGATAACTGAGTAATTGATAGTACAACATTTAATTATCAGTCAGAGAGAGAATAAAGTTATTATCAAAGGTTCTATTACATATCTTGCCATAGAAAAACTGGCGACGATCAAATCAAATCATTGGCTTTGATTATCATCCCTACTGGCGTAAACTTGATCATATTTACTATAAGTCGACGTGGGACTCGCGTTGTTTTTGTAATTCAAATGCCACTTTTTCTGGTTTTGAATAAGCATATGCCACTATGTTTAAGTGCTCAAGTCACTTCTTACTGGAATATTTGTTAGCGGGTGCATTTTAGAATAAAACTTTGAGAACTTATTGAACAACTAACTCGGTGTAAGATTAATAGAACAACTGCATCAGTGTAAGACCAACAGAACAACTAACTCAGTGTAAGAAGTCCGCAGAAAAGAACAACTAAATCAGTGTATTAACAACAATTAATCTTTATAAAACCAACAAAACAATAAATTTTTGTAAGACATAGGCAGCTTAATCAGTATAAGACAAACATACAAAAGCTGTGCTAATAAAACAATCAACGCAGTAAAACCAATAGGACGACAAATGCAGTGTAAAGCAAACAGGGCATTAAATACAGTGTATAGTAAGCAAGCAAATTAACTCAGCAATAGACCAGCAAATCAACTGACGAATTGAAAGGCACATAGAAACACAAAAGGTAAATTCAACAGAACAACTACCGAAAGAGTGAAACACATAGAAAAACAAAAACATTGTAAAGCCACCAGAACAACTGACGAAGTGTGAGACATATAGAAACACAAAAGAAGGGTAAATCCGACAGAACAACCTACAAAGTGTTAGGAACATAGAAATAATAAAATACAAGTGTTAGGCAAATACGAATTAAAAAATACAGTGTAAAGCAGACAAAAAATCTAACAAAGAGTAAGACTTATAGAAAAACAAAAACAGTGTAAAGTCAACAGAACATCCAACAAAGTGTAAGGCACATAGAAAAACAAAACTGTGTAAAGTCAACAGAACAACCAACAAAGTGTAAGTCACATAGAAAAACAAATGCAGTGTAAAGCTAACAGAACAACCAACAAAGTGTAAGGCACATAGAAAAACAAATGCAGTGTAAAGCTAACAGAACAACCAACAAAGTGTAAGTCACATAGAAAAAACAAATGCAGTGTAAAGCTAACAGAACATCCAACAAAGTGTAAGGCACATAGAAAAACAAAACTGTGTAAAGTCAACAGAACAACCAACAAAGTGTAAGGCACATAGAAAAACAAATGCAGTGTAAAGCTAACAGATCATCCAACAAAGTGTAAGGCACATAGAAAAACAAATGCAGTGTAAAGCTAACAGAACATCCAACAAAGTGTAAGGCACATAGAAAAACAAAACTGTGTAAAGTCAACAGAACAACCAACAAAGTATAAGGCACATATAAAAACAAATGCAGTGTAAAGCAAACAGAACAACCAACAAAGTGTAAGGCACATAGAAAAAAACAAATGCAGTGTAAAGTCAACAGAACAACCAACAAAGTGTAAGGCACATAGAAGAAAAGGAGTGTGAAGCCAAAAGAACATCCAACAAAGTGCTAAGACATAGAACAACAAAATCAGTGTGAAGTCAACAGAACAACCAACAAATTTAAGCAAATAGAAAAACAAAAAACAACACAACATTCAACAAAGTGTAAGGCTCGTAGAAAAACAAAAGCAGTGTAAAGCAAACAGAACAACCAACAAAGTGTAAGGCACATAGAAGTGACGCAACGTTAGATATTGCTACTACCACGAAAAATAGCGTTAAGTAAATATTTGACCGGAAATTTTTTATAGAAATGCTGAAATAAATATTTCAAATTATACATGAAAATAAAGATTGATTCTTACATTTTCACATTATGATAGAGAAAGAATAAGAATATAATAGTCATAGGCTTAGGAAGACACAGATTATCCGAAAAACGTTTACTTAACGCTGTCCCATGTAACAAACTCGGGACATAAAACTCGCACAATTCGCGAAATGTTCACGCAACTCTTCGAAATTTTGCATGAACATTCTATGACTAGATATATTTCAGTATTGGTTAACATGGCTGTCTCCATTTAAATTTGCATACATATTTTCAAAAGAATATGATGTACGGAAATGTCCCATCGGAAATTTAATTTGGAAACTTCAAACATTTCAGTTCAAAAATAAAATTTTGACAGAAAATTCATTAAATTGTAAGCACGATCGTTTTGTACTAAGTGTAAGCTTCCAAAATTCGAATTGAAAAATAAATTGAGCTACATATTCAATTCAAAACAATAAATTTGCAATGTCTTGCGGAAATGTCCGAGTTAAACTTTCATGCCTTCACAAAACTTTTTCGGCCAAAAAAAACAGAGATTTGATTTCGTGAAGATTATTTTTCGGCTTTGATAACCATACCAATAAAAAGTACTTTTAAAGTTGAAGTTGGTACACCAAATAGCATTAACATTACAGGGTTATCTATAAAAAAAACGGATTAATGAAAATGTCTTGCAAGTTTGTCCGTTTTCATAATTTGACGTCGCCAGAAGCGTTATGCTATCTTTAGGGACGGCATAAACTGCATTCGCTTGTTCCTTCCTCCACTAAATATAAATGTCCTGCTTTCAACAAAACGAAATGATGCACACATTAAAAAAATACACATCTATAAGACGATCAAAAAGTAAGAAAACTTCAGTATCATAACTATAAGCTATTGTATGTTGCTGCTTGAATAAAATCATACTCGGGTTGAATATATAATGCAGCAATATTCCTCCAAAAACACATATAATTACTAGCAGTTAAATTGCATTTCCTATGTTAATTATAAAATCATATTGGATTGGATTCTCACGGCATTTACACTTGTGTTTTATACTTTGCAGTTACCAAAAAAAGAAAGCAGGAAGAATTAGATAGTTTGCGTTTTCAATTTAACGTCATTTTTCTGTTACACTAAATGGTAGCAATATCTGACGTTGCGTCAGTACGAAATCAGTGTAAAGCCATTAGAACAACCAACAAGTTTGAAGCAAATAGAAAAACAAAAACAGTGTTAAGCCAACAAAACATTCAACAAAGTGTAAGGCACATAGAGAAATTAAATCAATGTAAAACCAACATAACAACCACCAAAGGCATATAGAAAAAACAAAATATGTGAAAAGCCAACAGAAAAACCGACGAAGTTGTGACAAAAATGCAGTTTAGGCATAAGACAACATTTGTAATTTATCGTTGCATTATTATCCATAATAAATTACCCGTTTGAACAATGCGTTAACGAATAATACATATAAAATCAGTCTTTTATCCTTGGTTGTTATGAGACGCGTTAATTGTTGCTAGGGTGCTCTCTTCGAGGTCCGCGCTCTAGGTATATGGGTCATTTTCAAAAAATGTCGAATTTTGAAATTGAAAAAATTATTAAAAGTTACTTATTCAAACAACCCTCTACATAAGCAAATCATAACAAACAGTACTTTAAGAACAACATATTAAAAGATGCAATCTTAATGATGTCATACAAGAATATGTTGAAACATTTTTTGATCGGTGGTACATTATTTTGTCTATCCTGTTACCATTTTCAAAAGAAATTTTGGGTTATTAAGAAAAGGTTTAGATAAAATGTTAAGCTTGTTTTACGTAGACAATTAGATGGTTTTCAAGAGAATAAACTTCTATATATATTCATTCTGTAATATAATAGATTATTTGCCAATTTTCCAGGTTGTACTGAAAAATGCCTCTAAAAATTGGTTTTCAAAGGTTGTAAAAATTACCACCAGTAATGCAAGTCTAAGATAGCAATTTATATTGTTTTGCATTTTTTCACCCTTTCAAATAAACCCAACATCAAGTAAATCCCTCATAAGTTAGTTTACTTTTCTCTATATTTCATTGGTAACAGGAACGTACGTTTCTGATATATTACTATATAAAAGTCTATCCTGTTACCTTTTTGTCTATCCTGTTACCGATATCAGTATTGCACCTGCGAATGCTTGAATTGGGAAGATTAAGACGTTATAACCTTAAGATGACTTCAAACAACGAAATATTTCATTCGTTTTGCACCTATATGTTAAGATAAAAAAATTAACGACGTTTTTGTCTACAATTGTCTATGCTGTTACTGTAACCATAGCAACCATAGTAACAGGATAGACATAACAGGATAGACAAATTTCTTCGTTTTTGATTGCTGTTGTAAAATAACTACTCCCTTTGGTGAAGTGATTATGTTTTTCTATTGTGAATTTGGTTTCCAACACGTTATTGCACTTTTTACAAATATACTGTTGGTGTATTTAATCAAAATTGATGGTAACAGCATAGACATAAAAAAAAGTACGCTCTATTTTTTTCACTAAATGTCTTGAAATTTCTTTTCTCTACACTGTCGTTCAAGAAACGAGGCGTTTTAAATGTAAAGATTACTTTGAACTTTTGAAATCAACACTGACTGATTCAATATTCATAGGGAGAATAATTTCACGGCTGTTTTAAGTAGCGGTAACAGGAAAGACATGAACCTCCTGTACGCAGATTCAATTTAGTTTGTAGATAATATGTTACATACAATGATATAGAAGCTACGAATTTTCGTTAGAGTAATATTTAACGTTCCTAAAAAGTCCCTTTTGTAGATATCAAGGCGATCAGAAAATCGCAAAAAAATCATTTGAAATGTGTTTTTCTGACACTGTACGCAGACAAATACCCCCAAAATGGGTCTTAAATGCAGTTTAATCTTATCAAAATAGATGCAAGGTGTGTTTATTATTAATGTTCTGAATCACAAATCCGACAAGCTTTCATTTAAACCATTACAACTGAAATTTCCATTAGAAATAAAAAAGTTAGCATGGGTGTACTGAAAATTCGACATTTTTTGAAAACGACCCACATAAAGACACCGATTCATTGCAAGTCGCTCTTTTATTAATTGGCCGTCGACGGATGAACATCGGAAAGTGGATACCAGCCAATAAAGTAGTTTAAAAGGAAAGTTTGTAAACCTAGTTTGAGTTGAAAGCTTGTGGTTTTGAAGCAAGCGGTTTTTGAAGTCTTTACGATTGTTGCAAGCTACCGGGTTGTTCCGATACTGTAATTTCCCTCGGGAATGGTCGCAGTCCCTCGAACAGGTGGTTTGTAAAAGTCTGGTGACTTTGGTGCTTCGGAGACTAGGTATTACAATTATTGCAGGCTACCGCGTTGTTCCGAAACTGTAATTTCTCTCGGGAATGGTCGCAGTCCCTCGAACAGATAGCTTGTAATAATCTGGTGACTTAGGTGCTCCGGGGACTAGGTGCTTCAAAACTAGTTGTCTCAGGAACTAGGTGCTTCAGAGACTAGTTGTGTCAGAGACTGGGTGTCTCAGAACTAGGTGTTTCAGGAACCTAGGAATTTTGAAGCTTATTCTTAAGTTTAATATAATTGTTTGTCAAATCAGTTGGGACCTCGGAGTCATTGAAAGGATCAAGGATAAATTGAGGTTCTAGTTTTCAGACTACTTTTTGATACAAAGTTATTTGTGTAAATAGTGTTATTTCTTTATTAAGTTTCAAAGTTGGTCTTGTAGTTTTAAGTAAAGCCTCCAAGTTGTAGTTGGGTTTTTGAGTTAATTAAAAGATTGATATTGGAGTGTCTCAGATTCTGTGAAAACGGATACGAACATATAGTTCATAAGCCAAACACGTTACAAAGTGTTAGGAACATAGAAAAAAAACCAAGCAGTGCTAAGCCAACAGAACAACCGACGAATTATTAGGCTCATAGAAAAACAAAAGCAACGTTAAGCCAACATAATAACCAAAAACAGCATAAGGCGAGAGAACGAGGGGATTGTGCTTTACTTTAAATTTGAAGCTTCAAATAGTGTTTTCTTGGTGATTATTTCAAGCTTGCAGTTTAAACCAAGAGTTCCAAATGGTGAAGTTGAAATCATCCCTTCGTAAATTTTACGGACGCCATCACGAGTTGGTTGACAGTTATGGAATAACCGTTTCACAAATGATATCGGATATGTTCCTTACGTCGTAACTACAATCCCCTTCCCTTTCATGAATGTGACCTACCGAATTAGACTATTTACCGGATTTGTAATCACATAAGCAACACGACGGGTGCCGCATGTGGAGCAGGATCTGCTTACCCTTCCGGAGCACCTGAGATCACCCCTAGTTTTTTGGTGGGGTTCGTGTTGTTTATTCTTTAGTTTTCTATGTTGTGTCGTGTGTGCTTTTGTTTGATTGTCTTTTTCATTTTTAGCCATGGCGTTGTCAGTTTGTTTTAGATTTATGAGTTTGACTGTCCCTTTGGTATCTTTCGTCCCTCTTTTACAGCATTTCTTTCTTAAAAATTTGCAGGTAAACAATTTGCTTTCGCTTTCTAATCGATTTTAGCAATTTATATTCCTTAACTGTACAGTATTGATTACCAATTTTATCATTTAATCTTCGAATTTGTTCTAGATCAAAGACTTTATACTTTTTCAATGAAAGATCACACAGTCATAATTATTCATACTTTCAATCAAACTTTTTAGTATATTGACAGCGATGTCAAATCGATGCAAAAGCATCTGAATGTTACGTAACTATTATTGCATGTCATAATGTCGCCCTAATCAGATGCACTAAGTCTATTACCGTTGGGAAAATTGATCTTTTTCGTCGCTTACCATGATAAATTAAATCAAATCAAATGCATGCGTATAACATGCTTTGAGCATGACATGCCTGACTGTTTTATAGTATTTCCATGAAAATATATGAATCTGAGATTTCAATCTGTATAAACATTGTGTGTTCATTTAGCAATTCTTACACCAATAGACAATACATGTCTACCTAGAAAAGCTATGCTATAAACATTAAACATTAAACACATTTTATTTCCAATTTGGAGCCTTTTACGGGCATAAAGATACATACATGCAATATAATATAGTTAACTAAAGATATTCTCTTCTAGTAGTACAATTGGAATAATTCCTTGTACATCAGTATTTTCAATATCTTGAATTTATAGGCAGATGTGTATGTCATTGCAGATTCTGATAACCACAAATTACTGTTTTTGTACACCTTTCGCATTTTATTAGAATAGAAAAAGTCCAAAAAATTTCACTTTTTTATTGATCGGCTTGATTTGCAATCAAAACTTTTACAAGGGACTTAACTGCAGAAATGTAGTTTTATCAATGTTACTACAAAAATCAAGAAAATTAAGCAACATTTTTCCATACAACACTTCTTCAACTTTAAAAAAAAAATGTAAACATTTCTGCATCAAATTACAAAATCGAAAAAGAAAGACAAAACAATGCCAACAAAAACTAGAATAACAACGACGCGGTTTTTTTTAACGACCCTGACTTACCACGAGGAGTCTTGCACGGTTGGCAATAAGAATAATTGTATCTATTATTAGTACTAGTAATTAAAAATACTAATACCTTCTTTTATTCTTTAAAGATTACCGCTGGTGAAGAAGGTGAAATTGATTGTATCATTATTATTAGTAAGTTCAATCTCTTGCTTTTTTTACGAACAAAAACTCTTGAACATTACAATTTCCATCCTTGTAAAATGTTGACTTTATCATCCAAAGTACGCAAATGTTCTTTTCCATTCAATAAGAAGCATTTAGTTAAATGACTTTTCAATTTGCATTAAGAAATCACATAATTATGTATTTTGCAAAACAATCAAGAACCATAACCCTTCGAAACTTTAAAAGCAAAAATGAAATTGAACTCAATCTGTGGTTCGATGCTTAATAACTCAAATTAAATTTTTAAATCAATTTCATAAAGCATATTCTTGAATTTGCCAACAAGATACCTTGATAATTTAGATTGTTTATTTTTTTCCCTCTGTTTAGAAGAGAGTTTTCACCTCTAGTGTATCCCAAGATCAGAAGTCAGCACTTGTGCTGACATACAATGTCACTGATATGGTCATAATTGTTCGATATATGAAGTATTTTCTACCCCTTGGCCAACTGACAAATCAAACGCTATCAGTAAAGCCTTATTGTTTACATTTTTCAAATTTATATCCTTGTAATTTGTATAAGTTTATATTTGTTCATTTACTTTTCTTGTGTTATTGTTTCTATTAAGCTCTTTGGTCTTGTAAGCGTGTCATATAAAGATTATATCACTTACTAGATGATGATAATAAATGTCGTATGCATAATGAGTACAATATATAACATCTTTTATCCTACACTGTCAAACACATTGTTCATCATATCTCCTTGTCTTTATATCAAACGCCTTTATGTATCATGTTTTAACACATTTTCCTTATCAGGAACACTTATGTTCAGTGCATACTTTTTATGTGTTCACATTCTGAATTTCTGTCAATTTAAAATTGTCATACTTTCCAAACAGGGGGTAAGGAAATCTACTATGGCATGGTACATGTTATTGTTATAGTTGCTTATTATATATAATGGAATTTGATGCGACTGTCATACAAGTGAGAGGTTTATTTAGCTATAAAACCAGGTTCAATCCACCATTTTCTACATTTGAAAATGCCTGTACCAAGTCAGGAATATGACAGTTCTTGTCCATTCGTTTTTGATGCGTTTTGTTATTTGATTTTGCCATGTGATTATAGACTTTCCGAATTGATTTTCCCCTGAGTTCAGTATTTTTGTGATTTTACTTTTTACCTGACGTGATTCCTATAATTATTGCATTTCAAGAATGAAAAAGTGGGCTTTCAATAAAAGCGAACATGACTTTGCTTGTATCAGTTGAAAGGTTTTTGTTGTATACTTTCGAAAATAATCACTGTGAACTATTTATTTAATTAACAAATATCTTCAAGACTGTCATACAAATTGTATAATCAAATTTTTAATATTTTTATTTTAAATGTATTGAATCTATTTACTTCATATTGAATTATGCAGTCATTCATAGTGCTTTTCAAAGGAAAATTGATAAGATATTCTGTAGAATGAATGACAATTGATTTGCTAGATAAAATTAAAAACATGAAAAACGACTCTTAAAAAAAGTTTCCCCTTTGCAAAATATTGAAAAAGAGATGTGATATGGTTGATAACTATAAATAATTATCCACTAAGAGACAAAAGAAATAGAATGTAAACAGTTTTATGACAACACACTGTCCACAATACTTAGCAATACATCGTATACTAAGTGTAAAATCTTTGACGTCAATACTTATTTGGAATGGTTTGGACTTGAGATATGCATCTTTATATATCACATTTTCTGACAACAATTCATTTTTATTTTCCTTTTTTTTTCTTCCACATTTTTATGTAATATTGCGCTGTTACATGGTGAAACAATGAAATGTTTTTATAACGACTAAATATGATCTCTGAATAGACATAGTTTCACATAGCACCCAAGAAATAAGCAATAGACGTGGGGAATACTTCAAAGAGACAACAATCAAATGACACAAACAACGATAAACATCAAGAGAAGATGCTGTGATTCAAGTTTGAAGAATGCAAATTTTAAAATCTAGGTGGTATAGAGAAAAAGCACTGGATATTCTTAGATATGCTTGCTGTATGGTTAATATAAAAAAGAAGATGTGGTATGATTACCAATGAGACAACTCTCCAAAAAGTACCAAATGACACTGAATTAACAACTATGGGTCACCGTACGGCCTTCAACAATAAGCAAAACCCATACTGCATTATTAGTTATAAAAGTTCCCGGTCTTTTTGAAAACATTTGATAAACACTGAGGACGATGTTTTCTCTCCTTCTATATCACCAGTTGAGTAGTCCATACTTGTGTTGTTTTTATAGATTATCGTTGATCATCTCAACGAGATTAACTTTCCCGCTTGAACCGGTACAGCGAAAGGCAGACAAGCAATCGAGTTGAGATGACCAACGATAATCTGTTTATCGTTATTTTAATTATGACGACGTTGTCAATTTCATTTCAATTTCATTAGCAACGCCACATACCCCCTTAGTTTCTAGCGACAATTTTCATATAACTCAACTCCGCTAAAAAGGAAATTATCAGTCAGCAAGATCAAAGGGATGTCGTAAAAAGCGATAAATAACATGAATTATCATTGATGTGGTCATCAATGCAATTCAACTGTCGGAATGATTTTGTAATTGTTCGAAAAACTAAACATTTTCTTCCCCAGGAATAGATAAATTTATAGCTGTATTCCGAAAACCATTTGGAAAAGTAGATAACTTTTTTGCCATTTAACCTTTTTTATTAGGGTGTCACTGATGAGTCTTTTGTAGAGTAAAAGCGTACAAAATCTTAAACCTGGTTTCGTTGATGAGATATTGTTTATGAATAATGAAAGCCTTAGTTGCATATCCATTATTTAAAAATTAAGTTCACGATGCATATTCTGCATCATGATGTAATTCTATATTAAGGCAACGGCAGTTAATCTCTGTTATTCGGGGTCTTAGTTTACAGAAGATATGGGCTTATTTTCCTCAGTGTTAAAGGTATATAAAACACATCGGACAAGAAATATCAAACCATATCCCATGTGATCATGCATAACATTTATATCATACTTAAATGACATGATTTCAAAATTATCTAGAACAAATTCGCAATATCGAAGGTCCCGTGACAGAAACAAATAAATACTTCTACTTCATCGGGAGTTTTGAAATTTGTTACCTGATAGAATGATATTTGAATTAGGTGGACGGTATCATAAGCAAAAGCTTACTATCTGAACTCATCCTTGTTTTCTTACTTGTTTTCTTACTATTATAATTTAAGAGTGAGAAGCTGAACGGGTATCGGATAGTATCGGATAGTAGGAATCACTTATCCTCTGGAGACACTTATGATATCTCTAGTTTGTTTAAGGTTTATGTACCCTTCTGTAGCCATTTTTGTACGAACTTTTCAAACTTCAATTGTATCAAAACTACAGATATAATGAATAATAGAGATAGGCCATTTTGTACTTATTCCAAGGGGAAACTTGATGCAAAGCATTATTTTTTACTGTTCCATTGCATTTAATAGAAAAAGAGGACTTTGTGGCAAATAAATCAAGATTTTTATAGAAAATCCACAGCCTTTATCCTTGTACTCTCATATTTGGCAATTTGATGACTGATAGATATAGGATTATTGCATGCAGTGCTAGCATTGATTTCCATAAAACAAGTTTATAAATGTAGTTATTGGTTAAGACAAGTATAAATATGGCAAAAATCAAGTACACCTTTTAGGGTGCGCTCGACTTTAGTGACTCAGCACGAGGTGTTTTGGAATTTACAGGTTACTTAGAACTTTTTGTAAAAAATAAACACTAGCACATCATAGAAAATCAAGTGAGTTATTTATGTTTCAAATTTTATAACAAAAATCTCTGTATTAAAGGCTGTGGATTTTCTATAAAAATCTTGATTTATTTGCCACAAAGTCCTCTTTTTCTATCAAATGCAATGAAACAGTAAAAAATAATGCTTTGCATCAAGTTTCCCCTTGGAACATGTACTAAATGTCCTATCTCTATTATTTATTATATCTTTAGTTTTGATACAATTGAGGTTTGAAAAATTCGTACAAAAATGGCTACAGAAGGGTACATAAACCTTAAGTCCATGATTGACACTTTTATCCCCTGATTTTCTAAAGAAAGTGCGAGAATCTTATTATAGGTATGTCTGTCCTTAATTAAACGTTCCTTGTTCATTTTATTACCAGCAATAACAGGGTGATATATAAATAATCAAAATCGATATTAAGACGAATTAGAAACCAGAAATCATTTTGTTTATTCTCCGACGGAACTAACCCGAAATGATTAACCATTAGGTAGGCTTATTTGTGAATATGTACACCTACCCATTTTCCTGGTAAATTGTTTGGCACACAGGGCCAACCCGTGGTAAAATCCATATAAATTCAAGCCCGCGTTAATTACTTTCTAAATTGAAATATTTCCTTCCTTTGCACTTATAATTACGAAATGTTCGATTAAAGGTATGAGCTTTTACAATTTTGACATTTTTAATTACTAGTATATCTGTTTGTTTTGCTCAAATATTTTCAATTTAATGCGACTGTCATACAAGTGAGAGGTTGAGCTAGCTATACAACTAAGTTTAATCCACCCTACATAAGCAAATTCCCGTGTACCAAGTCCGGAATATTACAGCTGTTTTCGATTCATTTGATGTGTTTAAGCTTTTGATTTTGTCATTGTTGAGAGACTCGCCGTTTCTACATTTCCTCGCAATTCGGTTTTATGTTACTAGTATTTTCCTTTTTATAACTTTTTCAATGTTTTAGTCCTTTTTCAATTTTTATTTAATGTTACAGTTCTAAAAGATCCACATTATAGAAATTTTACATGACGAGAAAGGTACTGTTAACAGAACAATAAATTGACCTAGTACTTTTTGAAATGTTTCGCCGCTGTTACTTATAATTCAAGAGTATCCTTGCGGGAAACATTCCAAACATCTATTCTGAAAAGAGAAAAATTCACAACAACCCTGGAAATAATCAAATATCCCATACCAATAAAAAAACAACATTAGTTATCCATTATTCTCCAAAATTAAAGGAATGTTCAATATATCAAGATAGATGTTGAAATATAGCACACATGAAATGAAAACCTTATAGGCATTTCGTCATTTCAACAGAATAACAATTTGTCAAACATGTCATATAACTGATAAGGACGTTCAATCCATTCAAATCACATACAGATGTTACGTAACAGTTATATCATCGCATAATCAACTATAATGTGTCCCACGGAGAAAATGTGCATGGAAGGAAAGAAACTATGACATCAACAGTTGTTTTGAAAATTCTTTTTATGATGCAGACAATTTCCTTCAAGACTGATTATTTTCGCTTTTCCCTCTCTATAATCGGTCTTGTTACTTAATGCATTGAAAAAAAACACACATAATTAAGAAATGAATCTCACTTATTATAAGAGACCTCACTAAAATCTTAACCAGACTTGTCGTAATTCATACTAGTTAGTTAAAAAGTTGAGCCGTAAATTTCCATTTTTTAAAGAAAAACGAAAGATTAAAGAATCGCCCAGCTAAAAATTACCCATGCATCGCTCAAGAGAAAATAAGTTCTAGTGAATTCATCCTCGGTGTCAAAACATTTCACCTTGTAGATTCAGAAAAGATCTTATTTGCTACCTTGAACAGAAGAATGTTCTTCTGACTATATATGAATCTGTGATATATATATTCGGTCCAAAAATACGGGCCGTTAGTTCATTACTAGTATTACAAACTACAAACTTAAGTGCAAATCTGCTGAAATTGTAAACATTGTTTTTAACAAATAATTTACCACGGACTCTGTGGCGTAGGAGCAGACTGAAAAGTGTGTGATGTGATTGGAGTCAAATTTCTGAAAGTGACAAACAAAAGAAATGTAGTATAGAAAAATAAACTCTTCAAAGTTACAAGGCGTTAATTTTGTACGCCAATGGTGCGTTTTGGATTCGTCAGTAAAAGACTTATCAATGACGCTTAGATAAATAAAATCCAAATAGAATTTATTCAGTCTGTTACTTTTCTAAATTTACTGTTAACAAATTTTTGAATTTTTAGAAATACTAAGGGTTTTCTACCTCAGGCATAGTTTGCCTTAGCTGTATTTTGCAAAACTTTTTAGAATTTTGATCCTCAATGCTCTTCAACTTCGTACTTTATTTGGCCTTTTTAACTTTTTGGGATTCGAGCGTCACTGATGAGTATTATAACTACTACACATGTAGGTTTCATAAGAAACCATAGTTTTGATTGGCTTTCCGAATACAATACAACAGTATAGGACAGAAATATGATTTGATGCTTCTAATTTTATAAGGCAATGAAAGCGTTGATCGAGCGCACATGAATAATATGAAGTCCTTCGGTCAACACTTTAACACCCCAATATAGTAATAAAAAGAAGCCTTCAATTCCTAATTATATATTGTTGTGTCATTGTGTTCCTGTACCTCACATATCTTTTTATCCAAATAAATGTAATGCAGTATACGTATTAATCATATATATAAAGAACGCATGTTGTAAAATACAGGTGTCAATAGATTAACTTTTATAAGAAAATAAATGTATAAAATACTCCTATCAAGCGGCATATTACATAATGTTCAATCTTTTGTACTTTAAAACTATAATTCATTACTTTTTCTACTTTATATATTATTAACAAAACAAACAAACATTTAACAAAAAAAGGTAGAAGTAAGTTAAATCAAAGGTAAAATTAAAGTTAACACGGTAATGTCATTGTAGGAGTAGCTCTAAACTCTATGAAAATATCTGTCGCTAATGCATACAAGAGAAAACACTTAAAAATAAATCATAGGATGTGCAAACTCCTATAAAAGTTATTAACAATCTATATAAACCTTATATATTTTCCAAATTAAGATAAAGAGTTAAGTGTATATAAGAAGATCTATTACACCTATATTTCCACCTTCCAAATCGAATCAACCAATGTGTCTCTTTATTTTCAAGATCTTTTTTTATTTGAAAGTTCTTTGCTCTGTTCCTCGGTAATATGATGAGTTCAGTCATTCCCATTTGATTTTTAAAGTTTGTTCTTATGTTGTGGTGTTACAAAACCAGCATAGGGGAAGAGTTTATCGCTCACAAACATATCTAATCTCACTATATTCTGCGCATGTGAGAAATTGAGGGCGTTTGAGATTCAGGGTTTTGCGTCGATTATTGTTCGTTTGTTATTGCATCATAAATTGGGCCTTGGATTTTCGAGTTTGATTTATATCACATTTTCCCTACCAGGACCTTTTAAAGCTTACTATGCGGTATGAGTTTTGCTAATGGTGAATGCCTTTCGGTGACTTATGCTTGGTAACCACATTAATGTGCATTAAAAAATACTATGAGATAGAATTTTGAAATAAATTGTGAGAAGATAGGTTTCATAATATGTTTTAAGAAAATAAAAAGAAAACATGGTGTCACCGAACTTGTTTTCTTGTTACAAGTAAAAATGTCTTCATTAGTCCAGTGTAAATTTTGTACTAAAAGAGTTATCTCCCATTAAATGGCTCATTTAAAAAAAAATGATTTTAAAAACCAAATTTTTGATATTTGTTAAAATATTTTGTATAATACAATAAATTACCAAGTTTTCTTTATATAAATAAACAGTCTAACAATTAAATTGCAAATCTGTCTCCAAATTTGCAGATTTGGGCAAATAACTAGACCGATTTTGTACTGTGATTGTCCAATCCAAGATGGCGGTATACCATGAATCAACCTTACGAAAATCTTCATTATTCATTATTGAGAATATAAAGTTATCTTCCCTGAAAGAACTCTTCTGATATAAAAGCACACATAGTGTACACAGGAAGTATACACAAATGGAAGAAACTTGGCAGACTATATCAGTGATAAACAGTCAGGGTGTTAAAACATTATGGTCTGTAAATAACCATGTCCTTCTGTAGCTTTAAAAGCTCACAGATATGTGAATGCGTAGGTAAAAATTCCCCACTGACTTCTTTGTCATCAGAATTGCAGTCTATTATTCTTACTGAGGCTGGTCTACTGCCAAGTGATATTACACAGAAGTTTCAAGTGTGCAGTGAACATTTTCACAGGTTTTTGAATAAAAACAAAGCAGGCTGTAAATCTAAGATATGTGGGATACCTGATATAATTTCGTCTCACAACAAAGACAATAAAATATATGGAGGATGGTCAGGGGTAAAGGCAGACAGAAATGTATCTTTGGAAAAAGTGAAAGAGATTCATGCTAGAACAGAAATCATAGTTCCTGTTGGAACTTGTAAGTAAAATAATTAAAATGATTTTTTTTATAACTGGGTATCGCATAATTTGTTATTTATATTTATTTACCAACTTAGGGACGACATCAAAAGTTCAATTTAGGATAAAAAAAAACTTAATTCACATAGTTTTTTCACTGACCCCTCTCTTAACTTAATTTGGGAAAAATTGATTGAACAATAGGAATATATATGTAAAAATCAATTTTAAATATACAAAACTTGCAGAAGTTTAACCCCACCCCCATCCCAAACTACATGTATTTGAGTTTAAGTTTTTTTATCTACATCGATCTTTTGAAGTCGTCCCTTACTACACTATGTATAGAAATGCCCATGTTTTTAAAACTCTTTGTCTGTCAAATTTCTTTATATTGCCGTCTTTTTATCTACTATTTTTTCTCTTTTGGTACTTTGGTATTCCTCGTTTTACATTACACACCACATGAAATGTAAACAATATTGTAAAATGTAAAATTTATACCTAAGCAATATAAGAAAAGGTATACATTATTAGAATCTAAATTATATGAAAAGGGTAGGTAACAGAACCCACCGTCACCCCTATCAATTAAGTATTGAAGTGGACCCCACTCCACCCCCAGGCAATACTTGACCATTATGAATTAAATCAAAATGTGATTTATTTCCAAAATAAGAGACAACTATTATTAGATTTACGAGGAACAGTCAGGTTATTGCATAAATGGCTGAAATTTTTCTAAAGTTATCAAAGAAGGAAAAACGGCTTTACATTGCATAATTTCATCAATTTCTTTCCCCTACCCAAAATATTACCGATGTTTGCAGAAAAAAAAAACAAGAAACAGAATTTCACTTCAAAAACATGTAGCTCAACATGTCAACGACAAAGGTACAGAATAAGTTTAGCAAAAACTGACAGGTTTTTTTTTCAATTCAATTCAAGGTATGAAAAATGTTACATGTAACAAAAATTCTTATCAAAATGAATTCACCGCCACCCCCTCCCCCAAAAAAAATGAGCATTACATTTTATCTTTATTTTAAAAGCAGAAACTACAATATATTTTGGAAAATATGAATGATAATCATTTTCTATTATTCCTGGATATTCTACTTCAAATTTGCAAAAATTATTTGATATTGTAAAATTTTAGCATATATAACAAAAGTAAGATGGTAATTGAGTTGGAAATAAATGGTTTTGAATGTAAGAGAAAGTTAATGATACTTATTTTATCAGTACAAATGTATTTGCATGTACTAAAAATGTATCTTTATTAAAAAAAACTAATATGAACTGTGTGTTTCAGCAATATGCCCAAGATGCAGAAAGACCCTTTGTTGTGGGCAATCCACTTCGTGTAGCTTGATTGAAAATTTTGCAAATAAAAACGTAAGTTATAATGTTGGTACATGTTCTTATTTTATTCAGAGTCATATTTTTATGTATGGTATCTCTATCTGTAAATGGGCTTAATTTTATCAGTCCGACTGTCATATAAAGGGGTATATCAAACATCATGATATATTAAAATAGTTTACCCCGGTACTGAAAGTCTGAATACGAAAAGAATTTATAATGATTCTCCCAATTTATTTTTATTAAAAAATATTAAAATATTTGTTTAATATTAAATTGAAGTTAAACAAAAATTTGGTTTGGTTAGTTTTCTATCAATTTTGAACTGAGCAAAATTACAGATACAGACAAATTTTGTTAGAAGATCTGACAGTGAATGTTTGTTCAATGCAAAATGCACGTACATGTAGGTGTTGTGTTTCTATTGACATTCAATCAGTATATTTCGAGCATTTTTAATATATATTGAGGAAAAAAATGATGATACTTCAAATGTATGTGTGTTATTTTAAAGTGCATAGTATTAATTTCTTCTACATATTTTTATTCAAAACATGAACTATATACAAATAACAATCAATATTCATGCAATAAGCAAGTGCAGAATATTAACATTATTATCATTGAATATGTGGGTTCATTCAGTACTTTAAAAAAAAATTTATGCAGTGTTTGATGAACAGTGACAACCTTGGTGATACATGTAGCTGTCAATATGAAGAACAGTATTATCTCAGACCTTATCGACTTACTAGTGGTTATAATGTAAGTATCATTGAAAATTTCAATTATATCAAAATTTGCAGTATTAAAGCTAGATAAGTAGGCCCACTCACAGCCTTACGCTGGTTGGGTCTACGTTAATGGATTGTCATCATTTTTTTTTTCGATAAATGATGTTTGAAACGATTCTATTGAACAGGTTTATATCAAAATTTGTCTATATGTTGAATGTTACTGTGAATTTGTTTTGCTACGTTACGTTAAAAGTAGTAGCAGAAACACAAATTGTCATGAAGAAATTTCTTTCTTTATGAATAATATTTTTAATAAACATAACAAATTCTAGGTTTTATATTACAAATACAGACTCGACTACTCGAAAATGTTGGAGTATGGGTAAGAGCTTTTACTAACTTATCAATATTTAAGTAATATTTGTTATCTGTACTATTAAGCGAGAAGACCCCATTTTGTGTTTGGCTTCTCTTCCTTCCACAATAAATTAATCATCGTGCCTCTGTGTCCTATAGGTACCATGCATATTCGCATTTGTCATCCATTCTTGTGATTATTCAGTTTGGGTTAGTTTGGGAGAAATACGAAAAAAAATGCGTCCGGATATTTTTCCGTCAATGGACGAAATTTTAAGTCAGACTAGACTTCCGGTTTGCGTTTTTCTGTACTTTCCAAACATACAAAGACTATGAATAAAGTGTATTTGCTTTCTGCTATTATTTTCAAGTTTACTTTCAACGGCGGTAACACAGTTTATTAAATACAGAGGGTCTACATAATATGTCAATGACCGCCGTTGATCGATTAGTAAATTGAGAGTTGATAATAAAAAGCAAAAACACTTTATTTTAAGTAATGAATGTTCATAATATACAGATAAACTCTAACATTATTGAAATTAATAGAAATACAAAAAAAGAGAGGGAATTTTAGAGGGAAAAAAATTAGGAGCCAGGCTATAAAAACAATTTTCATGTCCCAAAGTACCTATGACATTTGATACCTTTTCTGAAATGCTCTAGTCAAAAATCTTTTACAAAAATGCATCGGGTCACTAGAAAGTATATTAAATAGAGAGGGTCTATATAATATATCAATGACCGCCGTGGATTCATTTATAGTAAACTGAGAATTGATAGTAAAAAGCAAACAGTTATCAAAGGTACCAGGATTATAATTTAGTACACCAGACGCGCGTTTCGTCTACACAAGACTCATCAGTGACGCTCATATCAAACTATTTATAAAGCATACTTTATATATAGTAATGAATGTTTATAATATACTAAATGTAACTATGTTCATATTGAAATAAATAGATAACAAAATTGGGAATTTTGGGGAAAATGGAGGAGGGGTTGAAAATACAATGCCCTCTCCCACAGTACCTATAACTTTTGATACCTTCCCTGAAATTCTCCAGTCATTAAATCTTTTACAAAATTTCATTCTACATCACTTTACATACTTTCAACCACGTTCTGAATGCCCACGATTTCATTGGACTGACTTTTTGAGGAATATAAAAGACTTCGGCTGTCCTTTAGGCCTGTTTTGAATTTAAACATAATTTGCATAAGTACTTGGGAAAGGACAATTATTTTCGCGTTTTTCAGTAAACAATGATCATACATTTACTATAAATCAGGTGAATTTGCTATTTGCTATCAATTCTAATAGTTTACTATCCACGGCGGTCACTGATATAATTCTGTATACTACATACATATAATATGAATACATTGTATTTGCTTTAATTTACTATAAATTCCTATGGTTAACTTGGGGGGGGGGGGGGGGGGGCTCTCTACTATTCATGGAGGTCACTGACGCAAATTGAACTGTTAGCAAAACAATAAATTGACATAGTACTTTTTGAAATCGTTCGCTGTTCACTCATAATTCAAAAGCTTCCCTGCCAAAATCTATGTTTGAAAGTGAAAAAATAATCCAAAGCTACACCGGAAATAAATCAAATATCGATAACAATGACGAGATCTCATATATCCATTATCCTCCAAAATAAAAGGATTTTTAATATATCTAGACAGATGTTATAATATAGCTCAAATGAAATGAAAATCATTCATGGCATTTCGTCATTTCACAGAATAACATTTGTCAAACATGTCATAGAGCTGATAATGACTTTCAATACATTCAAATCACATGCAAATGTTATGTAACAGTTATATCATCAAATAATCAACTATAGTATGTCCCACGGAGAAAATGCAATGCTTGGAAGGAAAGAAACTGCGACACCAATAATTGTTTTGAAAATTCCTTTTATGATTAAGACAATTTCATAGAAGACTGATTATTTTCACTATTTCATCTCTCGTAATCGGTCTCGTAACTTTTTAAATTGAAAAATCCACACATAATAAAGAAATATGTATCACTTATTATACAAAGAAATGGAAATTCTGGACCAAATTTGCGGTTATTCATGTACTGTTTTGTTGAATCGCTGAGCTGGAAAATTTCCCCTGAAATATTAAAGAAAAAAAAAACTCCTGGTGAATATATATTCGGTTTCAAAACATTCCACCTTCCGGTTCTAGAAGATCGTTTTTGCTACATTGAACAAAATAATGTTATGCTGACTTTACATGACTGTGATATATATATATATATATATATATATATATATATGTTTGTCCTAAATATACGTGCCGTTATTTCCATTATCACAAAATACCAAATTAACTGGAAATTTACAGAAATTGTAAATAATTGTTTTTACACAAGATGTTACCATGCATGGTCAGTGGTGTAGGAGCAATCTGAAAAGTGTGTGAGGTGCGTGGGGGCAAATTTCTGATAGGAAGTTACAAAGCATTAATTTTGTGCGTTTCGGAATCGTCAACAGAAGACTTATCAGTGACGCTTGAATAAAAACTTAACGCAAATAGAAGTTAATTAGTAGCCTTTTTTGTTATTTCTCACCAATCCCTCCCCCGATCCTACCCCTCCCCCCCCCCCGAGTTTCCATTTAGTGTCTACAGATTCAGCATCTTATATGCAACTCTGATCGCGTGTCTTGTATATATATATACCTACATGATTACATCACATATAAAAAAGAAGATGTGGTACGATTGCCAATGAGACAACTCTCCACAAGAGACCAAAATGACACAGAAATTAACAACTATAGGTCACCGTACGGCCTTCAACAATAAGCAAAGCCCATACTGCATAGTTAGTTATAAAAGGCACCGAAATGAATATGTAAAACAATTCCAACGAGAAAACAAACGGCCTTATGTATGTAAAAAAATTGAACGAAGAAATATATGTAACACATAAACAAACGACAACCACTGAAATACAGGCTTCTGACTTGGGACAGCACATACATACATTATGTGGCGGGGTTAAACATGTTAGCAGGATCCCAACCATCCTCTAACCTGGGACAGTGGTATAACAGTACAACATAAGAACGAACTATAAAAATAAGTTGAAAACTGCTTACATGTATGTTTTTTTAGAATCCGTAATTTTGATTGGCTTTCCTTATAAAATACAACAGTTAAGGACAGAAATGTAATTACATGAACTGGATGCTTCTTTTTATAATTCTATAGGGTAATGAAAGCGTTGACCGAGAACATCTTTAATATGAATTGTTTCTGTGAATCATACAACATGTGCCTCAGTCAACACTTTTACATCTCAATTGAATTTTAAAAAGAAGCTGTCAGTTCTTAATTAAATATTGTTGTGACATTTTGTTCCTGTACCTTACATATTATTTTGTTTCCAAAAAATGCAATGAAGTATACGTATTAATCATATATATATAAAGAACGCTGCCGCATGTTGTAAAATACAGGGTGTCATTTGATTAAGTTTTATTAGATAACATAAAGTACTCCTATCAAGCGATATATTACATAATGTTAAATCTTTTGTACAATAAAAATATCATCTGATATTTTGTTTACATGATTGTGTACAGTTGTATAGTATATTACTAGTAGCATAAACACAAATTGTGATAAAAAAAACAACTTCCTTGTAAACGAGTAGTCTTTAAAAAAATAGAATTAAAGAGAATGTACCCTGAATAGCTTTCCAAATATTGAATTTTCTTCTGAATAATCCTATTAAAAAAAATCAAATTCCAGGTTTTTCATTAGGCAATTACACATTCTAGACAAAAGACAAACAAGTAATATTTTGCCTGTCTTAAACCAGCTATGATTTGCTACCTCTAATTTGTAAAAATGTGCAAGCTAATATTTGTTAAACCAAATTCTGTTCTTTGCTCAAGCTGTTCAGCTGATGCTTAAGCATCACTGATAGATTAAGGACGCATATCTAACATCTTATAAAATATACATACTTGGAGAGATATGTCAGTCTTACTTTTCTTGTTTTGCACACTTGCAGTGTTTTCGTCCTTCCTCTTATCTTATATAATTTTGATAACTGAAAAGTAATAAATAACTAAAAAATTGTTTTTTTCCCAAAAGTATTTGTAATGCAGTCTTATAGCTGTCAAGATTATGACATTATGAGATAAGGAAATTTTATCTTTTAACACCAATCGAATGTGTTTGACAATTCTCTTTCCGAAGTAATTCAGTTAACTGTGAGAGGTTATCAATCAAACATTAATTTATGCTTTTAAACATTTTGACAGAAAGGGATTTGTTGCCATCACGTCCAAATGTCAGCTTTATATTTGAATAACACAAAATGATACTTGGAAGGTTTCAATTAACGACAGCAAAACCCAAGAATCAATAATATTTCATTTACATCTAATAAAATATCATTTGTATAATTTTACACTACTAGAGAAAATGGAAGGTTCTTTACGAGTTGTTTCTTCAATGGCAATGCATTAATGTGGAAGTCAACACAATACTGTTTATTCGCTTTAGATCTGACATGGTAATTTGCTTCATACGTGTCATCTGAAAGATGCAAAAGCAACGCCATGTCAATGTGCATTGCGTGCTTAATAATCTTTTTTTTTTACAAATACTAATGTCAAATTCAGTTTTATTGTTTGTTTGTTCGAAGTTCGTTGTTTTCCTCTTATAGTTGATGTGTTTCCCTTGGTTTTAGTGAATAACCCGGAATTGTTTTCTCGCAATCGATTTATGACTTTTGAACAGGGTATACTACTATTACAAGCTTTCCCATAATTATTCCTTAGTTTCGTTAATGTTACATTTAACGTAGAAATCATGCAAGATACCCTCTCACATCTTTTAATGTCCAAATTTTAAAAGAAAATATACCTTTTCCAAACAAAATCTGTACTGCACATTGTAGTTTATGATCCCTTTACAATCAACTAAAAGACTCATCAGAAACATGTTTTTTGTTAGAAAGTTTGAATTGAGATATAGAAGAGTGTGTGCAGTAATTACACGCTAATCGTCCTGTAAATTATACGGTTGTCTTCTTCATTGATATAACCGTATTGAAGGCACGGTGAAATCAACTTGTGTGAATTAATCAAATCTGTCGATATAATCAGGAAATAATTGAATGGTACGAAAAGAAGTATCTCATTGGTCATCCAGTTATCCCATCATTCCTTACAGTAAACAAATCGATCTTAGAATGACCAAAAAAACTAATTAGCCAGGAACGGTGTATTATACATTAATCTCATTGGTGGATAGCTTTAATTGAGATTCGTTAGACGTTTTTAAGAGAAGTCTAGCCTATGGATTGTCATGTGATATTTATAGCAAATTAAAGAAAACAAAGTGAGCGGAATGAATTAGCCAAGTCTGTCGATTTCTTTAAAGGATGGAGTTAATCTCAATTAGGACCAATTCTCATTAAGAAGAAGCTGCAATTCACTTGACAAATAAAGCTTTTTTAGTTGTTGATTATAAAGCATGTTTGTATTACTAAGAAGATGTAAATCAGGTACTTTGACTCGTTCAACTGGGAGCTCAATTCAAGAGAAAATCGTCAGACCTTACATCTTAGTAAATGACAAATTAGTTATGACAAGAAGACAAACAGAAAGGTGCCATGTAATTAAAAATCGGAATGTCAAGAAACAGTAAGAATACAACGTGATAACCGACCGTACAAAGGCTGTGTTTTTTACAACGTGATGAGAGAATGATGACACTTCTCTAGCAATATGTCGAACCAGTGGTAGAAAATTTGCAAAATTCATCTGTCGATTTTGTGTTTAATGTACGTGACAGATCATAGCTGATACCAAATATTGCAAATGAATATCGCCACAAATACCTACACAGCCACAACAAAAAACAAGTAGAATTAAAACAACAAAAATACACAAAAACATTAAAAACAAATGCAGTAAGGAATGTGGCAATTGTTTTCCATTCGTTTGATGATGTGTTTGAGCTTTTAATTTTGCCATTTGAGTTCGGTATTTTTGTTATATTACTTTTGATTGAATAAACTAATAATATCCCTTCCTTTACATATATTTGCTAATTTGAAAGGATAACAATTATCCGCATATGTCTGCCAGGGCCGTAACTACCTATGAGGCAGGGGAGGCAACTGCCTCCCCTAAATTTTCTACACCAAATTTTTTTTTGGAAGTAATAAAATGAAATTTTGACAATATGTACACCAAGAACTTGAATTTATATAATAAGCAACACAAGTTTACAGTTTTGACAGTGTTATCATGATACGTGATATATGCGTCATTTTCCGGATTTTTGATCCAAAGTGAACCGTTTCAGTATTTGTATTTTGGCTTTTTTTCGTGTGGCCGTCCGTCTGTTATGGTGGCACGGTAGTATTTGCATTCCAGAATTTAGGTTGCTCTTTTGTGTACCCTACTTAGGTTAATGTATCTAAACAGTGCGATTGGACAAAAAATACAGTATCAACTGAACTTACTTTCCCAAACTGAGGGATGAATCAGGTGTAGAAAAATATGAAATAATTTTACATACAGATGAAAATGAATTTTTGAGAATTTTTTGAAATTTTGTATTCACTGCACCATAAAAGACCTAAAAGTACTAGTGGCCTTAGGTTTTTAAAAATAGCAAAAAAAGTAAACGGTCATGATACATATTCAAATTCATTTGTGAATAGTAAAATGAAAGTACTTCAGTTAACTGTGAATGTAGAATTTTTTGCAGTGTTAGAAAGGGGTGAAAATTCTTAAAAGGCTATCATTATCCCTTATGGGCCAGGAAATACTACCGTGCCACCTTATTCAGTATTCGTAAGAGAACACATATGAAACTTTGTTTTCGACAATTTTGAATAAAACTTAACTATTCACATTTATTTAGGGGCTCAGTTAAGCAGAGGAAGTTCCCTTTTAATTGTGAATCTTTTATGATATCGGGAATTCGTTACCGGCTGAATCAGCTGTTTTAACCGCTTCTCCCGATCGTACAAGAACATTATGGTCAATGCCTTAGTAGTTAAACACCCCCATTCGATATAGCAGGGACTTTCTATACTAAGTATATACTTGACTGTATTTAAAGTCCCTGTTTTTAGTTGTCTGTTCAGCTTTCAACAATATTGAAATTCAAGGTCCTCGATAAAAAAATTATCTTGCGTTCCATGATCTTAGTTGCTTTACATATTTTTTTTAACTTACCAGTTTGATCTCTAATAAAAAAATATCTTTAAATACAGGTAATAATTGTTTGCATACAAATTGCTTCCAGCATCCAGCATTACTGGTGTTTCTTAAATTAGGGAAATCGAAGAAAAACGGGTTATTTTAGCCATATTGAGAAAAAAATCCATGGTCACAATGTATTTAACCCTCTCCCTTTCACACCGGTACAGCTTACCGGTGAACCCAATTTCAAGATTTTTGTGGGACATTTAGACTTGTTTAATCGCTATTTGCTGACGTACAGATGTGGTTAAGGGCTCAAATTAATCCTCAGATAACCAGCAATGCGATTTAATTTGCATCAAACCTCTACCATTATTAGTTAATAAACAAGTCGCCCCTTACTAATGTGTAATTTTTCTGTAAAAACCATTTATTTTTCTTCGAATTTTGAGGAATATTCTCAAAAAGAAGTGCAAAGAAAACTGCTCTTATAAGAGGATTTATGACTTTTTTCAATAACTGTGCACTGATTTTTTTAAGAATAGTATTAAACTAATAGTTCTAACTTGTACACTAGTTGCAAATGTAATTTTTAGTGTAGCAGCGCAATCACAAACTTGAAATACGCTAAAAATCTGAAGTCATTTCTTAAAGATATTATGAGAAAAGAGACAAAAACTGCTAAAATATTCTGAATTTTTTTGGCAAAGTTGAAATAGATGTAACAAAACATGGTTTCGTAAGTGTTGCGTTATATCAAAGTTGAAAACACTTTTGTTTGAATAAAGGAACATGTATATTTCAATGAAAAAATGACAGTTTAAAGAGGGGATTCCTCCTAGATTTGCGTAAAAATCATGCATTTGGCAACAAAAAATTATCATCTGAACACATAATTCCAAAAAGAAAACAAACTGAGTGAGAAACTTTATATTATTATTTTTTTAATTTCTTCCGTAGTAGTAGACTTAAATACTTAAATTTCAAAAGATTCACTACAATGCCAGTTGCTCAGGGGTACGCTGATCTATCCCAAGGCGCTAAGATTGAGAGTACGAATCCCACTGCCGGAGTTGGAAAATTAATTTCCTATATTAAATGTAACTTAACTTAACTTTACTTTCAACTTCAAAAAGGAAACCTACGAAATTTTTTTAAAAGAATGTGTGTGCAAAATTCCCCCCCCCCTTACCCCCTTTGCTCCATCGGGCTCGGTCAAGGGTGTCCCAGATCAAGCTAGCATTGGTAATTCAATGAATTTTCCCTTGTAAAAACAAAGTTTAGGTTGCTGATTGATTGAAAATGAATTAGACAAATAACTAGGGTCCAAGTTTGAAATCGGACAAAAAGAGCGTCTAAAATCAATTATTTTGAATGTTATGGACATCGATATTTCAAGGCCTATAGCACGTTATGTGTCTATTTATACCACCATGATAACTTATATGGCTTCAACAGACTCGAGGCATTGTGTTTCCACAAAAAACCTGACCCTATTAGCAAACCAATATGTCTCTGCACGACTTTTTGCCCAAGGATTTCGTATTTTTTCACTCATCTCCAACAGTCACGTGACTTTTGGAAATATACCTCGTGACCAAAAAATGACGATTTATCTTCAAACTTAATTTTTTGAAATATTTTACCAATTATCTTTCATTTGAGCCCAACATGACGTGTGTATGATCATTGATGCGAATGCTGTATTCATTTAAACTTCGATAATGTATTTTCGATAAGTAAAGGTCTAAAATGCATGAAAGGGAAAGGGTTAATGTTAATAATTATAGGCCAAATTACAGCCTTTAAGACCGTAGCCTTGGCTCACCCAAAACAGCAATATCAACTTTTTTTGCATAAAAATTGTTTCCAGGTTCAAGCAATACTGATATCTCTTAGAGTAAGGAAATCGAAGGAAAACGGGTCAATTTTAGCCATTTTACTGAGAGAGAAAAAAATCGGCGGGGGGCTGCGCCCCAACCCCCTCTCTATATGGTCCTCAGTCGGGGGCCCCAAACCCCTGCCTCCCCTGAATTAGAACCCTAGTTACGACCCTGTCTGCGAAGCTGATTATAATAACGCATATGTAAATAAGACTGTGTAGTTTTCTCTGTAAAAGATGGGAGACCCTTTATTTGATAAAGATTTAATATGTCCTTTACTTAGGTATCGATATAAAAATAAAATACATAAACACCATACAACGAAATGTAGATCAGAAAGTAGGATGTCGTTATTTGTAGTTGAAGTACATTGTATTAGTTTCAACCATCCTAACACTGACATCTTTAATACAAGTATAGTTAATTATCAATAAAAATGATATATGGTGTTACAAAAAAATGCAAAGTGTTAAATTATTTTTATGTCTTTTTGCGTTTGATATTAATATTTCAACTATTCGGCATTTTTCTATACCACTGCTGGTAGAGTTTTAATTCCCCGAGGGTATCACCCGCCCAGTAGTCAGCATTTCTGTGTTGACTTGAGTTGTCATTGAATATCTTCATAATTCTAAAACTGTTAACAAAACTTTGAAGTTTTAAAATACTAAGACTTTTCTACCTCAGGAATAGATAACCTTAGCTGTATTTGGCCAATTTTTTAGGAATCTTTGATCCTCAATGCTCTTCAATTTTGTACTTTATTTGGCCTTCTTAATATGTTTTGATTCGAGCGTCACTGATGATTCTTTTCTAGACAAAACGCGCGTCTGGGGTTAATATAAAACTTCAATCCTGGCATTTATGATGAGTTTATCAACAAAAACGAGTGCATTGATAACAAATGTGTATGTGTTAGAATAACTTATGGGTAAATGGACATTTTAGAGACTAACATTTACAGTACAAAAGTTATATCGAAGAAGAGCCATTAAGAAGCGTTTCGAGGTGGTGACCTACATTTTGGACGCTTAGAAATGAAGATTTGAAAACTAACGCAAAATCAAAAAAATATTGCTAATATCCGAATTTGAACTAATCCGAAGGCAATAAGAAATAAACAATACGATATTTTCCTTGAAGGAGGTTGCAATATTTATGAAGTTATAACATATGAAAATCTATATTAGTAAATCAACGTTATGGCTGTGGGTTGATAATTACCTTTGGAACAAACAGTACATCAAAATTGGTATAAACACAGATGCAGTAAAGTTAGTTGCTTAATTGTTGATAAGTTCGTGTTCATTGTCTTGGTTTTGTGCTACCATAATAACTAGCTATGTGTATTTACATTTATTTCATTTTTTCCCAGTCTCTGTGGTAGCTTTATAGTTTCTTCTTTTTATTTATAAACACTTCATCAGGGTTTCCGATTTAGCTTTGTAACAAACAGAAATGATCAAAATGCCTATTTGCTGCGGACTTTGACATTTAATTACTTTTTTAATCACAGACTACCATACCATGACATGAAATGGAACATTTATGTTTTACAAGAAACCATAAGATTCCATTTATGTCACACAGACAGAATTAATATTCAAGACATCAATAATGTTTTTATACCACGTAAAATAAAGATGGTTCAATCCCCGTTATAGGTCTAGACTTGAAAAATCTTAATCTTTTGAAATAATAGAAATCATTTTCTTTCGTAATGTTCTAGACGCAATGAATTACTTTTATCTTAGTTTCTGGGGGAAATCTCTCGACATTTGTCATAAATTACATAATGTGTCATAGAAAAATAGCTTTGTTGTAATGAAAAATGGAAAACATAAGGCACAAATATTACTTACAATATAATTTACCAAAATGGAAACCATTCAGGGAACATCAATGAGATTTGCCAAACCATATTAGAAACATTAGACAAATGATTCTAAGTCATATCATATAATTTAATTAAACAGATGGCATAAACCTCTCCAAGCATAGTGTTTATAGCTGACTATGCGGTATGGGTTTTGCTCATTGTTGGAATCAGTACGATGACCTATAGTTGTTAACTTATAAAATCATTTGCTCTCTGATTGAGAGTGGTAACATTAGCAATCAAAATCTTCTTATTTTTTTTTACCATAAACTGTTGTGTTTATTATGTGTTGTGTGTGACAATACGATTAAAATACAACCCATGTGTTCACGGTCCGCTTTCAGGTTATTTGCTTCTCTGGAACATTAATTGAATGAGGTTATAAATGTATTCAAATATGACTATGGATATTGTATTGCTTGGTTAACTTCTCCCATTTATTGTATACTTTCTACACAAAACTTCTGATTAAATATTTTGAGAGAGAACATCACACATAAAAAGATATATCAATTGTTTGCTTTACCGCCGATGACAAATAGTCCATGTATGTTTAGAATGATCACAGAATATAAATCAACGTTGACATGGAGTATACTTGTACAACAATTAGACAGCAACCCAACCACACAACAACCAACATTTAAAGGTAACCGAATGTAAAGTATCTATCAAACTCCAAAAGCTTAAGGATAACAACAAATTAAAAATAAAAATAACAGACTATAAAAAAAAATTCATTAACACATAATTCCCTGAAGGACATGTATGTTTGTTTTAAATAAATTAATAAAAACAGTACTTCAAAGATTATCATTGTAAAGAATAATTTTCGTAAAACGTCAGCTACATATAAAGGATCTATAGATATGTAACTCTAGTGTAATTTTATATATATATTTGAACTCTGTAGCGTTTAATAGTTCCAAAGAGGATACGATATTTTCCACACCATCTTATCAATGTGTAACTATGTACGTAAATACATTAATAGGGATTGTTAATCTATTCAGATTTCATCACGACACTTATGGAGAAATCCAAGGATTCATAAGCAATACGATATCATTAGATTTTAAAAGAAATATCCATATATTCAATTGTATCTGCTGACAAGGCTCCCAGCAATATGTTTCATTGTTAGATAACACATTAGGTTTACCACTTGATTCATCATGGATTTGATAGTAAAGGTTACTTTTAACTTCCAAATCATATATTATATAAACACACGAATATACTGGTATAAAAAAAAATGGAAAATTGTTGATAATATAATGATTATTTCTTCTCTTGGCATTAATGTTATTCCTGACAAGAATGACATCAATTATCTCAATTTATGACAATTTGTCTAATACTGTCCCACATATTTTGTTGATAAAACCATCATGTACAGATGTAATGTGATAGATTTATCACAAAGAGCTACGCTCATATCACAGCTTGTGGTTGAGTAGAACATTGGTTCAAGATTCTCTTATATCAATATACGCGTTACTTCTTTAAATTATAAATGAAGCACACTCTTACAAAAACGCACGTAAACGCAAAATAATGGCAATAGTAGTATACCGCTACCGCTGTGCAATACTCATGAATCGATTACGCGAAATCAAATTCGGATTACAAACTAAAACCGAGTATACACATCAACTGTAAAAGGAAAACAGCAGAACAACAGAAACACTGAACTGCAAAAAAAAAAAACAACCCAAAAAACGCCAACTTACATAGAAACGGACTATTTATTATCAACTGCAAAAACAAAACAAAAACAAGATTTTAAAAACACTTTAACTGGTGTTGTTTCTTGAAGAATATGCTATAGTATACGCCAATTTATTATGAGGACTGACAATAATGCCGGAAAAAAAATCGATTCATCAGTCAAAGGGTAAACTTTTAAATAGATGATTTTGCATTGGTGATGACATTTTAATTTATAATTCATTGTAGAATCAGGTGGCATGTCTTATAATACAGGATTTGAAATTTGATGGACATGACTAATGAGTAGACGGCACTCTTACCAAACTATAAAGTGAACACAATGATGACACCATTGGCGTTCCTTATTCATATAAAAATTATCAGTAGAATATATTCAACATAAAACTTCACTATTTACAGACATTATTATTTCAATGGTGTTTTTAAGCTTTATTTGCGAACGGTGTGTTTTTTCGTCGTCATTCGTTATGCTAATGATTGTTTCTCAGATACAGATTGAAGATAGCAGACAATGTTATATTTTATATTCAAAGTAAGTTATTTGTATTAATGTAAAAGTCGTATGTTCCAATAATACAAAATGAGTACAGTTATGAAATACCAAAGGGCAAATCAATGATCGTAAATCAATACATATATACGTGCAACAGGAGGTAATTGCTATTTTTACGTGATACTTTTGCATTTTACCAACACTGCATAGTATGATGGTCACTGTATGTGCAGAATCAGTATGTGATTTCTCGCCGCAGATAGATACTTATGTTGGTTTTTGCTAGTCCCTGATGATATTATTAACCCATCATGTTGATTCATAATATACTTTCTTCTTTGATATATATAGAAATTTTAGAATTCTGATTCCCTCGAAAAAAAAGTACCTTAGTTGTATTTATTTGTTATTTTTGTGGACCCCTTTAATCATGCAACTTCAGGCCATAAAAAAGAATAGGTTTTTTTTGCCCAAACCCTACCTACCCAGAAAAAATCTGCCTACTCAAATTCTTTTATTGTCCTGATTTGAAGAAGTTTTTTTTTAATCAGATAGGCATGAAGACTAATAAACACCTGATACTTCAATTTCTTTAAAAAAAAAAATGCCTACCTACCTACCCACTGTCTCAACCTTTGGGTAGGGTTTGGGCAAATCAAAATATTTTTAAATGTGGCCTCACAAGTTTTTGTGCAACCTTTGCTTTTATTCTGTTTTGGTTTAAAAGTTCCTAATGAATATAAATCCTGTTAAGCGCTTCTTACTCACCAAATTTATAAAGGATAGTTTTCATCTTTCAATCTGTAGTTGTTTGCTCTATTTTTTAAATTCTGCAGTTTTTAAGATGTAAATTTCAGTCGGTTTTTGTCCTATGAATTTTTGTTCCATACATTGAACTTACTTTAGATAAAGCTAATACTAATAAAGACCACTTCCCTTTCCTCGATCTTGATATCTATATCATTAACGGGAAGCTTAATAAAAAAAAATATGATTAAAGAGATGATTTTTCATTTCCTATCGTTAATTATCCATTTTTAGATGGTGACGTTCCCTTGTCACCATCTTATGGTGTTTATATATCTCAACTTGTACGATTCGCTCGTGTATGTAACAACATATTAGATTTTAGCGAGAGAAATATATGTATTACTGAAAAATTATTACACCAGGGTTTTCGATATCACAAACTAGTCAAAACATTTACTAAATTTTATCATCGGTATAAGGAAATAATTCGTAACTATAACTCAACATGCAGACATCTTATACGTTCAGGTATTTCACATCCAATCTTTTATGGTAATATTCTTTACAAAGCACAAAAATGTCAGTATTCACCTCAAAAGCTTACAAAACCTTTAAACAGACTTATTAAGAAGGGATATAGTTACGATACTGTTGTCAGGTCATTAAAGATCGCATATTTTGGCTTTAATATTGATTCACTTATAGGGTCTTTGCATCGGAACTAAACACATTTATTTAAAACACAGTTGTTGGCATGACACGTGTTATGTTCTTCTCATATATTTTATGATAGTATGATACTAAACTCAGGGGCGGATGCAGGAATTTTCGAAAGGGGGGGTGCTAACCCAGGGCAAAGGGGGGAGCAAAACATATGTCCCGATACAAATGCATTGATCGGCAAAAATAAAGGGGGGGGGGTGCGCACCCCCGGAACCCCCCCTCTGGATCCGCCACTGAAACCCCTAGGGATTGTGCCTGATATTCATATGATGAAGACATAATCTTTCAATCAGTTTAGTTGATGTCTGGAGCTGGCATATCAGTTAACTGCTAGTAGTCTGTTGTTATTTATGTATTATTGTCATTTTGTATATTTTCTTTTGTTACATCTTCTGACATCGGACTCGGACTTCTCTTGAGCTTAATTTTAATGTGCGTATTGTTATGCGTTTACTTTTCTACATTGGCTAAAGGTATAGGGGGAGGGTTGATATCTCATAATATAAAAAAGAAGATGTGCTATGATTGCCAATGAGACAACTATCCACAAAAGACCAAAATGACACAGACATTAACAACTATAGGTCACCGTACGGCCTTCAACAATGAGCAAAGCCCATACCGCATAGTAAGCTATAATAGGCCTCGATAAGACAATGTAAAACAATTCAAACGAGAAAACTAACGGCCTTATTTATGTAAAAAAATGAACGAAAAACAAATATATAACACATAAACAAACGACAACCACTGAATTACAGGCTCCTGACTTGGGACAGGCACATACATAAATTATGTGGCGGGGTTAAACATGTTAGCGGGATCCCAACCATAAACATGTTTAACCCCGCCGCAATTTTGCGCCTGTCCCAAGTCAGGAGCCTCTGGCCTTTGTTAGTCTTGTATGATTTTTTATTTTAGTTTCTTGTGTATAATTCGGAGTTTAGTACGACGTCCATTATCACTGAACTAGTATACATATTTTTAAGGGGCCAGCTGAAGGACGCCTCCGGATGCAGGAATTCCTCGCTACATTGAAGACCCATTGGTGGCCTTCGGCTGTTGTCTGCTCTATGGTCGGGTTGTTGTCGCTTTGACTCATTCCCCATTTCCTTTCTCAATTTTATTCGCGCATCTGTATTCTCTTTCATTCATACTTCTTTCAATAAAACATATAAATAAATTACGTTTATGTTCAAGGGCTTTCATGGGTCTCTTTACGTTTGACAGCACATGCATTTACGACCATGTAAACCTTTCTAAATAAAGAAAGATATTAATAAAATGCATCGATGCAAAATATTAATACCAAGCAAATCAATTATAAGTCAAATTGATTGCATGTTCCACAGACTTATCGATAAAAATATATTTTACAATTTGCATTATCTTTCTTTTTGCTCTTGAATTTAAAACGAGCCATTATATTTTTTTTCAATCTGAATTGTCTGCGTTGACATTAACACGACATGTTTTTGTCTTGATAAGAAGCTACATGAAGATCTCTTCATGATACTTCATTTTTGTAGTCATCTGTTAATGCATTGTACGAAATTGTGGACATGAGCGCAAACACTTCCTGACTTTTAACTAAAAATGTGGATTAACGATAAATAAATGAATACTTTTCTATAGAAACAAAACTTTGATTCCAGAAGACACGTATTGTAGTAAAATTCTAATTTAACTTTGTAGCTAGACATTTCTCTTCGTATGTAGTTTTTTGGGGCCTCGGTGGCCGAGTGGTCTAAGTAGTTACTACTGTAATCACTATATATAGCCAGTCAACACTGAGGTTGTGAGTTCGAACCACACTCATGCGGGTGCACTCGACTTCAATCTTATTGACTAGGATTGTCAGTTTTCCTATCGAAGGTCGGTGGTTTTCTCCGGGCATTCCGGCTTCTTCCACCAATAAAAACTGTCCGCCACGAAATAGCCTAAATGCGGTGCTTAAAAGTGGCGTTAAAACACCAAATATCAAATCAATCGTACGTAGCTTTCTTTTTCTAATGTTCCCTAAGTATATTTAGTGACTAATAGCGTTACTTCTTCTTCCTACAAACTTATCATCGGTCAATCATGAAAATACATTAAATTGATAAATCAGAATTTTTCAATATCTATCTTGCAGATCACATCAAAGCTTAGAATAAAGAGAGAGACGTAATAATGACCGATTAATTTATATAGATGTGGCATTCTTCCGCTAAGATTAGAAACAGGACGTTTTGTTGGTGAGCCAGAATACCAACGGATATTTAGAATGTGCGACTCCGGACATGTTGAAAATGAACTACACTCTCCGATTGAATGCCAATTTTACAATGGACTACGTAATCAATTATTCTCTGGACTTAAATTTGAATAACAGTGAAAAGTTAAATTTATTATTGTCAGAATATCCTCGAAAACCAGCTCGATACTTAGAACATTCATTAACAAAACTCAGACAACACTTATATTTAAATAATTAACATGTATATAAAATTCCTGATAACAATTTGAATTAATACTATAGTATCTATTTGAAGTGACTTATAGGTCCATTGGGCCGGGTGTAATTTAATTGAAATATTTCAATATTGTACATAATTTGTTATACACAATGCCACTATAATAAACATATTTGTATTGTATTGTATTGTATATGTTTTCTTTTTTCTTTTAATTGTGTAGTTGTTTTGAAATAAAGATGCAGGTTTGTGTAATATGTTGAGAGTAGATTTAAATCAGCCTTTCATGTACGACCTTCACATTTACAACCAATCAATGAGTCGACAGAGCTGCCAAATTTATAATCGTATATACTCCAATGTAATTTCTTTTTAATGCACTATCAGAACACATAATCTAGTTTCAATTTGCAAGTTATGTCCCCAGAAATGGTATATATTGTACAAGACTAGTTCTAATTCTCCCTGAAGATTTGTAAACTAATCAATCAGCCCTACTTGTTGTATTAAATTCTGCAGGTAATCTATTTCAATGTTTTTATTTTGTATTTATTATCCCTTTTAGTAACAGAATTGGCATTTTCAATTTAGAAGCAAGAAATTAAGAGAATCACATTGAGAAACTAAGTAGAATGATTGTCCCATAGCACTCTTATCTCTTTGATTTATGTCAAATCAACTGTAAACCACTATTTGACAGTGGTAATAACACATCAATCCAACGGAGGATTGACAACAACAGTTATTGATCGTTTGACAAATTATCAAATTATTAGGATTAGCTATAAAAGGGAATAAGATGATGTAACGACGGCATGAGTCTGAAATTGTCATATAACATACAACGACCTATAGGTAGCACGGTAGTATTTGCATTCCAGAATTTAGGTTGCTATTTTGTGTACCTAAGTCAATGTATCGGAATGGTGTGATTGGACAAAAATACAGTAACAACTAAACATACTTTCCCAGACTGAGGGATTAATCAGGTGTAGAAAAATATGAAATAATTTTACATACAGATGCAAATGAATGATTGAGATTTTTTTTAAATTTTGTATTCACTGCACGATAAAAGTCCTAAAAGCACTAGTGGCCTTAGGTTTTTAAAAATAGCAAAAATAGTAAACGGTCGTCATACACGTTCAAATTCATTTATGAATAGTAAAATGAAAGCACAAGTTTCAGTTAACTGTGAATGTAGAATTTTAGGCAGTGTTAGAAAGCGGTGAAAATTCTAAAAAGGCTATCATTATCCCTTATGGGCCAGGAAATACTACCGTGTCATCTTAAGGGGTAATATCAGCAAACGTATTTAAAACAATATCCTGTTTCAACACTTAGATGTATAAAAAGGTATCGTCGATTTATAACGATAATGCAAGTTCATTTCAAACTTTGATTTTCGCAGAACTCAATTTAGTGGTAAGAAAAATAACTTTCCTTGCCCTTGTTAAGAAAAGTGACTTTGACATCACTTTATTGATAATATTAACGTTACTTTTCCACACACCCCCACACACCCCGGTTCTTCTACTAAAGCGCATATGTATTATAAGCTTTATTCTAAGACATTTTGTAATTTGAACGAACAATCTCATTATCTAATCAGTGGCTTGCACATTTTCAGAGTAACTCTCATATCGTTATGAACATTTTCAGAGTAGCTCTCTTATCGTTATTATCAGATGAACTTCTTTGCCAAAAAATACAGAGTTTATCACTTGAAGTGTACATTATTCTAGATGCCTGCAGTAAATGAAAAAAATAATAAAAAAAAACCCACATTATTTTCAAGAAAGTTGTGTACGGTCGATTAAAGTTAAGTAATTCTTTTCTGCTTCCGTGGCTGCGATAGATTTTCTTTCCCTTTCAATCAATTTTCCTTTTTCATTTCTATTTTATTAAATTATCATTCAGCTTCAAACCAATAACCTTCTGTTTTATAAATATTACATTTTATGGAATCGAACAATTCATCAATTGAATGTAGAAAGATTTATATAATTTCATTTTCAACAGCGTAGTTGAACATTGTAAAAATCAACGGTTTTCTGTTGTCTAAGCGTGTATAAAGAAAGTTTTAAAGCTATTCTAGGAAGATAATAATGGGATTCGACAGTAGTAATGTCATGGTTTCCGTACAAATATATTTATCGACTGAATTCTTAAGATTGCACTTTAAAATATCAACGTTCGTCGTTTTAAACCTTGAAATCCTACAAATACATGGGTCCATCGTTGCTCTATCTTGTTGGTATGACAACATTAAAGTTAGATTGATATAAAAAAAAAAATAATTAGATAAAATTTGAAATAAATGTGTATCAAATAACAAATGGATGCATAAAATTAAAACTTATCAAGGCGAACTATTGGAAGAAAGTGTAAAATAGGTGTATACATATCCTAACATAGTAAATCAACTTAACCACATATAATTCGAAATATAAACCTGCGTCGACACCTCTGCTGGTGGATAATTATCAGAAGTCAGTTCTTCGGTACTAACACGATTTATAACAATCCTTTCTAAAATTTTCCGTTTATAAATTTTGAAATTTAAATAAAGAAATTTTTCAGGTTTCAACTCCCTCAGGCAAAGTTGGCATTAGATGAATTTTGCTATTTTATTAGGTCATTTTTTGTAATATAATTCTTCAATTGTGTCGGTTCTTATACATCCTTGGCTTTCAGATATTTGGATTAGGGCGTTCCTGGTGAAGATAAATCCAGAAAAGCGCTTCGGACGCATACAAGTTATATAATGTGTTGTTTTCATTATCTATAGGATTCAAGCTGTTCCATCTTCCATTTTCGTCGATTTTTTAATGGCATGGTGTTTGGTTTGTACAACAAATGTTTTTGATTTGCCCTTATGGTATCGTCCCCCTTATTTTATCTTACCTACTAGAAATTGAACAGCACATATATGAAATCTGAGCTTTCTTTATTCTACAGGACTTAATACTGAACTAACTAGTAGTAGAAAATGTAAATACTTGTTATTTAGTTAACCTTATGACCACTCTGTTTTTATTTTCGTTAATACTTTAAGTACATGATCGAATATCCACGAAAAAGAAAACCAGGATGATCATAAAGTTAACTGGATAACAAGTAAAATAATGGTAAGAGTTTCATATGGCATCCCCGCAATACAAAAAAAAAAACCCACAAAAATGTAATTACAGTTTATTCTGTGGGGTGCCATATGCATATGGAACTCTTTCAAAAAAATGATATTTAAAGTAAAACCAGGGTGATCATATGGTTAATTGAATAACAAGTAAAAATGATCTTTAACGGACCTGTCGATCGTGTAGTAAATTAGTGGGTTTGTGTAACAGCATCTTTAACGGACCTGCCGATCGTGTAGTAAATGAAAGGGTTTGTGTAACAGCATCTTTAACGGACCTGTCGATCGTGTAGTAAATGAGTGGGTTTGTGTAACAGCCTGGGTTTACACAGAGCTGTATTTTATAATCGACTTTTGTCATGTCATATTGCATGTTTCCACTTTCAACAACACGCGACTAATTTGCAATCTATTGAAATCGAATTTCCCTGTATTTAATAATGCGTTTAATTACTAGCAAAGGGAATATCTGAAGTGATTTATAGTATATTTAAAAAGTGATATTCAATTAATAAAGCATTCTCGTATCTCAGCAAAAAAAAAGTAAAAAATTGCCATGCTAATCTAATTGAAACCGCATTCGTTTTTAAATTGAATTGGGATAATTGATGTAATTGTATATATGGAGAATCATCATTCTTATGATCGATGGATTAAATGAATGATTCCAGAAATACGCTAGTTTTCATCCAGATTTACTGAACTATTCATCAAATGCGAAAATATTTTTCAATATAATTGAACAAATCACTGATTTCCCTGAGATGGCAAGCCGGGATACATGACTCTATTTGCGTAGTGACGACTTCGACAAGACAGAAAAATATGTGAAAGTGACGAGTTTCATCAACCAACAGGCCTTAGAAACAAAGGATAGAAACAAATATCACATGCTTATAGTTTGATTTTAACAGCTTAACAGTATAAATGACAAAAAACTATTGTTTGGTCAATTATTCTCGCATCACCTGTGTTTAAATTATGTCAATGTTGATAAAATAAGGTGGCAGAATTTTAAAGATTTTTTATTATTTGGGAAAGAGGAATTGGCTTGCTTTTTCAGGTTGCTTAGACGTCAATATTCTAAATTCATTAGAGTTTTAATGATTTATATATTTCATTCTGTGAAACATGGTTTATGCATCAGTTGAAATAAGGCTGAAATTAGCTTTCAGTAACCGAGGTATTATTAGATTGGTACCAAGAGATATTTTTGTTTTTTTGGCGTTGCCGGAGTATACCGATTTGATGCAGGAGGTAACCCCTGTACAGCTTTTACAGTATGTTTTGTCCGCATCCGTGGTTAGGAGAGAAGGGTTAAGCTCTCAACGAAATGTTTAGTTCTGTCATATATATATTAAATTCATGACGTCCTGTACACTCTAATACATGTTTAAAATTCTATAATTAAGTTTGTATATATTTCAAGTAAGAAGTGCAGAAAGTCGAGACCTTTTGGGATCCCGAAAGTTAATATGTTCATAGTTATAATAAACAAAAAAGAGAACAGAAACATTCGATTCTTGTTTCATATTCGTACTTAGCAGAATGTTTAAAAGAGATGCCCTGATGCAATAACTCACTCTTTTGGGCCAACAAGACAGAATGTTAGAGAAACCCTCAGTGTGTAGGCCCTGTGCGTGTCATAAAAAAGAGATTTCCTATTATTGCAAACTGAACTGTTTTAACGGAAATTATTCATTAAATTTTATGCAACCACAGAACATATATTTCAGATTTTCCTCAAGTTGCACGACCCAAATAGCGATGTAAAACAAACCCATTTACACTATAGGGCAATATGAGATATTCTTGAAATAAAACACGAAGCTAGCGACAGACTTATTGTCCACAGACAAGTGTGAAGACAAATCTGAAATAATTTGTTTACACGCAATTTTTGCTGATAGTCCATGTCTACATGTATTAGAAGTCAACAGCGTTAAATGTCTGAAAAGTTAATGTTTTGCAGCTTTTATGGCAGACTCGTATGTTAAAAACAATTGATAATGGTTTGGATTATATTAGTGATGCCAAGTCTGAGAGATTTATAGCTTTGTTGTTATTTAAAATACAATTCTCAGCTTCTTAAAAATGTAGATTCTGATTAGACGTTACAGTAAGCTCTGCTGACTACTATACGCTTTGTTCCCAAAGTGAAGCGTAATACAAGCGAATTCAGGTTTAACGTTTAATAGTTCCGAGTAAAAATAACATTTATATTTCCAGACAATGTACATGATGTATGGTTATTCTTTATATACTGCCATTCTAATAACTGTTTCAAATTAATTATTCAGGGTAAAAACTATCATTTTTTTAAATTTCCCGGAATATATAAAACTCTACGGAAACGCACTGTCTACGTCATAAACAAGGCGTTATATATATATGGTCAGTGACTGTATATAACATATGAATATAAGGTCAATACAATTTGACTGCACAAATAGCACAGCTGCAGTATATATTTTCACATACATTATACACAATCATGTACAATGTATATATAGAATAACCATACATTGTCTCGAAATATCAATGTTATTTGTACAAGGCTTAGAAACAGGTAGAAAGCGAGGCTGTGCCGAGCATTTCTACCTGTTTCGAGCCGAGTACAAATAACAGATTGATATTTCGAGACAATGTATGGTTATTCTTTATATACTGCAACTTTTATAACTCTTCAAAATGAAGTATTTAGGGTAAAAACCGTCATTCTTTAATTGAGAGCGGACAACGTAAAATTGCCGCGAACCTGTATGTTTTATTGACGTCATAAATAAAACTGTACGGAAAAGCATTGTCAACGTCATAAACAAGGTGATATACGGTCAGTGACTGTATATCACATAAAAATATACAGTTAATGCAATTTGACTGCTCAAATAGCACAGCTGCAGTATATATATAAATATACTGCAACTGTGCTATTTGAGCAGTCATATATTCATATGTGATATACAGTCACTGACCGTATATCACCTTGTTTATGACGTTGACAATGTGTTTCCGTAGAGTTTTATTTATGACGTCAATAAAACATACAGGTTCGCGGAAATTTGACGTCTTCCTCTCAAAATTAAGAAATGATGGTTTTTATCCTAAATACTTGGTTACCCTATATACGAATGCTATTTAAAAAATCAATAAGCGAAAAGTGTTTCTTATAACTTTCCATGACAGATACAAATCTAACTCATATTCAGCATATTTTGGTTTGTTCAAAAATTCAAAAATACACATCGATCGCGAAAACACACGGACGAATATAACTGGATGTCTGCGTGCAGGGGCGTAGCTACCTAAGGCTCGACTAGGCACGTGCCTATACATAAATTTGCCGATTATACCCCTTTTGGAAAAAAAAAAAAAAAAAAAAAGTAAACATTTTAATTCTAATCCGTATTATTGCCAAATTAGGGAACTTGACTCCAGAAATAGCAGACAAAATTTACAACTTGTACCGTTCGGATTTAGGTGAAAAAAACAATTTGAAGATGAGATAGCATGATGGAAAAGCCCGTTGGCGTATTGAAGACAACAGAACAGATAGACTTTTTGGTGTCCTTAACGTAACAAACGCCGATCTGTACCCTTCAGTGTATAGGATTATTTGGATTTTATTGACAATGCCTGTTTCATCGGCAACTAGTGAAAGATCCTTCAGCGCGATGAGACGCGTCAAATCCTCAGGGTCGTAACTAGGGTTCTAATTCAGGGGAGGCAGGGGTTTGGGGCCCCCGACTGAGGACCATATAGAGAGGGGGTTGGGGCGCAGCCCCCCGCCGATTTTTTTCTCTCTCAGTAAAATGGCTAAAATTGACCCGTTTTCCTTCGATTTCCTTACTCTAAGAGATATCAGTATTGCTTGAACCTGGAAACAAATTTTATGCAAAAAAAGTTGATATTGCTGTTTTGGGTGAGCCAAGGCTACGGTCTTAAAGGCTGTAATTTGGCCTATAATTATTAACATTAACCCTTTCCCTTTCATGCATTTTAGACCTTTACTTATCGAAAATACATTATCGAAGTTTAAATGAATACAGCATTCGCATCAATGGTCATACACACGTCATGTTGGGCTCAAATGAAAGATAATTGGTAAAATATTTCAAAAAATTAAGTTTGAAGATAATTCGTCATTTTTTGGTCACGAGGTATATTTCCAAAAGTCACGTGACTGTTGGAGATGAGTGAAAAAATACGAAATCCTTGGGCAAAAAGTCGTGCAGAGACATATTGGTTTGCTAATAGGGTCAGGTTTTTGTGGAAACACAATGCCTCGAGTCTGTTGAAGCCATATAAGTTATCATGGTGGTATAAATAGACACATAACGTGCTATAGGCCTTGAAATATCGATGTCCATAACATTCAAAATAATTGATTTTAGACGCTCTTTTTGTCCGATTTCAAACTTGGACCCTAGTTATTTGTCTAATTCGTTTTCAATCAATCAGCAACCTAAACTTTGTTTTTACAAGGGAAAATTCATTGAATTACCAATGCTAGCTTGATCTGGGACACCCTTGACCGAGCCCGATGGAGCAAAGGGGGTAAAAAAGGGAGGGGGGAATTTTGCACACACATTCTTTTAAAAAAATTTCGTAGGTTTCCTTTTTGAAGTTGAAAGTAAAGTTAAGTTAAGTTACATTTAATATAGGAAATTAATTTTCCAACTCCGGCAGTGGGATTCGTACTCTCAATCTTAGCGCCTTGGGATAGATCAGCGTACCCCTGAGCAACTGGCATTGTAGTGAATCTTTTGAAATTTAAGTACTTAAGTCTACTACTACGGAAGAAATTAAAAAAATAATAATATAAAGTTTCTCACTCAGTTTGTTTTCTTTTTGGAATTATGTGTTCAGATGATAATTTTTTGTTGCCAAATGCATGATTTTTACGCAAATCTAGGAGGAATCCCCTCTTTAAACTGTCATTTTTTCATTGAAATATACATGTTCCTTTATTCAAACAAAAGTGTTTTCAACTTTGATATAACGCAACACTTACGAAACCATGTTTTGTTACATCTATTTCAACTTTGCCAAAAAAATTCAGAATATTTTAGCAGTTTTTGTCTCTTTTCTCATAATATCTTTAAGAAATGACTTCAGATTTTTAGCGTATTTCAAGTTTGTGATTGCGCTGCTACACTAAAAATTACATTTGCAACTAGTGTACAAGTTAGAACTATTAGTTTAATACTATTCTTAAAAAAATCAGTGCACAGTTATTGAAAAAAGTCATAAATCCTCTTATAAGAGCAGTTTTCTTTGCACTTCTTTTTAAGAATATTCCTCAAAATTCGAAGAAAAATAAATGGTTTTTACAGAAAAATTACACATCAGTAAGGGGCGACTTGTTTATTAACTAATAATGGTAGAGGTTTGATGCAAATTAAATCGCATTGCTGGTTATCTGAGGATTAATTTGAGCCCTTAACCACATCTGTACGTCAGCAAATAGCGATTAAACAAGTCTAAATGTCCCACAAAAATCTTGAAATTGGGTTCACCGGTAAGCTGTACCGGTGTGAAAGGGAGAGGGTTAAATACATTGTGACCATGGATTTTTTTCTCAATATGGCTAAAATGACCCGTTTTTCTTCGATTTCCCTAATTTAAGAAACACCAGTAATGCTGGATGCTGGAAGCAATTTGTATGCAAACAATTATTACCTGTATTTAAAGATATTTTTTTATTAGAGATCAAACTGGTAAGTTAAAAAAAATATGTAAAGCAACTAAGATCATGGAACGCAAGATAATTTTTTTATCGAGGACCTTGAATTTCAATATTGTTGAAAGCTGAACAGACAACTAAAAACAGGGACTTTAAATACAGTCAAGTATATACTTAGTATAGAAAGTCCCTGCTATATCGAATGGGGGTGTTTAACTACTAAGGCATTGACCATAATGTTCTCGTACGATCGGGAGAAGCGGTTAAAACAGCTGATTCAGCCGGTAACGAATTCCCGATATCATAAAAGATTCACAATTAAAAGGGAACTTCCTCTGCTTAACTGAGCCCCTAAATAAATGTGAATAGTTAAGTTTTATTCAAAATTGTCGAAAACAAAGTTTCATATGTGTTCTCTTACGAATACTGAATAAGGTGGCACGGTAGTATTTCCTGGCCCATAAGGGATAATGATAGCCTTTTAAGAATTTTCACCCCTTTCTAACACTGCAAAAAATTCTACATTCACAGTTAACTGAAGTACTTTCATTTTACTATTCACAAATGAATTTGAATATGTATCATGACCGTTTACTTTTTTTGCTATTTTTAAAAACCTAAGGCCACTAGTACTTTTAGGTCTTTTATGGTGCAGTGAATACAAAATTTCAAAAAATTCTCAAAAATTCATTTTCATCTGTATGTAAAATTATTTCATATTTTTCTACACCTGATTCATCCCTCAGTTTGGGAAAGTAAGTTCAGTTGATACTGTATTTTTTGTCCAATCGCACTGTTTAGATACATTAACCTAAGTAGGGTACACAAAAGAGCAACCTAAATTCTGGAATGCAAATACTACCGTGCCACCATAACAGACGGACGGCCACACGAAAAAAAGCCAAAATACAAATACTGAAACGGTTCACTTTGGATCAAAAATCCGGAAAATGACGCATATATCACGTATCATGATAACACTGTCAAAACTGTAAACTTGTGTTGCTTATTATATAAATTCAAGTTCTTGGTGTACATATTGTCAAAATTTCATTTTATTACTTCCAAAAAAAAAATTTGGTGTAGAAAATTTAGGGGAGGCAGTTGCCTCCCCTGCCTCATAGGTAGTTACGGCCCTGATCCTACCTGAGATCGACAATGGGAGACGAGCGACTTTCAAATATATCTCTTCTTCATATCCACCGACACCTCAATGTTGATGTTGATGCGAGTATAACTGATTTTATCGGCAGAAAAAACCGTCCACTTGACTTTGAGTAAATGTATCATTGTCTTTGTGTATAAAACTGTATCTAAAAGTTCTTTATAAATGTTCAGAAATATTAAATTTGTTTAACCAATTTTTGCCCAAATTTGAGTTAAAAGATTCGTTCAAAAAAGTTGAAAATCTTTTCCTTTGACCCTCTGTGGGCATTAATCTAAAACTAATCTGATCTACAGTGGGAATATTGTAAATATTTGGTTTTTTTTCAGATTTTTGTTTGTACTACGTTAATTCAGGTGTTAATGTAATATTATTCATAATTCTTCGAACTTTTCTTCATGAATATTATCATGATAAAAACCAGTAAATATGATATTTTTGTGCACAAAATTATGCAACTAAAATGATGAAAACCGTTTTCCGTAGGGGAGCCCCCCAGAACCCTCTACCATGGCTCCGCCCTGGACCTGCAGGGGGCCTAGAACGGCCCCAGAACCCCCTACCATGGCTCCGCCCTGGACCTGCAGGGAGCCTAGAACGGCCCACAGACCCCCTGCCGATTTGTGCCTACAGTTGATCTGGAACCTAGCTACGCCCCTGGCGTGCACCACCAACCAACCCGTTGGCCAGAATCAATGATCAGTATGGGTCTTAAGGAGATTACAAAAAGTCTTTACTATAAATACTAATTATTTTTTTTGAAAAAAAAAAACAAAAAACGTCGTGTTAAGGGCCTCTATAGTATCGAACGAATTGTTTCCTTAAATAATTTGTTTCCAAAGAGGAAGACTTAACCATTTGTCATTGCATTATTAGTAACACTTAAAACTAGACTGAAATTTGATTGTTAAATTATTTCCCGTTTAAAATGTCAGATAATTCACCTTTAAATGGCGGATTCAAAGGTCGACAGTTTACTTAAGCTGTGAAATTATTTGACAATCGATAATTCTAGTCTCCAAATTGAATGTTATACGTTTCCAATCAATTCTATATACAGACAGTAACGAGTTTATATTTGTTCCAACATTAATTACATAGAGCTGTAATGTAGCACAGAATAGTTTTTATGTTCCTTGCTTACTAAGTCCATACAGAAATGGGATAGGAATGCATTATTTTGGAAAAATTGTTAATAAATCAGTTGTCTTGTTGTTTATAGAGAGGTCAAGATGTGAACACCTCAAACAGCGTTCATCTAACGAATTAAGTTCTCTTTATGTTGCTCTCGAATGCATCTTTACTTATTTATAAGCTTAATTTGTGTCTTTTTAGGGACGATCATCCACATTAAAAACTTTTTGAAGCTGTTTCAGGACTTCAAGGAAACATTCATGTAACACTTTTCATTTTTCCTGACCAGAGTGTCCATGGATTATAATTTAGTACGCCAGACGCGCGTTTCGTCTACATAAGACTCACCAGTGACGCTCAGATCAAAATAGTTGTAAAGCCAAACAAGTACAAAGTTGAGGAGCATTGAGGGTCCAAAATTCCAAAAAGTTGTGCCAAATACGGCTAAGGTAATCTTTTACTGGGATAAGAAAGTCCTTACTTTTTCGAAAAATTTTAAGTTTAAATTTTAAAAAATCTCGGAAAACACTTTCATAAAAAAAACAACAATGAAGAAATTAATGTGGTTTTCATAATTCATATTTGTCGTTTTTTATGCAGGAAATATTTGTATCCATGGTAATGGGTGTGGCGTTGTTTTGAATCTAGAGGACGGTAAACAAGCAGCAAAAAAGAGGAATCGAGTGTTAAAATACGTTCACAAGGTATAAGACTTTAAAAATCATAGTACATGTATCATTTCCTATCATTAACACGAAAGACAGCACCCCATTCGAATCATATCAGCCTAAAGTTTTATGTTTTTCTATGATACTTGTTGGACCAAGAAGAACTGTCAGACAACTGCGAGTACTCTCATATCTGTTCATTGTGTCTTTTTATGTCGGGATGTATACGTACCCGGCCAGGTCCACTTGTATTTTTGTCCATCTGATGAGTTAAGCCTTTTTCAACTGATTTTTATTGTTCGTTCTTATGCATGTTGTACTGTTATACCGCTGTCCCAGGTTAGGGGAGGGTTGAGATCCCGCTAACATGTTAACCCCGCCACATTATTTATGTATGTGCCTGTCCCAAGTCGGGAGCCTGTAATTCAGTGGTTGTCGTTTGTTTATGTGTTACATATTTGTTTTTCGTTCATTTTTTGTACATAAATAAGGCCGTTAGTTTTCTCGTTTGAATTGTTTTACATTGTCTTATCGGGTCCTTTTATAGCCGACTATGCTGTATGGGCTTTGCTCATTGTTGAAGGCCGTACGGTGACATATAGTTGTTAATAATTCTGTGTCATTTTGGTCTCTTGTGGACAGTTGTCTTATTGGCAATCATACCACATCTTCTTTTTTATATTTAACTTTTTTTGTCTTTTACATGTAATGATGGATAAACTGGTGAGTGATTTTGGTGCATAAATAATCAGCTTTAAAAAGAAGTTGTGCTGTTGTACAGTAAGCACAACTTAGAATGTATTTTCAAAACAAACATACTTTTGTTTTGTTTCGACTTACAAAAAATATTGCAAAATATTGACAGTTTGTTTTATTCCCCAAAACTATATTCAAATGCATTTATAAGTCAAGAAGCTCTGTCGTGGCTATACCGGTTTATAAAATGACAAAATATATGTTTCGCGAGGTTTCTTTTCTTAAGGAAGTTCGCTACTCAGTTTAAAAAAAAAAACATGATAGGGGATAAATACAGGAACCAAAAAAGCCCCAAAAATATATAGGTCAATGTCCTTGTTTTCAAGATATTAGCCATTGAAATTTCTGCGGGAAAATGTTATCCCTTGATGTTTCATGGCTTTATCTGGTAATCTTTTCGTCCAATGGTGATACATAAATTGAGCAGAGGCTCTCTTGGTCCATGTTTTGAAATATCACATGTCTTTGGAAATCAGGTAACGAGTTGTTGCTAGTTAATTGATTGATTGGTTTTACTTAACGTCAAGAACAATCATGTTATACAGGTCTAAGACAAGAACAATCATGTTATACAGGTCTAAGACAAGAACAATCATGTTATACAGGTCTAAGACAAGAACAATCATGTTATACAGGTCTAAGACAAGAACAATCATGTTATACAGGTCTAAGACAAGAACAATCATGTTATACAGGTCTAAGACAAGACAATCATGTTATACAGGTCTAAGACAAGAGCAATCATGTTATACAGGTCTAAGACAAGAACAATCATGTTATACAGGTCTAAGACAAGAACAAAATTAATCATTGAGACAGTTTGTATGTTCTGTAAGATTGTTCGACCAGGATAAAAAGTTGTTCACTGGGAAATGTGGTTATGATTCAACAGGGTAGAAATGTTGCCTTGCAATATGCCATCTACAGACACCTAAAAAGTTGTTTTAGCGATTCTTTAATGGGTACACATTTTGGCACTATCCCTTTGAGGAATAGAATTTAGCATCCAAATTCCGACTTGACGTGGCTACGAATTTATATGTTCCGCAAACCTAAAGTGACACCCGAGTATAGCAAAGGATATACGATGGTAAAGGGATGCGTCCATGTGACCATAGTTATGTAATCAAGTCAACCCTAGGGTTTGTTATTGATGAGTTACTAATATGCGGTGCGATCTTTTGTTTACAATCAGTTCAATCAAGTTTTGTGTTAAAGCGGCAAGGTACAATAACACATAACTGCCGTCAATATGAGCTCTCGAATCTTCATAAAGAGGTATTAAAAAATAAGAGTTGCTACAAGTCATTTAATATACAAATAGTAGAATGAAAGTTACATGAATGTACTGATCTAGATGGAGATGGGTAGCGATACTAATATCATGTACTTAATTATTTGAAACAGTTTCGCGGAAAACCAGACGTCCGGATATATTCCCCTTTATAATACTTTATAGCACTGATTTAAAGATAAAAAAAAAAAGGTTGTAGTAAAATCTAATGTGAAGGTTGTTGCTCTAAAGTTTAAGAAAAATTGACGATATTTATAAATCAATGGGTATAAAATTTACTTTAAATTGACTAATACATAGTTTCAATAACCATACTTTCCCTGATATACTTTCGAATTTCGAACGATACTTAAAGGTATTGTTTTACTTTATTTTCTCTATGTATCTTGTAAAATTAAAATTGATATTAATAGAAATATATGCACCACTTAAAATTTAGATGTACTAGTATGATGTTTTAGGCACTGCATATTCCAATCTTGTACTAGTGTATCTTAAGTGGTCATGAAACAACTAAGTATATTGACGAACGCCGGGGAAAGAAAGGATATAGTGAATTCATAGATGACACGTAATCCCTATATGGACATGGCAAAAACTCAAAGTTTGTTGATTTTCAATTAATGAATTACGTGTTGAAAGTGACAGATTGAAATAAAATAACACCAGTGTAGATGTGCTGAAACAAATGACAGTGACGAGTATATGAAAAATATTAAACTTGTACTTACTTTTTTGTTGTTTACATATATATGATGAAGAACATGCGGAAATTAAACATTGACTGTCATCCTAAAATTGAACTTTCACTTCCGGCTTATAAATACATACATAACCGGATTGATTCGTGTAGAGATTCGAAACACTTGGTAGACTTAAGTTGAAGTTTAGTGTTTATGTATGCAATTTTAGTTAATTGATTGATTGATTACTGGTTGTTGTTAAACGTTCAGTTACAAATATGTCATGCATGTTCAGGACAAATATGGCATGTATGTTCAGGACAAATATGGCATGCATGTTCAGGACAAATATGGCATGCATGTTCAGGACAAATATGGCATGCATGTTTAGGACAAATATGGCATGTATGTTCAGGACAAATATGGCATGCATGTTCAGGACAAATATGGCATGCATGTTCAGGACAAATATGCAGTTTCGAAAACAACAACTTTTTTTTGACAAAAATGAAACGCTGAGTAGGATTAATAATTTCAATACACAACTTATAGCCTGCATTTAATACTATAGAGTATAAAAAGGTACAAATAACACATGAAATATAACTTAAATCAAGTCTCAGACAAATCCATGCAAAGTCAGCTAGATTCAAGGTTACAAGATCATCTTCATATTCTATTACATGGAAGGCCTAATCATGTTATCATATTAGAAAAGAAACAAATTTCAAAAAGTTCAAGGATTAACCTTATAAAGGGCTGTTACAAAGGAGAATATCTATTTCTTTTAGTTTTGGTCTTATATTATCACTATTAATATAGCTTTATTTACAAAATGTCGGCGGATGATTTTGTCTCCACGCATTTTGTTCATCTTTCAGTCATAGTTATGGATTTAAGCGATTTTTATAAATTTTTCCAGCACTTGGTTACAGAAAATTCTCAGGCAAGTAAGATTATGAAACCGGTAAAACGTGCAGACAGATGTACTTCTACGTTAAATCTTGCATGCACAAAGGAGAAATCAACAATAAACACAATAGTTAAAAACAAATACAACAAAAACAATGCAGAGAAAGACATGACATCAATATAAGTTCTTAATAGTTTCTCTGGGAATGATACGCAATGCGTTATACTGAAATTAACTATAACCATCAAATTTCCAAAACCTATACAATGAGGCACTTCGATTTAGAAAACGAAAAGAAAGCAATAGCGAACCTCAGAAAGCTGACATTCGAAGGGTCAATTTACAGTTAATGGCATCTGTCGGGGAAATAGTGTAGCCGAGAAATACCCCAAAAAAACCTTCTATAAAACGATTTACTAAACTTAATATGTAAATTATTGCATTTAAAATATCTCCATAATACCTTATATATAGTATAATATATTGCGACAAAAACATCAATACTTACAATTAAAACTGCCAAAAGTTGCTGATATACAAACTAAGCAAATGCGTACAATATCCTACACTTTCAATGATACTTAGTATATACTTTAAAGATTTTTTTACATTACGTTATAAATGCTCAGATTTATTTGAACATGAGGAAAAATTATGCTATAGCGCATTGATTCCATTGGCTATACAAGAAATACACGGAAGCGCACAATGTATTAAAAAATAATTAATAAAAGAATAAATCCATAGAAATTTGTAAGCAACATATGCAACCACTACATGTATCATGTAAACATGTATTTTCAGTTAAAAAGAATAAAAACAAGAGGCTCTCAAGAGCCTGAATCGCTCACCTTAATTCTTTTGGTTAAATCTCTCATCAATGATTATTTTGGCTTTTCAATTTATTTAAATGTTTTTTGGATCGTCCTATTTTCTTCAAAAGCCAAAAAAAATAATCATTTTCTCCTATGTTCTATTTTAGCCATAGGAGCTATGTTTCTTGACATACAAGGAAATAAAATATAAAATTTATACTAGATACTCTGAAACTCATTTAGCCTAAGTTTGGCTGAAATTGATACAGCAGTTTCAAAGGAGAAGATTTTTTAAAGTAAGTCAACATGATGAACAAATTGTGAAAAAAGTCTTTAAAGGGCAATAACTCCTTAAGGGGTCTATTGACAATTTTGGTCAAATTGACTTAATTGAAGATCTTACTTTGCTGAACATTATTGCTGTTTACAGTTTATTTCTATCTATAATTATATTCAAGATAATAAACAAAAACAGCAAAATTTCCTTAAAATTATCAATTCAGGGGCAGCAACCCAACAACAGGTTGTCTGATTCATCTGAAAATTTCAGGGCAGATAGATCTTGACCTGATAAACAATATTACCCGCGTCAGATTTGCTCTAAATGCTTTGGTTTTTGAGTTATAAGCCAAAAACTGCATTTGACCCCTATGTTCTATTTTTAGCAATGGCGACCATGCTTGTTGATAGATCATAACTTCGGATACAATTTACAAACTAGATACCCTAAGGAACATTCAGTTAAAGTTTGGAAGTATTTGGCCCAGTAGTTTCAGAGGAGAAGATTTTTGTAAAATATTACCAAGATTTACGAAAAATGGTTAAAAATTGACTATAAAGGGCAATAACTCCTAAAGGGGTCAACTGACCATTTCCGTCATGTTGACTTATTTGTAAATCTTACTTTGCTGAACATTATTCCTGTTTACAGTTTATCTCTATCTATAATAATATTCAAGATAATAACCAAAAACAGCAAAATTTCCTTAAAATTACCAATTCAGGGGCAGCAACCCAACAACGGGTTGTCTGATTCATCTGAAAATTTCAGGGCAGATAGATCTTGACCTGATAAACAATATTACCCCTGTCAGATTTGCTCTAAATGCTTTGGTTTTTGAGTTATAAGCCAAAAACTGCATTTGACCCCTATGTTCTATTTTTAGCAATGGCAACCATGTTTGTTGATAGATCAAAACTTCGGATACAATTTATAAATTAGATACCCTAAGGAACATTCAGTTAAAGTTTGAAAGTATTTGGCCCAGTAGTTTCAGAGAAGAAGATTCTTGAAATAGTTTACGACGACGACAGACGACGACAGACGACGGACGACGACGGACGCCAAGTGATGGCATAAGCTCACTTGTCCCTTCGGGACAGGTGAGCTAAAAAAATCAGTAACATGTGAAGTAACATTTAATGTATTGATCAAAATTGTATAATACTAAGAAAGTTAAAAATTGTATTCGAGATTGTATTGTGTATATTGTAAGAAAAAAGTGTCAAACAAATATAACTAAATAGTTAGAGTGCACTACGTGCGATTTACCAAACGGTAAAAATTATAGGTCACGTTATGGGGGGAGTATGCCGTTAAAATGATAAGTTAACATACTATGACATACAGTCTAGCGCCACTGATGACTTTTATGTAAAACGAAACGCGCATCTGTCTTACCAAGTTATAAGTATGATGTCTTTATATTTTTTTCACTAGCATGTAAACAGTTAGTAAAAGTCAAAGTTAAACTGACAAATTGTACTAAATTCTTTCAAAGATACAAAGATTTGATTGGTAAATGTGGCTGTACAGGTTGAAAACTCATAAAAACGGTATTTCACATCCTAAATTTTACGGTAATATTGTACTAAAAGCGCGGAAATCACTATCCGTGATCCGTGTAAACTCATCGAACCTTTAAACAAACTTATTAGGAAAGATTATCTTACCAATGTTCTAATTAGATCTTTGACTATATTCAAAGTAAAGAAAAACTATTCTGTGCATTTGTTGACTTCTGTAAAGCGTTTGACAATATAGACAGACGAATATTATGGTATAAGCTTTATAACTCTGGAATAAGTTGCAAGACAATTAATATGATAAAGCCGATATATGTAACTGTGCACCCTCACAAGAAAACTAAGGGAGAATTTTCTGAAGTGTTTGAAAATATTTCTGGTCTGAAACAAGGTGAGCCTTTATCTCCTCTCCTTTTTATATATATATATATGTTTCCTTAACGACATTGCTGAGCAGCTTGAAACAAATAAAAACGACGACTACGTTAGTGTGAATGGTATTTTGATTTATCTGCTTCTTTTATGCTGACGATACAGTTTTATTCGGTAAAAAAAACAGAGGCACCGCAACTACTTTTTAATAAACTTCTAAAACATTGTTCAAAGTGAATAAAGATAAAACTGAAATAATTGTAATCTGTAATGGATAGCAACAAGTTAATCATAGTTGGTATTACGACAAACACATGCTCAATGTTGTGAACTCTTTTGTTTACTTAGGGAATTTAATTCACTATAACGGAAAATTTCAACAAACCCAAAAGAAATTATCCCATCATGCTAATAAAGTTTTTGTGTCACTCTTTAATTCATTTAAGGTAGATTCATGGTATACCGCCATCTTGGATTGAACAATCACAGTAAAAAATCGGTCTAGTTATTTGCCTAAATCTGCAAATTTGAAGACAGAATTGCAATTTAATGGTTATACTGTTTAATAATATAAAGAAAACTTGGCAATTTATTGTATAATCCAAAATATTTAAACAAATATAATTTTTTTTGCTTTTAGAATCATTTTTTTCAAACGAGCCATTTAAGGGAAGATAACTCTTTTAGTAAAAAATTTATACTGGACAGATAGGGAATTTTTTTCTTTTTACTTGTAGCAAGAAAACAAGTTCGGTGACACCATTTTTTCTTTTTATTTTCTTAAAACATATTACAAAACCTATCTTTTCACAATTTTTTTCAAAATTCTATCTCATAGATTTTTTTTTATGCACACAAATGTGTTTTCCCATGAACAATCTAACCAAATTTAGGCAATTTTCAACGACTCATAGCTTGAAAAATAGCACGGTGACCCCTCCTTTTTATTATATATTTGAAAAGAGCATATTAAAATCTTCATTCTGGCTAAGTATAAGAAAATTCTGTCTCAAAAAATATTTACTTATGATCTACCTTAAGATGTTGTATATATATCAACTCAACAGAAATGTGAAATGTTCTATAATCTTATTGCATAATTCTAAAAAACAAAGAATACTTAAATATTGGTTAAAACTTGTTACCAAGAAACCTTCTATTGTATTTGATATAAAATGTCGGTTGATGCTGAAAATGGTAGAACAAACTGGGCATCAAATGTTCGTACTTTGTTTAATGATCTTGGTTATAATTTTTATGTGATAACCAAGAAAATGTTTTTTATGCCCCACCTACGATAGTAGAGGGGCATTATGTTTTCTGGTCTGTGCGTCCGTTCGTTCGTTCGTCCGTCCGTTCGTTCGTTCGTCCGTCTGTCCCGCTTCAGGTTAAAGTTTTTGGTCGAGGTAGTTTTTGATGAAGTTGAAGTCCAATCGACTTCAAACTTGGTACACATGTTCCCTATGATATGATCTTTCTAATTTTAATGCCAAATTAGAGATTTTACCCCAATTTCACGGTCCACTGAACATAGAAAATGATAGTGCGAGTGGGGCATTCGTGTACTGAGGACACATTCTTGTTTTTTCATATGATGTTTTGTAACTACTCCTCTATGATTAGTGTATACAAAGCTGGCGTTCTAATATGTTGGATTGTGAAAAAATATAATATTTTGAAAGTGTTTCAAATTGTCTTTTGTTTGGAAAAATATTTATTGCTTGATGACTATGTTAAACTATTAACACTACTTAGATGTGGTTCACTTAAACTCAACCTTGAAATTGGTAGATCTAACCGTGTGCCTCGTAATGAAAGACTATGCCAATGTTGCAATATGAAAACCATTGGAAATGACTATCATTGTGTAATGATTTGTCCAGCATATAGGCATTTGCGTCTAAGATTTTTGACTAAATATTATTGTTCTTGGCCTAATACGTCAAAATGTTTATTACTTATTTAAACATGTTCAAGAACTTTGGTATTAACACTTTTTTGTTTGTTACATGAAAACTGGAAACAACGGTCACAATTGATAGAGTAGATTATAAGGTACTATTTGTTTATTTTTTTTTCTTTTCTTGTTATTATTTTCTTTTCTGCAGTTTTCATTAACTATGTCGCTTTTAAGCCCCATTTACACTAGACCACGATCGCACCACGCTCACAGCGATCTTAAATTACTTCGCGGTATAAACAGCATGGAAATGTATATTTTCGTTGTTTTCACGATGCTACTCCGTCCTCATTACACTTCTTCAACGATCCTGCTACGATTATATCACGGTCTCATCACGCTTTTCCTGTGACCTCACTATGATTATCATGATCTTACAGCGCTCATCACATTCTCTCACGATACGCACATACACACATACACGAGTCATTGGTTGAAACGGACTCATTCTGTCATGCATCCACAGATGCTCCTCTTTGTAAAGCGTTTTGTTACAGACCGGAAAAATAACAAGCGATTACCAACTGTCTATACCCTATTCAACCCTTGGGTAAAGTAAGTATTGAAACATTTTTTGTTCTATTTTTTACATCTGGTATAGAAATGTTACCGTGATGCAACAAGTATATCAATTCTAATATAATTTCCCATCATGGAAGTATTGTTTTTATTTGTTCATTCACGTTATAAAATTAAAATAATCCAGAGAAGTTTGTGGGTTTGTCACTTTTTCAAAACGGTCCGATTAATCAAAAATGGTCTGTTTGTCCAATGAATTGTGAGAGCATGACACCAAAAGGAGACTTCCGCTAATGTTGGCAATGGCAGTAAAATTCACATGCATACAAAAGCAGCATACATCTTCAGAAAATGCTAGCTCAAATAAAACGTATACATTCCTTAATGATACTGCATAAGCAAAAAGGGCTCCCTTTTTCCAAACTTTCTTGACAAACTATCAAATATGCACTTCTTGCGTAACTAAATACAGTACTTACCAGAATAAATGCAATCCAATCTATAGATTGATTCCAACAACAAAACTTAATGCATCCATTATTTCTTTAGAATTTCCATTTAATCATTTATTTCCTTTGCACCCATTTTATAAAATCCGGTAAATAAGATACTATTCGTTGCCATGGAAACTTACTTCCGAGTCATTAGGAACGCGTTGACAAACAATTTATCTACATAAATTAGGATACGTTTATTGTATTTCCCAGAATTAAGAGACAATAGTATTAATCTATTGTTATTTTATAGGAAAGCTGATTTTATATCTCTAACAGTTTCTATGTAATTAATGTCATAGCCTTTGTGAATCAATATTTGCCATAGTCAGTGGCTGCATATCATTCAATTTACCGACTGGAGAGGAGAAAGATTTGTTTGCTTTACTGGGAATATCTATTTAATTCCTTATGTTGTCCGCCGGAATGAGAATTATAACGCAGTGATGATTTATATCTACAAGGTTAGACAGGACAAGGTGTAAATATCGGTGGTTCACACTGACAGAATGGGCGATCCAGCACTGAAGGGTTAACCAATATACATGATGGGTTTACAACATACTTTTTCCTAATGCTAACAAGGAATAGAATTGTCTTCTTTTTCTTTAAATGTCCGTACTAAGCAGTTGTTTTCACTCGTATAATTGGTAAATAATGTTAAATTTTGACATTTTTGTTTTATTTCATTTTTTTCATTTTTTTCTAAACCTTGGAGTTCAGTATTTTTCTGATAGTATATTGAACAGATATATCATGTTAAGGAGGGGTATTTGCGAAAAATACCAGTCGAGAGAATGTTAAATTTCACGAGCCGTAAGGCGAGGGAAATTCATTCTCAAGACTGGTATTTTTCGCAAATACCCCTCAAAACATGATATATCTGTTTAATTACACCGAATGTTAATGTAACTAAAACGCATTGATGATCGTGACGCTACAAGCGTCCAGTCGGATAAAGTATTTTTTGGCAAATACCACGGCAGAGAGGGTAAAATAGGCATATCCTTTTAGCAAATACCCCGGCGGCGTTAAAAATGAACGATATTCATTTCATAACAGTAAATTGGTGAAAAATACACTGGCTATCAACCAATCAAAACCCCGGATTCTTACATAAGGTGTAATTAAGTAACATATTTTCAAATAAAGTATTTGTTGCATATTCATGGCGGCTTTTAAAGAGTTTTGTGCATTACATTTTTTTTTGTCTACTTTACAAATACCGTTTTTTTAAATAACCATTTGCCACAAAAACTACTTCTGTTCAGACACATAATTAGCTGTCTAACCATTGGTGTCGAGTACTTCTGGGTTATAACTAACACCTAACGAAGACTTTCAAGATGAAGAACAGTAAGAAAGGTATTCGCCGTTGTTCTTTTTCTTACTTAATATAACTTATTAAATGTTGTACCTACAATAATAGCCTGTGAATTTACGCTGGCGTTTGTTTAAAAATGACTGATTATTATTATGGAGGAATATTCTATACTTACTGTAAAAGTGGACCGTATTAAAATCCGTACAAATTTGAATAAAGGGAAAATTGTGAGTTTTTACAGTCTAAAAAATCTGTCGGTGTCCTACATATCCCCTTTACAATCAAATACTTAATCTTTTTCTTAAACTTTATCAGTGATTTTATCTTGTACTTTCTGATAGTTAGAATGGTCCATTGATCAATTTCTTTTGTTTTAAGACAATTTTACCGAATGGTGTTAGTTGAATAAGAAAGGTATAGTTTAAGGTGCTTTCAAATAACTGTCTCATTATTGAGAATTATCCATTGCTCTCTTAGAAATAAAAATTCGGCAGCACAATTCTGAGCAATTTATTACTATTGATAAACTCACAGACGATACATGTGTGACTTACAATATATGTTTTTACTAGTCTGTTATATCTTTTTTTTAGTCAACCAGTTTCTCTAAAACACATGTATACATTTTTACGTATTAACATTTGATGAGGCAAGTAATAAAATTCACTTTAAGCACTAGAATCTCGCCTCTCTATGCCTATGGATCATTGAATGTCGGTTATCTTCTGGAAAAAATCGAAACTTTATTGAATCATTGAAAATTTGATTAGTCTTTTTTGTGAAAATGTTGTGTATGCATGGAAATTAACCACATTATACCGAAAGTATTGTCCATGTTTACAAAATTCCTGGTATTAGCGTCAATTGCATGGTTTGCCAAATTTAAACGATCTATATAAATTTACATGCACAATTGTTAGATAAATTCGGCAATTTTCTCAACAGTGAAAAAACAATGAAAAATTGCTGCCTATAAATTCGAAACAAATTTTGCATCGTAACCATGGAAACGTACTATTATTCATGTTATAAACCATATAAGTATTAACTAAGCAAATAAGAATGGATCTACACAAAACTTCTCATAATTAGAAAGTTCTCATATTTTTTCTTGAGATATAGAATGTACACTGCTGCATTATAAAAGGTAAGGTAGTAACTGCTTGTATAAGGTCGGAGTTTTGTTTATCTTTAAAGTTGTTAACACCCCTTCTCTTGGGTCACTGGTGGATAGTTGACTCATTTGTCTCTCATTTTACTTGTGGATATTATTGTAGACTGTAAGTTTAATGACAGTGTTATGTGTGATTCTGGTGGTTGTCTCATTACCCTATATTTCCTTTCCGACTGATTCTATCAGCATTCGGGGCTGATGCGGCCATTTTTTAAAAGTGTGTTCCAACCCAGGAGAATTGGGGAGTTTAAATATATTTCCCCATTCAAATGCATTGATCGTTAAAAAGGATGTTCCAAACCCCCGGAACCCCGACCCTGGTCATGCCACTGAGCTAACGGTGTATTGAAATTGGAAGGTAATACAAAATTCTTCTGCTTCTATATCTGAATGTAAGATATGTAAGCCTATATATATGTAAATTGTGCCATTGTCATAGTATATCAATGGTTTCCACAGAACCATGTGATCCATTTACTGGCACATTAATAACAATTTACAACCTGACACCAGAGAACCAATTCTCTTTAAACTTAAGATTTACAAGAAAGACCACATAAACATATATTATACCTGCTGGCGACAACTGTATACGTGGTATTAATCTTAAACATTTTAAAACTCATTTGAAGTTAACTCCTTATTTGTTTTAACTGTATTAAGTTTGATTGTGGTACGGGTTAAATGTATATTTATTTTTAAAAGGGAGCCTGTTTACATGTGAAAATACTGTAATTGTGCATCTGTTTGTTTTACTTTTGCTTCAGACACTGCCGTCTGTCAGTACGTTGCTAGGTTTGATTTTTGTTTGTTTGAGGTTTTGCAGATAGTTCTGTGAATATTTCAGTATATTTCACAACGGCACTTTGATAATGAACACTTTTATGATTTGTTGAATTTGTTGACAATTATCTAAAGAAGGCACTCTTCAGAACTTGGTATCATATCTTTATACAGTACCATATTTTTAAAGTAAATGTTAAGAAATTAACTTCATTGAGTGTTTATAGACAATATTTTATTTATTAGCACAAACACATTTACATTAAATGGTTATGGCATACAAAATTAAATTTTATATTGCAAGGTGTATTTTAACATAAATGCCAAGTAACCGCTTTTTTACGTGTACTATAAAGAAAGGGTATACAATTTGTAGGTCGTAATTTTCACCTGGATTCTCTTTCAAACTATTTGTAATTACGACCTACAAATTGTATACTCCTTTCTGCTATAAATGCTAGCTTTTGTTGTTTTTGATCGTCCCAATTAATAGGTATTATGCACTGTTTCGTGTACCAATTTTAAAACTAAAATTTTGGAACAAAACCAGGGTTCGTGTTGTTTTTCGTGTTCCGCTTAATAGTTATATTATATAATATCCTACAGTTTTATGATCAGTGAATTTTTAATATAAGGGTCACAAATGCAATTAAATATGTTTTTGTTTGTATAGATTCAAATCAGATATGTCGGTTCATGGCATAAACGGCACAAACATCCATTTGTCTTAATCTAAGACTAAATATTATGGATAGGTATTTATATATATCCATGCTTGCGAAATACGCTAAAATCTCAATTTAAATTTGCTCAGTTATTTTGAATCTTGACACTACACCACTAGCTTTGACAGCAATGCCATGCTCATACAATATAAACCATGATTAACGCCAAATTCCCGTTCATCTTAAAATAGCACCCTGTTAAACCATCTGATTTTTTTTTTGTCTTGGAGGCGTTCAGTGTCAGTTTGACCCCCGTTCCAGGTGATATTTTTACTGAATATTTTATAAAATACGACAGTATAATATAATACTTATGCAACCTCGCAAGAAAAGAATAATGAAGTAAAATGTGAAAATTTGTACTTTGTGAACATATTTACCAAAACAAACTTTTCTTTCCCGCCTTGCTTAATATTATAGATCTTAATAAAAAGCGTGGGAAATCAGTTTGTTTTAGCTAATCTTTGTAATCTCTATATTTGACTTGACTTTGATTTTTTTTACAATACGATTATTTATATTTAAATGACTTAACAGCTTTTAAATGGGTTTCCCCACTGATTGGCATATGACACTCACAATACGGTTAAAAGTCTTTTGTTTTTCGTGATCAAAAGCTGAGATCAAAAGATTATCTAAGGCAAAAACATTCATGCAGTTATACCTATTTTTGCTATCAGATGTTACAATTTAGTGTTACAAATCAAACAAAAAAGTCATATGATAAAATGTACCAAACTGAAAGACATACAATACATTATATGTCTCTGAATGTACAAAGTAAAAGCATATACAATTGGGGAATACGTTCGAGATATTTGGCGGGAGTTTTATAGTTACTTCCCTTTCTAAGTAACTCCGCCCACGAACAGGTGCCCTCAAATGTAAATAAACAACGCGCCAAAAAACACAATGACCAAACGATGATTTGACTGTACTATATTGAAATTTTCATACTCGAAACTTGGTGAAAAAAAACCCACACATTAGAAAACACCTGAATTTTACTGATAGAATAACATTATTTTGCAGCTGAGGATATTTGAATTATTGTATTTCTGTCATTTCCGGCGGTTAAATTTGATTTTTGAAATTGACAAGTCCTAAAATAGCAATGTATAGATGATCTTGATAACTGTGGAATCTTGTTCAAGGAATAATAATGGAAAAGGCATCCCGTGCTATCAGAAGGTAAACATATTTGATTTTTTGAATAAATTAATCCGAATGATAAAGTATTCAGCAAAATATTGAAGCATACATTTTGCAAGGGGTTGATCTCCAGTGTCTGCATCTTTTTGTCGTCAGATAAATTAATTTTGTCTATTTCCTCGTAGATAGCATTTGCTCCAAAGGCACAAGAAGAGTGTATCCATTATAAGCATATATTTATAAAATCTCATGTAGCTGATTTTCTAATGTTTCATTCTGTAAACAGAAAATTGAAGAAAAAGGGGGGTGTGGTACTTCAGTCGACTCCTTTAGAGGTAGGGGCAGACACTTGTCTCTTGTAGGGGTGAACAGCTGAGACACTTTTCATATACTGTATTATGATTATAGATTGTGGCTGATTCAGGTAGGGGTGAATAAGCGTGGCAAGCAGGCACCCCCTAAAATTTTCAAAGCATGGGTTTTGTCTCTTAAATATCAAATATTTGAATAATTTTTCTTCAAAAATACTTTTGCCATGCCCAGCTCTGAAAATTTAAGTTAGCTCCATGCAACCTAAAATCCTGGACCCGCTGTGTGATTAAAACAACATACCTTTCAATATATATTTTTTTTACAAACGCTAAAACTTTAGTCTTGCTCACAGGCACTTGTTTCTATCCATTGGAAAGAAACAAGTGCCTGTGGTCTTGCTAATGCAATGGAGAATTTAACTAGATTTGAAAAATATCTAATGCGTCTTTCACCAGTGTAGTTTTAATCTCTTTAAGAAAATTACTACTAAACAATTCATGCAGTATTAAATATTTAATTATAATCAACAACCTTATTATAAACATACATGTATATTCTGAGACTACTAATCTAATTGTAGCACCCTTATCATTATGATCATTTATAATGATTTGTAACACTTGAAATTTCTTTAATTTTAAACAAACACTTAATAAAGCTAAAATTTCACTTATAGAAATATAGTATTTTGGAGGTGAGAACATTTGTTTTTTATGGCATATTAAATTCAGAATGTTTCCTGTTTGACCAAGTCAAAAGCTGTTTTGAAAAATACTAATTATATGCCTTCATTTGTACCTTCCTGAGAACATACCATATTCTTTGCAGCATGTTATGGGAAACACTAGTACTATGTATTAATTTTCTGTGCGATACTGTACATTTGTATCAAATAGACAACTTTTGAGTTCGATGCATTTCTGTCAAAAAGTCTGGTTTTAGTGAACATCATTCGTGCGTTTAGTGGCATCGTCACTTCGGTTCCAATGTTGAACGAGTGGTTGGCAAATTATAATACTAAATTGCACGATTATGCGATTATGCCTCAAACTAAATTCTCATAATTGGCAATCAAGCACTGCTGTCATTAAGGAATTGTGATTAAGTACTTACAAAACAAAAATTATTTCTAGTTTATCCTGCACTATGACAATCACTAAGATGCTTGATGAACGTTAATTGTGCAGGGATACAGATGATCCACTCTATCTGGTAAAAGACGTCACTAAGGCACGCCTAATTGACGAGTTTTTTCCAGTGATGGATGAACTCGAAAGTGGTCTATTGTATGGATATAAAACATAAAAGTTCTATTTACTGTTAACTGATCATAATCATGATTATTTTTTGACCTTGAACATTGAAAGTCTAAAATTTTAATACTAGAAAATTTTACATGCATATTCATATGTTTAATCTGGGACTATTATACTATTAAATGGTACGTACATGTATGTATTTACTATTATACATTTTCAAATATAAAATCTCAATTCTCGTCCTGCTACTATGTAATCATGCAAGTCTCTATTTCTCCTTCTGGAATCTGATTCTTCTTTTATATAATGATATTAGTCATTTGAACAGACTTTATTATGCAGGAGTTAAAATCAATAAATTATGTTATATGTATGTTATTGTGGAATGTGGAATGTTAAAACAAATAGCATTATTCAGATTTTAGAGGCTGTCCAAGTAAATATTAGGTAAATCCTATGATATGGGTGGCACAACATAATTATTTTCCCACCAAATTTTTGGTTCCAATGCAATGTTTATATCATACAAAGGATAAATATGTCAAAGATATTTTTGAATCAACAGTGGATGGCTCAGAAAATGATTTTAAAGTTCACAAACAATGCAACAAAATTTTGTACAAAATGAAGAGTTACATGTATCTCCCCTTTTCAATGAATTTTCAGTGCTTTCTATGTATTTTTTTCTCTTTTTTTGTTGCAGTTAATAAAAAAACAAAATTTAACTTTTGAGAAAGAATGAATTTTTGATATGAAATAGATGAAAAAAATTTGAAAACAAAATATGTCGTGTGCCATCCACTGCCTGGTTTTTCCATGGACACCCTCTTAAATACAAATATGTACCTGCAGATTTTCTGTAATGTTTTCTACAGGAAATAAAAGACATTGTAGAATTTAAATGAATTTCTAATTTAAATCCAGCCTATAGTGAAGATTACTATTTTTTACACAAGCAGATAAATAGATCTCCATTCAAAAGACATATATTTCCTGTGAAGATTTTATCACATGCAGTGTTTAGAAACAATTCTCTTTATATTTTAAAACTTAATGATCCCTAATTAGAGTTTTCCTGCTGATAATGAAACAAAACATAAAATAAGACCCAGTGAGTGAGTCTGACCATGGAAATATCAAGCATTAAAATAAGGATATATATATGGTATAATTGCTAGTGAGACAACTATCAACCAAAGCATGAAATGAAGTGGATGTTAGCAATTATAGACAGATGTACAGCCTTTGTTGACTCCCCATATGCAGTTATAAGTTGTAGAGTCAGGTGTGAGTAAAAGCTGATTTGGGATACATGTACATGTATTTTTCATGAAACAGCAACCCAGAGACACAAAAACAACAACATCAAAGATACATGTTTCTAAATGTGACTATGTAAATGTAAACATACTCATTTAATATCATGCTTTATTTTGTGATCTATTTTACATGTACATGTGTGTATGCATTGTGATATTGACAATATGCACAATCTACATGATCTGAAACCCAAACTTCAGCAGAAATATTCAAAATCAAAAAGAATTATGGAGATCTATATAATGCTTGACTGCACAAAATGTACAACTTTGAACACTCAACTGCTGAATATATTGTAGCTTTGCCTACATTACAAATGTACATGTAAATGTGCACATATTTATAGCAGTTGTTTTTTCCTAAATTGCTTGTACATGTATATATGTAATGTCTGTATATTTTAAAAGAAAAAGATGTAAGGTAACAATATAAATGCATACACCACAAAATCTAATGAAAACTCCAGCATATAAAAAATGGCTCAGCTACATGTACGTACACATTGTACCTTAAAGTACAGATGGATTTATAAATGGTTATTGCATTTACAAACCAAACAATATAATATTTATTTTTTACAGGAGTGGAACAAAGTTAATGTCCAGTCTTGGAGATGGAACTAATTCTGATATGAATGTTATGATCTCAGAAGTAAAAAATTTAAGAAATTCTATAAAATCACAAATAAATGCAGAAACTTCCGGTAAATATATTTTTGTACTTTATTTTGTGTTTTGTATACTAAATACATGTATATAGATATACATGTATCTGCATTTGTGAACAATAGGTCATCTATTTCCTAGAATTGTATACTTAACATGCTGAAGGGTCAACCTTATATCAACAAAACTCCTTTAAAGATGTCCCCCCTATGTCTTTTTTTTATGATAGATCACATTGCCATTATGCTAAAAAGGTCAATGTGGAGAACATGAGAAATTTCAAAACTCCCATAATGTTTTGATCCTTTTATACTTATTTCATCTAAATGCTTAGAATATAGTTAATGAGAATTTTATTTTTTCTACAGTGCATGTAGATATGAAATTTAAGTTAATTTTTAATGAATTTTATCGTTATTTATATACTGTTACAATGTACATCACTACATGTACAAAATGCATTTCCTTTTTGATCAAAAACTCTGAACTTTTCTATTTATTTATTCATTCCTGATTTTAAAATGTTCCAGTCTGAGAATTACATATGTACTGATGAAAGTAAATCCAGAAAAGCTCTTCATATGCATAAAGTTTATATTTAGTGTAGTGACCCATCATTTTGAGACACTTAAATAAGTCCTAGTAGGATTATAAGAATTGCCTGAGGACGTACCACCTCTCTAATGAGATTATAGGATTTTCTTAAATCTAATCCCAAGATTTACCGTTATATGACCTATAAATTGTAAAAGGAGAACCCTGTTTCTATGTGAAATTCTTCATCAGATTTTTGGAGAAAATGGGAAATCAAAGGCTCTGATATTAATCAATGTGTCATTAAGACATTCTGTTACATGTGCCTTGGGGCAAAGTACTCTAAAGAGTGTTAAATTTGTTTAAAAGAAATGCTGTTTCTTATTTTCATTATATTTCTTTATCTTATATTCCAAACGTTACAGATTTTTAAACATGATTAAATAATACTAAAAAAGCCACTGTTATCATGATTATGGCCTATATTGACAGAATAGTAAACATTGACGGCCTTGGTAAAAAGATTGCTAATAATGATTTCATCATTGGCTTTTTTGTTGCAATAGTTTAATATCTGTTACAAAAATTACAATGTATAGATGAATATAGCATTTTAACAGCTGAATAATTTTAAGATAACATAACAATGTGTTAAGTGAAGCAAGGAGATGTTTAAAATGTTTTGCGTGTGTACAAAATTTATCATGTTAGTATATAACTAGCAGTATTGACACACCACTGAAAATTTGTCATCTTTTAAAATACCTACAAAAAACTTTGTTTACATGTAAAAGCTTTTATTTGTATATTTTACTGAATATGGCCAATAAATAATTGCTTTGAAGTCAATTGTTTCCCAGAAATCACATAAATTCATTATAAAAGTATGCAGTTTTATAAGTTTAAGAAAAAGGTCCTAATTGAAATTCATTGATACAGACAATTCCAACTACAGTGTATCTCATGTAAGGTTAGAACAATCTTTCAGGCAAAAAAAATGGAAAATGGATGAGTGTAACACACATCAATATTTTTTTAATCTGTACCTGTTTTGTTGTTTGTACCATTTCTGATTGTAAAAAAAGAAGGCAGTTTTCAAGCTTAGTCAAGATCTGCTTAAATGATAGATGTTACCCAATATGACATCAAGATAAAATTTTATTTCCAAATTAACTTTGTTTTAGCATCACAAGACATGTTAAGATGGTCGGCTAATGAAGAAAACAGAGCAATACAGGTAAGATTGATTCAGTTTGTTTGAATTAAGATATTTTTATGCTAAATTTTGATACAATGTAACAAATGTATATAACTAAAATTGAGAATGGAAATGGGGAATGTGCCAAAGAGACAACAACCTGACCATAGAAAAAAACAACAGCAGAAGGTCACCAACAGGTCTTCAATGTAGCGAGAAATTCCCGCACCCGGAGGCGTCCTTCAACTGGCCCCTAAACAAATATATGCTAGTTCAGTGATAATGAACTGTCCATATTCAAAAGACTAAATTTGATTGACCGTAGTACGAATTGGCAAAATCTTTCCAAGTTGCATTTTAAAATCACCTCTTTAAACATGTACTTGTTAGGAATTTTGGCTGAGAAATTTGCAAAGATAAATTTCAATAGGTAAAGAGGAGGGACAGACACAACGTTTCACTCTGTTTACTCCTTGTTTTACCCAATAATTTCCGTAAAAAAATACATGTCATTTGCATGTACATGTATAAAGCCAGAACTTGGCAGTAATTTTTCATGAATTCCTTCTCATTTTCCTGTTTTGTCAGTTATGTTAGACTCTCCATATACATCACAAAATACATTATTCAAAATTAAATGGAACACTGGAGTAGCATTAATAATAAGAGAGAAAAAACATTATATTATAATAACAATTTATTAAGAAACTTGGACTTTTGAATTTTCAGGATGTTTGTAATCATATATCAGAGTTAAATCTTCAATGGACTGAAGCTCAAAGGGAATTAAATGGTGAGTTTTATTTTTATATGTATTAATTCATTCAATTAATTCATGAAAATATTTTCTCAACCAATGGACAAGTTTCAAGTGCGTTGCATTTCTGTCAAAATTACTTCCGTTCATATGTTGAGCCATTGGTTGATGAAGGATTATGCTATATTGCACTAAGTATTTGGCAAATTGAATTCTTAAAATTGATATTCAGCACTGCTGTTGTAAGGGAATTGTAATTAAGTACTTACGAAACAAATATCATTTCTAGTTTATTCAGCAAAATGACACTCACAAAGACGCTCGATGAACCTTAATAGAGTATACGTAGGGATACAGGTGACCCCCTCTATCTAGTAAATGATGTCACAAAGACGCACACAATTGACAAACTTTTCCTGCGAAGGTGATAACTTGATAGTGGACTTAATATTAGCCTCTACAAAACTTTTGAGTTTTGATTCACCTATCTGCCACTTTTTTACAATATAGATTTACATGTGATATATTTTGTACAGATAATTTAAAGGAGTACATGAAGATGCTGGAGCTGGTCTTAGAAGGAGAGAAACATGTCAAAGAAGCAAAAAATAATCTGGTAAAATATTCAAAGTTGTTTTAGTCCACAACATGAATGGTTCTTTGTCATATTTCATTGTCAATATATATATGTACATGTAAGCATGTTTACCATGAACATATATTTGTCTATCTAAATTTCATTAGGTTTTCTGTACATTATGATATCAAATTTAATTAAAACAGCATTCCAATAGATATAAGAAGATGTGGTATATATGAGTGCTAATGATACAACCCTCCATCCAAGTCAAAATTTGTAAAAGTAAACCATTATAGGTCGTCTATTTCTCAAAAACTGATGGTGCTATATCAATGATTTTTAATTGTTACAATTCTTATAAATGTAGTACAAATTAATTTATGCATACATGGAGTTGTAATTTAATGTGTAGCTCAAACTTCATTTAAAACTTAGTCAAAATGAGTAGCTTGTCATTCTTTATTGACTTTCAGATTATTATTTTTGTTGCATTTTAAAGTGTATTTAAAAAAATATATACAAGATGCAAGATCTATGTATGTTTTTGCATTATTGCACATTACTTAAGAAATTCATTTGTAACAATAAGAGTACAATTACTATTTTTTACCTGTCAAAAAATGGGTCATTTAATCATAAGACTTTTTTATAGCCTTATTAATAAACAATAAAACAAAAAGTCTATTTAATAACTAATTTAAATGCTTATTCAATTATACTAATGATTGGCATTTGGCCTACAATGAAATGGGAATTTTCATTATTTAGACACTTTATAAATATAGATATTGTAATTTTTAAACACTTTCAAGAGTTATGATTAGTAATTTACAAAATTAGAATTATTGTACCTGGAACTAGAAATCCACTTGTTAAATATGAAATTCAAAGCATTTTAGGAATGTGAATATTTTGATATAGTTTTTAAAAAGTGAAGTGAAAATTCTAAATCAAGAACTTAAAATTCCAAGAAAACATATGAGGGTTGTCAAAAATTGCACACAAGTTTATTTAGGAAATTCATATGATATATATATCACCAGGAATATTTGAATCTGGGATAATAATGAATTCTGGAAAATTGATAAGAAATGTATGATGAAAACTAACTAAATTTAGGAGGTTCAGTCATGCATGTATGTCTTAAAGTGAGGGGGGGAGGGAGGTTAGTTCATATTGAAATATCAATGGAAGTAAAATTAACAATAGCTATGCACAATGGCCTTGATGGCTAACCCTAATTAGTTTTCATAAGCCATTTCTTGACAATTTTCAAGAACTGTGAGCCTGAGGATCCAAGACTACAGTTTATAAGCCCCATCTTTGATAGAAGGGGCATTAGGTTTTCTGATTAGTACATTTGTCCTTCATCAGGTAAAAGATTTTGGTAAAGGTAGCTTAAAATTGAGTACATTTTTGTATTAGGATGTGAGTTTTTAAATTTTAGATCAAATAGCGGTATTAACCATGATTTCACAGTTCAGTGAACATGAAAATGTGCAGGCAAAAAGTATTATTTTTGATAACCTTATGTTCTATGTCATACATATATCCTTTCAAAGCATAGTTCACCCATATGTTTTTGGATTGTTTTTGTTGCTAATTCTTTGATTTGCAGGGTGTTTTGTAGTCTTTTATCTCTTTGTATTCTTTCTTTTGAGTGTTTTGCAATGGCCTTGCATAATCTAAATAATACCAAAAACATAGCTTCACCTTTGTTGAAATCATTGTATTAAACCATAAACCTATCTTTTTTTAAAGGATAATTGTGAAAATAAAGAAAAGGATTACCAGAAAAAGTTGAAGAAAACATGTAAGGTAAAGTATGAATTTGATTTAATATTACCCTTAAAATTGGGGCTTTTATGGTACATCATGAGAATCTCTCATCATGTGAAGTTCCCTATGACAAATTGATTAAAAAATATTTACTAGTCAGGAGTTTCTGTCAAGAAAAACTAAATGTCAGAACTTTTACAATTTTGATGTAAGAGAGATTTAATTCAGGACTATATTTGTTTATCAGGTTTGATACAAATTGGAATAAGAATTTTAACACAATGAAATTTTTTCTGAATAATAGGTCTTCATACACATTAAAGGACATTTTATTTCCTGTTGGATGATGATCTCCAGTTGTATTATCTTATATGTTTTAATCAGTCTTAAAAGAAATTTTATGAGAGGCCTACCAAATTTGTGCAATTTAGTATATAAAAAGACTTCTGATATATGCTGTGGAGGCCTAAAAAGGGGAAGTTAAATCTTCACTGTTTGTTGTTGGATTTCATGGAGCATGTATTGAATTGGACAGTTAAATGTTTTCAAAGGGTAAATTTTGTAGTAATGATTAAATTTTTTTACATATTAGTTAAAAGCTGTGCAATATTTTCAAATATTTTTAAGGATTATGTCTGGAAAAAGTAATATTATACTTAAAAAATTTTAGAATTAGATGTGGAAAGAACTAATAAAATGCTTTTTGAAAAAAAAAGAAAATAAATGCCACACTGTGTCACACAAGTTGCTTCATAACAAAATAGAACTATTGTTTTTACATTCTTTTATACAACTGAATAATCTGAGTTATCTCCCCTCTTACAATGCAACTTTAATAGATAGGAATCAGCCACAAAATTCTCTTCTAAGTTCTTTAAAGGAAAAGGGTATTACGAGATTGATGAATCTAGACATTTAAACATGTTAAATATCATCTTATAAAAAAATGTGAGTTCAATTATGATATATTTTGTAGAAGGGTTCTGTGGAGGAGAGAATGTCCTTTGAATCAAAAGTTACACAGGCACAAAAATCAAGAGATGTGGCTTTGTTAGAAGGTTAGTTTATGTTAATTATCCATATTGTATTTTTATAAAGGCTATTTATATATAAATGTGAATTTATGGTTTAAAAACATTGTAAATAATAGTCATTTAAATTTTATATTGTTGTTCCCTTTTTCTGTTCTTCAGTCAACTTGAATCATCCCATCATCAAAATTTGTAACACTTACGTGTCCAATATGGCCAAAATTGATCTGTTAATATAAAGTCATTTCAACATCTAGTACAAGAAAATCTGATACAATCTGGTTTGAAATAAATATAAAAATATCAGCATACATGTAGGTTTAAAAATCAATTTATTCATAAACAATACATGATACAGTTACAAAAAATGAGGGGTTTGAATGCATTTTAACTCCAGATGTGTTTTAATTCTGTGTCCTTTCTTTACAGTTTGTGAAAAAGTGAGAGAAAATGAAGCAGTTAAAATGATACGTTTGAAGGAAGGTTTGACAAAAATTTCTGAAGCCTATATGATGATGGGAAAAAAATGTTCAATCCTGTTTGAGGCTGAAAGGGTAAAAGAACATAAAATTTATATTCCCTATGTATACATTCAAAAAAAAATTGGCTTCTTTATGATTTTTTCTCCTTTTTTTTTTTTTGAATGAATAGCAGTTTTTTTTATGCCCCACCTACAATAGTAGAGGGGGCATTATGTTTTCTGGTCTGTGCATGCGTCCGTTCGTTCGTCTGTCCATCCGTCCGTTCGTCCCGTTTCAGGTTAAAGTTTTTGGTCAAGGTAGTTTTTGATGAAGTTGAAGTCAATCAACTTCAAACTTAGTACACATGTTCCCTATGATATGATCTTTCTAATTTTAAAGCCAAATTGGACTTTTGATCCCAATTTCAGGCTCCACTGACAGTCTGTGCCAAAAACTATTTGAAGCACTAGCCCTATGGGCTAGTTAAAAAAAAAAAATTACTAGCCCGAATTTATATGTACTGGACCAAAAAAAATCTGTGTCACCGGTGATGATCACGAAGTGATCCGAAACCAGCTAGGGGGGTTTGGGGGCATGCCCCCCCCCCTGAAAATTTTGGAATATTAGATGTAAAATCCTGCATTCTGAGATTACATTTTTAGCTCACCTGGCCTAAAAGGCCATGTGAGCTTTTCTCATCACTTGGCGTCCGTCGTCGTCGTCGTCGTCGTCGTCGTCGTCTGTCGTCGTTAACAATTTTTCAAACATCTTCTCCTCTGAAACTACTGAATGGATTTGAATGAAACTTAAAATGATTGTTCCTTAGATTATCCTGCACAAAGTGTGTGCTTCGATTTTTGATCCGTCAAAAAACATGGCCACCGTTACTTAAAATAGAACATAGGGGTCAAATGCAGTTTTTGGCTTATATCTCAAAAACGGAAGCATTTAGAGCAAATCTGACATGGGTAAAAATGTTCATTAGGTCAAGATCTATCAGCCCAGAAATTTTCAGATGAATCAAACAAACCATTGTTGGGTTGCTGCCACTTAATTGGTAATTTTAAGGAAATTTTGCAGTTTTTGGTCATTATCTTGAATATTATTATAGATGAAGATAAACTGTAAACAGCAAAAATGATCAGCAAAGTAAGATCTACAAATAGGTTAATATGACCAAAATTGTCAATTGACCCCTTAAGGGGTAAATGTCCTTTAATGACAATTTTTCACAATTTGTTCATCATATTTGCTAACTTTAAAAAATCTTCTCCTCTGAAACTACTGAATGGATTTGGATGAAACTTAGCATGATAGTTCCTTAGATTATCCTGCACAAAGTGTGTGCTTCGATTTTTGATCCGTCAAAAAACATGGCCGCCCTTACTTTAAATAGAACATAGGGGTCAAATGCAGTTTTTGGCTTATATCTCAAAAACGAAAGCATTTAGAGCAAATCTGACAGGGTAAAAATGTTCATTAGGTCAAGATCTATCAGCCCTGAAATTTCCAGACGAATCAAACAAACCATTGTTGGGTTGCTGCCACTTAATTGGTAATTTTAAGGAAATTTTGCAGTTTTTGGTCATTATCTTGAATATCATTATAGATAAAGATAAACTGTTAACAGCAAAAATGATCAGCAAAGTAAGATCTACAAATAGGTTAATATGACCAAAATTGTCAATTGACCCCTTAAGGGGTAAATGTCCTTTAATGACAATTTTTCACAATTTGTTCATCATATTTGCTAACTTTAAAAAATCTTCTCCTCTGAAACTACTGAATGGATTTGGATGAAACTTAGCATGATAGTTCCTTAGATTATCCTGCACAAAGTGTGTGCTTCGATTTTTGATCCGTCAAAAAACATGGCCGCCCTTACTTTAAATAGAACATAGGGGTCAAATGCAGTTTTTGGCTTATATCTCAAAAACGAAAGCATTTAGAGCAAATCTGACAGGGTAAAAATGTTCATTAGGTCAAGATCTATCAGCCCTGAAATTTTCAGACGAATCAAACAAACCATTGTTGGGTTGCTGCCACTTAATTGGTAATTTTAAGGAAATTTTGCAGTTTTTGGTCATTATCTTGAATATCATTATAGATAAAGATAAACTGTTAACAGCAAAAATGATCAGCAAAGTAAGATCTACAAATAGGTTAATATGACCAAAATTGTCAATTGACCCCTTAAGGGGTAAATGTCCTTTAATGACAATTTTTCACAATTTGTTCATCATATTTGCTAACTTTAAAAAATCTTCTCCTCTGAAACTACTGAATGGATTTGGATGAAACTTAGCATGATAGTTCCTTAGATTATCCTGCACAAAGTGTGTGCTTCGATTTTTGATCCGTCAAAAAACATGGCCGCCCTTACTTTAAATAGAACATAGGGGTCAAATGCAGTTTTTGGCTTATATCTCAAAAACGAAAGCATTTAGAGCAAATCTGACAAAGGGTAAAAATGTTCATTAGGTCAAGATCTATCAGCCCTGAAATTTTCAGACGAATCAAACAAACCATTGTTGGGTTGCTGCCACTTAATTGGTAATTTTAAGGAAATTTTGCAGTTTTTGGTCATTATCTTGAATATCATTATAGATAAAGATAAACTGTAAACAGCAAAAATGATCAGCAAAGTAAGATCGACAAATAAGTTAAATATGACCAAAATTGTCAATTGACCCCTTAAGGGGTTATTGTCCTTTAATGACAATTTTTTCACAATTTGTTCATCATATTTGCTAACTTTAAAAAATCTTCTCCTCTAAAACTACTCAACCAAATTCAACCAAACTTCAACTGAATGATCAGTAGGGTGTATAAAATAAAGTTTGTGTTTTATTTTCTATTTTGTCTAAAAACATGGCCGTCAAGGCTAAAAATAGAACACAGGGTAAAATGCAGTTTTTGGCTTATATCTAAAAAACTCCAGCATTTAGAGCAAATAAGACTAGAAGTTAAAATATTTATTAGGTCAAGGTCTACCTGTCCTGAAATTTTCAATTTGCAATTTGCAAAAAAAATAATTTGTTGTGCTACTTCCAAAAAATAGAAAATATTCTGACCAGAAAAAAAACCATCTCCCCCTACAAGTTAAATGGTAGGTCAAAGTATGGCCTCCAAGGTCAGATGACACCTACCAGTTGGGCATGTACAAGTCAGGAGCCTGTAATTCAGTGGTTGTCGTTTGTTGCTGTGTTATTTATTTGTTTTTCGTTCATTTATTTGTATCTTAATTCGGCTGTTAGTTTTGTCAATTGAATTGTTTTACATTTGTCATTTCGGGGCCTTTTATAGCTGACTATGCGGTATTGGCTTTGCTCATTGTTGAAGGCTGTTTGGTGACCTATAGTTGTTAATTTCTGTGTCATTTGGTCTCTTGTTTAGAGTTGGTCTCATTGGCAATTACACCAAATCTTCTTTTTTTTGTATAAAGTTTGTTACATAAGGCATTTATAAACCAAGTATGCAGCATCCAGGTCTACTACCTTCTGAAATATACAGCTTTTAAGTCAAGAGCTAACACTGTCGCTGTCATCTCCAGATCACTACCCTTAAGTCTTGTTTTCTGTGACAGAAGTTGCAGGCAAGACAAAAATTGCTCTTATTGTGGCTGTCATTTTTAATGAAATCCAAGTGAACAACGTTAAATTTTCGTGGTCAAGTCCATATCTCAGATACTATAAGCAATAAGTCTAGTAGATTTGGTGTATAGAAGAACTGTAAAGTGTACATGTCCAACTGGCAGGTGTCATCTCACCTTGACCTCATTTTCATGGTTCAGTGGTTATAGTTAAGTTTTTGTGTTTTGGTCTGTTTTTCTTATACTATATGCAATAGGTCTACTAAAATTGGTTTATAGAATGATTGTAAGGTGTACATGTCTAGCTGACAGGTGTCATCTAACCTTGACCTCATTTTCATAATTCAGTGGTCAAAGTTAACTTTTTTAGTTTTGGTCTATTTTTTTAATACTTTATGCATTAGGTCAACTATATTTGGTGTATGAAAATATTTTATGATCTATATGTCGGTTACGCAGGTTTTATTTGAACTTGACCTCATTTTCACAGTCCATTGCTAAGTTTTAAGTGTTTGTGTTTTGGTCTCATTTTCTTTATTTATAAACAGTAAGTCATATATATTTGTAATATTGAAGAATTGTTAGCTGTACATGTTTGCCTGGCATGGTTCAATATGTTCAATAAGGCATTGTTTACCAGGTGAGCGATTCAGGCTCTTGAGAGCCTCTTGTTGTATCTGGAAGTGTATATAAGTTTCCATGTAATATAAAAAATTCTACTTTCCTTAAAAAAAACCTTCTCAAAACTGTTGACAAGACTGTTTAAGACTCTTTTCTTTGAATTTAAGACATACACGTAAAATAAATATATACATGTAGATATAAACCCCTTGTCATCACATTTTGTTTAAATAATTTCTCATCTAAATTTGACTTTGGAAGTTAAAGAGATCATCCTTTCTGATGCAGACCAAGAAAAGAAGAAAATCAATAAGTTTTTAAATTTTATTCTTCATAATTTTTCATATTATTTTTCAATTTGCTGATTAACTCCTGTTCAAATACAAATACAGATACAAATTTGCCTCCTTTTCCCTGCTCCTTACAGTAGCTACAAAACATAACAAGATTCTCGTACTGGAGCCAGGGTCAGGGACGACCGTCCGTCCAATGAGTTTTAAATTCTCGGACCCGTTTATCCTCGTATTTTTTTTAGCCTCCGTAACTTGGTCGGACTTGCGAGACGGCCTTTGTGGTGCCTTTCATGGTCTCGCACTTTCCGACAGCGAAGCCATGTATATTAAACGATGTTTGTGACCAAAATTATGTGTACACTTTCAAAATGAAAACAAGACTGGTTCCACTTCTTCATAAAATTAACGGTAACCAGTCACTGAAGTCGTCCTAATAACCAATCGTCTAAAATACACACAATATCAAGCGGGCAGTTACGAATTAATATCTTCCGACGCAAAAATATTCAGTTTTTTTTTAATTTTCTGTTATGATTATATTCTATTCAGTCTATGCAACATAAATCAATCAATAATTACCAAAATTTGACATTTTCAAAACACGTGGTACTGACCGTTTTCACGCTTTTTTTTTTAATTTTGAACAATCGGTTATTAGGGAGACCGTCAAAACTGGTTAACGGAATTTTTGCAAGGAAGAGAGTATCAGTTTATTAATATCGATGACGTTGAGTGACATTCTGCGTTAACTTACCGTAACGATTAAAAAAGTGCACACAGATATGCACTAGACCGGTCGGACTATCGACAGTGTACGTTATCTAGTCCAAGCTTATTTAAACTAGACACGGGCTTCGAGCTACCGCTTAACGTTGCAGACTGCACTGAACATAGAAAATGAAAGGGCGAGTTTCAAGTTAAAGTTTTTGGTTGAGGTAGTTTTTGATGAAGTTGAAGTCCAATTAACTTGAAACTTAGTACATATGTTGCCTATGGTATGATCTTTCTAATTTTAATGCCAAATTAGATTTTTATGCCCATTTATGGGCATTATGTTTTCTGGACTGTGCGTTCATCTGTTCGTCCCGCTTCAGGTTAAAGTTTTTGGTTGAGGTAGTTTTTGATGAAGTTGAAGTCCAATCAACTTGAAACTTAGTACACATGTTCCTTATCATATGATCTTTCTAATTTTATGCCAAATTAGAGATTTTACCCCATTTTCACGGTCTACTGAACATAGAAAATGATAGTGTGGATGGGTCATCCGTGTACTTAGGACACATTCTTGTTTACCCAATTTTACAGTCCATTGAACATGGAAAATGATAGTGCCAGTGGGGCATCCGTGTCTCTTTTTAAATGAATAACATTTTTGTACAATTGAATTTCCTTGCAACTATTATTGATGGTTTGGAAAAGTTATGAAGTTGGTTTAATATCAACATATTGTCATCTTATTAGGAAATAAGTTGTTTCTGAGACTTCTTCTTTTAGTTAACAATAATATATAATACTCTCAGAACAACAGATTTTTGTTGGGATCTGTTATAGGGGGAAATGTTTTACACACTTCTTTACAGTTAATAATCACTGAAGTATTTAAAAGGACATTAAAAATTATCATTTATGTGGAGATAAGATTGAAATACATACATGTGGAATAATGTATATCCCATTAAATCGTCAACTAGAAATATTGTAGGGTTTAGATACTATTATTTACATTTATACCTATTTCCAGGATGTTGCTAACCTGATACCTGATGTACATGGACAAAATCTGGAAGAAATTAAATATACAGGTTTGTACACAAATTATAACATGTGAATAGTATAGTGTTCTTGGTATTTATGTAGATTTAAGAACTTTTTTTTTGCTGCACAGTTTGCTTTCTCTTAGATTGAACTAAATGGTTGACATCAAAGGACAAGGTTCACTAATGGCACAAAATGGCCTAAAATATCAACTTCATCATAAAACACCAAAAAGGTCTCAATTTGGTTTGTAAATGGGTCTATTTCAAAATTATAAATGCCAAATATATCAGTTCTTTTCATAAGACTACAAGATATTCGCCAAAGTAAGCCCATTTTGGACATTTTGTCAAAATATAATGATTTTGTGCATTTTTCAGACCTAAAAGCTTTTGAAACACTTTGGCCGCCATCTACGATCCAGAATGTGTTGTAACCAAAAGATTCCAATTTTGATATAGATTTCATCAATATAAAAACTTTTTGGATCGTAGATGGAGGCCAAGGTTAATTATGCCAAAAACAATTAAAATTATGGACAAAAAGTACCAAAATTGACCTTTTAATACAAATTATGCTCATTTAAGGGGTCTTCGCTCCATAAATAGTAAAGGAAAGTGCCAGAAAAAATATTTTTGTTTTAGTAGTATTAACACAAGTATTTCTATGTGACATTTGTAATTTTTTGCCCCAATTTAAAAAACATAAAAAAATCAGGGCCAATTTTAACCCTTAGTGAACCTTCTCCTTTATCACACACAGAATATTAACCATCAATAGAAATAAGTTTTAAGAATCTTTTTATCTTTGTTTAAAATCTTATTTACATCAATATTAGCTGAACCTTTGGTATAGAAATTTAAGAGATTTGCTTAACCATTCAGGAGTGGTTTTTGTTGAGCCTTCAACTTTAGTCGAAAAAGCGAGACATAGCAATCCTACATTCCGGCGTCGGCGTCGGCAGCGTCCACAAATATTCACTCTGTGGTTAAAGTTTTTGAAATATTAATAACTTTCTCAAACTATCCTGGATTTCTACCAAACTTGGACAGAAGCTTGTATAGGATCATAAGATAGTATCCGGAAGTACATTTTGTAAAAATAAAATTCCATTTTTTCCGTATTTAACTTATAAATGGACTTAGTTTTTCTGCAGGGAAATATTACATTCACTCTGTGGTTAAAGTTTTTTAAATTTTAAAAACTTTCTAAACTATCCTGGATTTGTACCAAACTTAGACAGAAGCTAGTTTATGATCATAAGATAGTAACCAGAAGTAAATTTTGTTAAAAAAAATCCATTTTATCTGTAATTTATCTGTAAATGAACTTAGTTTTTCTGCCAGGAAACAGTACATTCACTCTGAGGTTAAAGTTTTAAAATTTTTTGTTGAGCCTGCGATTGACAGCAAAAGTAGGCCAGACACTGGGTTCAGCAGAACCATTATGATTTTTTTTAAGTAAATCATTTAAATTCTGTTCTTTTATACAGTGTGTAACATTTTGATATGCATAACAATCTAGGTTTTTCTTTATTTTTTGTCCCAATGATTCATACACAATGCGAAAAAATTGTCAGCTCTACTTTATAATACTGTATGAATACAGTCTGTATGGTATATGATTCCATGACTATATTGATATGCATCATTCCTTTTAGGTGCACTCAATTCCCAAGCATTTGTACAAAGGGCTAAAGAGAAAGTCCAAGCATGTAAAGTTAAACCACTAAGAAGATCATCAAGTCTTCCTAAGCAGTCCCAGTTGTGTCGAGATAGATGCTCACCTTATGAAACCCCTGAACAGTCTCCCAAAAAAGCTTCCTCTTGTGACTCACCAAACAAATCCTCAATTAGTGACTCGCCGAGCAAATCATCAATAAGTGACTCACCAAGCAAGTCATCCATGAGTGACTCTCCAAGTAAATCCTCCATGTGTGGTAAGTTTGTACAGAAAAAAAAACCACAGAGTCGGGACTAAATAAAATTTGAAAATTACTTTTTTTGATTCTGCTACAAAAAAATATCTCTATGTTAATTGTCAACTGATGTAATGAAAAAAATAGCACAGTTACAAAGCAATAGGGGGACATTTTCTAAGGTGTACAAATTGGTGTACAGTTCACTTAATTGATTTAATCACCAATTCAGATATTTCGTAGGTGGAATCATGTAAATGTGTTTAAACACTTTTAGGTCCATTTTTCTTCAACTTGAATGTCTTTACTAAATTCGCAAATATGAAACACAACAAGTATATGCTACAAAATTATTCTGCTCACAGAGGTCATGATACAAGTTTTGAGAGGAGTAACAAATGGCAGGACTTTTTTCTTTATTTTGATAATTTTGTTAAATTCTTGTCTTTTTTACTGGATCACCATCAGCAGTAGAATTGTAAATTTGATCTAATGAAGTCATGATAAAAAGTTTTCATCACTTTTAAATAAGATTTTCTCATTTATTTTTACAGAGCCAGATTCTGATCCACCACCATACCACACAGTCTATCCCAGTATCTATCCAAGTCTACACTTCATCACCAGTAACCATGACTACAGTCAGAACCAATCAGATCACAGTAACAACTCTTCACCAGAGACCAGTATTTGTAGAAAGTAAATTGACAAAAGAAAGATAATTCAAATTGGTGCTAAAATTAGAATGTAGATTATAATAGCTTGTATTTATCTAAGATACAAATGTACTGCTCTCATGCACTGACATGATGTTAAATAATTATTCATTAGCTGATAAAAGGCTAGGCACTAAACAAAGTAGCCATGATAATAATTTGATTTACAGGTCATTGTATGAAAACGAGATGTTTAAAGACATAGCATTATGCTTGTTAATCCGTGAAAATGTTGTAGTTCTGAGCTAACATTGTTAATCCTTGATGACTTTTTTGCTTTAGTGAATTGCTTTGAGCAACTATATATTAATATCCTGAAAAAAATAAATATCTTTTGATGCTTTGATAGAAACAAAATATGAGTATGTCTTGAAAAAGGACAACTTTATATAAGCCATGAAAATTCATACATATGAAATTAAACAAAAAAATCAACTGTAACAAATGAAAGATCTCATAAATTCTTTTATTTTTTAAATTTCTATGTTATATTCAACCATATACTAACTCTGCTGTAATTTGAGTTTCTACAGCCATCAAATTTAAAATTGACTGTTGCAATTATGAAAATACAGTTCACTTAAAGACATTGTTAAAGACAAATTTTTGACCACTTTGTTTCTTATTATTTTAGAATTGTTAGGGTTTAACATTTTTAAAATTTTGCAAAGATGACTAATAGGTGAAGTCAATTTTAGACCATGATTCGTCTCATTGTTTCAAAGTTATTAGTGTGTAAACCTTTTTTAATTTTGTCAAGATGACTTATCTTGGTTAGGCAAATTTTAGACCATGATTTGTCTTATTGTTTTAAAATTATTATTGTTTAAACATTTTTTTTATACAATTTGGTCAAGATGACCTACTTCTTAGATGCATGCATGCCTCCGGGTGCGGGAATTTCTCGCTACATTGAAGACCTGTTGGTGACCCTCTGCTGTTGTTTTTTATTTGGTCGGGTTGTTGTCTCTTTGACACATTCCCCATTTCCATTCTCAATTTTATACTTTGTTATATTTTTTATATGTTATATTTTTTATTCCTTTCCTACCATACATAGTAATTGTATCTGGATACAGTTTGGTAACAGGAGATTACCATGAAGTTGCGGTCACATGACCTTGAAACTTATTACATATGTTTATTTTTATATTTACTTTAAAGAGAATATTTCAAATTTTGGTTTTAACCAAGTTTTCATGGCTAACTAAACATGAAATTGTAATGGTGTGAAAGGTCCTTTGTGCCCTATGGACACATCCTACATCCTTGCTGATAGCTTGTTATGAATTTGGTTAGACAGTCAATCTTTTAGCTATGACACACCAATGAAATTATATAAAGCTTTATGATTTATAAGATAGAAAAGCTAGACCATCCATAATTTATTCAAACAATACAGCATATATAATATATAACATATACGACTAATTTTACCATATTATAGACAGCATCTTTAATATTCTGGGTATTTTTTACTAGATGTTTCAGTATGTAGATTTTTCTCCTTTTCTCCTGTGATGTCAAAATTTTACAAGAATTTCTGTGATGTACAGATATGGTGGACAAATAGTGTAAAGTTGTATCTAGGAAAAACTAATATAGAGTTGCAGTTTATATTCAATAATATTCATTATATTCAATTTAAATAATGCATGAAAAATAACCCCAAATATATGTCTTCATTTTTTATGTGAATATATATGTATTCAGTAAAAAATATGCTAATTGGCCTTGGTTGATGTTTGATTATAATGTTTTCAAAAGAATGATGAAAACTAGTTTGTATTAGTCCTCTATTTCCATGGGAAGGAAAACATTTAATGTATAAAATACTATTATATAAAAGTATCAGCTGACAACAAAGATTCAAATCATTCATATACAAATTGTACCAGTATGATTTTACAGCCGATTGCATTGAGTGTGTAGGTAAAGGTAATATCTTTGGTTAGCCAGCTTGCTAGCTGAACCGTGAAGTCATTATCAGGTAAGATATATTACCCTTCTTTCAAAGTACCCTAGTCTTACAGATAGATTGGTTATCTGTCAGATTAGTCTACTCTAAAAGGAGGGTAATTTACCTAACCTAATAATGACTTCATGGTTCAGCTAGCAAGCAAGTTAACCAAAGATTTTACCTTCACCTACACACTCAATGCAATTGGCTGAAATAGATTTGTTCAATTCAATCAAGTCTTCAAATAAAAAATCAAATTTAAACAATGATATAGTAACTTCTGGTGAAATATAAGATATTTCCAGATGCAAATTATACTTTAGTTGTATTCAGTTTATAGACAGACAGATACATGTTGTATTTATATTTAATTTGTATAAGCTAGTCAAAGGAGCAAGACATTTTTTTATATTACTTTTACTAATATTTCTTTATTTCGAAATATATTCTTTTCTATCACCTCTTTAACTCATATGCTAGTCATAACATTGTGTAATATTTAGTAAATGTTTATGTCACATTTTGCATGTGTTCATCTGTGAACATAAATGTGTGTTCTTTGTAAAATTTCTATACACTGTAGTTGTTTATTTGTCACATTTGTGTACGTGTTCATCTGTAAGTGTGTTCTTTGTAAAACTTCTATACACAGTAGTTTGTAAATAGTTATGTGCACAAAAGCACCTTTTGATAGCAATATTTCATTTCTTATTCTTTTTAAGATTTTTTTAATAAATTTTTAATAAATTCTTGATACTATTATGTTTTGTTATGATTATATAAGTGCACAAGATATTATCAAACCCAATAATGGATTAAGGATGTACTAAGGTGAAATTTGAAAAAATCAAGAACTTAAAATTGATACTAAGGCTGACTTTGATTTTAACCTCACATTTGCATTGGTATTATTTGGGTCTCAAATAGAAAGAAATGAAAAGAATCTGCCTAAATTTTGGAAAATGACTTTTATGAAAAGAAAAATGGGTTTATGAGGCAAAATATTTTACCCTGTATCAATGGGAAAAAAAACTGCACCATCCCCAATTACCTTGAGTTGAAAAAATATTGGAAATTTTTGTCTCAACTTGAAGGACTCAAAAAGCCAAACTTAAGAAGGCTGTTTCCAAGAGAAGCGGCATACTAAAGTTGTTACATGTTGTGATTGGGTTAGTATATGGCAAACCACTAATTGTGAATTAATGATACAAATCATCCTGATACCCCTTCAATCTTTAACAGGGTCAATACAGAAACATGTAGTATTTATGTATTGATAAATTTGTAGAGAGCCTGAAAGGCTGTTGAAAAATGCATGGCTTTTGTTATGTGTTTTGAATTTATTTCCTTAGAATTGGACTCAGCGATGGCAGCGTCAACAATGTATTAGTTTGTGATTAGGTCTAGTGGTAATTCAAATATATAATGTAAAGTTTATATGACAGTTGTAATAAAGCTTTATATTTAGGACTATCAACATAATATCAAGGATAAGTGGTAGGTAAATGATTTTTGGTATGCAGTTGTAGTAGCAATGAATTGGCACATCTCATTATCATGGAGATTATTTGACCCCACCCCCTCAGTTATGGTTTATTGACTTTGAAATTTTACTTAGTTTACATACATAAGTTTGTGTTTAGGTTTGTTTAAAGGGAACTACTAATGATAAGTGAATGGTATTTGTAAGCAGTTGTATTAGCATTGGTACATCTCATTTCCATGGAGATTGTTAAGTCATGTACCTTCAGTCATCGTTCATTGACTTTGAATATTTGCAAAACTTACATGTTAAAGTGTTGCTATTTTAATTTCAACATTTGCTTTATCTAAACTACAAAAAAGCGAGACATATCTCTGTGCTAACAGTTTATTTGTAACAAGGATGTGTTTTTGCTCAATCTTTTTATGTCTGTTGAACAGGGGTATACTATTGTTGCCTTTATTTACAAAAATCTTTTTTGAACTTCATAAGTCTGCATTCTCGAAATGGTTAGTCGACACCTTATTAGAGTAGTTCCCTTTGATGAAGATATGTACAATTAATAGCGTGTTTGTCTTATATCATAAAACATATAATAGATAGATAGAAGTTTAAATTGGCATGCTTGAAGATTTTGATTTGATATTCGATCATAAAAGAGTAAACCATATTAACACCAGTGCAAGTTATTTATCAAGTTAGTTGTTCCAGTGCAATGAATTTTTAACTGGTAGGGGAATATTTATTGCCATGCAATACTATGAGAATGCTTGTTTCAGTTGTTTTGTTGCTGAAAATACTCCCTAATTATGAGTTATAGTCCCCATCTCCGATACTATAAGCAATAGGTCAACTATAGAAAGGTGTACATGTTGGACTGGCAGGTTACATCTGACCTTTACCCCATTTTCATGGTTCATTTGTCAATGTAGAGTTTTTGTGGTCTGGTCAGTTTCCCCGGATACTATAAGCAAAAGATTATCTGTATTTGGTGTGTGGAATGAGTAAGGTGTACATGTTCGTTTAACTGGTTTCATCTGACCTTGACTTTTTATTTATTCATTGAACAATGTTGTAAGGTTTTTTTTCTGCTTTGGATTTGTCTTTGATACTATAAGCCTTAGAGCCATTATATTTGATATATATTATTGAACGATTTTAGGTAGACATTTTCTCATTTAAATTGTTTTACATTGTCATTTCGGGACCTTTTATAGATGACTATGCGGTATGGGCTTTGCTCATTGTTGAAGGCCGTACTGTGACTTATAGTTGTTAATGTCTGTGTCATTTTGTTGAGAGTTGTCTCATTGGCAATGGTACATCTTCTTTTTATATGTCTGTCTGTCCATGCATATAGCAAATAACTGTAAGCCATTGGTTAACTATATTTGTTGTGAGGAATGATTATAAGATGTCTGTCTGGTAATGTTCATCAGACCTTAACCCCATTTTCATGGTTTATTGATTTAGTCTGTTCACAAGCAGGCCTCTTTCTCTGGCCATTTGGCTTACAGTATCTGAGTACTAGTGTATGCAATTTCAAACTTCATTTAGTGTATGCTATGAAATTTTATTTGATCAAGTAAAGAAGGCGAGACTTTTCAGCATGTGTAGTCTTTGTCAGTTTAGTTGCATTTTATTAAGTTAGTTATTTGTAAGTATGAATAAAGTGCCTTCACAAGGAATTAAAATCTGACCATGTCAACCATATTGAAATTCCAAATATTTCACAGAGGCTAGCATAATCTTGCTTTTGTCTCTCACTAGATATTGATACTCCAAAATAGAAAACAATGGACGTCTCTTCCCTCACATCTCTTACGCTATTCGATTAGTAAAATCCAATGAGATCATTAAAGTGAATTCTTTTCTTAAACTTTAATGAAATAGTACAGAAATCACGCAGGTTGATTGCAACACTCTGTACGTTACAAACCCTTGGGCAAAAATCCGATACCTGTCCCTCAAGCATGCCCTTACTCTTTTAGTGTCCGGCGGACAAATCACACCCCTTCATGCTTAGCATCCAAATATTGCATTAATTGTAAATTTGTTCTCGCCTTATTTATTCATAAACTAATTGTCACTGGACGTTTATCTAAGATAAATCGGTCGATCAAATCGAAATGCCATACTAAAGAGACAGGGACACTTAGTATCAACAGATGGTACAATTGGATTTGAATAAGATCTTCCCCTTTTCGTTGGGAAAACGATAGGCTGAAACAGTTGTTCAGTGACATAAAAACACACACAAAACTTTCATGTAGTAAGCAGTAAGTTGAAGCAGTTGAGACTGATTATTTTCTGAACTGTACAAAGTCAAGAATATGGAAGTTGTTTTCCGTTCGTTCGGTTGGTTGATATTGTCGCAGATTTGATTTTGTCATGTTGTGTGAAAAGTACCCCTAGCTGCTATTATGATATGGAAACAAAGTGATGCCACTTGGATATAACCCATAATAAAACCACTTTTGGTTTCAATCAATTTTAGAATTATATTTCTGAAAGTGTTAGAAAGAAATAGTATGCCTAAAACTTGGATATTTTGGTTATCTGTACTTTTAAGCATGAGTTGATATATCGAATGTCCAGCGATTATTGTTGTATCTTTTACAGATTTGTCTATGAATCTTTTCAATTAGATAATATTTGACATTTGTTGCATCACATGTACGTGTTTGAATGCAGCTTCATACATTTTGCATTTTTTAGTCTGATATTTATTGCCAGAGTTGTCATCAACAATCAATCTAGAAAGAAAGCAAGCAGTAAAATTTGTTTTATCACTACTATGTTAATGTTTGGGTATGCATAAACCAATTGTTCAAAGTGGAAAAGATTTATATCCTGATAGGTCATCAAAGATAAACATATTTTTTATCATCTTTATGCATTTGATTCCAGAAAAAAATCTATGAGAAACATGTATTGTAAATTTTACGTAATGTTCACGATTTAAGAGTGATTTTTAACGTTCATTTTTTTGCGAAGTGATAGGCTACACGGTACTGACGAATTTTCAGTTGAATAAGTTCTCAAACATTTATAGCATACTATAACGTCTATCCAAATCACAAAAAAAGTATAAAATAAATAATTACCAATGTGTGGATTAGATAAGGGAGCTACCATTTGATTTTTATGGGGGGGGGGGGGGGGGCTAGGATGAAATTTGAAAAAAATAGGCAGGACAGGAATTTTGAGTAAAAAAAAAAGGCAGGATGAGACACTTGCAAAAAAAAAATAAGGATGACAATTTAGGTAAAAAAGTCAGGATAAACTAATAAAAAAAAAAGGCAGGACCGAATAGAGTGAAAAATAAAAAGGCAGGACCGAATAGAGTGAAAAATAAAAAGGCAGGACAGGGATTACAATTGAAAAAAAATGCAGGACAAAATTTTTCATTCTAGCCCCCCCCATAAAAATCAAATGGTAGCCCCCTAAACATATCAGCATTTCATTGCGTAGGAGAAAAATGAGTTTGAAAATCGTGAAATGTTTGATTATATATGAGTATATATTAACTCACTTTTTACGGGTGACACCCTACCTTTAACAGTGGCGGATCCAGAACTTTTCCTAAGGAGGGGGGGGGAGGGGGGCTCCAGTCATGCTTCAATGATTCCCTATATAATCATCCAAATTTTTCCCACGAAAGGGGGGGGGGCAGGCCCCCAAGGCCCCCCCTGGATCCGCCTATGTTTAAATAAAAAATACTTGCTAGTTCATCTTCCGTATGTTGTAAAAACGAGAAATGTGTCGGGGGGGGGGGGCTAGGATGAAATTTGAAAAAAATAGGCAGGACAGGAATTTTGAGTAAAAAAAAAAGGCAGGATGAGACACTTGCAAAAAAAAAATAAGGATGACAATTTAGGTAAAAAAGTCAGGATAAACTAATAAAAAAAAAGGCAGGACCGAATAGAGTGAAAAATAAAAAGGCAGGACCGAATAGAGTGAAAAATAAAAAGGCAGGACAGGGATTACAATTGAAATAAAATGCAGGACAAAATTTTTCATTCTAGCCCCCCCATAAAAATCAAATGGTAGCCCCCTAAACATATCAGCATTTCATTGCGTAGGAGAAAAATGAGTTTGAAAATCGTGAAATGTTTGATTATATATGAGTATATATTAACTCACTTTTTACGGGTGACACCCTACCTTTAACAGTGGCGGATCCAGAACTTTTCCTAAGGAGGGGGGGGGGGGAGGGGGGCTCCAGTCATGCTTCAATGATTCCCTATATAATCATCCAAATTTTTCCCACGAAAGGGGGGGGCAGGCCCCCAAGGCCCCCCCTGGATCCGCCTATGTTTAAATAAAAAATACTTGCTAGTTCATCTTCCGTATGTTGTAAAAACGAGAAATGTGTAACCAAGGTGAATATACAACGAAAATAGACAGACAACAGTCTTGCATGCTTGTTTGTGACTTGTAAACTAAGAAGCTTAGAGTATTGTGTAAAATCTTTGCAGATGACACAATGAACTAAAATTTCTATTCAGCTATATTATTTACTATATCGGGTGTCAGTGGTGAAGCAGGATTTGCTTATCCTTCCGGAACACCAGTTTTTGTTTGGGTTCGTGTTGCTCAGTTTTTAGCTACTCATATGAATCCTTTTTTGGACTCTGTATTTCATTGTCATTCATTTTTTTGCCCTGGTTGTGTCAGATTTGCTTTGACTCAATAGTCTTAAATTTCCCTTGTTATTCCGCCTCTTTAAAAAAAAATGTTACGTATCGTTCCATCCGGCCAAAAAATAATAGTGGAAAAAGATATTCCTATTTTGGAATATTTGTCTGTCAGTATTTAATAAATTCGTCCATCGAATAAAACTTGTTGTTTAGAGATATTTCTGTTGTCGTGTTTGGAAAAAGCAAATAGCCGTTGTTTTAAATATGATACTGGACATTGTGTACGCGTACCTTTTCAAAAGTTATATACGTTATACTACATTAAATTATACATTATACTAAATAGTTCATACCATCAGGAGATAAGATGTTTACCAAGGTCAATTTGAATGCATGCATGTGATTATTGTGAATATAGAGATTACACTTTTTCTTAAAGTTTGCATAGGTACATTGTGTCCGTATTTATTATTTTTTTCGAACATGTCTGTTAGTAAGCTTTTTCTAAGTTTACAGCTGTTGTATTTAAATAAGAACCAAATCGTTAAGTTTGATAGTAAAACAAGTTTTATTTTTTGGTTGCTAAATTCCAGTGGGAAATATTTCACTAATATTTAGAACATACTAGTAGTCAAGCTGAACAATTCAATTAACTGGTCTAAAATGTTTGTGAGATGGGAAGACTTTAACTGCAACTTAATAGAAGAGGAGTCAGATGAGTGCATCTTTTTGTAGAAGCCTCAATATGCCATTCTTACTTAGAGTATATTTCTTGGAATTAAGGAACGTTGTATGTTACATTGATTATATCTAGGCCTTCACTATAATAATCAAAACCAAAAACGGAAAAAACTACATAATTCGACGATGGAAAGAAATTCCAGACAAAATTATATATATATATATATCTGCCTATGTGTAGTGACAACTGCAAATTATACCTTGTCCATCGGATTTCTTATATATATATATATATATAAAACGTCTGAATAATAGTCAACGATTTTTCCCACGTGGGCGCTGGATCGTTACAAGTAACGATACATGTACACAATAAAATAAATTATATAAACGCCTAAAATGTGTACATAACAACACCAATAACATAAAAAGGAACTATAAATGTAATTATTTATAAATATTTCGGATAACAGATATCCTTCATCGGTATATATGATTGTGATGTTGAATGAATCAATTAATCTAAGTAGACTGATCATTTATAAGTGTGACCAAATATATTTTTAATGTACGTTTTCATTCAGAAACCATTTACTTTCCTTTTTTCCATGCGTCAATTGTGGTTTCTGATGGCGTTTTTGACAAAATGATCATATAAATAAAAAGAATCGTCATGTTCGTCTTTGATGGATGCAGATGTTTCGTCTCGTTTGAAAGTCTTGGGAGAGCTATCCTTATCATCGGGTGATCCTTTCGCCATGAAACCAACCGCTTCTATATGACCTATATCTTTTGATTTATATGAAATACAGTTAGGACTTGTTTTTTCATCTACATTATTTTCCATATGTATTGTGTCTTTATCATCAGATTTGTTTTTCAAGGACACCTTTCCCTCTAATCCTTTAGATTGATTTTTAATCAGACTTTCAAACGGATTTTTTTTGTTCTTTATAAAATCCATCAGTGACTGGTCCAACACGATATTAAACATCATGTTATCGGTTTCCTCATTTTCCGTCACATCGAACATTTTTCGCTGAGCGTGAATCGTTTTCTTTATTCTTTGGAGTGCAAAAAGACCTGTTTAGCATTTCCATGGTATTTTGCGGTGGTAAGAAATCTTTCATTCTGCACAATATTCTGCTTGAATCCGGACACTGTGTCTATTTGTTCTTGTAATGGTTTAACTTTAGACACAAATGTTTTAGAAACATCGGTTTTTATGTTAGGCTTCATCTTCTCTAGCTTGTCAATAGCTTTGTTAATACAGCATTCGGCTTCTGAAATAATTTTGTCTTTTTCTGCATTTATTCTTTCTACCTGTTTTATTTTATTTTCTACTAATTCTGTCATAACTCTTTCTAAACAATTAAGATCTTTCTCCACTACTACATCGATATTATCATCTGCTAACATCTCTACAACTTCATCACGGCCGACACTCGGCTAACCGAGAGATTGGTCGGTTAATCTATATTGAGTATGCGGCTATATCGGCGGTTGGTCTGTTAATCGGGTTGGCTAAAGTCTGTTAATCAGGTGTTATCGAGAAAATCATTAAAAGTTCAGCATGTTTCATTGTATAACTTTCTAAATATATTTTCATCATAAAAAGTATTCATGTCTAACAAAACAATTCAATGTACTGAATTCAGTGGTGTAATTATTATTTTTCTAGCTTCGATGTACGATCTATAAAATGAAAAGGCGGGTTACTCATCACATTTTACACACATAAAATGTACACAAAATGACACATTGGTTAAATTTACTTGCATTCAATATTTTGAACATCGAAAAAAGAAAAGCATTATGTTTGTTAACCATATTGATATCATTGTGTGAAAAATCTACACGAAAATCTGTATTTTGGTGACATAAATCAATCTTTATTTAAAACCTGGTCTGTTAATGGGTCGGATGTATAAAACCCGGTCTGTTAATTGGTCTGTTAAGAGTTATGAATGGCAATAAAATTATAATTTTATTGCTATATGGGGTGTTATCGGATCAAATGAGTTGTGACGTCACGAAGGTCTAATGGCTGCCTAAAAAATTCACGATCATTCAATGCAGGATTATTATCTATTTCCGTTGATCACAGGACTTTTAAAGTGTTGAATTTATTTTCTAAAGCATCGTTTAACATTGTTCGAAGTGATTTGTTATTACTGGACACTCCTATAGTGTATTCTACATTTGAGACGAGTTGCAGTGGTCCGTTGTGGATGTTGTTTTTTAGGAAAACTCGATTCGTGATTTACGATGGATTTTACTGTTTGATAGACTTCAAAATGTATAACGGTATGGTAAATTTTACTATTTGTTATCAATATTAACATTTTTATCGTAACAAAAGACAAAAGAAGCAAAATTTATAAATCAAAACCATGTTCATCACGTCATATCAGAAAGCCCGCGAAAACAACGTTAACGTTTTCCTGAACTGTTCGGACATTTTTAAATAATGGATGTATACATTGATGGAGCATGCAAGAATAACGGCAAGCCATTGGCAAAGGCCAGTTATGGTATATTTTGGGAACCAAATAACATCAAAAATATAAATGGTCCAGTTCCTGAATCTTACAAGCAAACAAACAATACGGGGGAACTGTATGCTGCCGTAAAATGCCTTCAACAAATACACGAAAATCAATTATCAAACATTATCATTAAAACCGACAGTGAATATTTAGTTAGAGGTATAACAAATGACATTGTTTATTGGAAAAGCAACAACTGGAAACTTAAATCTTCCGGAAATGATGTGAAAACAAAGAACTCTGGTCAGAGATAGATCATTTGTTATCAAATATAAAAGTAACGTGGGCGCACGTTGCTCGTGATTCTGAAATAGGTCAGATTGAAGCCGATAAACTCGCAAAACTTGCTTTAAATATAAAAACGTCTGGAAACACCGTTCAAGCAAATAATCATAGTATCGTGAATGTGTGTAACAACATTGAATGGACCGACGATGAAGAGGAAACTATACCGATGAAGGTTACAACCCCGCGTCGAAGTATCTACACCAATAAATTTCGCAAAAATAATAATAAGGCAAACTCTCCGACTTTCTGTACCATGTCAACACTCAGGAGAATTGAAAGTCTTTTATTGTCAACTTCTGAGGAAGTTTTAAATTTAAATGATGCCCTTAACTGTCATATTGACTAGTCAAACAATCAATTTCAAGAGATGAAAGACAAATTTACATCATTAACAAATACGGTTAAAGTTAAACCAATTCAGCTTTAACCTCCGTCCAAGAAGTTTTTACACAAACACAGCTCATTAAATCGGATATCGATGTAAACAATAAGGCATTTATAAATAAATCCAACAGTTTGTGGGACAAATTAAATGCCGTTTCAAATGAGATTAAATCTGTAAATTTAAAATCATCTCACGTCAACGATTTAACAAAAACTGTGACAGAAACACCAAATCGCAAAAGAGAGGAAAGAATTTCAGCTTCAAATAAACCAACACCTGGAACATACAGCAACGCTGTAAGAAGTGGTTTACCAAGCAGCTCTAATAAGCCAGTTTCTTTAAATAGAACAAATCTAGGTAACAAGCATAATGCTCAAAGTCCTACTTATGTGGAAAAACAAAGGTCACCAATAAATACAAAATACACGGACCGTGAAGTCAACTCTACTTATCCGCATTTTCATCGGTCTTTTGACAAGAAAAACTTATTTCTTATTGGGAGTTCAACTCTTAAAAAGATGTCTCCTAGGAAAATGTCAACTCAACAAATCAATACCAAAGTAAAGACTATCCGGGGAGGACGGATCAGAGACATTGAAGATTGCCTAATTCAGTACATATCAGAAGGCAGACTTGATTGTGATGATGTTATTGTTATTCATGTGGGCACTAACAATGTATCAGATCGAGACTCTGTTCATGCTATTATGGACGACTTCAAAAATTTGATTTGTACAGTCAGGCAAAGCTTACCAAGAACTAAGCTGGTAATTTCCTCAATTCTACCAAGGCCAACCAATTCTCAAGCTAATCGTACAATTTACAATGTCAATAATCATCTGTTCTCTCTAGAGGAACAACATGTGGAAATTTTGGACAATACTTTAGACTTTCTATATGGAGACCAGCCCAATCTTACTTTATTTGCAGACTATGTTCACACAAATGTTGCTGGTGCCAAAGTTTTAAGCCACAACATTATCTCCTGCGTCAACAATTTGTTTCAATTCTCAAATTGTACATCAGAAACTGAATCAAATTTTCAATCGGTGAGGTCAACAGGGAGGAGATTTATACCATTCAACAACACAACAACTCAAGAACAAAGTGTGTCCAGTCAAACGTACTGGAGGTAAATTTAACCAATAACTTTTCTACTACCAGAACATGTAATTCTATTTTAGGAAATATTGTCAGTATTGTTATTTTGTATTTATGTACTGCAACACATATTATATCATCTAATTCCAAATCATCTCCATTTACAAACCCTTTTATATTTCCACACAAGTCACTTACTATATGTCACTTAAACATAAATCATATATTGCCAAAGTTTTCTGAAATTAAATATTTGCTATCAAAATCTAACACAGATGTGCTGTGTTTAAGTGAAACATTTTTGTCAGATTCTGTCCAAAACAAAGAAATAGATATTAAGGGTTATGATACAAACAGAAAAGACAGAATTGGAAAATCTGGCGGTGGGTTTTTAATTTATATTTCTAACATGTTAACCACAATAAGACGATATGATTTGGAAAATGATGATATAGAATCAATGTGGATCGAAATTATTTTTGTTCATCAAAAACCTATATTAATTGGTAACATTTATAGACCACCAAAAAGTAATGCAGAGTGGGTTACAAAATTTGAATTAATGTTAACAAATGTCGATATTGAAGATAAGGAAATGATTATTTTGGGTGACTTTAATATTAATTTGTCGTCGAGAAAGATTCCAGCTAAATGGTCACATTTAAAAAAAATTTTTAACTTGTCTCAAATAGTCTCAGTTCCTACTCGAGTCACACAAACATCTTCCTCTTTGGTAGACCATATTTATAGCAATGAACCACATAATATTCATTTTATATCTGTTCCGAAGTATTCTATCAGTGACCATTATCCAGTATGCATTTCTCACAAAAGAGGGTTAAAATCGAAAAAGAAAATTCATGAATATATTGCGTTCAGATCTACTAAACATTTTAATGAAAATGATTTTGTCAATCACATATCACAGTGTTCATTTAATTGTGTATTAGAAATTGATGACCCCGAAGAAGCACTGTTGTCTTTTTTGAATATTTTTACTAAAGTATTAAATCATCATGCTCCACTCATTAAAAAGAGAGTAAAACGTTTGTATCAAAATGAGTGGATGAATGATGAAATTCTAGATAGCATGAGAAAACGTGATTTTTATCATAAGAAATAAAATATGTATAGTTATAGACTTTGGAGAAATAAAGTCAAATATCTCATCGAAAACTCTAAACAAAATTATTATACCAATATCATAGAACAAAAAAAGAGCAACAGCAGTAAATTATGGAAGCACCTACATACTGTCAGCGGTACCGACAATCATACCAGTATAAAAATCATAAGTGATTGTAACAAAAAGGAAATTTTAGAACCAAAAGGCATTGCTGATGTTTTTAATGCTTATTTCACAAATATCACAGATAATCTTAATATAGATCAAAACATCAACAATTCTAGTAGTTGTTTTAACAAACTTGGTGATTTTGTATCGGGTCATGTACCAGATGACGTGTATTTTTCTATACCACTTATGAGTTATGATTTTGTGTGTTTACAACTAAAAGCACTAGATGAATCAAAAGCAACAGGCCTTGATACCATAAGTGCAAAATTTTTAAAGATGTCTTCTCATGCTGTTTCACTACCACTTTGTCATATTTTTAATTTGAGTATCAAAAAATGTATTTTTCCATCCTCATTTAAACTGGCAAAAGTCATACCAGTTTATAAGAACAAAGGCTCAAAACAGGATGTTTTTAATTATAGACCAATTGCAATTTTACCACTCATTTCTAAAATCCACCAGACTCAAGCTAGCGACCAATTCTAGCGACCAATCAAGCTAGCGACCAATTCTATCGACCACTTAAGTTAACACTGAGCATAAACACATAACAGAACCATTTCGAGATATGTCTGAAAATCACAAAATGACATTATACTACAACGTTCTACTAATATTTAATACATGAGGTATCGCTATTGATAGAAAAAATACATACTAAATATACTTTGAAAAGGAAACATTGCAAAGGAATTTACACCTATTAATTTTGTTTCAATTTTATTTTGGATTCCAACAAAAAAACATGAGTAGCGTGCTTGCTTGCTGGAGGCTAATATTCTAAATCAGTTATTCAGTTTTTGAAGACTTTATATTACATGGTTTTATACATTTATTTCAAATCGAGATTTTTGTTTTAACTAAAAATACTGTTTCCAGATTAGATATTTAAAAAGAAAAACCTTTATGGTCCAAATACCTCATATGGTCCAGCCCGTTGATAATATAACGAGTATAATACTAATATGGTCCAATCATACGCGTACGGTCAGACCATATGAGTATACGCATATGGTCATGACCGCACGCATATGGTCCAAATATTGATATGGTTCGGAACATATTCGTAAGTATTGTAAAACAGAATACAAAAATCTAAGTACAGCCGTTCAAATGTCAACTTACGGTGAGATAAATAAAATGTTTAAGTGAACAAGGAACTAGAAAAATATCGAGTATTTCCTGAAAACCATTTAGGTTTATGGGGAGTGGTTCTCGAAACAGTATAATGGGTATAGTCCAAGGCACTTCAGATAATACTGAAAGCAGTAAAACAAATAAAAATATAATAAGAAAGAAAAAAGAAAATTTATTCAATGCAACATTCATCAAGTCAAAACATTTAAACTACGTTCAGCCAGATGCATTTTTTTTAATCTTTAATATTTATATACAACAGATATATTACATATTACTCAAAAATATCACAAGAATGTTTTAAGTATAATGACATATATAATCAACACGAAAATTAGAAAATAAATGTTATGAATCCTTCGGTTTCTAGTACAACAATGTTGTTCTTTAAAAAGTGTTGCTCAAAAATATTTCTCATACATCTTGCATCACACAAGTATTCATACAGAATAGTTATATAATGTTTTATACTGTATAAGGTCAACTGTACTGTTTAACCTCTTAAGTAAATTCCTTCTGTGAAGATACAACTTTTATTTTTTTTTGCTAGTTTCAATCTTTATTCAGACATTATGTAGCATGTTATTAATAAAGTGTCCGATAAAGACAAAAGAGTAATAAGTTGTCTAACAGATAACATTTTATACATTATTCCTTATTCAATACATACTTTTTAGATAAATTATTCGTATTTTTTTTATCAATTACACAATGCAATGTCAAGAAAAAATTCTGATTTAATGACAAAAACTAATGTTGTGTGAATATTCTTTCTTATCTTCTCAAATGTAATCAGATTAAGTTTCAAATATAGCTCGTTGATTTTGTGTATTAATTTGTTTTTATTTTACCTTTATTCAATCATTCAACATATACATTTATAATTAAATTATTATTTATAACAACAAATGGAAGTTTTTAACGACATTGACTGGCTATACAGCCCTTGCACGGTCGGTATATATTATACATGAAGATACATTTGTAATATTATTATTTCAAGTATTGAAAAAAATGGTAAGCAAAAGTAAATAACATTACAAAATTATAACAAACGTCAAATAAAAAAGGATCTGGAATGTCAGTCTTGTTCAATTATTGGATATCAATTAGAATGAATAAAATGAAAATATAACACGATATAAGCAAATAAAAAACAGTCGAAAATTTAAATTGATAACTGAAAAGGGAAACAATCTAGTCCTATTACATTAATTTTTATAATAAATTACGATATCGGCCCGATCAAAGTAGTATATCAAACAAAATAGTTACTATGCATATTTATAAATCTTTGTCAATTAGTATAATATTTAGTTCATTTTGGTATCAAATGAAAGCGTATTCACTTAGGATCACTAATTAAGACCCGTGTTGAATAACAATCAGAAAAAAAATAATAAAATACAGGGCATATTTCCCCCGTTGTAGAGTTGGCTTAGTACCTGTTTTTATTCTGGAATGTCTGGGGAACCAGAAGACATCAATACACAGTTAGGAGTTTGGTTCGCATTTTGGCCCCTGTGGATTTTTTATATATGAAACTTGTTGTGCAATAAAATTCATTTTCAGACAGCTGACTACTAATTTAGCCTTCAAAGATTGTTTATAAAAACATCAATGTTGTTTTTACATGTTTAATAGGCTATTTTCTGTTTGACTTTCCGTATTTTCATAGCTATATCAGCCATAGGTCCAGAAATTAATGTAATATTTCTGGTGCACTTTCCCACCTGGGCATTTTCATGAATAAAAGGGTCTGGGACAAGCTTTCAATCCCACTAGGTGTGGGTAAAAACTTTGCCGTAGGGAACTGTACAGAAAAAGTGAAAAGATGAGCCCATACCCATTACTGTATAGGTACCTCAGACTTTGGATGGACAGTGAAGTCTTCAGGTGCACTTTCCCACCCTGCAATTAATACGAGTTGAAGATATGGATAAAATCTATCAATCTAACCACCTTCGGTCAAGAACTTTGCCGTAGGGGGGCGGCAGTAAAGCCACTGCTGCCACCACCCGTAATGGACAAAAATGAGAAATTGGGTATGGGGTTGTCAGCTTCTGGTGCACTTTCCCACCTGGGCATTTTCATGAATAAAAGGGTCTGGGACAAGCTTTCAATCCCACTAGGTGTGGGTAAAAACTTTGCCGTAGGGAACTGTACAGAAAAAGTGAAAACATGAGCCCATACCCATTACTGTATAGGTACCTCAGACTTTGGATGGACAGTGAAGTCTTCAGGTGCACTTTCCCACCCTGACAACAACATACTCAATTTCTCATTTTGGTCCATTATGGGTGGTGGCAGCAGTCTCTTTACTCCCATCCCCCTACGGCAAAGTTCTTGACCGCAGGTGGTAAGATTGAAAGCTATTATCCATATCTTCAACTCGTATCAATCCCTGGGTGGGAAAGTGCACCTGAAGACTTCACTGGCCATCCAAAGTCTGAGGTACCTATACAGTCATGGGTATGGTTAAATTTTGAGTCTTTCTGTACAGTTCCCTACGGCAAAGTTTTTTCCCACAGCTAGTGGGATCGAAAGCTTGTCCCAGACCCTTTTATTCATGAAAATGCCCAGGTGGGAAAGTGCACCGGAAGCTCATAACAACATACTCAATTTCTCATTTTGGTCCATTACGGGTGGTGGCAGCAGTCGCTTTACTCCCATCCCCCTACGGCAAAGTTCTTGACCGCAGGTGGTTAGATTGAAAGGTATTATCCATATCTTCAACTCGTATCAATCCCTGGGTGGGAAAGTGCACCTGAAGACTTCACTGGCCATCCAAAGTCTGAGGTACCTATACAGTCATGGGTATGGTTTAATTTGAGTCTTTCTGTACAGTTCCCTACGGCAAAGTTTTTCCCCACACCTAGTGGGATCGAAAGCTTGTCCCAGACCCTTTTATTCATGAAAATGCCCAGGTGGAAAATTGCACCGAAAGCTGATAACAACATACTCAATTTCTCATTTTGGTCCATTATGGGTGGTGGCAGCAGTCGCTTTACTCCCATCCCCCTACGGCAAAGTTCTTGACCGCAGGTGGTTAGATTGAAAGCTATTATCCATATCTTCAACTCGTATCAATCCCTGGGTGGGAAAGTGCACCTGAAGACTTCACTGGCCATCCAAAGTCTGAGGTACCTATACAGTTATGGGTATGGGCTCATTTTTCAGTCTTTCTGTACAGTTCCCTACGGCAAAGTTTTTCCCCACACGTGGCGATGTTGTTTTTTTCGTCTCCAACGTACATTCTTTCGGCAAGCCTTGGAAGCTCCATACGGTAAAGTACGCCACCGGACATGGCTCAAATAAAAGGTAATAAATCAGAGCAGGGCCCACTGAAATGATTTTTTCGTGGTTAAAACCTTCTGGGAATTGAATCCCACCTACACTTTCTCAATAACATCCAAATATTAAAGGAAAATTCCAAATGGACAATTTTATGTAAAGGGGGTCCTGAAATCTTTTGAAAGCTTCCGATGTGCTATTTTTTAACCTTTTCTAATTAACTGGACCAAATCACTACTTACTCTATTCATGACCCAATTTTTTTACAGTTTTAATTCCCCTTATTTGCTATTTGAGGCATAAAACATGAAGAAATACATTTGGAAGGGGTATAAAAAAATGGCAAATGACACACTGTCCACACTAAGGACTATATTCGTGGACAACGAAAAATCAAAGGACGATAACTGTGTACTCGGACCATTTGAGGATGCCGAATGTATAGAAAGCCAGTATATATATAGTAATTCTTTCGAACATAAGATATTTCTTATTTGGTTTATTTGAAATCTTATACAATTTACACAGGAACGAGTTTAAGTCAACTCACATTAAATAGTTATTCTATGCTACGCCTACAACAGTAAAGACCGTAATGTTATCTGATCTGTAGGTTTGTTCGTTCGTTCGTTTGTCCGTGTATCCATCCATTTATACTGTATTAGATTGAAAGACGACATTGTAGTCAGATCAAGTTGAAACTAGGTTCACATGTTTATTAAAATATGTTGTTTTTAAGATTATTTACGGTTCTCTGAATATGGAAAATAATTGTGCGAGCAATTCATCATAGACAAACATTGTTGGTTTTTTTTCTAATTTAATTCGTTTACTTTTTATTCTCATTTCGTATCCGTAAATTACTCTATATAACTATTATGTGATTGCGGGATATACGATCCGTTTTTAATAGTTTATTTGCAATCCTTGATTTTTGTTTACCATCTCGATTAAGAGTTTGGAAAACCGAGAAAACGTTAAGAAGACCTCAAAATATAGTATATGCCCTTCTCTATAGAGTAAAATACGTAGAGGAGCGCACTTTCCATTCTATAAATACATATATAATAACAGAATTAGTATGTGTTTATTATGTAGGGGAATTAAAATCGTCGCTAAAAAGATTGTTCCTTTGCTTTTTGTGTATTTTTCGCTGTGCATTTGCTGATTAAAGATACCCTATCTCCTTTGTTTTTCTATTGTATTACGATATTTTGACTTTTTACGATTTTCTCGGACGTTCTCCCTTTACTGATTTATATTAATGCAGACATTTAGCAAGCAAACTAGTCAGTACATTAGGCTACAGACGGCATTGATGTTGTAGTGTCCCTTCTGACTTGATATGATTGATATCTCTAGTTATTTAAAGTTAAAAAACAATATTAAACCGTATTGGTAGCCATATTTTATTTTAACAGAACGTTGTTTCATTATGTCGTTTTGTGGTTTTCTCATATACCACATTATGATTCTTTGACAAGTTGATTCTCATTGTGTTCTTTAGAGGTCGCTACAATTGGTCGCTAGCTTGATTGGTCGCTAGGATTGGTCGATAGCTTGAGTCTGGTCTAAAATCCTTGAAAAACATGTGAAAACACACTTAGTAAAATATCTTAATAAATACAAGTTATTGTATAGAATGCAGTCAGGCTTTCGTGCAAACCATTCTTGTCAAACTGCTTTAACAGCTTTAATAGATAAATGGCTTAAAGCCATTGATGATGGCGATCTTGTTGGAGCAGTATTTCTAGATCTAGCAAAAGCCTTTGATCTTCTCAATCATGAACTGCTTATTCAAAAATTAAACAAATACAAATTAGCTTATACTTCATTACGTTGGTTTACATCATATTTGGCTGACAGATATCAGAAAGTATCTATTTCAAATACATTATCAGACGTACAAAAACAAAAAACGGGTGTACCTCAAGGATCCGTATTAGGACCGGTGTTGTTTTTAATTTTTATTAATGATCTTCCTTTGTCTAATCCTAATCATAACACAGATTTATTCGCTGATGATAGCACCATATCAGTCATTGGACAAAACAAAAGTTGCATCAGTCAAAAACTTAATACGGTTTTACAAGATATTTCTCGCTGGTGTGATGACAATAAAATGGCTGTAAATGTATCTAAAACGAAAGCTATATGCATTGGATCTAAACAAAAGCTTTCCGTTACATCAAATGAAAACATTAATCTTGCTTTAAATGGACAACAAATTATAGAAAGTACATGTGAAAAAGTTCTAGGTGTTTTTATTGATGCATCTCTATCTTGGTCTTCTCATATCGATTATATAATCAAAAAAGTTAACTCTTCTTTAGCTTTACTAAAAAGGATAAAGAAATATTTAAATCATAAAGCTAGACAAATGTACTATAACGCTTACGTTTTACCTCACTAAAACTGCAAAAAAGGGCAGCAAGAATAATTTTAGACGAACATGATTACACCAAACCTTCAAGAGAATTATTTCACGAATGTAACATTGTGCCAATCACACAAAGAATACTTTATCACAAATCATTACTAATGTATAAGGCAAAACATGGCTTAGCTCCAGAATATATGTCCAGTCTCATTGTATCAGCTTCTGCAAACCAAAAATATAATACGAGATTTTCATCCTCAGATAATTTTATTATTCCAAAACCAAATACAGAGTTGTATAAGTCTAGTTTCTCGTACAATGGACCAAAAGTGTGGAATGCTCTTCCTAATTCAATAAAAAATCAAATACAATATCCGAATTTAAACATAAATACAAATCTATGTACTTTTAACATTACCATCATATTTTTACTGTAATGCCATATCATAAATGTTTATTGCATTTTAAATTGTACATAATCTTTATTTACCATTATTATTGATGCATTGTTTATTTGTTATGTAATTGTTATTGTATTAAGAGAGCCTTATTGAAAATTGGTGTAATCCAAATGAGTTACTCTCTCTAAATAAAGATATTATTATTATTATTATTATTATATGACGAAAACGCGAAATTGCGATGTCGAAAACGCGAAAACGCGAAACCGATTTCTCGATTTCGACTTCGATTTCGTGTTTTCGCCCTATAGAATATGAAAGGCGAAATCGCGAAAACGCGAAATGGATTTCACCGGTCACCATAGACAACTGTAGTTCTCATCTGCACTTATGTAAAAAGGAACTAAACGGAATAAAATGAATTGAAACTTAAAATAACCAAATGTAGCTGCATTCGTTCCTTATCGTTTACTTCTTTAGAGTGATTTGTAAACAGCATATAATTAAGTAATAGAAGAAAAGAACCATTTGGATGATGCTGACGAATTAGGGTTTAACGTCCAGTGACAAATATCATGTTCATATGTGAACGAGAACACGTTATATTTACCCTGTGTTGTATTAGAAAGACATTTTCAGTCGGAATTGAGAACGTGCTACTTCGAACAGACTCAAAAATTAAGGCTGATTGAAATCGTCAATAAAAAATTCATGCATATTCCAGAGGCCAATCCATATCACGCTACATTGAAGTGACACACCCTTCAATCAAATGCAAAGAAAGTCAAAATAAAAATGCTCTTTCTAGAATACTATGGCACCGTATTGTCATTTTTGTTTACTCAGGAACATCTCATTCTTAAATTTTTCAAGGGGAAAATATAAAGGTAGCAAAATTATTGTCGTGGCTAAATAACTCTTAACTGACACAATTTCAATTGTCCAACCCATTAACAGACTTTATTCCCATAATTTTAACTAAAACGTGATATTATTCACGTTATTTTACAATTATGAAATATTTACTATGTCAATTTATTTTATAGAACCACAGTACTATTTTTTGTCCTTTAAATGATATCTAAATTTGTTTGTTTCGCCTTTTATTAAAAAAATGCTATGCGTATAAGCAGAAATACTACATACTTGCGCGACGCCTTTTAGTTTTACTGAAAACTGCGCAAACTAAGAAATATTTTTACAAGTGCAAAATGTTCTATGATAGATATCATTTTGTCAGACACTTTTCTTTTTTTGATTTGGTGCTTATAACATGCCAAAAATCTGTATATTTAATAGAGTTTAACATTAAATTAAGCGTTTTACTCTTAACAGACGTATAACCAACCCGATTAACAGACCAATCGCCCATATAGCCGCATACTCAATATAGATTAACCGACCAATCTCTCGGTTAGCCGAGTGTCGGCCGTGTTCATCTACAGATTAAATATTGAGACATTGACGGTGATTCTCTGCCAAACAGATAATGCAACACATCTCAGAATGGTCTAAACAAAACACTTCGTAAAACTTCCCTGAATGTTCATCACAAGGTTCGTTCACCTGGTGGTCGGATATTTTTGAAAGTTTCTGACCCTCTGAAATTATCACGACTTTGTGTGTTCCGGAATCTTTCAGACGGCTGTGAAAACTTTTCAGGCATCCATTGCACAACAACTCGTTACATTGCTGACAACACTTGATTGCTTTTACACGAGCTCCAACACGTGAACAAGGATCACAGTTGTAGATGACGTTATCCTTCGATTTTGAATCCATCATCGAAGAGAACATAAGATGATTGAAAGGTAGCTGACTTGGGGATTTTCAGACTGCCTTGTTAGAATCTGGAATAGTGGCAGACACTCTGCATACCAGGCAACAAAAATATGTATTATGGTTGACCTTTTTTGCTTAAGTTTCAATAAACGTTTACAAACACGCCTCACAATGGCTTGTACCTTGGATTTTTATACTCGTCCAAATATATTGAACAATCAAGTTTTGTAGCTGTTTTCCTGAACAGTTACACTGCATTCGCCATTATCGAAGTACTTTCGTTTTGAATAAGGGAGATTATTTAAAATACACGTGTACAAGATTGATTAAAAATCGTTGTCAACTGTTGGTTATGATTAGAATTTCCCACTGGAAGTCATTTAAGATTCCGATGGCACTCTGCATTGACATTTAAAAAAACCATCCGTAGTGTAAAGCCATCTCTTTTTTTATTGTTTGTAAATTAAGACAAATGTTTTTTTGTAAACCGACTATGTTGTATCTGCATAATTAATATTACATGGAATTAGAAAAAAAAAAAAAAAAACACAAAAAAAAACATCATATTTGTATTTTTTAAATAATTTTTTCAACCTAGGATTATTAGATTCCGACGGCAAGACATTGATGGGAAAGAAAATCTAGGCAACAACTTATTTTTTATTTTTTTTAGGTTTAGGTTTCTGCTAAAAACAGCAGCAATATGTTGATCACTACTTACAAATAATGGAGGTATGGTTAACGATCAGTGACAGTATTTCATATTCATGATTATAAAACAAGTTATTTCATGACTGAATTTGCTAGATCTTTTGCTTAGCAGACGCTCAAATTTCGGATTTTGAATGTTTTATCTATCTTACATGATTTCAAACAATTACATCACTTATCCTTCTGAGTACATTAGTAAATACATCTTGTTGATTTACCAGAGAAACGAGAAATCCCATGTACTTTTAGGTGTCAGACCACCAATTAAAAATCCCTATATATACCTTTAAAGTCTTCTAAGCGAGTGGAAAAAACTGACCTTCGAACAGATGTACTCCAAAAATAACCCCTAGTTTTCTGGAAATTTTAAATTATTATACTGTGGAGCGCATTAATCCTCATTCTTAAATGAAAACTCATAAGACAAGTAAATTGTGGCTCAAAAAGGTCTAAATATATTTCTCTTTCGACAAAAGTTTCATTTCTGCAAATTTATTAGTTAGTTTAAGTAAAAAACACTATTTTGTGTCAGAGTAGGGCTATTAAATTAAAGGGAGTAATGGTGGTATGAAACTTTTAAAATCTGTTTGGAGGTTGTAATTGGTGGTGTGACACCTTTTAAAGTCTGATTTGGTCAACTTGTGGCCGGATGATAGAACATGTAACTTAGTATAAAAAAATACCAATTATTTTTGATACAAAATATCGTTAAAAATTCGTAAGGGTTCCGCGAACCCAGTGTCTCGCCTACTCTTTCTGTTAAACGCAAGCTCAATAAAAACCAGGAAATAATTCAATAAAATATAATAAATGTATAAAAACTTTAATTGCAGACTGAATGTAATGTTAACTGGAAGAAAACAAAATTTCCTTCTAGATACTAGCTTTTGGTCATAAACAAGCTTCTGTCTAAGTTGGATACAAATCCAAAATATTATAAGAAAGTTATTAAAATTTTATTAAAAAGTTTAACCACAGAGTGAATGTGTTGTTTCCTGGCAGAAAATCTAAGTCCATTTATAAGTAAAATACGGAAATTACAAAATTTACTTCTGGATACTATCTTATGATCACAAACAAGCTTCTGTCCAAGTTTGGTAGAAATCCAGGAAGTTTAAGAAAGTTATTAAAATTTCAAAAACTTTAACCACAGAGTGAATATTTGTGGACGCCGCCGCCGACAACGACGGAATGTAGGATCGCTTAGTCTCGCTTTTTCGACTAAAGTCGAAAGTTCGACAAAAATGAACGAAATATTGAAAAGTACATTGAATCATGATTGTTATCATTATTTTTGGATTAGACTTTTGTCATTTATTAAGTCATGTGAACACCAAATAATTGGACGGTATTTTTTTTTTCTTATTATAGATTCATTCATTCAAGGTAGTTCCTCACATATTCAATAAATTATGATCAATTTTCAATGTTTTGTTGGTTCGGTGTCTCTTATGAAGGTAATTCAATGGCTTACTTATTCCAGACGAACTTAACAAATTGTAAATTGCTTTTATCGAAGTAATACTAAACATCATTTTACTTCCTACAGTCATTTTCAAAGATGCGAATGCACAATAGTTTTAGGTCTCGTTCGTTGTTTTCAGCATGTACAAAATCCATTGTGTTAATTGCAGGTTGCGACAACTTTGTGTGTTTCTTATATCTTAAACTTTCTTCTTTCCTCGACTCCTGTATTTGGGAAGGTTTTTTATATCAACTTTCAATGATGACTGCTTTTCATTACCTTAGAATTTGGCAACTAGTTGCCTTTTGAAAGATCATAATGTAAGAATTCCAAATGTTTTTGCGATCCAAAATGTAACAGGGTGAAATTTCTTTCTTCATTGTTCGCTGTACTTTCATTTGGGGTGATCTTCTCGGTTAACTCACTCCAAAGTTTTTATAAAATGTGTTTCTATGTGCATTTTTTCAAGAGCGTCTCGAATTCAATACAAATAAACTCAAATGAAAAAATCCAAATCCTTTAATATTCATAGATTTAGCAAACTTTTTACAATTTAATCAGGGAATTACAATGAATTATTATTGAAAAGAGAGTTGTGATTATTTCAAATAGCAACTCAACTATAGGTTGTAAATTCGTGTATCTAGAGGTCACCAACAATGAACAAGGCTTACAAAAAAATAATCACATATGAAACACCCCGAGTTCAGATAAATTGTGAACAAAACACAGAAGACCTTCAAAAGTCCATTAAATTGAATTTGTATGAGATTTTCACTTTTCCATGCTAATACAAGGGGTAGAATTTTTTTTATGGCAAAAGCTACTTTCATGCAGCATAATGGTTAAAGCATTTGCAACTTAGCACATCTGGCTTCAATAATGAAAAATAGGGAAACAAACGAAGTGGTTACACAGGGAAAAGTGCCACACATGTTTTACACATGTTTTACATATGTAAAACATATGTTTGGTAACGCATGGGAAACGTCTTTTTCCTACCACGCATGTAAAACGCATGTTTTAAACATCCGTTATTCATGCGTTTTACGCATGAAAAATACATGTTATGTAAAACGCATGTTTTAAACATGTGTTATTTATGCGTTTTACGCATGAAAAATACATGTTATGTAAAACGCATGTTTAAAACATGCGTCATTCATGTGTTTTACACATGAAAAATATATAGGATGTAAAACGCATGTTTCAAAATCATGCGTTAAACATGTGTTGTAAGAAACATGTGTATAATATGCGTTTTAAATGATGCGTATAGCATGTGTGTAACAAACCTGCATATAATGCATATTTCAAACAAATTATAAGATATTATTCCAAATCATCCATAAAACCTTTGTCAAGTTTACTAGTTCACATTCCATATGTTCCACACAATCAAGACGACTTATGTTTACTTTTGAAGGCTGTTCCCTGGACATATAATTGCTTTAATCAGTTTAATTTGGACTCTGTTGGATAGTTGTCTAATTGGCAATCATACAACATCTCTGCATGTTATTTTGACCACAAATCTCCTTTTGACATGTTTGACAAGCAACATCAGAATCATATATTGCAGACCAGACTTCACTTTTCATCAGTCTTTAAAATTTTCCTGTTTGAATACACCAATAAACAAAAGAAATATCTGTAACATGATTTTCATGTTTCTAAAACCTTGATCAGGTACATTTGACACTAAGATGATTGAAAAGACCATGATATGAAATATTTCATGGAATATAAACCAACAATCTTTTGTCTCTGTAGTTTCATTGGCAGTAATACCACAACTCTTTTAAAAAGAGGTCAAAATTGTCTTAAATGGATTTTGTGGAATGTTGTACATGTATTTGACAATTTTTGTTAAAATGTTACTTATGGTTAAACTTTGACAAACACATTTGTTGACTTATGCATGTAATATGAAAAGGAAAACCCCAAAAGTGTATAAGATGTTTCCTCTAGCATCAATTTAAATACAATTTTGAAGTTGTGTCCCTTGCCGGTTTGATAATAACCAATGTCTTGAGAAATCTGAGATTGTATTATTTTTTTAAACATGTTAAATGAAAAATTCAATAAATCCACTTTAAAGAATTTCATTCATATTTTTTTTCTCTGTTGTCTAGTTGTTGCAGAATATAATTTTTTCAAAAAACTTCCAAAAATTTGATTTCACTCTACTTTTATTTTATACAGCAATCTCAAAACGTTACACAACTTTTTATGTTTCTTTGTTGTTGTCATAATAACAATATCAATAGAATGTTCTATCTTCTAAATGTCACTCTTCTTGAAGTTGTCTTCATCTGAAAAAAATAAATTACATTCATACATTTAAAAACTTAATTTGATTTATTCCCATATACTGTAAGTTGTTAGTTTTAAAAATAATGACATATCCTCGGTGACTTTTAAACATGCTTTTCTGTCTCATTTTGGTCTCTTGTGGAGAGTTGTCTCATTGGCAATAATACCACATCTACTTTTTTATATTTGTCTCGTTTTGATATAACAACATATTTGAATAAAACTGGAAAGTATTTTATAAATATAAATATTGATTTTGCTATCAGTAAATTAAAACCAAATTAAACATTATTGTTATACACATATGTATGTTGACCAGTTTACAAACTGTTGTCAATACTTATATTTTGGCATTGTACAAGATCATGTCCTTATCCTATGATTAATGGCAGCCTATTCTCTAGACTCTAAATCAATTAGATGTTTACTGATTGATATTTTAGTCTTAGACACATGATTTTTGGTTTTACATTTGGCATGAGTTTTGCTAATTTTTAAATTCTTCTTCAATGGTCTCTGGTGGAGAGTAATGACTCATTGGCAATCATACCACATCTTCTTATTTTTATATTAAACTTTAATATATGTAGCTAAAAATTGGAAGCAATTAATATTTGTAATAAAAACAATCTTGCAATACAAAATGTAACCACAACTGATCTTTTTACTTACAAAATCGAGCAGTTTTTAAAGTGTTATAACCATAAGAATTAAGTTGAAACTTTTCATTCATTTATTTATAGGTAACCCATGAAACTTTAACAACTGCAATGTGTTTGGAAGAGCAAGGATTAAAACATTTTTTTTTTTTTAAATCTCTCTCCAAATATTACATAAATATAAATATATTTATACACATACCTACTTTTTTTGCCTACAGAAGTCCTTTCTATGAAAATATCCTTTGGTTTTGCTTGGCTTTCCAGAAACTCCTGTAACATAAATGAAATAAAATTAAGTTTTGAATTAATTCTTTATTAGATGTCATTTTGTACTAATTATGAACATGGTAAAGGTACAAATAGTTTCAATTCACTCTCAATGACAGTGTTTTTCCATACAGGGTTACAGCTAATTTTCTAATGCATGTAGAGCAAAACTTTGGTTAGCTTGCTTGCTTTGTTTGTATATTGTACAATCATATTAGGATAACACCCAATTGAATTCAAATATAATATATACAGGTTTAACTATGCCTATATATATATTGTTTAAAGATGTCAATCTTATTCACAAAGCTTGTATAAACAATTATACAAATAAAGCAAGCAAGCCAACCAAAGTTTTACTTTGCAAGCATAAGGAAATCAGCTGTAATAAATGCCGGATCATGATGTTCCATCCTTTTAGACATCTCTAAATAAAACACTAGATTCACTATAAATATTTGGTTTATTAAAATGTCAGATTTGTCCATTTTCATAATTTCATTTTTTTTTTATCTCCATGGGACACAGATGATGCCCCCTCTTGCATAGGTATAATGTTATAATAAGGGAAATAACTCCAGAACAGTAAAAGTGACCTACCCAAATTTGTACTTGATCTGCATTTAGTTGATATTATCAGGGTGTGTAAGTTTCATAATATTTGGTTAAATAATTTTACCCCATGTCAGATTTGCTCTAAATGCTTTGTTTTCAGAGATGTACATTTTTTGTAAGCCAAAATCTATAGTTTACCCCAATGTTCAATTTTCCATACAAGGGGGTTAAATTGCCATAGCTGTATTTTGACCTGATGGTAAATTTTCCATGAGGTTAAAAAAACCAGGGGCCATCTTGCAATTGTATGTGTTTCTTTTTTTTTCGCTGTGTATTTACTAATGTTGATTCATTGATATATACCATGTATAGTATACCCCTTATAAGTTATCAGTTGTTTCTCTATTGCATTATATCTTTTTTAATAAATTCTCCTTACTATTTGTAACAGCAGTGAATCCCAAACTCTGTCTCACCAACAAGTCTCAGACAAAAAGCAATTCAGACAGAAAGAACTTTCAAGATGTTTTAGTTGAATGTATAGTAGAAAAGTTCAAATTTCAGTTTGGCAAAGACTGTAACAGCAAAGTTACCTTAGTATATAGTAATAAAGTTTCAGCATAAATAATGTATTGAAAGCAAGTTGTCTTACAAAGTACATATATATTCAATACAGTAAGTCTGACAAAGAGCAAAAAACAACGGAAGGCCACGAATTGTTTTGAACACAGCAAAAAAATCTTGCACCATACAAAAAATATACTTACCATTGCTGAATTGTACTTGAAACATTTACTAGGCGTCTTCCCTTGCCATTTTCTTCACCATTTGTGGAATTTTTTAAACATCCATGTACATGAACCTTCCTGACATACTAGGGGAGGTCAAATTTGATAACTAGCCTATAGGATAAAAAGAAATCCATTTCATAAAAATTTTACAGAAACTATTTTCATATTACTTTACAATTACAGACACATGTGTTCATGTGAAAGCCAAAATGAAGAGGATAGATATAAGAAGATGTGGTATGAGTGCCAATGAGACAACTCTTCATCCAAGTCACAATTTATAAAACATGTAAAAGTAAAACCATTAAAGGTCAAAGTACAGTCTTCAACATAGAGCTTTGGCTCACAATGCACAGCAAGCTATAAATGGCCCACAAAATTATTACTAGAGTAAAACCATCCAATGAGAATTGCTGCAAGCATTTTAGAGTTATTGTCCAAAACTGGAACATCCCCTTTATTTAATGAATAAACCCCATGCCATAACTCTGAAATGTAAAATGTAAAATTTTATAATTCTAAAGGGAGCTTCCATCAAAGCTATAAACAATTCACAAAAGTTTCACGAGAACAGCTGCTGAAAGTATTTTTGAGTTATTGTCCGAAAACTGGAAAAATTCCCCATCTTTTAACTTTTTATGAATAAAATCCGGTAAATCAAAAACCCAATATCTAAAATTATGAAAATTGTATAAAGGGATCTCATGTCAACAGATATAAACAATTAACCAAAATTTCTTGCAAGAAAAAGAAAACATTCTGGAGATATTGACTGAAAACTGGAAAATCACCCTTTTTTTATGAATATAAAACCTGGTAACTCAGAAATTTAAAATTTATAAAAATTGAAAGGGAGTTCATGTCAATAGATATAAAAAATACACCAAAATTTCTTGCAAGTAGGAGAAAACATTCTCCAGTTATTGACTAAAAACTGGAAAATCACCTTTTTTTTTATGAACAACCCTGTTACTCAGAAACTTAAAATCTAAACTTTATAAAAAATGAAAGGCAGCTCATGTCAATAGATATAAACAATTCACCGAAGTTTTATGAAAGCATTTATGAGTTAATGTCCAACATGTTGACCATGGACAGACAGACAACGGTATACCATAATACATATGTACTCACATAAATGGGCGTATAAAAAGAAGAAACGAGAAAAACTTATGAACTTAGTTACTACATCAACAAACGAAAACTACTAAACATCAGATTCCTGACTAAGGACAGGTGACACACAATTGCAGGGGGTTTAAACTTTTAAATGGTACCAAACCTTTACCCTTATCTGAAACAATAGTGTAACATCACAACATAGAAAGACACACTATAAAATATTAATTGAAATGGCTGATTCGTGTTCATCCTCAACCTTTATATATGTTATGCGTTATCATCAAATACAACTTACTTTTCAATATTTTTAAGAATGAACACCAATGCGGCCACTTTCATTCAAGACAAAAAAACGTCTAAAATTTAACTAAAATTCTAAAATTGTGAAGATTTCAGTAATTTAGCATGACTTAATGATGCTAGTACCCGATATATGTGCGTTGTATTGTTGAAAACAGCCCACATTTATGTAGCAGTAGCATTCTACTTTCCGATGAATAACTAGAAGTTTACATCTAACCATTTTTGTAATATTTTGGGGCCAAAAAGGGGTCTTACTGGACCTAATCCTTTGCATGAGGCAATTGCAAACTAAAGTTAACACAAGGAAACAAAAATTGGATCATCATCCAATGTAATACTGAAAGATGGACCAACAGTCCCTTAAATTTTTAATGACTACATAAGGCAGTCTGCATAATGTCTCAGTGGCAAATATTTCAGATATCAGTATAAACAATTCATGTCAATCAAATAATAAAACTAAGAAGTGTATTATATATTATACTGAACTCACTATATTGGTTGAGGGAATATGCTATATATTTTGAACTGTTGTATTAATATTTTATATACATTTTTGTATTAAAACAAACCATAGTATAATGATAACCAGATGCTCCGCAGGGCACAGCTTTATAAGACAGCAGAGGTTGAACCCTGAACGGTTGGGGCAAGTATGGACACAACATTCAAGCTGGATTCAGCTCTAAATTTGGATTGTGATTAAATAGTTGACACATCATAGGTTTCTGACACAGAATGAATGTGGTCTAATGAACTTAAAATTTTTGTTTTGCTTTTGAGCAATTCACTATGCTGTTGAATATCAATCCTCTCAAAAAAATGTTTGAAGAAATTTTCTTTTTATTTATGAAATCTGAAATGAGAAAAATTGACCCCCCCCCCCCCCCCCAATTTTTTTTTCCACATCGCCCTTTCCCTTATTCTAAAACTGATCTCAATTCAAATTTCTAATGGAGTTTGCAACAATAACTACTCATTTAAATACATCATAAAATATTAAAATGTAAAAAAAAGTGCTTGTTATCACTTAATGGTAAAGATTGTTTTAATTTATCAGTTGGTAGTAAAAGTGAATATACATTGTATATTGTATAAAACAATGATTTAAGTTGATTCAACTACTTTTCTGGACAAAGAAAGATAACTCTAATTGAAAATTTCTTGCTATTGTGCAATATTGTGCAATTAGATATTTCTTGCTATTGCGCAATACTGTGCAATTGAAGATTTCTTGCTATTGCGCAATACTGTGCAATTGAAAATTTCTTGCTATTGCACATTACTTAATATAATAATTTTGGATCCTGATTTGGAACAACTTGAAAACTGGGCCCATAATCAAAAATCTAAGTACATGTTTAGAATCAGCATATATCAAAGAAGCCAAAGAATTTAATTTTTGTTAAAATCAGACTTAGTTTAATTTTGGACCCTTTGGACTTTAATGTACAGACCAATTTGAAAACGGGACCAAAAATTAAGAATCTACATACACAGTTAGATTTGGCATATCAAAGAACCCCATTTATTCAATTTTTGATGAAATCAAACAAAGTTTAATTTTGGACCCTTTGGGCCCCTTATTCCTAAACTGTTGGGACCAAAACTCCCAAAATCAATCCCAACCTTCCTTTTATGGTCATAAACCTTGTGTTTAAATTTCATAGATTTCTATTTTAATACTTACATGTATACTAAAGTTATGGTGCAAAAACCAAGAAAAATGCTTATTTGGGCCCCTTTTTGGCCCCTAATTCCTAAACTGCTGGGATCTCAACTCCCAAAATCAATCCCAACTTTCCTGTTGTGTTTATAAACCTTGTGTTTAAATTTCATTGATTTCTTTTTACTTATACTAAAGTTATTGTGCGAAAACCAAGAATAATGCTTATTTGGGCCCTTTTTTGGCCCCTAATTCCTAAACTGTTGGAACCAAAACTCCCAAAATCAATCCCAACCTTCCTTTTGTGGTCATAAACCTTGTGTCAAAATTTCATAGATTTCTATTTACTTAAACTAAAGTTATAGTGCGTAAACCAAGAAAATGCTTATTTGGGCCCTTTTTGGCCCCTAATTCCTAAAATGTTCGGACCAAAACTCCCAAAATCAATCCCAACCTTCCTTTTGTGGTCATAAACCTTGTGTTAAAATTTCATAGATTTCCATTCACTTAAAATTACTAAAGTTAGAGTGCGAAAACTAAAAGTATTCGGATGACGACGCAGACGACGACACCAACGTAATACCAATATACGACCAAAATTTTTTTAATTTTTGTGGTCGTTTAAAAAGTGATTGTACCAAGTGCTACAATATTATATATTATTGCAGTGAGGTTAAAATCCCTGTCATTTATTTATCATCCACACAGTTACTAATCATAATGCTAATCGGAGAAATTTTTTTTTTCTATCATACCGGTATATACATGTTCATGTTATGATATTTTTCTAAGACCATCCACCAGAACTTGCAGTCGTCCTATAAAAATAGGAGATGTGATATGATTGCCAATGACACAGAAATTAACAACCATAGCCACCATACAGCGTTCAACAATGAGCATTGTCCACTCTGGACCAACTATATTTCTTATAGTTTATATAATAAAACTATTCTTATCTATTATTGAGTATTTTTAAAAAGAGTTTTCCTACACAACTTCCTATCGTGATGCTTCTTAAAATTTGATGGGTAATCTTAAGATCTGATTTTATGTAATGGGACAATAAATCCTTTAGCCCATATTTCAGGAAATTTTCCTGTTGTTAATACATTCATTGACATTGTCTTTACAAAACATTTAAGCAGATATGATTGGCTGCGCTTGAGCATCTCATTTATTATGGAGTCAAAGCTGCTTAATTTAATGTTTTTTAGTGGTTCACAGGGGCTTGTTTAGTAGGCCAGACAAGCTTTTACTACCAATAGCGATTTAATAAAAAAATGACAAAATGTCATTGAATTTCTTGAATTCCAAATTTTTAAAAAGTTTAAAGAAGAAATTTTTAACTGCACAATATTGCGCAATAGATATGTAAGATCTTGACATTTGCTTAGTGTCAGAAACTCATATTACATGTCAAAAATTTGATCAGAATCCAAATTCAGAGCTGTATCAAGCTTGAATGTTGTGTCAATACTCATGATACTAGCCCCAACTATTCATGGTTCACTCTCAGCGGGTCGTAGAAAGCTGCTCCCTGCAGAGCACCTGGTTCTGTAATTTTATAATCCAATTTTCTGAAAATTTTAATTTGATATGACATTCTTAAATAAGATTCCTTAAAGCCCATGATTTATGAATGTGTTCTTACCAGTCACCCCAGATTGAGAAACCAGACCAGGATATTCATTTTATGCCAGGTCACTTGTTTTCACAGTCCTATAGTCTGGTGTTATGTATTGTTAGCAACTGTCACTATTTGTGGGGGATTTCCCCCATGAAGGCTCCAAAAAATAATTTTGAAAGATCAATTTTGTCCATAATTTTTAACAAAACAATTAATTTTAAAATGGTCGTAGGCAGACCAGAAAACATAATGCCCCTCTACTATCGTAGGTGGGGCATAAAAAACACCAAACAATTATTATTTTAGAGAGGTCCAAAAAAGGGGGGTCCCTGCCCCAAATACCTGTGCTCCTGAGTCCTGTCAAAGTGTCATGCCTGTGGATAAATAAATCAGTTTTGGAAATGGCATTTAAAAATCCTTCGTGAAATGTTAATCGAATAAAACATTAAAGTTGAATTCTTACCGATCTTGTCTTTAGTGTCCTAGATTGAAGATATCCTACATTGTCCTAGCTGCATCTCATATATCTTCCATAAAATTTGCGTTTTGCTAGCTTCACGAATCATGATGTCAATATCAGTGTCGTCTGTCTGAACGCTCGTTTCCGGGTGAACCGTACGGGCTAATATTAAACCAAATGCGAAGCATTAAAAATTCCATTTAAACGGCATTAAATGATTGAAATCCATGCGTAGATTTATAAGTAATAAAAACAAGTAAACATGATTAATAATTGTATGTAACCGATTGGACCTTAAAAAAATATATGAATGTGGATTCCGTAACTTCCATCGAGTCTCCATGCCAGTGTAATGGTATTTCCCGCGGTTATTTTTGTACAACTTATAAATAAAATACGGTATGACTATCACTTGCCACTATGTACCTAACAGAATGAACAATTTTGCAAAGACTCACTCAGTGTAAGTATATCGATACGGTGAATTAATTAACATGAAAAAACTCTGTAATTTCTAAATAATTTTACTGGACACAAAACACACGGGCACCTGGTAATTCGTCACCTTATTAAAGTCAAATCGGCACCTTTTTTCACGACATTTCTGCAATTGATTTTTTAACTGTCGCCTGATATTAAAAACGGTTTTCATCTTTAATTTGAAAGTAATTATTGGTTCTCTTCTCTGCTGCAGTATAATAGATGAGGATAAAAAGAAGAGAAAACAATTAAATTTTATCATTGATTTTTTTTTTGATAATCTGCCTTTCCTGATTTTCCTGATCTTTTCAGTGGTGGATCCATAACTTTTTCTAGGGGGGGTGCTGACTGACCTAACGGGGGGCCTGCTCAGTCATGCTCCAATGATTCCCTATATAATCAACCAAATTTTTCCCACAAAAAGGGGGGGGGCAGCACCTGCCCCCCCCCCCCCCCCCCTGGATCCGCCTATGCTTTTACCTGTATACTTGAAAACAATAAATACTATTGTTTGCTAGTATTGTGCAGTTCTCATGAAATAAAAGTTCATTATAATAATAAATATAGGTTCCAGTAGGAACATGCAGATCTATTGTGGCTCCATTGATTGTTTATACAGAGAGCACACAAGATCATGTAAATTTGGTTAAATGTCCAATGGTAGATGGAAAAACAGCACTGTATATAAATAGAGCACCTAGATTCTACCTGTGAAAATATGGTTCCTTTTTCAAAGGAGGTTTAAGGATCAGTTCAATTATATTAGATACTAAGATAGTTTATAAAACAATTAATTATTATGCATCGGTGGATCCAGGTGGGACCGGGCCCCCCCTTTTTTTTGGTTGATTATATAGGGAATCATTGAAGCATGACTGAAGCAGGCCCCCTTAGGTCAGTCAGCAGGCCCCCCCTTAGGAAAAGTTCTGGATCCGCCACTGTTATGGGAGTCTTCAACAGTTCACTTGCAAAACATAATATTAATTTTGGGTATGGACTTAACTACTGCGGGTTACCTGAATTAACAAGGGGCGGATTTGACTTGTTATGCCATATTAACTATCAAAGGTGGCTTAGGTGCCCATTTGACCAGGTTTCCAAACATGGCAAAATGACTAGAATTCAGACACAGTGTTAAACAAATTAAGATATATACATTTTTGTGCTGGAATGCACACTACACTGGCAGCTTTATTAACTAAGCTACATTAGATTGTAACTTGAGTTATATTCCTTGTGACTAATTATACATGTGTTAAAAATAATACAATTTTGTTTAATAATATTGAAAATAAGGAGATCAATGTAGTATGATTGCCTATGAGATTACTATCTACTAATGTTTATATGAACTGAATTTAAGCATCTATATAGGACACCTTAATACCTTTAACAATGAACAAAGCTCATACTGTCAGCTACAAAAAATGTATAACAGGTCATCAAGGCTTGACATGACAATTAAAATGTAAAATGATTTGCCAAAATAAATCAAATATGGCAGACTGCATCAAACAACAACTAAATTTCATCCGGACTTGGAACAGACATAAATAGAATGTTGTGACTGTTGTGTAACAGCACAAAAGAGGAACAAAGTGGTGAAATCGGTTAGAAATTGTTTTGATTCATTGAATTGGTACAAAGCTAAAAAATTCTAACATGAAGACAAACAATCAAAACTTAATAGTACTTTCAGTTATTGAAAGCTCATTAAAAGCTAATAAAAACTCAAACATTATATATAAACCATGTTTTCCCGTACACATATATATATATGTATAGATGTAATTATCAGAGAAATTCGTTTTACAATTTTTGTTTAACATGTTTAATTATCTATAACTGATATATTTTTTATTAAAGTTTCCAAGCAAGTCAATACATGAAATAACAAAAAACTTTTGGGACAGAAGACACTGTTTAAAAAACGTGACCAAAGAAAAGAAAAGGAAATGTACTTGTTATCGACACTGGAGAAAAAATGGACTCTTCAGGTAAGAAGTTTTATTCTGCAATAACTTTTGTTTAATTGTTAATCTGTTTTTGAATAAAAGAATGTGTAAAGTATATTTTAGTGGGACAGCATCCCAACAAACAATAAATCTGAAGAGATATCAAGTGGTAAATATTTTGCTTACTGAAAGTTAATACCAAATGTGCCATGCTATAAATTATCCTTCATCTGAAGAAGGTATGAATATATGCAACAGGAATTTTACAGAAAAAATCTGTCCTTTATTATGTCTATATGCTAGCCGCAAATTTTTCACTGCATTTGCATATCTAGTTAGGTTAGTACTTTTTCATCTTTTTAAAATTTTGTCTTGCAAAACAACACATTGCAGGGATGAAGTAAATGCAACAAGTTTTCATTTTATCCAGTTTTTTTTCATGTTTGCACATTCTCTTTCCCATACAATGTTTTGGTGAAGTTAAATAATAGTAGTTTGTACACATGTTGCCACTTGGAAATATAAATGATATGGAAAATAGCATTGTGAGCTCTCTCAAGCCTATGTGAGTTGTAGGATTTTAGAAATTTTCATCATTTGTTCATAAGTAGGAGGCCACTGACTGCCTAAGAGGGCGCCCGCTCCGGTCATGCTTCAGTGATTCCCTATATAATCAACCAAATTTTTACCTGGCCCCACTTTAAATCCACCTTTGCTAAGACCAGTTAAATAATCAGCTTTGGTCAATTATGCATTGAAATTCTGTTAAAAAGGAAGGTGTTTGACTTTTTCTAGTTTAAAAATTAAGTGCTAAGAAACTATTTTTACAGGAATTAATAGTTCCCCTTTAAAATGGAAAGTATAATGAAAATTGCATTGTCAATCTCAATCCTATTGTTCAACTTCATGTTTGTTTTTATAATTTTTTTATCAAATTCAAAGGTTAGTTTGGCAAGCCAAAGTCATGGATGAGTTCAATAAATGTTGCAGATTAGCTTTTTTTGCAGGAGTTAAGCTGCTTTAGAAAACTGTATTTGTTACTTATTTCAAGTATAATAACTTGTTGATTTTGCGCATTTTTTTCATAAGTATGTTCAGTATATATTTGCCTTTCGTGAACTTTTAACTTTCAGTTACATTCAGTTCTTGTGAAATTCAACATCTCTTATATAAACATCACAAATGTCTTTTTACTTAATCACCTTTTTTATGTTTACAGAAGAAATTGTCACACGGAAATGTAATGGGCAAATTAAAAAGGAGAAGTAACTCTTCTAGGAAGCAGTTCCAGTCATTTGTAGCAACAGGACTGTGACGAATAGAACTTTAATATAAACTGAATCAAAATATAGAATTTATCAAACTTGTGTCAGATAATACTCTCATGCTTCTATTGGAGGACATCAATGATGAGAAGTAAAGGAAAAGACAATAAATGACAGCATATCAAATATCACAATGTATATTTAGTCAGTTAACACATTAATTCATCTACATACATTACAGCATTTCATTTTAACCATGTGTAAATTTTGTCTATTCAAGCTTAACAAAATGCTTTGAAATTAAAATATTAAATATTTTAGGCAGACATGTTTTTGTAATTTTCATTTATTTTTTCAAACTTTTCAAGTTATTACATTCTTCAGTGGCGGATCCAGCCAAAAGCCCATTTTTCAAAGGGGTTTCCTAACCAAGGATAAAGGAGGGGTTCCAATCATGTCTTTCATTTATAAATTGTTAATTTCCACTTCAAAACTAAAAAAAATAAGCCAAAGATAAAAAATCAGTCATAAAAAAAATATAATTTTGAAATTCATGTAAAACGCATGTAAAACATGTATTTTACATGAGTTTGTATTTACACATGTTTTACACATGTGAAATATTTCATGCGTTTTGTAACGCATATTTAATATATGTTTTTGCACGCCTGTTATACGCATGTTGTAAAAAACATGCATTAAACGCACAAAAAACATACGTTTTACACACGTTTTCTTTACCATGCGTGGAACATGCGTGGCACTTTTTGCTGTGTATAACCTTACATTGAACCATCAAGACAACTTTGCTTTTAACCAATTTAAGAATAGTTTTTAGAAAAGAGAATAATAAACTTTCCATCTAAAACTTTCTTAATGTTTTGGTGCAGTATTTTAAACGATGAGTTGATATAGCGAATGTCCAGTAATTATTGTTGATTCTTGTAATATTTTTTCTTGCATCTCTTAAGTAATATTTGACAGTTATTGCATCACATGTATGTGCTTGAATGCAGCTTCATATAATTTTCAAGTAACTATACTGATGTTTATTACAAGAGTAGTCATCAATAATCATCATAGAAACACAGCAAACAGCAAAACAAGTTTTGATTAACTATATTAATGTTTGTATATGCATAAACTAATTGTTCAAAAGCCGTAAAGAGTTAAAGACAAAAAGTTTAACGAGATAATATTGGCAACATGGAAGCTAAGCAGCAGAAGAGGTCAAAGTCAAACGAAATATTCTACTAAGTTCTACATATATTTTTTTAGAAAAAATAAATATTAGTAATATTTTGATATGACATAAAACAAGAGGCTGTCAATATTAAAAGGCAATATATCACCTGTCAGTAGTGAAAACATGTCTTCATGTCCGAAAAACAACATATCAAAATACTCATAGAATAGGATCAAGCGTGTCAAAGTTAACACTCAGAATGTCCACTCAATCAACGGTCATAACCATAGAAGTAAAAACTGTCAAAATCGAACTTGTCTTCCACTTTGTCAGAATGTCAGTAACTAGCAATTTCCGGCTGGACGGTTCTTAATTTATTTCACGGAAACTCCTGAAAGCAGTTCCCTCCCACGCCGGTCGAACTACCCCAGATCTATTAACGGTTTTACATTGCGAATAACAAGGTTAAACTGTGTTTACATGATTACAATGTCTAGTTTTCGAGAAGGGCGCTTACTGAGTGAAAGGATGAGTCGCTTACATATGTTACTTTTTCAAGTTTCATGATATATTGGACGAGTGATTAAGAAATATACGACAACGTTGTTGATAAATCACAAGTATCTGACTGAACTAATCAGGTGTCGAGTTCTCCACAGTTATTAATGCATCAGATATTTCTCAAATATGTTCATCTCTATGAAATACCATCGTAACAAAATTTTTGTTATTCAAAAAATATTAAAAGGGTGCAAGAAACCAGCGAGAATTTCATGGAATCATGCCAGTTCAATAATTAATGTGCCTGGCTCTTTTTTTAACAAATGGAACTTCGAATATGCGTATCTTATGAGTGTTATATCTGCCTATCTTATAAACAAAACAGAAAGAGTGGAAAACTAAACTATCTATTTATTTCAATGAAAAAAGCAAAAACTACACAAAACTAGATTATGTGGCACTTTCAGTATAGTTTCTTTGCATGTTTTAATGCACATTTTGATTATTGAACCGTCTCTTTTCTCTCTTTCCACTTTTCCGTTCTGGTTTTTTGTCTGGTCTTGAATTCGGTTTGACTGAATGTTCGGTTAAATTTGTTATGTCGTCTTCTAAAGTATCAGTTTTGCTATCCACGTCTGCAATTGCTGATTCCATTATGAAAGCATCTGCTTCAATTGCTTCAGTTGATTCATAATCAATACAGCTCGGATTTATGCCTACCTTTAAATTATATTCCGTGTCTCTATTTTCAGATCTGTTTTGCAAAGACCCCTTTGTATCGAACCGCTCGGCAAGTATATCCAGTTTTTTCATGATTTCTGTCTTTGAAAGATCTTTCCACCCTTTAGATTGCTTTCGATTCAGAATTTCAAACGGAATTTGTTTGTTCTTAACAAAGTTCATCAGTGACTGGTCTTGCACGAGTTCAAACATGTTGTTATCTGTTTCATCAGTAGCCGTCTTCTCGAACATTTTTTGCTGAGTGTGTAGCGTTTTCTTGATTTTTTGCAGAGTGAGAAATACTTTTTTAGCATTTCCTTGGTCTTTCACGTTGATAAGGAAGCTTTCGTTTTGCACAATACTTTCATTTAATCCAGAAAATATGTCTATTTGTTCTTGTATTGGTTTAACTTTAGACAAAAATGTTCTAGAAACGTCGGCTTTTATTTCAGACTTCATTTTCTCTAGCTTGTCAATAGCTTCTTTGATGTAGCGATCAGATTCTGAAATTATTCTTTCTTTTTCAGCACTTATTTTTTCTATCTGTTTCTCTTTCTTTTTTATCAATTTTGTCATTACTCTATTTAAACAATTAAGATCTTTGATCACTGCCTCATCGATTTTATCTTCTACAAACATCTCAACAACTTTCTCTACAGTTTTGATATTTACACAATGGCGGTGATTCTCTGCCAAACATATTATGCAACACATTTCAGAATGGTCTAAACAAAACACTTCGTAAAACTTATCCGTATGTTCATCACAAGGTTCATTTATTTTATAGTCGGGTAGTTCGGGAAGTTTTTGCCCTTCGGAAATTATCATGACTTTGTGTGTTCCAGAATCTTTCAGACGGTTGTGGAAACTTTTCAGACATGCACTACATAGCAACTCTTGACAGTGCTGACACCAATTCGTTGCTTTCACATCATCTCCAATACGTGTACAAGGATCACAGTTGTAGGTGATTTCTTCATCCGTATTCGAATCCATCATCGAAGAATAGATACGATAATTGAAAGGTAATTGACTTGCAAAATTTCCGACTGACTTAGAATCTGGAACAGTGACAGACACTCTGCATACTGGACATACAAAAGCAGTTTTATTGTTAATTTTTTTTGCCGTAGTTTCAATATAAGTTTGCAAACACGCTTCACAATATGTGTGCGAACATGGCAAATACCTTGGTTTCTTAAACTCTTCTAAACATATTGAACAATCAAATATTGTAGCTGTTTTCCTAGACATGTCTGAGCACTGCTTGCACAATCGCCATTACCGAAGTACTTTACTTTCGCTTTTACAAAATAACTCAAGGGAGATTATTCAAATATTTATTTGTACACGTATTGATTAAAACTCATCAGCTGTTTGTTGTGGAAAATATATGGCAAGCTGTTTTACTAGTACTTTTATTTTCACTTCAAGATTTAACTCATATAATAGATAAGATATCTATATAAGATCATATAACTGTGATCTTGGTTTTATAAGTTATCTTATAAAACTGAGAATGGAAATGGGAAATGTGTCAAAGTGAAACAGACAACAACCCGACCAAAGAGCGGAAAACAGCCGAAGGCCAACAATGGGTCTTCAATACAGCGAGAAAATCCACGCACACGGAGTCGTGTTTCAGCTGTCCCCTAAACAAAAATGTGTACTAGTTCATTGATAATGGACGTCATACTTAACTCCGAAATATATAAAAAAAACAACTTAAAGGCTAAAACCATACAAGACTAACAAAGGCTAGAGGCTCCTGACTTGGGACAGGCACAAAAATGCGACGGTTTTTTTTAGATCTCAACCCTCTCCCTATAACTCTAGCCAATGTTGAAAAAATAAACACACTGCATTACGCACAGTTAAACTTAGTTTCAAGGAGTCCGAGTCCGATGTCAGAATAGGTATACAAAATTAAGAAACTAAACAAAATGACAATGATACATAAGTTAACAAAGGACTATACTTATACTATTGCAGTAACTGACATGCCAGCACCAGACCTCAATTAAACTGATTGAAAGATTATGTCTTCATAATTTAAATATCAAGCATAATCCCTCCCGCTAAGGGTTTAGTATCATACCATCATAAAATATATGAGAAAAACATAACCCGTATCATGCCAACAACTAGTTTTTAGAATAAATGTGTTTGTTTCCGATGCAAAGATCCTATAAGTGAATCAATATTAGAGCCAAAATTTGTTATCTTTTGAGGTTAATGCCGACATTTTTGTGGTTTGTAAAGAATATGGCCATAAAAGATTGGATGTGAAATACCTGAACGTATAAATAAGATGTCTGCATGCATGTTGATTTTTATATACGAATGATGTCCTTGTATCAATGATTCAATTTAGTTAATGTTTGACTAGTTTGTGATATCGAAACCCCTGGTGTAAATATTTTTCAGTAATACATAGATTTTTTTTGCTAGAATTGAATAATCACTTTTATATAAATCGTACGGGGACAAACTCGTCCAAAGTACTTTTTGACGTCCCCCCCTCGGCATTTTGACCAGCCTCCCTCCCAGATCATAAAAAAATGATAGGTCCCTTATAAAATCCCCAGACTCACGCGTAAGATAATACACTACCTACGTACACATCAAATCATATCTTCCGACGTATTGTACATTCTTCTGATGTCGAATTATATTACATACTATTGTTTCTGTCAATAGAAATAGCTGTAAAAAAACAAAGAGATGTATTCGAATTTAAAAAAAAACTGTTATTTCCAATAATTCCGTCCCATAATAAAATGCGATAAAACACTTGTTTTTTTTTAATTATTATTATTACAAATAAAAGAGATATATGCAATTAATATCATTGCGACAGCAACCTAACGGTACAAAAAATATATATAAAACTCAACTGAATAGAAAAATAGACAAGACAACATGTCAAACACCAAAAATCGAATCTAAAATATTGAGAATTTATCCGAGACTATATTAAAGATCTGATATGAGCACCAAATTCTCTTATTGGCAACAGGTACTTGAGGACAGGACTATTTTGATTTGCCCTACCCCTTTTTACCTTTTAATTTTAAATATTTTCAAGTTTTCTTTGTTAGTCTTACATAGATAATATACTAGAAATCACTATGGATATGTGTTTACTATATTAACTATATCAATTGCTAGTGTTAAAACTGTCCAAAGGGAGCACTGATAATATACATACTTAAAATTGAGAATGGAAATAGGGAATATGTCAGAGACAAAAACCCGATCAAACAGCCGAAGGCCACTTGCATGCATATACTAGAAAAAAATTAGTTGCAACTGTATTGACCAAAAGCAATAACTAATATGAAATCCTTTTTTTTTTTTTTTAATAAATATCTTTTAATAAATGTAGGCATGAGATTGCTGACATTGTTTTTCCTCAAATATTTCTTTTTACAAGCGGTGTAGTCTTGGCGGCCTGTTAAAAAAACCTAGTAGTTTGTATGCACTCTTCCAAGCTCTTACTTATATGAGCCTTTGTTATAAACATAAAAAAAATTGACAATAAATGTAGGTACGAGGGTGCTTACAATGTAATGTTCAATATAAAGTTAATTCAAAGAGACATGACGGCGTTGATTTTTGAACTCACCAAAGATGTTGCAGATATAAATTAAGCCTATGATATAAATTTGATAAAAATCCTACCAGAAATGTAGGTGTGACAGCTTTACAATGCAATTTTCTATATAATTAATATTTCCATGATGCAGAACTCTTTTGGAAAAAATGATCGGCACTAGTTTTGGAACTATTCAAGACATTGCTCATACTAACCTTTGATATAGATTTCATAAATATTTTTTAACATTCACAGGCACTTGTTTCAGAAAAAAAATTAATCCTATATACCTTAATATAACACGTGTTATATTAAGGTATATAGGGGAAACAATTCTGAGACAAGTGCCTGTGGAAACATTGTATACTTAAGAGCGCATGAAATAAAATTTTGAATAGAATTTACATTTCCAAGGAACATTACTCTTAAAAATAACCAATGCTGAAAACTCTGGCAATAATTGTACAAGGCCGGGCGAACGCCAGGTATTTCTAGGACTCTCCGTGTGGGGACAGTACAATTTGTTAACTATCAATTTCTAGTTTACTATCCACAGCGGAATAACTATAAATCCTTGAAAAACAAAATTGAGTTTACACCAAGAAGGTTTTCGATAAATTCGTCTTGGCTTGTGTAATGGTTAAAGCATGCACAATCTTACAACCCTCACACCCTCTACTTTTTTCAGTATAGATAAGTTATATTTATGTTGTTTATATTATATGGTGTATGCTCACGTTCAATTTGTATTGTTATATATATTGTATTGTGGAGAAGACTTTATAAGTATGTTTTACTTGTGTCTGATCCTTTTTCGCTTTGAGCAAATAAAATATGTTTAAACTAAACCCGAAACATTAATAAGACGTCCCTTTAAAGATACATATATAAAGATGGCTATATTTTTTAATATCTTATTTTGAAAGAGGAATAATAAATATCATGAAATTTGATTTAATCAAAAAAATCAATATAGCAAAAAGTTTAAAACAAGCCTTGAAATATAAACGTTTGTTTACTTAACATACTAAAGAAAAATACATTCTCCTTCTAAACATTCCAAAATTATGACATCTTAATTGCACATCGTTTGAGAACGCAAGGTAAACAGTTGATCATTCTGTTATATTTAGTATCTCCCTACTACATTTGGATCTGACTTTCTGATAATAATTCTCTCATCTTCTACCACTAATTAAACAAAAAGCAAACGTGCGTGTTTGTGAAACACTTGCAGAAATCACGTTCAACAAACTGGATGCAGAAAGCAGACGATAGTTTCGAAATGTCCAGCCGTATTGTTCCAGTTAAGCGTTATGATTGGAATTTTTTCGACAAGCAAATGGACATGTTTCCATCTTTCAAAAATGATTTCGACAAAGATTTTTTCAAGGATGCCAAGCATTCAAGTATGGATGAAGAAATAGCAAGGATGAAACGGGAGATGTTCAGCCTGACAACACCAGAGTCAAGTTTGAAAGTTGATCAACCTTTTGTTCAGGATTTTACTGGAGATAAGAAAATGGCTCTACGGTTTGATTGCAGTCAGTTTAATCCTGAGGAAATTCAAGTAAAAACAATGGACAAACAATTAACTGTACATGCCAAACATGAAGAAGTATCACCGGGAAGGAAAGTGTACAGAGAATTCACCAAGTCCTACACTTTACCACAGGATGTTGACCCTTTGTCATTGAAGTCCAGCTTGACCAACGACGGATTTTTACAAGTTGAAGCTCCTGCACCTAAAACATGTGTCGCAAGGAAGGAAATATTTATTCCAATTGAGAAAATGCTTAAGTAAATAATTCGAACTAAATAAGCCAGCAAAATGCCAATTATATATAACATGCTGTGTTGGAAACCATCAGTGAGAAATTATTTTGACATCAGGCATTACTATTTTGTACAATATCAGAGAATTTCTTTTGACCGATTCTATGATGAATTGACATCTATGTACACTTTCAGAGACTTTGGATAGTGCGCAAAATTTGACAATTAATTCAGTATTTTTTGCAGTTTTTAACTATTTTAACAATTTTACATATATGGTTTCGTACTAGCTTTGCATATGTTGTTGTGCATGTTTTGGACTAGCATTCCTGGATCGGTTTCCGTGACAAGACAATTATTTGAATTCAGTTGTATATGAAAATAAAAAGGTATAAGCAATTATTCGTAAGTAATCTTTTAAATGAAAAAGAAAAATACAATGTGACACCACCACGGTGACCACTAAATGTGTTGTTCAGTGAAATTTATTAAAATAATTTGAAGCGTTAATGTTTGCCAAAATTTTCCATATTTGAAAGATGTAATACCAGTATTGCCTATTCAATACAATTTAAAACACATACACATATAAATATAAAAAAAAAGAAGATGTGGTATGATTGCCAATGAAACAACTCTCCACAAGAGACCAAAATGACACAGAAATTATCAACCCTAGGTCACTGTATGGCCTTCAACAATGAGCAAAGCCCATATCGCATAGTCAGCTATAAAAGGCCCCGAAATGACAATGTAAAAAATAATTCAAACGAGAAAACTAACGGCCTTATTTATGTATACATCAAAGTATTATCTATATTGCGTCGCCGTGTCGGTTGACAATATAACAGTAGTAAACGATTTTACAATCTCTAAGTGGAGTAGCTTGTTAGTACCTCCCCCCCCCCCCCAAAAAAAAAAAAAAATTAATTCGTTATAACTTTTACCAATCTTGAAAACAGTTTATTCCATTTCCTCATTATTATATATGATGGTGAAATGGTCCACTTCATTTGAACATTGGGGGATAATTGTCTCATTGGCAATCATACCATATCTCCTCATTTTTATATGGGATGAAAATTCTAACCAAAAACCAAATATATTGAGATTTTCGCAACATTTAGCAGATCTACAAACTAGCAACAGTACAATGTAGTAAACAGTACAATGTAGTAAACAGTACTTAATGACTCACTGTCCAGTGTAAGCGGGATATTTACTTTCATGGGTTAAGTATATAAAGGGCTTACGATACAGTTTCGATCCCATAATGATTTTTTTTACGAAAATCTGCATGAACATGGAGGTGCAACCTTACATCAAAGTCAAAAGCAACATCTCATAGCCCTTCGTTGCTAGTATCGTATTATACACATATAAATATACGAAAAGAAATTAGCAAATGCTCAAATTTTCACGACTATTTAAGACTTTTGTAATTGATACGAAACCAATCATATTTGAAGACAGTGCTAAAATACAAATATATACTAAAACATTTTTTAAATTCATGGTTAAAAAATTAAGAATTTAGTCCAGGCTGCTACAAAACAATTAATCATTAAGCCCGAAGTTACAGGTTTTCGTCAGATAGGTTTGGCATATATTTAGGTTTCTATATAGAAAACCATTACATGTTGAATACATAAGCAGATTTAGAGTGGAGCAGGATACCCGGCCCCTAAAAGAGCTAAATATTAGTGCCACATCTAATGCTGTCTTTCCGTTGTCTCCCTTTTGAAAATCCTGGATCTGCACCAGCAATTTATTTTTTATAGATAGTACAAACGAATGTTTCTCTATAATAATCCCATTTAGTGCAGTATAGGGCTAACGTTTTCGTTTTCAAATATATTGAACATTTCATAAATTATTGGTTGAATTAAAATGTCATGTTGAAAGTTATTCAAGGAATGATTGTAATATTTTTTCTGTCTATGCCGAAATAACATAAAAAATGTGGCGCACACACATTTTTATGTTATTTCGAATAAACAGAAAAAATATTAGTTATTTCTTATAATTTAATTCTAAATTCCATTTTAAACTGTAGAAAACCATAAAGAAAAAAACGTTCACATGACTAAATTATGTCTATGGGCTGATAACAAAATAACGTCAGTAAATCAGAAGACGCGTTACATCCAAAATTAAATTATCTAACGATGATACTAAAATATGTTTGCATTACATCAATGATAAAATAAGCAGTAAAGTATGTGCACTTTATGGTGCATTAATCGCTGTACATCAACTCAATAAATTTCTTCTCGAAAACAATTCCAGGAAGAATGCAAAACAAAATGTTTGTGGTTTCAACAACGCAAATACAATAATTAAATTTCAGCAGGGAGATATATTGGAAGATAATTACAAACTTTTGATGCACGTGGAATTCGTATTTATTTTAGATAGTCTACGGTGCATCAAACGTAAAGAAAATAGACAAGAATTTACATATCTTGGTACTTCTTATTGTTGTAAGATAAAGTCAACCACTTTCGAAACAGAACAGAACAAAATATCACCCACCTCAAAGCCAAAATATCATGAAATAGCTCAACGTTAGATAAAACAGATTTGTTATTGTGCCAAATGCACTAGTTATGTTGATTATAATTGTTCTGACAAAAGGATACACAAACACGAGCGTACTGTACTGCTCCTGAACTTCCTCATTCTCTGCAAAACGACAGTAATTGATCTTTCTTACATAGATTATATACATCAATGTCTCATCACATTGTATATAGAAGTTGATCTTGGGAGGAGATCCGAAAATGCAGCGTTGCGTAATTATTTAGTAATACTTACTAAAGAAAAATAAATATATAGCTAGTTACAACCGGTCGTCATGTATTATATATAGTACTTGTATCTGTATGGACAAAATGAAGAGAGACTGACAAAATTATGACAAAAAAAAAAACGACGAACAAAATATTTTCACCGATGCTTTCAACAGAGTCACCAAACTTTGAACTTGAGATGATAATCAGCAACAGATCAAGTATTGCTGTTTGCTGTTATTCGATTCTGTCAGAATTAACATGCATGTAAAAAAGATATGGTACATGATTGTCAATAAGACAACTCTCCAAAAAGGACCAAAATGACACTGAAATTAACAACTATGGGTAGTGTTGGATAATCGGTTGAAATTACCAACCGATTATCTATTACAATCGGTTGACAGCAACCAACTGACTATCGGTTATAATCGCATCATAATACCTTGCCCTTTTTTAATGAAATCATGCATTTAGTCTCATTGTAATTTGTACATGTCTAATGTGTATATTCCATATCATTGCAGAGTTTGTATATTCATATTTGATCTTTTGTTTCCTTTTCATATTCTGGCAAACTAAATTATAATCCTGGTACCTTTGATAACTATTTATTTAGCAGTTAAAACAATGAATTAATAAGAATCAAGATTCAGATTACACATATTTTATCTCATAATTACAACATTAATTACCAACAGTCACAATAACATTTCTAAATTTCAATGGTGAAAATCACATTAAAATTTCAATAACATAGCTGTTTAAACATTAGTTAAGAAAAGATCTATATAAACTTTTTAACTTTAAGAAATTCAAAATTAACAGAAAAAAATAAAACAATGCGTTTGCATTGAATTATATACAGTAAACAAAGGGGATTAAGCCAATGTCTGTTAATCCGTGTAGAATGCTTTTTTTCACTTTTGTGATCATTATTTTTCTGTCAATTGTGTCATTCGTACGTCTGAACTTATAATTGCAAGAATGCGGAATTATTACATAGTTGAACCGTATCCGATTCGTGATTCTTATATTTTAAAATGGCGGACAAATTTCGGAAAATTTACAAAAATAAAGGATGTTTGACAAGCAATTTGGAAAGGAATATGACGTTTTTGATGCTACAAATGGATAAAACATTAATAAAAGGCAATTTGCAACACGTTATAATGAAGCAAAAAAATTATTTTGTCTAAAATCGGAATGATTTTATGTACGCTCTCAACATGCTCAAGTAACAAGTACGGGTATTGAAAGAAATTATTTCATACAAAGTTATTTATTTTAAATAACATTCCATCAATCTGAATATATTAATAGTCAATGCTTTTGTCACGTTTATAAAGAAGGAAATTGGTTATGTCTTTAATTATAGAATGTTTGACATTGTTATTGTCGTCGATCCTGATATTTTTTGTTATTATTTGTTTGGCGGCGCTTGTAAAATGCAAACCGCAAACGGACCGGAAGTTGATCAGCTAAAAGTCCGGAAACTATAACGACAATCGATTAAACAAAATCCCAATCGATTATCGACATCGCCAGGCCCAACCAACTGATTTCCGACTTAATCCGATCATCGGAAAAACACTAACTATGGGTCACCGAACGACCTTCAACAATGCAAAGCTCATACCCCATAGTCAGCTATAAAGACCCCGAACTGAATGACAAATGTTATTTATTCAAACAAGAAAACAAAAGGCCTAATTTATGTACAAAACAAATGAACGAAAAATAAATATGTAACACGTCAACAAGCGACAACAACTGAAATACAGGCTCATGACTTGGAGATAGGCACATGCATACAGAGTGTGATGGGTTAAACATTTTAGCTGGATCCAAGCCCTCCCCTAACCTGGGACAGTGGTGTAACAGTTCAACATAGGAACGAACTTCAAAAATTAGTTGATGATAAGGCTTAATTCATCAGATAGATACAAATACAATAATATATCGCAAAAATAACAAAAACACAGAGTGAACGTGGCAGGGTATTTGTGTATCCAAACGTTAAAAAAAAGACATTTAGTACAGGTCTGAGAGTACTGGCAGCTAGTTCAAAGCCGCAACTAATAAAAAAAAAGCATGCATCTGAGAATAAATTATCAATCAGTACACATCCGTCATCCAGTGGATTTAGTGTATAAAGATGTCATAAACAGTCAGAGAAAAACATGACCTTGTGCAATGCCAAGATACCGGTATCGACAGATTGTAGATTCATTAATGTGTAAATGTATATAACAATAATTCTTAGTTTGGTTTTAATTTGCTGATAAGAAAATCAATATTAATACCAATAGAAAAACAGTATTCAATGATATAATTACAGTGTTGAATTGGTAAACTTTTAGAATAAGTTTATTGGAAGGCTCGATAGGTTTACCAGGATCGTTTCTAAATTTCTGGGCACGGTAAACAACATCTTAAAATGAAGATGTGCTATCCCGTTATAATTATTCCATAGATTCAACCAAACTTCAAAACCAAATCTTTATATCTATGTTAGTTTTTAAGTAATTCGTGTTATCGTGCAGGGCTTTATGATTTACCAGTAATACATGTATACGATCGTTAAAATAAAAAAAAGCAGTTTCTTATCGGCGCTAATCCCCCCCCCCCCAAAAAAAATCATAAAATTTCGAGTAATTGTCAGTTTTCGTGCATTATACCATCTATATCTATACAACTACATTTCTGAAATGCAAAGACATTAAAAAAAAGAACACGACAAAAACTGATCAGCGATTTTCCACTATTGTGACGTCATGACATCACCAAATCAACCGTCTACGTTACGATTATTGTTTAGATAAATGGACTCGTACGTACAGTGATGGCAATGCAAAAAGCAGAGGCGTTGCCGTTCCTTACAGTAGAAGAGGCTATTAGAAGAAGTAAACAAACATTAAGGTATTTGAATATATCGTTTTAATGTTTTTTGAAGAAAAAAAAAATAGTACTACATAGATTCTACATTATAAAGTTTTTTTACAGGGGTAATACAACGTATCTCATTTTTACTTTCACACGCATATTTTTTTCTTTCTTTGCTATGCTTGTGCCTATTTGAATTGGTTAAGGGCGGTAATTTTAATACAATCATGAAGATTGTAAAGTTTATGCTAAAAATTTTAACATTGTTTTTCTTTAATGAAATAATTTTAATCTATCAAGGTTTGCGGTTGTTTGAAGGAAAGAATTTTTCGATTCTAAAGGGAATAAAAATAGATAATTTGTCGCAGCATCGAACTGAAAATTTTTTTTTACAAAAATATAATAAAAATCTTGATTAAGTTGTTTTAGAAACAAAATTGAATTCAAGAGTTGTTTGAAAAAAAAACAAAGCTTTACAAGAAATTGTCAAGACTGTTTTTACATTATTGACTTGCTTGATTAAAAAAAAAAAAACCCAAAAAAACACATTTTTGCGGGTTCAGCCCATAAACGACCATTCATTGATTAATCACGAAGATGAAGAGCAACAATCAACTGAGGTATTGTTCTTTTAATAATAAATACATACCGGGTTTAGCTGTGGAAAGAGAACAAAAGTTTTGATCGGAAAAATATCTCCGGTAGCAATACGCAGTTACGAAAAAAAATAAAATTGACACTCGTAATTCTCAACCACCTTTTCCGGTCACGTCCACTAGTATTTTTGTCAATCTGATGAGTTAAGCCTTTTTTCAACTGATTTTTAAAGTTTGTACTGTCATACCACTGTCCCAGGTTAGGGGAGGGTTGGCATACCGCAAACATGTTTAAGCCCGCCACATTCTGTATGTATGCGCCTGTCCCAAGTCAGGAGCCTGTAATTCAGTGGTTGTCGTTTGCCGTTAGTTTTCTCGTTTGAATTGTTTTACATTGTCCTTTCGGGGCCTTTTTATCTGACTATGTGGCCAAGTTCGGATGGAACTAGAGTTCTGACTAGAGTTCCATATGAACGGTAAATAATTTTGAAGAGTAAGGTCTCTAGATTACCGGAAGTACAAGGCCCCTACTCTGAATATGTTTACATTCAAATTTGATTGGATTGACGTCATAACATCCGGGATATCGAGTCGATCTCTAGGAACCCTGCCACAACCAGGGTTCCTCGAGTGTTAATGGCGGAAAAGCTTTATCCAATCATAACAGGTGTTATATATGACCATGTCAATTCAATCTACTCTAGATATCCATCCGAACTTGGCCAATGGTACGGGCTTTGCTCATTGTTGAAGGCCGTATGGTGACCTATAATTGTTTATTTCTGAGTCATTTTGGTCTAGTGGAGAGTTGTCTCATTGGGAATCATACCACCTCTTCTTTTTTATAATTTCCCCTTGTTTTTCTTTTATTTTTATCTTACTGTTTGTGTCATATATGTGCATGTGTATGAAAACAATATCGTTGGTGTTACCATTGCAACAATACTGCATTTACTTAATACACGATATTGGAAAAAAGGCTGGGTGGGTGGAAGTAGCATACGATACAGTTTTGATCCCGTATTTACAGTTTAATGAAAATTTCCATCCCGGCTATATTTTGCCTGATTAAATCAAATACATGTATGTAATAAAAAATATACCTTCATGTGCTACTTTTTGAGTTAAATGAAGTCGAAATTTTGTATATTTGCTCAAAATTCGGATTTGTGGCTTATTTTCTCTTTCGAAAGAAAGCCATAACTTTTTTGTTTTAAAAAGATAAACACAAAGTGTTTTTTTGTTAAATAATTTGTAATTTCTGTATTTCATAAGTATCCTAAAAACTTATGCATTTTTTATTCAGAAATAACTCATATTTATCAAATAGTCATGAATTGAGAAAAAAAAAACGTATTTTTTGCTGTATATTTAATATCAACATTAAAAAAATGCACTATTTTACAGTTTTATAAAATTTGTTTCACATAATCTCCCTGCAAAATGAAACAAAAGTCGTTCATGCACTCGTTTTCAAATTAATTCAGTTAGAATGATAAAAATCAGTCGAAAAATGCATCTTTTCCCGGTAAGTCACAGTTTGAAGTCGCGGAAATAATAATGTACGTCATTACCTCCCCTGTAACTGTATCGTATGCCCTTAAAATTGAGAGATACCTTTTCTGAAACAATTGACATTTATCTATCAAGATGCCATATACAAATCACATGCATTTTTACCTTCTTTCTCCGTATTATGCTAAAAAGTTCAAGCGTATTTAAAAAAAAAAACATTTTAATAAATTGTTAATTCTTTATTGAAGCTTATTAACAATTTCCTAATTTAAAACTGTAAAATGAATATACATGTAATAAAAAAGGAAAAACTGTGAGAAATTGGTTCAAGAACTTTATCTTATATATCCATATAATCACGGTCACATGACTAAATTATGTCTATGGGCTCATAACAAAATAACGTCAGCCAATCAGAAGACGCGTTACATCCAAAATTAAATTATATCCATATAATCATAGAAAAATGATTTACGACTTTTTGTCTCATCCGGGTGGAATGTATGACTGATTGATATTAATGACATAATACTGCATCATTATTTCGAAATCGAATATATGGCAAGCCGTTTTACTATTTATTCTAACTTCAAGATATCTCATATAATATTATTAATTCGTATATTTTAACAAATTTGATTCGTTTAGGGATAGTCACATGTTAAACTATATTTTCGAAGGTAGAGAAAAATGGCCGATAGCAAAAAGCATATTGCACAGAGCATATCGCACGGTTATTTTTAGAATATCGAAAACCCGATTTACTTTGTGACGTCATGTAATGAATTTCAGGATATTGTTAATATGATATTTGTGATCGATTATTTGACGAAAAAAAATCTTCAAATACATAAGATGTCAAGGCAAACAAACAAAAAAAGTATATAAAATAACAACTTATATGTTGTTATTGTCAAGGAGACAATATGATATCTATAAAATTCAAACAAAATCAAATGACGATTTTGATACAAATATGCATAATGGTCTGAAATTAATAATATAACAAATATAGCCTTTCTATGAGGTCAATACAGGATATATCGACCCAAAGAAGTATATCGACCTCGGACTTCGTCCTCAGTCAATATATCCTTGTATCGACCTCATACAAAGGCTATATTTGTATATTATTTATAAGATATCTTATAAAGAAAATTATATGAGATATCTTATAAACTATATAAGATATCTTATAAAGTATATACATCTAAGATATCTTATAAAGTATAGAAGATATCTTATAAAGTATATAAGATATCTTATAAAGGATATAAGATATCTTATAAAGTATATAAGATATCTTATAAAGTTTATAAGATATCTTATAAAAACCGGATTATATAAGATATCTTATAAATTATATAAGATATCTCATAAAGTATAAAAGATATCTTATAAAGAAAATTATATGAGATATAAACTTTATAAGATATCTTATAAACTATATGAGATATCTTATAAACTATATGAGATATCTTATAAACAATATGAGATATCTTATAAAGTTTATTAGATATCTTGAAGTTAGAATAAATAGTAAAACGGCTTGCCATACGAATAGTATATAAAGATTCGCAAATCATATATTGATATCGTGTAATGCTAGTTTTAATATTGTACAACGTGATAGGTTCCAAGAAGAATTGAGTTTGAGTATATGGGAAAGAGCGAGAATAGAATTGGTGTACATCAGACATCTTAAAGAATGGATGGTATCTACAGGAAGCAAGTTAACCCCAATTTTAGGTATTATTATATGTTATACAATATATAATTGGAGATGATATATTTTAAAATATTGTTACTACATTTTTGATAGATTTTTCATACATGTAGATTCCTATCCTGACTATCAGGTAATGTATTCTAAATAAATTGAGAATGGAAATTGGGACTTTGTTAAAGAGACATCAACCCGATTAAAGAGCAGACAACAGCCAAGGGCTACCAATGGTCTTCAACACAACCAGATTCTCGCGACCGGATTTATACCGATTTTCATGCGGGTATACAGAAAAACAGAAAACAAAAAAATAACGGATTGGAATAAAGAGGGAGGACTAAACATGGATCGCAAAAAATATTGGTGAAAAACTTGTCAAACTATAGGAAATTACATTCTAAAATAAGAGAGGGGCGAAAGATACCAGAGAGACAGTCAAATTCATAGATTGAAAATAAACTGACAACGCCATGGCTAAAAAATAAAAAGACAAACAGACAAACAATAGTACACAAGACGCAACATAGAAAACTAAAGACTGATATGATAAACTGATAAATTATAGGCAAGAAAATACGGGTTGGCATTTGCAATACCGGCGTTTGTTTACGCACTTATTAAGTTGTATTTATCAATGTTCATTGCTATTAACGGAATGATTAAACTTTATCAGACAATCCAATATATAGGATGTATTGTAAAATCTGGCGTTCTTTTTTTTAATATATTTTTTTCTAAATATCAACAAATTTCTGCCTTAAAATACTTGACACTATTGTTGTTATAGAAAAGGCAAAAGATTTTACTGATGAAATAGTATTGAAAAACTTAGTGAAAGAAGCATTATGCACGACAGAGGTCCATCAAAATGTCCATAATGCTTTGATGTGTTCTGGTGGACCATACTCCACTTTACAAAGGTATAGTGTCCCCTATTATGTATAGATCTAATGAAAAACTATACAAAGATATTGTTTCAACTTTACCCTATGTTGTATAGGTCTCAGACTGATGGACCACACAAAATTTTATAAAGGCATAATTTCCACTAGTATGCATTGGTGGACCATACACAACTTTTGCAAATTATAATTTTCCCTACTCTATTAAGTATAAAGTTGCGAAAAAATACATGCTAGTATTCAAATTCCTCAAAGGACAATATCCATCGATTTTAGTTCGAAATAAAATGTTAGACAATTTCCAAGGATAAAAGTACAGTTAAAGAAAAAGAAGCGTGCGAAGAGCTATACATCGATTACCTAACTCTAGTAACAAAAGAGTATGTCTCATATTTTTGATAGAGTTGTGAAAGATGCCAAAGCGATATTCAAACTAGTATGTCGAAAAACAATCTGAGATCATCTGACAATGTGATGGCAAAAGAAATAAACACAGAGAAACGACCAAAATAAACAAAACGAAAATACACAAAACACAAAATTAAATTTTAAAGACCGAGCAACACAAATCTCTACCAAAAAACCGTGGTCTGAAGTTATTATATCACTATATTCAATTTATGAAGCTGAAGTTGTATTTTTATTTACCTTTACGGATTTTTGTTCAATATTTTTGCATATATTTATCTTTATTTCAGAGGAATTGGACTAAACAAGATAACTAAAAGTTCAGAAGAAAGGCTCCTGTCTGATATAGAAAAGGAGTTTTATATGTTTAATAGAAAGAGAGTACAGTACGACTCTGATATTCAGAAAAAGAAAGTGGTAAAGAAATTCTTCTTTTAGTTTTTTTTTTTTTGAAGAGGGGGGGGGGGGGGTCAATTGTTTTAGTTACTTATTTTTGTTGTTTTGTTTTTGGCACAAGAAGTGGTGTCATTTATGGAAGTGTATGTATTCATTTATTTATTGTTTTTTTTTGTATTCAAATCACTTGATCATATGATTGATTTACTTGAATTTGATAGAAATACAAGGTTTGACAATTAGACGAATTAAATACGACAACTTTTCCAAACTTTTTAAGATTCATATATGTGCTGAGGGGAAATCAGTAATAACAGTTGTACTGCAAGAAATCGTTAAAAGTATGCTTATTTGCAGAGTGCTGAAAAAATGAAATCAACTATAATTGAGCTGGAAGAACAGTTATCCAAACGAAGCCGAATTGCGCATGTACGTCGGTCTACACGCTCTCACAGGAAGGTGGATAATCTCACTAACAGACTATCAATGCTCAGAAAACAAATTGAAAGTGAAAAATCTATAGTGGAGAAAAAACAAGACGCTTTGAGCGAATTTATGTCCAGCATAAACAAGGTAATTTCTCGTCTAGTGAACAACTTTAAGATAAGAGAAAATATTTAAAGCATTATGTTTTGGCTTTTTGAAAACAGTGTTCTCTTACCAATAAATAAAGAGTCGAAATACGTTGACACAATCACATGTGGTATCTTCTAGAAAGATCTAAAGGGTGCAGGTGTCTCAACTACCGTATTCTTTTTTCCACTTTATATATTAGCATATGATTATTGTCTTTTCTTTACTTTTTGGACCACTTTTCTCTAGTCTTTAAAGATTTTTTACATGTTATTCTCTATAAACTATACACTCTTTCTTGAACCTCTTGCAAAGCTTATACTGTATACAGTTTTTTTTTTATTTGAGGCCCATGGGACTTTGTCATAAATTATGGTTTTTCAAGTGAATGGATTTATAAACCCCCGTGTTTGAAAGTACAACCAAAGATCATAGCGCAATATTTATCAACAAACTTGTTTGCGTTGTGTTGATCAGTCTTTAGTTTTTCTATGTTGTGTGTGTATACTGTTGTTTGTTTTTTTATGCGCCATTTATGGGCATTATGTGTTCTGGTATGTGCTTCCGTTCGTTCGCCCATCTTTCCCGCTTCAGGTTAAAGTTTTTGGCCGAGGTAGTTTTTGGTGAAGTTGATCCCTAATCAACTTGGAACTTAGTAAACATGTTCCCTATGATATGATATTTCTAATTTTAATGCCAAATTATAGATTTTATCCCACTTTCACGGTCCACTGAACATGAAAAATGTTAGTGCGGATGGTGAATCCGTGTACTTGGGACGCATTCTTGATTACATATATTTTTGCAATGCCGTTATCAGTTTATTTTCGACGTATGAGTTTGTATGTCCTTTTGGTATTTTTCGCCTATCTTCTATTACAGGATATGAAAAAGTTATATATAGAACTCACAGAACTCCAGACAAAAAGAATGCAGTTGATTTATTCTCAATTAAAAAAGTTTGGTTGTGCGTTCAAAGAGTTTAATCATGGTTACAAAAAGTAAGTGTTGACACAAACAATACGTATTCCACTTCAGATCAGCTCATTCAACGTAACTTATTTGCTTCTAAATCATAATCTGTTGAGCCAAAAATTCAATGTCTCTAGTTGATGCATAACTGTTATAAAACTTCAGAAAGAAGTTGTGAAATGATAGGCAAATTATTGTTCTATCTGTTAGAGTCTGTGATTGTTGGAAGAACGAAGACGTTGAATACATCTCAATGCGACAGAAACCCAACAACACAATACATCAAAAGAAACATGGTCTTGTCTGTATATATGCGTGCATGAGTAATGTCAGTTTATGAAAAGGGTTAAAGGTAAAGAGAATCGCGAAATCGTCCCACACAAAGGGCTTAGCAATGACAGTGTTATAACCTTTACGTTATTTTACCTCAAAAATGTCTGAAATGTGTAAGGTGGTGGCTAGGGGAGTTATAATGTAAAACCAACCGTTGTCCTTGGTATTCACTAATGGTGTTGATGCAATCAAAATCGTTAAAATGATCTTCAGTATTGATTATTGTTTCCTTGCAGGAGGAAGACCGAGATCGGTGAAATGATAGGTTCCTTTGAGTCCATCTGCATTGAGGAAATAATAGAACGTTCAAAACAAGATATAGAGGCTAGAGCGAACACAAGAAAGAAAGGTCACATATTTGAGTTGCAGGTATTTTAAAATCGCTCATTAAAACCAAATTCTTTTTAACTTTTGTTATCTACGTCATTTTTAAAAAAAATGTAAAATTTAGAAATTTCAAAATAGATTTAATATTACCTTTTCAAACAACCCTCGTCATACATAAATCATTCAAAAGAAACACCAATGCTGCATATAATTATAACAATATTACATATATATCTTTTCGTCGTTGTTTTAAACTCCAAGGTTTTTTCTGTAGGAAATGTTTACACCCATGAAACACAACATCGAGCCAAGAAAAGACGCCACTTTCAGGTAAGGTACCGTAGTGGAAAGTGAATTATATACTGTGAAATTCCATGGAAACGAGGGTAGAATTATTGCATAATCCTTACTTATTATAGACATTTCTATGAGGAAATAGCATTTAAAACTAGTTTGATGACACTAGACGTTTGTAATTTGGTATTTTTTTTCTAACTGTAGAATACATTTTTCATAAGCATACCCATATATGGTATAGGGGGGATTGAGATATAAAAAAAACAGACTTTCCGAACAGGAAAATCTAGCCTTAATTAATCTTGTCTTGTGTTGTGCTGTAGCCCGACTCCGGATGCGGTATTTTCTCTCTGCGTAGAACACAAATTGGTGGCCTTGGGCTGTGTTCTGCTCTTCAATGGTCGAGTTGTTGTCTCTTTGACACATTTTCCGTTTCCATTCTCTATTCTATCCATGCAGATAACGGTAGTCCCGTCTAATCTTTGGATCCGTTGATGATTGAAAATGAAAGATACTACTAATAGTTGTGCTACATAATAAATTAAACGAATAACACTCAAACAAACGAATCACCATTATACCGTTTTCTGTAACAAATTTTAATAAAAAAAATCTAAATTATTTATTGCGCATGCAAAAAGAAATTTTCAGTATGTTTTTTTAGCGCATGTGCACTTCCAAGGAAAGAACAAATCAACAACTCACAAGCAGTACAGTCGATGATGGGGAAAACGCAGACGATTCTAGAGGGCAGTGAAAGTGATAATTTGTTGGTGGGAACTTTCTGTGCCTCTTCTTCAGAATCGATTAAAACCAAAGGAATGAATCCGGTTAGATGCCAACGATCCGAAAACTCCGGTAAACTTTTAGGTGTCAGACCACCAATTAAAAATCCTTATCTGTTCAAACAAATTTTGCAATTTTCACAGCTTTCTAATAAATATTTTACCTTAAGTTTAACTTCATAGAAACCAGGTATATCCTGAATTTTACATGTAACTGCTTTTTACATGCCAATTTTCACCATACCTTTAAAGCATTTTAACAAAATAACTGACCTTCGAACAGAGGTACTCCAAAAATAACCCCTGGTTTTCTGGAAATCTTAAATTAGTATTCTATGGAGCGCAATAAATCCTCAATTTTTAATGCAAAATCAAAGACAAGTTAATATTGACTCAAAATGGTCTAGATATATTTCTCTTTCACCAAAAGTTTATAGGGATTTAGTTTTACTTGTGTCATTTGTAATAACTTTGTATTATATTCGCAAGGAGTGTCCTCACATTCTATCACCACGACCATATCATATTTTCGAACATTAAATCCAAATATAAATTCTTTGTGGATGACTGTTTCTAAATTGCAATTAAATTTTTACAACTTTGAATATTTTGATCTAAAAAATGAAAAAGACGATTTTAGTATACTTAACAAAAGTAGAAGAAAGTTAAGCAATGTAATTGCTTTCCGTTTTAATATGTTTTGGTATGTAATGTCCTTCGATCCAAATATCTTATAATCATAAATAATTTTGATGGCTGAACAAAATTTTGATTTTGAATACATTTGTACTTAATCTTAAATAATGTTTAAAGTATGATTAAGGCTCATATGGGTATTCAAATCACACAAAGTATTGACCGACAGATAGAAGGAGAAAGTTGTCATACCTATTCTGTTCTTTATATTTCTGTAAGAGTTTTTCCTTACCAGATTTGAGTACAAAGGTTGAGTAATAAGGTTATTGAACTTGATTCTTGCAGATTCGTCGCTCGAATCAAAGATAGAGACAATTGTTATCCCAAATGAACCTGATAGTGATTGTAAGATGCCACCTCCATTTCCGACAAAAGAGTTCTGTGTAAGCTCTGGTGACGAGGCAAGCGCTTGTATGGAGGAACAACATGAAGCCGGTAAATAAGTTAATACACATTTTGTAGTTATGACTACAAGGTACTTATAATAAATGATCAAGACGAAAAGTAAGTTATTACTAGTTTTTTATCCTTCCTTAATATTTTAGATGGTAGCGGCCTTAAATGATCAAAAGACTCTAAATGCTTTAATTATTAGATAAAGATTTATTGCGGGTCAATATCATCAATGGCAAATATCTGGATTGTGCTTTTTAAAAATTTGATACGTTTAGAACAATATTGGAGAACCTTTAGATCGAAGATTGCCAAGAAAATACAATAAAAGCCACATTCCTTTAACAAATGGACGGTTTCCGCTTTTCGGAATACGAATAACATTATTTTGTTTCTTTTTATATTTTTAACTTCAAAAAGCTTTTTCCAACAAGACATTTTGCCCCCTAAAGATAATGACACTAAGAATCTGAAGACGGTACCAACGAGAAATTTCATTTATTAAAGGGTCATATATGTGAGCAAAAAACTGAAAAATATATCATATATTTACTATTTTTCTAGATGATGTTAGCTGGAAGTGGTCTAATACCAATCAGCGGTTACACACCAATAATACCGACGATGTTAGCATGATCAGAAATCTCAAGGTCATTGCTATTCATGATTTTGTCGCTGGGAAAGGTGATCAAATTTCTTTTAAAAAAGGTATGGTTGTCGTACATATGCAAAGTTTGTGATGTAATCCTGAAATGTGAATTATGTTTTTTATCTTCTTCTTTTTTCATACAAATTTTATTTCGTTGTTTCTAAGCTGATTGGTGGCTGCCAAAGAAATAGATATCAACCAGACGCCATATGACATGAATGCAAGCTATTAACTTGAGGTCATCGTACTGCCTTCAACACTGAACAAAACAACAATAAGCAAAACCAATACTGTATGATAAGCTATAAAAGCTACTAGACTCGTCAGATTGGCACAATACAAGACACAAAATATCGATATATAAGAGTACTCACGGTTACTATTAGTTAGTTCAAAGCCAGTTACAACTTATAAAAGATAAATCACTTTTTCCCAGGCTACAATATAAAATCAGTACACATCCAACGAGTTTAGTGTATCTCCAGGTATTCATAGATGTATAGGAATTGATACACGTTTTAAAAGTTATGTTTTAATTCATAGAAAAAAAACAAAATTTATGTTAGTACCGATGACTGACCTAAGGGAGGCCCGCTCCAGTCATGCTTCAGTGATTTCCTATATAATCAACCAAATTTTTCCCACGAAAGGGGGGACCCGGGCCCCCAGGCCCCCCTGGATCCGCCTATGATTCAAGTATCTTTCTTCAGTTCTAAATTATTACTTCAAAGAGTTAATACTTAAAGGATCCCTAAGTCGTCGGTCTTATCTTAGGATTCTTTTTCGGTAAAATTTTGATTAAGTAATTGGAGTTGTCACCCTTCCTTTAAAAAATGAATAAAATACAAAACCTAAAATATATCCTTGATCATACTAGAACTGAAGCCATTTCTAGGTTTAGGAGGCGACGTGAAGCTCCTTCTTCCAATATAATATGACTTTTACACGAGCTGTAAACCAAACTATAATATATTTAGGTATCATCATGACTGCAAAGACATTGATTGTGCTCTTTTCCGATCTTTAATTAACCATGTGCATTTTATATCATTTTATTTCATTCATATGAAAAATCTTCGGATATATTATTTCCCTTGTAGGTCAAATCATAAAACAAAAAGTTGGAGAAAACGAAGATGGCTTTGCGTATGGTTGGGTGCGTGAGAATAGATTGGCGCCTAAACAGTATGGTTGGTATCCGGCTGGAATTGTACAAAGATATGTTCCATCATCAGATTCTGCCAGAAAGGAGTGAACATATTTGGATATTTTCTCGGTTGCTTCAAAGTCACTTTTACTTATGAATAATAAAATATGCAGTTCTATATTCAGTTTTTATTTTCTACTGTCCATTTTTTGTTGCTCTGGAAATATCGTATAATATAATATGTATGAAAACTATTGATTTGATGTGAGTAACCTCGATACTTAACTTAAATTAAGCATCATTTTAGACGACTTTGAATGTCCTTCGTCGAGTACATTTCTAGGGACTAAAATAAATTACACAAAACTCAAGTTAAAAATGTCAAAATTTTAAAGCTCGTTTGATAACCGATCCTTATGATTTTGTTAAGGAGGTTCGCTACTCAGTTTCAAAATAACGAGCTTTTCATAACACTAGTACTAGTATATATTGATAGGGGATTATTAAAGGAACTAAAAGAGCAAAAAAATGAAAAAGGTCAATGTGCTTGTTTTCAAGATATTAGCCATTGAAATATTGGCGGGAAAATGTTCTCTCTTGTTTTTTCATTGCTTTATCATTGATAAGTTTATGTGCTCAAAAGCTATAAACAAATCACAAGGATTTTATTAGACTTTTACAGATGGCTTATCATTATACATGTAACAGATTTATAAAAAGAAAAATGGGGTTCAATGGGCAATTTTTTTTAAGGCATTCAAATAGAAAAAAACTGAGGATTCAGAAAATCTGACAAAAATTCCAAAACATGACAAACGAACATCCTTAAATTATCTGGAAGAGTTGGGTGAAAAGTAGAAATTAAAGGTGTTTTCAGTATCCGATGAAACAATGTTTTGGATAACTGTTTTATGTTTTTGTAACAAGAGCGAATATATGGAATATTGGAACCTTTATACTACGGGGGACCCAAGAGTGACGAAGAGTTCTTATCCTTGTATTACATATGTCATTATCAGATATGCACATCGATGCATAAGTATATGTATTGCTTACTTTTATTTATTTTATTTTATTGAACTCTCAAATGGCGGTTAAAGTAGTATGCCATTTCTCTTGTCAATGAACTTGCTTTGAATAAATCGCTTACAAGTGCATGATCAGAGCTTTTACGTCAAAAATAAAATATACCAATTAAAATGATGGCCGTCTACCTTTAACAAGCCGAATCTACACGAGAATCAAAAGGAAGCAAATGATAAGTAAAAAAAAAGATTAGACAAGATCTGCAAATAAGTCAACACGACTGAAATCGTTATTTAACTACTTATTAAAGTGATTGCCATTTTTGATGAATCAATTTTTTTTTATTTGCTCTGTTGCCTACTATTTTGAAAACTTTAATAGCAAGGCAAGGACTACAAATATGTCAGACTCACATGACTGAAAAAAAAATGTCAGTTAACTCTTCATAGATTTATTGTCCTTTCATAATGATTTTACAAAAAAAAAAAAAAAATGCTATTGTTGAAGATGTAAGCGAGCGACACAGGCCGGATCTTTAGATACTCTAGTTAAAAAAAAACGACCACACAGCGCGCAAACATTCATTTAAGTAAAATATAATTTAAAACGAGCATTCTTAGCATAGATAAGTTTTCCTTTATTAATCATTAAAAAGCAGGTGTATATATGTTCATGATATGAATAGAGTCAAGTGAAATATAATTCTGAACTACTCTAGACAACACGGATTACAAATGTGGAACTCTCCTGCACGATCTGGAGACGTTTCATAAACTCTGTGTGTATGATATTCAGCACAACAAGAGTGATTAGATTAACCAGATAGTTTACAGTGAAGAGAAAGGTCAGACCGTGACTACCCGTCACTGGAGCTGTTACCGATAACTACTGAGGAACACTAAGTCAATACCGAGGTAGAGATAGACACATTTAGATTACCTTAGCTGTATTTGGCAAAACTTTTAGGAATTTTGGTCCTCAATGCTCTTCAACTTCGTACTTTATTTGGCCTTTCTAACTTTTTGAGATTCGAGCGTCACTGATGAGTCTTTTGTAGACGAAACGCGCGTCTGGCGTATATACTAAATTTAGTCCTGGTATCTATGATGAGTTTATTTGCCTATTCCAAAGAAAGAAGACGTCGTGTCGCATCCTGTTAGGGCATGAACAGCTGCTAATGTACTAGAAATCATTGGTACAATGACATGAATGAAGTCCCCACCTGCAATTTTAGGACACATATGCCATTGGGAATGTATGTTTCATTTTGGGATCTTATAATTTCCTGGTTTGCTGAACTAGTCAGAAATTGTCTAACCTCAGTGTAAGACGCACAAAATCCATGTGAATGTAAAGTTTCAATAAGATTTTTCTAACCATATTCATGATGCAACTGAGGAGCCAATGATAAACTAAAAGGGGTGAACTGGTTTTTATGCAAATATCACACACTCGACTAAAGCAATACATTTCCGTACTGTATCACCTGGGAGTGAATTGTAATCGGTCTCTATATGAAAATAGTTGCCATCTATTAATCTGGCAAGAAAGTTTATCAAAGAGGTAGGTATGAATTGTAAAGCCGTAGGGATAGAAACTTCCGAAGAAGATGGATAAAATTCAGCCGAAATTTTGAACGATTGTAAACTGCTTCTCAAAATTTTTGCCACATCATGTAGGATCTGATCTTCTTGATGTATGGAATCCGCTTTTAAACTACTGGCAGCGCAAATAGCCTCGGAAACACTGATAGAGCTACTGAAAATCATATTTGATTTACTCTGTCCTCTTTGAGTCTGCACATCAATGTGATCACCGTAGTGGTTTTTTAGTTTGTGTTGCAGTTTAGAAGTTGTATTTCTAGTTCTAATTTCTTGTGGAAGAAAGGAACAATATGTGTCTAGTAAATTCGACAACGAAAATGCTTTCTTATTCAAAAAACAAATTATCGTGTAGAACTTCCGTCAGGTTCTTGAAAGCAATGGCATGCTCCGACTCATTTGAAGCATCACCAGCAGGTTCCCTTTTTCAGTTCGGCATGTAGTTAGCAATGCATGTTGAATGGTACAGTGTCTTGTCTTTGAAGTTCTCCATAGAGATTAAATTTACCATTTGATAGTTAAACTTGTCTTTTGCTGCATTTGATATATTATCAGCACGTTCAACAGACTCGACTCGCCGTAATTGCTTATCTCGCATGTACAGTGGCGGATCCAGGGGGGGGGGGGTTCCGGGGGTGCGCACCCCCCCTTTATTTTTGCCGATCAATGCATTTGTATCGGGACATATGTTTTGCACCCCCCCCCCCTTTGCCCTGGGTGCCCTGGGTTAGCACCCCCCCTTTCGAAAATTCCTGCATCCGCCCCTGCATGTAAGACTTTTGTCTATACAGAATAAACATTTAGACCAGTCTAATTGTAATACCGTTGAGCGCGTTTTAACGCAGGTTGATTCAAACACTGAATGATTTGCTGCTGCACTCGATGCTGACCATTGTTTTTTCTACTTGTATATGCTTTATAACACGACCTATAATATTTTATTTGCTCTTATGGAATCACTTTCGTTGACTCAAATTCATCATGAAGGCGGCGAAAAACAATACCCTCGGCCTGTCTGACATCAATTGCGTCTATAGGAGTAGTTTTACCTTTTTTTCTGTTGCATTTGACAAATTTTCAATAGTAATAATTTATAGATCATCGTTGATCATCTCAACGAGATTGGTTTTCTCGCTTGAGCCGGAACAACGAAATCGAGAAAGGCAATAGAATTGAGATGATCAATGATAATCTGTTAATAGCTTTTTTACCCATGGCGACGTTGTCAATTTCATGTCAATTTCGTTAGCAACGCCACGTGCCTGCTTAGTTTCTAGCGCTAATTTTCCATCTCAAGCGAGTAGCCATGCCAAGAAATTGCCTCCGTTGAAATTCTGCAAACACCCCATAGAGCAAATTACATGGATGATTAATATTGACCATTCGGTATATGGCCGTGTTCTAAGCGACACGTACATGAAGGTCATAAATTAATTTCTTGAATGAAATCAAATCTTTAGCTACTAATGACTGCCGTAGGAGGTCGACCGGAATTTTTAGCGAGGATTTCTTGGCATGGAGTAACAGATAGAAAACTCAGGGTTAGAATTCATAGAACAGAAAAGGGGCAGTGGCAAATATTTCATGTATATTTTGAACACAGAGAGAATTTACCCGCACCCTTTGCCAAAAAAAACCCTTTCTTTTTCTTATTTGTGCCTTCGGACTTTATGTTTTGAATTGTAGTTTCACTTTCCATATTCGGTATTTATTCAAATGTAAGCTCCACGTAGTAAAAGTCACGTGATGCAGGAATATAGTATCTTGGAGTTGGGCTATTTCTTTCTTTTCGGGCGGGGACTCCAAGCAAACAACATGCATGTGTATAACGGCACTGTAGATTTTCGTATTAAATAAAGAATGTTGCCGGTCCGGTAAATGAATAAATTGGAAAGCAAGGTTTTAATTTAAATTAGATTCCTAAGCTTAATTCGAGGGTTGAAAATAGAGAGCACAAATAAAGGGGGGAGGTGTCCACAGGGAATATTTGTATCTTATGAACTCTACATGTATATTTGAAAGGTTTATTTTTTTTTATCTAATTAAAAAAGAGAAAAACAAATGTAAGACAAATTGTGAATGGTCTTTCTTCCTTTCTCCAGGCTCACGGCATGATATGAAAAATTATCACAAAAAAAGATCAAAGGAAAAAATGCACAAAATAGCGTTAATTGGCAAATAACGCATATTTCCAATTACTCTTAGGTAGCAATACACAGTTAGAAGTTTAGTTTCGCATTATGGCCCCTGTGAATTTTTTAAATATGAAAGTTTTTGTACAATAAAATTGATTTTTAGATAATTGAAGAATAATATAGCCTTCTTAGTGGGTTTATATGAACATTAAGATTGTTTTTAACATGTTTTATAGGCCATTTATATGATTGACAGTCCGTATTTTCCTATCCGTACCGTTCATAGGTCCATACATTATTGTAGTGTTTATCAACAAAGATTTTGCGCTCGATCTTTTCAATTCAATTTTATGGAAAAACGAGCAGATAAGCATATGATTTTTTTGGGACCACTTGATAGATATAAACCTATGGATTCAGGAAAGGTATTACTGTAATTGATTGAAATTTTCCTGTAGACCAAATTTTGGAGACTTTTGTGACATGTTCACCCCCCTTTTTTGCTATATTTTGTATCGAAGAAATGCAGATTGTTGCCATGGTTACACCCAAGAGGGATTATAGTTCACCCTTATGACCATTAGAAATGAAATCTATGGAAGATTCTCTTTCTATAAGTATATACATGCATAACACACATATAAAGCCTTCTTTGTAAGACAGAAGGGGAAAGAGGGTGTTTAAAAATTATGAGTGTCAATTTTAAGTTTTTTTCCTAACTGTGTATTGCTACCTTATGGCATTTGACAAAGCAAAGAATTGCTTTTTTTTAGACAAATCATACCACAAATCTATTGATAACTAGGTTATAGATACAATTCTGAGGGAGAAACAACCTTTAGAATGACAATATATGCTAGTTTTGTTGTTTATTGTCCTTAGCAACCAATATAGACATTTTGACACAAAGACTTGGTTCCGTCATAAATTGAAACTTTATTGGCTACCCCTTGGAAAAGAAGATTGCGCGTTATGTAGAAACCTTAGAAGGGAACGCTTTATATTTTTTCATGCGACTAAATCAAATTTATTATTTTAGCAAGTATAAAGTCACAATTTAGCATGAATTAAGCCTAAATTTTTTCCCGCTATTATAAATGAATTCAGTATTTACTAAATTTTAACCAAGGCTTTGGTATGGTAATACACAACAAAATTGACATTCTAGAGCTTTAAAATAGCTTTAACTTGTAAAATCTGTCTACTGTTAAGGTTAATTTAAGTTTTTAAACAAGAAAAGACAGGCTTAGAAGGTATAGTTTTAGAAATTTGACTAAAAAAGGAGAAAATGCACTTTGACATGGCATGTTTCATAAAATCACTTTTTTGTTGCATTTCAGTGTCATCTGCTAACCTTCATAAAATATTTATTTCTGAACCGATTTTCAAAACTAGCAGGCCAATTTGCTCGTTTTAGCTAGTAGAAAACAGAAATCCATTTAAAGTGGAATTGGGAAAAAAAATGTTAATCCTTAAGGTAGCAATACACAGTTAGAAGTTTAGTTTCGCATTATGGCCCCTGTGAATTTTTTAAATATGAAAGTTTTTGTACAATAAAATTGATTTTTAGATAATTGAAGAATAATATAGCCTTCTTAGTGGGTTTATATGAACATTAAGATTGTTTTTAACATGTTTTATAGGCCATTTATATGATTGACAGTCCGTATTTTCCTATCCGTACCGTTCATAGGTCCATACATTATTGTAGTGTTTATCAACAAAGATTTTGCGCTCGATCTTTTCAATTCAATTTTATGGAAAAACGAGCAGATAAGCATATGATTTTTTTGGGACCACTTGATAGATATAAACCTATGGATTCAGGAAAGGTATTACTGTAATTGATTGAAATTTTCCTGTAGACCAAATTTTGGAGACTTTTGTGACATGTTCACCCCCCTTTTTTGCTATATTTTGTATCGAAGAAATGCAGATTGTTGCCATGGTTACACCCAAGAGGGATTATAGTTCACCCTTATGACCATTAGAAATGAAATCTATGGAAGATTCTCTTTCTATAAGTATATACATGCATAACACACATATAAAGCCTTCTTTGTAAGACAGAAGGGGAAAGAGGGTGTTTAAAAATTATGAGTGTCAATTTTAAGTTTTTTTCCTAACTGTGTATTGCTACCTTATGGCATTTGACAAAGCAAAGAATTGCTTTTTTTTAGACAAATCATACCACAAATCTATTGATAACTAGGTTATAGATACAATTCTGAGGGAGAAACAACCTTTAGAATGACAATATATGCTAGTTTTGTTGTTTATTGTCCTTAGCAACCAATATAGACATTTTGACACAAAGACTTGGTTCCGTCATAAATTGAAACTTTATTGGCTACCCCTTGGAAAAGAAGATTGCGCGTTATGTAGAAACCTTAGAAGGGAACGCTTTATATTTTTTCATGCGACTAAATCAAATTTATTATTTTAGCAAGTATAAAGTCACAATTTAGCATGAATTAAGCCTAAATTTTTTCCCGCTATTATAAATGAATTCAGTATTTACTAAATTTTAACCAAGGCTTTGGTATGGTAATACACAACAAAATTGACATTCTAGAGCTTTAAAATAGCTTTAACTTGTAAAATCTGTCTACTGTTAAGGTTAATTTAAGTTTTTAAACAAGAAAAGACAGGCTTAGAAGGTATAGTTTTAGAAATTTGACTAAAAAAGGAGAAAATGCACTTTGACATGGCATGTTTCATAAAATCACTTTTTTGTTGCATTTCAGTGTCATCTGCTAACCTTCATAAAATATTTATTTCTGAACCGATTTTCAAAACTAGCAGGCCAATTTGCTCGTTTTAGCTAGTAGAAAACAGAAATCCATTTAAAGTGGAATTGGGAAAAAAAATGTTAATCCTTAAGGTAGCAATACACAGTTAGAAGTTTAGTTTCGCATTATGGCCCCTGTGAATTTTTTAAATATGAAAGTTTTTGTACAATAAAATTGATTTTTAGATAATTGAAGAATAATATAGCCTTCTTAGTGGGTTTATATGAACATTAAGATTGTTTTTAACATGTTTTATAGGCCATTTATATGATTGACAGTCCGTATTTTCCTATCCGTACCGTTCATAGGTCCATACATTATTGTAGTGTTTATCAACAAAGATTTTGCGCTCGATCTTTTCAATTCAATTTTATGGAAAAACGAGCAGATAAGCATATGATTTTTTTGGGACCACTTGATAGATATAAACCTATGGATTCAGGAAAGGTATTACTGTAATTGATTGAAATTTTCCTGTAGACCAAATTTTGGAGACTTTTGTGACATGTTCACCCCCCTTTTTTGCTATATTTTGTATCGAAGAAATGCAGATTGTTGCCATGGTTACACCCAAGAGGGATTATAGTTCACCCTTATGACCATTAGAAATGAAATCTATGGAAGATTCTCTTTCTATAAGTATATACATGCATAACACACATATAAAGCCTTCTTTGTAAGACAGAAGGGGAAAGAGGGTGTTTAAAAATTATGAGTGTCAATTTTAAGTTTTTTTCCTAACTGTGTATTGCTACCTTATGGCATTTGACAAAGCAAAGAATTGCTTTTTTTTAGACAAATCATACCACAAATCTATTGATAACTAGGTTATAGATACAATTCTGAGGGAGAAACAACCTTTAGAATGACAATATATGCTAGTTTTGTTGTTTATTGTCCTTAGCAACCAATATAGACATTTTGACACAAAGACTTGGTTCCGTCATAAATTGAAACTTTATTGGCTACCCCTTGGAAAAGAAGATTGCGCGTTATGTAGAAACCTTAGAAGGGAACGCTTTATATTTTTTCATGCGACTAAATCAAATTTATTATTTTAGCAAGTATAAAGTCACAATTTAGCATGAATTAAGCCTAAATTTTTTCCCGCTATTATAAATGAATTCAGTATTTACTAAATTTTAACCAAGGCTTTGGTATGGTAATACACAACAAAATTGACATTCTAGAGCTTTAAAATAGCTTTAACTTGTAAAATCTGTCTACTGTTAAGGTTAATTTAAGTTTTTAAACAAGAAAAGACAGGCTTAGAAGGTATAGTTTTAGAAATTTGACTAAAAAAGGAGAAAATGCACTTTGACATGGCATGTTTCATAAAATCACTTTTTTGTTGCATTTCAGTGTCATCTGCTAACCTTCATAAAATATTTATTTCTGAACCGATTTTCAAAACTAGCAGGCCAATTTGCTCGTTTTAGCTAGTAGAAAACAGAAATCCATTTAAAGTGGAATTGGGAAAAAAAATGTTAATCCTTAAGGTAGCAATACACAGTTAGAAGTTTAGTTTCGCATTATGGCCCCTGTGAATTTTTTAAATATGAAAGTTTTTGTACAATAAAATTGATTTTTAGATAATTGAAGAATAATATAGCCTTCTTAGTGGGTTTATATGAACATTAAGATTGTTTTTAACATGTTTTATAGGCCATTTATATGATTGACAGTCCGTATTTTCCTATCCGTACCGTTCATAGGTCCATACATTATTGTAGTGTTTATCAACAAAGATTTTGCGCTCGATCTTTTCAATTCAATTTTATGGAAAAACGAGCAGATAAGCATATGATTTTTTTGGGACCACTTGATAGATATAAACCTATGGATTCAGGAAAGGTATTACTGTAATTGATTGAAATTTTCCTGTAGACCAAATTTTGGAGACTTTTGTGACATGTTCACCCCCCTTTTTTGCTATATTTTGTATCGAAGAAATGCAGATTGTTGCCATGGTTACACCCAAGAGGGATTATAGTTCACCCTTATGACCATTAGAAATGAAATCTATGGAAGATTCTCTTTCTATAAGTATATACATGCATAACACACATATAAAGCCTTCTTTGTAAGACAGAAGGGGAAAGAGGGTGTTTAAAAATTATGAGTGTCAATTTTAAGTTTTTTTCCTAACTGTGTATTGCTACCTTATGGCATTTGACAAAGCAAAGAATTGCTTTTTTTTAGACAAATCATACCACAAATCTATTGATAACTAGGTTATAGATACAATTCTGAGGGAGAAACAACCTTTAGAATGACAATATATGCTAGTTTTGTTGTTTATTGTCCTTAGCAACCAATATAGACATTTTGACACAAAGACTTGGTTCCGTCATAAATTGAAACTTTATTGGCTACCCCTTGGAAAAGAAGATTGCGCGTTATGTAGAAACCTTAGAAGGGAACGCTTTATATTTTTTCATGCGACTAAATCAAATTTATTATTTTAGCAAGTATAAAGTCACAATTTAGCATGAATTAAGCCTAAATTTTTTCCCGCTATTATAAATGAATTCAGTATTTACTAAATTTTAACCAAGGCTTTGGTATGGTAATACACAACAAAATTGACATTCTAGAGCTTTAAAATAGCTTTAACTTGTAAAATCTGTCTACTGTTAAGGTTAATTTAAGTTTTTAAACAAGAAAAGACAGGCTTAGAAGGTATAGTTTTAGAAATTTGACTAAAAAAGGAGAAAATGCACTTTGACATGGCATGTTTCATAAAATCACTTTTTTGTTGCATTTCAGTGTCATCTGCTAACCTTCATAAAATATTTATTTCTGAACCGATTTTCAAAACTAGCAGGCCAATTTGCTCGTTTTAGCTAGTAGAAAACAGAAATCCATTTAAAGTGGAATTGGGAAAAAAAATGTTAATCCTTAAGGTAGCAATACACAGTTAGAAGTTTAGTTTCGCATTATGGCCCCTGTGAATTTTTTAAATATGAAAGTTTTTGTACAATAAAATTGATTTTTAGATAATTGAAGAATAATATAGCCTTCTTAGTGGGTTTATATGAACATTAAGATTGTTTTTAACATGTTTTATAGGCCATTTATATGATTGACAGTCCGTATTTTCCTATCCGTACCGTTCATAGGTCCATACATTATTGTAGTGTTTATCAACAAAGATTTTGCGCTCGATCTTTTCAATTCAATTTTATGGAAAAACGAGCAGATAAGCATATGATTTTTTTGGGACCACTTGATAGATATAAACCTATGGATTCAGGAAAGGTATTACTGTAATTGATTGAAATTTTCCTGTAGACCAAATTTTGGAGACTTTTGTGACATGTTCACCCCCCTTTTTTGCTATATTTTGTATCGAAGAAATGCAGATTGTTGCCATGGTTACACCCAAGAGGGATTATAGTTCACCCTTATGACCATTAGAAATGAAATCTATGGAAGATTCTCTTTCTATAAGTATATACATGCATAACACACATATAAAGCCTTCTTTGTAAGACAGAAGGGGAAAGAGGGTGTTTAAAAATTATGAGTGTCAATTTTAAGTTTTTTTCCTAACTGTGTATTGCTACCTTATGGCATTTGACAAAGCAAAGAATTGCTTTTTTTTAGACAAATCATACCACAAATCTATTGATAACTAGGTTATAGATACAATTCTGAGGGAGAAACAACCTTTAGAATGACAATATATGCTAGTTTTGTTGTTTATTGTCCTTAGCAACCAATATAGACATTTTGACACAAAGACTTGGTTCCGTCATAAATTGAAACTTTATTGGCTACCCCTTGGAAAAGAAGATTGCGCGTTATGTAGAAACCTTAGAAGGGAACGCTTTATATTTTTTCATGCGACTAAATCAAATTTATTATTTTAGCAAGTATAAAGTCACAATTTAGCATGAATTAAGCCTAAATTTTTTCCCGCTATTATAAATGAATTCAGTATTTACTAAATTTTAACCAAGGCTTTGGTATGGTAATACACAACAAAATTGACATTCTAGAGCTTTAAAATAGCTTTAACTTGTAAAATCTGTCTACTGTTAAGGTTAATTTAAGTTTTTAAACAAGAAAAGACAGGCTTAGAAGGTATAGTTTTAGAAATTTGACTAAAAAAGGAGAAAATGCACTTTGACATGGCATGTTTCATAAAATCACTTTTTTGTTGCATTTCAGTGTCATCTGCTAACCTTCATAAAATATTTATTTCTGAACCGATTTTCAAAACTAGCAGGCCAATTTGCTCGTTTTAGCTAGTAGAAAACAGAAATCCATTTAAAGTGGAATTGGGAAAAAAAATGTTAATCCTTAAGGTAGCAATACACAGTTAGAAGTTTAGTTTCGCATTATGGCCCCTGTGAATTTTTTAAATATGAAAGTTTTTGTACAATAAAATTGATTTTTAGATAATTGAAGAATAATATAGCCTTCTTAGTGGGTTTATATGAACATTAAGATTGTTTTTAACATGTTTTATAGGCCATTTATATGATTGACAGTCCGTATTTTCCTATCCGTACCGTTCATAGGTCCATACATTATTGTAGTGTTTATCAACAAAGATTTTGCGCTCGATCTTTTCAATTCAATTTTATGGAAAAACGAGCAGATAAGCATATGATTTTTTTGGGACCACTTGATAGATATAAACCTATGGATTCAGGAAAGGTATTACTGTAATTGATTGAAATTTTCCTGTAGACCAAATTTTGGAGACTTTTGTGACATGTTCACCCCCCTTTTTTGCTATATTTTGTATCGAAGAAATGCAGATTGTTGCCATGGTTACACCCAAGAGGGATTATAGTTCACCCTTATGACCATTAGAAATGAAATCTATGGAAGATTCTCTTTCTATAAGTATATACATGCATAACACACATATAAAGCCTTCTTTGTAAGACAGAAGGGGAAAGAGGGTGTTTAAAAATTATGAGTGTCAATTTTAAGTTTTTTTCCTAACTGTGTATTGCTACCTTATGGCATTTGACAAAGCAAAGAATTGCTTTTTTTTAGACAAATCATACCACAAATCTATTGATAACTAGGTTATAGATACAATTCTGAGGGAGAAACAACCTTTAGAATGACAATATATGCTAGTTTTGTTGTTTATTGTCCTTAGCAACCAATATAGACATTTTGACACAAAGACTTGGTTCCGTCATAAATTGAAACTTTATTGGCTACCCCTTGGAAAAGAAGATTGCGCGTTATGTAGAAACCTTAGAAGGGAACGCTTTATATTTTTTCATGCGACTAAATCAAATTTATTATTTTAGCAAGTATAAAGTCACAATTTAGCATGAATTAAGCCTAAATTTTTTCCCGCTATTATAAATGAATTCAGTATTTACTAAATTTTAACCAAGGCTTTGGTATGGTAATACACAACAAAATTGACATTCTAGAGCTTTAAAATAGCTTTAACTTGTAAAATCTGTCTACTGTTAAGGTTAATTTAAGTTTTTAAACAAGAAAAGACAGGCTTAGAAGGTATAGTTTTAGAAATTTGACTAAAAAAGGAGAAAATGCACTTTGACATGGCATGTTTCATAAAATCACTTTTTTGTTGCATTTCAGTGTCATCTGCTAACCTTCATAAAATATTTATTTCTGAACCGATTTTCAAAACTAGCAGGCCAATTTGCTCGTTTTAGCTAGTAGAAAACAGAAATCCATTTAAAGTGGAATTGGGAAAAAAAATGTTAATCCTTAAGGTAGCAATACACAGTTAGAAGTTTAGTTTCGCATTATGGCCCCTGTGAATTTTTTAAATATGAAAGTTTTTGTACAATAAAATTGATTTTTAGATAATTGAAGAATAATATAGCCTTCTTAGTGGGTTTATATGAACATTAAGATTGTTTTTAACATGTTTTATAGGCCATTTATATGATTGACAGTCCGTATTTTCCTATCCGTACCGTTCATAGGTCCATACATTATTGTAGTGTTTATCAACAAAGATTTTGCGCTCGATCTTTTCAATTCAATTTTATGGAAAAACGAGCAGATAAGCATATGATTTTTTTGGGACCACTTGATAGATATAAACCTATGGATTCAGGAAAGGTATTACTGTAATTGATTGAAATTTTCCTGTAGACCAAATTTTGGAGACTTTTGTGACATGTTCACCCCCCTTTTTTGCTATATTTTGTATCGAAGAAATGCAGATTGTTGCCATGGTTACACCCAAGAGGGATTATAGTTCACCCTTATGACCATTAGAAATGAAATCTATGGAAGATTCTCTTTCTATAAGTATATACATGCATAACACACATATAAAGCCTTCTTTGTAAGACAGAAGGGGAAAGAGGGTGTTTAAAAATTATGAGTGTCAATTTTAAGTTTTTTTCCTAACTGTGTATTGCTACCTTATGGCATTTGACAAAGCAAAGAATTGCTTTTTTTTAGACAAATCATACCACAAATCTATTGATAACTAGGTTATAGATACAATTCTGAGGGAGAAACAACCTTTAGAATGACAATATATGCTAGTTTTGTTGTTTATTGTCCTTAGCAACCAATATAGACATTTTGACACAAAGACTTGGTTCCGTCATAAATTGAAACTTTATTGGCTACCCCTTGGAAAAGAAGATTGCGCGTTATGTAGAAACCTTAGAAGGGAACGCTTTATATTTTTTCATGCGACTAAATCAAATTTATTATTTTAGCAAGTATAAAGTCACAATTTAGCATGAATTAAGCCTAAATTTTTTCCCGCTATTATAAATGAATTCAGTATTTACTAAATTTTAACCAAGGCTTTGGTATGGTAATACACAACAAAATTGACATTCTAGAGCTTTAAAATAGCTTTAACTTGTAAAATCTGTCTACTGTTAAGGTTAATTTAAGTTTTTAAACAAGAAAAGACAGGCTTAGAAGGTATAGTTTTAGAAATTTGACTAAAAAAGGAGAAAATGCACTTTGACATGGCATGTTTCATAAAATCACTTTTTTGTTGCATTTCAGTGTCATCTGCTAACCTTCATAAAATATTTATTTCTGAACCGATTTTCAAAACTAGCAGGCCAATTTGCTCGTTTTAGCTAGTAGAAAACAGAAATCCATTTAAAGTGGAATTGGGAAAAAAAATGTTAATCCTTAAGGTAGCAATACACAGTTAGAAGTTTAGTTTCGCATTATGGCCCCTGTGAATTTTTTAAATATGAAAGTTTTTGTACAATAAAATTGATTTTTAGATAATTGAAGAATAATATAGCCTTCTTAGTGGGTTTATATGAACATTAAGATTGTTTTTAACATGTTTTATAGGCCATTTATATGATTGACAGTCCGTATTTTCCTATCCGTACCGTTCATAGGTCCATACATTATTGTAGTGTTTATCAACAAAGATTTTGCGCTCGATCTTTTCAATTCAATTTTATGGAAAAACGAGCAGATAAGCATATGATTTTTTTGGGACCACTTGATAGATATAAACCTATGGATTCAGGAAAGGTATTACTGTAATTGATTGAAATTTTCCTGTAGACCAAATTTTGGAGACTTTTGTGACATGTTCACCCCCCTTTTTTGCTATATTTTGTATCGAAGAAATGCAGATTGTTGCCATGGTTACACCCAAGAGGGATTATAGTTCACCCTTATGACCATTAGAAATGAAATCTATGGAAGATTCTCTTTCTATAAGTATATACATGCATAACACACATATAAAGCCTTCTTTGTAAGACAGAAGGGGAAAGAGGGTGTTTAAAAATTATGAGTGTCAATTTTAAGTTTTTTTCCTAACTGTGTATTGCTACCTTATGGCATTTGACAAAGCAAAGAATTGCTTTTTTTTAGACAAATCATACCACAAATCTATTGATAACTAGGTTATAGATACAATTCTGAGGGAGAAACAACCTTTAGAATGACAATATATGCTAGTTTTGTTGTTTATTGTCCTTAGCAACCAATATAGACATTTTGACACAAAGACTTGGTTCCGTCATAAATTGAAACTTTATTGGCTACCCCTTGGAAAAGAAGATTGCGCGTTATGTAGAAACCTTAGAAGGGAACGCTTTATATTTTTTCATGCGACTAAATCAAATTTATTATTTTAGCAAGTATAAAGTCACAATTTAGCATGAATTAAGCCTAAATTTTTTCCCGCTATTATAAATGAATTCAGTATTTACTAAATTTTAACCAAGGCTTTGGTATGGTAATACACAACAAAATTGACATTCTAGAGCTTTAAAATAGCTTTAACTTGTAAAATCTGTCTACTGTTAAGGTTAATTTAAGTTTTTAAACAAGAAAAGACAGGCTTAGAAGGTATAGTTTTAGAAATTTGACTAAAAAAGGAGAAAATGCACTTTGACATGGCATGTTTCATAAAATCACTTTTTTGTTGCATTTCAGTGTCATCTGCTAACCTTCATAAAATATTTATTTCTGAACCGATTTTCAAAACTAGCAGGCCAATTTGCTCGTTTTAGCTAGTAGAAAACAGAAATCCATTTAAAGTGGAATTGGGAAAAAAAATGTTAATCCTTAAGGTAGCAATACACAGTTAGAAGTTTAGTTTCGCATTATGGCCCCTGTGAATTTTTTAAATATGAAAGTTTTTGTACAATAAAATTGATTTTTAGATAATTGAAGAATAATATAGCCTTCTTAGTGGGTTTATATGAACATTAAGATTGTTTTTAACATGTTTTATAGGCCATTTATATGATTGACAGTCCGTATTTTCCTATCCGTACCGTTCATAGGTCCATACATTATTGTAGTGTTTATCAACAAAGATTTTGCGCTCGATCTTTTCAATTCAATTTTATGGAAAAACGAGCAGATAAGCATATGATTTTTTTGGGACCACTTGATAGATATAAACCTATGGATTCAGGAAAGGTATTACTGTAATTGATTGAAATTTTCCTGTAGACCAAATTTTGGAGACTTTTGTGACATGTTCACCCCCCTTTTTTGCTATATTTTGTATCGAAGAAATGCAGATTGTTGCCATGGTTACACCCAAGAGGGATTATAGTTCACCCTTATGACCATTAGAAATGAAATCTATGGAAGATTCTCTTTCTATAAGTATATACATGCATAACACACATATAAAGCCTTCTTTGTAAGACAGAAGGGGAAAGAGGGTGTTTAAAAATTATGAGTGTCAATTTTAAGTTTTTTTCCTAACTGTGTATTGCTACCTTATGGCATTTGACAAAGCAAAGAATTGCTTTTTTTTAGACAAATCATACCACAAATCTATTGATAACTAGGTTATAGATACAATTCTGAGGGAGAAACAACCTTTAGAATGACAATATATGCTAGTTTTGTTGTTTATTGTCCTTAGCAACCAATATAGACATTTTGACACAAAGACTTGGTTCCGTCATAAATTGAAACTTTATTGGCTACCCCTTGGAAAAGAAGATTGCGCGTTATGTAGAAACCTTAGAAGGGAACGCTTTATATTTTTTCATGCGACTAAATCAAATTTATTATTTTAGCAAGTATAAAGTCACAATTTAGCATGAATTAAGCCTAAATTTTTTCCCGCTATTATAAATGAATTCAGTATTTACTAAATTTTAACCAAGGCTTTGGTATGGTAATACACAACAAAATTGACATTCTAGAGCTTTAAAATAGCTTTAACTTGTAAAATCTGTCTACTGTTAAGGTTAATTTAAGTTTTTAAACAAGAAAAGACAGGCTTAGAAGGTATAGTTTTAGAAATTTGACTAAAAAAGGAGAAAATGCACTTTGACATGGCATGTTTCATAAAATCACTTTTTTGTTGCATTTCAGTGTCATCTGCTAACCTTCATAAAATATTTATTTCTGAACCGATTTTCAAAACTAGCAGGCCAATTTGCTCGTTTTAGCTAGTAGAAAACAGAAATCCATTTAAAGTGGAATTGGGAAAAAAAATGTTAATCCTTAAGGTAGCAATACACAGTTAGAAGTTTAGTTTCGCATTATGGCCCCTGTGAATTTTTTAAATATGAAAGTTTTTGTACAATAAAATTGATTTTTAGATAATTGAAGAATAATATAGCCTTCTTAGTGGGTTTATATGAACATTAAGATTGTTTTTAACATGTTTTATAGGCCATTTATATGATTGACAGTCCGTATTTTCCTATCCGTACCGTTCATAGGTCCATACATTATTGTAGTGTTTATCAACAAAGATTTTGCGCTCGATCTTTTCAATTCAATTTTATGGAAAAACGAGCAGATAAGCATATGATTTTTTTGGGACCACTTGATAGATATAAACCTATGGATTCAGGAAAGGTATTACTGTAATTGATTGAAATTTTCCTGTAGACCAAATTTTGGAGACTTTTGTGACATGTTCACCCCCCTTTTTTGCTATATTTTGTATCGAAGAAATGCAGATTGTTGCCATGGTTACACCCAAGAGGGATTATAGTTCACCCTTATGACCATTAGAAATGAAATCTATGGAAGATTCTCTTTCTATAAGTATATACATGCATAACACACATATAAAGCCTTCTTTGTAAGACAGAAGGGGAAAGAGGGTGTTTAAAAATTATGAGTGTCAATTTTAAGTTTTTTTCCTAACTGTGTATTGCTACCTTATGGCATTTGACAAAGCAAAGAATTGCTTTTTTTTAGACAAATCATACCACAAATCTATTGATAACTAGGTTATAGATACAATTCTGAGGGAGAAACAACCTTTAGAATGACAATATATGCTAGTTTTGTTGTTTATTGTCCTTAGCAACCAATATAGACATTTTGACACAAAGACTTGGTTCCGTCATAAATTGAAACTTTATTGGCTACCCCTTGGAAAAGAAGATTGCGCGTTATGTAGAAACCTTAGAAGGGAACGCTTTATATTTTTTCATGCGACTAAATCAAATTTATTATTTTAGCAAGTATAAAGTCACAATTTAGCATGAATTAAGCCTAAATTTTTTCCCGCTATTATAAATGAATTCAGTATTTACTAAATTTTAACCAAGGCTTTGGTATGGTAATACACAACAAAATTGACATTCTAGAGCTTTAAAATAGCTTTAACTTGTAAAATCTGTCTACTGTTAAGGTTAATTTAAGTTTTTAAACAAGAAAAGACAGGCTTAGAAGGTATAGTTTTAGAAATTTGACTAAAAAAGGAGAAAATGCACTTTGACATGGCATGTTTCATAAAATCACTTTTTTGTTGCATTTCAGTGTCATCTGCTAACCTTCATAAAATATTTATTTCTGAACCGATTTTCAAAACTAGCAGGCCAATTTGCTCGTTTTAGCTAGTAGAAAACAGAAATCCATTTAAAGTGGAATTGGGAAAAAAAATGTTAATCCTTAAGGTAGCAATACACAGTTAGAAGTTTAGTTTCGCATTATGGCCCCTGTGAATTTTTTAAATATGAAAGTTTTTGTACAATAAAATTGATTTTTAGATAATTGAAGAATAATATAGCCTTCTTAGTGGGTTTATATGAACATTAAGATTGTTTTTAACATGTTTTATAGGCCATTTATATGATTGACAGTCCGTATTTTCCTATCCGTACCGTTCATAGGTCCATACATTATTGTAGTGTTTATCAACAAAGATTTTGCGCTCGATCTTTTCAATTCAATTTTATGGAAAAACGAGCAGATAAGCATATGATTTTTTTGGGACCACTTGATAGATATAAACCTATGGATTCAGGAAAGGTATTACTGTAATTGATTGAAATTTTCCTGTAGACCAAATTTTGGAGACTTTTGTGACATGTTCACCCCCCTTTTTTGCTATATTTTGTATCGAAGAAATGCAGATTGTTGCCATGGTTACACCCAAGAGGGATTATAGTTCACCCTTATGACCATTAGAAATGAAATCTATGGAAGATTCTCTTTCTATAAGTATATACATGCATAACACACATATAAAGCCTTCTTTGTAAGACAGAAGGGGAAAGAGGGTGTTTAAAAATTATGAGTGTCAATTTTAAGTTTTTTTCCTAACTGTGTATTGCTACCTTATGGCATTTGACAAAGCAAAGAATTGCTTTTTTTTAGACAAATCATACCACAAATCTATTGATAACTAGGTTATAGATACAATTCTGAGGGAGAAACAACCTTTAGAATGACAATATATGCTAGTTTTGTTGTTTATTGTCCTTAGCAACCAATATAGACATTTTGACACAAAGACTTGGTTCCGTCATAAATTGAAACTTTATTGGCTACCCCTTGGAAAAGAAGATTGCGCGTTATGTAGAAACCTTAGAAGGGAACGCTTTATATTTTTTCATGCGACTAAATCAAATTTATTATTTTAGCAAGTATAAAGTCACAATTTAGCATGAATTAAGCCTAAATTTTTTCCCGCTATTATAAATGAATTCAGTATTTACTAAATTTTAACCAAGGCTTTGGTATGGTAATACACAACAAAATTGACATTCTAGAGCTTTAAAATAGCTTTAACTTGTAAAATCTGTCTACTGTTAAGGTTAATTTAAGTTTTTAAACAAGAAAAGACAGGCTTAGAAGGTATAGTTTTAGAAATTTGACTAAAAAAGGAGAAAATGCACTTTGACATGGCATGTTTCATAAAATCACTTTTTTGTTGCATTTCAGTGTCATCTGCTAACCTTCATAAAATATTTATTTCTGAACCGATTTTCAAAACTAGCAGGCCAATTTGCTCGTTTTAGCTAGTAGAAAACAGAAATCCATTTAAAGTGGAATTGGGAAAAAAAATGTTAATCCTTAAGGTAGCAATACACAGTTAGAAGTTTAGTTTCGCATTATGGCCCCTGTGAATTTTTTAAATATGAAAGTTTTTGTACAATAAAATTGATTTTTAGATAATTGAAGAATAATATAGCCTTCTTAGTGGGTTTATATGAACATTAAGATTGTTTTTAACATGTTTTATAGGCCATTTATATGATTGACAGTCCGTATTTTCCTATCCGTACCGTTCATAGGTCCATACATTATTGTAGTGTTTATCAACAAAGATTTTGCGCTCGATCTTTTCAATTCAATTTTATGGAAAAACGAGCAGATAAGCATATGATTTTTTTGGGACCACTTGATAGATATAAACCTATGGATTCAGGAAAGGTATTACTGTAATTGATTGAAATTTTCCTGTAGACCAAATTTTGGAGACTTTTGTGACATGTTCACCCCCCTTTTTTGCTATATTTTGTATCGAAGAAATGCAGATTGTTGCCATGGTTACACCCAAGAGGGATTATAGTTCACCCTTATGACCATTAGAAATGAAATCTATGGAAGATTCTCTTTCTATAAGTATATACATGCATAACACACATATAAAGCCTTCTTTGTAAGACAGAAGGGGAAAGAGGGTGTTTAAAAATTATGAGTGTCAATTTTAAGTTTTTTTCCTAACTGTGTATTGCTACCTTATGGCATTTGACAAAGCAAAGAATTGCTTTTTTTTAGACAAATCATACCACAAATCTATTGATAACTAGGTTATAGATACAATTCTGAGGGAGAAACAACCTTTAGAATGACAATATATGCTAGTTTTGTTGTTTATTGTCCTTAGCAACCAATATAGACATTTTGACACAAAGACTTGGTTCCGTCATAAATTGAAACTTTATTGGCTACCCCTTGGAAAAGAAGATTGCGCGTTATGTAGAAACCTTAGAAGGGAACGCTTTATATTTTTTCATGCGACTAAATCAAATTTATTATTTTAGCAAGTATAAAGTCACAATTTAGCATGAATTAAGCCTAAATTTTTTCCCGCTATTATAAATGAATTCAGTATTTACTAAATTTTAACCAAGGCTTTGGTATGGTAATACACAACAAAATTGACATTCTAGAGCTTTAAAATAGCTTTAACTTGTAAAATCTGTCTACTGTTAAGGTTAATTTAAGTTTTTAAACAAGAAAAGACAGGCTTAGAAGGTATAGTTTTAGAAATTTGACTAAAAAAGGAGAAAATGCACTTTGACATGGCATGTTTCATAAAATCACTTTTTTGTTGCATTTCAGTGTCATCTGCTAACCTTCATAAAATATTTATTTCTGAACCGATTTTCAAAACTAGCAGGCCAATTTGCTCGTTTTAGCTAGTAGAAAACAGAAATCCATTTAAAGTGGAATTGGGAAAAAAAATGTTAATCCTTAAGGTAGCAATACACAGTTAGAAGTTTAGTTTCGCATTATGGCCCCTGTGAATTTTTTAAATATGAAAGTTTTTGTACAATAAAATTGATTTTTAGATAATTGAAGAATAATATAGCCTTCTTAGTGGGTTTATATGAACATTAAGATTGTTTTTAACATGTTTTATAGGCCATTTATATGATTGACAGTCCGTATTTTCCTATCCGTACCGTTCATAGGTCCATACATTATTGTAGTGTTTATCAACAAAGATTTTGCGCTCGATCTTTTCAATTCAATTTTATGGAAAAACGAGCAGATAAGCATATGATTTTTTTGGGACCACTTGATAGATATAAACCTATGGATTCAGGAAAGGTATTACTGTAATTGATTGAAATTTTCCTGTAGACCAAATTTTGGAGACTTTTGTGACATGTTCACCCCCCTTTTTTGCTATATTTTGTATCGAAGAAATGCAGATTGTTGCCATGGTTACACCCAAGAGGGATTATAGTTCACCCTTATGACCATTAGAAATGAAATCTATGGAAGATTCTCTTTCTATAAGTATATACATGCATAACACACATATAAAGCCTTCTTTGTAAGACAGAAGGGGAAAGAGGGTGTTTAAAAATTATGAGTGTCAATTTTAAGTTTTTTTCCTAACTGTGTATTGCTACCTTATGGCATTTGACAAAGCAAAGAATTGCTTTTTTTTAGACAAATCATACCACAAATCTATTGATAACTAGGTTATAGATACAATTCTGAGGGAGAAACAACCTTTAGAATGACAATATATGCTAGTTTTGTTGTTTATTGTCCTTAGCAACCAATATAGACATTTTGACACAAAGACTTGGTTCCGTCATAAATTGAAACTTTATTGGCTACCCCTTGGAAAAGAAGATTGCGCGTTATGTAGAAACCTTAGAAGGGAACGCTTTATATTTTTTCATGCGACTAAATCAAATTTATTATTTTAGCAAGTATAAAGTCACAATTTAGCATGAATTAAGCCTAAATTTTTTCCCGCTATTATAAATGAATTCAGTATTTACTAAATTTTAACCAAGGCTTTGGTATGGTAATACACAACAAAATTGACATTCTAGAGCTTTAAAATAGCTTTAACTTGTAAAATCTGTCTACTGTTAAGGTTAATTTAAGTTTTTAAACAAGAAAAGACAGGCTTAGAAGGTATAGTTTTAGAAATTTGACTAAAAAAGGAGAAAATGCACTTTGACATGGCATGTTTCATAAAATCACTTTTTTGTTGCATTTCAGTGTCATCTGCTAACCTTCATAAAATATTTATTTCTGAACCGATTTTCAAAACTAGCAGGCCAATTTGCTCGTTTTAGCTAGTAGAAAACAGAAATCCATTTAAAGTGGAATTGGGAAAAAAAATGTTAATCCTTAAGGTAGCAATACACAGTTAGAAGTTTAGTTTCGCATTATGGCCCCTGTGAATTTTTTAAATATGAAAGTTTTTGTACAATAAAATTGATTTTTAGATAATTGAAGAATAATATAGCCTTCTTAGTGGGTTTATATGAACATTAAGATTGTTTTTAACATGTTTTATAGGCCATTTATATGATTGACAGTCCGTATTTTCCTATCCGTACCGTTCATAGGTCCATACATTATTGTAGTGTTTATCAACAAAGATTTTGCGCTCGATCTTTTCAATTCAATTTTATGGAAAAACGAGCAGATAAGCATATGATTTTTTTGGGACCACTTGATAGATATAAACCTATGGATTCAGGAAAGGTATTACTGTAATTGATTGAAATTTTCCTGTAGACCAAATTTTGGAGACTTTTGTGACATGTTCACCCCCCTTTTTTGCTATATTTTGTATCGAAGAAATGCAGATTGTTGCCATGGTTACACCCAAGAGGGATTATAGTTCACCCTTATGACCATTAGAAATGAAATCTATGGAAGATTCTCTTTCTATAAGTATATACATGCATAACACACATATAAAGCCTTCTTTGTAAGACAGAAGGGGAAAGAGGGTGTTTAAAAATTATGAGTGTCAATTTTAAGTTTTTTTCCTAACTGTGTATTGCTACCTTATGGCATTTGACAAAGCAAAGAATTGCTTTTTTTTAGACAAATCATACCACAAATCTATTGATAACTAGGTTATAGATACAATTCTGAGGGAGAAACAACCTTTAGAATGACAATATATGCTAGTTTTGTTGTTTATTGTCCTTAGCAACCAATATAGACATTTTGACACAAAGACTTGGTTCCGTCATAAATTGAAACTTTATTGGCTACCCCTTGGAAAAGAAGATTGCGCGTTATGTAGAAACCTTAGAAGGGAACGCTTTATATTTTTTCATGCGACTAAATCAAATTTATTATTTTAGCAAGTATAAAGTCACAATTTAGCATGAATTAAGCCTAAATTTTTTCCCGCTATTATAAATGAATTCAGTATTTACTAAATTTTAACCAAGGCTTTGGTATGGTAATACACAACAAAATTGACATTCTAGAGCTTTAAAATAGCTTTAACTTGTAAAATCTGTCTACTGTTAAGGTTAATTTAAGTTTTTAAACAAGAAAAGACAGGCTTAGAAGGTATAGTTTTAGAAATTTGACTAAAAAAGGAGAAAATGCACTTTGACATGGCATGTTTCATAAAATCACTTTTTTGTTGCATTTCAGTGTCATCTGCTAACCTTCATAAAATATTTATTTCTGAACCGATTTTCAAAACTAGCAGGCCAATTTGCTCGTTTTAGCTAGTAGAAAACAGAAATCCATTTAAAGTGGAATTGGGAAAAAAAATGTTAATCCTTAAGGTAGCAATACACAGTTAGAAGTTTAGTTTCGCATTATGGCCCCTGTGAATTTTTTAAATATGAAAGTTTTTGTACAATAAAATTGATTTTTAGATAATTGAAGAATAATATAGCCTTCTTAGTGGGTTTATATGAACATTAAGATTGTTTTTAACATGTTTTATAGGCCATTTATATGATTGACAGTCCGTATTTTCCTATCCGTACCGTTCATAGGTCCATACATTATTGTAGTGTTTATCAACAAAGATTTTGCGCTCGATCTTTTCAATTCAATTTTATGGAAAAACGAGCAGATAAGCATATGATTTTTTTGGGACCACTTGATAGATATAAACCTATGGATTCAGGAAAGGTATTACTGTAATTGATTGAAATTTTCCTGTAGACCAAATTTTGGAGACTTTTGTGACATGTTCACCCCCCTTTTTTGCTATATTTTGTATCGAAGAAATGCAGATTGTTGCCATGGTTACACCCAAGAGGGATTATAGTTCACCCTTATGACCATTAGAAATGAAATCTATGGAAGATTCTCTTTCTATAAGTATATACATGCATAACACACATATAAAGCCTTCTTTGTAAGACAGAAGGGGAAAGAGGGTGTTTAAAAATTATGAGTGTCAATTTTAAGTTTTTTTCCTAACTGTGTATTGCTACCTTATGGCATTTGACAAAGCAAAGAATTGCTTTTTTTTAGACAAATCATACCACAAATCTATTGATAACTAGGTTATAGATACAATTCTGAGGGAGAAACAACCTTTAGAATGACAATATATGCTAGTTTTGTTGTTTATTGTCCTTAGCAACCAATATAGACATTTTGACACAAAGACTTGGTTCCGTCATAAATTGAAACTTTATTGGCTACCCCTTGGAAAAGAAGATTGCGCGTTATGTAGAAACCTTAGAAGGGAACGCTTTATATTTTTTCATGCGACTAAATCAAATTTATTATTTTAGCAAGTATAAAGTCACAATTTAGCATGAATTAAGCCTAAATTTTTTCCCGCTATTATAAATGAATTCAGTATTTACTAAATTTTAACCAAGGCTTTGGTATGGTAATACACAACAAAATTGACATTCTAGAGCTTTAAAATAGCTTTAACTTGTAAAATCTGTCTACTGTTAAGGTTAATTTAAGTTTTTAAACAAGAAAAGACAGGCTTAGAAGGTATAGTTTTAGAAATTTGACTAAAAAAGGAGAAAATGCACTTTGACATGGCATGTTTCATAAAATCACTTTTTTGTTGCATTTCAGTGTCATCTGCTAACCTTCATAAAATATTTATTTCTGAACCGATTTTCAAAACTAGCAGGCCAATTTGCTCGTTTTAGCTAGTAGAAAACAGAAATCCATTTAAAGTGGAATTGGGAAAAAAAATGTTAATCCTTAAGGTAGCAATACACAGTTAGAAGTTTAGTTTCGCATTATGGCCCCTGTGAATTTTTTAAATATGAAAGTTTTTGTACAATAAAATTGATTTTTAGATAATTGAAGAATAATATAGCCTTCTTAGTGGGTTTATATGAACATTAAGATTGTTTTTAACATGTTTTATAGGCCATTTATATGATTGACAGTCCGTATTTTCCTATCCGTACCGTTCATAGGTCCATACATTATTGTAGTGTTTATCAACAAAGATTTTGCGCTCGATCTTTTCAATTCAATTTTATGGAAAAACGAGCAGATAAGCATATGATTTTTTTGGGACCACTTGATAGATATAAACCTATGGATTCAGGAAAGGTATTACTGTAATTGATTGAAATTTTCCTGTAGACCAAATTTTGGAGACTTTTGTGACATGTTCACCCCCCTTTTTTGCTATATTTTGTATCGAAGAAATGCAGATTGTTGCCATGGTTACACCCAAGAGGGATTATAGTTCACCCTTATGACCATTAGAAATGAAATCTATGGAAGATTCTCTTTCTATAAGTATATACATGCATAACACACATATAAAGCCTTCTTTGTAAGACAGAAGGGGAAAGAGGGTGTTTAAAAATTATGAGTGTCAATTTTAAGTTTTTTTCCTAACTGTGTATTGCTACCTTATGGCATTTGACAAAGCAAAGAATTGCTTTTTTTTAGACAAATCATACCACAAATCTATTGATAACTAGGTTATAGATACAATTCTGAGGGAGAAACAACCTTTAGAATGACAATATATGCTAGTTTTGTTGTTTATTGTCCTTAGCAACCAATATAGACATTTTGACACAAAGACTTGGTTCCGTCATAAATTGAAACTTTATTGGCTACCCCTTGGAAAAGAAGATTGCGCGTTATGTAGAAACCTTAGAAGGGAACGCTTTATATTTTTTCATGCGACTAAATCAAATTTATTATTTTAGCAAGTATAAAGTCACAATTTAGCATGAATTAAGCCTAAATTTTTTCCCGCTATTATAAATGAATTCAGTATTTACTAAATTTTAACCAAGGCTTTGGTATGGTAATACACAACAAAATTGACATTCTAGAGCTTTAAAATAGCTTTAACTTGTAAAATCTGTCTACTGTTAAGGTTAATTTAAGTTTTTAAACAAGAAAAGACAGGCTTAGAAGGTATAGTTTTAGAAATTTGACTAAAAAAGGAGAAAATGCACTTTGACATGGCATGTTTCATAAAATCACTTTTTTGTTGCATTTCAGTGTCATCTGCTAACCTTCATAAAATATTTATTTCTGAACCGATTTTCAAAACTAGCAGGCCAATTTGCTCGTTTTAGCTAGTAGAAAACAGAAATCCATTTAAAGTGGAATTGGGAAAAAAAATGTTAATCCTTAAGGTAGCAATACACAGTTAGAAGTTTAGTTTCGCATTATGGCCCCTGTGAATTTTTTAAATATGAAAGTTTTTGTACAATAAAATTGATTTTTAGATAATTGAAGAATAATATAGCCTTCTTAGTGGGTTTATATGAACATTAAGATTGTTTTTAACATGTTTTATAGGCCATTTATATGATTGACAGTCCGTATTTTCCTATCCGTACCGTTCATAGGTCCATACATTATTGTAGTGTTTATCAACAAAGATTTTGCGCTCGATCTTTTCAATTCAATTTTATGGAAAAACGAGCAGATAAGCATATGATTTTTTTGGGACCACTTGATAGATATAAACCTATGGATTCAGGAAAGGTATTACTGTAATTGATTGAAATTTTCCTGTAGACCAAATTTTGGAGACTTTTGTGACATGTTCACCCCCCTTTTTTGCTATATTTTGTATCGAAGAAATGCAGATTGTTGCCATGGTTACACCCAAGAGGGATTATAGTTCACCCTTATGACCATTAGAAATGAAATCTATGGAAGATTCTCTTTCTATAAGTATATACATGCATAACACACATATAAAGCCTTCTTTGTAAGACAGAAGGGGAAAGAGGGTGTTTAAAAATTATGAGTGTCAATTTTAAGTTTTTTTCCTAACTGTGTATTGCTACCTTATGGCATTTGACAAAGCAAAGAATTGCTTTTTTTTAGACAAATCATACCACAAATCTATTGATAACTAGGTTATAGATACAATTCTGAGGGAGAAACAACCTTTAGAATGACAATATATGCTAGTTTTGTTGTTTATTGTCCTTAGCAACCAATATAGACATTTTGACACAAAGACTTGGTTCCGTCATAAATTGAAACTTTATTGGCTACCCCTTGGAAAAGAAGATTGCGCGTTATGTAGAAACCTTAGAAGGGAACGCTTTATATTTTTTCATGCGACTAAATCAAATTTATTATTTTAGCAAGTATAAAGTCACAATTTAGCATGAATTAAGCCTAAATTTTTTCCCGCTATTATAAATGAATTCAGTATTTACTAAATTTTAACCAAGGCTTTGGTATGGTAATACACAACAAAATTGACATTCTAGAGCTTTAAAATAGCTTTAACTTGTAAAATCTGTCTACTGTTAAGGTTAATTTAAGTTTTTAAACAAGAAAAGACAGGCTTAGAAGGTATAGTTTTAGAAATTTGACTAAAAAAGGAGAAAATGCACTTTGACATGGCATGTTTCATAAAATCACTTTTTTGTTGCATTTCAGTGTCATCTGCTAACCTTCATAAAATATTTATTTCTGAACCGATTTTCAAAACTAGCAGGCCAATTTGCTCGTTTTAGCTAGTAGAAAACAGAAATCCATTTAAAGTGGAATTGGGAAAAAAAATGTTAATCCTTAAGGTAGCAATACACAGTTAGAAGTTTAGTTTCGCATTATGGCCCCTGTGAATTTTTTAAATATGAAAGTTTTTGTACAATAAAATTGATTTTTAGATAATTGAAGAATAATATAGCCTTCTTAGTGGGTTTATATGAACATTAAGATTGTTTTTAACATGTTTTATAGGCCATTTATATGATTGACAGTCCGTATTTTCCTATCCGTACCGTTCATAGGTCCATACATTATTGTAGTGTTTATCAACAAAGATTTTGCGCTCGATCTTTTCAATTCAATTTTATGGAAAAACGAGCAGATAAGCATATGATTTTTTTGGGACCACTTGATAGATATAAACCTATGGATTCAGGAAAGGTATTACTGTAATTGATTGAAATTTTCCTGTAGACCAAATTTTGGAGACTTTTGTGACATGTTCACCCCCCTTTTTTGCTATATTTTGTATCGAAGAAATGCAGATTGTTGCCATGGTTACACCCAAGAGGGATTATAGTTCACCCTTATGACCATTAGAAATGAAATCTATGGAAGATTCTCTTTCTATAAGTATATACATGCATAACACACATATAAAGCCTTCTTTGTAAGACAGAAGGGGAAAGAGGGTGTTTAAAAATTATGAGTGTCAATTTTAAGTTTTTTTCCTAACTGTGTATTGCTACCTTATGGCATTTGACAAAGCAAAGAATTGCTTTTTTTTAGACAAATCATACCACAAATCTATTGATAACTAGGTTATAGATACAATTCTGAGGGAGAAACAACCTTTAGAATGACAATATATGCTAGTTTTGTTGTTTATTGTCCTTAGCAACCAATATAGACATTTTGACACAAAGACTTGGTTCCGTCATAAATTGAAACTTTATTGGCTACCCCTTGGAAAAGAAGATTGCGCGTTATGTAGAAACCTTAGAAGGGAACGCTTTATATTTTTTCATGCGACTAAATCAAATTTATTATTTTAGCAAGTATAAAGTCACAATTTAGCATGAATTAAGCCTAAATTTTTTCCCGCTATTATAAATGAATTCAGTATTTACTAAATTTTAACCAAGGCTTTGGTATGGTAATACACAACAAAATTGACATTCTAGAGCTTTAAAATAGCTTTAACTTGTAAAATCTGTCTACTGTTAAGGTTAATTTAAGTTTTTAAACAAGAAAAGACAGGCTTAGAAGGTATAGTTTTAGAAATTTGACTAAAAAAGGAGAAAATGCACTTTGACATGGCATGTTTCATAAAATCACTTTTTTGTTGCATTTCAGTGTCATCTGCTAACCTTCATAAAATATTTATTTCTGAACCGATTTTCAAAACTAGCAGGCCAATTTGCTCGTTTTAGCTAGTAGAAAACAGAAATCCATTTAAAGTGGAATTGGGAAAAAAAATGTTAATCCTTAAGGTAGCAATACACAGTTAGAAGTTTAGTTTCGCATTATGGCCCCTGTGAATTTTTTAAATATGAAAGTTTTTGTACAATAAAATTGATTTTTAGATAATTGAAGAATAATATAGCCTTCTTAGTGGGTTTATATGAACATTAAGATTGTTTTTAACATGTTTTATAGGCCATTTATATGATTGACAGTCCGTATTTTCCTATCCGTACCGTTCATAGGTCCATACATTATTGTAGTGTTTATCAACAAAGATTTTGCGCTCGATCTTTTCAATTCAATTTTATGGAAAAACGAGCAGATAAGCATATGATTTTTTTGGGACCACTTGATAGATATAAACCTATGGATTCAGGAAAGGTATTACTGTAATTGATTGAAATTTTCCTGTAGACCAAATTTTGGAGACTTTTGTGACATGTTCACCCCCCTTTTTTGCTATATTTTGTATCGAAGAAATGCAGATTGTTGCCATGGTTACACCCAAGAGGGATTATAGTTCACCCTTATGACCATTAGAAATGAAATCTATGGAAGATTCTCTTTCTATAAGTATATACATGCATAACACACATATAAAGCCTTCTTTGTAAGACAGAAGGGGAAAGAGGGTGTTTAAAAATTATGAGTGTCAATTTTAAGTTTTTTTCCTAACTGTGTATTGCTACCTTATGGCATTTGACAAAGCAAAGAATTGCTTTTTTTTAGACAAATCATACCACAAATCTATTGATAACTAGGTTATAGATACAATTCTGAGGGAGAAACAACCTTTAGAATGACAATATATGCTAGTTTTGTTGTTTATTGTCCTTAGCAACCAATATAGACATTTTGACACAAAGACTTGGTTCCGTCATAAATTGAAACTTTATTGGCTACCCCTTGGAAAAGAAGATTGCGCGTTATGTAGAAACCTTAGAAGGGAACGCTTTATATTTTTTCATGCGACTAAATCAAATTTATTATTTTAGCAAGTATAAAGTCACAATTTAGCATGAATTAAGCCTAAATTTTTTCCCGCTATTATAAATGAATTCAGTATTTACTAAATTTTAACCAAGGCTTTGGTATGGTAATACACAACAAAATTGACATTCTAGAGCTTTAAAATAGCTTTAACTTGTAAAATCTGTCTACTGTTAAGGTTAATTTAAGTTTTTAAACAAGAAAAGACAGGCTTAGAAGGTATAGTTTTAGAAATTTGACTAAAAAAGGAGAAAATGCACTTTGACATGGCATGTTTCATAAAATCACTTTTTTGTTGCATTTCAGTGTCATCTGCTAACCTTCATAAAATATTTATTTCTGAACCGATTTTCAAAACTAGCAGGCCAATTTGCTCGTTTTAGCTAGTAGAAAACAGAAATCCATTTAAAGTGGAATTGGGAAAAAAAATGTTAATCCTTAAGGTAGCAATACACAGTTAGAAGTTTAGTTTCGCATTATGGCCCCTGTGAATTTTTTAAATATGAAAGTTTTTGTACAATAAAATTGATTTTTAGATAATTGAAGAATAATATAGCCTTCTTAGTGGGTTTATATGAACATTAAGATTGTTTTTAACATGTTTTATAGGCCATTTATATGATTGACAGTCCGTATTTTCCTATCCGTACCGTTCATAGGTCCATACATTATTGTAGTGTTTATCAACAAAGATTTTGCGCTCGATCTTTTCAATTCAATTTTATGGAAAAACGAGCAGATAAGCATATGATTTTTTTGGGACCACTTGATAGATATAAACCTATGGATTCAGGAAAGGTATTACTGTAATTGATTGAAATTTTCCTGTAGACCAAATTTTGGAGACTTTTGTGACATGTTCACCCCCCTTTTTTGCTATATTTTGTATCGAAGAAATGCAGATTGTTGCCATGGTTACACCCAAGAGGGATTATAGTTCACCCTTATGACCATTAGAAATGAAATCTATGGAAGATTCTCTTTCTATAAGTATATACATGCATAACACACATATAAAGCCTTCTTTGTAAGACAGAAGGGGAAAGAGGGTGTTTAAAAATTATGAGTGTCAATTTTAAGTTTTTTTCCTAACTGTGTATTGCTACCTTATGGCATTTGACAAAGCAAAGAATTGCTTTTTTTTAGACAAATCATACCACAAATCTATTGATAACTAGGTTATAGATACAATTCTGAGGGAGAAACAACCTTTAGAATGACAATATATGCTAGTTTTGTTGTTTATTGTCCTTAGCAACCAATATAGACATTTTGACACAAAGACTTGGTTCCGTCATAAATTGAAACTTTATTGGCTACCCCTTGGAAAAGAAGATTGCGCGTTATGTAGAAACCTTAGAAGGGAACGCTTTATATTTTTTCATGCGACTAAATCAAATTTATTATTTTAGCAAGTATAAAGTCACAATTTAGCATGAATTAAGCCTAAATTTTTTCCCGCTATTATAAATGAATTCAGTATTTACTAAATTTTAACCAAGGCTTTGGTATGGTAATACACAACAAAATTGACATTCTAGAGCTTTAAAATAGCTTTAACTTGTAAAATCTGTCTACTGTTAAGGTTAATTTAAGTTTTTAAACAAGAAAAGACAGGCTTAGAAGGTATAGTTTTAGAAATTTGACTAAAAAAGGAGAAAATGCACTTTGACATGGCATGTTTCATAAAATCACTTTTTTGTTGCATTTCAGTGTCATCTGCTAACCTTCATAAAATATTTATTTCTGAACCGATTTTCAAAACTAGCAGGCCAATTTGCTCGTTTTAGCTAGTAGAAAACAGAAATCCATTTAAAGTGGAATTGGGAAAAAAAATGTTAATCCTTAAGGTAGCAATACACAGTTAGAAGTTTAGTTTCGCATTATGGCCCCTGTGAATTTTTTAAATATGAAAGTTTTTGTACAATAAAATTGATTTTTAGATAATTGAAGAATAATATAGCCTTCTTAGTGGGTTTATATGAACATTAAGATTGTTTTTAACATGTTTTATAGGCCATTTATATGATTGACAGTCCGTATTTTCCTATCCGTACCGTTCATAGGTCCATACATTATTGTAGTGTTTATCAACAAAGATTTTGCGCTCGATCTTTTCAATTCAATTTTATGGAAAAACGAGCAGATAAGCATATGATTTTTTTGGGACCACTTGATAGATATAAACCTATGGATTCAGGAAAGGTATTACTGTAATTGATTGAAATTTTCCTGTAGACCAAATTTTGGAGACTTTTGTGACATGTTCACCCCCCTTTTTTGCTATATTTTGTATCGAAGAAATGCAGATTGTTGCCATGGTTACACCCAAGAGGGATTATAGTTCACCCTTATGACCATTAGAAATGAAATCTATGGAAGATTCTCTTTCTATAAGTATATACATGCATAACACACATATAAAGCCTTCTTTGTAAGACAGAAGGGGAAAGAGGGTGTTTAAAAATTATGAGTGTCAATTTTAAGTTTTTTTCCTAACTGTGTATTGCTACCTTATGGCATTTGACAAAGCAAAGAATTGCTTTTTTTTAGACAAATCATACCACAAATCTATTGATAACTAGGTTATAGATACAATTCTGAGGGAGAAACAACCTTTAGAATGACAATATATGCTAGTTTTGTTGTTTATTGTCCTTAGCAACCAATATAGACATTTTGACACAAAGACTTGGTTCCGTCATAAATTGAAACTTTATTGGCTACCCCTTGGAAAAGAAGATTGCGCGTTATGTAGAAACCTTAGAAGGGAACGCTTTATATTTTTTCATGCGACTAAATCAAATTTATTATTTTAGCAAGTATAAAGTCACAATTTAGCATGAATTAAGCCTAAATTTTTTCCCGCTATTATAAATGAATTCAGTATTTACTAAATTTTAACCAAGGCTTTGGTATGGTAATACACAACAAAATTGACATTCTAGAGCTTTAAAATAGCTTTAACTTGTAAAATCTGTCTACTGTTAAGGTTAATTTAAGTTTTTAAACAAGAAAAGACAGGCTTAGAAGGTATAGTTTTAGAAATTTGACTAAAAAAGGAGAAAATGCACTTTGACATGGCATGTTTCATAAAATCACTTTTTTGTTGCATTTCAGTGTCATCTGCTAACCTTCATAAAATATTTATTTCTGAACCGATTTTCAAAACTAGCAGGCCAATTTGCTCGTTTTAGCTAGTAGAAAACAGAAATCCATTTAAAGTGGAATTGGGAAAAAAAATGTTAATCCTTAAGGTAGCAATACACAGTTAGAAGTTTAGTTTCGCATTATGGCCCCTGTGAATTTTTTAAATATGAAAGTTTTTGTACAATAAAATTGATTTTTAGATAATTGAAGAATAATATAGCCTTCTTAGTGGGTTTATATGAACATTAAGATTGTTTTTAACATGTTTTATAGGCCATTTATATGATTGACAGTCCGTATTTTCCTATCCGTACCGTTCATAGGTCCATACATTATTGTAGTGTTTATCAACAAAGATTTTGCGCTCGATCTTTTCAATTCAATTTTATGGAAAAACGAGCAGAT